>NC_142958.1:10252005-20252005 GCF_039701765.1 Tetranychus urticae | reverse complement strand
TCAGTCAAGGTGATACCGAAACATAAACAAACTCAGAGATGATCGAAGAAGATGGATGATGGAAGCAATCAACGTCAGAATGCTCGCTTTGAGTTTTGATCAAACTAGGTTGGCCAATTCGGAACCGAAGATGGTTGACATTTAACCATGGAAAATTGCATAATTAAATCAAATTCATATTGGATGAAAAGCAAGAGATGGCTAGGATTAATTGCAATTTAATTTTTTTTGATTTCTATAATTTCTAATATTCCTTGATGTTTAAACTTGCTAACTTGTGTCCTTTGCGTTGAACTTTGACTTTAAGCCGTTGAGCCATTTATTTATATTAAGCTTGATTTTAAATTAAACTCTTAAACTTCTTACATTTTTTATAAGACTTTTCAACTTTCCTGAATGTCACCCATTTCAATAAAAATTTATTTTCATAATCAATCAAACTTTTCATGTTGAAGTCTTAAATTATTACCTGTTTCTGTTTCTATTTGTCGCAAATTGTTGATTTCTTATAATGTTGATCATAGAATATGGTTTGTAAAATTTTCTTAATAATTTACTGATCGCATAATTTACAAAATAATACATTCGATTAATTTTTGGAATAAAACAAAAATGAACAAAAAATTTGTCAATTGTATAAAAAGTTTCAACTCATGGACAATATTTCTTGTAATCATGGCAATTCAGTGATAAGAATCGACTGTTTTCATTGTTCATTTTAGGTGCTTTACAAATATCACCAAAATGCTAATCAACTAGATAATTTCATCTTCTTTCTCTCACTAAAAATTTTTCCGTATAATTTTCACTGACGAGGTTGGTGAAAATTTGTTGAGCACATGAACAATTCAATCCATTTTCCAAGATTAGATTGAGATTTCAGTTTACAAATTACAGGGTAAACAGGGTAAAAGATGCCAATGATGTAAGAATAGATTAATCGATTGACCTCTCTTAATATTATTTGGTCAATGTCATCTTGATTGTTTGCATTGTTGCGTTAAGTGAAGTCATGATTATTTTTCTTTCTGTTTTCCATCAGACGAAATTTGATCAAACCAATTTTTCAATTTTCAGTCCTCTTGAAGTTTGTGCATCTCATCTTGTTGGAAGTTATCGCAAAAATGAAAACAATTCAAATTGAATATTTTAAATAATTCGGCCTTTTGAAATTCACATGATTTGTCTTTTATTTAGTGATTACTTCCATTTGGAGATCGCTTCAAATGCTCATTAATTTCATTCTAAACGAGTTAGCATGAGATCTTTGTATTTATTTTGTAAGAAGATAAGAATTTGCAATTTGTGTTTTGGAATGATGTGGGCGATGGCACGTTTATATTTATTTAGATTTGTGGAAATCTAATTTGTTTATGAGATTGAGAAGGTTTCAGGTAAAATCACGATTTGCTGTTTTTGTTCACTAAGTTCAATTTGACCAACATTTCAGTGTATTAAATGCGATGTGGTTAGCATATGGAATGGTTGATTTTATAATGGCAGTGATGATACTTTTTTATACAATTTATCGGTGAGATGGTTCCAAATCCGTTGAATTTTTTGGAGTCAGTTCCAGAATGATGTGAAGTCTCTTTTTACAAAAGTAAGAAATGATGCAACTGATGAAAAAGAATGATTGTATCGGAAAATGTTGTTCGTTAAAATACAGATGAATTGAATTGTAAAACATGATAATAAATAAAACAGGATGAGTGGTGAAGATGGTGTGTTCAATTAAATGTCATGAATGGAATGCAATAGAATGGTTAAGTGTTAAAATTAAAATGATGACTAAGTATCTTGATTGAGAATATCAAGAGGTAATGGAGACTGGATCGTATCAACTTTGTTTGATTGCCTTTTCTCCATTAATCTGCGATTCATCATTTTTGATGGCGTTTGTCCTGAAATTTGGATTAAGAGTGATTGGTCATTAATTACCTTTCATTATTACGACAACAGCAGCAAAGTGTACGAGATATACAATGCCACCAGGATTTGATAGTTTTAGCTGATAATATCCAGAAGAAATTCGTTATTCCTGGAACCAGAAGCATTATATATTTGAACAGATAAATGGTGACATAAGGTGTTTCAATACGAGATGGATTACATGCACAAGTATAATGAGTTTCCCAGACAGAGCCATATGAGTATTGATAATAATTACAAATGATTACTAAGACCATTGGTACAATATGTAAAATGGAGAAGATAATTATTCGAACCATTAATTTATCCAGTCCAAATTTATCAGTAAAATGACGAATTTGTTCACGTATTGCTCTACGAATTCGCACAATAGAGATGAGACCAGCAAAAAGGAAAATAATTCCGACAATAAGATAGGTACAAAGAGGGACTATGATGAAGCGCATAAGAAGATGAGAATTTAGATTACCAACAAAACAGATGCCGGCCAATGGTTCACCATCGATAGCTTGCATAAAAATGACCAGACATGTTTTCATGAAAGGAATGCCCCACGCAATCATATGGAAATATGGTGAATAATCATTAATAGCCTCGGCAGTCCACTTAAGACTGGCAGAAAGAAACCAGGAAAAAGTTAAAATGATCCACCAAAAAGAGGCGGCCATACTGAAAAAGAAGATCAGGGCAAAGACAACGGTACATTCCCATGTAGGCGTCCCGAAACCTGCATACAGTAGTTTATTTGTATCACACGTAATTGCTGTTGAATCGAAAAATTTGGGAGCGAGAAAGCCAACTGACACCATAAGATAACTGGTTGAAAGAAAGATTATCGATCGCTCAGGATAACAAAAGCGTTCACAATCAGTGAGATAGGTGAAGATAACCATGAGAGAGCCAAACAAACTGCAAAGTGCTATTATGGTGATAACCATAGATGATTTTGATTGTTCTTGTTTGGAGAAAAATAAGTTCGTCTGACAGGGTTGAGCACAGTCAATAATTCCTCCACTGTTGATGTGTTTGTAATAATCGCTTTGGATATTTATCGGAATCATTGGCGGTCTACAGTTACAAGGGCATTCTCTCAGACCTGAAGCAGAATTTTTGACTGAATCTGAAAATGAAAAGAAAAAATTAGTAACTTTGAATATTCAAAAGAAATTGGATAACAGTTCAAAAAAGGCAAAAAACACAAATTGATCTAATTGAAGCATCTTTATAATATATAAAATGTAAATCAATAATTATGTCGCATTGAAAAACAAACAATTTTACTTACTATTGGAAATAGAGTTAAATGTTGAAGTTGCTAAAGTTGACAATGGATAAGATGCTGTTGTTGACGGCTGGAATGGTGATAGATTTGACGGTTTAAGTGGCTTTACAGGTCCAGGTGATTCACCATTCTTCTGATCCATACAAAGTTGTTCAGGAGTTCCTGGATAAACTGGAAAATTATTACAATCCATCGATTCAGGCCATGGAAAGCCATATGTTAACATAATTGCGGCACAACCTGCATGTGCTCTTTCACAGACTGAACGGCAAGCAGGTAGTCTACCCGGATAATCTTCCATACAAATTGGAGTATACATGGAGCAAAGGAAAAGTTTCAGATCATCCGAACATGAAATTTCAACAAGCGGCCAGAATTGATGAGCTTCCATTCCAGCTTCATCTTGTTTTTCATGATGAAATTGGTTTGGCATAGAGGTCATGTTATAACCAATGCCTCTACACATTGGTACAGTGATCTCTTCACATTTGGGTCTATCTGAACTTAACTCTGCCGCGGCAAGAATTATTTGTATAAAAAAAGTACTAATCACTGGATTAAAATTCATTTTGATGTTAACTTAATTACATCCACATTTAAAAGATTAATTTGAATATAAATAAACAAACCATGTCAATAAAGAAATGTAGACAACTTCATATCATAAGATATTTATACAACCTTCCCATTTTTTTGTCACTTTTGGAGTTTGCGTTTCAATAAAGATTAAGGTAAGTCAGGTTTAAGAATAAAAGGATGACTAAAAACTCAATAGATGGCAGCTCAGTAGAAGATTTCATTTAATTTCTGAATAATGATAAATAATTAAAATCAACAATAAATTACCAATAATTAAAGACATAAAGTACATCAAATCTTGTTACAGTACATGGTGACTCGGTGTCGCGATTCAACTGTTGGTACAAGCAGATATTCTGAGTTATAAACGATTCTTTTCTTGTGTAACACACCCAAGATGAATAAGCATTTATAATAAGTTTAATGTTAACCATTAATGTCCTTAATGTTACATCTTATCGATTTTAGGTGTGCCTCGATAAGATACATTGTATCCTAAATATATGTAGAAGTATTCTAGAGAATAAAGTTAGTTCGACTTGGAACTCTTCAGAGTTTACTTGAATTTAGTTTCAATTTGGTGCCCGAAGTGAGGCTCGGTGCCAACAGACGAGATCAACTTTAATTTTGATTTTTAAGTGAAATAAATTAGTGATATCATATATTATATTAAAAACTGTTAACCAACAAACTGTTAAATAATCGGTGTTATACTTCAAAAGATAAAATAATTGTTCATCTTTATTCATCACCTACAATTCATCACCTTTCACCTAGTCAACTCAACCTTTCAAAATTCAACTAGTCATCAGTTTTTCTCAATTTATTCAGGTTAACCACAATGAAATCATCATAAACATCATTTTCAATTATTTGTTTGAAGTTTCCATTAATTTGTATTTAGTGAATGAAATCTGATCATCATAATTTAAATCATAACAGAGAGTGAAAATTTTACCTAACAAGTTCAAATTGACCCAATCTCGGTAAATAAAAGTGATTGTGAAAAATGAACCAATGTGAAAGTAGAAAAATTGAGACATTAAAGTGAATCAACTCAACTTTTTATCGATTACCTCTCTATGTTCAACACACAATAGACATTAGACACAACATTTGATCTCACCACCAACCTTATTAGTGAACTTTATATTATACCCAATGGTTTCGTTTTGAACTCAAAAAACATCGCTAGTTTCAACAACCTCATAACTTTCCTCAACACCTGTTTAATTTACAAATTCCCACTCACCAATAAATACAACACAACATTCTATGACACTTTTGTGAAATCCTTTTCAATCATAGCATCAACTATATACATCATTAACTTTACTCACAAAATCTCGACCTAACAAATCTTATTGCTAACCATCATAAATATTAAGTCACAAATTCACCTAAATTGTAAGTAAACTGATAATTAGTCTTACATTAGAACCTAATTAATTGTAAAATTGAATGGACTATCATCTATTGAATTAATACCATCATACCTTAATCCTATTGGCTTAACATAAATTAACCCCTAATTCTCAACATATTATTATTATCTAAATCACTCTTAACTGAATTTATGAATGTTGACCGAATAAAGAACTCAGTTCTCCCTATCGATCTCCATTCACATCTAAGCCAATTATCATCTAAACTTAATCCTAATTTAAAAGCTTATTAATACAGAACTCAGTTCTCATGTACATATAAGCTATTAATTACCTAATTCTAATTCTAACAAACTCACAAATATCGAACTCAGTTCTGATATCGAACTCAAAAATTGATTAATTTAAAACCTAATCTTATTGCCTGACTATTTGCATATTATTTATGCTTAAAACTAAACTTTAGAATAACTTTCGGATGAATTTTAATTATCATTAATGAAGTTACAAATAATAGTTACAATAATTGATGCATTTCGAAAAATTTACTGATTTGACACTAAGTATAGAAAATTTGATCTTGAATCTTTGATGAAGGATAATTGTAAACGAATGTCAATAACTAAACAATATTTTGTCTAAATATCATTAAAAATATCCAGGTTATATCTTAATAATCCCAGGATAACTAATATAATAAGAAAATCAAGAAAAAGCTAAAGAGTAATTCCACTCTATTAATTAAGTTAGAGATAAATTAGATGCAATTAGACCATATTGTATTTAGATAAGCTAACCTTAAAGATTGATCATTAATCTAACGAATTACACTCCACAAAACTACGCCTTACTTGGATGAATCAAGTTGAAGGGACAGATCATCAATCAAATTAATTAAGTTTAAGAATAAGAATACACCCAGAGTAACAAAATCAAATTAAAAAGAAGATTACATCTGAATTGATAGGTCAAACCTAATAACTTTTAGACTGATTACTTTTAGAAAAAACCGCACCTCAATCAATCAAATTTGAAAGAGATTTATTATACAATCTTTACTCTCTATATTACGAAAAATCACGATATACTTTAATAACATTCAATCATAATAATTTTGAAGTAATTCATTTAACAAAATTTTTCACACCTATTTCGTGATCAGGTTAATCAAATATTTTAATCAAACATCCACAATCTTGCGTGCTCTATAATAGTTAAATTATAAAAATTACAAAAAACACTTTACTTATTCATCAATATTGATGAATTGGTTTTTCTATTGTTATCTTTTCAACTTGATTTTCGTTACGTTCTGTAATAACCTCATCAATTACATAAGGCGTTGGTTTCTAGAAGAGTTAATTCTATCGACTGTTTGCTTTTTGACATTGATTACAATCATCACTATTCTAATAATAAAAGTAAATATAATAAATTAATAAATTCACATATCACAGATAAATTATAATCTATTGGACGTAGTGCATGGTACACCCTAAAACATTTTTGTCAACAAAATAAAGTCTTTATTGTGAACCATTAATTTAATAAGTCATCGCATGCGAAATAAAAATTAAATGACTAAAAATAATCAAAATATAGAGATTAAAGCAATAAGTACTGCTTTAAGAATCCACCCTTGGTTTGTTAACCATCAACCGATAGTAATGTTTTATCATCACGCTGACAAGACAGTAATAGATTATGGTCTTATATGTTTCGAATCAAACGACACAATTAGACGTAGAAATTAGTAAAAGTTATTGATAAAAAAAAAAAAAAAAAAAAAAAAAAAAAAAAAAAAAAAAAAAAAAAAAACAATAATACATACATAATAAATAATACTAAAATGGCTCAGCCCAATGTGACAAGTAATGAGGAAACTCGTACTAATAACTTAGTACCACCCCTTACGACAGCTAATGTTACCTTTCCGAATGTTCCGGTCAATATTAACTTCTTCTCGGGTGACGATGATGAAAATGTTATTGACTGGTTCGATTCATTTGAGTTTGCAGCTGCAGCTTTAGGCTGGTCAAAAACAGATATGTTTAATGTACTCCCAGCTTATTTGCAAGGCACTGCTAGAAGGTGGTATTATGCCATAACTTCACCTGTACCTCATGTAGCTAGTGTACCTGATACACAAAACGGTATGGTGGTGCCATCACAAAACTCACCCCAAGACTATCATGACCTTAAAACTAGAATGATTGCAGATTTGTGTCCCGCAGACTACAGGTCTTACCTTTCTCAGGAGCTTTACAAATCTAAGCAAAAGGTTGGTCAATCAGCCATCGCTTTCATTTATGAAATTCATGAATTATGTAGAAGAATCCATGAACAAACACCTGAAGTTTTTATCATTAGCATGATAAAGGAGAAATTGTTACCACAAATTAAATACGGGATTGCTCTTCAAAACCCGAAAACTTTGCATGAACTGGTTGAAGCGGCTAGATTGGCTGAACGAGCCATGCATAGTTGCTCAACACCGTTCGATGCACCCAGTAAAGAAGTAACTCAACTGCAAACACAAGTACAACAAATGAAAGAAAAATTAGAATCTCTCAAGAGATGTAATATTTGTAAGAGATTAGGGCATACTGAAGAAAGATGCTATTTTGCTAAAAGGCCTGAAAACGAAATAAGTCAAAATAATTATGGCAATCGTAATCAAGGGTTAAATAATTATTCGACTACTAGTTATAATCCAAACATGGCACAATATAATCAAGATTATCAACGAGTAATTTCACAAGCGAATCAAAATTATCAGACAGCGGCAAGAAACTTTATTCCAGGTAATCCAGGTGTTAGTAATCAAACTTTTGCAAAGCGAACTTTCCCTAGAAATAATGCTGATCCTGATAATTGGAGAAATCGACCTTCAATATCTATTAAAGAACCTGAAGTTAAAATGGATCCACCTAAAGGCTCTGAATACAAAAGTAAAACAAAGGAGAGATCCCCCTCACCTAAACGTAGAGGTAGACCACCTAGTAAAGACAGAGGTAGAGGTCGAGGTCGTGGTAAAGCTCCACAAGTAAGAATTACTACTTATCGAGACGATAAATCTGAAGAAGAGGTAGACTCTGACTATTGCATTGAATCAGATGAAGCTACATTTGTTAACCCGGTTGTTCACCTTCTCAACCAAAATCTTATTCAACAATTTGTAAAAGTTAATGGCTGCAAAGTAGATTCAATGCTAGATACAGGATCAGAAATATCTCTCATTACTAAAGACTTAGTCCATGAACTTAACCTAAATGTGAGTAAATATAAAGGTCCTACACCATTTGCTGCAAATAATAAGCCATTACCAATTTTAGGAAAAGTGAAAGTCCAATTAAAAATTACAGACGGCCGCAAAATAGCTATAATAGATACAAAGATGCAAGTAGTAAATAACTTGCCACGCAAATTCAAAGTCCTAATCGGACAAGATTTACTGACAAGAGCCCAAGTAAACATTGATTGTGCAAATAGAAAGATAAAAATAGGTAGAGTAGAACCAGTTGTGGAAATAGTTACTACCGAAGAAGAATCATCAGACAGTGAACAAATAGTAGACACTTCAACTGAATCTGAGGATCTAAATGATTTACTAAACGACTTGAATGATTTCGTGTCTTCTGATGTAGATCAGTTACCAGAATTGACCGAAGATGTCGAATTAGAAATTGAACCGATCACAACATTTGTTGATAAATCAAAAATTCCTGAATTAGAATTAAATATTGAGAAAGATGTTCCAGGTGGTGTAGAGCAAGCATTGTATCAATTATGCAATAATTATAGAGAAGTTTTTGCTGTTACACCACAAGAATTAGGTAGAACCAATCTTTTCATGCATCGAATTGAGACAGGTCACCATGCCCCGATCTCACAGTCTCCCTACTCGCAAAGTGCACAGAAAAGGGAGATAACGAAACAAATTATTAACGAACTCTTAAGAGATGGTATTATAGTCGACTCTTTTTCCCCCTGGTGTTCACCAGTTGTTCTAGTAAGCAAAAAGACAGGTGATTGGAGAATGTGTGTTGATTATCGTAAATTGAATGCTATAACTGTAAAAGACTCATATCCAATTCCAAATATAAATGTTTCACTGGATGCTTTGCAAGGTTCTGAATATTTTAGTCTTTTAGATCTAAGATCAGGTTATCATCAAGTAGAACTTGCACCTGAAGACAGACAAAAAAGTGCTTTTGTGACTAGTTTTGGCATGTACGAGTACGTAACAATGCCCTTTGGACTTTGTAATGCACCCGCAACCTTCCAAAGACTGATGAACTGTTGTCTTGGAGGACTTAAGTACAAGTGTTGTCTTGTATACATTGACGACATAATAGTTTTTAGCAAAACAATTAAAGAACATTTAGAACGATTAGAAGCTGTCTTTGATAGTTTGCGAAGAGCTGGTTTGACTTTAAAACCAGATAAATGTTTTTTCTTTAAAAAGAAAATTTTGTATCTTGGACACATTATTAGTGCAGCTGGCCAAGAGCCCGATCCAGAAAAAATCAGAGCAGTGAAAAATTTTCCTGTCCCTGTTACCTTGAAGGATATTAGAGCTTTCGTCGCTCTTTGCTCTTATTATCGCAAATTTATCAAGGATTTTGCTAAAATTGCACAACCATTAACCCAATTAACGAAAAAAGAAGTTCCTTTTATTTGGGGACCAACTCAAATAGAAGCTTTTGAATACCTGAAAAATTGTCTAGTCAAAGCACCTGTTTTGGCGCATTATAGTCACATGCTAGAAACACAATTGCGAACAGATGCTTCTGATGTAGGTTTAGGAGCAATTCTGCTACAAAAACACGAAAATAAATGGAAACCTGTAGCTTTTGCAAGTAGACAAATAAGAGGTGCAGAAATCAACTATCCCATTTCGGACAAAGAATGTCTTGCTATCATCTATGCTTTTGAGAAGTTTAGACATTATCTCGAAGGCATCACATTCGAAGTAGTAACTGATCATTGTGCATTGTGCTTCTTAAAATCCAAAACTAAACTACCCCCAAGACTAATGCGTTATGCCATGACGCTACAAGCTTTCGAATTTAAAATAACTTATAAATCTGGGAAAATACACGCCGATGCCGACTGTTTAAGTCGTTATCCTACCAATGATCCCCAATTCAATAAAATAGATGATGATGATAAAGAACAAGGCGACGATATTTTCGCACTTTTAATTAGTGAACAGGATGAGGAAAATATTAATCTTATTGAAGAACAGAGAAAAGACCCAACAACACAAGCCCAAATACAACAACTAAATGATATTGACAAATTAGAACCTAGAGTAAAAAATAGAATTATTCGTAGTTTTCGAATAAAAGATGGAATTCTTGAGAAAAAGATCGTAACAGATATAGGGACTAACTGGGTTCCAGTCTTACCTACAACTTTAGTCAAAAAGGTTTTACAATCTTATCATAATGACGCTATTTCAGGTCATTGTGGTCTCTACCAGACATATGCAAAGCTAAAAACTAAGTATTATTGGGCAAGAATGACAAAGGATATTGCTAAGTACATTAACTCTTGTGAAGAATGTCAACTTAATAAAAAAGGAATAGGCAACGCAGTTCCGCCATTAAAACCAATCTATGTCACAGTGCCATTTGAGAAAGTTGGCATTGACATTCTTGGCCCTTTACCTCCTTCTTCAGGAAAGGAATACATCATTGTGGCCACTGATTATTTTACTCGGTGGGTAGAGATGAAAGCTTTAGCAAAGAAGGATGCAATCAGCACTGCAAAATTTTTAATTGAAAACATTTTATCACGCCACGGTTGTCCTAAAACGATCGTTAGTGACCAAGGTCGTAATTTTATTGCAGACACAATAAAAGAAATTGCAGATTTTATGAATACGAAATGGCAACTGTCAACCACCTATCATCCCCAGACTAACGGGTTGACAGAAAGAGTGAATCGAACGATTGTGCAAATGTTAAGCCATTACTGTCAGGAAACAAATCGTTTGAGATGGACTCAGATACTGCCATTGATAAATTTAGCATACAATAGCGCCGCAAATCAGAGCACCCAATACTCACCATTTTATCTTCTGTATGGAAGAGAGGCCAATTTACCAATAGATCTAAAACTAAACCCAGAAAATAAAGAGATCAATTTTACTGAATATGTAGAATTCATCAATAATGAATGGGCATCAGTGAAAGAATTAGCAAGAATTAATTCAGATGAATCGAAGGAAAAGCAAACTAAAAATTATGAGAAAAGACATAGACTTAGAACCTTTGACGTAGGAGATCTAGTATTGTATGAAAAACAAGTGCGAAACAATAAGTTAGAATCAAAATATGAAGGTCCATTTAAAATTATAGAGAAGATAGGAGAAACTACCTATCTTTTACAGCAGGACGAAGGTTACGAACCCAAACGAGTACATGGATCCCAGATCAAACCATATATTGTTAAGGAGACTAGATCTTCTTCTGGTGGTCAAAAGACCAGTAAATTATCAATTAGTTTACTGTTCTTACTTTTCCTGCCTTTAATGGCAAATATTTGTGAATCAATCAACATTGCTGACTCACTAATATGGAAATCTACTCATAATAAATACTTGAGAGGGTATATTCGAGTTAACCATACCATTGCTCTTGTAAATCCATGCAAGCAAATTCCTGAATATGAAAGTTACTTTGATGAAGAGAATATTGATTGGAAAGACACTCAAAATAATGCGACAGACTGTGAAATAGAGTGGAAAGCTAAACCACGACACATCGGGAATAGTTCACCACTAACTTTGGGAGCTTCAATTAAACCCCTTAAAACTTATCGAGGCTGTAAAGAATTCATCAAAAAAGAAAATCGTACTCAATGTTATAATAAAGCGGATGAGATTTGCTTTCAATATACGCATGTAAATGATATTTTCTACATCGCACGGCAAACTTGTTTGAAATACATCAAAGAAAAGATGCAAACAGTTGAAAAGCTATGTAGTCAAAACGAAGTTTCGTCGAGACACAAAAGAGACGGTGGTGTAATGGCCGTGATTTTCATTTCCTCTATCATGATTGTTGGTACAAGTGCATTGATCAATAGCTTCAGTGGGGGTTCAAAAACAGTAGACCAGATTACTAACGACGCTCTCAGCGAAATCTCAAATGCTCTAAAGTCGCATCAAGCAAAAATGATGCATATGTCTGGCGAATTAGCAGACTTAAAGATAAGAGTTGCCCAGTTAGAGCATAGTGCTTACGAGAATTCATTCCGAGCAGCTGACATATCCTACCAAGTGAATAGATTAATCTCAGTCATGCAAGAAACTATGAAGGCCATTCAGACGAATAAAACTATTCCGATTTCAACGTTTGATTTTTTCAACGTTACTTTGCCATGTGGGAAAACATGTCTATTAACGAAGGTGTCAGATGCAAAATGTCGAGTTATTAAGAAAGAAAATCAAACATCAGAAGAGACTTATTTGCAATTCACATTTAGAGTTGCAAAGATAGCTACTGATTTGATTGTTAAGAAAGCGGACCCGTTCACGTTACTTGAGAAAACTAATGGTTCAGTATGTTTGTTGAAGTACAAAGGACCTCAGTATGTCACTGTTAATTTAACTTCAAAAGAAATGTGTAGTATTGAAGCTGACGAATTAAAAGAAGAATACCTAATTCACTTTCCCAATTATTGTGACGTATCGAAAGGAGTGGAACTCTGGGAGAAGGAAAACTGTATTGAAGCAACTAAATTCAAAATAAGGAAACCACAGATTAAGATTGTTAATGATTATTATTATGTCTATTGTGTTGGTCATAACTTGACTCAATATGGTAGTACTGGACCATGTTCGAATGAGATTACTAAAGTTTCAATGGATCAGAACTTTTCCATCGATGGTCAACTTTATCCATTCAGTGAGCTTGCCACGTTGGAACATTTTGAAATGACACCTATTTCTAATTTGATTAACTGGAAGTTAACAAATATTAGACCGGTTGTCGAGGAAAAACCCTATGATCTTGGATTGTTGGAAGAACTGATATCACAACATAAAACAGAAATTCAACGCGATGAATCATGGTTATCTTGGATTAAAAGAAGCTTAATAACAGTTTTATTGGGTGTCATAACTGTATGCATAATGCTACTGATAATATCGAAGTTGTTTAACACAATATTATTCTGCATTAAAAAGCCTGTTATTGCAGTAAATATGGTTCCAGATTCAAGTTACCAAGATTACAAAACGCAATTAGCACCGATTTCGATTCCGCTGAGCTCTCTGTATTAGCTGAATAATGAATGTTCTTTGCTGTTATACTATAATATTAATTATAAATTTAGACCTAATGGACTTAGCATCTACTTTAGATTATATTAGCTTTTAATTACTAATATCTATTAGTCAAACAACTAAATGTGTTATCACATTCTATCCAAATATAGGTTATTCAACATGTACCACAATCGT
Organism: Tetranychus urticae; assembly: GCF_039701765.1. NCBI lineage: Eukaryota > Metazoa > Arthropoda > Arachnida > Trombidiformes > Tetranychidae > Tetranychus > Tetranychus urticae. The sequence goes on along the minus strand of NC_142958.1, from coordinate 20,238,351 downwards.
TTAAGACCAAGGCCACAAAGCCCAGTATACGTTGATCTAAGTTCCGATCCAGATCCAGACCCGGTTCCATCCACCTCCCGTAATAATCCAACTCCAGTTCCATCCACCTCCCGTTACAATCCAATGGATTGGCAAGGTTACACTAGTAGAAATAGACGTAATAATGTTAGAAATACTTTTCCCAATCGCAATTCCGACCCAATTCCATCCACATCTCGTTCAACATCAGATCCCTCTGACTGGCGAATAAGATTCCATAGAGAATTAGATTGGGCTAATTGGATTCCCCCCATTGATGACATTAGACCGCCAACTCCGCCAAATCCCGAAATATTAAAAATCATGAACCAAGCCCCAGAGACTCAAGTCATGAGAGATTTCGTCGATTCCGACGCTTATAAAGACTTCACTTGCTCCGTATGCTTAGATTTAATCCCTGACCATTATAGAGACCACACTTGTTTCCATTGTAGGGCTTGCATGTGTCCCGATACTTGTTTGAAGGCTTATAAAGTTGCCAAACCTGATGAAAAAAATAGACAATGCCCTACCTGTAAGGAACCATTCGACTATAGACCACGACCCCAGGCGGGTATTAAATCTATAGAAGCTTGGAATAAATTGTTAGTATTTTGTCCGTTCCCCACATGTAAAACCATCTTAGAAAATGTAAAATTCGATGACCATAACGATATTTGCCCACATAATGTTAAAAATTGTACTAGATGTACCTTAAAAAATTGGAATCAAGAGATTCATACGAGCTACTGTATGGATGAACTTAGTTCTACCCAATCAAAGCTCAAATCAAAAGATGAATCAATCCAAAAATTAACTTTAGAATTAGAAAAGGCAGAAGAAAAAATAAAGGAACTCACAACAAAACTAACCCAAAATGAATTAGAAAGACAAAATGATAATCTTACATTAGGAATTGCATCCACATCTAATCCTATGCGTACCACTACTGACCCACCAAGATATACCCAATTCACAATTAAATACTTAGATAAGACATTTCAAATAAATAATCTTTCCCTTAATGACCCTGGTTTAGTCTTAAGACAAAAAATTGAAGAATTAACTGGCTGTAAGGTCGGTGTGATCTTAAGAGCAGATCACACGATATTAGATGACAACAAATTAATCAAACAACATCAGTTTTGCTATAAACCTGTAGTGATAACTGCTTTGCCTGTAGATTTTCCTATCAAAGAGGGCTCAAGATTAGATGTTCAAATCTTAAGTGTCGGAGAAACAGTTTAAAAATTGTAACTGAACATTGGATGTTCAGAATGGCGGCCGGTACAATGTATTAGATCCCTTATAACCTACTTCTATTCCTAAGAATTGTAACTCTATAAATGTAGCTCTATTGAAGAATAATAATGATAATTGTAATTTCCTTATTCTAAATTCTCTTAACAAAAATCTGTTTATGTTACAATAAAGGCCCCGAAATGAATGATAAACCTTACAAAGCCTTCATTCCATTCTGCAGCCGAAGTAGACAAAGTGTGGTATTCTGGCAGTATATACTACACTATGCTAGTGATCTAGGTGTTAAGAATACAGTTTGGGACGGAATCATCCAGTATGTTGGCATTGTTGGAGGTGCCTCCTATTCCTTCTGTTGCCCTTTTCAAGGTGGACTCAAGAAAATTTCTTATGAAGAATTTGCAGATAATGCGGACTACGCTGCTTTAGGACTCTTTATTAGTATGGACCATGTAATTGACGGTTCATCCCATGATGCTAATGAGTCTGCATTTGCCCAATCCATACGATCCCAATGCTATGTCAAATATGTACATGTCGAACCTGAAGATGACTATCTTGAAGATTGCAATGACCGGCCTGAGCCTTATGACTTTGCACTCATCGATGTTGTTCCCTTCTCTCCAGTCAGTATGTTTGAAAAATCTTGGATACAGTCTTCCATGACGAAAATTCCTTGTCACAGAGGTACTCCAATAAATTATGATCAGAGACAGTTTATCCTGGCTAGTGATGCAAATATTGATGTGTTCTATGAATACTACTCCGAACTTGCTCGGACTGCTCTCTCAATACCTCCCCTAGATTTTGAAGAATATCCTACCATTTTTACACTAGTTGGTAGTCCATTCAATCGTCTTCGTAGTCAGTTTTCGATCGTTTGTAAATGGTGTTGTGAAGAGTGGAACACTAAATACGACTGTATACCAATCCACAAATCCGATTATAAGGGATGTTGTAAAAAATTTCGACCAGACAATCCAACGAAAAACAAAGGATGCTGTCTTGGTCCTCCCCTCACAGAAGAAGAGACTTGTCAACTCGAATTCTGCGGAGTTGGACCAAACTGCTGTCGCAAATGCGGACATGAAGATCCTAGAAGTTTAAGTGGAATAATACTCAGGAGCAAATCTTCTAAAGGTGAAATTTCATATACCATAGGAGCAGAGATAAACTCTCCTCTCATAGAGCTTGAGGGATGGCATTCATCTTCAAAGATTAGGACCAATCAACGAACGACAGATTGACACTTCAGGAACACATTATTAATGTAACTGAACAGTGGCTGTTCAGAATGGCGGCCGGTACATGTAACACACCCAAGATGAATAAGCATTTATAATAAGTTTAATGTTAACCATTAATGTCCTTAATGTTACATCTTATCGATTTTAGGTGTGCCTCGATAAGATACATTGTATCCTAAATATATGTAGAAGTATTCTAGAGAATAAAGTTAGTTCGACTTGGAACTCTTCAGAGTTTACTTGAATTTAGTTTCACTTGTTTTAAGGCAGGAAATTTTTTCTCTAATTATTATTACTCAGGTAACCATTGAACATTTCCGTTGATATTGTCCAGATTTTAATTGTTGGCTGTTTAGTTGAAACTTTGATGTGCCTAGGTGATAAAGAAAAGATAATTAAATGATTAGAAAGGTTTGACTAGGTAGCATTTTGGGTAATAATCAAGTTGCGATGAAATATTAAAAGTAAATTGACGTTTTTCCGTCAAGAGTAAATTAACATTAAAACGTTAAACATTCAACAATGGAAGAGAAACGATTAAACTGATTAGCTTACATTAGGAATACCATGAATTTTTATTGAGCTTTGCTGGTTGCTGGGCGGAATCAATTGATTTGAAACACTTTGTGTGTGTTCTTATTAACATTGAAAATAGTATCGAAAAACAGCTTTAATTGTTTCCTGTGTGTGTGGTGTAGATTTATAAATGTATATAAATGCATAAAATGTAAAAAACAAATAATATTGTTATACAATGATTAACATTATTTAGCATAGGCTTGATCATAATCCCTCACTTGAAAGTTAAAGATTAACATGATGCAGTGTAACTTGTCACTTGTATCTTTCACAATCTTGTATCAATGGTTTTAGGTAATGAATTATTATTAAATGAGGCTTGAGCTGGATGATTCTGATGGTGGTGAGAGTTTACATGATGGCCAAACGTTTCCGTTGAAGATGATTTAATGTCTGTATGATAGCGTTCTGAGTAGGGAATAACAGAACCATCCATAAAACGATATCCAGTCCTTGTAGTAGCATCATTTAAATCTGCCGAGTCAAAAGCACTATTAACGGTTCCTTGCCATTGGTGGAATCGTCCATCTTTGATCGTATCAAATTCAACAGCTCCAACATTATTTGGCACCTAAATTGTACAATAGAAAGCAATAACAGAAATACAAACAGTTAATTTGCCAATAAAAACAGATAAATTAAAACAAAAACACAAACCATTCAATTAAACAAGAAAAACCAATTTTTAAAAATGAACGACTTTTCAACTTTTGAATCATAACTTTTGAATAAAGCTTATTTTCAGGTCAATCACATGTTTCTCTTATTTTCACAGCTAAAATATTTTCCCTCTTTATCTGCTGTGCACCGAGTACCTTCATAACTGTAACTCATATTTCTTATTAATATTAATATAATTTGTTGATTAACCTAATGTGAAACCTAAATTTAACTGTTTAATTTATCTTCCAGTTATTTGCTACCTTAAGAGGAAAAAACAAACCATCGTAAAATGAAACTAAAAGTGTCAACCAACCAACAGACAAAAAATGATTTAGTCATTATACGGAAGCAACAACAGTGAACCAGTGAAAATGATTATCATAATGATTATTCTGAGTGATTTTTCATCCTCAGACAGGATTTCCAGCAAAACTTTTCCTCTTCAATTTCATCAGCACCTTCTTTCATTGTCATAATCATTTCAACCTAATTCAATCTTAACCTTTTTCTATTTTTTTATTCTCTCTCTACCTTTTTCTTGTTTGTGTAAACCTCTTTGGGTTTTATGTGTGTTTGTGTCAATGTTTTAGTTAATATTTAATCATTACCTTAACTGTTTTCTCTTTGGACAATTTACGATAAATGTAAACAACCAGGATAAGTACGATGATAATTAAGAAACAACAGAATCCTAATAGAATCATTGTTAACAGGAAAAACTTTTTTGCCTGATAATGGTCAATCTCAAGTCTATTTGAATCACAAATTGTCTCATTACCTGCTCTAGTTTGTGAACTTGTTTCATTGGAAATGATAATAATGTTATTATTTCTATCATCATTGCTATTATTGGCATTACCATTGACCAAGTCGACGGTTAATAATGTTGTTGGAGAGTCAATTAAAGATTGATTTGGTAGAAGAGTTTGTTCAACAGTTGAATTCACTGAGGGTGACTTAAGTAATGGACTTTTAGGTTGAAAGGTTACTGGAATTGGTAGAGATGAATTGTCACTGATTGAATAATTAAACTCTGTTTGATTAATTACATTATTCAGTATAATTGGAGACACATCTATGGTAATTGTCGATGATTGGGTGTTTACTTCATCCGATTCATCAAGAAATGCTGTAACACGACTAAGGTTACTTGGTTTTAATGTTGTATTACCAACTTCATTATTTTCACTACTTTCAATCAAGCTTGCATTTGTAGATAAGTCCAAAATCATTGTTGACGACGATGATGCTGTTGAATTGGTGGACTGTCCATCTTTTGGAGATAAAGTTGTCGGTGGAACAGTGGAGATGATTAAATTTAAAAAGGTACCAGTTGTTACCTCGGATGGATCAGTTATAGTTAAACTTGAAGGCGTTGTAACCTCATCAGACTGACAACGGACCAAACACAAGTGGTTAGTGAAAATGGCAATCAATAAAACTAAAACTAGACGATTGATGGTCGATGATAATGGCGATAAAGATGGCAATGATGAACAAGATGAAAAGGTTGATGAAAAAACTGGTGAAAAAAGTGTCAAAGGAGACCCAAAAGAGGACAATTGGTAGACCGAAGTGAGGCGCTTTCTTCCCATGGCTTTAACCATTGGTGTGGGGTCAGTCGATGTAAATCATGCAACAGTTACAGGGAAACAAAAATAGACTATCAATTGTAATGGATGAAAATTAGCCAAGACAAGTTAATTATTGTGAGAGGCGGTTTAAACGGAAAGTGTTCACACAATTGTTTGATCAAGTGAGTGAGAGACACAGAGAGAGAGTCAATTAGTTAGTTAATGATGAAGGAGTAGGAGGAGAGTTACCATGAAAAAGAGTGACTATGAAAAGTTACTATGAAAAGTGATCATCTAGAGTGGGTACGAGAGTTGTTATGTGAAGTGTGTTAACATGATTGTTTGATGATGGGGGAGAAGGAAGAAGCTCAACACTTTGGTACAAAATCATCAATTGTTCAATTTAATTGTCTTCCTATTCTTGCTGTACAGGTAATAATAGATATATCTAACAGGCTCCTGTAAACCTCTGGTTCAATTGGTATATAAATTGGATCATTTAAATTTAACAATTTTTGCTAATATTTTTGTAATACAGTTGAGTGAGACTGTGAATGATGCTTAAACTGATGCCTAACCCATTAACCCATCTTTGGGTTAGTTTAACAATCAAATTGACCTGAACCAGTTTGTTTGTTTATTTACCAGGTTTTACAAGGAGAAAAAGCTATTCAATTAATTGTCTAATTGTAACTGTAACCCAACTGATGTCTTGATCCCAAGTTGTAACATGTAAACATTAATTATTATCATCACTTGATGCTTTCCATCTGTTGCAAGTCAAAAAATTTGCTGTCAACCAATAATGGTTTAACTATCAAATAAAATGGTTATTTATCACCCTTTTTGTAGTTGCTTCCTATTCTTGAACCTTTCCATTTCAAATTGAATGTTCAATTTTTACACTGAAACAGGAAGTTTCCCAAAATATTACCTTTTCAATTGTTCAGTCAAGTTTAATTGATAAAAGGCAACATTTAACTTTATTGGTTATTGGATAATAAAAGAAGCAAAAATTTCATCTTGAAAGTTTACCTTTTCATTCAATTGATTTATACCAGAATAAAACATGATAACTTTAATCGGTTGATTGTAACCATGAATACAAACCTAATTGTGAACCATATTAATATATTGTCAAACCATGTTTAGGTAAACATTGCCATTGCAGAGAACAATTTGGGTTAATCGAAATGGATAAACAATGAAATGTTGAACAATCCAAGAATGAAATCTCAATGTAATCCTTAAATTGTGCCCATTAATCAATAAACATTATTCATAAAGAACAGGAAAAAAGTGAAAAGATAATTGGAATCTTTTGGTTGTTTCTTTAATTTTTTTTTCTGCAGTTTCCATCAAATGTTTCCAATTACTATTCAAGTGATTAATAATGGTGAAGATCAAGTTAAAGATGGAAAGGGTTAAGGGTTGACGATGGTGATGATAAAGATGATGGCTTAATTACAGCGAAGCTGGCAGCATGAAAACGGATCAATATTAAGAACTGTGAAAAACTTGTTGGTTCGCATGTTGATGTAAAGCCATGCGTCAAGAAGAGGCAAAGTGATGATGAAGAAAAAAGAGGAAGAAACTTGATGAAAGACAAAAAAAGAAAGATGAAGAGTAGGATGATGATGATAACAAATAAAAGAGATGCATTTATGATGCATGTGTTTACCAGTTTTGTACCCAATAGACTTGCTCATCCAGCTTTGAAAGGACCACGTCATTGATTACCTTGAATCAATACTGACAACAACAAGAACTCTGCTTTTCCTCTCCTTTTCATCCTCATCTTTTTTTATCTCACTCTGAGTCCAACAACTGTTGATACTTCATCTATACCATGGATTCAACACTCCATGAGTAACACTCCATTGGTAACTCTATCCGTTATCAAACCCAAAACCGTGTCCCATCAACTTTCCTTCAACTGTTCAAATAACTGACCCATTAAAATGCCATTAAACATGCTTTAATTTCATCCATTGACAAACATCTTCAACTTTCCTTATTCATCTCTTTATAAATCACAAGTTAATAAATAATTACAGAGCATTTCCAATAATAAACTTGCTCTGAGTGAAAAGTTGACTCTTTTTTGTGTTATCAAATATTGTCTCTCAACATTGAAATTACTCCTCAGTTTCATCAATCCCTGAGTTGTTCATTGAAATGCCTCCCTTTCAAACTGATCCGTTGATCAAGTTTTTAACTAAAAGAGTTGCTTTCCAAGAAACATCTGATAAAGATTTAGATTTAACTACGGAAGATTCAATTGATTATACTGTCTCACCTTTACCGTCAACTTTACCAACCCTGATGACAGGTTCACCCTCATCGACCTCATCTTCATTACCATACTCGTCATCTTCATCAGCATCAATCCTGTCAACAATAACTCAGTCAACTGAAGCAACAATTGATAACCTGTCAACCTTAAATGTTAACAAGGTTAACTCATTTTCATCACCTTCATCATACTTTCCTTCACGAATCTCATCATCTACACTTTCACCTTTCCAGTCAACAGTGAACAAGATTAATACTCCAATTTACAGTGATAATAATAATGATAATGATAATATGGTAAAGGGTAAAGAGTTTGTTGAGGACATTTCAAGATCGACTCACATGCCAGTCTGGTCTGTCCTCTTTGTCCTAACCGTGATTGCTGCTATCTGTGGTTTAATATTTTACTGTTGCCTCCATAAATGGTGGAGACGATGGCGAGCCGATAAGGGTAAAGGTCTTATCACTGGTAAAGTGGATCTTAGGTCAGTCCAATTGTTGGGACAAACTTACAAAGAAAAGGTAAATAGATCAATAGATATTAACCTTTTCCTTTCCCTTTTCATTTCATCCTTTTAATATACTCCAATCAATCAATATCATCTAGTAATCATAATATAATAATAAGGATAATAATAATCATTCTCGTTTAATACTCCAAAGAAAAAGGTTACTGATTAAGGTTAACAAATACATTCATCATTCAATTATCTCACAACTGATTAACTTATGACAACCTATTTCACTCACATTAATTGGAATTGAAGACAAAATTTGTTATCATTCATCACCTTCATAACGGTCAAACTTCGTCATCAAATAAAGTCTATTAGACAATATAAATAGATAGTTTGTGACCCAACAAGGCAACTTGTCCGGTAGCAAATATGGTTCACAATTAAGGTCTTTTTACATTAAATTTTCTCATTTTCCCAGTCTTCATCATAACAACATTCACAAAATAGATTCAACCTTAATCATCAAAATCATTAATTTTTCTCCGTCAAGTCCCTTCTCCCTTCCAACTTGCTAACCTAAGAGGGTGAGTCTTTGCCCATCAAATATAAGACACAATGAGGGGTCTTTAATGTCAGAGATCATTTGATTTTTACATTTGTATATTCATTTCAACCCAAGACAACCCTTGTCCAGCATCAATATGCCTTACGATAAGAGTCTTTTAACATTGAAATTTCGCATTTTCTCGTCTTGTTGATCAGCACTTTCACAGTCTTCATCAACATAATAGCGTTCAGAATATAAATCCAACTTTTATTGTCATCGTCATTTTTTACTATCAAATCCATTCTTTGCTTTCACTTTTCAGACCTAGAGAGTCGCTTTTTCCCCATCAAGTATAAGATACGATGGAGGGTCTTTAACGTAAATCTTTTCATTTTCATATCAATTTCGTATTCTTTTTATTATTGTTTTATTTGATTGATTTGATAAACCAATTAACATATTCAACGTGAAATATCTATTTTTATCCGTAATTTAATATTGAGAAGGAAAATTTGTTCAATTTGATCTAAATGAAGACAAAATGTTGTTTCTTGATTCAATCATTGGGAAGGCTTCAATTTAAATTGATAAGTCTTCAATGTTTGCCTTCGTTAGTTTAATTGGCTTCTTTTAATATTTTATTTCAAAACTCTTGTTTTAATGTTAAACCCATTTCTCATTTTAATATTAAAATGAATATAAAAAATGAAATCTCTTGATGATGAGTTCTTGAATGGTAAACAAAATTGACTCTAAATGTAAAAAGCTAATTAAAAGTCAATCAATCTCATTTATTTTTCATTCAGTTATCATTATTAATAAGTAACACTTTAATTATTCATTTGTTTCCTTCCCTTCAATAGCAATATTTCCAGATGAATTAGTAAACCCAAAGTCTAAATGAAAATTTAATCAATTAAGATAAACCATGAAATAACACTTCGATAACTGTTGAACGTCCCAGTAATGATGTAAAAATAAGGATGAAAAAATTTGAACTCCAAGTCTATTGAACTTTGACTCGTTTTTCAGAAAAAAAATTGATATCAAATTACCTTTGATTCATGAAAAGCATCAAGTACAAGAATCCTGCACCACACTTTTGCAGATCCAAGCAATTTGTTGGCAGAAAAGGGAAATGCTTGGTTTGAATAGATATTGAATATGAATTTCGAGAAGAAATCAAATTTAATTTTAAACATTTCGTTATTTTTTGTGGTCAAAAAGCTCAGCAAGTTTTCAATTATTAAAGCGACTCAAATCTTTGCATCAATATTGAAAAGAGAATTGAATAAATCGATTGAAAAATTTTGCCTTTTTTCTGGACAATCAAGTTCAAATGTCAGTTGATTTCAGTTCGAATTGAATCTTGTCTGAAATTGCCTCGATTTTGATTAGATAACAATCTAAAAGTGTTACAATTGAGATCAGTTTTTCCGCTCAACATCACCACCTAAAGGCTAAAGATGAAGACGATTCAATTTATCATAGAACAAGATAAATCATGTTCAACAATGTTGCTAAAATTTATACTTAATTGTTAGGCTTGAAGGATTTAGATTTAATAGACTTTTATGCTTTTGTTGGTGCAAATGGTTTAAGGATAGGATTTTTTGTTCCTTTTTTTTCTCGTTCGAAACCAAATTGTAATCATTATTATTAACTCAACTTTGGTTTATTGTTTTCTGACTTTTACACCTACGAGTTTAGTTTACATCCAAACTGAGTGTTTCCAAGTAATAACTCAGCTGACTATCGATCGATTCAACTTGAAAATTCTGAACAAGTATATTCTAGAAAAGCAAGAGCAAGGCAAAAAAACTTGTTGCTTGTCAGCCTTTGAGAGCTAACAAGACACAAAAAAACAACTCTTAGTCGAGAGACTAATGATAATCATTGAGGGAATCGATTTGAATGAAAGGAGAAAAGACAACTTTTTTCCTTGATTGTTAATTAAATTATCTCCAGGTTAATTTAGATTCAATTACAACCCTGATTTGCCTAGTTGCCATTATTAACCTAAAAGAATTGGAAAATTGCTTCAGTTACTAATCTACTGTCAAAGTGCGGGTAAACATCAGTTAAACATTGGTGTCTTCGGGTGACAAGGAAAAGTCATTTTACATTTACTGTTAGTAAAAATTATTTCTGATATTAGATGCAAATCGAGTTCACTTAACACCAAATGTGTGAAGGGAATCAGCCTCTAGATTAGGATTCACAGCCTTAATCTGTTGAACTCGATCATTGATTATTTTGAACAGAAGTTGTTTTGTCAGAAAAGTTCATCGCTTAAACAAATTGAATGAAAAGAGTCGATCTTTAAGATCTTTCCTTTTAATCATTCGATCAATATGAAACTGCTTCGAGCGATATTTTTTTTATTGTTATTTGAAGGCAAACATAATTGGTACAAGATTGAAACATAACTCTTTGGATGACTGAAGTCGCTTTCGATTGATTTTTGAGATAATTTTAAGTGGTTCGTTGAAAGCAAATTAAGCCTTTGGTTGTCATCAATCAAATATCACGTTTCAATTTTATGGTAAATCAGAGTTAATTTTATAGTCTCACGAGTTGTATGTTAATTGGCTTGCTTCGAGTTTGAACATTGTCAAGTCGTTTGCATTATTAATGTTTTCACTAATAAGACCTGTGAGACTCGATTTTATCATTATCATTACTTTACTAGAGTTGACTTTATTTTGTTAAGCATTTGAATAACTTTTCAACACGATTGTTATAACATATTTAACATTGAGTTAACAATTAAATCATTTCATTATTTCTGGATTAACAATTGTCTGATTATTCAGGTGAACTGTAAAGTTTTAATTTTGTCAAGAAAATGAAAAGTCAATTATACGATTGAATGACTGTGAATTAATCTTGAATCTTTTGTTCAAAGTGTAAGGTTAATAGAGTTTTCATCATGAAAAATACAAAATGATGGTCACATGAATGAATCTCAATGATGAGAGCAAAAATTAAACTGTGAATGAAGTTGTGAAATTATTTGATTGATAATCCAAAATGTCATTAAAACTCAAAATTTACAAATAATTCCCTCTTGAAAGCAATCAATCGATAACATTTCCGTCCATTAACAATCAACTCATCATTTATAAAATATAAAGTTTTCTCACTGAATAAACGAAATTGAAAAACAAATTTGAGAAAAAAGTAAATCGTTTCATTCGTTAAACATTGCCAGTTGAAATGCAACCAAAGAGTGTTTTTGTGACTCGATAATGTCAATCCGTACTTTTGATGAAATGGCAAAAGTAGCAATACAACACAACGGCATCTCACCAGACCATGTAACCTTTGATTCAACCCCTTCTAATTGGCCTCAGTTGCAACCAAAGTTTTCATCGGAACGCAACCCATTGACATCACCTAAAGGAGCGTTTGCGGGTAAAAGCTATTCAACAATGGCCAAGAGATCGGTGCAAAAAGATTCCCGAACATTGAAAGCAGATGAGGCAAAGAGGGGAATAGGGAATAGCAGACAGCCTCGACATCGTCGAATTGCTTTTCTCTTCAGTTATACTGGAGGCTTCATTATGGCCGTTATGGTCACTCAATCTTATTTAAATTACGAGACGACAACCAATGTTTACATTGCCGCACCTCAAAACACTGAACTTCCTTCTGTTTCAGTGTGCTTCTTTTACAGGATTCCGCACCTTAAACATGAAAAGGGCGAGGATGGAAAAAACTTGACGAATCTTACTTTGCACCAAATCAATCAGCTTTTGCCTACATTCAACGAGTTTGTGAAAGATTGCCAAGTATTGGACAGTAACAACAACTACACAAGCTGCATGACGGTTTATCAACAACAAGCACCCGCCAGTTATCTGAGTTTGTTTTCCAAATGTTACACCATGTTTGAAGGCATGGAAACTCCTATTAAATACACTAAAAAGGAAATTGGATCAAATTGGCTTCTCGATATTACTTTGAATGTCTCCCGAGTGCCCACTAACAAAGTGGGCATCTTTCTTACCCATTCAACAAACGAACTGGACGAATCTCTTGGTAATCCTTCATTCCTTCAATTTGACACTAAAAATAACAATCGAGCAACAGTGACCTATGAACGGACTAGAATCAACAAATTGCCACCTCCACATGATTCAAAGTGCTTCAATTATGAGACGAGTGACTCTACACACGATTGTAAAAATCGAGCCACTTGCATTCGAAAGTGTATCGTGTGGGAATCGTATGAAAATAGCAAGGCTTGGGTCGATCAGCGTTATGTTCGAATTGAAGATCATTATTTAGATGGAAGATTTGGAATTGAAAGTGAAGCCAATTTTACCGAATTTTGTTTCAACAAGTACTCTGAAGAACCTTGTGTCGATTATCTTTACAATGCAATCATGGCCAGTCAGTTTTATTCACCTTTTCGTGACCAAGTAAATTCAACCTTTCAGATAAATGTTGCCTATCCTTTAGGCATGGAAACGGTTGTTGAATATGTTGCGGTTCAATCGTTGTTGGACTACATTTGCTTTGTGTGCAGCATTGTCAGCCTGTGGACTGAAGCCTCAATGGTACGAATCAGTGAATACCTTTTAGATGTTAGCACAAGTCTACTGTTACGGTTACTCGAAACTGAACACTTCAACGATTACCAAATCGACTCCGAGACTAATCATATTAATAATGCTCAAGGTTCCATAGCTGTAATAACCAGCTTCAAGCCAACTGAGATTAACATTAATACATCAATGGCTGGCTATGATGTGATACCAAACAGTGTGGGAGTTGGTAATGCTGTTGGGATTGGTGTTGCAGGTGGGAATAACGATAATCAGCTAATGGAAGAGCCAACTTCAACTCGTAACATTTACAAATCATTTCCACCTCGTTACAATAAACCAAGTTACATTGAGTAATTCATTAGTCAACAATGAAACAGAAAATTTGATAAAAAAAACTCCCAGTCAAACTCCCAATTCCAAATTATTATATCAGCCAATCGACAACAATTTACCGACGATTTGCTAGATGATCAAGATTAATGATCACATCTTAATTGGCTGTTGATGATGGCTTTAAAAGTGAAAGAAAATTTATCAAATTTTATCGAAGTTTCAACAGATTCCATGTTTGGTTGAGAGAGACAATTGTTGACAAAAGCATCTTCATTATCAACTTATTTATCTTTACCCTGCTCATGTTACATTCATGATAAAATTGTTATTTGAAAAGGAAAAATTTCATTCTCTATTATTCTGATGATACAATTCTTATCATCAGCCTACATGAATAAACTGTTATTATAATGATAAAAGTATTTTTTTATTGTTTTCTCTTCCAATTGAAATGAAAATTAATCTTTTTTTCGTTGAGAAATTATGAAATGGAAAATAATCCTTTTCTTGAAATTGAAATCAAATGAAAGAGAGAAGAAAAAGTTTCATCAAAATTCAGTAAAGCAATTAAATGAATGGAAATTTTGGCCAAAAATTTTGTCATGAAATGAAATCAGAAAAGATGAACCAAAGTCTAAAGTCTTGCGGAATAAACTTGTTGATTCAATGTTTACTGGAAAACAGATCAGTTAAATCTCAATTCTCCTGAGTTTCCACTGAATTTAAAGGTCAATTCAATTTTTCAGATTTATTCACTTTCCAACTTATTCCAATGGTTTGAGTTGAATTTATCAAATTTATTCAATCGAATAAAAGAAAACGGAAAAGAAAAAGAAAAAAATTCAAGAGCAAATTGTCTGTAAAATTATTCCATTGATTTCACTGATTAATCAGTTTCAAGGCGAATAATGAACTTTAAGTTGCAATTGGAAAAGAAATTTAAAAGATTTAATTTTCTCAACCAAATTGTTGCGATTAAAGTTGAAAGTTGAATTACAATAAATGGAAAAGTTAATACTTGGAATTTACCATTTTCTCGAGTTTTTATTATTCATTTAGTCTGACATTTACAGCATCGGATGAAGTATTCAATTAACTCATGTTAACCATTGAACTTTGTCAACCTTTCCTCTCTTCATTCCAATAATCTTTTCATTTCCTTTTCATCTTGAACGTCTTTTACCTGAAAAAAGGTTAAATGCTGTTCAATATTTATCTAAATGATGAATGAGGTTGAAGATGGTGAAGCTGAAAAGATCACTCAAAGGATAAGATTGTTAGCCTTTTTTGTGAACCTCGTTTTTGGACCCTTAAGGTATCATTATTGTAAACATGATAAAGTTGAGCCATTGATTTGCATTGATTTGTATCGATCGGTTTTCCTTCAATTTATTACCTTTTTCCATCCCTTAACAACTTAATTTTGATGATGAATACAATTTGCTGCTTCAATTAAGTTAACTCGATTAATTTGATCACCTATTTACAATTGACTAAACAGGTTCAACCAGATCAGGAAGAGTTGACGGCAAATATGGAGGAACAAGCTGAAGATAAAGATTCAACTAAAAGTGAAGTCAAGTTGGGTCGATTGCAGTTTAAAATTGATTACGATTTCAGTCAAAGCAATGTAAGTATTGGAGTTAATGGTCAAAATTTTTTCAGTAAAACAACTTTTTTCCTTCCAGCTTTCAATAACTGTTATCCAAGCTGAAGAGCTTCCAGGTTTGGATTTGAGTGGAACCAGCGATCCTTATGTAAAGGTTAGTATTGAACAGATCAACCTTATTAAGTGTTCAACGAAAATGAATAAACTCATTCACAAGTACAAACTTAAACTTGTAAACCTCAATTCTCAGCCTTTCCAGAATTAACTTCGGAATTTAAATTCTTTTCTAGAGAATAAAAAATTCTTGTTCAGTATTTCAGCACAATAATCGAATATAAGCTTTAATCATTTTCCGAAAAATAGTTGTTTATTTATTACTAAATGTCTATGGTTTTAGTTTTAATTTTAATTTTTCCTTAAAATTCGTTTCCAATTTTTTGACTTTGCAAAGCTTTGTTTCGGCTGAAAATATTAGACTTTGATGCTCATGCAAGTTAAACGAATGATGTAATTGTGTCCAATTCTTGGACTTAATGACGAGAAAATTTTTGGATCGAAGATTTTGTCTTTTATTTTTCGAGTTTCGTTTTTTTTCAATAAAGTGACTTTGTTTCAGAGCTAGAAATGGAGTTTGATAGACATTATTGAAAGGAGTTAAATAGCACTCCTGCCAATCATGAGTTCATTGCAACTGAACGGCTCTAATCAGGAAATGCTATTTTTTATGTTTACTATAAAAACTGTGCTTAAAGGTATTGAATGAGTTTAACCTTTTCTGTTGCTCAATACGAAGCTGATTATTGGAATCAGATAAACATTGAGATTTTGGAGTTATTTTTACTTGTTAACTGGGAGTCAATAAACTCCAAAGTATCAACTTTACATTGTCTTGATCAACATAACTGTCAATCTCGGTGTGTTTCCCTGAGCAGCATTTAATTGTCGAACAATAATAATTTCAATTTTTGTTCTTTTCCTTCTTCCAATCTCTCAACATCCAACTCTTCGGGATCAATTAATTGGCTCAACTGGATACAAATGTAAAAACCTTTTATTTCCCATTAAAGGTTTATCTTCTTCCGGATAAGAAGAAAAAATTTGAGACAAAAGTTCATCGGAAAACACTGAATCCAGTTTTCAATGAAACTTTCGTTTTTAAGGTAAACCATTAACTCAATTATCAAACAGCAAAACCAGTGAAAACCCAAATCGAGAAAAAATGCTAAACTAATCTCTTCTCTCTTCCAGGTAACTTATTCAGAGATAACAGTAAAAACTCTGGTATTTGCTGTCTATGATTTTGACAGGTAAAAACCATTTTCATTTTTGTCCTGAAATTCCCTGAAAAGAAAAATTCTGTTCCAAAAAGATTAATTTGCTAATTATTCAAATTGAACAACAAAAGTTTACAAAAGGTTAATTATAAATATTTCAATCAACATTCAAATGAATCAGTTTGGCGACAAAATTTTACATTTGATTTTGAATTTAAATCTTAATGTGATTCATTTGAATTGAATATTCTTTACTGAATTTACTGAATAAGGCGATTCCATTGTCATTTAGCTTTGAATTGTCATTTTTGAAATGAATTATTCCTTTGCCTTGAACAATGTTCAAAGTTCTATTTGTTAATAACTTGAATTTTTGTTGCATATTTTTCCAGGTTATCTGAAACCTTTTCATTATTCAATATCATCCTTGCTCAGATTACAAAAGTAACTTTTTCTGTACTTTTTCATCATTTTGAAGGTTCTGCTCGATCATGTTATACAACATGATAGAGTCGCAATTTCAACCTTAACCATGTTTCCGAGATTCTCGGATTCATTTACTCCAATTCATTGGATAAAGGTTGAGAAATTGATTTCCAGGAAAAAGCACAAATTTATTCACCAAATGAAATTAAATTATACATTTGAAATGTTGAAAGAAAATTCTGATTGATTTTTTGGCGATAATTTTTTTCCATTTACCATGAGTTTACTCTTTCTGTTTACATCTTCACAAATTTTCAATTCCATTCAACAGTTGCTTTTAATTAAAATCAATTTCAAGTGTCAACATGAATAAGGTGCGTTCACAGGTAAATAGAGTTGAATTGAAATGGAAAAAGAAGAAAAAGAAAATTTTCTTAAACGCTTTTTCCCCTTTTCATCATATTTTTCAGGCAACATTCAGTTGATTGTCAAGTTCAATATTTCAAGTCCAAGCTGTTTTCCTGACTTTAATTTTGTTTTCCTTTTCTTTTCGATAAATCAATTGAAAAGTGTTCAATAAAGCCAAACAAAAGGTTTCCTTGTTTCAACCAAAAACACTTTCCAATGTTGAAGGAAAAAAAGGTTAAACTGTTTTTGGTTTCAACTTGGAACATCTGAAAGGTTCCAACCTGCAACGATAAAGCTAATGATGATCGAGTTTGTCCCAAGTTTACTTTATTATTGAAAGACACATTTATTGTGAACTTGTTTCACTTTGAATATATTCAGTTTCATCCTTTTTTCCCGAGTTTCTGAGAACATTTTGATTTGCCTTTTCCATTTTCCCAGGTTGCTCACCTTACACCGAAACCCAGTCTAATCTCATGATAATTGTGAAACTTTTACATGTTCACAAGTGGAGAGGAATAAAGAAGAAAAACAAATTTCTTCTTTTCTCAAACAACTTGCAAATCTCTGAATAAATTGAAATTAAATTTTCATTTGTGCACAATTTCACCAAACTTATCAATCTTAATTTCTCGATTCACTTTCAATTGACCTTAAATTGTCTTTTAGAGACAAATTGTAATCAAATTTTTGTTTAAAATGTAAATTCCCAAGTTCGCTTGACTCAACAAGATTCAATCAGTTGGAGCTTTATAAAGACTCAATTACACAGTTTGCTTCAACAATCAATGTTGCCATTTCAATGTTTCTATCGATTATGGAAATAATGAAATGAGAAGAAAAAAAGTTTTCCAGAAAATGAAGTTTTCACATTTTGTCGTAAAAAATAAACTCTTTTTTCCCATTCTTGGGTTCATCTTGAATATCAAGATTAATTACTTTTTAATTACTCGTTCAATGTTTACATGTAATGTTCAGTTTTGGAGAAACCGTTTCCATGATAATAACATGGTGATGGCCATTGAACAGTAGAGTTGAATCAAGCTTGAAATTTGTTTCATCATTTGTAAACTTACAAGATTATTGTGATTAAACTCATGATAACAGTTGCGTGTCTTCATCAACTATCAGTTTTGCGCTAAAAATAAAACGATTTCATGTTTCATGGAAAATGTTTCTTATTTTCTACTTTAGATAAATTCAGGTGAATGTTTAGATTCAATTGAACCTTTTTCAATGTAATCTTTGCTCTTTCACGCATTTTTCAATTGAAATATTTTCAAAGAAAATGTTTCAAACTCTTGAAACTTGAAAGATGAAAGAATGAAATCTCAACACTTGAATAGCGTAATCGTGAGTTTAGATTAGTTTGAAGATTAGTTTGAACTTTCGATTTTCGATTTTGTAATTTTGTTTGAAAATTTCAATTCACCTTTCATAACATCGAAAGAAATCGAAAAGGATTTCAAGAAAAAAAGTCGAGAATTTGGATCTTGAGAAATGGTTAAGTTAGTTAAATAATGATTTTGTTCATTTAAATTGAAGCACTTCTATTGATGGGAATTGAAGAGGAAAGGAAACTCGAAAAATCATAATCAATCGAAACATCAATATCGATTAAAAATTTTCTTTTCCTTTTCTCTCTTTTTGCATTCTCTCAATGGGAATGTTTGGATATTTTTGAGGTCAAAGGAATCATTCTCATTGTTTTGTTTCATGTAATATCTTGAAATGTCAAAATTATCAATCAAGTTTTCCTTGTAACTCTAAGGATATCAGTTCAACCTTTTAGGATCTTATTTGAGTCAATTTTTGAGAAGCTTTGAAATTGAATTTGAAATAGGAATAATAATATTTGGAAATAAATGTTCATGGAATTTGACAGAGAAAAAGATTTTGCTTAATTTTACTACATGTATTTCCATGGTTATGTAGGAGTTGGTGATAGAAATTTAAAAATTTTTGTCTTTTCCTAGATTCTCAAAACATGATCAAATTGGTGAAGTACGAATCCCATTGAATACAATTGATTTAGCTCAAACCATTGAGGAATGGCGTGACTTGACCAGTGTTGAAGGTGAACAAGGACAGGTAAGAATTGTAATTGAAGCAACTGGGAGTAGAAAGTTGAATGGAAGCAAATTTTTGAAAACCATTTCCATAAAGTGTTTCAAGAAAATAAATCAATATCAGTTGAAAGTTTAAATAAAAGATAACTTGGATTTAAGGTCAATCATAGGCAAGACTAATAAATGTCAAGTAAAAACAATATTAAAACAACATTGAACCAGGAATTTAGGACAAGGCCAGGTTAACTGGTAAAAATGGGTTCTTCCCTCTTCAACTGAAACTGACAGAAGGATTGCTCATTAAGGTTGACTGTTTAATGATGAAAATTTGATCTAAATTGATTTTTTCAATTCTCGCTTCAAGCTCGGTGATATTTGCTTCTCACTTCGCTATGTTCCAACTGCTGGTAAGCTTACTGTGGTCATTTTGGAAGCTAAAAATCTCAAAAAAATGGACGTTGGTGGCCTTTCAGATCCTTATGTTAAAATTGCATTAATGATGAATGGTAATTACTCTTGCCTTAAATCAATTTTCAATCCCTTTTCTGGTCTCTTATTTAACAACCCAAAACCATACAAAATGGGTAAAACGAGGATCCTTAAATCTGTTTTCTCGTTTCTTTCTTTTCTCTCTTTTTTTGTCTTCCTCTTCATATCTGTCAACCTTCATCTTCATTGATCCTGATTCACTTTTCCTTGGATTCATCCTTTGGAACCATCTTTGCTTTCCAATTTAATCTCTAATTGGGTTGTAATTGAAAGGTAAACGGATTAAGAAGAAGAAAACTTCCATCAAAAAATGTACTCTCAATCCTTATTACAATGAATCGTTTACCTTTGAAGTTCCCTTTGAGCAAATACAAAAGGTTCAAACGGTAATTACAGTTGTCGATTATGATCGCATCGGAACTTCAGAGCCAATTGGAAAGGTAAGAAAAGCATTCATGAAACAAACAAAACAGAGAAAAAAATATTTACTCTTCTCTTTGTTGTCCTTTAGGTTGTTTTAGGATGTAATGCCACTGGAACTGAGCTTCGTCATTGGATGGACATGTTGGCCTCACCTAGACGACCCATTGCTCAATGGCATTCCCTTAAAGATCCAGATGATGTTGGTGATAAAGGATAACCAGTTTGGTCAAACAAAATTGATCTTTTGATCGATACAGCAACCTAAAGAAAAGAAAGTGAAAAATTATTTAAACCCGAAAAACCTGGAAAAACCAAAAAACCCTTTTTTCCTGACCATTGATATTTCTTGTATTTTACCTTTACCATGAGACACACATTTTATTTCTCGGGAATCTTTTTTATCATCTTTACCTTGAGTATGATTGTTATATGAAGAGCTAACAAAATAGTGAGCAAAAATTATCTTCCAAGAGTTGATTACTTCCATTGTTAAATGAGATATAATTTTCGTTACAATCAACCGTTGATTGAGTCAACATTATTATCATAGTCCATGTTGATGTCAATCTCAACTGAGAAATGTAAATTTTTTGGTTCAAGTTTCTCCTTATTTTGCAAGGTTTGTGTGTGTTTACACATTTATGAGTTAAACCATGTAATCAGTTGGATTAAATTGTTTTACATCAAAGACTCTTGGAATTGCCTTGAAATGAATCAACAATTTACTGTTGTTGACAAGAGTAAAACTGTTGATTGTTGATTATTTTTTAATAATTTAGTTAGTCCTTGTTTCTCCTTCCAATTGTAAACCAAACCTTTAAGCCTGTATTGTGTATTGATTTCATTTATGTATCGTCAGTACATATTACAATTAAAAAGCTAGTGATACGTGGACCAAATGGACCTTTAACCGAGAAGCCTGACCTTTCAAGGAATGGCCAGTGTTTGTAAGGGCACCAAACATGACCAAAAACAACATAAACTCAACATTGTCTTTTGTCTCTTTTGCACTTAATCATTACCTACTTTCATTACAAACCATGTATCACTATTAATTGTACCTTAATTTTAATTACCATTAATGGATTCCTTTACTTCTCCCATTATACAATAGATTATTTAATTTGTCGATCATTAACTTCTGTAATTTAGTGATCAGTGTAGTTTGAAACAAACATGTAGTATTTCAATTGTTCAACACAGAAAGGCAAAATTATATTGTCCATTAACCTGATGATAAAACTGTTAACTGAACTCCTTTTACTTTTCTTGTTATACATATCATTGGAATTATTTTAAAACATATTGTTTCCCTGCAACATGTCGATTAACTAAGCAATTAATCAATTTTGGTTCCTCTCTTTCAGCAACATTATTACAATTCAATGGATATTTAATGTAACTTGTGTTTCACTGTACTCCTTTTGACCATGGACCACAATTTTAACATTCATTGAAAAACCTTCAAATCAGTATTTAAAATTTACATCTCCCATTATCTGTCCTTCTGAGTTTGTTCAGAAATCATCTTGTATCCATTAAATCCTAGTATTGCGTCTATTCCGTGAATATTGTGCCATAAATGAATATATTGTGTAAATCATGAGAATGAAAAACTCTTTCATTTGTGGTAACATTGAATAAAGTTGAAAAATTTAAATAAACCATGAATAAATTCATTTCGTAACTGAGAAAATATGGATTTGGAATTGCGAGTTTCTCAATATTATTGACTTCACACAATGCTGTATAAGATTACTATATCATTAGAGCTAGGCGTATTTAGCATACAAGGCATCAATCGATCCAATTGTTTGTCCTTTTGATTTTGAATAGCAGACTCATGGTAAATTGAGCTCCAATAACAAAAATGAATTATATCCACGACTTGATAAACAAAAAATCACAATCACTTGAATATCATGCGAATATTTTATCCGTTTTTTGATACTTGTTAATATAACGAGATAAATTTTACAGAGATTGCAAAAAATGTAAACAGCAGGTAAATTGACAGGAGGTTCATGATAGAAATTTTAAGAACTATGGCTTTTTGTGTTCAATTCTTTCGACCTTCACTTCATCATCGATCAACTGGTAAATATAGATGACTACCGATGTTGATTGAATGTCCATTAGCACAAAAGACGGAATAACCTTACTATTAATAGAAAAAGAGAAATTGTTAGAAAGTTGTTCGAAATCAGTTAATATTCACAAGATTAAATTGTAAATAATACCTATCAAGAGGTCCATAAGCTCCGGTAGCTGATCCTGGGTTAATATAGAAACATCCATCTCTTTCATAGGCTTCAAATTTATGGGAATGTCCAGTTATGAGTATATCAACATCAAGTTGTCTTTGGAGAAGAGCTAAACTCTTTGCGTCTGACCAGGGTACTATTTGATGACCATGACAAAGTCCAATACGAAACTGTCCCACTGTGACAACTTTTTGCTCTGGATAATTTAAACCAATGTCATCAAAATCTCCTCTAACAACATGAACATCAGAAGCTAATGTTTTCAGGTAATCATATGTCTCTTTGGTGCACAAGTTACCGGTGCAAAGAATATGATGAATACGACCTGGAACCAGTAGTTTCTTAAATTTACTTGGAAGATTATGCGATCGGTATGGAATGTGAGTATCACCAAGAACTAGGACTAACTGAAAGACAAACGGTGTAGATAAACACAATGAGAAACATGATGTAAACAAGTATAAACATGAAAATGGTTAGGATAGCAGGTTGAAATTGACATCTTCAATTTAACAGATACATTTGAGAATGTTTGAAATAATGAAGATTGTTTTAGTGATTGTGAGTAGTTGATGGTGGACAAAACAATTAACTTACCATGATTAAAGTTGAATTAATTCAATAATTCGGAATAAAAAAGCACAATTGACAGATGAAAACGCCTCTTTACAAATAAAGATTGAACAACAAGAGTGAAGTGTGTTACAACAAAAAATTAGCTAGATGGCAGTACCCTATTAAGGGCTTGAGATTTCTTAAAATTAAAAATTGTGAGTTATTTGAATTAAAATGATCAAAAAATTAACTAATTTTAGTCTGATTTGATTGCAATTTTCCAATTCAAATCTCACCACATTCAAGAAACGCCATCTTTGTAATATGATTGACATCAAAAAGAAGATCGTCTTTCAAGCTTCAATCAAAACAATCTTATCTAAACAAGAGATGAATTCCTCCTCTTCGTTGGTTAATAAACTACATGTACCCTGATTACTCGATTTAATTAGCCCTAGTTTTCACCTTTTAAAATTTTATCCAAGGAACTGGGACAAGGAATCAAAAACAGCGTTAAGAGTATCGTGGAATCATTTGAAAAACTCATCAATTACGTTGTGCAGTTTGAGCTCATTTCCAGGTAAGTTAATTTTTTGATGTACCTTTCATTTTTTGTATCTCTTCTAATTTGATCATAAAAATAGATTAAACTTTATTGTAAATAATATTTATGTGATTGTTATTCACTCTGTGTGAAGGAAAAGATATCAAATTTACAATGATATTGAGTCTAGTCTACCTCATTCCACTCTTACATCATTTCATTTACCATTTTACCTTATCCATTAAAAAATACATTAAACTCTCTACCACTAATTGCCCGTTTAGTTCCCTTGTTTCAACTTTCACTCCACAAAAACCTGATCGTTACGTCACAATAACATAAAATAACATGTTGATAACATTTGGGTTTAATCCGTGAGGTAATTTTGTCGTCTCGGTATATTATGGTGTGTTTAAATCATTATCTTATCATTGAGAATTCTATGTTTAAAAATCTCTACCTGTCATCCCTCTATAAAAATTCTGCATCTTCAAATGACACCATTTACTTGTTAATCACTAGATTAGTCAAGTTTTTAATAATGTTTCGTTTTGTATTCTTTCTCGTAGTTGTAACCTTTTGTCTTCTTTATGGCATCTCACCGAGTTTTGATAATGCGAGAAAACGGGACAACTCAACACTTAGAGCTGCTGTTTACGAATATCGACGTTTCACCAACCTGACTGATAACCAACTTGGTGTCAAACAAGTTAATTTGAGAGCTTATGCTAAAGCAATACAAGTTGCCTCTCATAATGGAGCTGAAATAATAGTTTTCCCTGAGTCTGGTTTGTTTAGCGCCAGTAATCGTCACATCGCATCGCTAAATTATGAATACATTCCTGAAGCTAATGGATCAATTACTCCATGTATAGATTGGGATCAAGAATCGAGTCCATCATCATCTCAAATTGTTCACACATTAAGTTGTTTGGCTCGTGGATTCAAAATTTATGTTGCTGCCATCTTAGGCGAAAAGATAGAATGTTCACTTTTAAGTGATCCCGATTGTCCAGAAGATGGGCATTACCTTTATAATACACAGATACTTTTCGACTCGACTGGTAAATTGATTGCTAAATATCACAAAACTCATCTCTTTTTTGAACCCGCCAATAACATTCCAAAGGATCCAGAGATTGTAACTGTTTCAACTCCACTGGGTAAATTTGGTTTCCTCATATGTTTTGATATTCATTTTGAGCAACCAGCGTTGAGTTTGATTTACGATGAAGCCGTTGACACTATTTTATTTGGTGCTCATTGGATAGATGAACTTCCATTTTTAAATGCTCACCGAGTACAATCTGGTTTCACAATTGAACATAATGTTAATCTGTTAGCTGCTGGGGTAAATGACTTGGTTAATGGAGCTCTAGGATCAGGAATTTATGTTGCTGGTGAAGGCCCGATTGTTTACACTGCCGATGTAAAAAAAAGTGGATCCAGATTATTGATTGCTGATATTCCAAAGTCACGGAAAACCCCAAATGAAGAAGATTCTGAAACTGAAAGCAGATTTATCAAAGTTATTGAACATTTAGATGAACCTGATGAAGCTTCAACTTACGTACCTTGGGAATTGGCGCTTGATATATTCAATCACACGGTACTAACTCATCAATCTGATAATATTGTTTCTTGCACTGAAACAGTTTGCTGTGAATTGAGTTATTCGTTAACAAAACCCAGTTTTACTTCAACTTATTATCTATTGGCCAAAAGATGGATTCGACCAACTACCAAAATTTGCGAGCAATTTTGTGGTCTAGTCGCTTACAATCAAACAGATTATGCTTATACGACAACCGATCAATTTAGTTATGTCAAATTGACCGGTACCTTTGCTGGCAATCTTAGCATTCCAAGTGTGGTAACCAATAATTTTGAATTGATTGCTAAATCAAAATGGAATTATGTTCACAAAGATAATGTCGCGTCAATTTCATTTGAAAAATTAGATCAACCTCTTGTTGGAGTTACACTTTACAGCCGAAATGAAAAAGATGATCAACAATTATAAAACCAAATTAAAAAGGTTACCAATACGCTGAGCGGGATTCATTTATGTTATGAAAAATTTTATTTTTTGCATTGTATAGTAAATTAATCATGACTGCACTTTTAACTTAGATTAAAAATGTTTATTTGGGGCTCATCTGACTGTTGACTTTCTTGAGCTAAAAATCAAGCAGAATGTGATTAATAGATATTTAGGATTATGCAAATCTCAATTGGATTAAATTATGCAACTTTGATTTTCCGAACTTTTCCACAAATGAATTTTGAAATAACCGCGGTTGCATGGTTACCGGTTCATCCAATGAAACTTGTTAACGTGTAAACAAACCATAATCCTCTCTGTGTGACATGATGATAAAACGATTTAGTTAATCATTTTAGTTGATTTAGTAGTTTACCTTTTTTATTTGCTAACTCTTCTTTACAAGCTGTGTTATTTAGTAAAATTGTCTCATCAATGAAACATAATGAATCATGTTTCAAAAGAAGGCTTACGTCGACATAAATCTACATTTGACAAAAAATCTGACCCTAGGTTGATAAATGCAGAGAAGGGTGATTCCGATCACAAATCGATGTCCTTCAATACATCTTTATCCGGTGATTATGGGTCTATTTTCATTCTCCTTGTACTCTACATCCTACAAGGAATACCATTAGGTCTTGCTGGAAGTATTCCGCTTCTTTTACAGAATTACAAAGTCTCATATTCTCAGCAAGCTATTTTTAGTCTATGTACATGGCCTTTCAGGTAAGTTTCTTCTTCTATTTACATTCACAATCATTTTTGTGATATTTAGTGTTAAAATATCTTTCTCCGATCTTAATTGTTCAGTTTGAAACTATTATGGGCTCCATTGGTTGATTCTATGTATAACAAGCGATTTGGTCGACGAAAATCATGGCTCATACCAACCCAGTATCTTATTGGATTAACTCTTTTTTTACTTTCATATAAAATTGATGATCTACTTGGTCCTCTGCCAAAAGATCAAACTGGTCAATCAACGCCAGAATCGACCATCATTCCAGGATCTCCTCATGTATATATTCTTGCATGTGTATTCTTTTTCCTCAATTTCCTTTGTGCAACGCAAGACATTGCTGTTGATGGATGGGCTTTAACCATGTTATCTAAGAGAAATGTTGTCTATGGATCAACATGTAATACTGTTGGTCAAACAATCGGTTTCTCTCTTGGCTACCTCGTTTTTCTTGGTCTAGAATCTCCTGAAGTATGTAACAAATATTTGCGAAGTATTCCATCGGACACTGGGATGATAACTCTCTCAGGTTAGTAATAACTTTTATTCATTTTCCATCCATTCACTATTTTAACATGAAAACTTTATTTTTATATCTTCTTTAGGTTTTCTATATTTTTGGTCTATTATTTTCCTTATAACTACTAGCTTGGTATGGTTATTTAAGAGCGAAAAAATGGAAAAAAGCAAGCAAGCTACAGAGGAAACTGTCTTAGGAACTTATCTCATGCTTCTTAAAATTCTAAAACTTAAAAGTATTCGATCTTTTGCTATCATTTTGTTGACTTGCAAACTTGCCTTTGCTATCACTGACTCCGGAACCCCATTAAAGCTTACTGAAGCTGGTATATCTAAAGAAACTTTAGCCTTTCTCAGTGTTCCATTGATACCCTTGCAAATAATTTTACCTTGGTATCTGAGTAAATACACAAAAGGTCCAAAACCTTTAAAAATATTCATCAAGTCATACCCCTACAGGTGAGTAAATAGTCTTGTTTCATGAAAATGTTTCATCGATTTATCTTATTATTTTATAACCATTGATTTCTTTTTTCTTTCTCAGACTAATTTGTGGTATTATTAGCGCACTTTTATTGTATTGGACTAAACAAGTTCATGATCCAGTTACTAAATCATTTCCTAGTTATTATTATGTTATAGTTCTTGTTGCTTCTGGTCTTCATCAAGTCACCATTTACTGTTGTTATGTAGCGCTTTTATCTTTCCACTCTCGAATCAGTGATCCTTCTATCGGTGGAACATATATGACACTTTTGAATACAATCACCAACTTGGGAGGTAATTGGCCCTCATTCATCAGTTTATGGCTACTCGACTATTCAACTATTAAAAGTTGCTCTGTTGATGGATTTTCCTGCAACGGTAAAGACGCAGCATCATCTTGTGCAGCAGCCGGAGGACAGTGTGTCACCATTGTCGATGGATATTACATCGAAGTCATTATACTAACTCTGATTGGTTTCGTTTGGCTAAAATGGGCAAGAAAAAGGATAGAGAGAATCGAATCATTACCAGCATATAATTGGAGGTGTACATAGAGTTTAATAAAATTAGCTAGAAAGGAACAAATAAATGAATAAATTAAATCTAATCACATTTAATTGGATATTTGAAAATAAATATGTTATAATTATCCCATGAGAATGGACTATCAAGCACAACGATAATTCGAGTCAATTTCACAAAATACGAAATTTAATCTGAACATATATTTATTTGACTGAAACGAAATCAATTTCTAATTATTTCAAATTTATAAATTTCCTTACTATATCAATCGATGTAAATTTAGTCCATAATACCAAAACTAAAATGTCCACCGAGTGCAAACAAAAAATTTTCATTAAATTATCACAAAAATAAATTGAAATTTTACCATATTATTGTAGATATTATTAACTCCCTTAATCGGAATGGTCAAAAATAATGGCACTGAAACTTGGGTATTGATTGAGAGTAAATAAACTGTTATCAAGTACAGTAAATATTTCCTTGTCATCTTTATCTGTTCAACATGTCAACATGAAGTCATTTTTTATATTCACCCAAAAAGCTATGGGAAAATGTGCATCAAAAAAGGATGGTTCCTACTGGTATTACATGTTTTAACAATTACGGAGGAGTTGAGGTGGAGAAAGTTCAAGCTTATGAGCAAAGTAAATCAAGGAAAGGATAAAGATGCACTTGATTTTGCTTTGCTGCCAACATTTACAAGCATGCAATATGGACCAGTCCCATGGACATTAATGCCTTTTTCATCGGTCTCTTGGTCTAACCTTTTCAACTTGATCCAGATCATATTGACTGTAAAAAAAGCGAAAGGAAAGAAGATTAAGAGAAAATAAAAAGACAAAATCTTGGCAAATCCTTACAAGATTTAAAAGTTACACAGGGATTGCACATTGAAACACTAACCAGCTTCGATAATCCAAATTACAACAAAAAGAAAGTCCAATGAAAATCAATGAAAAGCTTCAATAAGTCACAGAAACATTGGCGATTATTGAGAGTTAAAAAATAAGAAGAGAAAGGACAAGTTGATGATAAGCAACAATATATTTGATATACAAAAAAAAGCAAGAGGGAGTGAATTAAAAATTGAGATTCCCTGTTGTGTGTTGAAGTGTTAATTGTGTTCGTTTGACGATTGACTGATCCAGTTTATCTGTAATAGACATGAAGCAAGAGGAAGGAGAAAAAGTAAAAGATTGAAAGACAACAACATTGAAGACAATCGGAAGACAACTCTAGCTTCATCTTCAACATGGGAAGTCCATTTAAAGCATATGGAAATATTCTCATTCCGTATATTTTCATGAAAGAAAGAAAGAGAAAAGACAAAAAAAAATCTAAACTTTTTTTTCTCCATATTACAAATTCCTTTTCATCATCTTCAGGATACTTGAAGATACCTTTAGTGGCACTAATCTGACTGCTGTTTAGAGAGGTGAAAAAGGTGTTTGTTTGCCTTTGATCATTTCTCCTCCTTCTCTGTCCTCTTCCTCCTCCCTTTTGCCCACTTATCCCACTATAAATTGTAAATAATCATTTTCATCCAACAAAACATAATCCAAAGCCAATGTAAAAACGCTAAAAGAAACGCTGAAAACATTCAACTCAGACGCACAGGGAAGCAAGAAGAGACACTAAAAAAGATTGGTCATCATCTTCATTATCATCCTAATAATCGCTCTTTTAGCCTCTCTTCTTGGTCTTCCACTCCAATGGTCTTTGTCAACATGACTACCTAATAATCAAAAAGGACCCCCTGCTTCATTTAAATTGAACAATTTGTTGGGTTAAAATGTCACTCAAGTTGATTCACAATTGCATCTGATTTTTTTTCAATTTCAACTTTTTTTCTTTTCTCCATTTTCTGATCAATTTAACTTTTAATTGTTGGTATAATTGATTTTTACCATTTACTGTTTGCCTTTAACTTTTCCTGTTTCACAGCAAAGGTTGGCAAAACAGTGCAGGCCATTTAAAGTCCAATTGTGGTTGACAAGAGAGATCCTGAAAAGGCTATCTTCACACCTCACTCTATATGATGAATGATGGAAGACGAGGAAAAGATGATGAAAAAGGAGCAAAAGTGTCAACAAGTGTCTCACTTCCCATGGAATGTATTGGTGAGGATAAAGATGATGATAGGAGAGTGAGTGATGATATTTTGACAAATTCGAGTTCATCTTGATTTGACTTTAATTCACTTTTGCGCTCCATTTGATCCTGTTGATTCGATATTCAACCTCCAATGGATATTGAACTTCTTAAAGCTAATCTAACTTCAACTAGTCACACCAACAGCAATATCAACAACAGTAATCTCACTTTATCCAATTCATCAAGTCACAGTTCAGTTTGTTTAATTTGCGGTGATCGAGCTTCAGGTCGTCATTATGGTGTACCAAGTTGTGATGGTTGTCGGTGAGTAACTTTTGCACCTTAATTGTTGTCAAATCCTTTCTTAATTCAATTGTCTTCTCAGAGGTTTCTTTAAAAGAAGTGTTCGCCGTGATTTAGTTTATAAATGTAAAGATCGTGGACTTTGTGTAATAGATGTTGCCCGGCGAAATCAATGTCAATATTGTCGATTCAAAAAATGTCTCCAAGTTAACATGAGGCGAGAAGGTAAGTCAATGATCAACTAATTGTTTCTTTAATCAACCCAAATTTACTGTGAAAGTTGAAAGCTTTAAGAAAAGTAGAAAAGACAAAAATCGAAACTCTGGAAATATTTAAGATCAACTTTTAAGTAAACCTTTCAAAGACTAATGGCAATGAATATTCAATCATTTGTGTTTAATTGTATAACGATTGGTTTAAATCAACAGCTTTTGCACCTCAAACTTGAGTCTTATTTTTTGGATTTTGAATGGACTTTAATAGCATTAACTTTGTGGTTGTAAAAGGTTCACAAGTGATTAAGTAATTGTAAACATGTCAATCCAATGGCTTTCAATACTTGTAAATTTGCTTGAAAATGAAACACATTTCCGTACTTCTTATTTTCTGGTCTTGTTCAAAACACCTTTTAGGTTATTTCAACCTGTCAACATTTACTTTAATAATTGTTAAATATTCTGATGGTAACTTTTTTTTCTCTTGTTCAATTACTAAGCTGTTCAACATGAGAGGATAAATTGCAATGTAAATGGTAAAAATGATTGTAAACCAAACCATCGAAATGATTGGAAAAGCAATCGACTTCAAACAATAACAGCTACAACCACAACTAGCAACACTAGTTCAGTGGGAACGTCAGTATCAACCATTTCCACACCAACCTTTTCATCTGGTTCACCCTTGATTGGCTCATCTTTATCCTCTTCATCATCTTCACCCATCTCTTCGGGTCACCATCATTTGTCCCTGCTTTCAACCATTTCCGGAAACTCTTTAGCTTATGGTTTAGGATCATCAACTCATCATCAGTCACCAAATTTGACCAACAATTTGTCAACAACTTGTTCAACTTTTGGATCCACTGAAAAGTCAACACCATTGGGTGAAACACTTATAACTTCATCTTCAACTCATCCAGTTAACCTTCAATCTTCACCGTCATCTTCACCTCCAACCTCATCAGCATCCATCATTAATCGCTCAGGTACAATCATCTTTCCCTCTTTAACTGAACCAACTCTCAACCTGCACCAGCCCTGGTCACAATGGTTCCTGCCAGTTTCACCTCATCCAAATTTATCTCAACCGTGCTATTCACCACTCAGCCCAACACCAATCACAGGAATCATATTTACGACTCGTAAGTAAATTTAACCAGTTATTAATTTTAATAAATTGTTCATTATAATCGATAAAGTAGCCCAAAACAAAAGATCTCTTGTCTAATTTAGAAACTTTAATGCTAACGATCAACTTACAGAGTTGATTTAATTTAATCGATTGCTTCTACATGATTTAGGTTAAAATAACTATCTATTAATACGAGTTGTTACTAAAAAAGACACAATAAACACATTTGCAACGTTTTTGCACAAGTTTACACAAATGTTGCAAAACAAATGGCCAAAAACGAGTGAAAATTGATTTATTTCCAATTTAGTTTGTGCCAGTTTGTAAGGTAATAAAATCTGAGTCCATTAGTGCTGTTGAAAAGTTTCTCCGACCAACAGTTTTCGAGAAAAGTACGTCCAACGTTGAAACTTCGATCGGCTTTTGTTCGTTTATGGAAGCAGATTTTTGTTAGAGACTTACTTCACATATGTAATTTTTGATTGTCTACCAGATAATGAATTTATTTTGTGGAATAAAACTTTCCATTTTTCGTAAAACAGATAAGTTCGATTTTAATCTAAACCGACTTTTTTCTGCGCCCGAAACACTTAGAGAGCTGAAACTTATTGTTAGTGGATAAAAATTGTAGCTACACATTGACATTTATGTTATTTTTTCGAGACATCAATAACTCTCATGATTTTGGCCCTTTTGCATTATAACTTCGAACTTAAATATTTCGAGAATGGTCGCACCTACAATCAACATTCACTGACCAAATATTAGATTTTGTCATGAGCTATTATATGATATGACGGAATACTGAATATAACTTGAGTTATTTCATTTAATGAGATTTGTGTTTGAACAAACATTTAACTTCATAAATAAAGTATCAAGACTAACAACATAAGTAATAAAATGCTATAACTTTCATTGTAGGATCTCGAATAATTTTATAATGCAATATATTATGCCCTATGACAAGATCAAATGATTGGTCAATGAGAATTAATTGTAAAAGCCATCATTCTCGAAATATTGACGTTCGAAGTTATTATGTAAAAGGGCCAAAATCAAGAGAATTGTCGATCTCTCGAAAAAATGATTCAATTGTCAATGTGTAGCTACAATTTTTATCCACTAACAATAAGTTTCAGCTCTCTAAGTGTTTCGGGCGCAGAAAAAAGTCGGTTTAGATTAAAATCGAACTTATCTGTTTTACGAAAAATGGAAAGTTTTATTCCACAAAATAAATTCATTATCTGGTAGACAATCAAAAATTACATATGTGAAGTAAGTCTCTAACAAAAATCTGCTTCCATAAACGAACAAAAGCCGATCGAAGTTTCAACGTTGGACGTACTTTTCTCGAAAACTGTTGGTCGGAGAAACTTTTCAACAGCACTAATGGACTCAGATTTTATTTCCCTTCAAACTGGCACAAACCAAATTTAAAATCAAGCAATTTTCACCCGTTTTTGGCCGTTTGTTTTGCAGCATTTGTATAAACATGTGCAAAAACGTTGCAAATGTGTTTATTGTTTCTTCTAAGTAACAAATCTTATTAATAGACAGAAATCAAATGCTTAAATCATAAAGGAACAATTAACTGAATGAAATTAACTCTGCAAGTTGATCGTTGGCATTAAAAAAGATCACTCGACGGTCATAATTCAGCAGCATAGTTTATTTACTCGATTAATACTAACAACATACTTGTAAGATTATTTAGTTGCGATTTCAGTATTCTACTATGAACATTCATGATTCAATCCACGATAATTTTAACTTCATTTATGACCCTATTTTTCAATGTTAATGGTCTAAAATACGGCAGTCAACTGATTAATAAAGAATTCTTAATTTACGATTTTCTATTCGAATTAGCATATCAAAGAGAGGTAACAATTGCGCTGGCACTTGAAATCTTTATTAATACACTTAGATGATCGATATTTATCATTCATATGAATACTTTTGCACCAAGCATTACTTCTTCAAATCTCATTTCTAAAATTTTCTGTAATTTAAAGCCAGCAATTCAAAATTGAATGAATATTTATAATATTATACAAAGTGAATGCACTATTTGCCTCAAAACTGTCTCCTTGCCAAAAGAAACAATTTTTTGATAAAAACTGGTAAATTTTGCCATCAAGTCGACCTGGGAAGTTCAATTTTCATAGTTTTCAGCTTAAATCTTCCCTTTTGACTTTAACATAGATTTCCATGATAAATCAGACAAAATTCATAAATAAAATAATTGAAACAACATTTGATTTTAACATATTTGTTTTATTAAAAATTAAAAGATCGCATTTACATCGAAATTACAAAACTAATTTTGTCTTTTACATCTCTTATTTTTCATTGATTAGTTAATTGGGCCTTAAGTATTCCTGCTTTTCAATCATTACGAAGATCCGATCAACAAATACTTTTAGATGAAACATTGATTGACTTGATCCTTTTGACTGGATTACAATATCGGGGAAGTTCCAGCACAGAATTAACGGCCTTATTAACGCAACATAACCATTTCAATCTAACTGACTCCTGGAGGATAAAAGATGTTGCTGATTACATTGAGTCAATCAACTTGGATCACATTGAATACACTTGTTTAAAAGCCCTTCTACTTTTCAGACCAGGTAAGGGAATGGAGGCCTAATAGAGAAAGCAAAGAACAAAAGTCACATCAAATGTTCCTTTAAAATGCCAGAAAAGTTAACCTAAAAATAAACGATTTTCAAGTGAACATCAAATCAAGATGAACAATATTCAACTAACAAGGAATAGAAGTAAATTAATTAGCATAAATTGATAAATCTTTCAACATGAAAATGGTGTAAATTAATCAGATTGGTTGAATGTAAAAAGTATAATTCAATTTGCCATTTCTTTTCAATACACTTGACATTGACTTGATTCGGCCTTTATTTTCACTTTACTTTCACTTGATTTTCAGTTGATCTAATTGTCTGCCTTTTCCTTTCCTATTTAGAGTTAACCGGATTGACTGATATAAATCAAATTGCATCGATACAAGATCAAGCTCAATTGTTACTTTATCAACACACAACAAGCTCATCATCAACATCTATTCATAATAATGGTCATCATAATCACTCTCATTCACTGGTTACTTCATGTCCACTTCGTTTTGGTCGACTATTGCTTTTACTTTCAGCTATTAAGCGAATGAATAAGCATCATTTTACCTCCATTCAGTCAACCTTATTCAATCCTCTTATTCAATGATCAATTTGATTAACTTGGAAAGATGAATCAAGAATGATTCCCTTTTAAAAATGAAATAACCAAAGCAAACCAAGAAAATAGCAAATCAGTAAATATCTTTACTCGATTCATTCATTTTCTTGTCTCCGCCAAATCAACGGTAAATATCAAGTGATTCAATGAGAAGTCAGTAATTAATCTTCAATTGAACTGTCAATTACATTCAGTTTACATTTTATTGATTCATTTTAATCACAGCTACATTAACATGATCTTTGCTCCTTTCCATAATCAATAATCTTAATATCTACTCTTAAACTAGTCATTTACAAGATTGTAGACTTAAGCAAATTAATTGTTAATCTTTAATCAACTCGAGAAAAGCTCAACTATTCAGAAAAGGTTTACCATTATTGTTGTACTCAATTTACTGGATCTCATTTACATCAAATCCAATTCAAATAACAATAATTTGGTTGGAAAATGTTGTTTGAAAACAAATTGTCCAATATGAAAAGGACAAATCATTTTGTACAAAATTAATCAATTGTAAACCCACAATCAAACACTTTCAACCTTATTGTTAAATGAACTAATTGACAACGTTTCATCAATAAGAAAACAATTACGTGTAATAAGAGATTCAATTTGAAACAAAATTGTCAATTAATTAGTTAACAAAGGTGAATCATAAGAGGCACTCTTGTAATAATTAGATATTGAATGTTGGATAAGACGAAAGCACTTGATATTAAGCTCGTAATACAAATAATTGCCATTCAACAAATCCATCAAAATCAAAAATCTTTTCCTTAAAAGTGGAAACATTAGAGTTGAATTTGATTCTAAAATTGATCGACTAATCGTCTAAAGCCATTCAATGTATCCATTTAAAAATATTGGCAACATCTTTGATTGACCAGTAATTGTAATTTGATTTTACATTCCATTGATTTTGATTGTTCATCGAGTTTGACTCCATCTGGTTAATCTTTCGATAAATCTGAAAAGGAAATAAAAAAGATATTAAAATGCTTGTTTATCAGTGTTCATTTTTTGATGCTATTGAAAGGCTGAAATTGATATTATTTTTGAAATGACCGAGACCGGAAAATAAGTTGATTGTAAGACAATTTAAATTTCGTATTTTTTTCTTTGAAAAATGATGAGAATCACTTTTAATTAAGTTGATATAGTTTACATTTATGCAAGAGGCACCAATTGTTTTTTTAGCATTTTTTTATGTTTTAATTTTGTGAGAAAAAAAGAAAAGAGATTTTTGTTTTTTTACTCTTTAAATGTGTTGTCCGTAAAGATTGGTAAGATTACAATCACTTTAAATTAGGTTAAATTAATTAAGATGAAAGTGGCTAATATCCAGACCAGGTGAGGAGCCTGGTGGACCATGATGATATCTCATTTGAGGGTGCAGATATGGAGGTGCACCATACGGATGTCCCATAACTGCTGGGTTCATGGCTCCTGGCCGGAAGATGGGATGGTTTGGGTCAAAGGGCATGTGAGTAGCAAATGAGGCATGTGCTGAAGGATGTTGAAGGTATGCAGATGAAAGATAATAACTACTTGTTGGAGGTGGAGGAGGCCCAGTTGTTTCCATGGTGGGTTTAACACCTTCATTTTTACTATGTTTATTTTTATCTTTATCATCATTGTTTGACTTATCTTTTTTGGAAGATGAGGAAGATGAGGAACTAAAAGATGAATTTGATGAATGATGATGGGCTGCATTTTTGGGACTAGATATTGATGAAGAACTTGCGTTTGAAATAGAAGACATCACAGAATTACTGGCGACAGACATTGGAATTTTACTGCCTTGCGGTATATTCAAAATGGAGGATGAGGAAGAGGAAGAGGATTTCATTGAATCCATTTTATTATCACGATGCAAATGAGAATCATCCCGTTTTAATGGTGGAGGTCCACTTGGATGAGGTATTGAAAGAGACGGAACTCTAGGTGAAGAGTCTTCATTTTTAGAATGGTCAACGACATAAAATCTTTTCATGTCGTCTTTTGATTTATCATAAATTGAATCATACAGTGAGTTGGGATAATTAGCTGGGGAAACCATCATTGAAGGTCCAGCTAAAGGTCCACCTTTATTTTTAATTAGTTGAGGTTCGACTGTTATATCATGATTATCTTTCAAGATTCCTCGATTATCCAAGTCCATTTTATCTTTCGATGGGATATTTGTTATTAACATGGCATCCACTTTTGATGTTGGAGTTATCCTGAGATCGCCTTGAGGTGCAAGACTTGATGATTTAGTTGCTAAATCAAGGCCCATACATGCAGGAGACTGTCTTTTGTCATTAGAAGCTAACTGTGATTGCTCCTTCAGATCACCCTTATCAGACATTTTTAAATGTTGCTCCTTATACATTCGCTCATGTTCAGCTGAAACCCTTTCATACTGGTGTTTATAATGAGGATCATTGGCAAGTAAATGCATTTGGTAAGCTGGATCAAGTGAATATCCTGGATATCCTGGCATAAATCCATAAGGATAGGGAAGAGATCCTTGCAATGGTGAACCATATTCCGGACCAGTGGGAGGATTAGTGTTAGAAAGGGTTGAAGATGGTCCATGATTATTGGGTGGGGTTGAAGATGAAGTTTGATTACGGGAGGAACATTTATCATCTCTCTTTTTATCATTTGAATCGATAATTTCTCTAGGTCTACGAGGATCTGTAGGACCAGATGATCGTGAAGATTCATTTTTCTTGCTATCAGATGAGTTGACACTTTGATTTTGCTGAGTTGATGTTGACGAGCTCGATGTCGATTGTTGCTTTTGTTGATGCTGATGTTGCTGGTGTGGCTGGTGATGTTGTTGTTGCTGCTGCTGTTGCTGGTGATGCTGATGCTGTTGCTGTTGTTGTTGGTGCTGATGTTGATGTTGTGGTTGTGGCTGTGTTTGTAGCTGGGGTTGAGGTTGTGGTTGTGGTTGCGTCCGCGATGACGGTTGCGGTAATTGAGGCTGAGGTTGATGTGATTGCGATTGGGGTTGCTGTTGTGATTGGTGCTGTGATGTTTGCTGCTGATTTACAATGCTTGGAGGAGATGAGTTACGAGTCGATTGTTGAGAAGATTGCTGTTGAACAGAGGACTGAGAAGGTAACAATGATGAAGATGGTTGAGAAGATAACGATGCAGAAGATGATTGTGACGATGATGAAGACAGAGATGATTTGGATGACGACACTGTCGATGGTTGATTTGATGAAGATTGTGATTGGGGTGACGGATCTTGATTTTGTTTGTCTCTGAAATTGAAAAATGAGTAAAAAAAGGAAATTAGAATGAATTTAAGGTGACAATCAGTTTCAAAATCCATCAACTAAAGATAAAAATAAATCTTTTCTTTGAAGATGGCGAATTTTGAATAGAAATCGAACAGTTCATTTATTTTTGAGTTGCAAGTAACTTACGAGTATGGCTGAGGGCTGGCAGTTTTATCCCCAGAGGTTGCTCCAACTGGAAGAATGTAAGGTGTTTGGTTGAAAAAAGGGTAGATGCCAAAATTATTAGAAGCTGATTTAGAAGAAGCATCAGAACTGGTTGAGGTAGCTGGAACTACAGGTTCTTCAGATTTTCCACTGGGTTTGAGTTCAGTTTCGGTATCATTGGCATCAGAAATATCTGAATAGGCTGGGCTTTGAACATTTTCAATATTACACGCGTCAGAATTTGCATTATCTACAGGTGATCCACAAGAATTTCCTGATGGCGAAGTATCCATAGGTACTTGATCACTAGGTGTTTGACCAGTGCAATCAGAGCTGGTTGATGTATCCATGGGATAACCAACTACCTTTAATTTGATCCCAGGCACTGAAAAGAAAAAAACTTAGATCAGTAAAGTACAATTCTTTTAACACGAAAAAAAATCCATTGATGGAACTTATGGATTAAATTGATGGATTTCAATCTCATAAGTAAGAGAAATGGTTAGGGCATCAAAAAGAGTATTTTAACAAAATTCCATAAAAAATACACTGAAATTAAAATTCATCGATACTTTTTGGTACTTTCAAATAAAAGATTCTGGACGCTTTTCTTAAAAAACGCTTGCCATAATATTCATGCGTGGATGGATTCAGACAAAGCGTTTTCAGTATTTTGAAACACTCCAAGTGTAAACATTTCTGTTAACAAGATTTTTTTCAGATATAAATGTTGATCTAATTAGTAATTTGCCTAATGATTGAAATCTTTTTTTGAACGGAGATGTCATCGATAGAAGTAAAGTAGATACTTATAATTGAAAGAGATGCATCAAATTGATTTGAATTGACTGAAAAAATGATAGATTCATGAAAGTTATCCTTTGTTTTAAAGGAAAAATTACTGATTATAGCTGAATAATCTTGAAATTTCAATAACTGATTTCTCAAAATTGAATTAAAGTGATTGGTGTGCTAATTAAGTGCGACAATAAAACCAGTAAAAATGGAAGGTTTCGAAAAGAGATCAACATTGGATTGTATAAAATGTGGTTTAAAAAGTGTTTCTTCCTTATTGTATGCTGCAATTGCCTAAAAAGTATCCTTATACACATCTACAGATTTGTCATCTCACAAGCCTTGTTATACAAGCCTTGTAAGTAGACAATGATAATCTTGAGAGGAACAACCAAAATGTTGAAATAACCTAAAATTAAGAAGCCCGCTAGATGGCGTATAAATCAAACTGTTCAAAGTCATTTTGGTTGCTATTTAATTTTAATTTACTTTCTTGTTTATTATTTGCATTTTAAATCTCTCTTGAACACTACATGCACCTGGTGATTTCATCAGATGGTTTTATTTTCATTTAATGTGGCGAAAACAATTCAAAGTTAGTCATTGTCTTTCAATGTTCTATTTCAGAATATTTAAATCACATTTCTTTTAAAGATCCGTAGTCAAACAAAAACCAAGAATTTAAAAATCAAAAAAATAAACTCATTGCAACCAATTAAATTCAGCCAAAACTAACTCTTTCATTTTTCTCTCCCTTCTTAATCTGAAAGAATAGCCCACACACCTTCATGAAGACCTGGACCTCACCTAGTCAATCAAGTTGTTATAACTAGACAAACTCATACCGAGGTTTTATATCAAATCTTGAATTTCCCTAATAATCTAATCTAAAAATGTAAATCTTTCAAGATTCAATCTGGATAATATCAAGTGGACCCATTTGGGTTCAGTGACATCCTTATCCCTGCAATGAAATAATTTCACTAGAGCAACACATTGTCATTGGTCATTATTTAATTAAGAGTCTGATTCAACATATTGAAAATTAATCTGAGCTACTATTTCTGGTAAAAATGTCAACGAAATGTTTTAGAACCAAAAATCGAAAAATATGCACAATTCTAAGCCCAAGGTCACACACAAATTGAAGATAAACTCTCTGATTAAGAAAATAAATGAATCCCTTGCCACCAAAAAAAAGAATTTGGAGTTTCTAAGATTGCCCTCTAAAGAGTCTTGATCTGATTACTAATTGGATTTTGACCACTAATCCTTTGGGTATTTAAAATTAAATAATTAGACAATAGTAAATATAGGTTACCTCCTTCAGAAGAGCCTTCTGGATGCTTGGATTTTTTATCCTTATCCCTGTCCCGTTCCCGATCTTTATCCTTTTTCTTCTTTTTATGCTTTGATTTTTTTCTTTTAGCATTATCAGATTGAGAATTTGCAAAGTCCACTGAAATTGGTTTACTTGGCAAAGGCTTCAACGGACCAGAACTTGATAAATTACCTATTGAGAGAAAGTGTTTTAGGTTAGTAAAAGGAAAATAATCATTTTTTGTTAAACCAAGATAAAAATGGTTAATCCAATGTGTTTTGAATGTACCTTGCGAACCCGAAGATGGGACTAGGAATGTGGCACTAGGAGTACTACTAGTATTATGAGACGATGTAGAAGTTGCAAGTCCAGATGAAATACTGTTGCTTGTTGTCACCGCAGTGGATCCATGGAAAGGAGAAGTGGGTGAATATCTAGAATCCATTGGAGTATCATTTAAATCGTCACTCATAGGTGATCCAGCTGAAGAATTGGCAGTTTTAGGATCACAGATAGGCTGAAAAGTAACCGATGACTCTTGGTTAACACTATCTGAATTATTATTCCGATTTGCTTCGCTAGGGTCACTGGCACTCTCACTATTAGTTCCACTTTTGGGTGTATTTTTTGAAGATGGACTAGGTGGTACACTTGAAGCTTCAGTGGTAGCTTCCTCACTATCCGAAGGCAAAACAGAATCTTTATTTGGTTCCAAATCGGTCGAATCAGTTTCAGTTTTACTTGTTGGCTCACTTAAACCACTATGGGCACGGGTTTGATGATATTTTAATCCATTGATATGCTTATACTTTTTACTACAATTAGGCTCCGGACACTCAATTAGAGCCAGCGAGGGTGGTGCATGCATTGTTGGAGTTGTTGGTTCACTTGAGTACACATTTGGTGTTGGAGTATTCCGAGATTGTGAACGATTACGTTTACCATTTTTAGCTGATTCTGGAACTGGACTTAGTTCCAGATCAGGACGAGATTTACGCTTGCCATTGACACTGGCAGGCGCTTCACATTTCACTGGACTTGCGGGTACAGTAAAACTTGAATTAGCAGTTCTACGTCCTTTTCCATTGCGTAATTTACTTTGAACACTCCGCAAATCAACTGAAGTTCTACCTCGCTTAGCTCTACTACTTTTGTTAGCTTTAGCTTCAATATCACTAGTCGGGGATTCACAGAAACGAGGTGGGGCCCAATCATGCTTAGTGCAGTCCAATAAAGTACCAACATAAGTTTTACCTCTCCAGGTGACATTTACAACTAAGACACCTAAAATAAAAGTAAATGCAAATGTAAATAATTTAAAATCACGCAAAAATTGCAAAAAAATCTGAATTATGAACCTACCTCCTTCGGTTTCTTGCCAAACAATACCTTCCAAGGTAACACTTGTACCTGGTTCACATGGCCCTAAGCAATCTGGTTCAGTTACGGTACCTACACTTGTGCAAGTAGACATATGCCTCATCTCAGGTTGACTCGGCGTTTGTGCTTCCATTGGCTAAAAAGATAAAAATAAAATAAAAAGACTAATAAGCAATTGTTGTTACACCAATGAAATGTTCTAGCTTCTTGCATGCTTAATCCATGAAATAGATGAAAGAAGAAACAGAATTAAACTAGAGTCTGCTCTCCGAGTCAGATAAAGTTGACTTGACCAGTGAAATCGATCAAGAACAGAGTGCTGACTCGAATGGATAATAAACAACCTAAATAC
Organism: Tetranychus urticae; assembly: GCF_039701765.1. Classification (NCBI taxonomy): domain Eukaryota; kingdom Metazoa; phylum Arthropoda; class Arachnida; order Trombidiformes; family Tetranychidae; genus Tetranychus; species Tetranychus urticae. The sequence continues at coordinate 20,196,142 of NC_142958.1, read as the reverse complement.
ATAGAGCTAACAAGTAGATAATAAAGATGAAAAGAAATCAAAATGCAATAATAAAAGCGAGTTTCTCTGGAATAAAATTTAGCTGTTAAATAACCAAAATTAATAAAAGAGAGTCAAAATATGAACAATAATTATTGGTTAATTGTAGATTCCCTGCAGGTCTAATTTCAGGAGAAACAAAGCTTCTGTTGGTGTGATCCTAGTCTTTGTAGTCTTTACTGTAGTTTGTAAGTGTACAAGAGATGACTCCACATTCGCCTGAGCATAAAAAGACTTGAAGAGAGTCTTCTCTTCCATTGAGAGAGCTTAAGGTACCACCTATTTATATGTAAGATGCTATTTGTTCAATGAGTCCAATCAATTCACATTTGAACATAAGATTGAGAATGATAATGAAGTGAGAATTAACTAAACCTGAAATCAACTTGTTTGTACACAAAGTAATTAACAAAAAAGGCAAAAAGCATATTTTCAAATCTAATCCTGGTAAGGTTAAGCTATCAACAGTGAATATTAAACAAGGATTAGGTGGCAAACCCAATTTTAAGCCAGGAAAAAAAAGAAAAAGCAAAATTGGCAACAATTAACACTGATGAAAAAATCAAGAATGTGAAGAGACTAAATCTTGTTGAAGAAGTCATATTGAATTAGTAAGAACCTCTTGAAATTATGATAAACGTAAACAAAGACATGAATATGTCATCAAACAAAGAATCGATGATAATCACTTAATACAGAGAGAAAAAAAATGTTCATATATCCACTGGAAAATAGTAAACTGCAGAAACAATCAAAAATTTTGAGCACTGTAATTAATCCATAGAAATAGGTAGGTGAGAAGAAAAATGGCAAATGGTAAAAATCATTTTTTTTACATATCCTTAAGGAAACAGATCACCATTTTTTGCAGTAAATGTTGGTAAAGAAAATGTATGTAAAGGAAAAGAAGTGTAGTTACATTTTCTTCTCCTTGGTACTTTACCCTTGATATTTCTGTTAAAGGCGAAGAAGATGCAGAACCGTTTGGCTGGCTATTATTTTTTTCAATGTCTGCATCCAAGTCAATTATTAAATCACCAATACCCAATTCCCATTCATTGTAATCATCATCAAAATTGGTAGCAACACTTGAAGGTGCTGTGGAGGCAGTTGGTAACACAGATTTTGAGGCTGGTGGAGTCGTTGTCCTTGCTGGTGGTGAAGCTGATACGCTTGAGGATGTGCTCTGAATTGATCCTGATGTCATGGCAATGACATGGCAATGATGAAAAAGAACAGATGATTGTACTAATTACCACCTTTAAAGATAAAATTAACAAAATAAAGTATCAAGAGTAATAATAAAAAACAATTTAATATTAAACAAATAATAATAATATAATTTTCCGAAGCCTCAGTTTTTTGTTCCTAACACAGTATTTCTCACAAATAAGATGGAGCAGAATTGAAGACAGAGAGAGGGGGAAAGTAAAGAAAGAAAGGTAAAAAGAAAGACTAACAAAGAGACTAAACAAAGACCAAGAATAGATGGCGCTACAATCGCTCTAGAGCCATCTATTGGTTGCAGAGAGAAGCAAAGAGAGATGTTAAATGTTTCCCAAAAAAATGTTAATGAGGAAAAAAATGAGCTTATTCATTGAAAATGGCCATTTTTCATCGAAATTTTGACTCTTTTCAAAATGTCTTCTTTACCACCATAGAGGGTCAATGTTACAGTCGATAAAAATGATTTAAAAGGTAATTTTAATCCAGTCATGATTGTAAAAACACTCAAATCTCATTTCAACTCTGGCTTTGTTTTGTCACAAAGCAAAGCCTGGAAACAAGAAGATGCTCAATTATTGAACCTTTTTTTTTGATCAACTCTTGTACCCAAATTGTGATCGAGTTTACTTTGATCTCTATTTTAATGATCAATCAGACAATGAATAAATATTAGCTCGCAACGTTCAATGTTTATCAACACCTAATAATGCAAGAACAAAAAAACCTGTTACTGATAAAAGAACCTTGATTATTATTTCATCGATTTCTCAGTTTATACACATTCAAGTGAATCTCTCTCAGTGTTACAGCATAATAATAATCATCTTCATCATCATCAGCAACAACATGTTTTCAATACAAACGATGAACCAGAATTTAAAGGAAAACCAAAAAAAAGATGAAAATTGAAATGGCAGTTGCTTGAGATTAGCTATTCAAATGATTATGAAGCAAGTTGAAAGCTGACAATAATCAACTTGCAGGTTAAATGGTCGAAACAATAATGTTGATTGTGACGCCATATTTTAACAATTAACCAGTTTTTTCTCTTGTTTTGCTTCTTCTTTTCATTTCTCTGTGTTATAATCAGCTTCTACTCAAGTGCAAAGAGGCAAAAAGCTTGAAAAAAAAGTGAGAAGAAGAAAAAGAAAAGGAGAGAAAAGAAAGAGAAAAAAAGGAAGATAAAAGAAGATGGAAGATGAAGCAAAAAGAGGCTCGAAATGTTTTTCCTCATTCAAAAGATGAAGCTTGAGATGGCGAAAAAAAAGAAACAAAAAAGATGAGCAGAGACAAAGGAAGTGATGGCAAATAGGGTAAAGATGAAGATGAACAAGAAAATGATTATGAAGATGATGATGAGAAAGTGAAAAGTTAATCGCCAAGGAAAATGATACAAGGTAATGAAAGGCAAGAAATGGGCAAAAATATGAAAAAACGATGACAATTGTTCATCTTTTTTTGCATCCATTTTTGTCACCATTTCATCCAAATTTTCATCATTTTCATCATCAATTTGGTAACCTTTAAACAAGAGAAAGAGAGAGAAAAAATGTCTTCTTTGCTCTTGTTTTTTTCTCCTTGCAAAAAGTAGTTTTAAAAATGGGTCCAAAATGTTGTTTTTTGTGTTGAAAATACAAGATGAAGGCAACGGCAAGGAACAAGATGATGAAAGAAGAAGAAGAAGAAAAGGCTTGAAGAGGGAAAAGTAGAAAGAGAAGAGAAAAAGAGATTAATAACAAAGAACAGTAGCTTATACCGATGTGACCTGACCTGACCTGGTCTGGTTCGGGCTCTAGTTTACAGGGAAACAGTGAGCTAAAGCCATTTTGTTCAACTAGCTTTCAATGGTTAGAGAAGCAAGAAAATGATGAAAAAAAGTAACTAGAGACTCTCTTTTTTGGGTCCAATTGACAGACACAAGGAGACCAAGATGATGATGATGATGATGATGATGACAGGGAAAAAGAAGGCAAGAAATGAATCGAAGGGGAAAAAGTCTTCCAAGGACATTTGATGAATCAATATGAATGTTGTTACCTTGTTTGTTGTTGATGGGTCCTACTTTTTTTTCTTGACTCAAAATTTTTTTCCTCTTCTCTTCTCTTCTTCTTTCTCTCATCTTCTCTTTCTTTTCTTCTCATCTTCCCTCTTCATTATATTACAAGACTAACCTGGTCAGAAGGTAACAAAATGATTGTTATCATTGTTACTCCATTATTATTGTTGTTAATATAAAATCATATACTTGAGGAGTAAAAAAATGAGCTTGTAATATGTTAAATTGATGCAATAATTTCTTTCTTTATCATTATCTTGTAATAATCTGATGAAAGCCACAATTATTCATTTACTTTTATCATGTTCATCTTAAACATAATTCCCATTGGATTGTAATGATTATCATTATAAAACATAATCAATTGGCTGTTTTCAAATTAAAACCATTATCAAAACAAAATGGGAAAACAATGAAACAAATATCATTTTTCAGGTTTATCTTGCATTTGATAATTTCAACATTTCTGAAGGATAAAGAGATTCTGTTCAGTCAATTTTCAGCTCGATTGAACAGTAAATTGTAAATTCAATAGAAATGAGTAAAAAGTGTTTTGGTTCAACATTCCTTGTCCAGTCTTTTGATTCAACTCTTTACCAAGTATTTGGGTAAAATTGCATGTAAAGGTTACATTTCAAGTGAAATATTTGTAATTTTGTTATGAGACTTTTTTTTATCAATTTTAATCAACATTCACCAAGATTAATTGATATCAATCTAGATTAAGTACTTGTGCCTGGACAAACGTTAAGACTGCTTAAGATGTCACTTTTTTTATTGTCAATAAATTGAGCTCGCCTCAGTACTTTAGGTTTAAGAATCAAGATTTTTGTCTTTAGTTTTTTCTTTGTATTTTGTTTTTCATTGGAACCATTTGAATGATGATGAAGAAGACATTGACAAAGATCACATGATTCAAGAGAAAGAAGGAAAGAGAAGAGAAAGACAGAGAAGAGAGTCCAATCGATTATCTTGAGATGTTTGTGAAACTGGAAGAGGAAGATGATAAAGAGGAGAAAGACAAGATGAAGTGAGAGTGAATTTGACTGAAAAAAACCTTAGCTTTACCCTTGAGCACGTAGCCGTGAAGATGATGATGATGGGAGGGAGAAAAGGAAGAGAAGATCGATTTTAGTTGAACATCAGAATAAGAAATGAGAAAAAGATGAGTAAAAGTAGCTGGTTCAAGTGAAAAGATCAGACAAGATGAAACTGGAAAGAAGATAAAGAGAATAATGTTGATGATTTTGATGATGGTGATGATGAATCAACTAAATGGTTATTGAGGTTGATTGAAAGGTAAACACTTTATCGATAGTTTTTTTTCTTCTTTGCCTCTTTTCTCAGTAACAAAGGTTGAATGTTATATAAAATGTTGATAGTGATAACATTTTTGTGTTTTGTTCATTAGACAAACAAATATCATTTTTTTTTGTTTCTCTTTCATTTGATTAACCAAACATATGATTATGTTGCACATGAATGTTATGTTTAAGATTAACACTTTGAAAATGAGTGATTAGATTGATTAAAAGTGATTAGGTTTAATCGTTTTGTTTGGGCATCTTTTTTGTTGGTTTGCTTTTTGGGTTTAGACTTTTTGCTGTCTCTTTTGTAGTTGTTACCAGAGATGTTGCCGTTGCTGATGAGGAGGGTGATGATGGTGATGACTTATTACGGTGAGGAGTAAAAGGAGCAAGGATGATTAGGATGAGAATGGGAAAACAAGTTACTAATGATTGTGAAAGTGGATAAAAGAGAAGATAAATAGTAAAGGGAATGAAAAGAGATGAAAAAGAAATGAAGATGGAGAAGAGATGAGAATCAGCAACAAAGGCAAGAGGAGAGATGGAATGAGAAGCAAGATGAACACGATGAAAATGGTGAAGATGGTGATGATGATGGTGGAAATGTCAAGGCAGTGAATGATGAAAATTGTGTAAAAATGAAGAAGCTCTTAAAATCACCTTTTCTTTGGCTGTTACATGCAACTTATCATCAAATGATTAGACGATGTTTACAATAATTTTAATAAAAGAAGTTTATTCTTTCTTTTTCCTTGTGACTTTATCCTCCTAGGCCCACCCAGTTACACCTTTAAGCGATAAAGGTAAAACCAAGAAAAAAAATTGGTGATGATGCTTAAATGTATGAGAGAGTTTAAGGTTTTTTTTGGTTTTGCTCATTGATCAACTTCCATTGAACCTGCCCAAGCTTTGGTTTACTCACAAATCAACTCTTGTGGACGACATAATAAACTGTTACAATGTTGTTGTTGGCCCAACCATTGATTGTTGTTACTGTTTTCCATGACTAAACTTATTGATTGATTCAAGTTGATTATCTATCTGGTAAGGTCATTGGACAATCCATCTTGTAATCATGATGATTATTTCAACTTGTTGTTTCATCTTTCCTTAGTAATATGGTGATAAAAAAATTGTTAACTTCAAGATGAAGATAAAGGTTAGTCTGGTAAAGATGATGATGGTGAGATTTAACGATCAACTTATCAATTTTTCTCATCTTCACTTCATTTTTTTCCATTGATTGACTGATGTTCATCACAAAAATGAGGAGCAAAACTTCATTGGCTTTCCTTTAAGATCCTGCCGTATGAGATTGTATCGTGAAAATTGCCAATAAACATTTAATTAACATTAATGAATAGCTAATTGGTGAAACCATAACTGCGACTTTGAAAATTTGGATTCCTTAACCTGGATTTACAATTGTAATGAAAGTTTAAATCAATTAGGTGTGCTTTGATGGACAAGAAAAAAAGGATTACCAGATTTTGTCGAATGGTTATGGAAGAGTCTTGGTTGTTGATTGAAATTTTGGTCTCAATGGTTGAAAATGTAGCTTGGAATTGAGAGTTAAATGTAAATTTTAAGCTTCTCTTTCGTTTTTTTCACTTCCACTCTCAATATCACTTCTCATCAATATTAATTATGAAAAGTAAGCATTTTTCAAAATACTGACAGTGAAAGTTAATCAGCTAGTTAGATTATTTGTCAACAAAAATAAAGTATCCTTTAAACGTTTGGGAGATTTGGGAAAAAAATGTGAACCCAACAAATTCTGGTTTAGTCCGCAGTAAGATTGAACAGCAATTTTGAGTTTGTACTTTTGCTGTTAAATCAATTTTGCTTTTTTTGTTTCGCTGTTGCTGTTGCTTGAGCTGAGGTTTAGTTGATGATGTTTTTGTTGTTGTTGATTATGTTGATGTTGTTTTTAACCATCGTAAGACGTTTGCTTCTTAAGCAAAATAAATAAATATTGACTATTCTTTTGGCTTGAGTTTGGATGCTGTAGATGTTGTCATGGTTGAGTTGCATGTTTGCCTTGCTCAGAAAGGTGAATGAGTACCAGTAAGACGTGAAAAAAATATCATTTTCATGTTAAAACCACTTCAATGTCAAGTTATCAGGTAGAAAAAGGTAACTGATGAAGATAAAAAAGTAGTAAAGAAGATGGCAAAAGAAAAAAGAGAAAAAAACCGGCTTCTCCGTCTTTTTCCTTCATCCTTCTTATTCTCTCCATCATCTCGGGCATCTTTTCCGATGAATGTAAAATCCATTGATTAATCAAATCAGAGTGTACCCATCCACGATTAAATCAAAATCAATCTTTTCCATTAATCTCAATTGCCATATCAAGTCAACTTAACCAGCGGCTTTCAAAACCAACACCTTTTGGCATCTTTTGTTAAACCTAAATAATGTGACACATAAAACATAAATTAATTTTTTACATAATTGAAACATATATTTAAAACATTGAACCATTAAACACTTACCATGAATAGTTGGGGTCGGTCCGGCAACAATTATTAATCTAAATTGATATGAATTGATTATGATATTAATTAAAAATGTTTATTAATAGTCAGGATTAGCAAAAAAGTAAACCTTTTCAAACCAAAAAATACACTTAACATATGATTAAAAATAGGGGGAAGTAATTTTGTAAAAATTGTTGCACAAAAAGCGCGCATTTCAATTTTTCCATATTAATTGATAAATAAATTTTTATTTGAAGTTGAATTGAAAATTTAAACTAAACTGACCTTTTCATTGAATAATAAAGCTAACAGTTTTGATTGACAAAAGATATTGATCAAAACATTGACTGAATAAATATTGGAATAAAAGAAGACAAAATGAAAAACAAGTTTTCTCGTTACATGCATTTTACAATTATCATGTATCATCAATAAAATATGAGAAAATGTATTGATAAAACTATTCAATATTCAAGGAACACATTAAAACTGTATTATCACTTAAACTCAAATTCAATCAATATGATAAAGATGTAAAGAGAAGCAAAAAAAGCTGAATAAAAAATGAGAATTAGCATGAAGTTTGAATTGTGTCAATGAAATCTTTTCATGGATTCTTTATGAGTTTCATTTCAGTGTTGTGACCATGTGAAGTGAGACTTGAAAGTGTAATTTAATATCATCAGGTCATAAGATGCCCTATCGGTGATATGATTGATGTTTGTTCAAGCACGAATCATGATGAAGAAGAAGAAAGAAAAAGATGAAAAAGAAGAGAAAAGATGGTGAAAATGAGAGTTTTTGTTCAACTGTAAACTAGTAAAGCAACTTTCAATCTTCAATTATTACATTTTACATGTAGTTTTGATAGATTTTTTTCCTCTCCATGAAGATAAGGACTGAGAAGATGAAAATGAACCTTAAAAATGGAAATGAAAATGAAGATCAATCAACATGCAAAACGACCTTAACAAGTGTTAACTTTGATGGGAAGAGAGCGACTCTGTTAGGTTGAAGGTTTAACGTTTTACGGCCAATCTGGTTTTCCTTCTGACTATTTGTAGTTTTTTTGGTTCAATAGGAAAAGCTTTTTCAATTTTGTCATTTAATCTTGCCATTCAACTTTACCAGTCAACTGTTTCAACAAACGCTCTTTTAATTGTAATTAACAATTACATTTGATTGTTTAAATGGTGAAAATTTTATCATTATCATGTTAATTATCAATAAATGAAAGTTTAAAAGTAATCATTGTTAATGCCTTTCCTTTGTTTATTTGCTGGTAATATCTGTTTGGTTATGAGTTTTTGTGTTTTAGCAACTTTCTGTTTCTTATACATTTCCCTCTGTTAATGGATAAAGTTGGTAGCTTCAATTTTAAGCACATCAATCATGAAAATTGCGTTGATATTGAGTGATTAATATCATCTGCTTCAGGCAATAATCTAATAAATAGAATCATTTTTTCTCTTTTTTCTTGATACAAGAAAAGCTGGTGAAGAAGAAGAGAAAAAAAACAAACCTAAGAACATGCAATTTTTGTATTGATTGAGAAAACTGTTAAAACAAAAACGAATCACTTTTTAATCAAAATTACATTTACCATTGAATTGTCATGGAATTTTGTGGAAATCTTTTTTTTCTCTCAAAATTTTGTGAAAAAAACTTTGACAAAGAGTGAAAAGAGTTGAGAAGAAGATGAAGAAAAGGTAAGAAAACGAGAAAATATGATGATGGCCCTTTCCTTTGGCTCTGTTGGGTTCTTGTGAATATACCTGGAGTGGGCCATAACTTTACCTTTTCCAGTAACAAATGTAATAAGCATGCTGTGAAATGAACAAAATACTTACTTTCAAGTTTTGTATCTTTTATCTTCTTCTTCTTCTTCTCTCTCTTCCTTTTCATCCTCATCCTTATCTTTTATCATCCTTCTCATTATGCTCATCATCTTCTTCTTTCTTTTTCCTCTTATTCACAGTGTTACGTTTACCTGTTTAATTAGTGTGTTTGTGTTTTCTTTGCCTTCTTCTCGTTGACTCTACCCTTACCTTGATAGGATTACATTGAACCGTGAATAGCAATTAGCACTATTTGGCTCATCTCAACATGTTATAACCTTTAAGCCTCGTGTGCTCTTTAACCTTTTACACTATCTAAATAATAATAATGTTAATGATAATTTTTGATGATTATGATAATAAAAAGGTAATAATAATGATAAATAATAATATGTTTTTATTTTCATTAACAGTCCAAAGAAAGTCTAATGTAAACCAGAAATGTGGTAAACTTGCTTTTGTTTTGTTCACTGTTTATTCAGGTTTTACATTTTTCTTGTTTCTTTTACATTGCGCTTTTTACTCACTTAATTACCTTTTTTTATTTAATCATTTGATCATTTCAATTAAGCTATTTTTCATCTACAAGAATGGTCTAAAATGTCACTAAAATCAATAAACAATTGTCCTTTTTTTTGTAAATGTTAATTGTAAAATAATGAAGGTTAAAGTATTGATTAAAATTGTGAAAAGTGTGAAAATGGAGAAAAGGTTTTCACGTAAAATAACCTCATTGAGCCTCTTTTTTGATGGGAAGAGAGTCGCTCTGTCAGGTTGATGAGTTGATCTTTTATGGCTTAACAGAGTGGATTGCTGATGAAAACTGAAATACGGACAGTTTTTTGGTTCATTAAAATCTATTGGGATTTTACCTGAAGGCGAGCTTAGAGGCTATTTTATTTGTCAAAAAGTACAAACCTTTATTTCCATCCTTACCTTGCTTCTCATCATAATCATCATCTAATCAGTAACTTTCATAGACTCTGATTTGTTACCTTCAGTCTAATATCTGACATAAAATAGTGAAAATGTTTTCATTTTTGTTGTTCCCTTGATAATAATAAAAAGAAAGAAAGAAGTTATTACAAGTTTATTACACTTCGGTTAAAAAGACATGAAGATCAGAATGAAGCTCAAGAATGAAGAAGATGAAGACTGAAAATCGATTGATTATCACTCCAATTACATAGAGATTCCATGAAAATTCACATTGTTACGGCGAAAAGAAGAAAAAATTTCTTGATAAACCTTTTCTTTACAGAAACAAAACTAGCTAAATATTTATTTATTTAGCAAACATTCAACCTTCTTCTTCTCATCATCTTCATCAACATCATCTCTCTGTTGAAGAGTGTTGAAAAATTGTTTAAATTGATTGCAAAGGAAGAAAAAGAAAGCAAGAAGAAGAAAAAAAAGAAAAGAAGATTTTCTTTCTCTCTTTACCTTCGTAAAATGAAATATTAGAAGAAGATGGAAACTTGTTTTTCCAGTTATACCAAGAAGCTCGAGAAAAAAAAGCTCAAGATTCGGAGTAAAATGATGATGATGATGATGATAAAAGTGGCAAAGCAAAACAGCAACATAAAAACCTAAAGAAGCATGATAATACATAACAAGAGTAGATATCATGTTGAGTTACATTCATTTGGAAATTTTACTTTCGCTGTTCAAAAAAACATACAACTTTTTACGTTCAATGGTTTTGCAAATTTTCAGTCTTTTTTAACCTTCTTTTTGCACCATTTCTTGTCTTCCTCATCATCCATAATATTTGTTAGTATCTCTTTCGTCTTCTTTTGGTCTCAAGCTTTTTAAGGGTTTGCTTTGAAAGGTAAGAAATTATTGAATGGCAATGAAAATTTTGCCCAATTTATACTCCATAGCCTTTTCACACTAATAATGGTTGCCATTTTTGTTGCTCTTGTTGTTGAGGTAAACCTTACTGTAATATCATTGTGTTAATATATTCAATCATTTACCATATTGACATGTTCACATACAGTCAATGCTATTGTTATGTACAAGATAAAAAATATATTTTTTACTTGCCTATTCAATTACAATACAAAAGTGTAAAAATAAACCAGCAAAAGTTGAAAATGTGCAAGAGTCTTATAAACGTAACAAATGCATCAATTTTTATTGATATTGATGTTGATCCAATTGAATGGTTATTCAATGGTTACTACAATGTATGGTTATCATATTAGCTTATGTAAATGAACAGTTATTTACTCTGAGAGTATCAAAATAGATTGATGAATCAGATAATCGGATGAAGATGGTTAAAATAGGAATCAAAAATCAAGTATTAGAGATGCAAGATTTTGAGTCTGAAAAAAAGGCTCTTCTATGCATTACTTTAATGCGACAAGAGTGACTTCTTAGGTTTAATCTTTCATGTCTTATAGCCTATCAAATATGCTGTAGATTATCAAGAAATAATGATGATGATGGTTATGAAGGTGGTAATGAAGTTGCTTGACATGATGGTTATCATGATGGTTATGGTGATGAAGTTGCAAGTTTAATTTTTAACTTGAAAATTGGAATGAAAATGAAAATCATTGAACGTGTAAAAAGGTCTGACTAAATGGTTGTTTTGATGGGATGAAAGTGTGATTGTTAGGTTGAGGTTTTTCTTGAAGGCTGCCATTAGACGATGAAAATTTAGTGATGTAAAGATGGTTTTTGTGCAACTCAAGTTTGAAAGAAGATTTTTTTTCTCTTCTTTTTCTTCTTCTCGCTCTGTTCATCATCTCAATTTACTTTGAATGAGGAGGAACCAATATTATAATGCTATTATAAGGCATTTAAAGTGATATTTTTGTAGGTTGAAAGAGAGCTTGAAAATGGATCCAAATACAAACATTGGGTGGTTTGTAAGTTTGGTAAGCAAGAGAAGCAAAAAAAATAAGGTAAAAAAATATTTTTCCCTGTTTTGGCTTCCATTACTGACTGTGACTGTATTAATAAACAGGCATTTTGTTTACCTTTAACTTTGTTGCTCACATCATCTTTTCAACCCCAACATTGGTTAGCATTGATGATGTTATTGTTGATACAATGCGACTTTATTTGATTATTTTGATCCTCTCCTTTAAACTCCTTTTATTCATCCAGTCACCTTACATTGACCGAACCAACACAGATCAATTGGCTTGGTACTCTTGTGATCTTTGGTCAATCTTTTCCCATCAGAGCGAACCTTTTCATCTTTTCTCTTCTTCTTCTCTTTTTTTTCTACAAAACTTTCGCTTCTTTTTCTCGCCATTTTTGACTTGTTTTTGCTCTCTTCTGTTTGGCTGTAAGCAAAAACCACAAGCAAAAAGAGATGATATGATGAGGAAGAGAGGGAGAGAGGGAGAGATAAGAGGGTGAGATTATTGTTGACTAGACTTTGGTTTAATGTTGAGGATAATTCATCTTACCTGGGTGCAGTCCTCCTTGCGTTTACCTTCAAACCTGCTGATTATGAGGCCTAATTACCGCCTAAGGGTATAACCAATTCAAGTGTAGCTCAAGATGAGGATGACAAGGATGATGAAAGAGAAAGAGAAAGAGAGAGATAAAGAGAAAGCTCTGTACTAATAAATACATGTTACTTTCAAATTCATCATTTAATCTTCACAGGCTTTTTGCTCTACTCTCTACTCCATCATCATCATCATCATCTCTTGTTTTTCTTGCTTTGCTTAAAACACTTCGTTAAAGATGACGATTATGACGAGTAAAAACAACCTTTTGTCAATTGTTAAGATGCTAAAACGCTTGATTGCTCAGCTAAATGTGCCAAAGTAAAGCCAACCTCAAAAGTTGTCTTTACCAATGAATAAGTTAATTGATCAAGTTTAACTTATTGAACAACTTGCTATTGAACATTTTATTGTAAATTGAAAAACAAATGAAACAAAACATGAATCCATAACAAGGCTTGATCTTGATAATGATGTACATTAGTGGTTAGGGTTGAGTTAAAAAACGGACATTTTGCCATAGTTGCCCTTTAAAAGTAAATGAAAGGGCCATTAAGATTAAACTTTATTTTTTTAGGCTTTCTATTGAATTTTTTCCTTATCTCTAGCAACTCAATATGCTCGAAATGTAACACCTAGAAATTGACTTAAATCTGACCCTTTTTTTGTTAACTGACCCTGACCATTGCACCTTTACAGAGGGAATGACTTTGTTATTGAATATTGCAAACAAGTTGTTAGTTAATCTTTAATGCTTCATATTTGATGAATGGTTGAAAGCAAACTAAGCATCACATTGGATCAAACATTTGGTTGATTCATGGTAAAACACCTTAAAAGAGCAATTTAAAAATATAAATTGCTAAACTTTCACTTTCTTCGTGATCAAAATGCTTTAAAGTTGAGGATGGATCAACGCAATTAGATTGAAACTAAAATGTTGAGAAATGAATTCAAGATTGAACAAAAAATAACAATCAATGATACTTCTGTGTTTAATAGATTGAAACTGACAATCATGATAAATAACCAACAAAATGCTAGTAAATGTTGACTAACAATTAATACAAAATGATAATAATAATATAATAAAATCTCCACCCGAAAAATTATTTACCTTCCTGTTGAATGGATGTGAAGAGTCGAGTGAACGCTTTTAACCACAGTAATACATGACCATTGTTAGACTCAAATTGTCGTTGTTTAATGAACACAAAAATTTAAAAGCTCAACAGTCCGCCCATTAATTTACCTTCCTATTATCATCTTTTATCGTCCATATCATCATCGTCCTCCTCTCCTCTTCATCATCACTTTATTCATCCTTTTTTTTCTCCTTCCTCGTCATTCCCTGATTTTGTCTCTCTATTATTAATACTTTACAAGTGACTCTGTTTAGATTTTTATAATCACAGTATTGCTACTGTAATTATAAGTGTCAATTTACTGTTTAATTTTGATTTTTAATTCTCAACACAATAATGTGATAAGTATACAGTTTAAATATTGTGATTAAATTAATATTTGTGACAATGAAATACACAGCGAATGTGCTATTTATCAATTTTATTGCGTGAAAATAGTAACATTGCCTTAACTTCAGTTTACCTTCACTTTTGTTTTAACCTTTTTTTGTCTGATATTTCACTTTGTATTGATTTATTGGATTATTGTAGTAACTACACTACTTTAATAGTCATTTCAAGTGTTCATCTTTTCGAGGAATGTCAACTTCGACTTCGACAATTGATTTGTTTGCATTTAGTTTCAAAATGACATGACAATCAATATAATAATAGAGGGGAAAATTGAGTAAAAAATGTGTTTTTGCTCGTTCATAATATTCCCAGTATTTGATTGCTTTATCAGAAACAATTTTATACATTGAAATGAATGGTCAATTAATTTATTTCATTATTTCACTCCAATATAACATTAGCAATTAAAATGCCATCAAATTAGTTGAATGTCTTTTCAGGATTGGGTTTAAGTTACAAATCCTGTTTTCCCAATTGATTTATGTTGAGGTCAAGTCAGATGGTAATTATTATCAATTTTCCAGTGTTTATTTATAAATTATAATAAAGTGATAGTTAGTGATTAGTTGATGACAGACTCAACTAATAATTGGATTTAAAAACAATTATGTTAAATGGTTGAGCTTTTCATACTTATGAACCAGTTGAATATCTGATTGTTTCAAAGTTTATATTTAAACGATCCTTTGAAAGCGTTACAATGTACTTTCCATCCCTTGATCTTTCCTTTGAATGGGCTATTACAATGATCCTTCAAGAATCCAAATTTTGCTTTCTTTAAAAATCTGTTCAAACTGTAAGTAAACTAACCATTGAAACACTCAAACCATTTGACTATTGTCAGTGTAAATCTTTGTATTGTTGATCCAATTTGTATTAACAATTTGAAAGTACATCAATCGATCATTACAAATTGTTATATAAGCAGAGTCTAACATGTTTGTGGGAAAATGAAATGGATATTTAATCATTGAATGCACTATTGAAATGGTTTCTGTTTTACCAATTTAATGAAAAAGATTTGCTTTTAATTTTTGTTTAACTTTTTTACTGTTTAATATTTACTGTTAATTAGCAAAACCTTGTGGACGTCTTTGGTCTTTTGAACGCATCATTGGTTATCAATTAACTGATTTACCTGACCGTGAGATACATAATGTTGATTTACGATCAGATTGTCAAGATCATTGTTTAGCTGAATCTACTTTTGTCTGTCGATCAGCAACCTTTGATTATTCTCGGAAAATCTGTAAATTATTTAAGGAAACTCAAAGATCCCGTCCAAGTGCCTTTAAAGCAACATCCGAAGAGATTGATTATCTTGAAAATCATTGTGTTAAAGGTAAACCATTTAAGTTTGTTAAATTGATTAACCAAGTATCAACTGTTGATTAACTTGACCTTTTATTGAAATAATTGTAAACACAGAACCATCAAGCTGCCAATACAAAGACTTCACAGATACATTTTCTGGTAACATTGATAGAGTAACTCATGCATTTTCATTAACCGATTGTCAACGTCAATGTGATACTGAACGCTTGTTTCCCTGTCGAGCACCCAATTTTGGATTATTCATTCTTTGGAAGATCTTTTTCGATTCGGTTCCATGGACCTGTTTAAATTCATTGAATCATTTTCTGGAAATACTATCTTTTAATGTCATATTCTTATAATAATTTATTGATTTATTTATTGATTCTCATTGTAATAACTTATTCCATGAAAATTAGCATTCATTAAGCACTCAAATTCATCAAGAGTTGTATTTCCAAAAATTCATTCATTTTGTTTCATTTTTTATCATTTAAACAAAATCTCAAAACGTTTTAAAACTTGTGTTAAATGATTTTTTAATGTTGCATAAACTAAAACGTTTGTAAGTGAATCAAATGATTAATAGTTAATCAACCTTTATTTATTTAATTTGAAACTCATTGTTTATGGTTAACATTCACAGCACGCACAATATCAATTTTATATGATAGTTCAAGATCTTAACCAAAGGTTACTTTACTAAGTGAGAAAAGCAGGATTACCATTGAAATCTCAAAAATCGAGTCATTACTGTTTGGTTCAACTTTCTAGACTTTCAACTTTCCAAGAAACTATCGACTTTTCTCTCAGTTAATGATGCGATGAAGTTTCACATGATCTACGAGCGTTCTCCTAGTTGCCTAAGAGGGAAGATTTTTAAAGAAAGCTGATCATATTAAGATCACCGATTGACCTAGCTATTCGATGTTGAGGATACGCATGAGAAGAATGTGTCTTTGTGATTTGTGAAGCACAAACTGTTAAGTCCGTTTTGTTATCTTTTAGATGCAAAGACAAGGTCTATCTTTGAAGATTGAAAAAGACTTGACTCTGGATCAGGGACATTCAAATTGAGTTGATGACCATTTGAGGTTGGTGAAGATGGCTTAACGGACGAGAAAGCTTCCATTGGAATCGGTTCAAATACTTGTCTCATGGAATGAAGAGCATCAGGTCAAGTTGTGATCTCTTCTGGGATCCTGTGAAGAGTTATCCAAGCGTAAAATGAGCCTTTTAGAGTCACTTTGCCACTGCAAAGCTAAAGTTGCTACTTATTTAAACCTGTCTCTGAAATAATATTTCAAATAATTGTATTTCAAACTTACTAGTCTTTGATCCGATTAGAAGTATTTTTACTGATTTTGGACAAATATCTATGTAAGACAAGTTTCTTGGGATAATGTGAGTCTTAAAGTGAGTAAATTTTTGTAATTCAGAATCAGTTTCTTCAAAAACAAAATTTCAAAAAAGTTGTTCAAGACCAACATTCAAATTAACTTGCAATTTAATAAATACCTTCAAGTTTCTAATATAATAAGTTTAAAAAAATAGATGAAATCTCTTTAAAAAATCAATAAGTTGACAAGAGTTGTAAAAAACAAAGAAATGCTCATTGAAATTGGACTGGAATTGGGTAAAGGATGAAAATCAGAAATTGAATCGTTTATTGAATAAAAAATAGCAATCAATGATACTTCTGTGTTTAATAGATTACAACTGAAAATAATGAAAAATAAACAAAATGCTAGTAAATGTTGACCAACAATTAATACAAAATGATAATAATAATATAATAAAATCTCCACCCGAAAAATTATTTACCTTCCTGTTGAATGGATGTGAAGAGTCGAGTGAACGCTTTTAGCCACAGTAATACATGACCATTGTTAAACTCAGATTGTCGTTGTTTAATGAACACAAAAATTTAAAAGCTCAACAGTCCGCCCATTAATTTACCTTCCTATTATCATCTTTTATCGTCCATATCATCATCGTCCTCCTCTCCTCTTCATCATCACTTTATTCATCCTTTTTTTCTCCTTCCTCGTCATTCCCTGATTTTGTCTCTCTATTATTAATACTTTACAAGTGACTCTGTTTAGATTTTTATAATCACAGTTTTGCTACTGTAATTATAAGTGTCAATTTACTGTTTAATTTTGATTTTTAATTCTCTACACAATAATGTGATAAGTATACAGTTTAAATATTGTGATTAAATTAATATTTGTGACAATGAAATACACAGCGAATGTGCTATTTATCAATTTTATTGCGTGAAAATAGTAACATTGCTTTAACTCCGGTTATTCCCTTTGTTTTACTGTTTGTTGGCGCGTCTTTTTAACTGTTTATTTGTTGTGTTTTGTGCCTGTTATCTTAATTTCTGATTTTATTGGATTATTACAATTGATTTTACATTATCATGCTGATTCAACATCGATCAGTGCCTGATAGAGGAATGTTTATTTCATCATCTACTTCTTCTCATTACCATTCATTCCCTAAGCATAAAAAGAAAAGCCATTCCAATGGGTTCTATGCTAATCAATGTCGTTTTTATTGCTGTACTTATTATCATCGTAAACATTCACCTTTATCGTCTCTATCATCTTACAAAAAACCTAAAGAATACTCACTCTGTTTGTTTATCATGATGATCCTGTTTATACAATTGCTTTCAATGGTTGGTACAATATCGGCTGACAATTGTTTTGGTGGTATCCAATCGTTTGAAAAGCTGGCTATGACTGACTTTGATGATGAATATAGTCCAGCCGGATTTTTATTGAGACAACCCGATCAAGCCTTGACTCGAGATTGTATCAATTTATGCCGTCAACAACCAACCTGTCTCTCATTTGGTCTAGATTATACAAGGTTTAGGTGTGCTGCTTACGCTGTTCACTCACAAGGTCTCAATCGAAGAGCCAATCTGGTTCCATCCAATACAACCAATTTATTTGAAAAGGTTTGCTACCTAGGAGTTCACCGGGAAGAGTATCAAAAGGTTTGCGGAGTTGAAAGATTGTGGGCATTTGAGAGGGTCAAAGGTGCCTTTTTGGAAGGTTTTGTGGAGACAACACTATCCAATATTGGATCTAAAGATGAATGTGCCAAATCATGTATGATGGAAGCCTCATTTACCTGCCGTAGTGCTGATTATGATCATGATAATCGAGTCTGTCGATTGTCAAAAGAGGATAGGCGAACTCAACCACAAGCATTCAGATTAGTGTTTGGATCAGCTCGAGATTACCTTGAAAATCAATGTGCAGCTCCAGGTTGGTTTATCCCTTAATTACTATCAAGTCAACCAAATCATTTTTATTCCACTGGTTGAAAAGTGGCTCATTTTTTCAAATCTTTTACACACTACCAAGGCTAATATTCAAGCATCAATCTGATTGCAGTCGTCAAAAAATTGAGTAAAAAATTTGTTTTTGCTCATCCATAATATTCCCAGTATTTGATTGCTTTATCAGAAACAATTTTATACATTGAAATGAATGGTCAATTAATTTATTTCATTATTTCACTCCAATATAACATTAGCAATTAAAATGCCATCAAATTAGTTGAATGTCTTTTCAGGATTGGGTTTAAGTTACAAATCCTGTTTTCCCAATTGATTTATGTTGAGGTCAAGTCAGATGGTAATTATTATCAATTTTCCAGTGTTTATTTATAAATTATAATAAAGTGATAGTTAGTGATTAGTTGATGACAGACTCAACTAATAATTGGATTTAAAAACAATTACGTTAAATGGTTGAGCTTTTCATACTTATGAACCAGTTGAATATCTGATTGTTTCAAAGTTTATATTTAAACGATCCTTTGAAAGAGTGTTAAAAGGCTACTCATTTTAACACTTGGTGTTGCCTTTATCATCAACTTAATTGACCAACATGGTTTACAATTACCATTTCAGTTTGTTTAATTTAATTGAACGTGATTGCTCATTTAGCTTTAACTCTATTGTTTAATGTCCATCATTATTATTTTACTAATCAATTAACAATTTTATCCAAGCCAATGACCAGTTGACATGAAACGTTCAACCAGTTTTTGGGTTTATCATAATATCAACAGATCAACTAACAAATGAACTGTTTTAATTGTTAACACTTTAGGTCAACTGATACAAAGGGTTGACTGTTGAAATATTGCAATTTGGGATAACAATTAATTTGTCATTGTCATCATCACTATTACAATGATAACATTTTTCAATGAAATAATCAAATTGAGCTTTTTTGTTTTACACCGGAATGAAACAAAATTGAATGATGATATTATACAAAATAGTAATTTTAACGAACCTTATGATGATTAGAATAATGATTAACCTTTAATTATTGTAGCAAAAAAAGTCTTTTGTTTCAATTGTGTGTGAAATTTTGCAAAAGAAAAGGAAAGTTGCAAATAGATTCGAATGTTGGTTTTCAAAATTTTGACCTAAATTTTGATTCCAGAGATTGAATGAAGAGACAAAATGAGTAAAGTAACCCACCCTCAGATGATCCTCATTGTCTCTTATTTAGACTGAAATTAGTTCATTGTTTTTGTTCCCAATTAAATCAATTATCTCTTAACTCTTGCAATTTTTCCCTTTCTTTCCTTCCATTACCATCAATTTCATGTCCCATTGTTTCAAATTTACAATACAAATTATTTTAAGTTTCATATTTTATAAGGTTACCCAGGTAAACAATGATATTCAAAGCTACTTTTGTTGAATTGATCTGTAACCAATGTTAGATTAACCGATTATTTTGAGATTCATGTGGAATCCATTTTTAACCAGGAAATTTATTCAAGACAGAAAATTAATACTTTTTCAATTCTCTTCTCTTTTCAGGTCCAACTGCATGTTTATATGATACCAAGCCAAATGTCGCTGTTATTACAATGGATTCATTAGTTTTTGCGCACAACATTGAAGATTGTGAACACAAATGTGATAAAGAGTATACTTTCAATTGTCGCTCCTTTTCGATTGATTCACAGCGTTGTTTCCTCTCAGGAGATGATTCCGTTTCCCTTTCACATGCCTCTCTACCCGTTAAACACGGTGCCATGTATGGAGAGAAAAAATGTGTCACTGAAACTTGTACTCATGGTATTTTTACCTATGAAAAGGTTACTGGAATGGTTTTACGGTCAGCTTTGGCAACTTCAGTTCCAATGCCTCATACAGCTTCCCTTGGAGTCACTGGTACTTGTCGTGATGAGTGCGATAAATCAAATTTAAATTGTCCAGCCTTTTCCGTCTCTTATTTAAACTCTCGGTGTGATCTTTTGGATCGCAACTCTCAAGGGCAATTTGGTGATTTTGTACCCCGTGAAGGGGAATCTTATTTTGAAAAGATTTGCCTTCGAGGTCCTGAGGTTGCAACAATGTGTCAAGACAAATTTTGGGCCTTTGAACGTGTTATTGGCTATGAATTGACTCCTCTACTCTACGAACGGGTTTACCATTTTGTACAATCTCGCCGTTACTGTGAGGAATATTGTCTACAAGAAAAGCTGTTTGTTTGTCGCTCAGCACTTTACAATGATGAAACAACGGAATGTAAATTGTCGCGGGAAGATAGGCGAACTAAACCAGCCAATTATATACGCAATCAAAATCCGAAAATAAATTACCTTGAAAATCAGTGTATCCGTTCTCATTCACAGTGCCCTTATGAAAACACACCAAGTGCTTATCCAACTTATACCGATATTGTTGAATCTCGAGATGTCAATTCAAGATCTGTATGTGAACAATTGTGCTCAGAAAATAAGCAATTTATTTGCCGTTCATATGCTTTCTATTCGTCTAATAATAAATGTCTATTGTCTGGAGATGATCGAGCTTCTGGTGGATCTTCAGCGGTTACACTACAATCTGGAATGACTTACTATGAACGTCGATGTGCCAAAACTCCTAATGATCATTATCCAACCACTGAAGATGATGACAATTCAATAACAAGTCATCTGAGCACAGTTCCAGGAACTGCAAGTGTCGACGATCAAAATAAAGCTACTACTCATGTAACACCTAAACCAACTTCTCCTTCAACCTCTAACTTACCCGATGAAAACACATCAGGTAGACCAACTGTTCCAGGTTATAGTGATTCAACCTCATCCACTGATACAACATCAACATCAACGACTAATGGCAATACAAATAGCGATCATACAGATCACACGTCTTCGCCTACCGCAACTCATAATCAACCCAATACCTCTGACTATCCAAGCCCAACTAATCCAACAGTTGACCCATCCACCATAACCGGACCATTTAGTCCAACAACTTCAACTTCATCATCAACAAATGGCTCATCAACAGCTAGTTCATCAAGTAAAGATGGATCCTCTTCAACAAATGCAAGCTTTGCCAATACAACATCGCCATCGCCAGGTTAGTTCAATAAATATCTGATGATATGAATTATTGTCATTAATTTTTCCATAGTTTTTTTGTTCAATTGTTACCAAATGAAAAAGTTGATTGATTTTATATTTTACATTGAATTCATTAATTTTTATCATTATTGTGTTTTTATACTTTAATATTGTTGTTGCTTTTATTTATGTGTTTAGTACCAAATAATCTTAAATGTGGACCGAATGGGAGATTTACCTTCGAACGTATTCCAGGCTTTGAACCAGTTGGTGGTTTTTTCAGTCTTTTATACTCGGATAAATCTAATCCAGGAATAGTAACTGAGTGTTCACGTCGATGTGAACATAACATTGGATGTACAGCATTTATTATGGATTACACTCGACGTTCCTGTTTTGGACTATTTGAAAATGCATCAATCGGACGACTAGACCTTCGAATTTCTCCAGGTCGTGATTATTTTGAAGGATTTTGTGTGGCTTCCCATTTAACGTGCCCCAAATTATGGACATTTGATCGTATTGTCGATCAAGCATCTATTGGTGTTCAACCTAAATCAATAATACGCTATCTTCATAAACCCGATTGTCGTCTTCGCTGTTTAGAGGAGCGCAGATTTAATTGTATGTCAGCTAGTTATGATGCGACTCTTCGTGAGTGTAAATTGTTTGATCAAGATCGTAACTCGGGTCCATTGAGATTGGTTTTCACCAAAGGAACGGATTACATTGAAAATCAATGTAACATTGATGTGTCTTCATGCAGATTTCATCCAATTGAACGAGATATAACAATAGTTGCAGTTACTAAAGCTTTAAAGGGTTCATCAACCTTCTTCTGTGAACAAGAGTGCAATAGACAAAAAGAGTTTAATTGTCGATCATACACTTATCTTGATCAGACAAATATTCCTGGAGGTAATTTATGTTTACTCAGCTCTGATAGCAGAGGAACCAGTCAAAAAGAAGCAATGGGATTCCGTCCAAGAGCTTTGTATGCTGAAAAAGATTGCCGTGGCTTTCGAAAGGGTCGAGTATCTTCAACTCCTGAAACAACAGATAAACCTCAACAATCGACTCAGCAACTTCCACCTCCCTCTCAACCTTCTTTCCCACCTCCACCAATCTCGTTTCCACCTCAACCTTTATCACCTCCAATTGATTTAACAACCATGATTACCAAAAGTCCAGCTGAAACAATTATTCCTCCAAGAAAATGTTCAACCTTTGACTTTACATATGAAAAAACGTATGGATTTGATTTGAGGTTTGCTCGTCGGGAAAGATCAAGAGTTCCTCCTAGTTTGGGAATAACCACAGCATGTCAAGATGAATGTACTCGTCGTGGACATAGGTGTCGAGCTTTCTCAATTGAATACGGTCCTAACCAACATTGTTTCCTTCTGGAAGATTCAGCTGGTGAAAATCATTTGGCTCTCTCAAAGATTCCTAATATTGCTTACTTTGAAAAAATTTGTTTAAAAGGTAAGTAAATTCAACTATTGATCACTCTAAAGTGAAAATCAAGGAAACTCTAAATTATACAAATTCAGAATCTTTTGATTATTTTAAAAGTGCTTAAAATGTTTGCTTGTTGGTCCAATTTGTATTAACAATTTGAAAGTACATCAGTTGATAATTACAAATTGATATACAGTATAAGCAGAGTTCAACATGTTTGTGTGAAAATGATATTTGATGATTGAATACAACATTGAAATGGTTTCTTTTTCACCAATTCAATGAAAGATTTGCTTTTAATTTTTGTTTAACTCTTTTACTGTTTACTATTTACTGTTAATTAGCAAAACCTTGTGGACGTCTTTGGTCTTTTGAACGCATCATTGGTTATCAATTAACTGATTTACCTGACCGTGAGATACATAATGTTGATTTACGATCAGATTGTCAAGATCATTGTTTAGCTGAATCTACCTTTGTTTGTCGATCAGCAACCTTTGATTATTCTCGGAAAATCTGTAAATTATTTAAGGAAACTCAGCGATCCCGTCCAAGTGCCTTCAAAGCAACATCCGAAGAGATTGATTATCTTGAAAATCATTGTGTTAAAGGTAAACCATTTAAATTTGTTAAATTGATTAACCAAGTATCAACTGTTAATTAACTTGACTTTTTATTGAAATAATTGTAAACACAGAACCATCAAGCTGCCAATACAAAGACTTCACAGATACATTTTCTGGTAACATTGATCGAGTAACTCATGCATTTTCATTAACCGATTGTCAACGTCAATGTGATACTGAACGCTTGTTTCCCTGTCGAGCACTCAATTATGAATCTTATTCTCGTGAATGTTTACTATCAAGTTATGACATTGCCTCAATCGGTTTAGGACAGAAAGCCTTACAATTAAGACGACACTCAATTTACAGTGAAAAAGGAAACTGTGAACAAGGTAAGTTAATTGTTCAATATCAATTTAATATAAAATATTAAAAATTCATTTTTCTCTCTCTTACCAGTTACTGTCCAATGCAATCCTCAAGATATGGTTTTAACCTTAAATTTTGATACACCCTTTATGGGTCGAGTATATGCCAAAGGAAATCCTGCTCAATGTTTTGAGGTTGGAACAGGACAAACCCGGATGCAATTTTCAATATCATTTGGAACTCGATGTGGAACTCGACAAGAGGTATCTCTTTCCTAATTTCATCTTCCTTTTCATTCTTCTCTCTTTACAATTAACACAACAAATCCTATCAATAACAATATCAACTTCATCTAGTTTTTCACTTCCTAATGTAAAACATTTTGCCTTTTTAACATCTTTGTCCCTTGTTAGTCCTTTTGAAATGCTTCCTTGATTCCGTTGAATAGCCCTTCAATAACCCTATTATATTGTATACGTTTTTTGACTCTTTTTTTTCTGTATCTTTATTATAATTTGCTTGTGCTTTAACATTTTTGTAATTTTATTTTTTCTCTTCTTTTTTTTGTGTAAAACTTTTGTATTCCAGGGCCTAAAAAATTTTGTCAATGAAATTGTGGTTCAACAACATGCTGTCATAATGACTGACAGTGATCGTACAATTAAAGTAATGTGTTCACTTAATGCCATTGACCAGACGGTTACACTTCACTCAGCTAATCAAGGGCGATCAGGAATTGATGTTACGTGAGTTATTAATAAAATTAACTTGAATGGATTAACACTTGTGCATCACTTGCAAACTCCTTTTTGATAACCATTTACAAATTATCTTTATGTTTGTAAATTATAATCAAGTGTAAAAATATTGCTACTTGGGAAGATTTTAGAGCTTTTAATTTAATCTTTGCTTCTGCACCTAATTTTATTAAACGGTTTGATTGTACTTTTGTTGTTGCTGCTGTTGCTGCCGATGTTGTAAAGTCAATTTACAATTTGTTTTAATGATTGTAAAGCATTTTGATTATGTGATGAATTCATTTTATATGGTTCAATAGGATTGTGTTGTTGTTGGTTAAGAAACTGTAGTAGATAATAAATATGTTTATAGCCGAGTGTCATTATAACCATTGAGCTAACTAGTTTTGAGGCAAACCTTATTTTCTTTCTTTCTTTTTTCTCTTTCTCTTTTCGGTCGTTATTTTGATATTGTTGCTCTTGTAAAAAGGGCCTTTTTTCACGGTACAAAATTGCCATAGGCACTTATTTTCCTTGCCACTTTGTAATTATTATAATAATAAAAACCTTTCAGCTAATATCTTTTTATTTTTCTTTCTTCTCTCTTTTTTTCTAGTTCACTAAAAACTGGTAAAAGTGCTCTTGAAAGGCCAATACCATCGGTTGTTACCAATACTGCAGCACCTCCAACTGTGGTAATGAGGATTCTTGATCGAACTGATCGCGATGCAACCCTAGTTTCATTGGGTGACGAATTAACCATGAAAATTGAAATATTGGATATAACATCAGCATTTGCAATTTCAGCTCGTAATCTTTATGCAAGAAGCTCAAGTGGAGAGTCTTTATATCTTATTGATGCAAATGGGTAAAATAATTTACTTGTTAATTTATAAATTATTGTCATTTAATTTTCTGTGATTAGTAACAGTTTTTTTTCTTGTCTTTTTTCTGTAACTTAGTTGTCCAACTGATGCATCAATCTTTCCAAGTTTACGGCTTGATCCTAATGATGGCAAATCATTAAGATCAACATTCAAAGCTTTCCGTTTTCCTTCAACTGGTGTTGTTAATTTTGAAGTTCAAATACGCTTTTGTCCAGACAAATGTTTTCCTGTTAAATGTCCCGAATCACTTGAATCTTTTGGTCGCAGGAAACGATCAAGTTTGGGCAAAAATTCTGATGGTGATGATATAATTGATGATGAAGATGAGATTGAAGGTAAAACGATTCGAACCTTAGGTGAACCAACTAGTACAATAGCCACTGACTTTAAATTGGCCGATTTATTGAATAAAAATCGCAGCGCTCTTCACCATAGATCTGAAGGTTATACTTATAATGTTCCTGAGTCAGACGCTAATAAAGGTTACAACTATGAAGTATCTCTTCATTCAACCACAATGGTTCCTCATTTACCGGCACCGCTTGAGCTTATTGGAACAACAAATAGTTTCAATAAATCTTATCAATTCTCAAATGATTATAAACCTGCTATAAATCGAATGGGTTCAAGTTATCATTCACCTCCATCAGCTTTGACTAGCAGTTATCAATACAATCCATACTCGTCTTATAATCAACCTGATTCAGGATATAATTATGGTCAAACTGGCTATGGTTATGGTCATCATTCAAATACACCAATGAATCAATATCCAAGTTTTAGTGGTTATGGAAGTAATCAACCTAACAGTTATGTAAATAATTATCAAAATTATGAAAATTCATATCAACATTCACAGCCAAATGGTTATAATAACAATAACAATAACCAACAGCAAAATAACAATGCAAACAATGAAAATTTTCAACCAATGGATCATTATCGTCCTTCAGCTGCTTCATCATCATCACCATCATCAGCTCAATCATCGATCTCTTATGGGTCTGGTACAAGAGTAGCATCTTCAAACAAATTACCTTCATCTTCTGTATCATCATTTTCCTCGGAAAGCAACAATAACTATCCAAGAGAATTACCTTCAAGTCCGTCAACTATCAACATCATTGGTACTCGCATTAATCCATCGGGTGGAGTTAACAAAGGTTTACCAGATAAAGATGAAAATTTTGCCTCAACAAACCGACCTCGACCCTCAACAGACAGGAAAAAGTTCAAACCACCAAGACCATTGCCCAGGCCAAAAGGTATGCCTGTTAATCCAATGGTTATTAACTCTCCTCCAGAAGTCGATTCCCCTGAGGTTCCTCTTTCTTTAGCTATCGTAGTTGGTGACAAAGAGAAGAATAAGGATAAGAATAAATGGAATCTTGAGACAAAGGGTAAGAAGAAGTGCAAAAAAGAGCCAAGTTACAATCTAGTTTTAAAGCATTATCCACCTATTTGTTGAGAGCATCATTTAGTTATTAGGTTTACTCTAGCCATTAGTCCATCAGTCATATAAACCTTATTGTTTCGGCCTTAAACTCTAGCGTCTTCTTTGTTAATACAGTAAAACCTCTCTCAAGTTAAATCAAAGGGTCGATAAGCAGGGAAATGCTGGAAATGCAGATAATTTGAAAAAAATTTGACCGATCAAAACAATTTTTACAATAAATGGCTCTTTTTACAAACTTTGAGAGGTTTTACTGTATTATTTCATTTCTTTTATAAAAAGAATCCTGTTTATTTGCCAATCCATTTTGTAAATTATTAGTCTTTTTGTTCTAATTGTTTCTTTCTTTTCTTTAATCGATAGATAAACTTCAGCCATCATCATCTGAAATTATTGGCATCCCATGTAACACTGGACCTGCTATTTTATACACTGCTATAATTGTTACTCTGGCTCATTGTCTTGTTGTTGTTTGTGGCTATTTTTACTATAGAAAGTATGTTTATTACACTGGAGGATCTAAATTGTTTACATTGGCAGGAAGAACCGTTTCGACTGAAAATATCACCACAATCACACGTAATCCAAGAGCAACCAATTCAAATGTATTCTTTGGTTCTCCAGGTTTAATATCTGATCGACCAACTCCATCTTCATCGTCTTCATCTTCATCAAGTGTTACCAATGTTGGCTTCCGATCATTATATTCAACGGGAGCTCTTGGATCACCACCATGAGTTGTGAAGATTCTTGAGTCTAGTAAAACAATCCAATTGTTATTTCATCTCCATCTTCATCACTTTTAATTAATTCAATCTTAATTCAAAAATTCAAAACGATCTGTTTAAATATTGTTTGACAATGTCTATAAATGAATGGCATCTAAAAATTTACCATAAAATTATAATTTTGTTTCCTTTCGAGAAATTCATCGTTTTTGTATTTCCCTTTTTTTTGGTATTTAATTTTAATTTTATACAAATAAATGGCTAAATTATGAAGTATTGGATGAATGTTTAGTTTAAATTAAAAACTACATGAAACTTCATGAAAAGAGGAGCAAAACATGTTGACTCATAATCATTGAAAGGTGATGAACATTTGTAACAATTATAATTTGTATGCTTTGTTTAACCTAAAAAGAAGAGTTAATTTTTTTTAATCCTATTCCGTTGCGTTCGACCTCCGATAACACCACGACATTTGCTTGATCCACATCTACAGACTTGTTGAGTTTCAAGATTAAAATTATCAAAATTATAATCATAAGTCAACTCTTCACCCGGTTCGATGTCTCGCAAAGCAAACAGACCAACTCTGTAATATCCATTGACAGACCATTTTTGCATCTCACAGTTAGGTTCACAACTGTGATTAACAAAGCGTCCTTCATTGGCCATACGATAACCATCAATGACCATTCCAGAGTCAAGATTAAGACAATAATGATGAGGATCATTATTGTATCGTTCAGCCATCCGAAAGCGAAACTCTTGCACATTCACCACTTCACCAATATATTCAAGAATAAATTCACCCCTTTTGATGGGTTCAGTAGTTCTTATTCCCCATCCTCTGTTGGGTGTTTCAAATCTTTGTAAACCAGGACTCCATTCATGTTTTTGCATACGTTGATTGGCGCATTGATCACCACACGGGCATAGATTGGGAGAACACTCAACATACATTAAACGATTGAGACAATCACTTAAGCAACCTTTCTCACTGGCATCGGAAGGCTTTTTACAATTACAACTCTGCTCTTCATCAACAGAAATGGGTTTAACATTTACAAATACATTTGATTTAATCTTTTTATAAGCACGAGTTGAATTGAATGCAGAACCTATCAGTTGACCTCGAGTTGATTGAAGCCAAATGTCATAAGGAAGTTTAAAATTAGAACGAGTTCGTCTGACTTTTTGTCCAGCGTACAAAGGTGGTGGTAGTAGAGTTGAATAACTAGGATCCAACTCATCGTCTTCAGGAATAGATTTTAAATTATCATTTGATACACTAGGACTGGGTGGACTAATTTCCATATCTTCACTAGAGATAGTTGATTGTGTCGATTCAGTAGCGAAATTGGCGGCTTGCATATTACTTTCAGTAATTTCTGCTTTAAATGATAATGAAAATAAGCCCGCTTTCAGCGTTTTTCGTTGAGGTAAATAAAAAGGATTTTTTGTCTTTGGTAGATTTGATTTCTTCTTTTTACCATCACTGGTTAAACTTGATGAGGGTGCAGTGACTTCGATAACTTGAGGTTTGAAAATTTCTTTATCTTTTCCCTTTTTCGGTACAACTGTTGATGCTGTCGGTTTTTTTGAAGCTGAATCAGTTGATTTTTTAGATTCTCGAAGAGACGTTCTTGAGGCTGGAGATACTTCTTTTGTGAGATTTTCTGATTTAATTGCTGATGAAGGTTTAGAACCTTTTTTCCTTGTTTTTGATGCAATATTACGCTTGGCAATATCATTTTTCACTTTAGTCTCTGTTTTAGTTAAAGCTAATAGACGACAGGTCCTTAAAACATCTGATGTAGTTATTGATGGCAGCGTTTTTGAAACCTTTGTTGGAATGTTTAAATTTTTGCGTTCTCCAGTGCTTAAACGTCTTTTCCTTCCTCTTCCTGGTTTAATAGGCGGCAATGGATCATTTTCCTGGTGACCAGTAGATTCATTGATTATCGGACTAGAAAGAGATTGGGCTTGATTGTTCTCTAATTGTTTTGGGTCAGGATCCGCCGTGGTTTTGTCTTCAATTGTACCATTAAGTTGATTGGTGCCATTAAGAGAATCGGGTTGCAGTGGATCACTAATCAAATCATTATTTTTACTAATTTCTTCACTGGTAATCTCTTTATTGTTAATTTCTTCATTGGTGATTTCTTTGTTGGTAATTTCTTTGTTGGTGATTTCTTGATTGGTGATTTCTTTATTGTTAATTTCATATTCAGTTGGGATGGCGACTTTGTTAACATATTTCTTCTTCTTTTTCGTTTTCACGAATCCAGTTCTGTTGATAAGACGTCTCTTCTTAGTTACCCTGGGCTTAACTTCTTTAGGTTTGTCGAGACCTGGTGTTGACTGGTCATAGTTATTGGTCACATTTTTATCATGATTCTTGGTGTTCTTGCTAATTGCACCATTGGCCTTTCTAGCTCGTCTTGGATAACTTTTACGACAAGTTGATTTAGATGAAGCAGTTTGAATATCATCCGAATTATCAGTTTGAGGAACACGATTGCTTTTTCTCCGTGATTTAGATATTGTATTTTGATTATTATTACTGCCATTAATGTTTAAATTGTTACTGTTGCTATTTGTACCAGATCTTGACAATGATTTGCTACCTCCACGGATATGAACAAATTTTGTTTCAGTCTCAATAGAGGCTGAAGATGATGAAGAAATTGCATTGGCATTAGTATTGTTATTGTTCACATGATCATTACAATTAGCCAAATTGTTAGATTGATTTGAGATATTATTGGAGCCCGAATTCGACTGCTTTTCACTTTTTGTCTCAATATGACGATGATGTCTTTTCTTAAGAGGTAGTCTTTCCTCAGCTGCTTTTGATCCTGAGTTAGATTCACCTGATAGATTCAATTAAAATTATTGGTATCATTAGAATTAGTTGTTAATAAAAGTTATTGATAAAAATGTGCATTGTTTTTTCAAGTGTTCAGGTTAAAGCTTAGTCAACAAGTATTGTCAATAAAAGTATAACAATGGATAACTTGATGGTGGTAAAAATTAACTGAGAAAAATTGATCACAAAAGATAGAAAATACAGTTAATCGTGAAGAGAAAGAATAATTTCAGGAAAAACTAGAATTATCAATACAGATAATTTAGAGAGTTCAATAATACTGCTATTCTAAATCTGTGTAAATAATGAATCAAAGTAGATTTTAGATTTTGAAAACTAAACTATGAAGTAATAAATGTAAATAATGAATGGAATTAAAATAAATTACTAAAAGTGTAATAAGTTTTAATAAAACGATGGAAACTATTCATGAAAGGGCCATTTACTGTAGAGTAAAACTTGACCAGTTAATAAAATAAAATTGTTCTCACCTAAAGTTGCTTGTGATGCTCGTTTCCGTTCATTACCTCCTATTGTTTCGTCATTTTGACCAGTGTCTTTGCTTTTCTTTTTACCCTTTTTACCAGCACTACTTCGTTCACCAGATACACCGGTCTTGGAGCCTGGAGTAACAGAATTAGATGTGACATTCATGATTGTGTTTATTGATGATGTATTTGTTGCTGCTGATGAGGAAGAATTTCGTTTAGATGAATGATTATGGTTACGTTTACGATGACCAGCAAGGTATTTCATACACTTAAAGAGACAAGGACGATTTTTAAAATCAGCAAGACTCTTCTCTTTAGATGAGATCTTAAGAAAACTGAGAAAAGAAGTGAGATTCTCTATGGCTGTTAAATAACTTGCATCAGCAGCCATTGGTTTCTCCTGATCTGGTCGAGATGATGTATGATGAGACTTGTGTCGATGTTTCCTTTTACGACGCGAATGAGAATTCTTTGAACGATGAAGTGATGAATGGATGAAGGAAAATTCGGGCGGTAAACATGCTTGTTGTACACAACTAGCATCATCCACAACGCTAGACCCGTCTTTTTCGTCTAAACATTTAGTTGAATTTGTTAGCAATGGAGATGAATATGAAAAAGCTGTTTCTTCAAATGAATTTTGAATAGTGGCACTTTTATCTTTTAATTCTTCGGTAATTGGTAAACTTTGTTCTTGATTTGCAGTTAACCCATCTTCGACAGAACTTTGCTTTGAACGATTCTTCCCTCTGCCTCGACCTTTTGTTCTAGGTTTAGCCTTCGGCCCATTTGTACATTTACCTAGATCTTGAGGTTTGTTTAAGCTTTCAGATTTTCCTCTCAGATTGTCCTGAAGCTTATCTGATTTCCGAGAAGAGGTTGCAACTTTAGAAGTTACAGTGGTGTTTAAATTTGATGACGATGTTGTTGTTGTTGTAGCTGCCGTAGTGGTTGTTGATGCTGAAGAAAAAGGTGACAATTTTAGAGATGATGAAGTTACTGGTACTGTTGATTTTGATGGTGACGAACCAACAGTATCGCAATCAGCATTATCTCTAATTTGAGATGGAGATCGCCAAACATTTGAGTTAGGTATAATGTTTTGTTGATTAAGCTCAAATTCATCGTCTTTGTCAGCCTGAAATTGATTGTTAATCGAGTCTCTAATGCTTCTAACCAGTAACTCGAAATCATCTTCTTTCCGCTGTGACACGAAAGGAGTCGTTGTTGTACTAGTAGGAGTTGATAAAGAGGAACCATCGTTATTAGTATTAGGTCCAGTAGATACAGGAGATTTAGAATTGGTTTTATTTGGAGAAGAGAGAGGATAATTAAGAGGAAATAATGGACTCATTCCGATTGGCAAAAATGATTGAGTTGAATTTTTACATAACTGAGATCTATTGTTAGATGCACTAGCAGGTGAAGAGGAAGGTGTAAGTGTTGTTTGAAAAGAGGTTGAATTGCTTGATAAATTAGATGAAGACATATTGAGAAGCATCTCTGTCAATTGAACCAGTTCACTTGTTGAAGGTTTCATTGGTTGCATTAAGGATGGCTCCATCATCTCAGCTGGCAATGGATTAACTTTGGTAATTTGCTTGTTAGAAGATTGATCTTCCTTTTCCTTATTTGGGTTGACATTTTTACTTTCAACGGTCCCAGTTTTAACAGGCGACGAAGGAGTATCATTAGTTATTACTTGATACTTCGAATCAACCCTATTTTTTGACCGAGTATTTTTTACTTTTATCTTGATTTTGATGGGCATTATTTTACTATTATCCTCATTATTAACACTGATGGCATTGCTATTTACAGTTAAATTTTCTTGGCGAGTGGATTGTTGTTGATTCACAGTCAATTGTTGACTCGACTGAGACTGAAAAGGATTTTGAATCATTTGATGATTTTGTTGATGTTGGTTATGCGAGTTTTTTGATGATTTTTTGTTATAAGAGCTCGATTCTGCTTCATTATTTACGAGTAAGCTCTGATTTGGTGATTCTCCTTGGGATTGCATTCCACTATCAGGAGATGTTTTTTCTCGTAAAAGAGATACAGATGCCGGACCAGCCGGTAAGTTTACTGGAATATTAACTCCAGTAGAATTTTTGATTCCTTGATTGATGGAATTTTGGCTCAGTGTTTTACATTTTTCTTGTAGCTGTGTAGTCATTTTTTCATGATTATTAACAGAAGTAGTTGATTTAAAAGATTGACTTGTTGAAGCTACATTTATCTGGTTTAAATGCGAATTGGCACAAATCGAATCATCTTTAGTAGGTTGTAAATGCTTGTTATTTTCAATCCTGTTTGGTTCTTGATAGCCTATATTAGTCGATGAATTGGCTCCAGATTTTTTAACCTTTTTCACTCTTATTTTATTCTTGGGTTTTTGTCCATCCGTACTAGGATCTTCCGAACTCTTCTTAGCTTTTTTGCCAACAACACGGCCTGGTTTAACTTTAATTTTAGCGCTACAAGAGTTAACTGAGCCTTGCTTAGCAGGTTTTAAATTGATAAGAAGCGGCGCCAAAGGAAGCTCATTACAGTCTGTTTGAACTTGAACGGCAACAGTAGAGGTTAATGGTTGAGTTTTCTTCGTTTCATGATTTGAAGATGACGGGATGGTCGATGAAGAATTTAGTTTAGTCCCAGTATTTTCGTTGAGAGTGCTACCTGGGCTGACTACTGACGATCTATCACGATTTTGTAAATGAGGAATTCGATAAGAACGGAGTCTCTGTCTTTCTTCAGCGGGATCTCTTTTCTTATTTGCTGAACCGCTGGTCATACCAGCAGTTAACGGACTATTTACACTAACCGATGGACTATAACAGCTGCTTTCACAGGACACAGAGGATGGTTGAGAGATCGGTGTTTGAGGATTTAAATGCAATGAATTTATAGCGCTATGATTTTTGT
This sequence comes from Tetranychus urticae, assembly GCF_039701765.1. Lineage (NCBI taxonomy): Eukaryota > Metazoa > Arthropoda > Arachnida > Trombidiformes > Tetranychidae > Tetranychus > Tetranychus urticae. Next base: position 20,161,970 of record NC_142958.1, on the reverse strand, counting down.
TTAACATTACATAACTATTGTTAGATTGTCGTGAATGTTCTCTACGATGATCACGAACTGCATTGCTGTTACCCGATTTTATTGCAGAAGTATGAGTTCTTTTAACAGTTCTTATTCTTGAGCGTCTCCCAAGAGAACTAGTTGTTTTAGTTGTCTCGGAAGAACTGCTACTGCTATCATTATCTGATCCACTAGAACTATAAGAACTGGAACCTGAAGATGAACCACTGCTACTACGACTCGAGCTAACGCTTCTTGAAGGACTCGAGCTAGAAACGCGACTCCCACTGGCACTGTGACTTGGGCTACGTGATCGACTATGACTTCTTGAGCGACTACAACTCGAACAGCTTTGACAGCTGCGAGATGAGCGACTAAAATGCGACGAAGAAGAGTAACCACATGAATTATCACTGCTACAGCTCCGTGAAGAGCAATCAGATGAGCTCCGATCACTCTGTTGACTTCCAGATGAACTATTTGAAGTAGCACTGGAAGAATCACTATCATCTGCCGAGTCTTGGCCATTTCCAGTAGACGCTACCGTAGAGGCGCTTTTCACCGGTGTTAACAAATGACCCTCATTAAGACGCATATTGGGTTATCCGATGGTTAAAAGAACAAAAATACAGAGAAAAATCAAGGTTGGAAATCTTTTCACATAGAAGTTAGGTCTGACCAAACAAGATACATAGAAGAAAGAGGGAAGCAGCAAAAAATGTATTTATAGTATTTTTTGGACTTTCCAACTTTCTGGCCTTTTCACTTTCATTTTAAACCATTAAAGGTCAATACAATTTATAATAAGGGCATCGTCATGAAAATAATTAAAAGGAATGTAATTATTTAAAATTAATATAAACACGTTAAATACAAGTATAAATAAAATAATAAATAAAACTCAAAAACCACAGTAAATACAGTGTTTTTGTTGCTCAATTTTACATTACATTCACAAAGCAAACCTTGTTTTATTTATCTTGTCACAAATAGATGGCGTCACAATTTCTAACCACGAATTTTTATTTTTTGAATGAATATGAGTTACAGAATAAGAATTAACAGAGAAAACTCAATTGATTAAAATTAAAATTGAAAAACATAAATCAGCAAATGAAAATTTCAAGATTAACAAATTTAATTGAATTAAAGCATGTTTCATGGTTCATGGATTAAAGATTTCAAGAGTAAATTTTACTTTCGATTTCTAAGTGAACCAGAAAATAAATACCGCTCAAGTTGTTTGCATTTGTTTAAGCAAATTGAGTCAATTATCATTGCTTAATATCTGCAATTAAAAGCAAAATCATCATTTTTCTCAACAATTTCTTCAAATAGAAAAGTCTCTTCTTTAACAGCATTTTATCCCGTCTAAGTTTCTATTTTTAATCAGTTTAATCATCCGTTATTGCTCCAATATTTCTAGTAACAAAGCACATGGATTGAAATTTAAAACAACTAATCAATTTATTGCTTTTACTTATTCAGTTTGTAAAGAAAAATTACATCAAGTTTGTTAGGTTAGGCAGACAACAGTACAGATATGTTTATCTGTAATTATTCAAATAGGTTCTTTGTGTAGTCGGATAATGATCCTGTGGTTGTGACTAGATAATCGTTAGTCTGGTTGAGCATCGGTTGTGTAAATACCTCACAAAAAGGTGTCTTCACAATAATCACAAGAGAGGTAATTAACATGGCAAACCAAACGATCCAAAAGAGTAAGAAGAAAATTAACCTTAAATGGACCCAGAACGGAGTAAAAGCAGCTTCCATCAATTCATTTCTTGATAAAAATTTTGCACTTTCTTGTCCATCTGAAGTCTCGAATCGATCGAAATTTTGTTTAGTTGAATCCATTGTTTTTTATTAGAGCACATTAATTAAAGATGGCTGTTGGGTTGATGTAAAAATGGTGACTGATTAGATGAAATGAAGAAAAAACACTGTTATGGAAACAATCTCTGCATCGTAAGATTTTCTTGGATACTTATTTCTTGTTTTCCTTATATTAATAGCTTTGATTACTTTCTCGTAATATCACAAAACCTAATCATAATTTAGCTTACACAAAAAAGATATCAGTTGTTATCCAAAGTAAATTAACTCGTGACTCTTATTACTTTTAATGGTTTAACCAAATGCAAAGAAAACAAAACAACCAATTGTGCATTTCTTTACTCTTCCCAACAATTGTGGCGATATTAGGTTTAAACTTGTGGTATCACTATTAATCAGCCAAAATCAATCTTTTGATCCTGTAAAGTCTCTGTCATCTAGAAATGGTAATAAGAGAAGATTAGGGCGTAATTAATATCCGGAATATTTCATAAACAAGACCAATGGTAGGTCAAAGCTCAATCCATTTCAATTGACTATAAAGAAGCTTGAGTCTATCCATTTGGTATGCAGAAAAATATTAATGAAAAGTAATACATACCGTTTTCTCAATTTTCATGCTCAATTAATGGTAATACGAGATGTTTTAAATCCAATAAGTGTTTTAAAAGAAACAATTGTTGGTTAATTCACATATTTATAGACTTGAAACACTTGAATATTTAACAATTTTCAAAGAACACTTGACAAAAAATTTCACTTCACAGCAAAAGAATGGAAAATCGTCTGACTGATATTTCATCATTTTAACCGATGAATAATAAAATGGCAATAGAAAATCTTTGGCTTATTTTGTAAAATTTTTTACTGGTTTATAAAAATTTTGACTAATTTGTCAACTAAAGCTCTCATGAGTTGTAATAATTAGTAATTTAGTTCATTATTTAGCCCCGAATTCAGTCGAACTTGACCCTCTTTTGAATTTGATTCCCCTATTACTGTGTTCTGATTGGCTGTTGCTTAGCCACGTGATGTTGTTCTCAAGTTGAAAAAAGCAGTTTTGAGACGACTGTAGGTAATCATTTTGTGTTTTACTTTCGTTTTAACTGTTACATTTTTTTTAATTGTGTACTTCTTGCTTATAAATTGAACTGAAATTGTTAATCACAGTGTTCGCAGATGGTTAAAATATATTTATTTCGATGTAAATAACATCAGAGTTGAATGTTTTTCTTCTCTATGTTTTCTTCTTTCTCCTGTTAACATTCTATTACCTGTTGTCCATGGTTAACTTCATCTTCTGATTATATTTTCAAGTGACACGGTTTGATTTATTGATTGGAACAAACACAAGCTTAATAAGGAGACCTTATTTAAACTACAAGATTTTTCCTGGTTCTATTTGTTTCAAGATATAACTCTTCATCTTCTCAACTAAGTGATATAATAGAAATATTTATAGTTGTAAAATTGTAGCTTTTAAAGCTGCTGATTCATTTGGATTTCCTCTTAACCCGTTCATTTTTTTTCCTCAATCAGAATGGAAAATCTGATTCACATCAAAAGGTGTTCTAGACTATCTTGGTCTAATCTCTCTGCATTTATTGCGTCTTGTTTCATTCTAATCTCTTTTTTCATCTCGCTTGTAAATTGTGTTGAAACCAAAGCTAATTTAAACCTTACTACATGTTTGGTAACAGTCAATAATAACGTCTATAATTTAAGTTCCTTGGTTAGACATGATGGTGATCAACCCTGGCAATTGAATACAGTTATGTCTTTGACATTCCCTAGCCACCAACAAGTATTTATTAATCTCTGTCAGCCATTACCAAAAATATCACCTTTATTCACGGATGGAGGATGCAAAGAGTCAACTAACTCATCCATTTGTTTAGTTGATATGAATAATAATAGTACTACCTCACTTGCAGACTACAACAATATCGAGGCATCTTATGATGATGAGATGGAAGCAATCCATTTGCAAATGATCTCTACGAGCTCTACAATAAATCTATATATCCATTGTAATCCAACTTTGAAGAATAATCAACCCATTCTCGTTTATCAAAAAGCCAACAATCTCAACATTGAATGGTTTGATGCTGCTGGATGTCCAAAAGAAGAAGTTATTGGCGAAGATTGTCAAGTTAGCGTACCCAGTATGGGTAAAATTTTCGATCTGAGACCTCTAAGCAAGACTGGTGGCTATGATTTCCCAGAAGATGGCTATCACTATTATATCAATGTTTGTGGTCCAATTAATAGAACGCAATGTGGTCCTGATTCAGGCATTTGTCATTACAGTAAAGATGGTAAAATGCATTATTCTCTGGGTAAATGGAGTGATAAAGTTTCCTATTCGGATGGTATATTAACGCTTGTGTATGGTGGTGGTGATCCATACCGCAATGCTCAGAAAACGCCCCGTGTTACAAAAATTATGTTTATTTGTAATGCTACTGCCGGTGTAGGAAAACCTGATTTTGTCGAAGAAGCTAATAGGACATACATAATTCATTGGGAAACTAATTATGCTTGCCCTAAACCAATCAGATCTGTTAATTGTATTTGGCAAAACTCGACCCATCGAATCGATCTGAGTCCTTTCAAAAAAACTACGGGAAACTTCATAGTACCATTAAGCAAAAGTATTGTTGTTATCAATGCCTGCAGTCCAATCAATCCTAAAATACATGGAATTCAAAAATGTCCTTACTCCAGTGGTGTCTGCTATATCCCCAACGTTTTTGATTCAAAAAGTTCAAAATCAAAAGCTTTGAACCTCGGTGAACCTATTGGTCCACCACAGTTACTTTTCGACGATCAAATAAATTTGCTTTATACTAATGGGGATCCCTGTCCCTATTCTGATCCTGCTTCACAATACGTCACCCGTATAACCTTCTTATGTGATCGAAATGCTGGTGAAGGTAAACCTAATTTGATTGAAGGTAGCCCTCAAAGCTGTGAGTGGTTATTCGAATGGAAAACTAGTCTAGTCTGTGAAGCTCGTCCTATTTTTGCTCACCAATGCGTATTCGAAGACAATATGAATGGATTGAAAGTCGATCTGACTAAGGTTTTCGATTCATTTTCTCTAATAACAGAGCAAGAAAATTCAACTTTAAAACACTTTTTCATCAATGTTTGCTCCCATAGATCTCCTGCTAAAGGCTATCAAGATATGGTATTAGCTAAAAGATGTGTAAACTCATCAATTTGTTATGAAGAGAGTACTTTATATGATAGTACATCTGCTAACTACATCAGTCTGGGTAATCTTCAAAGTAGCGATTATTCTTTTCAAGGTGAATCATTGATTCTGAAATTTGGCGATGGATCAACTTGTGGCGAAAACAAAACTTTCTCCTCTGAAATTGACATAAAATGCTCTTCATCTGCTATAACAAACTACCTTGGTCGTGATTTTTCTGAATGTTCGCACAAATTCTTCCTGGAAAGCTCACTTGTGTGTGGCCTCAAATCTCCTAGCTGCACCTATCGTGTTAATGACTCATTGGTTGATTTAAGAGAGCTGTCATCTATAACTCATGCTTGGAAAGTTAGAAATATTAAGGACAAAAATAAGATTTACTATTTCAACTTATGCAACAAGATTCCGAATGATCACCATGCTGCGGACGGTATTAGCTCAGTAGTTGAATGTGATTTGATTGATGATGAGGAACATTGTATACACCCGATCGGTAGAAAAGATATGATGACAATGAATATGGAATATAATGCAGATAAGTCTAAAAAAGCTCTCATTATCTCCTACACTAATGACAAGTCAAATGTATGCTCGAACGTCTCTTCAGTAACCACCAAAATTAAGTTAGTGTGCAGTTCCATTTTCCGTTCTGAACCCAAGTTCATCCGAAAAATTGACAATGGAACAGCTTGTGAATATCATTTCGAATGGGAAACATATCTTGCTTGTTTTTCACATGAATCTGAAAGATTGGAACGTCCCATGGTCCGTGAAGGAAACTATTTCATCGACAACCGACCCGAATTAGAAATCGACAGAGCTATTGATATGAATGAAATTTTCAATAAAATACATACCGTAGTGGAAGGTAAATATGAATATACCCTGGATCTTGCTGGAATTGAAGCTGACCCCGAAGGAAATTGTAAAAACGCAGCTATTTGTCAGAGAGAAATTAATGGCTCTTTCACCCGAGACATTGGCTCTCTTAAAACAGAAATGATGGTCACTCAAGGAACTAAAGTAAAACTCAAGTTGACAGCCACCAATCATCAAAAATGCGGTAAAAACAGCCGTAAAAATGTTACCACAACCGTGTTTTTCCAGTGTAGCAGCTCAGAATCTGGTATTGGTTCTCCAAAATTCTACTATGAATCTAATGATTGCGATTATATTTTCTTGTGGGATACCGATATTGTGTGTCCAAGTAAAATGCAGCCTGCTGCTGATTTGTTAGCTCATCTTCGAAGTCAAAGTGTCTCTAAATCACAGGGTTTCTCAGCTATTGCATCAATGTTTGGTGCACTCATCATAATAATTTGCATCGTTGGTTTAGCCATTGTTCCTGTTACATGGATTTTATTTCGGTTAAGTTATCGGGAAAAAAGGTTAGTCCCTTGTTTATGAATAAATTTGAATATGAATATGAATCGATTCCAATATTTAGTTAAGAAATCTTTAATTTCCTAATTGATTTATCAACAAAGTGAATCATCAAAGTAATTTAAAGTAATTTAAAAACGCTTTAATGAATTACCTTTGAAAATTCATGTAATATTATTCTTATTGATTGTAACTGTTTACCGTCAGATTTTTTACTTTTATGAGACTTTCTCTGCATTCATTATTATGATTTATCATTGAAATTATTTCTTGATTTTCCAACAGGAATTATCTAGTCCATTGGATCCGAAGTAAATTCCGGTCTCCGGTAATCACATCGTTCACTTACTCCCAAGTTTCATCCGATTCCACCAAGTTAGTATCCATGAATGATGACCTTTAGCATCAGGAAATGGAGAAAAAAGACAAAGAAAATTTAATAATTTAAAACTATTTAAAGAAAAGGTCCTATTTTCTACAGGTCGAAAAAATACCTAAAAATAAGAGAGAATGAAACAAAATGTGAAACAAAAGAAACATTATCATTCAAATTATCAACCTTAAAGAGTTTATTTGTATAAAACAAAATATGTAAGGATTCAACTACAAGACTGTGTTAGCATTTATCTTGGTTGATCTAACTTATCAAAAGGAATGTTTCTCGTTTTCTTTTGCTTTTTTGTCAACCAACCATCTCATTCTTTCGAATGAAAACCTCATCCAAAAAAAACTCATTGTTCTCAAATGTTATGTAAAATAAAATATAATCGAATTATCTTTTTACTATAAAACCATGCATCTGTTAATAATTCAATCCTGATGTTGTTAATGCATAATCATTTTATTACCGTTCAATCTTTAACGACTGATCTCCTGTTAACAATAACATCCTATAACCAAGTTATTACTCCTGTTTACTCTGATTTAACCTGCAATTCCTGATTTCTTTATTAGCAATTTAATGAACTCCATTTCAACCAATTAACTTTTTCATACTTTTTTTCATTGAAAAACAAACAATCGCTGATAATTGAAATGAACGATATCTAATGCTATTAGCATATTATTTTCAATTATATTTCATGGCATTTTAATTTAGCAGGTAGAAGACATTTAATTTGCATAGAAACGGGATTTTAGATTAAATAACGAAATAACCTTCAATTATGAAATTTCAATCCTGGTCCATGTTGATTCAAATCAATTTTAGGATAAGAGATATAAATCTAGACATTTCCAACTTATCTTTGATAAAACATTGCCTCTACATTTATTTGTATTTCAATAAACCATTGTACCTTTCGTTTATTGACAGATGATGAGTTGATTATAAAACCTGTTTTTTAGTAATCGTCAAAATCAAACGCTGAATCAACATATTACTTTAATGACTGATTTGTTCTTGAAACTTCATCAGTGAGTTATCACTAATGAACCAACTGAATGTATAAAACTGTATTGACATTTTCCTTTATTCCAAAATGATCATTGACTATTAAGTGTTTTTGCCTTCCTTCAATCTAATCATTAACACTAAGACAATACAGATTTTCTTTATAATAAAAAAATTTTAGTTTATTTTTATTTGACATTTATTATTTATTATCACAAATCAACCTGTAATTGCCACTATTTTTTATTATTTTGCTTCAAAACAAAAAGGTCAATGCATTGAGATACAATGTATATATTGTTGTCATGTCGACAAAACATGTTTTTACAGTTGAATTTTTTGTCTGATTAGATTGAAGACTGATGATTAATTCACATGATGTTGAGTTAATCTGCTTCACAATAATCACAATAACAATCAAATCACACCGAGACATCACATTAAAGCCAGGATGTTTTCTTGGTATAACTTTTGGTAATCTTAGAGGCTACCTAAAATCAATCATAACAACCTAGTATCGCACTTATTTGAGATATTTGAGTAGTTATTGAAGGGCCCGAAATTATTAATTATTATTAGATCAGTATTTGTTATAAACGCTTTTACTATTCGGTAAAGATGCGCTTAGATTTCACTGAAAATCACTCCTAAGTTAGAAGTTCTAACTCATTTTGAAGCAATGTGCACGCGAAGAAGTAAAACAAGCTTCACGCGAGGAAGTATAAGTGAATAATATTCACTTGTGTGTCAGAAAACTAAATTACTTATGATGGGTTGATTATAAACGTAACATATGTAATGAAAGTTGAACTAATGGTAAATATATCAAGGGACTTTGAACGTTATTTTGCTTCTTATTTCTACACAACTGTAAGTTGAAAGTAACAACCTTAATTGAGATTCCCATTTAAATGTCATCAATAATCAACTACAAAAAAGTCATTTTTCAATTGTCTTGATTAATTTGAAATTGAATTCACAAATTATTATCAGAAAACACTTAAGTTGAATAAAATTACAATGGATTGTTTCTATTAAAAGCAATGATGGAAGATAATGTGAAAGATTTTTTGTTCTTTTGAGTTGAAATGTTTCTAGTAAATATAATTACGTTTCAACTGGAAGTAAGTAAATAATTGATTAATTGTCTTGGACGTTCAAGTAATGTCTTGTTTAAAAGCCCTTTTCAGTACATAAAGATTTTTAACAATCACGAAAGAAAAACAAAAGGATTCTAGATATTTTCAGTGTATTCTTAATTTTATATTGCCTTAGTATTTTCAAATTTTAACAATATTCATTTGTATTTTTTTATAATTATAATATTTTCGTATTAGATTCTATAAAGAGTTATACCAATGGTTTTGTTACGTCAAATTGGGTGGCTAGTTGACTTTGATTATTATCACCAGATTTCAACTTTGTCAAACCATTCGACCTGATTTTCATTTCCAATGGGTAGATCCATCTAAAATTATGATTATTTATTAGTGTCGTTATTCATTTCTAAATCATTTTGTCCGTTTAATTTTTCAGCTTGTTTAACATGACTTTGATTGAATTGAAACAAAATTAGGCATAATAGTTTGGTGAAACCAGTAAATCTGTAATTATCGCAAGTTGATCTTCATTGAATTTTTCCTTATGTTGACGCCAATTGTCATGATGGGTCCTCTTAAAGTCTGAGAGAGCCTTTCTGATGGTTGTCTAAAAATTTAAAAAGATCCGATCAATGATTAGTAAAAATTTAATTAAATTAAAAGATGATTTAGAGGCGAAAAATGATCTTACTGGAATTGGTTGAGGATCATGAAGGTGATCACCAAGAAACATGAGAACATCTGGAAGAAATTCGGGAACATCATATGGATAAGCATGTACAATTGAACATAAACCAAGAGCGCCGCCATGTTTTTCATTCAACTCGGAGCTATCATAGCCGAAGTTTTGTGTACTTCGAGTCAATTTTCGTGCACATTTCCTTTTAAACCGATTAATCAGTGTTTTATCAACCTTTATAAATTGGTAATGAATAAGGCCACCAAGTAAACCGGCGGCCTTTTCTCGAACTTCCAAACGATCGTCTTGAAGAAGATCAAAGATTAAATTAGCTACTGTTTGATTGCGCTCAGGATCATTCATAAGAGTAAAAAGATTGGATGAAACCATCAATTGGAGAAATGAAATAACACAAACTCGAGTATGCCATGATTTATTTACTTTCATCTAAATATTGAAAATGTAAAAAAGAATGAAAATAAGATTAATTTGAACAATTGAGAATATTAAAATTTTAAATTCTACCTTTTGGCAAACACCTAAAGCAGCATTAATGAATTTTTCATTGATAGAGCATTGACCGATTGAATTTAAGGCTTCATGTGCTGATGCAGTTAGCTCATCATCTTTTGCACGATATTTAATCTCACAGACCTAAAGAGTGAAAAAGATTGTAGATTAATAACTAATTCAATTTTGAAATAATTCATTTAACTTACAATTGGTACAAGCTGAAGAATCAAAGGTCTGGTTATGAAAGGATTCAGTGATAGATGAGGGTGAATCCAATAACAAATAGTTGTGACAAGATTGCTACAATCTTTATCAAATTCATCGACCGAATTACTACTGGAATCTACAACAACAACCTCTGACGATGATGATGATGATGGTGAATGTGATGAAGATGGTGGTGATAAAGATGGCTGCTTGTCGTTGATACAAGCTGCCTCTAACTCTGGTAATGCAACGGCTAAAAGTTCATCAATTTTAGGATAATTTTGCAAAGTTTTGTTAGCTGAATTGAAGAAATCATTATCAAATTGTAATAATTGAGTTAATGAACAACCAATCAATTGTCGTATATTTTGATATGAGTTTTTCAGATGATTATGTTTCAATATGTGATCAAATAAAAGTCTTATATAAGGCATGGCTCGCCAACATTGACTAGTGAGCACATCACTCAAAATTTTCAATCGTGAAAAAGATTGGAATGAAGTTGCAGCTGTATCATTAGAGCAAAGAGGATCTTCAATAAGATACGAAAGTAGCCAAGAGAAACGCCGACCATCCAACCGACGAAAACCAAAGGAACAAAATTCAACATAATGTTCAGTTGTTTCACGAGAAATGATTTTCAATAGTTTCTTCATAACAGGTTCCAAAAATTGTCGCAGAGAAATGATATCTTTGTAAGGCCAATATTTAGACCCTCGAACAAGACCCGTTAATATATCACAACCACATTTATGAATATTATCTTTAGTTTCAAGAGTCATGTTTTCAAGGAAATCACGGAAACAATCTAAAGGTGTTATACCAAAGTTGCAAAATAATCCTTGGAACAGCTTGTATCGCCTTGGTCCCAGTAAACTAGTTTTTTTATCATCAAGTGTGATAAAGTCCAGAAGTTTAGTGACCTTAGCTTTGTCTAGGAAAAATTCAAGGATTACAGCTTCATCGGGACCAACAGAGTCTAAATTGCGAGCAGGTAAAGCTTGAGCATCAGTGTAATATTTGACACCTTCATGAGGACAGTAAGTAGGACTTATAAATGTGGAATTGACAAATTTCGTTGATTTCCACACGGTTTCATCCATATAATCAATTTCTGGTCGTATATAAAGCCAATCACAGGATTTAACATCGTCAGAGTTGTAGTCAACAAAAGTATGTTCAAATTCAATTTTACGTTTGTGTTGTCGTAAAATGGCAGCAACACCATTGATACAAATACGTCGGATAGAAATGTGATCATTAATTAAATTTTTAACAAGTATGCGAACTCCTTCAATAGGAAATTTGATGTCTTTACGAATGAGAGACTGTAGTAAAAGAAAGGCAAATTGTAAATGACGCCAATGAAGTTTTCCACTTTCAATTGAATCAACCAACGAATGAACAAACGATTCATAAAGATCACGATTTGCTTTATTGGCGGCTTGACATGAAATCACTCCTTTATTGATTTCCTCCTCACTAGGCATAGGCAAATTAGGTAAAATACCACGAGTGTAAAGTTGTTTGCCAATATTTTGAAGTTCAGTAGATATTTCAAAGTTAATCAATAATGGTTGAAGTTTGGAGAATGCATGTTTACTAAGTTGCTCAATTAAGACAATAATTGCTGGCTTTTCACTGTATTCTGTGTTGATTAAAGACAACCACAATGGTGTAACACATTCCCAGTCAGAGACTCCCATAAAAGCAGCTGTATGGTGATTAAGCAGAATTGAAAGAGCTCCTTGAATTTCTTCTGTTTCTCCGGCACGTTTCTTAGCAAACACTTTGGTTAATTCAGAAGCTATCAAACGATAACCAAAAGGATGTTTGAATAGAGATAAAGCTGCATGAGCTTTAGCTCTAACTTCAGAATAATGACTCAATGCAAGAGCAAAGAGATCAAGAACCAGATCACGGTGAAGATTTGTGAATTTTCCCCAAACTCTGTGAGACATTCTTGTCTGTAAAATAAGAAAGAAGAAAAAGAGAGATTTAACATAATGACGTTTAAGTTGAATAAAGAAAATCATTTACCTCATGTTGAATCCGCACTCTGTCTACTACAATTTTTCTTGGTAATTTTTTACGACCATAAAGTTTATTATCAAAATTTTTCCTCATAGCAGAATAATTTTCACGATTAATTTTCATAAAACGTCCACTTTTCATCCATCCTAAGACAAATTGGTATATACAAATGATAAGATCTAACGATTTGATGTCATCATCACAATGGCTGATTATGTGCTTTAAAATTTTTCGCGTTGATTCAGCAACAAGTTGACGAGGATTAACTCCAGAGGAAAGAAACAATGGTTTGGTCCCAATCTCGTGAACACGTTCACGTGGAGGTGGAACAGGAGTATCAAGGATAACATATTCATCCGAATCAAAAGGAGGTAAGACACAAAAAGCACCACTAACACAATAGAGGACAACATTTAAACTTCTGTGAACTGACTCACGAGTCAGTGTCCGTTGATCTTCAGTCCATTCTTTGAGACATTGTAATTCAGTAACTAAAAATTCATCTAGTAATTTCTGTGCAAATGAAATTTCAGTATCTGAAGGCACAAACCAATCAATGACAATGTCATCCTCTTTTTCGTGAATACCCCATAGACGGATAGGATTGATATTTTTAAAGTCAGATAATTGTTCCCATGATAAACTGAAACTATTTTTCGAACTTGGATAAACTGTCGTTAAGCATTCGAAGCAGTTTTTAAGGATAGCAGCAGCGGGTTTGTATCCTTGACTGTGTTTCAACTTCAAGCCTCGTCTAACAATATCAATTATTTTCTGTTGATGTTGTTCGAGAGCGCTTCCTTCAACAACTATTGCAGAGGCAATTTGTAAAGCTAATGATAGTTGAACATCAATTGAATCTTCTTCAAAAACATCTTCATTCTCCGTTAAGCCCATGATTGTTGAATGTAAGTAAGGCATAAATTTGTCTAAAACTTTTTTCGGGCGAACCTAAGGTAAGAGAAAAGAGAAAAAATTAATAAAATTAAGAGATAGTCAAATAAGAAGAATTACGGTCATTAACTTGCCTTAGCAAAAAGTTCACAAACTATAGCCATTAGTTTAATTGTAGACCTAGATTCAAAAAGTCGACCTCCAAGGAAAATAAACATCTTGTCCAAAGCTTTATCAAAAATTTGAGGAGAAGAATGATAGAGAACCGTGGATAAAGAAATCACCATGGATGACTCGAAATACGATTCATCTGAACTTTGTTTGATGGGATCATTATCAATCTTTTCTGGTCTATGTTCTGGTGAATAATTTTCAACTAAAGTCAACACTTTTTCTAGAAAGATTAAAACAAATTCTTCGAATCGAGCCGTTTCCAAAGCAATGTTATACTCATTTTCTGTCAAGTCATTACGAATGTCAATCATCGCTGAGCAGTCCATCAAAGGTACAGAATCTACCAGATTAGTGATTAGTCCAAAGGTGTTGCCGCACTTTTTAATGTCATTACAATCAAGCCCAGGAAGTGATGAAAAAAGTAAGTTGATGAGATGAGTTTTACCATCTTCATAACGATCAAGACCATTAACCATAATAGGTCCAACTACTGTCAAGGCGGACATAAGAGAATTAAGTCGATGAGCTTCTAAATTAGAATCGAGAGCAATGTATAATTTTTCAACTAAAGGTGGGATAACTTTCTCTGGTCGTAGCCATGCTAGATCACGAAGAGCAGTAAATGTAGCTCCAGTTCCAAACCGTGAAAACATTGTTGTTAACAAAATTGGTAGCAAAATGTCAACAAATTTGTCAATCTCGGCATCTGTTATCTGATACTCTTTTGGAGCTTTAGGTTCCCATGATTTTTTACGGTATCTTTCACAATGTATACGTCTTATGAAAGTCAAAGATAATCTAGACAGTATATTGGTTAATTGTGAGTTCCATCGAGACATGTTACTAGGATGGAAATTTGATTCTACAGCTTTGAAAAGACCTTCAATGTATTCGAGAGCTTTTGATTGAGGTCCACCAATCATGGCAACAATCCAATTAACCAAAGATGAACAATCAGTAGAAAGTGCAAGAATTGCCAATGGTGATTGAATAACAGAATTATTCATGGCTTTGGTATATTTGTTGAAAATGGTAGGCATGTATGGTGTCCAATCGATGTAGCCAACATTGTGCACTGCCAAGCGAGATAACAATTTAAACAAAATGTTTTCATACTGAATAGCATTAGGTCCTGCCCAAAGGGCCACGATTTCATCAAACCAGAGTTTGTATCCTTTATCATGATGTTCGGGAAACATCTTTGTGGGCAGAAAAAGTCCTAGTAGAAAAGCGCAACGAAATATTTTACAAGTTGTGAATGGACATAGAACTGGACGAAGTTCATCAAGAATCTCTTTAGTTGCTTCAACTGCAAAATAATTTCTAGATAATTCAATAAGGCTCCTGATATTTGATTCGAAACCATAAGATTGGCCCATCAAGAATAGATTTTTCCTTTCAAATATGAACTTGCAGTAAATATCGTAGAGAGGACGCCATTCAATTACTAAATCTTTTGATGATATTAAACGTTGCTTCCTGTTGATTAATCAAGATAAAAAAAGTTAATTTGTAAATGTTAAAATGATTATTTGCAAAGTTGTGGATAAAATAAGTTGATAATAATGCATCCTAATCTTTATCAATCGTACAAGAGTCAGAATGACAAGCATATGCAACGAAAATCAAACCTGATCGCATTTAGATAAAGAGTATAGATAGATTTTCTTTGATTCTCAGAATAAATAATTAAGACTAGTTGAATAATCATGAATGAATCACTGGATGTGATAAAATTTGATTTACCTTAACAATGAATTTAGAATTGATACAATGCCTGATAAAGTGGACATTTCAATTCCAGGTATTTGCATGGCTTGGAAAAACAATTTGATTAACAGTATATGATCTTCTTTGGTAAAATATTGCTCATACAGAGCAAGGTAATATTTTACCTCACTAACACAATCAGTTTTGTGAACGGACAGGAGTAAACATTTTCCCAAGTTTGCCTTAATTTCTTTGAAATAATTGGCTGCTTCTTCTTCAAGAACAGAAGCATAAGGTAGATGACGATTGTAGGGACTATACGATTGAGCTGGTTGACCACAGATGAAACGATTAGAAGCAGGTATCATCTCAGATTCTGTACTATCATCAGAATCTTCCACAGGAGATTCTGTCAATACTAAAACAGAGGCTACAACTGGTGTTGAGTGATCACTTAAGTCACAGGCCATGATTATTAATTGGCTTTAGTCAAATATCCGTTCAAATCGGTCTAAATAAAGTAAAATTTGACAAATGATGCTGATGGTAAACAAGTGAAAAATTTGTAAAGTGGAACAAGAGAAGAAAATAAATTTTAAGACAAGATATGATTAAGACAAATCACAGAATATTTAAAAAATGATCAAAGTTGTAACTAATTAAGGCAAATTATGCTGTAATAAATGTTGAAAATTTTGTCATTTTAAATCAACTTATGTCTAATCATCACAGAATATATTCAAAGAATAAGTAACTACAATGTATGCGTAAGTATAATCACGTGACCAACGTACATATGTTTGGTAATTGAGCGCGTATTTTGTTTAATTTTTTACTGAAATCAACAGTAATTTAGCTCAATTAATTTATCTTGACTATCAATTTGATGTTAAATCAACACCGTTTTATTGCAAAATCTTCCTTATTGATGTAGTGAAAATATTCATTGAGTTATGGCCCTCTTTACTAATTATGTTTACGACAGTGTTTAAAGTCAAGTGACTGATTTTACTCTTTTCAGGACCGTATTTAATACAACGTATTTCAGTGTCTTCCAATCTCATGAACTCTATTCATTACATTGAAACTTGGTATTTGCAATGGATAACTTCAAGATCAAGCTTTGTTGC
Organism: Tetranychus urticae; assembly: GCF_039701765.1. Lineage (NCBI taxonomy): Eukaryota > Metazoa > Arthropoda > Arachnida > Trombidiformes > Tetranychidae > Tetranychus > Tetranychus urticae. Next base: position 20,145,694 of record NC_142958.1, on the reverse strand, counting down.
CCATTAACCGAATAATAATTAACCGGGTTCTTTATAAAAACTGGTTGCTACAGCTTTGGATAGTTTGACAAACTCTAGTCACAATTTTACTTTTTCAGTAACCTGATGATGGGATTGAACTTTTTCCAACATTTTGTTGATTTGCAAACATTTTTTTTAAAATTAAGATGAACTTATTGATTAGCGATTATTGATGTTTGTCTAAAAATACATTTGTTGCATCAAAGATGGTTACTTAATCCATATTTTTCAAGTAACGAGTGAAGGCATAAAATATGGATTACCATTTCGATTAACAGTTTAAAAGCTTATCATAGACTTGTCTTTGCTTGTTAGATAAACACTGTGATGTAACTTTGTGCAATACTGAGACAAACCCTGCTTATATCATTGTATAAAAATAACGGTCTCTGTTAATTTTTGGTAAAATCACACGTGCCTTCTTGAACCATTTTGTTTTATAATAAGTAAGTAAGTTTATTTTCCAGTTATATCTTGAAGTGATTAATGTTTTGATTAATTGATATGTCCAGAGATTTAGAGATGGATGTTAAGGAACCCTTTTCCAGTAGATCAGCTGAGTCTTCGCCATCAAAGGTACAATTCGTTTCTTCCGGTGTAGAAGAAAAAAGAGGCGAAGTTAAGGTTGCTATTTCTGGTTACAATGGAATCAAGATTGGATTGAATAAAGAAGAGCTAATGAAATATGCTAATGATCCTTTTTGGATAAAGGTCCGTATGCTCTCCTTCATCTTATTTTGGATTGTTTGGTGGGCTACTCTCGCTGGTTCAACCGTCATTATCTTCTATACTCCTAAATGTAGTATTCAATCTGATGTTAAAGAATCCACTGGAATCATCACCACTACTTTGGCTGGTGTTATGGACAATTCAACCAATGTGCCAATAGTTTCTACACTAGCTTCTACAATTACTACAGCAGCTTCTACAGTAGCGTCAGTAATAATTAACGTATCTTCGTAACTGTGATTCAATTATTTCTTGTGAAACTTTACGACTCAAAGCTCGATAAGTCTTATTCAATAACCGTAAATGCCTGATTATTTAACCAATGTGATTCTTGTGCAATTATTACCATTAATAAGTTTAGTTTACATCTGATGTCCTATGTAATTATTAATCTACTTCATTTAATATTGTTATTTATTATAAAATGATATTTGATATTTCATTGCGAGTTTTTTACGTTATCGCAATTTTATTAGATATTGTTTAACAAATTTTGGTGAATCATATTAATTTTTTGCTCTACTAACAAATAAAATATTAACTTAAGTTTGATTCAAATTGTAAATTATTTCATCTCACAATTGTCAATATTATCATATCAGAAAACTTAATCTCAACCTTGATTAACCTCGACTCTGGAGGGACCTTTAAAAAAATTAAACACAATTCCTCAATAGTGACTTTGGTTTTGTTTTGTTTTATAATTTAAAAGTTCTGTCAACAATTAAGATGTCTTAAATCAATTTCAATGTTATCACTGTTTTATTCAGGTTCCATCACCAATAACAAGCCCAAAGAGTAAAAGATGCAAAGAGAAAGTCTCACTCAATCTTGATCACATGGTTGCTTGAGATTTTTGTTTACTGCCTGTGTAACAACTTCATTGTGCCTCGATAGGTTTTCACATTTCATCTTTATTTCCTCGTATTGGTTTATTTAATTTGTTTATTTGGTTTAGTTTATTACATATGTTATTTTTTTAAGTTTACTTTAAAATCTTAATTAGAGTTAAATTAATCAGTGTCATCTAAATAATTACGTGACGAAATCATGGCTACAAGACATCTTCTCAACCGTTGTTATACATTGATTGACAAGGCATCTCTAGGTCAACGTGTTTGGAGTTTATGTGGTAGCCAACAAAGAAGGTTTATAGACTTGCAAGAATATCAGAGTAAAAAAATTATGTCCGAAAATGGTTTGACAGTTCAAAGGTTTAAAGTTGTTGAATCGTTGGAAAATGCTGACTCTAATTTGTCTGATTTTACTTGCTCCGAGTATGTTATTAAAGCTCAGGTATTGGCTGGTGGCCGAGGAAAAGGTTACTTCAAGAAATCTGGTATGAAAGGAGGAGTTAAATTGACTAAAGACAAGAAGGAAATTTTACCACTGGTCAAGAATATGTTGAATGATCATTTGGTAACCGCACAAACAACAGAGGAAGGTGCTCTTGTCCGTAAAGTTATGGTTGCTGAAGCGTTGGACATAGACAAAGAATATTATGTTGCCATTTTATTAGACCGTTCTTCTGGTGGACCTGTTCTGGTAGCTTCACAATTTGGTGGTGTAAATATTGAAGAAGTTGCCGAAAAAACTCCTGAAGCCATTCACAAATTTCCTTTACCTTTGACTGACAATCAAGAGCTTGACCAAGATTATCTCAAACACATTGCCAAAAAAGGATTAGGTGAGATTATGCTATAATATAGTGAAAATGGAAATACAATTATCCATACAATTTCAAGTTGAGAGATTATTACGCTTTGGATTTCAAAATCATTGTGTTTTCCATAATGTTCATTGTAACATATTGAATCATTAATTTTTATTATTATTTTCATTTTAGGTTTAACCGATCCAGAAGTTATCGACAGGGCTGCCAAGGAAATCGCCAATCTATTCAAGCTATTCGTTAATATCGACGCTACTCAAATTGAAATCAATCCTTTTGGATTAACACCTGAAAAAAAGGTGGTCTGCTTTGATGCAAAGATACAATTTGATGAGAATGCATCTTTCAGACAAGGATGGGTTAAAGAATTGGAAGAGGAAAATTTGGAAAAAGAAGACCCTCGTCAAGTTTTAGCCAAAAAATATAATCTTAATTTTGTTGCCATGGATGGTAACATTGGTTGTTTTGTCAATGGCGCTGGATTAGCTATGGCAACCATGGATATCATTCATCATCATGCTGGATCTCCTGCAAATTTTCTTGATGTTGGAGGTGGAGTGACTCAAGATGGAGTAGAAAAAGCTTTCCATATAATAACCCAAGATCCAAAAGTAAAAGTAATTCTGGTCAACATTTTTGGTGGAATCGTTAACTGTGAAACTGTGGCCGCTGGTTTAATTGCAGCTCATCATTTGGTTAATGTACCATTGATTGTTCGCCTTGAAGGAACCAATCAAAAATCTGCCATGAAAATGTTGGAAACTGTTCCAGGTATAATAACTGCCAGTGATTTGGATGAAGCTGCCCAAAAAGCTGTCAAAGCCGCATTAGGCAGTTAAGAAGAGAGACTTACCTGAACTGTCGACATTTTTATTAATCAAGTGATAAGACAAAAACGAGTCGAGTAATTGTAAAGAGAATCAGGTGGTGATAATATTAGGCTGTTTTGTGCATATAATTTTTAATGATTGCTTCCCTGATCGACTGTTTCTCAACATATTTGGGTTTCTCAAAATATTAAATGATAAAATTGAATACGAAAGATGACCAAATTCCCTGCAGACTCCAATCAATTGTTAACTGTTCTCATTTTTGTTTATTTTGTTACTCTAATGATATCAATAGATAATCAGCGAGATTTTTCGAAAGCGCTCGCATATTTGAAACAGAGCTTATTAATTATAATAAAACGCATCAATTATCTTTAATGGGCTTTCCTATGTACGTGCAAAACCTACTGTGTTATCCTTTTTGACTTTGGTTTTACCTGATTTTTCATTCAGTAAATCTTGGTTCAAGTTTCATCTCAATTGATTTATCAAGCTTTCAGATTAAATCTCTAGATTTATTGATTTGAAATCATGATTAAATCAACTTCACACGGCTTCATATTTAGATTGAGATTGAACCATTGTTTGATTAGTTGAAGGATGAGAGCTGGATCTGATCGCACATATTTTTTAAACTCAATGATCAAATAGATTTCGCAGAGTACTATTTTGGACCAATCAATTTTTCAATTATTAGATTTATAAATCGCTAGATATTAATGTAGTAATCGCGATGTATTAAAAGATGTAATAAATGCGAGTTTTTAATTTTTTAATAAAACAAATATAAAGTCAAATGCTGTTTCAATCATTACTTTTATTTATTAACAGGTTCTGATTATCATGGAAATCCATGCTTAAGTCAAAAGTATAAACTAAAAACTGTGAAAATTGAACCATCCAGATAGACTTAAGGGTAAACTTTACCAGTTTTTATCGAAAAAATTGGTTCTCTTGACGAGGGACCAATTCTAAGGCAAATAGTGCATTCGCTTTGTATTATAATTATAAATATTTATTCAATTTTGAATCGATGGCATTGTATTACAGAAAATATTACAGAAAAAGATGAAGATGATTTAGAAATGAGATTCGAAGAAGTAAAGCTTGGTGTTAATTTGCTTAGAAAATTGTAAATTAAGATTGTCATAATACAGACCATTAGCATTGAAAAATGGGTCATAAATGAAGTTAAAGTTATCGTGGATCTAATTAATCGTCAGTAAATAAACTATGAAACTGAATTATGATCGTCGAGTGATTTTTTTAATGCCAACGATCAACTTGCATAGTTAATTTCATTCAGTTAATTGTTCCTCTATGATTTAGGCGTCAAATTTTCATCTATTAATACGAGTTGTTGCTAAAAAGACACAATAAACACATTTGCAACGTTTTTGCACAAGTTTACACAAATGCTGCAAAACAAATGGCCAAAAACGGATGAAAATTGATTTATTTCCAATTTAGTTTGTGTCAGTTTGTAGGGAAATAAAATCTGAATCCATAGGTGCTGTTGAAAAACTTCTCCGGCCCATAGTTTTTGAGAAAAGCGCGTCCAAAGTTGAAACTTCGATCGGCTTTTGTACGTTTTTGGAAGCAGATTTTTTCAGGAAACTTACTTGCAATATGTTATTTTCGATTGTTTACCAGAAAATGAACTTATTTTGTGAAATAAAACTTTCCGTTTTTCGTAAAACAGATAAGTTCGATTTTGATTTAAACCGACTTTTTTCTGTGACCTAAACACTTAGAGAGCTGAAACTTATTGTTAGTGGATAAAAATTGTAGCTACATATCGACAGTTGAATGATTTTTTCGAGACATTGACAATTCTCTTGATTTTGGCCCTTTTGCATAATAACTTCGAACATTAATATTTCGAGAATGGTCGCACCTACAATCAACTTTCATTGAACAATCATCAGATGTTGTCATTAGCGATACTATGATAAGACGGAATACCGAATTTAATCTGAGTTAATCAATTTAATAATGAATATCATTCCAACATATGAGATTTGTGTTTGGATAAACATTTAGCTTTATAAATAAAGTATCAAGACAAACAACTCAAGTAATAAAATGCTATAACTTGCTTTCTGGTATCTCGAATAATTTTATAATGCAGTATATTATAGCTCATGTCGTAATCTAATGATTGGTTGATGAATGTTGGTTGTAGGTGCAACCATTCTCGAAATATTAATGTTCGAAGTTATTATGCAAAAGGGCCAAAATCAAGAGAATTGTCAATGTCTCGAAAAAATCATTCAACTGTCGATATGTAGCTACAATTTTTATCCACTAACAATAAGTTTCAGCTCTCTAAGTGTTTAGGTCACAGAAAAAAGTCGGTTTAAATCAAAATCGAACTTATCTGTTTTACGAAAAACGGAAAGTTTTATTCCACAAAATAAGTTCATTTTCTGGTAAACAATCGAAAATAACATATTGCAAGTAAGTTTCCTGAAAAAATCTGCTTCCAAAAACGTAAAAAAGCCGATCGAAGTTTCAACTTTGGACGCGCTTTTCTCAAAAACTATGGGCCAAAGAAGTTTTTCGACAGCACCTAGGGACTCAGTTTCTATTTCCCTACAAACTTACAGAATCTAAATTTGCATGAGAGCAATTTCCACCCGTTTTTGGTCATTTGTTTTGAAGCATTTGTGTAAACTTGTGCAAAAACGTTGCAAATGTGTTTATTGTGCCTTTTTAGTAACAACTCGTACTAATAGATGGATATTCGAAGCCTAAATCATGAAGAAGCAATTTACTGAATGAAATTAACTCTGCAAGTTGATCGTAGGCATTAAAGTTTCAAAATTAGACAAGAGATCTTTTGTTTTGGTCTACTTTTTCGATTAAAATGTACAATTTAACTGGTTAAATTGACTTACGGATCGTAACTATCATTAGGGCGATTCCTATGATTCATGTTGGACTTAGTGGTGGATAGCAGGGTTGAGATAAATTTGGATGAGGTGAAACTGGCAGGAACCATTGTGACAAGGGCTGGTGCAGGTTGCGAGTTGGTTCAGTTAAAGAGGGAAAGATGATTGTTCCTGAGCGATTAATGTGAGATGGAGTGTTGGATAAGTTGGAGAAGTTTTTTAATAGCAATACTTGACAATCCAAACTTTGAAGGGACTCATTTTTTACCCGTTTTCGCCCATTTGTTTCAATTCGTGTCAATTTGTGCACAAGTGCATGATTGTGTTTAAAGTTTCCTTTTAGTACAAATCTAGTCAAACAAATCTTTTTTCTTGCCCAAAAAAGCTGTTCAAAAATTTTCATTGACCGAATCAAGCTACAGTCTTTTCTTGAACTGATAGTCAGAATCTATTATAATTTGTATTTAAATCATGAAATAAAGTAAGTCTCGTAAAGTGAATTAAGTTATTTATTATGTATTGAAAGTTCAACTTGGTTTTCTTGAGTTTCTTTTTCAGCAATCAAAACTAAATCCCATTTCTGCTTGTTCATGTTCAGTAAAATAGAGTTAGCTAAAGGAATGGTGAATAATAAACCAGTAATTATGTGCACAAGACCAGGATTGTAGTCCAATGTTGCTGTAAATACTTTGCTGTAAAACACTGATGAAATTGTTGGAACGAATCCTCCAATAACTGATGAAAATGCATAAACTTGACCAATCTCGTCTTTATGAATCATTCGAGAAATGATTGATCGATCGGCAACAAATATCACACCAGCGAAAGAACCAAATATGACAAAGAAGTATGATACTGGACTAAGGATAAAACCTTTGGCAAGATAAACCGTCATTATTGAAACAATACCAATTATGGCCAATGCAGTATCATGAAGGTGCATTTTATGAATGAATAGTGGAGGGCCAATGAGTACACCCAAAGCAGGGAAAATAATGAGAATGGACCCATAATATGCAATTTGCTCAGCACTGAAATGATATACTTTTTGGCTAAACTGGTATCCAATATGATGTTCACCGGTATAACAGATATTCGCTATAAATCCAGTGAATATTGTTAATGTCAAATACCAATGAGCATTATTTGGTCTTCTTTTGAAAACAGTGCGACTTGCATGGAAAATATTGTCTGGTTTGATTATATCATAAATTATTTGTTTCACTGTTTTCTTCTTGTTTTCATTATTCTCAGAACTTGAAGTATCACCATTTGGTTGAGATTCGTCTGTTTCAACCTCATCGTCAACAGCGTCATAAAGCAACAACATAACCCAAACAGCCGCAATAACCGCGATTACCGATGAAATGATATAAACTCCAATGTAGTTACGAAGCTGGTTTGGAAACCATGGTTTAGATGCGAGTACACCTCCACCCAAAAGATTTGAAATAGGCATAGCTGTCGTTATCAAAAATGAGTCAATCATTAGGCGTTTATAATTCAATTTATGCTAAATGGTTATTAGGTTAAAAAGATAAAACTTACTTGCAAATAAGCAAATTTCGATGATTGTAAACCTGACAGCTCGAAACTTGGCTGGTGTCTTTCTTGTTGCATAAGTAAAAGTTCCAATGGATATTATAGTTCCGCTTCCAGTGAACACTGGAACTAAATTTGTCCATAATAACGAGTCAGCGACTTGAAAGCAAACGTTGAGCGTCAAAGGAGTTGAATAAGTACTCTATAGTAACGTGTATCTATTGCTTACCCATTTCAAAGTTTAAACATTGATGTATAATCATAATGTTTTGACAGACGATTGCTAAAGAGGCTACACCAGAAAGATACCGGAGATGACCAGGATATTTATCCATCCAATAACCCAAAATGAGGGACAGAATGATGGCTGGTATTGTTGTCATTAGAGTAATATGCATTTTAAGTGTTGTCGTGTTTTTCAATACATCATTCTTAACTGCTTCCAATTCAGATCCAGCCTTTTCCAAATTTAAACAGACACTTTCATTTTGCGAATACGCGTTGATACAATATTTATCCTGCATCAATTGGTTGAGAGCAATTCCAGGTAATGAAGTACTTAAAGTTGCCAAAAAGTAAAAAACATCGATTCTCAAAAGTTTAGCAAGTTCCCAAACCTCTTTGGAAGTAATTTTGGTCATTTTATCACTTTAAATGAAACTTTAATTAATTGGAGTTCAACTACTATTCACTGTTAAGGGCCGGTCCGGTAATCATTTCAATCTCAATTAAAAATTATAAAGAGATGTTCACCGGACACTTTAAACTATATGAGCATGACAAAGGTAACATTTTTCCTCAATCAAACCAATGATATCGTTTCAAGATAAAAAATTTTAATGAGATATTGAATTAAATGACATTAAATGAGATTGAAAATGATTACCGGACCGGCCCTAACTGTTGAATAAACTGGAACATACTGAGGAAAAGTTATTAGACTTTATTGTTTTCTTTGTTCTCCAGTTCAAATTCAGTACAGCGATTGCTTCTAAAACAGTGCCATTAAATTTTAGAGTTTCTATGCACTCAATTGGATCGAACCGATAAGCTAATAGGCTAAACTAAACACAAATTAATATACTGCAGATCAAACCGTAGATTATGATTGTATAAAAGCCCTCGCGTAATTGCTTCATATTGCACCTAAAATTTTACAGATCAATTTTAGGTTGACACTAATTGAAAAAGTGGGCAAAAATGGGAAAAAGTTGATTTCAATCAAATTTAAACTCTGTTGGTTTGTAGGCAAATAGAAACTGGGACCAATAGTGCTGTTTAAAATCGGATGATAGTCTTCGGCGAAATCGAGTCCAAAGTTGAGATTCAATTCAAAGTCAATTTGTAATTGATTGAATATTTTTACAAATCGAATGCACTAAGCATAGTTACCAACACTAAGCACTGTTATTTGCCTCAAAGTTGTCTCCGCAAGTCCGCGTAAGGAAATTATAATAGTTATTCGTTATTTTTAGCTGGTGTAAGTTTAACTTTGTTTTCTTGAGTTTCTTTTTCCTTTTCATCAATCAAAACTAAATCCCATTTCTGCTTCTTTATGTTCAACAAAATATATTAGATATGTATGTTAGCTAAAGGAATGGCGAATAATAAACCAGCAATTATGTACACAAGACCAGGATTGTAGTCCAATGTTGCTGTAAATATTTTGGTGTAAAACAATGATGAAATTGTTGGAGAAAATCCTCCGATAGCTGATGTAAATGCGTAAACTTGACCAATCTCGTCTTTATGAATCATTCGAGAAATAATTGATCGATCGGCAAGAGAAATGACAGCAGAGAAGCTACTAAATATGATGAAAAAGTAGGCTACGGGACTCAGAATAAAACCTTTGGCAAGAAAAGCCACCATTATTGAAACAATGCCAATTATGGCTAATGTAGTATCATGAAGATGCATTACATTAATGAATAGAGGAGGACCAATAATTACACCCAAAGCAAGGAAAAGAATGATAATGGAACCGTAATATCCAATTTGCTCAGCACTACAATGATATACTTTTTGAGTAAACTGATATCCTATGTATTGATCACTAGAGTAAGCAATGTCTGCTATAATTCCAACCAGTATAGTTGATATTAAGTACCAATGGGCATTATTTGGTCTTCTTTTGAAAACTGTGCGACTTGAATGAAGGATATTATCTGGTTTTATTATATCATAAATTATTTGTTTGACTGTTTTCTTCTTTTTTCATCATTTTCAGGACTTGAGACATTTTGTTGCGATTCATCTGCTTTAACCTCATCGTCAGCAGCGTCATATAGCAACAACATAACCCAAACAGCCGCAATAACCGCGATTACCGATGAAATGATATAAACTCCAATATAGTTACGATGCTGGTTTGGAAACCATGGTTTAGCTGCGAGTACACCTCCACCCACAAGGCTTGCAACAGGCATAGCTGTCAATATCAATTATAAGTCAAGCAATGCGCTTTTATAATTAAAATTATCAGTATTAATGAAAAGATGTAACGTGCTTGCAAATAAACAAATTTCGAGTGTCATAAACCTAACAGCTCGAAACTTGGCTGGTGTCTTCCTTGTAGCATAAGTAAAGGTTCCTGTTGAGATAATAATTTCGCTCCCAGTGAATACTGGAACTAAATTTGTCCACAATAACGAGCGAGCTCCTAAAAATTAGATGTTGATCAAATTATTTGAATAACAGTATAGTTTCCTAATCCTTCACGATTATCTATTACCCATTTTAAAGTGTAAACATTGATGTATAATCATAATGTTTTGACAGACGATTGCTAAAGATGCTACACCAGAAAGATACCGAAGATGACCAGGATATTTATCAATCCAATAACCCAAAATGAGGGACAGAATGATGGCTGGTATTGTTGTCATTAGAGTAATATGCATTTTAAGTGTTGTAGTGTCTTAACTTTATCATATTCAGCTCCAGTAGTCTCCAAATTTAAACAGACACTTTCATTGACTGGATATGTGTTGATACAAAATTTATCCTGCATCAATTGGTTGAGAGCGATTCCAGGTAATGAAGTACTTAAAGTTGCCAAAAAGTAAAAAACATCGATTCTTAAAAGTTTAGCAAGTTCCCAAACCTCTTTGGAAGTAATTTTGGTCATTTTTATCACTTAAATTGGAATCAAATTCAAGAAGTTTATTCACTTCTAACACAAAGTTGAATAATGTCCAACACTTGTGTGTTGAAAAAAATTAAACTGAAGTTTCCATTGGATAGACTTCACTATTTACCGGGTAAAAGTTTCCCCAAAAGTGTACCAGGTATTTATGTGTAGGATAAAAAGATTTTGAATAATTTTCTCATTTTTTGCAAACTTGAAGCAAATGACGATACAATGCAAATTCATTGACAAGGAGCAGAATTTTTGAACTTTATTGAGTTATTTTTTATAATACAATGTTGCGATATTATAATAATTTATGAAGTGAAAATAAACAAAAAGGATTTATTGATCTTTATTTATAATTGAAACATCATAAAATTTTGGTTTGATTATTTGGGAAGCACGAAATGAATGATTAAAAAGATCTGTTTTAAACGATGAATTAGTCGAGATGGAAGTAAGAATCTAATTTGTATCAAAATTATGTAATTCACAATGTAAGTCCGGATAAGGGAATTAAATTCGTTATTTTGCAAGTGTTGTGAGTTCAACTTTGTTTTCTTGAGTTTCCTTTTCCTTTTCAGCGATCAAAACTAAATCCCATTTCATCTTTTTTATGTTGAGTACAATAGCGTTAGCTAAGGGAAAAGTGAATAATAAACCAGCAATTATGTACACAAGACCAGGATTGTAGTCCAATGTTGCTGTAAATACTTTGCTGTAAAACACTGATGCGATAGTTGGAGAAAATCCTCCGATAGCTGATGAAAATGCATAAACTTGACCAATCTCGTCTTTATGAATCATTCGAGAAATGATTGATCGATCGGCAAGAGGAATGACAGCAGCGAACGAACCAAATAGGGTGAAGAAGTAGGCTATTGGACTGAGGATAAAACCTTTGGCGAGGAAAGCTGTCATTATTGAGACAATACCAATTATGGCCAATGAAGTATCATGAAGATGCATTACATTAATGAATAGAGGAGGACCAATAAGTGTACCCAAAGCAGGGAAAATAACGAGAATTGCCCCATAATATCCAATTTGCTCAGCACTGAAATGATATACTTTTTGCGTAAACTGGTACCCAATATGTTGCTCACCAGTGTAACCAATGTTTGCTATGATGGACACCACGATTGTTGATATTAAGTACCATTGAGCATTATTTGGTCTCTTTTTGAAAACTGTGCGACTTGAATGAAGGATATTATCAGGTTTGATTATATCATAAATTATTTGTTTCACTGTTTTCTTCTTGCTTTCCTTATTATCAGGACTTGAGGCATCATCCTTTGGGTGAGATTCAGCTGTTTTAACCTCATCGTCAGCAGCGTCATATAGCAACAACATAACCCAAACAGCCGCAATAACCGCGATTACCGATGAAATGATGTAAACTCCAATGTAGTTACGATGCTGGTTTGGAAACCATGGTTTAGCTGCGAGTACACCTCCACCCACAAGGCTTGCAACAGGCATAGCTGTCAATATCAATAATCAGTCAAGCATTAAGTTTTTATAATTAAAATTATCAGTATTAATTGGAAGATGTAACTTACATGCAAATATGCAAATTTCAAGTATCATGAACCTAACAGCTCGAAACTTGGCTGGTGTCTTCCTTGTAGCATAAGTAAAGGTTCCTATTGAGATAATAATTCCGCTTCCAGTGAACACTGGAACCAAATTCGTCCATAATAGCGAGTCCGCGCCTAAAAAAATGAACGTTGAGTATCAAATGATTTGAATAACAGTATAAGTTATACTGTATAACTTCCTCTTCAATCACGAGGTTGCATTACATACCCATTTCAAAGTGTAAACATTGATGTATAGTCATGATGTTTTGACAGATATTTGCTAAAGATGCTGAACCAAGAAGATATCGTAGATGACCAGGATATTTATCAATCCAAAAACCCAAAATGAGTGATAAAATCATCGCTGGTATTGTAGTCATTAGAGTAATATTCATTTTAAGTGTTGTTGTGTCTTTCAATACATCATTCCTAACTGTATCATATTCAGGTCCAGCAGCCTCCAAATTTAAGCAGACACTTTCGTTGACTGGATATGTGTTGATACAAAATTTATCCTGCATCAGTTGGTTGAGAGCGATTCCAGGTAATGAAGTACTCAGAGTTGCCAAAAAGAAGAAAACATCGATTCGTAAAAGTTTAACGATTTCCCAAACCTCTTTGGAAGTAATTTTGGCCATTTTATCACTAAAAACTTCTAACAAAATAATTGAAGTGTCACAAACACTTGTTTGTTGCAAAAAAAATTAAACTGACATAAAATTTTCATTGGATAGACTTCACTATTTATTTGTTCGTCTTATTACAGTCAGAAGATTAAAGGTATCAATTCGTGAACGCATTGTTTATGATCAAAATAAAAGCATTTCCAGATTGTTAGATACGTTTCTCGGTACTCATTAAATTAATAAAGCACTGCACCCAAAGACGCCCTCCTTAATCCCCTTAATACAGCTGTAAATGATTCAAAACATTGTAAAATGATGCAATTATGCACTTGAATAATTACTCAAATATCGTCAAATTTAAATCGAAATTTGGAAGAGCACAGATTAAAAGTGGTAATAATATGAACTTGGAAATTTACTGATCGACAAGAGCAAAAGATTACACTGAAAAGGGAGAAACTCTATTCTATTCAACCATCAGTTCCACTATCAGGATTTTATTCAAAACAAATATTTGTTATTGAAAATAACTTGTTAGTTGAAACAGTTTCGCTGTGAACCATTGAAACCTTGACTTATATCTAATTGATTTCATTTCCCTTCATTGATTTCAAATAAATGTAATCAAAATATTGTCACCTATTAATATGTTCACCAGTAGCAAATCATTTTCTCAATAAAACGACAGGTTCCAACAAGCTTAGAATTGAAAACTGAGGATCATTTTTTATGTTTCAACATTCTGTGAATAATTTTTGATCAAATTGACACATCAGTCAATTGTGAATATTCATCCAAATTATCATCTTTAATTTCGGATGGAAATGAGTGAATTGACCAATGTTATCCAACTAGTATCGGAACCAGGAAGATTGTCAAAATTACTGACAGAAAAGTTTTACTATTAATATTTGAAAATTTAATGAGCAATATGAAAAATCATGTCATTTTCTTACATAAGATGTGGAAAAGGTTAAAAACAGTTCTTTGAATTTAAACCTCAATAAACTAGTCTTATGTTATTATGATATAATATGATGTCTTGGCAAACCTGAATGCAACAAAACAAATTATCATTTCTTTATATTGCTATTCACTTATCAGGTTTTTTCATGCAAAACCATGGAGATTTTGTGATTGATAAAGTTGATGTTCTGATTCATCAACCGTTATTGTTCAGGTTTTATCTGTTTGTGTGCTTTTTATGATCCATTATGACTGTATTTTTTCTTTGAGCAAGATTGCCATCTTACCATTGTTAAGAATGAGAAGAGTATTTGGAAGGACATAGAAATAGACAAAAATCAAGAAAGAAGAGAATAATTTGTACCATTTCTTTTTTATTTTACTTGATTTTTACATATTACGTATACAAATATCCCATGCAGTCAAAAATGGAGTGAATTTTCAGTAAAACTTATAGTAGGTTAAATGTAAAGCAATATGCAACATTAAAAATAAGATTTTTTTCAAGAAAACCTTGGTTAAACCCAAGGGAATTTCTGGCTATCATCGATAGTAAAAAATTGATATCCAATTAATCGATTTAATTAAAGCTTAATAAATAATGCAAAAAATGACTTGAAACTATTTCCTTTACTCTTTGGACTAACCTCCTTTACTCTTAACACTAAACATATGTGCTTAATGGTCAACTGGCATCACGTGAAAGTATCCATGCTAACGTTATCATTTATTGTCTTGTCTTGAGTTAAAAATGAATCACAGTAGTATAAAAAAGCCATTTCTGGCTCACCGCGATACCGGTTATAATAACAAGTTTAAATGAAAGTAAAACTTTATTGAATTCAAAATTCATTTTCCAACTTGAACCCAAGTGTCACCTTGGGAATCAACAACCACTTTGATAAAGATTAACGATTGATTATGTATAATATTTTTCAAAGAATTTAATTCTTCATTTAACTGTATGATTAAAAAGTTAGCAGTCGCTATCATATTTTCCATTACCTTTAGATCAGCATTTTGTTGATCAATCTGGTTTTGCAAAGAAGCCACAGAAGCGTTGTAATTCGAAATTTCCGTTGATTGGGCGTTCTTCACAATGAAATTTTGTACATATATTTGCAAAGTCGACGGCAATTCAGACGTTGGTTCGCTTTCCATAGGTGAAAAAGTAATTGTTTCATCACCAAAAAGCTCTTCGATAGTTGAGAAACTTGCAACATTTCGTCGACTAATGGAGTAAATCAGACTATAGTGAAAAGAAAATAAAAAGAGTAAAAATTAAAAAGTTCAAGACAAAGTTAAGGTAAGGAAAGATAAATTAAGGTATCAGAAAGGTAAATGAAAGACAAAAGAAAGGGAAAAACAAAGAGGGAGGGACAATAGTATAGGTAAGGGGGTTTTTTAAGTTATAGGTTAGGGTAATGCGCAAAGGGATAGATAAGGGTAAACAAAGAAACACAGGTACAGGTAAAGGTAAGGCTAAGGTAAGGTAGAAAAAAGGGTTAATGTAAAGGTGAGATAAGGTGAGATAAAGAAAGGTAAAGACAGGAAAGAGGATATAATGAAGGTAAGGTAAGGAAAGAGGCAAATGTAAAGAAAAGATAAGGTAAAGGTGAGGTAAGGAAATAAAAAGGAAGGTGGGAAAAAGAAAGGGTAAGGAAAGCTAAGAAAGCTAACTGTAAGCAAAGGCTAAGATAAAGTAGACGAAAAGTAGAAAAAGGTAGGGAAAGGGTTAGGGAAACTTACTTTTATGTTGATTGTGGCATTGTTGCTGGTATTGAGCCATTCTTCCATTCATTGTTATTGAGCTTAAATAATAATTTGAACAAGTTGAAAACGATGAATTCAAACTGAAGCAATGAACTTTTGACTTGAAAAGTCTTATTGTTTGGACCAACACAGATGAGATTCTTTCTGAAATCTCCGTGTGTAAATTTTATATTATAATAATCAACAATTTTCCCTGCATCTTGATTTTCGTAAAGTCTGAACTCCTGACATAAATGATTATTGGCAACATATGCAGAGTAAATTATTAAGAAAATAAAAAGAGTGAAAGAGAATAAAAAGAATGAAAATAACATAATATTAAACAATCTTACATGGTTTGATTTCATCATTTGGTTGTCTATCATGTCTTGGCCAAAGAATAACTGCTCGCCAGAATTTGAATATGCGTTTGGCAATAACGATCGGTTGATTATCAACACAGCTAATATTGTAGATGCGTAAAAATTTTACACCAATGCTTTCTCTCTAATTCATCTGCTTTTACATTGATTTCATCTCCATGGAACATGCCTTTAAAGACCACAAAAACTGAGAAAGAAACGGTGTCGGGGATCAAAATTCTTTTGACCTCAGGGTTAGAGGTGAGAAGTGGGGCGCACAATGTCGCGACAGAGGAAAATAGACCTTTGTCCATCTCAAACAATCCTCCCAAGTGATGGGCGACGATAACATTGGCATCACTTTCAGGTTTAAGATGCACTGACATGGTGAGTAGAAATACTTGTGCGACAATATTTTTGAAAAAACAATAAAAACAATTAGAAATAAAATATGAACACAAATATGAATGTGATAAAAATATTTAAAGAAAATAGGACTTTAACTAGAAATAAATGTTTAGAGAAAAAGAAGAATGGAAAGAGAACAAAACTAGTTATCTATTCAACCTCTAAATTGAAATGAAGAGCTTGAGCAAATTTTCGACTTAAATCATTGGTAAGCCAAAGGATTATGGTCATAATGTGGATCTTGTCTCCTCTTTTGTCTTCAACTCCTGTTTTAATCGTCATTTATCATCATCGTCTGATAAAACAGCCTTAGTTAACAATAAGTTGTCGGTTAAAGTAAACCTGAAAAAGAAAGTTACCCGATCTCGCCTCATATTACACTTGTAAATATCCTTTTGGTTTTTATAATGTGATATCAATTAAGAAGCGAAAAGCAGGACAAAAAAAGAACTCCAGTATAATCTTTTATAATCTAATTTTTGTATGATTTTTTCAGAAATTTGCTTATTTTGAAGCTTTACATGGTTTATCAGTATTTTCAGTAGAACATGAATCATTTTCAGGAATTTTGAGAATTGAATAATCAACTTTATCTTGTTCAAAAAGATTCATCTTTTGATGGGACACGAATTTCAGAAGATTCTAAAGACAAAATTTAATACAAAGTTTCTTGAGGAACACGTTTCATTACATAAAAATAGTCTGCTCGATAGATGAATTATTAAAGTATTCAAATCTATCGTCACAACGCATGCAAGTACAGAATAAGGTACGAGTACTTCAAGAGGAGGTGTCAATGATAATAAGTAAAGGAAATCGAAAATTGAAACAGGTATATCAGCCGAGTTCATTGGCACTTCCTCTAAATGATCCAATCGAATGATTTCTGATTTTGCGCAAGGTGAGTCATTAGTTTCTTGCTCATTCACATTCATCTCAACCGCTCTACATGATTAAATTGTGAAAAATTATCTATTAATCCATTATCATCAGCAGAAAAGCAATCAAATCATTGCTAAAATTATCTATAAATGAATTAGCAGCCGTAGAAAGATCAATTGAATCATTGGAAAAATTATCAATTAATTTAATTTCAGCAGTAGAAAGATCAAGTAAGTCTTCTGAAGTGTCTTCCATGGGAAAATCTTCATTATTTTCAATTGCAAGAGGATGATCAGAAAATAAAAAGAGTAAAAATTAAAAAGTTCAAGACAAAGTTAAGGTAAGGAAAGATAAATTAAGGTATCAGAAAGGTAAATGAAAGACAAAAGAAAGGGAAAAACAAAGAGGGAGGGACAATAGTATAGGTAAGGGGGTTTTTTAAGTTATAGGTTAGGGTAATGCGCAAAGGGATAGATAAGGGTAAACAAAGAAACACAGGTACAGGTAAAGGTAAGGCTAAGGTAAGGTAGAAAAAAGGGTTAATGTAAAGGTGAGATAAGGTGAGATAAAGAAAGGTAAAGACAGGAAAGAGGATATAATGAAGGTAAGGTAAGGAAAGAGGCAAATGTAAAGAAAAGATAAGGTAAAGGTGAGGTAAGGAAATAAAAAGGAAGGTGGGAAAAAGAAAGGGTAAGGAAAGCTAAGAAAGCTAACTGTAAGCAAAGGCTAAGATAAAGTAGACGAAAAGTAGAAAAAGGTAGGGAAAGGGTTAGGAGTAGTCTTATAAAGTCCGGTTTTGAGCCGAGTTGGTTTTTCTGGACCAGTCCGCCTCTGGGCCAATAATACCGTCATACGGTATTAGTTTTTTCCCGGTAACAAAATGAAAACTTTTTTTAATGAAAAATGAAAACTTTTCCAATGAAAAAATAAATTAAACGAAAAATGAAAATGAAATTTATACAAATGTAAGGCCTCGGCTAGAGTCTCTGAGCTCGAGCTCTCGCACTCGAGACTCAACCCACCGAGCATATCGCTCCTGAAAAACTTCAGGAGGGAAACCAAAGGCGGCTTCACACCGCAGATCAATATAACGGATGAACTGGTCCTTCTCGGCCAGTTCATTGCGGACCTCCTCCACCTCATCTCTTCGCTCCTCGTTCTTGGAGTGAAGGTGTTGGTTTTGCGCCAACAGGCGCTGGTTTCACCAACAGGCGCTCGATTCGCGCCTCCTGGTCCTCATACGACCTGACCCTTTCGATCGCAAGCTCGATGGTTCGGATGATGAAGGAGGGGACGGCGATCAGGACAGACTCGAGATGAGCCAAAACTCTTCGGAGTTGAACATGAAGGGGAGATGATTGACTGAAAAGAGAAAAAAGGTTATTAAAAGATCAAAAGTGAATTAAATTAAAAAAGTACTTACCCTCGGGTTGGCATAATTAATAAATTGATAATAATTTAACAAAAATAAATAAATAAACTAAATTAAACTAATTAAAGGTGAAGATGAAGGCACGTTGATGGTGATGGGGACTAGAGATTACGTTAGAATGGGATTGAAATCGAACTTTTTACCGATGTAAACAAAGCGGAACCAGAGCCATCTATCAAATAAGTCACATAGATCAGCCCGAGACCGAAATGGAGCGGAATTCAAAGATAACGGAATAAGTAATTAAGTATTAGACCAATAATTAACCAATAAATGGTTAATTAATCAAGTAATTAAGCATAGTTAGCATACTTCAGCATACTTTTGACCACAATTAAGCTACCACTCATCTATTGACCCAACAATTAAGCCACCAATGACCATTTAATCCAACAATTAAGCTACCGCTCATCTATTGACCCAACAATTAAGCCACCAATGACCATTATATACCACAATTAAGCTACCACTCATCTATTGACCCAACAATTAAGCCTAGTTAGCATGTTTTTAAGCCTATTCAGGTCATGATTTATAAAGCCAAGTTATACTTAACCTCTACTGAGCACAATTTCTTATAATTACAGTTGGGTAATGTTAAGTATAGTCAGTATTTAATTAAACAATAGTATTATCTAATTTTTGAACATCAATAGATGGCAGCACCTTCGATTTTCACTTTCAGTGACTGACCATAGATGGCGTCACTTATGTCTCTTTCTTTCATTTCTTTTCCTGATTGCGATTACAAAAATTTAAACGAGAAATAATCATCAAAAAACCACAACAATTAACCAGGAATGGTCAAAATCAAATAGAATTTGATTTTTTAAGCTTGAATTAAGGTTGAAAAAAGACCTAAATTTTCTATGTCACAGTCAAAGTATATAAAAAGCAATTGACCTTTCCAAAGTTATCAATCCTCAACTTAGAGTGCTCGCAAAGATCATCTATTATTGTAGCGGTTGAGTTTAGGCAACAATTTTTAGCTAACCTGATACTTGCCGTTAACCTGATACTTCCAGCTAACCTGATATTTCCAGTTATTTTTTTCCCGTTGTTTTTTCCAGTTATTTTTTCCCGTTGTTTTTTTCAAATATAAAGAAAAGGCTGAGAATGCTCAAAGATTATCCAAAGAATTTGACCTAAACCAAGATTATCGATGAAGGTCTTCATATCTTGGACAATATTTTGTGAACATTTGAGAGAGGGATCATCCCTATTGTGATGAGTACATGGTAATTGGTTTCTATGGATCTCTTTATGCGTTGCACCATAGACTGTGAGTATATTGAAAGCTGGTAGACTCAATGAATCCAGATATTCCTCCGCTTCTTTGGATTTACATGCGATCCTATATTTGCTTCCATCCTTTGAAAAATAGTAAAACAATTTAATGATTGTTTTGACATAGTCCGCATTGATTGCTCTTTTGGGACATAAGCTAAGTCCATGGAACTTGTTGGTTAAATATTCGATTTGTAATTGTTCTTTTTCTGTGGGTTCACAATCCATTTGACTGACTAGAAAGTTTAAAGTAAGATAATCACTTAACAAACATATTTCACGAGGCTGAAAATCGCCATTAATGGTAAAGCCTTGGATATCGAAGTAAGCACAAATGACTTCCATGATAACTGACGGTCAAATGCTAGATGAGAGCAAAGACACGTCTATTTATACATAAATGAGACGAGGGAGCTGAAAAGCTCCTTGTTGGATCCGATGAATCGATTCAAAGAATCGATATCAATCTTTCTATTCTTGAACTCTTGTGCTTGAGCTAATCCTAATTGGTAAACAATTGAATTATCTGGATCACTGGTCAGGAATGCACTGGTAGGCCATTGTCCCGTTAACATTTTCTCGGCATCCATGGCAAATGAAAGAATATATAAATCGATGAATTGATCAACTGCTATTTCCTCTTATACCAAATAAACTGCAAGAGGGATGAATGGCTTGATTTTATCCCAGAGTGATAAATGTGTGATGACTTAACAACCATTTTTTCTATCTCCATCGAATTGTTCGAATACTTTCTCACTGTCACATTGAAATACTGTGCTTGCAAAGGTCCATCCGAAAAGTTTTTGTAGAAATTATGAATGTATAGTAATTCCGCTCCCGTTAAAGATACACCATATCTCGATGGTTTATCATTAATAATCTTCCGTATATCTATACGTTTAACTTTAGCACCGTAACAAATTTTAACAGTAGTTTCTCCATCAAGGAGAGTGAAGTTTTTCCAAGTAGACATGTTAGTAGTTAGCGTTGAAATGATCTCGAGCTTTGTTTCTTCTCTGCTTAAATACCCATCACGAATTGGACTAACGCGCCATCTATCTGAGAAAGCTCTTTGGCGCCAGTTATGATTATTGATCCGGTTGAATAATAGATCAGAGTTAATCCATTCAGTTTAATGTAAACTGCTGGATAAATCTCAGGTTCGTACGTAGTATCCTGATAGGAGTCTATCATCTCCCGAATATTGAAAGTATAGGGCACGAAACTATGTGCAGTAATATTAACAACTTTGACAAAGCTGACATGATTGTCCGGGCACAGTTCTTGAAGAACTGAACCGGCTTTAGTTACATCTTCAAAGCCTGTAGCAATCACTTTGCCTGATCCAAAAACAAGGAATACACCTTGTTTTCTTATAACTTGAGCGTTGAATTTCTTCTTACGCTTAGAATTATCCATTTCTAATTTTATTAGTCCGTCTATCTTCCATAGACTTACAATATTAGCAATAGTAAAGTTAAGCGAGTTTGATGTCATATTCACTTGTTGGTTGATAGAAAGTATGAACTAATATCACAATGACTATAATTACGATCACTAAGATCCCGAAAACAACCTTCTTCTTTGTGAGCATTCTCATTTTTGATTGATCATTTGATTGTTACTGCCTTATATAGTTTTCATCGATTCATCGAAGTTGTCCTAGAGCGGACAAGTTTGATTGGGGGGAAGGAAATATTAACTTAGGTTAGGCACACTGTATGTTGGTATTGAGACATTGTAACATTGAAAAAACTAATACCGTATGACGGTATTAATCTTGACCTAGAAGCGGACACCTTCCAGTTAAGCTGTTCCAGAGCGGACAGCTTCGTACTAAAGTTAGGTTAGACGAATAAATTGGATACATCGAATGATGGTATTAAAAACCCCATCGAAAGATGGTATTTAGTGCTAGGTTTAGTTTAGCCACACTGTAACATTGAAAATACTGATACCGTATGACGGTATCATTGGCCCAGAGGCGGACTGGTCCAGAAAAACCAACTTGGCCCAGAAAAACCAACTCGGCTCAAAACCGGACTTTATAAGACTACTGTTAGGGAAACTTACTTTTATGTTGATTGTGGCATTGTTGCTGGTATTGAGCCATTCTTCCATCCATTGTTATTGAGCTTAAATGTCTTCAGGAGGTGACCAGTTAGATGTTTTGGGTTACATGGGTCTACTAGCATTACGAAGAAGGTTACTTGTTTTTTACCTTCTAAAAGTTTATTGTCAGTTGCTCGCCAAACTAACGGTGCTCCGTACTGGTTTCCACAAACCAATGCGGAGAAGAAAAGTAATGCTAGCAACATTAATGAGACTCTATTCCTCCTTGTTCGGATAACCTTAGTTCTGAGTTTACTTTCTTTTTTGTTCTGATTTTTCTTCTTGAATGTAAGGCTTGATTTGTAAATCATGTGCTCATAATAGTTTTAAATCATCCTTTTTAATGTAGTGAGTTGTTTCACCAATTTTATCAGTGATTTGATAAGGTCCTTCGTACTTAAATTCAAGTTTGTTTGACATGATGTTCTTTTCGAGCAGAACTAAGTTACTATGTTAAAGTTCTGATTTTCTTTTTGCTGTCGGGAATTTGTCTTTGCTGTTGTTTTGCTCCTTCTAAACAAATCTCTACATGATCTTTTACCAATGCCCACTCTCGCTCGATGAATTGACAATAAGGAAGGAATACGCTTCGGTAAGGAAGTGTCTTTTCTTTTGATTCTTTGAAGTCGATTGGTAAATTAGGTTGTCGCACAATAAATAGAATGGTGATAACTTTGTGCTTGCATTCGGACTCGAATTGTAAGCTAAGTTTATCAATGGCAAAATTTTTGCTTATTTTGCATGATTTGCATCTTGGCACTAATGCATTAACATATGGCAAATAGCACAAATTGCACAATAAGTCACAATTGTTTAAAACGATTAAACAATAATTAGAATCCCTATAAAAGCACAAAAACACGAAGGGACATTGGTGGGGGTATTGTAAGTTGATTCGAAGGCAAAAAATAGAGAAGTCTTATTTTTTCTTTTGAGCAAAACTCTTTTAAGCAATCTTACAAATAATCAAATTGTCGTGGTTATAAATTTAAGGGAAATTCCTCAATACATGTTCACTGAAATCCATTGTTTTCATATTCTCACCATTTCTCAATCATAATTTACTGATTTTTTTAGATATAAAGGTATACAGCTGCGAAAATGGAGTTAGACCTCGATACCATATCTTTGGCGCATTGTTTGGTATCCAAGCATACCGATAGTCAATTTTTTGAGATAAATTTTTGCTAATCAACATCGATTCAGTGCCTTGACCAATGAGTCTTGAGTTGATGTTGATTAGCAAAAATTTATCTCAAAAAATTGACTATCGGTATGCTTGGATACCAAACAATGCGCCAAAGATATGGTATCGAGGTCTAACTCCATTTTCGCAGCTGTATAAAGCCATATATGATGTAGGGGGTTATCTGATTCTGTGTTTTTTCTGTTAAATTGGAAAAATAACTACTGATTTTGTATATTGGATATGGGTATCTTAATATTTTTTTGCTTAATTTTTTCACCCATTCATGGACTAAATTTGACTCCAATAGTTAATTTGACTAGTGGTCCCATCCAAGGTAAAGTTACTGAATATGAATCGATTGGTGTCTACCAGTTTCTCGGTATTCCTTATGCAAAGCCTCCCGTTGACAAATTAAGATTACAGTTAGCAGTTAAACCAGACCCATGGACTGAGGTTAAATCAGTGACTGATCCAGGTCCAGCTTGTCTTCAACCAGACAGTGGTCTATTAAGAACCAGTGAAGACTGTCTCTATCTCAATATTTATGTAACTGAATCAACTTTTAATAGCTCATCAGTCAAACAACGATCAGTGCTTTTCTGGATTCATGGCGGTGGACTTACAACAGGATCTGGAGTTATCGGAGGACTTCCAATGGTTTCATTACATGATGTTGTACTCGTCTCTATAAATTATCGTCTCAATGCATTTGGTTTTATCAACTTTGCAGCTGAGGAACCTAAAATTCCTTCAAACATTGGTTTGAAGGATCAGCTATTTGCTTTGAAATGGGTCCATGAAAACATTGAAAAGTTTGGCGGTGATCCAAATAGTGTAACAATTTTCGGTCAATCTGGTGGATCAGTAGCAGTCTCTGCTCATGTATTGTCTCCACTTTCAAAAGGACTTTTCAAAAGAGCTATTCTTGAATCAGGAACAGTTTATCGGTATCACAATGTTGATACCTTGATATCAGATTCTTGGAAACTCTACAACAAAACATCATGCTCAAAATCGAAAGATATTCTTGAATGTATGCAGAATTTGCCAGCAACCGAAATTTTGCATAATATAAATAGTAAGCCAATGGCATATACCTTCGCAGTGGGTGACGATTTCCTGCCTTACGAACCATCCAAAGCTTTTGCAGAAGGACTATTTGATAATTCGATTGACATTCTGTTGGGCGTTGAAAAAAACGACGGTTCGTTGTACACGGGGGCTATTGATCCCATAGCCTTTGATATCTCAGTGACACCTAAGCCAATATCTTATCAAGATGCTAAAATCTACTTGAGTCGCATTTTTGATTCTAAATCAGTTGACTATTTCCATGAACTCTACTTTGGTTCTGAAACTAACAACTCAGATTTCAGGTCTCGACTTGAAAAAGCTTACAGCGACGCCACATTCATTTGTCCAACTTATGTGTTTGGACTTCAATATGCTTCTAGTTTAGGTACACAGGGTGGTAAAGTGTATGCTTATTATCACACTCAAAGGCCAATATCTGACCCTTGGAATTTTCCTGAATGGATAGGAACTTATCATGGAGCTGATCTTGCTTATGTTTTCGGTGAACATCTATTAAATCCTAATTGTTCACAAAAAGATGCGTTATTAACTCATGAAATGATGAAAATCTGGACTTATTTTGCTGAGAATGGGTGAGTTTATTAATGCCATTGGGTAATGAACTCAATAATTTTTATTCAATATTTGTTTCCAGTGAGACTCCGATGATTGGTGAAACTAGATGGAAAACATTGCAAGAAAACAAGTCGGCGATGATACTGAATATTGATGATTGGGGAAAGACTGAAACGGAAAGAGTTGAATTCTGCCACAAAGAATGGCCTTATATGTACCCAAATATTATAATAGGATTTCAATCGAGACCAAATATAACATTCGCAATTGAAGATGATTCACATTGAATCCGTTTATTTGCTCAAGTTGATGGCATTGGTGGTAATATTTATGCATGAAAAACACTTATTTTATTGTATTCACTAAAAGAACTCTCGAGTGTAAAAGTTGAACGATGTCTATGATACATGGCCTGTATAAGCATCAATGAACAGAACCCCGAAAATGACAAAAAAATTAAAACAAATATCGGTATCAATTCAAGCTCTGAATGGCCTTTTAATATCACTGATCACAAAAAGCTTATAATCCGTACAATTGTTTTAAATTGACCTCACTCGTAACATTTTAGAGTTACTTTAAGGCCAAGCTTTATGCTGGTCGATTTGTGGTCGCGAACAAAATACAATCAATTGATGATTTAAAATTAGTTAAAAATACACAAAATTTGTTCTTGCTGATCTCATGAAAAACACAAAATTTTATGTCACAATGGCATCATAGTGTTGAGAGTTATCAAATTTGAGTCGTGAAACAGTTCGAGTGCATCGGACCAAATGAAAACTTATTAACATTTGGTCAATCTTGGAAATTTCAATTTTCAAACATCAATATTGTTATTGAATAGTTCAACATCGAATATTTTCTCAAGGCAGACGAATTAATCAATGCAAACACATGGATAAACAATGTCCAAGATGGAATCCTGTTTGAGCTGCATGAATGGCTCTAATCTCCTGTGCGCTTTTAAGGAACAAGCAATCCTAAAAAAAGGACGAAATCAGATAATTGATCAACCGAAATTTATCAGATAATATCTTATCAATCAATATACTTACAATTAGAATGGAAGCAGCCATTAATACAGATTTAATATTAACATCTAGATCCATTGGAAATGAGGCGCTAAAGTGAACAACGTCGGAAAATTGTTCTTGTAATGCCATTGCCCTTAACGCTGAAACATTGCCAACTTCAGTTTTACCATCACTGGAAAATATTTGGAATTTTGTCACAATCTGATTGATGTATGGTCCTTTGATCACTAAAACAGTTTTTCCAGTAGCATCACAGATTCTGAATTTGGATACAAAAAGACTCCATGATTGTTCAATGAAACCACATGTGACGCCAGAAGCTGTGACTTCTACACTTTGAAGGCAACAGAAGCACCAACAAGATTGACATCCTAAAGGTCTGCATAAAAAATGGGAAAAAAGACAATTAAATCAATGGTACTTAATTCAATCATTTGATCAACACATTTTTTGTCTGGAAACATCTCTAATGTCTTCATTGGTAGGTTCAAAACAAGAAAGAAAAGTGGAAGAATGAAAATATCTGAAAGTCTGAAGTTAATACTGCGATATACTTAATCGAAAAAATTGAAAAGAACTGGGCTGAATGAAAAGGAAAATATATGCATAGAAACACGATTACAAATGCCATGATCTGCCTTGACAAATCTGAATGAAGCTGATATTGATTCAAAGCATCTGCAATCAGCTTGAAAGACCCACCCAAGTTTGACAGCCGTATTGTATGTATTAAAATACAAGATGATTTTGGAAAAAAAGTGAAAACGATTTACCGATGGAAATTAAGAACTTCACGTTCCTGGGAATCGAGAACTCTTATATCGAATGGTCTGGTAGTGTTACAACAAATCTTGCAGCATTTATCGTAATCTAAGCAGAAAAGAGAGGATAAAAAACGAAGAGAAATGGCTAAAATTACTTGGCTTGGCATCTTACCTTCAACTGCAGTATAAACTTTCTGGGCTGAACCGTTTTTAATGATATATGTGATCTTTGATGCCCGACGATCAATATTCTTGACGACATAAAATTTATCAATTTGAGTTAAATATTCCAATCCTGGTGAAAAATTTGAAGCCAGTGGTAGTGTCATCCAATTATCTTTCGAAATAATGATTAAAAACAATAATTAAAAATGCTATTCGATTTCTGATCTCATTGAAATTCTCAGTAAAATTATTAATATAACAAAAAGCTTACCTTCAGTGTTGCTTGGTTTAGTGTTTGAATGTTGTTCATTGGGCTGAAGAGATGGTATTTTGGCTCCATCATAGGAAGGTAGTGATCCAGCTGATAATAAACCCGAGTTTGACATGTTTTATTTTGCCTGTTGGCCCAATTCAAACTTAAACAAACGTTCGAAACTATTGTATTAAATCAAGTTTATACTATGAAAAATAAATTAGTTCCAAGCCATCTTGACTGATGAAGTTAATCGCTTCTTATAACCACTCCACTCTAGACTAGTAATATGTATTGTAATATAATATCTTATCTTCAATCTATTATATTGTAAGGTGGGAAATTGGTGAGGATAAATGATGAGATGGTGACATTACTGTCAGACTTATGACGTTGGTTTAAGATGAGTCTTTAAAGGACTGAGGGACTGGGTGAGATAGTAAATTGAGTTAAATTGAAATGGAACTGTTATGTTGACGATAATTCTTCACATGTTTTATTTCAATACTTAATTTCAATACAAAGTTTAGTTCACCACAAGTTACAAGTTACTTAGTTACGACGAGCCAAGACCTCTATTGGGTCAGGACTGACTTCTCTTTCTCTCTTTTCTCTTTTTATACCGTTGCCTAGGTCTGACCTTTGTAGACCTGGCTTACGTGACCTCTTAGTTTCTTCTTATTTCTTCTCACATTAATTTAACTTCAATGCATAACGATTTGACAGATTTTATTATTTACTTCTTAACTTTTTAGTATTTCTTGATCCTAAGATCAGTTACCAGGCCTCATCAGACCGTCAGTTTCTTAGAATAATTAAATAAAAAGGGATTTTAGATTTAGACTGGCAATTCGTACTTTCAAATAATACTTAAAATTCCAGATCCTTACATCTTCCCCAACTTGTTAAAGCCGAAGCCTCTTTCGGCTGAATTATTTTTTTATCCATTCATGTTCATTTTCATAGCTTCTTTGTGTGAAATAAAATTTAGTTTCTTCGTTCATACACTACGTGAATTCATCAGCTTTGAATTTGATTCTTCTCGTTTTTTTGACATTATTCTTTACTCTTTTGCTTAGGCACAACTGGCATGACAATTTATTTATTTATTCATTTATTTCAGATTCAATTCATATGCTTATTTCCGTACTTTCACTTGCGTTATTTTACAGTTCAGTAGTGAAATTTAGATTTTTAAATCCTGTTTGTTATTGAGTACAATGTGATTAAATAGACCTTATGCAATCTACAAGATTTCAGGCATGATTACAATACGAATTTTTTTTTTGTTTTTTTTTTGCATTTTTGAGATTAAATTATAGAGTATAAAAGATTATATATGGTGTTAATAGATTATTAATTAATTATAATGTTGAATTATATCGTGTACTGTCAGACCAATATGTATCTTAAGTTACAAGCTAAAATTCATTCCTCTTGCGCATGTTCAGTTTACTCTTGTCAGTCCTGCGAAAAGTGAGGCCTGAGCTCATCGTTTCACATTTGTTTTGAGGACAATTATAATTTTTATACATTACTTGTTCGCAATTAACTTGATTATTATCAAATGGTTGATTAGTATTATCAAGGTTAGAAAAATCTAGCGATATAATTCATTATTATCATAATATACATGGTTAACATAATTGAATTCAGATTTATTAATCATGAATCTACCAGACTTAACCGTTTCCTTTTTGCTGGCTTGGTCATTAATGTTCATGTTATTCCAGTCCAAGTGGATCTTATCAATGTAGTTTATATCCTCTGGTAAACATTGGGCTTGATAATTTGAAACTTGGTCTGACGGGAGTTGGTGCTTAGGGTGCGATTGGATGGGTTGTGTGTTGAACGAAGTATGGTTTGGTTGGGTACTGGAAGAAGTTCTTGGGTAAACTTGGTTTGATCTGTTTGGAGTTTTATTGTCAGACCTACGGTAAGTCTGATTGAGACAGTTGTCAGACCTATGAGAAGGCTGAATAGTATAGTTGTCAGACCTATGATAAGTTTGATTGTGATAGTTGTCAGACCTATGGTAACTTGGACCATTAGCATTGTCAGACCTACCATGAAAATGATTGTCAGACCTATCATAAGGTGGGTTATAGTTATAGTCAGACCTATCATGAGGACAATTAGAATAATCATGGGACTCATTAGGATAGGAATTCTGATATACTTTTAGTTGATTGAACTCGCTATTTTGTTGCTCGGTGTATAATTTATAAATTATTTCTTTTAATTCTAAAAATTCACTATCAGAATTAGTAGGGTTTCCTTTCTCCAGATTTTTCGCATGTTCGCGGAATTCAGCAACAGTCTCAGGCTTTGCAGTATAAAGAGCCGATTTCAAATTTTGTTTAACACCCTTAAAAAGGTATTTCAATATCTCTTTTTTTTCCATTTTTTCATTAAATTTTATGCAAATATCTTTAACATCAATAATAAATTTTATTACGGGCTCATTAGGCTGTTGCTTGCGACTGTTTAACTGTTCAAAAAGAAAATCCTCATATGAAGTAGGTAAAAAGGTACTTTTTAATTCCTCAACAAATGCAGGCCAAGTAATTTTATTCTCTTCAAGTCTCGATTTTATTTCTTGTTTAAACCAAGCCTTAGCAGTGTCTTCTAAATAGTTGACAACTTTCTTAACTTTTTCTTCATTAGACCAATCATAAAAACTTGCGAATTCAGTAAAATTATCTATGAATTTCAATACTTGGACTGAGATTTGTCCATCGAAAGGAACTAGTTTTGGGGGTTTTAGAATTGGGACTGTAGTACGCAAGGCCATTATTTCTTCAGGCGTAAGAATGCAAAGTTGTTCAAGGTGATAATCTGAAATTGTATTTATGCTATCTAATGAATAGAAGGAATTCACCATTGAAATATTCAGAAATAGAATCAATTGAAAAAAGATTCTGTCATGAAAAGGGAAAAGTTTTGTCAGGCCAAAGTTTTACCTTTGTTTGTTGAACTTGCGCAGTGTTAAGTTGAAAAAGGTTGATAACTACAATGGATACGAATGTGATGGCGATGGATATGGGTGATCATTAGAGTTGTTAATAAACAGGTTGAATAATAAAGTTGAAGTTGAATAAAAAGGTAGTTGAAAATGAACTTAAATTGAATGTTCTTTTTATAAGACACATAAAGCATTAAAGTCGATGAAATTTCACGTAGTCAGGATGAGGATAATTTCAAGTTAAATCGAAGTATGAGACCAACGTCAGACCTGGCTTCAATTTCAAAGCAGTAAATGATGAGATAACTTTGATTTCCAAATGATCATAATGTAATAAGTCATGATGATGCAGTCAAATCAGTGTCCTCACTTATAAAGCACGAGTTCTAAGTGGATAGAGGTCTAAAAAGACCTCTCGGTGGAACCTCCATAATTGTAAGGTGGGAAATTGGTGAGGATAAATGATGAGATGGTGACATTACTGTCAGACTTATGACGTTGGTTTAAGATGAGTCTTTAAAGGACTGAGGGACTGGGTGAGATAGTAAATTGAGTTAAATTGAAATGGAACTGTTATGTTGACGATAATTCTTCACATGTTTTATTTCAATACTTAATTTCAATACAAAGTTTAGTTCACCACAAGTTACAAGTTACTTAGTTACGACGAGCCAAGACCTCTATTGGGTCAGGACTGACTTCTCTTTCTCTCTTTTCTCTTTTTATACCGTTGCCTAGGTCTGACCTTTGTAGACCTGGCTTACGTGACCTCTTAGTTTCTTCTTATTTCTTCTCACATTAATTTAACTTCAATGCATAACGATTTGACAGATTTTATTATTTACTTCTTAACTTTTTAGTATTTCTTGATCCTAAGATCAGTTACCAGGCCTCATCAGACCGTCAGTTTCTTAGAATAATTAAATAAAAAGGGATTTTAGATTTAGACTGGCAATTCGTACTTTCAAATAATACTTAAAATTCCAGATCCTTACAATATTACACAGAAAGCAGAAAGCAGTTCCAGGAAAAGTGACTATTTCAAAGATAACTAGATTGTTTTGGTTTAAGTGCGTCTAAATAACCAGAATTACTAATCCAAAATTAGTCAAAAACAATTATTTCATTTCATTGCAATGGAACTTCAAATCTCATTTTATTTAAATCATTTGTCTATTAACAGTGTTATCAACTAATACATGTATGTACAACTACTGTATTTTCAATCGCGTTTTTTTTATAAAATTATGACCCATAAGTTAGCTTTAGAGTAAATCGATAGAAAGATTGGAGTGGTCCGAAGTAGTCAGCCGAAACTTAGACCAAACTAAAGAGCCTCACGAGTAAGTGTCTTTCGATTGATTAACTTGAGTTAGGCCAATTCTTCCAATTTGTTGAATTGCAGTCAAATACAATTAGGGGACCGACTTTTCCCACCACAATGTCCACCAATTTTTCAATCTCCTTTTCACCATATTGTCCAGCAAAAATCTAGCACATCAACCACACCAACCAAATCAAAAATCATCACTATTTATTAATAAAGAGACTTTTCTCAACGTAATTGTCCATCACTTTTTGGATATGATAGATATAATGGTGATGAATAGTGAATGTGCTGGTGGACAATATGGTAATATGGTGAAAAGGATATATAAAAAGTAGTGACATTCTAGTGGAAAAAGTGGTGGATCTGGGGAAAAAAGCTGATCCCTAAAATTAGTCTTATTAATTTTTGCTCAAGATATATCGCATAGTCTCTTTTAATCCGATTTATCATCGGTTGGGGCCTCAAATCATGTGGTAAATGCATTTATTAATACTTATGCATTTTTCACTAAAACTGTATATTGA
Source organism: Tetranychus urticae (assembly GCF_039701765.1). Classification (NCBI taxonomy): domain Eukaryota; kingdom Metazoa; phylum Arthropoda; class Arachnida; order Trombidiformes; family Tetranychidae; genus Tetranychus; species Tetranychus urticae. The sequence goes on along the minus strand of NC_142958.1, from coordinate 20,113,580 downwards.
TTAAAATCAATGTTGTTCAATGGGAGCTGTTTTTTCCCAAATAAAGGCTGGCATAAAAGTAAGGTGACAAACTTTATAAGCGTTTTATATTTGTTTTTGAAATAATTTAAGCTATTTAAATGATGAGACTAAACTCTTTAGATGTTGAGCTTTCTAACAATACCAATCTTTGCCAGTTTAGGTCAAAATTATGGCTAATAAACGTAAAAAAATGAGTTCTTGTATGAATCTGTTTGCCAATTCTACACTAAAAATGAAAAAAATCGAACGTTTACAGTGAAACATTTTGTTAATCAAGGCTTTAAAAGGCAATCAATTTATCGTGTGATACAACGTTATGAATCCACAGGATCTACTTGTTATAATCAACTTTCTGGAAGACCAAGAACGGTTTTGAATGAAAAAAATCTTAAAAAAATCGAAAAAATCGTCGAAAAAGATGCAAGAATTTCTCAGCGTGTCGGTGGAAATAAACTCAACATTTCTCATGATTCATTTCGAAGAGGTAAGAAAGCCTTAGGTTATCGATCTTTTGTTCAAACTAAGTCACCTAATTACATTAAAGATCAATTTAATCGTTGCAAGAGAGGTTCTAGAAAAATTTATGAGCAAATTTTATCAGATAAAGTTATCATTTTGGACGACGAAACTTACGTCCCGCTCGATCCAAGACAAGTACCAGGCAAAAAATTTTATTCAGCAAAGTCAAAAAATTCAGCTTCAGATGAGATAAGATTAATAGGCAAAGAAAAATTCACAAAAAAATACTTAGTTTGGCAAGCGATCGATAGCTTTGGGAATGTTTCTGAGCCTTATATAACAACAGGAACTATCAGAGGAGATATTTATTTAGAAATTTTGAAAACTCACCTTCTGCCTTTCATTGAAAAACATCATGATATTGATTCTGTTTTGTTTTGGCCTGATTTGGCCACTTCACATTATCAAAAAGACGTGATCAAGTTTCTTGAATCAAAAAAGATCAATTTCGTAGACAAAAAAACGAACCCTCCAAAGCTCCCTCAGTGTCGCCCGATTGAAAAATTTTGGGCTTTATGTAAGGCTCAGTATTCTAAACGAAAGCATATACCTAGAAGACTCTGTGATTTTGCCAAAATTTGGCGTAATATTTTATATAAAATCTCAGAAAGCTCTGGCAAAGCTCTTATGTCAGGCCTCAAACAGAAGTTGCGTAAAATTGCGCGTGAAGGTCCAAATTCTGTGATTTCTTGATTTTCATGTAGCGCAACATCTCTTCTTTCACTGACCAAAATTTCATAAATTTATTGATATTAACAATAAAGTTATTCACTTATAAACATTGTCACCTTACTTCTATGCCAGCCTTTATAAGCAATCTTGTTTCTTTTTTGTCAATCTTGTTATGGTTTAACTTTCAAAAGTTCATTAATATATGTACCGTTCTTCCTCATTTCATCGCGACCGATCGATTTCATTTCATTCTCAGTTTAGCGACTAGGACCTTCTTCTCTTTAGTTAGCTTTTTATGACTTTCACCTGTTTTAACACATGTATGATAACTTTAATGAATTTTACTACTTTGGCCTCTATATTTGAATTTTTGGTAAGGGTAAACGAGAACCCGTCAGCTCACTCTTTACTCTTCCAGCTCTTTTTGTTATCGGCTTGACAGCTAAGTCTAAACAAATGTCCAATAGGATTAACTGGCGTTATTTCCAATTTTCTTTAAGATTTGATTAAGTTAATTGACGATAAATACAATATATACAAGAGAAAAAATTTAATCATCAAAAATCAAGAAAAGAAGAAAAAGGATCATTTGTAGATGTTCTAAGGTTATTTGAAAATTAAGGGAAGGTTGATTTTTCGAGTGATACATTGATTTGTACAAAAAATCCATCAAATGATCATGTTTATTTTCACCATTTGAGGATACCGGTAAATGTTCTTTTAGGGACCTCCATTTCCTCTCAATCATTTGAGTATTAACATCTTTTTCCCCGGGTTTAAAAAAATTCGTAGAATGATTAACAAAATCATGAAAATAGCCATGATGTTGCAAATTTTTATAACTTGCCCATCCATCGGAATAAATTGTTATTCCCATCAAAACATGTTTTGGCAAAACCGATAGCAATGTAGCTTCATCTCTTTTCGGTACCATTTCAGCAAAACATAATTTAGATTTTCGATCGATTCCACCAAAAATCCAAACTTGCTTTTTTCATCTGCTGTTAGTCGTCCAACATGACTTTTCCTTTTGTAAACCATTGTTTCGTCCATTTCGACGATCTCACCATAGCCTCAGATTTTAGTATTATTCCTATTTAAAATATTATAACACATCTAAAAAATAAAAAAATCATTAATTTTTAGAAATACTTGGAAATACTTACCGATCGTAGCATTTTGAATTGCCACAGCACAGTTGGTTTAGATAATCCGAGGTCTTGAGTAGTCATAGTTAGACTTTTATTTTGGCACCAGCAAAGATGAATTGTAACACTGTTAAAATCGGTAATTTCGTACCATCAAAAATAGTACCTCCAGTCCAGTTGATTTGCTTTCGACATTTTCTATTATTGCATACGAAAGCCTTACCTAAAACTGAATCTTTGACACTTCGGAGTATCATTTCACCTCCACAACCTTCATGATAACAAGTTTTAGAATTACCTTCAGGAATCAACTTGAGATCGAGAATAAATTCTAACCCTGGTATGGCTTCACTAGGAGAAGTAAGTTTTGAATCAAAATTAGTTAAATTTAAACTATTAAAATAGTTCATTTTGAAATATTTTTACATAAATATTCGGAACAGGCCACAATAGAAATGAATATTCTGGGTTTGTGAATTCTATTAATATTTGATTTTCCTGGACATATGCTAAAAATCTGGTGTTTAATTATTTATTGTTAATTAGCTTAACTAAATCTTAAAGAAAATTGGAAATACCGCCAGTTAATCCTATTGAACATTTGTTTAGACTTAGCTGTCGATAACAAGAAGAGCTGGAAGAGTAAAGAGTGAGCTGACGGGTTCTCGTTTACCCTTACCGAATTTTTATGCTTTAAATTTGTAAACCACTTCCTCATCTTTCATTATATAAGTCGAAGCTTTTCCTTCATGAAATCATTCAGTTCTATGATTCAGTAAACTCAGTCTGAAAAGTAGCTGCTTCAATCAATAAAGTTTACATTGTTTTATTTTAGTTTGCGTCTTTTATTTCGGTAAAGTTTATTACTTTCCAATTTGAGGTTCCACTGAGAGAATCGGTCTTTCAAGTCACCGTAGTGGACTCAACCAGCTTCTCTTACAAGAATATTTATTTTGTGTTAAAGTTTTAAGTTTGGAGTTTTTTTGAATTTTCATGAGATTGTAGTACAAAATGTCTGGAGCAAAAATTGAACAAAAAGTTAAATTAATTGCATTTTACTATTTTTGGGCAAATCTAAAGCTGCTGCTGACTACTTTCTATGCAGATGTCGCATGTTCGGATCGGACTCTGAAAAATTTGACAAAAAACTAATTTTGTGAAATTTATTCCAGTGCTTTTCTCCTAGTGCAAACTAACATAAATTATACCTAAATATTAATTTTATATCTTTTTCAGTTTGATTGATAAGTTTTTAGAGACTTCTGCGATGGATGACCGTAGACACGAGAACCCTGGAAGAGATCAAGTGTTACTACTCCCGAAACTCTTGAAAAAGTTGAACAGTTTTATGTAGAAAACCCAAGAGAATCCATCAGGAGAGCAGGCCAAATGCTTAGAATTAACAGAGAAAGTCTGCGAACCATCCTAAAACATTTTCTCAAGTTTCATCCATACAAGGTTTCGGTGCACCAAGCTTTAAACGAACAGCACATGGCTGGACGTAATAACTAGTAATTCTTTAGTAATTCTGCACTAGTATTTATGCTAAGCTGGAGGACAAGACGATTGACCATGAAAAAATTATATTCTCGGATGAGGCACATTTTATTTTATTAAAATATGGGTTTTTGGGCCAAGGATAATCCTAATTACGTTCGAAGAAAAAAAAGCACACCCTGTGAGGGTCACTGAATGGGCTGCAATCATGAGACATGAGGTTTATTATTTGAATATTAGAGTATTATTTGTTGCTGTAAAAGAATTTGTTTAAAGGTAATTCAAAAAACTGGTTTAGATAGGTTTATGATGATAATTATTATCTGATAGCTATAACACAGGATTGATTATTCATAGGTCAAAATTTCTGCTCGGTTAATGTACAGGGCTATTCAGCTATCTTTACCGATGTAGGATAAATACAATTTGATTTGTCCTTTTCTTTCATTAAGCATTGGTTGTCTATTACAAGGACGTGATAGTTATAATTGATTATAAGATCAAAATTTGATCGTTGGAAGTTCAAGTAAAATTTATCCGTTTTCTCATGCAATATATCATAATTCATTAAAACTTACTTTTAGATTGTTGTCAAAATTACCAATATGGTAAATTTATATCACCTTTAGTGGTATAGTTGTATCACTATTTGTGGCCAAGTTGTATCACTTTTAGTGGTATTGGTTATATCACTATTTTTGGTAATGTTGTGAAGTCTTTTCAATGGAATCTGAATCTTTATTTCGCATTAAACAGTATTTATATAATTTTCCCAGATACATTTAACGTAAACATTATGGTTAAATTAGGATAGCAGCAAGTTTACGTAAAGTAAATTGCAAAAGGCAATTAGAATAGCTATTAAAATAAGATAAACATTAGCAACTTATTTCGGTTACAGTTGTATTACTTTCGGTGGTTTAGATTGTATTTTTAATTGTTTTTTACTATAATAATTTAATTTATTGATAGATTTTTATTGTAATACTTTGGTAATTTATTTCTTTAGACTAGATAGTTTTGTAAGAAAGAGAAGGCTTTAAATTTCACAGCACAAAAAGAAATTTTTCAATTTGCCTACTCGGCACTCCACCAAAACTGTCCACAATAACCTTTCTCTTCTTCATTTTCCGAGAGAAAGTAAAATCTTTCCTCTATTCTTTTTCCTTTTATAAGTTTCTTGCATTAATTTAGGGACTAAACTAGAGCTATTTCTAACGCCATATTAGGTCTGAACAACATCTTGGCAACACATGTTTGCCAAGTAACTAATTTTACATTTTATAAAAGTTGGCGACTAGTGTTGCCAGGAAAAGCTATTTTAGTTACAGTTGCATATTGTTAAAATGTGCTTCATTTTATCGGACAGCTACATTGAAGATTAAGTTGGAGAACCATTTACGCTTCTATTGCAGCTGAACAAGATAACTGGTATGATTGCGGTGTTTTCGTATGTCTGAATCTGCTTTCCATAGTTCAAGAGACTAATAATAAGAGACCACAGAAGTGCGAATATTCATTAAGTGTGTTCTTTCAAAAGCTTCTCTGCCCATTATGATGCCATCCGTCAAAAACAGAAATTTATAACCAAACAAATTTCTAAAATGAATGACGAGATAGATTCTCAACGCGTTCACAGGATCTTAAGGACATCAATGTTCTGTCTGTCGAGATAAGACCAGAAATTAAAACAACAATCAACAATCATTACTGCATGACTTGCATAGCGACTAAAGAATGTGGAATGGTCTTATGTATTGTTTGCAGAAACTGGTTCCATAAAAAGTGTACAACAAAACAAAATTATGTTTATTTCAGTTGGTTAATATTGGAATAACTCGAGCAGTTGAACAAGTTTAAAGATAAATTTATTGAATGTTACTTAATGAATTAGCGAATACTGAATAGTGAGATATTATATCGAGAAAATGGTTAAATATTAAATTGTCTAACATTGAATTAACTTAACTAATTGTTGCCTTTAAAACAGTATTGTTTAGCAACAATCAAAACCAAGATAATGTGAAATGTTCATTGTTACCAATTCTTCCTCTCAGATCACATTATCATCATTTTTGCTCTGAATTTTTCGAAAATTTCTCTTGGTAGTGCTTTCGTCATGATATCAGCAATCATGTCTTGTGTTGAAATATATTCAACATTCACAATTTTCTGTTGAACCTTTTCTCTAATGAAATGATATTTTATATCAATATGCTTTGTTTTGGATTGACAGACAGGGTCTTTACTCAATGCTATAGCACATTGGTTATCTTCATAGATTGTAGTTGGTTTATCTAAATGTATATTAAGTTCAGTTATTAGAGATCGAAACCACATTATTTCTTTAACACAATGTGTTAACGCAATATATTCAGCCTCAGCAGTTGAGAGGGAAACTGTTGTCTGTTTCTTGCTTGCCCAAGAAACTAAATTTCCATAACAATAAATCGTTAAACCACTGATACTTTTGCGATCGATTGTTGATGAAGCAAAGTCAGCATCAGAGTAACCAAATAAAACATCTGTGTTGTCAAATGAATTAAATTTCAAGCAATAATCAACAGTACCCTTAAGGTAGCGGTAAATTCGTTTCACTGCTTGCCAGTGAATGTTACTTGGATTTACCATGAACTGTCCAACAACTCCAACTGCAAATGAAATGTCAGGTCTAGTGCAACTAGACAAATAAATTAAAGCTCCTACTGCACTTGAATAAGGAATGTTATTGATTTTGTTGGTTTCATCAATTTTGTGCAGTTTCAATGATAAGTCAGACGGAGTATTCACTGGTTTACAATTGTCCATATTGTAACGTTTAAGAATAGTTTTGATGTATTTTGATTGATTTAAGCTTAAATTTCCAATTTTATCATCAACAACAAACTCAATACCCAAGAATGATCTGACATGACCAAGATCTTTCATCATGAATTGTGAACACATTTGTTCTTTCAAGAATTTTATATGTTGGATTGATTTACCAAATATCGAAAGATCATCAACATATATAAGCAAATATACTTTTTTGTTCTCTTCACCTCGAAAATATAAACAGTTATCTGATTGGACTCGTTTAAATCCAATTTTCATCATGAAGTCATTGAATAAAAGATTCCAAGCTCTACCTGATTGTTTGCGTCCATAAAGACTTCTTTTCAATTTACAAACTAGATCTTCATTTCCAATAAACCCTTCAGGTTGCTCCATGTAAATATCTTCCTCTAGTTTACCATTAAGGTAAGCAGTCTTAACATCCATTTGATTTATAATATAACCATATTTTAAGCTCAACGCAATCAAAAAACGCAAAGTTGTAAATTTTGCTACTGGAGCAAATGTTTCTGAATAATCAGTTCCTCTTTTTTGTGTAAAACCTTTAGCAACTAGACGTGCTTTGAACTGTTTTTCGTCGAAATTGTTCTTGAGCTTGAAAACCCATTTATTTTTGATAATATTGACATCAGTCGACGTCGCTTCACTAATACCCAAGTACCGACATTGATCAATGATTGGTACTCTTCTTGTATAGCTTTTGACCATTGATCACCTTCAGTTGAACCAATAGCTTCCAAATATGTTTCTGGTTCATTGTTCATGGTTAACAATAAATGATCATCATATTTGGTACTAATTTCAGCTACTTCTTCATCATTGTCAATCAAATCAGATTTATCAACTTCATCAACAAGAGTGATATCATTTGGTGCTGAATCATTTTGCTTCAGTAAAATACTTTTCTCATCAAACTTAACATCACGTGCGTAAATAACCTTGTTATCAACTGGATTGATTAAACGATAACCTTTTTTGTTGACTCCATACCCAGTGAAGATTGCTTCAATCGTTTTTAGAGAAATTTTGGATCGTTTTTCTGGTGGTAATAAAACATAAGCCTTACAACCAAATATTTTTAAATGCTTTATTATTGGCTTTCTACCTTTCCAACGTTCGAATGGTGTAATATTATTGATCGACTTCGCTGGACAACGATTCCGTATATAACCAGATGTAACAATAGCTTCAGCCCAATATCTCAATGGAAGTTCAGCCTGATGCAACATTGAGCAAGCCATTTCGCGGAGAGTTCTGTTCATTCTTTCTGCTACTCCATTTTGTTCATGAATATATGCAATTGAAGTTTCATGTTTTATTCCTTTCTCTTTCAAATAATCTTCAAACTCAGTTGAACAATATTCACGACCATTATCTGTTCTCAATATTTTAATTGGTTTACCATGTAAGTTCATAACTTCAGCTTCGTAATTCTTGAATTGGTCAAAAATTTGACTTCTGTCTTTAATTGGAATAACCTTAACCCAATTAGACCAATCATCAATGAATGTAACAAAATATTTCAAGCCAGTAAATGAGTGAGTTCGTATTGGACCACAAATATCAGAATGAACAAGATCTAAAACACTCTCTGTTGATACAGAATTACGTGCTGCCTTATTTGATTTAGTCATTTTGCCTTTCAAGCAACCCTTGCAAATATCAGATTTTTGTCCGTTTAGATTGACTCCAATCACTACTTAATTGCGAATCATCTTCGATAGTGCATCATAATTGAGATGTCCATATCGTAAATGCCAAAGATTAATATCATCGTACTTTTGATCATCTTTTAATGTTAACAATTTGTCTATTTCTGCAGTACAACAATTGAGATAGTAAAGTCTTCCTTTTCGTTCACCGGTTACAAGTAATTCATTGTCAAGAAATACTTTACATTTACCACTCTTGAATATGATTTCTGCACCCGAATCTTCTGATTGTCCCAATAAAATCAAATTAAGATGCAATTTTGGTACGTAATAAACATTTTTCAAAGTAAACTTCATTCCTGAATCAGATATCAGAGCAATATTACCAATACCTTGTACCTCAATATTAGTTCCATCTCCTTGAGTCACTAGTTTACCTTCTGTTTCAGAATAATCAATGAACCAATTTCGGTTCGAACACATGTGATTACTTGCACCAGAATCGATAATCCAAAGCTCCTCTTCTTCTTTACCATCAATCATGGTTAGAGCTCTTTCTTTTTGACCGTTGACCTGTTTGACCTTCGTTTCACCAATTTTACTCGATGATTGAGCAAAATTTTTAGTGCCATCAATGTTCAACTTTGGACAGTCACGTTTGTAGTGACCTTTTTCTTGACAGTTATAACATTTGAAGCTTTTATTTTTCTTAAATTTCCCTTTAATTTTGACTATCAAAGCAGTTTCATCTGATTGTCTATTTTCACCTTTGATGTTAACCTCTTCTTGCAATAATCTAGCCAGAAGATCTTCATACTTAATATAATTCAATATTACTCTGATGGCTGAGACAAAATGTTTGTAATCTGAAGGCAATTTACTCAAGACTTCAATTACTTTATCTTCATCTGTAATTTTATCACCACAACTTGATAAATCAGACCATAAGTTTTCCAATTCAGAGATGAAATCAATAATAGCTTGTCCACTTTTAACCTTAAGATTACTTAATTTCTGTTTCAAAATAAGCTTCTTCGATAAATCTTTTCGTTCAAAAGTTGTCTCTAAAATTGACCAAACCTCCTTAGCACTCTTGGCATTTTTAATCAATACAATATATTTGGATGAAACACAGCAACATAATAACCCAAGAGCCTTTTCATCTTGTCGTTTGAATATAGCCAATTTACCTTCACCGACGATAGATTCAGATTTTTCATTAATAGCATCCCATAGACCTTCTCTTTTCAAATAATTCATCATTTTGAATTTCCATGATGAGAAGTCAGTACCATTGAATTTATCAATAAGATTCATTGAGCTCGAACCAATTTCTGACAGCGTAGCTGAATCCATAACCAGTTGGTTAATATTGGAATAACTCGAGCAGTTGAACAAGTTTAAAGATAAATTTATTGAATGTTACTTAATGAATTAGCGAATACTGAATAGTGAGATATTATATCGAGAAAATGGTTAAATATTAAATTGTCTAACATTGAATTAACTTAACTAATTGTTGCCTTTAAAACAGTATTGTTTAGCAACAATCAAAACCAAGATAATGTGAAATGTTCATTGTTACCAATTCTTCCTCTCAGATCACATTATCATCATTTTTGCTCTGAATTTTTCGAAAATTTCTCTTGGTAGTGCTTTCGTCATGATATCAGCAATCATGTCTTGTGTTGAAATATATTCAACATTCACAATTTTCTGTTGAACCTTTTCTCTAATGAAATGATATTTTATATCAATATGCTTTGTTTTGGATTGACAGACAGGGTCTTTACTCAATGCTATAGCACATTGGTTATCTTCATAGATTGTAGTTGGTTTATCTAAATGTATATTAAGTTCAGTTATTAGAGATCGAAACCACATTATTTCTTTAACACAATGTGTTAACGCAATATATTCAGCCTCAGCAGTTGAGAGGGAAACTGTTGTCTGTTTCTTGCTTGCCCAAGAAACTAAATTTCCATAACAATAAATCGTTAAACCACTGATACTTTTGCGATCGATTGTTGATGAAGCAAAGTCAGCATCAGAGTAACCAAATAAAACATCTGTGTTGTCAAATGAATTAAATTTCAAGCAATAATCAACAGTACCCTTAAGGTAGCGGTAAATTCGTTTCACTGCTTGCCAGTGAATGTTACTTGGATTTACCATGAACTGTCCAACAACTCCAACTGCAAATGAAATGTCAGGTCTAGTGCAACTAGACAAATAAATTAAAGCTCCTACTGCACTTGAATAAGGAATGTTATTGATTTTGTTGGTTTCATCAATTTTGTGCAGTTTCAATGATAAGTCAGACGGAGTATTCACTGGTTTACAATTGTCCATATTGTAACGTTTAAGAATAGTTTTGATGTATTTTGATTGATTTAAGCTTAAATTTCCAATTTTATCATCAACAACAAACTCAATACCCAAGAATGATCTGACATGACCAAGATCTTTCATCATGAATTGTGAACACATTTGTTCTTTCAAGAATTTTATATGTTGGATTGATTTACGGTAAAGACGAAATTACAATGCGGACAGGCATATATTCTTTTTCCTCTGTTGTTGCTTTTTTCTCCTTTGTTTCTTGTTTGAATTCGCAAAATGTTTTAAAATCAGGATCCTTCTCCTCTCGAATGGGTACAGGTGATTCATCATCGTCATTATTTTTAGTGTAATGTCCTTCGGGTCGGCGTACCGTTTGTTGACACAAGCAACTTTCTTTTTTCCCTCTTTTTGTTAATAAATAGCAAGGTTAAGATTTGTCTTAGAATTCGCTTACCTTTGGTGTCATAATGCGTCACAAATAAAAATGCTCTAAAGCACAATAATACTAATAAATACTAATAATAACAAATACAGTAAGCTACCAGAAAATGAGAATACATTGAAATAGCTCATTTACACTATTAGCCAGGCAACTTATTTTCTTGACCATCAACTTTCTTTAACTAATGAAATTTAAGATAAATTGCTTTTTACACTGATTGCTTGAGTTTCTGTATGGATATTTGACGAAAGAAAATTAGATTTAGTGAATGAATAATCGAAGAAATTTAAAGAAAATTTAATTAAACTCTTCCATTGAGGGGTCGTTGGAAAATGCATTCTCATTATCTGGTATTCTCATATTCTGGGAGCTAACTGTAGTCAAAAAACGTGCTTCAGTTGTTTAAAGTTGGTTTGAAGTCTGGTAATTTTAAGTCAAAAAAGTATAAAATTTCACAAACAGATGGTGCTGTAAGATTTTTATTGTTATTATGGTTATTATGGCTTTTTAGTACCAACCTTTAGATTCAAAGCATTTTTCAATTCAACTTTAAAAATATTATTGATTTCTTTGATTTAGTTTTCCAAATTTAGTTATGAATAAATTCATTGTAATGGAAGAATCTAATGGATAATTCAGGATCGCTTTTTACTTAAAAAAGACTTACAATTGCAAAGATTTGATGCAACAGTGAGAAGCGAATTTGACAAGCTATGGAGCTTGAAAGCACTTCCAGTGTGGATCTACTGGAGAAGATTGATGCCATTGAAAATTTCAACAAAAAATTGATCAATGAAATGAAACAATTGGATGGTCACCAATTGACGATAGAACGCTGCTTCAATGAAATAAGACCAAAGTTGAATGATCTGCTGTCACCTCTATTTCGGAAGCAATGACAGACACAAAGGCACACAAGACATTGAGATATGCTTGTGTCAACGACATGATACAAATCGAACAATGTCTTAAAGCAATTGAATCTTGGTCATTAAGTTTTTCTAAATATAATTGCAAAGTAATATTGATTCATCATTCAACATCTGGAAGTTATGCTTTGGATGGTGAATCGTCGTTGAGTGTTAGCATCGCAGAATCATCGATAACAGAAGAAGCTTACAAAATGGTTAAAGAACGGCTTTCAATTACAAGCAAAATGGAAACTTATTTAGATGAAGCTATGTGTGATAGCCCTTCACTTAATTTCTGACAATACAATGAGTTCAGTAACTTCAAACAATAAAATTCTCTACATTTGCAATGATTCAAAGGCGATTGTAACAAAGCTCACAATTTTTGTATTCCTTTTTGTTTTTTCGTTGTGGATCCGAAAAAGATGGAATTCAGAGCCAATATCATTGAAAAAAAATGGAGATGAAAATCAAAATTACCGCAGTATGATAGATGTGCGCTATGCTATCCTTACAATTGTAAAGGATGTTTCTGGTCCAACTGTTCTTATAAAACGAGCATTGATTGGATCTGTCCGTAATACAGCTTATGTAAATTTCATTGACTATGGAAACAATTGTCAAGTGGAAAAAGAAAATCTTTTTGAATACCCGGAAGATATCATTGAAACTGAACCCACCGTCATGCTTCTTTAACGAACGTCACAAAAAATTGCTAAGTATGTTGATAATTTGTATCCAATAAAATATTGATTGTTCAAATTTTCCGCTTCTTTCTGATTCTTTAGTTTAATTGACATTGCAATGGCATCTAAGCAAAAAAACGCAATGAAAAATGACATTGTTTTGCGTCGCACTTCTCTGCTATATTGTACAAAAATTGGCATAAACGCTGACGCATAAACCTTATTTGGCCCTTTCGTTGCGTTGCTCTGGCGTGGTTGCAAACATTGACTGGGACATTAAAATTGATTGGAGATTCATGAGCATGATTTTTAAACTTTATTAAGTTATTGATATATCACAATGTAAAATGTTATATTAATTCATGTTACAAAAATTGACTAAAAGGGTTCATTAATCTTTTTTTATGTATAATTGAAGCATCGTAAAAATTGGTTGAATTATTTGCAAGGTATGAGTGATTAGATCTGTTTTAAATGAAGACTTTGTAAAGATAAAAGTGAGAATCTAATTTGCATTCAAATTATGTTATTAACAATGTAAGGAAAGTGTCCAGTGAATTGATTTCGTTATTTTTTAGATGTAAGTTCCACTTTGTTTTCTTGAGTTTCCTTTTCCTTTTCAGCAATCAAAACTAAATCCCATTTCTGCTTCTTTATGTTGAGCAGAATAGCGTTAGCTAAAGGAATGGTGAATAAGAAACCAGTAATTATGTAAACAATACCAGGATTGTAGTCTAATGTTGCTGTAAATACTTCGCTGTAAAACACTGATGAAATTGTTGGAGCGAATCCACCAATAGCTGACGAAAATGCGTAAACTTGTCCAATCTCGTCTTTATGAATCAAACGTGAAATGATTGATCGATCAGCAACAAATATGACACCAGCAAAAGAACCAAATATGACGAAGAAGTAGGCTATCGGACTAAGAATAAAACCTTTGGCGAGGAAAGCCACCATTATTGAAACAATACCAATCATGGCCAATGAAGTATCATGAAGGTTCATTTTATGAATGAACAGTGGAGGACCAATAAGTGCGCCCAAAGCAGGGAAAATAATGACAATGGAGCCGTAATTTCCGATTTGTTCAGCACTCCAATGATATACTTTTTGGCTAAACTGGAATCCTATATTTTGTTCACCCAAATAACAAATGTTTGCTATAATTCCAGTCAGTATTGTTGATAGCAAATACCAATGAGCATTATTTGGTCTCTTTTTGAAAACTGTGCGACTTGCATGAAGGATATTTTCTGGTTTTATTATATCATAAATTATTTGTTTCACTGTTTTCTTCTTGGTTTCAATATTTTTGGAACTTGGAGCATCAACATTGGGTTGAGATTCATCTGTTTTAACCTCATCGTCAGCAGCGTCATATAGCATCAACATAACCCAAACAGCCGCAATAATCGCTAATACCGATGAAATGATATAAACTCCAATGTAGTTACGAAGCTGGTTTGGAAACCATGGTTTAGATGCGAGTAAACCTCCTCCTAAAAGGCTTGCAACAGGCATGGCTGTCATTGAAAAATTCAAGTATAATAATATTAATCATTTATAATTCAATAATGAGTTTTGATTGAAATATTAACTTACTTGCAAATAAGCAAATTTCGATTATTGTAAACCTAACAGCTCGAAACTTGGCTGGTGTCTTTCTTGTTGCATAAGTAAAGGTTCCTATTGAGATAATTATCCCGCTCCCAGTGAACACTGGAACCAAATGCGTCCATAATAACGAGTCAGCGCCTAAAAAAAATGAACGTTGAGCATCAAATGATTTCAATAAGTAGTGTATAGATCCCTAATCAATAACGAGTATCTATTACTTACCCATTTCAAAATGTAAACATTGATGTATAATCATGATGTGTTGACAAATGTTTGCTAAAGATGCTGAACCAAGAAGATACCTTAGATGACCAGGATATTTATCCATCCAATAACCCAAAATGAGCGATAAAATAATCGCTGGTATTGTTGTCATTAGAGTAATATGCATTTTAAGTGTTGTCGTATCTTTCAATACACCATTCTTAACTGCATCCAATTCAGGTCCAGCCTTTTCCAAATCCAAACAGACACTTTCATTTTGCGAATACGCGTTTATACAATATTTATCCTGCATCAGTTGGTTGAGAGCGATTCCAGGTAATGAAGTACTTAAAGTTGCCAAAAAGAAGAAAACATCGATTCTCAAAAGTTTAGCAAGTTCCCAAACCTCTTTGGAAGTAATTTTTGCCATTTTTATCACTTTGATTGAAATCAACTTTGAAGACGTTATCCACTCTTAACACAATGTTGAATATTGCTGTCAAACACTTGTTTATTACAAAAAAATAAACCGACATTGAAATTTACATCGGATAGACTTCACTATTTATGTGTGAGTCTTTTAACAATGAAAAGATTACAGGTAGCATTTCGTAAACTCATTGTTTACGCTCAAAACAAAAACATTTCCAGATTAGCAGATAGGTTTATCGGTACTCATAAAATTAAAAGAATAATCTTATCAAGCACAGCCGCACCAAAAGACGCCCTCTTTGATCTCACAAAAATTACTGTAGAAGATTGAAAAAAATGTAAAATAAATTCAATATGCACTTGAATTATTGCTCACGTTTCCGAGAACCTCAAAACAATTTGAACTTGAAAATGGAACACAAAAATTTGATGACTAACAAGGCAAAAGATTACACTGAAGAGAGAAAACTTTATTCTGTTTCAACCATCAGTTCCACCTTATGGATTTTATTCAAAACAAATATTTGTTATTGTTAGTTGAAACAGTTTCGCTGTGAAACATTGAAACCTTGAATCAAATCTATCATCTGATTACGTTTAATTTTCCTTCATTGGCTTCATCAAAATATTGTCACCCATTTGTTCACCAGAATCCAATTATTTTATTAATAAAACGACAGGTTTCAAAGAAGCTTAGACTTGAAAACTGAGGATTATTTCTGATGTTTCAACATTCTGTTAATAATTTTTGACCAACTAACACACCAGTCAATTGTGAATATTTATCCACATTATCATCTTTCAATTTTGGATGGAAATGAGTGAATTAACCAATGTGATTAAACAAGCATCTGAATGAGAAAGATTGTCAAAATTACTGACAAAAAAGGCTTAATATTAATATTAATATATTGATACAAATTTGAAGATTTAATGATCAATCTCAAAAGCCGTTACCAGTTTCTTTGCATGAGAATGTAAAAAAAGGTCAAAAATAATCCTTTGAATTTAAACCTGAATGAACTTGTCAATATTAAAAATTGTCTAACTGTTAATAAACATGATGTCTTGACAAACCAAAACATACAAATTGCAAGCTAATGACATCCTTCACTAATATATTTTAATGGCAACTGCTTCAAATCGACTTGAAAATATTGGTCTGAAAAATCAGATCGTACTGATTCCAGTCATTCTAACTATGGATACACTAGAACTGTACAGTTATTCCAGAGAAACACCTCTTAATGCACTGATACATTTTATCGGAAACTGGTAAAGAATTTGGTTTTATCAGAAACCTTCAATAAATTCCACTCAGTTGACTGTAATCAGCTACGTGATTGAAATAAGACCATGAAATCTCAACTTGAGAAAAAAATTTGAAACCTGTTCCATTTTTTCGCGCTTAGATATGAACAGTTGATGTATTATACCAGTCTAGCCAACCTTCATAGTGTTCAACTATGATTTCGTGAATAAGTTTGTAGAGCATTGCCCATAATTAGATCATCATTTACTTATGCTGTAATAGTTGAGTGATATTATTGTTTATGATTATTGTTGGACCTTTTTTCTTTAAAAATTTAACGAACATTTTATACAAAACTTCTTTTAATGTTAGCTAAAACTACTGGACCAATCTCAACCAAATTTGATATTCAGCCTCACGGTATGGGGCATTGCAGATACAAATTTGGTGAAATTAGCCCATTTTATAATTTCCCAATTAAATCTTGATAATTTCAATCAAAACTTTCTTTATACACATGTACGACATGTGAAGTTCACATTGTAAATAGAGGGGCCATTGATTAATTTACTGATATTTATCTGGTAATGAACTGTAAGAGCTTGGGTTTATCTTCTGGTTATTCATTGGATGTGGTGGAAGAAAGATTATCCCTTTTTATTTCCATATCACATATTTAAAAAGCGAGTTTCATATAATGAATAACAAACCTTTCTAACATTTTTCTTGCGTTAGATTAGAAACATTGTTAAAAGGTTTCACTGACAAAATTTGAATTTTAGTTGTGCACCAAAATTCATATCCTGATGGCTATTAACAGCCTGTTCTTGAAAAGCTAGATTTTGGAATTGTTTACACTCACAATTGAATCTACATGAATATCATGGATTGAGCTTTGCAGACCAAAGTAGGTTTACAATAAGATTCAGTTGATATTTTCAGCTTGTTCATCTAACTGTCTTGTCCAATTGAAACTTTTGTTGACTTCTGGAGCATAGCGTATTTGTTTAACTTTTGAGTAACCAAGTGGGGCAGCGAATCCCAATAAAGCACCTACAAATGAAAACAGCATAATTATTCCAAAAGCTCCTGATCCACTTGTTCCTTTCGTTATCACAATCGAACTGGATTCTTTGCTTTTCTTTCCATTTGATTCAACTTTCAACTCGTAATTTGAACAATCGCCTCCTTCACTGGTTTTAGTATTTGAACTTTTGACGGAAAATTTGGTTAATGAACAAGAACTTTCTGTTTTACTTTTAGGACAATAATTGAATGATTTACACCCAGCTTCACCATCGGACCATCCATGACATAATGATGCACATTGTTCGAAATTTAAATTTATTTCAGTGTAAAACACATCTGATACGATTTTGTTGCCCGTCTTTTGGTATTTTTGATGAACTTTGGCTAATTCAATTAAGGAATAAGAAATTAATTCGACAAAACTTAAATGTTACCCATTTTCAAGAATACTTACGAATATATATACTGCATTCTTCGTCATATTCAGTATCTGCATCTGTATAAACACCACCAAAACTACAACCATAACCATAACCACACCATTGAAAAGAAAAACAATCAGGTGAAGCATGACAAAATTCTGCACAATAATGAACATCTTTGTCATCTGCGATTGAAGTCTGAGTTTTAAATTTCCTATGAGGTACTTCTGAGTAATCATTGAAAACAGTTGAAGCGTGAATAGAACATGTTTTGTCTTGTTCAATGTGCGATTCATTATACGAGTCTTCAGTTAATAAGCTGCTGACTCTACAGTCACCATTTTCACAGACGGAGAAAGTATTGCATTTAAGTTGCTCTGAATCATGACAGGTTCGGTAACAATCGGCAAAAGTTTTCACATTAGGTACACTCACTGTAACTTTATCATTGCTATTTAATTTTGCACCAGCTTTAATGGTTGATACAAAGTCCCCAGCCGAGGCAACTTGGCTTTTCGTTTTATCGATGACATCAATTACTTTATAAGTTTCGGCTGAAAGAAAAGAAATTTTCATGAGTTCTAGCTTCTAGATCTTGAGTGATATATTCCCACTTTTGTATCACACAGCGAAATCATAATTTTTTGAAAGATTTAAAAGGTATAAGTGGAAATATTTCACCTGTATGCCCAGTATAGCTAAAGGCTGAGAAGTACTTACCATAATATTCCCTAAGCAAATGGTAACTTTGTCCTACATCTTGCAAAAAAGTATTGTGAATTTGATCAAGTGGTATTTCTTGGTAAACGCGATGCAAATTATGTAAAGGAAAGTGATAGACGCTGCATGATTCTCCGATTTCCATATCTTCCTTGAGATCGCCAAAATTTATCCGCAAATATCCGCAAACAGAATCTGAGTATCTATAAATTACTACACTAAACAAGAAAAGAACAAAATTATTATTTTTCAATCAAAATATGTACTTAATACAAATATGGGATACAATACCTGATTGTATCTTGATTTTTTGACAATATATCCAGACATTCATATTCATTGTCTGCTTTGATTGTTTGCATCTGTTTAAATGTATCTGGACTGACAAACATAGTTTTAGAGTTGAAAATATCTGGAAAAGAATAAAGGTTAAAAATTGAAATAAATTGTGTGGATGTGCAATGTCAAATGATAATTACATTTAAAGTCAGGGGAATCTCGGAATGTCACTTCTATTTCAATTTTTTCATCATTCAAATTACATTGAACGTTATCGATTCGAAGTGGACTGATTTTTTTGGGTAAAAATGTAAAATATATGAAGCTTTGTTTCAACTCGTAAACATGACTTTCCGTGAGTTTTTGTAAAGGATTATTTACACCTGAAAGGTAAAAGAAAATTATTAATACATAACCTTCCATTCTTAAATATTGATTATCACATACCTTCACGTTGTAATTTGAAGGCAAGGGTTAATGTTTTATCACTATACAAGTATTTACACTCGTTTAATGTAAAAATATCATGAAATTCATCTTCAGATCCAGTTTCAAAGCTCATGTAATCTCGTGTGATTCTCTCCTCCAAAGTTGAAGTTTTTTTCTAGTGAAGATAAAAATATGACAAGAAACATGAATCTTTTGCAAATCATAATCATTTGAATGCAGACTAACCGATGAATCCAATTTATAGGTGGCAATTGTGGTTCTGACCAGTGTATAGTGTTGAAATATTTCACTATCTCGCTTAAAACCATTTCGATTGAATATTTTAGCACATGTTGAATGAGAAATGAAAATTAGGTTACACAAGAAAATCATATGTTTATCTCACTTTTAATAACCTTATTTTCACTATTTTCACTATTTGCACTACATTTGTTTTATCTTATTTACTATTATTTGCTATTACACTAGAGTATAGTTTAACTTAATTAAAACTAACAAGGGAAGTAACCCAGCTGGTACGGGCAGATCAAAATGAAAGTGGATTTAATGGAAAGCCCGTGTTAGAAAACCCTTAAAAACACTAATCTCGCAATGAGCAAGTCGATCTGAAAAAAGTTACAGGGTCACAAATGTTTTGATCGCGGAGGTCAAAATGATTAATAAAATCGAATTTAAGAAGAATATTTATGTAAAATCAAATTATTTAGGTGTAAATGATAATGAGGAACCCAAATCTGGCTTCAGTTTTTCTCTAACATTTTTAGTTTGCGAAAAAATCGAAAAAAACCATCAAAATGAACACCCGAAAACATTAAATTATTTTATGGGGCAAAATACATTTGTTTACTTTTAAAGGAAGTTTTTTTTCAGATTTGAGTTTTTCGAGATATTTTTCGGGTGTTCATTTTGATGGTTTTTTTCGATTTTTTCGCAAACTAAAAATGTTAGAGGAAAACTGAAGCCAGATTTGGGTTCCTCATTATCATTTACACCTAAATAATTTGATTTTACATAAATATTCTTCTTAAATTCGATTTTATTAATCATTTTGACCTCCGCGATCAAAACATTTGTGACCCTGTAACTTTTTTCAGATCGATTTGCTCATTGCGAGATTAGTGTTTTTAAGGGTTTTCTAACACGGGCTTTCCATTAAATCCACTTTCATTTTGATCTGCCCGTACCAGCTGGGTTACTTCCCTTGTAAGATAAACTTACCGATTCGACAAAATATTGAGTAATGACCGCTTTGTCGACCATTTTTCCATTAATATTAACATTTTCTCTGATTGATTCCCAGGCGTCTACAGCAAATCCAGATGAGTGTTCCTAGGAAAATTGAAAAAAATAGATCAATGAAATTTGATGCATAAAATGCACAAATTTTTGTTGATCACTTACCAAGTTGTACTTTCCAAGATATTTGAAAGCAGAATCAATAAGAAAAAGACTTGCCAAATGTAAGTAACCATAAGAACTGATTCCAGGTGAAGACAAATCTGCAGGTGCCATTTTACAGGAGTCACCCTCTTGCAGGAGGTAATAAACTCCAAGTTGATAATCATAAATAGCTTCAGTTTTCACACCCAGAACGTTTGATTTCAATCTTAATAAGTTGTTATTTCCTGATGCATGAATCTGGATATGAAATGAAAATGAATGTAAAATTGGAAATACTTGATCAAATAAACTAACCTCGTTGTGTGTTCGAGAATTAGTTGAACCTTGAATGGACTCGACCATTGTGAAATGTGCACAATTAGTTTTCAATAGCGGCAATGAAGGCAAGCCTGCGGATAAGTAATGTGGGCATCCAATTCCAGGTAAAGGCTAATCAAAAGTCAAGAGTAAAAAATGTGTAAATGTGAAAGTCTATTGATCTCTTCGATATTTAAAAGGCGTTTGTTTTGCTTTAAGAAAAGGTCAAAATTCAATTCTAATTGAGAGACACCTGTACTTCATTCCTGAATAATCATGAGTTCAATCTTTTTTAATATTAAGTGTTTCGAAATAATTTTTATGAGCATAATAGCAAGCTCTGCAATGCTCTGTGTCTCATAATATTGTGATATTATGATTTTCACTGTAAATTAAAAACTATTAATGTGAATAGTAGAGAAACAAAGGGAAATACTTACACTAACTTCAGTCGCAAGTTCATCGTAATAGTCCTCATTTTGAACGTAAATATCAAGAATTAGATTCTCTTGGTAACTTTGTACAGTTGAATATGGATCATAACCACTGAATTCAATTCGACTTGGATTTCGAATTCCAGAATAGTCATCAAAATGCTCTAGTTTATGGCAAATGAAAAGAACGAGAATGGTTAAACTTGGTTCATCTAGGTATTCAACTAACTTCAGTTAATCTAATCAATTAATTTCTACTCACTTTTGTAATAATAAGTGATATTCAATAGTTTATTTATTTCAGTTGTTGCACCCTTCATCATGGTTCCTCTTATGTTTGCATCTGTAACTGATTTCTGTTATTCGATAAATGAATTTGATTGAAAAATTCTCATAATGTTGCCAACATACTTACCCAAACAAGTGAGGAATCGCCAAGTCGGTATAAAATTGAAGGTCCCATTAAGAGCACCAGATTAGTTACAGGTTTGTTGATTCCAGGTAAAGTTTGATCCCAATTGTTCTTGTAAGTAAATACTAAACAATTTGTACCTTTAAATCATGAAAAATAAGGATTTTTAAGATAATTTAATAGAGAATGTCGTTAGTGAATATAGCTCAATTTAGTTCTATTTGAATGTCTAGTTTTTTGATGAATTCAAGTTAACCAACAATTTTCTCACAATTCGAATCATATTAATGCTATTTATCATTTTTTATCATTCCTTGTTAAAGTCTTACCGTGAATAACCAAGCGTTCCTTGTTAAAAGTAGGGTCAGTATTATAATAGATGTAGGATGTTGTCGTATTGTTGTCCTTTTCACCTGAGATCACAATTTTGCCTTTGATGGTTGCATGAAAAGCTGATATTGATTCTTGAATAAAATATTTATTGGTTCCATACTAAGACGGATAGTATTAAGAGTTTAAATAGTGACGATTGGTTGATTGTTTAACTTACGGCATCAGTTAGAGTAGCGTGAATGTTAACGCTTTTGATAGGTATGTACAAAGGTAAATCCACCAATGTTCTAGCATTTCCTATGTTGATATGAGTTGGATTAGAAATGGATTTAATTTATATTTTCAGTCGATTAATCAATATCTTTTTCTTACCTGTTTTAATTGTTGAAAGTAAAATGACTGCAGTTGATAATATTAACAGCATTTTGTATCTTTCATTATGCAGTGAAGATGACATGTTAAGATGAAATTAACAAACACATTCAATTCTAACAAATGGACCAATAATGTATATTGTACATTTAGAAATGATACGAATGTTAATTGAAACCATCTTTTATTCATTGACTGCAATCGTTCAATCTAAATAAACGCCTTGATGGATGCTGCTTTCATGATCCCTTGCTTCACACTCTCTGATTTGGGTACATTATTAATAAGTACCCAGTTAATTCACTGGAACTTGATCGAGTTTATCTTTCCAATTCCTATCAAAGCGTATTGCGGGAATTAACTGTTAATTTCGGTAATTAATTGCTTAAACTTTGTATTTTTTTGTATATTCAAGTATTTCTAGACTCTCGAGTTTAGGTCAATCGTGCTGCTCCCTCGACGGATCTTTATGATATTATGAATTGCAAACCTTTGCCAGTAGATCATCTGAGTCTTCGCCATCAAAGGTATAATTTGTTTCTTCCAGTGAAGAAGAAAAAAGAGTCGAAATTAAGGTCACTATTGCTGGTTACAGTCGGTTGAAATGATAGCAGCTTCAGATTGTTATGATTTTTTGCAAATGATATACTCGGACCAATGCTAAAGCAATTATTCAAGCACCATTGCTTGAAAAAAAGAATAAGTTCAAGTTTAAGAACTCGGTGATCTTATAACACGAAAATTAATTTCATTTGGCAATAAAAAAATTGTTCTGATTATTTGGAAATATTTTCTTATAAACAAGTTAGAAATAATCCAGGGTTGGACAATTTAAGTTCTAAATGATCTTTCAATGTCAATGGTTTCTAAGCTTTTAATCCACCCGATTGTTATGATAATGTCGCTAGTAATATTTTGGAGTTACTTTAAGGCTAGGTTTATAAGAATTGATTGGTGTTCTAAAGCAATAAACAATTGATTTTTCATTGTAAAAAAGTTACAAATCCAAAAATTTAATGTCCAAATAGCATCATAAAAAGTTATCCAATAATTGACCCAAATTGTTTCGGGAAAAAGCAATACAGTTAGAGTAAATCCGACCAAATAAACAGTTACAATTAGCATTTAGTCAATCTTGAAAATTTCTGTTTTAAACATCAATATTGATATTGAATAGTTTAATGATTATTGTCTTGATGCAGATGAATTAATCAATGCATCATACACAGGGTTAAACAATGTCCAGCCTCGAAACCTGCTTCAAATGCAGGACTGGCGTGATTCCTTTGTGCACTTTTATAGAACAGGCAATCCTTAACAAAAAAAGAACGAAATCAGATCATTAATTAAACCGAATCTTACCAATAAATATACTTACAATTAGGATTGAAGCGGCCAATAGCACAGCTTTAATATTAACATCTAAATCCATTGGAAATGAAATGCTAAAGTGATCATTGGGAAGTTGCTCTGGTATTATACTAGCCAAATATGCAGAAACATTGCCAACTTCAGTTTTACCATCACATGATAATACTTTGAATTTTGTTAAAATGTAAGTTATATCACATGGTCCTTTGATCAGTAAAACAGTTTTCCCAGTAGCATCACAGATTCTGAATTTAGGCGAAAAAGGACTCCAGGATTGCTTGATGAAACCACATAAAGTACCAGAAGCTGTAACTTTCACACTTTGAAGGCAACAAGGGCACCAACAAGATTGACATCCTAAAGTGCTGGATAATGAATGGTGAAGAAACGATTAAATGACTGGCATTAAGATAAATCATTGAATCGACTAAAGGAGGATAGCCAAAATGTTGGATTTTCGGCCCATGATTCATATGATTTCGAACCATATATCAATCGAAAGCTTATGACAAGTAGAGTATACCTCTCTAAAAATCAGGTCGAAAATCGAATCCCCTGGGGAGTTATTCATCAACTCCCTTGGGACCCCATGA
Source organism: Tetranychus urticae (assembly GCF_039701765.1). NCBI lineage: Eukaryota > Metazoa > Arthropoda > Arachnida > Trombidiformes > Tetranychidae > Tetranychus > Tetranychus urticae. The sequence goes on along the minus strand of NC_142958.1, from coordinate 20,089,233 downwards.
GGACCATATCAGACCCAATTTTTTAGATAGAACTTTTTATGCTGAATTCAATGATGCTAAGTAGGATGCTCTAAACCTGCGATATTTTGAGATAACACACTTTGAAACTGTTTTCTATGGGAAAATACATTCAAAGCCGTGGCGTTTCTTTCTGACCCTCTGATGATCAAATCAAACCCAGTACATATTGTTCACCACCCTCGAAACTATCATGAAACCCACAAAAAATATTCCTAAACCTGCGATATTTTATTTGCCATTCACATTTGTATTTTTGTCTATGGGAAAATACATTCAAAGCCGTGGCGTTTCTTTCTGGCCCTCTGAGGATCAAATCAAACCAAACAGTGTTTTATGATTTTCTTTTTCTTTCTTTCCAGTTCGAAAAAAATGAAAACTGAGCTGAAAGGAAGATATAAAAACAATACAAATATAAGGATGTTGCTGATTTGCCTTGACAAATTTAGATAATTGATGAAGCTGATATTGATTCAAAGCATCTGCAATCAGATTGAAACCAGAAGAACCACCCAAGCCTTACCATAGTATTGATTGATTAAAATACAAATTGACTTTTGAAAAAAAGTAGAAACGATTTACCGGTTGAAATTAAGCACTTCGTGATCCTGAAAATCGAAAACTTTTATATCGAATGGTCTGGTCGTGTTACAACAAATCATACAGCATTTATCGTACTCTGAGGGGCGTAGAAGTGACAAAAAACAATAAGAAATGACTATGTATTAATATTATAATAGTTGATATCTTACTTTCAACTGCAGTATAAACTTTTTGAGCCAAATCGTTTTTGATAAGATATTTGTTCTCCGACTCATGAGGATCATGTTTCTTATTGACAAAAAATTTATCAATTTTAGTTAAATATTCCAATCCTGGTGGACAATTCAATACCAGTGGTGATGGCATCCAATTATCTTTCAGAACATTGTAAAACATTAATTAAATATGCTATCAAATTGCGGGGTCAAATCAAAACTCTTACTCTTACTCTTAAGTTAGCAAAATTGTAAAAGCTTACCTTCAAAGTTAGTTGTTTCAGTATCTGAATGTTGTTCTTTGGGCTGAAGAGGCGGTTTTTTGGCTCCATCATAAGAGTGTAATGAATCATCTGGTAATGAAACCGAATATGACATGCTTTAATTGAACTGTTAGTCTAATTTGATAATCACTGAGTTGTAAACTATTAAATTAAATCAAGTAATTAGTTAAAATTTATTCTTGACTGGTGAATTAGGCTACAACTTACAACCACTCCACTTTAGACTGGTAATTATATATTGTTATAAAATATCTAAACTACAAGTACAATCTTTCATTGTTCTGACTATAATTCACCAGAAAACAGTTCCAATGAGGCTTTCAGATTATTTAAGGTTGAGTGCAGTGTTTACAACTGATGGAAGCAACTAACCTGTGTAGGAAAAACTTGGTATAACATGGGGTTATTCATTTCTTTAAATTTTTTTTCTTCTCCGCGTTTGAGCGATGATTGTGGAGTGGTCTTTGTTTTTTTCATTCTGGATTTCTCAGATATCAAAGCTACACTATTCAACTATAAAATGTTTGATTGACTTTGGTTACTTTGTGCGAGTTTCTGAGATCAATGAGAGTAAAACACGGAAGCAACTTGAAAAGTTCGGTAATATTTTCATCAGATATGCCCATGTCAAAGCATCCTCTTATAGCCAAATGTTTCAAAATATTATCAAAGTATTCATGGATCAACTTGCCTTGCAAAAACTCTGATCAAAATGAGTTTAAAAAAGTTCACAAATGCCGAAGCAATGTTTTTTCTTAAGTCCGAACAAATCATGACTAATGAAAAGTATAAAATATAATAATATAATAGTCTATAAAATTACCACCTACCCACCTTATCCTTTGGATATATTCTTCAACTTCTTTCTCCTTCTCAAACTTGAAATGATTTCAGCAGATGACAATCCTAAGATTAGAAAATAGGAGCCGTAAAGCAGCTTTTCGGTTCGAAGTCCACTGATCGATATTTGATTGACTCAGACCACTATCCTTCTAGATTAAAAAACCTAAGTACATGGGCGAAGATATTAGCTTACAAAGTTGCCAAGAAAGACCTCGAGAACCTACTTAGGGCTTTTTGATACCACTAATACAGCTGTATTAAGTGGATTAAGGAGCAGGGGGTTAATACAACTGTATTTTTGGGTGCAGTGAGAGTACCGAGAAGCCTATCTAATAATCTGGAAATGCGTTCACGAAAAAATACCTTTAATCTCCTAACTGCTATAAGACGACCAAATAAATAGTCTATCCAATGACAATTTTATGTTAGTTTAATTTGTTAATATTTTCGCAACAACCAAGTATTTGTGACACCATATTAATCGTTTTGTTAGAAGTGTTCAGTGATAAAAATGGCCAAAATTACTCCCAAAGAGGTTTGGGAACTTGTTAAACTTTTACGAATCGATGTTTTCTACTTTTTGGCAACTTTAAGTACTTCATTACCTGCAATCGCTCTCAACCAACTGATGCAGGATAAATTTTGTATCAACAAATATTCAATCAATGAAAGTGTCTGTTTAAATTTGGAAACTGCTGGACCTGAATATGATACAGTTAGGAATGATGTATTGAAAGACACTACAACACTTAAAATGCATATTACTCTAATGACAACAATACCAGCGATTATTTTATCGCTCATTTTGGGTTATTGGATGGATAAATATCCTGGTCATCTAAGGTATCTTCTTGGTTCAGCATCTTTAGCAAACATTTGTCAACACATCATGATTATACATCAATGTTTACACTTTGAAATGGGTAAGCAATGATTGATGAGGAAGTTATGCTATTATTCAAATAATTTGATGCTCAACGTTCAATTTTTAGGCTCTGACTCGCTATTATGGACGAATTTGGCTCCAGTGTTCACTGGAAGCGCAATTATTATCTCAATAGGAACCTTTACTTATGCTACAAGGAAGACACCAGTCAAGTTTCGAGCTGTTAGGTTTATGATACTCGAAATTATTTTATTTGCAAGTAAGTCAATCAAAACTCATAATTTGTACTCATAATTCATACTCAATACTCGACTTATTATTGATATTGACAGCTATGCCTGTTTCAAGCCTTGTGGGTGGAGGTGTACTTGCAGCTAAGCCATGGTTTCCAAACCAACATCGTAACTATATTGGAGTTTATATTATTTCATCTGTTTTCGCGGTTGTTGCGGCTATTTGGGTTATGTTGTTATTATATGACGCTGTTGACGAGGAGGTTAAAACAGTTGAATCTCACCTAAAGGGTGATGCTTCAAGTTCTGAAAATAATGAAATTAAAAAGAAAACAGTGAAACAAATAATTTATGATATAATAAAACCAGATAATATCCTTCAGTCAAGTCGCACAGTTTTCAAAAGAAGACCAAATAATGCTCATTGGTACTTAATATCAACAATACTGGTTGGAATCATTGCAAACATTGGTTACTCCGGTGATCAGCATATTGGGTACCAGTTTAGCCAAAAAGTATATCATTTCAGTGCTGAGCAAATTGGATATTACGGTTCCATTGTCATTATTTTCCCTACTTTAGGTACACTTATTGGTCCTCCTCTATTCATTAATGTAATGCATCTTCATGATACTTCATTGGCCATAATTGGTATTGTCTCAATAATGACAGCTTATCTCACCAAAGGTTTTATTCTGAGTCCAATAGCCTACTTCTTCACCATATTTGGCAGCTTCGCTGCGGTCATTTCTCTTGCTGATCGATCAATTATTTCTCGAATGATTCATAAAGACGAGATTGGTCAAGTTTATGCATTTTCATCAGCTATCGGAGGATTTTCTCCAACTATCGCATCAGTGTTTTACAGCAAAGTATTTACAGCAACATTGGACTACAATCCTGGTCTTGTGTACATAATTGCTGGTTTATTATTCACCATTCCTTTAGCTAATGCTATTGTACTCAACATAAAAAAGCAGAAATGGGACTTAGTTTTGATTGCTGAAAAGGAAACTCAAGAAAACCAAGTTGAACTTTCAATTCATAATAAATAATAAACTTAATTCCCTTTACGAGACTTGCTTTTTTCCACATAATTCATATGCAAATTAGATTCTGACTATCAGTTCAAGAAAAGACTGTAGCTTGATTCGGTCAATGAAAATTTTTGAACAGCTTTTTCTGGCAAGAAAAAAGATTTTTTTGACTTGGTTGTTATAATACTAAAAGGACACTTTTAACACAACCATGCATTTATGCACCAATTGACATGAATTGAAACAAATGGGCGAAAACGGGTAAAAATGAATCCCTGCAAAGTTTGGACTCTGTGAGTTTGTTGGTACGTAAAAATTGAATCCATTATTGATATTAAAAAACTTCTCCAACTTATCCAACACTCCATCTCACATTAATCGCTCAGGTACAATCATATTTCCCTCTTTAACTGAACCAACTCTCAACCTGCACCAGCCCTGGTCACAATGGTTCCTGCCAGTTTCACCTCATCCGCATTTATCTCAACCCTGCTATCCACCACTAAGTCCAACACGAATTAAAGGAATCGCCCTAATGATAGTTACGATTCGTAAATCAATTTAACCAGTTGAATTGTACATTTTAATCGATAAAGTAGCCCAAAACATAAGATCTCTTGTCTAATTTAGAAACTTTAAGGCCAACGATCAACTTGCAGAGTTGGTTGCATTCAGGACATTGCTTCTTCATGATTTAGGCTTCAAATATCCATTTATTTTTACGTGTTGTTACTAGAAAGACACAATAAACACATTTGCAACGTTTTTACGCAAATTTACACAAATGCTGCAAAACAAATGACCAAAAACGAGTGAAAATGGATTTCTTTCAAATTCTGTTAGTGTTAGTTTGTAGGGAAATAAAACCTGAGTCCATTAGCGCTACTAAAAAGTTTCTCCAACCAACAGTCTTCAAGAAAAGTGAGTCCAAAGTTGAATGTTCGATCGACTTTTGTACTATTATGGAAGCAGATTTTGTCAAGAAACTTACTTCTCATATTCAATTTTTGATTGCCAATCTTAAAATGAACTTATTTTGTGGAATAATACTTTCCGTTTTTCGTAAAACAGATAAGTTCGATTTTCATTTAAACTGACTTTTTTCTGCGACCTTTCTACTTAGAGAGTTGAAACTTATTGTTAGTAGATGAAAATTGTAGCTACACATCAACATCTGAATGATTTTTTCGAGACATTGACAATTCTCTTGATTTTGGTCCTTTTGCATAATAACTTCGAACATCAATATTTCGAGAATGGTCGCACTTACAATCAACATTCACTGACCAAATATTAGATCTTATCATTAGCTATAATATGATATGAAAAATTACCGAATATAATGCGAGTTAATTCATTTAATGATGAATATCATTCTAACATATGAGATTTGTGTTTGAATCAAAATTTAACTTCATAAATGAAGCTCAAAATCTCATATGTTAGAATGATATTCATCATTAAATGAATTAACTCGCATTATATTCGGTAATTTTTCATATCATATTATAGCTAATGATAAGATCTAATATTTGGTCAGTGAATGTTGATTGTAAGTGCGACCATTCTCGAAATATTGATGTTCGAAGTTATTATGCAAAAGGACCAAAATCAAGAGAATTGTCAATGTCTCGAAAAAATCATTCAGATGTTGATGTGTAGCTACAATTTTCATCTACTAACAATAAGTTTCAACTCTCTAAGTAGAAAGGTCGCAGAAAAAAGTCAGTTTAAATGAAAATCGAACTTATCTGTTTTACGAAAAACGGAAAGTATTATTCCACAAAATAAGTTCATTTTAAGATTGGCAATCAAAAATTGAATATGAGAAGTAAGTTTCTTGACAAAATCTGCTTCCATAATAGTACAAAAGTCGATCGAACATTCAACTTTGGACTCACTTTTCTTGAAGACTGTTGGTTGGAGAAACTTTTTAGTAGCGCTAATGGACTCAGGTTTTATTTCCCTACAAACTAACACTAAAAGAATTTGAAAGAAAGCAATTTCCACCCGTTTTTGGCCATTTGTTTTGCAGCATTTGTGTAAACTTGTGCAAAAGCGTTGCAAATGTGTTTATTGTGTCTTTTTAGCAACAAATCGTATTAATAGACAGAAATCTGATGCTTAAATCATAAAGGAACAAACAACTGAATGAAATTGACTCTGCAAGTTGATCGTTGGTATTAAAAAAGATCACTCGACCATCATAATTCAGTTTCATAGTTTATTTACTGACGATTAATGATCCACGATAACTTTAACTTCATTTATGACCCATTTTTCAATGCTAATGGTCTGTATTATGACAATCTTAATTTACAATTTTCTATTCCAATCAACATTGCACCAAGCTTTACTTCTTCGAACCTCATTTCTAAATTATCTTCATCTTTTTCTGTAATACAATGCCATCGATTCAAAATTGAATAAATACTTATAATCATACTACAAAGCGAATGCACTATTTGTCTCAAAATTGTCCCCTCGTCAAGAGAACCAATTTTTTGATAAAAACTGGTGAAGTCTATCTGGATAGTTCAATTTTCACAGTTTTTAGTTTATACTCTTCACTTCAGCATGGATTTCCATGATAAATCAGAAAATGTCAATAAATAAAAGTAATGATTGAAACAGCATTTGACTTTATATTTGTTTTATTGAAAAATTAAAAACTCGCATGCATTACATCGTTTAATAAATCGCAATTACTAAATTAATATCTAGGGATTTATAAATCTAATTGTAGATTTGTCGTGGTGAAATTCTTGAGGCTACAGAAATTTACCGCTTTAAACATCAATATTGATATTGAATAGTTCAATCATTATTTTCTTGATGCAGATGAATGAATCAATGCACATAGCAAAAAAATGTCCAGCCTCGAAACCTGCTTTGAATGTATGAACTGCCGTTAGTCCTTAGTGCGCTTTTATAGAGCAAGCAATCCTTAACAAAAAAAGAACGAAATCAAACGGGAGATTTTCCAAAAAAGGCTTCACTGTCGCACCTATTCGGTAAGTTAGTCTTGCGTGCATAATTTCATTTGATAAGTAGACTCTGAACTCTATGAAATGAGCAATCGCTCTTTATTTGTTGCATAAGAGTCCTAAGCCTTACGGCCAGGTATTATACTAAGGTTTACAGAGATCTTGAGTAGTGGTATGAGTACAAGTATATGGGTTGTTGGTTGGTTTGATGTGGGGTGGATGATTGGTGATGGTTGGATGGGGTGTAATTATAGAGCTTTACATCAGACGTTGTTGATTGTTCGGTTGGTGATTCTCTATTTCTAGGCTAGTTTGAAATTTATATGTTAACCAATGAAAAAGTTATTAGCATTCAAATGCTCATTATGAATCACTGGGTAAATGAATACACCATGGAGCTAAACACAGGGTTAAACAAAGTCTAACCTCGCAACCTGCTTCAATTGCAAGACTACCGTTGGTCTTTTGAGCGCTTTTATAGAACAAACGATCCTTAACAAAAAATGAACAAAATCAAATCATTATTCATACCCAATCTCATCAATAAATATACTTACAATTAGGATGGAAGCGGCCAATAACACAGCTTTAATATTAAAATCTAAATCCATTGGAAATGAAATGCTAAAGTGATCATTGGGAAGTTGCTCTGGTATTATGCTAGCCAAATGTGCAGAAACATGGCCAACTTTAGTTTTACCATCACATGATAATAGTTTGAATTTCGTTAAAATATAATTTATGTCACATGGCCCTTTGATCAGTAAAACAGTTTTCCCAGTAGCATCACAGACTCTAAACTTGGGTGAAAAAGGACTCCAGAATTGCTTGATGAAACCACATAAGGTACCAGAAGCTGTGACTTCCACACTTTGAAGGCAACAGGGGCACCAACAAGATTGACATCCTAAAGTGCTGGATAAAGAATGTGGTAGAAACGATTAAATCGATGAAATTGCATTTAATCATTTAATCAACTACATTTTCGGCTTGACTATTTTAATGTCTTCATCGGTTAACAATTTGTACAAATAGATTCAAAAAGATTCAAATAGTTGATGAAGCTTACATTGAATCAAAGCATCTGCAATCAGATTGAGAGCAGAAGAACCTTCCAAGCTCCACAATAGTACTGATTAGTTACAATACAAGATGTTTTTGAAAAAAAGTGAAAACAATTGACCGATGGAAATTGAGAACTTCACGTTCATGGAAATCGAAAACTTTTATATCGAATAATCTGGTGGTGTTACAACAAATCATACAGCGTTTATCGTATTCTGAGTGGCGAAGAAGAGACGAAAAACGATTAGAAATGGCTTTACATTGCTTGATATCTTACTTTCATTTGCAATATAAACTTTCTCAGCCAAACCGTTTTTGATAATGTAACAAATGAAAATTGAATTTATTGATTTTAACGTAAACTGAATGAAATTATTAACTATCAATCTTTTTTGACAACCTTTTGGTTAGACCACTCGCATCAATCAAATTTGATATTTTATTAGTTGCTTTGGGTGGTAATTAATTTTGCTATTCACCTATTGTTAAACATTAATTGTAAAGGGAGCCAAAAGAGTCAAGTGAGCTAGTTAGAATTTAGTATAAAAGGATTAAAGTTTCTTAGTTATAATATATTATCCTTCCGACCTCCTTATCTTTATTTCCAAACCATCGCTAGAGCCTAAGCCGGCTCCGATGGTTCCCTAACCTGCTTATCCATCCACCTAATAGTTACCTTAAATCATTTATGACTCAAATTGTATCACTTATACTGTAACATTAGTAATATTGTAACTTTGAAATAGTGTAACCAGTATTGTATCTAGTTATCCGTATATTGTTAACCTATCCCGTAGTCAATAAACGCTTCAGCAGTAACTCTTCGTCCTACGATTCTTTCAATTGGAGGTTCCACCGAGATCGTGTATAAGTCATCACCGGTTTATCTTCAGCCAGTTACCTGTTAACCACGTGATATCTGTGCCTGCCAGTTAGCTGTTAGCTGCTAGCTGTTCATTCTGCTTACGTGAAATTGCCAGCCAATAGTTGACCGTCCTTACTCCGTCCTTTTCAGTCCTGATTTTGCTCTACGTCGGGAATCAAGGTGAGTCTAGTATTCTTTTGCAAGCATGCTAAGCTTCATGAATCCTTATGCTAGGGCTACTCCTAATATTGGTGCGCCAAATAAAACTACTAGTTCCGTATCATACACAAGCATGCCTGTAACAATATCCCTTTTCACTGGAGACGAGGAAAATGTCTATATCATAGATTGGTTTACCAATTTTGAATATACCGCTGAGGCTTTAGGATGGAGTCAAGACGATATGTTCAAAGCTCTTCCTGCCTACCTAGATGGTACAGCACGAAGATGGTACACCTCGACTTTCAGTTCAAACCAATCTAAACCAACTACTTACACTGAACTAAAAGCAGCTATGATCGCTGACCTATGTCCTGCTGATTACAGGTCTTACTTAAGCCAACAACTTCAGCAAGCTAGGCAAATGCCAGGTCAGCCTTCTATTAATTTTATATATGAAATTCAAGAGTTATGTCTTAGGATTGATGAAAACACACCTGAGGTATTCATAGTGAGTATGGCAAAGGAGAAATTGCTGCCTCAAATCAAGTATGGAGTTACACTTCAGAACCCACAGAATTTAACTACATTGATTCAGTCAGCTAGGTTAGCAGAGAGGGCAATGTGTAGTTGTAATGGTCCCTTCGAAGAAGCCTCAAAAATTCATCAGACAGAAGAGAACCTAAACGAAACAATGACTCATTTACAAGGAGTAGTTAATCAACTAGCTAATAAAGTCGAGCGACTATCTAGACAAAACACTCCTCATAGACATTGTAGTTTTAGCGATAGAGCAGGTGTCGAAGATGAATGTAGAAGGAAAGCAAGGAACCAGAACTACAGACCTTTCTATCCTACTCAGTATCCAATTAATCCACCTCATACAGTGATTCAAGCCCCTCAGTTTCCTCATCAAGGCATTCCTCAGCCACAATTTAATCGAACAGAAAATACTTACAGACAAACTTTTCCCAAAGTGGCTCCAAAAGAAGAGTCAGAACCTAAACCCAGTACAAGTGGCTGGAAGACACCAGAAGAAAATAAGAAAGAAGAAACTAAACCAAAAGAAATTACAACTCCTAAAAAACGAGGAAGACCTCCGAGCCCTAAACCAAAAGGTAAAGGGAAAACTTGTGTCAAAGTCATTGCTAAATCCGACTCTGAAAGCGAGAGTGATTTTGAAGTAAATGCAGTTGTTAGACAAACTCCAACCCCACAAGCTTGGATAACTGATAGTCAGGTAGTTGATTATACCATAAATGTCGATTCAGATTCAGAGTCTGACGAGACAGATGAAGAATTTTCTGATAACGAGGACTTCTACAGTTATGGATTCACGAGTGATGAAGACTCCTCTGAAGATGAGGATGATTTTTCATTTCTGGATGATCACAGCTACGTTGAAACAGACAAGGAGCTAGTCCAAAGTGAGGAAGTTACTAGTAGTATAAATTTGATCTCAAAAAACCTTATTCATCAAAGAATAAGAATAAATAAGTCAGACTGCGACGCAATGCTTGATACTGGTTCTGAAATGTCTCTCATCAGTGAAAAAACTGTAAACCGACTAAAATTAGGAACCAGAGCATATCAAGGAGCTTTACCTTATGCTGCAAATGGTAAACCTCTACCGATTCTCAGTGAGGTAGATACAGCAGTCGTAATTACTGATGGAAAAAGAAAGGCGATTATTAGAACTTCATTACAAGTAGTTAAGCAATTGCCGAAGAAATTTGACGTCCTAATAGGGCAAGACTTACTTAAGAAAGCATGAATCAGAATTGATTGCTCTGATGGTTCAATTAATATTAAAGACTGTTGTATAATTTCAATATTTACTGAACAAGTATAAACCTTAAACTAACTCTTTATTAGATTCAATACTAAACATTAAAAGAAACAACTTATTGTTGTAACAATGATTGACAAGGATATTGATAATAATTAGTAAAAATGATCAACAAAAACCCTAACAATACTCAACAGCCCCTCATGTTGATTATTTTACTTCATCTCATGTAACAATAAACCAAGAAATTCATGAAACTTGGGACTTGCAAGTGGTTTCGTCATGATATCAGCTTTGTTAGCTGAGCTTTGCACATATTTCAATCTTACTAATCCATTTTCAATTTGGTCTCTAATAAAATGATGGCGAATGTCAATATGCTTCGTTCGTGAGTGGAATACAGGGTTCTTAGCTAATTTGATTGAACCTTGATTGTCACAATTAATGTCTATCGGTGTTTCAACCTCATAGCCTAATTCATTCATCAATGATTTCAACCAAATAACCTCTTTAACTGCCTCAGTCTCAGCCATATACTCGGCTTCAGTTGTCGACAAGGCTATAGTTTGTTGCTTTTTGGTGTTCCATGAAATCAAATTACTATTCAAATAGAACAAATATCCAGTCGCTGATCTTTTATCTTCAAAATTACCACCCCAATCAGCATCAACATAGCTCTCAAGAACTAGATGCTGAGTTTTGTTTGACTCAAGAATAATTCCAAATTTAGAAGTACCTTTTAAATAACGCAATACTCTTTTTGCTATTGTATAATGACTATTGGAAGGTGAAGATAAAAATTGAGACAAAATACATGTAACAATAGCCAAATCAGGTCTCGAACAAGTAACTAAATAATGAATCGAACCAACAATCTGTTAATATTTTGATTTCAGAATATTATCAAGTTGATCAGCTTCTTTGCAAAGTTTGACATTTGGGTCAATTGGGGTTGAAACTGTTTTACAATCATTCATTTCAAACTTCTCCAGTATTTCATTGATATATTTCGATTGATTCATTTGAATAGAATGATTAACCTGATCATGAACGATATTTATACCCAAGAAATATTCAAACTTATCCATGACTTTAGTTTCATATCGTGATGAAATATGGGCAATAAATTTACCAATAAAATCAGAACTCGTCGATAATATAATCAAATCATCGACATATAATACAATGAAACACTTGATATCATCTTCATTATAACTGTATATGCAGCTATCAGAGATACATCGTTTAAAGCCAGTTTCAAGAATAAATCCATTGATCTCAGAGTTCCAAGCATTTGATGCTTGTTTAAGTCCATAAATACCTTTCAGCAACTTACAAACTCTTCCTGATTGGTCATCAAAACCTTCTGGTTGCATCATAAATAGATCCTCCTCTATTTTACCGTTGAGAAAGGCTGTCTTGATGTCGATTTGTCTTATTTGCATTTTCTCAATCATTGCCAATTTGAAGATCAACCTAATCGATGTCAACTTAGTTACAGGAGCAAATGTTTCATGATAATCAATACCTTCATGTTGAGTGAAGCCTTTTGCTACCAATCTTGCTTTATACCGGTCAATTTCACCGTTACCTTTGGTCTTAATGGTAAATACCCACTTACATCTGATTAATTTCATACCTGGAGTTCTCGATACCAGAATCCAAGTACCTTTATCTCTTAATGATTTCATTTCATCGTTACATGCTTTAATCCATTCCTGTGAGTCATTTCTTCTCATTGCTTCGAAGAAACTTCTCGGAATTTCATTATTCATAAAAGCTGAATTGATTTCATCATGTTTCTCTTGGACCGGAAATTTTTCTTCATTGAAAACAACATCTCTTGACATATAGATGCGATGTGTTTCAAGATCAATAACTTTATAACCTTTATAATCATCATCATAACCAATGAAAATGCGCTCAGATGATCTTGGTGCTAACTTGTTTCTTTGTAACTTAGGAGTCAAAACATAACAAATACAACCAAATACCTTCAAGTTCTTCAATTCAAGTTTCTTGTTGTACCACAACTCAAATGGGATCTTATTATTGATACTAGAACTTGGTCTACGATTTAGCAGATAAACAGCTGTGTTCATTGCTTCAGCCCAAAACTCATCATTTAAATTTGCTTCGATTAACATGGAACGAGTGATTTCCAGCAAAGTTCGATTCAATCTCTCTGCTTTACCGTTCTGTTGTGGTGTATAAGGACAAGTCTTTTGGTGTTTGATCCCTTTTTCTTGGAATAGATTTCTTATTTCTCCAGTTAAATTTTCTTTTGCTCCATCACTTCTAATAATTTTAAGTTTTCGCCCTGTTTGATTTGTTACAAAGGTGATGAACTTAGTAATAAAACCAGAAACCTCATCTCGTTTCTTCATGAAATAGATGAAAGTGAAATGGCTGTAATCATCAAGGAACGTGATAAAATACTTATTACCATTCAAAGATTCAACTGGTAAAGGACCACAAACATCAGTATGTACTAAGTCAAGAATACTTTCAGATTTGGTTTCCGAAGATGCAAATGGTTCTCTGGTTTGCTTCCCTAAAATACAACTCTCACAGTTGAACTCAACACTTCCAGTAACTGGCAATAAATTTTGCTTGACCATCTCTATCATTCCAGTTTTACTAATATGACCCAATCTTTTGTGCCAAATTAAAACATCATCATTCAATCCAGTTTTACAACACAAATATTGTTCAAATGATTTTATTTTGAATATACCATTTTCATTTCGTGCTTTTAGGATAACATTATTATTACGAAAAACCTTGACATCATGAATAGTAAATATAACCTTCAATCCTTTCATTGTCATCTTGGACACTGACAATAAGTTTTGAGTCAAAGTTGGAATATGCAATACACCATTGACCATGAGTCTCTTACCAGTATCTTTATCGCAAAATAGGACGTCACCTTCACCAATTACCTCAACTTGACTACCATTGGCAATAGTTACCTTTTTACCTTCAAGTTGTTTGTAATTTATGAACCAATCAAATCGAAAGCACATATGATTTGTAGCTCCACTGTCTACAACCCAATCACAATTAGTTTCATTTTCATGAACCATTAAGGCCTCATATTCGGATTCAACAATATTACATTTATTCTTATTTGTATCTTCTTTTATTTCGTATTGTTTATCCCTCTCCATTTGTGCCTTTTTCTTGAAACAATTTTTAGCCATATGACCAAACTTATGACAATAATTACATTTACCATTAAATTTCACCTCTTTACCCTTTTCATTAGCATTAAAAGCTAATTGATCATCTTCATTATCGTTAGTTACTTGGGATTTTCGTCTACCGAACTCTTCTAATACACGATTACAGACAAAGTCAAAATCAACCAACTCCTTTTGAGTCTCAAGAGCAATGACCAAACTTTCATAATCTTTCGGTAAACTGTCCAAAAGTACCATTATCATCATCATCGTGTTAATTTTATGCCCAACTCCTTCTAGTTGATATCGTAATTCAATCAACTTATTAACATGAGTTTGCATATCATCTTTAATATTATATTTCAAATTGACAAATCGTCTCCAAAGAGTTCGTTGATTAGTTAAACAACCCCTTTCAAAATTATCACAAAGGGATTTCCAGGCTTTAATAGCATTTCCAGCCTCTCTAAGTAATCCCAAATACTGATCACTAACGGACAATACAATAGTACGATAAGCTTTGTCTAATTTCTTTTGATATTCTTGACGTTGCTTAGCATTGTTACCTTCACCACCTTTTCCTGTAACAATATCAAATAGATCATTTTCTTTAAGAATAATTTCCATCTTAAATTTCCAATTGTACCAATTAGCAGCACTTAGATTTTCAATGGATAACACTTTTTCAGTCTCCATTTTCAACCAAATAATCAGAATTGAAATAAACACAGATTCAACAAAATCCTGAAGTAAATGAATTAATAGGAACCGACTGGACCCATAACCTGTTGTATAATTTCAATATTTACTGAACAAGTATAAACCTTAAACTAACTCTTTATTAGATTCAATACTAAACATTAAAAGAAACAACTTATTGTTGTAACAATGATTGACAAGGATATTGATAATAATTAGTAAAAATGATCAACAAAAACCCTAACAATACTCAACAAAGACCAAACAAAACAAATAACTCTTTTAACGTCAGAATCAGAGCAAGATGAATCTGAGTCAGCGCCAGATAGTGACAGTTTCACTTTCAGTGATACCGATACAGAGTCACTTATTTCGACTGAAGATGATTCTGAAGTGGTGGAATCTGAACAAGTTAATGATTCTGAGTTCAGTTCAGCAGCAATAGAAACCCAGTTAGAATTACAAGTACAGCCAGGGACAGCAGCGCAGGTTGTTGAACAACTAACTCTCCTAGCATCTGAATATCGAGACATATTTGCTGTCACTTCAAGTGAGTTAGGAAGAACCAATTTATTCATGCACCAGATAAGAACAGAAAATCACCCTCCGATTTCCCAATCCCCTTATAGTCAGAGTCAAGTTAAACGTGAAATCACGAAAAAGCAAGTACATGAGTTACTTGAAGATGGAATAATTGTGCCATCTTTTTCACCTTGGTGTTCACCTGTCGTACTTGTGAGCAAAAAGACTGGAGAATGGAGACTCTGCGTGGACTACCGTAAACTGAATGCAGTAACTGTTAAAGACTCCTACCCAATTCCAAACATTAATGTTTCATTGGACGCATTGCAAGGATCCCGCTACTTCAGCCTACTAGTAGATAGTAACGGACCACTGTGCTTTGTGTTTCCTGAACAAAAAGGCTAAATTACCTCCTAGACTAATGCGTTACGCATTGACTTTGCAGTCTTTCGATTTTTCCATAACTTATAAATCTGGGAAAATTCATGCAGATGCTGATTGTCTAAGCAGGTATCCGACGATCGACCCTAAATACAATCGGTTGAACGAAGATGATATCGAACAAGGTGATGACATATTTACACTGTTAATTTCGAAAGAAGAAGAGGAACAAGGAGAGTTACTAACTGAACAGCGAAGTGATCCGTTTGTTCAACAAAAAATACAAGAAATGGAAGGTAAAGGTAAAGGTAAAGTTAATAATCAAAAGATTCCGCACCGAATGCGAGAAGGTATTTTGGAGAGGAAGGTAATAACTGAATTTGGTGAAGCCTGGGTTCCAGTCTTACCAGAAAACTTGGTAACTAAGGTTTTGGAGTCTTATCATAACGATCCAATCTCTGGTCATCCTGGACTCTTACCAACTTACAAGAAAATTCAATCAAAATATTACTGGCCAAAGATGAAGAAAGATGTACTTAAATTCGTCAAAAACTGCAAAAGTTGCCAGATGAACAAACAAGGTTTGGGTAAAACGAATCCACCACTACATCCAATAAGAGTGGAAGCACCGTTTGAAAAACTTGGAATTGACATTCTAGGCCCTCTTCCAAAATCGGCTGGAAAAGAATACATCATTGTGGGTAGAGCTGAGGGCCCTTGGGAAAAAGAACGCCAATTCCACTGCGAAA
The DNA here is from genome assembly GCF_039701765.1 of Tetranychus urticae. Classification (NCBI taxonomy): domain Eukaryota; kingdom Metazoa; phylum Arthropoda; class Arachnida; order Trombidiformes; family Tetranychidae; genus Tetranychus; species Tetranychus urticae. Next base: position 20,072,773 of record NC_142958.1, on the reverse strand, counting down.
TTTTTGACAGAACAGATACTAAGCAGACATGGTTGTCCAAAAACTATTTTAAGCGACCAAGGACGTAATTTCATTTCTGAAACAGTTCAACAATTGAGCCGTTTCATGAATTCTAAATGGCAATTTTCAACACCTTATCATCCTCAGACTAATGGTTTGACGGAAAGAGTAAACAGAACTATCTGTCAGATGTTAATGCATTATTGCCAAGATGAAAATCGTGCAAAATGGGCAGAAGTTTTGCCATTGACCGACTTAGCCTACAACTCAAGTCCAAATGCAAGCACAAAATTGTCACCATTTTATTTGTCATATGGACGACAACCGAATTTACCGATTGACGTAAAATTGGAATCAAAAGAAAAGGAGACTTCTCTATCGGAATATTGTCAATCCATTGAGCAAGAATGGGCATTGGTCAAAGATCATGCAGCTATTTGCTCAGAGGAAGCAAAACAACATCAAAAACAAATTCACGACAGCAAAAAGAAGCTCAGAACTTTTAACATAGGAGATTCAGTCCTGCGAGAAAAGAACATCCGATCAAACAAACTAGAATCTAAATACGAAGGACCTTATACAATCACTGATAAAATTGGTGAAACAACATATTACATCAAAAAAGATGATTTAGAACCACTTCGAGTACACGGTTCACAAATCAAACCTTACATTCAAGAAAAGTCAACCGAAAAGGTAGTGGACAAAAAGGAAAGCAAACCAATCCAATCCAAGCACAAGGTGATAAGAACGAGGAGAAACAGAGTTTCGTTAATATTTTTAGCATTACTGTACTTCCTTGCCTTGGTCTGTGGGAATGAATACGGAACCCCTTTAGTATGGCGAGCAACGGACAATAAATTTTTGGAAGGAAGAAGACTAGTAAATTACACGATAATGCTAGTAGACCCATGTAACCCAAGACAGTCAGCTAGATACACCCATTTTGACATGGCAAAAGCTTCATGGGTTAATGAGACAACCTGTGCCTGGGAGTGGATTAAAGACAGACCACCAAACATAGGATCCGTAGAGACTGCTCAGGGCTGCAGAATGCTTTTCTCACAAAGCGAAACTTGTGAATCTCAAATTTCGGAATGCGTGAAATTTACGACAAATATGGAAATACTAGCAGAGATAAACCTAAGGTGTCAGTACCATCTAAGAGAAGGATGGCTTAAGATAATACAAGAATGCACAAAGGTGTCTAAACGCTCGAGACGTGGGTTGCCAGGTGCCGCATACTTCTTCTACTCACTATTTATGTTTGGTGCAGGTGCCGTGACATCTACAGTTTTGTCCAGCTCGAAACCACAATCAAGCTCTGAAATAATGCATGATTTTATGAATGTATCTACTAGAGTATTAGCTGTACATCAGGACAGTTTGAATACTCTAGTTCGGCAGGTAAAACAACTACAAATGGACGTCAATGAACTGAAAAACATCTTACTCATGACAGCATTTATGGCGGGTACTGTCACTTATAATTTGCACCGTATGCAAGAAATTATGGCAGAAACAGCCACCAGTGCTTTAAACACCGGCAAAATACCCTATTCAGCAATAAATTTCTTCAAAATTGAGTTACCATGTGGGAGAAAATGCCCAATTGACTCCATGTCGAAAGCGAGTTGTTCTGCTCAAAATACGAATGATGAAAACTTCCTGTCATTTTTCTTTGATGTTGATGTAATAGCGGGAGAAATCGTTGTACAAAAAGCAGATCCCTTCATACTCATCGAGGAGAGAAATGGTACTGAAATATGTTTAAAAACATAGGATGGTCCCGAATTTGTCATAATCAACAAGACATCAACTGAACTCTGTGAAATCTCAAGAGAGGAATTGAATCAACCAAAATTATTGCTCGCTGGGAGAAGTTGTAAGAAACCACTCCATTTCGGAAAGTGGAAATTGTCTAATTGTTTGGAAACTAACAAATATGTTGTTAAAGTACCACAAATCAAAATAAGCAATGATGACTTTTATATCTACTGTGTGGGACATAACTTGACGATGTTTAATTTGACAAAACCTTGTTCAAATAGGATCTTGAAAATTTCTAGATCACTACCCTTTGAAATTGATGGTTCTCCTTATACGGTTTCTAAAATGGTTGAATTAGAAACTAAACCAATGACAACATGGTCTAACTTGATTAATTGGAAAGTCATGCCTAATGATCCAGAAACCGTAGAACTAGAACCAGCACCGATTGAGCTTTTGAAAGAGATATTAGCAGAAAGCGGAAAATCTAGCTCTAGCAAACCGTGGTATCAGTTGATAATAGACGACCTGATTAATATTGGAATCGCAACCATTGCAATCTGTGTTGTTATTCTTATTGTAGTGATCAAATTAAAAGGGAACACAAATTTAAAAGAAAAATCAACTACAACAAAGTATATTTTAGGAATTTTATTGTTGGTCAGAAAAGTCACAATCTAACGATTGTTAACTGAAAAACTGCCCCGATTGAGGTCTCAGTCTGGGTTTATATGGGAGAGCTCCTAATGCCTAGCGGTCAAATGTTTCAGAAAAACAAAAAGATTAGGAGAAGGGTAATTCGAAAGGATTTAAGAGAGATGGTTAATCTGTTGAAAAAGCGTTAACTTGAGAGATAATTAGGAGTGCTCTTTACCGAGCGCTCTTTAAGGATGGCTCTTTATGGAGCGCTCTTAATGGAGCGCTCTTAAGCGAGAGCTCGAGATTGTAGCTTATTCTATTTATTATTTCAAGAAAAAAAGTAAGACTACCACATTCCCCCTTACTTAGACTTTTCCCTCCTGGGATAATAAGGTCTACAGTTCCTTATATGAGCAAAATGGTCTTTTGCATCGTTCTCATAGATGAGAGTCTTCTGGCTTCCATCTATTTCTTTTATTTGCTTTATTTTAAACGGTCCGTCAAACTTGTATTTCTTTCCAACTTTCCCTTTGCTTACCAAGATCATTGATCCCACAGTGTATTTTACTATTCTCTTGATGCCTTTATCTGCGTATTCTTTCATTTTCTGTCGGTATCTCATTTGCTGCTCTTTGTCAGAAGCTCGTTCTGAGAGCTCACAGTTACCAATCAGTTCGAAATGTTTATCTGCTGGTAACCAATCTGTGTAGCCAAACGCCTTGAAAAATGGTGAGCAACCAATGGCTCTATTGTATGCACGATTGTTGTGCTTTGCTGCGGCTTCTACTGCTTTTTTCCATCCACCAGGAAAGTCAGGGAAACAATCGCAGAATATCTTAATTTTTTGCACGTGTCTCTCAGCCATTCCATTTGACCATGGACTATAAGGTGAAGTTGTAACCAACTTGATGCAAAACTCTTTTCCAAGGTCCTTCGTCGCTTTAGAGAGAAATGATGCACCACAATCAGATATAATTTTCTTAATTTTACCAATGAATGGATGAGATCTTAAAAAGAGCACGAAAGAAGAGGCATCTTCTTTCATCGGTATGGCTTGGCATAGTCTTGTGGCTTCATCTACAAGTACTAAGAACGATTTAGTTCTCGCTGAGCCCTCTTTTTTCTTAGTGAGTTCACCATAGTCGACGTGAATAACTTCGAACATTATTTGTGAGTGCTCAGGAAGGATCATCAAATCTTGATTCTGTTTCAGTTTTGATTTGACACGTTGACAAACGTCACAGGTACGAACATAATCAACTATGTCATCTTTCATTTTAGGCCAGGTGAAGCGAGCAGAAATTTTGTGATAAGTGCGTGAGATTCCATCATGGCCTCCAGAGTAGGGATCGTCATGATATGCTTCTAGTATTGCTTTGACTTTGTCTGGTGATACTTCCATTCTCTTTTTTCCATCGCAAATGTTGATAAAATTAACAACTGGGATCTCAGGACAGAGTCTTGATAGGGCATCAGCGTCTGTCAACTCTCGACCTGATCGATGGTTGATTGTCAAATTGAAACTCATTAAGAAAGTCTGCCAACGACCTAGACGGTTCTTTGGTTCCTTCAGAGATAATAGATGTGAGAGCGCTTGATGATCACTATTGACTTTAAATTCTTTTCCTTCCAAATAACTTCGGAAATACTTGATGGCTCTGATCACGGCCAGGCACTCCTTCTCGGTAGTCGAATAATTCAATTCTGGTTTGGTAAAGGTATACGAGTAATAACCAATTACTCTTAGTTGTTTATTACGAGGTTGATTGAGATCTCGTTGATATAGTATTGCTCCAGTGCCGTAGTAAGAGGCATCGCAAGAAAGTTCAAAGGCAAGCGTCCAGTCCGGCACACCAAGTATGGGGTGCTCACTGATCAACTTTATGAGTTTTTGGTATGAGAGCTCACATTGAGCGCTCCATTCAAAAGGCACATCTTTTTGTTTCAACTTATCAAGAGGTCGAACAATATCAGCGTAGTTAGGTATGAAAGACCTAAAGTGTCCGGTTAAGCCAGTGAAACATCTGAGACCATGTAAGGCGAAAGGTTTTCGCCTTGATTTTACTCGCTCGACGGATTCAGATCTGGTCGTCTTTGTAAAACCATCGATGACACGGCCAAGAAAGATAATACTTTTAGCACAGAAAACACTTTTCTTTTCGTTAATTTGAATGTTGAATTGAGATAGCTTTTTGAGAACTCGAAATGAGAGCTCAGCACAATCTCTCTCTGTTTTACCACCAACACAAATATCATCGATATAGACAGCCACTTGGTTGGTTTGCAAGAGTTCATCGAGTACGGCAACCATTTTTCTTTGAAAGATTGGAGGTGAATTTTTCCAACCGAATGGAAGCCTTGTAAGTTCATAATGGCCGAAAGGCAACACAAAAGCTGTGAACTTGCGAGTCATCTCTGTTATTCCAACTTGCCAAAATCCATCTTTTAAGTCTATCTTACTGAAGAAGTTGCATCCACCAAACATGTTGATTATCTCATCGATGACAGGAAAAGGGTACGGGTCTAAAGTTGTGTATTTGTTGACCTCACGATAGTCCTGGCATAATCTCAGCGAACCATTTTCCTTAGGCACAATTACACAAGGGGAAGCGTATTCAGATGTTGACGGAACTATTATTCCTTGTTCCAATAATTCTTTTATTTTGGATTGGGCCCACATGTATTTTTCTCTTGATAGTCGGTAAGCTTTGAATTGAATGATCGGAGAGCCCTCCGAAAGCTTGAAGTCAGCTTGTAACAGTGGCTGATTCTCGGTTGGTATGAAAAGCTCCGGGAATAACGAACGAGCTTTTTCCATATTCTCCACTTTGAGATCTCACTTCGGAAATCGAACAGATTTCATTTTCAGCAAAGTTCCACTTAATTTTCAACTGTTTTAAGGCACGAATGGACAGTAAAATATCATAAGAAACATCATCGACAACTATAAAGTCTAACTCAATGCTTTCGTTGTTAAACTCAACTCGAGCGCTCACTTTGAGTTGAAAAGTTGATATTTCACCATTGTATGCCATTACATTGGAAGTAATACTCCTGGTTGGTAAATTGTTATCTCGAACAAAACGTGATGATATGAGGTTAGCTTTAGCACCACTATCAAATAAAGCTTTAGTCATGTTGTCATCTTCAGCCTGCTGCTTTTCATCGGGCACGGAAAGAGCGAAGGCTTTTGAATGATCGTTTCGAGGTTTGTTGTCGGGTTTAGACGACTTATGGCGAGGCCTCTCTTCTTCTTGATAACGACGATCACGAGACCTCAATGGTTTAAGTTGACACAAAACTTTTCTAACATCGTCCTTGGTTTTGACTTCTGAAATGTTGATTTGTTTTGAGAGCTCATCTGGGAGACTCAGTAACATTAAAGTGATGGAGTTGAAATCATCAATCTCTGGAAATGCCAATTGCAATAACCTTTGTTTTTCATAATAGTATTCTAGTAATGGACCACCACGATACTCCCATGCGAGTGCTGCTTGAGCTTGAGTAAGTCTATTTTGACCAAATGACTCCAGAAAAGCTTCTTTCCACGGTTGCCAAACGAAAGGAAGTTGCTCTACCAACCGACTGTTGAACCATTTCAACGCAATACCTTCCAAGTAAGCTTTCAAGTTATTGACCCTGGCATCGTCCGTAGTCCAACCGTTGAAGTCGCAGGCTTTTTCATAACTTATCAGCCATGTTTTAGCATCTTCCTGCTTGCCGTTGAACTTAGTCACTTCCATACGTTGATTCTTGCTTCGATGCATGGGTCCAAGAGTCTCTTGTAGGTTGGCAAACATAGTCCGCATAGATTCCATCTGAAACTTCATCATTTCTTGGAACATGGATAACATTGGCTCATTTTGAGAGCTCATATCTGAGGCCTCATTAAGAGAGTTCGATTCTTCACTGATAGAACCTCCACTATATGTTTCATTAGTATATGGTTCAGCCTCATCAGATGTAAGGAACAGAGTTATTGTTCTTTTACGAGTCATCTCTGCAACAGCGATTTGGGTCGGCTCCATACGAGATACAATATCATGCATCGCCAAATCTTGAGAGTTTTCTCTAACGAGAATCCATTGATCGGAACCACCCACACAATATCTGGTTAATAGAATTTTGTCATTACTTCTCACTAAAGTGAATTTGATTTTGATAGGATTGACAGCCATCCTGTCGACTGCGCCAATTTGTAGTGATCGCATTAAAAGGGAACACAAATTTAAAAGAAAAATCAACTACAACAAAGTATATTTTAGGAATTTTATTGTTGGTCAGAAAAGTCACAATCTAACGATTGTTAACTGAAAAACTGCCCCGATTGAGGTCTCAGTCTGGGTTTATATGGGAGAGCTCCTTATGCCTAGCGGCCAAATGTTTCAGAAAAACAAAAAGATTAGGAGAAGGGTAATTCGAAAGGATTTAAGAGAGATGGTTAATCTGTTGAAAAAGCGTTAACTTGAGAGATAATTAGGAGTGCTCTTTACCGAGCGCTCTTTAAGGATGGCTCTTTATGGAGCGCTCTTAATGGAGCGCTCTTAAGCGAGAGCTCGAGATTGTAGCTTATTCTATTTATTATTTCAAGAAAAAAAGTAAGACTACCACACTTATATTCTTCAAATTAATAGAGTGTAGCTTTTACCTGATTAAAAGGCCTGTAGTAGCCTTAACTATAAACAGAGAAGATTCTGATCTCCAGCGTGACCCATTTACCAGATGCTCTATGCCGGCGCACCAATATCGGCAAATCCCTTTAACTTCTCTATATTAATATTAACCTTAATCTCCAATTATTTCTTTTGCACCGTTCTTTGCACCATCTTAGCATGAGTAGTCGAGCACTTTATCAACTCCTTGCAAGAGCCGCAAGTACATATATTATGTACTCGTGGGCTGACGGAAGAGCCAACACTTCCGAACAACGCTTGGTTCGCCAATATTGTAGAACCATGCTAAGACTTTGCTTGATTCGAGAGCACGCTTACAGGGCTGCAGAGCAAGGCAATAGACGATTAGAAAGAAGATATTTAAGAAAATGCAAAATTTATTACGAAACTATTCTAGATTACATGGCACACCGTACTGCAAACCTACCTATTTTCCCTTATCGCATGTTCCAAGAATTTTGGGATTCAGAAAATACTGACCCCTGTGAAAATATTCACGTCTAACCTGATCTTATTTCTCATTTTTTTAGAATGAAGCCCACTTATAAACCTAATGAAGCACTCCTCGATCAACCATATCTTTATAATCTAGCACCAGATCGACCGCCAGCTTGGTTAATCCTGCGACGAGTCACCCACTTTGTTTTACTCACACAGAATCTAAGAGCACTTTTCTTCAATAATGGGTTTCCTAAGAAAACAGAACTCAAAGGAACCTACTTCACCATTCAATCAACACAATTGAACGACAGAAAATTCGCTAGAATAACCATTTCCTCTTATAATCATCAAAGATTGAAAATGGCTGTCGATAAATTTAAATTAGAGCTAGGTAACATTCTTTACAAGCAAATAAAAAAGAAGCACTGCAAAATTTGCTTCAGTGAAACGCACCGCAAATCAACTTGCACGAATTGCTTAGCATGCACCGAAACAGGTCATCAAATTCGAGACTGTCCCTTCCTAATCCAGGATCAAATTCGACCTGAGGGAATAAAACCAAAGGAAAGCAGACGAAAAAGACGGCGCATGGAGAGAAAGTGATTTCGCCAGCTCATCCATAAATCAGCTGACCCAAATAAGCGTCCGGGCGAATACCGTTATTCCAGTCTCACTGACTTGTTACGATTAGGACCTAATGATAATAAAATGAAAACTGTATCTTTATATGTAATTTTTACGTATCCGTCCTGTACACCCAAATGTGTGGCAATCGCAGGTCACTATCATAGTAGAAAAGCAGGAGCACAAGGAATTTATTTCGTTAATGTTGAACCAACTCAACAAAAGTTGGAGATAGAAGGAGCTAAAACTGTAGAGGAAATCAAGAAAGATATCCTGAATATTTGTAAGGACATGCGATTGCTCACCTTTGATGGTAAAAATGAAACTTCATCTAGCCTCCAAATCACACCTAACGATTTGCTCACTAATAACACTGATCATGTAAATGCCAGTTCGTTATTTGAAAACGTTCCTATTGAAAGATTAATCAGGTTCTATTTACCAGAATCTAATGGTTTAAAGAACGCCCTTACGGATGCGATGAAGTCCGACTTAGTCGCAAGATATATTGTTCGCTTGTACCGAAAGTACTATCAAATATTAGATGATCATAAGAAAGTACCAAACGGCGAAACCGTAAGACTTCTAGATCTCAATAAGAAGAGTGTTGAGGACTGGTTGAAAGAACAGGGACTGTTCCAAATAGCGGCCGGCATGTGTAACGCATGAAAATTGAATTTATTGATTTTAACGTAAACTTAATGAAATTATTAACTATCAATCTTTTTTGACAACCTTTTGGTTAGACCACTCGCATCAATCAAATTTGATATTTTATTAGTTGCTTTGGGTGGTAATTAATTTTGCTATTCACCTATTGTTAAACATTAATTGTAAAGGGAGCCAAAAGAGTCAAGTGAGCTAGTTAGAATTTAGTATAAAAGGATTAAAGTTTCTTAGTTATAATATATTATCCTTCCGACCTCCTTATCTTTATTTCCAAACCATCGCTAGAGCCTAAGCCGGCTCCGATGGTTCCCTAACCTGCCTATCCATCCACCTAATAGTTACCTTAAATCATTTATGACTCAAATTGTATTACTTATACTGTAACATTAGTAATATTGTAACTTTGAAATAGTGTAACCAGTATTGTATCTAGTTATCCGTATATTGTTAACCTATCCCGTAGTCAATAAACGCTTCAGCAGTAACTCTTCGTCCTACGATTCTTTCAATAAGATATCTGTTCTGTGACTCATGAGGATCATGATTCTTATTGACAAAAAATTTATCAATTTTAGTTAAATATTCCAATCCTGGTGGACAATTCAATACCAGTGGCGATGGCATCCAATTGTCTTTCAAAAAATTAAAAACATTAATTAAATATGCTATTTAATTGCGGATCAGATATCTGATCCGCAATTAGAGTTAGAGAGTTAGGTTAGGTCCTTAAGAGTTAGAGTGAGAGCTCCAATATTGAAGCTCTCACTCTAACTCTTAAGGAAGTAAAATTAAAAAATCTTACCTTTAAAGTTTATTTTAGCATCTGAATGTTCTTTGGGTTGAAGAAACGGTTCTTTAGCTCCATAATAAGAGCGTAAAGAATCATCTGGTAAAGAAATCGAATATGACATGTTTTATTTGAACTGTTGGTCCAATTCGAAACTCGAACAATTGTAAACTATCAAATTAAATTGAGTTATGATTATGGTTATTAGTTAAAAGTTATCTTTGACTGGTAAAGTAGACCACTTACAACCACTCCACTTTAAAATAGTAATTACTAATTACTATCTAATTGTATATTTAATAAAACATGCAAACAACAAGTACAATCTTTCATTGCTCTGATTATAATTCAACAGCAAACAGTTCCAAAGAAAATGACGTTTCCTGATAATAACTAGATTATTTTACTTTAAGTGCATTTTTACCACAGATGGAAGCAACCTACCTGTGTAGAAAAACTTAGTGTATTAAAAATAATTTGATACATCATGATACCAATTATTAAACATTTTATATGCAAAGGAGTACCTTGCCCAGACAATCTACCACTGTACTCATAAGCCATTGTCCCCACTTATAAGCTTTTCTGGTGTCCTGTAAGTTCGCCAATTTTAAGCTTTAAAACAAACAAAGAGTCCAATCCTTTTACCACTTTAAAGGAACATTGACAATAATTATTTACTGCTTTGGCAAGTAAATTATCAATTTTGATCAAGATATTCGTGTACAGCGATCAAGCTCAAGCTGAATTAATGAAACAAAACAAAACGAGTTTACATGCAATAAGAAATGTGTTTTGTCTCCTGCACGAACTTTAACTGATCTCTGTACTCGTTTGAGACAACTTTTCACTCAATCACAACTAGTGATTTCAGTATTTGACTAGTACGTATGTAATTTACTAAAAAATAAGAAAATTAGATAAAGTAACCAGTGTGAAGCCTAAAATCATTTTTATTACTTTTTATATTATTACAACCTTATTCAGAGTCATTCAATTTGCTTGCTCATGGAGAGTTTTCATTCATTTAAATATCAAGAACATAATACATTAAAGTCTCTTTTAGTTTAAAATTGTTGAAAGTATTATAAATTTTTATCAATCAATAGCGAAAATCATTTATGCTGAAATTGCTAGCAATCTATGAATTTGGTGCTCATCAGATAACCACTGATAGATGATTTATAAATTTGCAGAGAATTAACTGAAAATTAATTTGACCAATCTCGTGCAGCCAAAGCATAATATTCAGAAGCTAAAGGCGAAGACGTGGAGATAAATAATCATGTCCGTTGCGTAGACCAACTTTGTTATCTTTCATCTGATAGAAAGCTCGAACTTTCTTGAGTTTCCTTTCCCTTTTCAGCAATCAAAACTAAATCCCATTTCTGCTTGTTTATGTTGAGCAAAATAGCGTTGGCTAAAGGAATGGTGAATAATAAACCAGTAATTATGTACACAAGACCAGGATTGTAGTCCAATGTTGCTTTAAATACTGTGGTGTAGAATAGCGCTGATAGCAATTGGTTAAATCCTCCAATAGCTGATGAAAATGCGTAAACTTGTCCAATCTCGTCTTTATGAATCATTCGAGAAATGATTGATCGATCGGCAACAAATATAACACCAGCGAAAGATCCAAATATGATAAATAAAAAGGCTAGGCGACTAAGAATAAAACCCTTGGCAAGGAAAGCCACCATAATTGAAACAATACCAATTATGGCCAATGAGCTATCATGAAGTTTCATTTTATGAATGAATAGCGGAGGACCAATAATTACACCCAGAGCAGGGAAGATGATGAAAATGGCACCGTAAACTCCCATTTGTTCAGCATTAAAATGATAAACTTGTTGGTTAAACTGGTACCCAATGGAATGATCTCCAGAGTAACAGATATTTGCTATAGTGCCAGTCAATATCGTTGATATCAAATACCAATGAGCATTATTTGGTCTTCTTTTGAAAACAGTGCGACTTGCATGGAAAATATTGTCTGGTTTGATTATATTATAAATGAGTTGTTTCACTGTTTTCTTCTTGTTTTCATTATTCTCAGAACTTGAAGTATCACCATTTGGTTGAGATTCGTCTGTTTCAACCTCTTCGTCAGCAGCGTCATATAGCAACAACATAACCCAAATAGCCGCGAAAACCGCTAATACAGATGAAATGATATAAACTCCAATGTAGTTACGAAGCTGGTTCGGGAACCATGGTTTAGTCGATAGAATGCCTCCTCCCAGTAGACTTGAAACCGGAAAAGCTGACAATGAAATTTCAATTACAAAAAGATTATTATTTAAATCATGAACTTTTATAATATAACTTACTTGCAAATAAGAAAATTTCGATGATTGTAAACCTAACAGCTCGAAACTTTGCTGGTGTCTTTCTTGTTGCATAAGTAAAGGTTCCTACTGTTATAATTATTTCGCTTCCAGTTAAAACTGGAAACAAATATGTCCACAATAATGAGTCAACACCTAAAAAATAAAAGTTGAGAGTAAAATTAGTTTAATAGCAGTAATCACTAGTATTAATTAATAGTGTAGCTTCCTAAGTATTAACAATATAACGATTAGCAATAATAACGATTATCTACCGTGTTTCCACACAATCAAGCACCGGGCTTAATTATGAGTAGCTTAACTCTTAAGTCACTGTTGACACTCGTTTTTATGCACCGGGCTTAAAAATGAAATTAAAACCGGTTTCCATTACATTGGATACATATCTTTTTGTTATCGATTCTTGCTTTTTTAATCATTTTTAAGTCACAGTGCTAAAAAATGAGTGTCAACAGTGACTTAAACGTGAAAATCTTCATAATTAAGCCCGGTGCTTGATTGTGCGGAAACACGGTATTACTTACCCATTTCAAAGTGTAAACATTGATGTATAATCATAATGTTTTGAAAGACGATTGCTAAAGATGCTACACCAGAAAGATACCGGAGATGACCAGGATATTTATCCATCCAATGACCTAAAATGGCTGACAAGATTATCGTTGGTATAGCTTTCATCAGAGTAACATACATTTTAAGTGTTGTTGTGTCTTTCAATACATCATTCCTGACTGTATCATATTCAGGTCCAGCAGTTTCCAAATTTAAACAGACACTTTCATTGATTGAATATTTGTTGACACAATATTTATCCTGCAACAGTTGGTTGAAAGCAAATCCAGGCAAAGAACCACTTAAAGTTGCTAAAAAGTAAAAAACATCGATTCTCAAAAGTTTAACAAGTTCGCAAACCTCTTTGGAAGTAATTTTGACCATTTTGATCACTCTAATTGGAAGGCTAATACTTGAACTTTGAAGACGTTATCCAATTTCAACACAATGTTGAATATGGTGTCGCAAAAACTTATTTGTTGCAAAAATATTGAAATTTATATTGGATAGACTTCACTATTCATAGGTTAGTCTTTTCGCAAAAAATAACAGATATTCATTCTGTAAATTCAATATTATACTGTTAATGATCAAAACTTTCTCAAGATTATTAGATAGTTTTCTTGGTACTCACAAAATTCACAATAATCTTATCAACCTCAACTGCACCCGTAGACAACCCTTCAATACAACGATTACATCTGGAGACGATTACAATTGCATAAAACTTAGTTTTTCAAGTTATTCAAGGTGACTTCCATCAACCATTTATTGAAATTAAAATTCTCAATATGTCGTTATCTATGAAATGGTTGGGCATCACACCTTGAAATCTTCTTTCTGACATTTTCAATTTAAGCAATTAATCGCGATGCAATGAATTAAGATTTGAGGGAAGGCACCTGCACTTTAATAATCCACAGATTTCAATGAAAAAATATGAAGAACCAAAAATTAAATATTTTACTGATAATAATAATTTAATAGTTTAAATTGAGGAAAATGAGGCAAAAATTTTGGATATAATCAGATGTGTAACAGTATCAAGAAATTACACTGAAGAGAGGAGAGCTTTGTTTCAATCATTAGTTCCACCTTATGCTTTCCATCTAAATTAAATATTTATTTACGTAGATGAATAAAACAGTTTTGTTTGCAAATTGTTTGAATTGATTGATGTCTACCAGTTTCTAGGTATTCCTTATGCAAAGCCTCCCATTGACAAATTAAGATTAAAGTTAGCAGTTAAACCAGACCCATGGACTGAGGTTAAATCAGTGGCTGATCCAGGTCCAGCTTGTCTTCAACCAGATAGTGGTCTATGAAGAACCAGTGAAGACTGTCTCTATCTCAATATATATGTAACTGAATTAACTTTTAATAAACCATCAGTCAAACAACGACCAGTGCTTTTCTGGATTCATAACGGTGGACTTACAACAGGATCTGGAGTTATTGGAGGACTTCCAATGGTTTCATTACATGATGTTTTACTCGTCTCTATAAATTATCGTCTCAATGCATTTGGTTTTATCCACTTTGCAGCTGAGGAAACTAGAATTCCTACATACATTGGTTTGAAACTGTACTTTGGGTCTGAAACTAACAATTCAGATAGTAGTAGTACAGATACACAAGATAACTCACTTTTAATCGATATTTTATTCATAAAATTGACCAAAGCTCCATTGACCATTCTTCTCTTAAATTTCTTTTTTGTTTATTCATTGTTTAACTTTTTTTCGTTACAGCAACAACAACACCAACAAAACATCTACAAGTCAATTGGCCCCAAAGTAAGTCTCTTTTCTTTTTTATGCATGCATTTTCTAAGTATTATTTCATCTAACTTTTTTATTTTTAGTTACCACACCAACACTAATTCAAGACATAATCAATACCGATCCAACGGCAAAACAAAAAGAAAAAAGTAAGTAACTCCTTACAATTTAGCTTACTTTTCCTATGCTTTCCTCACCTTTACCTTTACCTCTTTCATACCTTTACCTTTATTCGCTTAGCCTTACTTTTAACTTACCCTGTATTCCTTTGTTTACACTTGACTATCCCTTTGCGCATACCCTAACCTATACCTTAATACCACCCCTTTTACCTATACTATTGCCCATCCCAATACCTATTTCTCTTTCTTTTTCTCTTTCTTTTACCTTAGTAGTTGGAAACCATACGCTTAGAGCACAAAAGAGACCATACGCTTCGAGCACAAAAGAGACCATACGCTTCGAGCACAAAGTGAAGGTCCAATAAAAAGAAAGAAAATCAAACCTTGATGCTGTTTCAGACTCAGAAAGTTAAAGAGGTAAATGAAGAAACATGATACTTTTAGAAAGAAACTAATTAATTAAAGAATAAGGAAAATTAAACTCCCGGGGCTGATCTCTCGAGATTAAACAGTTCCTTATTTGCCGTGAACTCGCGAGTTAAGAGATATCATTTGATACACGAGATTAATGAAATCAATTAACTTGCGAGCAAAATTTCCTAATAATTTCATATAGCCCGGGGTAAACATTTTGATTTGAAGATTAGATAAATCATGATGATTTATCTTATCTGATTCAGGTCTTAATAAGGTAAACAAAAATTTGTGGTTTTTTTTTCAGAAAAGCACTTAAGATTATGACCGATAAGTTATCTTGATGAAGAATTAGTATATAAACCGAGTTGGATCTTCAGATTTTATTCATTAAGTCTTCAGCTTCTGGAATTGATTCTTCTCATAATTTAACACTCTCACTCTCTCTCCTACTCTTCTCTCCTCTCTCTCTCTCTCTCTCTCTCTTTCCATTCATTGAACAATGGCCAGCCGTGATGCAGCACCAACAGCACCCTCATCAACACCAGAACCAACAGCATCCGCATCAACACCATCGATCCAAGGATCTGCAGCCGTTGGTGACAACCCAATCAAATCTATCAAACGGCGTGGATATATGGATGTGAAAGGTACTCTGACCCTGGTTGGCGTTGCCGAGTGGGAGGATACCTTGGTGATAATCAAGGATACCAACCGGCTGGAAGCCAACGCAGGTGAGGCGGATGACGCGAGTCCCCTTGGTTTTCTGCCCTCTGATTTCAAGCTGGTAAAAGCCTTCGATGAAGACGACGTGACGGGTTATACTCGCAAGTTCACCTGCCGCTACTGTGGCATAGGCCGCAGCACCAGGACTAGCGGAATCCGCCACGAGCAGAAATGCAATGCCGAAGGGAGCCCTGGTCATGTCTGCGTTATACCGCCGTGCACAACCGACTGCGATTATGACCAAACCGAAATTTACATTGAAAATCCGATTTTTTTGCTAATTTTGACAAATGCTTCAAAATTGTTAATTTTTGACTGATCCAAATTTTAAAATGATCGCTAAAATTTTCGGGAGGTGCCCTCTATGATTTTTCTTGAGAAAATCGGAAACAAAGGCCTTTGTCTGTTTTCTTGTTCCTGTTGTAATTTGCAAATTTCTTCTTATTTTTGTGCTATTTTCATGCAGAATAACTCTTAAAATGAATGATTTAACACTCGAACAAAAAGCTTATTTCATTGAACATTTTTATAAAAGGAACGAAAGTCCTGAGGAAGGTTTGAGAGCATTAAGATCAAAATACCGCAACATTAAATTGCCATCTAGGCGTTCATTCAAACGGTAAGTTCCATAAATAACCAGTAAAACAATTCTAATTTCGTTGTTGTTCCTACAGCTTGGTGGAAAAGTTTAAAAAAGGTGTTTTATGCGACATGCAAAAAGAAAGTGGCCGACCCGCTCAGTATAACACTCCTGATGTTATAGCAAGAGTAAGGGATTACTTTACGAGATATCCTAGAACATCAATTAGGAAAGCAGCTCCAATTTTAGGTATTCCCTATACGTCATTACAAGCTGTACTACGCAAAGCAATTAAGTTGTACCCCTATAAAGTTACTGGTGTGCAAAGATTAAGCGACCACGCAAAAGAACAGCGCTTGGAATTTTGCTCCAGCTTGCTTGGAGTTACAACAGGAGAAACTTTCCTGGTCCAACAGACAGTTTTTAGTGACGAGGCTCCTTTTTGGCTGGATAGTTACGTCAACAGACATTTAAAACGTTATAAACAACATTTTGATTTCTTTTAAACATTTGCATTTAGCGCACTTTCGTCTTTCACCATAAATTAACCAAGGGGCACTAGATGGCGCCACTGTATTGGGCAGCCATATTGGTCAAAGATCATGACCTCCCCCCTTTAACTTCCGTCTTTCTTTTATGTTACTCTTTTTATGCTATTACAGTTCAGTAATTGATTTACTTCTTGGTTTTCTTACTAATTCTAAGCTCATTTCTTGTTTGTATTCAACATAGATGACGTCGCAAAGGTAAGTCTGACGATGATCGGTTTCTTTCATGGTATTTATAATTTCTTTCTCTTTTTTAACAGCTTCCTGACAACCTTGCAGGGTTTATTGATTTCGAACAAGAAGAAAGACTGGATTGTGTTCTCTTGGACAGATTGGACCCGGCCCCCCCATCTGAAAAGGGTATTTTAAGTCGCTTAATAAAACGAATGCGTGATACTGGAATTCACGAGTTTATATTTTTAGCCAATAAAATGGAGAATGACCCAGATTGGGGTATTTGGCATGTGTTTGAGATGCAAGGCGGTAAACTTAAATGTCGTTGGTGTGATTTCACCTGTTCATTCAGATTGACCAAGCGTTGGTCAAATTCATCACAACATTTGGCAAGAGGCCATGCTCGTGAAATAGTTAATTGCCGAGGATTATAAAACTGTGAACGAGAAAATTGATTAAAAGCATTACGAAAATGAAACTTAATAAAATCTCTTTAATCATTAAAGAAACTTTGAATTGAAAGCACGTTTTACTTAATTATTTCAATACATTTACTTTACTTATTGAAGAAATGTATATTCTTTATATTTTTTTTGTTTTTAGGATCGGATAACAAATCTTACAAATCTAACAAATATTAGTAGGGATTCAGATGTACGATAGTTAAATGTATTCGATTATCGAAAGCTCAATTTTTCTCAATTTCTCGTTCTGAATGACAATTATTAACTTTTGAATGCGAATTTTAATCAATTCAATGTTTCAAAATTATAATTAGATATAAATAAACACTGTTTTTCGACTAAAACTGATTAGGATCAAAGGTCAAAGTAAGGCATCGTTGATTTTCATCACTGTTGATAATAGAAAAATCGAGAGGGGCTAATCCTTCTCCATTATCATAATGAAAACCGAACTGATTTAATTAAGTAAATTCGGATTGATCAATTGAGAAAGAATCAGACTTATCTGTTTCCATTTGGTTGATCTGGGGTCTGATTGTCATATTTTGCCAGTCAAATGAATATCGGCCATCCGATTGTAATTGTTCCCTAATAATAAAGGGTACGAAAAGTTGTCGCTTGCTACAATAATATTAGTCCATATTGACTGAGCAACTCCAGTTACTTTAATTAAACATCGGGTTTTCCCCAGTATCTCGAGAAAATGACCAGTCGCTGATTTTATCATTGGTCCTTCATATCGTTGAATAATCTGAGGGTTCTTTAGGACTGAAATACGGATGATGGAAAAAGCAGATCTAGTATCGATGAAGCAATCCACCTGCTGATCATTAACCCAAGCTGTATTGATAACATAATTCTTATCCGGCGATAAGCAATGAACTTGAGGATTGGTAGCTTAATCTGACGGGATTTGGGACTGAAGTTTAGGTTGAGTGGGTTGTGGGTTAAATGTATGTTTTGGTTGAGTATTGGAGGGTAAATTTAATTCAGAGTTTAATCTTGAGATCGTTTGGTTAAAATAAGATCTAGAGTAAACTGGGTTTGATCTGTTTTGAGCTGAATTGTATTGATTGTCAGACCTATAATAAGGCTGAACGGCATAGTTGTCAGACCTATGATAAGGCTGATTGGAATAGTTGTCAGAACTATGATAAGGTGGACCGTAAGTATTATCAGACCTAAGGTACCTTTGCCCATAAGTATTGTCAGACCTATGAAAGGGCTGACCATTATAATTCGGCCGAGTGTAATTTCGAGGCTGATTATTATTTCGTTCGCCATATTGCTTTTTACGGCAATTGATCTGGTCATGTCCAGATTTATTACAATAGTAACAGACGGGGCGGTTATCAAGTGTTCTAGTATTTTGCAACATTGCGTTCTGATAAACTCGGGGTTCACGGTATCTAGTTCTATTTCTATGTCCATCATATAATTCATTTACCATTTCTTTTAATTTCGAAAGTTCATCATCACTAGAACTAGGCTGATTTCCTTTTTCTAAATTTCTTGCACTGTCCCGGAATTCGGAAACAGTTGTAGACTTAGCAGCATAGAGAGCTGATTTTAGACTCAGTTTTACTCCTCTAAAAAGATACCAAATAATTTCTGTACCTTCCATATTGGCATTCTGTCTAAAACAGAGATCTTTTACATCGATAATAAATTTTGTAACTGGCTCATTATTTTTCTGGTTTCGATCGTTTAATTGTTCAATAATAAAATCTTCATATTTTGATGGTAAAAACGTAGGTTCCAGCTGCTCTAAAAATCAGGCCACGTTATCTTATTTTCTTGAACTTTTGGTTGAACCTCTTGCTTATACCAAGCTTTAGCTGAATCTTCTAAATGATTAACTACTCGCTTCACTTTTTCTTCGCCAGTCCATTCATATGAACTTAAAAATGTATTGAAATCGTCAAGAAATTTGATAACCTGAGCTGAAATTTGCCCATAAAAAGGAGTTAATTTCGGAGGTCTGAAGACTAAAATTTAAGATCTCATGGCTTTCAATTCTGTCGGGAGTCAAAACACAAAGTCTTTCAAGGGGACTTTCGGAAAGTTGATCAGGAATATCGGATGAAGTTGCCGAATCTGGCATTTACTTATAATAAGCAGTTACAATCAATCAAAGGATAAAATTCAATGAAACATGCGTGGAAGGATACAAAAAGAGGTTGTCAGACCTAACTTACCTTTTTGATACAGCAAAATGGAAATAGTTGATGGAATGATGAATGTAGTTGAATAGGTTAATGATTGATGGTGAATTTGGTATTGTCCAGAAAATCGTCAAAAGGTTTACTGATTTAGTAAAGGTGAAAAAAATGTAAATAACAAAAGATGGTGTGAAGCGAAATGAAGATGAGTGAAGTTGGAGTAGGGTAAAATGGTTGATTGTCAATTTGATAAATGTGATGGTTAAACCAAGTACACCGTGATTCATAATCACCTGACGGCGCTTAATTGCTTATAACTTTTTTATTAGTCAACATATAAAGATCAAATTGGTACATAAATGTAGCTTGAAGTTTGCTCTTTAAATAACAATATGTTCGAAATGATCACCTTCCGAAACAATGATATGCCGGAGGCGTTTTTCAAAGTTGCCAATGACGCGTTTTACAGTCTCCGAAGAAATTTTTGTAGCTCCGTTCCTGATCGCAACTTTGAGTTCATCGATAGTTTTTGGTTCTGCTTTGTAGACCTGGTCCTTAAGGAAGCCCCAAAGATAGAAATCGCATGGATTTAAATCTGGGCTGTATGGTGGCCATTCAAGACCTGCTTGGAAGTGTTTTCTGTAGTTCAACGCGATTACACGATTACCAAAAGCACTTCTAACCACTTCCAATGCATCTTTAGTTCGGTGTGCAGGTGCACCATCTTGCATGAAAGCAAATCCTTCAACCAAATTATCTTTTATGGCATGAGGGAGAAACTTGGTTTTCAGCAATTGGATGTAACTTTCTGAAGTCACGGTATTCTCGAAAAAAGCGACCGGAGTCACTTTTTCTCCGCATATTCCCATCCATACACTTATCTTCTTGGGATGCAGAGGCTTTTCGATCACATAATCTGGTTTCTCACTTCCCCAGATTCGATAGTTTTGTTTGTTAACAAAACCATTCAACCAGAAATGACACTCGTCTGTGAACCAAATTTTGTTCACATCCAGCTTGTCTGCATCAATCAAGCTCAGAATATCATTAGCAAAAGCAAGTCGAACTTCTCGGGCTTGAGCTGTTAGAGGTTGGTGAACTGAAATCTTGTAAGGGTAAAGATTCAGCTTACCGGTGACAATCCGTTGAACAGTCGAATAAGATAAGTCACATATGGATGCAATTTGCCTGAGTGAAGTGTTAGGATTGTCTTCCAAACATTTAGACACTTTTTCGATATTTTCATCAGTGGTAACAGTGACTTTGGCACCAACATTACCCGCTAGATGCGGTAAAACTGAACCAGATTCGATAAAATTGTCGTAAGCACATTTATAGAATTCCGAGATGGTAAATCCTTAGTTCCGTATTGCTTACCATATGCCTTTGCAGTTTCATTCAAGTTTTGAAGCTCATGGTACTTCAACACAAAAAAAACCTTTTCTTCAGTTGAATAGCGATGGCCAGCCATTGGAATGAATCGTTATAACTTTTTAACAAAGACTTTGAAAAAAATGATTAAAGCTAATTCTTGATGTTGAATAGTTACTCTTTAATTAAACTGAAAATCAAAAAATTCTGCCCATTAATAGAGAAGAAAATTGGGTCAAAAGTTGTTGAAAATAAAAATTCCCATATTTTGGTTTTCCCTAAATTTTTGATCAATTTAATGCAAGATCAAATTCATTTTATCTTTTCTATGTTAATTGGTAATCCACAATCACATATTGCTGTGAAAAAATTAATTGACTTAACGCAAATTAAAGTTATAAGCAATTAAGCGCCGTCAGGTGATTATGAATCACGGTGTAGATACACAATCGTCTATGCTGGTGAATAATGGATTTCAGTTCGAGATGATTGAGATAGGAAAATTGGTTATGTTGGCTATAGTTGATAACAAACACAAAAAATGTTTCAAAGTCAAAGTTCAAATCAAAGAGTTCCCTGATTTCTAAAAGAGTTCAAGTTGGTTCCAAAAATGGCAAAAGTTCTGGTGAGTTGAGGCCTTAAAGACCTCTCGGTGGAACCTCCATAATTGTAAGGGGGAAATTGAGGGAAAAAGAAAAGGCAAAAAGGAGAACATATTGACATTTACTGTCAGACCTATGGCAAAATTAAATGGGAAAAATAACTTCACTTTGCAAGTCAATTTGCATTAATTTACTTCGATGCATTTCAACTTAGGTTAAAAATTCTTACTTTTACTTATGATAAAGTATACAATACATAATGTATTATAAGTAGATATATTTTCCAAATCATACTAACAAGGGAACCTTGCGAACTGTTAATCGCCGAATTGAATGAAACCTATCTCATCGTGTAGAGCATCATTGATAATGAAAAAGTGAAACGTGATTTTTCTGCCTAAAGCTTATTTCCGGTACAGTGGGCGATCAAATTTCGAGAAATGTGCCAATATCAATGCAAGTGTGATTTCTGAATCTCTTTTGAATTTCACCAAACATATTGCATCTTGTAGAGCACCTTCGATTATGAAAAAGTGAAGCACAGTTTTTCTATATAAATCTTATTTCCGGTGCAAATCATCATCTTCACTACCATTACTACGATTGTGACTCCATCGAACTTTGATCGCTGATTGCATGAAAAATAAGCTTGAGGCAGAGAAATTGAACTTCACTTTTTCGTGATCGAGGGTGCTCTACACGATGAAACATATTTTATGCAATTTGAAAGAAATTCAAAAATCCCTTGCATCAATACAAATGCAATACAAACGCATATTTCGAGCTTTGATCGCTCATTGTACCGGAAATAGGCTTTAGGCAGAAAAATCACGTTTCACTTTTTCATTATCATTGATGCTCTACAAGATGAGATAGGTTTCATTCAATTCGGCGATTAACAGTTCGCAAGGTTCCCTTGTAAAATTAGAGACTGACTTCTTTTTGCTTTCTTTTCTTTTTATATCCATTGGTCTGACATTTTTATGACATTCTTTTCTTATTTTTCACTCGAAATTTGCATCGTATTTTTATTCTTAATTTAAAATTGATTGAATATGTTACAAATCGAATGCATAGGTTAGTTCTCCTTACAATAAAAATATTAAACACATAGCTAAATTTTTAAAATAAATAAACGAATGACCTCTGTATCCCAAAAATAAGGAATAAAATTAAAAAGAAAACTCAATTTTTTCTAAGGGGGACAATCCATCTATTTATTTCACTTTCAGCATTTCAAAAACCTTGAATCTGACCACGAGCCACATCGGGAACCGTATTCAGAAAGGGAGTAGACAAATAAAAATGCAAAGACAATGGACTTAACCGTGGATAAATCTCAGGAGAGACTGTGGTTAACCATCCATCATTCACACACATAAAACCGCGCTGGGAACGAATCAACAGGACGGTATGCCAATGCGAAAACTTATCGTTAGGAAGAGGTCTACGAAATAGTTGGCCATAGGATTTTCCATCAGCACTCTTGTAAACACAATATCTCAGAGTATTAGCGAAACGCAGGAAATAATGTCTCTTATCCCCCACCGGCAAATAAACACTCTCAGGAATAACGCAGGAAGGCTCCTGAGTGCCAACATCAACACCGAAACAGATCAAAACGGGACAATTATCATACTCAACTGACTTTAAGACACGAACCTCAGCTGTACAAGCAACACCATGAATAAAACGATTACAATGGAGACCCTGACTCTCCCAGCACTCTAGAATCATTAAGGAAGGCCTGGAAATCCTTATTATAAGGAATAGCAATTACAGGCAGATAATACATAGCCTGAAATGGCCCACCTGAACAACTACGACAGGAGTAAGAATACTTGAGACGGAGGAAAAAACTATCAGCAAACCAGGGACCTCACTAGCTAACTTTCGTAACAAGAAACAATAAATGACTCTCTCATCACCGCCATAAAAATCACCCCCAAGACTACTATAAGTAGTAAGATTAATAGCTAAGCCATAAAACAATCCAGGATCAGATAGCATTGCCTCCACGGTACGATCAGTAGGCTCAGGCGAAGATGATAGCAATGAAAACTTAACTACAAAATCAGGCCTTAACAAAAACAAAACACCAGCAGCAGAATCCTTACGATAACGAACAAATTTAGACCAAAAAGTCCTTAACCAAAAACTAGAACCTTCTCCATAAAAACCAGCTGATCCATCCAAAACTGCGGGTCTATCCCGAACTGCTTTAAGTCCCTCCAAAACAATAACTTGCAAAAATGGGCAAGTATGGAACAAAGGGAGTAAGAGATTACAAAGACTGGAATGTCCACGAACATTGGGATAAGAGATCAATAACTTAGGCTAAAAAGGAAAAGTAAAACTTAAAGTAAACACCACTAATAAATTAATTAATACTACATACCATAATAGCAGCAGGATCATTCAGGAAAAGCACATCTATCATGTGATAACAACAGGCATCCTCAGCCTTGGATTTAATGAAATTGGCACCAAAAGCAGTAATCACCTTTCCATCATAAGTAACATGTGCCCGAGCAATATAATAAGGACGAGAACCAATATCATAATTATAACTCACCAACCATCGATCATCCATAGGCAGGAAAAGCTGGCGAAAAACAACACAAAGACCGGTAATATCGGAACCAACCTCATATTTACTGCAACGCACTCTCTCAAGAATACTTTTAGACACATGAGGATCACGAATAGCAAAACCAGAAATGGAATCCATGATAGGGAAACAACACCAACTGAATAATGACAGAGACAAAATAAACACAAAATAGCAAAGATATACTGGGTGACAATTAAGTGCTTAAGTAAAGTAAAGGGCTATAAAAATCGTATTTCTTAATTGATTTTCATTAAATTTTCAGGAATGAAATTTAAGAAGAAAGGAATTCAATAAATCACGATTGCAAAGTTAAAAACTCAACGGGCGATCATATGACGCAATATGGATTGCAATGAGGAAATTTTCCATGTGGGTAATGGTTAATCCTCAAACAATTATAATAATCTGTAACAAAACTAAAATATCCGAATAAAATATTGCGTTAAGTATGACAAACTTTTCAGATTCATTACGTCATCAGGGGGAAAAAACAAAAGCAGACAAAGAAAAGGGTAACGCAGCCTCAAATGAAACAGTGAATGGAAACATCTAGTAGAGTTAACAACAGATCTTATGCTTTAATAGTTCAAACTACCACACCTTAAAATGGAAACTGAATTAAAAAACACTTTACATGTGATTAAAAGTAAACTTTCAATGAGTGAAAATGAAATAGAAATGTTCAACGAATCTCTGTCTACCCTTCAAATAACAAAATGGCCAAAGATGGAAACAAACAAAGTCAAACTACTTATCCTATTCAACACCGTCACCGATACCAACAAAGATGAGAAAATTCACCTCATCATGAATCTGGCCCAATATCTACTACTCAACAGCCAACAAGAAAATAAAAACCCACTACCCGAGGATCTATCTACTAATGGTCAACAAGAATTATTACCAATTAAACTCGTGATCAACTGCCGAAGTAATACTTGGAGACCAACCTCAACAGTAAGGGAAAACATCACTAAGATCCACATGGGAGGAAAAAATAAAACCAAGAAACAACTAATACTAAAAGATAAAATACAGGAGAAGGACCTACTAAAAATACTACAAATCGATGACGAAGACGTAAACATCGGAGTGGTCAACTGGTTTCAACTGGTACAAAAAGACACCATCACATTCAATGACCCACACAAACTCAAAGAAGCCATAATTGAAAAATGGGATACCAAAAGAGAAATCTGGAGAAGGAAGAGAATCAGTTTCGACGAATACAAATTCCAAGTTTTCATAGAAAGCAGGGATGACTATGAAAGAAAGAAAAGAAACCGATTCATACTGGAAATCATGGACAAAAGTATATCATTTGCTGCACAAGCAGGTTTCAAACTTTGCGACAAATGCATGTCATCATACACCAACTATCATGATGTCAAAACATGCATCAAGAACATCGAGTCAGGGATAAATATGAACAATAGATCTGAAATACTTGTATAAACATAACTATGTAATCAATATCGATACAATCATTTACAACCCTTTCTTTCATCAATAAAACAGAATTTAAAAACCACAAACTCAGTAATCACACCCTGTTTCACATTGGATCTTTTTTTTAACAATTAAAACAGGATTAATATACCAAACTAGAGAAATTAAAATAACTAAGCCAATTAAAAATCAAAACTAGAAGAGACAAACTCAAAACAAACTAATAAATGCGAACCATCCACAAAGAACATCCTAAATCATTTAAGTCAGCATGAAATTTGTATCCAAATCTCACTCACGAGACTCCAGTAAATCGCATGAACTAATATTAAAAGGAAACTCAAAAAGAAATGACAACACATTGAGGTTAAAGTCTTACTCAATTCATCTGATCTCCTCAGCCAAAACTAACCATGCAGACGAATCCAACGCAACAGTTTACCAGAATCTTAAAGCCTTTCACAATCTCACAAAGCCTCTTATCTCACCCAAAGAGAACTGAAGTCCGACAACTAATCCAAGACAATGAAAACAACTCCTGAACAACATCAAAACAGACTATTTACAACATTACAAACCAACAATTTAGAATAAACCAAAATTAAATAAAACAAATATGAGAAATCCCTTAAAACCATGACAATGAACACCTGAAGATCACAAAACACCAACATACACGAAATACCTAAGCGTCTCTCAAAACCGTTAATAAAAACAAAACCCGTTAGACGAATTTAAGCATAACTTAACCCCAATTGAAAAATCAAATCAATTCATTACCCTGAAAATAACCTCACAAGCAACATAACATAACAGGAATGGCCAATTCAAACATGTTGTATCATCTAACCAACACAAACAATCTCAGAAACAAAACAAAACACAGGTATCTCTTCATTTAACTAAATGAAAATCAATTACACAAAATCATCTATAATTCATCACCTTGATGACAACCTCTGAACCGAACTCACTACACAAATTAATAATTCAATACAAATCCTCAGACCCAATAAATAATTTCCATAAATCAAGAAGACAACATTTCCGAGTACTCATTGGAATCAGAACCTGGAAAAATCATCAATGACTTCCATATCTAACTTCAAACCGCAGACAGGATGTCCCACTACAATGAATTATTTCATCAAAACTACTTGTATAATGCCAAGGCAGACATATTACAACCAATCAACAAATCTTGACCAAATAATAAACGCTCATCACCCTCGATTCATTAAATCTCGTAACACATACAAAATCTAACAATAAAACTTCACCAAGATAATCATTAAGATCTAAACGTAAAATAATGTCCCACGATCCATTTTGGCTAATCCTGACTATTACCCTCTGCATAATTAATTAACTAATACACTCATTGGCACGTTCAATGACCTAAAATTTGATCTTTACAAGGTGATTGAATGTACTATAGGAAACAATCAAATACATCAATTACAGGTCTAATATTGAACAACTTCTTGGAAAATAATTCATTGATTTCATCACCACTTACTATCTCGCCTATCATAACTTATCCATCTTATTGCAAATCAATTCATGGATTTTCTTCAAGTTACATTAATGCTAACCATCTAGGATCATTGACATCATAAGGATCTCTCTCCTAACATCAAGCTAAAACATTGAAATGCATGTTCATCAGAACTTTTCATCCCTCAGTCAACAGCATCATTTATCTATATCTAATCCCCAGAAACTTACTCATTGAATACCTAATATCAGTTCATTCTTAATTAAAACTTAATTTCTACCCAGTATAAAGCACAAAACATGTCACACCCTTAGAATAACTTAACTGCTCCTATTATCTACAGGCTAAATAATTCACAACTTGTATCGACATCAACAACTAAAACTCAGCTAATCTAAAAGATCAAAATTAATAACACCTCTGGATACTCACAACCTTTACTAAAACAAATCAGATGTTCACACTAATAAATGAAGGACAAATCTGCTATCTTCTCATGCAAACTAACTCCTCAAATTCAAACTAACTCCTCGAATTCAAATTGACGAAAGCGGTTACCCAGCTGCTAATGGTTTCTGGTATTTATCCTACTAAGCTCCATTTATGTATCAATGAAAACAACCCTTTCTTCATTCTGGGTATCAACAAGAATAGACAATCATTGAATAATAAAAAGGGTTGAAACCAAAACATCATATTGATCACGCATAGTAAAATCCTAGGTATTGACAACCAACTAGACTTTCCACTTCCAGATAATAGGATCCAATCTTCATGAGTAGCATGGTTATCTGAAATAAACAGAAAACAACATCAATAGTTTACAATGAATAAAATATACATCGATGAAACGAGAACAGGGTAATACCAACCAAAATCTAAGTCGATCCTTGTACAAGAAACTTTACTCAACATAAAAACAGTAACTCTCACCACGAGTAAAACAAGCTACTGCGAACAGATTCATCAAAGGCGTTTAATAACCGCAACCCTTGGCTTGTATTCATTCATGCTAGCAAATTCCAATTACAAAACAATTAATCCAATAAAGACGCAATGACCAAAAGGTCTATCTAACTAAGTCCCTAAGAAAGAAATGAAGAATTCAATACGAGCCGAAGACAATTAGTACCCAATACACTAAATATTTACCTACTGAATAAAGAAGGTTGCCAATGAAGTTTTACGAAGTCCATCTCACATTAAAACTGCTTAAAACCACAACTCACAGGGGTACAATGAACAGACTGGTCCAACACAAGAAAACAGCTAATCCAGCTAATGAAAAGAGACAAATTGAAAGAATTATATTAACTTAAATAAAACAATCAAATAAACTTACCGACAATCATAAATAATTCCCAAAGCAACCCACCTTTAGGGAATTTTTTACGAAGGCATGTCATAAACTCATAGAGGGTTAAGGTGCTCAATATTCAGGTAACAAACAAAGTTTATCAACATAAAACACACAATCAATCCTAGAAAACTCTACACAAATTAAAATCACCAATCACTCTTCAAATAAGACTCGCTCAAAATCCTTTGCTATAATAAAATAGCACAGCAAGACCAAAGCAATACCTTAAACCACAAAAAACAAAATTACTCCAATGCGCCTACATCTCTCAGAACACCAAATATCCTTAGGAACTAATAACTACTTATTGAACCGACAAATCACTATCAAGTATCATTCACGATCCACTCTACTTGGAATCCTCATAGCAGCAAATACCCAACTGAAAACAACCCAAATATCACGCAGCATAACCAATGGCACTAGATGACAAATAAAAATTGAGGAAAAATCAGCAGACAGACTAGGAAAAACTGCACATAACAAAAGAATTAAGTTAGGAAACAATTTATTGAAATATTAAAAAGACCGTAAAGATCTGATAAAATCATAAGCATAAAATGAATGCCTTTAAAGAAGTGGGTTCACGTAAACATCACCCTCCTTCACATCAGAATAATGACCAGAAAATTCCTCCAAATGATATAAATGAAGAGAACCATTCATAGTCTTTTTATGTAACCGAGGATCCAGGGTATAAATATAACCATTATTGACCTCATAGTAATCATCCCGTAACCGCATCTGAACATAGGTATGTTCTTTCAAGGCCTGATCTCCCTCCTGCATCGGATGATAGTAGTCACCATATTCATGGCCATTTACATCTTTATAACAAGTAAAACAAACAGTGGAAGAAAAATGAACATATGAATAGACAACACCAGCTACATCCAGTTTCAATAAATCAGGCAAAACAGATGGATCTGCTTTTTCCTTGAAGTCAATAGCAAAGGCCAAGATACGAGGTGCATTCAGGAATTTTATGGAACCAAAACCTCGGATAATATGATCACACATGATATCACGATCAAAGAAATGGACAGAATTAAACTGCTGGATATCTGCCACAGAAAGAGGATTATTCAAAACAGACTGAATATCCACATCAGGAGGAACCCATAGAAAAGGTGAAGAGAACACATCCTGGAAAACTCCAGAACAACAGGAACAAGCACAAGTGCAACCTAACTTGAGGAAAAAACAATCAGAGAAACCCGGAAGCTCGGAAGACAGCTTCGACATAATATCAAAATAGGCAATCCTCTCGTCTCCACCATTCTTCTTCCCATCCTCACCAATATCATATAGAGGGTCACAATAAAGACAAAGGCTTCCAACCAACTCATCATAGAGTAAACTATCCAAAACACATTTAGCAGGAACAGGCTCAAGATAATCGGAGTCAAAGTGAATACCATGTTCACCACGGTCCACTATTACATCAGGATGAAGAACCTTTAATTCATCAGTCTTCTCGTCATAAGATGCGATATGCCGATAATGTGAAAAAATACGGTACAACAAATCTGTCCAGAAGAATGGAACCTCCTCCTCAAACCGACTATTAGCATTACCAGTCAACTCGCCAGACAGATATTTCAAAAGAAACTTTCCATGAGCTGAATCAAATATTCCAAGAAAGCAAACGAATGCAACAACGGTACCAATGCAGCAATTAAATAACAGTGTCCCCTTTTGTTAGGAAAACCAATCACATAACAAGGCTAGAAATAAGAGAAAGGAACAAAAACATAATGAATTAAAATGAATAATTAATACAAAAAACAGAAACTCACCATCATAAATGTCGGAGCCATCTTCCAGATCTCTTTGGACAAATTATAACAGCTTACATCTGAAGCCAAGTCTAAATCGTAAGCAGCACCAAAAGAGAAAAACTCCCGTCCATTCAGACGAATCCCAACACGAACTATGGAATAAACTTGGAGTCCGAGTGTATAACTTTGGAAAACACGAGTAAAAGATAATCTCCAATCAGACTGAATCAAATAATCACAACATAAAATAACAGTGAAATTACGGACGTCATCTTTGGTCTCAAAAACAGTATGAGGTGTCAAAGGATCAAAACCAAGATCAGCAACAACTAATGGAGAAATCTGTTGAATTAATTAATTAAAAAACAGATTAAAAACACAATTTTAAACATAATTATTTAATCAAAACACAAAAATTAAGATCACATACAATTAAATCACCAAGTTCTTTAAGTGAACCCATCACTAAAATATGATTCAAAATAGTTACTTAAACAATAAGTATAATCAAATCCAACTTCTCGTTATGAAAATCTGGAAAATGATGATCATTGCTAAGCCTTATCTAGGGCTTAGCAGACCCTGGATAGATACTCATAAGCAATGGACCAATGAGAACTAAGGGAGCAGAAACAGTTAAAATATTATAATGCAAGTGAGAAACAAGACAGACAGATACACTCATAGTTCAAATCTAACTGAAAGAATAATGACACCTGAAAACAGTAACTTGAGTCAAATAATTAACTCTAAATAATTAAAAAACAAACTTTTTGAAACTAATCCAATAACAAAACTAAACAAACCTTAAGCCTCCATGGGAAGATCATAAAAGAACAAACAAACAAACATGAAAATATATATAATCAATACAATTAAATTCATAGAACAGGGTGAAAAAATATTCCTGGGAACCAACACCTTACTGGAATCAAAACCTGCAACAATCATCTGTGCATTCAATATCTAACACAAAACACAGAACTTGATCCCCCATCACAATGAACTATTCAAACAAAACTACCTGTACGCTGCCAAGGCAGACACATTACAACTAATTAACAAATCTAAACCAATTATTAACGCTCATCACCGAAATCCACATACAACACATGCAAAATCTAACAATTAAAATTCTCAATCTCCCGGAAAATAATAATTGAGGCTTAAACGTTGAATGTCCCATGATCCCTTTGCTAATCCTGACTATTACTTTCTGCATTGATTATCTAACTAACACATTCATTGGTATAATCAACAACTCCAAATTTGATATCTGCACGATAATTGAACATACTATGGGAAATAATATAACTGCATCATCAATCACAATTGAATTTTAATATTGAACATCTTCTTGAAAACTAATTCACTGATTCCATCACCACTATCCTACCTACCAAAACTCATCCATCTTATCACAAATCACCTCATGGATTATTCTCACTTTACGTTAATAATCACCATTCAGAATCATTAACAATTTAATAATTCTCTCCGAACATCAAACTGCATTATTGACATGTATGTCCATCGGACCTTCCATCACTCACATAGCGATCCTAGGTATTGCAACCAGCTAGACTTTCCACTCACATTATGAAACCCAATCTTCACGAAGACCATTGGAACATGGCCATCTGAAATAAATAAAAAATAATCAAAATCAAATCAACTGCCGGCATCACTAAACCAGTCACCAATTCAGTTGAATAAGAATTGAATCATTGAAACACCATATGCTAAAACTGCTAACACATATAATAAAATATCCATCAATGGAGCGAGAACACGATCAGGTTGACTAAAAACTCAGTCAATTCTTGTTCAATAAAACTTCAAAACACCTTAATCAATAGGGAAAAGTGACTCTCACCACGTATGAACAAGCCATTGCGAACAGATTCATCAAATGCGCGCAATACCCGTGACCCTTGGCTTGTAATCATTCATTCAGTAATAGAAATGAACTTAAAATAAAACAAATTAAAAACTCACCATCATAAATGTCGGAGCCATCTTCCAGATCTCTTTGGACAAATTATAACAGCTTACATCTGAAGCCAAGTCTAAATCATAAGCAGCACCAAAAGAGAAAAACTCACGTCCATTTAGACGAATCCAAACACGAACTATGGAGTACACTTGGAGTCCGAGTGTATAACTTTGGAAAACGCGAGTAAAAGATAATCTCCAATCAGACTGAATCAAATAATCACAATATAAAATAACAGTGAAATTACGGACATCATCCTTGGTCTCAAAAACGGAATGAGGTGTCAAAGGATCAAAACCAAGATCAGCAACAACTAATGGAGGAATCTGTTAAATGAATTAAATTGGAAAAACAGGTTAAAATCACAATGGTTAACGTAATTATTCAATCAAAACAAAATTACTACATACAGTTAAATCACCAAGTTCTTTAAGTGAACCCATCACTAAAAAATAACTAAAAACAATTACTTAAACAATAAGTATAATTAAATCCAACTTCTCGTTATGAAAATCTGAGAAATAATGATCATTGCTAAGCCGTGTGTGCCTATGTACTGTTCATCAGAATAACAAATGTTTGCTATAAATCCACTCAATATTGTTGAAATCAAATACCAATGAGCATTATTTGGTCTTCTTTTGAAAACTGTGCGACCTGAATGAAGGATATTATCTGGTTTAATTACGTCATAAATTATTTGTTTCACTTTTTTCTTCTTGCTTTCATTATTTTTTGAACTTGGAGCATCTACATTTAGTTGAGATTCATCTGTTTTTACCTCATTGTCAACAGCGTCATATAGCATCAACATAACCCAAACAGCTGCAATAACCGCTAATACAGATGAAATGATATAAACTCCAATGTATTAATAGTTACGAAGCTGGTTCGAAAACCATGGTTTAGACTCAAGCATACCTCCAGCCAAAAGACTTGCAGTAGGCATTGCTGTCGATAAAAATTTCGAGTATAATAACATTATTAAGCATCTAAACATCAAGAATTTACAATTCGAATTATAAGTTTTGATTGAAAAGATATAACTTACTAGCAAATAAGCAAAGTTCGATGATTGTAAATCTAACAGCTCGAAACTTGGCTGGTGTCTTCCTTGTAGCATAAGTAAAGGTTCCTAACGTAATAATTATTCCGCTTCCAGTAAAAGCTGTTACCAAATTTGCCCATAATAATGTGTCAGCGCCTAAAAGATAAACGTTTAGTGTCAAATGGTAATACTATAGTTGAAAAGTTTACAGTGTAGCTTCCTAATCAATTACATGTATGCTGCTGATAAGTTGTTAAGATTGCTCAAATACACAATAACACAATTGGTTCGTCACAATAGCAGCTCAGTTGGCTCAATAGTTGTATTACGGAAAACAATGCAATCCAGTGAGTTTAGACCCACAAGGGAACACACCCAAGTATGAAATCGATATAGAGATTTTATTGGTCGCTATCGGCACATTAGACCTTGATGAAGATAAATATAGCGAAGTTAGCTACTATCTTTTCGATTTCGGCATTTTATCGCCTTTTTTCTAGAAAAATTTGTATGCTTTTCTATGAGGATTTGAATTTTTTTATTCAATGTATCTAACTAATACTCTGATTGTGCAATAAAAAGTAGGTTTCTGTTTCAACATTCTAAAGTTTAAAAATGAACTCACAAATCTTCATAGAAAAGCATACAAAATTTTTAAGAAAAAAGGCGATAAACCGAAATCGAAAAGATAGCAGCTAACTTCGTTATATTTATCTTCACCAAAGTCTAATGTGCCGATAGCGACCAATAAAATCTCTATATCGATTTCATACTTGGGTATGTTCCCTTGTCAGTCAGATTTAAATGGTATTGACTTATCATACGGTGTTGTTTTCTCGAATTTATGATCTATTATAATTGTACGTTTGTCTATGGCCAATGAAGCTCGTTGAACAATTTATTGAAACACCCTTTACTTACCCATTTCAAAATGTAGACATTGATGTATAATCATAATGTTTTGACAGACGATTGCTAAAGATGCTACACCAGAAAGATACCGGAGATGACCAGGATATTTATCCATCCAATAACCCAAAATGAGGGATAAAATAATCGCTGGTATTGTTGTCATTAGAGAGACATGGTTTTTAAGTGTTGAAGCGTCTTTCAATACATCATTCCTGACTGTATCATATTCAGGTCCAGCATTTTCCAAGTTTAAACAGACACTTTCATAGATTGAATATTTGTTGATACAATATTTATCCTACATCAGTTGGTTGAAAGCAAATCCAGGCATCCAGTATTACTTTGACAGTAACTTGGGATCCATTACCTCCACAAGATTGGAATTCGTCTTCTATTTGGTACAAAATTTACTGGAAACTATCAAATGAATATGACTATGATTATCAAACTAAAGAGCTGAATCAAAGTCAAGTTGGAATGTATGTACATGTAATAGATGTTGGGAAAACAATTACTAAAAATATCTGGTCAAAGTACAAGCAACCAACAGAATGGGAGAAGGTCCAGTTAGCGAACCAAAAGAAGTCCATTCAGCTGAAAGTATGCCTCAAGTTCAACCAAGTTTGGTAACAGCTTTTCCCTTCAATTCAACTGGACTCAATGTTTCATGGGCACCTCTCGAGCGAACTCGAGCTAACTGGCTAATTTATTGGTCATCGAGTGAAATACTGGAGAACGGGACAGGCTCTTACATTGCTTCATCGTGGTACTCATAACCATGGATTGATCGTTGCTCTTTCACCTCACACAGAATACAGTTTTTCTGTTATGGCATACAATGAAGCTGACTCTGGACCTAAAAGTGAACCTGCAATTGCTGGAACATTCAAAGCAGCCCCTCAAAGAGTACCAACTAATGAAAAAGTTAAAGCAATTGACTCAGGTTATGGTCAAGTAACTTGGCGTGGTGTAGATGCATCATCAGATGAGGAACCGATTAATGGTTATAAAGTTCGCTACTGGGAAAGCGATTAAAAGATCCAATCAGCTAAAGAAGTTACCAATTTCCTCGAAGATCTGACGATCGTGAGTGAAGATTTAAATGTCATAATTTCTGGCTTGATTCCTGGTAAAACTTCGTGTTCTCGCTTATAAGCTCTGGTGGTGATGGTAAAATGTCTTCAACTGCTATCGAATTCAAAGTTGGAGGATAAATTGATGAAAATTTATCAAAGGATTCACCTACTCAGCTTAAATCATCCCAACAATTGAATTTATAATTTAAATCGAAATTCATTTGTATTTTTACTCGTTTGCGCCAAACTTATGACTCACTTATAACTTCAAAAGATGAAAAATTGAAGCTTTACTGAAAAGAAACATTAATAATTGAATTCCTTATACAATAATGTTTCAATATTTAGAAAGGTTGATTAAATTAAATTGCTACTTCTTTGATGATCAATTAATTCAGCAAGAAAATCATCAGCTAAATATGTTTAAATTACACTATAAGCGTTCGTTCACTTTCGATATTCTATACAGAGAGCCTGATCATGATTATGATACTTTAATTTGAACTATTCAAAGAGTTTAAATAGCTTATTCAATCGATTTCAATTCGATGTAAACTGTTTCACAAATAAACCGAAATTATCATTCTGTGATTTTTTATATACATTATTAGTTGTTATAGCTATTTGGATCAGTAGAAAAATCTGATTAAGATAAATAATCATGTGACAGGTAAATAAATAAAAAAACTAGTGATAACAGTATACAGTTGAACTCAGAGAAAGCGAGAAACGCAAACAATTGTGAGTTGAGATAATCGTCTGCAATTGATTAGTCATTAATGTTTTGTTGATTTGTATAAGTGTTTACGTTTATTATTGGTGTGAAATGGATTTTGATCAAATATTTTCATTCCTTCAACCTTTAGATTCGCCAACACTGTATACAGATTATGCTCCGCAAGGTGACACTTCAGCTGATCAATCATTACCTAAAAATTCATGTTCAAACCAAAGTCTATCTCTTTTGAGAGCTTTTTGTTCCGATGAAGATACTGTTAAAAGCTACTTGCTAGATGGAGATGAATTGAATAATCAAAACAATGGAGGAACCCAATTCTCTGATTCCTCAATGAATAATCACGATGATTGTCTAGAAAATTGTCTCAGTTCTGGTGAACAAACCAACCAATCTCATGGTCCATTGACTGTTGAAAATTTGAGTAAGTTAAAGTATTATTTAACTGTTTAACATTCCTGCTCATGAAACTTTCATTGATACACAGTTCCAGTCCAATATGATGTCTCATCATGCATCACAGCTAATCCCCGAGTCATGGAGTATTTCCGGTCCAAAATAAACGATGAAAATTTTAATCTAAGATCGAACTTTATTCTACTCGTTAAACGTGGCTATAAAATGATCTTGTCAGAAAACACAGATAATAGTGAAGTTGAGCCTTGGAATCCTGATGTCAGTCAAAAAATCCTGTCTGTTTATTTTTCTTCATTAAGTATGAAAAGTGAATATTTATCCAGTGAAACAGCACTAAATGGATTTGAGTCAATGTTAACCAGAGAGGCATGTGTCGCTTTCAGGGGTCAAAAACAGTTGCATTTACTTCCAGATTTAAATGACAGAAGTCGAGCAAGAGCGAGTCCAGATTGGCTCATTTCAATATGTAATGGAATCAAAGGTTACAGAAAAATCGAGCCCAGTGATAAAGTAACTCTTTTATGTAGCGTATATAATCATCTTAATTTAATGGAAGCTGTTTCTTCTTACGATGCTTCGATTGACGGCTGGGGTGTAAGTAGCCATAACTAATTTGACCTTTTACCAATCTTTTTTCACTAATTGGTTATTTTTTTCGATGCTCCAAGTTTTCAGAATACAAATATGATCGACGAGACACATTTCTCTTCAGTCAACTCTTGCACGATGGACTTGTTCACGTAATCGAAACCTTTCCCGAACGATTAAGAAACGATATAAATGCCATTATTCTCATGTATCTAATCATTATTTTCAATGCTGATGTATCCGGATTAAAACATCCCGAAATAATCAGGTTTGATCCAGTTGTCTATTTTTCTATTGAGTTGCTCACATTTTTAAATCTTTTTACAGAAATGAACAATTTTCATACATTTATTTACTACGACGTTACTTGCGAACAGTTTGTGAATCTGATTCCGAAGCTTCAGACAATCATTACCGGCTGATGGTCAAAATTGAACAGTTGAGACTTTTGGGTGAACAGACTGAAAAATTTTTCATTACACTACTGAAAGAGCCGTTTGTGGAAACGATAACAAAAGCCGTCATGGGGAAATACACTCATCAATTTCTTCAGCTGCAATAACTTTTAACACCGATAATCATTGTCTTTCAATACAGCATTCTTCACTGTATCATATTCAGGTCCAAATTCAAACAGACACTTTCATTGATTGAATATTAGTTGATACAATATTTATCCTGCATCAGTTGGTTGAGAGCGATTCCAAGCAATGAAGTACTTAAAATTGCCAAAAAGTAAAAAACATTGATCAACAAAATTGCAATGATTTCTCAAACCTCTTTGGAAGTAATTTTGGCCATTTTGATCACTTTAATTGGAAAGTTAATACTTGAACTTTGAAGACGTTATCCACTCTCAACACAGTATTGAACATGGCGTCACAAACACTTGTTAGTTACAAAAAAATAAATGGATATAAATTAAAATTCACGTTGGATGGACTTAACTATTTATGTCTCCTTCTTGTCACAAACAAAAAATAGCAGATATTCATTCTGTAAATGCAATATCATACTATTAATAATCAAGACAATCTCAAGATTATTAGATTAGTTTTTTGGTACTCTTCAAATTCAATATAATCTTATCAAGCACAACTGCACCTAAAGACCCTTCAATGCAACTGTTGCAACTTCTGCAGACGATTAGAAACGATATAAAACTTTGTTTGCAAACACCTTGACTCAAATGTACAATAAAATAAAATATGGTTCTACAGGTTAACTAAATGAAATTCATGTTTCAACTTTGAAAGCGATTTTATCAGAAACTTTCAATCAGAGAATTTTTAATTACATTCCATTTCTTATGTCTTCAAAGTTTTATC
The DNA here is from genome assembly GCF_039701765.1 of Tetranychus urticae. Lineage (NCBI taxonomy): Eukaryota > Metazoa > Arthropoda > Arachnida > Trombidiformes > Tetranychidae > Tetranychus > Tetranychus urticae. The sequence goes on along the minus strand of NC_142958.1, from coordinate 20,034,517 downwards.
AGGTTACAACTCTTAACTCGAAAGTTAAAACTTGGATTTATTTTGTTCAGCTGTAGAATCAGATTTTATACTTTAATGTAATTTAATCCAAACAAACGTTATTGCAAACGTAAAAAACGACTGGGCAAACTTGTGCTTCTACCTCTCGGATTTGATTGTAACTAAATTACCAGGAAAACTTCTTGAACCAGAAAATTTTCGGGTTCATTTTTTTCATTGTTTTTTCGCTCATCTATTAATAAGAGTTCAATATTTATATGGCATCTAAAGATTAATTTTCATGATTGAGGAGTTTGATTAATCCATTAAAACTTCTATAAATTGATCAATCCAACATTGTCTCAAATGTTTACTAATTTACAGTTTTTTTATTGTCATCAAACTACACCAGCCAATTAAACAGAGAAACTATTCAATCAAATTGATTTGCTACTATTGCTGTGGATCTGATATTTGTATCTATAGTCTTATTTGAAGATCAGATATTTTCAAGTTACAACATTCGAATCGATCGGAAAATAATTTTGATGTTAATTTCTCATTTGTTAGATTGGATTAAAAAACATGACAAAATTGAATCTCAGCTGTTTATCAAAATTTATGTCTCCATAAATAGCAGTAAAAAGCTATTCCCAATCATTCAGATTATCTGACATTTCTTTTTAATTTAAGCCGACTTCATTGTTTGATTGATTATTATATTAACAATGAAACAATTTTCTTTTACCCTTTAATAATTTCGAGCATCTTTTTGGTTTTGTTTTGACATTGCCTTATCAAGTTACCAAAATGAATATCGATAATTTGCCTGATGACTGCTTATTATATATTTTCAATCTTTTCAATAGATTTGAGACTCTTCTGAATTGTGCTTCAGGTAAATATAACATTAAAATAATTATCAGCATTATAAGTTGAAACTATTAATTATCTTCATCTATCAACAGTTTGTGAAAGATGGAAATTCTTGGTTTTCGAAAGGTTTCGTAATGTTAAATACTTGTCAGGTCAGTTGAAATTTAAAGCTGGACACAAAATTATAAACCGATAAAGATGATAGTAATAAACAGCTAAATTTTCCATAAAGATTACTGTATAAGCGGTCATTTTCCTACCAGTACGATATTCATTGGTGATGATTCCCGACTCAAGCAAACTGACATATTAAAATGGCTTCCTAAACTCAAGGTGCGTTTATTGCATGAGGAAAAATGTAAATTGAAAAATTGGATTTTAATAGATCAATTGCTTTTTGAAGATTTTGGCTTTTGGATGCCTTGACTTGAGTTGCTTTTCGACTTTACCGGTCAAAGGATTGCTATTGGTTTGGTATGCAGTTATGACTAACGTCAATTTGGAACTTCCGTTGATTGAAATGCTAGCTGCAGATTATCATAACTTTTTCGTAAATGATATACACGGTCCAAAGCTAAAGCAATTATTTATTCGCAGATGCAGACTTTCCAAGTTCTCCAGATGTGCTAAGCATTTTCCGAACTTGAAGCGACTTCATATTGAAAAATTTACAGGTATATTTATATTTTCTCGTTCCATATTAAGGTCTTCATATTTGTATCTTCTTGTCTATAAAACAGGACGACCTTTCAAAGAAAAATTTTATTCTGGACCTGTTTTCGAAAAGCTGGAGATTTTAGAAATGGCTTTTCACACACGATTGAAGCCATGTGCATATTATGGATTCAGCCTTGCAGACCATTGTCAAGCTCTGAAAAGTGCTTTTCATTTTATTCAAGATGATAAGGAATTTTTCATCAACAGTGGGATTAAAAATCATTTCTTAGAAGATTTAGTTCTTCAATTTGTTAGTATTTCTTTTGAAAATTTAAAACTCAAATTTTTACATGATTTCATGTTTCTCTTCATAACATTACAGGAAGCTCGTCAGGATTGGTCAGTTTTAAGACGAATATTGATCAAGTATCCAAATTTGAAACATTTGGCTATCGTAAGAGAACATGACACAGGAATATCTGATGAAAATATTCCCGAACTTTTGCAGTTACTTGCGCATATTACTCTCATTGATCTCAGAAACTCGGAAAAAGTAACCGAAAAGTCAACTGAATATATTGATTGGTTCTGTAGACATCATAACCGTTCAATTTCATTCTATTACCAAAAAAGAACTCAAATAACAAAGAAATGGCCTCATTTATCAACCAAACGAGTTCTTCTAGGTGAAGGATTTGATTTCATGAAACACTGTTTCTTGATGGATTACAATACTTTGCCTCATCTACTGGTTCCTATTGAATAAACAAATATCCATGCAATCACATTTGAATCATTGAGAATAGTTAGCCAAGTATGATAATATTTATACATGTAATCACTATTCTTTCATCAGTTACAATTGCATGATATGAGATATTATGTATCGAGATATGAAAATTTAATCCGTATCAAAAATAAAAAAAATAAAATTCTGACTTTTAGTCAGATTTAAATCCTTGGATTGGAATGTAAAAAATACCATTTCTTAAAATGGTGAATAAGTTCAAGTTTATGAGATTGGTGCACCCAAAACTCCCCTTTGATTCGCTTAAGCTGTAGACGTGATGAGTTTAACATTTAACGATATACTAATAGGACCGATAATTTCATAACGGATAATATGAATTAAACAATAAAAAAGTTTCGGCAAAAATATTGATCAAAATTTATGAAAAATAAAGATGTAACAATAAGTATGAACATCACTCAACTATGGATTACAGGATTAATTGTAAATTGGCTAGAATGATGTTCATAAATAGAAAATGAACTGTTCAAAAAGCTCGAAAAATGAAACGATTTCAAGTCCTTCTCATCAAATTGAGATTTAATGGTGAAAATAATTTCAAGCATGTAGCTGATCACAGTCAACTGACTGCAGTTTTATTGAAGGTTTCTGATAGCATATAATCCTTTATCTGCTCCAGATATGATCAGATGAAAAAAGTTACTTCTAATGAGTTGTTGCACTAGAGGTGATTCTCTGGAATTGCTGTTCAGTTCTAGTGCATCTATGATAGTTTTGCTTAATTTTGCAGTTTACATTACTCATTATTTAAATCATGTAATCCAGTCAGTTAAGCAACTGATAAGTGAGTCAAGTTTGTTGAATGTTTCTGATCTCATTAATTCTTTATCAGTTCCGATATGTTCGAATGTAAAATAATGCAACGATGTATAAAGAAGTGCCCTTCTGGAATAAGTGTACAGTTCTAGTGAATCTTTGATATTATTTTTTAATCTCACGATTTGTATTAGTTTTTGTGAAAGTAATATCACAATCTCAGTAGATGCAGACAGTAGCTTAACTCATAACTTTCAATAATATTATTTTTCGCCCAATTACAAGTAAAGTCTGAAACTTGAGATTATTAATGCTCTAATACAGTATAAGTTCATTTCCTAATTGGTCATCACAGGATATAAAAAACCTGGTCGCAAAATTGTACAAATGGCAATTTGACCTCAATCTTCCCTAAAACTGTGGGCTATAAACTAAAAGTTTTTCGGAAACATACTTCTTTTCAACAATTTTGATAGCAGACTTTTCATAAGATTAAGTTCAAAACGACCAGCTACGTACTTCTTTTGATATTTTCACCTAAATTTTTTGAATGCAGAGATGTTCGAAGCTGAACTTTTTCCTCGACCTTTTTTTATTCATCTTTAAATAATATACAGAACTTCTCGATAGAACGAGCTTGGGGCAACTATTTTCCCCATCGACGGGAAAATGCTTGCATCGCGTTAGACCTTATTTTCTTATATTTGATGTACGAATATAAATTAACTTTGCATTTAAAGTGTGTAAAGTGCATTCTTTCATTTCCAACGTAATTTTTTCAATAAAGTATCAACATAGCTCAAACTACGCCGCTTCACGGCTGCCCTAGTAGTTGATGAGTCAGAACATTAACTTCATCAATCACAGGATCTCCATGGTTTTAAATTAATAAACATGAAAAGTGAATATCAATATAAAGAAATGATAATTTGTATATTGCATTCAGGTTTGTCAAGACATCATTTTATACAATAATAACAGTAAGACAAGTTTTAATATTTACGGGTCATTCAGATTTAAATTCAAAGGATTATTTTTAACATTTTTACCATTCTCATGGAATGAAACTGACAACGGCTTTTGACATCATTTGCATCAATACATAATATTAATATTAATAGAAAGACTTTTCTATCAATAATTTTGGCAATCTTTCTCATTCAGATGCTTGATGATTACATTGATTAAGCCAAACCAAAACAATAAGTTAAGCAAATAATGTTAAATGAGATGACCAAAAGGGTTTCACTGTTTCACGTCTCGAAATGCTCGATATTGAACGAAATTCGAAATATCTGAACATAAATTGCTACTTCAAATTATGAAGCCTCTAACCCAAAGAGTTTCAATTGAATATAATTATCTGGTAACTTGATGTGAGTTTTGATCTGTAGTTTGTAGCAATCATAAAAAGTTTTTACCCGGACTGAATATTATACTAAATGGGCGCCAAATTTAATAATAACTTTTCTTATTTGACTACAAATTAATAGTTGATTTAAACCATCGGTGCTATTGTATTTTGCTTTGTTGACTTGTGATCAAATGAACCTGGACAGTCAATTTGCTCAGTAAATTATTCGCAGAATGTTGCAACCTACCAGAAGTAATCCTCAGCTTTCGCGTCTAAGCTCAGGATTAACTCGGATGGATTAAAGGGGCGTCTTCTGGTTCAGTCGTGCTGATAAAATTATTGCTAATTTAATGAGTACAGAGAAACCTATTGTATAAACTGATGATTGGTTTTTTGAGCATTAAAAATGTTTTCACGAAATGATACCTGTAATCTTTTAATTGTTAGTAAACGAACACATAAATAGCAAATTTTATCCAATGTAAATTTCAGTTTATGTCAGTTTATTTTTTGCATAAGATCAAGTGCTTGTGACAACACATTCAACATTGTGTTATAAGGAGTAAATAAAGTCTTCAAAGTTGCTTCCAATTAAAGTGATCAAAATGGCCAAAATTACTTGCAAAGAGGTTTGGGAACTTGTTAAACTTTTGAGAATCGATGTTTTTTACTTTTTGATAAATCTATGTACTTCATTACCTGATGTAACTGGAAATCAACTGATGCAGGATAAATATTGTATCAACAAATATTCAATCAATGAAAGTGTCTGTTTAAATATGGAAACTGCTGGACCTGAATATGATACAGTCAAGAATGATATATTGAGAGACACAACAACACTTAAAAATCATGTCTCTCTAATGACAACAATACCATCGATTATTTTATCACTAATTTTGGGTTATTGGATTGATAAATATCCTGGTCATCTAAGGTATCTTTTTGGTTTAGCATCTTTAGCAAACATCTTTCAATTCATCATGATTATTTATCAATGTTTACACTTTGAAATGGGTAAGTATAATAATAGATACTCGTTATTGATTAGAAAGCTTTCCAGTTATTCAACTCATTTGACGCTCAACGTTTACTTTTTAGGTGCTGACTTATTATTATGGCCAGGTTTGGCTACAGTTTTAACTGGAAGCGGGATCATTATCTCAGTAGGAACCTTTACTTATGCGACAAGAAAGACACCAGCCAAGTTTCGAGCTGTTAGGTTTATGATTCTCGAAATTTGCATGTTTGGAAGTAAGTTGCATCATTTTGATCATCGCTCATAGTTTTAATAATAAATGTTTATTATTTTTATTATTATTGATAATAATAATATTTTTTATACTTCAATGTGTTATCGACAGCTATGGGTATTTCAAGTTCCTTGGGAGGAAGTATACTTTCAACTAAACCATGGTTTCCCAATCAGCATCGTAATTATATCGGAGCTTATATGGTTTCATCGGTAATCGCGGCTATTGCGGCAGTTTGGGTTATGTTGATGCTATATGACGCTGCTGACGATGAGGTTAAAACGGATGAATCTCACCTATACAGTGATGCTTCAAGCGCTGAAAATAATGAAAACAAGAAGAAAACAGTGAAGCAAATAATTTATGATATAATCAAACCTGATAATATCCTTCATGCAAGTCGCACAGTTTTCAAAAGAAGACCAAATAATGCTCATTGGTACTTAATATCATCAGTATTTATTGGATTTATATCAACAGTTTGTTTTACTGGTCAGCAGGTTATAAGCTTCCAGTTCAGCCAAAAAGTATATCATTGGAGTGCTGAACAGATTGGATATTACAACACGATTTTCGCTTTCCCCACTGCTTTGGGTGCACTTATTGGCCCTCCACTATTCATTCATAAAATGAACTTTCATGATAGTTCAGTGGCCATAATTGGTATATTGTCAATAATGGCGGGTTTCCTCACCAAAGGTCTTATCCTTAATCCCTTAGGCAACATTGGCATCTTTCTTGGCCTTTTTGCTGGTGTCATATTTGTTGCCGATCGGTCAATCATTTCACGTATGATTCATAGAGAAGAGATTGGACAAATTTACGCATTTACATCGGCTCTTGGGGGATTTGCACCGACAATTGCGTCAACTTTTTACACCGAAACCTTTAAAGCAACATTGGACTACAATCCTGGTCTTGTGTACATAATTGCTGGTTTACTATTGACTTTTCCTTTAGCTAATTATATTTTGCTCAACATAAACAAGCAGAAATGGGATTTAGTTTTGATTGCTGAAAAGGAAAAGGAAACTCAAAAAAACAAAGTCCAACTTGATGCACCTGAAAAATAACGAAACTCATTCACTTGACCGGACACTCCTCTTACATTGTTTATAGCATTATTTCAATGCAAATTATACGAATTATTATCATACATTATACGAAACAGAATTTTTTGATTGCTCATTTCGAACCTTGCAAATAATTGAACCAAAATTGCACCCCGTGTCCCAGCAGCTTTTAAAAAATAAAATTTGAATAGCTTTTGTACAGAAAGCAGATCTTAACAAATTTATCGTGTATGAAAATAAACTGAAACAAATTGAGGTAAATTTATTAAACTTTATTGCTTAATATTTTTCTATTGTTTTCCAGTTCAAATTTAGTAACGTGAATGCTTTCAAAATAATTTGAACAATCGGATTGTCGAGTTTTTATATTCAAAACTGAATTGTACCGATAAGTCATATCCATAGGTATGCTTCGGTAGATCACAGTTAATTGCGAGATTAATACGGTTCATATTTGATTTTGATGGCTGATGAGCTTTTTACAGTGAAAGGTGACTTCATGAGGAAAAAGAGACGGGCGCGAAGTTATTTTTACACAGTTTAAAAGTGAAACACAATTCTTTCAAGACATTTCCTCCTAGCTTCTGAACATCACGATTTTGTTAGCGAGTTTTCTTGTAAAACGTGAAAAGGTGAGATGAATAATGATGTCCATTGAGTGAATTGATTTTGCTATCTTTCATCTGATAGAAAATTCGTTTTTTCTTCGTGAGTTTCCTTCTCAGCAATCAAAACTAAATCCCATTTCTGCTTTTTTATGTTGAGCAAGATATAGTTAGCTAAAGGAATGGTGAATAATAAGCCAGTAATTATGTACGCAATACCAGGATTGTAGTCCAATGTAGCTGTAAACACTGTGGTGTAGAATAACGATGAAAGTGTTGGAACGAATCCTCCAACAGCAGATGAAAAGGCGTAAACTTGCCCGATCTCGTCTTTTTCAATCATCCGAGAAATGATTGACCGATCGGCAACAAATATGACACCAGCGAAACATCCAAATATGGCGAAGAAGTAGGCTACTGGACTAAGGATGAAACCTTTGCCGAGAAAAGCGACCATTATTGAAACAGTACCTATTATGGCCAATGAAGTATCATGAAGGTTCATTTTATGAATGAATAATGGAGGACCGATGAGTGCACCCAATGCAGGGAAAATAATGACAATGGACCCATAATATCCAATTTGCTCAGCACTCCAATGATATACTTTTTGGGTAAACTGGTATCCTATGTATTGATCACCGTTATAACAAATGTTTGCTATAATTCCAGTCGCAAGTGTTGAAATCAAATACCAATGAGCATTATTTGGTCTTCTTTTGAAAACTGTGCGACTTGCATGGAAAATGTTATCTGGTTTTATTATATCATAAATTATTTGTTTCACTGTTTTCTTCTTGGTTTCAATATTTTCAGAACTTGAAGCATCACCATTTGGTTGAGGTTCATCTGTTTTAACCTCATCATCAGCAGCGTCATATAGCAACAACACAACCCAAACAGCCGCAATAACCGCTAATACCGATGAAATGATATAAACTCCAATGTAGTTACGAAGCTGATTAGGAAACCATGGTTTAGCTGCAAGCAAACCTCCTCCCAAAAGGCTTGAAATAGGCATAGCTGTCAATAAAATTCAAATATTAATATTAATATTAATATTGAGCATGTACATTTGAGTTTTGGTTGAAAAGATACAATATTAACTTAATAACTTACTTGCAAATAAGCAAATTTCGATTATCATGAACCTAACAGCTCGAAACTTGGCTGGTGTCTTTCTTGTTGCATAAGTAAATGTTCCTATTGTGATAACAATTCCGCTTCCAGTTAAAACTGGAACCAAATTCGTCCATAATAATGAGTCAGCGCCTAAAAAATAAATGTTGAACATCAAATGAGTTACATACTAAAGTATAGTAAGTTTAGTAAGTACCGTATAGTAACGCGTATCTATTACTTACCCATTTCAAAGTGTAAACATTGATGTATAATCATAATGTTTTGACAGACGATTGCTAAAGATGCTACACCAGAAAGATACCTTAGATGACCAGGATATTTATCCATCCAAAAACCCAAAATGAGTGATAAAATAATCGCTGGTATTGTTGTCATTAGAGTAACATGCATTTTAAGTGTTGTAGTGTCTTTCAATACATCATTCTTGACTGTATCGAATTCAGGTCCAGCATTTTCCAAGTTTAAACAGACACTTTCATTTTGCGAATATTTGTTGATACAATATTTATCCTGCATCAGTTGGTTGAGAGCGATTCCAGGTAATGAAGTACTTAAAGTTGCCAAAAAGTAAAAAACATCGATTCTCAAAAGTTTAACAAGTTCCCAAACCTCTTTGCAAGTAATTTTGGCCATTTTCATCACTTAAATTTGAATCGACTTTCAAGACGTTATTCACATCTGACACAATGTTGAATATGTTGTTACAAACACTTGTGTGTTACAAAAAATAAACCGACATCGATTGAAATTCACATTTGATAGACTTCACTATTTATGTTCGTCTTTTCACAAACAAAAAATAGCAGATATTCATTCTGTAAATGCAATATCATACTGTTAATGATCAAAACAATCTCCAGATTGTTAGATAGGTTTCTCGGTACTCTTCAAATTCAATATAATCTTACCAAGCACAAGTGCACCCAAAAACGCCCTCTTCAATCCTTCATCAATCTATCGATTACATCAGCAGACGACCAGAAACGAAATAAAACTTTGTTGTTCAATTGTGTATTTATTCTTGAATTATCTTTTGCATTTCCACAGATTTAAATTAAAACATATGAAGAACCACAAATTAAATATATTAGTAATAAACTAAACTGAAAATTAGGCAAAAATCTTGGATATAATCAGATTGAAGGTGTATAACAATATCAAGAAATTACCCTGAAGAGAGGAAAGCTTTATTGTGTGTTCAATCATCATTTCCACCTTATGCCTTTCATCCAAATCAAATATTTATTTACTGAAAGTAATAAAACGGTTTTTTGCAAATTGAAGCCTTGACTCAATTGTATTTGATTTCCTCATGTAAAATGAAAATCCATCAAGTTTTAACTCATAACTCGAAATGGCAACATTCAAATAATAAACATTATCCAACAACTGATTATGAGTATAAAGTATTATAATTTTTCATCAAACTTATTCATCTCATGTAAATTTTAATGGCTAACCACAAAATGCATTCATTTCAGTTTCTTCAAAACATGTCACTTCGATTTTCAGTTAACCTGGTGATTCGAGTAGTGCTGATTAACATTGTTGTGGTAGTATTAATGCAGCTTAATTTTTATTGGAAGTTGCAAATATTAATCTAAAAATGAAATCGTTTCCTTGAAGCTTACTTGAAACAATTATTTGATTGATTGAAACACAAGAAATTATTGAAAGTTATGAGTTAACTGCATTCATCTACAAAGATTACTATTTCAATAACTGATACAGATTGTAAGGTTAAGAAAAATTATCACAGGTAAACTAGAAAAGCACATTTAAAATGTAAATATACAAAAAACTAAAATAAATTAAACTAAATAAAATGCAATTCAAACGATGTTGAAAAGACTGGGTAAACTCGTGTTTCCACCTCTCGGATTTGATTGTAACTAAATTACCAGGAAAACTTCTTGAACCAGAAAATTTTCCGGTTCATTTTTTTCATTGTTTTTTCGTTCATCTATTGATAAGAGTTCAATTAAACACCAATAAATCTATTAATGGCCTCTAATGATTAATTTTCATGATTGATGAGTTTGATTAATCCATTAAACATTTTATGAATCGATTCAAGGAATTCAAGATTGTCTCAAATGTTTACTAATTTACAGTTTTTTCATTGCCATTGTTTATGACAATTTCAATTTTTATTTCACTGTTTAAAAGCTCATCAGTTACAGATTTTTAGAGACGTAAATGATTTATTAATAATGAACTAGTTGAATTATTGCCTAAATAGTTTCACTTTATCGTCCACCTTTAGATATGAAGGTTAGTTAATTATTTGCTCTGCTTCATCAATCATTTATAAATGCTATAATAATCATTGTTACATTTTTTGTTCTAATGTTTATTATAATGAAAATGTTCTTCCAAAATAACTTTGGCTCAGTACATTACATGTATTTCATGATTAAAACACGAATATTTGGTACTTTTTAATATTTGTCTGTAAATTGGATGGCAGTATCGTTGATGATTTGGTACAATAAGAATGGATTCAGTGGACTATTTTTTCGGACGTTAATTTCAGCTTCTTTGATTGTTTTAGGAAATCAAAGTCGATTGAAAGCAACGATGAAAATTTTGAATTTAGGTTAAACTGTAAACTAGGCTACAACAGCCAATTAAACAGAGAAACTATTCAATCAAATTGATTTGCTACTGTATTGCTGTGGATCTGATATTTGTATCTATAGTCTTAGATGAAGATCAGATATTTTCAAGTTGCAACATTTAATGTGTTTCTATTTTCATTTATCATTCTTAATGTTGTTCACATCTAGTTACCATTTTATCGTTTACATTTACAAAGTTTACCGTTCAAAGGCCTTGTTGAAGGCTATCTTGCCAACATGAGTAATTCCGATTCATCACAGTCTCCTACTCCTCGAAACTCAGAAGATAGTGATTCAAGTCTTGGTCTCAGAAGTAATTCAACGAGCACAGAAAATGAGGATGAACAGGTTTGTTTTTCTTCCTCTGATTATCTATTACATGTACCTTATCACCTATTTTCATTCTCGTTTAGGATATCCTGCATTATGATCCAACTCCTTGGACCAATTCATTTCCACAGCCTTATTGGTTTTCCGTCAGGCAATTCATAGCTCGAGAAATTGGCCAAAATGTCGTAAGTACTATTTTTAAACTGGCATTGCAAAATCTTGAGATTTTCATTCGTTTTAGAATCGTACGATATTTTATTTCGTCCCTTGTACCCTGCTTCTTATCTAAAGAGACCTGATTTATTGGAAAAGAAACCCTACATGACCCCACACAGTCCATATTGGTTTCGTAAATATGCATACGAATCACAATATTTTCTTCAAAGAATGGTTAAAACTCATGAACTTGAGGGTCATTCGGGTGCGTAAATTTCAGTGTCTTAGTTTAAAAACAATTAGATAACACACATGATTATTATTTATCTTTCATTGCTTGGTTTTAATTTTATTTATTTAGGCTGCGTCAATTGTTTAAATTTCAATAGTTCAGGAAATCTTCTTTGCAGTGGAAGTGATGACCGTAAAATTAAAATCTGGGACTGGGAAAAATCTAAATTAACTCAATCCTATTCCTCTGGTAAACTATACAAAATTCAATTCCAACCATTCAACATTCTCATTTCTCTTTGTTATTCTTCTTTTAATGTCTCTTTTAGGTCATACATCAAACATTTTCAACTGTCGTTGGTGTCTCGACAATGCACGCATAGTTACTAGTGGCCGTGATGGTCAAATCAGAATTTGTGATGTTAATAATCCTGACTCATCGAGGTTGATTGCCTGCCATTTATCTGCTAGCCACAGGGTAAAATAAACTCATTAAGTCATTCATTTGCTGTTGATTGCGTCTGATTTGATCTAACCTTATGTTTCATTAGCTTTTTCATAGGCTGAGCTCATTCAAATTATTTATTAAGAAGTTAATTTACTACTTTTTATCAGTTTAGTGTCTGATTCTATTTGTTTTTCCTATCATTTTCTGTAAATTCATGCTTATTATTGCTGATAGTTAAAATTAATCACTTTATATTTTCTCAAATTTAGCTAACTTTTTCGGATCCAAATACTGTATTATCTTGCGGGGAAGACGCATCTGTTTATGAGATTGATTTGAGGTCTAATAGACCTACTTTCCTGCTTGTTTTAAGGTTAGCATATTTTTAAATTCAACAAAAGTGATTGTTAATCCATTCAAATTTCATTTCAGGAATCCAAGCACAACACGTCCAGTTCCTCTCTATTCCATTAACTGTAATATGATCTTCACTCCTAATTATTTCGTTGTATCTGGTCGTAGTCCCAAAGCTTATATATTTGATAGAAGATTTTTAAGAAAAGTAAGTGCAAAAAAACCAGGCCAAAATCATGAATAATCATTTTAATCTCAATTTTAGCCAACAGAGGATGAAGCATCTGCTGCTCATTATGGTCTGGGTGATGAAGATGCACCTGGATTACCGGGCTCAGATATACCATGTCCAACTCCTGTAATGCAGTTATTCCCCCCAGAACTAGAAAATTCAATGCATTATGTAACAAGTGCTGTCTATAATAGTACAGGGTCTAAAATGTTAATGTCCTACAATGATGAAGATTTGTACGTATTTGATGTAAAAAGTGGTGAAAGTAAGTCAATATTATTCAGTCCATCTCATTTTTCAAACAAACAGCTATCGGTCTTTTGAAATTGATTGCTAATTTATTTTATTTTATCTAGTGGAAGGTAAATTTCAAGGACATCGTAATTCTGAAACCATTAAATCGTGTTCTTGGTTTGGTGATGATTTTGTGCTCAGTGGGTCAGATGATGGCTTCATTTACGGCTGGGAGAGAAAGTCTCAACACATTGTTATGTCAATTTCGTCAGATATGGTTGGAGCAGTATGTAATTTTTCACCAATCTGTATTCACTTGTATTTAATTGTTGATTTATTCAAATATATTTTAAGGTTAACTGTATTGAATTGCATCCAACCTATCCTGTTATAGCCGCAAGTGGTCTTGAAGATTCTATCAAAATTTTTGTACCTTTCTCTGATGTATGGCCAGTGCCTCTTGTTGGAATCAAGAATGTAATTATTCATCAATTTTGATATCTTCTTCTATTAATTTAATTCTTAATCTTTTCAGCGCATTTGTACAAATATGAAGGAACGATCTAAGGATAAAAAGAGATATTTATTAACCGCTGGCGAACAAATAATTTGGACCTTCTTGAGGAATAACGGTGGAGGTAAATTTAATTATATTTCATACTTAATACCTTTGTATAAATACAAAGACTTAATCACTTATTTGGTCCAATATTATTGAAATATTTATAGATGACTCTGATTCTAACGATGAAAACGCAGCCAGAGGATCGTGCCTTGCATCGTGATTTGGTTCCCAATCAGGCAATCAGCTATGTATGTTCAACATTTAATCAAAATTAGTTAAATTCAAATACTTATTAATTTAGTTTCTTCTTTGAACAGGTTTATTTGATGGTCATTGATCTCAAAAATTGGACATTCTACACTATGCTCAAGCTCCGTCAGAATGAAGTGTGATAATTTTTTACTCTGAGAAGACTGTCAATCGTTTTAAGAGCATCGAATGGAACAATTGGAAATACAATAATTAATTACACAAAGAATTCTCTCAAAATCAATATACTCAACTGCAATTGACAATCTAAACAGCTGTTAAATTTGTTCAAATTATTTTTGTGAAAAACAATTGGTCCTGAAGATTCAATATTAGTCCATTTTATCTAGTTTTCAATTTATAAAAAAAGTATTGTGAAAAAATTGTCAATCAAGCTTTTTTACTTCATTCATCATTCATACCACCTTTAATATCATCTCGTGTCATCAACATAACAAAATTTAACAAATACATTGAATTGAATAATCAAATCTCATCCGATTCTCTTGTCATATTCAATCACTAATTCCTAAAGAAAGGTATGTTATATCTTTTATTTTTGGAGAAATCTTAATCACTTTCTCTGTTCTTGAACAATTGACCAACCAGTATTGATGTTTTGTCCGGATTCGTTAATAGGATTCTTTGCTTTGGTTGTCTAAATAAGCAAACATTTTCTTATTGATTCGGAAGGTTAAAGAAATTTTAAATGTTTATTTTAATTTCAACCCAAACTTTAACCTTTTTATGATCCATCAGAGCAATTTTTACGGAGAAATTTTAACAATCTTTCATTTTGTATGCTTTTAGGGGCCTTCATCTTTTGGACTATTATTTCAATGGCCTATGGACTATTTAATTCATATGAACCATTTTTACGTCCTAAACCAGTTCCTTGTGGCGTACAGACTTGTCTCTACTTTACAAGTCATATCCACAACAAAAGTGGCTTTATCGTCAGTCATCTGTTTAATTTAAGTCCCGATGATAATGGCGAATCAATCATATTTTGGTTGGTTGAGTCAAAATTTTTGGCCTATCATGAAAATACTATTTATTTCCTAAGCCAAGCTTCGACATCAACTTCCCAGTTAACAATCGAACACAGTTTTGTTCCAACAATTGAACCAGATTACCGACTTGTAATACTTGGAAGTGATATTTTTCTCACTTATCGTTTCATTGATGGAAACAAACCAAGTCCATCACCGAACTCAATTGATCTGATTAGGCGTTACAAACTAGATATGAACAATAAACAGCTTCAACATCTTGATTCAATATCATTTGCTGCAAATTTATTTTCCAAGCTGGACCGTTTTATCATTTCTTACGGAACAACCATTTCAAATTACTCTTACATAGCCGGTGCTCGCACTCTTGATGGATCGCATCAAATGTTTGTTGCTCGATTGTGTACAAAATTTTCCCTCAAATCATTCGTCGAAATTTGGATTTCCGACTCTTTCTTAAAGTCTACGGGGTTTGTACATTCATTAGTAATTGAACCTGATGATATAAAAAACAAAAGACTGTTGAGTGCTTATCTAGCCGAAGATAAACTGATTGTTTTACCGTTGGATTTTGTCAAGTTTAATGAAGCAAGGCGACAGTGTGTTTCAGGAACTGGACCTAGCTTAGAATCTACTTTATCATCGACATTATTTTCTCCTGGTTGTTCTGCCAATTCTATGACAAATATCTCAAACGATGCTTCCAATTTTGATTTCTGTAATGCCAATCTGTCAGTTGTCCCCAGTGCAAAAGAAAGTCTTTCATTTTCTTACTGGTCATCAGACAGGCCAACAGGCCTGACTTTTGTTTATCTCACCTTTCCTGTACACGCATACGTCGTAATCAAAGTGAATGCCGATTTTAGTGTTCAAAAATGTTTTCTTCAAACTGCTCCATTTTTTCCTGATGAATGGAACTGTGATTTTCTGGGAAATATTATGCCTTATGCAAGTCCTTTAAATAAATCTTTCCCACCATTTCTTAATCCCAATGAAGGAACCATCGAAGTACACTCACCCTACCCTAACTTCATGGTATCTTATAAAATAATGAAGTGCGCCTATTTAACTAATTGTTTATCCTGTATTTTATTTGGTTATTATTTCCATTGTGGCTGGGCTGTTGCAGTTTTTGAATCAACATGTCAATCCAATGACAATTTTACCAATCCAGAAGAGTTTGATCCTCAAAATGTCGACAAATTTATAACCATTGAGAAATGCTTGAAACTAGTCTCGATCTTTCCAGATCTTATCATTTTAAACTCTCCAATTGTTCAGTTCACTGTTTCAATAGATTTTTATGAAGATTTGGCAGACACAGCAGTCCTTAAAGGATACGAGTTTATCGTATTTGTTGCTGGTAATCCATGTGTTTCAACAACCAAATCTATTGTCACCCAGTCTCTCAAAAAATCATTCATTTTAACCTGTAATCTCGGCAAAAGAAGAAGAGGAACCTGGCCTGTAACCTTTTCGGTTGGATCCAATGAGAATATAAAATTTGCGCCCAAATTCATCACTTCTAATGAATATCTTAATATTACCATTGATGGCGTTCCAAGTTCATCGTCACGTTCAAGTCGGGAAACAAGAAATTATTTAACTAATTTTGCTCAATTTTTCTTCGTCTTAATTGTTCTATTTCTACTCTCACTGAGTTTTAAAAGCCGAGTCAAGATGCCCCATGGACCGAAGAAAGTAACGGAAAACAAATTGGATCATAAACGAACTGAACTCTCAACTGTCTTGATGGTGTCCACCAGAAAACCTTCAAAGATGGCTTCAAAGAGATAATTCAACTCAGCTATTTATCATTGTTAAACAAATTGATCTGATTCCAATTAAAATGCCTTAAAATAATCAGCCTAAGGTTATACTCATAGTTCCTAGATACAATAAAGAAAGTGTTTCTTATATCAACCTCACCACAATAGTTTACATCTCATTTCAAAATAATCTTGACACATATTTTTCTGTACATTTGGCATCCTATCACATTTTTACCGCATCTTTCATCTTTACCTTCTTCTTCCTCATAATTATCATCTTAAATAGTCAGTCTTCATTTAATTTACGGAAAAAAATGAACTGACAAAATGATCCAATCACAAGTTGAATCTAAAAAATTTCAAGCTTAAAACTATGAACTAACCTGTCAATGTTGCTCGGTCAAGTGTCCACCAATTGCCATTTTTCACCTTTCAATGTTAAGGTACCAATAATCAAAACAAGAAACAATCAGCACTTTAATAACAACTTAATGGCGCCTCTGTATATTACATTTTGATGAGCACTTAAAATATCAAGGTCTAAACCCATTTGAATATATTGTCATTGAGTTTGTTTATATATTTTTAGTGTTTGAATTAATCAATTGTAATCACATTTATTATTTAGTAATTTTATTATCATTATTTCAATTGGCACTGACATTTCAAGGACTCTATTCAAGTTTAAGGTTAATTTAATTTACCCTTTTTATTGTCACAATCATCGCCAGTAACAACAAAAAGCAATCATAACGATGAAGACAATTGTTGACACTTAAGAAACATTCAACAGAAATAACTGATTATTACACCTTCCAGGCATTAAATCATGAAATAATGTTGCGTTTTTCATCACCATCTTCAGGTTCATTAGTTATGTCCAATTGATCCAGCTGGAAAAGTGGTTAACGTTTGCTTTCACCATTTGCGAGATTTGTATGTTGATTGGAATCTCAACAATCGGCCACAATTTAATTTGAATGATGTAACAAAACCAGTTTAGGCCATCATTTAAGTAACACATGTAATTACAAGTTTAAGGTTTGGCTTGGTTCATCAAAAACCCGAAAGTCATCCTTAAATCAAACCTTTGACATAAGCTTTAGATAAGTTGAATCAGTCGACAATTGAATCCAATCACAACTCATTTATCAGTAAATTGTAATTGTGGTAACATTGAAAGGCTTAAGTTATTGAACGGTTTCAAGGTTAATATCAGCCTCATCAACATCAGCTTTAAATTTCAATTCAATCAACTTCTCAATAGATTAATATCTGTATCTTCATCATTGTTAAGCTTACAAAGCATAACAAGTCTTGTTGTTTAATCTGGATAAATCTTGATTTCACTCTCATCTTTTTTTGATTATCATCATCAGGTAAGATTTTATTATATCTATCAATACAGATTGTTATCGCCATTCAATAACAACTTTATCTTTCGACAATTATTCCATCATTTTGTGTTCCATCTTTTTCCTTGATTCCTATCCAAATCTGATATCTAATGGGTTGATTAAAAGTTCAATGTGATACTGTTTGAAGTTAATTTCTAGAATCTATTAACCAATGGTTATTAAATTGGTGGTAACTCTGGTAAATCAATGTAACATTAATCAACTTTAGTTAACCGTAAATCGTGAGGGAAACAATGATGTAATTCAATCTTGTATCCAATATCAAGTTTTTTACCATGTTTTCAATATACTCTGACACAATTCATGACTATTTGATCTCATTGATACGAGATTATCTTTTTATCGAGATCGGCTAATAATAATAATAAAGTGTTTGATTGAAGAAGAAAGGAGGAAAGAAAGAGAAGAGAAAAAGACAGAGGTAAAAGACAGAGGTAAAGTGAGTGTATGTTTAAGAGAGTTGTGTGAGTTTGAGTGAGAAAGAAAGCTCTTTGGTATCTTTTCATGCTCATAACAAAAACTCATCTGTTGGTGTTACCAGTATTCCTATTGTAAAATTTAACTCCTTCTCTAGTTTGATTACATGTTTTAATTGTCAAATTGTGTGTCTCCTGTTTACTCTTGTTGTTAACCCATTAACAACCCTATTAAAGACATCTTCAAGTGACTGGTTTATTAAAGCAAATTTTGTATTCCATTAGATAACGGTTGTCGCATTTTGTAAACAGTTCAATATACCATCATCGTTGTTTTTAAACATTAAATTGTTTCATCTTTTATTCTATTAATAGCTCAAATATTCTTTTTTATAACATTTGTGTTTCAATTTCAATCAATAATTTGATTCTATTCATCCATTAATTTTTCTCAATCACCAGCCTATCTAAAATTTGCTGTAAATGCCTATCAATTGATATTTTCTCTCTGAACTGTTTCTCCTTTCCTTTTTTTCTATCTTTTCCCTTTATTTGACTTTCTCTCTCTGTGTAAGTTGTATGTATGCCTTTGATTAACGAGGTAAATCTTTAATAATATAACGTAATAGATCTTTTTAATATACCAATAACTTAAGTCTCCTACTTACATTATCCTAAGCTTATTAACCAGCTAATTTAATCTCTTTTTCGCATCTTGTTTAACTTTGTCCAGCTAATGTTTGTGTTGCTCTAAATCCTTTTCTCATCACACTGTGCCTCTACACCAACTTATCAGGATAAATATACTGTGCAATCACTCTCTCTGTGATGTCTTCTGTGTCGACTTCTGGACCTTGCAAAGTACGAATATTGCATTTCAATGACGTTTATAATGTCGAGCCTCGAACAACTGAACCTTGTGGGGGTGCCTCTCGATTTAAAACTGCTATATTATCATTAGTAGACTCAAACACTATGGTTTTGTTCAGTGGTGATTGTGTTGCTCCTTCAATAAGTATGTTTTCATCTTACCAGCTGATTATTCGCCATTTGATTGTCATGTTATCCTAATCTTAAAATATTCTAATTTTCTTTTTCATTTCTTATTCTAATCTTTCAGTGAGTACCTTTACCAAGGGGGAACAAATGATACCTGTTTTAAACGAGTGTCGCGTTGATTGTGCTGTTCTTGGAAATCATGATTTCGGTGAGAATATGTCAAGAAAACGTCTTTATTGGTGTGAGATCCAAAATCATTCGATGTATCCATTGATTGATGATGCATTGCAAGACATTTCCTTGTCATTTTAGACGCCTACGTCTTTTGAGCCTAACAACGTTAATTTAACGCTATATCTAGTTTGCATTTATGTTAATCCTTAGTTTCAGCTGTTTTTTACTTATTAGAGCTAAATTATTGGACTGAAGAGGAATAGAAGTCATCTTCTTTCAAAATCAAATATAAGTTTTTTATCAATGTTGTCAAGCAGTTCATTTTACGAATGGTTAAATTTCTTCTATTGCTAAAAAGATATCCAGACTGAAAAAATTACATTTCAAGCTTTATTGTGGTCATTGAAACTCTTTCATGCAAAAGTCTTGGATCATCCATATTTTTATAGTCATTTAGCGAATATTTTCCTTTGTTTCTCTCTCTCTTCAATCATAATTCTTTGAATATTCAGCCCTTCTCTTCAACCTTCTCAATGTTAATTTATATTTTGATTTTTGATAGCTCTGCCATGCGCTTATTTAAGTCCTTGTGCACTTCTTTTATTGTTGTCAAGGCCCTACGATGAAGTGTCAACAAATTGTCAGCTTCTTTCATTGTAAATCAATTCATGTTATTCTCTTCGATTACATTTCTTCAACTTCTCCTTTTCTTTCTCTACCATCTCACTTCTGATTATCTGATCTTTCACCACCACTCACCTGATTAATGTTATTTTCTCTTAACTTATATCTTTTTTACATCAATTTTGCTCTCATGTAGATTTCGGTGTTGATAACTTAGAGGCCTTTATCAAAAGGACAACCTTCCCATGGCTAATGAGTAATGTAACTGACGTTGAAACGGGAAAACCACTCGGAGGCGCACAAATTACACATATCATAGAAAAGGCTGGCAAAAAGGTATACATTACGAGATTTGATTATCTCTTTTAATAATGCGATAAATTAATAGTTAGCTTTAGTTATCTAATTCAATAGGGTGATGTTGTTTATGTATTTTCCACTGGTAAAAAATGACAAATATCACTTTCCTTTGTCCTTATCATAACATCGATAAATCATCAATATCATTAATCTATCAACAAATCATTAAACCTTAGAAATACATTATTTTCCTTCACTCTATATCTACACAATTTCCGTTGAATCATTCAGATTTGTTAACATCAAGAGTTGGAGTAACAATTTTAGTATGAGAATAATATCTTAAGCTAATTGCTGATTAGCTCAAATTAAACATCACCTTAAATTAACTGGTTTCACGTCTAGATGTCAGAAAAAATTTAACCTTCATCATTGCCTGGCGCATAATCATCACAGTGATACAATTAGGTAGCTTAGGTACAAAAAATATATGCTTATCCCATGGATAGAGCATCTTTCTGTTCAAGCATTTGTGTTAAGATATTCTTTGTTCCAAATTGACCTTGTATCCTATCAATGCTTTGCGTGTGTTGGAATGATAGACTTAATATCGCACTGTGAGACTATTTCCGTTGCTCATGCTTATGCTGACTATAACTAGCTATTCAATCTCATCAGATCTAATACTTCTGTCTTTCTATTTTATCTCCCTTTCTGCATTCGTCTATCTTTTTTCATCTTATATCTTCTTTCCTCGACTGATACTGTAATCCATTCTCGCTGTCAACATTATGATGGAAAAACTTTTAGGTTTTTCTTATCTATCCAAGACTCAAGGTTTAGTTATCAAAAAGGAGAACTTCATTCAAGTTCATCATCAAAAGAAAAATCTTTTTCTTCCAAACAACACAGGCATTTCAGATCGTGCTTTTTTCCTTCTTTTTCTGCTGTCTTGAAACTTCCATTCATCGTCTATTTGCTCTTTAGATGTATGCAATACAAAGATATCTTTTTGCATCCCTAACCAATTTAATTTAATATCTTATTGCTTCTTTTTTTTTCTTTATATTATTTAGTTTGGTCTTATTGGTCTTGTCGAGGAAGAATGGTTAGCAACTTTGTCTACTATTGATAGAGAAGATGTAATTTATGTTGATTATGTTTCAGAAGGACAAAAATTAGCAAAATACCTTAAAGAAGAGGTAATTATAATTCTCCTTTTTTCTCGATTAATTTGTTATCCTAATCTAAAGACTACATGATAAAATCTAAATATTATCTTTCTTTTTTGTTTTACAGGAAAAGGTAGACTATGTTATTGCTTTAACTCATATGAGATTTCCAAATGATTCAAGATTAGCTGCCAATGTAAATGATATTGATATCATCTTAGGAGGCCATGATCATGTTTTCGATATAAGATCGGTAAACGATAAATTAATTGTTAAAAGTGGAACTGATTTCCGTCAGTTTTCAAATATAAAATTAACCTTTTATGAAGATGGAAACCTTCCGGTTGGCATTGATATAAAGGAAGTGGAGATACGATCATCTAACTTCACCGAGGATGCGACACTTAAAGCACAAATTGAAAAGTTTTCCGACATAATTGAAGGTAAAATGGACATGATTTTGGGACATTTTTACTGTGACTTGGATGGAAGATTTTCAAGTATTCGTAACCAGGAAACAAATTTAGGAAATTTTTTCGCAGACATCATGCTCTCTTCAACTCTTTCAGATGTAGCCATACTAAACTCAGGGACTCTTCGAAGTGACCAAATTCATCCTAAAGGTGATTTCAAGCTCAAAGATTTGGTTCACATTATGCCTATTATGGATCCCATGATTGTACTTTCAGCTAGCGGTGAGGTTATCTGGAAAGCTTTGGAAAATGGTGTCTCACAATGGCCTAAATTAGAGGGAAGATTTCCACAAGTCTCTGGTATCCGATTTGCATTTGATCCAACCAAACCTCCTGGTCACCGTATTGATCCTAATTATATTAAAATTGGAGACGAATATATAGATTTGAAAAAGCATTATCGTCTTTGCACCAAAGCTTACCTTTACCAAGGAAAGGATGGCTACAATTGTCTTAAAGAATGTGAAGTTTTAGTACCAGAAGAGGAATGCCCTGAACTGTGTACAGCCATTCAGAATCATTTTGCGTCAATGAGTGCTGTAACAACTCGCTTACGGCGTCCATCTCGCCATTTGCAAAAATTTGTTGCCGCATCGAAGAGCCACACTACTGTATCATTCAAAATGAGCCTTGATGCACCAACAGTGCCTCTTAACAATAATAACGGCATTAGTAATAACAAAGATATTAGTAATAATACAAATGGATCAACTGACAATAATAATGGTTTGATGATTGAAAATCAAACACCATTTGGATCACCTTCACCTGATCACAATCACCGTGACATGGGATTATGTCGATTAGAGCCTAAAGTTGAGGATCGAATAATTATTTTGACCAACGAGGTACGTTAAATTACCTCAACTGTTTACCAAAACATCCCGATGTCACCTTAAAATTGCTTCAAAAACAACGAAATTTCAGAGTATCATAGATACATCTCATAGAACTTAAACAATTTGTTTCATCTTTTTTACTACATTTCTAATGGCCTAACTACCTGTACAAAGCTATCCAAATCAGCACAAATCATCAGGAATTGGGCTTACATCAATAAAAAAATAATGATCTAAAGATTGACAATTGTTGAAGTTCTCTAAATTAAAGATATTTTTTCTCAATTTCTTTGTATTCCCTTTCTGTCTTCATGTTTTAAAAGAACCTTCGAAGTTGAATTCAATTCATATTTTTTCTAAATGACTTTCAATCGTAGTTCGCAATATCAAATTAAGACTCGGATTATTCCAAAACCAAGCCCAACATTATAATTTGATTGTTCATTAATGTATCAATTGCATTAATCAGTGATGTTGATTGAGTACTTTTCGATGAATTTGTTTATTACATTCACCAGAAAGACTTTTGGTATCTTTTGAAATATTATTATTATTGGACTATAATTGAACAAAGTCACTTAGCAACAGTCAAAATTGATTTTTACTTTTATTCCTATTGAATGATTAATTCTTTTCTTCTTTTCATAGGATATGCGAAAATCATTAGAAAGTGAAAGAAATGGTGACATCGAAATGAGGTTAACCAATTAAATTGCAACTATCCATTATCGACTTGAAATGTTCATACGCGATGGAAACTGACTCAAAATGAATCTTAGCACTAAAGAAAGATATCTTTTTAGCCAATGTTTCTGTATTTCTTAAAATAACATCAAAGCCTTTGAAAGGTATCTTTCCCACAAGACTTGCTTCAAGCCAACCCTGGAATTCATCATGTTCAGATTAGATCATCACCTGATCTCTTCCCTCTTTCATTTGGTTCCAGCCTCTTCATTTCTACTTGTATAACTTATTCTTTATGAAACTTGGACTCCATACAAATGTGCAATAATCAGTTCGCTGGTTACCAATCCAATTTTTCGCTAATTTTGCGGAAACGAATTATTTTACCTTATAAAATTATTCACAACAATTATTATTTTCTAGTGTTTTATCAAAACCGAAATCTATGAAAAATCAAAAAAAAATCAATTTTTAGTTAAGCCATTCAATACTTTGTAAAATTCACATTTGGATTTCATTTCTAACCATATTTTAGCTTTTTTCACATCTAATTGCTGTGACTAGTTATTTTAAGACTTGCCTTGATTTTTCAATTGCATTTACTTTGAATATCATTTTACTTGATTTAAATGTACAATACTTCTTAGTTTCCACATTAATCCTGGTTGATTTAAGTTTCTTCAAATTATTTGAATAATCAGATTTCAAGCTCATTGATCAAGTTCTGATTTAAATGACACGATTTTAAATTCTTAACTTATCGCAATTTTAATGCAGTGTAAATTAAATCGCTCAAAATGCTAACAAAGCTAAGAAAAATTGAAATCACTGATTGAAATTGATACTAAAGATTTTCTATGCTCAACTGTGTTTCTAATGTAATAAACTGTATCCTAAAGATGAAATCCTGACAATCTAATTCATTGCTAATTCTAGTTGATTCAAATTATATCATGTTTATGGTTTTATGTCCAATTGAATCATTTCTTGTAATTCATCAAACTGACAAGCTTTCACTTACTTTTGAAATAATCAAATGTTTCTAATTTGATTACTGATCAATTTTTATCCCTTATAATATTTTGTTGAATGCTAAAAATAAAACTCAATCTAAAGACAACTAAATGACGAAGAGTTTTATTTTAATTGAAAAAATATCAAACAAAATATCTTTTGATTGTATATGCTGAACGTTGTACAATTTAAATAAAGTTAAATCAATTTTGTATGGACTATATGATTCTGAAATCCGTTCCAAATTAATTTTATTGATCATTGTTTCGCTACATAAATTAATAGGCATCAGTGAGATGATTAAAGCATGTTTTTATGATTTTTTACTTCATGAAGAGTACTTCAACAATAATCTAACACTTTAATATTGATAGCAGGTGTCGCTTAATTAACGTAAATAAACCTTTGCATTTAATTCATTTATCGGATAATTTGCTGATCAATCGAGACTTACAAGTGTCGATTCAGTTTGTTAGCTTGGAAATAATACCAACAGAACTAACTTCTAAGATTAGGATGCACTGAAATAATCTCATGATTTGTTCGTGATTCCATATCATCTGTTTAAATTGCAGCCATTCGTGTGATCATTTACTTAATTTTTCATTAAATTTAGATATTTAGCTAAAAAATTAAGTCAATATAAATTTAGGATTTTATAAAGCAATAAATAATTTATTTTTCGTCTAATTTAAGCCAGACAGCCACTAATTTTGAGTTAGCAAATTTAAGTATAAACTAATTCTTGTCTTTCTTTTACAGAATGAGTTAAGAAATTAAAATTAATATAAAGCAAGAACAGATTAGCAAATGAATGATAAGAATCAAAAATAACAGTGACTCTGTAGTTGGGTGGTTGTTACAATTAGAGGAGGGTTGAGTATTTTGATTTTCTTTGACTAGCTTCAGTAATCGTCTCCACTTAATTGACCTGCTTCTCTCCAGTGGTTTATATAACCAGCGGTGTCTGGCCTTAATGCTTGGGGGTGACCCATTGCAGTTCTGGAATATCTAGAGCTAGTTTTGGGTCTAGTTAGTTGTTTACTTGAATCGGATTTGTGTCTGGTTCGAGATTTAAAAATATCTGCCTTTGGTTGAAAGTTGCTAAAAGAAAAAATATCAAGAGAAAAATATTAAAATCGTAAAAAAATCTTGATTCATTAGTAATTAGTTTGGATAAAATGATTATTATCCTTACCTTGCATCTATTAGAATAACTTCGTCTTCTTTGAGAACTGATTCCAAAGCTGAATTCATTGATTGTTGAGTATTAATCATATTGTACTCTTTGGTGAGTCGATTTGGCATAATTAAATCTACTTTAAGCACATTATCAGCCTTGTATGGTAACCATGACCCGAGAGATGAGGCAAGTCGAGCATATTCAGTCATCGGTCTGAGATAATTTGGCTTTGAAACTGGTCTTTTAGTAGTCATCAAAGATTCAACTTTTGTTAATCGTTTGTATTTCCATTCTTCATCTTCTTCGTCATAAGCTACTCGACTGAGGAAAACATTTTTGTCATCTAAAGGAATGAAATTCTCTATAATTAAATACTTGAGTTTCAATTCTTTCATTAGATCACTTTGTAGCTCTTCCAATTCTCGTCGTTCTCGACTATTTGCTTCCATGGTATCTTCAATTTCACTTTTAACTGATTGCAATTTTGCAAATAATTTTCTCAATTTTCGTTTCTTCAGTTCTACTTCTTGTTGCATCGATGTAAATGTTTCCCTAATCTCCAAAGTAGAATCTTCTTGTTCCTCCAACCGTTGCAGCATTTCTCGTTCTCGTCTCTTTTGCTCAGCAATTTCTTGTCTTTTCAATTCCAATTCTCTCTTCTGCTGGTTGGTGTGATCAATTATATTTTTACCTCCAGTCAATAATCTTGATTCCATAGCTTTTATTTCGGCTGCCAGTTTCTCAACTGCTGCTTCATCAACTCCACCATTGGTAGATCCAGAGTCATCGACTACATTTCCACGAGTTATTGATGAAATTTCAACTACTTTTCCTGAAGCTTTCCGTCTCCTTTCCTGAAGCAAAACCTTTAATCTTTCAATTTCCATTTGAAATTCTCGTAATAATGCATCCTTTGGGTCTTCATTAACTCTAGGACGGTTTTTAATATTTTTAGCCCTTGACGCATATCGTAAGGTAATTAAGGTTTCTTCATAATTATAACTTGCAGGCCCAATATTGGCAACCATCACAGTTTTTGAGTTTCCTCCTAAGGAATCTTGAAGTAATCGAGTCAACTTTGAATCTCGATATGGAATGTGAGAAGATTTACCATCGACGAGAGCTGAAATAACATTACCTAAAGCAGATAGCGAAAGATTAATTTTAATTGCTTCTTTCTGTCGTTGTCCAACTACACCAGTTTTGAATTGACGCTCAGATCCTGCTAGATCGACTAGATTTAATTTACCAACTCTTATATGAGTTTCACTATCAGGTCCTACACAAGTTGAATGTTCAATGGTAATGATAAATATTGCATGAGATCGAGAGGAATGTTCATTCATATTAGTTGCTCCAACTGCACGATTTTCATTGCCAACAGTCATTACATGCTCAATTTCCTTAATACTTTTACAGACGAATGATGATAGATCTTTGACATAGACTCCAATGTCTGCCCTTTCCTTGAGTTCAAGTCTTTTTGATTGATCTTTACACAATAAATCTCGTACTTGTTCTTGATAAATTTCCAAATATGAACTTTGAACTAGATACTGTTGATTTGTACTTCGGGCAATGTGGCTGAAAATATGCTCGAAAGCATTTGGAATGATTCCTTGGCGAGATGGATCCTCGCGAACACCAACCATAGTATAAGTTTTACCAGTTCCTGTTTGACCGTAAGCAAAGACTGTTCCATTGAAACCTTCCAAAACTGAATCGACTAATGGTCTGACAGTTTCATCATAAATCTCAGTTTGTTTGGAGTTACAGTCATAAACAGCATCAAAGGTAAATTGCTTAGCACTTTCTCCATTTGATGGAGTACGATATACAGTTGATGTAATTTGAGATTTAATAGGAAGGAGTGTAACTATTCCTTTGGTAGGATCCATTTCGACAACTCTTTCATGTCCACCAGCTATCTCTTTTTCCGTCATTGGTCGACATCGAACACAAACTTTGACTGCCTCCGATTTCGCTGATTTAAGCTATGGGAAAAATTCAAATCAATTAAAATTAATTTTTCTAATAATTTAAACAATAAAAAAGACTCAAGCTTCTTAAGATGAAATATCTTTATACTAGGTTGAGTCAAGCAAAATTACAATTTGTGTTAGCCATTGAAACAGTAATCTTAGTAGACAATACAGTAAATTAACTCATAACTTTCAATAATTTTGTTTCTTTCAAGATAATACATTTCGTATCACAATTACGTGATCCTATGAAGAACGGTGTTCACATTTCCAAACGATAAGGACTCGATCGACTATTAATATTGATAATTGATTTGTGAAAAAAGGCACAGAATTGAAAGTAGACCAAATTTCAGTACTTTACTCGACTCAAATATAAGTCTTTGAATCGAAATCAGATCGAATTTATCAAAATATTTGATAAGAGAATCATTCGATGATGAAATTGGAAGAAACATGAAAGAGTTAATTTATATCTACAGTATATGGACAATGAATTGAGTCTTGAAAAGCTATATTTATTAGTAACATTCGCTTTGTTATCAGAAATAACTGTTTTGTCCGAATCTATTTGACTTGTAAGTGCCGGTATAAAATCTTCCAGCTCTGAATGCAACTAATTAAAGCTATAAATTTTAAAAATATTGATATTTTCATAGTTATTCAGATTATGGTAACTAAGAGAAAAAATAAAAAATAGGACAAATCAATCACAAATTAATTTTACTTACCGATGCTCGAGATATTGGTCTAACATCACTGGAGGCAAGCATTTTTCCTTGATTATTATTAACTGGACTAGTCATGTTGATTTGTTGCAAAATATAAAGGATTGAGTGATCAACAATATATTTTAAGGAATTGAATCAGATTACATTTGATAAACCAATATAAACTAAAATAAATTATAAATTAAATTACATGATTAGCTTGTCATTCTGTTGTGTTTGCCAGCCGGTTACCAATAGTTACCGGTTTGGGTCTTTTAGGAGTTTTAGGTTCAGGCTTTGTTTACACTTTTGGTTCTGCTTTAAGCTATTGTCCTATTGTATTTACCTTTTACCGATTGAATCATCGTTAATATCTTCGTTATAATTTTAACGAATTCAATCCCTTCAATCATTAATTAGAGATCTATATCAAGTAAAAACCGTAAAGTTATCCTATTGAGTTATTTTAATTGTTATAGTGACCTGAAATTCTGTACCTTGTTAATGATAATGCTTTGACCCTTGGTAAGGATAACTTATTTTATCACATTACATTTGTGGTTGTGTCCTGTAGCTATTAACATGTATGCCCTCAACGTTCAGCCATCGGAAGCTTTTCAAGCTATGACCCTTCATCAGCGACTCTATTTTGTCACCGCTTATTATAAGGCGAAAAAAAATCTCGAAGGAGCCATTGCAATTCTTAGAGAGGAATATCCTGATATAGTATTGCCGACAAATCGAGAATTACTTCTGTAAGTTGTATTACCTTTTTTTATTGAATATCCCTAATCATTCATTCCTAGTTCTATGTATGTACAATTCAGCCGAGAAAATGGTCAATTTCATATGCTAATTGTCACTGACAGTTTATCCCCTGGTATTATGCATTTGCTGAAATCCATAGTATCAGGCAATTTTTATTGATAATTCATCTCTATTAAAAATCTACATTGAATTGTAAAAACTAACCAGCATTCTCTATTTTCTTATTTACAGATTAGTTTCTGAATTTGAAGCCACTGGTACACTTGAGTTGAAATAATATCTCACGGACTACCTTTAATGATTATATTGCTTTGATCGATTGCTGATTTCCGTTTGTTTAAACCTAATTACAAATGCCAAATGCACGAAAGATGAAGAAATCACCATTATAAACAAGGGATCAATAGTGCATTGAATGTATCGATTTGGAATCATCTTTGGGAAACTTAATCCTGGAAAAATTAGCCCAACTGAATATTTATTTGCGAGTGATTGGAAATCGAGATTTAATTTTGATTTTTTTCAGCCAAATGCTTAGCGACATCCAACAAGCGACATATTTAATTTATCCTGTTAATTTCATTTCTCTATTGTCTCGCACCTTCTTGAATAATTCTGTCAACTCATGATTTTGCTATCATTCCCATTACTCGTCTTATAAGTTGCTATGCAAGATAACATAGTACTAGTCAATAATAAGTAACAATATTAACCAAATTGTGAAAAAATTACCTCTTCTAAACTTGATTACTCACCTTGTCCAATGTCTTATTATAATTTACTTGGTACAATTTAAAGATTCCAATTTGTGGATGATTGATTTGATTGTATAACATATTACTCGAACATTTATTGGTTTACTTATCGACTTCATTCCAGATTTCAAATAACCACATTTCTGCTATAAAACAAAAGTCAACAAAAATGAATTAGAATAAATTAAAATTAAAATAGATTTGATTAGCTTTCCATTTTTTTGCCATCTGGTTACCAATAGTTACAGCTTTGGGGATGAAATTTTTAGCTTTTCTTGCCTTTGTTTACACTTTTTTATATGTGCTTTAAGGTATTGTCACAACTCAATGGCTGTTACTATTATTAATCATTTGACCGATTAAACCATCATTAATATCTTTGTTATAATTTTATCAAGTTAAATCCTTTCAATCATTGATTGAAAATCTGTGTCAAAAACAATCGTAAAGTTACTCTATTGAATTATTTTCATGCTTGGTTTAAACTCAACTCCTGCTTTAAGCCTCTGTCTACTCATAAATGTAAAGATAATATAGCTTGAACTCGAACCTTAATCATCATTAAATCGGTGAGTTACTCATTAATTGTAAAGAATTTAACAATTTTATCTCATAAAGTGAAACGTTTTTCAATATTTCTTTTTCATCCCATGTTCTCTTATTTTTATTTTTGTTCCAACCTTTATTCTTCTTTTACACATTCCTGTACCTCTGGTAATTTAGTTGAAAAACGACCAGTGTGGCTCTATTTGATTGGATAAGCTCAATCCACTCTTAAATCTAGCTTACTTTCAATTTAAATTACAACGCAATTAAAGAACTATAATCACTATATTCACTCAAAGACCCCTTCAAGCGCAAGATAGGAATTTTTCTTGTGATTTTCTACACTTAAAGTGAACGCAACTTTACAATGTCAGTGGATTTGTGTGATGTTAAATATGGAACTTGGGCAGAGACAGGTGATGGTGTTACTTATATCATGCCGAATCCTGATAGAATCAGATCTGGTCCAGAAAGAGGTACAACAACACGCTCATGTGCTCCTAGTGGCACTAAAGATATAGAATTTCGATTCATGGTTCCAATTGATATTCGGGCTATAAATTTAAAATTTACCATCGACGGTATATCACAGTCTGCGCTGAATTTGAAACATTGTGGTTTAAAAATCTTAACGTGGCATATTCCAGTCGGTGAAACCAGTGTTTATCCCAATAGAATTTTTCGCACTTTTGTTTTAACCAGATCAAATGTTTTGATAACTAATGACGGTTATCAAATTAGTGAATCAATGCGAAAAAGTGGTTTCCACATGGATCCTTGTTATCCCATGGAAGGAGCAGAAACTGCACAAATCTTACCTGAACATCAACCAAATTGTTTGAATGTTGATAAATTAAAAATCAAATTGACCCGTTTACCTGAAAGGAGCAGAGTAGATTTTAACAAAATTGTCATTTTAGGGCAACCATCGTCGATTGCATTCAATGATAATCGCTTCAAGACACTAACAGCTCGAATGCTTAGCTTCAAACCTGAAGTTCCAAAAACTCCTATCAAAAGGCCACCAAGGCATACATTTTCTGGTTGTCATGGACCTGCTAATACTTCAAGAGGTATGCGTATGGTTGAAGCAACACGCCGACGTGAAGAGTTCAATATGCCACCAGAATTTCTCGATCCTTTTACCAATGAATTAATGGAATGTCCAATGATTATGCCTTGCGGAAAATCAGTTGATAAAGCATATCTACAAAAGTATCTTAGATTAGAAAGAAAATGGTCTAGAAATCCAAACGATCCTTTCACTGGAAAACCTTTCACTCGTAATGATCCAAACAACTCTCCTAAACCAAATCAAAGTCTGAAAATTAAAATTGATACTTGGTGTTTAAAATCTATGTTTGGTGAAATTCCTGCTTGGTATAAGTATAAAAGCTGATTACCCATCAATTACTTAATGATTCCAAGTTAAACATCATTTCAATGTGTCCGATTTTTTGTCAATATTTTCCTTTTATCTTCATTACAATACATCTAACTTAAACTTTACTTGTGATATTAATTCAAAATTTTCTACGTGAAAAAATAATTACTATTCTGTTTAATCTCTTTGATTTGTTAATCAACTGGGAATTCTTCAAATAAGCTTATTTGAAATATTATTTTTTGAACATTGACTGTTCAAACTGTTTTTTTTATATCAAAGTGCCGAACATCGTAAAAAATCCGATCATTTAAGTAATTAAAGTTGAATAAAAAGCAAAAATGCGAGTTTTGAACAAATTAAAATTGTCTTCACGATCAGAACAAAAAATATCTTTTACTTCATTGTTCAGTTAAATTTTTTGTACTCTTTCGGTTTTTTTGGTTCCAGTCTTCGCTTTTGATCGATTAGATTCAAAATTCAATTCACTTCTGAAACCAAAGAAAATCAATTGATTGTAGATAAAATGGATGATGAAAAAATTGATATAATCATGGAAGAATAATCAATTGAACCACTGCGAACTTAAATCTCTTCTTCTTTCCGAGTTTGGTTTTGTTTGTATGATTTTATTGTACCAGTGATCACAAGAGTAGTTCGTTGAAAGCAGATTCACAACATTTTTTAAGCTCCGCAAAGGAAACTATAAGAACATTTTGATCGTCACGTGAAACAAGGCAAATTTTTTCTTGAGATCCTGCATCGAGCTTATTTAAAGTAGATACAATATGGCCCATATCAATCCATGGATGTCCATCTTCAGAAACTTGATGAAATAGATAGTCTCGGAATAGTTTAAGAAGATAACGATCCCCAGTTTCAGACCATTGTGGATCCATTCGGTATTCTGGCCTTTCATTGATGGTTCCCAATTTACAAAGGAGACGGAATAATCGACCATTATCTATCTCTTTGGCCAATTGATTTTCGATAACGTCGTATCTAGAGTATACGGTGTCCAGTTGAGCATAAAATCTACCCCCTATCATGGGCATTATTTCATTAATATTGTTACCACGTTTAACTGTTAATAAAAACAGAACTAGTGTTCGCAGGTCAGTTGAGTAGTTGCGTGCAATTAATTCCAGTGATTGGGGCCAGTTTTCTCTTTCAACAGCATTCAAAGAATTACATGATAAGGCCAGGAGAACTTTACCCAAAGCAATGAGATCTTCTTGCTGTAATTGAGGTAAAACAACTTTTGGATTACATTGAGCAAGCTCTTGGAATGGATTAGGAGATATAACATCAAATATGCCACAAGAGCTTAAACGCAGTCTTGGATTGGGATGATATTGTCCCAAGGCTGGAGAATTGTCTGGCATCTGTCCACTAGTGATAATTATTTTGGTCGGATCAAATACTCGGCAGGCAAGACCATTGGCATGAATTGTGCGTAAAGCGGATGATAATTGAATAATTATGGTCCATATAAGTGGCTCAGGCAAAAGTTTAGCTCGAAATGATTGTTGTTGACTATAAGGACGTGCTGCTCCTACGAGTCCGTTGGCATGTCCTCCTAAGCCTCCTGGTCCTCCATGGTGATGATTAGTAAAAAATTGGCTCATTAGAGTTTGGGCCCCCGGAAAGTAATCGTAAACAAAAATAAGAGAGTTGTCTCCGAATGCTTTGGTCGTAAATACTTGTCTTAATGGAACAACATTGGCATGTTCCAATTTTTTCCAAGCATCTATTGAATTACTTAAACTTTTAAAATTACTTGTGTTTGGTTGAAATCCATGGACTCTTCTTAAACAATAAACATCACCTGTCCACATATTTACAGCTCGATAAACGCTGTTCACATAACCGAATGTTGTTGATTGAGTGGATACTGGATTTTCTAAAGGTGTCAGTTCCCTATAATTATCAACCTGTTCTGGTATGTCAGGATAAAGTTCACTGTTGAGAGGGCTGTACATAACACTTTGCTTCCTTAACAATTCCACTTTAATCTCGTCTGCAGTAAAATAAGAAGGTGGCGGAGGTGGAGGAGGGTTAGTTAATGACCCAGTCGCTGGTGTACTAGGGGCGAATTGATTTGGCGTTCCTGGCCCTCGATGTGAATGATTCGGTAACATGGTCAACAATAAATATGTATATTCTAATGGAGGAAAAGGTTTAAATTTGCGATATTTCTATCCTGGAATCTGTCAAAAAACAAAAGGTAAACAAAATTAGTGATATCACCACAGTTACAACGAAAAATACTGGGAAATTCAGAGTAAAAGAAATGAATTACCAACAGGTTGTCGTACTGGCCAAGTAAAATTATAGAACAACAAGCTTCAAACACAATATTAAGAAAAACAAGAAAAGTAAGCAGAAAGAGAATGGAAAGTAATAAAAAAGCATAAAAAACCAGCTTACAGAACACAGTTCATCATAACATTAACGTTCTAAGCTACAACAATGAAAGATTACCTTACACAAAATGAATTTTGTATTTATCTGATTTTATTGGTTAAGATGGCAACTCCAGGATTTTCCAATAGATTCGATAACTGTTAATTCATGAGGCAAGCCAACTAAACATTTTGATAGGTTATTAAGCACAATTCACGATGATTATAATTAGACTTTTACCTGGCTTTGAATGACAACAAATTATTGTTTGACTGGTTAACTGGTAAAATGGTGTGCATTTTGATGTTCCCTCTTGTGTACAAGTAACTTTTAAATGGCGCCTCCTTCAAGTTTTTCTTCAGGTTGAAATTCATTGCTTACAATTAAAGATATTTTATTTATTAGAATTTGCCATTTACAATTTATGAATGCATTACTAATTAAAATCAATTAAATTTCTTCTTCAGTTGCAAATCTATTCATAATTTTGTGATGATATTCTGATAAACTTTGATGTGCTTATCAGAATTGTAATCAAACAAAATATACTTTTTACCATTTCATTTCAAGCAATGGGTCATTTTTACTCTATTTTATTGTCAATTTTTTTAACTATTAATATTTAATCTTGTTATTTTATGTGTGCTATATACTAGATTTATTAGGATAAATGAAGTCTATGGATGGTAACACGGATAAGTGGATTACCTTGAGATTGAATAATGCTGTAAATTGGTAAACATAATTACTTATCGGTGAGATTTATGATTATTTTATCATTGACTAACAAGTTTGGATTTTCATTATTGATGAGAAATCTTAATCAATGGTAGACTTTCATAAAAATAAGTAGGGATGAATCTACTGCAGAATTGTGATGGAGCGAGTAACATTTGATCAGAATAATTCAGAGCAAATTATAAATATGGAACAAATAATGGAAGCTGATTTTATCGTTTAGAGACACAGTTTTTATTGGCTCGTCACATAAATTATCATAAGATCGTGATAGTGATGTTACAAATGATGATGTTTCAATATTAATGTAATGTATATGTATAATTTTACCTGTTAAGGTAAGGTAAATTTATTAATAATTTAATGGTGGACACCGTGATGACCGTGAGATCCATGGTGGGGTTCCCATCCGGATGGAACATGAGTGTGGCTATATGAAAAAAAGGTAGCAGAAAAACAATGTAAGTCTCGATGAAGTGTAAAGAATGAGTTGTTCTAAAAATGATATTTTCTGATATTTTCATGTGTAGTCGATTATTTGTCTGATTTTAAGATCTCTTTAGAGTTTTTATTTTATCGATGTATCTTACCTGTGTCCATGTGGGTCTGGGCCATTGTAGATAGCGTCAGCAGCATCAATAGATCCAGTTCCAGGTTCGTTGGTCTTGATCTTTGCACGGAAACCAGCCTTGTCAGCGATGTATTGGACTTGTCTTTCACGACCATCGACATCTTTCAAGCTGTATTCGCCGTGCTTGTTACCCCAAGCATCACCTGAAAAAAGAAGATAATTCAAATGTCAGTCGTATTATGTCCATTTCGAAGAGATTGATTTTAAATCCTACCTTCTTCATGTCGTGAGTTTTTGGCTCCTTTTGGGTCAACAATGTCATAACCGAATTTGTAGTTACCCCAAGCCTTTATAAGATGAAAATAGAATAGGTAAGTTCACAATTGTCCATTGAAAAAAATATATACACACGAAACAAACATTGGTAACACTTTACTTACATCCTGTTTTCTGTAGGTGTTACTGTGTCCTCCGTGTTGAGGGTATTTTCCATTGGCGCTGACAGCGATAACCAAGACGAGGAGGGAAGCGAGTAAGAAGATAGCCTAAAGGCGAAACAATGATGAAACAATAGGGAAAAATATTAGAATTGATGAGTAAAAAATGTTAAACTTATAAGATGTATCTTTTTGGTAAGAATCCAAAACATTTGCAATTGTTATGAATTTGATTTAGCAAATATTCACTAACCTTAGACATTGTTTTTTGTTTGTTTGTTTACTTGTTTGTTTACACTAAGTTGTAATGATTGAATGTTGAATGTTAGTTGAAACTTTTTCGACTGGCTTAAATTCATTTACGACTCTCAGTTTTGTCACTACAATTCTGAGGCTGGACGTAGGAAA
The DNA here is from genome assembly GCF_039701765.1 of Tetranychus urticae. NCBI lineage: Eukaryota > Metazoa > Arthropoda > Arachnida > Trombidiformes > Tetranychidae > Tetranychus > Tetranychus urticae. Next base: position 19,997,804 of record NC_142958.1, on the reverse strand, counting down.
TTATCATCAAATTAAAAGGTTCCAATAACACCATATAATTATGATCCAATAGACAAACAAGTGTCCATAAGGAGGAGACAATAGTGCTAATGATAAAGGTGATAATAGTTTTAAATTGTCATCTTAACTGATCGACAATATTGTCACTACAAAAAGCCTCTCCTCCCACTTTTCGAGCACCATCTCCACCCTCTTAAAATCAATCAGCTTCTTTGAATTTCCATAACCAAGATGCTAATTAGGATAAGTTTCAATGAAAAATTGATACAAATAACTTTCAATAAAAGAAAGGAAGTAGGCTTCCGAAAAGGTCGAACCAGTTAGATAACCATTGATAATATAACTCAGCTAAGAATGGAGTAGATTAGCATGGTTATGATGATGGTAGTGATGATTATGATGATAAAGTATGAACGCAATGATCCTTGGTGGTGGTAGTGGAACCCTAAACTTAACTCTTTTTCCGCCTTTGAATATGAAAGCTAAAAGAGAAGGAAAGAGAAAGAGTAGTTAAACAGATGACAGCCATTAGTTCAAGTAATGTATCGTTCATTACCGCTGATTGTGGGTTGATAGGTGAATTTAGAGAAAGTTGTTTGAAGACAAAAAGGGAAAAGGGTATTATTAACAATTTAGGTAATCACCAAATGATAATGAAGATAGTTAAAAAGAAAAAGAAAAATAAGCGAAAAAATGAGACAAAATCTTACATAATGTAAAACTATAGCGTTTCGCCAGAAAGGAAATGATAACAAATCACAAATTTTATGCAAATATTTTTGTTTCTAAATAATTATAACTGTTATACTTATTATTATACTAATGTTGTCTTTTTCTCAATACAATCAATACAAATAATCAACTTACCTGATCAAGTGTTTTGATGAATTAAAAATGAAGTTCACCTTATAGTTTTAAATATTTGGCTGTCTGTAAATACCTTAAAGTTAATAGTACCAGGACATTAGAGGGTTTATCGGTTTGATGGTTAGTCAAGATTAAACACATTGACAGTTAAATAAAGAAATCAGTTAAACTGACAATAAATGGTTTTGGATAATTTAATTGATCACATTAGATAAACTATTTTTGTTTTAGACAAAAAGAGACAAATAATTTTCATATTGACACTTGATATCTTTACAAATCAAAAGCCCGCTCAAAATTGAGGGAAAGTGTAATCATTTAGATGCAGCTGCTTGTCTTTGCAATTAACAGCTGAAGCTTTTTCGCTTCTCTGAATTTTATCAATTGTGATTTCCATCAGATCTATTGACTTATCATCATGAACAATCTATAAATACTAAAATTAACCTTAAATTAGTCCATTGCAGGTCTAAAAAAAGGCTACGCTGATATTTGTTCGTATTTAATTTGTTATCCAAATTGAGACCAATTAAACTTTCAAGCAAACTTCAACTCAATGTGATCATCTAGACAGGTAATTAATTGCTCTTCTAATTAAATTGTCAGCTTTTCAGCTTTTAATTGTTACAAGATCACACTCTGAAAGATCAACAATTATAACCATAACTTGGAACAAAAATCATTAATCGTTTTTAATGTTACCTTCTAATTATTTCCAGTACAAATGATTAACAGATTACGAGGGTGACCAGATCAACTCTTTTCTATTCAATTGATTCTAACAAAAAAGTGTTAACTTAATCAAGATCATTGTTGTTGCACAATAAATTGAACTAATTAATAAGAAAACAGATTTTCAATCAATTCATTTGATGAACAATTAACGAATTGATAAATTATCCCATTTTACCAATCTATTGATTGTCTTGCAACACCTTTAGACAATTGTAATCAATTGATTGAAAGTAGAGTCTAATATTTACTCGATTTGATCAAATAGACCCAAAAATCCATTGATTGGTGGCTTTCAAACCCTAATGAAACTCAATTTTAATCTAATAGACCTGTTCATGATACTGATACTGAGACACTCAGATCAGGTTAAATAATGATTATTATTGATAATTAATAACGATAGTTTGCATAATCAACAAATGATAGTTATCATTGTTTTTGTTTACTAAATGCGTAACAATTAAGATGCAAATAATGATTATAATGAGATTCAATGAAGTATGAAATGACACTTTTTAAGGTTTACACGCATTTACTATTGACAATAATGAATGATATACAGAGTTAATTGTTAGGCATCTTTAGTGGAAGCAATTTAATTTAAACAAAATGATTGAAATTTTTAGTTGAAAGGATAAGCAATTTAATTAGGGAACTGAAAAGTTAAATGGAATCACTCAGGAAGAATATTAATAAAGATTAATCATGATTATCAATAATCAAAATAATAACCAACAATCATGGAGTTTTTTATATCTGTTTAAAATGATAATTTACTAATTGGTGATTTTTCTTAATCAATATAACGACATCTCCATTACAATAAGTTTACAGAAAATAAATGATGAAATGAAAATGTTGTTAAATAACATTTATTTATATTGTATTAAAGGCAACAAAATTAACAACAAATCAACAGTCAAATCAATAATGGGAACAATAATATTAGTTTGTATTACGGAAGACAATTTAATCAAATGTCTTAATTTCGGATTGAAAAGTTGATTTATTGCACAATTTGGTATTTGATTAAACATATTTGTCCATTGAACCGTAAGTTGATTTGGAATCAATTCTAATAATTTCTTCTTTATAATTTAACTGACTTTATAAGGCCTTTAATTGGTAGATTTAGATTAAAATATTGTTAATTATTGTATAAGATAGCATGATAATCATTTGAATTTTTCATTTTACATACAATGAGTGGGTTGAAACTTGATAATGAAAAGTCATTTTGTGTCTCTTTACAGTTGAGTTTTTCACCCAATAAGATTAACTCTTTCTAATTAACTTTGATTGCTTGATGGTTGAATTGAAAAATTTTTGCTGACTGACTGGTTGACAAAATGGTTGAACCGACATTGAACAATCAAAAGTGACCATCAATTCAGTAATTGAGCCTTCAATTATTGCAAGCGTTGGCTCATTGGGTTTTGGGTTAATTTGACTTTTCTTCATTGAGTGCCACATTGATTAGTTATCATTGCTTAAAAAATTAAAATGATATTGTTTAACAATCTCATTTAACTGACTAATTAGGTTAAAAAGATAAACTAATTGTCATCAGAGCTATCATCATCACTGCCAGGGATTGAGGCAACAGGAGTCATTGCACGAGATCGACGAGGTGAAGGTGGTTCACTGAAAGGTCTAGGATATTTGATTTGCAGTCTTTCCTCGAATTCGTCTTCTGGAAGAAGCTCAGGATGGGCACGGGAAACTGAAAGTCGCCGAGAGCGTGCATAATACTGTAATATAAAAGTAGAATAAGATTATTCAGTGTTGATAATTTGAGTGTTTGTTTCAAACTTACCACACCAAGACTTTTCCAATCTAATAAGTCACTTAATCTTTCAGTTCGATTTCTTTGTATAATTCGCTGACGCCTTGTTAACGCACAAAAGTCGTACATTTGTTGAGTCAATTGTTGAACAGATTCCTCTGGGCTTTTGAATCGCCGATCAACAATATAAATACCATAAGACATTGGATCTGCAACATGATCGGCAATGAAACATCCAAAACCTGAAAGGTTGGTAGTAACACTAGGTATTCCCATAACAGTACATTCCGCTGGTGTATAGCCCCATGGTTCATAATAGGATGGGAAAACTCCTAAATGGCATCCACGAACAAACTCTTCATAATCCATACTGAAAAGGGGATTAGTGGATGATAAAAATTCTGGATGGAAGATGACTTTAACACGATCCGAACGATTGTTGAACAATTTACATCTACGTATGGCAGATAAAACCTGATCAGTTGAGTCTTCAAGCATGTTATGAGTACATATTGGTGGCAGTGTTGACCTTTGCGCAGAAAGGATGCATCTTTTAAGTTTAACAATGTCCGCTGATTGGAGGAGTTGATCACCCGTTGGCATGTTTCCACTAAGATGAAGAGTTGAAAATTGTCCAACAAATGACGAAGACATTTGAGAAAAAAGAAATAAAGATTATCTCTCAATTATTGTAAATAATGAAATCAGGTGACAGCGAATGAGCATCAAATATCACCAATAGTGGAATATCTGAGTCATCTAAAAGTTTACCTTAAAGCAATTTCAAATAATCGAGAACCAATATCATCTTTAACCTCTTCTACGGTAGTCCTAAATTGCTTAGCAATTGCTTGACCTTTTAAAGACTCCACATTGAAATTATTAGTACGAGATGGGAAGATTAAAAAGGCTATTACAGTTGTGTCCGGCTTTTGTGACTATAAAAGATGAGAAAGGCAAGATCAGTAATTGTTAGTCAAATTAAGAAACAAAGAAATTGAAATTGTATTTACTTTAAGCTCGTGATTGAGACGGGCTAAACTTTCAATAAAAAGATCAGCTCCTTTATTATTAAACTCATATCGACCAGCGATGAAAAAATAAAGAGTTTTATCTAGATCGAAATCATAATGACCATGGAAATGACCTCGCACAAATTCGTGAATCTTTTCTTTAGCTTTACAATGGAGATTTTGAAACTCGTGGATTGCATGAAACCTTTTAACATTAAGACCATTTGGAGTGACAACGTCAGGTTTACGTTTGAGTAAATGTTCCGACTCAATCGCAGTAATTTCAGAGACTGTTGTGAAAACATGTGCTGAATGTGCTGCTGCTCTTTCAATACAGTATCTATGATAAATTTGTCTGTCTCCGGCTTCTTTATCCAAATTGAACTGAAAATTGAGAGAAACATAAGATTGTTAAATTTCATTTCACTTTTCTTAAACCACCCACAGAAGTAACGAAATAATTCAAGGTAAATCTTTGATTTGAACCGGTTTACTCATCAAAAATTATTTGAGGTTGAAGACACTACTCAATAGATGCCAATTATGTTTGCTCAAAGTTAATTTCAAATATATAAATTAACCATTAACCAGACATTTGCAAGCTAAAGATTAAAGTATTATCTTGCGGTTCAAAATAATTTAGTCTGGTTAAAGAAGGAAACATAAAATTCCAAGAGTCAAGAATATTTTGAGCTTATAAAGACTGGTAAAGATTACTTGTCCTTAACCTTGATCAACACTTAATTTCAGAGCATCCAATCAATCCAATCAATATCATATCATCGGCTTCCACTTTATAATGAGCTTAATTATAAGTGATCAATTAAAAGTAAATAATAAGATAGCATTTGATACAATAAGCGGTTAATTGTCTTCTCACTTTAACCAGAGCAAAGAGAGGATGTCTTAACCAACTCAGCTGATTCGAGGTGAAACCAATTCTCTTTACCAGTCCTTTTTTTGTCACTTGAAACTGACAAATTATATTATTTAAAAAAATGAACCAACGATTTAATTAATCTTCATTACCTTATCAAGATTATTATAAAAATCAACTGCTCCAGCACATAAATATCGACCTAAGAGGGTTGCATGGGTAGTAAAAATTGTTGAAATATCTAAATGGCGAGTACGACACAAGATGAGACCAACTCCGGCCAGCCATTCGTGAAAATGAGCCACCAGTAGCGGGACACTGTCTTGAGCTGCAGCAACTTTAGTATAAAATGTTTCCATAAACCAGGCGACACAATAGCCAAAAATAATGGCATCATTTGATTCTATATCTGAATTAGGTATACCAATGGAACAGACATTCCAAAAATCATGTTTCCATTCAGCTAATTTCCACATGGCTGAACCAATATCAACCAAAATAACTTGAGGGTAACCATCAATCAGCCACCGACCATAATATAATTTAATTCCATGTGCGGCCACACTATCGATTGTTTCCTTCCAATAGCTTTCTTTGGGTTCCAACAATTCAACCTCTGTTTTAACCCAATGTTCCTTGTAAGGTCCAATGAGACAATATTGATCACCTAACTCGTCCACACTAACAGGAGCTTTACTTCGGATAACAGTATAAATACCTCCAACTAAACGTAGTAGAAACAACAAAGCACAGTTATTTTCGTAGAAATCAATAAATTTATTGTTGAATAAAGGATGGCAAAGATCAATGTATACCTTTATTGCACACTTCCCATGCTATCTCAAAGCAAAATGGATTGAGTTGATCCACAAAGGCTCCTTGATCAAGACTTTGATCTTCTAAACCTTCAATTCGATAGAAACGTCTAGATAATTTATTGGTTAAACTGGAACCACGAAATAGCGACGACATATTCAAGTTTAACACTTAATTTAATAGTTAACAGCAATAACTTAAAAGGACAGCGTTGAGGTCAAATGTATATAAAAAAACACAGTTGTAAATAAAAATAGACAGAGAGCAAAGGTAAAGAAAGTGATGGCACAAAAAAAGGGTAATAAATTTAATTCAATTATTGATGATTTTCCTCGCACAATTTAGCAGATATGTAAGCTAACCCCGAGATAATTAACTTTCTCTCATCATCTCTTGCAATCTTGAGTTAACTAAATCAAGGTTGAGAGTAAATCTTTGCTATCTCGAAGCAATAAAGTTGCCTCTTTCTCCTCACTTGAAACTGTAAAGGAGACTTTCTCTACTTTTTTATACTCACTCATCATCCTCTGTCTTTCTCGTCCCAAACTTACTTTCTTTTGATATCATCATCTCAAGGGATTCACTCACGCTTTGTCTTGTTACTAAAATACCTTTGTAAAAAAAAGATAAGAAACAGAATAGCTGAATAGCTCATCCATATAATCTTCTTGAAAATCAGCTGATTGTTTTCGTCAATCTGTTTCCTAATTTCAAGAATCCTCCAAGGCCGTTAAAACATCTTTATTATTAACGATCTTTAATATTTACGATCTTAAAGTTACAATGCATACAAACAGATATCCATTTATGACTGACTTTACAACAGTTTGAAACTTTTTTCTGAGTAAATAAACTGGACTTAATTAAAAAAATCTCATGATTGATTTTCAAGCTTGTACATTCGACTGATTGCCTCAATGCAACCATCAACTTGAATCATCTTGTCAGATATTTTCTTGTAGCTGCAAAACAACTTCCAAGCCATTCGTTTTTATCTTAAATTGCTTAATTATTAATTAGATTTAGGTTACCATAACATTTGTAATCGTCATCAATTATTTTCATTATTCTTTGATTATTTGTGGCTTGGAATCAGGTTTACAAGCTTCATCCAATTCTTTGGCATAGTAATCCAGCCGTTGTGTCATCTAGATCAGAATTGAAAACAAAACAACGAAACAGATGAGATACTGATTGCATTAGAGACAATGATAATGATAAAATAGTGATAAAAAATGCTAAAGTAGAACAATTGGATTCTAATAAATATCTGATTAGCTAACCTTAAAGCCCCATCTATCTTTAACTTGTCGACACAGATTCAAATCAATCTCGGCAACTAAAAGTCCATCCTTGGTTCGCGATAGACAAGGAGTTCTCGATCCATCTGGAGCGGTTATATAAGAAGATCCATAGAAATGGCCAAAATCTTTATGAGCTGGTAATCCATTTCCTGATGTAAACTCATTGGGAAAAGTTTCCTATAAATTCAAGTGATAAATAATTACATTAATAAAAGTAATAAATCGTTGATTCGTTTAAAATTTAATGCTTGATAAAATTAGCATTAAATATTTGTAATCGCAAACCTACAGTGCCAACTCTATTAACAGAGCAAGTATAGTAACTGTTTGCTATTGCTGCACATCGAGCTTCAACTGGCCAAAGATGTTCGGAAAGACCAGCAACAGTTGCGTTTGGATTAAAGACAATTTCAGCTCCATTAACACCGTACATTAACCAATTGAGGGGATGATGCCGTCCATAGCAAATATTGACCGCGATTCGACCATAAGCTGTTTCAAAAACTGGATGGCCCAGGTTACCTTCCATATAATAAGTTGACTGTTGAATGAGCAAAAAATATTCTTGATTAATGATTGAGTTTTGGTGAAATTATTCCTTTTTCATTTGTAACTGAATTGTAATCAGTCGGAAAACAGGATTACAAACTTGAGAAGATTTGTCTCTGTTTTGCTTGCTTTTATCATCAATGTTCATAATTATTATCATGTCATGGACGATACCCTGCATTTTCAAGGTAAAACCTTGAAATACAAGTTTTATGAGATCATCTGAAATAATAATAATCAAATTTCAATGAAAAGTAAAGATAACAAAAACTTATCAAAAAATAAAAACAATCACAAATGCATACTTGAATCATAATGAAACCATTGAATTTCCTTACATTTATCTTTCTTACAATGAATATCAATCAATTTGAATTGTTTTACTATTTTATCATATCAGCCTATTGATGATATTAGTATTAATATTGATTCGCAGATAATTAACTCGTGGAGGGAACTGACCTCATTGAAATCCCCAACTCTTGGAATGTGATTTTTTCGTGTTTTCCCAATTATTTTACCAGTTTGCGAGATAACAACGGCAGTATTCCAAATAGTATCACCGTGCTCTTCATCCCTTTCCAGAATAGGTGAAATCACAACCATGTTGTGTCGAGCTGCAAGCTGTTCAATAAAAAAATTTCAATTAATGTTGAGATCATACAAGGCAAGAGCAAACTAGATGTATTGAAATATAAAGCTTCCAAAGGACGCTAAATAGTTGAACTTCCGCAATAATTTTAACCGCTGGTGAAGTATAATTATTTTAGCTATTTAATCCAATCAATTATAAGTTTTTATCACTAAAAATTCAAACTATGACATTTGCATTTTTACATTAATGAGTTTGCTAGCTCATTTAAATAATAGAAGTGAGAAATGAAAGAGGGCGAAAAACATTAAGTTAATCGATCTCAACTGTACAGACTATTAGTATGATAATTGTATGGATTAAACCTTCTTTGTGGTGAACTTGAGTTTAATTCAAGCGTGAACTCACTAAATAGCCCTAATCAATGCATTCAATACGAATTATCAGCTTTTTTTCTTCTGAAGCTTTTAATACTAACCTCTTGGCATAATTTAGTTGTCGCTCCAGTTTCAGCACTTTCGGCAAATTCAGTCCATGGTAGTCTTTCACGTGTGCAAAATGCAAATGGCATATCTGAAATGAGTGATGAAATCGATAAGTTATTGAACTGATCGAGATAATTCAAATAATTTCATTGATTGTCACATAAGTTTGCGCCATCTAAATGTTGAAAGAATCACTATTCAGTGAAAATTTGAGTGGTCGCAATAAAAGTGATAAAATTAACTGAAAGCCTCGTAATTTGGATTTGAAAATAGTGATGAAATTGTTTTACAGGCAATAATTATGATAACCTGTAAGCTACAAACGTACCAGAGCAATCAAAATCAAAATGAAAATTAACTCACGCCATGTTTCTTGAAAACAAATTATATTAGCACCAGCTTTAGAGGCCAATGAAGTTATCGATGATATTCTGTCATGTAAAGCTGATCTTTGTTTATCAACTGGATCACTTGGAGACAATGGAATCGCATTTTGGACAACAGCAACTCTGACCAATCGAGGTGAACGAAGTTGCTCTGGTTCACAGTTAAATTTGTACGCTTGCAATTCAACATCAATGGAAGAGGCCACATTAGAACAGTCATCAGATAATTTTAGCTGTCTATTAAAAAAATACAAAATTTCAATTAGAATCAAATCAAAAGGAATGAAAAAAAGTAAACAATAAAGATATGGTTTTTGTTTTGTTTACTCGTCATCTGTTGCAACTTACTTAGGAATCCAACCATAGATATACTTTTTAACTTCATCAGATTGTTCAGCTGGAATATTTTGATCTATTAAATTATCAAAAGAAGGAATTAAGGCCATTTGGTTGATAAAGAAACACAAAAACTTAATTAAAAAAACAGAGACTTTATCACAAAATTATATCATAAAATACGTTTAGAGAAATAAGATACCAAAAACTGTAACAAATCTTCATATGGTTTCTCCTTAGTAACTGTGTAATCTTGATGTGACGTTTAAGGTTAACTCACGAAGAATCAAACCTTTTTTAAGTAAACAAGATCCATTTTTAGCTGCCATAATCCAGCCACCATTGACGTCTTAATCAATGATTTCTCATCCGGTCAATAATTTTATTATATGTCAAAGCTTACAGCTTTCATTACCCTGGCAATACACCCAATTAAGCTGAGTGATTAAGGCAGACAAAAAAACTTTCTAAAAAATATTCTGATTTAACCAGCCAAACAAATACAGAGGTCCAGCTTTACTGCCATGAAACCATATTGATTTGTCTACATTTTTATCCGTTCAAAATTGTTCAATGCTAGTTGATTGAAAATTTGCTAGAATTGAAATTTAAGGTCAAAATGAAAATTTAATCAATTCCAAGAAATGGGTAATTTTTCCGAATATTTTGACATGTTGAGGTTCAAGTGATTCAGCTTGGTAAATGGTGGAGTGAAAATAAGGAAACTGAATTTACAGAGTTGGTAAGGAATTGATTGTGACAGTTTTTATTAAAATATTTATTATCATAATTTCCGGTAATGTGAAATAAACGGGAAAATGGTTGAAAACTGATTAACAGTTGTTATGGATTTTAACCAGACATTGAGCCATCATCTTCAGGTCCTTTTGAAGGGCAAGCGCATTCATGTATTGCTGAAGAGTGGGAGGAGAGGATCCCTTTGAAATGAACTGATCGCAATGGAAACATTGATGACAACCTTTTACTCATTCCATTGCTTGTTATCCCCAATGTAAACATTTGCTGTTATCTGGTGATTTTTTTCATATTTTGTTTATTTATTGAAAAATATTTGCTCTTTTGGTGCTGCTTTTTCCCCTTTCATCATGTGGAGATGACATTACTGGCTTTTTATTTCATTTCATTCAACCAACCATCATTACCATTAATCATTGAATCAATAGAAGTCTTTCCTTCATGAAGTTCATTTTAATTCTCTTATTTTACCAACTGACCAGCCGAGTATTACTGTAAATAGGCAATAAACAACATTTTTTCAAGGTATTCAACAATATGGATTATTATAAAGCCATCTTGATGCCAACCATTGTTATTTGGTCTTCGATTGCTTTGGTTTACTCCAAGTCTTCTGCTGTTGGTTCACAGGAAAACAAGAATCTGGCTAATGTAACAATCAATTCCACATCTTTACCATCAACATCATCAACCATTGTCTCACCATATTCTGTCCAAATAGAATCTAAAATTTCTAAAAACACTGATCAGCTTCCATTACCATCTTCATCATCGTCTCCAATAGCATTATCGCCATCATCTTCAATAACATTTTTGACATCTTCAATGCCACCAATAATCAACAACACTAAAGGTAAATATCGATTAACTGTGCATTTGATTGATTTCAGTTAGTCAACATTAGACATTCATCTGTTTAATTATTGAAACATGTTGAATAATCAGCCTTGGCTGAGTTGTCATTTATGCTCCATGTTCAAGATCATGGAGCCTAGGCTCTGCTCATGTGATCATAAGAACTGTCACCAGATAAACTTTATTTTTTATTGTGTTAAATTGTCTTTGTGAATCAGTTTTTATAAGTTAAACCTTCACAGTCAATTGTATCCAATTGAACAATGGTTAATATCGGTTTAGATTGAATAATAAAATGAATTGTTATGACCAAAAGGATTCAGAAAAGGCTCAAGTATCTAAATTCCTAACCAAGAGCAGCCAATCAATTTGTTCAACTTAACACTTATTAAATGAATTACTTTTCCTCATGATGTCAGTTCATTACATTTTACAAATTATAATTTATCGTAAAATCATTCTCATGTCTTCTATTTTTTTTCTGATTTCTTACAGGTTCTCCCAAATCATCTGAAATTTACGATTTCAGTTCCACACTCAATTCAACACTAGATTCAAGTCTTTCCAATATCGATGATAGTGTAACACTAGTCAATCTCAATACAGTTACCAGTACATCAAATGTTTCCAGTTATGTGAGTCAATTGCCGCCAAATCATAATCAACTTTACGAACAACCTCAACCACAATCACAATCAAATCAGCTAAGCTTCCTGTCAATAGAGTTCATTGCTATCTCATGCTCTGGATTATTGATTTTAACCATCATAACTGTAGCCAGTGTTTATGGATGCATCAAAGTATACCACAAACGTTATCCTGTTAGAATCGGATTTGGCCGTAAATTTTCAACCTTTGAAAATCCAATTTACACACAAAAATCATCATCTTCCTGTGAAATCGATAGCTCCAGGGAAAACCAAGCAGGACCTACAGGAAATGAAGCATAATACCAACTGATCATAATACCATTAATTAATACAAGTCTAATCAAATGATTTATTTCAACACTTTTGCCATAATTGTCCAATTCTCAATGATCTCACCATTTAACCGATACACTAAATTATCGATCATAACCGTCTTCAATTTACATATGGTTTGCACTTAGGCTCATTTTATGCCATCGATTTAAAGGAGAAACTCAAAATGGTATTCGCCGAAGTTAATAAACCAAAGCCTTTGACAGTAAATTAACGAGTTAGTTTACTCTCGAAATGTTGTAAAAGGTTAATTGTTTTAAATTTGTCCAAAATCGGAGAGATATTTGTACATCAGCCAATCCACTAGCTGGACTATTCTAACCGATCCATTGATTTAACTTATTTAATTGTCACTAATTGTCAATTTTTGTTTTCTAAGTCTTCCTGTAAAATAAACACTAAACACTCACCACTTTTGGCGATTTTTAATGGTATACAATCAAAAGATCAAATCTAATTAAGAGTCTAAAGATCATAATTGAATACAGATTTCATTTCCAAACGAGAAACTGAATAAAAGTGATTGTTGGGTGATTTTTCTGGTTAGGTCATTTTTATCACCATTAGAGAACCCATTTTTGAAAAATGAACAAAATTGTTGGAGATTTATTTAAATGTTGTCAAGTTAGCTATCATAGGTTTAAGTGGGAAAAGCTGATGAGCAACCAATAGCAAGAAACTGCCAGACTCTATTTTCAAGGTTTATTAACAACCACAGTTGTATCTGGATTTGAATTGAGTTGAAACTCAACCAGAATTATCAACTCTTATCAAATTAATACTAAGAGATCTTGAATCTCTTCATTCATTGCGTATCATGACGAGTTCCTCTTAAATAACAAGTATTTTTTCACTAAGACCATACAGTATTCAATCCTAAATTTATATTTTTTGTTATGTTACCAAATATTTTGTTTTGTGCAATCTTTCTATGAATTTCATCTGATTGTTGGTCATCAATTAATTTGTATTATTGTTCATTAATCTAAGTTTTGCTTTCAATTTCCACTTAATTTTTGCTATCATCTCATTAATCAGTGATTGGTTGAACAATGGAGACACTTAGCATGTGTTTAATATTTACTTCAAGAATTGTCATTTGACAATGACCCGTTGATGGTTGCAGTTTGAAATTGTGAATAAAATACTTAACTGGATCGGAATTATTGCCAAAACTGTCAAGTAAGTCTTCGTATTTGGTAATTTATTGATTTCCTTTTACTAATTTATTCTTGCTTTAAATCTTTTGTTCATTTTTGTCACCAGACTCTCAGATTCCATTTCATTTACCAGTTACCTGTTTTTAGGTCCATATCACAAGCCAGAATAGACCAGGAAATATAAAAAGTGATTGACGTTGGCTATTGTTAAGATGATAGGAACTAAATTGAAACAGGTGATTTCCCAGTATTTTTCCAGACTGTCTATTTTCAAACTTCATGAAGCCCTTGAAGCGAAACACTCCCGATATGGATCCATAAAAATTGAAAAAAGATACTGGCCCATCAAAAGGACAATTGTTTATGTGTTTAACCCAGCAGATATTGAAAAAATATTGAGAGCTCAAGGCAAGTGTCCTTATCGTCCGGCAAACGAGTTTCTGGTGAAATATCGCAAATCTCGTCCTGATCGTTATCCAACAGTAGGATTCAGTAATCTGCAAGGAGAAGATTGGTTCAGTCAAAGGCTTTTAATTGCTCCTGTTTTATTATCAAATAGCATAGCCAATGTATATACACCTCAGTTAAATATCATTGTCAACGATTTTGTGAATTATCTTCAACATCAATCTCAACAAAAGGATGGCATAATTGAAGATCTGTTGAAATGTACCGATCAATTTGCATTGGAATCAATAGCTTTGATCAGTTTAAACACGAGACTAGGATGTCTGTCAACTGGCGGGTCTTCAGAAGATGCTAAACGTTTAATAGCAGCTGATAAAAGTTTATTCGAAGCTTTTCAAGTCTTATATCACGGTATTCCATGGTGGAAATTTTGGTCGACCCCCAGTTATCGTAAATTTGTATCAGCTGAAGATGAAATTTATAACATCTCTAGTAAATATGTAGATAGTGCTTTCGATGATTTGGTGTCAAGTAAAAAGTTGAATTCAACGGATCCCGATGGAACTGGTCTTGGACAAAATCAGGATGACGATTCTAACAGTTTGATGAAAACATTACTAAAAACTAAAGGACTAGAAAAGGCTCATCTCAAAACATTAGCAATTGATTTTATGGTTGGTGGAGTGAACACTGTGTCATCATCTTTGTGTTTTCTTCTCTACCATTTAGCTCAGAATCCTTTTCATCAAGAAAAATTATTTTCGGAACTCGATAAAGTCATTGGTGATCCTAATGTCGATATGAATGAAAAGCATTTAAGTCAATTGCCTTATCTTAAGGCTTGTTTGAAGGAAAGTTTTCGATTGACGACAGTTATTCCCAATTTGGTTCGAGTCCTTCCAGAGCCAATCACTCTATCGGGTCAAACAATTCCTGCAGGAGTAAGTACATCTCATTCAATTTTTGACTTATGTTTTTGATTCTAGTTTGAGAAATTAGAGTTTGATTATCATGAATATCATTTTTAAACTAAAATTGCTTCAAGAACGACATTTAGTGCCTTTAAAGATTCAGTTGCTTTTAAGCAACAAAATTGTAAAAAAAATTGTTAGTAATAAGCTAGTGCTTCCCTCTAATGGATTTAAAACAAGTTATTTTGAACGCTAGCTGAAAGTTAGTCATGAAACTGCTATCTTAATATTAAAATTACGCTTAAACAGATTTTAATCATGATTGTTTTCTGTATTTCAGGTTCCAATTATGTTGAATTTCGGTGTTATTTGTAAACATGCAGATTATTTTGAAAATCCTGAACTATTCAAACCAGAAAGATGGATTGGCGAAGCTCGTCGCTCAATTCATCCTTTTTCTTTGCTAACATTTGGCCTGGGTAACCGCATGTGTGCTGGTCGACGAATTTCAGAAATTGAGTTATATTTGGCAGCGGCTAAAATCATTTTAAAATATCGACTTATTTCAAAGACGCCAGATCTGAAATTGAAACAAGATTTCATTATTGTTCCAGAAAACAAGATAAAAGTTGCTTTGGAAATCAGATGAAATTAATGCCAAAATCAAAATGCTGAATCAAAAAATTTATTTTTTATAACTATATCTTAATTTTATAACTATATATTCACCTATTTCACCATGACAGAGAGTTGTCTTTCAAAAGCATCTAACTTTTATCAAAAGTAAAATATCACCAGATGTCATCGAAATTCATTGTGACTTCTGTCAATTTTTTACTCTTCATTTGCTCATTTTAGCACCATTCATGACAATTCAAAAATAAATAAAAACAATCTTTCAAATATTAAATTACGATTTTTAATAGATGACTATTTTCCGTCTACTATCTAAAATGTATCATTCGATTATTGTTAATACAGTAAATATTAATTCTTATTTTGAGGAATAAAGTTTTCTGTTTTTGAACAATTAGATAGGTTCGATCTTGAGATAAACTTTCTTAATTCTGTGACAGAAAAAGTTAGGAAGCTGAAACTTATTTTTCGTAGATAAAAATTGTTGATACACGTTGTATTGATTTATTTTAATATCATTATGTAACCAAATGAAAGCAATATCAAGTTTTGAATCAGAATGAGCATCACACGGTAGTTGAACTGTATCATTTACTAAGGCAACAATTTTTGGCCTTGGATATTCGGCAAATGACGAGTTCTCAAACACAGTTAGATAACCTTTTGTTTGATCTCACCATATTTATTTCGGACGGCACAAATATACCAGCCTTCATCCTACTTACGAATTTTACTTAATATTTCAGAGTTAGATCGATATGGCGAATCATTAAATAACCATTGATAAGAAAGGCCTGGTAAAGCTTCGGGTAGGCAAGTGATTGAAAATTTTGAGCCAACGGCAGCATACATGTCTGTTAATGGGTACCGACGAAATGTTGGTTTTATATACCAGCAATCTTTAATTGAGTTGAACTGAATGCATTACCCAATTCATTGTAGGCACGACATTGATACATTCCAGCATCTCTATTAGGATTGGCAGCTTCGATTGTAAGAACATTATTTTCAATTTTAATTCTTTGGTGATCTTCAGGTGGGATAGTATGCTCTAAGTTCAACTCCATTCTTGTACAAATTATATTTAACTTCTCGTATACCAAAAGCGTCACAGGTCCAGACTAGATTGGCTCAAATGTCAACAACTTTATCTCTGAGTCCTTGAAGAAACACTGGCACTGGATTATTGGACTATGAGAAATGCTGAAGCGATATTCTCCTGAATTTTGAACATTTACTTTAGGTATGATCAATAAACGATTGTGACTTGTGAGTGAAGTACCATCAGGCAACTGTTCAGTAACACCGACTCGACTCCAGTTGTATGATGGAACGGGATACCCATAAGCAACACATTCAAGGGATACTCGTTAACCTGCTAATGGAGCTTCAGGGAAAATTTTAGGAAACCCAACAGGAAATTGAAGCTTTTGACTAATTATTAGGAGTAGGGTCAACTCTGAGGTAAAATGATGGACTGGTTCGACCAGTAGATGAAATGGCACTTTGAACATTACAATAACGTTAGTTGGCACTATCGACTTCTTCAACTGAAGAAAAGTAAAGGTTACCATCACTGGATACAAAGGTTCGTCTATCATCTCCAATGATGTTAGGGAAAACATTCTTTACCCAATAAAACATTCCTCTTGGGTGATGTTGTGGTGGATCACAACTCAATGATTTACCCCAATTTGTATTGGCAAAATCGTTAGACCTTGTCAGTTGAAACTGACCAATATATCTAACTTGCACTGTTTCACTGATAATGCTTCAAAATTTTTTGCTAACCTTACAATTATATTTCCACGATCGATCTCTTTCTTTGGATTATGAATAATTGATGTTCCATAAATTTGCGTATATCTTGGATCAGACAATGGATTAACCAATTCAGAAACAATTTCTGTCTTATTGTAGTTCTCTTTGAACCATTGATAATTTGCTGTTGGATAAGCATCAGCCGCACATCTTAAAGTAACGTAATTACGATGGTCCCGACCATTGAGATCAAAAATTTGAGATTGTGGTTCTTCAGTAAACCTTGGACCTCTAGGAATCTTCCCTGGGTCCGTTTCATCAACATCGAAAATAGGCTAATGTTTTGCTAATTTCACAAAAGTTATCCATAAAACTCATTTTGCTATCTTAATATTAAAAATACGTTTCAACAGATTTTAATCATGATTTTTTTCTGTATTACAGGTTCCAATTATCTTAATTTTATTCCCATCTTTCACCATGACAGTGTTGTCTTTCAAAAGCATCTAACTTTTATCACAAGTAAAATATCACCAGATGTCATCGAAACTCATTGGGCTTCTGTCAATTTTTTACTCTTCATTTGCTCATTCTAGCACCATTCATGACAATTCAAAAATAAATAAAAACAATCTTTCAAATATTAAATTACGATTTTTAATAGATGTCTATTTTCCGTCTAATATCTAAAATGTATCATTTGATTATTGTTAATACATTAAATCACTAACCTAAACTGTTAGACTGTCAAAATATCTTCAATTCAATTATATAAACAATTACCTCTTTTATTTGAGCCTTTTCCTCTACTATAAAGTATATTTGACTCGTTTGCTAAATTTTTTACTTCATCAAATAAAAGTATTAAAATTTTGAGCTTTGATTTGAAAAACTGTAGCATTTTCCTTGCATAAATCTGTAAATTTGTCACGGTGATTTAAAGTGATCCAGCAAGAGGCAAAAAACTCGTAATCTGAGGTTTTTATTGATCTTTAAAAATTTTGCTCTTGAGAAACTTCATCCTCCTCCTATCAGCCATCCTCATCTTCACTAGGGAAACTGTTTTTCTCATCCTTGACATAGCTCACCATTCCTTAGCGATACTACTCAAATTTCGTCCGGCCAATGATTTGCATTTGACATCTTCACAAGGAAAAAAGCTTTGGAGTACACTTTTGGAGTAAAAAAAGAGATTGAGTTAGCTTAATGATCTTTACAAACGGTGCTTTTACTGCTCATAATTCACCCAAAAAAAAGTCAAAGAAAATTTTGATTGAAAAGAGTTCTGGGTCAACGGAAGTTAACGGAAGCTAAGAAATGTCAAGTAAAATGAAAGTTGACTCAATCATAAGCAACGTTGATTATAAACAAAAGCTTCTTTTTTTCGCTTTCAGCTCATCTGTTATAACAAATCACTTTTCTTCCCTCCAAACGTTTCAAACCTAATCAACAAGTAATCTAGCTCAAATTTCGGAAAAACATTACACTTGATAATAAATTTAAATCACCAAATACGTTAAATTATCAAATAATAATCAGACCAACACCAGATTCAAATTCAATATCTTATAACAGCAAAAAAAGCCAAATATACTTACTCTTTGACTATTGTTTCTGTTGAAATGGTTGATGGCAAATATTGGTTCACAGGTTCATTGATTGATCACCATTGTTAGATGAATTGCCAACATCAGCAATGATCCATGTTTGTAACACATTAATTACATTTTTACATAATTAGCTTTAATATAAATTGTGTAAAAATAAATGTTAAAAATAACACGAAAAATATAGTCTAAAAATACAAGCCAAAAAAAGCATAAACAATAGGCATAAAAAGATTAATTACTAAACAACCCCTTGAGCTGTACAAACAATAAGCTTTACATAATTTTGAGTTTGTTCATTAAGTTTGCTTAAATTAAATCTGCTTTAATAAATTCATTTTTTGTTTGAACATTACTTTTGATTTTAAATAATTAAATCTATATTATGATTGCCTTTCCACTAAAAAATTTAGTTGATTTACATCAATGACTTTTTTTCTGGTAAACACTAATTTGTACTAAACTCTGTGATGATCTCGCTTTGTTACTTTTTTGCAACATTTTACGCTTTAATGATTGACTTTAAACTCGTTTAAGCGAGGCAAAGGCACGGGACTGTAAATGTTTGCCGGAAATTATCTTCATTTTCATCATCTTCACATTCACCTTCAACACACTTGACTCCAGAATCAGGTAAGCCCGAAAATATGACTTTTATTAACACTTTTCCTAACAAATTTCATCAATAGAAGAGCCTTTTCCATGTTGAATCACTTTTTCCTCTGTTGTCATATCAAACATTGCAATTATGACAATTTGTAAACTACTTACGTTGTATTTTATTGTATTCACTGTCACCAGTGTAATTAATTAATTACATGTTACCGTGAGAAATGCTGTTGACCATTATGTAATAACAATATCATTGTGGTTGAGCCAACAATTTGGTTGTTTAGAGATAATTAATGATGTATCAAAGCTAAAGATGTTTTAGTTTTGGTTTCGTATCAAAATAATAACAATTAGCATAAACAATTAAGCCAAAGGTTACTTTGGATCATCGGCTATTCTGATAATTAACTAGACAAATTAGCTAACCCAATGAATATTTTCATCATTCAACATCATTAATAATCTATTGTGTTCAAATGTTACTTTGCCGGTTAAAAATATGATAAAAAACTTCATGGGTTGGAAAAGCAAATGTACTTTTGTTTCAATGTTTTATTTTTTATCAACATTCTTTGATTCAGTTTTCATGGTTTACCTTGAAATGCATGATCAAATTACATCATTAGACAGTATTTTCTTGGTTAAATTTGTCCTAAAACTTCTCAATATCCATTTTAATCACAAAACATTCATCATAATCTTCACATCTTCAGCTTAAAGCTTCAAATTTCATTTATTTTCTTCTTTTCTCCAATAGATGGCATTGCTACCCTTCATTCAGATGGTCGATTCAAGTCAATGACTTGAAGACATTGGCAACTTTAATGACCGCTTGGAACCACAATTGGAATGATGGAAAAGAAATCATTAAATTCTTAATTACTTTGGAATTCAATTAAACATGATGACATCTAAATAATTCAACAAACCAGATACTCCAATCATTAGAGAAGCCATAACATCAGCCCTTAATAGCACTTCATATTCAAACAAAACATTGGATTCCTTTTTCCCGATCCTTCTCTCAATTGCCATCCTCACCTCTTTTGTCCTGTTTTTGTGCTTTTGTCTGTTTTACAACATGTACTTTAGTTACCAACAGTGAAATACTTCGGACCAGTTTTGATGTAAATACCATCATTTGTCAAAAAATGAACCAAACCCATCGCTACAGGCCCATGAATCCAAAGCTGAAAGATGTGACGAAAATTCCTGTGTATTCATCAACAATCATTTTCCAGTTATGAGTTATCTCCTAAGCTTGGTCTTAAATTTAAAAGCTACAATCAAGATATTAAAGACTGTAAAGATGGAATCAACATTGGAAAATGCTGGTTACAACCTGATGATTACTCTTAAATCGCGATTATCAATCAGTTTTCAATTTTAATTACCCGAAAAAAGGTTAAAACAATTAAATTGTTTACTTAAATTGATGTAAACAATTAATATTTTCCCATCTTATCACACATTTTGCAAAGTTGAAACCAAGATTGGCGATTAATCTTTGAACTTCTTATATTATTAGCATTGGATAATAGGGAAAACGTAATTCATGATTCATAAACCTTCTGATTAATGATTCTCTTTTTAATCACCTTTGAAAACCTATTAACTACTCAATTAATTATCAACAGAAAAGCAATAGATTGCAATTGCGTTAATATTGATTTTAATCAAATTTTCATTTCCATATTTTTGAATGTTAATAACAAAATAAAACGTAACTCTCTTCCTATTCAGCAAACCTACACAACCCAACTAAACCTACGCTAAATTGAGTTACCAGAGTTTTAATTCATCTTTAAATTGTGTTATTTTCAAATGTTAATCATTACACCTTTAACAATCTATCGAGCTATCCGTTTCAGGCCAATCAGTTGATTGTCATAATCATTTAACCTTAAACACTTTAATCATTGAAAATCCAAACACACCCTGACAATTTACCTTTTGTTTACCAAACCTTTAAATTAAGCACTTTGCAAGACACAATTATCTCTTCATTTGTAATTGCTACCAATTTAGTAATAACCATCCAACAATTTACCTTAATTGACAACAATTAAATGTCCGAAGCATAAAACTGTTCACTTAAACCAGTCCAAACTAATATCCAACAATTGTCTTAATGAACATTAAAATTTTTGAGCGATTTTCTGGTAACATTGAAGATACAATTGAATGTTATTAAATTGAACTATCGATTAATTTGATGATTTCATTGAATCAGTTATTCATTATAACATAGTTTGACTTGGTACAAAAAACATAACCAATGATAATTAATTCAGCTTCTGATTTAATTCAATTCAGTTTACACCAATCAAAACCTAAATCCTTCATGATTATAAGCCTTAGCCTTTAATCAGCAACCATAAGAGAGGTAAAATGAGGTAATAAACATTGAAATCACATAACATTTCAAATCCGCTTCATTAACAATTCATTTTTTCAACCTTTTCTTGGTAAGTTGATTGATTTTTAACTTCTGGTAAACAATAAAATTGTATAATTATCATTGGTTAAAGTTGGAATAAATTGCCAGTAAAACAAAGGTAAATCGCGCTAAGACTAGATTTAAGTTGTTTTCAGCTGAAAATGATAATAAAAAGCTTCTGAATAAGTGTTAGCAAAATGAGAATCCATTTTTCGTTATTTGTTTCTGAACTGTAAAAAAATATCTGACAATATTGGCCCAAGGGCTTAAAATCAGGTTAATTTATAAAAAATAAACTGATTCTTGATCAATTTATTATTTCCAATTCTCTACTATTTTGTAAGATACAAAATATCGTTAACATCCCAGGAGGTTAAAGATGATTTTGTTAACTTGCTGGTCCAGTTTAAGAGTTAAAGGTTCAGAAATAAATTGAGATTTATCCAGGAGTTTATCATGAGGCCAAAAAATACCCATTTTCAGACATCGGCAAATGATAAATATGCAATTTCCAAATGCTGAGAGATACCTTCATTGAAAGCTGCAATATGAGGATAGAAGTTGAAAATAAATGAAAAGCAGCCAGGAATTGAAAAAGGTTGGAATCCAATTGAAACTGAAATTAAATTCATGCATAAAAGATGAAAAGTTGATTACCGTATCGGCGCACATAATGTCACGGTGCTTCAAAATGGGCTCGCTCAAATAACAGCACTTTTGCTGCCCATTTAGACGCTCATGGGCTATTATTAATGATCACTTTGAGCTTTTTCTCGACCGATTAGCAGAGAAAAAATTTGATCTTATGAATGCATTTCTATTAGTTAATTGAAAAATTCAAAATAATAGTCAAAATTTCTCTATTAACCGATCAATTTCGATTTTTACAAATTTTTCCTTTTCTGAGTTGACGCATGCTCAGTGACTAAAATTCTCACTTATTACGAGCGAGCTCGATCCGAGGCACCGTGACATTATGTGCGCCGATACGGTAATCAAACAGATGATGTGATGATTGTAAATGAGCTGCAAATGTTATTTATATCAAGTCAATGAAGTATCCATTAACGCACATGTTTCTCAATCTGATGTAAGATTCCTAAAAATAAAAATTAGAGTGGAATTTGAATTGTGATTGACAAAAGTTTCAAATAATTGTTCACTTTGAAAGGAAAGATGATTTGAAACAGTAAAAGCAGAAGATGTAGAAATGAAAGCTGAAGATGATAACCAGGAGACTGACAATGTGAAGATTATAAAAGAAAGGTGAAACAAAGTGAACCTTTTATTGGCACCTCATCAGTTGTTTAAATATTTCTGAACATTTTTTTCCCTTACCTTAACAACTTGTTCCAAAGAAAGGTAAAAAAAGCTGAAGATGAAGAAGATGAAGGAAGAAATAAGCTGTCTATGAGGATTTTTCTTCTTTCCTAAAGAAGCTCTAATAACCTCACCTCATCACGTTTTACAAATATTTTCAGGTCCATTTTTTGTGGCTCCAGACTCACTTTAGGTCTAACTTTTTTTCCACTTCACCTTTCTTTTTCTCTTACTTTTTGAATTTCTGTTTTTTACCTTTGACCCCCTTTCTCCTCATCATCATCATTTTTCCCTTCTTCTTGTTACCAATGTAATTATAAAATCAAAGAAAAAAAAGGTCTTTGCTTGTTTGGTCAAAATACATTCAGGTAAATGGCTAAAGAAGGAGCGGATGGTGATGATGATTATGATGATGATGATGAGAGGAAAGAGGCAAATGATTGATAGAGAAAGATGTGAATTGATGATGATAGAAAAGAAAGGTAAAGGAAAGAAAAGATAAAATAGAAAGAAAGATTCTTGTTCCTTCTTTTTTTTCTGGCTACTTTATCTTCTTAAACACCTTAACCCTGAGCTTTTGTTTCTTCATCTTTTCCACCATTGCTTACCTATTTTTCATTCCTTTGAAAAGGCGAAACCATTTTGGTTATTAATTCAATATTTGAAAACACTCATATAACCACAATAGAAGTTGATAATTAATTGTTGAATGGCTAAATAAAGGTACAAATGGTAGCCAAAGAGAATCACAATTCAGGTTAATGTTGATTGATTAATAAAGATGATGTTTGCTTGATAACTGACAATCACAGGGAAAAAAAGACAAAATTGAATCTTCTTGTGTCAAAGACGCTAAGAAGACAAGATGACAAAGGCAGAATGGCAGACAAAAAGATAAGATTACAGATTAAAAGTGAACAATGACACATTAACTGTAAACAGTGACCAAAAAGGTCACCAGTTTTACATTTCATTTCACAATAATTGATTTATTTTCAATATTATCTTAGCGTCTTTATTTTATCCTGGCCTTGACAGTCACAATCTTTTTACCAGATTTGGTTAACCAATGAAATTTGACTTGGTAAAAGGTCGTTTTAATGATGTTTGAGTTCAATTTTAATCTAGTGATTTTTTTTGCCCAATGTTTAGCTTTCTTCAGTCAATTTACTTTCCATTTGTGTCTGTTAATCATGATTATGACCACAAGTCGTTATCAACAATGGAATTAAGTCGTGATTTCTGTCGTGATCAGATAATTTTGGTTACTTTCATCGTCCAAATCAATTTAATCTGCTGCAAAACGTCTTTCAATTGACAACAATCAAATCAACTTTCATGGGTTCTCTGTGAATATTATTACATAATCTTTTATGATAACTTGAAGTTACATTTCAATTTCAAATTGACCTGTAAAGCTTTATATTGAATTTGTTTACAATAGCTTATCATCTGGTTTGGTGCAAGACAGAACTGGAACAGAAAGTTTTTCTACCTTTGCTGTTCCTTGGTAATAAATCAAGGATTGGAACTTGTTTATGCAAAATTACATGGATATATTCATGATCATCTTTCCCTATTAAGATTGACTAATCTAAATAAGTTCAGTTAATTGAGCTATCCGGCATCTTCAAGATTATTTTGTGTTCCAATATTTTCTCTGAGACTTTTTACTTTTTCAATCGTCAAGTGTTACACCCTTTAAATTTCATCAAAGATGAAGGGTAGTTTGATTCACATCGTAAAGATACGAAAATCTTGATTCACTTGACCACCCTGTTTTAGCATGATTAACGAAACGTTCAACATTGATGATAATCATTATTATTATCATCAAATTGTTAATACTTAGGGCACGCTATGATAATAGTTATTTGAAAAGTTAGTAACTAATCACAACATTGTCAAATTTCTTGGGAAGAAAGCGTTTGAAGGTACATAATATTTACCTTGTTTAACAAGATATAAACATAGAATCACGATTATTGTTAATCTAATCCATCATGCTTGAAGTCGTAATAACAAACAAACATGTTCAAATCAAATACAATTGAAATCAAAACAGATTGGCAATTGAAGTAACAATCAAATAGGAACAAAAGTTAATATTTATTGATTTGAAATAAATAAAAGGGTACTTTATACAGATGACAAGATGGGCATTAAAAGGTGAAGTAAAAGTAAATTACTAGAGAAATCAATTATCTATTGATGATGAGTTTATCGAAAAGCATGGCTAACATAACATGTTGCTGATTCAATAGCTTTCAATGAGCCCAAAGTGAAAAGCATAAAGGGCATCAAAGGAAGCAGAAGTGGATGAAGGGTTACAGCTACACCTAAAGGTAAAATAACCGAGTCTCGCAAGCTCAAGCCCTTAACTGATCGACAACTTTTATCAGCTACTCGACGGAGTAAACCTCTTTCTGGCGATGATCGGGACAGGAAGGTTTTGAAAAAACGTTTAATCATTCCTCTAGCTAAAGCTCCGAATGTTAAATGCGCTAATATTTTACCTGGTCTCAATAGTTTTCGATTCAAGCCAAACACTTCTTCTAATAAAAAGTTGGGCAAACCCATTTCCAATATTTGATCGAGAGCTTGATTCTCGTCAGAATCTTTACGATCATCTTCTTCTTCATCGCCATTATTATTTTTATTACCAGCATTTGATGACATTGGTATTAAGCTATCAGTTTCATCCTCTTCACTATTATGATCATCATTATCTTCATCATCATCGACAATTTGAATTAATGGTTTACGCTTTGATTTACTGTTTGGCTTTCGTTTCTTTTTCCTTCTGCCATTTGTAGAGGTTAAAGAGGAACCACGATTAATGTTATTAAAATTAGATGATGGAGACGATAAAGGGCCAAGGTCACCGGATGCGGATGCTAAATATGGATCGACTCCTTGTACAGGACGGCCATTTAAACTGTTGTAAAGTTGATGTGATGATATCCGATGGGAATTAGGCTGGTTATTATTATTCATATTTAGGTTACCATTATGATTAGGATTATTGTTGTTGTTGCTGTTAAGAAATTCAATCTCGGGTACAGCAAGAGTTATCAATGGTTTAATCTGAGTTGATCCGGAACCAAATGAAGGTGAAAACGTCCATCCAGGTTTTGATGCTGAAGCAAGCATTTGATCATTATTATTTCCACCATGATTACCGGGATTTCCTCTGTTTCCACCTTGGTCAACTTTTACAATTTCAGAATTTTTGATCAAATTGTACATAGGTTGAATGAGATGGGCCAACTCATTTAAATCAAAGTCAAAACTTCCACCCAAGAATATAGCTAAAATAGAGAAAAAAGATAAACATTAGAATAGTGTTTGCCAGTTAAAATGGTCAAATAACCCATAATACAATTAGCGCATTGACCATTTCAATTAATTTCATTTACAACCTAAAATAGTAAACAGTATAGTTTCTAATTTTCACTTCAGAAAAACCAATAAAATAAGTAACTTGAAGCAGTTTAAAATAACCAATTCATAAAAGTACTCGAGCCGACTTGTAATTAGTATTTCTTTGTGATAAATTAAATTAAAAAAATCTAATTAGAGGCTGGCTATTTGAAACTTTTACGAGGTTGTTTATTGGTGATAATCTGAGAGTAGGATTGCGGTAAACAAAAGTGTATGGGCAAAGGTCAATGTAAAATGTCAGGAGGTTTAAAAAAATAAAAAACTTACGTCCTTGCTCAAGTTGTTCATCAACTCGTCGATTACCGTTGGACAATTGATTCCATAGATTGGTCGAAATCGATGGCAAAAAAGATGATAATGATGAAGTTGAGGGTGAATTTGATGACACTGATGACTGAAAAGGAAACCTTTGTCCTTTAACTTCATTTAGATTGATGATTAAAAATAATAATGAATAAAGGATGATTGATTTCTTAAAGTTGTTGATCCTACTAATCGACGGTAGATTAGTTTCCTTGGGAAATTGATTAAGTAAAACATTGAATATCATGAGGTTTAAGTAAAAACAAAGTTGATACAAAAACAGACAAAAGATATAAGAAAGATCTAGAAGGAGTAAACTGGTGAATAATAAACAAAATGTCTGTTCCTTTGATCGAGATAAGGATTTGGGAGCGAAAAATTGGAGGGAAATTAAATTAAACGGTTAAACAATAGTCTAGGTAATTTTTGAATGTTGGTTAGTTTGTTGCTTGTCGATAGCGATTTATTTCCGGTATTTTGTAATCCAGAGTCTAAAGTATCATACTGATGATATACATAATGAGAAGTATAAAAAACAGGGAATTAGATTGATCAACTTCAACTGGTTATAACCCAAGAAAAACCCGGTTAACTGGTTAAAGTAACCAGTCTCGTTTGACCAGAATTCATTTGCCCTCTTCTGTTTCAAATAACAATCTCTCCTCCTTAAATTTCACAATTAACTAAATAATTAATCTCATTTAAGCATCGATTTCATTGCTAATTATGTCAATATAACTGTCTTACCGTCCATCAATGGGCAATCGATTTGAAATTACTAAAACATCTTTCAAATTTATTTCTTTGACAAAAAAACCGTCGGGATTATCATGAAACTAAGTATTAGCTAATCATCAATTTAGTAAGAAATTAAAATCATTTGAACTCCAATTTTTTTACCATTCTGAAATACTTAAAAAGATGTTCAGTTTTCCTGATAAGCAGAGTCTTAATTCTGATGATTTTTATCCAAATTCATCATAAAATCATTAGAAAGGTCATTCGATTTTTTCAAAATGAAAAAACATCTTCTAATCTTTTAATTTCTTCTCAAATCCTATTCTCAATTGAAGTAGAATAACTTGATTAGTTGAAAAGATGAAAAATTTTTGTTTGCTACAAATAAATTCTAAAATATTCATGGCTTATTCACTGAATTTACAGAATAATCTGACGATTGGTTGAGTTTGTATGGCAATTCAAAATCGGATCATCGATTCGTGTACAGACAAATGGTGGAGAAGATTTTCAAGTCAAAACATTGGTTTAAGGTTAAGCTTTTGTTGAACAAAATTCATTTTTTTTTTGTTACACTTTAACTGGATTTGGATTGAACCGTTTCTAATTTTCATTGAGACTCTCAATAATCAATTGGAATCACATTGAATGTTATTGTACTAGTAATCAATCATGATGCGATAATCTTTTTGATTAATAGCAGATCAATATTTGAAGGTGGATTTGGTTTGATAAGTGATTTATTAAAGCAAAGTGATTATAATAAAAATGACCTTTTCATTTGTTTTACATTGAACTTATAAGGTTTATTTGATGAATCGTCAATAATGATTTAAATTTCACAATGAAATAATGTATAATTACTTACAATGGTAAATAAAGAAGGTAAAACAAATGTTAATTAGAAAGGGTCAGTTATTTTTAAGCAGGTCACAATTTTTGTGATTCAAAATGGGAAATTAATTTATTTAAGTTGTCTTATTAAACATCAAAATTGCTTTTTTAGGGGGAAAATAAATATTAAAGTATAAGTTTACCAAAAAGTTATGATAAACATTATCATCTTACCAGTTCATTGTCTAGATAATTACATTTATCACGCACAAACAGCGAATCATGATGATGACAGACTATTTTTACACATGCAAATGCCCATTAAATGACCAACAAATGAACATATCCAATAGTTGATGTGATTCAATGTTAATAAATATTATCCTTTTGGTTCTCAGTATTCAAGTCAGTGGTGAATGATGAGCCAAGATTTGGAAAGATAAGACGAGCCAAAATAAAATATCATCATGATGATATTTTGCTTGTTTATCGTTTAGCAGTTGAAACGCCATACTTGAATGAACGAAGAGCACCAAGCAAAAATAGTAAAGTCCACGTTAATGAAACAGCAAAACCAATAAGGACCTGAGGATGAGTGAATGACCAGCCTCTGACAAGGACAGCTCGAAGACTCTCTGTTGGTAGACAAATGGGAGATATCAGGGCAATCCATTTAAGATAATATGGGAGTGAATTGTAAGGCCAAAGGACACCTCCGATGATGAAGAAAAAGATGATGACCGCATTGCTAAAGATGGAAGCCATGAAGAGAGAGCTGGACATTGCCGATACACAAATGCCATGAGTTGCTCCAGTCAAAGAGTGGACAAGAAGTAACATTATGGCTGTGACAAACGACCCTTTAGATGAAACTTCAAATAGGTTAAGAGTTATTATGAAGAGGACAATAACCACTGAGCTTTGAACGGCAACACGGGTAATTAAATGACCAAGGATCAACTGGCCTGTAGTTACACCTTTATTAAAACAAGAATGATAAAAATTAACAATTAATGAACCATTTGAAAATGTTTAAACAAAGCCAAATATTAATAAAGAGTTAGTTATAATTTTTCAATAGCAAAAGCAAAATGACGAATAAGGTTAGATAACATGTGTTGCCCGCCTTTTTCAATCTCGTATTTTGCTTTCCATTATTAATTAAATCTGTTCATTTTTGTCGTAATTTTTGCATATTTACTACCAATTTGTTTGATTATCAACGATTCGAGTTTCAAATTTTGTCTCTAGTTTGTGTATTTGTTTATATTTGTTAATACAATGTATTTTTTTGCCTCAAATAAGGTTAAATGTGGTTTTATGGTTGTACTTCAATGTTTACTTGTGACTATTTGTGTCTAATTATGAATGCTTAATTTACACTTGAAATTAGCCATTAAAATTGAGATATTTGGATAAAGGGGTTCAACAAGGAAACGCCATTATCACAGAAATCACATTATTTTTTCTCAATGTTTCGCTTTTCAACATTCTTCCAGTTAATATCAAGATGGAATCGTAAACAAATAATTACAAGGTTTTCTTTATCAATCTGTTTACTTTAACTGGTTAAATTAACCTCCAAAAGCTATCAAGTGCGTCCAAGAATCAATCTAACGTAAGCAGATTCAGTGATATTAAGATTCTTCAGAGACTCAGTAAATCTCATGAATTATTTTTCTCCGACGCTCCAAGCTAATTACTATCTTCTCAGGCAAAGAAATGGGGAAAACAAATAACCGGAAAATCTCAGCATTCAAATAGTGATTTAACCCAGGAATCCATTGGAAACA
The DNA here is from genome assembly GCF_039701765.1 of Tetranychus urticae. Taxonomy (NCBI): domain Eukaryota; kingdom Metazoa; phylum Arthropoda; class Arachnida; order Trombidiformes; family Tetranychidae; genus Tetranychus; species Tetranychus urticae. The sequence goes on along the minus strand of NC_142958.1, from coordinate 19,967,497 downwards.
ACTAACCAAATATATAATTACTAAACACTCCAAAAGTCGATGATTACAATTGGAAAGATAAAAAAAGACAAGAGACAAAGCTAAAGCTAGACTGAACACCTTTCAAAAGCTAGGTCAACAAGATACACTGACCAGTGCTTATATCTTCATATTTAGTGAAACTTCCTTCGCCAAATTTCCTCCAATCTTCAAGGTAATATTAAATTTCCCAATCAGCATATCAATTAAAATTTAAATTGAAACAATCGAGTCACAAAAAAGCAGCTAAGATAATAGTAACCTCGAATAATCACAATAAACAATGATAAATGCAATTTCCAACCGAGAACTGACTTACCTGCAGCAAAATTTCTTTCAAATATCAGGCTAATCTTTTCTAAAAGGACAACCAGGATGGTGGTTCCAAAGGCAATGGTGTACGAAATAATTACCAGAATACCAACCGAAACAAATTCACGGATACCAGAATAATCACTAAGCTCAAGCGAACCATAGATTACCTCAGGAATTTCAACGGGAATTTTGGTTATGGCAGGATTACCACCCAATCGGGTCATCATTTTCTGGACAAACTCTAGATAAGCTTGTTCAAATGCTCTCTCAACTGTAATTGAAATGGGCCAATTGGTAACATCTAAATGTAATTGGATGGTTGACTGCATGTGTGTTGCATTGGTAAAATCATCTGGTTTACGGTAACGTTGAATTAATGAAGTGGTAAAATTGTCTGGAATCTCAACCCATCCAATAATTGATCGACTTTTACCTGCAAGCTTGGCCACCTCAGCTGAATCAAAGGGAACCTGAGTGAAAACATACTTGTTGACTTGGTCTAAAAACAGTGAAGATAAATTTAAAGGTGATTCCTTGTTGACAATACCAATCTTAAGATCATATGGTATCTGTCCGACAAACATACAGAAGCACATTAACGTAATCAATGGAATTACAAATTGGACAATGATTGTAGTTGGTGTTCGTTTAATTTGCATGGTAATGTTTTGAATGACAATGGACAGTGTATAGTACCAGAAGAGTATCCGAGTCTCTAAATTTTTACGCTTCACTTTGATTGGCTTTTGATAGTCAACATTAATTTCTGACACTTCGGAAATTGGATATTTCATTGGGCCAATGGCTGAAGTATATGAAACTGATCTTGGTCGCTGCATTGGACCATCACATTCATTGATATCACTGACTTCAACCGCTTCTTCATGGTGGTTGAAATGAACTGTTTGATGATTTTGTCTTGGTTTATCACATTTATTTACATCGTCTTTTGTCTTATTCAAAACTAGTGTTAAAAAAACCTTCTCTAATGTATTTGAACCCATTTTTGCCATCAAGTCATTAGGTGAATCTTCAACCAATATGGATCCAGCTCGCATGAAACCTACTCGATGGGAACGCCGAGCTTCTTCGATGTAATGGGTTGTAATGATGACAGTGATTCGGTCGGTTGCTGAAAAGTGAGATAAACTTTCCCATATTCGTTCACGAAGAATCGGATCACAACCAACTGTGGGCTCATCAAGAATCAACAACCTTGGCTTGTGAACAATTGTCAATGCAAATGAAACCCGACGACGTTGACCACCACTCAAATTAATCACCAAACGATCCTTTTCCGGTAAATCAAGTGAAGTAATCAGACGATCAATTCTTCCCTTAAGAGTTTCATTGTCAATCAGATACAAATTACCATAATATGTTAATAATTCACCAATTGTTAAATATTCATGGAGAGCCAAGTCTTGAGGCATGTAACCCAAACCACGACCAGGAACACCTGATCTCTCATCTCCTGGAGGATAACCGAAAACACTGATCTGTCCACTAGAGATTGATTGGAATCCAATGAGACACCGAAGGAATGACGTTTTACCACATCCAGAGGGTCCAAGAAGACCGTAAATGGTTCCCACTTGAACATTTAAATTGAGTCGATTAAGTATTGGAACTGGTTCATAAGAGTTTAACAGTACAAGAGACACTTGTTTAGCTTGAACAGCGAGTCGTGGCTGACTGCGTGTTGATACAGAAGACCAAACACTTGCTTGACTTGCCATACTGATTATGGTATGGGAACGAGGACGACCTACGACTTGCAGGGTCGCTGGATTCAATGATACTTCTGACGGATCCATTGATTATTATTTTGATATCTTTTTGGTCTAAAAGCGAAAGGGCGGTCGAAATTTTCCTTTCAAATTTACTTTGGTAAAGGCAAAAAATAAGGAAATGGGAGGTTAATGAGGAGGTGAATAAATTTTAAAACAAGGAGGAAGATCACTTGAGGGTCAAAGATTTCAATCTCATGGTAAATACGTTGATTTTTCCCGCTGCTCTTGCATTAATCTGATATCAATATCAATTGAAAGTTACAATTAATTCGTTGGCTTTCACTTTACTTTATTACAGTTTGCACTAGCCTTTGAAAGTCTTTGCTTTCTCTCGTGGCCATAATAATTACTTACGTGGTTTCAATGTTCGTCGATAACTCTGGATGGAGGGTGTTAAAGTGAACAGAGGGGGCTGGACGATGATGTGGAAAGATGATAAAGAACCTGTTCCATCATGCATTTTCACTTTCTCTTTCTCTCTGTTGCTGTGTTTTTTTTGGTCTTACATTGAGATAAATGATGAACTTGCCTTGTAAATGCGATCAAACTCAATTTTTACTTCCCAAGTTGGCCTAAGGCTATTCGTTGCATCGTTCATGTTGCCATCATCATTTGGAAGTGGAAAACCTTTCTTTTGGTTACAAAAAAAGTGAAAGCTGATGATGAAAATTGGAAACCTGCTATTGTAGTCAAGGCAACTAATTTTAATTGAAATAAGACGATCAGTGGTTTTGTCCGATTAAAAAAAAGACGAGATTCAATCATTGAAAAGACCAGAAAAGACCATTAATGAATTATTTTTCCTACAAAAATTCTGCTAAAAAACCTGATAATGTTACAATTATTGCATATTGTATTTGAAAACAATAAAAACCTTTATTTCATCTGATATTTAGACATTGATGTGCGAGAAAATTTGTCACTGATTTGTTTTCATCTAAAGCTTAATTATTTTGTAAACAGCACGTAATAATAAAATAAATTTAGTTTCTGTTGAAAAACAAATGACTAAATCATTTACATGATTAAATAACGATTTCGAGTCAATTTGATAGATGTACGAGTCCGAGTTTATTCACTACAAAAAGCTTACATTTTAGTAAAAATTAGAAGGACAATTGGTCAGTTTATTGACAACAACTTTTATTTTCACTTTTTTCACATAATAACTTTACTTTGTTTACCAAATTGAGTTGAATTATTACATTTATTTTTCTTGAGGGCTGATCATCAACCCATTCAAATAACGTTGTAGGTTTGTAAAAGCATAAAAACTGAGTCCATTAATGGTGTTTAGAAATTTCTCGCGTCGACAGTATTCGAGAAAATCGAGATCGAAATTGAAACTTCGATCGGCTTTTATTCAATAATGAAATTAGATTTTTTCATCAAACTTCCATTCACTGATGTAACTTTTGATGGACAATCTGACAATATCCTTATTTTAAGATATAAAATCATGTTTTTTCTGTAAAACAGATAAATTCGATTTTCATTTAAATCGCCAGCATTCTGTGACCGTATGAGGTAGAGATCAGAAACTTATGATTCATAGATAAATATAGTTGGTGTACATCAGTGATTGTAGTCTTTATAAAATTTATCTAAAGTTCTCTTGTTTTTTCGAACTTTACCCAATATCTTTGAACTTCGATATTTTGGGAACGGTACAAACTACAATAATTATTTTTCGGTCAAACATTAGATGCTATTATGGACTATGATACTGTTTCATATTATTCAAGAAAAAGCGGAAAGAGTACTTTACTTTACTTATGTTATTAGATTTTGTTCTTGGTTTATAAAAGTAAATGGTTAACTCAAACAAAGCTTATGATGCGCTCGAATAATGTTCATTATTTAATGAATTAACTCAGAATCAGCTTAGTTGAAAGTTAGAACTTAGTGATTTTTAGATGCTAGGTAAAAACTAAGTCCATTAGTGGTGTTAAAAAATTTCTTCGAGCAACAGTTTTCGAGAAAATCGAGACCAAATTTAAAACTTCGATCCCCTTTTATTGCAAAATGGGACAAGATTTTTTCATAAAACTTAAATCAATTAATTGTACTTTCAATGGCCAATATGAAAATGTACTTATCTTTCGAAATAAAGTTTTAGTTTTTCGAACAATCAGATAATTTCGATTTTGACTTAAACCTTCCTCATTCTGTGACCGAAAAAGTTAGGAAGCCGAAACTTATTTTTCCTAGCTAAAAAATTGTTGTTACACATTGCAGCATGAAAACATGTTTCAATTCATTGATAGTTCTCTATCTTTTGGCCATTTACCTAAAAAATATCAGCCTCGATATTTCGATTTCGGTAGTACCTACAAAACTTATTTTTTAACCAAACATTAGATTTTAATATATAATAGTTTATTGTATAATGAAACTTCATATTATTCAAGAAACTGCAAGAAGAGCTATAACATTGTATTACTTTTGTTACCAGATTTTGTTCTTGGTTTATAAAAGTAAATGGTTAACTCAAACAAAGCTTATGATGCGTTAGAATAATGTTCATTATTTAATGAATTAGCTCAGAGTCAGCTTAGTCAAGCGTTGAAAAGCGTTGTGGTTTTGTAGGGAAATAAAACCAAGCCTTTCAGCGTTAGTAATAAATTCCTCCGATCAACAGTTTTCGAGAAAATCGAGGTCAAGTTGGAACTTCGATCGCCTTAAAACCAATATTGTAACTAGATTTTACAATGAAACTCATTCCACTGATGTAACATTTGATGGCCAATCTGAAAATGCACTTATTTTGATACAATAAGTTTTGTAATTGCTCTAAAACAGATCAATTCGATTTTCAGTTAAACCGCCAGAATTCTGAGATTTTGAGAGTAAATCAGGTGAAACTTTTTATTCATAGATGAAAATAGTTTGTGAATCTTAGCGATACAACAATTTTTCGAATTTAGCAATAGTTCTCTGGATTTTGGACTTTTACCCAAAAATTTTGAACTTCGCTATTCCGTGAACGAAAGAACTTAAAATAATTATTTTTTGGTTAAACATTAGATGCTATTATGGACTATGATACAGTAAAGTTTCAGATTATTCAAGAAACTACAAAAAGAGTTATAACATTGTGTTTCTTTTGTTACCAGATTTTTTCTTGGTTTATACAAGTAAAAGTAAATAGTAAACTCAAACAAAGCTTATGGTGCGTTAGAATGTTTATTAAATAATGAATTAGCTCAGAATCAGCTTAGTTAGAAACTTACATGCATCAAAGTCCATAATAAAATCTAATTTTTGGCGCAAGAATGACGATTCTAGAGGTTACCATTCGCGAAATATTGAGGTTCTTATTTTTCAGGTAAATGTCCGAAATCGAAAGAGTTTTCAGTTAATTGAAAGAAGTTTTCATGCTGCAATGTGTATCAACGATTTTTAGCTAGGGAAGAGCCAGTTTCAGCTTCTCAACTTTTTTGGTCATAAAATTAATAAGGTTTAACTTGAAATCGAACTTATCTATCTTTTTGAAAAATTAAAACTTTATTGCGCGAAACAAGTACATTTTCATATTGGCCATTGAAAACTACCTCATTGATATCAGTTTCACGAAAAATTCTTGTTCCATCATTGAATAAAACGTGATCGAAGTTTAAACTTTTATCGTGATTTTCTCGAAAATTGTTGATCAAGGAAGCTTTTTGCCACCACTAATGGACTTAGTTTTTACCTAGAATGTAGAAACCACTAAGTTTAAACTTCTAACTAAGCTGATTCTGAGCTAATTCATTATTTAATAAACATTCTAACGCACCATAAGCTTTGTTTGAGTTTACTATTTACTTTTACTTGTATAAACCAAGAAAAAATCTGGTAACAAAAGAAACACAATGTTATAACTCTTTTTGTAGTTTCTTGAATAATCTGAAACTTTACTGTATCATAGTCCATAATAGCATCTAATGTTTAACCAAAAAATAATTATTTTAAGTTCTTTCGTTCACGGAATAGCGAAGTTCAAAATTTTTGGGTAAAAGTCCAAAATCCAGAGAACTATTGCTAAATTCGAAAAATTGTTGTATCGCTAAGATTCACAAACTATTTTCATCTATGAATAAAAAGTTTCACCTGATTTACTCTCAAAATCTCAGAATTCTGGCGGTTTAACTGAAAATCGAATTGATCTGTTTTAGAGCAATTACAAAACTTATTGTATCAAAATAAGTGCATTTTCAGATTGGCCATCAAATGTTACATCAGTGGAATGAGTTTCATTGTAAAATCTAGTTACAATGTTGGTTTTAAGGCGATCGAAGTTCCAACTTGACCTCGATTTTCTCGAAAACTATTGATCGGAGGAATTTATTACTAACGCTGAAAGGCTTGGTTTTCATTTCCCTACAAAACCACAACGCTTTTTAACGCTTGACTAAGCTGACTCTGAGCTAATTCATTAAATAATGAACATTATTCTAACGCATCATAAGCTTTGTTTAAGTTAACCATTTACTTTTATAAACCAAGAACAAAATCTGGTAACAAAAGTAATACAATGTTATAGCTCTTCTTGCAGTTTCTTGAATAATATGAAACTTCACTGTATTATATTCCATAATAACATCTATTGTTTGGTTAAAAAATAATGTTTGTAGATGCTACCATTCTCGAAATATCGAAGTTCAAAGTTTTGGGTAAAGTTCGAAAAAACAAGAGAACTGTTGATAAATTCAAAAAAGTGTACAATCACTGATGTACACTCACAATTTCTATCCACAGAAAAACAAGTTTCAGCTTCTTAACCTCTATGATAGCAGAATAAGAAAAGTTTAACTGCAAATCGAACTTATCTAATTGTGCAAAAACAGAAAACTTTATTTCACAGAGTAAATGTATTTTCAGGTTGCCTATTGAAAGTTACATTAATGGCTTTAGTTTCGTGAAAAAATCTGCTAGCGTTATTGAATAAAAGTCAATCGAAGTTTCAACTTTGATCTTAATTTTCTCGAAAATCGTCGTTCGGAGGAACTTTCTACTAGCACTAATAGACTTAGTTTTCATGACACTATAATCACACAATGCTTTCAAACGCTTAACTAAGCCTATTCTTCGCTAATTCATTAACCAATGTATACTTCTAATTCAAGATTTGTTTGAGCTTACTATTAGTTGCTCTTACAAAGCAAGAACTCAAATCTGGTAACATAAGTAATACAATGTTATAACTTTTATTGTAGTTTCTTTAATAATGCGGAATTGCAATACATAGTAGTCCACAATAAAATCTAATGTTTGGTTAAAAACTAATGCTTGTAGGTGCTATCAATATTGAAATATTTAGGGCGGAAAAGAGGAAACATGTTTCAAGTTTCATCTTATTATTTTTGATCTGAAAGCTTCAGGTAAAACAAGATTGACTCTATTTTTGAATCATTTTTGACGATTTTTCCTTGCAACGTAATAACCAACATAAATAACAACAAGAATCTTTCCTCCCCTTCAGATTCTTCAACAACATCATTAACTTTTTCATATCTTCCTCTCAGCATTAATGCAATTTGTATCCAAATTGAGAATAAGAAACATCCAAATCACCTTTTACTTTCATTATTGTCTACATAAACCATCAAAAGTGTCCCAAATCAACTGATTTGTTCACCAACTGCTTGATCTTTTTTGCTTGTTTCATTATTACTCTGTCCTTATTACTTGTTCATCTCCAATCATGAATAAATTAATCTTGTACAGTTTCATCGGGATCATTGTTTCCTTTTTACTGATCGCTTCAACTCCATCAAGTGAGGCCTTTTTTGTTCTCGTGGGTAACACAACAGCTTGTGATACTTGTGATGACTACAGCACTTACTCGGGACGTAATGTTCTGTGTTGTTTCACCAAAAGCCAATGCTGCGGGTAAGTGTCATTTAACTATTAGATTTTGTCAGCTAAACACATTTCGATTTATATCTGAAACTACTCGATGTACATCAGCTAAAAGTTCGTTGAAAACTGTGCGTTTTTACACAAAAGTCAAGCCATATTCACCAGTAAAGTGTTATTACTGTTCTATTAACAAATGGATAGGTTCGATTTTACTTAAACCTTCCTCATCCTGTGAGTTAAAGATCACAAACTTATTCATGCATAAAAATAGTTGGTGTGCATTAGTGATTGAACACATTTTTCAATTTATTGACAGTTCGATCATTAGATTTGTTTGAGTCTACAATACATCTTTACAAATCAATAACCAAATCTGGTAACATAAGTAATAAAATGCTAGTTTGGTGCTGTTATAAATGCTGTTTTGGTTTTTTGAATAATCTGAAGTTTCATTATACAATAAACTATATTAAAATCTATTGTTTGGTTAAAAAATAAAGTTTGTAGGTGCTACCGGAATCGAAATATTGAGGCTGGTATTTTTTAGATAAATGGACAAAAGTCAGAGAACTAACGATAAATTGAAAAAAGTTTTCAAGCTGAAATGTGCATCAACAATTTTTATGTACGATAAAAAAGTTTCAGCTTCCTAACTTTTTCGGTCACAGAATTCAAAAGGATTAGGTCAAAATTAAACTTATCTATTTGTTCGAAAAACTAAAACTTTATTTCGCAAAATAAGTACATTTTCATATTGGCCATTGAAAATTAAATCACCGAAATCAGTTTCTTAGAAAAATCTTGTTCCATTCTTTAATAAAAGGGGATCGAAGTTTCAAATTTGATCTCGATTTTCTCGAAAATTGTTGATCAAGGAAGCTTTTTAACACCACTAATGGACTGAGTTTCTACCTAGAATGTAGAAACCACTAAGTTTAAACTTTTAACTAAGCTGATTCTGAGCTAATTCATTATTTAATAAACATTATTCTAACGCATCATAAGCTTTGTTTGAGTCAACCATTCACTTTCATAAACCAAGAAAAAATCTGGTAACAAATGAAACACAATGTTATAACTTTTTTTGTAGTTTCTTGAAAAATCTGAAACTTCATTGTATCATAGTCCATAATAGCATTTAATGTTTAACCAAAAAATGATAATTTTAAGTTCTTTCGTTCACGGAATAGCGAAGTTCGAAGTTTTTGGGTAAAAGTCCAAAATCCAGAGAACTATTGCTAAATTCGAAAAATTGTTGTATCGCTAAGATTCACAAACTATTTTCATCTATGAATAAAAAGTTTCACCTGATTGACTCTCAAAATCTCAGAATTCTGGCGGTTTAACTAAAAATCGAATTGATCTGTTTTAGAGCAATTACAAAACTTATTGTATCAATATAAGTGAATTTTCAGGTTGGCCATCAAATTTTACATCAGTGGAATGAGTTTCATTGTAAAATCTAGTTTCAATATTGGTTAAAAGGCGATCGAAGTTTCAACTTCGACCTCGATTTTCTCGAAAACTGTTGACCGGAGGAATTTATTACTAACGCTGAAAGGCTTGGTTTTCATTTCCCTACAAAGCCACAACGCTTTTTAACGCTTGACTAAGCTGACTCTGAGCGTATTCATTAAATAATGAACATTATTCTTATGCATCATAAGCTTTGTTTGAGTTTACCATACACTTTTATAAACCAAGAAACAAAATCTGGTAACAAAAGAAACTCAATGTTATAACTCTTCTTGCAGTTTCTTGAACAATCTGAAGTTTCATTATACATTAAACTATATTAAAATCTAATGTTTGGTTAAAAAATAAGTTTTGTAGGTACTACCGAAATCGAAATATCGAGGCTGATATTTTTTAGGAAAATGGCCAAAAGATAGAGAACTATCAATGAATTGAAACATGTTTTCATGCTGCAATGTGTATCAACAATTTTAAGCTAGGAAGAATTAGTTTTAGCTTCCTAACTTTTTCGGTCACAGAATTAATCACGTTCAACTTAAAATCGAACTTATCTATTTTTTCGAAAAACTAAAACTTTATTTAGCAAAATAAGTACATTTTCACATTGGCCATTGAAAGTTACATCATTGATTTCAGTTTCATGAAAAAATCTTGTTCCATTCTTTAATAAAAGAGGATCGAAGTTTCAAATTTGATCTCAATTTTCTCGAAAATTGTTGATCGAATGAATTTTTTAACACCACTAATGGACTTAGTTGTCACTTAGCATCTAGAAACCATGAAGTTTAAACACTTAACTAAGCTTACATTGAGATATTTAGTTGAATAATGAACATTATTCTAACGCATCATTAGCTTTGTTTGAGTTTAACATTTACTTTTATAAACCAAGAACCAAATCTGGTAACATAAGTAAAACAATGCTATGACTCTTCTTGCAGTTTGTTTAATAATATGAAACTTCATTACACCATAGTCCATAATGAGATCTAATTTGTGGAGGAAAAATAACGCTTTTAGGTGCTACCAATATCGAAATATTCAGGCTCAAATCTTTTAGGTAATGTCCAAAATCCAGTGAACTGTGGATAAATTGAAAAAAGTGTTCGGGCAGCAATGTTTATTAACAACTTTTATCTAATGCAACAAAGTTTCAACTTCTTAACCTCTACTGTCGCCGAACTAAGAAGGTTTAACTGCAAATCGAACTTATCTAATTGTTCAAAAACTAAAAGATTTTTTTTTCAAAATAAATACATTTTTATGTTGCCCATGAAAAGTTACATCAGTGAATTTAGTTTCATGAAAAAATCTGGTCACGTCATTGAATAAAAGCCGATCGAAGTTTCAACTTCGACCTCGATTTTCACGAAAACTGTCGCTTGGAGAATTTTTTTTATAGTGCTTATGGATTCAGTTTTTACCTGCATCTAGAAACTTACCTTCCTAACTTATAACCCCAAAGTCAAAGTGTTTTAGTGCCGCTTTCTTTTACTTGTATTAACTTGTCAATAATTTTGGTTATGTTTAACTTTTTCTTTCCAGACTCAACTCTTTTGATGAGGAAGCTCCACAATCTGGTTAATCATAATGCTCATCAATATGCTAAATAATGGAATGGTGTTTCTGTCATTTGCTGGCGAATCTCTTGGCACATCGACTTTTTCATGAAATGTCTGTCTTCGGCTCTTGTCTTTTACAATTTGATTAAATTTTCTAATTAATGCACAACCGATCTCTTCAATTAACATTCAATCTATTGACTAAAATGTCAATTCATTTTCGGTGCACTGAAATGGTATCTAAAACGATGAGTTGTCGCGTTTAAATATAATAGTTTCGAAATCGATTTAAATTTGATTGTTAATTATTTGCTTAACAATTTTTCAAGCTTATCCAATCTGCATATTAACTGATCGCTCGATCAATGGGCTAAGTCAAAGTTCTGAATGTTTAGCATCAGTTTCAAAGCTGAGCTATATTTGTGATTCATAAATATTTAGTTTTAGATATTTGCATTTATCATTAAACATTGTATTCTAATCGAAAGAACCGAAAGTCCAAAGCATAGAAACATGAAGACAAAGGCTTTGTTTCGCAAAAATATACACAGATCCATGACAAAATTAATATTTGAACGAGTATTTTACGCCAAATGATTTTATCAATTACTAATTATTCATTTATAGCTTAAACCTGTTTCACACGGATCCAAATATTGATTCTGTTTCCATCTAAAGCTAATTATTTTGTAAATAGCATGTAATACGAAAAGTTTCCCCTTTTGTTTGCATTGAAAAACAAGTGACTAAATCACTAATGGATATTAACTGTTTCAATATTTTTGCTGCTTCAAATCGCAAATGAAAATGTTTAGAACTTGAATGTTCAGAAAAAATCGCTTTTGATTTCCACACATTCCAAGATTCACGATAAGTGTCAATCAATTAGCTAATCACACAGGTAAGTCAATCTTGAACATCTAATGATTTATACAAGTTTCTACGTAATTTGATTCTCTGAAGCTTTCCATTTCAAAAATCAACAAAACCAGACTATTCAGGGTTTATTGCAAAACACGTTTAAAAGCTGATAAAATTGAATAAAATTTCAGCTGTTTTATAAAACCTTCAGTGTAAATATAATCATGATATATCTTGGATATTTCAAAGATGAATATTTTCTCGGCATTTCTATGGCAATATTGCACTGAAATTGTCCGCAATATCAAACTTGTTTAATGAAAAAACAAAACAAAACATTGGATTGATCCAAGTTGAGTATAAATTTTGGATTTCCCTTGATAGCCTTCAAATTGTACATCTAATTACTGAGGTAAATTTTTCAATTTAACCAGAACTTGATTATTTTATAATATTTAATGAACATGATATGAAACAATTTAACTTGCCTAGAATTTTTTCAACGTAAATTTTCATATTTTCATTACCATTGGTTAGGTTTTAACCAATTTGATTCTGGCTATTTAACATGCAATTACAATGTTTACTTTTAAGGGCAATTCCAAGTGTATGTTGATTGATAATATGTTAATTATAATTATCATTACGTGGTAAACGATGGTAAAATGGGAATCAAATGGTTTGAAATTTTCCAATGAGAGATAATTAAATGATGGGAAATCAACTTCTCATTGCTGTTTCTTTCTTGCAATTCAAATTGATCTGATTACGTTTTTAAAGCATTCATTAGATGATAATAGATCGATGCAATCGACTAATTTTACTTGAATTTTTGGCCAAAATTTCCATTGACCTTACTCTGACAGATTGTGATTATTATGATCATCAATTCAGCTAACCTTGAATTGTTTACCTTCAATTATTGTTGATTTGCAGATCATTTCACGAACTGATCAAGGTTTGCTCTGATTGACAATTTGTTATCTTAATCTAACCTTGATTACAATTGAAATTGAGGAAGCTGAATATGTTTAATTGATGCTTTAGATTCAATATTTAAGACAAATTGTGTGAAATTATTTAGCATTTGGTTAACCTTGTTAAAAAGCAATTTAACTGTATTTCATTGATTGAAGTGTCGTTAACCTGGCCATTTGGTTGACAGCAAAATATTGACCAAATCATTGAGGTTTCTTGAATCCATCTTTAGTCTGTTCATGACATGGTAACCTTGTTAATCGTTGAGATGATTAGGATTGGTAATGAGAAAATTATATTAGCTGAAAGAGTGAAAAAAACAGAGATTCATGTTTGAATGAGATTCAGAGTCAATTGTAATTGTATACTTTACTGATTAGTTACACAAATGTGTGTCCAAAAGTTGAAAGGTTTATTTACATTTAGTTTCATTTTAAATTGCAAATTGATAAGCATAAGCATATTAGGCTTAATAGTTGTACAGTTGATCATCAACTGAACAGCACCAAGAAGATGAAGTCAAATGAAGTGTTACAAGTTACCAGAAAAAAAAAGATTTGCATTTACCTTTAATTTGTGTTTACAGATTATATTCATCTTTAAGGTTTGCTGTATTTAAAATTACCTTAAGTTTAATATTATATGATTTATTTAAACGGTTTAGTTGCTTTAGAGTTAACAATTGATAGATTTTGTGTAAATATTGGTGAAAAAATAAGATTGCTTTGAATAATTTTAATTTATTTAATGACTATTTTAACTACGACTCTTGAACTTGCTACTTTTTAGGCTATAAATGTATGTGTTAACTTTTTTTAAGGTTACCCTGGATATTGACGCTTTCACCTTGTTACCAGGTGATGCCGGGTTTAACCATCATTTGAAGGTTTTAAATTAATTGATTAGAATCGTCAATATCCAGATTCATGTGTATTTAAATAGATTAAATGGAGAGAAGACTGGATTAGAACATATTTCATCGGAATCTCCCAATCAAGTTTTAGCTTTGCCAATGGAGAGTTGATCATCTAATGGAGAAGTGGAAACGAGAAAAGAAGTATCCTGGACCTATTTTTCCTCCCATCTTCTCATCACCAGCAGCAGCGTCTTTATCATCCTCTTTTTGCTGTACATCTTCCTCTTGTACAATAAAGCCTTTCAAAAATCTCAACAAGTTTTTCATGACATTAAAGTCAAGTTCAATAATCTCATTGGTATACCAAGGTAAACAAGATTCCAGTGTCACTGATATTCCTGTTGATATTCAATTTTTTTCAGGCCGATATAGCTTGGATTATTGTTATCCTTTCTCCCTTTTGTTTCAACATTGGATGCGGATGCTCATTTAAATTCACTTGTCCTCATTAACATCAGCTCTCACAACATTTTGGCTCAATTTGCGTGAGAAAAGTCAGAAAAATAACATCATATGTTCCTTTTTATGGTCAACTTATAAACAGCTTTCCTTCACTTCAACACCAAACTGTATCTCTTTGTACGTTTAAAAGCTACCAATATTACCATAATCGAAGCCATTGATTGTTACATTGTTGATTTACATGCATTTTGTATACAGCCAACAGGTTACTGGTTTTGAATTGGATTAGGTTGCTTTTATTAACCCACTTTCATTGAGTTATGAATTTACATCACGTTATACTGTAGCAGGTTTTTGCTTAGTCCTTTTGTCCCCAGTTAATCAACAATTACCGAATCATTTAACTGTCAGCGAATAAGTGCCTATTGTATGTAAAATTTTGTTATTATCACTTGGTATGAACATCAATCTGATGAAAACAGCTAGATAAATAAACTTAAATAGTTACTTATAAAGCCGTATATATTAATACTTACAGTTAGACCATTAATACTGGGTGAGGTGAAAGATTATGCCGTAATTAAATTAATAGAAATAATCACACAAAGTTTAACATGATGAATATATTTATTTAATGTACTAATAGTGAAGTAGTCACAATGAACAGAAAAAATACATTAAATAATTAAAAAAAGTTAACAGTCGAGAAAAGAGACAAAAAATTAAAATTAGAATCTGTATCAATCAAAGAATGGGTTGAATCGGTCAAATATCACGCAATGGTTACCATATGTTAAAGACTTGATCTCATCAGATAGATAAATCCTTGAATTAATTGTCCAAACGGATCCAAACAAAGTGAAAGGTTTTGTCAACACAATTTACTAATTTGTACCAATCAGGGTCAAAAACTCTTCCCTGGTTTTGGGATCATCACGAAACTCGCCGAGCATAGCACTGGTCATTGTTTTGCTGTTCAATTTTTGAACTCCTCTCATTACCATACACATATGGCTGTTGATATGAAAAAAACAAACAAACACGGGTTAATGAAAATAAATGGCAATTAACTGTGATTGAGGAAAGGTCAATGATAGAGTTAATATTCAATTTGAACATTTTAAATTATTATCCCAAACGGATCTGAATTATCTTTGATAACTGAATGTGATTGTGAATAACAATAAGAGGCTTTAGGAAATGTAAATACAAAACTGGTATGAATATTGAAAAATGAAAAATATTATTCTCACAATTAATATTATAAATAGTAGATGATATAATAATTTATAATCATGCAAGGACATTAAATTGATATAATTTATCTAATCAATTGGTTTTAAAGGTCAAGTTCATTATATTTTCAACCTTAATATTATGTAAATCAGTGCTGGTTAGGGATTCGTCCTAATGATATGTAATAATAATGATGATAAATATTAATTCAGTAATAACAATAATCGTAATAATTCAAGACTCCAGAGTAACAATTGAATTTATTTTCAATCTTTTTATTTGCTATCTTGCACTGTAATGGTCAATTAAATTGATTATTTGATGCTAATTTGTAACTTAATGGTTTAAATCAAGTAATAGTTGGTGAAATCAGGAATTGTAAGATTCAATGAATCAAAACGGAAGAAAAATTGAATTGTTGAACAAAAAAGAGGTTAAATTATTGAAGTAAAAATGTCAATAGTCAAAGATTGTCCAGAATTGAAGATGAAAAAAAATCTATTGAACAATGTTTTTAATGGTTGAATCATTTCACATGATAGTAACCAGAATTTAGATTGTTTACAAATTGTTGGATTTAACTCAAGAGACCAAATACATGAACAATTAACTCTTTTGCTGGATAATTAGCTGCAAATAATAATAAATTTACGTTGGATTTAAGATTTAATTGCTTAAACAATGCGCGCATTAAATGAAAAATTATTATATGACCCCTTAACGTTACTCAACGGTTATTTATTTAAATTGAAATTGTTAACATGTTGGTCACTTTTTTTTATAATTGTATCCTCTAAATGTTTGATGACACACTATTAATTACCTATCATTTACTATTAATTACCAGTGATCAGTGATCTGTGATTTTGATATTAACGGTGGAACAATAAAGGAAGGCAATTATCAAGTTTGTTGGACAACATTTTGTCTTAAAGGAAGTTTCTTCAAGACAAAGAGTGGAAATGAAGAGCAATAAGTAAAGCCAAAAGAGGGATAAAATGTAAAAAATACAAAACGGAAGAACAACTCATTTAGTTTCATCTCTCATCCACATCTTTCTTCCTTCTCAAGATGATGGTGATTCAAAAAAGGAAAAAATGATGACAACTTATCTTCTCATGATAAAGTAAATACTATTGTTTTAACCTGTTGAAATATTGCGGAAAGGTTAATCATTTTTTACCAGAATAGACATTTAGATATGTTGATTACACTTTTGATTATTGTACATTAAATTGTACTTACGTTGCCTCAACTACAACACCAACACCAGCAGGATTGATGGCATCAGTAATGGCTTTTGCGATTTGTTTGGTTAAACGTTCTTGGACTGTTTGATGGTGACAAAGGAGACGGAAAAGAGGATCAAAGGAATCAAATTTAATACTGATATCAACAAGTTTTTTGATCAAAGTTCTTGGTCTTTGTTTAGCTGCTAACATTACCTTGAAGTCTTCTTGCAAACATTTCAACGATCCGAGCAACTTTACTCAGCCCAAGTATCTTATTACGAGGAAGATAACCTATTGATACCTGTGTAAAAATAAATTAAAGTTGATGAAAAGGGGAATGTCGATGATGAAAAAAAGTGAAATCAAATGAAAGATTAAAGCCAAAATTGAAAGGAGAGAAAAATATAGATAATAGTTTGTGTTATAATTGAATAAAAACACTCATTGGTTTCGTTTCTCATGAATGGTTTTAGTAAAAATGGTGGCGATCAACAGGGAGGAGAAGGAGGAGGAGAAGGATGATGCTGAATGTTGATGAAAATATTCATTGTAATCATGATTAGTGGAGCATAAACATACCAAAGAGCATCTTTGATACCTTTTATTTTCATCTTTATCATCAGCTCAATTCACTTCTATTATCTTTGGGACTTTCAACATTCAATCTCCAATATAATGACGTTATTATTATTATGTATCTTTCACTTTCATACATACTTATTCCCGATTATCAATTGTTCATAAAGTCAACTTTTTTCCCTGTTCTATCCCAATGAATAACTAAATTAAATCAATCATGAAAATTATTCTTTGTTATCCAATATAATACCCGATTATTTAAGATAAAACAATCCAATGGCCTGCAACTGCATAAAGTCTCATCAAATCAAAGACAAATAATAAGATATCGTTTTGTTTGATTATCTGATAATAAGATTAATACATCACAAGTTGATCAATTACTTACTTTACCGATAAACGGGATTAAATGGTGTTCACAGAGTGAAAACATTTCAATGTCTCGGACAATCACCATTTCATCATGATCCTCTTCAAAAATAGCATTATGAACAACATCTGAAAAAGGTGAAAAAAGGAGTTGATTAAACAATTGCAAGTATTGATAAAGGAAAAATCAAAGGCCCAAGATTAATTACATTTGAACAATTGTTAAAATGGGAAATCTAGTTTCATCTACCTTAGACAGGAGCATCACCATTAACCTATCTAAGAAAGTTATTCATCCATAGAATAGACACAAATAAAGATCAAAGGATGAAGATGAAAGCTGAAGGTAGATGTTTCTGTCAGAGATGAATTACTAATGAATCTGATAGATCATTTTAACAGATTTCCTCTCCTCTCAACTGTTTCCGATAAAGAATGGTAATGTTGCTATGATACTTGAGAGTTTATAATGAGAAGAATAAGAATTTTGTTGAGAAGAAGAAGAAAAAAAGTGAAAGAATAAGAAAAAGATTCAGTTTAACCATAAAAACGGAAGGAAACTGTAGGAAGAAGAGAAGCAGAAAATGATGATGAGAATGAAGATAATAATGATGAAAATATGTTTCACAAGGAAATGTCATTAAAGATCATTTTGGGCTTCTTTTCAACTAAATTGGGTCTTGAAACTGAACTTATCAAGCCACTTTACTTTCACTTTTACACAGACGATCACCATAATAATGATGATTACTCTGTGATTATGACGATGGCTATGATGATGATGGTTAAGGTGATGATGATGATAAAAGTAAAATGGCGTAAGTAAATTGTTACACTTATTTTGAATACAAAAATGAAGTCAATTTGGTTGTTGCTTTTTGGTGTGTGTGTGAAACTGACAATGACAATCACTTTTAATGGGCGCCAGATTTGAATAAACTTTTTGGGTTCATCTTTTTTGGATTTAACCTGTTGTATCGTTGATCAATACATCAATTTGGCAGTTTTTTATCAATAAACATTTGAATTTGTGAATAAAATTACTTCTTTTATTGATTTCCTTTTCTTCTCCTCTTTAACATCATATCATTATTGTTGTTATTATCGTTGTTATTATCATAAATTGTATATTTTCAATTGTAAAGGTTTCTTTTTTTTACATAAAATAACTTGAATTGATATTGAAATTTTAAAATATTTTCACATCAACTATGAATAAATTCAATTTTCATAAATTGATCCAGTTATTAGATAAACTGATCTGCTAATTTTAATGATGATGAATGGACCAACAATTGATTAAGTATGCAGTTTAATGTTGAAAGTTGCTTTTCAAGTCATTGATCAAGTTAATTGATAGTTGAAAAGATGATGTATAATCACTTTCATGTTAACATTTCCATTGAAATGCTTGAAACCAGTCAAATTTTTACAGATCAGTTAATCTTAATCAATAGTAAAATTAGATTTAATTTTCCTTATTAACCATTGTAATTTGACTGATCAACAGCAATGATCAAAGCTTAAAAGCATCTCAACATTTTCAAGTTTACCTAAAAAAGATGAAAAATTGAAACTTTACTGAAAAGAAACTTTAATAATTGAATTCCCATACAATAATGTTTCAATATTTAGAAAGGTTGATTAAATTAAATTGCTACTTCTTTGATGATCAATTAATTCAGCAAGAAAATCATCAGCTAAACATGTTTAAATTACACTTAACGTTATGAAAGTCAATGATTATGATTCCCAATGAATATGAATCAATCTGAAACTAGTTTTCATTTCATTAAATGTTTACATGTTGAAAATTCCCATTGCCTTTGATTGTAAAGACAATGAGTTGATTTTGATTAAAGATGTAACCTTTCGATGTTGTTAATTGTTGCTGTAAATCACCGATTATTACACCAATTGAGTATCTTTTTCAACCAATTATATTGTAATTGTCTAACCTTGAACATTTCCTTTTATCATTAATTGTATAATGTTAATTAATAGATTAATCAGATACTAAAAGATGTAAGTTAAAGGAACGGAAATTATATCAAATCTATATTCACCGGAACTTTACAATGAAATTGCGATTGATGGCAAACCCAATAGTAAAAGGAAAGATGATAAATATTAAAAGATAATTGTAACAACATATTGCAAATTCAATGATTAATTGTAATAAATTAAATGGTAGAGTGAATTAATATAACCAGAGGACATGAAAATGTTTTTTGTATATTAAGGTTGATATAAAAGGAAAGGAAAGAAAAGTAAAGCGAAATAAGTTCAAATCAATGAACAAGAGGAAATAAGATGACGAATGATGATGAGGAGGATGATGAAGATGATAAAGACGACCAAGAAGACATGAAACCAGCTTTTCTTGAAACACTTTATTAAGAAGTTTACTCAAGTGTTGATCCGTTTTTCAAGATGATGTAAAGAAGCTTCAATTGGCTAGACATTTCAAATTCAAATTAGTTTTTTTGCTGCAAACGTTGAATAATGGTTTTAAATTGTAGCTCAACAGTTTTTTTTCGTTGCTTATATAATTTTGGGTAAAGAGGTAGGAATTGGGTTTGATTGTGGACCCTTTTAGGCTGTAAGGACCATCGATTGAGAAGGTAATATAACTGCATTCCTTTAATTAGAATGATAAGAAGATAAGAAAGGAGATGATGGCCAAGACATAGGAATTTGAGTTCTTAGGAAAACCTGTTTTCAGCTTGCCACTCATCTTTACCTTATTCAAGTTCAACATTTTTTTTTTTGAGTTTCGCTTTTTTCAAATTTTTGCTTTCTGCTTTCAATAATCAAAAAAAAAACCTTTTCTCTATCGAGTCTTGCTGCTCTTCTCCTCTCATCTTCATGTGTTTTAAAACCTGATAGCAACCAGAAATGATAGAATGCAAAATAAGGCCTAACAAGAGCTTCCCAATGTTTACCCAATCTTCAACATCTTTGGTTTCGCGTTCAACTGTTGCCTTTTGTTGACATTTTAGACGCAGTTACAAACATTTGTATAATCAAGTAATGATTAACAATTTTTACCTTCTTTTGTACCTTTTTTTGTTCCTGTTTTCTTACATATCCATTCCTCCTCTTATAACCTTCTTAACAGCAATATACCTTTACCTGTCTTCCTTCTCTTTTTTCAGTCTCTTCTTCCTTCGTTAACACTGTTGTTGATGCCCTTAAGACATTTTCACTTCTTCACTGTTGCTTGATGATGATGATGATGGTGGTGGTGGTGGTTGTAGCCGTTGTTGATCATTTTTTTGCCTGGTTTGCTTACTTATGGTCACCTGAATCGCTGTTGGACCAAGCCCTTGTTCAAATTAGGGCAACAGCTATGTTTAACATTAAGCTTAGCTAACCAAGGAAAAGTGAAGAAGCTCAGATGAAAATGAAAATGATGACAAGAAATGATGATGGTGATGAAGGAGAAAGAAAAGGCCAAAAAATGAACAATAGATGTCAATGACAAACAGACAAATATACAGCATTTTTTCAAGAAACAGGTTGTTGTTGTTGCTTTTTTGACTGACCAGGTTTTCAACCTCAGGGTAAAATAAACATTGGATATATATTAATGGGCACCAGTGAATATATGAATAAACACCTTTTACACAAAATGGCCGATAATGAGATTAAACGGAAACAGTGAAATAAAAACAAAATGTTAAAGGTTAAAAATGGCGCTCATTTACCTTTGATGGTTTGACGATAGCCTTTTGTGAAATACCACATTGCTTTAGCTGCCCTCTCTGGTGTCTTAAGTAATCCTTGCCGGTTAATGTCTTCGCCAACAGATGATAATAAATTCCTATAAAAGACTGTCAATTCTTTAACTCGTTCCAAGCCTTCCTCACTTCCTTTTTCATAGTCTTCATCAACCTCGTAGGAGGAACCGTACGTTTGGGTAAGTAAAAGACGATTGTATTGGCGAGGCGACATTTTCAAACTAGGAGTTGCTATTGATGAAACTGCTGGTGACACAGAGCTTGGGTTAACGGTTGATGTTGCTTCAGGTTGATCAGCAAACAAATTATCGTCTTTTCTAGTACCATTTTCAGTAATATCTGTGGGTAAGTCAGTGGAGTTACCAGATGACTCTGTTTCTTTGGGAAAGCACAACTTTTCACATGAAATACCATTACTTTTACCGTTAGTAATAACTGATCCTTCTCCTTTAACTGTTGACATATTTTTGCAATTATTATTCTCAACTCTTTCTTTCTTATCCTTTTTCAAATTAATAGATGTGATGATGGCAATTAAAACACAAGATGTAAGATTTTATGTCACTTTCAAGGCTACGAAGCAATCCCTTCAAGTTTTTACCAGAACTGAAACTTGGCTATAAGCTTGCACTTGAGTTATTTTTTCTCTACCTTTTTCGTCTTGATATTATTTCAACCGGACTTTTAACTGTTGCTTCATCATTATCATGATCGTCATCCATCTCTCTCTCTCTCTCTCCCTTTATCCTCATGATTCTCACTCTTTTCGTTGATTCTTCGAACCTGAAGATGATCACGCGCAGTGCTTTACCTTTTAGCGATTTCATCTTGCTCTGTAAATCACTGTTGCCGCATTATATCTGGAAGACACATACTTTTTCATCAACTGCATCCATTTCATCCTTTTACCTTTGATTTATCATTCTTTATTCCCCCTCAAAAGACAAGAATAAGCATCCAATTTCTAGGTTAATCCTGATAATGACTATCATTATGCTAATCCAAATAAAAAGATATAAATACATGTTGATGGACCTTAAAGTTGCCCACCTCCTGATGCATTATTCAAACATTAATCAATCTAATCAAGACAATTCGATGAGATTGATAAAAAAGCATATTTAGCTGAATGCATGAAATCTTGGTCAAGTGCAACCTTTCAACGTTAATAATGCTATTAAGCGTTAATATTATCAATATTTATAATATAAGCACTTTGCACTTTGAACAAAATCGGTTAGCACAAATTTTTGAGAAAAGGGCAAACAATTTCAGTTAGTTTCTTGGTTGGCTGAAAATTGGAGTAATTAAATTTCACTCCAACTTATTTTGAATGTTCATAAAGTAATTTAGAAGAAATATTTTAGGCTTGATTTTCTGTTGAATAGTTATGGTTAGAGAAAGTTGTCAAAGTGGTCAAGCATTGGTCGTTACATTTTTTGTCTCTGGATTTAAGCTTGACCCTGGTTTGTCGTTTGACCCGCGACCTTACAGATATTTAAGTCATCTTTTTCAGGGATCGATGTTATCGTTGCAGTTTGGGTCTAGACGGAGTTGATGGTAAGATGAAAAGGCAACCAAAGAGATGAAGAAAATATGGTTAAGGTTACTTGTCTCACACAGTTTCTTGAGAACACAGCTCCTTGAGTAGCTTCTTATCTTTTTTGCTCCTTTCCCTGTTTGATCATCCTCATCTTCTTCCATATAAACTAGATTCTTTTCCTTTTTCCCTCTCTTATGTCCTAAATTCATGGTTAGACCAGCCTCCAAGCAACACCACTTTTTACCATTGTCTAGGTTAATGCATAACAATAACGATAAACTTGTGTTACGTTTAAAAATGATTGCAGTTTATTTAGTTAATATGGTATTGTTAATAAACTTGATGATAATGATGATCAGCTTCTTGAATCTTAATCTTAACAGATAATTAACGATCTTTTTGATTTAAAGCTGGTCTCGTTTCCGTTTTTTGTACCTCTTGACTATCTAAATAAAAATATATAAAAAACAGGTAAATATATAGAAAAATATTTTAAGGTAAAGAATATAAAAGAGGAAAGAGAAGAGGACGAAGAAGAAAGAGCAGAATAAGGTGAAGGGAAAGAAGAAGATGAAAAATAAGAGGTAAGGAGAAGACTTTACATTGAGATTGTCCAAATGCAAGTCCAAAAGGTCTAGGGGCACCTTCACCTTATTTTTCAGCTTCTAGCAAAATTTAAGGACATAAGAAAGAGATGCAAGAAAGGGAAAAAGTCTTCTCTCTAAAAGTACTTTTAAAATGATTGACCTTCTCTTCTTGAAAAAGGCCTGGGCCAAAACGAAAACACAGTTTACCTGGTTGTCTTTTCTTTTCAAACCATCTTTTCTTCTTCTCCTTCTTCTAGAAACCAACATTTACCTTCTTCTTTTTTTACCTTGCCCTTTGCCAACCTTGGCTTTCTTTTCTTATTTTTAAGGCGTCCCCAAAAAAACCAAGTATAAACTTTTGTCCCTTGTAGGACCAAGACTGACACAAAGAAAGGACAGAGATAAAGAAGAAAAGATGATCAAGACGATGGTAGATGATAACAAAGATGATGGAGAAGACCTGATTGAACGGGGAATACAGAGAAGTGAATCTTTTTTTTTCTTGATGAAACTTGTCCGAATGTCCGAATCCCGAGTTGCCTTGAAAATATTATGGCTAATTTCATCTGGTTTTCTTTGTCAATCTTATATTTGTCTGTTATTTTTCAATCTTCATCTTGTTGCTCCGTCTTTTCTTCAGCAAACTTTCAAATTTAACAGATCTTTTTCTTCTTCTTCTTCTCCTTCCATTGGTTTGCGATTTTTTTGACCAAAGGTTATGGCCTTTGCTCTTTCAGTCCAGGCCAGCTTCAGGTTTCCTGTGAATACATTTCTTTAATCGTTTTTTCGGTTTTTCATTATCATTGTAATTATTATTTGTTGATGTTGTTTTTGCTTAGCTATTATGCCCAGTTAACCATCAATCACCAAACCAACAAAATGCCTTTGAACATTGAAACAAAATAAACACAGTTTTAACACCATTCCATAGGTAAACGATAATTTGTTTACAAAATATTCTCATGATGGAAAGTGTTCCTTCTTTCTCTGCATTCTTGTTTAATTTCGTTTGTTGATCCTTTCAATTAGGACTTGATTGTAATTCAGCAACGATACAAAAATGAAGAATCCATGGGTTGATTGTAATCAAATGAAGTCAATTAACTTCTGCTTGTTGAATCCAACATGCAATTGTCAACTGCAGCATTAAACTCGGCACTGGAAAAGGAAAAGATGAGTACAATTAACTAATGAGCTGAACCAATTTGACTATATTTACACATTAATATTGAAACTTATTGTTTGATTAGATTGAGAAAGGCAATAAAAACAGTCACATTTACAAGTGACTTGTTAATTTAATCTTTAAGAATGCATTGTTAACACTTTAACAGTCAATCAATAATCAACTTCCTGAGTTGTCGAGACATTTAATTAACTCTCGATCTCGTTCCCATAAACTGAAAATTAGCAAAATATTTGATGAAAAATGATTTATTTAGTGAATGACACTGTTTAATTCACAAGATTCAGATTTTTTCTGACATGTCTAGAGTAATTATTTGATGAATCAATGATGATGAAGATCAAGATGAAGATTAGCTTTCGAAGCATTGTATGCTTTAACCAAAGTTAATAACTTTCATTGATTTAGCAAGCAACAATTGTACAGGAAATGAGCCATTTCTGTATATACTCTTAGCACAATAAACATAATCAAATGTTATTAATCATTCTCATCATCAACCAACATCATCATCGTAGTCAACATCAACATTCACATCAACCAACACTTCACACAAAATATGTTTACTAAGTGACTTGTTGAGCTCTTTTTCCTTTTCATTCCTCTAATCAACTCAATAATAACAACAAAATTACTTACCAGATTATAACTTATCCTGGTTACAACATTAATTGAGTGAAATTAATTTTGACATGAAAGTAGAAACTAAATTGAAAGTTAAAACAGTAATTGCTAGCTAAGACAAAAAGCAGACTATCGAGTCAGCTGATGAGTTAACACAAGCCGAAAGTGCATTTCACTTGATGTCCAGTTACTATAGAGACAAAAGCTATTATTGTCAAAATATTAAATTAATAAGCGCACTAATTTAAATTTATTTTAATCAGTGTTTAAAAGACATTTCAGATAATCTAATTTTCACCAAATTACCTGGAATAAAGATTAAATTTTAACTGCCATGAATTTAAAGCCCGCTAAGAAGCATTCAAATTTTATTTCAAAGTAAAATAAACGATCTTTTCGATGCGTTTTTATTTGGTTGAACTTTTGCATAAGGTAACATTAAGAAGAAGAAATAAAAGGTAAAGAAAGAGAAGATGAAAGTAAGATTTTTTTTAAAGTTTTTTTTCTTCTTTAATATGTTTCTCTTTCTCACCGAAGAAAGAGAAGGGTCTATCATCTTCTTCTTCTTCTCACCAGAAAAGTAAGAAAATGAACTAAGAAATTGAAAGAAAGAAATATGTAAGCGAAACAGAAAATAGACAGAGAAGATAGAGTGAGTCTTGTAATACCTGTTTTGAAGAGAGGGGAGAGATTCTTTCTTTTTCAAGTTTCTCTTTCTCAGCATTCTTTTTGTCTCTTTCTCCCGGAGAGAAGAAAGAGATGACAAGTTAGAGAGGCTTTCTTTTTCCCCTTCTTCTTCTTCATCTTCAATCTTCTTTTTCTTCTTCTCACAAGAAAAGTAAGAAAATGAACTAAGAAATGGAAAGAAAGAAAAAATATTGTTAACCGAAAGAGAAAATAGACAGAGATGATAAAAGTTAGTGAGTCTTGTAATACCTGTTTTGAAAGGGAGGGAGAGAAAGAGAGAGAGAGAGGTGGGTTCTGTTGGAATGGCGTCAAGGAGCTTGGCCGAACTAGCAAAAAATCCGAAGTAAAACAGTAGAGATGTATTGTCGATGTGACTCTTTTTATTGCTCTTTTTTTAATCAAATCAAACAATAATTTCAATTCTAATGTGTAAATATAGTCAAATTTGTTCATCTCATTAGTTAATTTTACTAATTATCATCAACTTTTCTTTTTTACCTAAACAAAGTTTAAGGCTAAAGTTGCCAGTTGCGTGTTGGCAGTCAATAACAAGAGAGATTAAAAGACTTTACGTTCAAAGCCATGGATTTACTATTTTGTGTTGATACGGAATTACAATCAAGTCCAAATTGAAATGACAAACTATTGGAATATCAAGTGGTGTTTATTAATTCCTCTAATTTTTGTAATTGTGTTAATATGTGAATCTATCTCCTTTCAATTGTCATCTTCATCTGTATCTAACCCATCATCATCATTACTTTCTTCGGCATCTCGCTTGTCATCATCTTCTTCTATTTTTTCCACCTCACATGATGCTTCTTCTGTCAAGAAGGGCAAAATTTGTATCGGTACAAATGGACGAATGTCCGTTCCCTCTAACCGTGAACACCATTACCAGAATCTTAGAGATAGATACACCAATTGTACGTATGTTGACGGCAACCTAGAATTAACATGGCTTGAGGATCTAGACCTGGACCTTAGCTTTCTCAAAGATATCCGTGAGGTAACAGGCTACGTGTTGATCAGTCAGGTTCATGTGAGACGTGTTGCCTTACCCAATTTACAAATCATCCGAGGAAGAACACATTTCAAGCTAAATATCCGTAGTGAAAAGTTTTCTCTTTTGGTAACTTTGTCTAAAATGGAAAACTTGGAGTTACCAGCTTTACGAGATATTCTTGCTGGTGATGTTGGTTTCTTTGATAACTACAACCTTTGCCATATTAAAACAATCAATTGGGAAGAAATTTTAACCGGACCCAAAGCGAATACTGTATATTCATATAATTTCACTCATCCTGAACGTGTTTGTCCACCTTGCCATTCTATGTGTTCTGGAGGCTGTTGGGGTGAAGGTATAGAGAATTGTCAAAAATTTAGTAAAATAAATTGTTCACCACAGTGCCATTCTGGCAGATGTTTCGGACCAGCTCCACGAGAATGTTGTCACCTATTCTGTGCTGGTGGTTGCACCGGTCCAACGCAAAGTGATTGCCTTGCTTGCCGCAATTTTTATGATGATGGTGTTTGTAAACAAGAATGCCCCCTCATGATGAGATATAATCCATCACTTTACATCTGGGAACCAAACCCGGAAGGTAAATATGCTTATGGAGCTACCTGTGTTAAAGATTGTCCAGAACACTTGCTCAAAGACAATGGAGCTTGTGTCCGGTCTTGTCCACCAAACAAAAAAAGCCAAGCAGGTGAATGTGTCCCCTGTGATGGACCCTGTCCTAAAGCCTGTGAAGGAGTTGATATCATTCATGCCAGTAACATTGAAAAGTTTCGTGGTTGCACTGTTATTGAAGGATCTCTAACTATTCTGGAAACATCATTCAAAGGATACCAGGAATTTTTTACTAATCTTACCTTTGGAAAAAACATACCTCCCCTGCATCCCGATAAACTTCATATCTTCAATACTTTGAAAGAAGTTACAGGATACATAAACATTCAAGCATCTCACCCAGCATTCACCAACCTATCTTATTTCAAAAATTTGGAAATTATTGGTGGAAGACAAAATACTGAAATGTTTGCTGCCCTTTATATTGTCAAAACATCATTGGTTTCCCTGAATCTTAGATCACTGAAGAAAATTCGTTCCGGTTCTGTTGCCATTTTGGAAAACAAAGAACTCTGTTTTGCTAATAGTATTGATTGGAAGAAAATTTTACTTCAGAGTAAACAGTCAGTATTTCTTGAAGGAAACGGAAACGAGTTGAATTGCGGTAAGTCCATTTTTTTGTTTTACATCTCTATTTTTTCCCATATTTTAATGTTTGTCCATCTTGTTACCGCTCTTATGTATTATTTTGTCATGTCACTTGGCGTAAAAACCTCAAAAGAAGCGCAAACAAACCGAGTTTAGTCTTTGTTTTTCTTTATTAATTTTGTTGATTGACTTTTTTGTCCCGCTAATCAGGAACTATTACTTCTAATTATGTTTGTTTATGTAGCGACTTCAACAACAATGTCTCTTTCGAACCTACACCTATCTTTGTTGCACTCTCTTTTCTTTTCTCTTTTTTTCCTTTCTATCTCATCATCATACCATTTTTGGCTATTAACGTACATTTCTGTATTCATTTCTAACGCTAAGATTTCTCTCTCTTTCTTTCTCTGCGGTTGAGGCAACTTTAAAACGCTCAAATTGATCAATTGAGTTGGCGTACAAAATCAGGTTTCTTTTTGTCCTTATTCTTAAAACATTGTGAGTTGAAGAAAAAAAAGAAGGGAAAAAGTCATTTTCTCAACTTTCTACTATCTTCATCTCATACTCGCATTAATTTTTTGTGGACTTGATTCTAGAACGCCCAACATGACAACGTTTTTATGAGATGACTTTTCCATAAAAAAGTCAAGTGGTTCAGTTTTGGTCTGTTATTATCATTAACGTTTTGGTTTTAAGACGCTATTCTGAAGATATAGTTGTGATAGTTATGAATTTTTCAATTTATAGAGGCAAGATGGACTGAAAATTATTCTAGAGCATTTAAAAAATAGATTTACATTGTCGATTAATTGACAGATGTCCAAAGCACATTAACAAGCTTTGACCTAATATATGTTGATTATCTGTTGATCTGGCTTTCTCTAATTTCCTTTAAATTCTCTTTCCACCCACAGCTGATAAAAAATTGGTTTGTGACCCGCAGTGTGGTCCCGATGGTTGCTGGGGTCGAGGTCCAGATGAATGTTTATCATGTCGCTCATATCGTTTAACAGATACCTGTATAAATGGATGTAACTCATCACTTGGGTATGTTTAACTATACTAATGTTTACTTTAATTTAATCATTTACAAACAAAGGTGCCTTAGTTAGATTAACGCGCCGCTTATCAGTCAATTTATTGCTTCTTCATCACCATCTTTCATCAACTTGTCGATAGCTTTCTATTTATTTTATCAATATTTATACTCTCTTCTCATATTAATCATTTTCGTTTTTTACTCTTTCCTTTTATAGATTTTATGATGCTGGTAATCATATCTGTAAGCATTGTCATGAGGAATGTCTGGGTGAATGTTATGGTCCAGGAGCCAACAATTGTTCCAAGTGTCGAAATGTCAGAGATGGACCTTACTGTGTAAATAAATGTCCAATCTCTAAGTACAATGATTCAGGTGAATGTAAACCGTGTCATGAAAATTGTATTTCTGGTTGTACTGGACCTGAAAATCGTCCAGGACTTGGAGGATGTAACTCCTGTGAACGAGCCATCGTTTCTATTGACAATCCAGATGTTGTTGAGAAATGTCTTAAAGCTGACGAACCTTGTCCTGATGGATTTTACCATGAATACATTGGAACTAGAGAAGATGGCGGCTTGAAATCGTTGTCTGGTAAATCTGTTTGTCGTAAATGTCACCAAAGATGTAGAAACTGTACTGCTTATGGTATTCATAAATCAGTTTGCGAATGTTTACAATATTCTTCGGCTGAGCAATGTGAAGATACTTGTCCACGAGATCACTGGGCTGATACAGCTAATCATGTGTGCTACAAGTGTGCTGATGAATGCCAAGGCTGTCACGGACCAACCAATGGAGATTGTTTATCTTGTCGTAACTATCGTGTCTACTGGGGTGATGATCAGAAGCGTTTCAATTGTACTGCTACTTGTCCTGCTGATAAGCCATATAAAGTTGTCGCCGTAAATGTTGCCGAAGATCCTTATTGTTCTGAAGAAGAAGCTAAACCGTTCATTCCTCCACCTAAAGATTCCAACACAGCAATGATAGTTGGTGTTATAGCAATCACAGTTTTATGTCTTGGATTTTTCCTTGCCTTTTTCAGCTACCAGGGTCTTCAAAAAGCACGAACAAAGGAAAAGACTATGCAACTCACGATGCGAATGTCCGGGTTCGAAGATAATGAGCCTCTCAAATTGACTAATGTTAGACCAAACTTGGCTAAACTCCGCATTGTAAAAGAGGCAGAGCTTCGTAAAGGAGGTGTACTTGGCTGTGGTGCTTTTGGTATGGTTCACAAAGGAGTTTGGGTCCCTGAAGGGGAAAATGTAAAAATTCCCGTTGCAATCAAAATTTTGAAAGAAGGCACTGCTCCAGATACAAACAAAGAGTTTCTTGAAGAGGCTTACATCATGGCATCAGTCGATCATCCTAATTTACTTAAGCTTTTAGCTGTTTGTATGACTTCACAACTCATGTTGGTTACTCAACTTATGCCTTTAGGATGTCTTTTAGATTATGTGAAAACACACAAAGATAAAATTGGCTCAAAACCTTTATTAAATTGGTGCACTCAAATTGCTAGAGGAATGGCTTATCTTGAAGATAAACGAATGGTTCACCGTGATTTGGCTTTGAGAAACGTTCTTCTTCAAACTCCAGGATGTGTAAAAATTACAGATTTTGGTTTAGCAAAACTATTAGATATTAATGAAGATGAATATATCGCTGAAGGAGGCAAAATGCCTATTAAATGGTTAGCTCTTGAATGTATCCACCATCGAATATTTACTCATAAAAGTGATGTTTGGGCTTTTGGTATTACTGTTTGGGAACTTTTAACATATGGCGGACGTCCATATGAAGGTGTAAATGCTCGAGAAGTTCCATCCCTTTTAGATAAAGGTGAGCGACTTCCACAGCCCGCAATTTGTACAATAGATGTTTACATGATCATGATTAAGTGTTGGATGCTGGATGCAGAGTCTCGTCCATCCTTTAGAGACTTGGCTATGGTGTTTGCCAAAATGGCTGGTGATCCTGGAAGATATCTCGTCATTCCAGGAGACAAGTTTATGAGACTTCCAAGCTACACTCAACAAGATGAGAAAGAATTGATAATAAATTTGTCCAAAGCAATCGAAGGTCCTGAAGTTATAATGGATGCTGAAGAATACTTGC
Source organism: Tetranychus urticae (assembly GCF_039701765.1). Taxonomy (NCBI): domain Eukaryota; kingdom Metazoa; phylum Arthropoda; class Arachnida; order Trombidiformes; family Tetranychidae; genus Tetranychus; species Tetranychus urticae. The sequence continues at coordinate 19,936,159 of NC_142958.1, read as the reverse complement.
AACCAAGTCGATCAGAACACGAGGGTAACAGTGAGACACCTCCACCACCTACACCTATTAAGAAATTCATGGAAGATCGAGGGTTTGAAGGAGATCCTCTTGGGATGATGATGCCTTCCGCCCAGTCAATTGTGGGCAATCATCACTCAATATATTCAAATAATTACCCACATCATCATCATGCTCATACTGGGTCCATTGGTGGTGTGACAAATATAACAACTGCCAGCTTCTTAGATGACACTGTTGATTCATGTAAAACACGAGCAAGCTCAATTATGTTTAACGGTGGAACTCTTCGAAGTAACGCTGAATTAAGAAGCAAATATGCTGGTCTTGATTGTGGCAATAGTGGCCTTGAAAATGGAAATGGTTCAACTTTATATCCCTTAACTTCAACTATGCATCGCAGGGACAGCAGCCTTATATCTAGTCGATTCTCAGCAGAACCTGTAAAAATGCATTCCAAAGGTAATTATTTGATTTTTGGCCAATCCATATAAAAATCTGTTACATTTTACTAATATAAATTTCTTGTATCTATTTTTTTAGAATTTGAAAGTATTGATAACTTTATGGCTGATGGAAGCAACTTTTCTAAAGGTTGTGATATTCCAATGAGCCTTCCAGTTGACGAAGAAGATTATTTAATGCCTTCACCAGGTCTTCGCAACTCTCAAAATTATGTAGACTTAATAGGTGATGCTAAACTTTCAGGTAATGTTTCTGCAAAAGTGTCACTATTATTGAATCATGATCAATTAATATTGATTCACATTCCCTTTGTCTTGATCCAAAATTAATTGTCAACATTTTTTTTACTATTAGAAATGGGAACACTTAAAGCCAAAGATCTCGAACAGTTTTGTAATGTACCTGATTTTGTACCTGTTGATGGTCATGGAAGATTCGGTGTCGATAATCTAGAATATTACCGAATGAGTTTCGAAGTACCGAATGACTATATTAACACTAGGCCATGTTACATAGGTAACAATTGTCTACCAGGAGTGCCACTCAACTCAAATAGCAATGGACCTTCTAATGGTCAAGCCATAATAGGACCACCACCACCCACTCCAACAACAATAAGCGGTGGAACAATATGCGGTGGTATTGTGCCTAGTTCAGGTCCAGGAAGGCCTAATAGTTCACCATCTAATGGCCCATGTCAAATGGGACCACCACCAACACCTGGACCGCAATCTTCTTTGACCGGTCCTCAAGTTATTCACATAGTCAGTCGTAAATTACATTCTAGTGACGAGGAAAATTCGGACGATCATGAATATTATAATGACAATTATTATGATAGCTCAGCACGTGAATTACAACCTCTTAATCAACGACGCAACGAAACAACTGTATGATTTTTATAAATGAATATTTGTAAATATTTTGACAAAAATACTAAATTCAGTACCAACATTTCATACGAAAATTAACATTTGGACATTGATTTGGTGGTTTTACATGAAATGCATAGCTTATTAGCAGCAAATTACAGCCAAACCTGCCTGCGGTAACAGGTTCATCAATAACAATTCAAACACAAGTGCTTCTAGTAATAACAATGACAATCCATCCTTTAATACTAGCCACAGACGTAGCAACTCAACAAATGAACGTTTCAAAATCATGTAGATCTTCATCAACCTTGGTTTCGTGTTCTTGTGAATGCCTAAGTATCAAGAAGATCAAGAAGGAAACGCTTTTTCGCACTTCCAAGTGTAAAATCTTAAAATAATGTGCCATATTTTTATTACAACCCCTACTAAATAAGGCTGTGTTAATCAAATCGCTATGCAACATGTTCACTTTTTACTTAACTTGGTTATTTGGTTCACAATTAGTGCAATGCAATTATAGTCATTGCAGATTTTTGATATGACTAATTTTTATGAAAATGGTTTAAATGATCATATTGATCATGTGTCAATCAAATTACTGAGTAACTAAATTTTTGCCCAATCTCGGTGCAACTGTATAAAGAAATTTTGTATAATTTTTTATTCTTACCCTTGATCCTCAATACGTGTGTCTTGTAAATCTTTTGATTGTTGCGTGTCCAAAGTCATCATCATGCACCTCTCCAACAACTGCATCATAAAAAGCATCAACATAATCAATGAATCACATTTGGTCCACATTACAATTGTTAAAGACAACAATAATGACAACTCAACCCTTATCAAGATGGAAAAGGCCGAAAGACGGAGAAATATGTTATTAAGTCTTCTTGATTTTTGTTGTTCAACTTTTATGGTTATCATTTACTTCAACCAACTTGCATCAATCATCATTATTATCTACATTATTACAGCCATCATCGTCATTTTAAGAGCAGCCAACAGGTTTTATCCTTTAACATGCGTTTCTGTTATTCATTTCATTCATCAAAATAATGACAAGATTGATCAAGATCTGTTGATATTAAATCGACTTACGTCCGTCAGATAATCACTGCAATCTCTATCAGCAGTAATCTTTAACAATTTAATTTTGATCTTCCAATTCAATGTTTCATCTGACAACATCAAATTTCTTCCTGTTTTTACGTTTAATCAAATGAACATCCTTTGGATCAAAAGTAAACCATATTTGAGAAGACGCCACACTTTGAAAGCATCAAATTTAATTGTACAAAAATCAATATTTTAAATATGACAAAATATGTAAATGTAATTAAAATTAAATTTTAAGTTGAACAACCTAAATTGGAGCAATTTAATTTCTCTTTCAATCATTAATAATTGAAGGAAAGCGTCTCAAAAATATAAAACTAAAATCAACACAAAATGGGAACAAAATGGTTCCTATTAAAAAGTTGTGATAATTCAACTTGTTTAGCCCGAGTTAAATGCTGAGTTAATTTTTCGCTGCATGAATTGCCGTTTAAACCAATCTTTGAAGTCAATAAGTTAACCATATGATGAACAAAAGGTCGGCCTTCTTCAGTTTTAGTCGGAAATCTTTGAAGTTTAAAGGATTAACTGATTATCTCTCCAATGAACCTCCGACTGTAAGAATGGCTTATCCGTGTTAATTTTAATCCAATTGTTTACTAATGAAACAGATGAGCCGACTTGACCTTTTCAATTCAAAGGAAAAAACAAAAGTGAAATCAATGAAAATTTTCAAGAATTGAACCTCTTTTTCTGGTTAATGTCTAAATCTATTGAAGTTTGATTTCAATTTAAATTGAATGCTTTTCAGCGCATTTAAAGTGAAAGGTGGAACCAATTGTTTTATAAATACAATGAGCACTTCAAATGAAATAGCAATCATCAGTTCCAATGAAAGCTTAGCGAAAGTTTGATCAACACTAAAACGGATCAATGTTTAAAAGGATTCAGCTTTTACATTGTATTGTTAATATACTGTTCAATTCATATTCAAAATATTGATGTAAATAAGTCAACAATCATTTTTAATTTTCTTGTGACCAGAAAAGCTATATTAGTCAAAGATAACACGTAAATATAAACTAATTTTGATTTGCTTCATATCATTGTTTAAACCAAATTTTCATCTTTATTTAGGACTAGTTAACCTTGATTGTGATCAAAGGTAATTTAAATAATGTTAGGGAAAGCAATTATTTAGGTGAGACGTGTTAAGAGATGGTAAAGTCAAGGAAAAGTTGATTCCCTTTGTAACTTACAAAAACAGTCACGCCACAAAATGGTCTAACCTCAATGACAGTCTACGCTTTATAAGGCCACCAAGTACATAAACCTGTGTTACGGACGAGTTATTAAGAAGAGGAAGATGAAGATGAGGAGGATGACAATTATGAGTAACTTCACCATTGGGTTGAGAAATGAGATGTAATTGTTGGATAAAGAAACGGAATCATCAACCATATCCATTGATAATTTTGAATCGTCTCTGTTTTGAGTTTAATGTTTTCAATGAAAGTATACATCAGTTAATGGTTCTGTTTGTATGTTAAATGGTTAAACAATTAATTTAATCAGTAAATTAATAAAATTACCAAGTTTGAAGGGTTACATGTTATTTATAAATTTGGATTGATTTGATTTCTTTCAATGTTTTCACTTGAGGTTCATTAAAATATACATAATGCAGTTGATTGTTTATTTTTATCAAAAGCCAAATGAATATCTGCTTTTAGTTTTCATTTTATTATATTATTAGTCTTAATATTAGTATTTTTACTTGATTTACGGTAAAAGATAGCAATGAATTAAATCCACTTTCACTTTAATATAATCTTTAAATAAAGTCTTTAATAATAAAAAAACAGGTAAAAATAATCAATTCACTTTTCTTTTCCAGTGATCAATTTTTTTTGCTTCAACTTCTATTTTCATATTTAGGTTGAAAGTTGATTACTACTTATTGCTGTTGCATCTTAAATTGTGATTTAAATTAACGTTGCCCTTCTTTGGTCTTCAAAACCAGTTTAGCTTTTCCTAATCATTTTCACCTTTTTTTGTCTTGAACTATTTTTTGATAGTAAAACCAGAATAGTGTATGGATAAGCGGGAAAAATTAATGATGGTAATATTAATAACTATCATTAGCAACCAGAATGGTTAATATTTAAAGGTAATGAAAAAAGAACAATGTTTTATGTTTTAGATTTGTAAATATATTATTAATGAAATAATAACATGATAAAAAAGTTATGGCAAAAAAGATGCTGATGATGATGATACGAGAGAGGCTAGAAGAGAGAAGATGAAAACACAAAGGTGGGTGACAAAGGACAAATTAAAAACCTAAATAGATTAGACTGTTTCAATAATCAATTGGATTCCAGCAAGGTTAAGTTGATCTAGTAAAATGAGGGAAAGATTTGACATCTTGATCATCTAAACTTTCAATGTCTAACCTTGACAATTGATTAATTTTGTGGAAACAAGTCTAGTTATTTAACTTTTTTTACAATCAGGTGAACAGGACAATTATTGTACAATTGATGAGGAAAGAGAGAAAGAGGCGCTGAAGAGAGGAAAATGAAAAACAGTCATCATCGAGGGTTTGGTGATGGTGCTTTTGTGTCTGTTATGCTGATGAATTTTGTGGTCGCGTTGTTGCAGTAATGGAATGTTGATGTTTAGTTTAGATGAAAGTGATTGGTTTACCATCCTGATGATCCACCATAACTACCAGCAGCAGCTGAGTAATCATCACCACCACCATAAGATGAAGCTCCAGCTCCATATGAGGCACCAGATGAGTATGAAGAAGCGGATCCCCAGTTATCACCTCCTCCCCATGATGGTTCCCAAGATGAAACAGTTGGCCATGATGGTGCAGGCCATGAAGGAGCGGGCCATGATTGTTTTGGCCAGGATTTGGCTTCCAATTCAAGAGGAAGACTGTTGATTTGCGACAATTTAAGTAGCGGCAGCGGTAGCAAAGGAAAAAGGAGAAGGATCAAAGGATTAGATTTTCAGTTAATATTTTGTTAGTTAGAAAGTAAAGTTTAGTTTTAATTTAAATTGATTGGTACTTACGGAATTGGGATTGGAACAGGTAAGATTCCGAACTTCTTTTTCTTGGAATGCTTCAAGAGAAGAGCCAAAGCAGCGAGTTTCTTGATCTTAAGGAGTTTTCGTCGACTTCCTTCGACTTGTGTAACATAGTAGTTAACAAGAACCAATTGGAGAACAACTAAAACTAAGAAAGCGAGCGATAAGCCCGTTCGACGACTGGTTAAGGACATAGTTTTGATTTAAGATGATGGTTTAATTAATCCGTTATTCCTTGAGAAAAAAGAAAGAAGAGAGAGAGAAAAAAATAAGCAAACGATAAACAAATAGAAACAAAGGGATTCAAATGAGTCAAAAGGTAGCACTGAAGTAATCCGTTTCTTTTCAATAAAGCTGATTGGATAACACAAAGTGTGTGTTATTAGGAAAACATGGTTATAGTGTGGGATAGCAAAATCTTATATAAAATTGTATTTACTTAAACAGAAAAGTGAAATTTACCTTTTATCAATAAACAAATGATGTTGATGGTTAAACTTTAATAAAGTGAATGAAGTTAGGAATCAAATTGTGATTCCCTTTTATATATCATCTAAAAATGTGAAAGTTACCTGCTAGTGTATATATTATAGCAGGAAGTACAGCTAAAGGAACATGAAGAAAATTTTCTCATTTTTTCTCCACCTCTCACCTCATTTTTTGACCAATTAACTATTTTAAAGATGGACCAAGGAACCACCACCAACATATTCAAAGCAGTAAGTTGAAGCAAAAATGTTGCTGATGCTGATGGTGATGATGCTGATGGTGATGTTGATGATGATGAAAGAGAAAGCAAGTCCGGTTGATTTGTTACAATAAGGAAATGTGTTTTTAATTACAAAAAAGCTACGATAATATTATTGCTTTAGGCAATTCAAGAGGCAGGAATCAAACAGTAATAATAATAATAATAATGATAACATAAAGAATAACACTAATATTAAACGATAATCTAGATCAGAAGAAGAAAGAGGCTGATCAATCTTCCGGCGATCTTTTACGATCATCTTTTTGCTCCGATCAACATAATCATCATTATCATCATCTCAGCATCCAACATTCCAACTTGTCTCTATTTAATCTGATCCACGAATTAGTCTTGATTCCTTCAAATGATTTTTAATAATAACAATAAAAAATGCTTTGGTTTTATCTGCGATTTTTCAATAGTTAAAAGTATATTTATGAAGAAGCCAAATTGCAGCAAAACACAATTTCTCTTCTTTCTCAGCTTCATCACAATCATTATCGTTTTCATTTTTTCATCATCATCATCATCATATCTATAACCTCAATTAATATTATAATTTTGTTAAATCAAAACTTTCATTTTATGTTAACCTAATTTTGACTTCTTTGCCTCCAAACAAATCAAAATGATCATCCAACATTTTTAATACTGATATAAATGATGATGATAAAAAAGATGAAATTGAGTCCTTCATCATCATTACTTTCTCTTTCGTTCATTATCTTGAAGATATGATGAAAAATCAAATTGATATTACAAGAAGAAGAAGAAGAAGAGAAAGTGATGCTATTTTCCATCATTTTACTACCAAATTTGTTGAACTTATTAAATCCATCTTACCATTCTTATCTTGATCCTCATCACCTTTCCACCTCCATCTTCATTTATTCATGATTCCAGGGTAACCGTAGTAATTTAATTCATTGCTTCTCCTTTTTTACTTCAACTAATATTAATTTGGTTCAATTTACCAACTTCTTAATGATTACATTCTAGGTTGGTAGAATGGTATTCAATTTCAAACAACTAACTTTGCTTCAGTATTTTCATTTAAACTTATTCACTTAATTATTGTCATTTTACTACTTTTCTTCTCAATCATTTGTTAACCTTGTTTTATTGTTGATTAAACTAATCTTTGTTTTCATTTCCCATTAAATTTCAGCAATCAATGAAACAAAACATGGAGCCAATTTCAAATGGATCGATCAATTCCAGCAGCAAAAAAACCCAACACTGATTGACTTACAAAATAATCATATTCAATTTACGGTTTCTGTCTAGTCGGTCAAACATACGCACACACATCGAATTAAATAGTTAATTGTAATCTCATGAATTGGTGTGAAATTGAAATAAGATTAGAGTTGAACATGAATTGGAAAATAAAGCCTTTTGAACAAAACACGCAAATCTTGCCTTTATATTTGCCGTTGGCCTCAGACAAGGGCGAATCAGAGGCTAGGAAAGATGATGGAGATGAGGATGACAAGAAAAGAGAAGAAGACAAGATTAAGAAAAGGCGAAAATGAAGATGAAAGAGTCCAAAGAAAGAGGAATTGCCTAAAATAGCCTTAAACGGATCAGAGGTCGTAAAAATTTTGTCTTTGGTCTAAATGATTATCGTGAAAAATGTAAAATGACTCCCACTACTTCTTTGTTTTTAAACTTCCTCTTCTTTTCTCTATTCATCATTCACATTCTTATCATCCTCATCGCCATCGCCATCATCATCTTCCTCTCGACTCTCTGGAGAAGTCTCTGTCGTTTTTGTGCTTTCATTTTGGTGTTTGACATTTTTTGCCTTTGACCATCTTCATCGTTTTTAACCTTTTGTTTGTGCTGATGAGACTGAAGCCTCTGTTTTTGTTTTCAAGACAATCTATTCAACTATTTTATATCAGTGTAATTTAATTGTGTGTCTCTTAATATTTCATTCATTTTTAGTTGATTTTGTATTTTAAATTAATCATGAAAGTTTGTAATGGTAACCACGCTCATCACTACAATCATAACCATAATCATAATCATAGTCATAGTCATAGCCATGGTCATGGACATGGACATGGACATGGACACAAAAAGTTACATGTTCAAAGGATATTGGCCAATGTTCGTGAAAGAAAAAGGACTCAATCTTTGAATGAAGGATTCAATACACTTCGCCAGATAATTCCAACTTTACCATCGGATAAATTGAGTAAAATTGCCACCCTGAAATTAGCTTGTCGATATATTAAATTTCTTGTTGAGGTAAATAGACATTTAGAGTTTGAATTTTTGTTTTACAATTCTTTAATCAATATATATTTTATTTACTTTATTAGATTCTTGATCATGGCAATGGTTATCCAATGGATGATCAACAATTACATCGACTGTTTACAATTTGGAGGTTGGAAGAATAGATTTTATTAAATAATTACAGTTTCCTGGTCTAGGTGTTGATGGTGTTCCTGATGTTGAAGGTGATTTAAGTTCAACACGTTTCCTCTTCCTACCAGGACCATTCTTTTAACCTCTTTTCAAGTGTGTTTCAAGTTCATCAATCTACTTCTTTTCGTTTGCTAGAAGCAATCGAAAGTTGTTTTTGTTTCATTTAGTTAATCTGTATCATCGGAATCATCGTTATCGCTGACATATTTTTTCTTTTGACGAGCTTGACGAGGTTTTCTTCCTTTTAATTTGATCTTCATCTTAACAGAGGAATCGTCATCGGGATCATCATCGCCATCTTCTTCTTCTTCAACCTAAAAAGTATTCAACAATAAATTATCTTATTTTTCTCGCAGCTTTGTGTTGCTTTAGATTGATTATTATCATGGGTCACATGCAGGTTTCTTTTATAGTTGTTTCATTGTGAAGTGATTGAAAATTAATCATGCAAATGAAAAATAAACAAAATGTATAAAAATTAAATTGTTTATAATAAATTGACTTTTTTATAATTCATGAACTTATGTGTTAGTTTACAAAACTTTATTTGTGGACATGCAACAAACATTTACTCACCAGTAAACTAGAATTTAGGAAAAAATGACTAATTTGAAGATATTCTCAACAGTACTTTAACAATTAAATGTAGATGCGTGGAAATTATTCAAATCGATTGATTATCATGGGTAACATGCAGGTTTCTTTTATAGTTGATTGATTGTGGAGTGATAGTAAAATGATCATGCAAATAAAGAAATAAACAAAAAGTACAAAATTTAGAGTGTTATGGTTTTTATAATTTATCTATGGATTGTTGTGTTAGTTTATAAATTATAGTAATAAATAATAATTAATAAATTAACTTACCTCTTCTTCTTCTTCTTCGCTATCATTTTGATCTTCGACAGAAATATCACCATCTTTTTCAATTCTTTCTCTTGCACTTGTAAAAACTGATTGTAGTACAATTGAGTCTTCAAAAATGGTTGACCCCTCCACATTATAAGCTTGTGCATTTTTACAAAGTAACATGAAATCACTCTCCAAATCATCAAGTGATCGATACTTATTATCACGAATTTTTTGACGAATCTTGAAAATATCAACTGGCTTTTTTATTACTTCATAGTAATCAGGTAATTCACGACGAGATGGAAGTTTCAAGAATGGATCTGATAAAACTCTGTCATCACCATCTTTGTAATCGATAACTATCTTCATCAATTTTTTCATTTTCTTCATTAATTCTGGTGCAATTGGAGTTTTATCACGTGGTACTGGACCTGGACGTCGCCCTTTCTTTCCTGGTCTAGGTGTTGATGCTCCTGGTGTTGAAGGTGATTCATCACGTTTCCTTTTTCTACCAGGACCATTCTTTTTACCACGTTTAGTCGGTGTTTCAAGTTCATCTAAATTACCATCTTCAATTGCTTTTAAGAATTGTCTTTCAGTTAAAGCATCACTATAGTCGACTTCTTTTCTTTGTCGGGAACCTCGTCCAAATTTATCTTCTCCTTCTTCTTCTTCCTGAGTTAATCTTTCAACTTCAGCGTCATCTTTTAATAACCAACTAGGTAATTCATTTTCTTCCATTAAACGTGGCTTTCTTCGAGGATCTCTTGCTTCAGCTCTTCTCCTATCAATATCCATTTGTTGGAACAGTTCAAATTCATCCTCGCTACGAGCAATCATCTGGTTAATAGTTTCATCATCGGGAACTTCATTTTCATCTTCATCTTCATCAACTTCTTCAGTTTGTAAAATTGCTTGTAAAAATTGACGTCTTTCAGTTCCAGTTGATTTTTGATCAAACATACCAGCTTGAATGACTTTCTCATCAAGATTTAATTTGTATTTAGCTGCTGCTAAGATACGCTCTTCTACTGAATTTACACTTACAAGACGTAATACACGAACTTCATTCTTTTGACCAATACGATGAGCTCGATCTTGGGCTTGTAAATCTTGATGAGGATTCCAATCAGAATCAAAGATTATAACTGTATCTGCTGCTTGTAAATTTAAACCCAATCCACCAGCTCGAGTTGATAACATAAAGATAAAATATTCAGAATTTTCAGCATTAAATTGTGCCAAAAGTTCTCCACGATCTTCAGCTTTTGTTGTACCATCCAAACGAAGGTAAGTAAAATTACGATAATTGAAATAATCTTCCATTATGGTCATCAAAGTTGTCATTTGACAGAAAAGTAATACTCGATGTCCAGTTTGTTTCAATTTTGGAAGTATACGATCTAAAAGTTCAAATTTACCACTAGATCTATACAAATCAGGTCCAGAAACAATACCACCGCTGATACTAGTATGATCTGCTATTGCTTCTTCGATATGTTGGAACATAAATGGATGATTACAAATTTTACGTAATTGCATAATTGAATTCATCAATGTTTGTGCTCCTCCTTTACCACGTTTATCTTTCTCTGAACCATCCGTTAAAACAATTCCTTTAGTTTGCATATGTCGATAAACGACTCGTTGTAAAGCTGACATATCACATTTAACCACATATTCAACTTTATCAGGTAATTGAGATTCTACTTCTCTCTTTAATCGACGCAACAAGAATGGACGAAGTACTTTATGTAAACGACGAATGATCAAAACAGTCTCTTCTTCATTTAGTTCCACTTTTTCTCCGGTTGTAGCAAATGGAGCATTAAACCATTGTTCAAAAGTATTACAACACTTGAAAATTGATGGTAACAAGAAATTTAAAAGTGCCCATAATTCAGGTAATTTGTTTTGCAATGGAGTTCCAGTTAATAAAAGTCGATGTGGTGCAGCATAATGAGTGTTTAAAACTTGAGTCAATTTACAATGATGATTCTTCATTCGATGACCCTCATCAATTATCATGTATTTCCACTTTATCTTTGCTAAAGATGCTTTGTCTTTAATAATGTATTCATAAGTTGTCAATAAAACATTAAACTTTGATGTTTTCAATTTTTGCTGTAAACTACGACGAACATTTGGTGAACCTTTATAAGGTATTTTGGAAACACTTGGTGCCCAACGATCAAATTCCAACATCCAATTTGACAATGTTGATAATGGCACAATAATCAGGAAAGGACCATTATTTTTCTTTCTTTCAATCAAATATGTTATCAATGCAATTGTTTGAATTGTTTTACCCAAACCCATTTCATCAGCTAATATACCATTCAAATTATTATTATACAAAGATACAAGCCATTCAAGTCCTTTAATTTGATATTCTTTCAGTTTACCATGAACCATAATTGATGCTTGCTCTGTAACTTCTTCACTAATTGCATGAGCAATATTATAATAATTTTGATAACCACCACTTTTATATTCATCATCTTCTTGGGATGCTGCTTGGATAACATTTTTGTTAGCTGCATTCATTACTGGATCTGGTTGAGATTGTTGTTGTTGTATTTGTTGCTGTTGTTGCTTAGAATCTTCATCATCATCAGATGAATCATCACCATCATCATCTTCATCTTCATCATCTGTTTCTCTAGGAGCAACTTCATAACCAGGATGCATTTCAAGCCATGTCTCCAATTGACTTGCAAGTGGAGCTTCTTTTCCAACCAAAACTTTACCGGTTGATGTTTCCATAACATTTATACGTACATCTGATTGTTGTGAACTTTCATCAATAGTTCCATCCATTGTTGTATCACCTTTACCTTCTCCATCTTCTCCTTTAACACCTTCTTTATTTTCTTTCTTAATCTTCTTTTTCTTCTTCTTCTTTTTATCCTTTAATTTTTTACGTTGATCAACTTTATGTTGTTTAACCATTTCAGTAAGATTTTTAATATATTCATCAGTTTGTGATAACAAGAATGCCAATCTTCTGTCCTTCTTTTGATCAATAAGTTTACGATAACCTTCTTCATCTTCAGCCATCAATCTTCTCATACGTTCTTTCTCAATTCTTTCTTGTTCCTTCTTTTGTTCTCTCTCAGTATTTGCATGATAAGTTGCAACAGCTTTATTAACTTTTGCCACTTTACCACGAATATTTCGATGATATTCTTTGAAATCTTTTACATGCTGTAAAACTCCTCGTAAATATTCTTGATGTTTCTCAATTCTTTTATTTTCTTGTTCTTGTCTTTTTTGTTTCTCCAATTTCTCAGTAATCCTTGCATCTCGTAGTCCAATCTTTTTACTTCTCTTATATAACTTTGGATTAAGACCAGTTTCCAATGAAGTATCTTTTCTCATATGAGCAACTACTTCACGTCTAAGTTGACGTTGAAAATTGACTAAACGAAGAGCTCGTAATTCAGTCATTGCTTTAACTTTTAAATCTTCTGGTAAATTTGCTGAAATATTTTGTAATTCCTCTATTCTATGAGCAATTCTTTGGGCAATTTTGTTCTCTGTTTCTTTTATTATTTCAACAGGATCTAATCCAATTGGCTTTTGAACTGGAGTAACTCTATTGGGACGAGGTTGTTGAAGTTGTTGTATCATTGTTTGATATCCTGGATGAGGTGGTTGTTGACTTGGAGTTGGTATTGGAGGTGGTTGTAATGGAGCTTGTAGTGTTGCTTGTAACTGAGGTTGGGATGGAGGTTGAATTGAAGATTGTGGTTGAAGTTGTAATTGAATTTGCGATGAAGGTTGAGATTGCGGTGGTGCTTGTGATTGTGATGGAGGTTGTTGTTGTAGCGGTGGTGGTGGTTGCAGCTGTGGTTGTTGTAGTTGCGGTTGTGATGGCGGTTGTTGCATTTGCAGTGGCGATTGGAGTGGTGACTGCATATGTGATTGCAATTGTTGCTGTTGTTGAAGTAGAGGTGGAGGCTGACTTAAAGGTTGTTGAGGAGGCTGTGGTGAAGACTGTGGCGGTGTTTGTGATTGTGCTTGAGCCTGTGCTTGTGCTTGTGCCTGAACTTGCGAATGTAGATGAGGTGGATGTGATTGTTGATGTGGATGAGAAGGATGTAAATGTGGATGTGTTGGTTGTTGGGGTAAAGGTTGCTGAAGCTGTTGTTGTTGAGTTGCTAGCTGTGGCATATGTGGTTGATGCTGTTGCTGTTGAGGAGGTGGAATTGATGGTATTAACGACGGTTGAGGTTGCGAAGATGGTTGTTGTTGTTGTTGTTGTTGTGATTGAAGTTGCGATTGCAATTGTGATTGTGACTGAGCTTGTCCATGTAACGGTACCTGTGCCTGAGATTGTGCTGATTCCTGAGTATGCAGATCAGATGGGTGAGAATGTTGATGTGGATGCTGTGGGTGTGAGTGTGGATGAGGCTGTTGCTGTGGTTGTTGTTGTTGTTGCTGTTGCTGCTGCTGTGGTACATTCTGTGGAAGGGGATGTGATAAAGGTTGTTGGTGCTGTTGATGTTGTTGAGGAGATGGTATTGGTGAAGGTTGCTGTTGTTGGGGTGGAGGTAAGGTTGATTGAATGGGTGATTGTGATTGTGGAGGTTGCGGAAAGTGTTTTCTATTCAACGCAGCTTGAAGATTTTCAGGAACCGGCAAATTACGAGCAATATAACGGTAAGCCATTACTTGAGCTTTCAATTGCTGATGCTGAGCATAAGATAACAGTGATGGCTTCATGTTAGGAGCATTGCCATAAGGACTAGTTGGTTGCATTGTTTGAGGTTGAGGGTCTCCCATTGACATCGGAGAAGCCATCGTTGACTTGTTTGAAAATTGGTGTACCCAAGCCTAAGGAATGTTGAAATAACTTACAATTTCAATGACAAAATCACATAAACATGTAAGAAAATTAATTCACAGTCCAATAACTTGAAAATACGCTGGTTACGCTTGAAACAAGTATACTTGTTACTTTACGCCATCTACTGGTGATAGGTAAATTACATTTGTAGCTTTTTCAAATTATGAAGAGTCTCCATTAGAGACTTCGAAACTTTGACCTCCGAACAGCATAATATGTCACCTGGAGTAATATAGCTCATAAGTCAGATCTGACAGTTATATTTTCGGAATTAGAAATGTACATAATAGATCTTTCCACAGAAAAATATCAATGTTAGTCAGATTCATAAATCTCTCTCAGTTATCATAATATTTAACTGCTTGTATATTTGGACTTTTTAGATGATTTTTCTCGAACTCCGCGAAAAAATGTATCGACAATTAGCAATTTGCAAATATCATATGAAAGAATAAGTTTTGTCAGACAAAATATAAACAATTTTCGGTTTATCTTCCTTCCCTGATTCCTGCATCTGTCGCATTTTTGTCCCCTTTTGGCCAATTGTTGAACTGGCTATTCGTCTCAAAATATTTAAACTAGATTTATATATTGACAAGTTCATCCAGAATCTGAATTTTAAAGAATTCTTTTGATATGTTAAACAATTTGGCTAAAAGCTGTTTACGAAGTTTCCTACTTTAAACATCGATTTTCCGTAAATAAAAATGACACAATAAGCAGGTTTTATTATTGTTAGTAGTTTATTTTTTTTCTGAACACATCGAAAGATGCTTACATCACGAGATAATTTTCTATGAAGTTTCTCCATCCAAACACATAATCAACTCAATAATCAATCTTGAAATCTTTCATAACTTTGATAAATAATAACTTACCTAATCCCAGGTTTCGTCTTCATCTCTTTTATTTTCTTGTCCATCTCTCAAGCAAAAATGTATTAAAACCTAAATATTCAATTTCACATTCTTTATTAATTTTACCATTATCCTTTCTCTGTGTGTATTCATTAATTTTTGAAACAAACATGAAACATCGAACCCGAAATTCAAAATATCCACCAACTGTACATGTAATAACTACAGTGGCGCCATACTAGTTGTGTTTAAGAGAATAAAAGGAAACATTGTAAACAATAACAATTTTCTGGTTGTAAGACCAAAGATGTCAATTTTTGTTTGGTTTAATTATTCATATTTAAGTGAAAACATTAGTTATTATTATTTTAATTATAAGTGTATTTAATGTCTTTAATGGTTATCCGATCAGGAGAAGTCCGAAGAAGGTACCAATGATGAATATATTGAAAAGTTGCAGTTGAAAAGCTATTCAACTGTTATTCGGTTACTAGTTTTTACTAGAAAAACTGGTTACTTGGTTACAATTAGTAAACCATTATTATCTTCACTTCAAACGTATTAATAAATACAAATTGATCTATGATTTTTGTATCAATTGGTTAAACATTTATGTAAAGGTGAGTAATCATTAATCATTTTTGTTGTTTTATTTTTCACTCTTTTTGTCTTCTGCTTCAAAAGCTCATCTTATGGTTGTAATATGATAATAATAGTTGATAACTTTATCATATCTCTTTGTTTTTGTTTTCCTTTCTGTGTTTGTAGTGGTACCGTATTTCCGAACATATAAGCCGAGGCTTATTAATGAAACGTTCACTTAAAAGCGCATTTTTCCTCACTTTAGATTAGCACTATGTGCTTCCACACTCGTTAAAAAACAGGTTTTTTGTATGTACTTCTATGTAATTGCTTATCAGTGTTCTTATTTATGAAGATAAACATGGACTTCGCAGTGAGGAATTTCTGTTCATAAGCACAGTGCTTATATGTTCGGAAATACGGTAATACCATTGTACTTATAACTATCATATCTAAGCTCTTCATTCAGAGGCATTAGCGAATTTTTGTCAACTGGTTTGATAGCTGATTTTTACACTGGTCAATAACCGATAGAATTTGTTTTGAAATATTGTTTAATCAATGGATTGATTCCATAGATTTTCGTGTTTCATTCAATTGACTTTAGTCAATATAGACCCATAATGATTATCGATAGATATTTTGTTTTTGATTTGGCTTATACAAGTTGACTTCATCGAAAGTAATTTACAATAACTGAATAACCAATAAATTTCGACAAGAAAGATTAAGCGCAATTATTGAGCCTGGATTTTGAATTTTAGAAAAAAAAGATCCAAAATGTAAAATTCCAAGAAAGAAATATGGCGAGAACCATAGAGATGCTAAGAAAGAAATGTCTCGAGGCTATTTGATTTCAAACTTTACGTTTGGTCTAGTCGACTTAGCCAAAAGATACAATAGTCCCTCGATTTTTTTGGCAAAAACTGGCTGAGAAAAATGGCTTCACTTTTGGAATTGAGGATTTTAACTGGCTATGACTAAGCTGCAAAGTTCTCGACTCACTCATTTACTAAAGTGGACTCTGCAAGATATAGATAGAGCTACCGATATTCATCATCTTGGGTTTTTGTTAAACTCTTCAAAAAATTCTCCCACCTTTTTTGTTCTGTTTGATATCTTTGTACTTCTTTGTTTACATTATGTTCACACTTGATTATCTTTCTACGTTTCAATTTGTCTTTGCTAATTATTACCTCTTTCTCTGTTTATTACTTTCATATATACAGATTGTTGCTCACTGAGTTCATCATTGCTTGATTTATAAATCAACAAAGACAAACTTGGACTATACATTGGAACATCAAGACTTGTGCCCTTCGTTCAAAATTTGTGTTTTACATTTTTGATTCTTCTTTTTAGTAAAAAGAAACCAAAGCGTCCAATTCAACAAAAATGAGCCTAATGGAAAACGATGATCAAGGCAATTACTTATATGTAAGATTTAATCAAGACTCAACTTCACTCTGTCTCGGTACTCGTACTGGATTCCAGTTAGTTAATTTCCTAAGCATTGACGATCTTAGAACAATCTCGGGATGTGTAGATGAAGAAATTTATATTGCTGAAAGATGTTTTTCATCGAGTATATTGGCCTATGTGTCTCTCCAATCGCCTCGTAAATTGAACTTCCTCCATGTGGAAAAAGACATTATAGTTTGCGATCCAAAGTGTTATAATAACTCCATTTTGGGCGTTCAATTGAGTCGAAAACGAATCGTTGTGGTTCTAGAAGATGCAATTTATATCCACGATGGTTTGGCTGGAGATTTCATGACCACTCTACATCGAATCAAGAAAACTCCATGCAACACAAGAGGCTTGGTTGCACTTTCACCAAGTGAGGAAAATAGTTTACTAGCTTATCCAGGTGGACCCAATACTGGTGAACTAATTATCTATGATTGTGGTAACCTAGTGGATAAAATTATTATCCAAGCTCATGACAATCCACTGGCAGCAATGACTTTTGATGCAAATGGAGAAAAAATTGCTACTGCCAGTGAAAAAGGAACCATTATTCGGGTTCATCTTGTAGCTGATGGAAACTGCCTTTATGAATTCAGACGTGGTTTCACTCGTTGTGCCAACATATATTCACTCTCATTTGGAGAAAATGCACTTTTTCTATGCGCTTCCAGCTCAACGGAAACTATACATATCTTTAAACTTGAGACTCCCCGACCAAAAGAAGAAAGTACAAGCTGGCTGGAATACCTTGGTCGAGCCTCTGAATATTACCTACCAGCCAATATTTCCAAAATTTTCTCACAAGAAAGGTCTTTTGCTTATGCTAGGTTACCGATGAAAGATTTGAAGGCTGTTGCGGCTATTTCCACTGTAAACGATGAACCTTGGTTAGTAGTGGCCTCATATGATGGTTATGTTTATATTTATAGTTTGAATTTGGTTCAAGGTGGTGAATGCAGTCTTGTTAGACAACGTAAATTCGATGACCTACCAGCTTTTAAATCAGACCGTCGAGACTCGCTAACAACATATGCCAACTCTAGCCAAATAGCCACTATTCCTGTGACTAACATGAATTAATTGATCACCAGATCTTGCTTTTAATTTCTTCTTTCCATTTATTCAAAATTTCATCTTCTCACAAATGATCACCAACGATTCCAATGTACAAGTTACTAACTTAAGTTTACAAAAAAAAATCAATATACTTAAGGACCATGTAAATAATTATTTTTACAGCTAATTCTAAATGTGATTGTAATTTCAAAACATGTTTGATAAAAAATAATTTATTGCTCATTTGTACATAAATCTATAACATGGTTTAAGTTGACATGGCTGCATATATTACGATTGGGGAAGTTTCAGATAACTTAATAATTTGTCCCGAAACGAATAAATTTCATGAAATTTCTTCTCGCGCTTTAAAAATATTTTTTTCACAGCTCTTCTTTAACTAGAACATTAAACCTTCGTTTCATTTACAAAAAAAACTCGCTGAGTTATCCTAATCGTAAAAATTAATACAAACAAGTTCATTTCGAAAATAAAATAATTATAGAAAATTACGAAATAAAGCCATACTTGAAACTACTTAAGATGCTCATCGAGAAATTCTGTCACGGTATCTGTGTCCCATTTCGTGAGAGATAATTCTTCAGCAAGATTTCCGTTTTCATCCAATAACTTCATTGTAGGCAATGTTCCTCGAACCCATTTGATGGCTAGATTTTCGTATTGCTTTGGACGATCACTCTTGATGAAGGCTTGAATTTGAGGGTAGTTTGCTAGATTACAGCCACAAACTTCCAACCGCGCTTTTGTGTACTTCTGAGGAATGAATTGATGTGTTCATCAATAACTGCTCAAAACGGTACTAAAACTCTAATATTGTAAACATTACTAACCTTGCGAAGCGAGCTTTTGGCATCTTCCTTTACACAACGAAGACAATCTTCTTTAATGGTATTTAGACCAAACTTGGCTAATTCCAAACATCGTTTGCGAGTTAACTCCTCTCTACGAAAACCTAATCGGGTACACTCTTCATCGGATAATTGATTAGAAGCAGAAACGGTGACAATCTGGAAGAATTGAAAATAAAAATAATAAGTTAATGGAATTAATATGAATGTATTCATTAATAATATAGACAGCACTGAGGTATTGATAAAATTTACATTGAACGGTTTTGATACTTACCAGAACAAAGGAGGACAGCCACAATAAAATATTCATGATTAGCTTGCTTCAGAGTGGTGATTAAGGTTTAAATCTATTAACGAAAATTGAAAGTAAAACAAAGAAACAAAACGTTTGAGGTGAGTATGTTCTATTTTCTTTGTTCAAGAGGCTGAGTTGGAAGTATGATTTTCAAGATAGTTATCGATCATAAACAAATCTCAGATTCAAACTGAGCTCATTGAACATAGATTTGATAACTGTTGGAATAGATTGGCTGATTACCAGTCTGATTAAGTGAAAATCTTTAATGAAAATTAAGATTTGACGTTGAAATCTTAGAGTTCCTAGAATTTTAAGATTCCTTATTATTGCTTTTTCTTGCCAATTTGCAACAATACAAAGAATATCGTTAAACAGGTAACCGAAAATTGACAGTAATCTCGCAAAGAGATAAATACTAGTTTGTCTATATCAAAAACAACTGTTAAACAGTAATAATCAGAGAAAAATAGATAGACAAGGGAATGATGAGTCAGATGTTTTTTACCTACCTTGAAGGATTCAGGTTTTAATCA
Source organism: Tetranychus urticae (assembly GCF_039701765.1). Taxonomy (NCBI): domain Eukaryota; kingdom Metazoa; phylum Arthropoda; class Arachnida; order Trombidiformes; family Tetranychidae; genus Tetranychus; species Tetranychus urticae. The sequence continues at coordinate 19,916,093 of NC_142958.1, read as the reverse complement.
ATTTCCTTTGAACTCCATTCAATAATAAACTCACTAGATTTGAAATTAGCTAATCAAAATAAATAAATCACTGGTTCAATAAATCAATTCAACAATAATTAATCCAGGATAAATCAATTAACCATTGATAAATTCACAAAGTATTCAATCCCACTTTATAAACGACAGGACTCGGTTAAATTGATTCAAATTTAATCCAGATGATGTCACTGCTGTCTTTTGTTATTTTTTTAATTTTGAAATCTGATTTCACAAAATTAATCAAAGTCGATTTCCCTTGAAAATTACCTTTCTAGTAACAGGGAAATTTTCGTTTTAAATTTTTAATTTCATTTATAAGTTCTTAAGCAATGACACTATCACCTGATTATATTTTCAGTCAAAATTTGTATCCTGTAACATCAGTTTGTTTCTTCTCTGTTTTCAGTGTCGATTATTTTGTTACAGGTGACGAGAAAGGTGTCATTAAATTTTGGAATCTCACCGAATACAGGAGACTGTTGACATTTGAAGCTCACAATTCCAAGATTATTACCATTCAAAAGGATGAAGGTGCTGCAAAACTTATTACTCAAGTTCGAGGTGAAATAAAAATTTGGAATTTTGTCGAATGTCCTCTTAATTTACTATTGTGTCAAGTTTATAAATCATCATTGACAAGTTTGTGTACCTGCTCCTATTTGAGTCTAGAAGATGGAAATTATCTACTTGCCTCTTGCTCAGCCTCTGACTCTAAATATATTGATATTTTCCATCAAAAATCTGAATTTGAGAAAATCGTGGAACCCAAATTATCGGATGAAACTGGAATGCTTATGGCTCTGAAATTTATTTGTAACGCTGATGAAAATCGGATTTTGCTTTTAACTGGACATGAATCAGGAGTTTTGAAGTGCTTCCAGATTACATATGATAACGAGAATGGAGTGGAAGAAACCAAAGAAATGGATTCGCTAACCTTATTTGATGATATGATAACATCACTGGATTTTGATGATAATACTCGTAGAGGTATTTGTGGATCAGTTTATACAAAATTGACTATTTTTGGCTTGAAAGAGACTAATATTGGTGATTGCTTTTATAAATTGCTAGCCCTTAAATCGGTTGAAATGAAGAACCCAGGAATCTCATCAATCAAAATAAGACCTGATTCTCGTGTTGTTGCAATTTCTTGCTGGAACTCAAGAGTTTATTTATTTTCATGGAAATCTATGAAACTTCTAGCAGTCATAGATAAGCATAAACAGTCAATAAATGCTATAGCATTTTCATCGCAACTTTTAAACGATGTAAAGAAAATTTTAGCCATTGCTTCAAATGATAAAACTATTAGTTTATGGTCCCCCTACAATGATGTAAAGAATTTATAAATTATCACATTGTGCCTATTTTGCTATAATTATTAAATTCATGTATAAACATGGAGCAAAATAAAAATGGATTAAAGCCTAAAACCATTTAATTTTGGCGCTTTTTGTTGTTCAGTCTTCAACAGAAATAAGATAAAAATTATTTGATTTGATTACTAATTTATTAAATTAGCGTTTTGATTGTGAAATCATCGTTGATTCAAGAAGCGATGATGACAAATGAATAATAGTAATTCTGATTCAGCTTGAGGCAATTTTAGCTTTAAAAAGCTAAACATAAAGAAAAAACCATTTTATCCTTTTGTAACCAGTAGATGGAGTTAGTACATTTTCTTATTTCAAGAAGTCGCCATTGTATTTTTTGCCGAGTATTTGTGAATTAATTTTATTTCGTGTTTTGTGATTTTGTCATTTTAATTGTAAGTTATTTCAACACTCCTGAGGCTTGTGTACGCTGATTTACACAAAACTCAGTGATGGCTTCTCAGATGTCAATGGGAGACCCTCAACCTCAAATAATGCAACCAACTAGTCCTTATGGCAATGCTCCTAACATGAAGCCGTCACTTTTAACTTATGCTCAACAGCAGCAATTGAAAGCCCAAGTAATGGCTTACCGGTACATTGCTCGTAATATGCCGGTTCCTGAGACTCTTCAAGCTGCGTTGAATAGAAAACATCCACAGCAACCACCGACTTCACCCGGACCAAGTCCTGGACCATCAATGTATGGTCCTAGACCCCCCGGTCCTCATTCAACCGATGGACCTTTGCCGCCATTATCTCAGCAGCAACAGCAGTCACAACCGGCGCAACAATTACCACAACCAGGACTTCAAGCACATCCACAGTCACAAAATCAACCTCAATCACCGATTCAACCACCCTTGCCCCAACCCCCTGTTCAACAACAGCAACCTTCACCAATACCAACTCCTCAACAACATCCACAACACCAACAACCTTTATCACAGCCCCTTCCCCAGAATGTACCACAACAACAACAACCACAGCAACAGCCTCATCCACACTCACACCCGCAGCATCCACATCCACATTCTCACCCATCTGATTTGCATACTCAGGAATCAGCACAATCTCAGGCACAGGTACCGATACATGGACAAGCTCAGTCACAATTGCAATCGCAACTTCAATCACAACAACAACAACAACAACAACCATCTTCGCAACCTCAACCGTCGTTGATACCATCAATTCCACCTCCTCAGCAGCAACAGCATCAACCCCATATGCCACAGCTAGCAACTCAACAACAACAACTTCAGCAACCTTTACCCCAACCACAAACACATCCCCATTTACATCCTTCTCATCCACATCAACAATCACATCCACCTCATCTACATTCACAAGTTCAGGCACAAGCACAAGCACAGGCTCAAGCTCAAGCACAATCGCAAACACCGCCACAGTCTTCACCACAGCCTCCTCCACAACCTTTAAGTCAGCCTCCGCCTCTACTTCAACAACAGCAACAATTGCAATCACATATGCAGTCACCACTTCAATCGCCACTGCAAATGCAACAACAACCGCCATCACAACCGCAACTACAACAACCACAGCTGCAACCACCACCACCGCTACAACAACAACCACCATCACAATCACAAGCACCACCGCAATCTCAACCGTCGTCGCAAATTCAATTACAACTTCAACCACAATCTTCAATTCAACCTCCATCCCAACCTCAGTTACAAGCAACACTACAAGCTCCATTACAACCACCTCCAATACCAACTCCAAGTCAACAACCACCACATCCAGGATATCAAACAATGATACAACAACTTCAACAACCTCGTCCTAATAGAGTTACTCCAGTTCAAAAGCCAATTGGATTAGATCCTGTTGAAATAATAAAAGAAACAGAGAACAAAATTGCCCAAAGAATTGCTCATAGAATAGAAGAATTACAAAATATTTCAGCAAATTTACCAGAAGATTTGAAAGTTAAAGCAATGACTGAATTACGAGCTCTTCGTTTAGTCAATTTTCAACGTCAACTTAGACGTGAAGTAGTTGCTCATATGAGAAAAGATACTTCATTGGAAACTGGTCTTAATCCAAAGTTATATAAGAGAAGTAAAAAGATTGGACTACGAGATGCAAGAATTACAGAGAAATTGGAGAAACAAAAAAGACAAGAACAAGAGAATAAAAGAATTGAGAAACATCAAGAATATTTACGAGGAGTTTTACAACATGTAAAAGATTTTAAAGAATATCATCGAAATATTCGTGGTAAAGTAGCAAAAGTTAATAAAGCTGTTGCAACTTATCATGCAAATACTGAGAGAGAACAAAAGAAGGAACAAGAAAGAATTGAGAAAGAACGTATGAGAAGATTGATGGCTGAAGATGAAGAAGGTTATCGTAAACTTATTGATCAAAAGAAGGACAGAAGATTGGCATTCTTGTTGTCGCAAACTGATGAATATATTAAAAATCTTACTGAAATGGTTAAACAACATAAAGTTGATCAACGTAAGAAATTAAAGGATAAAAAGAAGAAGAAGAAAAAGAAGATTAAGAAAGAAAATAAAGAAGGTGTTAAAGGAGAAGATGGAGAAGGTAAAGGTGATACAACAATGGATGGAACTATTGATGAAAGTTCACAACAATCAGATGTGCGTATAAATGTTATGGAAACATCAACCGGTAAAGTTTTGGTTGGAAAAGAAGCTCCACTTGCAAGTCAATTGGAGACATGGCTTGAAATGCATCCTGGTTATGAAGTTGCTCCTAGAGAAACAGATGATGAAGATGAAGATGATGAAGGTGATGATTCATCTGATGATGATGAAGATTCTAAGCAACAACAGCAACAAATACAACAACAACAATCTCAACCAGATCCAGTAATGAATGCAGCTAACAAAAATGTTATCCAAGCAGCATCCCAAGAAGATGATGAATATAAAAGTGGTGGTTATCAAAATTATTATAATATTGCTCATGCAATTAGTGAAGAAGTTACAGAGCAAGCATCAATTATGGTTCATGGTAAACTGAAAGAATATCAAATTAAAGGACTTGAATGGCTTGTATCTTTGTATAACAATAATTTGAATGGTATTTTAGCTGATGAAATGGGTTTGGGTAAAACAATTCAAACAATTGCATTGATAACATATTTGATTGAAAGAAAGAAGAATAATGGTCCTTTCCTGATTATTGTGCCATTATCAACATTGTCAAATTGGATGTTGGAATTTGATCGTTGGGCACCAAGTGTTTCCAAAATACCTTATAAAGGTTCACCAAATGTTCGTCGTAGTTTACAGCAAAAATTGAAAACATCAAAGTTTAATGTTTTATTGACAACTTATGAATACATTATCAAAGACAAAGCATCTTTAGCAAAGATTAAGTGGAAATACATGATAATTGATGAAGGTCATCGAATGAAGAATCATCATTGTAAATTGACTCAAGTTTTAAACACTCATTATGCTGCACCACATCGACTTTTATTAACTGGAACTCCATTGCAAAACAAATTACCTGAATTATGGGCACTTTTAAATTTCTTGTTACCATCAATTTTCAAGTGTTGTAATACTTTTGAACAATGGTTTAATGCTCCATTTGCTACAACCGGAGAAAAAGTGGAACTAAATGAAGAAGAGACAGTTTTGATTATTCGTCGTTTACATAAAGTACTTCGTCCATTCTTGTTGCGTCGATTAAAGAGAGAAGTAGAATCTCAATTACCTGATAAAGTTGAATATGTGGTTAAATGTGATATGTCAGCTTTACAACGAGTCGTTTATCGACATATGCAAACTAAAGGAATTGTTTTAACGGATGGTTCAGAGAAAGATAAACGTGGTAAAGGAGGAGCACAAACATTGATGAATTCAATTATGCAATTACGTAAAATTTGTAATCATCCATTTATGTTCCAGCATATCGAAGAAGCAATAGCTGATCATACTAGCATCAGTGGTGGTATTGTTTCTGGACCTGATTTGTATAGATCTAGTGGTAAATTTGAACTTTTAGATCGTATACTTCCAAAATTGAAACAAACTGGACATCGAGTATTACTTTTCTGTCAAATGACAACTTTAATGACCATAATGGAAGATTATTTCAATTATCGTAATTTTACTTACCTTCGTTTGGATGGTACAACAAAAGCTGAAGATCGTGGAGAACTTTTGGCTCAATTTAATGCTGAAAATTCTGAATATTTTATCTTTATGTTATCAACTCGAGCTGGTGGATTAGGTTTAAATTTACAAGCAGCAGATACAGTTATAATATTTGATTCTGATTGGAATCCTCATCAAGATTTACAAGCTCAAGATCGAGCTCATCGTATTGGTCAAAAGAATGAAGTTCGTGTATTACGTCTTGTAAGTGTAAATTCAGTAGAAGAACGTATCTTAGCAGCAGCTAAATACAAATTAAATCTTGATGAGAAAGTTATTCAAGCTGGTATGTTTGATCAAAAATCAACTGGAACTGAAAGACGTCAATTTTTACAAGCAATTTTACAAACTGAAGAAGTTGATGAAGATGAAGATGAAAATGAAGTTCCCGATGATGAAACTATTAACCAGATGATTGCTCGTAACGAGGATGAATTTGAACTGTTCCAACAAATGGATATTGATAGGAGAAGAGCTGAAGCACGAGATCCTAGAAGAAAACCACGATTAATGGAAGAAAGTGAATTGCCTGGTTGGTTATTAAAAGATGACGCTGAAGTTGAAAGATTAACTCATGAAGAAGAAGAAGAAGATAAATTTGGACGAGGTTCACGACAAAGAAAAGAAGTCGATTATAGTGATGCTTTAACTGAAAGACAATTCTTAAAAGCAATTGAAGATGGTAATTTAGATGAACTTGAAACACCGACTAAACGTGGTAAAAAGAATGGTCCTGGTAGAAAAAGGAAACGTGATGAATCACCTTCAACACCAGGAGCATCAACACCTAGACCAGGAAAGAAAGGGCGACGTCCAGGTCCAGTACCGCGGGATAAAACTCCTATAGCACCAGAATTAATGAAACAAATGAAAAAATTGATGAAAATAGTTATCGATTACAAGGATGGTGATGACAGAGTTTTATCAGATCCATTCTTGAAGCTTCCATCACGTCGTGAATTACCTGACTACTATGAAGTAATAAAAAAGCCAGTTGATATTTTCAAGATTCGTCAAAAAATTCGTGATAATAAGTATCGATCACTCGATGATTTGGAGAGTGATTTCATGTTACTTTGTAAAAATGCACAAGCTTATAATGTGGAGGGGTCAACCATTTTTGAAGACTCAATTGTACTACAATCAGTTTTTACAAGTGCAAGAGAAAGAATTGAAAAAGATGGTGATATTTCTGTCGAAGATCCGAATGATAGCGAAGAAGAAGAAGAAGAGGTAAGTTAATTTATTATTATTTATCACCTTTATTTATAAACTAACACAACAACTTATAGATAAATTATAAAAAACCATAACACTCTAAATTTTGTACTTTTTGTTTATTTCTTTATTTGCATGATCATTTTACTATTACCTCACAATCAACTTTAAAAGAAACCTGCATGTGACCCATGATAATCAATCGATTTCAAATATCTCCACAAATATAACACAACACAAATCTACTTTTAATTAGTCGAAAATATCTCCAAATTAGTCACTTTTCCCTAAATTATAGTTTACTGGTGAGTAAATGTTTGTTGCATGTCCACAAAAAAAAGTTTTGTCAAACAAACAAGTAAACTTAAATTTGACAAACTTAACAACGCTCAATTATCATAATCTTTCATAAATGTTCAAATTGTTCATGCATCAATTGCTAATGATTTCAATTTATTTTTTGTATATTTTTTAGGCTGAAGAAGAAGAAAATGGCGATGATGATCCCGATGACGATTCCTCTGTAAAGATGAAAATCAAATTAAAAGGAAGAAAACCTCGCCAAGCTCGTCAAAAGAAAAAATATGTCAGTGATAACGATAGTTCCGACGAAACGGATTAACTAAACTGAAACAAAAAAACTTTCAATTGCTGATGGCAAGCGATCTAAACTTTAAAAAAGACCAAGTTTATGTTATAATTTTAATTAACAACTTTACTCATTATATATCTTATTTAGCTTTATATATTTACTGTCACTGTAACAGCATTTAAAAAAAACTTGTAACTGAATTCATAAACTATTCAGTTGATTACCGTAAATAAATTGATTCCCAGCTTATTTATGAAAATCCTGCGGTCAAGGTTAAATAAATGTTCAACAAACAACTGAAAGAAAACAACATTTAGAGTCTATTAATTGAATTTGTGAAAATTAATCTTAATCGGTCAGAAATCAATACAAATTCACTTCGCTTGTTTTAGGAAAAATGTCGATTAAAATGGTTCAGGAGTAACTCGTTAATGATTTTAAAACTTTGAATAGGTTGCAACATCGAAGCAGGCCTGTACCGAAAAACAAGTTAAAACCGGAGCACAACATTTAACCCACATTAATGTAAATGAGATGATTTTCATTTATTAATCAAGCTGCTCACACTCCATCATGAACTGGTCATGAAATTTCCCTTTTCAACACAAATAAAACATGAATTAAAGGATAAGGAAAAGACTTAAATTGTACTAAAGAGAGAAAATCAAACTAAAGAATCACCAAAATCGAAGTAACTTGAACTGTAATAAATGAGAATCGAAATTTCCTTGTAGCCTTTCGAATGAACTGGTGAGCTTCATTAAAATGTTTCTACTCCCAAAACCAAGTTAAACTGTCCGATTCTTTTTCGCATCACAATTTTATCATTCGTTGCCTTTAGTTCATCGCTGTATTAATAAAATGTGATTAATTTATAGAGTTGAAGTTATCTCTTGTAACTAGACATCATGATGCCATTTGTGTTAATCTTGTTAATACCAACTATTGTTTCGTGTACATCAATCGTATCTGATAATTATCAACAAGCATGGACACAATTAGAAGCTTATACCATTAAGAGTTTGAATGATTTAGCATCAAATTATCAAAATGACCTACAAATCATCACGAAAAAAGTGAATATTACAGACGAATGTGAACAAGCTCTAAACCAATGGGCTGAAGGGATAAAATCACTGGATGTTGAGTCTGTAAAGCGTAAGTTTCATTGATATGTTAACTTATTATTTTCATAGCGTTGATCAGCGTTAATTTTTGATCAAAATATTTTGGGTAATAATTTCAGGTTTGGATTCATGGGGACGATTACCATCAAGCTTATTAGATGGGAGTTTGGTTAGCCTTGGTGGCTTCACCCAATGCATGTCATCAACAACTAACCGTTACTGTTTGGCCTATGCTAATATGCCTTTGATGCCTACTCAGCCTATTGAAGGAATACCCTTTGACTATCCATCGAAAGCTTTCAACTTTTCCAGTCCAACATTCAATTATCTTAAATCATACATTCATTATTTTCGATATATGAATGTTACAAGTGGTATTTGTGTGCCTCGACAGTGTTCAAAGTTTGACCTTAAGCGTTTAGCTAACGGTTACTCGGAGTATTTAAAAACTGGCTTGATTATAGATATTGATATGTGTCAAACTCGTGAGCCTCACAATGAAATACGTTGGTCCCATATAATTGCCTCTATTTTTGTTGGATCCATTCTTTGTCTCAATATTATTGGAGTTTGGGCACCAAAAGGAAGTTTCCTGTCACAATTTAATTTCGCTGCTAATATGGCTAAATTGTTTTCCACTCGTCCACGTTCACCAGGTCCAACATCAATCCCATGTCTCGATGGTCTTAAAGCTTTAACTATGCTGTTCATGCTCTACATTCATGTCTTTTTCACTTTACTATTTCAAAATATGACCACTTTCTTCCGTACCCGTGAGTCGGTGACCCAACCGGTATTTTCGTCAACCCTACTTGGACCTTTTACAATGGAAACGTTTTTCCTTTTAACCGGGTTAGAGACAACAATACACTTTCTTTACAACAAGACTAAATTGGATGGTAAAGTTTTCCTTTTCCTTAGATGGACTCGTTTTGTTCCCTCCATTGCTTGGATGATTTGCTGTTATATTTTACTGTTTAGTAACCATTTTCGTGATTACATGGGAGGACCTTATTGGAATGATTACTATGCTACTGGTTCAGTGGCCTCAACTTGTGAGAAAACCTGGTTAGGACACTTGTTCCTTGTCGCCCATTATTTTGATGTTAAAGAAGACATCAATATTTGTATTCTCGCTGATTGGTATTTGGAAGCTGATTACATGTTTGCCATTATTTTTGTAATTCTCATCCTACCATTTATACAAAGAAAACGAAAATCTATTGCCACAATTAATACGATTCTGTTGATTTTACTTGGCGCAGTTATTCTTGGTTCCTTGATGTACATCTTTGATTTACAACATTCATGGATTCCTATGGCATATCCTCAAGACAAATTAATGAAATATCTAGTTTATATCCATTCAAAAGGTTGGGGGCATATGAGCTCTTATTTTGTTGGTGTACTTCTTGGTTTTATTATGGGTGCTTTTCAATTAAAAGTATCAAAGGTTGGTTGAAATTTGACAAAATGGTGATTATAATTGATGAGTTGATGGTCGAATTAATTATCTTTTTTCATCCTGTTTCATTCAGCTTGTTTCGTCTTTTATGTGGCTCCTTTGGTTAACAGCGTGGGCAATTATACTTGTTTATGAGGCGACAATCAATTACCGTCTATTTCCAGTGCCTTACTCGATTTCGCTATTTTATGGCATGTTTAGTAAAACGATTTGGTCGTACATTATCGCTTGGCTCATCTATGCTTGTCACAATGGCCACATAATCGAAGCCATTCCAAAGTTTCTGTCTTCTAAAGTTTTCACTGTTCTTTCTCGAGTTAATTTGTCAGCTCTATTTGTGAATCCACTTGTTTTTCAACTTCGTAATGCAACTTGGCATACAAATGTCGAAACAAATATGATCGACTTTGCGTATTCTGTTGTTTTCCCTCTTCTAGCTTCAATTTATGCCTTGTCCTTTTTATTCTGTGCTCTTGTTGAGGTCCCTTGCGTCAATATCATGAAAAGTTTACTTATGAAGGAGAGAGGTTCACCCGAAGTAAAACCGAAAAAGACAGAGCTACCTTTAGTAGAATGTTCAAAAGAAGTTGATCCATGAATTGTTCAACCATCTTTTTTTGTTAGTTTTATAGATTTATATGAAAGCTTTCGGTGATAAATCTGCCGTTAAAAACATGGTCGAGAGTGTTTCGGAAATAAATTCTATTATTCAAAGTTATCAGTCAACCGATGATAATTAAACCGGGATTTGTGAAGAAATAGTACTTTTAGTGGACAATGTTTCAAAGTACATCTAGTCTTATTGCTTTTCGCTTTTAACTCTTACGTTCATGCAATTCTGAATTCATGGTAAACGAGAATGTTGATCTACACTTTCATTAAATTTCTCTGAGCCATAAGTTATCGACATTTATAATCTTTTTGTGACTTTTCTAATGGTTAAATTGTCGAACTTGTTTTTTCGAAATTTATGATGAAATTATGAAATAACAAAAATTTTCTGTATTCATTTTTTTATCTTCCACAATTTTTGGAAATTAATAAATATAAACATTTTTATCAGTATTTAAAGTTATAATATTTGAAAGATTATTTGCTAAACATGCAATGGAACAAAAGGTAGGAGTTAAAAAATTGATATTAGCGGCTGTGTTCAGTCAATATCAATATCATCATTCTTGTACCCACCGCTACTGGAAACAGGTTGATTCGGTTCCTCTTCTTTCAACTCATTAGCTAACTGTTCTTCATTTGATGCAGCAAAAAGATCAGCTTGTTTAGCTTTAGAACCGAGTTTGAGAGCTCTTGATGGACCTTTAGAACGCACAACAGGAGCACTAGAGCTAGAATAAGCACTTTGAGCTCTATCACCAACAACTGGCTCTGGTTTGTCCATAACAGAACTAGAGCTGATATTGGACGATGATGATATTGAAGGCATGGACGTTTTGGCCAGTTGTTGTGTTCTTTGCAGTTTAGATAGTTCCTTAGCTTTCTCTCTCATCTTTTGCTTAGCTTCTCTTTCCTGAGTTTGACGAACAGCAACATAAACTCTTTCCTCGTGTGAATCCATTTCTATAAATGTGCGAACTTGAGACATATTTACACTTTCCCGATAGCCTGGAAAATAAAACAATAAAGTTAAAACTCATAATTTTCAAGTGAGAGTGGAAAATTAAATGCCTTACCAAGAGCAACAATTTCATCAAAAGCGAAAATGAGAGTGAAGGCATTATCCAGAATAGCTTGTTCATCTGATGTTTTACCATGATTTGAGGTATATTCACTTATAACACGCACAAATAGACTATAATTATATGAAGTAGAAATAATAAATATTAGCAATATAGTTCCATATGGTAAAATAAAATGACTAACCGTAATGTTTCCAAATCTTCCAATATATTTGATGTTTTGGTGGTGATTAAAACACAATATAATTTATCCATCAATGCTTGGTACACATATCTAACCTACAAGATAGAATTATAGACATTATAATTAATAAATATAAAGAAAAAAAGAATGCACAAGTCAAATAATTACCGAATCAGTCTCTATAAATGTATGCTGCTTGTCTTTGGTTATGGATTTAGTGAATGCTGTGAGTAATCCTAAAATGTGAAATCAGACCACAGAAGAATCAAATTAATTTCAATTGAATATCAGGAAAGGTCTCATAGAAAAATTACCTTCAATCCTAGATCTAGTCATTTCAACAAATTGTCTTGAAACGAGGATCTTTCCATTTTGCTTGGAAACAATGGCACTGGCAAGTAGAACCTAACAAGAGGATGAAAGAACCATTTTCAGTTACATTTTACATGGTTGATGTATGAATAGACTTACCATGATATTAAAATTCTAATTAATCAAATATAATCACTGACAAAAGAAATGTAACAATTTGACAACAAACCGGCCTTAAACACTGATTTTAAAGTCTCACTTTCCCAATCATATGTGCATACACAAACCACATAAGGAACACGTCATAATTTGAGGGAAGGTTATATCAGTTCAGTTCAATCAAAAGTAATTTCTATTTTTTGGAGCCTGTTTGTGTCACTGAACACAATTTTGATGAAAGAGTAAACAGTTTAATCTTTGATTTTTATTAAATATTGTTAGATAATAAACTTGATTTTAAAAAATCATATTGGTACTTTTTCTTTAAATCAACTATTTTTATTCCTAATTTAAGAACTTTTACTCGAGAAGACCCTGCTGTTTGAAATCTTAAGAATATTTTAAATCTGTTACTAGAACTTTGATAAGCTATGATGAACATTGAGAGGATTTCGGTTAATTAGATCGAACCAGTTTAAGGATGTTGCATATTTCATATGAATATGGATAGAGATCAAGTGATAACCACTTGATTCTATTACTAAATATGTTGAAAGCAATTACACTGCAGACAATTAGGTTGCATTGTTTACCATAAGGTTATAAAAAGAATGAAGTTAATTCCTCTCAAATTGAATTTCCATCCAGTGAATAAGTTGGTGATTAACAATATTGTTACAAAGTGATGTTTCTATTAATTTTTACTTGCCTCTTGGTCAACTCCTGTTTGACTTTAGCACATCCAACAGGTAAGTTAAGTTTTACTGATAAGTTTACTGAAAACTTAACTTTTGCCTTTCAATTTATATTTCAATATTTAAAGGAATCATTTCTCAACGTGATTTTGAAAATGTTTGCGAAAAGGTTGGTTCATTAATAGCTTCTGGTACTAAAGCAGATGAGGTGACAAAAATAGTCACCGAGCAATTGATCAATAAATATGGCGCTCCGTCTAAACCAGAACCTGGAACTGATGAACCAGATAGAGATTCAATGGTTGCTCATACCCAAGGTTTCTGGAATCATATTGTTCAACTAATTGTTAACCTATTTGTTGTCGAGCACATGGTTGTTAATATAGCTTATGCTGAGAATGTAAATATGCTTGTATTGGGTAAAAGATCAACTGATAATTTAAATAACCAGCCACATTCATCTCTTAAAAATGGATCAGCAATTTGTGAGCAACTGACTTTCCCTTCCAAATTGGATTTAGGAAACCAAAAAGAGGCAACTCAAATCCTAGATAAACTGTCATTTGACACTAAAAATTTGATCGATAATTTGTTTTCAAATTTAAACAGACTTGGAAAACAATCATAAAAGATATTTGTCCATTGAAAATTTACAATTAGTTATTAACCATATCAATCAGTTCAAGCTTATTATATTTAAATAATTCAAGAATAAATTATTTTCGATTCCAGTCAATTATCTGTATGAAAGTCATAAATGATTTCTCTGGCGTCTTCAGAATTTTTAGCAATATTTTCTTTTTGTTATTGAATATTTTCATTCTAATAAAAAATAAATTCTAATAAATTCGATTGAATTACTTCGCGTATATTATTAGCATTAAAATATAATTCAGTGGTTTGAGATGAAAAAAAATAAAAATGTATTTAGGTAAGTTACAAGCAATGTTTCTGATGAAAAAATGACTTGAATTTGTCAGGATGAAGTGAAAGCAAATTAATTTTACGTAATTTGATAAATCAAATGATTTTGATTGTATCATTTATCGTCTCGATTGTGTACAAAAAACAATTATCTGTCGATTAACCGTATAGTTGACCTTTCTTTTGAAAGAAGGCAAAGGAAAGGCAAGAAAGTGAAAGATCAGCAGAAATCATGCAAGTATGAAAGTTTCTTGAGCCAGGACAATATGAGCTATTGACAGTCAAAAATTATTGAATTTTTTTAAAAACGTTAAAATGGTGAAATGAAATCAGGAGTAGTAAAATTTGGTTGATAGGAAGCTCAAGAAACCATTGAAGAGACCATGACGGATGACGTTGATGACAATGAAGATGGAAAGTCCCGATGTATGCTATGTACAATATAACTTTTGATCAATATAATCCGCGTTATCATCACAGTTTGAAAATACTTTACTTTTTACGAATCACGAAGATTGTAAGTATTTTTATGCATTTTGATTAGAAAGGTTGTGAGCTTGAAGAGGAACTTTTCAACAAATCTTCTTCGTCATCTTCTCCAGCTTTTACGTTCAATGATTCGAGAAAATCATCAATGCCTTCCATTTCACTTTTAACAGCTGCTATAGTCTCTTTGATTTGGCTTAATGTACCAAGCCTTGAGGTTGGATTTGCCACGAATGATGGTGTTGGGCCATTAAAAAAGATCGAAATGTCATCATGATCAGGGGCAAAAGGAGACTTATTGTTATCAATAAAAACATAGGATTCTGCTGATCCAAGTGGAGAACTATCAGCATGTCGATGCTCATGGTAATTGGGGTTTCGTCGATCGGAGGGAATCCCGATTGGCTGGGAAACATTCGGCGGCTTTGTTCCGTCCTCAGACGATTCACATCTATCTTTTTCTTCAGAGGAAGAAGGTAAATATGATGTATCAGAATTTTGATCTTTAGTCGAGGCATCGTTATTCTGGGACTTTCTCTTGTTGATATCACCATCAATCAGAGCATTTATATCATCGTCCTCATCGTCACTAATTCCCGGAAAATTTTTAGGCAGTGGTGGAAATTCTGGAAAATTAGTAACTACTAAAACAAAGGAAAAATATATTTAGAATTAAGGTCATTAGAATAATTTAAGTTAAAGTGAGATTTTTACGAATAACTGCTAAGAATTCAAATAAAAGATCAAAGGTTATTCATAGTGAATCTGTAAGAGCTCTTGATGTCGAATGAACACGGCTTATTATTATAGCCATTTGATAAAAGATTATGGATTAAACACCATCTATGGTCAATAAATTATATTTTGTGATGAAGCTACAAAGCATGTAAATTTAAATAGATTTATTGACCATAGATGAAGTTGACTCCAGATTTTCTTGTTCCTGGGTTCTGCATTGTCTAACAGAGTTTAATCAACTGGAGTCTTAACAAATTCACAAGTCTAACGAAAAAAAAATCAGTTACCAGTTGGAGAGTCTGAACCAAAGGCTAATCGAGGTTCTCTTCTAACATTGTTAACAAAACAAGGACTATTCCTATCATCTGGACTTTCTTGTCTTCTTGCCGCTCCAAAATGATCTTCTTTGAAAAGAGCTGAGTCACCATCAGCTCTCGGCATAGGTGGCTGTGTACAGTTTTCAAAATTAAGCCGTTGAGAATAAGATATATCGATAGTATTGTAATTTGTGCAGATTGATCCAAGATGTATTTCAGGAGTAAATTGGGCATGAACCTCAGGTATGTCCGGGTTTATTGATCGCAAGAAATTATTAAAGTCCGGATCACATTGACAAACTCGGTAGAAAATTACAAGGGAATCATCTGTTGAAGTAGCACAGCTTAATTTAAATGAGGGAGATCCACGCGTTAAACTCATTAAAGATTTTATCATTAAACCCATTTTTTGATGCACACTTGCAAAAGAATTTGGATTTCTAGAATTCATTAATGGAGATCCACCAGGAGAACTTGGACTGGCACTGGATGGGGAAGAAGCACCTGGCGAAGTATTTTCTTGCGCATTATATGGATTATTCTCAAACATCCAATATTCGAGACTGCATAGCTTATCACCGCCATTTTTTTGTAATGAAATTTCACAAACAATTCTCCACTGCGTATCTATGTTGAAACCTGTATCCACCTTTTGTGACTCCGGACATTTTGGATCAACAAAATGAATATCATCAAGAGTCTCCAAGCATTCTTTTGTAACATGTTCATTGTCGTTTAAGGCGATGTTAAACCAGTCGTTTTTTGTAGGGCTGCATTTTCTTGAAACGGACTCTCCTAGACGACTTTCAATAATTACATTAATACACTTCACAATGAATCCTTTGGTGTATTTCTCTGTTTCCCGGTGGCTCATCATGGTTGTGTCCTTTGTATTATGCGTGACAAACTCGTGTAAAATTTCGTAATCGTGTGGATGTTGGTGCCAACTCAAGAAACCGTCGAACTGTTCATCCATTGTAAAAAGAAAAGGTTGGGATAAATATAAACAGATAATTAAAATGTTGGAGCAATGCACTTGCAGCAGATGGAATATGCAGGAGTCTATGGATGCATTCACTCTTATACCACCGAGTAACAGTTATGCAAAAAAGCTAATGTTAAAGGTACATAAAGTAAGTAAAAATTCAAAACACAATTGGTCAATTTATGGTCAAAAAATTTGTTTTCCCCTTTTTGATAAGATCTCCTTACTTTGCTTACGAGATTAGGGTGCATTATTTCATTTACTTTACTTGGTTGTTGTAACCAACCCATTCAAGTACTAGTGAGAGTAACTAGTGAAAAGTACCAAAAATATAAGTTGAAATAACTAGCAGTTATCAATCATTGAATAATGTAACAGTAGATGATAACAACAGCTGACTGAAAATTTTCCAATATTTTGAATTTTTATCTTGATGGTAAAGAACAGATTTTATTCAGAATGAAGTAAATCTTAAAAAATTTCTCTATCTAAAATTAATCGCGAAAAGTGGCTTTGATAACTTAAAAATACTATTAGAAACAGAATGTTCCAATCAATTTTCTGATAAAATCTCATGGATAAGGTTGATGACAAAAAGTTTTGGACGTGCACAAAAGGCTTAGGCTCAACGTAAAAAAATATTAACATATTTTGTGAGTTTTCAAGCGAATGATTCGCAGATTAAACTAGAATCAATGTAAAATTATGCTACCACGATTAAGTGCTCAAAATTAATCTTTAACACGTATGGAGAAAAGGTAAAAGGAAGAGGAACAAACGCAGAGACAAAAAACACCAAAGCGATGCAAAATAGACAAAGAAATAAACAATCCGAAAATCCAAATTTACCTGAAGGTAGCAGAGATGCTGTGGTTAGCTCAGAAACAAGAATAACAAACCTTCAAGAGCAATCCCTTGCCGTAAATATACAGGTTCTGCAGGAGAAGAAGAAAAAGCCAAAAAGATAACAACAACAACAACAAATAACTTGATGTGAGAAATGAAAGAAAGACAAAACGATAAGCAGACAGAGATGTAGAAAGGAAGAAAGAAAGATGGAGAAAAATGAGAAAAAAATGTAAACAAAATGAGAAAAGAGAAAAATCATACCGGAATTTGGCAATTGTAAGACAAAAGAAGATGAAAAATGAGAAGAAGACCAAAAAGATGGACCACTTGAATGAAGAAAGACGAGTATCAAAGATAAGAAAACTAATCAAATTTATTAATCACTCCAATTAGCATGAAACAGAATCTGATTACACCATGATACAAAACAAAAACAGTTGTAAACAGTCATAAAAGATATTTGTAAACAAAAAGCTATATGCCATCTATTGGGTTAGTAGAGAGTTCAGAGAAGAATCCAAGAATCTAGTTTCAAGTTTGGGGTAAAATTGAATGAAATTGAGGTAAAAAAGAAGGGTGGTGGCAGCGGTGGGATTCGAACCCACGCCCCCGAAGAGACTGGTGCCTTAAACCAGCGCCTTAGACCGCTCGGCCACGCTACCTCTTGTAAAATTACGAGGCTAATTAATTTCATAACACTATTGAATCATTTACGCTCTTGAGTCAGTGAACAGATTTGCGATAATAACTGCTTTCCAAGTGATTTTCAATTTCAAGTTGACCTTTACTTTCATTTTCGAATTTACTAGATATTAACCAATAATTGAAAGTCAATTACACCAACCTTTGCTTGGGTCTTGCTTTACCGATTTTCTAGCATTCATATTTGTATGCATTCTTAAATTAGTGGAGGCATTTAGCTGTTTAGTTGCTTCTCTCTTGGTTCATTAAAATTTCCAATTTCGATTTATTTTTTGCTTCTAGATTTGATTCTATTATATTTGGGATTTGGTTTGATTTTTTTGGTCTCTGCAATTTCGACTTAGGTCGATTATTTCAGGTTTGCTGAAATTGAAATGCTTGTTGTTTGTGTTGTCTGATAATTGTGAGAATCAGTGAGTATCATCTTTATTAATTTCATTTTTTGGGTCATAGTGAAATTGAAGGAAAATTTAGACTCATGTTAATATGCTTGATGCATTTCTAATAACTAGATCTAATATTTCTTGTTCTACTTTTGTTTTCTGTTTCTGAAGCTTTGAACTTGGTTTAAGTGAGTTTTGAAAGACGCGCTTCTTGATTTTCTGGTTACTCTGGTTAACGTCAAAGTTTTTGTGGTTGTTTAATTTCCACAGTGTTTTGTGTATGTGTGTGTCTGTTTAATCAATGGTCGCACAAATAATTAGAAATGGTAAGAATTTCTTTTGTTTTTTAATTGATTTTCATTAGATATTAATTATTTTATTTCTCATTTCCACAGTCTGCTTTATTTAATTTTCAAAGTCTCCTGACAGTCATCTTGCTGTCCATCTGTACCTGTTCATTTATAAGAGCTATGATGCCTACTCTGCTGGATCGTCGGAAAACTGGGTAAATATTACATAAATATAATTTAATTTGAATTGTCATTCTATCAGTCTATAGATTTATAATAAGCATAGATTAGAATCGTTAAGCTTATAGCTGGAAATTGAAAAAAATTGCTCGATCATATGTTACGTGTTTTAGATTCCGGTTTCTTCTCTTGAATTTCTATGATAGCTATGAATTGCAATTGCTTTCTTATTTGATTTAATATTATTGTATGATGTTTAAATGACTCGATCATGATAGATTAATAGTGGGTAAAATGTTGACAAAATAATAAAGAATGCGTCTCAGGATTAATTAATAACATCTTTGTGTGGTGAAGATACTACTTCTGAGTTCGATGATGATGACGATGGTGATGGATGTGAGTCTGATGAAGTTGATTGCTGCTGTAATTGGACAAGAACCACACCAGTAAATAGAAGAATTAAAGCCAACCATTGATGATAAAGTCTTTTATTTATTTAACATAGCTACCGAGAAGAGGGCTGTTGTCAAAATTTTAAATTGATAGGTTATTTGACAGGTTGCTGCATCAAGATGAGTTGAACCAACATAGAGTAGATTTGAATGTAATGAACAATTGACAGAACGGCAACTTTCAGAGTATCCAAAGGTCGCTTGATTATTTGATTATTTATGATGTTGATGGCTCCTTTAGATGATCCTTCATTTGAGTGAACCATGCAGATACAGGTAATTAATTTGATAAATTCTGCAAGAATAACTGCTGTAGATGCAATAAATAGTTCTTTCTGGGTTCTTGAAACTCTCATCAATAAATTAAGGGTACAATTTTGGACTGTCAGAGTTATTAAGGAGCCATATTTGAGTACATCTCGTTTTCCCAAAAATGAATTATTTCCATCAGATCGTAATACTTTGACATCATCATCATCATCATTTTTGATTCCGACATGAATTAATAAATGAGCATCACTTTTACTTTCATTCATTCTTATTTGATCTAATATTATTGTATGATGTTTAAATGGCTCATGATCTATAATTGTGGGATAAAATGTTGACAAAATAGTAAAGAACGCGTCTCAAGATTAATTAATCTGTTTATGATTTTAATATAAATATTTTTTTCTCTATGATTTTTTATTAAATAGACTTCTTGGTATTTTTTGGAAAGCTGCACGTATTGGCGAAAGATTGAGCCCTTGGGTTTCAGCTTGTTGTTTAATAATGGCTTTTACAATTTTATTCTGGTAAAGCACAATTTCATAATAATTCACAAAATGCGAATAACAGGAAATTTGTTGTTAATGCTAAAATCAAACTCTGGTAAAGTCTGTAAAGATAAAAGAAGAAAAATATTATTCAGATTTGGATTCTTGTATGATGAAAAGTTTTTAAATGTTTACGATTAATGGCTTTTGGTAATTTTCAAAAAGTGATATTTTTTATCCAGTTATTCTCTGATTCATTTCTAACAATAAAAATTGATTTACCTTTGTATTTCCTTGCCCGCTTAACAAAAGCTTTATCACAACAAAATTTGTTTTGGCGACCTTAATAAAAGAAGAAATCTGTAACATAAAACGAAGACAAATCAATTATAAATCAATTTTAAAGCAAAATCCAGACTAAAATTATTGTGTTAAATTATTGACAAACCTCTTCATTTGGATCTGGTACACTTTCGAAAGTTTCTTTTGCTCGATGGAAGCATTTACAGGCAGTTGCATAAAGCTCAGCTATTGTTTCTTTAACATCCCCACACTTATCACGCTCAACTGCTTCTCGATATTGCGAATATGGAACGGGCGGTGGAGCTGCTATTACGAGAAATGGCATAAACCTATGTTCATACCTTAATTGTTCTTTAGATGCACTTGACCAAGGTGTTTTCAATTTACCCTCCAATCGAAAAGCACTAACGGTTTTATAGTAACCTCCACAAAGCTGCTGAAAGGCGGAATTGAGCGTCCATTCCCGTTCATGAGGTTTCTGTTTACGTTTTTTAGACTTAACCTTTTTATTCACACTTTTATTTCTAAGTTCTGTAAGGTATTGAAGAAGTAATTTAATGAATTAATTACTTTGATCACTTTTTAGGTGTTTTTTACGGTAAACAAACCTGAGATAGCATCTTGTTCAGCAATGAATGATTTTGCTCGATATAGAGTTGATGCCATCCAACTATAAAGAAATTCATAAAGATACCAAAAAATGTAGGGATATTCGTGAGTTGAGTACAGTTCAAGTTCGAATCCGGACAATAAATATTGAATCATGACACGAAGAATATGATAAAGTACCCAAGCGCTGAAATAACCCAGATGACTACTAGGGATATCCATCTTTAAACTCAAAGTGTTCAAGTAACTGTCCAATTTATCAGCTTCTTCTTGAATTGTTGCTAATTCTTCAAGAACTAAAGCCAATTTATCCCGTTGACGAGCTCTATTGTGTCCATTTATTTGAAGTAAGTATGACATAGGTCGCGTACATCTTTCAAAAAAGATATCCACAACCTCCCTGGCCTCTGGATGATTGGTTAGAATGGAGGGTTTCTGATAAAGTGAGGGTGGCTTAATAAAGTTGCGAACGTCCTCACGTATTAGGTCACTTAGTGGAGCAATACCATTTGGAAGATACAAAACTTGAAGCAATGATCGTGATAGGACACAGGAAGGTGGTGATGAAGATTTACTGAATTCTGTGAAAAAATCTAAAGCCATTTGAAAAGGTATATGGTCAAATATTTTGCAGACATGGCGTATCCGAGAGACTAAATGTTCCATGTATTCAATAGCTTCTTTTCGTGATTTCATTTTTGTGTAACGTGGAAAGGTTGGCGGTAAGAACCTTTGATTAATTAATGGCTCAAATCCCATTATTGTAGGATAATCAGCTCGATATTCTGAGGTTGGTGCTGAACTTGGCTCTGTCTTTATTCCCATTGAAAGAGTCTGTTGCCAAATGGAGATTGTTTCACTACACTGTTGGAGACATTTATCTGCATCTTCAACCCAATGACCACTAGTACTATTAGCCACATTGACTTTCGAGTTTGATTGATGGTAGGAAGTTGATGTTGAGGAAGAATGAGAATGAGAATGAGGATGATTAGGATTTGGATGGGGGACGTGATGATTAGTTAAATTACTCTTGGCTGTGGTTTCTTTCTTTAAAATAATAAGTGACTGGTAAAATAGGCGAGAAAATTTAAGCCGAGCGAAAAGAGCTAGATTCAATTGGTGTTCTTTCTGCTCTGCTAAATCACAAGAGAACTTATTATTATTATCACTAGTCTTCATTAATTCTTCTGGACGACTTTTGTTTAGACTATTTAACGTTCTCTGATAGCTTTTAACCTTCTTTTGCATCTCCTCCTCAACATCTCGAATCATTCCACAAGCTTTACTATCCGTAATGGTACAGGGCATTGCAAAAGGGTACAAAAAAGCCGGTTGAAAATCTTCCTCCTCGAAGACATTTCCACGATACACGAAATCTCTTATAATTTCAACTAACTTTAAAATTATAAGGCTAAAACTGCGTAAACATTTATCCTCAATGGCAAGTGGTTTATGTAAATAGAGATTGGTGAAAACCGTTTGAGCCAATGAATGACCTTCCAACCAAGTTACCAAACAGCTGAATGTATCATCAATAATTCCAATCTTTTCTTCGCTGGTTAAATTTTTTATCTTTAATTTTCCTTCTTCCACTGATTGTTCAAAATTGAGAACTTTTCTATCTCTATTGCAAACCATCCCAGCATCCATTTTGGGATCCATCATCTCAATTGCTGACATTGCCTCAAAAAGACCGAACATATCATCATGAAGCAATTCTCCAAGTTCAAGTTCTGTAAATAAAAGTAAAAAAAATTAACAAAAGCGAAGTAAAATAATTTAAAAAGTCACCCCAATCACTCTAGGTATTAAGTTGGAGATAAAATCAAACTGAATAATCATTTACATTAAATAAGGCGATTCCGTGCTCATTTAGTTAATACCTCTATGCTGTTAAACACGAGAGGGAAAAACCATCATAAGCAGAAAAACATTGTAAAACATTTTTTACTCGTTATGTAATATTATCATTCATCAAAAATGTTTTCAAACATTTCATGAAGACCTTTTCAACAAGAATGATTCGATGAAATTAAAATTTTGGATGAAAACAGGACATCCCTGCAATAGCCCTATCAAGATGACTTTTAATGGCTAAGATTTTTAGCAATTATTTGAAACTGACCTTTGGATGCATCAACAAACTCCTGAGTAATATCAAGCCATCCTGAATTATGATCACTCGATGATTCCATAGTTTGAGACCTGAGAAGAAGAGTGTGTGAGAGAAATAAGAGAAAAACAGGCAAAATGAGAACAAAAAGATTTTCTTTCCACAGCAAGCAGAAAACGATGAAGATGATGACCAGATGATTGAGCTGTGATCCTTTTCTCCCTCTTAAATCAACAACACATAAAGATGAATAGAAGAAGTCTGGATTATTACATATTTAACACTTGATTAGAATGTTGTCTTCAAGAAATTAAATTGATTGTAGAGCAGAGGAACAGCAGCCTTATGGTATAAATCCACAATAGGACCAAATACACACACGACTCCAACCAGATGATGTACAGAAAGAAACGAGAAAAGAGACAGAGAAAGAGAGAAAGGAGAAAGAGAAAGAGAGAGAAAGAGAGATAGATGGATGAATTGCAACTCTGTTTTCTGAATCAGTTTTATCTCCTAGCAGACAAATTTTTCAATTATTTAGTGACATACAATTTGACTTATGTTTTATAATTATAAAAATAATGATAAATGAAACGTGAATATCGATTTTAATGTTCACTTTTCTCTTTCTTTAGTTCCTCTATTACTAACAATTTAAACTGTGTTTACAAAAGATCTCAAGTTGGTGTGCTTTTGATAAGCCGAGTTTTGAGAGCTAATTTCAAATTACATTAAAAACCGAGAGAATGGATTAAATAATTAGGAAAAAATGCCAATGAAACTCGTCAGCTTCCTCTTAAGTCCTTTTGATCTGTAAAATCGGAAAAGTGAAGAAATATAAATCGGAGACAAATTATTCAGAGAATAAAAAAATGAATCAATTAGATTCTTTTCAATTTACTAAGTTTATTAACATGATTAAAATTGTGAAATTTTTAAAAATGACTTCAGATTTTTGTGAGGCTTTGCGGGATTGGGACCTAAGCCAGATAATTCGCAAGCTAATTTGATGAAAATTGAGATGTTGAGATCTAATTGAGATAATTAGATGGGATCTTTCATCATTTTTTTATTTCATCTGATTAAATGATTGAGGACACTGATACTTCTGGTCGTTAAAGAGCAAATCCAAACAGATACAAAGAGTATGACTCTTTGTTTTATGAAAACTCGATCATGAACAGAATGTAGACAAAAATTGGAAAATTCACATCCAGTCTAGTTAAATAACCTGCAACAATTGGACAATTAGTTACACAAATGGAAATTTAAATTTGAAATCTATACAGAGGATAAAACAAGAGTAGTTAAAGGGGAAGTTAGCAACTTAACCAACTTGGAATTTAAACAAGTAAAGTTATCTACAAAAGCGTTAAAACAATTGCAGTAATAACTCTTACTTTAATTGTGATTGAGATGAATTTGATGAATATCCTTTGTTTCGATTCCTTTTTTATTACTTCATTCAAGCTAAGACTCTCAATATTCACCTATTTTGCCTAGTTCTGGTTGTTTATTCAGATAAGGAATTTTGATTCAGAAAATTTGCTTGGATTAATGGACGATATTTGTTTTGAGTAGCTAGTTAGTCGATCTTGATTAGTTTTTAATTGCTGATTGAAAATCAACTGGGAAATAAAAGCTTCTTCATGTGGCGACCTCTCTTTTTGAATTATCACAAGAAAATTTATTGGGAAGAATAGAAATGATCTAATCTGATCATCTGGTCTATTTTGTCCACAATAACATTGAAAGTGTAAGTTTTTCAGTGAAAACTGTATTCTCTTTAAATTGTTTAATGTGTTAATCAAAAAGCATTAATTTTACTTTGGAAAATTGTTTACACAAAATGAATCACATAATTTACTCTAGAGGCAGCCTCAAAATACTTGACCAACGTAAATTACCGTTAAACGAGGTTTTTGTGACAATTGAACGTGTTGAAGATGGCTTCAATGCAATTAAAGATATGCTGGTCAGAGGCGCCCCTTGTATTGCGATGGTTGGTCTTCTTTCTCTTTCCGTTGAATTAGCTTCACCAGATAAACTGTTGGATCTAGGTAAATTAACTGGATTAACTAAAGAAGCATTATACCGTTACCTCGAGAAATCGTGCCAATTGCTTTGTGAAGCTAGACCAACGGCAATAAATGTTCGCAACGAGTGTACCAAATTATTGAGTCTGGTATCTAATGATGTATCCAAGGAAGAAATCACTTTCGATTTTCTGGTTGATAAAATAATAACTTACATAGAATCACTCTTGGACCAAGATATTCAAGTTAACCGATCAATTGGAAAATATGGAGCTTCCCATATCATAAATAACTGTCTAACGAGTGGTTCAGATGAGAAAGTTGCAGTTTTGACTCATTGTAACACTGGAAGCTTGGCTACAGCTGGGTATGGAACAGCTCTCGGTGTTATAAGGTCTCTTCATGAAATGGGAAGACTAGAGATGGTTTATTTTACAGAAACTCGGCCTTTCAATCAAGGGTCACGATTAACTGCATATGAACTAGTCAAAGACAAAATACCTTGTAAATTAATCTGTGACAATATGGTTGCAGCCTTGATGAATTCCCATAAAATCCATGCTGTTGTCGTTGGTACTGATAGAGTAGTTAAAAATGGAGACACTGCCAATAAGATAGGAACTTATCAAATTGCTGTAATTGCTAAACACCATTCAGTGCCTTTCTATATTGCCCTTCCTATGTCAACATATGATCCTGAGAAGCAAGATGGATCGGAGATTCCAGTTGAAGAAAGATCACAGGAGGAAGTCAAGATGATTAACGGAACGTATATTGCTCCTCCTGAAGTCTCATGTTGGAATCCCTCATTCGATGTAACACCAGTAAATTTGATAACTGGTGGCTTCATCACCGAGAACGGAGTTTTCAGTGCTCCTGAATTAGCTGAGAGGCATTCAAATTGACGTTCTATCGTCTATTCCGGTAAAATTTGGTAATATTTTTTTACCTAAATTAAGCAACTTCTGATTACTAAGTCCATATACAGTCCAATAATAAATAAGAAGTTGTTCTCACATAATATTTTCGCTTAGACAAATCGATTTGTACAAGCTGCTCGTGACAAGCAAGTTGAATTGTTAATATAAAACTAGCAATAAAATCGTGAATAATCATAATTCCTAAGCATGCTGAACTTTTTAAACGCTTATCTATCCACTTTCATTTAGACTGCTGGCATATTTAATATCAAAGTAACCTTGAACATGATTAATCTCGATCTGTTAAAATATTTAAAACAAAGCTATAGCTCAGTGATCTGGATAAACTCATTAAATAAATCAATAGCAGTTTATATTACTGTTTGTTGTATATTTTAATTGCTTTCAGAAATGAATACAGGATGATCTGGAGATCAAAATTGCTTTCGAATGTGATTGTTGATTTATTTCAACTACTTCAAGTTAAAATCATTGGATAATACTAATTGGATAGTGCATGGAAGACAGGAATGAACAGAGAATAGCAAAAAAGCTGTAATTCCAGGTTGAATGAAATCAATTTTGCTGACTAGATTCACTATTACTAAGGAAATGACAATGATATTGCAAACAAAAAGTGATTTGAATCCTAATCTAGGTTAGATTGTTGAGGCGATTTTGCATAGGATCAGTTATTAACATGTGAATTGAGATGGTAATCGTCCTTTACTCCACTTTAGTAACATCATAAAATACCCACCTAAGAAAAAATGATAAAAAAGTTTTATTATTTTCACAGATAAAATTGATAGACAACTTACTCTTCCAAAAAAGATGGCACGAAAGATTCATGATGAGAAAATTCAATTTTATAAGGCAATTCTTTGAGGACATTCTCATAAGCTTGAAGTGCTGAAGTGCAACCTGATCCAATAGCCTGTGAATTGAAACATTTTGTTACACAATTAAATATTTAATAAGAGTTTTGTGACTCAAGTGCTCTAAAGATACTTACATGATTGAAATATTTACCACCACTGGGTAAGCATTTGAATGAAAGAAGAAGAATTTTCTTGATGAACGCCCAAAGGTTAGCGGCAACTTGATCGGTATCACTACTCAAAGGTATATCAGTCAAATCGTTGAAAATTACATCAAACTGTTTACCATTACTTCCATATTCTTCCAAATACTTTATACAATCTCCAATAATTATTTCATAAGTATCAGTTTTCATTTTGTCCATAGTGTCTCCACAAGCACCTCGAAGATGAATCCGGCAAGATTCAACTACAACTTCGTCTATATCTATCATGGTAACATGTTTAGGTTTTTCCTTGAGCAATTCATGAAGAAGACCGCCATCACCTCCGCCAAGAATTAAAATATCTTTGTCCTTGTAATCGAAGTGACCAAAGTGCATAAGACCATGTGTATAAGGCAAATCCTTCTCGGCCAAATTTTGCAAATCATCAAGGAATAAGGCATTACCTAGAGTCTTTGATTTGAGGATTTTGACTTGTTGGTAAGCAGATTTTTTGGAGAATAAAACTTCCTCAAAATCATATTCGAGAAGACGATCATCGGATGATGCGTAATAATTAGGAACTGCACTTCCCAGTTTTAAAGCTGGTATTTTCTCAACTCCTCCACCAAGACTATCATTTAATTCGTTCTTCAGCTCATCAATTATTCGACTGATAGATCTATGTTCATCTGTAAAATTTAACAAAACAGTATGCATTAAATGACCGGAAAAGCTGTTTAGGAATATCGGTAAAGCAAAATATATCAAACCAAACATATGAACTACAACCTTCATAAAATGATCAGCATAATGACTTGAGACTTTATGGGTCAAGGTATAAATGCACTTAAAGGATGTTAAAACACTATTAAAAATTAATCAAGATCATGGCTATTTAACTTGTACCGGATAATTTTGTAGGAAACGTGTGTGTTCACGTCTGTAACCTACAAATGGCATGGATAAATTAGCTGCTCAAAAAAAATGATTTTCAATATAAGAAATTATACCTAAAGTGGCTTGATTCCGAGAAACAGGATATTCAATGTTAAGTGTGATCAATTCCGATTTATTGTATCTACGAATAATGACAGTCAAATTTGAATCCAATGAATTTGCAGATGCAGCCAAAATTGCGATTGAGCCATCACCAAGAGGAGCTTCATAGGATAGGTTTGTAGCAAATTTATTTTTGAGCAAATCTTTCAGTTGGCTTATAATTGCATCAGGAGTCACTCCATTGCAACAATCCCATCGAATTGAAATCAAGTGGCTAAATGCACGATTAGAAGACATGTTGATCAAATTGGGCTGAAACTTCAGAGGTGGTAATCACGATTGCTAAGACGAAGGTGTTGGGTGAGATAACTTGATGATACTTTATAGCAGTGAGATTGAAATGTCGAGTATAAGAAATGACAGAGTGTGCTCTAAATGCAGAAAAAAGACAAAACAGATTTATCAAGTGATAAAAGGTAAGACCAGAAAAAAACAAAAGGAGTGATTATTAATGAATAAACAAATAAAAAATTAAATGTAGGCGAGGATTTAGCAAACAGAATGAGAAGTTAATGTTTTAATGAGAAAAGGGTAAAATATTCACTGAGATTATAGAGGGAAATGAATTAAAATACTTACCAACCCGAAAAGATGACCTTTATTTAAGGACAGAGTCCACCAATGATGAAATTGAACACAATTAAAAGAGACTGATTGATCTGAGTTTAAATGAATCCAAATTATTCCTCAAAACAACCGACAGTTAATTCTAATAAACTTGATTAACAAAAAATTCGAAAAATTAACGTGGTTGCATGAATCGATATTAACTATTATCGATATATTGACAATCGATTTCTCTGATTACTTGGATATAAACCTGGATTTGTTTTATTAAATCAAAGGTGAAATTTGATTGTATAGTAATTATGTTAAAACACATTTCTTTTTTTAAATTAAACAACATTTCTGTTGATCTAACTTGATCTCTAATGTAGAGGAAATTGCACTTTTTCTGGTGAAAAAACGAGACATTTTTATCCAAGTGAGAAAGTTTTAGATCACATTTGAAATTTAATTATATCTATGTAAATAATGAATTGATACATCAAATTAGAGGAATGATGCGTCGATCGAGAAGATTGAATCATGAATATTTAATTTTGTCTCAGGTTGAAAAGGATTTATGAGTAGTAATTGCACTACTTGATCTTAATTGGATTACTCATTATTCACCAAGTGAAACGAAATAAAAAAGAGTAGATCAACAGTGCAATTTTGGTCATAAGTAGTTGAAATTAAAACGACTTAAAGCTTGAGGTAAACTAGCAATAATATGCCCATAACCCTGAGCATTATCAAATAGCTCGAAAACTGGAGCAGCCACAAGTCTATAATTTCTAGGAACAATGAATTTAGTCTCCTCTGGTAATTGGACCAGAATCAATCGTTTGTGTTCCTTAGGCTTAGTAATGTGAGCTGGAATGTATGGATACTGAGGAGGATCAAAATTTGGTCTCCACCAATTGCCAATAACATCTTCAACTTTCCAATGAACAGCAAAATTATCATCATCCTCATCGTGGCCTAATATTTCATTTAGCAGCCTTTTCAGCCCATCAACCTCAGTTTCCCCTCGATTCAGTTCTCCTCCAGGTAACTTGAAGAAAGTTGTTCCTAATTGAAGAAGTAACACATGAGGTATTTTATGCTGATGAACCAAAAGTACGGCATCAACTGATCGTCTCATTCCATAGACAGCAAATTCCTCTTTCATACGTTGAAATCGCGCCAATATAGATGCATCTTTCTCATAGAGAGCATTTTTGGTACCAAAAGAATAATTATCTAAAGAGTATCTTTACAATGGCAGAATGATATGAAAGGGTAAAGAAAACAAAAACAAAATCAGTTCAATATTAGAATCTTGATCACTGCAAATTTGGGCATAAAACACAACAAGTGAATGACAAAATTTAAAAATTAACAATCAAAACTTCCCATATTTACTTACAAGTTAATGGTCCGATTGGCATCAAGTAAATATTTATTCAAAGAAACATCTTCTTTTAATTGACATCCCCTGGGCCAGCCTGTTGCACTCTTCAATGGAGGTTTTATAGAACTACTTCGATCTGAATTCATTTGAAGTATAAACAAGTAGAAAAATTAATAAAGATAATATTAATTAAATCCAATGAGATAGATGAATAAATAAAAAAACAATCATATGTTAGAAAGGGTGAGCTGATGAACGTAAAGTTTAACCGCTAAAGTGGCAAACGGATTGGTTAGGAATAAGTAGCAAGATCCAATCAAATTGAGGGACTTTTCTGGGTTCACTTGATCATGAATCCTAATTTAATAAGAAAAATATCCACCACCTAAAATTCAATGCAGCTTATCAATATAAAAAAGATTTCTTTCTAGCTAAAACTAATAATTATGAATAAAATATCCTCGGATAATCAAAAAATACCCATTTGATATTTAGATTTTGTATTTGGATCATAGCTTTTAAATTAAAATTTGATATGAAAAGATATTTTCCAAAATTAACCAAGTCCAGGCAGTCTAGAATTTTTTGTTTACTCAGGTTTCCAACCATACACATTATTCACAATTTAACCTATTTTCATTTGCATATTTAGGAGTAACAATATAATTCACATGGTCTTAAATTGCATTTTCAAAGATTAGGTAAAATAAGATGGACACAGTCAAATTAGAGAGTTATAATGCATATCCATTTTCAAGCAACTGTAACTATCGAATGACGTAAGATTAGACGTCATTTTTTGATTAAATAAATCAATTGCAAGAATAAAGCATTTATCTCACTCACTGTACTTGTTTCTCTCTTTCATCTCTTTCATCTTTCAGGAAAACAACAAAAAACATCACTCCATTCAGTAACTAACGGTCGGGTTACAAAATTGTTCCTCTTTTCCAAAGAGTAAGGTAGAAGAGACAGCAATTTGGAAGGTAAAGACAAAAGTGTTGCCTTATCCCACTGGAGGGGGCTAATTGGAAAATTGAATGAAGGTGTTTTAATAAAGTAAAATTATAAAAATATTGTTAAATTAACCGCCGCAAAATAAACAAATTTGATTGAAGCAAAAGACTTTTTCTTGATTTTCTTGCAATTTGTGCCCTCCGGTGGGATAAGGCAACACTTTTGTCTTTACCTTCCAAATTGCTGTCTCTTCCTACTTTACTCTTTGCTCTTTTCTCTTCATTATTTGTGTTTTGTTTCTCTTCCTATTTTGCCTCTTATTGTGTTTTTTACAATTTTGTCCTATTCTCAACATAATTATAATCTTATGTTTACACTTAAATCAACATACATTTACATGATTCTGCTCAAAGTTCCATTTAATATATCTTGTAAATCTTGTTAATTGTCATTACATTTCATAATCGGTGCCTAGACCTGAGCAAGAAGTAAAAATCATCTGTTTGCTTTCTTTTTTCTCTCTGCTTGTTACCTCTCTCTGTGTTTGGGTTTTTATTATTTATATATTTATCTGTCTTTCCTTTCCTTCTGGTTTGTTTGTTTTATTTGACTGTTGGTTAATTTTGCTTCTTGATCAACTATCCAGCTTACAATTTAAATAATCTCTGATTATATGGTGATTGCGATTTACCTATTCTCCAGTTCAACTATCCTTATTGTTTCTCTATATCCAGTACTACCATATATACACAAATCAAACCCTCTTTACCTTTTGTCATTAACGTTTAATCTCAATTGTATTTGAGCCTTCCATTTTTCTCTTCTCTCTTTCTCTCTATCTCTTCCAATTTGTGAGTCTTTTTATCTCCGAGTCATCTTATCTTCGTCATCATCACACCATATTCAATAATCACAACTACTATTGCTGCAACCAACACTACCACCATCGCCATAATCATCACCATCTTCATAACTTCTCTCCTTTTATTTCTTGTGAACACAACAACATAGTTTTCCAATCATCATAGTTCACCTTTCACCACCACTTGAATTATGTCAGCTCCACGTGAGCTCGGTCAACAGATTCGATTAAGTGGACATACATTAGACAAAGCAACCAAAGCTAAAGTTCACTTGGAAAATTACTTCAGCAATTTGATTGCTCAGCATATTGAAAGGAAAAATAGGTATGTAATGGTTGATGTTTACTTCTAGATCACTAAATGGTAAAAGTGGTGATGATGTTGCTTGAAAATCTACAGGTTTTAGTCAACACAATTTGTATTGCACTTTTTCAATTGCGCTGTCCTTGATAGTCGCTGTAAAAGCTGTGTTTTAATCAGCAACTAATGAAAAAGAGCAAATTTGAATGATATAAATAGCATTTAAGACCAAAACAAAGGATTACTTTTTATCCCCTGAGTTATCATCATCATCATCATCATCTTGCCACTGATTTAAATATTTTAATTCAACCTGTTCTAATTGTATTCTTTTCTTTATTTCTTGAACCTTTTTATTTTTCTTCGGCTATCAGACAGGAAAGGCTTCTTGAATCATTGAAAGATGAATCCTTAACTGAAGAACAGGTTGGTGTTCTGTTTATGTAGGATTCCAATTCACGGAAACAGGAATCAGCAAACTTTTTTTTCATCTTCCTATCAACCTCCCTCAATATTCAATTTTTTCACCACAATCTCTTTTCTTTCTCTGTCATCATTCCACATCCAGCATAATCATGTTCCTTTCCTGTACCCTTTCTTATTCCCCTTCTGCCCATCTCATCAACAAGTTATTCCACTCACCAATCATTTTCATTTTAACCACCCATCAGAATTTGATAACTCTCATTCTTATCAACTAAACAATTGTTCTAGTCCATTTGTTCGTTACTTGGACAATTGCTTCAGTTTCATCCCTCTAATTATCTAGCTAACACATTTTTTATTTTTCCCTTTTATGATTGCACCTTTGTTGGCTACATGACTGGCTGATTCCCTGTTTTTGCATCTGGATTGTGAACAGAGAGAAGATTTGAGAAAGCAATATGCCAAGAAGGAAACTCAATTTCTTCGATTGAAAAGATCAAGACTTGCTGTTGATGACTTTGAACCTCTTAAAGTTATTGGTCGAGGAGCTTTTGGTGAGGTTCGATTAGTACAGAAAAAAGATACTGGTCATGTATACGCGATGAAAATTTTACGTAAAGCAGATATGCTTGAAAAAGAACAAGTTGCTCATGTTCGAGCAGAAAGAGATATTCTGGTTGAAGCTGACCATCAATGGGTTGTCAAAATGTATTATAGTTTCCAAGATTGTATTAATCTTTACATTATTATGGAGTTCCTGCCCGGTGGCGATATGATGACTTTATTAATGAAAAAAGATACCCTCTCCGAGGAGTGTACCCAATTTTATATTGCTGAAACGGCCCTTGCAATCGATTCAATACATAAATTAGGATTTATTCATAGAGACATTAAACCTGATAACCTTTTATTAGACGCAAAGGTAATTTACTTTGATTCCATTTTGCCTGTATCTAAAAAAGCACGCGAACTCAATCCATTAATGAGCACAATCCTTTTTTTATTCTAATACAATCAATTATGTTTGTTTGTGTTTCTATTCGAGTTTACCTATATAATTAACTTCACCTCATACTTTTATTAAGTTTCAATTTAGGCTTTCAATTCCAACTTATTTAACATTCTATAACTATGTCAACTTTGTTTGTTTCATGTTACACATTTTGATTAATTATTATTATTCTTTTCTTCCCTCAGGGACACATAAAATTATCTGATTTTGGCCTTTGCACAGGGTTGAAGAAATCACATCGAACTGAATTTTATCGCGATTTATCGCAAGCCAAACCTAGTGATTTCTCAAGCAATCCTATGGATTCCAAACGTAGAGCTGAAAGTTGGAAGAAAAACCGTCGTCAGTTGGCTTATTCAACAGTTGGTACACCCGATTATATTGCTCCAGAAGTTTTTCAACAAGATGGTTACAATGAATCCTGTGATTGGTGGTCCTTAGGTGTTATAATGTATGAAATGTTGATTGGTTATCCACCATTCTGCTCCGAAACACCTCAAGAAACATACCATAAAGTAATGAATTGGGAAAAGACACTTGTTTTTCCACCAGAAGTACCAATTTCAAAACATTCAGAGGATTTAATTAAAAAATTTTGTTGTCAAGCTGAAAGAAGAATTAATTCGCTTGATTCATTAAAACAGCATCTCTTTTTTAAAGGTGTTGATTGGGAACATATCAGGTAAACAAAAAAGCTTTTATCTTACTAATGAGTAATGCAATCGGCTATCGGCCTCAACACACTTTCTAATCAACATACTTTATTTTGGAACTTTTTTATTTAAAATTATCCTTTACTTCCATTCAATTTACTATTTTAGAGAACGTCCTGCAGCAATTCCGGTGGAGGTCAAAAGTATTGATGATACTTCTAACTTTGATGAGTTTCCCGATGTTGATCTCAAAATACGTAAGTTACCAGCTGACTTGTTATTTGTTGAAACGCTAATTTTCTTTCTCTTTTACTTTACAGCCTCAGCTCCTCAAGATACTGAAACTAGTCCCAAAGATTGGGTGTTTATTAACTATACATACAAGCGTTTTGAAGGTCTAACCCAAAGAGGTGTTAAAACTCCTAGAAAAAGTTGAACAGCTAATATATTACAAAAAATTTATTTCATATAAATATTTCATCTACGAGAGCGAACTTCACCCTCAACAACCAAAAAATTTCTTGTAGACTTGTCTTTTTTTGGGCAATGAGAGATACCAATACTTTGCTAATCTCCTTCATGTACCAAAGATGGACCCAAAAATATCAATTGTTTTTTGTTTGACGAACATTTGAGAATGAAGAAAGCAATATTTCAAAGACACTAAAACAAAGCAGACACACTTATTACCAGAACGCTGTTTCTGAGGAAAGCAAAAGAGCTACATATTAAACCACCAAAACAATTAATTAACCACACCGTTTAAAAACGCAAGATAAAGGACAGATAGATTCAAAATCTATCACTACTGGTCAATTCTAAGTAAATTGATGGTGACCAAAATTCAAGTGCAAAGAAAGATGAATAGAGAGTCCAAATAGGTTTCAGGCTGATGTTTAAGATGGCAACATTGTAAAATCTTACGACTTACAAATGTTAACGTTATTACGTGTTAGATGCATTAATCATGTTATTAACTGACTGACATGTTACCTGTAGGATTTTTCAACGATGCTCTTGTTTAACAACCTGGAACTATTTTGTTTTATAATGAAGTACAATTTATTTACGAAATAAAAGTTTATTAGAGATCAGTTGATTCCGAGGATCAAAGAAGTGCCTAATTGTTTGCTTTCAAAGAAAGATTTAATTGCCCAAAGCTTCAACTAACCCGATTTTCATGAGAAACCATTGATCTTGGATTATCGTAAATTTTCATCACAATCATTCATTACAGTTTAGGGAGACTGAACCGATCGGAAAGCAAACCAAAAAGTTGATGATTAAATTGACCGATTATTCTAATTAATATTCACATGCGATTTGAGCTAATGACTTGTATATTCAACTTATAGATTAATTTCATACAATAAATTGTAATTGAAGAAGAAAATTTGAAATTCCTTCAACCATTAGTAATCTTACTCACAATTTCCATAAGAAATTACAATTTATTGTAAAAATTGAGCTTTAGGTTGATTGGGTCGCTGAATTTATTAAAATTAATCAATTTTACTCAATTATTCGCAGCAACTGTTAATTTCAAAACGACCAAACTAGCGTATTTCAGGTTCGATAAAATTTAAAGTCGAAAGTCAATCTAAAAGGAACAAATGATTTCAGAATAGCCTAAAATGTGGGTCGATTGATTGTTAAATTCCAATTTTTGTTACTCACGACAGACTAACTGCAGCAGATTTATATTCTAACCTTGTAAATTTTTAAAACATCGTTTAGTTCCAGTTGTTGCTTAATGTATCGATAATTTTAATGGATTTAACTCTTCAACTCTAGATTTGCTTGAAACACTTTTCAGGCCACAAAGATTGTGGCATAATCAATCGCTCAATCACATTCGTATTTAACGTTAGTTAATTTTATTCGTTAGTTGAATTTTGGAAAAACTGAGTAACCTTGTCATATGCTGTAATAGTGACATATTATCAATGAGAATGAAGTAAATCTTTTTGTAACCGAATAGCCTATTTAAACCAACAATACCTAATCCACCTTTTTTTCAGTCTAGTTAAGGATTCATTTCTATGAGATCGATAAACACATATTCAGAGTTTCCCATTCCTCTGAGGATAGTTAATTTTGTTAAGATTTATCGTTATCATCAAACCATCAATGTACTAATGAAGAAGTAGATGACTGTGAAAAAGACTGATGGCTGATAAACAATGAAACAGACGGATTGAAGTGGTGAGTGAAAAAAATGAAGGAAAACTTGTTGGGGAAAGCATAAAATCGGGTAACAATGAGTACTACAAACAAGACAAAAACAACGCATCCACATGATAGAACTATCGATCGATGCTGATAGGAAAGAGAGACAGAAAGAAAGGTAGAAAGAGATGGATGAAAAGGAAAAAAGAAAGTGAAAGAGAGAGATTTAAAGCAAGCAGCAGTAAAAGAGAAACAGGAGAAATGAAGGGAGGAGGAAGGTAGAAAAGGCCATTTCAATGAGAGATGTTGCGAGTAGTTGGGGAGAAGGTTGAATACATGAGTGTATGGATTTAGTGTGTGTGTGTGTTGTGTAAAGTATACTGAAAGTGAGTGAATTAAAGAGAGAATGGAAGAGAAGGAGAAAAGGGTGAGATTGTTGGAAAGAAAAATCGATATCAAAGTTAGAGCTTAAACATGAACACACACAGACTGTCACACACACATACACACATCAAGAGATGATGAGGGAGAAACAAAAACAGACACGCAGACAAAGCAAAGTGTATGGATGTGTGTGTGTGTGTGTATGTACAGAGTGAATTAAAAGCACACCCACGAATATAAAGATTGGACAGCAACAAACTGCTTTTTGGTAAACTGTAGACTTATAATACTTTGCGCATTGTGCGTGTCGCAGGATTCATCCTCTTCTTTGCCATTTTCTTCTCCTTCTCCTCATCAACATTTTCACCATTCTTACCATCCTGCGTGCAAGATCGCAGTTGCCGTGTTACTTTTTACTCTCTGTCATTCTCATTACTTTGCTCCTCTTTAACTGCTTCTTCTCTTTCCATTCCTCTCTTTAAAGTTACTTTTTTCCTCCAACTTTTATCTTTCTCTTCTTTTTTCCAATTCGAAATATCTTTCTCCTTTCTTTTTCTCCCTCCTCTTCTTTTCCAGTCTTCGCTGCTGGTTACTGATTAACTAGGCCAGTCACAGGTTTCAAAAAGATTCCATTTTCTGCTGATGATTCTGATATTCTGTTGATGATGGTGGTGGCTGTAGATGCAGTTGGGTTGGTGATGGTTGTTGTTGTACTTGAAGATTGGTAGGAGAACGCAAATGGAATTCATTTCATTTAAACAACTTGAGATGTTTGGTAGAGTAAAATATAATCTTGATTAGACACAACATGTTGAAAAGTTGCTGGTAATATCATATAAATTGGTAGACTATGATTATGTCGACAGAGAAATAATGAAACCAAAACAGTACGTAATAATCACGACAATGGGTGGTTTGTCACTCATCTATTAGCTTTTGAAAAATATCAGTGTTGCACAGTAAAGGACAAGAGGTAAAAAATAGATGATACAAAATAATGATAGAGAAGACAGGAAAGAATGTAAAAAGGTTTGGTGAAAATCTCGGTATGGTGACCTGGAATTGTCTTGTTCAGTTTAGTTTTCACCTCAGGCTTGAGAAAATTATGAGATCAAAATGAGAGAGAGGGAGAGTAAGAGAGGTAAAAGGAGGGAAAGCAGTAAATGTGAGAAAGAGAAAGCGAAAGAGACAAAAACAGTCGTCGTTAATTGAACTCATTTCAGAGTTTCAAAGAAAAACAAATCTATGGATGAGAAGATAGAAGGTTCGACGAGCCAACTCAGATGGATGATGTGCTTAAACAAACAACACTCTTTGGTAAAGCTTTTTACGAAAGCTTAAAACTCTATGGCAAATTGATCATACAAGAAGGCAAACAACACATGAAAAGGAGAATGGCACAAAAGACAAAAAGAAAAGCTTTTGAAAGCGCTGACAAAATATAAAGGAAATAATTTCATCATTTGTTTCCTTCAAAATGATAATTAAACTTTAAATTATTGCTCAAAATTAAAATTTGACATTGAATAAAGAAATGGTAAAGTAATAATTTATATAAGTTAAAGTAGAAAGAGCAAAGAATCAACAGTTTATTGGATTAAGATGGGCACTCGAATTGAATCCACGTTTTTACAGGGTAACCTGTTCAGTTGTTATTTTCATATTTGAATAAGAAAAGAGAAAGAGAAAGGAAAAGAAATGAAAATAATTAAAAGAGAGAAGACAAAGAGCAATAAGGCAGGATTAAATGAGAGCCTCGCAATATCGGAATAAAATCGATAGTAATACCGGGTGAGAGTGAGAAACATGAGAAAGAGAGATAGAGAGAGAGAAAGATCAGTGCCCAGGCAAAGGTCATTCAGCCATATTCAGCCATGATGAAAATGAAGATGAGAAAGAAAGAGGATAAAGAAAACTAACAAGTCTGTGAATGTGCGTGTACTTGTGCACTCGCAAAACCAGGGAAAAAACAAGTCGACTTGACTAAACAGTGTGTAGTCGTGGGGTTCTTTAGTTTTTCCCCTCTGGTTTCTTTGTGTTTGCTCCCTCTCTTTCTATCTCTCTCTTCTTCTTCATTTCTCTCTTTCTCCATATAATGTTTCCCTCTTTCTTTAGCTTTTCCCTTCAACGCAAAGAAACACACTGTACTACAGTGACTGTAGACACCAACTAAAGAGGAAAGGAGGAGAAGCATAATTCCTTTTAGTGCACACACTGTTGTTTTGTGTGTTCTTTTCTTTCTCTGTTTCTCTTTTTAGGCACACATTCACTCTAATTAAACATCTTTTCTTGCCGTGATCTCTTTCTCACCATGGATTCCTTATTGTCAGTTTCGTTATGACCACCAATTCGACCATCAATTATTTTAACCACTAATACTTTAACCTACCTTCAAAAACAACAAAATATAAACAACAACCATCACCACCACCACCACCATCATCATCATCATCAACAAGAAAAATCATAAGGATAAAAATAATATTTCAACTAAAGTATCAATATCCAATTCTGATGGTGGTCATCACTGTCAATTGAATTTGCTATCGATTTGTGTACATCATCTCTACCAATGATTTGCTATTTTATCCTATGCTTCTTCAATCTAAAACATAATTATTATCATCATCTCACGCCGGCTTCACTGAATTGAAAATCTTTCAAACCATTCTCACCACACAATTTGGCTGTTATTATTTGTGTCATCGAAAGTGAACTTGATTTTTGCTTGAAAAACATTTTCTTGTTTTTCCTTTACTGTTCAGTGTTTTTGTTGTTTGTTTCAATGCAGCCAATGCCTGTTACTTTGTTTCACCAATCCTTGCTAACTTAGTAGTGCTCACCAGAATAATTATTGACTGATTTTTCAATAGTACTGACTAATTGTTGATCTCTCAATTTTGTACATCATCTTATTAATATTTTTGATTCCCCGAGTGGCTTCGGAAAATTCAATCAAAGAGCGATCATCTAAAGATAACAAAGTAGCTCGCTCTTCAAAGAGTCTGCTGTTGCCATCATTTGGTACTCGCTTTTCTCCACCCTTGTGTATTTCCCTTGTTACCACAATCCTACTCTGCATTTGAAAATGTTTTTACATTATTAATTTACGAGCACAGAGTGTTTGACAACTGTTAGCTTATTGATTACCATAAGTGAGACTCGCAGCAAAGACTGTTGGTAAATCAATCCTCCTATACCTTTAATTACTATCATTTGAATCAACATGGATATTGAAATGGAAAGGGAATTTAATGTTGACATCAGGTAAAAACATTTATTAGTGAATCCCTATAAGTATCTGTTTTTCTGTTTCAGTGGCCATATTTTTGTCATTAAATGTTGGTCTTTGGATGTAAATATTGTCTAACTCTTCTTTTTGTATTATTTATTGTATTAGGAAAATGTCTAAAAATTGTGTTATACTCCGTCTACACCATCCTTTCTCATATGTTTACATCAAATCTCGTCTACTTCGACCTTTGCCTAAAGATTTGTTGATTTGTGGCCAAGATGGTTATGGACAAAAAATCCATTCAGCCTTACTAGTTTTCCTTTCTGCCAAGTTTTCAGCTTGGTTTGAGGCTTGTAATGATAATGGACATACAATAACCAATTTCTTGATACCGACCATGGACAAAATGGGGATACAATGCCTTCACGAGTTAATATATGACGGTTCTTGTAAAATTGATTTCAACCGAGCCAGTCAAGTGGTTAACCAAATTTCTCAACTAGGCCTGTCCATAACAGCGGAAAGTAAAGATGGTCAAAGAATCCAGTTACTACAAAATGAAACAGATCTAGTGGACGAAGATGAAAATGATGACGATGAAGAGGTTGTGGATGTCGATGTTGAAGATCGATTAAACTCAATCATACCTAACTCGGATAATGCTTCTCAAACTTCAGAAGATTTAATGCTTCAGAATCAATTACATACCTCACCATCACCTCTATCTATCTCTACGACCGAACAAGAAGATGAGATTCCACCTTTACAACATGCTACTTATGGTGGTCGCCATAATTCGATCCCGCATCAAATGATGACCAATAACAACTCACATATGTCTGAATCCCCTCCACCCTTGACTTTAACCAATCAAGGAATGATATCGCCTCCACCCGAAGCTAAACTTGAAAATGGTCGAGTTCGGTGTACCTATTGTGACAAAAGTTTGGCAAATGCTCGTAATTGGAGGGAACACATTCTCGCTCTTCATCTGGGTCAGACCATGCCTTGTCCAAGATGTGGAGCACACTTTAAACATCGGTCAACTCTTCGTGGTCATTTACTACGTTGCAGAAAGCTTAGTGGACCTAATAATAATAGTAATACCACCTCCACCAGTAATAACAACAACTTAAACAACAACAATAATAGTGTTGCTAATAACAATAATCATAATAGTTCAAATAACAACAATAGTAATAATATCAATAATGGTAATAATGCGAGTTCCGCCAACAATCTCAACAATAATAACATCATGCACACCGTCAAGCAAGCTAATTTTTGAAAATTTCCCTTCAAATGGAGAAGGAATGGATTTTTCGTACTTTTAGCATCTAAACTTAATGTTTTTCATCTCAAATTTGCTTGGTGAATGGATCTCCTATCAAGATCACATCTTTTGAGTTTCTTGAACACGGTGACTGATTTTTTTCATTTAAATTTGCTAATGTCAACCTGTTCATCATTTATCAAAACTTGCTATAAAACACCTATATGAATCTAACTCAACGTACCATCAACTATCATTAAGCACTCAAGAAATCAAACCACTCAATACTGTATTATCTGCGAATTCGAAACCTTCTGAAAACTATGTATTTTTCACAATCATCATTCTTCTCTGCTGAATGGAATCATAGACCGTGTTTATATTAGTGTGAATTATGAAAAGATTGTGAGCCAAGGAACATCTCATTCAATTCACTAGCTTTTTGTGTTCCCCAAATCACCACAAAAAAAACAAAAAAAAAATCAACATTTTCTTCTACAAGCTTTGTGTGTAGGTCAGCACAGCAAAGATCAATCATTTTATTATTGTAATCACTGATTCACCTCACTTATAAATATGAACCGGCATTGTTTTCCATAAGCTGCAATCTATAATATGACCTAATATTTATCACATGTCCCTAACTTTATTTTTATTTTTCATCATCGCCGAGATTCAGACATCTTCATCTTTTACATTCCTTTTTTTTCATTTGAACTGGATACAGTCAAATACCTTATTTAACAGTCATGATCAAGTGCGAATCAAGCTTTAATCGGCTTTTCTTTTTTTCCTCTGTTCATTAACTCTTTTTTTTAAATTTTGTTGATGAAATTAAGATTCATTTCTTCACATCTTTTCGTTCTCTCTCTTCCTCTCTTGCAATTCAATCTTTTTTTGTCATTTTTGTTGCCCCATTTTTTTTCTAATAATTCCATTTGTTTTCATATTCTTACAAATTTTTTGATAAAAAATGTGACCAATCTTTAAGTTCCTGATGATATAAAAACATGCGAAATAAAAGTAAATCATAAGCAAATCTTGATTGGCTACAGTTAATTAAAAATTGCGGAATTCATTGGTGAATTTCAAAGAATTATCGGTTTAATACATTTACAAGGTTGTTATAGATTATTGTTGATATAATAACGTATAATAATAATTTATAAATATTTTATAAGTTTGCAAAATCAACTATTTTCTAAATAGAGAAAGAGTTAAAGTTTGAAAAAAGGAGGACTAAAAGATGCTATCAATATGGACTGAAAGATGGACAAGAAGACTAATATAAATTCGAGATTGGTTAGAAAATAGAAAATTGTGTAATAAGGAAGATTATCAAATAATGATAAGTGATCGTGATTTCAAGAAATTGTGCTGTAACACCATTAAGTTGATAATACTTAAGATGAGAAGAAAAGAAAGGAATGTATGAAGAGCGTATTCAATTGGAAGCGTTGAGAATTCCTTGGTTTTTGTACACAGCATGGTATGCGTTTCGAAACAATGCATAGGGGAAACATGATTCTAAAAGATCCATAGTAAGAAACGGTGATTCTTTGACAATTAAGTCCAACAAAATGTAAACTGATTCTCGATTACGAATAGCTTCTTTGTCTTGTTCTTGGCCAAGTCGAAGAAGGCTTGATGAAGCGAGAGCTAAAAATTCTTTAAATCGATCAACGGTATCTCCGTGGTTACATATTGTGAAAAGAGCTCCAGCAATACCATTAATTGCTTGAGCTAAACAGTGTATATTGTTGCCATGAGCTTCTAATGAAGGTTTGTAATATGACTGCTCTCCACGAGCCAGTTTAGGCAAAGAAACGGCAATGAAAACCATAAGAAGACATGCGATTTGGTATTCATCTTCACCCAGCTCTATAAAAGTTAAACCAATAAAATAAGAGAGTAATTAGTGTTTGAAGATAATTAAGAGTAAAGTAAGATCTAAAGTAAGAGTACTTACCACTTTTTTGAGACAATAATGCAGTAACTAGGGCTGGGTCCACTTTGTTTGGTAGTCCAGCAGCGGAACACATTTCACTAATACTCTGTTAAATAATAGAAAAGGTTAGAGCAATTAAAATCTTTTCAAAAATATAAAGAATATAAAGAATACAAAAATTAAAAATTGAGGCGAGGAATACCTGAAGTTTTGCACTTTCAATCTGGAAAAAATAAAATTATGATTAGAATGAGCGCTATTTAATTTTCTTTTAATATTAAGTCAAAAAGTTAATCATATCTTACCATCGATTCTCCACTTGGAACATGATGCTTGAAATCTAAAATTGAACTCATCAGGAAAGGAATTCGATCGAATAAAACATCACTGAGCGCTTCTTGAGCCAATTCTCTGAAGCAAAGAATAACACCGATGATGGTCATTCTTTGCAAAACACTATCTACATCTAAAGAGATAATAAAATAAATTAATAACTGAATGAAAATAAGAATAAACTAAAGAAAATGAATTCAATTCATTAGAGGAAAATAG
Organism: Tetranychus urticae; assembly: GCF_039701765.1. Taxonomy (NCBI): domain Eukaryota; kingdom Metazoa; phylum Arthropoda; class Arachnida; order Trombidiformes; family Tetranychidae; genus Tetranychus; species Tetranychus urticae. The sequence continues at coordinate 19,872,239 of NC_142958.1, read as the reverse complement.
GCAAGGAAATCTATCGCAATCTAATACAAAGAGGTAAGTCAATTTTTACTTTGAGCAATCTTGGGTCCTTTTGTAAGCAGCAAGTATCAAAAATGATTACAGAAGAAAACAGTTAAGAGAAAAGATGATACAACAAATTGTATTTGTAAAAATATGAAACTATGTAACTTACTTTGAAGTTTTTTAAATAATTCTCGCATTTGATCAGGCTTGTCATAATTAGATCTTAATGCGAGTAAAGTTTCTTTATTTAATATAACCAATTTCTGTAGGAGAAAGAATTTAAACCACAGTATTAATAAGTTGATCATTAAAATCAATATGATTTGCATTCAAGAGCATACCTTTAATTCAGTTACTTGGCTTGCAATATGCCACATCAGATTTTCATTGCAATACTTCATTCCATAAGGTCCAATAAGTTCAGCTAAAGCTCTTAATTCTGGAAAAATAAAAAGAATGAGTAAATCTGAAACTCAATTGACTGATTGTGTAAAAGATTAAATAAAGAAAAGATTGATACCATTGACATCGGAATACTCTTCAGCGCAAAAAGGTACCTGACCTTCAACTGGCAAAGTAACAAAAGCTTTTTGCAATGGAGAGTAACAGATTTGACCAGCACTGACTCGTCTGAGAAGAACTTCAAGATACCAATTTGAATAGAGAGCAGTAATTGTTTTATCACCATGGCTATCTTGTGGTTGAGTTTGCAGAAGGAGTACATTGTTGAAAATGTTGGTCATCTCAATTTGAACTATAAGATGATTTGATAAAATTATAATCAATAATAATTCATAAATATTCAAATCAAAAATTGAAAAAGATGAAAATTACCATAATTTTCCATAGACTGAAGTACATTCATATAAGCTCGAACACTGCTCAATAACTCAGATGGTTTCGCTATCTCATTGGTTTCTGGATTAAACATGACCATTCCAACAAGAGCCTTATTGAATCTAGACTCTAAATGACCATGAAGATATTCACGTGGAGCAAAAGTATGATCCCAAACATGTATTGATGGGCAGTAATTGATAGCGTAACAGAGTTCAGTTAAAGCCATGTGAAGTTTGTCCATTCTAAGAAAAAAAGTTATAAATAAAGATATTGAAATTTATAAAGATAAATATGAAAATCGGAGAACAAATAAAAAGTAATTATGTTACTCACGTAGTTAACTCTTCTCGGGTGCGTCGATAACTTTCAATACCGGGTTTATCGATTTCTCTTTCTATTTTGTTCTTTTTGTCTCTTTTCTTTAGCTTGACAACAGAAACTATTTGAGGAGCCACATGTTTTGGTAAGAGTTGATCATTAAGCATGCATTGGTGATCACAAATAGTTGTTATTATATTTTTGGCCTCTTTGGACATTTCATCAAGAAATAGATTCACCAAGGAGATGCTCCTTTCTCCGATTCGAGTTCGCTGTAAGTTAGTTAGAAGGAATATTAGAGTAATGTAATGAATAATTGACTAAGTAAATACCTCTTCTGGGGCAAGATCATGATATGAATTCAAGAAATGTGAACAGATCATTGGAAAGGCGATGATATATCTTGTTTGAGCAGGAAATTCCAAACACATGTGGAACTGATCTTCGAAAATTTTACTGTAAAAACTATTGTAAAGAAAAAAAGCATTAGATTATGAACATTGATAAATAAATGTTAATAGATTTTACCAGAATAATGATAAATCAGAAGTTTCAGTCAGTATATCTTCTAGATAATCAACCATTTTTGTGTGGAAAACAACAATATTCATCAAAGTGGCTAAATTTTTGTGCTCAAAAAGATTCATAGGATAGCGACTGACACTGCTGTAGGCCTGTAAAGATACAAAATGTTATAATAAAATTTTTAAACGGTGTTTAAAGAAAAATGAGTTAAAAAATTATAATTTACTTGTAAACGGAACCAGTCAAGTCGAATTCCTCTAAAATCAAAGACTTCATTATTTTCAATCTGTTTCACTGAAAGATTGGAAATTTGACTGTAGATAGATTCCAATATTACGGAATCCTCCTCTGGCATCATGGAGACTCCTTGCATAATGGTGTTTAAAGCTACGGCATCATAGCAGGTCAAGTATTGGATATAGTAACGTTGAACAACCTGATTGTATTTTCTCACTAATGATCTAAGTTCTTCGATATGGAACAAAAGTTCAGGCAGTTGTCGATCGACAAGATCTTCTGCTTGTGCTTTGGGTCGTCCTTGTCTGACGGGAATATTGTCATAATGTCTGAGTAACCAATGTACTTCATCACGAGCAAAAGAAAGAGCCATGAAAACAAGTAAAGCTTTTGGTCCCAAAAGTCCAGGTTGGTCACCTAAGATAAGACCTAATTCTTTCAAAGCTGATCGAAGAAACTTTCGTTTTTCTCGATGGATGTGACCTCTGCACAGGTATTTATGAGAAAAAATAAGTGAAGAGGAAATTAGCAAACTAAGCTATCGACTTTAAATAACTTATAACTTACGCATTTTGAAGAACATTATTATATGCATCTTTGACATCAGAAACTCTTTTATTGTAGCCTTTGATTCCTTCGAAAAAATGTTGAACAAATGCGTGTGTGTGAATGACTTCATCTCTGTACAGTGTAATGACCCAGCCACATTGAAGAGCTTTAGAGAAAAGATCATGTGCGGGTGTTTGATTAAGATGTTGATGTATCAGCAAGAAACCGACTGTAATGAAAGGAAAGACAGAAGCATTATTTTCAAAGAAAATGTACAAATAATTCAAAAGAGCACTCTTTAAAGCAAACAACTGGCTTACAAATGATATAACGTTCCATAGAGTCAATTGATAAATATTCTGTATTGATTGGATCAGTTTGTGCAGGAGTTAGAATATCTCGTGGGTTGGCAACAATGCTCAAAATTTGGCTTTTTCGCCATTCTTCAGCGGGGAGATTACGTAAATGGAAGCTTTCTTGAAGGGAAATTAAAGCATTAAAAAGTAATTTTGAGTGCGGCACAAAATCTTCAGATAACTTTTTGACCGGATTCTCATATTCAACAATCATTTGACCAAGTCTGGGAAAGCTGTTTTCACTGTGTCCATGGGTTAGTTCATGAGCCGTGTTGAACAGTCCAATAACAGCTTTTCTGTCTTCAACTCTAGAGACCAAAATCATCAGCGAAACATAGGTTGCCATCAAGTCAAGATATCCTCGAGTCAGATCAAAATTTATCGACTAGAAGCACAGGAGCAGAAGCAGGGAAAGATAAGATAATGCACACAGCAAAGGATTTTGGTTTAAAAGAGAAATTAATCAATTTACAAAAATAGACAATTTTGAGGGGAGTTATTTCAATCGCAAATTATATTAACATGCAAAATTTAAAGGAATTTGACTGAGAACTTAAATCCGCAAAAGCTATACTTACAATATCAAGTGTCAATTGACAAGCATCCATTGTTGTTAAAAGTTCATTAACATGATCTTTGAATTCCAAAATATCCACAAAGGTATAATAAAAATGGGTTGTAGCTTTAGTTATTTCAGTACGAGCAGTAGCTACAGCTCCAATCAAACTCTTTAAAAAAGAAAAAAGAGGAAAAAATTAGAATGAAACTCGCAAAAATATTGACTGAAAATAATTGATGTTTACATTATTGCTCCTTGTATCAGTATGAGGAAACCTTCGGACAATTTGTTTCATTGCTGATTCCAAGCCCTTGTCAGAAAGTATGGGAGGGCGAAGCTTGGGATCACTAGATTGCTGTGAAATAAGAAAATAAATACCAAATAAGAATATAAAAAATTACATAATTTGAAAAACAGTTAAATACCTTTTTGATATTATAAAGTCTTGTCAACATTCCTATTCCCCGGTCATTAAGAATGGTAAGCTTTTCAGCTAATTTTTGCTGAGAAACATTCAAGTGACGAACCATGGTTAGGTGTCCTGAGAGATCGGACCGAAAATCGGAAGCAATTGGAACAAACAAGCTAATCACAAGAATACAATTATCAAATAAACAAAAAACCAAAACAAATAATCAATGGGCTTGGTTAGGTTTGGTTTCCAATTTCCTATGATTGAATTTGTCAAAATAGTTTTTCTCCTAACCTGAAGATGGCAGGGAAAAGCAATACACAAGTAATTACTCATTGACTCATTACAAATGCACAACACTGGAAATAGCTTATTTACACTATTCATCGGGCAGCGTAATTCATGATTTTCAATCTTCTTTAATAAATCAAATTTAATCTGAAATATTGCTTTTAGTTGATTTAACGAGTTTTTGGATTGATATTTCACGAAAGAAAATTAAGTTAAGCCCATTTTAATTAAAGAAATTGAATCAAAATTCGTCTTTTCTTTTCCCTTATCTTTCAACAAAGGGGCCACTTATGCCATCTATTGTGCAAAAGAAAAGAAAATTTTCTTTTTACTTTCACAATACGGAGAAATTTTGAGTACATTTAAAGTAATAATTTGTTTAATACTTATCTAACTAAATTAGATATCGATTTAAGTAATAGTAAAGCTCTGGCTTCTGAATGAATCAACATATTCACATGGAACTTTCACCAAAAGCCATTAAATCAAATGTATTTTCTCGTGAAGATTAAATTGATACGAGGTCACAGAAAAAGTTGGTGTTGTGAGGTCTAGTGAGAGCAGGGGGTCAAAATTCAAACTTTTTTCTGTGACCTCAGATGGAGCTAGTCTTGACAGAGAAAAGTATTTTTGATTCAATGGCTTTGGTGAAATCTTTCGTGTGAATATGTTGATTCAATCAGAAGCTAGAACTTGTGGACAAAAATAAGACCACTCGTAAAACAGGCGAACTACTGGTCTTGTAAAAAAGCTTGTGCTAGTTCATAGATGGCAATATAAAGACTATTTTGCACCAATCAGGATTGAATCTGATCGAGTCATTATCAATAAAGATCTAATTGAAGTAAAACCAAATCGCTATATCGAGTGATCCAAGTCTTGGAAATAGATCTCCGGCGTTAATCGATAAAGCCTTTCAAGAAAAATATATCTACACAAAATTTCAGCTCTTTATCTTGTCTAGTTTACGAGAAAGAACCAAAAAGAATGACTTAGAAGCGCAACTGTGACCAAACGGAAGTTTTGACAAGACCTAATATGGTTCGCAATTGTCCTCTTTCATAAAATAAAGTTACTTTCAATTTAACGAGGGTCGATTTTTCGTGGCTCACACACCTTTGAAGCAACTTTTCCAAGTTTGAAACTCTTCTTTACATCAATGAGATATTTAGTCTGCTGTATAGCTCTGAAATCACTGGTAGAGTCAAGTATTTTGATTCAAAGTTGCTAAAATTTTGTCGATTTCCTTTTATTTTTTAAGTAAACATGGAACCGTAATATTCGAGTTTTTAGCTCATGTAAAGCTTATCAATTATCGCACAAAGTAATCGATGCTCATTTCATGAAAAAAGAATCGATGAGTATCGATGGAATCGAAGTAATCGCCATCTCTAGTATTTACCTGTTTTATGAATGAATGTGAGAAAGAGTAACATAATCTTTCTCCTCTCCCCTTCTTGTTTTTCATCTGTTTCATCTGTCATTTCATCTTCACATCTTTTCCTCCCTCTCGTTTTCTCTCTCATTTTTGCTCGACTGACTAATTGAATGAATGGATGAATGATTAACAGTAATTTACAGCATTTATACCTCGTTACATGGGATTCATCCTGAAAACATCTTCAATGGCTGATTTATACCAAGACAGTCCAATTGGTAAGTAAAGTTTCATCATTTCTCTCCGTTAACGTTAACTAACAAGTTGTAAGTGTCTGACCTCTTTACAAGATACAATGCAACTTGTTAGCCTTTTCAATTTTGTGTCTCATCGTTTGTATTAGACCAACAATCAGATTATCTAAATCACTGTTTTATCTAATCTCAAGTGCCTTTTGATAAATAAGTTTAGTTTCAATTTTCTTTATGAATGAAAAAAACTTAATCAACTTGTCATTGATTAGTTTCACAGTTTCCTAGTAACCATTTGGATTAATATTACATTGCCATTAGCAATTAACAAGTATCATACAGTTTGTCACTCATTAAACAATGATTAAGACTGAATCATTTCAATCAGTTCCCTGTCCACCAAACACAAGCAAAACTAAGTTTGTAAGTTCGAGCTTGAAAAAGATCAACTTTCCTTAAAAAACCATTTCTTTCAGTTAAGGTGCAGAGTTGAACTTTGATTAACTAAACCATATTAGTGTTCAAATGATTAGCGTTATTGAGACGACAATACAAGTCGTCAAGACTCGTCTCTGTTTTTATTTTGATGGATTCATTGCTTTGATCGAGTCGATCCAATATAATTCAACTGTTTTGATTTTTGGTGTGAAGTGAGTTGTGTTGAGTTGTAAAACATTTCAAGTTTATGTTTAAGTGAAGGGACACCATACCTTTGAAATATCACATGAAGGTGAAAGGAGAAGGAGGAGGCCTACTTCCGGCTGTTTTAATTTGTTAATTACTTCTTTATGAGTTTCTTAAGGGTCACTAATACATTATCAATAATAATAGTAGCGATAATCTTAAAACTTTTTTTTTCTTCTTCTGATTGAGAAATTATACCTTTCGTTAACCTGTTTGATAACTTTCAAGAAATGTAAATATCATTCTAAATTGAGGTTATATTCATGATCGTCATCATGAGTCTCTCTCCTTCTCTTTCTTTTCCTCTTTCCTTCCTCCTCCTTCTCTTCATCATTTTCATCTTAATCTTTCTTGGTTGCAATCGTTTCGCTTGGTTGATCACACAGGCCTTCAAGATGGTCTTTTTGAATGAGATAAAAATGATGGTGAGAATGGCCTGATTGACTTTCTGGTTCCAATCAGTATACATGTAATGCAAAGTAAAAACGTCTCTACCTTGAAGAGTAAAAATTATAACCACCAATTGAAACCTGTAAAAATGAGTAAAGAGAAACAAGTAAAAAGAAACTTTCAATTTCTGTTGATGAAGAAATGCAAAAACATATTGTTTTGAAAAAGGACAAAAAAAAATGGAAATTTTCATAAATTTCAGGTCCAATGAAGATAACTATTTAGATGAAACTGTAAATTATTATCAATAGGAAACACACAGCGGAAATTCTGGTAAAAATGAACATCGGAAATTGATAATCTACATTATCCATTTCTAGTAAATTTTTTTCGAGTTGTCTATATTAGGTTATCATTTGATCAAGTGAAAGTTAACCACTGCATCGACAAGTTATGAGATACACTCCAAGTCGAGTGTTTATCTCACAACTTGCATCTAACCATCAGATCGCCTCGCAATCCTTGTCCAATTATCCAAAGGTTTGGACTCATTGGGACACTAAAGTAACCAGTTTTAAAACTAACTTAAGCCACTGGTCCAAGAATAGTTTTTCAAAATTTTAACCAACAACTGACCGAGACTTTTACAAAATTGAATATTGAAGAGCAACAAGTAAAAGATCATTTTATTGCGATTTCAATGATTCCATCTTGATTGGGAAAAGATGAATGAATCTGATTGAAATTTCGTTCTGATGTTTTTAAATCAACTTGAATAATTGTTTGCTCTAGTGTCCAATGAATACATTTCAATGCAACAGTTGAGGGTTAAACTGTTAATTGAAAGAAAGTCAATTATTTTCATAATTGAAAAATGCAATAACAATTGTAATAGCCAATAATCAAAGTCATGGTTAAAGGTTTGCTTTCGTTTGCTGCCAATTTGTTCAATTTAACTAAGCAATTTGTTGTTGTTTAACAATTAAAAATGACATTCACCTAATTTGAATTTTTCTTGAGTCTAAACTTGTTTACAATTTGACAATTTTTCTGAAGTATATGTTTCAATGTAGAAGTATCATTATTGTTGATTGTTTGATAGACAATTTAGTTTGACAATTTAAATCAACCAACCGATTATCATTTTACCCAAAAATGTCCCTCAACTTCATGTTATGTTGTTTTTTGTTACTTTTGTATTCCCTCACTCAAAATGTATTGTTTTGAAAATGTAAAAATGGCGCTAACTTTTCATTCCAATTTTGGCCCGGAAACTGTTTACCTGAAAGACCATTTTTAGCCCGTCAAACAAAATGGCAAAAAAATCTACTTTTGGCCCAAAACACTTGATAACAATGAAAGCACCTAACAGCAATGATTAACATAACTTATTGCTGTTAATGGTTTAACTTTTTTTTTATTGGATCAATTGTAAGGCAAAAAGGATTGAAACTAAAAATAACAATAACGTAATGATAACAAAAATGCCGTTAATTGCAATCAACCTTCAAATGGATTAACATTGAAGATTGAAAAGTAGACACAATTAAGTGTAATTTATACTCAGTGATTTAATCGCCTTTATGTTTCTCCTTCCCTGTTGATTGTTTGCCGAATCAGAAATCAATGCAATTGGCAAAAATTTGTAACAATTGTACTAACAATCGACAATTGAATCTTACATCAGATGAGATTCACGGAAATCAGTTTTTTGTTTAACCTCAAACCTAACCTTGTTAATGAAACATTAACAAATCAATTGCAAGTGAAAGCTCATCTCAATATGCTTTTTGATTGTTTTCATCTCGATGACAAGAAAAGATTTGATTATTTTGATGGTTGGACATTGATATAAGTTGATAGAAATTGAATTGCAATTTAAATCTTGTAATTTAGTTTAACGCTGTTACGAGATTAAAAGGTCATCAGGAATGAAAGATCAATCAAGAAATGAAGTAAAAAGTAATCAAAAATCTATGCGATTTTATGGTAATAACTATATTCACAGCAAAGCAAATTAAAATAACATTTTCAAATGTTATTGCATTTGGTAAGAAATTAACTTTTCAAATGATGGAAACAATTGAAACATCTTGTTCAGGAATCAAGAAGCAAATCATAATGATCAAGAGAAAGCAAAAATTAACATTAAGATGTAGACAAATCATAATGAATCCAATGAATATTGATTCCCTAATTTTGCACAGTGAACACACAAAACAAAATATCAAATGGTTATTGATAAGTTTACAAGTTTAACCTATGGCAACACTGAATACCCACTGTGAGTTATCTCTCCACCTAAATGAATATATCTGATTATGATTAACCAAATGATTTGCTTTTTTCTTCCAAATGCAAAGTTAATTTGTTGCTTCTTCATCTGTAACTTCAATTATAATTAAGATTCTGATTTAAAGTAAAAGTCAAATTTTAACATATTTTCGCTTCTTTTTGCCTTCAAAAGGCCAAAATAAAATATTTAAAGCTCATGTCAAATTGATATGAATTGGGCTTGGTTTTCATTTCTTTATTATTATTGTTTCTCAATTTAACTAGCAATTTCGCTATCATTTGGCTCTTCTTTGTTTCATCCACTGATCAGATTCCCTGTTGTGATATATTCATATCTCATCACGTGACCTTCCAAATCAACTTAATATAGAGAGATGTTTCTTGTTATCAAATTGGATCCATTGTACATTCATTGTATTTACAATATTTTCATTAGTTGTTCCTCTTCTGGTTCTTACATTTTGTTCAACTTCAATTTCAATCTTCAAATATTGAGATGTTGGCAGTTTGCAAGCGCAAAAAGCATCTCATTGTTGAGATCAAATTATATCTTAATTATTGAAAGAATGGAATTGAATAGTTTACTTATTACACTTGGAACAAAACAAATCAATTTACAAACAATTGTTTTTTCAAGAGAGGTTGAAAAGTCCGTTAAAAGTTGCTTTTCTTGCAACTAAATTTCGGCCAAATCAATGCTCTTCCCTGTGAACCTGTTGGTCGGTTGAACAAGTGATCTCAAGTTTACTTGCAATTGGAGTTGAAATGAAATCGAAATGTTTATTGCAATCAAATCATGTTTAATTAGTAACTGGGAAAAGTAATTTGAATCAGTTTCTTTGCTAATTTGGTAAAGTTGGTTGCAAGTTGATTTTTTTGCCTAAAATTGTAATTTTTTGATATTCAATTGGAGAGCGTTTTTTGACTCTTGCAGGATGGATGATTATTGATAAACCAATTGTCAGCTTATCTGGTTTCCTGATTTTTTCCCATGAATTTTTGCTTTATCTTGTTTTTTTGCCTTTTAATTTTACTGCTCATTTTTATTGCAATTGAATCTAGAAACAATTTGTTTTCCTCTTTCATTTGTTTCACTTGTAGGATTGCGATTCAATCTCCAACTGAGGTTAATATAAAAAAGATTAACTTCCCATTGTGATGATTGAATGTCCTCTTTACCTTTACTTTAACTGTTGATGATGATGATGATTACTGTGATGGTTAGGGCGATGATAATATTAACCTGTTGAAGTAAACCTGCAAACTAAAGATATCATTTGTAACTTTGTATAATTGATTGATTCTAATTGCAACTGTTAATCTATTTTTCATTTAACTTTACCCTGCAAATGATACCTTTAAGTTTATTCATTAATTATGGAAAGAAGCTGAAATGTTCAGTGATGATGTGTTTTTAAATATACTCATTTAGAGTTGAATGATGAATGGCAAAACAATGATTGCATTACCATGTTCAACTTTTCATGGGAAATTAACCTACGCCCAATTACTGACCCAAGTTGATCATTTTAACTCAATTTATACCTTTACAGTAGCAATGAACAGAGGAAATTTATTCTGATGAATCGACTGTGAATGAGTAACATTTGAATGATGGATTCAACTGATTCTCAAGTTATTCAAACGATTTTTATTGAATTTCAGTGAAACCCAAAAATTGTTCAACTCAATTTAACTTTAATTAAACAACAATCAACATTCAAGGTTAACTGATTTACTGTTATTAATTAGACTTTTGTCGTTCACTTTTGGTCTAATATGTTCACTGGTTCATCATCACGATTAAGATCAATGAGAAATGAGCCAAACTGAGATTCCAAGGTTTTTTCTTTTCTTTTCTCAGAATTTTGTTCATGTTATTTGGTACATGAAATATCATTGATCAACTCAACCATTTAAATGGTTATGATCAAGTTGAAAGATAATCGTAATAATAAGCATAATAATAATGATAATAATTCATTTAATCAACAATTTGAAATGCTTTATGATTTTTATTGAACATTTACTTCAACAATTCTTATGGTTCAACAAAATGAAACTTTTTTTTTGCTCTCTTTTCCCCTGACTTTTCATTGCTCTTTTCACATAAAAAACAATTAACTCAAATGATAATAAATGTATCACAATGTTTATTACCATTTAAATTTATTCACTTATGACCAACATTGACCTTTACTTTGTGCTCCCTTCATTGACCATTTCACCGGAACACCAAATTTAACACCAACATTACCTGATGATCACCTTTACAGAGCATTACATTTAATTGTTAACCAAATAGTGAGAAAAGCAATCCAATTAATCAGCTTATCTGGTTCGTTGCTAAGGCCAAGGTTAGTCAATTAATTTTAATATCATAATCAACACTGATGATTGCTAATATATCTATTAATTGAGCCCAACACTGTCCAAGCGAGTCTTCAATGTCAGGTCACAAAGTGAATGCATGAGATTCATTGATGTCTATCAAATTACATTACATAATCAAAAGCTGTAGTTAAAAGTTTTAAAACCAAAGAATCAAAGTTCGAGAAAAAATTGAAAACTGAAATTCGTTAAAACGCTTGGCATTCAAAACCGAGAAAGACAGAACAAGATAGCGAAAGTCAAATCCACGAAAAATATCGAAGCTCATGTTGCATAAAAGCAAAAAATTCTTGCATTTATCAGTTCTTAATTAGCCATTATTGAGTAAAAAATTCAACTCATAGATTTGAATGAAAAAAATGAAAAAATTGCAAACTAAATGAAGCCAATTATGTTTATGACTATTGAAGCGTTTGTTTAATCTTCAGAGAAAAACTTTTATCAGTTAGATTTAGCTTCTTAATTTTACCCTTCGCTCGGCCTTTCCCTTCACTTTGGCTTTTAGACCTTTTCTGTTCTGGCTTTGGCTATTTTGCTGTGTTGACCCTTTACCGTTGAACACTTGTCTAACCAACAGAACGAGTGCAAGACAAAGAGGTTTTAAACTTGGTCTATCAACTTACAGCTTTTCAAGTTGACTAAACATCGTACTTGAAAGATACGATTTATCATGAAAACTACAGTAACCAAAGTTAGCCAATTACGCACTTTCCCAAACTGTACTCTCTCTCTCTCTCTCTCACTCATAACAACATTGATGAAAGGAAGAAAAAAAAATGGTAAAAAGCAGAAAAGATTAGCTAAAATGTCTTTAGTTTTATTTTTAAAAAATCGCCTTTAGTTGAAGTGAGAAAGCCTTGAAAATGTTTGAAACGAACTGAACATATGCCCTTTGGACCTGTTTCTTTCTCTCCTTCTACTTCTCTTTCTTTCTCTCTGTCTCTCTTTCCCCTTTTCTCTCTATCTCTCACTCTGCTCCAATCCCTCCCTTTGACCCCCTTTTCTTGAATGAGAAAAAAAAAGTCATGAATGAACGTAAAAATAAAGTGAGCACAGGGAGACAACAGTACGTGAACCCCTCCCATATGGCAAACATACGTTTTCTCACTCGGCTCACTCTACACTCATTCTCAACTCACTCTTTCTCCTTCATCATCTTTCACTTTTTCTTACCAATTTCCCATGAGTTTGCTTTCTCCATCATCATCATCATCTTACTCTCCATCTTTATCCAGTGCCTTTTTGTCAACAAAAGTTTCAATCATGTTTTGTTCGCTTTTCAGTTTTCACTTGTATTAATACAAACACAGTAATAACAAACACCACAATACAGCACACAACACACCAACACTCAAGCACTTTTGTTTTTTTGTTTTGTTTATTACCCAAAAATAGTGATTAACTTATAACTCATACACCAACAAATCAAAGTCAATTTTTTTATCCAGTGCTGGTCATTTCAAAGTCCAGTGTCCAGTGAAATATTTTTGTGTCTATTAACTATGAACCAAGCCATTTGGATAAACTTGATTTAACGTTATTTAACTCGTTGCGTTACTTTGGCCTTACATCTATTATTGTTACCGATATTTATCAATTTATTTTTTTGTTTCGTCGTTGACTCTTCATCATTCAAACGATGAGAGCTTTAAAACCAGAGACTATTGAAAGACCCACAAATGGTTTATCAAATCGTCTTGTACTCAAATCAGGTGAGTTTTTTTTGCCGTTCATTTAACCTCAACAATTTTGTTGTGATCTTTGTTGGTGTTTGGTTGTCATGTCTGTTAACCATTTATGAGTGCGATAAAAGCGTCAGGTTAATCGCAATCATTTAACTCACCTAGCCATTGATTTATTGAGCTTAAACATTAATAATTGTTGGTAACAATAACTTTGTTATTTCTGTTGAGCAAAAAAAAAACTTCTTGTGTTTTTACCTTGATTAAGTGGAAACACAATTAATTTTATTTTATTTATTTTACCTGATTTGAGTGAGAAACAAAAAAACACTCAAGATTATAATTTATTTCACTTTTTGTTTGCTCATTTAATTGCTGCCCATGTTATCATATGAAACTATATCAAGTACAATAAATATGAACAAAACTCAGTTTCTCCTATAAAATCAATTCTCATATTCATCATGTTCAGTAACAAGTTTCAAACATTGAAAGTGATTCAATGAAACTTTTTTTAAACTTTTTTCCAACTTTCATTTCCAGTCTTGACCAGTAAATTTTCAAAGTTTTTAATCAAACTGAAATTACAATTCTGTTAAAATCTGAACTTGCTTCTGTTGTGAAAATGGTGAAATGATGAACGGGTCCAAATAAAGTGACAGGTCAACTTGTCAGCTCGTTAAAACACCGGTATTAAAACCACTTTTTCATTTACGCATTCTGATGATCATTATAATATTTTTTTCTCATGGAGCAAAAACTACAGAGGGTAACAAGTAATAATAACAATAACAATAAATATAATAATCGAGGCCAGGTCACTTGACGTTTCTTTTTTGTGCCCCTCGACACCAGCCTTTCTCTCCCTCTCTCTCTCTTTCTCTGTCTCTCTTCTTCTCTCCTTCGTTGCATCTTCCACTCACTCTCTTCATCTTCACCTTTACTCTCTGGGAACCTTTGCTAACTTTTTTTTCTTCTTCTTCTTGTCTATCATCAAACTTGTTTCCTAGCTTTAAGTGACCTTTTCTTTATCAACCTGACCTCGATTGACAAAGACAGGTTTTCTTACCTGGAATTGCCTATGTACAGTATCATTCCCTCTCCCTCCCTCTCGCTCTACCTTTACCTTTAACCCTCTTTATTCTCGTCATTTTCATCGTCTTTATCGACTTCTTCTTCTTCGCACTGAGAGACTTAAGTGTGAGAGTGAGAATCAAACGTTTTGATACCGAACATGAAAAAGTTTAACAATTAGATTAGCCTTAGTGTATTATGTATATAAATTTATTGTAAAACTCTCTTTCTTTACTTTCTTTCTGTGAGAGAATCAAGGTTATCCTTGAGATTAGTACAGTTCTCAGTCTAATGTAATAAACCAATAATAATGTTGATATTATTATCATAATTATAGCCTGATGATTGTATTAGCTTGAGTAAAAATTAATGTCGATCACATTCTAATGTTAATCAATATCCTGACAATCAATCCATAGGATGAACAATTTGCGGGAAATATCACTTCAGCATCGAGAATCAGATTGCTCCGTTTTGTAATTTTCAATGTTAGTGTTTTAAGGTCAGAATCGAGTCAGATTCGGCAGAGATTCGGTTTGTTTTATTGAATAGATTCAGAAATGGCGAAAACTCAGGTCTATCGATATTTGTGTTTTTCTTATGGTAATGAAGTGCTAAGTGAGCGTCATTGCCGAAGGTGGTTTCAAAGTGGCAATTATGAGGTCAAAGATAGTCAGAGACGGAAAGTGACCTGTGGCATTGTCCATTGAAGGTCAAGCAGTCAATGCTGCCACCTATGGTGAGCAACTTGACCGATTAAATTAAAAATCCAAAGATAATCATTGGCCAATTGAAGAGTCTTTTTTTTATCATCAAGATAATTATCGACCTCAACTTTGACCAAAAAACTCAAGGACGATGGGAATTGCTTTCTCACCCATCCTAATATATGTGTTGGTTAGTTGGTTGATCAAGTCTTAAATGAAATTATTATCATTATTATTTAACAAGTCAAGAAAATTATTGCTCCTCTCTTTTGCTATTCAACTTTGTTTCTGTTCATCTTTTTTTTCATATTTATGTTACAATTGATGACAAGAATAAATTCAATTTGAATTAATGGCCCTTTTCACTTGATTAAGATAATTGAATCAAATTGAAGTTAATCTTGGAAAAAGGAGAGAAGAAGAAGAATTAACAAAAATACAATTCTCCTTGATTGGTTAACAATCATCAACATTGTGTTAACCATCAGCCAATTTATCCTCAATGTTTATCAATACTTATTTCACTTTAATGCATCTCGATCAATTGTAATGATATTTTGATTTGTAAAGAAACATTACAACAAGAAAAATTTAATTCGCGAATTGAGCTTAATTAATTGAGCGCAAAATCACAGATGACAGTCAGTTGAGCGTAAAGAATGCATTTAATGAACTTTGAATGTTCATAGAGAAGCAAAAATTAACCCAATTTGAGTCTTCAAAGTTGAAAGAAAAGAAAAATGAAAGATGCGAAAAAGTGAATCCTGTCAATGGTGATGAACGATGAACGATGAAATTGTTGAGGCCAAAAAGAGTTGACAAGATCTTTGGGTCAGTAAGATGATCCTTAAACAATGAAAGACTAAGAAGAAAGATTATAAAAACAAATGGTCAACTGATTGGACGACTATCGAGATACTTTAAGACACATGGAGTGAGGGCGATAATAATTGTCAGAAAACTGTTTTTACTCTTTGCTTGGAAAACAAAGTTTTCAGAATTTCTTTAACAATTTTTCCTTTCATCTTTTCTTTTCATCATCTTCATCTTTTATTGCAATGTTTGAACAAATAAGATTTGTTGCTCGTCAAAACCGTTTCCAAAACATCATTTAATAGTCGCATTTGCAACCTCAACCTCTTGCCTTTAGACGCAAAAAACGCAAAACGAGCCCAACCTCTCCACAGGAAGTTGTTTATACATCAATGTAAATCAATGTGAATGTAATTTATCCAAATGTTATTACTTGTTGATGTGATTGAAAATGTTGTTTTTTCCTCATCCATTTAGACTCATCTTTACCATGCTTTTTTCATGTATTTTTTGCCTTCTTTTACTAATCTGATTCTCAATTGATGTCAAGTGATGAAGGGAACCGAATAGGTGACGATGATTAGTCCAATATTGCATTTTTGTGCAATTTTTAATTTACTTTTCTCTCTTCACAAGAAAATGATGTTTTTTTCCTCTCTCTGCTAATCAACAAAAAGCTTGAATCAAACAGAGTTATTGACACTAATAACCATGTCAATGGTCAGTTTAGGTAAAGAGCAAAAGAGAGAAAAAAATTAACACAAAAAAAAGTTCTAAATTAGGTCACATATACATTTGCTTTCCTCCCAGTCGAGTGTTTCCAGTTCATTATCTATCAATTGATAATGAATGGTAAAAAATTAACTGAAAGCCAACAGAAAAATATTAACCAATTGAGAGCAAAAAGCAACTTGATAACAATGAAAATATAGAAGGCAAAGAATTGTAAATTTTAGAAAAGCAAAAAACTAGAAAACTTAGATCGTCACAATAATCACCATAAATTCATCATAAATTCATATCAACATGAACTCTCTGTTTACTGGATTCTCTCTGTTCTCTCTTCTCTAATTATTTCATTCTGTACCTATGATTATCTTGATAATAAGCAACAGGTAAAAAAACTGTGTAGTTAAAAGAAGCTGAGTTAACCTTTGTTTTCCTCTCTCTCTCGTCTCGCTCAGACGATTCAAATGTTTGAATGAAATAATAGATAAAAAGAGAAGAGGAAAACGCCCTTGGGGTTAATCTTATTCATCATCAACAACAAACACATCACCATATTCATCATCATATTCACCATGATATTCATCATTATCCTCCCACTATTCCTCCTCCTGTACTTTGCAAAAGAGAGAGAAAAAGAAAACTTAGAATGAAAAATTTTGTTATTATTTGAAAACAATTGACGATAATTTACTAATTTTACCTCAATTTCACCATCAACCTTTACACTTGCAGTTGAACTTTCATTATTACCAATTAACTAGAAGCCAGAAACCAGTAAATAGCAAGTTATTGCGAACGATGAAAATGTCTATGATTTAACAAATTCAAGTGAACATTTGAACAACAAAAAGTGAAGAACATTTTTTTTTTGCTCCAAAACTTTTCACAATTTCATTCATTGAACAAGTCTGAAGGCGAGAGTGAAAACAACATCAAAATGATGATAATGATAGAGTGAAAAGGGAAAGCAGAAAAAAAGTGTAAAAAAGTTGTAAAAGTGATGAGGATAAAGTAAACTGAAAAGGTTGGCCAAGAGAGAGGATCTACACTATGAATGAATGAATGTTTACCAATGAAGAAGAAGCAAAAAAGATGAAAAGAGAGTCAAGATTATGATGGTGAAGATAAAAAGCGTAAAATAAATTTCATGTATGAATGGCGAGCTACACAGAGAGAGAGAGAGACAACAAAAAGCTACTACAGGTAAAAAAGCAAAGGTAAGATATGGTGAGTAAACTTTAGTTATGTGAATATTGTATTAAAATGTTAGTAAAAGCTTGAAAGGTTGGAATCTGACTTTTTATGAATGAAGCCACAAAATTGTGAATCAATAAACAGTTTCCAGGCATAAGTTGAACCATGTTCATGTTGCCATCATTCATTGACAACAACTTTATCACCATCACTTGATACTTTGATCGTTATGGTAACAGTTTATTTTAGCTAATTAGCTTTTTCACTCAATCAGTGAATATTAACATATTGAAAGAACTTTTTCTTTCCCATGCTTGAAGCGAATGAAGAAAGTTTACCAAAAAAATTATCATTCAAAGTGTAATTCAACTTGTTGATTGATTGCAAATTGTGAGCAAATTAAAATATTAATTGAATTGTTTCGTTTATTGTTGACTATTTTTTGCAAAAATTATTGTTTACTTTTTTAAAGTCACAGGAAATATTGATTACAAAGTTTAGTTATTTTTGGGTTTGAGGAAAAAAAAGTTGTTCAAGATTTACCTTTAATATCGGTGACACTTGATTGATCATCTTGATTGTTTTCCCTGTTTTCTTGTGCTAATTGTGCCGTTTTTCACTGGGTTACTAAAGTGTTGACCACAATTAGGGTCCAAATTACATGGAATAAAAGGTTTCAATTTAGGTTCCAAGAGGAAGAGAGTCATAATTAGAGAAGGTAAAAGAGACAAAAAACATGGTAAATGGCGGACAAAAAGTATGCTAATAATGATCTATTAACCTTGTTTTCAGTTTCATCTTTTTTCGCTTTTCTTCTCATCATTCTCATCTTCCAATGTCTTCTTTTCTCACATTGTCCTGTTAACTGTTTACTGTATGTTATCGTCATTACTATTATTAAAAAGCTCAAAGGAGAGAGAAGGAGAGAGAAGCTTGAAATCACATAGTTTACAGAGCACAGGAAGTTCAGGATGATGATGATGATGTTGGTGATGAAGGAAGAAGAGCAAGCAGTTAAGATGAGGTTAAGATCTATGAGAAAAAAAAGTGAAGGAAGAAGAAGATAAGAAGATGAAAACGACAATGAGAAAGCCTAACAAAACTTTCTCATAACACGAACAAAACTGTAAACATTTTGCATATTCAATTTACTTTTACATTTAAATGTTCAATGTTCACTTCATTTTTCAATTTATTGCCTTGTCCAGTTTCGTCTATTTACCATGCAACAGGAAAACGGAAACATTTTCATCTCTTTTTCATTGAATTTCATGAAGACTGGGGTCACTTTAGTTCAATCACATGTTTAGATTTGATCATTTTGGTTGCAATTTTTGATCGCTTTACTCGCTCATTGTTAACTGATGATTAGAATCAAATTAAAGCTAATTAAAGTTAATCATTACTCTCTTTGGACACTCTTTGTTTGTTACAATTTATTGTCCCTTATTGGCCATCATTTAGCCTCCAACAATAACGTTGAAGTAACATTTTATTGGTGAAATGAAAGAAGGCAAAAAATGAGAAATATAAATATTTCATTGTTGCAAGATTATCGAGATTCAGGAAGAAGATGCTTTTAACTCTTTTCATACTAATAAAAATGAATTCCTTTTTAAGAAAGTTAACAATTTTTCTGTCTTCATTCAGTTGTTCATAATTGTGATAATAAATGATAATCACAATGCACTCTTCATTAGTAAATTGTTGTTTTAACAACTTTAAAACTCAGTAAAGTTAATCTGCAATCATTTGTACCTTTTAAAACAGTTTATTGCAACCTCGTTCTGTGGTTTCAGCAAAAGTTTCAGAAAAGTAATTTCTCATTGATTTAGTGGAGAAAAAAGTTTGAAGCTGAAAAATTGAACCAAAAATCTTAAGAAAGACTGAAATAACGCTCATAAATTGTTAGCAACATTTCACAATTAGTTGTCATTGATTTTATTGAACATTAATAATTGAGCGTTACAAATTAACCTAACAATTGTTTGCTCTAATTTGGTTCACTTTTTGCCTTTTTTCACGTTTCGTTGTTCAATGTTCATTTGAATATCTAAATATCAAAACAAATTGAATGTGTCAAGGTAACAATTGGATGGATGAATTTGCTTGAAATGATATTTTTCAATTTTTACCAATTTTTTGCACTTTTTGCTTGAAACAACTTTTTCTTCCAACTCAACCCCTTCAACACCTTTGGAAGAGACAAACGTTTTCAATGATTTAAAGATATTGGGTTTTTTGTTGGTTTTTTGGTTTTTCACAGGTAAACACAAGTTGAGACAAATGCAGTCAAGTTAAAAATGCAAGTCAAGGTTGAACTAACGGCGCAATAAAAACACCAGAATCCAGAGAACCACAGAATTGCTGATTAAAACCAATTAAACTGGTTAACATGGTTAATACTGATTAGCATTTTACCCGATATTTCCTTTGCATTATCTAATCATAGCAACGTTTCCGTTGAACATTTCATTTGACTGATAACAATTAATGTCATCAAAGGAAATTGAATCGTAGAAACGGAGAAAACAAAAATGAATTTATTGATTATTCACCAAATTTTAGTTAACTTTGTTTCTAAATTGATTTTTCCCAATCTTTACCTTGCAATCAATTTACCTTGATTGATCAATCTTAATTGTTGTTTTTTCTCACGTTTCAACAGCAATGAAGTTTCACTGAAGAAAACAAATTGCTGAAACCCTTTCATGATTCAACCAAATGATATAAATTTAGTGTTTGGCTTATCATTAAAATTGTTAATTGTTTCATTCGTCTGGTAATTAATTAACCTTATAAATGGAAAATTAAGCAAATGAGAATTAAAATCTTCAATTGTTAACATTACAACTTGCTATTATTACGAGCAAATTAACTTCCGTGTTTTTAATCATTAATTGTTAACTACAACAATCAACAACTTTTTTTACTCTTCTTCTGTTGAGTAAATGTTTTCCAAGACAAATGCTCTACTCTTAATGAACCTTTGATTCTCAGTAAAGGGTGAAAGTTAATATTAATTGTAATTAATAACATTAATAACTTTTAATAATCTCTTCAGTTCAATAGACATTTTTCATTTCATGATGAACATTTGTTGCAGCAATTAATGTTGCTGCAAAAACGAAGCTTAAATTGTCTTTAATCAGTAAATTTTTTGCCCAAATTTGACAATCTTTTTTAATAAAGCAATTAAAAGCAACTTTAATCACGTAATTGTTAATCTGAACAATTAACGAAAGAAATGGAATTCATTCATTTCTAGATTATGCAAGTTATCAGTGCAAGTGGTTACCGTTGATAAGATAAGGGATGAAGTAGCTTCATTCATGGTAATATTATTATTTGATAATAATATTAATATCAGATGGAAATTGAATTCTGAATGTTGGAAGAAAAAGGTTGAAATGAAAAAAACCTGATTTATTAACAATTTACATTTTTCTTTCACAGATTTACCTGCTCAGGTTCCACCTCTTACACCAGGAACCAATCAAAAGATGAACCAAGCATTGATTGCAAGTTTCAGCAGTTTCCAAAGGGAACGAGAGTTTTGTAGCATTCCAAAAGGTAAATTGATTCATCAAAATTTCCATTAAAATCATGATCAGGTGAAAAGAGAATTTAAATTTTTTCTTTCAATTGTTTATTCATGAACTTGCTCATGAAAAATTGTGTTCACTTGCAGTTGAAATATGTTGAGTAATGAGTCTGAAAAATTGTCATATTTTGTTTCAATTTTCGTCATCTTAATTGGCCTAATGGTTGGCTGATCAAAAGATCAGGTTAAGGTTAGCTTATACAGTTTGTCACAATAATATTAATGATAATAATGATAATCTGAAACAAGCATGAAAAGCGTGTCAAACACTGTTGATCACTCTTACCTTTTTTTAACTCTTTTTTGTCTCTTTCTCAACCAGTTGAATCTATCATGAAATCTTACTTTCCCTTTCTTTCACTTATCCTTCATCTTCAATACAAACCTCCGGTCTGATTTAAGTTTACCAATCAACCGATCAACATGATGTTGACAACTATGCAATAACAATATTAATCAACAGGTAGAAGAAGAAAAAAAAGGTTTACTTTTTCCCATTTTTCACCATTTAGCATCAACAAGGCCTAACCAATACTTGAAGATAATTAGACCAAAGAGACCTTGATCCATATTCGGGTTAAAGAATCACTTTCTCCGTTTTTTTCACCAATTTTTCAACTTTTCTTTTCTCTTTCACTCAAGATGTTCTGATCATGATTTTGTATCCTTTGATTGATTTTTGTTTTTATCCGAAACTAATGAATCTCTTTTTGATAACCTTTCAACAGATCCTCGTGAATGGAGTCCAAACGATGTTCAACATTGGTTAAATTGGGCGATGCGGGAATTTAGTTTTGAAAGTAGTCAAACATTTTATCTCAATATGAAAGGTAAAGACGTTTGTAACCTGAGGAAGGATGAATTTTTGGCCTTAACACCGCCTTACATGGGAGAGATACTCTGGGAACATTTAGATATACTCCTTAAAGGTGAGTCAATTGATTACTTTACTCAAACAAGATTCATCAGAACGCAGTTGATTGACATAAACATAAAAGAAAAGAAGAAATAATTCATTTTCGATTACATGAAACACTACTGATTGAGCCAATGAAGTTTTTCTCAGTTTACCTGAATCACCAATTATCCAGGTCATATCAGGTTTAATGACATTTATTCAATCCACAGAATTGAAAATTAATGCGTTTAAAAAAAGAGCTTCAAAAATGATGCTTTTATTTGCAACAAAACAACCAGATTACAACAATCAAGTTTTCAAAAAAGTTTTACCTTTTCTCAATTATCCTGTTGTTGACCTGTTGATGCTAATAACTTTACACACACAGAATTGTGTGATTCATTCAGGACAATCATTTAGCTGAATATCTTTTTTTTTCTTCAACAACAAAACAAGAGAAGCAAAGAGTCGCAACAAAATGTCAATTAAACTTGAGGTGGCATGAAATACAAAATAACATAGTTGCATAGATAAATAAAAGGAAAGGTTAGGAGCAGCAAAAAAAAGAGATGATGAAGTAGCAATGATGATGATGATGATGGCGAGACACTGAATTGGTCAGGGAGAAAAGGGAAAATGAGAAACATTTTGGTTACAATAAATATATGCTTGGATGATTCTCTATTGAAATTGTCTTTTTAAGGCCAAATGATGATAATAATAATAATATAAATATACTTACATTAATCATGATGATGATGAATCTGCCTTCTCTTTCATCCTATAACTGAAATCTTTCATGAAAACTCCATTGATAACGATCATCTCTTAACTACGTGTTTACACGTCACAGCGTAACTTGAGCTTTACATTCACTCTATTGATATAAATATTTTTTGTAAAACTAACGCAATCGTATGAGAAAAAAAACATTCACTTTGTTAAATTTTCATTTAATTCAATTGTAATGACCATTTAAGCCGATGAAATTCAAGTCAACCTTCAGGAAAACTTCAAAAGAATCATGTTTTGACAAAAACTTTGATAAACAGTTGATATTGATGAAATTAGCATCTTTTTTGATGTAAAAATAGATGAGACTTTGGTTTCGACTCAAGGGTTAGAAATGAGGAATCGACTGAAACTTTATTGATTGTAAAGTTGTTTTTTCATTATTCAACTTTTGTTCATTGATTTACTCACATAATTAACTTTAAATTACTATTTTGGGTTTAATGATGAAACCAATTATAATCTGTTGGAGTTGATTTTATAATTACGTGTTTCTTGTGTTAATTTTTTCGCCATTCAACTTTAATTCACAATTAACATGAGATTATTTTCATCTCAGATGACTTTTCGCTCTTCGCCATTTCTCCTTGTTTTTCATAACAAATGATATCAGTGGTTGGAAATTTTCACTAGTATTGATCAATGATCATTATCATGATGAGAAAATGAAAATTAGAATCAAATAACTCATTAGAACCTCAAGTTTAAAGAAAAGGTTGAAATCATTATTTTTCAACTTCTCTTGTTGTAATGATTGGAAGCGACAAAAAGAGCGAGAAAAGATGCTGAAAAGTCAATAATTATCAAGTTTAATTAATGAGTTTACCTTTTCAATGAATTTGAAAAATGAAGAGAAAATTTTTTAAACTTTTTTTTCTTTTTTTATTTTCTCTGTAAATTGTGCAGAAGTTGAAGTCAATAGTCGAACCAATACATTTGAATTGATAAACAATTCAAACTTGTTAACAAACGGAATATCGACGTTGAAATCATCTTCCCCTTCATGTTCATCACCGCCACCAACAACGCCAATCCAAGCATCGCAATCAGCGACAACACCAACCCCAACCTCGGTTAACCAAACAAATGATTCATCCTTTTGTTTGCTTCACTTTGACAACTATTTTCATTCAGATATGATTGATAACCATGTTGTCCATGTAAACGATTATCACAATCAACATCACCTTATCGGCGGAGGCGGAGGTCCAGTTGTTTACCCTGTACTATCGCCACCTTCATCAACCTCATCTTCCTCTGAAAGATGCTCTTCTGTTACTGGTCATTCTCATGTTCACCCAATCAACCAACATCACCCTTCCCATGGAACCCACCATCATCTTCACCCCCAACAACAACAACAACAACAACACGGTCAACATGGTCAACATAGTCTCCATCAATTGGGCCAATCACCGTCAACCCTTGACCCAGTAACGATAACAACCAACCCAACTCTATCATCCTCTTCCCTGTCCTCTTCATCCTCAACCTCGTCCGTTGCATCACCTCTTTCAGTGGCATCACCATCACCTTCATCATCCCATGTGATTACCAACATTGCCTCGCCTGTTGCCGTCTCATCCAGCACAGCAACAACAACATCAACAACGACAACAACCGCATCATCAACGTTATCTTCCGCATCCTCAACCTCCTCTTCATCCTCATCTTCACCTTCATCAACCAACTCCACAGGTCCAATAGCTTCTATCGTGTCAAGTCAACAACAAGCAACATCCACATCTTCATCCACAAGCTCAGGCTATTTAGAAGGTTTGTTAAAATTTATTTTTTTTTAATTGCTCTTGATTTAGTTACAAAATACAATTAACCAACAACTTAAATAATGTTAATAATACGGACAAAAAAGAAACCGAATTACGTTTAACCAGTTAATGTGTAGATTGAAATTAATGGCTACTTTTTCCAGTCTCTTCAAGGGTTGACCCAACCAGAATAAGAAACTTTACTCAATACGAACCAGTTTTTTGACTCTTGTTCATCTTTTTTATTTATCTTTTCCTTAGCACCTCTCATTTTACTCTTCTTGCTCTTCTCTTCTTATTATTATAATATACGTCAAGCTTGTCATCCTTTTCTGATGATACTTTTTGGACTTTATATTACTCTTATTTCATCAGCAAAAACGTAAGGAAAGATTATGAAGACGGTGATTAAAGTGCAAAGAAAAAGAAGAAGAAAAAGAAGAAGAAGAAGAAAATGGAAAAAGCTGAAAATGTTTACCAGATTCATTGACTTTGAAAGCATGTATTTGTTGCTTTCTCCTGTATACATAATTAGTTAGGACATTGGATAAAGTGTATGTTATCTTATGAGTGAAAGAAGAGGAAAAAAAAGTCTCGAAAGCACAAAAAAAGAGAAACAAATAAGTCAATTTATCAAGTGTACCAACATATGTTTAAACTCGAGGTCAACCAATGTTTGGAAATGATCGCCGCAACTTTGCCCATTCACTGTAAATAACTGAACAAGACAAAAAAAAGTTCAACCACAACAGAGCAATTAGACAAGAAGAAATGATAAAAATTAGCATTTGCACAAAACATTTTCTCATCAGTCAAGTGTTAGAATAAACTTTTTAGCCAACAATCCAACAGATTTCATCAATATTTGATTCCAAGTCGATGCAAAAAAAGTTGCACTTTGAATCTGATCAAAACGGCAACTTTTCGCGCTCTTCTAAAGCTTTTAGTTAATCGCAACAAAAAAGCGTTTCCATCGTCAAATAAATGTAAATCACTCTAGTCAAATAGTTAATAATATCAGTTACAAAGTCAAATAAGTCTCTTGCGATTGTTTGTTATTGAGATTTGACTTGAGTGTGTCTAAGCATCCATTATGACTTTGAACCAATGGGTTTGGTTTATACCTTTAACCACCTTATACCTTTACACTAATTGGTTCCGGTTAGTTCAAAAGAAAGGTTATAAAAGCCAAAGTCACATAGAGCTTCCGGTTAAACTATTGGGCATACGCCTGATGATAGAAGTGAGTAAAGGCGAGTGAGTAAGCGACACGTTAGGGATTGGTTTCCGCTCAGATTACCATGACCATGAAGCTTAATATGCCAATCAGAAGCTTCACTTTTCTTTACCTTTACATTTTCAAGTTTCTCTGTTTATTTAGAAAAAAAAGAAAAAAAGAAAAAGAAGAAGAAGAAAAAATCTTTATCGTTATATCATTATTATTATGTTGTTATTGTGATTATTTGTGATAATGATGACGATGAAAATAATATTATAAGCATAAACTAATATTAACAACTCCCTTTAATAATTTTAGCAATAATTTGATTTTTTTTTCTGTTGACTGTTTAAACATTCAGTGAGACTCAATGAGACGTGTTTCGGTCTTTTAATGCATAGATAAGGGAAGAGAGGGAAAAGGACCGCTGAAGTAAAGGCAAAGGGAAAGATGAAGAACTGGTCACCGGAAGTGGCTTCCGAACTTGTACTTTTATCTTTCATCTTCTCTTTCAAAGGGAAGATAAGAGTTGAAGAGCAACTTGATTTTTTTTCCTCTTCTTTTTCATAAAATTGTCTCTAAATGGACGAAACGCCCCGAGATGATGATGATAATGCTTGTTCCACTGATGATGATTAACGATAAAAAGATTTTTCTTCTTGAAAATGATTTACATTTTTAACAATTAAAGTTTCAGGTTGAACATTTGTTTCAATATTTAAACTGTTCAACTTGATTTACCTTTAACTTTATTTTGTAATCATTTTCCTCTGACCATTTGGTAAATATTAAACTTTTATAATTAACAATTTAATGTTAATTGAAAGGTAAATTGTTTACAAAAGTATCAACATTTAAATATTGTCCATCTTGAAAAAGCATTTAAAGATAAACATAAAGGTGAAAACGGATGTTTTACCTGAACAAATGATATCCATTATTAGAGCAGCATTAAATGGTAAAAATGAGCAAAACTTGAACAATTTATTTACCATAATTTTCACTGAAAATTGACAAATTGTTCAACTTCATTATTGAACATTCGTATGTATCTAGAGTAAGAGTCTCATTGAGTGACTACAATTAACCTGTCCAATGCCAAGAGACTAATTAACCCACCTTCGACTCAACATTTGGAAGCATAAAAACGACAAGAAAAGGACACAAATCACTCAATGAATTTCGATGTCATTTTTTTGTTTACTCCAAAAAATGAAAAGTTTAAAAATCGATGTAAAAATCATAATCATTTCATCTAAAGGAATTTGTCCTTTTTTTGTGGTTCCTCATCTATTTTTGGTCATTTACTTTTCGTTTTTTCTCTCTCTCTCTGTGGTTCCACGTTTACTTGCATATTCACAGTTATTTTTGGGCAAATATGAAACCTAAAAAGAGTCAAGTGAAGGCAGAAAAAAAGGAAAATAGTTGAACAAAAAAGAGATGAAGAAACATAAGTTTATATGGGAATAGTGAGAGACGGAAGAGGAGGAGGAGGCGGAGGAGGAGGATAAGGATGCTTATACCTTCCCTACGTCTAAGTAGCAATATACAGAAATGAAGTTTAAATGTAACTCCAAAGTCCACCCTGTAAAAGCGTAAAAAAAGGCCAACACATAACACAAAAAGTAAACTGAAGAGGGCGAAAAAAGAGACTTGACAAGAGACTGTAAAGTTGCAAAAATATTTTTGCCTCTTTCACCGTCATCATCATTATCATCAACATTTTGTCTCATTTTTTGCTTTTGTTTAACAACATTTCAACTCAATTGTATCCATTAGAGAAAGCTTTTCATGATTAAACATCAAATATTGAGCATTGACAATTTCAATATTTGAAATCATTCATTTCTCTGTCGCCAAAAAGATTGAACAAAGTCAACCTCTTCTTTTCACCTCTTTTTTACCCTTCAATATCGTCTTACAAGTTTCATTTCTTGTGTGATTGATCAAAACCTTGTTTTACTTCTTTCCAAGTTGCCCTGAACAACTCTACTGAACATCATCATCAACTTGTTTAAACATTCATTCATATAAAAATTGGAACCTTCCACCTATAATAAAACAACATTTAAAAGTTTAGTTACTATTGTTGTGTGAATAGCGAAAAATCCTTGCGAGAAAAAAAAGTTAACGTCAACAATCAGTTAACAACTTTCAGCTTCATTTTTATCTAATATCTTTTTGTTATTATTGACTCTGAGTCTCTTTTTTTATTTCACTTCAACATTGTTCATTTTTGGCCAATTTTTACCTGTTATTTTTATTCCACAATTATTATCGTTTTTCATTCATTATTTATTGATTGTTGTTGTTGGTAACACAACAAAACAGGGCAACTATCAACTAACTGTGATAATCATTTAGCAATATTTGATTGTGAATCTCATCATGTGAATTAGTGAATCTGTCTTCTGGATTATTATCATTTCTTCTTGCTGGAAAATTCATTTTTTATTCAATTTCTTCTTCTCATCACACTTTTTTCACCCTTTCAAGGTTAGTATTCACAATTGAAAACATTGCATCAATCATGAGCTTTGTTGTGAGAATAAGTTGAAACAAAAAATGTGAAAATTTAAATTAAATTTTGCTAATAAAATCATCAATCATTATTGATGATTCAATGACAATCTTGTTTAACCATTTAGTTTACATTCAATGGTCAAGTGTAAACTATTAAAGTCAATTGATTAACAGTGACAATTAAAAGGGCAGAGAGGAAAGTTGATTACAAAAGCTCATCAATAATAATCGAGTTTGATTTTAAGGGCAAAAAACGATTAGTTGAATTGACATTCATTAAAAGTAATTGTTACAATTGGTTAACAGTGGAAGAGTCTAATTGATTACTGATTTGACTGTTTTTTTAGGTTAACATAAAGTTAATTGACAATGAAATTAACAACACAAATGGATACAATTGTTGGGTCAGAATGAGTTTGATAAAGAGCAATAATTATGTATTGATGGACATAATTATAATGATAATAATGGATGAAAAAAGTTAACTCTAAATGGATGAATGAATATCAATTTTTTGACTCTTCCGTTTCTCTGTTTATCATCTTCTTCTTGATGCTAACCTTTACTGTCTTTGCCCATTGGCCCAGTCACCTTATAACGGTTTCACCTGCGATTTTCATCATCACTCTCATGATCATGATTCTCATGATTTTTTCCATTCCATTTTCTTTTCTTTGTGAAAAAAAACTTGAGTTTACTTTTTTTCTTCTTCTTCTTCTTCCCAACTTACAAAACTTGTACTTGTTCCGTTTACTTTGGTCATTCATGAGTGATTTTGTGAGAAGAAGAAGAGAAAGAGAGAGTAAAAATGTTAATGATGATGCTGATGATGATGATGGTGATGGTGGTTATAGTAGAAGATTAAACCACTGTAATCAAGTTTTTAGAAGCAAAGAAAAAAAAGAAGAAGAAGAAGAGAAAAGGGAGAGAAAAGGAAGTTTACAGAGAGACGATTGAAGATGAAAAGTTAGTGAAAGGGAGCAATAGTTTCCGGCGACTTTGGGTTCTCCCTCACTGTGACTCCTTATCATTTGTTAAAAATGAATTTAAAACTAACAGCTAAAATGACATTTCATTGGAGTTGATAGGGCCAAGGTAATCGAGGTTAAGAAGAAGAAGAAGAATGAGAAAGAAGAGTAGCCAGAGAGAGATGATGATGTTAGGCTGAAGGAGGAGAAGGAGGAGGCTTAAGAGAGTCATCTCTTCCGACAGGTGTGATCCTCTCGATACGGTTTGAGATCAATCCCTTAAAAATCTGAGAAACTTTCATTTGAACATAAAATAATAATAACAAGAAAAGAATGACCAAAGATATATTAACTTTAATTACGGTCTGACCCCTTGAAGACAACTTGATCCAATCATCATCTCCTCCTTCATCCTCTCATCACAACTACAAGGTTAATTTATTTTCAATGAGAAGAAGAAGAAGAAGAGAAAAAAGTGATTCTAGAAAATAAATTATCAACATCAGATTTCAAATTTACATCCTTTCATCATCTTGATCACAATTAATCTTATTTTTTCTTCTTCTTCTTCTCCATGAAACTTGATTCTCTTTACCAAGCTTTCACTTAATTAAAGGCGATTGTTGGCGAGACTTGACTGCGAGTTTCTAGATTTATCAAGCAACTTCATCATCAAGTTTACATTGATAAATATTAATATTAATTGAAGCTCAACAACAGTTTAAATGGCCAACAACAAAAAGCCAATGAAGTGTAATTTTAGCTGTTGTTGCTTGATTCCCGTTACAGTCAAGCAGAGTGTGTCTGTCTAATGAGCGACTCTGTACATTACTTGGCTAAATTAGTTGAGTTAAATTGGCTTGATTGCCTGTGAATAAGCCAATTATTATCATTATTTTTTTTTACTTTGCTATTTACAATGTAACTGACATTGCATTTCTGGATAACTGCAAGCAAAAAAAACAACAATTGTTTGTTAACTTTAGCATATAATTTTCAAAGGTCATTTTATAGTCAATTAAAAAGAGAAACATTATTATCATTTTAATCATTATCATCATTGATCAACCTCAATTTGTTCATTTACTCACATTTATGATTGAATAACTACTAGCTACTTGTGATGATCATGATTAATAGCAATTCCTATGAATGAACATAAATTATGATATAATGTGAACAATCTTCTTATTATAAACACAAAACACTTTTCTTCTTCTTCTTCTTCATCTTCATCTAATCATAATGCAAGTGAAAATTGGTGAAAGCAAACACCCAACTCTCATCAAGTTATCATCATCATCATCATCTTCAATCCATTTTCTTGTTCAGTTGAACATGAAGATGAAGACACAAAATTTAGACTAAAATCAAGTCGTTTCAAGGGCTTACGATAATCTTGAACATAATCATCATCATTTCATTTTCTCATACATTTTCAATTCTCTTATTAGTTTTCATTTTAATTGTTCATTTGATTAGTGATTATTATTACATTTCTAATGGTTACTCAGTTATTTGAAACTTTCCAGTTAATAGTAATTGTTTGAACATGATAATAACAATAATGATAATTGTGGCAATAGTGTTAATACCATAATAATTCATTTAATATATTATGCACTTTGATCAGATTCAATGATATTCCCCTTTTCGCGTTAATTTTGCTTCTTCTTCTTTTTCTTCTTCTCTTGTTTGTTAACTTCAATATGATGAGAATGGGTTAATTATCATGTTAATTGTTTACTAAATGAACAAGTGTAATATTCTCATGAGTAAATGATGAATTATCAACAGTTTTTGATTGTATTTTTAAAATCAACTTTTCTCTTTACTTCTCTTCTTCAGACATGGGTAACTTAACTTACAACCATTTCACCGAGTCTATGCACACACTAAGTGATATTGGCCATGATGAGATGGGTCTAGTGGGTCAACATTATACTGATGATACCGGTGACTATGGACATGAAGGACCAACGGGTCCACATGCTGCCTACCTAGACAATGGGTCTGACTTTTATCCAAGTGGACCAACGATGCTCAGTGAATCTAAATATACACCAACTTATGTTTCACCCAAATCATCTTATATCAATAATCGAGGTAAGTGTGTGTGACTTTGATTTAGAGGCTGATGTTTAACTTTTTTTCAACCGTTTATGTCTCATCTCTTTAGGTCGATACTCGAGTCATGATATAACCTCGCTTGATTTAATGAACAATTATGGTTCTCATGTATATGATAATTCATTTCAAAATGTGCCTTCCTCTATTCCACCAATGTCTCAACATCTTAACCATTCAACAAACCATCATGGTCACCATCCACATCATCACCTTTCCTCTCCTCAACACCACCAACAACTTCATTCAACTCAAGTCGCACAACATCATCAACAACAACAACAACCACCACAACAACAACAACAAGCACAAGCACAACAACGCCAACAACAAGCACAACAGCCACAACAAACTCACCACCATTCACAACCTCAACCTCAACATTCACCTTACAATGGATTACACTCTCGTGACCATTGTTTCAGTCAATCTTCCTCATCTTCTGGATCTTTTCCCTCTTCCCTTTCACCCTCTGGACGAATAATAACCAGTAACACTGACGGTAAACCAATTATACAAGCAACAAGTATTGCAGGTAAAATAGACTTTTCATTCATTCCTTTCAAAACACAAAAAAGACAAAATATTTAACAAATTTTTTTCAACTCCCATTAGGAACTGGACAAATTCAATTATGGCAATTTTTACTTGAACTGTTGTCCGATAAAAGCTGCCAAAACTTCATCACTTGGACAGGCGATGGCTGGGAATTCAAGTTGACTGAACCCGATGAAGTTGCCCGACGTTGGGGACTTCGCAAGAACAAGCCCAAAATGAATTACGAAAAACTGAGTCGTGGTTTAAGGTACTATTACGATAAAAATATAATCCATAAAACGGCCGGTAAACGTTATGTATACAAGTTTGTCTGCGATATTCAAGAAATGATTCACCAGACGCCTCATGATTACCAGCAGTTGGTTGATCTCAAAAAGGAGAAAAAAATGGAAGATTAGTTTCTTCTTTAGCTCTAGTTAAAGATAAATCGACGTTCAATCGATTGGACAGTCAATAGTTACTTTTTTAATTGGTGGCACTCGTCAAACAAAACTGAATGCAAGCAAAAGTGCTCAATCTTTTCTGATTATCCCGATTAAGAGAAGAGAAAAATCATTTTCAATTTCAAATATTCATTCAATGTACATAATTGATATGTGATCAAACGACATTAAATTTTTATTTCAATCCAAATGTAACTTATAAACAAAAGCAACATTTAAACAAATAAACAACCTTTTTATCAATGTTTATCATATAAACGCAAAGCCAGAAACTAATCAGTTGAACAAGTGGAAATACATGGTGTTGCTGATTGATTAAACAATTGGAGAAGTTGTTTTCAAATTAATTCAATATCATCTGGTGAACTTCACAACAAAATATTTACTTTTATACCTTTTCTTTTCCATAACTTCGTTAATCATTGTAATGACAGTTTCGCAGTTTTTTTTTATTGAGAAACAAATGTACAAAATTATTCAGTCAGACAAGTTCATCTCCTGTCACAGGGTAAATGAAAGTCAACTCTGAATTTATACGATGATAATACAATGTAAAATATAACAACAATAAACAAACACAACTTTGAATCTTTTTCTTCAACTAATTACATTCAAATCAAAATCTCAGCATTTGAAGTGATCTCAGGAAAAATAAGACAAAAATAAACAGCTGAAATGCTCGAGATGCTCTTGTTTTATCGAGTAATTAGCACTTTCTTGACCATTATATTCGGTTGAAGGAATGGCATACAAACGGGTTCAATTGCAGCCAATCGGTCATGAGATGTCTAATCAAACAAACTTCACTTTAAACTTGAATCGTTCATTTTGATAAATAATTTTATTGGGATCTGTTGTTCAGTATTGAGTTACTATGTAATCATCGTTATTTAAGTGGTTCATCTTGCTTATACATAAGCCTGATAATTGTGAGTGACTTGGTTTCTCAGTCCTTAGTTTTATTCATCGCTTGACGAGCGTAGCGTTCAAAAAATTCAATTTACTACAAAATAGAAATAAAATGCCCATCTCTGTCTCCAGGGTTGTGCATTCTTCCAATTCCTCCAGGTCTGAACAAATCTAAATATTCTGGGTTCATCAATTTTTTATCAGTTAGGTAGAAATGGCAAACTGTGAAAAATTATATTTGGTTTAACATAAGATGTTGCCTTAGAGTATTGGTCAACGGGCTGCCATCTACTGGTGTAGTAAGTAACTCAAAACAGATTTGGGTTCAAAGCAGCAAAAGTCAAAATAGCAAAGGGAAAATATCAAAAAGTTAAACCAATTCAATTTACGCTTTTCATAAAATTTATCGAATAATTGAAAACCATTTTACCGTTTAAACTTTTTTCACTTTATTTACCCATAACTGCAATCGAAGTTTTAATTTGAATGTGATTTTGAAAATTATCGGTAATGAAATTTTTCAATCTGTCCAATGATCGCCCTTTGTGCGCTTAAACTAACTTTCTATTTCGGTGCTGAACTTTTCGATCAATTAATTGGTTATAAAAGCCGATTTGCTCGTTTGTCTCTTGCTGTCTTGACCAATTACCGTTTGCTCAGGAAGACGAGAACTTAAAATTGGAGGAATTCAAGCAATTGAACCTATTTTCTTTTGCTGACAGGAGAGTACTCTGTTGCCGTTATTCCTATGAAAATCTCAAAGAGCTAACATCTATCAATGCTTCATGTGAATTGGTTTTAACGACAAAATCATAATAATCCTTGGATGGCGACTAACAAGAAGCCATTAATACAAATTGATTTCCTTCTTTACTCTACTTGTTTTCATCTACTCTAATCGGAAATACAGTCGCCATAACTGTCATTCCAGTGAGGAATACCTCAGATCACTTATTTATACTACTCATCAAGAAATACATTCTCGTGATTTACATATCAATAGATCGAGTTTGGTTTAAAAAGCACTGTTATCAAATTTTATCCAACAATTTACAAGCAATTACTAAAAAACAGTTGAGCTAATGATTCGTCAAACTGACAGCAATTTAGATAGAAAAGGTCTAAACGAAATGAGAATTGCCTAAAAGTATTGCGAAAGATTTTCGTTTTGAGCAGATCTCTCGAACTTAGTCCAAAAAACTGAGAAGACGAAATACTATTTGGAACCTTTAATTTTAAACTTTAACTAAGGCTTAATAATGTTTAAACCAATAAAGGTTACAATACACAGTCAAACCGAACCGCACTTAGTACTTTTCAATATCTTGTATCAATATCGTATATTTCATGTATCTTTCAACCCTTGACATTCACCAAAACATCATGTCCTTCGCATCTCAAAATCTATTAATAGTTGGAACTTTCAATTAAACTACTTTCTTCTCGTGCCTTGTTAAGCAAATTCAATTTCTATGCATCGTTTCCCAACGAAATTGAATCCAAATTGAAATTAAACTTTTTGACATGAAACGACAGCTTCTATAATATATTAATATAATATAAACATATTTTGGACAAATGTTCATGCAATGAATTCCGTTCAATAACTGAACTTTTCTTTTTTCATGTAACAATAATTATCAGCAATTTTCTTGTTTTAATGCTTTTGTTGAATATTTAACTGTACAAATTGGCTTATTTAACAAGTAAGAATTATTATCAATTTTAATCAATTCCAAGTCAAGGACGGACATGATGACTCTTCAATTGTAGACAAGTTATTCTTGGCGCGATGAATCAGATGAAATCTGTGAATGGACAGAACAAAAAATGATAAAAACGATTATCTAATGATATTAATGATCAATTGTTACCTTGTAAATAGCGTAGATGAAAGGATTAACAGATGAATTGCTCATAGCTAACCAATGACAGCAAAACCAAATGACATTAATGTAACGAAATCTGAAAGAAGGGAAGAATTAACGAATTTAAAAATAATGGCGAAAATAATCCAATTAAGAATTGAATATTAATGAGAAAACGAAGTAAAAAATTCATTCTATTATCATGTTAACAGTTGAAATTAATGGAATTAACAAATGTGCAAAAGGTTTAACATTTCAATCCATTTTTGTATTACAATCCTTGAATGAGAGAACAAGTTTCAACAAAAGAAGAAGAAAAACTTTTCCATTTCAAGTAAATTCTGGATTGAATATGCTTTTCACTCCAAGGCTTACATGATGTTTCACCAATAATCTTACAAGACTTTGATACAAGATACTTACGTATTAATCTCTGGTATTGTGTCCTTAAGTAGGTTATAAGTTTGCAATGGAAGCCAACAGAGAGCAAATAAAGCGACAACAACAATCAACATCTTCATAACCTGCAGGATAAAAAGTTAATTGAAACGTTAATTTTATGCATTAAAAGGTATAATTGGCAATTTATTTTGTACACAATAATAATGAGGTTTCATTGAGCTTTTACAGCATTCTTTGATTTCTATGCATTTCCAGTTTAGAGCTCAACAATTTTTCACCTTTTCTGTTAGCACTTGATAAATATTATAGTTATATAAACAGTTGACTTTGAAGCGCATTCTTAAAGGAATCAACGAGTTTCAAGATTTATATGACTTTAAATCTTAATAGATGCTAAATTTTCTTGAACTTCGGTACGTAACTTTGCACAGACGATAAGTTATTTCCAACATTTTGGATCGGTTTTTTCTCTAGTTCGATTGGCAATGCAAGAAGTGAACTGTTGCTTTCATCTTTCTTAAATTGACAGACACGTTTGGGAAGGCTAAAGTTTCCTATTTGTTTTTTGGACATTTTCACTCAATATAACTCGCTTGCTAGTCAATATTGATATCAACCGAAAGTAAACCCTTATTTAAAAAGCTCATTAAGAAATTCTAACCAGCTTTAGACTGAAAGTAAGACTGATTTATCAATTTGGCTCTTCATGGAAGCACCCGAGGTCATCCGAATATTCTTTTGTATTCGTCTTACTAATTAACAAAATAGTTCATTGTCTTTTGATTAGCAAATGGATCGAAGGTCGGAAAAGCGTCATTTGCTGTCAATCAGTATGCATAGATCAATGCAAAAGCAATAGTATTTTCCCGTTGCGATGAGCCTCTTGTTTCATTCATTTTGTTTTGTGTACTCATTACAATGATTTCCATGTAAAAAATTGATTTTTGATTCTGTTTTTCTAGTTCTACTTTAGTTTGCTAACCGAAAAATTTCGAGAGAATTAAATACTCATAATAATTGTCTTATGATGAAAATATTAACTTTATTCAGATTATCTGGAGTACTTCCTTTGTCAGAGCTATTCAAAGTATGAATTTGGTTGGAGTTCGGACAGTTTTATCTTGCCATCACATGTTGTAATCATGTTGCAGAATTTGAAAAGATTGAAAGGGCAAATAGACATGACGATCCATCATGGATGAGGATTTAGTATTATAGACGGTCGAATAGACGTCAGACGAGTCTATGGATAAAAAAACAACGAAATCTTTGAACTCATTTCAACTCTAAAACTACACTTTGAAGGCACGAATATTCAAATCCATTCTATTGCTAGCTAAAGTTTAAAAGTCCTTTTCCATGTATTTTTGGCATAATTTTTCTATCAGTTTAGTCAAAGTTTTTCGAGTGAAAAGATTAAATGAATGTCAAAGTTGAACAGAATCCTTTATTACTTATCAAAAACTAACCTTTCCTTCCAACTAGCTGATCTAATCCTTTTGATGGCTAGTTTTTTGCTCAAGTTTATCTGCTTGTTTAGCTCATGGATTAAGAATCATTGATTAGGTTGAAATGATTTTTCAGTTGAAAAACTTTCATCAAAAGCCTACCTTGATATAGCATTAGTTTCAATTGAAAAACCACGAAAGCAAAATTAATGGAAAGCATTCAAATAACTATGAGTGTGATAAATGTTTTCAAAATGATTCAATTGAATGTTCTGTTTATTTTTAGAGAAAAGTCGAAATCATGAGGGAAAAGGGAAAATTGAATAATCATTTTGACATTCCTTTTCATGTCAATTCTGAATATGAAGAGAAGAAAAAAACAAATTCAAATTAGCTGCAACTTTTGTGGGCGGTCAGATTGACTAATGGAAAAAGCGAAAGTAGAGAAAAAAGAAAATTTTGAATTTACAAAAATAAACCATAAAAGTGGTCAACTGGTCAAGTTACATGACAAGTTGAAAGGAAGAAATCAAGAGTGAAAAAAGAAAACCTTTTTTTTGGATAAAAATTGGTTTCAACCTTCAACTTATGATTAGCTCAATAGTAATATCTGACAAAAGCATGTTCAAAGGTAATGAAACATCATTAAAAGTGAAACAGTTTCAAAGTTAACGAAGTTTTTTCATTTTCTTGTTAAAATGTTTCACTTTAACATCTTTTTTTGTGGATTGACTTCGGCTTGATCCAAGTTGTTGCAATAAAAAGGAAAAGCTTTCAAAGTTTTAAGGACTTTAAGCTAATAGAATCAATAATATTTTGAATCAATCAACTTTAAAAATTATCTCAATGAAGAGAAAATTTTCTTTTCTTGAAATTGTTTCTCTTTATTGGTTAGATAATTTTTGCAAACACCTCAATTGGAATTCTTTTTTGTTCACCTGAAAATATCAACATTTCATTCAACCTCATTTGATAATGATGAATGTGCTTGACTGAAAGATGAAATTGAATCAATTTTTCACTTCATTTTTGTAACTCTTTTTACTCAATAATTTGATTATCCAATGTAACTTCATGTTAACCAAGTGAAAACTTTAATGATTGATACTTGTCAAAGCATCTATCTTGAGAGCTTCAATTATTGGACAAGTAAACTCCAAGATAATATTTCACTCCCAGTTGTCAAATCTAAATCCATGTAATTGAATTCGCCAGAGAATGAAAAGTTTACAATGAAAGCCAGAGGAAAACAGAAACAACATTATAACAAAAATGAAGAAAAGCAGTTAATCTTTAGCTAATTAATTGATTACATTTGTTGATTAACATTTCATGAGTTTTAAAGAGTAAAGTTTAACTAAAAGTTGTCAAATTAATGTTTTCACATCCAGAATGTTCTTAATCTAAATTGAATTTCCATGAATCGAATTTCCGTGAATAGACCCACAAGTACATGTATTAACGAAGAGTTGTTATCGTCGATCATTTTCCATTCTTTGATTACTGACTTCATGGGAGTATCGTTATGTGCTATTAGAAGTTTTGAAAATCGAAATGAAAGATTATTCTGTTCTTTTTCAAAATCAGCTTCTATGAAAGACTCAAATATTGAAAGTTAATTAAGTGATCGCCTGATTTTTTAGCAAACATTTTGCACTCAACTTTTTTCGTTACTTTTTCTCTCGACTCATGGTTGATGAATAACATCATGAAACGGTTGATATTCATGGATATCACTTGCTTCATGTTATTAGAAAATTATCCGAAAAAATTGAGTGATTTCACACTTTTGTCATCTAAAGCACTTGACACTTAATATGCTGAGTTTAAGTCATAAAGCTCATATCAAACTGTCAATAAAGTTTATCGATTTTGAAAAATTGAAAAGAAAATGTTTTACGAAAATTTCAACTTGAAATATTGTTCGCAAAATATTCGAGAAAAATTTATAGTTCGATTGATGCTTCTGCTGATAACTTTTTCGTTACGAAGTTAGTTCCTTCCTAAACATTCAATATTTACAATATGGAAAACATAAGGTAAGTTTAAGTGTATTTGTTCAACCCCGTATATAACTCTTGATTGCTATTGCAGCGCACACTGCCCGCTAAAAGTTGGGTTGAAATGCGTTCTGGACTGGATAGAGGAAAACAACGGGTAAGTTCCCGAAAGTGTCGATCGAACAGTCAATACCGCCATTATGTTCATCGAATTATCAGAGGGGCAGAAAATGCAGATTCAAGAGGCTAAAGTAAAGATTTCAACTTTAGAGAAATATTGTGTTGAGTACCAACAAGAAATTAAAGAACTTGAAAAAAGTTTAGAAGAAAAAGAATTCATTCTTGAAGATATCGAAGAACAGAATAAAGAATTGGAGACGGAACTCGAAAATAAGGCAAAATATATTGCTGACCTAGAAACCTCAGTCACTCATTTGTGGGAAGAAAGCGAAGAAAGAAAAAGTTATTTGGAGTACATTGACCGCAAATGTGAACAATACTTCGGTATTCCAAAGCAAGAGTTCCAAAACAGATATCTGCAATGGGCAGAAGAGCGAGCTCGGCAGCTCGAAGAGCAGGAAAATAATAGAAATCTTTAATTTCATTTCATCCTATTTGTGAATTCACATTCAATTTCAGTTGTTTTCATTAAAACCAATTTCTTATAAAAAACTTCGTTTTTTATCAAAAAAAGAGCACACCGTCATACGGTGTAAGATTTGGTCCAGAACCGCAAGTTGGTCCAGAGCGGACGAGTTGATCCAGTACGGACGAGTTGGGTCGGGAACAGGAATTTCACTAACTACTTTAGTCTAGTTCTGTGGTAATGAAAGTTGGCAAAAATTTTCTCGGCTTATATTATATTTTGATTAGATTTTCTGTCTGAGATTTCATTCCATGATCGAATCACAGTTGATTGGTAATCATGATTCCTCTTTGAATTTCCTCATTTTTCTGTTGATGAGCCAATAAATGATTTATCTTGTGATATTTACTGGTTAACTGTTGCAAGTTGATTTACCCATTTACTGATTGTTTATGTTAACTGAGTGTCAAACAAATGATACCAAAGGCTTAACCCATGAAAGGCAAAGATTACCTGATACTTTCTTCCAATACCCTTGAGCAACA
Source organism: Tetranychus urticae (assembly GCF_039701765.1). Classification (NCBI taxonomy): domain Eukaryota; kingdom Metazoa; phylum Arthropoda; class Arachnida; order Trombidiformes; family Tetranychidae; genus Tetranychus; species Tetranychus urticae. The sequence goes on along the minus strand of NC_142958.1, from coordinate 19,831,902 downwards.
CTTTGTTTACAATTGATTTGCTCAGTGAAAAGAAATAATTTAACCTTAACTTTCATCTTCTTTTATTTGATTACATTATTTTTCATGAATAGCTAACAATCGAACATCATGTATTCTTAAAAAAAGCCAAGAAATGAAAGAAAGTTAGTCAACATGTCAAAAGTCGACTGAACTAATCAATGATAATGAAATTAAGAGCAAGAGATAACAATTAATAACATTAGTTTTTTTCAAGAATCAACTCCAAGTGATTAACCAAAGAGCAAAATGAAAATCTTTGGAAATGAACCTTTCAAGTTTATTGCATTTTCATCTTTCAATATCATTTCTGGCATTCTTTATTCTTTTCATTTCCATTGAAATAATTGTTGTTCCAATGAGTCTGATTATCAATCATGTCGAGTTCAATTATCACTTTTCAATCTATACTGATTGACTGAAAGGGTGAGAAAAATAATCATTAAATTGATTACGGATTAGTCCATTGAATCTCAACAGTTGATGAATAAACTTTGATTTACAAGTCAACTGTTAGTCTTTTACTCTATCATTATCTTGGCACCCTCACTTTGACCTACTTTCAACATTCAGACATATTCAGGATATTAAGAACTTTATTAATTCAACATTTTCCTCAAGAAATACCTTCAATTGTATATTTAAGTAAAGATTGATGTGATTTATGGTTTGTGGTTTAACAATCACCTTGACAAACAACCCATTGGAACAAGTGAAATGTCTAAGTTAACAATCAACTTGACTTTGGCTGTTGAACATTTTCACTCGGAAAAGATGGAGAAATGTTGAGAAAATAGGGAAAAAAGGGAATGAAAAGGTTGGTTGAATTACAGGAAATGATACAGATAATGTACAATCGATAAATAAGATTGTCTCACGAGAGAATCAAATGTAAATAGCGAAGGTAAAAATTTGATAAAAAAAACCATTAAACTGTTACAAGGTTGTTGGCTTGTTTGGTTAAAGGTTAAAATTTACCGTTGATTGAGATGATTATTGATATTATATGCAAGTGAACAAGTCAAGTTTATTGATAAGTATCATTATAGTAATGTAAAAAAGTCCCTAGTGAAACAAAAGGTCATTAAAGATCAATTAGAGAAACAAATCTAGTTCAATGTTCAGTTGGAGTAACGAGGAGCAAAGGGCAACAGCCGAATCGGCCTAAGACTCAGAATAATGAACCATACATCAATCGAAAGCTTATGATAAGAAGAGTATAACTTTCAGAACTATAACTATAAAATCAGAACGAAATTTTTGTTTTTCAAAGAGGTATTCAAAAAGTTTCTAGACGAAAATAAAAGACATGAGACCTAACTTTGCAGATAAAACTTTCAATGTTGATTTCAATGATGCTAAGCAGGTTTAGAAAGCCGTGGCTTTTCGAGATTGCACTATTTTAATTTATGAATATAAATGTTCGAGGCCGTGAAGTTTCTTTTTTACCCTATGATGCTTGAGTCACTCAGAGGGCTAGAGACAAGTCAATCAGTTAATTTGATCCAAAAATAAAATTTTTTTATTGAACAGAAAACTCCTTCTATTTACATGGTACATTTCTAGTTCCTTCAACTTCTTAGCCCTCTTTTCAAGTCCGAAATGAAAAATTTCTTTATTTTGTTACCATTTATATTTATTTCTACTCATGCTGCTCAATGATAGTTACTGTATTTCCGCACAAAGAGAGCTTATTTTCGAAAAATATTCATTGGTAAGACCATGATCCTGTTTATTAACATAACACGTAATTAATTAATCGTAATCATTTTTACGCCCTTTAAAATCCATCACTTGACTATGGCAAAAAAGTCATTGATGACCCAAATTTGGTCTATTTTTGCCGAATTATTAATACAAAGAGATGAACTTCAAAAAGCTTAATAGCTTATTCAATTCTAATTTAAATTAAGCTCTACAGGGTGTAGCGAAAGTTCGTGTAGGAGGCAAAAACACATTTCCCCCTGCGTATAAACCAAAATGGGTTTCTTTTAAAAATTCAATTTGTCGATGTTTTGTCAATTTTGATCCCTCCCACCTACACGAACTTTCGCTACACCCGGTAAGCGACTATCTATCGCACTTTTCGATCAAAACGTTTAAATTACTCTAGTTTCACATATATCTTTTTTTAAAAAGTAATTAATTAATTAAAGTAAGTTAATTTTCAAGATTATTATGAAACAATAGGGGAGAAATGGGAAATCATTTGTTTTTGCTTATATTTAGACTTCAAATTGTTTTCACCTATGTTGTGTACTTTTACTACTACTCACCAACTTGGTTATAACCCTATTTTTAGAAGCGAATGATTATTGTTTCTGGTGGTAACACGGTTAAGGCTTCCATGAATATTTTGGCTCCGTCAAGGAGAGTGGAGGTTTTTGAATAAGTACCTGAAACAGGCAATTTTAAACACTTAATTTGTTATCGCATGTTTTTTTGTATTTTCGGTAATTTTAGGTTGTTTCAGAGCCTGATGCCAAAAGCTTTTTTTCAATCATTTGCTGTATTTTTTGTTTCAAAATGGCAGCAATAAAAAATTTGAAAAACCTTATCAACTATCGAGCTACCTTTCTTTATTAAAATTCGTGTGACTTATTGGCAAATTGTAGATTTGTATTCAAATCGCGAAAAAGATTCAGTCAATAATCGAGCTTTATCAAAAGCTCGATAACTGAATAGAAAACCATGTAGCATGAAAAACATGGTGCATCAAAAGATGAGACGGAACTTGCAGGAAGGATTGCAGCAATCAAGCAGAAATTCAACAAAACATTGAGCCGTACGCCTTTTGTCAGTGCAAAAAATATTCCCCCGTTCACAAGATAATGAACAATGAATTAAAGATGATTAAAAGACTTGGAAAATGGGTCAAATGTTCTCAAATAAGATCAAAAAATATGCTTGTTTTGGTGTGTGAACATAACTTAAAACTCTATAAGAAGACCAAGCATTGATTTCAAGAACGATTTCAATAGATGAAACTTGGTTCAATGTATACATAGAGCCTGATCGCAAGCAAAGTGCACAGTATCTATATCCAGGCCAACAACCAGTGCCAGTTCAAAACATTCATCGGATCAGAAGAATGCTAATTCGTTCAATTTATCAATGTATTCGTATGTTTCTGAATTTCAGTTATTATTACAGTAGGGTTACCCTTAACTTGATAGAATTTCGTGTTGGCTCCACCTATTGAAATTTAAATGGAATAGAATTTTTCACTCCACTTATTCAATAGAATTTTTTCATTAATTATTAGGTCATCCGGTATAGTTTTCCCCTTGGTATGAAGGGATGACTTTTTGATGGATTTTAAACGCCTAATGAACTTATCAGGCTTTAAAACAAATATACCTAGAGAGAAAACGCGTTCGAACTTAATCATCTCAGTGCGCAGGCTCCTTATTCAAAAATCACAATTTTTACGACTTTTCGCCATAAATTGTTCAACAATTAGCTCCTCATGCATGTTTTTCGAGGTTTGAAAGGATTAATCAGTAGCCAGAGAATACATCTTGAATAAAATGAGCAAAAAAGATTACAAAATAACCTAAAACAATTGTTGTTCTGACGTTGAATGTGATCTTGAATCAGCCCACAACGTGAGTACAGGCGAACTGAGGGACACTGTCAATTCGTTGCCACTTTTCTGATTCGGATAGAATGCCACCATAGAACGTGTGGTATCAAAAGAATTCTAAGACTTTCAAAAAACATTCTGAGTAGAAACCTGATCTCTATCTGTAAACGCAGCCCTTAAAATTCGAATGAGAAGCCACTTACTCCATTTTCAAGCTGTACTGCGTTCTGACCACTATTGATGCCGTTTTATGAGTCCTAAAGGAACAATCTTAGCATCATTTAATAGACACATATCATGGCTTCTCATCGTCAAAGAAACAATAAATTTCCCTGCTAGCTCTATGAGTTATAGCAATTTTTCGAACTTTTGTCATTCCGAAAATTTAATTTTTTTTTGGAATAATTCGCAGTTGTTCATGAATTGCACAAAATAGAGATCATGTACAGGGTTGATGATGATAACAGTGATGTTATCTGGTCTCGCGAATGCGAAAACATTGAATTCGTCACAAAAAAATATCATCTTCATACCGAGGGGAAAACTATACCGGATGACCTAATAATTGTTGCTTAATTAAAAGTGCACAATTAGATGATTTTCCTCAAGAAGTTTTAGCTCAAAAATATGGAGTCTCTCAACCTTTCATCTCTTAATTACAATTATATCAAAAGGAAATTTTGATTATTGTAAAAATAGTGAAAATAGTGATCCAAATAAACGGATTAGGCGAACCAAAAATGGATTAATTAAATTAGATGAGGAAATGTTTAAATTTTATCGCAAAATGATTGATGCTGCTGTTCCGTTATCTGGATTATTGCTCCGTGCGAAAGCTATTGAGATTGGTGCAAAACTTGAATTGAAAAATTTCCATGCTGCAAAAAAATGGTTAAATGGCTTCATTCATGGGCATAAATTAAGTTATAAGTCTTTATGTGGAGAGAGCAAAAGTGTATGTATTGAAGTTGTTGATAACTTTAAAACTGAAATTCCCAAATTAATTGATGGCTATTCTGATGATTGTATTTATAATGCCGATGAAGTTTCTTTTTTTATAAATCGCAACCTAAAAGATCTTATGTAGGAAAAGGTAGTGAGGCACATGGAACAATGAATCAAAAAGATAGAATTACTGCTCTTTTTTGTGTAAATAAATTAGGAATTAAGGAAAATTTAGTAATTGTTGGTAAAGCAGCTAAACACCGCCCCTTTAAAAAAAATAATTTTAACACAGCAGACAATCAAATTAATTATTATTCAAATAAAAAAGCTTGGATTACTAGTGAAATATTTAATGATTGGTTGTCAAATTGGGACTCAGAATTAAAAATTAAAAATAAAAAAGTAATTCTATTCATTGATAATTGTCTCAGCCATAAAATCACTAATTCTTATGAATTTATCAAAATTGTATTTTTCCCTCCTAAAACTACATCTAAATTGCAACCACTTGATTGTGGAATCATTCATTCTGTTAAATGTGAATATCGAACTAAATTTATGACTGTAATTATTCCGAAGATGGCTTGCCATTTGAACTTTGCCTCAAATCATTTTCTATTCTCGATGCTATTCAATTGTTAAATAGTGTTTGGACGGACCTTAACCCGACAATTGTTGTAAATTGCTTTAGAAAAGCTGGTTTTGAAAAAATAATGCTTATTAATCAACTATTTTGACAATTTAATTTAATTTTAATACAATTTTGAATGGAGACGCTAGAGGGAGCCGTCATGAAATTCTATCAAGTTAAGGGTAACCCTACTGTAATTCGATTTTGACTTTCCAACTTTTATCCAGCTTTATCGCATTAAAATTTTTTTCAGCAACGTCAACTCCGAAAATTATATCACTCTGCATGTTTCGTCTCTTTGCCTTTCTGATAAGTTTTTTTAAATAGCTCACAAACTGCCTGATTGAAGGTCGATCCTTTCCAAAAGTGTGATTATCATTGAAAACTCGACAAACTCGATCAGAATGAGAATATATTTAGGGAATCGATTTTCGTTCAAAATTTCGAAACTTTCCTCTATAATCATTTTCACATTATTCAACTTTTTTCCTAAACTTTTTGGCATATTTTGCAAGAAATATTCAAAGAAAACAAAAACTTCGAATCTCTCAGCAAAAGGAAAGTCTATCTTTAGCATATCAAATCAACTTAAAGATTGCAAAAGAACTGCATTTACTTTATCATAATAAATCATGTTTGAAATCAGTTTAACATTGCCATGGTCATTCAGAAATACTGTAATCGAGTTGGTCAACTTTACTAAAATGTGTTGGAATAATAAAATGTTGTTACTCTTGCTTTGTTCAACTGGATGAGATTACAGGTGATGACCTAAAATGTGACAAAATTATCATGAAACTTGATGTTCGAGGATTGACGGTGCAAAGGCGTTCAACAGGCAAACAATTCAAGTATAAACATCAAGTTGCCATTGAAGAAGCAAAGAAAGAGGTTGACTAACAAGCTGATTAATAATTGAACATAAGCTTTGTCACCCTTTTTGATAAAACATAATCTCTTGTGATCAATAATACAGCAACTGTAACTCAAGTAACTAATGAATCAAATGTACAGTAAACATGTTGACATGATGATCTCTTGAAACGATGCTAATTGATGCACTTTCAACCTTGGCAAAGTTCACATTTTTCCATGTTCGCTCAACAAGAGCACACGAACCAAATCTGACGACCCAATTATTCAACAAAAGGAAAACCCTAAAAAAGTCAAAAAAAAGTCAAAACATTTGACGAAAATGGTTTCAACAGATGATTCAATGTTTAATAAAAAGCAATTGTGATTATAAAGATTGTTGTAGTTGAGCTCAAAATGAATCTCTATTCAAATAAAAGGTTTAATGTATTAAATGTGCAAGTGTTGAACTAAGTTGAGCAAAATAATGAAATAAAATTAGAGAATCATTTTTTCGTTTTCATAGAGAAAAAAAATTCTTTTCTCTTTTCCTTCTCTTCTTTTTTTGACATCATTTTATTTATTTCATTTTCACACAACAATGCATAATAATAATCATGATGAAATTGGTTTTCTTCATATCATTCCATATTTTTCAACTCAACTGTGACAAAAAGAAGAAGATGAATAAGCAAAACTAAAAAAACTGTTGTTTCTCATCAAATCATTTCAATTTCCTGACATGAACAAAATTCATATACTTTTCTACTTGTTACAATCCATTGTTGTAAGCGTTGAAAACCAATGAAAAGTTGAATCCAAACAGCAACAAAATTTCCACTTTGATTGCAATTAAATTTCCAGTTTAACAATTTTGAACCAAGTCTACGAAAACATTTGCACGAAAAGAGTTAACATTTCTGTTTTGAACTGAAACGATTTTCCAATCAAATTGCTATTCAGAATTGCGATTTACATTGTTGCACAGTTGTGACCAAGTTGTATTGAGTTTTATTGAAATTTATGTATTTGGTGGAGACAAATTTGGTATTGAAATAAACATATTTAGGTTATTGTAATACGCATAAAGAAAAGTTGATTCAATGGTAAACAGATTTTTTTGCTTCCAATACATTACGAATTACAATTGTAAATCACTCCGAGTTGACTCTTATTAATGTCTTATGATAACATTTACTTTCATTTTTCAACATAACTTTGTTTATCAGTTTAATGAGAGTTTCTTGTTTCCCATTGAGATACAATGTATCAAAGATGAGTTTTATTCACTTTGACAAGTTCATCTCCTGTTACTTGATAAAAATGAATAAAAGTCAAGTCCAAGATTTTATGAAGCTTTCATTTAATTACATCTGTGATTGATCTCATTGCAAACATAATGTTTCACGATATTTACAGAGAATCTGGAAAGAAATAAAAAAAATAATTTCGATCCAATTCTGTGAAATTCGATCAATAATGTAACGTCAAAAGAAATAGTTATGTTTCAATCGATGATATTGTTTCGAGTCAATACAATACTGAATCAGATTTTAATCATTCAAGATTGTCTAACAAAGTGTCGAAGCTAAAGGCTGAGTCCGTAATTATGAAAGAGCAAATGTTAGAAAAACTTTTTACTGAAATTATTTCAAGAACGAACGAAAATATAAAAATGATGACAATTAGTAAACAGTGTTGACTGTGATTGGAAAGATAAAGTTGAATCTTATTCTTTCCTTAATCAATTCAATTCTCTCATCACTCATTCATTAATTCATTAACAGGTTTAACTTTATTCTTGAGCATCCAAGCTGTATGATTATTATTAGAAGATAATCTAACTTTAATGTTATCTCTTTTACGGTTCGTAACAACATTCTGTCAAGAAGAATCAGCAAGTAAGAAAAGGGTTCAACATGCATGATGCATTAATCCATTTTTAATAAATATAACATGAAAAATATTCGACTATCATTACGATGTTTACCATTTTTTATTCATTCCTTTTCTTCGCTTCATCATGATCAAAAGTCTAGTCAACAAATATTAAATATACTTTTCCAGTTGACCTAGCATCAAACAAAGTGGATAACTTTGCATTCCCTGTAAACCTGCAAGTCTCAATTTCCATATCAAATTAATAGAAGAAGCAAAAAAACTCTTTTCTCTTTTTTCCTTCTTTCTTTTTTCTTTGCTACAAGAACAGATTGCTAATCATGAGCATGAAAATTATAGTGAACCATGAAGAGGTTTTCTTATTCAACTCATTCCTCTTGGATTATAAGATGATCAACTTTTCAAGAAACATTTACATAAACGCATTTTTCTGTTCAACCTGAACTTATCGTATTATAAACATTAATCATAATGTTATTAGTTTGTCAGAAGCAAATTGTTTTCTCCTTTTCTTTTTTTCGTCTTCCAACGAACATTTTCATTCTTCCATTTGACTGGGAAATTATTCATCAAAATGCTTCACCATGGCACAATCAAGTTTCAATGTGCGAAAAGTGAAAATGAAATGTTTACTCATTTACATATTCCTTAATGGTAATGCCAGTAATCATAATAATTGTATAAATAGACTAATTAAAACATGAGCTAAATTCAAAATGATTAACTTGTTGAGTTGCCGAATGATTAATAAATTAGAATAAATCTATTCATTACGACTAGACTTGATGATTGAACCTTCGAGCATAATGTTGGTAATATTAATATGTAATAATGAAAAAAGGTTGAACGCATTTTCAGGTTAAATAGGTTGAGAAAGTGCAATGAATTAACGATTCTCAGTTTAGACATGATTCATATTAAAAGATACAAAATACAGTAAATGCCATTTTTCAAGTGAATACCTTTTCTCCAATTAGGCAAATGGTATTGAATGTGTCCTTTTATGCATTTAGCTAGTTACAATGGAAAACTCGTCGAGTTATGGAATCTGTTGGATTCATGGAAATTTATAATTTAATGGTTCATACTAGGCAATTGCTGTTCGAGGTGGAAAAAGTTTTCCACCTTTTGATTAGTCGAGTCTTGAGACAAACAATTTATGATGCTAAAACAAATACTAAAATGGAAGAGACTATTTACTTGGAAAGGTTTGGTCTGGAAACATGACTTGGAAGATGATTTATGAAAGAAAAAGTATTTTAAAGAAAAGGCAGAGCTACAGGCAATTATCATCATTCATCATAAAAGCTATTCACTTGATTCAATTATCAGTTCGATACTGACTTGTTTTCAGGTTATTTGATGAAGAAAGATTCAGGTTAACATTTACTAAGCAAAGTTTTATGGAGATATTTCATACTTTCATCAAAAATTTAAGTCCAATTTTTACAAGAAAAAGACTTTCTAAAGAGTCAAGTGTCATCAATTTTGGAAGTAAGCAAACATTTTTCAACTTAAAGAATGCATATTTTCAAGCGGTAATTATGCAAGTAGGACTAGTTAGTTGCAATGCTTTGACTCGATTCAGAGTGATTTATCAAAGAAATGAGCGTTGTTATAATTGCAAGACATTGAAATAAGTTCTTGAGGCATTATAATATTATTATTTTAATTACCAGAAGGTAATAGCAGTGAAAGATTATCAAAGCTTTGTAGAGCTTTAGCAGATCACACATCGTTATCGATGAATTTTTGAACCTGCATTGCCTTTAAGTTACCTTTGCAACCTCTTCAAGCAGTGCAATTCCATTCTTGTCTAATCGACACATTTTCATAACTATTTAACTCTCTGGTCTTGGCCGCGAATCGATTCATTATCAAAACTAACAGTTCTTGCAGACATTCGTTTTATGATTCGCTGCCATGTCTTTCAACCCTCGACTGTAGTCATTAAATACTTCGAGATTATATTGATTTCCATCGTTACTTTTGGCTGATACTTTTATCATCAGTTAATGCAGTGCAACGCTCGAACCAGGAATGTCTAAAAATTAGGTCATCTGGGTCTCCATACTTTGACCAAAAATGATTCATGTTTAATTAAAATTAATCTCAATATTGAATAGCTCATCTAGATTGAGTCTCATTATTTGCCTTATCATTGCAAGCCATTGAAGATCAATAAATAACATGAAATAAAAACTGACAATTTGATGTTGTCTGGTAAATGGAGTTATTTATAGAAAGGTAAATAGTTTGTACAATAAACCGAGCTCACAACTGATTACAGGCCAATATTTTTTCATTAAATTGAACAAATCAATTGGCAGAAAAGTGACCGATAAAAAAAATGAACAGCAAAAGGATAAACCAGAAATGATGAGAGGAACAAAAAGAGTAAAAGTTGAATGAAAACAAGTAACAGAAAGAAAAGTTTAAAAGTGATAAAAGATGAAACGATTCTGCTGGTGATAATGTCTGTAAGCTGTTAAGCGAGCAAAACATTTAAACAGCTCAATCCAGAGCATGAAACTCGATAAAGAACATTTTTTCTAATAAAAGTTTCCATTCTAAAAATTGATAACATTTGAAAGTAAAGACAAAAGACTCATTTCTGAATCAACTTGAAGAAGCAAATGTTGAACAATAATCTGTTTAACCTTCAACTTTGCCATTCACATTAACCAACAAAGTCAGAGCACTTGAAATGCCTAAAATTGTAAACTCAAATCTTGTTTATCAAAAGCTATTCAACCTTTCAAGTACAACTTGATTAATTTCATTGCTCTTTACCTTACAAGTCCACAAAAGGTGTAAATCTATTAATATGTTAAACCAATTTCACGATTCATCATGAAAGTGGTAAACGAGTGTGAAACAAAAAGCTAAACACAGAACAAGTTAATGACAATAGCAATAACAATATTGATATGATAATTGCATGCAACATTTGAACATTGAATAGCAAAAGTGTGAATAGACAATCAGACAATTCCAATAACAATCAAGTAGAAAATGAAAAAAATGAGAAAAAATTTCCGTTTCCTTTCAAAGTATCTTTTGAGCATTTGGAAAAAAATGAAATGTCGAATGATTTTTTTCCATTTAATGGATTTGGGTCAATTGATGTTACCGAATTTGATTGATGAACACTGAATCTTTCAAATGATAAACTAATGAGAATGTACAGTAATTAAAAATTTCATCTAAAATGGGTTTCGATAAGAGTTGCATTGTTGATCCAGTTCACTCCCAGTTCACTCCCTGTTGATCACACTGAAAGTGTTTGCTCTTTCCATATCCAAACCTTGTTTCCTCGTTCAACTTATCTGTTTCAATTTTGCATTATTCATTTGCCTTTCATCGACTCATCCATTTACTAAATGTTTGTCTGTTCAAAGGGAGGAAACTGATTATTTTTCATTCCCATAATGATATTACTCTGCTTTTCTCATTATAATGTACTTGGAATCATTTAAATGAAAAAAAAATTTTCTCTTCTTTTTGGAAAACTTTTTCTTCTTTTCATCAAATCTTCATTTACCTAGAATGTTTAGCCTTTTTTCATGATAAACAGATTGTTTAAAGCTAAATGGTTTCTCGAGTTTTTTTTGTTTTCTTGCCTCTGTTGGCGTATTTAAACAGGTATATTAGAGCTGTTTATCCAATGATATTTTTCGAGACTCTGTTGATCAATCAATATGTAATCAATTTTACGCTTCTGTTGATTCCAGTTTTGGGAATTGCTTTTTTTCATCCAAAGGTATTTTCTTCTTGTTTCTGCATATTTTTGCAGCTCTTTTAAAAGGTAAACAAGCTTTTATTGCTCACATTTGTTGCCTTTTTTGCTGGCTATAATTTCCTTTTTTTCATGCCTCTTTTACCTTGTCTTTTACCTGCTTGATAAACCTTTTCCTGTCGCATCAATCAGAATGTTTAGATGCTAAAAATATCGCTAAGAGTGAAAACTAATTATCCGAACAAAAAAGTTGAACATTCAAGGTGGAAAGTAAATTTAGTTTGATTCAATTAACCATCCAATGATTTTGTATTCAGCTAATTGGAGTAATTACTCATTTGGTTTGCTTTATAATTCAACTCAATAGCTGAGTCTAATTAAACTGTAGCTCATTTGTATTTCAATTTGTATTATTGTCCAGTGATATTGACCCAAAGTAAGGATAGATTCTATCATGAACCTGCAACCTCACAGGATTAGTAGTTTCACAATCTACATATAATAATATTATAATAGACTTGGACTGTTTCCAGTTTCAGGTATTCATGAAATTCAGAGTTATGCAGGCAATGCTAAACTATGTTAATTACGGACAACTTTGCATCCAAGTGTACAAAGCCTGATAATTCGTGAATAGTCGATTTACTGACAAGTGAGTGAAACCTCATCTTGGCTCTTGGGAACAAAAGATTCAGTGGAGCCAAGTGGACTATTTTTGTTGAGACTCTCGGGCATTGGTCTTTATACACGCAAATGGTTTCAGCTCAGTTTGTGTCCAGTTTGGTTTTTTCGCGATTTCGCATTCTTCAACTTATTAAAATGCTTTTTAACGCTTCCAGGCTCAAAATTCATCTTTTATCTCGTAAATGAATGTCTCAGTTACCAACGAATGATTTTCAACAATTGCTCAAAATTCCACAGAAAATTCAATTTGACATGACATTCTGACGACTTGGGGCTCTTGTCTGTCAGCTCGCTATTTTTGTTTAACACTTTGCACCCTCAGCACGTTGAGTGGCGAGTGTTCTTGAATAAAAATATCACGAATATTTTGACTGAAAATCAAGTAAATGAATCTCAGAAACCAATATCTTGACCCTTCGGCAATATTTTTCACCAAGAGCTTTCATACTTCAAGATAAACTGTAAGTTTGATATCTGATTTATTTGAATAAAATATTTGCTATCCATGCATAATGATGAGAAGCCATGATTTTATCATTGAATATCAGTTACCACCAAAAACTGAATTTATCATGTTTCACTCTATTTAGAGATCAAACAAGGTCAGTCTAGATATTAATAGTTGGTAAAAAATGAAAAGATTGAGTTTGTGAGAAAAAATTGTGAAACTTTTTTTCATATCTTTCAGTTTCGTTATGCGAATAAAAATAAGTAAATGTTTTTTTTCATGTAAACATGATTCTGATGCTCCATGAAATTATCGTGTAACTTAACATATGATATCAATATAATGTTGCAGCATGGAAAAACATGGCATGTCATGGAATACTTGAGTTAGGATTATTTTAATCACTGAGCCTCAAAAGGTTTCAACCTAATCTTATGCACTCTTAATATCATGTTGATGCAAAAAATGATAGATTCTGGATCGTAGCAAATCTCAATCATACAAAACTTGCAAAAAAAGTCGAGAAATTTTCAAAAACGAAATCTGGCAAAAGTTCGAAAAAAAATTCCATTTCACTAACTTGTTATTAAACCTGCATTACATGATCCTTTTGCATCATCAAAGCATTTGCTCAGAACATAATCAATTGAGTAACCCAAAAAAATGTTCTGCAACTTCTTTTGTCTGACCATTTAAAGGACAATTATGATAGCGAGAAAATGTTTCAAGTAAATTGATGTTTAACCCAGTCATAATCAGAACATGAATCAAGTGTAACTTGACTAACATCTTTTGTATCACAGTTTTACAGCAACACTTGACTTTTCTTGCTGTTGCTTCCATTGTCATCATTTAAGCTCAAGTAAGTTGATAATGTTTACTGCTTTTGTTTTTAGTCAATCAAACGATTACTCTCTAAATACAACAAATAATGGTGATTGGATTACTTCCAAGAAACAACTGAGTATTCGAGTAAACATAGAGAATGAAGTTTCTCCTGACAACAGATAACAACAACAAAAGCAACTTGTGAAATCGCTCAACATTAAGTACCCTTTGATATTGTCCAACTTTTAATGTAAATATATTGATGGCACAACATTGTTGTAAGTGAGTCAACAAGACTTTGCAGTCTTAATGAAAATTAATGTCGACGATTAATTGAAAGCTCATTGCAACCCTTTACTTGAATTGCCAAAAAAACGAGAAAAAAGTCGAGAAAATTAATTCTTCTGTTGACAAAAGAAAGTTTCATTTTCAATTTTTTAATGTCAATGGAAAAAGGAAAAAAAACTTTTTTCTCTTCACTTGGTTAAATAAAAGTTACAAAGTCATTGAATGTACTCAAGTTATCAAAATATCTTTACTTGTCGAGTGTAAAAAACTTGTTGCTTGAATAATTTTCAAACCAAGTTATCTGACAATTTTTGATTGATCATTATGTTTCAGAAATGCATTTTGATTAATCAAAGTCTAAAGTTAGAAAATTTTTAATCAATTTAGATTCGAATCAAGTGAAAGACTTTTTCCTCGATTCCGTAATAACGGTAAACAACAATTGAAACGGTTAATGAGTTTATCTTTCATGAAAGAGAAAAGAAGTTTTCCATTTTTTTCTTCTTTGCAAAGTTTCCAATTACAGGATTTCTTGCTTTTATCTTTGTTATTTACCTTTCGATAATTTCATCTATTAATAGCAGGTTTAACTGGGAATGTAACTGATGATAGAGAGTAATTGGCTTGAGGTAAATGGTGAAAGGTTAAATTAGATTCATTTTGGCTTTCCAAGTTATTCAACAATTTATTAATGAAATAAGGAGAAGCAAGAAATTGGGTTGAAAATTGAAATGAAACTTTCTGTTTGCGTTATAAATAATATTTCTTTCTTTCGACCACATAAAGTATTGTTTGATGTAATTCGAGATTCAAGAGGAAAACTGAATGCTCAACAAGAACATTTCAAGAACAAGTCCATTTCTTTTCTTTTTACTTCTTTTCTCTTTTTTCCTTTCGGTTTCAACATCCATATTTATAGTGTGCTTCATCATGATGAGACTGAAGCAAAACTGCACATTTTTAATAAGATGATGGTAATAATAAAGGAGTGGAAAACAATAAGACAGAATGAGCTCAAATTCATGAGCTTGCATGAACACCTCATGTCAAGTATATTTATTTCTCAATGGGTTTTCCCTTGCATTTCTTTTTAATGGCATCTTTTGGAACATGAAAATATGGTTGACAAGGAAAAGTGGAACAACAATCTTTTCCAATGAAAAATGAAGTTGAAATTTGAAACAATCAACATCAAAGAGTGAAATTGAGTTTTGAAATTGATGCTATTTTGACATTTGGTTAACATTTGGTTGCGCCATTCCAAAGGTTTTATTCCAATGTGAAACTCAATATGGTAATAAGTTGGAGTAAATAATGATTCAACGAAAACATTTACATTCAGTAACGACATTGAAATGTAATCTTGCAACAATCTCATAATAAGAAGATTGATCAAGTATAAATCACAACAACAACAATTGTAACAGAAGGTTGTAAGAAGTTCATCAAGGTCTAATTTTTAGCAAAAGCACAAGTTCCGAATATTGCAATTTTTACTCCAATAAGATCTTCATTTCTCGAAAATGGAAATAAATTAATAGCAGTTCTCGCAGATCGACTTTGAAAATTCCAGGAATTCAATTCGAACTCAGACATTTAGAGATAACCTAATGCTCTTCAAGCAAGCTTTTTATTCAAAACCTTTGATTATCTTTACATTACCAAAGGTCGACAGTCATTTTATAAAAAAATAGTGTTCGATACTCAGACACGAATGAAGATTTCCAATTGTCAACTGATTATAGTTGGAGTTGATTGATATTTTCAATCAATCACTATGACCAATCAAGCAACATCTTTCAAGGTTGAGAGGATAATCTTGAGGAAAAGAAATGTCTCTAAATGAAAGACAAGTTTAGTCCAAAAGACAATCAGAAAACTTTAATCCTCGATAATAAACTACGAATGAGAGTTTTCACCAAATAGAACTTAGCTTGCAACGAACTTGTCATCTCAACACGAATTTATTGAAAAGAGATTTTCCATGAAATAGAAAACTTTTCTTCGACCAGAAAAAAAACAGATTTGCACTAGCAAATTGTCTGTAATACCTTTATTGGTAAGGAAGCCACTTTCGTAGATTCATTTTACATCACGAAGTTTCATTGAAACTATCGAAATCTTTTCACATTCAATGAAACGTGAATACCAAAATAGCAGTTTGCTATCACCAAAAGTCAAAATCTGATGTGCATACGAATATGAATTTGTCTCTCGATATTCATCAATTTACCTGAAATTCGGTTCGAATTGAATAAACTTTTTTTTCTATTCCAAATTCTTTTAATAATAGATTTTTCTTCTCAATTTCTATTTTTTTGACACTTGAGAAATGCAGCAGAAAAGACTGCAAATTTCAATTTAATGGATTACATGAGTTTTATTGAATTGAAAAATGCAAAACAAAATTGTTCAATATACAGCTCAAGTGAATAATTTAATGTGATTTGATGTTGAAAATTATTTTAATACAATCAAAGTTCTGCAGCAAAAAAAAATATTGAACATTACCACTAAACTTGCCATGTAATTCAAAAGTAAATTGAGCTCAAGAGAAAACTTTTTTTTTCTTCCCTCGACAAATTCAATGTTTATTGTGGATTAAATTATCTAACTTTGAATCTATTCAACAAGCCTATTCCATGAATCTTGTGAGAGTGAAAACTTTTCTATTGACAGAGTTACACAAATGATTTAGCTTTTTTTATCTCTTTCCAATCAAGTTGGCCATGGTCTTACAATTTCATTTTATGTCACCATTGGCCATAATCCCATTTAGTCTTCAACTTTGTATCAAAAAAGACTATTTTCACCTTATGAATCACTTTTTTGCTATGATTGCTTTATACTTTCATTCTGATTCTTGTTGACATTTTGCACATTGTTCAACACAAATATTGACTGTAACAAGTAACTTGTGAGTCCAAATGATTAACTTTCAAAGTTTTTTGGCGCTAATTTGATTCAACTGCAATGAAATATGAAAATGTGACTAATATTTTATCCTATTCCAAGGATAGATGATTGTTTGGAAGCAATAGGAGGAATGAAGTCTTAAATATATTTGACCTTTATCAATGCTGTTTTCAAATTGACATCCCTCTGTTAGAAAGAGGTGAAACACTGTTTAAGCCGCCGGATGGCAAATACTAAAATACAAGGTTACCTATGGTCTCAGCTTGTGCACCGTTTGAATTCCAGCGATTGATGAATACAGTTTTAAATGGTTGTTAAACTATGGCGGCATATTCTTCCATAATTCTCAAAGCAATCGGATTCTTTTATTCTTCAATTCATTTAATAAATTGAAATCATCAGATATACGCATTGATTGGAAAGATATTCAGATAAAAGTATAAGTATTGTCGGTTCAAATTGTGATATTTTTTTTAACGGGCAGCTAAAGTGCAAAGCTTTCATTACACTTCGAATTCAAAACAATTTTCGCTCAATTGAATCACACTTGATAAATTATCACTTATGAACATGAATTTATTTTGATCAGCAGAGCCAATTCATTGTATACTTATGATAATTTTAAAACAAATGCAATGAAATTTAACACGAGCTGACATTTGCATAACCTTCAATTTAGCAGCTCAGATGAGTAAATAAAGTGGAGTAGACAGTAATTGTGGTTATTGAAAGGGGTATGTAAAGCAAAATCGCACTTCTGTTAAACTTTTTCAAATAATGATTTTCTGAAAGATCTTGTTTAAAAACTAGGTTTAACTTGAAAATCAGCATTGTGACTATTGTGGTTAAGCCGCAATTGAGGCCAAAAGGTAAACCATTTTCGAGTTATATCTCAGCAACCAAACATGATAGAAAACTGAAACTTGAGATAAACAATGCTCTAGTAGATAAGTATATGCATACAAAATGCTCTGATATTTTTTGTTCTCGAGTTATCAAAGAGGACCATTTTCCGTCATTTTGGTTTTTAAATCGACAGATTATGTTTTAGAAAGTTTTGCATTAGCAAAAAATAGTTCTTTTGACTTTGGCAACAGCCCTACGCAAGATAATAGCCATCGATGTATTCATTGTATACTTATGATAATTTTAAAACAAATGAAATGAAATTTAACACGAGCTGACATTTGCATAACCTTCAATTTAGCAGCTGAGATGAGTAAATAAAGGGGCGTAGATGATTACAGTATTTTGATTATTGAAATTTGTGAATTCTGATGAATCCTCGTCCTTGTTTAAGGATAAATGTTATTTCGTGCAATCCTGCATCATGTACTTGAGTCTAACTTGAATTAATAAAGTCCATCACCCTAGCTAATCGACTCGTCATTGTATACGCATTATAATTTCAGAACAAATAAATAAAATTCAACACAAGTTGACATTTAAATAACCTGCAATTTATCAATTAAGATTAGTAAATAAAATAAAGATTCGAAGGCCATCGCATGTGACTTCCACTGTTTCATTATCCTTGAACTTTTAGAGTTTTAGCTACATTCAAAACAGGCTTTCTATTGTCATCAAGGATGATATTTATTCAGATGTGAATTGATTAGTAAAAATGAGTAACTAAGCAATTAAAAGTCGAGTATAAAATTGCTTCAACGTGAAAAAATGATATCAGTTCAAGTTTAAAGCTTTTGAAGTTTCTTTCATTGTGTTTTTCAATTCCCTTACGACAGTTAAAATAAGTCAAAATGCAATTGAAAACAATTGTGTCTCTCGTCTTTTTCATGGCTCTATTTGCTTTCATTGGTACAAACATGGCCCATGCACAAGGTTAGTATTTAAACCGTTCAGATTTTGATAATAAATGATTTCATTTTCAAGTTTCAAGTTGATTCAATCCACATTTTTTATTAAATCCAATATAGAGAGAGCTCTTCCAAGTGGTCTAGACGATACTGCTAAAGGTGCTACAGATGATCTAGTGAATACTGCTAAATTTCCTACAGGTGATGTAGGTGATACTCCAGTCGCAGCTTTGCCGAGTGCTGCAGGTCAACCAGGTTTAGTAGACCCGGATTTAATGAAATTGCAATCGGGGAAATGAACATGATGTAACTCGGATATGAAATTATGTAACGTTAACCACTAATAGATCGGACAATTTATGACATCGTTTTTATACAAAAAAGTAAATTTGATGGATCATCAAATTTAAACCATTTTGCTTAATTCAACCCTTGTGACTAAGATAAAATTAAATAAAATGAATAAATTATAAATGAAAATCTTTTCACTTTTTTTTTCTTACCAGGTCAACAGAAACAACCTCTATCTAGCGAATAAAGTTTAACATGTACATCTCAAAATGGAGGGTCTCTCTTTTTTAATTTTTATCCTTCCGAGTTAAGTTCTAAACTCTTTTTTGAAAATTGATTTAGTGATGAGGATCACAAAAATCATGTTTATTTTTCTGAGTTGAGCATAAAAAATCTTGGACTTTCATTTTCTTCTATGGGATTAAACATGGACTTCAGAGTCTAATTAAATGCAAGTTTTTTTCCCTTGTCTTAATAGCTGAGCAAAATTTGTCCCATCATATTTTTGCAAAATTATGAGTACATTAACCCTAACAAAGCGATGAAGCGCTAATGGAAGCTGAGCGTCAAGCGAAGTATTTGTCAGATTATTTTGAGCATAAATATCTCATACATTTTCATATTTAATATTTGTAATGGCTGGTTTTGATGAACTAGAAATCTCTGATTCCAGGCTTTTCTGGCAACCTTCAATGCTTACGTGCATGATTTTTACGATTCCAGAAAGAATTCCAATAACTCATTATTTTATGGATTTTGAAAACTTGTGAGACATATGGACTATCCAAAAAATAATATGATAGCCGATAACGAAAAACGTAATGAGATTTAAATCGAAAATTGAATGCAGATATCTCACGAAGCACTTGTTACAGAATGATTACTTTCTCATTATGATAATTTAACCTTGACAATTGAGCATCGCCGAAATTTCTATAAACTAAATATCTTGCCTCAATGTTACTTAGGGGCAAAGTAATAGCCGATTAACAACGGTAAAATTAGCTGAAAGCCCTGTACTTTCACCGTATAGTACTGCATAATATAATGTACAACCATAATAAGAATTTATGATAATGTTTCAACTCATGGTTGAGTAACTCTGCCTCTGAATGATAGTAAAATCTTGGACTACGATTTAAGGTTTTGGCTCAGATATATTTGATAAGAGTGTTTGAAGAGGTGAAGTATGATTAAGTACTGCCAAGCATCACTTCCGAAATTGGGTAATTGGGTACAGAAATTCCACCAAAAACTAATTGTAACATTTCTGCACTGCTTACTGGTGAGCTGGTTTAATAACTGTGTCAAAGTAACGTGATCGTAGGTTGTTGGGAACATTTTTTAAAAAGTCAAAAGCTTTTTTGAAACCAAGATATTGGAATAGTTGATTGCCTTTTAGTAAATGTTGTGTAAAGGTTTTTCCAGAATACGTGAAAAGTCAAGGTGGAAGAAAGGGGAAAGAATAAACTGTTACGTGGTAAGGTTATCGTTATGGATGACGAAACTTATGTTTCTGTTGATCCAAACGATATTCCTGGTGTCGATGTCTTCTCAACTAAAGATGTTATAATTCCAATTTATTTTAAATCAACAATTATTAACCAAAACATTACAAATTAAGTTTGTCACCCGACTTATGCCTCACCCTTTAGTTTACAATGTCTCTCACTAATTCAAAAGACGCTCTGTTTAACTATAACGATTTGCAATAAACATCGATTTTACACGTTGTGAGGTTTCCTCGTGAGTAATAAACGCGCCAATGTGGGGTATTTTATGCTTACATATAGTAGAAGTTCAGAGGCAATAGACACAATGCTGAGTCCTTGTCAAGAAAAATGTCATACATGTATTATGACCGATTCAGTGTTTGGACGTCTAAGGGAATCATGGACCATTTATTGGTCTGCTTGACGAAAGCACCGCTTGAGTAATTGATTGATAGAAAATTTCCTTACATAACCAAAAAATTTGAAGATTCCAAAATGATTAGGCTGGGTTACAATGTGTTGGATTTTGGTTCACATTTTATCCTTATAAATTGATAACCAAAATTTATGCTCAAAGCCCAGTAATGAACATATGACAAGTTGAATATTTAAATCAATGGTAAGTTTGTGTGTTGATTCAAAAATTGCGTTTTAGGGGAAAGATTAACATAAAGCATTACCATAAAATATTATCCTATTAATCAACTGTATTCATAATCCTTAATCATTGTCTTATGCTAATATCGTCTATTGTACTAACAGAATGGAGAAACAAAAAAGTTGAACAGTAAAGAGGAAATTTTTCTTTTCTTCTGTCAACATGTTCCCAATACTTCATTCTAAGAATATTTTTCACTTTATACTTTCCATTAATATTTAATACATTGAGCTATCTTAATTCTCACGAAGCTCAGAATATTGGAAAACTCTAGTTCTAGACTTGTAATTTACGGAGCTTGACTCAGTCTGATAGTCAATAAAAATGTTCATCGATCCAACAAAGTATATCATTATTTATCATCAACGATATAAACTCAATATCGGTCAACTTGTTTACCATCAACTGGAATTTTCAAAAGAGTCAAATTTATTTTCCGGTTCAATATCAAGATCAGGGCACGATCGAATGTTAGGCAATAAAAGTAAGAGACTCCCTAATTAGAAAATTTTAATTTCGACTTCGAAGAATTGATACCATTTTGATGCGCTTCCGAAAACACATTCGAAAAAATCGAAAAAAGTATGTTTGACCTCCTTGAAACCTCAATAAACGTTATTGAAACATGTTAGTTGGTCAGAAGAGCACAAGTAAACTCAATGAAACTCTGAAAATTATTGATGGATTAATTACCTTTCTCTTGTGAGTCACTATATACTCGGCATCGGCTGTGGTCAGATGATAACTGGTGACAAGCTGAGAATTTCTGAAAACTGAGTCACCCTGATGACTTGACTTGTTGTTGTCCAATGAGATGAGTCCACTTGAACCTGATTTCTCTTGACCTTCCGATGCTGTCAGGGAAGCTGCTCGATTGGTAAACTGTAGTCTATTGTTGCTTCCTGATTTGGTCCTTTGCAGGCTTGTTGTTGTCGCTGAAGTGTTACCATGCAACTTGGAAGCCATCCTGGTGTAGGCAAATGTGATGATACCCAGAGGTAAAAAGTACTGAATCACAACGAGAAATTGATTGTAACCTCTCCAAATAGACTCCGACATTCCAATGTTGTCACAGGAAGGCCTAGTGGGAATGGTCAAGTTACCAGTGACCAATGAGCGTAACCATTTATCATCGTGTGAATCAACGGCAGACTCGAGGTCAGGTACAAGGCGAACTCGCAGAGCAATTAGAGCTGGAATAGCGGCTATAACTGACCATGCCCATATGAAGATGATTATCATGCGAGCACGATACTTATTTATACGACAGTGTAATGGAGCGAAAACGACAAGATAACGGTCAGCTGCAATGGCGACAAGTGTGTAAATGGAAACGTTGACGGAAACAATTTGGATAAAGGGACAAAAGGCGCACATGAAGGGAGGTAAAATCCATTTTTGAAGGAGTGCAGCTTGGAATTGAAAGGGAATCGATAGGGCACCAATGAGTATATCCGCTGTTGCCAGGTTGGCTATGAACATGTTGGTCACTGTTCGTAGGCGAACCGATCCAACAACACAACAAAGTACAATAGTGTTGCCAATAACGGCAGTCAGTGAAACTATACCGTAAGCAAGAACCAGAAGTACAACAACTCCAAGTGGAAAAGAGTAGAGAAGCTCTTCCGAGAAGAGACTCAACGTTTTATTGTAAGATTCAAAATTGATTTCATCATTTACACTGAAGGTAAAGTTGTCAAACATTTGATTTGTTGATAAAAGTTCTGTTGATGATATTGAGATAATGAGAAAGGAAAAGACAAAAGATGAGAATCAAATTTTTCACAGGCAATATTGAAATGCATGAATGGATAAATTTAAAACAAATCACTTTGAACGTAAATACTTTTAACGAAAACTTTTCAATCTCATTCTAAATGCAGATTTATATCCACATCTTGGGAGTTTGTTTTACTACGAAAATTTAAATAAATGTTCTTACCAATTGGGATCCTCTCTGGAATAGCTGATACCTTTAACAAAAGTGATGGAAACAAGTAAAGCCAAGTTCCAAATAGTTTGTAAACACTCATGGCTTTCCTGTCAAAAATAGCTGCAAACTTACTAACGATCAAGTTTCACTGATCAGATAGTTTTAGCAAACTGAATAGTAGAGAAAAGCATGTTCAGAATTTTTCACGTTTACAGCAAAAAAGGTTGAGTTGCGAGTCACCATCTACTGATTCGAAATTCAATTACATTCGTTCAATGAAATGATGACTAGCATTCGAATGGGAAAAGCGTCAGGCAAAATGAGTATCGATAGGAATGATTCAGATATCGATAAGAAAATGAGCGATTCGAGGACGGTAATGTGAGGGCATTTTATTTTCATTTTGCGTCTGTTGGCGGCATAACTTATAAACGATCAATGTTGCATTTCCAGAGTTGAATCATTAAACTCGAATTTAAATTCTAACCAACAGATGGTGACTTACAGCACAGCATTTCTCTTGGAAACTAAAGTTATTCTGAACATGTATTCTATCGCGATGCAGTTGACCAAAATGTGTCTGATCAGCAACACTTAGTCCAAAGTAAATTCTGTAAATAACAACATAACCATCATGAGTGTTTACAAACTATTTGGAACTTGGCTTTACTTGTTTCCATCACTTTTGTTAAAAGTATCAGCTATTCCAGAGAGAATCCCAATTGGTAAGAATATTGATCATTTTTTATTTATATTCACTTCCAGCATTGATTGAGATTGTTGAGGAAAACTTTTTGCAGCCTTTAACGATCCTTAAGACCCTTTAGATCCTTTAGACTAAAAAGTCTCAAACTGCAAGTCCCAAGTTTAAATCCAAAACCTTATTCCCTGAACACTTGAAGTTACAATTATTTCACCACAAAAAAAGATGCAAAGCGAAGCGAAAATTTTGAAAAACATTTTTTGATTTTGTAAATCACTAATTTGGTGAAAAATTTCGATCAAGGTGGAATATTTCCAGTTGGATATGCACCGATTCAAGATGCATTTGAATTGGCAATTCATCTTCACAACATGAACGAAGCAACATCACGTTTCAAAGCTGAACCAATTGTCAGGACAATCGATAACGATGATCCCTTCCAAGTGACCAGTAATTGTAAGTTATTGTTACAATTTACAATTGACCAAAAAGAAAACTCGAAAAGAAGAAAAAAAAACAAATTACAGAGAGAAAACATTTTCTTTATCCTTTTTTTCGATGATAAAAAATGAAAATCTTTTTACTCTTTCAACTATTAGTTTCAACAAACACCAATTTACATTCAAATATGAAATAAAATTTTGTCCTTTTTTCCTCTTCTTTGTCCACTTAGTGTGCCTTCAGCTGAACCAAGGTATATTTGCTATTGTTGTGCCAACAATGGATGCTTCATTTCAAACGATAGTTTCATATTCAAATACATTTCAGGTGAAGAAAAGAAAACTCGACTGAAAAGTTTTCACTTTTACCAAACTTTTATTCCCTTCCATTCAGATGCCTTTCATCCATTTGGCCTCACCAACAATGAACACTTCAAAGAAACCCATTTACGGCATTTCTCTTCGACCCAATTATCTTCCAGCAATCATTGACATTATCAAATTTTACAATTGGAAGGACATTATTTATCTCTACTTGAACGATGATGGTAAGAATAAATTTTTACTCAATTCGAATGAACATTCACCTTCTGTTAATCATTTGGAAACATTGAGCTCAGCATGAAATCAATCAGAAAATATCAACATTTTTCTTCTATTATTTCTCATCATTCTTAATCCTCAGCATTTCATGTTGACATTCAAGTACTACTTTTGATTATCATTTTACTCTTTTTTTCTCTCTCTTCACTTTCTTCTTTTTCCTATCAACATCTTTATTATGCTGTTGTATAAGTGATGTGATATGATAATAATGATGATATTATGATGATAGTAAATAGAGAACAGAATGGTTTGGGAGTGAAAAGAAGGAAAAAAAGTGTAGAAAAAGTTTGAAAATGTAATGCTAGGAATGTGTTTATTGAGAGGTTGACCCAAGGATAAAAGAAGAGATCAAAAGATTTACTCTGTAAGCCAAGCGTGCAACATTATAAAGGAATCAACGTACCATGTGAATCAGGAGAATGTAATATGAAAAGTTGAGTTTCAACATGTTCTTCATGTCTTTGGTACTTTGCCATCTTGAGATGAAAATTTTGATAGAAAATTTGCTTTCTCTTTTATTTCACTTCTTTTTGTAATTCACCATTTTACTCCATTATAATGTAAAGTGAGTTTACATGAGTACCGATTATTTTTCATCATTTGTGATAAGCATCAGGGTAAAGGGAAAATTAATCTGCATCAAATGGAAAAGGAAAATGTTGCAGTATTAACATTGTTAACATGCACGGAGTAAACTTTGATTTTCATCAAATAAAGATGAGATTCCAATCAACCTGCAAAGGGAAAAATTCAGCGTTGATTCAGAGAAAAGAACTTGAGATTTTTCGGTTCAAGAAAATTTGTTGAGTTTACATCAGTGAGTTAAGAACTTTCATGAACGAATATCTATTATTTGGTTTCCAGTTTTTGACATATGTTTTCAGTCTCGATTCTGTTCGATACAATTCATGGATAATTTATTTCCAGCAAGAAAATAGCGAGCTAATCATTTCGAATCCAAATGCTTAACACAGGTTCGAATTGATGAAAATTGTTCAATGAGCACTGACATTATTGGATTATTTTGCATTATTAGACAATTTTTTAATCCATTAACAGCTTAGCTCTGAGTATCGGTTCCTTTAACGTGAATTAAATCCCTTAAGTTTTGTTTAAATTGCGTTGAAGTTCGTCCTAGATTTGAATCAAAGTTCATGTTGGCTTGACTGACTCAAATGTTACAAGCATTATTGGTTTCTCTTGCATTATTGAGACAAGTTGATAAGATAAAAGAGATTTGTATTGAGCTTTAAATAAACAAGAGTAACTTCAGTGACTAGAGTTTTCCAAGCCTAGCAAAGTAGTCCCAAAGTTATAAAGTGGAGTTTGCAAATTATTAATGTTGACTTAATGTTTCAACTCAAAAAATAGTTTTAACCATGATTATAGCTGTAACACTCAACAAGACAGAGTTCAAAGCCTATTCCAGCCTAGAGTCCTTTATTTTGTACCCAATAAGACCTGCTAAGATTAAAGGGTCAAATAAGCAAGCCAAGAGTACAGAAACTTGATCTTCTAACGGAATTCATTGCTAAACAATATATTATGCAGCTATAAATACGATATGCTCAGTTGTATAACCCAGTGTATGATAACCACTATTTATTGAAACTGTAAATTTCGGCTTCATTTTTCATTCTTGCTGCTCAAATGTGCGAAAAAATTCCATATCTTCTCATAATTAAATTATTGATGATTAAACTTTATTGAGCCTTTATTAATGTGACCTAGGCCTTCGCTCTCTTGCATTAAATCTCACATCAACTCAATGTAGATGTTTGACTAACTAATAAAAGCCACAAATGGCTAACTTTGATGAGGTATCGAGATTTATATTGCACATAAATATGATTTCGCATAAAGCTCTATGATGCATCTACATGTATAATAATAATTTATTAAGTTGAGCGAAAACTGTGGTTGATTCTCTAACAGTTCTCTAACTTTTTCGGTTATTTCCCAATCAACATTTCCGATTCAAAAATGAGTCAAAAAAGTAGCTGTTTGTGCCAAACCGACTCAATTTTGAATCGGAAGATTTTTGAGCTGTTTTGACTCAAAAAAGAATGCAGAGTCTTGTCCAAATTCTATTCGCGAAAATATTGAAAATGAAAAGATTGAAAAATTATATAGAATTTTCTTTATTTCTAATCGAAACAATTCGAGTCCCAAATATCGGAGAGTTCAAATTCGTCAACTTCTTCAATAACTTTATCCATTTCGTCGGTCTTTTGATCTTTGATGAATTTCTTGTTCTTTGAACAAAGCTCTTTGACAATTCTCGCTCTGATCTTGTTCTCGAGATCTTCATCATATTCAAAAATATCAGATTTCCTCAGAATGTGCTCTGAAATGAAAATTTTGATTTAGTTAAATTTCAAATGAATTTTATATGAATCTTTGATCTTGATATAGTTCAAATTTAAACCCACCGATTAAACCGCGAACCCTTTCTTGACCCAGATTTAAATCAAAATCTCCTTTAAATGGCTCGTCAAAAGGATGCTTGAAACCCCATACAAACGCGAGTGGAAATTTTTCAGATCTGATTTCTTTCTGTTCATAAAATTCTTCCATTTCTTCTTTATCATAGTATTTTTTTCCAAGAGTCACGTTTGCAAAATATGGTTCAGGAAAACAAATTTTAACCAATTGATAGGCAAATGAAAATGGATTTTTCTGCTTTGCCATCTTAAGTGAGCGCTCATATTTATCTAGTGAAAACTCAACTAATCCTTCGATAAAGACCCTATTCTTTGTCTTGATTTTATAAGTATTATCTTTCTTCGAAATTTGAATTTTTGAATATTTTTCCTCAGAATCTTTCTGAATCGTCAAATTTTTAAGCATAGAAACAACATCTATCAACTCAATTAAAATAGAGCTGTTCAAATCTAATTGGGAAAGTAATTTTTGTCTTTCATTCAAATGCTCGATTTTTTTCTCAATAATTTCGAAATTGATTTTTTTCATATTTTCAGAATCTTTACAATGGCAATCTGTTTGCTTCGACCCGATCTGAACTCCCTTATTAGATTGATCCTGTGTAGATTCCAACGTAAACACAGCTGTCCCATCTGATTTATTTGAATCTTTTAGTTTATCCACTTTCGTCGAAACTTGATAGTTTTTTATGGCTGTCACAAAGTCATGGAAACATTTCTTATCCATGACTTTTGTCCTCGGTTTATCCGTTGAAGATTGAAGTGGAACGAATTCAAGATTACACACAATTTCTGCATTTCCTATCATTTTTCTGCATTCTTTCCATTCTGAATTCAGCTTCACACAATTTTCCAAACAAGCTTTTAGTTCGATGCCATTTTCTAGAAAAATAGAATCAAAAAGACGTAGGATACAGAAGATTACAGTAAGTTAAAGACATACCTCCAATTGCTATAATCTGTCCTTGTAATACATAATTACAAAGATTTATTTCGAAGATATTTTTAAATTCGTCGAAAAATTCTGAAAATGGAATATCGAATCCGAATTCCAAGAACTGAGATTCTTTGACTTTTATCAATAAAGGTTGCTTTATTGGATTTTCATTCTCATCGTGAATGAACGGTAGAAACACAATAAACACAGAGTGAACACTATTTGAATTTTCTCCTGGATTGGTTGAAGCATTGAAAAAGGATTGAGTTGCTGTTTTGTCGAGTAAATTCATGTTGTGATCTTTAGGCCATGGCTGAGAAGTTGATCCAGGTAAAGCTGAATTTGATCCGTGAATGTTTTCAATTCTCTTGGAAGTTGAAACAGAACTTCTTGATAGGGGCTGAGTTGACGAAAAGAAAGATAATTTTCTTGATTTTTTAGCAAACTTTGATGAGGAAGGTTGTGAACTGGAATTATGTTGAATATTATATCTATCACATCTAGAATTAGACATTTCAGGATAACGGATAATATCAGTAGAAACAAGTAGAAACGGTTTTGAAAAACTTGAAAGCTAAACAAAAATACTTTCAAAATAAATTCCGGAAACGGAAAAAATAACTATTGCAAAAACATTTTTATTCAACTTGATTCAACCAGGTTTTACCCATGAGAATAGAAAAAGATATTGTTTGTTTCGGATTGGTTGGATAGAAAAATTGATTTGATTTTAACAAAAAAACTTGAATTTGAAAAAATTTGAGGTAGAAAAAATTGCAAAAGATTCTAAGCATTTTGATTGGCTTAATACTGTAAGTAAAATTTGATTTGATTTGATTGGCTTGCAAAAGCAAAATTGAATAAAAGCCTAAAATTTCATAGCAATTTAAAACGCTATTCAAATGGTCACAATAATTGAGAAATTTATCATGATTAAATTTCGATGAATTCATGAATAAATTCTAATAAATTTCTACTCTAGAAAATAATCAATAATTTGAATTTGACTTATATTCACAATTGCTTTAGCAATTTGTAACAAAATTTCATGGCAAAACAAGAAAATATTGAACTGGTTGAAAGTTATGGGGCATTTGGTTGAGCAGGGTAATTACCGAGTAAACGCGACAATAAAGAAGGGTTTTTCTTCAATTGCTCTAAAAGCTGCTCCTCGTTCATCGCTGGACCTTCAGCTGGAATTCGAAAATTAACTGGTTGAGAAGAGGGAATCTCATCCAGACCTTCGAAATTGAGTTTTTTCACTGCCAAATTCATAGCATTTGACTCAGCTCCTCCAGAATTTCCATTAGAATTTTCTCCACCTTCCTCGATCTGAGTTGTTGATTTGGGTTTTTTCGGAGTTACGCTGAAATAGTCTTTGATGCTGCGCTTACCCTTAGGAGTTCCTTTACTCATTGAATTGTCTGACGAATCAAAAGTCGTGTTCATCCCTGAATCATTCAGATCACTAACAGTATCTGTTTCTTGGCCAGTTGAGCCAGATGGATTCTCTTCACCGCTTGGTTTTTCTCCAGAATCTGGCAATGATTCAGGAGCTGGAGTTGACGAAATTCCAGCATTTTTATCTTCTTGATTTAAGTCAGAATTTTGATTCGGATCTTCTTCTTCTTCCAACAAAAAGGAAGGTAAGTTTTCTGAAGTAAAACCAGGTAACTTAAGAAAATTATCTTCTTCTTCAACTCTAGGAGGGGAAGTCGAATCTTCGTCATCTGACCGCATGATTTCTTTAAATTGAGAATTCGGCATATGAATATCAAGTACACTAACAGGCAAGGGCCCTGGTTGATTTGAGTTGTCATCGCTTTCCTCATATTCATCACCTTCAGCGCCCTTTGAATCATCTTGCATTTCTCGATCTTTGTCATCGTCGAAATCAGAGTGGGTTGAGCCAAACTCGAAATTGTCACTTCTAGCTGGAGTTTGTCTTGGTGCAATGCGAGTTCTAGCATAATGCAATGATTTAGCTAGGCAATTAATAAGATGTTTTTCAACATTCTTGTCATAAGACTTTTTTCGAGTCTTTCTGATGACATGATCTGAAAATAAATGAGAATGCGAATTTTAATTTATTCCAGAAATTTGAATTATATCTGTAACTCACCAATCAAAGCTCTAAGTCTAGTTTCGCCAAGATGATTTTCAAAAGAGCCTGAACATGGGTCAGTTGTTGGATCGGCATAATTCCAAATTGAAATTAGGGATTTTCGTCCGGCTGAACCTCTGAGGGTAACTCCAACTATCCAGTGTTTGGGGAAAGCATCTTTAATGATATTATTCAAGATCACAGAAGCTTCAAGCTCTCCAGGTGGGTGCTTCTTCACCGCCCATTTATAATCTCTAGCGTCAAGCGGAAGAACACCTTCGATGTAAATGTAATTATCTTTTTCATACGTCTTGTCATGTTCAGGAATGATTCGAATTGTTTGAAATTCATCTCCTACAAATATTGGAAAATCTACTTTTGCCTCAACGCTTGATTCGACACTTGTCTTAGAATTTGATTCTTCAGGTTTGGCTTTTTTCGCAACTGATTCTAAAACTTTAACTAATTCAACAGCAAATTTTTTCGTATCTTTAGCCTCAATATTTTCGGCGGATTGAGCTAATTTTTTGAGATCACTTTGCGAGAATAGTGGCCTTTTCTTTTCATTGCTTCTGACAGCAACACATTCTACTTTGTCATCTTTGCCTGAAGATTTTGTTGGTTGAGACAGATCTAGCTCAACAACTGGAATTTTATCCTTTTTCAAAAGGTTTGAACTGGATTTTTCGCTTGTGTCAGAAACCAAAGCTTTTCCTCGAGCTGCGCGTTTCAGAGCGTTTACTTTCTCGAGTACGGAATCGAATTTTGTCGATTGTATGATTGTCATTTTCTGAATTTGACTCTTTTCAATCTTGATATTGCCAACGTTGAACCAGTTAACAAGGCTTTTCTGGAAGTTTGGGAGCTTCAATGCCTCAACATTTGCTAGAAATAATCGATACGTTTCATGAAGATCTTTCGAATCGTCTGAAAATAATAAAATTAAATGTAGAATTAGATAATTTAAAACATAAAAAAGCGTATCTTACCTGCTACGACTACTACCAATGCACCAAAAGGCTCGGCGCCGGGAACAGAGATATTTATCAAATTATCTGGATTCAATTTCAGCGATTGAAGATTGTCTGGAATCAGACTTTGGTCAATTTTAAAGGAAATTGGAATTGTTTTATCCTCTTTAGTAGAGGAATCTCTGATTCGAACGATGGCTATGAGAACTTTTTCGCCCATCATTAAGTTCAACAGAGAACCAATTAGTGTACTTTGATTTTCGATATTTTTACTTTTCGAACGAGTATTATAAATTTTCACAGTTTTAAAGGAATAACTTTTTCTTTTGGGTTTATTTTCCATAAAAATAATCAAAACACATAAAAATAATAAAAATTTAAACGTCTAATTAGACTAAAGCATGTATCAAAAGTAAAAGTAGATTTAAACTTTATCTAAAAGGGAAATAGAAAAGAATTAGCTATCAATCGAATTTGATTGGCTTATTTTGAAAATCTCCATGGAGATGACAAACATCAGCTGATTATCGATTTTTTTCTTTAAAGCATGGTTTAAAAAGCATGGCTTTTATATTTGCTACTATTTAAATATTTAGTTAAAATTATCGCTATTTTTGCCTTAAAATCGTTTTATTTTTGTTGTTTATTTTTATCTTTAAGTATTTTTTCAAATTATTTGTGCGCCAGTAAACAGTAAACTCTTTGACACTCGAAATTTATCAACAATTATTGAAAAATGCCGTCAAAAAGAAGTCATTATCGCTGGCAACGAAGGCAACATGAGTTTCAACAATCCAATTATGTTAATAATCTACCGAACCATGAAAGTGAAAATGACTCAACATCGAGGGAAAGTTTTTCTTTGGATGTGAATTTTGAATCATTATCAAATTCGGACATTTCTACTGATGAATTGGATCTTTCTCCAGCTATTGAGTTGAACTTGGTGACTCCGTCTAAACGTGAATACTTTGAGATAGTATTTGAGACATTTATATCTCATATTGGGCTTAACCTTAGTGAGTCAGAGAAGGTTGTGAATTTAATCAACAGTTTGAATTCAAGATTCTCGAGAGATCCCATAATTTTTCCGAGTTTACGTTATTATTGGGACTCAAAGTCAAAGATGACAACAGTTCAAGTTTACATTTTATGTGACAAAAAACACTATCATGGCCCATATTATGGCGAGCCACGTCACTTTCAACCTTACACATGTGAAAATGTACAATTTCCAGCAAAAATCATTCCAGGAAAATTTTTCATTCATATTTCACTCCGGAAACAGTTGGAAAATATTCTCAAAAATTTTTCTGAATCTTTCTGGCGAGAAGATGCTGCGAATTTTGACATATCTTCAGCAAAGCAAGCCAGGAAAGTCAAATCAACTGAAAATGGTCCTGAAACCCTACGGTTCACGTTAACTTTGCATGCTGATGAAATTTCTCCAGCGAAAAGCTCAAGTGAAAAACTTTTCCCAGTTTTTGTTTCAATAAATGAATTGAAATATGAATTCAGAAGGAAATTCTTCTTGATGGTTGGTTTATTTGTTGGAAAAGTGAAGCCACCCGTTGAATGTTATCTTTCTCCGATTTGTGACGAATTTCTTAGTCTTGAAATTGACCCGATTCAAATATGCCCCTTTAGGAAAGCAACTTTCCATTTGATTGGATTAGTGGCAGATGCCCCGATGCGCGCCTACTTGCGGAACGTCAAGCAATATAATCATTTAAACGGATGTGATTGGTGCTTGTGTCAAGCTGAAACAATCAGAGGAGCAAGATCTTATTCGAATCAGACTCGTGAAGATCTAGAAAGATTGAAAAGAACAAAAGAAGATTTTATTCAATACAAGAATCTTATTGCCAGAAATGAATTATTTCAAAATCAAGTATCTGAGAATCCAAGATTCCGTGGTCCATTTTGTTTAAACAAATTTGTTTAAACAAAATTTCCATGATATCCCAAAGGAGTTGAATAGCTGAGTAATTGCTGAAATGAAGATACAAAATATGAAAGAGGAAAGTGTGTCATCCTCTATTACATGAAGCTAATCTGCTAACAACAACAAAACAACCCAACCAACAGGAGCTTTTTTTCGCGAACCGTTTAGAAATTTTTTGACTCAGTTTTGAATCAAATTGAAGATTAAAAAGCGTTCATCTGTTTTATGAGCTTTTTTGAGTCAGTAAAAGTCGAATTTGATATAGTTATCAATTCTTAAATCAATGATTAATAGTGAATGAAAAGATAAAGTTCGCAACAATTTATTTGGGACTTAACATTTGATTGAGATCAATTTCTAATGAAAATAGACTTTGAAATTTATAAAAATTGTCACAACAATAACAAAAATATGAATCTTTACAAGGGACTTAACATTTGAGATCAATTTCTAATGAAAAGGGACTTTGAAATTTATAAAAATTGTGACAAAAATAACAAAAAATATGAATCTTTACAATTTTTTAACATTTTCTAAAATTTTGAATTTTCTCAAACTCGAGAATATCATAATTATGAGTGAATAAGAGTGATATAAATATCAATAATTGCTCTCTTTAAATCCTGGATTTACGCCTTGAAATCCTTAGTCAAAAGATTTTGAAAATCATCTGGATCAATATCCATTGGTTCATCTTGGTCTTCATCTATTTCCATTGGAATGGCTTCAATTTCTTTCATTCTGTAATAGTCACTCACATTTACTAACAATTACAATTGTAACCACAAAGGAATAACTAACAATTCCTTCAAATTTTTCTATTTTTCAATTTAATTTCACATGACGTTAAGAGTTTAATATCTTTGATTCAAATAACTCAATTAAATCTCTAAGGTCTTTTCTGCCCAATCAGCCAATCAAATTTCAATATTATGAGGGGAGTGCAATTACTTTCCAATTTGCAATTGTATTTGCAACTTTCAATCAAATTATTTTTGCAATAAATTTTTTGTCAGAAATTCTTCCTTTATTTCCGTTTCCTTAACCAGAAAATTTTGTTATTTGAGTAAACCATTTCAACTCACTTATTAACAAACCCAATATGATCAACTCTAAAAAGTCTGCCATCAGGCAATATTCATCTAGTCAAATTACATCAAAATATGTTTCAAAAAAGTTCAAAAAAAATCCTGTTCATTCATCTCAGCCCATAGCTTCTTCATCGAAACTAAGTTCAAATTCAACAGAAAAAAATACTCGGATCTTCCAGATTGACAAAAATGGTGAAGAGTTTGAAGTTACTAAAAAATTAAATTCAAATTTGGTTTATTGCATATATTTACCAAATATTTGCAATGAAAAATTGATTCCAATCAAGTTACCGATCTTATTCTGTGTTGAAGAATTACAGTTTTTGGAATTCGGATTCGATGTGCCATTTAAAGATTACTTCGATCATCTCAACAATGTGTTTCAAGTTGAAATCGGAAATTTCATTTTCTATGGACCAATCATCTCTACTGCAAGTAAGATAATATGAAATATCATTTTTTATTAATTTCAATTTTATCATTTCTTAATCTCAGAAACCCCTTTAGAACTGAAAACTACTTTTTCAAAGAACATTGAAAGATATCCAGATTGGTTGGGTTGTGAGAAAATGGTCGGTAACTCGAAAGTTACATTGAAAATTGAACACTGTCCCCTTGCTTCGAATGGCGATATTGAATTCATTCCGATGGATGAAAATGAATTGCATGAATTGAAAAAATACATCTGTGAACTCGACCAACATAAGGAATCAATTCGTGTCAAAGATTCAAAGAGTAAAGATCAAGTTCAACGTAATGAATCGGTAAAGCTGGACAGCTCTGAAGTAAATTCGTGTTTGTGTGCTAATAATGGTACGGTTCAGCAAACCCTGGACACGATTAAATTCAAGCTCGATCGTCTAAATGAAAGAAAAAAGTTACTCTCAGCCCTTGATATAAATGGTTCGGTTTGTTCTGAAATGATTGATGTTTTCACAGATATTTTTAAAGTTCTCTCAATGAACGAAAGCGAAGAGAAAAGTTTGAAAATTCAAATACCAATCAGAGATAATACATACAAGGATGAAAAAAACAACAGAATTTTTATCGAGGGTAAGGTCAAATTTGAATTGGATAAATATCAAATTGCGATCATGAAAACCAAAACAAAAAACCCATTTTCACTAGCATATCAATTTGTGAAATTGTGTTTCCCAGAATCATACTTTTTGAATGTTACGCTTGGAAAGAAATATTATGACAAGGATGAAATTCGCGAAATGTTTGCTACGCGCAAAACTAGCAAAGAAAAGCTTCCTTTAGCTTTTGTTTGGGGTTTTAAAAACCCGTTTGACCATCCTTTAGAAGAACCATTTAATATCATTCAAGGTCAGGAAAGGGTACGCGCATTCATAGGTTAGTGAAAATATTCTGATGAGCATGAATGTATTCTAATATCCATTCTCTATTGTACAGACCATATTTTTCGAAAATCAGATATATTGGAATACACTGCGGAGCTTGAAAATAAAGTTCGAGGAAGATTGGTAAAAGAACTTTTCGCTCGAAACAGAACCCATTCCCGTGATAAAGAACAAGTTAATGATTCTGAAGAACAATCTGATGGAGATGTTTCTGAAATTTGGGAGTCGAATTTGTTTAAATGAATAAAATCTCTTTCTTTTGATATAATTTCCATTCAATTGATATAATTCTTTGATATTTGAACTGACTTAATTTCTAATATAATTCATTAAATATTGAAATTAAAAATCACCACGTTATGAAAAATTTCTGTTTATTTCTGATTCAAATTGGCTCAAAAAACTTTTGATTCAAATATGAATCGGGTTGTCGTTTTTATCTATTTTTTTGACTCGGTTTTGAATCAAAACTGTTGGTTGGGAAAGTCATAATGTTGATGAATAACAGACAAAGAATAACTATAAATATCTTTTAATCAAGAAAACTCACCTTTATCTGATGTGGATTCCAAACTGACCTTAACTAAAACACTCCTCTTTCTCTCTAACAATAGCACGTAATTCACCAGAGAAATGTTTATTTTTGAGAAGCGGAATTTCGCTATAATCTGATAATCATAATAGGTATTGAGTTATGAGTAAATGATCCATAATAGTTTATTTTGTCACGAACAATTTCCCTTGTTTTCCTTGTGCAAATTGATTGGCATCGAAACAAGAAAGGTGAACAAAATGTATCCAATTTTATTCGTGAAAATTGATGTTGAATTATTATTTATAATACAATATATCAAAATTAAATGTCAAACTTACTCACGGTTATCTGGTTTTCATCATTCATTTCGCTTCTCTTTTGTCTTTAAACTTGTGGCTTTCACATTGTTTCACCTTCCATATTATTATTTATAACATTTCAAACAGTTTTCCCATGTAATCATGTTTATCACTTTTCCTATTCTCAAACTCGTATCATTGGCAGAATGCCTTCAATTCATGGATTTTCTCCTGTTTTCCATTTTGAATGGAAAAATGTTCTAACAATGGATTCTCATCAATTTACTGAGAAAAATATTCTCCTCAAACCTTGTTATTCGTTTTGCAAAGAGCATTATTTGAAAACAATATTGAATATCATGTTCATTTCACATGAAAACACATTCAACTTTCATGTATTTACCATTGCAATTATCATTCATCAAGCTAATAAGATTTGAAGAAAATTTCAATTTTCTTTTCCCTTTCAAGTTGGCGGAAAAGGTTGATTCCATGAAAATGCATGAAAGTCTCGAACTTTGCAAAATGAGAAAAGAGAAAAAAAAGTTTATTAATTACCCAGTTTACGATTAATTAGTTGATCATGATAACAAATCGATTCTGTTTAATATTCCTACAAGAGGCAACTTTTACGATGTATTAATTTGAATATTTACTGAACAAGTGTATCAATAAACATGAAGAATTACAATAATGGAGAAAAAAAGTGTAATTAAAGCATTACCATGAAGCATTTGAGGATGAAAAATGAAGTTGAAAGGAAGTGAAAAGTTCATCAATCATGGTCAACTGATTAAATGTAATTAACAGATAATTTATCTCAATAAATTTCCATTCCAATCTGGCTAATGTTTCGAAATGAAAATTGAATCTGGTCATCTTTAGCATTCGATTTATGGAACTCGAGTTGCTCTGAAAAAAAGTTGGATCGATTTGAAGTTCGAATTTCTGTTTTTCGAATTTTGACTTTTGCAAAATTTACAAAGAATATGTTTCAGGTTCTATTCAGATAATATGAATCTTCTTTTTCTGATCACCTTCTGGTTCTGATCCATTTTTCATTTCATTATGCATTTGTTGAGTAATGCAAAAATGCTTTGGATTTCCAGCTATTTTGACATTCATTGATGAAGCTTTTTGAGTTTGGTTTGTACACTTTTACCTGGTTGGAGGTTATCAGGAAGCTTCAATGAAAGAGATTGATTAAGCTGGAGTTGTCTGGGTTAAAGTCGAAGACGATGAAAAATGATGAAATGTGATTAAGAAATAATGTAAAAGATGAATAAAGGTGAACGATTTAATATTAAATGATCAACTGTGCAACTTGAAAATGATGGTTTATTTCCTTGCAACAGGATTAGTCTCTTCTTTACACAAAATTGGTTAAGTTGTTGACTACCAAATTGAATATCATTGAATATCATGCTGACTATCTATTCATTTCCGTGCATTATTCATTCACTTGCAAAATTCTTTACCAAACTCAACATTTTCTATCAACATTTTTATTGCTTTTTCTGCCCAAATGTAAACCAAAATACAAATTTTGGAAAATAAATTCTGTCAAATTCTTGAGATGCTCAATGTTATCCTCAATAGAAAAGACCAGAGAATTGCAAAAAAATTCAAAAGCCATAAAAATGTTAATTACTTTTCAACTCTATTCTTTAGCATTCTAACGAACAAGATTCAATACTTTTAGACTCAACAGTTTTGTCCTTCAATCTCATGCAACAGATTTAGATTCTCAAGAGTCGATTTTATTTTCGAACTTGAACTTTTCTATAATGTTGTCGTTCTTGAATATTAGTGAAAGTCGACGTTAATCGACTATTACTTTTTGGCTTTTGAAATTGCACATATTTGATTGAGAATCATCATCATGAAATGCATATAAACCTTTGCATCAACATTTGTTATAACTTTTCTTCTAATGGATTTTGAATGATTTTCCCAACAATTATGAGCAAAGTAAAAAAAGCTTCAACTTGATCATTAAAATGATCTTAGGATTTCAATAATGAGTTTTTTTCTCACTTTCATCAGAAAGTTCAAAAGTTTAGAAAAGGAAATTTCCTCTTCACTTTACACCTAATTCATCTTTTTACTTACACCTATTTCATTTTCTTCATTTTCTTCCACTCTATTATACCATGAATCAATTTATGTTCCATCATGATGATAATCATAATTACAAATATAATCAACAGGGAGGTGAAAAAATGTATTGCTTTTTAAATTAGAATCATTTCTTTACTGTCACAGACCGAAGACTGCATAACTTTCACCATCTTAAAGTTGCTCTAATTTTGCCCAAATCGAAAGGAAGGTTACTTGAGTCGACTAAAAATTAACATTTCAGTCTTTAGTCGAGTAACTGGGGGATCTTGAATTATCCTATGAACAAGATTATGACTGTATGGCCAACAATACTGATTCTGGTTTTTCAATTATTCCATTTAATCCGTTCTGTGTTTGAAAGGAGCATCTGCGAAATTGCCTTTGCTCGAGTTTTTTGTGGTATAAATTTTTCGAATGGAAATTTAATGTTGATTAAGAATATTTAATTTTGTTTTTCATTATTCGAAGAGAGCTGTCATTCCCAAAAGTGCTACGAATGGTCTTGAGAATTCCATATTGTAATTCTTGTGATTTCAATATGTGGTAGCTGGATACAATACTGGATTTGTTTTATCCTTGACGCTCATTTGTGCTAATAATTTTCGAGCTAGAAGTCAAATCTTGATAATATTCGTTCATTAGAACTCCCAAAATTGAAAAACCATAAATCCAGAGTTTAAAGGACGTTCAAAGTCATTCAGCTATTTGACCTCTAAATACCATTTGAAGGTCATTTCTGAGATTTCAAACTTTTTCAGATTGGTTGGTGTTTGTTATATTTTATAACTTGTAGCATTTGAAAGATAAAGAAATTATTTAAATGTATTTTTAAATGAACCTTCATATCTTTTTACCAACATAAGTTATAAACATGAAACATCAACCAAGCCGAAAAATCGAAAAATCATATCATCTCGAATGCCCACTTTAAGAGAAAACGAAAAAATATTCTTTATAATTATGCATTAACTTGCTTAGTTTGGACCAACAATTTTCACACAAATATATCCTCTTCTCTGCGTGTAATATTTGATTGAATGGAAACAAGTCAAGATGGAATTGAAAAGAATGCCGATTTTACCTTCTCACCAGGGAACAATCTGATAAAATAGAAATGAAAATAATATCTTTACACCATTCAATGTTACACTTGAAAAGATTTTTTTTCTTTCTTCCTGCTCTTCTCTCTTTAACTCGTTACCTTTTTCACCTGAAAACCTTGAATTA
Source organism: Tetranychus urticae (assembly GCF_039701765.1). Lineage (NCBI taxonomy): Eukaryota > Metazoa > Arthropoda > Arachnida > Trombidiformes > Tetranychidae > Tetranychus > Tetranychus urticae. The sequence goes on along the minus strand of NC_142958.1, from coordinate 19,792,089 downwards.
ACCAAAGTAAATTGAGCATCCATTGTAATACTACAATAGTTTAATGTTAATCCAAGACTTTTCAACGAATCGTAAACCTTTGAGAAATTTCATCTTTTTTTATTCCCTTTTCTAAATTCACCCAAAGTTGACTTTTTCCATGCTAACTGTTGACACTTTATTCAACCTTCTTTCAGTTCATTATTTGCTCCTTTTTCCAGGCTTAACATTCAACCTTTAAAGTTCATTATTCACATTGATTCCAACAATGATTTCGAACAAGAAAAAGAGTTTTCTCACAATTTATTTTCCAACGTAACGTTCATTGTAACAAAGATAACAATTGATAACAATTAGTTTATTTTTTGCTCTTTTGCAACGAAACTTTCCATTCAAGTATTCAGATGAATCATCATGAAATCATCAGCCAACAATGGTGCAACATGAATTTAATTTAGTCTATTAGGATGGAAAAGAAAAGAAATCAAAAATTTAATAAAACCAGAAAAGATGAAGAAAGTTGTTGAACGTGTACAATTTGTGGCATCTTGATCTGCATCTTGCATGAATTGCCTCAACTCAGATAAGGTTACTCCAGCTGAGAAGTTGAATTTCCATCATTCCCTGTAAGAACATTTGAAACTGGAAAACTGAGATTAACCTGAAGATGAAGGAAAACCATTTTCACGTTTTTACCTTTTATTCAAAATTATCAACTTTGCAACATAATTTTTTGAAAATAACTTTTGCCAAAAGGTTGAACTAAAAATTGAATGCAATGAAATTGGATGAAAAAAAGTTTACTTCAATTATTGGTTATCTTGATGTTATTTTTACAAATGCAAAATCAACTTTTATTTTCACAAATTGCTCTTTTACTTCAATCTTTTTATCAAATTTTATCCCTTAATTTGTGAACTTTGAATTTAACAAACTTTTTCCTTCTCTCGCCATCAATTCTTTGCTCAATTGAATCAAAGAATTCATTTTACTCGAAATATTCAGAGCACATTTAGAATAGCATTTTGTTGTGAATTATTTTCCAATTGTTTCTTTTTTTACTTTCTTTTCTCTTCCCTTTTTCAAGTTGTTAAATTACGATAAGAAGTAATTCTGTTGTAAAGTGAAACACTAGTTGAATTTAATGACTCAACACACTACTGAACAAGGTAAATGTTTACCTTTAATAATATCATTTACAGTCAATGAACAAATGGTTCATCAAGCAGCATGAAAAAACTCCTTTTCGCTGTTCCTCAAGTGAACAAATTAAAGCCTCATCAGAATAGTTGAAGGTCGAAATTTCAAATTTTCAATATTTTCCAACTTCCAAGCAAAATGTAAATTTTCACTCCAATAGCGAATCGAAATGACCAATAAATTTAGAACAAAAAAATGTTCGAACAAGAAATGTTTTCCTTTCATGTAAAAGGCAATAAAATGCTTTAATAAAAGTTCACTTCGAATGAATACTTTTCCACTTTTCATTGAATTTCGAAAACATTTTTCGATTTACTTTTCCATTGTACTTTTTCTAGATAATTTTTCCTTCTTTAACTCATCATTCAAATTAAATTTGATTTTTGTATCAAAATTTTACTTCATTTTCAACTTTAATTTAACCATCCATCAATCATGATAATAGAAGAAGAAGAAAAGAAAAATGAAAATATTTTAAGTGAAAAGGAAAAAAGTGAATCCAGAGAAAAGTCGAAAAAGATTCAATCGAAAATTGATAAATGACTAATCTTGAATTTAATTAAATCAACTATTCATAGCATTCATATTGAGATAAATTGTTAGTTTTAAAATTCAAGTCCAAAGAAAATGGGAAAACAAAAAAATTTCACATTAATATTCATGATGTTGATTCAAGTATTAAAGTCTTTACTTGCAAGTCAACATTTTCACGTTTCTTTTGCCTCAACATTAAACTGTTTAAAAGTCGACTTTGAGAATCGATGGTTTACTTGAAATTTTTTGTTTTTCAGCCAACAGCTAGTTTCCAATCAAGCGAAAATTTTTCATCTTCTTATCAAATATTCACAATGTTCAATACGAATAAAAGTGTTCTGTAAATCTGTTAATCTTCAATTACAAGCATTTCTTTTGTTAGTTTTAAAGACAAACATTTCTTTAACAAATGAAAAGCAAACGATAAAAAAGCATTTCTTTCCACTTCTTATGTACTTTCCAATCACTCCCAGCATTATCTTGAAAAACTTGATTCTTTTATTTAGTTTTATTAGAAGGAATGAAAAGTTGTTGAACATTATTTAGTACATTTTTCCACTTTTTTTACTTAACTTTGTTTCTTCTTTTTTTTTATATTTTCATTTCATCAACAAAATGCTATTATCTAAAAGTGTTTACTTTATTGATAACAACGAAGCGAAAAAGTATTCAAATTGTTATCAAAAAGAACATACAATTTTGTCTTTGATACAGAAACATTTCTCCAAAGTCAATACACAATTTTTTTCTTTTCCCAGAACATTTCATTTCAATCAATCATTCTACAAACATATTAGCCGTTATTATTATTTGATTTATGCATATTCATCATGGAAATTGAATGTGAAACAAAAGATCAAATCTGTAGAAAATATAATTCTCATGCTCGATAAAAATGATAGAATTTTAATTTACAAAAACAATTGCAGTTTATATTTCAAAACTTGTCTTTCGATTGTTCGAAATAGTAAGCATTTCGATATATTTCATATCGAAAGCTTTAATATCGATTTATCAAACAATATCAATAAAGACGCGAAAAGATATAAAAAGAAACTTTTCTGTTTTAAGAAAATTGCGAGTTTTTAAGGCGGTTTGGAATCTGAATCTGAATCTTGTCCAGGATAAACTGAGTTGGGTTAATGCTTCTGGTTAATCTTGATGGCTTTCAATTTAATTGAATTTGAGTTTATCTATCAAACTGTTAATTGTTAACTAATGTTTCAGTTTTGTTTCATTGTCAATGTTTCAATGATAATTGGTTCAACATTTTCAGATGTCAAGCAATAATTTCATCTTTTTCTCTCCTCTATTCAAGACAGCTTTTCTACTCAACCATTCCAATTTTCATCCCCTGGAGGCTCATGTTGCCTCTCGTTATATTTACAGTCTTTACTCACTTTTATCAGTTGCTCATCTTTACCAAGCTCAATACTTGACTTGCAATTCACTCTTATTCAACTTTTTTCTTCTTTATTCAGTAATTTCTTTTCCGTCTTCATGCTTCTTCTTCTTCTTCTTCTCCTGCACATCATGTATGTCATTTTCTGTTGCTTTTCCTTCACCCAGTTTCCCTGTGCAATTTCAACACTGAAAGTTGAATGGACAAGTTTTTATTCTTTTTTCTCGAGTCTGCATCAACCTCTTGAAAGTCAATTGAATCTGCTCAAAACTGTCGATCCAAACAGTCTTTACTCACCAAAGACTAGCATTTCTGGTAAACTTACAAGTAAAGCCACACATTTCTCACCAGTTTTTACATCCAAACCCATCAGATGATTATTATTAGCACTATTATGATATTAGTTTTCCTCAAATGTTATTAATATTTTCACTTTCGCCATTCCCTCTGTTTGATCAGGTTTATTATTATTTGATGGTCTATCAAGTTATCAGGATATTAAGACTTTACGACTTTCTTATTTATGATTTACTATGATCAATGTTTTCAAAAAGTTGCACCTCTTTATTAATAAAATCCATCAATAATTGAGAGAAAATATCATTTTATTTCACATTCCTTCATCATTGGCTATACCTGGCTCTACCTTATTGGCTGCTTAGTTACATGACTAGACTAACAAGATTATCTGATTCGTTCATTTGAATTCACTCACTTCGAAATAACTTCAACTTTAGACAAAATTTTCACCTCAACTTGAGACTCGAAAAGAACTCGATTTTCGTACATTTTTCAATCACATCACAATTCGAGTTTAATTTTGTTCTCTTGATTAAAACTTGAGCTGAAAATACCGAGTTAAGTCACAGACATTGTTGAAAGTTCAACGGATTAACGTTTAAACCGTCCATTTGATGGAAAAGTTTCAAAATTGAAAAATACTTGCTAAAGTTGAGGAGAGCAAAAAAATTTATCCACAAACCAGAAAACGAAATTTATGAGCGAAAAAAAGATTTTAAATTTTCTAGATTCTATCTTTACTTTTCACTCCCACATTGACTGGGAGTTTTTTTGCTCTCAACAAAAAAATTCTCACACATTTTGACTTTACATTCACCAACAACATTGCTCTCGATAAACATGAAAAAAGTGATAAACAAACAGTAAAGTTTGATGAAACATTTTTCCTTCTTCTTCCCTTTGGCTCATAAAAACAGGGTATTAAAAGTGTGATAGATTAACAGGGAATGAGATAAATAATAGAGAAATGAAATGATGGATTATCAATACACTTTAGGGACTATTATTTTTTACCTCCCTGCCTCATCATTCCCTGTTAAATGTTCATTTTTTTCATTCTTTTTCATCAATTTCATCATTATCATCATGAAAAACTCATCCTTCATTTTCATTCCAAGAGAAGAAGAAAAACACTTTTTTTGCGGTTCTTTTTTTTCTTTGTAAACCAACATTTTTTGCATCACCTTTTCATCCGTCAAAACAAACTCCCTTCGAATTTTCAAAATTCAACTTTCGAAACGTTCCAACAATCTTGTTCGCTCATTGAATAAACAAATCAAGTGTAAAGTATCTCGAGGCAGTTGACAGCATTCTCACTCCAAGGGAATGAATATCACTTTTCCGAGTAGAACTCAAACTCGCAATAACAGCAAACTCGAGGAGACGAAAAGAGTTTCTAAAAATGGACAAAATTGAAACAACATTGTTTGATAAAACATGATGAGAATGAGATTGAACAGATTGATTCTTAGAATAGAAAAGAAATCATTTTTTGATATTTTTTGCCAGATAATCAATTCTCAAGTTGAGTTATCAAGTCGAGTTTTTTTTTCTTCACTTTTACTCCAACTCGTTTAACTCCAAGTTGTTATCACTTGACAATCTTTTCAATATAAACATTCTTACAGTTTGCTTACAATGCTCTTAACCTTACAAATGATGCAAAAATGATATTGCAATTTACATCATTATCAATGAAGATTAATACATTAGATTCTGATTTTATCTGCAAAAAAACGTGAAACTTCATCTGCAGACACAAAGAATGATGAAAATTTGTCTGCAAACATAACAAATGGTTCATATTAATGTTCAACTTGCGGCTTCATTATCATTATTATAATGACTAATTACCAGTTATTATTATACAGCATTTAACTAAATGCTATCATCATTTCAAGTTTTGCCTTCTCTTGCAATTCCAAGCAAGAAATTTATTTCTCTCTTCATCAACCAACTTCCAACAATTTGATTAAATTTGCTTTTTTTCCTCTTTTTTTCGTCATTCCATTTCTAAACTCATTAACAAAATACGCAAACCTCATTTCCTGTGGTAATGATAATGTGATAACTTTGATATGTACAAATGTTGTGCTAAACAATATCAAGAGTGGATGAAGAAAGAATCATTGGGTGAATGGAAGATGAAAATGAAGTTGAAAAATTCAAATCATGATAACATGCTTTTGCTCTTCATTGTTGATGCTCAAACTTTTTGTTACTTTTTTTTCTGGTTTAAACTTTTTTGTCCTTTTTTCCGTCTTTATCAATTTACTTTTTAGTTAATGTTGAGTAAAAAATTTCAATTTCATTCAAAGTTAAACATGAGTTAATCTGAAATTTTGCGTCTTTTTCTCGTGTGCTTTTTGGTGATTTACAGGTTTGTCTAAATTGCAGCAAATATTGAGTTTAATTAATGATGAATATACCTTGGAGCTTCGTGCAGTTAAACGCATTCACAATGCAACCGATGCTCATGCCTTTCTTGCCTCAATCGAAATGGCTGATCCTGAATCTAGGAAATATGTTGTTCTTGATTGCGATGCCGTAACTGCTAAAGACATTATTGTTAATCATGTTCGAGATATTTACATGGGAAGAAGAAACTTTCATTTTTTACTCACAAATCTTGTAAGTACGATTAGCATATCTTCTCGAAGAAAATTTTCCACAGAATCGCCAATTTCCATACTCTAACAGCGTTCGATGACAGATCAACTGTCCAATTTAGTGCATCTTCACTTACAATTCAAAGACTGACTTTCGATAAAAAATTTCTGTGAAAAACGAAAAGAAAGAAGCTTTGAAATCCAATCGAAAGTTTGGATGAAAAATTGGCTACAGAGAAACTAGAATTGCACGATTTGAGATCAAAAGTATTCTAAAAAAGAAAATTTCGATTATCGGTTTTTTGCGCCGAATATTTTGCAAAATGTATTTCATTCTTCTCCGTGTTTGTCGAACAGGTTATGGATGATTTTTTCAATAAACACGTTCTTGAGTTTGGTGCTGTTAATATTACTGGATTTCGCATTTTACAAACTTATAATGATGAATACAAGCGTTTCTTTCAAAGTATCAAACTACTTGGTCTTGTCAATCGATCCATCGACGAAGAAGGCAGTTTATCGGTAAGAATTTTTCCTTTTCTTTGCCCAATTTTGTTCAATGAAATTTATATTGAAATTTGTTTCAATTGCAAAGGTTGAGTCTGCTTTGATGCTTGATGGAACCCGAGTCATTTTAGATGCTCTCAACCGTCTACTGCGTAAAAAGCCAGACATTTTTCGCAACAACTTTAGACGTGGACAAGTTTACAATAATGGAACGCGTGGGATTGACTGTAAAATGCAGCCTCTGATTCCATGGGAACATGGAAAAGAGATTGTGCGTTACATGCAAAAGGTATTCATTATTTATCAAGATATCAAATGACAACATTTTACTTCTTTTATTGATGAATTTCTTTACCTGACGACAAACTGAGTAAAGCAATAATTATCCAAACATAATGATAGACTAACTGTATATATTTTGCCATCTTTTCCTCTTCACTGGAAATGCAATATTTGGTCAGACAAACATGACTGGTCTAACTGGAAATTTATCTTTCGATGAAAATGGATTTCGCACAAATTTCCACATAGATATTGTTCGCATGACCATCAACAGTGTTATGACAAAGGTAATGAAATGTTTTTGTAAAACTTCTCAAGCAGAAACTTCGAAAGAAAAAATTGAATCAACTTCAGAATTTTGCAACTCAAATATTCCATTCAAATTCAACTTTTCATTCTTCCTTAGATTGCAGATTGGACTCCGTCCGGAAGTGTAACACTGATTCCAACGAAACACCAACGAATTCCTCAAGATCATCTTTCGCTCAATAAGACTTATGTTGTTACCAGTATTTTGGTGAGTCAACTGTCGATCTTTTTCGATCTCGAATTTTTCAAATTTTCTCTTCTCTTCTCAAAATTCATTCACAGGAAGAACCTTACTTGATGATGAGAAAAGCTGAGAAAGGGATTGTCTTACAAGGTAATGAAAGGTTTGAAGGTTACTGTAAAGACTTGGCTGATTTGATAAGTGAAAAGATTGGAATCAATTATACAATGAAAATTGTTCGAGACAAAAAATATGGTGGGATTGATCCAAAATCCGAAGCAGGGTGGAACGGAATGGTTGGCGAATTGATACGAAAAGTTAGTTTTCTTATTTTTCTTTTCTTCACTTTTTCCTTTTCCAAACGAATTTTCTCGAAGCAATAATTTTCTAGTTTACAATTAAAGTTAGTAATTTTTTGTTTGTTCAACATTTAACAAGTTTCATTCATTTTGCATTCCCTGCTTCCTTCCTGTTTATCATTTGCTCATTTCAATTGAAATTTCATGATTCTCATTAGATTTTTCCTCTTTTTCTTTCGCTTTTTTCACTCTTGTTCAACTTTTCTCCTTTTCCTCGCTTCTATCCTTGTATTGTCATCTTAAACATTCATCACTATTCAACAATAGGAAGCGGATATGGCAATCGCTCCATTAACCATAACATCGGCTCGTGAACGAGTAATCGATTTTACCAAACCTTTCATGTCCCTTGGAATCAGTATAATGATCAAGAAACCGGCGAAAAAAAATCCAGGAATATTTTCATTTATGAACCCTTTGAGTCAAGAAATTTGGATGTGCATTATATTGTCTTATATTGGAGTTTCAGTTGTACTTTTCCTAGTTTCCCGTTTCTCTCCGCACGAATGGAGATACGAGGAAACCTTGACTGGTCCTTCAGTTACAAATGATTTTTCCCTTTATAATAGCCTTTGGTTTTCACTTGGTGCCATTATGCAGCAAAGCTGTGATGTTTGCCCTAGGTGGGTTTACCAGTAAACTATTGATCAGTTTAACAACTCGAAACATTTTGCAAAATTTTCATAACCTTGATGAAAGGTTTGGATAAAGTAAAACCAACATTTCGTCCCTTTTCATTGCACTTGTCTAGAGCTACTTTTTCAATGTTTTTTTCTTAATTTTCATTCAATGGGAAAAAGTCGACTGAGCAATGCAATTTAATAACGTTTTAAGTGATCATCTAGACTTGCAGAGAATGAAAGTTTGATCGCAGTCATAGCCAGCATATCTGTTTAGCTTCAGAATTTTGGATATTCTTTTACAATTAAATGAAATTTCGGTTCTTGAGTAAACTAAAAAATCTTGGAGTTTTGGACTGAATGTTCTTTGACTGTCTGTAAGACTTTGCAATATTATTGCAAAAGCGGTAGAAATTAGATTTTTGAAAATCTTGCCTAATCTTCCGACAGAAACGAACTTATTTAATTAATCTAATTTTCAAACCTTTTCGATTGCGAATTTTGAGCAGCAAAAGTTTGGATTGCCAATTTCTGCGTTCTTCTTGTTCCCAAAGTTGCAAAACACAAACGAAAAATGAGCAAAGCAAAGTTGGTTAAACCTGATGACGAAATAAAAGCTTTAACCTTCCGATATAGTCTAGTAGCTAGGATATACTTTAACCGATTAAGTGGCAAACCTTTTGTTAAAACCCTGAGTTGTACCGCTACTATCAGTTTATCTACTCATGAGTCAACAAGTTAATCCAATTTAAGCATCATTCAGATTACTCATTGAACATGTTTCAGACAAACATTGCAATAACATTGTACATTGTACAAAAAAATTTTGCCCATTTCTTTTCCAAAAAACCATTCCAACTCAATCAAAGGCACAAAAAATTGATAATTAAATTGCAATTAGAATTAGTCTTTTTTCGACTTTTCTCTTAATACATCTTAATCCAACTCGAAGCCAGAAAAAGGAAGAAACTCAAGTTGAAATATTTTGTGTATTCATCTAAAAGTAATTTGTTCCCATGTAATCCAGATTCAGAGGTAAAGATAAATATAGCTTGGAGTCTTTTTTAGATAATGCTAAGTAGTAAAGAAGCTAGCAAAAAATATAGCGAAAAGTAGAGAGAGAGGAAAAAAAGGTTACAGGATAAAATGTATTACAAGAGAAAAGCTGAAAAAGCTGAAAACCAAAAATGGATTGATATACAGACACCTTTATACCATCAACAATCTATCATGAAATAATGATGACTGACGAAAAGAGGAAGAATAAAAATGAAAGGAAAGAAGAAGAAAAAAGTTGGAACAGGATAAAAATACTAACAACTATTAAGAAATATAATAAGTTTTCTTTTTACCTTTACCATCGTAATGATAATAAAATATCAATGATATATATCTTGAAGCTTAAACTAAATTCTTACCTTTCCATTTTGCTAACTATTGCTGTTAACACAATTATCTTGAATTCCTTCTCCCTGTTTACTCCTTTATTCACCAGCTCATATATCTTTTCCTTTTTTCTCCCTGTTTCTCATGTAATATTATTATTCTGATGAGCATCATTATTACAGCTTTATTATTGTAATATCTTTTCATGTTTTTATCGATTCAACTTGCAAGTTAATTTTTGAGATTTACTAATGTTTTAGTTTCTTCGGCTTTTATTGCAACAAAAAAAAAGGTTATTGTACGCATAAATTGAATCAATGTTTAGTCGACTTAATGGAGAATTTATTTTTCTCGAATTCTTCTCTTGTGATGAACTCAGTTAGAGCATTCTGTCGTTTCTTTGATTACATAATGCATCTTGTGATGATCAATGGCTATTGATGGAGTTGATTAACTTGTAATTACGCCTTGTGATTACAAGTGTTTTTGCATATTTTGCTTTTCTAATTGTGTTCACATTGTTGTGGTTTGTCCTTTGTAGATCCATTTCAGGGCGGATTGTTGGTGGAGCTTGGTGGTTTTTCACCCTCATTGTTATATCATCTTATACTGCTAATTTAGCTGCCTTTTTAACGGTTGAACGAATGGTTACACCGATCAATTCAGCCGATGATTTAGCCAAACAAACTGAAGTTGAATATGGTGCTTTACGTGACTCTTCAACTCAAGAATTTTTCAAGGTAACAATTTTTCGTTCAAAATTACTGCCTGAGTTAAATATGTGCCAAAAGTATAGTTTGAAAATTTGCACAAACGAAACAAAACTCACTTGATATAACAAATAACCTTAAGAGAACCTTTAGTCGCAAGGCAAAAGACTATTGACTAAAAGAATCAGTTTAGTGATTCGATCTTAGTTAGGATAATGTTTAGTCCAAGCCTGTGATCAAGATTAAAGATTGAAAGATTTTGTGCCATTCAAGTCTGAAAACTTCGCCAGCGAAGGAAATCTGTTTAGATTCCGAACAATTCAATGAAAGATTCACCGGTGCAAAGCTAACCTGCGCAGAATAATTCTAGACAAAGTTTGAAGTCTTTTAGATTAACTTTGAGCTTTTTATTGAAACTTAAGACTTGTTTTAAGAAATTATTATTTAGCTAAAATCGGTTTTAGAGATTCTCAAGGTTCGTAAAGATGGTTTATTGATTTGATATTTCATCGAATGTGTTAGATTTGGTAAAACAGTTGTAGCATCTTTAAAAATACAAAACCTTTCTTCGTTGAACTTTCAGTTGTCCCACTAGCATGAGGCTGTAAAAGCCAGACAAAAGGTTACAGAAAACCTTTAAAACTCTTTGAACTGTTTGTGTATGAATATTGTGATCATGACATTGATAGACTTGTGAAGCTACTTTAAGACAAATTAACTCCAAGTTAAGACTGAAAGTCAACTTTATAAGGATTTACTTGGCTTCACTCACGACACCAACTGACTTTTGAAGTAACAGTTTTCGAGTTTCGTCAACTCATCTTTCAACTTGAATAATGACATCAAATATCGTTTTTGATTCTACTTTGGAAGTACACTAAAACCCAATTTTCATCCTTTTTACCCATTAGAGCTTAATCGAATTATGATATTTTTAAAATTGTTCAACTAATAGCAGTTGTTGGAGTGAAAATGTATCAACAACTTTTACTAAATGATTATGCTGATCATTGACGAACAATTATCAGTCGAGAAAAAAAGTTGCACAAAAAACGAAGAATCAAATTTTACCATTTTTCATGTAGCAACGTTAATGGTTCAAAAGATGACAATGAAAGTCACTGAATTTCCCTTCATTTATTCATTTTCCTTTCCATGATTGTTGCACAGCAAAAGAATCATTAAACTTAATTTATTTATAAACAGAATATCAATCGATTATGACAAAAGTGCAACTGAATAATCTATATATTAATCTTGAATCGAATAGAAAAGACTCAGAATTTCGATACAATGCTTGTCTCGAGCGCAAAACAAATGTTGCTCAAGATGAACATTTTTTTCTCCAAATGATATTCACCTGAAACTCAAGTCACCATGAAAATTGAGGAATTTGCAACCATCAAGTTGATCATTTTTTACTTTTCAGTCAAATTCTGTAAACCTTTTGATCCTTTCCAGTTTCTCATGAAATTAATTGAAACGGAAAAACAATTCTGAATTTAAAATCACCTTGTCCACAAGATTCACCTTTCATGGAAAAAAGAATAAAATCGCAATTTCTATTTTCATCTTTTCCAATTTTCAATTTAAGATCGTCAGACAGAAGGAACTGAGTTTAGCTAAATATTCAATTCACATTCATTTATTATCCGGAAAGAATGTTAACCCTTTAGGGAATTCTCATGAATTGCAATAAGAAAAAGTTTCAATTCTTTTTCTCTGTTCAGAATTTTCTTCATTTCTAAATTAATCACTTTACAATCGTCGAAATGGAATTGAAGTGCAAAAAGAAAATGTTTTTTTTCTCTTCAAACCGTCTATTGGTTTGTCATGATAATTGGTTTAGTTTTTTCTTCATTGGAATTTCATGAAATATTTGAATCATTTTTTTATTAAATTTAAAACTCACTTTTCATCAGATTATTCAGAGAATGAAAAGTTGGAAATTTTTCGTTTTTTTGTCGTTTGTTCAATGTTCTGCTCTTGCAGCTAATTGTAATTTCATTACTCAAGATTGACCATTTGATGGTCTTTTTGCTGCTTCTTGTGTTCAACTGAATTTTCATTAAATAGTGAATTTTGAACGGAAAAGATTGAGATACCAAATTGTGTCATAATGTTTATGATATTTTACCTCGAGTAATGTTTATTATTAGAAATGTCATGTCAAATGAAATGAACATTATAATCAAAAGCGATGACATTGATTCTTACCAATGAAAATTGCTCAAAGGCATTAACAATTCATTCAAGTTTCATCTGCTCATTATTGTTATCAATTTCTATTTACAGGGAGTTTCTCTTCTCTCTGTCTGGAGGTAAAACTCCAAGACTATTTCAACTACAGAATTCATATTTAAACTGTAATCTGAGCATTCCAGATTGAAATAACATTCAATTTTTCGTTACAATATCATTCGAGATTATTTGATTTCCAATCGAAGTCTGAAGGCAATTGGAAAAGCACTCAAAAACATGAGCTGTAGGTACTTTTTAGACCATGATCCTGGTTCCAGGAAAACTTCTAGATCTTTTCGATCTTAATGATAACGATTGAAGAAAGGGAAAAATGGCTTCAAAAAAGAGTTTCGATAGACAATAGAATAAATTCAAAACTCGATATTTTCCCTTTTGCCTTGTTAAACTGTCCATGTTCATTTACTAAACGATTATTCCTCCCAGAATTTCCTGGAAAACTCATCAATATATTTTGATATCAATATGATTTGACTCAACTTCTGAAGCACTTTTCGATAATTTTCTAAGCTCTAAGTTATCTGTCTAGCTGTGAGTTTTACTTGTATTATGATTATTTTGTAAATTTTATTTGAGTTGAATGAATAAAAAATCTCGGTTGACGAAATGTGTGAATCAAAAGTATTTGAGGCTCTCAATATATCATGTTTCAGATAAACTCTTATTTTAATCTTAATTGTTCCACTTTTAGTTTCTTTCACATTGATTTTGTAGCAGCAAGAACAATTTTATACCAAGTTTGACTTTTCTTTTCGAGTTTAAAATGATTCTTGCTTTAATTGGCTTTAAAGTTTCGTTGATATTTTTTACGATAAAGCATTTTGTCTCGCCCATCCCTGAAGAGTTGAATATCCGAAGAGGGCGACCTTCAATTTTGATTTTCATTGCAAATTTACAATTCAAATATCGTTGTTCCAAAGTTGACAAGTTTCTGACTTGATTTCCATTTCTCCCTTTGTGGGTTCAATGAATGTTCAACTGTTGCTTTGAGAAAAAAACAAAAAATGACGAATTTCGACGGAAAAGATGAAAAATGTTGGTGAAACCACGTCAATGTTAATGATGATGATGAGACGAAATCAGTTTGACGATGAAAAGTTGAATGGCGGAAAGAAAATGTTTCAATGTTTTCTTTTGGTCTCATCTTTTCAAAGTTGTCTTCATCTGTTCGCTTGTTTTTTCAAGTTACAAAGTGTATTATCTCGAAGATGAAAATGAAGTGCAACAAAAAGAATGAATTCTCGGGAGAATTTCAAGTTGATTCTGGTAAAAGCATTTTTCTGTTGTATAATCTTTTTGCTTCTTCGTCTTCATCACCACCTCATTCCCTGAACATCCTTTTTGTGCTCATTCCCTCATCAGTGAAAAAGAAACGAAAGAATGAGTTGATTTTTTGTTCTTGGGCGACTTTGATGATAGGAAACACGGTTCAGTTGAAGAAGAGGAAAAACATTTCATCTTTCACCCTCTTTGGCCTCATTTCATAGACTAATGTTGATGAACCAGATTTCATTCAAAAAGCTAATCATTAAATCCGAATCTTGGTAATCATGAAATTTTTCTCATTTCACTCTTCTTTTTCTCTTCATTCTCTAACTTTTTGTTGCTTTCATTTGTTTACATTTCATTTTAAATCGCTTGTTTCATCATGCATCTCGGTTTACATGATGGATTCAGTTTTGCTTTTCTTTACTTCAAAATTCATTCTGGTTACATCACGTAAACACAAAGGTTTGCTTCAATAGTTTTTGACAAGTTGTAATCAGGTGAAAACGGATAATCCATTATTTAATGTTCGTTTCATTAGATAATTCTAATCATGACCTCATCTTGCAACTTTTTTACTACTTTTTTCGATTCATTTTTGCTTCCAGTTAAAAGGTCATTTCAAGTTTGTCTATTTTCTCACAATTTCCGTGATTCATGTTGATAAATGCTTTTGACCATTTGACTTTATCTTTGTGAGTCCGGAAACAAGTTGATGGCATTCATCTTGTTTCTTGTAAAAGTAATCAAAGACTGAAAATGGCGAAGGAAAGCGAAAATGGAATGAAAAACAGAAAATGTTGAAATGTTTCGATGTGCCGATTTTCAGGCTATTTTTGTTGTCACAATGGAAGTTAATGAATTAGCAAATTGTTTGATATTTTTTTGCGTTTTTCTTATCGTCTCTCAGCGTTCCAAAATTGCCGTCTATGTTCGTATGTGGGAGTTCATGACGCAACGTCCAAATGTTTTTGTGGACACTTATTCAGAGGGAATTCGTCGAGTGAGAGAATCAAAGGGAAAATATGCTTTTCTCATCGAGTCTACACAAAACGATTATGTTAATGAACGCCAGCCCTGTGATACAATGAAGGTTGGACGCAACTTGGATGCTAAAGGCTATGGTGTTGCAACGCCATTAGGATCACCTTTAAGGTAAGGTAAAGCTTTTCAATGGTTTCATTTAAGGTTACATGAGCAGTCAGCTCTTGTAGAGTGTGAGAGTAAAAAATGCAAATCGAGTTCTGTTCTTACATGAACTGCTAGTGAAATGCGCTGACGACTTTAAAAGTTTGTCTTTAGACTAAGCTACCAGAGAAGTCACTCCTTCAAGTCAAAAGTGATGCATACTTTGAAAAGTCGTCTGAATACACATTGGATCGTAAATGAAAACCCATAACTATGCAAGTTTCAATTCTTTCATCGAAAGAAAAGTTTGACATTTTCTTCTTTTACTTTTGATGATTGGGTCATTTTACGAGGATTATTGAGCAGCATAAACACTCATTACTAATGAGAGAATGTTTTGGGTTTCTCTTTGCGTTTCGAGCAAAAGAAATTCACCCGTTAGAACCTCGACTGTCTACAAGCAACTTAAACAATAAACTCAATCTGATGTTTTAGTTGGTTCCAATCACAGACAATAAACAAGTAACAGTTAGTAGCATTAGCCAGAAGAATCCTGATTTTTCAAAGAAAACAATAAATTAAAATTTACTTGCTGTTTGAAACATTTTGAAGAAAGTTCGTATTTTGAAAATGAAAAGCTGTCCAAATACGTAATCTTTAGCAGACTGCTAAGGATTTTTCATCTGGATCAATGAATGTTATTCTGTTATGCATTTCACTCCAAGTTTCAACAATCATGTTAATCTGGTAGAAAAGGGAGAAAAAGCAAATTTAATACAAAACTAGCCGAGAAACTGGAAACACAGGGAATGGAAAATAATTTATGAGTTTTCTTTCAGTGAACCTGTTGTTTACCTTCATGATTCAATGTTAAAAGGTTAAAGTAAATGTAATAAAGTGAGGTAAAAACAAAGAGTTGGAAAAGAGTTGCTTGTAACATTATTTTCATCAGATTGATGAACAAACAAGTTTGGGTTCATTATTTTGCTTCCAGTAACAAACCTGGTCAAAACTGGGATTCAACTGATCTGTAAATTATTATTCAAATGATGCAAAGTTGCACAAGAATCTCATAATCACCGATAAAGTAAACTGTTCAAAGTCGCGCAAGAAAAGAAGAAACGAAACAAAAAAGATTTCAACTAAACCGAACCGAAATTTCAAGTTAACCGTCTGTATGTTCATTTGTTTTCAGAGTTCGTCTCAATCTGGAAATATTAGCACTCAAGGAAAATGGAGATTTAACCAAATTGGAAAACAAATGGTGGTACGACAGGTCAGAGTGTAAAAGCAAAGACAGCAAGGTAAGTCACAGGTTGCAAGTAATTACTCTGATTACTCGAGGTAAAGTGTCATCATGAGAAAATGGCAAAAGAAAAAGTCAAATCAAATGAACTTTCTTTCAAATGGGAATCGTTTAAATATTAACAGTCGACTCTATCAATAATTCATCTTGGATGGTCTAAGAAAAGGAACCAATTTGTTTTCATTTCCAACTTTTTTCTTCTTCTCCTCATTTCTCTTTTTGATTTGAGCTTCTTTTTTTATCATGCAAGTTATTAGATTCACAATTTTCATGTTTGGCTTGAAAAATTTTCTTAACTTGGTTTAGATTAACTATTTATTTGATCATTCCAAGGGATTTGGTGAAAAAAAGAGTAAAGGTTAACATTTTTTTCTTCAACTTCTTCTTCTTCTTCTTCTGACAATCAATGAAACATTTATTCATCTCGAAATGTTCTGACTATGTTTTCTTGCTTCTTGAATAGGTTAAGGTCATGATTATGGATACTGAGTTGATGGGTTTACAGGGAAAGGAAAGTTTGTTAAAAGTGAAATGCAAAACGGTTTTTCATGAAAATGTATTTTGATTAAATTTAAAGAAAAGCGACTTTTTAAAGATGTTCAATTTGAATGGTCGCATTTGATACACTTCATGTTGAGATTCATTTTGAGTTTATATTTGCTTCTATTGATTAATATTGAATAACTGTCTTTACTAATTCATCATGAAAATTGGTTGACATAGTAAATAGTTTTCTCATTTTCAGGCTCAGTTGATCATTTAATTACATGTTGCAATGAAAATTGTTGACAGAAAACAATTTGATTAAAACTCTCAACTAGACTAAAACAGTTTCATCAAACTCTTGATCAGACTCTGAATCAACAAATTAATAATTCATCCTTTGCTGAAGGAACCAAATTAATAATTCTATTTTAATATTCCGAAAATCTTATTGACTGAGAAACAATTTCATCGAGATGCGGGTAAATTCATTTTTTCATCTTCTCACAACTTTCAGGCAAAGGCTTCAAAGTATCCGATTAAAATGCCTTTACTTGAGTGACGCTTGACCAGATCAACTCGAGATCTATTTGGAAGTTAAAATCCTTGAAAATCGCTTCGAATGTAATTTTGCTTAGAAAACAAAGTTCCATCTTGAATTGACTTTAAAACTTTTCTTTGTGGTATAAATGAAGAGTGAAAGGTAAAACATGAGTAAACCTTTCACTTTTTAAATTTGCATTGGCATAACCTCATAACGGGCAAATAAAAATGAAGACTAAACTTTTATTTCCATTTTTTGCTCTTTTCTCTCTTCTTTTTTCCCATTCACCTTATTCATGAACACAAAAGGAATCCAGTCAGAGTGAATTAACTTTGGGCAACGTTGCTGGATGTTTTTACATTTTGATCGGAGGTCTTTTACTTGCCATGTTGGTTGCTTTTGTTGAATTTTATTGGCAATCAAAAACAGAAGCAAACAGGAAAAAGGTAAACCATGAAACATCATCAGAATAATGTTGTTATAACAATCAGTGTGAATAGTTTGCCTTCATCTTCTTTCCACTTTCACTTACCTTTCATCATCACCAACCATAATCAACATAATTGTTGGACCCATCATCATCATCATCACCATCAATATCCTCTATAAACATATTGACTTGACACATTCTTAAGCAAAAAAAGCTTCAACATTTTTCATTCAACATCTTTACCTTTATGGAAAAAAGCAAATCTGAATCTCTATGAATAATACTCATCACTGCTTTTGTTCATCATTGAATTTCCTTTTCAATATTTTCTCACAAATTTCATCAAATTGTTGAACAAATAGTAACCGAAAAAAAACGTTAAATAAATCGTTCTTTTCTCATGAAATATCAACATTAGTTACCTGTTATTGACACATCAAGAGTAAATAAGGGTTTCTAGTTCATTGCGACTTCTTATAATAATTGTAAAGTAAATAAAAATTACTTTTCAAATGAACATAAATCAATGACTGAACAAGTGAGAATTCATTGGAAATTGATATTCAATTGAACCTTTTCTTCTTATTCATTGCAATACAAAAGAAAAGTTGGCAAAAAAAAGTTCTTAAACTTTATTTTCTATTCGAATTTCAGTTGAGAAAAAATTTGTTCTGCCAAAAGCAGGGGTCAACAGAGATTATGAAAGAATTGAACTCGAAAGTTTCACTCAATGTTCACCTGTTCACTTTGATTTTGTTAATATTTTGTTAACATGATCATGAAATGTATTGAATCGCCGAAAGGAAGGGAAGAGTAAAAAAAGCAGAATAAAAATTATCGCCTGAAAGATTCACTTTTCCAGATTCGGAAAGTTGTTCAATTTTCTATCAAAAGTTCTCAGTTTGACATGAAATGAAATTGGTGTAAACAGATATTCCATGTTTATTAGTTGAAGCAAAGGGAAAAATGTAATAACAGATAAAATGGATAAACAAAAAAAATGTTTATCCAAAAATAGTAAAAGTATTACAATGTTGACTTTGTTTCTTGTTGTTCATCTTCTTACGAAACCATTTACTGAATATCGTGAAATTTTCTCAGAAAAGAAGAAAAAGAAGGAAAAATTTTGATTCTCATGAAAAGAAAAAGTTATTGCTTTTTTTATTCTTCTTCATGTAGCTCAAGGGAGTTTTCCAGTTTCACTCCCAGTTAAAATGGGATATCAATTTTTCTTCGACTTTTACCTTTTTTTGGATAATTTGTGTTCAAAGTTAATGAGTAAATTGATTTAAAGTTTCATCTGCTTTTCCAGTCACAATTATTTACGAATTTTTCCATCAATTATTTGCTTTCTTCAGCAAATTGAGCACGTTCATCATCATTCATTTATTTACAGGTAAAATTGGTTAATGACATTTGCTGTGGAAATGTCATTACGATCGTTTTCAAAGTTAATAAGTCAGTTTTGCTTTCATTTGTAAAGATTTACAAAAATGAAGTTTTGGCAAATTCAACTTTTGATGAAACTTTGAAGCTTTAATTGAATGAGTTTACTGAATGTGTCAATCAATGTTATAATATCCGGTCAGATGAAGTTGCTTTCAGTGTTCACATGTTTTGCATTATCATTCAAATGAATTTTTTGAAATTCAAACAAAAGTGTTAATTTCTGTATCTTTTCTTTACAGATCTCATTGTATCAGGCAATGAAGACCAATGTGAAAATATCAATAACTGGAGCTCCTTACTTTGAAAGGGTAAATTGATTTACGATTTTTCATGTCGATTCTTGTTTTATTAATTGATATTTTTGTCTTTTTTTCACGCTCAGATGCTGAATAAGTGATTAATTTGGATCAATTTTGATGGATTGGTGAAGTTGACTAATCACTGTTTCAATGTAAATGATTGTGTGTTCAATCTATGCAAACTCAATGTAAATCAAGGCTGTTTTACAAGGCAATAACTTTGAATAACAAAAATTATCACTTTTTAATAAACACATTTCAATGTTTTAAAAGTTAATCATTGCTTTGAAGATTTTATTTCGAGACTAAAAATGCTAATACTAAGAATCATCAAGTGATTTAGAAATGAACAATTTAATCTTTACCTTTTTCTATCCATAAATGTGATCTCCTTATTGCTCTTGATTTAGAAATTTATTGACACATTTATCACTAAGTTATTAACAGATTGAACAACGATCGCGAGTTTTTTCATCCCATTTCAATCCAAGATGATGTCATGAACTAATTTTGGTTTAACCAGATTTAACCATTGTGATGTGTTCACAGTAAAATGTTAGAATCAACTTAATCATTATAACCGTGACTAGTTGCTTCAGGTTTCATCAATTGTTACATGTTAAATAATCCGTTCGATACTCAACTGTGATTAACCCTGAACAATTTTAACCTCAAGTCTTTGGAAAACATAAAACTGTGCAAAATGAATAACACAATTACTTCAATACAGCTTAATCTCATGCAATTAAAAAGTTATTTCAGCGACTGATTCACATAAATAACAAGAATGCGGAAAATTTCAATTTTTATTGAGAATTGAAAGAATCGTCTAAACTCTGAAACTTGAGGAATCCCCAAAAATAACCATTCCATTGAAGATCAAGTTTGACTAGCAATTGTCTCATTGATTAACATCTTATTTTATTGTAGCGATGGCTGATGGAAACACAAAATAGATAAATTGATCAAGATTCAGATCTAATTGCACAATAAAATGGCTTTAATTATTGTTACTTTCATTGGGACAATTAACCATCAATTTACAATCATATGTTTAGATGAGCATCCAAGGTAACAAATGTAATAACATTAAAGTATGAAAAATTCATTGATTGGTTTGATCCAATTAACATCTTTAATGCCTCAATGGTAATTGAAGATCATTTCAACAATATTTTTGTTATTTTTGCTATTAATTGTTATATTGTTATATTTAATATTACCATTAAATTGTCTATTAGAAGCAATAATTTTCCCAAATTGTCTTGGCAACTCTTCTTGATCACAATTTGTTCATTTAAAGATTGATAGTTGATAGTCTGTTAAGAAAATGTATTTATATTGTTTGACTTGATTAATTCAATAGTGGTTCAATAGTGACTGTGGTCATTTGGTTTTGTCAGTTGCTTTGGATAATTAATTTAAACTCTTTAAATGAATTGACTTTTCTCATTGTTGCTTTATTGTGACTTGAAGTTAGTTAAAGATGATTGCTTCCAAATCAATTGGGTTGACTTTAATTTTCACATTAATTACTGTTGTGCAGTCAGGTTCGGTTAATGTTAAATCTCAGTGTCCAAAAGGCACAGTTTGTTCATTGTATTCAGACTGCCATTCAACCGATAGTGATGAAGATTTGGAGGATTTTTGTACCTTGGATGGTCGTCTAGGATTATGTTGTCCAGTTAAAGATGATTGTGGCAAGTATAAATTATGTTAATTTTAAACAGTTAAACATTAATGTCTTTGAAATCAGATTTAGTTTATTTGAAAAGCTTAACGAAAATTAATCTCAATTTTGTTAGAGATTAGTAATGCATTCTGTAGATGGAGTTACTTTTGTTGGTTGATTGCTTCTTGCTAAGAGTTCAAATTTGATTGTTTCCATTTTCTCAAATTTAATGTAAGATTAATCTTTTTTTTAATAGTTGACGTTTATCCTGGTTCTAAATCAGTGCTTGCATCAATTTATCAGGACGATAGTTCACATTTGTCAAAGCCATTACTTTCGAATGAAGATCTTGGATCTGTTTTGGAAGAAGCTCAATTAAACAGCGATCAAATTGTTGCTTTGATCAATAAAATATCAGCTGACCATGAATCAAAGCGTGTAAAAAGACAAGCTGAAAATGGTGAGGAAAAGAGTCGAGAGGAAATTTATCAACGCAATCTTGGAATCGTTCCTAATCTCAGTGATGCTGGGTCATCTAAGGAAGCTCTTTATAATCAACAGTTGACTCTAAGTTTATCCAAAAAGTAAGTCTATCAATATGAATGTTGTATCTTAAAAATGTTTTCTTGCTATTAATTTTTTTTCCAATCTTTTGCATTATTAGACTGGGCCTGAAGACACCAAAACAAGTTGATACTCTCAAATCGATCCAGATAATTGAACCAGACAAGTGCACTAACAACATCACGTGTGATCAATATGCCAAGTATCGTCCTATTGATGGCTCATGTAACAATCTGGATAATCCTTACTGGGGTAAAGTATTGACACCTTATGCTCGAGTTTTACTACCACAGTATGACGATTCTGTTGATGCACCCAAATTAAGTGGACCTTCTGGTAAAACTCTTCCTTTGGCTCGATTTGTGTCAAACACATTATTCAAAGATAGGCCAATGACGCATCACAACTTGGATACACTGGCTCTAGCTTATGGCCAATTTCTTGATCATGATTTAACTCAAGTTGTGGGTTCAACTTTACCCAACGGTGGAGCAATCACGTGTTGCGATTCTTCTAATAATGTATTGGACGCTAAATCTCTTCACCCAGCATGTTTTCCAATTATTATACCTGAAACCGATCCATTTTATTCTCAATATAATGTGACATGTTTAAATTTTGCTCGAACTGCATTTGGTTTACCAGAAAACTGTGTTCTCGGTCCACGTACTCAAATCAACAACTTAACCCCATGGGTTGATGCTTCAATTGTATATGGCTCTAATCTTGAAACCTCAAAAAAGTTGAGAGCTTTTACTGGTGGTCAACTAGCTCATCAAACTGTCAGCTCTGGACAAATCTTGCCACCACAGAATGATATTTGTAACAATGGAACCGCATGTCTTGAGGGTGCTGACTCCAGAGTCAATCAACAACCGGGTTTAATGGCAACGCATATCACTTGGTTACGAGAACATAACAGAATTGCTAAAGAATTAGAAAAATTGAATCCCGCCTGGAGTGATGAAGAAATTTTTCAAGAAGCCAGGAGAATCGTGATTGCTGAATTCCAACAAGTTACTTACAATGAATTTTTACCCCTAATTATTGGTAAGTCAATAGAACATAAACTTATTTTAGTTTTAAAGTCATGTCGAATCAATATTGTACAATTATTCACAAATTTAGATTTATTTTATGAATCTTTGCTCATAATTTACAGGCTCAGACTTGATGAAAAAGTACGACCTTTACTCTCTTGAGTCCGGCTTCAATGAATATTATGATCCGAATTTGTCACCTGCCATTATTCAAGAGTTTGCCACAGCTGCTTTCAGACTGCATACACTGATTCCAGGCTTCATCGAGCTGAGAGATAGTAGCTTGAAAGTAACAAGAAACACATCATTAACTAAATTGTATTATAATCCATCGGTATTTTATGAAAAACCATCCGTCTTCCAGTCCATTATTAATGGATTATTAAGTCAACCCGTTTGTCCAGCAGATAATATAATTACGGAGGCAATAACAAACCATCTCTTTCCTCCTGGAACTCATGGGTCAGATGAACCCTGGGGATTTGATTTGGTGAGCATCGATATTCAAAGAGGTCGTGATCATGGCTTAGCTGGTTATAATGAATGGAGAGAAGCTTGTGGTTTCAAGACAGCCAAAAATTTTTCTGATCTATCCGAGTTCTTTTACCCTGAAAGTTTACCCTTGGTTGAAAAATTATACACATCTGTTGATGACATTGATTTAGTTGTTGGTCTAAATCTTGAACCTCGACCTGAAGGTCAAAATGTTGGACCCACAGCAGCTTGCATCATTACTGAAACTTTTAGAAGACTCAAATTTTCGGATCGATTTTGGTTTGAAAATGCTGGTCAACCATCTTCCTTTGATTTAAGTAAGCTAAAATTGCCTTTAATGCTTAACCACTTATTCAATTTACTGATTTTTTAATTTTTTCTCTTTTTTCAGGTCAACTCAATTCAATTCGCAACGTAACTTATGCTCGTATTCATTGTGACAATAATGAAATAGAGTTTGTCCAAGAAAATGCTTTTCTTCAACCATCCGATTCTAATCCTCGTATCTCATGTTCACAATTAAGCTCAAAAGGTGTTGATCTATCACTTTGGAAACGTGAAGCCCTCGGTACATACGGAGCATCACTCATTTAAAAAGACTGTGAAATTAAAACAAATAATATTTTCTTCCAAAGTTCAACAATTGTCTCAAAAAGTAATATTTAATATTGTAAATGATTTCGAGTGAGACAATGGTTGAATCAAATAATTTAATCCATTAATATATAAACCAATTTGATTGCATTTAACATCAAACGTGATTCATTTAAAGCCAATATCAATAATATTTAAATTAAACAAAATATGTATCGACCGACAAAAGATTTGAGACAAAAAAGTCTAAGCAATTACTGAAGGGAAAAAATCCGGTTTCTTTCAATTTTTTTTTGTTAATTTAGTTCGATATTTAAAGATTCCATCTTTTATCATTTATAACTATGAGAATTTGTTGGCAAATTCAGGTTCTATACCAAGCTAATATTTTAGCTCATAGTTGAGCTGAAATTGCGTAAAATTAAAGATCCACAAAATGAAAAATTAATTTTTTTGGTTTTGATTAGCATCGATTTTGTGATGATAGTTAATGGTGTAAAGCAAACTAAAATTCAGACTCACGTAACACTGGTTAACTTAAGCCTTTCATCGGTCTCAATATTCACGATTCAATCAATCATTTCGAAAATGTAAAAATCAGAATTTTCTGGGTGACAACGTGAATAATGTACAATTGAAAATGCTACCTTACACATTGTCTAATCTTTAAATCAATCGTTAATTTCATAAAATGATTATGATGAAGAAAAAGTAATCAATTTTAGTGAGCAAATTTTATTAGCTTTTTTATCGTCAAATTAATCAGGTAAGAAAAGAAGCATTTTTTCTTCTCTTCTCTCTTCTTCTCTCCTCTCCTCTCTCTTACTCAATGAAATATCATCCTTTTTTTATACACATACAAATGTACAGATACACTGACTAACATACATTCAGTATATCATTAACCATGTCAAATGAGAAAGTATCAGAAGGAAAAATGAAATCTTGATGAAAAGGATTGACTTAAGAGTAAATCTGATTGCTTTAAAGTCGTATTTTTTTACAACTTGTGAAACAACTTTTGTCCAAAATGGCCAGAGATGGTTAAATGATCAGATGATATCATTGGATTACATTCAAATGAATGACTTCAAATGTATATTAATATATATTTAATATAAAAAAGTCAGACAAAGTCACTTAATTATAATAAAATCTCATATTGAGCCTCTCAAAATACATGTGAATATACAATATGATGAATGGCTAATAAACAGTTAACTCAAATTTAATGTAAAATATTTCATAATAATAATTGTAATGACAATAGCAAGTAATACTTATGATTTACGTTAACCAATAAAGTTTATTAATTTGATTCTCAATTGATGATCACTTGGTACTAAAGGTAATATCTTTTTGAATAAATTAACGTTAAAACTAAAGTCAATTAGCTGATACTTAATAGTCTAGTCTTGGAAGTCAATAAAGCCATGTATTTAGTATTCATGACCATTCTGATTTCAGGTTGTGAAGCGACATTTAAAATACAGACGAAGAAAAAAAGTCTTACAATTAAAAGCTTTGAAAGTTGAAAGTTGCCTTCAAAGTGAATCTGTGTAAATTAAAGGTTATTTAATAAACCATTTTACAATCCATTGATCAATTTGGTGGAAAAGATAAATCATTGAGCCAATTAGTAAAGATTTTATGAATTACTGCATCTTGTGCCGTTCATTAAAGGCCCACAGTTTTCAGTTAAAATGTCTCTTTTACCTGTTTTTCATCTTGTTAAATGTACCATAATTATCATCATTTGAAATGATGATGAAGCTGGTTAAGGGTTTACTTTGGAAGGACAAGTAAAGCGAATGTTGATTAAACAAGAATCAAGTGAAACAGATGTAACCATACACGGTACACCTTGGTGGGAGTCGTGAAATTGAGTAAATCATGGTTCAGATATGATGAGAAAAAAAAATCGGGCTAAAAGAAGGGATTCAAAGAGTTTAAGGAGCAACCCTGAAGATAGTTAAAAACTGATAAGATTTTGATATGGACAGAGGGAAACAGATTTTAAAATGAAGATAGGAGGGTTTGTTCAGGTGGGTTATGGGAGTTGGAAAGGGGTTTGTGGTTTGGCTTACCAGAGAGAAAGAAAGAGACTCATGATTATGTTGCTTATGGTGATGATGATGATGATGACGATGATGAGGAGAGCCTTCAAATGTGAAATGTCCTAAAGGTGTAAACGAAGTGAATATTAGTCTGAATACATGGAATCACGTTAATTCAGAAGATGTTTGTACCTGGTTTTGTATATTTCAATAAACGACTCTTCTCTTCTCATTTGTGAATAACTCTTTTCATTTGTTGCCTGTTCATTGTTGACTAATTTTCTTCTTCTTTTTTCTTCTAATTAATATATTTAACCTTCTTGATTAAATCTTCATCATTATTTACCTTTTTTCATTGATATACTTATTGGTCTTGAATTTATCAAAATATTCACAGAAAGAGAGAAATAGAGAGACAGAGAAATATCAATACAAGGTTTCACTTGATTTTTAAATCTGCTTCATTTTGCTTCAACTCTTTCGTTTCACATTCAATGGTTATATATTTTTTTGTCATCGCCATTGACTTTTTAACTGGTTTACTTTAATGTTCAATATTTCCTTCATTCAATTGTATTATTCCTGTTGATCTTTCAATTTCAATTTTAATCAATATCAACCGTTTGATTTACACATCTACGCATTTACCTTCATTGGATAATATTGATAATAGTTCTTACATTGTTCACCTTTTTATTGTCATCTTCAAATCTATTAAACATGTTAGTTCAATTGTTACTGACAACTATAGTCTTTCAAGTACTTCAACAACCAATTAAAGGTATGTTTTGTTTTCATTAAATTTCATTTTTAATTCATTTCTACATGAATTCATAGTTAGCGCTAATTTATGATTGGCAAGTAAAAGGCGCCAAATTAGTGTATCGTTTGCTAAGTTGACATGTGCTGTCATCTTTAATGGCTGTCTTGAATAGCTTTTGATTGATTTAATTATTTGTTAATTTATTTCTTTTATTAGGACAAGATTGCCTGAGTACGCACAACTATCTGAGGGCTCTCCATGGAACACCGCCATTGGAATATGATGAAGGGGTAAGAATACATTTATATTTCTCAAGTTGACAATGTTTTCTTTGATCAACCGTTTACAACCCTTGACTAAAGTGATTCAGGTGTAGTACATATTGATTGATTATGTGCTTTGATATTTATTTATGTGCACTGTTAGTTGAATGTCATTTGTTGGTTTCAATATTGGACTATTGTTCAATTTGGAAGAAAATTCATTGACATTCAAAGGACATTGACAAAGAAAATGTCTTGAAATTTATCTATTCATGAGGTATGTTTGTGTTGGTTATATCAGGAAAATAAATTGATTTGACCATCAACTGTAATTTTAATCTAGATTTGAATCTTTAAGAATTGAAAGTAAACTGTCTTCTTCTCTTTCCAACTAATTTATTATTCAGAAAACATGAAAGACAGAATATGAGTCTCTTGGTATTTGATAAGATTCATTTTTCAAGTTGATGGTTACCTTGAGAAGGCCTTTATTTCTCGATGAGAGCCCATTTTAAGGCCTAATCGTAATTAACTCTCAACTTAACAGTTTCTCATCGCTACCAAACTCATCATTCTGCTGTCAAAAATTTTGTTATCAGCTAGTTGAAACACTGTCCACAACTGTTTTCAAGTGACCATCAAATTCAGTATCTTTGTTTTTGTTAACCTCATCACTAACCTTGGTCTTGTTGTCATTATTACAGTTAACACCATCCGCAAGTACATCTAAAGTCAGACATATTTTCAAAGAGCCGAGTGTGATTATCATGATAATTACCAAAAGATCAACATCAACCATCAGTATTAGGCATAAGAATCAACTTGTCTCAGGCACAGTGCAATCTCCAATCGTTCAATGACTTGATTTTTTTATCAATTTTACATTAATTTCAATAGTCAGGGTTAATTGATACACTTGAATCGAGTGTTAGCTTTTGTTTTCAAAGATTTGTTACCAATTCTTCTCCAGGCTGATTCTTATCTGTTAATATTGATTCTGATGTTGATGATGATGATAATTTAAACAGCAACTCTCAATTTTTCCTTGAATATTAAATTAAGTGAAATACTGTTTTTAAATAGCTAAATGTGAGAGATCTAGCAAATTCACACAGAAATTGAAAACATTCATTTCAATGATTACTTGAATTTATCTTTGGTTATTTTTCATTTCTACATTCAACCTCTCCAAACATTGAAATGATGTAATCCCCCTGGTTTACAGAACTTCTGAGAAGGTTAGATTTCCTTTATTTTTCTCTTATATTATATCCCGAAACAATTATATTTTTATTAAGCAAGTAAAAATTAACCAACAATGACCCTGATAGTAATGATCTCAAGATTATCCTGGGCTTTCCTCACAAATTCATTGCAGCTTCTTCATTTTATCAATCCATCTTGACAGCTTCACAGCAATTATTATAATTATTATAATTATGATTATCCCTTCTTTTTTACACAATTTTCCTTTGCATTTGTTTTCATCAGCCAACAACGATTGAAATTGTTTTATCACTTAACCTTGTTCATTTTTCATTTTATTAACAAGAAATTATATTTAGATACCAAAATTACAATCAAAATTCATCAGATGGTTGGCTATTTACTTGTCAACTAGAAAAAATAACAGAGGAAAGAGTTGAAGAAAAAACAAAACATCTGATGATAATACAAAATCTTTTTTATCCACTAACATTGTTAACAAAACAATGAATTTAATTACCTGTCTGGATTAGGAAAAGTGCAAGTGTTAATCAAAGGAAAGAATGGATTTAGAATCAAGGTTGTGATTAACTATGAAAAGAAGAAATATGTGTTAACTCACAAAAAGACAAAAGAGGTTAATTGTTTACTATCAACTCAATTTAGTAATTGTCTTCTTTTCTTTGTTTCTATTTTCTTTTATTCAGTTGGAGCGATTTGCCTTGAAACGAGCCCAATACATGGCATCCACCGATATATTTGAACATCCAAAGAGACTACGTTATGGTGAAAATTTGTATTGGAGGAAAGGATCAGTTCCAACCTGTCAAGATGCCGTCATGAATTGGTACAATGAAATATCTCTGTATCAATACAGTTGGCCAAGATATTCACCTAAAACCGGTCATTTCACCCAAATTGTTTGGCGTGACACCCAAAAGATTGGCTGTGCGGCAGCTCAAAGCCCTCGCACAGAGAGGATTTACATTGCTTGTAATTACTATCCACCAGGAAATGTACGAGGATTTTTCAAGCAAAATGTGGCCTATCCATCATATGGACAATCAAGCAAATGATTTTTCGCCAATCGGCTTAAAACTTAGATTCACTACCACCAATTTAATCATTGACCATCTTCAACCTTTACCATCAATGCAATCACTTGCAGTCTACAAAAATTAGCTTTAGTTTTCTTTCTCATAATCTCATAAAAGTGAAAAGAAGAGGAAAAATTATTTTTATTTTTGTTTTTCATCATCATTGACATCATCTTGTCACACTCATCATCACATCTTAATCAACAAAATGGCTATTTTACAGCCATTTCTATCAATCTGTTCTACCATGGTGCAAAAAGCAATAACAATGGATGTTTTGTGCTTTTCTGGATCAATCGCTGATGACAAGGAATGATGTTATTGATTAAATTTTTGCGGGCAGAGTTTTGGAGGATTTACCAAATGAAAATTGATTCACTTCTCTTATATATTACAATTTTCAAACTAACATTTGGTTATGATTTTGTTTTCACTTCTTGATTAACCAAAAAATTTTGTGAAAATTTTTCCTCTTTTCACAAGTTAAACCTTTAACATTATATATTTGTATTCCCAATATTTTATATTTAATCTTTTCAATCTGTATTACCAATTACTCGTTATGTATATGAACAAAATTAACTTCAATCATGTTACATTTGTTAGAGAGAGAAATATCTAGCTTTTTAAATTGTCAAGTTAATGGGTTTAACTGTATTCGCTAATTGAAAAGATTAGTCAAGACAAATCAATAATGATTTTCAATCATGATTATCTATAATCACTCATTGATTTATTGTAAATAATAAACATAACTTTTGACCAATTAACTTGAGAAAAAAAATTTTATTCAGTGATAATGAATTGAAATTGTGAAATGAAGAGAAAAGAAAAAGACTGAAACACGTAAAAAGAAGAAATGATTGAGATTCAAGTGGTTTGACTGGTTGTGAGATGAACTTTTCTTCTACAGTTGATTTTAATCTTGTTTTGATAGATTTTATGAGTATCTTAAATTATTTATTTTACCAGTTTTTGAGAGCTAAAAATGAGTAAACTTCAAGTTTGACTAGACGATCATGATGTTTAACATGCAACTAGTCAAACTACTTGATCTGTACCAAAAATCGTCTCAATTTTGTCATTTAATTTTCATTAACTTCCAAGACTAGACAAGTATCAGCTAATTGACTTTAGTTTTAACGTTAATTTATTCAAAAAGATATTACCTTTAGTACCAAGTGATCATCAATTGAGAATCAAATTAATAAACTTTATTGGTTAACGTAAATCATAAGTATTACTCGCTATTGTCATTACAATTATTATTATGCGTTTCTTAATACAGCTAACTTGATATGAAATATTTTACATTAAATTTGAGTTAACTGTTTATTAACCATTCATCATATTGTATATTCACATGTATTTTGAGAGGCTCAATATGAGATTTTATTATAATTAAGTGACTTTGTCTGACTTTTATATTAAATATATATTAATATACATTTCAAGTCATTCATTTGAATGTAATCCAATGATATCATCTGATCATTTAAGCATCTCTGGCCATTTTGGACAAAAGTTGTTTCACAAGTTGTAAAAAAAATACGACTTTAAAGCAATCAGATTTACTCTTAAGTCAATCCTTTTCATCAAGATTTCATTTTTCCTTCTGATACTTTCTCATTTGACATGGTTAATGATATACTGAATGTATGTTAGTCAGTGTATCTGTACATTTGTATGTGTATAAAAAAAGGATGATATTTCATTGAGTAAGAGAGAGGAGAGGAGAGAAGAAGAAGAGAAGAGAAGAAAAAATGCTTCTTTTCTTACCTGATTAATTTGACGATAAAAAAGCTAATAAAATTTGCTCACTAAAATTGATTACTTTTTCTTCATCATAATCATTTTATGAAATTAACGATTGATTTAAAGATTAGACAATGTGTAAGGTAACATTTTCAATTGTACATTACACTAATAGGTCGTCTCCATATTTAAACAATTGGATACTACAATTAATAGACATATGACTGCAAAAAGTTAATTTATTGCATTTTTCACTCAATGCTTTGAAAATATAGTCAATGCAAAGATTATGAGATGGATTGCGTTACAATAACAATACAATTTATAATTTCAGTTACATAAAAATATAAAATCCTAATTGATTTATAGACTTTGTTTGTAGCTTCAAGTTAACTTTAAATTTATCCTATGCCATGAGTTGGTCAATACACCTCGTAAATTCCAGATCGGTTCAACGTTTTCAGGTTGATTGTTGTAAGAGGAATCAATTGCTTTGCAAACAACTTGAAAATTTGATCCTTGTTTTAAAGAGGCAACTGGTATATCAGCCTAAAATTGAGTAGGGATAAGAAAAAATTAAAAGTTGTTACAATTAAAAATGGTTTTATAGTGAATTAGCATTTATGGCAAGAAATCGTGAGAATTACCTTCCATAATGTCCATGAATACGTTCGATTCAATGGAGTATCTTCTTGTTCAAGGTCAGCTGTTATCCAATTACTTCCTCCATCAGGGGAAACATCGACTCTAACCACTTTACGACCACCTCCACTCCAAGCATAACCTTTAACCGTAATGAAACCATTTGCGTTTGGAGTTACTGTAGAGCCATCAACAGGATCACAGATGGCCGATTGAATAGGCATCTCTTGGATTGATGGTGATTTTTCAAAATCAACATTATCCCAGTCAACATTGGGTGAAAATCCTTTGTAATCTTTTCTTTGCCAATGGCTGTGGCTTTCCTCATCTGACAATGTTATCTTATTTAACCATTTAACATTACGAGCACCAACAATTCCTGGAGCAATTAATCTCACTGGATAACCATGATCTCTCGGTATGTCAACACCATTCATTTCATAAGCTAGAATAAACTGGTTTAATCCGTCCAAAGCCTAATTAGGTTTCCAATGGAAGAATAAAATTGAAACAATATTAATTTGTTAATGCTACTTCTAATAATAATCAATACTAGGCTTAAACTTACAGTTTCAGCTGGAACCGAAGCACCATAAGAGCTACCCGTTGCATCTGTATCTGCACCATCAAAGACAATATGTTTTATATTTGGATCGTTCAAATCAGCATCACAATACTTCAAAACGTCAACCAGCTTGGCTCCTGACCAATTCGCATTACTTATCGCAGCTCCACCCCAATAAAGACCTCTTACTTGTTTTACCTAATATACGTAGAAATTTGCATAAATTAACTAAAATTAACATAAATTAATTTCACATTGAATCGCTCGAAGAATTGGCAATTAAAATGGAATGGACTAGAGACTTTAGGTTGGTTGATTTGTAACATTTGAAAGACAATTGAAGAAACACTAAATTTAAAGCCATGAACTTACTTTTGTCATCTCTGATCTTCTGTTACCGGCACATTGAATAGCAACACAAATTGTATGCTTTGGGAACTTTTCCTTTAGCTCTTTAAGAGATAATTTTATTGGATTTTTAATTCCAAAACCTTCAATTTCCAACTCATATTCATCTGGTTGAATATCAGGAACAGGAAGATGATTGCGAATGTAAAACAGTTCACTATAAATAGAAAAAAAAACAAGAAATTAGAAATTGAAATAAAAATTCAGACTGATTTCAATGGTTACTTTGGAGTCAACCAGGAGTCTGCCAAAACGTTTAAAGGAGGTTCAGCATTAAAAGGTTTAGCTGAACGAACAGCAAAATAACCAGGCCTTTTAGGGTCAAACTGGTAAGGATCATTAGCCTGAGTGACACCTTCAGTGTTAACATCATCTGGAAGTAAATTACCAATACGATATGATTCTAGCAACTTGAAAATCTGTGGGTCGTTATGAACAGCATAAAGATTCCAAAACGGTTCAATATCTTGACCAGCACCAAGTAGTATTTTATCGCCACCAGGATGTTCCTCGATAAATTTTGTTATATCATAAACACCATTGCGAAAAATGATCCAAATACCATTCTCTTTGCTGTTGTGCTGGTTAACTTCAAGTTTATTGTACTCTTTGAGGCCTTCCAGTCGCTTGCCAGCCTCAAAAGCTTCATCTTTTTTGACGATCTTTGCTTTCAATTTATTCCTGTGAGCGATCAAACTTATGGTCGAAATGGTAAGAGAAGAAAAAATTAAGAGTCGACTTCTTTTACTTCTGGTAATGGAATTCCAATTGACTTGATTACAATATGATCGTAAAGATGAAGGTCGAATCAGATGATTGCAAGGTAATCCTAACTGAATAACTGAGGTTGGCCTTGATAGATATTTACAAAGAAATGCATTTTTAGATAGAGTAGCGATCATCTTTCCAGGCTACGGATTACAGTGTATCATCAATTAAAACACAAGGCCTTCAAGAAGATGATAATATTATGACATTAAAGTCAGAATCCACTGAATCAGCTATCTTGTCGATCCTCAACTCTTGCTGGTAATTTTAATGGATTTTTATTGATGGACTCAAAACTTGTGAATATACCGATATGCGTAAACTTGACAGCAAAAGTTAAGACTGCGTGTAACAGGCAGCTCCAGTTAACAGCAGATCTAGAAAGAAAAAAAGATTTTGTGGAAATTAATAATTGTGTTAACTCAAGTTAGCTTTCATTTTTTGTTGATAGCATTTCTATTTTCAATAATGAAAGATCTATTTCAAAAGTGAATACCTAAAGGACCAAGTGACTTTAATCAGCTATAATTGTATTTAAAGACTATAGGGACTGATCTTTTTGTTGTGCTCATGTATGCTCATCTACAGCTGAAACATAGATATACAATGTAATAATTTTGCTAAATTAAGTAGAGTTGATAACAACCATTACATACCCATTTTCCTTCTATGGTTGGTCAATTGAAGGTTAATTTAAGTTCAATCTTTACGCTATTAACATGTAAGTAGAGCTTATTGATGAGAAAAATATGATTTTTACATGAATCTAGTAGAATGACAACGAAATCGGAATGATATTGAGATAATGAGAGAACACAATAATGATTTCAAAGATGATTGTGTATGACGAGTAGCAAAAGATTAATGTTGAGTTGAATTGTATAGTGTATAACCAGTTGAATGTTGATTGCAAGAAGAAACAATCAAATAACCAACAGAATTTGCCTATAATTTACCACAAATGGTAAAATATTGTTTTAATTGTCGAACATAAGTTAAAAATAATCAAATTAAACAATAAACTGATCAAAGAGTGATAAACAAAGTGAAAATGAAAAGATACAATGCATGTGAAAAAACAAGAAGCAACCAGATGATTTTCAATCCTTGCTTTGGTTTGAGATACTGATTGTTAGATGTGATGACAAATGTGTGTAGGATGAATTGAATAGAACTTTAATTATAAATATCTGTTTTATTATTGGTTGTGTGATTGATTATTTGGTGTGGAAAAGAGTTTTGTTGGATAACAATTGATATTCAATACAGCATTTGTTTACAAAATAAAAGCACAGAAATGTAAGGTAAATTAGCTAAGAGGTTCCATTACCAGGACGGCTCATAGCATGGAACTCGTGTAGCTTCTTCTCCATTTGCTCAGTTAAATCTTTGCAGTCATTTGACAAGCCTAATGAATTAAATTTAGAAAAAAATTGGGTCAAAATCTTATATAAGTTTAAAAATTGAATTTTACTAGAAAAAATACTCACAGACTATCTTGTTCCTTGCTGTTCGTACTTGATAAATATCAACATCATTCCGAGGAAATCCTTCTTTGTCAACCAGTGGTTCATTCATTCCAATATTTAACTACATTGAGGGACACATAAAAGGCACTTATTAAGATTCTGCAATTGTTTTTATCGATATTATCATTGAATATGGAAATTTACGACTTACCGATTTAAGAATGTCTTGATAAACCAAGATTTCTTGTTCCAGATCAGCTCGTTTCTTTTGTAGATCCAATAACTCCTTACGGACTTTTTCACTTTCTTCGGATGACATATTGGCGAGGACAAAAATAATAAAGCAAAAAAAAATAAAAACAAAATGAATTGTCAACTTGATAAATTCAAAATAAAGAGATTCAAACCAGTTTGGTTGGTTATTATCAAAGAGTAAAGCAGCTTTTTCTTTGGTTGCTAGACAATATCGGTAGCCGTAACCGTGGTTATGTCATTAGGTTTTCTTGCAGATGTTATTAACAAATTGTTAATGTAGATCGGAACTTTCATGTCTTTGAAATTTTTGTATTAAACTTACAATTGTGACAAAGATAAAGTGTATCTTTGAACATCTATAAAATATCCAATGAACTATTTAGATTTTTATGTTTTCAGGTTTCATTTCAATTTGAATTTACCGCTCTTGATTTAGGTAAACATATTTGTTTTCATTCAGTCGTAATGCAATAACTAATAGTTAAGGCAAATCTTTACTTAATCAGTTGGCCATGTCGAACATATCAGGAAATCAATCTAGTGATATTAGAGCTAAATTAAAGAAGCTAAAAGAAGAGGAGAAAATTCTGGTCAAACTACTTCAACGAGTTGATGAACAACTGAACGCTTTGCGTGTAGAAGAAATTATTATTCGTCGTCATTTAAGATCAGACAATACAGGTAAGATTTATTGAAAATTTACTTTTTATTAAACCTTTAATTTGAAATTTTCTCTCCCAGCATCAATGTTTACAACAGATTTGCCTGTAACTGATGGAACCGAACATACATCTAATTCTGAGGCTGAAATGGGTACTGAGGCAACACTCCATTTAGAAGTTGATGAAGTTCTAAGAGCATTGGTTCAAAATGGTCAAGGAAACAATAAAAGCAATCAGCAAGAAGTTGAAGAGGAAGATGAAGATTCTCTGCATCAATCATTCTCTTCCAATCTAGTCCAGTAGCCAAATAATTAAATACCAACACTGGATTGTGATCAAATGGTAAACTTGTTAAGCTGCTTGTTGACAGAATTCGTTGACCATTTAGTGATGGACTTATCAACTGGCAAATG
Source organism: Tetranychus urticae (assembly GCF_039701765.1). Classification (NCBI taxonomy): domain Eukaryota; kingdom Metazoa; phylum Arthropoda; class Arachnida; order Trombidiformes; family Tetranychidae; genus Tetranychus; species Tetranychus urticae. The sequence goes on along the minus strand of NC_142958.1, from coordinate 19,755,859 downwards.
AGCAAATATACTCGACATTTCTTTATCAAAACTATCTAAAATGATAAAGAATATTTGCAATCAGAATCTGGCTAATTATGCATTACTGATTAACTCTACATTTTCTAATAACTCATTTTTTATTGATCTAATAAACTTTATATTCTTGTAATTATCGCCAAGACTCTGGAAATTTGTTAATTTTTTAAATTCGCCAAGGGATTATGTAAACCCTATTGATAATTAAGCACTTTTGTCAATTCATGGCTTTAAAATGATTTGTAGAAACGATTAGAATAAACAGAACTCTTCACTTTATTGAGGCAGCGAAATGTTGAATTTCTATGGGTGAAGGTCGAAGATGTCATAAAATTCGGTAAAAGAAGGCATGCTTTTTTAGGACAGCGTTTATAAAACGTCCATGCACTGATTTAGAATTTCACTTCATCTATTTCATGGCCAGGAATGTCGGATTAAAAATATGAGTTATTATTTGAAATAAAAACAGTAGACAGTTGAATGGTGGGTTGATGTAACTTCGCTACGATCAATATTGTCGAGTATGATAAAAACATTTGAAGATGAAACGACCAACAAGGCGATTTGCATTTATTTTGAAGGCGCAAACTTTCAGCTTAAAGATCTTTGTTGTATGCTAAGAAGGTCAATGTTTCGAGATCTGAATCCCCAATATCACCATTTTCTTCCACCATTGATTGGAATAATTTAAAACATTTGTAGGAGTCTGTAACACACAGTGGTGCATGCATAAAAATGTTATTGCTGGCGCCTTCGTCACTAGAATTGAGATCTTCAGCCACGTTTAAAATGAACTCAAGATCTGGATTTTTAACCATTGTAGCCTTGACCAGATTAATTAAAGCACTTCTTTTGGGGTGACGACCCAACTCTTCGAGCCTTCTTTTTATTAGAGGTAAGTTGTAGATATTTGTTCCTAATATTTTGATTGTCTCTTTCAGAGAACGATAACCAGAATAATCGATAATTTCCTGTTGTAGGTCTTTATTTTCAAGTAAAATGTACAAACGATCAATCTTTTCCCTCAGTAGATTATCGATCTTAGAACCAGCCAGTGCTGTGTCGACAATTGAGTTGATTAGAGAGAATTCGCCACAAAAAGTTTCAACAGCTTCCATCCATTGAGCTCCATACAAGTTAGGGTGTCCAAGTGGGAAATCGATAGCTTTGGACGCCTTATGTTTAAATTGAGCAGATAAACTTGGTGACGAATCGAAGATAGAATTGACAATAGAAACATATTCACTCAATAATTTGTGTTCCGAACGAAAGATTTCACAATATGAATCCAAAGTAATTATCAAACAAATCACATGTCGTAATTTAGGGAACAACGTTTTGAGAAATTGCCCGATCTGTATGCTCAAAGGACAGTTATCGGTGACGAGTAGAGACAATTTGTCAAAAGCTAGTCCTCGGTACAAATTGTTGAGTATAGCAAGTATTTCCTGCGATAAAGTAGTCAGATCAACATTTTCCATCACAGATACTTTGTATAAATGAGATCTTGAAGGTTTTCCATCAAGTACACCAACCATAAGGGTAACAATATTTCCACGACCGTTACACCAATGCTGTTTGACAATTAAGTAGATATTATGTTGAGAAACAAGATCCTTGAGTTTGCAGATTTTAGTTTCATACATGGGCTTTAAAACATGTGTTCTAATTTTATCCAAACTTGGTATAGGTTTTTTGAAGTGTTTGCTGAAAAATGAGCAAAATTCTGGGCTGGAAAATTTGGTTAGAGAAATGTTGACATTAAGACACAGCTCGATTAGATCAGTGTAGAACAGTTGATTAGCAGGTGAAAAATCATCAACAGCTTTTGTATCCAGCTCCTGTTTAATGGGTCGAATTAAAGTCTTTACATTTTCATATTCACATTTGATATCATCGTCCATTTCTATTTTAACATCACCACCTTTGTTTGCAGCGGGACTGGGTGGTATCGAAGGAAAGGTCTGATTAGCATTACTAGCCGAATCACCAATAGAAATGATATCATTGGTTTCATTTGTCTCATTCGTCTCATTTGTTTCATCTGCTGAAAGGTTTCCAGTTGAAGAAGCTGTTTCACTACCCTCACGGGCATCCGCTGGATTTTCACGCACAGATTTCAAATGGTTAATAGTTTTAAAATGTTCTTCCAATTCAATCATCTTGGTTCGACTAGTCATTGAAATATGAGTTTTACAAATTTTACAAATTAATCTTGATTTTTCAACAGCAAATTCAGTATAAAGTCGACAAGCTTGTTTAATCTTATCTCTGGTAGCCTTGTTAGTCATAACGGAGGAGGAGGAAATAAAGGATATCGTAAGTAGCAAAAATAATTAAATAAATAACATTAACGAAAGGATAGATGATAAATTGTTTATTCGTCTAGATACCAGGATTTTTATTTAAGTAAGGATTCGGATCATCTGTTTGCCCTACGGCTTAAACCAGCGCCGTCTGTTTGTTGGATCAGTGATTGTAGTTTTGTAGATTGTTATGACACAACCCTTAAAAAGATTTAAAGAGCAAGGTGATTGGTTCAGTTTTTTTAGAGCCGGATCTATTGGAAGAGATATTGGGTAAGATTTCATGATAGAAGATTTAAAAGTTCTTGCTATCTCAAAACATTGCCATGACTACAAATTTATCTCAAGAGCGGCTTTATATTATCTATTATCCTCACAAGATGGAGTTTTACCAAGCAAAACAAACATAAAGATATCTTTTTAACTTCTTTAAGCAAATACAGATGCCACTGTAAACAAACCTTTAACCATTAAAATGTAATCTTTTCAAAGTTGAATTTACATTAAAATTCAGTCGATTGATCAACTGATTTAAAATGAGTGATGAAAAGACAAGAGTCAGTAATTAAAAAAGCCCATCAAATCAGTTGAAAATGAGAAGAAAAAAGGAAAGAAGAAAAAAAAGGTAAAAAGAAAAAGGTTGAACCCAAATGATAATTTCAAGAGTTTTCATTCCCTTCACACCCAGAACTTGAAGATTTTACAATGAAGATGATAATAATGGAGAAACAAGAATCATCAATCTGTCCACTTTTACCACACCCAAAACAAGGTACTGGTCAAGAAGCAAGTTGAGAGTAAAAAAAGGAAAGAACCTAAAAAAACATTTCCATTTTGAAACCAATGAAAATGAAACAAAATTAGATTCCTAAATCTTTGATTGTCATTTTGATGAACCAGAGCGAGCCAAAAAAACCTCATTAATCTAAACTCAAACCCAAATGATTATTCATTTAGAACAAGGTTTTTCACATTTTTAACCCAAACACTGACCAGAAAAATAATCACAAAATATCAATCACAAGCAAAGCCAAGTTTAATCTGTTAACAAACAAATGTTAAGTGTTGACCATTTATCGATTAATGAAAATTGATTGACAAAAATGGCATCTCTAACCATTTCCCCAAACTTGATCAATGCAAGCTAAATCATTTAGCTTTTGACTAATAAACAGATGAAAGTGAATTGATAAATTGTTGCCATTACCAGAGACGGTTGGAATTGTTTGTTTCAATTTCAATCTTGGACAGAGAGCCACAAAAAAATGGGTTCAATTTAACCCAAATGATGATAGAGAAGAAGAGGAAATTATTTTTCACTTTTCCGCCAACAATTTGTTTACTAATGAACCAGATTTAATCATTTTTACTCGACTCATTTGTCGTCCAATTATTACAATATCAACATCCATTATCATATTAAATAAACTGTGCCATGATTTTCAATTAAGTGAATAACTGTTGTTGTTGTCCAAAGATAAACCAATTATTTATGTTTCCCTTGAGTTGATACCTTAAGGCTGACCCAAAGTATCCCTTGAAAATCCCTTACAAGAGTCAGATAAACAAATGTGTCAACCTTTATTCAGTTGAACACCAAATTTGATTACATTCAATGTAAACATATTTAACGGTTAAATATTGAAGGTTCAATTGATTGCTTCAACATCATTAATCAATATTTAGGTTTTCAATCGTTTTCTCAGCCAGAGTTGAGAAGAAACTTGAATTTCACTGAAAATTTCCTCAAGTGTCTAGTTTAAATAGGCAAGAGTAATGAAGCCAACTAACCTGAAAATGAAACGAATGTTCATTATTAATAGTAATATTTACTGAGTAAATTGCCTGGGAGGAGAAAATGTTTTAGAAGACAGAATTGAAAGAAAAGTGGAAATGAAATGAGAGAAAAAATTGAGTCACTTTTATCCATTTTAAGAAACAAAAAGACCGTAATTATTAACAAGAATTGACAATTATTTCAGTTTTTTCTTCATTTCTTATATTTTTTTGTCAAAATATCATATTTTTGTTTCATCTCAATAATAACAACAACATATTGTGCTTGTAACATGGTAAGGAATGTAATCATTATCATTGGAAAAGAAAGAGGTTTGATAATAATATCTTTATGTTTACATTGAATGTGTAAAGATAATGAAGACTTGAATTGAAAACTGAATGGACAGAGAAAAGGTTAAACGGGAAAACGGCGAGGAATCGGGAAAAGTGCTCAAGTGCTGTAAGTGTGTTAAGTGTAAAATGAGTTTTCTTCTTGTTGTTGTCTGTCCGCTTTGCATTTTGTATTAGGCATTTAAGGTGAGCCAGGTCAACCTTGGAGTGATGAGGTGATTTATGATGATACAATGTTGAGAAGATGCGCTGAGAAGAACAAAAAATTTTACCAAAAAAAAGAATGATATTGATGAATGTTGGTCCGTTTTGCGTCCGACTATTCAATGATCATAATGATGATGGTGATGAAGGAATGAAGATATTGATCATCATTTTGAACTCAGTTTTTGTCTCACTTTTTGTTGAACAAAAGGTCTTCTTCTGGTCAGACGAAAGTTGCAATTTGAGCTGTTTTGTCAGCGGGATTTTTTGTATTATTATGGTCATCTTTTATGATGATAAAATAAAAAAAAATTGATATTCTTTTGATTGTGATTAGAGTATTTTGTATCAGGCATAGTATTTTATCTGATTAAATCTATTCAATTGTCCTTTTTGATCCACAATTTTCGGTTCGCCAACAACTCTTGATGAGCTTTTCCAGGTTTTTAAGGTTAATGTTTTGTGTGCATTTTTGGATGGATTGTTTTGATTAGTAAAATGGTTGCTGGCGGGTCTCACAGTTTTGAAGTTAAATCGGGATCTTCATCTGTTGCACCGGCGTCTTGTTCAGCAATCTCGGTTTCCATCATTGCTCGCACTTCGTCCACTTTGCTTGTTGCTTTCATGGCAGTTGAGGCTGTGCTGGTTGATGTTGCTGGAGCTGTTGCTCCGGTTGTTGGAGTTGCTCTTGACTGACTACTTGACTGTGTAACTGGTAAACTTGCTGGTCCTGGTCCGGAACCGAAAAAGGTTGTTCCACTTGAAGCGGCTGCTGGACTTGGTGATTGGCTTGAAGATCCACTCACTTTGGTGAGGAAAGATGATTTCAGTGAACGGGAACCTTTAACTTGACTTGAACTTGAATCTTTACTCTTTGTGCTCATTCCTTTATCACTTTGACTCTTCTTGACCACAACTCCACCTTTACCATCCTCTGAGATTCCTCTGTTGTGAACATTACTTGGAACTGGTGAGAGCATAAATTCAGGCTGATTGGCTATTGGATTGGGTGAGGCAGCATTGCTTTGATAAACAGAAGACAGGGAGGATACTTTTTCACTCAATTCCCTGAATGAACAAGAGAAGAATAAAAATGAAAATAAAAAAGTGTGTTAAAAAGAAAACAATTTTTTTATAATTGTCAATGTAACCATTGAAAATGTTTTACATGAAAAATTGTTATTATCCAGTCAATATCAATGAAAATAAATAACATTCGTCTCTAGACAATGTTTCATTAAAAATATTCATCTGTTAGCATTAGCAAAAGATTCTAACATTCACCAAATTTTTCTATTTTTTTCGTTAAAAGGTTAGTTTTTCATTTTACAATCAAAGCCTCACATTTTACAATGAACATGATTGGAACTGATTGAAAGCGAAATTCACAAATGCTTGAAACTCTCATACATTGAAAGATTAATTTGAATTTGCCTAAAGTTAATCTAACAGAGTTTTAAGCTAATGAAAAGTTTTGAGTAAATTTTTTGGAAATCTGTTTTGAGAATTTGAAGGAAAGCTGAGAATCTCATCCAAACCTAAATCACGATCGTATATCAATATTTGAGGTTATGAAGACTGCTGTGCTCGAAATTTCTTGTGACTCGCTATTTTTTGTATTTGAAATTTAAAGTGTCTCTACTTACGCCAAATGATCGTCGATTTTATTTACACGCGAACTGAGCTTTTGAATTTCCAACTTTAAATCGACCCTCATATCGATCAGTGAGGCCACAATTTGTTGATAGTCAACATTATTAATGCTCTTTGGATGCAAGACAATTTTAGTGTCGCCCTTTTCTCCCGTCGAATCACCCGTCATTTTACCCGTTGTGCCCATACTTGTTGTGGTCGATGAAGTTGTTGTTCCAGTTATCTCAATAGGCTCTTTGGCTTCCTCAATAGTCTCAGGTCTTCCTGAAGAGGTTGGTATTCGCGGCCATTTGTTACCCTGTGTCGGTGGACGAATGTCTTTAACCACATGAATGTGTTCCGACTTTTTGCAAACAAGTTCAGTTCTTCGACCACCCGAGTTGTTGTCATCATACTCTTTATCCAAACCAAGAGCAGCATTGATCGAGTTGTTGGTTGCTGCACTGGCCAAGGCTGCAGCCCATCGAGAAGCTTTACTTGCAGCCGATGAACCACGAGAATCACCAATGTTGGATTCACCAAAAGTCTTGTTGCTCTCTGAATGTAAACTTTCCCCAGGCGCCACTCCACCACCAACACCACCAGTTCCAGCACTGGCAGCATGGGCAGCATGTGCAAGTCCTGCCAGTCTCATGGCCAATCCCCCGCCACCGCCACCACCAACTCCACCCGAACCAGGAAGACCATGACCTGAACCAGGGAAACCCTTTTCTGGATCAGTACTGCTAACCGCCGTGTTGGGAATTGTCGGTGGATTGGATGATGAAGGCCGGGAAAAGGTTGGAACTGAACTTGTGTCTGAAGGTTTTCGAAATTTGGAAAATATTTTACGAACTAAATGATCTTGAGCAAGGTCTGGTTGAGGATCGTGTTTACGTCGTTCAGCAAGTTCCATTTCCCTTTTAACATCGGCAACTTTACGGAAAATAAGCTAAAGAAGAGTAAAGAGAAAAAGTCAATTAGAAAAGCGCATAAACAAATGTTTCAACACGATCATTATCATCTAATCCTTTTCACATGAACACAAAAATCTGTTCATGTGAAAAGGTCAAAGAAAAACGTTGAATATTAAAAGAGGCAAATGAACTGAATGAATCTCTCAGAGCAATGAACAGTTTAATAAATAGTTTAATGAGTTGAAGACAATGGAAATCAATTATGTTCAAAATGTTTCAACATTAATATCATGATTGGAAGGAGAAAAAGTAAACAAGGAAAAAGAAGCTCCAGAATCGATAACATTGATTATTTCAAAACAATATTCAATTATCTGGTAAACCTGGAAACCTTCAACGAATTGCTATTAAATTCTTGAAAATACAAAATTCAAAGTTTCCATGTTCGTCAAGTATTTAATGTGCTACAATTGAAGAATGAAAATTTGCTGACTAACAAGCGATTATAAAATTGACGGTGAAATGAGTTAAATCCGATTAATTTTTGTGTTCCTTTGAAGAGAGTTGCAAGACGATACATGATATTAAAGAGTAAAGTGTTTACATCTTTCAACTCGAATGATGGCAAGATATTAATCAACCGATTAATCTCATATTGAACGGATTATCATTACAAGAATGAAAAGAAATGTTTATCTAAATGATTTGGTAAAGAAACGGTTGAAAGTAAAGAATCATTTTTTTCCACTTTACTCTCGAGTTTAGACAATTTTTAAGGTTGAGAGTCGTCAAGATGAGAGTAAAGATGATGTTGAATAAGTGGGTGGAGAAGAAGACAAAGGAAGAGACAATGTGATTAAAGTGTTAACCAAGCAAGGTTAAACTGGGTCGACATGAAGTTTGCATATAAACCCTTCTCCAAATCTGATTCACTTATTGAGGGCTAAACCAGCATTCTGAAAGTGATCATCGTTATCAAAGCGATTATGATATATTCTTGTAATCACCTTAAAGAGATTTGTCTAATGGAAATTTTCTTCGAGTTCGAGGAGAAAGGTTGACAAAAAATTGAAAACCAAGGGAATGAGAATTGATTGATGAGAGAAGAAAAAATTGGAGTAAAATGAAAGTTGATGAGAGTTGAAGTTGGGTGAAAAATGTGGTTCACTTGTTAGCAACAGCGATCATTGCTTTTACCAGCAATTGATCTGCAATCTTCGTCTTTAGACTCTTTTGGTCAAAATTTTCGACTTTCTTTTTGTTCTTCTGAACATTAAAATTTTCAGGAAAAGAAATTGAACACGTTTTAGACTCAACTCAATATAATGAGAATTGAAGTAATTTCTTGAAAATAATTTTCCATTTTTTCCACTTTTCCAAAGACAATCAACATTTTTGCAGACACTTTATCATCAGCATTCTATGTGATCTAATGTGATATAAAATGTGATAAATCGATTCAACACTCAATGATGTTATTAGATAAAACAAGAAATATATTTAAGATTGAAATGCAATCTCAATTCAATCATTGATTCAAAAATGTCTGTTAAACGAGCTGAAAGTTCTGTCAATTTCAATTTCGAAATCCCACAAAACTGAGTAAAAGTACAAAGAGTTGATCGCAAGTCAATCTGGCAAACAATTTCAACATCAACGCTTGAAGGCAAAAGTGAATAGAAAATTCGATAATAGAAGTTCAGATTTTCATTGAATTATAAACATTTATAAACATTTTTGCATATTTCGAATATTCGATTTTCTCTAAATTGTTTCCCATGACAATGAATGATCATGTTCAGGTGTAATCTTTACTTACCCGATGCCTTAGATTATAAGTTAACATTAAATTGCGAGCAAATGAATTTGCAAAAGTATGATAAAAGTTGAGCACTTCGAGTAATTTATCTCTCTTTATTGCATGTAAATCACAATATGTTAGAGCACGCACATTGGCACAAGACTGGCCAATGGTCGGCTCCTTCCAGAAAGCATCACCAAACACATCACCTTTACCCAGTATGGCGACCACCTCATCATCTTGGATAACCTCAAGTGAACCCGAGACAACAAAGCAAAGTGTATCAATAGATTCACCTGAATGGTAAAGCAAATCACCGGGCGCCGAATGGTCCATTGAAAAGTACATTGCTAAAGCTCTAAGGCAACCATCAGAGGCTAAACGGAAGGCGGGATGTTCATTGAACACTTTACGGTTAAGGTGGACACAAATGTCGGCCGTCATGTCCTTTGGACAATAACTGAGAACCTTTTTAGTATCGATTCCCTTCGACATGGCCCAAGTGGAGACCACATAGTCCATTACCCGTTCACTCAATGCTTTGGGCACTTCATGAAGCTTCATGAATTCACGAACATTGTTCAACATGTCATGATAACGAGCAGTTGCCGAAGTCATTTGCTGTATTATGGTAGTTACATGACCAAATATAGTTGCATAGAGTAAAGCTGTAAAGAAGAAAAGAAAATTTTTTTACTTTTCCTTCTTTACTGGGAGTTTACACTCCCAGTCAACATGTTAATAGCGTTAACAGATTGACTATTTTTTTGCCTTCTTTTCATTTCCTTTTCGCTTCAAACCATTTTTGAGGTTGAAATAATTACTATTGATGTAATTAAATGATTCATCATTAATATTAATATTCACAATAAGGTTGGAAGAATTTTTTTTTGTCGAATATTTTTTTCTCTTTTTTCTTCTTCGCCTGCTTTGTTCGACTTTCCCTGAATCGCCCACTGAATTGAAGACAAATAATGTTGACTTAATCATTAATAGTGATAAAGTAGATTGCGAGTGTAAAGGAGAGTAAATGGTAAATGATCAAAAGTTATCATGAAAGTAAATGACTTTTCCATGTCCCTGCCAATTCTGTTCAATTCAATCTCATTCTTATTTGATAATCGATTGGCCCCCTGAGGGCCTTTGAATATCATTAAGCTTTGCAACACTCGAGGAACAAAAGAAAAGTGAAATAAAAATAAGATGCTGATGATGATGAAGATGAGAATGGTGCAAGGAATGTCATGACTAATAATGTGAATGTGAAAAGAGAATTGAAATGTTGGCCCATTGTTGCAATTTTCCCAATCATTAGCAGAAAAGGTAACTCGATTGGAATTATCTTTTTTAATCAATTTCGACAATTGTTCAATAATGGGTTGAAGCGAAAACAAAAGGTGAAATTTGTCGAGATTTTGGTGAAATTTGAGAAATTTTGATTTTTCTCTTTTCAGGCAAAAAAAACTCTTTTGTTCACCTTTTTCAACCAAATTGAAGGAAACAAAAGAGAACAGGAAAAAATGAAAAATTCATTTCATGGAGTCCCTCGAGTCTTGGAGTCTCTCATTTGAATAATTATCAACTTTAAATCTTGTCTTTTTCCGTGTCTCTTTCCTTCTACTCTTATTTAGATTAACATTAAAAGGTTAATTAATTACCTCCAATGATCATCATACAAATGGTGAAAACTTTTTCATTGTCAGTTTCCGGCGCAACATTACCAAATCCAACACTAGTCATGCAAGTCATGGTGAAATATAAGGCGGTGACATACATGGTTCCACGCTGAGGGCCTCCAGTTAATTCTGGTCTCATTGTTATACTTGTAGCATCGGTTACCGTGAAATTAAATGGTTGCTAATTATTATGTTAAGGTTGGGAATGGAAAGTAAAGAGAGAAAAAATTGGGTCACAAAAGGTTAGTGGGTAAAGTTCATGAAAAAGTGGTTTGGTAAAGAATGAGTTTTACTTTTGTTATGTTTCCAAGTTTCCAAAGCCAACCGTAAACGAAACCATTTTCCGCATCTGAACGACCAATGCTGTACCAAATGCATGCTAACCAATGGGCAACCAGCATATAAAAACATAAAAGTAAAATGAGCATTGCGGCTCCATATTCAAGGTAACGATCCAATTTACGGACAACCCGACCAAGACGAAGGAGACGCACCACTTTAAGAGCACTGAAAAGACTTCCTATTCCTTGCTATCGATTGGGGAAAAGGCAAATGTAAACAACAATTAACAGTCATTAATAATTTTACGACAAAAATTTTAAAGTTTTCTTGTTAAATGACAAGTTTCGGCTTTAAAATATCAACATTCAGTGTTTGTGTGAAGACTTGATTATTGGTCAATCAACTTAAGCATTTACTCTCAACTCGCTGGTCTAATCTTGATTTTCGCCTTTAAGCCTTTCTTTGCCTGTAAACACTGTAAGCTGATGCTTTTTAGAGCGTCGATTGATGTTTAACTGAAAACCTGTGGAATGTTTGAAAAGTTTTTCTCAGAGTAATAGTTGAACTTTTAACATTCTAGTTGTTGGTTAACACTTTGTAACGCGTTTTTAATGCTTACTTCTTCAACATCATCAAAGGCATTGAAAATATCATATGGTAGGCACGATAAAAGATCAATTATGAACCAACTTTTAAGATAGTTCATACGTATTATTTTAGGATCCGAGACAACTTCACCTCCAGGTCCGACAAAGGTTGTATGAAAATTGAGCACAATGTCAATGAAAAATATGACATCTACAATGCTAAAAGAGAAAAGGAAGAAAAGAAAAATGCAGATAAAATCATCATTAGAACAATTGCAATCAGAATTATTTTCGAATTGAAACTGTCATCCAAGCTGCCATTAAATTTTCCAAAGAACAAAATGTTTCTGTTCAAAACTTTACTGTTTTACAGAGAGTTCAATGAAAAGTGAAACTCAAGTCAATCAATATTAAACACATTTGATAATCATTCAACCCTTGGAGTAAAAAGCAATAAAATTTCAGCAAAAGTCAAAAATTGAAAACAAAACAGTGAAAAGGGAAAAAATGTTTCCCTGATTTGAAAATCACTATAATCATTTTAATCGCTAGTTTATGCCAGTTTGACTTTTCTGTGAAATGTCCACTTTTGCTAGACTAAACTTTATCAGGTTTCTGGTTTCACATGAGCAACTTTACACTGAACCAATTGTCACCTTGCCTGCAGTTTTAAACATAAACACAAATAGAGCATAAACAGGTTTCATCGACCAATGAATTTCAATAAACAAATCAAACTGCAAAAAAAACATTATAAATCTAAGTCGCTCTCAAGTCCCAATTATCATGACTTTTCCCTCCCAAGACTCTGGCTCACTCCCAGGCACTTTTCACTCCCAGAACTTATTTTTCAATTGAAAAAAGTAAAAGATGAAAAAAAGTAAATTTCAAACTCTAATTAGCAATTTGTAGACCTTTTAACCTCACTCTTTTTTTACTGTTGCCATTTTAATCACATTTAGCAGGTAAACCTTGCAACAATGGTTACAGGTTTAAGTTGAAAGGTAAAGGCAATGAAAGTGCAGCTTAATGTTAACTCAATTATATTAGAGTATTACCTTTATTTGGATATAATTGAGTAGCAAATAGAGCAAAAGAAAAGGCAGTAAACAATAATGGAAGAATAATGTTGATAATAGAAAAGAAGAAGAATCCAAGTTATCATTTTTTTTTCTCTTCTTCACTTTCCTTTCATCTTGTTTACCATTCCAACTGATTATGAGTTGAATGAAATTGCTGGCTGATTGCCGTGAATCTGCATTGAAACGTGATTAATTTCAATTGTATTATTCAAGAAAATGTTTCCATTAATTTGTTTATCCATCAATAACTGTTATTAACATTAAGATAACAATTATTATTCATTGAAATATCGTCATTTCTTATTTGCTCTTTGATTGTTTCAAGCATTTAAATCATTTTAAATCATTTACTTTTTTCAGTTTAACATTTAACGATTTAAAGTTTTGATACTTTGATTTAATTTGATCAAGTTTGATCAATAAATTTCCATCAATTGTTTCCAAAAGAAGCTCATTAAGAGCTTTAATGATTGGAAGAAATTGATTTGGAATTTTTTATGCAAAAATATTCGATACTTTTGAATGTTGCTCAAATGAACAGAAAAATCTGATCATTTGAACTCATGTTTTCGATGAGACTAACATTCGAACATTTTTTTTCTTTTTTTCTTCTTTTTTCGGTTTTTTTGTTTGAATTATTTGTTCATATTAACAGAGACTGATTAACATTCACAATGAATAACTTGAAATGATTATCATTCAGAGGAAAACAAAACTTTGAACTTGATTCTATCGTATGATCTGAATGATAAATATTTACAATCAATCATAGAAAGCATTTGCTTTTCTTTTTTTCATCCTTTCCATGCTTTCGGAATATCAAGAATTTTTCCAATCGTAATCATGATTATGTTATCAGAAAAGATGAGTTGAAAAATTTTTACTTGCAAAATCCAATTTTCACCTTTTCCATCTTAATCAAACACTTCAATTGATTTGATTCAATCAACGGAAATGCCAAGCCAAACTGCATCAAGTTATTATAATTGTGCAACGAAAAGTTGATCAGAATTCTGGTTTCGTTTCAGTTTGTTTTTACTCTTTTTTGTATCTTCTCTTCATAAAATCATTTAAACATATCATTATTAAAGTAACTAATTTTTTTACTTTTCTGTATCAAAACAGAGAAGTTTAGTTGCCTCTATGCAAATCAGTTATTCCAATCTCATCTAAAATTGTCATGATTGGAATGGTAAATGCTTAACATTCATTAATGACTATAAATTGTAAATTTTGCTAATTTTTGGGGTTTTTCATAAAAAGCGCCATTAATTTGATTGCAACTCTTTCCCTCCTTTTCTGGTTAACTTTTCGTTCTCACGTGTTTACTATTGAAAAGCTTGTTTGCTTAACCTTGCTTTTTCATTTTGATAAATATTTAATTGTGTTGGTTATTTAGTTGATTTAAGACTTTAATTTTTAACTAAATTTCCAATTATGTGAAAGTTAACTGTTCAGGTCAAGTCTGACCTAAAGTTGAGTTGCAAGAAGCGCTGTAATTTGTTTTATGAAATATTACATGTAAGTCTTTAATGATCTACCAAACGATGTAAGAAGCGTTTATTGTTTTCATTTTTTAGATTCTATTTCAGCAACTTTAATTTGGTTAATTAATGACGAGTATTTAGCTGGATAAGAATTGATAATTTCTTATTGAATGGTGACGTTAATTTTGCTGAATAAGCCTGGAAGGAACCATCTTTTGGCAGTATTGAAACCTTGTAAGTATGAAGCTTCTTTTGCTCAAGTGACGACTATAATTATAAGTTATCTTGTCAATTACAAATAAATTGGGATAATTCAATTTGCTTTTTTGTTCAGACTTGGTCTCAAAGTGATTTGGCGATTGACTGTCTTGGATGAAGCTGACAAATCTTGCCTATGAATAACTGTACAGATTGATGTCTTATGTCCTTTGGTCAGCCATAGTTGATGCAAATGATGGTTAGGAGAGGAAATGAAACAAATGGTTGAAATACAGAAATGACAATAATGAAGACGGTAATGATGATGATGTAATACGATGATGATGATGGTGACAGTTATTATTATGATATTACCATTGTGACTGCATTTGATGGTTGCATAAATGTGAACATCTTTTATGTATAAAAAGCCACTTAGTCGGCTGCAAATATCACTTTCCTTGAGGGAATTTTATTCCTCTATTCTTTCACCTGGATATAAACTGGTAAAATAACAATAATACCTTTACTTATAACATTCATTATTAACCGTTTTTTTTTATTTCATTTTCAGCCATTCACTTGTTTGTCATGACGATACCTTGATGATGGAAATTTTTGTTCCATTGAAATTTGAATCAAAGTTGACCAGTAAATCTAAATTACACCAACAAGCTATCGAGCAATTGTTCACTCGAAAAGATTTTGAATCACCATTTGAACATAAGGATCCACTTTTGCTGGGAGTTACTCTGTGTGATTCAATTTTTAAATCATCATAAGTTCCATTTTGCTCATTCTGTGATTTCAACTTGAAATTTAATGATAATGGTCTTCAAAAAGTAGATACAGAAGATTGAAGATAATCTATTCCATTGAGCTTTTATGTACTTTTCAAAAAAGCTGTGATATAAAGGGATCAAATATTTTCTCAATTGTATAAAACAATTTGCCATTCAGATACAGTGTGTCACAAAACATGATAGTTTTCCCTTTGCACAAATGCATCGAAACTTATCGTTATCTCTATCGTTACTAATCTTCAAAACACAGGTCGGGATTCTTTTCTACCTGTTCGGAATCATAACTCCCGATCTATTATTGAGCTTAAACCTGTAAAGGCCAACTTTTCAAGTTGAATGATCATAAGTCCAAAGGCAATTCAAAGTACACCTTTATCTCAGCTATTTAAATGACATTTCAAAGTTACTGAAAGAACATTTTTGGGATTGAATCATTTTTCCTTCAAAAAGATAACATTATGACTTGAAACAGGTAAGAACTCCCTTTATTAGAGTTACTTTGATTTTATTTATCTACATTCATCTGCGTATATAAACGATATAATTCATAATGATATGAAACTAGGTTATTTAACTAATTGAGTTGGAAAAACTCTTTATTGGGTTTTAAATTTCAACTTTTTATCGTGATTGTTGAAGTTGTTGTAGCTAAACTTTTAATGACTGTAAAGTCTCAATTTCAATTTCTATTCATAGCTGAAATTTTAGTTACACTATCCTGTTGAATATCATATTGTTTTCAATCAAATGTACATAGCCTTTAGAGATTTACTGTGAGGGACTTAACCTGTGGGCTTAAATTTATGGACAAAATGTTTGGATGAAATTTCACAATTAAATAATAGCAATTATTGAACATTTTTTATACCATTCGAAAGCTAGAGATAAGCTCTTTCTCTGAAAGTCATTTAATCTACCTAGAGAGATAAGATTAACTTTTCCTTCTGTGCTTTCCAAAGGCGCTCAAAATTTATGCTTAGGAAATTTTTTCAAAGAGTTACTACACTAATTTGCCTGTATCAATTGATTGTGATGTGTTTCAAATCTTAAAAATTACCAGCATATACTTCGGACCTCAGGTGATAACAAAATGATAAAATTGAAAGAAGTTCATAAACGCAATAAGAGTTACATGACTTGAAACTAACGCATGGAAAATTCCATTCAAAACTATAGCATTTTCGCTGATTGAGGCGCGAGGAATTAATTAAAAAATCTCGCAAACTGATCGTGCTATTTTTATGAAATTCAATTTTTATGAATATACGCCTATTATAATTATTGCTAGGAAATTTCAAGTCTATTGAACAAATGATTTCCGAGAAAATAGATGAAGTAACTTGTCCAATAATTTCAGCCCACAGGTTACAAAGAAAGTCAATTGATGCATTACCATGAAAAGTCAACCTTGACTTGCTTAAACCTTTTCTGTGTTTTGCCTCGAGAAGAGATTTTCACATTTTAATGAAGATCACACCAGTCGAATGTAGGCCTTCAGGTCCATCAGAATTAAGCATTTTCATTTTTAGCCATTGGGTAGTAAAAACAATGTGAGCAACTGCCAAGTATTTGAATTTAGTTTTCTTAATTCTATTTGTTCAGCAGCTTTGAAGGACGATTCATACATTAACAGGTTGAGTTAATTTTTTGTTTCTATTCACAGATTTCTATTATTTATCAAGTGATTTTGATTTGCTGATTCGCTGTATCTTGGACCCGAAAATAACCAACTGGAGCTCATAAAAGATGATATTCAACACTTGAAGATTGAATTCTGGTTCACTATCATTGAACTGATTTTTGATCCAATTTTGACTGGAAACTGCTTTGTTACCAAGAATAAGTTACCATTTTGAAGACAGCAGCTAATGAACTGTAACTTGCATCATCATTACTTCATCGAAATGATTATTTGGAAAGCTTATCGTGACAATTTACTGAATCAACTGCAATTTAAATGAAAAATGAAGTCTAAATATTGAACATTTAACCATTTTCCATCAGCAACTTTACTGTCTCTCAATCAAGTAAAAGCTTTACAGGGTTTCCATGTTTAACGCTAATAAATCTAAATACAAATTATTAATCAACAAAGGAAAACAAAGTTTACTTTGGTATTGATTAATTGCGACAAAACGATGTCAATTAAATTTGCAAATAGATTCAACAATCAACCCTAAAAATAGAAGGTGAATATTGTTTGACAAAAGCTAAACTTGAAACAAAATACTGATGAAAGTTGAATTTTAACCTGAAACAGAATGAATCTTTTCAATTAAACCCATGTAAATATATTAGTAATTATATTCAGCTAATAGTAGATTTAATATTGAATTTGGGTTAAAGTGTTGAAAATGTTGAAAAGAAGTAAAAGGTTTACATTGAAACTTAATACATTTATATATTTAGATGCAATTGGGAGTGTTCAATATTAAGGTAAAAATAGCAATTCACCAGAATTGGAAGCAAAGTTATGTGAAACCCTTTTAATTTGGGAAACAATGAAAAATAATGTCAAAGATAATTTATTTTAGGTAAAACTGTAATTTGAATAATCAAGGTAAAATGCGAGATTTAACCATGACACAGTTGCTAAATATAAATATCAACATTATCTTACATCTAAATGAGTGTTTAATTTTTGCCTTTAATAAATTATTGTTTACTTTGTTGTACAAACAACTGGATTGTCAACAAATTAATACAAATTAATGATTAATATTGTAATTGGTCCTTCTAATTGTTGAATCCAATATTTGGCTATTTTCACCTCTTTATGATTTCTGGTCAACAGCCATTCTTTTCTGGTTAATTTTTTAAATGTTCACATTATTTATATATTAACACTTTTCACATTAGATATTCATTTTAGGTTTATATTTATGATAATCACATTAACTAACTATATTATGTAGCATTTTAAATAATTTATAAATTGCGCTTCTACTCCTTTCTTTCAATAAGTTTCAACATACAGCTGATGTTACCGTTGTGTTACATACAGAGTTGATTTATTACATTTTGATGTTTAGTTGATACATTATTATTGTATTATTTTGAAGATTAGTTACTTTGGATTCTTTCCTTTGGATATATAAACAGTGTAATTAGATAAGGTAAGTTGATATAATTAATTGGATTTTGAGCTTTAGTTCTGATCATTCTCTGAATTATAATAGGTTTTTAGGCTTAGCTTTTGGGTTTTACCTTTAAAGGTTTACTGCTTTCAATTTGCCCTACCATTGCAAGTTATTTTGTTAATCAACAAATTGTTTTTGTTTCACCACTCAAAAGACTATTTTTACTTCTCAAATTAATCATTTTGTATCAATTTTAGTTTTAATTTTATCTTTATACTCTTATTGTCAACATTTAAAACTTGATGTGAATACTTTGAATGCTTTACACAGCGTTTTTGGTGTCATCAAAAAGGTGCTTCCTCTCATTTATTTCACTTGATTGGCTCCAGGCAAAGGAAAACAAAGTTAAATATTTATCTAGTTAATTAAATGGAACGAAATAAAATAATTTTAGGCTTGATCAACAATTGATTGAAATAATATAATTAAATTCAAAACAAATTTGCAGAGATTGAGCACAATTAAATTTGAAAAATCTCCTCGAGGAATCATGCAAGTCTGATGTGTTACCATTCACTTCAATATGGATCCATTGTAAAGTCTTTAATCAAAATGTAATTAGTATTTCAATTAAATTCAGTTTATCATTTTCGTTTAAAATTGATAAATTGATTGGAAAATTTTCAGTTAAACAATTATTGTTGAGCCAATCATTGAATAGTGTTTGCAAAAATATCAAATTACGTCAGTTGAATGTTTTAAATTAGCAAACGATCCCGTTTATTTGAATTGTCAGTTAGACAAAAATTCAAATTACTTATCTTGCCTTACAATCTCAATTTTTCTCTCATGTAACATGTTGTTTTAAAATGTTTCAATTGATTTACTGATAAATGTTAGTCTTCTATTACAATTTAGTTTGTTTTAAATCAAATTATTCAATTAACAGTGTCATAAGATTTGAAATGCGTAATATAACAAGTGAAATGGTTACCGGTAAAAGTAACCGACAACTCAACCCTTTCTATTGTCTAACACTACAATCTTGCCATGTTAATTTTATGTTAATTTTTTTCTTCTTGTTTCATTACATTTCCATTGCAGTTACATTGGTTGATTGTCTCACTTGTTACTCAATGATGGTTATTTTGCTTCATGTTTGCCTGTTTGTTTTCACTGTTACACCAATGTTTTCCCCTTTGCAATGTAAATATATCTAGATATTTGTGTTGAGAGAACATCATTTCGTTAATTTGCTTTCTTTTTTCTTTCTTCATTTGTTTTTGCTTAATTATCACCTTTATCATCAAGTGTAACGGTTTTTTGTTTGGGTTGGAAACAAAATGGTGATTATCAACAGCAACTGTGTTAAACCTTTAAGGAGGGTTACGTAGGATGATTGACATAGCAACCTGGTCCATGGAAAATTAAATTGGCGAGCTCATATAACTTGAATTATATTCGTTGAAAGATTAATTGTACTTAATCAACTTACCTGTCAAGGACTAGCAGGCTAACATCGTCTGATGTTTTATTTTTGAATGCAACATTAAATGGTACCATAATGGCAGTGTAAAAGGTTAAGCAAAGAATTATCCAATCCCAGATTGCTTTGAAAGCACAATAGTGAAGTAAAATGTGAGGAGGAGTTTTAGGTGCTTCTTGACGGTATTGGGGAAGAACATCCGAGTTTAAGGTCATCAACTAGAATAATGATAATTGCATGACAAAATGATGGTGTCAAGTGTCAAATTGGATGGAAAAAGTGGTTGATTATCATTTTTGTTTTTTGTTTCGTTCAAATCACATTGATTGAGTGTTGATGGTATTTCCCATTTTCACCAAAAAATGTGTAATACAGCACAAAATTCCAGAGAGATTATAAATGATTAACAGTGGACCCATTAACGGACAGTTGAAGGATTTAAAAAGAGAGAAGTAAAGATAAATAGAGAAAATTACTTAACTCTTCAAAGTATCAACTGACTTTTCTGTTTGTCATTTTATCGTTTTATTGTTGTCTCATTTTTTTTACAGAAAGCTAAAGACTTGAAACTTGGAACTCATCTGTAGTTGGAGTTGATAATTGAATTCAATGGTATAAAAGGTGGAATAAGAAAAGCCAAAATGGAAAAGTCTGGTTGGTTCAGCTTCAACACACTTATTATTAATACATTTAACGAAACTTGAAGGGTCTATCAAGTTAATTGTATTTGTGATTATAATTGTCGGCATATACAATGATAGTTCCACTTTTGTTTCATTTTTTATTCAAGCAAAATGTTTTCTTCCTTCTAGTTGAAGGTTCTAAAAACTTCAGCTAAACATAGTGCTACTGATTGGGTTGGAAATAATTTATTTTAACTGTTTCCCTGCAACTTTTTGTTTTATTATTAATCGTTTTTTCTTCTTGCTTTTATCTAGGCTCTAAGGTTAACCAAACCTTGAATTATTTTATTAGTAATCTAATGTTTACGTTATTAATTGCTTAAACCATTTATACAGTTCTGAATACAATGGTAAACTTATATGTTTAGGTTAAACATTCAGTTTATTGTTGGGTGACTGAGTAAATACCTTTGCCTACTGCTTATCGATCAATGCATGAATTCATTAACAAACCCAAAGAATCAAGTATGTATGATCATAGTTTCGATGAAATTTTTTCACTTAATTAACTAACTCAGTTGACTTTAATTTTTTTTCTCACTCTCCCTATCCAGGTTTTCCCTTTCATTTGTGCCAAGAGTATCTGTATTTTAATATTTACAGACAAAAAAATGGTCCTTTTAAATATTCTTTTATGCTCAACAAAGCGATAAATAATCAACCAACAAACCAAGTTAACAGCTTCTGTAACAAAAGTCAACATGAAACTTGGATGGACGAAAAGAAAGGGAAAAATTAGGCGAATATGAGTTACTTGATCATCAGCTTCAATGGATAACATTGCCCATTGTCAACAAATTGTCATTTATTATTCTAATCGCTGGTCAAAGGAAAGAAGATTTGTTATCTGTTTTTGACCAGATTAATGAGACAAATTATCCTGAAAATGATGTTGCAAAAAAGATCACCTTCAACTCGAGTGTCTACATACTTGATCCCTTTGATCTATGACCTATTGTTGAAACCTGACTGGAAATCATCTTTCTTCCAACAATAATTCATATCAATATTTCTGAAGAGCCCCTGAGTGACGATAAAATGACGACACAAGAAGCAAGATAAACATAAAGTTGATAGTGAAAGATACTTACATGACCCAAGCTCGATTGTTTGGAAGGTTCAGCTTTAATAATAGGAATATGTGATGAAAATTGTTGCGCTAAAACAGATCGACTTCTAGTAACTGATCGTGCAAGTCTTGCAAATTTACTAAGACCTTTACTGGCATCATCTTCAATCGGCTGTTTTAAGGCTGTTATATCTCTGAATGTGAGCAAAAATAATACAACAACGTCTTTCTCGTTTTTTATTGGAGCAATGTGCAACAAAAGCCATAATGGGGTACCTGATTTGAATTAATGGGATAACAAGACAAGAAAAGTGTGAGAAAAAAGCACGAGGAAAAGGTGAAACTGTATCAAGTTAATCCAGTTAATAGCAGTGTGAGAACATGAATTGTTACCTTTACTCTCACCATTCAATAAATTCCGGCAAGCAAGAAAAAACAACAACATGTAAACATCAGATAATTTCAAGTGCAGCCACCACCATATATTGGAAAGTTTTAATACTTATAAATGAACTGTAAAGTCCAGTGAAATAATTATTGTTTCCTCAAAAAATTTTCCAGTTGAAAAGCTATAAATAGATTGGTAAGCTCAATTTTGAACTTCAGCTTTGGTAACTTAAAGCCAATTATTTTGCTACCAAGTTAGGTCATTGATAGCTTATAATGGTCTACAAGCTTTATTTCACTTATTATTTTTATATCTAAAATTAATGTTTTTCATCACTGTTTCAGTATCGGTTAAAGCATGGAGAGGATTACAATATTGTTTCTGGTTGCTGTCAAAAAATCAATTTTTGGTTTTACCTTTTTCCTCTCTTCTCGTTAAATTTCATTTTTTGTCAAGGTAAGTCAATTTTTTGCCTATTTTTTTAAATTTGTTTCCTTTCTTGATTAGCTTCATTGTCTCAGAACTAACAGTAAGTTTATTGGACTATTATAGCTTGCTATTATTCACCCAATTTAAAATTCAAGGTTGAACAATCGATAAATGGGTTATTCACTATTGTACTCGATTCGTTTCTTGAAATCATCCAATGAAATGTGTTTTTTTTCTTCTCTCTGTATCTCACTCTTTTTTTTCTTTACCTTTCAGGTTGATTTCATTGATTGTGGAACTGGGTTGGCAAAGATGACAGGAAACTTGATGATAAGAAGCAAAAAGGGATTGAAATATACTTACGATTTTTTTTATAAAGAAGTATTTCAAATTGTTCCATTGAATGATTGTCTAATGCATTTTCAATCTTGGATATGGTTGCTTTATCTGTCATCTCACCGTACATAAATGTGCATCTACAGCTTTTCTGCATAACCTCGGCCCTGTTGTAGCCCGAAATTTTGCAGAAAGTCTCTGAACAGTAAACAATCGGATAATCAACGATCTGAGCATTTGCCAGTAGGAAACTGCAGTCAGCTGTAAGTTAGATATGAGACACAAAAAAATAAGAAACATGATTAGATTGTTGACAAAGTTATTACTTAGGCTTTTCTTTTTCTCTTTGTTAATTTTGTTTCCATCTTCAGATGAGCATTTTTATTGATCTTTTTATGCAAATTTATTATTCCTCAAGAATCAACCGTTTTTGTCATGGGCAGAATAATATTTATCACTTTACATTTCAGAATAGTCTTATAATTTGATTTGAAGTTTTTGGGTTTTATCCTTGGTTTTGGATATGCTTTTTGACCGAGTTAAGGTTATCATGTTTTCCCTTTGGTTCTTCATAATAAATATGTACAACTATCATATTGACAGACTCATGTTCATGTTATATCTCATAAGAATTTATTTCAGTTAAGAGAATTATATTTATGATATTATTTTTCTTCTCTCTTCTTCTCTCTCTCTTTTCTCTATTCCATCTTCATTCTGTTGAACACACTTTAGAAACAATCTACAATATTAAGTAATGGAGCAAGATGAATGAATGAAGTGTAAGTAGCAGGAGAAATAAGAAAAGAAAGGAGACAACAGCTAAAGAAGAGCTTGGATAATCAATTCTACCAAAAGTGGATATTATCAACCAGTCTAGTGACTCTTTTGGGTTACCATTTTCATCTCACTTTACCCTTTCATCATGATCATCATCACCATGAGTTTGCCATTACAATGAAGGCAGGAGAAGATATAAAGAAGAAAAAGAATTAAGGAGAAAACAAAGAAAAAGTAGGAATATCAGTTACCAATTTGATGAACAAAAGTTAAGCCAAAAGTAAAAGTGACCAACTAAGGAATGACGAATTATTGTATAAAAATCTAAACTGGGAATTGAAGAGAAATATAAATCGGCTGATGAGAAGAAGAGAAATGATTCCAAGAAGACATTTAAAGAATGATAAAGACTGATAAACAAGAAGTTAAAGATGGACAAATTTTGATGACAAAGAATATGCTTTTACATTGTCTCATCAGCCATCAACCAAATGAAAAGTAACATTGATTGGATTGAGCATCCCTTAATCTTGCTGATGAATTCTGCTAATATTATTTCAGCCTTCTTTCCATCAACATTTTAACCCAACTTGAAACAATGATTAAGCTTTTGAAGACAATAGCTATCGAAGAAGAGGAAAAAGGAGACAAAAAAAATCAAGCAAAAATCAGCAATATTATAAACAGTATCTTCAAGGAATACCAAGACAATGGAAAGAAAAGGAAGAAAAGATTCTTATAAGCACTAGGAAGCTAATCCTTTTGATGATTTCCTTATTTGATCTTAAAAACTGGCGAAAAGAAGAGCTTGAATATATGAATATTTGACAAAAAAATATGGTTAAGGACGAGGTTAAAGCTCTCTTGTTTTGAGACTAGGAACCCTGAAATACAAGAAGAGTTGACAAAACAATAACAGAATAGCAAGATTCCTCTTGTTTCAAGACAATCCTCCAGCTTTGGTACACAGCAATATACATAACGAAAGCAGAAAAGTCTGAAAAAATGGTAAATGTCCGTTTCAACTTACATTTCCTCCATTTTTCTTGCATTCATATTATCATTTCTCTTTTTTTATCATCCTCCATCATCTTCATCTATTCATATTGACATCAAATATTTTCCCTATGAGAATAGCTTGCGATCATCGATTGAACAAGCATCATCAACACAATCAATTGCTTACACTGTTTCTCTCCTTTTCAGGCTCTATTGTTTCTTATCTTTTTCAAAATCTTTTTCTGCCCTTTTCTGTCAACTTTTCAACGTTACATGATTGAGAAGTCAATAAATGGAGGTTCAATGAAACGTATCAAGCAAGTAAGAAGCAACAACATCAAACAAAGATGTATGCATTAATATAAAGATGGATTTTTTTCACTCAATTGTTTTTCGCAGCCTTTGGAAGCTTGGCAAGGAAAACAATATCTCAAACTTGATCCAGTTTAACAAGGAAAGATGGATGAAACCACTGACTAACATGGTGATGGGCTCATTTTAATTGACAATCTAACAAGGAATACTAAAATGGAATCAAAATGCATGTACAATGAAGGTTGTGTTTCGATTGAAATGTTTTTTAAAAGAAACTCTATTTTATTTTTTCTCTTTGCTTTGCAGTTCGTTTTTTCACTTTTCTGTTAGCTGTTATCCGATTTCAGAGGTTGACAAGAAACAAATCTTAAGTGAATTAATCTTTAATGTAATATAATTTGATCTTGGAATAATGTTTTATGGAAAGTTTGTGAATTCACAACAAGACATGAGTTACTCTGTAAGTATATCTTTGCTCATTTCATTTTCATGATAAAGATATTTCTCTGTGCTTTTTTTGCTTCTTCTCAACATGAAAGTTGAATGAGGATAAAAAAAAGTTTGAAATAAAGTTATGGGAATCGCAAGATGAAAAACTATTCATAATCATGAAGAAGAGATTTATGTCTTTTTGTTTATGAAGAAATGTTTAACTGATGAATGATTTTGTAGGCAATTTTTCATGAGTGGAAAAAGAGAAAGTACATTTTGTAACCATTTTCTTATTTTTATCATTTATTTATCTCTTTTTTTTTCTCAGACCTTTCATGGACAACTCTTTACTGGTCAACTGGATATTGCTGTTATTTTGGATGCAACTTGAAGTGAAACTCTATCGCAATCAATTGAAAGAAATGAAAGATTGAAAGATAAACTGTTCCAATGGTGAAAAGATAAAGATTCAAGTTAGGTGATGAAAGTGAAAAAGAGATTGGATTGACAATCTAAAAGGATAATTGAAAGAAAAGAAAATCTGACTGAAATCTCAATGGAAAATCTGAAAGAATGTAGTGGTTTTTCGTTGTGCAGGGAAAAAGCAGGCAAAGTGATGAGACTATCATGGAAGAGTTAAAAGTCATCTTTACATGTTAAAGTATTATAATGTAATATGAAAACAAGAGAATGATATATTGACAGAAATGGATTCAAATTTTAGACGACAAGTTAGATAAGTAAGAAAGACAAGAAGACGATGAATAAAATATAAATGATGGAATTGGATAAAGCCCGGGAAAAGTGTAGTTTGCATGAGAAATTGTAGATATTTTTGATGCAAATTTTTCTTTGTCCTTTTCATTTTGTTAACAGTCAATCATTCTCTTCCTTTTTTCTTCTTCTTCTTTCATCCCTTTCTTCAAGAGTTATCTTCTCTCTACATGATAGACGATGGCAGACATTGGCTTGGAACATCAACTGAATTCAAGATTAAAGGAGACTTTTTGGTGAAAGAGTTTATCAATACTAACATGATGAAGATGATAATGATGATGATCCAGGAGGAATGTGTTGAAAGGAGAAGCAATGTTGATGATCGTGGTGAAGATTGAATGAGGAGAAATAGCAAAGAAATAAGATGATGATGATGATGACCCAAGATGATCACAAGTTGATCATTTAATAATAATAAGAATAGTTTTACTGGAAATAATGAAGCACCTCGATGAAACCTGCCAAAAGTGAATATCAAAAAATGTCTGCTGATGTTTATAATAAAGCCAAAAAGGAAACCAAGAAGTTGAACCAAGAAGGAAAAGTCAATTCAAGATTTAACCTCAATTTTTGCCAAATGAACTTTCATTCAGTTTAACCAATTAGTCTGTTGATATGAACATTTTGTCATTTACTTTCTTTATCCAGTTGAATCTGTTGCTGAAGATTTACCTTTTTCAACACTTTTAATTGATCAACTGAATTTCAATTTTAATCAATTGCAAGAAAAAGAAAGCTCTTCTTTCAAATGTACTTAATGAAATTTCGTTGATCACTCAAAGGCAATAATTTTATCTCCTTTTTTTTCTCTCGTAAATCTCATTTTCTCATGAATTTGATTAACTCTTTTAGTTCAAATTTATCTCTTTTTTTACTCTCTAGACTGACTTAAGACTTGCAAGGTGCATCACTGGAAACTTGTTTTTACCTCATTGGATTTTCACTTGCCATTCTTAATATTATTACATATGACTGTTGGTATATTTAATCGAATAAGTGCATTTTTTTCTCTCTTTTCTGATCAGAATAATTGAATATTGAGACTTATGTAAGGTTATACTGCGATTTAGGTGAACCCTGCTTACAAAGTCAATTGGCTGTTGATCAAGTGTTGAAAATCAAAAAGGAAAGAGGACAAAATTGAACAAACAATTGACGTTGAAACAGCAAATGATCATGAGGTGAAAATGATGAGTAAATATTTATTGAACTGTTGTTCATTTTTCTTATTATCACTTATTTCTTTGTTCATTTTGTTCTTTAAATTCAATTTATTTTCCTTTTTTTAACTCATTTCTTTTCTCTTCTCTTCATCAGGACAGTGTCAGTGTCTGTGTGGCTCAATCGACAATCACAATTGAATAGTTTAAAATTAAATCTCCAATAAGGTTGATTTTTCGATGAATTTGGGTTTTCAAGATGATTCCTCTTTTGTGTCACATTTGATAATATTGGAAATGACAAGAAGCAAACAAGATGATGGAGAAAAATGAAAGTAAACTAATCAATGTACCTGATCTTGGATATTAGAGTGTGACACAAGTAAATCGATTTAAATGGCTCTTATATCAACACCATGTGAAGTAAATATGAACCCATCAACTCTTCTAAATGAACAATGATTAATGATTTTGTTTACCACACAAAACAAAAGCCGATTGGTTTCACTGGAATATCTGTTGAAGGATAATGAACTTATCATTGTTTATCATGGTAAAGAAGGAAAAAAAAGGCAAAGGGAAAAAAGGTAAACTCTAGTCAAGATGGTGATACTGATGACTAAATGATGTGCTCACAGGATTGGATTTAAAGCCAGAGAAAAGAAAGAAAGAAATTCAAGGAAAAGGCTGCAAAAACAAAGGTTGATGGAGATGATTACGATAACAGGATTATCATCACACACACAAGGAAACAGGAACCAATTTATGATCATTTTTGTTGATTTGTTATGGCTAACCCAATAGTTGTCAAAAAAAGCTGAAAATATGTTATAAAGCAGACAGCTAAAACTGGAAATAATCTTTCACTTTTTTTCGCCATCATTTCTCCTTCATTTTTATCCATATTGAAATCGATATTTTTTTCGATTTTCTCCTCTTCTCTCTCTCTCTCCTGCTCAAATACCACATACATGGAAAACATGTAACACATGAACATGTGTATGAATTGGTGTGTTGTTTTTCAAAATCAATGAATGATTTTGTACTAAAAGCATAAGATGGTTGAACAATGGGAAAAGGCTGATAACCAAAGTGGTGTGTTGTGTTTCAACATTCAAAGGATTTTTTCTTCTTCTCAACGGAAACCAATGAAGTGCTGAAAAGATGTTTTTGGAATGCAACAAACAAGAAAAGAACGAGAAAAAACTGTCCTAAGGAAAGCAAAGAAAAAAGGATAAAGTTATTCAATAATAAACATGGAAAAAGCAGAAGAAACAGAAGCAAAAGTCAACATAAATAATGATGACAGAAAAAGGATGATAAACTCAATGGTTAAGATGTTAACGATACAAGTGACGATAATTTTTTCTAAAGTGTTTCAGATATTTATTTACCCTCAACATTATTCCATTCAACATGAACACAATCATGGAGAAAATTTTTATTTATCTTGATGATCATTTTGGCTGTTCATTCTATTGCTTTCTTTTCCTCTCTCTCCATGCACAAGTCTACAAACCAAGCACAATTTCATTGGTAAAAGATGTAAGACAATATTCAAGCATTTTTCATGGTAAAAGCTGGATAAAAAATGATTCTCAGAGGAAACTCATCTTTTACAAAGTTTTCATTTTATTTCATTTGGAATGAAGGAAAAGAGGCAAAAACAAAACATCATTTTCTAGACTGGCAAAGGAACCAAAAGAAATGACTCAAGATTGAAATGTGGTTACAATTTTTGACGCTTAACATCGTATAATCCGTAAGTGTGTTGACATCAAGAGCAGTGGAAAAAGCTACAAACAATTTAAATTGTAATCGCAAAATTGAATTGAATTTTGGTCGAATGGGAAAAAGAATGTTCATTGCAATTTCATTATCGGTGAAAACATTTTGATTAATCGGCGAGATTCAACTTTTATCCAATAATTTTGGTATATTTCATTTTGGTTACGACTTTTGTTTTGTTGCTTTTTTCCTTCAATTGTCCATATATTTTATGATTGTCTAAACATCTTCAAATTATCACTTTTCTTGATGTTGATTGTACCTTATACACTTACAGTTTTCCCTGTTTTTTTATTCCCTTTTCCATCTCTAGTTAATGAAGTGAACATTATTATTGTGCTGAGTAAACAACAGTTTTGATGGAAACAATCTTATTGTAAAGTAATTCAATTATAATAACAATAATGATGGCAATTTTTTGGTGAATATCACCTTATTTTTCAGGTAAATTTCCAAAAGGTTTTTCATTCTTCTCTTTCTGTTTCCCTTTTGTTCGTGGTTATGAACAATTTTTTTTTTCATTTTCTTGTTTTTAAATTTGTTTTCTCCTTTACTTTTAGGTTTACCTTAAAGCTCAGTCTAAAGTTGCATTGGATGGAGAAAGATGTTTTCAAAAATTCAGAAGAAGAAGACGAAAAAGCCAAGCAAAAGAGAAAAGCAATTTTTTGGTTCAACATTCATTTTGCCACCGTTTTCAATCTGAATGTGTGTGTGTCTAAAGATCTGTGGAAACATGCAATATTTCATGTTTATTTACCTGAATGGAGATGAATCAAGGGAGAGAAAAAAGAATGATGGAATCAACGTTGAAAAGAGCAAAAGTGAAGGGAAAAAGTTTAAAGACAAGAAGATGGTTAAGATGGAAAAAGATGAGACAACAATATCATCAGAAGATTCAGTTTCTTTGTTTTGTTTCTTATCCTTTTTCCCTTTACCATTCTAATCTGACTAAGGTTGCTATTTTTCCCAGTCAACATGAAGATAAATGCTCATGGTTTTACTCATATTTATATGTGATTTAAACAAAAAGATGATGATAATATGGGAAAAAGGGAGAACTAAGATGGTAAACAAGATTGAATTGTGAATTCAATGAACCATTCAAATCTTTTATTTACATACATATTGATACCAATTTTGAATGTGTAAACAATTTTCATTGTTTTCACTGTTTTCCTCATTTCCATCATTCAATCTTATTCCCTTATTTTAATCATTTATTAATTCATCTTCAATTTCATCTCCTACAGATTTTCAGTAATCCAAGACTTTCATCAAAAGCAAAATAATCAATGGATATCGAGGAAAAAGCGCTTGTAATAAGATGCACAAATGGCATATGGAACCACTCTTGTAGTCATCATCATTCATCACCTTTTTAATTGGTCAAACATAATTTTTTCAATTATGTGATTATAATTTTAATGGTTTGAAAACTTCCACACGAATGATTCTAATCTTTTCTGGATTCAACTTTACTTGATTTAAATCTTTTCACACTCAAATGAAAATTGGCCAATCAAGAATAACTAATCATTTTGAATGACAATCAACAGTTTAACACATTTTTTTTTGTTTTTCAGTCTTTTTCCTCTCAAAGAAAATATCTTTCAGGATTTGGATATTCAATGGAAGCTGAAAATTTGTTTTTCTTAAATTTCTATCCAACAGTAACAGCAACAATTTGATTCAAACATTGAATTTAAAATGGTTCAAACTTGCAGGTTCAACTGTAAATCTGTTGATTATTTGATGATGAGAAACGAGCTCAACAAGAGTTATTAAAGGATTATCAGGAGAAAAGTTGTTCAACGATAAAGCAGGCGAGTAAATATTTTCAACTTTGATGAGATAAATAATGATAAAGAAAAGCATTAAACACAAAGGGATTGAAATTGAAAAGTACAGACAGTATCATTAATCTGTTCAGTAATAATCAGAAGAAAAAACAAAAAATCGAAACTTGTAAATGTAAAAGAGAGAAAAGAGAACAAAAATGGAAAATCGTTGAATTTTCACCAAATGAATTGAAACACAAGAGAGATTTTAAAGATGTTTAGAGAGCGAGAAAAATGATGATCAATTGGAAGAAGAAAATTGATCGATAATCTTTGTTGTTTAATTTTGATTCAAATCTTGATTTCTCTTTGAGATTAATTTATTTATGAGATAGGAAATGGAATGATTTTATCTGATTGATTCTGAATGAGGAAAGGGACCAGAAAAAGAAGCAAGAAAAACATTGATTTCTTGTCATCCATTCTATCATCTTCGCAACCTTTTCTGCAACTTCAATGTTAACATGAAATTGGTAAACCCATTGATTGTCAACTTTACAATTCAATTGGTAACAAGTAAAGACACTGAGCCTTAATGTAATTGAGACGAAATTTTCTCTCATCAGAAAACACTTTTCGATAAATGCTTTCATCAAACTAACTCATGAAATTTGAAAATTTTATTCCAAAATTTGGAAAACGAAATTTCTATCAACCCTGAAAAACCCAAAATCAAAATTCAAGTTTAGCTGTAAATTCAACTTCTCATTGAGAATTCATTTTTGAAAACAACTTTCATTCCAAATGATTAGCTTTTCAATTCAATTGATTTCCAATCAATTGTATGTCAATATTATTATCCATTCAAATGAAGATATTTACTCAATATCATATAATCCCAATAAATGCAAGACTAGACACTCAAATCCATGGTAACTATTTTGGGTCAATATTTATTTCAATGTGCTTTTATTACAGATGTAACAATCCATTGATTTTGACTGTTTTGTGTTATTCAATTTTTACTTGCAATTTTGTTCCTTTCCAAATGATGAGACTTTTTCAATTGAAATTCAATTTTTAATCAATTTCCATTGATATTGAATAATTATCAATTTCAATATTTAAATATTTTGCTATTTTCAAAAGTCAACTTCAATCTGTTTACTGCATTAATTATCATTTCTAGGCATTCAAATGAAATCATTCATGATAAGCTTTTTTTCTGGTTAAGATGAATATTATTTTCAACATTTTTTTCTGAATAAATTTAAGCTTTTCGTTCAAGTTAAGATTCACTAAATTTTTAGATTCATTATTTTGATTTGTTTTTCTGTTCGTTTTTTGTTCTGTTTTACATTTTATTAATCATTTAAATGTTTAGACTTGCAATTGTAATTTGATTGATTAACTACAAACAAGTGTGTTAACGAATAATGGTTAAAAGGATTATCGAAATTTATTCAAAATTTACTTTTCTTTTTTACTATTATTTTCGTTTCTTTTTTTTCTCTTGCCATAGTATGAGTTCGTTTCCGATTCCATTGAAATGGGAAAAGAGCAACAAGAGAAAATAGAAATTCATAATTCTCTGTCAAATTTATTCTGAATAAATAATTTCCATGCAATTTTTTCCATCCAACTATTTGATTCGCCAGGGAATCAATAAGAAGAGGTGCAAATGAAGTTGATTATGGCAATAATCAAGATTATAATGATGAACAGGAACAAGATAAAGTTCGTTATTCATTAATGTTCACCATTTAACTTTGCAATGTTCAAGTAATTTAATAAACAATGCGAACAAGAAGAGATGAACGATCTGCCTAAAATGCTTTTCGATCGAATCTCTCACCCGCTATTTTCTCTATTTCAATTGAACTTGAAAATTAGAACAAAACTTGATTCGAAGAAATCTTTTGATTTCTTTTCTCTTTTAAGGCTTCGGTCTTGTTGCATTCCCGTCTTCATAATGCATTCCCATTCCTCCAAAAACCTTAAACCGATTCAAAAATGTATCGAAATGATCGATTCATTTCAACTCTAGAAATATCGATTTCAGTTTTTTTCTGGAGATTCTGGACTAAAATTTCTATTGAGAGTTGAAAATTGATTGAATGGTCCAAATATTCCGATTGCTGCGATCATGGATTCGAAATCTAAATTAGTCGAATTTCCAATTTACATTTGTTTTTTAATGTTCGTTCGTTTTGGTCTCTAAAGTTTTTTCAGCTTCTTTGCATCACTCAATTGGTTGACTTCATTGACTCTTCATTTATATGAGCTCAAATTTTATGAATGGTTTTCAAAAGATGACTTGAAATGTTTAATTATCAAATTGAAAACTGAATTTAGCATTTGTTTCATCTGGCAACATGGCAACTTGAAAAGGTAGTGAGGTTGATGACTTGATGTTGCAGAGTAAAAATGAGATTGAAAATCAAAGTTTCCATGTGAATCTGTTAGAGTCCAAGTGAACTCTACATTGATCTGATTTCTTCTGCATTTGACATTTACATTCTCATCAAGTTCAATATTGAATTTTTCTTCTTTCCTTTTTTCACTTTGCTCTTTTTTCACCTTTCATTTCAACCTGAAACTCCAAAGTTTCAAAGTTGAAAAAAGGGTAAATTCAAAAAGCAGGTAAAAATGAGATGTTGACCTAATGGGATTCTCGTCGTGTAAATCCAAGCTTGAGTTGTTTCTTTTTCTTTAAGAAAATAATCGAGAAAAACAAAGTTTCCGTAAAGTTTAATCAACTGTTTTTTTCTTCTTCCATTCAACAGAGATTCAACTCAATCATGTTGCTTGTTAATCAAAGAATGACATTTTTTTCACTTTACAATTCGTCATTCAACTTTAAAAGCAAATGTTGAAATGTTTCTCGTTTTACATTTCAACATTTTCGTTTCTTTCACTAATCAATATTCAACTTTCCATCGAGTTGTAAATGAATGTTTATTTTTAGCATTTTTCTGGTGAAAAAATTATTCTCCAGTAAATGAATGATATTTGTCTGAATTTGACGCCTTCGAGTTATCATTTTTCGTCGAGGAAAATGTCGAAGCAAAATTATTGATAAATAAATTGTAATCAATAAGTTAGGAAAAAAATATTGATGACAAGGAAATGCTTTCATAGAAATTTGCTCGTCAACGAAACGGAGCCAAAAAAGAAAGAAAAATTGCCATTTAATAGCATTTAGTCTCTAATTATTCAGAATTGCCAATTTCTCTCTCAAAACGAATCAATAAATCAATCGAGCAAACGATCGTCTAATTTTGTTTCAATAACAAAATGCGACACAAAAATAACTCAGAATTTAGTTGCTAAGTTGAAATAATTTCCTCTACCAAAGACACTACATTGAATCAACATTTAGTAGCGATTAGAAGCGCAATGAAACTATTGGTATTTTGTTTCTATTCTGTTCAGAACTCGATTGAATTTCAAATTTATCATTGAACATTGAATCAAGGCAGAAGCAAAAATTGAACTTTTGATCGACCTCGAAATTGCAGCTTTGGTAAAATGTCCAACGAATTGTTGCCATTTCAAAACTAAAAGTAAATGTTGAAAAAATGGAGTAAATTTGATGGTTCCAAATCTCATGATTGGCCGAAGCTGATACTTGAACGGTTAATGTTAATGTGCAAATAGTGCATGGAAATGATAATGGAAATGGAAAAGAGAAAATCTATTGAGAGAAAATTGAAAATGATGGAATTTTTGTGACTAAACTTTCCATTTGTCCATCTTTTATCTTCTTTGCTTTTATATTTCAAAGTAAAGGATACAATAAAAATGATGATAATTACAATGTTTATTGATGTTCAATCAACTGTTCAAGTAAAAGGTATTTTGGAGCAAAATTTTCATGTTCACTTCAAGTTTTCCAAAACTCTTTTGTGACAACATTTTTCAGGAAAAAATAACTTTTTTTGTCAAAATAAATCGAAAAGCGAAACTTCATTTTCGAGTTTTGAGTAAACATTTTTTTTCATTTTTAGCCATCAGCACTTTACAACCAATTATGCAAGTATCATGACTTTCAACTGTACAATATCAAGGTATACATTGGGAAACCACAGAATAAAAAGGTTAGAATTATCAGATCAATAGAACTTTTGCTTTCACAGAATCAACCGGATATTGAAAGTTGGTAAAAACTAATTTCCGTTTTTTTCTCGAACTTTTCTTTTTCTCTCATCTTTTTCTTCACAAACTTTACCTAATTGGAAAACAAGTTTACATTGAAATGGTGAATAAATTTCAACATTCAAGTTTATGAATGCATTTACAGGGAGTTTTTTGCTGGGAGTGAAGAGAGAATTGAATAAAGGTTTACTTTTCTTCTTCTTTCGATCCAATATCATTTTGAAAAAATCTATTTATTCCTCTTCTTATCATCATATGTTCATGAGAAGAACATTCATTTTTTCTATTTAAATTTTTATTTTCCATGTTTTCTACTTTGTCGTTATTGTTGTTATTCAATTCATTTGAATTGCTGTCAATAAATGTATAAAGTTGACGGAAATTATTTACGAAAATTTGATTCCAAAATATATTTGTATAACCTGTAGTTGAGATTGTCATTATTTGAGGTAAAATTTTTCCATTTCACCAAAAAAATTATTCTCACTATCAACTCCCAGTTGCATTATATTGACACTTCAAGTCACACCTTGAATGACTTTTTGTGTCTTCTTTTTTCTTGCATTACCATCTTTCATCTTGATTTGGGATTCATGGGATTATCAGATAGAATGATAACTATTTAAATATAATTGATCATTAGAGTATGAATATATTCAGTTTTACATTGAATTGGAATTTGTTGGACTGTAAAGTTGACGAAACAAAAGTGTTGTATTACAAATTACAAGGCAACAAGACTGAAGACTGTTGAAAAGTTGACCCACCTTATCAATGATTTATGCTCAAAGTGTTTTAAACTTTTGCATCAGTCGAATGAAAACAATGAAAATACAAAACCTTTCGAGTTTTGCTTTCTCATCAAATAGGCGAGTTCAAGTGGCTTTACATTCATCAACTTGTTTACTCCGATTGACTCTGAGTGACATTGAATGACGATCAGTGAAGATCACGTAAACGAGGCTAATCAAGTGTTTTGTTTGATGCAAGTAAAGAGAGTCACTTGCACTGGAAATCGCTTAATGCTGGCCACACTTTTCCAACTCAAGGAAACAATCATTCATTGAGCCAACAAATCAGATATCAGAACAATCGTTTCAACTATCGATATCGAAAAGTGGGCTATCTTGTGTATTTATATTACTACTAGAATCGTAAATTCTTCGTCTCATTGAACTTTTCGAGCATCTCTTGAATTCCTCAATCTTTGAATCTTCAAACCTCTGGATAAAGGATGACTGGAAAGGATTCGTACTTTTTAAACATGAAAATGTACAAAGAAACTTGAATATTGGCCGATTGATTACTTGGCGGTGTTGAATGCTGTGAGTTCATTTCTTAGCTTGAGTCGGTCGCTAACTTTGATTATCATTGAAGTTCATTAAAATTGATTGGCTCAAAAAAGTTTTTTAACCAAAAAAGTAATTATCAGAGTGAATTATTCTCTGAGGTTGATTAATAACTCAGGTAAGATTTGTTCATTCTAGTTTAAGTTTTGGTGAAAAAAAGTTCACATTATTCATCAGATAATGATGAAAGAATGAAAATTGAAATTTTTTCATAAGAAACTTTTTGTCCCATTCTAAATAATTGCAATTTCACCCTTGCTATTCATTGAAAAAGTAACTTAATTAATAACTCTACGAAAGAGCATTCATTTACTTCATTTGATTGGAGTAACGCTAAGAACTATAACAATAATTATCAACATTGCCATAGAGAGTGGAGGAGACAGGGAATGAAAGAAAATATGCTTTAAAGATTGCGTGTAAATATGTTACGTTATGTGATGTTAAAATTAATTGGTTGATGATAAATTATCAAGATTGAAAGGTAAATAGAATTCAGTTCATCTTGTAGATTAAAAAAAGATATAAAGATGATGATGCTTGGTACATCAGTAGGTGAATGTTGAGTATCTTTTCACAAAATTAATTGCATTCTTTTTTCATTATTGAACAGTTTTTAATCACAAGATTCTAATTTATTAGCAAAAGATGTTTAATTTGGCAATTTTTCACGTCAATCATCGAAACCAAATTTTTTGTCAAAACTTTAAGGCTTATAATTAGGACAAAAAAACCCAATACTTAAAATTTTCAACAACCGAGTTCCTTTCAAACTTCAGTTTTCGATCAAATCCTTTTTATATTATACATCTTGATCTTGATCATTACGTTGGGTTCTCTTGGATTATGAGTTACCTCGTCTCGTGATATGAGACGGAATGCTCGTACTTGACAGAACTCAGTCGTCGAAAGACTTCCAATTAGTTCTCTCACCGGGAGAAAAAGCTTTCTATTCTAAATGAGCCAAAAGTCGAATGTAAATTTGAATATTGCACAAGGGAAGTTATGTCGAGCTTAGAAACATGTTGATAGACTTCCTTATAATAATAGTATTTTATGAGTTTCGTGATGTCCCTCAATTGGGACGTGAGTTCCAAACCTGCATCGCTGAAGAAAAGAATTAGGAACGAATTTTCCTTATCAAAATTGTGCTCAACTGTCAGTGTCAGATCATTAGCAAAGAATCAAAAGTTGAACATTTGGTGAAATTGAAACCCTGATAAAAGTTGAAATCAATAAATGATCAATTTGATGAATTTTCTGAAAATAAAAAGAAAAGTAAAAAAACATTTTCACTCAACAACCACAACATAAACAGAAGCAACAACAACAATGATAACAATAACAGTAATGATGATAACATGAGCAGCAACATGAAACTCATGAAGTGAACAATGAACAAGAGTAGAAAAAAGTAAAGTTAACAAAAATTGTAAAAAAAAGCTGAAAGACTTGGAATATTTGAGGAAAGAAGAAAAAAAAATGTTGGACGCCATCTTATGGTTCACCGGTAATAGCAAAATATCACGGAATCGATACTAAAGGAACTTCCTTCCTGCATAAGAGGATGATAAAGATTTCTGGAGAAAAAAAGAAAGCCAAAAATCTAAACTGAAAATTGAGCCAACAATAAAAAGTGAATCTCAACATTTTCACTCAACTTGTTTCTTTTCATCATTCCAAATGATAATAGTAACCATAGGATAAAATGATATAATTTTATTGCCTTGTTGCTCATTTTTTTCATCATTTACTCTCATGAAGATGAGAAGAAAAAGAAAAACAATTTTTTCCATTCAAAGTGTAAATTTCATCCATTCCATTTGACCATCAACTTTTCAACCTTCAAAACGATTGCAACCTTCATCAACAGAATTTGACCAATTTCACTTTCTCCGGAAACTACAGAATCAGGTGTACATTACCTATCATCATCATGATACTTATGTTAATCTTTCACTTCACTTTACTATCATTTACTAATGACTTTTCACTGAAGAAGGAAAAGCTGCCAAAAGATAAACATGTAAATGCGAATCAAATTGTTGCCATTTTTTTTGCTCTTTTCATGAGAATCCAGACTGAACCATGATAATTGAATCATGAACTAATACAAAATGGTAAACAATTTGTACAGAAAATGGTTTTCTCCTTTTATCTTGTACTTAACATTGTCAATTAGAATCGTTTCTTTGAAAATAAACAGAACCCAACATTTGAAACAATTGATATTTGCCTAACATATGAACAATAAATTTAGCTTTTTTTACTCTTAAACCCTTTCAAGTTTATTTTCACAGAAAAAAAAACAGAAATCGAAACCCAAAAAGATCCGAAAAACACTTTAGTCTATTGAACAATGTTATATTTGCCTTTTTATTATCATTATTATTGTTATTTTTTTCTTCTTTTCGTGTTTTTTATCCTTGCTTTTGCTGTTAACTTATTCTGCAAAGTCAAATGAAAGTGTAACAATATATCAACATAATGAGAGTTACTGGGTTTTACTTTGTATCAACATGATTACTTGGATTGGTAACCATTTATTAGCTATTTTAATGGCGTGAATACAAGGGAATGAGAAGAGAAGATGATGAAGATGGAAAGGAAAGGGTTAAATGATGATGGAAAGTAAATTGTTGCAAAAAAATGAAATTAATTTAGCATCATTTACCAACTCGTTTGGTGTAATCTGGTTAAACAATTGTTCATTTTGCCAACATTTATTAACAATTTTAGCGCCTTGTAAACTCCAGCTAAACTGAGCTTTAATCAAATTTTTGTTTCACTTTAGGAAGAAGAAGAAGAAAGAAGAAGAAAGAATGTTTCATGGAAAATTTGGATAAAAGTAAATTCGAATGATGCTCAATTTGGAGAAATGGTTCCACAACATTCATAGTTCCATGGCAGAAATGAGCCACAAAATTGGTTCCAGGAAAAGTTATAATTTTAATGGTTAAAGTGACGTTGATATCAATTTACATAAGACTCGTTCACATTTAATTAGACAAGTTTTATGATTGATAAAGATGCTGTAAATGGTCGTTGAGCTTGTGAGTTTCCTTTGAAAACGGTTGAATGAGATCAATTGGATGACCTGAATAACCTTGAGACTTGAAGTTTTGCAATTTCCTGATCGATCGAACAGCGATTCAGTTCGAATATCTTTCATAGATAACTTAAGGAATTAAAATTAATCGCAATTACTGGTTATGGAGAAAACTCAAGCTTTAGATTTTCAATGTTAAAGTTTGCTCGAACCGTTAACACAGTCATCGTGATGAGCGTTACCAAAGTGAAGGTTTCATGCAGCGTCCAAGTTTCATACCTAAATCAGGGCGAACATTACGAGAAATGTTACCTGACTTCATCAAGATTAGGAAATCAATCGTTTTCTCGATAAAAATCAATCAGCTAAATTGAGAATCTTTCGAAAACTTTGAATCGATTTATCGATACGAGTCTAAAAATCCATTGACATTGGATTAATATTTATCGATTCAGAACTTTGCATAAATGTAAATCACATTCCTTGGAATTGCATTTTCTTTTGCATTCTGTAAATTTTGTATGAATTTTGTATCAAACATTAAAGTTATCCTTTAAAATGAAAATTTTGTCTAAACTCTATTAATATTGATAGTAATTGAAAATATTACAATGGTTATATTGTGAAGGAAAACAATTGAAATGAAAAAGGTAGATTCGTTGCGAGTAGAAAAAAGTTTTGCCTTAATTTTGGTTTACGTTTTTTTAGATAAGAATAATGATTGGGAGTGAAAAATACAAGAAACTGGGAGGAACAGTGAAATTAACTCAAACAATATATCATAACATTTGGCATCGCAAAGTCAAAGTAACCAAAAAATTTATTGTGCAACTAAAACAAATGGAATAATCATTGAATTATCGTCAAAACTAATTACAAATCATGTCAATCTCACCGTTCACTCTAACCTTAATTCAAGGGAAAAACACAGTTTATTAAGATTGATTCAATTGTTTTCCTTCTCTGTATCATTTCCATTCTTTTCGTGTTTCATTTTTCACTCTTGCATCCAAAATACAAATGGTCAACAGAACAAGCTTAATATTGAAAATTTGATAACCATAATATTGTTAAAAGCACATTAAAAGGAATCGCATTTTCACATCGCAACTTTGGCCAACATTTTCCACAATTATTTCGTATAACAATGAAAAATGTTTCAATTTTCAGATTAAAAAACACAACAAGAATTGTGGAACCAAAGAAGGAAACAATCAAATTAATGCAAGTAACAACAGTTAAACACTCTTGTAACAAGCAAACAGAATACAGAGCAAGAAGTACCTTTTTCACGAAAAATTAGAAGACTAAAGACATTTCGATTCCGTTTAGAAGCTATACTTTTACAGTTACAATTGGAGAAATTGCTGATCAGTTCTTCATGAGTTGGCTCATTTGCTTATATCTCGAACTTTAGTTACAAAACACTTGCCTTGAAATGAAGTGCACAGTTACACTTCTGCTTATATAACATCTTATTCTGTCCAAATGAAGTTCAACTGTGCAATTTAAGAATCGATCTGCAGAGTGCAGCAAACTCCGTGAAAACTTGCAAATGAAGATGTCCTGAGTTTTAGATTTGTAGTCTTTTCATTTGACAGTTCATAGTTTGCATAAACGAGTCTTTGCGAGTCTGAAACTAAGTGAAGTCAAGTGTAAAGTAGTAAATTTGTCCAGAAATTGAAAGATTTGTCGATTTTAAAGCAACATAATCCAGTCTAACCTAACCTATTGAGCTATTTAATGTTGAAGGTTCAAGTTAAAAGGACTCAGAGACAATCAAAGTTTTGCTATCAAAATGCAGAGCCACTGACTGTGAAAACGAAATAGCATCAAGTTACCGTCTTTATAGCATTTCCTAGGCTTTTATCCAACTAATTGCTTCTGTTTCAAAATTGTGCAAATTTCAATCGTTCTTCTAATGCTTGCTTCTCTCACCAATTTGCAGTTCCGTTTTCCGATTCTGCTTTACATATCTTTAGTTAATCTGAAGCCATTATTCGTTTATCTTGTACTTTTTTGCTAATAACCTCATCATTATCATTCATATTATTGTTGCTCATCGCGATTTACCATCCTCATTAACATGTATTATTAGTCAATGTTAATGCAAATAAAAGGACTAAAATAATCTCAGCTAACAATTTTGTTATACTAAAGCTGCAAAAACAATATTTGGTTTAAAACGAGAGCAAAAAACTCTAAATTCATGATTGATGATGGCACAAAGGAAGAAGTAAATCAGTTGAAAATTGCACTTTTTATTTGATTCACTATTTTCTCATCAAAATTCACCATTCTTTACTCATCAATTTCATAAACTTTTTAAAACATTGAGCTCACCAAATTTTAACGAGAATCAAAACTGCAAAACGACTCAACAACATTTGAAGGGAAAAGGGAAAACAATTAGATTTGAATAGCAAACGATTTATATCCAATTTTAAACCATTTGACTTGAGCTTTGTTGTCTTTGCTCTCAATTAAAGAAATAATTTGTTACCTGAACAGTTGAAAGGTGAATAAAAGTCAGCAAATAATGAAACGGAAAATAAGTTTAAGCTTTAAAATGTTTCATCTAAACTGAATAGATAATACTTTAAGAGGTTAATAATGGAAGCTTTTGTTTTTGCTTTTCGAGTGAAAATTAAAAACAATCCCAAGCATCTGAAGATTGACTTTTCAGTTGAACACAAAAACCTTTTTCATCTTGCATTATCTTCCCTCTTCTTGAACTATTCTTGCATTTTCTTCACCATTTTACTT
Source organism: Tetranychus urticae (assembly GCF_039701765.1). Lineage (NCBI taxonomy): Eukaryota > Metazoa > Arthropoda > Arachnida > Trombidiformes > Tetranychidae > Tetranychus > Tetranychus urticae. The sequence continues at coordinate 19,713,914 of NC_142958.1, read as the reverse complement.
ATTCTTATCATTTTCCATTGTACAACACAAGCATGTTGATTGATGAGTTTAAAGCCTGGAAAACTGGAACAACAAGGAAAAAGAGGAATGATGAAAAATATTGAGAGGAAAAGTAGAGCAAAATGTAACCAAACAAAAGAAGCATAAAATTGTGGTGAAAATTTTTCTTCTTCCTCTCTTCTTTAAATGCTCAAAATCTGAGTGCTAATGTGTACATTATTGTGGCATTATCATCAAAATCTTTCATCATTTACACTTTTTCTTCTCACTCATCATCATCATTATTATTCTTTGGAAAAGTAAAAAATTTTTACTTCTTTTTCATTCTTTCCATATTTACTATAATCACGGTAAAGCCCTTCTAAATCCAACAGCAAAATGAGTTGCAATTTCCAGTTCTAGACTTTTTTCGCAATCAAACTGTTCGCAGAAAGTAGACTTTGAATAGTTGATTCCATTGCACATTTCTATTCAATTTGCACACTTCTAATGAGTTTCAATTCAATTTGACCCTTTGTACTGTCCACTTCAAGCATTGTTAGAAAGGTTTACAAGTTTTGGTGAAAATAAAATTTGTTTGCAAAAGCGAACTTTGAAGAATCTTTCTAAAGCAAAAACTGAGGAGAAATGAATGAAGTTTTCAAAATCGATCCTTTTGATTGCACAGTGAAGTCCGGAGGTTTGCAAAATGTTTTGTTCTGACAAGTTTGTAGTCGAATTAAGATTCATAACTTTCTTTCCATCGAATGGTCAGGACTTAATTTCTTGAAACCAAATCCACATTTCTGTATAATTCAGTTTCTACTCCAATTAGGTTTTTAAAGAACGAAAGTATCGAATTTCGATCAAACCGATCAATGCATCATTCAACTGATCCACATCAATCCATGTCACTTGTTATTCAGCCTTCAAGTTGAATGTGAGCTCGTAACTCTTCAATTCATTTGGAGAAATGTTGAACTACTCTCGACTAAACATAAAATCCTTATAGCGTTGCATTCAATTTGTATTTACCATATCAACAACGATCTCTAATCTGCAGTAATGCTAATTTTAAGAGAAATCACAAATGTTTGAACGTTTTGCATCAATCTCTAGAAATGCATTTCCTAGTGCTGTCGTTATTGTACAAAGCGTAAACTTGTCTGTTCGGTGATAAAGCTGTAGTTTCATATTTCGATGTATTGATTGAGAAATTAGTGTAAATTTTCTGGAATCAATTCAGCATTTCAGTGCAATTCCATTGATCAGCTTCAATGTTGGTCTTAATTGCATTATTGTTCTGTTTTTACGATGCTGTTCTGTGATTGTAAATACAAATGGTTTATAACAATTTGGGTTATTGCCTCAATAATCTTCATATTGATTTGTTTATTTTGGCACATTAATTATTTAATCTGATTACTTCAATCACTAATCTAGATTGGAGCATAAATCTGACCCTTTTCGATCCATAGCATCATGATCAGTGTCCACAATTAAGTTTACCTTTTACTGCATTTGTTGATACTTGCACAAGACTTTTAATCAATCATACTGTTTACCATTAAACTTTAATCAATTCTTTGTAAGATTATCTGTTTCATCTTGAACTTCTTCTGAATGTAATAATAATTAGCATGGAAGCATTTTCTTCTCAGAATACTTGGATACTAAACTCAGTAGGAAGAAGAAGCAAAAGGAGAAATAAAAACAAGTAGAAAGCAGGAAAAAGAAAGAAATAATCCAAAACTGCAAATAATAAATTAAATTATTAATCAAATTAGGCTCATGATGGGTTCATTAATTATTTAACAACGAAGAGTTTCTCTTCAGCAAATTTTTCTCTTTGGATTAGAAGCGTCACAAATTTCATCAGTAATCAGGTTTTCATCATTATCAAATTAGCTTGTAAAAAGATGGAATATGCAAGAAGAGAAAATCGAAAACATAATTAATTCAATTAAAATCAACTGGCCTATTGAAAGAGAGACAATCAGGTTCATCAAGAAATCAATATTTCAGCCAACTACAATCGCATCACAACCTCATCATTTTGCATTCAATCCCGACTGAAATAAGCAGCGTTAGCGAAGTTTGCCAAGTTTTGCAAATTTCATCGTCATCGAGTCTCCTTTGGCTGTAAATGTTTGACTTTACTTTAGGCTTTCTATTGACTTGCTCTTTCATTTGTGATTTTGTTAATAAACGATTTGCCTTTCAGGTTAACGGAAAGTAAATTTTGTCAAAAACTGACTTCTCTTTGAATGGGAAAATAATTTAAAAGCTAATTCCAATGCAATAACAGTTTCACTTTGATATTATTAATTGAATAAACCCAAATGTTAACTTGTTTATCAAAATATTTTGCTTACCATTAACAAAACTATTAATGTCACATCTGAACCATATTAAACAGTAATCACGAAAATGTTAACATTCAGTAAACAAAAGGTGTTATCAAAGGAGAAAATTTTGTTCCATAAGTAAATATCATTTCTTTTTACACCTTTACACATGAATATATTTATGATAAAAGTTGAAGAAATTGGAAAATGCCATTTTCTTCAACCTCAAAACAAACAGAATAAATAATGAGCTGCCATTTTGTTTCCTTTTGCTTTCCAATCAAAATGTTCATTATCAATGAAACCTTCTATTATTCATTAATGAATGAATGTCATCCGATGAAATATGTTTTACGTCTTTTCTGATGGAAAAGGCAAAAATGGAATCATCAACTAGAGAAGGAAAAAAAGGCGAGAGAAAATGATAATTTCTCATTTAATCAACAAATATAAAGTTAATTGAATAAGTCAAAAAAGTAATTTAAGCTCACAACTCGATCCAAAAACTCGACACTTGCGTAAAAACCAGTTTCCACTGCAAACGGCAAAAATGGCAAGTTTCAAGTTTCAGAGTTTTCCTTGAATTATCATCTCATTTACATTTGCATGTTTAATTAACTAATTATTATCTCAAGTCCCAACAAGCTTGGAATCCTGAATGGCAGAACTTGCAATTCAATGGAAATTCAATAGCAAATTGTCTTCATCAAATCAACACTAAAATGCAAATCAATCACAATAAAGTATCTGAAAAGTTCATCAGTCGAACCGTCTATTTAATAGAAAACTCAAGTTCCATTTGGTTCATCCAAAAAGGAATTTAATTCCGTTCGAAAAACCCAATTTCCAAATCCACTCGAACTCGAGTCCGTCTTGATAAGAAAGGCAGTTCTTATTTGATTCATCGAAAAAAGAATAAAATTCTGTTCGAAAAAACAATTTTCGAAATTTGCTTGAACTCGAACCCGTTTGAATTGCAAATGCACATTCAAAGAAGAATTTAATTTCGTTCTAAAAATTGTTGTTCCAAAAATGCACTTCCAAAAAGAGGGATTCATCAAAACGATGAAAGCATAAAATTTTGTGTGAATTTCCAGAGTTAAGAGCCTTTCGAAGTTCGATTTAAGTGCGAAAATGCTCATTGCAATGAAATCGTGCATTTTTCAAGTTCCCTTGAAAAGTTTAAGCTTTTCATTTGTTTCAGTGTTGCCTTGTTTTGCCGAGAAAATATCAAAATCAATTTATCAAGGCAAGGTTTTGGTTAATTGCAAACAATCAGAATTGAATGTTAATACCTAAACGTATATCAGATAACTGTTGCTTCAAAGAAAAAGAAGAAAAGTTTACTCACACATTATTTATATAATGTATACATGGAACGATATATTTTTATTATACCAAGGCTTATCGTAGGAAAAGAAAAGTCTGGGAGGTAAAAAACTGGGAGTGAAAATGGTTGTGTAAGAAATGGTTCAAGATAGAGAAACAATATTGTAACAATGTTACCAAGGGTTAACTTTGCCTTAAATCAGAATTTAAGGTTTACCTATTTTTTCATTTTCTCCCTCCATCTTCATCTTCCTTTTTTTATTTCATCCTATTCTCTCACATATATATCTTTGTGGTTTCTCAAGTTACACAATAAAAAGTATAAGGTAACCAAAGAAGGTTAAGAAAACGAATTATGTTTAGAGCTTCAGTCAAACACAGAAAATAATGAAAAAACTCAGCAATTCTTATTCACTTTTTCGCAAGAAAATATTTCTCTTCTTTCAACGATTCTCAACATTTTTGAATAGTCGAGTTACACGGTTAAAGTGTTAACCATAAAGTTATCTCATTTAACCTTTTGTACCTTATTTGATGTTAACCAGTTTACATTTACTTTTGGCTTTTCATCATTTTGTTCAATTTGTTTCAAGATTTTAGAAAGAAATATTTTGCAGAAACTCGAATCTTGAAAAGCGATTTTTATCAATAAAAGGAAGCAAAGAAATGACGATTTCGATTCATTTTTGTGTCTTGTTTTGAGTCTTTTGCCAGGCCATTGAGTCGTCATTGAATGAGAAAACTTGAAATAATAATTGCTCTTGATTATGTTGTTACTTTAAAGGATGAAAAGAAGTTCGAATGAGTTTTGACTTTTATTTCGAAGTAATGTTTTCAACTTTTGCCAATTGAATTATCTTGAAGTTATCATGGACAAGATTATGTTTACTCTTTTAAGTTAAATGAATTTGATACTCTGAGTAATCTTCAAGAGTCAAATGGAAGGTAAGAGTTTCTTGATGAAACTCAAATAAACTCTGAGATTGGCTTTGAGAAATGATAGTAAATTGATTAGTTGAGGTTACCCATTAAAAGGTTCATCTGGAAAAGGATAATGTTTTTAAGAAGGTGAAGCCAAGTAAAGATGATGATGGAATAATACAATTCTGATAATAATGATGGTGGTAATGAAACATTTCCACCAACTCTTTTCTTTCCTTTTCTATTCCTTCATTTTCCACCAATTTCCTGGAATGCTTTTAAATTCTTTCTCTTCTCTGCAAGAATTTGTATCATTGATTTCAGAATTTGAAACCACAAAGTGACATTTGAAACTCTGTTTGAGATTAAATGAATAGGAAAACGAAGAAGTTTCTTGTTTAGGTTTAGGTTAAATTTAACAGTTAAACTGTTGAATCACTTTATTTTTTTCTCTGTAAAACGCTTTTTATAAACACTTTTCTCAAGTTTTACGTGATTTTGTACATAAAAGGTAAACTTGCTTCAAGAGGAAAGGAAATTGGAAGATAAATCAAATGTCCGGTTTTTGGTGGATTTAATAAAGAGAATTGAAAATAAGATAAATGTGAAAATGAAGCTCAGCATACAAGGAATAAGAATGACTGATAACTCAAGATATCATCCAGAAACTTAAAGTTCTCATCGGCAATTCAATAGCGCAAACTTCATCAAAATGTTACCAACATCAAGTAATGTGTTTGCAGCAACATTTAACCACAAACAAATTCAATAGTTTAACAACTAAAACAATCTTTAGCTGCAAGAAGAAAACATTCGATAGAAAAAGGGATTTTAACGATCAAATTTGCTTCAAAGAATTGGATTTTGAATGCTATCTGATCTTTACTTTTCTTCATTGCTTCAATTTCGAATCAAGAGTTTCGTTTCAAGGATTGAACGAAAAGCGTAGCTCAATGGTGCAATTTTATTTCCTATTGCTAGCAACAGAAAGGAAATATCGATCGTTTTCGTTTACTGAATTCGCACGAAATTGAGAATAGCCAAGAGTTGCAATTTATGATTTGCAACTTTCTTTAAATGCTATTTTCGCTGCAAAAATATCGATAAATGCAAAGAAGGAATACTTTACTCATTGCTTTTCAGTCAGTTTTGATTTGAAATGAACTGGAAACCAGAATTGAAAGCTAAACATAATGTTGCTGGAAAAGTCATTAGTCAATTGATTTTAATTTCCATTATTGATCTTTTCTTTTAATTGAACGCAATCAACTTTAGATTCTTTAAATGATCGAATCAATTTGTATTACTTTGTTGCCCAAATTTTTAAAAGAAACGTTTCTAGTTCTTTGCAAAATCTACTATTGACAGAATAAAGTTTACTTTTGCTTGTCCATTTAATGGCACAACTTTTTGTATTACATGGAGAAGAAAGTCGATATAAATTTCATCTCCATCATGTTGACCTAGCATCATGTAGCAACACTGAATCTTGTTCTGTTTGCGCATTACATTTGTCTGTATTTACCAAAGTTTCATCATTTACAACTTTTTTGGGTCAAAATTGGATCAAGTGACAATCAAGTGACGATTCATTGAATAGAAAATTGAAACTCACAAAGTGAATGGTTCTTGAGCCTCGGACAGGCAAAAGAAAGATGAGAGAAGAAGAAGAAGAAGAGAAAAAAGAAAAAGAAAGAATAATAAAAGTTCACTGAAACTATTAATAACATGATAACTCCTACGAACAGGGAATTCGAGTAAAGAAAAGTTCGTAACCCACGCAACTCAACAGTAAACTCGCATATGTTTGGACATCATATTTCATTGAATCATTAAACTATTCAAATGTGTTCAAATCCAAATGATTTCCCAATAATACTCAATCTTATTTGAAATAAAAGGATAAACGCAAAAGGTTAATCAAGTTAACGATGAAAAACTTTATTCACAAATGTTACATTGTTCATCATTGGAACAATCATGAATGTTTGGAAAAGAAGAAAATTTTTCATAAAAATGGTTGATCCCAGTGAAGCTTTTCTCCTTTTTGTTTAAAGGTTTTCACTTTTGGGTCACTTTTCAATAATCAATTTAAAAGTTTTTTGACATTCAAGGATTATTCTTGTTTGGTTGATGCTGAAAATGGTTTTGTTTGTTTCTCCTTTGGTTCAATTCTGGTCATTTTAATAAACAAACTAAATGGAAGAAAAGCTTAACTTTGGATTTGACAGGAATTGAATGTAGCAAAAATATCATGGAAAAAAGGAAATGACAAAATTGTGAAAATGGACGAAAACAGGGTTAAAAGAAAATAATTCAAAGGTAAATACAGACATGATGAACTGTATCAATGTTTAGATTAAATTGAAATTAATGACCATTTGTGGTCACCGAATGCAATATTTCATGCAATTTATTAATATAGAGCCGAGTCTTGCAATTATCTCGATTGTCAAAACTGCAAACTCAAACGATTCATTTCCTTTAAATTTACTCAAATTGACCCAAAATTGTAACTCTTTGTTTATTGCAATACAGCAACATTGTTGAAGCAATAAAATGAACCCAAAAACTCAATAAATGATTTACATTCAAACTGTTCTTGTTCCAAATTAGGCTTGTTCTCGAATGCGAATGAGATAATTGCAAATCTTGCAATACTCGTAGCTCTGCGATCATTTGTTGCGAATTTAAGGTTTTGATTAGCTTTCGAAATTCAAATGCAGAATAAAAATCGAAGAGGAAAAGGATATAAAAGCGAGAAATAGACTTAAACCGAAGTATCATTAAGAATCCGACTTACTAGCAGGAAAATAACATCGAAGTATTGACTCGTTTTCACACTTGGTTTCAATGAATACCTTTCTGCAGCTTAGTCTCATTAAAAGCACTTCTATTTCAAACAATTGTGTTATATCGTACAAAATTTAAACATAATGATCCATCTTGCAAACTAATCTTGGATGCTAGAATATGCACAAAGTTTCTATCTGCAATATCGCAACAATCTATCGTGAAGACGTGTAAGATTCATTCAACATTCAATAGTTTCCATAAGCAAATCATTTTGCACAGCTTCTCGCATCTGTTAACCGACGAAAATGATTTACAGAAACTAGAACGAGCAATTGATCTTTTCATCTAACAGTTAGTCACAAAGTAAGAGAATCGCACTTTGCAAAACGCATACTCAACAAATCGATGAATAGGATTGTAATTTTGTCATTTCGAATCGCATATCATTCAATCATCTTATTTGCAAAGGACGCTAACCAAGTGGTATGAACATTGATTCAACGCATTCCAATCCAAAGAATAGTATAATATTGCAAATTTAAACACCAGCCCAATCCAGTGTCACTTTAATGCTTCGAAAAATAGACATCATAATCCTATGGATGAAGCGGCTGCAAAACTCGATGAGTTTCGCATCAGTTTCTTTCATCATTAACTAGATTGAAGTAACATATTGAACCAAAAAGATGGAGAATGTCAAAACTGAGGTTAAAGACAGAAGAAAAGGTTGGATAGCAAAAAGAGAATCTCATTGAATTGGAATGTGAAGATGATTGTAAAGGAGTAACCAAGGTTTTAATCATGTTTTTCTCTGTTGCATTCTAATTAATTAGCTTCCTTTTAACCCAAATAATATCCTTAATTAATCTTTCATCATTCTAATTGTAACAAAATGAATTTCCATTAATACTCATTGGCAATCAACAAACAAAAAGTGAAGACCCTAACAATATTAAAAGAAGAACAAAAAAATAGTAAAATTATCCTTTTCTTTATTCTCACTATTTCTCATCATCACTATTATTATTGCTGTAACAATAATGATAACGATAATACAAAAACATCAATTGTAATGTTATCATTGAATATACTTATAATAGCAATATATAGCAACATCAACAAGAGCAACTTTAATAATAATGATAATAAAATTCTGAGAACGAAAATTGTTTCCTTCTTTTGATTATCTCTCTGCCAACAGAATGAAACTAATAACCAAAAAAATAGAATGCAAAATGGAGTCGAAAAAATGTTGAAGAAAACGGAATAATCATGAAAAGGTAAAAAATATTTTCACCTTTTGTTTGAAATGAAAAGAGGAAAAAGTTACATTCCATGACATTTCATTTCCACCTTAATAGTTATCATGAAAGTTAATAAATGCAAACAATTTACAGTCGAGTTTGATTCGTTGGAAAAACATGAAAAACTTTAAACTCGCCAGTTGGAAACACGTACGAACTGTTTGACTTGAGCATTTGTGAAAAGAAGAAAAAGTTAAATCTGTCTTTTCTCTCTCCATGAAACTCAATGATTATTTTATTGCCATTACATGGTTCAACTCATGGAAGGAGGCAAATCTGAAATAATTATTATAATGATGATAATCAAAACAGTGTTTTTCGTTGCTTCTCTTGATGTAATTATTTTGATAACAGCAAATGGTAACTTTATTTTTTTACCATTCCTTCATCACAAATCATTATCATTATCATTGGTATTATTATTCTGAATGTTATTTGTTAGCATTATCAAGTTGGTGAATAGAGTAAATGAAAATATGACTTTAACCCAGTCAGGTTTGAACGTGATTTTATGCATTTCAGGGTTAATCATTTTCTTCTTCTTCTTTTTTCTCCTTCTGGTTTCAGTCATAAATTGTCATTCCAACTGATCTTTGTTGGTCAGTGTGTCAAATGCTTTGTTTGGATTTACTGGAAGAATGTCAATCGATTAACCTTGAGTTCCTTTGGATGCTTCCAAACACTTGTGTTCATTTTTTAAAGTTTACCGTTTCATTGCAAATGCCATTTAAACTGAAATACATATTAAGCATATTTTATGGCTCGTTATGTGATCATCAATATTTTAAGCACATTGTTTCAAAGCAACTCGAGAATAAAAGAAACATTGAAAAGATATTTTTCGAGTTTTCGACCAAAAAGATAAGCCTAGATAAACGATGCTAAAGTTTTGCTGATTGCATGAACAACCTAATTTTCGCGATAACCTAGATAGATACTCTGGGAATTCAGTGGACGGTCAATGAATATGGAAGGATTTATTCGTAAACAGTCCATTTTATTCGTCAATAAAGTTATTTCAAAAGATTCATTCTAATGATGTGGCTTTGATTTGGAAACGCATTTTGCAAAAGCAAACTTGAAATCAAGAAAATTGTTTCAAATTTTTCGCTTTTGCATATTAAATTTTTATTCAAATTCAATGAGTTCATGATAGAAATATGATTACATATGAAATTCTTATTCAATTCTTGAGGAAAGTTGCGATAAATGTCTCTCAAAAACTACACAACTCTTTGGAATTTAGTTCTTTAGATATCTAAACTAATTTAAATTCATTTGCGGTGATCAGTCCTTGATATGAAACTTAAGTCACTTGTATCTTGTATCTGAAGTCGTCTCTTTGTAAATGCCTTTAACATCAGAACTAATTGAAACTATTAAAGTTGTAATTACATCAATATTGGATTAAGCTCGCACAGATCAAATCAGTTGCTTGGAAGCTTGAATTGAAAAACCTGAAAAACTGAAGATGCAAAATGCTTTAATCCAAACGCTTTCGAATCACAATAAACTTATTTTAATCTATTTATAACTTGTGTTGCTCTTGCAGGAGAGCAAAAAATCTGGCGATATTGATTTGGAATGAGCACAAAATGGTAATTATTTTTACCTTTCTTCACTCTTCTTTCCCAGTAACTCCAATTGACACTGACCTGATTAAAGACTATTATTAGCCAAATTAAATGTCTACCAATTGTATGCTAATTGTCCGGGAATTACTTTTAAAGTGAAGAAACTCTTTTTACAATTAGCAATGGATATAAATTTACATGCATGTCAAGGTTTATTCAACAGTAAAAGTGTTCCATGTTATTTGAACATGATAATTAGTAATTTCATTTTGCAAATTGTTCATCAAACTTTTTTCATCTTTAAAACAATAAACTTAAGCAAAGCAAAAGACAAATAAAAATATCCAAAAAAACAACAAACTTTAATCTGATTTTGGTAAAGAAGAAAAAAGTTGAATCGCAACAAAAAAAAGTAATGAACATGAAAAAAAACTCCCAGAGATGAAATTTTCTCAAACTAATATCTTGGATAATATAATGTTTGGAATGATAAATAACCAATAACAAGAATCGAGTAAATACGAGTCTGCAATTATCGTTTGTTTATTTTCTTGGTTTCTTCAGAACTTTTTGTTCTTGACCCTTTTCACAGGTTTCTTATCAATCATAACAGCAACAATCTACTTTTCCAGGTAAAAACAATAAACTTTGATAATAGGAAAAGAATGATAATGATAAAACAATTCTGGGAGTAATTTTCTTCCGCCCTTTACAATCTGTTAAATAAATATTTCTTCATGAAAGTGAAGATGAAATTTTCTTCTTTTCATCTTATTAATATTTTCTTTTCGTTTTTTTTATCAGCGAAAATTGAAAGTCATTTTTGGAGTAAATGATGCATACATAATGTTATTCTGAATATATACACGACATGAACCCTGTTAGACGAATAATCTACTACTAATAATAATGATGGAACAAGCATATAGTTGGAAGAAATGGGATGATGATATTATGTAATTTGTTGGAAAGCTTTGAGTAGAATGGTGAAGGAGAGAAAAAAATGTTGAACAAAATTTTCGGTGACATTTTTTTCTCTCTTTTTGCTTTTCTTCATCTTGTTTGCGCTATTCAATTAGTATAAGCTGTCAATTCAATTTGTACTGTTGCTTGTTTCAAGCTACAAGTTGCTTTTACTCCTGATTACCATGAAAAGGTGTAAAGATGAGCATAATACTCGACTAATGCACAGTTGACTTGCGAAACCTTTTTTCCCAAGTTGGTCTGATTCAAAAGGTAAGACAAAAATGGTGGAAAAGGTAAGAAAATGTTGACAGAATGCAAATGCTGAGTTATTTTGCACAATTCTGGGAATGGTTTCTTCATTCGAAAGTCTTGCGATTTTTGCCCATTTCGTCTTGACACGTTTCCAATGAGCGCTTTAATGGAAGCTTGTAATTCACAGTTTCTCGTTTATTCTTGAGGTGAAAATGAATTTAAAGTTGATTCAAGTTCAATCAAAAAGTAATGAGTTTATGTTTTAAAACAGGCGCTAGAAGCAAAGAGTTTACTCGTTGGCTAGAAGTACGTCATCCTTAGCAACCCAGTTGCTCAACATTTACATTTCCCTTTCAATTAGAGTTTCCTTTTTTGTATTGTCTGGTTGACTTAACATGCCTTTTGTAATTGTGAATAATCTTTGATTTTTAAAGTGATCAAGTTAATTAATTATCGTTATTATATTATAATTTATGTATTATGTTATGTTGTGTTTTGTATTGTTATCCGTAAGTACTCAGTCCTGTCTTTTGGTGCGTCGACCTCAACATACTCACTAAATTGGGTTTGACCTCTAGAATCGCCTCGTAATTTAAAGCCATGCTGACCAATAATCTTGAGATCACCGATCTTCAATACTGTGTTTAGGCTCCAATTGAAGAGTATTTTAAACATTTCATGTTAGTGACTCGAACATGGTTAGCGTACTAGGTTTATGTGAGTTCTGATAGTGTCAAGAATACGAGGTTAAGCTAAAGGGCTTTTGTCTTTCCAGTTAACTGTGTGCAATCGCATTTACAAAATTTGAATTTTGATCTCAACATTTTGTAAAATTGATGCTTCTAGACTCGACTCTGCGTGAATCGTTTATTTGGAAAGCCTATCGGTTTGTTGAAAGGTTCGGCGACCAGTTGCATTTAAACTGAACTATCTCCAACTGTTGCCCTGAAAAATCTTAAAGATTGATTCTACTTTTGAATTTTGTGTAAGAAAGAAAAGCAATTTGAGAAAATTTTGCCTCAAAAATGAAAAATGTCTCGAGTTTATTATTTTAAAAACTCGTTTCCTCAAAAAGCTCTTGAAAATGTATGATTAAATGAGAGTAAATAAAACGAAACTCACGTGACACTTTACTCAGTTTCATGATGATGGTAAAAATAACAGGGAAAAAACATTTTTCCACTTTTCGTTTTACCTTTTCTGTTTCACTCTGCAAGTCAATCAATCATTTATTGCCAAGAGAAAAACAAACTCAGGTAAACATTTTTCGTTGCTTGTTGGACTCGAAGAGTAAACCAAATGAAAGAATAATTTTTTCCCCGAAAAATTTCATTTCCAAGATGAGCATTTTAATCAAAATGTAGAACTTCAAATAGCAAGAAAAGTCGAACAATTTCAATTTTCCATTCTTTTCCGTGAAAATTGTAAACTCATTACAGATTAAATATTTTCCATCAATTGAAATACAGTTCTTTTCATCTGATTGACTCTTCATTGAATGACAAAAAATTTGATCAGAGAAAGAAAGAAAATTCGTTGCATGAAAGCAAAGAAACGATTGCAACGAAATTTATTGGAAAACTTGATTTTTCTCTTGCTTTCAAATCTCTTGAAATGATAATAAAAGGCAGTCTAATGAAGTGAAGAGAGAAAAATGAAAATTCTCACTCCCAGTGAAAAGGAGAAAAATTCAAGTTTATTTATTCGTTTCTCATGATTATCATCTTTTCAGCATCTTTTTTCTTGCAAAGTCAATTGAACGAAGAATGGGCCAACAAAATTTATCAAAGTGAACAAGAAATTTTGAGAAAAAAAAGAATCGAGTAGAAAATGAGAAACATTTTCCTGTGACTTTTCCATGATAATATAACTATTATAATCAATAACGATAACTTGAAAAGGAAGTAAAGAATGGAACGAAATGGAGAAAAGTCGAGAAGAAGAAAAAAGTCGAGGAAAAGAGAGAAGTGAATAAAAGTGAAAGAAATTTGAAAATGGCGAAAAAATGAAGAATCATGAGAGAAGAGGAAGAAAAAAGTTCTGCTGAAGAAAAGGCGAAAAGTTGCAAACAAAAGTAAAGGTTGAATAATATTACAAGAAAAGTCAATTGCTATGAACAAGAATGAATTGTATATTAATATATGTAATAACAATTTCGAGTTGTGTTTATCAAAAGTGACTGTTAACTAAATGTAATACAATCGTATAATATCAATAAGTTAAAGTTTCATTTTTCGCCTTTTCTTTCTTCTTCACCTTTTCCCAATTTCAGTCAACATTTAGTTTCGAATCGAGTTTCAAGTATTTTTTTGTTTCGTCTTTTGTTTCTTTTGTTTCCATCACTTGAAACAAATTTTGAACCAATGTTTAATGTTGCACTTTGAATGACACTTGCACTTGCTGTCATCAAATGTAAATCTCGACACTTAATTAATATGGATTTATCATGGAAATTCAATTTTCTTTTTTCTCTTCCTTTACATGTTTCAATCAATTATCTTCAATTGTCGTCTGAGACTCAGGTGGAACCAAGAATGACTTTGTTTCAATTTCAATGAGAAAATGTTACTTTTTACTTTTATCTTAACTTTTCTGGTTCTTCTTTTGGTTGCGCTTCAACTCTTTACCAAACTAATCAAATTGTAAACTATCAACAATTAAACTCAACTCTTCCGCAAATGAAAAGCAATGCAATTTAATTAGTTTGGTAAAAGAAGTAAATTAACTTTAACTTTTTCTCCCCTTTCTTCAACTAATGTAATAATTCAATTTTGTACTTTGACTTCGTTTTTTAGCTTCTCTTTGATTGTGTTGAAGACAAAGTTAATTGATTTAGCAAAATAATGATTAATGACATGAAAATGATGAATTGCTGAGTGAAAAATGTTCAAATGATCTTTGGCTTTGCGAAAGGCAATTTACGATTCAAATAATTTGTTTTAATCAACCTCAAAAAACAAATGTTAACTTTTGCTGATTTACTTTCGTTAACTTCAATTGAGATAAATTGAGTTTTCAAGGGTTAGAACATTGCTCGAAATCCAGTCACAATTAAAGCACAGCCAACTGTTTAAAATTGATTGTAGAATAGGAATTTGCAATTCGAACATTTCTAGGAAATTTTGTCGAGAAATAAAGCGATCCTGGTTCATAAAAAAGTCATGATGGTTTCATAACTAGCATAAAGATCTTGAGCATTCGAAGAAAGTTATCTTTGAACTAATATAAGGAGATTAAAAGCACAGAATGCATTAGTTCAACTTTACGAAAATTCATTTTCTTCAAAACAAGGATTTTCCAAGAGTCGAGTTTCGTTCAAAATGCGCTAAATCTTTAGTATTCGTTTTCATTTGAATGTCACTTCCGAACACTTTCAAGTTTTTACAGAATTCGTCAAGCTAAATGCTCTAAAATGTCGAATTTTTCAATGAATGACAATTTAAATTTTGATGGAAATCAGAGAAATTAGAAAACTTTTTTGATTAAAAACTTTTTTATTAATAAAATGAAATAAGCGAATGAATTCAATCATTCAAGACAATTTAGGATCTCCAAATCATCGAATTTCTGAAAATTTCTAAAGCTAGGTTATGACAAAATTGCATTCGATTTGAGTGAACGAGGTTTGAAAGAAGCGCAAACAAGAAATAAGTAAATTTGCTGAAAACTCATTCAATTGCCAGTGCGACTGAAAAGTAAAAGCAAAAGTGTAAATCGAGTCAAGTTTTACCCAAAATCGAGTGTATTTTAGGAAATGTTTTAAAAAGAAAATTGTGAATTTTCGAAAAGTTTTCTTCTCAATATTGATTGGTAACTTTTTTGAATGGTTGCATGATAACAATGAACCTCTATCATAACCATTAAGGTTAACCTCAATTTCATTATTATTTAACCAAAATGTTGATTGAACCAAGACTCAACCCAACAGTGGATAACAATATCACCTAATATCGGGGAAAAAAGGAAAAGAGAAAAAAAATGTTGAACATGTGAAAGAATCGAAAGAAGAAAAAGAAAGAAGGAAAAAGGTAGAAATATTAGCTCGCAGGTATTTCCAGCCTGAGATTCATTTCAATTCATCCTTCCTCTACTCATCATATCTTATTATAGTCGCTGAATATAAACCGTACAAGAGTAAATTTTCTGGCTTGTATTATTTACCCAAAGAAAATGAGCAAAGAAAAGAGCAAAGCCAAAAAAAAACGAAAAGAAAGAGAGAAAAAAATGAAATTGTTCTGATTATCATCATTCAGTTTTTTCCTCATTTCACCAAAGTCATCATCATTATCTAGCTTCCTCTTGATCATCATCTTACATCTGACCAGGTAAGAAGGAATAAAAGAATGCATTAAAGCCAAAAAACTGGCAGAAAAGCAATCTCAATCTAATATTTATCTCTACCTTAATATTTATTATAAAGATGTATTCATCTTACATGAAGATATCAATATTGCCATCATTTCTGTTATTGATGAATTGATGGATAGTTCAACGCTAAAAGCAACTTTTTCCTGTCAAAAGTAGAACAAAATTTTTTACTCTTTTCTTACAATCTCGACATTCTCTCACTTCTTCATTGACACATGCTGTTGAAAGGTTACTACTGATCTGAATAGGTAACAGAGTTTGCTTTTTGTCTCCTTGGCTTCAGGCTTTGTCGCCTTTCAAAGCCATTTAAATTGTTGGTGAAAATGGTTCAACATTTTTCCATCAACATCTTCATTAGATTCATTTTTAGGTTCGCCTTTTCCTTCAATTGCCTTTTCATACAAGATATAATAAATTTGTATTAACCTTTCAAATTGCATTTCTGAATGCAATGAATATCAGATTCTTGACGGAATCACCTTGAATGAGAAGAAGAATCATTTCAACGAAAGAATCAGACAAGTGAAATGTTGATTCGTTTCTACTTTTCTCTTCTTCTTCTTTTCCAGTCAATTGATGATTTGTTTGATTCCCGTTTATGCTTTGCTTCTTGGCTTTTCATGGGAAAGCAAAATTTGAAATTGATGATGGAAATCTATAGATTTAGAGTTTGCTCGAGTTTTTGTGAAAAGGATGAAGAGTTAAAAGAGATTAGAAATTGGAATGAAAGTTGGAATAAACAGATATTCAGATTAAAATTTATATCACAAGTTGGGCCTTCTATTTGCGAATTCATTTGGTGTTCATCTTTAGTCTTTCATCATTTCACTTTTTTCTTCTTTTTCCCTTTTCTTTCCTTTCTAAATATTCTGAATAATTTCAGTTGAGCGCAACAATTTATTCATGCCAACCAAATGCTATAACCATTTCAATGCATCAGCTTATTTGCTCTTCAAATACAGATAAAGGTTTTAAGCTGAAAAGGAAAAATGATGGAGGAGAAAATGAAAAAAAGGTAAAATTCCAGGTAAAGTTGAAACTTTTATTCGTTCTTCTATTAATGCCTTTTCCAATCTTGGTCATTTATCCTTTTCTATTCATTGATCATGTTCATCATGAATTCCGATCACTCGAACAGCTTCAACAAGGAGGAAAAGTTTCCAAAGAAAAAGAGAAATCATTCAAATTATAAATTATTTGAAACAAAATTCAACATCAACATCACATAATACCAATTGAAGGATCTCAAAATTTGGACCGAAAAATGAAATTCGAGGCAAAACTTCAAAAAGATAACCTTCAATGCTCTGGCTTCATTCGAAACAAAATGTTTTAGAACAAAGAAAACTGAATATATTCTTATCATTTCTCGTTTGTTCGCAGTTCGATTTCATCTCTCGAAGTCTTGGAATAATTGCATCAAATAGAATTTCAAAGAAATTTCTTCGACTGAAATTGTCCGAATTTCTCTCTGAAGAAAACTTTGCTTTTCTTGATAATCTTTTTCTTTGCTCAGCGTTCATAACGGACTTAATTTGGTGACTTGTTCAAGATCGCTGAAGATAAGAAACGAAGTTTGTCTTTAATGGTGAATTTGCAACTCGAATGCTCAGGATTTTGAGTTGATCTTGACAAGTTGCTCAACATCTTTTATCGATTCAATTACTTTCGTGATTCATCTTGATGGAAGGAATGAATTTTCATGATGAAAAAGACTTGAGTTGATAATTTTGATGGACTATAGATCATCTTTTTTCATCGACTTTCATCTTCTTTAATCAGCTCAATAACTTATTTTCAATTTGAATGAATTTCAAATTTACTTTTTCTTTTCATTGAATTGAGTAGAGAAAAAGGAGAAAAATAAAAAACTTTTTTTCACCTTTTTTCATCTTCTATTCTCATAAATAAAAATCATTACTGTAAGTGGTTCAAAGATGCTCACAATTCGAGTAACATTTATTTGCCTCTTCAAAGTTTAAAAATTTTTACACAAAATTTTTCCATCTAAAATAGCAAATCTAAACGAACAAAAATTCAAGTTGTTTTCCTTGTTTCTTAACTATTATTTACAGAGTAGCTCAGAGTTGTTACGTAAACTCATAACCAAATTGATAAAACTTGAACATTTCAAGTTCATTTCTTTCATTTAATCGGAAAATTCCTTTGCTCTTTCCCAACTTTCTTTGTGTCAAAATCAAAATTAGTTTCGTCCCAACTTTCGAAGGTAAGTTTGAATTCGTCAAATTAACCGATTTCGATTATCAAACTCAATGAAAATGAGCTGAAAATTGAATCTATTGATAAGAATTAAGAATAATGTTCAATGATTTAAATAACATATTTTTCAAATACAGAACATTCAGAATTGCCAGAAGAACCGGATAAGGAGAAAATTTCGAGAGTTTATTGATCATCTAATTGATGTAGAAAAAATTGAATATCGATTTACAGAATGGTAATCATGATAGTTCTAAGAGTCAGATTTTTTACTTTCTAGTTTTGCTATAAATATAGATCCAGCGATCTAATGATTAATGATTTACTCGAGATTAACATCAATATCTTGCTGTGCAAACATGATGATCTTCAGATCTATGTTTTTGTTGGAGTCGACTGATAACCAACAATGGAGTTCAAAGCTTAGCGTCAAGATCGTTCCAGTTCATGCAAGGTTCAGCTAAAGTTTTTAGCGAATTTCATGGCACGAAAATTGTTAATTAAAAGAGGAAAAGCAAATGCGATTGAACATTAGACGTGGCAAGTTGAATGTGAATATTGGGATTGGTTGATAAACTTGGGTTTCATCCTTTATTGGTTAAACACATTTTCATATTCAAATGTATTAATACGGGGTGATTGATAATGTACTCCGGACGTTTGAACGATAATCAATTCGAAATTACTGGGTCAATATTTTTGTTTTTGGTATCATTAGAAAGCTGAAAGTTTAACTTAAAAGTTATATATATATTTATAGTGAAAAATTCCAGGCTGAATTATCAATCTCATAAAATGCACAAAATTGGCGTAATTTAAGCTGTAATTTTGAGGCATTTTTTGGTCAATTTTCAATGGGATAGAAAAGGGGTGAAAATTCAAGAATAGGGAAAAATTTTAACTAGATAATTAATTGGAATGAAAAGTTCCCAATTTTTTTGAAAACCATACAAGATTCGTTTGACACTGAAAAGCCAGAAAAACTGAAATCTTGAACCTGTAGAAAATTCGAAAAACCAAAACAGAAAAAAATGCAGTTTTTGTTCGTTTTTGAGAGTAAAAGTTATGTGAAAGTTCTTTTTTTTATTTTAAAATGTTCTCTGGTCAAAGACGATTCTATTGATATATCACAAGTCTGTTTACTCTGCTTAGTTCGAAAAATATTTGGGCGCAAAAATCCGGAGTCAATTATCAATCACCTTGTATTAAGCAACGATAACACGAAAAGTTATGAGTTTCAATCCCACTGGATATCAATAAACAAATGATATGGAAAAA
Organism: Tetranychus urticae; assembly: GCF_039701765.1. NCBI lineage: Eukaryota > Metazoa > Arthropoda > Arachnida > Trombidiformes > Tetranychidae > Tetranychus > Tetranychus urticae. Next base: position 19,694,579 of record NC_142958.1, on the reverse strand, counting down.
AGTAAAAGGTTGAAAAGTAGAAAACAAAACATGATGTATTCATGGCGAAATGAGAAGAGCTGAAAATCGAAATGTCAACCACTTTTTTTATCTCCATTTTTTTCTTCTTTACCTCATCTTGTTATTTATATTGAAGAGACATTCATTTCAAGTCTGGGTGTACCTTGGTGTCTGTCTCTTGCTGGATAAATGTAACTCTTATCATTACAGAATTTTTACGGAAAAAACTCATGAAAAAGAAGAGGCAACTTAAGAGTTTTCATTTACTATTATTTCCATTATTATTATGGTTGTTATTTGAATTAAACTTGTTCCAACATTTGTTAGTATTCATTTGGAAAATTATTCATTTTCTTGTTCCATTTATTTCTTCCTTTTCATATCTTTTAATACTTTGCAACTTTTTTACATTTTATATGAAAAGACTTTTGTGTGTGTTCGTTGCTGGGAAATGCACAAAAGTATCCAGTTTCGGTTGACTTTTGATGGAAATAATAAAAGCTTATGAATAGAAGAAAGTAAGCCAATCGAAGAAAAGGAAAAGAGGGAAAAAAGTTCTACTTACGAAGTGAATTATATCTCCGAATAATATTCTCGAGGAATGTATTCTGAGGTGCGACGAGCCCTCTTCGTCCCCCCGGCATCTTAACATTACGCAGTTTCTTGATAAGAGTTGAACCCGCGACGAGTATTTGTCAATTTGTGAGCTTTCAAGAGAGTTGCAGATGACGATAAATTAGAATACGAAGTTTTGGCCAAAATCTGAAACAAAAAAAGTCAAAAATTTCGATCAAAACAAATTAAAAGCAAAAGTTCAAAAGCAGAAGAAATCGGAAAAGGCAAATTCGTGGTTATCCAACTTTTATCTTGATGTTGCTTGAGAAATAATTTCAAGGTTTCTTTATCAATCAAGCTTCGAGTTTTATTCTTGCATTATTTTCACCTTCTCATGTTAATTGAAATATTAGAGTTTCATTATCACGACTAACTTAACGATCATGAAGCAACAATAATTATCATTGGAATAACCTTTGAATAGAAATAAGAGAAAATCAATTTTTAGAACAACTTTTTTTCGACGATAAAAAATGTTCCAAAGTCGTTTCTTCTTTTTCAGCACACATGGGAATGGAAAGGCTCACAACAGCAAAGATAATGGTTAAAGGTTACAATGAGGGAAAGATGACAAAGATGAAGATTGAGAGGAAAAGATTGAAGGTTGCATTGTGGGTGAGATTGAAGGTGGATTTGTTGACTTAGAGTCAAGGCTTAGGGACTGGTGAGAGAAAGGATTGAAAGTATTAACCAGGAAAAGAGAGATGAGCAAGTAAAAAGTGAAAGACAGGAAAACGAAAATGTTGATGTGTAAAGTGATGGAAAAGTGAACGGATTAAGTTTGATGGATCAAGGGAAAAAAACATTGAAAAAACAGTTATCGTTAAATGAGCCAATCATTGGACATTGCATGCTAATCACATGGAGTCACAAGGAGTGAACGCAATATTTAATGAAACATAATCACCATTGAAAGTCTTGAGAAAAGTATATTCCTTGAACGAAACAAAACTAAACAAAAGGCCAAAGATGAAGGTGAGGTAGATGATGATTACACTTAGAGTAAAATCACTGTTAGTTATTTGTTTTCAGTGTTGAACATTTTTTTCTTGCACCAAACGAAACTTTTTTTTCCTGGTTTTACAAAAGTGTTTATTCAAGGAATCTGGTGAAGATGGATGATGATACAGATGATTAAATGATTGCAAGGGTTTGATTACAATTTGTTAAATTGCACATTATTAAAAGAAGGTAAACATTTTGTTTTCACAAAAAAATAATTTGCTCAATTTGGTTAAAGGTTTGTGCAAAATAAATTTTGTATAAGGTCAACATTTATTATTATTATTTGTTTCCCTTAACAATCAACAACCAGCATTATACAAACACAGGGAAGGACAAGAAAAAGAGAGGAAAATGAAGAGCGAGAAAGAGAGACTGAATAATAGACAGGGAAGAATGGAAGAATAGTGAGAACTTGTCAAGAATAATAACAATAATAATATTGGTAATGTGAATCAATAAAATGCGAATAAATTGACGATTAAACTTCAACTTTGCCTTTGATGTTAGTCATGAAAATGGCTTTCAAGAAGAGCAAATGAATGTAATCACAATAATTGATAAGCTGGGAGTTTGCCTGGGAGTAAAGAATATTTGGAAATTTTCTCAAATCGAAGGTTGAAATTTTGTAGAACTTTTTCTCCTGACAAAACTTGAATCACGATTTCTAGTGTTGTTTATGTTTCTGGTTGGTAACATGAAGGTGAGACATTATGCGTTGATATGGCGAATTTGATTTTTCGAGAAAAAAAACACTTTCTATTCAATAGTTTCACTGATAAACATTTTGTTGAACAGATTATTGTTGAGCTTATCCACTTTAGATGTTTGTGTTGGGCACTTGATGAAAGTGGAGATGAGATTAATGATTGATTCCAAGACTGAACTGGAACTTTTCTTTGTTGCTCAATTACAAGGGTAAAGTAAAAGGGTTAATCAGGGCAATGAGATTGTAATGAGAAACAAAAGTTTGGTTCGGGAAAAGTTGTGACTCGACTGACGGTTGAAATGATTTTCATGAGGCAAAAAGCGATCATGAGATGATGAGAAAAGTGAGTTGAAAAGAGTGAGAACAGGATAGAGACGGAGAGAGTTGAAGATATGGCCAGTTGAAGATCGTTTACTTTCTTGTCTGAGTTGCTCAATGGAAATGTTTAGTTGAGCGCATTTCCAAAGCGAATCAACATTTATTCAAAACTAAATTTTATTCAATCGAAAGAGAATGAATATTTTTCTCTCTTTTTTCCTTCTTTTCCTTTCATTTCTAACTTATCCTCTTTACACTCCTAATTGCTATCTGGACCCAATTCTGATAACTTGTCTAGACTCTAGTCAGTCCCTGTTAACCTCACTCCCAGTCGAATTCGAGTTTTCTCCTTTTACAGAATATTCCAGCACTTATTGTTTTCCTTCAACACCATAACAGATTAGTTAATTAATCTTCTAACCTTTCAGGATTAAATCAGGTTTAATCGAATCTTATTCAAACATTTTCTTCTCTAAACTTTACCTTCATTTGGTTTTTGCTTTTCATTGGATTCACAGAATTTTTCGATTTTTTTCCTCTTAAATTGCCATTTGATTCCAATTGGAAGGAAAAGAAAGTTTCAAATAAAAGCTATCAATATTTTGCGTCATTTCTTTCAATGTTGTCCTTTTTAATATAAATAAATATCTATTGATTTGGGCAATGAAAAGGCAAAGATTATCCTTTTACGCGTGATTGCTTTATGATGATCAAACATTTATCTTCAATCATCTTCTCTTTTATATTTAACATCATCATTTTCCTTTCAACTCTTTTTTTTCTCTCTCTTCTTCTTCTCATGAAATACAAGGAATAACTGAATCATAATCATGATCGTCAAAACAACAGCAAACAAGAGGCAACAGGGAGTAAAAAAAGCGATTATAAAGCAACTCAAATTGAAAACACCAAAGCAACTATAAATAATCTCAACATTTTTTTCTCTCTCTCTCTTACTATCCATGTATTAATATCATCTGGATAACAATCTTTTCATGTATTAAAGGAGCATTTAACATTTTTCCTGGTTCAATGAAAACAAAAGACGAAAAATTGTTATTACCATTGTTATCAGTTACCATTATCACAGTGGATAACAATAAAAACACCGATCATAAAACAATAATGTTTCAAGAAACAGACACAAAACAGTTGGAAAAAAATATCACAACATTTTAATATAAATTATCTTAAATGGTACGCCAAGGATGCTCTGACTATTAAAAGTGTAGAGTGAAAAGTTGAGTAAAACGAGAAGACGAGCAAAAAAGTAGATTCAGATGTAATAGTGAAATGAAGGAGAAGAAGAAGAGGAAGAAAAAAGGGAATTGTTATTGTTGCTTCTAATTGTTATCATTTTATAGTTACAATCGTTAAATGTGTTCAACAAGACAACAGAACCACAGATCATTTATTACATAATGAGTACTTGAAGAGTGGAAGAGAGAAGAAGATTTGGTGATAATGAGAAAGAGTATTAAGAATTGTCTCTGGAAAAGTAAGGTTGAAATGCCTACAAACAACTCAAAAATCAATTCCGTGTCATGCTGCTGCTTTTTCTTCTTTTCTGTTTCTTCTTTTATCTTCATAATGAAACTCTATCTTCTAATCTTCTTCGTCTTCTTTTTCGTCTTCTTCCAATTCAATTCAAATGGAGAAATATTCTCTTCTTTTTTCTGCTCTCTTCATTTTCTTCGTCTGGGAGTTTTGTTTTGGTTTTTTTCCTCTGATGAAAGGTTTCGGTGACAACGGATTTGCTCCATTAACTTTCCCAGCCTAGGGTTACTCAATGAGTTATGAGATGCAATCCAGTCAAACTCGAGTCCTTCATCTTCATTTATTTTCCTCTTGAAAATCTTCTCTTTCATCATCTTTAACCATCTTCATCATCCTGTCTTCATCTTTATCATTACTTTTACTTTTCCTTATTTTCATCTATTCTTGTATTCCGTCGGTTCATCCAAATTGCATTGATATTGGTTAAAGGTTGTGATTGTCTTCAACTTTTCTCAATCATTTTCCTTCGACTTTTCCTTCACTCATTCATCATTTTCATCTCTTTGGATAACATCTTTTTCATCATTTAAACCTATTTAATGTCTCATTGTTTCAGTCCATCGATATAAATTGGTAAAGAAAAAGAGAAAATTGATTTCAGTGAAAATTTCTTTTACTTTGTTCTGTCCTTTTTCAATGTTTTGTTTTTTGAATTATTTTTATAACATTTTGAGTTTCTGTAAATTATTTCAATTCAGCCTTTAATTGCTAATCGAAAATTGAATTTGTTCATTTGGCTGGCAAATTTTGACTTGACTTCTCTGTAAACTACTTATATTTACTGGTAAATTGTTGTTTTTGTTTTACTTCAAATGGCTTATTTGATTTGTTTAAAGAAATAAAATTGGTAAACATTTGTTTAATCAAATGGAAAAGCATATTTATATTGACAGAGAAACTAAATTGTAATCATTTCTCTTCTTTTGCATGTATAAATATTGAATGAAAAAAAACAGAATTATTTTATGTACATTATTCAATGTCCTTTTTGCTTGCGTTTTTTTCGTAACTTTTGGGTTTGCTTGTTCCATGTTGTTGGTGTTCTCGCATTTTTTGCTGTTCATCATCAAAAAATATATTTACAAAGTTAGAATTAGATTAAATTCTGATTGATTCCTATAACATTAACAATAGTTTTTTTTAACTCTCTTTACAAAGTGAATCAGAATACAAATTTTAAGAAGACTTGGTTTCTTTCATTTTAACGGCTTTTCCAGGTAAATTTTTGTTCAATGTCGATGACGGCAATGAAGATGAATGGCAATGATGAAAATGATAAGGAAAACGTATAAAAAAGAGGAAATATTTTGAATAACTAAGATGATGCATTTTCAATTTTGAGTAAGGCCACAATCTGTGTTTATAAGGCAAGAGTTATGCAGATATATATCAGGCAAACAGGTACGATGAGAAATATTGGCCATTCTTCGGCCCGCTTGGTTATATCGAGTCAATTTGTATTTGGAAGAGAGGCAAGAACGGGTTTGAAGAAACTTTAAGATGATGGAATGGATGAAAAGGTGGAAACGCAGGCAAAGAGAGAAGGAGAAGGTTGAGAGAAAGAGTAAGGTTCATCTTGACGGGATTATTTTGTGATCAGCAACAGTGAGAGATACAGAATGGCAAAGAGTAATTTAAAGGTTGATTTGATGTTGAAGTTGATTGTGATGATGTTGGCATTCATTGTGGTGAAACAGAGAAGGCAAAAGAGCACGATAACAGTTTTGGCCAATAGCAGCAGAAAGATAAAAATATATAATATGTATAAATATGTATATGTATTTAAATATTTATATTTAATATTTTATCAATAAACCAATGGACGTATTCCTGTAAGTCATATTATTGTACGAAAAAGCAAGATGTAATTTCCAGGCCAGAATGTTTCTTTACTCTTTTCTCATTGCAACGCTGGGTTTAAGTTTGTCTTTGCGCGTTTTTATTAAGTACGATTCATTTGGCTGCGTAGCCACCTTTTTCAATCTTTTTCCTCAATTTGGAAACCCAATACTGTTGTTCCTCTATTGTTCCAGCCAACAATAAAAGTTCTTTGGCGCTGTTGGGATCATAATTTACTTTACATGGTGCAATTTTTTCCTCTGTTATGTGTTCCCGGTGAACTTTGACTCGGCATCCTATTGGAAAGTAAAATAAACGATATAAGTTAATGGATATAAAAATGCAATTAAATGAGAGAAACGATCCTTCTTTGAAACATGTTTTTAAGATTGTTGTTTCTCTTCATCATTAAATTGTCTGACAAGCATTCATAAAGCATGTACGTACGTCGACATTCCAATGCTAATGGAGGTTTGAACATATGCCAAAGTGGCTTTGGACAAACTTCACAAGTTGTAGGCATGTGATAACTGATGGGAATAAAATCATGTCCTTTGTGCTGCTCCACTCCTGACTGTGGCAGCTAAATGGTAGAGAGACGGATAAAAGAAAAACGAAAATTAATATTGAAATAATTATGAATAAAAATTGATTAAAATGATAAAGGTTTGGTTTTTTTGTTCTTTTCTGGGCCAATCATTGTGCATCAACATGAAGTAATGATTATATTGAATAATGATTGACATTAGCATAAGTAAATAATTAACCCTAATGAGGAGACTACAAATGTAGTAAAAGAAAGTGAGACGTGATAATGAATACAATTTGATGAGATGCTCATTTTTTTACAAATTGACGAGTTTGACTCGGGCTAAGTTGATTTCTAAGTGTCAATAAACAGCCTATAACCTTGTGAGATGACAAGTTCATTCACATGTTCATGAAATACCACTGAGAATATTGCTGTCTCTGTCAAATTCTTGAGACTAGGATGACAGAAGTACACAGATACAAACTCATCAACATGTAAAATAGATGTACATTAAATTGTACAGTTATGAATATTTTGCTGCAAAGTTGAGACAAAAGTTGAATCAATCAGATATGTGTGTGAAAATTTGCCAGATACAATAAAACTTCCTGCTGTTTGAACTCTCTGGATCGTTGTAAAGGATTGTTACCTCTTTTTGAAGTTCCGGTGGAGTTGAGTCAGTTGGTTTCCTGCTTTCACCTTCCCCAGCGTATAAGAGCTGAATAGAAGAAAAAATTCAAAAATTAGCGACAATTCTGTAAACACGAGATTTAATTATTCATTACCTGAAATATTCTAGGGATTTCTTTTGCATCAGCACGGATGACATCACCTTGGGTAACAGGTCGAACGTGAAATAATTTACTAAAGAAAGAAAAGAAATTATCGGTTAAAATGTCTTGATCGATTTAAGATGAAATTAATTTAAGAATTGACTATTAACCTTAAATCCAATATTAGAGCTGGATCAGCTTTGGCTTTATCTGCTTCACTGTTATAAAATATAATTTTACGACTCGATACTACAACATATTGCTTCCTCCAACCATATCTTTTAATGTTTTGCTTATTTGGTATAGAAAGCCATCCTTGAAGACGCATATTTTCAACATCCTCTGAATCATTATTAACCAAAGATAATTGACTTGAATGGAGATCAATGGTTGTAATTGATTCTCTATGACAGATTTGCATCCTAAGATTTTCAATTTCAGAATCTTTAGAGTCAACTTCCATTTGTAACTTAATCTTTGCTTGGTTTTCCTCATGGAGTGAAGCTTGAAGCTCGGATATTTCTTTCTGGAAACGGGCAACCATTTGATTGTACTTTTCTCTCTCCTTCAATAAAAAATAAAAAATGACGATTAGCAAAATTTACTTGAACATAATAGATTATTTTTGTGTTAATCGAAATTTCAAAATATTAGTAAACTAGAGTTTCCATCAACTCTGAATTTAAGAAGTGGCGTAAACCCATTGACAGTTAAATGTTTGATGTTTGCTTTAAATTTTTTGCTAATTGTTACTGCAATTGCAATTTTTGAGCAAAAATAAATGAAAATATTGAATTCTTATCAACTGGCAATGCTTTTACAAGGGTAAATCAATCGAGAAAGGTTCAATGTTCGTACTTGAGTCAGATCTTGTTGAAGTTTTCTACATTCCTTCTCTTTCTTTCTGAGTTCAGTTGAGCTTGATTTGTTCTTCTTTCCACCAATATTCGCAATATCTTTCCGTGTCATAATTTCTTCAAGTTTATGGACAGCCTGAAAAGAAGAAAAAAAGATAAGTTTGTTAGTTTTGTACCAAATAAAACAAAAGATGAGATAATGTAATCATTATAAGTTGATAGACGCATAAAAAAATTAAAATTTTGAGAGGAAAAATGGTTCAATTTTCAGACAATTGCATGAATAATGATGAATGAAAGAAAAAATTTGATCACTAATCATGCTTTAGAGTGCTGTTTGTTTCGTTTTTACTCTCTTTTTTTGTTAATCTTCCTTTATTACCTGAGTCTTGAGATCTCGCTCCCGTTTCAACTGTTTCTGGAGGAGTGCCAATTCCTCTTGATTGGTGTTATGGTTCTTCATATTGTTGATTTCTACTTGGTGTCAGATAGAAGAGAAAGAAGAAAAAAAAAGAAATCAGATTAGATTATCGTTCATCATAATTTTCTAGCTCAATTTCAATTCATTTTTCATTTTCTTGTGTTTGGAGAGAAAAAAATAATGCTTCCGATTGTGTTAACGGTAACCTGTAAACCGGAATACATTCAAAAGGTAAAGGTTTAATGAAAAAAAATACGAAGAAAAGAAAAGATGACAAAAAACAAGTTTGAAAGTGAAAGATAAACTGAAGAAAATAATGAAAAGGAATTCTATTCTCTCGGTTGATGATTGTCCAGAAAAGTTAACCAGAACTGGCACAATTGATGTTAGATTCAACTGACTACGAATAGCAAAAAGATTTCAAACTTGACTTTCGATGAAAATTGTAAAAACATCTGACCTTTAATTGGAATGTAAGTTTTATTGACTATTGGTTTAACCTTTAACATTAGCTGGTTTGATTGAATTAAAGGTAAAAAATCAGAAACGGAAGTTTTCATAATTTTGAGAAGAAAAAAGAATGGAATTTTTTTCATTGTTATTATTGAAGTTAAATAGATTTTGGTAAATAAGTGAAAGTAAGAAAAACGTTTCAATAGATTTACTATAATTTTAAACTTAGGTGAGAAGGAACAAGTGCATGGAATAAAGCAATTAAGAGAAAGAAAAAAGATTGTATCATATGCTAGTGAAACATCAAAGAGTTGAATAGAAAAATTGAATTTCAAAAGTGAACTGAACATTATCACAGGATATAAAAATATTATAAAACATCCTTTCAAAGTGGTAAATTATAATTATCCTGAGAAGAGGAAAAAATAATCATCATGATCTTGAAGGTTTTTACAGATGAACATTATTTCATCACAAGTGATGTTCCTTAAATAATGAATAATTTTGATTGCAATAAAAATAAACAAAACATTTATATATAAATATAAATTGTTACACATACCTTGTTGCATTTGATGAATCTTGGCATTCAGATTTTCTTGTTCCTGCTCCAGAGATTCTATTTTCTTATTCAGTTCGCTCTCTTTTTCCTTTGTTTTATTCAGTTCAGATTCTTTACTAATAATATCTGCCTTGAGACGCCTTTCAAGTTCTTGCATTTCAAGATCTCGAACAGCCTTTTCCTTTTCCAAATTAGCAATCAATCCATTAAGTTTGTCCATTTTCCCCGTTAAACTGCTCCTGGTTTTTGGATAACAAAACATGATCACAATTAGAAAGTTGAAAAAAAAGGAAAAGAATATGTTAGCTTAATTGTTATTTAGACGACGCTTAGGAAGAGATTTGCTTAAGCTTTACAAGAAACTTTTTTAGGTAAAATCTGATATTTCCAATGAGATATTGTCATCTTTATGCTAACCACAATATCCATTTTCATTGAGTAACTCAATCTGTAAGTAATTATCCACTAATCAAGGCTTTGACTATTTGATCTTTCACCTTAATAGAAGTTTAAATCCATTCTTTCATTTCATTTTCATTCTGCTATCGATAGTTTAAACCAAATTTTTCCAACCAAATTTAATCAAAAGTTTCTTTTGATTTTGAATGTCCAATAGAAATATTAATGAACAGAAAAACGTACTTTTCTTCCATATAATCTAATATGAACTTTTGCTTTTCCTCCAACTCATCTTTCAAATGTTTAACTTGAGTCTTGTACAGTGATGTAAAGTGTTGCTGATCATCCAATTGTGTTTGAATGTCTTTCATTTGAATATTAATCTCGGCTCGGTGAGATTCCATCTTGGCGATATCATCTTCAAGCGTTGATTTAATATCTTTGTAATCATTCAATTCTTTCAACAATTGTTGCTCTCGTTGTTTATATTTGTTTAATTCCTCTAATGCTTCTCGAACTTCATTTTGAACGCTTGTCCTTTTGATTGATTCATCCTCTAATTGAGCCTTCAATGCACGAACTTTCTCAATCTCCTGTCTATATTCTCCTTGAAGTTTTTGGAAATGTTGATTTAATTGGCGATGTTCAACGTTTAACATTGATAATTGTCTTTCTTTTTCCTGGATCACAGAGTCAGCTTTTTGACGTAGGCCTTTTTCTTCGTTAAGTTTTGATTGTAAAGCTGTAAAAAGATAATTACGAAAAATTAGTTAAATTTAACCATTCCATATAAAGAGAAAATTGTACGGTAATACTTACATTGATAAGATTCAAAGTTGTCATTATTTGTTGAATTTGAATTTTCTATACATAGAGATTGATTTTTCTGTGACAATTTACATTGAAGATTTTTAAGCTCCAGTTTTAGCATTGAATGTTCCTGTGATAAGACAAAAAATTGTTCATTAATAGTCAGATAATGAGAACGCCTCGTAAATATTGAAATTGTTGTCATCGAAAAACAAAACTCACCTTTTCTAAACTAGCAGTTTTTTCAGTCAATTTTTGATTATCCATTCTAGACAAAGCTTCCTTCTGTTTCAACTGTTCCAACTCATTCTGGTAGGATTGTGTACGAACTGCAAAGATGAATAAAAACAAAGTTATTTAGGGGATCACGACTAGAGCCTTTCAACAGTCACTTGAACACAATGCAAAATTGATTGATTGGCAATTGGCTAACAGTAAAATAATAAAACAAAAATGCAACAAAAAACAAACCTTCAAGCTCTTTAGATATTGAATCGGCTTGTAGCCATGCAGTTTCAAGTTGACCTTTAAGTGAAGTAATTTCTTGAATATGATTAGAAATAGATGTTTGTAAATTATTAACGTCTTCTCTCAGCTGTTCGATAAATTGATCCTTATTTGAACAAGAAAGCGTCAAATCGGCCTGAGCCTTTTTCAATTTACAAACACTTTCCGTTTCATTTTTATATTTATCAGTTAGAATAGAAATTTGTTTCTCTAAATTAACAATCTTTTCATTCGAGTTTTGAACAGTTTGGTTAAGTTTTGATCGTAAATTTTGTTCTTGCTCTAATTTGGTCCATAAATCGTTATTTTTGTTTTCAACTTTTCTTTTTGACTCTATTTCATGATCTAAACGTCGTTGTGTCTATAAAAATAGGAGGAAGAAAAAAAAAACAAAAAATCAATGATAAACAAAGAGTTTATAAAATAAAGGATAACAAGCAACCAGTTGTCAATGAATTTAGCAACCAGAAGATAATAGTTGCATTATTTCTGGCAATTCAGTAAGATATTAACACTTGCTTGCGTACCTCTTTAAGATCATGTCTAATAACCGCCAAACTCTTTTCCAAGTCCAATTTTTCACTTCGTAAAGAGTTGATATTTTCACTTTGTTGACTTAGGTTATCCAATTGGGCTAATGTGACTCTGTAAAGATTGGGAAAGTAAAGAAAATTGAAGAGAGTCGTTAATAAATTAATTCAAGTATGTTCATGAGAAAAAGCAGATTAAATTAAATGTATATGTCAATCAAGATTGGTGCCATTTCTGAAAATAATTTTCAATGATTACCCGAACAAGTAAATGCATGAAATTTTGTAAAATCAAACTGAAATGCACCTTGAAAAGGCAACTGAAAAGGAAAGATAAAGACTCAAAATAATAAGCAGTAAAGCATAACATCAACAAGTTGAAGGAAAAGAAAGTCGAGGAAATAATAGAAAAAGAAAATTTCACCAAACATGAAATAAGTTACACAGAAAATGCGAAACAGGGTAATGTTTATAATATTACCAGCACTAAAAACCAGATCGGAATACATTTTTACAGTTGAGAAGAAAAGGATTGAGCTTCCCATCATCTAAGAAATCATTTGTTAAGAATCTATATTTACTGTAATCGACAATTGAAAGTGTGTGAAAAAAAGAGTTAAAGGAAAGAAGCTTCGCTCTCTGGTAATTACCATATTCAATTAGCGTAAATACATAAATCAAACCAAAAGACATAAATTGAAATTAACATGCAATAGGTACAGAAAGAGCAATAAAATGTCCTGAAAGGCGAAACAAAAAAATTTCAATGAAAAAGCTAGACTTTGCAGAGTCCAAGAAATGTGACTGATGACTATTGTTTTACTTTTGAAGATTATGGAATGAAAAAATGAAAAAAATATGAATCATGACCAATTTACAGATTCTCAACCTTTCAGGTATCATTTTCAACCTTTTTTACGCCCCCTAATCAAGAGGAAAAGAATCGCAAGACGGAAAAATACCAGTGAAGATTAAGCAAATTCCTGTGACTAAAGTTGCGTGAATATTGCATGAGTTCCGTAAATCAGAATAAAACATTTAAGAGAGTGAAAAAAAGAGAGTCACAAAGAAAACAAGTTTAGATTCTGAGAGCTGCTCCCTGATTACCCCATCTAATCCCTACTGTTCGCATTTTCCCACCAGTAACCAGCTCACTCCACTCTCTCAATCTTGTTTACTCTTCTTTTACCCTGCCTTCTCTTTCTCTAAATTACCTCTCTCCACCCTGAATCTTCATCTTTCTTCATCTATTATCATCTTTCTTCTTGTTGTTTTTAATGGTGATGCTACTTCTTGCTCATTCTCCCCTTAAGCTTTTATCGCACAATTAAAAGATGATGATGATGGAGAAAGAGAGGCGAAAGAATAATAGGAACCGTTAGCAGATGGAGGAAAAAAAATCAGGTAAGATCAGGCAAAAAGGAATGGAAGATATGATGGAAAGCGTGTCCACAAAAATTTAACTCAAGTTATAAAAACAATCGTAATAATAATCATCAGGTTATCATGATCAATAGCAGCTTTCATCTTGACAGAAGAGATGAACAAAAAAGGATCATAAATGTAAAGTATGTGGAGCTAAGATGGACGAGAGTGAAATGAAAAATCACCAAAAAAACTGGACACAAGAAGAAGGAGGTTGAAGCAACTGGTGTTTTCTGCTTTAAAAAACTCATTCTCTCACAGTTTCTCTCCCTTCTCTTGTGGGCATTTCTTTTGCTTGCTCTTTTTTTTGTGTTGTTGGTGTAGCTGTAGTTATAGTTTGTGTTGTCTTTTGGAAGATGAGCTTGAAGATGAAGTAAGCATAGCTAAAATGTCGCTGAAAATTATTCAGACTTCACCTGTTCATCATGATTCTTGAACTTGAATTTCAAGGATGAGGCATTTCTTTCTCTCCTTTCTTTTTATCTTTCTCTTGCTCTCACTCTCTACAAGAAATACTGGTCATTATTAAGATATTGCCAATTTATACTCTTGGATGAGCCAAGGAAATAATAACATCAAATGACCACTAAATCAACATTTTATCTGAACGCTGGTAAAAGAAAAGTAAAAACTAATCAAATATATAAATTTAAATTTATAAACTTAAGCTTGAGAGACGCAGATTCAAGAGTAATAAACATAAAAATAAGATTATTGCAGTACACAATTAAATAGCGATAAAAAGATGAGCCAATTTTATTAATAATGAGTAATCTAATATAAAATGATTAGGCGCTTTTGTCAAACCAATTTGATAATTGGAAAACCTAAGTTGACATTTCGGTTCATGTAGTCAATAGAAAATGTTTTTTGTCCCTATCTGAATCTGGTTTAACGAACTGGTGCACAAATTTCCATATAAGGTAGACCAAAGAGTAAAGGAAGAAGAGAGAGCAATTCAATACTAACTCTGAACCAAAATTTTTTTTTGGTGTCAGAAGATGGCGCGAGAAAGAGCCTCTTTCTTTTTACTTTCTTTACAAATTTTTTACTCTCTTTTTCTCTTTCATTTCTCTTTCTTTTCAGCATTTAAAATTAATTCAAGACAATTAATATCAACATCAGAAAAGGCTTTTTTGACTACTTTTCAATCTTTTTAATGTTATTTTAATTGATTTTAATGATTTTGATGCTATGTTTTCTTATTTAATGATAAATTTGTGATGATTTAACAGAATAATGTCACTTTAACTAACTAAATCTAAACTAATCAAGCAAAAGTCTACCAAAACGTTTTAATAGTCATTGTATTAAGGTTTCGGTAATATTTTGGTTACGATAAACTTTTCCTGCCAATAAATTCTGAATTTATTCTTTTCATTGGTTAGATTCATAATTACATGGTAAATTCGTTAACCGTTAATATGTCTAACATTATACTAACGACAATTTATTCACCATGAGCTTTATGTGAAGGTGAACGCCCGTTAAATCAATGAATTCAGAATCTATTAGCAGAATAACCAAAATAGTCCCAAACGCTAATTGAATGACTATTAAAACTTTTTGGTAGACTTTTGCTTGATTAGTTTAGATTTAGTTAGTTAAAGTGACATTATTCTGTTAAATCATCACAAATTTATCATTAAATAAGAAAACATAGCATCAAAATCATTAAAATCAATTAAAATAACATTAAAAAGATTGAAAAGTAGTCAAAAAAGCCTTTTCTGATGTTGATATTAATTGTCTTGAATTAATTTTAAATGCTGAAAAGAAAGAGAAATGAAAGAGAAAAAGAGAGTAAAAAATTTGTAAAGAAAGTAAAAAGAAAGAGGCTCTTTCTCGCGCCATCTTCTGACACCAAAAAAAAATTTTGGTTCAGAGTTAGTATTGAATTGCTCTCTCTTCTTCCTTTACTCTTTGGGTAGACTCAATCAACTAGTTGATTTTACTATCTAACGAAAAATGTAAACCCTTTTTAAGTCAATAGGTGATGAATGGAAAGATATTTGTTTTGATTAAAAAACAATAGATTTACATACCGATAAGCCTTTTCTATTTCTTCGTTTCTATTACGGGTCTTCTTAAGTTCGTCTTGTAAAACTTCAATCGTCTTGTTACCATCATTATGAACCTGTCAAGGTGAGGATGAAAAAAAATGACGATATAATTTATAATAGTTAGCTATTATTATTATAATTAAGGAAATATAAAAAAGAAATACTAATGAAAGATTCAGCTTCATCATTAACTGACTTTAAAACAAAAGAGATGAATCGTGTAAGAGAGAAATAAAAATAATAGGCAAGAGAAAAGAAAGATAATGGCATGTCAGAGCTTACCAAATCATTGCTCATCTTCGAAGATCTATTAGATAAAACTTGATAATCACTAGAATATGTGAAACCAACGAAAGGCAAGTGGTTGCCAGCGAAAGCTTTTGATGCGGGAAAATTTTGGGCTGGTTGTTCATTGCTTTCAAATTCGTCAAAATGACTGGTATCATCGTCACTTATCAATTCGGGAACGACGGGAGGAACACCTAAAATTAGGAGAAAAAAACAGAGTTAATCAAAAATAGAAAAATAATCAAAATATGATTGAGATAATGTCACTTTCGGAGTTTGACTTTAAAAGTGAAAATAATGATAACTCACATTCACGTATATTGTCAAAAGTCCAAGTGTCATTTGCAAAAAAAGGATGTCTTTTAATGGCATCAACACCATCACGGCCTAAACGTTTTTCCCGATCTTCCAAAAATGAACAAATTAAATGTTTGGCTTCTTTAGAAATATCAAAATCTTCAGGAAAACTAAGTGAATTTTTGTGGTCCATAATTTTACCATAAGTACCAACCAAGGAGTCAGCGTAAAAAGGCGTATCACCAATGAGAATTTCATACAAGAAAACACCGACTGACCACCAATCACATTCACGACCATAACAACGGCCACCTCCTTGAGATTCTAAGACTTCAGGTGAAATATAATCTGGTGTTCCTACGGCCGAGTCCCCACGAACCAAGCCATCTTCATCCATTCTCATACAAGCACCGAAATCGGCTAATTTAAGGTGACCATATTTGTCAAGTAACATGTTATCTGGTTTAATATCTCGATGAACAAATCCCATAGAGTGGATGGCATCTACGGCTAGGACAACTTCAGCACAATAGAATTTTGCCCACTTTTCTGGTATGTCATAATTGCTCATAAGGGTAACTAAATCTCCTCCAGGCATATAATCCATCACCATATACAGATATTTGCTATCCTGGAAAGCGTAATGTAACTATATGGGAAGAAGGAGAAAGAGATAAAAGTTAAAATGAGACATTGAAGGGGAAAAATCACAGAAAAAAATGAAAGATTTACAAGTACATCATATGATAACAATATGTGTGCATGTAATAATAATGGAACACAGGAATGAATCTGAATGAAGAGGATGAAGGTGATATAAAACAAGGAAACAATAATAGGGGCTTCTAAAAGGAAACGAAATTCCGGATAAGCCAAGTTAGGAGGTAAGCACAAAACCTTCGTTATGTTCACTCACAAAAGAAAAATTTTAAGCAAAATGCTCAAAACTAGTTAAAAACTAGAAAAAAAATGGAAATCTTTCTCCTTCCTAACTAACTCTTTGATTAACACTATTTTGAAGATGTTTTCCCTTTTAAAGTCAATGCTAACCTTTACTATCCAGTCCGAGTTAGCATGAGCCATGATGAACCTTTCTTCCCAGAAGAAAACAGAGTCCCATCGTTTGATCATTTCAAATTTGCTAAGTAGCTTCATGGCGTAAACTTTTTTGGTGGCTTTATGGCGAACTAATTGTACCTCTCCAAAGGCACCTCTACCAATAGTTTTTATCACAGAATAATCATCAGGTTTCATTCGACAATTTTCAATTCTACCCGAGGCCTTTTCATCTATAAAATAAATAAAAAAATGTATTAATGTATTGTAACATCATAGGTCGTTTAAAGTTTTTCTCCATAGCCACTTATGGCGATGATGACATTGATGATCAAATTTTTGACATCGAGAGCTGTTGGTCTTGTTAATATTAAGTACCCTGTTACTATTATATTATAACAAGATATTTTTATCTACATTTATTTATCAAAGTAAAATGATCATCATATATGCATCGTCATATCATGTGGTTGAGTTACTCGCCAAAGTTGACCAGCAAGAAAGCAATAATGAGCAAATAGCAGGTAAAACTTACATCTTGAAAGAAAACCTTCTATATTTTTGAGCCTACGAAGTGCAGGTTGGTCACAGTCAGTGACAACTGCTTGGACACAATCCTAATAAAATAAAAATGTAAAAGAATTAGAAATGAAAAACTAGGAATGAGAAAAAACATTGCAAAAAAGACAAGAAAACAAGATATAAAAACAAAAAGAAAAAAAGTGCTAAAATAGGCAAGATTTTTTCTTCTTCTTTCTGCTCTCTCTTCAATTCTTGATTATTTTTCAATCTCTTACCAATAATCCGTCAACATTAAG
The DNA here is from genome assembly GCF_039701765.1 of Tetranychus urticae. NCBI lineage: Eukaryota > Metazoa > Arthropoda > Arachnida > Trombidiformes > Tetranychidae > Tetranychus > Tetranychus urticae. Next base: position 19,676,748 of record NC_142958.1, on the reverse strand, counting down.
CTCAGATCTAATGTTAAGTAAACAATCCTCAAGTTCTTGTAGCCGTATTCTCCTGTTTTCATCAATTACAGTATCCATTTTGATTTCACTTTACGGTAACTTTTCTTGGTAAGTTCCCTTTGCCTCTCACTCTTTTGACTTGCTTTTAATTCAAAATATAATCTGTTGATGTCTCCCTGGTCCAATCCACTTTACTCTTATCAGTTTTCTTGAGTAGTAGTTTAAGAATACCAAAGACACGCTTTACACATTTACATTGAAAAATTGTGGACAGATGAAGGAAAAACAAAATCAAAAAATTAACCAATAAACAGAAAAAGAAAGCACAGATAGAGGCAAAAAATAGTAGTAAATGATTATAATAATAAAGTAACGAAGCAAAAGAATGATGATGAGGATGAGAAAGAAAAAGGTAGAGACAAGAGAACTTGATGGAGTTGTAGTTGTAAGAAGTAGTAATATGTATATATAAAAAAAAATATGTTCAACTTTTAATATATGGTTCCAATTAGAAAAATAGAACGTTATAACGATATAAAAATCAATGGAGGAAGGTTAAACATTTCAATTGGATTAATCATTTTGATAACAAAAAAAAAATTAAATCAACAATCAAAACAAAATTTTCACATTTTAGGATCTTTCTGTCTCTTCATCTAAGGTAAAATAAATAAAGTTTAAGCTCAACTGTTGAACAGTCACTGTCTTTCTCACTCTCAATAGGAAACGCCAGTTTTGTTAAGCAAGAGGAGAGAAAGATAACAAGCGAGGGAAATACAAACTATTTCAGAGTAGCTATAAAATATTGAATCGTTTACTGAAAATGGATTTCATTTAATCAACAGTTCAGTAATTACCCAATTAATTGCTTTCATGGAGCCACAATAATTTTCTTTATTTTCTCATCTTCTCTCCTGTTGATCATCATTTAATCTGATTTGATAAAAAAGGCTTCATTTGAATGAATTGATTGTTTCAAATCTGGTGTAAGATATTTTTTTATTGTTTAATATTCAACGCTCTATTAATAGTTTTAATTTATAATGAACGTTGATAGCTTGAAGCTGGCCATTAAAATATATTTTACTAATTATTTCTTGTCTACTGATTGGTGTTAATTAGTCATTTCTCATGGGTAAAAGTAATTGGGCTTTTCGGTTGAAAAGGGTTTTATCGATTGTAATCTGATTCTAGTGAAAGTCAAGTTGATTTTTCACTATTTACAAAAATTTTCTCTAATTAAGGCTTTTATTCATTTGTGATGATTGATTACAATGAAATTATTCGATTAATTATTGATTTAATAAAGATTTGGTTTTTAACCAGAAAACCTGGTTTTACAGTGAGAATAGCCAAGTTTTTGCTCGGAAAATAGACGATAATGTGTGTGTTCACCAATTTTCTAATGGACTCGGTTTAGTGTTTATTTTAATTATTTACTTCAATTTGTGTCCCAATTAATTAGATTTGTTTGATTATTTTTTTTGTACAAAAATTGTACATAATGTCTGGAGAAACCATTGGTATCATTTATCCTCCGCCGGAGTTGAGAAGTAAGTATTTTGTTTCTCTTTTATTTTGCGCTCTCATCTGTTCAGTTTCCTTGGTTGAATATTTTTTTCCCCAATTAATCAATATTACTTTCGATTTTGTTTAATATATTTACAATTTACTTTTTGTTTTATAGACATTGTTGACAAGACTGCTAGTTTTGTTGCTCGTAATGGTCCTGAGTTTGAAACAAGAATCCAGCAAAATGAACAAAATAACCCGAAATTTAATTTTCTCAAAGCTGGTGACCCTTATCATGCTTATTATCAATATAAAGTCAAAGAATTTAAAGAAGGTTCGAAAGGCAGTGAAATATCAGCTCCACCTAGTACTGTTTCTAATTCATTCCAACCGGCTCAAAATCGGTCCATTCAACCTCAACAAAATAGGATAAATAAACAACTAGAGCTGTTTGCCGAAACTGCTTTTGTTCCTAAAGATCCGCCGCCAGATTTTGAATTCTCTGCTGAACCTCCTTCCATCTCAGCATTAGATTTAGATATTGTCAAGTTGACTGCTCAATTTGTTGCAGTTCATGGAAGATCCTTTCTCACTAACTTAATGAATAGGGAACAGAGAAATTTCCAATTTGACTTCTTACGACCACAACATGGAATGTTTGGTTATTTTACTCAACTTATAGAACAATACACTAAAATTCTCATGCCAGCTAAAAACTTAGTCCCTGATTTGCAAAAGGAAATCGCATCGCCAAGCTCCATATTGGCCAAAGTGAGGTATAGGCAAGAATGGGCCAAAATACAAGAAGCCGAGAAAAGAAGAGAACAAGAAGAAGCCGAAAGAGAAAGGATTCAATATGCCCAGATCGATTGGCATGATTTTGTGATAGTAGAAACGGTTGATTATCAATTACACGAGCAAGGTCTTTTCCCTCCTCCTACAACACCAGAAAGTGTTGGTTCGCGACTTCTGTTGCAGCAACGAATTGAAGAGCAAGGACAAGAAGCGGTGGAAATGGACGTTGATTCTGATGAGGAATTAGATGAAATCAGAAAAGCTGAAAAGGCAAAAGAATCTATGCCACCTCCATTGCCACCTTTACCTCCTCAATTGGATAATGTTGTCATTCGGAAAGACTATAATCCCAAAGCTAAGACTCAAGCTGCACCAGTTGCCGCAGCCACAAAAACAGCTGAAGCATGGGTTGTCTCACCCATTACAGGGGAGAAAATTCCTGCCGAAAAGCTGCAAGAACATATGCGTTACGGTCTTTTAGATCCACGATGGGTTGAGCAAAGAGAACGAGCTCTTCAAGAAAAGATGCAACAAGAAGAAGTTTATGCATCTGGATCAGCTATTGACATGAATCTTAAAGAATTAGCTGAAAGACGTAGTGATATTTTCGGTTCTGGTGATGAAGAAACTGCAATCGGTAAAAAGATTGGTGAAGAGGAGAGAAAGAAGCCAGAGAAAGTCACCTGGGATGGTTACACTGCTAGTATGGAAGCGGCAACTCGAGCTGCTCGAGCTAATATTTCAATTAAGGACCAAATTCAACAAATTCATCGTACCAAAGGACTTCTTCCTGATGAAGATAAGGAAAGAATTGGACCAACGTTACCATCATCATCACAAGCTAATCAAGGTCCACCTGTATCATCAGCTATGATTCAAGCAATGTCAGGTCCACCTCCAACAACACAATCAATGTCAGGTAGACATCACCACCACCACCATCAACAACAACAAAAGATGGATCAACAACCTAATCAACCACAAATGCCAACTATGGTTAATCTAGTTAATCCGTTGACCGGTGGGCCTCGAGGCCAGCCTCATCCCCACTCACATCCTAGTTTACAGCAACCCCATGTATTGACTCCTCAACAAGCTACACAGTTTGTTTTACCGCCAGGTGCTCAACCCAACGGACCTCCATTCATGATACCAACTCCTCAAATGATGATGGGGATGTATGGAATTACTCAGATACCTACAATGCCTCCTAATGAAGATCTAAATCCTAATTCTGTTTCCATGAGTATTTCACAAGATGATGAACCGCCATTCAAAAAGTCTCGCGAAGATAGCATGGTTCCTGAAGACGAGTTTATGCGTCGTTTCAATGGTCCCGTCACCTTCCAAGTCAAAGTTCCAGAAGTACCAGATAAACCTGAATGGAATTTACAGGGACAAACAGTTAATTTAACATTACCTTTAACTGATATGGTATCAGTGATTAAAGCGAAAATTCATGAGCAACTTGGCCTTCCGCCCGGTAAACAAAAGTTACAATTCGGAAGTACTTTTATTAAAGATTCAAATACCTTAGCTTTTTGTAATATTGGCTCTGGAGCCACTTTAACACTTGGTCTCAAAGAAAGAGGTGGTCGTAAAAAATAATTTATAAATTACATTATATTAATAACAACATTTGCATTAATTAACTAAATTGGTTAATTTGCTTGCTATCGTGTTTTCATCATCAATCATCTCCATTGCATTAGCTGTTAAGCTTGTACTTTTCAATATTAAACCATGGAACTTGACTTTCTTTGATAAATTTTTACATGTTTCATGATTTTCATCATCTAAATAACTAAATTCTTTTCCCTCGTAATCCTCATATACTTCGAGTGGACGTTTTTTTCGCGATATCTGAACGAACTTCATCACTGCAGCATCCATTATTGATATGTTTGATGACGAGGATGATTGACTCTTAGGTTTTCTCAAAAATTGAGCCATTCTCTTTAATTGAGCGAAATACAATTTGTAGATGATTAAGAAACCCTTCTCATACTGTCTTCTTTCACGTCCAATAATGAAATTAGTCAATAATTTATCATTTAATTATAGTGTTCCTATCAATTCCGTTCAATGGTTATGCGATAAAAATTTTAAAATCAAGTTTTTGAAACAAAAGGTCATAGAGTTAACGCTACATGTATCAATGAGGTTCTTACAAGGTGCAAGGTTGTTAGTGCCATTAAGATTATGAATTTCAAGACTTGAAAGACATCCTTTTTGCAGCGCGTTAACAGTTTACGCCACAAAAAACTGAGATACTTATAATTATGAAAAAATCTTGATTGCTTTTCAAAATTTTAGCGGATTTGCTTCCCTTCTTGGTTTCCGTAATTGTTTTCGCTGTCCATATGTTTGTTCGACGTGCAACACTTACAGTATTTGTTATTTTTTAATATTAATACAGTCCAATTCATCATGTTTAATTTTCTGTGAGTATCTGTGAGTATATGTGATCTTATTGATCAGTTAGACAAGGGCATTGAAAATATGCACAAAATGTGATAAACTGATGGCTAAATCAATTGTGAGTTAACCATCAACTGATCGAAATAATCGAATTGCCATTCCATTCCAGTTTTCCATATAAGTAAATATAAAATACAAATCAAATAATTAATTTAATGCCATATTAGTAATAAAATTGATCTCAACGATTTTCAATCAACAGAATCTGTTAAACAGATTGAAACTTATCAACTTATCCATTCAAACCAATATAATTTATTTCCTCTTTTATCTAACAGATGGAACTAAATATGATTTATTGAAATAAAATGTTTCAAGCAAATCCACCCAAATTCATCCAATTTTTTTACCCTTTTCTTTCCAATAATAAACTTTGACAGTTTTTAGCTTAAAATATGCAAGAAGGTGCCCAACCAGCTCAGGCCAATACTAAAAGCACTCCTGAGGATCAAGAATGGGAACAATTCAAGGTAAGATAATAATATTGTCTAACATGGATACAGTTTTTATAAACAAATCAGATTCTCGAGAAAGCTTAATTATTAATGAAAGCAAAACTGCTTGCAATATCTCAAACATTTCAGCTGCCAACTTTAAATAATTTTTCTGACCTTTTACTCGATAGGCCAAGTATAATAAATCTTATGCGTCAAAAGAAGAGGAAAATTATCGAAGATCAATTTTTGAAAAAACAGCGAAAGACATTAAGGCTCATAATGAAGCGTTTGAAAGAGGTGAAAACACTTGGACCCAAGGAATCTACGAGTGGGCGGATTTGGTAAGTTATCCTCAACAATTAAAAGTTTCAATGCTAATCTTTTACAATTACCCCATTACAGACGTCCGAGGAGTTCAAAGCAACTCGTTGTGGCTATCGAAGCTCTCCAGAAAAATAATCAATATTATTTTACATTCTGAAACAATTTCGACCTCGAGCCCTTCTGTATAAAATCAAAATAAAATATATTATTACAAGCTATTTGTAACCAGCAATGTATTGGAAAAGTAAATTGAAAAAACTGAAAACTAGGTTACATAAAAAAGTGATGATCAGTAGTGGAATTAGCAACATGAAATCAAGACCTTGATCAGTGTTAATTCACTGATTAAAATAATTCTAGTTTAGTAGTTTAATGATACTGATCTCTGTTCATCCGATCTAAAATTAAATTATCTATTAAATAATAATATCTAACAAAATATTGGCAATGATAAAATAGCAATTTGGTTGTCAACCACATAAACTCATTGATTTAAAATTTAGTTTTCCAGCGTAACAGAATTATAATCTTCAGTTAAATCCTTTTGAGTTCCAACTGAACAATATTAACTCACAATATATTGAGAATCAATCGTTTTTCTCGATTAATCTCTCAACAATTAAAACAATCTATTAATATTAAACTTTCAATGAACTAGTGTATTAAAACTGTTTTTGGTACAAAAGTGATGAAGCTGCCAAGAGTACTTTCAATTCACACCTTAACAGGGAAACTTTATCATATTTTTAATCTGATTTTACATTATTGGGTTACAATTGTGGGTCAATTAAAATCAAGTTAATTTCATTTAAAAATGAACAGCTGATGAAAGTAGCATTTTTGGTTTTTATTAATTTTGATAAACTTTGTGACATTTTTGAATGATTGTTAATGATTTCTGGTCAATGATTGCTTATTTTTACGACTAATCTAGAATATTTGGACAGATTTAAGTACTCAATATGTTGGTGAATGAATTTATTATTGAATCATATTCAAATTTTGTTCAAAATGGAAAAAGTCTTGATTGATGGTGTGAACTGATTTAAAATGTTAGCTTAGTTCAAATTAAATTGAATTGTAGTAACATTCAGTAATTTGAAATGATGATGAACCAATGGCGAGGACACAATGATGCTTAGACACACCATTGGAATGTAACCGGTGAAAAGATCAATTATTAATAAATAATGGTTAATAAACTGAGTTGGTGATAAACTATGAAAGTGAATATATATTAATGCTAATCGACATTAGTCGTTTACATTAAATTGCTGACTTCACCGAATTATACCGATGAGTAAACTAAGTTCAAGGTTTAATTGATAATTTTCTCGATTTCATTGATGTTCTTGAATAGCTGTTGGAATTTGATTTCAATAATGAAATTCTTGCTCATTCTGAAGCTATTAATCTCTCAGGAACCGACAGTATTCAAGCTTTACCTATGCCGAAAAAGACCGACAAATTAAATGTGTTTGAATGTCTATGAAGTTTATTATAATTATAAGGGAAGGAAATTATGAGGAAATGGACAAAATTCACTGATTGAAAATTGAAAATTATGATCTGTATGAGCTCTACGTATAACTCTAGCGTTCATGCTCTTTTGCTGAAAAATGTAGGATGCATCGACAAGGGCAATGAGTGATGGGGCTGGTACTTAGAAAAAAGATTCCGCAATATAAGTTTTGGGCTCTGCGAATTATATGGCGTGTTATATGCCCAAATCCGAACTGAAAGTGGCACAAAAAGTCTCATAATTATCTTCAAAGTGCGATGAAATTATCAGTTGACACTCGATGCCAGACAAACGAATATCGCAGCTATATAAGTGAAAGGCATACTGGTTCTGAGCTTCACAAGAGTCTAAACATAAATCTAATATGTTTGAAATCAAGCAAAGGCTCACATGCTTCCATTAAAGTTTTGAATTGGTCAGGTTCGTAAAAGTTAAAGTTAAGTGGGATTGGATGTTTGATTATCACACCAAACCTTGCATTTTGTACATCATCACGAAAAGGATTACCGCACTTTGAAAGTCATGTTGATTCATTGCGGTATCAGATGCAGGCAAAGCTAACCAGTCCGACATTTCTCCAATCAAATCCCTTTGACAAAATCTAGTTCTTGCAAGAAGAAAAATGTTGATAGTAAGTAGAACAAAAACACGATAAGTGTCAGGCACAGACTTAAGTGACTTTGGCTCTGCACAGCCCAAACAACAAGTCGCGCGTCCTGCTTTCGACCTTTTTGTTGTTTGGGTTGCCAGCTACAGGTGCTCTTCACCGTCAGACATATCACTGTCCGGATTGTAGTCACTTCCATCAACATCACTGGTATGAATGTAGTCACCAGATACGGATGAACTAGAGTCTTGGTCAAAAGTACCTCTAGAATCATCAATGTTGCTAGGTACTAGTGTGCTTGGATCACTTCTTTCATCGTGCATCGTGCATCAACATCACGATCATCATCACTTTTATCATCTGCACTTGAAGAAACTGATGATATATGTTGCTGTTGATATCCAGAAGGACCTGGAAGGCATTCAGCAGACGACTCAAAAGACGTTGACAATGATGAGCTAAAACTAGCATGTCCAGAGATTGGAATCTCATACGATCTGTGAGGGGAGTTTTGGTTAGATGGAACTAAAGTTGAAATAGTTGTGGATTCACTCTCACTTTCACTGTTCGCAGCAGATGGTTCACTCTGCTCATCATTACCGTCCTCAGAGCTGGGATCTGCTATCACAAGCTCCTCTGAAACTGGATTCACTATAGCATTCAATTTATGAAGATGAGGAGGTTGAGTTATCAGTTGTTCATCTTCATTCATTTCCATGTCAGTAGCACTATTGTTGATTCAGTTTCAGAACAGAAGATTCAGAAGAAGATGTGCCAGAATGGTACCCTTGCATATAGCACTTATTACAAATATCATTGCCAAGTGATATCTGCACATCTGGGCATCTGGTTCTGAGAAAATGCAGCGTTGATTGTTTGTTTAGTTTTCTCACGCGTTCACTCTTTCTCGAATTTTTCAAGATGACACAACAAGCAGAACACCTTTCCATGGTAATAACTGAAGCAAAAGCATCAATACAATCAAGTATGAGAAAAAATGAAATTACATTATTATTGAATTGAAGTACATATTCATTTAATTGCAAAATCGTTACCTTTTAAATTAAAAGAGAAGGATTGACTCGAGAAGATAGAAGTAGATTTTTAGTAGAAAACCAAGAACGCTGCAAATATACCTATGAGAAATGAGAAGAAATGAGAAATATATTAGTAAACATAAATAGCCAAATAAAACCTAATCTATTCTGAATAAATCTAATTCTCTCATATCTGAATTGATAATTTCAAAAAAGTACGGATTTCATTATTTTAAAAACGCACATTGGTTTCACTAATAAGGTCAAAGGTATAAAAAAGTAATGAGTAACAGATTTCATTGATCTTGTTTGTATATGACTTCCATTGAGATTCGTTTGAGATTTTAGATCAGATCATTCATTCAAAACAAACATCTTGCAGCTATTCTAACCTTTATGAACATATTATTCCTTATCATGGCTTACTGCTCTAACTGTAATCTTGCTTTCAGGTTGCTGAAAGGTTGCGAAAAGAGTTAGGAAATACAGCATCAGCAATGCTGAAATGTTGAATTTTCTTAATTCAATGCACGGTTCCAGGGGTTGCAATGATAAGGACCATATTGGTTCTGTTATTTGCAACCGATGCCGCCAAGTTTATTACAAACACAGGAAGAAAAGGACCATGGAAACCGCTGATTTTTGTGAAAAGTTCAAACTTTGTTTGAACATTAAAAATTAGGATTTCTATTAAAAGCTCAAAAGACTTACAAAAGTTCCATCTGACATGCCGGAAGAACGATGCCGTGGGATGTAATTTGTTTAAAAAATATATTTAAAATACCATACTGTAATCATTTTCGCAAAAATTTCATTTTCAATACCAAAAAATAAAGGTTCAATTTGTAAAAAAAAGTTTCCCACACTTTTTTTGGTTCCCGCGCAAACATTGCCCCACGCTCCCTCGCCCCTTAATTAATCATTAAAAAGTTGTCTGGGTCTGGAAAAAATTTAAACAGAGCGGACCAGTCCATCCAGACCCGAAAAAGTGACCCAGACCTTGACTTTTTATAACTACAGTCACCCTTCTGAAACTGCACTTCTCGGGAAATAGCTTATTTACACTATTGGTCGGGCAACATATTTCACGATTTTCAATCTTCCTTAATAGACCAAATTTAACCTAAAATGTTGCTTTAAGCTGATTTCGCGAGTTTTTGGATTGATATTTCACGAAAGAAAATTGAATTAAGTCAATTGGTAATTAAAAAAATTGAATCAAAAATCGACGAAATGCGAAAGTAGATCTAACTCCTCCTTAATAGGGACCATTGAAAAAAATAAGTGCAGTTTCAGAATGGTGCAGTTTCGGAAGGGTGACTGTACTAGTTAGAGATAGCAGGCACGATCATTTTCAAGCTTGATCTTTGTATCCAAAAAAATTAAAAGATCAAGCCCAAGATCGACCAAAATTAAAAGATCGATCTTTCAATTTTTTGATTTTCCGTACAACTGATGACTCAAATATTTGAGTGAAAAACAAAATCATCAAAAATCTATAATATCAGTTTTAGGGTTATTTTACGTAATTTTTAGTCCGATCGATCTTTCTCGAGTACTCGGATTTATAAAAGGTTGATCTCAATCAGATAGTAAGTTCAATAGCTTGATTTTTGCTCGGCTCGCAGCTCTCAAAGATCGATCTTTCGAGTACTTGATCTTTTCGTCCATCCCTACTACTAGTGTTTATCGATGATATGTACCAACACGTTTTATCGAAAAATATTGTAAGTTACAGATCTCTAGCTATTATGATCACAGAATGGCGAAGGTTCAACGGAAAATTGAAGGGATCTGTTGCACAGAAAAAGTGAATTTTATTCCTTTAAGTGCCTTTTCTGTTAGCTATCAAAAGTTATATCAGGGAAATAAGTTTTATGAATAAATCTGATTCCACAATTAAACAAATGGCGATCGAAGTTTTCACTTTGACCTCGATCTATGCCAAAAGAGTAAGTAAAATTTAGTAAATAAAAGTATATAATGCATGGAATGATTAGAAAATTGAACAAAATGATTTCAACTAATGAACCAATCATTTGCAGTTAATGCTTCTCTGGGTGGACGCTTGTTTAGTCTTCAATCGAGTATCATTCAATCTGGCATATTGATCATAAATTTTACCTTGTTGAAGGTGTAAATAAATCACTTGAATAACCTTTTTTGTGTTAAAAAAATCTAAAAATCTACAACTTTTCTGAAAATTATTTTCCACCTAATCTGTGTTTTCCTTTGTACGTGTTGTAAAATGAATAAATCAAGTGGAATCACTCATTAAGCTAATGTTACAATAGTCACTGTGTCATGGTTAAACTAACGGAACGATACAAGGATTCACATTAATGTTACAATGAACAACAATGGCCATAACTTGATTCCATAGATACTTTCAAACTTGATTTCAGTTTCGATTTGATTTTGAATTAGCTTGAAATGATCATTCCATTACAATGAACAACTATTAATTGTGTATCACAAGCCTTGAACCTGAAATGTCAACTAATATCCAATAACAAATATCTTTTTATAAAGGGTCCCTAATAAAGTCTCGGAATGAAAGTAAAGTGAAATTTTTCAGGGAATCAGTTTGTTTGGTAAATGAATAGAACTTGTAATCTTTAATAGATACTATAAACTCCATTTTGGGAAATTTTGCGCAATTTCGACCTTACTCCTTTCATCAGGTTAAGTCCAGAACGACTAGCGACTTTTTTTGATATTTTCAACCAAGTTTTTTTGAATTCCTCCAGGTTTGAGGCCGTATTTTTTTCCTTGGCATATTCAGCTTTACATAATGCCCAGAACTTCTCAATAGGCCGAGCTTGAGGTAGATTAGGACAGTTTTCATCTTTCTCGACACAATCGATATTATTTTCCGCTAGCCATGTAATAACCGGCTTCGAATAATGAACAGTTGCCATGTCAGGCCAGAATAAAACTGGTGCATTTTCATGGTATTTTTTTATGAATTTTGAAAGAATGGCCTTCAAACAATATTTCTTATAAATTTCAGAGGTCATTGTTGACTCTGAAATGAATGGGCGGGATACATTACCGAGCTCATCGATTGCTTGCCATACCAAAAACTGCTTAGGAAATTTGGCCTTTTGATTAATTTTGTGGTCAATGGGAACATTTTCAGGGTCTCTGCAGGTATAAAAATGTCTGCCGGGCACTTGTGATGGGTCGGCAGGGACATAAGTCTCGTCGTCCATGATGAGTACCGTTCCTTTTCTGCGGGAAAGTTTCCGGTAAATTTTTCCGGAATTTTTCAGAGACCGATTTTGTTGCTCTGGACTGGCCTTTGGTACAGTTATTTTGACTCGCGATTTCATACCTAATTTTTTCCTCTTGATATGGCCAAGGGTTGAGACGCTTAATTTCAACTTTTTAGCAGCTTGAGTCTCCGATATTGAAGGGTTCTCCGTGTACAAATTGTCCACAGCATTTAAAACTTTGGGGGTCATTATCTTGACCGGTCGACCTGAGGAAAAGTTTGTTTTCACTCTTTTCTCATCATTATACCTTTTTATTATTCCATAGAATGTTGAACTGGGAATTCCTTCAGATTTGAAGTGTTGCCAGGTCACTTTAGAGTCAAATGCACCAGAATCACAATAAAATGAAATAACTCTTTCCGCAAGAGCGTCACGTTCAGCCTTATTTAGCATATTTAGTTCACGAAATTAAGTCTACTTTTGGTATAAAATTGATCAAGAAAGTGCATTCTTTAATTTTCTATCAAAATTTTTTTAATATCCCTTGAAAAAAGCCGTTAATTTTTGTTTTAAATTTAGTCCGAGACATTGTTAGGGACCCTTTAAATGAAACAAGAGCTTAATCATAATCCATAATTCTGTCTATTATGATCAACTAAATTGATCGGAACTTTGGATCTATCATTCTGGCCAAACAATTTTGTCGTCTCCACTAGAGTTGGGCGATATTATCGAAATCGATGATATATATCGATATTTTTACAAAAAATATCATCGATAAACTGAAAAAAATATCGATATGATTTAAGACATTTAAAAGATGCTAATTAGCTAAATTTTTGTGTAAATTTCGGAAAATTTTTAATGACCATAACATTGCATTTTTATATCTCTGCATTCGCTCAAGAAAAGGCTCTTTTCAATGCAAAAGATATAATCTGAGACATTGAAAAGCTCATCTAATGACAACTTTAAAGTCTTTTCAGAGTTCATTATGAGATTATTCATTCAGTAATTGTTTTTTGTTTCGTTTTCATAAAATATCGATAATATCGATAATATCGATATCGCAAAATTTCATATCGATATTTACGATGATATTATTTTTCAATATCGCCCATCTCTACTCTAAACTCAACCCAGCTCAATCGCTTATTGAAGAGCAGAATAAAAACACAAAAATGTGATTAAAATTTAAAATCTGTTAGCACCCAATCAGTGATAATGTATCTGATCATGGGAGGGTTAATTGACAAAAATAAATGCTCATCAAAGTAGCTAAATTGGATCATTATTTAACCTATTTAATTAAGAGACATCATTTGATCAATCAAAGGAGAAGAGACAAAATAAAAACAATTTTACTCGTTCTCTATCAATCTTGATTGTGATTAATTTGATTATCAATCAATCAAATAATTTATTCAGATTCATCAATTGATCAAAGCTTCATATCTCGGTGATTTAATTGTTTTTCATTTATTCATTTAACTTCACATTTTGAATCGTGCTAAACACAACCTGGAAAAAATTGGTTAATTAATCTTCAACTTGACTCATTAAAAGTGGTAAATTGGAGCAACGTCTTTTGTCAATTGTGATTAATTGTCCTCATATTTAAGACTTTAATTGTTAAATCGATTAATTGAATCATGATTGATTCAAATTATCCGTCATCAAGCATACAAACTGACATGGATCTGGTCCCTGCCAGTCTACTGTATGCATCTTCACTTGATCTGTTGTCCAGCCATCATGAAATTTATGACTACGGTGACTTTGAGAACCAAAATAATCTCAACAATATTAATTTGACTGATTCGTCCTTTCCCGAGTTACCTAACTTTAATAATAACTTCAATAATTGTCAATATTCAAACAGTCAGTCAAACAAACATGACCACTACAATCTAACCTCGTTCAGCAACCAGTTGGTGGAAAGTGATGGACCAACTTCAATTCCTACTGAAACAACAATCTCAACTTCATCTTCTGTATCGACTTGTTCATCATCATTTGATTATCATTATCACCGACCACTTTCCACAACAAGTCTTGACTCGTTGGATGCTTCACGATCAATTGATGGCTGTAAACGCGATCTAATCAAAGCAACACTCAACTTTGCCATCCAAAGCCGTAGAAGGTCTTTAGGTTTAGGTGAGATTGAACTGAGCCAAGCTAAAAATCAAGATTCTCGTCCCTCAAGCTGGACTGATGAAGCCGATGAAAAGAAAATTTCTCGCAGAGAAAGGAATCGAATCGCTGCTAGAAAATGTCGGAAAAATCGTAAACTGAAATTCATTGCACTGAATAAGGTAAGCTTCCTAGATTCATCTACTTCATCTCGTCATCTAGTCGTTTTTTGAATTTAAGTTATTTGGTAGTAAACAAAAGCAAGAGACTTTATTTTCACGACAAAGATCAAAAGGCAATTTTTATCACAAAATTTTAGTTCAACATCGGAATACAGTTCATTGACTAATTCACTATTTTGAATTTCCTTTTCAGGCAAAGGAGAATCTGGATAACGCCAATACCAATTTAAGAGAGGAGTTAAAAAAATTGAAAAGGGAAACTGGACAACTTGAAGGTCTGTTGACCTCTCACCAATCTCAATGTTATTTGATTTCCTGGTCCTTTCAACCAACTCTTAATTCAACAGAATCATCATGGTCATCATCTCCTCAGCTGTTTTATCAATCACAATCTTCGTAATCTTCAACATAATCATCACGTGCTAATTGCGCAAAAAATAAATTGAAATATATTTATTAGTTGTTTTCTTACAAATAAGATAAAATGCCGTCCAAGACAGCTTCATTTTGTATTTATTAATCTAATTGTAAAATGGATTCACCATTTGATTTTATTCAATAAGTTTTTGGCATTCAAATATGAATAACTCAAGAACTCATAATAAGCATAATACTTAGCATCATGCTCTAACTCGTTTCGTGAGTTTTTGACTAAAAAAATAGTGAAATAACCAAAAGTAATCGGCCACGAACTTTCCATATGTATTTAAGATTGATGGTCGAAGTGATTTTCCAAAATTAAACTCATTGTAATATGAACTTGGATGTAGTTATTGGATCACAGCAACGATATTTCAATAAACTGATCGAAACAATGAAAGAGAAGAAAAAAATGGAAAAATTCAGTTTTAACATTTAGTTTATTATTGGATGATTGGACGTTGAAAGAATACATTTCTATTGAAATTAAATGCTTAAACATTGAGTTTGTCAATAATCATGCAAGATAAATGTCACAGTTATATGTTATTTAAGATGTTAGATTTAACCGAAAAGACCTGAAAAGGCACCAGTTAAAGCACCAACAGCTTCACCTGCTGCATCACTAGCGGCTTTAAGTCCATTGCTGGCCATTTCACCAGCCTTTGAAGCTCCATAAGTAATAGCAACAAAAGTAGCATCAACATTATCAGAAACTTTCATAGCAGGCCCAATAGCTGCTTTTACTGCATTTTCAACTATTTGATCAGCTATTGAAGCTTCATCAGAAAGTGAATCTCCTTTAGCCCCAGCAGACTTAACCGAATCATTTCCTAGTCCATTGGTACCTTGACCAATGGCACTACCAAGTTTAGCACCAAGTAAAGATTGAGCAACACTTGTAACCATGTTAGCTTGGAATGCAGCAATGTCACCAATAGCACGAACTGCATCACCAGTCATGTTAGTAAAAGATTCAACGGCACCTGCAGCCACATTGGAACCAGCACTAGCCAATTTACCAGCTCCATCAATACCAGAACTAACAGCATCACCTAATTGTTTTACTGCCTGAACAGCCATTGAAGTATTGATTTTGTTACCAATTTCTTCACCTCCGACAACAGCACCAAGTGCATCAAACTCCTCATCAACTGCTGAGCCAATATCAGATGCGACATCACCCAACTGGTTAGTTCCATCTTTGACAAAACTACCAAGAGGAGCTAAACCAAGTTCACTGAGAAGTAAATTAGCCATTCGACCAGCTCCTTTAATGGCACCAGAAGCCATGTTACCGTTATATGCAGCAATGTCACCAATAGAACGAACTGCATCACCTGTCATGTTAGCAAAAGATTCAACGGCATCTGCATCCCCATTAGAACCAGCATCAGCCAATTTACGAACTCCATTGATACCAGAAATGACAGCATTACCTAACTTGGTTTCGGCATCAACTCCACCAATACCTTTACCAGCATTAGAAGCAACTGATGAGACCACATTAGAGGTAATTTTGAATGTGTCTAAGAAGTGACGACCATGGACATTGCTTTGCAAATCGAAGTCGGGTGATTGTTCATTGCAAACTACTGATGAAGCGATGAAGAGAGAGAAGAGGATAAAGACTGGAATTGGTTGCATATTGATGGCCAAGTTAGGAACTTTGTTTTTACACAATAATATAGCTGAATTCATTGAGTTTGACGGTACTTTTTATTTTCTTTGCTCATCTAATTCTCGATGGTGTGATAGATGAATATACGTGTAATGTCTAATTGTAATCTTATCACATCGATGAGAATTGGATGCGCAATGTAAATTAAAAGTACCGTCAACTCAATGCATTCAATTGTATAATCGATTTGATACTTGAGGATAATCAAATCCAAAACTTTTAATATTTATATGCTATTTAACTCACTATTTGCTCAAACAAATTTTCTTATTTTTTTTACGTCCAATTTAAACAATGAAATATTTAATTTCACAGTTTTGATTGATTTTCATTATTAAATCGAATAGTTAGAATATGATATTATATTGTTTTAATTTGACATAAAATTCAGACAATTTGTGTGTAGAAGTATATAAGTGTAAGTGTATAAGTTTTGTGTTTGGTTATCATCAAGTTAATTTACCTCAAGTATCAAATAGTCAAATATTGTTATTGCTATTTATGCTTTCAATGCTAAATCTTTGAGGGTTAATTTTTTCTCTTTTTCGCTGATTTTAATATAATTTTGTGACTCTTCATCTGTAACCTAACTCCCGAATACTACAGATGTACGGTCAAACTTCTAGTCAGGGGCAAAAAGTTAGTCTAACATTACCTTTAACTGATATCTTATAAGTGATTAACGCAAAAATTCACGAGCAACTTGGCCTTCCGCCCGGTAAACAAAAGTTACAATTCGGAAGTACTTTTATTAAAGATTCAAATACCTTAGCTTTTTGTAATATTGGCTCTGGAGCCACTTTAACACTTGGTCTCAAAGAAAGAGGTGGTCGTAAAAAATAATTTATAAATTACATTATATTAATAACAACATTTGCATTAATTAACTAAATTGGTTAATTTGCTTGCTATCGTGTTTTCATCATCAATCATCTCCATTGCATTTGCTGTTAAGCTTGTACTTTTCAATATTAAACCATGGAACTTGACTTTCTTTGATAAATTTTTACATGTTTCATGACTTTCATCATCTAAATAACTAAATTCTTTGCCCTCGTAATCCTCATATACTTCGAGTGGACGTTTTTTCGCGATATCTGAACGAACTTCATCACTGCAGCATCCATTTATAATATGTTTAGCGAATTGTGAAATTCCGTAATTGCAATGGTTTTTGAGCAATTGAAGTTCCCAAAGTTGAGTTGCATGGGCATTACAATATTCAGGATCTTCCACATGAGGCATGAATAATCCAGTTCCAGCACTTTCGCAATCTAAGAGAATATCAGCTCGAGGATGTTCAATAAACATTCGTCTCACAAATGACAATAATGCTAATGTTGCAGCATCATTTGTTTGAAGGGAAACTGATGTACATCGCTTCATAAAGGCCACAACTCGAGGGAAACTTGTTTTTCTTCGCTTTATTATCATAGTGTCCAAACACTTCAATAAAACTATTATCGTTTTTGTAGGTATTGACAAATCGATATCAGGTAATATTTGATATAATCGCGTATAAAATCGTTGATGATCTATGTTAAGAGCGCTTCCTTCTTCAGACAGGATCGAGAAAACTGTTTGACAACTGTTGAGAGTCTGTACAGCATCCAAGAGATCGGATTTGATCAGCTTGAACAGAATATTGATTAAATCATCGAAAAATTCAACGTTGATTAAATGGCAAAATTTGGATAATCCTTCAAGAACTGGTGACAACAATTCTCTGAATCTTGCTTTTTTCACTTCCTCATCACTTAAATCTAAAATAGTTCTTTTCAAAATTCTGAAATATGACAGAAATACATGATCCAGAATCTTTGTGTGATGTTCTAATCGTCTTTTGTAACTTTCTGAAGCTTCTGCTTCGAGCAAAACATTATCCAGTTTTCTCGAAGCTTTCAGTCGTCTTTTAGTTTTCCTGGACATTTTATCAAGCTCTTTCCTAACCTGGTTCATATCTTTCTTCTCCTGTCCTTTCTTCTCAACTTCTTTGATTTTCAGCTCCAAGAATACAGCAAAGACTTGAGGTCGAACAAACAATCCACACGCTTTAATCAATTTTTCTATCTCTTTGACAGCATCTAGTGATACTTCCCCCAATTTGTCCTGACGAAAAAGAGTTCCAAAAGATGTACATACTCTATCAGCAATGGCTTCATGTTTAGATAGCGTCATAAAAGGGACTAATGTTTGGATTATGTGATTACGACAGTTGAAGTGAGGATGAGTAACAAGTAAATCGCAAAGACATTTAACACCGACAGCAGCAATTCGTTCTCTAGCTAGATCCGTTGAAAGTATATCACGATAAAACGAAGATGATTGACTCTTAGGTTTTCTCAAAAGTTGAGCCATTCTTCTTAAACGGGCAAGATACAATTTGTAGATGGATAAGAGACGCGTCTCATATTGTCTCAGACTTATTGTTGTTTTCTTAAAGCGCTTCTTCTTGTTTGATTCTTCTTTAATTTTTTCCGAAACTCGATAACCAGGAATCAAGTCTTTGAAAACCTCCAATATGGAAAAGGCTACTAGCTTTTGTCCAGTGATGAAAGTTAATCGAAAGGCTTCAGAATCTTCTTTCACGTCCAATAATAAAATGAGCCGTCGTAAACGAGATAGATTCTTCTCCGGGCGACCCAAGATGGTTGAGCATGTTCCGGCAATCTGATCCTTAAGCAGTTCAATGGTTCGCTCTCTTTTATTTAAGCAGGCCAAGAAATCATCTTTTAAGGTCACTTTTGCTTCCATCCTTGAGTGTTGAAAGCACGAAAATTATAAGTCACAGTATATATTAAATTAAGCAAATTATAATAAAGTAAC
The DNA here is from genome assembly GCF_039701765.1 of Tetranychus urticae. Classification (NCBI taxonomy): domain Eukaryota; kingdom Metazoa; phylum Arthropoda; class Arachnida; order Trombidiformes; family Tetranychidae; genus Tetranychus; species Tetranychus urticae. The sequence continues at coordinate 19,657,570 of NC_142958.1, read as the reverse complement.
AATTAACAAACAAAAATTTCAATCAGTTTCCAAACAAACAGGCTTAACTTACAGTAAAACGTGAAAATCATGTGGTTTTTTGTTGCTACTGGCAACCATTGACGTGTTGGAAATTTAAATTCATTTATCTGAATGAAATCTTCAAATTATTATTACATTCTCAAATAAATCTTGTTGTCAGTAATTTGCAATAATTTACAATCATTTCGTGGTATAATGTTTGATTTTCCATACTGAATCAGCCAAAGCCTCATACTTTATCAAACAACTCTAATCAGAGGGTGGCTCTAATATTTCTTATGAGTGAAACTATTCCACTTCATTGTTTTCTCGTAAAAGTCTATTAGATTGCTATTTTAGGAGCCCATTAAATTAGTCTCGAAATTGAAAAATCAGGATTTTCTTTCTGAAAAATTGTAAAATTATTGAAACTGAAAAAGGATTATCGCATATTTCAAGCAAATTTGTACCTTATATGATGATAAGTACATTATTTTACGATGTATTTACAATAAAAGTATGGAAATATTGATTTGCCAATAACTGATTAACATTAATTCCATCATTTTCTAGATTTAAGCTGCAATTATTCTTATGTAAATAAATTGATTCATATTGTTTGAATATTGTATCTAGCGCCATAAGTTCAAAGATTTGTAAGTCATCTGTTTTATCTGTCAATGAAACCAGTTTTGAAATTAAGTAAACTAAATCTGTGAAATAATTTGTTAAAATCTTTCTATTTTGCGTTATTTATTTATTCGGTGGAACTTCAGTTTTCAATGTTACTAATTGGGTTAACTGGTGGGATCGCCTCGGGTAAATCAACAGTGTCTCGTTATTTGGTCGAGAAAGGTGTAAAGGTTATTGATGCCGATTTGATTGCTCATCAAGTTACTGAGCCAGGAACTCCAGCCTGGAAAAAAATCAAAGATGAATTTGGATCATCTATTTTAACCGAAGAGGGAGCAATTAATCGTGATGAATTGGGCAAAATTATTTTCCAAGACCAAGAGAAACGCAAATTGTTGAACAGGATCACTCACCCTTACATTCAAAGAGAAATTTTCATGCAAATTCTCACAGCCTTCATTCATTTCGAGCATTATGTGGTTCTTGATCTACCCCTTCTTTTTGAGGTGTCTAAATTCACTAACCTCTTCCACAAAATTATCGTCGTTAATGTAAATGAACAACAACAAATCGAACGTCTTAACAAGCGAAACAATTACAGTGCAGAAGAAGCTCAACTCAGGATTTCTAGCCAAATGCCATTGAGTGAAAAGTGTCGATTAGCCGATTACGTTATTGATAATGATGAAACCATAGAGAAGACGAAAGAGCAAGTTGATGCCATTTTAAATGAACTGAACACTTCAAAAGCTTATTTGAAATACCGTTTTCTCCTTCTGTTCCTGTTATTCAATTTATTACTCTTCATCTACGTATTCATCAATCGTTTATCCAGATTTGTTAAATCATTCCAATAAGGTTTTAATGTCCATTTCCTAAATTATAATTTTGCCATTATCGCAAAATTCCATTAAATAGTAGAATTTTTTATCATGAAAAAATATTTTAATATGTTATATTTCTCATAAAAATTACATATTTACAAATAATTTAACGAAACTTGTATCTTTACAAAAGCCTCACAGTTGTCGGTATTATGCCTCTGAATCAACCAGCTGTTTTAACAAGAATAACGCATTTAAAGATCTTTCGATACAGTCTTTATCTGAGTCTTTCTCGGTCACATCAATAAGCCATTTTTTGAATTCAATAAGGTCATTTTGCATGTATTCCAATAAGTAAGTTCTGGGAACTGAAATAAAGATCATACATAAACAGAAGATGATAGCCTGGCGAACAAAGCTGTAAGGAAGAAAACAAAACAAAGAAGTTAGTCAACAAATTCTGAAAATATTCAAACAAATTTAATTGGCATACCTTTCAACATGATATCTGAAAGCCCATAAAAATTCAATCAGAGATTTGCCCATTCTTCGAGTGATAGGAGCCTGTGATGATGATTCTAAAATTATTCCGAGAGTATAGAGTAATCGTCCAAGAAGATAATAATCTTCACCGACTAAATTGAAAGTAATGTTAGGACTATCGTGGTGCTTCATCAACGGGAAGAAGAAATGACCAGAAAATTGAATAAATTTGTTTACATAAGTATTTGTTGTCCGTGGTTTAGAGATGATTTTAGTTTTACTCAAGATTCTGTCTTCAACGACAGTTTTCCATTTTGCTTCGGCTATCACAATATCATTCGGTATGACTTTAGTAATTAACTGAGTATCATCGTTCATCTTGCTGTCTTCCTCGCAGCTGAATTTACAAATTTTTTGACTGGCCATGGCAAGGGTTTCTAATATCAATAATCGCCTTTCAATATCCAAGTCGTTGTCATAAAATTGTCCAGTTAAATAAGTAGCTACAGTGATTGGTGAAACTGTAAGTAATTTGACTAATGCATCGCGTCTTAAGGTAACAAAATCAGGTGTCTCGAAGGTATCTTGAAGATTCAACAATGAGATAGCAAAGTCTTCTGCATAATCTTCAATCATGGATGCATTTTTATCAATGATTTCCATAGTCGACTTCAAACAAATTTGATTCCAATCGCAATTTTCAACATCTCTTAATCCAGAAATACAGTCTACTACATAGATTGGTTTTTTCGTCTTGTCAACTGGAATATCATTTGATAAATCATAAGGCGTAAGGTCATCTTCATCATCCTCTTCGTCTTCTTCCTCGTCATCAGTAATGCTTTTAGTACTCAATTTGCTCATTGAGATATCAATATCTTCATTTTTCATTGTTTTGTCAGTATCAATCGTGTGAGGCTCAGTTCCATAAAGTTCCATAAGAGTGATAACTTCTGGAAGCTTTTCAATGTTGACTTCAAATTGAGGTCCTTCCGATTTAAGAATCGATAAAAATAACTTGCTTACATAGAGCCCAGTGAATCTTATTTCAGGTAGTACACTGAGAAGATAAATTTCAGTGGCATGTATCACGCAATTAAGAAATTTATTCATAGTTTGCTTGGGTAAATCTTTAGGTCTCAAATATTTTGCCGAGATCGCAAGACCACAACAGATGTAAAACTGTTGTTCAAAAGATCTATGTTTCACTGCACTTCCATTACTCCAAGCTGACAGTAAGTTGTCTAAGGTTTTAATGAAAAGATCGGTTGAAATATTGGCCAAATATCCAATTAAGTTGATAATGAAGGATTTATTTTCGTAATGATTACCGAGGATGAATTTTTCGGTAAACAGGTAATTTATTTTCGCAGATTGCAATGGAGCATCTTTCAAAATCCATTGTGCCTGATTTGGATCGGAAGCAAACATTAAAATATGACGAATGATTCCTTCAACATTTCTATCACTTTGGGAAATTATCAATTTATGACCAATCCGACGCCAAATGAAGTCGTTTGCACAATTGTTCAATACAAGCGAAGTGAATTGCTTCCAAACAATATCACTATAACCAGAAGAAGCGATTTTTCCAATTAAATTACAGAAGAAATCAACTCGACAATCTTTCTCTTTTTGTATACGTTTGTGGATTTTACAAAAAACAACAAAGATGATAGAACACAATTTTGCAAAATAATTCACTGGAATAAAGGATTGTGGGGTCTTTAATTGCATCTTGTTAGCAACATATGAAGGAACATTGATTATACATCTAATCATGTCATCATCAACTAACTTAGAAAAACCAGCAGATGAAGTTCCTTTTTCAACAATTTGAAGAAATGTTTGGACAAGATGTTTTTTACGGAAAATAAACTGATTTAGAAGATGACAAAGTTCGTCTCGTCGATGAGATTCATCACAGCTGATCAATTGGTTACAAATTATTGGCAAAAGATTAATCTTTTTCTTCAAAATAATGTCCTCTAAAAGTGCACGATGACCCTCGACCAATGTAGAAGGTTGGTCCAATTTGATGAAAATTAACTTGCAGCAATTGAGATAATCATTTTCTTGCAAATCAGTAACTGAAGTAAAACGAAAGTCTTCAAGTGCATCCCAAGATATTCCAGGAGATGAAGATAATGTTTGAATCAGTGTTGACCACATCGTTGAATTTTAAACCAAATTAACTTGAATAAACTTGAAATGCGTGATAAAATATAATAACAATGAACTCAATTCGACATATAAACAGAAACATAACCAAGTAAAAGCGAAATGAAATTCATTGGAATAAGTTGATTTTCATATTGTATCAATAGATGTCACTAAACGTAGACCAAGACCTAACCGGTTCATTCAAAAAATTGCTTAAAGTTTTGAAATTTTCGATATTTTTGAGTTTTCTTTCATTTCTCAGAATAAAATTAATTATTTTATTTTATTTACATCCATTATCTATTAAAATAGACACACTGCTAATACATTTAATTAATCACGAAATCCGACTGAACGGAAATGTTTGAAGATGACAATGATAATATTTGGCTATTGGAATGAAATAAACATGAACATAGATTTCAAGTCGAGTTTTGCAATTTAATTATTACTTATTGGATAATGGACGAAATAAGCGCTTACTTTTGCATGATTGAAAAAAAACATAAATTGATATCACAGTAATTTAAACATTTAACAGATTTTTATTGAGGTGAAGTTTAACCGAACAATTTACCAGCGACAGCACCAACGACACTACCAGTAACATCACCAGCAACCTTACCAGCGACTTTACCAACTCCACTTCCAACAGCCTTTACTCCACTGTCAGCCATTTGACCAACCTTTGAAGCTCCACCAGCAAGTAAACCAGCTTTAGCACCAGCAACTTTACCTAAACCATTGGTAAGAGATTCACCAACATTACCGACACCTTTAATTGCATTAGCTTTAAGACCGAAACCCATATCAGCGACTGAAGCACCAGCTTTGAATCCATTCTCAACAGCACTTCCAACTCCATTGATACCTTGACCAATAGCACCACCAAGTTTATCACCAAGTAAGGATTGAGCAGCACCAGCAACCATGTTGGAACCAGAACTAGCCAATTTACCAACTCCATTGATACCAGAACTAACAGCATCGCCTAATTTATTTTCTGCCTGAGCAGCCATTGAAGCTCCACTTGAGATGAGGTTACCAGCAGCATCAAGTCCACTTGTTTCCAATGCACCAATGCCTTTGATACCATTTGATACTCCATTAGCTGCACCAGTAGCTAGTGAACCTAAACCAGAGGCTGCTGAGTTAACAGCATTGGAAGCAACTGATGAGGCTACGGATGAGGCGACATTAGCGATCAGATTAGCTGGATTCAAGAAGGATCGACCATGAACATTGCTTTGTAAGTCGAAGTCGGGTGATTGTTCATTGCAAACTACTGATGAGGCGATCAACAGGGAGAAGAGGATTGAAACTGGAATTGGTTGCATATTGTTGGTTTAGTTTAGGAACTTTGTTATACACAATAATCAAATTGAATCGATACTTGAAGTAAATTAACTTGATAATAATCAAATCCAAACTTCGAGTATTTATATACGATTTACCTCACTTTTTTACTCACACAAATTGTCTTATTTGATTGATTTTCATTCATATTTTGATAAATCAGAAAAACATCGAAACAAATGATTTTACGTTGCATATTAAGTGAATATGAACGGGAAAAATAGTTAACTAAATATTCAGAACAAAGAAAAAACATTGCATTAGCTAGAAAATAAGATTGGTACTGTTGCCCGCTCATTGACGATCAAATCAAAGCACAATTCCAAATGTGTTATACAATTGTTATGACAATTTAATGAAAAGCAGGTGATAAGAGCAGGCATCATAACGCAGATTGGTGTAAGTGTCCGCTCATCGGTGCTAAATCAATGTCTGTCAGTCATTCAAAATGTTTGTTATTGGCCATTCATAGACGATAGTACAGGGTGTTCAGAAATTGTTCGGGAACTTTTTTTTTAAATATCTTTTGAGAATTTTATTTCTTAATCCTAATTTTGGTTTATAGTTGATCCATAACGAAAAGGTAATTATCTGAAACCATGTTCAAAATTCTAAGCCCTTGCATACGGATCCACACAGAGAAAATCACTCTTTGATAGCCTCAATAGCGCTTTCCCTCCATAAACTCAATCGTTGATTTATTCGATGAAGTTGATATGCTTTTGCTTTCTAGAGGGATTTCATGTCTTTTGACGATAATGCGATGCTTTTGGAGGCCTTTTCTGGTTGAGTAATGCTATTTGAAAAAATATGCATTATATTAGCATGCAAATCGCCGAAATTTTTTTGTAAAATTTTTTGTGTTTAAATGTGTTGAAAATTTACCTTTGATCTAGAAATCAAGAAAATAAAAATAAAAATCAAATGGCATTCATATTTTTGCTTAGAATCCAAAAAAAAGTTCCAAAACAATTTTTGAACGCCCAGTATATCACCTGTTATATAAGCCGTCTAAATAAATTGGTTCATTAGAACTTGTTTGATTATTCAGTAATGAAAATTGATCAAACAGTTAGAACAAAATATTGCATTGTTTTAATTTGACGTAAAAATAAGAAGACAATTTGTGTGAGCAAAAAGTGAGTTGCATAGTATATAAATGCTCGAGTTTTTGGATTTAATTATCACCAAGCTAATTTACCTCAAACAATTCAAATTAATTCAATTAGATAATTCTTATAACATTAGTTTGTGTAAAACAAAGTCTCTAACTAAACCATAAACATGCAACCAATTCCAGTCTCTATCCTCTTCTCTCTCTTCATCGCTTCATCAGTAGTTTGCAATGAACAATCACCCGAATTGAATTTACAAAGCAATGTCCATGGTCGCCATTTCTTGAACCCATTCAAAATCGTTTCTAATGTGGTCTCATCGGTTGCTTCTAATGCTGGTAAAGGTATTGGTGGTGTTGCCAATCAAGCTGCTGATGCCGAAACCAAGTTAGGTAATGCTGTCAGTTCTGGTATCAATGGAGTTGGTAAATTGGCTAGTGCTGGTTCTAATGTGGCTGCAGGTGCCGTTGAATCTTTTGCTAACATGAAAGGTGATGCAGTTCGTGCTATTGGTGACATTGCTGCATTCAAAGCTAACATGGCTTCTGGTGCCATTAAAGGAGCTGGTCAAATGGCTAATTCACTTCTCAGTGGATTCGGTTTAGCTCCTCTTGGTAGTCTTGTCTCTGCTGGAACTAACAAGTTGGGCGATGTCGCATCCAAGATTGGATCAGCAGCCGATAAAAAGTTTGATGCACTTGGTGATCTTAATGTTGTCGGAGGTAAAGCTATTGGTAACAAAATCAAAGGACTTGGAAGTGCAGTTGAGAATGGATTCAAAGCTGCTGGATCAGTTGCTGATATGGGTTTCGGTCTCAAAGCTAATGCCATTAAAGGAATCGGTGGAGCTGCTGAGTCTCTTGCAAATGGTTTGGGTAAGGCTGCTGGTGCCAAAGGAGATGCACTTGCTGATGGGGCTTCAAAGGCTGGTCAAATGGCAGAAAGTGGAGTGAAAGCAGCAAGTGATGCCGCTGGTAAGGTTGCTGGTGATGTTGCTGGTAAAGTTGATAGTGCTGTTGGTGCTATTACTGATGGAGCTTCAAAGGCTGGAGAAATGGCCAGCAATGGAGTTAAAGCCGCTGGTGATGCAGCAGGTAAAGCTGTTGGTGCTTTAACTGGTGCCGTTTCAGGTCTTTTTGGTTAAATCTAACATCTCAACCAAATATCCTACAGAAAGTCATTCAACTTTCAGGATCATTCACAAACCCAATATTTTAGCATTTAATTTCAATAGAAATGTATTCTTTCAACGTCTAATTATTCAACAATAAACTAAATTTCAAAGCTGTAATTTCTTCATTTCAATTCGTTTCTTTCCTTACATTATTTCGATCAGTTTATTAAAATATATCAATGTTACTTTCAAATATCTATAACTAAGCTACGACCGATATAGTTCGTAACCAAATGAATTTCGCTTTGCTTTCAACCAGTCGATTTTGGCAGTAAAAAATTATTTTTAATTTTTTTTTGGTGGTCACATTAGTAAAATGTAGCTTAGATGAATGTCCAACAAAAAAGTCTGGTAAAACAATGGTGCAAATATGGTCAGTCATTATCGGCAGTGTATGAAAAACAGATTGGTGATAAACTTTGTCGGGTCAGACCTTAAGTTTATATTAGGGTTATAATATAAACTTAATATCATAATATATATATTATGATTTTTTGATTTAATGAAATTCCAGTCAATTCTAAGCTAAACTTCATACCCAATCGCAAAACTTATTTGACACCCTAATACATGTATTATAAGTTTAGTTTTAACAAATCACTTTCTAACGAATCTTAATATCAATACATATCGATGTTTTGCTTTTCCTAGCATTTTTAATTTCTAAATGAAACTGAATATCTATCTCGGTCTATCTCGATCTACCTACATGTACATCTAGTAACGACCTAGTAATAAAAATTGCAATACAAATGTTGTTGTTAATATAAGGCCAAGTTGATGATGAATTTTTGCTTTAATCACTGATACCATGTCAGTGAAATTTGTAATAAACTGTTTGTCTCTAACTAAAAGTTTGGCCGTATATCTGTACTATTCGGCATTCACGTTACAGATTTAATCAGCGAAAAAGAGAAAAAACTAAGCCTCGAAAATTTAGCATATCACCATTAAAACCAAAGATGGAAATAATATTTGACTATTAGAATCAGATAAACATGCATTCAGGTTTGAAGTTATTTTTTGCAATGCGATTTATTTTTAATTATTGGATAATAAATGTAGTTAGTTTGTGCTTACAGTTTTGACATAAATGAAAAAAAACATTGAACGATCTTAGTTTAAGAGCAAATATGCAACAGATTTTGATTGCCGTAACCCTTAACCGAACAATTTACCAGCGACAGCACCAACTACACTACCAGTAACATCACCAGCAACCTTACCGGCTACTTTACCAACTCCACTTCCAACAGCTTTCACTCCACTGTCGGCCATTTGACCAACCTTTGAAGCTCCACCAGCAAGTAAATTAGCTTTAGCACCAGCAACTTTACCTAAACCATTGGTAAGAGATTCACCAACATTACCGACACCTTTGATTGCATTAGCTTTAAGACCGAAACCCAAATCAGCAACTGAAGCACCAGCTTTGAATCCATTCTCAACAGCATTTCCAACTCCATTGATACCTTGACCAATAGCACCACCAAGTTTATCGCCAAGTAAAGATTGAGCGGCACCAGCAACCATGTTAGAACCAGAACTGGCCAATTTACCAACTCCATTGATACCAGAACTAACAGCATCACCTAATTTATTTTCTGCCTGAGCAGCCATTGAAGCTCCACTTGAGATGAGGTTACCAGCAGCATCAAGTCCACTTGTTTCCAATGCACCAATGCCTTTGATACCATTTGATACTCCATTAGCTGCACCAGTAGCTAGTGAACCTAAACCAGAGGCTACTGAGTTAACAGCATTGGAAGCAACTGATGAGGCTACCGACGAGGCGACATTAGCAATTAGATTGGCTGGATTCAAGAAGGATCGACCATGAACATTGCTTTGTAAGTCGAAGTCGGGTGATTGTTCATTGCAAACTACTGATGAAGCGATGAACAGTGAGAAGAGGATTGATACTGGGATTGGTTGCATATTGTTGGTTTAGTTAGAGACTTTTTTTACAATAATTATTTTAATACAATAATCTAATTGAATTGATACTGATGATAGATTAACTTGATAATAATCAAATCCAAAACTTCGAGCATTTATATACGATTTAACTCACAAATTATCTGATTTTTACGTCAAATTAAAACAATGAAATATCCAATTTTCCTAATTTGATTGATTTTCATTCATTAAACAATTTATTTGACTATTAATATTAAGTGTTTATGAACGAAAAAATAACAATGATTTCAGAATAAGAACCAAACATTGAATTTGCTAGGAAATGAGACTGGTACTATTGCCCGCTCATTGACAATCAAGTCAAAGCACAATACCAAATGGAATGTTTAATTGTTATGACAATCTAATGAAAAGCAGGTGATGAGAGCAGACATAATAACTTTAGATTGGTTTAAGTGTCCGCTTATTGGTGCTAAATCAATGTCTGTCAGTCAATCGAAATGTTTATTACTGGCCATTCCTAAGATATAATATCTCACCTGTAATATTAACAATTTAAATAAATTGGTTCATTAGGACTTGTTTGATTATTTAGGAATGAAAATCAATCAAAGGGTTGGAATAAAATATTCCATTGTTTCAATTTGACGTAAAAATCAGAAGAAAATTTGTGTAATAGGGAGTAAGTTTAATTGTATATAAATACTCGAAGTTTTGTGTTTGATTATCATTCAGTTGATTTACATTTAGTATCAAACAAATTAGACTATTGTGTAAAACAAAGTTCCTAACTAAACCATAAACATGCAACCAATTCCAGTATCAATCCTCTTCTCTCTATTCATTGCTTCATCAGTAGTTTGCAATGAACAATCACCCGAATTGAATTTACAAAGCAATGTCCATGGTCGCCATTTCTTGAACCCATTCAAAATCGTTTCTAATGTGGTCTCATCGGTTGCTTCTAATGCTGGTAAAGGTATTGGTGGAGTTGCTAATCAAGCTGCTGATGCCGAAACCAAGTTAGGTAATGCTGTCAGTTCTGGTATCAATGGAGTTGGTAAATTGGCTAGTGCTGGTTCTAATGTGGCTGCAGGTGCCGTTGAATCTTTTGCTAACATGAAAGGTGATGCAGTTCGTGCTATTGGTGACATTGCTGCATTCAAAGCTAACATGGCTTCTGGTGCCATTAAAGGAGCTGGTCAAATGGCTAATTCACTTCTCAGTGGATTTGGTTTAGCTCCTCTTGGTAGTCTTGTCTCTGCTGGAACTAACAAGTTGGGCGATGTTGCATCCAAGATTGGATCAGCAGCCGACAAAAAGTTTGATGCACTTGGTGATCTTAATGTTGTCGGAGGTAAAGCTATTGGTAACAAAATCAAAGGACTTGGAAGTGCAGTTGAGAATGGATTCAAAGCTGCTGGATCAGTTGCTGATATGGGTTTCGGTCTCAAAGCTAATGCCATTAAAGGAATCGGTGGAGCTGCTGAGTCTCTTGCAAATGGTTTGGGTAAGGCTGCTGGTGCCAAAGGAGATGCACTTGCTGATGGGGCTTCAAAGGCTGGTCAAATGGCAGAAAGTGGAGTGAAAGCAGCAAGTGATGCCGCTGGTAAGGTTGCTGGTGATGTTGCTGGTAAAGTTGATAGTGCTGTTGGTGCTATTACTGATGGAGCTTCAAAGGCTGGAGAAATGGCCAGCAATGGAGTTAAAGCCGCTGGTGATGCAGCAGGTAAAGCTGTTGGTGCTTTAACTGGTGCCGTTTCAGGTCTTTTTGGTTAAATCTAACATCTTAATCAAATATACTACAGAAAGTCATTCAACTTTTATGATCATTTACATACACAATGTTTAGTATTTGGTTCCAATAGAAATGTATTCTTTCAACGTCTTATAATTCAACAATAAACTAAATTTCAAAGCTGTAAATTCTTTCTCAGCACATTATTCCGATCAGTTATATTAATTTGCAATTTAATAACCATATCTAAGTTCTTATTACAAAAGATCGTCTTTATTGGATACTGATTTAAAAGTCTATTTAGTTACGACTTGTTTGATACAAGTTGTATCCATATTACTAGACTGTTACCAAATTGTGATATCAATTAAAGTCTGACTCGAGTCCTAGAGATCCTGTTATTAGATACGTGTATCCTTTAATAATAGATACAAGATTAATATCAAAGATTCTAAAGAAAAATGAAAAAATTTCTCCTTGATTGAATCATTGGAATGCGACATTGTAAAGTGTAGCGAAAAAAATTATATTCAACAATTGTTTAATAAAACAGTTCGAACCTCACGGGTATAACTGGTTTATTGCGTTTTTCATCACCAACTTATTGGAAACCATTTCGTGAAAAAAACCTGCCTTGTGCCTGATTAAACAACTACTAACATCAACGCTTTTCTCATCTTAACCTGTTACCAGCATTGGTTCAATTATATACAACTGATTGAAGATCATTTCAACCGAGAAGGAAATAAAGGTAACCAAAAAAAATATCAACATCATCAAATACATTCCTAAATTTCTTGATATTTTAAATTCAGTGATATTGAAAATTTGTATTAATAAAAACATTTTTCATCTTGTTCAATTTCAGGCCCAATTTTATGGATACAACTCATCCAGTTTACCAAGTGACAAGATACATACGATCAGTCTAATAATCAACAACTCTCACAAATTATCATACGAGAACCAAAAGATCAAGATTCTTGGCGCCAAGCGTTCAAATGTTTATAACTCAACGCCTTTTCAAGAAAAATGTGCTTTTCTATACTCTATATTAACAAGCGATTCAAAGCCTGATGCTAACAATGTTAAGATAGATTAAAAATAATGTTCAAAAGGTAAATTCAAAATTTAACTTACATTATTGTGAAAAGATTCACTTTGCCATTTCCATTTTAACCATCCTTTTTTTTGCTTTTCAATCTTATTTACCTTACATACCTTTAACACTGGCAACATTAACAATAATAATGATTATAGTAAATTAAAGATGCAAATTTTTACCTCTTTCAACTAATAATGATTTTTTCTTTAATCAGATTACAGAGTGCTTTGTAGATGGAGGAGTTAAATGGCAGAAGAGTAATACTCGTAAAGATCTTAAGGAAAAAATCAAATAACAGAGCAAGGATGGCAAAAAGTGTATTTCCAGTGATTAACATGAGAAATTTAAATCTGCCAACTTGAAAGTTATTAACAAGATTCAACCCATTTCTAATAACCTTCAACCCTGAGCTTCCTGTTTCCTGCCATCATCTTGCAAGTCATCATCATCACAACTGCCACCACTGTCACCACCGCAGTCACCATCATCATAATCATTATAAACTTCAACATCATCAAAAAAAAGAGTCGAGGCAAGACAAGGAAGAAAGTCTTCTCTCCTGTATCCTGAAACATCTTTCTATGCAGAATTCAATGATGAAAATCAAAAAGTGATACTAAATTTTTGCTTCTTCTTGAAGACAACATCATGATTCCTGTAGATTAAGTAAGAGCCCTTGTTCAAAAGCTAAGCTCAAGATGAAGGCAAGCAAAAAAAAGACATCAACAACAACAAAAACATTGTCGATGATATAAAAATGCTTGAGGAGGAGAAGCAAGAGGAAGGAGAAGGAGGAGGAAGAAGAAGAAGAAAAAAATGAAAGTAAAACACAAAAAAAAGATTATGATAAAAGTACATAATACTCACATCATAATGGTTCCTCTCCCGTATTTTTTTGGCTGCTACTGTTTTGATGTTTACTGGTGAAACAGCTAAAATTTGTAACATATGTTTATATTGATATTATGTATACAATATAAATAATATGCTGTTAGCTAAACAATTTGAATCTGCTTATACCAGAAAGTTGGAAGCAAAAACATTATTAACTTGAATATGGTACGAATTATGAAGGAGAAGCAAAAAAAAAGTTCCAGAACTCTATCAAATTTAACTTTTTCTTTACCCTTCCCACCATCATCTTCATCTTGATTCCTCAATTGTATTATGATTTCATTTTATTACCAATGAGTCTTACATTTTTCTTTTTCTTTACCATTTCCAGTTGGATAACATTACACCTTTACATCTGCATGGTAATCACAAGCTAATACGGATCGCTGGCAAGATGCAAGCTCTTTGGAAATACAATTCAATATTGATTGATACCAGTGTTGCTGCCATTATTCACATTCGCCTCTTGACTTTTGGTTGATGTGGTCAGTTGATCGCTTATTAAAGGCCTAACAGAAGCATCTGATTTTGGTATCGATATGGAAAAGGCAAAATTGAATATCTTGGAGAATCATCAACATATTATCTCTCAGCAAACATATTTGAAATTCAAATGTGTTGCCTGTTTTTTTATACTCCAAGACATTCCCATTCTCACACTCCTTCCATTGTTATTATCAATATTTATTCGCTCAAAGGTATTGATATATTCAGTGTAATATTTCACCAAACTTGATTCAATGAACCAACAACAAGTCAAGAGTTTTCACTATAATTGTTACTCTAACAATTTGAATTGCTTGTTTTTTAATGTTTATTGACTCGATAAACATGCAGCAGTCAAAAAAACTGCTGAACAACAAAAAAGGCAATTTCCAATTGGATCATCTTTAAACTAATATTTACATTGGTTTTAATGGTAGTCAATGTGAGACTTTTCATTGTTCAAAGGCCTTTATCCTTTCCCTGTAATGATGATACCTGCAACACTAAAGTTTACTCGATAAACAGCTTTCAACTCAACATGGATGGAAAATTATTCACAGCTATTTACTTGTTTTTAATCATTTAACCTTTTACTTTCATTGTAATTTTGTATTAATACCTTTACAGTGATTTGACCTTAATGTGATTCCTATAAGTACAATGTGATGATAAAGATTGCTGCAAATGAGAATTGGTTAATGAATGAAAGTTAATTCCTTTTCTTTCCATTTTTTCTTTCACTTCTTTCTACTCCAACTGTAATTAATCATCAAGCTACTCTTATTGAAATACATTTAATTAGTTCAATATGAATAGAGTCATGAATAACTTAAGGTTATATATGTAAAGTTAATAATACCTGGATTGTGATACAAAATAATGGCAAGGTAAGGGTTGAATAGAGACGAGAGGGAAAAAAATGCATCTCGTACAAAATGAATAGGACAAACATTTTTATTCATTTCATTGTTTCTCATATTAAGTGAACAGCAAGAAGTGAACAAAAAATGTTATTTTATCATTATTTTGTCATTACATGATGATAATGAAACTGATGGTATAAACTTTCACCAAGTCTTTTTGTTCCTCCCTTCATTTGCTACATTTTTACATACCAAGTTAATTTGTTTGTTTGTTAATTAATTAAATTCACAATCTTCATCAATCTTTCCTTTACTCTTTGAGCATTTCACATTTTTGTAACGTTTTGTATTTCCCTTCTTCCATTGTATTTGACTGTAAAAATGGCTGTAAATTTATCACAATTTGAACACTTTAACAAACCTTATCAACATTAAGGTTAAACAGTCAAAAACAATGGGCTTCTCGAGTCTACAATTTCAGTCTCATTTCACAGATTAACCTTTTATGTTCAAATAAATCGGATTGTCCTCTCAACTGTTCAAGAGTCAAACTATAACTGTTGCTATAATTTAATGGCAAAACTTTACCTCGACCAATTTATCAAGAAAATTTAAAGCAAAGGCAAAACTTGATTCACTCATTACCTTTTCAATTGCACAAATGGTTAAATAACATGAAATTGAGAATGAAAATTGTCTTTTCTTTTAATTCAACTTCTAAATTCATTTAATATCTCAGAGTTGAGGAAAAAAAATATAATCAAAG
Source organism: Tetranychus urticae (assembly GCF_039701765.1). Classification (NCBI taxonomy): domain Eukaryota; kingdom Metazoa; phylum Arthropoda; class Arachnida; order Trombidiformes; family Tetranychidae; genus Tetranychus; species Tetranychus urticae. Next base: position 19,642,050 of record NC_142958.1, on the reverse strand, counting down.
CTGCAATTGAAATCTGAAAGGAAAGTCTTCACTTCGATCAACCCAAAGCTGAAAATTTCAAGTTTGCTTTTCATCGATGATTTTGTTTCATTTAACGTTTAATTTCTTTACAATTTTTACATCAAAAGACCATTTAATAATATTGAAATGAATAAAATATTGAACACGAATGTATAATTGAGCATTTTATTGTCATTTTTTTTACCAAAAAGGGATTTTGTTATCAATGAAGAAAAATGTTGACTGAACAAAATTTCTAAGGTAAAAACTGAACCAAATGTAGTAAATGAAAAATTGAATTTACATTTTAAGTGAAGTGAAAAAAGGCGAGTCTAAATTACTGATTTATATGAATAAATATCACAAATAATTGCTGATTATCTGAGTGCAACCAAGACAGTTAATCCATGTAACCTGAAAGAAGGGAAGAGAAGAAGAGTTGAATAAAAAGAAGACAAAATTGGGGTAAAAAGATAGTCGAAATAAACTGACCATAATTTGAGAAACAATTTTGAGCAACAATTTAAACTACTTTTGAAACGTGAATACAATTGTGAAGAGTCCATTGAAAAATAGTTATCTTTGATTCCACTGTTACTTTGCTTTTTGGTTTCCAAACTAATCACTTTAACCAGTGATTTAATCACTAAGTTTCAATGATTCTCGGTGAATTAGCTGTAAAACAAAATAAAGAATAAATTCAATTACCAAAACTGAATAAAACAATCATGGAAAAACATTGAATCTCAGAAAGAGTTTCAAAAGTACAACAAGCCAAAGGGAAAGTGTAACAGTTAAAAATGTTAACAAGCTTGTCAGTCACAATGAAATAATCATAAGAAAAGCGCTATTAAAATGAATAAACTTGTCAACATTTTGTTCTTTTCTCAGATTCCATAAAATTGATAGTGAAAAAGGGTAAATTTTCAAACACAATTTGACTTTTAAATGAGCTTGAACGAGGAGTAAATAACTTCCAGAAAAAAGATAACAAGAAAAGGGTTATTTATTATTATAACAAGAAACAAACAAGATGCTATTTATTTTGCTTGGTTAAACATTTTTTGCATTTACAATTCGCATTTAGATTGGAACATCTTTTTCTTCCTTTTTTTCTCAAAGGCAAAATTGTATGATTTATCAAAATGATTAAATAATGAGGTTAGGATTGCAGGTAAAATGAAAGGTAATAGGAAATGTGGCAACAAAAAGAGAGCAAACAAATTGACTCTTGAGATTTGTCTCTTGTCCCATTGTTTCTCGATGTCATGTTCAACAAGCGGAGCTGATAATTGTTTAACAATATTTACAATTGATTGTAATGTTTCATTGCTTGTATCAATCAATTTGGCTTTTTATTTTTGACCAATTTTCTGGTTTCTTTTCTGGTCTTTTCTCTTCAGCTTTTACTTTAAATGGTTGAGATGAGGATGAAATGGCACACCGCTAATGGCATACAATTTGTATGAAATAAATGATGTATAAATGAGTGGAATGTAAGAAAATTACAAACCTCTGTAGGTGACAGATCTTTTCATGGAACATGAACCTTTCCTTTTAGATGTCACATTTTGATCCATTTTTTTACCAAATTCAGTTACATACTCGGGTCCATCAAATTTTTCAGACAACCTCTCATCGTGTCCCTGTATAGAGGAAAAGGTTAATGAATTAATGAATGGACAAGAAAAGGATGAAATTTTCATTTCGAAAAGTCCGGTTTAAAGATTTTCAAAAAATTGTCTTTTCGCGATCAGAGCATTAACATTGAACTTGGTAACTCTTGTGGCTTTATTGGCAATCAACTAGATTCTGTCATGACATGGATTATTGAACATGAAATAGCCAAAGAATGTTTTTAATTGAAAAATTTCTAAATGGTTGGACAAGTTGACCTCAACATTGAACAATGAGAAAATCATTTTCTTCAATCTTTTTCTTCTCCTTGTTCCATCCTTCATCTTATTTGGTAATGAAACAAAGTATAACATTATGACAATCTTTATCATCATTAACTTTTCATGGGTTAAACTTGCTATTGTCTTCATTGCCTAAACTTTGTCATTATTGTTATCAATTTCAGCTTTTGCTGTGCTGAAGGATCATCATGAGTTTAAAATGAAAAACTAAGACAATTTTAATGTTGCCAGGGAAATGATTGTTTTCACAGATTAATCAATTTGCTTGAAGGAAAGTTTTACCTCTAATGAGATTTGATATGAAGTTTCAAAGTTTATGTTGGTTCTTATTGGCCGTGAGTTGAGTCGTTGGATGGGACGATAGTTGTCAGCTCCGTGGCTGGGTTCATCGGTTGAGGAAGACATTCGCAGGGAATGGAAAAGGTGACTTGTCATGTAAATTGGTTTGTTCAATATTATCCATTGGACTGTTTCATAACAACCTGGTTCAGTCAGGGAACCATCATAGGTTAGATATTGTCTTCTCATGGCTTCAGGCATAATCTCTTTGATTGACAAAGATTCCATCTTCTGAGAACTTCCTGTGACATTTCAGTTTAATAATAATGAGAATAGAGAAGAAGAAGAAATGTCTTTTATTCAATTGGAATCAAATGAGTTTAATCCAAAAATGAAATTCAACTTTTCTTGGTCGCTTGGATTCAACTTGAAGTTTAAAATGATTGTTGATTAGAGGTTATGGCCAGAGCTTTGATTTACCTTTTTGTTGATATTTTCATTGCCTATAACTAATAATGATATTATTTTGAATATAATATTGAAATTTAATGCTCAATATTATTCTCGAATAACAACAATAATCATGGAATAGTTCATATTTTTCTTAGTTTTTTGGATAGACTTGAAAAATATGGATTGCATTACATAACATTATAAAGATGAAATTAAGTTGAAAGTTGACTTTGAATCAAAAACCTTACAATATCCACATTGATATGTAATGCATCATGAAATTTGATTGAATTGAAATGTGAGAACATTTTCCTTCTTCTATATTTTCAAGTTTCTGAAACTCGATTTGGAGATGTAAGTTTCAAAGTTTATTAATCATAAGACTTTAGACGATGATTATCGAATGTCCAGAGTTTAGTTTTTAAAACTTGTGGTCAAGTGGCTTAGATCTACAGATCTACTCAAAGTATTGACAAGTTAGATGAGGAAAGATGATTTTAGTTGTTCGTTACTCATTCACCGTCAAATTATACAAAAGCATATATCATGAAACATAAATTAAAAAATATATAGTCAAAGTGATTTGTTAAATCAATAACGTAAATCAAAAGTCGATGTAAAAGAAATGATGAAAAGTCACAAAAGTTTAGCAGGAGAAACTAAAGTTGTTAGGAGTTTAGGAGTTGAGAGTTAAGCGAATCCAAATCTCATTCAATAATGTGTGTTATTGCCATTTGACTTTTGGAATCAAATAGCAAACATTAGAATTGCAAGTTGATTTTTTAGTTTATTATTTAACTACTGAATGAAAATTATTGCTTACATTAACATTGAATTTTTCAATGGATATAATAGAGAGAAAAATCTGAAAAACATGTAGAACTGTATATTATGATTGAGGTAATCCTTAACCGAACAATTTACCAGCGACAGCACCAACTACCTTGCCAGTAACATCACCAGCAACCTTACCGGCTACTTTACCAACTCCACTTCCAACAGCTTTTACTCCACTGTCGGCCATTTGACCAACCTTTGAAGCTCCACCAGCAAGTAAATTAGCTTTAGTACCAGCAACTTTACCTAAACCATTGGTAAGAGATTCACCAACATTACCGACACCTTTGATTGCATTAGCTTTAAGACCGAAACCCATATCAGCGACTGAAGCACCAGCTTTGAATCCATTCTCAACAGCACTTCCAACTCCATTGATACCTTGGCCAATAGCACCACCAAGTTTATCACCAAGTAAAGATTGAGCGGCACCAGCAATCATGTTGGAACCAGAACTAGCCAATTTACCAACTCCATTAATACCAGAACTAACAGCATCACCTAATTTATTTTCTGCCTGAGCAGCCATTGAAGCTCCACTTGAGATGAGGTTACCAGCAGCATCGAGTCCACTTGTTTCCAGTGCACCAATGCCTTTGATACCATTTGATACTCCATTAGCTCCTTTTGTAGCTAGTGAACCTAAACCAGAGGCTACTGAGTTAACAGCATTGGAAGCAACTGATGAGGCTACCGACGAGGCGACATTAGCAATTAGATTGGCTGGATTCAAGAAGGATCGACCATGAACATTGCTTTGTAAGTCGAAGTCGGGTGATTGTTCATTGCAAACTACTGATGAAGCGATCAACAGTGAGAAGAGGATAGAGACTGGGATTGGTTGCATATTGTTGGTTTAGTTAGAGACTTTTTTTACACAAAATTATTTTAATACAATAATCTAATTGAATTGATACTGGTGATAGATCAACTTGATAATAATCAAATCCAAAACTTCGAGCATTTATATACTATTTAACTCACAAATTCTCTGATTTTTACGTCAAATTAAAACAATGAAATATCCAATTCTCCTAATTTGATTGATTTTCATCCATTAAACAATTTATTTGACTATTAATATTAAGTTTTTATGAACGAAAAAATAACAATGATTTCAGAACAAGAACCAAACATTGAATTTGCAGGGGAATAAGATTGGTACTATTGCCCGCTCAATGTCAATCGAATCAAAGCACAATACCAAATGAATCGTTTAATTGTTATGACAATCTAATGAAAAGCAGGTGATGAGAGCAGACATAATAACTTTAGATTGGTTTAAGTGTCCGCTTATTGGTGCTAAATCAATGTCTTGTCATTCAATATATTCACAAGGCATCATTGGCCATTCATAAGTTGCATCACCTGTTGTACCAGCAATCTTAATAAATTGGTTCATTAAGACTTGTTTGATTATTTAGTAATGAAAATCAATCAAACATTTAGAAGAAAATATTCCATTGTTTTAATTTGTCGTAAAAATGAGAAGACAATGAATGTGTGAGCAAAAAGTGAGTTGATTCGTATATAAATGCCCGAGTTTTTGGATTTGATTATCACCAAGTTGATTCACCTAGAACAATTCAAGTTAATTCAGTTAGATAATTCTTATAGCATTATTTTGTGTAAAACAAAGTCTCTAACTAAACCATAAACATGCAACCAATTCCAGTCTCTATCCTCTTCTCTCTCTTCATCGCTTCATCAGTAGTTTGCAATGAACAGTCACCCGAATTGAATTTGCAAGGCAATGTTCATGGTCGACTCTTCTTGAACCCATTCAAAATCGCTTCCAATGTTGTCTCATCAGTCGCTTCTAATGCTGGTAAAGGTATTGGTGGTGTTGCCAATCAAGCTGCTGATGCCGAAACCAAGTTAGGTAATGCTGTCAGTTCTGGTATCAATGGAGTTGGTAAATTGGCTAGTGCTGGTTCTAATGTGGCTGCAGGTGCCGTTGAATCTTTTGCTAACATGAAAGGTGATGCAGTTCGTGCTATTGGTGACATTGCTGCATTCAAAGCTAACATGGCTTCTGGTGCCATTAAAGGAGCTGGTCAAATGGCTAATTCACTTCTCAGTGGACTTGGTTTAGCTCCTCTTGGTAGTCTTGTCTCTGCTGGAACTAACAAGTTGGGCGATGTCGCATCCAAGATTGGAGCAGCAGCCGATAAAAAGTTTGATGCACTTGGTGATCTTAATGTTGTCGGAGGTAAAGCTATTGGTAACAAAATCAAAGGACTTGGAAGTGCTGTTGAGAATGGGTTCAAAGCTGCTGGATCAGTTGCTGATATGGGTTTCGGTCTTAAGGCTAATGCCATCAAAGGAATCGGTGGAGCTGCTGAGTCTCTGGTAAATGGTTTGGGTAAGGCTGCTGGTGCTAAAGGAGATGCACTTGCTGATGGAGCTTCAAAGGCTGGTCAAATGGCAGAAAGTGGAGTAAAAGCAGCTAGTGATGCCGCTGGTAAGGTTGCTGGTGATGTTGCTGGTAAGGTTGATAGTGCTGTTGGTGCTATTACTGATGGAGCTTCAAAGGCTGGAGAAATGGCCAGCAATGGAGTTAAAGCCGCTGGTGATGCAGCAGGTAAAGCTGTTGGTGCTTTAACTGGTGCCGTTTCTGGTCTTTTTGGTTAACTTTGGAATGTCTTCATTGACAAACCTAATGTTTCAGCATTTAATTTCAATTGAAATGTACTCCCTCGACGTCTAATTATTCAATAAAAAACTTAAACTTTAAACATAGACATGTAGACTTTTAATCCTTCAATTAATTTCTTTTCATTTATTTTTTTTGTATTAACTCGATCAGTTTATTAAAATATATCAAATGTTGCTTTGAAATATCATAAATAAGTTTAATAACAGCGATTTTAGTTTTGACAAATCACTTCCATCGGAAATATATATATTGTTATGTTTTGCTTTCTTAGCTTTTATAATTTCTTAAGTTAGTGAAACTGAATCGACTGTATGGTCAATTTCAACAATCTATTAGATAACTCGTCCTTATTTCCGAACCATCAGAGAGCTTTATGTCCTCTGCAAAAAGTAAAAAGTCTACTCAATAAAGTTATAAATCTAAGGCAGATACTATCTTTCGACTCAATTTTTCGCCTGTCCAGTATCTAGCTGCTTTATTTTGTAACGAGCTACTCATAACCGACAGTAAAAACAGGGAAACGTGCTTCTATTAAAGTTCTATTCTAATACAAGCTCGCAGTTTTTGCTGTATGGTTTTTTCAATAAAAGATACGCGAAATAATTTTTTGCAACTGATTGACTAAATATCGGAACGAATCAGACGCTTTTTCATAAAATCCAGAAGTTACCATCCTCGCACAACTATTTGGTTCTAATTTTTTGCCGAAACGAATGTGAATTGTAAATATAACTATGGATCAGAGTATTTTTATTGCAATAAAAATTGGTAGCATGATAAAACGAGAAATTTAACAAAGAAGTTACTAAATAATCAAAATTTCGCAGAGTTAAACGAATTGCAGAAGCATTGCAATATGTATTTAAGAATGATGATCGAAAGTAAACTCATTGTATTAATAATATTATAACATAAACGAAGTTATAGATATTTGAAAGCAACATTTGTTAAACTGATCATTTAAAGAAATGAAATGCTATGGAGAAAATACAGCTTAAATTAGTTTATTGAATAATCTGACGGTGAAAGAATACATTACTATTGCAAATAAATGCTAAACATTGTGTTTGTAAATGACCATAAAAGTTGAAAGACTTTCTGTAGTATATTTGATTAAGATGTTAGATTTAACCAAAAAGACCAGAAACGGCACCAGTTAAAGCACCAACAGCTTTACCTGCTGCATCACCAGCGGCTTTAACTCCATTGCTGGCCATTTCTCCAGCCTTTGAAGCTCCATCAGTAATAGCACCAACAGCACTATCAACCTTACCAGCAACATCACCAGCAACCTTACCAGCGGCATCACTAGCTGCTTTTACTCCACTTTCTGCCATTTGACCAGCCTTTGAAGCTCCATCAGCAAGTGCATCTCCTTTAGCACCAGCAGCCTTACCCAAACCATTTACCAGAGACTCAGCAGCTCCACCGATTCCTTTGATGGCATTAGCCTTAAGACCGAAACCCATATCAGCAACTGATCCAGCAGCTTTGAACCCATTCTCAACAGCACTTCCAAGTCCTTTGATTTTGTTACCAATAGCTTTACCTCCGACAACATTAAGATCACCAAGTGCATCAAACTTTTTATCGGCTGCTGCTCCAATCTTGGATGCGACATCGCCCAACTTGTTAGTTCCAGCAGAGACAAGACTACCAAGAGGAGCTAAACCAAGTCCACTGAGAAGTGAATTAGCCATTTGACCAGCTCCTTTAATGGCACCAGAAGCCATGTTAGCTTTGAATGCAGCAATGTCACCAATAGCACGAACTGCATCACCTTTCATGTTAGCAAAAGATTCAACGGCACCTGCAGCCACATTAGAACCAGCACTAGCCAATTTACCAACTCCATTGATACCAGAACTGACAGCATTACCTAACTTGGTTTCGGCATCAGCAGCTTGATTGGCAACACCACCAATACCTTTACCAGCATTAGAAGCGACTGATGAGACAACATTGGAAGCGATTTTGAATGGGTTCAAGAAGAGTCGACCATGAACATTGCCTTGCAAATTCAATTCGGGTGACTGTTCATTGCAAACTACTGATGAAGCGATGAAGAGAGAGAAGAGGATAGAGACTGGAATTGGTTGCATGTTTATGGTTTAGTTAGAGACTTTGTTTTACACAAAATAATGCTATAAGAATTATCTAACTGAATTAACTTGAATTGTTCTAGGTGAATCAACTTGGTGATAATCAAATCCAAAAACTCGGGCATTTATATACGAATCAACTCACTTTTTGCTCACACATTCATTGTCTTCTCATTTTTACGACAAATTAAAACAATGGAATATTTTCTTCTAAATGTTTGATTGATTTTCATTACTAAATAATCAAACAAGTCTTAATGAACCAATTTATTAAGATTGCTGGTACAACAGGTGATGCAACTTATGAATGGCCAATGATGCCTTGTGAATATATTGAATGACAAGACATTGATTTAGCACCAATAAGCGGACACTTAAACCAATCTAAAGTTATTATGTCTGCTCTCATCACCTGCTTTTCATTAGATTGTCATAACAATTAAACGATTCATTTGGTATTGTGCTTTGATTCGATTGACATTGAGCGGGCAATAGTACCAATCTTATTCCCCTGCAAATTCAATGTTTGGTTCTTGTTCTGAAATCATTGTTATTTTTTCGTTCATAAAAACTTAATATTAATAGTCAAATAAATTGTTTAATGGATGAAAATCAATCAAATTAGGAGAATTGGATATTTCATTGTTTTAATTTGACGTAAAAATCAGAGAATTTGTGAGTTAAATAGTATATAAATGCTCGAAGTTTTGGATTTGATTATTATCAAGTTGATCTATCACCAGTATCAATTCAATTAGATTATTGTATTAAAATAATTTTGTGTAAAAAAAGTCTCTAACTAAACCAACAATATGCAACCAATCCCAGTCTCTATCCTCTTCTCACTGTTGATCGCTTCATCAGTAGTTTGCAATGAACAATCACCCGACTTCGACTTACAAAGCAATGTTCATGGTCGATCCTTCTTGAATCCAGCCAATCTAATTGCTAATGTCGCCTCGTCGGTAGCCTCATCAGTTGCTTCCAATGCTGTTAACTCAGTAGCCTCTGGTTTAGGTTCACTAGCTACAAAAGGAGCTAATGGAGTATCAAATGGTATCAAAGGCATTGGTGCACTGGAAACAAGTGGACTCGATGCTGCTGGTAACCTCATCTCAAGTGGAGCTTCAATGGCTGCTCAGGCAGAAAATAAATTAGGTGATGCTGTTAGTTCTGGTATTAATGGAGTTGGTAAATTGGCTAGTTCTGGTTCCAACATGATTGCTGGTGCCGCTCAATCTTTACTTGGTGATAAACTTGGTGGTGCTATTGGCCAAGGTATCAATGGAGTTGGAAGTGCTGTTGAGAATGGATTCAAAGCTGGTGCTTCAGTCGCTGATATGGGTTTCGGTCTTAAAGCTAATGCAATCAAAGGTGTCGGTAATGTTGGTGAATCTCTTACCAATGGTTTAGGTAAAGTTGCTGGTACTAAAGCTAATTTACTTGCTGGTGGAGCTTCAAAGGTTGGTCAAATGGCCGACAGTGGAGTAAAAGCTGTTGGAAGTGGAGTTGGTAAAGTAGCCGGTAAGGTTGCTGGTGATGTTACTGGCAAGGTAGTTGGTGCTGTCGCTGGTAAATTGTTCGGTTAAGGATTACCTCAATCATAATATACAGTTCTACATGTTTTTCAGATTTTTCTCTCTATTATATCCATTGAAAAATTCAATGTTAATGTAAGCAATAATTTTCATTCAATAAGTAAATAATAAACTAAATTTAATAATGCACTTCAATATAAATACGGGTCTTTTTAATTCTAACAGCAAAAGTGTGAAAATTATTATATGTGCAACATTATGGTACAAGAATCAAACTCTCCTTAATTCCTGCTCCTGCTTCAAACTTTTATGACTTTTTATCCTTTCCTTATACTGCAATTTTTGTCATTGGTGTCATTGCATTTCTTTACTTTTGAAACCAACGATTTCCGTTGAGGTTTCAGATCTTATAAGCAGAATTTTCAGATTCTATTGAGCATATAATTTCTTTGATGAACCTTGCTTCTATAAATACAAAATAATATTCAACAAAATTCCTGGTTTTTGATTTGAAGTAACAATTTCAATGAGTTTTGGTTCATGATCATTGCAAGTAAATTTTGTGACAAAACAGTTACCATTTTACGATTGATCAAAATTGAATTAATTGAATGTAATTTGACCAAAAAACGATTCTTACCTGTAGTTGTGATATTTTTAAGTGCATGAGTTATCCTTCTCAACTGATTATTGGCTTGCTTGGAGTCATGAGATATTTGTAAAAGGACGGAAACAGCAACAACTCCGTGAGCTCGAAGTGAAGCCTCTTCCCATGAATCATAGAGAATTGAATTGTAGGCATAAAACTGTATCTCACCGGGAAACTGAATACCACCAATGGTGTGCTCTGATCCTTTTGAAATGTTACGACCATAATGAAGTGAAAAATGGTTCAAAGTGTAACGATAAGTTAATGGACCATTAGCCAAGTTAACGGAAGGTGATGAACCAGATAATGAAGCTGATGATAACTCAATGGATTCTGATTTGTTTAATCCTGATACTTTGAAGATTATACCTCGACCCGTGTTGATCAAGTTTCCGTTTACCTTGTCATGAGCAAAAAAAGAAGCCCAGAAAAACAAAAGCAAATGAAATGGTACATAAAGTCAGAGAAGAGAGGAAAAAGAAAGGAAGGAAATTAATGAAGTGATGAGGATAAATGGTAAAGAAGAGCAGAAAAGAAAAGTGATAAAGCAAAGGATTAAAGAGTAGAATGGATAAAATCTGTTTCCGGAATCGTTTGTTTAAACGGTGGAAACAATTTGAAGACAAGAAAAGAATGTGAAAATATGGAAATTAATTGAATGTCAACCAAGTCTAAGAAAACTGTTCAACAACAAAAAAGAATCGAAAATTGGGTTTTGAAGGTTGATCAAGTTGCTAATGATAACTGACGAGTTTAACCATTATTAATGAGATCTGGTGTCTTTGGGTTGAGAGGTGATAATCAGTTGAAAGGTCAACTTACATGGTCACCAATTAACTGAAGAGGTGAAAGAAAAGGATCAAAAAGTAAAGCTTCCGGGTCAATGTCAATGGGCGATTGTCTTCTACCTTTACTGCATAAGCTCCATTTAGGATTAAGTCTTCCCCAAAAATTGGGTCCTAAAGAGAAGAAGAAAAGTTGAGGTTTTAGTTTTGTTTTTTTTTTCGAGCAACAATGGTCTGTGATTGATTCATTTTGATGAACAATTACCGATCCAATTATCTTTAATCAGTAGGCTAATAAATATCAAGGCTCTTTATGGTTGATGCATGATAATAACCTGACAAGATCAAATTGTATGTCAAAATGAATATCGTTTTCTTTGCCTTTTTTCATCTTATTGTTATTGTCTTAAACATTTTTGCTGTTCCCATGAGCGCGCATTGTAATGATGATGATGATGATAATGTATTCAGAGTGAGATGGAGAAAGACATTGAAATCTGGTGATGATGATGATAATAGTTTGACAGGTTGGCAAATGATTGGTAAGCTGTAAGCTAATAATGTCATCACTTTTGACCAGTTTCAATGGTTTCCTTCTTTCAACAGTTTATCATCATTTGATAACCTCAAATTGGCTTCATTATTTTTCCTCATTTCTATTAATGTTAATATTAATGTTTCAATGATTGTTGATTGACTTTATTATTTTATATTAAAAGATGGCCATGATAATGGTTAATCATATTGTCATAGAATCGAGTGTTTAATGTCAATTTAAAGGATTGAGGAAAGAAAGGTTGAATTGAAGTGTGACAGAAAAAGTGAGGTGTGTAGGTGTACAAAGGCTTGTAGGTAAAAGATTGTTAACAATCGAACTTCTTGTCTTCACTTCTCAACATAATGATACACGATAAAAAGCATTATAGGAGGAGTTTATTCATCAACTTTGATCAGGGATTTTAGTAGTGTTAAAAAGTCCTACAACTTGTCCGCTTTAGGACAGCTTTTTTCCACTTTATGCCCGACTCTGGGACAAGAGTAAAAACGCGTTTTTTAGATTAGCATTTTTCTAATGGAAGAGAATGAGAGAATTTTTTGATTGAAACTATTTATTTTTCTTCTTGCTTCTATGAAAATATGAAAATATGGCTACAAAATCATTTTTTATTGGCAATTTCTTGGGCTTTTTCGCTGCCCATTCACAATATTGTCTCTCATCATTTTTACAAATAAGGTTTAAAGGATCGAGATGAGGACCAATGACAACAAGAAATCTAGAGCCTGAATGCTCGATGAAATGATTCATTACAGCAGCAAAAGATTTTCTTTCTTTTTCTATGACATGTTAGGAGAAACATTATCATTCGGACGAATTTGCTTACTCTTTCACTAAAAAGTACTCAAGACAATTGTGAGGAATTGGACGAGAGTTTGTTTGATGAGCACAAAGAGCATTATAAATTGTTATAAGACGGTCTTACATTTTGATGCAAGATAGTAATTCAACATTGAAAAGTCAACTGCACCTTAATAAGTACCCAGCAATTGGCCGTTAACAAACACTATTTGACAATTCTAATGTTTGCTGCCATCTGTAACGTATTCTGCTATGATTGTTGATTCATATTCAATGTACAGGGCTATTCAGCCTCATTTACTTCCCGTTTTATTCGATATCTAAAGATCTAAACATGCTAGGGTATTTATATTTCAACGGTATGCTTTTGAGAATTGAAGAAATTTTTTTTTGAGTTTTAAGGTCATTCAAAGTCATTCGTTTATTTGACCTCCAAACGACTTTTGAAGGTCATTTTCAAATAGCACACATTTTGCCACCTTGATAAATATTTGCCGTAAGAAGTCATTATTCTTCTCTGAAAAGTTACACAAGCTTATTTCAAATCGTTGAAAAATGCTTCACGAACGATATCTTCATATCACATGCTTTTGGTCCTTTGTAGAGATGAATTTATAGTGATTAAAGTATGAACTATTTGAAAATGACCTTCAAAAGTCGTTTAGAGGTCAAATAAATAAATGACCTTGAATGACCTTGAAACTTCAGAAAAATTGTTCTTCAATTCTCAAAAGCATACCGTTAAAATATAAATACCCTAGCCTGTTTAGTTCTTAGATATTGATTGAAACGTTAAGTAAATGAGGCTGAATAGCCCTGTATATTTCAGTTATGCGATCCAAATAAGATTTTGTAATTCTATGTTACAAGGGAGCATTTCAATCAATGGCTAGGCATTTAGCGAATACTATTATAAAAGAGTACAAATCGATTGAGGCGAATTCAGAATTATTCTCACATAATAAGCATTTTAATAATGCTAAGGTTTCCATTAACTGTTAATATTGAGCCTTCTCAAGTTGTTATATTCTTAGCACACACATCTTATTACTTTTATCACATATCTGTAATTAGTTGAACGCACACAATAGAGAGCAGAAATGGTAGCAAAGGAAAAAAGCAAAGGATAGAAAAAAAAGAAGAGGAAAGAAGATGAAACAATGAAGAAAAATGGCAAATAAATGAAAAGGCTAATATTCACAATATGTACTAATAATAGTTATAATATGATCAGGAAAAGCAGCAGTCAAGTTATCAAAGTTATCAAAGGAGAAAAAAGAGAAAAAAAGAGAGAGAAAAAGATGAAGACCAAAAGGCTGGGAATGAAAGATGAGAAACAAAATGGAAGCCTAACGCCTATTTACTTGGTTAATGAATATTTTATCATTATCAAGAGCAGGGAGTTACAATTATGATAACATTGAAAGTTTAAGATGAAAGTAGCGGAAAGATTAAGATATTGTTTTACACTTGAAAGTAAAGTCAGGTTAAGAGGGAAGCAAAATAAGAGTCAAATAATCAATGAACTTTCCAGTCAAAGGTAAGGTTAAAATTGCCGTCCAAAGCGAAACTTAAAGGATAGTTTCAAGTTTTCCTTCGAATGAAACAAATCTCGAAAAAGGTTGAAAATTTTCGGTAAACAAGAAAAGCTGCTCAATTTGATTGAAATAGCAATTAATTCATCAACTCTATTCCACTCTGTAACATGATAATGAAAATTAACCTTTTTTTCTTCGCTCATCATGAATACAGTTACACTGCCAATTGAACAATTAATTAAGAGCTTTTCTCCCTTAAAAGAGAAAAAAGAAAAGATTTTTTGAGTTAATCACAGATTAATAATGAAAGTAGAATGTTGGAATCAATCTCAAGATAATTCATGAACAAGAGATCTTGACATTTTCATGTTTTTGTGTTTCTTGAAATTCATCAATTAATAAACGTTTCGATGGCAAAATTTTCTTATTGAAATGTTCAAGTTTGAGACTTGAATAGCTAAGCAAACCTTGAAGTGCAACATTGAATTTCAACCTCAACTTGACTTGTATCTTGATATTGTTTGCTAAATAATTTCAATTTCATTCTTCTTTTTAAATTTGCTCATTTTGCTCTTCATCTGATGATCAGAATTGCAATCATTTTCTCCATTTCATTCATGAAATGATTCCCTTTTCAAAAATATATTCCCCTTGTAAAGGCGATGAATAAAAGGGACAAAAAACATTCTCAAAGTACATGGATATATATACACTTTTCAAGAACAGGAAATTAAACTTTCAAAGTGTATATCTTCAATCCTCATCATTTTCCTCTTCATCAAAACTGTCTTCATTTCTAATCAAAATTTTCACCTTTTCTCTTTGTTGCATTTCGTTGACAAAACCTTTTCTCAGTCTAATCGCTGAATCATCAATTTAATCATTTCAACACTTTTTGTGCTTTCTATTCAATATTAGAATACATTTAAAACTATTGTCACTGATAATACAGATAAGTTCAAGTTTCACAAGAAAAATATTGAAACAATCTTCGATTGAAAATATTGAGCCAAAAAATCATTACAAAATGCTTATTTGGCTTCGAATTTTCCTCGAAAATCTTTGAATGAATAAAATTGAAAGCAATTAAAAAAAGATTTTTGCAGATGAAGAAACTGATGATTCTAAGCATCAAAATTCTGACAGATAATGTTGCTGAATGAATTGTATGTTTGCTTTAAAAACGAATCATGCAATCAATTAACAGCAATTACCATCTTAAATATCATTTTCATCAGCAATTCCAAGCATACAGTTTGAGGGAAAAGGTAAAACAATAATTTTCTGGTTTCTTGAAACCTTACATTTTAAGTATTCATTTCACCATTTCTTTCATTTTATTCATAACCAGCAATTAATAAATCACTTGAATACAACAACAGTGAAAAGAATCACTCACGTAGAAATTAATGAAATGAACAATTTTCGTGGTTCGTTTTTTACACATTTCATCATTTAGAATGGAAAAAAGCATTTCACTTTTTTTCCACCAAAAACAAACAGAATGAGTTTCATTTCATGAAGAAAAGGTTCAATCATATCATCTGTCAAGGCTGCTTCCAATCAATCAATCTTAAACTGATGAATCTTGTATTAAATCACGAATAAACATCATTCATCACTTTTCATCTTCAACTTTGTCAGCAAATTTCAATTCTTCAACAGGTAAGAATCTCAAGTTTCAAAGTATGACAAAGATAAATCATAAAGAACAATTGATTCTCTTCTGATCAAAATTTCCCAGATTAATCATTCTACTAATCAAATGAAAAGACAAATTGAAATGCTTTTCAATCACCAATGTTTGGTCAAAAATCAACAAAAAGCTCTCTTGTTTGTTGATCAAAAAGCAAAAAGTTTTATTGAAATGAATTAAAAATCGAAAAATAAATTTCCATTTCAGTTTACATGGAAATGAACTTTCACTAATCAGTTGAACTACAAGAACAACTTTAATTACAAATTGATCCTTTATTTACTTTTCCATCATTTTAATGATTCCATGTTTAATCATGTTCGGTCAAACGAATTCTCAAATTTATCTAAAATCGAAAACTTTTTTCTGCATTCATCATATCATTCTATGAAAAGCATCGCTTAAAAGCAAATGAATACAGATGAAAATTCCAAAGGTAAAGTCCAATTTTCCATGAAAAGAAAGTACAAAATTTACGAAACTTAAATATGAATAATAATCTATTTTTACATCATTAGTTGGTTGAAACACTTCATGAGACATTTTCCTGTTTAAAGTGAACTCGATTCTAATGAATTTAGTTCTTCCATTGTGTTAATCATTTAAAATGGTTTATAAAAGCAAACTCATAACTTTTCTCAAACTTTATCAAAGGTAAAAGTTTCTCCTTTTGCTTAATCATCAACTTGAAAAATGGTGAAAAGTGAATGAAAAAGTCAATATTGACTTGGAAAAGTTTCCCTTTTCTTCTTCCTCATCTTCACCTTGTTTGCTTGCCAAAAGTGTGTAACAATTTTTCATCCGATTCAATCCTTTTAACTTGCTCTTTGTCAAAAAGTACTGTAAATAGTATAAATTACAGTCTAATCTTACCTTAGTAAACTTTAATTTCATCAATCATTGCAATTTGCCTAAAACAACAAACTTTGGTTTGTGTATCAAAAAATCATCTGATTAATGTTAAACTGTCCAACAGTTGAGACAATAAAAGAAAGCAAATTTAAATTGAAACCAAAAAGATTGAAAATCGATTCACTTTGAAGCTCAACCTTTTTTAACCATCAACCAACCAACCAAATGTTTAATCATTAATCCAAGTAATTTCAAGAGTAATAAGGTAAACTAAGAAAAGGGCAAATTCGAGTATCGCTCTGACCACAGAATACTGATGAAGAAGAAAATCTTTTATTCGATGCAAGATTATCACCATTATCTTCATCATCAGTAATCATGTTGAATCATCTTTAATGCAATAAAGTTAAACGACAAACCCAGTGGCCAGCTAATGATGAAGTAAAGGACGGTTAACTAACAGCAAGGTTCAACCTAATTGTTTCCCTGTTCATAAATGATCATTTGTATCATCATAATCATCGACTAATAACCTTAACCATTAATGTTAATCACGATAATCATCTCAAGTCAGAAAAGAGTCAAATCAAAGTTGATCAAGTGCCGATTGCTATTATATCTTGCCATTTCTGTTCATCTGTTCAATCTTTTTGTTTTCTTCAGCATTTCCAGGAGGGCCAAGATTCAAATTTTGTCCAGAAAATGAAGAGAAGAAAAAATTGAATTTTGAAAAATTCAAATAAATGTTGTTCTTTTAAGGAATTGAGTAAATCTGAACTTGGATTTATAACTGGAAAGGATATAAAGTTGTCATTATTAATATGATAAATATGAATATTTATTATCATATTTAGTTGAAGTGTATAACAAATGTATTCTTGAAATGATTCAACAATCGTAATGGTTTTTTTACTGTTTGCTTGTTAAACCAACAGAGAAACAAATGATTGGAACAAATTGTTTCAACATTCAATGTTGATTCTCGATTCAGGACAACAGGAATAAACAATGAACAGGGAAGGAACAGTTGAGCTTTTCATGATAAGTAAACTGAACAGTTTTTTTTGGAGAAGCAAAAAATCTAATGATAATTTTCTCGATAAGATTAACATTAAACTTTGTAAAGCTTTAAACTGAATCTAGTGATTGGAGTAATCAGATTGAGATGTAAAGCTGAATGTTCAATGAATTGAGATCATTCTTTATTCTTGAATGTTGAAGACAGAAAATGATGGCGAAAAAGCAAAAGATTAAGACGATGAACAAGATTCGACATCCATTTAAAAACAAGATAAATTACTCAAAGTTACCTTTCAATTTGTTTTTTTGCCAATTACTTTCATTTTAAACTCGCATCTCTTATCCTTCCCTGTGTAACATCATTATAATGTGATAACTTAGCGATAAAAAAAGTCTTGTTTTCGTCTCTTTCAGTGTTCAATTATTGATAAAATTGGCGAAACAATCATGAACATTTCTTCTTCTTCTTCTTCAAATGATTATAATGATAATCTTCAAGTTTTCCCTTCCTTTAAACATTTTATTGAATGTTTTCAATCTTTTTATTTGCGGTTCCTTTTGCTTGAAAATAAGTTGAAAAAAGGGAAAAATGTTTACGATCCATTTAAGGTTCAGTTTGGATTTCAATTTTTATTTAAGCTTTGAAACTCAATCAGCAAAATGAATTTATTGAAGGAAAGCGTTAAAGAAGAGTTTAAAGGCTAAATTGTCATCAATGTTCAGCTTTTGGTCAACATTTTCACATTCAATTTCATGAAAAGGTATTAATGAAATAATAAACTGAGAAACGAGTAAATGGATTACAGAAAAGGAGAAAATGCAACTTTTATGATTAACCATTACATGGTTAACCGCATTTATCGCCCAGAAACTGGACAAGTGACATTCGAAATAATTTTGGACATTTTCTCAATTCGTTTAAATTTGATTTACTTTAAGTTAATGATTTAAGTGAGTTTTTAAAGGAAAAGGTTAATGATTTTTTCGAGATTCCCAAATCATCTTTTAAGGTTTGAAAGGTTTGATGAAGAAACGTTTTCAAATGATTGTCTAATTAAAGCCTTGTTCATCATTTAATTGTAATGATTAGAGTCAAGGAAAAACAAGATGATTGTAATTACAGTTATAACTGTTGATTCAAGAGTTGCTATTGACTGCACTTGAAACTCTTGGCCTTTCCTAAGTCAAGTTGATCCATTTTGATGAGTAAATTCACAATTGATTTGAAATTCAATTAAACTGTACACTTGAAGTAGAAATCTTATAAATGAGAAAAGATTTTCCATTTTTTTCGCTCTTCCAAATAACATCTTAATTGTCATTAATAGAGTAAATGAAATGGTTTTAAAGATGAAATTGATGATCAAACTTTCAAGTCTTTAATCATTAACAGTTGAAACCTTAATAACTGATTTAGTCTTGGAGATCAGTGGAGATGATCATTACATTGTTGGTTCAATGTTTGTGAAGTTGCACTGAAAATAAGGCGATTTAGAAGTGTTCCGATGAAGATGATGATAAATATATTTATATGGTAAAGTTGTTATTAAAGAAATGGAATTGGAACCTTTTTGAATGATAAAATCATCAGGGGATTCAATGGATCACAATGTTGATGTTTTCATCGTTGTTGGACTGTTGAAGCAGGACAACATTGTCAAGATGAGAAAAGATGAGAAAAGATGAGAAAAGTCAAGGTAATTTACAGAGAAAATCAACTTTTTTTGGGAATTCTTTTTGTTTAGTCCTTCTCTCTTTTTGACCCTTCAATATGATAGTGATGATTAAGATGAGAAGAGATTGAGACGATAAAAAATGTAAAAAAATCATGTATTGTCAAGTGGATAAAAGGCAAATCTTTCACTGGGAAGCGTTCATTTCTTTCACAGGCAATCATTTCTTTACAGCTTAATACTTTAATGTACTTCGTTTGGTACAGATTTACTGATTCTTGTTATCCTCTTTTTTTCTGTCTTTTTTCTGTCTTAGCTTGTTGACTTTCAACTTGTTTGAGTTTACCTTTTTTGTTTTTTCCAGGATAACTTCAACTTTCATCGATATCAGGAAAGTGATGATTAGTCTTTTTTTCCTCATTACATGGAACTTTATTTTCTGGACGCATTTTTTACTAGCTTTGTATTTACTCTTTTAATCAATCACAGTTACCTTTACGGGTCAACCTTTCTTCATCAACAATCATTTATCAATCAACAATATTGACCAGACTTTCATACTCAAACTTGAAGAGTCAAGTCAAGTTCCTTTGCCATCCCAAGGCAACTCCAGCTTAATCCTAAAAAATGCAGTTTAGTGTTGAAAGGAATAGCGTTTGAATGATTGACTTAAAACAGTGAAAAAATGATCAATTATAGCCAAAGAAGTTTAAAAATGTTAAGATTATAAAGATTGGATTCTGCTTTATGTTAATCCAATAAGTCTTGAAGTTAAAAAATGAATCCAAGAAGTAATTGTTATTG
Source organism: Tetranychus urticae (assembly GCF_039701765.1). NCBI lineage: Eukaryota > Metazoa > Arthropoda > Arachnida > Trombidiformes > Tetranychidae > Tetranychus > Tetranychus urticae. The sequence continues at coordinate 19,621,889 of NC_142958.1, read as the reverse complement.
GCCATTTTGGCAACATTGAACCAGGTTTAAGACAAGACACTTAAGACACTTTCCAGTCTTATTACTGTTAACATGTAAACCAGAGTATCATTTTGATGTTATACATAATTGATAATAGACAAGAACGAATGACAAGTTCCAATGAGAAAAATTAACATGGACATGATGAAAGGTTGAGTAAATGGAATAAAGAAAAGGTTAACTTTGCTTTTGGGTGTTTCAATGATGACAAAGAGCTCTTCAATAGTGTCAAACCATTGAAGCCATTTGATGAAACAATTACATTGAAGAACCTTCAACTTAAACATTTCTTCATTTCAATTGATTAACTCTTCTTTTCTCATCATGCAAAAACTGAATACCGGATGAAACCTTGAAATTAACCTTTAAATCAGTTTCATTTGCAACATTGACAAAAATGATTGAACCTTTTTCTCAACCGTTAAACAAACCGTCTTTACATTTAAACAAACTGATAAATTGGCTGACAAATCTGCAAATAATGAGACGAACCAGAAAATTTTTTTTCTCATCTTCAACTTATTACTTTTCACTTTTACCCTTTTTTCATAAACAACAGCAACAACCAATAAAGAGCTTCAGTTTTTTCCCTCTTTGACCAACAATTTAATGGATACCAATTTATCATGATGAACAGCAAACGTAAGGTCAACCTAAATGACATAATAATTTGTGTTGACTGCCAGTCCAATCAATGGATCCAGTAGAGACAATGTTTCTTATTTTTTGGGGAAACATTTTTCTTTCTAAATCTTCTTCCCTTTTCATATCATCTTCATATTTTCGGCTCTTCAATTTTTTATCCCTTTTTCATCATCATTTTACCTTAACATCTTACTTGGTCATTTCCACACTTATCACAGTCTCAAGTTGCTCAGCCTTTCATTTCTTGTTCATCCTATTTCTATCCAATCTGCAGTTCCATGTTTATTGAACCACAGATAGCCATTCAAGTGGGCATCAAATATCCTTCAACAGTGACCAAGTATGAAAGGAAGAAGAGAGGAAAAAATTGCTTTCATTATCCATCAATAAATCACTATCACTTTCACAGTTAGACCAATCTCCCAATCAATGTCAATAATCATGAATAAAACAGAAACAAAAATCGAAATCGAAATGTTCTCAAGTTCAGTTGAAATACAATTTGAAATGATTAGCAAAACAGGAAAAAAAATTAAAGATTGAAAACTCGAAAAAATTGAAATCTTTCAATGGATCCAGAAAAGACGCTCTTCAATGTTAACCATTTAAAATGCTTGTCGTCTTGAAGTTCAACAATTATTGTAAATTTGTATTCAATAACAGAGTTTTTTTTTCATCATTTCAGGATAATAAAATGATGAAAGGGAAGCAGAAAAAGGAAGACAAATCCAATCAAATTGTGTTCACTTATTCCTTTGGAAATGCATTTGTAAATATTGGAAGGGAAAAGAAACTCTTGGCTTTTATTTTCATCTTCATCTTTACATTATTTATTCACAATTTTGCCTCTTTTTGGTTGTTGTTGTTATCCTTCAATTGTCTGTATTCAACAATCACCTTTAAGATTTGGTTAAATCATTTCATGTAAAAATGAAACTATTGAAGCAAAACATTCAAGTTATTTTGACAAAACCCTTTTCTCTGATCATTTGGTTTATAAGAGGAAAAGGCATTTTCAATGTGAAACATTTTGCTTTTCATTTGCAAATTAATTGTTCCAACCATTTGACTGTTCAACAGTTGAACAGGTTTACAGTCATTAACATGTACAGAGTTGCTAATCATTTGCAAGTGACAATCAAGACAATAATGATTATAACTGGAAAAAGAAGTAAAAGAAGAAAAGATTTTCGCTTTTTTTCAATGTTTGTTAATCATTTCCTTTTGTTTCCTATTCATGATAATAATAAATGTCAACTCACAATTTGATCGATTGAATATTGAATAAGACGATGAAATAAGGAAGATGGAGAAGAAGAGTTTTCCCTTTTTCATCATTCTTCATCATTTCAGGCATTTCCTTCATTCAAATGTTGCTCCACTAATGAAGTGAAATGCGCTTTTCCTTTTGTTTAACCCAGTCATTATTAACACTAATTGTTAATCACAAATGTTTTTGATAAGCAAACGTTCATTATTTAAGTTACATTTAAAGTCAAATGTGTTAAAATGTTTGGCCTTTATTGATGAACAGCAATCAACTGATCTAGATGTTGCTTCAAAGGATAAGGTTAAAGATAGTGTTAAATATGTTTAAAGAGTTAACATGATTACATGTCATGATGATTCTCATGTTTGGTTGGTTGAATTTTAATTTCATTTGTTGAGTGTTTATCTGTTTATTTAAACTTGCCTTTTTACTTCTTTCCCTGTTAACCCAACATTTCTGATAACTTGAAGTTAATTGAGGATAAACTGATAATAATAGTTTACTATATTTTTTTTGTTGCATCCAGATAATAGATTACTTGATATGGAATGAAAATAATTCAGTTTGACTGGTTCAGGGAAGAGTTCAACAAGAAAAGATGTTTTCATTTTGAAAATAACTTTTTTTTTTCTCTCGCTACAGAAAATGCTATCAGTTAATATTTGGAAATGTTGAATAAGAAATCTTTAGTTAAGTACATTTTTCAACCGTTTTTTAAGATTGAATAATCAAAAATCATAATCATTAGATTGAAGTTTTGGAGCAAAAAGTGTTGAACTTTCTTGAAGCCATTTTTAAAACTATTTTATGAAGCAACTAATCGTTATAATTTCATCAAATGTTTCAAGTTGGGAAATATTTATATTTGGACTCTAATGATTCAAATGCTTTGTGCCTTTAACCAAGTTTAATGGCTTTTTGTTTGACAATTTTCATCGTCTATTGTCAACATTTGATTAACATAATTGGCAATGTAGAGGGAAGATGTCTATTAATTGTGTAAAGATGTATTTACTTGGAGGGAACGGAATTGCCCATGGGATCAGTTATTTTGTTGTGAATCGAGGTTACATTTGGTTTGATTGAAAAATTGTCTTTGAAATGTTTTTAGTCGCTTACCTGAAATGCCTTCATAGGTCCACCATTGTTCCCATGATGATGATACGAGGTAGGTTGATGGTGATAAAATGTGGTTCACTAAAACAATCCAACAGGACAAAGTTAATGGTAACTGGATTAAAATTGATGACAAACTTTTCATGTTTACACAGTTGAAATATTTTTTTATTTATAGTTTTTACAAGTTTGTAAATTTGTTTTTTTGTTTTTACAATATACAAAGACTATGAAACAATTTTGGTTAAACTGATGAATTAAGTAAATTGTTTGGTTTGGTTTTCCGTTAAAATCTCATTGTTTAACATACTTTAACTTCATCTTGATTGATTGATTGTTGATAATTTTGTTTTGATGATAATTTGACGAGTTGTAAGCAAACGTTAATTATATAACGTCCAATGTTTAACTTAACTGGTTGACTTGAGATGTTAAATTAAGGGAATCGCTTTGTGATTTTTTCTTTCGCCCCAATAAAAAATATAGAAAAGTTTCTGATCAGTTTTGTTTCTTTTTTGCTTGTTTGTTATAAGTTGATACTGATGCGCATAAGACAAAATATAAATGTTTCATTTGGCAGATTCAATGTTGAACCTTTTAGATTTTACTGCCATCTTGGGAATTATTTGAGGTTGATTATTCCTTAAGAGGATAGTGGAGTGTACATCGAATCTAAAGGTCCATTAGGTCGACTATATTCTTCAACGTAAACTTTGTGAGGTCTACGGAAGGACGCATCTGTTGTGGTGGCTCCGCTGTTTGCCCAATAGACTGTTTGGCGATTGTTGACGTTGGTTGATCTGTAACTTCCAGAGTAAACGTTGCGTTTAACAACACCATAAGGTGCATCATAAGACGGATGCACAGTAGCTCCATAGGTGGATCTTTGTAATGTTTGGTATTGTCGTTCAACATAACCTGGACCTGCTGATGTCGAGCCTATTAAAGGAGCTGCATTCATGCGACCCGAAGACGTTCTAATGTGATTTGCAACGTTTTTCATTTGCTGATCAGAAGCAGAGGGAAGAGTACCGTAAGCTTGTTGTGACTGGTGTGGTGCAAGTTGGTTCTGTTGTTGACTAAATTGTACGTTTGAAGGAGGCGAGAAATGGTTAAGTAGTAAATTTGGTAAACCAACTGTAGATTTAACTTGAGTTTGTACCGCATGTTGGTGGGCATGCTGATGTTGGTATTGATGTTGTTGTTGATGTTGCTGTTGATGCTGGTGCTGGTATTGATCTTTTAGTTTGTTGTACGCTTCTTGAACCTTTTCTCTTTCGAGCATGGCCTCTTGAGCAGCGCGCACTTGATTATAATCCTCGGTTCTAGTGTTTTTAGATTTATTCTTTTTACCACTTCCCAGGCGAAGCAGTGTTCTGAATAGTCCTTTTTTAGCGTCTGAGTTTTTATTTTTTATCAAATTGCTATCATCATCAGTACTTGTGAATTGTGAGCTGGTGCCTGTAGATGATACTGTTGCTTCTGATTGTTTAAATTTATCCATATTATGATGGCGAGGAGGTCGGACGTCATGGTGATGAAGAATATTATTAGTTGATTGTTGTTGATACAGTTGATGTAGCTGATGTTGTTTTTGAAGTTGATGTTGTTGATGAAGTTGATGTTGTTGTTGTGATTGAGGTTGTGGTTGTTGATAATGTGAATGTTGTTGTTGTTGTAGTTGTTGTAGTTGTGGTTGTTGTGGTTGTTGAAGATGATGATGATGTTGATGTGGTGGGTGTTGTTGTTGTTGCTGTTTATGAATAATATTTATATAAGAATTGTTTTCACTTTCTTCTTCATTTAAAGTTTCCATAGCTTTTTGAGTTTCTGTAACTCCATCATCATATGATTTGTCCACTGCAACACGAAAACTTTCGTTGGTTGTTCGGATTCGAGAAACTTTGAGAGTTGCAGGCCGAGGTCCAGCAAATGGATTGCCCTCTTGACCATCTAATTGATCTTTTTGTAGTTCTTGCATCATTGTTTGTAGGCTTTCTAAAGAGCAAGACTTTTTGAGACCCAAATTAGGACCAACACGTTTGGTAGATGGTGCAACATGATAAGGACAAGAGCCTGGAGATTGACAGCTCCAGCAGCATTTGGGAGAAAAAAGAGGAAGATTTTTAGATGCACTTCGCTCTCCTCTTGCTGGTTTTGAAGGGGTATTGGCATTTCGTTCTTTAGATGGTGTTTTAGGAGATGTTAACCCATACTCTTTTCTCAATTTTTGTCTTTCCTTTTCTCTTTCTTCTTTAGCCTTTGCACAGAAACGTTTTTCAGAAACACTTTGACGACCAAATCCATCTCGTGCAAAAACAATTTCGCAATCATTATTAATAGAAGTTACACTTTCTACATGCTTTAAAACGTTGGCCTCTGTATCGTCCATGTCTTCTATTGACTTGGGTATTGTTTGATTTGTTTCGTCACAATCAAAATTTCCAGTATCATTTTCAATAAATATGTCACTTCTGTTTGGAGACATGTCTCCACTATTTGGCATTACTCTGTCACGAACTGAAGGTGTACGACCATGTAAACGATTAGAAACAGGGTGGTGATCATTAAAATGGACTTCAAGTTGATCATTTGGAGATACCATTGGCTTTGGGTTGTGAATAACAGTGTTATCACAAGATTTGTAGCTGCTTGTTGATATCAGATCAACAGTAACATTGGCATCTTCATTTATAGATATGTCTCCACTATTTGAAATTAATCTTTCATGGATTGATGGTGTACGACCATGTAAACGATTAGAAACAGGTTGGTGATCATTAAAGTGAATAACAGTATTATCGCAAGAGTTGTAGCTGCTGGTAGACAGATCCTGTTTTGTTCCAACATTATCACTAACATCAACATCTGCATCTGTAGGCTCAGAAGATTTCTCATTTTCAGGAGATTGGAGTTTTCGAGCTATTGTGACCCTTATTGAATTAAGACCATCACCAATTGAAAATGATTTCTGGAGCAATGCATATGCATCATCATTTGATAAACCTAGAAGAGGTATTCCATTAATACTTATAATTTGATCATTAACTTTGAGACGACCATCTTTAAAAGCAGCTCCACCATGAATTATTTTATTTACAAACAAACCACAATCATAAGTCATACCTGATTCATCTTTGGACTGGAGACACTTAACACTTATTCCAAGGCCAGCAGAACTTGTGTCATTTGAAGGTATATCAAAAGTAAAAACTTCACTTTGATGACCGTTGGGTATTTCCCCAGCTTTGTCACCAGGTAATGGACGGGGTAAGGATGGATTTGGTGAAATATCTTGCTCTTGGCGAGCAATAATTAAATCAACACTATTTCCGACTTGAATACTTTTTAAAATAGAAACAACATCTTGGAGTTTTTTTCTTAAAATATCAATCCCATTGACTTGGAGAATCCTATCTCCTGACTTTAATGCTCCATCTTTTATAGCTGCACCTCTAGGAAAAATTGATTTAACATAAATAGATGAGTCTCCAGCAGGATTATCTTTCGTTGCAATGCTGAAGCCCAATCCATCAGCTCCTTTGATCAATCTAACATGATATTTTCGTCCCAGTTTTCTGGATCCAAGTCGACTAATGGTATTGGTGTACTGTTCTAATCCAGAGTCAACAGAACATTTCACAATTCTTAATGTCATTTCATCAAGTTGAGAGGCTTCTCTAAGTATTTCTTGAGCTTGATCAAATGTTAAGTTGAGTAAACTTAAATCATTAACTGCAACTATTTTATCACCAACAGCAATTCCACCATTCTTATCAACTCGGCCTCCTGGTAATATGTTTTGAATAACCATTCCACCAGCGGAATCTTCACATGGCAATATGCTCACACCTAAATTTCCACGCCCGTCATTTAATTTTATCAGAATTGATTGATTATCTTCATTGAGTCTGATTGGAGATGCTGGAGTAGGACTAATCTTTTGTCTTAATTCTGTCAACTGGGCAGATAAATATTGATTTTCCAATTTCAATCCAGAAAGATTTTGCTTTAAATTTTTAATTATATTCTCTGATTCAATTAAAAGTTTCTCTAATTCACGGGTATATGAGGTAGCTGCAACTTCCTCTGTTGCACATTTTTCACATCTATGAGAAAAAAAAGGAGGAAAGAATGAAAAGTAAGGGAAAAAAGTAAAGAATAGAAAGATGAAAGAAAATATTTATTTGTCTTACCTTGTCTGCTCGTTTTCATCTTCCGTGAGTGCTTTCATACTGTTGGTCAATTATAAGTAGTTAACAAAATAGAAATTAATTGATATTTTTATTTAAAATCAATTATTTACACAAAAACAATTGAGCCAAGTTTATTATAAAAATATTTTCCATTGCAACTGTTGCTGAAATTTGAAATTTCAGTTGGTTATCTGCCATCTGCTGATTCTCCCTTACACTTTAATGAAGCCAACAAAAGCATAAACTCAGCGCCATCTAATGCTTACACATGTATTTTAGTATCACATGGTCACAAAGAGCATTGTTTTTTAAAACGTGGTGTTCATTTAAACAGATTTGTTTAGATATTATTTTTTGTTAATTGTTGATTATCTCGTAATTTCTTAATTAGCTTGTGTCAAAATGGGTAAAGCTAAAGTTGGAAAGCAGCGTAAAGATAGGTTTTACCAGTTAGCTAAGGAAACCGGTAAGTTGTATTTTATTTCTTATTTTACTTACATTAACTAATTTTTGTTTTTGTTTTTCAGGTTACCGATCGAGAGCTGCATTTAAATTGATTCAATTGAACAGAAAATTTGAATTCTTACAAAGTTCAAAGGTTTTAATTGACCTTTGTTCTGCTCCCGGAGGATGGCTTCAAGTTGCTCAAAAGTTTATGCCTGTTTCCAGCGTTATTATTGGTATTGATTTGGTTCCAATAAAACCAATTCCAAATTGTTTAACATTTGCTTGTGATATAACTACACCACAGTGTCGCTCTTTAATTAAGAAAGAACTCAAAACTTGGAAAGCTGATGTCATTTTAAACGATGGTGCTCCAAATGTTGGTAAAAGTTGGACCCATGATGCTTTCGCTCAAATACGTTTAACTTTGAGTGCGGTACAATTAGCAACAGAGTTTTTGATGAAAGGTGGATGGTTTATTACCAAAATTTTTCGATCCAGAGATTACAATGCACTCATGTGGTTATTAGGAAAATTATTCAGAAAAGTTCATGCTACTAAACCACAAGCTTCTCGTCATGAGTCCGCTGAGATTTTCGTTGTTTGTGAAAAATATCTTGCACCTGATAAAATTGATCCAAAATTTTTCGACCCAGGATTTTTATTTGAAGAAATTCCAGATCAAAATGATGAGAAGAAAAAGAAAGCAGAATTATTAAAACCCGTATCTAAACAGAAGAAAGCTAAAGCTGAAGGATATAAAGAAGGAGATACTTTATATCACAAATTAAATGCTTCTGAATTCATTTCCAAAACCAATCACATCGAGCTTCTAAGCGATTCCAATGAGGTAATTGTTTTGATCTTTAAACTCTTTATTTCATTCTAATGTGTTTTTATTCCATCTTACTTTTTTGTTTACAGATGGTTCTAGATACTGAAGCTATTGCGAACCATGCATCGACTACAGATGAAATAAAGGAGTTAATAAAAGACTTGAAAGTTCTTGGACGGAAGGAAATTTTGTAAGTTTTGAATTCATTCTTGCTTTAATCTTTTAACTAATGTTTTGATTTTATTAATTTCTTAGGCAACTGATCGCATGGAGGCGAAAAATCAGAGCTGAGCTCTACCCAAAAGAAAAAGGAGAAGGTAAAGAACTGGAAGAAGTTAAAGTAATACCAGAAGAAGAGTTGGAAGATGAGGACGATGAAGAACTAAACGAATTGAAAAGAAAAAAGAAAAAGATTCTTAAGGAAAGAAGAAAGTTAAATGCCAGAATGAATCTGGGAATGATTCAAAACGAAAATGAGCTTCACGAGGAAGATGACATGGAATTATTTACATTGAGACATTTGAAAAATCGATCTGAGCTTGAAAGATTCCAGAATGTTGATCTCGATATTCTTGATGAACATTTACCCAATACTGTTGAGTCGGAAGACGAGGAACCATATGATCCAAAATTGAAAAAAGTTTATTTCGATCGTCATGCGAAAGATGACTATGATTTTGAAGACGTTAACAAAAATCCAGACGAAATTCTTAGTGATGAAGAAGAGAACAAATCAAACATCGATGAACTTGAAGAAATCGATGAAAATGTTGACCAAGAAGAAGATGCTGAGGATGATGAAGAGACAGGAGGTGGACTTCTTATTGATCTCGATGATAGGCCAAAAAATTTAAAAGACAGGATTTTCCTTGAAAGAGGTGTTTTCAATGACGATGAATTTGACGATGAAGATGATTTGGCAGCAATGGCTCTGAATGCTTCACAACTGAGAAAAGAAAAGAAAGAGAAAAAGGCATTGTTAAAAGAGAAAGAGAAAAAAGCAACGAAAAAAGACTTAACTAAATCCAAAGAGTCTCGAAAATCATCTTCCGGTGGCTCAGCTTCCAAAAAAGTTCGATTCGACACTGATGCCAAAGGTAAAACTGATTTAGATGACGACGAAAGTGACGATGATTTACTTGATAAAGTGGATAAAACGCCAACTCTTAGTGAAAGATGTAAATCCAATGTTAAATTAAATCCAGAAGAATTGGCTTTAGGATCTGTTTTAATTCAATCAGCTAAAATGAGAAGAGAGATTACTGATCAAGCTTGGAATCGTTATATGCATTCTGACCACGAAGCTCTTCCTTCTTGGTTCAAAAAAGACGAAGATATATTTTTCTACAAACCATTGCCAGTTCCTGCATCTACAGTTCATGAGTTTAAGAAAAAGTTGAAAGAAATAAATGCTAGACCAATCAAGAAAGTAGCCGAAGCTAATGCCAGAAAACGTAAACGAGCAACAAGGAAATTGGAACGAGCTCGCAAAAAGGCCGAAGCATTAACTGATGCTTCAGATATGAGTGAACGAGAAAAGATGGCAACCATTAAAAAGTAAGTTTTATATATTTCTTGATTTTATTAGAACAAAATTAACGTAATTGTTTTTCTTTTTGTCTTACAGCTTATACAAAAAAGCTCTTAAAGGAGAAAAGAAAAAGGAACTGCAATATGTTGTAGCGAAAAAGGGCAAAATCAACAAAAGGCCTGCTGGATTAAAAGGTCGTTATAAATTGGTGGATGGTCGACTGAAAAAAGATAAAGTAGCTAAAAAACGAGAAGCCAAAAGTAAGGGCAAAGGTAAAGGTAGAAGCAAAGGTGCATTCAAAAGTGGATTTAAAAGTGGAGGAAAAACTGGCGCTAAAAGGAGTAGAACTAGTAAATAAAGGAATTAAATTAAAACATTCATGACCATGTAAATCTTTCAACTCCAACTCTTCTTGTATCTAAAAGTCGTCATTAACTAATTTAATTTTAGTCAACCTGCAATCAATTGTTATATTGTTTATGGTTAAGTTGATGTACAAACTAAATTGACTATTCTGAATACAAAGTAAACAAAATTACTTGAATCTTATCTCCTCTTAATAAAGTTCGTGAATCAAACTCTCAGCGTTGACTTCAAATAATTATTAAGGTGCCAACAAACTCAAAGAGATTCAACATTGAATTATCCAAAAGAAAAACTTGACTCTTTTGTAAAGTTGATATCAATTCATATTAAAGTTACAATTTAACTTTGATTTACAATTGAAATTTCTCAAATTTATATAAATATACGAAAAATAAGTGCGTAAATAAGATCAAAGTTAAACAATCAGTCGATTAGATTTAATTCAGTTGACTTTGTATAATAATAATAACTCTTGAAATCAAGTACCGGACCAATGATTGATCTAGAAGATTGCCAGAGCTGGCGCTATTGCTGATGTTAATGTTTTAAGATTTACAGAGCGTAAAACGCTCGATCCAAGACCACCAAGAACATCATTCAATCCATCAACAATTCTTGGAGTATTTGATCCAAAGATATTGGTTATTGTGTTTGTTGCAGGACAAGAGGACCGACAAATTGATTCAATTTCTTCCTCTTTACTCGAATATCCAAGGCTACTTTTCCAATGACCAGTCCGATAACTCTCTAAAATATCGACAACTAAACCATTCAATTTCCATAAATCACAAGCTATTAAAAAATCGAAATGATTCCAGAGTAGATCTTTCACATAACAATGCAGCTTTGGTTTAACTGGAAGAAAGTCAATAATAACCAAATTCAGAAGAAGCCTAACTTTTGTCCAATAAACTTACCTTTTAATTTCCTAACCAGTCTATCAATATCTTCAGGTACGGCTAAGTAGTCATTACATGAAGCAATCAGATGAATATCTAATGAAATAATATCCTCTAACGGATAAGCTGCCACTTTTGGTTGTAAACTTGTCATAGATATTGGAGTTAAAATACTAATCAAACCAACTGGTGAAAGTATTCCAACCGGATTAGGACTGTAGAATTCAAAATTTCTATCAGCAATGTTTTGACCGTAATGGGCTAAATCTTGAGAAGAAACTGTATCCTGATGTCTAATATAAACATAGACTCGTCCATTCAAAGAGTTTGGATTGATTCCTCCAAATAACAAGAAAAACCCAGAACACAGTGAATCCAAAGGATTGCAAGCCAATGAAGAGATAAGCTTGATCAATGCATGATCTTTATCAACTGGTCCATCATAAAGAGACAACAAAGAAACTGCATTAGGAATGTCGGCAAGAAGTCTAATAGCCGCTGAAGTATTTTCAACATAAGCAACAGGAGCCAAAGCAATATAAGGTTTAATAACTTTGGCATATCCAGGGTTTGTGGACAAGAATCCTGTCATGATTGTTGTTCCTTGGGAATGACCAATATAAGCCAAAGTAGCTGAAATCATATCCAAAATTATTAAAGCAATAACAGTGACAATTTGTAATAACAGTTGCGAAGATTAAACAATATTTTTAATGCTCACCTCGTCTAGTTTTATTTAAAATGAAATGGATGAAAGCCGGTGTGTCGTATTTAATCATCTCATCAAATGAGAATCGCCAATATTTACCTTATAAAGAGACTTCCATTAATTTTTCAGAATTGTTAGTTGTGAGAGAATGACTATTTTTGGGTTACCTGGACCATTATTGAGTTTAACGTGTTTCTGTGAATATCTGGTTCCACGGAAATTTGCAAGCCAAGTGTCCCATCCTTGGTTGGCTAAAACAAAACCTAAATTGTTCTCTTCGGATCCTTTGAATGATTGCGTCCCAATTGGTTTAGCATCGCCTCCTGGAGCAGCAAATATCCAACATGATGATGAAGCACCTAATCCATGACCAAGAAGGACTGGTTCAAGATGGGCTGATGAAGCATTTGGGTGAACAATTCGATGTAGAGTCAATATATAACCATCTTCAGTGACTACTTTATGTTTCTCGCAGATGAAGTGACGAGATTCAATCAGTTGACATGTAGTTCGAAATTCATCTTCATCACGAGGAAATACACAACATTTTGAAAGATGAAACAATAAGAAGAGTCCAAAAGCAATCTTAAGTTGACGCATTTATTTATTTTGCTAAGTGTTGAGGTTGATGAAACAATTTTTCAATCTAAATGTTGGCAATTAAGATTTTCTGCAACGCTAATTACCATTATAAAATGTATGGTCAATCATAAGAATTGAGAGAACTTTCATTTTTGACATTCTATTTCCTCTTAATCACTGTGATTTATTCATCATAAATCCCCTTTTTTGACAATCATCCTGTTAATTCGATCAATTTACATTTACTGAAACTAAATTACATCAAACTACAATCAAAAGTATTACTTTACTTTCAATTCAACAAAAATAACCATAATAACAATTTTTCTGCTTATTCTGCTTGCTAAAAAGACACATTCAACACAATATTAAATTATGCATAAATCGACACAAATGGGCAAGCATTAATTTATTTCAAATTTAGACTCTTTTGGTTTTTAGAGACATAAAAAATAAGTCTATTTGTGCGAGTTGCCAGTTTCTCTGATGAATAGTTTTCGAGAAAATCGAACTCAAAGTTAAAACTTCGATCGCCTTTTGTTCTACTATGGAAGCCGCTTTTTTCATGAAACTCATTTCGCAGATCTAACTTTTGATGATCTACCAGAAAATGTATTCATTTTGAGGAATAGCACTTTTATTTTTCTGTAAAATAGGTTAGTTCGATTTTCAGCTAAACCGACCTAGTTCTAGGACCATAAGAATTAGCAAGCTGAAACTTATTTTAAGGCCATAAAAATCGTTTCTTCACAGCTTAAATTGAATATTTTTAATCATGTACCAATAGTTCTCTTGTTTTTGGCCATTAGTCCTAAAACTTTGCGACTCAATATTTCGAGAATGGAATCACTTACAATCATCATTCTTTCCGATTTGTTTCTTTACTAATCAATAATTGAATTCGATTTGTTTAATTCCCATTAGCATCTTTGGCTGATGATTTTTGGACTGTAAATAGACGAGCAACAACTCATTAAACAAAACAAACTCATATTAATGCATTTCTTGGTAAATAAACCAATTTTCTGGTTTCACTTGCAAATAAAATGCAAAAAGTAGTGCTGGAGACTCGAACATTTGAGTTAAGACTTGAGACTTGGTGGGTTTGTACGGGCAGAAAAACTGTGTCCATTGGTGCTATTGAATAATGCGTCCGATGGACACTTTTCTGGAAAATCGTGGTCAAAGTTGAAACTTTGATGGACTTTTGTGCAACTATGCGAGTAGATTTTTTCAAGAGACTCATTATGCAAACTCAGCTTTTGATGAACAACCAGAAAATTGTTATATTTTGAGGAAAAACTTTTTCTGTTTCTGTAAAACAGATCAAGTTCAATTTTCCGTTGAACTGATCGTCTTCTGTAACCATAATATTTAGCGAGCATAGACTTATTGTTAGTACATAAAAACTGTCGCTCCACATCATGGATTAAATACTTTTTTCAATTTATCAACCATTCTCTTGATTTTGGCCATTGTTCTTAAAAACTCCAAGCCTCAATATTTCGAGAATGGCAGTACCTGAAACCATCATTTTTTGACCAAACATAAGATTTTATTATGGGCTATAATACAGTGAAAAATGCAATTATTCAAGATCCTACAAAAAAGGTTATTGCATAGCTGTCAGTAATGAGACTTGATTTATAAAAGTAAATGGTTATGCAAAGAACAATCTTATGTGCTTAAGGTTATTGATTATTAAATGAATTAGCTTGGACTTTGTTCGATATTTAGTCATATCATATTATAGGCCATGATTGCGCCTAATGTTTGGTGAAAGAATGATGATTTCAGGAAGTACCATTCTCGATATATCGAGGCTAAAAGTTTTTAGGTTAATGTCCAAAATCACGAGAACTATTGATAAATTGAAAAAAATATTCAATCCATGATGTGTGCCAGTAATTTTTATGGACGAATAATTAGTTTCAGATCTCTAACATTTACAGCCACAAAGAACGGTCGGTTTGACTAAAACTCGAACTGATCTGTTTTACAGAAAATAGAAGCTTTTATATACCAAAATAAGTACATTTTCTCTTTGATCATCAAAAGTTACATTAGTTAAACGAGTATCACGAAAAAAACTAGTTCCATAATCAAATAAAAGGCGATCGAAGTTTCAACTTTGAACTTGATTCTCTCGAAAACTGTTGATGTGAGAAACTTTTTAATAGCACAAATGGACTCCTTTTTCATTTCCCTACAAACCAACAGAATCTAAATTTAAAAGAAGTTCATTTTTGCCCGTTTTTGCCCATTTTTGTCAATTCGTCAAAAGTAATCACATTTTCAATTTTGTTTGCTATTAAACCCAATAAAGTGGGTATAAGTACAACATAAATGAAAGCTTATGCTATCGATACAGTTGATACACACTGATTCATGACCAAGAAGATCTAGCATTGAATTTACTATTCGATGCAATCATTTGAAGCTCGGAATTCGTCTTAATTACAAGTAAATAAGACTATGAAAAGTGATATAAGACTAAACTACTAACAATTCAGATATTCTTGATTCAATCATTTCGGTATTCTACTTTTTCCTTAAACACATTGACTTATTAAATTATCACTCAATGTTAATAAAACTGTGACTCCATTAAAATAGTGTTTAATGTCTTAAACATTCTGGTTACATTCAAATAATTGCTTAGAAAGGCATTTACCAGAAAATTCACCAATAAGTTGTTTACTTTTATTTGCAATTTATTTTCCAAACCCATCTCAACCTAAATCTTTTCTAAAATTTATTCATCTTTTTATTTTCCATCAAATGTTCATTGATAATATCATGAATCTTTTCAATGTTTACAAGATAATTTCACTGAACAAACTTGTCCTTTTACATTTGTCAATGTTTTTACCAAAATGACTGTTCAACATGTAATCGGACGAAAGGCAATCTTGGTTCCCAAGTAAACCCAAACATTTTGTTGTCATCAAAGTATTATTATTACCCTGACTTGAATAATCTTCCTAACCATTTGTAATAACATTTTAATACTTAATAAGTTGATTTGAAATGCACAATTGTAAACTGATTAACAGATTAATAATGAACAAGCAGAGCAATGCAGGACAAAAACATATAATTGAAAAACAAAGTGAAATACGGGATTAACCGTAAACTCTTTTACTTGAGCTTAATTTGTTTCAATTTATTCTTACCTGACTTATTTAATCAGCTTAACCACAGCCAAAAAATTCATCTAAATTCAGATGAAATTTGGTTAATCTAATTAACACAATCATTGATGAATAAAGTAAATCTTGAGGTTGAACAAACAAACCTCTTGTACAACATTGAAAGCAACTAATGATGAGCATAATTAATAAAAAGACAATTAAAGCAATCAAATGGGAAAATAATCATCATTAAATTAATTTGCGCGAAAAATAATGAAACAGAAAAGCTTAAAAATTGAATTTTCTTTATTCCATTCATTTGGATGTTGCTTTTAAACTAAAAGTAAAAGGTTTACTCTGCTATTGATTATTAAAATTATGAAAGATGATTGAAAGTTTCAGATGAAAATGACCATGAAATCAATGATTTAGTGAATCCAATTGATGATGGAGAAGCTATTAAAAGAAAATGAAAATCTGGTAAAAGATGATTTAGTTTATTGCAATGCAAGTTGATTATACAGCGATCATGAAAAACTATCAAATTTCCAGTGATATATGTTGGCTAGGAATCCGCTGAAAATGGCATTTTTCAAGCTTAAATTGATTCTGTTGAGTAACAAAGTGAAAGAGAAACGATTCCATCATCAGTTTTGATACATTTGGTAACCTTTTCCAATCTTGATTTCCATGCATCTTCATCTTTTGATGAAATTTGATGACAAACATCATGTTTACACCCAAAATGATGTCTAAATGAACCTTCAAAATATTATCCAATCATTTGTAAAACAATACTAAACGTCTTTAAAGCCAACCACTGCATTAAACCAATTAAACAATTAACCAGTAATTTGATAGTGAAACCATCGATCAATGTTTACAATGTTTTCTTTCAATATTTCAATATCAACTTAATTGTAATCAAGTTACAGTAAACATTGAACAGTGAAAAAGTAAACACAAAATTGTCTGTTTACATGAAACTGAGCCAAGAAACTGATTAAACATTGAAAGTTAAATATAAAATTGAATTATATCATTGAAATTGCCATCTAAATTGTAACCAAACAAATTGGACAATTTGCCAATGGAGAAAAGGCTAAACCTGGAAAAATATTGTTTGAACAATTAAGTGAAAAGGCAAATTATTATTGATGTAACAATCTTTAGGTTACTGTTACAGAAGCAGTGAGAACAAGTTGTTCAAAGTTACCTGAAAAATAAGGTCAATAGAAAAGTTGAAAATTGCTTTTCACCTTCTTTCATTATCTTGTTACAAGGTTGGATGATGATGAGGATGAAGATGATGGACTTTAAATTGATAACTTTAGATGAGCTCTTTGTAATAAAAATAGGCAAAGATATTCACTGCCTTGGGCTGATTCAAGATGCAAAAGTAGCCAAAGCAAGAAATGCCTTTATAATCATTAATTGACATCAAGATCAATTTTTTGCGCTTTTCATTATTAGCCTTATCATCATCATCGCCATCATCAGCATCTTTCAAGCATCTTTTAGAGTCTCTCGTTTCTTCCATTTTTCACCTCAACTTTGCCTTTGCGTTCAGTCACTTTCCTTTCCTCTCTTTGTCTCTCACTCCTCCACTCTTCTTTCATCTTTCATCTTTCATCTTCTCTATCTTTATCATCTTCAAGTGAAACCCAAAAAGGCGATAGACAGGGAAGAGAGAGAGAAAAGGGAATGCGAAAGAGAAATGGCCGTTGAAGAGAAGAGAGTAAATTTTTAAGAGCTTCTAGGCCTAAAAATTTTCTCTTTCTTTTCTCTTCTTTTCCAGTCCGTTGTATCTTCTTGGGAGTGGTTAAGGGGATGTGATTATGAAAGGCAAAAGGCAAAAGGCAAGAAACGCGGTTAAAACGGACTCTGGTCAATGTAAATGCCATAGAAAAAACATTTTATCTTCTCTTTATTTTTCCCATTTACTAATCACGGTTAACATTCAATTTTTAGACCCTTCTCACTCACTACTCTTCATGCTGTGAGTTTAACCATCCACAGGATCAACATCATCAGTATCATCATTAATTTTAACATCTAATTATCTATAGCTCATCCAATTTGAATCCTGTTTACTGGAATCAAATCCATTTGACAACCATTTTTACGGTGAACATTTTGTTTCCTTGTTTATGTTTTTCGCC
Source organism: Tetranychus urticae (assembly GCF_039701765.1). Lineage (NCBI taxonomy): Eukaryota > Metazoa > Arthropoda > Arachnida > Trombidiformes > Tetranychidae > Tetranychus > Tetranychus urticae. Next base: position 19,603,979 of record NC_142958.1, on the reverse strand, counting down.
AATTTTGTGCTTTTATTTTTAACCTGCAATTTTTGCGATTCTTGCAATCTTTTTTGACCAACATTGACTTATGTGCTGCTAGTTGGGTCATTGATTTGTGTTGAAGGTTTAGTGTGCTTTTCTGCTTGTTTCTTTGGTTGATTGGTACAGATAAGCGTCAAAGTGACTTCGTGTGATCCTTTAACCGACCATCAAACCCTTGGTTTGACTGTTGACTGTTCAACAGAAGCTGAACCAGAAGAGCCAGTTAACAACAACAATAACAACAATCCTTTGAGTAACGGTCAGTTGACAGTTGCTCAGCCGGAATTGGGTTATCTTCCAGGAACTATGTGGGAAAAGATGTTTACATCTTGTGTTGGTGAAACAGTTTTGGAAATTTCGTGTCAAGAAAGAAATTCAAATTCAGGTGATCAAGAAACAACCATTTCATCTACTGAGGTTGCCATGCTTAACAGTGATCGATGTGGATCCGCTGATACAAAGACAATGACTCAATACAGAAAGAAACCTTCTTATGCATGGTAAGTAGAAATCAGAATCATCATCATCTAAATCATATTCACTTGATGATTGCAAATCAAAGAGTCAAACAAAATCTAGTCTACAGTTGAAACTGTTGCCACTTGATTATGGATTAATGACATTTCCTATTTGAAACAGTTGACTTTAAATTTCCTTCACAATTTGCAAAATCTTGAAATCAACCAACATTAATATTAATGATGGTTAATCGTGTTAACTTGATTACTAGAGTTAATTTTTTGCCATCCATTTAGATTAATAAACTCAAACTATCTTCCCTTAAATCGACTTTAACCGATTCTTTAACCAAGATCACTTTTCTGGTGCAACTTTTGATGTTCAACCAGAAAATGCATTCATTTTTGTTTCTGAACAACAAATGGCTTCGGTAAACCTGGCGCTTTTGAAGCCTTTTAGTTTGGCCACAAAAAGCGATGTTTGGACTTAATATGTGTAGATGATTATCAACTTATTAAGGATTCTCATCACTTTCAATACAATCTTTTCTTCTATTCTCATTGTTATCTATTGAGTTAATTAAATTACTCTGACAAGTTTACTTTCTTATTATTGTTCAATTGATTAACCATGATTAAACCAAGGGAACAAAAGTTGTGCACAAAAATATCTTTAATTAACTTTTCCTTTCATTACCAACTCTAAATCAAAGGTCTAAATTGAATTAAATCTAAGGCCACAACCAGGCAAAAAAAGGGTAAAAATGCAACTTAATTATGATTAATCAATTGACCAAGAGTAACTTGATAATGAAACTTAACCAAAGTAAAGTAAAAGGTTGACAGTTAAAAGAGTCAAACATTTTTATATCTGTAACTGTGTAAACCTATTGAAGTAAGCAAAAATAAGACAATTTTTGGGTTTCTCAAGTTAACCTTAATACTAGTGACTTTCTGGGTTGCCTTGAAAATGTGGTGACCCGAAAAGGCCGCAACACAGAGGCTGAAGTACACACAAAGATACAAACAAGGTTAAAGGCAAAGATTGAAAACATAGTTTTAAATAACAAGCAAAAAAACCGGTTCAACCTTTGCTCTTGCAAGTACCAAAAATAAAACACAAAAACCCAAAAATCACATAAACATTTGACCTTAGATACTAACAGTCTATGGGAACCAAACAAAGATGGACTCTTAACACATTCAATTCAGTAACGGACAATCAATTTATCAACTTTCTCCTCATTTTACATAGCAATTACAGTAATTATTGAACCCTTGAAAACAAACATTTGAAACGGGCATAAAGTGTCCAGTTTGTTGTATCCACAACTGTTAATCCAAATCTTTAGTTGTTATAGTAATTACCGTTGTTAACATTGCCTACAACAATACAATTTGATTATAGTGAATGGATAAGAGTTGAATCACTGTTTACTTCATTCACTTTCTATTACCTCTTTGGTATTAACATTCATTCAAGTGAAAAGATTTTTTTTATATATTTGATTCAACCATTTACACCACAATGATCAAGTCTCATTAATCATTTAATCAACTGAAATGATGAAGCTTTACATCATCATTTCAGTTGTTTGCTTTCAATATTTTAAAGTGTTTACAATGGTTTCCAGTGTGAAAAAAACTGAGCAACAGCAACATTTCAACAAATCATTATTTAATCATACAATTTGCTCTAATAGATTAATTATTGTCAATTGGCAATTTCCAGTAAAGATTTATGTATCTATCTTTTGGTTCCTCAACAAAATGGTTCCTCTTCATTTTCATCATCATATTTCTCTTTCACTTGCTCAACTTTTGTCATGTTTATCTATTTCTTTTCATCTTTATCTTCATCTTTCTTTCTTCTTCTCCTCCATTTATCTACTAAATCTTCCTAACCAAATATCACAATATCAAGAAAGCAGCAAAACCCATTTATCCAACTTCACTCTTTTTAACCCGATTTTTCATCCTCATCACTTTCATCTTCTCATCTTACCATTGATCATGTTTACACTTTTTTCTTTTGCTGCTTTTGTTCAGGTTATTTTATCTCTTTTTCCGTGAATCCAACTATATTAGCTAATCAATAAATCCTTTCACAGTTACAATCAACAAAGTTGATAAACCATCAGTTAATTCTTGTTTCAACAAATCAACCAACTTGGTTTTGTTAGTGGATCCATTGAGATACCAGTAAAGATGTGAAAACATTTCAATTTACAGAAACATCTAAACATTGGGTCTGTGAGAGAAAAAACTGCCAATCCAACATAATTACGATGTCTTATTATATCATTAAATCCAGAGATTCCAATCAGATTTTATCTTGCTTCTCTTGACATCATTGAACAATTTCATCAAAGAACATCTTTGTATTACCAATGGTGAGAGACGAGAGGGTGGGTTTGATCCAACAATCAGTTACATCCAAAATAGTTCAAATGGTAATTACAATTGAATATCCTTTAAATATATGATTCCATGATTTATGAGGGATTTGAGCAAAAATGATTCCTTCCTAGAGGAGAAAAAGAAAATAAACAAACAGTGAATATTCATAGTCAGTTTTTTTGATATTATTCAATACAATCAATCAAGATTTTTGTAACATATTTGATGAGATTCCTTGAACCAACTCAATCAGATATGATTGATTGTAAAAATTACCAGAATAGAGTAAAAACAAATCAAAGTGATGAACAAAATGACAAACTTTCGAAAGAAAATATAAAAAGATTTCACTTTTTGAGGTTCAAACAAACTGTTCACTGACTTTATCCAATTCAGGAGACTCTGAATGTTCTGAATAATCTCTGATGACCTTTGAAATGGAAATAAAAATCAATGATTCTAATAACAGTTTAAATGCATTTTTCATCTTCTCTACTCTTTTTTTAGCTTCTCTACAAGATAATACATTTAGGTTCAAATCAAATATTCAAAATAAATTGAGGCATCCTTACCATTATCATATGTTACAAATGGTAACAATACAGGAACGACTATTATCATCTGTTAATATGAAAATAGACTTTTATGAAGAAATGTGTAGCTTTTTTATTCTCTTCTCTTCCAGTCTTTCATGGTTCCTCCAAAAGCCAGAGTAATTGACTTTTAAAGATGACTTGTTATTGATTCAAAAGAGTTCTCAATGAATAGCCCCAAGAGACACCATTTATGCATAAATTGTGTAATGATGATGACGATAATAATAGTATTAAATGTTCCAGTTTGTTTAGTGAATATGATATTGAAACATTTTGTCTTAACTTTGACTTGTTTTACGATCAAAATCACTTCTTTCCTCTCCAAACTGGTCAAACTTTTTTTTGCCTCCTCTTTTTCCTTTGTTGATTTCCTTTGCTTGTTCCTTTTTTTCCTCCTCCTTTTTTCTTGTTCAAGTCTTGATAATTTGATTTCATCTTATTCAAGCTTTGATCAGAATAATAATAATGGGGGAAAGTTAAAAAATGAGAAAACATTCAATCTTTTTCCTTCTTTTTCAGCGTCCTTTTGTTGAATCCTCTCCTTTTTTCACTGGCTACTTGGAAAAGCCTTTTGAGTTTCAATTGATCAACCTGAAAAGAGCATTGAGATGCAAGTAAATCGATTACCTTTCTTATAAGAGAAAAACTGACAATTCAATAGAAATAATAACAATTGATCCAATATTGTATATAAATAAAAATGTATATAAAAAAGATACTAACCTGGTCATTTGATGATGGCACTTTTAACATGGGCAATGGTACTCTGTAAATAACACACCAACCAACCAGTTTTGTAGGAAACTCATAATTTCTCAAGTAAAGAGTAACTTGTAAAATTAATTTTGCTCCAAATGAGTAGTTAGAGTATGTAAATTAAATTAGTTAATTCAATAATAAAAAGGGATTTGCCTGATTCACAACCTTGTAGACAAATGTAAGTTTTTTCACTTTTCCCGGTGAGTTTATGCTATTTTAACCGGAAAAACAGTAGCAACAAGGTTAACAATTTACAAGGTAATATTTTCACTGTATTTTCTTCTACTTACTAAATATGTTAGGCCAAATGAACCAAGGATTTGTTTCACCTTCAATTTTAATCAAGGTTTTGATAATCAACCGGCTTAATAAATAATAATGACTAGTTAATAAATTAATTTTAAAAATGTTGTTGCCGGGTTTATTCAAGCGTCATCTATTGGAAAGTAGAGTAAATGACAATTTTAACGGTAATCTTTTAAAGGATTAACAAACATTGGTCAACAACCCAAAAGTGGATAATTTTTTATTGTGATTCGATGTTTATTTTTATAAAATTGATTGACTATTTTATTAATGATGTTAATTTGCTGAAAATGTTAGTTTTTGGTGTTAACTGATGATTCTGCTAATGATGAATCCTGTTGACATTGATTCATCTGTTAAAGAAGAGGATTTCTTTGGTGTTTTTCAAGAAACAAAAGACAGTCTGAAAGGCTGAAAAGATAGAAACCAAAACTCTTTGCATCTTTCATTCTCTTCCTCTTGGATCCGAGATGGTATTATTTCAATAGGAATGGCAAATATTTACTCAATTGAGTTTCCAAAACACCAAAGTTTACCATGAAAATTATTTCCTACTCTTGAAACTCTATATGTACACATATACAGAGATCACTTGGTTTTCCCTCATGAAAAACAATTGCTTTACTATTCACAGCATATATCATCACCCTTTGCTGCTCTTCGTACATTACTGATATTATTTATTTACCAAGAAATTCGACTATCGGTGATTAGTTTTAACTCAAAAACAATTTCTTTTCTTCTGTGCCATCATTATTTTTAAATTTAAATATATTTCACTTGGAATGATACAAACTCTTTTGTAGACATGCTGGCAGAGGAATACAAGAAATATTTTCAGATTTCCATCAAACAATAACCAAATGTAATCCAATCTTCAATGGAAATGAATCTTACAATTATGGTATCATCTCATCTTTCCTGTTTAACTTCAAATGTTAATCACAACAAATAGAGTGGCTGAGTTTTGCCAATGTGTTCCTTATCTCCAGACAATCGACCAATTCATCAGAGCAAATTGGATTTCAATAAGGATATGATCAAAATAATTTGGAATTATAATAGCCTGTCATAAATGATCATCTCAAGTCTCATTTTAAAAGATCATTCAAGAAATAACACTGTTGGACCTTTGCTCTCAAACTTCATTGGAAATCATCAACGACATCAAGATACTTTAATCAATTCAACTCTTTCTACACTCCTCTTATTTATCTGACTACTCGCATCTGGTTCCTCCTCCAATCTTCATCAAGCCTTTCCCTTATCCCCAATGGCCATGGGATATCATGAAAAAAAGTACCTCAAATCGTCATTATCCTCAACTGAATTGGTTTCTGCTGTAGCCTGCTATCCTCATCACTGCTAGCTTTAAAGCCATTACCAGAACAGCAAAAAGTTTCCTTTCGCTCAGCTGTGATGATATTTGCCAGATGAAATAATATTGTCTAATCTCAACGAAAGTTTTGGCAACAAACTATTCTTGATTATTGTTTTCCTCCAACTCATCCATTCACTATTTTTTCCAATGGTTAAATTTGAATTCCCTGAACGTTTCGTTATTAAGAGGTGAACACGTTTCCAGTTTTATTGATAATATTAAACACTTGAATGGCCAACAATGTCTAGTCGTAAGCCAGAAGCTGGTGAAAACAGGAACTAAAAAAAGAGACTAAACAAAACTAAAACTAATATATCATCAACAAAAATGAGTTTATCCTCTAAACGATTCCAGAATTAATAAACTCATCAGTTTATTATTATTATTATCGTTATTACCATTAGTTGCAGCTATTATTACCTTATAACTTTACATCCAGGTAACAAGCAACAAAATTTATCCCAAGTGTTACGTGATATAACAACAATGCTGATGATCATAATGATAAACTTTCTAGTTTATTTCATAGTCTTTCCATTCCAACATTTTACTCTTACAAGTCTTAACCTTGCTAGGCATTTCAATATTTACAAATTACGAAACGTCGATTAAATTAATCTTGGAAGTTCCAAAATAGCCTCAACCATCCTTTTGGTGTTAAACCCAACGCCAGTGTTTTCACCAACGCCTCTTCGACAACTGGTTAACCCATTGTGAACCCATTGATCCAGATTGCTTAAAGTGTTTGCATTTACAAACCAGCCTCAAGCATAATCACCATGAATTAATTTACCCAACTGATTGCCTGTTGACAGCGTCAATGTATTTCTGATGGTTTTTTTATTAGACAAATTTGAATGATCCTTCAATCAACTCTAACAAAATGAAGTTTCTCACTTTGATTGCAATTGCTGATTTGATTGGAGTAACAAATAAACAAATAATTGGTGCACACACAAATCACGTTGACATGTAAAAAGTGAATTTGTGTTTTTGAATATCCAATAATGAACTGAATACCTGATGGTAACCTTGTTTAATGTAAATTTTCAAAGTGAAACCAAAATGCAGAGATGAAGCCTTGAAATTAACAATTAATTGAACAAAAGCAGCAACCAAATGTTGATCAATTTGATTGAAGAGAGAAAGCGAGAGATAGAGAAAAGGGTTATACAAATAGTGAATCTTACAACATAAACGTTAATTATAATAATGATTCTTCTATTGATCAATGTCCTCCAGTTAATTAATAAATGGTGAGAATCGCGAAAATCAACTTTAAATTGTGTTTACAAGAAAAAAAAGTAAAAGCTATTGATTGATAACCTCGAGAGTTTTCACTATTCCGTACATTTCACCATTCAACCACAATTGTACTAATTTGTCTTAATTGTAACTCATTGTTACTCTCAATCAAATTTGTCCCGATGATGATCAACAAACTGCAAGGTTTATCAATTAAACAGAAACCAATGAGTACAAAAAATAAGGTTTCAATAGAAGCGAAGAAAAAAAAGTCGCAACCGAAATTAAATTTACCTTAAATTTAATTTCCAATTGCTTAAGGCCTCAAATTAATTAACCTTTTTGATTCCACCAAACAAACAAACAAACAAACAAACAATTAAATAAATCACATTTAATTATTTATTAAACTCATCAACAAACCAAAGTAAACACGAAACTCTGGTTAAACCAAAAAAATGAACATTAATTGTTCAACTTTACAAATCAATATTTTTCAACAATTGATTCAATCGAGTGTGTAACCCAAGACCTTAACCCAAGCCAGACACCCGAAAATGAACCCAAAATCTTAAGTCAATCCCAATGAAAAGCAATTTTGTTGACAAAAATTAATTTTCTTATTAGATTAAGAGTTGAAGTTGCAGCAAAAAACGTTGCTAAATCATAATTATTTGTACTCTTAATTTGATTCTCAATCAATCAATAATTTCAATTGTAAAGATCAAAGTTAAACCAGTTTTGTCACCATTTACTCTGATTAACTCACCAACAATTTAGTAATCAAACTCTTTGTTAAGAGTAAAAAAAGAACCGAAAATTATTCAATTTCCGGCTTTAATTGCTATTAAAGTATCAACAATTAAGTGTCAACTTGCCTTTATAATGATGATAATAAGTGAAGACATTTTTTGTATCATTTTCAAGGTAAACTAAACGTTTCAAAAGTCACTTAACTGAACATTTTACTTCTGATTAAAGTCAATCAAATTTGGACATTTTTTGCCTTCAAATTGTCCACTTCAGATTAAAGATTTTTAATTCCCCTTTTCAATGAATTCAGAGATTTATCAGAAATTTCATTTTCCAAGATTTCTATTCGAACCTTGAAATGTCGAACTTTTTGTTTTAATTTTTGTAAATTGCTTCGATTTCCATTGTTTAATTGGAATAAATTGATGAACATTTTGAAAGTGCGATTGGACAAAAGTCCATTTATGAACATTTCTTTTTATGTTTAGTTGATTGTCCTGATATTGCCTTGAATACCGATTAGTTGGATTGTTGATCGATAATCAACTCACGTCTACGTCTAATGTGTCCATCAAGATACGATTTGGAACCAATTGATGGTCAACAAGTTGAGAATGAAAACAATTTGTTTCACTTTTCTCTTCTTTTTGTTGACCAATCCTCACTTTATATGATAATGATGATCATCACTATAAATGTTCAATAAAACTGCATCAATTTGTCCTTCATTGGAATAATTATTAAAAGCTTTCAACTTTCATCTGATTGTTTTTTTTTGTTCCTCATTCAGAGAGAGAGAGTAAAAAACAACAAAACATTTATCCTTTTTCCATGTTTCCGGTTATCATGATCATCATTAGCAGCAAGCAAACAACATGAATCTACAACAATTGAGTCTCATTTCAATTGTTAATTCAATCGATTGTTTTCTTCCTTTTTTCTGGTTAAACCATTTCAAGTTTTTTCAACTTTACCAACATTAATCACAATTATTGTCAACAATGAGAGATCAATGTTTATGGCGGTCAGTTAATGGCTCCATTAGATGATTGGACTTGTAAAATTGCAAAATTATACTAATCATTGATTGTTCACCAAGCGAATTGTACAGAAATCGCAATCATTTCGAGAAAAATCTCTTCAGAGAAAAACTTGGGAAAAGCAGTTTTTAGTGTAAAATTCAGCTTTTGCTTTCTAAAAGATGACATTAGGACAGTCTTTGAACGAAAAAGTTATTTGAAAATGTTTTTCCATTCCAAGTGAGTTTGATGTTCGCTTGGACAATAAGTTGATCAATTGAATGTTGAACAATGGTGAGGTTGAAAATGATATTTGAATAGTAAAGATGAATAAAATTTGTTGACAAGAAAATTACAAATGCTTTCATCGACATCTTTAAAGTTCGCAGGTTTGATCATTTTGCGCAAAACTACAACTATTGTTATCAACGTTATTGTTATTGTTGTCAAATCTACTAAACTTAAATGGCTATTGAAAAGTGTTTTGAATGTGATAATTAACAAATGATTAATGCTGCATGCAAGTTGAAACGATATTTTTTCGTAAATTTTGTGGCAAAGATAAGAATCATTCTCGCTTTTTGCGTTGAAATGAAAAGGTCACATTATCAAAGAGCCAATAGATTAAATCCAATGGAAAAAAGAATCAGAATATAAATTGAAAACTTACTTCAATAAGTTGAATGAACTATTCTTGAAAATCTAACATCGTAAGTTCAGATTTATCGGAATAGAAATAGAAAAATTGGCCAAGAGAAAGCAATTAAAATAACTATTGGAATGATTTATTTCAAGTTGCAATTTTGATCATCATTATGCGTTTCAAGATTTATACGCAATTGGATTACAAAAACTCAATAGTTCTAATTGCAATTTTTTGAACAAAACTCGAAATGAATTATATCAACCAATAAAAAATTCGTCAATTTTTAAGTTTCCCTAAAATCTAATGAGTTTCATTACAAAACGAGTATATTAAAGACTTGATGAGGAAAGTTCGACTGTCGAGCGTTTTCTCACTTTCAAGTCTTTCCAAACTTTAGCCTTTCACTTTCAAAAATAAAAGCATCTCAAGGTACATCAACTGCTCAACATGATTAGTGATGAAATCCCCAACTCAATAAAGATCTTCCAATTATAATTTCAAAGTTTGAATTTTTAAAAATTTTGTCGACTCTTAACGCACTAAATGATTTGTCGATTAAATTTTAATAATTTTCTGCTCCTGAATATTAACGGCTAAAGTTACATTTGTTGCAACAATAAAGGACGACATTTAGTCTTGGTGACAATGTTACCAATTGAGGTAAAGACAAAGACGGCAAGACAAAAACAATTGGCCCGTTGTTGAGCATTAAGCGAAGTAAGCACGACAAGAAAAGAAAAACAAAGCGCAACAAACACAAAAAAAACACCAACAAGAACCAAAAAAAGCAACTCGATTAACAATAAACATCTTAATCACCAACCAATCAATAACGGGTTAAAATTGTTAACCTTGACATTACAAGACAAAAAAGTGATTAAAAACAATCGAAAGCAAATCACCGACAAATGCGAAAAAATAAACTTTGACAATCAAATTAATTGTAACAACAAGAGACGCAAATAAACATAATTAATTAAAATTCAATTTTTCATTAATTGCAAAATAATGTAAAAATAAACTCCTAGAATTGAATGTTTCCGTTGATGGGAAAAAGGCCTTTAACCATGAAATGCTTCGGGTTATCAAAAGGAAAATATTTTTCTCTCAATTTCGGCTTCAATCGATTCAAGATCAATACAATTATGTTAATAAAGTTGCTATTAATAAACATAATGGAAACAAGTTGATCAGTAAAGTTGTTGTCAAGTGTGTAAACAAACATCAATGAAGATTTTTGGGTGGTCTTAATTGTATTAATTGATTGAGCTAATTGACTTGATCGTTTAAAGGGTTAAACATTTTCCCAAATCTTTTCCTTCGTCAACGTTTTCTTCGCCTTCAAAACTCACTCGACTCACTTTCGCTGTTAGTGAGAATGCTTTTGTCTAATAAACTTGCAGCTTGCAACTTCACTTTTACCTTTTTTTTATTCCAACCAACAACAAGTATTGAATTTTGCGAATTTTGTATTTAATTGTTCATCATCATTCTGTGAGTCTGTGTGTGTCTGGTGAACAACTGGTGAAACCCGGAAAGAGAATTGGAAATTCAGTTTTCACCCAATTTTTGGATTTACAAGTTTTCTGTGTTTTTCAATTTTCGTTGTTGTGTGTTTGTCAAGTCAACTTTATGATTGAATGGTTAACGATGAACGTGACAATTTGTTTACAACCATTAACCTTGATACTTTGATACTCATCGTAATTGTCATCATTATCATCTAATCATTGTAATCAGTCGCGTTTTGTTTTCCGCTTTTGTTGGCCTTTCGTTTCCAGTTTGTTGGAAGAAACTTGTTTTGCTTTTAATTTCTTGTTTTTTTTTTGTTTCGCCTTCCAATATTTACCGTAACAATTAACTCGTCTTAATAATGGTTGATTTAATCGGTAAATATCAGGCCAAAATGCGCCAATTAGCATCATCATTGAACAGTGGAAATGGTTCATTGAAACGGACAATTCCTGAAGCCATTTTGGCTGCAACTTCACCTAAAAGTGACTCTAATAGACGAAGTTCATCAATTGTTTCGTTAATCAGCACAGTTAGCAGTAGCTACAGTAATTGTAACAATAATGTTAATAATAATGTTAATAATAATAATAATAATAGTAATCATAATAATAATGGCATTACATTTGCTTGTAAACCTTTACGCTTATGTCAAACTCGTCATTCAATTCCATCACTTGATTCAATTGAGAAAGCTCAATTTCATGGTAGATCAACATCAACTTCATCTTCATCATCAAATTTATCATCAAATACAATCTTTTCATCCTCATCATGTTGTGAACATCGATGGCAACCCAAAAATCCAAAGTTAGTATTTAAAAATTGCAAAATACTAAAAATTCAACTTCAATTTAAAACCCAAATTAACCAGAAAATTCGGTGACGAGTCATCTCACCAAAAATAAGCCTTTAAGTAAACTGCGCTATAAACTATGAGAGTTCACGGGGAAGTGTTCATTTTTGTTAAAATGAATAGACTCAATTCAATTCATTAAATTAAATTTTTCAAGAGAAACTTATGATAAATTCAATAGGACTCAATTCCATAGCTACACCAAATCAAAGACACCAAATTGTCAAAGAGAATTGACCGTTAAAGGTAAAATATAAGAAAAACTGCATCTCTGAAAACTCCGATATTTAAAGCTGAATGATGATTATCAATTTTAAACAAATAAGAATCTAAATGGTGAAATTTAAATTAATTAATATCATTCTCTATTCACAAGAAACATTTAACAATTAAGTAAAATTTGCAAAGATAAGCTGTCTTTGGGTTGAAAACCAAAGGTTGTAAACTAAAATTGTTGTTTTAAAGGCTTATTTTTGGTGAGATGACATGGAACCAGAAAATTCATCCTCTTAATGTCAAAACGAATGTCAAAAGTAACAACTGAAAGCAATACTCTTCACAGTATTAGCTGACTTACTGACAAGCCAATCAACTCGAATAGTTACATTTATCAGAATCAAACCTAAATCGCTAGTAAAAACACATCAGTAAAGACACAAAAGGTTCATTTAAATGGTCAACTTTCAAAAAGACCCAAAATACTTGATCTGCTGCTTCACCTTCTAACCAATTTACTCATCTACTAACCTAAACTTTCACAAGCTAAGCGAGATCTCAACAGCACTTCACTTAGAACCTCACTTAACACTGTCATCAGCCCTTTGCCCTCTCTCGAGATTAGCATCATTAGCACGATCAATGGCACTCCATTAGCACCTCCATCGGCACTCATTTAGAAACTCTTTTTCACTCTCTTTCCCTCTGTTTCCTCCATTTCTGAGCCAATATTAGATTAGGAAAAAAATGTTGAAAATTTGTTTCGCCATTGTTTGCTTTTTGCCTTTTTGTGTTCACTCTTTCTTATCTTCCAATTTTAGAAAGTAAATTGTTTACTCAGCTCATTTATCCCTTTCCTGTCTCATCCAGCCTCCTCTCACCACCCCCTTGAAACAGCCTCCTCATTGAACTTCATTGTTCTTGAATAGTTGTGACCCTTTCAATTGAACCACAATCAGAAAAATGAAGAAGAAGAAGAAAACTTTTTTTTTGCAAACTTAAACAAATGTCTTTAAAACTTGACACACATCAGGCAACATCAAGATCCTTTTTCAGCATCCTTTTCACCCTCCTCCTCCTCCTACATTATCATCATACTCACTCTTTAAACCAACTCAACTAATCACCAACTAATCCAAAAGCAAGATTATTGATTGTTGAACAAGAAGCGAAAAAAAGTTGATCATTTAAATGTTTCACCAATTGCCACCTTTACCGACAGCCTTTCTTTCTCTCTATTTTTACCCAATCGGAAGTTTATCATTTTAATTGTTCATCATTTCTCATCCTTCTCATCATGTGAGCTCATTACGAGTGAAACAAAAAACAAAACAAAGTCACAAATTATGCGGTATGAAATTAATTTCATTCAGAAAAAACGAATCAACATTTTCTTTTTCACTATCAAATGTTTTAATGATGATAACCTTAATTGATCAATGTTGACCAACTTTTCACGTTGATCAACCTTTTTTGGGTTCACCAAATTGTCCAAATCTGTGAAGAGCAAAAAAAAGTCAATTTAAAGTTTCAAGTCATGACTCTATTGACTGGTTATTTCAATTGTTTCCAATCTCGATCTTTACCTTCATCAACCTCATCAACTTCATCAGCTTCATCAACCACAAAATCATCATCATCTGACCAACAACTAAATGATATTAATCTAAACTGTTATCTAACTTGTTCTCGCAGGACTGCGGCTTTCATCGTGGCCAGTTCAATTTATGGTCAACTTTTGGTTGTAACCTGTTTAACCTTTTTCACTGCCGAAATTCGAATACCAAATATTCCTTTATACTATTTTGAGGTAACATTTGTCTACTAATTTCCATTTCGAACTCCAACTGAAATGTGCTTTTCTCTTCGTCTTTCCAGGGATTCTACCTTTACCTGTACGCAGTTAGTCTTCTCTTTCTTCTCTATGTTTACGTTTACCTGCTTCACGATTTACCGAAAGGTGACCAAAATCGTAAGTACTGCCATTGCAATTTCCGTCAACTTTTACCTTCACTTTTCATTCAACAGTGTCACTCATTTTTCAAGGTACATTAATCTGAATAACAGGCGAACATTTTTTTCTACCTTTTAATGTGTTGAGAAATTTTTATTTGCTTTTATTGTTCGAGAAAAAAAAGCGATTCAGTTTCATCAGACTCGACATGATGGAACCTTGAAAAATTGACGATTCTGTTAATGGCTATTTTCACCAATCATGTACTTCTTATCGAATATTTTCTTTAGAATTGAACTTCTTTTTTGAACAATTTTCCCTCATTTCTTTGATTTCTTTCTTTTGTTTGAATCAGGTAATAAAGAGATGAATGGGAAAAAGAAGGAAAAAATCAGTGAAACTGAAAGATCTCATGGATCCATATTCTTGCGTATTGGTGCAGTTGGCTTTGGTTTAGGAACAATGATTTACAATGGACTCGAGTTTGGATCTTACTTTGAGATTCCGTATACATCACCATGTTACTCTGTGCTTTTGGGTAAGTCAACGAAGATGTTTCATTTTGTCTGCAACAAAATCAAGGTTATCTTTTCAAGTTTAATCTAATTCGGTATTTGCTCACTTGAAAAGCCAATTCAAAGTCACAGTCTTATCCGACTCGAAACGGCATCATTTTAGGTTATTTTGCATTATTAATGTAACAAAAAAAAAGTTGAACTTGAGTCAACCTCATTAGTCAAAACTAAGGACAACTTTGATGACTAAAGTTGATTTGATTTTAAAAATGTATATTTTCAGACATTAATCAGTAAAACCTTTGTCAGAGTTTAAAGTTTAGCTGATTAGCTTGACTGATTCAAAGGTTAAAAATTGGATTATTTTGAATTATTGTAACAACAAATTAGTCAACAGCAAAAGGCTAGACAACAAGATCTAACCTAACCTTACCTAACCTAATCTCTGCATCGAGATTTAAGATAAGATAATCAGATTTTTTAGGAACCAAAAGTGATCAAGAGTTGAAATTTTCAGCCATTTTACACCTGATCATGATACCGTTTATAAATTTGCAAGAATAAATTCAATGTTTATTCAGCTATTTCGATTCAGTCTTTCCATTTTGCCAAAAAAGTTCAACTCTAAATTGTCGAGTTCGAAGTCCTCTAATCAGCTTGCAATTTCCAGTCTCCTTCAGATTGAGGTATTTTTATTCTGTACATTTATGGACTATTCGATGAAGTTGATTTAATTGTGACTGATTATCAGAAAGATTTTGAACAATTATAACTTGATATTGAAAATTGCACGCAGTTAATGATGGTAATAAATCTCTTGACCATCTTGATTCAATTAGAACTGATTAATTCAATTTAGCGGGTAAACAAAAAGAAACTTTCAATTCTTGTTTCCAATTGTAAATCAATTGACTTTTGATTCTTTCCCTGCCAACATCATCAGACAAAAATGCCTTTTAATAGTTGAATAATCATTGATTATTTATTCACTTGATTCATCAATTGATTTCAATTAATGTAATTGTTTCCAGTGAGAATAAAATTGCTAGTAAAGTTGAAGGTTCGCTTTAATTATTCAGACAACAATTGAAAGGGTTCAAGGTAAACAGGAACACTATTATACTAATCAAACTCTGTACATTTATAACGTGCTTCTCGTGCCTCCAATCAGGTTCAGTTGAACGAGTCACAAATAAGGTCAATATTAATCATGATTAGGTTCAATTGTGATTAACCCAAAATGAATTTGATGAAACAAGTTGTTGAGTTGCAAATTGTAATCCAATTTGCTTCTCAAAATGAAAGTCAATATGAAAAGTTTAAAGTTGAAAAGTTTCAAAGACAAATATCTATTGCATGAAAAGACAAAGATGAAAATCTGTTGAATGATGGAAAAGAATGATTCTGAAGGTTGGAAATCTTTTGAGTGGAATCTCAATGGAATGAAATGGACCAAAGAATGTGTGGTTAAGAAACATTCAAGTGATGATAAGAGGAAGAAAAGGAAAAAGGAAACTGGTCAAAGTGAATGGTCAGTTATAGCTTAATGTTGATGAAATGTAGTGTGAGGAAGAAGACTTTCAGAAAAGCACAAAAAGTGAACAGAAAAGTTATGAGGAAAATGCTGAGATTGGAATTTATTATAACCATTATCATTGTTATCATTATTTTTAGTTACGTTCAACGTATTTCTTCCCATCATATTGGCCTAATATTGAGTCAATATTTACTTGTAAACATGAACATTTTTCTTGGTCATCATCTTTTTCATCATCCACACTCTCATCAATGTTTACTTCTCTTCCTTTTGGCTAAAAGATTCTTTTCTTCTTCTTCTTCTTCGTTTTCTCTTGTTTTTTTCTTCAAGCTCAACTTTGTCCAGTCACTTAATACAGATTAATCAATTGTCGATCAGGCAAAACAAGAAAAAATGTTTAAAGCCACTTTCACACCATTAAGGTCACTTTTGTGGCAACCTTTCATTTCCGGTCAACCATTTGATGAGGCAAACAACAATGTTTAATGTTAACAATTTTTCACTTGCAATCATGTTGCACCTTTTAATCAATTAAAGTTGCATTTAATGTTGTTTTACAAATGAAAAGTTGGCACAAAATGATTATTGTATTTCACGGTCGAGTTTGTTTCAACTCTCAGTGCAAATCGATTGAAAATTAACCTCAATAGTCGAGTCTGGGACGAAAAGGTGTCGGGTCTAGGAGTCAACACCGTACGAAAGTTTTTTTTCTGAAGAATTAAAATTTTATTTGAAAAATAAAATGGAGATTAAAATTGGAAAATTTTGCAATGAAAATCGAATTTTCAAATTAAAGATTTTTATTGTTCGACCTGTTGAAGCTTGGCAGCTCTAGCTTTGCCCATCAAATGCTTGTCCTGGAATTTCTGTTTCGACAATGCGTTCGTCCCGAAAAACTGTTCGCAATTGCGATCAATATACATAAAATTGTTTTTTTCTTGTTTCGATAGTTCATCGATTTCTTCTCGCAAATTCTGAGTACTTCATGACCATCCAAAAATATTGCGAATCTAAAATTTCTTCTTCTTTTTCCATCAGAACTTGCTGAATGTATTATCCTTGCATCATTAACAATACATTTAGAACCACTTTCATCAGTTTGTTACAATAATGCAAAATAACCCAATGATCAACATACAACTTTAGTGTATAAAAACCTTGGACATAAATAAATATTGCGAGTAAAATTATCGCTTTAAATTATGTACTCGCATGAGTCAAGTTGTTTCAAGTTTAATCATTTCTCAAAATGCAAACTCGAAATGTTCAAGTTTTGTTTTTTTTTAAAGTAAACCAAATCAATGACAAATGTTCAACATTACTCGTTTGCGTCACTTATGATTATAAATAACGCAATTTCATCGATAAATCTAAGGTCCACTCCAGGCAACAAGTTTGCCGACAGCAGATTTCAGTGAAATTTCAGTGAAATGTTTGATTGAATTTTGCTCAAAATGGGAAAAGAGTTGAAAAATGCCAATCAGTTGAAAGAGCGATAAAAAACAGTGTTCAATTGTCATTATCGGATGAACTTTACTCGTCGAGATAATCATTGGTTCATCATAAACCGTTTACTCGCCTCACTGAACTCCAAGTCCTTTTGTTGTTTTACAAGCTAATTTGAGGTTCACTGGATTAGTCACTCCATGACAAATTGAGACACTTTAATTCAATTTGAATTTACTTCAACAAAATTAATCTCTCGCTTTATCAAAGTCTCGCAATTATTCAATTTCAAGGTACAGCCATGAATTATGATTAACTTTAACAGGAACAAAAAAACATGATTAAATATGTTTCTGTCATAAATTGTCATTTACCTTTACTCAAACCAGTTAACCTTTTACCTTGGCAACACTCGACTTTCAATGTCAATTAGTATTCAACTCAGCATTAACAGTCGGAACAAGAAGCAAAAAGACAGAAATCAAATGAAAAAACAATTCAACTCTTACCTGATGAAACTTGATGATACTTTACACCCTTAAGGTTAAATTAGCATTCTCAGTCTATTGAAACTGATGTGACAAACTTGTCGATGAAAATGAAATAATAAAACAGTTTATATGCAAAGCGAGCATCAATAAAGCTGATAAGTTAATTGTAATCAAAATGTTGACTGTACGGTTTATTGATTGCCAATTATGATCGTATTAGTGTTAATCAATGATTACAATTGAATATCATTTAGGGAAAGAAAAAAAGAAGACTTATTTCAAGATTTTGGTTAAAGGTTGAAAGTTTAACCAACCAGTTAAGGGTTAAACAATGATTGTCAGGCAATCAAAATAAACAAATTGATCCCGTTTAATAACAAGCTACAAATAACCTTTTTTTCATTATTCATCATGTAATTGTATTTGAACTCATTTTTTCTTCTCTTTAACTTCTCTCTGTTTACTGATTATCGTGAAATTAGTTGAGCGTTGTCCTTGCACAACCAGCTATTTATCCAAGTGAACCTAATTTAGACTCGAACCAATGAGTTTTGGGGTTTTAAGAAGCTTAATTTATCCAATTTTTTGTATGAATTAACACAAAACAAACACAAAAAAACCTTGTAATTGATCCGTTAAGATTGTAAATGTATTTCAATCAATCACTCGTTTGCTCAACTTGCAGAATCAAGTTAGACCGTCGTGAGACAGGTTAGTTTTACCCTACTGATGACTTGTCGTTGCAAAAGAAATCCTGCTCAGTACGAGAGGAACCGCAGGTTCGGACAAATGGTACATGTGCCTGCTCGACCGAGAAATCATACCACGCTATCGTCCGAGAGTTTTGACTGAATGCCTCTAACAAAATCAGAAAGTCAGAATCTCTTCATTACACGTTAGCGATACCGTTAAGTACTCAGTGTAGCCATAGGTAAAAATATGTTGTAACCAATATTTACCATACCCTTTAATGGAGAGAAAGCATTCCATTGATAACCATCAAACCGAATACCAACCATGAATTCAACGAATCCATGTTGGCCTGCCTGAGTATAAAATGATCCGTAGACGAGCCAAGAGCCTGCCAGGATGCTGTACTTAGTAGAGTAGTTACCATAATACGATCTATTGACTCTCCGCCTTTGACAGGAAATGTTGTTCACTATGTTGAGCAATCTTCCAGATTATTTGAAAATCGTATAACAGACAATCTATCTTTCGCCAATAGTCGTTGAGACAGTTTAACATTTCGAGAGCAAAAGTATCCTTAGGCGACTATTTTCACAGTGAATGTAAAAGTTGAGTCTTTTATTACTGAAAAATGAAAACCTTTTTATTATCAAGACTCAACTTTTAGTAAAAAGCAAAATTGTGAATGTATTTTTGCCAATAAAAATCTTGAGATGAAATTCGTTACCTTTTACATTTTGCTATTTGATGAGTAACTCGCTTTGATTCAATTTGATTTTCGAAGCATTTTACCCTGGAAAATGAACTTTACTCATGAAAACACTTTCCACAGTCTCTTTTCTCTCATGTTTTCTATCCTTGAAAATTGATTGACTAGATTTACATGGTTGAGATGACATTACAAGTGAAAGTTACAAGACCAAAGACTTTGCACTAAACTAAACACAGTTCAGTTACTCTAATCACTTTCAATTGTTGCCTTTTTTTCGTACAACTTTTTCCTTCTCATCCAAACACTTATAGCATCCATCATCATCATAATCATAATCATCATTATCATCATCATCACCAGTTCGACCTTTGTATAACCTCCAAGTTATAATCATCATGTTACAATGTCACTTATCCTTTAACCTTTTTTGCCTTCTTCTTATGAATCAACTTGCAATAGCGAAATTGCCTGCAATTTTTATTCTTGATAACTTTTTGCTCATTTTTTTCATTCTAATAATGATAATGTTATCACTTCAACATTTTGAATAATATTCACATAATAAAAGTCAATCTGTTGCAAAGGGAGAAACAAAAAGGGAAAACTTTGAAAGCGAACAAAAAATCGACTTGAAAATATGATAAAAATGCAATTCTTTCAACCTTTTCTGGTTCAACTTTTCACTCAATAATGACTTTACTAAACTATGTTTTAATATTAATCAATCAAGTTAAATTGTTGAAGAGACTTTGCATTTAATCAAGTCGATTGAATGAAAGAATGATAAATCATTTTCACAAAAATCTCGTGTCAAAGGATAAAATCAAATGATGAGAAAAGCAAAATTGATAATTAAAGTGATTCTTGAATTGGTTTGTGATAAACAAATGTTTCCATTTGAAACAGTTGAGTTTGCAATTGATTAATTTGAATCAATTGCACGAATTGTTTACGATCTTTTCCATCATTTATTGCCATTCATCTTCATTTATCCTCATTTGGGTTCATTTATCCTCATTTGATGGAAACAATTGATTTATGATGAAAAATGATGATCAACTTGTGGACAAATTGCTTGTCAACACTGTTCAAGGTGTAATTATTTAGAGAAGCGATGATAATGATGATTCTGTTGGATGAGTTCATGGATTGCCATTTGTTTGGTCAACATGGAGAGGTTGATGAAGACAAAGTGAATAGGTATTAATTGTTGATCATCTAGAGGCCATAATTAATAATCAATTGAAGGAAGAAAAGGTTTATTCAATTAACATCAACATTGGATTAGGGTGAGAAGAAGAAGAAGAAAATGATTCATTGTTGTGACAAAAGTGAATAATAAAAATGAATCTCTCAAGATTTATCTAAATATATAAGTTGAACCAAGAAAATTGATGTTTCATTGAACGGATATCTTGATAATCCTTTGAAACAGCATTAGAAGCTTACATCAAAAATGAAAAGAAACTCTATTTTTACGTTTTTCGTTGGGTTATTCTCGTTGGTAAAGTGATGAAAAAAGAGGAGATGATGAAAAAAGCCTAAAAATAAAAATAGTTGAACGTGAAGAGAGAAGATATTGAGCAAATTTTTCTTTCGCTTCAAAACTTCAGTCTTTTCACTCCCTGATCAATCCAAGGTATCAACATCTAGGAATCCAATGTTTGAATGATTGAAGGGAAAAGTTCAATCTACCATGACTTTACCATGAAAACGGTGAATCGAGAGAATAAGCTTTTCTCTTTCCTTTAACTCGTCCTAATCCTTTTACTTTTTCTTCCTTTCCAAACATCAAACTAAATTGATCTCAAAGTTGAACCAAATATGTTTTTGTATTTTTCATCAATTCCTGTTCATCTTTTTTCTTTATGTTCCTTCAAGTTCATTTTCAGTTTAAAATGAAACTTTAGACATCAAATACATTCGAGTGCCAACATAAGCCAATAGTAAGTTGCCTGAGCGAAGAAAAGCAAAAGCCGTAAAATTTCAAACCAAGATTAAGCTGATGCAAGACCAAAATCCAATTTCTTAACAGAGGTTAAACTCGTTGTAAGACCGCTGGTTCAAAAGCACTCTTAGCTTATAATTACATTTTAGACACCAACGGAAATGCGAAGATTACTCAATTCACCACGGTATTTCAGAGATAGAGCAAAATAACCATTACTAAAAAACAGGCGCCTGAAGTTGAACCATTTTCCTGTTGAGAAACCATGAGAAATCTTGAAAGTCAGAGTTGTCGTAATTTTTGTTATGACAGCATGTTATGTCCAAGCAACATCAAGTTTCATCTCAATGATGCTTCAGCCAATCGATCATTCAATGAGTACTTTTCTGGTTACATGATATCACTCACTAAACCATAAGACACATCAAGCCATTTTGCTTTGATTAAACCAGTACTGAAGCGTTGAGGTTAGGTCACTAAATATGAGAAAACTGATTCCGAATCACAAGGGAAGTACTGACTTTGAATTACCAAATACTTTACACCAATCATGTCCAACTGTCCAAGTATGGTCAGCAAAAAACGAAGGCTAAACACGAAATAAAAGGAAATGTAAAGTTGAGTAAATTATGCAAAAAATAAGGAAACACAATGAACAAGCCAAAAGTAAAGGTTTAGCAACCCGTTGCTAAGCGCGACGTAATCTTAGCGCCTACTTTGAAAAACAACAAAAGATTTTTATGTTGATAAAAATTTCCATTTTTCATAATTTCTCAGTCTATTCAAGCATTTCATTTGTGAATCATCATGAATTGGCGCTTAAATGACTCAGTAGTTAGCTTGGCAACTGTCTGAGAAACTCTCTTCATTCAATCATCACCACTGATTAAAGAGTTAACCCTTTTGTTTCCTTTTCATCATTACATTGTTATCCTTTACTATTCATTTAATTCATATCTTTAAAGATGGCAAAGAGAGAGAGAAACAAATTGCAAGATAAATTGTTCATCCAAATGAATAAGATTTATTACCTTTTTGCGTTTCATTTCAACTCTTTTGTCTTTCATTTTTATTATTGCAACAATAAAAAAGAAGGCCAAACAAACTTAAAAGATTGAATTTACTTTCTTTTTCTTCCTTTCATTTTCACTATTATTTTTAATGATTAATATCTTTGGTGAGATGAAAATATACATTTACCATGAAAGATTCAAAGTTATCCCAAAGAAATCTTTTCTCTCCTTTTCCCTTTCATTTCACCAATAAATTGTCTGCTTACTTGAATCTTATCAATTCACAAACGATGAAAAGTTATCAACATTTTGTTGAAACATTTTTCCTCCATTTTTCCTCTTTTCTCACTTTATATCATGAAAGATTATCAGAGAGAATTTTGAAAGGCGAGAGAAAAAAAATTTCCTTTTTCCATCCTTCCATCAAGTCTATCAAAGCTCATGGTTTCTTCCCTTTAACCAACTCTTGATTAACTTGAAGAAGTTGAACGAACACAAAAACTCCCAACAGGGAGTTCAACTTATCTTTAATTTCGCTTTTTTCAAGTTTCCAGTTTTTAATCAGTCGCAATTGAAACAAATTGAAATCCTTTACAATGAAGAGGAAACTAAGTCAACCCAGAAAAGATTAATCCAAGTAAATTGAATAATTCAATTGGAATGCTCAGTGTTATTCATTTTTTTCCTTCTCCCACCAAATGCTCAATTCTCATGGTAGTTCAACAAGTTTGCATCATTTGAATCAAAGAGTTTTTTATTCAATTAACTTGATCAGATTGATAAACTCTTGATGATATTAGACTAATTTGTAGGTTGAACAGTTTTAAATGTAAATAATTTTCTTTAGATTCTAGACAAAGTCGAGTTTCTCGAGTTTCGTTTAAAATTAGCAAATTATGCATTCAATATTAGCCAGGATAGAGAGGAAAGAAGTTTGATTAATCAATATTAACCTCATTATGCAGTTGATTGGTGACATTGTTAATCAACTTGTCATGTTGTATTCCATGTCCAATAATCTTTTCCCAGTCAACATGAACTTGATATTGGCAAAGGAGGAAAAAGAAAGAGAACGAAAAAGTTTATTTTCATCTTCATCACTCTTTTTCTTGCCATTTCATTCTCTGGAGGATGAAGGAAAAAAATCATTCCTATCATTAGTCATGATAAAACTCTAGTTTTACAGGTCGTAAAAAGATGCAAATTCAATTTAACCGTAATTGTTGCCAATTAAGATGTCAAAAAGTTTTCATATAAAAGTTCATTTCATCTTTCAATAAAGATGAAATTAGGAAGCCAATGATTATTGAATGTGCTAATAAACCATTTCCACAAATCAGAGTTTATCCAAAAAATTGATTACCATTTGATTAGACATCAATAGAATAGTGGTGGTTCGAGTAGAATCCAGATTTTCAGGATAAATCAGAAATTATTGGAATATTCCAGCTTTCCCATTGCAAACATTATTACCAATTCGAGTCAACAAAGAACTTTGCATTTTTAGATTCATGCGATTGGCATATCGGTACCAATAAAATAAGTGTCAACATTCAAAAATAACTTATAAGTTGAGAAGAAAATTTTGCGAAAAAATTGCTATCGTTAGCGAATTCTGAAGAAATGTCAAATTTTTCAAAAACTCAACCTTTCATTTATCGACATTTAATGCTCAAAGATTTTCTTATGTGATCGTTTCTTAGACATTATTCTGAGACTTGACTAAACCCTTTTCTTTGAATTTGCATGCGAATTTAATCGATCTTTAATCTCTGTTTTGCCAAGCAAAAAATCTTTGGTTTTGAATAATCTCATCGAATCAACCATGAAATGAAGAGAAAGAAAAAACTATCAATTTTTTTTTGTGTTTTGGCAAAAATTTCATTACTTCAACAGCTCATCACACAACAATTGAACAAGCCCAACTTGAATTTAACCAAACCCAACATGAGAATAAACCTTTTTTTCTCCTGCCAATTCTGACAACTTACATCAACTTTGGCCAACTTTTCAAATCAAAATATTACGAGATGAAGTCAGTAAAAAATATCCTCAGGTTATTGCTCCATTGAAGTTTGAACAAAAAAAAAAGACTTGAATCTTTCAAAGGTTGTCAGAGAAAAGGTTAAAAATAAGTTTAAAATTGACATTTGTTTTGCATTGAAAATTATTGTTTTCAATTGGAATGCAACAAATATAAATATCTATCAATAACTTTTACAAGTAAAAAACAAGAGAAGAAAACAAAAAAACAAAAATTGAATAACCTCTTGAGAGGCTTGAAACCATAATATAAAAGTAAAAGGAAAGGGTAAAGAAATGCTCGACAAGAAGCAAAAGTACAAAAGTTAGAAAAAAAGCCTTAAACAACAATCAAGAAAATATTTACATCATGATTATCATTATAATTTACAGAGAATCCTGAAAATGGAAAAATGAAACAAGTTTCACTTTGAATTGAAATGCATAAAATAGCAAGTTCAACCCGAGATTGACTTTTGTCTGAAACAAAATGACCATTTATGCGTCCATTTTTGTCTCTCTTCTGTTTTACCATTTAGCATTTAATATTGTTGAAACTCCCTTGAGTAACATTTATGGACTGGAGAGGGTCAACCTCATTATAATCCAATCATGATGTGTTCAACTTTACTCGACTTTTTTTGGACATTTCATTTTCTATCGTGACTTTGACTTCATGTAATTTTGACTTTTCGTTTTTTTCTTCTCGTGAAAATGAAGTTACATTTACCTTTGGGAATTTTTACCTTCCCTGTCTCTTTCCATGTTCATCTGTATTTATCCTGCAGTCTGTCTACCTCAATCCATCTGCAACGTCTGTTGCTGTTCACCTTTAATGAAACCTTTTTCACCTTTGATTTCGATTTAAATTGCGAAGAGAAAGAGAGAAAAAAAAGTTTTCACTAAATTTTGCTTTTCGCCTTTTTGCAGCCTTTTCAAGTCTACCATTGACTGTGTGCTCATTGAAACAAAGGTTAACATGTTTTCCTGTCAATAAATGTCTACTCATTTTGTTACCTTTTTTGCCTCCTTTTCTTTTCTTTTTTACCTTCCTATTAGATTTAACCTGATTTTTCATTCACTTTCACACCTGAACATTGAACAATTATTTCTCAGGGGAAATAATCATCGAAACTTCAGCCTTTAAATGAAAAACTGTTAAGAGTTGCTGCCACTTGGCCAACACCTTTCCTTCAAAGTTGACTTTTCAGGTTGAAAATCAATCTCATTTGAAGAGGAAAATTTCAACCCAAAGGCCAACTTTAAACCATTGCACTTCATTGAACTTCACTTGATTAGGTCTTGACTTACACCAACTAGCTAGATAAAATGTCCAATCAAGAGAATAAGAAAAGTCCATTTTCAGAAGTTGTCATCAAAAATGTAAAGAAAAATCGATCTTTAGAATCGGTTCATTTTCGTATTTTTGGTTCAAACTCTGCCTTTTACCAAAAAAACCTGCAAGAAACAGAAGACTTACAAGACTTGCAAGACTTTGCATAGGAATGAAAAAGTCTTGGAATGAACATTATGAATAGTGAATATCGACTGATAATAGCTATTCATCAAAAGTCAAATGGCTTACACTTTTCATTGATGCATGATCGAGCAAGAACATGAGCTGAGGGAAAGTTTGTTAATTACACTCAACTCTTTTTACATCAAAATTTATGTTAACATTTTTGTTGAAGGTCAGTAATTGAAGCATTTCATTTGCTTCAAGTCTTCATTTTTTGAGTCACAAAATTTGTTGTTTGTTGAGAGAGAAAGACAAAGAAGTCGAACCTCACCCTTCATGTAATATTCATGTGAGTGGACAATTGATTGTTAACCATAAGAGGAGGAAAAGATTGGTGAAGCATTGGGTGCAAGATGAAGTCTGTAAAGATGCTGAATGTTGTCATATTGAAATGCGAATGAAGATTGGTGAAAGTTTTTTCTTCTTCTTTTGTTTATGTTCATCACCATATTTCACCGAGAATCAACTCAACTGTTCACTGGGTGAAGAACTGTAAAAAGTGGAGAAAAAAATGTGATAGTGTTGAGATGATATGGAAGACAGGGAAAGATTAGGGTTGACTGAGATATGAATTATTCATTTGATTTATGAGCATTTTGACTAGAGTTGAGGAAAGAAACAACTTTTTTTCTTTCAACATTTATTGTTACCTGAATGATAATTAAATTTAATCATGGTTAACCGTCTACGTTTTGCCTTTCTTCATTTTCACTTTTTTCTTGTTTACATGAAAATTTATCCAAACTTGCAGGGAGTGAAAATGGAATCAAAAAAGTGTATAAATTTATCATCGTCAATTACCTTGAAGATTACTTGAAATTAAAGATTCGCTTCTCAATTTGTCTGAAAAGTCGATAATTCCAGTTGAATTTGGAAAACATTGAAATGAACTCTAAGATAACCTCAATTTTCGTTGCAACTTTCGATTTTTTGTCAAATGTTAATTTTCCAATTTGCAAATTTCAGGTGTGAATCCAGTTCTTCAAGCGACATTTACATTTGCTCAAATGTACTTCATCTTTACCTATTCACGATTAATGATTAATAAGTTCAAGTTGATTGCACGAATTGGATTAATGCATTTGGTTGGAACCAATATTTGCGTTTGGATTCGAACCCTGGGAAAGGAAACTCTTCAGGTAAGAATGATGAAACCAAAAGAGATTAACATGATAAACAATAGTGAATATGAATAGGAATTTTATGGGAAATTTTTTCTTTACTTTTTTTTCGTTTCAAGGAATTGAAGGCAACAGAATCACATTCATTCTTGGAGGAACTGATTCTTCCTTTGAGAACTGAAATGCGACCCTTTAATCGAACCAATGCAACCCTGGCTTTCAACGAAATGAACACTTCCAACCCTTGTCAAAAGGAGCAAATCATGGGCAGCATTCTGGCCGATACCTCACCTTACCTGTATCCCTTTATAGTTGAATATAGTCTTATTGGTGCTGCATTCCTTTATGTCATGTGGTCGAACATTGGACGAAATTCAAAGAGTCTTAATGATCCGTGTTCACTTCCCTCTTCACCTGGAACTGGGGTCAACATTGACAATCTGTCAACCTCAAGTCGAGAGTCTTCTGCACTGGTTTCTCATTCACTCTACAGTTGCCTTGGATCGAGTAAAGGTACGACTTCGACATTTGTCTTGAATCTCATTAAACTTATTCTTTAATTTTCTTTCCATTTTTAGGATTATTTTGTGGATTTTTGTTCCTCGTTGTTTCAATAACTTCATTGATAATCTTCTTCGTCTTGGTTCATCATCCAACTTACAACCTATTGGCTACTCTTATAAGTGACATTTCACATTCAACTTTACTAATACTCAGTAGTTTGGCCATAATTT
Source organism: Tetranychus urticae (assembly GCF_039701765.1). Classification (NCBI taxonomy): domain Eukaryota; kingdom Metazoa; phylum Arthropoda; class Arachnida; order Trombidiformes; family Tetranychidae; genus Tetranychus; species Tetranychus urticae. The sequence goes on along the minus strand of NC_142958.1, from coordinate 19,576,106 downwards.
TGGCTTATTTCAAAATTCGCAAACTTCGATTTCAACCAGGTAAGAAGAAAAGTTTTTTTTCTCTTCTAATATTCATTCATTCAACATGAAGTTGACAGAAGTAGACAATAGTTTTCACTTGTTTTTGCTTCTTGTTTAGTGATGGAACAATTGTTTGAGAAGAAAAATCTCTTTTCTAAGTTGATTATTCTCATGTTTCCATTGAGTCCATTTACTTTTGTTGCTACCATTTTCATCATCTCCAATCAACTGTAACCCTGAGAAGGATAAACATTGAAATTGAAAGGGTAAAACTGGTCATTTGTGAAGATGACCTTAGCTATTCTTGAATCATTTTCTTTAACCTATTAAGACTCAAATCTAATACTAGACCTGAGTTTTCAGACCTTAAGCTAACCTCTTCTTATTTAACTGTTTTTGTTTTCCCTGCTTTTAAAACCTTAATAACATTGAAAAGAAAGGTTAACCTGAATTTCAAGACCATTCTTATGGTTCCTTCCTATGGTTGATGAAAGCCAAGTAGCCTTGTTGTATTAACTTCAAGATACTCTTTACAAGAGCATAAAATGAAGTCAACAAATAATAGTTGGACTCAAATGCATTTCTCATCACTTTACCTTTTTTTATCGTCCAAAAGTCTGCCAACATTCAAGTTTCCAACAATAATGCATTGACATTTATAAATCAACAATACACCAAATAATCAGTTGATTAGTGAATCGGCGAAAAATTGCAATAAAATTCTTTTCCTTTCAACATGAAATCAATTTCAACTTTTGCTCAACATTTTGTTCACTTTTTGTTTCATTTACTTTGATTAGGTGTCCATGAAACTGCTGATGGTGGTTTACGTGACTTACTCCTACGAGTGGCTGCCTTTGGGTTGTATGTTTACTCGTTGTTTGGGGTAATTGCAGGAGCAATGGATTTATCCTCATTACAACATTTCGCAGTCTTAATTACCAGCACACTCACAATACTTCAAGTAAGTTTAACAAAATGCACACACTTCGAACTTTAGTGTCTCAAAAGTCAACTAAAAATCTAAAGTTCGAAAATAAAATTACTCAAAAATCAAATTTTAGCGAAATCCGCAAAAACAAAAAAATCTGTTTCTAAGTTTTGCTATTTTTTAACTTCGAATATGCCAGCAATTACTGAATTCTCAAGTTTTTTAGAGAAATTTTTGTTCTAAATTGCAAATTGCAAATTGCAAATTCTAATTTCGTTGTTAAAAAACTAATAAGGTCAAAAATCTTCGTTTTTCTGAACAGAATTCGATTTTTCATTCCATTTCGTGGCTTTTCAATTCTTAGCTTTGATTGCTTTTTCACTAAACTTTAAAGCTAATCGACTTGATTCTGCTCTAATTGAATAACTTGAAGTTTTCATTGGAATTCATTTTTCATTATAATCTTGTAAAATGTAGTGACAATCGAAACTCATTATTCCTTATATTCTCAATATCTTTAAGTAACTAAACTTTTACGATGAAATTTCCTCATAAAGTATCCATTAGAAGTGAAAATTTTTTAGTTAAAAGATTTTCATTTTATGGGTTAATTTTGAAAGCAAGAAAAGTTTAATGTGCAATAATTGAGGAACGGAAAGTTGATCGGTTAAGAGCGAAAACATTAGATTCAGTTTTGGTGTGAAGGGAAAGTGTAAAAGCAATTTCCAGTGCAATATAAATCTCTATGGTAAATTGTTATTCTTGAGACATTAATTGGTCATTGTGCGGTCAAACGTTACATTTGATTTCCAAATGAACGCCTTGAGAGTTTCTTAACCAAACGTAAGAACATGAATAAGAGTAAAGATTTTCATCAACATTAGACTGGACTAGATTAGGGTTTAGCCTGCAGAGCACATGTGTGTGTCTGTGTGAAAAGGATAAGGCAAAAAGGCAAAGAAACTCAACATTGAAAAGGAAATGTGCTCATTCCATGTGCAACTATTTTCTCCATTTTCCCCTCTTCTAATAACATGTAATTCCTAAATGTTTCCGGTTTTCTGGGCTTCACCATCTTTCCTCAATCTCTGCCTCTTAATCTTGCTTCTTAATGTGTAAATCTATTATCATTATGATATCATTTGAAAAGGCAAAGCGTAAAGACTGAAGTAAACATTGAAGCCAAAAGTTCATTTAGATCATTGCAAGATTGCTCATTAAAAGTAAACCTCTCGAGGCTAGTTTCATGAGCAAGTAAACCTGGAATCATGTCGAATCATTGAAATCAAATGTTCAATTTGAAATTATGGCTCACTTGATGAACATTTTTTTGCACAAACTTTTTTGTTCCATTCACCATTAAAACTACTTTACAACTAGAAAAAAAAAGTTATTCAGATAAACTCCATTATTCTCAATCACTTTGACCTTTTCACTTTTCTTTTCAATCACTTTTTTCTCTCTCATTTCACCCATTTTCGACTCAATATTTTTCTCCACCTTGGACAAGTTTCCTTTTTCTCATCAGGTTTTTCCATGCAAAATGTGGCCAAAATGCAAAGAAGAAGAGAAGAAGAAAAAAATGTGTTTTCTTGTTTATTTTGCATACACAGAAAGCAGAGGTTGATGCATTTACCTTTCCTCTTTGAATGCAAAGTAAATTGCTTTTTACGTCATTTTGTATTATCCAAGTTAACTCAATACCATTATAAGTATAACCTTTCAGTTACACATGAAAATCAATTACCAGGAATCAGAATATTGTTGCGAACAAAATCTTAGTTGTTGTCCAATTAACTTGCAATAACATTGTTTTCTATCTCATTTCATCTTCACATCTCAACTCTCAATCATCATCAATTTTGTGATGCAAAAGAAGAAAATGAAGAGAGAGAAAAAACAGAGAATCCAATTGATTGAAATTGAATATTGGGTGTTTACCAGAATATCGACTTTGAATGAGATTCAAAATAGATTCTAAACTATAGATTCATGATGTTCTCACAATGGATTCGTTATGAGCAAAGACTTGGAGTGAAAAAGTTGAGTTAATAAAAAGCAAAAGGTGGAGTTGAGATTAAATGTTTATTTCAATTATTTTAATATCAATTTGAATCAACAGGGAATGTCTTTTTAGGCGTCATCAATGGCTTCAATTAAAAGGTTTGCCAAGTTTAGGAGAAAAATTCATTAGAAGTTTTTTTCTTGCAAATTTCACCTTTTAACACCTTTTTCTGTAATAAAAATTTCGACATTCAACTATCATGATAAACTACTATTTGGATTCATTATTCAGTCAACTCGTTCAATTTACTTGATTCTGCCTCTAATCAATTCAATTTGATGAAGATGCAAATGTGAATGATGATAAAAAAAGCTAAACTCGTTTTACTTTGGTTTTTTTAATAAGTTTACTTTGATTGCCTTGATTCAGTCAACAGAGGAAACCGTCAATGCAAATCAGATTCACTTGCGATTCAAGTGTAAATACCTTTTCACCTTATTTTTTTTCTTTCTTTCGCTTGTTGATGAGAGTCATGATGATGAAGATGAAGATGCAGGCAAAAAGGTAGTAAATGTTAATTTAACTTGAGACTTTTAATTTACACCAAAAGAGTTGAACGAAAAAGTTAATCAATTTGAAAGGTTGAAATTTGGAAAGGTGGGAAAATAGGGAATCTCAAGTTGAGTTTAATTGAGATTGACATTTCCATGGATTTGGTTCATGGAAAATCAGTAAATAATTTGCACACAATTGGAAAAATTAGAGAATCAAAGAGAATGCCTCAGTTTAATGTAAAGAGTTAAATTGATTATCACAACATTTAGATTCAATGCTTTCAATGTTTTTTTGCCTTCATCAAAAACATCACTTTAATTGCCTTAAATAGTTGAAAAGTTGATAGAAAAGTGATTCCATCAAATAGTCAAAGAATTGTGCAATTTTCAAAAAGTGCAAGTACTTCAAGTGACACTTGACTTGCTCAAGTTATTCAGATTTCAATCGCTTGCTAAGTAACTTAATTGGTTAATCACTTTCCATTATTTTCATTTCCATCGCCTCAACAATTTCTCGATTCTCCTAGAAACATCTACTGATGAAACTGCGAAAATCGATCAAAATCAATTTTCTCATTGCGTTTCTGTGCGCTATTCAGAGTTTTAATTTTTCGTTTCGCCGGATTGCCGTTTCATTGAGTCTTTTGGTGATTGGTTAGGTTAAGTTAGGTTAGGTTAGATTAGCTTCCGGATAATATTTACAATCAGTAAAAAATGCAAAATCGAAATATAATCCGAATAAATAATTCAAATTACAATCTCATCATCAGGGATCACCACGATCTTATTTTCTTCTATTGATTTTAAGCCAATCTGATCAGTTTTTCCCATTCAAAAATTGAATGATTGTGATTGAATAACTAAAATAATTGTGTTCATAAAAATAAAAAATCGATCCATTTCTGATATAAATTGATCGGAAAATCGATCTCAGTGGAAATCTGAAATCGAAACGTCTCTATCTTCATCTCAGTTTTTGTCTTAGATTTTGCTCGATTGCTACAAAGCTCTTTTGAATCGATTGAAAATAGATTTTAAGACCACTTAAGATTGCTGATTAAGCTAATCATCGAAACCAGTCATTTGAATTATGTAGAGTTTTTCAATTTTTTAATCAAACTTTTTTTCTTTACTTTCAGGTGACTCTCCAATCGCTCTTCATCTCTGACGTTGTTTGCCGCAAACGAAGTAACTTAAAGCAGCCTGGACGACAATTGATAACCTTTTTACTGATTGCTAATCTCACCCTTTGGATCATTTATACCTTTGAAATGCAGAAGGTTGAAGCGTCTCCCGTTCAACTGCGAATCTATGGTTTCTCAACTTGGGCACTCATTGTTCGGATAACTTTGCCTTTATCAATCTTTTACCGCTTCCATTCAGCAATCACATTTGCCGAAGTCTGGAAAAATTCATACAAATGATCTCTTCCTTTTCCTTCCTACTCTTTCCTACTTTTTTCAAATCATCATTATCATCATCAACTCCACTCATCTTATCATCAATCTAAAGTCATGGTTTATTCACTCGTTTCAACATTAATTTTTTTACTTTACGCTTCTTGGGCCATTTCAATGAAACCAGTGAAAACTTTTGCTTTCTTTCCTCTCCTTCATTTTTCGATGAACAAAAGCAAACAATTTTTTGTAATTTTTCATTCATCATCACCATAACCCTTAATTATCCCAATCATTATGCATTTTAATGTAAAAGGCAAAAACTTATTTTATTGAATAATCCTTTTCTTCCCAAAAACTTTTTTCATCTAACATTTAATTCAATTTTGAATGCATTTTCAGTCCAAAAAGAAATGAAAATTGTTCAAACTTGAAGTAATATATTTTTGTCATCAAAACATTAGCACTTTTTTACCGAAAATCAATCGAAATAAAAAATTCAAAATGAAACTCCAACTCGTACTCATTGAAAAAGTGAACAAAAACACAAAACACAAAAACAAAACAAAAAATCAAATCAAATTATTCGGTTACCAATTGAACTTGCCAATTAATTAAACAATCAGGGAATTGAATGGAAAAGTCATTCTATTCATGAATGCTAATGGAATGGCAATGAATACAAAATTAAACTCTACATATTGAGCAAAGTTAAACAAAAGGTAACATTTCATGTTCAACAAAAGAACCATTTTTCTGAACACAATCATGATAATCAGAATGATAACCAGTTAACAGGCAAATTTCGACAAAATTCACAAAAGAATTGCAAGAATAGAGAAAAGTTGAAAAAATATCATTCCATGAATATGATAACAATGCAAAGATGATAATGATAATAATAACAATGATAACAATGTTAACCTCTAATATCATCTGATACGGTTCAATAGTCTAGTTGCTTCCGGTTAAATGAGATGAATCTTGTTTTTACTCTAATTCCTGTTCAGATAATAATTATTTCTAATTATCTTCATGTTGAATGAAAATGGAAAAATATCGTTAATAAAGTTGAGATATTGAAATGCAGTCATCAGTGAACAGTTATCATGATCTTTTATGATGACAGGTTGCTGATGAAACAAGGTTACTTTGCATGCTCTGGCAAAACGCACTTGCAGGGAGTAAAAAATCCTTAGGCAATGTGCTCATTATCAAACGCTATAATGGCAATAATAAAGGTTTGATGAGAAGAAATTTTTTTATTGGAAAAGGAAAAAAAAGTTCATCTCTAAAAGTATAAAAAAAGTATATTGGTATTATCAACATTATTATTGATAAACAGGAGTTTAACCAAATAAAATGTTACTGGGAGTGAAAAGTTTTTTTCCATCTCAGATAATAATAGTGAAATCGATTGCAGAACTTTTTCAACTTTTCTTCTCTTCTCTTCAATTTACTACAATTTTAGGTTAACATTGTAACCTTACAAGTTTTTTTTCTTCTTCTTCTTCATGATAAAAATGCTTATTTCGATGAGAAAAAATGTTGAAAACTGAAAAGGTTGAAATCAAAGGCTTTGAACATTTCTTTTTGCTTCTTTGCCTTTCAACTTGAAGACCCTCAAGGTAAAGAAATGGATCCATAATTGAAGGTAATTTGCGACATTTTCATTTATTCATTTCAGGTTTGCCCGAGTTTTGAGCAACATTCAACTCCCAGTCAATGGAATAACCTGATAAAATGATTCTGGAAAATTTTTTGGTTCCAATCAAGATTCTGTTGCAGGGGAAACTTGAGCTGTAAAGGGAAAAATACGAACAACAAAAAAAACATAAAATTGAACCTTTTCTTGATCGCTTCTGGATTATGCTTTGAGTCAACTCAACAAAGCTTAGCATTCTGTATTTGATAAGACTGATGATAGTCTTTAAATAGCCTTTTATGACTCCATCAATATCATTCTCTTTCATCTCAACATTTCTCTTTATTAGTTGCCATTCATTCCGTCTTTTCCCGCCTCCCTGTAAATAACTTTCTTCATCTCCATCATCATCATCATCATCGTCATCAACATTTTCTTTCCATTCAGCTGATTATTCTGAGCAAACATTTTCTCCCTTCTGATTATCCTTCAACACAATCTGATAAACCCTCCCAGTCGATTCTTATTCAGCCTCATTCCAACCCCCATTCACTCCCTGTTATCTTATATCCGCTTTTCGCTTTTCTCTTTCTTTCGGTTTCTCTTTCTCCCTTCCCACAATTGTCCTGAATAATATCCATTTGAACAATAAATGTAATAACATAAAAGGTTGGATCACATTGAGCTGGAAATCATTTTGATAACTTGATCCTTAACGTAAAATCAACATTGCTCTTTGAAAGTGCACAAAGTCTTGGAGTAATGCAAAGAAGTAAAAATGATGACATTGAAAGATATCTTATATTATTGCTCTTATTAAACTTGATATTAATATCTATCAGTCTATCCTTTATCCTAATTTGATCCCTTGTGATTGCCTTTTCGCGTCCAAAAAGTTGCCTTGTTTTGCACTCTTTTTTTACCGAGTCTATTAGTCGAGTCAATGAAACAAGGTTTAATGGTTTGGATGATGATTATGGTTTGAAAAGTGTAAAGCTGAGAATCCATTTTGTGAGATACTTGATGCTGATTAAAAAATGTAAGCTTGTTACAAATGACAGGCTTTTGGGTGATCATTGACTGTGCAAAGTGTCTTTGTAAAATCCTTAAAGGCTCCAAGATGAAATCAACAGAAAAATTGTTCAAATAGATTTGAATGATTATAAAATAAAAGCAAAGAGAACAAAATTCTGCAAATCATCATGAAAGTACTAAGAATAGATTGCTGTTGATTTTGTTTAGAATGAAATTTTTATCGGAATCAAAGTTCGATCTTGAAACTTGTCGATTGTTGCTGAAGTTGATTGTCACAGTAGTAATGCAAAATAACAAATGAACATCGAAATGAGTTGGTTAAAGTTGAAGGAATTTTGTGATAAAATTGTAAACTCTATTGATGTTTGATTAGTTGGATTGACTGATGAATCCATTTCATGTTTGGCAAAGAAAAAGGTTTGATTTTTTTTCTTCTTCTTCTCTTTTCTTTTATTCTGTACCTTGAAACAATTTTCATCTTGATGATAAATGATCATCTATTCTGTCAACCGTTTAACAAGTCAACCGTAATTCTCATGGAATTTATCTATTTATCGTCACAAGAAGGGTTCATTGGAAATAAACTCATTTCAAACTTTGAAACTAAATTTTCTTTTCCTTTCATTCCTCCATTGACTATTAACCATTTCCTTCTCAATTCAATCAACAAAAAAAATCAAAAGAAAATGATAATCAATAGTTTCACCATCAACATCATCATCAGCAAGAACAATAAAATTATCATGAAAATGTTCAACAAGAGTGAGGTAAACAAAGGCAAAAAAGAAGCAATTGATGATGGAAATAAATTGACCTGAATAAAAATCTTTACTAAGCAAGAAGTAAAAAAAAATGATGAATATAAAACTATTATATTTCAAGTGGAAAACAAAGAAACGAACAATTAAATATCTTTTTACAATCGATAAGTTTTGATTATAAATAATCATTTTTTTCCCAATATTTTATTCCTTTTCCGATTCAAATTTCTTACTCAACTTCAGGTTCAATTTCAAAGTTTTCCATGGCAAGCTTCAATACTGAATGGAAATCGAGATTTTACTGAATTTTCTTCTAATCAGTTTCTGTCTATAAATAGTTATGGCTTTAACTGAAGTAGACTGAAAATTGTCATTCTTTGGCCACTTTAAAATGCCATTAATGAACAATAAAAAAGGCATCCAACTATTATCATTATCAAGCATTATTATACCTTCAATTGTTCATTATTACATTTTAACTGATGATCATCATTACACTTGAAAAAAGCTCAGTTTTCAACTTCTTTTCTGTGTGCACAGAAGAGCAACACTTGAAGGTTTCCCTCATTCATCAAATGCTTTTAGGAGAAGAAGAAGAAGAAAAAAAACCAAACAAAATGTTTTCAACTTTTCTCTTTTTTCCCTTTATATTAAACTGGTCAACAATGGTGAGTTTTGGGGAAAGAAAAGTTTATCCTTCAAATGAGCTTAGACTTGTCTTGAAAGTGATAATCATTAGGTCTAAATATTGTATGAACATGACCATAAAATAATGATAATAATAATTGAAAAGCGTCTTGAAAACTTTTTTTTATTTCTTTTCCTTCCAATCTTCAGTTGCATCAACATTAAACTTCATCCAAACTCATCAAAATGAGCTTCACAATTTTGACCTATTAAGAAATTTCGACTCAATTTTGGTCACTTTGTACCTCATCAAGAACAATTGGACGATAAAATTTTAGCCGAAATTCAAAGCTACAGTCGAAGAAAAAAACACAAAAACAATCTGAATTTTTTCTACGAGTTTTTGAAAAAAGTTAGTTTGAAATCGAAACATTTAAAAATAGAAATCTTTTCATATCTAATTCAATCAAATGTAAAATATTTTCTCATAAAAGTTACATTTCGAGTTTTATAAAAAGTCGATGAACTTTGAAGAGCTCTACAAATTGCAATGTTAAACAAGTTCGAACAGAAGTTTTCGGCTAAAAATAGAGCATTTGAGCGAATGTTTAATGAAAAGTTCGTAGGTTTTGATTTGGAAGGACATTTCATGGAGATTTTCGATTCTTTTGTTCTGAAAGGAAGAGTTTATCATTTCTTGAATTAAATTAAAGTTGAATTACCATCCAATGTTAACCAATTAATTCAATTACAATCAGAAGACTTTTCAGCCTCTCAAATCCTGAAATTCAGGTTCTTTTAGGATCACACAAGTAACACTACGACAATAGCAAATGTTGTTTAGACAAGGATTACAATCCTTTAACCACAAATCTTAACCTAAGACTCAGCTTAGAAACACGAGACCACTAATCTTGGTCAACTTAGACTTTAGACTCAGCGTCCATACGCTCAAAGTTTATTACCAAAATGTCAGCTTTAGCAAGCTAGACCACACAAGTATTGTAATACTTTTAACCAAATTAGATCACGCTAGAAATAGCTAACTAGAGCAAGCTTAATTACTCAGAAACACAAGACTAGATGAAGATTCAAAGGAAATCTTAACAGGAACAGTATGGCCATCCCCAGGCATCCATAGTCTGACCAAATTCAGGTAATTTTGGCAGCTTCGGTTTCACTCGTCCAGTCAAACCACCACCAACACTTAATCTAGTATCTTGATTGCCTGTTTGTCTTGCTTGATAATTGCCATTATCAGTATAACTTTGTTCTGGAGGATTACGATCCTCATTTCCAACATTTCGATTAGCATTAGAAGTACTAGGTTGCTGAAAAACTTCATCACCATCATGACCTTCAGAATCCCGCATCAATTCATTGAAATTGAAATTAGGTTTAACAGGATTCAGATTCAATTCAGTTCGACTCCACTTCGAAATCATATTCACCATTAACCGCTTAGCAGGTGAACTAACTTTTAACTTTTCAATCATAGCTTCTGTATTTAACACCATAGTTGGAGGATCAGGTCCAACCTTAACAATAATTTCTCGAATATCTGATTCAGAAATGTTCTTTTCACGAAGCTCAGTTAACCATGAAGGCATATCTTCAATAACATCACCAACAGGAGTTGATTCCATCAATTCCTGACTCGCATTTGGTACACCATTTAACAACAGTATCGTTTGTACCGCATCAAAAAACTTTTTCTTGATAATTTGTTCATTGCTGATGAACTTAACACCCCATTTTTTCAAGAAAACTTTAATAGTTTCAATGTCCATAACTTTTAATGTCATTGTAACTGTTTCACCAACACCATCACCTTCGACTTCATCTAAGGCGAAGCAATATTCACTAGTATCAGGAAACTCGGGCAATCCTGCCGAGGTCGCCATTTGAAAGGAAGAGTTTATCATTTCTTGAATTAAATTAAAGTTGAATTACCATCCAATGTTAACCAATTAATTCAATTACAATCAGAAGACTTTTCAGCCTCTCAAATCCTGAAATTCAGGTTCTTTTAGGATCACACAAGTAACACTACGACAATAGCAAATGTTGTTTAGACAAGGATTACAATCCTTTAACCACAAATCTTAACCTAAGACTCAGCTTAGAAACACGAGACCACTAATCTTGGTCAACTTAGACTTTAGACTCAGCGTCCATACGCTCAAAGTTTATTACCAAAATGTCAGCTTTAGCAAGCTAGACCACACAAGTATTGTAATACTTTTAACCAAATTAGATCACGCTAGAAATAGCTAACTAGAGCAAGCTTAATTACTCAGAAACACAAGACTAGATGAAGATTCAAAGGAAATCTTAACAGGAACAGTATGGCAATACTGAGACACAATTAAATTTAAGAAACTTTATTAAATTCAGAAACAGGATTAAACTGAACAGTACTGAAGTACTTTAGAAACGTAGTTTAACCAGAATTTAAACACAATTGAAATTAACTAAGAATCAACATAAAGAAAGAATGAAAAATGAAGGTAATTTATACCATAATTAACGGAAGGAAAAGGTTGGTAAACCTTAAAGGAAAAGGAAGACAAAGAAAAGAAAGGAAACTGTTGTCTCCATTGACAATATTGAATACAAACAAAAAAGGGATTAATGAAAAATTGAAAACTGTAAGATATGGATCTCAAGTATTGCAATACTTTATCTGATCCTTTAAATGAAAAATGAATTAAATTTATCTTTGGTAACTCTACCCTTCAGTTCTTTTAAGGTTTTGAAAATAAATATTCAAAGTTTTGCTTTACTCAAGAGTAAGTTATTGATTGTCAACTTGAATGTTAATATAGCTTTAATCAATTAATCACAGCGGTTTGCTGTCAAAATTGAGCTTTAATAATGATTGAACTTTGCGATCCTTTAATTAACTTGATTAACTTGAGCATCGCAAAGGTGAATGAATGTTGGAGAGAGAAAGGGAAGAGAAGAGGAAAAAAATGCAAAAGTCAAATGAAAAAGTCATTTTCTTTCTTCTTTTTTGCCCGTTTCTCTCTATCATCATTGAACATGGCATTTTGAAAGATAAATGGTTCCTTGGGGATAAACTTGTAGCAAGGACAATCAAGTATGTATACAATGGTCGTAATATACAAGTTATACAAGTTGAACACCTTGAGAGTGTTGCAAGTTATCGCAACAATCTGTCGCAGTTGAGAATCCAAAATGATTATCAAAGGAAAGGTCAAGAGAATGAGGGGAAAATGTTGAATAAGATGTTACCAAGTTGATGAAGATGCAAGATGCTAGTAAAGAGAGCGAAGAGAGGAAAAAAAGTTGTTGATAATCGATTGGCAAATGAGAGCAATAAGTTGAACCTTTTGACAAAATTGCTAACAAAATGAGATGTTTTTTGCAATCTTTTTCTTCTTCTCTACTTTATTATATTTGCTATACAAATATGTTGTCAGCAATCGATAGCTCAACAATATTTGATAATGAAAGGCTTGCAATTGCTTTTCTTCGCAAATTCTTGTTCCTTATTCACACATTTATACCAATTTTCCGACTAATCATTTGACAATGAAATGGTTACATTTGTGATAATTTTCAATATCTTTTTACTTCTTTTGTTCAATGCTGCTGAAACTCATTTGTTGGAAACATATTTTTAACTCCCTGGATTCTATTACTTTTTTGGATTATCAGCTTAGAAGGAAAAGTTTTTTTCTTCTTGTTCATTTTTCTTTTGATGATACATTTTGACGGATTCATTTTGTTGTGATATTGAAGATGTGAAGGTGGAAATAGATTTGCATACATTTAAAAATCGAAAAGGAGAAAAAGTAAAGGAAGATAAATGTAAAATGGGATGAAAAAGGAAAGATGAGAAATGATTAGAAAACATGAGAATAGCAAGGGAAACTTGTTAATATTCAAGTCACTGGCTTGGTGAAACTGATTGATCTGTTTTTTTTCTGTCTCGCTTTACTCTCTGCTCTTTTCATGCTTAAATAGCAAAGGGAAAATAAAGATTAGACTAATGTTTAAATTGTCCAATAATTGATCTGCAGTTTGAGCAGCGAAATCGAGCAATTATTGAGATTTAAACATTGACTGGGAGTGATTGTTACCTCCCAGTTGACAATTGTTGATCAATTTCTTAAACATTGTTTCAATTATCATGGGATGATCATGAGAATAAACAAGTTGCATAATTTTGCACAATAGGACTGTATGAGTCTAAAAATGTTTTCGAATCAATCATTAGTTTAACATTCAACAGTTGTTTACCATATATTAGCTAATTTTTGTTCAAATTATTTGAATGTGGCATCAAGATATCTCAAAGCCTAATTTTTTGCTATTCAAACTGCACAACGGGTTTCTCAAAAAAATGACCAATTTTACCAACGTTCTTATTGGAAAATTCGGTCTTTCTTAACGCCATCTCCTTGTCTTTTGATAATTTGCTCTTCAATTTTGCAAAGTTTAAAGGTCATTTATCCGTTTGACCTTCAAACGACTTATGAAGATCATTTCCAAATATTTCGTTCATTAACTGATCATTGATCACAGATCTTTTTCTGATTCCTTTTTGGTTTGTTAACTCAGTAGCATTTGAAGTTGTTTTGTGATTTGTCCATTTTTTCTTCATGTCTTTCAAAAGCAAACTCAACTGGGCAAAGGATTCATTCCACTCGCTCCTTTCAGAAAATTGGCTGGGAAGATCATAATCGATACTGAGATCAGGAACGGAAGGTTTAATGTTTACCATCTATTTTGTGGTGAAATTTCACAAAATAAAAATGAGAAAATGCATTAGAGCTCAATTGATTAAATAGTATTTATAAAACGATAGTTCGATATTTTAATTCTCAAATAAGCTTTACAGTAAGTTCAAATTAAAGCTAACAGGCAAAAATAGAAATAAATAAAATTAGTCAAGTTTGATCAACTATGGTACATGCAAAGAGTCTAACGTTACAATTTTGCAAATTTTATAGGTCATTTTTTTATTTGACCTTCAAATGACGTGTGAAGGTCATTAAAAATAGCTCAGATTTTGTCTTCTTCAAGAACAAGTTCTTACAAATCGGCTTTTTTGGCTGAAAATAATTCGAGAATATCTTCATATCGTTTTTATGATACGATGCAGAGATAAACTTATTAGGATCAAAGTGCAAGCTATTCAAATATGAAATTAAGTCTTCTGAAGGTCAAATAAACGAATGACCTTGCAACTTTGATAAAAATCGTGCTTGAATTCTCAAAAGCATGGCTTTAGATATAAGAAAGCTAGTATGTTTGGTTCTTGAGATATTGAATAAAACGTGAAGTAAATGAGACTGAATAGCCCTGTAGAAGGTATTCGGTTCGTACAATCAGTCAGATCAAATTGAATCCCAAAATCACAGCACTTGCACGGTCTTTGCAACTTTTCTTCCTTGTAATAATTCGATTTAGGATAAGGAATATTTCATGAAATTTTCAGCTTGAATAATAGTTTGTCAGTTACTCCAACAACAACACACTTGATTAAAACACCCCGTAAATATTACTATGCATGCAAAATAACATCAATTTTGTCTCTTAACACGTCATTTATGGATTTCATAAACTTTAATAGACTCTTGTTTTATTAAACTTTTTGATTTTAAAATTTACTAAGTCAATATTTACATAAAAATTGATCTGAAATACAAAAATGGTTTGTAAACACAATGTGAAATTCAATTAAAATCACATCTTAATCAGTTTTTAAACAATTTTGAGCCCAAAAAGAGAGACTTGAATGAAAACAAAGCCAAAGATAAACACTTATTCAGCCTCTCAATCAAAGCGTTAAACGAGCAAAAGATGAGCCACTAATTAAGCCTACCATCAACATCATCATAATTATCCTCATTACTGAGCACATAAAATTCATAATAGATTAAACAATGAAGAGGAAAAAAAGGCAAAAGAAAAACAAAATTTATTTGTCTTGAAGATGATAGAATGCTGGGAAAAAAACAAAAAAAAAGTGAAGCAAACAATCAGTGATTCTAATTGTTGAAAGAAGGAGGAAAAAGTATTAATAATGATAATTATAACAGGGAAGCCTGAGGTTGATATGTTAAAATGTAAAGAAAAGGAATAGAGAAAATGTTCATGTTCTATTCATTCCCTTTCATGATCATCATTATCATCATTTTGTTATCAGTTGAGTTGGTTGCAAGAGAAGAGACGAAGAGAAGCAAAACTAACGACCAAATGAACAATTGTAATTTTATTATTAATACATATCTGAATATGAAGGAAATAAAGGTTATGAAAAGTTTTACAGGATCAATAGCAGAGTCGAAGGAAGCAAAAAAGTGTTCATGATTAACAATGATGATGATGATGATTATAATTGAACTTATCAAGAGCCTTTTCTCAACATGTTATAACATTAGCTTCTTCCTTTTTCCTCTAATTTTTCCTCTTCTTTTCATTGCCATTTTCTGCTCAACATTCCCAGTAAAAGTAATTCACAGTTTTCATCATTTAATCAAATTATCTCGAAATTTCCGATTTTCTCAATCCTTTTTCTTGAACATTCAATCATTACGATTGTTGTCATTGCAAAATGGTTCAATTTCATTTGGAAAATTTCATTTCTTTGTTCATTTTCATCCCTTCTCTTTATCACTTACAAATCAATCCATTCAACTTCTTTGATGAGAAAATATCATTTACAGAATTGCGAGTTTCGAATTTCAATTTTTTCCTCTCTTTCGAAAACTGAAATTCTCTCAACATTACTAACCCTTTCCTTCGACGGACATTTTTTTCATCACTTTAACTCGTTTCCCAAACAACTCCAATTCAATGAAATATTCATTTCACGTTCTTGAATGAATTATGATGTTAAATGAAAATTCATGATAACTCTTTGTTTCACTTTTGGCAAAAACAAAACTTTGTAATAAGAAAATGGAAAGACGAGAAAAAGCGGAAAATGTTATTAAGCTTTTTATTTGTGCGAAATTGTTTTTTCACCTTTAAATGAGTTTCCAACTTGTGTTTAAACTCGCATCTCAAATGGTAATGATAATGTGCATAATATCATTTGATTACACTAAGTTGATCTGTAAGACACTGAGTCAAATTAACTCGAGTCTTGTCTTTGAATCACTTTTCCTTTCGAGTCTTGTTGATGACATTTTTTGTTATTCTCCTCTAACTGCCTGTACTTGTCCTTCAAGTTTATTAACATATCCATAAAAATGTATAACAATTTGGAGTAAAAACGTTTCAACTGAGGAAAGATTGAAAGATATAAAAACAATAAAGAAAACAAATTTTTTCCTTTCGTTGCTTTTTCCTTCTTTACTTGGATTTTACTTCTCACTTTACTTTCAATCAATTGTGGACCAAATCGATGTAAATATCATGTTAACCTAGATGCTGGTCATGACTTGAACATGAGATTACATTATGTGTAAACAATTGAATTGACTGGAGACAGAATTGTTTTCCTTCTTCATCTTATTCCATGATGACCGTTGCAAAAAGAAAGTGTCCATTAAATTGCAATTTTTTCACTTGGAATCAATTCTGTGGCAATAACTTTTTTCCTTTCTCTTTCCAGTTTAAATTCACAATGCTTGAATGCAAATGAAATTGACAGTTTATAACATGTAAAATGATTAATTGTTGGAAAAAGAAGTTTTAATTTAAATATTGAAGCTAAAAATAACTTCATTTATGGAGTTTCTTTCCAATGTTTACCATGAAAAGTTTGGACAACAGAGTTATATCGACTCATGACTGATGACGACAATTATCAAATGACCATTAGCCATTGTCCATCCCAGTGTTACAGTAAATATCATTAACTATATCATCAGCATCTAAACATTACCTGAATCATTTGCAAAAAGGCAAAAGATTAGGGAAGAAAAAAGGATAAAAGAAAAGACGAAATATCTCTTTTCGTTACACAATGAAAGGATATTGGGTAGAAGATGAAAGGGCGAATTCCTAGTTCAACTTGGAGTAATCTATTGTGTCCATTGTTATCAATCCAAGGAACAGTCATTATCATCATCATGATCATTTCTTCATTTTCATTTTTCTCTATAGACTCAATAGAAAAGGAGAAAAAGATTCTCTATGATAATATTTTATTATAAAGCATTTCTTACTCCAAGTCCATTATATCATTCCCAGTGCTTTATCAACACAATTCCTTGTCAGATTAGGTTATAACAGATTATTCATAGAGAAGATGAGTAAATTTGCGAAAAAAAGTTTATGTCTTGAAACTGTGAGAAAAATGCTAACAAATAGGTTCATCTATTGACAGTCATTGAGTTGTGAATTGGTGAAACTCTGAAAATAAGTCTGAAATTGATAAACAATAATCGATATAAAGACTTGAATAATGCTGGTGAAAGGTGGAGTGGAAAAGGTTGCGTGTTTTTCATTGGAATAATATTTATACGTTATTTGCTCACTTCAAGACTGGGAGTGAAAATTATCATTAATAGGGATTTGTGTCAATGCAAAAATTAT
Source organism: Tetranychus urticae (assembly GCF_039701765.1). Lineage (NCBI taxonomy): Eukaryota > Metazoa > Arthropoda > Arachnida > Trombidiformes > Tetranychidae > Tetranychus > Tetranychus urticae. Next base: position 19,558,610 of record NC_142958.1, on the reverse strand, counting down.
ATAAGCCCATTATTATCATTATTATTGTGTTAACATTTCCAAGTGTAAAATAAAACAAGACAATAATAATTTGTATAAACATTTTATCGATAACAATTCAAGAATGAAAATTCTAATATTTCTATGACCAGAATTATTATTATTATTATTACTATTATCACAACTATTATGTCAGCATTATTACCCTTGTTATCAGCTATTTTAAGCTTGACTCGACTTATTATTACACATGAATAGAGAAGAGGAAAACAATTATCATATTGAGAACACTTTTCTCTGCCTGTTTACCATGAAATTTTTTTCCCTTTTTTGGTTCATTTTTTTCCTTTCCTTCCCTGACTCTATCCAGTAAAGAAAGCATGAAAAAATAAACTCAACATATTGCAAGTCATTACTTCTTGTGCATGTTTTGAAAAACCATCAAAGTTGATATCAAATGAAAATATCGTTAAAACTCTGAATTTTGCTTTCGATGATATCCACTCTCGAGTAAGGGATGATTCATGAGACTTGGAAATTTATTTATTTCATGAAAACACAGATGCTACCGAAATCTGCCGTTCGATTCACGCTTAATTTATCGACATTTCCATGTTTTCAACGAGTTTCTTTGAAACTTTGAGCACTAATGTGTCACCATCGACCACTATTCATACAAAAATCATATTTGCTATTTACTGTTATGCTTCATAACTGTGGCGTTCAAATATACAAAAAAATTAAGAGCATTGTTGAAAGTTTCAACTCTTGGCTCACAATAGTTTTAGCAGTTTTTACTCCAAAGTTTTTGCATATGCTGCTTTGATTGAATTGATCATAAATGTTTTGAGTGACTAAAGCAATTCTTTTATCCAGATCATGAAAATGGAACAGAATCTTATGTTTCTTAAGTTTTATCTGATATATTTAATTATGCTTATCTCGAAATTCATCGGTTATCATTTTTATGATGCTAAAACCTCACTGACTCTGAGGTTTCAATTTGCAAATGAATAAGTTTATTGAACTCTCTTCTGATTAACAAGTATTAATTCAAGGATCGGAAAAGATAATTGAAAAACTTGTTCTTATCAACTTGGCATTCATTTCAATTTTAGTTGGTTTTCCTGTTTGCACTTCTTTTGTTTGCCGTAAGGCTTGTGAATATGAATATGAATATAATTAAAGAATTTGTCAGAATCTGAATAAAATGTGTTCAAAAACTTTCCCTTTTTCTGTCTTTCTGTTCAATTTAAGTTTTTTCCTCCCAACAAAAACAGAATGTTCAAGATGCTTGACTTAATCAACACAATAACGTTGGATAATGATAATATTAATGATAATAGTTGAACATAATGTATCATATAATCAAGTTAAAAGGATGAACAGGATAAATTGTTTCACTTGAATAAATGTTATTTCATTTCATCTCTTCTTTTCCCAAACAAAAAGAGAAGCAAAAAAAGGTTCATTTAATAAGCATTTTTATTTTGTGAGTTTATTTTTAGATTTTACTTGAAAAAAGACTTTTTTCAATGTTAAGTTCAAGATTAAATATTGAAATTTTGCAGCAAATTCTCGTTTCTTTTGAACCAGATAAAGTTTTTCACATTTGAATTATTAAAGCTTTTACCAATGTTATGTTTTACTTTTTCATGTTCAAGTCAAGTCAATGAATTTTGATTGGCGATAGTCACTTGTTCATTAATCACATTTCACGTTGATTTTGATTGCATCAAGAAATTGGTTGAATCGCGAAAACCTTTTGGTTTCGCTTATTAACTATAACAATGAAATCTCATTATGAGGTTGAGTTGGTTGATTGATGAAATGAAGTTATCAAAATCATCTGATGAAGCTCATAATCAACACTAATATTGGTTCATTTTTGCGTCTTAATCCATCAAAAAAGGAAGAATGATGAGAAGGGAAAAAAGAGAAGAGCTGAAAGAGCTAATTCCAAGTTCAACTGGGTGACTGTGTTTGCAAGTGAAAAGGGAAACATAATTAACAGTTTCATCTTACAATTTAATTTTGCCCGGATGATTATGAGTATAACAAAAGGAAAAAGAGAAACATTGATAAAAATTGAGTCTAAAACAGTTGGCCTTTTCTTTTAGCCCAGGCTCTACTTGTTATTGAATAAAAGTAGGCAAATGAAAGGAAAAGGTTGAAATCAGATGAGCAACCAATCCTCTTACTCCCTCAGGGAATCCTTGTATCATCATCATCATTATTATTTCCAACAAAGGGATGAGTTGAAATGTAGAAATATTAGTGTTGTTCATGGAAAATTCATAACAACTCTAGTTTCAGTTGAAACCTTTTCTCACCCCTCGAGCTTCAACTTAATAAGTATAATTGCCTTGAGCATGATATACTTGAGTAAGGAGCCTTGAAATGTACCAGTTAAGGGTTAGAGTAAACAATGAAATTAGACAAGGTAAACCTGGTAACGGACACCAATCAAATACAGACAACCATAATAAGGCCATCATTAGTCTTTGAGTAGCAGTTCCAAGATCCATTCTTGCTGTCAAGTACAAGTGTATAAATGTCAAAAGTCTAAATGAACTTTTTTGATGAAAAAAAGGCTTGAAATTTCGAACTAGCCTAAACCATGACAGTCAACAATGATTGGTCATATCTTTCAACGACGCCAATATTTTAGAGACAAGCTCAGACCATCCTTCGAAAGACCACATCTTTTGAATTGCTGACAGGTAGATGTTGAACTGTAGTTGAAGAAGTTTCATGAATATTATAATTTATTCAAGACTATTTAAGAAATGCTTATTTTAAGACGCGAGTTGTTTACCAATTTTTGTTTGTTAGGAGGTCTGCCCAGTCGAATAAAAAAGTCTACATTGAATCGCGTTTCATGCTCATTCAGATACGCATGAAACAAAAACGCCAGAAAACTGCCTTATTTGCGTTTGCGCCATGATTTCATTATCAATGTCTGCTTGGACAATTAATAATATAAATTAAATCACAACTGCTTAATGTAAACTCATAGCTCAGTGGTTAAAGAGTCAGACAATTACAAAATATTGATTGAGGGTTCGAATCTAGGTGGATGTTTTTTTGTTTCTAGAAACTTAGACAAGTACTTAGCGCGCATCTTATTGCATTAGCGCAAAATTTGCGCTAAATCTATATTCAATTACGTGTTTTGATGTACCTAAACTAACTATTAGCAAAGATAAACATAGCTGGCTATATAGCCTGGACAATAGATGATTACAGTGCAATCCATAGGTTTCAATGTATTATTAAAACTTCCATGCAAAAGAAACGATGAACATACTGCTCAAAAAATGGATCTTCATTTATTTTTTATATTTTCATGTTTTTTGAGGTGGGAATACATATTGGTATAAACATCATAAGTTTTCGCGCAATATAAACATTTAAATTGAAAAAGATATGGAGAAATATGATTTTCCACAATTTTCTTATGGGAACTTTTCCCCGTCTTATCGTGACAACGGCCATCATGTAAAATACACTTATGAATGTAATTTTCGCTAATGATGTTTTCATTTAATACAGTCTTATATTTTTCAAGATTTATTTGATTGCCAATGAATATATTGAATAAAAAAGTTTGGTGGGTTCATGTTAAATATTTTTTTGGCAATCATAAGTTGATGCTGGCTGAAACGATAATGATGGTAATGTTGAATTTGCTGTTGATGCTGATGGCGATTGTATTGATGGTGATTGTATTGAGTTCGACTGTCTTGATGCTGACGATTATTCTCTGATCATTGAACAAATTTTGTTTAATGGCAAAATCAATCTTTCCAAAAGAACAATCGGTTCAATGCATATACTCTGAGGAGCTTCATTTGTTGATTTTTCTGCTGGATGGAGGTCAAAACTTTTTGAAAACTGTATTTTCGCAAAATGCATAGTCAAAAAATATTGTTACAGTAAAAATGAATCACAAAATGTAAGTTAAACTGTTCAATGAAGCTTTAAAATTATAAAAAGCATTAGAATAGAACAAATGAATTATTTAGCGCTAAAAAGCCAAAATTTTGCTGAAGCAATCAGTAGTCGGTACGTGAGAGAGAAAGACGATAAATATAAATGCTTGATAATCGTCTCATAGTATTTGCTGTTTGATTAACCAATCATGTTCTTTAGTACAAAAGCAAATTAAATTACGTATAGTGATGTCTTAAACGAACTATCAGCAATGGTAAACTGAGCTGGCGATATAACAAAAGCAAAATGAAAAAACTAATATTGACATTTTCCTTTGCAGCTTCTAACTCATGAACTTTTAGACAAAGAAACATCACTGACATACTGGGTTGGGTATACGTATACGCATACAAGTATTGGATTACGTGTACCTGTATTAACTATTCGAAAAGATAAACATAGCTGGCTATATAACCTCCACAATAGTTGATTATGTCGTGATCCATAGGTTTCAATGGAAAAACGGGTTTTTGCCGATCAACAGTCAAATCATGATGGGTATTTGTCTTTTTACGGTTTTTATTTTTAACATCGGTTAATTGCAGTGACATGTTCATAACTCTCACTCTTCAAAATATAGTCGAATTTTTTTCTAAACTTACGGTATGGAAACACTCATATCCTTAAGGCAGCATGAGTTATAAACATCTTGCAACCACTGACTGATCTAAAAATGTTCGCATTTCATAAAACATCTCTAAGGTCGATTCGAAGTCAAATAACGGATTGACCTTGAATGATCTTTAGCGTTCCAACTTACGGTTCCTTAAATCTAAAATATTAGTGTTGGTCGAAATGTGAAGTGTGCAAATTCAAAACAACTCTAGTTTTATTAATATTAATATTTGGAATCTTTTCTCACCCACAAGCGGTAGCTTAATAAGTAACACTTAATAAGTTTTTTTCACCTGTTTGCAGCCCTTAATCATGTACAGTTGATGTTCCAAATGATAATTGAGTTAACTAAATGAAATAATTCAATGAAATTGCAATTTACATTCAACAATACGAAATCTACTTAAAGGTCACTCATTATTTTAAAACAGAAATTAATTCAATAATAGTTTATTCTCAAAAACCTGTAAATCATCTTGACCTGACATTTTTCTGATTCATCTAGATATACATAGCCTTTTGCAGGTCTAGATTTATTGTAATAATGACTCCTACTTGGATAGAACGTACAGAATATAATTTTGTTATTCATGGACTTAACACATTAGATAAAACTTTCCTCGAAAAGGAATTTTTCTTCGATATTTTACCTCACCATAATCAAAGGCTACTTTCATGGTTGAACATTCTGTTGATTCACGGCAAAAGTAAATAAGCAATAACTTGCTAACTAGATAGTTATAATGTAATTATGAGGTTGCCTTTGATATCCAGCCGAAAGGATGAAAAAAACTTAATCATCAACTTCATCTGTGAACCAGAAAGAGGTTAAACGAAAGAGAGAAAGAGATTGAGAAGCAAAGAGAAAGCAAAATTACAAACTCATCAAAGAAGAATTGTTATCTCATTTTGATCCCGGATTAATTCGTATAAATCCTGGTAAGATTAACTGGGCCAATATTCATTTCATTAGAATCTTTTACTCTTTTTTTCTAGGTGTGATTCTCTTTGTGGCAAGCAAAGATGAAAAAACCTTTTCCTCTCATCACCTAACATCATCATCCCCATCATAATCATCATCATCATCCTTTATCTTCATCTTGCTTCATCGTTTACTTGTGAACCAAGGCAAAAAAAGAACATGAAGAAAAAGAATAAAAAGAAGAAGAAAAAAAAAATAAATAACAAAACTGAGGATCTAAAAGCTAAGCAAAAAAATTGCTAGCGGCTGAACTATGATGACTTATGGCATCTTTCATTCTAACGCAATGAACCTAATCTTTTATATACAATAATAATATGTATAATAATAATAAGCAAGTACATACAGCAAACACACATTATACCAATTCTTGGTAAATGTGTTTACCTTCAATTTTTTCCTGTTAATAAAACTCGATGTTATCTAATATTCTGATTCAAGCTTGGAATCCAGATTTTTCTGTGTGCACAACTGATAATGTGTAATATTATCGATATAAGAGGCAACAACAAATCTTTATCACATCAAATTTTCAAGATGCTTTATTAGATTTGACCATTTATTGGGTGAAACAAACTCAAAGTGTCTTATCATCATAATTGCACTTGCACATAAATAATAATATTGATACATTGTATACAAACTAGAAAAGACTAAATCTTTTTTCATTGCCATGTAGTCGACATTACAACTTGCAAAAACTTTTGCATGTTGTTGGTCATTTTGTCGTCGTGATTAGTGATTTGCTTTTTCAACTTTTGCTGAGTTTTCTGTTTCAACTAAGGTGAGATCAATAAAAAATGAGACTAACTTTAGCATCCTTTAAAGTAACGATAAAATTTGAATTTGGCATTGTTGTGGGGGGCAAATGAAAGCGCATAAAATTTACCATAATTGTGTAAATTTTCAAGTGTTTTTATCAAATATTTTGTTCGAAAAATGGCCTCAAGTAAACTTACGCTATGTGAAAGAAGAAAAATTATTATTCAATATATTGATAGCAACCCTTCAGCTTCTCCAATAAATTGTGCAAATTACTTTGAAAAAATCGGAATACCAAGATCAACTGTGCTAAGAATTGTTAAGGAATACAAAGATGATGGAAAAATAGCCAGAAAAATTGGTTCAGGTCGAAAAGCGATTAAAATGAACTCAAAAAAGAAGCAAAAGTTTTTGCAAATCGCTCATGGAACTCGTTGCTCTCAGCGCCATCTTGCCAGTAAATTCCAGGTATCTCAATCTTATGTAAATTATTTATTGAAAAAGAATGCAATATCATTCAGAAAATCGGTTGAAATACCTAAACCGACCCCTGAGCAGAAAGAAAAACAAATAAAAAGATTGAAAAAAATGGCAAAGAACGAGTTCTCAATCAAATCTAAACTCAGCATTATTATGGATGACGAGAGTTATTTTCCACAAAGCCGCTCAAAAAGTGTCGGTTATTATGCTAATAACAAAGAAAATGTGCCTGATGAAATTAAATTTCATCAAAATCAAAATTCGAAAAAAAACTTTGCGTTTGGATCGCGATTAGCGCATATGGTCACAGCGCCCTCTACTTCATTCCCGCTAATTGTGCCCTTAATTCGGAAAAATACTCGAATGAATGCATAAAAAAACGATTAAGGCCCTTCATTGAAAAATTTCATTCAAATGGAGACTATTTATTCTGGCCTGATGGAGCATCTTCTCATTATGCAAAAAAAACAATTGAAACATTAACTCAACTCAACATAAAGTTTGTTAATAAAAATGATAACCCGCCTAATGTACCACAATTGAGACCAATAGAAAGGTTCTGGTGTCATCTCAAAGCATCGGTTTATCGAAATGGCTGGATAGCTAATGATTATAAACAACTCAAGGCAAGAATTAGATTGAAATTGAAAAACTTTGATAACGCTTACTTCGAGCGCTTAATGACCGGAACTAAGGTCAAAGTTTGTAAGGCAGCTAGACATGGCCCTTTATCTGTCCTTAATAAATAAATTAAAACAATAATCACTCAAATCGAGCAAATTATTGCCAAAATATTAACATTCAAAGTTAGTCTCATTTTTTATTGATCACACCTTAATCTGTTGATTGTGCTTTGGAATGACCTCTATCTCTTTTTGGTTGGTGGCTACGATTCAAATTGATTGGTGGAATGTGAATGATTTGTACATCTATAATGAAAAATGTCAAAATATATCATGAAACCTGATGAACCGAAAGATTGAATTGTTTGTACAATTTGCCCTTTGTCATCTCGATGGTTCATCTTTTGGCTTTACGAAGATTAATATTTTTATCAGTTCAACTCTTTATCATCTCAACAGTTTTGCTGGATCATTTTTTTCTTCACTCTTTACGCTTCACCATTTCATGAACCATGAACTGGTAAAGTAAAAGATCAGAAAAGTTGAAAGATATTTGCCTTCATGGAAGAATTCAAAGAATTCTTAATAACACACTTTTTTACTCCCATGATTTGCACCTTTTATGGTTTCATCAATTTCACCAGACAAAATGATAAAGTTTCATCATCTTTTTTTGTTAACGTCAACATGAATATTAGGACGTTAGAATGAATACATTTTAAAATGTTGAGATAAATGTGCAAAACTCGAGGGATGGAAGGAATGAGAGACGATCTAAAAGATTTTGCATACTCACCGAATCGTTCTAAATTATTCAATGACAGAATTCGTCTGCTGATTCATTTTACCCAAAAGTCCTAAAATTAAACTGATATATATTGACGATAAATGAAAAAATTCAATTCGAGAACAAAAAATTCATCCTATTTTCGTTATGATTTATAATGATTAATTTAGCTTTTTAAGTGTATTCTAACCAAATTTGATATAAAAGTTCGAATATTTCTTTCTAACTGTTAGGAATCGAAACAGACTTTACACACTTCCTATCGAACTAACAATTTTCAATTTTTTCAATGAAATTTTCGATCTATTTTTTTGTGCATTTCAATGCTCCAACTTTGACAAAGTTTTTGATCATGAACAGCTTAAGGGGTTACACCATGACTTCAGTGAACTTAATCTTATCCAAGGGTATTTTATTCAAAAAAACTTTTAGTAAAAGTTCTGTAGCGTTCACTTTCGGCCACAATAACTCTCTGACATGGAAACGATTTTTCGTAATCGTTGCACACTAAACATACAAATTGATATGAGCACTACTCAATTTTTGCGTCCATTACCATGCAAAAGATCCTTCGTTGCAAATCGTGTTTCCAGTATATGAATCAAGTCTCAACCTTTCTTACGAAAATTACCGCCACAAAAATATCAGAATAAAGTAAGATGATTTGCATAAAATGGGGATAAATTGTAAACACGAAATTGTGCAAACTGCTATAGCATTACAGTAACTGTTGGTCGAATTTGAAATTTCGGAACTCAGTTACATTTTCGCTCTTTGGATTTTTCTTTATAGAAATCTTTCTGCTTCTGTTCTGTATCATGAAAACAGAATTTCGGCAAAAGTTTCAAAATCTAAAACAAATAAAAGATTAAAATTAAATCGAAAATTTACTTTAAAGTGGTGAAATTGAACATCTAATCCTGGAAAATGGACAAAGACGAAGATTCAAAGCTTTGATTTCTGTACAAGTTACAGTATCAGCTATTAGAAAGCACATTAACTCGAGACTATTAAAGGTCGGCTTAGCTTTGAAAAGATTTAAATTGGTTCCAATAATGTTAAACTCGAGAGTAAAGTTAGCAAAAAGGAAAAATGAAGCAAGAGTAAATTCCAATGGAAAATTCATTTTCACTTTCAGATTATAATGTGCTACAAGAAACAAGATTTCACTATTAACCTTTAATCGATTGTTCAACTTGAGAATCAAAAATTGAATCATTTTGCTTGATGAACAGTTCCGAGTAAAAGTTGAACAAAAAAGTAAACAAATTGTTAACATTAAAGCTAATTGTTAAACAGTTAATCGTTTGTAATGAATTTTTGGTGTTGAGAAGGAAAACAAATAGTTGATAAAGGTTACATAGTTGATCATGCTTTATCAAGATGATCATCAGTTTATCAATGAAGGGAAAGAGTTGAAAGTTAATTCATTGAAAAGTGATTGTTAAAGAAAACAAAAATTGATTCCATTGTACCATATGATTAGAGTCAATTAGGCGATGAAATTTAAACTCATCAAGTTGAACATCAACATGAAGGTTGATGATGAGCAAACAGGAATCAAGATTGTTTCAAGATTCTTACAGGGATTGGCCTTGTTTTACTTTTCACCAAAAATGTTGTTCAGTTGAGAAGAGGAGAGAATGACTGAGCGTAATATCATGAGAAAATGTTGAGGAAAGTTGAAGGAACCAGAGAAAAGAGTGGAATAAGATTTTGCGGATTTAGACAGTAAACGTGATTAGAATTGTTGCCGGAAGAAAATATTATTTTTCTTCTTGTATTGTCAAGGGAATTTGATATGAGCTAGTTGATAAGTCCGTTTAATAAGATAACTGTTAAATTAAGAGGAAAGATTTAGTTTAAAGATTTTGTTGAAACTTTTTGCTTGGGCTTTGCCTTTTCACTTTCATTTACAGATATTCATCAAACATTTTGACGGAAACTTGACTTGAATTGATAAAAAGGATTGCAGTGTTTTTGGACAGTTGAATGATGAGTTAATCTAGTTGAGAGGATTATTTATGTAGATCTATGAAGAGAGAGGAATGAGAAAGAAAAATGCATAATTCGTTATTGCATTCCAACGATTTTCGATTATATCATTTTGATAATACCATCACGACGGTAATAAACGTCTAGATGCAGCTGGATATAAATAGATATTCAGTCTCATTCACTACACTTTTTATTAATATCTCGCGATTCGATCAAAACTCTAGGTTATTTATACCGAGCGTTTTTTACTTCTTACGCCTATTTGCAGTCATAACTCGCGAACGAATCCTGCTATAGACTTCGGATTCAAACCATGCGCTTTCGTAGATTGAATTGATATAAGTCCTAACACTTAATGTCGTTCAAGGTCATTTCGTCATATACCCTTGAAAGACATTGAGTGTTAGGGCTTATATCTATTCAATCTATAGAAGCTAAAGGTTATTCAAGGTTATACCATTATTTGACCTTCAAATGTAATTTAAAGGTCATTTTCTGAAAGTGCGAAGTTTTCAGATTGGTTGAAGTTTGTCACCGGATCACCTAGATTAGCTGAAGAGCCCAGAAAAATCACGTCAAGCCATAGAGTTTATCTGATAAGTAAATTTAGTTGGGCCTGTTCTCTCGAGTTGGAGGGTAACATCGTAAGGTGAGACATAACTCAAAATTGCCAAAGCATCTTCATTATCATCTTTTTGAATGCAACTTTGATAGTTTTGACTCGATCCCCTGCTTTAATTGTTGTATTGGTTGGTCCAACGTCTTCAATGAAGATTCCGTCGCTCATATTTCCAGTAATGCTGAAACCAAGCCAAGTAAAATCATATCCAGTCTTTTTAACTCGAACTTCTTCATTTTTCGTCATTATAGATGATTGCTTGGTTAACGGTGAGCTCTCATCACTTGATGGTGTGGCACTTTCAACATCTATAATCAAATGACTATTGCCTGGCAAAGTTGTAGTTTCTTCCAAAGAAACCAGATAATTCCTAATGAATTTATTGATGTTGATACAATAATTAGAACAAATGTACAAATGATACTCTTGAAATCTTCACTGGTATAAGGGCACTTAAATGGACTGATTTCAGCCGTGTACATTTCAGATCTTTCGTTGGATGCCTGACCAAAGTGCAACCAGATAGAAATAACATGGGCTTACCATGAAATGAAAGTAACAATTGCTGGGAGTACTCTTTTCTGAGTTAATCTGAAGTTTTGAGTCAACAAGATTTGCAGTCAATCGCAAATAGATAGAAAGTCATTTAGCCAAGTTTTTTCATCTAATTAAGCGAAAAAAAAATCAAAACAAAAATGAAATTGTGAATTATTAAAATTTATTTTAATAAGATTATTCAAATTTGATTTTGAGGTGAATTTTCAACGTGATTTTTTACAGTTTCGGCAACTATATCCAGTTTCATATTCAGACCTAAAAGATGTGTGAGATGTGATTTTAAATCCTGCCAAGACTCGTCTTTGTTGTCAATTGCAAAGGTGCAAGGATCAATCGATTCATCTAGAGAATAAACTGCACCATAAGGTTCATGGTCAGATTGGTGAGCTACATTTGTTGGTTTTGCAATTTCAACAGTATAAAGATATTTTAAATTTTTGGATGTACACAAATAATCAATTTCGTATCCACGGCCTTTGTCTTGCCATTCATTTGGCACCAAATTAGTGAATAATAATAAATAACATAATAAGATTTGTATTTTATTTTTCGGATCCTTTGGATTGTAATTGCGGTCAACTGATTTGCCATAATAAAAATTTTGCAAATCGAAATCACCTGCAAGAACTATTGCATCAACTGCGTCCCACTAGATATCTCGAGCGTCTTTACAGCCGTTTGCAGCCGCATGACTGCAGAAAAGACGTCCACTAAATATATAAATTCATCTTTTGATCCTTTACACGTCCGTTGGCAATTTACGATTCCAAGCGTTTTGTCATCACATTTCACGACTGTCACCAAAAAATCTCCACGATTATTGGCAAAGGTTTGGATAGTCCCTTGGAAATCCTCTCTTTTGAAACATGCTGCTCGTTTAGTTGGCGAGCGCTTAGCTTGGTTATCTAGTTTCCCAGACAGTCTATGTTTGAATTGATTGCTTGCACTTGGTGAAATTTCCTGGAGGCAAACTACACATTTTACATCATGATAAGAGCGTTCGATATATCCTAAGAAGAGCAATTCGAGCAAAGAAGAAGAGGAGAAGGAGAATTTTTAATGGAGCATAATTGGCCATTTGATCATCTATCAGTCTACTGGATTTAATCCATAATTATTGTGCTTATGAGAGAGCCTTGCCTCTTTCCTACGAACAGTTTAACCTGTTTGCCCATTTGAACCTCTTCAGCTAATCTCCTTCAAATGAAATTTAGAGGTCGAATCGTTGAGTGATCTTGAATGACCTTGAGCATTCGACTTTATAATTCTTCAATCTGCGGAAGCTTATGTTTCGTATCTGAGGTCTGCAGCATAAACCTTTCGTGAGTTGTTACTGCAAACAGGGGTTTCCGGACTAAAAAACGTCCAGTATTAACACTGTATGCTAACAAGATATTTGAATTGCCAAAAGTGCTGACCTTATGGCCTGGAAACTTTGAAATAAAGGTCCTGCAATTCTCATAAGCATACAGTTTAGCATAATTTAACCAGTATGCTTGGTTCGTGAGATATTTAATAAAAGGTGAAGTGGATGGGACTATGTTGATCCTGTATAGACTCAGAAAATAGAGCACAATTACCGAACAATCGATGCTAAAGATCACTTAGCCATTGGTTTCTGCCAAGCAAGAAATCACAAGTTCAAGTTTTCAAGGTCATTGCATCTCTGACTCATATTCGAAATTCATTTCTAAAACTTCAACTGTATGCTTTCAGTTACGAGGCGGGAACTTAAGTTACGAAGATACATGAGTTTTCTTAAGACTAAACTTGTTCAGTTGAAGAAGAGTTAAAAACTCTTAACTCTAAAATTGCAGGGTGCTCTAGCCAGCAGCTCATATACTCATCCAGTGTATTAATAACAAAACAACTCTTTAGATAAAAGCAAAAATACAAGAGCATTGCCAGCTTTAGCCTTAGACTAGGTCACTCAGCTATGTAACTTTTGACTGAAATCTAAGGCTAAACTTGAAACTGCTTTCTCTTTGTTGATGTTTATTGTCATTCGATTACTAATGTCACAAGATAATCGAGTTTTCCGTGAAAGCGTTTTACGAAGACCTTGCTCTCAGAATCGATCAATATGCATTGTTCAATAAAACAACCTTGGATTTTGCATTTCATCAGTGATTGGTTCTTGATTAATCTGGCATTTGAATTTTGAACAGCATAGCAAATTGGTGACACCAATTTAGATTGCCTCTTCTCTTTCTTGTTGTACACTTTGTTTCCTTTTGTTTATCAAAATTTCTGCTTACCTCATTGAATATGATAAATAAGTGTAATCATGTAAAAAACAGAGATGCTTGTTGTTGTGTATTTTACATGAAGATGAGAAGGAAAAGAAGGATAAAATGTCAAATGCAAATGCAAAAAGACATCAGTTTTGTTGAAAGAAAAATATCTATCATGAAAACACTTTCTCGACTCAACACAAGCTAATTTGATATTCAGTAAACCATTTCTATAATTATTTATCTCAACCATATTGGTTAAATTGTGATCCAAGCAACTAAGAAGAAAAGGACAAATCATATTTTCATTCTTGTACTTTTCATTGGAGCACAAATAAATTTGCATACATCAAGCGTTAACAGTTTTTTGAAAGCTTTACAATCCAATTTTGTTATTAAGAAGGAAAAAATTTCAAGAAAATTCTGCCCATTAGAAGGGAAATAAACTGAAAATAGTTGTTTGAAATGTCGTGTTGCACATTGGCTTATCCTTTATCGACTGATTTGAAGATGACTTTTACTGTTGAAATTGCATTGAATTGAAATCAAAGTGACTTTGCGTGTTTCTCAGAACAATGATGAAGGAAAATAAATATCAAATGAAATGAGTTTTTCTGTCTTATTTAAACTCTTTTCAAAGCCCAATCAAAGTTGCAGTTCAATGTTGATATTGATACAATTGGAATTTACACGCAACCATGATTGGTTCAATTGTTCATGATTCAGCAAAATTATCTGACAATCTTGATCAGAAAGATTGAAAAATTCAGAGTTTATTCAATCTCCAAATTTTCACCTTAAAAGTTGAAATTGATATTAAAAACGAAATTTTTTTTTCTCAGCAAATTCCAAATGCACAAGTTTCAGAATTTGAATATTTTTCAGAGAAAAAATGAAATTCTCTTCTCAAGAATTATTGTTTTTTCCATCAAAACTTATTGATAATGTTGAGTTGTGCTGCGATTTCAGTTGCAATTTTCAGTTGGAAATTCATTTTGAAATATTTGCAACATTCTTTCAGAATTTTTGTTTCCATGGAAAGTGAAAAGACTGTTTGAAATGCTTTGATTCTGAAGCATGGAAAATTGTCTGGAAAAGAAGAGAAGAAATTCAATTGAATAAAACTGAAAATCAATTTACAACTTACAAGTTTTTCTTCTTTACTGTCGTTCACTTTTACCATGAAATGAAGTAGCAATAAACATTAAATCATTAAGCAAATAATTAACATTTACATTTGACGAATTAAAAAAAGTGAAAAAATCGTCATTCCATGTATAAATAACTATTAACCAAATAACAGTAAATGGTTCATTATTGATTAAATAATGATAAATAAACATGAATAATCAAAGAAGCAAAAAAGTTGAAAATCGATATCATTTGAAATAAATGTTGAAGAAAAAAAATTGTCCAAAAATTGATAAAAAAAAGGTTGAGAAAATGGCAAAGAAAATTGTGACTTTACCATGAAAATATGTACAATTGAGCTGTACATTTGGTAACATATTCTGGGCTCTCTTGGTGCGTCAAAAGATGAGCAAAATAGATGAAGATGAAGATTATAAATAAACATGAAAAAAATGTAAACAGTAAATGAAGTCGTTTTACTGTAAACGAGTGAATCCATTAGGGCTTTGGGTAAGATGAGAAGCATATTTGCGGCAAATTAAATTTCATCTTATACAACAAGTTAGTATTGAATTAGGATGTTGGGTAAAAGGCTGAAAGGCAAAGAGAGTGAATCTCGATTAGATAGACACGAAGAGACTATTTATGGTTCAATAAATCGTAAAGCAGAGAGAGAGAAAGAAAATGTATTCGATTCTTGCAAGGTTTTGGTGTTTTGGTGTCTTTCATTTCTCATGATTCTGTCAATTCCCTTGTAACCATTGAAGCTTTCACAATTTGCAGTTGGAAGATGAGCAAGAAAGAACGGAGAGGGAAAAAGAAGAAGAAAAAGAAGATGAAATTGAAACTGAAATCATTTGATATATCTTTTGATATCAAAATAATTTTCTTGTCTCCAAGTTTTTGGTACACTTTTTGGTCTCTCATGGTCTTTGTATTACAATCAGGATATCAGATTGAATATTGTCTTTCGTTTTTGTTGCATTAAAGGTGAGACAATGAACGGGGAAAGAAGATGATGAGGAAAGATCTTCATCTTTTTGCTATTATCCTTTTTGCTTGTCTTTCACTTGTTCATCTTATTGGTTCAACTCACGTACTCATCATTTCAACTAGAAAAAAGTAAAAACTTTTTCTTCTTCTTCTTTTCTCGCTTGTTTCAGTAAACCTTTTCATTGATGTGGTTTGATATTGTTTTGCATCAACAACAATTTTACTTGAAAATGTTATTTGTTTACTTCTTCTTCTTGCAAGGCTTCATCAAGCATTGGTCGAATAAATTGTTTACCTTGACCAGAATAGATGGTCAGTTGATTCACGATTCAAGATTATCACGAAGAGAAAAGACAATTGAAGAAAATGAAATCAACTTTTCAAGAATGTTCATTGAATATGAATTTCCATCCATTTCAAGTGTTTATCTTTTTCCCTTTACTCTTTGACTTGAAACTATTTCATCCATTTTGGCAACGTTTTATTGTTCCTTTCAACAATTCTCAAGTTAATCAAGTGACGATCAAAGGTGAGAATGAAAACTGAACCAGAAATGAAATGGTGTTGAAAAGCATTTCTACTTGAATGAATCGAAGGCGACTCTCAGGGAAACAGCAAATGTAAAATTTTAACAATGTTTATTGACTCTATTGCTTTGCAAGTAAACAACTTTAACAGGGTAAATATAATATCTAATAAGAGTGAAAACAAAATATGACATGACATGAATATTGACAGGAAAAGTTCAAGGCAATCTTTTGCTCTCTTTGAATGTCACTGTTTGGATGAAATGGTAATTTTGCTTCTTGTACTTGGGACCAAGCGCGAGGAAAAAGACTGATAATTGTTTTATTGTTTTGGTAAAACAGCGAACAAGGATTGTAATGAGAAAATGTTTAAAGGTTTGTTTAAATGTTTGCCAGTCACAAGAGTCTTTGATTGATGTTAAGGAATGAGAAAAGAAATGAAAACAAATCCATTTTCACTGCAATCAAATAAATCATTTCTCTTTTCCTTTGCTCAATGGATGGATGAAAATGTAGTTATCACCAATCTTTCATCCCTTGCAACTATTAATATCGTTAAATAAAAAAAAAAGGATCACAATCCATCATCATCATCGGCACAAATCTGTTTGCTTCCAGTCAGAGTTTATCTTTGATGGAAGAGACATAATCAAGCAAACAAACTCGCAAGATTCCAATGTAACATTGTAATTGACGGCAGTACACAATAAAAAGAAATTGCAAAAAAATTTGCTCTCTTGTTAAACTCCAAGCAAAGAGTAAACTAATGTTTAGATGAGCAAATGTGCTAAAAACAAGACTAAACAATATGCAATACAAGAGCAATAGCAACTCAATTTGTTAACGCCAATAAGTTACTACATTTCCTTATTTTTTCGATAGTCTATCATGATGGCAAATAATATCGTAGACAAACGAGAATTTGAACAATCATTCAATAAGAATGTAATTGGTTGCGACTTACTTCCACAAACGGCACTGACTCCTTTTAAAGTCTTATAAGAGGGTAATGAGCATCAGAACTCCGTACAACAGTATTTTCCCATTCTAGTTCTGCAACTAACACCGTCTGGCCATAACAGCCCTTCTCATAATAGGTAATGCATTTGTAATTGTAATCACCATCATCGGCTTTGGCTGTGACATCAGTTGAATACCGATCTTCGTTTGACTAGATAGATAGACTTTGTCGATAGACTTATTGATCCCTGAAACTCCTGGCAAACTTGTCATTTCCTCCGTTATTGAAGTCCATTTTAACATTTGTAACTGGTTGAGTAATAATTTTGATTGCTAGATCTGTCTCTAGGCAAATAAATTCGCAATATATGTGAGAAGTCGTTTCGGCCCATAGTCACACAAACATAAATGGATAATATGAGAATAAAATTATAAAACGAGGAAAGCAGGAAGAAAGAGACTATAACGGGAGAACGCTCGAATAGCCGCCTTCTATGATTTCACTATTCAATTAAAGATATTAAAACAATTATGGCTAATGCAAGTTACTTCGTTTTGTGCGATCTTCTGAGTAATATTACACCTTAATTTGTTTTTTATCTTCCAAAAAGCATTTCAATCTGGTTTTTGTATAATCGAATCTAGACACTGAATTCCCTCGCAATTGTGCAGAAGTGATTTGAAATATGCGCATTTTGGCTTGTTAACAATGTATTTATGAACATATGATACATTTAATAAAATGCAAAGTCAATTTTGGTGAGTGAAAAAATGGAATCAATGACAATAAAGAGATGATGAATCGACTTGCAATCTGTCAACAATAGAGTCGACAACAAAGGTTGACAATCACTTTGAATTTGATTGCCAACAATTTCAATTCTCCTTTTCATCCTTCAGTCACATTGTGATTAAAATTGAAACCTAATTATATTTTATAATCAACTTGGTAAAGCAAGCGAAACAAGAGCAAAAAAAGTCGAAAAAGGAAAACCAAAGAAGCAAAAAAAAGACTGGAAATGAGCTTGAATTGCAATGATAAAGGTGTTATTGATGCATCAACCATGTTGTTGGTCAATTCAATCTTTCACCTTTCATTCAACTTTTATCGTTTGATTGATGATGAGATTATATTGAGCTTTGATCACCATAATTCCCATTGATAATCAATCCCTTCTCTTTGAGACACTTTTTTCCATCGCATAATTGCATATAATTAAAGTAATCTGATTAAACATTTTTTGTCAACTTTCCATGTAAAAGAAAATCTTTTCAAACTTTCAACCGAAATTGTTAAATCTTTCAGAAAACACTTTCTTCTGGTAAAATCAAAGTTCAATGAAAAGTCAATTATTTTGAAAAGCTGATTAAATTGATAACAATTGATTCATTAATAAACTCAACAAGCGCAAAAAGAGTTTTTACTTACATTGATTAACAAGTCTAATTATTAAAATGGAAAGTCGAGCATTAATATTGCATTGTGTTTCTTGTATCATCGGTTCATCTTCAATATTAATATTCCATTGAATAATTGATAATGATTACATGATGATGAATAGAGAAGTTGATAATAATGATTTATAATAATCATTTCATAATTTCTTTTTCATCAGCATTCTCTTTTCCTTCCCTGAAAAGTTATCAATTATTCCAATCGTATCATTGTAATAATTATATTTTTGCTACAATCAGAATCGCCTTTAAACTCGATAATGCGATGAAACATGATATTAAATGTTATCAGATGGAAAATTTTATCAAAAATGAATCATGTAATTTGCATTAGAGAGACGCTATTCTTTGCTTTGGCTCATGATAATGCCAGCAAATATTGAAGCATTTTCAGTCGACTTTGACTCTGGATGTCTTTGGCATTTTGTCAAAGAGCTTGAATTATAGTTGCTCTGCTCAGGTTTGATCGATGAAAGTGAAACTTTTGTAAAGACATTCGCTATTTATCTTGATATAGACTGCACTCTAGGTTGATATTTCGAGCCAATTTGCGGTTCAAGAATCGCACCTAATTATTGATGAGCTAAAAGCAGAATACGAGTTCCCTGCAGAGTCTGATAGTTATTCTTCGATTTTATGCAAGATTTGAAGATTTGAAGAATAATGGATAAAATGTTCGATTGAAGTGCGAACCATTTGTCAGAAGCTAAAATTTTTTTTCGTGGATTGAATGAAATTCAATGAAATCGAGTTGCATTTGATAATCATTTTAGGTTATTCAAGGTCACTTTTCTAGCATCTCAAGTCATGATAATTGTTGCTTTTTCATTTTTGCTGAACAATCTTTTCTATCAATGTACTTTTTCTGATCATTAAAACACTTTTTTCCTCTAAAATAAATTCAACAATTCACAGCATTTCTTAATGATCACATTTTTGGTAAAACTCCCTGCAGGGATGGAGCTTATTAACAGTTATTAAAGTAGAAATGACAATCAATTCAACTCTCTAATCACATCGATCAATACAGATATTTTTATTCTTTTCAATTGACAGTTCCACTTGATTCTCACACGCACAATGCTCCTCATTTCAGTACAAGCATTTTGTTGGCTCATTATTCTTCAACCGTCAAAAATTTCCAATTATCATTACTAATATCTAATGCATTTAGTGGTTGCTGTAAAACTACCCTTAATAAGAAACGTTGGTCAATCTGAATGGAAAGCAAAAGAAAAAAGTTTTCTTTAATTCATCCAATTCGATAAACTGGCATTCCATTGCGATTCTCCAAATAGCCATTAAATATTTTCTCAATTAACATCGACTTAGTATCAAGTCTCAATTGCAAATCAGTAACTTTCAATCAACATTTCTGAGCTTTGTTGGAAAAACTAGTTCAAGAAATGAAAAAATTGATGAGTCAAAGTACAAATGAGGAGAGTAATAAAAATGTTTCAGATCAAAATCTAGAATGACTCTTAAGGTGAAATTATCAGAAAATGAAAATAAATTATTGTCCGCAAACATGATTCTCGAAGTTGAAAGGTGAAGAGGCAAATTTGTCGAATTGTAAAATTACATGAACTTTCAAAATTCAAAAGTTCTGAAAAGTACAATTCCATCTCGACCATTGCATCATTTTCCATGTTTGCATTCCCTTGCTTGCCTTTTGCACTCCCAGTTGCTTTATTAAGCGATTATCAACTTTTGTTAAAATGTATATTTTCTGATGAAAGACCTTTTGACCTCCCAGGTGAGCCTTTGAAAAATGTGTCGAATGTTTGATTTTATATTGATTTTTTTTCTCCTTCTCTACTTATCATCTGAAATGGCATCTTTTTCCATTCCAACAGCTGAATCATTTTTTCATTGTAACAAGGAAAAAATATATAAATGCATTTATGTACAAAGAAACGAAGAAGAATCAACATTTTTTTCAATATCGACAATCGAAATGCTTTTCAATTTGATTCTTTACCTTTTCACTCATCCTGTTCATCTTGAGCTTGTATGAAGCAAACAAGTTTTCAACATTCAAGTGAATGAATTAAAGGTAAAAATGACGAGATATTTGGTATTATATTTCACTTAGTTTCATCTTCATCTTCAACTTTCACATTAAACCTTTTCTCACCTTTACATACAAGAGAAGAGAAATTTTTTGCCCTCCAAAATGAAAATCAATTTTCATCTTCATGTTACTTTGAAAGAAATCATTTTTTCATTTCATCTTCCTTCATCCTCATCTCCAACTTGAAATGATGAAAAAAAGCAGATGAAAAAAAGTAAAGTTAATCTGCATAACAAAAGTATTTTTACATTTACAAAGCATTAAAAGGTAAATCTCGCGATCAAACATTCACTGTATTGATATTTAATTATGTAAATTTTCACTCGTAAAACAGCGAAAATTGAACTTTTAATTGTATCATCGTATTAATGGTTAAATTAAACATGGTCATTATCAGTCATGAGAGTTGAAACAATTCCAAGCAATAAATTTCATGAGATTTATGGAAATTAAATTTTTCTAAAAAAAATTCATTCCAATTGAATGTTGAAATGAAAAGAATAAAAATTTCAGGAAAATCGAGTTTAAAAGATTATCTTGCAATTTGCCAATTTCAAAGATTGACTGGGAGTATTTTGTTGTTATATCGATTGTAGCTTCATGATTGTTTCTTAAATTGTATTTTAAATGATGTCAAATGATTGATTATTTACTGATCCAATTATTGGTCGACCCTGTAAACCATTTGCCTCTCTAGAGCATCAACTTTGAAATGTAAATAGTGTGTCCCAATGGGAGTCTAGATTAGGCATTTGGATGAAAATAATGTTACTCATGATGATGTTAGTATCGTGATGAGCTTTTCTGGGCGGTTTTCTTGATCATTTAAAGATTGCATTTTGTACTGTCAAATTGATTCATGTTGTGGACTTTGTTTTTTTTCTTGCTTGTACAAAAATAATACTTATTTGGATTGGCATTGTGTAAACTTTGAATCATTTTTTAAATTTGTTTGTATTGTGATTTCATTTCATTGCCTTTTACCCCGTCTTTTTGTGTATAAAAGATTGTAATGTAAAAAAAAGTTGGATGACAAAGAGTGACACAAGATGAAGATATTGAAATGATTGAATGGCTTTAGTTGACACTGGGAATGATCAGTTTACTGGGAGTTTTTTGTTAAACATTTTAAATTCAATTCAATGTCACTATTGACTGTGTTTGTGAGGCATGTTTAATAGATGAAGTTGATGCTAGTGTGAATGCATCACTCGGTTCACTTTCACTCAATGGTTTGCCTTGTATCATCAGGATATATCGAAGGGTAATAAAGGTGTGTAAAGATGGATAAAGGATAAGGATGAAGATGAGGAAAAAGGATGATGATAAGGATGATGAGAAAAGAAGAGGAAATGAGACTTTTCTCGATGCTATTCAATACTTAGTTTGTGATAAAAGCGGAAGCACAAACTGACTGGGATTGACTGGGAAGGAGGTGGTGGGAGGTTGGAATCCTTAATAGAGACTAAAAGTGCTAAGTGATCTTGTAAATACAAGAAATTAAAAGAGGCCAACTAAGCATTTAAAGGGAAGCCAATTTATATGGGAATGAGGCTGGGAGTGTATGCTGGGAGGGGAAGCTGGGAAGGATAGAGATGATGATGGTAATGGAGAGATGAAGAGATTCAAGGGAATGGAGGCGAGATGATTAAGGATGAGAATGAGAAATGTAATAAGATGTGTTTTGGAAGGATAAAGATGAACAAGAAACAATGATGAAGTAAAAGTTGACATAATGGGAGGACGTAAGTGTTGTTAAGAAGATGAAAAAGAGATGAGTGTGACTTTTTTTTTGTTGCTCATCATCAGGCACAGCACCATCAGCATTAGCATCATCATTTAGGCAAAAAAGCGTAAAAATGGTGAACATTATTAAGTGATTATGAGAATGGCAAGTTACAATTTAGAATCAAACTGTTCCTTTTAACTTGTCAAATTGATGATGAATCTGAAAATGAAGTCAATTTTCAATTTTCCCATCTTTTCTATCAACTCTGTATTCTTGCAAGTGACTAACTCTTTACATGCAAATGATGAGCTATCTTGAGCAACTGAATAGCTAAAGAACTAGACTAGAACTGAAATTGAGCTAAAGAATGCAACTTTTCTCATGTTTCGATTGAAATCTAATTATAACAATAATCGCTTTTATACTCTTCACTTGTTTTATGCAATAATGTCATTTATTTTGATCGATTCAATCTTGTTTATTGTTGATCAACTTGAGGTAAACCTTGATTCACTTATTGAATCAGGTTCATCTTGATACGCTTTTGCCAATAAAATTTTAAACTTTAATTTTCTGATCAAAAGTGACATTTGAACATTTTCACTTTAAATTTTTATTAACCAGCAATGATTAAATTGTCAACTTTTGTTATTATTTGATCAAATCAGTCAACAGTTAATCGCTTTTGTCACAAAAGTAAATCAATTTAAACTCTAAATGCATGAATTTTGCAAATGCGAAAAAGCTTTTCCTATCAAATTGAACAAAAAAGCAAATGAAAAATATAAAATGTCGAGACTTGTTATCTCGATCAAATGTTGATTAAAGACAAAGTTTTCATGATAAGATCTCGATACTGAATCAGCAACTGAATCGACATTAAAATGCAGAGTTTGCTTTTGTGAAATTATCTAAGAATTGAATGAACAGGAAAAAAGTGAACACAAAATAGGAACCTTGAACTTTACTCAGGTATTGGGTGGAGTTGGTGAACAAATGAATATCAACTGATAAGGGAGGTAAAATTGCACACAAATAAATGACGAAAAGTGATGATAAAAAATTGAATTTTGCCAACAAAAAAATCTTTTCATCTGTAACTACATTGCAAGGTTGCATAAAATATTGAACATTAGTCATTTAATATTCGACAATAATGATTAGAAGATGGAAAAATGAAAAGAAAAATGAAAAAAAGAATAAAAAAGAAGCCAAAAATATCTCTTTTCCTTACAACTTATTTTCTGATTTAATAATGAGCTCTTGATCAGGCAGTTGGACGGTCAGATATTTTACTTTAATAATGTTAATACCTTTGATGTTGGAAGATGAAAGATTCACGGATGACCGGAAATGTTGTTTCCATTGCTTCTTATTCCATGGCTTTTCATCATTTATCCCTTTTCCCTGATAATATATATAATCTTGTTTCTCTAACCAAACCTTTCCAGTTCAATTGACAACCCAAATTATAACCATAATAGTAGTTGTAATAACGTGAAACCCAAAGGGATAAGTCAACTTATCATTTGCTTTCCCATTACATTGAACCTTTGTATAATTAGTTTGTGATGAATGAATTGGAAAATATTTTTTGTTTAAAGTTTTTTTTCTTCTTTAATTTCACTTTTTTATACATTTGAAGTTTATACATTATTACAGTTTGCTGATTGTTTCTTTACATGATACAAATTGACTGAGATCAGAATAGAGAGTTTCGTTGATTTTCCAGTTTTTTCATGGTTTCAGTTTTGCCAAAGTTTATATGTCTTTTGCGGTACTTTGAACGATAATCTTTATCATCGCTAATTGTCTATTTACAGAAATTTAATTCTGCTCTTCAATCAACTTTTCCAACTATTGAATCTCACAAGTCTTGACCTTTTCCATGTCAATTGCACTTGAAATTTCCAACTCCAATCGGCTCAAAATAAAAACTTATAACTCTTGAATCGTCAACAAATTCATCGATAAATTTGAAAATGAACTTGGATAAAGGCATTTTATTCAAAGGTAAACAGAATCGAAAGCTCATGAGTTTAATAAAAAATGAGAATCCAAAAGAAAGGATTGAAACGAAAATGAACTCAACATTGACTTAGGAATGGAGTTGGAACAATTAATATGGAAAAGGCCAAAGATTCATATTGTTAGCTAATATGGTTCACTTGAAGTTTTGGTTTGCATTTGAAAATAAATATCAATATTTCCACTTTTCCCTTGTTGGTATCAATCATTGCATAGACAGATTTGAATAATCTTTGAATAATACTTTTCATCCCTTTTTGGCCTTCTATCTAATTGAATTGAAAATTGACTTTAACCGATTGTCGGTTAAAAGTGATGAATAATTTGAAAAGATAACAAAACATGGCAAAGTAAAGGTAATGTTTTCCTTTTATGGCAAACCAAGAGATGAAAAAAGTCAAAGTTTGTTCAAGATCGCGCGCTTACCAAACGAGTTAAATGGTTGACTTTATGAGTGACTCTGATTGCTATCAATTGATGGTTTTAAATACAAAATACAAAAAGTGCCAATCAGTTGATGTATAAAAAAAAGATTTGAAAGGATGAAGGATGAGAGATTAATGAATGTCGAGTTGGCCAAGTTTTACATATAATACAGTTAACAAATTAATACACCTTTACACTTGACTTATGGGACCCATTTTAACTGGTGATTGTATAATGATTAGACTGGAAGATGGATGATAAGGTGAAGTTGAATGATAGTTTGGATGGCGATGTGAAGTGTTGAACTGATCGGACTGGTGTCGATGCTGTTCAAGGTGAGGTTGGTGGTGAAGAGGGTGAGGGTGATAGGGTGAAGATGAGGGTGGAAACATGACTTGGTTCTCGATGAAACGTCCTTTTTCATAGACAAACTCTTCTGTCAAATTATTGGTAAACTTTTTGTGTCTCAGTAAGATTAGGGGAAGACGAGTTCGACACCAAAGAACCATCAATGCAATTGTAATTATCATTATAAGGCCAACAATTAAAGAGACAACAATCAAGGTTGAAGTCGAGTTTGGGTTTGAACAATCGATATCATCATCGGGTGACAATGAGGTTAATCGTTTACCTGACAAGGGTTGAGGTGAGAAGCAAATTAAATCACTAAAAGTAATTGACTCTGTTGGTAAACTTGATAAATTGTTATTGTTATTGGTATTTCGGTTGGTAAAGGAATTGCCATTAACTTTCCTTAAATACTTCCAAAGCCATAAAATTGAACAATTACAATTCCAATGATTATCACGAACATCAAAGACGGTTAATTGTGTCCAATGAGTTAACAACGAATTGGGTAAACTTGTTAATCCATTGCTTCGAATACGCAACTCTCTCATTGAACCTTGTGAATCTTTGAATAGTTGACTTGGTAATGAAGTCAGTTTAGGACAATATTCAATTGTTAATCGAGTCAATTTGGTTAATCCGTGTAAAGCATTTGGATGGAAGTTAATCAATTCCCTTGCATTTCTTATATCAAGGGATATAAGGCTGTTTCCAAGTGAATGAAAAGTGTAATCTTTAATTGTTGTAAACTTGTTTGCACCGATAAACAGTTCCTCTAATGAGGTTATGTCATTGAAAAAGTGGCTCTCAATAGTTTCCAACTCATTACCGTCGAGATGTAATCGTTTTAGGTTGACCATTCCATGAGCAAATGAGGTTGCTATCGAGGAAATGGAGCAAAGATCAAGACGTAAATCGGTGAGTCTGGCTAGTGAGGCAAACCCATTGTCAACCAGTGAGGTTAGGCTGTTGTGGCCCAAGTCTAGTAGAGACAGACTGGGGACCAAGTAGAGAGCTATTGAGGGAACACTAGTCAACTGGTTTGACCGTAGACTGAGCCACTTCAACGAGTTTAAACCGTAAAAGGCTTCATCGGAAATTTCATTGATTGTGTTGCGAGACAAGTCTAGCTTCTCCAATTTGGTTAGTCCGGTAAAGGTGCGACTGGTTAGGGTTGTCAGTGAGTTTTCAGCCAAGTTGAGGGACCGTAAAGAGTCGAGGCCGGTAAAGGATTCATTGGTTAGATGGGTTAACCGGTTACCAGACAGGATCAACAGTTGAAGGTTACGTTGGTGTTGAAAGTTTTTCTTGTGCAATGAAGAGATTTGGTTTGATGAGAGGTCAAGGATTGAGAGGTGAGTGTAAAAACTAAATGATGATGAGATGCTTTTAATTAGATTGTTGGAGAGGAAAAGTTCACGAATCCCGGGATTCAGTGTGATTGGGACAACATCGAGAGATGATTCTTTACAATTGACGGACAACTTTTCCTCCAAACAAGTACATCTCATTGGACACAAACACTTAACATCCAAGGGTTGAGTGAAAATAAATATCAAGATCACAATGGTAATTGGTGAGGGTAGCATGATGATTGTGATGAACCTGAATAGAGAAAAGAAAATAAGATAAATTAATAATCAGATAAGGAACAAGGTTAGACTTGAGCTGACAAGAAAAGGTATAAAGAGTTGCTGGCTTTTCTGAATGCTATTTGGACTAAGTAATACATGATGAAGGTTGAGCTTCTTTATTAAATTAGACCAACAAAGAGAGAGACACAGAGAGTAAGAAAAGGTAAATTAAATTGCTCACAAAATTGATTAAGTACAGGGAAGGGAAAAATAAGATGAATCAACATTACTTGATTGAAAAGAGTTTAATATGATTCTCTGTTTGATTGATAAAAGAGTTGACAAGAAATTGAAAGGTAAGCATTTTCGCCTTTTGCTTTTTACTTTATCTGCTGTTGTATGGCATATTTGACAGACTTGAGCTTTTCTTTCACCAGATTATATGTATAAATGCATGAGCCAAAGGAAAAGGTTATCAGTCTTATCAAGGTTTTCATTGAGATAATTTTCACTCCCAGTGAGAGAATGGTTCATCAGAATGTAACCTCAGGCTAAGCAATGATTCAATTTGAAGGTTGATTCTCGTTGAACGCTTCCAGCTTCAAGTCTTGTAAGTAAGAAACTCAACCTTTCATCGTACAGAAATCTTAATTAGATCAATTCAAATTGTTAAATTACTTATTAGGATTTGTGTTCAACAGTGAAATGATCAAGACGCATGCAGTTGTCAACAGTAAATCTCTAGGCTTGAAGGAAACTAATTTGTTTAAGGCATTTGTTTGAGTTGAGAGGGTAATGTTGGGTTATTTAAATGATGTTAAATTTCAATTTAGAGTTGATTGTTTTCTGGTCGAGTTTCAATCTTACCTTTGCTTGAAAAATAACTGAGTCTATCATGGTGGTCCAACTGAAAGATGGTCAACACAGTTGCTGAGTTGTCTTGCTAATCCGACTGATTTTACTTTTTTACACATAATATTTGAAAGTTGTAGTGTCACTTTGGGTCGAGCAATTAGTTTGTTCACAATTAAAAGTTGGAATAAATCAATTTTAGTGTTTGGGTTTGTTGCGAGTAAAAGTTTTAGATTTGTTGATTAGTCGTTATACATTTTTGTCCAACACTTGAAACTTTTATTAGGATAAACAACGGGAATAAAAGATGAGTATACAGTTGATGATGATACTCAGTTGAAAGTTATTGAGCTAATAATGTATGAAAAGAGTAACTTGAACAACATTTTCATTTGGATGAAATACCTTCTCACTCGCAATGCTATCAGAACAGATTCTGCGTCAATTTTTTTCATCAAAACTTAAGAATGGAATCGAATGTAAATGCTGGTGCAAATTTAACATTGCCATCTATGTTACTAGGAATTGACTAAAATTTGATTGATTCGTTGTTGCCCGGACAAATCTTTGGTTATCATTAGATAGGCGTCTTTTTTAATAGCATTTCTTGCAATCTCGCGCCATTAAATCAAATCAAACTGCAATTCAGTTTACAATGATGTGTCGGATAATGGGAATATTAATAATTTTCAATGGTCTTTATTGGAAAAGGGTTTTTAGTTTGGATTTCGTCAAATCTCATTCAATGACTCAATCATTTAATTTATATTTTTTAGTTATTGAATAGCTCAATTGCATTTTCCTTTCGGGAAATATTGATTAAAAACTCAAGCATTTAGCTATTGCATCGTAAAATTACACAACATGAAAGCCCGAATTCAACTACGCGTATTTTCACCGTTACTAGTGATTATTTTATCTTTTAGAAATTATTTCTTTTTTTAGAAATTAAATCCAATATACCAATGTTGGACATTTAATTGTTTACTTTCAATTGAAAATGCAACAAAAATAAACATTGAAAAATACTAATTGTATGTTATAGTAACATCACTTTATAAAATATTAAAAAATTCTCGACTTTTTTCGTGGAAAACTATTTAACTGTCAGAAAAAGCATTAAAGTGTGAATAAATTAATCAAGAAGTGTCAAAAAAGAGGGCTCACTCGATGAGTAAAAAAGTACAAAGTGCAACAAATTTGTCACTTTCATTCACTCATGCATCGATTTAAATCTTCTTAAGATTTTTTGGTTTGAAGTTTATTTTTAATATAATCATCATGAATATTAAACGTCAAAAGTTCTGTATTTCATCTTCTCCTCCACCTCAGTTACCCCTTTCATTACCTCTATTAACAATAACTGCACAAACAGGACTTTTTGTTAGTGCGCCAACTTTAAATTTGGTAACTCCATCACATGCTCGATCATCATGTGCGGCTAGTGCAACAGGAATCACAATTCAATTGTCAGGAAATACTCAGCAAATATCATCACGGAATGTTCATCAACTATAATTCGGCAAAGTGTTGCAACTCCAATTTAACTCCAGCTCTAAGATGTGCTGTCCGGTGGCTCGACATGATACTCCATCATGGCAATAATCGCTTGACTGTTTCTCCAGTAAGACAGATTTTTGCTCGAAAGCCGAGTAGAATGTGAGTATTGAATGATAAATATTATTTTATTACGTTGCATGTAGCTAGTAGACTACAAGCAGCCCACTCTGGCACACTGTGCAGCTAGAGCTGAGAAAATTTTGTCACAACAGGAGAGTTCTGACTCTTCTGAAATTGATGAGCCCGATCTTCCAACAATAAGATGTAGTCAAGCCGCAGGTCCATCAAATGTCAGACCTCTAATTCAGACTCGTTTTTCTGATTTTCTTAGGCAACTCGTGCAAGATACATCATCTGACGATATGATTATTGAACAACCCCTGTTGAGCCAAGACCAGTTTTTCATGAATCATTTGCAGATGCAGAATTACCACAAGTAAATACAGTTTGAGAATGTGAAATTTAAGGTTGATTACACAAAATAATACATCTGTAGGTAAAATGGTGGAATCGAATTTGGCCCTAAAATGTGTGTTGATATTTATTACAAATGGGGTTATACATATAAGATAATAATCAGTTTAATTTTTATTTTGCGGTTAACACAGAATGAGTGGAAATTTTTAGGAGAGCAGATGTCAGCTTTAAGTTGAGGTCAATCAGAAGGTACACTTAAGGGTCTCAACGGTGAGGTTTTGTTTGCACCAAGATGTTGAGATGCACCTCCAGTTGAAAGGTATGGCTGATTTCTTAGATGAGATTCACCTCCAGTTGCACAGTTTTAGTTGAGTTATTAGATGAGATTCACCAGTTCACAATTCTAGTCAATATACCATCTAGTCAGTTAGTTCATTTGGTGAGTCAAATCATAACAAATTGTAAATCACCTTTAGGATAAACTTGGTTATCTATCAATTTAACAATGTACATATTTCCACAACAGTCAATTCACAGTTAACTTGACCAGAGCTTCCGCGGGGTCCTAAAATGACCTCAAACAAAGAGATTGTCAGCCATTTTATGCTATCTGAGGGAGAAAATCTTCTGCTTCGAATAATCGCCGACCCACGAAAATCCGACCAATTGTGGCCTTTCCCTACCTCAAGTAGGTAGGTACAACAGTAGTTACAACACAACAAAAAAACTGGTTAGGACCAGTTTCCTAACACATCTTTTCATGAAGATGATTTGAATGAGTCTTTCAATTTACCAAGAGTACCAGATCCACTATATGCACCTGCATTAGAGTTGTATCCTTCTATTTGGGTTGCCAAAAACTTTGACAGAACTTTTGCAAATATACAATGGAAAAAATGCAATTTGTGTGGAAAAAGAGTGGCGATGCTCAAGTTGACCCAAAAAAGGTTTAAAAATAAAATGATGAAGTTTTTGATGTTTTTTGCTTCCGGAAATGTTGTATATTGTTGAGAATGGTTGTTTTAGGGGAATTAAAAACAAAACAAGTATGAAAATCCTAGAAACACGATGTTTAAGTTGACCCAAAAAAATTTTGGAAAAAAGTGAATAACTTTAGATGAGTATATCAACAACTGCTAGTCTTCGCTTCGCTCAGACTTACCCTTGCTGAAAAAATGACAAAGGTCACAATCTTTCGTAAGCTATATCTTCTAAACCACTAAATATTTCACTCAAACTTTCTCGGTAGATGACACTAAGCACAAAAAATTCTGAAAGGAGAACGATGCTAAAGCACATTTTTCATAGCAAACCAATTTTTTGTGATTTTCACTACTTTGAAAAGTAAGTTTACAACGTGTTTTAAAGCCACTCAGTCATCTTTAGCAAGCTTATTTTACCATTTTAAACTAGAACATTCATCAAATCAGCGTGAAAGTACATTTTTATCGAACAACTCAAAGCGTGCAAGGCCAACCTCATTGCCAGTGGCAATTATGGTTGAGTTATATAATGGCCATACATATGATGGGTATGGACCAATGACACCATTAAAAAGATCATGGAAAGTAGGGGAAGATAGGGTTATACGTACTCAATTTCCTTAAGCGGTTGCACATGCTATCACAGCACATAAAGCTTTAGGACTCACACTCGAATAAGCTGTTGTAGATATAAGTGAGACTGAAAAAACATTAGGATTAACTTATGTCGCACTCAGTAGAGTTAAGACGCTCGAAGGGCTAATACTTATTCATCCATTTGAGAAGAGTCGGATAGATGCTATATTCCAATGTAACATGATGGGTCCTAGAACAAGATTTCTTCGAAAATCTCTCTGAAATTCTGCGATTTCTGAAATTTCAATATTAGACTAATACCTGTTAATACCTAATTGATTGAAACTGACAAACTGATTTTATTTTTTGATAATTTACAATAAAGTATTTTCATACAAGATATATTTATTTCATTCGCTAAAATTTGATTATTACACAATAAATCGCAAGCTCAGACTACACCGCTTCACGGCTGACCTAGTATTAAACATTTGATTATTTATTTTCAATTGAAAAATTCTGAAAGTCGGAAATTTGGATGCACCGGATGGCTAGTATTATTATTGGAGTGACATTCGGAAGGACGAAGAGAACTTTTCTAAGAGACAATTCGGAGGTGGAAGTTTGATGGTATGGACTGGCATTTCGTTCAATGGCGATACACAATTAGCTTTTGTATCACCAAATAAAATTCAATTGATTATCCCATCGTATTAATAAAAATAACTTCGAGTTCATTCAATATGTAACCTGTGTGGATAAATTATGGGACTTTTACCCATACAAATACATTATAAAAAGTCCCATAATTTATCCACACAGGTTATCATAAATAAATTTCGCAATTTTGATGATAAAATCAGAGTATAAAGCTCATATGATTCAAAATAATGATGCGAATCCAATGCCTTAATGATATCGTATCTCGCCATACCTCGTAGTTAGTGTTTTGAAAACTTATAGTAAATAGTCATCCAGGGTCAAAATCCCACGGTAACACGGATTTTTTCATAGAATATTAAAGTGAAGATCATGTAAATGACTTTGCATTGCTCTGCATAGAGATTGAATGTTCAAAAATCATACCGATGAAAAAATCAAAAATTACACAGAAAATAAATTTTCAAAAGCACAATACATGATGACATTTCAAAAACCAGCAGATTCATGGCCAAAATCTTGTTCTCTTTTATACAATCAGATGGCATGAGAGTGCGTTAGCAGAATTATCTAATGAACATTTTGAATGCGCATTCCCTCAAGCATTCAGTGTTGAACGAGAAATGTTTAATATTTCAATAGTTAACCAGCATAGCTTAGAGTCTACCCAAGAACTGAAAACTTGTATGATAACCATAATCAGTTGAAATGGCTAAGAATGGACATGTTGAAAATAGTTTAATAATGAATAACCGATAAACATTTTTCATTCCAATCGCAAATATTATTGAAAAACAAAGTATGGATGAACCAAGTCAACATCAACAAGTAACATTTATTGAAAGTTGTTTAACCATCCAACTGGGAGTGAATTTATTTTTCATATGATAACAGTAAATCACAAAGGAACAAAATGTTGATTCACTTTTCATTTCATGATGAATGTTCATAAATGTTGGATTACCGATTAAAAGTAAAATTGATATCGACAGTTTAAAATGCCATTAAATGGCTCATCTTCATATTCATTTTCATCATCAGATTCATCAACTTTTCCATCAAAAGTGTTGCCCTTGCATCAAATTAAACCTGGATTATTGTTTTCCAACCAACTATGGGTACCAATTGCACCTTTATTGACTATAATATTTATATTTTATTCATCAATTGACCAAGTCTCATGCCGAGGAGGAGCAATCACCAGAGGCTCAGGCGGTAAGTTTCCATGAATTGTGAAATACTCAGATTGATAATGATTAATTTGGCAGTTGGAAAGGTTGGGAATGTACGACAAACCAGAAAACAAGAAGCAAGTCAACTATCAAATTTCATGAAAACTTGATGAGAGCAAAAGGAATGAAAATAGTATTCAAATATCAATGATTCAAAGCTCAACATGAACATAAAGACAAACGAAAACACTTTTAAAAGAAACAAAATCTTTCACTTTATTCAATCTCGAGTTTCATGATAAACTGCATTTTGTGACGAGAAAAAAGTAGCAAAATATATAAAAGGTTTTAACTTTAACTTTAGACTGATTTTACTCAACTTGCAACACTTAAGTTTCGAAAGCCAACACAAAGAAGCTTAGCAATGATACTTTTCACTTGCATTTCTTGAACTTGAAAGTCAAACCTTAAATATTCACATTTATCCCCATCAAAGGATATTAACGGTATATATCAAAGGTTATTCATGATGATTTAAATATTCATAGAAATGAACATCAAAGTTTTTCATCAGAAAATGTTTGACGTTTGATGAAATTGCAAGCGATGTGAATGAATGATGAATGCTAATTTTGAACATGAAAAAGTAAAGATTGTCTCAAAGCTAAAGAAAATGCTTCAACTTTTTTTCAAACAAACAGAAAAATTGCAAAATTTCGATTCTAAATAATTGAATACTTTCTGGTGAAGAGTAGAAAAGAACATGAAAGAACAGTGCCAGATTCAGTTAGTTTAAATCAAGAAAATTGATTGTTAGTCTATAGAGAACATTCAATTCTATAAAAAGAATTCAAAATCTCATACAAGATTTCGAACTTTTGACGTTTAAAGAATGCTGACGACCAAAAGTTTGACGAATCGGAAAAGTTGTGATTTTCAAAAAAAGATTTTGCTTTCTCTATGTAAAGACGAAAAACCACTTTCTGAAGACGCGAACGGAATTGTATTCAGCCATTGTGATTTCTGACTTCGAAGCATATTTACTTTTGTTTCGATTATCTTTTATCGAATGACATTGAAGCTGTTTAGATAATCTTGTTTTGATATATTTTGTTCAGCAAAATTGAACATTTAGAAGTTATTAAAAGATTGAACTGGAAAAGCCAGGAGTAATCAAAGTATCAAATGAAAAGCAATCTGAGTTTCACGTTCATGATTGCATTCGAGTAACATTATTTGAAACAATTGGCAATATAAGTCGAGATCAGGTTTACTAGATTAGAATCTTCCATTCATCTTTATAGATTAATCATGAAATTTCCCATCAAATACAATTTCTTCATGATGAAATTTGAGTAAAAAAGAGGATAAAAATCTTTGAACGAAAAGATTTGCAACTTTCAGGTTCAATTTCTTGCTTTTTTACAAACAACAAGAAAGTATTACATTTGAAAGTAAATTATGTCCTTAACCATAATCTGTACTTTCATAGGCTCATGATCATCATGTTGCTCTGTTTCTTGCAGGTTTACATTAGATATTTGCCTGATATACATTTGACTGAATCAACATTCACAGGAAATAAGGTCAACAATAATAAACTGAATCAATTGTAATGATATTATCAATACCTTTAAGCAAAGACAAGATGATTTCTTGTTTGATAAATGCAATACAGGGAATGAAATCAGTTTATCTGTTTCTTCTTATTTTCAGTCAAATGCTTTCCATTCTCTTAATGTTATCCATTACATGAGTCTAATCCCATGATGATGAAAATAAATTACAATAGAAATTTTCCCCCAAAAAGCAGATATTCTTTTGATAATTATATTGAGCAAAATCTGAAATTAATTGAGTGATATCAACAGTTTTCCTTTGAATTTTTTCTTCTAATTCAAGGATCAAACTGAATTTCAAGCTAAACAAGAAGATTAAAAGATGAAAATGCTATTAATATATTGTAATCAGTTTCACCAGTGAACATGATCATGAATGATAATATGAAAAAAGGTGAGATTCTATTGATTTATGAATATTGCATTTTGCTTCTGATGCTCTTATAAAACCAGTATAATCAACTCTCTGTGAAAAAGGTTGCTTAAGCTCTTTGAATCTCACTTGACGTTAATAATATGCTTTTGTCAACATTTCATGACAAAATAAGTGACACTCTGAAAGATCAGTTCATTTCGACAAAATTTTCCTTTTTTTTCTTCTCCTTTTTGTTCTTTCATCTTTAGCTTGAGTTATCCTTTGGAAGCTATGATTTTAAGGTTTACCTTTTTTTGTTCATCATCTCTGAAGTATTGAAGGCTCAATAAACGATGGTTAATTGGTTATCTTGAAGAGGAAAAATCTGTTTGTTCATGTCAGTTTTTTTAC
This sequence comes from Tetranychus urticae, assembly GCF_039701765.1. Taxonomy (NCBI): domain Eukaryota; kingdom Metazoa; phylum Arthropoda; class Arachnida; order Trombidiformes; family Tetranychidae; genus Tetranychus; species Tetranychus urticae. The sequence goes on along the minus strand of NC_142958.1, from coordinate 19,523,127 downwards.
CATTTCATTGTTGATTTCAGATAATATAATTAGACAAAGTCAAGTTTATGGTGACATGAATATCCATTTAATAATTTGAGCATCAATTTATCATTAAACATTGTCTAGGGATTGGAGTGAAGTCAGTAAAGTTGACGTTGATAAGTTGATTACTGTTATTTGATTAGTGTTGGTTCAGCAAAAATGTGAAATCAATATGCAATTTATTATCCAAATAACTGTAAATCATGCAAGTCAATTGCTCGATTGAAAAGCTTGCAAACTGTAAATAGATGTTTGACCATTAAGATCATTTGAAAGTGCAAAAAAGCAACATTTCATTCCCAATCTGGAAAATGAAAGAAACTTTATTGCGTAGTAAAACCAGGTTCAATCGGAAAGATGATTATAATATAAATATTGACCGCAAATCAATATTTTTTCATATAATCTCAGAATTAATAAAGTCTTTCAAAAACAAATGATAGACGAACAGAATCCAAAATTTACTTGACCATTCCATTAAACTTGAGCATACTATTTAAGTTTGTTTTACAATATTGTATGATATTTCATGATGTATTCAGATGTCATTAAGTGAAAATCATTTAGTACAAACAAATCCATGCAAGAAATGCCCTTCCATTTTAGTCAATCTTCAAATCTTGAAATGAATTTCAAAGCTCAAAACAAGGTTCGATTGAGCATTTTTAGAGAGAAGCAAATTTCGACTGCAAAATGTTTTGCAAGTTAAGTTTTTGCTTGAAATTGCTTCAGAATGAACTGAGAAATGAATCGATTGTGAAATGCTGAACATCTGTTATATGACCGTCAACAGACACTTAATTACTTCACAAGAAGTGAGATCTTAATGAAAGTAACAAATCAAAAGACTAATAAACAGCATCATATAATGAATTGCAAAAGTTTGATATACTTAAACCTGGGCTTAACCATTCAAAAAGTAAATGATTTTGGCTATGCAGCATTTGCTTTGGACAACATTAAATTCATTGATATTCAACTGGAAAGCTTGCTGACCTTTCTGTTTCTCTTGCCTGGTTTGTCAAACTGTGTAGGAATGGAAGTTTGAAACTTGCAAAACTGACAATCCCATGAAATGATAATGCTTTTGTTCATTTGCTCAACAGGAGCCAAAGGACCTCATCGTCGTTACAATGAAAATGAAGAAACAGATACACTTGGAGTAATTCTGGTTGTTATACTTCCTGTTGCTCAGATGATTGCTGTTCTCACGATCATTGTTTTACTACGTATTTGCTATCGACGTTACTGTTCACCAGCTCGATCTATACTCCTTGGACCAACAAATGCCACGGAAACACCACAAGTAACCACAATCAATCACATTTCAACGAAGCTGATACCGTCCCAGTGTTGATATTGAACCAGTAACTGTTCAAACAAACCCAAACTAAATCCATGTAAAGTGCATAAGCATCAATGTTAGAGCAAAGACGAAAAGTTGTTTATTAGAAAAAAAAGAGTAATTGTCCTAAAATGATCAATTAATTTCTCGAACAAACAAAATAGATTGTTATTGATCAATATTTGCAAAATAATAGCTAAAAAAGATGTATCTAAATGTGTCTTCCACCTGTTTACATGTAAATATCAACATTATTACGTACAAAAATAAACATTTTAAGCAAAAGCATATTCTTTTCGTTTTTCAATTTCTTTTAAAATGCAAATCAAGTTACCAAAACAATATTCAAATTACTTGATGCTTAAAAGGTTGTTCAATTTACTCATCAGAATCAGTGATTTAAACTCGAAAACTGAAAGACCTTTAAGTTCATTTTCCAATTCAAGTCAGGTTTTCGTGATTCAATTTTTGCTTTTAGTCAATTGAACAGTTATTTAATGTCATTAAAGCCAACAATTGAACAAAGATCTTTAATGGACACAATAAATTTCATTGACCATTGCTTTGATTTTTGTTGGTAATTTAATTTTAGACAAAATCTCAACAATTTACACAATTGAACATTTTTCGGCACAAAATTCATTTCATTTTGTAATGTTGTTGAAGTCAGTTCGCAAAGGTAAACATTGAAATGTTAATTTCGATTGCAATATTAATGTGTCCAATTACCAGAGTAAATATTGAATTTTTTCGGGGTTTAATTATTTTTGCTGGTTTCTATTTTTTTCAGTGTTTACCTGAAAATGCAATTGGAAATTGTATTTTTGTATTTATCCGAAAAGACTAACCATTCTCATTTAGACCTTGTTTGTTCTGATTGTTTGGTTGCAGGTAAAGGCTAAAAGTTCATTGATAATCAAGAGATGACACAAGAACTAATATTAAATAAAAAGGCAATCCAAGAAATGATTAAGTTTACTTTTGAGTGAAACAAAGAAAATATTTTTGGACCTTTTCTTGTTCTTTTTTGTTGCTCAAAGTTGCAGTTTTGATGAAAAAAATATTGAACATCTAAACGCAATTACACTGACCGTTTGGGTTAAAGGTGCAAACCCATGCGCTGATATGAAAAGGATAAAGGCCAATAAGAAATATTAATAAAGTTTCGTTCGATGCTTTTTGTCTCATTTTTTGGACAAATAATGTATAACAAAGATATTCTGGAAACTCGAAGGCTGCGAACAAATTTGGTGAGCAATTTTTTCCTTCAACCATTTTCAAGTTGCTTTTTAATCTGGTTTTAAATTCAGTTTTTCATTCAAATTGGTTAAAAGGTTCATTTGGTGAATAAAAAGCTGCTTTCCATTGTTTTTAAGTGCAACTTTCAACAGTAAACAAATTGTATTTCAAGTTGTAAATTGAATTTTGTTGAATGGCTCTGCACTTTTTAAGCTCGTTTGTAATATTTCAATTTGCTCTTGTTTTCTATCAAATTCTTGAATGCACTCACACCATTGCTGAGACTGTTGATCTGGGTAAGTGAATGCTTTTTCCTTAATTTTGGGTTACAAAATGGTTCGTCTACAGTTATGCTTGTTTCAAGTTTGCATCCAAGTTTATTGGAAACAATATTGAACTGGATTGAGTCTAATATATACTTTTGATCCAAGAATATACAGTTTTGAAAGCTTCAACTACCAATTTCGTATGTAATCTTGGACTTGAATTTGTTCACTTTGAGTCTATTGTTATTGTCTATTGTTTCAATCTTTAATTAGTCGAGTCTTTGAGTTGAAAATTTATGTGAGTGTCATCAACGTTAGAAGAGTTTTATAAATGCTTTTAGTGCTTTTGTACTTTAGAGTTACAGCATTTCTCGATCGATCACTTTTCAACAAAGAATGATCCGCATTTAAGTTTGCAGCGTTTTAAACGTTTCCATGTTTACTTGACAAGGTCTCGAATAATAAATATAACGAAATTTAAGGTAAACGAGAAATGAACGAGAAAACAAATTGTACCAAGAAAAGATATTAAAGCATTTGTCGATGACTTTAGACAAGTTCCCGTAATGTTTAGTTAGCTTCTCGAAATGTTTAGACAAAATCTTATTGCAACTAAAACTAACCAAACCAAAACTAATAAAGTAGTAACTTAGTAACTCTTCTCGTTTTCGAACTCAATCAATTTTAGTTCAATTAGTTAGAACTGTAGAACAGTTAGTTTGTCTAGAACTGTGAAGAATCTTCATTTTTAACTTTATTTGCATTAAAAAGAAACAAGAAGTTGAACAAATAATTTTATTTGAACATGAATTTGCTTTACTTAAACTTTTGCGGTTCGAAATTTCATTTCTTGTTGTACTTTTAGATGACAAACTTGGTCTTGAACAGCAGTACATATTCAACAATGGCTTCTCATTGGATCAAAGTGATCCGGATGAGATTCATTTCCATGAATCCCTGGCACTGTTACCTGATCTAGTTAATGTTGGTAAAAGAGCAAAGTCGAGTAAACCTCGAAGATTGAGGAGTGGATCAATGGATAGATCAAGATACAGAGGAACCAAATTGAAAAAGTTTCCCGAATCCATGAAGGCTGGTGACATTGCTCGACTTCTGATGGAACTGGCTGAGAGACGAGGAATCTCGTATAATAACAAAGCCATTCGCTATGGACTAAGCTAAGATAATTAGAGAACAGTTTTCAAGAGTTTAATTTAAAATAAAATTCTGTCTAAAATTAACTTTAATGAACAAATGAATTATTAACAAAAAGAATCCAAACTTATCTTAATAAATATCTCATTAATTCAACTTGAAATTTCATTTCATTCATCATTTGAATCTTTAATTACAATTAGATTTGTGAACATTTTTCATCTTAAATTCATTATTCAATAAAAGGTTTTACTTTTAGAGCTTTTAAGAACTTTTAAAATGACAACTTTTCAGTTCCTTTTCATAAATTCAATTCGCTTTTACTGAAATTTCATTTATGATGGAACAACTTTGATTCGAGTTTTGATTCGAAATGAAATTATTTCTAGAAATTCAATCATTTAGCTGCTCTTTAAGGCTTCAGAATTCAATTGAACAATAATTCTGCTAAGTGAAGTTTTCACCAAATCTTGACCTTGCTTGACTCAAACTCTGATTCAACCTTTACTTTCGATTCTTGACTTTACACAGAATCTCTCATTAACTTGATAACTTCATTCAACTCCAAGTTTGTTTTGTTTTTACCTTTCAACTTAATCTGAATCTTTTGAATAAACAATTCTGATTCTCATGCAAAGTCTTGTACCTTTTACTCCAGAATAAACACAGATTTTTCATTAGCCTAAACTCGTTCAAACTCAAGATCAGTGGTTAAATAAAATAGCCACTCAACTTGTCTATGTTTACCTACCTTTTCAACTTTGCAAGATCACTTTATGCTCTTTAAATGCAACAAAATCTGGATGAAAAAAGAGACCAGAATTTCATGGAAAAAAGAAGAAAAAGTTTCCATTGCATCAGATTTTCTTTAGCTCTCAAGTTCAAACCTTTTGCAACTTGAATCAGATTATCAAATGTTTCTAATAATAAACTCGATTGCCAGTTATTTACTCGGATTCAGTTCTTGATTCGATCCTCTGATACAATGAGCAAATAAGCTTGAGAAACATTTCATTAAATCTCTGATAAATCCATGAATATCGTAAATCGTGCAATTCCAACTAATTTTGCTAATATTTTATTGAATTTTTTTCTTCTCTTCATTTCTAATCAAATAATTATGATTTTAGTTCTTGGGAAGTATTCAGAATTCAATACGAGATTCTTTATTCTTTGCTTTTTCTTGTTCTTTTCTTCTTTTCTCAATAAACTCTTGAACTTGCTCAGATTAAGGAATGAACTTATGGTATGAATAAAGTCGGATCTCATGTTGTTATGACAAACGATTCGAGAAATGTCAGACATAAGGCAAAACAAGGGACGAAATAAAGAGAGTGAAGTTACGGATAAAAGATGAACTGCAACTTATTTGAATTCATAGGGAATCAGATGAATTGATGAAATTGGATAAAGACATGAGTAAAGTCGAATAAAAGAGGAAAGAAAAACGTTGAAATGATTAATGACCATTGGGAACCAAAAGAAATGTTATCATAACAGAATAATCAGTGAATCATTGAATAGCGAGAGAGAAAAGTTGCTTTTCTTTTCAGGTTCACCCAAAAGCTAATGATAACCTGAAAATTAATAATCAATTTGTTTCAACTTCGAATCAAACTCTTTCCTTTTTTCATTACCTTTCATTCAAAGTAAAATGAAAATAAGAAACAAACAAATATCAATTTAATCAGTTTATTTGTTCACAAAAGATCCATCTACAACTTTAATTATCATGAATACAATTTTCGAACAACTTTTTTCGAAAATAAAAAACTTTTACAAAATGTTCACATTACAATAGTTTTTGACTGATCTGTTATACAACAAGAAATTTCGATACAAAAAAAACAAAAAATCTTTCTTTCGTTCGTAGCCTTCCTTTAGATTTCAAATTGCCATCAGTCACCCGAATCTGAATCTTATTTTTCGATGGATTTTCGTTCACTTCAAAGAGCTTCTATACGATAAACTCCGAGTAAACTTAAGAACTCAAATGATTCCAGAAACTTCAGTCTTTACTGTTGTCTAGATGATTCAGGAATGACTTGGAATGTTGAGTTATTTTAATTTCTCGGAGTTACATCAGTTTACGAGTTTTCCAGTTAACAACAAAAGGAAGTAGTTAGTAAGTTAGATTTAGATTTTACTACAAAAATTAGATTTAATCGTAACTCAGAAAGATTCAATAATAGAATTTCTGGAAATTCAGCTTCAATTAAGCATTTGGAATGTTTTTTACACAAATTATTACAATCATTTCCTTTTATGTACAAATTTTATGTAAACGGCTTTTGTTGTCGCTTAATTACAATGAGTAAATTGTATAAAATAATATTCAAAATGATTGGCATCCGTTGTAAACATGATGAGAGCAATAATAAAGAGTAAAATTTTTTCTTCTTTTCTCAGTTTTTGATATGATTTGATTTATTAATAACAATAGTTTGGTGTGACCGACTGATTGGGTTGTCAATGAATTTTACCTTCAATGAACCTGTCAAGGAACAGAGGTAAACATTGTTGGTGTTGATGGTGATGATGATGTGAAACGATATGACGGGCTACAAGGTAAAGGGGAGGATTGAGAGGCGGGCAAAGAGAGGTGAGAGAGGGAACCGAGTGAGACGAGATAAAGGGAACCATGATGATGGGATGATGAAGCGTTCAGCGGTGAAGTTGAGCACAATTTTGAGCCTTCATTTTCAAACTCTTTTTTGCTTGCTGTTCAAACCTGTTGACGAGATAAAATTAGTTTTCAAATTGACAGATCACTACAATTGTACAGTTGATTGCTTAACTCGATCCGTTATTTGATCGCACAACAAACACACGAAAATATACAAACATTTAAACAATCATCAGTTTCAGCAAATCATTCAACAGAATTGTGTATCAATTTCAAGATGATATTAGGATAACTGTTCAACTGTTCAACGAGTAAAGTAAAAGTCAAGGAAACAAAATTAACAATCATAATTAATTGTTAATCAGTAAATAGTTTCCTCTAATAAAAGTCTTTCAATATTTACATTGTGTCTGCTTTATCCATTTACATTTAAACTCTTCATTGCTGGTAAATGCCTGGATTACATTCAAAACCTTTAACCATGATTCTGGTTTAATTTGGTTTCATTGTTACACATTCACCAATTACAAGTTTAACCAGATTTCACCTCATATTTATCATGAAATACCCTCTCTTCTGGAGACTTTACCTGTTAATCTTAAGTGCCATTTCATATACACAAGGACATGTAACATACATTGAACCTCGATACCCATTAAAGGTAAGCTCAAAATTTGGGTTTTCACTCAAGTCCAAATCATCTGTTGCTTTGAACCTTTCAAGCTTTTAATTTGAATCCAACTCCAATTTATCAACTAATTTATCCTGAATGCTGTTAATTACAAATATTTTTACACTCATGAAAGGCCTTTGGAAAGGCAATAATTGTCATTCAATGTTTAATGCAAACATTGTGCGTCTCATCGCTTCCTGACTTTTGGTTAGCTTGTCTGAATCATGAAACATGCTGATAACCATGTTAAATTGAATTAAATTGAATAATGGAATGTTTTGAAGAAGAAAAAAGGTTTTCTCTTCTCTTACAAATTAATAAAACAGGTCAATGGTGCATAAATGCTCTTGAGCCTTACATGCAACTGGATCGCCATTTCAATACAATAACGTTTGTCTTTGAATTTAATACCAAATGAAATTTAAAATTCAATTGTATTGAAATGAAGCTGAAAAAAAGGTAAAAAGAGTTACAATAAGTTGATTCAGTTAGTGATAGTTAATAATAGAAAGATGAACGTAATTTCATTTAGCTTTTTGTCAATGTTAATGTAACTGTTAAGCAAAGTAAACCAAGTAAAACCATTTACTTTGAGGTAAGAAAATGAACGTTAAATTGTCATCATTGTGATTAACATTCATGATAATGATGAACCATTCGTAAACAACAATCGATGAAAATATATATTTCAAGCAACAAAAGGGACAAAAGAATGAGTCTTTTCACCGTTTACTTGGTTTCAGTGAAATTATCATCAAACTGAAATCTAAGTAAATGTTGACTGTACTTTTGTTGCAATTTAAACTTGAACTTAACTTTTGCATTGGAGGATAAAAAAAGCATGGATACAAAACTGAGGAGAAAAAGTTTCATCTTGAAATGATTCTACTGAACCATTGAAAAGACTCTTTTTTTCACCATATCATTATTATTATTGTTATCATTACCTTTTCACTAAATCATCATTATTTTCATCATCAGCCATCATCTTGATTGTCAAATCTTCTGTCAGGTTAGCAATGAAAATCTCATTCACTTCCTTCTTTATATTAACCTTTTTTTTGCCATCCTTTCCATGAGCTTCATTTTCATCATCAGTTTCATCGTTGCCATTCATTTTATCCTTTGGAGCCTTTAACCAACTTTTATCTAAACGCTTCATTAATTTACTATTTATATTACCAATCAAATTTACCTTTCATGTTGGTTTAAATTTAATCGCATTTCTATTATTTCATTATAATCGTTATTTGATCAGGTTTACGGTGCGAAACATTATAATGATAATAATGAAATAAGCCTTTTCTCAACCATGAATATTTTCATCAATTGTTTTGTTTGGCAAATTCATCTTTTTCATCTTCAATTACTTCGATTGTTTCAATGTTTGCATCTGTGGTGAAAATTGAAACTATTAATAATATGGTAAACATTAGAGTTGCATTTTGATTGTTTTTCAAGTTGACTTTGGAATCAAATCGATTCGAAAATTTCTCTGTGAATTTATGATTGAAACTTGAAAGATTTGAAATAAACAGCAATTTTCTTGGCTAACCAATGAACGAAAATAGCTTTATCGACCAATGTTTCAAGTTCAAGTTAAAATGTTACAAATAGTAATCAATTAATCTAATAATGAAAGCCGGATGAAAACCGAAACTATCATTTATGTCAAATATTGAAGTGAAACTCCAATTAGCCTGATTCGTCTGTTCGCTAAGGCTTTAATCTATTGCAGTGAGAAAATTTAAATTGAACAATTGGCCTTGATCTTGAAAGTTTCCGTCCATCATTTGATCTCAAATTGGGTTAACAGTGTTTATGTAATAATAAGATACTTTTTTCTGTAAATTCACCTACAAAGTGCTAATTATTAGCAACAATATTGATGAGAGTTGGTTTTATCACATTACTGTAAATATACATTACCAGTGAATGTTAACGATGAGAAAGTGGATACCAAAAAAACTGGTTAAACTAAATGTTTAATTAGTTTGGTTAATATGCACTATTTTTGACCCAATTGTCTCCTTATTGCTGTTGAATATTGTCAGGTAAAATTGGTATTTGATACAACGAAAAACCAATGAGATGAAAAGAGGGGAAAACTTTCTCTTTTTCCTCCTGCTAACCCAACAATTAGTTTAAGTTGATTAAAGGCATTAACGATGATTTGAATAGCATTTGGTTGATTAACGAACCATTTAGAAAAAAATAAGATGTGAATAATCGGCTTTTAAGGTTCCTCTTTTTTTTCTTTGCTTTTGATAACAAACCCATCAATCTTTTATCCTTCTATTCACCGTTTTTTTTTTGTTTTTCATCAGCATCTTTATCATTAGTATCATTATCCGCTTAAAAACTTCTTTTTCATCATGTTTTTCTGCTACCATCACCATTATAAACAAAATTTTGAGCTGTTTTCAGTTTCATCTTTTCCAATCCTCTTTATCCTCCATTTTTTACATGGTTCCTCCAAAAGTACAGATGTTTTCGCAGAAATCAAACTTGATAAAAAACAGGTTAATCGCATCTCAAGCCTTTGACTTAATCATCAGTTTTCAGGTTCTAAATATTGTATAATCGAATCAGGTTGGAATACTTGGCTTCATTTGTTCGACTAACGGCCATTCATCTTAATAATATCTTGATAACTTCAATTTAGATGATTTAGGTGATTCAGGGTTATGCTTGGGTCACAATCGATGATGATTCAGGTGTAATCACTTAACCGTTAAGTTTTTAAATTCCTGAAATTTAGTAATTATGTTTGATTAAAGTGAGATGAAGGCTGGCCAATCATTTGGTGAGTTATGGTCCTCTATCGCCATTGTTAACAGCTTATATACTCGGGTAATTACAAACGATTAACACCAGCAAGTCTATTTACACTGTTTATCATCAACGAAAATTACTTAATAATATTGTTTGCTTATCGGTGCCTGAAGTAAATAACAAAGAAAAAGTAAACAGTTAGAATGAAAGACAAAAGTGTACCATAAGAATGGTGGAAATGATCATTGATAGATTATTCTATTCACTATTGTATCGATCGGACAACATATTGAATGAACATAAACAATACATGGTGATACGATACAAGGCGAAATGAGCATACATCAACTCTAGTTGTAAATAAAATATCGGTTTTACTTACTTAAGTAGTACACATTGAAAAACCGCGTCCAATCGTATGAGGTTTATGGCTCATTGAAGATGAACAAATTCAAAAAAAATAAAGCAGATGAAAAAGTTAGTAAGAGCTTTAGCAGTAAAAATGACATGAAGCGAAGAAAATTTGGCAAACTTTGACTCGGCGAAGATGGTGTATATTGATTTTTTGATGGTTTTCTCTCCATAAAGGGCGCAAAAAAACAAGACGAAATAGGTATCAGGTATCACAAAAAGTTGTCCAATTTATTGAACCCAATCAAATTGATTTATATTTTGGTAACCTGTTTAAAAGAGATTGTTTCACAGGAAGTAAAGAGCTTCTTATTGTATCAAAATTTGAAAAAAATTGAGCTATTAAGCCAAAAAATAGATTAAGATGAGATGCAGATGAAAGAGCAACATACTGTAAAAGATTGAATTAAGGCAAAAAAAATAAATTTTGCAACCAAAACTCAGAGGTACAGAAAAAAAACGAACGAAAAATGATATTTTACTTACGAAGGTGATTTTCCTGGTTAACCTTTTATTGTCGACAGCGTTTCAAACGTATTCGGATCATAATATTTAACCAACGGTTAAAATGGCAACCTAATCACAAAAATGTTTCAAGAAATAATAACAATTAACGTTAAAATAAATGTAAAAATGATAGTCTCTCAAACTAGTCGTTTAAATTTCCGTTGTATTAACCTTTAATTAACCAGTTTTTACCAAAGACCAACTCCGGTTTACCCAATTACCCAATTTACCCAAGTTGCCAAGGTGACATTTACTTTTCCTCCCCTACCGTTTTTTCCCTTCTTTCTAGTCTCCCATTGGTTAGCCATTGGCACCATTGGTTTCAAAACAAGTTCAAAGGCTAAATAAGTTTCTTTGTTTTTTTTTGTAAACCATTTTCAAGAATCTCTTTTGAAAGATGGTTTTTGCTGGTAAATTTAATCTTTTACAATTCTTTTTTTAATTAAATGTGATATTTTAATCAACCTTTGACGGTCGGTGGTTGACTTGGAGTTTTTTTATAAAATTTTTGTTCCTAAACTGTGAAAAAGAGCTTACAATATTTGAAGGTTTTTCTCACCGTGTCATCAACAGTATATTTTAAAAAAAATTTTATTAATTTATTGTTACAATGGTTAAACGATGCAGAGTGGAACCATCACCAGTAGCTTCAACATCTAAACAGCGTGATCAACGATCACCATTATCGGCTATCCATTCACACCGAATTACTCGACGTTCAGCTACCAAGCAAAAGCGACTCTTGGACTTTGCAAATATTCCCATTGATTTCAATGAATTTGCAGCTTTACTTACGGAAACTGTTGGGGAATCGGATCCCAAACAGTTTTTCATGAAATGCTTTCACATGTTTCTCATTTCAAGGAATAACAATAAGAAAGATGAAAGCATACCTGGACCTGGTGATCAGAGGGAAAAAAATCATGAACCTCAAAGTACAAATCAACTTGTGAATCAACTAGAAAGTCAAGATGAAAATCAGCATAAAAATGAAATTAAACATGAGACGACAGAGGTTTTACATAACTCTGAAGACAGCGAAAATGAACTGTTAGAAATGGTTGTCAATGGACCAGAGGGCGAGCTAAAGGTTTATTTCTATTACCTTGTTGATGGCAAAAAACTGGATGACACGGAATACGAAAGTTTCTTGTTCAAACTCAATGTGGAAAAGATCAAGCTTGGTGTTAACTTTTATGAGTGTGGCTGTCAAGAATGTCTTGCTAGTAAAAACCCAAGAACTGGTGATTTTAAAACCATTACTCGACATCAACTGTTGACCTACAATGCCAAGTTTTCTTGCAGCTTATGTGAATATCTTACCCAAGAAAAATGCAATTTCATGAAGCATTTGGAAAGACAACATACGATGAAGGTTGTCCACAGAAAGAAATAACACAATCAATTTTGAACAATCTAAGCATTTTAGCTCTAAATTTGGAATCTGGATTTATCAAATTTAACCATAAGTTCCAGTTAAATCAATTTAATAACTCATATTTATTCACTTTGGCTGTACATTCTCATTGTCATACTATTGTAAGTCATTATTGTTTAGTAGCTAAAACCTTTACATAGACCTTTACAGAACTATATGCATGGTACCCGTAAAATACTGGATAATCTATATTGAAATTGTGAATATTGTGCTCTAAATTTGATTAAAATTAGTAATCTATCAACATTGAATCGATTTCCCGTACGTTCATTTGAGTTCAAGTACATAATGTTCATCAATTGGTTCCAACCTCTGTGATTTCACCTGTGAATCTATTTGGATACCTTCAAACCTATTGTTAACATTTCTAGACATCAACTCTAGAAGTTTCTTCGTTAAATGTATTTCTGTTTCCTTTCATTTATCATTTTATTCATATTGTTATCCTATTGTGACCGAGATATCTGACAAAATTTTTAGTGCGTGTCCATCTTCCAGGATTATGGGTTAACCTTATATCAAAGAAGAAGAGAAACGAATTCAAGATTGCCAGCATGATTTCCTGTGCTTTGCTTACTTCCATCATCAACCTAAAATAGTAGCATTAGTAATGCTAAAAATGGTAATGATAATGGTCAACATAACGTTTTGTTGGATAAAACCAGATTATTTCAACAGTAAAATGGAACTGGTCATGAGTTACTTTCTAAAACCTTCATTGATTCAACAGCTACCAAGAAAGATGGTAACGCACATTGGAAGAAACTCTTCAAGTTTACATGCATAATTAGGTTGATCACGGGTTTTCACCAAATTTTATACTCAACAATTAGTGGTAGACAGTTTAACGCGTCCATCAAGCTGTTGATTTTCAGGATGGTTAGCAATTTTGGCAGCAAAAATTCAACATTTCATTACAACTCTTCATAGCCATCATCATTATCTTCATCAATTTCAACAGTTTATTTTACTCACTCTTAAATAACCATGTACATGAAATAAGCAGTAAAAGTAGTGGTAATAACTGACCTAAACCTAACAAGCATCAAGTTTACCCAATTTGGTTGTTGACTTGATGATATTGATGATTATGGTGATGATGCTGATGGTGGTGATGATGATGGTGATGATGATCAAGTGAATCTCTTAATGATCCGATTCAGATTGATGAAGCTTACCCTTCATGTCTATTATAATAATGATTTTCTTTCTTGTTTTATTAACCCAAGACTTGAAGACCAATAATTTACTTAATCATTTACTTAATCTTACCTCCAATTATTGGATTAACTGAAAGAAAATTTCCATCTTTTGTAAATCCTCTTATAAATCTAAATATTTACTCGTTGCACCGAAACTAACAGTTAAATTGGGATAAATTCCAGTTTAATATTTACCCAGACAAATTCATTATTCAACCTTAAAGTTGAACACAATTTTCACTTCAACCATAATAATTCGAGTAAAACCGTAATTCCTTTTGTAAACATTACAAGATCACAACATTTACTCATTTTAATTTAATTTAAATCCAACCTGTTTTAACCTGAAACTTGAAACAGAACAATATTGAACAATCACTCTTAATTGTGTCAATCAAGGTCCAATGTTAAAATGCATTTTATCTAGTCAAATCTTGTATCTAAAACCATGTGTTTACTTGAGCGTAAAATGAGCATTTGCCTGGTTCATTCTTGTTAATTCAGTCGTTTTTTTGTGTTTTTACCCTACGATTCAGATTTAAAACATTGTTAAAGCACAAATGTGGTTAATGTTGCACAAAAATGTTGCTCTGGTTGTGGTGAAAAAAAGAAGAGAAAAGCTCAACTTAGAATATGATGAACCGAAATGATGATAATGATGATGAATAGAGGAATAAAGACGAAAAAACAAACTGAAATAAAATTTGAAATTTTATCATTCTGGTTGAGCTGAATAAGCTTTTACTCAAGTGTTAAGAAAGAAGAAGGAATTCAAATCTTGAAGCTTTCAATATTTGTAATCTAATCAACATTTCCTATTCACTTTTTCCCTGATTATTCACTTAAATGTAAATATACAAAAGACAACCGTTACATCTTATTTGACAATAAAGGGCTCCATAAAGGGTAAAGTATCAATTAAATCTGCTTAATTTGTTGCTTTCAACATTTCTCCTCAATTCCATGTGAACTTGGAAAAAGGAAATGATCAGAAGCAGAATAATCTACGAATGTTGATTATTAAAGTTGTGACATACAAAGAAGCATGATTAACGGTTTCATCTTAATGAATTTATGTGACAAGCTAAATTGCAACCATGTAATGTATATTAATGGGCCTGGCTTGGGGAAACTTCAACAGATTGTCCAACGGATGTTGTCGTTGTCTTAAATTACTTGCCATTCAAGTGTTCAGCAAACATGAAAACGATGAACTAAATGGGCCTCAAATTTAATAGTGTAAAATTCAATTTAATTTGAATCATCTTATTGTTTCATCTTTTTTTACATCCATTTGCTTTGTTTACTTTCCTCTTGCTTTTGTCAACGTGACTTCTTTAGTTGGAAATGGTAAGGAAACATCAAGTGAAAGAGGCAACAATCAACATTATTCCAAAAAAAGTGTTTGCTTCAATTCAAGTAGAATCCCATCTCTTTCCTTTCTTGATCCTAATAACATAAGAACTTTTTTTGTGTTGAAACCAGAAGCTTATTCGTTGAAACTAGCTTACAAGGTTACTCATTTTCACCATGAACACAATTACGAAAGCAATGGGATCGTTAACAGCCCCATGGTAGTCTTAGACACATTGTTGTTGATTGCTTTTCCTTGGAACCAAAAGTAATGGATACCTTGAATTAACTGAAAATAATTATAGATGAAACGCAAAATTAGTAACTTTTCCTACGGTTTCTGCTCCTGTTCCCTCTCAATTCGATTACCTTTTTTTTCTCAAGAAATGGTAAATACAATGTGTATGATTCGAGTTGCTTTTCCTCCTTTCCAGCTCAAAATGAAAGGGTGAGTATTTGAGCAGAGTGACCATTAGAACTGATTGACTAAAACTGACATGAAAATTGTTGTTACCATTCAGACACTGGTAATTATGAAGTCAGATTTCAAACAAGATTGGTCTCTGCATAGCTTGGTTTCAGCTTCAGCTTCTGGAGATGGCTTTGAAAAAAATAAACTTGAAAGGGCAATGATGTGTGGCTTGTGGTATCATTTTTTTAGATGCTCCTCTTGTCTTGGTGAGCTTTTTTGATATCCGTTCATCCATTGAATCAAGAATTTCTGTTAAAGTTGCGAGAAAAGAGAATAAGATTGATAAGATTTTGATTAACATTGGTTAGATATTTTTTTCAATCTGTACCCATAGATTTCCGAAACTCATGGAAGATGATGGATGTAATAATGACAATTTTTGTGGGTGAATGTCATGAAATTTGATCTCATGTTTTCTCGGCAAAATTAACTTAGTCCATTAAATGTTTTGAAGTCCAGTATAACGAATTCCATAACGAATAGTTTTTCCTAAAATGTATGAATTTTTTATGAATCCAATTTTGTAAACTCTGCAATAGAAGAGGAAAATGTAAATTAGTATTAGACTTGGTTTGAGCATATAATTTGACAAGTGAACAAATGACAAAATTGTGAGCTGAAAATCTAATGAAAAATGCCTGGAGTATAAAAATTGTAAACCATTAGAAGCTATTGTTAACCAACTCGGCATTTATTTTATCTCATCATCATGGAAAGTCAAAATAAATAGATAAGAAACCATGATGAATCGGTATGATTTTCACCTACCAATTGAATGTAATGGAAAACCGTATTCCCTTTCAAGTTCACCAAATTCAATGATCAATTGAAGATTCAATAGAATTGAACTTATTTTTGCTTGACTCAACATTTAACTCAACTCAAGTCTTAAAGCTAAAGAAAGAGCAAATGATTCCTCACTTCGAGTGGAAAAACTCAAAGGTAAATTGTAATAGAATCAATTCTATCAAAAATCTGTTGAGCATGAATGGATACTGACAATTTACCATTAGGATTAAGCCTTGAACTTTCAGTAGGCTTACGAGTTTATCCATAATTTGTCAATTTTTTATTCTCCCGGTGGACCAATAAATCTAGTTTTGGTATGGTGGGCCAACAATAATGTAACAATGTATCACAGCGATCAAAATAGACTCTAATTGAATAGCGGTCTTCTCTGAGTGTTCATTCCTTTAGGGTTACACACTTTTGGTTCACCAGTTTTGACACAGTTTGAAGGATTGCTCATAAATAAACAGCATTTCACTAATTAATTGGACTCAACTATATCAGTAGTTTCACATTTCACTCTTTAATTAAATCAGAAAAACAAAAAAAACATAAAAATAGCATTAATTTGATGACAATTTATATTTAATTGAGAAAACAAAAAACAAATTCAATGGTTATGAAGGGTAAAGGCAGTAATGAAACTCGCTTAATGCTATCCTTGGGGAAAAGCCTTAAACTAAAATTGGCGGAAAAAATCAAGTGTAAAAAACAGCCAATAAAAAAGCTTCCCCATTGTATTGCTTTCAATTTACGTGTTACTTTTATGACAATTCAATTTTATTGTTAATTGTTAAATGTTTAATTTTGACAATTTGTCCAGCTTTTCAATCACTCCAGACAATCAATCAATGCTTGTCGCCTGACAGACAATCAGTTTAATTGATGAGTAATAATCGTTTAATGAATTTAAGTTCAACCCTTCTTTCAACTTGTGCTTCCTTGAGTTGGTCATAAGATTCAAAGAGATTTCACAAAATCATCTGTTACCATCCTTAAATATTATCAATTCAAGCCCAGAAATTGATACCATGTGCTTAAAATTTCCTCACTAACCATATCCATCACGTTTGTTTTTAATGTATTGAATTTACCGTTGCAAAAATGGCCCAGCTTAACGATTATTCAGTCATTTCAACGTTATTCCACTATGTTGACATAAATGCCTTCTTGCCAACTAGATGCATTTTAGATGGTTAATAATTTCAATTTTAGGAATTACGAATTACAGAACAACTTTTTCAGAATCTATAATTTCTCCTGACTCAGCTGACGACAATTAAACATCACTTTTCTTTGACGTATTTTCAGTGGTCTTCAATTATGACATACAAAGTGGTCTTTTAATGAAATTTCCAGGCCTACCATCATTTACTGTGATTTATTAGATAAGTCAACTGGTTTCACATAATCTACAGTAACTATTCTGGCATCATGTTCCATGTTTGAAGAAATAAGTTATACATTAATTCAATTTGAATTACTTTCAGTTACTTGAATTGGATTCAAGTTAAAGATAGACTAAAGATAGACTGGATATTTTGGATATTATCTGGACATGTCAACTACATGGAAATGTATTGATGTTTCCAAATCAGATCAAAACATAAGTGATCTCAATTGGTCACATAGAGCATTCTTGTGGGTGTCTTAATGATGGATAATGACAAGTTGAATGACACAAGAAATGTCAATCAATATAGAGATTTACACCATTTTCATCTTGATTTGATGATCATTATAATAATAGTGATCCAATTATTCAGAATTTCGTGTTACAAATTAGTGTCTTGACGTTTGTTTGTTGAATTTTGACGGTAAATAGTTGAGTAAGATATCAATTGTTGACTTGTTAGCTTTTGCTCAAAGTTGCCATCCATCACCTGATAACTCTTACTCTTTCACACAGCAATTAACATTCTTTATCTTTATTTTCTCAGGGAGAACGATCACCTCCTGGATCACCTTGGCCTCTTCCAAGAACATGGACCCGAATGACATTACAATATAGCTTAAGTCCTGATCATTTTGAGCTTAAATCAAATCTTAATTGTGAAATCATTGAAGCAGCTCTCCTACGTTACCGAGGCCTCATCTTTATTGACAGATCCAAAACCATATCACCCAAACACAAGGAACTTGAATCTCTCAAGGTTCATATCGATGACACTCGCTGTGGTTACCCAAAATTTGGTGATAACGAAAAATATAGCCTTACCATTCCAGATAAAGATGCCAGTGCCTCACTTAGAGCCAAAACAGTTTGGGGCGCTCTTCGCGGTTTGGAAACATTTTCCCAGCTTGTATACATTGACGAAAAAACTGGTTATTACCTAATCAATTCAACTCGAATCGAAGATTGGCCAAGATTTTCGTACAGAGGAATCATGATTGACACAGCTCGCCATTTTATCCCAATGAAAGTGTTACTAAAGAATCTTGTAAGTTATCATTTTCGCCTAAACCACAGCCTTTAATAATTTCACAGCTTCTGAACATTTGAAGCGATGAAAAAAATTTCTTATTCCATTTTAATCCTGTCTAGCAGCTGAAATTTACCTTGAATAGATTTCTCGACTGTCAATGAATATTATCCCGATCACTTTGCTAAAGCTATTCAACCAGACAGAGTCAGCTGTTGAGCTTCCAGTTGATACAATTAGGCGACTGTGTTTACCAGAGATTCATCTAAATGCTTCAAATAGTTGGTTCAACTCTTAATTTGGTTACTATCTTGTAGATTATTAAAAATCAATAGCTAAAGAATGTGTTCTGAATACCAATCTTTGTCTTCGTAAATTAGAGTCCTTAGAATCTATTTGACGTCAATCTCACAAAATTTCGACTAAACTGTATAAGCACAAAGTGCTCTTAAATGAATGAATCAAAGTCAAAGGCGATAGAATGCAAAAGTGATCCAAGGAAATGCTCGTAGATAAAGAAAGGTTAAATGGTGTAAAAATGTGTTTCCAGTGAAAATAGTTGAATGTCTATAATCTGGTGAAAGTATCAGTAAATTAAAGTCTAATTCAGCTTGCCTCCCTCATGACTCTTCATCTCAATCTGCATCTTCTCTGTCTTCATCTATTATCTTATTCTCTTCGTCAGTATCATTTCCTTTTCTCGTCTTTCTGTTCACCATTATTTTTCATCATCACTCAACAACAACAGTAGCTATCAACCCAATAATATAAGCTTGTTAACAACTAATGGTCCTTACTTTTAACCTGAAAACTCTTGAAATATATTTCTGCTTACTTTTTCCCTTCTCATCATCAGTACTTAAGCTTTACTAAAACTTGAATTCACTTTACTATTTTTCCCTCAACAACTGAGTTTTCCTCTGCTAATAGGAAATAAAAACTGATCCAGTTTCTCCTAATGCTATTGCTGTGTTTTTCAAGTTACAAGCAAAAATGCGAGTAAAAACTCATAAAATTATTTCTATTTTGACTAACCATCAACAATCTTATGATGAATTTTTCCTTTCCTCCTTTTCAAATCATCATCTTCATCATCATCATCAAATATCACTTTAAGTATAATCTATCATTTATTTCCTAAATTTTTCATTTCTCTTTCAATTCCATTCTTTTCAATCACTTCTCTCAATGATATTGATTTCAAATATTACTTCACATATCCTTTCATTGTTATTAATATCAACCTGTTCAAACGTTTGGTTACCGTTGAATCGAGCAAAATTTCAATTTCTTATTATAATTGTTGTATTATTACTGTTCCAGAAATACATTTTTCAAATTAACATTTTTTCTCTGCTTCTGTATTCTTAATAGGATGCTATGTCTTGGAATAAATTCAATGTTTTTCATTGGCATATTATTGACGATCAATCATTTCCCATGGAGAGTAAAGTTTTTCCCAATCTAACCAAATTGGTAATAAGTTAATGATTAATTATTTACACTGCTTTCAATCTAGTAATTAAGATGAAAAGTAATCAAAGGTTAACTCGCTGTAGACTGTATGAAGTCAGCTGTCAGCTTGTGTAAGCTTTTGTCTTTTCATCATAATTTCCAGATTCTAACCAATAAGTTCAAGATTGAAAGCCTGGTTGAACCTGGTTTTTCAATTCTTGTCACATTAATTTGTCAAATCACTTATTAATTTTTGTTTCTTTGTTTTTTCAGGGAGCCTACAATGATCGACTAATTTATACCCAGAAAGATATTAAACAGTTGATTGAATATGCAAGGTTTCGAGGAATCAGAGTTATCCCTGAAATTGATACACCAGGACACACCAAAGTAATGGGACGAGCATTTCCATGTAAGTTATGATCACGACGAGGATAAGATGCAAATCATCAAACAACTAAACATTCAATCATCATGCATATGCAATGTTGATGAATGGTAATGAGCAAAGCCTACTTTGATTGTATCCACATTGATTGTGTCCACTTTCATGTGCATAAATTAT
Organism: Tetranychus urticae; assembly: GCF_039701765.1. Taxonomy (NCBI): domain Eukaryota; kingdom Metazoa; phylum Arthropoda; class Arachnida; order Trombidiformes; family Tetranychidae; genus Tetranychus; species Tetranychus urticae. The sequence goes on along the minus strand of NC_142958.1, from coordinate 19,502,409 downwards.
CTTTCAATAAAGCCTGGGTTTTCTGGAAGAAACAAGAAAAGGAAAAGATGAAGAGGAAAAATAAGAAAAGGCTATTTTTTCAAGCAAAAAATTTATCTTCATGCTTCTTTGGTCATTCTATTTTGATGTTCAGCTGAACTTTACTTTCAACCTTTTTTATCAGCAGATTCATTCAAAGCCTGAAATATTATGAAGCATTAAGTATAAATATCAATGTAAATTAACCTTGCCAAGTCTTTGCCCAACTAGAGTTTGAATTTTATATTCAAAGCTACCTGAAAAAGTCCTGAAAGTTTTAGCTTACAGTTCGATTCTTCTTTTATTGTAAGAAATTATTTTTATTTAATATCAGTTTAACTCGATTCCTTTGTTGATTATATCATTTTATCAGTGAAACTTTCTTGTATTGTAATGGTTGATTAAAGCGTTTCCTCCATAGACACCTAAACTCGAATTGATTTTTTCAATACAATTTCCCATTCTTATTAAAATATTAATAAATTTCATTCCAGATAAACTGTAAGATATTATTCAACCTTTTCATCATTTTCTTCCTCTCCTTGCCTTAGATCCAGATATTATTTATGTGGCAAAACAATTGTTAGTATTTAATTGAAAATGTTTCAAACTGTTTTTGACAAGTTGACAACTCAATCAAAAAAATTACATTTAAAGCTTCATCTAACTCATTTATTACCGACAATGTTTCCAATTTCAGGCCATTCATGGTTAGATTGTCAGTTTAATGTGAAAAAAATATGGTAATTGAAAAAATTGTGAAGAAAAATTAAACATTTCAATTTTCTTGTCTTTAACCTAAAATCGAAGCTCGAATTAAATTGAACCAACTAAATTATGTCAACCAATGTAAATTGTTTGACTTTAATTTGTGATTTAAATTACTTTTCCTCAACTGCAAGTGATTCAACATTGGCTTCCATGATTGAAATACATTATTATTTATGTTCCTTTTCAACTTCCATTAACCGTTTCCTTTAATTTCTTATTTAATTTCAGCTTTACTGACAACTTGCTACGATGGTGACACTCCTGCTCAATCCGTGTATGGTAAACACTCGTCCCATGAAAATTTAAATCCTGCTCGAAATGAAACCTTTGAAATACTCCGTCAATTGTATACTGAAGTTAAAAACTTGTTTCCCGATGATTTTATCCATCTGGGTATGGATGAAGCTTATTATGATTGCTGGAAAAGCAGTCCAGAGATTCGTAATTTTATGGATACAAAGCGTTTCACGGAAATGAAACAAGTTGAAAAGTATTACATTGACAGAACCCTTGAAAATATCAAAAGCCTGGGCTATAAATACATTGTTTGGCAGGATCCAATTGATAATAATGTTACAGTAAGTCTCATCTCTTGGAATGAAAATGAATAACATCAATCATAGATTTATTATCCAAAATTAGTTCTTTTAAAACCTTTAATTTTATCTGTTTTTTTATCAAGATTTCTAAAGATGCCATTGTTGAAGTTTGGAAGGGTGGTCCTCATCATGAAAAAGACGGTTGGAAAAGACATGTCAAGGAAATCATAGCAAGACGCCATAAAATCATCTTGTCTTCGTGTTGGTATCTTAATTATATTCATTATGGTGAAGACTGGCGAAGTTACTACAACTGTGATCCTGTTTTAGGTGTAAATGGTAACAATTAACATTATTTGAACATTATTCATCAATCGTTCCAAAAATGTTCAAACCTAACTGATTTTAACCTTTTTTCATTCCTTTTATCGCTAATCAAGCAACGGACGAGGAAAAGGAATTCATTCTTGGAGGAGAAGCTTGCATGTGGAGTGAATATGTCGATCAAGTCAATTTACTCTCAAGACTGTGGTAAGTTGACATTTCCTTTTGTCTTGAAATTGTAAATTATTTTTATTAATTTTAATTTTATCTCTATTTTTTCGCAGGCCTAGAGCTTCAGCTGTTGCTGAAAGATTATGGAGTCATCCTGGTGATACAAATGACTCTGATAGTGCACTTTTCAGACTTGATGAACAAAGATGTCGAATGCTCAGGTATAAAGATCAATTGGTGCTCTCCAATTGTCCCATTTCCTGTCCTTTTCCTATTTTCGTGCCATTTTTTCATTAATGTTATTCAATGCAAAAGTCCCAATTTACTATCTTTTATGTTGCATCAATTGGCTTTTCAATTGATTCACATCCTTGTAATATTAATGCCATGAAATCTGCAGTTGCTATTATATTTTGTGCTAATTTTTTTCTGTATATTATTCTTTCTTTTCATCATAGACGTGGAGTGGAAGCTCAGCCTTTAACAAATGGATATTGTGGCTCATGGGAGTTGGATCTTCAATTTGGTGCCCTTGATTCATCCTCCATGCAAATAGTCAATAACCAGTCACTGTTTTTATCCTCTTTTATTCTGTTAATTTATTTCGTTACAGTCTTCAAGTCATTTTAAATAAAACAAATAGACTGTACAAATGTTAACAAAATAGTCGTTATCAAAATCCAAGCTCAAGAAAATGTTCTCATTAATATATTTTATGGATAGTCAAATAATATCGATGATTTAATCCAGGGTTCAGTTATCACCAAAAGATTAACCAAAATTTGCAAAATTTACTTGCAATATAAATAATTAAAGTACATTGATTTTAAAAGATAATTACTCCGAAGTCATTCCTCTATTGGTAACCAACCAACTCTTGAACAATCTAATCTGTAGTTTAAGAGTATGGTTGAAAATTCATTCTCAATTAACTACTCAATTTGTTAGGCTGACTGTGTAATTGAAAGATAAATTTCAAGAGCAATGAACTCAGCCAGAATTGTTTGAATACATCTGTAAGGGATCTACTCTAATCTCTTTTCACTTACAGTTTCTAATTTACAGTTAAACCCTTTAGCATTTCCCTCTGGTTAGCATTTACTGTTGGCTTTTTCATTAGTTTTGTATAAATAGGTAAGGTTACGTATTAATTATTTATGAATACTTCTTCAATTGTCTAAACAAAAGTTAATTAACTATTCGAAGAGTATGAGCATATGATCTCAACTCTCTGACTCTTAAATTAATTGAGTATCCTTTAATTTTAACATTGTAAATTTACGTTTTACGGTCACCTACCAGATACTTCACCACTCGCAAAATAGCTTATGATTTTCAATTCATCTTAATTAGAGGAGATTTAACCTAAAATGTTGCTTTAAGAAACTCTGAATTTATGGCTCTTCAATCTAGTGAGCTCAACTAAATCTGTGTTCTGGTTCATAGCTCATTAGCACAAACAAGCGTCAAGGATAAAAATGCTTCGTATTTAACATTTTAATAGATTAAAATAACTTCCAAAAATTAAGAGAATTCATTTGGTTTAATGGATTTTGATATTATTAAATAGTATTGGTAGATGGCAGTATATTTTGAAATTTGCGATAAACGAAGTTGATTTTTATAAAAGTAGATGGCACTTCTTGCATTTGTAAGTGCAACTGATTGTTGTCACCAATTAATGAATGTTTCAAAGTTAAATGACTTTGATAAACTTGACCATGCGATTTCAATGGAAATTAAAGTAAAATAATTCCAATTCCAATTCTGATTCATTTTCAACTTTTGATCCAAGAGTTGAAACTCGAAAGATTTTCCAGTTGATTTCTCATTCAACTTGAGTGGCTCAAGGCTTTGTGAAACACTAATCAAATTTAACAAGTAAAATGATCAAAAATTAATCGTTTCTTATAATTGATTCAATGGAAAATGTGTCTTTAATATTAGTTGACATTTTAATTGAATTGCAAGACTAGTCCAGTTTACATATGCAAATGTATCACTTACAAATTAACAATAATAATTGATTATAAACATTTTAAATCAGTCTCATTGATCTAGAAAAAAATTATCCGAACAGTTATTTACAATTTATCACAACTAATTGATCTTTTCATTATAAGAGCATATTCAGCGTCATTTTGAATGTAATGATCAGGATTCGGTGAGCATTTATCATTTGATGAACCATTAATAACAATACGTGAAGCTTTATTATTGCTAATTGTTGATTTGACTGAATCTTCTGGCATTAAATTTACATAATCACCTTCATCTAAATCAGTTGTGATGCAGTTTTTTACAATGGAAAGGCATCCATTGGAATTGTTTGAATCATTTCCGTGGACTTTGTTGTCTTTCCTATTTGAGTAAATATTTATTAAATGATGTTTTGCTTTTTGATTAACATAATCAACTTTGTCATCGAGCGAATTGCTCTCTGGTAAATCACAAATTTCCGAGTATGGCGATTCATTGGAAGATTCAGATCCAGATTCTTGTTTGTTTACTTCAAATGATATTGATCCACTAACAGTTGGTCCACTTGATAATGAGCTATAACTTCCTTCACTTGATGAAGATGATTGAGAAAATTTTTCCAATTTAACAGATTTACGAGAGTTAACAATATTACCCAAATTACCGGTAAACATTGATCTAATTACTGAAGTTAAACGTGAAACTTGAGGATGGATACGAGGAAGCTTTTCATTTACAGTTTTACCATCAACTGTTGAAATTATTTTACGATCATAGCCAATCTCGATGAGTCCATTATTTGTGATTGTTACTTGCTCATAATTATGAGTAGACGAATCATTATCATTGTTGACATTACCATTAACAATTACAGGAATTTCATAATGGTTTTCCTCTTTATCTTCAGCCTTTAGGCCAAACAACTCTTCTCTTGAGACAAAAATGGGATCTTCATATAATGGATCAACAATTGTAACAGGAATGGCGAGAGTTTCAATAGAACCATCTGAAAGGTTGAAAGTTAATTGTTTACCATCACAATTGAATCGACCACGTCGAGGTGGCTTAATTATTGACTGTCCATTCCTCATTTCATCTGAAATAATTATCAACCCGTTTTCTTGAGGTAATATAGTAACTGAATCCATTGGGTTCAAAGTGACCATTGAATTTGCTTCTTTTTTCGCTTGCAGTGAATTGCTCAAAGCTTCATTCGGTTTAACCATTTTGTGAGTCTCAAAACTTAATTCATTCATTTTGGGCTGCGCTATTTGATTGTTATAATGATTATTTGGCTTTGGATTTTGCTTGCCATTCGTTGAATGATTAGTGCCAAAAGTAACACCGTTTTGATTAGCTGACTCTCGTTGGTTGGGACGAGCACCTCTAGGTAATGTTGGAGGTTTAGGTGAAGATGGACGTTGATAATGACGAAAATTAGTATTGCTGACAGTACTTAATTGTTCAGACTGGCTTGAGGTTGTTGAATTGGTTACTGTTTTATCTGGTGAACCGTTGGCTGCAACAGTTAAAATGGATCCTGATGTAGCATTGGTTTGTTGTGAAGGATTTGATTTTGGCATTGATAAGGACGACGAGGATGTCGACTGTGTTGGAAGAGACGTGACGGCATTAATATTTGAATTAGCAGTTTGTCCATCAAATGTTACTTTATTAGGTGAGAATGTTTGTTGGCAAGGGTTTGATTGTTTACAATTTGATACTTCTGTCTTTTCATTTGTTGACATTACAGTTGAACAGGAAGAAGACGAAGTAGTCACGGTAGTTGATGCTGGTACAGACGATGAAGTGGCTGATAGCTCGATAGGTGATGAACGAGGAACTGGAAAAACACCATTTGGCGAAGTTGTCTTTAAACTTGTTACATGACTTGCTACACATTTAAAAATGGCCGAACCATCCGAGGTAATAAACGAAAATAAACCTTCTCCAGTTAAACATTTTCGCCCCGCTTCTAGACTAAAGCCATCCTTAGTACAACCATAGCGACGTATATGACGATACGGCCAAGTCCACAAGATTTTTCCTTGTCGGGTGTCTGGTAATTTTTCAGCCAGTGATATTGACACAGAAGTCAAGACTAAATAGTAATCTGTTGCTGCTAATTTACATCTAATTGTAGCCTCAGAAATAACTAACTTAACATTATACAAGTCAGGAGCATCAACCGAAGAGTAAAGCATATTTTCCTCTTGTTGAGGAATCGACTGATTGTTACTATTAGCTGTAAGTACACAGACGTGATTAATTGAGGCATCTTTATCCAGCCTTGGATGATGGTGATTATGGCAATTGGTTAATGGCTTGTCTTTATTTGGACCATTAACAGTTACCGTTACAGCTTCTGGTATTGATTTACAATTAATAACTCCTGGTGACTTTGCTGGTGTATTACTAATGGCTCTAGATGGCGAGTTGTTATCGATTGCAAATGCGACTGATCTCAGTGCTTCTAACCACAACTGCATTTGTTGATAAGTTTCCGCTGAAAATAAATGAACGGCTTCTCGAGTTCGTATCTGTAAACAAACAGAACAAAAAAAATGTTAGATTCGGTATTAAAGGAATGAATGAAAGTCAAGGTGAAAAGACGATTGTAATAAAGTCAATTTAATCTGGTAACATTAGCTTTATCCGACTAACTGCAAATGATCAAAGTGAGCTAATTTTGTTACAATCAAGCAATCATTATCATCATGAAAAGTTGAAAGTCAGCACGACAAAATGAAATGAAATTGAATTGATATTGAAAAAGTATAAATGTAAATACATTCAAACCAATCAAAGATTATTTGTAAACTCATTTTTTTATGCTACTCTTGGATTAAATTTTTTTGTGATTCCAATCAATTCATTTCTCATTCATTATATCATGATCAATGAAATTCCTTGTCAAGGTTTTACACAATTTTTCTTTACTACAATAATGAGCTGAAATTTTCTTACTCTCAATAAACTGTGTTTATCCATCAACATTCAAAGTCCAATAATATTTTCATTATTGTATTTTATTAACATATAATCCACCTTCAATTGTTGTCTACAATTTAGTCATCAAACTATCCAAACCTCGCCTAAATTCACCTAATTTCAAATCAATCATGGTCAATGTTTGATTTGAAATTGTGATGAAAAGCAGATCTGTTTACGTCTTTTCCCATTGCAAATATGTAAAAATGTAAAGCTTTGAAGCTGGTCAACTTACCTCAAATACATTTGATTGCTGTTTGTGAGTTGTAATTGAAACCTTGTGACACTCGTTGAGAGCAATTATCTTGATTAATGTGTTGGACTTTTTTAAATGTGACTCTTGACTATCAAACAACTCTAACCGTTGAATGCCACTTGAACTGCGTTTATAGAGAGCGAAATATTTTTTACTCCAAGACTGGACACCAAGAGAATCGACAGGTTAGATGAGGTAAAATGAAATACAGAAGAAGGAAATTAGGGGAAAAAAGTAATCATTAAAATTAATTGAAATCAAGATTGTTAAACAGTAGAAAGTGTTTACTCAAATAATGACATTACGCTTTGTTGACATTTAAAGGTGTTCAGAAAGGTTAACCTTTTCAGGCATCGGGTTTGAATGGTCATTTTGAAGCAAGAAAAACACATTAACTCAAGGAAATGTCCATTTGATAATGAATACAGCTTTATTGTTTATTGATTACTGGCCAAGTTATGAGAGAAAACGGTAAAAATGAAATTCCATCAATTTTTCAATTGTAATGATTCAATCTGCACTAATCATCAAGAAATTAATTTTGCACTTGACCTGTCTTTTATTGAAATTGTTTCCGTTCCAAGATTATTATTGAAATGATTGAGTTAATTGTCATTTCACATTCAAAGTGAAAGTCGCAAGTAAAAGTCAAAGGAATCAAAGTAAATATTGAAATTGTTCAGATATTTTGGGCCTACTCTTGACTCGCTCATTTGTTATCTTGAATTTGCTGTTAAATTGTTTAACCAAAAATGTTCAATTATCATTATAATCTGTCTGAAGGTGTTTCTTGTCAGGTTTCATGGTTACATGTGTGAGAGTAATGATGAAACAAGAGTATCAGTTTCATTCACTGGAACAACAAAAGATGTTGAATTACAAGCATTTGCATTCATCAAATGTTACCTGTTCATTTATCAAATGAAAAGCGGAAATGTTTCATTGAGATAAAGCAAAAAAGGTTAACAATGTTTTCCTTTAAATATGGTTATGATTAATGATATTTAACAAAACGATGATGAGGCGAGACTAACACCTTAAAAACATTAGACTTTTAATCAATGATTTTGATTATCTCTTTCACTCTACATTATACTTCATTATCATCATCATCATGGAAAAGCTGGAAATATCTGATCTACAGAATCACGGATTAGAAGGTGAATAAAAAGGTTGAGATTTTTAATGAATGTAACAAAAATGGTTAAAACAAAAGCAAACCCATTATTATGATTATTGTTCACAGTCAAGTAAAAATGGAAATATTTTGTTGTTGTAAAAATGAAACCTTTTCTTGTTGTTCATCATTTCATTCACCAATGATTCCAGAGTCAGATAAGCAATGAATTTAAAATTAAAGCAACGATTAATTGTTGAAGCTTCCCTGTTAATCATTATTAATTAGAGCGTGAATAAGACGTGCAATGTTGATCTTGATTAACGCAGGAATAGGAAGAAACATGTTTACTCTGATGGTTTTTATGGATAAATATGAAGATGTTGTCATTATTTATGCGCTCTTGTCACTCATTTAAATTGCTTGATTGATTTACATTTCAACTAATCAATGATTTAAATTGTAAACTTGAAGCTTCCAGTTGACTGTTAATCACGTATTCAATGTTGATTTGATGATCTCATTTGATTGTTTACTAATTAATAAAATCAATCAAATTTACAGCTAATCATTGTTTTGTTTATTGGGTTGATTTTGTCTGAGCAAAAACACCATAAAACAATGAAATAACATCTTTCCTTGATTAATAAATCAATTTTTTCCTTATTTTCTCTCACTGATCGTGATTGATTATCTTTAAATTTTCATCGTATTCACTTTAATTGATTTGCACAATTGAACTAATTTTCAATTAATCAATCTGAGCACGTTTAGGCTAATCAAAGTGTTTCATCTTTTCGCTGACAATTTAACAATGTTTACCAGTAGTTGATGGATTGTTTCATTATGATTAACAGATTAATAAAGGATAAGGAAATCTGGTTTAAGATTAAGATTCCAATCCGTATTCAGGTTAACTTTGAAAGATTGAACATTAAAGTTAATTATTTTAATTCGGAGTAAAAATATTGATAATTAGTTGATCTTTTACGACAAAATCATCTTTAGTTGATGAACATCAGGGAAAAGTTTCAACTCATTTGGCATCAATTGTTGAATATCTTGATGTTGAGAAACAAAAGTGTTTAATTGCTGCTCATAACAATGATGATATCAGATAATCAGTTAATTGTTGCATTCAAAATCAGTGTTAACTATTCACTGAGAAGGCGATAAAATTAATGAATAATTTATTTACACAATTTGGGAAAATATTCAACAAATTGAGATCAAATGAATTAATCTATTTCATAAACAACAGAGTCATTAGCTTGAGATGAAAATTAATCATTTGATGAACAGTTATTAGCATATAAATTGCTCGTTTGATCATAAATCTTGGATAATCTCTTTAACAATTAAACAAGATTGTCTAATAACTCGTTAAACTCGTTGAAAAGTTGGCATAATTTGAGAGTGAAATTAGTTCTTTGGATCATTTTGAAAAACATTTTTTGAAATATTTCAATGAATCCATTTTTTAGCATTTTTTTGGCGTTTTCTATCCGAATATCAACATGAAGTTTCAACCTTTCCATCAGTGATCATTTCAACACTTAGTGACTGACAAGTGTGAGTAATGGAAGTGAAATTTTTGTGTTTTAATGTTGATTTAGCTTGAAATTGAGATCTCAAGTTGAACCTGAATATTCAATGTTAATGGGTTCATTAGAGTAAAATGGAAAGCTTTTATTGAATTGACAAATGGATAGATTGTGATGAAGATTAAAGCAATTTTAACGCTTAATTGATCAACGATCAACTGATAACGAGTCCAGTTAATGTCAGTTGGTTCGATCGATTTGGCTTGTAATTGTTTATCACAAACAGTGCCATCAGCAGCATCAATTGTTGATTCATTGAATCAGTCAAAAGTGATCTGATAATTTTTGTCGCTAGTTGAGGGAATGAAGCGTGTTATGAAGCAAGAAAATAGCTGTTCATCAGATTTTCAGGAAAACTCTTCAATCATCTCAGATAATGTTTCTTGTTTAAAAGTTGATTGTTAGCTAATTTTCAAATACTAATGTTAATCATTTTTGCACATTTAGATTGAAACATTTACCGATCGCACAAAGGCAAACACAATGGACTGAGGCTTGAAAGGTTGTTGATCGGACTCAATTTGGATCAATCGAAATAAATTTAACCATTTTTAAACAAACAAATGAAACCATTGCCTAATCATTTCTAATTTGATAAAAAATCTTCCCTTTAATTTGCATAATTATCATAATTATCGGAAATAGTTTAGTAGCAATTAAGAGACTTTTCATTTTAAGAGGCAATATTTATATATCAAACTAATGGAAGCCATTTGATTTTACTTTTTCTGGTTAAAAGTGAAGGTAAGATTAATTTTGGGATAAAAAAAGGTGAATCAAAGTGAAACAAGAGGAAAGATTAAAGGTTGATCATTAAAGTAAATGAAGATGATTAGTGTGATTAGTGTTAATTATAAGATTATATTATTGACAAGAGGCCGTGAGAAAAGGCCTGCAGGGTGAGTTGAAACCAGGAATTGGTAAAATAACTTTCAGTTAGACAAATAAAGCTAATTGGATTTGTAGAGAATCCAATTTAACATGAAAATTCAACAATTAATCATCGACTTCATGATTAACATTTCAATCTCATTGAAAAAGTCTAAAGTTGTATTGAATTTGACTTTTGAATGAAAAAAAAACATTTACAATTGGGTAAAAATTGAATGGCAAAAGTAACCAAAATGATATCAACACACGATACTGGTTTTGTTGGGAAATTTGAATTTGACTCAAAGAATCACAATTTGAATGGAAAATTTAAATTTCCGGATTTGTCATTAAAACTGAATCACTATTAATGGAACAATCATTCGAAATTTGATTATAAACACAATCTATTCATGACAATGTTTGAGGTCAACGGTAATAACAATAACACATTATCAATTGGATTAACTCTAGACAAGTTCAATGATGAGCCTCAATTTAATAATCAAATTGAACAATTTACATTTTAAAATAGCAACAAATGAACTCGGCATTTGAATTAATAACAATTGGCTTTAATCAAAATGAGATTGAACCATTCATTAAACGTTAACAAATTGAAAGCCTACAATGAGTTTGGGTTAATTTGATTATGAAAATGGTCAGGCTGGTTAATGGTGTTGCTGATGATTATAATGATGGATTTAATTGTATTTTCATTTCAACACATTTCAGTGTTGATTAGCTTATAAATGATTAACCATTAAGTGAATTTCATTAAAACAATGAATTGACTTGAACAGGATAAATACTGAATGATACTCTGGATTAGAAAGCATTTAGTGTTGATTACTTTTAAACCTTTTCAAATTGTTGCTTACAAATGGGTTTGAAAGTTGATGAATAAAAGGCAATCACAGGCTTTCAGTTAATCAAGGTAAATCAATTTCACCTCAAGGCAATGGTTAACCTGGTCAAGACAATTGATTAATGAGTTAAGAGACTGAAAACGTAAAACCTTTTTCCTCTAACAGTTGTTTGATTGATAACTTTGTATTGTAATATCATTTGATTGCTTTTACTTTTCACCAGATTCAGGTTGAAAAGAGTTGAAAAACCGCAAACAGAGTAAATAGTAAATTTTGATTCTCAAAAATATTGTTAATCACAATAATCATCACTTGATAATTTGATTCCAAAATTGCTTTATTTCGTTATTGGGAAAAGGATTAATAACAATCAATTGAATTTTGGTAACAATGTGAAAGTGCAAGTTGATAGTCAAGGTTAATTGTTGCTATTTAATAGTTGATTAACTTCTTCTCACGTTTGTATTTTATTAATGATAGCCTCAATTGTCTATTGATTGTTGTGTTTATTGTTGAGGCTAATAGGCATAAATAACATTGATCATGAAAATATTACAATACATTTGTAAACCAGTAAACATGTAAACATGATTGATCAATTTAAACATTTAATCACGTAATTAAACTTGGAAAGAATGGAAATATTTTAATTGTAATTCAGTAGCAATTAAAGCTTTCAATTTTAAGGGAATCAAGTTAATCCATTTTTTCCTGATTATCCATGAAATATCTGGTTATCTGTGATTTTGGTTTTCAATTTTTCCATTGATTGAAGGTTTCCTTGAAAGATGTGTGTGTTGTTAATAGTGATTTGACGCTTATGTTAAACTGTCATTATATTTAGTTTAATGACAGTGCGTTGCTGATTAACTTGTAATCAGTGTTGAAAACGTGCTGATTATGATGGTGATGATGATGGTTTCTGAGACAAGAAGCTTCATGATTATAACGATCATCAGCATTTTTTTATGGCAAAATACCTTGAAAGGAGACAAAAGTGTTTTTCATGTTGATCATGATGATGTTAATGGACAACTTGTTGCTAGTTAGTTAATAGTGAAAGGCAATTGTAATAATGGTAATTGGTAAAGAGAGAGGGTCAATTACAGGTATTACAATTGGAGACAAAAAATTATCAACAGAATTGTTTTGTTCTGTAATGTGTGGTGTGTGTGTGTCTTAATTTAGTTTATATTTTGTTTTTTTTGTTATTCAACTTGTTGGTGCATTGTGAATCAGGTTAAGTTATTCATGGTTACTACAATTACAATTTCAAATTGTGACTATCTATTCACTTTGTCTCATCTTCATCAACAACAAAACTATCATTATCAGCCCATCAGCTTCTTTATTTAGAAACCTTTTAACACAATTTATTGCTCTTGTTTTCATTTTCAACGATTAATCTCAATTCAAAAGTTATGCAAAGGCGACTTTCATAGGAATTTCATCCTGTCATCTTGATCAGAAATCTTCATTTCCAAAAGGCGTTCAAATCATACAATCATTCCTCCGTAATTTCAAACCCACATTTCATCAAGTATATGTCTGGTCGACCTGGCTTCACACGATCATTCATATAACCTCTGCACCATCAATTCAGCGGCTCATTGTTTCCAACGAGAAGAGTCATTGGCTCCAGAGGAAACTGATGTTGAGTTCATAGGAAAGTAAGTCACTGCCGATATCAGATCAACAATAAACTGGTGAAGGCGTTTTAAAATATTTAGAAGTGTTCCAATCGCTTCGAATAAAAATCAATCTTTTCATCGCAAAACAACCAGCTTCTATGATTATCTAGTTATCTCAAAATCTTTCAGGTCGCTGAGGTAAACTAGAAAAAAATATCAAAAATCAATGTTTCTACATGTTAGTATGGTAATGAGTGAAACTAAAGGCTCATCGCTATGGACTCACACCATTGCTTATCTCATTGATTAATGTATACCAACACTAAACGTTAATGGACAATAAATGGCGTTTCACAAACATTCGTGCGAATCAAAAGACATGGAACTCTATTGTTAGTTTTAAGCTTGAATGGCACGCTAATAATAGCAATCGTTTCGAAGCGTTGGAAAACTTTCCTTGTGAGTTATCAATGAATCTCAAAAGCAATTTACAATTGGCAGATTCGGAAGAAGCAAAATTAAGAAGCAAACAAATCAGTGAATTTTCACTGAAACAACCTTTGCTAAAAGTAATAATTTGTGTTGACCAGAATTGATAACTGTTTGTTTTGATCAGCCAACTGATCCTATCAACATCACTAAAGGTGAACTTATCTATTAACAGAATCGTATCTTTTATCCACTTTTATCAAACACACTTCCTGATGGTTCAACAATAAGCTGAATATTTCATGGTTTTTGTTAATCAAATACAAAATGATCAACATCAATCTGGACTCTTTTTTTGATACCTAATTATCGTCATTATTGTTGTTGACCGTATGATTATCATTATGATTATTGTTGAGTTAAGGTGCTTCCGCCTTTGACATTTTTTTTTACCACCAAATATTGATGTTCTTGTCGTTAATGTTTTCGCCTTTTGAGGCCAACCAAACAAAATCAAGAGCTTGTCAACACAATCAACAAGCATGTTGTTTGGAATCATTCATGAAAACACTTTTCCTGCACACAATTGAACATTATTCATTCTTTACCATTAATATTATTATTATCATTATTTTTATTGTAAACCTTTCTTTACCAGTTGCTAAACAAAACTAAATTTGATAAGCAAAAAATGCCTTAAAGGACAACGTGATTCAGGTCAAATGTTTACCGGTTCAAGCAAAATGTAATTTTAAATCATTTCATTTAATTTCTTTTTTTTCTGGTAAAAGCAAAATTCCTTAAATACAATTTATCATCATTATCATCATCTGGTTTCTACTTATGTGAACATTAACCTTGTAAACATTGAATTTGTAAATATTACCAGATGATTCAGAGTAAAGGTAAAGGTTAATTTAAAACAATTAAAATGCTAACCTCAACAATCAACATAATTCTTGGATAATTTAATAATTTGATAAACAGTTACAATGATATCTCATGACATGGACTGTTGAATATGTGGTTGACAAATTGGTCAAGTTGCTTGTTTTTACAAGCAAAGTATCAAAGATGTCATTGAAAGGTTCTTGTTAACCAATCCATCATCTGAATTATTTAATGAAAAAAAAGTTATCGAAAGGTAAAAAGTGTATGAAAAAAGGTTAATTGTGATAGTTAACTGCAATGATTGATGATGGAATGGTAATTGTCATTGTCTTTAAATTGGGTTTAGCTTTTGCTCTCAACCCAAAAGTTATGCCAAAAATTGTCTCACTTTTTGAGTTATTCAATTATCGGCTATTTACAGCAATCAACAAATTATGGGGTTAGAGTTTCATTGTTTAACTTGATTAGTGAACAAAATGGTCAGTATTTTTGTCTACCAACCAATGAACCAAGGAATCATGTTAACATGATACAAAATGGCTTGTTTTTTTTAAGATTATTTTGCTGGTTCCTTTTGATGTTTAATGATAGTTTGGATGCAACAAGTTTAATTAGTGAAAATATTGTGGGTTTATTCATAATATCATTGATACGGGACTTTGAATTTGATTGAGAAAATGCAAATTCTTATGTTAATTAACGAATAGACGTCATTATTTTATCATTAAATTGTGAATAGTAATAGTATCATGTTGAATGGAAATGAAGATAAAATTATTGATTGGTATCATTATATTTGATGTATTTGATTGATAGATCTTTTCGCATTTTCATTCTATCAGAAAATTCCTATCATCAAATCTAATTTTCACCCTAAAATTAAGGTGCAATTTAAGCCACAATTTGGGTCATAATGGATTGACCAGTGTCTTTAGCCTTTTACCTTTTTAAGCTCAACAGTTGAAAGTATTTTCCCTTTCCTCTCAATATTGGCTTATTGGTCATGAATTTGATTGAGCACATTTAATGTACAATCAAAACAGCAAGATGTAACCGTAAAAATGCCAATTTAATGATTGATTAAAATCTAATAATAATGATGGACGGTAAGGACAAAGAAAAGGTAAATATTGAATTACTGCCCATTGGCTTGTAACTTCAATAGCGACCCACAGATTGTTACAGTTGCAGTGGTTTTACATTATAACAGATTGGACAAGCTTTCAATTTGGATTAACCTTCAAATTGTCAACAAATAAAGGTTGATAAACAATTATTCTTAATCAATTTGACTGAGGATAATCTAATTGTTTCAAGTGCGTAGGATTAAATCATTAATAAAATTTTTTGATTTCTGTTTATCAACCTTATTTGGATTGATCATTATTGAAATTGGTTCGATGAAAAGGGCAAGCCTGCAAATGGGAAAAAGGACTCCTTTTAAGTTCAATTTGAATTTGTTTGTTTCAACAGTTTAAATCATATGATTACAATTTATGGTTGAAAAAAAACTGAATTTCATAGTTTCGATTCATTTATTCTTGGCTCAGATTTCATCAGATATTCAATTAAAACGGTGCTGATCAAAGATTTACAAAGATTGCAATGAATGGTTAACAAGATAAGAGGATAAAATAGTTAAAATCTGGTGTTAATGATATAAGATGGGAATAATGATGAAGTTAATGAATTGCCGATCCTTTGTATAGATGATATTTGTTGAAATATTTGGTGCTTTTGGTATGTTCAAGCAATATTAAGGCGAAAAGAGAAATGATATAAATTGATGTTGACAGATGATGAGATATCAAGCAGAGAAGGTAAACTACAGCATGGAAACTTGATCCTTAATGGCTTAATAATAAGTTATTATTAATAACAATAATCATATCACAATTAAAATGGAAAGGTAAAGCGAGCATGTTTAAAGTTTATAGTGACCACCAACAAAATGTCAACAAAGTTGGTAAATGTGAGAATAAGATTGAATATAAAATAATTGGACTTACCTGCTTTAATTTGAGAAAAGATTGACTTGGAATGTAAAGGTAACCAGAAATGACAAGATCATCTGAATCCTTGTTATCCATTTTGTCAGTGGTAAACACTTGGTTGAATTAATTTCAATTTAATCCAAAATAAATCCGTTATTGGATGGAAACAGTTAAAAAGATGAAATATCAAGCAAAAAGGGTAAAAATGGATTCAACTTTGAGAGGTTCAAAAAAATGGTGAAACGAAAAACAAAATTAGTCAAAAAGGTTAAATTATTCCATTGATTGTGGCTTCCAATTAATGTAAGATGAAAGGTTATGTGGGAAAATTGATAAGAAACAAAAACCAGATGGCAAATGGATTAATCAGAAGGTTAACAAGGTCTAAGGTTAAAGTAGAGATGGTTATCACAATAAAGACAATGGATGAAACCAGAGACACATTAGAAGAGTTGGTAAAAATTGAACCTGATGTCGGTTAAAAGAATAAACTTGACAGTCATTGTGGTGAATTTGTTTTCTAATGTTTCTTGAATTTTGTTATCTTTGTTATCGTTTTCTTAAGCTGGTGTTTATTGTCTGTTGATTTAAAGTGATGAGTAACGGGTTTATAAATTTCAACAAAAGTTACTGCAACAAGTTAACAGTTTTCAGGAATCAAATGAGAAGAGAAAAGGTAAAACATTTCACTGTAAACGCTGACCAAACCAGTTTCAATCTATTCCATGCCTTTTTCACATTCACAATTCATCTTCATTCTCTTCATTCTCCTTTTCTCTCTCTCTTTCTAGATCACTTCATCTTATTTCCCTTTTTTCACCCTTCTTCCATTCCTCCCACCTTTCCTCCTACCCACCCACCTCTACTCCACCCTGACACTCTCTTTTTTTAAATTGTGCTCATAAAACAACAACAGTAACTACCATTCATTTACTATTCATCAACGGCAGTAAAAAAAAAGGTTGAAGACTTTGCTGATTAACTTTACGTATCAGTGAATCACAGATTCGTTTACCATGCATGGTTAACATGGATCATTTTATGCCAAACTATCCATTCTTTTAATTTCCTTTTCTTCATCGTCTTAATTTTTCTTTTCTTCACTCGGACTTATTACCATCTGAACTTGACCTGATTGTGTTATTACAAGGTAAGTATCTGCATCAAGTTGTCATGAAGCTACAAGATTATTGATACATTATTGATTGATTAACGTATTTTCTCGGAATCAATTAAAGGATACACAATGACTATTGAACCCAGTTTGAATCAATATTGTTCACCTGTTGGGTTAATCTTGACAAATCAACCAGATCTAAGTAATTCAGAAGCTTTGATATGGTTCCAATGGATAAAGATGGATTACAAAGAGATGAATACCTATGATGGGAAGAAAGTTAACAACTTGTAATACCTTAATTGTTAAGGAATACCATTATTTAGTCACAATTAGAATGAAATCAAAGTGATAAACAGGAAGGGTGTTAAACGGAAACTGAGTTGACTTGTTTTGTTTTCTCATTGAAGGTGAAAGAATAAAAAAGATGAAAAGAAACAGAAGTCAACAAAAGTTAAGACTCTAGAATGTTTCTTGAGAAAATAAAGTTCATCAAAGGTTCAATAGTGAGTATATTATTTTAATTGTAATCATTGTTATGTAAATCATCTCTTCTCTTCCTAAGAATACAATCATCAGCACCAGTTGAAGTTACGTTTTATTGGCCTCACTCAACCACTTGAAGCCTGTGAATATGAAATGACATTAACTCCATCAACATAATCCAACATAAATCTTCATTATGTATTGTAATATATTTTACATTCTGAAAACTTCTCAATGCTTCTCCTCATTTCATTGCAGTTCCCTCTCCCCCTTACCTTAATCAATTTCACAGTCATCGCAATAACAGTAATCAAGTCCAGCTAAAGTAAACCGTTGAAACAAGGAGGACAAAAACCTGATCCTGTTATGATGGTGGGAATTTTGATATGATTTTACTTTCCATCAACTCATGTTTTTCCTTTTTCTCTTCCTCACCTTGTTTAATATTTTACTCATAAGATGTTCAGTCCAGCGATAACCTTTGGTTTGTTTGGTTTGTTTGGATTTTAGGTTGATTAAGAGTGGCCATTTTCCTCACACTATGTGCCTGTAGCAATTTCAACCAAGATTGAGAATACTTTTTTGGATAATTTGTTTTTTTTTCTACTCTTCTTTCTTCTTAAAATCAGATATGATTAGATAATTGTTTGTCGAGATGATTTGTTGATGCTTAATAGTAACCTGGACACTCTTACTCGTAATCTGTCATCATCCTCAACCTTTATTTCAACAGCTTTAACAGATTGCACTTTTCGTTTTTCCTTCCATTCTTTAAAACTTGACGTGATGGACGGTTTTAGATAATTGTTAAAAAAGATTTCCGAAAAAAACTGTTTTAGAGAGTAATCAACGAAGAAATATTAAAATTCAAGTCTGGTCTTTTAATTGTCACAAAGATTAAAAATGAATTATCCAAAGTCCAGGCAAAAGAGTGAGATATTAAAAGCAACAATTCACTACTTACATCTTTCAATTGTTAATGTCATCGCTTGAAGATATCAGTCAAAAAAAATAAATTGGATGGCAAATTAAGGAAATATGTCTTTAAAAGTCTAGAACAGTAATTGTTTCAAACAATTTGTTTGATTTCAACTCAATCGTTGAATTCAACTTAAAAAGTGAATTTTTATTCATTCAATGACCTTATTACAGGATACAGGAGTGCCTATCTCCAAAACAGGGCCTGCTCAGTAAATAGAGAGGAACCTTTACAATAACAGCGGTATGGGCAACCGCCGGGAATTGTTTATTTCCAACTGTAACGCCATCTAGTATCGAGAATAACCAATAGTAATAGTTAATTCAAGTAACATTTAATCGGTAAATTTTGGACACATTATGCGGCCTAGCGCATTCGAGTTTTCTGCATTGATTTATTTAAGTCAAACAGAAATAAATTTAGTTTCACTGCTATGGGGCTGTATTGAGAGGATTATGAGTAAATCAAGAGTTAGAGAGTTAATTATGTGTATTTCTAGAGATCTTTTTTTTGAATCACTCAAATCTAGTTGAGATGATGCGTCTCTTGATCTTGAAAATCTCGGGTAATTGGCCATTTATGTGATTTTTAATAGAGTCAGCTCAAGTGCTAAACTAGTCAGCAAAGAGCTCAATCATCAACAAAGAAGTAAATTCAAAAGCAAAGAGCAATTTTCTTAACCAATAACCTTAACGCACGATTGGTTCATATTTAATCCGTTAAATTGCAAGAGCCAATTCCAAATGTTGATTAAGTCAATCATTGTTTAATGCGCAGCCATAAAGAGTTGAGGATTTCCAAGGTTGCCAATTTGTTACATAAAGTTGTCAAGTCTCTGTTTAAAATTAATAGAAGAGATTTGAGCTTTAGAAGGTCAATTTTTTACTCAACGTTTAATATTTTATATTTCAATTTTAAAAATGTTAATAAAATCTGTATCATTAGTTCCTCGATCAGTGCTTTCCCACTATCCAAAAGTTTGTATACCATTGACCTCCCTTTTGGTTGGATGGGGATTAGTCTGGCTGGCTAAAGCTGTTCGTAAATCTATCAAACGTCGTGGTGAATTGCCTTCTGGACCATGGGGTCTTCCTTTGCTTGGATATTTACCCTTCATGAAGAAACACACATATCTACAATTCGATGAACTGGCCAAAAAATATGGACCATTATTTCGTTTAAAATTGGGAGGATGCAACGTTATTGTTGTCAGTGAATGGTCTCATGTTAAAGATGCATTTGCAAATGACGCTTTACTCGCACGACCAGAGCAAACTCTGTTCCCAGGTATTATTGATCATTTATCTATTCTTGAAATGTCTGGTGAGGACTGGAAAGAACATCGTCGTTTATCAATGCAGATCCTTCGCTCAATTGGTTTAACTAAAAGCACCTTGGAGATTAAGGTTAAAGAAGAAATCAACAAATTTCTCGAGCTTCTCGGGGAGGGTAAACCCGTTGACTTTGGTGAAATAATTGGTCGTTCAGTTTCTAACAACATTACTATCCTTGTTTTTGGACATACCTACGACTACGATGATCCAGCAAAGACGGAGTTGGATGAGCACATTAACACTGTTTTCCGTGAATATCAATTTGCAGGACTCCTTGCTTTTGCTCCTTGGTTGGCAAAAATTTACATTGCTTTGGGTAAAGGCAATTTGGATCGTATCGCTGAAGCTGTCTTGTATGGTGATAAATTTGTTCAACTTGAAGTGGATAAACATCGAGCAGAGCTTAACTTAGATTCTGATCCTGTTGACTATATTGATGGTTTTCTCAAAGAAATGGCAAAAAGAGAAGAAAAAAGAATCCCTGAAGGAACATTCAATTTGGAAGTGTTGAAGCGAAATGTAGTCGCCTTTTATGGAGGTGGAATTGAAACAGTAGCAAGTACAATGATGTGGATAATGTATTACTTGGTGAGCTACCCTGACACGCAAATCAATATCAGACAAGAGATAGCCCATGCAATTGGTTTCAGCAGGCAGCCAGAGTATTCTGATCGGTCAAGAATGCCCTACACAATGGCTTTTATCAATGAAGTACATCGTATGGGCTCAGTTCTTGCAGTCAATTTGCTGAGACGTGCCTCAAAAGATACATATGTTGGAAAATATCTGATTCCCAAGGATACTTATGTGCTCTTCAACTTCTGGTCTGTCCATCGTGATCCTAAACTATTTAAAGATCCAGAAACGTTTGATCCAACTCGATTTTTATCTAAAGATGGAACGCAACTTCTTAAAGTACCTCATCTGGTGCCCTTTAGTGGTGGTAAACGAATCTGTCCTGGTGAAAGTTTAGCCAGTATGGAATTATTTTTATATGTAACTTTTATTATACAAAAATTTAAAATAAAAGTACAACCAGGATCCGTACTATCATCTGAGGCTGAATTTGGTGTTGCGAGACGACCAGCTAATTTACCACCATTGATCTTTGAAGAAGTCGGTGAATGTTCTTGCGACCATGATTGAATTTTTTGTTATTCAACAGATATTTATAACCTCTTCTTATTCTGAAATTACTCTATTTTTAATACTCTCATTGCAAATTTTATTTCAAGGGTTGATTAACCTTTTAAATTTTAATAAACATTGATTCCAAAATTGAGCCTGAATGGTGTTTAAATAGATTATGTTGATAGATTAAGTTCAATGATTATACCTACTTTTGTAAATTTTTGTTTGAGATCATTAAATCATTGTTTAAAAGAGTAAAATTTACATGGACTAATTGCTTGTTTAAAAAATTTCCAGTTGATAAGGAAATAGAAAGTTTCTCGAAAATCAACCTTGAAAAGTCTTGAATTTAAATTATTACTTATCATGAGTTTTATTTATTTTAACGTTCGTCAGGCTGAATTGAAAATTTTAACTTGTACTTGAAATTGAATGAAATTATATCAGATAACAGATAGATTCAATAAGCTCATTAAGCTTGAGAAGTTTATCTAAATTATCACCCAAATTACTCAACATCGACTCTTATGATTTAATATTGACAAAGCATTCAGGGTTTCATCTGATTTAGTTGAAATACTTTCTGACTGCAGACATGAAAACGAAAGCATATGAAAGCACGAGAATTAGAAGCGTCTTCTGAAATAATTTTGAAAAAGATTGGTAAAATTTTACGTTGTAAATTATATTTTTATATAATAAATCTCAGGTTTGATGATAGAACAACTAACAAGATTGGTTACAAAGATATCAGGCTAACAACTATAATAGTTTATGGCTAACTAAAGATAACTTTAATGAATAAACATTTTTTTAATAATTTTCCTTTGTAATTACTGAAACGATTTCAGTTGATTACATTATCATCTGTCTCCTTTACATTCTATTTCACTGGGATTTGTTTTTTAGAAAAAAACTCATATGCATGTTGTTGGCAGCATTGGAATCAGGCTTTAATTTGGTTCATTTTATGAAATTCCGGAGAACTAGGCAGCCAATTCCAAGCCCATACCAAGCTTGTGACCTCCAGAGTTGAAATTTTTACCATCAATGGAAGCACAAAGTGTTAGCAAAACACCAGGTCGTAGACGATGAGTGAGTCCAAGACCAATAGTTCCGCTATTGTTTACTTTAGCTTTAACAGATGTTTCACTGTCAAGTTTGTAGATACATCCAAGACCGAATCGAGTGGAATTATTGTCAGTTGACCAGGCTAGGGAAATACCACTTTCCAATTGATCATTTACACGTTGGTAAACTGTACTAGTGGCTTCTTTTCCATCGGCACTTTTGAAAAAAATTAAATCAAGAAAATTAGTCTCAAGTTTGATGCAACACGTTTCATATAGATGAACCTACAGATTTGTTGTCCAATTAAATTCAGGTGTTTGATATCCAACGGCAATGTTGTTTCGTTTGATTGCATTTTTAGATGGGTCAAAAGAAAGCTGGGCACCTCCCAACCATGATTGGAATCTATAAGAAATTTGAAAAATTTAATTTCATCATGATTTGAGCTTAGAGGTGAAAAAACAGCTGGTCCATGTATAGAATAATTTGCAATATCTTGATACCAACCTAACAACTCCAGCTCCATGTACTATAAAACCACCGTGATCCAAATCAACATCACCATTAAGATGTAATGCATCAGTTTTATATGAAGTTTTGATGACTCCTGACTTTTTACCAGACAATGGGGTGAATGATCCATTGAAACCAAGTTTAAGACCCTTAGCAAATTGATCATCTACGGTAAGCTCGGTGGATAAAACATTATCAGTGGTCCATTTTTCCTTCATTGTTAGTCCATAATCTGGAAGAAAATGTTTGGTTTCCAAATTCGCAGCAATGTTGCCAGTTCCTGTGTTTGAAGTTCCACTAACATTGAACTCGACTTTATTTTGAGTTTTAGTCTTAAAGTCAAGTTTAACAACACCAAGATCTGAATAGAATAAAGAAGCAGAACATGTGAGACAAAACAAAATATGTGACAAGTCACAAAATTTGGTGTGTGTTTGTTAAATTCCTGGGATGGAAGTGCAAAATTGATCAAAACCTCATCATAATTAATTCATAACTATTGCCAATCAAAAGTTAATACTGTGCAAAGAATTTTTGAAGGTCAAATTGAAGATTCAAAGAGACAGATTACATAAGAAACTACTTACGGTAATTTTTGTTGAACAAATCTTTGGCTTGTTTACCCAAATCAGCGAAACATGGAGTAGTCATTGTGGGATAGGACAATTCAACAATCAACAATTGAAATAGAAAGAAAGGAGAAAGTGATTAGTAAATTAATCCGAACCGGTACCTGAAATAATACGATGATATAAGATGATATGAATGGAATCAGTTTTTAAAGAAACATGTATACACCTATACGCATGTTCTCTAGCTAAAGCGGTGAATTTGATTGCAATACAAAGTTTTCCTAATGAAATTCAATTTTAATTACAGTTTTGATCAACCTTTCACCAAAATAATCATCTAAATTGACTTCCAAATCAAGAGCTAAATCTCAGTGAGTTTTAAGATGCATAATACAGCATCGAAAATTAAGTTACACCTTGTTTTTAGTATCTTTGAACATTGAAAGCCACTTTAATCCAAAAAATACTGTCAGTGGTTAAAGATTATCAAAGGCAACACAGATTAATAAATATCATCGAAGCCAAAATCTTAATTTCCAATAATCCTTAATTTAATTCCTATTCTGTATTCAGTTTATTTGTGTAATCAGTTTTCCTGATTGACAGCAAAAATCCATAAATTCAAACTTCGATTGATTTAGTATGATTACTGTTAATATTTGCCTTTAAACTGATTTTTCAATTAACCTTTTAATTATTGAAGATGAACTGCTAAGGGAACAAAATTAGCTCAATTTCAGTTCCAAAATTTGTCATGAAATTGAAAAATAAATGAAGTTTTTAAGCTCAAAGGAAAAGTTTTGTTACGATTAACGGATGGTTCAAAGCTCCATCTGTTGGTATCAAAAGAAGGTAAGTTTATGTTATTTTCCAGTTTCTCCCTCAAATGTTCAGCATTATGTGAAGACTGACTGGGAAGAAGCAGGTTTTTTTACGAAACTAGAAAATCAATAAATCATTGTTAGTCTAATGAAACTGTGTGTTGTATTTTTTCAATTGTTCAATTCTAGTCTCACTGTTAACCATTGATAGAGATTTAATCTACACCAGTTAATTAGACTATTGTTTACCAACATTACACAATGTGTGCTTCAAGTTGATCAATATAATCGAGTAATATATTAATATAATATACACTGACTGTGGAACTGTTATATTTGTGTTATTTTTTATCAATATACATTTCATTCGTCCAATCCTGTTTCATTGGTGTGTTTCTTGTGTCTACATTATTATTTTACTATTTCATCTGATTGAGTTACATTTTTTAGTAGTTTTTTAATGTTCATATTTTACCAGTTTTATCACCAATCCATGGATCAATCAAAAAGGTAAATATAAATTTAATAATTTATCTAAATTAATGTCTCTCATTTTTGCCTTAACATTCCCTCCATTATTATCATAACTCTATGTAACCCCATAATATTGAATATTAGGCGTTAGTTATATTTCAACTCATGTCAACCTACAAGACACTATTTATTATCAGAATTATTCACGGAATATTTTTTCACTCAACTAAAATGTGATTGAATATTTACTTGTCATTTTGATTACATTTTCATCCAATGTAATCTCAATTATTTCATCCAAGTTCAATAGTAAAATCTTTGCGAGTCAATAAAGTTACTGATTGACATGGAAAAATACAAATCTCATGTTAAAATCTCATGTTTTTTTCTGATGAATTATCAATAATAGACTAATATCATTTGTGAAAATATCAAACATTTTATTACAATTTTAAATGATTAACATTAATGTTTCTTTTCTCATGTACCTTATCAATAATTACATTGTATACCAGTTTACTTATTAAACGATATTGATCGGAGTGAAGATGGTAGAGTTGCACTCATCTTTTCAATCTCTCGATCTACTGTTACCTGACTCTGAAAGTTAATTAGAAATTAGAGAAGTTGATTGTTTTCTTCTAAATTAATGTTTTTTTTCATTAATAGATTAGAAAATTAAGAAGAATCAAGTTACAGCTTTCATAAGGATTAAGACCTCAGCTTGAATTTAACCAATTATTCAGTTCATAGACAAGTTAATGAGTAAAAAAATTGTTGTAAATTTGAAACAAATTTGAAGCAATCAAATGAAACAAAGGAAAGTCTGTTGATCAATGTACAAAATTTAATATGAAACAGACAAATTAATTGGTTGAAAGCCAATTTTAGTCGGCTAAATGCTGATGATTTATCATACAATTATACAACAATTTGCTTACTTAATTGAACAATTAAACGTTGAGCAAGAAAAATGAAGAAAGTTAAAAGGATAGATTCAATTCAAGCTTGATAAATGGATATCACAGTTGATGGTAATTTTGTATGTTATCATGTAACATTACAATACATTTTTACCTCAAACAGAATCACTATTATTATGTAGAAATCAAGTTAATTTTAAGCTTTACATAAAGCTGAATGTGATTCATTGTTGGGAACCACTAATATGGAAGCCAATCCAATGTAATTTAAACCCAATATAATTCAATCCAATTTGCATGAAACAAAAAAAACACAACAAATCACATTTTCTGTATATGTTATGTACAAGTGTTTGCCTTGAGAAACCATCAAGGCAAACACAAAAGCTTCATCTCAAAGATACTTTTTCATTCTGTATTCATCTAGTTGGCGAAATAAGAGAAAAAGGTTGAGAATTCATGAAATTGATGAGATGATAAAGTTGGAGACTTGAACATGATCATCAAGAGCAACACAGTTGCGAGTAAAGAGACAAATAATTGAAAAAGATTGAAAAAGACGGACATGAGAATAAACAAAGATTTATGTTAACCTTGTACAATCAAATTGATTATTTGATTTATTTTGTCTCCATCTTTCACTTTATCTTGACCCATTAATGAAAACAATTGAAATAAAATCGTTGAGCTGACAGTTTTCGTTTTTGCAACTGTCCCTTATCTTGTAGCAATTGGTCGACTAGGAGTTGTCCTCTTGAGTCAACCCTTTGTTTTTATAAAATAATGCATGTATTTCATCTTTTTTTTTTGTTGTTTCTCTGTTTTTTATTCAAATTGTAAATACAGTGAGGTGAAAGCCAACAATTTAATCTAATTATAATGTTATTTAATTGTGATATATATTATTAATTGCTATTTTTGGGGCCAAGGAGAGTTAAAAAGCATCCTTTTAAAAGTAATCCTTATTACATTTTAAGAATAGTATACTTTATTCCACTCTTCATCTTGTGTTTCTTTTTTTCCCTCTCCTTTACATCTTTCTTTCTGGAAGATTTTACAAGATTCTCCTGTTCCTTTATTTTAACATTGATTATCTAACTAGATTTACTGCAAACAGTGTAGTCTGAGCTTTTGATATGCAATTTCAAATATTTTTGATTTGATGTGTTGATTTTATCGAAAGAAGTTCTTATTTAAAAAGAGTGCAGGCATAAAGTCGAGCATTCGAGTTAAGTTTCGAGTCTTGGTAGGTTTGTAGAAGAATAAAAATTTAGTTCATTAGAGTTATTAAATAAATTCTCCGATTGATAGAATCGAGGCCAAAGTTGAAACTTGGATCGGCTTTGTTCAATTATGGAAGTAGTGTTACTCAAAATAAGTGTTTTTTCTGGTTGACCATCAAAAGCTACACCATTTACTTTTACATTACTTTTATAATTTAACAAAGGCGATCGAAATTTCAACTTTGAACTGGTTTTTCTCAAAAACTGTGGATCAGAGAAATTTTTAAATCGCACAAACAGACTCAGGTTTTATGTCCCTGCAAACTAACAGAGTCTTAATTCGAAATAAATTAATTTTTACCCGTTTTTGCCCATTTGTGTCAATTTATGCATAAAGTGACAAATTGTTTTGGCGCCCTCTATTGATAGAAAATATCCCCAAATTTTGGGACTGGGCCAATCTTCACCAAAAACTATACAGTAAATTTCGACCCTTATAGCAAGCTATTCTGAAGATTTCATCAAAATCGTGATTATTATTTTTGAGTTATCGTCGAACAAAAATTCTCATTTTCACCTCATATGTCTTCGCTTCGCTCAGACAATAATAACTCTAATCACTTTCCCTTTTCTCTTTTCTTCTTTCGACAGATTAAACCTTAAAATGGTAAACTATAAAAAACAATTAAACCTCTAGTCAACATTAGGTTAATCAAAAAGCAAGCATAAAATAATCCACGCAAAGATAAATAAACAGAGCAACAACATTTTCTTCATTATTGCTATCATCAACTGGGACACAATCAGTATCATCATTTTGATAAACATCGAAAGAGAGGAAAAGAATCTGTACTTCCGTGGCATTTTTCAAAATTATGGCGGCATGTTGCCCTGACAATTTATCCTGAGCGAACGATCAGTTAATCTTTGGAATCATTTTTGTTTGTCTTTTTATATCTTTGGTTTATACTTTTGGCTATTCAAACCTTTCTTGTTGAAACATGTTAACCAGCTCGTTATCGATGGATGAAGATAAGGAAAATAATGCAAATGTCTCAGACATGGAGACAGGTTTCCAAAATAACTTTAATCGCCGTATTCGTGCAAGGAAAGGTGCTCTTAAAAAGAAAAACATTTTCGAGGTTAAGCAACACAAATTTATGCCTCGTTTCTTCAAACAACCAACCTTTTGCTCTCATTGTAAAGATTTTATTTGGGGATTTGGTAAACAAGGTTTCCAATGTCAAGTGTGCTCATTTGTTGTCCACAAGAGATGCCATGAATTTGTCTCCTTTACCTGCCCTGGCATTGACAAGGGCTATAAAGGAAGCGATGATACCCGTACCAAGCATTCATTTATCGTTTACACCTTCACTTCTCCCACCTTCTGTGACCACTGTGGTTCTTTATTATATGGACTACTTCATCAAGGATTTAAGTGTAAATCATGTAACATGAATGTTCACAAAAGATGCCAAGAGAGTGTCCCTAATCTATGTGGCTGTGATCATACTGAACGGCGGGGTCGCCTTGAATTAAAGGCATGGATTGAATGCAATAAATTGATCTGTGAAATTCGGCAAGGTAAAAATCTTCTTCCAATGGATCCTAATGGTTTGTCTGATCCTTATGTCAAATGTAAAATCATTCCTGATGGAGGTGAAGGCGTTAAACGTAAAACTCGAACCATTAAAGCAAATTTAAATCCTCAATTCCACGAAACATTAGTTTTTGATTTGAAACCAGATGATAAGGATCGAAGATTATTGATTGAAGTTTGGGATTGGGATCGAACCTCACGAAATGATTTTATGGGCTCGCTATCATTTGGTATCTCAGAGTTAATGAAACGTCCGGTTGAAGGTTGGTTCAAATTGTTGACTCAAGAGGAAGGTGAATACTATAATGTTCCGGTTCCTCCGCCGGATGCAGACATTTTAGAGATAACGCGGCAACAGAGAACAGGATTTTCATCTTCCCTTGCACCAACCCCTCCACCGCCACTTGGTACATCTTCCTCCGTAACTTCACCTTCTGGCGGTGTCAGTGGTTCCCGGTCATTGTCCAGAGCTGGATTAGAAGGTTTAGATGGTCGTTTCACGTCCGAGTTACCTCATAATATGGGTAAACAAGATGTTATTCGTGCATCTGATTTCAATTTTATTATGGTGCTAGGTAAAGGCTCTTTTGGTAAGGTTATGTTAGCCGAGAGGAAAGGAACCGATGAACTTTATGCAGTTAAAATATTAAAGAAAGACATTATCATTCAGGATGATGATGTTGAATGTGCCATGGTGGAAAAACGAATACTTGCCCTCTCAGAGAAGCCACCTTTTTTGGTTCAACTTCATTCCTGCTTCCAAACAATGGATCGGCTCTATTTTGTCATGGAATATGTCAATGGAGGTGATTTAATGTTTCAAATTCAGCAAACTGGTAAATTTAAAGAACCTGTAGCTGTTTTTTATGCCGCTGAAATAGCAATTGGTTTATTTTATCTCCATTCTCGTGGTGTTATTTATCGTGACTTAAAACTGGACAATGTGCTTCTCGATCAAGAGGGTCACATTAAGATTGCCGATTTTGGAATGTGCAAAGAAAACATTTATGGTGATCGGACAACGAAAACTTTTTGTGGTACACCAGATTATATAGCACCAGAAATTATTCTTTACCAACCTTATGGTAAATCGGTTGACTGGTGGGCCTACGGTGTTTTGTTATATGAAATGCTGGTGGGTCAGCCTCCGTTTGACGGAGAAGATGAAGAAGAACTGTTTGCGGCGATTACTGATCACAATGCTTCTTATCCTAAAAGCCTTTCAAAAGAAGCCAAAGATGTCTGTAAAGGTTTCTTAACCAAAAATCCTAATAAACGATTAGGATGTGGAGCATCTGGTGAAGAAGATATTCGTATGCATCCATTTTTCCGTCGAATTGATTGGGAAAAGATTACTGCTCGTGAGGTTCAACCTCCTTTCAAACCCAAGATTAAACACCGTAAAGATGTTTCCAATTTTGATAAACAGTTTACTTCGGAGAAAACTGATCTCACTCCAACAGACAAGCTGTTTATGATGAATTTGGATCAAACAGAGTTTGCTGGATTTTCCTATCTTAATCCAGAATTTATTCAACACATCTGATCAAAATTATAATCACTTTAAAAAATACAAAAAAAAGTAATACTAAAGTAACCCATCATCGAGAAACAAAGAAACAAAGATCGCATACCATTGCTATTGTTTTTAAAACAACTACTTACTATTACTTGAGGCAATATTTTAATTCAAAAGAATATTAATTCAGCACCAGATGAAGAAACATTCAACATTTTCATTTCAATCGAATTTTTATTATTTGACTTTTTCTAGTCTTTCCACTTATCATTTCTTCTTCTTCTGGCAAATCTGATGATGACGATTATGACAAGCATTCAAATGGCATAACTCAATATTTCCAAATTTTTGATTAACTCTGATTAACTTTTTTTTCATTTTAATCAGCATAATGTTCATACAATCACAATGCCTTCCATGATGAATGACGCTGATGGAGGATAACCTCACCTCACCTGACCCACCTTTATTCCCTCACTGACAAAAATCTCTGGAAGCAAGCAAAAGGAGAAAGCAACCACAAATTAATATATGTTTAATTTAAAATGTCAACACTTTAAAGTTTGCTTGAAATTATTTAGTCTAAGACTGAATTTTACTCACTCATACAATTGATTAATCATTTGAAGTTATTACAGCACTCAACTAGTCTTCATCTTAAACTAATGCTTCATTCAAACTTTAAAGATTCAAGTTAAGTCATTAAGACTGAAAAAATTTTTCTCGATGAATCGACAAAACTCAAATATATTATCACGCTATACTTTTCTAGGGCTACAAAGTAATTTTATTTTATTATCTCACCGATTTTGTTGTTTTTTTCTGTTAATTTTTATCCACATTGTTAATTTCAATCCAATTGATCTCCTTTTTTATTCATTTCAATCCTTTTCCAAATTTGTTGTGTTTTGTTTCGTTTTTGCGTCAAGACCAAAAGAATTAAGAAATTTATGTAAATATATTGACACCAATCGAGTTTGTCGACTAATCTAGTTTGTTAAATTATATTGAAATTGGATTGTTGCCTTGTTTTTCTTTGTAAATTATTATTATTGAACCAATCAACATTCCAGTTTCACATTGATGATTAGTCATTAAAACCAATAACCAGATGATTCCTGTAATAGATTGAATCTTCTGAATATGAAATAAATAGTGTACAATTACAATACCAATTTAGTATCAATATATATTCAATGTTACATCACATTAGATGCTCTTTTTCCAGCCACTGAAACTGTATTTTCAATCCGAATATGAACTTCTTTCAAAGCTTATATTATTTCTCGTTCATTCATTTGAATTCAATTAAATTCAGATAACGCATCAAAATGATTTGACGATGAAAGATCTTCTATTATATTCTGGATTAATAAATACTATCCTTTTTGAACAAGTATCGGCCTATTGTGTTTTCCATTTTTCTTAATCAATCAATGTTTTCACTTTGATTAACGAGTCAAATTCCGATTCAGTTATTATTAGAAGAGTCAAATATCATTGTGATTAGAGGTACTTTATGCAGTTTATTTGACCAAAGATTACAGAATAATTTAACCTTAAATAGCTACATTTACTGACTCAACAATTATGAGAAAATCCAAAAAAATGAACAATCAAAAAATAGATTGGTTTGTTGATTTGAATCAAGGAGAAGAATTTCACAAAAATCGAACAGTTATGGGACAATCATTCGAATTATTTGATAACATGGTTTCGAAGCGAGAAGATGCTACTGACATTGTCCATATACAATTAACGTATTTTAATATTAAATTTACAAGAAGAAAATGTAAAAGAAATTATATGAATATCTTCAATAAGAAATAGATGAGCCTTTAAAATAAAATTTTCATTTTATTTGAATTACGTAAAAATCATGGACAATTTAATTTAACTGGACAATAGACTGTTTAAATCATTTGGGTGGTACGTGTTGAGCTAAAAGCGCACCATATTGAGAGATACTTTGGACTTTAGGAATGTTTCCACTTCCCATTAACTGATCATAATAAGTGGATCCAGTTGATTGTATGCTTCCCACTGATGGTGATTTAGGTAAAACTGAATGATCATCAGTACGGTCTGATGATGGGCGATGATGTCTTGAGCGTTCCTTCAGACGTGCTGCTCTCCTATGTAACGCCTTAGCATTTTGATTTCTGAGTTTACAATAGAATAAAAAAACAACAAATATCAATATGATGACGACGACTGAAAAAGCGGTGATTAGAGTTGTATCGTCGGTTATATCTCCATTTTCCTCTGGTGGTGTTACCGTTGATGTTTGATTTGCACCACCTTGCAAAAATAGTGATTCAGCATCATTCCTATCCAAAGTGACATCATTCATTGAGCTGAGATCTGTTTCATCGACTGCGAATTTGCTCAGATACCAAATTTCTACGCAAAATTAAACTGGGCGAAGATAAAATATTTTTTGACATTAAAAAATGTTAACTCTCAACATTAAATATATAAAATAAACAAAATAATTAACCATTGTTATAAAGGATAATGAAAGATTCTGCAAGATGGTATAAAATTTGGTTCATCTAATCTTTTGTCTTACCAAATTTAAAGTGTAATTTTCGCTCTTTTGAATTCAAACGATTAAGTTGATTGATATTCAATGGTATGAAGAAGAAGATGGCGGACTTAAAAACAATGGAAATGTATTTTACTTTCAAAACAAGTCTTAATATCAATAAAAAATTAGTCACAAATTTAGTTGAAAGAAATGGAGTGTCAATCAATAATATTGCTGATGGGTCAGCGGTAAATATCAATGTTGCTTGAGTCACTGATCAAAAGGTGAACGGAAGTATATAATACTCAAAGATGAAGATACGGTCACTTATTTGACTTTTCTTTTTTTAGGTGTACCTTTTCTAGATTTTATTCGTTTGGACTTTCGATTACTCGACTGCTGTTCATCTTCGAAATCCTCATCTTCCTCTTCATCAGCGGCGCCATTGCCATATTTAGCAGCCAGTCTGTCAACCAAAGATGTGAAATTCTGTTTGTGACGCGCTTGAATGGCCTTAACCAAATCATCATCGGCCATAACATCTTTTCCTTTAGATTTTTCTTTTTCTCTTTTTTTAGCTTCCCTTTCCGCAGCTTTGGCCTCTCTTTCAGCTTTCCTTAATCGTTTTGCTCTCTTCGCTTTAGGCTCATTAGTAAAAGCTTCAAAAGCTGGGAGTTCATCGGCTTCAATTAGCTCTTCAATCATAGCCCTGTGTCGCTCTTCATCAAACCCAATCATTGACTCAGAAATAGGATCAAGGTCTCCTTCATATCGAATGTACAATTCTTTCAGATCATTTTTCTCCTCTTCAGAATTGGTATATTTTTCGATGTAACTTTCAATGTCAGTTTTGGAAATCTCTGGAAACAAACATCTCCAATAATCATACCAATTTGCTTCACTGTCTTCCATATCATCCTCGGAAACAACACCACTGGCATCATAAATTTCTCTTTTAGACTTGTCCGTTAAAACAAAACTGACCTTAGCAAGAACTTGAAATTTAGCTGTGATTGGTTTCTTTTCCTCCTCGCTGGCACTAGGAAATCTATCAGGATGATGTTTTAAACTGAGACGCCGAAAAGCTTTTTTGATTTCCTCTTCACTGGCATCTTTGTCAACTCCAAGAACCTCGTAAAGATCTTTAGTTCCAAAGAACGATTCACAATCCTTAATTAAACCCATATTATTTAAAAACTAAGACAATAATAATCAACAAAGTTACAATTCAAGTGTAAGGTGATTTAATAAAGACTTAAAATGTTTTGGCGCCTTCAGTGGAGACAAAAACTAAACCAACAGCTGTAATGGCATCTAGTGGTACAGAAAGCTACTATCAGTTAGCGCTCGTTGCAACAACTCAATTGTAAACATTTAATTACATTATACAATTTTAAAATCCAGTATCGATAATAAATTAATAAGTATCTTCATATCTGAATCAATGTGACTTTGACTAGAACAATGCCTTTTGAAGAACCTTCCAGATATCTCAATAACTTTATAACAATCCAGCTAGAAGTGATCTTTCATCAATAAAACTGTTCTGCTCAAAATTAATGTTGCTCTCATCTTTCCATTGGATAAATTGCATGGATGCTTTGATTTAATGTTGCCTTTTTAACCTACCTTGACAGTATTTAAATAATCTGACTTTATTTTGTTAAAAAATGTATCTTAATATCTCGTCGTTTACCAGCAATTCAACATTACTAAAACATGAATATGCACAATCGACAATTTTCAAAGGTTAATCCAGGGCTTGCCCAAAATTGCTAATCAGTCACCGATTAGTTGATCTATTTAGCATCTTCCGTATCTTACCTAGAGAGATATTATGAATGACATAAGCTCATCAAAACAAAGCTCATCAGAAAAACATAAGAATTTAAATTGTGTTGTGGTAATCAAATTGTTTCTCCTAGTAGCTCCAATTTCTTGGTAACCTACTTCATCCTTTTCCTTTCGCTATTTCTCTTTCGTTCTCTCTGACTTATCTTCCGATCCATTCTTGCTATTATCTGATATAAATGGTGATATAGCAGATGAGGGGAGGAGGGAAAGAACCTCAAAATATACTGTCTATTAGCCAAGTAGTATGTATTTTGGAATGAGATGAGGAAGAAAGTTAACAGTGTAAACAGTTGAGTTGGAATCTGTTTCATCAAGAACTTCACTATTATTATTATCATCATCATTTTTCATAATTGTGATTAAAACACTTTTTAAGAAGAAATCAAAGCAAACACAATAATTGTCTAAAGAAGAAATAAATCAACCAGTACATCAAATTCCAAGGGCAACAATAACAACCTGTTGGTAACAGAAATCACTGAAAAATTTGTCCAAATTAACAGTTCAAGGTTATTTATCCCAACATCTAGCATCAGCAAAAAAATTAACCGACAATTTAGCAAAAATCAAACGAAAAGGGAAAAATTTTGAGCCTTAAAACCATTAGTTATCATTCAGCAACAATGTTAATGATATTTAGAGGCAAAAGACGAACTGAGCTTCAACTGATTCTTATTTAAACGAGTAAATACAGTTTCTGTCTCATAATTTATCCAAACAACAAGAATGGCTTGTAAAGGAATGAATACAATGAATGAACGGAATCTGGAATAAATATCTTCGATATATATCTTTCGATATCATGGACCATTGAAACCATCAAGAACAATGGTTGATTGTAATAATGAAAAGCTTAAAATAGCAGCAATAACTGTGAATAGTTTGGGCTCAATTCAAGAATGATTAATAAGTCTCGCTCGTTTTGCCGTCTTGCTAATCACAATTGATTATCGTACCAAAACCAGCATCTATATCAATCGCCATTTGGATTCGTCTTTTTTTCCCAATTTTTTTCTCTCCTCAAACCAGAAAAATGCTAAAAACCGCAAAAATTATGGCAAGTTATGTGAAGATGAAGACAAAAATTTGTAATTTTTTTTCCTTCCAAAGGATAACTTGATTTAATGAAAATGGTGAAGCCAGAGGAAAGTAATAGCATAGGAATTCTCAGCCTCTTGCCTTCGCTTCTCCTTCGACTTGGCTTAAATCGTAAAGAGCCTGAAGAAGAAGACGAATAAGATGATAATGTTGATGAGAGAAGAAGAGAAAGAAAAGTAAGAGACAGAGAAAGAGAACTAAATTGGTGAACTTACTGAAGAGCAAGACCAAAAATAGCGAAGAAAAGTGCCTTCACTTTTTATCGAGCTTCCCTACTATTCTCCTTCCTCATCTTCCTTTCATCATTATCTTCAGCTTTTCTCTCTCGATCTGTTCGTCTCTTCCCTTTCATCTTTCCTTTTCTCTTTCTTTAACCTTCCTTTGCGAAAAAAGAACTTTCAATTCTAATCTTAGGACGTGAAAATGTTTTGAAACTTTCTCCAAAACAAGTGTTAAGGAGGGCCACTTTAGCTGAAAGATGATTCTGCTCCACTAATAGGTTTATCGAGCATGCCAACCAAATTAATATCATGAAATTCATGCACCGTGTATTAACCATTTTCTCGAGTGGCTCTAGAGGGAAGGAAAAAGAAGAAGAAAAAAAAGAAAACAGAATTTAGAAGAAAGTTTTTTTTCAAAAAGCAAAACAAAAGTTAAGTGATAAAACCACAATTAAACGCGAACCATCATCACAAATATAACATACTCGTGGACTCTTTATCCTTGTTCATTTACAGTCTCTTTATTGTTCCTTGTTCTTGTATTTGTTTGTTGTTTCGCTGCCTTTGCAATTGTCGTCTATTCACCGTTTCACCTAGAAAACAACTTTAGAGTTAAAGTTTATCTACAGAATTGTTCAACCGATTTAATAGAAAATTTAAAAATATTTACAACAATATTTACCTTCAATAATAAGATATCACCATGAGTTCCTCATCCGTTAGAACGACTAAATATATGTACAAATCATCCGGTGGTGGTGGACATTTGGATCTTGAATATGGAACCGATATTGGAGCCCTCACCAGGCTTGAGGTAAGTGTCCGTTAAATGTTAAACTCTGGTTAACACCAAATGAAAACCTAAACAGATTTAAAGATAGAAAACGATTTTACTCAATCATCTAGAGTCAGATTTACTTACAGTTATTCTGGTTCTATTGCTTTTGAAGATGTCAGTCAATTTGACTTTAAGGTCAACTCGGGTTTACCCATTTCTGGGTAAATCTGTATTCAATGTTCAATTTATCATATCATAACTATTTCTATTTAAACATTGGTTGATTCATCCATTGATTTTTTTTGTATT
The DNA here is from genome assembly GCF_039701765.1 of Tetranychus urticae. Classification (NCBI taxonomy): domain Eukaryota; kingdom Metazoa; phylum Arthropoda; class Arachnida; order Trombidiformes; family Tetranychidae; genus Tetranychus; species Tetranychus urticae. The sequence continues at coordinate 19,465,401 of NC_142958.1, read as the reverse complement.
ACAGGATAAGATTCGACTTCTCCAAGAAGATTTGGAAAGTGAACGGGAACTTAGACAAAGGGTAAGACTGACAATAATCTACAACTATTTGGATAAAAAACAATTACTAATGGATTTGTGTGAAAAAAAGTAAATAATTGTCAACTGAAGGATGAATAGGCTTTTGTTTCCAAGATTAACCAACAATCAGGTCAATATTTTGCAAACCTGTGTGAATATTTATGTTAATCTTGGTGAAAAAAGTTTTTGAGTAACCTTCATCTAATTTTCTTCATTCCTCAGCTCAAATTTCTGGTGATGAAGAAGATGATAATGATGCTGATGCTGATTATGATGAGTCAAGGGAAACTGAGTAATCCAAGGAAAGGGAAAGAAAACTTAAAATAGATTGTAAACTGTTGCAGAAAGGTTACTCAAAATCAAATCAATGTTGATTTTTGTAACAAATCAACAAATGATTCGAATGAAAATTAATCTAAAAAAATTAAACATTCAAACAAACTGAAATTTCAATTTGTGAATGTAACTTAAGCGGAAATTGTCCAGTTTAGCCAAACGTTCAGTGAAATAATTTACTAGTTTTGAGATTTTGATCAGCTACGATTGAATGAATCCTTATCTTATTGAAAAGCTTATCAACCTTCTTCCTTTTCCTGATCTTTGCCATGATAGATTCTAGCGATGAAATAGTCTGGATAGAAATTGAAGAAAAATTGAAAAGGTTATTAGACAGATTTTATCTTTCAAGAGCCAGAAATATTTTTATGCAAAAAGCTTCATCAAATGTCTCTTTTTTGAGTCAAAATTATGGTGTAAAATTATAGTTAACCATATCTTTTCACATTCTAGTTGGATGATGATTGCTTGACTCAGTGAGTATAAATTATTAAAAGAAGTGACTAACGAAGAGAAACAGAAAAAAGACAGAGGAAAGTGATTCCAATAACAGGGGAATTCTCGGTGTTTTGTCTCTTAACGTTGATCTTATTTTTCTTGCTATATGTAGATCTTATTCTCCCTCTTAGGAACTTCAGGAAAAAAAACTTCAGAGATGATAGTAAAAAATGCAGCTCAGAAAGAGATAGAAAGAAAGAGAGAGAGGAACAGAATTTTAGAGATAAACTGAGGAGCAAGACCAAAAATAGCGAGGAAAGTGTAGCTGTTTCAATGAGCGAGTTTTCCACTATTCTTTACACTCATAATCATTATCATCAGCATAATCATCCTCGCCCGAATCAGTTTCTCCTCTTTCCTCTCTTCCAAACTATTCAATCTTTAATTCTAATCTTGGGTTGATCCTTTTCAATTCTTTACGCTGCTAAAATGAAAGACAAAGAGTAAAATAGATAAATTAGAATAGAAACTCAATGAGAAAATTCAAAGTATAAAAAATATGAAAAAAATAATCACCAAGAAAATACCATTAAGATTGGAGCAATTGTTTGAAATGCTGAACGTAACCATTCTTTGCCATAACTATTGCCACCACCACAGCAAGAATATTCATATTATCGATAATCTTTAGCTTTGACACCAAGAATATTTGATTTGCTTGGTTTCCAGATTCTGGCGAGTTTAAGGTGTGCTGATAAGAAATCAGTCCATCCACTTATAGACACAGCAATCTATCGGCTTAGAGATCGTTTGCATCAATGATATCGGATTATATTGACGATTTTCCATGTACTTTCATTACCACTTGTTGCTTGTTGTTTCTAAGCTATTCATGGAAGATATTTTCGTCAAGCTTTGCCTGTATCTTGTATAAATGGTGGAAAATGATGTAACTCTTTTGCTCCCTTTATGATTAGCCATTTCCAGTGCCCATTGATTCGTAGTAAATCATTCATCAGCATGTAAAACTTTATCCAAGGTTAACCTGCAAGTTTATTCCAGAGTTTCTAAATTTGTTACCATGTGATTGATTTTGCTTTTACAAGCTGAAAAGTTGATCCTTCAAATGAACAACATGAATAATGAGAGGTGAGGAGAAAGAAAAAAGATTGAGAAAAGATGAGAAAAAACGATAAAAAAGGGAGACAGTTGTTATTCAGAGGAAAGCCATGATGAGATAAAAATGGACAGAAAAATTGCCAGGAGAGAAAAGTGAAAAGTGTTTCTTCTTCATTCATCTTTGGACTTTATTTTACTCTTAGGTTATTAGGAAAAGGGGCACAAAAATATTTCAACGATTCAAGATATATTGACATTCTAAAAGTGTATAGATGAATTTTACTTCTTACTTCTTCTGTTTTTTTCCAATTAATCACGACTGGCAAACATCCAGATTCTGTTCGAAATCAAATACATATAAGTACATATAACAGCTTCGAGTTTTTTCACGGAAGATTCAAGCAAGTCAAAAGACATGGAGACTGTGTCTTTGGAAAAAAAATTATTTCCAGGATTCCTTCTCCACCTTCAATCTTTCTCTTCTTTCTTTTTCTTCTTGTCTCTTTCTTCATCAGTCTCTACTTTCTCGTTCTCATTCTGTTTTACACCCTAAAAGAAACAGAGACAAAAAGCTTAATAGAAGGTGCCAAAATTTACCAATACTAAATGCTCTAAGAATACACTTTTTAACGGTTTCAAATTGACTGCCAAGTAGATCGGTAAATTTGGACTGCTTAGTTCACTAACCTACCTAGAAACTTTACTTTTACTCTGGCGATGATAAAAATAAAAATTTATCAAAATTTAATTTTCATTACATTTTTAAACATATTTTCATATGATAATTACCTTGATAACTGTTTCCTAAATGGAAATGAAATTGGGACTAAACAATTGATCCTTGAAGTTATCCTTTTTCTGGGGTTGTTTAAAAAAAACAATCTCATCAAGTTGACAATTACAATTTCTGACAAATCCTTTGACATTTGTTTCTTTGACTTCTGTTTATTCTGAATTTGAATGGAAAAGAAAAAAAGAAAAGATTATTGCATGAAGATGAAGTTTTTGCTTCAATAGTTTACCTCATGTTGTAAAGCTGATTGGTTATGAATTGATTATTTGACCAATGGTTTGTGTTTCCATTTTTAGATCGAACGTGAAAAATCCGACTTGACTGTCCAATTGATGAGCCTTTCTGAGCGACTCGAGGAGACAGAAGGTTCAAGTGAAACTTACGTAAGTCGTCTAGCAATAAAATCGGAAAGATTGTAACGGGTTTAATTGATTGATGCATACTTTTGTAACTTGACATTTATATCAGGCTGAGATGAATAAGAAGCGAGATTCTGAGCTTGCTAAGCTTAGGAAATTGTTGGAAGATGTTCATTTGGAGAGCGAAGAGAATTCTCATCATTTGCGATCAAAACACCAAGCTGCCATTGCTGAGATGCAAGATCAAGTTGATCAATTGCAAAAGGCCAAGAACAAGTTAGTAAAAATATTTAATTGGCAATCTATTAAGTTTATAATAGATGGCAAAAAGACAGAAAAAGCTCACTTTTAAGAGACTGAATAAATGATATAAATTGTTTAACCATTTTGTTAGGTCTGACAAGGAAAAGCAAAAGTTCCAAGCTGAAGTTTATGAGCTTTTGAACCAAATTGAGACTGCCAACAAGGATAAATTGGTTATCCAAAAGACTGTTGAAAAGTTGGAACACACTGTTCACGAATCCAGCATCAGAATTGAAGAGTTAACCCGAACAGTAAATGAAGTTACCTCAACAAAGAGTCGATTATCCCAAGAGAATGCTGAGTTGATCAAGGAAGTTCACGAGTATAAGGTTCATCTAGAGAATGCCAACCATTTCAAGACCCAATTGGCAACTCAATTGGAAGACACCAAACGACGATTAGAGGATGAAGAAAGGGTAATTTCTGCGAGGAAAAATGTACAATTAATATTACTGTCTAACATCGATTGTTTTTACTTACTTTTTTTAGAAACGATCTTCCCTTGAAAATCATTGCCACACCATTGAAATCGAATTGGAATCTCTTAAAGTCCAACTTGAAGAGGAATCAGAAGCCCGTTTGGATATTGAAAGGCAATTAGCTAAGGCTAATGGAGACTGTGCTTCATGGAAGTCTAAATACGAGGCTGAGCTTCAAGCTCACAACGATGAAGTTGAAGAACTTCGGTGAGTAAAATTTGATTTCAGCTATTTTTTCTGTCCAAAAAATATTTCATTTCTAACCATTTTATTCTTGAAAACAGACGAAAGATGCAACAAAAGATTTCTGAATATGAAGAACAGCTCGAGGCATTACTCAATAAGTGTAGCTCTCTTGAAAAGCAAAAGTCTCGACTTCAAAGCGAAGTTGAAGTACTCATCATGGACTTGGAGAAGGTAAATATCGAGCGATTAAATAAAGTTACAGATGAAAATAATACAATCATGAATTTTCCTTACAGGCAACAACTCATGCTCAAAACTTAGAGAAGAGATGTGCTGCTCTTGAACGATCAAACTTGGACTTGAAGACCAAGGTTGATGAGCTCAATGGACTATTAGAGAGTACCCAACGTGATTTGAGAAACAAGATGGCTGAATTGCAGAAGTTGACACATGAATATGAGAAATTGAAGGATCAAAAGGATGCTTTGGTTCGGGAGAACAAGAAATTGCAAGGTGGGGTTTTGAGCTAACGAGATTGTCTAAGCGATCATTAGTTATTGAGATTTGGTTGCTAATTTTATTTTTGGCTTTCATTTATGTAGATGACCTTTCTGATGCTAAGTCTGCTCTTAACGATGCTCATCGACGAATCCATGAAATGGAGATCGAGATTAAGCGCCTGGAAAATGAGCGTGAAGAGCTTAGTGCTGCTTATAAGGAATCTGAAGCTATGAGGAAACAAGAGGAAGCTAAAGCTCAACGATTAGCCGCTGAGTTAGCTCAAGTTCGACATGACTATGAACGACGACTTGCTGCCAAGGAAGAAGAATTAGAATCTCTCAGGTAAGAATGAAATATTGAATGATGGTCAAGATTTAGATAATTTATATTCTGTTATGCTTACCCTTTCACAGAAAACAAATGCAAATCGAGATTGAACAGTTGAACATGCGATTAGCTGAAGCTGAAGCCAAATTGAAGACTGAAGTTGCTCGAATCAAGAAGAAGATGCAAGCTCAAATAACCGAACTCGAAATGAGTCTGGATGTTGCCAACAAACAGAACTTAGAACTCCAAAAGACAATCAAGAGACAATCCCTTCAAATCAGCGTAAGTTGTAACATTAGCTCTTAAATTCAAATATTTTGCGAGGGTTAAACTAATTTTTCTAAAATTCTTGTTTTAAACAGGAACTCCAAGCTCATTATGATGAGGTTCACCGACAATTGCAACAAGCCGTTGACCAATTGGGAGCCCAACAACGGCGCAACCAAGCTCTCCAAGCTGAATTGGATGAACTTCGAGTCACCCTTGAGCAAACAATCCGAGCTAAGCGTACCGCTGAGCAACAATACGAGGAGTCCCAAACAAGGATAAACGAATTGACCACAATCAACATCAACTTATCATCAGCCAAGAGCAAATTGGAAACAGAGTACTCTGCTCTTCAAGCCGACTACGATGAAGTCCACAAGGAGTTGAGAGTGAGTATCGCAATAGTGACATTTCCATGTTCCTTTTATCATGATGAATCATCAACTAACCAATACTGTCTTCCATTTAGCTATCTGACGAGAGAGTACAACGATTAACCATTGAATTGAAATCCACCAAAGACATTTTGATTGAAGAGCAAGAACGATATGTTAAGATTGAGTCAATCAAGAAGTCCCTTGAAGTTGAGGTTAAGAGCTTACAAGTTCGTCTTGAAGAGGTTGAAGCTAATGCTCTGGCTGGAGGCAAACGAGTTATTGCCAAATTGGAGAGTCGAATTAGAGATGTTGAGATTGAATTGGAGGAAGAGAAGAGAAGACACGCTGAGACCCAGAAGATTATGAGAAAGAAGGAACACCGAGTCAAGGAGTTGCTCGTACAATCAGAAGAGGACCACAAGAATGTCACTCTTCTCCAAGAAACTTGTGACAAATTGAATGAGAAGGTTAAGGTTTACAAGAGGCAACTCGCTGAAACGGTAAGTTGAAAATTTCGAGAATAAATTTCTGAGATAATTTAATCCTTGCTAATATCCATCTTTTTGTTTCCACTCCAATGCAACAACGACAACCATACATCGAATTAAATTATTGGTTGATTAATGGGGTCCACTTTCGCTGATTTACCAACCATTCACTGATCACATTTGGACATCAAAGGAGGGAATGAGTGCCCAAAATCTATCCCGAGTTCGACGATTCCAAAGAGAATTGGAAGCAGCTGAAGATCGAGCTGATAGCGCTGAAAGCAATCTTTCAATGATTAGAGCTAAGCACAGATCATGGGTAACTACTAGCACAGTTCCTGGTGGAATCAAACAAGTCTTTATAACTGAGAGGGAAGAATCATCTCATTATTAGAATCAATCAATCCCAATCAAAATCCTTTAAAATAAAAAAACCAAATAAACAAATTAAAGCAAACCAAGCCACCTGAGGAAGAAGCAAGATCCATAAAAGGCAGAAAAACCTACCGACGAAAGAAGAACACGTCCACCAATATCTTAAGATCCATTATTAAATTTACATTGTCAATTCGAATGTCAGCCATCAACAACTGCTACAATCAATAACTACAACAAAGACAACAATTAAATTGAGAATTGCGAAAAGAAACATAAGGTGAAGTTAATAATAAAAGAAGAAAGGAACAAAAGGTTGATTCATTTAATTGAGAGGGAAAAGAGAGAGAAAAGGATGATTATGTTGGATTTAAAAGACAATGCACATTTACACTTACATTTACACTTGAATATATATTTAATTCCAAATTTAACAACAAACACTTTTACAAGGGTTAATCAACCTAATTGGGAGAGATGGTGATGATTGATCAAGAAAATTTATCAAACAAATCAATAAAAACTCAAAACAGATTTTGAAAAAAATGAAGACAAAAAAAATAATAACATCACGGAAGACACTTTATGTAACAATAAATATTTACAAAGACAAAAGATAGGTGTAGTTGGTTGTTTATTAAACCAACTAGCCTTACCAACTTGTATCTATCATATTAGCTTTCAATTGGATTGATGGAGGTTTGAAAACAAAAAAAAATGATTAATAATAAAAGAAACAAAACTAAAACAAAAAATACAAGATCGAATATTAATTAGCGCAAATTGGTACTATTCAGCGATTTCAAGTTCATTTCTTCATTGTTTACCAAAAGCGAGATATTGAAAAGAAACGGTGTAATTCAAGCCCGAAGCTTAAGTTAGGAATCTATCTTGACTACCGAGTTTTATTACGATAATAATCACTTGAATTTTGCAACGTTTTCAATTGTTTAACCGTATTAGGATTCAGTTTTAACAATATTTATTTATATATTTTTTAAAATTTAATGCTTTTTACAAAATTTTAAATCAAAGATAAGATGGTGATAAAATAGGATGAAAAACGTTTTTTGAATATTATATCATTGATTCGCGTTTTGGCACGTCTTGGAACAAAGTTGCTGGAAAACAAACGATTTGAATATCAGATTAAGATTACATTTTGATGCAGTTGGTAATCACGGCAACGAAGATGCACTGCAAATTAATCATTGACTGAGAAAATCTATTTCTGCTCTAACTTTTCGTCCTGATTGTACATCAATGGCTGTCACTTTGATCTCTGTATCACCAAAAATCATGTTGGTTTGGATCTCACGTCCACGATTTTTTATACTAGAGTCTAATGATGGCGGTGGCAATGGTGGAGGAACTGGTGGTGGTGTTGTTGAGGGTGAATCGGATTCCTTCTTCTTTTTACGAGATTCATGATTATTATCATTGTCACTGTTGTCATCGTCAGCAGTGTTACCATCATCATTTGATGAGCCTGATTTTAACTTTCCATTGATTCTTTGCTTTTGATCTTCAGTTAATGGTTGGCTGGAGTTAATTTTTTTAATATTTTTCTTTCCATTAATTTTATCCACTTTTGAATTTACACCATCACTGTCAGGGTAGCCATTTAAATCATCTAAATCCAATACTAAAGTACCACAACGATAGACACCTTCATCGGTGATAAATCTAACGTCATCACGCTCAGAACAATAAATATTGAGAACGGTAAATTTTTGACCATTTTTGGCAGGAGTATAGCTTCGAGTAACAATATCACCAGACGAAATTGATTGATCGGTAAGAACAAATTTATCAAATATATCTGAACACCATTCAACTCCATCTCGAACAACAAGTTTAGATAGAGGATGATATCCGTGGATAAAACGATTAAGAATACCAATACCATAGGTCATTTTAGATCGACGAACCGAAATAATGGATGGATCAAGACCAAAAAGTACAGCTCCACGAAGTATGGAGGAGCTAACACCTTGCGGTATTATTACACGAAGACGAGAAGAAAATGCTGATCGAATGTAGCTTTGTAAAAGTTGACTTTCAGCAAAACCACCGACCAAAAAAAGGTAACCCAAATTGGTTCCATCACAGACACCGGAGCAACAGTTTTTACTTTCCAAAATTGAATTTATTTGGGAAACAATTTTCTCACAGGTTGGCTCGAAAAGCTTACGCATCATCGTGGCAGAAAGACGAAGTATGCCAAGCCTTGGATCAAAAGAGATATCAGTGGAACCATATTTTTTAACAATAGAGTCAACTCCTGACCCTTTCCATTTACGAACTGATTGAATAAATGAAAAGGGTAAAGAAATATTATACGGAGTTGTTGAAATTGTATTTGCAGCTCTTTTGCGTCCTTCGAAGGTAGTCATTAAAGTGACATAACCAGAAGGTAATTTAATGCGAAAATCGTCTAAAAATTTAGCACCAAATATATCCTCCAATAGGTTTTCAAATTCACGGTCAACACCAGTTGAGCCAAAAGGGCAACCGGTTGCACGGTGAAGCTCCTTTAATGAACGTAAATCATCATGAATTTCATGGACAGTTATATCAACAGTTCCTCCGCCACAATCAACAACCATATAACGGGTGCCTGTATAAATTAAAGAATAAAAATTTTAGTAAAAACTGGTTGTAAGTTGTGATTTAATCTCATGATCTTAATCAACATTATGGATAACGTGAATGAAAAAATTGATGCAAGTCAATACCTATTCACTTTCTACCTCAACAGCTACTGAAAAATTGAGATAAACAACTATAATTAAACAATTGGGGTGTTAAGCGCTACAATCCATTAAGCAATTTAACTAGATCAACGGTTGGTTAACTTCTAGTCAAATGTGAACTCTTCTGTGTTGTTAGCATGAGAAAAGCTTGTCAAATTGTAAAATGATAATTTCACTTTAAACAATCTGTCAATCTTTCTATTTATCTTTCATCTAAACAATTATTATCAAAAAATACAATTATGGATCATTGAACTTTTGCCCAAAAACTTCATCACACAATAATAATGTATCGATAACCAGAAGACCATAATCAACAAAAGACATTATTATTCTATCTTTAACATGTAACCAGCCAAAATTAAATTGTATCATCGTAATTAAACTTTGAAAGATTTTATCTCAATTTCTGTCTCAATGAAGGAAAAAAAAGAATCCGCTAATGAGTATAAGTTCTGATGATCGTAACTATAAAAGTACTGATGATAGCAACATCAATAGTTGATTGAAAAGTTGAGCTTTTTCTTTAAAAATTTTCCAATTCAAAGAACAGAAAAATTGATCATCTCAATCAACTGCAAACCATCAACATCAATCAATTGGTTTTATCAATAAGAAAACAAAAAGAGAAACTCAGCAAATAAAAAAATCTAAAAAAAGGTTTTCACTAGGCAAAAAAGGGCTAACAAGGAGTAAAAAGGAGACCAAAATTGAACCAAGGAAAACTCGTTTCTTTCAATACCTTTCTTGATTGATATTGCTTGATCATTTTCAGAGTTATTATCTTTTTCATGGTCAAAAAGATTTCCATTTGTACTGAGTCGACCAGATTTATTTGGTCCTTCCGGAATAAGTTGATTAATCTTCAATTTACGGCAGTAAATGGCTGCAGCCTCAGGTTCAGGTGATATTAACAATTGACTTGGATTATCGGGTGAGGCTAGGCCAGCCTGGTAGGCAGCCATTCTCATAAATTGTTTCGCCGTTTGACGCCACAAAGCTGGAACCGTTACAACCCAGCGTACATCTTCATCTTCAATTTTGGTTGCACATTGTTCACTTAATTCCGTAAGAGCATGATTTTTAAAATATCTCAAACTATGAGCAAAAACGTTTAAGGCAGCAACTTTTTTCCCATTGGCAGCAGTTAATTGGGTTTGCTTGGTTAAATGAACGGTTGTGTGTAAAGTCATCTTAAATTTTTCAAAATAAAGCCATTCTTTAGCTTCTTCAGATGATAAACCATGATAAGCTTCTCGAGCTGCTGCTCCAAATGCATGAAATTCCCCACCAGGATTGAGTAGTAATATGGTTGGTGTTTTATGATTATTTACATCAGGATCACAGCTATCATCCCATTTCCTCATCATATGAATAGCTTCTGGACTTCGAGTGAAACTAAACGCATATCCCGAATAAGTTGTCCCAAAATCGATGGCAACAACAACAAAATGTTTAGAAGCCAATGAAAGGTCATTTCTACTGAAAAAAATACAAAAAAAAGAGAGAAAATTAATTAGAAGAATATCATTATAAAAGCATAATTGATTAAATTAATGAGATAAAAATAGGTAATACAAAATGCAGAAATGAGCATCTTGTTTCATTTCATTAGATTAACATTCTAAATGCTCAAGTCACATTTACAATCATGTTTATCATGATAACTTCAAGTTTTGATCGTTTTCAATTTACAGTTTTAATCAAATTGAAAGATATTTTTTGAAGAAATAATTATCCAATATTGCTTTAATTATTAATTAAATTGAGGTAAATAAATATTTGAGCAATTGAAAACAAGAAAAATTATAGCAAAAGATGAAGGCACAATTAATAGAGGATAGTAAAGATGAAAATTGAATAGAGTATGTATTACTATTTAACCTGATGTTATTATTAACTGGTAAAATTAGGTGTGTTAACCATCAGCATTGTGAACAAGATAAGTCTCAATTGATTGTTGTAATGAGTAGGAGTTGAGCGTGAAGAGGCCAGAGTAAGGAATCAACATATCAGAAGATGCAAGAAGTAAAGGTAAATAATCAACAAAAGAGAGGAGACATTAATAGAAACTGTCAATCAAAAGGAAGGTAAAACATCTCAGTTGATTGTTCGAAAAAAGGTAAGACCAATAACTAAAGATTACTCTTCCAATGCCTTCAAAGCCAATTGAAGAGATTTGTTTCAATCCTTATTAATCCTATTGGGGATAATTTTGGATTTGATATTGAAAGAAGAGTCTCGCGAATATGAATTTAGATGAAAGATTGAACAAATAACTCGCGTTAAGGAGTTGGAGCAATAAAGGTAAGGTTAAGCTGAAAGTTTGATTAATAATTGGACATTTTGATTGGGAAAAAGGCGTTAATTGAAGGGAAATATTGCTTGTGGACAAATTGATGATTAGATTAGTGTAACAGTTTTAGCGAAATGGACAGTTGAAAAAGATAATTTACTTCATTGATTAATAGGAAGCTGAGGAAAGGACTCATTGGCACTGTATTTCAATTATTGAGCTAACAAGATAAAATAAAGTGTTTTGATTATGATCAAAGTTGATTGAAAGTTCATTATAAGATGCAATTTCCTATTAATGAATGGATAATAAAAGTGAATATTATTCAAGCCGTAAGGAAGAAATTAAAATGCATATTTAATTCAAAATATACTGAAACTCAGTAGAAAGGAGTCTTGATTAAAATCTTAGTGAAAGTGTAAAGACAAATTAATTTAGCTACATGAAAGTTGGCTCTTTCATGATACCACTCATGACCAGATAGTTTAGTGAATGAATAAAACAAAATAAGCAGCTTTTGAAAATATCTACTCAATATTAATTTTCAAGAAAAACAATAAAGCTTCAACAATTAACCTGCTGACTTGAAAAACATTGAAACAGCAAAATGAAACGATAAAAAAATGACTCGAAAGTTCAGGATATAAATCATGACAACAGGTAACGTTGAGATAATGTGAAGCTTCACTGAAAATTTGATTTTTTCTCAACAGCATTTTATAATGGGTTCAATTTTGAATTTTTTGGTACCTTAAATTGTTGGTCTCTGTTTTGTTTTCCAATTGTTGAACTTCTTTAATCACTGGTTCGGATTCTGCAGCTAAATATATTTCCTCGACCAAATTATCATTTTGCTGTTCAAATCCGTTCGAATCACTAAAACAGGGTTTCCGTGGAGGCTTGGATGGTCTGCTGTCTGGTGAGGGTGGCTGGTTCACTTGGTTTTTATCATTTTCATCATTACTGTCAGAGTTTTCCTTTGTCTGTCCCTCATTAGCTGAAAATCCTTTGGCATTTAGGTTGTTTGGTGAAATACATGATTTAATCTGTTCAACATTTGTTTGGCTTATTGTGCTTATCTGTAAAATCAAAGAGGAAAAAAAATTAATTACAACAATTAATGTCAAGTTAAGATGAAATGATTTTGATTAGCATGATTAAAAACGATGATAAAATCAAAGAAGCACGATTGAATTTAAATTTCAACCAAAATGGAAAAGGGCTAAATAAAGGAGAAGAAGAAAATTGATCCAAAATATGGATAACCATGTCATTATTCATAATTAATTTCTTTATCCAACAACAGTGAATTAAAATTAACTGTTAAACAAATGGCCAACTCTTAATTGGCATTCATAGTTGAATGATAGCTCATGAAGAGCAAAAAAATCGTCTACTCATTGAAATTAATCAGATTGCGGTGAGAAAGTTAGAGTTGAAAAAGAGATAGCAAAAGGTTACAAGTTAACCAAGTTGCTAATCAATAACAAATTCCAGTCGTTGATCAAATATAAAACTGAACATTTTTTTGAAACAAGTTAATCCAAGCTGGTTAATTAATTTGGATTTAAAAATAACAGTCAAATATAATGAAGCATTCACCTTAATTAAAACTTTGGTAAATCCTGGAGAGAATGATGAATTGGTATGATTGTTACATGTTGATAAAAGTAGAGTTTGAATTGGAAAAGGTGAAGCTAATGGCGTCGATGAGGTTGATGATGAAAATGATGATGAACCATTAATCAGCTTTGAACGGATTGACGGTTTAATCATTTGTTGGTTTGACCAATAAGATGCATTGATACAGACAATTATTCAACAGTTCAAAGTTGCTTATCTTTTAGGTTAACAAATTAATCATAATATATTTTGTTGAGAAAAGAAAATGTGAAAATGGCAAAGATGATCAAAATTGGCGGCAGAACAATGGAGAAGGAAAATAACCATTTCTTTGTTTGAAATGTGACGAATGGGTTTAGTTGAAAATGTGAGAACTTATGAGAAACATGAAAATAAAGGTTTACGTTTGAAAATGTATCATGATTTTTGTTAAGTGTTAACTGTGCCTATCAAAAATGAATTGTGAATGATTTAAGTAAAATGGAAACATGTTACTGATGTTAAGAATCATCTACTCAACTTGATCATCATCACCACCAACTATACAATCAACTTTCTTCTTCTCTTTTTTTAGTGCTCAAAGTGATTGTTACCTTACATTGTTATATTGTTGGTTTATTCAAGATGCTTCATTTAAATGTGTACAACACTTAAAATAACTGTACTTGGGCCGAATCAAGATTTAATGGCGATAAAAGTGGAACCTTAATTACTTCATTAGTAAGTCCATGTTGAATGTATAAATGAAAGAAGAAGAAAAAAAAACTTGAATAATTCTTCTTAATTCAATCATTTTTCTCCTTCTCTCGTATATTCCCCCATTTTCATGTATTTCATGGTTCTAAATTCATTCTTATGATTTTTTCTTTTCAGTCGTCCATTACTCTTATTGTTACTGAAAATATTGGTTGATGGTAATGACCAAGAAAAGGATGGACGGAGTATAAGATGATGGAGAATTGAGGATATTTTAAAGAAAGGTTGGGTCACATGTGAATAATCAAGCTAGATAGGTAATCAAGTTGGAGAACTGATTAAACCATATTCATCAAATGTCATGGAAGGAAAAAAAGAAAGAAATAAGGATCAAGAAGAATCTGTTTTTTGATGGTTTGTCTTGGAAACTGGATAAAGATTAGAGATGGGCGATTACCTCGATTATATCGATACGGATCGATTCTTTTTCAGAAAATGAGCATCGATTAGTTCTTGCGAGAATCGATAAACTTCATATGAGCTAAAAATTTACAAATTTTGCGATTCCATGTTTGCAGAAAAAAATAAAAGCGAAATTGGCATAATTTTAGCAACTCAGAATTAAAATAATTGGCTCTTCCAGTGATTTCAGTGCAATGCAAAAGATTAATTTGTACTTTATTGATGTAAAGAAGAGCCTAGAACTTGGAAAATTTGGTTCAATGCTTCAAGATTTAATATTTTCCTACCTTGATTAAGCATCGATATAATCGATTCCCTTGCGCGAATCGCTAAAAATATCGATTACCTGGTTAATCGAGAATCGCCCATCTCTAATAAAGATGATTCAAATTAGGTTCAACTCATTTTTTTCTTACCACCACTCCTACACTCATCCTAATCTGTAGTATTTCATTGTTTCTGATTGAATCTGTTCAACAATTAGAGTTGAATTAAGCTACTCATAGTTAGCCTGCATTTCCATGTGATCCATTTTAATGTCTTTCAACAAACTTCCTGGGCGATTTATTGAGGAAAGGCCAATATCAAGTGATGATCAATGCACAAGACCTAATAAGTAGTCAAGATTATCCCATTGATTAAAAGGCTAGTCTAACTGTTAACCTTTAGGCTCTCATTATTTGTTGGATTAGTATCCTTTAATATCAAGATGTAGATTTGATGGTTTGAAAAATAATTAATCACTATCAAATCAACTCATTGAGAAGAGATGAGAAGTTTAATTTTGCAAGCTCTCTTTCCTATTTTACCATCAATTGCTATTTTGATTCATTATTTGAAGGAAGAAATGATGAGAAAAGAAAAAAAGAACTTTTCAATCTTCGTTTCTCTTTCAAAACATCATCAACATCACATTAACGCTCATATTTTATGCATAATCTGATGTTTTTTTGTCGAATAGTGAAATGAGCAATTTTCTCTCCTTTCCAACTCTCATTTAACCTACAACCGGACAGTTTAAATACACTTTTGCTTCAATTACAGAAATCTACTCAATTGACCCCAAGAATTATTCAAAGATTTGCATACAACATAAATCAAGCATAATCAAGGAACCTGATTGCGTCGCGAACAACCAGTGATTACGGACACAATGAAAGTTGGATTCAAAAATAACTACACGATGGATTTAAAAATATTGGACAAGTGTTAATTGTAATGATGCAAATGGTTTAGTTGCCTAAAATTTTAATGTCATTTAGTTGGTTGGTTTATAAAAAACCAATCTAATTAGTTTATCATCATTATAGCCAGCCAATTCAATAATGATTCCAGCAGACTATTCGTAGATTGATTATAGATATATTTGACAATCAACACTTAGCGTTCAGACTGATGACCAGTATTAAGTTTGTATTCTCACAATTTAGATCAGTGTTTGAATCATTTATTTGTTTGCATCATTTGCTCAATTTTTAGCTAATAACTTTTCTGAAACAGATATAGAATAATCAAACAGCAGTAAATGACTAACGATACTGATAAAATTGCGTCAAGCAGATAATTTGTTCATCTTTCCGTTTGCTCAATTCACTTTCTAATTGTTGAACAGTGTCAAATTTGACTGATTGTCATCATGATCGAGACAATTATTGTCCAATCTCTTCAACTTTTCACTTCAAGTTAACTAATTCTTTTCGCCTGTCAAAGTGCATAGAAAGTGACAAAAAGCCAACAACAATCAATGGAACAATCAACCCAAGAAGAACTTGAAAGCAAGGAAGAAAAGGCCGGATTTTACACTCAAATGCATATAAACTATAAAATTGAATAGTTAAAGTGACTCAAAGATGAACCAAGAAAACGTTTGTGATACAATAAGTGCTTACCTTGATGTTGCAAGTGTTTAAATGATTAAGGTTTAAAACAGATTGAACACAATTTTTCATTTAAAATGTTGCACTTTCTCACATACTGTATTGTTATTTCAAGTATTATATTTAATCCCTTTGACAATGAGTAAATTGTTATTCATAACTAATATTGCAAGTTAATCAAGAAAGTTGATTACAAAATAAGGAGTCACTATCCGAATGAACAAGGTCAATTCCCTTTCTTGAAATGAATATTGTAAGAGAGAATAAGGTAAACCTGTAAAACATCATGTAATTTGTTCCTAAAGGTTAACTCTGATAGTTATCTTTATAAAGATGAAACCTCTTCAACAATTTTCAAGAAATAACTTTGAGTAATCAATTGTTGTAGGCGTTTGGATTCAATCAGAAAACATTGTAAAAGCTGAACAAAAAAAAGTGAATTTGATTGAAATGACTGTTCAATCAATGTTAAATTCAATAATAGACTCTGTAAATTGACTAGATTTTCACTGACTGCGCTTTTCAATTGAATGATTTTATATGTTGTCCAATGAACCACTGATATTTTATGCTTTTTCTGGATAAGGTGTGCTTCGCCTTGAGGTAAAAACTCACCTTATCATTAATAGCAATCCTCTACATTTAATGTGAGCAAAGGTTGAGTTTTGTACAAACACCAAAATTGGGTCACTACTTGAGTTGGCCTTA
Organism: Tetranychus urticae; assembly: GCF_039701765.1. Classification (NCBI taxonomy): domain Eukaryota; kingdom Metazoa; phylum Arthropoda; class Arachnida; order Trombidiformes; family Tetranychidae; genus Tetranychus; species Tetranychus urticae. Next base: position 19,448,575 of record NC_142958.1, on the reverse strand, counting down.
AAAACATTGAGAAACTAAATGATGACCAGGCGAGTTTGACCAACTATATCAATCAAGTTGATGACAGTAAATTGTGAGCAAAACGGGGATCAAGCAAACAAAATAATGATAGTTAAATATTAATAGTAACGAATGGAAACAATGATTATGATAATTATGAAGCAACTATGTTGGTGGCTTTCGAAATGGATAGTTGATTAAAATTTAAAAATAACAACAATGTCGATGGTTGATTAAAGTAGACAAAAATCAACACAACATTGGTTTCAATTTAAGGTTAACTGTGGAAAGCGTCAAAATTTTCACTGGAAATTGCCCAAACTGGGTCAAAGGTTTTCAATAATAGCTAAGGTCAAATGATAATAACATACAATTACCTATCCATAATGATGTTTCACTGGGAAGTGGTTAAATGATGGACACAACAAAGTGATAGAGACAAACAATTATGTAAGAAAGAGCTTAAAAAAAGGTTCCTTCCAATTGTTAATGTTTCAATTGTTTCAATTTATAAATGGATTGTATTGAAACGCAACAATTTGAAATATTTGTCTCATAATTTAAAATATTTTGATTCTGTGGGAAAAATAAATGATAACAGCAAAAAATGGACTAAAATTTTCACCAACAGTTGAGATTATTGTTTCAAAAACAATTGTTTGTTCAGAGCAATAATCAGAGTAATCAAAGTGACCTTAAAAGGTTGCCGTAAAAGATTGTAAACTTCAACAGTTAATCAAGAAGATCATAAAATGATTTGAATAACATTATTCAAACTTTCAATTGGACTATTGATTGAAGCTGTTTGAACTATTATTAGTAATCGCAAGTTAACAGTTGGTGTGTCTAACCAGAATTGTTATCAATTCATTTTCTTTCTGCTTGCTTATCAGATGGTCATTTTGGTCAGTGATTGTTAAAATAAAGGGCAAATATGTAGAGTGATGATCGTCATGATTGTAAACAATAAAGTCTGACATGGTGGCCTGGAAAAGTGAAATTTAACCTGAGAAATTTTTCCCGTTCATCTTTTTCTTTTGTTGATGTGATTCAACTTGCGTGATCAACATGGCCATGTTTACCTGAATAAAAGGGCATTTTTCCGTTTCTTTTTCGCCACCATCATCATCTAAATGATCATTTCTCTTTTATTTATTTTTTTCAGTCTCCCATGAAGACTCAGGTTTTATCATAAAACGGTAGTAAAACTTGAATCGTATTGTTGACAAAATATAAAAAATTGAAAATGATAAACTTGCATCAAGTCGGTAACTGTAACTCTCATCAAAATGATCATCGTTTAAATTATTCTAACCACTTTTTACTATGACTATTCATTAATTTTAATTGTTGACGGACACAGCAATATCTCACAGTTAACAGGACGGAAGAGGTCATCTTACTGGGAAACAAATAATCAACTAACCAGTGCGTAATAATAATGATAATAACAGTAATCAAGTTAATAACAAATGAAACTGTGTGTTTAACAATGAGATGAGAAGCCAGAAAGAAAATGCTTCAAAAATTAAGGAAAAATGGATTAATCTTCTTGAAATGAATTGATTTCGTTTCAAGAGGCGCAATTAATGGCTAATGATTCAAAAGGCACTTAGACTTTGATTTATCATCGATTGAAAACGAGAGACAAATTTGACTTTTATTTACCTTTTCGTTTTCTTTAAGCTCATGATCATCAGTTATTTTGGCCGTTTTACCTTTGGCCATGTTTTTCATTACTTCTTTAATTATGGTTGGACTCATATGAGATGGTTGATTTTCCTGAGGAATGTTGTCTGAATGTTCGTTTGATAAAGCTGAATATTCAGTATCATTAGGTGAAATGGGTTGGTGAGTTGATTTCAATGTTGGTTGAAAGTTGCCGTTTGATTGTGAGGTTTCACTATTAACGGAATTATTTTCACTCAGAGATGAACAAGTTTGTGTCGTTTGAGAGGATGAAGTTGATTTTGATGATGGAGTAGAGGGTGATGAGGATGATGTTGATGGATTAATTAATTTACTTTTGGATTTAATTTGATCACTAGAACTGGTGTAACTACAACTACTACTTTGATTGTCACCACTGCTTAAACTGCCATTGGGCCGATGATATTGGACAGTTACATTGGTTATTGGTGGTGTAAACGGTGGAGTTGCAGTTGAAGTGGGTGAGACTGAAACAGACGTTAACTTTAATGGTAAACAATAGGAGCAACTTGATTTGCGATTTAAATCACGGCCATGGCTGATGAGAGTAGAAGATGAACTTTTAGATTGACTTGATTCACGTATCTTTTGCTGATTTGGTCCGTTCTTTATTGGCTTTAATGTTGAGTTGGTTGGTAGTGAATATGGTGCTTCTGGCGGTGTGTAAATTGCTGTGCAATAGATTGATTCCCGGTGTGATGGTCGAGCCCATCGGTCATACGGATCATTAACAGATGTACTAACTGTGTACCGACGAGGTGGTAAACATGTATTTGATCGTTTAAGTATTGAGGCTCGAGGATTACAAGTACGGTGTGAGGGTATTGGAGGTAGTGATGAAAGAGGTGGCGGTGGTGGTGGAGGTGGTGATGGGAAAGGAGCAGCTAAAGAATTGGCTGAATAATATAAAGTTGATCGTTGTCTTGATGATGATGATGATGACGATGGTGATGGCTTTTGCTGTCTGTTGATACTTTTTACTGGTTGCTTCAGGATTTGCTTTGATTGTCCGTTTATCAATCCAACATTTGATTCATTAAATTTGACCGGTAATTGTTTTTGTTGCTGTCGAGAATAATGTTGCTGACTATCATTATTTCCAGTGAAATTTGAATATTGATTGTAATTAGGATTATTTGCTTTTACCAATCCAAATATTACTCCATCGCGTGATTCACTTTTAAATAAGGAAGCACTAAATTGTGATCCATCAAATGCGACCGATTGACTCTTGAGGCTAGCCTTTGAGGGTTCACTTTCTGTTGGTCATAATGAAAAAAAAGAGAGAGAAAAACAAAACGCAAATTAGTGACAGTCATCAACAATTAGTAACACTACGGTAATCCATTGCATGCAATGTATACATTTGTAATACAATTGAAAATCAATCGTTAAAGCGTTGTATACTTTCACTGGTCAAATTGATAAGTAACTACAAAACAATTAGCATTTGTAATCCCATGAAATAATGATGTCAATGGATGAGTCGATCAAATGGGAATCACAAATTGAAAAACACAAATCAATAGTTGAAAATACGTTTCAATTTGAACAATAAAACACGTTTTCAATTGAAGGAATCAAGTTTGATATTGAATAACAGACTCAATTTTAGAGGTTAAATGTCAACAGAATCAGATATTTTTTTTGTTCAAAATAATCAAAGAAATGGTTGAAATTGTAAACTTGATTGAAATGATGTTTAAATAAAGAATGGCAATGATTATTGAGTATATGAGTGCATTTACAAGTGACCAATCTTTAGACAAAAACGGGTTTTAAAACACAGTCCAACATACCAGGTAACCAGTCAAATGTTACCCAAAATGATCTCTTTTTTCATTCAAAGTTAACCTTACCTTATTTTACCTTATCATTATTTTTCTTGTTCATTCTCATTTTTGATTCTTTTTTCTCTTGACTTTATAATTTCAGTTTGTTATTCAAGAAAAGGTTCATTTTGCTGAGCTTAACTGTTAAACCTTATTCTGGAAACATTCAATTGGGTTTTATGATGAAAGGTAAGGCTTAATGTATTAATAGTAATCATCATTACCATGATAGATGAAGAAAAGACAATTAGTATTGAAAGGTTGATACTTGACACTTGATTAGACGAGGAAAAACATCTACATTAGATTAATAACTTTCTTTTGTTACACATTTTTGGTTAATTATACATTTTAAATCACTTTTCAGCAAACAAGGTTGGTTATAAATTATCATCAGAATTGGTTAACTTTTGTTTTCATGGAGAGATTCAGTTATTAGATTGTAACAAAAAATGTACAGTAAAAGTAAATTATTTCATTAATTAATTAGGTAAAGAAGATAATTAAAGCCAAGCACACCTTTTTGTTGCTTGAAATTTGAAATTAAAATGATAGGGAAAAAAATATCAACAGTAAACAACATTGAATTAAGCTAATAAACAAGATAATTAACATAGATTAGTCAATTGTTAAGGGCTTTTCAGTTAAAAGTAATATTTGTTGACCCAATTTCTGGCTGATGAATGATTTAAATATGAAAATTACAACTGAATCATGATGCACAATATCAATCAGAAAGATTTGATTTTTGGTTTTTTCAATATTACAGTTGATTTTAATCAGATTAACAGTCGATTAGTTGAAAAGCTTTAAACAAGAGGAATAAATTGTTTGCCTTGATTGGTGCTTGAGCAAGTCTTAATTGTTGAACAATAATGATCATGAGTAAATGCGATTTAATCATAGCAACAAGATATAATTAAATTGGGTTTTGGTTTTGCAAGAAAAAAAAATGTTAACCATTTTCATGTTGATGAATGTAAATTCAGCTAATTATGATTATGGTAATTATAATTGTTAAAAAAAGCTGAAAATGATGATGATGATGAAACAAAATTCATTGAGAATCAGAATCATCTGAAAAGCTTAAATCGTGGTAAAGAAAAGTGTAAATTTGTCTAATTATAAGGGTAAAGATGTTACCTTTTATTTCCCCTTTCCTTTGACTTTTTTATTATTTATACAAATCAAAGTTAATTGTGGTAGATGGTATAATAACTTTTGATTTATTTATCTGATTTATATTGAGCTACGATTAACAGTTATTAATTTAAATGAGAATCAAGAAAAGCCAAGAAGGGTCAACAACGTGAGTAACAAGTCAAAATTTTCTCTCACCAAATTCAATTGTTGAGTGTTGAACATGATTAATTTATAAGCTAACTTGGAACACTTGTTAGATTTTCATTTGCAAAGTGATTGGGTCGATGATCAAATTAAAGATGGTTATAATTGTTGAGTTGATTTTCTGGGTGATGACGATGATGATGATCTGATAATCTGATGGAAATAATAGCAACAATGGTAAAGGTTAACCCCATTCAAAAATGAAACTGCAAGAATATTATTCAGCTAAACATTATACATTTAACTTGGAACATAAAGGCTCATTTTATCGTGAGAGAGCTTTCAATTAAATTTAATTATTGATTGACTTGAGCACATAGTAATCAATTGTATTCCAATAATTGAAATCATAAAACATGATCACAAGCATATCCAGAGAATAAAGGTTGAGAAATGGATTCACCAAACAATGTAAAAGCCAACATTCACAAATCAGGCTAAAAAAAGGTTTGGAGAAAGTTGAAATCACAATCAAACCAAGACACAATTAACATTTGATTTAGATCGTCACATGTAGGGATGAACAATTTATTCAAAATGTCACTTGATTTAAAATGAAAATCATATTAAAATGAATATAATTGTAGTTATCTAACATTGCGAGATGAAACGGACAAAAATGGCAAAAAGAGTTGCTGCAGCCATATTGAAATCTTTGTCATCGTCTTAATCTTCATTGGCTAGAGATGACAATTAGGTCTTTCTCATGGGTTACATTGTAAAAAATGGTTTATAAATGCAAGTTTCCCACGTTTTCTGGTTTCTTAATTTTTCCCTCTCAATCCGGTTTCGTCTTTAATTTTACTTAAAATCCTTTTGTTTTATCCATTAGATAACATAAAATTAAAGATTCTAAGGAAAATCTAGTTTCTAACCAAGTTAATTAATCATTCATCAGTATTATTTGTCTTATTTTGTGCTAATAAAGTTTCTTTTTTCCGACGAAGAAAAGATTAAACCAAACAACAATGTGAATGAATACGAATTTGGATGAGTTTAAACAACACTTCAATCGTCTTGAAAAACATGGATTTTATTTGCACAAAAAGAACTAATTGCTGGTAATAACTAAAAAGCAAATGAAGTCGTTCAAGTCAGTTATTATGATCCGTGTTCATCATAATTCTGGTCACTTGAAACTCACCTACACTAACAATGAGACCAATATGAAGGCAACATTTAGTGTAAACTTCTTACCTTAAAAATGTTTCAAGTGCTATTATCCACTGTAGTGTTCAATCACAAAACTGTCGTATGGAATTTAGAATCCGTTAACATAAAATGATCAACCTGATATATCACAATGGAACCAGTGAATTAAGTGCTCAAAAATTTCACTGTAACACGATAACAACATACACAAAACAAGGAATCAAGGTAAGTGTAAAACTCGAACGTGTATCAACTGTTGATTGTTGCAAGCAAAATGTTATCCAGTTAACAGGCACAGTTGATGTTTAAAGATGAGGTTCTCAAATGAAACTGATTTGCTTTTGTTTAATATGAGAATCAAAAAAATGTTAACTTTCAAGAATGATAAAGTAAAGACGAAAAGATGATTATCAACAAATCTGTAACCGTTATTGAAACATAAAAAAGATAGATGTTTATGTTAATGTGATTGCGGTGATTTAAGGTGATTTTTTGTAAACTGACCGGCTTATTTTTAGATTTTGCGATGAAAAAAACAAGCCTGCAAACAAGGTAACAAAAAATAAGGGAGATTGAAAAGTAAGGTAAAGGAAGATACAAGGAGAGAGATGAAGAGGATGGAAGATGGGAGGGATGAGAGAGAAAAGACACTCAAGGAACGTATCGGGCGTATCCGATGTGCTTTCCCTTTGACAGTAACAACCATTTTTTTGTTGAAGAACAGAATTGTTCTACGAAATTATCTTCCATATTGATTATTTCAATGTTAACGTATTCACTAAGATTTACATTTTCTTTTGTTTCTCTCTCTTCTATCCATTTTTTGAACGCTTTCCTGAACACAATTGTCATCGACTTGTATAATAAACTTTTAACACTATTAAATGTCTTTAAGATGGATAAACAAAAAACATGATGGTGATGATGACGAAGATAATGATGGTGAAGACGATGGTGATTATTGTGATAATGGTAATTATGGGGACAGTGATTGTGATACATAATTAGACTGGTCCCTCTTCACCTTGTACACATTGTTTAACTGAAATGGTCAGGTAAGTGTTTAACTTTTTTTCTTCCTAACATTTCTATTAATATCTTGATTAAGAAACTCTGGCTAATGTGTCAATTATTTTGCCTTATACACAGGGATAATCACTTTCAGGATAATTTTCACTAAATTTTGTGGTTTTATTGTTTGGTGACAATTTAAAGATCAGGTAAATGGCTTGAAATCTGTTTTAATGTCAACCTTTTCTTCTTATGGCCGTTGCTGTTGGATTGATATCATAAAAGCGGAAATGTTGAACTTTCAAGTTAACTGCTCTTGAATTATCCTAATTAGATGGTGATTATGATGAGTAGATAAATAATTGAGAAATATTAGAAGCTCCAGAATAACTTTTAATAAAAATGAAAAGCTAAAGGGCTAGGTGAAAGGATTAAGCGCGAATTTGATTAAATAATTGTAACAATTTACTAATGTTATAGCTTTTTTCATGATAATTGGATGAAACAATAATTAAATTGTTTTTCATCTTCTTTGCGTAAATATATAAATGTCCTCACGCGATTACCTTGTTTGCTTAATGAATTTAATTGTATGTTTGATTCAGTAATTGGTTGTAATATTAATGAAAATAACATTTGTAATCATCAATCTAGGTGCTACGGTTTACTGGGGATCAAAAAGTGCCACAGGATATTGACGTTCAACCGAAGGACCAGAAAATAGACTGGACAATGTGTTTGATTTGGCGAAGGATACAGAGAAGCTCATGAAATTAGACTTATAACGATGGAAAGGTTACGCTTGATTCAAGTGTTGTCTTAAAGTGCGTCACGAAATGTTCAAAGTGTGCAACAGGATCGAAAATTCAGATATTTTGACTCGTCTTCGATAATCAATCTGAATCCATATTTTGATCGTTACATTCTTAGTGAATTATGACTGACCTCACGTTTGATGACAGTCATTTTCGTCAAAAGCACCCGTCAAATTATGCGAGACTGCTTACGATTATTGCCTTGTATTGTCAAAAAGTAATGACGGAATCTTTTGCAAATCTAATTCAGATTTTACTACGGATTATTTTATAGTGAAATATGATGAAACCTGATTATCAAGGTAGGTTTAGTCACATCAAATAATGGTCTAACCTTTAGGCATGGCATGTGAAGTGTGTCTGATAGAACTATCATCATAACAATAATCCAGTGACAACGGTTGAGACCATTTAACTGTTGAAGGTACTTTCTTGCCTACCAGTGAATCGTCTTTCACCATTAAAGCCACAACACGCTCTCCTCTATGGTTCACATCAGTTGTGCTGAGGTTTGAATCGACAGCCAGAGAGAAGAAAAAATACGAGAGAAAAAAATGATTAATGAGTAAAATTAAAAGATAAAACGGAAATTTAAAGAAACGAATAATAAGAAAGGAAAGAAAAAGAAGAATAAATGTCATGCAAGAATAAATTGATGTCTGCAATCAAAGTTAATATTGTGGTTTTTAGTCTCTTTTAGTTTTGGGTGGATCCAGCGAAAATACAAAATAATACAAATTGTAGTTGAATTTGCCATTTTAAAACATTTCAAGATGAAAATTTAAAACAATCAAAGAGTAAGGTAACAAGAGAGAACACGAAGATGTTAAATTTTTCAAGTTGAGATTATATTAATTCGGTCACTCTCAGATGGCACTGGAAATCAAAAACCCATTGATTTGTCCAATTAAAGAGCCAGTTGAAAATTTTTTATTAAACATTGGATTGTTTGTTTGATTAAGGTTTGATTAAGATTTGATTAATGTTTGTTTTCATTTTTTTGTCTAAATTTCACTAAAAGCGCCTTCTGATAGTGAACTGGAGAATTACCGTGTTTCCGCGCATTCTAGCACCGAGCTTGTTAATGAGTGAGTTCACTTTTAAGCTCTGTTGACACTCATAATTTAGCACTGTGGCTTAAAAATGAACTTAAAACTGGTTTTTATTACATTGGATACATATCTTTTTGTTATCGATTCTCGCTTTTTTTAATCATTTTTAAGTCACAGAGCTAAATTATGAGTGTCAACATGACTTGCAAAGTGAAAATTTTCATTATTAAGCCCGGTGCTAGAATGCGCGGAAACACGGTAAATCTCAACCTTAATCTGAGCTCATCTCGTGACGCCTCTTATTACCTTACTCTTTGAAAACAATTTAATGTAACTTGGACTTCAAATCTATTTCAAGATTCCAAAAAAAAAGAAAGCTGGAAAAGCTATTGCAGTTATCAACAGGTTAATAATAGACCGACTATCTCGGGAAAGTAAATTTTGTCGATTAAAGTAGATTGAGACAATTATTGAGCTATCTCTATGTTTGAACGATTGAATCGCTAATATTTTAGTAAGATAATTTGGAGATGAGCAAGGTACTCTTGAAACTAAAGGAGGAACTCAATTGTATCAGCTTTTTCTTTCAATTTAAACCTTCCATCATGATAGAAATGTTTGTTTCGTGTAAAGTGACTAACCTTTTGTGATGGAGTAGCTGTTTTTGATATAATGATGAAGATCTTTGAAGTCGAATTGCATTAACTTGGCCATTTAGTTTGACTCTTTCACCATTCTCATCACCATTTGAGTAGCCCGTCCAAACACTGACCGATCCATTATGTTTATTTCTCTTCAATGGATCAACTGGCAACAAAAGAAGAGAAATAAAGAGATGAAAGATCATCATTTCACAAGAAAACATTAAAAAATGAAAGTTAATGACACCAAGATTAAAAGTTGAATATTATCTGTTTCAAAAATTAGCACACAATTGAACAATCATTACCTCGTGAATATCCATAAGAATACAAATCTGGTCCAGAGGGTGTTTGCACAGGAAAATGGTTGATTGAATGAGTTCGGTAGAGTCTTGGTCGATCCCTTGGTTGGTCATAATTCCTGTTGAGTATCATTTTCAACCTTAAAACGGAAAGCACCAGTTAGATAAGCTTTTTCAACACAAAACAGAAAGTCGGTGTAACCATTTTAAGGCCACTATTATCAACAAAAACCACAATTTCTTGCAACTTTGACAAAAGCTTATACTTAAAATGGCTGCAAAAATGGTTAGGAAAAGTTGAGAATCACAGTTCAAATGAAATGAACAGAGGTTAGCAATTTTAAGCTAATGGATTCATGGCAAAATTGTGACTAAAAGGTTAAACAAACAAAGCTGACAACAACATTTGGTTAAAAATGAAGTAACCGATCATTTACCTTCTCTCCTACAAATAATCATAAACTTTATCATTTTTCTGCTTCTTTTCTTGTCTTCTCTCTTATTCATATCCTGACCTCAACACTTGAATTTAGTCTACCGTAAATAAGATAATTGACTGATTGATTGTAATAGTACATAGAAAGAGGTAAGAGAGGTAAAAAAGGTGAATAAGTTAGAGAGGTGAGAGAGAAGAAATGATAATGATGAAGAAGAAGATTTGACAAATAACTGTCACAACCGTGATCATAATTGTGTATGCCGGAGATGATTGGTTCAATAATTGAGATGAAATGATATAATGGAGCCATTGAGGGTGATGATGATGATCCTGATGATGGTGATGATTTGAACAAAAGAAGACAATAAATGACGTTATTCATATTTGCATTAATTTACTGTTAAAAGAAATGGAACACATGACTATAAAGATGAACATACAAAGGGAGGTTTAATGTTTCCAATATTTCAATTGTCACATTTTTTGTCTTTTTTCACTAATTATGATTTATTAATTGACACTAAGGTGACACAATCAAAGGTAATATAATCCCAAACATATTGAATAATAATGAAAACCTGATGAAACAGACGCACATTACAATGAGTTGATTATCAAAGTTGATTCAACAATAGATTTCAAATGAAACCAAATTACCGGCTCAGTGGATTTAACTGTAGATTAACATTTGCATGTTGAGTGTGTGTGTGAAAAACACCATAAAAATGATTGCGCCAATTGATCAAAACCAAGCAAATAAATTATCTGTTGAAGTTAACTTTATGGTAAATGAACGATAATCAATCGTCTTCACAAACAATAAAAACAGTGAAAAAGATTTGCAATGAAAAACTTCTCTCTTCTCTCGAAGGAAACTTTGAAGTAATAAACCTAGATGGAGTTGTTAGCCAATAGCTTTATTCATTTTTTTGTAACAATGTTTTTATTGTTAAAATTGTTCAACTTTGACCACTGCTTGTGACATTATTAAGACTGTAATTACTGATTAATGTTGGATAGCTGGCAATTATGTGATATCATGATATTGAAATGAAGAGATACGAATGTTCCAAGTGATCAAAATTTGATTTTAATCTATTATGCTTCAATGGTCAAATGGACTGAGATGATATTATGATTGGGACTATTTTTAATCAGATGATTACAGACTAAATGAGTGAAAAAATGGACTTCATGATGATGGATTAACTAAAGGTTTGAGACATCTACATTGACACTTGAATTGTTGATCAAAGCCTACATTTAGTGACGTTAAGGTAAGTAAAATTGTATAATTGGCCAGAAATAATGAGTTATTGAAATAAATGTCTCAATCTTTACGTTGATGAGTTCACATTGAACGGATTATGATAGTATATAAACAGGTAAAAGTTGACCATGATGATGATTAAGATGAGATGAGGAAGGAGGAGTGAGTAAGCTAAATTGATGCAAATGTATGCCATTTTTTGCGGTTCACTAATTCATTTTATAACAGAAAATGCAGTTTTTTTTCTTGATACATTTTGTTTTACTGTTTTAGACGTGATTACGGAAAAAAATATTGAGGTAAACCGTTGAGAAACAATAATAAGTTGGATGATTACGGTTATTACCTATTCTTATCATTGGAATAATAATAGTATCTTTTTTGAAGATGCAGTAATGATGATCATGATTCATGTTTATCAACAAGAAGAGGAAACATGTTGGTCTTTAATTGAAACGCAAAGTGATAATACTTTATGCTGTTATGCTGAAAATGAAACTATTAACATGTTAATTTGCTCCTAATAATATGAAACATGATTTAGAGGGAAAACTCAATTGGTTCAATGTATTCAAATATTACTGGACACAAAAAAGGGTAAATCAAGAAAAGATAAGACAATAGTATAAGAATGTAAATCAAAACTTACCTTAGTTATTGCGATTCTTCAATCGTGGTTTAACTATCACATAATCCAGTTGATCACTTTGGTGCTTAATTAAACTGTATTGAGTTAGTTGTAAAAATGAAAGTATAAGTTGATTTTAAGGTTAACATGGAATGAGTTTGACACAAAAGTGATTGTAAACATTCATGTTTATTGACGAAATTTGATAGCTTATAATCAATTCTATTTTTTCTAGTAAATATCAATCTGTGGCACAGAGTTACAATATGAAAATTGAGAGGAGAAAATGAATTTCTTCAATAAATGGTGGGAGGATTTCACTGATTGGGAAGCTTAGTTAATTTGTCTTTGACATCTAGAGTATAAAATTATTGCAGACTTTGAAAAGTGTTACAATTTAGAGTTAAATGTCAACACATTGACGGCAAAATGTGGTTAAACAGTGATTTCTATTGCGCTTGATCTGGTTTGAGTTGATTCACATCAGAGGCTGATAATTAATAAATGGCCTTTCCTTGAAATTGGTTTTTATATTAATTTTGAATTGTCCAAAAATCAAAAACCATCAGATACAAATATTGGTGCAACATTGGACGGAACAAAAAAATCTTTCGGATGACTTGAGTCTCTAATTGCAATTGGTTGTGGTTCTGGTTTATATTTGTCTCTTAATATTTTAATAAAAGGATCATCATAATCATCTCCCAATTCATCAAAATTGTAGTCGCCATTTGTAACAGGTTGACTTCCGCTCGTCGCCTCATTTTTGTTTTCAAGGATAGGTAAGGTGTTAACCAGATTAGACTCTAATTGGGTAAGAAGAAAAAGAAACAACAAAGTTGAGTGAAACATAATTTAAGTTGCAGTTATTTACTCTGTTTATACGTGATCAGGATATTTTAGAGCTTCGAAATTTGTTTGAAACTGAATAAGAAAGAAGTCCCTTGTTAAGGCTAATCATAAGCTTAATCATATCATAATAAATATTAAATTGACTTGTTAAAATTGTCTTGAATCTTAAATAAATGAAATCCTCATTGTTACTTGAACAATATCTTGCGGGGATAAGATTAAATACTTTTTTTGCTACAATTAAGGTAACAAGTTTATATAAACGACAAAAGTAATTTATAACAATTAAATTTAATAATTGATATGCCTACTTATTTTATACATTATAAAATGTTAACTTTTACAATAAAGTTGAAAGCTCTTACCATTTGACCACTTGAAAAAATCACAATTAATGCAAATAGTTTAATTGCATAGCTGTAAGCGCAGTATGAAAGTTATGAAAACTTCTGGGCTAATTTCAAATATGAATTGGTCTCATCTGATTCTTGGGAATAAAACAGAATCTACTTTATCACATAGACTGCGTTCCGTAGATGAATTGCTAGGTGGTAAGCAGGGAATAGCATCAGACCAGTATCTTTGATTAATTGGCACTGCTAATCTGTCTAAAAGTTTTGTTGCCATTTTGGGTATCACAGGCTGCATTAGAATACCACATATCCTGAGAGTTTCAAAAGTGATATATAAAACTCCATGAAGGTATTCTTCAAGGGCTGGATTTTTCACAAGTTCCCATGGCTTTGTATCATTTACTAGTTTGTTTGCTAATCGAAGAGAGGCCAAAACTTGGTCGATTCCATCATGAAATTGAGCTTCACTAAATAGCTTATCTACTTTCAGTCCAAGTGGAAATAAACTTTCTATTAATTCATCCGCTGGAAATTGAGCCAGTACTTGAGTGCTTGGAGCAGCTGGATAGATTTGCTTAAGATTAATTTTAGGCGCACAACATCGACTCAAGAGATTGCCAAGCGTATCAGAAAGATCCAGATTGAGGAAATACTGCATTTGAGACTCACTAAAGTCTAAAAGAAAGAACCGATAGAGATTAATAAATCGTTAGATCCATAGATAAGGCTAGATTCAACTTACTTCCGTCATCGTGAGGGACTGCTTGTCTCAGGAGAAAATATCTAATAGCTTCTGGTGAATAAGTTTGAAGAAGATCAAATGGATTCACTATATTTTGACGACTTTTTGACATCTTGACACCATCAACGGTCCAATGCGAATGACATATTATTTGTTTAGGCACCTCCAAATCAGCAGCCAGCAGAAAAGCAGGCCAATAGATAGCGTGAAACTTGATGATATCTTTACCAATGACATGGCAATCAGGTGGCCAGAATTTCGAGAGGTTAGGATAACCCGCAACAGTCAGGTAGTTGACTAAAGCATCTAACCAAACGTAAATCTTAAGAATAAAATTTATCAAGTTAGTATAAATGCGGCATAATTTAGGAATATTGTTACAGATGATAATCTTACTCGATGAGATGAATCTGAAGGCAAAGGTATTCCCCATGATAATCTTGAAGATGGTCTTGACACAGAAATATCATGCAGTCCTTGGTCAATCAAACTTAATACTAGTTGATGAAAGACATCAGGTTTGATAGTAATTTTGCCGGATTTAAAAAGTTTTAAGAGAGGCTCTTGTAGCTCGCTCAATCTGAACATATAATTTTCTTCTTCGACCCATTCCAGGACATGTCCAGATTCAATTGAGACTTTAACTAATTTATCATCTATGATCTTCTCCTCGATTTGAGTAGATGGTAGAAATGTTTCGTCTGAAACTGAATACCATCCAGCATATTTAGACTTATAGATAAAACCTTTAGTACACAATTCAGTCCAAAAATTACTGACAGCATTTATGTGACTAGCATCAGTTGTCCGTATAAAGTGTGTGTTTCCAATCTCAAATGCTGAACATAATGTTGAGAATCTTTTTGAAATATTGTCACAGAATTCTTGAGGATGAAAACCTTGGGATTTAGCTGCTCTTTGAATCTATTGGAACAAAAACAGTAATTATTAACCATGCAGTGTCGAAAGTCGTCAGATGAAGTACCTTGAGTCCATGCTCATCAGTTCCAGTTGAGAAAATGGTTTTCTCAGCCCCTTTTAACTTGGCAATATGATGTAAAGCGTCGGCGACTACCAGTGAATGAACATGTCCAATATGAGGATCTAATTCGGAAAATAAAAAGTTGAAATTATACAAATAAAGTGTTGATGTTAAATTGAAGCTCAACCCAGACTTTGGAAGTATAGAGTATATTTTAACCAGAATCTTACCTGCATTAACGTAAAATATCGGTGTAGATATGAAATAATGGCTCACAGGATTAAACCTGGATAAAAGTTTATTCACAATTCTCATTTACAAATTTATAATTCAAAACAACTAAGCGTGAATGAACCAGCTTACTGAGTGACTCAGATAGAGTCACGTGACCTTGTAACATATGTTTTGGTTGTAAGTTGACAACAGTAAACATTATTTTCTCGAACATTCTGTGAAACTGACGACTGGTCTCTACCTAATTCCTAACAATTAAAAGTAATTAAAACAATTTACTGATTTTTTTATTTCTTTACTGACCAATTATTAATATTTAACACCATGTCCTTTATGTTACAGCATCTTCACAATGGCTGGGAAGTTGACCAAGCTATTTTATCCGAGGAAGATCGAGTTGTTGTTATACGATTTGGACATGATTGGGATCCTACCTGTATGAAGATGGACGAAACACTCTATGGAATTGCTGCCAAGGTAATTATTAAACTTAAGCTATAGATGCGCTAACTATTGAGCTTGTAAATCTCCATCTTTATTTGTCTGGTCTGTAGCTCTTTTTATTACAAACGATTTTCCATTTAGATTGGTTTCCTGTTGTACTGTACAAATTTATTATTCCTCGCTTGTATTAATATGTAAAATGAATTTTTAATACTTATTCTATGGTTTCTTTTCATTTTTAGGTTAAAAACTTTGCCGTTATTTATCTAGTTGATATTACAGAGGTTCCTGACTTCAATAAAATGTATGAACTGTATGACCCATGTACAGTCATGTTTTTCTTCCGTAATAAGCACATCATGATCGATCTGGGAACTGGTAATAATAACAAGATCAACTGGGCTCTTGATAATAAACAAGAGATGATAGATATCATTGAAACTGTTTACAGAGGTGCCAGAAAAGGTCGCGGTTTGGTGATATCACCCAAAGATTATTCAACGAAATATCGATATTGAAAAATTTATACTCTTCATCATTTCACCACTACTCAAATCGCTTGTGACTTTGAAGTTCTCATTGTTATCCATACAAATATTCCACATGAGCCGGACATTTTTAAACTGACATCAATTTTGTTGAATGAGTTGATTCCATTGTTCAGTTCAAGTACTTTTACAAATCTTTTGGCGGATAATTTTGCTTTTAGAATGGTCTAAACTGAATAATTCTGTATTTATTTAAAGTATTACATTAATAAATGCATAACCATTGTAACAAATACAATGTAAAGCTATTCCTTATTTTTGGTATGAATGTGATTTGCTTCTCTCCAACCACAAACTTTTGGTTCATTTTGTTGAATGCCCATGGAAGCAAAAATGTAAAATTTCACATACTTATTAATAGTATTATATCTTACTTTAATTATGTATTATTCTTGCATTCATGCTAGAAAATATTTACTTTAATGTTTTACTTTAATTTCTGATAATCTGAAAAATTTCAGCTATTATCTTACGAGACAGCAAGAAAAAAATTAAGAATGCCCAAACTTTTTCCCCGCAATTCAATGTGTATGGGATTGTTAAGTGGATAATTTCAACCATAATGACGATAAATGATCTAACTGTGTATCTGATCGTGCCAGCTAATGAAGGGCAAACATAAACAAAATTTTATTTCGAAACACGTTTGATTTTAAGATAGACCTTTAACAGCTTGGAATCATTAGATTGCAATAGCTTTCAGAATAATTGAAAGTCTCTGTTTCTTATCATACCATTTGAACATCAAAACATTAAGATTTCAACATTTAATACATCAACCTAAGAATACCAATCTTAATAGTTTTTGCTATAAAAATGCATTTCTATTTCTATTTGATTTGCATTTTATAAATATTAAATTTTCAATAAGAGATTCTGAATCGATAAAATTATTAATTTCTTTATTCCATCAGAATTCACGTTTCAAATATTGAAAAACAGTTATTCAAATGAAATTAATCTTTTTTGTCTCCCGATCTGAACTTTACACTAATGGAATGACATTTACTTCTCATATTAAATTCCTGCAAATATGTTGAGCATTTTTTTCCCTGACCAAAAGGATCATCGTACAAATGCGTCCAAAGATGTGATACGGTCAAACATCACAAAATTTTTCAAGTAATCAACATATAAATTATTTCTCATCATGTAAACTTGAGTTTATCGAATCGAAATAGATTTATGTTATGAATTCAAATTTTCAGTTCAAAATTGGTTACCTCGATCGGACTCCATCTACAAATTATGATCCTATTAGGAAAAAATTTACTGGTCAACTTTCTCAGTTCTTCACCAAACAAATGGAACGCTATAGTTCCATTAATTACACTATTGTGTTTCGCAAACCAATAGATTATGGAGAATGTAATTCCGGCAATTGTACTGGCCTTATTGGACTAGTTCAACGAGGTGAAGCTGATTTTTGTGATAGATTATATTCATTCGCAACAATTCCTGATTCAACTACTGGACTTAAACCAGGAACAGTGTTAGGTGATCTTTCCTGTACCATTTTTACAGCTTTACCCGAAATTGGAATAGTTCGTGAAGATGTCTTTACATCACTTTCGATATTCCCTTTAGATGTAATTCTATCTTTGGCTTTCCTTTTTCTATTTCTTTCATCAATCCCTTTCCTTTTATGGTACTTCAATCCTAAATTGTTCAACATTAGAACCACATCTCCATGGATAATCTGGCCTTTGATTTGTGCAATTTTACGCCAAGCAGCGCGTCTCAAAACTCTTTTTAGTCGTTCATATTTTTCGTTCATTTGGATTTCCATCACGTTAACAATATTTTTTATAACATCGCTTTATTCTAGTTCCTTCACTACAGATCTTTCATCTGAAGCAGCCATAAAAACGATTGATTCACTTGAAGAGGTTGCCGATTGCGGTAGGATTCCAGTGTGGATGGAAGAGTCATTATGCAAAACCATGGTGTATAGCGGTTCTCCTCGAGCTCAACAAGAGATTTTAAAACGAGGACTGTACAGACCGACGGGACCGCTCATGAATGAATTCATTACAAAGAAAGAAGCACAAAGTTTTGTTTTTATTGTTACTCCAGATCAGACTTTTACCGTTCGAATGGGTTATTGTATATACAACCACGGGGCAAAATGGCATCGATCAAAAAATTCATTTCCCGTTCATCTGTTATTTACTGTATTGAATTCCAAGCTCCCTCCTCATGCCACCAAATTTCTCAATATATTTCGCGAGAAACAATTCCAAAGTGGCATCGATTTTTATATCGCAAAGAAATGGCAATTGTACCTTGAAAAGCGACTAGACCCTAAACAAATAAAAGGCTGTTACCATAAAACTTCCATCAGCCCCAATCCTGTTTTGGCTCGCTTCAATCAACTAGATATACAAAATTACAAGCTATTTTTTAAGTACTTGTTATGTATGATTCCAATTTGCATTCTCAGCTTGATTTGTGAATATTTGTATGCCGAGATGAACTCAGTAAGACCCAGTATTGAAAGACATAAAGAAAGAGATTGTAGTTAATTAAAGATAATCTCGATGGATAACCATATTTAATTTAATCATAATTTCAGATAGCAGCTTTTATTCGAACATTAATATCTCAATATCTGTTCCCTTTACATTCTAAATCACTGGGGTTGGACTTTTATTAACTTTTATGCATATTGAAGAAAGCATATCACGCTTTCACTTCACGTTAAAAATATCTTAGGCGGCCAATTCCAAGCCCATACCAAGCTTATGACCTCCAGAATTAAAATTTTTACCATCAATGGAAGCGCAAAGTGTCAGTAAAATACCAGGTCGAAGGCGTTGAGTAAGCCCAAGACCAACAATACCACTATTGTTTACTTTAGCTTTCAATGAGGTATCACTGTCAAGTTTGTAAATGCAGCCGAGACCGAATTGGGTGGAATTTTTATCAGAAGACCAGGCTAGGGAAATACCACTTTCCAATTTATCATTAACACGTTGGTAAACTGTACTAGAGGCTTCCTTTAAATCGGCCCTTTAGAGAGAAAAATAATTAGAAAATTTATAGCAAGATATGAATTTAAAAAAAAGTAGATAAACTTACAGATTAGCAGTCAAGTTGAACTCGGGTGTTTGATATCCAACGGCAATGTTGTTTCGTTTGATTGCATTTTTAGATGGGTCAAAAGAAAGCTGGGCACCTCCCAACCATGATTGGAATCTATAAGAAATTTGAAAAATTTAATTTCATCATGATTTGAGCTTAGAGGTGAAAAAACAGCTGGTCAATGTATAGAATAATTTGCAATATCTTGATACCAACCTAACAACTCCAGCTCCATGTACTATAAAACCACCGTGATCCAAATCAACATCACCATTAAGATGTAATGCATCAGTTTTATATGAAGTTTTGATGACTCCTGACTTTTTACCAGACAATGGGGTGAATGATCCATTGAAACCAAGTTTAAGACCCTTAGCAAATTGATCATCTACGGTAAGCTCGGTGGATAAAACATTATCAGTGGTCCATTTTTCCTTCATTGTTAGTCCATAATCTGGAAGAAAATGTTTGGTTTCCAAATTCGCAGCAATGTTGCCAGTTCCTGTGTTTGAAGTTCCACTAACATTGAACTCGACTTTATTTTGAGTTTTAGTCTTGAAGTCAAGTTTAACAATACCAAGATCTGAATAAAATAAAGAAGCAAAACATGTGAGACAAAACAAAATATGTGACAAGTCACAAAACTTGGTGTGTGTTTGTTAAATACTTGGAATGGAAGTGCAAAATTGATCAAAATTTCATTATAATTGATTCATAACTATTTCCAATCAAACCTTAATACTGTTCAAAGAATGTTTGAAGGTCAAATTGGAGAATCAAAGGGAGAGATTACATAAGAAACTACTTACGGTAATTTTTGTTGAACAAATCTTTGGCTTGTTTACCCAAATCAGCGAAACATGGAGTAGTCATTGTGAGATAGGACAATTCAACAATCAACAATTGAAATAGAAAGAAAGGAGAAAGTGATTAGTAAATTAATCCGAACCGGTACCTGAAATAATATGATGATATAAGATGATATTGAATGGAATCAGTTTTTAAAGAAACATGTAACCACCTATACGCATGTTCTCTAACTAAAGCGGTGAATTTGATTGCAATACAAAGTTTTTCAAAGGAGTGGTGCCATACAATTCAATTTAAATTATATAATACAGTTGTAGTTGTGATCAACCTTGCAAACAAAGGCGCCGTCTACCCTTCCCTACCTAGGTGTCTTACCGAAAGTAGGCGCTAGGCTTTATCCAGCTTACCTAGGAATCCATCAGGAAGGGAGCATGGATTGTTCAGGGGGCTTAACCCTGAGTAAGCACTACTGTAGGTTGACTTAACCTCAGGACTTTGACGCCAACGTCAAGATGCAGAGTACAACATATAAAGGTTTGCAGTCTTATCGCCAATGCTGACCATTAGACCAATATTAAATTAAAACCGAGATCAGTCTCCATTTAACAAGAAATATTCAAAGTAGCTTTACGATCGAATTTAGTTCAATTTAGTTTTTTGTTTTACTTTGTGTTTTAAATTACTTTTGAATGCTCTGTGCATCTAGAGAATCCATCAAATAGTTTGATTTTCATTTATTTTGTGTCAGAACAATCAAGGTGAGTCTGGGTCTTTCAATACTGGGTCTTACTGAGTTCATCTCGGCATACAAATATTCACAAATCAAGCTGAGAATGCAAATTGGAATCATACATAACAAGTACTTAAAAAATAGCTTGTAATTTTGTATATCTAGCTGATAAAAGCGGGCCAAAGCCGGAGTGGGACTGATGGAAGTTTTATGGTAACAGCCTTTTATTTGTTTAGAGTCTAGTAGCTTTTCAAGGTGCAAAAGCCATTGCTTTGCAATATAAAAATCGATGCCACTTTGGAATTGTTTCTCGCGAAATATATTGAGAAATTTGGAGGCATGAGGAGGGAGCTTGGAATTCAATACAGTAAATAACAGATGAACGGGAAATGAATTTTTTGAGCGATGCCATTTTGCCCCGTGGTTGTATATACAATAACCCATTCGAACGGTAAAAGTCTGATCTGGAGTAACAATAAAAACAAAACTTTTTGCTCTTTTCTTTCTTATAAATTCCAGCATCAGCTCTCCCGTCGGTCTATACAGTCCTCGTTTTAAAATCTCTTGCTGAGCTCGAGGAGAACCGCTATACACCATGGTTTTGCATAATGGCTCTTCCATCCACACTGGAATCCTACCGCAATCGGCAACCTCTTCAAGTGAATCAATCGTTTTTATGGCTGCTTCAGATGAAAGATCTGTAGTGAAGGAACTAGAATAAAGCGATGTTATAAAAAATATTGTTAACGTGATGGAAATCCAAATGAACGAAAAATATGAACGACTAAAAAAAGTTTTGAGACGTGCTGCTTGACGTAAAATTGCACAAATCAAAGGCCAGATTATCCATGGAGATGTGGTTTTAATGTTGAACAATTTAGGATTGAAGTACCATAAAAGGAAAGGGATTGATGAAAGAAATAGAAAAAGGAAAGCCAAGGATAAAATTACATCTAAAGGGAATATCGAAAGTGATGTAAAGACATCTTCACGAACTATTCCAATTTCGGGTAAAGCTGTAAAAATGGTACAGGAAAGATCACCTAACACTGTTCCTGGTTTAAGTCCAGTAGTTGAATCAGGAATTGTTGCGAATGAATATAATCTATCACAAAAATCAGCTTCACCTCGTTGAACTAGTCCAATAAGGCCAGTACAATTGCCGGAATTACAATCTCCATAATCGAGTGGGTCGTAAAACACAACAGTGTAATTAATGGAACTATAGCGTTCCATTTGTTTGGTGTAGAACTGAGAAAGTGTACCATTAAATTTTTTCCTAATAGGATCATAATTTGTAGATGGAGTCCGATCGAGGTAACCAATTTTGAACTGAAAATTTAAATTCATAACATGAATCTATTTTGATTCGATAAACTCAAGTTCACATGATGAGAAATAATTTATATGTTGATTACTTGAAAAATTTTATGGTGTTTGACCGTATCACATCTTTGGACGCATTTGTACGATGATCCTTTTGGTCAGGGAAAAAAATGCTCAACATATTTGCAGGAATTTAATATGAGAAGTAAATGTCATTCCATTAGTGTAAAGTTCAGATCGGGAGACAAAAAAGATTAATTTCATTTGAATAACTGTTTTTCAATATTTGAAACGTGAATTCTGATGGAATAAAGAAATTAATAATTTTATCGATTTAGAATCTCTTATTGAAAATTTAATATTTACAAAATGCAAATCAAATATAAATTCAAATGCATTATTATAGCAAAAACTATTAAGACTGGTATTCTTAGGTTGATGTATTAAATGTTGAAATCTTAATGTTTTGATGTTCAAATGGTATGATAAGAAACAGAGACTTTCAATTATTCTGAAAGCTATTGAAATCTATTGATTCCAAGCTGTTAAAGGTCTATCTGAGAATCAAACGTGTTTCAAAATAAAATGTTTGCCCTTTATTAGCTGGCACGATTAGATACACACTTACAAGGGAGGTGACCCACCTGGTTTGATTTGATTCGTGAAATTTCATGATGAATCGATGGAAATAGGTTAAAAAAGATGTTTGCTCAAGTCATAGGACCTGCAAATTTTCGCTCCAATTTCATTCCAATTCTAAGTCTAATTCAGCCCAATTATTGTAATAAACTTAAACTATGAAAAATTACCATTCTCAAGTTGAGACTGTTTAGTTGAATTGAAAATGATAAAAACAAAGACATTGCACAATGCACTAAACAAAATGAATGTTAGTCTCAACTTAAGAATGGTAATTTTTCATTTCATTCAGTTTCAGAAAAGAGCTGATGAAGAGCGGATTTTACGGGTGTCAGGTTGATACGAATAGTTTTGGTCAATGTTTGGATTTGATTTATGAATTGAATAGCGAATATAATATAAGGTTTAATTCAATATAATTTGTTGTATAATTTCAATGTTTACTGAACAAGTATAAACCTTAAACTAACTCTTCATTTTTATTCAATACTAAACATTAAAAGAAACAACTTATTGTTGTAACAATGATTGACAAGGATATTGATAATAATTAGTAAAAATGATCAACAAAAACCCTAACAATACTCAACAGCCCCTCATGTTGATTATTTTACTGAATCTCATGTAACAATAAACCAAGAAATTCATGAAACTTGGGACTTACAAGTGGTTTCGTCACGATATCAGCTTTGTTAGCTGAGCTTTGCACATGTTTCAATCTTATTAATCCATTTTCAATTTGATCTCTAATAAAATGATGGCGAATGTCAATATTCTTCGTTCGTGAGTGGAATACAGGGTTCTTAGCTAATTTGATTGAACCTTGATTGCCACAATTCATGTCTACAGGTGTTTCAACCTCATAGCCTAATTCATTCATCAATGATTTCAACCAAATAACCTCTTTAACTGCCTCAGTCTGACAAGGCAACCCCGAGAATTGTTAATTCGATTTCTTTTTGAAAATAGTTTTATTGGGTATTTCTGATGGTGGTTAGAAAGAAAATACACAAAGTAGCTGCCACATTTCAGTCGTGGTAGTGTGGGACTGAAATTAGATGGCCACAGCATATCGTTTTCTGGCAATGGGCGCATCTAATAAAAGAGCTTTTGTCGCATTCAAATGCACATTTTTCACCACCTACATTAAAAAGAACATCTTTAGGGTGTAGAAAATCCTCTACTTCGACTGGAAATCCAGACTTTTTTCAAGCATACTTTATCATATTTTGAAATAGTGGAGCTCGGAATGATTCCAAATGATTGCTTGCATTCTGCAAACAGTAGCTCTATCATGGACAGTTGTAACAATCCTGCCAATCATTAATCTTTGTGGAAATCTTTTGTGGAAATCTTTCCACTGCCTGAAAAAATAAACGTCTAAAGGCTGAAAAAATCCTGTTGTACCAGGAGGTAACGTTTTTAAAACTATCTCTTGGTCATGTCCTGCAAAGATCTGTGCATTTCGTTGCGATGAAAATGAATCAAGTATCAAACATGTTTTGGACTGAACATTTGGATACAAACAATTGTCACGCCAGGCTAGTAGAGTTTCTTTATTCACTTTACCAGACTTGGTACATGTGATATAAAGTCCATTGATGTTTAGTAATTGGCTCACAACTCGAGGACCAAAACTACCACTTAGCTCTTGCAATACTATCATTAGATTTGGGCAAAGTATACCAGATATACTTATGATAGGCTGCACAGTGTATGAATGGGTGAGTGCCCTTGATGAACCAATAGTACAGACAGTATCAGTTTCTACTTGGAAAGAGAGGGTTCGCTTTCCATGCATTTCATACTGGAACCCTGATTGGTCACTGTTGAGCACTTGTTCTGCACTAAATTCTGGAAATATTACATCATTGAATTGTACAAGAAACGCAGCACCATCATTCTCAATTTGTTCTTGATCTATTGAATATTTCCGCCTTGTGAATTTAGTGATCTTTCTGGAAACAATTTTATTTTTTCTTTTAAACAAAACAATCCAAGATGAAGACGCTTTGAAACTTTCCAATCCTAATTCAGAAGACTTCTCTAGAGCCCAACCTTTCAGAACATTGTCATGTATGGCCACGCCCAGATTTCTAGTGTCTTCGAATCTTTGCCATACATACTTGCTGATTTCTGCATACTTTTCTCTCACGGTACCAAAGTTTTCTGGATATTCTCTGAATCTATATATGTATACTGGGAATCTCACTCTTCTAAAAGTATGGTTTATTGATTTCAAAACCAATGATGGAGATGAGGATAAAATTTTGGTCTTCGCAACTGATAAATTCCTTGGCTATATTTGTGATTCAGATCATGTATATTCTGATGGAACTTTTAAAAGTGTTCCAAAACTTTTTCACTCTTTGTACACTCTTCATGCTACTGCTCTCCACTCCTAATGCTACTTATTCAACCTACCTCAGGTTATTCAGAATAATTCAGGATTTATGCACAAATATCGGAACGGTATGGAAACCGAACAAGTTCACAACTGATTTTGAATATGCTACTATCAAAGCACTGAATGTATGCTTCCCAGCCTTGGAGATCAAATGTTGTTTATTCCACTTTGGACAAAGTTTATGGCGTATCGTGGTCAAGCACAACTTATCTGCTGAATACAATCAAAGTGATGCATCTGTATTCATGGCGATAAAAAGAATTCTTGCTCTTCCGTTTTTGAAGCCAGATGACATTCAGGATAATTTTGATTACATCGTGAGCGATTCACCGTAAAATGATAACCTGGATGAATTCTTTTTTTTACTTCAAAAACACTTATCTACGAAATCAGGCCCGTTTCGCCGCTAAAACTTGGAATCATTTCAATGACAAGGATCCAAGGACTAATAATCATGTCGAAGGCTGGCATTTCGCTCTCAATAAGTCTGTTGGACGGATTCATGCAAACTTATAGATGTTCTTGGAACAAATCGTTCACCATCAAAACGCATTCGAGGTCAATTTGGCAATGCAGCAGAATGGTGCTGAAACTGTGGCCAGGAATAGAAAAGCGATTGAAGTGAATGCAGGGATAGCTTATTTAACTGAGAAATATATTGCAAATCAATTATCAACCAACCAACTCAAAATTCAATAAGAAACAACCGGGTAAATGTTACCGTTGTCTACAACAAGGAAAGCCAAATCAATTGCATTGGTCGTCAGATTGTCCATAAAGAGAAATGGTGATCGATTTAATGTTGTCAATTATACTTCAACTGGCTATCAAATCAATGAGGGACAATCGGATTTGAATCCAGGTCGTAGTGAACAAACGCACACAACCAAAGCGGTGAATTTGATTGCAATACAAAGTTTCTCAAATTAAATTCAATTTTAATTATCGTTGTGATCAACCTTGCAAACAAAGGCGCCGTCTACCTTTCCCTACCTAGGTGTCTTACCGAAAGTAGGCGCTAGGCTTTATCCAGCTTACCTAGGAATCCATCAGGAAGGGAGCATGGGATTGTTCAGGGGGCTTAACCCTGAGTAAGCACTACTGTAGGTTGACTTAAACTCAGGACTTTGACGCCAACGTAAAGATGCAGAGTACAACATATAAAGGTTTGCAGTCTTATCGCCAATGCTGACCATTAGACCAATATTAAATTAAAACCGAGATCAGTCTCCATTTAACAAGAAATATTCAAACAACTTTACGATCGAATTTAGTTAAAGGAGGGTCTCCAAAAATCTTTACTTTTTTGTCGTTGCTAGTTAAGATCTCAACTTTTTTTGAGAGCTAATGCAACTATGAAGATCTTAAAAATCTTATGTATTTTTCTCTGAGATCAATAGTTTTTGAGATTTTTAAGGTCAAAGCCCGTAACTTTCGGGTCTCTTGCAGGCCAAACCAAAGCATATTGCATCTTTATATTGCAATTCTATGTAGATTATATTTAGTACAATTGATTTAACGTATAAAAAGTTTTCTATCAGTTACGCGTGCTGAAATAATTGAGTTTAGAAAAATTCTGAAAAAATGCGCTAATATGATTACTGCTTTAGATATCAATACTTGTCTTTGTTAAAATAATAAAATCAATATTGTCCATGCAAATGACCTTCAACTTTTGATTATCTATTAAGATGAGCGAAAAAACTCAGGTTGAATATAACGCTAATGCCCATGTTAAACCTCATAGGAGAAAATAAATGTCATCTGAACCTGACCATTTTCAATATTCTTATACTTCTTTACAGCGCGGATTCATATCTGAAAATGGAAAATTCGTGCGCGCAGCAGATTTATCTATAACCCAGTTTGAAGCATTGCATTGAAAAAACTTTGTTACATGATAACTTTTTGTCAAAGACAGATATACTGAAATAGAATTCATATTTACAATGCTTGAACAATCGAAAGTATGTGTGTGACCTTGATGGTACTATAGAGGTCAAAAGATAAAAAGACCTTGTATGACCTTCAACCGTTTCTTTTTAACATCTGCGCAATTTTTTAAAATATGAGACTGAAAATCAAGTCTGAATAACTTCTGGTTAAAAAGTTCTCCGAGCAAAAGCCGATAACTCGATGTATAGATAAATGCTTATTAACTAGATTATCTTTCATATTTTTGCCTAACAGTTTTCAGATTTGAATCTGCGCTGTAAAGAAGTTGATCTCAGAGAAAAATACATAAGATTTTTGTGATCTTCATCGTTGCATTAGCTCTCAAAAAAAAGTTGAGATCTTACCTAGCAAAGACAAAAAAGTAAAGATTTTTAGAGACCCTCCTTTAGTTTTTTGTTTTATTTTGTGTTTTAAATTACATTTGAATGCTCTGTGCATCTAGGGAATCCATCAAATAAACAAATCCATTTAACAAGAAATATTCAAAGTTGGTAAAGGGTCAAAATAGCTAAAGCAAAACAGATAAGGTCAAAACAGATAATGCCGGATAAGCGTCTCTGGGCTAAAAAACTATAATGCGCTTAAATACGTAATGATCAGTTTATTGTTAATCGATTAAAATAAAACTTTTTCTCTCTTTTAACTCAAAATATTCATAAGAATATTTGTCCTCGATATACATTACTATAATGTACAGGGCATTTCAGCTAATTTTCCCGTTGTAAATTGGCTATATCTTTGCCTCTGTGTGACCTAGAGGTTCGATATTTTGTTACTGGAAATTTGGGCGATACTCAATTGTCATATTCTAAGGTCAAGATCATTCAAGGTCGTTTCGTTATTTGACCTCTAACTGATATTTGGAGGTCATTTTCTGAGAGTTCAAAAATTTTCAAATCGGTTGATGCTAGTGACATGTCCATAATTTATTCTGGTCAAAAGATATGAGTGTTTACACATTTTTGTATTGATCGATTGGTTTTAAGAAAAATGCATTTATTTTTCCAACGGTGTAAGATACTGACTCGTAGCATACATCAACCGATTTGAAAATTTTTGCACTCTTAGAAAATGATCTCCAAATATCAGTTAGAGGTCAAATAACGAAACGACCTTGAATGACCTTGACCTTGGAATATGACAATTGAGTATCGCTCAAATTTCTAGTAACAAAATATCGAACCTCTAGGTCACTCAGGGGCAAAGATATAGCCAATTTACAACGGGAAAATTGACTGAAATGCCCTGTATGTGAAATAGTCAGTAACACTGATAGTGGATCTTTACTATACGTTAATATTAATAACTTGTGTTAAAGCTATATAAGATTTTTAATGGTTGAATCGAAAACATGAATTTAAGATAAACATAGAGTAATGTATTAAAACATAAACTGAATGAATCTATCCGTAGATGGTCAATTTTCCTTCAGTTTTTCTCTCCAATCCTTATTGTTAATTAACAATACCCAAGTCTTTTTCAAGTAAAGGATGATAATATTAACTTCAACAATCAATCTTGATTTCTAATAATTGTTGGCCATTTACATATTTATCATGCATTTTTTTCAAACAATCTGAATAGAATAGTGAATCTTTTCTTTCTTACTGAATATGAGTGACAATTTTACAATTATCAAGTCTGCTAAAGGCACAGGCTAAGATCACATAGTTTTTGATAATTATGAGCATGGTAAATACAGAAAAGTTGGATTAACAAGTTATTGACGCTGTGTCAATGCTAATTGTACAGGGAGATTCATCTTAACGTAAAATGTAATTGTGAAAAAGGGTGAACATGACCATGAACCGGATAAAATGAGATTAATCAAATCAACCCAGCGTAATTATGCAAAGAAGGTCGCCACAACTGAAAATTTTTGACGAATAAAAGAAAATCATGATAAAGCGACCATGTAAACGATTAATTCTGTCAATCAAACGAAAGATGAAATAATTGCATCTTTACAAACTTTCAATCAACTAAGAGAAACAATTCAAAGAGCTCGTTCGAAGCGTTTCCCTGACCAGCCAAGAACTATTGAGGAAATAGTCGTCCCTGAATGCTTTCTTCGAATGCAAATGGACTTTTCTTTCGTTCGAGCGCGAATAACATGCTTGTCTTTTTGATCAATGAATTTTATCGTATTTATGTTCAGCTGAACATATTCATGCAGACGGAAGCTTTCGAAGTGTACCAAGAATGTTTCAATCCCTTTATTCACTGCATGTTATGAAAAATGGAATCATGGTGCTATCGTTTATGCGCTATTACCCGATTCAACCATATCAGCTCATTTACAACTTTTACGGGCGATACAAGATCTGTGTGCTGCAATCGATTTGGTCTGGAATCCATCTAAATTTACGCTTTATTTTGAAGCAGCAGCAATGAAGGCTATTCAGATAACATTCCCGAACTGCGAATTGAAATGTTGTCTGTTTCATTTCGCTCAGAGCTTATGGCGAAATGTTGGCAAACATGGACTCATTGAGTGCTACAGATCAGATAGCGATGCAGTTAAGAGAATATCGGCTTTGCCATTCATTAAAGTCCAACATATTATAGAAACTTTTGACAGAATAGTTGCTCAAGCCCCAGTCGATTCTCAAATGCAATCTTTTATTGATTATTTTAAGCGAACTTATCTTAACGAACAATCAAGATTCCCATTGACGATATGGAATAACGGAATTGCGACCCAAGGACAAACAATCATGTCGAGGGATGGCACTCAGTATTCAATCGTGCTGTTGGACGAAACCATGCGAATATTTGGATTTTTATTGAGAATCATATTAAACAGCAGAATTCTTACGAAGTTAGCGTTCTGATGGCGGATTATGGTGCAAGAATGACGGGCTCAAGAATTTATAAAGAAATTAATCAAAGAATTATGAATGTTACTGAAGATTATGATGCTAATATCATAACGGCATTCGAATGTGTTGATAAATTGAAATATTATACAAAACTATCTGATCTGAATTGATTTTGATGAATTGATGTGGACTAATGATAAGTGCACGATTCCCTGCGCAGTAGTTCATCGTTCATTTTGTATATGCGCATTTACATTCGCTCTTGATTAAATTGTACCCGACAAATTATTTCCAATAAAAAAATCATGTTCAATTCCATTCTATCGCCATTTTCATTCAAGTTTGAAAAAAGTTTTTGATACCACGCCATCTATTGGCAAAATTTATTTCAGAGTCATGCGCACATTTTTTTTTATCTATTTTGACTTTAACCAACCAGCTTTTGCTGCAAAGAGGCCTATCCGACATGGTTTTATCTGTTTTGACCCTGGACCTTCAAAGTAACTTTACGATCGAATTTAGTTCAATTTAGTTTTTTGTTTTATTATGTGTTTTGCATTACTTTTGAATGCTCTGTGCATCTAGGGAATCCATTAAATAATTTGATTTTCATTTATTTTGTGTCAGAACAATCAAGGTGAGTCTGGGTCTTTCAATACTGGGTCTTACTGAGTTCATCTCGGCATACAAATATTCACAAATCAAACTGAGAATGCAAATTGGAATCATGCATAACATGTACTTAAAAAATAGCTTGTAATTTTGTATATCTAGTTGATTGAAGCGAGCCAAAACAGGATTGGGGCTGATGGCAGTTTTATGGTAACAGCCTTTTATTTGTTTAGGGTCTAGTCGCTTTTCAAGGTACAATTGCCATTTCTTTGCGATATAAAAATCGATGCCACTTTGGAATTGTTTCTCGCGAAATATATTGAGAAATTTGGAGGCATGAGGAGGGAGCTTGGAATTCAATACAGTAAATAACAGATGAACGGGAAATGAATTTTTTGATCGATGCCATTTTGCCCCGTGGCTGTATACACAATAACCCATTCGAACGGTAAAGGTCTCATCTGGAGTAACAATAAAAACAAAACTTTGTGCTTCTTTCTTTGTTATGAATTCATTCATGAGCGGTCCCGTCGGTCTGTACAGTCCTCGTTTTAAAATCTCTTGCTGAGCTCGAGGAGAACCGCTATACACCATGGTTCTGCATAATGGCTCTTCCATCCACACAGGAATCCTACCACAATCTGCAACATCTTCAAGTGAATCAATCGTTTTTATGGGTGCTTCAGATGAAAGATCTGTAGTGAAGGAACTAGAATAAAGCGATGTTATAAAAAATATTGTTAACGTGATGGAAAGCCAAATGAACGAAAAATATGAACGGCTAAAAAGAGTTTTGAGACGCGCTGCTTGACGTAAAATTGCACAAATCAAAGGCCAGATTATCCATGGAGATGTGGTTTTAATGTTGAACAATTTAGGATTGAAGTACCATAAAAGGAAAGGGATTGATGAAAGAAATAGAAAAAGGAAAGCCAAGGATAAAATTACATCTAAAGGGAATATCGAAAGTGATGTGAAGACATCTTCACGAACTATTCCAATTTCGGGTAAAGCTGTGAAAATGGTACAGGAAAGATCACCTAACACTGTTCCTGGTTTAAGTCCAGTAGTTGAATCAGGAATTGTTGCGAATGAATATAATCTATCACAGAAATCAGCTTCACCTCGCTGAACTAGTCCAATAAGGCCAGTACAATTGCCGGAATTACATTCTCCATAATCTATTGGTTTGCGAAACACAATAGTGTAATTAATGGAACTATAGCGTTCCATTTGTTTGGTGTAGAACTGAGAAAGTTGACCAGTAAATTTTTTCTTAATAGGATCATAATTTGTCCATGGAGTCCGATCGGCGTAAACAATTTTGAACTGAAAATTTGAATGCATAACATAAATCTATTTCGATTCGATAAACTCATGTTTACATGATGAGAAATAATTTATATGTTGATTACTTGAAAAATTTTATAATGTTTGACCGTATCACATCTTTGGACGCATTTGTACGATGATCTTTTTGGTCAGGGAAAAAATGCTCAACATATTTGCAGGAATTTAATATGAGAAGTAAATGTCATTCCATTAGTGTAAAGTTCAGATCGGGAGACAAAAAAGATTAATTTCATTTGAATAACTGTTTTTCAATATTTGAAACGTGAATTCTGATGGAATAAAGAAATTAATAATTTTATCGATTTAGAATCTCTTATTGAAAATTTAATATTTATAAAATGCAAATCAAATAGAAATAGAAATGCATTATTATAGCAAAACTATTAAGATTGGTATTCTTAGGTTTCTCTGGTCAATGTTGAAATTTTAATGTTTTGATGTTCAAATGGTATGTTAAGAAACAGAGACTTGCAATTATTCTGAAAGCTATTGCAATCTAATGATTCGAAGCTGTTAAAGGTCTATCTTAAAATCAAACGTGTTTCGAAATAAAATTTTGTTTATGTTTGCCCTTCATTAGCTGGCACGATTAGATACACAGTTAGATCATTTATCGTCATTATGGTTGAAATTATCCACTTGACAATCCCATACACATTGAATTGCGGGGAAAAAGTTTGGGCATTCTTAATTTTTTTCTTGCTGTCTCGTAAGATAATAGCTGAAATTTTTCTGAAAATTAAACATGTTATTGTTTATTATTGCTTATTGCTTATGTTATTGCTTTGATATCTGCGAAAGTCAAAAACTCAGATCATCAGAAATTAATCAAAACCTCTCAATAGAACGAACCTTAAATTAGGAACTTATTATTCAATGTTTAAACATTAAAGTAAATATTTTCTAGCATGAGTGCAAGAATGATACATGATTAAAGTAAGATAATATTAATTAGTACAGGCTATTCAGAAATTGTCCATGAACTTTTTTTCTGAATATCTTTTGAGAAAAATATTTTTCATGCCTAATTTTATTTTCTAGTTAATCCATAACGAAAAGGTAATTTTCTGAGACCATGTTCACAATTCTAAGACTTTGCATACGGATTTGCACAGGAAAAACATTCTTTGATAGCCCTCAATCGTTGATTTATACGATGCAATTGATATGCTCTTGCTTTCTAGAGGGATTTCATGTCTTTTGGCGATAGTTTGATGCTTTTAGAGGCTTTTGTTAGTTGAATAATGCTATTTAAAAAAATGAGCATTATAACTTTAACTATAATCAACTTTTATCCAGGTTTAATCCCGTGAGACATTATTTCATAACTAAACCGATATTTTACGTTAATGCAGGTGAGATTCTGGTTAAAATACACTGGTTGACAAAATTATAAGACCACTTAACTATTCAGCCTGCATCTTTGAATGTTTAGATTTCATGAGTTTTAATAATAGATTTGAAAAGAGCATAAAAAGTTGAATCAGATAAGACCTTGATTGGAAAAATATATGAAATAGTTAGAAAATTATTACGCAAAAATCCAAATTTGAAGGTGACAAAAGTATAAGACCACTTTATTAATTTCACGATTTCTTGATACATACATTGCGAATTTTTTGGTGCAAATAATGTAGTATTTATGTAAATTAAGATAATTTTAGATTTTGGTGAAATTATAATCAACCAATTTTCGTAAAATTGAAGAATTAGGTTTCCATAGGAATGCATTGAAAAATTAGGTAAATTCCAATTAATTATTAGATGAAACTTAATTTTATGGATTTTTTTCATGCTGGTTGTTTAAAATAATTATAAAAACAATTAACTGTTTGAATTTTGGCAATCGGATGATTCGTTCTCAATTGATGAACAATTGATTTTTTCTTATATGCTTTTCCATTGAAAAGCATATGTACAGTGCATTGCAAAAATTTAGGAATCGCGCGCTTTGGACTTGATTACATTAAATTAAATGATAGATTCGGGAATTAAACTATGGAAACTATTCCCACAAGCATTTGTTTACATTTGATATCAATAAAGTTAAAATTCGTTATGTTATAATTAGTTAATTAGTGAATTAAGTTTAGTTAAACAATCTTTCTATTGCAAAAGTTTAGGAATTGTGGCCTTAACTTCTCAGATACAAACTTTTTTCAGGTAATTTTTTCAGAGCATTTTCAGGTCAGATAGTTAATTAAATTGTTTTTATTAGGATTGATTTCAGCAACTCGTTAAAGAATGGGCAAAGCACAAGAGCTTAATGATACTGAACGATCTCAGATACTTCGTCTTCGAGAACTGCACCCTGATTGGACTAATAAAGCGATTGCAAATCATGTTGGCCGTAGTCCTCAAACTATTGGACGATTATTGAGATCACCTCAAACCTATGGCAAAGCTAAAAGATCAGGTAGACCCAAGGTACTTACACCAAGAGACGAGCGTGAAATTGTTAGAATGGCAAAGAACGATAAATTAAGCACGCAAAGCATAACGAAAGAGCTAAATTTGACCTGCCATCAAACAACAGTATGGAGAAGTTTGCAATCTCAGCCTGATATTGTATACGGAAAGCTCAAATCCAAGCCTGTTTTGACACAAAGGCATAAGGATAGACGATATGAATTTGCTTGCAAAATGATATCGTTACCAGATAATGAATGGAATCAGATCATTTGGTCTGATGAAAAAAAATGGAACCTTGATGGTCCAGATGGGATTCGGTCATACTGGTATGACTTAAGGGCTGATCGGCAATATTTTTCTCGGCGTCAAAATGGAGGTGGCGGTGTCATGATTTGGAGTGGATTTGCATCTGCAGGTACTCTTCCGATTGCTTTCTGCAATACTAAAATGAATTCAATTGATTATCAGGACATATTAGCTGAATATTTACTTCCTAATGGACCTCTAATTACGAACGGAGACTTCACATTCATGCAAGATAATGCACCGATTCATTCGTCTCAATCAACGAAAGCATTTCTTGATGCGAATGGAATCAAAGTTCTTGATTGGCCTGCATGAAGTCCTGACCTTAATCCAATAGAGAACCTCTGGGGATGGTTAACAAGAAAGGTTTACGGTCAAGGAAAGCAATATCAGAGAATTTCAGATTTGAAAGCGAGTATTATTCATGAATGGAATCAAGTGCCTAATGACCTTTTAATTAAATTATCGAGCTCAATGAAGAATAGATTATTGCAAGTTATAAAAAATAGAGGAGGTTCTATTGAATATTAGGCACTATGATGGACTTGGTCTGAAATTAAACCGAAAGTTCCTAAACCTTTGCAAAAAAAAACTTTAACATAGCTTTAAATTTCCTACTTTTATAAATTTTCTTAACATTTTGCATATTTGATTAATATTGATTCATGGTTTGATGATGAAGTTACATGGAATGCAAAAAAAATGATCAAATTCCGTCAATTATATCTCTAGATATCAAGCAATAAAGGTTAAAATGCGCGATTCCTAAATTTTTGCAATGCACTGTGAAAGGTGAAGAATTTAAGCAATTGTTCATCAATTGAGAACGAATCAATCGATTGCCGAAATTCAAACAGTTAATTGTTAGATGATTATTTTAAACAATCAACATGAAAAAAGTTCTAAAAAATGAACTCAATCTAATAAAAAATTGGAATTTACGTAATTTTGCAATGTATTCCTATGGAAATCTAATTTCTCAATTTTACGAAAATTGGTTGATTATAATTTCACCAAAATCTAAAATTATCTTAATTTACATAAATACTACATTATTTGCACCAAAAAATTTCATTTCATAACTACACCGATATTTTACGTTAATTCAGGTAAGATTCTGGTTAAAATATACTCTATACTTCCAAAGTTTGGGCTGAGCTTCAATTTAACATCAACACTTTATTTGTATAATTTCAACTTTTTATTTTCCGAATAAGATCTCCATATTGGACATTTTCATTCACTGGTAGTCGCCGACAGTTTACATCAAAGAGTAAAGGAGAAGAGACTACTCTCAACACAATTTTTTAGTTGTTAAGAAGCGACTCTATTGGGGCGCCAGATGAAAGAGCTCTTTCTTTTTACTCTCTTTTTCATTTTTCGCTCTTACTTTTCACTAACTTTTTTAAGTAATTTTTCTAAGTTTGCTGCAAAAGCCTTAAGTTTAATTAATTGTTTATTTGTTGTTTGATGGTTCAATTATGATTATTTATGAGTTATTTAAACAACTGCCACAAGCAGTTATTTAAAAAATTTACGTAACGATGTCCATTGAAAGAAGCCGAAGAGAGAGAAATGAAAGAGAATGAAGATGAAGCGAGATAAGGTGAAGAAATATGAGGACAAGATAGAGAGTGAAAAGAGAAAGAAAGAGAAAGAAAGAGAAAGAAAGAGAGGAGAAAGAGATTGAAGAACAAGAAAAAGAAAAGAAAGCAAGAGAAGACCAAAACAATGCACATAAACTGTGCGATTAAACAGTGCCTGTTAAATGTGCCACATTATGTAGTTTAACCATTGCTGATAAGTTGATTTATCAACCACTGAGTTATGTAAGCATTTTTATTATATTTAAACATAAAATGCATTGCATTTTCAGTAACTTAAAAGCAATTGTATCAATATTGAATATGAATTAATCTGACAATGAATATTGAATAATGAATAATGTGGTTGATACTTTCATTTATTTCTTATTCAACTGATTAACATTAAGAATTAGTATTGAATGCTATCAAATTCGGATGAAACATCTTGCATTGACAATTTAAACTCACTGTTTTTGATTTTTCAAGAGCTTTATCATGCACTTCGTAATTTTCTGGATAAACTGAGTATGGTAAATATTATTGGTATCAAAAAGTCCTTGCCCTTAGTGGGTAAAGGTCTGCAAGAAGCTTTATTTTAGAAATAGTCTCCTTCGGAGTCAATACAGCTTTCATATCTAGATCGAAGTTGACCTAGCCCGTACAGATACCAATCGGCGGGCTTGGAAGCAAAAAACTCTTCAACGGCCGTCTTTGTCTCTTCAAGGGGCGTGTCCTGCCGTTTGCGTTGGAATCTTTTCAAATTTGACAATAAAAAGAAGTCGCTAGGGGCCATATCTGGATAGTACGGGGGGTGGGGAAGAGGTACCCAATTCATTTCCTTGATTTTTGCCAAGGTATGCTTTGCCTTATGACATCTGGCATTGTCTTGGAGAAAGAGCGGCCGTCTTGATGGCCTATTTGGCCTCTTAGTTTCCAAAAGTCCATTGACTTCCTCCATTTGGCTGTACTCACTGCTGTTGATTGTTTCACCCCGTTCCATCCATTTAATCAACAAGATCCCTTCTGAATCTCACCAAACGCATGCCATTGCCTTTTGAGTCCGTTGGTCAGTACGGGCTCGTTTAGAAAGCTCTGACGTGGAGGCCACCCACTCTGCAGTCTCCGTTCGGGTCCCAGGATTATCTGCATAGACCCACGTTTCATCCATAGTGATCAGACACCTTATAAATGTTGATTGTTGTTACATATAAAGGTCAAGACCGCTTTTCGCCAGCGTTAATCTTTGTTGATTATGATCCTCTGTCAACTTATGGGGAGCCCACGCTTTTTTAGGCCAAGTTGATCTTTAATAATGGCTTGCATGGTACCATATGAAACGTTAAACCTTGCAGATAAATCCTCAATGCCGATTCGCCGATCAGATTCGATGATCTTTTTAACAGGGCCTTGAATAGCGGAATAGTCGATTTCTGTCGGGCGGCCTGATCTTGGCTCATGCTCCACATTGGTACGACCAAGGCGAAATTCTCGATGTAGCCGCTTGATGGTTGAGTCACTTGGGCACTCGTCCTGATAAACAGATTTCAATTCTGAGGTCACTTTTTGGAGATCGAACCCCTTTTTAACTAAGAATTTTATCACAGAGTGATATTCAACTGGTTTCACTATGGTCATTGGGAAATTACAACCGACCTATTTGAGTCACATAAATGAAATGTGACATCCGTTTCCTATGGCCTAATAGCTTCCTATCGCAACTAACGCCATCTAGATGTGACCTGGGTAACCCACTAAGGGCAAGGACTTTTGATACCACTAATATGATAATTTAGCCCAAAAATGAGCTCAATAGTAGTCATCAATCATACGTTGATTATATCTTGTGTAGTTTGAATAAAAACCTTATTTCATATTAACTAGTTGCTGATTGACATATATTCAATTCTCATATGAATGGGATTATCATTTATTAGTTCGAATTATGTTCTTGCTTAGTAAAATTGCTTCAGAATTCCCAATCTAAATTCAGCAAAATTCATTTTACTTTATAAGTTATCCGAAAGTGCATTAAATTTGTGTATATGATGTAAAAGTGATGTAAAAATCATTATTAAACTTGCTCAACAATTAATTTAACTTGATTCGCATTGAGAAACTTAATAAAAATTGTTTCAAAAAGAAAGAGAAAAGAAAGAGAAAAAGTAAGAGAAAAAAGAAAGAGACTGGTTTGTATGCCACCATCGGATGTGCGCCAAGCTTGCCTTTAGCTTGTCCATAGGAGATCTCTTTATTCTTTATTTACTCTTTGGTTTACATCATGTTGCCAAGTTAAAAGGTGCTGAGAAAACCATTTTCTCAACTGGAAACTGATGAGCATGGACTCAAGGTACTTCATCTGATGACTTTCGACACTGTATGGTTAAAAGTTATTGTTTTTGTTTTCGATAAATTCAAAGAGCAGCGAAATCCCAAGGTTTTCATCCAAGGTACTCATCACCGCAAAGATTGAAAAATATTTCACTAACTCATTATTTGTCGCGATTCATACAATTTACTTACGTTATCGTCACTGAATGTTGGGTTTGAAATTAAATTGAACTTATTCGTTAAGGAAGTACGAGAAAACCTGAAAGCCTCACTGGCATCGACAACATACTTTATTGATTACCTCAGTGCTACAAGACCAAAATTTTGATTGTCTGAATCACCATCGATATTGTCCTCTTGGCTCA
Organism: Tetranychus urticae; assembly: GCF_039701765.1. NCBI lineage: Eukaryota > Metazoa > Arthropoda > Arachnida > Trombidiformes > Tetranychidae > Tetranychus > Tetranychus urticae. Next base: position 19,409,485 of record NC_142958.1, on the reverse strand, counting down.
AAGTTAAACAATTTAAAAATCTAAGAATAAGGCTTAGTGAATTTATGCTGTTAGAGCTTAATTATCCCTCCGATATTACTATCTGAATTGTGCTGTTAAACTCTGAGTTTATTTTGGTTATAATTTGGATTTTATTACTAAGCTTTATTACTTGTGCCAAGGTAGCTGTTTTACGCTATTACCTGTCCAGCCAAGTTAGTCTAAGACAACTCTGTGTGCACAACATTTTGGCCAATTGTGGTTACTAATTCTGGTAATCTTGGTTGACCTAAAAGTTAATTCTGACAATAGTCTAAGACTAACCAGTTGAGTTTTCTGGTGATCCTCAAAGAACCTGAAGTATTCAGGATTTGGAAATCTGAATAAATCTTCTGAGTTGGTTAATTAAGGTTAATTGTGAAATTTAATAAAGTTTATTTAATTCAGTTTAAAACTATTAACTCTTTCTTTCAGTTGAATTTCTTGTTTTACCTGAAAATTTTACCTACGTAGTATCTTACTTTAAGTATGTATCATTCTTGCATTTCAGCTAGAAAATATTTACTTTAATGTTTAAACATTAAATGATAAGTTCCTATTTGAAGACTTCTCAATTGTCAACCACAAGATGAACGAAAAAACGTCCCAACAGAAAACGAGAGGCATTTCAATGAAATTGAAATAAAATTTGTATTGCACACGTTACTTTTGTGAAAAATAGAAATAGAAATGAATATAAACGATTGGTTATTTGATTTTGAATGCACTAGATGATAAAATTCTTATTGACTTTTGATCAGTGAAAATTATAAATACAAGTTTGACTTTAAGCAAAGTCATTTAATACTCTATTAATTTAGTTGAATCACCTTTAAATTCAGTAAACAATGAGTAAAATAGTAAATAAAAAATTAAACATTGTAATTTACTTTTTATTTGTTCATTTTTACAGAAATACTATAAATACTCAGAAATTTAGCTTTCACTCATCATATTCAAACTCAAGTCAACTGAATCAGTTATTTTCAAATTATTTTCTAACAGTTTCAACCAATCAAATAAAAATGAATTCCCCTATTGTTAAATTAATTTTCACAATTCTTATTCTCTCAATTTTAGCATCCACTTCATTTGCGGCATCGAATGACGGTCCAGTTGATACTGTTGAAAATTCCTTCGCAGGACTTACTAGCTAAAATAACCAATATTTAACATTGTAAAAGATTTCAGACCATGAATAAATAATATTTTATTTTATATGTCAATGTTTTTGTTTTTTTAATATAAGTTCGGTCTAATTATTAATTTCGTGAACTTACCGACTCAGTACTAAACTAAAGCGTAAATCATGCCAACTAAAGATTAGCAATAGTCTAATTGATCACATCATCTTATCTTTAGATAGAATGATTCATGCTTGCAAATTTGCTTTCAAGTTAAGAGTTGGAATTTTGTGATTTGTAGAGGCATAAAAATATGTTTATAAGTGCATAAGATCTGAAACTCCTTTGATGAAGATAAAAATATCAGGTTAACCTCAAAGAATGGACACTTCTTTCATTGTATTGCAAGCTTTTTTGATTTTTGCATTTTGTCTCAAAAATTTTAATCTCAATATCTCGAGAATGAATTATGAAAATGCGGGATACGGAAATAACTAATAACTTCCATGCAAAGGTTGAAATTGAACTTATTCGTTAAGAAAGTACGAGAAAACCTGAAAGCCTCACTGGCATCGACAACATACTTTATTGATTACCTCAGTGCTACAAGACCAAAATTTTGATTGTCTGAATCACCATCGATATTGTCCTCTTGGCTCAAAGTTAAACAATTTAAAAATCTAAGAATAAGGCTTAGTGAATTTATGCTGTTAGAGCTTAATTATCCCTCCGATATTACTATCTGAATTGTGCTGTTAAACTCTGAGTTTATTTTGGTTATAATTTGGATTTTATTACTAAGCTTTATTACTTGTGCCAAGGTAGCTGTTTTACGCTATTACCTGTCCAGCCAAGTTAGTCTAAGACAACTCTGTGTGCACAACATTTTGGCCAATTGTGGTTACTAATTCTGGTAATCTTGGTTGACCTAAAAGTTAATTCTGACAATAGTCTAAGACTAACCAGTTGAGTTTTCTGGTGATCCTCAAAGAACCTGAAGTATTCAGGATTTGGAAATCTGAATAAATCTTCTGAGTTGGTTAATTAAGGTTAATTGTGAAATTTAATAAAGTTTATTTAATTCAGTTTAAAATTATTAACTCTTTCTTTCAGTTGAATTTCTTGTTTTACCTGAAAATTTTACCTACGTAGTATCTTACTTTAAGTATGTATCATTCTTGCATTTCAGCTAGAAAATATTTACTTTAATGTTTAAACATTAAATGATAAGTTCCTATTTGAAGACTTCTCAATTGTCAACCACAAGATGAACGAAAAAACGTCCCAACAGAAAACGAGAGGCATTTCAATGAAATTGAAATAAAATTTGTATTGCACACGTTACTTTTGTGAAAAATAGAAATAGAAATGAATATAAACGATTGGTTATTTGATTTTGAATGCACTAGATGATAAAATTCTTATTGACTTTTGATCAGTGAAAATTATAAATACAAGTTTGACTTTAAGCAAAGTCATTTAATACTCTATTAATTTAGTTGAATCACCTTTAAATTCAGTAAACAATGAGTAAAATAGTAAATAAAAAATTAAACATTGTAATTTACTTTTTATTTGTTCATTTTTACAGAAATACTATAAATACTCAGAAATTTAGCTTTCACTCATCATATTCAAACTCAAGTCAACTGAATCAGTTATTTTCAAATTATTTTCTAACAGTTTCAACCAATCAAATAAAAATGAATTCCCCTATTGTTAAATTAATTTTCACAATTCTTATTCTCTCAATTTTAGCATCCACTTCATTTGCGGCATCGAATGACGGTCCAGTTGATACTGTTGAAAATTCCTTCGCAGGACTTACTAGCTAAAATAACCAATATTTGACATTGTAAAAGATTTCAGACCATGAATAAATAATATTTTATTTTATATGTCAATGTTTTTGTTTTTTTAATATAAGTTCGGTCTAATTATTAATTTCGTGAACTTACCGACTCAGTACTAAACTAAAGCGTAAATCATGCCAACTAAAGATTAGCAATAGTCTAATTGATCACATCATCTTATCTTTAGATAGAATGATTCATGCTTGCAAATTTGCTTTCAAGTTAAGAGTTGGAATTTTGTGATTTGTAGAGGCATAAAAATATGTTTATAAGTGCATAAGATCTGAAACTCCTTTGATGAAGATAAAAATATCAGGTTAACCTCAAAGAATGGACACTTCTTTCATTGTATTGCAAGCTTTTTTGATTTTTGCATTTTGTCTCAAAAATTTTAATCTCAATATCTCGAGAATGAATTATGAAAATGCGGGATACGGAAATAACTAATAACTTCCATGCAAAGGTTGAAATTGAACTTATTCGTTAAGAAAGTACGAGAAAACCTGAAAGCCTCACTGGCATCGACAACATACTTTATTGATTACCTCAGTGCTACAAGACCAAAATTTTGATTGTCTGAATCACCATCGATATTGTCCTCTTGGCTCAAAGTTAAACAATTTAAAAATCTAAGAATAAGGCTTAGTGAATTTATGCTGTTAGAGCTTAATTATCCCTCCGATATTACTATCTGAATTGTGCTGTTAAACTCTGAGTTTATTTTGGTTATAATTTGGATTTTATTACTAAGCTTTATTACTTGTGCCAAGGTAGCTGTTTTACGCTATTACCTGTCCAGCCAAGTTAGTCTAAGACAACTCTGTGTGCACAACATTTTGGCCAATTGTGGTTACTAATTCTGGTAATCTTGGTTGACCTAAAAGTTAATTCTGACAATAGTCTAAGACTAACCAGTTGAGTTTTCTGGTGATCCTCAAAGAACCTGAAGTATTCAGGATTTGGAAATCTGAATAAATCTTCTGAGTTGGTTAATTAAGGTTAATTGTGAAATTTAATAAAGTTTATTTAATTCAGTTTAAAACTATTAACTCTTTCTTTCAGTTGAATTTCTTGTTTTACCTGAAAATTTTACCTACGTAGTATCTTACTTTAAGTATGTATCATTCTTGCATTTCAGCTAGAAAATATTTACTTTAATGTTTAAACATTAAATGATAAGTTCCTATTTGAAGACTTCTCAATTGTCAACCACAAGATGAACGAAAAAACGTCCCAACAGAAAACGAGAGGCATTTCAATGAAATTGAAATAAAATTTGTATTGCACACGTTACTTTTGTGAAAAATAGAAATAGAAATGAATATAAACGATTGGTTATTTGATTTTGAATGCACTAGATGATAAAATTCTTATTGACTTTTGATCAGTGAAAATTATAAATACAAGTTTGACTTTAAGCAAAGTCATTTAATACTCTATTAATTTACAGGGCTATTCAGCTATCTTTACCGATGTTAAACGGCTGTTACTTGGCCTGTAATTGGACTAGAGACTCTAGAATTGTTGCATACAAATTTCGCCGATATTCATTTGTCATATTGCAAGGTCAAGGTCATCCAAGGTCATTTTTCGGAAATCGCTCCTAAAGATGTTACAGGTCAAATTAAGGTCACATAATAATTTTCAAGGTTGCATTATCTCACTGGTCAAGTAGCGTCATTCTGACATGAGTGGCTCATACGTTATTCACATTTTCATTCTTACAATTAACAGAATTCAATTTTTTATGCAAAGTGCAGAGCATTCTTAGAGTTATCAAATCATTACCACGTGCAGTTGCAGTTGAGATTTGATGGTTTCTGGGGTCGATTAAAAGGCCAGGCCTTTGTGAGATGACTTAGCTTATCAAAGAGTCCAACTTCGAAGAGTTGCACCACATCAATCAAGAAGAGCGTATGCAGTTGCTTTGTGATGCTCAGCATGCACTCCTTCTGAAGGAAAGCAACTGAAGTTGCACAAAGATTAAGTAAGCGAACTTTTCCCGGGAGGCAAGGGTATCTGGGTGTCAAAACTGTTCAAATATCATTAAATCTCAACTGCAACTGCACGTGGTAATGATTTGATAACTCTAAGAATGCTCTGCACTTTGCATAAAAAATTGAATTCTGTTAATTGTAAGAATGAAAATGTGAATAACGTATGAGCCACTCATGTCAGAATGACGCTACTTGACCAGTGAGATAATGCAACCTTGAAAATTATTATGTGACCTTAATTTGACCTCTAACATCTTTAGGAGCGATTTCCGAAAAATGACCTTGGATGACCTTGACCTTGCAATATGACAAATGAATATCGGCGAAATTTGTATGCAACAATTCTAGAGTCTCTAGTCCAATTACAGGCCAAGTAACAGCCGTTTAACATCGGTAAAGATAGCTGAATAGCCCTGTAGTTGAATCACCTTTAAATTCAGTAAACAATGAGTAAAATAGTAAATAAAAAATTAAACATTGTAATTTACTTTTTATTTGTTCATTTTTACAGAAATACTATAAATACTCAGAAATTTAGCTTTCACTCATCATATTCAAACTCAAGTCAACTGAATCAGTTATTTTCAAATTATTTTCTAACAGTTTCAACCAATCAAATAAAAATGAATTCCCCTATTGTTAAATTAATTTTCACAATTCTTATTCTCTCAATTTTAGCATCCACTTCATTTGCGGCATCGAATGACGGTCCAGTTGATACTGTTGAAAATTCCTTCGCAGGACTTACTAGCTAAAATAACCAATATTTAACATTGTAAAAGATTTCAGACCATGAATAAATAATATTTTATTTTATATGTCAATGTTTTTGTTTTTTTAATATAAGTTCGGTCTAATTATTAATTTCGTGAACTTACCGACTCAGTACTAAACTAAAGCGTAAATCATGCCAACTAAAGATTAGCAATAGTCTAATTGATCACATCATCTTATCTTTAGATAGAATGATTCATGCTTGCAAATTTGCTTTCAAGTTAAGAGTTGGAATTTTGTGATTTGTAGAGGCATAAAAATATGTTTATAAGTGCATAAGATCTGAAACTCCTTTGATGAAGATAAAAATATCAGGTTAACCTCAAAGAATGGACACTTCTTTCATTGTATTGCAAGCTTTTTTGATTTTTGCATTTTGTCTCAAAAATTTTAATCTCAATATCTCGAGAATGAATTATGAAAATGCGGGATACGGAAATAACTAATAACTTCCATGCAAAGGTTGAAATTGAACTTATTCGTTAAGAAAGTACGAGAAAACCTGAAAGCCTCACTGGCATCGACAACATACTTTATTGATTACCTCAGTGCTACAAGACCAAAATTTTGATTGTCTGAATCACCATCGATATTGTCCTCTTGGCTCAAAGTTAAACAATTTAAAAATCTAAGAATAAGGCTTAGTGAATTTATGCTGTTAGAGCTTAATTATCCCTCCGATATTACTATCTGAATTGTGCTGTTAAACTCTGAGTTTATTTTGGTTATAATTTGGATTTTATTACTAAGCTTTATTACTTGTGCCAAGGTAGCTGTTTTACGCTATTACCTGTCCAGCCAAGTTAGTCTAAGACAACTCTGTGTGCACAACATTTTGGCCAATTGTGGTTACTAATTCTGGTAATCTTGGTTGACCTAAAAGTTAATTCTGACAATAGTCTAAGACTAACCAGTTGAGTTTTCTGGTGATCCTCAAAGAACCTGAAGTATTCAGGATTTGGAAATCTGAATAAATCTTCTGAGTTGGTTAATTAAGGTTAATTGTGAAATTTAATAAAGTTTATTTAATTCAGTTTAAAACTATTAACTCTTTCTTTCAGTTGAATTTCTTGTTTTACCTGAAAATTTTACCTACGTAGTATCTTACTTTAAGTATGTATCATTCTTGCATTTCAGCTAGAAAATATTTACTTTAATGTTTAAACATTAAATGATAAGTTCCTATTTGAAGACTTCTCAATTGTCAACCACAAGATGAACGAAAAAACGTCCCAACAGAAAACGAGAGGCATTTCAATGAAATTGAAATAAAATTTGTATTGCACACGTTACTTTTGTGAAAAATAGAAATAGAAATGAATATAAACGATTGGTTATTTGATTTTGAATGCACTAGATGATAAAATTCTTATTGACTTTTGATCAGTGAAAATTATAAATACAAGTTTGACTTTAAGCAAAGTCATTTAATACTCTATTAATTTAGTTGAATCACCTTTAAATTCAGTAAACAATGAGTAAAATAGTAAATAAAAAATTAAACATTGTAATTTACTTTTTATTTGTTCATTTTTACAGAAATACTATAAATACTCAGAAATTTAGCTTTCACTCATCATATTCAAACTCAAGTCAACTGAATCAGTTATTTTCAAATTATTTTCTAACAGTTTCAACCAATCAAATAAAAATGAATTCCCCTATTGTTAAATTAATTTTCACAATTCTTATTCTCTCAATTTTAGCATCCACTTCATTTGCGGCATCGAATGACGGTCCAGTTGATACTGTTGAAAATTCCTTCGCAGGACTTACTAGCTAAAATAACCAATATTTGACATTGTAAAAGATTTCAGACCATGAATAAATAATATTTTATTTTATATGTCAATGTTTTTGTTTTTTTAATATAAGTTCGGTCTAATTATTAATTTCGTGAACTTACCGACTCAGTACTAAACTAAAGCGTAAATCATGCCAACTAAAGATTAGCAATAGTCTAATTGATCACATCATCTTATCTTTAGATAGAATGATTCATGCTTGCAAATTTGCTTTCAAGTTAAGAGTTGGAATTTTGTGATTTGTAGAGGCATAAAAATATGTTTATAAGTGCATAAGATCTGAAACTCCTTTGATGAAGATAAAAATATCAGGTTAACCTCAAAGAATGGACACTTCTTTCATTGTATTGCAAGCTTTTTTGATTTTTGCATTTTGTCTCAAAAATTTTAATCTCAATATCTCGAGAATGAATTATGAAAATGCGGGATACGGAAATAACTAATAACTTCCATGCAAAGGTTGAAATTGAACTTATTCGTTAAGAAAGTACGAGAAAACCTGAAAGCCTCACTGGCATCGACAACATACTTTATTGATTACCTCAGTGCTACAAGACCAAAATTTTGATTGTCTGAATCACCATCGATATTGTCCTCTTGGCTCAAAGTTAAACAATTTAAAAATCTAAGAATAAGGCTTAGTGAATTTATGCTGTTAGAGCTTAACTAGGTCAGACGATCGATCGGCGTAATCGGAGCGTTTGTTATGAAAAATAAATAGACGATTAATTTTGAATCAAAGAAGTAAGATTTTGGTTGATCTCAGCTATTTCACGCTATCACAGCATGAAATACCCACTCTACACCACGTGGAGGTGTCAACCACGTAGAGCACCTAGAAAAACAAAAAAAAACAAAAAATAATGATTACAAAATGTTTTGAAATTCATAGAAAGATGAAGTTCGATTAACGAGAATGAGTTTTTGAATGAATACAATGAAAACATTATGATCAAAATGTTTTTAATTTTTATATTTGATAAAGTTCGATTACAAGTGAGCAATTACCAAAACAACAGTTTAAAGCAATAAAGGAGATTCAGAGAGTGATAGAGATACATAGATGAAAAAATATTAAGAAAATTTTTCTAAAAACGTATTTCTCAAAGGAAATTGAGGGCTATTACAAATTTTATTTAATCTGTCTAATTCAATCACTTGATCAATGATCAAGCTATCTAGCGTACGAACGCGACTAAAAGCAACGTATGACGCGCCCAGTGCCTTTTCTGTTTCACCGATGTTGATCACAGCTTTATCCAATGTTAATCCTTGTGATTTATGGATAGTAACTGCATGCGCCACATTTATTGGGAACTGTTTTCGCCAGCAATCGTTTCCGTCTGACTTCCAATGCCGCATAATTGGAACTATTGGGATTGAATTTTCCGAGTAACACGGTCCTCTGTAGTTGTCAAATTGAATAAGAAGAGCAACGGGCATTGTTGGGGGCCGTTGACCAGATTCATATAAAATAGATGTCAATGTACCCAACGCACCATTGACGAGACCAGCTTCAGTCCAAAGATTGTAACGTAGCATAACTCGACAACCTCTTGCGAGTTTGAGAATCGGTTCTAATGACTGTGCTTTGTCTGAACCTTGTCTTCTGGCTGCATTGCTGCTGTTTTCGGACGGGATATCTGCAACAGGATAACCACATTGTCGAAGGTGTTCATCATTAAAGTCGTTGGTCAATTTATTAGTAGGCAACAATCTTAATGCATTCTCAAAGCTTTTCTTCTCATGAGAAGAAAGAATACCCATTCTACGAGTGTTGAGAAGCTGGAATTGCGATTCAGACAAATTACCACAAGCTATTGCATCTAGTATATCTCGAAACTGCTGCTGCTGTTCTCCCGATTGTCGATGATTTGTAGTGAGTGCAATGAATACTTGGATAGTAGTAAGAAGGAGCTTGCCTTTGTTGGATTGGGGATCAAGTGCGTTGCTATACATAGCGTTGTTACGAACTGGGGGTAACTGCCGCATGTCTCCAAAGAAATAAATGATAAAGTTTCCAAATGGTTCATCCGAATTCCCTGAAGCTTCTTGCAATCGCATGGAAATTTGAGTAAGAAATCTTAAACCGATCATTGACATTTCGTCGATTATGATAACTTTTACTTTGCTCATTTTGAGTTGGAACTTTCTCAAAGTTTCATTCTGCAGCTTTTTAGATCCTTTTGGTGATAAACACAACAGTGAATGAATAGTCCGACCGCATATATTTATAGCTGCTGCACCTGTCGGAGCAAGCAATTCAACAGCTTCAAAACCAAGTTCTTCTCGAAATTTCTGAGTAATAGCATTTATGAGATAACTTTTGCCACTACCTGCTTTGCCTTGAACCATCACTCTTTTAACATTTACATTTTGCATTGTTTTAAGCTCATGGATTTGCAGCAGTGCAATTTCCATAACTCGCTGCTGATCATCTGATAAACAAAACTGAACATTTCGCGAAACATTCTGTGGAAATACATAGTTTTCTTTGGTATTAGCCAACCATTGTTGCAAAATATTTTTTTCGGCAGATGTAACAGAATTTTGTTCCCAATGATGTGCGATGTCAATATCTCTTCTCCCAATTCTTTCATTTTCTATAATTCTAGGGCCACCCCTTGATATTGCCATTTCTGGATAATAGTGAATGTGAAATTCATCTAACTCTGGGTCATCTTCAAACGAATCTTCAACATCTGGGTTGACAGGTTCTTCGATTAAATTACGAATTCTGTTATACGCGGCGTTCCAAGGATATTGATTATTTGAATCATTTATAATCAAATCGTTGTAATTGTTGCGCCAAGGGGTGTGCAAAACACACTTGATTTTGTAGAACTTTTCGTTTTCTCTTGAATCTTCCGTTAATTTGAGCTTGGGAAAAACTCGTACAATTGACTGTTTGCGTCTTTTCACCATCCTTCTTGCTGAATAGCGATAGTCTCGGGCAAATTCAAACAACGTAATATTTTCAAATGCAGGTGCTCGCTTTTTATATCTTTCGATAATTGCAGGATCTTGAGCTTCCTCAGTATCAGCTAAAAGTCTACGCCAACTTGTATCAGATATGACCAATGAAACAAAACTTCGTGATGCATGAAATAATGGCCAACTCATTAGCAGATGACAAACCTCCTGGGCAGAAAAGTCTCTCTCAGCAGTGGTACTTATAAGAAGACTGCGTATAATTGTTGCTGCAGGTGAATCTGGATCAGTTGACTCAGCCATTGACTTCAATATATCACGATAATCACGAGACTCCGTCTCAGCCTTTGTTGCATATTTGACGAGATATATCAATACTGCTTTCTTAGATAGTATAGGGGTAAAATCCGTATTACCTCTCCAGATTTGAGTAATGAAAGGGTTGTAGTTCGACATGAATTCATCGTTGCGCTTAGGAAAAAATTTATAGTTGTCTTCTTTTTCAATTCTATCTTCATTCGTTAGGATATGAGGGAAACCAAAGCGACATTTTTCAACTCTAGAATTTTTTTTCTTTCTCAAACAGTGAGAGCCACATCGGGTATGTCTCTGCAATCTATTAAGAATCGTAGTTAGATCTTCTGGATCATTGATTATTTCAGAAAAACGTTTACAAGAAGGATGTATGTCACTCGGTGGTTGCGATGCATTCGGATTCCAAGCTCTCGAAAGTTTTGCACAGAAATGGGTCAAATATGCTAGCTGATCATCGCTAACGTTGTCTAAATTTCCAATGTCCGGGCCATCTTTCAGCCAAATAACTCCATGAATATGTGGGCTTCCTCTCCATTGCCACTCATATCTGTACCAGTAATCAACGACATCAAAACAGGGTATCATTATCTCTTTCATAAAAGTCTCAGCTCTTTTTTGAAAAAACCAAGCAGTTATCAGAGGATTATCGTGCATCAATCTTCTCCGATTGGCAGCGATAGAAATGTCAATATTATTTTGTGGGTTCAATAATTCGTACAAATCTGGCCAATGATAATCAGCAGCGGATAATGTGAAGAATATGTGAGGTGTTGATAATTGGTCCACCATATCGTGAAGTTCGCCTGATCTTTGTCCCCAATAGCTTTTCGATGATCTTAGTTTACCAGCATGGAACATAATACTATCAGCTAAGAAAGGATTCGCTGCAATCCTTTCTAATATTGTCTCTGCATCAACTTCTCCAAAAGAATGTCTCTTAACATATAAGTTACCCTGTCTTATAGCTTGCCAACGCATGATTGAATTGAAAGCAAAAAAGCGAAAACGTGAATCCTTAGCAAATCGACCATCCTTGTATTGCAACAAGTATTTGAAATAGTCCAAAAAATTAACCTTCGTGTTTCTATTCTGTCGATAGTCGGCTCTTCCATATGGAAAGAGAGTGGGGAAAGCTTGAGTTATGTAACCTTCTGTGTTAAATTCGTTGATAGGAGTTCTTGCAATATCCGGCCAGTTAACATGGTTTTCTTGCTCGTTTTCAATTTCCTCAGTTATTCTTTCTTGTTGATTCAATTGTGGAATAAATGGGAAATTTGATTCTTCAATGAACGAATTTTGATCATCCACACCATCATCAGATTGTTGACCAGGTCTGTTTTCTTGGTTTAAATTCGGTAATAAATGTCGAATGTCACCATCTAGAGGTAGTTGTGAGATTTGTTCTTCGTCTATTTCGATATCATGATAGTATTCATGATTTCTTTTGAGCCAGAACAAAGCATCCCGGACTTTGTTTGCGCGTACTTTAAAAGAGGTAACACCATCAGGAGTATCACGGTTGACAATTATGAGTCCATCCAAACTTCTAGGATCGACTGGAAGTTTACGGTACAGATCAGTAACATTTTGAGCAAAATTAACAACATGACCAGAGTATCCAAATTGTTGTCCCCTTATCCTATATAACCTTATAACAGGATGAATTTTAGCAATGAGCATTTCTTCAACAGTAGTCAGATTTTTAAGTACTTCAGGCTGCGCACCCGGCTCCATCTTGTTAGCTTCAGTAAACATGTTAGGATATTTCACGCACTTTTTGCATAATCTTCGCTGATTTTGCACCACCAAAGTCAAGTTTGGGAAATTTCGCGCACAATTTTCACATAAGTTCCATGATATATTTGTCATCATATTGTCAAACTTCAATCCTCTATTCAACCAATTTCTTGGATAGCACTGCGATGCTGAAGTCATATTATATGGAATGTCAGGGAAGTTGTATCTATTAGCAGCAAAATTCATCAAGAATCTCCAATTTATATCAGAAGGTATGTTGTAGATAATTGTTTCAGCGTCCGAGTCATTTGATCTTGCATATACAATAGTATTTGAATCTGAGGAATCTTCGCTTGCAGCAAACATTTCAGGATTATTTTGGAATTCTCTTGCGTCATTACTACTATCACTATCAGAAGATGATAATTGCAATCTGAATAAAGGAAAATGATATCCGCCATAATCAACGCGAGGTATGGCATAATTTACTGATTCATGTACTGGTTCGATTCTGGATGGACCAGCTATAGGCTCATCAAGAGCTAAGTTATTGCTCGGTTGGTTTCCTGCTCGTACCTGTCTCCTAATAACATGACGCCTTTTATCGTAGTACCTTTTACTCTTGGAGCTACGTTGTTTTACACGCATTATCCTGTTGAAACAATTGTTGAACTAAACTTCAAGAGACAAAAAATTAGTTAATGCTTCTAAAATTTTTGAAAGAATTGAATGATTGAATCGCGATTGCTTAATTTAAAAATTGTAATGATACGTGCTAAAAATGCATGAGCAACAGCTATACATAAATGGTTGATATTTAAATTAACATATATATAATATATCTATATATGAAAATATATACATATAAATACATACATTGTTTATATATCAATATTGTTAAAATGAATAGAAATTTAAATACTAATGGAATCATATTCAACGTATAAAAAAGAAACAAATACAAATCGAACTTTATCAAATAAAACCGTAAAAATTCTGACTCTCTATGATAAAAGAAACTTCAAAAAAACTCACGCGTATAGAACTTAAATAGAAGAAATCCCAATGATTGATTCACAAATTCCACAAGTATCCACAAGTTCGTTTTAAAAAGCACAAGAAGATGTTGTTAGTCCTGTTGTTTAAAACCTAATAACAAAAAAGTTAGACATTTTTGTGAAAATTTTTGCTTATACATGGGGTCTATGGAGAAAATTTTGTTCACTCAAAATTTTTATGTTCCACTTACCTTTGGATGATGTTTTTAGTATCCACAAGTTCGTTTTAAAAAGCACAAGAAGAGGTTGTTAGTCCTGTTGTTTAAAACCTAATAACAAAAAAGTTAGACATTTTTGTGAAAATTTTTGCTTATACATGGGGTCTATGGAGAAAATTTTGTTCACTCAAAATTTTTATGTTCCACTTACCTTTGGATGATGTTTTTAGTATCCACAAGTTCGTTTTAAAAAGCACAAGAAGAGGTTGTTAGTCCTGTTGTTTAAAACCTAATAACAAAAAAGTTAGACATTTTTGTGAAAATTTTTGCTTATACATGGGGTCTATGGAGAAAATTTTGTTCACTCAAAATTTTTATGTTCCACTTACCTTTGGATGATGTTTTTAGTATCCACAAGTTCGTTTTAAAAAGCACAAGAAGAGGTTGTTAGTCCTGTTGTTTAAAACCTAATAACAAAAAAGTTAGACATTTTTGTGAAAATTTTTGCTTATACATGGGGTCTATGGAGAAAATTTTGTTCACTCAAAATTTTTATGTTCCACTTACCTTTGGATGATGTTTTTAGTATCCACAAGTTCGTTTTAAAAAGCACAAGAAGAGGTTGTTAGTCCTGTTGTTTAAAACCTAATAACAAAAAAGTTAGACATTTTTGTGAAAATTTTTGCTTATACATGGGGTCTATGGAGAAAATTTTGTTCACTCAAAATTTTTATGTTCCACTTACCTTTGGATGATGTTTTTAGTATCCACAAGTTTGTTTTAAGAAGCACAAGAAGATGTTGTTAGTCCTGTTGTTTAAAACCTAATAACAAAAAAGTTAGACATTTTTGTGAAAATTTTTTGTATTACAACGTGTTCAGTAATTACCTTTTGCATGAAAAAATATAGTTTGGGGGCTGTTTCATCAATGCATAAAATTATAGTTGAAATTTTGCAGGCGATGGATCGATATTCTTTCGATACATCGATATTCAACAGAATCGAGATTTCTCAATTTTGAAGCCGTTTTAGTTCCAAATGCCTATAACTCGAGAACTTTACATTGCAGATATATGAAAAAAAATTCCTATGTTATTTCGAATGATTTAATTTCAAAATTACCTTCAAATGACCTCTCAATGTCGAAAATCGATTTTCCGAAAAATGACCTCCAATGACCTTCAAAATTTTTTCAGACATTTTTCGAGTTATTTGAAGTTTTTCTACAAAGCGGTGTGCAAATCGCGCAAATATCTTGTTAGATAATGCAGTGAACGTAAAAGTTTGAAGTGAAATTTTTTGTCGGTAACCTGAGTTGTAATCTTCGCTTCGCTTCGCTACGCTCCGATAATTATCCCTCCGATATTACTATCTGAATTGTGCTGTTAAACTCTGAGTTTATTTTGGTTATAATTTGGATTTTATTACTAAGCTTTATTACTTGTGCCAAGGTAGCTGTTTTACGCTATTACCTGTCCAGCCAAGTTAGTCTAAGACAACTCTGTGTGCACAACATTTTGGCCAATTGTGGTTACTAATTCTGGTAATCTTGGTTGACCTAAAAGTTAATTCTGACAATAGTCTAAGACTAACCAGTTGAGTTTTCTGGTGATCCTCAAAGAACCTGAAGTATTCAGGATTTGGAAATCTGAATAAATCTTCTGAGTTGGTTAATTAAGGTTAATTGTGAAATTTAATAAAGTTTATTTAATTCAGTTTAAAACTATTAACTCTTTCTTTCAGTTGAATTTCTTGTTTTACCTGAAAATTTTACCTACGTAGTATCTTACTTTAAGTATGTATCATTCTTGCATTTCAGCTAGAAAATATTTACTTTAATGTTTAAACATTAAATGATAAGTTCCTATTTGAAGACTTCTCAATTGTCAACCACAAGATGAACGAAAAAACGTCCCAACAGAAAACGAGAGGCATTTCAATGAAATTGAAATAAAATTTGTATTGCACACGTTACTTTTGTGAAAAATAGAAATAGAAATGAATATAAACGATTGGTTATTTGATTTTGAATGCACTAGATGATAAAATTCTTATTGACTTTTGATCAGTGAAAATTATAAATACAAGTTTGACTTTAAGCAAAGTCATTTAATACTCTATTAATTTAGTTGAATCACCTTTAAATTCAGTAAACAATGAGTAAAATAGTAAATAAAAAATTAAACATTGTAATTTACTTTTTATTTGTTCATTTTTACAGAAATACTATAAATACTCAGAAATTTAGCTTTCACTCATCATATTCAAACTCAAGTCAACTGAATCAGTTATTTTCAAATTATTTTCTAACAGTTTCAACCAATCAAATAAAAATGAATTCCCCTATTGTTAAATTAATTTTCACAATTCTTATTCTCTCAATTTTAGCATCCACTTCATTTGCGGCATCGAATGACGGTCCAGTTGATACTGTTGAAAATTCCTTCGCAGGACTTACTAGCTAAAATAACCAATATTTAACATTGTAAAAGATTTCAGACCATGAATAAATAATATTTTATTTTATATGTCAATGTTTTTGTTTTTTTAATATAAGTTCGGTCTAATTATTAATTTCGTGAACTTACCGACTCAGTACTAAACTAAAGCGTAAATCATGCCAACTAAAGATTAGCAATAGTCTAATTGATCACATCATCTTATCTTTAGATAGAATGATTCATGCTTGCAAATTTGCTTTCAAGTTAAGAGTTGGAATTTTGTGATTTGTAGAGGCATAAAAATATGTTTATAAGTGCATAAGATCTGAAACTCCTTTGATGAAGATAAAAATATCAGGTTAACCTCAAAGAATGGACACTTCTTTCATTGTATTGCAAGCTTTTTTGATTTTTGCATTTTGTCTCAAAAATTTTAATCTCAATATCTCGAGAATGAATTATGAAAATGCGGGATACGGAAATAACTAATAACTTCCATGCAAAGGTTGAAATTGAACTTATTCGTTAAGAAAGTACGAGAAAACCTGAAAGCCTCACTGGCATCGACAACATACTTTATTGATTACCTCAGTGCTACAAGACCAAAATTTTGATTGTCTGAATCACCATCGATATTGTCCTCTTGGCTCAAAGTTAAACAATTTAAAAATCTAAGAATAAGGCTTAGTGAATTTATGCTGTTAGAGCTTAATTATCCCTCCGATATTACTATCTGAATTGTGCTGTTAAACTCTGAGTTTATTTTGGTTATAATTTGGATTTTATTACTAAGCTTTATTACTTGTGCCAAGGTAGCTGTTTTACGCTATTACCTGTCCAGCCAAGTTAGTCTAAGACAACTCTGTGTGCACAACATTTTGGCCAATTGTGGTTACTAATTCTGGTAATCTTGGTTGACCTAAAAGTTAATTCTGACAATAGTCTAAGACTAACCAGTTGAGTTTTCTGGTGATCCTCAAAGAACCTGAAGTATTCAGGATTTGGAAATCTGAATAAATCTTCTGAGTTGGTTAATTAAGGTTAATTGTGAAATTTAATAAAGTTTATTTAATTCAGTTTAAAACTATTAACTCTTTCTTTCAGTTGAATTTCTTGTTTTACCTGAAAATTTTACCTACGTAGTATCTTACTTTAAGTATGTATCATTCTTGCATTTCAGCTAGAAAATATTTACTTTAATGTTTAAACATTAAATGATAAGTTCCTATTTGAAGACTTCTCAATTGTCAACCACAAGATGAACGAAAAAACGTCCCAACAGAAAACGAGAGGCATTTCAATGAAATTGAAATAAAATTTGTATTGCACACGTTACTTTTGTGAAAAATAGAAATAGAAATGAATATAAACGATTGGTTATTTGATTTTGAATGCACTAGATGATAAAATTCTTATTGACTTTTGATCAGTGAAAATTATAAATACAAGTTTGACTTTAAGCAAAGTCATTTAATACTCTATTAATTTAGTTGAATCACCTTTAAATTCAGTAAACAATGAGTAAAATAGTAAATAAAAAATTAAACATTGTAATTTACTTTTTATTTGTTCATTTTTACAGAAATACTATAAATACTCAGAAATTTAGCTTTCACTCATCATATTCAAACTCAAGTCAACTGAATCAGTTATTTTCAAATTATTTTCTAACAGTTTCAACCAATCAAATAAAAATGAATTCCCCTATTGTTAAATTAATTTTCACAATTCTTATTCTCTCAATTTTAGCATCCACTTCATTTGCGGCATCGAATGACGGTCCAGTTGATACTGTTGAAAATTCCTTCGCAGGACTTACTAGCTAAAATAACCAATATTTAACATTGTAAAAGATTTCAGACCATGAATAAATAATATTTATCGGAGCGTAGCGAAGCGAAGCGAAGATTACAACTCAGGTTACCGACAAAAAATTTCACTTCAAACTTTTACGTTCACTGCATTATCTAACAAGATATTTGCGCGATTTGCACACCGCTTTGTAGAAAAACTTCAAATAACTCGAAAAATGTCTGAAAAAATTTTGAAGGTCATTGGAGGTCATTTTTCGGAAAATCGATTTTCGACATTGAGAGGTCATTTGAAGGTAATTTTGAAATTAAATCATTCGAAATAACATAGGAATTTTTTTTCATATATCTGCAATGTAAAGTTCTCGAGTTATAGGCATTTGGAACTAAAACGGCTTCAAAATTGAGAAATCTCGATTCTGTTGAATATCGATGTATCGAAAGAATATCGATCCATCGCCTGCAAAATTTCAACTATAATTTTATGCATTGATGAAACAGCCCCCAAACTATATTTTTTCATGCAAAAGGTAATTACTGAACACGTTGTAATACAAAAAATTTTCACAAAAATGTCTAACTTTTTTGTTATTAGGTTTTAAACAACAGGACTAACAACATCTTCTTGTGCTTCTTAAAACAAACTTGTGGATACTAAAAACATCATCCAAAGGTAAGTGGAACATAAAAATTTTGAGTGAACAAAATTTTCTCCATAGACCCCATGTATAAGCAAAAATTTTCACAAAAATGTCTAACTTTTTTGTTATTAGGTTTTAAACAACAGGACTAACAACATCTTCTTGTGCTTCTTAAAACAAACTTGTGGATACTAAAAACATCATCCAAAGGTAAGTGGAACATAAAAATTTTGAGTGAACAAAATTTTCTCCATAGACCCCATGTATAAGCAAAAATTTTCACAAAAATGTCTAACTTTTTTGTTATTAGGTTTTAAACAACAGGACTAACAACCTCTTCTTGTGCTTTTTAAAACGAACTTGTGGATACTAAAAACATCATCCAAAGGTAAGTGGAACATAAAAATTTTGAGTGAACAAAATTTTCTCCATAGACCCCATGTATAAGCAAAAATTTTCACAAAAATGTCTAACTTTTTTGTTATTAGGTTTTAAACAACAGGACTAACAACCTCTTCTTGTGCTTTTTAAAACGAACTTGTGGATACTAAAAACATCATCCAAAGGTAAGTGGAACATAAAAATTTTGAGTGAACAAAATTTTCTCCATAGACCCCATGTATAAGCAAAAATTTTCACAAAAATGTCTAACTTTTTTGTTATTAGGTTTTAAACAACAGGACTAACAACCTCTTCTTGTGCTTTTTAAAACGAACTTGTGGATACTAAAAACATCATCCAAAGGTAAGTGGAACATAAAAATTTTGAGTGAACAAAATTTTCTCCATAGACCCCATGTATAAGCAAAAATTTTCACAAAAATGTCTAACTTTTTTGTTATTAGGTTTTAAACAACAGGACTAACAACCTCTTCTTGTGCTTTTTAAAACGAACTTGTGGATACTAAAAACATCATCCAAAGGTAAGTGGAACATAAAAATTTTGAGTGAACAAAATTTTCTCCATAGACCCCATGTATAAGCAAAAATTTTCACAAAAATGTCTAACTTTTTTGTTATTAGGTTTTAAACAACAGGACTAACAACCTCTTCTTGTGCTTTTTAAAACGAACTTGTGGATACTAAAAACATCATCCAAAGGTAAGTGGAACATAAAAATTTTGAGTGAACAAAATTTTCTCCATAGACCCCATGTATAAGCAAAAATTTTCACAAAAATGTCTAACTTTTTTGTTATTAGGTTTTAAACAACAGGACTAACAACCTCTTCTTGTGCTTTTTAAAACGAACTTGTGGATACTAAAAACATCATCCAAAGGTAAGTGGAACATAAAAATTTTGAGTGAACAAAATTTTCTCCATAGACCCCATGTATAAGCAAAAATTTTCACAAAAATGTCTAACTTTTTTGTTATTAGGTTTTAAACAACAGGACTAACAACATCTTCTTGTGCTTTTTAAAACGAACTTGTGGATACTAAAAACATCATCCAAAGGTAAGTGGAACATAAAAATTTTGAGTGAACAAAATTTTCTCCATAGACCCCATGTATAAGCAAAAATTTTCACAAAAATGTCTAACTTTTTTGTTATTAGGTTTTAAACAACAGGACTAACAACCTCTTCTTGTGCTTTTTAAAACGAACTTGTGGATACTAAAAACATCATCCAAAGGTAAGTGGAACATAAAAATTTTGAGTGAACAAAATTTTCTCCATAGACCCCATGTATAAGCAAAAATTTTCACAAAAATGTCTAACTTTTTTGTTATTAGGTTTTAAACAACAGGACTAACAACCTCTTCTTGTGCTTTTTAAAACGAACTTGTGGATACTAAAAACATCATCCAAAGGTAAGTGGAACATAAAAATTTTGAGTGAACAAAATTTTCTCCATAGACCCCATGTATAAGCAAAAATTTTCACAAAAATGTCTAACTTTTTTGTTATTAGGTTTTAAACAACAGGACTAACAACCTCTTCTTGTGCTTTTTAAAACGAACTTGTGGATACTAAAAACATCATCCAAAGGTAAGTGGAACATAAAAATTTTGAGTGAACAAAATTTTCTCCATAGACCCCATGTATAAGCAAAAATTTTCACAAAAATGTCTAACTTTTTTGTTATTAGGTTTTAAACAACAGGACTAACAACATCTTCTTGTGCTTTTTAAAACGAACTTGTGGATACTAAAAACATCATCCAAAGGTAAGTGGAACATAAAAATTTTGAGTGAACAAAATTTTCTCCATAGACCCCATGTATAAGCAAAAATTTTCACAAAAATGTCTAACTTTTTTGTTATTAGGTTTTAAACAACAGGACTAACAACCTCTTCTTGTGCTTTTTAAAACGAACTTGTGGATACTAAAAACATCATCCAAAGGTAAGTGGAACATAAAAATTTTGAGTGAACAAAATTTTCTCCATAGACCCCATGTATAAGCAAAAATTTTCACAAAAATGTCTAACTTTTTTGTTATTAGGTTTTAAACAACAGGACTAACAACCTCTTCTTGTGCTTTTTAAAACGAACTTGTGGATACTAAAAACATCATCCAAAGGTAAGTGGAACATAAAAATTTTGAGTGAACAAAATTTTCTCCATAGACCCCATGTATAAGCAAAAATTTTCACAAAAATGTCTAACTTTTTTGTTATTAGGTTTTAAACAACAGGACTAACAACCTCTTCTTGTGCTTTTTAAAACGAACTTGTGGATACTAAAAACATCATCCAAAGGTAAGTGGAACATAAAAATTTTGAGTGAACAAAATTTTCTCCATAGACCCCATGTATAAGCAAAAATTTTCACAAAAATGTCTAACTTTTTTGTTATTAGGTTTTAAACAACAGGACTAACAACCTCTTCTTGTGCTTTTTAAAACGAACTTGTGGATACTAAAAACATCATCCAAAGGTAAGTGGAACATAAAAATTTTGAGTGAACAAAATTTTCTCCATAGACCCCATGTATAAGCAAAAATTTTCACAAAAATGTCTAACTTTTTTGTTATTAGGTTTTAAACAACAGGACTAACAACATCTTCTTGTGCTTTTTAAAACGAACTTGTGGATACTAAAAACATCATCCAAAGGTAAGTGGAACATAAAAATTTTGAGTGAACAAAATTTTCTCCATAGACCCCATGTATAAGCAAAAATTTTCACAAAAATGTCTAACTTTTTTGTTATTAGGTTTTAAACAACAGGACTAACAACCTCTTCTTGTGCTTTTTAAAACGAACTTGTGGATACTAAAAACATCATCCAAAGGTAAGTGGAACATAAAAATTTTGAGTGAACAAAATTTTCTCCATAGACCCCATGTATAAGCAAAAATTTTCACAAAAATGTCTAACTTTTTTGTTATTAGGTTTTAAACAACAGGACTAACAACCTCTTCTTGTGCTTTTTAAAACGAACTTGTGGATACTAAAAACATCATCCAAAGGTAAGTGGAACATAAAAATTTTGAGTGAACAAAATTTTCTCCATAGACCCCATGTATAAGCAAAAATTTTCACAAAAATGTCTAACTTTTTTGTTATTAGGTTTTAAACAACAGGACTAACAACCTCTTCTTGTGCTTTTTAAAACGAACTTGTGGATACTAAAAACATCATCCAAAGGTAAGTGGAACATAAAAATTTTGAGTGAACAAAATTTTCTCCATAGACCCCATGTATAAGCAAAAATTTTCACAAAAATGTCTAACTTTTTTGTTATTAGGTTTTAAACAACAGGACTAACAACATCTTCTTGTGCTTTTTAAAACGAACTTGTGGATACTAAAAACATCATCCAAAGGTAAGTGGAACATAAAAATTTTGAGTGAACAAAATTTTCTCCATAGACCCCATGTATAAGCAAAAATTTTCACAAAAATGTCTAACTTTTTTGTTATTAGGTTTTAAACAACAGGACTAACAACCTCTTCTTGTGCTTTTTAAAACGAACTTGTGGATACTAAAAACATCATCCAAAGGTAAGTGGAACATAAAAATTTTGAGTGAACAAAATTTTCTCCATAGACCCCATGTATAAGCAAAAATTTTCACAAAAATGTCTAACTTTTTTGTTATTAGGTTTTAAACAACAGGACTAACAACCTCTTCTTGTGCTTTTTAAAACGAACTTGTGGATACTAAAAACATCATCCAAAGGTAAGTGGAACATAAAAATTTTGAGTGAACAAAATTTTCTCCATAGACCCCATGTATAAGCAAAAATTTTCACAAAAATGTCTAACTTTTTTGTTATTAGGTTTTAAACAACAGGACTAACAACCTCTTCTTGTGCTTTTTAAAACGAACTTGTGGATACTAAAAACATCATCCAAAGGTAAGTGGAACATAAAAATTTTGAGTGAACAAAATTTTCTCCATAGACCCCATGTATAAGCAAAAATTTTCACAAAAATGTCTAACTTTTTTGTTATTAGGTTTTAAACAACAGGACTAACAACCTCTTCTTGTGCTTTTTAAAACGAACTTGTGGATACTAAAAACATCATCCAAAGGTAAGTGGAACATAAAAATTTTGAGTGAACAAAATTTTCTCCATAGACCCCATGTATAAGCAAAAATTTTCACAAAAATGTCTAACTTTTTTGTTATTAGGTTTTAAACAACAGGACTAACAACATCTTCTTGTGCTTTTTAAAACGAACTTGTGGATACTAAAAACATCATCCAAAGGTAAGTGGAACATAAAAATTTTGAGTGAACAAAATTTTCTCCATAGACCCCATGTATAAGCAAAAATTTTCACAAAAATGTCTAACTTTTTTGTTATTAGGTTTTAAACAACAGGACTAACAACCTCTTCTTGTGCTTTTTAAAACGAACTTGTGGATACTAAAAACATCATCCAAAGGTAAGTGGAACATAAAAATTTTGAGTGAACAAAATTTTCTCCATAGACCCCATGTATAAGCAAAAATTTTCACAAAAATGTCTAACTTTTTTGTTATTAGGTTTTAAACAACAGGACTAACAACCTCTTCTTGTGCTTTTTAAAACGAACTTGTGGATACTAAAAACATCATCCAAAGGTAAGTGGAACATAAAAATTTTGAGTGAACAAAATTTTCTCCATAGACCCCATGTATAAGCAAAAATTTTCACAAAAATGTCTAACTTTTTTGTTATTAGGTTTTAAACAACAGGACTAACAACCTCTTCTTGTGCTTTTTAAAACGAACTTGTGGATACTAAAAACATCATCCAAAGGTAAGTGGAACATAAAAATTTTGAGTGAACAAAATTTTCTCCATAGACCCCATGTATAAGCAAAAATTTTCACAAAAATGTCTAACTTTTTTGTTATTAGGTTTTAAACAACAGGACTAACAACCTCTTCTTGTGCTTTTTAAAACGAACTTGTGGATACTAAAAACATCATCCAAAGGTAAGTGGAACATAAAAATTTTGAGTGAACAAAATTTTCTCCATAGACCCCATGTATAAGCAAAAATTTTCACAAAAATGTCTAACTTTTTTGTTATTAGGTTTTAAACAACAGGACTAACAACATCTTCTTGTGCTTTTTAAAACGAACTTGTGGATACTAAAAACATCATCCAAAGGTAAGTGGAACATAAAAATTTTGAGTGAACAAAATTTTCTCCATAGACCCCATGTATAAGCAAAAATTTTCACAAAAATGTCTAACTTTTTTGTTATTAGGTTTTAAACAACAGGACTAACAACCTCTTCTTGTGCTTTTTAAAACGAACTTGTGGATACTAAAAACATCATCCAAAGGTAAGTGGAACATAAAAATTTTGAGTGAACAAAATTTTCTCCATAGACCCCATGTATAAGCAAAAATTTTCACAAAAATGTCTAACTTTTTTGTTATTAGGTTTTAAACAACAGGACTAACAACCTCTTCTTGTGCTTTTTAAAACGAACTTGTGGATACTAAAAACATCATCCAAAGGTAAGTGGAACATAAAAATTTTGAGTGAACAAAATTTTCTCCATAGACCCCATGTATAAGCAAAAATTTTCACAAAAATGTCTAACTTTTTTGTTATTAGGTTTTAAACAACAGGACTAACAACCTCTTCTTGTGCTTTTTAAAACGAACTTGTGGATACTAAAAACATCATCCAAAGGTAAGTGGAACATAAAAATTTTGAGTGAACAAAATTTTCTCCATAGACCCCATGTATAAGCAAAAATTTTCACAAAAATGTCTAACTTTTTTGTTATTAGGTTTTAAACAACAGGACTAACAACCTCTTCTTGTGCTTTTTAAAACGAACTTGTGGATACTAAAAACATCATCCAAAGGTAAGTGGAACATAAAAATTTTGAGTGAACAAAATTTTCTCCATAGACCCCATGTATAAGCAAAAATTTTCACAAAAATGTCTAACTTTTTTGTTATTAGGTTTTAAACAACAGGACTAACAACATCTTCTTGTGCTTTTTAAAACGAACTTGTGGATACTAAAAACATCATCCAAAGGTAAGTGGAACATAAAAATTTTGAGTGAACAAAATTTTCTCCATAGACCCCATGTATAAGCAAAAATTTTCACAAAAATGTCTAACTTTTTTGTTATTAGGTTTTAAACAACAGGACTAACAACCTCTTCTTGTGCTTTTTAAAACGAACTTGTGGATACTAAAAACATCATCCAAAGGTAAGTGGAACATAAAAATTTTGAGTGAACAAAATTTTCTCCATAGACCCCATGTATAAGCAAAAATTTTCACAAAAATGTCTAACTTTTTTGTTATTAGGTTTTAAACAACAGGACTAACAACCTCTTCTTGTGCTTTTTAAAACGAACTTGTGGATACTAAAAACATCATCCAAAGGTAAGTGGAACATAAAAATTTTGAGTGAACAAAATTTTCTCCATAGACCCCATGTATAAGCAAAAATTTTCACAAAAATGTCTAACTTTTTTGTTATTAGGTTTTAAACAACAGGACTAACAACCTCTTCTTGTGCTTTTTAAAACGAACTTGTGGATACTAAAAACATCATCCAAAGGTAAGTGGAACATAAAAATTTTGAGTGAACAAAATTTTCTCCATAGACCCCATGTATAAGCAAAAATTTTCACAAAAATGTCTAACTTTTTTGTTATTAGGTTTTAAACAACAGGACTAACAACATCTTCTTGTGCTTTTTAAAACGAACTTGTGGATACTAAAAACATCATCCAAAGGTAAGTGGAACATAAAAATTTTGAGTGAACAAAATTTTCTCCATAGACCCCATGTATAAGCAAAAATTTTCACAAAAATGTCTAACTTTTTTGTTATTAGGTTTTAAACAACAGGACTAACAACCTCTTCTTGTGCTTTTTAAAACGAACTTGTGGATTCTAAAAACATCATCCAAAGGTAAGTGGAACATAAAAATTTTGAGTGAACAAAATTTTCTCCATAGACCCCATGTATAAGCAAAAATTTTCACAAAAATGTCTAACTTTTTTGTTATTAGGTTTTAAACAACAGGACTAACAACCTCTTCTTGTGCTTTTTAAAACGAACTTGTGGATACTAAAAACATCATCCAAAGGTAAGTGGAACATAAAAATTTTGAGTGAACAAAATTTTCTCCATAGACCCCATGTATAAGCAAAAATTTTCACAAAAATGTCTAACTTTTTTGTTATTAGGTTTTAAACAACAGGACTAACAACCTCTTCTTGTGCTTTTTAAAACGAACTTGTGGATACTAAAAACATCATCCAAAGGTAAGTGGAACATAAAAATTTTGAGTGAACAAAATTTTCTCCATAGACCCCATGTATAAGCAAAAATTTTCACAAAAATGTCTAACTTTTTTGTTATTAGGTTTTAAACAACAGGACTAACAACCTCTTCTTGTGCTTTTTAAAACGAACTTGTGGATACTAAAAACATCATCCAAAGGTAAGTGGAACATAAAAATTTTGAGTGAACAAAATTTTCTCCATAGACCCCATGTATAAGCAAAAATTTTCACAAAAATGTCTAACTTTTTTGTTATTAGGTTTTAAACAACAGGACTAACAACATCTTCTTGTGCTTTTTAAAACGAACTTGTGGATACTTGTGGAATTTGTGAATCAATCATTGGGATTTCTTCTATTTAAGTTCTATACGCGTGAGTTTTTTTGAAGTTTCTTTTATCATAGAGAGTCAGAATTTTTACGGTTTTATTTGATAAAGTTCGATTTGTATTTGTTTCTTTTTTATACGTTGAATATGATTCCATTAGTATTTAAATTTCTATTCATTTTAACAATATTGATATATAAACAATGTATGTATTTATATGTATATATTTTCATATATAGATATATTATATATATGTTAATTTAAATATCAACCATTTATGTATAGCTGTTGCTCATGCATTTTTAGCACGTATCATTACAATTTTTAAATTAAGCAATCGCGATTCAATCATTCAATTCTTTCAAAAATTTTAGAAGCATTAACTAATTTTTTGTCTCTTGAAGTTTAGTTCAACAATTGTTTCAACAGGATAATGCGTGTAAAACAACGTAGCTCCAAGAGTAAAAGGTACTACGATAAAAGGCGTCATGTTATTAGGAGACAGGTACGAGCAGGAAACCAACCGAGCAATAACTTAGCTCTTGATGAGCCTATAGCTGGTCCATCCAGAATCGAACCAGTACATGAATCAGTAAATTATGCCATACCTCGCGTTGATTATGGCGGATATCATTTTCCTTTATTCAGATTGCAATTATCATCTTCTGATAGTGATAGTAGTAATGACGCAAGAGAATTCCAAAATAATCCTGAAATGTTTGCTGCAAGCGAAGATTCCTCAGATTCAAATACTATTGTATATGCAAGATCAAATGACTCGGACGCTGAAACAATTATCTACAACATACCTTCTGATATAAATTGGAGATTCTTGATGAATTTTGCTGCTAATAGATACAACTTCCCTGACATTCCATATAATATGACTTCAGCATCGCAGTGCTATCCAAGAAATTGGTTGAATAGAGGATTGAAGTTTGACAATATGATGACAAATATATCATGGAACTTATGTGAAAATTGTGCGCGAAATTTCCCAAACTTGACTTTGGTGGTGCAAAATCAGCGAAGATTATGCAAAAAGTGCGTGAAATATCCTAACATGTTTACTGAAGCTAACAAGATGGAGCCGGGTGCGCAGCCTGAAGTACTTAAAAATCTGACTACTGTTGAAGAAATGCTCATTGCTAAAATTCATCCTGTTATAAGGTTATATAGGATAAGGGGACAACAATTTGGATACTCTGGTCATGTTGTTAATTTTGCTCAAAATGTTACTGATCTGTACCGTAAACTTCCAGTCGATCCTAGAAGTTTGGATGGACTCATAATTGTCAACCGTGATACTCCTGATGGTGTTACCTCTTTTAAAGTACGCGCAAACAAAGTCCGGGATGCTTTGTTCTGGCTCAAAAGAAATCATGAATACTATCATGATATCGAAATAGACGAAGAACAAATCTCACAACTACCTCTAGATGGTGACATTCGACATTTATTACCGAATTTAAACCAAGAAAACAGACCTGGTCAACAATCTGATGATGGTGTGGATGATCAAAATTCGTTCATTGAAGAATCAAATTTCCCATTTATTCCACAATTGAATCAACAAGAAAGAATAACTGAGGAAATTGAAAACGAGCAAGAAAACCATGTTAACTGGCCGGATATTGCAAGAACTCCTATCAACGAATTTAACACAGAAGGTTACATAACTCAAGCTTTCCCCACTCTCTTTCCATATGGAAGAGCCGACTATCGACAGAATAGAAACACGAAGGTTAATTTTTTGGACTATTTCAAATACTTGTTGCAATACAAGGATGGTCGATTTGCTAAGGATTCACGTTTTCGCTTTTTTGCTTTCAATTCAATCATGCGTTGGCAAGCTATAAGACAGGGTAACTTATATGTTAAGAGACATTCTTTTGGAGAAGTTGATGCAGAGACAATATTAGAAAGGATTGCAGCGAATCCTTTCTTAGCTGATAGTATTATGTTCCATGCTGGTAAACTAAGATCATCGAAAAGCTATTGGGGACAAAGATCAGGCGAACTTCACGATATGGTGGACCAATTATCAACACCTCACATATTCTTCACATTATCCGCTGCTGATTATCATTGGCCAGATTTGTACGAATTATTGAACCCACAAAATAATATTGACATTTCTATCGCTGCCAATCGGAGAAGATTGATGCACGATAATCCTCTGATAACTGCTTGGTTTTTTCAAAAAAGAGCTGAGACTTTTATGAAAGAGATAATGATACCCTGTTTTGATGTCGTTGATTACTGGTACAGATATGAGTGGCAATGGAGAGGAAGCCCACATATTCATGGAGTTATTTGGCTGAAAGATGGCCCGGACATTGGAAATTTAGACAACGTTAGCGATGATCAGCTAGCATATTTGACCCATTTCTGTGCAAAACTTTCGAGAGCTTGGAATCCGAATGCATCGCAACCACCGAGTGACATACATCCTTCTTGTAAACGTTTTTCTGAAATAATCAATGATCCAGAAGATCTAACTACGATTCTTAATAGATTGCAGAGACATACCCGATGTGGCTCTCACTGTTTGAGAAAGAAAAAAAATTCTAGAGTTGAAAAATGTCGCTTTGGTTTCCCTCATATCCTAACGAATGAAGATAGAATTGAAAAAGAAGACAACTATAAATTTTTTCCTAAGCGCAACGATGAATTCATGTCGAACTACAACCCTTTCATTACTCAAATCTGGAGAGGTAATACGGATTTTACCCCTATACTATCTAAGAAAGCAGTATTGATATATCTCGTCAAATATGCAACAAAGGCTGAGACGGAGTCTCGTGATTATCGTGATATATTGAAGTCAATGGCTGAGTCAACTGATCCAGATTCACCTGCAGCAACAATTATACGCAGTCTTCTTATAAGTACCACTGCTGAGAGAGACTTTTCTGCCCAGGAGGTTTGTCATCTGCTAATGAGTTGGCCATTATTTCATGCATCACGAAGTTTTGTTTCATTGGTCATATCTGATACAAGTTGGCGTAGACTTTTAGCTGATACTGAGGAAGCTCAAGATCCTGCAATTATCGAAAGATATAAAAAGCGAGCACCTGCATTTGAAAATATTACGTTGTTTGAATTTGCCCGAGACTATCGCTATTCAGCAAGAAGGATGGTGAAAAGACGCAAACAGTCAATTGTACGAGTTTTTCCCAAGCTCAAATTAACGGAAGATTCAAGAGAAAACGAAAAGTTCTACAAAATCAAGTGTGTTTTGCACACCCCTTGGCGCAACAATTACAACGATTTGATTATAAATGATTCAAATAATCAATATCCTTGGAACGCCGCGTATAACAGAATTCGTAATTTAATCGAAGAACCTGTCAACCCAGATGTTGAAGATTCGTTTGAAGATGACCCAGAGTTAGATGAATTTCACATTCACTATTATCCAGAAATGGCAATATCAAGGGGTGGCCCTAGAATTATAGAAAATGAAAGAATTGGGAGAAGAGATATTGACATCGCACATCATTGGGAACAAAATTCTGTTACATCTGCCGAAAAAAATATTTTGCAACAATGGTTGGCTAATACCAAAGAAAACTATGTATTTCCACAGAATGTTTCGCGAAATGTTCAGTTTTGTTTATCAGATGATCAGCAGCGAGTTATGGAAATTGCACTGCTGCAAATCCATGAGCTTAAAACAATGCAAAATGTAAATGTTAAAAGAGTGATGGTTCAAGGCAAAGCAGGTAGTGGCAAAAGTTATCTCATAAATGCTATTACTCAGAAATTTCGAGAAGAACTTGGTTTTGAAGCTGTTGAATTGCTTGCTCCGACAGGTGCAGCAGCTATAAATATATGCGGTCGGACTATTCATTCACTGTTGTGTTTATCACCAAAAGGATCTAAAAAGCTGCAGAATGAAACTTTGAGAAAGTTCCAACTCAAAATGAGCAAAGTAAAAGTTATCATAATCGACGAAATGTCAATGATCGGTTTAAGATTTCTTACTCAAATTTCCATGCGATTGCAAGAAGCTTCAGGGAATTCGGATGAACCATTTGGAAACTTTATCATTTATTTCTTTGGAGACATGCGGCAGTTACCCCCAGTTCGTAACAACGCTATGTATAGCAACGCACTTGATCCCCAATCCAACAAAGGCAAGCTCCTTCTTACTACTATCCAAGTATTCATTGCACTCACTACAAATCATCGACAATCGGGAGAACAGCAGCAGCAGTTTCGAGATATACTAGATGCAATAGCTTGTGGTAATTTGTCTGAATCGCAATTCCAGCTTCTCAACACTCGTAGAATGGGTATTCTTTCTTCTCATGAGAAGAAAAGCTTTGAGAATGCATTAAGATTGTTGCCTACTAATAAATTGACCAACGACTTTAATGATGAACACCTTCGACAATGTGGTTATCCTGTTGCAGATATCCCGTCCGAAAACAGCAGCAATGCAGCCAGAAGACAAGGTTCAGACAAAGCACAGTCATTAGAACCGATTCTCAAACTCGCAAGAGGTTGTCGAGTTATGCTACGTTACAATCTTTGGACTGAAGCTGGTCTCGTCAATGGTGCGTTGGGTACATTGACATCTATTTTATATGAATCTGGTCAACGGCCCCCAACAATGCCCGTTGCTCTTCTTATTCAATTTGACAACTACAGAGGACCGTGTTACTCGGAAAATTCAATCCCAATAGTTCCAATTATGCGGCATTGGAAGTCAGACGGAAACGATTGCTGGCGAAAACAGTTCCCAATAAATGTGGCGCATGCAGTTACTATCCATAAATCACAAGGATTAACATTGGATAAAGCTGTGATCAACATCGGTGAAACAGAAAAGGCACTGGGCGCGTCATACGTTGCTTTTAGTCGCGTTCGTACGCTAGATAGCTTGATCATTGATCAAGTGATTGAATTAGACAGATTAAATAAAATTTGTAATAGCCCTCAATTTCCTTTGAGAAATACGTTTTTAGAAAAATTTTCTTAATATTTTTTCATCTATGTATCTCTATCACTCTCTGAATCTCCTTTATTGCTTTAAACTGTTGTTTTGGTAATTGCTCACTTGTAATCGAACTTTATCAAATATAAAAATTAAAAACATTTTGATCATAATGTTTTCATTGTATTCATTCAAAAACTCATTCTCGTTAATCGAACTTCATCTTTCTATGAATTTCAAAACATTTTGTAATCATTATTTTTTGTTTTTTTTTGTTTTTCTAGGTGCTCTACGTGGTTGACACCTCCACGTGGTGTAGAGTGGGTATTTCATGCTGTGATAGCGTGAAATAGCTGAGATCAACCAAAATCTTACTTCTTTGATTCAAAATTAATCGTCTATTTATTTTTCATAACAAACGCTCCGATTACGCCGATCGATCGTCTGACCTAGTTTATTTTATATGTCAATGTTTTTGTTTTTTTAATATAAGTTCGGTCTAATTATTAATTTCGTGAACTTACCGACTCAGTACTAAACTAAAGCGTAAATCATGCCAACTAAAGATTAGCAATAGTCTAATTGATCACATCATCTTATCTTTAGATAGAATGATTCATGCTTGCAAATTTGCTTTCAAGTTAAGAGTTGGAATTTTGTGATTTGTAGAGGCATAAAAATATGTTTATAAGTGCATAAGATCTGAAACTCCTTTGATGAAGATAAAAATATCAGGTTAACCTCAAAGAATGGACACTTCTTTCATTGTATTGCAAGCTTTTTTGATTTTTGCATTTTGTCTCAAAAATTTTAATCTCAATATCTCGAGAATGAATTATGAAAATGCGGGATACGGAAATAACTAATAACTTCCATGCAAAGGTTGAAATTGAACTTATTCGTTAAGAAAGTACGAGAAAACCTGAAAGCCTCACTGGCATCGACAACATACTTTATTGATTACCTCAGTGCTACAAGACCAAAATTTTGATTGTCTGAATCACCATCGATATTGTCCTCTTGGCTCAAAGTTAAACAATTTAAAAATCTAAGAATAAGGCTTAGTGAATTTATGCTGTTAGAGCTTAATTATCCCTCCGATATTACTATCTGAATTGTGCTGTTAAACTCTGAGTTTATTTTGGTTATAATTTGGATTTTATTACTAAGCTTTATTACTTGTGCCAAGGTAGCTGTTTTACGCTATTACCTGTCCAGCCAAGTTAGTCTAAGACAACTCTGTGTGCACAACATTTTGGCCAATTGTGGTTACTAATTCTGGTAATCTTGGTTGACCTAAAAGTTAATTCTGACAATAGTCTAAGACTAACCAGTTGAGTTTTCTGGTGATCCTCAAAGAACCTGAAGTATTCAGGATTTGGAAATCTGAATAAATCTTCTGAGTTGGTTAATTAAGGTTAATTGTGAAATTTAATAAAGTTTATTTAATTCAGTTTAAAACTATTAACTCTTTCTTTCAGTTGAATTTCTTGTTTTACCTGAAAATTTTACCTACGTAGTATCTTACTTTAAGTATGTATCATTCTTGCATTTCAGCTAGAAAATATTTACTTTAATGTTTAAACATTAAATGATAAGTTCCTATTTGAAGACTTCTCAATTGTCAACCACAAGATGAACGAAAAAACGTCCCAACAGAAAACGAGAGGCATTTCAATGAAATTGAAATAAAATTTGTATTGCACACGTTACTTTTGTGAAAAA
Source organism: Tetranychus urticae (assembly GCF_039701765.1). Taxonomy (NCBI): domain Eukaryota; kingdom Metazoa; phylum Arthropoda; class Arachnida; order Trombidiformes; family Tetranychidae; genus Tetranychus; species Tetranychus urticae. Next base: position 19,376,120 of record NC_142958.1, on the reverse strand, counting down.
TAGAAATAGAAATGAATATAAACGATTGGTTATTTGATTTTGAATGCACTAGATGATAAAATTCTTATTGACTTTTGATCAGTGAAAATTATAAATACAAGTTTGACTTTAAGCAAAGTCATTTAATACTCTATTAATTTAGTTGAATCACCTTTAAATTCAGTAAACAATGAGTAAAATAGTAAATAAAAAATTAAACATTGTAATTTACTTTTTATTTGTTCATTTTTACAGAAATACTATAAATACTCAGAAATTTAGCTTTCACTCATCATATTCAAACTCAAGTCAACTGAATCAGTTATTTTCAAATTATTTTCTAACAGTTTCAACCAATCAAATAAAAATGAATTCCCCTATTGTTAAATTAATTTTCACAATTCTTATTCTCTCAATTTTAGCATCCACTTCATTTGCGGCATCGAATGACGGTCCAGTTGATACTGTTGAAAATTCCTTCGCAGGACTTACTAGCTAAAATAACCAATATTTAACATTGTAAAAGATTTCAGACCATGAATAAATAATATTTTATTTTATATGTCAATGTTTTTGTTTTTTTAATATAAGTTCGGTCTAATTATTAATTTCGTGAACTTACCGACTCAGTACTAAACTAAAGCGTAAATCATGCCAACTAAAGATTAGCAATAGTCTAATTGATCACATCATCTTATCTTTAGATAGAATGATTCATGCTTGCAAATTTGCTTTCAAGTTAAGAGTTGGAATTTTGTGATTTGTAGAGGCATAAAAATATGTTTATAAGTGCATAAGATCTGAAACTCCTTTGATGAAGATAAAAATATCAGGTTAACCTCAAAGAATGGACACTTCTTTCATTGTATTGCAAGCTTTTTTGATTTTTGCATTTTGTCTCAAAAATTTTAATCTCAATATCTCGAGAATGAATTATGAAAATGCGGGATACGGAAATAACTAATAACTTCCATGCAAAGGTTGAAATTGAACTTATTCGTTAAGAAAGTACGAGAAAACCTGAAAGCCTCACTGGCATCGACAACATACTTTATTGATTACCTCAGTGCTACAAGACCAAAATTTTGATTGTCTGAATCACCATCGATATTGTCCTCTTGGCTCAAAGTTAAACAATTTAAAAATCTAAGAATAAGGCTTAGTGAATTTATGCTGTTAGAGCTTAATTATCCCTCCGATATTACTATCTGAATTGTGCTGTTAAACTCTGAGTTTATTTTGGTTATAATTTGGATTTTATTACTAAGCTTTATTACTTGTGCCAAGGTAGCTGTTTTACGCTATTACCTGTCCAGCCAAGTTAGTCTAAGACAACTCTGTGTGCACAACATTTTGGCCAATTGTGGTTACTAATTCTGGTAATCTTGGTTGACCTAAAAGTTAATTCTGACAATAGTCTAAGACTAACCAGTTGAGTTTTCTGGTGATCCTCAAAGAACCTGAAGTATTCAGGATTTGGAAATCTGAATAAATCTTCTGAGTTGGTTAATTAAGGTTAATTGTGAAATTTAATAAAGTTTATTTAATTCAGTTTAAAACTATTAACTCTTTCTTTCAGTTGAATTTCTTGTTTTACCTGAAAATTTTACCTACGTAGTATCTTACTTTAAGTATGTATCATTCTTGCATTTCAGCTAGAAAATATTTACTTTAATGTTTAAACATTAAATGATAAGTTCCTATTTGAAGACTTCTCAATTGTCAACCACAAGATGAACGAAAAAACGTCCCAACAGAAAACGAGAGGCATTTCAATGAAATTGAAATAAAATTTGTATTGCACACGTTACTTTTGTGAAAAATAGAAATAGAAATGAATATAAACGATTGGTTATTTGATTTTGAATGCACTAGATGATAAAATTCTTATTGACTTTTGATCAGTGAAAATTATAAATACAAGTTTGACTTTAAGCAAAGTCATTTAATACTCTATTAATTTAGTTGAATCACCTTTAAATTCAGTAAACAATGAGTAAAATAGTAAATAAAAAATTAAACATTGTAATTTACTTTTTATTTGTTCATTTTTACAGAAATACTATAAATACTCAGAAATTTAGCTTTCACTCATCATATTCAAACTCAAGTCAACTGAATCAGTTATTTTCAAATTATTTTCTAACAGTTTCAACCAATCAAATAAAAATGAATTCCCCTATTGTTAAATTAATTTTCACAATTCTTATTCTCTCAATTTTAGCATCCACTTCATTTGCGGCATCGAATGACGGTCCAGTTGATACTGTTGAAAATTCCTTCGCAGGACTTACTAGCTAAAATAACCAATATTTAACATTGTAAAAGATTTCAGACCATGAATAAATAATATTTTATTTTATATGTCAATGTTTTTGTTTTTTTAATATAAGTTCGGTCTAATTATTAATTTCGTGAACTTACCGACTCAGTACTAAACTAAAGCGTAAATCATGCCAACTAAAGATTAGCAATAGTCTAATTGATCACATCATCTTATCTTTAGATAGAATGATTCATGCTTGCAAATTTGCTTTCAAGTTAAGAGTTGGAATTTTGTGATTTGTAGAGGCATAAAAATATGTTTATAAGTGCATAAGATCTGAAACTCCTTTGATGAAGATAAAAATATCAGGTTAACCTCAAAGAATGGACACTTCTTTCATTGTATTGCAAGCTTTTTTGATTTTTGCATTTTGTCTCAAAAATTTTAATCTCAATATCTCGAGAATGAATTATGAAAATGCGGGATACGGAAATAACTAATAACTTCCATGCAAAGGTTGAAATTGAACTTATTCGTTAAGAAAGTACGAGAAAACCTGAAAGCCTCACTGGCATCGACAACATACTTTATTGATTACCTCAGTGCTACAAGACCAAAATTTTGATTGTCTGAATCACCATCGATATTGTCCTCTTGGCTCAAAGTTAAACAATTTAAAAATCTAAGAATAAGGCTTAGTGAATTTATGCTGTTAGAGCTTAATTATCCCTCCGATATTACTATCTGAATTGTGCTGTTAAACTCTGAGTTTATTTTGGTTATAATTTGGATTTTATTACTAAGCTTTATTACTTGTGCCAAGGTAGCTGTTTTACGCTATTACCTGTCCAGCCAAGTTAGTCTAAGACAACTCTGTGTGCACAACATTTTGGCCAATTGTGGTTACTAATTCTGGTAATCTTGGTTGACCTAAAAGTTAATTCTGACAATAGTCTAAGACTAACCAGTTAAGTTTTCTGGTGATCCTCAAAGAACCTGAAGTATTCAGGATTTGGAAATCTGAATAAATCTTCTGAGTTGGTTAATTATCGGAGCGTAGCAAAGCGAAGCGAAGATTTTAACTCAGATATGCCTTTTTGAAAATCCACTTTTTGTTTTACTGTGTACAAGATATCTCATGAACGAAAATTCACCGAGACTTCATATTGCATTATAAGATCGAAAATATTGAGACGGTGAAACGATCAAATTTTCGAGGTCATCGAAGGTCATTTTTCGGGATTTTGACCTTTGACCTTTAGAGGTCATTTGAAGGTCATTTGATATTTTTCAATGCATATTCATAAATATAGTTCAACTTCATAATACTGTCTCATGCTGTTGCGAATTTATGCCTTAAAACGATGATAAATGCAATATACCAATTGAATAGTTATTTTCAAGATTTACCAACATTTGTATTACGCGCACAATAATTTCACATTTGCGCAGTTGCAAATGTCTAGGATCCAAAAAGTAAGCAAATTCTTCATTACTTACAATTTTTCATATGCTTACAATTTCCTCATAGGTTCCCATGTTAACCGAAAAATTGAACGTTTTCACTTATAACTTTTTTTCTATTTGTTGTTTAAAGATAGTGATAACACCATCAAATTTATCGTATTTAAGCGGTTCTGTTGGTATATAAAACATATCCAAAAGGTAAGTCTTAATGAAAATTTTCATGTGTTACCAATTTCCCCATAGGGTCCCATGTTAACCGAAAAATTGAACGTTTTCACTTATAACTTTTTTTCTATTTGTTGTTTAAAGATAGTGATAACACCATCAAATTTATCGTATTTAAGCGGTTCTGTTGGTATATAAAACATATCCAAAAGGTAAGTCTTAATGAAAATTTTCATGTGTTACCAATTTCCTCATAGGGTCCCATGTTAACAGAAAAATTGAACGTTTTCACTTATAACTTTTTTTCTATTTGTTGTTTAAAGATAGTGATAACACCATCAAATTTATCGTATTTAAGCGGTTCTGTTGGTATATAAAACATATCCAAAAGGTAAGTCTTAATGAAAATTTTCATGTGTTACCAATTTCCCCATAGGGTCCCATGTTAACCGAAAAATTGAACGTTTTCATTTAACTTTTTTATATTTAATATATATATCCTTGCAAGTTGTTTTGTAAAGTGTAAAATACCATGTTTTTGGTATGGCACGCATCAAAAGCAACTTACATTCAAAAAATACAGTTGTTCATTGAAGATCATGAAAGGCATCTCAATCAAATTGATCAAGATTATTATGAATCTGAGTTCGTCTTCTCTTACACTAATTATTTTGTGATACTCTTCATAATCTTTAATGAACAACTGTATTTTTGAATGTAAGTTGCTTTTGATGCGCAAAGATACCAAAAACATGGTACAACTTTATTTTCTATGGTGTGTAATTATATGTTATTACTATACAAATCAGTTGCAACATGCATTTGCTACTAATGCTATTTCCTTTACAGATGGGATGGCGGTTGTTGAACCAGGGACAAGGCGAGCCTATGTCGTTCCCTGGAGTATGAGTATGTATGAGCATTTCAGGTTACGGCCTGCCAGAATCCGGATTGAGCTAGCTCTCCGACATAAAGTAGAGAAAGGTGTATGGTGTAGGGGAACCTAACGTCAATTTTAGAAAAAGCAGAGGAATAGTTAGTTATTGACGTTAGCTTAAGCTTTATGAAAGTGTATGAGTTGTAGTGCGATTGCACTAGGGAGAATTGAACAAAATCCCTGGTCTTCCACAGTATGTTTTGGTTGCAGTTCTGTGTAAATTCTAAATTTTATATTATTTTGGTAAAACTAACATGCATTATTCATTTTTTAGGTTTATCTACTGTGATAAGTAGAATATTAGTTCTTTCTTTCGACTCTTCATGTGACTATTCTATTAACTTTCCATTCTTTCTTTTTGTCATTTCAGAAAAATCAAATTAGGAGACAATGCGTGTCAAAAGTCAGACTCAAAGACAACGTGCAACGAAAAATAAGTTAGCTATGAGAAAAGCTCGTGCGAACCCGATCTCAAGCAGCCAAACAGCTGGACCTTCTACTGCAGGGCCATTGATAATCGGTAATAGTGCTTCATCGAGAGATTCATCACCTGAGACTTTCAACATTCCAAGAGTTAGTTATGGGGACTATCATCAACCTCTTTTCCTCATTAATTATGATTCAACTGACTCGAACTCATCTACTGTGGTCCAAGATGAATTACCGCCAAATGCAGAGATTGAACATTCTTCTTCTGATGAAACAATTATTTATAAACCACCAACAATAATTAATTGGCGTTATTTGGTCAACTATACATCTGGACGTTTCGTTTATCCCGACATACCATATCATATATCTTCAGCTAATCAAAGTTATCCACCAACATGGCTGAAAAGAGCTTTGAAGTTTGATCGTATCATCGAGAAAATTGATTGGAATTTTTGTGAGCATTGTAAAAGAAGGTTTTTGAATTTAACAATCACTGGTGTTAATGTTCGTGGAGGTAATTCGCAAAATTGGTGCAACAAGTGTATCAAAAACCCTGGTCTTTATACGGATGATAATTACATGGACCCAAGAGAGCAGCCTGAGGTACTAAAAAATTTAACTATGGTTGAACAGATGTTGATTGCAAAAGTGCATCCTGTTGTGCGTCTCTATAAAATCAAAGGTCAACAATTTGGCTACAGTGGTCATGTTGTTAATTTTGAACAAGACATAACTAATCTTCATACGAAACTTCCAGTGAACCCAAGGGACCTTCGTGGCATCATTATTGTGAATCGAGATACACCTGATGGAATAGCTTCATTTCAAGTTCGTTCATCAAAAGTTAGAGAAGCTCTTTGTTGGCTAAAGAGAAATCATATGTATTATCATGACATTGAGATAGATGATGAGCAACTTTCTCAGCTTCCGGAAAATGGCAATATAGCCGCATTTTTACCGAATTTAAATCGAAATTCTCAGCAGGATGAGTCACAATCAGATGAAATTCAATTGCTACAAGAATCGAATTTCCCTCACATACCACAAATGGATCAAGAAAGTAAAGTTAAAGCTGCAACTGATAGTGTTGATTGGCCTCATATTCGTCCGGACCCAATAAGTGAGTTCAGAACAGAGGGATACATTACACAAGCTTTCCCGACTTTATTCCCATATGGCAGAGCAGATTTCAAGCAGTGCAGAAATGTCAAGTCGCTGAGTTTCGTTGACTATTTCAAGTTTCTAATGCAATACAAAGACGGCAGGTTCGCCAAAGATTCGAGGTTTAGGTTTTTCGCTTTCAACTCCATTATGAGATGGCAAGCTATAAATCAAGGTAATCTCTACGTTAAAAAAAATAAATTTGGTGACTTGGATGCTGGAGCTGTTTTAGACAAGGTTAAAGAAGATTCACACCTCGCAGATTCAATTATGTTCTATGCTGGCAAACTGCGATCTTCTAAAAGTTATTGGTTTCAAAGATCTGGTGAACTTCATGACATGGTAGAACAACTATCTACTCCACATATCTTTTTTACTCTATCTGCAGCAGATTATCATTGGCCTGATTTATACAAAATCCTAGATCCTACAAATAACATTGACACATCTATTGAAGCAAATCGTCGGAAACTAATGCATGATAACCCACTAATCACAGCTTGGTTTTTTCAGAAGAGAGCTGAAACTTTTATTCGTGAAGTATTGTTACCCTGTTACAACGTGGAGGATTATTGGTATAGATATGAGTGGCAATGGCGAGGGAGTCCTCACATTCATGGAGTTTTATGGCTTAAGGATGGTCCGAAGTTAGAAAAGCTGTATGATGTTACTGATGAACAACTTTCCTACTTGACAAATTTTTGCGCAAGGTTGTCAAGAGCATGGAATCCTGATATATCACATGCCCCGAGCGAAATACATCCATCTAGAAAACGATTTTCAGAAGTATTGGAAGATCCAGATGATCTTACTACAATTCTAAATCGCTTACAGCGACATACTCGTCACGGTACTCATTGTTTGCGCAAAAAAAGAGGAACCAACGTTGAAGCATGCCGATTCGGGTTTCCACATGAGTTATCTGATGTGGATGTGATCGCTAAAGATAAAAACTGGAAATTCGAGCCAAAAAGAAATGATGAAAACATGGCCAAGTACAATCCATTTATTACTCAAACGTGGCGCGGAAATACTGATTTTACTCCTATACTTTCCAAAGAAGCTGTTCTGTTGTATATTGTAAAGTATGCGGCGAAAGCCGAAACTGAATCAAGTGATTATAGAGAATTATTGAAACATATGGCTGAAAGTAGTGATCCTAACTCTCCAGCCGCAACACTTGTAAGAAAACTCTTGGTTAGTTCTACTGCTGAACGTGACTTTTCCGCACAAGAAATATCACATCTTATGATGGGTTGGCCGTTATTTCACTCTTCAAGATCTTTTGTTACGTTGGTTATAAAAGATGACAACTGGAGGAAGCTCGATCGCTCGACGGATTGTGAAGATTCTGCTATTATTGAACGTTATAAAAAGAGAAACAGTGAACTTGAAAATATAACTCTTTTCGAATATGCTAGAGATTACCGATATTCACAAAAAAGAATATTGCGACGCCGTGTGCCTGCTATAGTAAGATATTATCCTAAATTCAAGCTCACAGACAATCTTGTAGAAAATGAAAAATTCTTCAAATTGAAGGCTGTTCTTCATACACCTTGGCGACGAAGTATGGATGAAATAATCGCACCTTTTTTATCAACAAACTTCCCGTGGTCGAGAGCTTATAGCAATGTCCGCGATGCAATAGGGGAGCCGAGATTTGAATTAGACGTAGAAGACTCTTTCGAAGATGATCCTGAACTTGATGAGTTTCATTTACACCTTGAACCAGGAATGGCAATTTCAAGAGCTGTTCCGCAAAATAGTGAAACACAGAATCTCGGTAGAAGAGAAATAGATGTCGCACATGAATGGGAAGCTGATTCAGTATCTGAAGAAGAAAGGAAAGCTCTAACAGATTGGATGACACTACAAAAACAAAGCTTCAATGTTGCAACAAATTCAACTGGTCGTGTAAGATACTCCCTTTCTGATGATCAACAGAGAGTCATGGACATCGCCATGCTACAGATAATTCTTCTTATGCAATCAAAAGACCCAGATATAAAAAGAGTCATGGTACAAGGTAAAGCGGGAAGTAGTAAAAGTTATTTAATAAGCGCTATCACACAAGAATTCAGAGAAAATTTTGGTCCTGACTCTGTTATGCTTTTGGCCCCAACTGGTGCTGCTGCTATCAATATTTCTGGTAAAACAGTGCATTCTGGGCTTATGATGTCTCCACACGATTTCAAGCCTCTCACTGATGAAAAATTAAGAAATTTTCAGTTGAAAATGTCTATGGTAAAATTGATTATTGTAGATGAAATGTCTATGATAGGACTCCGTATGTTGTCCCAGATTTCAAGAAGACTTCAAGAAGCTGCAGGTAACGCTGATGAAACGTTTGGAGGTTATTTAATTTTTTTCTTCGGTGATATTCAACAACTGCCACCTGTCAAAAATAATGCTATTTATAGTAATTCGAATTCACCAAATGCAAATATGGGAAGAATTATCTTAGAAAGTTTCCAAAGATTTTTCATGTTAACATCAAACCATAGACAGGCTGGTCAAGAACAAGCGCAGTTCAGAAAAATATTAGATGGAATTGCTGATGGATATCTGACTGACCAACAGTTCGAAGTACTTAATTCGAGACGTAGCGGTATACTAGCGAGACGAGAACTTGAAAAGTTTCACAATGCGATACGATTATTACCTAAGAATAAAATGGCTGATGAATACAATGAAAATCTTCTACGAAGTAGTGGCCATCCAGTTGCACTCATCCCTGCAGTTAACAGTAGCAAGTTAGCATCGAAACAAAAATCAGACAAAGCACAAGCGTTAGAACAAAGCTTGAAATTGACTAAAGGCTGTCGTGTCATGTTACGAAGTAATCTATGGACGGAAGTTGGGCTTGTTAATGGCGCTCTTGGTACATTGCGGGCAATTGTTTACGAGCATAATAAACGACCTCCAAGTGTTCCAGTCGCATTGATGATTGAATTTGACAATTATAAGGGTCCAACATATGCTGACCATACTATTCCAATAACACCAATAACAAGACACTGGAAAACAGAAGGAAAACCGCAATGGCGCAGACAGTTTCCTATAAATGTCGCACACGCAATCACCATTCACAAATCACAAGGATTAACACTTCCTCAAGCAGTTGTTAATATTGGTGATTCAGAATCCGATTTAGGTTCATCATACGTTGCCTTCAGCAGAGTAAAAAATCTTCAAAGTTTAATAATTGATCAAGTTATTTCTAAAGATAGGATAAATAATCTGTCTGCAAACCCTCAACTTGCACAAAGAAAAATCTTTTTGCGTAGATTTTTGTAACTTATAACTACAATTCCATAATTATCTTATTTATAATTAAAATATTGAGCTTAAAAAGTATTTATTCTTTGTTTTCTATTCATTGTAATTTTTCATATAGGTGCTTTACTCGGTTTGAACCTTCTCTCGGTGTAAGGAAAATTTTTAGTGATTGAAATTTTCATCGGGGAAAATAGCAAAAATTGATAAAGATATATTAGATTGATATTATTTGCATAGATCAACAAACTCGCTAACGCTCCGATTTTGGCGAGCGATCGTCTGACCTAGTTAAGGTTAATTGTGAAATTTAATAAAGTTTATTTAATTCAGTTTAAAACTATTAACTCTTTCTTTCAGTTGAATTTCTTGTTTTACCTGAAAATTTTACCTACGTAGTATCTTACTTTAAGTATGTATCATTCTTGCATTTCAGCTAGAAAATATTTACTTTAATGTTTAAACATTAAATGATAAGTTCCTATTTGAAGACTTCTCAATTGTCAACCACAAGATGAACGAAAAAACGTCCCAACAGAAAACGAGAGGCATTTCAATGAAATTGAAATAAAATTTGTATTGCACACGTTACTTTTGTGAAAAATAGAAATAGAAATGAATATAAACGATTGGTTATTTGATTTTGAATGCACTAGATGATAAAATTCTTATTGACTTTTGATCAGTGAAAATTATAAATACAAGTTTGACTTTAAGCAAAGTCATTTAATACTCTATTAATTTAGTTGAATCACCTTTAAATTCAGTAAACAATGAGTAAAATAGTAAATAAAAAATTAAACATTGTAATTTACTTTTTATTTGTTCATTTTTACAGAAATACTATAAATACTCAGAAATTTAGCTTTCACTCATCATATTCAAACTCAAGTCAACTGAATCAGTTATTTTCAAATTATTTTCTAACAGTTTCAACCAATCAAATAAAAATGAATTCCCCTATTGTTAAATTAATTTTCACAATTCTTATTCTCTCAATTTTAGCATCCACTTCATTTGCGGCATCGAATGACGGTCCAGTTGATACTGTTGAAAATTCCTTCGCAGGACTTACTAGCTAAAATAACCAATATTTGACATTGTAAAAGATTTCAGACCATGAATAAATAATATTTTATTTTATATGTCAATGTTTTTGTTTTTTTAATATAAGTTCGGTCTAATTATTAATTTCGTGAACTTACCGACTCAGTACTAAACTAAAGCGTAAATCATGCCAACTAAAGATTAGCAATAGTCTAATTGATCACATCATCTTATCTTTAGATAGAATGATTCATGCTTGCAAATTTGCTTTCAAGTTAAGAGTTGGAATTTTGTGATTTGTAGAGGCATAAAAATATGTTTATAAGTGCATAAGATCTGAAACTCCTTTGATGAAGATAAAAATATCAGGTTAACCTCAAAGAATGGACACTTCTTTCATTGTATTGCAAGCTTTTTTGATTTTTGCATTTTGTCTCAAAAATTTTAATCTCAATATCTCGAGAATGAATTATGAAAATGCGGGATACGGAAATAACTAATAACTTCCATGCAAAGGTTGAAATTGAACTTATTCGTTAAGAAAGTACGAGAAAACCTGAAAGCCTCACTGGCATCGACAACATACTTTATTGATTACCTCAGTGCTACAAGACCAAAATTTTGATTGTCTGAATCACCATCGATATTGTCCTCTTGGCTCAAAGTTAAACAATTTAAAAATCTAAGAATAAGGCTTAGTGAATTTATGCTGTTAGAGCTTAATTATCCCTCCGATATTACTATCTGAATTGTGCTGTTAAACTCTGAGTTTATTTTGGTTATAATTTGGATTTTATTACTAAGCTTTATTACTTGTGCCAAGGTAGCTGTTTTACGCTATTACCTGTCCAGCCAAGTTAGTCTAAGACAACTCTGTGTGCACAACATTTTGGCCAATTGTGGTTACTAATTCTGGTAATCTTGGTTGACCTAAAAGTTAATTCTGACAATAGTCTAAGACTAACCAGTTGAGTTTTCTGGTGATCCTCAAAGAACCTGAAGTATTCAGGATTTGGAAATCTGAATAAATCTTCTGAGTTGGTTAATTAAGGTTAATTGTGAAATTTAATAAAGTTTATTTAATTCAGTTTAAAACTATTAACTCTTTCTTTCAGTTGAATTTCTTGTTTTACCTGAAAATTTTACCTACGTAGTATCTTACTTTAAGTATGTATCATTCTTGCATTTCAGCTAGAAAATATTTACTTTAATGTTTAAACATTAAATGATAAGTTCCTATTTGAAGACTTCTCAATTGTCAACCACAAGATGAACGAAAAAACGTCCCAACAGAAAACGAGAGGCATTTCAATGAAATTGAAATAAAATTTGTATTGCACACGTTACTTTTGTGAAAAATAGAAATAGAAATGAATATAAACGATTGGTTATTTGATTTTGAATGCACTAGATGATAAAATTCTTATTGACTTTTGATCAGTGAAAATTATAAATACAAGTTTGACTTTAAGCAAAGTCATTTAATACTCTATTAATTTAGTTGAATCACCTTTAAATTCAGTAAACAATGAGTAAAATAGTAAATAAAAAATTAAACATTGTAATTTACTTTTTATTTGTTCATTTTTACAGAAATACTATAAATACTCAGAAATTTAGCTTTCACTCATCATATTCAAACTCAAGTCAACTGAATCAGTTATTTTCAAATTATTTTCTAACAGTTTCAACCAATCAAATAAAAATGAATTCCCCTATTGTTAAATTAATTTTCACAATTCTTATTCTCTCAATTTTAGCATCCACTTCATTTGCGGCATCGAATGACGGTCCAGTTGATACTGTTGAAAATTCCTTCGCAGGACTTACTAGCTAAAATAACCAATATTTAACATTGTAAAAGATTTCAGACCATGAATAAATAATATTTTATTTTATATGTCAATGTTTTTGTTTTTTTAATATAAGTTCGGTCTAATTATTAATTTCGTGAACTTACCGACTCAGTACTAAACTAAAGCGTAAATCATGCCAACTAAAGATTAGCAATAGTCTAATTGATCACATCATCTTATCTTTAGATAGAATGATTCATGCTTGCAAATTTGCTTTCAAGTTAAGAGTTGGAATTTTGTGATTTGTAGAGGCATAAAAATATGTTTATAAGTGCATAAGATCTGAAACTCCTTTGATGAAGATAAAAATATCAGGTTAACCTCAAAGAATGGACACTTCTTTCATTGTATTGCAAGCTTTTTTGATTTTTGCATTTTGTCTCAAAAATTTTAATCTCAATATCTCGAGAATGAATTATGAAAATGCGGGATACGGAAATAACTAATAACTTCCATGCAAAGGTTGAAATTGAACTTATTCGCTATAAAGGGTGAAATTGGGTGTTTTAGTTAGTTAGAGTAGGTCAAAAGTAAATGATTAAAGAAAAAGTTAAGTTATTAGGTCTAGTGGTTGAGGTACAGTGGGCACTTTGCCAAGGACTTTTGAGGGTTCATAGTTCATGGAGAAACTGAGGTTTTTTTATTAACTCTGAGTCGCACCGGTAGAAAAAATAATATCACCAGATTTGTCTAAACGAGAGGAAGCTAATGATGTGTATAGATATCGAGACATATCAGAGGTTCTCCAGTCAGTAGCTATGATGACTTATCAAATGACTTATCAGGTCAAAACTAATTATAAATCATTAAGTTCATGATAATAAACTATTGTAGGTAAATGGATTTAACGTTTTATTTAGATGTTTAATATGGGTAAAACATTACAATTGGTTGAAACAAAGAATCGCACTCATAGGTTACATAAATCAATGCAGTTAAATGTTGGAATTAGAATCTCATATGTAAAGTCACAAATCCAAATATAAAGTTTAATTATAAAGTTACGGTTTAAGCAACACTATAATTTCAATTAGAGATGAGTGCCAGGTCGTCTAACACAGGTTATAACTGATTCACAACTTAGTGCAAAAAACGGTAAACGTTGGTTTTTGTCTATAATACCGTGATACATTTAGAGATGAAATTAAACTGGTATCTCAGGTTCACTTTTGATAGTTCATGGCTAAACATGAGATTCAAATCAGATCTTTAAGTTACACATCAGAATAGTGGCACATTTACTACTCAAAATCAGATCTTAAGTTCCTTTATCGGTTCCAAGTTACGGTTAGAGATGGGACGCTGAAATCACAGTTTTATAAGTACAGTTGAGTTTCACTTATAACATATCAGAGTTCAAATTTTAATAATCGTAAGTCACCATCTCCTTGTGTAATTACTCTTTTTCCTCTTAATATGTTAAGGACGGTTGAACGGACTTGATGAAAAGGTAGACCTGTTGCTAAATCGATAGGTTGCAGTCCTGTGATTTTGGTATTTGAATAAAACGAATTTTCGGACTTAACTTCGGCATAATAAATTGTTTGAATTCTAATTATATTTCCGAACCATCCAGATATGTGAATATTACCAACACCTCCACTTCCATTTCCTTCCATATCTAATGATAAAGTAGGCAAAGGTGGAGAACCAATTGGCTCTAATTTCTCCAGAATTCTCGGGTCATATTTTCCAGGGATTTTATACCAAATGTTTCCGGTAAACTCTTTTCTAATTTTCCGTCTTAATTGTCTTCTTTCCTCCCTACGTTTGTTGAAAGGTTTAACCACAGGCTGAATTTGAAGAGTGATTTGTCCTATTCTCTTAATTAACTCAGGGCAATTTTTTCTAAAGTGAGTGTTACTGGAACAAAATGAACAATTTTTACATTCAATTTTTATGTATAGATAAGATGTTCAAACGAAAGGAAGCTAATGATATGTATAGATATCGAGACATATCAGAGGTTCTTCAGTCAGTAGCTATGATGACTTATCAAATGACTTATCAGGTCAAAACTAATTATAAATCATTAAGTTCATGATAATAAACTATGACTGAATTAAGTGTTAAATATTAGGCAGAGTCATTATTGGTTTGAAGCTGGAAGGTGGCACAAGAAAAAGTCAAAATTGGAAATGAATTTAGATTAAAGGTGAATCATGACTAATAAGTCACATTGAACATTTAAATTGATGGAAAGGTTAGTTTAATTTATAATAAATCAAGTGATGTTTATATTTTCAACCAACAAGATCATTCAGACCTGCGATCATAAAAAAGTTCAGTCAATTTTACTCAATAGTTTAGTCCGTACACCAAAAGTAGACCGGTTCCAAACTTTTGAGCTGCAGTGCATGTCACCTTATTTAACACTTAAAAAATGACGGATTGTAGTGGAAATAATTTAAATCCTGAAACTCTTAACTCGAAAGTTGCATTTTCCGTCCATATTCCTTTCATAATCATCTATAATGCTGCTAGATGGAGCTATTATGATTTTCTCTGCTCGTCTTTGTAAAAAATGGAGGGTCTATGGTAATCAGAATTTATAACTTTTGCAGTTTGATGGAAAGGTAAAAATAAATCTCATATTTTAATATGCTTATTTAGCTTCAATATGTTGAAGGAATGCTCATGTTTGAAAGTAATTATTGTGTATTATTTTTCGAATTGATTTTTGATTTCACATGAAAAAATAATCTATCAATCGTCTGATTCAAGCATAGATCAGTCACTATTTGTACAATCAATTTGAATGTTTAGATAATTTTTTCTAACTTGCTGTAACCCTTAATATTTACAACTTGCTGCACATTGTACATTACATTGTATTATATCATCTTGATAAGAGCCTAATCTAAAATAGAAAAAAGTTTACACACCTAAATATCATGAGCATTAAATAACATTGAATAACCTTAATTTGTTGAGAAAAAAGAGAATACAAAATGGATTCAAGAATGATGATGATCCTGAAGATAATGATAATGATGATGATGCACGTTGCATTTTGTTTGACATAATATGCATACAAAAATTTAAGTCGAGGTAATATAATGAAGTAAGTTTGAGTGAATGAACAGTGTTTAATGGTTCAAAAAGAACAGGTTAACTAAAAGAAAATGGTTGTAAGGTGAAAAAATACTGAATAATGATGATGATGATGATGAAGAGAAGGAGGAAAAATAGAAATGAACAGTTGAATATTATATTATTGTTGCTATAATTTTACTTTTGCATATCTTTTGTGTGAACTTATTCTGAACCAATCTGTAAAAGCAGCGATATAAAGGTGAAATCCAGACAAGTAATTGAGAGCGAAAAGAGAGGAAAAAAGAAAGAGCAAATGATGAAGAGAGATAATGCAGAATGATGAACGAGGAAAGCAAAGCAAAATGAATAGTGAAAAATGAAGGTTATCAATAGGATTCTGATTTGTTGTTGAATAAAACATGGCATTGAGCTTGTTGAAAAGAGTCAGAGAGATGAGCATGATGATGATGATGATGTTTGATGATAATGATGATGATGGAGAAAAGTGATATTTTTTTTTCTCTCTTTTTTCTCACTCAAATGTTGCAGTTGTTTATACAAGAATAAACTGCAACTGTGAAACTAGTGAATAAATAAGTGTCCAAAGTGAGGAAAGGTTGCAAGTCTAACAGTAAACTGAGCAACAACAAGAAGAGTATTAATGATTACCTTCATCTTTACGTAATTCATTTACGAGTTTCGTTTTTTTCGCTCGTTTTTTTGAGTCCGACAGTCGATTTGAAGATGACCACAGTAAATAGCGAGAAGAGAGAAAAGGAAAGTTTTCATTCATCATCTGGCCACTCATCATGCATCATTCCCTTTCATTTAAACATTACATTTCACTGTAAACTAATTCAATAAAAACTCCATCTCTTGACTCCAAGTTTCCACTCCCACCTCACCCACCATTACCACTCAAAGTGTGCACAAGATGGGAATAAAGCAAGAGTCAAAGAGCAACAAAAAGAAGCACAAATGATGATCAAGATGATGGTATATAAAAAAACAAGTTATTATCATTGTCTTGTATTCAATGAAATGATGATAATAGGAGCGATGAAAAAAAGTAGCTTATGAAAAGTTATTCAGTCAAGTGTGGAGTGAATCGGAAGTTTGGTGATTTATAACAGGGGGTCGATATAAGGAGGATGATTAGAGTTGGATGAATTGGGAAAAATGAGAGCAATAAGAAGAAGCAACAAAAAATACAATTTAAAGTGAATCAGTGAATGATTTAAATCAATAAATGAATTACTTGCAAAATGATTCAGTAAAGGAACAAGAAAAATGTGCAAAAATATGTAAATGTTCAAGTTTCATTTTACAATGAACTTTCTTTTTCCTCTTTCATCTTTAAATCAAACTTGCAATGATAACATTTTCATCTTGATATTGTCTTACACAGTCACATTATTAACTTGCAAAATTGAGTTTAAATATTTTGATTTGTTTCTCATTCCCTGAGCTGCTTTTATTACCATTGAATGGAAACTAGAAAATGTTATAATGAATGAGTTTTGACAAACTATCATTTCATTATTGTTTCGCCTTCTTTCATGATCATCATTCAAATCGATAATTTCATTTCAATTTTGGTTCAACGAGTTTTCACTTTTCTTTTCGAGCAATTGGATTGATGTTTAATCGATTATTATTTAATTAGTTGCCGCTGTAATTGTTGATGTTGCCTAGCATTTTCCTTTATTCAATCAACAACTTGAACAACTGGATGAGAAAATTGTTGAAAGTCATCAATTTTTTTCCAGTTAACGGTTATCATTTACAATTAAATGAACATTTTTAGCTTATTTTTTCCCTTCTAATAATCATTGGGTTTTGCTCTTGATTAAATTGATTAAAGGTTTCCACTTAGTTTTATTTGACCATTTCAAATGAAACAATAAATATCAATTGACTCAATTCATGTTGCCTTTTGGTAAGTTTAAGAATGAAGATTTATTAAGAGTCTGTTTCGCCAGTAGTTTAATCAATTGACTAATTTAGACCAATGTTAACCTTCATTGAAATATTATTGTTATTGCCATTTTCAAGTAGCTACTTGATTCGCTGGATAATTAATAGTAAAGGAATCTTTAAATGCTGTCCATTTGTTTCCGACCCATTATTTGATGGGCAACAAAATGGTATAAATGATGAGCATGAATTTATTGATGTTAATGGCAATGATGATGGTGTGAGAAAAAATCAACTTTTGTATTTCACTTTTTATTTCATATTATTGCTTGTTTTTACACTGTTATTGGACAGTAACCAGGCTTGTCGGTGCTTTACAGTGATTACCCTTGGTCAAGATCAATTTGTCAAGCCGAGTGTTCACTCGTTTCCTGACGAGTTTAACCAACTTGAATAGCAATTGAAATGGTTGCTTTATGAGAAAAATTGTTATTCAAATTTATCTGTTCATCTTGAGTGTGTGTGTGTGTGTGTTGTGACTAGGTTTGGGTTGACTTGCACGAGTCTTGGTGTTGATTGAGATTGTACATGGAAATGCCTAGAGACCAAAAAGATTTAATTATTTCGATAAATTGTTTGCTAATTTTGTGTTAATCATTTTTCAAGGTTTACTCTTTTACTTGAGTTTTATTGAATTTAGCTTTAGACTATTATTATTGTAGCAATTTGCACCTGATTTTTTGGGTTGTTTTTCTTGTGCTTTTACTTTAATCATGCATGAGCAAAGGGAATAAAATCAAATCATCTTTCATTGTCATCATTGTTATTATTATATTGATATACATGATCAGCTTGAATATATTGTTATTGATGGATGATAATAGCTTGACTTGTGTGTCCATTTGATTAAATAACAATGAGAAATGTTTTCATGTTAACATTGAACAGGGAATTGTTAACTTGTATTAAACAAGATTAAGGTTTAATTTAGTTTAGGTGATGATCTCAATTGGCATCAAAATTTAAATTGATGATGCTTTTTCAAGATGAACAGGGAACCAAGATTAGGATAAATTGTCTTTCTTTTCTTTCTTTTATTTTCTCTTCTTCTTCTCTTCTCTTCTCTTCTCTCTCTTCCCACGGTTACTCTGTTTAATATGTAATCATTTATCCAGTAAGACCTGGACTAACAATTTATCTTAATTGATGTGATTTAATTGTGATACTAAATTTAATGATCCATGGTATATATGGTTAAATACATTTCATCTTTGTCATCCATTTCAATCTAATCAACTCACTAATCAAATTAGTTGGTAACATTCAAAATGTTGAGCCATTTTTCCCTTTAATAACGTCATCATCATCATCATCATCATGAAAATTGCAATTGATATTCATTTTTATTCATTTTGTACTTAAACTCAACGATCGATACTTGGACAGTAGAGATGAACATGAAAATGTCCTGAACCAAGATGAAGGTATAAACAAGCTCTTAACAAGAGGAGTAACCGGGTGGGACAATCCAGGGAAGAGAGGAAGATGAAGATGGGAGGAAAAGAAGGAGGAGAAAAGATGAAAGTAAAAGTAATCTTGAGATTGTTCAGCCTAGTTGGAACGGAGTGAGAGATGAACATGAAAAGGAGATAGATGAACCGAGGAAAAGAAGAAGATGAACAAGAAGAAAGGAGAGAAAGTATAATGTAAAATAAATTATCATGAGAGAGATGAAGATGATGATGTAAATGAAGAGAAACGGTGAACATTAAACATGTCGACAGAAGAAAACGAAAGTAAAAAATTAGATGATGAAGATGAAAGATGGTTAAAGGTCGAAGACATTTTTGTAAGATGTAAAAGTGGTAATAGTTTTGTCATGAATTTTTGTGTAAAAGAAAATGAAAAGATGGCGAAAAAAGGGATGAAGATGAGCTAGATAGTGAGATTGTTGCTATTGATTTGATGTTAAAAGAGGATGATGATGTTGTTTTTATTGTTACTTGAGTTCCATAGATTCTTTATCCTCATCTTTTTCATCAACCTCATTTTTTTTCATCTCATCTTTTTAACTCGCTTTTAGATGATAATCTTCTTCTTCTTCTTCTTACATCTCAAGTCACTGAATGATGGATGATAATATTGACAATGAACGATGTATCCAGAATAAAGGAATAACCCAATTAGTTTTCACAATCAAATAACAAACGTCATTAAAATTCCTTGGCAACCAAACAATCAATTTGATTAAGCTAAACAATGAATCAACAGCAAGCCTGACAATCAACCAGTTAACTTATTTAAATTAGATTCAATATTTTACTTGAAAATTGATCATTCCAACAATTTACTCTTACACAATTAACATGTTCATCAATCCATTGACGATCAAATACAAGAAGAAGAAGAAAGTCGAGAAAAAACAAAATTCGTTCAAATTGAATCAGCAACAGGCTTGAAATGATTAATATTCATCATTATTATCCAGCGACCATCAACATTACCAATCATCTTTTAGCTTCAATAAATCTCATCTGATTGATGATCAAGTCCATTTGTGTTTCCTTTTCTCAGCATTTACATTTTCACCCAAAACACATTACAGCAAGAAAAAAAGAAGTACAGCAAAATATCTCAAAGTTCAGAGCATTTCAACTCCATGGAAACTTCATCACTTGAAGACTCATTAATTAAAATGAAATTAGACTTGAGTCAAGCATTCCAGGCAACAGCGCAAAAAAACTGGTTAAACTTGAAATGATGTTTGAAATATTTTCCCAACACAATTAGCAATTGTTATTTATGTAAATATTTATAAACATTTTTGTTATTATCATTATGATAACAATGTTAACACAATTAGGAAGAAACAATTTGATTCATTAACTTTGAAACATTGCTCGACAATCAGCTAACAAGATGATTAGACTTTAATGATATGAAAGATCACGTTTAAACCGGTAAACCAATCCATCATTGACTTATCAAATTAATAGTTTTCAATCATTTAATTCAATAATTTATCAATTAACTGATCAAACGTACTTGCGTTCAAATCATGTTCATCCGCCTTATCATGATGGTGATCATCAATAACAATAATAGGCAACAATTTTTGTTCAACACTGGATAATGTTTTTGTGATAAATGTTTCTCTTATCATTATTAAGGTACAAAACTAAATCCAGGTCACACTTTTATCCTTCCCAGTTATCAGTCCAGGTTTACTGTTGTCCATTATTGTTATCATTCCCTGCAAATAATGTTTAACCATTCAATGGTTTTAACAATGATATCAGGTAACGACAGGGAAAAGGTCAGTTTACAGTGTCTCTGCAACTACTGTTTATAATAGTTTTTATTTATTTTACTTTTTCTTGCCATTCTTCCTTCCTTATTGTATTATCAATTTTTTTTATTGTACCTAGCAGCTGGATTCACGTTTTTCATTTGATATACAATAACCGTTGGACCGTTAACAATGGACTTGATCAGGTAAAGGTAAATCTCTTTTGGTTGACATTCAATTTTCCCTTTCACTTTTGCCCCTTTAACCGTTAACTTTTTACCAACAATAGGAGGTAATCGAGATTGAATCAATGGACAAAAGTGTAATACCACTTTTCAATCATTTAATTGGTTCAGTGTTTAATGGTCAAAAACCTTTTTTCAGTTATTGTTCAGTTTGTTCAAAAGGTAAACCTCTGATTCAAGTTCATCCAAAGTTCAATGATATTATCGAGTTACTTTCCATTGTTATTGTGACAAGTTGAAAATTTAAAGACAACGGTTTTCGGTGATTCCTTTCATTTAGTTGATCCTATTTGGATTAACCTTTAACGATAAATTGAGTAACAATTTTGCAATTTAAATTGCTAGACTCAACAACTGTAAATGCTTAGGTAAAAGTTTAACTGGAATCATCATTTGATATTTTGTTTACAATTGAAGCAAATTACATTTACCAACAAGTAAGATAAACTGATTCCAAACAATGATTTCAAAGCACAGATTTTGATTGCCTCAATAGCTGCAAAGGTTTACAAGATGGCAAAACAGTTTAGTTTATTACATCAAAATCATTCTTTGCTCGACTTCGTTCCGTTCAAAGTCTTGCGATTCAAATTGTTGGACAAATGCATTTCAAGCACAAACAATGTCTGATTATTTTTTCCAGTTTTGTTAATTGCAGTTGATTCAATCGCTAATTCAATTTACAAAATTCACTTTTGCATTCATTTTCATTTCGATTTTTAGTTGACTTTTCTCCCACCAGATGCTGCTATGTGCAGTTTTTTTCTTGTCTCAACGAAAAAATTGATCAAATTTGGGTCAATTTTTGGCCTACATTGGGTCGATGAAAAAGGTTTATGTTATCTTTGTTGATTGGCTGAAAGATGAAATTGTTTCATTGATCGAGAACGAAAAAAGAAGTAAAATGGATTCAATTTAAACTAATGATTATCAATTGAAGGAGAAATAAAAAAATCAAACGAAACTGCAATAAAAACAATTTATTGATTGTCATTTTGTGAGGCAATAATTTTGATATTGATGATTTGTGAGAATGAGAAAAGTCATGAGAAAAAAAAAGAAATCAAATGAAATGAAAAGAAGTGAGTAACAATGAAAATTGTCTATATTGAGGGGATTCAGCAAGTTTCCTACTTGAAACAAGGTACAGAAGCAGAAAGGTTAACCTGTAAAGGTAAGAACAGCCTTCTACCTTTCCATTGGATCTTTGCTTGTTTACCTTTACTTTAAGCTCCACCTGCAAGTTGCCTTTTTTGTAACCTTTAAGATGAAGTTAATTAAGGTTGGCGAATCACAAGAAAAAAGAAGCAAAAAAAGGTTTTTCCTGTTAACTCTTGAAGTTTCAACTTTTAACCGTTGAAGGTGTGTTTTGATGAATTGCTTGTAAATAAATAATGATGATGATGTTTTGAAGGTTGACTGGTCAAAGGTAAATGAGGTGAAAATTGGTGCATCATGAATGTATCATGACGAGTGTAAACTGTTGTGATGAATAATGAATTGAAATGGTAAACTGAATACTTACTTGCAAGTGTTTTACATTTCAAGTGCATGTATTAATATCTCAACCTGTCTTTATCACCTTGCTAACTAGTCAAGTAAATGTTTCTCATCTTCATCATATTCTTGTTATATTGACATGAAAGATTTGCTACTTGATATATGAATGAAGATAGAGAGAGAGAGGATAAAGGAAGAGAGGAAAGGTTAACCTGGAAAAGTATTCATCTTCACTTTACGATATGTACATTAAAGTATAACAGTGTTTATTATTTTTTTTGTTGTTGTTTGTTTGTTGCTTCATGTTGATTCATAAGTAGTAAAGTGAAAACAATGAACAAGAAAAGTACAAAAAAACAAGTAAAAAGCATTTTAACATAATTCACTTTTACCTGTTTGCTTATGATAAATTAGGTTTCACCGTTAGTCTTTACAATGCAAATATACAGCCCACAACTAACATTTAATCAATCAAGCTGGTTTACATTTTGTCAATCAACTCACAAGGCAAGAGGAAGGTAAAGAGATGAAGATGGAAAGATGTTGCCAGTAGTTGCAAGGAAGATGAATGAAAGATGAGAAAAAGGTAAATCTTATTGCAATTTCAATTTCTTATATACTACTTTTGGCTTTTGTTTACTTTTCCCGTTCACCCAAACCTGAAACATTAACTCAACACTTTACTTTGATTTTTAATTACACCTCACAGTAAATGGTGAAAACTGAGTTTTGTTTAATGAAACATCAAGTTAAAGATGAAGATGAAGATAGTAAAGAAAGGAAGGAGAAAAGATAAGAATGAAGATGAAGGAAGATGGATGAAGGTGAGAGAAGAGAGGAAAGTTTATTGAGTAAAGAGGAGATTGAATAATGAGGTTGAATTAAAGTTTTCATTTTCAACTAATAAAAAGGATAAAAATAAATTGCCTTTGACCAGGTTTGCGATAATCAAATAATGAAAGACCTGGGAAGTGAGGGGAGGATGATGATCAAGAGGAGGATAAAGATGATGATTGAGATGAGGATCGAGATGAGGATCGAGATGAAGAGGGAGGTAAAGTGAGGTAGCAAGGGAAGAGTGAGGTGAGTAGGAAGATGAATAAAGTCCTTTTCTTGTTGAGCTTCACTTTTTTGTTAACAATCATAAAGGTTACTTTTTATTGTAAATACAATAGCACGTGCCAGGTGCTGCCCCCTTTTCACGACCTCAACGTGCTGTACGCGTGTGAGGGACTCGAAGATGGGAAAGGGAAGAAGAGAGAGAAGAGAGAAGAAGACAAAAGAGAGAAAAGAAAGTGAATAATAGAATCAGTTTCACTGATTTGCACACTTTTATTCAACCTTGCCAACAACAAAAAAGATCCCAGGTTTGACTTTATCCGTATAAAAAGTAAAGGTTACTGGAATAAATTAACGGATCTTTCTTGCTCTTCATCTTTATCATCTTTACCCTCTACATTCATCATCATCAGTAACATTATCCAGCTCTTCATCCTCATTGATTATAATGTCACCTTTCATCATACTTTTGTTAAATATTTAAACTTCCCTCACTCAACTGATCAACTCAAATCAAGATTAATATCATCAACATGTTTTGCTTTTTTTGTTTTCAAATTAAATTTTATAAACTCAGGTAAATTTTCAAATGTTCATCTGAAACAACACATTTACTCGTTTCTAATCATCCTTTTCCTCATCATCTTCCTGCATCATTATCTTTCTCTTTTATCGACCAATTTCATCCCTTCTCAGCCTTCATCATTTTTCACCTTTAAGTGTAACTTTATACCTTTAAATAGCAACAAAAAAGTTTCAAAAAAAACTCGATCATATTTTGTTGCACTTTATTTCCATAACTGTATCATCATCTTCATCATTCTCATCCTTTTTACCTAAACACAATCAACTTGAAGCATTAATAACAAGGCAAATAACAAGGAATGCAAAAAGACACAAAAAACGTAAATTTTGTTTCACCATTGAGTGGAAACAAAATAATGTTTACTTTTCAAGTAAATTTAAATTGAAACAAATTACATTTACCTTTGCCTAATCATTTAATAAAAGAAGCAAGTTAATTGTTAACAATCAATTTAACTTTAGCAAACAGGGAAAGTTGAAGGCGAAAAAAAATACTTATGAATATAACAATGAAACATCATTGATCTTCATTTACCAATAAAAAGCAATCATCTACCTTGGAATCAATCTTAATTAAGGTTAATTAACCATCACAGGAACATCAGGATGAGCAAATGTTGCTTGTAAAAACAAGACTTTCAAATGAAAAAAGGAAACAAATTTTTTTGTCCAAAAAGTGGAGCAAAAAAAATTGACGAAAAAAAGAAAACATTTGATGAAAATTTTCATCAAAAAAGTGGAATGGAAAAGGTAAACTGTTGAGAAAATTTGAACAATCAAATGATAATATTGGGAAGGTTATCATGGAAAAAGGTTGAAAAGGCAAAAAATCAAAATATTGAAATGAAAAGGGAAAAAAAGAGTAAAATTGTTTGAAATATTATAACTTATTTCAAGTGTCAAAATTCATGAGTCAATTTTTTGTCATCATTTTACTGTTTAACTGTTTGAGGTTACAGATGATGAGAGGAAAGATAAAGATGAGGCCAATAAACACCAATGATGAGAGAAGCGTTTCTTTTTCCATTTTTTACACTTTTCTTGTTCGATTCTTTGTATGGTTCTTTTTTTAATATAAATGCCATCAAGTTTCAACTTGGTTCCACTTTGCTGTCAAAAAGATGCAACAAGATGATGAAAAGATGATTTGATAAGTTGATGAAAAATGTGAGAGAGTAAACTTGATCTTCATCTTTTCCTGTTCAATTGTCCGCCAGTGATGAAGTGAAACAATATTTTTGTTCAATAGTCGACTGATGATCGAGTAATTGGTTCAATAGCAAATTGCTCATCTCATTGCTGAAACTTTTACAACTTTTTTCTTGTCCTTTTTTGTTTCAACCTTTACATTCAATCCCTTCAATGTTGATCAAAATTGATTTTCCCTGTTTTTTGTTGTTGTTGCCATCATCAAATTGACTGTCATTTCAAGAGAAACGTTTTGTTTTACATTTAAAGGTAATTTGTTTCAATCACAATTCAATTAGATTGGTTTAAACAGATAAAAAGGTAAATTATTTACAGTTGAAAGTTGAAAGGTAATCAAGGATAAAAAATGCTTTTATACATTTATTATACTTTGTATGAAAAAAAGGAAGAAGTAAGAAGACGAAAAGGTTAACATGATAAGTTAGATTCAATTTTATCTGTGAACTTGCTTCTCTTTTTCACTCCAATTTTCACATCAACAACTCTCTTCATGATCATCTTCATCATTGCAAATCTTTTTCTCATCATTATTCACATTGTCAGTTGAACAAAAGTAGGGGATTCATGATTGGTGAAAAAAAATGAGAAGCAAAAAAGTATTTTACTCTTAAGACAACTGCGACTTGTCAGAACAAGTTTCATATGATTAAAGTATCAACATGATTGTTTAAACAATATTAAAATATTCAATGAGAATAAGGTAAATTTGGAAAATTAAATTGTTTCCATTTCAAATGATTTTCAATTCAAATTACGATAAACTTTACTCTTTCATCATGTTAATCATTTCTGTTTACCTTGTTGACAGGTTATGAGTTTACTCTTATTTGGGTTACTTTGCTGCTTCTGTTTGGCCGTGATCGAGACTTGGCTTTAGCCTTTAACTTTATCATCAAGCCAATATTAATCTGGAAATGTTGTTAAAGTAAATTTTATTGAATCTCTGAAATCTGAAAGTAAACTGAAACTTTTTTTTTTGCTATCCAATGGTTGCAATGGTTGAAGGGAGTGAAATAGACAGTATAAACGTCTTTAACGTTTAAATTATTATTACTATTATTATTACAGTTATAAGTAAAAGTAACCGTAAACCAGGTCAGTAAACATTATTAAATACAGTACATTTGAGTGAGGGAATAAAAAGGCACAAGATGAAGATGAAAGTAAATATAAAAGTAGTAGATGAAGAAATGGAAAGAAACTCTGGAAAGATGAGGATGAAGAGAAAGACAAATTAACCATCTGTCTATTTTTGTCTCTCAAAATGGTTTCCATTTTGGTTTACTATTTAACTTTCCTCACCTTTTTACCATCCTCTCATCCTCATCTTCATCCCTCTTTCATCTTTATCTTCCTTCTTCTTCTTCTTCTTCTTCTACTTTTCCCTCTTTACTGTACATAAATGATTCTGTAATAAGACTTAACTGACTCTATTAGTTTACCTTGTTATTCAATTGAGCTTTTGTTTGCTTCAACTAAACAAATATTCAATGTTTGATTGATTAAATGACAGTTTCTTTTCGCTTCTCATTCCATAATTAATATGCTCATCGTTTGGTGTAATATTGATTACATTTTGTTTTTCAGTAAATTGTTGTTTAATTGGAAACAGTTTATTGTTTAGTTTGTAACATTTGTTTTCATCTTTCCTTCAACTTTGTTCATTTTTGTGTTGCTTGTTTACCGGTTTCAAATTCAATAATAGCTATTAGTTTTGGATCGAGAATTGATTGAAACATTATAAGGTTAACATGGTCAATCAATAGGCAAGAAAATTAATAATGTCTATCGATTAGAGTAATTTAGATTATCATTTTATTTCCAGTTTCTTTGGCCTATTGTTTTTACTGTGCTTTTACTGTTCAATTTGGTTTTTACTATTTCTTATTGGTCTTTTTATATGGCAACTAAACTTGAAATCTTGTGATTTGAATTCAAAATGAGAGAGTAAATCAAAAAAATAAATGTTTTCAAAGTAAACTTGTCAGCTGAGTGTTTAAACATTTCTCAAGTTAATCAGGTTATATGGTTTATCATCTAGTTGAGTTTAATCAGATGATGATAAAGTTTAATATTATATAAAGTTGAAGGAAAAATCAATCTTTTTCAATGAAAAGGGAAATGCTTTTTGTAGAGTTGTAATTGGAAAACGATCCCCTTAAAAGGCTTAATATATGGCTGACCCCTTTATTTTACCTCGCATTTTTCACATTAGTCTGTGTTTTTTTTGCTACAATCTGATTTGATAAACAGTTTCAAGTGTTAATTATCCCTTGCCATGGGCTTTATTTAATTATGTGTCTCGTCAAATTTTATCTTTTCTGTCAATTTATTCATGGGATCGAAATATTTTTTCTGTGAAAGATCAAGAAAAGGCTGACTTTGATGTTACCAGTACAGCATGTTTTAGCCACATGTTTTATTGTTGCCTTGTATCTCTCAAAGTTAACAGTCTCTTGCTGTTTAATTATGATTTACCTTCTCCAAGTGGTCAAAATTTACTCAGGCTTTTGAACCTGTTTACGATGAATGTAACAATTTGGTTGAAGAAGACCAATTAAGGTAAAGTGGTGATCAACTCATTTAGGTTACTTTGTCAAACTCAAGCTGAATCTGGTCACATGTAAAGACAACAGCACAGCCTTTCGGAACTCATATTGACATCAGCCTGTTCAGTCAATCCTGTTAAGGAAAGTTAAACTGAAAAGCTATTGAAGAAGAAACGTTTGTTTTTACTTGAAAGTCATAAAAATTTCAACCGAGTTAATCTTCAGACACAAAGAGTAAGTGAGGGAAGAATTTTTTGTAAATAACATAATTTTGATCGGCAGCTTAATTCAATGATCTTTCATTTCTTTTCAATCTTTTTCAGTGTAGCTACCGAAAGCTTAAGATGCTCATTTCATGCTGATATGGTGAGGATTTGCACTCAAATTTTCAATAACTTCGTTCTTATCGAGTCATTCCTAGATATTGAGCTGCCGAGCAAATACTGATAATCATGTTTACAAATTGGCTTCTGCATTCACTCACTTTTCTGAAGATTCACTCATTAAAATTTTTATGGCTGCCAAACAAATAAAAACACAGTCCCTTCTTCAGTGGTTTTTGAGCTAATTTACTCTAATTGTTTACAGAATCGGCTATTATATCAACAACAGCTACTGGACAGATCCTTGTATTGGATAAATTGGACAACACTAACTCCAGAAATTCACAAAGTATCAATCATGGAATCTGATTTCTCGACTTGTTCTCAATTTGTTTAACCCAGACGATAGTGAAAAGTTTGCTCACAATTAGCATAAAAGGCAATATTTTTAATGCAAATTTGGATGCGAAAAGTGATAAAATTGATAACTTTGTGTGTTGGCCCTGTTACTGCGTATGAATTTACTATCCAATGAGACTGGAAGCAAGGCATCAATTGCATCTCTTTTATATCATCTTATATTTATTTGTCAAAGTGCATTATAATATACTTGTGATAATAATACAGAAACACATTAAATCGTGTTTTTGGTTCATATTTATTAGAGAGTTGACCCTTTTCCATTTTTATCTCATTCACATTCATATCATCGTTAACATAAAATGTTGCCCATAAATAATGTCCATTTTCAATGTGCATTCACCTTTTTTATCCTCTTTCATCCCTTTTCTTAACTATTAAATGGATGTTAACCAGGAGAAAGTAAAAAAGATTGATTGACCAAGTTGTTAATTTAATTGAAGATTTGATTTTTATTTTACTTACAACTAGTAATTGTATTAAAAGACAAAAATAAGTGCCAGTTACCATTAACATTCTGATCAATTATTCAGTGAAAAGAAGAAGAAGAAAAATGTAGATATTCATCTTGTAGAGGCCATTGTTGGTATTGTTGTTGTTGATTATGTTGTCCTCATCTTTTCATCTCATTTCTCTTTCATGTTTATCCGCCATCCTTCTTACTTATTCATCATTTCAGATAAATAACCAAATTCACTGTTACCATTACATGACATTACCTTACATGAACATTTTTATTATCAACCACAATCAACCACAATTATCCATTTGCATCCAAATGTCCGCCTTTTCACACCAGAAAAACAGAAAACTTTCATCAACACCTTTCACTTGATCTTCTTGTTTACTCATGTTTATTCTTGATATGGTCATCATCATCATCACCATCACCACCAAAATCACCATAATCATCGTGATGACCAACAAAAAGTTGACCATCATCACCCTGACTATCATCATAACCAAAGCATTTCCTTTACCTCAATCTTTTCAAGTCTTTCTTTTCACACTTCACCTCGTTAGAGTATTACTGATCTCATCATCAACTTTATCATCATCTTTATTATCATCGTCATCCTCTCAATCACCATGCAATGTTTACTCATTCATAAGCTCTTCTTTCATGTCTCTGAATGTATAAAGAGATGATGAGAAGTAGCAAAAGGTAAAAAAAGAAGAAGAAGAGAGGAAAGGTTGTTGATCAAGTAAAAGAAGCAGCTTAGAATGCTCATTGAGTAAGCTGAAAGTGGCTCTAGAGGGATGAAGAAGAAGGAATGAATGAAGATGAGAAGAAGATGCAAAAGGAAAGAGTAAGAATAAACACCGTTGATGCTCAGGTTAATGTGATTTGAAGGCTTTTCACGTATTTTGGTCTAAACAATCCATCGATAAAAAAAAGTAAAGTAACCCTAAAATTCCTTGAAAGACTCCTTGAAAAGGCATCATCATCAACCACCTTTACCACCACCATCATCATCAGACAACTCATCCTTTCCATCTTCATCATCCATCTCTTTACCTTTATCCTCTCCTCTTACACACACACACAGAGGGAAAAAAACACCTTAACCAGTGTTTATATAATAATTTTATAAAAAGGCAAGAGAAGAAAAAAGAAAGAGAATTGAGAGGATTTATTTTTCTTAACATTTCTTGCATCTTCTTTCATCCCAGGCGACATCATGTTTGTCATAATAATGATGATGATGCTGATCATCTTTCTCATAATCAGGTATCTTCCACTTTCCCCATCTCTTTCTTTTCGCCTCTTATCACCTTTCTCTTTCCCTTGCAACCTTTACTCAGTTTTTATCCAACCATTATTATATTCAACTATTGATTGAGCAATTAAGACTAAACCCACTCTCTCTCATCCTCATCTCATTCCATCTTCTCTCTCTCTCTTTTCACTAAAATTACATTCTCATCTTTCCAAAAGCAGGAACCATTTGAGGCAACCCAAAGAGCGTTGTCAAGGTGCAACAAAACGTGAGCTGAATAACGAGACTCTACACTATTAACCTATCCTTTTCTCTCTCACTCATTTTCACCATCATCTTCATCTTCCTTTACCTCTCACCCATTTTTATATCTAGATCCCTTTCATCCATGCCAATCCAAGCCTCCTCCTCATCACTTTTATCCTCTTTTTCTGTCTCTTTTTCATTTCTGTAAACTAAACTTTATTTACTTTCATCATCATCATCTTCTTTCTTCTTCTATTAATAGCTTATTCTCTTTCTTCATCATCACCTAACTTTTCCTTTTCACTTTCATCCTGATCCATAGTGAGGGTCATCCAGCAATTGCACCTAAAATCCCACTCTCTACACCCATTCATCTCTTTATCCCATAAGGAAACCTGACTTGAGAAGAGAAAAGTAAAAATTAAAACATTTCGCTCATTTTTTTCTCTTCTTCTTCTCCTCTCTCTTTTACAAACAAAAGGGAAACCTTGATGATGAAGAAGATGATAAATTCTCAGATGATAAGTTCCCTAATTTAAACTACACCGTAGTTCATCATCATCCTCTTTATCATTCTCATCCTTATTCACCTTTTACTTTCCTCATTCAACTTCCTTTTTTTTCTTAAAGAGTATTGACTCAATTGTTTTTGTTTTTACCTCTTTTGTACACTTTAAGTTTCTCCCATCTTCATCATTCTTCCTCATCTTTTAATCCTCATTTATGTGATGATGATAATGATGATGAGAGGTTGACTTTGATTATCTTTGTCAAGAGTAAATATCAATAAAGAGTATAATTTTAATCAGAGTTACAATGCGAAGAGGAAAAGGTGACAAAAAAAAGAGTGAATCTTCATAATCATCTTCAACAAAATAAGGTCAAGATGTTGAAAGATGAGAAATAATGAAAAGTGGAAAGGAACAAAAAATGATCAAGAAAGGAAAGGGTTACAAATAAAGTAAACTAATTTTGATTATTAAACAACTTTATGTTCGCTTATTTAACCTTCAATTGAAAAGCTAATTGAAAGCGCAACTTGAAGCAGCAAAAAGGTAACAACAAAAAAGGCAGAAAATTACGCCAATTTAATCAAGAGTCAGGCTAAATGAACAATTATCGTTCATTATATCCATGAATGATTAACAATTGAGTTACTTTTAATAATGATAATATCAAAATGTTGATAAGTTGAAAATTGTTTAGATTTTGTTCAAGGATCAAATAACAGTTTCATTGTTGATGCTTGCCTTTAAAATGTTCAAATCAACTGACAAACAGTTAATTAAAATTGAGGAAAAGTAGTCAAGCTTAAATGTTTGGTTTACCTTTGATTGTAAGGACTCAAAGAATGGGAAAAACTCCTGGAAATAGATTTCTTTCAAACTAAACGTTCCGATGTAAAATAATATGAAAAACGCGATGGAATCAACCATTTTTTTATATTCGAACCCGTTTTCGTACAAATGACCTTAAATTTTTTCCATAAACAAACAAATTAATCTCATCATGCTGAGCATGAATATGAAACGGTTTTTTAATGCAACGTTTAGTCGCTGTAATAGCTTGAAAAGAGTGATGAAAATAGAGGAAACAGATTTTACTCGATTATCCATTTTACTTGGATAATCGTGAACACAACCAAAAATTATTTTATCATATACTGTTTCAAATTCTGTATCTCATGATATTTTCACTAGAGACCGAGGTTAGTCGATGTGGTCAGTCAGTCGATGAAATTTTGACTAAGTCGACCCAATAACATGTGACCAAAAAAACAATTCATTTTGTCTTTGAGAGGCTGAGCGAAATCAAAATTTGTTGAATTTGAAAAAAATTTTCAAAGAAAGACTGAAAACAGTGAAATTGGTCGAGTTAGCCGTTCAATAATCAAAGTCGACTCATAGTCAGTCAGTCGCTATAAATTGATTAGTAAGTCGATGCAAGTATCGACTTTACTTCATTATATCCAAAGGTGATCAACTCATTGCTTAACTATTAACACCTTTAATCTTGCACTTCACTATTAATCTGCAACATTTATCTTCTACTTTTTGTTGCACTGATTCCCTTTGGAAATGTCAATGATTTTCATTATGCAATTAATCATCAATCAAGTTTACCTGAACCTGAGTAAAGTGTGTTTTTTTTTGCTCGGTGATCCAAATTGCTTCACTTATTTGAATATGCTTACATATAAATCAATAAGTTGATTCATTTTACAGACATTTGTTGTCTGTTACTGTCATTAACTCAATCAATTAGATGCATGTTCATTTAATCTGTGACTTTCTTCAACCTTAAAGATGAATTAAGGTGAGTAACATTGTAAATATTATAATTTTCATGATGAAGTCACAAGTTCAAACACATATGCATATATGGTTATGATGATGATAATAATAATAGTGTAAAAGCAGTGAAACATTAAGTAAATGATTAAAATAATCTGAGCAGAAGGTAAAGACCATTAGGTTGGCACAAGTTGAATATAATTTCCAGTTACAAGTTATCAAGTTCAACTACAATTCATCTATCTAATTGCCTGAAAATTCATCTAAATTTTTGCTCTTAAACATGAGTGAAGTTGCAGTAGAGGAATGAGAAAAAAAAGATGTCTGAATAAGGTTTAAAACAGGCGACAAAATTAGTTTAATACCAAGATTGTTTTTAGGCTTTAATGTATCGCATTTAGTGGTGTCTTGTATATTTTTGGTTTTATGGCGATGTTGGTGATAATGACGGTAATCTGCAAGTTTATCAAAATGGAAAGTGGCTTTTCCCATGAAAAAGTCAATTTTTTGTCCATCCAAAAATGAGCAGACAAACTGTCTAAATTTTCAGCACCTAAGCAAAACTGTTCATCTTCTTGATTAGCGTGGTAAACTTTTACCGTTTTGGTGGAGAAGACTTTTGCTTTTTTTGGTTCCTTTTTGGGTCAAAGTCGGACAAAATATCTGGTCTAGTCATCAATTTTTTGTAACAGTATAAAAATAGATCAACAGTTGTTCTTGATTTGCAAGACCTTTTATTTGACCAAAATTAGACCCACACCAACGAACTGAGCCACATCCTTCTTTCCCTTTACTTTTATACACAATTTATGTAAATTAAAAGACCATTTTAGTATGTTGACCTTTAAAGCATAAAGAGATTGGACCAGAGAAGGAAAGAGCCCCCTAACCAGGGTCAACACCAGGATCACTCCAGGGACACAAACAAAAACCAAGCTTCACCTCTAGATCTTAATCTGCATCACTTATCTTTTCTGTTCCTCCTTTCAAGTCTTTTGGTCTTTTCCATATTCCCTTTTCCTTATCAGTTTAATACAAATTGACAATGAAACAAGAAATTGTCTCCAAGTTAACGATAAGTAATTTTTCCAACTTCCTGAGATCATCATCAAAGATAGTTCAGTCGAGGAAAGGAGCAAATTTTTATTGCCATGTTATTATTCTTTAAAATTAACCAGCGACTCAATGATAATCTGAAATGAAGAAAACAAAAGATATTAGAAAAAAAAGAGTTCAATTGTAATGGCACGAGCTCACTTTATTAATAATACAATGAAGCAAAAAAAAGTCAAATCAAATAATATAACAGTTACCTCAACTACTTCTAACAATAACAGTGAGAATAATAAAGGAAAATAAAAGGTGGAAACAGAAAGAGCTGAACAATTTCCGATATTATCAATATCGATCTTCATCTAAACTGTAAAGAGCGGTAGGAATGATCATCGTGGGAGATGATGAGGAGGAGGAAAAAAAAAGTTTTTCTCTTCAAAAGTTTTCTCCTCTATTGTGGTAACATGATTTGTGCTTTAGGCTAGAAGGAAGCGAGAAGAGGGAGGTAACGAGGAGGATGAAGATGATGGTAAAAGGTAGAACGAGGATGAGGATGAGAAGATTAAAAAGAGAGAATAAGTTGAGGGAAAAAAAATCGTTGCAAAATGGCACTCAAATGTTTATGTGGCTTAAAAAATGTCAAGAGATACCCAAGAGAACACTTTTCTTCTCTCATCTTCTTTTCATCTTTATCCTCATCATAATCATCAACATTATTCTCAAGTTTGTACCAGACAATTACACCGTAAACAACATTTTTTTGGTTACACAAGAAAATACTAAATACAGAATAGCAATAACAATAATAATAGTAATAATAGTTTCTTCGCTTTTTTTTCTTGCCTCTTACTTCTTGTACTCACCTTGTACCCTTTAATTGGTAAGTATTGAGCTGATTTAATATCCATTGACAATCAAATTTGGTGTCATTTATTTGATTTCATCTTCTTCTTCTTTGAACACTAATCTTGTTGTACTTTTTGTTACTCTTTTATCCATTGATTCAATTTAACCCAATCATTGGTTTTTAGTTCAATCTGGTTCATATTAATTTTGTTTGTTTGACTCCTGGTTATCACTGGATAGAGAAATGAAGAGAAAAAAGTTAATTTTATTAATAATTTAACAATTGAATCAATTATCTTTGATTACTACTTACCTTGATCATTTGTAGCAAACAAGGTTTTCCAATTAAAAATTGATATAATCTGGTTTTGGATAGAGAGATGAAGAAATCAAAATTAATTATGGTTGACATTGGAATGATGAAGAAAGTTAATTGAAGTTATTGATAAGCAAATAAATAGTCAATTATTGTTTGCTGTTGAAGCACACTTTTAAATTGTAATGATAAATATCAAGTAAGATTGCATGATTATTATGCAAACAACATTAATTTGATGAATGTTAAGGTTATCAGTTTAAATTGAGTTAAATTTGTGGCCGTTTTAAAAAGAAACTGTTAACGCAAAATGACAGTCAGAGAAGTTACTTTTTGAGTAAAGTAAATTCGCGTCAATTATACTTGTCCTGTTGATCAAAATTGGAGTAAATAGATGTTTCAATGAAACTCACAAACTGGATCCAAGGGAAAGCAAAAGATCAAGATTGAAATCCTTTTAGCCAATTATGCGGTTAAAATGATCCAATTGAAGATAAAGGGATGTCAGGGGAGATCCTGGGAGAGGTAAAGAGAGACATATATTGTGATGAAAATGAGTTGAAAAACGGAGAAGATGTGAGTTTTTAGAAGGGGGAATAAATGAGCAAGAACAATAAACAATTTCATGATGATTTGTGGGTAAGTGTTTTGGTTCCTTTTCATTTCATACTTTTTCCTGTCTTCCTAAATTTGTGCGGTAAAATAGAAAAACAGAAAAGAAAAATTCTCATCTTTTCCTTTGTCTCTGCATCTTCTAAATTTTTCCCTCAAATCTCTCTCCCACATACACTAACATTTACAGTTGTCCACCATTCAATGAATGAAAATTGATTATTGACCATTCAAATATAACGATTGCACTTTTTTTCTTAAAATCATCATTGACTTACTTTTCACTAATTAGTTGCAAGAAACTGCATTAGGTGATAAAGACACTGCCATCTAAATTTTAAAGGTTTTTTTGAAATTTGACGTCTTTGGAGCCATTGAAAAATGTGCGACAGCCACATGTGTAGTCTTTTTTTGTGTTATTGAAGTTTGAATGCAAAGATAATAGTTATTCACGGTAAAACAAAGAGACCTAAGTTGATAAAGGTCAACGGGATACTTTTACGCCTACAAAACCCAAGAAATCACTTAACTGCAAAAATTTTTCCAGGTTTTTTGCCCCTTTCATCTGGTAAAATCTATGTACACATATATACAATATAAGTAAATGTATCAAATTTTTGTGCGTCAAGATTGTGGCCAAACTGAGCGGGCTCTAAGAAAATAAAGACACAATATGATAGCCCTGATTCAACTACAACGACGAAAAATAGGAAACCTAACCTCAGAATTCAGATCTCTGAGAAATTCATGAAAATAGAGGTTGGGGAAAATGTGAAATCCGTATTCAATAACATTGAGAGAGAGGGGGGAAAACTGTTTTGTTATTCAGGTTTATGGTTCATTGTTAGACCAGGATTTCATGTAAAACTTTTGTTTTTTGAGTAATGAGTTAGGTGTAGAGAGGTGAACTGCTTTTTTCCACCACTTTTTTTGCCCGTCTTTTCACGTATTTTTACCTTATTGTCCACCACCCAATCTGACACATCCGCCGCATTCACCAAATCAATCAAATCATCTGCATCTTCCACATCTTTCCCTCAAATCTCTCCCCCACCCCACACACACACACACAAACAAATATGCGGAGGAGGGTGAGTTAAAGATTGACTCTCTCTAAACCAAATTAATGTAAATACTTTTTGACAAAAAAAAACAGTTTCACTCGGATCAAAGTCTCCGCTAACCTTGAAGTTCAAGCTTCACCTTTTTAGGAAAGCCTTCAGGTTCAGCTTATCTTTACCTGGTCAACTCTGTCAGCCCTCACTTGTAACACTGTTTATTTGATCAAATTTGATTCAATATCCTCATCATCTTCATCCTTCATCCTCCAATTCTCTTGTGTGTCTTTGTGGCTTTGTCTTCCAGTGTTCACTTCATATCTTTTTTTGGCTCTTCTTGTTGCTCTTCTTCACAAACTTTTTTTTTCTCTCCATTCTATTTGCTCTTCCATTTCCTACAATCTACCGTGTCTAACAACAATCAAATCAAATCAAATCAAAGGTGACACCTTCTTTCTCTTCCTTTTCTCCTTCTTTTTGGCATTTTTTTTCCTCCTCTCCTTTTGCTGCCTTGAAAACAAAAACCCGGAGGAGATGCTACTTCTATTTAGAAACAATGTCAAAACACTGAACATTAGTATTTCTTTAACATTGTTCATTTCATTTTGCTTTTACCATACATTTAGATACTGTATATGAGTGTGTCTGTACAACAATTCAACTTGACCTTAACTAATATATATATATACATTTATTTATTTATAACTGATCACAGAGTCCAACTCAATTGACATAACACAATTGAATAAAAGTGTAGAGACTGAAACCAACTCCGTATTTCTTCTTATTGTGTAGCCTTTTTATTGCTATTTCTGTTTCTTATTTTGTGTCTTAAACCCCCTGAAGGGATAAAACAACTTTTCCTTGTCTTATATTTATATATAAATATAAATGTCATAAGTCTTTAGATATATCGAACCTCATCATATGAAAGTAAATAATATTACGATGATAACTAATAATGAAATGCTTGCTTCTAAATTGATGAGAGAACCACACATATACTCATTATATACAGTATATAAATATATAGCAAAAGCAAATGTTAACATTAGCTGATGTAACATCTTTCAAGATTGTTCAATAATTGATGTTTCAACTTGAAAAGTGAATCTGGCCAGAAAATCTCAATCATGGTAGTTCAGGTTTCATTTTATCAAAAAGACATTGATACAACTGCTGAGGTTCATCTGTATCCAAACTGAAATGACAAACTGATAAGAAAAAAAAGACGTAAAGAAAACAAGAAAAAAATGATTAAAGTAAAAGTTGCAATACATTAAAAAGTAAGTGGAAAAGTCGTTCAACATTTTCATACCTCATGACATTTGACTTTTGCCATTTTGTCGATTAAATTCCTTGTTTTGTTCCTGGTTTCAGAATTTTTCTAAGAGAGAAAACAAAATTAATTGATGGTTATAGTTGCTGTGAGTCATTGAATCTGTCTTTTAACTTCTTAATCATGCTCATTTGATAAACCAGGTTGCAGACAAATGAGCAAGATAAGAGACTTCAGAAGGGATAACTTTAAAGAGTATGAAGAGAGAGAGAGAACGATGATTGAACACAGAAATGGAGAATCAACTTTTATATCTACTCTGAATCTAACAGTAATAATAAAATAACATATTAGTAACAGTAGCTGTGTTAATGGGTGATCGTAACAATAAAAACAATAATACGTATAATAGTAGAAATAATTATTATAACCAAACTCGATTTAACAGCAATATCGCACAATTTAAATTAGTAAAGTTGTTAATCAAAAAGAGTGATTAAAGGGATTCATAAATGCATTTCGTGAATTATTTTTCCCTCTCTTAC
Organism: Tetranychus urticae; assembly: GCF_039701765.1. NCBI lineage: Eukaryota > Metazoa > Arthropoda > Arachnida > Trombidiformes > Tetranychidae > Tetranychus > Tetranychus urticae. The sequence goes on along the minus strand of NC_142958.1, from coordinate 19,337,429 downwards.
ATTACACATACAAATATACACTCTTAAAATTAGACTTGATTGTGTATATGAAATTAAAACTCACTCTAATCTTGGATTAATTTTGTAATTTGTGCGATTACGGTGCAAAGTGAGTTTGTTAATTGCCCAGTGAAACTTCAACAACCAAAAACCAATTTCCAAAGAATGTTTGTCTACAAGGCGAAAAAATAGCAAAACAAAACAATAATTAATTAATCAGACATTTAGTATAATCAAGTATGGCTGCAATGAGTTTCATAGTTGAAAACAGGGTAAGGTTAATATCTTACCGGTTGAGAGTTGTTTATTTCCGTCAAACTTGATGTCTGGCAGGCTACAGGAGCAAAAAAGAGATGACGATGAAAAGTAAAGAGGCGAAAGATGAAAGGGAGGGAAATAGGTGAAATGTGTCTGGTTCACATCAGGAAACTGAAACCAAAAAATCGTACCAGTTTTTATGATTAACATCATCATCAGTGAAGACCAATTACAGGAAACCAACAATTTTCATTGGACCTTTCTACCTTACCTTGTACCGGTGAATGTCTATCTTCACTTATTCACCTCCGTCAAAACCACGCTAAACTTGTTTCTCTATCCACTCCTACTGTGTCGATCCATCAGCCTGCAATCAATGATCCATGACTCTTTCTCTTCCTCTTTCTTTCTCCTCACATTTCACATCTATCCATCAACATAATAGCATACCACCGGCACACATGAAAACCTGTAAACACTACCAAAGTGGAAACAAGCGTTTCTTTCAACCATCTTTTCTGTTTCACTGTACACCGATTGGCTATTCACTTGACCACTGTAAAAAAGAGCCTTTTGTTTTTCATCATATCACCAACGATCCGTTTTCACATTTCATTCTCATCTTCTTTTTCTCCTTCTTTCTTTTTGTATTTTCCTTAGCCTTTTTTTCCTTTGGCTTTCAACATGAACGTCAATTGTGGATAAATTGAATCAATTTGTTTCCTTGTTTAAAGGCTATTTTATCTTTATCCATCTCATCCGTCAGTCTGTCGACAGGAATAGTTTCACTGTTAGAGAGTGAAGAAAGAAAGTGAAGGATAAACTGCTGGAAAAGATTGAGAAACAAAACATTAACATAACATTTACAAGTGTACACCAATGCATGTAAGTTATTTTTGAATAGCATTTCAATTTGGACATTCAATGAATGAAAATTGATTCTCTACTATTTAACCATTCAAATATAACGATTGCACTTTTTTTTCTTAAAATCATCATTGACTTACTTTTCACTAATTAGTTGCAAGAAACTGCATTAGGTGATAAAGACACTGCCATCTAAATTTTAGAGTTTTTTTGAAATTTGACATCTTTTGAAGCCATTGAAAAATGTGCGACAGCCACATGTGTAGTCTTTTTTTGTGTTATTGAAGTTTGAAAGCAGCGAGAATAGTTATTCACGGTAAAACAAAGAGACCTAAATTGATAAAGGTCAACGGGATACTTTTACGCCTCCAAAACCCAACAAAATCACTTAACTGAAAAAATTTTTCCAGGTTTTTTGCTCCTTTCGTCTGGTAAAAATATAAGATAATTAATTTAAAGGCATTTTAACCATGAATAGATTGTTTGAACTGGTTGAACTTACTTTACTTTGATATAAGCATCTTAGGAATTGGTTTTGATTGAATGTTGTACACCTTTTTCACATTGATTCATTTTGTGTTTCCTTAGCCAATGTTTTTGTCTACTCTCATCACCATCATTTTGATCATTATCTTAATCATCATGAGCCCCAGAATCAGCAAAATGATCATAGTTGCAGTTGTAGAAATAGCAATAGAATCAGCAACAACAGTCATGGTAGCATCAGTTAATTGCTTTTCACCTTTTCTGTTTTTCCTGTTTTGCCATTTATCCTCTCTATCTAAATCATTTCCATCTTTCCACCTCTTTCTTTCTCTTCTTACATCATCTTTCATCCCTTTCTTTGTCATCTTCTGTTTACTGTATTACCTTGCCTTGGAAACATTCCAAAAGAACTCTTGGCCACTTATTCATCCAGGAAAGCTTATTACACAGTAAGCTAGGTAATTTTGGCATCCATCTTCTTCTTCTTCTTCTTTTAACTATCACCATCATCATCATTATCATCATCCTTATCATCGTTTTCTTCTTTGACTGGTTCTTTTCTTTTTCCTCCTGTTTTCTTGATTTTCCTTTTTCCTCCTCATGTCTTTTTTCTTTTTTTGATCTCGGATGTTGTTTCACCTTTACTTTTTTCCTTATCTCACTTGTCACCTTTTTTTCATCTGTTATTGTCAGCAGCGTTATTAGAAAAACTTTGTTCTTGTTCTTGATTCCTTTTATAATCAATGACATAATATCAATTTTAGTAATACTGTTCACTCAGTTTGCAATGATGAGATGGGCTTGTAGTAATTTCATCATCTTGACATTCAAAATATTCACATAATAATGCCCATGGTAACTCAAATAAACCTGGATATAACATTGGCATCCTTTTATATACTGTACGTGAAGTGGGTTTTCATCCAATTATAATGTCTACTCCTTCATGGCTGAAGACTGAAAAAAAAGAAAGAAAGAAAAAAAGTTGTAGACGTAGAAAAGGTAACACAAATAATAATGAGGACACTTTCATTGCTCCAGTATTAAATGCTTATTTAAGCCTTATTTAAGTTAAATACAGTTAGCAGAAAGAGAGAGAGAGAGAGGAAAAAGATTCATCTTTTTTTGCCTTTTCATTGGTCACAAGAGATGCTTCAATCCACCCAAGTCACTTAATTTCAGCAAACATATTTTTAACACTGCGGTCCTCCTCTTAATTGTCTCTTAACTTGCTCTTTTGTTATGATGCTTTCTTTGGTGGTGATGATGATGATGATAGTATTCACGTGATTACATGTTATTTTTATATATATATATTATATATAAATATAATTCTTGAAAAAGATCTTAAGTGTCCAATGGTTGGATTAACATTACGCTTAGTTTCATTCAAGCCATGGATGATGATCCGTGCTAGATGATCATATAACAGTCCAAGCGTATAAGCAAGAGGAAAGAATGAGTAAAAGAAAAGGAAAAAGAAAAATTAGAAACAATCTTTTTTTCTGAGTGTTTGATAATACTTTCTGCACGGGTCCGAGTAAGGATCTTGTGGTTAGTTTCAAGTTAACACGGAAAAGTAGTTGCCTTGAAAAGTAAGAGTTATTCTCGAGAATAAATTTGTAATAAAAAAATATAAGTACGTTTTGTTTCAGTATCGTGTAGATGAAGATGACTTCTTTTGAAATAAAGAAGGAAAAAGTCCCAAATAAGGATGACAAGTTATTTATGTGAGCAAGTTAACTGTGCATAAAGGGAAGAAAAGAAAAGAAAAAGAAGATACATTTTAAAGTTAAAAATTTTTTTTGCTCTCTTCTACCAAAATCAAATGAAAGAAGTAAGGAGGTTGGGATGAAAATGATGAAAAGGGATGAGTTAAATGGCAATTAAATATAGGTAGTAGGGGTGTAAGAGAAAAGGAAAAGAGAGATAAAATGAGCAAGAAAAAGAATACAAACAAGAAATGAAAATAAACCACGGCATTAATAGAGAGTGAGAGAGAGAAGGAAAGAGGAAAATGAAAGAGAGAGGTAAAAGTGAGGAAAAGAGAGTGAAAATTGTGAGTAAAAAAAGGAGAGAAAAAGAGGGAGAAAAAGGAAAAGAGAGAGAATGAAGTGAGTTAGAAGAAAAGGTGAATACAATGAGAAAAGTAAACCAAAATCAGAGTATTATCCAAAATGATTACATGATTTACGGAAGAGAAGAGAGGAAGAATGAAACAAGAATCACCTCCTACTATTTTATAGGGTTTTCTTTCAAAATGATACCTGTAAGTCTGTACAACTGATGATGATACTGTCAATGATGAAGATGATAACGGGTAAGGAGAGAGAGAGGTAGAGAGAGAGAGAGAAAGGGAGTAGAAAGAAATAGAAACACAGAGAGGTAACGAGATGTGTAGTAACTTTGATGATGATGATGATGATGACGATTATTATTATTTACCCCCTGCTTTGATAACGTTAAAGAGAGCTCAAAGCTTAGAGGAGAAAATGAACAATGGTTGTCATTTTCAGGCAACTAACTGTGGGGTTTAATTCATTTGTTTTCCACCAAATTATAACTCATTTAGTCTTTTGTAGCTTTTGATTGTACGAGTTGATAGTCTTGATTTGTTGGCTTTCCTTTCCTCCCTCTTTAGCTCCTTTCGTTTACTTTCCTAAAAGAGAAAAAAAGAGAAAAAGAGAAAGTGAATGAGTGAATTAGTGAGTAAGTGAGAATCACAAGATTCTCTTTTTTACTTCTTCCTCTCAAATTGTCACAAATACATTTTCTGAACCAGATATAAAGAATGTGATAATAAGGGGAGGGCGGAAAAAGAGCTACTTTTGTCATTGAAAATGAACGTGTTATTTTCAGATGGTAAAGATTATTCATAGAATGAATGGAAGTAAAAAAGAGCAGTCAAATGGAATTACAAGGTAACAAAGTGTAGGAGAATAGAGGGAAGAAGAAGAAGAAAGGGAAAGATATGATGATAACTTTGATTACCTTTTTTTTCAAAAGAAGTAAATCCTCCTCACAAAATCAAACATTAGAACCATCTTTATAGTTGATAAAACCAGAATAAAAAGATTTGATTTGTATAACAAGATTTGATATTGATGATGATTCCGTCAATCTTTTTTTACCTGAACTTTCTCCTTGTTATTCTGAATACACGACGAATGAATAAGCAGGCAAATCCAATCAAATTACATGGATCAATAAAAAAACACGGAAAAAAGGTATTAATTTCAATATAATGTAAAAAATCACACAAACCTTGTTTAACATGTTAACGCGTTACTGAAAAGGGAAAAATATAAAAGAGGTAAACAAGAAAAGTAAAAACATACCAACAGAAAGATTATCTTTCAATAGGAAGCTTCTTTTAATCCAAAAAAAGACATAAACCAGTAAACAGGTCGGAAGGATTTAAGTGATTTACAACATCCGCTTTAATCAAAAACAATCATGGATTGGGCCAAGTTAATTGTTATCCATTAATTGAAAGAAAAGCAAAATAAAAATAACAACAGTCCGATAATCTTTAGATTTGAAATTCAACGGTTACAATGGTGCTTATAATAAAAGATGGCAGCACAAAGGAAAAAGATTAATGATTGATTAAATCAATTTGATTTAGTGATTCAGTAATTTAATGGAAAATAATTTATTCATAAGAAAGGAACTTTTAAAAACCTGTTAATCTGAATTTAACGAATTTAATCAGATTTTGGTTGAATTTAATAGTCTTACCTTTAATGTTATTTCACCGATAATACGATAATGCAGTTAGTGACTCCAATCTAAACCGGTAATCGTTTGATTTTTCAATCATTTTCCAATATTAAATCATTAATTTATTGGATGATTAAGATTTTAAAATTTCATCCTTTGATTTAATTAATAGATTATAATATTAATCATGTAAACACTCTCTTTTGTAAATCGCGGTTGACTGCGTTTTCAATGGGAAGCACCAGATGGGTCAGTTTCTTAGCCAATCCGATTGTGCAATTTTGTAATTGATAATTTTCATTTAATTTTACATTTGTTTCATTCACCTTTGATTTCATCGAGTTGTACAAATTGTTTGTATTGTGTTTCCGTGATTTGTTTAATTTCAATTAACTGTTTACATGATTCTCCTTTAATTTGCTTGATTAAGTGTTTGTTTAATGTTGCATGATGCAACCTTTAACACATTTCGTTTACCAAAAATATTAGTCACTTTGTCCCTTTCTGTCTATCTGTCTCTCTCTTTCCCTCTCTTTCAATTGTTAACTTGAACAACGTCTTTTTTCTATTCTTGTGTAATTTTTTTCCCTTCTAAACTCTTTTATAGCTTCCATAATCTTGTGTGTTGCCTGTTTAACCAAAAGGTGAAAAAAGTGAACGTTAATGTTCATAGTTAACATAATGGGTTTCACCTTTGGTCCAATAAAATAGTGATCTTGAGTTTTTCCTTTTATCGTTCAAATGATGTCTATGAGTAAGAGGAGGGAGCAGAAGAAAGTGAACGTTTTTCCTTGGTTCTCATTCTTTTGGTACAATATTATTAAAGAGTCTCATGAAAAATTGTTGACCTTTACAATAATACCTTTAATATTCTTTCCTCTCATTCTATTTTTTTTCAAATACCTGTAAGATACTAGGATGGAGGAGAAAATAAATGACCAAAAAAGTGGAATGAAAATGGTAGCTACCTTGTTTTGTTCATTGTGCTCATATCGTCATTTTTATCCTAACCTGATTTTTATCTCATTTTGACTGTTTTTTTCCTCGTTTTCTTTACAGATTGAACCACATCTCTGTTATGATTAAGGATGAAATGGCAAGGAAAAAGAAATGGAAAACGGTCAATCTGTAAAAGAAAAAAGGTTACAATAAACAAAGATAGTGGAGACAATTACAGGAGAACATGGATGAAATTATTGTTTGTTGGCCCAGTGTAAAGTGAAGTATTATTAGGAAAAAAAGTGATGATAAAAAACAGGAAGACAGAAGATGAAGAACAAGAAGTCATCAGTAACGTTATCAACCATTACCTGAAACATCATTTTTCTTTCTCCCTTCAACATTTTTGCGCTGCTAAACTACTTTTACTTCTTTTTCTCTCTTCCTTTCCCAGTTATTGCATTTTGACTCTACTCTTTCTCCTGTTTCTGTTTCATCCTGATGTTCACTTGAATCTTGATAGATAGAAAAGGTAATGATGTAGTTACCTGGGGATGATAACTATAATAATGTTAATAATAATATTAGCTATAATAATAGTGAACCTTAAAGGCTTATGTGACAAGTGACAGTGAAACTTGATACTATTATTAACCTGAGAAAGATTCTTGTAGTCAAATTATCCATTTGACCATTGATTTTGTTTCTTTCAAGATAACCTGCTATTTGTTTACTCCTGGATGAATGTTAACTTTTCATGGCGAAAGAAGAAAAAAAAGAACAAAACGGTAAATGCTGATCAAAAGAATTAATCTTCAAATTCCCCTGAGGGTGATGATAGGGGATAAAAGATAGAGAAAAAGAAGAGTAATACTCTCCTGATAAGATGAATGAAATTGATAGAAAAAAGTAAAACAGACAAGAAGAAAAGATGAGGAAATAGAAAAGTAGAATGAAAAGTGAAAAAGTCAAGTGTTCATCCAACAATGATCAATGACACCGACTTGCAATAAAACTTCATGTATCAATATCAATCTGATTTGATGCGTTAAATTGAGAGAGTGTGAGTTCATTCAGAAGTTAAAATAAAGTGAAAAAAAAGTACGGAGAAAGATTAACTTCAACTGTCAGGTTAATCAAAGTAAAAAAACTGTATTTTCTATTAAGCTTTAAACACTTGGTTAAGTATTTAATAAATTAATCTCATTTTTATCTTTACCTTTAGAATTGTCATTGTTATGATTCGTTTTGTCCACTCAAGTACGTTTCCAGTGAGTCAATTTTTAATTACATTGGTATGTACATTGAATTTTGTTTATTACTTATTCGTATCATCTTCAATGATGTTTTTAAGTGTTTATCTAATGCTAATTTTTTTTTATTTACAATTTATTTTCTACTGTCATAGCCAGATGAAAGTTACTTTTTGGAAAGGCAATGAAATGAATCATTCATTCACAAAGTTTCAAAATCATTAACTATACCTCATCATCATAATCATCATCATTATGGTAATGATTTATGATTAACGAGCTTTAACGATGTATCAAGAAATGGAGATCAACTTTTGAATTGAGTGTGTATAAAATTGACCCAAGGATGGAAAGGAGATTAAAAGCAACAACCAAAAAGAGGAAAGAGCAAGAGCAAGTGAAAAAAATGTCTACAGTTAAAGTAAAGTGTGAATAGTTTTTCTTGGTAATAACTACAGAAAAGGAAAGGTCTGCAAATTTGTAAAGCTTACGATTGACATGATATGAGAGAAGCAGCACAAAAAGTGAGCAAAGGAGCAAAGAAACCAATTGGAAAAGGAGTCGAATGGAAAAAAAAGCAATGAATGAAGAGAAAAGATTTCTACTTTTTCATGAGGATGATTCAAGGAAGAAGCAAAAAGAACAACTTGAAGAAAAAGAACTGATGACAGAGTAAAAAAGAGCAAGGAGCAGAAAAAGATGATAATGATGATGATGCTGATGATGATGATGAAGTCAAGAAAGAAATCAAAGGAAAGAAGGAAAAGAGAATGAAAGGAGAAAAGATAGAGAAGGAAGGAAAAGTAAAGGAGAAGAAAAGAGCAAAAGACTGAAAGTTATCAATAGGATTTTGATTTGTTATTGAATAAAACATCGTATTGAGCCTGTTGAAAAGAGAAGTAAAAGAAAGTGAATCGTTCTTTTGCTCATCTCTTTATAATGCTTATATAAAATTATAGTTTTATACACATAAACAGACAGTTACAAATACACTTACAAGTCAATATCTCTCTCCCTCTTTGACTGTGTGTGTGTGCCTGTGTCTTCACTGCATGTCCGTGTAAAAGTGTGTATAACATCAACAACTAGAAGAATGATTACCTCTTCTTCATCAGCATGAAAATTTCCATTGGATCATCTCCATACATCATTTGCCTCATTATATTCAATCTTCCTGTAACCAATTTATCCAACTTTGTAGTTTTACAAGTTTCATACATTCAATCCAACCAACAAAAACATCAACAAGAAGAGCAACATCAATATCAACCAAGACTAACACACGAAGGACAAAGAATAAGCTGAATAAAAATGGAAAAAGGATGGAAATGCGAAGAACAAGAACTAAAGAAATAATAATAATCATAGCAATAATGATAATGATAATCATAATAAAAAAACAAGTTACATCGAAAGAATGAAAAAAAAGCAAAAGGAAAAAGAGGAAAAGAATAAGAAGAGCAACTTATGAAAAGTTATTCAGTCAAGTGTGGAGTGAGTCGGAAGTTTGGTGATTTATAACAACAAGGGTCGATAGAAGGAGGATGATTAGAGTTGGATGAATCTAAATGAAGAAAATAAAAAGATGGCGTCGAAAATAATTCAAAGTGAATCAGTGGAAAGTGATTTAAATCAATAAATGAATTACTTTACAAAATGTTCATCCATAAACGTGATACGTTCAAAGCAAGAGACGAATAGTGAAAGTAAAGAATGAAAAGAGCAAAAAGGGAGAAAGAATCTGAATCATCATGAAATGAATGGAAAAAAATAAGATGCTCCTTAATTGTAAAAATGTCTCAGTTATAAATGAACTGAATAAAGTAAATTACATGAAATTGGAAAGGAGAGAAAATTTTGAACCTTTCTTTTAAACTGGCGTAATTTAATCAATCTGATTAATTGTGCACAACTTTGATGACTGGCGTAATTCATTTGTGGCTCACTTGTTTTCATCAACCAACCTTAATCAAAATTATGTTTATATACAAACGATGATACCGACAATAATAACAATAATAATAATTATGATAATCTAAATGATTAAATAGACAGCAAGAGACAAAAAATGGTAAACTTAACATTGACAAACTTGAATGATGAGCTACAGTTTGGATGTTAAACAATATGAATACGCATTAGTTGATTAATCAATTTATATTGAATGGATAACAATAATAAGTAATGATAAAAAGTAATCACAATCATTAAAAATGGTTTGATTTATGTTACAATTTGTGAATGTTTCAAACAAAATATGCATTTACCCAAAGATTATCAATAATATTACAAATTGAGGAAATACTTTCTTCTTACAATCAATATCGATCTCAATCAGCTTGCATTTAATTTTGATTTAATTTCACTTCTCTTATTAACTAATCAACTAAACCTGGATAACTGGAGCAATTGGAGGGAAAAGGTTCAACTTTAGGTGAAAAGAAAATTGAGAAAATTTTTGCCATGATTATTGTTATTCATATCATTATGATTATTGTTATTTTCAAGTTGATCATTTATTTGAATGAGGAAGCTGATGATGATTTTTCAGTTCTCCTTGGTTTCCGTTTTAACATCCCGTTGATCATTTGATGTTGCCTTAAAAAAGAGTCTTGATGATGATGATAACAACTTTTCTATTTATTTCCATTCAAGATTAATTCTATTAACTAATAACATTAAAGCTGTAATAGTTATTGGATGGACAATTTATATTGTCAATTGATTCATTGTGATAACCTTCACTGGAAACCATTTTTAGGATCATCTTTTTATTTATCAACTACAAAGTTTAACCAATTAACTTTGATTGATATCTTTTCATTAATGCTGTTGTTGAAGATGATAATGATAATGATGATGATGATGTTCATTGGGAAAAGATTCAATGAAAGAGCAACACAAAATGTTGATGATTGATTGAAGACTGAGAAGATTATAGTTTCTTTATCAGTGAAATGATGATGATTTAGACTTGATTCATTCACATCTTAAGTGAATCAAAGTTAAACACAAGGTAAGATGAAGAATCATTTCCCTGGTTAGTCTCTGGATTTCCGTTTCTGGTGAAACAAAAATTGGAAACAAACTCAGTGCAATTCAAGATGATGATGATGATGATGATTGTGATATAAATTATCTTTTACAAGATACATCAGATTAATAATAATAATAACTGGTTTTGGGTTGAAAAAGTAAAGATTGAGAATCAAGAATTATCTATTTGATCATCAGAGGTATAACATACTTTTTTTTTATTTAATCATCACCATAATCATTATTATTATTATTATCATCATCTAAATGATTGTATTTGTTATTAAAACAAATTATCTATCCTATTATTATATTGTCATTACCTTTTGTTACTTCAACATTTTTGATGTTACTTTCTTAGTTTTTGTTTCATCCTTCATCTTTCACCTGATTTTTTGGTTTACTTTATTTCATCTTTCATCAAAGAGATATAATTAAATCATCTTTCATTGTCATCTTTGTTATTATTATTGATATACACGATTATGTTGAATATATTGTTATTGGTAGATGATAATAGCTTGACTTGTGTGTCCATTTGATTAAATAACAATGAGAAATGTTTTCATGTTAACATTGAACAGGGAATTGTTAACTTGTATTAAACAAGATTAAGGTTTAATTTAGTTTAGGTGATGATCTCAATTGGCATCAAAATTTAAATTGATGATGCTTTTTCAAGATGAACAGGGAACCAAGATTAGGATAAATTGTCTTTCTTTTCTTTCTTTTATTTTCTCTTCTTCTTCTCTTCTCTTCTCTTCTCTCTCTTCCCACGGTTACTCTGTTTAATATGTAATCATTTATCCAGTAAGACCTGGACTAACAATTTATCTTAATTGATGTGATTTAATTGTGATACTAAATTTAATGATCCATGGTATATATGGTTAAATACATTTCATCTTTGTCATCCATTTCAATCTAATCAACTCACTAATCAAATTAGTTGGTAACATTCAAAATGTTGAGCCATTTTTCCCTTTAATAACGTCATCATCATCATCATCATGAAAATTGCAATTGATATTCATTTTTATTCATTTTGTAGTTTAACTCAACGATCGATACTTGGACAGTAGAGATGAACATGAAAATGTCCTGAACCAAGATGAAGGTATAAACAAGCTCTTAACAAGAGGAGTAACCGGGTGGGACAATCCAGGGAAGAGAGGAAGATGAAGATGGGAGGAAAAGAAGGAGGAGAAAAGATGAAAGTAAAAGTAATCTTGAGATTGTTCAGCCTAGTTGGAACGGAGCGAGAGATGAACATGAAAAGGAGATAGATGAACCGAGGAAAAGAAGAAGATGAACAAGAAGAAAGGAGGAGGTTGATGATGATGAGAGAGAGAGAGAGAAAGTATAATGTAAAATAAATTATCATGAGAGAGATGAAGATGATGATGTAAAGGAAGAGAAACGGTGAGCATTAAACATGTCGACAGAAGAAAACGAAAGTAAAAAGAAAAGTGAAAAGTCAAGAATCAGATTCCAATGGCCATTTGGTTTGCCCAGTTTTGTTCAATATTTTTGTTTGCCTTAACTCTATTAACTTGATTCATTAAACGTTAAACAAGTAATACTGAAATAAACAAAAATATTGTTATTAGATGATAAAAAAAACAAGAGTAAAACTAAACTATTAAATAAAGGCCAATCAATTTTGATGTTGCATTTGAAATAATGGTCAACGGATGATTCGTTTACATCAATCAAATCATCCATAAAAGGCTGGCTGAGGAAAGAGGAAAGATCCTGGGATGATGGCGAAAAGAGGTAACATGAAGAAGATGAAGTAAAGAGAAACTTTTTTTTCTTAGTTAACTGAAAAAAAAGAGCAAAGAATAAGAACAAATAAAAATGCAAAGGAAAACAATAAAGATGATGAATAAAAGATGGAAGATGAAAGATGAAAGGCGGGACATTTTTCGATATAAGATATTGTTAATATAGTGAAGATGAAGATGATGAAGATAAAGTTGTGTTATGGCAACATTTTTGCCTCTATTATATAAAGTAATCCTGGAGATGAGAAGAAGCAAAAAATTATTGTTGATGAAGATGAAAAATAATGGGATAAGAGGATGCGTATGAAAGAGAAAGTAAAAGTTAAAGATGAGTTAAAAAGAAGAGGAAATAAAAAGTGAATCAAGATGATTGAGGAAAAGATGAAGATGAAGAAAGGAGGAGGAAAAAGTAAAAGGCCAATGTAACATTCAGGTTACAGCTAGTTGAAACGGAGTAAACTCGAGCAGTGAAATGGACCGATGGTGATGGGTGGGTTGAATGGGAAGGAAGATGATGATTGCTTGAAGGAGGAGATGATCAAGATGGGACATTTAAGACAAGTGAGAGAGAGAGAGATAAAAAATGATATTGTTAAGATGATAAAGTATGTATCTTAGTCTGAATTACATAAAAGTAATCTGTAAGATGAAAATGGTGGTTCAGTGAGGATGGATGATGAGAATGCGTTCAGTTGAACGGGCTGAATCTGGTGGGAGGAGGAAAAGTAAAAGTGAATAGATGGATCGTGAAGGAAAGGAGTAAACAGATAAAATGGTGAACCGATTGAGGTAGAGGGAAGAGGATGAAGAGAGATGAAGATAAAGAGGAAACGGGCCAGGAGATGGATCAAGATTGGTGGATGATAAAGGAGGAGTGCAGCAACAAAAGAGTGAATAAAAGTGCAAGAAGATGAACATGAATAGCAGGACATCATTCAGATGATGGAAAGTGATGAGAAGGAGGAAAAAAAAGTATAAACAAGGGAAAGAATGGCGATGAAGAAAAGGTCAAGGACTTAAATAAGGACGGATAAATAGGTTTTGGCATGAATTTTATGGAAGAGAGAACATGGAATAGAATATAAAAAAAAAGAAAGTGATGATCATGGGAATGATGAGATGAGAAGAGGGAAGATTGTTGCTGGTTTCAAGTATAAATGTTGTTCTTGCTGTTTTGTGTTTGGTGTTTGTTGTTGTTCGTGAAAAAAAACAACCAAACCAAGATTCACCAGTTTTACCAATTTTCTTGCTTCTCTTGCTCTACATCTTCATCTTTTGATTTTTTTTCATCTTCTTCTTCTTGGTGCTTCTTCATTGATTAAAAGTCATTGAATGATGGATGAAGATTAGAGTTAAGATGAAAATCAAGATGTTATCTTATAGACTTTTCATGGTAAAGTTTACAGTTTAAGGTCAACCTTAATTGATCTTTTTTTTGGTGTCACTTTTTTTTCCTGGTTTTTGCTGCTTCAAATTTTCAACCCAATTTGTAAATGATTAAGTAAAGGAGTTTTCATTGTTTTCATTTAAAGCTCAATGAATGTTTCGTTTAATAATTTAGTTGAGGTAAACATTTAACTTAATTAGAGTCAATTCATTTCTTCCCTTTACTTTGCCGTGTCTATCATTTAATCGTTGATTGTTACAATGACCAATAATCAAAGTCAATTAACCAATTTATGATGCAGTAAAAATGTTAATCTTTGCAAGGTTTCAAAAGGAAGACAATGAAGGGCAAAAAATTTATTAAACTGCAAGCTTTCTGACGGTAGTAAAGCTAAATTTATTCAATTAGTTGATTGTAATACAAATTGAAGTGTAATTGTAATCATTTACATTTACTTGTTAATAAATAATGGTAAATTGGGTAAAGGTTAAACAGGCAAAGTTGAGTTGAAATATATTTTCTTTTCTCCTTTTTTTTGCCTTCTTTGTTTTTCCAGTGAAAGCAGGTATAGATGTTGGATGCCAATTTATTTTAATTTTACAATTTTAGGGTTTGCGTTCAATAAGGATTACTATTACAATTTACAGTATAAAAGTTGAATATGAGTGATGTATAAAGGTAATGTATTAGTCACTGGGATTACACAGATAAATCAGTCTTTAGACAAATAAGATGAGGTACTGATGAGTTGAGGAGGAATTGAATCTCATGGTAATGGTTAAGTTGCACAAATCAGTTGTTCAGGTAATCCAGATGAGTTGAGGATGGTTTTAGAATGAGTCTAATCTGTTGATGATTTGGTTGCACTGTAACTTAGTCTAGTCACTATTTAACTGTTCATACACTTAACATGTAAATATCAGATACTTAATAAGTTATACATAGATTATAAGACATATTCTGGATGATATATTTTGTGGTTGCACGTAAGTTAAAGTTGAACATTTCATAAACACTATTTTATTCAGTTGTACAGTAATTTGGCCAGGGCTTCCGCAGGGTCCGAAATCGGCAGGCAAACAAAGGATTTGTCGGCCATTTTATGCTGGATGAGGGAGAAAATCTTCTCCCTCATAAGATGGCCGACCCAAAAAAAACCAACCAATTGTGGCCTTTCCCTACCTACTTGAGGTAGGGAAAGGTAGCACCAAACCAACCTGGTTAAAACCAGTTTTTTTTTTACAGTTGACCGGGGCACCAAAAGAACGTCCTCGTTCTGAAAATATAAACTGAAAATATGGATTAATAATATGAAAATAATGTATATGAGGATGTGAGTTCGATAAAATTTCACCAATCATTAATAGATAAATTGGCGTTAACCATTTTTCTTATGGTCTCAGAAGAAGGGACGTAATTGATATAATCAGCTAATTTTAAATACTCCATGTATCCTCTAAGAGTGACTCGGGCATCTCTTTCTGGAGAATGTCCAGCGATTGTATTTGTTGGATCATCTCGTTTCAATTTAGGATTCTCGGGGAAGAAGAATTTGTCAACATAATTTAACCCTAACGGTTGCTGACCAGGCCATAATGATTGTAAATCAATCCAAGTAATATCGTTGTCCATCAGATGAGTTGGCGTAAATTTTAATAGTCTTAAATCACCATCTCCTTGCGTGATGACTCGTTTACCTCGTAATATATTTAGGACGGTTGAACGGACTTGATGAAAAGGTAGACCTGTTGCTAAATCGATAGGTTGTAGTCCTGTAATTTTGGTGTTTGAGTAAAACGAATTTTCTGACTTAACTTCGGCATAATAAATTGTTTGAATTCTAATTATATTTCCAAACCATCCAGATATATGGATATTACCGACACCTCCACTTCCATTTCCTTCCATGTCCAATGACAGTGTAGGTAAAGATGGGGAACCAATTGGTTCTAATTTTTCTAGAATTTTTGGATCATATTTTCCGGGTATCTTGTACCAAATGTTACCTGTAAACTCTCTTCTTAATTTTCGTCGAAATTGTCTTCTTTCTTCTCTTCTTGCGTTAACAGGTTTAATAACAGGCTGGATTTGTAATGTAATTTGCCCTATTCTTTTGACTAACTCAGGACAATTTTTTCTAAGGTGAGCGCTGCTTGAACAAAATGAACAATTTCTGCATTCAGTTTTGTGATGGTCTGGTTCAAAGCATAAACTGCAATGGAATAATGGAATAGGAGTCAATGAAATCCATCGAGATCTTCCTGTTTTTTGCTTAATTCTTTTAGCTATCTCTTTAATTTCTTTAATCAAATAATTGTGTGCTCGATGTATTGCTCCTTTTGTATGTGCCGTTACTGTTAATTTAGTATATTGGTGCATCTTGGGAGGTGTACCTGACAGTTTACATCCTTCTACCCTTTTCTTAAAAACTCCATAACTATTGACGAAATTCCAAGCGTAGCAGGACAGGAGTAAATAATGTTGATAAAGTAAAATAGGTTTTGTTTCTCTCTCTCCATCTGTGTACTTAGGATTTCTCCACCTAGGTTGATTTCTCTCCATCCTGTTAGATAAAATAGAAGAAAAGAATATAATTAATTAGTCCCAATCACCGGGACTTTATTTATGACCCATCTCTGGTCATTTTAAACTTAACCCATTCACCGGGCACTTAATTTTACTATTTCTTTTTTCAACCCAATCACCGGGTATTTGTGTTATTATATTTTTTTTTTTTCAGCCCACTCACCGGGCTTTCAATTTTATCTTTTTATCTTTGTCATTTATCGAATTTAGCTAGTGTTTTTTTTTTGTAGCCCAATCACCGGGCAGTTTTTGTCTTATTGTTTTTTTTTTTGTTTGTTTTTTGAATTTTGTGTTTTTTTTTTATTCAATTTTATCATTTCCCATCACCATTATTTCCCAAAATTTATTTTAATAACATTTATGTAAAGGGATTGCTTCTGGTTGTCTTTTATCTTTTGTTTTATCTGTTCTGTTTGTTCTGTTATCCCTCTCATCGTAAACTATTGAGTATACTGTTCGCTTTGGGGTGAACATAAAACGTACACTAAGAGAACATAACAAGAAGCAAATGGTTACTAATAGTGAAATTGAAATCCATTTAACATAATCAAATTTCCAAGTAAGAGTGATTTTCTCGAAACTAGAAAGTACTTTCTCGTGAGCTGCATCTAGGAGTTCAAATTCTAATGTTGGTATATTGATTTCTTGATAAGCTGGTTGAAACAGTTTTAAATTAATTGCTTGAGTATGTTCCGTTACTCTAGGACCTCTAACGTAAATGAAAAAATTGTTGGAAGTATACTTCATGTCATCAATGCTGAAATTGGTATATTTTGATAGTTTGATAACCTGATTCGGACATGAATAGGTACCTGAGTATATTTCAATTTTATGTCCTGCACAATGAATCAAATAATGATCACCCATATTTTTAACTTGGATTTTTTCAGCCACAATGGTTTCATTTACGTTTCTAGATACACAATGCTCATCTCTCCAGAGCTGTGTTTTATTGAACTTATTTGGGCAAGTTGACACTTTGGTGAAAATAGGGTTTGGTGACTTCAACTCACTTTCCTCAATGTCACAGAACTGGTATGTGGTGGTATTTACTAATAAGTATTCTGGTCCTTTGTATTTAATTTTACATGTATGTGTCGCATTGGTTTTATATAACAAAAATGGGTCCGCTTGAAAGATTTTTGTAACCTGGTCTTGCCTAAAGGTTGTGAAATTCAAACTTAATATTGGATATTTATTATCATTGTGAACTTTTACTGAAATTTTTTCAATCACTGATAGGTCACAATCGTCACACTGCAGATTTATTTTTAGAGACTTGAAGAAGTTACGATCTATTGTTGGTCTTGATTGTTTAATACTGTCATTGAATTTTTGCATCGTCATTAACTGAGTATTTGAACCAGTTATGACATCAGCTGCTTGAAATGAAACAACCGGTATCAATTTTTTTATCATATCAATTTGTTGCTGTTGTTCATTCAGGAGTTTTGTAACGTTGACTAAATGGTCAAACTGTGTTTTCATCGCTTTCTTGTATTCTTCATCTTGTTTTGTAATGGCTTCCAACACGGGTTTAAAATCGATGTCAGGTGTCATGACACTTTTATACATGTATGCTACTCCTGTAAGTACCACACCGCCCACCACAATAGCTGTTGACCCAACAGCTATCGCAGTAAGAAGTTCTCTTTTTATTAACTGTGGAGATCTATCTTCCTTAGCTGTAATTTGCGGGATGAATCTAATCGGTTGAATATATTTCGTGTCAATGAATTCGGAGCAATACCCTTCTAGAGCATGTAAAGAAGTTCTCACGTATGGACATACGCGGTTATTTAAAGGACATCCGTATTTGGGGTTTGATTTATTTGTTATTTTGCCCCATTCGTCGCTGTCATAAGTTAGCATTTCTTTGCAAGGATTTGAGAAAGCTAAAATTATTCTTATTTCTTGTGTTGCTTTTCTAGGTTTGTGTTCTGTTTCCTTCCATAAAATTGTATCTCCAGTTATGAATGGGTTATTTTGTCCAGCTACTAAGCAAATTAGTCCCATTAAAAGTATTAACGATGTTGATAAGGAAGAGCGGTAAGGTTTTATTTTTTTTACTCTATTAATACTAGTTTCCTTTTGTGAATTTTGTATTGGTCTATGGAAAGGTTTAAGTTGGCTTCCATGAGCCCTTTTTATTTTTCCTTTTTGACCTAACGGTAGAATTCTGTAGGTTGTTTTTCCTAACTTTTCTATTATTTTGTATGGACCTGAGAATTTTGGAGTTAACTTCTTTGATCCCTGATAAATCCTATACATTACTTCTTCTCCAACATTGAAGTCTCTGAGTTTTTTCATATCGTGTTGAATCTTCTGGTTTTCTTTTGATTCTATTGAGTAAAGTCTGGCTTGATCTCGTAATTGAGGCCATTGTGAAATGGATTCTCTAACTGTTTTCGGTAAACTTTTGAATGTCTTTGTATTTAAAATAATATCTATTGGTAGTACAGGTTGTCTTCCATACAACAAGTAGAAAGGGGAACTTTTAGTAGATTTATTCACGCTGGTGTTGTAAGCAAATCCCATCACCGGAATTAATCTTGCCCACTTTTTACGGTTTTCATTCTGACAATAGTGTGTTAACATTGTACAAACGGTTTGATTAGCCTTCTCAGTCAAACCATTTGTTGCTGGATGATAAGATGTTGAGAAGGACCATTTACTTCCCATAAAATTTTTAACTTCTCCAACAATTGAAGAGATGAAGTTTCTACCCTGATCACTCAGGATTGTCTTTGGACAACCATGACGAAGGAAGATTTTATTAACTAAAAATTCCGCAATGGTTTCAGCCTTCAAATCACCGATAGCGTCTACTTCAATCCATCTAGTAAAGTAGTCTGTACAGACAACAATGTATTGTTGGCCATAAGACTTTGGTAATGGACCAACTAAGTCAATGCCAATTTTTTCAAATGCATTATTAACAACGATAGATTGTAAAGGAGCTTCTAAAGTTCCACTCCCTCGTTTGTCTAATTGACAAGTAAAGCAATTTTTAACATGGTTTGTAATGTCTTTAGTCATCTGTGGCCACCAATAAAATTGTTTAATTTTATTGTAAGTTGAAAACAACCCAGGATGACCAGAAATCATTGCATCGTGGTATTCTTCTAGAACTTTTGGAATTAGTTCTCTAGGGAGAACGACGTTCCAAGTTTCTCCATAATGATTTGTTGTTAGTCTATATAAGGTTCCATTTTCTATTTTAAAACGATTCATTCGTTTTCTTTCTTTAGGGGCTAAATTAGCTAAATTTTCCATTTGATTTAGTATTTTACTACATCTAGGGTCTTGTCGTTGTTTTGTAATCAAGTCAAAATTTTCTGCAGTAGTTTCCTCAACTAACATAGTAAATAGTTCCTCGCATTCATCCTTAAGATTGTCTACGGGAATGTCTGCAATAGGGTAACGTGACAGGCAATCTACATCTGCGTGTTTTTTCCCTGATTTATAAGTAACAGTGAAGTCAAATGACTGTAAAGCCATCGCATAACGTTGTAATCTTGCGGGTAAATTCTTTTTTGAGTGAATGTGGCAAAGTGCACAATGGTCCGTTACTACCTCGAATTTAATTCCTTCTAAATAGACTCTAAATTTTTGAACTGCCCATACAATAGCTAAACACTCTTTATCCGAGATCGGATAATTGAGTTCAGCTCCTCTAAGGATTCTGCTCGCAAAGGCGATTGGATGCCACCCATTGTCACTTTTCTGTAAGAGGATCGCTCCTAAACCATAACCTGAAGCATCGACTCTTAATTGAGTTTGCTTATTTGGGTCATAATGGGCAAGAACAGGAGGTGTTGTTAACTTCGTTTTCAACTCATTGAAAGCGTTTTCCTGTGCAGGACCCCATTCAAAAGGTAAATCCTTTCGAGTTAAATTAGTAAGTGGTCTTGCAATCAATGCAAAGTCTTTTATGAATCTTCGATAATAGGAACATAAAGCTACAAATGATTTAATGTCCCTAACAGTTCTCGGAGTTGGAAACTGTTGGACCTTTTGGATTTTCTCAGGATCTACTTCTTGTCCCTGTTCACTAACAATGTGTCCTAAGTAAAGTATTTTCTGTTTGAAAAAGGAGCATTTATTTGGTTTAAGAGTTAATCCTGCCCTTATTAGTCGCCTAAAAATAGTTTCAAGTCGTTCTAAATGATCTTCTTCATTTTTCGAAAAAATGAGTAGATCATCAATGAAAATCAAACAAGTGTTGTAAATTAAACCTCCCAAGACAATGCTCATCATTCTCATGAATGACGAGGGTCCATTTGCTAAACCAAAGGGAAGTCTAGTATATTCATAAAGACCACTAGGTGTAACAAAAGCTGTTTTAGGTTGGTCTGCTGGATCTAATGCCATTTGATGGTAACCTGATCTTAAATCCAGTAGGGTAAAATATTTCATTCCCTGAAGACTATCTAAGTAATCTTGAATGTTTGGTAAAGGGAATTTATCTTTAACTGTAATTTCATTCAATTTGCGGTAATCTACACAAAGTCGAACTTCTTCGGTTCCTTTCTTAGCAACCAAAACAATTGGTGAAGCCCAAGGGGAACAAGAAGGGACAACGATGCCTTCATCGATTAATTCGTTTATTGATTTTTCTGCTATTTTCCGTTTTTCTTCTGACATTCTGTAAGGCTTTTGTGAAATAGGAGGGTGGTTACCTGTGTTTATTTGATGCACGAAGACATTGGAAAACCCTAATTCTTTTGCAGTTGCTGCAAAAGCAGGTCTATATTTTTGAATTAGTTTTTCCAAATTTCTTCTAGTTTCTCGTTTTATTTCATTGTTAACTTCAAGCTTCAATTCCTTTATCATATTACTAACTACTAACTCTTTCACTGCTGGTTTTGATTCACTAATGAGTGAAAAATTGTCCCCAAAATCACCGGGGTATGTGATGCTTGATCTCTCACTCATTCTAGTTGAAACTGTAGAATCATCTCTTTCAGCTAATAATTTGGCTAAAGCCTTTTCTAGTAATTTAATTTTTCTTGCCGGAGCTTGATTAATTACCAACTTAGCGTTTTCACAATCAATCCAGAATTTGCCTGTTTGTAAAACATCAAATCCAATTATTCCTTTGATGTTGCAAGGAAGTTGATTCAAGATTATTATCGGAGTTTTTATTTCCACTTCATTCAATGCATCATAAATGATGATGTTCTGGTAAGTTTCACCTAGAACATTCAGAGGAGCATTTCCTGCTGTTAAATTTGTTGGACCTTTATATTTTGAATAGTCTAGTTCTAATTTATTAATTATTTCTTTAGTAAGGATGGTGATTTGTGATCCTGTGTCAACGAGGCACTCAACAGTTTTTCCTTTGATTTTCATGTTTGCAAAGGTTAGATCCCTTTTGCGTTTATGGATTTTACTAATGATGGACAAAACTTGTCTTCTGACATCACCGTCATCATCATCTTCTTCATCTGAATATCCTCTGTAAACCGCTTTTACTACCTTTGTTTTCCTTTCATTTGTAGGAGATTTAGATCTTGATTTAGATCTACGTCTAGCTCTAGGACTAGGCGATCGGTATCGTCTACGTGCTGTAGAGGTTGAAGGCGATTCCTCTCTTGGAGGTCGCATCGATCTTGGAGGAGATTTACTCAAATTTTTATCAGGAGTGTAACCCCTTCTTCGATAGCTAGAAGAAGTCTGAGGTTGTTCTTCATAAGCTTGTCTTCGAGAATAATGTGGAGAACGCCAAGATTCTCCAACATTGGTTTCCCTTGACCAACCAGCACTTCTAGGTGCTATTGGTCTACTTGGGCAATCAGTTTTTTTATGGCCTACACCATTACACTGGTAACAATGTAAACTTTGATTAAGGTTCATTGAGTTTTCGTCTGGAGTAAAATTTACTCTTTTGGGTTCAGTTTGTGTGTATGGAGGTTGGTATCGAGGTTGATACCTGTTCTGATAAGATTGGTTTGAATAAGATGGGTTTGGATACGATTGGTTTTGATAACGTGGTTGATAGGTTGGTCGAGGCTGAGGGGCCTGATATTGATAGGTTGTTTGTCGAAATCGATTATCGTTTCGACTGTAATCTCTTTCTCTTCTTCTAGACTCTAAATTCATTTGAATGCATTCAAATTGTTCAGTTAGATTGGTTAGTTGTTCAGTTAATGAACTGATTTGTTTATGTAGAGGGTGATCTTCACCACTATCCTCTAAGAATTTTATTTCTCCCACCGATCTCTCGGCATGGGACAATCTAGTGTCAAAATCTAAA
Organism: Tetranychus urticae; assembly: GCF_039701765.1. Taxonomy (NCBI): domain Eukaryota; kingdom Metazoa; phylum Arthropoda; class Arachnida; order Trombidiformes; family Tetranychidae; genus Tetranychus; species Tetranychus urticae. Next base: position 19,314,848 of record NC_142958.1, on the reverse strand, counting down.
TCATTATTAGTTGATAATAAGTCCATTCGAGTCTTGACTGCTGGATTTAATCCTCTATGGATAAAACTATGAACTAAATTTTCATCCATTTTTGGATTTATTTTTCGACATAAGTCTCTAATATCGTAAGCATAAGCAAAAGCTGACTGACCAGGCTGTTGCCTTTTCTCATTTAGTTCCCTCATCAAACTATTTCTGTAATTGGAAGGGGCTAACCCTTTAACCATTTTTGCTTGCAATTTAGCAAACGTGTCAGGTTTCTCTTTTTCCTCAAGAGTTTTAATGCAGCATCTATACCACTTTGCGGCGGTTCCAGTTAAGTAAGCTGGAAGAGCTTTTAATTTTGTTTCATCATCCCATTCTAAGGCAGCAGCAGAAGCTTCGAATGACTCTAACCATTCAAGTAGATCTTCTCCTTCATCATCTCCAGAGAAGTTACTTATGTGAATAAATTGATTAACTGGTTGACGTTCTTTTGACTTTTTAGTCATAGTGCTTACTTTCGTTTCTTCGTTTGCTGACATCTTAATTTAATTTTTACTTAAGCTGGCTGATGATAAACTGTGTACATATAGTAAATGTCAGCAAAAATTTTGTAAATGAGTATTAAAATTGGTGATGTTATAAGAATTAAAACTATTACGTTAATGCTTGATTCATTAATAGTAAAAGTTAAATGATTTTCTTCAGATTCTGAATCCTCTAATGAATTATAAGAGTTTAACTGAATTTCATATATTTTGTCCTCCATACTAAAATTCCTACAAGAATCCAAAATACTAAAATGATAAAACAACAAAAGGTTTTACACATTTTTCTTTTGCTCACTCATCACCGAGTGATACACAATGCACCCAATCACCGGGTTTTAGTTTGATTCTAATGCAATAATGTTCATAAGGTAGTACAAAACTAGTAATAATATACTCAAAGGTAGAAATACTTGGATAACTATCTCACTATCAATGAAAAATATTATTGTAGTTGGGCTTATCATCAGTTTTAACCAGTTAATTTAATTCAGATTAATTAATTACTTCAGTTTACTTTTAATCAGTTAATTCAGTTCAATTAATCAGTTAATTCAGTTCAATTAATCAGTTAATTCAGTTTACTTTAATCAGTTAATTCAGTTTACTTTAATCAGTTAATTCAATTTACTTTAATCAATTAATTCAATTTACTTTAATCAGTTAATTCAGTTCAATTAATCAGTTAATTCAGTTCAATTAATCAGTTAATTCAGTTTACTTTAATCAGTTAATTCAATTTACTTTAATCAATTAATTCAATTTACTTTAATCAGTTAATTCAGTTCAATTAATCAGTTAATTCAGTTCAATTAATCAGTTAATTCAGTTTACTTTAATCAGTTAATTCAATTTACTTTAATCAATTAATTCAGTTCAATTAATCAGTTAATTCAGTTCAATTAATCAGTTGATTCAGTTTACTTTAATCAGTTAATTCAGTTTACTTTAATCAGTTAATTCAATTTACTTTAATCAGTTAATTCAGTTCAATTAATCAGTTAATTCAGTTCAATTAATCAGTTGATTCAGTTCAATTAATCAGTTAATTCACTCATTTAATCAGTTCATTATTAATTCAATTCAGTTGTAATCAGTTTAATTAGATGAGTTAATCAACTTGATTCAGTTCAATCAAGCTTCAATCCGGATTAGTTTTTCATTGATTCTACTACAATTATTCAATCTAGTTATTCAGTTCAGCTCAAAACAATTAGTAAACTCAATTCGATATTAATAATTTTGTCTTAGTCCTGTTTAGTTAATCTTACTTCAATTCAGTTATTAATTATCCTGTTAATCATATTAATTCAGGTAAATACGATCAGTTTGATGTAGTCTATCAATGTTAATTTACTTTAGTTACTCTAGTCGATTCGTTTCAGTTCAGTTTAATTTAGGCCAGTGCATTAACGCTTGTTGGTGTATTTGATTCAATTGACCTATTTAACTCAGTTGAATTCAGCATAGTATTCTTATCCTGTTAATTTCAGGTCAATACAGTTACTTGAACGGCTTATGTTCAATTGGATTTGCTAAATGAGGTTATAAATCTAGTTCAACTAGTTATGAATAAATGTCTTTATTTGACCTCACTTCAATCCAGTCACCGGATTTGCTCTATTTACTTCTATATTCTCTATTAAAGGTAACTATCCAATCATCTACTTAATAAGGTTATTAAGCTGCTGTATGACTTAGTTTGAAACTAATTAAATTTTTACTGATTCAAGCTAATTCATGTATCTAATATGAATAAGTTATGTTCACTTTTGATCTCTTTCAATAAAATTCAAAAGAGATGTAATTGAAGTTAACGTATTATGTGTTAAGAATAATCATTCAGTTGGTAAGCATTTCAATTGTATTTCATATTAGGTTTTACCTTCTAGGTCATTTAATATTTGGTATTACCAAAGAACAATCCATAAAGAAAATATATCTTAAATTACTTAACTTTTTACCAAATAACGACCAATCAAAATCGATCCCCGCACGGGTGCCAATACTGAAAGCAGGTATAGATGTTGGATGCCAATTTATTTTAATTTTACAATTTTAGGGTTTGCGTTCAATAAGGATTACTATTACAATTTACAGTATAAAAGTTGAATATGAGTGATGTATAAAGGTAATGTATTAGTCACTGGGATTACACAGATAAATCAGTCTTTAGACAAATAAGATGAGGTACTGATGAGTTGAGGAGGAATTGAATCTCATGGTAATGGTTAAGTTGCACAAATCAGTTGTTCAGGTAATCCAGATGAGTTGAGGATGGTTTTAGAATGAGTCTAATCTGTTGATGATTTGGTTGCACTGTAACTTAGTCTAGTCACTATTTAACTGTTCATACACTTAACATGTAAATATCAGATACTTAATAAGTTATACATAGATTATAAGACATATTCTGGATGATATATTTTGTGGTTGCACGTAAGTTAAAGTTGAACATTTCATAAACACTATTTTATTCAGTTGTACAGTAATTTGGCCAGGGCTTCCGCAGGGTCCGAAATCGGCAGGCAAACAAAGGATTTGTCGGCCATTTCATGCTGGATGAGGGAGAAAATCTTCTCCCTCATAAGATGGCCGACCCAAAAAAAACCAACCAATTGTGGCCTTTCCCTACCTACTTGAGGTAGGGAAAGGTAGCACCAAACCAACCTGGTTAAAACCAGTTTTTTTTTTACACCAGGTTTAAACATGATGTTGATGTGAGTGATGATAAAGATGAATCTGATTTAGCAGAAACAATGTTTAGTTAGTTAATCAAGTATCTTATATTGTTTAATATCATCACAAGTCTCATGAGATGTGTGTGTGTGTGTGTTTGTGTGTGTTTCAAGTGTATTTATAAGGAAAGGGATAGCAAAGGAAAGCAAAATTTGATAATAAAACAATAAAAAATAGCAATACCAATGAGAAGGAAAAGGTAAAATAAAATATATTTTAGGCTTTTCAAGTAAATTGGATTGAAATACAAGGCAAAGGATGGATATCATGATGAGATAATGTTGGAATGGTTGTCAGTGTAAACATGAAAATCAACATAAAAATAACATGTTTGGTTGAAAGTAAAAATAGGAGTAAAGCATTTTAAACAACCGATAAGTTATTGCCTTCAATTGTTCCAACATATGTAAAAAGGTAAACCTATTTTACCTATTAGTTTCCAAGAGACTGCCTTTTAAACAGGTTTTAGTCACGCAAATGGTAAAAAAACAGGTTTTCCCTTCTTTCCATTCGGGCAACCTTTTAACAGGTTTTACCTTTACTCACCTAGCAGCATTTAAAAACCAATCGGATTGCGTTCAAACTATAATAACTGGTTCTGGTTAGCTGGTTTAGATCAAGGTGGAGAGGGGAGTTGACTCACGGGTGACCATTCAAAATTGTAAAATAACCAGCGTAATCAAGTTGATGGTAATGTTGATAATTTTCAATTTTCATCTATAACTGCGAGAAATTACATTTAATAAAAAAAATCAAATTGACTCCAAAGACATAATTAGGAACATTCCGACAAGTACTTTGATTAACACCTAACGAGACTATACTTGAAGCTCTTGAAGTTATCGATAATTTACTAATTATTCTTTATCTTTTTCTACTTCAGGATTGCGTTCACACAAATTTGATGTTTGTAGCAAAGCCGTTAAACATAAGCACCATTTAACGGGACACAAAAGACTTAACACTCGAGAAAATGAAATTTCAAAAGATGTTAACGAGATTCTCTTGAAGGATCGTAAGCACAATTCATCTACCATCGATACATCGATATGCACCAACCTAAAAGATTCAGATATTAAGAGATATTAAAAAACCTAAAAGATATTAGATTCAGATATTGTTGATCATTTTTCTGTTTCTTTTCATTATTTGCTTTTCTCTTTCTTTCCTCTCTTTCTTTAACTCTTTCATCATGTCAACTTGGTTTTTCCCTTCACATTTGTGCCATTTTTTCAACCTTTAAAGCCGACTTTTCTCACCAACCTTTGGGATAATTTACATGTTTTTTGTTCATTTTTACTTCAACCTATTTTGTCACCTTTTTTGTATCTCTTGAGAAACTTTAAATTTACTTTGTTAGTCAAATTTATACCTTTCAAGAGGCCAAGTGTGTATATTTATCAACAAGGACTTTAGAGTGGACAGATACAAGTTTAGGTTTGTAACAAGATGACCATGAAACCTAAGGTTGAGATAAATAATTATCTGGACCAAAATTGAAGTTTAAAAATTAAAATGGAGTTTGTTTTGGCTCTTTTCTGGTTCAAACTTTGTTTATCTCAATATTTACGTGGTTAGCCTGGTTATTTACATTTAGTCTGTTTATGACTTTATCAATATCATTTTAAAGTGAATGTTCAAAGTAACAACAAACAGCAAGTAAAAAGTAAACATTCATTGGAAAGGTCAAGTTTTGAAGATAAATTTCAAAAGTTTATTAAAATTGCAAATAATCTTTAGTAGAAAACCTTGATCATTAAAGGTACAATGGCTCGGTAAATTGTTGACAAGTCAATTGGTCTAATTGAGTAAACTGGATCAATTGGATTAACTTTTAACCAGTTTACCGACAATTGCACAAAAGCTTCCTGAGAAAGCATTGGTTCATTAAGACATCTTGATCCACTAACTTAGCTGCTTCGCGTGAATCAGTCTGTTTTAAAACCCAAACCGCCTCAAACAAGGAAAGTGCCCTTGCTGGTACGATCGTCTACAATAAGAAAAAAAATGCCGAAAAAATTGAAATGTGAAAATGATTTCCTTTGAAAGTCTTTTGTTTTAACTGGGAAATGGGACTAAATTTTGAAGACACCTTGAGAAAGCCGATATGTATTAGGACAAAATTAAGTGTTGGAAATGAGAAAGAGAAATTGTTGAAATTATTATCCTCTTTCTTTCTCTTGTCTATTTCCCTGTCTTCGCAAATATGTTTCTTAACAATGATCAGATGGGCAAACTCTTTGCTTTAACAAAACAATTAGTGAGGCAAGTTTAAATTTTTACTCCAAGCTGGTAACTTGAAAATGAATGTAACTGGTGCTTCATCCATTGGACTTTGTGCTTATTGATTTAATTAAATTATAGTTGATCCATTGGATAATTGTGTCCACCAAATTATTATTATTTAAATAAAATGTGTTTCATTGTTTTAAATATTATAAATATTATCATCAAATCTTGGTCCAACTATTTGCAAACCTAAAGGTTACAAGGGAACAAGGTAAACTTGAAGCCAAAAGTCCTGCCATATTTGTCTTGCAATAATCTTAACCAGATGATGTATCTGTAGTCTGTTATATTTTTAACCCAATCTGAGTACCGACTGACTGAGGTGAGAGTGACTGGAGTTAGCAGAAGATTTTCAACCCGTAAATAATAATTTTTACTAATATCCGACTATCGATATTGTCTCCAAAAGGTTCACTTCGAAAGCAGGTGACGCATTCTTGAAATATCTTCAAGCTGAAGCTACATGGACAAAAACAAATGTATCCAACTCTTGCTGACCACTTATCAATATGAACTTGCCGATTAGCAAATGCCCAGCTCTCTGAGTGATGCACGATTGGGTTGATGTTAAAAGGTCGACAATCGATTAATTGGACATAAAATCTGGTAAATAATCTTTGGGGTTAACCAATGGTGAGTTGCTCATCTAAGGGTTTAAATTACTCTTTGAACTGGTTGAATCTTTAACATCCCAACCATGGATGGATTGAAAAACAAGTTCAACATCTTCAACTGTTCGACCCATGATTGATGGTTTTAGATGGGTCAGAGGTGCCAAACCATACTCCCATAGCTTGGTTCATAACAATGACCACTTTCAATGATCATGATAGCCATCTGAAATGTTGGTCCAACTATTTGTAAACCTAAAGGTAAATTTGTCGATGGTGAAGGGTGAAAAAAGGTAAACTTGTCTTGCCATGTTTACCGGTACAATAGTCTTAACCAGATAAATTTATCTGTAACATGTTTCCTGTTTTTCGTGTAAGAAACTTGCTGAGTTGAGAAAAGCTAAACCCTGAAAATGCAAACAACCTTTAAGTCGCACAAATTTACTGAAAAAAATTGAGCTTTTATTATAATTCAATATTTATCTTAACGGAGCAAAAATGAGGAGAAAAATATTTTCCTGTTCCAAAGGTGAAGAAAGTAGGAGAAGAAGAAGAAGAAAAAAAGCTAAAGAAAAGGATTATAAAGTGTTTCAATTTAAATGGTTTATTAGACTGAGTATCGAGTAGTTGATGTACATGAACCACCAATAAATAGGCAACATTAACATGAATGTTTCCAATGAATAAATATTAATCATGAGATTAATCAAATTTTGTTGCATTATAACATTCACAGGAAAGTGGTAAAAGGTAAATTGGTTTTTGCATGTTATCTTTTGCTCTGTAAACTTGCAATCAACAAGGAATAATAAGGTTAACATGATTATTCTGTGGTTTAAGCTGATTGCTTTGGATTTTCCTTCTTTCCTCTTTTCTCTTTCTTGTTCGTTTTTTTTTCTTCTTCTTCTTCTTACATGTAATTCTCATGATGATGCTGATGATTATGAAAAGGTCTTCTTCTGAGGTCATAAAAGGACTTGAAAGGAGTCAATGAAAAGTGTATCAAAAATGGCTCATCTTAAGACCCTTAGGCTGTCAAGGTGCTCCAACCTATTGTACTGGATAATAACGATAATAAGGTGATAATAATATTATTAATAATGTGTCATGAATGCTTGAGTAAAGCTCAGTTTCAGCTCTATCATGTAAACCCAAAGCATCTCAAGATAGACCTCACTTTTTACCTTAAGATTTACTTTGAGTGTTATTTTAGTTTCTATCGTAATTTTTTCAGGGTTTTGTCTTATTCTTCTTCTTCTTCTTCTGCTTTTTTCACGTTCAATGTGCGCTTTCATCTTGTCTTCATGTACTAGATATATTGACATGAAAGATTTACTGAGTTGTTGAAACAAAAAGCAGAGTAAAAAGGTAACTGAATATTCATTGAAGAGTCTCTCACAGGATAAGAAAGTGTCTATTGATCCATGAAAAAAGCAGAAAGATGGATAGAAGAAGAAGAAGAAGAAGAAGAAGACAAAACCAAAGTAAAAATCATTTTAACATAATTCAAAGTTTACCTGATTCTCATGATAAATTAGGTTTACCGTTAGTTTACAATGCAAATAGTAACCGCACAAATAGCATTTAATCAATCAAACCAGTTTACATTTTGTCAAAGTGGGCTCAAAGTGAATGTTGATAATGATGATGAAGGAAAGGGAAACAAATGTTCAAGTTTCAATGTTCAGTAAAGTTTTTCAAATAAACTTTCAAATTGTTGAAAGTTTTCAATTGCAACTTTGATGGCTAAAGCATGCTAATTTTATAGTCAATGAGTTGGCTAATGAGCAATGAACTTGGTTAAACTTTTATAAATTTGGACCGAGTTCAGTTGGAGAGATAGGTAGATAAACTTCATAAAGGTAACTCGGGTTTACACAGAAATGCAAAAAATTTTCAAATATTTCGAGTTTTGTCTGGAGGCTGTGTTTGAATAGAAAATTTGTTTTTCTTCGTGAAAAATGACACATTTTTTGCAGATGCAAACAAAGAGTTTTTGTGAACATTTTTTTTCTTTTTGGAGAAAAAAAATGACACCAGAAAAACGCAATAAAATTTTGTAATTAGATGCAAGTTCTTCGATTCATCATGTTTGGCAAAGTGCCATTTGAACTTGTTACTGTTAAACTGTTGGATACAAAAATGTTCAAGATAAAGCTCTCTCATTGAGTTTTACCTTTCATGAAACAAGTAAATCTTATTGCAATTTCAATTTCTTATATACTACTTTTGGCTTTTGTTTACTTTTCCCTTTCACCCAAACCTGAAACATTAACTCAACACTTTACTTTGATTTTTAATTACACCTAACAGTAAATGGTGAAAACTGAGTTTTGTTTAATGAAACATCAAGTTAAAGATGAAGATGAAGATAGTAAAGAAAGGAAGGAGAAAAGATAAGAATGAAGATGAAGGAAGATGGATGAAGGTGAGAGAAGAGAGGAAAAGTTTATTGAGTAAAGAGGAGATTGAATAATGAGGTTGAATTAAAGTTTTCATTTTCAACTAATAAAAAGGATAAAAATAAATTGCCTTTGACCAGGTTTGCGATAATCAAATAATGAAAGACCTGGGAAGTGAGGGGAGGATGATGATCAAGAGGAGGATAAAGATGATGATTGAGATGAGGATCGAGATGAGGATCGAGATGAGGATCGAGATGAAGAGGGAGGTAAAGTGAGGTAGCAAGGGAAGAGTGAGGTGAGTAGGAAGATGAATAAAGTCCTTTTCTTGTTGAGCTTCACTTTTTTGTTAACAATCATAAAGGTTACTTTTTATTGTTAATACAATAGCACGTGCCAGGTGCTGCCCCCTTTTCACGACCTCAACGTGCTGTACGCGTGTGAGGGACTCGAAGATGGGAAAGGGAAGAAGAGAGAAGAAGAAGAAGACAAAAGAGAGAAAAGAAAGTGAATAATAGAATCAGTTTCACTGATTTGCACACTTTTATTCAACCTTGCCAACAACAAAAAAGATCCCAGGTTTGACTTGGAATAAAAAGTAAAGGTTACTGGAATAAATTAACGGATCTTTCTTCTTCTTCTTCATCTTTATCATCTTCATCATCATCATCAGTAACATCATCATTCTCATCATCAATAGAAATGAAAGATACCCTCAAAATTTTCCTCTCTCTCTTTTTCTCTCTGTCTTTTCTCTCTCTCTCCTATTTCACTGTACAACCCTGAACACCCCACCTCATCTAACAACCTTTTCCTCATCATCTTCCTCATCATCTTGCTCATCATCATCTCCTCCTCCCCACCACAGCGTCTCACACAAACCAAAAACAGCGCAAACTCAAGTCGCAAAAACACCAAGATTTTGCGCTGTTTACAGTTGAATCGCGAAAAAAACTAACTTTGTTTATAATCTTTTGATTACTTGCTTTCCATAGCCAGTTTGTACCTACACCTCAAAGATACCTTTTTTGTGCCTTTATTACTTACTCTGGACATAAAAATACATCTATGTATATATAAAGCCACTGAAACAACAGCAAAAGTACATCACACATATAGATATACGTAAAGCCCAAAATAAGAAGGAAAACTTTTCTGGAAAACGTGAAAACTCTATTGTTACACCTTTCAACTTTAACTTCATCTTTTGATCATCTCTTGTTCATCTTCAGTGATAATGTGCTACACAATCAACAATTTCCTGGAGACAACAACAAAATACTTGATCAACACAATTTACAAATCATCTTCCGTCTTAATTTAAACAACAAACAAAAGTACAACACCAACAATTGAAAACAAAAAAAGTAACCAAATAAAATTTGTGATTGCAAAGCATAACAAAAAAAGGAGAAACAAACAAACAACTTTAAAGGAAACTTTCAATGTATAATTTTTTCATTGCTTATGATCAGGTAATGTATTCACTCCCATCATGATCATCTTTCAATTGCCTTTCCAATCCATTTCCACCTCAAAATCCCAAACAATTGGAGTTTATCCAACACATACACACACAGACAATTAGTTTCAAATTTAATTTTTCAAACTTCTCTGAATCTCTTTCAATTGATTTTTCACTCATTTCTGCCTCTTCTCCCAGTGGTTGTTCCCACGAATTTTTGCATTCCTGACAATAAGAGCAACTAACTTTGCCGTTAATTACTCTCATAACATATCTGTTTTCGCCATCATCCTCGTCTATATCTTCCTTACCGTCAATATTAAAAAGGAAAGAGCACAAAGAAGAGACTTAAGACTGTAAAAACAAACCCATAACAGAAACTAAACAGAACCCTCTTCTCATCCTCCTCCTCCTCCACAAATCCTCCTCCTTCTTCTCAATGGATTCACTTTTCACTGGGTTCATCTTTTCCATGTGTTTTCCTTATGTGTTACCAATGATAATTGGATGAAACTGGATGAAAAAAAGTGAAGAAACGAGCAAAAAAAAATATCAAAGGTCAAACTCAAAAGGTTAAGCCATTGATAATTAAGGATACATTTGATTGACACCATTGATTGTTTTCCCTGAATATTCAATCTTGACCACATCTTTGAGTCTAATTGTTTGAGCGTTTCCTGTAAGAAATTTGTTCAATCTTTTCGCCTCCAAAACTCTGTTTACCTTTTGTTTCCAAACGAAAAGCAATAAATTTTTTCTTCCCTTTGAACGTAAAGCAAGCAAGCAAGCAAAAAAAGTATTTCAAATTTTCTTGCCTTCAACCGAAAAGGGAACAAAAAAACTGAAACTTCATTTTCACTTCATTAGATTATTATTATTAATATAACAACATTATCCAAGTTTTTCATTCAATATACTCTGAATATATTTGAATAAACAAATGAAAGAAAAAGGGTGAAAAAAAGTAAATTATTTCAATTACAAAATGTTCATCGGAAGTTGAACATCAATTTGCCTTTAGCATTATCCTTTTGTTTTGGCTCATTTATAAAAAGCGAGCAACACACACAAAAAAAGAGTAAACTGAAAACTAATTTTCAATGGAAGGAAAACATTGAAAATGATTATCATCGCCATTATTATCATTATCATTAGTAGGCTGCAAGTTGTAATCATTATCATCTGAAAGTTAACACGAAAATTGAAGATTTGTGAAAATCAATGATTTGAGCAATTTACATAAGTACATCAAGATGTTGAGGAGTGAGAGAAGCGACTCAAGAAAATATGAAAACAGGAGCCACAGTAATATCTAGTTACAGATGAAAATGAAGATAACTCATTAAACAACAGTTTGTGAACATTTGATTATATTTGTTAAAACCTTAATGTAAAGCAATTAAGACCAAGTTGATGATTATTTTTACTGTAATAAGAGTTTCTTCAATGATAGGGTTACAATTGTTTTTATCCTAAATGAACGCCATTCCCAATCCTTAGACACTTTACCCATTTTTACATTACTTTCAATGTGACAAAATTGATAATATTTTTTTTCCCTTCAACTTATTTACTTTACCATTTCAACTTTGACCCTTGAAAAGTGAGATAACGGGTAAACGAAACACGAGTTCAAATTGAACATTTCTGACCGTGTTGAGTTACTTTGTTTATTCATCATTTTATCATTTGTAAGATGATAATTTTTGTATTCAAGATACAGGATAAGCTAGTAAATTAACGAGTAAACAAATGAATAAAGTAAAATTCAACAGCGATTAACTTATTAGAAGAAGAGAATTTGAATTCAGAACATTTTTCACTTGATAATTTTGGTGAACAATATGACTAATTGGTTGTCCAGGTTAACCAGTTTATGATTAAGAGTAAAGGAGAGGCAGAGTGAGAGAGTGAATAACGAAGGGAGGAGTTTCGAGAAACTGAAATTTTTTAACCAAACCTTCTCTCACTTTACATCTACCTCAGCAACCGAGAACAGCTTTTTTTACACCGTTTTGTCTCTTTTTGTAAACACCTTTACCATTCAACTATCCGTCCAATTTTAGAATATTTTTTAATTGCGTTTTTTTTGTTCTTCTTATTTTTCAGCTCTTGTTCTTGTTCTTGTGTTGGCTATAATTATTGTCATTTATTATGGCTACTGCAAATTTACGTAAATTCAAGTGTCCTGAATGTGGGAAGGCTTTCAAATATAAACATCACCTGAAAGAACACATACGAATCCATTCCGGAGATAAACCCTTTGAGTGTCCACACTGTGGTAAACGATTTTCCCATTCCGGATCCTTTTCATCTCACTTGACCAGCAAAAAATGTTTCAAAGTTAATCTCAAAGTGACCAATTCAAATAATATTAATTCTATTAATAATAATAGTAACCATTTAAACTCTCCACAAGCAACCAAACCGTTCCATTTACCACCGTACCATTGTCCGCCGTACTATTTACCGCCCTACCATCTACCACCGTACCATTTACCATCTGCAACTTTTCATAATTTTACCGAGATTGCTCAGGTTCACCTTGAGCCTCAAAGAACCCTAAATGTTCATAGTTTAAATAAGTTAAAATCAAGCCTCTCCACAACGATTACAACAATCCCTGCCATAATTCATAACAATGTAATTAACAGCAATGGATCATCGTCTCACCTCAATCATCATCATCATCCTTCTCACAATCATAATGGTAATTCTATTAATACACCTATTACTGACAGCAACAACAACAATACCAGCATCAACAATCACAACAATCACAGCAACAATAGCAACAACAGCAGCAGCAACAGTAGTAGCAACATTGGTACTATCAGCACCATTAGTACCATCAACAACTTCAACATAAGCAACAGCAACACTCTCATTATGAACAACATCGACATCAACAACACAAGCAGCAATTTTATAAATTTCGAAGTTCCACTCGATCTTTCCACAAACAAAATAGAATCCGTTCCAACTGATTTATCGGTGAAGAGGAAGAGGCCATTAGAGGATGAAGATGCAAATAAAAAACAATCGACATCCACCGATCATTCAGTCACTAGTGACCATTCAACCTTGCAAAATGATCAAAGTAATCATGTTGATGATAATGTTGACAATTTTCAGTTTTCAACCATCTTCAACTGCGATAAATGTGAAAAAACATTTAATAAATCAAGTTCACTTGCAAGACATAAATATGAACATTCCGGTAAGTAATTTAATCAACATCTAATGAGACTATTCTTGAAGTTCGTGAAATAATCAACAATTTACTAATTATCTTTTTTCTTTCCTTCTTCTTCAGGTTTACGTCCACACAAATGTGATGTCTGTAGCAAAGCATTTAAACATAAACACCATCTCACCGAGCATAAAAGACTCCACAGTGGGGAGAAGCCATTTCAATGTAAAAAATGTTTAAAGAGATTTTCACACTCAGGATCGTATTCCCAACATATGAACCATCGATACTCCTATTGTAAACCGCAAAGAATCTAGATTCAGATGGCTCATAAGATGAATTTAATTTCTTCATCGTCATCTCTCTTCTCTTTCTCTCTCATTCTTTTACCTTTTTTTCATATTTCGCTTTCCTTTCTTTCACCCCTTTCATCATTTCATCTTTCTTTTTCCCTTCACATTCTTGAAAATTCATAACCTTTAAAATAATAAAAAGCAACTTTGCTCACCAATCTTGTGATAAGTTACATGTTTTTTTACTTCTACTTCAACCTATTTTGTCACCTTTTTGTATCCCCTGAGAAACTCTCAATGTTACTCTGTTAGTCAAATTGAACTTTTCAGATGGCAAAATGTCTATCCATCGACAAGGACCTTAAAGTAACCCCAAAGTAAAGTGGACACCCAGTCAACCCAGATGGAAACATGTAAACTGGAGTAAAGGGTCAGACTTTGGTTTTAATAACTTTTATGCTCGTATACGCAAATACCCAAGCAGTCAGAAATTAAGTTTTTCTTTAGATTTTCTCAGGTTTAATTCAAATCTAAAGGGTCATGTATTCATCTTTACAGAAACTCATATCTACATTTCAAGCACACAGATCTAGACCTTTATTTGCTATTGCCGTTTGAAGATTGTTGCGCTTCTGTAAATTTATCAATTTTGACTATAAATTCACTCGATCCTCAAGGCTTCAGATGAATGGAACCTCTTGTTATCAGCCGTAGATTAAGTTGATATAGAAATACGTATTCCTACGTTTACCATGCTAATCAATCATTTAATATTATTACCACAAAGAAAAAATGAGTTTATTTATTTTGATCTAGTAAATTAGTGTAAAAAGTAGCAGCATAATGAATCATTCTTTCAAAGTTTTTCCTTCTTTATCAGATCAAGATACCGATGAAACTGTGAAAGCAGTAAAGTTAACACTAAAGATGAAGGAAATTATAGATTGTCATTTATTTATATTGACAGTTTAGGTAAGAATTACTTTGGACGAAAAAGTTTAGGCTTTAGTTGAAAATTCATTTTGATTTCAATGTAAACCACCACAGATGAGAACATTTGAAAGCTAATGTTAAAGAAATTTTTACTTGCAAAAAACGCCCAGTTCCTATGCTACTGAAAATCCATCTTTGACAGTAATTTAGACTTCTGTTTTGTCTTCATCCTGTTTTCATCATAATTTTCTCAGGAACCTGGATTCCTAGGAAACTCAGCCTATTTACTGGACCTGCTGTAAAATCTTGCCCGTCAGTTGGTGTCTTCATTTCTCATGGAACCCTTTAGGCACAGAAACAGACAAGTGATTGATTCACTGATACAATCCATACTGAAGAGACATGAATTGTTGATGAAAAACCATCTTCAGAAAAGAAATCCAAATTTAAAATCTTCAGCTTTTGTCATATTGATAATACAATTGAGTCCATTTAGACTATTAATATTTTGTAAATTAGTAAATTGAAACTTGGATCTCCTTTAGTACAATTGAGGAACCTGATTTTTGCACAAACTCTTAACTCTTTACCTAAAGACAAAGTTTACATAAAATCCTGGTCCAACAATGAATCAACACCTGACTAACAAAAATTTTCCCCTCACTCAATGTCATTGAATAAGGATTCTGCATTCACTCCCCAGCCTCTATTTTTATGAATTTCCCAGAGATCTGAGATGAAGTTTCCTGTTTTTCATGGATAGAGTTGAGTCAAGGTTTCCGTGCTGAGTAATTTTTTTCTGAGACTTTGATTCATTAACTTAATGTATTGTATAGATTGACAGTTTAGGTGAGATATACATTGGATGGAAAAATTTGGCGTTTTCATTTCAATAGTTGATAAAGTCCTACGTTTCTTAGTTTGGGTTGACTGGGTAGATAAAGTTATGATTATTACAAGATGACCATGAAATAAAATATTGTTGAGAAATAATTATCTGGACCAAAGTTTAACTTTAAAATTAAAATGAGTTTGTTTTGGCTCTTTTCTGGTTCAAACTTTGTTTATCTCAATATTTACGTGGTCAGCTTTAGATTTAGTCCGACTGTATGACTTTATCAATATCATTTTAAAGTAGATGCTCAATGAATAAGTAAACATTCATTGAAAAATGTCAAGTTTAGAAGAAAAATAATCGAAAGTTTACTGAGGAACCTTGATTGGAAAGGTCTGTTGATCCAATTGATCCAGTTTATTCAATTAGACAAATTAACTTTTCACCGACAATCGCACCTTTTCTGTCTCCTAAAAGCGTCCTGGGAAAGCATTGGTTATTTGTTCATCTTTACTCATCTTAATCCACTAAACTTAGCTGCCTTCTTCTTGTGAATGTCTCTGTTTTAAAGGCGAAACCGCCTCTAAGTCTTTTGTTTTGAAAGTCAATTCCAGCTTAGGTGAGTCATTCTTAATGAGCTAAACTGGAAAATGACCCTAAGTTTTGAAAATACCTTGAGAAAAGTTGAACATCATAAAACCTTGGTCCAACTATTTACAAACCTAAAGGTAAATTTGCTTATGGTGAATAGTAACCAGGTAAACTTTAATGAAGTGGACAGTAAGACTATTTAGTTGACCAGCATTTCGCCACTTCATGAGCAAGGAAAAAAGCCTTGGGCTTTACTATTGCAATCAAATCATTTGCTCGTCTTTTATTGACTTTTAATCTCTATTCTGGCTCAACACTTTAAACTGTAAACTTACTCTGTATCTTTATATTATTGGATTGATTATATTTTTGCTTCATATTTATTAATACTTTTACCATTTTGACTTTGACCTTTTCTAAGTGAGATAACGGGTAAAGAAACCTACGAAATAAAGAGTTCAAATTGAACATCTTCTGATAGCGTTGAGTTACTTTGTTTATTCATCATTTTATCATTTGTAAGATGATAATTTTTGTATTCAAGATGCAGGGTAATGAAGTAAATTACCGAGTAAACAAATGATTAAAGTAAAATTTTTCGCGAATCAGCGATTATTGGATTAGAAGAAGAAGCGAATCCGCATTCTTAGAAAATTTGATAATTTTAGTGGACATTATGACTAATTGGTTGTCCAGGTTCACCACTTCATGAGTAAGAAGTGAGCAACAGGAGAGGGAGGGAGAGTGAGAGTGGATAACGAAGGGAGGAGTTTCAATAAACTCAACTTTTTTAACCAGACCTTTGTTCACTTTACATCTACCTCATCAACCGAGTGCATCGTTACACCGTTTTGTCCAACCTTGTTAACACCTTTGACATTCCACTTTCCGTCCAACTTATAACGTATATTTCAATTTCATTTTATTTTGTTTTTTCGTCTATTCAGTTCTTGTTATTCTAAACTTGTTCATTCATTATGTCGACTGAAAATTTACGTAAATTTGAGTGTCATGAATGTGAAAAGGCATTCAAACATAAACATCACCTAAAAGAACACGTACGAATCCATTCCGGAGATAAACCCTTTGAATGTCCACACTGTGGTAAACGATTTTCTCATTCCGGATCCTTTTCCTCTCACTTGTCCAGAAAAAAATGCTTAAAATCTAACCTCGAAATGACCAATATAAATAATATTTATTCTGATAATTTTGACCATTGTGACTCTCGAAAGGAGAACAAACCACCTCATTCCCCACCGTTCCTTTTACCACCGTATCATCTTTTACCGTACTTTTTACCATCTACAACTTTCCATAATTTTATGAAGATTGCTCAGTTGCACCTTAATAAGCTAAAATCTATAACGAATACTAAAATCCCTGCCATAACTGATAACAATGTAATTAACAGCAATGGATCATGGACTCACCTCAATCATCATCTTCCTTCTCACAATGGTAATGCTATTACTAATTCAATTACTGGCACCAACAACAGTAATAGCACCATTAGTACCACCAACAACTTCAACATTAGCAACAGCAACACTCTCATCATGAACAACATCGACATCGACAACACCAGCAGCAATTTTATAAACTTCGAAGTTCCACTTGATCTTTCCACAAACAAAATAGACTCCATTCCAACTGATTTATCGGTGAAGAGGAAGAGGCCATTAGAGGATGAAGAGGCGAATAAAAAACAATCAACATTTACCGATCATTCAGTCGCTAGTGACCATTCAACCTTGCAAAATGATCAAAGTAATCATGTTGATGATAATGTTGACAATTTTCAGTTTTCAACCATCTTCAACTGCGATAAATGTGAAAAAACATTTAATAAATCAAGTTCACTTGCAAGACATAAATATGAACATTCCGGTAAGTACTTTTATTAACACCTAACCAGACTATTCTTGAAGTTCGTGAAATAATCAACAATTTACTAATTATCTTTTTTCTTTTCCTTCTTCTTCAGGTTTACGTCCACACAAATGTGATGTCTGCAGCAAAGCATTTAAACATAAACACCATCTAACTGAACATAAAAGACTCCACAGTGGGGAGAAGCCCTTTCAATGTAAAAAATGTTTAAAGAGATTTTCACACTCAGGATCGTATTCACAACACATGAACCATCGATACTCCTATTGTAAACCTCAAAGAATCTAGATTCAGATGGCTCCATGGATGGCTCATCCATTCTTTCACCTTTCTTCATACCTCGCTTTCCATTCTTTCACCCTTCTATCATGTCATCTTTCTTTTTCCGTTCACGTTCTTGAAAATTCTTAATCTTTAAAATAATAAAAAGCAACTTTGCTCACCAATCTTGTGATAATTTTCATGTTTTCTACTTCTACTTCAACCTTTTGTGTCACCGTTTTGTATCCGCTGTGAAACTCATTGTCAGTCAAATTGAACTTTTCAGATTGGTTTTCATTTGAAATTAATGATTAATCAGAATTTTCTCTACTCCTCCTTCAGTACCCATGGATTCAAGACAAGATTAGTAGCTAACAGTTAGTTCAATTACCATTATAACCATTAGACTTAATTATGATCTTAACCTGATTGGATCTTAATTTAAATGTCCCATCCTTAGTCCGTAAAACGATACTCTTACCGGTGTAAACCTAACGTGTAGTAATATTATTACCATTATGATTGTGAGAAGGATGATGATGATTGAGGTGAGACGATGATCCATTGCTGTTAATTACATTGTTATGAATTATGGCAGGGATTGTTGTAATCGTTGTGGAGAGGCTTGATTTTAACTTATTTAAACTATGAACATTTAGGGTTCTTTGAGGCTTTTTGCCTTTAAAGTATAGGTGAGAATAAGATGAAGGAAAAAAGATAGGAACGCCTTAAAGTGGCCTCAAAATCATCTTCCTTTCGTTGCTTTCAACGGTCAATAGGTAAAGTCTATTTTCAACTTTTAGGTTCACTTTTTTTTAACCTTTCTCTGGTTTCTTTAAACCTATCAGAGGTCAGACCTTTTTATCATTTGCTCTCTGTTGGAAGTGAATGGAAATGTAGATAAGAAGGAAACAGAGAGAAAGACGAAGATGAAATTACCAAAGAAAAGGTCAGTTTACGGCAAAAAAAGCTTTTTTTCCTTTTCGTTGAAACAAAAGGTAAACAGAGTTGTTGAGTTAAAGTTGGAGAAGAAAAGATTTAACAAATTTTTACAGGAAACGTAAAACAATTAGACTAAAAGATGAGGCCTGCAAGATTGAACATTAAGCGACAAATAACAATCAATTGTGTCAATCAAGTGTATCCTTGCTTATCAATGGCTTAACCTTTTGAGTTTGACCTTTGTAGCTGTATGTTGAGAATGGTCAAGATACACAGTACAGTTTTGACCAAATGTACTGCAATGGAATTTTCCGACTTTCTTTTCTTATTGTCATTTATTTATATTGACAGTTAAGGTAAAATTTACATTGGACACAAAATTTAGTGTTTAATTGAAAATTCATTTTGATCTCAATGAAAATCGTCATGGATGAGAACATTTGAAAGCTGATATTAAATCTAGTAGTTAGAAAATTAAAATACGGCTTGATTCTTACCGTAGAAATATATAAAAAAGTTTCAAGATTAATATTAAGTGATTAAGTTTTCTTTATACATTTATAAAGATTGGACTTGGTTTTAACTTATCTAGGACTTGACTTATTCAACTCATTTTAGAGATGAAAAACGAACGGTCCAATGGTTGAAGCTGATCTACAGCGACTATTCGGTCATCTCATCGTCTTCTGAGTTTGGAGATTTTCCTTTGGCTGGTTCAGTCTTGTCAGGCAGTGGCTCTTCTTCCTTCTCAGTTTGTGATCGAACCTCTTTTTGTCGCGCAAACCATTTCACCAAAGCGTTCGCCACTTGAGTAGCTATAACATGGGAGTCAAGGACGTCGATACTTGAAATTTCCTCGTTTACATGGGACTTGGTAAAATGTCAAAAGGTGAAGAGGTTTGGATTTAGAACAAGTAAGACTAAATTACAACGAAACAACGGATTAATAGATGCGAAGCCGCATTCTTAGAAAAATTTCCATTTGATAATTTTAGTGGACATTATGACTAATTAAACACTTCATGAGTAAAAGTGACCTGGAGGAGAGGAGAGTGAGAGAGTTAATAACGAAGGGAGGGGCTTCGAGAAACTGAAATTTTTAACCAGACCTTTACTCACTTTACATCTACCTCATTTACCGAGCGCAACCTTTTTACACCGTTTTGTCTCATCTTGTCAACACCTTTAATATTCCACTTTCCGTCCAACTCATCTCACTTGTCCATAATTAAATGCTTAATAGTCAAACTTAAAATGACCGATATAAATAATAATAATTCTAATAATGTTAACCCTTCAGACTCTCGAAAAGAAAACAAACCACCTCATTCACCACCGATCCTTTTATCACCGTATCATCTTTTGCCGTACTCTTTACCATCTCCAACGATTACAACAATCCCTGCCATAATTCATAGCAATGTAATTAACAGCAATGGATCATCATCGTCTCACCTCAATCATCATCATCCTTCTCAAAATCATAATGGTAATAATATTACTACTGACAACAGCAACAATACCAGGATCGCCAATCAAAGCAACACTCTCATCATGAACAACATCGACATCGACAACACCAGCAGCAATTTTATAAACTTCGAAGTTCCACTTGATCTTTCCACAAACAAAATAGTTCCAATTGATTTATCGGTGAAAAGAAAGAGGCCATTAGAGGATGAAGAGGCGAATAAAAAACAGTCAACATCCACCGACCATTCAGTCGCTAGCGACCATTCAACCTTGCAAAATAATCAAAGTAATCATGTTGATGATAACGTTGACAATTTTCAGTTTTCAACCATCTTCAACTGCGATAAATGTGAAAAAACATTTAATAAATCAAGTTCACTTGCAAGACATAAATATGAACATTCCGGTAAGTAATTTAATCAACATCTAATGAGACTATATTTGAAGATCTTGAAATTATAATATCAATAATTTAATTAATTTACTAATTATCTTTTTTCTTATTTTTCCGCTTTAGGTTTACGCCCTCACAAATGCGATGTATGTAGCAAAGCATTTAAACATAAACACCATCTAACCGAGCATAAAAGACTCCACAGTGGGGAGAAGCCATTTCAATGTAAAAAATGTTTAAAGAGATTTTCACACTCAGGATCGTATTCCCAACATATGAACCATCGATATTCCTATTGTAAACCACAAAGAATCTAGATTCAGATGGCTCCATGGATGAGCCATCCATTCTTTTACCTGTCTTCATACCTCGCTTTCCATTCTTTCACACCTTTCATCATTACATCTTTCTTTTTCCATTCACATTCTTGAAAACTCATAACTTTTAAAACAATAAAAAGCAACTTTGCTCACTAATCTTGTGATAACTTTCATGTTTTCTACTTCTACTTCAACCTATTTTGTCACCTTTTTGTATCTCCTTTGTGACTTCCAATTTTACTTTGTTAGTCAAATTGAACTTTTCAGATGGCAAAATGTGTATTCAGAGAAGAACCTTAAAGTAACCTTAAAGTTAAGTGGAAATCCAATCAACCAAGACAGAAGTGCTAGAAACGTGTGAGCTGGAGGAAAGGGTCAGACTTTGGTTTAATAACTTTTATCCTCGTATACGCAAGCAACCCAAAGGTTCATGTCAAAGGGTTATTTATTTTGACCTAGTAAATTTTTGTAAAAAGTATCAGTATGATGAAACATTTTGCAAAGATTTTTACATCAGATTATATTATATAAACTGAAAACTGTGTTGAGTTTCTTTTCTATTGCATATTTCATCATATTTATCATTCTTTATAAACTAAACGGGGAAATGATACTAAATTTTCAAGATACTTTGAGAAAGCCAAAACAATATTATCATTAAATCTCGGTCCAACTATTTGCAAACCTAAAGGTAAATTTGTTAATGGTGAAAGGGAACAAGGTAAACTTAGAGCTGGAAGTCCGGCCATATTTGCCGGTTGTGTACAATAATCTTCACCAGATGATTTATCTGTAGCGTCTCTTTTAACCCAATCTGAGTAACGAAAGGCTGAAGTGAGAGTTACTGGAGTTAGCAGGAGATCAACCTTTTCCGGTCCATTGAAAATTTTGTCGAAATCTTGGCAAATCAATCTTCTAACTTTCAGTGCTTTAAGGAAAAAATTTTCATAATTTTCTTTGAGAAGAAAATAATTTCCTGCTAATATTCGACCCTTAACATTATCTCCAAAAGCCTCATCTCGAGAACAGGTGATGAATTCCTCAAATGTCTTTGGTTTTGAAGCTGTTTCTAATTTACCAGTTTTGTTTGCTTCATTATTATTATTATCAGTACTAGATGAAAAAACATTGGCACTTCGATGACCATATTCAATTCCATCATAACAGGCAAAATTAGAGGCAACATCACAGCAGTTAATTACAGAATAACAGGGTAATGAATATGGTGTGTGAGGTAATGAAACGGGAACAACTGAGATTCCTTTTGATGTTAAAAGATCAACAATGGAGTTGATTAGTGAAAGTATTTCTGGGGACATAAAATCTGGTAAATATTCTTTGGGTAAACCAATGGTCAGTTGCTCAACTGGGAAATTATCGTCTAAGGGTTTAAATGAATTACTCTTTGAGCTGGTTGAATCTTTAACATCCCAACCATGGATGGATTGAAAAACAAGTTCAACATCTTCAACTGTTCGACCCATGATTGATGGTGTATCCAAAGAATGGGTCAGAGGTACCAAACCATAACGAGACAAAGTCCCATAGCTTGGTTTAAAACCAACAATACCACAGTGTGAGGCAGGATTGCGAGTTGAGCCACCAGTGTCAGAGGCAAGAGCTGCAAAAACGATTCCTGATGCAACAGCAACTGCACTTCCACCAGAACTACCTGAGAAATCAATAGAATAGAAAAATAAAAACTGATTAGAGGTAGGAATTAAACATTTTTATCATTATCAAAGAGTCCCATAAGCGTTAAGAAAGGAGTAAAAGGTTAGTGATTTTTAACTTCATTACATAACACCAAAAAAGTTAAAAATCAGTATTGTTGGAGAGATTCTGAAAAATATTGCTGTATCGAAGTAGTTATGGTAGTTTATCAATATTCAACACAAAGCAAAAACATTGCATGATTAATTGCAATTAATTATAAACTCATTCAGCATAAACCGTATCAATACTTTTCAAAAAATACAATGTGTTTTCAGTGTTTTTGAAAAAAGTCTATTGATAAAAAAGTATTTGCTCAACATCAGTAATTATCCAATATGCGGAGAAAAATTTGCATCATTAACGAGTCAAACAGACGATTATTTGAATTGAAAAATTGAAAAAATAGAATAGTTGAGGTCATTTTAAGCAAAGCCTAACAAGAAAAGTAAATGATGCCTGAAATATGGAGATTAAAATGGGTCCAGAATCTTGGTTAGATATTGATGCGCTCTTGCCGACAAATTCCCAGGAAGAAGAATCATTTTCCTTCTCCTTTAGAGATAACACACATGGTGCTCAGAATGCTCTAATTAGGGCACTAATTATCCTTACAGATAACAATACAAATTTAGAAGGCCAAAACTTTTGACCCAAAAGTAACACAGAAAATTTTCTCACCGAAGATCAAAAGATAAATCTAATCCAATAAACGGTTTAACATCAAAGGGTTATGGCGATTCACCAATGGTGAGATACCTAGAACCAAGTGACGGTAAGGAATCAAACGAAGGAGTTCAAACGCTGAGGAACAAAGATAAACAGTAAACCAGTAGATGGCAATACCGATCAGTTGAAAGTTTCGAGTTGAAATAATGAAATCTTTACCAAACATTGTTTTATCAATTGTTTGCATTCGAGCTTACTAATTTGAGATGCCCTACTGTAAAGTTTTAAACTATGAGTGTGGTTTACAATAACAAAATTAGATTAATTAGTGGGTTGATCTAACCTCCACTGATGTACCATTCGCCAGGTACATTGGTTTTCTCATTAGAATGGACAACTTTGTCGGAGTTTCTGTCTATTGATTCAAATGGTAAAGAGGAATGCCAAGGGTTTACACAGGGGCCAAAAATGGAGTCAACACCTCCACAACCCATTGCAAACTCGTCTAAATTTGCTTTGCCCACAAGTAATGCACCATTTTGACCAATTAATCTATCAACGACAGTTGCTGAATATGGAGGGATGAAATTTTCCAGCATCTTTGATGCACATGTTGTCTTTATATCCTTGGTCATAAAGTTATCTTTAACAGCAATCGGTATCCCGTCCAATACACCTAAATTTTTACCTGCAAAGAGATGACAAAACAATCAAATTAATCACTTTAAGAAAGGATATTACAAAGTAAAATCAGTATTTACCTGAAGCAAAGCGGTGACTAGATTTTTCAGCTTGAGATCTTGCATTTTCTTCAGTTACTGTGATTAAACTATTTAAAGATTTAGTTTGATCAACTCTTTTTAAACACAATTCACACAATTGTGAAGGTGTAAGTTTACCAGAGATCAAAAGTCGATGAATATCACTTATTTTGGAAGACAACAGATTACTAGAAATTGACATGATGAGAATACTACTAAAAACCAAAACACTTTCAACAAGGTAAAGTAACAATTAAACAGAAGATTGCTTAATACAAATAAATAAAGGATAAAAGGGTGACAATCTGCAAAAGTTGATTGCCAATCAATCCAAATCAAACAAATAATTCACTAAATGTAGAGTTTGTTTTTCCACATTATTTACCCATTATTTACACATGTAACCATGGTGAACTTGTCAACCGCGAACTTTGAATACCCAAACTTAACCCATTGAAAAACATTGCAAAATTGAATGCGAATCGTTTCTTAAATAAAACTGTACATGATAGAGATAAAATAAAGACAAAAATAATAAAAGGTTAAATGAAGATCATCAGATTAATCAGAATGATCAAAATAATCCTCAACTAATCAAATCAACTGATGAACAAACAATTAATGATTGATTGAGAAACGGAATTATACCAGATAAATGGCGAGAAAAACAAGGAAATTCATAATCATTCAATCAATCAGAAGATTATCAAGATTGTTCATACTTTAATTATTAATCTTTCAATAATATCGAGACCAATTGAATAGATTGTCGATCATTTGATCGCATATCAAAAGTAAATCATTTACCACCACAAAGAAGGATCAAAAGAGAATCAAAAAGATCAACAATCATTTCGAATTAATCACTGATTTTCACTGATTAACCAAAGAGTTTCTCATCAAAAGTATCATCATGAGATTAATTGCAATGAAACATTCAATTTCTTTCAGCCTTTAAACAAAAAGAGTTAAAATTAAAAGCGCATTAAAAAAACAAATTTGACTTTCGATTTAAGAGTTGGGACTTTGTGGGTTTGTGGGTAAACATAAAAACTGAGTCCATTAGCGCTATGAAACAATTTATCCGATCGAAGGTGAAACTATGAATGCCTTTTGCTCAATTATGAACCAGATGGTTGATACTAAAAAGACATAATCAACATAATATCCACACTTAGGCATGAATTGACACAAATAACCTGTTCGGAGAAAAGATTGGACGTTAACTTTGATGTGGCAAATCGAAGTAGCCGTTAAAATATTGAGAATATTTCAACAGTTTTTTGTAGATTTGTGAATAAGAGTATGAAAAATGTCTGGTGAAAATTTGAGATTTCTTGACAGAAGATTCAGTTAGTTATCGAACATGGAACAGCGCAGGTCAAGAAAATGTTTTTTCATTTTATATTTCTTTGCATCATTGAGCGCATTGAAAATGTACCTGATTTGGTCAGATTTCGTGAAAAAACTGAAATTTGGAAAGAAAATGATGTTTAAAGTAACAATAAGTGAATATGGTCATTCACAGGTTAATGATCAAAATGGGCGAATTGGAAAGGCCAAAAATAGGTCTAAACTATTTGGTAAACCATATTTCTTCCGTCAAATGAAAAATTTTGTCTCAAAAGAGGTCTATTCTGAGTAAAACGGTAAAATGTCATGAATTGTAAACGCAAATGTTTGACAGATGAACTGATCTAAAAATTTTATATTTTGTCTGCATATTAGCTCATTTACAGCCTCGCAAAGTTGTCGTCCAATCTTTTTTCCGAACAGGTTAGGCAAAAACAGGTGAAAATTAATTTCATGCAAATTTAGACTTTGTTGGTGTGTAAAGACATGAAAACTGAGTTCATTTTTGGTATTTAAAAGTTTATCTGACTCACAGTTTTGGAGGAAATCATGATCGAAGTTGCAACTTCGATAGCCTTTTATTCCGCTATGACAGGTGATTTTCTCATAAAACTTATTACACTGATGTGACCTTTGATGATCAACCAGAAAATGTACTTATTTTGAGAAAATACATTTACTGTTTTCTGTGCAATAGATCAGTTCGATTTTTAGTAAACACGGCCACATTAGTTAACCGTAAGAGTTTGAGAGCTGAAACTTATCAACAGTCCATAAAAATTGCAGGTAAACATAACGGAGTAAATACTTTTGTCAATTTACTAACAGTTCTCTTGATTTTGGTCTTTGGTGTTAAAACTTTGGACCTAAATATTCCGAGAATGGCATCACCTACAGCAATCATTCTTTCACCAATGCAATTCTGCACCAATTAATAATTTAATGAAATTCAATAAATTTCTTTTAGCGTATTTCTGGCATGGTTTTTGGGGTTTAAATGCACGAGAAACATCTTATTAAACAAACTAAACTCATATTAACACATATCCTGGTTAATGCAGCAATTTTCTGGTTAAAATTATAAATGAAATACAAAGAATGCTGCCAAAGTCTCGAACATTTGATTACAAAGTTGAGACTCGCTGGGGTATATAAAGATATAAAAACTGTGTCCATAGGTGCAATTAAATAGCTCATACGATGGACAGTTTTCGAGAAAATCGAAGTCAAAGTTGAAACTTCGATCGACTTTTACTCAGGTATGGCAGCAAATTTTTTCATTAAACTTATTACCCTGATGTTACATTTGATGAGCAACCAGAAAATGGTCTTATTTTGCGAAATAACTTTTTCTGTTTCTCCAAAACAGATCAAGTTCGAATTTCGATTAAACTGACCGAATTCTGTGTTTGTTTGAGTTATCGAGCTGAAACTTATTATTAGTGCATAAAAATTGTTGATAGACATCATAAATTAAATAATTTTTTCCATTTGCTAAGGGTTCCTTTGTTTTTCGGCCATTGGTCCAAAAACTTTAAACCTTAATATTTCGTGAATGGCATAATTTACAATCATCATTCTTGGCCAAACATAAGATTTTATAATTGGCTATAATTTTTTGAAATACTGGAGCATTCAAGATTCTTGGAGAAAAGTTATAGCATTGTAATATTTAGGTTTCAGATTTGAGATTTGGTTTATTGCTAAACACAAATCTTTAGTGTTTCAGGGATTTTTAAATTAATTAAATGAATTATCTGAGATTGCATTCGGTTTTCAAACAATTACAGTTCTAGCCAACACTGAAATCTAATGTTTGGCTAAGAATAATGATTGTAGATGATGCCATTCCCAAAATATTCAGGTTTAAAGTTTGTGTACCAATGGCCAAAAAACAAGAGAACCTTTAGCAAATTGGAAAAATTATTTCATCCATGATGTCTACCAACAATTTTTATGAACTAATAATAAGTTTCAGCTTGATAACTCAAACAGCCACAGAATTCGGCCAGTTTAAGTGGAATTCAAACCTGATCTGTTTTGGAGAAACAGAAAAAGTCATTTCGCAAAATAAGACCATTTTCTGGTTGCTCATCAAATGTAACATCAGGGTAATGAGTTTAATGAAAACATTTGCTGCCTTAGCTGAATAAAAGTCGATCAAAGTTTCAACTTTGACTTCGATTTTTACAAAAACTGTCCATCGGCTGAACTATTTAATTGCACCTATGGACATAGTTTTCATATCTTTATAAACCCCAACAAGTCTCAACTTTTAACTCAAATGTTCGAGACTTTTGCAGCATTCTTTGTATTTCATTTATACTTTTAACCAGAAAATTGCTCTACTCACCAAGATATGGGTTAATGTGAGTTTATTTTGTTTAATAAGTTGGTTATCGTGCATTTAAACCCCGAAAATCATGACACAAATACGCTAAAAGAAATTTATTGAACTGCATTAAATTATTGATTGGTGCAGAATTGCATTGGTGAAAGAATGATTGCTCCAGGCAATGCCATTCTCGAAATACCGAGGCTCAAACTTTTAACAATAAAGGTCAAAATCAAGACAACTGTTAGTAAATTGACAAAAGTATTTACTGCGTGATGTCTACCAGCAACTTTTCTAGACTGTTGATAAGTTCCAGCTCGATTACTCTTATGGTGACTAAATGTGGTCGGTTTAAGTGAAATTTGAACGTGATCTGTTTCGCGAAAATGTAAAAACTTTTTTTGTAAAATAAGACCATCTCCAGGTCGCTCATCAAAAGTTGCACCAGTTTATTAAGTTTCATGAAAAAATCACCTGCCATAGTTGACTAAAAGTCGATCGAAGTTTCAACTTTGACTTCGATTTTTACAAAAACTGTCCATCGTATGAAGTATCTAATTACACCTATGGACACTGTTTTATTGTCTCTACAAACCCCAGCGAGTCTCAACTTTTTACTCAAATGTTCGAGACTTTGGCAGCATTCTTTGTATTTCATTTATAATTTTAACCAGAAAATTGCTTTGCTTACCAAGATATGTGTTAATATGAGTTTAGTTTGTTTAATAAAATGGTTCTTGTGCATTTAAACCCCGAAAATCATGACAAAAATACGCTAATAGAAATTTATTGAATTGCATTAAATTATTAATTGGTGCAGAACTGCATTGGTGAAAGAATGATTGCTGTAGGTGATGCCATTCTCGGAATATTTAGGTCCAAAGTTTTAACACCAAAGATCAAAATCAAGAGAACTGTTTGTAAATTGACAAAAGTATTTACTCCTTGATGTCTACCGGCAATTTTTATGGGCAATTTTTTAAGTTCCAGCTCGGTAACTCTTACGGTTACTAAATGTGGTCGGTTTAACTGAATTTCGAACTTATTCTGTTGCGCGGAAATAAAAAAAGTTATTACACAAAATAAGACCATCTCCAGGTTGATCATCAAAAGTTGCACCAGTGTATCAAGTTTTATGAAAAAATCACTTGTCATAACTGAACAACAGGCTATCGAAGTTTCAACTTTGATCTCGATTTCTGTGAGTCAGATAAACTTTTAAATACCAAAAATGGACTCATTTTGCATGCCTTTACACACCAACAAAGTCTAAATTTGAAAGAAATTTATTTTTACCTGTTTAAGCCCATCTATGTCTATTCGTGCAAAAATCTTATAATTGTGTCTTTTTAGTAACAGCCGAACCAGATTTTCTCAGTCAACTGATTTTTCTGGTTTGACTAACCAGGCTTACCAGTAAATGGTGGAAATAATATTTTCTTTTCTGTATTACAGACTAGTTCGATTTTTTCTTGAACCTGACGCTTTAGTTAGAAGCTAAAACTGTCTAGGTAAAAGCTGTTGGTACAAATCAAAATCCGTGCTTGGCCATTGGCTTAAAACTTTGAATATGAGTGTCTCCAGAATAGTAACATCTAAAGTCACCATTTTTCGACCAATTATTAAACTCTACAATGAGTTATACAATATAATATGACTGAATACTCAGGAAAGTTGACCTAATTCCTGTAATAACAAATATCCTTGTAACACATCACAAGATTTGTGTGTTGAGTAACCATTTACCTTAAATCAAATATCAAATCCGACAACAGAAGTAATTCAATGCTTATAACTTTACATAGTCTTGAACCATCTAATATCAGGATAAATTTTTTAATAGCACTAATGGACTCAATTTCAATGCCTGTAACAACCCTCAAAGCGCCAACTCTTAGCTCGAAAGAAAAATTTCTTTACATTTACTCGTTTTGTTATATCAAACTAAATGATGAAATACAAAATTTTGAAATCGGTAACTTTCAATAGTTCGGAATTTATCGTTATTCACGCAGAAATTTGATCAAACAAAATCAGAAAACTTATCCATTGCAAAGTGAAATTTTATTTGCTTTCACCATTTTACCCTGATTTTCTGATTTTATTTTTTCTCCTCTTTACTTTAAGCAAATACTTTTCATTTGTAAATAATATTTTATGTATTTCCCAATGAATAATTCAATATATTTCAATACATATAATACAAATTAAAGTTAATATACCATGAAGACTGAAAGACATCATTTTTCAATATAAAACATAAAAGCTATTGATACGGAAATAATACATATTTCAAGTAAAGAAATGTGAGGATTGTTCAGCGACTAAATCAAACAAGTAACTTTTTATTCAAATCAACTGAACACTTGATGAGCATAAATACTTGGTCTTGTATCAAAATGAATTTTAATTAAAATTGAAAGATTGATTTGGAAATTTCAAGTCAAGTGTTTACATTTGTTGCAACATTCATTTTCAATTTCATTTCTTGTTCATCAAATTTCTAGGAATTTTCATGGCAAAATTTTATTCAAACCAAATGAGATTAACACTGATTCAACTAATTAGCCAATCTATCAAATCGTGGGTTTCAAGTTGCTCTTGTTCCGAAGTTACCTTTGGATTCATTAATGAAGAACCATTAATTTCAGTTTCTTCTTGATAACTTGAAATGTCCATTTAAAATTGCATTTGAATTTATTGAAAGCTAACATGTTTTACCAATTGAAACTGCATGTTAACTATCAGCTATTTTGGGAATTCATGTTATTGCTGTTGAAATAACTGATGGAGTGATTCTTTACAGAAAACATTCAAAGCATTCCAAAGTTTACCTAAAGCTCTTGACCGGAAGGTAAACATATCAAACATGAACTCAACTGAATTTATCAATTATCAATCTTGCCTTATATCAATGAAGAAGAGCTCAATTTCCGTACTGAACATATAAACCCAAATCTTCCAAGCAAATCACCAACATGATCAAAGTCAGAAAAGTTGATGTTATTGTTTTCAGTCAATTAAATGTGATACCAAATTGACCCATTTAACTATATTTATTAACATCTAATTCTTGAAGTTAACATTTATGAATATCATGTCAATTGACATCACCATTTAACCTAAATAACTCTTATCACTGATGGTCAACCTCAACAGAAGACCAAATTCAATGTTAAAATCAATTTTTAATTTTTTCATGTTTACACGGAAACGCCATTTACGAATCCAATTGATTGAACAGCAATCAATGAGAGCGTTCAGAATAAATGATTAAAGATGAAGCCAAGTTAATCAAAGAAATGAATGAAAATGAAAAGTTGACCAAAAAATAATCTCTTTTCTCAGGTGACTGAGATTATTGAATGAAAACGATAACTCCAACATCTTTCATCGCCTAATGAAATCAACTCCAGGAAATCAACAAGTTTCACATGAATCTGTGTCTGGATGCCTTTTTTTTTGTTTTGATTAAGCAAACTGTTCATTTTACATGATAAAATTAGGCAAAGCTGAGTAAATAAATGCTCAGTTTAATTCAGTTTGCTTTTTATATTAAATATATCGTATTATAAATATATTTTTCCTCGAGGAACATTCCAAATGAAAGACAACTCCATCAATGATCGTTAGTTGAAAGTCATTAGTTAAAATGCATGGAAACATTTCAATTTAATTAAACTTTTTCTTCTTCTTCTTCTTCCGTTGAATCAATAAATTCTGACAATTCTGCAAGAGAAATGATGAATTTTTTTTCTCAATTTTCCAATCTCATAGTTTAAGCTTCTTAGCTCATCAAATGGTTATTTAGTTGCTGTTTATCATTTAACTGCACGTGACTCAATCAACACTGAACATTTTCATCATGAAAAGAACCGAGAAAAGTTCCTTTTTTTCTCTTCTTTTCATTCCTTCCTCCAAAACATTGATCCATTAAAAGAGCATTTTGTTTAATTCACTTTTTGTATTCATCAAACACTTCCAGGCAAACTTAACTAACAACTTGAATGTTGTTCATGATAATTCAAATGTTAACACCAAAAAATATTGACTTTGTTTGAATTTTTATACCCTTTACTTGTATACAAGACTCAATAATACTGGTTGACGTTATTGCTTTCATAGGAAACCTTTTAATGATGAACATTATTATCGACTAATTATATTGAATAGATCGGAAATGAATTTATTTGATTAGTCTTTTTGTTTCTCTGGTTACATGTTAAGGTAACAATATTGATTACCTAAAATTGTTTACTTCAATTATTTACTTCGCCAGCTTAGGTGGGTTCAATATGTTATCCATAAAAAGGACAATTTATTTTGGACTTTTAAAGTGAATGTGACTTGAAAACAAAAGTCACCTGAGATTCATCAATTTAACTACATTTATTGGAGGAAAGTCTCAAATTCTTACCTGGATAGAGTAGAATGGAGATAAAAACTGGAAAAAAAATGAAACCAGAAACCAGAAAATGTTCAACTGATAAAAATAATGGATCAAAAGGCAGTATTGATTGAATACTAACATTTATTTAGTTATTTTATTGTATTTAATTTTGTACTTTTGTCAATCTTGATGAACTTTTTTTTTTATTTTGTTGAACTGTTCAAATTAATTGAATATTATCAATCAACTTGTAGGAGACAGTTTAAATTGAATTTTCAGCCTTAGTTTAATGTTGCAGTTTCAGGAGGCATTTGGAATTAAGAATTGAAAATTTTAACATTTAAACCATTTAAGAGAGTAAATAATTGAAGCCGATGATAATTTAGGTTTAAGGTTTGTTTGTCCGTAGGAAAAGGATCACAAAAGATTAATGCTGAATTTTTTATTCTCCATGTTTTCGTAACTTGTATACAAAATTGATGATGTTTATTATTATTACTTTGTATTATTGTATTAGCCAGGTTAATCTGTTAAATTACAGGGTAAATAATTGATTCATCTCATTAAATATTATGGTTTGTTTTAATCTGGTTGCTGACAAGAAAATTTCATCAACAACGTGATGACAAGTTGCTAATATTTTTTTATAAATTAACATTTTCTTCTGCATTTCCTGATTAATATGTTGAATGTTGAATATAATTTCAGATTATAATATATTATACAATAATATCATACAATTTTATTGATACACCTTTTCATGGTTCAATATTTTTGCCTTTTTTACGCTTTCAATGAAAAAAAATATTCTGTGGCAATATTGATAATGGTAAACTTTTCTGGTTAAGTTGGATATATTTTATTAATCCCAAGTGGATCATGGGTAATCAATGTATTAAATATTCAGGTGTTTTAATGGTTGAAATGTTGGTGTTTTTTTGTTCAGGTAATTGGTATAAATGGATGTGAATTGAATCAAGTGAACTGGGAATGATGAATTATATTAAGAAGCGATATTACAAAAAGAAAGGTTTAGTCTTTTATTTATCATTGTATAATAAATATGGTGAATTGAATGGTGAGGCAAAAATTTTTTCAGTTTTGCTTTTTGTAACAATGTGAAATGAAATGTAACACTGACATTTGAGATTAGCTTTATTATTGATATTTTAGATGTTTTTGATGTTGATTGAATGGTTTTGAGTAAGATAAAATATCTGGTTGAATTAATTTTTCCTCATGAAACTAGTGTCCGGTTTTTGTTTTCTGGATTCGCTTGAGTTGGTTTCAAGATTAAAATTTGGGAAAATTGGTTGCTGTTGAGTCTCTGAAACTCTTGGAACTGGTAGAATTGATAGGTCGATGGGAACTTGAATGGGCTGAGGAACCATTCAGATCATTGGTGAAAACTGGATAATTGGCTTTTTTACAGAAACATCGAAAGAGGCATTTGTCGAAATGTGAACGAAATGATCCGGAAACAATGTATAGAGCAACTGGATTTAGACAAGAGTTGCCAAATGCAAGGATGAAACCAACGATTCTTAGGTAATGCCAGAAGGGTGTCAAGTAGGTGAATAGGTTTGGATAAAAGTAAAATCCAATCATGAAGACATGATTAGGGAAGAAACAGAATGCAAAAAGTATGATGAAAGAGAGCACTGTTTTGGCTACTTTGGTTCGAGCCTTGGTAATTCGCAGGTGAGTCTGGTTGGCACTATTAGAGAAACCAGAGGGACCAGTGCTGGAGAGGAGATAACGAGCCATGGCGAGGTAGAAGATGCTGATGATGAAAAGGGGAAGAGCGTAAAGGATAATGAATTTGGTCAGAACTATAAATTTGGCATAATTGGTACCAAGAGAGGCTGGAAACGGGTAGCAAACGTAAATGGTTTTATCTGGAGTAATCGATAATTGAAGGACAAATGAATTGTAAGCTCCAGGAAAGGCAAGTAGACATGAGACTAGCCAAATGAAACCAGCTATTGCTAAAGTTAGCTCTTTGTGTCTGCTTGAGGTAAAACGTCGCAAGGGAAGGACAATGGCCATGTAACGGTCAGCAGAGAGAACAGTCAAACTGAATACAGTTACACCCATGGAGACATCACGAAAAAATTCAGATAACTTGCACAGAAAAGAACCGTAAGGCCAAGAATCAAAGCTATAGATTGTTGACACAAAGGGTAGAGATCCGGTTATGATGAGAAGATCTCCAATTGAAAGGCTGATTATGTAGGTATTTGGAATGGTTCTCATTGTTTTATTTCGTAAAAATACATAGACAATCGTTCCATTGCCAATGAGACCGACTACAAATAAAATTCCAAAAATCAAGGGAACAATATATGTTTCTGGGCGACTTTCGTAGGGAACATAAGAATCTTCATAGTCTTCCAAAGTGATTGATAGATTCGTTGAGTTTGTCGTTGGGTCGATGAATGGGTTGAAAGCAGATAGTGAAGGCAATGATGATGGTGGAAGAGTTGAAAATGTGTAATCCCAAGATTGGATAGAGGGAACTTTTGATAAGTTTGAATTGAGTTCAAAAAAATTGATGGAATAATAACTCGATACAGGTGATACATCGTTTAAAATTTGTATAATTGTTTCGTTTGACATTTTTCTGTGTTTGTGACTTTCCAAATAACTCAAGGAATATTGCGAGAAATGCCAAATAATCTTAAGCAGTCGTTATTTCTGGGTGAATTAGCGTCCATAGATGTTGAAGTTAAAACCATCGTTTAAAACATGAACAAGGATACGGAATGGAACAGATAACTGGTAACTTTTTATCTATCCAATGGATGTTCAGTCTACACTTGTAGCTTTCAATTCCGTTCACACTCAGATGATGATCACAGTACAGGATAAAACTTGGAACTGTAGACTATTGATGATGACAACTGTTAATACTAGAATCATGTTCCATGGTTAATGTTCACTGAGCAATGGTAAAGGTTTACATTGCCAACCCCATGTGATGGTATTAGTTTTTTGTTATGTGAACATGAGGAAATCAGGAATCGTAAAACTTTAGTCTGAGGCATTTTCTGCATAAGATCCTCTGGTTTCTGTGAAATATTTCCGATCTCGTGGATCATCCAGATCTTTAATTCCATTTGAAGGTTTAATGTTGATGAGGAAGTCTTGATTAATGATAAAATGTTTTTAAGAGTGTTCCTGTTTTTAACTTCAACAAAAGATTGATTATAGAAACTTTGTTGTTGATGAACAATCATTAATAGATAGCGTAAAATCAAATGTTGGAAATGAAGGAACTGATGAGTTAGTTGAATTATCTCTTATCATTAATTGAATAATTTAAAAGATGCGAAATAATATAATGAAACACAATAATAGTCAAATAAAAGTAAACATTTATTTTGTCTCGTTTTTTAGAAATTTTTTATAATTTTTTAAAATTTTCAACAATAGATGGCGTATAAATTTTGATTAAGATTTGAACAAAGTAACCGATAATTTTATTTTACGTCATAATTGGTCGTTAATTAATTAAACAAAGAAACATCTGTTTTTCCCGCTCTCTTTAAGCCTTTTTGGAATCAGAGTTTCATTTCTCTTTCAAATCATGTCTTTTTGTTTTTTTAGTCATCATGTAAACTTTTTGTCTTATTTTAAAGCTGTGTCAATTGTACTAGTCATCATTTTATGCAATCTTCATTTTCACCATTTTTATCAACAGTGACATAACAGTGATCATCTATTATTATTCTAATATTTTGAATTAGTGTCTCAAATTTAGTGCTACTTGTTCTAAATTCCAGCCTCTTCACCTTAATTTCAATTTCTTTTTGTGTCGTGTCTTTAAATCGGGTCTTCAAAAATCATGGTTCCTTACAGAGATCTGTTGAATAGATTTGATCAAGAGATAAAACATATCAACATGCACATGAAAAGATTGGCAATAATTAGAAAAGATCTTTTTGATTTGATTGGCTCTTCTGATTCACGAAAAGTATCTCAAGAAACTTTGAAGATGAAAGGACTTACTCGAGTTTACAAATGTAATATAAAAGACTGTATGTTTCTCGTCCAGGATGACGCTGATTTGAAAAGACATTTTGCCAAGTCCCATGTAAACGAAGTAATTCCAAGTATAGACGTCCTTGATTCCCATGTTATAGCTACTCAAGTGGCGAACGCTTTGGTGAAATGGTTTGCTCGCCAGAAAGAGGTTCGATCACAAACTGACAAGGAAGAAGAACCACTGCCTGACAAGACTGAACCAGCCAAAGGAAAATCTCCAAACTCAGAAGACGATGAGATGACCGAATAGTCGCTGTAGATCAGCTTCAACCATTGGACCGTTCGTTTTTCATCTCTAAAATGGGTTGAATAAGTCAAGTCCTAGATAAGTTAAAACCAAGTCCAATCTTTATAAATGTATAAAGAAAACTATCACTTTATATTAATCTTGAAACTTTTTTATATATTTTTACGGTAAGAATCAAGCCGTATTTTAATTTTCTAACTACTAGATTTGATATCAGCTTTCAAATGTTCTCATCCATGAAGATTTTCATTGAAATCAAAATGAATTTTCAACTAAACGCTGAATTTTTTTGTCCAATGTAAATCTTACCTAAACTGTCAATATAAATAAATGACAACCCATTTCCTTCACCATAAATGTTGGCTTCACAGCCTTTTCATTTTCATCGGTACACTTTACTTGTGTGATACAATTTACTAGGCCAAAATCAATACGATATTTTATACTTAAGTTATTGTTAGAAAAAACAAGAGATGACAGAAAATCAGAATAAACCTCTGTAAATAACTGTTCACTCGAGCTTAGAGCTATTGATATTATACCTCCAGATTTTAGCCATATGTCTAATTAGACTTGTAAGTCTAATGTGTAAATAAAAAGTTGTAAATTAGCGATCTAGACTTTGAAATTAGATCTGAAACTAAAGTCTAATTGAATTTAGACTTTCGTCTAGACTTTAGGCTTTAACTTTTTTGATACACGCATAGCTCATTGATTTTTTCAAGTTCATCTTGTTTATTATTACTATCTTTCATTTCATTTCATTTTTAGTTGAAATGACTATTCATGAAAGGAATATTATGTGGAGTCTATCGGGCGATTCCAGAAAATGGAACCACAAGTTATTTGATTCCATTAAATCAAAGTCAAAATTCCTGCACTTTAATTGCAAGAATTTAAATGTTAAACTTTTAGCTGTAGTCTGAAATCTAGACTTTTAGAAGCTGAGTCTAGCTATACTTTGTATAAAATAAAAAATGACCGATGTTTTATTGTAAAATCATTTTTCTTTGTAGCCTAGTCGACAATATTAGATGATTGATTAGCAGGGTAAAATCTTTCTCTCCACCTTCAAACTCTGCCTCAGAATAGATCTTCAATAAAAATAATTTTGAATAATGAAATAAATTTTAAACCTTTCCCTCATTGTGCATGCATAATGAAGCAGAATATGATCTCGCCCTATGACATAATTTGTGTTATTAATATTTCATTCCAAAGACAAGCAAACAGTTACTCCGATGACCAGTTTCACTTTGATTTCAACAAGATATAATTGGATTGTTTCATCTCTGTTTTGGTCAAGCTTTGGATAAACGGATTTTGCAGTTAACCAAATGGCTTACCGTGGACAGGATAGGAATGATTTCGGAATCTCTGAGAATCGCTCTTTTTTGCTCAATGGTTACATTATTGGCGAACAAAGAATCAAAAAATTGTATTTGAAATGGATCCTGGCAACTACTATAGTCCTGCTTATGCCGATTGGACAATTTTATCGCTGCTTCCTTGCTTTCTACTATCCTGAATATGGCTCGATCTCAAGAAATGTCAACTATATCTCCATGCTGTTAAATTTAACCATAACATTGACACAAGCTATCATCATTTTTAGATTGAATTGGGATTATTTCTGGTCTTATATTGATTCACTGGAGCTGTTAAACATACCAAGTTATGATAAACTGAGAAAGCAAATTCAACGGAAAAGGATCGTCAAAATATTTATATTTGCGTCAATTTTATTAATTTATAAGACTCCTGAATTTATATACACACCGTGGCATTATAATCGATTTACAATAATATTTCATTTAGCGCATTATGTTGGTCATTTTTTCATTTTCATCATTTTAATTGACATCTGTATTTGTTTACAAGTAGCATTTGAATCTGTTAACAAGCAAATTGTTTCATGTTGCTACAATAACAAGCAAAGACTTCTATTAAAGCATTTGCTGTATTACCGTCAATGCTGGTTTCATGCTTTGGAAGCAACTCAATCTGCCGAGAAATTTTTACGCCATTATGTTACCTTTTTTTACGTTCGCTTTGCAGTTCATACTGTTTTGAATCAAATTCACCTCTTTCACCACCTTAAATCATCACAGTTTTCTGATGTCTTTTACTTCTTAATCGTCACATTCACCAATGCCATACTAGTTTGGTACATAACTGCAAATATGATTGCTGTTAATACTTTCTCGCAAAATTCCCTGGAAGAATTGTATGAGCTGACATTTAAGACAGATTCAATCATTTTGGAGCAACAGGTAAAATTCAAGATTAAAACGATATAAGCATGAATAATGATTGAATATTTTTGTTTCTTGCAGATTTACATGTTTCTTGATCAGATATCAAAAACCGATGCTGGATTTACTTTTGGTAATCTTTTCCTAATCGCTCCCAATTTCATAACATCCTTCTTTACACTAACATTGACTATTACCATTGCCTTTTTAAGCTACCTCTAATAATATTCAATGTAAACATTTGTCACTCACAAAGATGAAACCTCAAATATTGAATAAGATGTATCATTACATAGCACTGAATTTGTCTAAATTGCACCTTATAAGTTGAATCAATCCTTCATTTACACTTTTCCTCTTTTCACTGATATTTAAATTCTGTTGCCTTTAGTCCATCTTATTTGAATTTTAATCTGAGCTTATGATTAACTGATTTGACTATTCACTAGGCAATGAGTAGTAATTAAAAGTTTAATTTTCAATCATTTGGAAAATCTGCCTTTTAAATAAAGCGCTCTCTGTTGGCCTGTACAAGAAAATAATCATGAAATGTGTCTATAATTCGTTAGATGGCTGCACTTGAAAGCTTTGAAATATTCGCAAAAAAGGCGCTTTTCAAGCTGTTTTAAACCATTAGTTAGGAATTAATCAAATCTCGTGTTTTTAAACTACTAAAGAATTAATTCTCGGACATCAATCAATCAATCAGTTTTCATAATTTCACCAATTCGCATTGATCATCTAACAAACTCAGTAGTTACACTAAAATCGTGAAATGTGTGACTGTAAAGTAGACAAAACAGTTATCAAACTGTCCTGTTTTTGATTTATCGATGAATAAGTATACACCCATATTGTTAGACAACAGTTTAGCGAACCGTGATAATTGAACTCGTGGCAGATTAGACTCGTGATTAAAATGGTTACTAAACATTGACAAATCCATTTAAACGAGAAATGGGTGAGAAAAATAAGCCTAATAGCCTGTGAAAGAACTGTGATTAACCTGTTACTAACTGAATTGGTATTAATCTTGGGATTACATGTGCCTTCCTAGGAATCCTTTGATTTTTGTGCTTTTAAAGTTTAGACTAGATCACGCCTTCTAAGAAGCAGCTCAATATGAAATTAAGCCAATTCTCAAGAATAAAATTAATTGTAATCTAATTGCTCAGCCCATAATTTCGCTATTTTCAGTCCTTTCTCACCAGAATAATTTGATCCAAAAAATATCCTTTTTTCTGATTACTCAGCTATGAGTGTATAATGGGCAACATAGATGATAATTTTTGTTTACCATTGATTTGGTTCCAATTAAATGACATCTGATTCCTGTGAATGAAACACGATGACAATTGATTGCAAATGATGATAATTGACTTCATTTATTCACAAGGATTTACCATATTTGTAAATATTATCAATACATTTGTTTTTAAATTCATGGTTTTCATTACATCATGGAATGCAGCCAATTTAGCAGGAATATGAGAAAAAGCAGCTGATCGATATTCACATAGGAATCATTTATTGATTTATCAAATTGTCCTCCTGATTTCCCCCATTAATGATCTCATTGATTTTATATTTGTGCAACGTTTTAATTTAAAAGGTAAATTACTGTAACACAAAGATATTACTCTCAATCACATCAGTCGTTTACAGAAAATTATAAACGTGAATTGACAAATGTTGGCAAATAAATCATTTTATTGAGATTTGATATAATTGATCGTTTATTGGGTCTTTTTTCATTCCTTTGTTATTGAGTTTATGTTGACGAAACAAAAAGTGAAACAATCTGATTGCTTGAAAGATATTGAAATTCAATATTTTCCACAGGGAAACAGTTTTTAAAATCAAAATGGTTGTTTATTTTTGTTTTTCATCACAAAGCATACAATAGCAAAAAAACATTTATTAAATTACCAGTGATTTGACAAAAAAAAACCTGAAATTGCAAACAAACATTTTACATGTAAATTGTTACTTGAACAATATATGGTGTCCATTGAATGATTATTATAATCAAATATGTAGGTAGCTTGGCTGCTTTCAAAACTTTCATCCAACAATTACAGATTATTTAGATTATATAAAGGTTACAGATTGTTATCCAAGAAAAAGGATAAAAGATTATTTAGTTTAATGACTAGCTTATTATTAATCTGCAATGATTTTCTTGATTTTTTCGAGTTTACTTTGAATCAAGATGATTATTGTTGATTGTTGATGTTCAAATTGATTTGTTGCATTGCTTGTTACCCCATCAATTGATTTGAACGTTTTAGTAATTTGCAGCTAGGAAGTCGATTATTCAGCTTAATACAAATGAGATTCATTTTTATCAGCTTACAATTTTGTTTCTTTTGATACAATCTAATATTAATACGTTGAATTGGATTAACGAGGTTGGAAAGAAAGTTACTAGAATCAGTTTATTATTTTTTTAAAGATGAAATATAATAATAATATAATTATATAATTATTATTATACTATCAAACTACTGATCAGGGATAAAATTTATCAGAAGTATTTGGAAACAGAAAGAGAGAGAGAAAAAAAAAGTCGAATTGAATTTAATGACTTTGCCATTCATGACTACGCATGGTGAATGTTTGGGTTGCTGTGATCTTCTCGCTTCTCCTCATTTTCATTCAATCTAAAGTTCCTTAATTTCTATCTTTCTCTGAGAAAAAAGACGAAAGAATTATTCAGATGAAGCAATAAAAAAAGGAAGGTGAAAGTCAAATAAACAAAATTCTGTCTATCAAAAAAGAAAGATATGGAGTGAAAGAGACATTCATATGTGATTAGCAATATGTAATATAAGCTATCAAGGCTGAGATTTACCATTGTCTAGCTTTCCTATTGTGTGTATATGTTTGTTATGTATTCTCTCTGAATAGAAAATTGTGGTCACAGAGGAAACAATCAATAGATACAGGGAGTGAAAGAATGCATAATAAACAGAAAAATGAAGGGTAGAGAGAGAGAGAGAGAAGAGAAAAAGATCAGGAAAATAAAGAGTGGAAAGAAACATGAAAGAAGGTGAGAAGAGAAAACAGTACAATTGGAAAAATGACTCAAAATTTGGCGAAATGATAAGACTAAGGCAAAGAAAAAGGCAGAAGGGCAAGAAGAGCAGGAAAGGTATGAAATGAGAAATAAGAATGATTAGAGTTGAGGATGATTAGTCTATACAATGGATTTACAAATAAAATCACAAAGACGTTTTCCATATTGATCAGGATGAACGGTTGAAATTTCTGCGGAGGTCCCATGTTTGACACTCTTTGCAGCTTGTGCAGTCCTTTTCCTCAAACCATATTGAGTCAGAATATCAACAAGACCCATGAAATATATTTCCTTTTTACCACTTTCTGTTAAAGTAATAGAAAAAAATGTATGAGTATTTTCCTATAATCTCACGAAAAAGCATAAATACAAATGTTTTTTTATAAATAAATGATATATTCAACACAATGTGTGAAGAGTAAATGTCAGGGTAATAATGGTTGATTTTTTGTTAGCTCTTATTTACTCTTCTTTTATATTATTGTTGAAAAGAAAAGGGGGAAAGAATGCATTATTTATTCAGCATTCAATCAGAAAACTAACCTGGATTACTTTCAATAGCATAAATATCTCGTTTAGGATCGATTGGACCTTTGTTGGAAAGTTCATTTTCACTTGCATTGGAGCTTTTGTGTTGAAGTCTGGGTGAATCTGGGGGTGTTGGTACCATAGGTAAATCTCCTGTACCAGAAGCAGAGGGAGAACCAGGTATGGGTGGGAGAGAACCTTGATTACCTCCACTTGATTCACCGTCATCTTCTTCACTACATGCATTTCCAGATGCTGCATATTCGACCAGTTCTTGCTCATATTTGTCACAATCGTGGATACCAAGACACAAAGAGTAGTCCATCAAATTCATACCAGAAAGAAATTTTGTATCAGCTTCTAACATTGTAAGGAAATTTTGTTTCGCTTGAGATGGTAATTGCAAAGTGATAGCATCTTTAACGAAGTCATTATCTTTCAATGTTGGCAATGGCTTTTCCCTTTCCTTTTCACTTGCTTCCCGATCAACAGTTGAGCCTTTTAAGTCGTACTTTTTGTGTATAGGTATTGGCGCTGAGAGTATGTTTCTAATCACAACAACATACGTTTCCGTTGCTTCAACTGTTATCCTGTACATCCCTAGATATTGGGGCAATAAAGTTTTGCCATGTCTTTCAACAACATATGGATGGTATGATTTGAGAAATGAGTGCATTTGCTCAACTTCCTCCGAAGTAAGGGTTTTAAGAAGAAGAAAGTTATCATATGATCCATAGAATCGAGCCCCAGAACGACCAGAAGATTCACCAAACGCTTCAGGTTGACATTTAGTAAGACTTCTAAGATATTCCGTGTCACTTATACAGAACCTAAGGAGATGAATAATAGAGCAAGAGAAAAGCGTTATCAAGAGAGAATAGTTGGACTACTATATTATTGTTGAAAATTATTTTTCTTCCCGCATCTCTTATCCTTTCAAGACTCATAACAAAAAGTTAATCAAGCAAAGGAGTAGATATCACAGTTAAGTGTTGATAAAAATTGAACAATAAAAAACTAGAAAGATTTGTCTGGCACCACAATCAGATAAGAATATGTTTTAACACTGGCTTTTTAAAATACTTGAAGAAGATAGAACAAACCTTTCTCTTAGATTTCTGAATACTAAGGGACAATATTCTTTGAATTTAAAATGAGACGGCATATTCTCTTTATTGAAAAGATGATTATCAACTCGTATTTTGGTGTATGCCTTGAAGTCATCGGGCATCAACATGACAGGTATATTAACATGTGTTAACTCATTGATAGTATGGTTAATTCCCCACATAAAAACGGAGAGAAGAGGTTCAGAGGCTCTGAACACTTTGGCTTTCTGATGTTTAACTTTAAGATGTTTCTTTTTCAATTTGGAGCTTCCCTTGTAAGACATGGTAAAAGATGATAGATGAGGGCTTATTTTCAACAAGAAAAGGAAGAACAAAACAAGATGATGATCAATGTACTTCTAGTAAGTGTAATTTATAATGATTTTTTAAAACCAACGGTTACTGACAATAACCACTAAATAAGGTTAACAAAGAGAGCAAAAAATCACAATAGAAAACACGAATAAGTGACAATCGATCAGATGAGAATTGATCAATTTAATGGTAAAACCTTTCCTAAAACCTATGAGAAAAGGAATAGATAAATAAACCCAAAAAAATAATGAAATTAAACAGTGAAAAGTAAACGCCATCTTACGAAACAAAAGAACACTATCAAAGTGGAAGCAATTTGATCGCCAAAATCCATCAATTATTATTAATTGCGATGATTAACGATGATTAAAGAAATGACTTGATGACAAAAAAATCTACTTGATAATTGGGCGATCACCAGATGATGATCACAATTTATTCAAACTGGGGGGTTACTTTTTTCACTGGAATTAAACCAATCGCTCGTAATGATCTCATTTAATCTCAACTATAATATCAACAATCAAAATTAAATTAAAATCATTCCATGATAAAGTCTATTGAAACAGCAATCAGAAATGAAACCGGAAAGTTTTTACCAAATCAGATTGAAATAATTCCCAGAGTGAAACAATTTCGAGAAACAACAAGAAAATAGAAAAAGAATGGAAAATTGAAATGAAGTTGATAGGAAAAATTAGTCGATAAGTTAATGAACTTTGACGATTGGAATATTTTAAGGTTCAAATTTGATTAAACATTTCTGATCGTTTTATTTCAATTTTTAATCAACTTTACAATTTACAATTTGTATTGGGTTTTACATTTAACGTTT
Organism: Tetranychus urticae; assembly: GCF_039701765.1. Taxonomy (NCBI): domain Eukaryota; kingdom Metazoa; phylum Arthropoda; class Arachnida; order Trombidiformes; family Tetranychidae; genus Tetranychus; species Tetranychus urticae. Next base: position 19,270,048 of record NC_142958.1, on the reverse strand, counting down.
GATCTGATAGATGGCTCTGTGTCTAGGAAAAAAACATATGGATATATTTTGCTTTGAAAATATCTTGCCTTTTCTAGCTCAATGGGTAAAGGTGTGATCATATGATTTAGAGGTTCTGAGTTCAAATAACTTGTCAAAAGATTACAATTGTTTAGTTGATATCCTGCAATTTGAGTGAAATTAACTTCCTATGATGTCTATATTTAGATAAGCATATGTCTGATAATCAATGAGGACAAACGGATTCTGAGGAAGTTGATACTTTTGGTGAATAAAAGGGAAAAGCTTTTCATTGTTTATTTATTTCTCGACACCTTTTGTGATTATTAGCCTAAAAAATTGCAAGATCTGGTCTTGGAAAGTAAAGGTAGCCAGAAATGGATGAGTTTTCAGCTCAAATTGAAAGATAATGTTTCAACTCTGAATCTGGTCCATGAGTCTTCCAATTATCTAAAGCTTTCTGCACAATCTGTAGCAAAATGTTGATTTAAAAGTCCAACACAGAAAAGTAAGTTAACTTTGTCTTTGAATCATCAAAACCATTTTCATATAACATTTCCTCGCAGCATGGGATCGATCTATGAAATGTAAAATAATTAACATGAAATTAGTCTGATGATTACTCGAAATCTTCAAATTTAATAATTTCCCCTGTAAATGATTACTAAAACCGTAAATGTTTCTAAAAATAGTAAATTTACATCTTGAATTGGTGTCGTAAATTCAAACCAATTAGTGTTTATTACTCGATTGTTGATTTTGGTTCTAGACTCAAGAACCATTTTCTGGATGCCTGGTAAACAGTTGAACAATGAGCAAACCCAAAATGGGTTTTAGTGAATCTTGAACAGTGGCTTCAAGATTGGTGGACATCAAGTCGTACAGAATCAAAAGAGTAAACTTTAGTCTTTTATGGCGTTTTTTTACCATTTTACTTTTTTACATTTTATAATTCAGCATAATTGAAATGTTTATTTCATTTGAATGGAATTTTTCCATCCATCAATCATTATCGATCAAATATTCAAGATCTTACATAGATTTTTACAACAATAGCAAGAAATGTCAACTTTGATAAACCTTTGGCGATATTGCTTAGCAACTAAAGTATAAATCAAGATAAATGCCCAAAGATGTGACTCTTGATAAAATTAAGGATAAATACGAATCCAGTTTATAGCATTATAATATAATTAATTGAGCTAAAAGAAGATATTAATCGAGAAAGTTATTTTTGTTGAAAGTGTAATTTTTGGCTCCTTATGTTTGATCAACTAACCTCAACATTTACTGACCATCTTCAACCATCATGTCCATCCAACAAGTCAATCCAGTTAAGGATTTTAACGATAATCAATCTGAGGAAAACTTTGAGAATAAATCAGTTGATGAATCGAGTCATAAGTTAAGCAAACGAGACTACGCTTTGATGGGAACTTATGCGTACATCAACATAATTACTGGTTCTGTTTACTCGTGTTTGGCTCCATTTTTCCCAAAAGAGGTAAACTTATTACATTAATACAAGCAAAATGTTTATTAAACAATCAAGACAGCTTTCACTGCTTCTCATGTTTAAAAATGAGAAACGAGATGACACTGAGTTCGTTTCCCAAAGTGAAGTTACTCTTTGATTTGCTTTGCCAATGAGTAAAAAGTTGAAAATGGTTGTCAATCATTTATCTTATCTAACTTCTTGCAAACTGCCGCTTCAATGTTTCTTTTAGTCAACTCTCGAAACTGTCTCTTTGAAACTGACGACTTCAAAATGTCTAGTTGTTACCTTTTGGTTGTTTAACTGTATCTTTATTTGCAAACAAATTGAAGGGTACAAGAAGAGCTACTTTAAGATGTGATTATGTGTTTAAATATGTGTATCTATGTATCAACACTTAAGTAATAAGTAGTCTTAATCTTTATTATGCATTCAACCTTTTCTTGTATCTCAAGGCTGAGCTGAAAGGATTATCCCCGACAACTTATGGATTTCTGTTTTCTGTCCAGGAGATTATCGCATTCATATTATGTCCTGTGATTGGAGTTTTTGTAAGTATTATTTAATTTTTCTTTCTTCAACTCCAAACGAATTGTTGATGGTTTGATGAGGTTTTATTCAATTTTTAATGATTGCCATCTATTGTGCTATCCTTTTGTTTGGTTGAACTCGTGCTTATGCACTATCTTTAAACTAACCATTCGCAAGAATTCATAATTTGATTCAGAAATAAATCTATAGAATTTTGTTCTGATTGCCAATTAAAATGACCATTTTCATGATAAATTTTATGTTTGCTATTTTTATGATATTTTATTTAGCTTCCAAAAATTGGACTAAGACTGACTTTACTATCAGGATCAATTATTGCTTCTTCTGGAGTCATTATTTTTGGGTAATAACTTGCTTAAACATTTCAGTCATTGTGATTGATTTAACCTGTCTTTCTTTTTTAGAGCATTAGCATGGGTGCCTGCAGGAAATCCATTTGCGATATCTTGTGGAATTGTTAGAGCATTGGGATCGGTAGGAATGGCTGCTCTGATTGCTGGAATGTATGCCACGATACCAATTTTCTTCCCGAACCATGTAACTCAAGTCTTTGTAAGTTTTCCAATTCAGCGTCACATCTAGCACAATGAACCTGACTAATTAAGCAAATTTTAATTTTCCACTTTCCAGGGTTTACTTGAAATGAGTATTGGTATTGGCATGATTGTTGGACCTCTGTTAGGAGGAGTTCTTTATGAGGTTAGTATTTAACTACATGGTATGGTAATACCTTGAGTTCCCTTAGTTCGACTTAAATACGTTGTAGCTATAACGATTTACATTTTATAATATGTGTTTTATTAGGTTGGAGGCTTTGGATTACCATTCTATGTCTGTGGTGGCCTAATGTTCATCTCTTTCCCACTCATATTTGTACTCTGTCCAGAATCAAAAGGTATTTTAAAATATACAATTATATCATGAAGAAATTATTATTACTTGCTGAGATATTGTTCCGCTTTGACACGAATAGTGACTCTGTAATTTCATAGGCATACAGGTATCTCTTTGGTCACAAAACCGTGACTTTAAGAGTATCACTATACGTGTAAATGCGACAATTACTCAATGTTATTATTGAAGACAAATCAATCTCAATTTAAATTTCTCCTTCAGAAAATGTAAATAGAGAGGATCATAAAGTTGGAATTATTGATATATTATCAAATTTCAGAATTTTCATCAGCATTTTCGTTACATTGGTTACGTGCACGGTTATTGGATTTCTGGATGTCGGTCTTGAGCCTCATTTGAGAGAGGTAAATAAAGAAGACGATTCATTACTATTTATCATTTATCATTGTTGATTTTACCCAAAGCCCTTTGAAAATACAAAATTAACACATTTTGAATGGACTTAATTACACAGTCAATTCGAATAATGATTATTGCTAAAATTTTCTAATTTATTGATTTCTTTCTAGTTTGCTCAACTCAGATCATCAACTGTTGGAGTTATATTCTTGGTTGCTGGTTTATTTTATGGATTAACAACTTACCTCGTTGGCCTTATAGTACCAAAAATAAAAGACGTTACTTTCCTAAACATTTTCGGCTTGATTTTATCTGGACTAGCCTTTGTCTTTATCGGACCGATGTATCCTGTACCAATAAATCCGTAAGTTTTTTAACAAATGCTCTCAAGAAATATAATTTCGGACTTTGAATACAGTCGACAATTACTTCATGTCCTCTCTTTTATTCAGGTCGATTGCGTTGGTTATAGTTTGTCAAGTTCTCTTTGGTATCGGTTCTTCAGTTAGTTTGGTGTCCAACTTTTCACAATCTATGAGAGAGAAAGAGTAAGTCTCATTTGCTAATCAAACTATTTGCTTAAATTAGACGAAATTGTTATTCTCATTGTTTCTCGTTCCTTTTATCTAGTTTATCAGATATGAAAGACGATTCCGGAGCTGCATCAATAATTAGCAGTTTATTCATCTCAATCTTCTCATTAGGGTGAGTAGCGCTTTTTGCTAATTTATTGTACTTTGAAATGGATTTTTATATTCCACTTCATGTAAAATTTTTCTACATTTTTTCACATTCACTGTTTAACTTTCAAAACATTTAGAAGCGCGATAGGTCCAATAGTTGGAGGCCAATTAGTAGCGAGATATAAATTTGGTGAAGCCTGTACCTTTATGGTAGGACTTATATCTGCAACTGTAAGTTTTTATTCAAATTGAAATTTTAAGATCGCAAATTAACTAATATCTTTACTTACCAACAGTTGCTTTTGGTTGTCCTGACAATAATTTTTCACAAGAGACCGTATACAATCGCAGAATCGACACCACCAAGAGTAGTTGTCCAACGACTTGCGTCAACTCAACATCGTAATATCATTAAAATTAAGGAAGTGGAATTCAAAAAAACCGCAATGTGACCAAGTTTAAAATTAATAAACATCTAACTATCAAGACTTGAAGCCAGTCAATTCTGGTTTCTCTACGACCTCAAGTATACATGTATCAAACAGTATTAGATTCTAGATGTAGAAGAATAGATTAAAATGTTATTTCCAATGAATTGTATTGCGCTGTCACGAGCTCTTTATTTGAAATTCAGCCAATGAGAAAGAATCAAAAACTAACTTGGTATCTCAAAGTAGCTAACTTCAGTAAGCTACGCAATGTTCTCCTCAAAACGCTTTAACAGAGAAAATATATCGTATCAAGTCGCCATAAATTCAATTGTTAGCTTTATTCAGTCTTGCCTGTTAATTTCTCTAGTTATCCCTACTCATAGTACACACTTCGAGTGTATTGAAAATCTACTCTACAAGCGTTCAGGATATTTTTTTCCGTCAAAATCGGATTCAGAAAAATAAAGATGTGATTTAAAAAAATTATGCATTAATCTTGTATTTTTCTCTTCTGCTTGAATGGAACTTGGAATGGCATGTAATGAAAAATGGACATTGAAATTTGACACAGATCGGAAACAGGTTTTTCGGGACCGACTTTTTGCACTGCTTATTGAATCTCTCTCAAAAATCTTGAAAAGATACTCTTTTAATGCAATATGGTATAAGTAGGATGTCTACTTTTCTTACGCTTTATAAATATAACATTACAAAACAATGGTAAGCCCAGTCAATAAATTTCTTTCAAGTTTAATGGCAAAACTGTACGATTGAGTTACACCTTTTTTGAACGCAGAAATCATTGTTTCACTTGCATTGATCAAATTTACGCAATAATGTCTTAGTATTGACGCAGGATTCTGAGTATTTCATGCAAAAAATCGTATATTTCGCGTACAATGAACATAGGCAAAAAATGGATAAATCTCAATGAGCGTTGGTTACTCATTTGGAATACGCGTGTCAACACACAGAAACGTCTTTGTTCTAGTGTCAATGGAAATATAAGAAGCGTTTATTTTTAAATTCGTATCATTTTTAAGTTCAACGTTAAAATATTATTGATTTTTTTGATTTAATTTTTCCAAATTTAGTTATATATAAACTTATTGTAATGGAAGTATCTAATGGTAAGTTCAGAATCTAATTTAATGTCCTTGAATAACATTTTGTTCCTTTTTCTTAGATAACATTGACTTGTTTCATGTGAAAATTGTTCAATTGGAGTCAATCAGTTGGATCAATTCTATCTACTTAAGTGTTTCGCTTTAACTTGTAATGATTTGTAGCGAAAAAAGCCTATGTAAACATTGTAATCTTGCCATTTGTATTGACGATTGTATTCAATGAAAAAACAAACCTAAATGTCATTATCATTCGGAATGTGGTGAAATGCCTGGATGGACATGTGTTTGCATCAAAGGTAAACTTTGTAATAAACATTTCCAAAGGATTCATGGAAACGGACCTGCTAGGATGCAATGTAACCCAATCAATATCATTGATGTAGATGAATCACCACTTTGTGATGACTTTTATGTTAACTTGCTTTAAAATGTTTATTACACATTGCTTACTGTAAACCCATCTGGTGCAACCAAAGGGTTGCCCTTGATATAAAAAGCTTGGGATGAAAAAAAAGATTAGACTCCCTAGAAGAGTTTCAGTTGGTGGAGATGCCGAGTAGATTAAGTTCCTCACAATGATTCTAACTTTTAATTCTTTTGAACAAGATTAAGCGAAATTCTTGTCTTAAAGTCAATTTTTTGCAAATGTGAATGATAAAATTTTAATTGTTAATTCAATTAAATCAGTAAAATGGTGTTGACCTTCTCATCAAATACATAACAATTTTATCAAGTAAAGTGAACATTTTTTTCATTTCTTCGAAGAAAAACTGTGCTATCTTAACTGATCAACATTTGATTCAACGGTAGCATCATCTATTTGCTACAAAATTATCAACATAAACTCAAAAGGCATCTCCACCAATTGAAACTCTTCATGTGAGTCTAATCTTTATTTCTCATCCCAAGCTTTTTATATCAAGCGCAACCCATTGGTTTCATCAGATGGGTTTACAGTAAGCAATGTTAGTTAGCAAAGCAAGTTAACATAAACATCTTATAAGCAATTAGCAATCTATTTTTGGTTACATCTACTATCTATCATTGAACAAAGATTTATAATTGCAAAGCTTTAATACAACAGTGAGAAGCAAATTTGACGAAGCTATGGAGTTTGAAAGCACTTCCAATGTTGATCTACTGGGGAAGATTGATGCCATTGAAAATTTCAACAAACAATTGATCAAGGAAATGAAACTACAATTGGATGGTTACCAATGGACGATAGACCGCTGCTTCAATGAAATTAGAGCTCAATCGAAGGATTGAGATGACAAAAAATGAAAAAATGGAATCAAAAGTGAAAAGCTATGTTTATCTCATTGATATTGATTATCATGAAAAATTTGTTATGTTTACATTGATTATTCGTCACTTTGCATGATTTCTGCCAAATTTTGATATTTATTTTAGTTAAAATTAAATTTGTATTCAATTAAATATTTATTGTTCAAATTGGTAAGTCTTAAGAAGTCCTCGTCGGCTCACTTCTCTTCTCATTAGCTACAGCTAGTTTCGGCTTAAGCCGAATGACTAATTAAAAAAACTGAATATTTAAGAGTTAATGAGTGTAATGCCTGCGTGATACATCCATTGAAGAGGCAAAAGGTATTGATAGCTCTGATGAGGACTCAAAGGCTGAACGCTTGGAACGAATCAAAGCAAAGATAGATATTGGTCTACTCGGAGTTTAGAGAGCAGCTTAGAACTCCCTCAATCTTTCGTTGCTGATGTTTTGCGTTGAAAACTGCTGTGAGTGAGCTGAATGCAAGTGGGCAGATAAACGCTATACAACGATTACCGGCACGTTGAAACGTATTTCCATGCTGATGAATCATATATTTGATGTACCAAATTTAATCGAATTCCATTAAGAATGAAAGAGTTACACAAATCTCAATTTCCCTGATCAACCTAATAATTCGCTTTTTTATGAGAAAATTTGTGTACCTGTGAATCCAATGATAAGTGTTTTTTTTCATTGTTCCGTCCGAAAATCATATTTTTGCCACTAATAATAAAACTAGTTTTTACTAGAGAAATCAGTCTTATTTTGGAGACCATCGACACAAAAAAAAATAAAAGTGAGAATGTTTTTAACTATATTTGAGATTCCTAGATGTATAGACTTTTAACCCCTTTTGTTTTGCGTGCTCATATTTCACAGTTTGAATCGTATTACTGAATCTATTTGTTTATTACTAATACTAGAATTTTGTTCGATTTTTTAAACCTTTACATTCATTTAATTATTGTTTAAAGATGTTTTGAACATAGTTACGAATTTTTTATCATTATGCAAGTTATGCGAAATTTTCATTTCAATTTTTTTGTAAATAAAAATTTCTTTCAGCGAAACCTGCTACATTCAATGATCCTGCTGATTCCAATGTCGATGCTTTCAAATCGGTAGATTGGTAAAAAAGCTCTGTATTACGTAAACGATAGATTATATCTGTTAGGTTTTGCTTACCAGAGATCAAACTGTCTGAAGATACTGCTTTTATGATTGAGTTCCTTATTGTCGTTGTTGAGTTTAGAATATCTCTCGAATGTTTTTTTCTCAAGATAAGAAACTATTCTCTTCATTGTTTTCACACTTAAATCGTTTACCAACGGCTGTCGAGGCTTTTTCACTAGTACGCTTCCAGTTGGGTTGAGCTTATAAAACTCTGACAGCCATCTTCAGGGGTCTTCATGACAGCCTGAACAAAGGCTTTGTCGGCCATTTTATGTTACATTAGGGAGAAATTCTCGTTCGAAAGTCGGCCTTTGCCAGTTCCAACAAACTGTTTACCTACCTACTTGAGGTAGGGCAAGGTAGTTACAATCAAAACGTTCGGGCCAGTTTTTCTTTCACTAGTAAAGTTACGTGAAAAGATATTGAAGATTGTCTAACGGACTCCTCTGTGTCCGTATCAAAATCAGTATCTTTTGCAGTTTCTTCAGGGTTTTATCCGTCATATAAATAGTAATATTTGATTATTTCACAAGAAACACTGAAATTTTTACAAGCAAGTCCAACAAGACATTGGAGAATCCGACATCTTCATTGAATGAGTTTTAGGTGCAGTTTCTCTCCAATGAACTTTAAGTTTAAAATTTCCGAAACATTTGCTGGATCGATCATGGTTATCAGTATCATTTTTTTGCAAAAAACTACAATAAAATAAAGTTGAATGTCACCGAAATACTTTGAATATCACTTGTTATTAATTTTCGATATATTTAAAATAAAAGCAAAAACGGTTTAAGTTGCGAGTACATGCCACCAATATGTCCGCCTTTATATGTCACCTTATTTATCATGACCGTCTCAATGCATGGCAAATAATACCCAAATCTGCTTATTCATTAAATAAAATTAAAAAAAAGTGTTAAAAAATCATTGATATAGTCAAACCCTGGATTTTGATTACTAAATTTATTTTCAGCCTAAAGAATTAGGAATAAAACCAGAATACAATCCAATGGTACGTGTACGTATGTACCCAGTCCAATCCAATACAATCAAGGTACAGGCTCAGACCGGGCCAACGGAACAATTGGATAAGTCTAATTATTTTGATTTTACTACTAATTCTGATTGTGCTAGGTATTCCTTAAATTTAGGGTACCAATTTGAAACCAATGATGGTCTTATACCATTAGATTTAAATATTGTCGAAACACCAAGCAACCTTAGATGTTTAGATCTGACAGTTGTAAACGAGGTTGATATTCCCTCGCCTAATGATCAATTTTTATCTTTTCAAATACCCATTGATGCGCTTCCTACTCAAAATAATAACAAACCCCTTTCCCAATGTGAAGTAGACAATAGGTCTGACGAGTTAAAAAGTGAAAATTCAGACTTGAGAGAAATGGATAAGAAAGAAAATTTAGATACTTTAAAGCTAGACCATCTTGACTATTCTCAACAAAAACAAGTCAAACAACTTTTGAGTGAGTTTCTGCCAGCTTTAGCTTTTGGGAAAGAAAACCTGGATCAATGTACTTTGTTTCCTCATATTAATGACACGGGTGACCATCCACCAATAAAAAGTAATCCTTATTCAAGGTCAGAGGTTGAAAGAAAAGAAATCAATAGACAGACTGGAGAAATGATTGAGCAAGGAGTCGTCAGACCCTCTTTCTCTCCTTGGGCTAGTCCCATTGTATTAGTTTCCAAACCTGATGGTAGTAAGCGTATGTGTGTAGACCTCCGGAAGGTCAATGCAATTACTAAAAAGGATGTATACCCATTGCCAAATATTGATATCATTTTGTCCTCATTACGAGGAAGCTCTTATTTTACTGCTCTTGATTTAAATTCAGGATATTGGCAATTAATGGTACATCCAGATAATTGCCAAAAGACTGCTTTTATAACCCAAGATGGTTTATATGAATTCATTCGTATGCCATTCGGTCTGACGGGCGCTCCTTTAACTTTTCAGCGCACTATGGATGTAGTTTTAGCTGGTTTAAAGTATAATCAGTGTTTAGTTTATTTGGATGATGTAGTTATTTTCGCTTCTTCCTTTGATGAATTGGTAATAAGAAACGGAAATGTAAACCGTTTACGTGTAAAACGACGGCGACCATAAAAGTTACTAAATGTAAATGGGCAGTAAGAAAAATGTTATTCCCCGGACACATAATAAATGAATCAGGAATAAAAACTGGTCCATAAAAATCAGAGATGTTAAAAATTTCGAAGCTCCTCGCGATGTTACCGGTATAAGAAGCTTTATTGGTATGACTGGCTATTATCGTAAATTTATTCAAAATTTTCTGAGATTGCTGCACCACTGACTAAATTAACTAGAAAAGATGTCCCTTTTATTTGGAGTGAAGAACAAGAGAAAGCTTTTCATGAAATCAAAGCTAAATTGCTGTCAGACCCAGTCTTAGTACATTTTGATCCAACAATACCAATTGAGGTGCATTGTGATGCTTGTGGGATTGGTGTTGGAGGTTTTTTATTTCACAAAACGGATAAGGAAGAAAGACCAGTCTGGTATATTAGTAGATTATTAAAAGATGCAGAATTAAGATACTCTACTACCGAAAAAGAATTTTTAGCCATTGTCTTTACATTAGCTAAATTACATCACTTTATATCAGGCTTACATTTCACTATTTATACGGACCATCGCGCCCTCTGTTGGTTAAAAACTAAAAAGAAATTACCTGACCGCTTACTTCGATGGGCTATTCAGTTAGAACAATATTCCTGTGATATTAAATATCGAACAGGAAAATCGAACCTTGTTGCCGGTTATCTCTCTAGATACCCTACCCGATCAATAGGAGATTTTTCTTATACCGTCAGACCATATTATTAAAATGAAACAACGAAAAGATCCAATGTTGAATAAGACTATTAGAGTTTTGAATAATCCCGAAGAATTTCCTGAAGTTTCTTGTTCTGGATTTGTTTTGGTTGATGACTTATTATATAAATTAGTCGAGAAAGAATCCGGACCTGGATTAGTTATTTGTATTCCCACTAATATGGTTGAAGAAATTATCTCTTCTTGCCATGATGATCCAATTTCAGGTCATTTGGGCTTTGATAAAACATATAATAAAATTAAAACCCGATATTTCTGGACTACTATTCGGTCTGACACTAAAACATACATTGAAACTTGTCGAACTTGTCAAGGAAAGAAAGCTGAAAATAAAATGGCAGCAGGTTTATTATGTCCTATTAAACCGGAGGAAACGTTTGAAATGATTGGTATGGATTTGCTAGGACCTTTTCCCTCGTCAGACCGAGGAAATCGTAACATTATTGTAGCTACTGACTATTTAACAATATGGGCAGAATGTCGAGCCTTACCAAATGGTTCCTCTCTAGCTAGCTACTTCTCTGAATCAATCGATACGGAGCTTCAAAAACAATTCTTACTGATAGGGGAAAACGTTTTGAAAGTAGATTTATTGAAATGATCTTTGCCTCAAAACATACACGAACAACCGCCTATCATCCTGCTACCAACGGTCTGACTGAGCGTTTTAATAAGACTCTAAAAAGTATGCTTTCAATGTTTGTTAATAATAAACACTCGGACTGGGATCTTTATATCCCTTTTGTTTGTTTTGCTTATAATACATATATTCAAGCTTCATCCAAGTTTTCCCCTTTCTTTTTACTACACGGTTATGAAGCGAGGTTACCTGCAGAGGTAACCAATATCTCAATGGGTTGTGATGATGCTGAAGATTATGCGCAGATGTTGGAAAGTATGTTATTAGAAAAACGTAAGTTAGCTGCTCAGAACATTGAACAAAGTCAGACCGCCGATAAAATACGGTATGATGCTAAACATCGACCTACTATTTATCAGACTGGAGATGTCTGACATTATTCAGCATTGGTCTGACGGTTCAGAACATCTGTCTGCGCATGTTAATCGTAGGTCTGACATTTATATTTCAAATGAAAAACGTAATATGTCACCAATAAATACTAATCATAGTGAAGGTGAACAGTCAGACTCAGAAGGAGCTACCCTTTACCGTTTTCCTTCACCTAGAATTACTCCACCTAATTCACCCGAACCAGAATTATCAATTAGGCGAAGTCAGAGAGAACGACGAGCCCCAAATAGGTTAAGCTATTTGCTCACTCACAGCCTCTTTTTACTATTAATTTTCAAATTACAATTGTTCAGGCCGCTTTCATAAAAGCAAATCCAGTTATTTGGAGACCACTACTCCAATAATAAATGGAGACATTGAGGTTGATATTGGGACTAAATATTATGAACCATGTGCAGGATTGTCTGAAGTTTTGATAGAGCATAATATGCAACCAGATTTTCTACACGATCGGTGTAAAAGTGTCTTTGAAGTTTCTTCTCTAAAACAGATATCTCAAATGTGTAAAGATGTTACGATTGAAGCTGAGAGCAAAATGCAAGTCAGGGATAAAAGGTTTCTTTTGATAGAAGCTACTATGATAATAATTGGTGTAGTCAGTCTTGCAGACAGTTCAAAAACACGGACTGAGGTAAACTCTTTAAGAGCAGACCTAGAGAAACAAGTCTCGCTAATCCAAAACTTAACCACTAATCAAAAACTCTTTGAGAAAATGCTAGACACGATTGACCAGCAAGTTAGAGTCTTACAAGTAGAGTTGCTAAACAAAATAAAATTTTAGCTCGGATGAGAAATACTATTCCAGCCACCTCATTCACGATTGCCAGCATGGTTTCAAATTTAAAAACTACTTTGACTCAATTGCGAGCTATAAATCGTGCTTGGACTAAAAATAAATTAGATCCAGCAATTTTTGACCTTTTAAATTTAACTTTACCTTGTGGAGATCAATGACCGGTAGAGGCAGCCTATTCAATGAATTGTTCTCACAATCCAATGGCCCAAAAGTTGAGATTTGTCTTGAAATTCTGAAAAATAGACACAGAGTCCAAATTGATGGTAGCTGATCCTTTCACTCTTTTAGACTATAATGAGACAACAGGGGAATTGTGTAAATTACACTACACCGGACCAAAGTATGTATTTATCGAAGGTGAGTAAAATGTACAATTCCTGTCAATAGTTATAATTTGGTAGAGACTGACACCCTTGCAGTCGTTCCTGTCACTTCGAGCTGTAATTTAATTGAGAATAATAATACTTTGTTAAATTGCAAAGGTCATACATGTGAAGTACGGCACTCTATTCGGGAGAACTATACCTCTAGAATCAACATCAGTCTGGAATAAGCGTGATGCGAATACTACAACTAATGAGAGGCCGGCCAACGAAAGGGAGTTTGAATAAATTTGTCACATTATCCATCTTGTTGATGTTTCCAGTACCAGGTTTACTCTTTCCGTTAAATGAATCTAATATTGAAATCATTCAAATTTCATATGGAAATCCTTGTCAGAAATTTCAATTACCCGAAAGGCAGAATAGTTGCCATCAATCACTAAACGAAATCTTCGTCAGACCTTTGAGTTCGATCTGTTCCTTGAAACCCGAACTCCAAGTAATGAACCATGAAACTTTTCCGTCTATTAATAACAGAAGAAGAAGAGCCCCAGCAGATGAAATTAAATTAGTCGCAGTGCAAACTAAATTGATTATTATCAAAGAAAGAATAACTCGATTCCTATCTGCTTGGAACTCCGGTGAAATTTCAATCAATATGTTGAATGAGATAGGAGTAGAGAACATCACCATCATAAAATTGGTTCATCTAAGTTAACACTGAACCCTGTATTTTGTGACATTGATACTCGGTGTCAACAATTAACAATTGGTTTCATGAGAATTGAAGATTCGTTTGTTTATTATACCTGGTTAACCTCATTATCTATCTTAATAATTATGTGTCTAATTATTTTGATCAAATGTATGTGGTCTGACAGAAAGTCTGACCATGTAAAGTTGCGAAAAATTACTGACAGACGGGAACGAATCCCTTCCGCTGCTCCTGCACCACGATTGTGGTTTGCTTAATCAAATCAGACCCTAATTAATACCCCTTATTTATCACCAATTACACACTAAATTAAACCGCTAGAAAAATGACAAAAAGAAACAAAAACTCAAGTGAAAACAAGCATTAATACTAATTCACACCGAAAGGATAAATTAGTGAAACTCTTTAATGGGAGTCTATCTTTATTTTCGATTTAAAGCCTTTTATATATTCTTAAATCCATTGGTTTTCACCATATGAATAAACATTACAGGGTAATTAGGTAAAGCAATTAATGTAGCCATTTAAATTTCCAGTTTAACATAAACAAGTACAGTTAAGAAAACATCATGCATCTATTTTCGTTACACTGGGTTTACTTTCATCAATTTAACTGCGTTTAAAGCAAGGCCAATAACATTTGTTAGTGAATTCGTGGTGATATATTAAAGATACTTGCGTTTCAGTGTACACTCGATGATAGTAAAGAGTCCAAGATTAAATGAAATAGATGACCAGAGTGGCTTGTCAATTATGACTGTCAGTGAAAGAGATGCGAACAGGATAGTTAATAATATAACGGATCGGATCAACAAACCACAATGAGAAACTCTTTGGTGATAAAATGAGCTGAAAAATGTAGCATATAACAGGCTTTCACGTAATATTTCACAAAAGTTAATAATTTTATAGATAAGTTGTTGAATTCGATGTTTGAAACAAACGTGAAAACAAAACTGTTTAAATGTGTTAAATAATAAGTAATAAATACTGAAAGAATTTTATCAGGAACGGACGGAGATTATATGCTGAAGCTGTAGTTTAATGCTTAATGAAAGGGAAGGTTCACAACATGTGGGACTTATAAGTTACAGTTGATAAAATGAACATACAATTAATCACAAGTTTAGGGTTTACAATTGTTAAGGGAAAAGGTTTACAACATATGTGAGAAGGTTAACAATTAGTACAATAAGGCAAGGCTTACAATATGAATCAAGGGTTGTTGTGGAAGGTATCGTTGGTAAGGTAGGTAAGGAACCTCAAGAGTCAGGCACTGATTCTTAAAGAGGTTGGTAACTGAAAGGTTATGTGAATATGGAACATAAATGGTCAGTTGTAATCCTTTTATACCAAAATATCTCCCTTCTCTCTCATTCTCCTTCATATGAATCAATACAATATAATAACAATAACAACCAATTAATCAACAATGATATCATCTATTAATTAGTAAAAATGAACATTTCATATGCAATGAAGCATTATCCCAACATTTACCTAATTAGAGATCAACATCTCTATACATGAAATCAATAGAGCATCGCCTATTATTTATGCACCCTGTTATTGATTCATTTATTACAGAGTAATTAGTAATAAATACTAATAGCACCAATAAGTAAAAGGTATAGTTGACTAGAATCAAACAACCACTTGTAAATGTAATAGATGACCACAAAATGGAAGAATTTACTCAAACAAAATGAATTATGAAGGAAAATCCAAGAAAAATTTATTTTACTTTCTTATCTACGGGACAAAACAGTAATGAGCCACGAGAGCGAAAGGCATCTCCACAAATTGAAACTCTTCAAGGGGAGTCTATCTTTATTTTCAGTTTAAAGCCTTTTATATTAGGTAACCAAATGAGTTTTGATACTGATTCGGTTCAAATCATTTATTATCAATAAAATTTTTTTGAAACTACATTGATCAATCAAAATAGTCCCCATCGCTTTCTACGACCTTTTCCCACCTAGAAAGCAAATTTTCAATGCCATTTTTGAATCATAAAGTCAATCGGCTTTAAGGTCAAAAAGTTATCAATTGCCTTTTGACCTCCGAATCTGATTGGAACTTTTGACCACGTAAAGCGTTGGACATTGACAAGAAAAGGTGGTAATCGGATGGAGCATTGTCTGGAGAATAAGGGGGGTGAGACATAACTTCCCATTTCAATTCAGCCAGCTTATTTTTGACCTTTTTCGCGACATGAGGTCTAGCGTTATCATGAAGATAAATGACCTTTTGTCTATTGACCAATGCTGGCTATTTTTCAACCAATTTTGCATTGACTCTTGTCAATTGGTCAACATACAGGTAGAGGTCAGCGTTGACAGTTGCACCGGGTTCAAGCACTTCATAATGTACCACCCCCCTTGGACACCACCAAACACACAAAAGAAGCTTCCTCTGATGCAATCCAGGTTTAGGGTTGACCTTGATGCCTAACCTGGGTCCAACCAAGCATATGACCTCGTATTATTGTCATAGAGGACCAATTTTTCGTCACTAGTCATTAAACGGTCAAGAAAAGGTTCATTTCGTTGACGAGAAATGAGTGACAAAGCAATAGAAAGTCTGTTTGCTTTTTGATCAGAGGTCAAATCATATGGAACCCATTTGTTTAACCTATGCACTTTACCAATGGCATGTAGTCGCACTCTTATGGCCTCAGCAATTACACCAAACTCTTGGCAAGTTCGGAACAAGTTATTTCAGGATTGGACTCAACCTTGGCCTTCAGGTCACTTTCCGACACTGTAAATGGTCGTCCTTCCCTTGGTTTGTCTTCGATGCTGAGGTTATCAGATTTGAACTTTGAGAACCATCTTTTCACTGTTACCTCACTTATTGAACCCTCATCGAAAGCTTTGATGACCCTAGGGTAACAATCACCGGATTTTGACCCTAATTTAAACTCATACACTAAAGAAGCACGAATTAGAAGTTTAACTCGACATTTTACCGTTAACTGTGGGATGATCTGATCATTTTGATCATTAAATATGATCAATAACTGTTTATTAGTCATACCCTGATTACTAGGAAAAACAATAATTAAGATCATATTCTTAATTGTTGAATTTTAATTGCATTTTGAAAATAGATCAAAATCGTATCAAAACTTATTTGGTTACCTAATATATTCTTAAATCCATTGGTATTCATTATATGGATAAACATTACAGGGTAATTAGGTAAAGCAATTAATGTAGCCATTAAAATTACCAGTTTCACATAAACAATAACAGTTAAGAAAACATCATGCATCTATTTTCGTTACATAGTACATTAAATAATTATCCTATTAGGTCGACGTACATTTATAATGAATTTATAAATTAAATTAAAGCAAGTAACATTGATAATTAACGTTTAAATTAAGAAATAAAGAAATTCAACTTGTTCGATAATCGGTTGCATGTAAAAATCGAACATCGGACTTATATCCGGATAAATATCGAGATCAGAATTAGATTGGTACTTTTATACAAAACTCGGTCTGACCATGATTTAAATTGAATAAAAGCCTAATTGCATATAAATTTAAGCATGAACAGTTATATTAAATCATAAACATTACAATTGTAACCATTTCACAACAGTTTACAATCCGAAACTGCCAAAAGATACGGTCTGACACTGGTTAATTGTCAGAAATTTATACTTAATCAGTAATTTTCGATGTTAGACAATAACTATGTTGTAGAGCATCATTTAAATGATTTAATTGAATAAAAATAATCAAGGAATAACTAGTAATTAATTTAAAACAGTGGAAAAACGAAATTTTGTCGTTCAATATCGAATCTATGTAAACATCGAACATCGGATCCGAATCCGGACTCATATCGGTAGACTGGATCCGACTAAAATTCAAATTAAGTTAATTTAGGGTATTTAGAACAGTAATTCGGAAGAAAATTATGTTTAAAAATCATTTTAAACTATTTTCTTTCACAATTTACCCTTTTCACTCCTAAACATAACCAGAAACCTTTTAGAATATGTAGTCCTGTGTTTAAAACTCGTATTTTATTCAATAGTGAATTAATTTTGCTGTCAGGCCTTAATGTTATAAATTGTCGTGTTCAGAATTAATTTATTGAATAAAAAGGATGGTGATTCAATCGTTAGTTCGTCTAAATTAAAGAGAAATCAAAATAAATTCATTCGATTATCGAATAACAAAAACTATGGATCATCGGATCCAAACTTGGATCCAGGGGCTAGGGATTTTGTAGTAGCGTAACTGAGTTGATTTAGTACTGAGTCGGAGTCTATCCTCTGAACATTAATGAGTTCTTTTATATTAATAATCATGGGAGCAGTTTACGAGATAACTTCATATTAGGGTTTTGGGAATAATCAAATAGAGTTCATATTTGGTAATCAATACCGAGAGGAAGCATTCCTTATTTAGGCGAATGAGCCATGAGAAAGGAAGTTTTTCTCATTACATCACCCCGCGCTAATCATAAAATTGGTCTCCAATTTGGCGAGCATACTCATATGGACAAGGTGTAAGAATCAATAATACGGATCAATCTACCAAAGAGAGGGAGAATATCGAAGAAGGAGCTCCTTTTCATAACACTGGGGAATACGACGGTGAAAATACCATGAAAATTTATGAACGAAACACTTAGCGGCATCTTGGACTCCCGATAACTACATGTTCATTACTCATAACATTGGAAAGATAGAATGAATTTTTATTAAGCAACTGAATGTTAAGGGATCACCCATATCCTTTAGACAGTATGAGTTATGAACATGTAATGAACACTATCGGGTCAGGAAAATTTTGCAATTTCAGAAAATGAACTCCCAATGTCAATTAGAGGTGAAATAAAGAATTGACCTTGAATAACCTTGAGCACTTGAACTTATCGTTGTGCAACCTAGATAAGCTTATGGTTCAAGTCTGAAGTCTGTAGCAGTAACCGTTCGTGAGTTGTGCCTGCATGAAGGCGTAAAATGAAAAAGAAACGCCCGGTAGTACAACAACATCTACAGTTTTATACAGTTATATACATATACTTTAATTTTTGTTTTTTTTTGTTTATTTGGGTTATTATTTTATCGTATCCCCGTGTCATAATGTCACCAGGCGAACTGGGTATACTTCTACTTTTTATTTTCTCCATTTCTCCCTCTGGTAAGACTTTTTTTCCTATGATTTTATCGTTCTTTACACTCTCGGAAGGCCCATAGCTCTTTCCTAAAGCACCCCTACGCCATTTTTTTGTTCGGTAGCGCCATCTGCAACCACCTAGTTTTTTGCGCCATATTCAAAACTAGCTGTTATAATTGAATGTTATGGCGTAGGGAATGCAAGTATTCTTTTTTTCAGTAACGCACAAAATCAAATCGCAGGGAGTTTGCCAGCAGAGCCTGTTGATGATGACGCTGTTACTTCCGAATACTCCTTGTCCTCAACTACTGGTGGCGTTCCTACGCCTAGCGATGGGTCGCTTTCGGACGCCTTAGAGATAGACTTCCAAATTCAATGGTGATGCTGATGGTGATGCTGATGGTGATGCTGATGGTGATGCTGATGGTAATCCCGACGTTAGTGCTGGTGGTAATGCCAGTGGTTATGGTGGAGGTAATGCTGGTGGTAATGCTAATGGTAATGCAGGTAGTAATGGTGGAGGTAATGATGAAGATAACGGTGGTAATGCCGGTGGTAATGTTGAAGGTAATGGGTTGATGACCACCAGTCAATCGACAAGTCTTACTACAAAAAGACGAAGAAAATCACGAAAAGGGAAGAAAAGGACCGAAACACAGCCACCAGAACCAACCGTAGATGTTCCTATTAAACAAACGGTCCGCGTCGAAGCATCTATGGTGTATTTTCCGGTTTCTACTCCTCTATTTGCTCGTACACCAACTGGTATACTTAAGGGTGGAGAATGGGAACGTTCACTGATCCCAGAAGACCGATTTGTTGATCCGGTAGATTTGGACACGATGGAAGAAGTCAGTCTTGAAAGACTTAAGGAATGGGCCGGGAAGGATGCTAGTGATAGGAAGGGGATAGGAAATTGTTAATTAATCAGGAAAAGGCCTCGAAAGCTTATGCACGCGACAATTGTTATTTGTGGCAATGTGCATATTGTCCTAATACTTATACTGACGTAAAGAAACTTTATGAGCATGTGGTAGGAAGGAAGCGATCTTCACGAGACCGGTATTTATATTGTACCTGTGAAGTACGGTGTGAACAGGACGGAGTGGAGAAGGAAAAGATTGGAAAAACCCAGCGACCGAAGAAATTCCCTTGGGGAAGTATCACTTGTGAAGACAGAAGTAAATATAAGCCCGTTGTAGATGAGGTTACTGTGAATGTCACTACGACATTCGATGTCCCGGATTCACTTCAACTGATCTGGGCGAAATGGATGATTGATGAGCGGCCAAATGAATCTTCCGGTACACCGGTTGGAGTTTGTACTACAACCGTTTAACTTTCATATTAAAGGTATGAACTCAAATTTTTCAATATATTTCTGATCATATGACACAGTTGCGACACTAAGCGACAATAGGTAGGGATTGCATTAGTATACCATTTTATAGAGGACATGTGAATGTATAACCTGTTAGTGCAAGAAAGTGCTAACCTAAGTGGGGGGGTAACGTAGACATTTATTTCAATTCCTAATTCATTTATTCTGTTTCTCTTTTTTTCAAGGTATTTAATTAGGGAATGGTGAGTAGTTATTAGTAGTGATCAGGGATGATGGTTCTGTGGAACAAAATGTTGCATGGGATTGTACATGTTTTGTCCTTGGGCACTATAACTTTGTGAGAATCCTGAGGTTGGTTGAGGGTTAATATTTCCAAACTGGTTCAGGAGTGATTGTTGACGTGACTGGTAAATGTTTGACGGAAAATTTGTCAAAGCTGGTACGTTTGTTTGTTGAATAGTTGGTTGATGAAACTGTTGTATTGGTTGTTGGTTTTGTAGCTGGTTGGGTTGATGAGGTATTTGGTATACTGGGTATTGAGAGTACGGTGTTAGTTGTGGAATTGCAGCACTCACTTGGACATTAGCATTAGCGAGGTCTTTTCTTCCTGCAATCACGAACAAAATGACCAACCTTCTTACAATAATGGCAAGTGACATTAGTTCTATCCCTGCGAGATGGTCCAATAGTCATCTCTTCCATCATTGTCTGCATTTGTTCTCGTAAATCTTTAAGGATCTCGTTTTTCATAGATTCGACGCTTGTGGCTGGCTGTTCATTCTTTTGGATAACTGGCATTGCACTTACTGGATAAACCGAGGGAGAAATCCCTGCAAGCGTGCTGCTTCCTCGAGTCGTAGTCTAACAGATCGGGCAGCTTGTCGTAGGTGTTTATGTAGTTCGGGTAAAGTTTTGATGTCGCCATCGGACTGCTCTTTGAATTCAGCACTCAAACCTGGTTGTAATCCATCAATAACACAAGAAACATAATCCTTTAATGGAATTTTTCCTTTTTCAGCTATAGCATACATTTTTGCAGCATAATTACATGGGTCTTCGTCGACGCGTTGTAGAGTTTTAGAAATTTGCGAAATATAATTTTGCGTATCGTCATTTGGGTATGTGTCTATAAACAGTTGTTTAAAGCTCTCCCAGTCTGTGAAGGTTCTTGTTTCACGTTGTGCTTTGAACCATATTAGATATTCCGGGGAAAGGTAGTTTGGCACTTTAGAAAGACGAGCTTCGTCATCCCAGTTCGCTGAGTTAGTTTTTAATTCAAACTCATCACACCACTCTTTTGGGTCAATTGGATAACCAGTGAACGGTAATTTCATTTTAATTAATTGTAACCCATTTCCATTTGACAATATTTCTAGGTGTTTGCGTGCCAAATGTTGGGATAATTTTTGCCTCGAAAAATTCACTTTTTTCTCACAAAAAGCACATCTTAAATTCGGAAGTTCAAATGTAAAACCAGCGCAAAAACCAAAGTCCGGGTTTTGCTCCATATTTATAGCAACTGTCAGAAAATTTCCTCCAATAGCTTTCGCCTCCGCAATCAGTTACGAAAGATCGTGGTTTGCACTACTTGAAGTACTTACTGGGGCGGCAATCGCTGCTCTTTGAATTAAGGCTCGAGGATGGACCATAGTTCCAATTACTCCAACCTGGTGAACTTCACCAGGCCTGGGGTTTGTTTCATAAATTGTACGTTCATCGACAATGTTTGTATTACAAAAAGGAACACAAGAATTGTTTTGGTCACCATTATTTTTAATCGAAGACATTTTAATTAGAACAAGAAACAAAATGTGAATATACTTCAACAATAAGAATAAATAGCGTGAGTAAGGAGATATTAGACAAAAGTGCGGGAATAAATGTAAACAAATATGGTGGACAAGGAAAAAGGAAACCAATACAGTGGCGCCATCTGTTAGTAAATGAATCAACATGGAAATTGAGTTCAAAAGCGCCAATTTTGAATTAAGATTTAATGATTTTTGGTCTGAAATGATTCTAATTGCTTTTAAATTGATCGAATAATTATTTAAAGTTAATGATTGTATAAGGAAATGAATTTAGACTTGTCCAAAAGGGACTTTGGACTTTTTGTAGAAGGGATGAATGTCAGACCCTGGATTTTGATTACTAAATTTATTTTCAGCTTAAAGAATCAGGAATAAAAGTTGCGTCAGACCCGGGATTTCTTAGAATAACACAAATAAGAATTAAAGTAAGATCTATTTTATGTAAAGTTAAGGAATTTAAGAAGCGAATTGTTCAATTCAAGAGATTTGATCAAAGGTTGGATCAAACTTATTTGCTATTAAAAGAACTACATGAGAAGCTAAATGTTTCTAAGAAATTGCTAACCTAACTCGTAAATTAGTAAGAATTGACTCATAAATAAGGTATTTACATACTAACTAAAGCCTGAAAATAGGTTTAAGTGTCCGTCAGACCTAACTTTCCCAGATCGTATATTGGTATATTTAACTATCAAGAAGGAAACAAGGTCAAACGAACATCTGTTGACTTAAGGTCACTTACTCTGCTCTCCCAAACGGGACTATATAAAGAATTGGTAAAATTTGATCATTATCCTAAAGTTCAGTTTTTGGATCAAGAAGTTTAAGTTTAGTAATTATTAAGTTCTGTTTTGATCATCTAGTTTCAAGTGAAAATACCTCTTTGAACCTTTGCTCGGTGTTAACTTTAAATATACTGTATTCTTTATTCTTTATACACAACAGTATTTCTACAAGACCAGTAGAATTTTAATAAAGAATCAGAGTTTTCATCAAGAAAATTTCTATTAGTCCCTTTTCAATTCTTTAATCGGTCGTCAGACCCATCCTAACCATTATCATTCTACACATGGAACCCGGCTCGGTGACAATATTCAATAATCGTACCAAAGAATAAAAAATGTTAAAAAAAATTAAAAAGCTATTTTGAAATTCAAAAAACTTCTAACAAGCGAGGAATTTCTTGTTTATGACTCAAAGCTTCACTTCTCAGAAAATTTTACCATTTTCAATTATGAAATGAAGCATGAATATTCCTTAATTAACTATTTTTTCATCAACTTTTTTCTGCCTCTGAAATAATAATTCGTCATGTTGATGCATACGCAATAGCAATGAAACGAGAAAACTCTCATCGAGAAATCATTATTAACTTTAATCATTATATTTTTTCTTATTGTTTAAATTAATTGCAATTTTAGGAAATAGGGTGGCTCGTTGTCCCTCCGGTTGTCGAAAGGCATTCTGTCAGCCTTACCATCGGCCATTGGATTTCACTGGATGTTAGAATAGATTTTGATAGAATAATTATTGAATGTCCATGGTGCCATACCGATTCTAAAGCCAAAGATTTTTCTACTAATTGTACTCTTTGTGTGCGACTTCGCAATTTACGACCCTGGCTTACAAGCGTTTTTGGCAATTCCGCTATTCCCAGAAATGAGTTCCATACTCTTCAGAGGAAATACTGATTGGAATTCTATGAATCAAAATTTGGTATTTTATCTGGTATTAATCATCCTAATAGTCTCAGTAAGTAGTTCATTTGTTTATTATTTTCTGAAGTTTAATGTTATTATCGGAGCGAAGCGAAGATTATAACTCAGGTATCGACAAAAAATTTCACTTCAAACTTTTACGTTCCCCGCATTATCTATGAACGTACTTGCATTCACACACCACTTGTACTGTGGAAAAACAAATGACTCGATGATTGTCTGAAAAATTTTTCAAGGTCATTTTGCGAAAAACGTTTTTTGACATTTAAGGTTCATTTGGCGGTCAGCAGGTGCAACATAACATCAACACTCGTAGAATAGGTATTCTTTCTTCTCATGAGAAGAAAAGCTGCGATAATGCCTTCAGATTATTGCTAATAAATTGACCAACGATTTTAATGATGATCACCTCCGACTATGTGGTTATCCTGTTGCAGATATCCCGTCGGAAAACAGCAGCAATGCAGCCAGGAGACAAGGCTCAGACAAAGCACAGTCATTAGAACCCATTCTGAAACTCGCAAGAGGTTGTCGAGTTATGTTACGTTACAATCTTTGGACTGAAGCGGGTATCGTCAATGATGCGTTGGGTACATTGACATCTATTTTATATGAATCTGGTCAACGCCACCAACAATGCCCGTTGCTCTGTTCATTCAATTTGACAACTACAGAGGACCATGGACCAAGGACCACCTAACCAACCTAACCATGCTACTCGGATAATTCAATCCCAATAGTCCAATTACGCGGCATTGGAAGTCAGACGGAAACGATTGCTGGCGAAAACAGTTCCCAATAAATCTGGCACATGCAGTTACTATCCATAAATTACAAGGTTTAACGTTGGCTGCAGCTGTAATCAACATCGGTGAAACAGAAAAAGCAATGGGTGCATCATACGTTGCTTTTAGTCGCGTTCGGACGCTAGATAGCTTGATCATTGATCAAGTAATTGATTTAGAAAGATTGCATAAGATTTGTTATAGCCCTAAATTTTTCTTGAGAAATACCTTTTTAGAAAAATTTTCACACCTTTAATCTATGTGAGCCTCACTCTCTAATTCTCCCCTATTGCTTTAACCTATTGTTTTGATAATTGCTCACTTGTGTTCGAAACTTTATCAAATATAAAAATCAAAACATTTTGATCATAATGTTTTGTTTGTATTATTCAAATCTTATTCTAATCAATCGAACTTTATCTGTCTATGAATTTCAAAAAATTTTGTAATCATTATTTTTGTTTTTTTTTGTTTTTTCTAGGTGCTCTACATGGTTAACACCTCCACGTGATGTATAGTGGGTATTTCATGCTGTGATAGCGTGAAATAGCTGAGATAAATATTAAAAACTTAATTTTTAAATTCAATATACATCGTTCATTTATTTTTCATAACAAAAGCTCAGCTTATGCCGAAGATCGTCTGCCCTAGTAATAATTGTTTCTAGTTGTCTCTACAGGACCTTCAATGACCGGTGATGAGCCTTTAGAACGGATCTTTTTACCTCTTGCGGCTGCTAAATGGGATACAAAAATTATTCCAATCTGTGATGATAAAATTCAGTTTTTTGCTCGTGTCAAAGAGGCTTTTGGTAAAGAGAATTGGGTCGATGGAGATGTCATTGGTTAAACTCATCCAACAAACTCGTGTTTATTATCATCTTCAGATGTGAAATCATTTTTGAAGGGTTTACCCGGGGGTATTCCTCTGACTTTTTTCCTCGAAGGAAATGTTTTACTGATTTTACTCTTTTTGGATCATGGTTGTTCTTGGAGGCTAAAGAGGTTAAAGACTTTGAGCCATTTCTCACTGTTCCTGCAAGTTCCATTGACGATGATCAATCATTAATTTATTTAGCTATTTTTGACAAAAATAATTCTTAGATTAAATTTTGTTTTATTGTTTCATTGTAAGTTTATTGACAAATGACGAGGATACAATTTTCCTTGTTTATTTTTTGAATATAGAATTTATTTTGTCATCAAATAATTGTGTTTTGATTTAAATATAAAACTTGTTGATTTGATTGTATTTTTTATTGATTTTAATTTGTTGAAGAGATTGATTGGTATAATTTATTTAATCATAAGTTTGAATTTGAGGGGGAGAAAAAAAAGAGAAGGATTTTATTTTAATCATTGTTTGGTTGGAGGAGATTCAATTTATCATGGTGGGATTACATATATGTAATCATAGTAGCGTCAGATTTGATTTACTTGATTGAGGTTTTTATTTTGAATGAATAATAATGAGCATTTTTTGCATCTTAAAAATTATTTTTATTTGTTTTCCATTTTTGAAAG
The DNA here is from genome assembly GCF_039701765.1 of Tetranychus urticae. Taxonomy (NCBI): domain Eukaryota; kingdom Metazoa; phylum Arthropoda; class Arachnida; order Trombidiformes; family Tetranychidae; genus Tetranychus; species Tetranychus urticae. The sequence goes on along the minus strand of NC_142958.1, from coordinate 19,243,978 downwards.
AGAACCCGCGGAAAATGGACGGAGATTGAGTTGCTGAAGCTGAAGCGTTTTAATGCAGAGCAAGGAAGGTTACAATATTTGGATACAATAACGATTGAACACTGGTACAATAAAGAATGTTAACATTAAAGGTCTACAGTTTATAAGTTACAACATATGTTCATGGTTAAAGATACAGTTTACAATTCATGGGTTATAATTGATTCACAATAGTATTACAATGAATTTAGTGGTTATACGACTAGATGGCTATGAGGAAGGTAGCGGTAAAGGGAAGGAAAAGGGAACCACCGAATTCTTCCTAGAATTGACCGATGGCTGAAGAACTAGTTGAATGGAACTGGGAAGTTAGTATGAAACAAACGAGAGAAAGCTAACTCCTTTTATACCGAATTACGCTCTCTCTCTCTCTTTCTCGTCTGAGTGTGTTCAAGTTATGATTAATTACCATTAAAAAGGTCTTTGGCTAAACGTAATTTGTTTAATTACATTTGCATTCATCTAATTAATTAAAAGTTGACCTGTGATAATAATTATCACCCAGTATCGTTGTTTATCCAAGTGTGAATAGATATTCAACATTAAATATGCAAACTTACAACTAATTGATAATCATTGATTCTTTTTTTATTTGTTACAATTACAATTTTTTGGTTTTGATTTTAAATAACTGTTGATTATTGAGATTTGTTATAATCGGTAGGATCACAATATTTTGTTGGTTTATTAATAATTTTTCATGAGATGAGATATAGGATATTGTTTATCATTTGTTGTCAATTATTTTAAGGAAATAGTAATTGATTTTGTGAATAACATAAGTAAATTTGGATATTTGAATGGAGACAATAATTTTTTATTACAACGGTGGGATAACATACATGTAGGTACACATGTAATTGGTTTTTGCTATTTCCATCATTAGCCTTTCCATGTATTTTTGGCATGTTTTGGCTCTGGCCGAGTGACCCTTTTGATTACATTTGATGCATAAATAATTGTTCGGATCTGTTTTGATTTCGCATTGAGTTGTGTGCATTTGAGCACAGTATTCACATGCATGTTTTCTATTACATGATTGACAAGCAAAGCGCCAGCATCTGTGGCATTGAATAATTTTGAAGTAGTCACATACTTGGTATGTTTTGCATCTCCACGTTACCTGACCTCTTAATTCAATTATTCTGTCTCTTATTGACCGTGATATTCTGTATAGCAGATATCCTTTTTTGGGAAATTTCGGCTCAAATTTGGCATTTTTATCGAACCGTTCTCAATAATTATTTCTTCTAGAAATATTGCTGAATGACATGGAATCTCATTTTGTTGAGTTCCTCTTATCCATATTACCGGGTCAAATGGCTTAGGGGAGACTGCAGCTATGGTTTTTCATCTTAATTCTTCAATAATTGTTTTGATATGTGATTTCTCAACTAACCTAATTGTTACTCCGTTCCTATTAGGATTCATAATTTTTATTGAAGTTGTCAATTCTCCCTCTTCTTTAAGTTTTCTTATTTTCTTATTATCTAAATTTTTTGCTGACATTTCTTTTTTGGATGCTAGGATTACTGGGTCTTTCGGTGTTTCAATTATTTTAATCCAATGGCTTTTCTTTGAATATTGAGTTTATTTATTTATCACCTCGGTGTTGGCCTTTCTTTTTCTTGACTTTAACTTGCTGGATCCATCTTGCTGGGTTGGGTTATCAGTCTGAACTTTTAATAATTGTTTTCTTGGAATGAGTACTTGGATGCGTTTGGTTCTAACTGGACCTATCTTCAATTTTTTCTTTAAATTCTTGTCTTCAATAATTGTTTCCAGTTCTTCAATGTTCTCGAGGTCTTCTTCATCTATCTCGTTCCACTTATCTTCCTTTATATTATTAGATGTTCCTAAGAACCATTTATAAGCCCATTTTGTCAGGTTTTTGGCTTTTTTGGTCTTTTTTCTTCGACTATTGAAGTTGCAATAATTGTTTCATTTTTTGAGTTGTCACATTCTTATTCACCTTCTTTGTCATCTTGAAGATCCCCTCCATTCACTTTTACAATGTCATTGATTGATGCTTCACTTAGAGTTGGTTCTTCTACCATTTTATTTCAATAATATTTGTTGGTTTTACTTTGACGGTGGTTAAAACTCAATTTTGAACAATCATTTATTCAAAAAGTTTTGTTGAATATTTGGTGTAAAGAGAAACAATTACAGTGAGTCCAGTGGGTTTAATTGAAAAGATAAACATAAAGAAAGCTTCAATTTTCAAAAATCGTTCATTTTACCCGTGGATCAGGAATATCAAGTTCTCCAGGGTTCGTGCAGGATAATGCGACCCCGCATGGGACCAGAGATGTTTTGAAATACTTCACAAGAAGTTTGGTTAACGTGTAATCGGCATGAGTGTAGAGGCGGGATGGAGTGGCCGGCCTATAGCCCTGATCTCAACCCGTGCTATTTTTTTATGGGGCTATCTAAAAGATGGATTGTATAAGGATGCACCAGCAAACTTGAATGGCCTCGAAAAAGCCATTATAAAAAAATTGGAATCGGTCGATGATGAGATGCGAGATAAATGATTCAGACAGATTCAAATGGAGATCATTTCGAATAAATTTATAATCAACCATAGCTATCGAGCTTAAATTTGATGTATTGGAAGCGTAAATCGCTCTACTAACAATAAAAATAAAGGCATACTAGAAATTATCAGCCTCCGTTTGTCACTTCGCATTAAACATTTCGATTAATTCTTTCTTCTTTTCGTTTTCTCATCAACAACATCATTTTAAAAAAATGAAATAGATATTCGTAATCAGCGCAATATTTTTAAAAAAAATTAACTGGAAAAAAATATTTCGATTGGCGATTTTCCCTATTCTGTTGCAGATCCTCCTTTGGTTTTCTTTAGCATGAATAATAGCTTATGATTCTTGATTGCATTCACAGAAACAATCAATATTTGGCATGTTAGACATTGATTGTATAATATCTTAAATGCCAGTTCAACAGCGCCATGAGTTAAAAATACTTGATAATTATCGGAGCGTAGCAAAGCGAATCCAAGATTTTAACTCAGCTTAGCCATTTTAAAAATCGTCTTTTTGGTTTCTGTCAGCAGCCATATCCCCTAAACTACTTGCCTGAATCACTTGAAACTAAAAATATAGTTCGAATAGTTTGTGCAGATGAGCAGAAAAGACTTTCGAGGTCCTCAGAGGTCATTTTTTGGGAATTTGACCTTGAGAGGTTATTTGCCGTGAAAGGTAGTAAACGCTGGACCCATTGAATCTTCTTATTGCTCAATATTTACTCTCAGTCCAATCCACTCTCAAATTCAACATTAACCTTTAATCATCTTTATATCCAATCTTAATTCAGAATTTGAATTCCTTCTACCAAATCCTTCATTTCTTAAAGTGTTAAAAAAGGTGACAAAAAGAAAGAGACGAGAAAATCTCTTTCTCTTTACCTCAAATATCCTTCATTAGTATTGTCATATTTTACCTCTAACGAGACACTTTTCCTATCCCTACCTTCAACACAGCTAAAGCTGTTAAGTTAACCAAAAATATCTTAACAATAGTTGGCTTTAGTCAACACTGTTTTCACTTTGAATTCTTCCATATTCCCAACCTCATTGTTAACCAACGTATTCCTCAACAATATTACCTCTTACTATAAAAACCTGAATTCAACTTTCATTCTATGTTCATAATGTTTTACTCATCTGAGTGCTTAATTGTTCCAACATTATCTACCAACTCAACAGTTCTAATCAATTCATTTAATAAAGTTTCAATCTTTCTAGTTGTTTAATTATTAACCAAAGTGGTTATCGCGAATTCTGATTGTTCTGTTTCATTCTCTTGATTGAGAATCTCATCCAACTCATCAACCCTTCAATTCTTTGATTAAGAATTTGTCATTCATCATCATTCTTAGTAACCACCAATCTGTGAACTCAGAACCCTCTCAATCGGCATCTCGAATCAATCCTCGATTCGAACCCATACTTGTAGTGAGAACAAGTAGCAATCCTCTTCGAAGTCCTGCTTTCATCTCTAAAGAGATTTTAAACCCTCTCAGCCGGTTATTTATTAATTTTTGATGCTTTTTCATCATACTCACAAAAGATCATCATTATGGTACATATATTTGAACTGATGTGGCTGAAAACACGGGCTAATACTGAAAAACTCATATTAGGCCATATAACAATATTACGGCACCTTGATATCAACCAAGAAAAAAAACATCGTAAATTACCATGTAGTTGTCAAGATATAGTCAAAAGCAATAACAGTTTCAAAAACTCAAAAAAAGATTTGAAACTAGAATAAGCTGTTTTTCGAAAGGTACAAGGTCTGGCGGGTAACAAAGCACAATAAATATTCGAGAGGATTCAAAGTGAATAGTTGCAAAGGCCTCATAGGTAGAAAGATTGAAGATCGAAATATAGATACTTGAAATGATGGCGAAAGAAGTTAGAGAAAGAAAATGAAGTCGTTTGACTTCGTTAATTCTGGCATAAATTATCAAAACAGAAAAGCTCCCGTTGTAGGTGGAAACTTGAGATGCAACTTTGGAACTGACGGTTCTGAGTAACCAGAAAAATTACAGTTTGAAGACTTGAAATGCTAACTTGTGATTAAGACGATCGAGTCTCGAAATCAGACAAATGCACATCATACAAAATTTTATAATTTAACCATTTCAATGCTTAAAGTCCTGATTCATTCATAAGCTAAATAAATTCACAATCTATAAACCTTCTCAGCCCAGTATGCTTTAACAAACTTATAATAATATCACAATTCAGTGATTTTTGTATTTTTAGATCACTTGAGAGCAATATTACAGATCGTGTGCAATCTTAGTTCCAACTAGGTACTAGTCAATATTTAACATCTGGATCTATCAAATTGCCAAATGTTTCTTTTAACAAGTAAATTTTACGAAACATTGCAATAAAAAATAGGATGGATTCAATCTGTTAATAACGCTCCGATTTTGGCGAGTGATCGTCTGACCTAGTGCTCTTTGTGCATTCATTACTTTAAACGGCACGAACACTCTACTCTGTCATTTCATTGTGAACACGCCACGCAATGGCAACATTGTGTGTCATGTGTATACCAGGTTGCCCAAAAGTGACTCCCTAACTTTTTTTCTGACCTGAAAATGACCTTAACTGAGGATGATCGTCTTTTCATAGTTAAAACTAATTACCGCTGCAATGTTTCTGTCGCAGAAACGCTGCGGAAGTTTGGAATAGCCTTCGGAACTAAGAAAAACCAGGTAGAAAACAGTAACAAAGTAAGTTTTTGACTTATTTTCTAGTTTTTAATATTTTTAGTCTCATTGAGAAGTTTGAAAGAACCTATTCCTTGTTGGATGACAATGAAGGAAAAACTGACCGTCCAAGAACAGCTCGAACAAGTGAAAATAGTAATGCGGTTGATGAAGCAGTTTCAGTAAATTCAAGAGCTTCGCAAAATGAAATCGCCGGGATAGTTGGAACATCGCGACAGACAGTGCAACGCATTTTAAGGAAGGATTCGGATCTGTGGCCTTATGAAATACAGATTGTGCAGCCGATAAGTGAGACCCATGCAGTCAAAAGATTCGAATTTGCGAACACTGTCTTGAACATGGTGCACGAGGGAAAAATAGGGTTATCTAGGGTTATTAAAATGATCACAAAAAAATGCAAAATCAATGACTAATGCTTTCGAAGTGACCACCATCAGTTTGTTTGAGGCATTCAAGCCGACGCAAAAACCCGTTTATTAAGTTTTGGCGCATTTGTTGTGTGATGGCTTTAGACGCTTCTACGATTGATTTTTGCAGTTCTTTTAAGTCTTTGGGCTCTGATGCGTAAACCTTACCCTTTATGAAGCCCCAGAGAAAGTAATCGCATGGATTCAAATCAGGTGAGTATAGAGGCCACTCAATTCCTCCACCCGAAAAACGAGGAAATCCGAGGGCAATTACCCGTTCTCCGAAGAAACCATGCAAAGTTGAAAAGACTTGACTGGTCCTATGGGTTGTGGCTCCATCCTGCATAAACCAGTGGGTATTCTTAAAACCCTTTCGACGTACAAATGGCCGGAACTTTTCAGTCCACAATTTGTTGTAACTTCCACCTGTTACGTTGTTCGTGAACATTTCTATCTTAACAAAATCCAAACAAATCGCAGCCCCGACAGTTACACGCACAGACTGTAATGATTTTGACCTTGAGAAATCTGGTTGCTCTGTTCCCCAAAAACGCATATTTTGCTTGTTCACGTAATTGTCCAAGAAGAAATGACTCTCATCCGAAAGGTTATGTTGTAAACAAGCAGAGTTTCATCATGGATCAATGGAACAAGCTTATTTGCGAAGGTCATCCTTTTTTCTTTATGGTGCTCTTCCAACCTTTGATGGCATTGAATTTGGATGCAGCTTCAGGAACTTTCTCAAAATTATCTGTAGGCTTTCACGATTGAGCATAGCAGCAGCCATCCGAACCGATGCATTTGGATTTTTATCAAAATATTCTTCAACGGCATCCAAAGTTTCGGGCGTGGTCACACTATAATCAGGGCCAGGATTGGAAGCGCGTCTATCATCCAATGTTGCGTGCTCAGCCACTTATAGATAGCCCTGAAAAATAATGAATAAAAGTTGTGGTTACTAAGAAAATTCAAACAAAAATTTCACATAAAAGTCAAAAATTTCAAAAATTCTTTCTTACCTCTTTAGAGCTGAGTCAGATGGTAGGTCCTTTTTTGCAAACTTACTATGCATGGCTCTACATGCTGCAGTAACTGATTTATCTCTAGTGTAATATGCCACGATGAGGTAAATTTTCTGCTCAACAGTTAAATCAGTCATTATTGAAAAAATAATTTTGTTATAAAAATACTCAGAAACAATTTTGCATTGACCTAATAGTTAGGTTAAAACACCACATAATTTAAAGTTGAAGTAGTTCGGTTCCCATTTGTCACCCTGTATTATACACTGCTGGAAAAAGTTTGAGGACAGTAGTTTTTTTTGAATAACTTTTCTGTGGAATGATTGTTTTTTTACTGGTTAAAATCACATAAAATATTCACAAAAATCTGGTGTCCTCAAACTTATTGCCAGGACTGTATAAATCAGTAAAATTAACGAAATCCAAAAAGATAGCTACAACAATTCATGCGTTACTGTTTGCTTGATTGGCAAGGCGACTTTCGGTATGTAAAGTAAATGAAAATTATGATTATCTTGGATCTAACCTGAGCCATAAACCTACAAGAGTCAAGGTTAACACCAAAGGTAGTTCATCTAGTTCAGCCTTTTACATACTTTTTACAATTGTTTACTCAATACAATATTTGACTGTAAAATCGATTGACAAACAATTATGTAACTACACATTTAGCTCTGTCCCAACAATCATTTATTGTTTACATTCATCTTATTTAAGGTATCAATTGGCTTACTTCAATTATCATTGATAATCGGTTGTAAATTCTTATTATTACATCTCATATTAGTGTCATTATGATGAACAATTCCAATTAAAACCAGATTATCTCTGTTCTATTTACTATTTATAGCTGGAATAATCTAACAACCATTAATATATTGATAACATCTTCTCAATTAGAGCTGAAAATTTTCTGTCTGTGGGATAAATTAATAGTTTCTAAGCAATTAATGAAATATTAATTGAGCCAGTGATAAATTATGTTTAAATTAAAATATATCTCAGGCAATAGCCACAGAAATATAATCGTTTTCCTGAAAAATTCAAGAATATTTTCAATTTCAATGATTGACCGTCAAAATAACTGTAACACTAACATTTCCTAAAATTCATTATTGGCCATCAGATACCTTTCAATACATTTCTGTATAAACATCTAAAGGTGTAACACTTAAACACTTGCAGATGATGAGGTAACAATAAAGCATGCCTTACCTTAATCACAAAATTTGGTGACATTGATTAAGATTATGGAGACTATGAAGCAGCCCATCTGATTTTGGTTTCATTGATTCATTATTATCATAATCGTCAAATTTTGTGATTAAGGTGAAACATGTTTTCTTGTTACCTCATCCATCCGCAAGTTTTCAAGTGTTGCACCCTTTTTCATATAATATGAGAATGAAAAGAATGCTAAGGTTTCAGATTAGAATCGGCTAATTGTTAATAAAAAGTAACAGATCTTAATTGAACGCAGTCCTCGATGGATTATTCATTGAATTGATTGATTGAGATTGAATACTTCAAGCACTCTGTCATTAATGTCTCTTTGATTGGTTTGGTTAAATCTGCAAATCACAGTTAACGGTTTCTTTTCCCTCGATCGAAATGCGAATCGGACTGAACTGCAAATTAATAACAGAAAGTTAGTGACGAAAATGTATTTGTAATGTAATTGAAAATCAAAACGTCTTTTGGTCATTAACTCTGTTCTTACTTACTCAGTGTTCATCCTTCTTACCATGATCTCTCCTCCCACCTGATCATTACTGTTGATTAAAGATGCTAGAAAGATAATGTGATTATATTTATCCATAAAAGACTTGGATTAACAGGTTAACAGATACTCTTCTCTTCCCGTTTCATCAGCATGATTAATGTTACCTTTGTACAATCTTTTTACCAACAAACTTTCCAACTGAGAAATAATTTATTTTTTAGACTCATAATTACAATTGTCCAACGAGAATAAATCATCAATGTTTATCTGTGAATAGATCAATAAAAAAAGAGTAAATATAATTAAAAAATTCAAAATGTGCGGTATTAAGTTACAAAAAAATTTAACCCTAGTGACTGAATCTACGGTAGCAACGCGACAGTCAACATTTGGGCAAGGTTCATCTGATAATTGGACTAAATCATCTGATTCACAATTACCAGCAATTACACAATTGTCACCAATTAAGTTGACAACTCGTGATTTCATTTTAATAGCAACACTCGCCTTTATCAATACCATTACTGGAGCAGCTTATTGTGTTTTAGCGCCCTTCTTCTCTAAAGAGGTAAGTCATGTAATAGTTGATCCACCTTATCTCCTTGTATTTTTACAATTTTCAAATCAACTTCTGTTTTAACTAGTTTAACGGCTATTGCTATTTGCATTTCATGCTTTTCTGTTACGCTCATTTCCATCTTGTATTCCATCTTTTTGGTCCGTCCATTGTCGCATTCCCTGTCTTTAAGTTAACTGTACCTCTTTTACGTAGTTAGCTTTGCTCAAAATGTAAAAGCCACTCCATCTCTATCTTTGTACTTCTTAATACTGGATTCAAGTTGCATAACTAACTGTGTTTTCTGTATTTTCTATGTACAATCAATGTTTTACAGCTTTCGTTACATGTGTTTGATGCATTTTCTTTACTTCCGTATTTTAAGCTTTCCAATCACTGTTACATGCTGATAATTGCTTATACCCAAGCGCCTACAAATGTCTACGATTTTTAATGCAATTGTATTTGTATTGTAAGTTGATCACAAACATTAAATCGATCAATTAACTTATGCCCCTTTTATTTGCAGGCTGAGGCCAAAGGATTATCTCCATCAGTCTATGGTATTTTATTTTCAATCCAAGAAGTTATTGCGTTCATTTTGTGCCCAATCTATGGCAAATTTGTAAGTGTGCATATTTAAATAACCAATCTAGCAATTGGTTAACAATTTTAACAATTTTTCCATAAATTTTTAACTGAAAGGCTCAAGCGACTTTCTTCGACCATAATCAATCTTTAAGACGCATTTGACTTGCGATCTTCACCTTCGAACAATAGACAACTTGAGGGTGTTGGTCAAATTGAGCAAAAAGATTTGAGCAAAATCCGTTTGCGCTAAGAAGATTTGAGCAAATTTTGCTCAAAAATTGTTGATAATTTTCAGAGATCATTCTTAAATTTTTAGATCATTCAAGATCCTACAAAAAATATATCATATTAATTTTATAATCGATAATAACATCTAATGAATGGTCAAAATCAATAGAACTGTCGATAAACTGAAAAAGGTGTTAAAACATTGTCGTGTACCAACAATTTTTATCGACGAATGATAAGTTTAGGCTCTAACTTTTACGGCCACAGAAAGCAGTCGATCTAACTGAAAATCGAAGTGATCGGCTGTACGTTTTCTGATTTTTCATCGAAATCTACATCATTTAATTGAGTTTGATGAAAAATCTGCTTCCATAATTGAACAAAAGCCGGTGAAAGTTTCAACTTTGATCTCGATTATCGCAAAAACTAAACCTGAGTTTAAAATTGTGTTTGCTCTAATCAGTTTTGCTCTTAAATGTTTTAGCGCAAAAGGTTTTTGCTCAAAGCTCTTTGCTCAAAATAACCCAAATCACAACTTGAGAGGTTGAATTACAGTAGTGGTCAGGGTTAAGACAACTTTTTATTGCGTGGCCGCGACAGCTTTAAAGCTCTAACTCTACCTATGTGCTTTACCCAGGCTTTATTCAGCTTAGCTGATAATCCATCAGGAAGGGATGATGGGATAGTCCAGGGGGTTTAACCTTGGGTACTCCTCTTTAATGCAATCCCCAAGACGCAGATTATAACTCATGAAGATTAGCAGTCTTATCGTCAGTGTTAACCATCAGGCAACATTAAGTTAGCAAAATCGGAGATTTTTTTCATAGCCGCGATCTAACAGTTAATGAAAGCACCAATAAGATTGAACTTATTTTGTTCAGTTTTTATTGTATTGATATTGCATAATGCTCCCCATTAGTTATAGTTACTTACTATCTCTCTTACCAGACTCTCCAGACTGACCAGACCTTACTCTCTCTGTAAACAGCTGTTAACAGTTAATAAGCGTTAAGAACTAAAGAAAATTCCTGGATAATTACATTGTAAATCTTTAAGTTGCAGATCAAAGCGTCTTCTAGTCAGCCAGTTACCATTTTTGCCCTGATCATCAAATAAACCATCAGATAAACTCAATCCAATGAGAATAGGCTAGTGAATTGTTTCACCAACAATTGTTACAATTTGACTTTTAATTGTAGCTCTTATGTAAAATTTTTATAAATATGGCAGTACATGAGTTCCTGTTTTCGGATTAATATCTTATTGCCCATCTCAAGTATTTCAACTGAAATCTTTCATTTTTTTGTCAACTCATGAGCACTTACATGAATTGGCAATTCACTTATCTGTTTACTAAATAGTTGTCATTAAGAAGATTGATTAGACAAAGCTTTCTATCTAATTACACAATCATTATTATTGTTATTATTGATCTAATCGCATTATTTTCTGTTTTCAGTTACCTAAACTTGGATTTCGAGCTACAATATTAACCGGAACTTTTGTTGGCTCAGCTGGTATCTGTCTATTTGGGTATGTGTGAACAACCACCTGAAAAACTGACTGTTGATCTGAATTAAATCTAATCAAATTTATATCGGTTCTAGGGTATTAAAATGGGTGTCCGATGGAAGCACATTCACAACCTTTTGTGCCCTTATCCGTTCTTTTGGATCAGTTGGACTAGCAGCAGTATCAGCGGCTTGTTACGGCGCAATTCCTGTCTACTATCCAAACCATATATCTCAAATATTCGTAAGCATCGCTATAATTCGCATTTACATATATCGAATTTTGATTTTTTCTAGTTGATTAATTTTCACAATTCCACAGGGTTTAGTAGAGATGTGTTATGGAATCGGAATGATCATTGGACCCTTACTAGGAGGATGGCTTTATGAGGTGCTTATTATTTTCTTGTACTTTATAATCACAATTTTATACTTTATTATAATATTCATTTTATATCATTTTTTAATTATCAACTGTATCATAATTAGGTTGGTGGATTCGATTTGCCCTTTTTTGTTTGTGGGGCCCTTCTTTTCCTGACTTTTCCAATTCTTTTTGGCATTTTCCCTAAAGTTGCCAGTAAGTTTTCACAATGGCTTGTTTTCTTGATCCAGTACAGACTTTAACTCTGCAATATTAATGATAATCATAACACCAGAACAATTGACTTTGTTTTTGATGAAAAGTGTTTGATGCCTGAAAGATAATTAAAGTCAGAAGAGTTCATGAATAATACAGACTTGAACAATCATCGAGAAAATGTTGATTTGCTTGTTGATTTTATGATAATGGAAAGTTTTTTCTTAGTTAATCAGAGGGAAATTTCTATCATTATCTTGACTTTTTCAGACGACTGAGACTTATGAACTGAAAAAAAGGTTTTGTCCTTGCAAAGATACTAACTATCCATGCATAAGCTCCGATAGACTTGATATTTGTTTATAATTTCCCATGTTGAAGTCTTTCGATCTTAACATTGTTAAACTTGAAAGTTCTGCATCTACATCAATAACTGTTATTGACTTGTATTCTTATAACTGAGCCATGAATATGATACTAATCTTGATTTATTTTTACCCATTTAGAGATCACAAAGAATGATAAAAGCGCTGGTCTTATCAAAGTGTTGTCCAATTTCCGCATAACACTGCAAATTTTGATTACAGTGTCTCTTTGCATTGTATTTGGTTTTAACCAATCTATGCTGGAACCTCATATAAGAAGTGTATGTAGCATAATATTTAGAGCATTAGTCAAATCGTAATTTACCTAAAATTTACCTAATTTTGCATTTTAGTTTGCCAAACTTCGAACCACAGCAGTTGGCCTTATTTTCTTGTTATCAGGATTATTCTATGGCGTTTTCACATGGATTGTTGGTCTAATTGTACCTAAATTTAAAGATCTTACATTTATGAGCATTATTGGTAATGTAGCAATGGTGGTTGCTTTCATAATTGTGGGGCCAATTTATCCTTTGCCTATCAAACCGTAAGTTTTATACTTTCCCAAAACGACCTTATTTGGTTCGTTATTTAGTCCAATATTATTGTTTCCCAACTCATGTCCAAGTTCAGTTGAATAAAATCCTTTTACACTTTCCAGGAGTATTACATTGGTCGTATTGTCACAGATCTTTTATGGAATGGGTATGGCTGTTTGCTTTGTTGCAAACTTTACCCAAGCCATGCGGGAAAAAGAGTGAGTAATTGATAAATGAACAAAATGAATGTAAATTTAGTGTATATTTATGAATAATTTGAAACCATTTTCCCTCTCAGTTTATCAGATTTAAAATCAGACGTTGGCGCTGGTTCTATAATAAGTAGCCTTTTCGTTTCAGCCTATGCTCTTGGGTGAGTTTATAAATAATTTGCTTTCTGTCAATCAATACTCAACTAATGATCTAATTTCATTCTAGAACCGCTCTTGGTCCGATAATTGGAGGTTATCTTGTCGAGCATTTCAATTTCCCTGAAGCGTGCGTTTTCATTGTCCTTTTATCAGTATTTCTGGTTAGTATTATTTAGTGATGAACAATTACAATCATTTGATATTATTAATAGCGATAACTAATTAATTTTCCCCCATTTCTTTAGATAATCCTTATTGTTGGAACGATGTTATTCCATAAGCGTAAACCATTTGTCGATAAAAGCGCCCAATTTAAGAATCGAGTTGAACCAGTACGTTATTGAATGAGACAATTGCAGTATTATTTAAGCCAGCGACAATAGTCCAGAAGAGAGCACGACACGACTGCTAAAAGCATAATGGCCTCAAGAGGAAACCTTTTTACTATCCAGGAACCAAACCTCTGTAATTGAGGAACAACTTGAAACATTTTGACAATTTGAGAAACAATTTTGGAACACAATAATGGAAATTTTTCATGAAAGTCACATTCACCTTTTATTTAATTGATAAATTAAATTATTCATTGGAATCTTTCGCAATGTCAATTTTTTAAGTTTTATGATTTTAATTGAATTATGACCAATCTGATGATCAAATTACTAAGTTGCTTGGGGCAGTTTTTGAATCAGTCGAAGTTTCAAGAGCACTCTAACGTCATTTGATTATCTTTTAGGGCGCTATTTTTAATTCTATTAATTCTTTTAATTCTATCAATAACTATTAGTTCGCCATGTTAGATTTAATTGCTAATGTACCTTTTCAGAGATTTAAATAACTTGTTTTAATCGCATGCGTTCAATGCTGAATTACAAAATATCGTCGTCTGTTGAGCCACCATTAACTGACAATAATCCAATAATTTGACTAAAAAACTGGTTAAGACGTTAGTTAGCATGGTAAAGCTTTGCAATAAAACCTAACAATCAACAATTGGTTGAAACATTGAATAAATAATGACATTAAAGAGGCAAGATAATGTTGAGGATGTTATAAGGTGCCTTTAATTTTGATCATTTTATTTTTGATTAATCAAAACCAAAGATGACTTTGTTTCTCACATGCTTACGAAATGAAAAAATTGTTATTTCATAAAATAATGTTTACCTCTTTTAACCTTGAAACTATTTAAGGTATTTCCCTTTAAGTTAAATGTTTAAACCAAGTTTTGATTAAAATTTGATTTTGCTGAATGAGCAACGATTACATGTTTAGTCTCGGAGCAATCAAGAATAAAATAACATATCTTTTGAAAATTCAAATTAACCAAGTAAACTGACCAAATCTAAGCCATTTATAATTTTGTTATTGTTAATACATCTTGATGTGCTTGTGAACTCAATTTGAATCATCATGCTACCAAAATTAGGATTAATCTATCTGATTATTGTGCAGTTTTCTTTTGCTTTAACCTGGACAGTTGATCCAGATGAAGATCGAGATATAGCCCAGTTGATTGAATCGCGAGGATTTGGTTGTGAACGTCATTACATTACAACTGAAGATGGTTACATTTTAAGTGTTTTTAGGATGATTAATCCATTGGTTGATGTTAATCTGGTTTCCAAAAAGAGACCAATTGTTTTACAACACGGTTTATTGGCCAGTGGAGTTGATTTCCTCATCGCATCCCCTGGTGGGTCAATTAAAGAATGGGTTGACCGGGGTTTTATTGACAATGATTTCAACAGCATTTATGATAACTCGATTGATGATACAGTTGCCAACAATTTGGGTTTTGTTTTAGCAAATCTTGGTTACGATGTTTGGATATCTAACACTCGTGGCAATGTCTATTCACGAAATCATACACATCTTGATCCAGATAAAGGTAAGAGCAATCAGTTAACGAGATGCCAAGCAAACGAACGATTAGTAACATAACACTAATCAATTGCTAACAGCTAGTTTAGTTGGACTTTTTCAAGCTAAATGTACCTGATTGAATGTATTGATTGAATTAGCTCCAACTTTGTCATTGAGTTGGTTAGGTCGATTAAGGAAAAACTGCATGTGACCAAGAATGATACTAATGATGGTGATGATTATTACCAACCTTGAAGATTTTACATTTAACAGCTTAATTTAACAATCTTTAACGACTGATGATAAACAGAGAGTGGTAATTGGGACTATCCTTATTTAACCTTGATCCATGTTGTGTAAATAATAAAATATGTGTGCATATCACTCTCACATTTGTAAACATCAGCTGATGTTAAAGGGTTAAAATGGAATAACTTTTTTTTTGTTTTGACACCATTTTTGTTATCTAAAACCTTGGTCCTGCTTGTTTACAGATTCAGAATTTTGGCAGTTCACTTTCGATGAGATGGTCGCTTACGATTGTCCAGCTGTCATAAATCACGTCTTGAAAGAGACTAAACAAGGTAAGTTGAAAAGATAGTTGAATTGTCACTGCGGGGGATCAATTGCGATGAAATCAGGTTGAAAAATTATTACGAAGTCATTTCAAATCCTATTTTAACAAAAACGTCATTTACTAATGATTTACCAATTAACCTACAGGCATTTTTAAAAAATTGCATAAAATATCTTCTAATCGGATTTGGATCAAAGAGTTACTTTACTCTGGATCAATTTATCTGGATCATATTGACATCATAGCAAAGAGTAATTACTACATTACTCTTTGCATCATAGTGATCTAATAAACATGATAGTTTTACACATGTGATCTTTTGAGTGCTTTTCATTTTTAATGTTGAAGATTATTTTTAATCTCTGTTAATATTTTTCCCCATCCTATTGATAATTCAATATGCATCTTTCATGTGTTATTCTTAGAGACTCTTGGCTGGGTTGGACATTCCCAAGGAACTCTCATGATGTTTGGCTTACTTGCAAGCAAACCTGAATACTCAAACATTGTTAAACCTTTCATTGCCTTAGCTCCAGTTGCTCGAATTGACCACATAAAATCGCCAATAAGACTTTTATCTAAGATCAAGCCTATTGTAGACTATTTTAAAAAGCACGCAGAAGAATTGTTACCAAATAGTGGGATGATAAAGCACCTTGAAAAACATATCTGTACTCCGAAATTTCACTTCATCTGTACTGACATTGTATTCATGCTTATGGGATTTGATTCGGAGCAACTTAATATGACCCGTTTACCGGTCTATGCTGCCCACTTACCAGCCGGTACATCGACCTGGAATATTGTCCATTTTTCACAGCTGCTTAAATCAACCGCTTTATTAAAATATGACTTTGGAGTAAAAGGCAATTTACGTAAATATGGTTCACCTAATCCTCCAAAGTATCCCTTGGAAAAGATTAATTCAACAAATATAGCACTATTTTACTCAAAAAATGACCTGTTAGCTGACCCTAAAGATGTTTCAATACTAAAGTCGATTCTTAAAGGTGATTTAAACTTTGATCTTGCTAGCCTCAAGAGTTACAATTTGCTCAATGTTTCTAACTTTCTCAATCATTACAGGTCCATTATTGCTTGACTATCTGGTGCCATTTAAGAAATGGAATCATATGGACTTCACATACGGAATTCAATCTGGTTACTACATAAACAGAATTGTGATTGATGTTCTTCGTCGGTTCGACAAATGGTGATAATCATGACTAAAGCAAAACTACGCCATTTCATAGCTCAACTTTGAACCATCGTTATCTCCTCCATCGGTGCATTAATTTTGCACCAAATCATTATTATTGTATAATACAGTTTTTTGTACTCTTTTTAACAAAATGATTTTTGATTGCTAGTCTTGTAAATTTGCTCATTATCATCCATTAATAAACTTGAATTTACACCCGTCGAAAATAACTTGAAATTGTTTACTTATTGATATACTTGGTACATTATTTTTTCCTACATCCTTGCCACGTAAAAGCTATGACTGCGAAAATTTGTGTAATCAAACACAAGACCAATAATTTGCAAACGCATTCAGTGTATATTGAGTCTGTCAGGTTAAATTGTCTCATTACACTGGAATCGGCACTTTCATCCAAGTGGCTTTTATAAACATCTTTGAAAACGTTGGCAATTGAATCTGTTGAATTTTTCAAAGCTTGTAATTCATTTTCACTGGTCCATCTTTGAATAGTGATTCGTGCTATCTTGAAATTAGTGTCTAAAAAATCAATCATACGATTGAGCGTGACTTCAATAGCATTAGACAAATCAATGGTGCACCTGGTAAAAGGTAAAGATAACTCACAATCAAATGGTATTTTTTTCGTCTAACATACCTTTTAAAGCCAAAAATAGCGACGATAACTCCATCCATACTGATCCTTGCAAACGATATACTTGAAAAGATCTGTAAAATACGAGGAAGCTCCTTGATGCGAATCAAAAATCCAGATAAAAGCGTATCATAGATGGTTGAATTGGGAGACAAGAGTACAGATGAAAGCATATTGTCAATAAATAGTGATCCAAAAATGACACCTCGAGCCTGTGTGTTCATTGCGGCCAAAATGTATATAAGCAAAGAAGAGAAGAATCGATCCAAAGGTTGATTGCTTAGAATGAAAAAAATGACATAAGAAAGTGTCACTGATAGTACAAGAAACGGTAAATCAGCAATGATAAAGGCCACGATGAAAGATGTTCGTCCATACCAGTTGTTTGAACACTCTTTACGTATTGCTTTGGCATAAAATGGCAAAGCTGCAGCTGGAGATAACGCAGCGGTTATGCTGATAAAGACAAAGAGAAAGAAGAAAGCACCAACATGATCTCGTGTTTTGTTTGACGATTCTGTAATACCTTCAAATAAACGGCCAATTTTATCCAAGTTTAACCATGTACGAATTTGTTCCGTTAAACATCCATCACTCTTTCCTATGTTATAATAACTAATGCCAACCAGGAGAGCCAAACTGATAGCGACTGAGTATTTCAGTAATATGGATAGTCTATCACGGATGCTGATCAAACATTGACGTGAAATTAGTATACATAAATGATCTTTAAAAGCACCACGGTAGTTCATTAAACAACTGGCTAACGGTTTGTCCTTCTTCCACGGGTGACTCTGATTGTTATTATTTGACACTTTTTTGGTAAGTGTTTCAATCACTTCAATACCATATTCACCATTAGCCACATCAAGCAACACATCAGCGGGATTGTTAAAAGAGTCAAATTTAATTCCAACTGCGTTTAAAGTCGATGTCACTTGACTAGGTTTACCTTCAAACATGAATTTACCATTGTAGGAAAACATGTAGACATCTTGAAGTAGATTAAATAGTCGAGCCGAGGGTTGATGAATGGTAATAACAATAGCTATTGACAAGGAGGAAGCAAGTTTAACCAGCAATTCAATCAAAGAGTAACTTGACGATGAATCTAAACCCGATGTTGGCTCATCCATCATTATTATTTCAGGCGATGCAATTAGTTCCTGGGCTATTGATAGTCTTCCCTTTTGACCTCCACTAAGATTTTCAATGATTTGGTCTACACAGTCAAAGATGTTCAATTGGGTTAAAATTTGGTCAATCTCAGTTTTTATTTTCCCATAGTCAGTCTTTTGCCTTGAAACAAAGTGTAATTTAGCAGCATAAGTCATTACTTCTCGAACAGTCAACCGCTCAAACAGTTGATCTTGCTGAGGTATGAATGAAAAGGAAACATGGGAAATGGGTCCATGTAACCTTATATTGTCAACTTGATCAACTTTTCTCACTCCTGCCAAACACTCCAACAAAGTTGATTTACCTGAGCCTGATGGACCCATGATTGCTGTTAACCGACCCGATCTGAAAGAACCATTACAATTTTGTAAAATTGTTTTACATCCAAACGTTGATCGATCACCTTTAACACGGTTAGCCAATCTTTGCATTGCTGTTGGGTAACAACGATATGTTAAATTAGACCAAGTTACTGTGAAAGAATCGGATAAATCAATTGTAGAACCACTGTTCATCAAATAATTTTCCATTGATTTATCGTGAATTGTCATGGTTGATCGTTGTCCACTAAAAAACACACAAATGAAATGTTAAACTAAATAAAGACTAGACTGATGGTTCTTAGGCAAAACTAACAACAAAACGCAGCTACAGTCATTTGTACAAGACTGATTGACAACTTTTGCCTTAAATTCAGCTGATTACATAAAAATTCTAGGTTGATACATAAACCTTAATTTCCACGATTTGCATTAATTTAAGGTTAATTATATGCTCAATATGATACAAATTATTTGCTTTGCTTCAGTAAAAATTGCTAGAAAAATGATGAAATCGACAGTTAATCTTGAACCATAAGCTACATTATTAGGTACACATTACTGAGTTTGTTGTTCATTTGATTACATTTATATTCAATTTCAATCTTGATTTTGACTACAAGAGCTGTTTATTAAATGTAGAGTCATTACGCTAACAATCAAAAACAATTGCTTAAGTATTACTGCAACAATAAGCTGTGAGATATAAACTCGAGGGTGAAACCTGAATTAATCTAATGAATATAGGGAATCTAATCTAGTGAGTAGCTTAGCGCTTTGCCTTAGTGCATCTAACTATCATATCACTTCGCAATCGTTATTTAATTATAGTAACATTTGCTGATAAATCAATTGAAAGGAAAAATTGACTTTACCCATGTCCTCATAGACCTTGGTTTAACTTGATCTATCGAGATACAAGATCCAGATTACCTTTCGCATGCCTTTCGATTCAAACTTCAAGTTTCAATAAATGCAATTAAAATCAACCAATTTCAATTTAAAACAAATTTACTTCCCATTGACCTGTCTAGTTTTGTTTACAAAGAAGGTTTTGTTAGTACAACCAACAGTTGAAGTATAGTTCAAATCATTTCTTCATTACAAATGGAAACATCAACTTCATCTTTCAACTAATCTACTGTTTTTAACTTTTGTTTTTTATAATCATTCAAAATTTAAGTCTCCGACCAGTGATCATTTCATTAATTGACATCACTTTCATTAAGTTCAAATATGGTCAAATTAACTGCCAAGGAATTGCTGGAGTTGGTTAAACTCTTGAGAATTGATGTGTTCTTCATGTTGACTATTTTCGCCCTTTACATACCATCAGTGACCGTTACTCAACTTTCCCAGGATAAGTATTGTATAAATACCTATTCAGTTAATGAATCAATTTGCTTGGAGCTGGAGACACATACCAATGACTCCTACACTCCAATCCGTAACATGGTCTTGGAAGATGCAACAACCCTTAAAATGTACTCAACAATTATAGTCACAGTACCTGGTATTGTTTTTTCACTTTTCCTGGGCTATTGGGTCGATACTTATCCAGGTCACATTCGGTATATGCTCACACTTGGTCCAATCTGTGGAATCCTGCAAAATTTGATTACAATTTATCAGTGTTTTGCTTTTGACATAAGTATGACTCTAAACTATTTCACTACGTTTTACTCGTCCTTTGCTCCAATCTGGATCCTTTTCGATTTCAATAAGACAATTAGTCAAAGTTACATTTTTGATAACCTAGGAAGAAAGAAATATGAAGCCACAGGGTGCAATACGTTGCAAAGTCAAAAAGTTGATTTTTAATGAAATCTATTTTTTTTGCTACGCTAGTGCGTTTTTAATAATATTTCACTTTTATCTATTGCAGTTAAAAGCGATGAACTATATTCATTAAGATATGTTTTCATTTTTACTTTTCACAAGAGAAACTATTGGAACGCCCGAGCTGCTTTTGTCAGTGGCTGCAATGCTATCTTCAAGGCAAAGTGCCCAAATATCGTCAACTGGCCACTAGCATAACAAAAGAAAAACTATGTGTCTCATTATTTTTCGTTCTCTACAATATAAGCTCTAAAAGTTTTAACGACACTAGAAATATCAAACTATAACCATAATAGAACCAAATTTTTCAGACCAGAAACTTGCAAGATTAAACTAGAGTTTGAAGTCGAAATGATCTTGACTTGACTTTCGTTTTAAGCGCAATTGCATGCAATAAGTTTAACAACAAACAGAGAGCAAGTTACTTAATTAGATAAATTTTCCGTTTTAATGGCCATAAAAGAAAATCATATAATTTTAAAGAGAAACTGATTCATTTTTTGTTTTTACACAACTGTAAATATTGTTTCCTATTTTAATTGCCATTTTGTTTTTTTTTGTCATAGAGCCAGTTGCATTATTGTACACAAATATACCAGCCGCATTGAGTGGTTCCATGGTTTGCATCCTTACTGGAACTTATACGTATATAACCAGGAAAACACCGCCAAAATATCGAGCAATTAGATTTGCAATTTTAGAGCTTTTCATGTTGATGGGTAAGTAAACTTTCTTTTAATGAAAGGTTTAATTTCGAAGAGCTTAGTGATTTTCACGATTCAATCGGTATTTCAATCAAGTCAATTAAGTTTTTTTCTACTTTCGTTTTTTAGATCAGTTTGAAATTTCGTTATTTTTATAAATGAAATTCAAATACACAGAGTTTTTGCAACAAAAATTAACGAATAGTGTTGCATCAAATCAGAAGGGAAGTAATACTTGAATCACCGGTTTTAGAGAGATGTTATTCAAGTACTTCCCTTGTCGGACAATATCTTTATTGATTGTTTTAAATAATGTAACAATGAGTCTAATATTTATTTCTCCTTTTTCTTGTAGCAATGCCTACATCAACAACTGTTGGTGGCTATGTGCTTGCATTGAAACCTTGGTTTTCTGGTCAACATCGTAATTACATTGGAGTTTTCATCATTTCCATAATAAGTTCAGCTGTTTCAGCACTTTGGGTGGCAATTTTGCTTAATGATGCTGGCACTTCTGAAGAAGAAATGAATAATAACAATGGCCCTAGTTCGGGTGATTCACCTAGAAACAATCGTCATGAACTAGGCAAACCTGCCAACTCTAAAGATGGACCAAAGAGTACAAAATCAATCATTTTGGAGATCATCAACATTCGTAATGTTAGCAATACAATGAATACGGCTTTCAAAAAGCGTGACCACAATGGACGATTCTTTTTATTGTTCACAATGGCTAGCATGGCTATTTGTCTGATTGGTTACTTGGGTGAAAGTTCAATTGGTTTTCAGTTTGCTCAACGCGTTTATCACTGGAATGCTGAATATTATTCATTCATGTCAGCATTCGTAATTATGATTCCCGCAATAGTGACAATAATCACACCTCCAATTTTAATGCACAAATTTCATTTAGATGATACTGCAATAGGGATAATAGGAAGTCTTTCACTTGTTCTTTCTATGTTTTTTCGTGGACTGATTCTCAATGAAGCTGGATTCTTTATTAGTATTGCTTTTGGTAGCTTCATGGGCTTATTGCCCATCTGTAATCGAGCTGTGATAGCCAGGATCATAAAATACAATGAAATTGGCCAAATATATGCACTTTTATCTTCTATCGAATCGGCTGGGCCTTTAATATCATCTATGTTTTACTCGCAGGTGTTCAATGCTACAATTAATGATGCTCCTGGTGTTGTTTATATTGCTGCTGGATTCGTTGTACTGTTTTGTTTAATAAATATGAATTGGCTTTTTTGTACAAGAAAGAGTTGGGATTTAGTTTTATTGGGTGAAATGGCTCCTCCAGGCGTTCCAATAACTGAAAATGGCACTCAGGAAATGACAACTGTATCGGTTGTTAATGACGAAAATATTGTAAGGGTCTGAAATTTTATTGTTTTCTTGGAAATGATTAAGTCTTGATTAAAGTACAAAATTAATTTCTTTAGTATTATGTTCTCAGAAAAATGTTTCCAGAAATCATTATTATGCTTTATGATTTATTGCAAACAAAATAAAAAGAGAATGCAAATTTCGTAAGAATGGTTCAAGAATTTTGAGCGCAGAAATAGCTGATAAATTTTTGCAAAATGGTGGCAGTTCAAAAGTTATCTTGTTGGTGAAACACTTGAATTTAACATTTTTGATGCGATAATTGAATGCAGTCACCAATCGAAACTTAACATTAGGATCAGGGTATATTGTCAGACCCTGGATTTTGATTACTAAATTTATTGTCAGACTAAAGAATTAGAAATAAAATGTGCGTCAGACCCGGGATTTCTTGGAATAAATGAAAAAGAGAAATAAACTATTTTATGTAAGGTTAAAGAATTAAGAAGCAAAATTTCCAAGTAAAAAGATTTGAATAAAGTTAAATGAAACTTATTTTATGATTAAAAAAATTAACCGAGAAGCTAAATGGTTCTGAGAAATTGCTAACCTAACTCGTAAATTATTAAGAATTAACCAATAAATAAGGTATTTGCATACGGATAAAAGCCTAAAAATAGGTTCAAGGGTCCGTCAGACCCAACTTTCCCAGATCATAAATTGATAAAGTTAACTATCAAGAAGGAAAGAAGGTCAAACGACCATCTGGTGATTTAAAGTCACGTACTTTGCTCTCCCAAACGGGACTATAAAAAGAATTGATGAAATTTGATCATGATCCACAAGTCTAGTTTGAAATTATTACGTTTAGATTGTGGATTCACAAGTTTGGTTTTTCGAGTTCAGTTTAGTTATATTTGAGTTAAGATATTGCTTGGTGTTGTTCAGTCTTATGTATCTTTCTTTATTTATGTGCTTCACAGTAGTCCTATGTAACCATAGAGTTAATAAAGAAAGTTCAACAAGAAAATTATGTCCTCTTCATGTTTAATCATTCCTAAAGGTCGTCAGACCCATCATCCTCATCATCATACTACACATGGAATCCGGCTGACAATATATCAGTATCCAATATCGATACAAGAAAGAAAACAAAAATAGAGCTAAAGCAAGAATGAATTTGTGTTCAAATATTTGTTCCACCAAAATGAATACAGTTAAACTTAAAAAACGCGAACAACAACAGCAATGGTAACCTCTAAGAAATTGCTGGATAATAGTGTTTCAATGCAGATTTTTGCTTCCGTATCCAATGCGTACAACCAAAACACTCTATAAATAAAAAACAATGATCTGGAAAGAATATCAATCACATTGGAAGCCAAGTTAAAGGCGGGAACATCGAAGGTGTTTACCATTGCGTATGGACTGACATTTTTTTTAATTGACATATTGATTAAGTTGAATACATATTGTAATTAATGCGGAACTATTTTTGAACCTTATGAAACAAATATCTGACAAGGGAAGGGTGCGAACCGTACCTGAGGGATTTTGATATGACATAGCGCAATCGATAGGGGCAACTCTCCTTATAACCAAAGCAAGTATCTTTCATCTGTAAATTGGGTGGGTCTTTAGATTTTTGGGTTTAAAGTTGGACCATTTTTGATTTAATGTAAAATAAAGTTACGTAATTTCAGCAAATGCGGTGGTTAAGTAGGTTACAGAGGCTTATGTTTTTGGTACGAAACCAGGTTAAGGCAATTTTTTGAAAACGCATTTAACATTAATCCAATTTATAGAGATATGCTTTATTATGCATGGGAAGCTTCAGGTGATAGCATGGAAAAAGAACGAGCAGGATTCAAATCGGTACTTCAAGTTAATTTTGATGTACTCGTTGAAAAATGTACCAATGCAGATTGCATTAGCAACACCATAAACTCCAACAAAAAAGTATGTTTTCCTCTTCTTCATTTGCTTATAGTTAGCCTTTCTCGCCGTTTCCTTTTCCTACTTTTCCCCACCTTAACCTTTCTTTCCTTTCCTTACTGTTGCATCTTACCTTTACCCTTACCTTACATTTTCCTCTTTGCCTCACCCCTTTGCTATTTTCTTAAACTTGTCCTAACCTTATCTTACATTAGGTTAAGGTAAGATGATGTAAAGTAAAGGTGCGTAAAGGTAAGGTGAATGTTAGATAACCTTATCTTTCATTACCCTTTCCTCTCTCCATCTTACCTAGCCTTACCTATTCTTTTGTTTACCCTTTCCTATATAACATTGCGCATGCCCTCACCTATATATTAACTACGCGTCTTGCCTATACTATTGTCCCTCCCTCTTTCTTTTTTCTTTCTTTCAGACTTTCTTTTACCTTTTAATACTATCATACTAACATGTACATGTACAGGTAAAGGTACCTTTAACATTACATGTCCATTTTAACCTACCTTTTACTTATCTGTACCTGTGCATTTACATTTACCTTTGCAAGTACATTTGCTTTTAACTTTACTTTTACATTTACTTTTAGTTTTACATGTACATACAGGTAAATATACCTCTACTTATACATGTACAGGTAACGAACCTCTACTCATACATGTTCATTTAAATGTATCTTTGCATTTAGCTGCATCTGTTCTCTATATTTAGCTTTATATGTATTTGTTTTTACCTTCACTTTTACATTTACTTTTAGTTGTACCAGTGCATGTACATTCAACTGTACCTTCGAATGTGACTTTACCTTTAATTCTAACTCTACCCCTACCTCTACCTCTACCTCTACCTAATTACTATCTTAATCTCGAAAGCATTCTAACATAGCACCAATTTTCTTTTATTTTTATTTCTTTTTTCATCAAGAAAAATGGTCGCAACACGTAGGTGCAATAATTTGAGAATGCAATTCGTCAAACGTGCACCATTGAGAAACAAGATCTCTGGTCTTTATTGGGTTCTGGGTGTCAACAAGATTGTCTATGATGCTACACTTGACTCGATGGTGATTGTTCTTGCTCGTCTTTGATTCGGCACTTTTGCAACGTATGGCTCAATCGGAACGGGACTATATTAAGAATATTTTGGAGGAGCTAGGAGAAAATGAATTTTATACAGATGACTCTAATCAGTTGAGAAACAATCTCTTAGATATGTGGATAATTATGAAATCTAATGAGTAGTAATTAATGCTTCATGTTTTTTATACTTTTTTCATGCCATATTTTCAAAATGACTTATGTACACAGTGATTGGGTTTTAATTTTTTTAACAAATAAAAATAATACATTTATCGATTATCAATTATGATTTTTTTGAAGTTTTTTTTTAAATAATGAATATATAGTAAAGTTTGGTTGATCATGATAATGATTGTAAAGTTTTATCACCGGTCAACTCGCAATTGGCTGAATAAAGCTCAGTTATTCATGAACAACTTCTAATTAATCAAATTATGGTTCAATAATCAATTGTATATAGCCCAAGTTTGCAAATAACTGCAATTAACCCAAATGTAGTTAGCTTGAATTAATCCTAAGGAGATCGATAAAGTGAGCTGTGAGAGTCGGATAGGAAATTTAGTATAAAAGAGCTAGAACTCCATTGTTTTATCTCATATTAACTTCCCAGTTCCTCTTCATCAATTCTCAAGCCACCGGCCAGTCATACAGAATGGGTACTTTCATTTACCTTGCCGCTACCGTCACCTTCCTAGTAAACATATTGCTAACCATATTATGTTATCGTATTGAATATTGTAAACCTTATGATTAACTCTATTATAGACCGTGAATTGTAAACCACTTATTGTATCAGTGTTCTGAAATACAGGGTGTTATAAAATTAACTTTAAAGTTAAATTAGATTAAAGTTTAAATTTGAATTTCTCGGCAACTGCTTGGGCTAGAGGTCTCAAAAAAGCTACAATAGATAGCGCGAGCGATATCGACTTAGAGGTCAGATGACCTGACACAACCAGTTGATCCGTCATTTTGTTTTTCTCCAGTAAAAACTGAAATTTCCACTGTTGTATTCAAAAATTTTTGTTGCTTTTTCTATTGATTTTTTTTTTGTGTTTTTTCAATCGATACCAAACAAAAAAGGTCAGGGAACATTTCGGTTCGCTTTTTTCTCGAAAAAAATTGTTATTAAAAAAACTTTCCTATTCCGTAAAATTAAGGTCAAAATCATGCCACCTAAAGTGCCAACGGAATGGAAGACATTTGCTGTGTTGAAATTTCATTCATGCCAGAATTGTTTAGAGGTTCAAAGACGATTTCGATCGAAATTCAATGTGGAAACTCCTCCATCGGATAAAACCATAAAATCTGTTTACGAAAAATTCTTAGCGACTGGTTCCGTCCATGACGATTACAAAGGTAAAGCTGGACGACCAACAACTGCCCATACACCTGAAAACATAGAGAAGGTCCTCTCTATTTCAAAAACAACCGTTTGCCAACTTTGCGAGGCTGTTCAGCCAAAACTGCAATCAATTTGTACGCCGTTTGGCAAATGTTGCATGAGGATTTAGATTTCAAAGCATACAAAATCCAGGTGTGCCAGTTCCTAACACAGACTGATTTTGCAAACAGGCTTGCATTTGCGTGATTCAATGCTGAAGAAGATCCACGACGGATACATTGATCCATACATATCGGTTTTCCGATGAAGCGCACTTTTATCTCAACGGGTTCGTGAACAAGCAAAATCACCGAATTTGGGGCAAGGAAGCACCTTATATGCCAGTCTTATATATTCGAGTCATGATTAATTACCATTAAAAAGGCTAAACGTAATACTTTTAATTACATTTGCGTCCATCTGATTAATTTAAAGTTGACCTGTGATAATCATTATCACCGAGTATCATTGGTGATCCAAGTGTGAATAAATATTCAACATTGAATAGGCAAACTTACAACTAAATGATAATCAATAAATTGATTTTGTTTTATTTGTTACACATGCCGGCCGCTATTTGGAACAGTCCCTGTTCTTTCAACCAATCCTCAATGTTCTTACCATTGAAGTCAAAGAATCTTACTGTTTCACCATCAGGTGTTTTCTTGTGCTTCTCTAAAACTCTGTAGAACCTTCTGTATAATCGTATGAAATATCTTGCAATTAAAGCTGACTCTGAAATGATTTCGTCTGGTTTGCTTTCTTTTAAACCTTTAGTTTTTGGCAAATAAAATCTAATTAATCTTTCCAGAGGAACGTTTCCAAACAACGATTTGGCATTTACATGTTCAATATTATTGATGAGCCAATCGTTAGGTGTGATCTAAAGGCTGGTAATGGCCTCATCTTTGCTATCAAAAGTGAGCAATCGCATGTCTTTACAAAGATGCAGTACATCTTTCTTAATTTCATCTAAGGATTTAGCTCCTTCTATCTTCAACTTTTCCTGAATCAATTTATCATTCGTGGCGTAGATCCAATTAGCTCCTTATTTTCTACTATGATAATGACCTGCAATTGCCACACTTTTGAGAGTACAGGACGGACAGTCACAATTAACATATAAAGATACAGTTTTCTTCTTTTCATTCGCAGGTCCAAGTCTTAACAAATCATTGAGACAAGAATAGAGATATTCTCCAGGACGTTGATTAAAAATTTGTTGGCAGAATCGTTGTCTTTCTGCGGCTTGTTTCCTTCCCTTGCTTTTTGATGATTTATCCGGTTGTGTCCGATTTATCCGGTCCTGTTTATTTAGGAAGGGACAATTTCGAAGTTCGTGACCAGTCGCGGTGCGAGCTAAGCAAATGGCGCATTTTGATTTGTGATGTGATTCGCTGAAGCATATTTCGCAATGGTCCTTTTTAATTTATTTGTAACGCTGGTTACCTAATTCTACTTTGAATTTTTAACAGCCAAATGCAATCTTCGATGATTATAAGAGGAAATAGTAACTCTTGCATATTTTTTTTCATTTAATTGAGTAGATTTAATGGGGAAATAGGTTCCTTTCAGCTCTGTTTTTTTAGGAAACCCATTATTGAAAAAAAGTGCTTTTAAATATTGAGTAAGTACAACGAAGTGGATGACTCTTCGCAGGATCAGCCAAGCTGGCGGTCAATCAGGTGCTAGATTATATAAATAAGTCTTGCAATATTCTAATACGATTCTGTGGTGAATATGTTGTTCGGTGTATTCATTCCACCTCGAATCCAGAGTGACATTATGTGTTCATTGGCGTATCTACCCACAAATTTATAAATTGCTTTGTCATCCATACTTAAATGGTAAAGAGAAATGTGCAAAGGAAAGTGCAAGAGGAAAAAGAGAATAATTAAAATTTAAGGTTAATATTAATTTAAAGGAGTCAAAGGGATTTGTCGATATTGATGCGCTGGCATAACGGTAATGGTAACGAGTGAATGGGTCGTTCTGGAGATTTGCGTCTTCTTTGTTTACAGTCAAAGCAACTACAGGCCTTCTTATCAAGTAGTAGCTACAAACCATTCACTTAAAGAATATGAGGATGACAACACAAATCGCAATAGTTGCAATTCCAATATTGATCAAGTCATCCACTAAAAATCCCAAAAAATCATGCATTATTTCGGAGCTTGATTGTGGTTTCGAGCTAGACAAGACTGTAGTTGTCAGAGGCCTGCGCCCAAACATAAATAGTGCGTAGAAGAAGTATGCGGCAGCTGGCAACCCACGTCTCGAGCGCTTAGACACCTTTTTGCATTTTTGGATTATCTTAAGCCATCCTTCTCTTAAATAGTACTGACACCTTATGTTTATCTCTGCTAATATTTCGACGTTTGTCGTAAATTTCACGCATCTCAAAATTTGAGCAAACTTTTTGGCACATTGAGATAGGAATTTCACTAATTTTTGCTCTATACTCATTTTGATTTGCTCTACCAATCTGAGTTGTTCTCTTATTAGTGAGTCCTTAAGAAATCCCCACAACAAAAAATCGAGCGGATTCAAGTCAGGAGAATAGGATGGCCAATCTAAACCTTGTTTCCCGTATCTGGGAAAGTCTGAACCTATCGCG
Source organism: Tetranychus urticae (assembly GCF_039701765.1). Taxonomy (NCBI): domain Eukaryota; kingdom Metazoa; phylum Arthropoda; class Arachnida; order Trombidiformes; family Tetranychidae; genus Tetranychus; species Tetranychus urticae. Next base: position 19,214,066 of record NC_142958.1, on the reverse strand, counting down.
TTATCCCCGAATTGATCGCAAAGATGTTAGAAAACGGTCTCAGTGCGGTGTGGTCGAGCGCCATCCTGCATAAACCACCAACTTCCATCGTTTTTGAAATACTCTTTTTCTGCTAAAGCTGGATAGAACTTAATACTGGATAAAGTTTAGATTGTTTTACTTAAGTTTGTGTCTTTTACTTCGGTATAGTTCACCACTTTACAATTGGAGGTTCCACCGCGAGGTGGCTTGCATCCATTTGGACCAACCCGACATACATGTTTTGGTAAGACTTTAGTGCTACACCCCCCTCTGAACACCATGGGCTTTCGCATACTGTTTTTGCTAAGTCTCAACTTGCGGAAATCAGTCTCAACTTCCAGTTATACCGGAAATGGACGCTACTAAGACTCAGCTAATACACAATATATTATACACAACATATAGATATTTTTATCATATAGAACTTGACTCGGGCTTTCTAATGGTAGGTCATTTTTGTTTGTTTGGTCACATATATGTTTTGCGCATGCGCTGAAAAGCAAAAATAGAATTGCTCCAGAAAGTATGAAATTATACGTTCAAGGAGCTGTGCCTGGGGCACTTGGTTTGCAATCCAAAATTTAAAAATTGAAAATGTGCTGTGGCTGATGTTTCGTTATTCTCGGTACAGAAGCTATGTCCAAAATATAGAAGACACAAGTTCCTCTTCAGCAACTGTTGCTGAATATTACGAGGCTATATCTGAGAAATTTGGCGAAGAAGAAGAAGATACAAGAAAAATCGACGGTATTGGCGAGATTGTTTGTGGCAAAGTTTGGCCGGAGAAAATATAACAAAGGTCGACTTATTGAAGGACATCGGGTCCTCGGAATAATTGAAGATAATTCAGAGGATTTGCGGTTGGAAGTATGCCCCAATAATATATTCTATATAATAAAATTATCAATATGGTAAAATAACGTATATAAGCTGATATTTATTGTAATATTTCATTTTACGGCCATTTAATAACATTTATTAATAATAACAATTTGGTGGACAATAATTCCATTTGAATAAACTAAAATTAAGTTAAACTAATAATTGTATAAGCACCAAGTCCAATTGACCAAGCACTAGTTTAAGACATTTTCAAGTTACCACATTGGAGTCATAATTTCAATTCTCTTCAATAATCCTTTAGTTGAAATAAAGAGTTAGTTTTACCCTTCTGACCATTGTTAAGTATAAGAAATAAGATAGGGAAATAGACAGAATAAAGAAAGAGTAGAATAATCTAGACCATTTCTCTTTCTCAATTTAAACACTTAATTTTTGAATATTACAAATAAAATTATCAATATGCAAAAAATAACGTATATAAGCTGAGATATCGTCCATTTCCGGTATCATCGGAAGATTACAATTAGGTTTAAATTAAAAGGCAAAAATTAAATTAATATTCTATAAAAATCACAAAATCTTATAACTCAAACAATCACCGACTATCTTTGAATGGCCTCTCATACCATACCGTTTATCACACAGGCTCATTGCATACCACCTCCAAGCGCTGACTTGTTATTTTGCTGTTTAAGGAATCCTTCAAGGAACGGGTTGATCAAGTAGCTCCGAAAAACGAAAATCAACTCGTAGTGGCCTTCTAAAAAGGGAAGGAAACTTTGTTGCATGAAATGTGCAAAGACACTTGTTTAAACTTTGTAACTCGGCTTAAACTGCTGCATAACGCTGAAGGTCAACATTTTATGAATCTTGTCATAATAAATGAATCATTAAGTTTCGCATGAAATGAAAACCTGGAAAAATTTTCATTCAATCAAATCGTATCAAAGTTTAAACATGGCAGTTAATTTATTAACAACTCATAATTGTAAGTGACTAAACACTCAAAGTGTCAACAGTGTCGTTTGGACAAATTTTCATTTTGGTTACTAAAAATTTTCCAAATCTGTCAGGTTAGCATCTATCGATTTGGAAATTTTGCGAACATTCTGAATGTTTTTGTTAGTGATGATCGTCTTGGAATCATACTAGCAGTGCTTCATTGTTGCTTTTGTGCATTTACACACACTTTTATCAATTTCTTTTGCTCCACGTTTGTTCGGCAAATAGAAAAGTGCGTAGTTGATTAATTTTACTCACGAGCAATAATCTTCTGATTTACTCTTCTCTTATGAACACACGAAATGGACAGCCTATTTAGAATTTTCTGTATACTAAAAGATTAATTAAATCCTCAGTTTGTTTTTGATTTAGCGTTTTTAATAATCACATTAGTTTAAATTGTATACAAAAAATAACTTACTTGGCTTCTCGATGCCCTTTTTGATTGGGGTTTTTAATTTTTATTGTAAACTAGATAGCTGTAAACTAAAGTATTGGCTTTAGAGTTTATACTAGAACGCTTATGCAGTTGAAATGATTTCTTTCATAAAGGACTATGTCCCAAAACTTCGATTTCTCCTTTAAGAGTTAAGACTTTGTGCATTTATACAAGGGAACCGCGCGAGTTACCTAGAACCGATTTAAATGAGACTTTTTGCATTAGATAAGACTTGTTGAGTTATGAAAGAGTATGATGGGTTTCGCCTGTATAGAAACTGGTTCCTAAGTTTTTTGGATTTGTCATTTGGCGGTTTTTATGATAATGAGGTGGAAGATGAAGGTTAATGTGAGCCAAGAGGTGGCGCAGTGAGGAAAGGGTTGGTTGAAAATGATAAAGGTTATGGGTTCGAATCTTGGTGTTGGCATTTTTTTCAAACTTTATTTAAACATTTAAATATTATTTTTAATGTATTTCAATGTTATTTAAATGATTTTTTGACAGTTTTTTGTTGTTTATAAATGTTATATTGAAGATTATGAAAGAAATTAGGAAAGTTTAGGTAAAATATGAATATTGAGGTGAATTAATGAAATATCGAGTGAAATTACATAGATGAAGATCAGTAAGACAATGTTTACAGCATAATACGCTCGGCAATAGCAATATTTTGTGAACATTAGAGAGGTGCAGCCTGAAATGGAGCTATCTTCGAAGCTGGTATCGAAATTAATTAACAAGCATGATTTTAATGTTTTTAATTCCTCTGAAATAGTATAACCAGATGCTTTTCAAGCATTAAGTCGCATTTGATGGTAAATTGGCGCTGATGATTGGTTATAAATGAATAAATGCATCGACATTATGAAAATACGATCATTTACTCGCTCATCTTGCTCACAGCTTGATCATCAACTGCGCATCTTATTGCATCTTGAAAAAGTCTCGTAAACAGTCTGGAAAAATAAACATCATGTAGTTGACAATATTTTGTTGCTTTCGGTGGAATTGTTGCAATTTTTAACCGCACAAAGTTATCGACCTCTTTGCGATATATTTCCATATCTTTTTGTGCTGACCATGAATCTTGAAGCAATAAAGTATTAGAGTGACAGAGAGAATTGAATCAAGTTTTAACCCAAGCGCGCAATGTTTTTTTAGGCATTTTACCGCTTGTAGTACATGTAACTTCTACAGGGTCCGCCACAATACATGTCAGCCTGTATTTTTTGAATAACTTTTTTATTTTTTCGTCAATCAAGCTCATTCTCACAGAAAATAATCTTGAATAAAGGGGAAACAAAGATATGGACCGGTCAAATTTTTCGGGTATCGCAGGTCAAAATTGCGCCTGCGCGAAATGAAGGTACAATTTTCGGGCGTCGTACGGGTTTTTGTTCTATCTTTTTCGACTGTACAGATATTTTTAAGTTTTTTGCACTGTTTTACAAACTTTGTTAGTCACTTGCCAATGTTCTGAAATAATTTTGTCATTGCGTTCTGACAAAAGCAATTTATAGCCGATTGAATAGGACACTTCATCATGCGCGAATTCGAGCAAATTGAAAAATAAAGCATTGATGTGATGGAGCAGTATTATTCTGCTACTCAATCGGTGCCAGGGGCAAGAAAAGCCCTATGGAGTTATTCTGGACTGAAAAATGTGCATAGTATCTCAGAAATCTGTCTATGAAAGCCTAATTGAATAACATTGGGTCTGAAAATGACTTTTTTTTGCGCAGGCGCCATTTTGACCTGCGATACCCGAAAAATTTGACCGGTCCATGTCTTTGTTTCCCCTTTATTCAAGATTATTTTCTGTGAGAATGAGCTTGATTGACGAAAAAATAAAAAAGTTATTCAAAAAATACAGGCTGACATGTTTTGTGGCGGACCCTGTACATTAGTTGGGTTATCTGACTCGATGGCTCTACTGATTTGTGGTCTAAATTTATTTGAAGGCTCTTGAAAACAAATGAATAAATTTGGAGCTAGTTTACCAGCAATAGAAATCAAAACTTGAATGGTGTATGAATGAGTTAATCAGTTACAACTTTGAACGAAAAGATAAGTGTCTCTTTCTCCTTTGCTACTTAAAGTTGTATTTTAAGTTATTTCATAATTGAAATCAAACTGATCAGTATTCCAAACATCTTCATTGCTGATTTTTGCTTTTAAATCATTAATTTTTTTGGCGAAATCAATGGCTGATTGTTTTTATTCTTTCTTTATCTGTATGAGTCTTTTTGTTATGAATTTGGTAACTTTTCTCTATGAAATTCTGAACTCACTTTTGAGACTTCTAATAAAAGTATTTGATGCACTGAAATTTGGCAGCTGTAATGTTTGACCTGCTTGAAGTGCCCAAGTATGAAGATCATAATCATGAACTGGTAGAAATGCTGCGCGATTTGCTCGGAATTTCAAATAGATCATCGATTTAAGTGAATTCAATTTACTCAATCTGTTACCTTCTTTTTCCAGTTATTCCCTTATTCTTTGTATTTTTTTGTCATTGTTCAGTTTCGCATAACGTTTCAAAGTTGATGTTGTTCCACATTTATCATGATATTCAATTATTCTTTTCATTTGGCCAAGTTTAAATTCCTTTTGCAGAGGCACTGGTTTTTTAACTGGTGAAGGGACATAAGAGGACGAAGAAGAAGAAGCTTACAAGAGGGCTTACAACATTTGTTGGGTTAATCATGTTGAAATAGAAGTAAAACACGTAAAAGAGTGAAAAGTAAAAGAGTAAACTGGCAGTTTAAATCAGTTTAACAATTTGAAAAACAAAATAACTTTTTATGTTTCAAATACAAATGCAATTCACTTTAACCGTAGTAAGATGGCAAATATTAACAAAGGAACAAAGAAATATATGATAGTGAAATAAGTTTCCAGCTTAAATGTCACACTAATCCCAACGCTACTGATATAAATTGTCGAAAAATTCGCAGAAATTCAGCCTTCAATGCTTTAGTTTCTATACTGGCGAAACCCATCATACTCTTTCATAACTCAACAAGCCTATCTAATGCAAAAAGTCTCATTTAAATCGGTTCTAGGTAACTCGCGCAGTTCCCTTGTTAGAAGCATAAAAACTGAGTCTATCAGTGCTATTGAAAATTTGTTTGAGTCGCCATTTTCGATAAAATCGAGGTCTAAGTTGTAACTTATGTCGCCTTTATTTCAATAAGAAACCAGATTTTTTCATGAAAACCATTTTCCTGGTGTAATTTTTGCTGATTAACCAGAAAATGCAGTTATTTGCAATGAAAAATTCTCTGTACAGATACAAAACAGATTACTCCGATTTCCAGTTAAATTGACCTCTTTATGTAACTGCTTGAGTTATCGATCTTAAACTCTTTTTTATCGATAAAACTCATGCGTGAACATGTTGAGTCAGCCAATTTTTCGAATTGTGGCATTCGAAAGTGATCTGTTTTTGATCTGCACAGAGAATTTTCCATTGAAAGTAACTGCATTTTCTGGTGAATCAGCAAAAGTTACACCAGGAAAACGAGTTCCATGAAAAATTTGGTTTTTATTGAAATGAAGGCAATAAAAGTTTCAACTTTGACCCCGATTTTATCGAAAATGGCGACTCAAACAAATTTTCAATAGCACTGATGGACTCAGTTTTTATACCCCTAAAAACTCACAAAATCCCAACTCTTAGCGGTGAAATCGAAGTTTTTGGACATAGTCCTTTCAATAAAATCACACGAAGATTCATAAGAAATGTATGGTAGGCCATAAGTAAATTCAAAATAGGGCATATTAGCATAATTTAGTGTTTTAATTAAGCCTATTATTTACTCTTAACAACAGATGGCGTTACAATCGTGTACGATTTGTACATTTGTACGAATATCATCTCACAAAATTTTCGATTCTGTCTTTTTGAAGTTTCCACATTTTCATTCAGATGGTGCTGAGCTGCTCCAGTAACCGTCGATTACTTATCACTAGTATAACTATGGAGGGAAATGTATTGGTTACTGGTTATAGTAACTAATGGTTAGTAACCATTCTAAGCAGTAACCTAAGAGTCTAACCATTTTAAGAGTCTCACTGAGACTCTTATGTTATGAGCTGAGACTGTCTCAGCTCATAACTTATTAGTATTATAGTTGGTGCTTTTTCGAAACTTTTGAGAGATACGACTGTACTCCTTTAAGGTTGATGATATGCTCAATATGATACAAATTATTTGCTTTGCTTCAGAATTCAAAATTGCTAAAAAAATGGTGATGAAATTGATATTTGCTCTTGAAACATGCTACATTGTCACTGACTGACATTGTCAGTTTTTTTATTCATTTGCTTAAAATAATTAATTTATTCAATCTTGATTTTGACAACAACAACCGTTTATTAAAATTTAGCACATTGCGTAAACAATGAAAAAATGATTTAATGTTAATAAATTGCACTGATATATTAATTGAAAGGAAAAATAAAATTGACTTTACCCAGGTCCTCATAGACCTTGGTTTAGTTTGGTTTTATCAAAGTACATGATCGAGATTACCTTTTGGACTAAATTTTAACCGCTCTTTTTCATAAATTGCTACGCCCTTCATACAAACTTCAAAGTTGTAATAAATGCAATTAAAATCAACCAATTTTCAATTTTGCCATTGACTTGACTACTGTTGATTAGTAAAACCAACAGTTAAAATATTGCTTACAACCAATTTTTCATTACAAATGGAAACATCAACTTTACCATCTTCATCTTTCAACTAATCTACTGTTTTTAACTTTTGTTTTTTATAATCATTTACAATTTAAATATCCAATCATTGATCATTCCATTAATTGACATCACCTTCATTAAGTTCAAATATGGTGAAATTAACTGCCAAGGAATTGCTGGAGTTGGTTAAACTCTTGAGAATTGATGTGTTCTTAATGCTGGCTGTTTTTGCCCTTCTCATGCCAGCAGTGACCGTTACTCAACTTTCCCAGGATAAATATTGTATGAATACCATTCCAGGCAATGAGTCAATATGCTTGGAACTCGAGAAACACGCCAATGACTCCTACACTTCAATCCGTAATATGGTCTTGGAAAAGGCAACAACCCTGAAAATGTACTCGACAATTATAGTGACAGTGCCTGGTATTGTTTTTTCACTTTTCCTGGGCTATTGGGTCGATGCTTATCCAGGTCACATTCGGTATATGCTCACACTTGGTCCAATCTGTGGAATCCTGCAAAATTTGATTCTAATCTATCAGTGTTTGGCTTTTGACACAAGTATGACCCTTAACTATCTCTTCTCAATACGCGTTACATATTAAAATTGCACATTATGTGCATTTTAAAAGTTTCAAATAATTTATAAAACATCAGCATTGCATGGGTGCAATACAAATATATTTTCATAGTTTTTCAAGATTCTTGATTAAGATTAATTCGGGTGTTCTCCATCAAAATTAATTTTTTGAATTGAAATTAAAATTCAATCTCAATTGAACTCATGTACTGGTTGAGCCATAAGTTGAGTTCTCATGAACCAGTCAAAAACATTTTATCTGTGATTTTTTGATTGCAATCACACCCATGGAGATAGCGATTTTCAAATACGATTTGTGCTTCATGACAAACACCTGAATATGTCATTAAAATATAAAATACAGTATCTTTAGTTGTGATTGAATCAAATTTTACCAGTTTACTGTTCATTCAACCCAGTTAATTAAGGTAAATGCAAGTAATCAAAAACTTTGAACAGTTACTTCAGGGCTAACAAAAAGATATTAACATGATATTGGGCGTTAATTAATCAATTAATCGTAATGAACCTCATCCATCAGAAAATTTAGAGTCCATTTTAAAGAGGAATTGCTTTATTTGTTTTTTTCTAACAGTAAATATTGTGCTATAAGTTTACTAATAATTTGTTTTTTTTCATAGAACCAATTGCATTATTGTACGCAAATATACCAGCCGCATTGAGTGGATATATGGTTATCCTCATGACTGGAGCTTATACTTATATCACAAGGAAAACACCGCCAAAATATCGAGCAATCAGATTTGCAATTTTAGAGCTTTTCATGTTTATTTGTAAGTAAACTTGATTTTAATGAAAGGTTTAATTTCAAGGAGCTTAGATTGATGATTTTCACTATTTAATCGGTGTTTCAATTGGATTTAATTCCAATTTTTGTTTTTAAAATCAATTTCATGAAAAACATAATAGCTATTTTTAGCATAATCAGTATACTGATAATCAAAACGAACCATCACGTTATAACAACAGATATTGGAATGGAAATATTTGATTTGCGGAGATATTTAGTGAATACGTGATGTTTAGACATTTAAAAATTGTTTGTTTATTATTTTTCAAACAATCGATTTTGATCTAATCGCTCAGAATAAATAATGAGGTAAAAACGAATCAATAAGTTGACTTATCAAAGTTACTCACTAACAATTCACAGTGATCGTTAAGTTTCTGGTGTTAGGGACTTTACCCCATTCTATGCACAAAGACACTGGCAAAGAGTAGGATAACTTACATTACTCTTTGGACACTGGTTTGTTATTTTATCCACAAAATAAAAGGTTTACTTGCTTCACCGCCACCCTAATACGCAGATAAGGCGCCAACCCACACACCAGAAAACTTTTACTCTCACTCTCTAGATAGCAGTACTTTCGTTGGATAACCGTTACTTTCTGTCAATAGCAAAACTAGAAGCTTTATTGTTTTCAAACTGTAAATGTGAAGATTTGAAATCAAGTGAATTTTTCTAATTTCAATGTTGAAATGAGTCTAATATTTATTTTTCCTTTTTCTTGTAGCAATGCCTGCATCGACAACTGTTGGTGGATATGTGCTTGCATTGAAACCTTGGTTTTCTGGTCAACATCGTAATTACATTGGCGTTTTAATCATTTCCATAATAAGTTCAGCTGTTTCAGCACTTTGGGTGGCAATTTTACTCAATGATGCTGGCACTTCTGAAGAAGAAATGAATAACAACAATGGCCCTAGTTCGGGTGATTCACCTAGAAACAATCGTGATGAACTTAGCAAACCTGCTAACTCTAAAGATGGACCAAAGAGTACAAAAGCAATCTTTTTAGAGATCATCAACATTCGTAATGTTAGCAATACAATGAATACTGCTTTCAAAAAGCGTGACCACAATGGACGATTCTTTTTATTATTCACAATGATCTCTATGGCTATCTGTCTGATTGGTTACATGGGTGAAAATGCCATTGGTTTTCAGTTTGCTCAACGAGTTTATCACTGGAATGCTGAATATTATTCATTCATGTCAGCATTCATTATTATAATTCCCGCCATTGTGACAATAATCACACCTCCAATTTTGATTCACAAATTTCATTTACATGATACTGTCATAGGAATAATTGGAAGTCTATCCCTTGTTCTTTGCATGTTTCTTCGTGGACTAATTCTCAATGAAGCTGGATTCTTTGTTGGTATTGCTTTTGGTAGCTTCATGGGCTTATTGCCCATCTGTAATCGATCTGTGATAGCCAGGATAATAAAATACAATGAAATTGGCCAAATATATGCACTTTTATCTTGTATTGAATCAACTGGTCCTTTAATATCATCCTTGTTTTTTTCAAAGTTGTTCAATGCTACAATTAATGATGCTCCTGGTGTTGTTTATATTGCTGCTGGATTCGTTGTATTATTTCCTTTGATCAACATGACTTGGCTTTTCTGTACCAGAAAGAGTTGGGATTTAGTTTTATTGGGTGAAATGGCTCCTCCAGGCGTTCCAGTAACTGAGAATGGCACTCAGGAAATGACATCTGAATCAGTTGTTAATCAAGAAAATATTGACCAAAGTCGTGTCGTCTATATTAATTCAACTCAGATAGAAAGTCAAAAAGAATTAGATATTGATGATAAAATTGACGAAATTATAACTGGAAAAGTTGAAATAGTCTTTGAAAGAGTCACCGAGAAAGAATGAATTAAACTCAATCGCCATTTATCATCTCACAAATTAATATAAAGGAATCCTAGCTTGTCCTTTTCATCATAACAATATTGATAGATTTCGATCAATCCATCATTTTAAACGGATCGCAGTTACAAATACTGAGTTTCCAAGCTCATTTTTCATATATTATATTTTTGTATTTTTAATATTCAACTCACACAAATTTTATTTTACAAATAAAGTATCAATCCAGTTTCATTTAATAGCTAATCTTTCACTGAGATGAATTTTATTAGATCGCTACTGATTAAAAGGCCTCCACCGACAAATTCCAAACAAATTTTTCAGAAGAAACCAAGAAATTTAAATTACAACGAACAGAATAACTAAATTTAGTCTTTAGTATAGCTAGACAAAACTTCGCAACCTTTGACCAAATTTCGTTCAAATATACAAAACATTAGTACAAGTGGGAAACATGTTTCAAGGGATTATTTGGCCAGGTAGAGACCAAGAGCTGAAAACTCGCTTGCTCCGTGAATTCGAAGCCTAAAGTACTGATGTTGATAAAAAAGTAAATATTTTAGATACATGGATACTCGATGCATATTAAGACTCTCATTTCCATCCTTACTAATTTAATGAGTAAATTTAGGTACACTTCTAGGCTATCAATAGTATTTTTTTAGCAAAATATTTCTAAAGAGATGGACTACTGCTAAAATGAAAGATTAAATGAAGATCTGGTGAATGGTCATCTAATGGAAATTTAAGCGATGTTTTTGTTTCATATGAAAAGGTTATTTTCGTTGCAATATGGCTCATATCAGAGGGATTTTTCAATTTGACAAAAGCTAAGGATTTTATTTTTTGTTTACTTCATCATGGAGTTGGGTTTTGTGCCTGGGCTGTAAAATTCAGCCATACATGTATAATAAAGTTGCACTATTGACTGTAATACTGTAATATTAATAAATAGTCCTGTCAAGGCTTTGCCGTTAGCTATTAGGTACATAATAGTAGGAATTCAATGTTGAATAAGCTGCCAAATTGATTAATTTGAGAAAAATCAAGGTAAATCTTTTCGATCCATTTATTGTAACTCAATTTCATTGTATTTCTTGACTTTCTTCCCAATTCAATTAATCATTTCATGGTATCCAGAGTTACTGCTCAACTTTTCTAATGTTTAACAGAAACTCAACAATTTAATAAATTGTATCATAATATTTTGATCCAATTCGTTGATAGATAAGTTGAAATCAGAAATTAAACCTTTATAATGATTTATTTCAACAAAAAAGTTTTAATTTTAACATTTTGTTCTGCTGGATGTTCAATTCAACTTTTTCAGGTTCTCAGTCAATTTATACAATTTCCTGTTCGAACTGAAATTATTTATGATTATCCAAGCAAAATGATCGTACCTGATTTTGACATTTTCATTCGGAACACAAATCTGCTTAATTTGACTGAAATTTACCTGAAACAACCAAAGAAAATCACACAAATATGTAAGTCGTTCGTCCAACCATCCAATTCAACTATAGAAACACTTGAACAGTTCAATGATTTTTGCTCAAAAGCATTTAAATCTTATGAATTTGGCTTGTCTCTTGGAAAAATCTTGACTGTTGGTGACATTGAAGCTACGAACGTTGAACCGTTGATTCCAAAAGTCAGAGTTGGTGACATTATTCGATCAGATTTATGTTCAATTGAAAGGCATTTCAACTCAATCAACACTTTCCTCCGAGTCTCATGCAAGGAGAACTCCAAGCCAATAGAGAAGCAATTGGTGCGAAATATTGAAGCTGATGAACGATTCTGCATCATGCACAATATTTACAATAAATTTGGAGTTCGATTCGCCCACACAAACAGTTCAATCAATCCTACAATCGTGAGTTACAATGACATTGAAAGGGAAAAGGGCGAAAATGTACTCACCTTTCTTCGTTACCGGGAAATAACCATTGAAAGCAGTGAATGGCCTTACCAACCAAATTGTCGTCACTACAATAAGACAGAAATATTCAATGAATGCTTGCGTAAAAAGCTATTCCAACTTTATCCAGGAACAATCCATATGGAAGATGTTGTTCGAGCAGGTGAACTTGCAAAAGACTCCAAGTTTGAAGATCTGCGGACGCGTCTTCATTCACCTGTTTCCCAGAAACGGAAAGAGTGTGCTGAACTAGTTAAACGGCCTCAATGTGTCGAGAAAACTTATCAAACTCAAGGAAAAACATTCAAGGAAAAGGGAAGAGGAATCGGAATGATCTGTTTAGAGAGTCAAGTGGACTTCAACATCATTCTTAAAACGTATCCAAAGTACACTTTGACTGAGATATTGATATACATCAGCAGCATACTTGGAATTTGGTTTGGAGTTTCGATTTACGGACGTTTAATGGAAGGCTTTGAATGCCCGAGAATTGATGAACCAGTCTTTCAGAAAGTCGATGTTGCACAAAACGTCAAGAGGTTTCCATTGGATATTCAATAAAGACTGAAAACAGTAGAGACTTATAAAGATTGAAAACACTCATAAATGAGATATTTATTATATTATATTTCAATTTTTGTAATAAATAGAGAGAGAGAGAGAGAGAGATCTAAAAAGTTCACTGGGAGATCTGATTGTTGACTGGAAAATAAAATTTCATTAGAAATCAAAAATTTCTACCCTTGAATATCAAGTACATCAGAAGAAATTAGAATTATCACAGTGAAATTGATATTATTGTTTATCTATTTCATAGCAAAATCCAGTATTTTCAACGGAAAAGAAAGGCTGAAATCAATCTGATTTAATCCGAATTAGTCAGTGGCTTAGCAGTAGAATGAGTGCAAATAATAATAGTTAATCATGATTATTGCCTGCGAATTCCGCAGAATTTTGTTTTAGATGCACAACTTGTTGACTTGATATCTGTGACTTGACTTGTGGCCTAGTTATTTTCATTTTCATTACAAACATTAACAGGAGAGTCTTCAAATATTGTTTTAAACCATCGTGATTCAATTCCAACCACTGATTCAAATAAGAAATTTGTAAATCTGGAATTTTTAGATGCATTGACTTTACAAATGTATAATATACTCATAAAAACTATTAATAATAATAATATTGAAGTCAGTTAATAAAGTTTACGTTTGTAAGAAAATTAATATTTTTAGATTTCATTTCAAGTATTCTGATGATACAATGGCACTTTTAAGACTAACAATCACTAGTATTTCAACCAATGAAGAACAGCGAACACACTAGTGGCATTCCCAGTTAACGATTTCTGTCTGTAAAATTGATTTCTATCACATTTAGACTCTATTTGTTTGTAGCGACATGAAAGCTGAGGCTTGGTACTATTAAATCATTCATACGATATACAGTTCTGATGAGAATTGGGTCCGAAGTTAAAACTTCGATCACCTTTTATTCAGCCGTGGAAGCAGATTTTTTCATGTAACTCATACTACTGATGCAACTTTTGATTGAAAACCTTGAGATGGTCTTATTTTGTAAAATAACTTTTTCTATTTCTGCAAAACAGATCACGTTCAAATTTCACTTGAACCGACCACATTTAGTAACCGTAAGAGTTTGAGAGCTGAGACTTATTATGTTGCCATGAAAATTGTTGGAAGACATCACGAAATGAAATCTTTTTCCAATATACTAAAAATTCTCTTGATTTTGACCTTTATTGTTGAAAGTTTGCGCCTCGATATTTCGAGAATGGTATCACCTACAGCAATCATTCTTTCACCAATGCAATTCTGCACCAATCAATAATCTAATGCAATTCAATAAACTTCTATTAGTGTATTTGTGTCATGATTTTTGGGGTTTAAATGCACAAGAACCAACTTATTAAACAAACTAAACTCATATTAACACATATCTTGGTAAATGCAGCAATTTTCTGGTTAAAATTATAAATGAAATACAAAGAATGCTGCCAAAGTCTCGAGCATTTTATTCGAAATTTGAGATTTGCTGGATTATATGAAGATATGAAACCTGTGTCCATAGGTGCAATTAAATAGTTCATACGATGGACAGTTTTTGAGAAAATCGAGGTCAAAGTTGAAACTTTGATCGACTTTTACTCAGTTATGGCAGCAAATTTTTTCATTAAACTTATTACCCTAATGTTACATTTGATGAGCAACCAGAAAATGATCTTATTTTGCGAAATAACTTTTTCTGTTTCTCCAGAACAGATCAAGTTCGAATTCCACTTAAACTGGCCGAATTCTGTGGTTGTTTGGGTTATCGATATGAAACTTATTATTAGTGCATAAAAATTGTTGATAGACAACATGGATTAAATAATTTTTTCAATTTACTAAAGGTTCTCTTGTTTTTTGGCCATTGGTCCAAAAACTTTAAACCTCAATATTTTAAGAATGGCATCATCTACAATCATCATTCTTGGCCAAACATGCGATTTCAGTGTGGGCTAATAATAATATGAGTTTAGTTTGTTTAATAAGTTGGTTCTTGTGCATTTAAACCCCAAAAATCATGACACAAATACACTAATAGAAGTTTATTGAATTGAATTAGATTATTAATTGGTGCAGAATTGCATTGGTGAAAGAATGATTGCTGTAGGTGATGCCATTCTCGAAATATCGAGGCGCAAAGTTTTCACGCCAATGGTTAAAATCAAGCGAACTGTTAGTAAATTGACAAAAGTATTTACTCCGTGATGTCTACCAGCAATTTTTATGGACTGTTGAAAAGTTCCAGCTCTCAAACTCTTACGGTTGCTAAATGTGGTCGGTTTAAGTGGAATTCGAATGTGATATGTTTCGCGGAAATAGAAAAGGTTATTTTACAGAATAAGACCATCTCCAGGTTGCTCATCAAAAGTTGCACCAGTTTATTAAGTTTTATGAAAAAATCACCTGCCATAGCAGAACAAAAGGCAATCGAAGTTTCAACTTTGACCTCGATTTTCTGAAGAACTGTCGATCAGAGAAATCTTTAAATTGCACACGTTTTTCATATCCGTAAAACCAGCAGAGACACAAGTTGAAAGAGATTGTTTGTTACCCGTTTTCGCCTTTCGTGGCCAATGTGTTCATTTTTATTTTATGATTTTATTTCAAGTATTCTGATGATTCAATGGCAAGTTTAAGACTAACAATCACTAGTACATCAGCAAAATGAACAACAGCACAAACTAACTAGGGGCAATAGATTCAAAATTAACGATCCCATCAAAAATGTTGATCTGAATTTCTTTGATTTTTGATCTGAGTTAACATTATCAAAGCTTTATCCTGTTACTCCGATAACAATTTTAGAATGCTATTTGACAGTAAAATCTTGTCGACTCTGTTAGTCTCTATGATATTGTGTTTAGGTTAATATCAAATTACCAGTGAAAACAGATGAAAACTGTAAGTCTCGATGGACAATCATTTAATGATTAATGATCGCAAAGTTAGTCAACTTATTGGTACGCCTTGGTTGATCTTGACAGCTAAATAGTGAGTTTAAACATTTGTATAATTTGTTTGTGCCATTCACTTGAACATGAAATCTCTCTGATTCATTAACTGAATCACTTTATTATGGCATTCATTTTTTAGCTTTGCTTTCGCTTTAGCTTTATATTTTTCATTCCAGATAATCAAATAGTTTTTTGATTGTCCAATTATGAAGTTTTACTCTTTAATCAACATTTTCATTTTTATTTTGTTTGCTTTTCCAACTTTAATATTTTCATTTGATCCATTCAGTACTCAGTAAGTTTCAATCTTTAAATTTTCCTTTTAATTCTTAATTCAATTTCTAATCAACTTGTTCGTTTTTAAACCAATAAAGTGCACGAATCCGAGTTGAAGATGGTAATATTGTGTTTGAAGCTCCACCAAGAAAAAGCATTTCATTCAAATCAAATCTAGGAACCATTTATGTCAATGGAGACAAATTGGACAATTTGGTATCAAAATCAAGTTCATCATCTTCAACAAGTTTATCGACTGTTTCATCTGATGGTTCCTCTATTCAGACTTATGATCAAAAGATCAATTCGTTGAAAGACTCTGTTGATAAACTCAATGAGTATTCAGATGTTTTAAATAAAGCTAGACTACTTTTCAGTCCAGGAAGACGACAGTTTTCACCAAAGGATTTTAGACGAGCAGTTTACAATATCACAAGATTGACGAGTGAATTTAATCGACTAAAACAGGTAAGCATTAAATTTTATTCACTAGCTTCAGATTTCAATCAATGATTTTCAAACTTTAATCGCTTTGCTTGAAGAGAAAAGTGAAAACTCGTTGAGCCAAAATTGAAATGAAATTATCGATTTGAATGATGATCATGGAAGAAGGCGAAACAATAATGAAATGATAGTTTGTCAAAACTCATTCATTATAACATTTTTCTAGTTTCCATTCAATGGTAATAAAAGCAGCTCAGGGAATGAGAAACAAATCAAAATATTTAAACTCAATTTTGCAAGTTAATAATGTGACTGTGTAAGACAATATCAAGATGAAAATGTTATTGCAAGTTTGATTTAAAGATGAAAGAGGAAGAAGAAAGTTCATTGTAAAATGAAACTTGAACATTTGAATATTTTTGCACATTTTTCTTTGGCCTTCACTGAATCATTTAGCAAGTAATTCATTTATTGATTTAAACCATTTGCTGATTCACTTTAAATTGTATTTTTTGTTGCTCTTTGACTCTTGCTTCATCTTGAGCATACTTTGGATGGAAACTTGGAGTCAAGAGATGGAGTTTACATTGAATTAGTTTACAGGGAAATGTAATGTATTAATGAAAGGGAATGATGCATGATGAGTGGCCAGATGATGAATGAAAACTTTCCTTTTCTCACTCACCATCTCATCTTAAAATCGACTGATTTCAACCAAAATGCGAATTGATCTGCTCCATAGAAAACGAAAATTTTACGAAATAAGTCCATCTTCTGATTGACCATCAAAGTTAAATCAAAAAATGACTTTGATGAAAAATCTTCTAATTCAAATTTTCAACTTATATTTCATATCGTATTTTCAATGGTTATGTGATTTGAAGAACGCCCTTTATGCAGTTCTGTGATTCCAAGGCAACTTTTCTTGACCTTTAAAGTTACTTTTTACTTACTTGATTGTACAGATGTCTTGATTCAATTCGATGAATCAACTTAAAATTATTGATAAACTAATCTTTGAATATGACCAAAGATTTTAAAAAATTGCATTACCACATTATCTGAACTTGCGCATTAGCTTGCATTTGATTTTGTAATTTTGTTTGTCTTTTTGTTTCCAGCGTTTGGAAGAAAACTTTTGCTCAAGTAATCCATGTCGAAATGGCGGCATTTGTATACCTAGTTTTCAATCTTATATTTGTGAATGCCGTGAAGGTTGGGAAGGTGTCAACTGTGATCTTGATATAAACGAGTGTTTAACATTTGCTTCAACCGATCTTGGCTGTCAAAATGGTGCCTCCTGTGTTAATCTTCCTGGTACTTATCAGTGTAATTGCCTTAATGGATTCTTTGGAGTTCATTGTACACAACGGTCAGACGATTGTGCGTCAGCATCAAACGAGGCACTCTGTGGTCATGGAATTTGCTTATCGACTGGCAAACCGGCTGCTGGTAAACCTCATTACACTTGTTTGTGTGACCAAGGTAAGGATTTTACATATTATTAATACAATGTGAATTCACATTTAAAAGTCAAAATGAGGAGCCTATCCGTCTAGTCATTATGTCGCCAGGAAAAATTTGCTGACAAACTTCAGTGCCCATACCTTAATTACCTCCAAAAAAACTCATGAGTTACTCAAATGATTTTTTTTCTTGAAAACTGTACATGTTAACATCATTACATGTTTTCAGTTAGCGGTACAGTCCTGTGATAGGAACCCTATCAGTAAATAAATCATTTGAAGTAATCCTATCTAATAAATTATTTTTTTTCTATTCATAAATGCTGATTAACAGGGTGGACAACTGATGGAGTCTCTCCGGCTTGTCGTGTTGATGTCGATGAGTGTGCTAGTCCAATGCCTCACTGTTCAATTAATCCACCTGTTGATTGTATTAATTATCCTGGTGGCTTTACTTGTGGACCATGTCCTGCTGGGTACAAGAAACAAGGCTTTTACTGTGTGGATATAGACGAGTGTCAAGTAAATAATGGAGGCTGTTCAATTTCCCCTAGAGTTCAATGTCGTAATTTACCTGGAGGAAAAGAATGTGGTTCATGTCCTCCAGGTTTTGCTGGTGATGGAATTTCTTGTTCCTATGTTGGTGTTTGTTCAATTCGCAATGGGGATTGTTCACCCGTTGCCCAGTGTGTTGAGATTAGTGCTTCAGCTGGACCTGGTAGAGAGTGTCGTTGTCCTGCGGGCTACATTGGAAATGGTGAAGGTGCAAATGGTTGTTTACCCTCTACGAGTACGACATGCGATCAAAATCCGTGCGTTGTTGGAATTTGTATTCCCGTCTCTTCTAATCCTCCAAGTTTCACCTGTCAATGTCCACCAAGTTTTACTGGTAAACGCTGCGATACTCAAATTTCAAATAGCTGTGATCCAAATCCTTGCTTGAACGGTGGTACTTGCATCAATGATGCAATTGGACCCATTTGTCTATGTAAAGCAGCTTACCAAGGAACTCGTTGTCAAGATCAACGCTCCCAATGTACAGGAGATTTCGATTCTCCGACAGGAGTTATTAGTTTTCCAGATAATGGTGACGAGTATCCACAAAATGCAGTTTGTAACTGGCGTATTCGTACTTCCTTGGGTAAAGTTATCCAGGTTACTTTTACAAAACTAGATATTGAACCATCGTATGACTGCCATTCCGATTCAATATCTCTGTATGATGGATTAACTTCAACAGCTCCTGTTATTGGTAAATATTGTGGTCAATTATCTAATCTTCCCGAGAATCATACTATCACTAGTGAACAACCCTACTTACTCATTAGTTTTACATCTGACATGAGTAATCAAGGTTCTGGCTTCAGTCTAAATTGGACTACGGTTACACCTGAATGTGGAGGGGTCATTAATGGTACTGAATATGGAGCCATTACTTCGCCCGGTTATCCAGACAAATATCCTCCTGGTCGTGACTGTTATTGGTACATACATGGGACACTAGGAAAACGAATTGTTTTCCACTTTGCTTTACTTTCTCTAGAGATTCATCCTGATTGTAAATTTGATTTTCTCAGGATTTATGATGGCCATTCTGATACTGATCCGATTCTTGGCAACTACTGTAATACCACATCACCATCACCATTAACAACATCAGGACCTTCAGCTTTGGTTCACTTTCATTCGGACAGAAATCGTCAAGATTCAGGATTTCACATTACTTTTGCCACTATTCCGGCCATCTCTGGTTGCGGAGGTTTACTAACTGGTGATAGAGGAGCTCTTAGCACGCCCAGTTTTCCTAATCGATATGAAGGCAATTTAGAATGTGATTGGGTTATTCGAATCAAATCACTTGAAGATCGAATTGAATTACGTTTTAACCAATTCGATTTGGAACATCATCCTAATTGTCGTTATGATTACGTTGAGATTCGTGATGGCGAGCAGCAAAATGCACCTCTAATCGGACGTTATTGTTCAACTACAATTAAACCTCCAGTGCCCATTCTATCCACATCAAATAAATTATTTGTTCGATTCAGATCTGATTGGTCTAGAGAAGGAACCGGGTTCCATGCAACTTATGAAGTTTTTTGTGGTGGTTATTTCACCGATGATTCGGGGACAATATCATCTCCTAACTATCCACTTCTCTACCCCAATTCAAAGAATTGTACCTATCATATTCGAGTTCCTCCTGGAAAAATTATACAACTGAGCTTTACGTTTTTTGATTTGGAAAACTCTCCAGACTGTATATTTGATTATGTTGCTATCTCTGAGCCTGGTATTTTGGCTACAAATCTAACACGTCAACTGTGTGGCTCAGAAATTCCTGAAATGATCACGTCTAATCTCAATGAGCTCATAATTACATTTAAAACGGATTCACGTACAAACAGACATGGATTCCGGGCAAACTATTCTTCTATCGATGCTTCTTGTGGTGGTGTTTTAAGAGATAAAAATGGTATAATAACTTCACCCAGTCATCCAAATGAATATGCTCATGGCAAAGAGTGTGTCTGGCTTTTAAGTGCACCAAAGGGTCATGTTGTTCAGCTGACATTTACCATGTTCAATCTTGAAGGTGGGCGTAAATGTTCCTATGATTATGTTGAGGTGATGGAGAAAAATATGAATTTTGGTAGATTTTGTGGTAACCAGATTCCATCACCAATTCAATCAGTTGATGAACAGTTAATTGTTCGCTTTAAATCAGATTCATCGGTATCCTTTGAAGGGTTTGTTGCAGCTTACTCATTCTTGAATGGTTCAAAGTTTTGTGGTGGAATACGAAGAGGTCTTTCAGGTGAAATTGTTAGTCCTAATTATCCTCTGCATTACCCCAAGTCTCGTCGATGTTTATGGAAAATAATTGCACCTGAGAACAATCAATTGCAAATCAAATTTACTGATATAAATATCGAGTTTCACAATTCTTGTACCTTTGATTATATCGAAATTTATAACGGGTTAGACACTTCAGCCCCTCTAATCGGCAAATATTGTGGAAACAAATTACCTCCTTCAATAATCTCACATTCAAATACTGTTACCATACAATTTATAACCGATAGTGGAGTTTCTGGTCATGGATTCAAGTTGACATATAATGTTGCTGGAAGTGGTTGCGGTGGGCTAATGCGCTCAGCTTCAGGAGTTATTATATCGCCTAATTATCCCTACCCATACAATCACGATGCTGAATGTACCTGGGTTATTAAAACATCTAAAGGATCCCGTCTAACTCTCAATTTGGTCGATTTATCTCTAGAACCACATTCAGATTGTGCCCATGATCGACTTGAAATTTATGATGGACCAGACAGTAAAGCTCAACGGTTGTTAAAAGCATGTGGAGATACATTGATTGGTGAACCATTGAAATCAAGTGCAAATGTTGTCACTGTTAAAATGATAACTGATGGTTCAATTAGTTTCCGTGGCTTCAAATTATCTTATGCGACTAATTGTTCCAATACAATTAACGATCTTCATGGTGTCATAGAATCACCAAATTATCCTGATCTTTTCTCATCAAATTCAAATTGTTCGTGGACAATCAAAGTTCCCCAAGGAAACAATATTAGTTTGGCTTTTCAAGATACTCATTTCAATTCTCCATGCACCACAAGCTATTTATCAATTACTAATTCAACAAGCAATGCTCAATTATTCAGCACAAAATCAATCCAATACTGTATTGATAATGCAACCATTAGTAACCTTTTTATTCCCAGTAGTTCTGTTTCCATTGACTATATCAATATTGGTACACAGAGTTCATCAAGTTTCCGACTTGAATGGTCAATGGTTGGATGTGGTGGATATTTAACTGCTGATAGAGGAGAGATTACATCTCCTGGTTATCCTAATCCATATCCTCATAGAGTTACTTGCCAATGGACAATCAAAGCTAAACCTGGTTATAAGATCAGTCTCTCAGTTTTCGATTATTTCATCGAATCATCAACAACTTGTAATTTTGACTCGCTTCAAATATTTTCAGGTCCTGATTTAACCTCACCTCGTTTATTGAAACTTTGTGGTAGATCTTTATCATCTAAAACACTTTCTTCAAATGGAAACTACATGACCATATTTTTTAGCTCTGATGATTTGATAGCTGGTAAAGGTTTTAGATTAACTTATTATACTGAACCTGGTACCTGTGGTGGTTACCAAAATTTGGATGAAGGCACAATTACTTCGCCTAATTATCCACTTTCCTATGATTCATCCGATGACTGTGAATGGATCCTTGGTTTTGGCAGTGATAGAATCAAGATAACGATTCAAGATCTTGATATACCTTCTTCCGCAAATTGTACTGAAAGTTTCCTAGCCTTTTATTCCGACTCAAGCAATAAATTGGCTCAGCTATGTGGTAATGAAGTTCCTACTGAGCAAATAATATCTCCTTCAAGCAATATTCGAGTTCGCTTCAAAGCCAATGGAAAAACGACCGGTAAAGGGTTCAAATTTTTATATCAAGTAATTTGTGGAGGAGATCGCATTGCTGAAGAATATCCGAAAGTGATTCGAAATCCCAATTATCCGTCAATATCAAACAAAAATCCATCCTGTGACTGGGTTATCAGAACTAATAAACAGAATCCTGGTAAACGAATTATGTGGAGATTCATCAAAATTATAAGCGCAGGTAGTGGAAGTTTAGAGCTTAGAGAAGGCGATTCCAGAGACTCTCCTCTAATTGCGAAGTACACTGACTCATCTCATCCTTTACCAGTAATTACACAAGGAAATTCTCTCTTTGTTCATCTAACCGGTCCAATTATTTTCTCAGCATCTTATTCAACTGATACAAGTCAATGTGGGGGAACATTTACTGGTTTTACCGGCAATTTTGCTTCACCAGGTTATCCAAACTCTTATCCACTTTCAACAACTTGCATCTGGAAAATCAAAGCCTCTTCTGGAAATCGTGTTTCTCTTACATTTCTTGATTTCAATTTTGAATCAGACGAATTTTGTGCTCTTGATTATGTTGAGATTCGTGAGGGTAGCGCATCAGGTCAATTGATAGGACGTTTTTGTGGTCAATCCATTCCTCCTATTCAAAATTCAAGTTATTATGCTGGATTGTGGATTAAATTTCAATCTGATGGAGATGGCTCTGCTCCAGGATTCCAAGCTTCTTTTGATACTTCAACAAATGTTGAGCTTACCGGTGATTCAGGCTACATATCTTCACCAGCTTATCCCGAATATTACGCAACTAAAACAAATCAACGTTGGTCTGTAACGGTCAAAGATGGATTAACCATATCTTTTCGTTTTAATACAATTTCACTTATCCCAAGATTCACTGAATGTGAACGTAATTATGTTGCTATATATGATGGACCTGATTGGACTTACCCATTGTTGGGTAGATTTTGTGGTTTCCAGGTAAATGGTATAAAAACTACTTCGTCAAACATTGCAACTGTTCTCTTTCGACCTGATTCAACACTGTCCAGGTTTTTGATATTCTGGAAAGCAGAGGCTAAAAATGTTACTTCTCTCATCGGTGATTTATCAACTAAACCATCAAACTGTAGTTACTTTTTGAGTTCACAGTTGGGTCAAAGTATAGCAATATCATCTCCAGGTTATCCTTTTGGTTACTCACCTAATATCAATTGTAGCTGGTTCATTACAGCTCCTAGTGGTACTCATTTCAAAGTTAACGTCACTGATTTAAATATCGAACATGCATCTTCCGAAGTTTGTAATTATGATAGACTTAACTTTTATCAGTATAGCTTCGAAGATAGTGTTTGGATAAAAAATCGAACCATTTGCGGAAAAAATAAACTTTCTTTCGAACTCAGCACACATTTATCTCAAGTAAATTTTATGACTGACAGTCACATCAACAAAACTGGCTTTAACTTAACCTTGACTCCAGTTTGTGGAGGAGTTTTAAACCTCGAACAAGCTGTTATCAATTCATCTATTCTTGGATCGGCAGTGTCTTGCTCATGGAAAATAATGGTTCGTGATGGCAGAACAATTGAACTCAACTTCTTTTCATTCAATCTTGGCTCAGGAAATCCATGTACTAAAGGATATATGAATATAAGAAACGGTCCATTTGAAAATTCACCATTAATTGGGCACTATTGTGGTGCCAATTTACCGCCCGTCATACAATCGGATTCTAACCAAATGTTTATTTCAGTTTATGCACCCAGGACTAGTCCATCAGTATGTACTACTATCATGACTTTAAACGTCATCGTTGTAATTTTATCGATATTTTATTTTTCTTTAGGATTTTTCTTTCAATTATCGGGAAATTTCAGCAACTTGTGGAGGCTCATTCGATTTGGATGAAAATACACCTTCAGTGACCATCAATTCTCCAGGATATCCTTCCCTTCCTCCTCATGCTCTTCAATGTGACTGGCTGTTCAAAGGTCCTGCTCATCGTAATCTTAGGATAGATTTTGAAATTATTTCTGGACCTTCAATTATTAGACACACATGTAACAAGAATTTGACTCGTGTTGATGTTCATGATGGTGGAACTCGATTGTCCCCACTAATAGGTCGTTTCTGTCCTCGCCCACAAGCTTCTGGTGTTACTACCACAGAAAACTTCATGTTTGTCCGTTATTCGGCTTCGGGTGATCTTACTTTGGCTCCATTTAAAGCAACCATTTCCCTCAATATTTGTGGAGGAACTTACTTCATTTCATCTTCAGTCGTCATTCAAAGTCCTAACTTTCCGAGTCCTTATGATGGTAACATGAATTGTGGCTATTATCTTCATTCATATTCAACTTCTTCTACCGTAATGGCAACCATATTGAGTTTGGATCTACCTTCTGAATCCAGTTGTGATGATGGTGACTATTTAGAGTTTCGTGAAATATCACCGACAGGTGATCTTATAATGAAATTATGTGGAACTCGAAACTCTACAGTTACTGTACAATCGACAACAAGTGTTATGTACGTACTTTTTAAATCCAATTCTGAAAGTGCTGGCCAAGGATTTCGAATCTCCTTCTCTTCTTACACTGATTATGAAAGTAAGTTTAGCTTATTCATTTAAGTAACTGGATTAACCTGAATTAACTCTAACATCTAATTTAATATCATTCCAGATAGCTGCTATAATACATTTGATGCTTCTAAGCCGGGAATTGTGCGTACTCCACAGTCATCTCTTGGACACTCTCTTACCTGTAGCTGGTCATTCAAAGCTCCAGTTGATCGCCGTATTTCTTTAACTTTCACTAAATATAACCTTAAACAAAATACAAGAGTAGCAAATTCATGTCTCGATTCACTTGAAGCTACTTTCGATCATCGTTCATTTTACTTTTCAGATATTGTGCCATCCGAGCCAAATAAATTGATTCTTCCTTGTGGATATCAAAATGAATTTTCAATAAAGTCTCCTAATAATGTGCTATTTTTGAGATTCAAAACTTTTAGCTTAGGATCTGGTGAAGGAATAGAGGCAAGCTTTTCTGCCAGTGAACCAACAGGTAAGGTTTAAATTCAAATTTAGCTCGAATCCTTCACTAACATTGAAACTCTATAAAAATGATAAATTCTTTACTTTTCGATTGACAACATCCAGAGTGTGGAGGAGTCGTCACAAAAAATTCACCTTTGATTGTTTCAACCAATTTTTCAAAGCCTGTAGATGGTGCAATCATAAATTGTTTCTGGAAAATTGAAATTGAAACTGAAGATTTAACAAAAACAAAGTGGATTGAATATGAAACTATCGAAGTACTTGGCTCTGATTCAAGTGATGCATATTGTTCTAAAGGAAAAATAGCTGAAGGCTCAGTTACAGGTTTGTTGGTGCAATTTATTCAACGCAACAATCCATTTTCATATCCATTTCTATATTTTCCACCTCTTTTACAGATTTAGATCATTCTGTAGGTAAATTGTTTTGTGGAAATAAAACCAATCAATTTTCACTGATTTCATCGAAAATCGCATCGTTTGGTATTTCTGCACGTATCAATCAAACCAAAGGTTATCGTGGTGTAAAGGCAATGTATCGTGTGAATGATTGCGGTGGCAGAATCACTGATCCTCAAGGAAATTTCAGTTCACCAGGTTGGCCTCAAGGTTATCCAGTCAATGCAACTTGTTTTTGGGAGTTCAATTATAACTATATAAATAGTTACGCTTGGCAAGTCGAGTTCACAGAATTTGAATTGGAAGAAGACTGCTCCAAGGATTACGTAGAAATTTGGGAAGGAACCGTTGATGACCCCGTAGTTATTGGTCGTTATTGTGGCAAGTCGGGTCCAACTAGTTTCGTGGCATCTAACATTGTTATTGTCTTCCGGAGTAATGGAGTTGGAAGTGCTAAAGGATTCAATGTTAAATTTTCATTAGCGTCAAGATACTGTGGAGGTTTCGTTCGAGCTAGCTCCAATTATAGAGTGCGTAGTGCAAATTATCCTCTTGCTTATCCTAAAAATTCAGAATGCATATGGAACATTGAATCTTACCCAGAATTTCGCCTAAACTTGACTTTTGAAGAGCGCTTTGATATTGAAAAGTCAGCAAACTGCACTAAAGATTATGTTTCAATAAGCGAATGGAAAGGCAATTCATGGAAATTTATTGGTCAATATTGCGGTCTTATTCCGCCTAAACCATTAGCTCTTGATTCATACAAAGCTCGAGTTGTTTTTCACTCTGATGATGACAATAGAATCGGCGATGGATTTACTTTAACCTTAGGAAGTATATGTGGTTTCTTAGTTGATGAACCAGGCGAGGGTATTATAAGTTCACCTGGTTCTAATGGTTATCGCCCTGGTTCCAACTGTGTTTGGACCTTGAAAGGTCAAAGAGACACTGATGTAATTAAAATTGAATTTCTTGACTTTGATCTTGAGCCACATCCGTCTTGTGGATTCGACTTTGTTAAGTTAATACGAGGCAATTCATCATTAGCCCAAGATGTAATTGGTACATATTGTGGTTCAACTAAACCGGATAATGTAATAGTTCGTGGAAATTTAACAATTGCCTTTAGGTCAGATACCATTAAATCTCATAGAGGGTTCAATATTAAGTATCAAATTATTCCTTGTGGTGGAAATTTCACTCAATCGTCTGGCAAAGTCACGGCTCCAATAGTTGATGACAATTATGTTAACAACGCACATTGTAGCTATTTGATTACAGTTCCTGAAGATAACGTCATTATGCTTCGTTTGAGCAAAATTGAATTGTACAACACTGAACTTTGTTATCCAAATGGTTTCGTTTATCCTCACTCTGAACTAGATTATTTGGAAATTTGGGATGGCCCAAGTAGAGACAGTCCTCTTTTACGTCGACTGTGTGGTTCATCTGATCCAATGATTTTCAAATCCTCAACCAACTCTTTGTTGCTTGTTTTTCATTCTGATGAGGAATATACAAGTTCTGGTTTTGAAGCAACATGGGAAACAACACTTGGACAGAAACAAGGCTGTGGAGGAATACTAAATGGAACTTCTGGTTCACTAGAATCACCTGATATTGATAAAGATGGTCGATATGAAAATAATTTGGACTGTACTTGGCTCATCATTTCAGACGGAAAATATGACGTTCTTGAGATAACCTTTAGTCTTATGGATATCGAAGCTAGTTCATTGTCACCTAAAATTGAGTGTGCCAATGATTTCCTCGAAATCAGAGATGGAATGTCTTCTTCTAGTCCATTGATAGATGTTTATTGCTCATCTGAACTGCCAACTAAATTGTTGACTTCTTCATCTCGTGCCTACATTCATTTTTACTCCAATGAAGATACCAATGGCGCTGGTTTCCGTTTGACTTACAAAACGGTTAACCAGACTTGCGGTGGAACTTTAAAAGTCAGCAATATTACAACTGGAATCATAGCTTCTCCCAATTATCCAAATAGTTATCCTTCATCCATTAGATGTTTCTGGCATTTATTATTTGACACAGGTAGCGCAGAGATCTCTATCACTTTCAAAGATCTTGATTTGGATTGTGATTCAAAAGTTTCTTTGGAAATTGCTGGCCACGCTCTTTACAATGAACCTCATCGGATCTGTGGTACAACTTCACCTCCAACCTTCCACATTTCCAATGATGCCACATTCACCTTTACATCTAGATCAGAGGTAAAAACATCAAGACGAGGATTCTCATTGGAATACAAATTGGCTGGCTGTAATGATACTTATACAGAAGAGTCTGGTGTAATTACCAGTCAAATTTACCCAATGGCTTATCACTACAATGGTCTATGCAATTTCACCATCAAAGCTTCTCCTGGTTACTCAATCTCGGTCTATTTTCATGAAGCAGAATTTTCTTTCAACGGTATGAGCAATTGTAACTCAACCAGTCTATTTACAGTCAAAGATGGTGAAGGTCCAATAAAATCTATACCAGTATGTAAACTTCCAGATCCAATTTTTTCATCCAATTCAAGCCTGACGTTCAAAGTAAATACTGAATGGTACAAATATTACATGATTTATACTACTACTAATGCTGGCCCTGGGTGTGGAGGCAATGTTAGAGCTTTCAATGGAAGCTTTACTTCACCAAGTTATCCAAAACCCTATTCAAATGAATCTGAATGTACCTGGAATATATTCAGCTATGGCTATCATGCGTTAACATTTCGCTTTATCACATTTGATTTCACATCATTACCTGGTTGTACCACTAATTACGTTGAATTATATGATGGTTCCTTAGTTGGACGTTATTGTGGTTCGGTGAGTCAAAGCAATTATTAAGTCACGAAATTTTACACTAAAACCATACTAATTTAAATTTTTTCATTTTTACAGGAATTGCCAGCAACGTACGTTTCTCGGGGTAATACTTTAAAAGTTAAAATGGTTACTTCAAGCAGTAATCGAGGAAATGGATTCCGTGCTAATTTCGCGATAAATCAATACGGTTAGAACTAAATTACTTTAATACATTAACATGTAAATTGTTGGATTAACATCTATTTTTTTCTTCAATACAGCTCCTTCGAATCTACAGAGAGTTATTTCCACCCCATTAAACTATGATACTAATGAAAGACCAGCCTCCCTGTTCGATCCATCTTCTGGCATTATGGTTGGATGAATTTATTGGAAAGAGCGTCCTGGTTTTCTTGAATGAAAAAATGTATTTAATTTTGATTATGAAAGAAGTTTTGTTAAAAAATGATTAAAAATTAAATTTTAAGCAAATATCAAATTTATTAACAGTTATTTCATACGGTAAACTTCAATAATTTACTGTTTTTTATTGTTTTGATGAACGCAAAGAAAGTTGACTATCCATTGATTTGAAATGTTAAATCACTTAAACAGTATATTCATTTACTGTCTCTTCTGAAATTGTACCATCAAAATCAGTGTACCAACTCTTGATTTGATATTTTTCACCTTCAGTTAGGTCAGTCAATATCAAACTTTTATTTCCAAAACAGGCAGACATTGAAACGTTGAGAACACAATCAAATTGATTTAAATTATTGTCGACCTGAAATGACAGAATAATTTAATAATATTGGTTAAGTCGAGATGAAAGTATAACATTCAGAGAAATTTGAAAATTTTGCTGATTGTGATGCTGATTATGAGGAAAATAAAAAGTAAACTTACTCGATTAACTTGAACAAAATACCTTTCAACATTCAGATCTTCAATTTTTATGGCCAACTGTTGCTTGGAAACTTTACCCGAGATTTTTGGTGATTCCAGTTTTACATAAAGGGGAGAATTTTGAGCGACAAAAGACTGATGTCCATATCGAGCTTGAACATTAAAACGATAATAAGCGCCTGGTTCAAGGTTGATCAGCTTGTAAACGTGATGAAAAGTCTCATGAGTTGAGGTCTGACTAAGTTGTTTCTTTTTCAGGCCTGAAAAATAGAATTGGATTAAACCTTTTGAAAAGTCGAAAAAAACAAGCTTACCTTTTTTAAGATCAAGATGAGAGAACCATTGGTTGTTCGAGTCGATCCGTTTTTCAATATCATAAGTCACAATGATTCCTCCCAGCTTTGTACCATTAACCATGATTGAACCGGTCACATTGATTATAACATAATCTTCTCCTACTTCGTTCAGTACAACGGCAAGTGGTTCGGACTCTTGGGAGCAAAAGATGGAACCAAGAAACAATGAAAATACAATAATTTGCTTGTAAAACATTTTGAAAACTGGTTGAGTTTAATTGTTGTAGTCTTAATGATTGAAGTCAATTAAAAGAGCAATGTTTATAAATAAATATTATATTTGTATTTTATAATAAAGGAAGGAAACGAAATTTCTGATTATCTTGTTTACACATTGAAACAATTGATGTTATTTTTGGACAATTAGCTAATTGTATTCTCACTCGATGATTAACAATAAAGATTGAAGTGATAATTTAATTTCTAGGCGTTTTATGTGTTCCTTTATTTTCGGTCTGAAATGGTTAGCTTCAGTTAGCCCAATGCAATTGTTTGTTGCAACAATAAAGGGTTAACATTTAATTGTTTCAATTGTTTGTTCTGGTTAATCTAGTCAGATGCTAACCTAATAAGGTTTCAATAACATGATTTGAATGTGATCAATTAACAATAGGAAATTCACAATTAAACTGTGATTAACTCAAAACAAATATCTAGATATAATGTTTCAATAAACTCCCTTGCAATGAGAGGTCAGTTTATTTTCACTCGAAAAGTGAAATGTTTTTTCAATCAGGAATCTGTTTACTTATTTCTGTACTTGAGTTTCAACGCTAAGATAATCTTCAATATAATAATGATAACGTAATCCATATTGGAGTGGAAATGAATCTTTTCAAGTAAAATAATCATTCATCTATTATATAATCAAGTTTCCTGCATCACGAGTGTCTCATTTATTGCGTTTTGTAAATAATAAGAATCAAAGCTTATTAAAAATTGAATTGAATTTTAATTTGATATTTTATTGGAAATCTTGGTCGATTTAGAAGTAAAAGAAAAGTTCATTCTTGTAACCAAAAGTTGAAATGTTTATATTTGGATAAGCTTATACACCTTGTAAGCCGGTAATCACTTGAGTTGTGACTTCTGATTCAGAGTTATCAGCTTGAATATACCAAACTTTGATTGAATATTTTTCACCAGATATTAACCCAGGTAATCCAATACTGTTTCCAAAACATGGTGACATTGTCAACTCAAGAACACAATCTGTTTCTTTGTCATCTTTCATCTGTACAGAAGAAGAAATTGCAATTAGAAATCGAAATCATTTGTTTTGATCTTCTTTGCCGTGTTGATAACAAACAATCACAATGAGTTAATAGTTTCAATTAAGATCATTCAAGAGGAAACTCTTGTTCAAGATTGTATCTTATCGAGCTTAGACAAAGCAATGAATCAATATTTGTAAAAGCTGATGGAATCAAACAATCAAAGTTGTTTTACCTTGTTGACTTTGGCGAAATATTTGACTGCATTAGGATTCTCAAATTGCAAGGTCAATAATTGTGCTGTAGTTTTAATCACTGGAGATTTAGCTTTGGTTCTGGTTTCGATTTCTTTCGTGCGGACCTTTTCTTCGTCATAAAAGAGATCAAACAATATTTTGATCTTGGTATCAGGTTGAATGTTGGTAACTTCAATGTCATACTGGAAAACTTTGCCAACTACTCCACGTTTAATAACTTTATTCTTGATTTTCGCTGTGGCAAAGAGGAGATCATTAATCTATTAGAACCTAATGGGAATTATATTAAATTTATTACCAATACTTACCAACATTAACTGTTGCATCTTTATCTGAATAACGCCATTCTTTGTCACCTTTTTCGTTTGGCCTTTCAAGCGCATAAACCAAAGAAAATTTTTTAAATTTCTTTTCCCCACTTTTAGGGTCAATTAACAGCCTAATTATAACAGAGGAATCACTTGTTTTTATCAACTGGACCTTTTCTGGTTCTGGTTCTGGTTCTGGTTTTGTTTCTGGTTCTGGTGTCGTTGGTGGTTTTGTTGCTCCATCTTCTTTCGGTTCCACTTCATTCGGATCGCCAGGTGCAGCCCTTGCATTGATAGCAATAGTTAGAAGACACAAGGAAACAATAATTAAATGTTTAAGAGACATTTTTGAAACACTTTTTGAAGATTAAGTGAGGAATTAAAGTTAGTCGACGTTTATGAAGCTAGTGAGACATTGAACAATGATTGAAACAATAATGAATCCAAGGAAACGTTATCTTGACAAATGATGACGCTTGTATTCAATGAGTTGAACGGATAAATGTTGGTAACAATGAGAAAACAATGAGAAAACAATGAGCAATCAATGTAATGATGGAACGATGCAATTTTCCTTCCAGAAATATCCATATTCAGCTTCAAAAATAAAGATTATGCGAGTTTGAATCTTTATCAAACAAACTTCTTGGTGAATGGATTTCACCAGGAATTGCATTTGGAAGTTTTACTCCAATCTAAATTTCTAATTTTACACTGTTAGCAATTTCGCACATTTTATTCCTTGAAATGCAATTTAAAAATCGTCTGAACTCGTTTCGTCAATAGCAAATTGCATTAATAACATTACAGAATGATCGCACTTGATCTTGAAATGCTCTTGTAGCATTCAAGATCTAACTAAGTAAGTACTTCAATTGGAATAATTGTTATTATTACATAAGAACTTATTTCTATTACATTTCTTAACTTATTACTTAATACTTTGGCCAATTTCAAGAAACGTTTTGAATCATCGTCGATCTCTATAAAATATGCATCACGATTGCTACATGTGCCATGCATTCAAAAATCCGATTAAAACTTATTCAATTGTAAGTTGTAAGAGCATGTATCAATTTTTTCTCAACTTTTGATCCGTTCTATTGATCGGACAAAATTAATCCATTGAGCTTTGACAGTTTTAAATGCGCTTTATTAAAGAAGATTTGATTATTAATACTCTTGATTGGATACAATATTTGGCTGTTCAAATCGACAGAAAAGAAACTAAACATTTCCCATTGCAATCGTCATAATCACAGGTGCAGAGTTTGAGTTCCCAAGCAAGAGTAATAACATATCATTCACAAGTTTAGTCCACATCAAATTACTTGTACATCAATTCGTACTTTAATTTTCCTTTAACCTAATTTGGAATGGATTACAGTGAATTTCTGGCTCTTAACCAAACTCTCAACCAGCCAGTATCAAGTTTTCCGCTGGAAAGCAATTTAAATGACTTGCAAGAACGAACAACAACCAACTCTACTCAAAAAACAATGTTTAATGTATTTAAAACGCTTTACCCGAGTGAAGAAACTATCTTAGGTTATCTTGGGAATGACCAGTCAACTTGCAATAACTTGTCGAATCCATCGAACCCCTCAATGGATCAGTACCATCTAACCCAGTCAAATTACAACAATCAACCATTATGGTCTAACGACAGCTTCTCTCAATTTTCTCTGCAAACCAATCTTCTCTCATCTAACCTGGATTCCAGGGAAACAAGTCATACCTTGCCTGGTGTTAACAGTTTTTATCCACCTGCAACATCGTCCAGCTACTCGATATCACATTCATCGCCTAATTTCGCCTTCATGAATGCACAATATTCGCAAGCGTATCAACTATCTCAACGCAGAAATTATCAAGTCAATCAAAGAATCGTCTTCCTTGACAGCCTTGGGTATAAACCATTTTTACAATTGAACACAAACAACAGTGAAACTGACGAGCCTTGGAATACAAATGTGTCCAAGAAACTGCTCTCTATCCTCTATTCATCGTTAAACTTAAAGACGGAATATTTATCAAACCAAATTGCACTCGATCAATTTGAATCTCTTTCTTTATCTGAAGGTTTAGCAGCTTTTCAAGGGAAACGAAAACTAAAAATGATGACATTTCTTCCAGAGAGAGGCCGTTTGACTCCGTTTCCAAATTTACTTGCTTTAAATTGCCTTCAACTCAAAAGTTTTCGTAAACTGCAAAATATTGACAAGATTACTCTTCTTTCAAATGCATATTTTGACCTTCTTTTAATTAAAGGTGTATTTAATTACATTCATACTGTTGACGGTTGGAAGGTAAGTGTCATCATTTTCATTCTTGGATTTTAAGGAACTTTCCGTTTAACCAACTGAAACATTCTGACAACAGTTGTGAGTCCAACAGTTGTAAGTAGTTACGTAGTTCAAAAGACGTATGCTATGGTTTCTTTTGTTGAGACAACTTACTGCTCACATCTAACACATGCAACTGCCAATCAATTAGCAATTCTCATTGACAATTAGCAGAAGCACAAATGAGAAGACCATTAAAGTTGAAAGAAATTGGAATGACAGTAAGCATTAGAGCAGTTCTTGAGCGCTCAACTGCTAGCAAAACGAACTGCAAACTAGAGAACTGCTAGTAAATCTATTCGAATATGAGTTAGATTCGAAGACCCACAGCGCATCTTAATATAACCAGCCAGTATTGTCACCGAAAAGAATTGAATTTGCAATGAAAAATGCAGATGATTCCATAGATTTGTCTCTACCAAATCATTTCGCAAAGTTTTGAGAAGCTTATACAAACAGAATACAAAATAAATCCATTGAAGAAACTTTATTGGTACTGAAGTTATTAAAAAAGGTTGTATTACATTTTAAGAGACGAAAAGGCAAATAAATCTATAAAGTATATTGTATAAAAGTGTAAAAGTTGAGCATTGTAGCAGAATCCAGTTTTAATTGTGAGTTATTGTAATGAACTTATTCGCACTACGATATTTATTAAACAGTTCAATGGGTTCGAGGGATTAAAGGTTCTTGGCTTTTTGGTAAAGGATTTGAGCATAAGTTTTAAAGTTTTAAAAGTATTCGCTAATTGTCTTTAATCAATTGCAATCTTTCTAGTGTGAAGAATCGGGAATGTATTATCAAAGACTGGACATTTTTTACTTGCATCGAGCTTTGCACCAAGCAATGAGCCACATCATTGAAACCTTGCCAGATCGCTGGAGGCAAGATCTAACCGTAATTATTCTCACTTATTTAATCACCATTTTTAATCCAGACTTGCGAGAGTTGAAATTTGCCAGCTCAGTCAGGTTTGTATTGTTTACTGTTAACAATTGTAAGTTTATTCTGATTCTAATTGCGATATTCATTCTCACAGGTATCAACAATACAGTTACATTTATTTGCTTAAACGTTATTTGAGGACAGTTTGTACATCGGACTGTGATGCTGCAGACCATCTTTACAGGTTAATGGTTAAAATTGAAGAGACTCGAAAATGCAGGAAATGCGTAATGGAATTACTTTCAGCACTTGACAAGAATTTCAATACACTCTTACAGAATCGAATATCGAATCTAATCAATTTTGGTTCATGCTGGTGGGTATATTCAATTGTACACGATTATGAGATCTATCATATGGCTATATTTCTTGGCTTGAAAATGCTTAAACTTTTGCTCTTAAATCTTCTATTTCAGAGTGAAACTAAAGTTAGTTTTAACTTGAGATTGCCTTTAAAGCCCAGTTGGAAGCCGATACATGTTCATGGTTGTCGTTGACTGTGATATACCAAATGATGAATCTCATCGCAAACTGGATTTAACTAACTCCATTACCGCCACAAAATTACCAAATTTTCAGCTCTCTTCTGCACAAACACGCACTTTGATCACAATGTGTGTGAAACAGAAACTTTTAATTTTCTTCTAATAAAAACAATGTTACAATAAAATATTAAAGAAGCTTTACTCAATTCCTTACAAAATGATCTTGATTTTGATGCTTTACTTTATTTAATCGTCATTTTAATACAGTTTTACAAAATGAGAGCTACAAAATTGCATAAAGAGCATAAACTTGACAAAGTTGACCGTTGAGAGGCACAATATTGTTCAAGATAAAATGTTACTCTTATTCATATCGTTATAAGCATCTTTTAGGTGAAGGTAAGACAATTGAAAATAAAAAATGCACTCTACAAGAAGACACTTTGAATTATATTTTATTCCTTGTACTTCAAACTCCTCTATCCCACTATGTTTTTTATCGGAAAAAGTCAAGTGATTCTGGTTGTGATTAAATTAACTATTAATAGGCATTGAAGGCAACTCGAAAGCAATTGTTTAAAGTCAATATTTTCTGGTGAATAGTTGTACTCAACAATGGATGCTACTTTATATGGAATATACTTAGCGATAGACTTTCAGATTTACTGATATTACTGCATTTGGCGTACATCGTTGACGTTGGTTGTCAATGACCAGCAGGAATACCGTTTTGATGCAAAGTTGGCTGACCAAAAGTCGTTTGATTCCCTTAATTCAATTCAAATTCACCAGTTCTTTAATATTTTAACGACTCAATGAAAAACTGTAGAAGGGATTATTTTAATGCAGTAGGAATCAATCAAATCAACTAAGCACTCTTTGCAAAGCACAACAAAATAGTTATATTCAGTTCATTTAATGAGATGTAAAGTTGTTTAAACTGGAATACACGAAACATACATTTGTAAAACGTTTGCTAAAGCAAGTCCAATAACTTTTCAAAATAAGAGAAGCATCAAGCAACACACAGGAAATTTGGGTACATTTCATGATAGAATATGCTGATGTCTAAAAACTGTCAACTCAAAAGTTGAACTGACGAAAATGAAGAGAACAGAGAAGTGAATTAAAAGTATTTTATTGAATGTTATAAGTTAATAACTTTTCTGGTTAAAGCTCAATCCATCATATATGACTGAAGGAGTAGATGTGCAAGGATGAAAGCGATTTAGCAATGAAACTAGCATGACAAAGCCGATTATTGAACCTCATTGAATGGTAAAGTTGAGCTTTTTATCAAAAATGAATGGATTAATGTCTTGTAATAGCTTTTGAATAGTAATTGTGTCATCTGAAATGATAGTATTGGAAACAACAGCTAATCATGAAACATGTGCAATTGATTTTTGTCATTGACAATACAATCTGATCAAGTTAACGAGTAAAGTTGGTAAAACAATTGATTTTACTTTATACATTTATGCATTTGTGTTCATATTTTTTGGCAAACAGCTTTTTTGGTTAACATGAAACTGTAAATGTTCAAAACGTTACATTAAAATTGTGAATCATGGATTTAAGTGATCTTCTTGGTTACAACCAACAATGTTCAACACCAACTATCTTTGGAGCAAACTTTGAGTTTAGCGAGTCAACTCAAGGCCATCAATCTTCAATCACATCAAGTGATCACATTAAAACATTGAATGTTTTCCAAGCTCTCTCACCCAGTGAAGATACCATCAAAAGTTACCTGATTAACGAGGATGACTCTTCAAGTTCACCTAAACAATCGTGCATGTCTGACGATGGTTGCTCTACTTTACTCAATTCAATGTCCAATGGATTTTACGCTGAAGGAACGGGTCAAAATCTTTTCGAATCAAACGAACAGCAAACAAATTCAACTCCAACTTTCAATTCCAACAATGACAACTTTCTTAGTTTACCAGCTCTTTCTTATTACAACAGTGACCATCAAACATATCAACGTGAAGTGACCGAAGAGTATGCACATCGCAAGGCAAGTTTCATGTACCTATTGAGACGAGGCTACAAGTTGATGATTAGATTGAATACAAACAATTCGGAAACTCTTGAACCATGGAATCGATCTGTTGCCCAGAAATTAATGTCTGTCCAATTTACACCGTTAAGCTTACGAACTGAATATTTGTCCACTCAACATTCTCTGGACCAGTTTGAAGCTTTGGTTCTCAATGAGGCAACTGAAGCTTTCAAGGTGACAAAAGGCTTTAAATTGGGTTCATCGTTGATCGACAAGATTGCTAATCCAACTCCAGCTCAGCTTGTTTCAACATGCAACAAAATCAAAGGCTACAGAAAACTGGTAAACTGTGATAAAATTAGTTTACTCATCAATGGATTTTATGAAATGAATTTAATCAGAGGTATTGTTGGTTATAATCGATTAACCGATGGATGGCAAGTAAGCATTAAATTTAAATGATTAAACTGTTTTTATTAATGCTCTTCTCTCTACTCTAGAGCTCAGAGACCAACTTCGCATTTGATAGACGCGATGTTTTCCTGTTTAGTCAATCATTACACAACGATTTTGTTCATATTATTGAATCTTTTCCTGATAAATGGAGAAATGATCAAAAGGCTTTGGCTCTCATCAATTTAATCGTCATTTTCAATGCAGAACTACGAGGACTGAAACACTTCGAACCCATCAGGTTGGTTTGTTACTTAACTTATTGAACTGCCATTCACTTTTTAATTCAACAATTTACTTTCTCCTACAGACACGAACAGTATGTTTACATCTATTTACTTGAACGTTACTTGAAATCAATAAGCCAATCGACCTGTGAAGCCTCAGATGATCATTACAGAATAATGGTCAAGATTCAACAAGTAAGAGGAATGAGTGGATTTCTGAAACAACTGATTGATACAGTATCAATTGATTATTCAAATTCATTGCGATTTTTCCTTACTAATGCAGTTAATAATAAAATTTCATGACAAAATCTATAACGATTCATCATTATTGTAAAATTTCTCACCCAAACTTCATACACATATTATTCGACTTTGGTAGACTTTTTAAGTCAAATTTTATGCCTCATAATGTTCAACAAATTTTTCACTTAAATTTTGATTGACTCGATTTTAATGGTATTTAGCATTGTGCTTTTGATTTCTCCATGTTCAATTTCTGTTTGATCAAATTTCGCTGATATCGAAATGTAAACTATTCCAAATGATCGAATGCAAAGCAAATAAAAAGTTTGTTTGTTTAAAATTTTCTCAATCACAATAAAGTCTCAAAAGTCAATTTTTTATGGATCTTTTCGTTCACTCTCCAAAATCTTCGAGTTTGCTTTTCACATTTTAATATCGATCTGTATCATAAACATACCATGTCCAATGTAAATGAAAAGTTCAAACGAACTCGTTTTTATCTAGTTTACTAAAATCATTTCTGTCTATTTATTCAATGTTAATAGTAAAAAATATGCAATCAACTGATTAACCAAGAAATCATAACTTATTAACTTCTATGCGAATTAATGTGATAAAGTAGCAATTTGGGTTTCTACTCAAAATCTTGATAAATGCAATCGAATCATCACAACTCATAATTGAAATGGATTTTCCCAATACATATCTTATTATTGAAATCAAATCCAATTGATAGGAATGACAATTAGTAAATCAGACACAAGTAGACACACACCTTGGTGTGAATATAACTATCAATCTGGTTCATTGGGTTGATTTGATCTTTTTTTATCTCATGCAAGCCAACAATAGAGACACAAACATTTAAAATCAAATCAAAAAATTATAAAAACCAATTGGAACTCGAAGAAATTAATAAGTTTTAATTGCTAGTCTCATTGATCGAATCATAAAGCATCAGAACTTATTGAACAACGCAGAATAGTTAGAAAAAGAAACTAAAAGATAGCAACGAATTTGTATGTAAAATTAATCGCATCATTTGAATTTATCGCTCATTTCTCATAATTCATTGTTTACCAATCATTCCCTGGAAATCTTGAAATAAAGTTCAAAAACAATGCCATTTATGAGAAACCTTTGATATCTTGTATTAAATGTAGACTAGATTTGAATGTATAATTTGTTCAATGTTCAATATTGATAAGTGCACAAAGTAAGTCACTAGCACAAAAATTTAACTGTTTATTTTATTTTGACTTTAATGAGTTTATCTCGGCATACAAATATTCACAAATCAAGCTGAGAATGCAAATTGGAATCACGCATAAGAAGTACTTGAAAAATAGCTTGTAATTTTGAATGTCTAGTTGATTAAAACGATACAAAGCAGGAGTGGGACTGATGGAGGTTTTATGTAAACAGCCAAATTTTTGCTCAGGATCAAGTTTCTTGTCGAGATACGATTTCCATATACTTTGGATATGAAACACGACGCCACTTTCGAATCGTTTCTCGTGCAATAGATTGATTATTTTGGTGGCATAAGGAGGTAGCTTCGAGTTCAATGCAGAAAATAACAGTTGAACGGGAAGAGAACCAGTTGATTGATACCATTGTGGCAACGATTCTGAGTTATACAGACAACAGCTCAGTTGAACATTATAAATCTCGCCAACATTGAGTATAAAAACATATTTTCCTATTCCTTTCGTTTCAGTAATTTCGTCGACGAGATGCCCCAATCTTTTATACTGTCCTCGTCTTGCAATCTCTTGCTGAGCTCGAGGAGAACTGCTATTCACTATGGTTCTGCATGACGGTTCTTCCATCCACAACGGAATCCTATCGGAATCCGCAACATCTTCAAGTGAATCAATCGTTTTCATGGGTGCTTTAGATGTAAGATCTGTAGTGAAGGAACTAGAATAAAGTGCTGTTAGGAAAAACAGTGTCAATGTGATTGCAATCCAAATGAATGACAAAGATTGACGGTTGAAAAGAGTTTCAATGCGCAATCTTTGACTTAAAATTGCATGAATCAAAGACCAGATACTAGTTGAAGTGTTGGATTTAATGTTGAAAAATTTTGATTCGCAGTACCACAGAAGGAAAACGGGTTGAAAAAAGAAACAGAAAAAGGAAAGCTAAGAATATAATTGCGTCTGAAGTGAACATTGATAGTGATTTGAAGACGTCTTCACGCATTGTTGCAACTTCGGGTAAAAATGAAACAATGTTACAAGAAACATCACCAATCACTGGTCCTGGTTTAAGTCCAGCAATTGAATTGGGAATTGTTTTGAATGAATAGAACCTTTCACTTAAATCAATTTCACCTCGTTGAATGTGTCCAATAAGGCCAGTACAATTGACGGAATCACAATCTCCAAAATCAGTTTGGTTAACCAAAACAATAGTGTAATTAATGGAACTGTAGAGTTCTAGTTGTTTATTATAACCTATGGGCAGAAAGTTTGAGACAAATATACAAATCATGTGTAAATCTTTTTTCTTGATAATCCGATTAGCTAGAGCGCCGAAACTTTTAGGAGACTGAGAAGGAGGTTCAGTTTATCTACAGTGAGAAATTCAAGATCATCGAACATTCTGATCATTTCAAATCAATAATTAACTCTTGCGACAATTGAATGATTTTTTGCTCTCATTATTGAAAAAAAATATTTGAAAAAATCAACTAATTTTAAGATCCATTTATTTACAGGTTATATAACATTTAAAACTTTTTTAACTTGCTAACATTAAAAAACACTCTTTGGCCTATCGAAATCTTGTATTTTCATTCTGGTATTATGCCTATTACGCCAATAATTTAATCTAAAGAATCAAAATTAATTGCAAAAATTCAACTTCAATCACCGCAGAAGGGTGCCAAAAACGTAAAATTTAAAGCAAATGGTTCTATGTATAGTAGAACATTATATATCAAATTAAACAGCAAGAGTTGCTTATTCTTTGATCGTTTGAACTGAAAAGTTAAAAAGATTTTTGAAAAAGATACGAGCGTTTAAACATTTGTCTCAAACTTTCTGCCCATAGGTTAGTAGCGAACAAATAGACCAGTGAATGCATTTCTGACAGGATCATAAATTGTGCGGGGAAATCTATCGAGAAAACCAATTCTGAATTGAAAATTCATACTTATATCGTCATGAGACTATGTTGATTCATTGAGCTAAATTTGACACGATGAAAATCAATTTTGTCTAGTAACTATTAGATGTTATTTCATAACGAAGTTTCTTATGATCTGAAAGAAATGCGCAAAATATTTGCATAAATTAATGTGACCATAATATTTTGTTGCCCTTGTGTAAAGTTCAAGTCTGGAGACAAAAAAGATACATTTCCTTGTGAATAACTGTTTTTCAATATTTGAAACTTAAATTATTATGCAATAAATAAATAATTGTATCGATTTATCTCATTAAAATTTAATATTCATAAAATGTAAATCAAATAAAGATATAATACAAATGCATCATCATAGCAAAAACTATTAACAAGGCTGGAATATATTTTATGAGAAATGTTGAAATGGTAATATTTTGATGTTCAAATGGCGAAATAAAAACAGAGTCTGGCAACTAATATTGGAGTTGAAACCAATATGAGAGTTGAAACCGTCATCGCAATTATGTGTTTGTTTAACATAACGTGTTTGCCCTTTATTAACCACACGATTGGATACACGCACAGATTGTTTATTTTTGTGTCAATTACATTAAAATTATTCGCTTTCCAATTTAATCCAGAGTAGTTTTCTGTATTTTATCATAATTTCATCGTCTATTTCTTGTAAAATGAGCACGGATTAATTTAAACAAGAAACTTGGAGATAAAAATCTAGCACCCAATAGTATCAAATTTTTATAATTAAATCTTTGAACTGCCAATGTCGGTCTGCTGGATGGTTGAGGTCGTACTTCAGAATTGATTCTCTCAAACGATATAGCATGAGATTTTAGTGATTTTTCAAGTTCTCTTAGAGAATCTAACATGATTTCCGAGTCAATCGATTGTGTTTCTTTGAGGTAAAATGATATAGATTCCCAACGAGCAGATTCGAGTTGTGATTTAAACTGTTCGACATTGTTGTGCAAACTATTTTCAACCATTTTCGAGATGAACATTTCATTTGCAGTTCTAGTTGCTTCTATTGTTCGCGCTATGTATTCAAAGGCCAATTGAGATTCATCGTCATAGATGTAATTATTTCCTTTGAGAAGAAAAATGAAAATATTATTAATAAAACTGATAATTATTTAAGATAAGTCTGAACTTACCAGAGAAAGTGGTTCCAAAAATTTCTACGAGTTTCATAAATTCCAAAAATTTCATCGGTTTATCTTCTGTTTTTTTGATTGCAATATTTTCTGGCGACAATAAATTTAAAACAAGTTCCCGCAAAGAGTCGACAAAATCAGGCTCAAGATTACATCTTTCACCTTGGAAATCTGGATTATTGATTGCATCAAGTCCGGGATGAGGCATTAAAAAACAGTCAACTTCTGAGTAACATTCATCAATGGTATCCCAAGCTTGTTTGAACTTATCGGACTGGTTACTCTTCTTGAAATTTAAAAACTGCCTTCCTCCAACAGCGCCAAAAGAATGGTCACATTCAAAAGCCCAATCTCGAACAAGAAACCAAAGTTTTTCAGGTTTTTCTAACAAAACTGCTAGTTCGAAATCCAAAACATTTTTTTGCTTCTCTTTCAAGTATTTAATAAGCTGAGACAGCTGAATTATATCGTTACTCTGGATGTTGTTACTCTTGTTGTATACTTGAACAGACGAGAGCAAAGATGAGATTACAAAAATGTCCATATAGTTTTCATCTTTCGATTGATGATCAAATAATCCTTGAGTATCCATTAAAAGCACTGCAATTTTCGTGCCATCTTTTTTTGTTATAACTAGAGGTTCAGGCCATAAAACCATTCCAACTGTAACCTTTTCTGTTCCTTGTTTCCATGGGAATCCTGTTGAAGAATAGATACTGCATGAAGAACTTATGTTGAAATTATTCATCACACATGAATTTACCTTGTAATGGTTCATTTGGATCACCAAGCCAGTCTTCTTGACCATATCGTTGCAAGTAGCGAAGAAAATAGTTGAGTAAAAATGATTTTCCTTTACGATTATCTCCGATGATTGAAACGACAGCAATTGGTAAATCCTTGATTTCATCTGATGTTGCTATTTTGGCAAATGCTTTTGCATCAAATTGATACTTTTTGAGATCTGGATTGTATCCAACTATTCGAATGGGTTCTGGAAACTTCACTAAGCTTGACATTGTTTAAAATAAAGATTTTTCTTAATAATTATCAAAACTGTTTATATTAAATCATTGAGCAAAGTGCATTTTGAAAAAGCGATTACAGTAATGATGGAATTTTCAGCTAAAAAAATAACGGGAGTAACAATTCCAATCACTTCTGTAGCTTTAATCGAGATCAACCAAAGATTAGATGCAAATTTCCATAGAAACAAAAATCAGTTCCAAACTTTAATTTCCAACTCAGGATGACACTTAAGGTCGAGAAAAATTATTTTTCATATACCCATGAATTCATTGGTCACTTATTATAGAAAAAAATAAGTCAAGATTCATTTCCATTACAAGTTTAGAACACAATTAATTCCTGGAATCAGTTTGTACAATAAAATGGCTCAAAATTTCAAACGGCGAAATTATGAATTATTCAAAATATTACTTTATCTGAGATATGATGAACAGGTAGTTCTGGTTATGGCCTGAAGATTCTGATTGTAAATTATATTTCGATCAATTGTAAAAGATCATCTTCGACGTTGATTTCTTTGTCGATTCCTTCGTTGATTTTTTCTAGCACTTGTTTTCGCATGAAAATAATTTTCAAAAATTTCTAAACATACATCAAGAACAAAGCCCGTTGTACCAGAATGAGAAAACAAAAATGATGCAACTGTTGAAAAGCCGGAATACATTCTCTGATACCATGAATTTTGCGATGAACTTTCACTGGATTCTTCAGTCGATCCTGCAGCATAACGGTTAAAGAATTTTTCTAAATAGTCATCCAAAGAATCGTTAAAATCTTCCAAATAGTTTACTGCAATCTCTGAATCGATATCCTTGGTCTTCTCGTAGTAAAAGA
Organism: Tetranychus urticae; assembly: GCF_039701765.1. Lineage (NCBI taxonomy): Eukaryota > Metazoa > Arthropoda > Arachnida > Trombidiformes > Tetranychidae > Tetranychus > Tetranychus urticae. Next base: position 19,169,498 of record NC_142958.1, on the reverse strand, counting down.
GTGTAGCTGAAGCTCGAGCAACCAAAATACTGTAATTCACCCTTTGAGCGTCTTTACGTGGATTTAATTCGGTATATTTTTTCAGGAATTCAGCCATGGCCATCATTGAAGCATTTCTTGCTTGATTTTCAAAATCAATATCCAAAAACTCGTCATAAAGAATAAATCCATCTTCTGAAAAGGTAAAGACGAAGTTTAGTTAATTTTGGTATTGCAATATTCAATCACATGATACAAGGAAACTAACTTTGAAGATTTTCAGAAATATTTTTGAAAAAAGCGACGAATTCCCACATTTTCATCTCTTTTCCATTATTTGTTTTGATAACAATATTTTCTGGTGACAACAAATTCTCAACGAGTTCACGTAAAACGTTGGTAAAATGAGCATCGAGTTTGGATATTTCACCCTCAAATCCTCTTCTAGTGGCTTGTAATCCAGGGTGTGGCATAAGAAAACAGTCAACTTGTGAATAGCAATCATGTATAGTTTGCCAGTCTTTATGAAATTGTGATTGATTATTCCTCTTGGAATCTAAAAATTGTTTTCCTCCATCAGCTCCAAATGGATAAACACAATTTGCAGACCAGTCTCTAATAAGTAACAGAAGCTTCTGTATCCCTTTGTAACCAGTAATTTTCAGCTTCTCTTTTGAATATTCAGCAAGCCGTGATAATAGGGTTACGTCATTGGTCAGAATATTTTCCTGTTGGTTGTAAACTTGAATAGACGAGAGAAAGGATGAGATTGCAAAAATGTAATTACAATCTTCTTGTTCTGTTGCATCAACAAACAACCCTTGAGTATCCATTAAAATAACGGCAATTTTTGTCCCATCTTTTCGGGTAACAATTAACGGTTCTGGCCATAAAACGATCCCAGTGGTGCAACTTTCAGCACCTTGTGTCCACAAAAATCCTGATTGAGAATGAACATTATTTCATGTTAATTTGACAGAAATTCGTCAATTTGTTCATTTTTTTATCACAGGCAACCTTACCTTGTAATGGTTCATTTGGATCACCAAGCCAGTCTTCTTGATCGTATCGTTGTAAGTAGCGAAGAAAATAGTTGAGTAAAAATGATTTTCCTTTACGAGATTCTCCGATAATGGAAATAACAGCAATTGGTAAATCCTTAATTTCATCTGATGAAGCTATCTCGGAAAATTTTGTCACATCAAATTCATATTTTTTACCGCTCTCATTATATTCGAGAGCTGTAATTGGTAATGCCATCTCAATTGACTACTTCAACAGGTATAATAATATCACATCGACTTAAAAATAGCTGGTATTATGAACAGATACTAATAGATATTACAACCAAGTAAGTTACTATCTATTAGATAGTATCTAAAGTGATTACCGTATTCGCATGTATTTATGAGACTCTTATGATATGATTAACAAGTGCTTCTTGTGGTTAACAGAGTGCGCGTCAGCTTGGAAAAATTGTTGTGTTTAAAATAAACATAGTAAAGAGGGGATTGAATCTTCATGATTCAAAGGTGAAATATCTATGGGGAGCTATTTTATCATTTTATCTGAAAAAAACAAAATAAACTAACTCAGAAATACAACAATTTCATAAAAATCTTGAAAAATCCCCGAAATCTCATGTTTAATGCTTAAACACCTCAATCTGACATTGTGAGCTACGACTTCAATCTTTGTAACCAACGGATTGAGTTCTCAGCAGCTAGTTTATTAATACAGAGACCTACCGCTAATTTAGGCTCACTTGAAATAGCTTATTTACAGCTTTTGTCGAGCAGCATAATTCATGATTTTCAATTTTTCTTAATCGGGTAAATTTAATCTTAAAATGTTGCGCGAGTTTTCGGATTGATATTTTACGAAAGAAAATTGAATCAAGTTAATTAATAGCTAAAAAATCGCCTCGAAATTTGGTGAAATCTAAACAAAATTTTACCCTTTTTCAAATGGGACCATTGAAAAATTTAATCTTTACTGGCAGGTCTCTGTGATTAGAAAAGCAATAGGCCCGTTGATGTCAATATGATATATTCAAAATCAAAGAGTTATACTTCATCAAGGAACCCGTAAGTAAATGTTTCAACAATTCATATAGTCTACATGATTTTTCAAAGGACCCTGAACGATTCTGGTATTCATAGATTGGTAGGCTGAATCTATTGAAAAAAAGTAGATTGATTTCTAGTATTTTAATCTTTATTGAAATGATAAAATCTACTTTCAAACTAATGTCGTGTTTATAAATTTATTTTGACATTAGCGAGTTTATCTCGGCATACAAATATTCACCAAGCAAGCTGAGTATACAAGTTGAAATCATGCATAAGAAGTATTTAAAGGATAGCTTGTAATTTTGAATGTGTAGTTGATTAAAACGATTCAAAGCAGGAGTGGGACTGATGGAGGTTCTGTGTAAACAGCCAAACTTTCGCTCAGGATCTATTACCTTTTCAACATATGCTTTCCATTTATCTACTAAATGAAACAGGATATGACTTTCAAATTGTTTTTGATGCAATAGGTCGATTATTTTGGTGGCATGAGGAGATAGCTGCGAATGCAATACAGTAAAAAGTAGATCGACGGGGAAAGAACTAGTTGCTTGATGCCATTGTAGCATAGGTAAACCTGGATTGTATACACAATAGCCTAGACGAGCCATATTACGTTCATGAAAATCAACAATAAAAACATAGTTTTCTAATTTCGCTCCATCATAAAATGCCTGCAATAGTTTTCCTGTTGTTTTGTACAGTCCTCGTCTTGCAATCTCTCGCTGAGCTCGAGGAGAACTGCTATTTGCCACGACTCTGCATAATGGCTCTTCCATAAACATCGGGATTCTATCAGAATCTGCAACATCTTCAAGTGAATCAATCATTTTCATGGGTGCTTTAGATGTAAGATCTGTAGTGAAGGAACTAGAATAAAGTGCTGTCATGAAAAATATTGTTAATGTGATTGACATCCAAATGAATGACAAAGATTGACGGCTGAAAAGAGTTTTGAGATTTGATCCTTGGTTTAAAATTGCACAAATCAAAGGCCAGATGATTGGTGGAGAGTTGGTTTTAATGTTGAAAGATTTCCGATTGAAGTACCACAGAAGGAAAGGGATTGAAAAAAGAAACAGAAAAAGGAAAGCTAAGAATATAGTTGCGTCTAAGGTGAATATCGATAGGGATTTGAAAACATCTTCACGCATTGTTCCGACTTCGGGTAAAAATGAAACAATGCTACAAGCGACATCAGCTGATGCTGGTCCTGGTTTAAGTCCAATAATTGAATCAGGAATAGATGTGAATGAATATAATCTCTCACCAAAATCAACATCACCTCGTTGAATGTGTCCAATAAGGCCAGTACAATTAACGGAATCACAACCTCCAAAAGTTTCATTGAAGACAGTAAGAGTGTAATTAATGGAGCTGTAGCGTCCTATTTGTGCATTTAAGTAATGACCAATTGGACCAGTAAATTTATTCCTAATAGGATCAAAAATTGCAGTTGGACCTCGCTCAACAAAGCCAATTTTGAATTGAAAATCCATATTCATAACATAAGTCTATGATCATTCAATAAGCTCAAGTTCACATAATTTATATGGTGTACGTTGAATAAGTTTCATCTCATCAAATCTTTGTAACTATTTTAAATGATGATCCTTTTGATCTGGATGAAATGTTCAACATATTTGCAGAAATTTAATATGATAAGAAAATGTCATTCCATTAGTGTAAAGTTCAGATCGGGAGACAAAAAAGATTCATTTCTTTCGAACAAATGTTTTTCAATATTTGAAACGTGAGTTCTGATAGAATGAAAAAATAAATATTCCTATTGATTTATTGAAACTTTAATATTCATAAAATGCAAATCAAATAGAAACACAAATGCATTATCACAACAAAAACTATTAAGACATTCGTAGGTATCTTTCAGTAAATATTGAAATCTTAATGTTTTGATGTTCAAAAGATACAATAAGAAATAGAAAATTGCAATTATTCTGAAAGCTATTGAAATCTAATGATACAATGTTTTTAAAGGCCTGTGTGAGAATCAAATGTGTTACAAAAAAACATTTTAATTATATTTTCTCTTCATTAAGCTTCACGATTAGATACACACTTAGATGGTTTATTTTGTATTATTTTTAAGACAAGTCACTTTGTAATTTATCCAAAGTAGTTTTCTGCATTTTATTCCATTTTATTATGTTTAGAAGTTATTAACATATTAATGAATAAAAAAACCAAATGGTTGAAATAACATGGAATAACATTGAATAAATAGACAGAAATGGTTTTAGTGAACTATAATTGATGAAAACGAGTTTTTTTGAAATTTTCGTGTACATGAGACACATTATGTTCATGATACAGATCGATATTAAAATGTGAAAAGGAAACTCCAAGATTTTGGAGAGTGGACGAAAAGATCCATAAAAAATTGACTTTTGAGACTTTATTGTGATTGAGAAAATTTTAAACAAACAAACTTTTTATTTGCTTTGCATTCGATCATTTGGAATAGTTTACATTTCGATATCAGTGAAATTTGATCAAACAGAAATTGAACATGGAGAAATCAAAAGCACCATGCTAAATACCATTACAATTGAGTCAATCAAAAGTTGAATGAAAAATGTGTTGAACAGTATGAGGCATAAAATTTGACTTTAAAAGTCTACCAAAGTCGGATATGTGTATGAAGTTTGGGTGAGAAATTTTACAATAATGATGAATCGTTACAGATTTTGTCATGAAATTTTACTATAAACTGCATTGGTAAGAAAGAATCGCAATGAATTTGAATAATCAATTGATACTGTATCAATCAGTTGCTTCAAAAATCCACTCATTCCTCTTACTTGTTGAATCTTGACCATTATTCTGTAATGATCATCTGAGGCTTCACAGATCAATTGGCTTATTGATTTCAATTGATTGAAAATTTTTGCACTCTCAGAAAATGACCTCCAAATATCAGTTAGAGGTCGAATAACGCAATGACCTTGAATGCCTTGGCCTTGAAATATGATAATTGAGTATCGCTGAAATTTCCATTAAACGAAATATCTAGCCTAAAAGTCACTCCAGTGCAGAGTAATAACCGTTTAACAACAGGAAAATTAGCTGAAATGCCCTGATAGTTCAAACTGAAACTTTTGGTGCATTTTTTCTTTTGCGAACGTTAACCTTCAATTTATCCATATAAACTTTTGCAGTTATATGGGATACACCAATAACCCGTCCAACAGCACGGTATCCATAAAAAACTTTATTTGAAGTCTACGATGCAATTTTTTGTTCGTTGGCTGGATTTAATTTGTACCGCGCTAAGCCAGTTCCTGGCTTTCTTTGATTATGTCCTAATATCAATTTTGCATATGTGTGATATGCGGTGGTAGTTAGTACACCAGCAATCACAAATTTCTACACAATTTGCCTTCGATTTGAAGGATCTTCAAACTTAGAAAAAATATTGGCACAAACTTTAAAAACTTCACTTTGCTTCAGCTTTGACATGATGCGTACTAATGGTTTGGTGTGCCTTATTTTTCATATTTATATAGCTAACGCTTGTCTCTAATCTGTTCGGAAAAAAGATTGGACGTCAATTTGAGGGAATGTAATTAAGTAAACATGTAGACAAAATTTAACATTTTTAGAAGAGTTTATTTTTCAAACATTCGTGTTTTTGATCAATGACATTGTACCATTAAAAACAGAATAGGCCACTTTTGAGACAACATTTTCCATGAGTCGGCAGAAATATGGTTTATAACTTATTTTTGACTCGCTTGATTAGCACACTTTGATTTTTAGCCTTCCAACCATCGCCATAATGCGAGAAAAAAGTTTCGATTGGACGAAGTTGTCTTTGCCTGAATTTTTTGAAGTTAATGTCGTTAATACACCAGGATCTCTACAAACACCAACAACATCCACACAAGAATTAGATGGAACAGATTCTAGTTGACCAATTTTAACAAAATCATAATTAACTTGGGGGCATCTGTTCTCGTTAACTGCATCTAGTTTCACTATGCTGGTTGAATTCAACACCAATTCGTAGGCATGTTCAATATCGGACCATTTCTTATTTGCCTCTTTTACAACCGCATTAAAAAGAATATGAACTTTTCCTAAAATTACCACATCGAAATATTTATCACATTCACCACGAAATGCGGTTATTTTTATTTCACCGGAATGATCAGCTAAATTAAATGTAAACAATTTACCAGAACCTTTAACATTATTCCAGCTCTTAACAGTACTTTTAGAGGTAACTCGCCCGCGCAGTACCCAATTTTTCACATATGGCGTAATTTGAGAAACTGGACAGATTTGTTCTTCTTTAAAGACTGGGACATCATTAAACTGAGAGGCAAATTTAATTGCACCACTTGATTTGCCACAGAATTGATGATCCAAAGTTTGTGCATTAGAATCTAATTCCTTAGAGAAATCAGTCACAATGCTTGGATTACCAAGCTTAAGGCCAACAACAGCTCCAGGAGTCACAACTTCAGCCTCAGTTATAATAATAACACGTTTATCGTGATTAGTTTGCTTACAATAATATTTAAGCAAACGGATAACTGAAAATTTGCCAAATTCAGCAGTTTCAACTCGTAAAACTAGGGGTCCAACCATTAGGCAAAATTGGTAACTGACGTTTCCATCGGACAGCAAAACCTGGAGACGATTGACACTAGTAGCAGAAGCATTTTTTTGAGCTAATAGTTGAACAATCGGTGAGTCCATTTCACAGCCCGAAAGAATTTTTTCAAAGGCACCTTCAGTTAATTTAGGCAATGTCATTATGAAAGAGAAACAATAAATAATAAATTAAATAACTTATAATTAAATCACAAAAATATTGTATTAAACACGACGAAAATTGAGACGTTTGTTCAATCTAAAGCTTCAATAGCCAAACAGACTTGGAAAAAAGACTTTAATATAAACCACAAAGAGCGTGTTTCACATAGACGTGATAAACTGATAGCTTGATACACTGATAAGATGATGATGTGTAATTACATAGATGGCAATACTTAACTATACATTAATATTTATTATTAATGTATACTTCAACATAAATTAATGTTGCGCAAAAATTGAATTACGCAATTAGCACTACATAAACAAAAAGATGTGGGAGCAAAAACAGAACTAGCGAAAAAACATCTTCAGTTTATTTTAAGTTTCCAGTTAAAAGGAAGTTTAATCAAAATGAATTCTATTGTATCACATAAAATTAAAAATCATGGAGCCAAACCATACCGTTCTGAGCGAGTTGCAAGGAAATCGACCTCTGAACAGAAGTTAGTAACATCTTTACCAACCTTTAACAAAATCTCGACAACCGGTGGAATGACATTTGAATGTCGTTTTTTTGATTGCAAATACATCTTTACCCAACATCACAAACTTATAGTTCACCAAACTTTAACCCATGGATTAATTGAATGTGAAAAATGCTCAGTTGCCTATTTACCAAATCGGAGAAGTACAATTGCTTTGCCAAACACGAAAGCCAAAAGACAGCTGAATCAACAATAACTGAAGATACAGTTGACCAAGAGGGTGAACTACAACACGTCATTGAAGGCATTCTTGAAGCAGAAGAAGAGAATTTAGTGACACTCGCTCCTTATCTCACACCAAATGACTCACCGCAATTAACTTCAATACAGTCTACTTCACAACAATCTTGCAGCTTGGTACAGAAACAAGCAAAATTACCAACATTATCGATGATTCTCAAAAGATTTAAATGCCAGAAAACTGAATGTGGTCGCTTATTTGAAAATGAATGGGCCTTGAAAAGTCATTTTTGTGCAATTGATAATTATAAAATACCGAAAATTACCCGATTAGATTCTGAGCCTAACATAATCAAAAACTGTGTAAAGTCAAAAAAAGCTAAATCTGTTGAAACAGTTGAAGTTTACTCAACAGATTCTTCCTCAGATGGTGATACAGATGAAGTTGAAAAAGATATAACATGGTTTCCTGGTTTACGCTCGAATAAGAGACCATCACGCAAACTAAGAAAAGAAAACAGAAATGAATGAAAGAACATCTAAATCTATGTACTACATTGTAAAACTGCGATTCTTTTTGGTTTTCTAATTGTGAAAATGATAGATAACTTAAAGTTAATTTATATGCATTATTATAACAAAATCTTGGTGAAAAACGTAATAACCAACAACTTCCATAAGAAATAATAAATTAAAACTAATCATTCAAAACACATTACATTATAGATGTTTCTATTTTTGCATAAACACAATATAATACATGGTAATTATTAATATAAACATATTTTAAAGTTATTGAATTCGAATCAAATTTCCCGGTTCCCATTTATAATATCAATATCAATCTTCATTAAAATTATCAAAGTCTACATCATCGATCCAATCAGTAACTGGATTTTCTAAACTGTAATTAATGTCGAAAAATTTAGAATAGTTAAGTAATTCAACCGAAACTTTCTGAACACCAATCTTTTCTTTATGATCTTTTTCGCAACAAATTCCAAGTTTGCATCCAAGTAAATCAGTCCAATTTATCCAATCACGATTTTTAATAATGTGTTGTAGATCAGAAAACCGGTTAACACCATAAAGGTTTTCTTTTGCAATAATATCCTGTCTCCGCATATTTTCACCATGATTAATGTAAATTTGATTAGACCAGTTGTAGATTTCACCCGCGACACGCAATCGTAGCCTGTAGGTATATTCGTCATACATAGTTCTTTCAATAGATTTAACAATGAAATCAGGTTTACATATATAAAATCAACGAATAATTTGTCTTGTGAAATATTACCACCAATGCACAATGTTTTTCTTTTTATCTTTCGTAGTTCAGTGAGCTGATATCAAAAATTGTAAATGTTAGTAAACAACTATAAAATATAATAAAATTACAAAAACATTAAAAATACCTGTACTTGTAGAGATCTATCATTAAATTGGTAATATACAAAAAATAGATGTATTTTTTTAACAGATCCATAAGGCTTGGCTGTGTAACAAAAATATTTCTTTTCATCTTCCCGAAAAACGTAATTTTCAATAATTTTTCCGAATAAACAAATACTTTCATAATTTGAATGTTCTTCACGGAGCGTAAAATCAACTGGCCCATGTTGTGTCCTCAAAAAATACCACTGTCGCCTTTTGAATTTGTCAAACTGAAATAAAAATATAATGCAATAAATTATTTTACTTCGAAATATTATCTTCAAATTATCATTCATGTAACGATTTAGAAATTAACAAATAAGTTAATAATATTCAAAATTGATGGAATAATAGCAGTATGCACTATGCAATATTACTATGCAATATTACTATGCATTATTCCAATGCAATATTACTATGCAATATTACTATGCAATATTACTATGCAATATTACTATGCAATATTACTATGCAATATTACTATGCAATATTACTATGCAATATTACTATGCAATATTACTATGCAATATTACTATTTCCTGAATTATTTCCACAAATAATCAGATTAGCATGAATATTCAAATTCGGGAGCAATTCGTGATTATTCAGGTTTATACAGCCACGGAAAATGAGATGCGAATACTTTTGGTATCAATTGCGTATATAAAGATTACATTTTATTTATCAGTGATGATAGCTTGTATCAGTATTTAATCGGAAATCCATCATTTCCAGTATTTACATTCACCCAAAACATTTTCAATTGATTTGAATGCAGTTGAATAAGGTGAATCAAAACAAAAAGCCTTATATCTTTAATTTTTATCAAAATCAAGTTGATAAGTTATCAATTTATGCGTTAACTTTCTCAAAAATTTTCGCATCTCATTTTCCGTGGCTGGATAGCGCCTATTATATAATGATAAGTGATCATCCATTTACTGATTCAAGCTATCAACGCATCAGCTTATCACTGACATTATCACTGACATTATCACTCACATTATCACTCACATTATCACTCACATTACCACAAACACTTACACAAACATGTTTGCAACATTATTTACAGATACTGTGACACAAATGTTACAAATTTTAATCAAAAATATACATTTTATTAACCAAACTGTACAAAAAATCAACTAAGTTGCGTATATTACGTTGTTTTAGGCTATCACATAATAAATTACGAGCATGAGTTACATCATTAGAAGAGTAGTTGCAAGGAATATTAACAAAATAACAAATTGCAAACAAACAAATATACATTCCACAATCGTACGAATTTTGCTGAATAGGACCACTCAAAATGTAAGGTGTGCTAATAATATTCAAAGGAGATTGAATTAGAATACTATTTACATATTGAATAATATTTGAGCAAGTGTTAGAAGAATTTAGAGGATCATAATAATATGCGGATAATCCATTAAAATCTTTAGCTAATATACATAAAATCCAGTGTAATGAATGGCATACAGGAAGAACAATGTGTTGGCTATCTGGTTCTACACGTTGTCTCAAAGCTACCTCAGAATTAACCAAATGATTAAAACCATTATGGATACCCTCCACAGTTACAAAATAGTAATTTGGTAAAATTGAAACATTATTACAAATTTGAGTTTTAAACAGATGAAAAAAAGCATTTACAATATTATCGTTTAGATAAAAATCTGAAATAGGAAGATGTGGTTGGATAGCCAAGCAATTTAAATCACAACCACTTAAACTATATTCACCAATATTGAAGGAACTTTGCTGTTGTTCAGGAATGTTGATTTCAGTTGGTTGTGATGATTGTTTTTTAATTTTATTTTTTATTTTGGGCCTGTTAACTTTTATATATTTTTGACCTCGTAAACGAGCCATCTCTTTGATAACTTTTTCATTTGGCCTGTAATTCAACAAATATTCAAAACTGATATTTTCAATGTATAAGCCAGATAAATTTTTCAATCTACTCAAAGCTACATAGGCTGTTGCATCAAAATTTTTCTCACCTAAACCAATAACAGCAGCTTCTAGAGATAACCCTTGAACTTTATGTGCAGATGAAGAATAACAAGGAACTAAAGGATACATGATCCTCTTCACCTTAATCCCGTTGCCTAAAACAAATTCACAATCAACTGTCTGCCCCATAGTTTCTGTGTTGAATTTATCAAAACGAATCTCGATTGAAGAAGGAAGAGAATTAGCAAAAAAGGATTTAAGCCCAGGAATAGGCCAATGCACATTAGTTATTATTCCTTGTAAACCATTCACTAAACCTAAATTGATACTTATATTCCTAACAAGCATAACTTTGACACCATTACCTACAGTTAATTCAGTAGGAAGACCAGCAGTGTCACGAGTAAACGGTCCTAACAAACGCTTATGCATGGCACTCAAGGATTTACCCATATTCGGCCCACTAGCATAACAATCAATTGCTTTTAAAGTAGTTAATTCAACATTGTTGACAGAAAGATTGTCCAACATGAGGTCATTAAAAGCCTTAACTTGATCCAAAGTTGGATAAATGTGAAGTAAACTGGCTACATATTCATTCTGCTTAGAGCCAAGTTGCAAATTTTCAACGCATCGAGATGCTAAAACAAGAAGTTGCTCCTTAGTCAACTCACCGACTCTAAAGCTATTACAAATCGGTGTTAAAATGTCATTTTTAGCTCGATGGTTTATATTTAATTCTAAATATTTAATATCTTTCCAATATATAAAAGCATCAACATCATCAAAGATAAAACTCCCTGGAACAGGTCTATGCTGATAAAAATCTCCAAAAAATATTACATTCAAATCTCCGAAATCGCCTGGAGACCTACAAAATTGATTACATCTTTGATTGATGTAATTGAAATTTTTTGCACTTATTATACTTATTTCATCGATAAATAAGAATTTTACATTTCTGAATCTCAATAACAGATTTTCAAATTTAACTGAATCAATTTTAAACAAATCATGAAAAGTTTCATTTACAGGCAAATGAAATAAAGAATGTAAAGTTAAGCCCCCAATGTTACTTGCTGCAATTCCAGTTGGTGCTCCAATAACATAACTGTTAGGTCCAAGTGCCTTGAAAAGAATTTCTGTCATTAATTTTAGTACAAAACTCTTTCCAGAACCTCCTTCACCAGAAAGGAAGCATTTAAAAGGTTTAGAATATTCAAAAAACGTAACAGAACTTTCTTTGAAAAAGTCCAATGCAGATTTTTGATCATCAGAGAGCTCATTAACGGAAACGACATCATCTAATACAGACTTAAATAAATCAATGTTTACCTCAAAATTGTTTATGTAACCATTATCAATAGAATCTATTTTGTTGTTTGAAATTTTGAATTCAATATTCAAATCCCAATGATTATTGGAAATCATATCTGATAACTTTTTAAAAAAAGGAACATCCTTACACCTTACTAGATCATCATCTATGCATCTCTTATACCAATCAGCTAAATGCCCACGTTTAGAATTGTGTTCTTCTTCATTTCTAAAAGGAACAAAACATAATAAAAATGTATAATAATAACAATCTTTCTCTTTATTTGACATCGAAAACAATTTAATAGCAGCATTCTTTTTTCGTTTATAAATCTTATATCCATCTAAGTCTAACAAAAAATTGTCACCAATCTGCTCATTAGCTTCAGCTTCAGTTTCAATATCAACTTTACCAACTCTAAAAGAACTAAAAATTCATACAAACAAAGCTCACTGCTTTCATGAGGTCTATGACAATATTTATCAATTTGAGAACGCCCTCTGCTTTCATATAACGTATAGTTACCAACTTTAAATAATAACGCAGCACGTAATTCGGAAAATTGGTGTTTAAAAATACCACTTCCCGTGAAGCAAATCTCATTGCCAATCCACTTAATCGATAAACAGTTTCTTGAACACCTACCTCTCTATTATTTAAGATTAACCTGTGAATATTCTTGATTAAAGTCTCAACATCCTGATTATTTTCAATATTTTGGGTAAGTAATTTTTTGATCTTTTTTGCTAAATCGGAGCTTTCGACTTTACAAATGTATTTTGTGATATATGCAATTATTCCATCGATACCACAAACTAACTGAATGTCCATGTTAGCCCGCCAAGAACTTAACAAAAATGATTATAATTATTTATGTAAACATCTTTCATACTAACAACTTTATACAGCACTTGAACATCTCCACAATCTCCATTTTGAACAATGGTCGTATTTTTACTAAACATTCGTGGAAAATTATAACGACATTTAAAACTAGACTTATTATAACATTTAGGCCGACATTCATGTGTTTGAAATTTCGCTAAGGGATGCATAAATGAAGTAGAAACAATATTATCAACTAAATTTAAGCACTCCTGAGAATCATATTCAGGCCATTCTGATAACCAAATCACTAAGTGATAATGAGGAGAACCTCTCATTTGAAATTCAACTCTCACAAAATAATCAAGAACTTTCCGAAAGAAAATTTCCTTACTACGTTTTAACACAAACTGCTTAAAAAAAATTAAACCTTTGATCAATATAAATCACAGTTCCGGTAGGATCATCGTTAACCAACTTAGTTTTTGCCTTATTATCAAGCATTGTTAAATTTGCAGGATAAAGAAGAATTTGATATTTACGGTAATAAAGAAATTTTAACAAATCGTTCCAACCAATTTCATTTGCTGAAAAAGTCATAAAGAAATTTGGAGGTCCTAACAAACCAACCATTGCAAGTAAATCCGTTAAGGCTTTCTTCCAGTATGTAGAATAGCCTCGTAAAGCTTTCATCGATGTATGAAGTTTAGCTTGCAATAAACTTGTTTTAGCCTGATTTTCAAACCGTGAAAATAAATTCGTATTATTAATGGAAAGATCTTTTTCGTAAGCGACTAATAAATAATAAAGATACTCTTTACATCGATTTTGCTTTGAATTAAAATGCCATACGCGAGATCTAATATAAGATTTTAATTCAATACGTTTTTTACTTCGCTTATTTAACAGTTTGAGCGAATCAGGCAATTCGTCTGAACTAAGACATACATAACCACCAACTCCAAAAGGGAACAAATTGGGAAAAGCTAACTCTTCATACTTCAACCCATGATAACTATTAAGTGGAGTAAATTTAGACCTTTCGAAAACTATCATTTTGCTATTTGTGCATGCATTAACTATATCTTCAACACAATATTGCTTATCATCTGTGGGTAACATTATACATTCATCTACCACATCTTCAGTTGTTCTCGCTTCCTCAAGTTCTACTAATCTTTCAGACTCCAAATACATATAATATATAGTAAAGATGGAAGAACGCTTCACTCGAAAATGATCAATAAGAAATTTAATTAAGGCAGTCGAATCCTCGAATTGAAAAACAATACCTTTACATGATTTGCTAGTTTTACAACTGCGACGACCAGTTTGTGTATACCCATCTAACCGAATAACGTAAAATAGAGTAAGCCTAAAAAAAATGAAACTATTTGCGTCAATATCAACTAAATAAGGACGATTTACTGGCTCAATCTCAACAAGAAATTTATGTAAAAATTGATGCGGCGGATCTGTAAAAGAAGTACCTTTGCCTATTCTAAAATTACAATCAATATCACATATCCTTGTAAATATTTCTACAGGTGACTGTGACAAATTAAACCCACGTTGAGTTTGATCAGTTAACAATAAAATGTAATCAAAAAATTCGGGAGACCAAAATTCAATAGATCTACTTTTACAAAGGAGCGAAACAACTAGAAAAAAGTAAAAATAATTGTCAAACAGCAAACCTTTTTTAGATAAATTATCAAACAAGGCCAATAAAGATTTAGATAACAGTATTTTAAAGTCCTTATTATCAACTGCTTTGAAATTTTCAATGTTAATAATATGTAAATTTGTAGGGGTAGGATTTCTCGCAAGTGATACTTCGCAATTGATATAATGTCTATTATTTAAAGACAACCATTGTAAACATTGATGTACTTTGAAAGGATTGATCAGAAAATTTTGAATATCTTTAGAGCTAAGATGCCGTTTTTCAAGCATATAAACTTCATCTTGACCTAACACTCGCGGTAGAACATTTGAAACCTCTTGTAAATCTTGCGGAAAGTATATTATATCTCCTTTAAATTTTGTTTGATAAAAATTTTGATGGCCCCTAATCAAATTTATGAATGGACTGACTCGACGTATACATTGAAATTCAGATTTTGATCAATTCTCAAAAACACTAACAGACAATTCAGGCAAAAACCCATTAAGAAAGAAATTTTGTCTAAAATTACCAAATTTTAAGCATTTATGGCAACTTAAACACAAACAAATAATCTTACCAACAACAAAATTGTCTTCAATATAAGTGTTAACAGAATTAATTTGATGCATCAAAGGGTGAAAAGGAATGAAAGATAATAATTTTTCGCGAAACTGGGTATCAACTACATAATTTTTTTTGTTTGAGAAGAAAATACTTTTCAAACATAGTCTACAATATTCAGGACTCAAATTTTCATACAATGAGATTAAGAATGAATTCAAATCTAAACACTAAATAAAAAAATACCATCAGTATACTAGCATTACAAGAAGCAAAAACTTACATTTTCATCTTTTGTGTTATGTGCGGCAGTTTCTAATTTCAAGTCTCCATCTCGACAATGGGCATCAGCCACCCTCGATTCAATAACAGGATACTTGGTATTTTTATTAATACGCATATATACAGAAAGATTATCTAGAAAATCAAATAATCCAAAGACAATACATTGATCAAATAAAGATATAAGTAATAAAATTACGTAAACTAAATACTTACTCTTTTCAATAAACTCATCAATTTTCCGCTTTTTAGCAGTTTGAAGAGTAACTTGTTGGCATTCAGAAAATTTGTCAGTTTCTCCGTTACATATTGCTGCGTCTAAATTAACTATAAATAGATTAAGAAGGGAAATTAGTTATTTGTTAACGAAACGAAATATTACGTCTATATACAAACAATAAGATACTATGATATGGAATAAATTAACACACCATTACTAGCCAATAAGTCATGTTTTTGGTAATCAAAATTGTCACATGCGCGTCGACTTGAATCATCAGGTCTCGCATCTAATACAAATACACATGAATAAACAAACAATAAGATACTATGATATGGAATTGAATAAATTAACACACCATTACTAGCCAATAAGTCATTTTCTTGGTAATCACATCCGAATGCACTGGAATCATCAGGTCTGGTATCTAATACAAATACACATGAAATTGGACAGACAACTGGTGTATCATCTAATCCTCACGTAGTTCACTGAATTGCCGCTAAGAAAGTCAATTGTTTTTTTGGCATAGTGTGGAGACGCTAAATCAGGTAAAATACACAGCGATAATTATGATTTTTGTTAAGTATTGGAACAAATCTTTTTTAAGTAGTTCATTGATATAAATGTCCGCATTTATGGCACCAGAGCTTTCATGAAAATGGTTCTGAATGACCATCTTCACTTATTGCTATCCAAAGCATGCATTTTTTTCCAAATTTTGCTTTGTCGCGGAATCTGATTACACTCGGGCTTCTCCCTTAAAATTGCTTGGACTGACGAAGTCAAGTTTGAACTCAGATGAGCATTCGATTCCATCTGTTGGTCCGAAAAGGCACAAATCATCACAGCAGATTTGCATAAAATAAATCAACAAGGTCTGATCGATTTGTTCCATTTAAAATAGAAGGAAATAGACTTAACGGTGAAATGTTTTTGAAGAAAATGCAAAATGATATCAAACTCATGTTTATGGTCAGTAATTGCTACAAACTATGCCTGTAGTACCGTTGTAAGTGATGCCAGCCCATATCATAACGCCACCACCACCGAACTGATGTTTAGAAAATTGCACTTCAGGCGTATTCAGGTTTCTCCAATGACATTTGTTGCCATCAGGGCCATCCAAATTGAACCTTTTCTCATCTGAAAACATCACCTTTAACCATTTATCTTCAAAATCGATATGATCTTTAGCGAATTGTAGTCTTGCCTTCTTATGCTCAGGCGACAATGGTGGTTTGGTGTTTGGCTGTCGGAAATCGATATGTTCAGCTCTGTGAACTGTTGAACGATGACAGTCAACACCAATGACTCTTGATACTTCCGCACATGACATTTTATCATTAGATAATAAACGTAAAGCTTGCCGAGTATCACGGTCATTCAATTTATACGAAGGTCCACTTCGATTGTTTTGATTGTATTGGTCCGGGTGGTTGATAACTCTCTCAACAGCACTTTTTGACCTTCCAATTTTATCAGCAATCACTCTTATCGATAAACCTTGATCACAATAAGCCATTATTTGACCAATTTCTCGATCACTTATGTCTGCACCTTTACCCATTATATAACTTAATTTAAAAACAATGAACTTTCAAAAATTGAAAAAAACTTCGAAAAATATGTTATTGCAAAGAATAGATAACTTGGAATGGTCAGATTTCCCGAAAAAAAGGTCATTTATAGTCAAAACATGAAGTGTCCTTAATAC
This sequence comes from Tetranychus urticae, assembly GCF_039701765.1. NCBI lineage: Eukaryota > Metazoa > Arthropoda > Arachnida > Trombidiformes > Tetranychidae > Tetranychus > Tetranychus urticae. The sequence continues at coordinate 19,151,952 of NC_142958.1, read as the reverse complement.
CATGCATCAACTCCATATGGTCAACATATGAAGATTAACAATTAGTGAGGCTAATTAGTGAAATGTCCGACTTTTGAGTGCCTAATCTGGCTTAAAATGTGTGAATAAACATATACCAATAAGAAAAATCCCTTCAATTGGATTAAATTCATTGATTCTTGGGAAATCGGCGGTGTCCTTAATGCTATGCATCACAGTGTATGATTAGACTCGCTGATTGATTAAATAAGCGTTTAATGTTCTGAAATGCTGAAAATTTTCGTAAAATATTATCAAATTTTGTTTATATCCAATACTTCAGCATAAGGCATAGAGAAATGCTCGAGTTACATACTAACAAGGATCTGAAAATAAGGACGCGATAAATGACCTGTGTATGTATCTAACTGTGGCGACATATAAAGGACTGATACAGTGTACCATATGGTATTTGTGCTCTCATAACGCGTTCAATACTCTTAATAGAATCCAATGATTAGATCAGCTTAAGACCATTAGATCTCAATATGCATCACAATAAAGGAATATCTTACAATAATTGTAAGACTATAGTCTTTATTACACCATTAGAACATCAAAACAATTAGATTGCAACATTTACCATAAAAACCTAAGAATATATTCTTAATAGTTTCTGCTATGATAATGCATTTCTATTTCTATTTGATTCACATTTTATGAATATTAAATTTTCAATAGCAAAGTCTAAATCGATACAATTATTTATGAATAATTATTATTATCTTTGCATTTCATCAGAATCATCGTTTGAAATATTGAAAACAGTTACTCAGAAAAAAACTATCTTTCCATCTCTTTTTATCTTCCGGCTATAATTATTGCTTTTTCAGATACAGAAGCATAGTTGAGTTTAAAATTGATTCCATTGACAGAGCCACACTTGCAATTTACGATCCTCTTATTAATAAAAATAAATATGTTGGTCATGAATAAACATTTTGAGCGTTATACTTTGATTAATTACAACATTGTTTTGTTTAAGGAACACTATTTTGAGGATTGTAATTCTGTTAATTGTACAGGCCTTATTGGACTCATTTAACGAGGCAAGATTGATGCCGCCGAGGCTGGATTTCAGGATTCCATTCTTGATACAAAATCATGGTGAACAGTGGCTCTTCTCGAGCTCAGCGAAAGATTCTGAGGCCACGACAGTAGTGCTATCGCCATCTGTCCGCATTATAGTGCAATTATAATTAACGTTACATCATTTCATACAAATGTTTAATTTAAAATAGAAAACAGATGTTGCGCCATCTAAAGGGTGATTTTTTTTAGTTGTCCGAGAGGTAAACACTGAATGAACACAATTGGATAAAGATAACTGCAATAATTGATAAGAAAATTGAAATTAAACGCCATCTTCTGATCAATAGATCACTGACCAATTAGTACTAATCACTGTGTCAATAAATTTACCTAAATTAACACAGTCATCAGAAGATGGCGTTTAATTTCAATTTTCTTATCAATTATTGCAGTTATCTTTATCCAATTGTGTTCATTCAGTGTTTACCTCTCGGACAACTAAAAAAATCACCCTTTACATGGTGAAACGATGTTACTCAGCAGTTCACATTGTAGCCAAATTAATCATAACAATTAAACATCGTCAATCAAATTGAATTTTCACTATAGTATTCTAATATTTTATTGTTCAAATTCATTCTCATTTCATTTCGTTCTGTATTTTCATTGTTCATAATCGCATATTGTAATCTTACACAGACCCAAATTAAGATTTCCCATAACGACACACGTGCTCAACTAAAGAAGTCGTCAATGTTTTAACGGATAAGATCATACCCGAGGAACTTGATCTTGGCATCAAGCTGAAAACGAAAAATTCCAACTCTCAGGAGTAGTAACTTTCATTGGTAAGTATTAATAAATTTTAAAGCCAATACCTATTAATATTGATACTATTATTTTCATAGGAACAAGAACCAATTTTAATTTGGATTCTTGCACCATGACAAACAAAATGAAAGCAAAAATTCCAAAACAACGCCAGGAAAGTTTATGAAGAGGAAACTGAAGAAGGTATTTCGTTCGCTGTATTTTTCCAGTAACTATTCAATAATTTTTTTCTTTTTTTACAGCAACAAGTGATGCCAAAAAAAGAGTGAACACCGGTTCGTCTTCACTAAGAATGAATAGCTTCTTTTGATACCAAAAGGATCCTAAGTGATTGTCCAGCATCATTTCATTATGCTTTTCATGTATTACTATCTATCCGTAGTGTTGTTGATTTCTGATAGACTTGGTGTCCTTTTCGTAAGTGAAATTGAGTGTAAATTCAACAATTGAATAATTATTTCTAAAATTCTAAGTGTTTCTAATCTTGTAGGTTAGTAAAGGGCAAACGCAATTGATATGCTATTCGTAAAGCGTTCAATTTTCGCATTAGATCAGCTTAAAACCATTAGATCTCAATATGCATCACAATAAAGGAATATCTTACAATAATTGTAAGACTATAGTCTTTATTACACCATTAGAACATCAAAACAATTAGATTGCAACATTTACCATAAAAACCTAAGAATATATTCTTAATAGTTTCTGCTATGATAATGCATTTCTATTTCTATTTGATTCACATTTTATGAATATTAAATTTTCAATAGCAAATTCTAAATCGATACAATTATTTATGAATAATTATTATGATCTTTGCATTTTATCAGAATTATCGTTAGAAATATTGAAAAACAGTTATTCAGAAAAATCTATCCATTTATCTTTTTTTGTCTTTCCATCTGAACTTTACACAAATGGAATGGAACATTCTACCAACATTAATTTCTGCAATTTATTGAGTGTTTCTTCCAGATACAGAAGTATTTCAGTTTGAATTGGTCGTAAAACTTAAATAAGATGAAACAGCATCAAAATCTGGATATGGTCGCCTTAAACAATCATCCTTCATCTGTGAACTTACGCTAATTTAATCGACATAAATACAAGTCGTTATGAATCTAAATTTTCAGTTTAAATTTGGTTTCATTGATCGAGGTACACTTGCAATTTATGATCCTCTTAAAAATAGATACGTTGGTCAGATTGCTCGGTTCATGAATAAAAATTTAGAGCGTTTTGCTTCGGTTAATTTCACTGTTGTTGTGTTCGGTGAACGCGTATATGGAGATTGTGATTCTGTGAATTGTACTGGCCTTATGGGACGCATTGAACGAGGTGAAATTGATTTAGTTGAATTTGGATCTACATTCGCAACAATTCCCCTTTCAATTACTGGACTGAAACCAGGAGCAGTGGTTGGTGATGTTTCTTGCAACATTTTCTCAGCTTTACCCGAAACTGGAATAACTCGTGAAGATGTCTTCAAATCACTATCGATATTCACTTTAGATGCAACTATATTCTTGTCTTTGCTTTTCCTGTTTCTTTTTTCAATTCCTTTCATTCTGTGGTACTTCAAGTCCAACTTTTGTGAGTTTAAGACCAACTCTCCACCGATTGTCTGGCCTTTGATTTGTGCAATTTTGCGACAAGACTTGTCGAAACAAGCTCTATTTTACACTCACACTCTGCGATTTATTTGGATGTCAATCATTTTAATAATATTTTTAATGACAGCACTTTATACTGGTTCGTTTACTACAGATCTTGCAGCTAAAGTGCCCATTAAAACGATTGATTCACTTGAAGATGTTGCAGACTCCGATAGGATTCCATTCTGGATGGAAGATCCATTTTGCAGAACCTTCGTGAATAGCAACCCTTCTCGTGCTGGGCAAGAGATCATGAGGCGAGCACAGTACATAACATTGGGAGATTCTTTCGGCCTATTTATGGAACAACAGATAAAAATAGAAAAATATGTCTTTTTTAATAATCCATATTCGATGAATTCAGTGCGACTAGGCAATTGCGTAAAAAATGTAAATCGCCCAATGCCACGATGGCATCAATCAACTGGATCATTTCCCGTCTATCCATTGTTTTCAATATTAAATTCAAAACTATCTCCTGATGCCACCAAAATCATCAATCTATTGTGCGAGAAAAACTTCCAAAGTCACGTCGAGTTTCATCTCCTGGATAAATGGAATTCGTACCTTTACAAGATGTTAGATCCTGAGCAAAAGTCTGGCTGCTTACATAAAACTTTTATCAGCTCCAAACCTGCTTTATACCGTTTCAATCAACTAGATGTTCAAAATTATAAGCTATTCTACAATTGCTTCTTATTTATGATTCCGATTTGCCTGTTTAGCCTGATCGGTGAATATTTGTACTCCTGGATAAACTTCACTAATCTCAAAACCAATTCAAACGTTTAAAATTAAATAAATTAGATTCAATAGTAATGCATTAGGCCAAGTTTCAATTAATAAAGGAAAAATTTATGATTATTTTCATTGTCACACATTTATTTATCAATCTTCGGGAATCGGTTCATTTCAGATGGATGATTTGACTCCGTCAACTTTTACGAGAAAAATCGATAAATTTCCTTCTCTGTTGCTTGAATGAATCATCATTACGTCATTTAATGAAATTTTCAGATGTATTACTATGATTTACTGTAAGTCAATTGGTTGAAGAGCTAGAGTCAATCACACACCTGAAACAGTCAAAAGGCTGAACATATAAACTGCTGTGTCAGCTATTGTCAGTAATATTTGAAGCATTTAACTAGTCAGAATCATTTTTGACGGTCACATTATCATATGATCGACTTAAGAAGTTGAATGACTCAACGGCCATAATACGCGGTTTGAGGTCTATGAAAACATTTAACTTTATAGCATAAATGCGGCCAAATGTGACAACAACGGAACTTTTGATAAGACCTTACACGGTTATTTGATGCCATCTTTCATCAAGTTTTTTATAATTTGGTGAGGGTCCATTTTGGTGGCGGACACTCTTCTTCGGAGGTTTCACTGTTGTGCTAATGGTCACTCAAAATTGAAGTGATTAGATCAACTCTGTCCATTAAATAGTTGTCATCAATAGATGGAGTTAGTGAGTCTAATTTGAACGTAATTTCTTTTTTGTCAATATGTGGAGCCACTAGCTTCAGCAAGTTGTTTATCAATCCAAGTTGCAACAATTATGCTAAATTTACGTTAATTTACATTAATTTAAGCTTATTAATTGATCGTGTCGATAAATCAAGATCTTCAAGATTGAGATTTTTTCAAAGTTTAAACTGTCCGTTTCTTAAAATTGAAGAATTGCCGACTTGATAAATAATCCGTTAAAAGCGTCGTATTTCTTAGAGTTTCCCTCGCTTCATTTGTGCATTTAATAATTTTTAATTCCTTGCCTGATTAAGGCCAACTTTACCATCGGCCCATGTAAGTTGAGATCATCTTTTATTAGAGTTATTCAAAAATATATCGAGAAACTGTTTCTAGGAATGTTTGTTCCACTTTTTTAGCTTTATTGTAAATTGCTGATCATTCACAGCAAGTCGTAAAAAGTCTTGTAATTTTAATCCTATTTCTCTTATAATACTTTATGTTTTATTTTCCCTGCATTTCCATCTTTATGTTTTTTACCCAATTTCATTTATTTTTATTATTTTTCATTATTTCTTTTCTCTTTTACAATTATAGATCATTTTACAATTTGTTTAGATGTGTATTTAAGCCAGCCTCAAATTATCAGCAATGGATCCAATGGACTAAACTCAAGTCGAATCTTCATCAATTGGGGGAAAAAACGTTAACTGACTCTCTCGCTAGAGACCAGCGTGAGTTGAACAAGATTAATCGTATTTTGGGCTTTGCTGAATGCAACTTTTTTTGGACTAAGATCTACATCATCAAGGAAAACCATGAAGGAGAAAGTGGATGAAAAATAAAGACAGAGACAAGAGAAAGGACCATCAAATGAAATGAAATATAAAAAAACAACAGAAGAGAAGGAGACAGAGAAATGAACTAAAATCGTGTTTTATACATATACATGTTGTACAATTGGAAAGTTTGGTTCAAAGGAATATTACTTGACCTGAGAAAGATCATTAGGATGGTTTTCCATTAGGCCGACATTGTTTGATGAATTGTGTGATTGATGAACCGATCATGCTTACTGTAAAAAAATTAGAAGAATGAGAAAAGGAGAGATCCTAAAAAAGCCAAGGTGCACTTGACCTTACCGTTGTTTTTTCGTCGAATTGGTTCTCTTTTCTCTCTCTCCATCTTCATCATTTAGACTGTCTCTATCATTTGTCCAGTCTCACTCATCGCCTTCAAAACGATATTGATATAAACAGAGTCTCAGATGAGGTGAAAAAAGGTACAATTTCAAGTTAGCAAGGGATACAAGCAAATATGATCCAAGTCTACTGAAAATCAAGTAAGCATCATTCAGCCAACTAAAACAACATTTATCATGAAAATGTCTAATTGTTATTTCTCCTTTTTTAGGTTTTTACTCGTTTTTTACGTTTTATTTTTGTTAACCATTAATCTGTTGGCTCAACTCAAGGAAAGGTCAATAATTGTGTACACACACAATTAATTATCAATTGTCATTACCAGAAGGTGACAATCCAATTTGTATTACCGAACTCACAGTTGAATTCATTTGTACAAAGGCAATGGCACAAGTTGGCTGGAATCCAGAGAGATTTTGTATTACAGAAAGAGAAAGTAACCAGCCATGATTGTCATCTCAGAGTGTAAACATGGTTGTTTTCAAGCGTAATCACTGTAATTAATTATATACTCAGTGACATGGATCATCATTTATACCCATTATCAATATTCATATTCAACATTACTTATGGATAAAAAAAGAAGAGACGTAAAGACAAAAGAGAAACAGCAAATAGGAAAAATGTTGAAGATAAAAGGAAATGCAAATGAAAATATTGAAAGGAGCAAAAAAAGGTGAAAAGGCTATCAAGAAATGGAAAAAAGATGAAAGCCAAAGCAGCAAAAAGTAGCAAAATACTCAGTCTACATCAAAGTCTCAAAGGTAATTTTAGGAAAGAATTGAAATTAATGGGCAACAAACAACAATTCTGAATGTAATCTGTAAATATAAAAACATATAGGGTGATAAGCATAACAAAATTTTTTTACTTCTCATTTTCCTTCATCATCATCATCTCATTCTTATTTCTCTTTCTTTTCTTTCAGATTCTGAATCTGTTGTTTACAGTTAAAAATGAGAAGGAAAGCAACATGGTAGAAAGATTATTGGAAACAATTGAACTATGAAAATGATAACCTGCCAATGCACACAGTTTGGTATTACAATAGTGGTCAGGGTAAAGTTGCCAAAAAAGGGTCAGTTTTGAGTTAATTTTCAGGTTCCACCATCTCGAGCATATTTAGTTTGTAGAGATAAAAACAAAACTTCAATAGAAAACTGAAAAAAAACAAAGTTCGATCTTGGAACTTTCATTTACTGTTAGAGAGTGACTATGAAAAAAATTCCGATTTTGTTAACTTAACTCTGGCCACTACTGTATTACAAAACACAAAACATACACCAACTTATAAAAAGTGAACAATGGATGAACAGAAGCTGCCTTGATTGGTCAAGACGTAGTAAATTTTGTTTCAAAATTTCCAGTTATGTTCAACATCCAAGAAAAAGGTAACTGATGATGATGCTGGCCTACAAAAAGGTGAAAAAATTTACCCAAAAAAGAGATATTACTAGATGAACAAGTTTAAGTTGAGAGAAAACAAAAACAGATATAACTCATTTTGATTTAATCTTTAGTTTCATTTTTTTCTCTCCTCTTTCAGGTTTACGAAAAAAAATTTAACTACATGATGTATCCAACAATTTACCTTGTGAGTTATTAAATTTAATGTTACCCTGTGTGCATAGCCATTAACCAAGTCCTACCAAATGACCTCTCAAACCTTATTGTTACCCTTCTTTCAGCTCTTAGTTTAAACATTCTTCATCACCATCATCATCATCATTACTGCTATTATAACTATTTTTTTAATATTATTTTTTTTCTTCTGTTTTGTTATTTTATTTTTTTGAATAGTTTACTTGGATTCATTTGAGCAGGAAATAATTCTCGAACCGGGAATGGGATTTGTTTTGTTTTCTCCCTTTACTCCCCTCTGGATCCTTCAACTTGTTTGTTGTTGCTGCTGTTTTTTTTATTTTTAAGGCAATTTCATCTCAAAATGACCTGGAATTGCCATTAGGTCATTGACTGAACCAGTTTCAACTCCCTTCAACTCCCTTTTCAACTATTTGTGTTAACTTTATCTTTTGGCTTTTCTTTAAAATGATAACAGGCCAGCAAGGAGAGGAAGAAGATGAAGAAGAAGAAGACGATTTCATGATGATAACTGATAAGGAGTTTCAGCTTACTCTTTGTCTTTTCCAATGTATTTCACTGTTTTCAGTATTTCTCTATTTTTTCCCACTCACTTATCAATTTTCCTTTCTCCTTCTCTTTCGTCATTAGAATCAACTTAAAGAATGTGTTGGAGATTAGGAGCCTTTCGATATTGAACGATTAAAGACGATATGGACGATAACAACAGGAAAACACCAAAGTGAAATGTTTCTTGATCTAATCACGAATTAGTTTGTCTCTTCTGTTGGAAAAGAGTATCATTTAAAGTGAAAGAATCACCAAAATTGTCTGAAACAGATCAACAATGGATAAAAGAAAGGGAAACTCTTCAGAGCATGGGAAAAGATGAAAACTTGGAAAGAAAAAGGAAAATTTTTCAACAATTCGTCTCTTCTCTTTCTACCTTCTTCTTGCTGCTTCTTTACCTGTTTCTTGTTGTTGGATGAAAATGACTCCATCGTCAATAAAAAGACACCTTGGGAGTGAAAATAGATTGACAAGGAGTATAATTTACTCTCAAATAATTTATCATGCTGATGCATTATAAATTAATATGTTGTAAATAGATTATAGTCAGATCTAACAGGATTGGTGCCGAAGGAAAGAGAAGAAAAAAATGAAGAAGATGAAAATGATGAGTAGGAGGAAGAAGAAGAGGAAGAGAGGCGAAAAGAATCGAGGATCCATAATGATGCTACTTTAGATTGGTAGTGATGGAAGGAGAAAATTGTAAAAAGGTTAAAGAGGAAAAGTGAATTATAAAGAAGCAAAAGAAGGAGCCAACTTTAAACTCTATTAACATATTCTAGGATGAAACATTCTACCTGATGATTGCAACTCTATACTATTAATCTTTTAAATTAAACAAAATACAGGAGCAGGTAAAGTAAAAGCCTAATCTTTGATTCAATGTAATTTTCATAATTTATTATAATAATAACAGTATTCATTCAACTTTACTCTGTATCCTTTCAGGTTCAATGGTTAAGGTAAACTAAACGGCAAGGAGAAAGAGGCAAGGAAAAGGCAATCCATATAATGATGATGATGATAATCATATTAAGTCAATCATCTCATCAATTAACTAAAAGGCATATCAATTAATTTTATTGAAGCAACATCAATCAGTTGGACAATCGCAAAATGATCAGGATCAATTAAGGGTGGCAATTTAATTTCTTTCCAATCGTAAGTAAACTACAAGAGTGAAATGATTGAGCCAATATTATTAAGTAATCTTTATAAGGTTTGATGAAAATAAAATGATCCAAGCAAAGTAAACCCATTGGTAACTCATTTTGTATTAATAGGTTTAAATGTGTATTTACTTTATATTACTATTAACATTTCGTTTTTTATTTTCCCTCTTCTCTCTCTCTCTCTAAAGGTAAATTAGTTGCGTTTTAGGATTGGATTCAATTGGGTGGTGACTGTGATTAAAGAAGGAAAAGGAACATATAATCAATGAAGAAGACGATTAAAGACGATGAGGAAGAGCAAAGAAAGGAAATGAAGAAAAGAATTGGAACCAACACTTGCAATGAAAAGGACTGAACACGATGATGAGAAAAGATTGAAGGAAGATGAGCCCAATGAATGAATCAAAAGTATCACAGTTTTACAGCCAACGCCGTCAATAACATGAAACATGGTAAAAAACCAAACTGATACAAGCTGGAAACAACAACAATAACAGTAAAAAACATAACTATGAATAAGACTGTCTATGAGTATCCATTGGGTGAATGTTGTTTTTTTTATATTTTGGTAAATATCTCGTGACAGACATTCATTAAGAGACAATGAGAAATGAATAACAGTGAAAAAAAAGTAAACTCTCTGATGTATGTATATTGGTTGTAATTTAATTGAACACAATTGGGAACTGATTGGTAGATCTATAATAGTATTTTATACCTAATATTCATTGAATGAAAGGTTGAGGGAAAAATAATTTTGTTAACCTTGTTTTCTGATGATACTTTTTCGTATTTCATATTTTCCTTTACCATTTATATTAATTTCAAATACTAATGACGAGTTTTCCTCTTCTCTCCTTAGAATCAGAATTTCAAGTGAATGGTAAAAAATGACCGCAAAACAGGAAACCAAACAAGTCATTGGACAAAACACTGATTAGCAAATTGTTCTTAGTCGCAATGAAATGGTGAAGCTCCACTAATGATTGAAACAAGTTGATGATGATTGTCATGATAATGATGATGAGAATCATGTCGATACTGGTTTCTCTCCATTTTAATCGTTGACCGTTTCCATTAATTTAATCTTATTCTACATTCGATTCCTGATTTTTAGCTCAACCAATATTTGACACATTAACTTACAATGAGATTCCATTGAAGTTTACTGATAATAATTGTAACCAAAGCCATCATCATTATCATTGGACAAGTTTATTCAACTTTCATGTTTTCTGACAATCAAGGTTCAATCATTAAGAATTGCTTTCAGTAGCATTTTTTGTCTGTTTAATCAATGCTGATCATCATTCAATCAGCTTATCATTTGCTACCGCAAAAACTTCTGTTAACTTTCCCATTTTCTTGCCTCAACTAAATCCAAATTAATGTAACAACTAATGAAATTCACTCTCTGAATCTCTTTTCTTGCGATAATTATCTTGACAATATTAATCTTGATTACTTTTATTTTCCTCTCTTTCCTCTTTAATCAACTAATTTAAATTCCTACTTGAGACAACTTCAATTGTTGAATCTCAAACACAATTATAATGAATCTTTTATGATAATATCCATCGAATATTGTTGATGTATTTATCATTAGTTTTACCTGATAAACCATTAATCAGGATCATTAATTGTCCATGGATCAACACTTACTTATATTTCACTCTTACATTATTATTTTATCCTTAAAAGTAAAATAATAAGAAATGAAAGTTGATATCTTTCAATCATAAATGGCAATCATTATAATCAATCTTACGTCAATAGTAAAGGCAGATATAACCTCCAAAAAAACGATAACCAAAGTACCAAGAATAAAAAGGAGAAAAAAGCTAAAAAATAAAACAATTATAATATTACAATGAAACTTCAATCAATAATAAACATTTATAAAGCAAAGGGGAATTGAAACTTCCCTTGAGAAAGATAAAATTGACTCCCAGCTTTATCGTATTATTTTAATGCATTGATAATAATATTAACTTGTATGTTAATGCCAATGCATCAACATAATAATAAAATGTTGCAAGAATAAAAAAAGTAAATTTTCTCTTAAAAAAAGTCAATTTAAATTAATGTCAACCAAAGTAATTACTATTACAATTAAATCATCATTTCTAGTTAATTTTGATTTACGATATTTTCCCAATTTTACTTGAAGTCAATGTTTGATGAAATCTGGTGAAGGCAATGTTAAGGGAGCAAATTTCATCTTAAATGTTGGCATAATTTGAATTTCATTTCAAGCTCTATATCAAGACATTATAATATTGAGATTGAAAAGTCGACATTTCAAGTTTCGAGTAAAGACATTATAATATGTTTAATGTACATAATTAACATTTAAATTTAGTCGCTCAATGTTTATCAAATTTCCTCCTATAAGCCATGAAAATGAATGCAACACTTTTGTATAGTTTACTGTTCAACATTTAGAGGGAAGCTCATTATGAAAATGATAATCTCAACTGTTAATAATATTAATAATAGTAAATAAGGAAGAGTAAAGAATGAAAATAATAATATAAAGAAGAGCCTCAAGTTATTCTCAGCAACTCAATACATCAAGAGTTTGAAAAAAAGAAGAGATGAAGACGAAGATGATGAACAAGAAGAAGAAGAAGAAAAAGGTGAAATGAGAAAAGATTTTCTGTTTTTTTCAACTAACATCAAGTAGATATATTTATGTTTGGGAATGCGGAAAAGGGATGGTGACAGTTATTATACAAAAGTTTGATGTTGCTTAAAAAAAGGATGATTATGATGGCGAGAGAAGAAAAAAAAAGATGCAAAAAGTTGTAAGGAGTTAAGGATGTTGATGATGATGATGGTGAATAGTGAAGCACAAGCAAGGCTTATTGGGTGTATGATTGATGCTGTCAGGGTCGATATGCCCCATGGGTAAACACAAATATGGATGCTCACTTATAAAAGAGAGTTTCTGAAGACAACGAACAAGATCAATGAGGACGGAATAAAAGAGAGAAAAATGATGCTCAAAACTTTTCTTTTCTTTCATTTCGCAGTTATCTTTTTCACATTCATTTCTCATTCTATTCATATTCATCTATATGCAGATGAACATTGTTCCTCCAATTGTCTTCAGATTTAATCTTATTGCGCTTCCAATTTCTTCCATTTTCACCAAAATCTTTTTCATTTGGAAATGCTCGTTATTTCTTTTTGAAACAGATTCGATTTGAAAATCGAAATAAAGTTATGAAAATCGTTTCGAATGGAAATATGAACTTCTTCTGACCTTCTCGAGCTTTTGATCTTTGATAAAATTTTCGTTATTACGAAGAGATTAGGAAAATTATCCAGAAAATTTCTTGTCTTTGATTGTTCGTCGTTTTAACATCTGATTGTAAACGATGCAATATCCAAGTTCATTGTTCATTTAATTTTAGGGGAAACGTAGAACTGGTGAATGGCCAAAAATCGATTTCATCGAATTCGATGTGAATCATGATTCATGATGTCTCGAGTGTTTCGTTGGAGAACAAGTTTTCTTTATATTTCTTTAACTATAATTTACTTGATTCGAATGATTTGCCAATTTTTTCCTTTCGATTTAATTGATGATATTCATTAGATTCAATTGCTTTGTTGGATTTTCAGAGTTAATCTGAAACTTCAATTTGAACAATGAAATGAACAATTTTGCTCGGAAAATTGAAAATTTAAATTATCCATTTCCAAGAAAAGGAAAAATATAATTGAGTTTAAAGTTTATCAATTTATTAATAGTTGTGATAATATAATACAATTTTTACCATGAAATAATAAGATAAAAATATTATCTAATTTAAAATTGATTGGAATCATCTTTTATTTATAACATTTTATTCCTCCTCATTTTGCTTTATTGAAACAATTTTTGCTTCAATTGATTTACCAACAAGCAAAGAGAGAAGAAGAAATTTTTAAATTAAACTCCAAAACTAATTAGCATATCTAAATCAATCAACAATTAGCAGATTAATCAGTCGAGAAATGTATTCAGAGTAAAAGAATTGAACTTTTACCTTTGGTTGAACAAGAAGAGATGAAGAAACAAGAAAAAAAGAAACGTCAAGAGAAACAAAAGGGAAAATTTAATCACTTTTTTGATTCTAAAATTAATGATAAATTGAGTTTCCATGTATTTATAGGTGAAAGAGGTTGGGAGGGAAGAAAAGCTGATGATGATGATGAAGATAATGATGCCTATAGTCTGATGATGCGTGATTAGAAGCATTTAAGGCAAAAGGATTGTAATCAGTAAGAGTGGTCAAGACACAAAATTTAAGGCAAAAAACAGTGAGCCTCGAGAAGGGTGAATCTGGAGTGAGAATGGGCCAAGAAGAGCGCAAAGATGAGAGAATGAAGATGAGAATGAAAAAAAGCAATTTACCATTATTTTACAACAATTCATCAATTGGAAAACAACATTTCTCTCTTTCCCCTCACTCACTCACTCTGGACCTTATTTTTCCTCTCCATTTTCATGGTTCCCTGAATACAACTGATTTTGAGTGAGAAATGAAAAAAAAACTGATGATCAACTTTTAAACCAAATTAAGGACTAAACATTGATAAATGTTTAGCCCAAAATGAAAAGCAATGAAAATTGGATGAACATGATAAACTTTGAGACAGTTGAGTGCATAAAAAAGTTGTTTTCCTTGTTTTTTTGCTCTCCAATTTCCAGTTTCCAATGATGAAAAAAGTTGCAGATTTTGATCGTTAAACATTTTCTAACGTGACAAACTAATGAACATTAAACATTATCATTATAATAGGCCATCATCAATATATTCATTATAATGATTAGTGGCATTTAACAGGGCAACAAGCAAGGAGAAGGAGAGAGAAGAGGAGAAACCTCAATTGAAGGTGTTTCACATTTTTACCTTGTTTTACTGTTTCATCAGTTTCAACTCTTGATGTCCATTTGGACTTTGATAATGACCATTAACAGGGAATTACTAAGAAAACTATTATTTTGTAAATCTTTTTTTACTTTCATTTTCAACACTTTTCAACCTCAATCATTAACATTTTCAGACACAAATCCATAATTGTCTTTTTCTAGATGGAAATGGCAACAATTGATGAATAAATGAGAAACATTAGAATAATGAAAGAAGATGAACAAGATTTAACTGAGCATTTGACAATAATATCTGTCAATTTCATTCTTTTCCCTGCCTCATCATCATCATCATTCTCATCTTTATCTTAATCTTCTTGGCATCAAACTAAAGTAATCATTTTCCAATATTTGACAAACACAGAAGAAAAATCATCTTGGATTTTAAATGAAAAAAAAAGACTCGAGAATCTGCAAAGAAAATGAAGCGAAAAATGAGAGAAATGATGAAAAAAAGGAAAGAAGGAAAAAGAAGAGAAAGAGAAATGAAAAAGTCTCGAGAGTTTTGAAGATTTAATATTTTGCTCAGTATTATAATAAGAGATGGACCCAAATTCAACCCTCTTCCTTTTTTTTAAAAAAAACTCAAAAAACTCCCCAAAAGTCGAATGAACATGTCATCACCACAAAGTTTCTTGATCATCATCATCATTATTATTTGAAAGACACTGATACAAACAAAGGCCGTTGGTCGATTTTTTATAAACAGTGAGAGAGAAGAGAGAGAGAGAAGAGGATGAAAAAAGATGAAAAAATGAAGTAAAAGAAGGACTAAGCCCTGGAGTAACCAGGATTTAACAATAAATGCAAAAAAAGTATAAAAAAGAGGAGAAAATAAAGAAATGCAGGAAAAAAAGTGATGAGGATGAGGAAGATGTTGAAGAGGAGGAAATCAGTAAAGATTGGGTTTTTTGGGTTAAAAAAAGTCTAAAAAGTTGTACATTATTCAGTATTTTTTTTTCATTTCATTTTACACTAAAAAGAAGAGAAAGGAAAGAGAAAAAAAGCTAATAAATCTAAACTTGCAAATCACAAGTTTGATATAATATTATATATTTTAAGGGAATAAAAAAGTTGACAGAAAATTTCGTCTCCCTCATCATCATCATTCCTATTGGTATAATCATTATCATTGGTACAACATTATCATTATCTGTTATCATTCCCTGTAAGCATTCCCAGTCATCATTCCCTGTTATCAACTGCCGATTGACTAGTTATCAATTTGTTATCAAAGTGTTTCTCTGTTCACCGAGAAAAAGAAGTTTAAATTTGACAAAAAAAATCAGTTTCAACTTTTTTTCTCATTATCCGATAATCAGTGTTCAGTAAATGATGAAGGCAAAAATGAAAATAAATGATGAAAATGAGGCGAGAAAATGTTCTATATTCATATTCAGGGAAAATATAAATAACACAACATTCTGTGAGAACTTTTTTTCATTCTTCTGATGAAAATGTTTCTCTACAGAATTCAACATGAAAAGTGGAGAAAAAACTATTAATAACACATTATTATCATTGATCAGAATCAATCAAGCAATTCAGAACAATGAGAAAATGAATATTCATCTCTGATAATTTATTGTTAATGTTTTGTTCACAACTTTTTTTTCGAGCATTTAATAACAGGCAAACATTGAACCACAACAAAATTATCTGCCTTTTACCTTCCCTGGTCAATGATGAAACCATTGATATTCAGTTAATATTTTCTCCTTTTTTTTCGCTGTTCGCCATTCAGAATCATCTATTCTCAACTATTCTCCCGGTGTATTCAGACTATTCAATTATTTACCATTTAGTACTTATCTTTACTCATTGTTGTTCTTGTTATGCATATTATTAAATGTATATTTTTTATCGTGAAAAAAGCTTCTCATTATGTTTAAAGGCATAATGTTTATATGGTTAGATCTGTTTTTATCATATTATATTTATTATCATTATTACTATTATTTGTGTATTATCGTTATGTGCAGTTTTTGTTTGGCTATTTGTAACTCTCAGTCTCTCAGTTTGGTAACAAGAGCGAAACACTTCTTCCTTGTATTTATCCTCTTGCCTCTCTCTCTCCTGCTTGGCCTTGGTGGTCCAGATATTTTTTTTGGGTCTTTTGTGGTAAATTAAATAACTGGTCACAGTTATGCCCATTTAGACATTTATTTGTTGCTTGCAAACAATTGATATGAGAAGGATGATTATGATTACACTCCAAGGAAGTTGAATATTACTTTTCCTCTTTTCATTAGCTTTAAATGATTATTTCATATTATTACATGCATTATTGTTTAACCAACTTTTTTTTACGTCACTCGTTATTTAATAAATTTATCTTGCAGCTTTTCTGGTCACACTTTCTGACCGCTCAGAAAATGCTTTAATTAATCAACTTGGAATCACTTGTTGATTAGCTCAATGGAGAGTTTCATTAATCAGATCTAAAGAGGTTTCCATTGAGAGATAATTGCTCTGGTCAAGTTTCAAGAAAACAAATGAATCTTGTAATTTTTCCTGATCGTTTCAACTGCAGATTGGTTTTGAGTTAATTGGTGGAGATAAATCAAATTGAATGAAATTTGCTGGCTTTTTGGAAAGTCGCTTTTATAATCAAGGAAAATATTCGTGATGAAAGTAAATTAATTTATTTTTTTAATCTTAAAATTGTCAATCATATGCAGTGCTATAATGACATGTTAAAAGGTCGATTATTTCAGACTTGAAATGAAGACAAAATATCAATGAAAAAACCTACGCTTTAACAAATGGTGCGAGAAATTAGCCTAAATAAATGTGTGTTTTGTGAGGTCAAATCTGAAAGGGCAACTTATCTGATGTAAGATTTTAATTTCAAGAAAATTGTGTAAAATTTCATTGAAAAAAGAGTTTACTTTATATTCTCCATTGCGGCATGAAAACATATCAATTGAGGTTCTCATGCACGTGAAATATTGAGCTGTCTGCATGATGATGTGTGAATATTTACACAATAAACAGTGTTGGTAAATAAACTTCTTATTAAGTAGCAAAATGTATTTCCGATTCGTATTTCAACTCATATTGACACTCAACTCAAAAACTGATGAAAACTCAAAAATCTAAATTTTATAGAAATACATTTTTCTTGATGTTTTCGATACAAAAACGACTTCGTTTAACGATATTGTTCAACTTCTTTAGTCAAAAAAAGAAATTTTGTACTGAAGAACTTTTTCTTTAGTGTTATAAGTCTATTCTTGTGGGCAACAAAAGTTTTCGTCGATCATTTTCGATAAATTGAAGCTTATCTTGCCTTTTGTACAATTATTTGGCCAGATTTTTTCAGCAAATACAATTTTTGCAGGAAAACCAGAAATGCTCTGGCAATCTGGAAGATAAAATTTTCTTTCGCTTCACAACGGGTCATCTCGAATATCAGTTAAGTCACTTCAGGATGCTTATAGTTGTAGAGCGAACTTAACGAATCAGATTTTCAAATCTTAACTGATTGAATTTTGGTCATCTTATCCAAAAGCATAATGCTGAAAACTTGGAATCAGCCAAGAAAAAAGTTCTCAATATTTCCATAAATCAGACTAAAACTGACCATTTTTTAAAATCCTCTGAAATCTTTAATTTTCAGTAGCTTTTCATTTTACGAACAAATGTTTGACTATAATTGTTGACTCGTTGCACTGTCCAAATAGCCATTCATTGGATGCCCATGAAACTGTCATTTTGATGGAAGCTTAAGCAAACATCTTGGGTTGAATGAGGTTCAACCTTTACCCTAACCCTATTAACGTTTCAGCTTCTCTGGTCATTAGTTATTATCTGTTTGTTCAAGTTATTCAGATTATTATGGATGATGAGCAAAGATAATCTTACATTAACGTCATGATCAACATTGTATAAATAATAACCATTTCTCTTGAAAAAAAAGTTTCTTTTATTATTACCATTACATTGATGCTTAGCTATTCTCATCTCTCTCCAAGAATAAAATTATTATTATTATTGTACCATTATTATGTTCACTTTAAATATCCTTTTTTTAAACCATTTTAAGTATTTTTTCATTCCTCCGTTTCTTCCTCATCACTGAATCAACAGCAATATTTTCCGCTTTTTGTTTTCGCTCTCATCATTCTCATCATTCTCATCATAATCACAATCATCATCATCTTTGTTTGTGTTCATAAATTCACATCTTTTCTAGTTGAATATTAGCTGATATAAAAGTAAGCAACGACACAACACACAAAAAAAGAGTGACATTAAAAGAGATATATTTTTCATAAATAATAATAAGAGGTTATGTGAACATGAAAAGTATCAAAAAATATAATACTTATCTTTCTGATGATTATTGTTATCAAGATTATAATAGTTATCAACAAGATATGCAAAAGCGAAACAGAATAGGATTAAAGTCACCTAAGCAAAGCCATTTACCCCTTGACAAGAATCTATTTTTTTCATCATTTCTCAAGTGATATTGGGATTGATAAAAAAACAAAAAAAAGGAATAAATAAATTCAAAGAGAAAAAAAGGGAAAAAGACTAAAAAAAGATTTAATTTTCCTTTTCCATTCTAATAGCACTTTACCTTTAGTTATCATCATTTTCATCATCATTCCTCATCTCTTGCTGTTTCTTTTTCACTCTTATTTTCAAACCCAAATCAGCTCTTTTTACTTGTCGTCTATTTGCATGTAAAATCAATTCATCCTAATCTTTAAGAAGCAAAACCATTTAGTTGGAGTAAAGCAGCAAGAAAAAAAAGTAATACTTTTATTTAACTCAACATTTTTTGCATTCAGAATGAACATTCATTTATTCTGCTCATTCATTCAGCTCTAATTTTTCATCATCATCTTATTCCCTGTTTTATCATTCGCTCTTTTTTTTCTGTCAATTTATCGCTTTTATCCCAAAAAATATCCAAAACTCCCAGCCTTTTTACTCCCAGTCATTGGAGTTTTAGGTTTTTTTTACTTGTTTATCATCATTACCATTACTATTACCATTATTATTGATATTATTATTCATTTTTTGCCTTCCCTTTCCACTCGTTATCATTTCCGTTATTATTGTCCTCATAATCATACAATTTACATAGTTTTAATGTCTTCATTTAACTTTACTTTTTTCTCTCATATTGTTACACTACCAACAACAAACAATCAGTCAACACACAAACAGTAAACATCATTATCCTTTCCTTTCACTTATCCTTGCGGTTATCACATTAAAAGTTAACCAGTCAAGAGTAAAGTTATTCAAATAAATTTTCATTCCTAATCACCAAACACTTTTCACTCCCAAATGATCAATTTGATTAGTCAACAATAAAGATAAAAATGAATCCCGCAAAAAATGGATCAAAGCTCATTCTCATGAATATTGGAATTAAAGTGATTCAAAATGTTGCCCTCATTTATCCGAATAAAAAAAGGTTGAATAATGAATGACCACTAAATGAATGGCCATGAATATTATATCATCTTTTAACCTCCCAGCAAAAGAAGAAGAGAAAAGAGTCAAAACTGGATTCCAATTAAAGAGTAAAATAAGATGAAAAATGAAATGATCCATAGAACCTTAAAGTTTCCGGTTAAACTTTTCTTGTGTCCACCTCATCTGGTTCAATCATGATCCTGGAATGATGAGTAATGAAGGGAGGTGGAAAAACTCCAAGAATAGAAAAGCACGGAAAATCTTTACAATTATTTCATTATTAGTTGTCGCTCATTTTGTTCAGTAGATTCATTTCAAATAAATCATTTTAAATGAAAAAAAGACGACAGAGAAGAAAGTTGAAAGAAAGAGGCAAAAAACTGAAAAAAGGGAAACTTGGAAAGTGACAAGTCGCAAGACCAAAGACCAATGATAAACCAATAACCTTTGACATGGACTCTCATCCATCAGACGCAACATAAATCCCAGTCAAAAAGCAGTCCAAGCGAAAAGAGTGAAAGGTCCAGGAAAGAGAAGCAAAAGTGATCTGAAAAAAAAACAGTTTCTTATTATCTTCAATTAAAAATGTATCGAAGAGAAGAGGCAAAAAGTCGCAGAAAAAAAAGTATCTCATGTTAATGACGGCAACAACACTAATGATGAAAGATGAAGCTAAACATTAATTCAGAGATAACTTTACAATCTCACGCATCTTCATCATCATCAACCTCCAACATGATCATTACCATCCTTATGCAAGTTTTGGTCATTTCTAAAAAAACTCGAAACTCGAAAGTTAGACAAACATCCTCCTCGATTATGATCGCCTAAAGGAAGTATCATTATTGTCATTATCGTTATGATTATACTGAAAAGCCATTAACCATCATTATTGGAAAGTGTGGATGAGAGGCAAAGAGAAGAGAAAACGCGAAAAGTTGAAAAAAAATAGTAAACCAAGATTGTATCTAATGTTTAACCATGATTTAAGTTAATGAACATGATAACACTTTTAATGGTCAACAATTTGACAGATTGGTAAAGATCAAAGTTAGGTGATGTTAAATGATGACCAAAAAGTGATGCGAATCATGATAATTTTGTTTCTTTTTTTCCCTCAACTTTGTCTTTTTTTGCCTTCTTTCCTCTTTTTCCAGGTCAAACGCAAAAAGTTTTGCTTCATTCAAAATGTTACCTCAATTGTCAATGAAGTTTAAACTCATTTTGATTTCTATGCATTTATATATATTATTATTACTATTATTATCATGAAAAGTTTATTATCATAAAAAAGGAAAGGATTATTTTATATATTATTTTGCAACATTATCATTATTATTATTTTTTTATTATTATGAGTTTTAAATCTCATTCCTTGTTCCCTTCCCTTCCAAATGCTGTCAGTTTAAGGAGGAGTTGAGAGTCTGTATATTATTATAATAATAATGGTAATAACAATAATGAAGAAAGAGAACAAAAAAAAGTGATTTCAACGTTTCTCTTTCTGTTACTTTTGTTGGATGAGATTCAGCTTATTTATCTTTGGCTGACATTAATTTCCATATAAATTTAAAGTGAGTTTTGTTCAGATGAAAATGGAAATGAGATGGAAATAATCATCAACATGGTAAAAACAAGATTGAACAACAAGAACAAGATGAGAAACGAGTTTTGAAACTAAGTGATAATAACTGAAGAAGGGAAAGAAAAGATGAAAAAAGGTTGAAACAAAAGGGAAAAGTGAAATGATTTGAGAAAATTCAACATCGAAAAGGTAAGAACAGGAGGAAAATGGAAAAGAATGTTCATTTGAATTAGTAAAAGAATAAAGGTAAAGATGACAAAGTTGAAGATGAAGAAGATAAACTAATCTTTAAGGTGATGTTTCATTTCCATCAATTACATTATACATTAGAAGAGAAAAAGTTTTTTTCTTCTCTTTTTTCTTGCCTGTTTGTCATTCAAATGGAAATGAAACTCATGATGATAATGATGGGAATGAAGAGACTTGAAAAGTACGAAAACAAAAGTCTAGAAAATAAACAAAAATAAATGAATATAAGATTGAAGTTGAAAGTAAACAAAACAAACAAGTGATTATTTCTTGTGCTTTCAATTTTATGATAAACTTCAATCAATAGAAGAGCAACATTTTTTAAAATGAATAAACTTTCTTTCAGTTTGTTTTCCATGCGAATTTCAGGTTCAAATTGAATTTGCAATCTCATCATCCTCATCTTCTCCATTATCCTTTTCCCTTTTCGTGTTTTTTTCAACTTTTGACCAACATGGTCACTAATCATTGGTAAATATAATATAAATCTCTTTCATAAATTGAAATTGGAAGCCATGCTTGTTCATCATCTTCTTTCTTCTCCCTTTTTTTTGCTTCTCTTCTTCATCAGTTTTTTTCTTCTCTAAAAAAGATTCTAAAGGAAGATGAGGATGAAAAAAGAGAAGAAAATAAGTTGATATAAACCTGAAACGAATTTCAAATGAGAATAAATATCTTTACCTCTTCCAATTCCTTGATTGGTTATGACTTATTCTCTATTCCTCCTTATTTTACTTTTTCCCCTCGACTTTTTTCCCTTTATCATCATTTTATTCTTGAAATGTTCTTGTTCGTCCAGAAGCATCAGGAAAGAAAGTTGAGTTCTCTTTCCATTTGCTTCTTCATTGTCAGGCAAAAAGGTAAATATCGATTTCAACTGTTATTATGAATTGAAGCAACCAAACTAGAAAAATATACATTTTTCTCATCTTTTTACTCTTATCTGTGCATTTCATTGATGCTCATTTTAAGTACAAAAACAAAAAGATCAGTCAAGTTCAATGAATTCATTTTTTCTTCTTTATTCCATTCTTCATGCAATTATATTCCACTGTCCTTCATCCAACTAACATTTGCCTGTAATTATTATTGATAAAACCCTTGAGGCTCAAACAGACGATTTAATAATCAAAAGAAGAAAATTTAATTCCTTTCACTTTTCATTCAATTGTTTAAAACTTTAGTTTCCATTCAGTGATAATATTATAAAAGAATAAAAGTGTCATTAGTTTGACCAACAATCAAATGAACTTGCATTTGATTAAATCAAGCAGAAATTTTCTAGAAAAATGTAGAGAAAAGAGAATAAAAAAAGTAAAATGATGGAAATGATGAGCATGAAAATGCTATGAAAATGACCATAAGAATAACCATGAGAATAAGAATAAAATAAAGACTAAAAGTGATCAAATTTCCAAATTCAATTCGCATTTTGTTCCATTCTTTTTGCTTCATTTTATTAATCTGTCATCTTGTTTCCATCCTTCATCACCATCATTCTCATCATCATCTTATTTACCAATGAAACTGACTCAGTTTCTCGTTACCATAAACATGATAATTCTTATCATTATCATCATTCATTCTCATTGTCATTATTATCATTATCATTGAACTTGTTTCCATTGAAATGAATCTTTATAACAGAAGCAAGACACAAAAAAAGAAGAGAGAAAAAATGAAGGAAATTCTGATAAAGAAACATTCTTGTGAAGAAAAAAAAGAAGTAAAAAGATTCACAATAACCTCCCACCTTCATCCCACCAATCATCATCATCATGATGATCATCTTCATTCCCTGTTCTCATCATTCTTATTTCAATATAAATATTCTTATAGTTTCCGCCATCTTTAAGATTCTTTCTTATTACCTCACAAGTTTATGTAAAGCCAAGTCTAAAGAAGATGAAAATGAAAATGAAAATAACTTTTTCATGAAATATGATAATCAAAGGATTGAATTCTGTAGAGTTCATCTTCTCTCAACATTTGCATACAAGTTTAACGCAAGCTGATTGGTTAAATTGGTTAATCTAAATATGTTAATCAATAACATTAACTTCATCATTATTATAATTCATTGTGATTAACATTTATTTATAATTTGAATAATAATAATAATTTGCTTGATGATTGTTAACCAATAATATTGTCTCTAAAATAGCTTCATCCTTCATCTTTTATCAACATTAAAAATTTAACCTCTCTGCTAATGGTAGGAATAAAAGATGTGGATGATAATTTCGATAATGATGATAATGATGAAGGAGGAGGAATAAAACTGGAGGAGGATGTGAATGGTGAAGGGAGGAGAAAGAGGTAAAGTTAACGGGTTAAATTCGAGTATGATTATGTTAATTATGTTAATTTACTTTCATGCTCAATGCAATTATTTTCTCATCATTTTCTATTCCAATTTTCTATCTTTCATCATCATCTTCTTCTTATTTCCTTCCTTTTCATCTTCATCTTCAGCCAACACTAATGATACACATTATTATAATTTTTACTTCATTTTCTTATTTTCCATTCTTCTTCTTCTTCTCCTTCATTCCTTAAATTGTTAACAATTCCTAGTTTTGCATCTTTAAAACAGATAAAATGCATTAAAATACACTTAAACTTAAATATCTTAATAGTATTTTTCAATTTTCTTATCATTTCCCCTATCACCATCATCATCATCATCATTATCTCTAACCAACCAAGAATATCACTTGAACTTCCAATGAAACTCTTTACAAACTAATAATAATAATGAATGAAATAATTATAATAATGATTTTAAACTCCCAGTTAAATTTTATAGAAGAATGATAATAATAATTATAATTCAAAGATATTAACATTTGCATGTAAAGTGGAGCAAAATGATAATTTAAAAGAAACTGAATATTCATATGAAGCTGTTTTGTTGAGCAAAAAGTTTACTTCACTCTGAATGTAAATACAAACAATTATCATCAATCATAAGCTGATAATTTGAGCAAATAATGAATATGCAATAAATAACTTTGATATAAAATTTGAACTTCTATTGTTGATTCAAAGTTGTAAGTAGCTCAGCGTTTTAATTGGATAAAATTGTAACAAGTTTGAATATTCAAATAATGGAATAATTGAATAATATTCAACAAAAAGTGTTATTATTATGTGATAAGCAAAGGGAAAATTTGGAGCAAAAGAAACGCCAAATGTATAAATGCATTTACAGTTGTTTTTTAAAATAAATTTAATGTAATAATCTAAAAGGTTTTGTTTACTGACAAGATAAGGAGTCTTATTCCTCATCATTATCATCATCAGGGACATTAAAATGGCGTCCATTTTTAAGGATGAAAAAAAAGAGAAAAATTTGGGGAGAAAAAGTTTTCTTTTTCTCTTTTTTCTCAGATGAATTGATGAAGGAAGAGAATGTAAAGAGAATGATAAAGACAAGGCTGGGAGTGAGTAAGGGAATCCATTTTAGAGTGAGTATTAATGCTTCTCACCAATCGATACTCACTTTCAAATTATATGTTTGAAGAGTTGGAATAAGATAAAATAAAATATAAACTTTAATGTAGATGCTGCTTTTGTTGTTTGCTGTTGCGCATAACTTGAATTATTTTAATGCATAATAACAAGACTAAAGAAGGTGAACTTTTTTTTCTTTTTTTTCGCTTTTCTCCCTTTTTTTCGTTCCTTTTCACCCTCTTTCTCCTCTCTCTCTCTCCTTCCATCTTTATCCTCATCATTTTCATCATTATTTTCATCCTCATTTTTCTCACTCATTTTACCTTTCAACCTTCTCACTTGCAGAAAGAGAGTTAAAAAGTTTCTTTTTTCTTTCTTATTCTTTCGCGTTCATTCTCTTTCCTTTTCCCTCTTTCTCTTCTTTCTTTTTTCGTCTTCTCTTGTTTTCCTCATTTTCTTTTCAATCTTCAATTTTAAAAGTGTCACTCACTTTTAACTTACTTTGCCTTTACTTGCATTTTTTCATCATCAACATGATTCCAATGTGATTTGAGTTTGCGTTCAACTTGGACTAATGTTTAGACTAACGAAGCATTTTCATATTTTACTTCTCAACGAATGAGAAAGGCGGATTGAAATGGGGAGTTGAAGAGTAAAATTTAATTGGGGATGGAATGATGATCATGATGATGATAATTCTGATTAAGGTTGAAACAGGGAGGTTTGAATGATGGAAAAGAAGGAGGAGTAAAATTATCAGTGAACAAGAAGAAGATGTAAAAACAACATTGATGAATCAAGTTGGAGTGAGCAAGTGAGAGAGAGAGAGATGAGAAGATGAAAAGTCTTGAAATTAAGAGAAAAGATGAAAAAAGAAGAAGAAGATGAAAATGATGTGGAAGAGGGTGTAAAATCGAAATAAGGGGATGTAATTTAAGAGATGAATATAATTGAGCATCACTGAGTTTCCTTCTGCATCTTGATACTTCTTCTTCTCCTTCATCATAATCATCATCATCATCATTCTCTTTTCTCATCACATTTATTCTCTTATCATTTTCCCCTCTCCCTCTTCTTTATCATCATTTAAGATGCTGTTTATTTTTTAAGATTGTTTATATAGGCTCAAATTTTGATGCACATTAAAACAACTTTTTTGCTTAAATTCATCGTCATTTACATTTTCATTTGTTCCTTCTTATAGAAGTGTCCCTTTTAAAATTGCTATTTTGTGAGTAAAATTTTTCGCTCTTTTATCTCAAATGTTGAACCAATTAATTGAAATTAATTATGCTCAATGAACTTGATTAATTTTTGACTAAATTTACATTTATCATCATTCAAGTTTTTTCCTCTTTTTTTGCACTTGGATGGATCAATTTCAAGTCTTCAGTCAATGTTGATGTGAAATTTGTAATTTTCATAATGTTTCTATATGGAAATGTAAATGACGATGAATTTAAGCAAAAAAGTTGTTTTAATGTGCATCAAAATTTGAGCCTATATAAACAATCTTAAAAAATAAACAGCATCTTAAATGATGATAAAGAAGAGGGAGAGGGGAAAATGATAAGAGAATAAATGTGATGAGAAAAGAGAATGATGATGATGATGATTATGATGAAGGAGAAGAAGTATCAAGATGCAGAAGGAAACTCAGTGAGGCTCAATTTCAGGGTTGGCCTTTTATTATGCAATATTTCCATGAAACTTTGACTACTGATTAAATTTCAATCTTTTATCCAATTGGGAATGTTGAACCAAGTTACTCTTTTCACCGTTAATCGGTATAAATTTGATTGCTTTTTCATATTCACATTTTGAAAGGTACGACTTTAATGCTTCAACTTTGACTTTTGTATTTCATTTATTGTTGTGCAAATGACAAAATTCTGGACATGCATTCATGATAATTATAAAATGATAATTACAGTTGAAAATTAATTAAATATCGATCAAATTGTTTGAACTTTCCGATTCAATGTATCCAATATTGTATTACTAGTGTGTTGGCTTCATAGTGAAATCATGTAATTGCAGTAGAATAGCAGATAATTCGTATCAATTTTTCAATGAAAGTTTAATCAAATTCCATTTCCATCTCTTTCATCATTAATCGAAATAATGTAATTTTTTCAGTAAAGTATCAATCAAAAAACTAAAGAAATCAGTTCGAAAATAATTTAGGATGAATTTGATCTATTGAAGAAGATTCTTGGAAATACACTGTCCGGTGAATAAACTATTTCAAGGACCTCTCATCATCTGGTTCCAATGATTCGTTACTGATTGTTAACGTCTCAGCTTTTAGCTACTGAGAAAAATACCGTGTTGAATTTTGTTTCTATTCAGTATACAAGTTTCATTAGTTTGACCACCAAATTATATATTTTAGCTGCGAAAAGATGCTGAGATTTTCTTGATTTACATTGATAAATGATTTTGAACCTGATACATCAGTTGTTTATGACGAATCTGATGTTTGAATGTAATATTATGAATTGAAGCAATCAAACTAGAAAAATATACATTTTCTCATCTTTTCACTCTTATCTGTACATTTCATTGATGCTCATTTTAAGTACAAAAACAAAAAGATCAGTCAAGTTCAATGAATTCATTTTTTCTTCTTACTTCCATTCTTCATGCAATTATATTCCATTGTCCTTCATCCAACTAACCATTTGCCTGTAATTATTATTGATAAAACTCTTGAGGCTCAAAAAGATGAAATTATAATCGAAATAAGAAAATTTAATTCTTTTCACTTTTCATTCAATTGTTTAAAACTTTAGTTTCCATTCAGTGATAATAAAAGTAAAAAGTGTCATTAGTTTGACCAACAATCAAATGAACTTGCATTTGATTAAATCAAGCGAAAATTTTCTGGAAAATGTAGAGAAAAGAGAATAAAAAAGTAAAATGATGGAAATGATGAGCATGAAAATGCTATGAAAATGACCATAAGAATAACCATGAGAATGAGAATAAAATAAAGACTAAAAGTGATCAAATTTCCAAATTGAATTCGCATTCTTTTCCATTCTTTTTGATCAAAATATCACTTTGTGCAAATTACTTTATTGAATATTCATAAATGTTTTGTTTCTTCTCACCAACTCTAAAATCTCTGCTGTCCCTTAATCTGTCGAGTAGATTGACCATATGGATAATTAGCTTGGATTATTCACGACTGAAATTGATGAAATTAAATGTTTGCAACAAAAAAATGATTTCGTTTATGGAGAAGAAAGTCGTATGGGCAGTAATAAAACTAAAAGTTGTGATTATGCTACCAATCTTAAGATAACTGCGAACTCTCTCTTTTTAGTCCATCATCACCAACTCGTTAGAGTTCTGACTCATTTGGAGTCAGTCCTGGTTGGTGTCCCCTCCTTTATCCGCCGCACCATCAGGCAGGCCATCGAAAAAATTCGGTCCTATGAGGACCAAGAGGCGAGGATAGAGCGGTTGTTGGTGCCAAAACCAGCACCTCCAAAACAAAAACCAGGAGCTGAGAGCTAGGTCGAGGAGGTGCGGAATGAACTGGCCGAAAAGGACCAGTTCATAACTTACATTGATTTGCGCTGTGAGGCCGCCTTTGGTTTCCCTCCTGAAGTATTTCAGGAGAGATATACTCGTTGGGTCAAGTCTCGAGTACGAGAACTCGAGCTTAGAGACTCAAGCCGAGGCCTCTAAATTTGTATAAATTTCATTTTCATTTTTTTTCATTTTTTTCATTAAAAAGTTTATTTATTTTCATTAAAAAAGTTTCAATTTTCTCGGTAAAAAACTAATACCGTATGACGGTATCATTGGTTTAGAAGTAGACAGTTCGTTTGTCCCAGAAGCGGACTGTCCTGGAAAAACAGAGTTGTCCTGACAAAACCAAGTCGTCCTCGAAGAGGACCTTATAACTACTACTGTCGATTGAAAAAATTTGATAGCACTAATGGAATCAGTTTCGATGCCATTGCAAACCCGCAAAATCTGCACTCTTTACTCGAAAGTTAAAGTTCTATGACAAACTCCTTCGTTGAACACTGTAAACAGTTTTGTTTTAATCCTGAGTTTTTTAACTTTTTTCTTTGTTATTCACCGTCAGCTGACATTCAAATTAGGTTAACAGCTGAAAGTTTTTTCTCAAAACACAATATTTTGCGTCAAACTAATTTTGTTACAATTTGATATAACTATTCGTAGAAGGTTGGTGCGTTTCACTATTTCTACATAGATCATGTTTCATTATCGAATCACGTATCTCTTCGGTAGTTATCAAAACTGACTAGAAATAATCTAGTCTGAAAATTGTACTTCAAGGAAATGGCCTTCAAATGTTGATCAAAGGTCAAATAACTACATGACCTTGAATAACAACGAGATGAATGTGAATAACTATTAGAAATAAAAGCATAAGGCAATACCTTGTTCATGCCAGCGTTTAAAGTAGTAACGCTTGGAGGTTCACAAAATATAATATAATAAAACTGTTTTAGCTTTTATATCCTGTGTAGTACTTCGTTTCAATAATTTGTAATATAAATACTAACATCGAAACTGTTCATCAAGTTCCCGAATCGACAGATTTATCGAAAGCTGAAAGACTCTTCTTAAATTGATGAAGTTTCTTAATTAATAACCAAAACTCCGACGCTGAAAACTGGCCAATTTTCAGTAAAGGATTATTTAACCGCAAAATTTGATGAAATTGTATCGCATGAAAAACACCGGAAACTCATCCTGTAAAGGTTTGTGGCATTAAACTAACCATTGACTTGCTGATGCGACTCTTAATTACAAATTATGCGCTTAAACTGAATGAATTTTGGGAAAATTAGTTAACCAAGTTTTGCTTGGAAAATTGCGACAATTAAGGTGGCGAAAAGGTGATGTTTCGTTATTGTCAACTTTCTTTGATTGTCATTAGATTAGGTTCAATGCTAATGATTAATATATTTTAGATACAAGATATTCAAACGGGTAGGTCAAAAAGTAAACGGCTATGTCTTTAGAACGGATTTGTTTATTGGTCTGAAAATTTTATATGAATAGATGAAATTGTTGATACAGGTGGTCAAAATGCCCTCACCCTTTACAATTAACGCTGCAAGACGATTTTCAAAAACAAAGCTATAAATTTTTGTCAAAACATCGCGTACACCGAGAGAAAGAAGTTGAATAAGATAATCAGAATGAACACGATGACCATCAGCACCAACAACAGGATCATTATCATTAGCTGCCAGCAAAAAGTGATTAGTGATTGCAAGTTGGGCGAAGGCAAGAGTTGAAAACAATTTTGTTGTTTCTTTCCAATGAATGAAAAGAGTTTTGATATGAAAAAAAGAAACTGAAAAATAAAATAATAAAGCAAAATAATGTGAATGATATAGTTTGATAGGAGTAACAATTAGAGTTGAGGCCAAAATGAATTGAAAAGGAACCGCAATTAATGATAATCAGTTGAATGACAAGATGACAAAAAATAATAATGATGATAATAATGAAAGAACAACAATTACAAACAAAAGATATCCAACAATTTCCAAGTGATCAACCAAGCTGATACAACATGGAGACAATTTGAACAAATGTCTTATTCATTAGCAGTAAATGAAGATAATTAACTCACCAGCGGACATCCAACCCGCTAAATCAGTGCCAGTGAAGGTCAAAAGCAAAAGTCAAGTTAACTCTATTCAGGTGATGAAAGGTGCTCAATCCGGAAACCAATGAAAACAAAAGCATTTACCATTAAAAAGTAGTTTCGAGAAAAAATTAAAGACACTTTCAAATAGTTAATTTACGTTTAATTGTTACCTGAGTGAGGAATCGCATTCAGTGCTGATTCCGGTTCACTGCTGACAAAAACTTTTCTCTCAAACTCAAAGGTAAAAGATACGGATTCTGCATTTTTCCACCACTCACCAAATAACTTTTTCATGAAATATGATAATCAAAGGATTGAATTCTGTAGAGTTCATCTTCTCTCAACATTTGCATACAAGTTGAACGCAAGCTGATTGGTTAAATTGGTTAATCTAAATATGTTAATCAATAACATTAACTTCATCATTATTATAATTCATTGTGATTAACATTTATTTATAATTTGAATAATAATAATAATTTGCTTGATGATTGTTAACCAATAATATTGTCTCTAAAATAGCTTCATCCTTCATCTTTTATCAACATTAAAAATTCAACTCTTCAACTAATGGTACGAATAAAGAATGAAGAAAATATTCATAAATTCTTCAGTATCAATTCAATATTATCCTGCATTTATAATGATGAAAACTCTAAGCATTTCAGTCTCTTAGTCAAACCATCGTTGGTCTTTCAAACTCAGATATCCAATTCTTTCAGAATTACCAAGCTCTGAACTCTTTTTCATTGGCAAATGGAAAAGAAAAGAACTTCTCAAAATACGATATTATGATATAATAGCGAAATAATGATGACAATGTTGATTATTGGTATTAAAGTCATTTTGTTTCCAAAAAGCTTACAGGTTACAGCTTTTATTGGTTCACCTGTGCAAGTTTAGCCTCTTTAGCACTATTAGTTCGTGGATTATGATCTCTAACATCGGTACAACAATGGCTTGTTTGATTGAGTTTATTTGTGGAAGATTGAAATTAAGATAGATTAGGATTGTGAATCAAAACCTTTCTCTGTTTTATGATCTAAATTATCAAACGATTAAATAGTTCATTAATGTCAGTCGATTGTGACCATTGTTTTAATATTGCCATCAAGCAAATGCTTGATTAGTAAAGAAATAAAAGCTCAATAAAAGAATCGTCCAACTCTTATTCACCATAAGTCGTGAATAAACCAAGCAACAATATTGTCATCCAACATAACACCAGATACCATTTATCAGAGTTTTTATATCACTTTGAAAACTACGTCAATCAACAATTGAATCAACGCTTCCATCCAGCTAATCTCCAAGGTTGGATATATTTTCACGGAAAATTATATTTCCATTAACAGATAGTTTTAACAACTCGAAGCGATAATTTATTCTGAGCAATGAGCAACTATCAACATTATAAATTCAGAGCAATGGATATAGAAGAAAATCAAATTAATCTCTAGAGTTCATGGCATTAGAATATGTTGATTTATTTTAATATTAAAAGGCTGCTCTTTTCATTCACAATCAAAGTAAATCAAAAATAAATGGTCAACCCTGTATAATCATTCCTTCCATTACATCTCCTTACTTCAATTTTACACCATCTTCATCATCTTCATCATCTTCTTCCTTCTTCATCTCCTTTCCATATCTTCTCTTAATTTCAACATTTTTCATCTTCTATTTTCATCCCTTATTCTTTTCTGCTCACCCAACTTCATCAATGTTGTTGTTTTACGTCTTCTTGTTCACTGATAATTTTACTCCTCCTTCTTTTCCACCATTCAAACCTCCTTGTTTCAACTTTAATCAGAATTATCATCATCATGATCATCATTCGCTCCCCAATTAAATTTTACTCCTTCAAACTCTCCTTTTCTTTCGCCTTTTCTCATTCGATGTTTCATCAAATGCTTCGTTATACTAAACACTGCCAAGTGCAACGCAAACTCAAATAACTGATAGTGAAGATGAAAAATGCAAGTGAGGCAACGAGTGAGATTTGAAAGTTGAAAAAAGATGCACAAGAAGAGAAGCGGAAGAAAAAGTACAAGAAAATGAAAAAGAAACATCTTTTCAAGTCTCTTTCTAATTTTAAAGAATGGGTGAGATGAGGATGAAAATAATGATGAAAATGATGAGGATAAAGATGGAAGGAGAGAGAGAGAGGAGAAAGAGGGTGAAAAAGAACGAA
The DNA here is from genome assembly GCF_039701765.1 of Tetranychus urticae. NCBI lineage: Eukaryota > Metazoa > Arthropoda > Arachnida > Trombidiformes > Tetranychidae > Tetranychus > Tetranychus urticae. Next base: position 19,118,915 of record NC_142958.1, on the reverse strand, counting down.
AAAAGGAGAAAAGCGAAAAAAAAGAAAAAAAAAGTTCACCTTCTTTAGTCTTGTTATTATGCATTAAAATAATTCAAGTTATGCGCAACAGCAAACAACAAAAGCAGCATCTACATTAAAGTTTATATTTTATTTTATCTTATTCCAACTCTTCAAACATATAATTTGAAAGTGAGTATCGATTGGTGAGAAGCATTAATACTCACTCTAAAATGGATTCCCTTACTCACTCCCAGCCTTGTCTTTATCATTCTCTTTACATTCTCTTCCTTCATCAATTCATCTGAGAAAAAAAGAGAAAAAGAAAACTTTTTCTCCCCAAATTTTTCTCTTTTTTTTCATCCTTAAAAATGGACGCCATTTTAATTTCCTCGATGATGATGAAGAAGAGGAAGGGAAAGGAATGACGTTTCTCTTCATCTTATCAGTAAACAAAACCTTTTTAGATTATTGCATTAAATTCATTTGTAAAAATAAGCCAAAGACTCGTAAATGCATTTATTTGAGTTACTTTTTTTAACAATCATTTTCTTCCAACAAAATATTCTTATTAGATTATTTTATTACAAGGTGAAGGTTAAAACTCGTTAGCTGTTGCCTAAAATTTCATTTCAGTTGATATTCAATTTTAAAATTATTCTCATTCAAAAGAGTAAACTCGAAAATTTGATGCTCGAATAGAGCACTTTCCCTGTTGAACATAAACTTATTATTCAAAATATAATTATAACTAAAAAAATGCTGAAAACAAGGAGTTATTATAACTTGTAATCTGTCTTCTGAGTTTTTGCTGGGAGTTCTTTTAAAACTGGGAGTTCCAATGAGTTATCAAAATTTCTCAAATTATGTTAATAAAGTTAAATTATAATTATTATAATACTGGGAGTGAATATTATCGAGATTCTTATTGGTGGTTGATGTTGAACTGAATGCAGAAACATTAATTATCTGTGTCTCGAGGAATCGTGAATAATTATGCTAATATCATGAACATTAACATTTTTCGAGGTGAATTGGTTTGGAGTCAATCTTTTGAAATGTGTTTATTGTAATAAAGTCGAGTTTTGTGTTCATCGATAAAATAAAGAGCAATAAAGCTACTTCTTTTTTTCATCAGCATTATCATCGAGGAAATTAAAATGGCGTCCATTTTTAAGGATGAAAAAAAAGAGAAAAATTTGGGGAGAAAAAGTTTTCTTTTTCTCTTTTTCCTCAGATGAATTGATGAAGGAAGAGAATGTAAAGAGAATGATAAAGACAAGGCTGGGAGTGAGTAAGGGAATCCATTTTAGAGTGAGTATTAATGCTTCTCACCAATCGATACTCACTTTCAAATTATATGTTTGAAGAGTTGGAATAAGATAAAATAAAATATAAACTTTAATGTAGATGCTGCTTTTGTTGTTTGCTGTTGCGCATAACTTGAATTATTTTAATGCATAATAACAAGACTAAAGAAGGTGAACTTTTTTTTCTTTTTTTTCGCTTTTCTCCCTTTTTTTCGTTCCTTTTCACCCTCTTTCTCCTCTCTCTCTCTCCTTCCATCTTTATCCTCATCATTTTCATCATTATTTTCATCCTCATTTCTCTCACTCATTTTACCTTTCAACCTTCTCACTTGCAGAAAGAGAGTTAAAAAGTTTCTTTTTTCTTTCTTATTCTTTCGCGTTCATTCTCTTTCCTTTTCCCTCTTTCTCTTCTTTCTTTTTTCGTCTTCTCTTGTTTTCCTCATTTTCTTTTCAATCTTCAATTTTAAAAGTGTCACTCACTTTTAACTTACTTTGCCTTTACTTGCATTTTTTCATCATCAACATGATTCCAATGTGATTTGAGTTTGCGTTCAACTTGGACTAATGTTTAGACTAACGAAGCATTTTCATATTTTCCTCAACGATTGTGTAAATTGAAAAAAGTTCCAACAAGCAAATCTAATTTGATTCTAGAATCAGCATCATGATTAAGATCATTCTTCTCATCAGCAAGCGAAAACTTTCAGATGATCAACTTAAATTCATCGCAAAGCGAACAAATAACTTTACATGCATTTGTTTTGCTATTTTAATTCTACAATTGTAAAATGCTCTTTTCTTTCATCTATGCTCCTTTTAATATCATGAATAGCAATACTTTGATTTGGTTCGGACATTCATCATTCCTCTATCCTTATTCCTGACTTTTGATATCCACTCGATGGTCCTTTTTTCAGGTATTCAAAGATCATGGTCCGATACCGGTGATTTAACTCAGCACCTCATAAGCCCTTTTGTATTCAGATTATTACATTTATCCATTGGCATCTTCTTTTTATATTGCAACCTAAAATAAGAACAAAAGTTTTCTTTAAATCATGCTGATCAAACTTATATCCGTAATCTAAATTGAAATGAACACAAAATTAGACATAAACGAATTTGAGAGTTCCACTTCAAATAGATTACAATGTATTTGAAGAAGTTTGAAAACTGAATTATTGCCAGTATTAAACTGCATTATTAAATACATTTAGCGTGAATCTACTTATTATTAATATTTACCACGATGGAAACTTCTATTCAACTAAACATGAGACAGTTTTCTTTTGCTTGAATTATAATTTTGTTTGACTTTAAATGCAAATGTTAATATCTTTGAATTATAATTATTATTATCATTCTTCTATAAAATTTAACTGGGAGTTTAAAATCATTATTATAATTATTTCATTCATTATTATTATTAGTTTGTAAAGAGTTTCATTGGAAGTTCAAGTGATATTCTTGGTTGGTTAAAGATAATGATGATGATGGTGATGATGATAATAGTGGAAATGATAAGAAAATTGAAAAATACTATTAAGATATTTAAGTTTAAGTGTTTTTTAATGCATTTTATCTGTTTTAAAGATGCAAAACTAGGAATTGTTAACAATTTAAGGAATGAAAAAGGAGAAGAAGAAGAATGGAAAATAAGAAAATGAAGTAAAAATTATAATAATGTGTATCATTAGTGTTGGCTGAAGATGAAGATGAAAAGGAAGGAAATAAGAAGAATATGATGATGATGATGAAAGATAGAAAATTGGAATAGAAAATGATGAGAAAATAATTGCATTGAGCATGAAAGTAAATTAACATAATTAACATAATCATACTCGAATTTAACCCGTTAACTTTACCTCTTTCTCCTCCCTTCACCATTCACATCCTCCTCCAGTTTTATTCCTCCTCCTTCATCATTATCATCATAATCATTCCCATCATTATCTATAATATTGTATTTTTTGAGAAGTTCTGTTCTTTGCCATTTGCCAATGAAAAAGAGTTCAGAGCTTGGTAAAGTTTCATTTGATAGATGCTGAACTATAGCCAAAATTTATGCAAATTATATCAAATTTTGACAAAAGAAAATTCGATCCAAGGTAACTCAAAGAATTTTGTCGAACTTCAATCAATTAATTTCAAGTTTCGTCAAGAAATAATTAAGCAAAGACCAGATACTTTTCGTTATTCAGTTTATCCTCATAATGCTCGACTAATTCTGAAAGAATTGGATATTTGCGTTCAAAAGACCAGAAGACCAGCGATGGTTTGACTAAGAGACTGAAATGTTTAGAGTTTTCATCATTATGAATGCAGGATAATATTGAATTGATACTGAAGAATTTATGAATATTTTCTTCATTCTTTATTCGTACCATTAGTTGAAGAGTTGAATTTTTAATGTTGATAAAAGATGAAGGATGAAGCTATTTTAGAGACAATATTATTGGTTAACAATCATCAAGCAAATTATTATTATTATTCAAATTATAAATAAATGTTAATCACAATGAATTATAATAATGATGAAGTTAATGTTATTGATTAACATATTTAGATTAACCAATTTAACCAATCAGCTTGCGTTAAACTTGTATGCAAATGTTGAGAGAAGATGAACTCTACAGAATTCAATCCTTTGATTATCATATTTCATGAAAAAGTTATTTTCATTTTCATTTTCATCTTCTTTAGACTTGGCTTTACATAAACTTGTGAGGTAATAAGAAAGAATCTTAAAGATGGCGGAAACTATAAGAATATTTATATTGAAATAAGAATGATGAGAACAGGGAATGAAGATGATCATCATGATGATGATGATTGGTGGGATGAAGGTGGGAGGTTATTGTGAATCTTTTTACTTCTTTTTTTTCTTCACAAGAATGTTTCTTTATCAGAATTTCCTTCATTTTTTCTCTCTTCTTTTTTTGTGTCTTGCTTCTGTTATAAAGATTCATTTCAATGGAAACAAGTTCAATGATAATGATAATAATGACAATGAGAATGAATGATGATAATGATAAGAATTATCATGTTTATGGTAACGAGAAACTGAGTCAGTTTCATTGGTAAATAAGATGATGATGAGAATGATGGTGATGAAGGATGGAAACAAGATGACAGATTAATAAAATGAAGCAAAAAGAATGGAACAAAATGCGAATTGAATTTGGAAATTTGATCACTTTTAGTCTTTATTTTATTCTTATTCTCATGGTTATTCTTATGGTCATTTTCATAGCATTTTCATGCTCATCATTTCCATCATTTTACTTTTTTTATTCTCTTTTCTCTACATTTTTCTAGAAAATTTCTGCTTGATTTAATCAAATGCAAGTTCATTTGATTGTTGGTCAAACTAATGACACTTTTATACTTTTATTATCACTGAATGAAACTGCAGTTTTAAACAATTGAATGAAAAGTGAAAAGAATTAAATTTTCTTCTTTCGATTATAATTTCATCTTTTTGAGCCTCAAGGGCTTTATCAATAATAATTACAGGCAAATGGTTAGTTGGATGAAGGACAAAGGAATATAATTGCATGAAGAATGGAAGTAAGAAGAAAAAATGAATTCATTGAACTTGACTGATCTTTTTGTTTTTGTACTTAAAATGAGCATCAATGAAATGCACAGATAAGAGTAAAAAGATGAGAAAAATGTATATTTTTGTAGTTTGATTGCTTCAATTCATAATAACGGTCAAAAAGCTGAATCTTCATGAACAACTCACGTATCAGGTTTAAAGTCATTTATCGCTGCAAATCAAGGAAATCTCAGCATCTTTTCGCAGCTGAAATGTCCTAACTTGTCTTTGGTTAGATCCGATAGCAAGTTCTATTAAAGTTTTAATTCCATCGAGAAATTGCAGATTATTCGGTGTTCTCATTATCAGTCAAGTTTTCATAAAACTTCTCTTTTCATAAAAATGCAATCTATCTGCTAACGTACGGTTAATAAGCATGATGATGACAACCTGATGAATATTGAAAAACGTTTACATCTAAAACAGTAGGAATCGAGGTATCATTTGCAGTATCATCAGTAGTCCGATTCGTTGAAGATCACTGCAAAAAGACTGATACATAAAACGGAATAAACTAGCAATACTCGTAACTGTGATGGCAATGTTTGCTGTCATTAAGTGTTTATGCGTGTAATGGTCATATGTTAAACCTGTCGAAGCTCATTTTACAATGAATTGCAGCAAAAATCAACATTTATAACCAAAATATAATCTTATACTGTGTCTTTGAGTCTCTGCAGGTTATATTCAAAATTTGTCGATCAAAAGATTGATTTTCTGTTCCATTCAATACAAAGCTAAAAGATTCAGCATCTTTATGAGTTTCATTTCAATAAAATAATGCCAGATCAGAGTCAAATGCGTATTTTGTCAAGAATACTTTTTGTGACAGAGAAAAGGGCATATTTGTACATTAGTATCCTTCATTTAGGAAATTTAAAACAACTCCAATCACTGCTGATATTCGTAAGAGTGAGAAATACTCGATAGCCTTGCTAATTCTAAGAAGACTGCAATTCATGGATTTATTAAATCATTAATTGCTCAGCTTGTACTTCAGATTGATTCTGCTTCCTCTCCATGATTTGATTGCACTTTTGGCATAATCGCCTTTTGCATGATTTCTGATCTTTTGATGGCTTTCAGAAATGATAATCTGCTCTCTTATAAACTTCTAACATCGATCATAATGGGAAGAAAACGTCATTCGCAGCTCAAAGTTATAATATCATCGGAAGTTTACGATCACTGCAATTACGCGAAGACTCTGATATCATAAAACGGAAGAAACTAGCAATACTCGTAACTGTGGTGGCAATGTTTGTTGTCGATCCAGTGTTTGAGCGTTTACTGGTCAACTTTACGAAGCTTATTTTACAATATCTTGCAAAAAGAAGCAAAATTCATAACCAAAATATGTTCTAATACTGTGTCTTTGTATGCATAAGCCTTAAAAATAGTCATTTAAGCTTTCGGTTTGAATAAAAGATGCGTTGCATCAATACGTGGTTATTCATTGTGATTGTTTCTTTTTACTTCGCACAGTTTGTTTCCTAATGAACCTTTATTTAACATGCAATTTGCATAACGATCTTTGTTGCTTCGTTATAAGTATTTTGTATTATTTCAATAAAAAAGATGAAAGGATTGAATAAGATCCAGTTGATGACAATATTTTCAGGTTAAAAGGCATTATCGCTCAGAGACCGATGTAAAATGATATCATAAAGAGCACGCATCTAACTATTACCAAAACTTGAAACGAATAGACTAATATTGCGTTTTGTACATGAGTTTCAATTGCTAATCTTTTTTAATTTGTTGAACACAAACTTATACAGGAAAGATTCATCAGATTCCAAGAAATTAAACAATACAACTGAGTGTAATGTCATGATTTCCACAGTACCAGTTCTTTAAGACTAACTTGCTTCAAATCCTATTTTACCGTCTTTTTACTTTCCATTGAAAGTTAATGCCACATAAGTGAATTTGAACATTTGCATATTTAAACTGTCTAATAATCAAACAGCATTGATCTCCCGTTTTTCGATTGCACTTTCCATTCACCTTAAAGCTAAGTTCGAATCTCTAAAGTTGGAAAATTGCACACATAAAACTGAAGAAGCTAACAATTCTAGCCAATATTACATCAGCTACTGTTCTGCCTTAATTGCAAAGAAAATTGAATCAAACTGAATTGATCTTATATCAAAATAAATCAACTTTGACCAGTGAAACCAACTAAAAACTGATTAACATACCAACTGAACGGCAACAAGGATGCACTTGAATGAAGACTAAAAGCAAGACATCGAGCTAATTGAGCCAAATCAGATCAGATTTGGCAGCGAAATCGCAAATGAAGGCAACAAATGAAGCTCATCTAAAATTGTAAATTGTGGGCTAATAATCAATTGTGTAGGATGATTTATAATAGATTTAAATTACACTTAACGGGAAGGAATAAAGTTTAACATAAAACAAAACTAAACTTGTAATCGCAATTACAAATGTTAAGTCAACAATTAGCACACAATCAGCAACCAAAACAGTATTAATGAACACTTTGATTTAGCATAAAACCCGACTGTAAATGCGATTTAGGCATTATATTCCCTTTTACTTTCTTTTTGACTTTTCATTGAAAGTTTTAAATATTATTATATATTCTATCATATACAAAGTAAGTGTGAATCGGAAACGTTTGAATATGAGCTCTTTTGACTCGATAATAATCAAAGTTGATCTAAAGTTTGTCGATATGCATTTTCCAGTAACTGTAAAAGCACAATTCAACACTCTATTGGCAAACTGAACACTTGTCAATTAGTAACTTTGTTGTTAATTATTATGTTTTGTTGTCTTTAACCTGTCTACTTATCAACTGATGTCCTTTGAATTGCAAAAAGATTCACGAATAATGCCAGTTATCAGGTTGATCTGATTTAAATATTGATCTCTGTTGTTGCTTTATGAATACTTTCAATGTATTAGATGCTCTTATAACAACATTGAGTCTCACTAGAGATGGAAAGCGATCCATTTAGACTGTTTAGCTTCAAGGCTTTCAATCAACTCCCAGTGCTGCAATGACCGATTCGCCACGATAATTGCTAAAATGAAAGACAACCTAACAAGATTAATAGCTGACTGTCTCATTCAAACAAAGTCAGTGTTTACAGCAACACATTTGTACAAGTTATAATCGTAAATTACCTTCAAATAGTCGATCACCTAAGAAAACTTGGAGTTTGTTCAATGTAATATCATTAGTTAACCAGTTAAAGTACAGATGGCAGTTGAAGTTTGCTAACTTAATTTTTGCTTAAAAAACTCGTTTATGGTTCCAACCCAAGCTATCATCAAATCATGTCGGCATATTATTAATGACCCTTAATCACTGCAAAATGACCAACCATTTTCAATTGAAACACCGAGAATTTACTTGCAGCTCAATGTAAGCTAAAAATAAATTTTGAGAAGTTAAACCAAAAGTTGAATCAAAGAATCCCAAAATGACCAAAAAGACTAACCACTCACTGAAGATGAAACAATGAAAGAAAGAAGCAAATTCAAGACATCAATTTTTCCAACTAAAATGATGCAAAAATGTTTGTATAAAATGAATGTTGCTTTTCTGGTAAAATATGAAAATATCTCGCAGCATTCCTTGTAACAATAATATAATCATGAAAAGATCAGTTTAATTGATTGTTTTACTTTCGTTTTCAATTGCATTTCATTTGCAAAGCAATTAATTGACGCCTGTCACCATGGATCATTCAAAGTGTATCTTCTCTGAAGAAAAGTTTATTCAATTGGAAAAAGGTGTTACAGATCACGTTGAAATGATGAGAAATTATCTTCTCAATTGGCGATTCTCTTTTAGAAGGTAAAGGAAAACAAAGAAAATAATAGGTAAAATTGATTGAAAGAATGAAAAAGATGAGGCAAAATGTTAACTACATGGGTCATTTGGTTGCTTGGGGAAGATATGCTGATAACTATTCATTTACCAGCATAAAAATGAAGATGAAGAATAACGATTAACATGATTATCATGATAATTTCAGTTGATACATAATTAATAGCTTATAGTATTTTAAGGTTCACAATATTTCCTGTTCTACTCAACCTTCATGCCTTTTTATCCGTCAAAAGTTGACTTTGCATTTCTCATCATTTTCTTGTTTTTCTTGCTTTTTTGTTCATAATTTTAAGTTTCTCTCAATTACAGGTAACAATGGTAACATTTATAATGATAGAGACGAAACTAGAAATCATAATGGATGAATTAAAGAGAAAAGAAAATCAAAAGAAGAAATTAAACGAAGAATATTGCTAATATTGCAATGAAACCAAACAATGAGGGTCAGTTTCGCATTCAATCTTCATTTGGGTTTCTTTCACTTCTTGCTTCTCAATTGGAATCGACTTTGATTTCATTCCTTTTAATGAGACAATAGACTGATTTGGTTCGTTAAAAAGTATCCAAAATGCAAATGGCTCAGTAATAATGCAAGACTTGCAGACGTGACCATAAAGTAGCGACTCTTATAACTTTTATTTTGATATCTTTAGTCTGTATATTTATGTAGCAAAAGAAGTGGAAGTTATTGAAATTTTGAAAGCAGAACAAACGTTTCTTTGAGTGTTCTTCATGCAGAAAGCATAGCTTTAAATTTAAACAAACTCAGTTTATTTGCTTGGATTCTACTTTATTTATGGAATGAGCAAGATTGTTTAAATGTTTGTGTTGGTAAACTAGAATAAGATGAAAGGATGACTCAAATCTGAGCTTAACGCTTAAACGTATTTATTGTAAGAAGGTTTAGGAAAAAGTGTGTGTGAAATACAAAAATTATTCTTTAAATACTTGTTTCAAGTCAACCACAACGAGGACTCATGAGTGATTCCTCAGACTCAACGAGGACGTTTCCTGAGGGCTCAATTGAGATCTCAATGTGAAGCTCTGGGATCTCAATGTGAAGCTCTGAGATCTCAATATGAGAACCTGAGATCTCAATATGAGAACCTGAGATCTCAATATGAGAACCTGAGATCTCAATACGAGATCTCAATGCCGAGTGCTATTCTCAACACTCCCACTCACGAGGCATTCCATGCCGATTTTAGATCTACATTTCTCGAATGCTTCACGGCTCAATGGCTTAGTTAGAAAGTCCGCTGCTTGTTCCTCTGATGGTACATATTGAACATCAATCTCTCCATTTTCCTTTGTATCCCTGATAAAATGAAATCGCACATCTATGTGCTTTGTTCTTTTATGTAGTATTGGATTATCCACAAGTTTAATTGCTCCTTGATTGTCACAATGTATGACTGTTGGTTTCTTCTGTTGAGATCTCATTTCGAATAACAACTGTCTAAACCAAACGACTTCTTTGGTGCATTCAGCCAGAGCCATGTATTCGGCTTCGGTCGTACTCTGAGCAACAACTCGTTGTGATCTGGAAGCCCAAGCTACAGGTCCACCATTGAGTAACACCACATATCCACTAATTGATCTACGAGTCATAGGATCAGTAGCATAATCAGAGTCACAGTATGCCGAGATTTCCAATCCAGTTGCCCCACCAAATGAAATACCATAGTCGCTTGTTCCCTTTAGGTATCTGAAAATTCTCTTGACTGCTTTCCAATGAGAGCTCGAAAAGTTACTGCAGAACTGTGAGCACTTTGAGACTATGTACATGATGTCAGGTCTAGTAGTACAAGCCAAGTACATCAATGCTCCCACTGCTTCTTGATAGGGGACATCAATCTTTTCATCCGAGTCGTTAACTTCCAAATTTTGATTACAATCGCTTGGTGTTCCTATCGGTTTGCAATTTTCCATTCCGAACCGCTCTAACAATCGCTGTATATAGCGACGAGAGCTCAGAATGAGATCTCTAGACGAATTATCATTGAGTATCTCCATTCCAAGAAAGTATTTGGCGTCATCTACGGTCATCTCAAAATGAGATCTCAGATAGTCCAAAACTTGCTTCGTATACCCTTGGTTAGTACTGCACAGTAGGCCATCGTCAACATAGAGCGTGAGAATCGACAGATTTCCATTAGAATTCGAAACGAAAATACCAGGATCAGATTCCAACTTCTTGAGTCCAAACTTTTGTAAAAAGGACGTGAATTTCAAGTTCCATTGTCTTGGAGCTTGTTTCAAGCCATAAAGACCTTTCAGAAGTTTGCACACCTTCCCTTCTGTTTCAACAAATCCTGGTGGCTGTTCCATGTAGAGTTCTTCTTTGAGATCACCATGTAAGAAGGCCGTCTTCACATCAAACTGAGTAATTGTCATATTGTGAAAACGTGCAACGGCCAGTACTGCTCTGATAGACTCATACCGAACCACAGGAGCAAACGTATGATTGTAGTCTTGGCCAAATCTTTGTGAAAATCCTTTGGCAACCAAACGAGCTTTATATCTATTCACTGACCCATCAGGATTTTCTTTGATTTTATAAACCCATTTACACTTGATAGCAGTTCGTCCTTGTGGAAGATCAACCAACTTCCAAGTATGATTAGTTTTCAGAGATGATATTTCCTCTTCCATAGCTTGTCTCCATAATTGTTGGTCTTTGCAGCTGATCGCTTCATCGAGTGTCTCAGGCTCATGAGCTAAGTAAACATAGTTACGGGGAGGTAACTCTCGTAAGTTGTAGCCAGTCTCAATTTGAGATTCCGATTCGAGATCTCCGTCTGCTACTTGAGTCGAACAATCTGTTTCACTTGGACTATTTTCAGCAATTTCTTGGCTTCTTGTCACGTTCGTGTCAGCTTGAGAGGTTGTTTCTTCGTCAGATTCCAAGTTAATAGAACATTGCCTAGCCAAAGGTTGATTTTGCTCACTGAGATCTCCATTTGAGATACTGAGATCTCCATTTGAGATACTGAGATCTCCATTTGAGATACTGAGACCTCCATTTGAGATACTGAGATCTCCATTTGAGATATCGCGATCTCCATTTGAGATCTCACATATTTCATCAACAAATCTAACATGTTTAACTATTTCGACCCGATTTGACTTCTCGGAATAAATTCGATAGTTCTTTGCCGTGTCTGTAAATCCAACAAGAATACCCTGTTTACTTTTCGGGTCCCATTTCCTTCGCCTCTCAGCCGGAATCAGACTAAAGGCTGTTGTTCCAAAAGGTTTCAGATGAGTTAGATCAGGCTTCTGTCCAAACCATAATTCGTATGGAGTTACACTTTGAGAATCGTTCTTGGGAACTCGATTCATGCAGTATGCCGCGGTATTCATTGCCTCAGCCCAAAGCTTTCGTGGCAAACTCTTAGAAAACAGCATAGATCTTGCGAGATCAGCTAAAGAGCGATTATCTCTTTCTACTTTCCCATTCTGCTCATGAACGTACGGAGCTGTGAATTCGTGCTTGATCCGATGCTTGGATAGTAATGCTGATACAACACTATTCTTGTACTCAGTGCCATTATCTGTCCTCAGTGTCTTTAGGCGATTTCCAGTTTCTGTTTCCACTTGACTAATAACAATGGGTAGGATACTTTGGATCTCACTTTTGTGTTTCATGAAGAAAACTTTTCTATATGAGCTAAATTCACATTTAAAGACAGCAGCAAATCTATTTCCTGAGATCGATGGTATTTCCATTGGACCCATTACATCTGAATGAATGTAAGTACCAGGTATCTCAGCTTTGATCCTCGATGATTCAAACGATAGCTTTGTCTGCTTCCCCAAGGTGCAACCTTTGCAGAAGAATTTAGCTCTCTGTTCTTGAAGATTTTTCACACACGGTATCATACCGAGCCTGGCCATTTTTATAACTTTATCAACACCAATATGTCCTAGTTTTTGATGCCATTCCATCAATGATCCATCGCTTTTAGACACTATGTAAGCTTTTGAGATCTCAGTCTGAGATCTCACACCAACTTTAAACATATTACTTTGATAACTACGTGATCCAACCAACACAATTTTACCAGTTTGAGATCTCACTGTAACACCGTCTTCCGTAGCGACAACGACAAACCCTTTCGATGTTAGTGCGCCCATGGAGATCAAATGTGGTACTGATAACTTTGGAACATGTCGTACATTCAATAAAATGTTTTTATTCCAACGCTTTCCATCGAATGTCTCAACTCTGACATCTCCAAAACCAATGGCTTGTAGTGAATTGCCATCACCTATCTCGTAGCTTTCAGTCCTATCCAGTTGAGTGTAATTATCGAATAAAGTCCTATCACGAACCAAGTGACAGGATGCCCCTGAATCTAATATCCATCCTGATTTTTCGCAAGTTGAAAACTGTTGCACCATCAGTCCATATTGTCTTTCATTGTGGTTCTTTCTCTTCGGGCAATCTCTTTTGAAGTGACCAGTCTCTCCACAAGAGTAGCATTTGAATACTCTCTTTTTGAACTTTTTACCTCTTTTGTCGTGTTGAACCATTAGAGCCTCACCATGAGATCTCATTCCGGGATCGCACAATTCTTTTTCTGCAGCAATGAGCTGAGACTGTAAATCCTCAAGTCTCAGTTTGAGACCTCCAATTGTTGCTAACCTCCAGTTTCTCCTGAACCCGTCATAACTGCTAGGAAGGTCATTAACTATCTTAGCCATAATGGTTTCCTGTGAAGGCTCCTGTCCAAGGTCCCTCATCTGCTTTATGATGACTGAGATCTCACTCAAATACAAGCTGACCGTTTTACCAGCATCAAACTTTAGATCGTGGAACGCTTGAGCACAAAGGTATTTATTAGTTACCGAGGCCTGTTCACAATAATTAAGAAGAGTCTTCCAAACTTCAGCAGCAGATGTACATGACAGTATCAAAGCGTGATGCTCCCCATCCAGAGTTACTGAAAGCAAAGAACGAGTCTTGGCATCCTTCTTTTTCCATTCTTTTTCATTCTCCACTGTCTTCTTTTCAGCACCTGTGACCATGTCCATGAGATCCTTCGATTCTAGCACTGCTGAGATCTCATACTTCCATCGCTGGAAGGATGATTTAGTTAAAGTTGCTACACGTAGATTGCTACTATGATCGTTCTCCATTGTGTATTTATAAATTTCACAATTATCTCAAAATCACAGAAATATATAGACAGTAATTCGAAACACTAGTATCACAATTAATTACAAGCGAGCTGGGCCCATAACCTGTTGGTAAACTAGAATAAGATGAAAGGATGACTCAAATCTGAGCTTAACGCTTAAACGTATTTATTGTAAGAAGGTTTAGAAAAAAGTGTGTGTGAAATACAAAAATTATTCTTTAAATACTTGTTTCAAGTCAACCACAACGAGGACTCATGAGTGATTCCTCAGACTCAACGAGGACGTTTCCTGAGGGCTCAATTGAGATCTCAATGTGAAGCTCTGGGATCTCAATGTGAAGCTCTGAGATCTCAATATGAGAACCTGAGATCTCAATATGAGAACCTGAGATCTCAATATGAGAACCTGAGATCTCAATACGAGATCTCAATGCCGAGTGCTATTCTCAACAGTTTGAAATGCGAAAAAATGTTAATATTCTCAGTCTCAATTTGTTGGGTTAAATTGCAAGTGTTGATATTAATTGTTTTCTCATTCGATTGGCGCAGTTTAGATCGCAATGAAGATCCTTAAACCTTTTCTGTCAATTTGCTCTGAGAGACAATAGACAAAGGAAATATTAATAAGTAAATGTAACTCGGAAACTTGGTCTTGTAGAATGATTATCATAACGAAACTTGGACAAATTTCCAGTAATCGTGCATTTGAAGATTGTATCTAACTGAAATTGAGCCAATCGAAAGTCATGCAAATAGCCATTACTAGACTTCATTTTATTTCGATTGCTTCGAGTTACTCACTCACTGGTTTCTTTCTAACTTCTTATCAATCTTTCTGCTCGTTAGAAGCCTTTTTTTGACCATCTCAAGAATGATCCTTAAGTAAAGTCGGTCAGATTGACTCCATAGTCTAACTTATAGACTTTATTTCAGATCCTTACAGATTTTCAGACAATCTTATGGTTAAATGTTTTAAAATGAACTTGAAAATTTCTCTGATCTTGAAATGCAATATACAAGAGTTCTTTATCGATTAAGAAACGACTTGAAATCAATTCATCGCGTCTGTTAGTTTTTCTCAAAACTAACTAAAGAAATTTCAAGCCTCATGTCAAAACTCGAACCGCAATCACATTCAGTAGCTTCTGTTTCAGCTTGATAATCACGAAAATAATACGCGTACGATGTTTGGATTGGAATAAATTGTTTGCATCATACAATATATCAAAACATTCACAACTTTATTCAAGAAAAGCCTTTCAGATTTGATCAATTACACCGTAAAGTAGTAAGTTTTTAATAGCAAAAGCAGAAACAGAAGCTCATTGAGAAACTGACTTAAACAAAGTCAGTATTGTAACAATTACTAGTGCAAACGTTGAATAAACTAAGCAAAGAAACAAATGAATCCAGACGCCGAAAGACTGAATTCTCCTCAAAATGCCCATAAAATATCTTTGTATAACATCATTCAGTGTCAAAAATAGAGCACTTTGTATCGACAGAACTCTCAAAATCCCTTTAAACTCTAATATGCTGCAAAGTATCGTCAAAAGTCAATCCGTACAAAACCCAAACCTCATTAGCATTTGTTCGCCTTCCTTTTCATCCATTATGCACAACTTTAACCATTTAACCATCGATTAATTGTTAAATTATTCAACAAATTTGTCTCGAGGAAAGTGTTGCAAAAATGAAATTAACAGATTGAAAGAGCGCAAAGTCGATCAACACTTTGAAATGACACCAAACAACTCAATTTGACTGTTACAATCAGCTTATTGTCAAGGAAAAGTCATTACAAATGGACGAGAAACAGAGTTTGCCTGTGAAAAAATGCATTTTAATCTTTCAGCTAAGAATACATTTGGTTGAGCAAAAAAGTATCATTAATGTTATTATTTTTTTATCCATTATTATTATGAGTTTGTTTGCTCTTTTCCTATCCAATAATGATAATAACTCAACACTGATATTTCAGATTGAATCAGTTAATTGAAAAATAGTGGTTTCAAAAGACTATCCAGAATGTTTAATTCGAGAAGCCAAAATGATTAATGATTTACTTCTCTTTATTTTCATCATCATCATTTCTTCTCTTTCTCTTTGCTCTTCATCTTTCCATTTTCTTCTCTCTTAATCATTCTTTTGTAAACTCTATTTAAGTGAAAAGGAAAGAGAAAAGTATATTTCTCTTTCTTCATCATCATCATTATTCTCTGAAAAAAACTTCATTTCCAACATTGAACATTAAAAATTCTGCAAACAAACATTTTTTCTCCTCACTTTCCTTCAAACAAAACTGTTTCACATCTCAACATCTTTCTCCTTCTCATCATCTCGCTCATCATCAACATTTTCATAATCTTGATATTATAATCATTAACTTATGAATCTATCCTTTTCACGTTAATAACATCTTATCATTATCATAGTTGCTACAATAAAAGTCATAACCATTCTTCACCTTCCAAGCAACTTATTATTTTATCTTCATCTGCCTTCTCAGTTCAACATCTTTTACTCTTTATTATCATGCTTAATCACTCCACTCTGTTGGAGTACAAGAACTAAAGATGCTTTCATCGTTTCACATATTTCACTTTCATTTCCTTGCGATTCAACAAAATGATGAAAAGTTAAACTTTTCACGATTATTCAGAAGCAGTTGATTTTCAATGAAATTTAGCGTTTATTGAGAAAATATTGATCCAAGATTGAACTACAATTTGAGGAAAGTTACATTTTTGAACGAGAATCGAGATTTTAGGAGTTGGTTATTCTGCGCTAGAATATGCAACGAATTGAACCTTTGGTTGATTCGAGTGGATATAATAATGGTTAAGTGATTCTTTTGGGTAAAGATCCATCTTTTTTCTCCTTTGTTGGTTCTTCATCTTATCCAAAGAGTAAAAACAATGATAATTGGGTGAAAAAACACCCAACTACTGGAGTTATGCTAATAGAGTTATGATAATTCCAACGAAAGGCGAATAAACATAAACAGTGATTGCATTATTTACAACTAATGTTGTCTTTGGTCAACTGCATGTCAACTTACGAGGCTTACTAATAAAAAATTTCCTTTCCACTTATCCATATTCATTATTTGCCTGCAAAATATGGATTGTGAAAAGTTCCATATTCATTCTTCCTTTCATCATTACTATGAGACACTTTTCTTCCTCCTCTGCAGGTTATATTCAAAATTTGTGGACCAAAAGACGGATTTTCTGTTACATTCAATGCAAAGCAAAAAGATATTTACAAAACTCAAAAGCTTTATGAGTTTCATTTCAATCAAATAATGGTTTAGATCAGCATTAAAGGCGTATTTAGTCAAGACTTTTTGTGACAGAGAAACCAGCGTTTGTACATTAGTTTCTTAATTTCTGCAAAGTTAGAACCACTCCAATTACTGCTGATATTCGTAGTAAGAGTGAGAAATACTCGATATCATTGCTAGTTCTATGTAAGCTTGCAATTAATGGATTCAGTCACTTATTAATTGCTCATTATACACCATGCTCAGCTTAATTCTGCTTCCTCTTCAGCATGATCAATGATTTTGATATTAATATTGGAATAATCACATTTTGCATGATTTCTGATCTTTTGATGGCTTTCGTAAAACGATAAGTTGCTCTCTAGTAAACTTCTAACATCGATCATGATGGGAAGAAAAGCTCATTCGCAATTCAAAGTATAATATCATCAGAAGTTAGAAGATCACAGCAATTGGACGAAGACTCTGGTACATAAAACGGAAGAAACTAGCAATGCTCGTAACTGTGATGGCAATATTTGATGTTTTTGATACAATTCAGTGTTTATACGTTTAATGCTGAATTGACATGTTATATGCTCAACTTGTCTAAGCTCATTTTACAAATATCTTGCGAAAAGAAGCAACATTTATAACCAAAATATGATCTAATACTGTGTCTTTGTATGCATTCGTCTTGAAAAGAGTCATGCAAACCTTTACTTTGAATAAAAGATGCCATTCATCAATACGTGGTTATTAATTGTGATTGTTTCTTTTCATTTAGCTAATTACCCTTCCTAATGAACCTTTATTTATTATTTAATTTGTATATTGTTTTTTGTTGCTTCGTTATAAGCATTTTGTATTATATCAATAAAAAGATCTGCAAAGGATTGAATAAGATCCCGTTATTGACAATATTTTCAGGTTAAAAGGCATTATAGCTCAAGGAATGATGTAAAATGATATTATAAAGAACACGCATCTAACTATTACCAAAAATTGATACGCATAGACTAATATTGCGTTTCGTACACAGGTTGCGGTTGCTGATCTTCGTTAATTTGTTGAACACAAACTGATGAAAGATGCATCAGATTCTAAAGAACTAAAACAATAAAAATCAGTGTTATGTCATGATTTCCACAGTACCAGTTCTGTAAAGCTAACCGTCTTTTAAGGGACTCTTTTACCGTCTTTTTACTTTCCATTGAAAGTTTATATCGTATAAGTGTGTATTGAACATTGGCATCTTTTAACTGCCTAATAATCAAACAGCATACCGTCTGTTGGTATGCACTTTCCATTCACTGGAAAAGCTAAGTTTTGACTCTAATGTTGGTAAACTTTCACACATAAAACTGAAGAAACTAACAATACTCGCCAATTCATCAATATACTTAGCGATCATAATTTGTCATTGTTTTTCCTACCTTAATTGCAACCCAAATTGAATCAAATTGAATTGAGTTCTTACTTCAAAATAAATCAAACTTGACCAGTGAAACCAACTAAAAACTGATTAACATACCAACTGAACGGCAACAAGGATGCACTTGAATAGAGACTAAAACCAAGACATCGATCTAATTGAGCCAAACGCGTTTGGCAGCAAAATTGCAAATGAAGGCAACAAATGAAGCTCATCTAAAATTGTAAATTGTGGGCTAATAATCAATTGTGTAGGATGAATTATAATAGATTAAAATTGATGAGAATAATTATCAAGCGAAATAAAGAAATATTTCCCAGTAATTACACATAAAGAGACTTACCAACAGAGAGCAAACCATTGCCTCTTTGAGCCTCATTCAGCTAATCAATTTGATCGTCTTACAATTAAATTACACTTAATGGGAAGGAATAAAGTTTAACATAAAACAAAACTAAACTTGTAATCGCAATTACAAATGTAAATCAATGTTAAGTCAACAATTAGCACACAATCAGCAACCAAAAACAGTATTAATGAACACTTTGAATTAGCATAAAACCGACTGTAAATGCGATTGAAAACAAAAATCCAACTTTGTTTCATCGCTAAACACATAACAAATTAATTGCAATTTTAACCTTCACGTTGTAATTATCTGCAATTAAAATGATTATAATTGTGATAAACTTGAATCGAGTATCAATGGCCTGATGAATGATTAACTAAAGAAAGCAAATTTTATAATTACCGAGTAAAGAGGAAAAATATATGTTAATCGGAATGAATAAAAAAAGGCATTTCTTTGGTGAAAAGTGGAAAAGATTAACTGAACAAGATGAATCACGATAAAGATGATGAAGATGATGGTGAGGCTGGACAACACCCTGGACTAATCGATCTTTCAATGGGGATAAATTAGTTGCTCTTCTCACGAACATTTCAATGGATAGTAAAAAGTTATTTGCCAAAAACTAGAGACACAAAAGTTGCCCTTTTTGTTTGCTTCTTCATTACCTTTTACCTTAGAGAAGAGGTTCGATAATTATCTGTAATTAGCTATAATTAATTTCCATTGCTAAACAATCTAATTGAACCTTTACTTGTTTGCTTCTTGCTCTTCATTTCAGGTTTTCATCTTTTCTCTCTTTCCAACTTCTCCCTTTCATCTTCATCATTGCAACGAAAATTTAAAAACAAAACATTTAACACAATTAAAAGCTGCAAACTGAATTACTAATCACCAAGAGTTCTGTCTAATTAATAGTATTGCAAAGGGAAAACAAGATAATTATGTTGAACCAATTTAACATGAAATACCGATTATATATTGTTTAGTGTGCTAGGAAATTTATACTCTCTCTGTTTTAGAAACTATTTAATTACTATTGCAATTAAAATTGTTTTTTTCCTCTTCTTCTCATCCCTTTTGGCGCACTATTTTATCCCATTTAACATTGTATTACGATTTATTGGAAAGTTTACCATTTTTGAAATGATAATTAGATGATTAATTGTTGTGTGGTTGTTGCTTAATTGTGATCGATTATTATTTAACGCTGAAAATGAAATGAAGAAGTTTTTCGAGACAAAATGTTGAGTTTTCATTAAGAGTGATAGAACAATTAAATGACGTGAGATGGCGTTGATAGTCGAGTAATTTAATCATTTTTGTTCATTCACTTTGTTAGTTGACTTTGTAATTGAATGAATTGATAGCTTCGATTTTATGGTTTAGTTTTCATCAAAAGTGCGTTTCAAGGATTAACTCTATTGCGAGCTTTCATTTGTTTCCACCTGGAAATATTTCGACCACTCATTCAATTTTAATCACTTTTCCGCCATTATTTAGTTCTAGTCAGTGAAGAGCGTTCATTTTGCGATTCATAATCTTCGAATCGATGCTCATCCTTTCGAAATGCGAATTTTTATTTCTATTTGCTGTAAATAAAGAAATGAAGTTTAGTTTTTCTTTCAACTTTAACTGTAATCGCGTTTAATCTTGTGCAGTCGATTGGTGGAACTGGCTCGAAAATTTCATTTACTTTCTTCATTCACTGATTTTCACAATAAATAATGGCTGCGAAAATTAGATGCTAATGTTTCGCTAACAGCTAATCAAATGACATTCCATGAACATCGTCTAAAGTTAAACAAATTGGTCAAGCAAAAAGGTCCAAGAATAGTTTTCATCTTGGTTGATAATGGATGTAACCATTCGTGTCTTTAACTTCTTCCGTGTTGCTGGTCCATTGAAATCTCGTTTTGAGTAAAATTCAATGTTGAATCAATTTTTTGTTGATTCATCTTTTTTCAGATGAGTTCTGATCAATTTTTTGTTCAATAGCATTTTCTTATCCGGTTAAAAGTCTGCAACTTTTTAAACTTCAAAATCTATGTTATCTTCGGTTCTTGACGCAAAAATCGAGCAGTTTTCATAAAAGCTCGAGTAAAAATTAAAGGTTTACTCATCCTTTTCCAAATAAAATAACTTTTCTAAAAAAACTTCAGTTGTAAGTTTTTACGATCAGGAAAGGGCAGAATGCTTTGCGCTATCTGATATTTTCGAGAATCGATAAATAGTAAAAACCTTAAAAAACGACTTTTTACAGCTCAGTACTTGACGAATCGCTGCAAAAGTTTTGTTTATCGGCCTTTTGTTCGTTTCTTTTTACATTTTCTGAGATGCTAAAACTATTACAAAACTGATAATGAAACTCAGCAACTTTGCAGTTCTTTGAGCTTTACTGTCAGACCAAGAGCCTGATTAGTTGATTAGATTGACGGTTGGAGAAGAATCATGAATCATAAGAATTATCGATTAATCAGAACCATTTTTGTTATCTTAGTATGAACTTCAACATTTAGCTCAATTTCACTAATAGATTGTCATTTGTTTTTACCTCAAAAGTTGAACCATTAAAATAGTTGCATGATTAGCTAATTAATTTCCAAGTGAATTTGAAAAAACTCCCAAAAACTGGTCACCATAAGTTTTAATAAATTTATGCAATGCAACAAGAAGAAGCCAGTAAAAGGTAATCCTAATTAATCATTAACCAGAGATTGAGACAAATTGATGAAGGGCAGCACAGGAACAAATCAAACAACTAGTAAATTGAACAGCAAACCTTCAACCGTTGAAATCTGATATTTCATGATGAAGGACAAATAATAAGTGATACTTTTACAGTTTTTTTGCTTCTTCATTACCAACTTGATTTAACTAATTAAATCCAGTTTCACTTTTTTACCTGTAAATTAAACTTGGTGACTGATTTATTCATTTTTATCATCACGATCCATTGGGTTGGGCATTGATCATCATCCTACCTTAATTTAGATTTGATTACCTTCCACCAAAGAAGAAGAAAAAAAATCTGAGAAATATAATTCTAATTACCTTTTTCTCAACAAAATGAAAAACTGAAAAGTAGAAAAAAAAGTGTCTGAAAAAGGTCATGAGACTTTAATAACAGATTAAACCATCAAACAGGTAAAGACACTTGATAATCAGTATTGACTGAAAAGTGACTGAAGAGAGAGAAAAAGGAAAATCCTTTTTACCAATTATCACTATTAACGTTGCTCTTTGATGATAATTTGATAAGCCAATGTTAATAATATAAATGCATTAATTGAATGATGAACGGAACGCAAAAGAAAGGCCATTAAATGAAAGCTTTTAATGTTGATAATAAAAAGTTATTTTGCAAAAAAACACAAACGAAGGTAAAATTAGCGCATAATCAGCTTTTCCAGAATTGGTTCAACTCTTGATTACATTCATCAATTAATGGCTGAACATGATTGAGATGCAAGTAAACAGATTAAATGAGCTTCTCTTCATTATTCTTGGCTTATTAATTTGTAGTTCAACCTTTATTGCAGCTTTATTCACTCTACTATTAACTTTCAATGATATTTTGCGCACTTGAGTTTCGATGCAATTTTTTGCCTTCTTTCTGTTTTGCTTTGAAAATTCAAGTCTTCTAGATTAGAAAGTAAAGGCGAGAGGGAAAATTAAAGATTATCATTATGATTGTTATTAATGGTAAATAATGATTAGTTGTTGTTGCGTGTCTCTTTCCACTTTTACCTTTACCTTTATGGGATAATTTTGTGCGCACTTTTTATTTCATTTTTCAACCTGAAAACAAACTCTTTTTGGCTAGTTTCGTTTGTTTCTGTAACTTCAATCATCTATTAACCTTCAACATTTACACTTGCCTTTTCGTTGCTTCTCTCTTTTTTTTATTGATGGTAATAAGAATCAACAATTGGCTCAACAATTTACTATAATTATTCAGGTTATCAACCTAATCACTTATCATCTTAACTAACACAACAATACAAGAATAACGATAATAACGCGAAACATTATCAACATCCGATTCCATTATTGTTGTCATTATCATTCTCTTGTTCATCATATTTATCATCTTGTTTTGAGCTGCTTCTCAATCGTCATTGTTTTTTGCTTGATCAATGAACCGAAAGAGAAGCTTTGATTCTTTCATCTTTTTTTTCGTTTAATTAGCAATATCGATTAAATGATGAGATGATTTAAAAGTTTTTTGGTTATCCATTTTGATGGATCCAATTGTGTTTTGTGTTGATATTGAATGGTCAACGTTGTGACCTTTAAATTTGCTCAAGTGTCTTTTGGTCAACTTCAATGGTCCAAGAATAAGGAGAGGGAAAAAAAGAAGAGTAATGTTAATGTTGCTAACAAGATATTAACTGACCTAATGACCATGGTAAAGGAACAAGTGGCGATTTGATACATAAAGAGCAAAAGACAAATGTGTCTTGTGGATGAGGATTCAATTAGAAGAGAGAAAATGGGAAAAGAAGGAAATTTTCGTGATATCATTGAGCTTCTTTCATTCACCTTGAATGATTGATTGACATTAACTGACCGACAACAAATCAACAAACTATTAGGATTTAAGATGAAAAGAAATCCGTTATCCAATAGCGTTTATTAGGATCGACTCAAATGATGCCAATGGTAGTCAATAAAGCTGCTTCAAATCTGCAAATCTCTTAACGAATAACAGTGTAACACAAGTCTACGGACTTTGATTTATTGATGATTAAGAGTGCAAAATAACAGCTTTGACACAATGCCGTTATACAGATTCGAGCAATCGGAAATCAACTCAGTAAACTCAGATTGGAAAATCGCACCTTCGCATCGTTCAGTATAACAAAAATCAGCAACCCAATAAGATAAATGTCGAGTCTTTGAGAGACTGAAGAAAGTCTTCGTATCTTGGTGAAGAACATGAAGTTCAGATCGCTTTTCTAAAAGCGCGATTGTCAGCAAGATCAACCAAAAAACTTGAATATCTCTTGCTTTAATCAATGAACTTGATGACTTGACAAAATTCAATATTTTCTCACTTAAACTATTAACCAAGAAATTCTGATAGAGTCTTCGATTTAAAAGTTTCGAAAGTCGATTTGTTTACTTAAGAAACTTGCCAGATTAATCAAGAAAAGTGTCTAATCTAAGAATCTAATCGACTTTATTCATCAAAGTGATCAATGTGATTCAATCACATTGATGCGAAACAACTAAATGAACCAAATGTCTTAAAGATACAAAATCTTGCTCCATTGGTTGGTAAATTGTTCAAGATACTGAAACCATTTGTGCAATAACAGTCAAGAATCTCCATGTCATGATGAAAATATTTGTCGAAGAAAAAAAAAGTTCTAATTAACCAATCAGAATGCAATCATTATTCATGATATTTATTTCCACGTGATTCGATGAGCCAAATGAGCGACAAATGTCAACCCTCATAAAGCTGATGATCGCTAACACATGGTTCAGTCTATTTACCTCTTTATACCTTTCACTCAATTTTGACATTTATTATGAAACAATTTCAACATTATTGAAACTCATCAAGTCTATTAATTGTGATATAAACAGGAAAAATGGAAAGGTTCAATCAGAGTATTTAGTTAATCAAATGAACACCTACACAAAGCAATGAAACTTGAAGAGCACAAATCTCTTTTAAATAACAATGTTTACTCGTCAGCTCAGGGTAAAAACTTGTTCACCTCAACATTCATTGCAATAATTATTATGCACATTAATAGAATTAAAAAAAAACCTTTTTTTCTCTTCTCTCTTTATTTACCAAACCTTTCATTTTTAATGAACTTTACCAATCAAATGATAACCTTGAAAAGTTCATTTACATGTTGATTAGCAACTTCTCTCTCTTCTTCAACCAGAGTTTCACATTTGCAATATTGAACCAAAATATTGAAATAAACATTTAATTGATTACATTGAGTTGAACAAAATTAAGGTGTGTGTGACTGCAATGTGAATCTTACAATGGCCAAATGATGATTAAGTTGATTGTTGAGTTAAATACATTTCTCTTCAGAAACAGTGTGAAGCTCAAGAAAACCTGTCATTTGTTGATTGAGTTGGTAAAGTAACATTTAATTGAGGAAAAAACGAGCATTTCTTGAATTCGCCCAACTCTCGCTACTCTAATTATTAACATACTTCTCAATTGATTTGATTATTATTGTAATTATTTGATTCCCTGTTAATCTTGATCATTTTACTTTGAAATTTAATTTCCTTTCTCTTCTTGTTTTACCAATTAGACTCATCATGCTCATTGTATTGCTAGGTGTGTTAACTACTTTCATCTTCAGCCATTATTTATCTTCGCCATCTTCATTCCTATTCTTATTATAAATCATGTAATTATCATTAAGGTTTCTTTTTTTCGCCAATTAGGTTGAATTTCAATTGATGATGATAAATATAATTTGATTGAAAAATCGTGAAAATCTTTGCTCAAAATGTTTGTCCAAATCATTTGATGATTACAATTAACTTTGTTTACTTGTTTTACTTTCTTTTTGGCTTTCGCCTTTCTCATTACAAATTAATATCATTTAAAAATTTTTACAGACAAATTATTCAATTTGATTATAATTGTTATCAAAGTTAATGATTAAAGATTGCATCAAATGGTTTTGAAGTAAAGGTATTATCAAATTAATCATTGTTACCAGAATCCAATGAGAGTCAAGGAAACAAAAACTAAATGAACTTCAACTTTATTTGACAGGGAAAAATATTTCAATTCAAACTGGTAAACAACATGTAATTAATCAACTTCAATCAAGTTTAAATTTAGTTTTCAAATGTTGATCAATTGAAAATGAAGAAACTCGCAAATGCTTGCAATTAAATATAGATGGCAGCAGTTGATGTTAATTATTGATGAAAATTTTGTCTTTGACTTTCCAATGTAATCAAGTTTAAGTCATGAGACTCGCGTTTCTCCAGTTTTTCAAGTCGATCCTAAAGCATTTAAACAACCTGCGAGGTGTGGAATGACAGTAATAGTAATTAACGATTGATTCGTTTCCTTTTTCGCTTTTTTCGAAAATTCGAAAACAAGAGTATTTACTTCTAAAGTCTTTACTTTAGTCAGAAGAAAGGGTTAGATGATAACTATTTGCTTGGCCGTGCCTAGTTGCACCATAACGTCAAAACCGAAGGCTGAAGCTGTTTCGAACGTCTGTTTCTTGCTAACTCGAAGGTATTTTCCGATCGCTCGTTAAGTAACACCACGATATCGATATTGAAACGTAACCTATTCAAGTTACTTGGAAGTGAATCACTTTCATTGTGTTTTTTTATTTTTGCCACTTTGTGACTTCAATTGGTACCTGGTCAAGTCTTCAGCTTATGCTGGTGGCATACGTTTCTTCGCCTACTTAAGTAAAGACAACTACTGTTTTTTAAATTGCATAAAATACAAACAATCAAGTCTTGTCTTATCTAATTTGTAAACTAGATAAGCCGTTTGCACTTTAATAATCAATCTCGGGTTCAAAGCCGTTCTGAGATTTGAGTCTCATTGGTCTAACAGTTCTAATTGAACTTTCCGAAAATGCAGATGTGACTTTTGGAAAATGTCATCGGGTTATTTTGTACTTTGATTGTAACAAGAAAAATGTTGATTTTCGATGATTGGTGTAGATAAAGCAGACTTTATGCGTCATAGATCAAGTGTTTTAAACTGTTTGACTGGAAAAGAGTCAACTGTGATGTCCTTTTTACAGTCAGAGTTGATTCAGTGTTAAACGTTACATTATCTTGCATTTATTTTGCATTATTATTGTGACAACGAATTGATTGATATTGAAACATTTCTCACAAAGAGATTTAATCTCAATTCAGCACAACTCAAGTAAATTTTATTGATGAAAAGAAGCCGTTTAATCTAATTTCTGTTCAACTTTCATCATTTAACCTACAACCTTGCTACAACTTTAAATCACCCCTTTTCTTCATCACACTGTACTCTTCCTTTCAACTTTGCTCTTTCTTTTTTCACTCTTTCTCTACTCTCATCCATCAAAATCCATCATCAGTTAACATAAACATTTCCATGTTCACAGTCACAAGTAACAAGAAAAGAGTTCACTTTCATGTACAATTATGAAACAAGGCAAACCCACAAAACTATTGAAGACAAAAATAATTCTAAACCCGAAGGGCTGATTAAGATCAACCGAAAACATGATATTAACATTGAACAAGCCTCTAGTCAGTCATCATAATAATCATCTTCTCACTCTGGTCCACTCTGACCAATTTCAGGCCCCAACAATAAGTGTAAACAATTGTTGTTTTTAACCAGAAAAAAAAGTAAAACCGCAAAACCACAAAAATGGATTAACCAGTAACAAGAGCAAACACCTTTTGGGTTAAACAATGGTCATCTCACTTTACCATCTCCATATGTCCATAGAGTAACCAGAAAAGGCCAACACTGAAAACGGAACAAAACCAACTTTTCAAAAACTCGAAGAAACGGCAAAAAACGTGAAAAACAAAAACCCAGTAAAAGCAGTAAAATCAAAGGTAAACTTGAATTTTGCAAACTTTAATAAGCAACACAAAAATGCCCATTTATACCAATAATACGTTTAAACAGAGTTTTAGTAAAGTTAAGTTTAACCAATAATTAGCAAAAAATTTGATTGACTGACCCAACTGTCTGTCCCTGTATTCAGAGGAGCAACAGCCGTGTTCATCTAACCTTTAATTCTCAACCTGAAACTCGACCATTGTAAAGGTCAAGAGTCTCGATGCTCATGCACGATTGGCGCTCTGGAAAGTTGAAAGAAAAGATGAAAGTTCAGGACAAAATATTGATAATTGAATGAATAGAAAAAGAGAGAAAAGTGAAACTTTCAAGTCAACAATTAACATTGAATCAGTATAATTTGGTTCTTTCTGGTACCTTTTTTGGGTTTCACTTGCGAGTTAATAGTAACTATTAATTCTGAAAGTGAATAATGATAAAAGTCTTTGAAATGGTGAAAACAAATAAAATTACAGTGATAGGTATAAATATTGGGCCAAAACAGAGAGAAAGAAAGTAAAAGCAAGAGAAATGAAGAGAGACAAAGAAATGCCTTTTTAGACAGGTAAGTGTATAATTAAGTGTAATTGTTGGTTTAGGTTGGCAAAATTGGTTAACTTTTGATTGCAAGAATAAAGAAAGAAAAAACGAAACAAGAAAAAAAACTGAATCATGAACATAAAGTTCACTTTCTCAAGGATATAGATGGCGTCTCGTTAATTACCATGTTACCTGTGGAAGGTAAATTCAACATTTTATGCCTTTAAAAGAACAGTTTAACTCTAAAAAATTGAACCAACTTTATTGGCCTTTAATTGAATTGTAACTTAATCTTCAACTCTTTACTTTTATTCCTTCAAAGTAACCCTTTAAGGTCACTTTGATTGCGGCAAGGTAAAGTGAAAAGAAAAAAATTTTTCCATCTTTTTCTTAATTGATTGACTCGTCAAGATTAATTTGATTGAAAGATTCTGAGCAAATACAAACGTTGAATCAACGATTCATAGATGAGATTTTGTTCATCTGTGGTTTGGTTGACCATTTCAAGGAAAATGATGAGTGAAAAGAAGTAAACATTTTAAGCTCATTTTCATTTCTACTGATTAACATTTCCATGTCAATCAGATGAGACAACATTGAAAGTTAACCTCACAATATTATCATGATTATCATTGGCAGTGTGAAATTCATTGCAAAACTATTAACACAAGTCAATCATGGAAATGATTAAAAATGGAGAAAAAAAACAATTCAACTTTTAATTCTGTTCCAACATCAAACGTCACTTTACATAATCTTATTAATCTGGTTAAGTATTATGTTATTATGAAAGGAAACACTTTTTTTCATTCATTTTGCGCTCAATTTCACCTTTTTAATGAGCTTTCAATGATTAGTTGAAATGACTTTTTTGCTCAAGTTGAGCTCAATATTGTGAGTAAATCAAAAAGGTAATAATTAAGACAGCAAAAGGTGAAGATAAGTGAACCTCAATGATTAAATGAGTAAAAATACTCGTGACTCAATTCAGGTAAACACATCAATGAGATTATCAACAGGAAAATATTCAAGTTCAATGCTATCATTGGATTATCAAGAGAAGAAAAAAATTGAAAAATAATTTTCTCTGCAAAGAGAAAAAAAAACTCGAAAAGTAACTTTAATTTTTGACCTTTCTTTCAACTTCTTTTTTGGTGACAAATTTTTGCTCTCTTTTAATAGTCATTTTGTTGAAGATGATAATGATGAGGAATGATGAAAAAATAATGACAATAATGATAACTGAAACAAGATTCAATCTGTTACTCTTCACCATTTCCGTTTAACAATCCAAGTTTATTAATGGGTTATTTGGATGTTGTGTTCATGTTTTTTTTTGGGTAAAAGACTGAAGAGAAAGAGGAAAAAGTTAAATTATTTGTTCAACTAAAAACTTTTTTTTTCTTCATCATTTCATTTCTTAAACCCAAAGAGCAAAGGGAAAGCCTGAAAAGAGGGAAAAGAATCATCTAATGGTGTTGATATTAGTTTCAGTTGTAAGAAGACTTTTACTGAACAGTAAAAAAATAATAAGATGTACAATGTCCACTTGCTCAGTGATGAAGAGAAGAAGATGAAACAAGAAAAGTTAAAAGTAGAGAAGAGAAAGGTTTGCCTTTTCAATTTAAAAAAAATGGCGGATCATTTGGTTCCTTTTCAATATCTTTTTGCTCCCAATCTTCTCTCTCTTCTCTGACTTTTTTTCTCATCATTTTTGAAGTAGCAAATTAAGGGTGGCAAGAGGCAGGGTGAGGGAGGAAAGGAGTTGCAAGGGAAAAGAGAAGAAGAAGAAGAAAGTTGAAAAAACTAAAAATAAGGCAAAGAAATTATCGATTTTAAGAGATTAAAAAAAAGCAAAAAAGGACCCAAAGCATGCCCTGTGCAAGTCGAAGGGAGAAGGTAAGATGAGGATGAGTATTGTTGGGTGAAGATGAGGGTGGAAGAGGGAAGAAGGAGAATTTGGTAAAAAATTTGAAAAGATTCATGTTTAGTTACGCGAATTGATGTGAGTGTCCATAACAACATCTCTCCATCACCTTGTAACCTTAATCTTTCGCTTCTTTTTTCTTCTTCTTCTCTCTCTTCATCATTATCATCATTCCCTTTTCATTCCCATGTTCACATCGTGATTGGTTAACACAATTATCTTGCCGCTAATGGGTCCTCCTCCTTCACTTTTTTTTAAGCTTCATCAATCCTTAAAATTTTTTCCTCATCCAGTCTAGATAATGTGGAAAAGATAAAAATTTATCCTCATTCCCTTGATATTTTTTCTTCTTCATCTTGTTCATCTTTCCTTTATCATGTTCATCGTTTTATAATGAAAAAAACTCTTCTTTTTCCTCCCACCACCCCCATTCCATCTCTTCATTTTTCTCTCTCATCTTGTTCTTATTCTTGCTACTTTAATATCCTTTCATGGTATTCACTTTTTAAACAGTTGAACCTTTTATCCTCATCAATTACTAATCCGCCAACCAATTTTGCATCAATATCATTTCAATTTCATTTTAATGGGCAAAAACAAATTTCAATTTTTAACCCGCTTCTCTCTCTTGATTCATTCAAGATCAACATTTGTAATTGCCTTTGATGATAAACATGATGCTCAGTCGATGATGGATAAAATATGGAAACTTTTTTTTTCTCTACTTTTCATCATCAATATTTATATTAACCTTGGTGTGTAAAAAAAGCCACTTTTGTCTTTTTCATTTTTTTCACATTCCAACTCTTGGGTGAAAAGAAGGTGGAAAAAGGGAGAAAATTTTGACACCAATAATGCAATAAATAAACAGAATTGATTCCATGTTAAATTTCAGGTTTCCATCAATTGCTTGCAACTTTTGAACCGTGAAGAGTTTGATAAAGAAAACCAGATTTTTGAATGTCACCTTCATTCACAATTAAATTCAGTCAAAAATTTTTATAAAAGTCTAATTTCAATCTATTCTTAATTTTCTAGACTTGAAATTGAAATTATCAAAAAAGCGATGAAACAGAAAAAAATGAATTCGCAAAGTCGTTCAATGCTTTTTCAAAATCAACATAAAATCGAAAAGATTGTGTCAATGTTTCGGTTGTGAACTGTCAATTTGAATGAATGTAGATCGGGAAATAATTGAGAAAATTGAGTTTTTTGGAAACTCGAAAAGATCGAAGCGATTTTGAGCAGAAAATTATTTCATTTTCATAAAATCCTGAGTCTAAAGTGCTGCAAAAGTGACTATTAATAGTGAAAGTAAAATATTGAATGAGGAAGAAAAGGTGAAATTGAGATTCGCAAATGTTAAAGGTGAAAAGAGCGGAAAATGTAATTCGAGAATTTGATTGTTTACCAAACAAAATTTCAATAAACTGACCACAAACTTAAACTCATCATTTTCACTTTTCTCTCTCTCTCTCTCTCTTCTTCTTTCTAATCAGATGAAGACGAGTATTCAATTTCCATCTGGCATCACTTATTTACACAGTTGCCTTCAGGGTAAACATTTTAACACTCCTTTTTGAGGTTCCTTTAAGGTTTTTGTTTCACTATTTAGCTTTATTCCCTCTCTTAACGAGACTAGAGAATCAAAAAGATCAACAAAGCCAAGCAACCTTTTCCGGAGCAAGTTGAAGGCGCTAAAAAGCCACCTTCAATTTTTTGGCCAATTTTGACTTTTCCTTTTTCCACCTTTGATCACCTTTACAGATGATGAGAAGAAGAGGAATCAAGATGAAAATACAGTTACAAGGAAGACTGGGGTTCACCTTCTTACTTTGACCCTTACCTGGTAGGAGGAGGATCAAGGTTTAACTTTGCTTCTTTTTCCTGCAACTTTGAGTAAAGCAAAAGGTGCAAAGAAACTGTGATAAATCATTTTTCATCCCATGATGAATGGTCACACCTTACAAAGGGAAAAGAGAAAATTTAAAGAGAAAAAAAGGAGAAAAAAAATCAACACAAACACGGGTGACTTGACGCGTTGCCGTTGTTTGTCAACACGTTCAAACCCATCATTATGTTTACAGAAAAAATGATTCATTTCGAAACGAAACCAAGCACAGAAACAATACTTTGGATTAAATGTTGACATTAATCTTTCATTACTTTTTTCGTACTTTTGTCATTTTTAGATTTTTGCGTTTTCTTGTTTAAACCTTTGGGCGAATTGCGCTTTTTGGATCAAAATTTTTTGTTGCATCGTTTAGTGTTTCTCTTGTTATTGATGTTCTTTTGTTGGAGCACATTGTTGGACACAAATTTATCTTGCAAAGTGTACTTTTACTTTTACTGGGTAAACCAATAAAACCACAATGAGAGTGATGAAGGGTGAAATGTAAGACATTGAAGACGCCTTAATATCATCTTCAAGATAAAATGATTTGTCAATCCAACTGGATCTTTATCTTCTTGTTATGGACACTCTTTGTTAGTTTTATCTGTTAACATCATCATCATCATCATTCACAAGAGCAACAACGATTAATCGAGAATCGATGAAAATGTCTCACTTTATCTCTCTTCCCTCTCCTCATCTTTCTTCATTTTGTCTTGTTCAATGGTTCAACTCAATGAATGCAATTATAAGGTGATTACACTAATGGCGTTGGCTAATTAAATGTGAAAAGAGAAACTCATTAATCTAACAGATTTTTCATGCTCATCAAGGGAATCACAAGAAAGGTTACATGGAAAGTTGCTTGTAAATCTCCTTTCACAGGTTACTAAGTTAACCGCATGTTAATCACAATGTTTAATTAATCCAGTCAATCAATCTGTTTAATCATGAATAAGGATTTTCCCTTTAATCTCTAAACTCGTCATTTAGTGATCAACATTCAATGAATGTCATGTTCAATGCAAATTGAACTTTTCATTGAAAGCAATAATCAATCAATTTCCATCAACTTGTTTGGAATAGTTAATTGATGTTTAATTGATTGGTTAAACAATTAGTTGGAAATGAAGAAAAATTGTCTTTTCTCTTTTCCTTCGCTTCTTTTGCTTCTCAATTATTCTCATTCTCTAATCGTTGCTTGGATTCATTGACAAATTGGATTCATTATCTCATCAATTCATAACTCAATCTTATTCCATTCATTTCCATGATCCTGATGAATAACACGCACAGTAAAACAGGGAAAAGTAAATTGATGATCATTGTAGTTGCAACTGTAAGGCGAAAAAGCTAAGTTATTAGAAAGCGAAAGAAGAAGAAATAATTTATAAATGATGGACACAAAAATATCACTGTTTGACCTCGAATGGAACAAGATTTATAATGAAAGGAAAAGAAGAAGAAAAGATGAGGATGAAGATGAAAGGGAAAAGACAATGGATGGTGATGGGACTAACAAAGAGAGTCACTTTGATGAGAACAAAAGAAAAGTCCAAAGTGATGCTAAATGAAAACTGACATTAACATGAAAGTTTCCCTTTCAACTTTTATCCATTTTTTTCGGGTTCGTTCAAACAAAAAAGGCAAATGCAATGATTGAATTGTTTTAAATGATTCAATGATATTTATAATGTCATCGCCACTTGTCAACTAAATGTTCAATTTCATCGTAAATTACAGCAATATCAAGCTCGATAATTGGGCAAATAAGTACAAGGTTTCCAAGTACATAACAGACAGGAAAAAAATGAACATTTAAAAGTGAAAAATCAATAATTCGATGGATTTTCTACTTTTCAGAATAACCTGAAATGACTGAAAATAGGTTGACATTGAATGATTTTTTGCTACAGACAATTCAAGAATATCGAAATTCGTTGCGAAATTTTTCGAGTTTCACCAGAATTTCTGTTCTTTTGCAAGATTGGCAACTTTTTTCGTAACTTCAACCTCTTTTTGAAATTTTTTCGATCTTGACCTTGAAAAATTATCGAATTTTGTACAAAATTTGGAATTTCCGATGGAAAGAAAAGAATCAAGTTTCAAATGAAAAGATCGACTTTTAAATGAAAAACTTCAATTAGTTGGTGAGCATCCCTATAGAGGGCGCTGACAGTAGAAGTTGAGTTTTTTTGTAGTTTTTTGAACAAAAAATTGATTCCTGGTTCAAAGTGAGGGGAATAAAAAACCAGAGAAGATGACAGGGAAGAGAAAGAGGTTGAAGATGGAGAAGCAGACGGAATAAAAGATGATGAGGAGAAAGTGGAGAAGTAGGATGATGTTTCCTTGGTAACAGTGTAAATTAGTTTTGAATTGTTTGTTCATTTGTTGGATAAAGTAAAAGAGAGAAAAGGGAAAAGATGTGAAAGAGAATGTAAAGTTTTAAAAGTATTAAATGCGAAGTGAGATGAAGCTTTAGAGAAGGATAAAGGCACAAGATGCTAAAGGAATGAAGAAAGAGAGTAAAAAAAGAGAATAGAAATCGGATATTGGAAGAAGAATAAAGAAGAAGATGAAGAAGAAGAAGAAATAAATGAAAGAGAGAAAAGAGAAAGAAAATTAATCAGATAAGGAAAAGATACAAAATGAAGTGTTCTGATTAATCTGTTAGGACATTTAACGAAGAGAAGAAAAGACGAGAATATTCAGAGTATTTTGCCAATTTATTCAGATTCCAGGGGGAAGTGGAAAAAAAGATGATGATAAAGATGGTTATGAAGAAAAGGGAAAACAAGAGAAAAGAAGAAAAAAAATAAAAGATAAATACACAGACGCCCATATTCATTTTATGATATTCTGATAATTTGTCACCAGCGATTCATGGCAAGATATTTTCTCGGAATAAAGAGTCTTTACTCTCATCAGCACTTGTTCATCTTGATTCGTTCATTTAGTGTTATCTTTTTAATAACATCAATGTTATCATTCTTACAGTTGAATAAATTTGCCACTCTTTTACCATCGCCATTATCATTCTCATCTTCACCCTGATTCTGCTTTTTTTATTATTATTATTATACACATTATTAGTTCACTTTCATTAGTTCATCTTGTTTCATCTCCATCTTCATCTTCATCATTTTCTTCATTATTCCAATTCTTTTTCTTTGTTTTGCATTTCCAGCCTTCTTCTTGCTCTTCTCATTCATTCTCATTATCATGCTCAGAATGAATATTTATCGATTTCAGTTGATCGTGTTGCTCTTGATGAACCAATTGGCAGATAATTAAAATCCATCAATTCACATTCCACCAACATTCCACTTTTCCCCTTGAACATTATTTTCCTTTGCCTCATCAAAATCTTCATCATGAACATCAAGAAGCAGATTTAAAGATTATAATAACATTTTTTTGTTCCATCAAAATTTCAACAGAAGAAGAAAAAAAAACATCTTCAATTTTCTCCTTTCGTCACCTTTTTCCTCATCTTTTTTTCTTCGCACAAAATATTCTTTTCTCGATTGCTTGTCAATTTTCATCATCCTAATCATCATCATCTGTTTACTTTTATTCAATGGAAATTAATTTTTATAATCGAATGATATTAGCAAATATTTTTCCAAACTTTACCTCAACCAGAATTATTATTACTTTTCATGATGGAAGAGCCAAGAAGGAAGAGAAGCAAAAAAAACTTTTCATTCAACTATCATTGACTTTTACCAATTTTTTTGCCTCTTCAAACTTTTCATCAAAACCATGATGAAAGTGAAATGAGAAGTTGAACAATATCAATGAAGATGATGAATTTGTTTCTCATTGAGGGTAAGAAAAAATTGAGTCATGATGAGTACGAAACAAGATGAAGGTGAAATAAGCATTTCATCAAATTTCATCTTCTTTCATCTTCTTTGCCATTTTCATCAATTTCACATTATTACTTTATCATGTTCATTCAAAGTTATCACATTTTATCAACCTTTTAATGTTATTAATTCCCTTTCATTGGCTCATTCAATGTCGCATTCAAATTGATCAACAATTAATAAGATATCAATTGAAACATTAAAGGTTGACTTTCAACTTGTTCACTTGGACTCAATTGTAAACATTTCAATATTATTCTGGAAAATGATAAATGAAAGGTAAGAAAATAATGGCCAGATTAAACTGATAATAATGATTGACAGAATTGAACAAAATTGTGAATAACTTTGGATTTTGAATTAAACTCTTCACAATGGGCATTCATCTTCTTAAATAATCAATTGATGATCAGAATAATCTGAATTATCTTCCTTGTTTAAAGAGAAAAGATGAACTGAGTAAAAGGTAAAACTTCAGAGCAACAGTGATGATGATGGAAGAATAATATTTATGCAAAAAAACTCTTGTTGGGTTATTATTAAAGTGGATTATCTTTTTTCTCATCTTCATCTACCTTGACCCTTGTATAATGAAGATGAAGAAAAAAATTATTTCTTCTTCTTCTTCGGCTGCTTTCCATATACATGATTATTAAATCTTGTTTTTTCTCTTCTTCTTCTTTTCTCTCTTGCGCCAATATCTTTTTTTATCTTCATCATCTTCTTCTCCCTCAACTAATCAAAAATCTACCCTTGAAGTGGTCATGGTTCATCGTAATCAACTATTTAAAATGAACTGTTGGAAGCAAAATCAATTTTCATCATCAACATCTTCTTCTTCATCATCATCTTGTCAGCTTTATAAACTTGGACTAATCATTTGATTCAAGTGAAAGGATCACGATCACATCATAATCATCTAAAACTCATTGTTATGTCAAGTTTACTTCTTCTTATTAAAAGAAAACTTTGATTCTTATTCAAGCAAAGAATTGATTAAAATGAACAAATACTAGGGTTTGAGGGGAAAATTAAAGTTTATCAAAATTAATATTAATTATCAGAGGAAGGTAAAGTTGGCTCCAAAATTGGGTCTCAGTCAAGATCCGTGAGCAAGGTTTGAGGTTAATCTCGATGTAATATATTGAAATATCATTTAGTGATTATAAAATTATTAAAAGTCAAGACTTGCAAGTCTAAAATTGTCTGAGAGTTAATGATTGCTCAGATTGCTTTCTCAAGTAAAGTGTAGTTTGAAGTGCTTATTAGGATCAAATCAATTTCAGTCATGAAAGTAATCGTTATTAAAATAGCGATACTTGAGCACCGGGCTTGGCAAAGTCCTTGTAAGTATATTTTCGCAGATGAATTTTGAACTAAGCAAGGTATTGCAAACAGTTATTGTTCAAAGTTGCACGCTGGAGCTCGTCTGGTGTAGCAAATCTTAAAAGAGTTTTAAAATAAACGAATCTGATATCATAACCCATACTAAAATCTTATGATTGAATGATGATTGTAGATGCTACCATTCTCGAAATATTCAGGCCCAAAACTTCAAGAAAGAAATTCAAGAGAACTGTCGATAGATTCGCTTCCGCTGTCGCTTTTCTCAAACTCTATCGGTCGGAGAATTGTTTTATCAATACTTATGGACTCAGTTTTTATAGCCTACAAACGCGCAAAGTTCCAATCCTTAACTCGAATACCAAAGTGTTTGCATTCACTGGTTTTATTGTAAAGAAATCTGTTACATAGCATAGGATTTGAATCGTGGATTTGGACGGATTGACGAACATTGAGTTTGGATTTTCAAGGTCATTCAAAGTCTTTATTTATTTCATCTCTGAGTGAAATTTTTCCATTATTCGATACCTTTTTAGACTGCTTAATGTTTGTTGAAAGTTCATAACTCAATCCATTCGAGATAAAAGTTTTCCCAAAACCATAATCGTCAAACTGAAAGACTCTCGTATCTTTTGAGCGAAACAAATTATCGGTATAAGTTTCAAGTCAAAGCTTCGTTTTATTCCTAAGTCTTTAGCCTATTGTTCATCAAACGAAATTTCAATGAACAATTAAAATGAAAAAGTCAACGACTTAAGCATCAACTCTATTAGATTACAACTTTAAATTAAATCATTCCATTTACAGTTGACAGAATGTTTCAGAAATTTGATTTCGATTGTAATTGCTTGCAACAACAAAAAAAGAGTTTGATAATTTTTTAAGAACAGATTGTTTTCCCTGAAATCAAATTGTAACTTTCATCTGAACAAAAGAGCAAAAGTTTGCTAAAGTGTTGCCCAAAATTGCATCGAATGTCCAGTTTTCATTTTCTTTTCACCTTCTCTTCATTTTCCTTCTCTTTACCTTTTCCTTTCCTCACTTTCATTGTTTTTTGTGATTGCAAGTTACTCATCAAACACACCAAGAAAATGTAAATCTAAGCAAGTAGATAAAGTCACTTTGCTAATAACACCTCAAGACACACTCCAAGGCCTAAGAATCTAATTCTCTGCATTAATTTTCTCTCTTTTTTGTTCCTCATTTCATCTTGTTCTGTTTTTTTATGTCTCTCTTCACTTTTTTATGCTCACTCCCTCACTGTATATCACCAGATAGCTCAAGATATCAAGTGGCTCCCTGGGATTTCGTATCAAACTATCTCAAGATCTTTACACGAATCTTATTCTTCTTTTTCTTTTCTTTCGACACCATTCACTTTTTGCTCTCCCTTCAAGATTGATCAAAGAGTGAAAAGAACAGAGTGAGTAAATGAGTGAGAGTAATGCTGATGATGATGAAAAAGACACAGCAAATTGTCTTGATTGTCGGCATCTCATTTACCAAATCTCAATCTTGCCAATTTATTCTCTTTCTTCTCCTGGTTCAGTCACAGTTAACACTTCAAGTTCAATCAATCTGATTCTCAATAACCTTAGTTACTATCTCTTTCCTTCTCTCATCTTTATCTTCTTTTCATCTTCGAAGTGACTTAATTTTATTTCATTTAACAGAATCAATGAACACAGAAAGAATCAGAAAAAAAACTCAACACCTAATCTAAATTAAACCCATTGAAGAATGCAAAAAAGTTCTTTTAATGGAAAAGGAAAAAAGGAGAAAAAAAAAGTCGAGAAAAATTTTATTCATCGGTGCGCAATTAAAGGTAAAATGAAAAGGTAAGAAAATTTACAGACAATAATAAGCAATAAACTGGAGAAACAAATGGCAAAACTATTGAAGGTCCAGTAATTATCTTTGCAAAGAGCAATAATTACAGGAAGTTGTTTCGATGAAACATTGCAATTTGATTCAATTTTGATTTCAAAAGTTGATTGTGATAATAGTTGAACCATAATTATTGCAGGTAAAAGTTTTAAGTGTCAATGAATGATGAGAAAATTTAATACAAAATTGTATACATTTCGATGTGAAGAGAGAGAAAAAAAATATTGAAATTATTGCAAGAATTTACCTTTTCTAATTGTGGCCATTTTTTGGGAGAAAAATGAAAGAAAACAAAATCTCTCTGAACTAAAGATGAAAGAAGAGATGAAGAGAGGGAAAATTGGTCATCATATTGATGAATGAACAAAAAAAAGGGAAACAAAAGAAGAGTAAAAGCGAACATGATAAAGGCCAGTTTTCATTGAAGAAAAAATTCAAGACTCAAATTAACAGGTAAACGTAAAAATTACTGAGAATGAATGAGGGAAAAGAAAAGAAAACAAAGAGAAGATAAATATAGTGAAGATGATGAGTTGAAATGATGAATGAAAACTCCAAAGTTGTTGCCTCTTCTTATTCAACTTCCTTCGGCTAATCATGAAAGTAACAATTTTCATCTTTATATTGAAATCGGTGAACATAATTATGATAATCAATGATTGGCTAAGACCAGCCAAGCAAAGCAGTTTGTTTGACCGTAAATGGTTCGACTTGTAACATCAACTTAACCAGTTGGCTTGCCTTGGTATGTGAATATCAAAGAAAACTTTTCTTCTTTAATTGCAATCATTTTTTGCTCCTCTTTCATCAACAGTTTTAACCAATGATTTGCTCATTTCGGCCAGTCTTGACCAGTCAATGGTCAAATGAGAATATTTTTTTTTCATCAAAAAATAATTTCTACTCTATAAAATCAGAGAAGCATATCAATATTTCAATTTTAATTTTTGGTCCTTTTTTCATTCACAAAATTGCAACATTTCCAAGTGCAAATTTGAATCCTTTCTGTTGCCCTTCAAAGTCTTGACCAATCATTTTCTTGCCATGATTAGTGTTTTTAACAAACTGATATTCTACAACCTTTTCCGCTCTCTTTTGACACTAATTATGGTCAACTCTTATTTTTCTCTTGCAACATAATTCTTACCTTTTGTATTGATAGTTTTGACCAGTCAAGAGAAAAACTGTTTTGACCATCCATTGATATTAATTAGTGAGTCCTTTAAATTGGTAATCCTAGAGAAAAGTCTCTTTTCTTTGGTTGGATTCAACTTTGAAAACAAAAGATTTCAAGAAAATTTGAGAGACAACAAATTAAAGAGAAGAAATTATCTCTTTTTTCGTTTACAGGGCTTACAGGTAAAAACAAAGGTAAAATAAAGGTTACAAAAGGAATGAAGCTTAAATGTTGATTTTGAGTTTGACAGTTTTTTCACCGTTTTGCCCGTTTTCGCCCATTTTAAGCATGTAATTAGTATAATCATTTTGTTTTTTAATACACTTTTACCAGTTCTATTAACTCTAAATGTTTTGTTTTTGCCTCTTCTGGATACTTTGTTGGGTTAAAGATGAAGTTGATATGAAAATTGTTATTATCAATTTCCTTTGAGTTGAGTAGCGATTCAGATGAACATGAGCTTAAACAACACCTTTGGATTCAAGTTGATTGACAAGTAAATCCGACTCATTTTTAAACATTTTACTGGTCATTTCAGTTGCTCATTTTAAACCCAAAAAGCCTCTCCAATTGTGAGCAAAAAAAGTTTTAATGAAAGAAAAAAAAAGTTTCATTTGTCGCAAGTAAACAAAGTGAACTTTAATCAAAGTTTTGTTAATCAATTTGGATAACATTTGAAATTGTAATTTGATTATGTTTTACTCGCTGCAACTCATTATTGTCAATTTAATGTTAATCATAATTGATGGTTGTTGGTGCAAAAATTGGGATGAAAATTGAATTCTTGATTTACTTGAAATGTAATTGATTAAAATAAGTTTCATTGTTGTAAAGAGCAAGGAATGAAATTGGAGGCCAAAAAATGTGAAATGAAATTTAAAAAAAAAGAAGTTGAAATGAGTGGAAAAAAAGCGGAAACTGAATAATGATTATCAAGTGAATCTCATCGGCATCTTTTCAGTTCAATAGGTTTAAGCTCCAATGACCATGTTAAATGACCAATCAAAGAAATAAGAAGAAAAGGTAAAAAGAGAAAAGAACTTTTTTTTCCAATTTTCATTTTTGATGAACATGACCATGATAATGGTTAATGTCATTGAACATTCAAAAAGATCAATACAATTATTGAGAAGAAGAGAGAGAGAGAAAAGAAATGATCGTGTTTAGAGAAATGACGATCAACATGATGATACATAATGATGAAGGTAAGAGTAAATGCCCTGAAGGTGAATGTAGTAGCCATGTTAGATTGTGGGAGGAGAATGTTGATTGCGTGTTTGCTTATCTTCTTTCATCCTCATCACTTGATAAAGGAATAAACAAAGTCCGGAAAGAAAAATTCTTCTCATCATTTCCATCATCAGATCATCATAATCATCAATGATTATATCAGATTCAACATTTTCACTTTTACCTTTGCTTCTGTTAACTTATTATCTGTTTAACTTAACACTTACCTTT
Source organism: Tetranychus urticae (assembly GCF_039701765.1). NCBI lineage: Eukaryota > Metazoa > Arthropoda > Arachnida > Trombidiformes > Tetranychidae > Tetranychus > Tetranychus urticae. Next base: position 19,077,275 of record NC_142958.1, on the reverse strand, counting down.
TTTATTTGTTGGACTTTAGTCGAAACTCGATTTTCCTGCACTTGACCCATTATCATTATATAATGGGTAATCACAGTCTAATAATAGTCTGGATAATAGTTTTGGCCCATGATTATGATTATGATTATAATGAAGATAATTTAATTTCATGAAAAGATTTAAATTGTAAGCAAAGGTAAAAAGAATAGCGATTAACTTGAAAAAGTGTTTTGTTTGCCTTTTGGTGAACAATGGGCAGCTTTTATTAGCCAATGGTCATTGGCCATGATTACCCTTCAAAACAAAATGCAAGATTAGTCTTTTCAAGTGAATGTTGAATGGTGGTGCAAAAATAATGATTCAATGAAGAAGAAGTAAAAAAATCATTTGATAATCATTGTAAATTACTCGTTACTCATTCACCAAATCACAAGTTAATCAATGATGATGATGTTGATCATGTTTGTACATCAACATGATTAAAGCTTCTGTAAAGTTGCGTTTTGCGATTCACTTTTATTCACGATTCTCAATCTAATAATGATAATAATTTTTCGCTTTTCTTCTTGTTTGACTTTTGCCTATTGTACTGACGTTGATAAAATTGGATAACAAGAGAAGTCAGAAAATGCATTTCATTGTATAATGTGATATAATATGGAAGAAGATGAAGAAGAAGAAGAAGAAGAAGAAGAAGAAGAAGAAGAAAAAGATAAATTTTAAAATTCTTTCAACTAAAATGTGAGAGAAAATGTGAAATAATGAAAATGAAGAGAAGATGGTAAAGAAGAAAAGGAAGATAAAAGTTGCTCCTCGTTAATATTGAATAAATGATAAAGTTAATTTTGTCCGTCAGCATTCAAATTGTTGAAAATTTGTGTGTGTGTGTGTTTCCATTTTGTTTGTTAATTCTGGTAACATCCTGTTGCTTTACCATGTTAACAGAATTCTCATCATTCTAATCATCATCATGTTCATCTTGATCGTCAACTGTACAGAGACATGCAAACCTTTGTGCTGAAGTATAAATAAATAAATAAACGAACAGCCTTTATTAACAATCCAATTTATTTCAACTTTTTTGCTTCTTTCTTTTTTCTCTCTTTTAACAAAATTGATTTTCTCTGAACTTTTTTTTGCTCTTCTTCACTTTTTTCCACTGTTCCATCCTCATCATTCTCATCATCATTATCATCCTCATCATCATCATCTGCACACTTTAAATTCTCTTTTCTTTTCTTTTCCTTTTCTTTCCGTCTCTATTTTCATTATTATTATCATTATTATTATTGTTATTAACATTTTCATCTTCTAAATATTGTTCAATTTTTTCTCCTTTTTTTGCTTCACACAAAAATGGCTCCAAAATGAATCAAAATCAAATAATAATCATGATAATAAGAAGGCAAAATTTTGATTCTAATGTTATAAGAAGCTCAAGCATCCTTTTTATCAAATTTGAAATGAAAATTTATTAACAACAATAATGCCCATTATAATCAATTTCAATCATTTGCACATTTCCAAGTTATCCGTTTCCAGCCGACGAACTGATTAACCCTTTAAATAGCTTCCTTTTGTTTCATTTGTAGACTTTGTTTTCATTCAGAGTGAAATTGTATCAAAGAATATCTTTTTTTTGTTTTCTTGTTTCTCGCCATTTCAACATGACTTGGAAAAAAAACTGTCAATATTATCATTGTTATCAATCCTTGTTCATTCCTCTCCTGGTTTCACTTTAATAACAATAATTACGGCTTGGGCCAACTAATGATGAACAATTGTTATCAATATTACAATGATAATCACAACGATTATAATAACAGAGTAGAATATCATTTTTTTATCGCATTCCAACCTTTCTTTATTATTTTTCTTTCAGACTCACTCACCATATGATGATTAGTTACAGGTAGAAAAGGAATTGAACTGAAAACACGAAGGAATTCATTTGTTTTTTTTACTCAACCATTTTAAATTTCATTATTTTTCATCATGAATTAGAGATTGTTTAGATTTACAAATTTAGACTCGCATTTTGATTCCAAAAGACTGTAAACTGGAAACTGTCGGGTTATTTTGCATTATTATTGTAACAAGAAATTGAAGTGAAAACAAAAATTTTAAACATCTATATTGATAGCGGTTACTTTAGAGTAGAGTTGATTTTATCTCATGAAATTTCATTTCTTTTTTTTCTCCTCTCAAGAATTTGATTTGATTTCATCTGATTTGACTGAGTGCAAGTTTAACATTATTGCTTCATTTTGCATCATTTGGACGATTGATGAAAATTTCATCTTCTAATGTACGAAATTCAATGAACAGTCATAGATTTGTCTTGATTTCAAAAAATTATGCTCATTGAATTACCAAGTCTGACAATATCGATGTAAACCGATAACAAAATGACTAAAGGTTAAAGTTACTTTGTTTTCATGCAACGCATTTTCAACTAGTGTTATTGTAGGAAGTAACTACTACTGATGACTCGATTAAAACTCTGATTAAGCATTGCTTCAAAAGGTAAAAGTTGCTGTGCAATGTGCACTCTGAAATGATTTCAATGATTGGTGTGTCATTTTATGTGACTGATAACTAACACTAGACTTTATTATCTACTGATTCACAAATGAAGGGTCGAAAACACCATTTATTGTCTATTGGTTTACAAACTTGAGGAATTGACCTTGAATGATCTTGAGCGTTCAAACTTATGATTCTTCAATCGGAGGAAACTCATGGTTCGAATCTGAGGTCTGTAACATCACCTTTGCGTTCATTTGCAACTCGAAAGATTTTGTGAGAATTAAATGCTCATAAACCTGATTGTTTTGCGATCAAAAGATTGATTTTTATTCAAAACGATTGAGAAACTTATCTTGAGTTCAAATCCTTTTCAGTTCACTTGAACATTAGTAACATAGCATTTAAACATTGCTCAAAAGGTTCATCAATTTTTTGTAAGTTTATCACGTGAAATGATGCAAGTTAAGTCTATCAGCTATTACCTTTCATTAAATATTTTTGTGTGTTTTTAGAAGAAAAAACTGAAAAAATAGAGATTCTTGACATGATCAATCTAAGATGAAGATTATCTTCATTTGAAAAAAAGTCTTTATTTACTCTTCATCTATCACCTTCATCTGGATCATTCTTTGCTCTACTTTTCCCTCTCCTTCACTTTCACTGAAAGTTATGAACTTTTTTAATTTCGCTTGATTGGCTCATCTTAAAGTTTCAATCCAACAAGATGATGATCATCATTTTCATTGTTACTATTTCACCATCACCCTCCTCATCACCACCATTTTCTTCTTCAGTCAAGATCTTTTTCATTCTTTTGACGTTTCCTCGCTTTTTTTACCTCTTTTCACTTTTTTCTCTTGACTCTTCTCATCTTCATCCTCCAAGTTTTAAAAACATCAATCGATTGACATTAATTATATCTTAGAAAACTTTGAAGGAGCAAGAAAAAAGGTAAAGAGAGAGACAAGAAGAAGAAGAAAAAGGATGAAAAACAAACTTCTCTTCGTTTATTGGATGGATAAATAGTGAAAAGGATAAGCTTGTTTAAAAAAAAGTTATCGATCGATGGTCAAGTTTACAACATTTTCTCGTCTCAATTTCACATAATAATTTTCACCTTTTCCGCCATTTTTCATCTTTTCCATCTTCATCACCTTGTCTGCATCAAAAGGCAAAAAGCAAAATTTGATCTGAAAAGTTGAGTTAATATTAAAAGAGGTTCATGAAAAATTACAACAAAGTCAACCTTAGTTGCTATCCATTGTAAAAGAGGGAAGCAAGAAAAGAAGCAAAAAAATCGGCAACAAAATTTAATACCATTTCTATCAATAGTTTAACTTTATGAAATTGTGTGATATCAAAGATGAGAAAAGAATGAGAAAAGAAGGCAAAAATGGTGATGATGATGAAGGAGTGAAGAGAAGGTAAGAAGGTAAAGAGTAAAGTGATTGCAAGTAAGGTATTTTAAAGCCTCAAGAAAAGTGATTTTCTACAATAAGGTTAAGATGATGATGATGGTTGATGATGAGAAATGGATGAGAAAAATTAATTATATTTAGTATAATTGTACGCAATCTCTTGTTTGCTACTTTCATCTCATTCCTTTCACTTCTGGTTACCAAGGAAATTATAATGATTTTTATTGCTTTTAAGAGTTAATTTTGATCGTCAGTTAAGCGCCATCATTTGAACAATACCTGAATCACTCAATGATAATTTTCTTAATTTTCCAAATTCTTTTCTTCTCATCAATTTTCTCAGACATTTCATGAAAATTATGGTGAAAAAAAAATGTTGAACACAAAGTGTAATCAAATTGAATATCAAAACAAATGTCAAGTTGAACAAAGAGATTTTGAAAAAACGTAAAATTGCAACTTTTGATGAGAAGAAGAAGAAGAAGAATGAAAAAGAGAAATGATGAAATGACGATTAATTGTAAATGTCCAATGGTCAAGACAAGTTGTTGTCTTTTGGCGACACTTTTATTGACAAGAGAAAGACGAATAAAGAGTAAAAGATGAAAAGGTCCGAAAGAGTGGACCGTTGAATCGATTAGCCTAAAATGTTAACCACAAAGTGATCAACTGTTACTCACTTTTATCCTCATCCTTTTCATCTTGCTCATCATTTACAATACAAACATTGAATTATCCAATGCATTTGTCTTCTTCTTCTTCCCTCTAAGTGTTAACCATCTCAACATTATCCATTAACTGTCCCACCAAAACCACTTTCTCTTTCATCTTTTCTCTCTCTCTCTTTATATTCTCATCATTCCTTGCCTCTTGTCATTACAGACATTTCTATTGTTCCACAGGCCACCCTTCTCAACCCTTTTCCCTAACCCTTTCCCTCATAATCTCTTCTCTCTCTCCTTTTAACCCTTTTTATATGCTTTCTTGACTTTATCCATTTCTCATTCACTCACTTAAATACCAACAAATTGACTCTTGATGTAACTCTTGATCAAACTTAAAAAGCGATGCAAAAAAAACGTTGCCATTCAAATTAAGACATCATTTTGCGGTTCAACACTAAATAATAATTAAGAATCACTTACAATGTTTATGTTTGACTTTTTTTGACACTCGATTCCCATTTCCCTTTCAACCCTTTTTTAATATCAAATTTACTCCTCACTTAACCTTTGTAATCCTCGACTCAACCCTTTGCCCATTTCATTGTTGAACAACATTTAAAATTCATTGGCTCAACACTTTTAATGATAACCAATCAAAAGGAAAGCATAAAAAGTCTCATTACCTTTCAACCAATAGCAATGTTGATCAAACCTCTTTTTTCCTTTTAATTGCTAATGAATACTAATTAACATTGATTAACATTTTCATCAATTAACATAGCATCATCATGAGCAAACTCAAGACTATAACTTTATTCAACTCACGATTAATGGCGAAGAAAAAAGAAGAGGAAAAAATGCTTTCAATTAACATGCAAAGTAATTTGATTCCTCAACACTAACATGAAAATGATATTCACAAAGATACAGGGAATGTTTAATTGAATAAAATTTTGCCTTCTTTTTTCTCTTCTTCACCCAATAATTATTTTCTGGTAAAGGAAGATGCAAGAGGGAAAAGATGATGATGAATGGAAGAGAATGTAAATAAAGCATTTGATAGTAAAATAAAGTTGAGAAAAATGACTAACAAAAAAGGGAGAAAAGGCTCTTTTTTGGAAGCCATTTTTATTCTTGTACAGTTGAGTTCTATCGATTAGTCGCTAATTTAGTTGCCGTAAAATTGGATCAATATCTCTCTTCAGTGTAGATTAGAGGAAAAAGAGAATGATGATGATGAGAGGGAGATGAAGGGTGGGATGAGGAGCAAAAGACATGCGGATCTTATAAACAAGCTTTGCTTAAATTAAGTATGCTCCAAAAAATAGAGCGATAAATGAGCGAACCAGAAAATGATCATTATTTGAGGATGATTTTCAGGATAACAACCATTCTAATTATTATTGGGAGTTTCGAGAGAATAATATTGATAAAGAAATATTAATGGTGAAGATGAGTGAGCAATGTTCAGGCAACATCGATCAAGATTAATTCATGTAAGCTTATAATATTGTAATTCACATTTGTTTTTCCTCTCTTTTCCTTAACAATTATTTACTCTTTTTTTGGGAAAAACTGGAGGAAACTTTTTACATTTTTTTGTCCAAATTAATGGAATTTTGAAAATTTGAGAAAATGAAATTGATGCTTGATGATATTACGATTGCATACTTTTCACTCCCAGCTTTGAGCTTGATAAAGTTTGTAACATTTGAAGGTAAAGATTTGCAATTTGGATAATTATTCACAATTTGTTTTGTTGTTGCCTTTTATTCATCAAATATTTTTCTACCTCCGGCTTGTTGCTTTTTATAATAAAATATTGTCAATTACTTTGAGATATTATCATTATCTGCTTTTGCTTCTTGTCTACAAGTTCAACATGATCGTCAGTCTTTTTTTTCTTGTTACAACCAAATCTCAATGGGATTTGGGAAACTTTTTCATTCTTTCCTTATTTTTTTTTCGTCATTGCAAAGGTTCACTAGCATCGAGTTTGAAAAGTAAGAAACTGGTTAAAGGAAAATTACTTTCATTTAATTTTGTTCTTTGAGTTTTGGACACTGCCAAGTTTGTCATTTTTAGAGAGAAGTTTTTTTTGAAAAGTTCAATTTTCTCATTTACTTCACTTTTGTCGTTAACCATACAAATTAGGTTTAAATAAAATTCAGTGTTGGAGTAAGCTTTTGCACGAATGTGGCGATTTCATAAAATAATCTTGGTCCAGAATTTCACTTTTGATCTTCAAATGCTTATCACAATGTTTTTTGAAATTTTCAAAAGAATCCAAATTATCGCACAAAGTGTGCTCGCGATCTATGTCTGACTGCTGAGTTTTTGCAATCTCGTTTATCCGTTTATCGTTTACTATCTTTACCTTCCGTTTCATCCATCATCGACGAATCAAGCTCTTCATCACAATACGTCCAGAACTCTTCGAAAGAATACGAATTTGCATAGAGAATTTCAAGAGTTGAAGCAATTCATTCAGAGTTATGAACATGTCACTAACATTAAATGATCTAAAAATTTTGTAATCTCAGAAAATGATCTCTAAAGGTCAATTGGAGGTCAAGTAACGGATTGACCTTGAACGACCTTAAACAATCAAATTTATCGTTCTTCAATCTGTAGGAAGCTAATGGTTCCATTCTTGGGTCTGCCATTCTAATAAAAAGAATACCGGTATTGTATTTTGCATCTCAGAAAAGTGCTTTCTCTAATTTAGCGAGAGAAGTTATTCGTCGCATGCAAGCTTTTCTTTCTGGATTTGCAAAAAAACCGTGAATTGTTTCCGATGGTGAGTAAAACGGTCTTTTTGGAATATTATTATAAAGAACAACGATAATAAGATGAGTTTCATCGTATGGAACGACAGATTTTCTGATAAATTTGATTTTTTATGCTGATTCTCAGCTGTGCATTGGGAATTCGCACTTCATCAGCGACACATTTCATCGCTTGATCAAGTCCGAGAATCGGTAATTTTTCGGAGTGATCTGTTAAATGCCAAGTCATTTTGGCAATACTAAAAAGAATTTTTTGTAAGAACCTGGCTGTTGGCCCAATTACAATCGGAATGATTTTAAATTTAGGGTAAGTGATTGCAAGTGAAGTCTTGAAACAAGGTTCTTTGTCATGCAACTGGGTTTCCAAGTAGAAAATAAAATCTTTTACCTTGCCAAGAGTATATGGTCTTATTAGTCTCGACCGATGCATGGATTCATGCATGAGAAACACAAGGGTAACCTGAAAATCCTAATTCATCACTCAGCTCCAAAAGTTTGTGATTGAAATTTTGCAATGTGTCATAAAATAGATATTTGAAAACGTCTTTGTCTGTTTGGAAAACGTATTTAAAATCATGTTGAGATGTTTTGAAAATTTTCGTAGACTGTGGAGAAATATAAAAAAAAGTTTCGAACAAAAAAGGGCAAATTAGTAAATTTTATTTATCTACGCAAATTTTTATGTATATTTTAGTTGGCGTTTCACGGTATTCTAAAAAATAGTAAATTTGTTCTTAAGAACTTACCGTGTTACTTGTTGATCTTGTTGTGTAATTAGCCGAACTATGGCGAGGGTATAATCGTCTCTGTGGCGTTTCTGCGAGGCACGTATACTCATGACTTGTGGAGAACCATATATTATGGTTTTCAAGGGCATTCAAGGTTATTTCGTTATTTGACCTCTAACTGATATTTGTATTTCATTATCTGAGAGTGCAAAAATTTTCCGATTGGTTTAATTTTGCTACAAGTTAGTATCTTACACCGTTGGAAAGATGAATGAATTGCATTTGCACCAATTGTACAACATAACGAGTTAAAACTCATATCTTTTGGCCAGCATATGTTCTGAAAATGTCACTAACATAAAACAATATGAAAATTGTCGCCCTTTCAGGAAATGACCTACAAATATCAGGCAGAGGTCAAATAACGAAATAACCTTGAATGATCTTTAAAATCATAATCTGTGGTTCTCATCAGTCAAAATACACAGCATGTAGGTACACAGGTTCGGGAGTTATAACTGTTAAAATCCGTAAGTTTTAGCTGAGAAGCCGCTAGCTGAATACATACCATTTGTTTTTTGAGGGCATGGGTTCTAACTTAGGATACAGTAAGGTCTCTCTTAATCTAACGCTTTTACCTAACTTTTACTTGTCTTTTTTTACTTTTTTTCTGTATGGTATTCTAGTTAACGCACAAACGGTTGATACTACAGATCCTAGATTTGAGCTAATAGCTTCCGCAAATTGGAGTTTGAAGTTACATGCTAATTCACTAATTATTCTGTTTTGTACCGCGTCATGTCAAGTCTGAATTTATTTTGTTTTTGCTGATCGTGTTTGCCAATAGGATTCCAATGTTGATTATCTTTATTAAGCTCTTCATAATTCTGGTTCCAATTCAAGTGATGTTAACTAGAGGCGTTCGGTATTGAGAAAAATTATCAACCGAATGATACCGAAACCGTAAAAAACACCAGTTATTCAGATTAAAGTTTATGAAATAAATCATGCAATGAGCAAGAACACGACTAACATCATTTAATCAAACGAGTTTCGACCTAGTGTCTACTTAATAAAACTTAGCATTATCTGGTTAAATTTAAAATTAACTTTGGTATTCATCTAATTGCAGGAGAATGGGTATCCCATAAGCTTATCAAACGCAAGTCTCGTCTTAAGCTCAGTTTGTTATTTCAATTTCTTATCGCTTACCCAAGTATCCATTAGGATTGAAATACCGAAACCACCAGCAAGGAGGGTCTCCAGAATTTTTCACTTTTTATCTTTTCGGTTTAGAGCTCAACTTTTTTTCTTATTACAGTTTTCATGCTAAGTTCAAAAATGAAGTGTTACCATGCTAATGTTAACTCAATAGTTAGCCAAACTCACCAACAGATTAACTTATGACCATTTTAGTCTAAAATATTAAACATTGTTCTTTTGCATCATTTTCACCAACTTACTAGGCTACTTTTTAGGTTGAATTTACTTTGAGCACAAAAAAACAACTTTAGATTAACCTCAATTTCCATCAGTTTATTTACAACAATAAAGCCAAATAACCCGATGATATTTGCAAATGTTGCCCATCTCGGTCCGTTAACTTTTGTCTTGTTGAGGCAATGTTAAAGTTAAAAGTCTTTTTTGAAAGCAAAATATTCTATTGGAATCAAATCAACTTTAGTCATCAAAGTAACCGTCATTGATCATTATAGCTGTTTTAGATTTAATCAATGATGCCAGTTAAACTTTGAGTCACATCTTTGTATCAATTTTCAAACAACCCATTTTGACATTCAATTCAAATTGAGACCTTTTTTCAATAAAAAACCTAAATTTGCTCACCCAAAAGTTTCCCAAGTTTTCCTAAACCATTTCGATTTTAAACAGTTTTTTGGTTTACAATTTTTGTCACAATAATAATGCAAAATAACCCAATGAGAGACATTAAACTCGACTGTGCATTTTTCAAAGTGCACAGTCAATGGCATTAATAAAGAGCATTTTGTTCCAACCCAATAATTACCATTAAAAGTAATTGAATCCTGCAGATGGAGTTGGTTGCTGTTTAAATATCAAAGGTAATTGATTAAAATGATAAAGTCGCCACTTTTTTTTGTTTCATAAGGATGATAACCTGATATTGATCTTGCAATTGCAGTTCAATTGATTATCATTAGAAGAGGGTTCAAGTGAAATTGATGGCCATGATAATGAGAAAACAAGACCAAAAAGACAGCGAAGACAGAGAAAAGTGCGAAAAAAAAGAGTTTAATTGAAAATCAAATTAAAGGGTAGACTGTTAATGTATTTACTTGCAATTCAATTATTGATTAAATAAACTGATAATAATGGTCATCCTTTTAGTCTTCCAAATCATTTCTAATTTACTTAACACTTTTCGCCCTTCGCTTGTTCATCATCACCATCCTTCTCCTCCCACTTTTTCATCTCAATCATTACCATCAACTTGCCAGGCAACTCGCCATCTTAACCACCATTTCTCATTAACTTTATCTTTCCTCTCATCATTTGCGCATTCATTAACTTTCAATAATCTGAAAAGCTCAACCAGAACATAAAATCGATTGACTTTCAACACTTTACCATTTTGTTGGCTCTCAATGGCGAGACAAAAGTCTTTAATCAATTCACTTGGAATGTCCAATAACAGCGAAAATCTTTTTAAACTCAAGTAAAGGTGACAGCGAGCTTATGTAAAAGTGTCCGTTTGGCACAGAGATTTGACATTTCCAATCGATAGAGGAAATTTTGATGAACAAAAGTCTTCATTGGCATATTTCATCTAGTGTGAACTTTAGCTTAGCAAACGCGTTTGAAAGTAGAAAAAGGCAAAACAGAGCTGATAGAATGAGAATTTCTTCAATTTGATTAATTATTTTACATTATTCAAGATTCTCTTTTGATTCAGTTTTACATTTTAAGGTGAAGATACTAAAGGTTAGCAATGAATGTTAACTAACGCAACAAAATCAACGTAAATTTAAGATGGCCAACAATAAGGATCTTACAATCTTCAACATAAACTATCCTAAAGACAGTTTAACATCGAAATACTTTTTCTGTTCTTTCTTTTTCGTTCTGTTTTCGATAAACTTTTGCAAAGAAAAAGTTTCGAGTTTCAACAATTGAATCAAAAGCGCATCTCGACTGAAATTAATCATCAATAGATGGCGTCGTTGAATGCAAAAGATAATTAAACTTGAAAATGAATGCAAAAGTCAATCGTTTACTGAAACCCAAAACTGAACCCGTTCACTTGGGCAAGGTGAAACAAGTGTTTAAATGAATAATCAGATGAATGTTAATGATTTTTTATTCAACTTGCCAACAAACGGAATAAAAAGTTGAACAAAAATTGTATGCAAAAAAGAGGTGAAAAAGCAAGGTTAGACTTTTGCCTTTTTAAAGCACAAAAATTGGTTATTTTATTTTCCAATTTATTATTATAGGAGGATTATTTATAATTGAAAAAAATGGCGAAAAAAAAGCTTATCGGATTACCCAGAATGAGTGAGCCTCATGAGTAGTAGGGCAAGTGGGTGGTGGTGAGTGAGAGGAAAAGAGAGAAGAGCGCAAAAAAGGTGTTTTAATAATTTTAAAGATCGATAAAGACTGAGGGTGCAAACTGTAAATTACACTTTGAAAAATGAAATTTAGTCAACATTTTTTTTTGGTTCCCTTCTCTGCTCAGTTAAATTAGCCTTTCTTTTATAATCATTTTTTGTTCCTTCCTCCCTTCATCATCACCATCACCATCACCATCATAATCATCATCCTTTTCTCTTCCTATTTAATGATGGTTTGATTTGTCTTCATCTTTTCTTGTTATTCAATGATAAAGACCATACAGTAGTAGTTCCGTGTTAAATCCGTTTGGCGTTATTGGCATTGATCATTATCATGATGCTGTTATTTTTGATAATGATGATGATGATGATTAGAATGAAGACAAAGTTTTTCGTTTTTTTATCTTCTCCTTCCATAGAGAATTGTTATTAACAGAAGAAGACGAAGAAGAAGAAGAAAGAGAAAACTAATGAACAGAGATTGATGGAAGTTATCTCTTTGAAGGGGAAAAAGGCAAACTTTTTATGCTCATGGAATAATAATATGCAGTTTTTTTCCCTAAATAATCACTCCCTGTATGATTCTCTGTCTTCCATAGACACAAGTCTTTCTCTTTTTTTCTCATCAATATCTTCTCTTTTCTTCATAATCATCACTTTGCGAAAGGCTCTCTTTTTCCTCTCATTTTTACCCAAAAATTATCTTCATTTCTACTCATGTACCAAAAGATACTCATTAAACCTTGAATATTAGCAAGTAACCTCTTCCTCTTCTGGTGTTAGTTTTTCATCATAAAACCCATTCCAACACCGAGTCTGCGTTCAGGTTGAAACAAACCTTTTTTTCTGCTTCTTCATCCCCATCATCAGGTTACTCTCACAGCAACTTTGACTCTTCCCTGGTTTCACTGAAAACACAGTTAACATGGTAATTAAGGTTTATTTTTTTCTTCTTCTCTCTTCTTCCATCTTTTATTCTTCATCATTCTCATCATTCTCATCATTCTGTTGCTTGTTATTAGTTTTTCATTTCCAAATGAGTCTCTAAATACTATTGCGCAGTTATGCAACTCATTATCCATTAATATAATATTATTAATATGTCTAAAGATTAAACTCAACTTGCACTTGTTATAAACAAAAAAGCTCAAAGTTTATTGGTTTTAATGTATAATATTGAACGATAATATTAATGATAATGTTGATGATGATATTAATGATTCAACATGAATATTTTTCTTCTCTCCCTTCGTTCAGATTGATGCTTGTCCATCATCATTACCAACATTCAACCTTTACTTTTTTTGTCTTTTCTTCTTCTTCTTCTTCTTCTCAATATCTTGCATTACTGCTGACCAATTGAATACAATGTTGGCGAAAACAATTGTTCATCAGAAGATAATTAAATTGATTCAGATTGATGTGCAAAGAGAAACCAATAAATCATCTTGGATTAATCCTTTTAATGAAAATTAATGTCATTAACTTTGTCTATAAGTTATTAACTTTTCTTTTTCTTTACCTTTCTCATGCTGAGAAATGATAATGATGATGAGTAGGCAAACAATTGACTCTAATTGTATCCGGTAAGGATCATGCAAAAAGCGACCATCGACTTCAATTAAAGATTAATTAAAGGTAAATGGAAATTAATGTTGGAGTAAAGTTGAAATGAAACAAAAGCTCAAGCCAAATGTGAGGTTAACGGACTGAATATCAATTATGAGCGACTTGATGAAAGTTAATGATAATATTAATGAAAATAAAGACTCATTTGATATGCAATTTGCAAGGTTAATTTGCTCACTCTCAGTGTGCTAAAAGTCATTCAATTTAAATCTATTATCAGTAAATTTAAAATGCATCAACCAATGAATCAATGAATCGTCAAGAAAACAAAAAAAAATGTGATTTCTTCTTCTTCCTCTTTGAAGGATAAACAGTGGGTAACAATAAAGAAGAGAGGGAGTCATCGTCTTGCTGAGCTGAATGACCATGGAAGAGAATGAGATGAACAAGATGAAACTTATGAATGAATTCACGCAGCGACTCAAAGTACAAGTTTCTCCTCTTATCTCTTTTTTTTCTAATTTAGTAAGAAACTGAGAAGATAAAGTGAAGATTAAAAGTCACATTTAATTTAAAGAGCGTGCCATTCTGATCATCATCTCCATGAATCTGATTACCATTGGACATCAATTGTTTCTCTACCAATCAAGGGATCCAATGGAAAGAAATTGTTAATCTTTCATTTTAATTCTTATCAATGCTTCTGCTGAGCATCAAAAATGTTTCAATGAACAGGTAAACTAGATGAAAATGAAGAAATTTTTTCTTCTTCTCTTCTCTCTGTACAATGACAGTGAAAAGTGATACCGAATCCTTCAGGTGATTAATATCAAGGAGAAAGTCAATCAAGAAATCTTGTTGTAATTCATCTGTCAATCAAAGAACAAAAAAAAAGTCAAAAAGAAGAAAAGTTACTCTGTTTTTTGCTTCATCTTCTTCTTTCATTATGGATAAATTGAAATTGTAATGAAATACAAATATTTAAAAGATTAACTTTTCAGATGAAATATTGATGATTGAAGGTGCAAAGTTTGGCTTTAAAAAAGTAAAGCTTGAAATGTTTATCATTAGTTGCGCAGATACCATTAACAAGGTGAGATTGTTTGATTGAATATAATGATAAATGTCCATTTTGTTTTAAAATGTTTCTCATAAAAGATGAAATGAATCAAATCAACTTTATTCATCATGGCTTTTGGTTTAGTCATTTGTTTCAACTTGTTTTACAACTTTGTTGTCATAACAATAATAAAAGATAACCCGATGAAGCATCTTGAACTCTTAATCAGCATAAAACAGACAAGTTGAACTTTGAGTAAAATCTCTGAAATGAACATTCATTTTCAATTAAAATTTAGTCTGCCCAGCGCACAGTATAATGGGTTCAAACAAGTAAGTTTTACTTTTCGAGTCATTCGAGAGATTACGACTGAACGCTTCCAAGCCAGAATCTCGTCATTATACGATCCCGATACCGTTAAGTACTCAATGTGGCCATAGGTAAAACTATGTTGGTGTAACCGATATTTACCATACCCTTTAATGGAGATAAAGCATTCAGGTTCGGGTTGATAATATTGACAATAAGATCACACCGGCTATTCCGACGGATCAAAGGGATTTATTTTGGTCTGTCTGAGTATAAAATGATCCGTAGACGACCCAGAGCCTACCAGGGTGCAGTATTTAGTAGAGATGTAATCATAATACGATCTATTGAGACTCAGACTTTGACAGGAAGATTTTGGTTGATGTTAACATCAAATTGCCTTTTTTGACCATAAATTCATTTAGGTCTACCTGAGTATGAAATGATCCTTAGATATTTCAAAATAACACTGATAAAGTTTACTATACTTCTAACTTTAAATCTTCAAAGGCGGACAGACATCATTTTGCAACTGTGGATGGAACTTGAAATAAAATCAACTTCGTTTATTGGAGTGGTTTGACCTTTAGCCAGTCATTCTAATTACGTTTTGAGTCGATGGACATGGAAAATTATCGGATTTTATCGAACAAAGTTTCTCTGGAAATAAAAAATTTGGGCTTCTTTTGCTTCACATTTCTCATTTTTAAATTGTCTTCATTGATTTACCATTGTATTAGACGATAATAATAGCAGATGGAAAAGGTAAAAGGTAATATTTACCTTGGGTTAATTAATTTACTGCAAAGTTGTCTTTTGTTGACTAACATGAGAAAACATATGGAAAGGTATACAAATAGATGGGAGAGAAGGATGATGAGTTGGAAGATGGCGAAAGGTTGTAATGAGTAAAGGTAAAAACAAGATTAAAGAAGATGATGATTGAGAGAGTGGAAAAAGAGGGTCGATTTAACCCGAGGTAATGAGTTAATTGTTTAGCTGATCATTTAGACAATTAATGTTCCAGTGTCAACATAGTCTTCAAAGTAATAACAAAATGTCAAAGAGACAAATAAAGTTGTGCAAGATGTGAATAAGTGCGCCAAATTAAAGTCAATATGTAAATGCACATCTAATCCAATTGCAGCCAACAAGAAGAACAAGCCTGCTCCAAACCCAAAGGATAGACGCATTTTCCCAATTTACAATTTAAACCTTTTTTCTTGGAAAAAAAACAGTAACCAGAGAAAAGCAAAAAAAAGTTTGGACCAAAAGTAATGCACAAAAAAATGTAACATTTTCCATTTTTTAAGCTCATTTTGATAATGAACATCTTTATGCTCTCTTCCCGTCACCCTTTCACCCTTCTCAACATTTTCCGTTGTTCAATTTTGCCAATTTACAAATTTCAATAGCCAAGAGACTTGTATTTGCATAGCAGCCAATAAGCGCACAAGTCAACTGTTTCCTGCAACTTGGCTAAAGCCGGTTAAAATGTGATGCAGAGGATCGACCGATTGCCCATTAAAATTAGCTGTTCACTTGCTCATGAAAAATCGATGCATTGAACGCGAAATGAGTTAAAAATCTGTATCCATCTAATGGCCAATAATAATGAGCATTTTTCATCTTTCCTTTGCCTTCTTCTTGTGATGATACTTTTCAAGATGATCATGTTAATATGTAAAGACTGTGATGCAGATTATATCTTTTAGCACCGCCATCCTCATCACCTTCAATGATTTTTGATGATGAAAAAAAAGGAAGAAGACAAAGATGATGGAAAAAAGGAAGAAATGTGTAACAATTCATTGTTAAAGGATCGATTACTGAGAGAAGAAAAAATGTTTACTCTCACTTTCATTTTTTTGTTTTCCTTCTTTTCTTCTTCTCTTCACTCCAATACTAACTTTCATTTACTTTCTCATCAAAATTCATCTTCTTTCTCTCTCCTTATTTGTGCTTGCTGTTTATGTTATCCTCTTGTCTCATCATCAGCCTCATCCCTTCACCTCCCTCTTTACTCTCTTTTTAACCTAAAAAATAATCTCTTTTTTTGAGGGCTTTTTTGTCTCTTTTTTGTGATCCTTTCAAAGAGCAAAGAGAAGAAAAAACTTTCATTGTTTCCATCATTCAACTTACCCTTGCCCTTTATTTGTGATGATGCTATTTGTTATCCTCATTACCTTATCATCTCCATCATCATCCTCATCTGCATCTCTTTTCCCATTTCACTCATTCTCATCATCATCCTCATCATCACTTGAGGAATAAAGTATTCAACTATAATTGGCCATTTCTTTGCTTTCTTTTACAACTTTTTGTTCCCTTTTTTTATCATTTTTATCCTCATCTTTGATTCTTCTTCTTCTTCTTCTTTGTCTTCATTCTTCTCCGCCATCTTGTTAGATTACATTAGAGATTCAATTTTTATCCCGTAAATGACAAAACAGCAAAAGGCTTGGATCTTAATGACGATCAACAATCACATCTTCTCATCAAATCTTCATCATCTTCCTTTCTTCTTCTTCCTCTTCCTTCATCACCAATCTGACACTATTTTCATCAAACCTTATTTGTTATTGAAATGAGTTGTTCATTAAGATCATTGCCATGAAGAGCAAAAAAATTGTCAACTCAAACCAAACAAACTAAATGATTTTCATCTTGAAAAAGAAGACAATTTTCATCATTTTTCTCACAAACTCACAGTGCAATGCAAAAGATTGAAACAAAAGGCTGATAATGAAGTAAACATTAGTTGCAATAATGAGCAGTTTATCAGTCAAATTGGTAAACTTTGATTTGCAACTGAATAATGATTTACATTTTTGCAATTGAAAATTTCCAGGTAAATGGAAATATTGAAACTGAAAAGAGATTCTTTCAACATCAATCATGTTCAGCATGAAACGGTAGCTCAACAGTTGATGTTGAGTTTCATGATCATGATAAATTCATTTTACTGGATAAACATAAGCCGGATGTGAGTGATTCTGATTTGCGTTTATATGAACAAGAAGCTCAAGAATGATCATTTCCAATTGTAAACAGTTTACAAGTTTGCATGATATTAAAGATTATATTGAAAGACCAAAATTGAATATCATTTCTTTTTCTTCTTGTTGCTCTTCATCTTCATCTTGAAACAACTTTATCCTTACCATTTACACTTATAAAATCATTTTACATCCTTTTTTGATGGCTTATCAAATTATGAGTTTTCACTATTTTCTTGTATTCTTGCATTCAATCTCTTTCCAACTTCTGATAAGGTCGTGATCGTCAACATAACGATAACTATCATGAGATGATGGCGATGATCAACTTGATCATGTTACCTTGAATCACTTTTTATTATTATTAGCATTTTTGTTATCACAGAGTCACGATTGAGACAAATAATGGAAATGATAAAAGAAAAATTTTTGTTGTTCTCTTCTCTCAATTTTTTAATCTTTTTTCTTTCTTTTTTCCTTTTCTTTCGCCATTCATTCCGTTTCAGTTAATTAATAGTTTCACCGAATCTGCATATTGACTGAGAAAATACATTATTCAAGTTCAATGGCATTTTCATGTTCATTTAAATGGAAAACTCATTTAATCGCTTTGTCATGAATTTAGTTTCCACTCAACTTTTAGCTTCGATTTTTTTGTCTTGCAAATTCAATTAATCAGACTGAATCAGATGGTCAGTTTAATGAGCAATAAAAGTAAAGCAAAATGGAAAAATTCCGATTTTTGTAAATTCCAAGTTTCATTGAACTAGCCATGAAGACTATCGTTGTTGCAATTATCTGTTGATTAAATCAAGTTCATTTTTAGTTTCGTCTGAAAAGTTGAATCCATTTTGATAATGATTTTTGTTCATTGTCCTAATGAGTTTTAACAGCGAAATGGGAAATGCTGAAACCGAGATCATAATTCATATTGTATTGATGAATTTCATTAGCTTTTTTTACCTGATTAAGATGAATTGAACTTGCTAATAGGCGAAGGGTAAAGAAAAGAAAAGGAGTAAAAAAGTTCTGGTTTGATAATCATGATAACAATAATAATAGTTGATAATGATAACAATGAGACAGAAATAATAAATTTTAAGGTTAAATGGTTCAACTCATTAAGAAACAACGAAAACCTTTTAAGAAATAATATAAAGAAGACAAAGAAAATGAAGAAAATGATTACGATGAAGAGAAGAAGGAAGATGAAGAGGAAAACAATCACATTTGGTGAGTTGGAAGAATCGTTGTAATCATTAAATTGATAAACTTGTTTGCAGCTCTTTCAGTTGCTCATCAATTAACTGGATTAAAAAACAAAAGGACAATGAATATAGTGTCGATGATTATCATGAGTCTAATGATGAGAGTGAAGATGAGGGAAGACAGGGAAGGAGGTGGTCGGTGGGGAGGGTTTAATGAAAGAACAAAAGGGGAGAGAAGAAGAAGAGAGAAGACGAAAGGAGGAGTTTACCAGGGAGATGATGAGGTATAATTGGCAGGGTTCATTAAAAAAGACTTGGTAAGTGAGAGGTTGCGAGTAAATTAGATGATGATAATGATGAGAAAAGGTAATGAAACTGGGGAGGAGAAACGGGATAACTTTACTCTGTTTGTGTCTTAATGAACTTCTCTTCCACCTCCCACTTTTATCTTTCAAATTGAAGGTGTTTTTCTTAATTTGATTGGTTAAGGGAAACTGGCAAATGAGGAAAGAGTTGATTCAATGATCATCATGAGAGAGAGACTGAGAGAGAAGTGCAAATGAAATTAACAAATCAAATCTTGTAACATCACAGTCTGATGAATTTAGCATCATTATCTGATTAAGAGAGAGAGAGGGAAAGAGAGAGCAAAAAGTGGTTACTCTTTGCCAAGATTAATGTTCAACTAAATTATGATGAAATTAATGAATTTTGCTTCTTCTTTCATGTTTATTCATTATGTATGTTGGTTTTGTGAAGAAGAGTCTCTTTCTCCTTCTCTCTGTGGTTTCTCTTTGGTCATCTTTTTTTCCCTCTCTTCTCTCACTTTTGGTTTTGACCCAAAATTGTGGCCTAATTTTTCCCCATTTATCTTCATTTTCTTGTTTTTCAATTATTTTATTTCTCACTTGCAACATTAAAAGCATTCAATTGATGGTCAATCAAAAAAAGATTTGCCCATTTTGAGCGGCGATCAATGTTGCCAAGTTTTGCCAGTTTTAATGCGCAAAGTAACCACTCAAGTTATTAATGCATTTTACAAAATTGGTATAATTACAAGGGTTAAAAACAAGCCGATGGTGCTCTGAAAACTCTTAATTGATAGTCATGAGGCCGATTAAGTATAGAAATTAAAGGTTTTTGTATTCAATTTACATTTTGTTGAAGGTCTAGGCCGTTTCTCGGGAAACCTAAATATTCAAGATACTTCACAAGTTGAACTGATCATCAGCGTTTGATTTTGATGGGATCAGAGTTTAGATCTTTTGTGTAAACCGTTGATAATTCAAACAAGCTCAACAAAAAGTCTCAAAAATATGAGCACAGATCATTGAAAGCTATTTTTCTGGTGGAAATTCTTATGCATTTTTTAACATTATGAGCTTTTCAGCTACCAGAGTCGAAACAGTATAAATTTTAAGATCTTGTTTGCAGACTCAACACTTTTATTAAGGTTGGATAGAGAACTTTCGACTGATTGACAAATACAAGATTGGAGGCTATATAAATCAAGGAACTGATTTTTGGGTTACGCAAAGTCTTAAAAGAAGCACATGATGAGGGAAAGTTTATATGAACTACGTAAACTGACGATTACGAAGGTGACTTTGAACGAAAAAGACAAGTAAACTTGTGCGTGGGGCTGTGTCTTTTGACTTTGCTTTTGTACTCTCGTCTAATCTGGATGGTGTTAGTAAAATGTTTCGATAGTTCATAAGATCTTAGAGTTCGGTTCCGGTTTTGATATCGATAATTTCTCTTGACCGGTTTCACTACTTCAATCCTAATAGATACTTGGAAGGTCTTTTTCAAACGATATACAGAAGACGTTGATATGATGTTGCGTAGCTTCTTGAGCTCATATCCTCCTTCTTTCTTTAAAATTAATACATTTCGATTTTCAGTTTCTATAATCTAAATTTACGGTGTTTTTACGGCACAGTTCAAAAGCCTAATCAAATCCTGTAATTTAGACTGGAAAGCAAAGCGAAAAATGCTCAAATCAAATAAACTTTTGTGATCACATTGACAATTAATCATCATTTTGCTAGTTGCTTCACGACTTTGATTACTTTGTCACAATAATAATGCAAAATAACCCGATGACGTTGATGAACCTCTGAACAAGCCCAAGCTAAACCTGTGAGTCAACCTGCACGCTTATCAACTTATACTCAACCAATATTTGATTTTATCAAAGTAAATGAGAAAAAAGTTCCAAATCACCAAATGATTATCTCAAGGTTAATGACAATTTATACTTTACCTTGTTAATCAAATTAAACAACATTAACAATAATGACAATTAACCAATCGAAATGAATAAATGCAAATTAACAAAGTGGACATTTGATGGACATTCAATTTGTTAATTTGTTGTTACTCTCTCATCATCTACCAACCAAATGAACGAAACGAAAACATTTTTTTTCTCTATTCTGTAAATGAAATTACCTAAAGCAAATTACAGTTCCAATTACTATTATTATTATCATTATTATCATCATTATTAATAACTAATTGTTGTACTTTACCTGATTACACAAGGCATAAATCATTTACTAACAATCAACTTATTATCAAGTCACGTCAAGGTAAAGGCTCTAATGATAACTTTTGTCTCCACTTTCCTCGTTTAACCTTACAAGCGTGAGTAAGACCAAGATGAAGATGGCGAAGATGGCGAGTTATTGATGGCGAAGCAACAAAAAAAAGTTGATTATTATTACAATAAATTAGTCTCTTTCAAGATGATATTTAACCAATCAAAAAGGGAAACATATTGTTCTGTTATCAACAATCAGTCAATGAAGGTTATTGCAATTAATAATCAAAAAGCGTTATTAAAGCTTTTAATCATAACTTATCTCTCAATCAAACTAATAACAATAATGTATAATAATAATCACTTTATTGATTGATGTTATTTAATTTCAGATTTTTCTTCTTCTTCTTCTTCTTCTTCTTCCTTCTTGTTCTCAATATTTTTCCTGTTGACTTTATTATCAACATTTTGCTGGTTGATTGGTTAGTTAGTTAATTAACTTGCCTGAAAAGGATATTTGTTGATATGTCATGATTTACAAAATGAAACCACTTAAGACTAATTTTGATCAATTAACTGAGGAAAGATGGCGAACAAGGCTCAACTTTTTGTTCAGTTAATGAATATGACTTTTATCATGGAACAAGGATTTATTAATAAAGTGATGTCGAAAGGATGGTGAAAGAATCAAGATAATTGAGTGTATGCAGAAAAAGATGATGATCGTTAGTTGTGGTTCAGATTGCAATTGGATAAATGGAGTTAATTGAGACCAAATGAGATGCAGTGAGAAGAATGATGAGGATGAAGGCGAAGGTATAATTCAGAGAGAATTGTATTAATGGAATAAATAGGTAAGATGATGAGAGGAGAAGATGCAAACAAGACAATGAGGATGAGGGAAGAGAGAGAGAGAGAGAGAATGGAAGATGAAAATGATGAGATTGATTTGATGAAAGATCCTGGAACGAGAACAAAAGGTGACTATTGTAAGGTAAAGAAGAGGGAAAAATAAAAAAAAAGCATGAAGATGACATGATAGGATCAGAGATCAAATGAGTGAAAGTGAATGTTGAAAAGGAAAATAAGAAGAAGAAGAAAATGAAGGGAAGAGAAGAGAAAAAGATGTTGCTAAGTTGGATGATAAGGTAAGGTGATGATAAGACATAAAAATGATGATCATCATGAGCAATGTTAACATGAAGAGTAACAGATGAAAATGGTAACAAAAAATGACGAGAGTCTCGTCATTATCCTCATTTGTTGTATTAAAATATCAAACACTAAAGATGAGGCCAATTGCTAATTTACATGATATTTGTATTCATTCAAAGACTGATCGAGTTAACAAGTCCAAACCAAGAGTAACAAGTTGATTGACAGTCAAGAGAAGATGATCATTCTTCTTCTTTATCGTCGCCATATTATTCATTGTTCAATGTTTTCTGCGTTTCAAGCCATCCATTTAGCTTGAATACATTTATTCAAGTTGAACAATGGAACACTCAAAAACTGGAAATCCAGACGATTTAGATTTGAGACAAAATAAAAACATAACTTAACTATCGACTTTTCTCACACTTCAGTCGGATTAGAAACCCGATTAGACCTGAGCTTGAAACCCATATCGACAATGGACAAAGCTGAGCGAGGAGCGAGGCTAAATCGAGTTAAAAATCCATAAAAATTGAGTCTGAATCATGGAGAAATCTGCAGAAAAGGTGAATGAAAAAAATGACCGAAATCAAATGTTCAATCGTTTTTCCGAAGATAATTTGAATTGTTGGAGAAAAATGAAATACTCTTGATGATGAATCTTGTTTCAGTCTATCTAATGATAGCTATTAAAAGATCAGAAAAAGTATAGAATTTTGAACATGGAAAAATCTCGAGACTAATTTGAAAACTCGTCGATTACTTTTCGCTTGTTTGACTTTTCCGATAATGAATCGCATTCATAACGCGAGATGAATCTTGTCTTTATCAATAGCAAATTCACAGTCCAGGGACAGGAAAAGATCAGGAAAGCCTCTGAATTTTGTACTCGAAAAAATCTTGACCTTAATTCCGATTTTTTCGATTATGTCGAGTTTCTTTGTCTTTTCGATTTGTATCCAAATTTTAAAAGCTAGATTCTCATGAAAAATGTAAGCTTTTGCCTTAAATCCATTTGAATGTCAATTTTGTCGAAAATGAAAAATTATTTCATTATTATTGTAATTATATTTCACTTCACTTCTCTCGATCATTTATGGCAACGCATTTGGCATATTTTTTGTTTCCTCTCTTGTTCAAGTTAATGTTGCTTTTGAAAATGTTTGAATAAGTTTATAGCAATGGTTTGACAGACACAAATTTAGGTCAAAAACAGATCAAATAAAGGACAGAAACTGGATCCAATAGATATTGTTAAGTCTCGTGTCAATGGTTTGATCAGTCTTAATTTGATTTTGCATTCAATCTCTTTATCTTCATCAACATCCTTTATCCATTTCAACTTCTCCTTCCATCATCTTTTCATCTCTATTTTGCATCTTTTTTCTTCTTCTGCCCACCATTGATTCGGTAAACAACCGCCAATCCAAACACATATCAATGATAATCAAGTTGATGCAATCAACTGGATCGATAGCTGGCCATGAAATGGACAAAAATTGAACATTCTGTGTATTCACTTGAAACACTAAGTTAATTGTCGAGCGACAAATTAACACTCTAAATGTCGAGTGCAACTCTTGTCTCAAAAATGATCAAGATTCGATGTTGGGCCAAGACAGGAGAAATCTGGTGATTTCCAAACAACAATTGTTATGAGAAGAAACATGAAGATAATGATGAAAATGATGAAGAGTAATAAGAGGATGAAGAAGCGTGAAGAAACCAACAACTTGTATAACCTTGTCTGTAACTTGACTGAGCTTTTCCAATCCCAATGTGTTGAACCCCAAAAGGTAAGGAGAGAGAAAAAAAGAAACAATAAAATGGAGAAAAAAAAGTTCTGACGACTAATCATGTAGACTATTCATTGATTGTGGCATTGACCTTGACAAACACACAAACAAACATCAATAACAAAAATAATAATAGGTAATATCATAACTCTTGGAAACTCCTTTCAACTATTTAACAAGTTTACCTTTACAGGTGACCACCATGAGTGTGATTACTTCCGATGTTGAGCATTTGCCTTTTGCCGTTTATATTACTTTTTGACTCTTTATCAGCTTGACTCATGAATCAATTTTCGCATGAAATTTATTCAGACTTTAGATTTTTCAATTTTCTCTTTTTTCAACTTTTTTCATTAGCTTTCCGTTAAAACAATTGTCGGCAAAGTGATGCTAAATCAGTTGAGTGACATTAACGGTGCTCAAAGTATCTTGTAACTGTTGAGTGAGAAAAGTGTTCAAAAGCTTTTCAATCTTCAACTTGTTCATCTTCATGTGATGAATACATTTGTCATCACCCACTCTTGCGTCCACATGACAACCTTGTTTACGTTCGCGTTTCCCTTTTCTCCACTTTTCTGAACCTTAAGCGAGTGAGAAAAAAACACCGGAAAAACTGGTTAATAACGTATAATTATTTGTTATCAACATTACTATTAACTTTGTAACTCTCCCTTTGGATGACATTAACATGTGCTTCATAAGAAATGGTTATTTGCATAACAATGCCATCATTTTGGATGATTGATAGTGTTGAGCGTGAAGAGAAACGAGTTAAAAATTCAAGTTCAAGTAAAGAAAGGAAAAGGTTACAATTTTTTTACTTCAATTCAATATTCTTTATTCAATAATGATAAGTAAACATGTTTAATAACAAAATTATTGACCTTCAATAATCACTTTTTTGCTATTTATTATTGTCTCATTAGTGGTGTAAAATTTCAACCCTTTTCGTGTTTTAATCAATTGTTGGGGAAAAGATTGAAAGCAAATGATTGTGTTAATGTTTTTTTCAAATGTTTATAGTCAATAGATTTGAAGCGAGCTTAGAGAGCATAAAATGGTTTGTTGTTTCAAGTCTAGTCACTTGATCGCTCTGATAACGTCAAATTGTCAACTTTGTGAATCAATAGCCGTGATAAACTAACATGAGTTTACAGTCGGTATCATTACTGGAAGCTTATGAGCAATTTAATTTAGCAATGGCCAAGAAGCTTTTGTTACGATGAAAAATGGTTCGATCGGCATTTCAATCTCCGGTCCCTCTGAGGAACTAGTTCAGCTCATGTCTTTCAAGTCAAGATGGTTTAACTTTAAGTTTGATTTCAAGAAAAGTACTTACAAATGCAGAGATTAAAACTTTCAATATCGATGAATAAATCAATATGAATGTAACAAAAATATCGATACACTGCAGTACTTGATTACAAAAATCTTTGTAAAAAATCTGATCAGGTATATATTCTAACAGATCAACCAAAATCTTCCTGTCAAAGTCTGAGGCTCAATAGACTATGATAATATCTCTGCTAAGTACAACAACCTGCCAGGCACTTGGGTCATCTATGGGTCATTTTATACTCAAGCAGACCAACATGAATTTGTTTTGAATTTATGGTCGAAAAGTCGGTTTAATGCTATTATCAACCCAAATCTGAATGCTTTCTCTCCATTAAAGGGTATACTAAATATTGGTTACACCAACATGCTTTTACCTATGGCCACACTGAGCACTTTACTTAACGGTATCGGGATCGACGAGATTCTGGCTTAAAAGCGTTCAGTCGTAATCTCTCGAAGAGCTTGAAGCTCGGTTCCTCTCGCATAGAGCAGGATTTCTTTTGCAACGACAAGCCTTCAGTAGGGTAAAACTAACCTGTCTCATGAAAAACTCTGCCTGCTATTAAAGCCAGATCATTTAATATCATCAATGACACAAATTGGTTCGATTTCTCTGTTATCTAAGATACGAATGCTTTCGATTAAACTTTACATCAAGAAACTTTTGACTTTCACGGCTTTTCACTTTTCACTCATCTTAATGATATTCAAGTGTGAATAAATGAAACAGTAAAAATTTAGATTTAATCTAGCAAAGGTTAACTTTCGAGTAAATAATATGTTGTTTACTGTTGAATGGAAGAGAAAGAAGCGCGAAAATTTTAGAGCAAGATTAATGATGATGAACATGTAATGATGAACAGTAATAGTAAACTTGTAAAATGGTCTAAAAAGAGAGAGACAGACAGACGAAGAGACAGAAAGAGAAGCCAAGAAAAAATTGGAAAAATAGAAGATGAGGTAAAAGGAAAAAGAGATAAATCTTGAATGATGTTTGAATGTTCATTTTTGTTTCTGTTTTTTCTTTCTTTCAAGATTATCAGGATGATAATGATGAGAATGCAAACGGAATAGTGATGACGATACGTAAAATGAAAATAAAAGGTAAACAGTAAGCAGGAAGAAGCAAAAAAGGGATAAAAGTTGAAATGCAAGTGAATCTACAATTAGATTGATTGTTTCATTTAAAAATGAACAAAATATTGTCAAAGGTTAATGATGACTTTAATCATCTTCTTGTTTTTCCTTCCAAAACTTTCTCTCTTATCCATCTATTCAATTCTCATGAGTCTTTAATCAGCTGATCATCTTCTCTAAAGGTTGATGAAAATGGAATCGTAAATCAGGAGCAACAACAAAACAAAAGGTAAATCAAACTGAAAACGAATAGTAAAGATTATCAAGATTTTAAAGTTTCATCCATTATTTCAACGATAATTGGAATGAAAAAAAGATGAACATTTAAATGAATTGGAAGCAAAAAGCTAATCCAATGTTATAACATTTACAACTTTACTGTCTTCAAAGGGTTGCAATTATCGGGTTAATAATGATCTTTAAATGTTGATCAATCATTAGGTTTCAAGAGATGACTTGAGTAGTTGAGATTAACCTTTTATTTCACCATTGAACAACTTTCCAGTTTCTCTGTTTTTTTCACCTTTCATTTGTTCATCTTGAAATTAATCATTGAACCAGCAAAGGCGAAGAGGCAAAAGAAGAAAGTAAAAAGAGTTTAAATAGTAAATTTTTTATCTTCTCAATTTGATCATAATTATGTTTCAAATTATTTCTCTCCTCTTCTCATCATTATTGTCATTATCTTCTTAACCTTTATCTCTTTTTTTCGGAGCTTTTCTTCTTCTTTTTACAGGTATTATTACAGTCTATTACAACAATTGGTGTTTACAGTGTTTAACTTATTCAACTTGTGCAAGTCCAAGTTGCGTTCAATGAACAAAATGATCAATAGTAATCAGTGAAAGTTGATTGGAAATTATTGCATTAGTCGAACAAGAAGAAGAGAGAAAAGGAATAAAAAGAAAATATTCAAGAGAAGAAAATGGCAGAAGAAAATGATGATTACCTGTTTGACCATAAAAATTGGCCATTTTTGCTGTTAATCAACAGAAATGGGTAAAAATGGCAAGAAAAAAGTGAACCTAAAATCGTCGATTTTCAACTTGAAGTTGATCATTATTTTTCACTTTCCTCTTCTCAGCCAATCTTTTTGAGACAATTTTTATTCTCAGTCTAATTCTTGTACACGAACAATTTCCACTCTCTGTCTTGATCATCATCATCTTTTTTTTCATGTGAACTATCATATTAAATTGTTGATTATCCATTGCCTTTACCATGACTGCTGTTTAAAGCAAAGAAAAAGTTTAACCTTCAATGATCTTATTAATCTGATGATGAGAAGGAGGAGAAGATGAAAAGTATAAAATAAAACCATCAATAACTTTGCCATTTAACTTCACAACTAGAGTCAAATGATAATCAACCCATCATGTTCAATATGCATGTTCAGATGATTGAAGAAGAAACAAAATTGTCGATTTCGTGATCAACATCTTTGAATGTGATTAAAGAAGCAAAATTACAGAGATTTCGTCTTTTTCTCAACAATTGCTCAAAGTGCCCAAATTATGGCAACAATGGCATTGCTAATAACAGAACCAATTAGGAGTCCATCAGTTTTTCATGTTCACACAAATTGCAATTTGTTTACCTTCAATTTAATTACAATTTCAATTGAATTTCTTTTTCCAATTTTGTTGCAATTTTCATCTTCTATTTACCTGGAGACTACAGTTTTAATCAACATTTCAACCAATCAGAGTTGATCCTCAATAGTGGGTGGAATAGACTTTAATGAATCTAATTATCGATTTTTAGGAAAAACTCATTTTCTCCTTTTTGCATATTGAGACCTTTTAGGACCACCTTTTGCCTCCTATGCTGAGCCTTTTTCATCATCTTTTCCCATCTCTTTGTCCTTGCAATGCTTTAATGAACATGAGATTCTCACTTTGCTCATCCAATCAACATTTAATTAGCGTTGAGGAGGGAAAGGAAAATGTTAATTAGAGTTTCATCTTTTTCCTCTCCTCCAATCAAATGAAACTCTGCAAATGAGTTTCACTGGAATGAGCTTCAACTTGATCTTATTAATGATAATGATAATGGGAAAAGCCTATGGTAAAGGTTATTCATTTGCAAAAATGATAATAATTTTTACTTTTTTTTCTTCTTCTTTCACTTTTTTTCTCTTCTCTCAAAATGATTAAAGGTAAACTTTTATCTCTTTTACCTTTGGATGTTTCCCTGGCAAAGAAGGTTAAGGTAAGAAGAGAAATTAACGTAGAAAATATCATTACATAATCATTACCATGAAATGTTTTTTTTACTTTTTTCTTTTTCTTTTCTTATTCTTATACTTTTTTCTCTTACCTTTCCTCATTAAACATTGCTTTAATGGGTTATTATGAATACATGAAGAGTTCAGAGTTTTCAAGCTTTAGTTCAACTTTTTTCTCATTTCCATTGGATAATTAATTTTAATTCATTAAACTGGAAATTGAATCGTTTTTTGTCTACAATTTAGCTCATTGATTTTTTGAACGGCAAAATATTCAGCGGTTAATGTTGATGTGAAATATTGTTTTGTCAAAGATTGATTAACATTTCGCTAATCAATTGATGATTAAACATGAAGATAAGCTTGATGATGATTCTGGTTTGTGTGAGTGAAGGACAGGAAGATGAGGAAAAAAGGAAGGAAGATGAAAAATTAATTGCAATCAAAGTCAACTTGGCCTTAATTGATGAAGGTCTCATTGGGTAAGCAGTTATTGGTGATTAATCTACTTTTCTGGTTAAACATTTTTACAGTACGATGAGAGAGCTCAAAGTTGGTCACAAAAATGTAAATCGACTAAATGTTCAAATGAATCAAGATTCAAATCAGTTGCAATTAAAATCACTAGTTTATTCTGATTGGTTCGCGTTCAGCTTCCGTCTAAAAATCTGTCAAACAATAAGAACATGCTTAATTTGACGGCAAAAAACCTCATTTTCACCAAGTTTCACCAGGCTTTTCATTCAAGTTCGGAAAATTTGAAAACAAACAAAAATTCGAAATTCTAGAAATAAAATTTCCTGAAAATCATTGACACTGAGCAATTTGATTTAAACGGATTAATCTTGAATTCTGTGCCAAAATACAAAGAATTTCTCGCTTGCGGAGATCTTGAAATACGCTTTACGAAGTTCATAACATATCCGGAATAAAAATGGAAATGAAGTTTGAAGTTAGTTTTTTCGAGAATCGGCCATCGGATTTTGTTCAAATTTTCAGAATAACCAGAGCACACATTTGTGTTCATAAATTATAAAAATCAAAACAATGATTCTAATAGTTTCAAAAATAATCAAATTGTATCAACATGAGGTTTTGAAAATTTGTGCGAATAGCATATTTGAAATAGTAATGGATGAGCTTTGAACTAGTATTACTAGAGATTTACTGTACAGAATTGTAAGAAATTTTCATCATATGTTCTTGAGAGTAGGAAAATATTGAATATGAAAAATCAGAGTGTAATTGTTGCTAGAATTTACATTATATGAGTTTAAATAGAGTCGAGTTTTCAAAATTTTTGCTTCTATGGGTCAAATCAATGGCGCGATTTGGATAGACGCTAGAGGGCGCTAGTGAAAACTGTCCAAAAAATTAGTTAATTGTCGTTAATTAAGCAGAAATAAGGAATTTGGTAAGAAATTTGAATGCAAAATACTTACCGTTGCAAGATGAAGTGAAAAAAAGTTGTATTCTGCTAATAGGTTGCTAGATAAGCTCAGAATTGTTCATTGAATTAATTATGCGAAATTAAAATAAATTGTCATAATTAAAGTGATTAGTGTTAACTGTGAGGAGTCAAATGGCTTGATACATTTGCTATTGTCAATATCTTGGACTATGAAAAAAATTGAGTGTCTGGGATGAGTACTTATCGACTTATTTGTAACTGAAATTCATTTCCATTTTCATTCCGGATATGTTATTTACTTGCAAACACCCGAACTTTTCTTCTTTGATTCATTCGTTCGTAATCTGTCGCGATTTTATCTGAGTTTAATTCTTAACCTTATAGCGAAATGCATAATAGTCTTAACTTTTACACCGCTTGAAATGCGCATTTCAAATGAAACTTTTCCGTTTACATGAAAAAATGGAAAACTCTAATTATCTGATAATTTATTCGTAAATATTAGATCATTGTTTTACCTGTAAATTATTGTCACTTTCATTAAAAGATAAAACTCAATGAAAATCGAATCGAATGTTTGATGAAATTTAATTAAAAAGGCAATATTTCTGCCAATTAGCGATTGTTTGCCAATCACTTTGTGTTGTTATCATTATTAACATTATTTTATCATTGTTAATGATATTTCTCACTCTCAATGAATCGCGTTAAAATTGAAGTGAAACAACAAACTAATGATAACATTTTGCGTGATTACCTCAATAAATGATTGATTACTTTAACTAATTACTTACAGAGTAAGCAAGAAGAGAAAGGGAAAATGATAACAAAAAAATGATGGAAAGCGAAAGGTTAACCAAAAGAGATGAGATAATGAATTAAGGTAAACAAAGGAAAAAATTGAGCATATTAAAGGTAGAATGATTAGGTTGATTGTTGATCATCAACTTACTATACATTAAAGTTAATTACGCTTTCCTGGTAACATCAAGATAACTTGAAATAACAGTCAATTGT
This sequence comes from Tetranychus urticae, assembly GCF_039701765.1. Taxonomy (NCBI): domain Eukaryota; kingdom Metazoa; phylum Arthropoda; class Arachnida; order Trombidiformes; family Tetranychidae; genus Tetranychus; species Tetranychus urticae. The sequence goes on along the minus strand of NC_142958.1, from coordinate 19,045,806 downwards.
GTAACCATAATTTTTTGGTGGAGTCGATTGTACTTTTGTTTTGTGTCTTTCTGTGTTTCTTTTTTTTCTGTCCCTCAGTTTTGTGTGTGTGTGCTTTTTGTACATCATTGTTGTTTTGTGTCCATTTTGGATGATAATAATCAAACAGCCAAAAAAGCAACCCAATCTGGGCATAAAAAAGGCTAAATGCAAGAAAAGGAAATTCACTAATTGTTCTGATTCTATTGATTACCGGTGAAGTTAATTTCCGTTTAAAATGAAAAGAGCAACTGTAAAAACAAATTGTCATAATTGTCAGTGCAGTTGATGTTATCATTGTTAATTGCAGTTATCATTTTAACGGGTAAAAAATGATCACGAAAGTTACTTTCAAGCTTTTCTGAAGAGAAGAAGCGTTTCCAACCAAAGTCTAGCAAAATGAGCTGTCTTTTAATTCCAACTCATTTTCCTGACTAACCGAGAATATTTTTCATATAAGCTGGTATATTAATAATAATGATGATCAGCTGATGTAATCGCAAAAATCAGAAAATCGCTAAAAAGACTTTCGCTGAACAGAAAATCCTAATCGTTTAATTTTTTAGCAGCACCTTTACAATTAAATGATAACTTGTAGAATCAGAAGCCTCAGAATCACCATCAGTAGCATCAGGTACTAGATGAGAATGATCATCATGAGCTTAAGCAGCATCAACCACAAGAAAATAAAAGAAGGAACAAATATGCGAAATGTTGTGCCTTTCAAAAAAGGTGTAAAAATTAAAGAATTTTCCAAAAAAGTTTGAAAACGAAAATTTGGATTCTTTGATTTTGTCTGAAAACGAACACTTCAGAAGAACAAATCGAGATTGTAGAAATCGAAGATTTATGTCTCTATCGAGGTTAGTTCGGATAAAAGCACAAAAATATGAAATCGCAATGAAAATTTCCTCTAATCTGGACATTTAATTCAAATTGTCCAACTTCTCAAAGTCCAAAATTGATCGAAATCGCGCTTTTTTGACTTTTCTTGGACCAACTTTATAATTAAAAAGTTCTATTATTTTAATTTCCTAGTTTTAGAGTCTTTTATGAAATGTTGTGATTTAATGATGAACATTTCCATGTTGATGAAAAGCGAAAGTTGGTTACAATTAATTGCTGAATGAGCTGATTCAAGCTGAAAAGTGAATGATAATAAATGCAATTAACTGTAAATTGTGATTGAATTGAATTTCTAATTTTTCTTTGCTAATACTTTATTCTTTTCACCATTTGCAAATGTATTCAGTAAATGGTGAATAAATTGCACTTGACTTTGCATCGTTGATTGGAAAAAATAAGCTGATGAAGATGATTCCAGTTGAATCGCAGTTTCTCTGTTTTAGATTGCATTATTAATAAAAAGAGTGAGAGAGAAGCAAATATATAACAAGAGAAAAGTGGAACACAAAAAGATGCAATAACTACTTATAGGATATATTCATCATCAACATAATCATCATTAGAATCATCATTATCATCATCATCAGCATCAGCATTTGATGTAAAAATAAAAACATTTTATTATCAAAATTCGTTTCTCATAAACACAAGTAACTTTTTTGCTCTCTTTTCTCTCGTTTTTTTTCATTTCCAACTCATTCATTTGGATATTATCTTTTTGTCTGAATTTTCATCTTATTATAACTTTACCATCAACAACAAACAACAATAAACAGCAGAGAAATGATGAGAGAAGGAAGAAGGCAAAAGTGAGAGAAAAGTTGAAATGAAAGTGGAAAATGCATTTTCTGTCCATGAATCATGTTTGCTGATTGAAATTGAGATTGTTTACTTTGCAGAATCTATTATCATCATCATTAACAATTGTTGGTGAATCGATTTGCAGTGACAATCAATGAAAAGGTGAAAATCATTGAATAATTACTTCAATTGACAAAACAACCCTTTTTGCCCTGAAAGAAATGGAAATGGTTCAAAATTGTTGCAATTTACAAATTGAATTGTTGTGTTTTCACCAGCAATAAACAAACTTGTTAAATGGTTGGAGTAAAAGGGGAAAATGATTGCCAAAAGTGAATCTATTTTTTGATTTGATTAGGAAAACGGTTGAAAAAAATGGAAAAGTTAAAGACTTTAATTTGATAGTTGATTACATGAAAGTTATTATCATTTCCATTATTTACTTTCGCATTCATTATTATCATCATTACAGAGTAAACATTATTTCAATCTTTCCCTTTTGCTTTAACAATGTCAATCAAGCAATCAACAATTATTTCTCATTACAATTTAATGTAGTTAATTTGTTTTCTAATATTGATAATTCGAGTCTCCATTCAATTCTGAAGGTCAGCATAATGGATAAAAGTACAATAATTGACATTGTTGCTTGTTGCCGACTTATTGACATTTGAATGAAACACTCAGTTGAGTTGCAATGAAAAAACAATGAAATATTAAAGGAAGAAAAAGTTTTGTTCGAAAAAATAGAAATTAAAAGTTGAATCAAGAAAATGATTAAAAGTGTAAAATCTAATGATGATTGAATGACGATTCAAGATTAACATCAATTTTAGGTGAATGTAAGATTCAATCAAATTGAATTGAAATCAATGGTAAAACTTGATTGACTTTAAACTTTTTAAGTTTTCATAAGCAAAGTGTCAACCCGTCGAGGAAAAGGTTAGAGTTGGACAATTAGAAGAGAGAATCAGTTGAATGTAAATGATGAAAATGATGGAAATGATGATTAGAATAGAAGACAGAAAAGGTGTCTTAATCATTATTATTACTCTTATTTTTCTCATTAGATTTGAGCAGGAAAAGTGATGAACCTTTTTTGTTCTGTTGTTGATTGAAGCTGTTGATGTTTGGTTGAGAAGGTTGAACAAGAAGATGATTTTGATGATGATAATGATGATGAGGATAAACCAGTAGTTGCTCATTAATTCCAGTTGATCTCATTGTAAGACTCATTGGATGAAAGTGGAAACAAGAAGATGAACAAGCAACACAGAAAAGAAGAGAAAGAAGAAGAAAAAAAAGTTAATTCTCATCACCCTTGTAATAATATAAATCTATCTCATCATTTTGTCTTTCATTTGATTTTTTTGTTCTCGTGTCCAGTATTATACTGTCCATTGACACTTTGACATTTAATTAGACGAGAGTTTGCTTGCAATCAAAGTGTTGAAATTGAATCAAAGGTTGCATCAACATTTAAATGAAATGCACAGTTTCCATTTCAAGGGATTTCGTCGCGAAATTGGTCAACAGGAAACTTTTGTTTGGTTTTTTCGTTTTTCGTCATGATATTGCCAAGGAAAGATGAACTTAATGAAATTGTTCATTTACTTTTTTTTCGCTTTTTTGCTGTCGGCCTTGTTCTTTGGCTAAATTTTATGCTATTATCATTGGATGATGATCTGATGATAATTACAGAAGAAGACAAAGTTGTCCAAATAGGCGAGTAGACAGATTATTATTAAATGGTGATGATGATGAGGATAATGATGAGTAAACTGATGATTAAATTTGTTTGCACTCTTCACATTGTGTGTCCACCCAATGGTCATGATGATTTAAAATTTAGCTTTCTTCTTTACCTTCTCTAATTACTATTACTGAACACAATTCAACCATAGATGATTTACTCGAGACCCAAGTAAACAGTATCATCATCATCAACTCACGAAGTTACCAGAAAAAAAAGGTTCAATTAGGTACATAATTATCATTGTGATACCACAAAGTAACTTGATTGACCAGCTCATTGTCCATCAACAAGACTTGACTTGAAAATTATTTCTTGCAAAATGCAAAATCATTCAAATTTATTTTACTTTGATCGTACAACATTTACTTTCTTCCCACTTCGAATTCGGAAAATGGCCAAAAAAATCCATTTCCACTGACAATAAATCTAATGTAACTCCATTGCTTTCGATAAATTTTGACCCATTTTATACAATAAAGATCGAGTAAATGATCATTTGCTAAAATAAGACAACAATTATAATCTTTCAAAGTTGTTTTAATGTTTCAAGTCTCACATTAACTCGTTACTTTCCTGTTTGAAGTAACCATTTGAGTATTTGGTCTTTATAAGTAAATTAACAGTTGAAGTTTCATTTCAGCTGAATGTTATTCAGAGTATAAAGAGTTTCTGTAATCTTTTCTTCTGATTATCACTTCTAGATTTCCAATTTTTAGTCAAAATAACCTGAAAATTATTGAACTTTTCAAATCTGAAAATTTTAGCTACTTATAAAACGATTAACTGACGATAAAAACAGTCTTTGTGAATGACCAAATTAAGTCACTTTAATCAACTCTAATTAGATATTTTTACGGACATAGAAAATGGATAAGAGTAAAGATTTCTGTCTTCACCTAATGGTTAAAAACTAGAAAATGGAGATTTTTCATCTTCAAAGGTCGCTCTATGGACAAAAACTCTGTCTGATCAATAGTTGACTTGAGCTTGGCGTCCATTCTCAGTTGAATTTGATTACAGTTGACCATTGCTTTGATTGTGCCGTATTTCATTTGAATAACTTCGGAAAGTATCGTCCAAAACTGAAAGCGCCTTCTCAAGGTTTCATTAGTTTTTTGTCTTCAAGTTAAGACTAGAGATTAAAAACAAACGTTTCAACCAATTTACTCTGATGAGGAGGTAAGATAGCAAAGGGAGGGATGAGTAAACCTCGAAATCCCTCCCACCACACCACAACATTTAAACTTGTAATTTTCAAGTGAATAGCTATCATCATCTTGAAACCTTTTTCATCTCACTTTTTTTCTTCTTCTTTTCTTTCTCTTTCTTCCCTTTTCCCTTGCAAAACTTGCGTCTCTCAGGTAGACATTAACCTTAATTACCACCCTCAAAGAGATATTTTGATTTTCCAATGAAAAAAAAGAAGAAGAAGAAGAAGAAAAGGTAAAAGAGAAAGAAAATAATCACTCCCCTTCTACCTGCAATATGAAAGAGAAACAGGTAAAGAAGAAGCTAAATTATCATTAGTTTCTCTTGTCTTTTTTTCGCTGTTGCCATCTCATTCTAGACCTTCAATTAAACATGGATAATCATTTCTTTTATTTACAGTGAAATTCATGATTCATCATCACTGACCAATCGTTTCAATTTAATCAACTAAACTTTTCAAAACTCAAAGTCCAAAAGCTTAACAATGTTTATCAACTTTTTACTTTTCAGGTTCTTTTCCTTTTCGAAACTTTATCCTTGGGAAATGAAAAAGATTAGATTTCGAAGTGTTATGAAGATTAATTTCACAGAAAGAATCGATAATTAAAAAGTGAAAAGTTGTAATGATGAGGATGACTGGCGATGGACCAAAAGTTGGTGAAAGTTTTGAGTTTTGATGAAAAAAAATGTTGATTGATAACAAAGTTTCAAAATTTTGAGATTAATGTGAACAGAACTTTTTTTTCTGGTAAACCCGAAAAAAGACAATAAATAGAGTTTCATCAATCAGAAACATTGTGTTTGCAGAGATGTTGAGGTGATGAAAAAGACAAAGAAATCGATAGATTGACGAATGGAAAGTTGAACGAAATCTTTTCATAACTTTTTTACCTTTAACTTGATATTGATCATCATTATAAATAGACATTTGATGAAGATGAGCCAAAAACTGAGATTCAAACAAGGCTTATTCATTAATCGATTTCTCAATGAAAGTGAAAAATGAAAATAATTTGATAAAAGTTGGATAAAGTAAAATCTGGTTTCACCGATATTCTTGGCTGATTATTCTGAACAGAAGAAGAGAAGAAGAAAAAAAGTTATCCTTTTCTCTCTCAACTTGATAATGATAATGGTGATGAGCATGATGAGGATGTTAATGGCAAATGATTGGCATCATTTGTTAATGCAAGTTACAAGGGAAAATAATGAAAATAGTTGGGGGAGTTAATGAAAATGATAATAATAATGATAATCTTAATGACTATCATCAGAAGAAGAGAGAAAAAAATGTCTAAGAGTATTCTTTTTCTTCACCAAAATTGATCATTTCGCTGGATAACTACACCAAGGTATTGACCTTATTCTTAATTTTCTTCAATAACAATTATTCGTCAAGGCGCATTTAATGTCTTCTTATCACTTCTTTTGCCTTCTCATCTTTGCCTTTTTTTGTCTCACCTTAGCTATCGTTCAATATGCCTTTAGGCCAACAGCTTTTAATAGCTACCAGAGCAAGTGGAGGAGTCAAGTGAACAGTGCCTTTCGTTAGACAACAAAGTTTATCATTAATATTGCAACGAAAACAGTAAAGAAAAGAAGAGAAGAAAAAAAAGTTTCTAATGACTTTTAATGTAAAAAGTTTTTCTCTCAATCAACTTCGCCTTAATGATAGTCAAATCATCATCAGTTGCTATTATCAAATATTGAGTTGCGAATTTTTCTCTTTAATTTGTTAATTTTATCCTCTTTTATTGGTAAACACTTCTTAACCATTTTCTGGTTCCTTTTTCTTCTTCTTCATGCAATAATGCGAAACTCCCGGATTCAAACTTTTCATATGAATTTTTCTTGCTTTTCTTTGAGAGAAGAAGAAGAAAAATGTTGCAAAGAAAAACTTTGTTATTTTTTTCATTATTACTCTAATTATCAGTCTTTACCTTTCTTCTGGTTTTACGGTTCAATTGGTTGTACCAATGTTTTACCTGTTTATCCTGTTGATGTTGGTGATGAAGAAAGTTGAGAAAAGTTGCTTTAATGAAACGCGAACAAAGTTAACAATTTTTTGTCTTTTCTGCTTTTCTTTTCAAAACTTTAATTCCCTTTCAAAAATAGACTCATAATCATCATCATAATCTTCCTCTTCTTCTTCTTCTTCTTCTTGACCATAATGCTAACTGTTAATTGCATTTTATATTACACTTAATAACATACTCTTTACTTCACTTTAATTATATGAATTTTAAGCTTTAACTTTTCATTCTTTACTCGCTAACCATCAGTTTTTCAATTCACAAACCACAACCTATTTATTTTCAGTCATGATAATGGTCATGATTAACATCAGCTAAGGATAAACAATAAATGTAAATGTCCGTTTGGTCAACAATATTAACCATTTTCCCTCAATAATTATTCATTGAAACGATAGTCGAAAAATTAAAATGTGAAAACTGACTTGACTTTGTAATGATGAACGGAAAAAGGCGTTTCAATGGTTCGGTGGAAGTTGAATTTTCTAGACATTTTTTACCCTTTACCTTGAAGGTGGATGGAGAAGCAAAGTTGATCTGCAAAAATGAACTTGTGAAATGAAAAGACAAAAAATGGTAAAAATTGATAACCAAAAAGTGCATCGAAATGGATTGATGAGAGAGATTAAAAGGAGCAATAAAATCAATGAAAGATGAAAATGGCTTTTAGTTTTGTCTTGCATTCAATGATCATGTAAAGATTAAAAGGGAATTTGATTAAATGGATTGAATTTGCAGGGAAATTAGTGGTTATTGGAGTGATAAGAAGAGGCCAAAATTGGTGGTCAGTTTGTGCATCAAGTTTGATGGTTTACTTGAAGTGACAGTCCCAACAAGCATGGGAACCATGATATGAAAATGAGAACCATTTTAATAGAAATTATTGTCACTCTCTTTTCATTATTTGATTAAAGTGATTCCCAATTTTTGTCTCAATTATTATTGCCTTTCATTGTTTTTGTCTTTTGCGGTTGCTGAGGTTTCTTACCGATCAAATTAAAACAAGTCAAAGGAAGAGAAATAAAATGTTGACCAACAAAAGACAAAATGTTTAACGATGTTGATGAAAGCATCTTGATTGACCAATTTTTGGACATTCCCTTTACCATTGTCCCTTCTTATTATCACTGGCTGAATGTCAAAAAAGGAAAAGTCGAAAATGTTTCCATTGGAACCCTAAATTGTATTAAAGGATAGATTAAATTGCATCTCTTGATTCACTGACAAGACATTGATTCCTTTAGCTTTTCATGATAATCATAGAGATTCTCATTTAATCTCATTTCAACAGATTAATCGTTTCTCATCAAATCACACTTTCATCATTTGCAAAAAGTCATTCAAATTGCAAGGAAAGAATGAGAAAAACAACATTTTTGCTTTGCTCTCATTTCCAATGTACATTTCATTGATACAACAATTAAAAACGATTCAATCCAATTAACACTTGAACTAAAGGGAAAGAGATTAATGAAAAGAGGAAAAATTGTGATCCAATTAAAGCTCAATTGGAACCACAAAAAATTAGACAAATAAGTTTAATCATTGGATGGAAACCATAATAGTTATTAACAAATTGACAACCAAATTGACGGTTGATTAAATAACAAATTTTCAGTTTACTTTCTCCTTCAATTAAAAGGTTTCAAAAGCTCATTAATACCAACATTTAAAATGTTCAATTCAATGTCGATGAAGATTAATGAGTTTGAACCATTTCACCTTCGACTATGTTGGCCAGTTGTTCATTTGCAATTGTTTTCATTTCAACCCATTAATGGGTAAATTCGATTTGTTTTTTCGCTCTTTTCTCGCTTCGATATTCAAATGCTGGATTCCTTTTGAATGATTGAATTTGATTTTTTGGAGAAAAGCTTTTTTCTTTTAATTTACTTTGAAATAGTTTGGCGAGTTTATAGATTGTAAAGTGATAGTTTTTGGCTTTCATTTTTCATCAGATTATCGCCATTCTTATCATGTTTATTATTAAATATGATTTAGGATGTAAAGTTTATTTTTTACATCATCGCTTAATTTTACCTTTACATTCTTGGTAACTGATTATTATTTAGTATCATTGATTGTTACCATGAACAACCATTTTAATTGATAATCACGATTAACAGAGTAAATAAATGATTACCATGATGATGATGAGTTGATGATGAGGTGGAGATTTTATATGATAGTTGAAGTATGAAAAGATTATCCTTGAAAAGATTCAATGTAATAATCATGAGCAGCCTTTTGGTTGCTTTGTTTCAAAGATGAGAACAACTTCAATGAACTTTTCCCATTTTAAAATATTAATATGAATACCATGATAATAGCAAGTTGAGTCATTTAAATGTTCCATTAAAGGTTAAAACTACATTCAGAATCAATTCTGCAGTTCAGTCGCCAGAATCAATCAAAATCACTCCTAACTAAAAGATTCTTTTCTAGACTAAGAATCAAATTCAAAAGAACTTTAAACAGCCGAATCAAATGAATCGTCAATGCGATTAATGTTCGATTAATTCGACAGTTGTTGCTCGAAATGCAGATTACAAGTTACTTATCTTTAAACCTTCCTTAAATGGTCATTGATCATTCCAAAGTGTGAATTCGAAGATGAGATTTTATCAAATCGTCAAAGTTTCAATGAAAATGTTTAGTTGCGATTTTGAATCAACATTAGTTTTGCGCGATTGATTGTAACTTAAAGAGAAATGTTTTTATAACGAAAGCGACTTTTAGCCTGCATCCAGCTATTTTCACTGCTATCTTGTTACATTAATATGTGAAATGAGCAACAATGAAAGTTGAATGTTACTCAGAATCTATGAGTCAATCAAAGAAAGCTTATTTTGAATATTGGCTGCAAGTTGAGAAACTAAGCTTTTTTGAGTCACTAAACTGGTTGCTTTTCATTTTGATGAGTTTTTAAAGTTAAATTGAAATAAAAGGAAAGGTTGAAATTTGCTTAAATCAATTTTTTGTTGTGATTTTGGTTTAATTTAGCATTATTTAGTGTTGCCATTTTGTTTGTTGTCATTCAGTTGATAATACAATATTTTAAATAACATATAAATAGGAATCATGGTTGACCAAAAATGAAAGGTTTTTGGGTTTTGTTTGCTTGTCAAGAGAGAGAGAGAGAGAGAGAGAGAGAGAGAGAAGAGAGAGAATCAAGGTTTACAAAGAGAAGAAGGAAAAATTGTATTTTGTTGTTTTTTTATATATAATATAATAGCAAAGAGTCAAACTGTAATAGGAAAAGAATGGCTTTTTGCTGAGTGAAGAGTGTTAATCATCATCTATTTATACGTCTTCTCAGATTGCTTTTGTTATCTTCCAGTGGATGAGGATGAGAGAAAGTGATGAAGATGAGGTTGGAGCAAATGGATGATGGAAATGATGATAATATGGCTTTGGAATGTTTCATGATGAGGATGTCGAGATCAAGTTCATTTGTGTCAATTTACCTTTAACAGAAAAGAAAGGTAAACATTTGTGTTTTTTGTTACAAAATTGAGGTCATTTCACGTTATCTTTTGTTTCATCTTTTGTTGCATTTAAATCAGTCGCAATAATAATAGAAGAAGAAGAAAAGTCGATTTTTTGGTCGAACTTATAATTTGGTAAAATCTGGTTTACCAATCATGTGATGTCCAGAAAAGTTGATAAAGTTGGTCATCATTGGTGTTGTTGGTGTTGAAGTTGAGCTCATGGTATAAGGTAGTGAAGATGTTATACCAGAATAGTCGGTTGAACAGGAATCATCGGCAAACGATTCTCCCGATTCTCCCGATTCGTTGCACGATTTAGCACTTGTTATGTGAACTCGAAGAGTTTCAATGTGTAAAGGTGAAAAGAGATGTTCTTGCATGGAAGTGGCGGAAAACTTGTGATTATACTTGACACCACAAAGTTTACATTCGTCTGGAACTTTACTCGGTGATTCCGGGTCTCCAGTTGAACCAATGGAACTGGATCCATAAATGGAAAGTCGAGCCTTCTTTTCTTTGGCACGAGCATTTTGAAACCAAACTTGAACCACTCGCTTGGGCAGGCCAATCTCGCGTCCCAACATCTCACATTCAGTCATTGATGGAGTCTTGTATTCATCGAAAACTGATTTCATTACCTGATTATTCACCAAACAGCAAAGGTACAAGCAATTACAAAAGTGAAAGAAGATGAAGCAGAAGAAGAAGAAGAAGAAGAAAAGAGAGAAAAAGTTTTCATCAATAAATTGAATAAAACAATTCGATTCGAAAAGAATCAATCGAATGACCGGAAATTTGGACATGAACAAATGAGAATTGAAATTGCATGCACAAAAGTCGAGTTGACATTTTTTCCCCTTCTAAATGAACTTTCAATTGCTTCGTCAACTTTTGTCAACAAATGCTCATCTGTATGTCATTAACGGTACAAGTAAAGACCATTTTGCGAAACAAAAAAAAAGAGTTTCAATTCTGTTCCATTTTCCAATCATTTTTATCTTCTTGTTTATCCTGAAAATGTTTCCTTTCTAACCTTTTTTCATATTTTTCCCTTTCTTCCCTTTCTTCTTCGTAATAATACATCTTCTTCTTCTAATTGCTTTTATTAGTCTTCTTCACCAACAATGCGAACAGGCAAAAAAAAGAGAGAAGAGAAAGAAAAAAAAATCTCCATCTTGAATCATCATAATCATCTCCTACGTAGCCTACGATTCTCATTCCTTGTTACGTTCACTGAACTTATCTACACCTCATCATTTCTCTCTATTCAAGGATTTCCAGTATTTAGCAGTTATCTTCATCATCAACATCTACTTCATCATCTTTTTTTTTGACTCAAAAAAAACACTGAATATGGGTAGACCGTGATGAGGGTAATAATGATTGGTAATTGCTCTGCCATTGATTGATTAGTACCTCAAGTTAATAATCATTGATATAAAAATAAAAGCGAACACAAAAAATCCAAGAATTGATGATTATTATGATGAGAATGAAAATGATGAAAATGATGATCCATGAAAAGACACAAGATTTAATTGAGGTTGAACCTTTTTTTTCTCATTCTCTTCTTTCCTCATTCGTACCAATAATTAGATTCATTGATCAATAGCAAAATAATATGAAAAAAAATGAAAAACAATATTGAAATGAACAAATTAAAAGGTTAAAATGAATGAACAAAAAAATAATACAAACTTGAAATAAAAAAACAATATTTGGTTTCCATTGATTAAAATGAAACATTTGATAACAATTATTGGGAAAAGAAAGTTTAATTTTCGTTGACGTTAATTAAAGGCAATATTTTCTTTCAGCTAAATGCTTCATTTTCTCGTTCGCCTTCGTTTCAGAGTTTCAATTATCTTCTAAGCCAATAGTTATTAGCATTGTCAACTTGCAGGTTAGTAATTATGTTTTGGTAAAAATGAAATAACCTCTAATAACTACCTTGGCCCCTATCCGAAGCAAGGGACATTCAATTGCAATTCAATTGAAATAGTAATTATAAGTAGAGAAAGAAATAACATCAACCTTGCAATTAACAAAAAAAAACACAATTACACCAAATATTATTCAATGAATGGTGCACTTTGCAATATCTTTTGCAGAACAAAAGTTTGGCTCATTTTTTTCCAGCTTTTCATGTTCTTTTGTTGTTCTCAGTGATAATAATGAAAATGATAATAAAGTGAAATGATAATCAAATGAAAAGTAAATAAGATTCGCGATTTGTTTTACATTTGGTTTCTTTTTGTGGTTTTCACGATTGAATTGCATTTTGGTGCAATTTTAATTGTTAAATTAAAAATTAAAAAAACTTGCAAACGTAAAAATTGTCAAGGAAAATCGTTTAATTTGAATCGCTTAAATAATATTACAAGAGAGAGAGAGAAGAGGTATGAAGAAGAGGAAGAGAAACATTTGTATTTTCAATGGATGTTGGGAATGATGAAGTATATTTTACGTGCTTAAATGGGTTTTTTAAAGGTATTGTTGTGTGAGTTTGAATGTTGTTTATGTCATTGTTTTTTGTGATATTTTACTTTTTTCTTGAAGAAAGAAAAAAAGAAATGTTGAAAGAAAGAGAGAGAGAGAGAAAGAGAAAAGAGTTCGATGCAAGGAAAAAAAATGTGACGATGATGATGGTGGTGATGAAGAAGATGAAGAAGTTTGAGGGAAATTGTGATAAACAAGGAATGATAGCATTTTCACATTCATTGTTTCTCTTTTAACATTTGAACATTTTTTTTCTGCCTTTATTTTGTTCCTTTCATTGCCTTATTTGCTACTCAAAATTGGGTTTTTGTTTCATAGTAATCTTTCATCAGATGATGCTTTTGTTTTTATCATGCAAATTTGCATTTATCTGAGTTGTTTCGAAGTTCTAGTCTTCTTGTTTACTTTTATATTATTTACTGTATATGTATAGATATTTTTTGTTCTTGCGTCTTTTACTTTCGCATTTGTTTTCGTTTGCGATGATCACTTGCAATGAGATGTTACCTTTAACTGTACAGTAGTCATTTGAGTCCGAAATCTTTTTGAATTGGATCCCGATTTGGTTGTTGGCGGGGTTGTCAGTTGTCCACTTGCTGAAGCAGAGGTTGAACAATTGTTCAACGGTAATTTGCTTTCTTCGGTTGTTGAGGCTGAGGCTGCGGCTGCTGCTACTGCTGCAATGGCTGCTGCTGCGGCAGCGGCTGAGGTTGACGATGATGAGGTATTGACTTGACCACCAGTTGACTTTAATCCGGTTGCACTGTTGAATAAGTTTGTCGGTAAAACTAGATCATAATCATCTTCTTCTTCCGACTCGGAGTCTGATTCACCCAGTTCAGATCGATCACCAAATGGATCACCATAACCTCCAACCATGTCATCATCATACCCTGTTCCATCACCTGATTCAATGGGTTTGGATAAGTCTAAAGGTAAATCACCGCCCAATCCAAGGGCTGCCTTTATGTTTAAGGAAAGGTCAGCTGGACTGGTGGGAGCAGCTCCACTATTGGAACCACTGGATGCGTCTTTAAATTGACCCGAGGTTACTTGATCCATGTACTTTTGGAATGAATAGATTTGTTGTTGCAACATTTCTGGTGTTAATGCGGCTTTCACTTCGTCTGATGTATCCTCGGAAGGATCACCATCAGGCAATGCGTCTATGTTGATATCACCTTTGGTATATTGGTCAGCATGGCGAGTGGCTAAATGAGATTCAAGGGCTGATCGAGCTTTGAACAAGGCTCGACAAAAGGGACACCGTTTATGGATTGCTTGTTGATGGGCACGAAATTGACCTTTTCGCTCACGAGCTCGAGTATTTTGAAACCATACTTGAACTACTCGCTTTTTAAGACCGACTTCTTTGGCAATGCTTTCCAACATTTTTCGACTTGGATTGGATTCAATTGTATACTTTTGATACAAATAGTCCAATTGTTCGGGTAAAATTGTTGTTCGAAGTCGCTTGTCACGCGGTTGATCACCTAACATTCCTGAATTTGTTGCACTTGTTGACGCACCAGACACACTTCCACCGCCTCCTGCATTGGATGTAGAGTCCATTGAATCTTCATCTTCTGGAAGTTTACGTTTCAAAGAAAGATTGTTGATGGACGAAGAAGAGGTTGACGATGAATTGAGTCCAGTAAGTGAATTGACAAATTGTTGCTGTTGTTGTTGTAAACTTTGAACTGCTGCTGCAGCTGCAGCATTACCTGATGCAGCAGCAGCGGCAGCGGCGGCCGCAGCGGCTGCAGCAGTCATGCTACCCGGTGGACAGGCTTCATACTGAAGTATCCCAAAGGGTGAGGTGGATGGATAAGGTGGAAACAAAGATGGGTGCATCAAGTGGACCAATTGATGTTCTTGGCAAAGGTCGAAACGAGGGAAAACAAGTCCACATTTTTCACAGCGAAACGCACCATTGGATGAGTTGGCTGAAGGTGATGATGAGGGTCTAGAAGGATTGTTTGTCTCGGAGGGTGTTGGTGAAGCGGTCGAGTCTCGTTGATGGTGGTGTGATGAAGTCGTGTTGTTGGTTAAATTGGCTGGAGCCAGGGTTGAAGGTTGTTGTTGTTGTTGACCAGAAGAGGAGGAAGATGAGGATAAAGATGAGGTTGATCCATTGTTACCTGTTGACTTGGGATCGACAGTTAAAGAAGAGGAAGATGTTGATGCAAGGTTGTTGAAATTATTGGTGTTGTTAGTGTTATTATTATTGTTACTCGTACCCGTTGTTGTTGTAGATCCTGAGTTTGATTGTTTGACTTCTAGCGAGGGAGTTAATGAATCGACCAACTCTTTGACTGATGATGGTGCTGGTGTTGAAGCTGCCGATGACATGCTCGCTGCTCCCGGTGACGCGGCTGCAGCTTGCCTTGCTTCTTGAGCTGCTTTAATTTGACTTATTTGGGCGGCCAATGGATTTTCATCTTTAAAACAAGCTGACTTTGAATGTTTAATCAAATCATAATAACGTTGGAAAACTTGGCAACATTTTTTACACTGATAGGTTAGTCCAGCAGTCTTGGACAGTTTACCCTGAGAAGAGTCATCATCGGTCATTGAGGTGGGCTGATTTTCATACACTTTACGAGCCTTTTGACGTGCATTTTGAAACCAAACAACAATAACACGAGGTGAAAGGTTAAGAAGCTTGGAAAGGTATTCAAGATCATCATCTTTAGGGTATGCATTTGATTCAAAAAATTCTTGCAATACTTTAATCTGATAATCGGTGAAACGAGTTCTATTGGCACGTTTACCAGGAGTGGTACCGGAAGAGGGTCCTGAAGATGAAGAGTTTCCTCTATCACCACCAGTTGAACTCGAGGACCCAGTGGGTGGCGAGGCAATACCAAAGCCACTTGTTAATCCAGCTGCGGCTCGATGAGAGGCAGCAGCATCTAAAGCCATTTGAAGTGGATTAGAGGTTAGATGACCAGGTAAACCAGAGGTTCCAGTGAGACTAGAGAGGCCAGCAAAGAGAGACTGAGGTGGTTGACCACTTTGCTGTGAACAAGTGTCATTGGTTGAGATTGAGCTCATTGAAGATTCAGAGCGAGGTGACATTGTATAAGATTTGGCATAGTCAAAGGGTTCACAACGTGCACCTGTTACTCCCTTTGAAGTTAAATTTGCTGCCAATGATGAAAGGTGTTGCTGATGGGAAACGTTAGATTGATTCACTGTTGATCCGGTTGTTGTTGGTGTTGAACTTGCTCCCAAATGATTGGTTAAACTAAATGTTACTGATGTATCGGGTGTAGATGTTGATTCACGGTTACGTCTCATCTCTAATCTAACTGAATCATCTTTACGTCCACCATCATCATCAGATGAGGTGAAATCATATTCAGATTTAGTGTTTGCTGTAGACATCATTTTAACTTCATTAATAGATAGATTCAAAGTTGCTGGCATTGTTGATGTTGATAGGTTGGTAGATTCAATCAAACTTGATTCATGGTTACCTGGATCTTCTTTAATCAGACAATGAGCACTATTATTACCAACTAGAGGACCACTACTATTATTTAAATTAACTTTAACCTCTTTGTTGGGTTTCTCTTCGTCTAATTTTTCTTGTTTAATTGTTGTTTGAGATTCACCGATAGAAATAACTTTGGCCTCACCAGTTTTTTCGTACTCTTCAAGGTTTAAAATGGTTGAAGGTGGATTATTGAAATTATAAGGTGAATCTTTGTTTCTTTGACGCTCTTTGAAAAGTGTATTACGGAACCAATGTTTAATCACCTTTAATGGTAGACCAGATTTTTCAGACATTTCTTGAAGTTGCTCTTCAGTTGGTGAATTGTTAATGTCGAAATATTGTCTCAACACTTTCAATTGATCATCAGTAATTCGTGTGCGAGCACGTTTAGGTTGTTGTGCTTGAGCCTGAGCTTGTTGTTGTTGAGCTGCAGCGGCTGCGGCGGCAGCAGCAGCAGTCAACTGTTGCTGTTGTTGAGCTAATAGTTTTTGTTGAGCAGCGGCGAAAAAGTTGGCTTCAGCTCCTTGAAGAGCGGCGGACTGTGATGAGGAACCACCATTGTTACTTGAACCAGCAGCAGCGGCCGCAGCGGCAGCGGCAGCAGCAGCAGCTGGATTACCTGAAGCTTGAGCAGCTTGATGGTTAAAGGCGGCAGCAGCAATGACTGGGTCAAGATGAGGCATCATGATTGGTATCATGGGTGGATGTAAACCCATAGCTGCGGCAGCAGCAAAATTTACATTCATACCGGGAATATTCATGGGCATTCCCATGCCAGCAAGTCCCATTGACATTAACAATTGACTAAACTGTATTTGAGCAGCAGCCATTTGTGCTGACATTTCAGCTTGAGATCCATTGGCATTGGCATTACCCGAGTTACCAGATAATCCTTGTCGATTTGATGTTGATGAGGTTGATGTTGAATTGGTCGTTGAAGAGGATGAATTTGGTGTAGCTGTTGTTGCAGTTATTGACATTGAAGGAGCACCATGACTGGTTGCAGACGATGAGGTGGATTGATTCTTACCTCGTCCTCTTTCTCCTCCTCCTCCCATTTCATTTCGTGTTCCTTCTGCATAATGAACATGACCAGAAGATGAAGTTGCCTGAGACAAATGGTTTTGTACAAAAGAAGCTGGTGTGATTGTGACACTGGTTGAATCAGCACCGCCACCTGATGAAGTGGTACTTGTTAATCCATTAGCGTTGAGAACATCATTTACAAAAGAGTCAACATTGGAACTTGTTATTGGTGTTACGGTGGTTGTTGGTGTTGAAGAGCTCACATGAACTGTTGAAGATGATGTTGATCCAGAGGTTAGTGAAGAGAGTGGCACTGAATGTGAGGTGGAAGATGATGAAACTGAAGGTGAGGAAAGGATATTGTGATGGTGAGCAAGATGATGATGACGACGATCATAATCTTTCCTATATTCATCAGCAAAAGTTTCAACCAGGGTAATAGGAACTATAGCCGAATGAACTTCTTCTCGGTGAGCTTTGAGAACCCAAATTGAGGAGAACTCTTTATTACAAAAATCACATTTAGATCTATTGATTTCGGGTAAATTGGTTGACCCTGGTAAATCACTTTTATCCGCTGATGATACACTATTAATTACACCGTGGTCACTGTTACCACTTTTGTCACCAGAATCTTTCATTATCACATCATCAGAGTCAATTTTTTCTTCTTTAGGAACTTTACGGCGTCTCTGATGGTTTTCATTGAATTGCATTACAATCTCAAATCCCCACGTTTCAAGTAAATGTTTATAACCTGGAGGCTTTGATTTGCAAACTGGTGCATTGTAGTATTTAGTTTGACTAGCACGGATAGCAGCATTCAACTGTTCTTGAGCTGTTTGTTGTGCTTGATGTTGTTGCTGTTGTTGCTGTTGAACTGCAGCCAAAGCTGATGCAGCGGCAACAACTTGTTGCTGGAAAGATTGTCCTTCTTTACCTGTCATTGATTTCAATCCTCGAGGACCAAAAAGTGAGCAAATTTGTTGATGTTGAATGAAGGTTTCTTGGTTGGGAACAATGGTTCCACACCGATTACACGAATATAAACCGGCATTGGTACCAGAAGAGTTATTTGCAGACGATGAGTTTGACGAAGCAGCGGCGGCAGCGGCTGCTGCTGCTGCTGCCATGGCTGCAGGATTGGTTAGTAAAAGTTGACCACCAGTGGCCAAGTTGAGGGCAACAGCTTGCTGTAAAGAAGCTGCTTGTTGTTCAGTTAAATCACCCAATTTACCAGAGTTATTTGATGACAAAAAGTCACTATTTTTGGATAATGAAACAGAGGTAACGCTAACATCACCTGAACTTGTCGTTATTGAAGATGAGTTTAGATCGGGTCGTTCAATTAATGGTATGGTTGGGTCAATTTGACCGGATAGTGTTAACTCTTTAATCTTTGTTGCTCTGGTTTGATGTAAAACAGATCGTATATGAATATCAAGAGCGGGTCCATTATTGTAGGCCACTTTACAAATATTGCATCGGTAGGGTTTCTTTTCATTGGTAGAAGACGAAGTTGTCAGATCACTTGATAAAGATGAACCGGAAATAACAGGTAGAACAGTGGTTGAACAGTTTTGAGCAGAAGGTGTTGTTGTTGTTGTTGCGGTGGTTAATGAGATTGAAGAGGATAAAGGTGAAGGTGAGGAAGATGAGAGATGACGACGATGACCAGCATTAGTTGTAACAATTGAGTTTGCCAGAGAAGAGGCAGAGGTTAAGGTGGTTGATGATGAGATAATTGGAGGTGAAGAAGAAGTAATTAATGGAGAAAGGGTTAAATCATTGGCACAGTTAAGACTCTCTTTACCAGATAGAGTTGTATTTGATGCTGCTGCTGCCGCTGCTGCTGCAGCTGCTGCAGCTTCTTTAGCTTTAGCTGCTCGATGAATGTGAGAAACTGAATTATTGTGAACCTGAAGGATTGTCTTCTGTGTAAATGATTCCTTACATAGATCACATTTGTGTGGACGATTTGGATCAAGATATTTCTCCATTGACGGGTAACTCAATTTTTCACCTTTACGATGAAGCAGAGTCTTGTTGTGAGCTGTTAAATAGGATTGACGAGTAAATGCAACTTTACATCGATGACATTTGTACTTTCGATTGGGATCATTGTAACCATCTTCAGCTGCTGTTTGACTGTTTAATTGATCTTCAAGGGTTACCCTTTCAGTTGATGAGGTCAACTTGAAGTCCATTTCATTAGCAACCATTTCTTCATCCAGTAAATCATTGTTTACATTGTTATTGCTGCTATTGTTACCATGAGCTGTAGCTGACATTACCAAGTCCATGGCTTCATCACCATCTAACCCTGTACCTGATTCACTAGTGTCCATCATATCACCGTCACCTTCACCATCGTCCTCCAAAACACCACGAGCTGATTCCTTTTTGAGAAGCTCGGTTGTCGCTGGATCCAAGATACCGCCACCATTGCGTCCAACAGATAGTAACATTGGATTATTGGCTAAACTCTGTCTATATACATCCAACTCTTCCTCGGACATGTTTGGATGAGTGGTTTCGACATGTTTACGCAATGATTCAACGGAACGGAAACTTCGTCTACATAAACAACATTGGGTCGCTGCTCGGATTAAATGATATTGCGAGTGAAGCTGCAATTTTTCAATTGTTTTAAATGCAAGGGAACACTGGTTACACCTATACTTGTAAACATGACGATCACTTACTGATGCTTGAGAATCAACAGATTTAGAGCGAACCGTTTTGGAACCGGAAGAAGAGGAAGAAGACATATTTATCGAACTATTGTTTAAGGAGACTGAAGAAGATAAATTAACACAATCATCACGAGATCCATCAATTGAGTCATCCATTGAACAATCAGAACGACCATCACCATTGTCTGGACAACCTAGAGACGATGAACCATCATCATCACCTCCATTGGTTGATACATTATTAGGAACATTATTACCATCTTTAACTGACGATTTATCATTATTATTGGAAACAGTCTCTGAAATGGTTGTTGTTGTTGTTGTTGCAGAAGACATCAGACGATCAACAACTTCTTTATTGGCAACATTATGAGTCTCAATGAGATGAGTCTCGAGACCCTTTCTGGTTTCACAAGGAGACTGACATAGAGGACACAAAACAACAATTGTTAAAGCTGTTGAAGAGGAACCAGAATGAGATGAAGAGGATAGAGATGAAGGTGAGGTGGTTGTAGATCCACCACCAGCAACACCACTAGATAACTGATTTGGTGAAAGTTTAGCCTTTTTAGGTGAACTAGGTGATGATAGAGTTGACAGATGGGCAGACGAGTTTAAACTTGTGGTTACTGGTCCCACCATTAAACCTGATTTATTGTTTAACTGATTGGCATGGGCATTAATCAGGTGAAGGGAAAGTTTACCTTCCGAGTTGGTTGAAAAATTACACTGTGGACATTGATGACTGGTAGAGGTTGAATTAGAGTTGGCAGAGGTTGAAGAGGATCCCACTGAATTTGCAAGTTGCTGTTGTTGTTGTTGTAGTAAAGCTTGTTGCTGCTCTAAAAGGAAAACATGATTGGCCGATAAACCGCTTAAACCGCTTAAACCAAGTCCAGAAAACAATGCGGCCGCTGCTGCAGCCGATGATGGATCCGGATTGGATCCAGAAAGTGACGCTAAAAAGGATTCATTCAAATCTTCAAGCATACTACTTGTTAGCTCATCTAGACAAGGAAAAGACAAGAATAAGAAGAAGAAGAAATTTAAAATTAAAAAAGATTGATCAAAAGTAATTACAATAAGCAATCAATTTGAAATGGGAAAACCAAATTTGTTCAAATGTCGACTCTCATAATGAATAATGATCACTTTTCATCAACATCATAATCAAAGTTAATCAACAATTTTTTTGACATTTTTTTCCCTTCTTTTTAACCAACCAATAACTCAACATTTCTCACCAATTAGCAATATTATCATCTTGATTTTACCATTATATTAACATTAAACTATCTATTTTAATTACTATTGATAATTTTTAATTGGCCAAAGTTGATTGCATTAGACATTTTTTTTGTTGCTATTTAACGTTTGTTTGTAACAATTAAGATTGACAGGAAATTGTTGATAAGGGCAGTAAATTAAAAAAAAATGTTACATTAAGTGTAGTTAATAACAACAACAAATACTACAATTTAAACATTAATGAAAGTGAAGTGAAAAAAAAGTTAATCACAAATGACATTGAGAGTTAATAGTAAAGTTGAGTAAATTAGTAAAGTCAAAGTAATTTAATTGAATCATTAATTGCTATTGTTGGTGATAATAAATATAATAATAATTCAATATTAAGGTTTGCTGGTGCATTCAATTAATTGGTTTAATTACGAGAGAAACATTTTTCGTTGAACAGAAAAAAAAAGTTGAATTTAAATGCATTTGCTATTAGATAATATTTCAATGGTTAATGAAAAGGTTGAATTTAAAGTTGATTAACAGTTGATTACCGAGTTTGATTCAAGGTTTCTCATTGAATTATGATAAATGAATGATATTTGTTGATGGAAATGTGAGAAAAGGTGAAAAATTGTTTAATGGCGGCGGATCCTGAACATTACAAGTTGTACGTGTTAATAAAAGCGTCACGCACGCATTAGCACATCAATGTGTTAACTCAATTATAATTGTAATGTTCATCTCAATTGAAGCAAATCAGTGGTTAAATGACAGTAATCAAGAGAAGTAAACAGAAGAAATTAAAGTTTAATTAAGTTGATCAAAGTGACTTTGAGCGAGAAGAAGAAGAAGAAGCAAAAAAAGTTGCACTTTTTTGCCCAAATTGTCGTTAATTAAGAAACAATTTCATGACCAATCAATTTAAGATTGTCCAACATTTGATTATTGGACAAATCAACTGTGAATTAAATTGTGATCAACTTCCGGAACCTTAATCAACATTGAATCCCTTGAGCAATTGGTTTACAAGTTTATCACTTGGACAAAATGTTAATCGAGAAAATAATGAAAATGATAATTTACTTTCAAATGTTGATTATGTTGATTAAAGGACGAGGAAAGTACAAATGGCAAGAAAAGTGATTTACAGTAAAAAGTATTAACAAGTGACCAGAAGAAGAAGCAAAGTTGTCTTATAAAATTAGATGGACAATCAACCATTATTTATATTGCTATTAAATTAATCATTAAACATGACCAAAAGAAGAAAGTCTTTCAGGTTAACAACAAAATTAGACTAATAATGATCAACATTGAAAGGGATTCATCAACATCATTAAAGAGCTTTTGTTTTCCCAAAAAAAAAGAGTAACTTCATCTTTTCCTTCAAATGCAATATCCTGTTTCATTCAATTGATACAAAAATACCAATAACCGATGGCGTGAAGCCCTTAATCACAATCAACTTAATTAACGTTGGTTCATGTTGACCAATAGAAGGTTGAAAATCAATTTAAGTTTATCATTTTCATGATGATGGTTGCCGATGAAATGTAAAACTTGTTGCAACTGGAAAAAGTTGATTAACCAAAAAATCTTATTCTTCCATTAGTTTTGCCATCTTTTGTTAAACTTTTTCATTTGAGTTTCAAGTTTGTTCATTGTTGCTTCCATTCATTATTATCTCATCAGATAATGTTAACTGATTGTTTTGTTTATTAAATGGTGAGCAAAAGGCTGAGAATCAATTGTCATTAATTAAAATTGATTAGAAATGATTAATTTCCTAATTATATCAATTAAAATTAATTAACTTTTATTGATTACAGTTTTGCGCTTTCTTTCAATTTCAACAATTTAAAAGCTAAAAATGGTGCTCTTCCCTTTTCATCATGAAAGACATTCTTTACCAACAATCATTTTCAATTAATCACTGTTAATAAGGAAACTAATGAATTTAAATTAATCTCTTTGATTGTCATTGTCAGTCCTTGATGTAAACATTTTTACCGACAACAATTTGCTCATCTTTACACTCTTATCATCTTGAACGACAAGATGAAAGATGAACAACTTTCCTTCAACATCAAAAATTTCACTTTTTTCTTTCCTTATCTGATAATCTGAGTTTCAAAGTTTCAACAAAAGTCTTTATGATTTACCTTTCATTAGCAATTCATGGAAATTTCATTTTTCCAGAAAAGTTGAAACATTTGTTGTCTCTTAAGTATCATTTAGCATTACAAATGTTTACAATTTTTTTATCATTTTTTTCTTGTTCTTTTATTCATTTCGTCTGTTCAATTGTTGAAGGCTTTAATCAGATGAATTATTGCGCCTTTTAATTGAAAAAGTTGTTGTTGCGCTAATTTTGATTGTAAGACATTGATCAATATTAAATGATTTCCTATTTTACAATTGACCTCGAGTTGAACAAATGTGATTGAAAAACGTCAATTTATAATCTCAATTGTTCCTTGAAGGAGAGATTGAAATGGAAATGAATTTTATCCGAAAAGTTGAAGCAAATTGTAATCAACATGAAAAATGATTAACATGCAAATCAATTGATTGGCAATTATTAAAAGCGTGCATATTTTTAATGATTTAACCTTGGATCGAGAAATGGTTCCAATAGTTAAAAGGTAAATCAAATTGTAATTAAACATTAAAGGTTATTACAAAACGAGTTGAAGGAAAAGACAAAAAGGTAAAAAATGCAATCAAATTAATCATTTCTCTGAAAGTGATTAAATCTAAAATTAATGTCAACAGAGTCAATATTTAATTGTTGATCGCAACAATTAATCAAAAAGAGAAAAAGTTGAAAAGAAGAAAAAAGTTGCTTCCAAAATTACAAAGTTTGCTGAGTAAATAAGAAAAGATGAGAAAAGTTGAAAGATTTTTTTCTTTTAAGGATTACGAGTTTTCTTAATTTGCATATCGACCAGGCCTTACGGGCCAAGCTAGTTGGAGGACAAAGTGATCATGAGATTGGTTCAGAGGAAAGGTGAGACTGGAAACGATGTAAACGATTGACAAAAGACTGGTAAGGTTAACAGGGCAACAAAAAGTATTTGACAAAGGTAATTGTGAGAAACCAACAAGGTTAAGGATTTTGGGCACACAAAGAGACGACACAACAAAAAAGGTAAATCTTTTGAAATAACAAGACGAACAAGATGGCGAACAAGATGAGGAGGACGAGAAGATGAAAAGCTGAAAATTAAGGTAAGAAGAAGAAGAAGAAGAAAGGTAAAATGTCTTCAAGTGTGTAACTTCAAACGTTTGTTAACTAAAAGGTTTGGTTAAACCAAATAATTACCAATTAAAGCTCAACATTTAAGCTCAAGGAAATAAAATGCTTTTTTTGTGTCTCTTCAACTTTAAGCTAACAGAACTGGATTTGCCAATTGCTGTTGACTGTTGATTAGAAACAAAATTTTTAATTTGATATCAATCATAACTTGACTGATTAATTAATTAACCTTTTCAATTTAACTTTTCTTCAGTTTAAAGTGTTCATTGGAAAGTTGGAAACTTTCAAAACTTTATTCACATTTCGATTCAAATTCAGTTTGAGATTTAGATTAAATGGAACCTTGGAAATGCGCTTTTGCGCTTCTAAAAGCTTTCTAATCCATTTTTAATCTGTTAATGGTTTCCATTATTATCATCATTTGATTATTATTTTTACACCTTTTTTTTGTTCCTCTCTCAAGGTAAGGTTAAGGGTGAGAATGTTAACGAATTAGGAGCGTTAAGAGTGAGACAGGATGAAAAGATGTTGAATTAGTTGACATGTTTTACGTTTGTTATTGTTATCCCAAAAGGAGCCAAAAATCAGCATAAAAAGAATAACATTTTTACTGTAAAGCGCAAAAGGTAACATAAGGTAAGCTCGAAAAGTAATAATGATGATAATAATTGATTGAGCAAATGATGAGGATAAAGAGAAAGAGAAGAAGAGAAGAAGAAAAATTAACAAAAGATGATTGGAAAGGAAATAAGATGATAATGATGAGGATATTGTTTGTTATCATTCAACTCGTCTGCCAATAATGTTAATTTGAAAAGAGGATGAAGCACACACAAAAAAAGGTGAATCCAAGTGCAAAAATAATTATAAAATGATTTTAAAACAACATTTCAAGTTATTTCATTTTATATTCAAGAATTGCAAATCAATTTCATTTTCTTGATCAATAAGGTTTTGGCCTGTTGTTGGGCGTGAAAGTTCAGAAGAAAGCTCATCAAGAAGAAGAAAAATTATAAATTAGTTTCTCATCAGTTTCAGAATGAAAATGATGGAAGGAAAAAGATGATAATTAGCATTCTCTTGCGCTGTATCAATCGAAGCAGATAAAAATTTCTCATTTCTTTTGTCAGGTTTCATGCTGATCATCATTTTCACCATTCGCCAACATTAACATTCAATCATCAGTTTTCTTCTTCTTTGACCATCTTTTTCTGTCATCATCAACCTTTTATCCAACTTGAAACCTTTTTTGTCTCTTGTCCAGTTGACCGATAATCAATGGACAATATAGTGTTCAGAATCAATCAGATTCATTTAACTTTTTTTTCTTCTCTCTCTTGCCATTTTTTCGCCTTCCAATTTGCGAAAAACTAGTTTCTACTTTTGATTATTTGGCCTTTTTTACAATTAAATTTGCAATGAAATTTGAAAATCAATCAATCTCAGGTTATTGAAGAAAAGGAACAAATTAAACAGTTCAATTGATCAAAATTAAAATGTTTTCATCCAACAACAAATATAATTACATTTAATCATTTTTACCATTTTTTTTCTTCTTCTTGCTATTCGGTAAGAAGATGGAGAGAAGACAAAACAACTTTTCCTCATTTTTCTTTATAATATAATTATGTTGATTATGATCATCATCATTATCATCATCAATTGATTGAAACTTCATTTATCAAGAAAAGATGAAAAGTAAAGAAATGATTTTTACACTTGTTTCGTTTTTTCCCTTCTTGGCTATTCAATGTAAACATTAATTAAATTTGAAAAGCATTTCAATCAATTTTGTTTGATAAATAGTTCGCTTCATTTGGATACTTTCAGTTACCGTTTTTACATCTTTTGCATTCTGTAAATAATGTTAACTCATGATGATGATGATGATGATTAAGGTGATGAACATGGTTTGCAGGGAAAGGGAATGTTTAAGTTTTGATTTGAGTTTGACTTACCATTTGGGAACTTGATTTGTTCATCGTCCATTTTAAGAAGTTCATTGTTGGAATTGGCTGATTTTCCTTGTTTACCTTGTTGAAGACGCATTTGCTGTTGTCGAGTTAAATTGTCTGGTTTACCTGTTGCTGTGTTTGGTGGTTGCATCCCATGTACAAGTGATAACATTGAGCGAGTTGAAGCGGCAGCTTGTAGCACTGCTGCTGCAATGGCTTGTTGTGATTGTTGTATTAAACCTTCTTGTGAACCATTGCGTTCCAATTCACGAACATTGTTTGCATGTTTATCCGATTGTGTATGGATGGATAGGTTACCCTTGGTTGTTGTTGAATAATTACAAATCTCACATCGATATGGTTTATAGCCACAGGTATAGGTTTCACCACGAGAAAGTCGTGGATGCTTTTGACCAGTTAAACAGTAAACACAAGACATTTCATTCTCTGGATGCTTCTCTTTCATGTGGATAGCCAAAGTTTCCTGATACTTGTAATGCCAATTACATTTAGGGCATTTCAGGGTTTTACACGAGTTACGGGAATGCATCATGGTCATGTGGCCACCAAGAGATCGAGAAGAACCAAGAACAATGTCACATTTAGGACATTCAACACCCTCTGGATGGTGACAGCCAGAACTGGCCGAGTTGCTTGACAAGTTTGATGGGGTTGAGGTTGATGCTTGCCCTTGTTGTTGTTGCTGTTGTTGCTGGTTAACTGCGGCTGCTGCTGCAGCCAGTGCAGAGGCCACGGCAGCGGCAACATTTGAGTTCATTGAGGTTAGGGTTGAAGGTGAGAGAGGAACTGAAGCTGCAGTTAATCCAATGGGTGGTGATGAGGCTGCCGAGGTTGGTGAGGTTTGCTTGGTGGTCAGTGAGAGTGACGATGATTTGGGTGAGACTGAGGTTGATGGTGGTGAACATACAGCGGGATTAACAATGGTTAAAGAGGATCCATAGGTTGAACTAGGTGAGCCCGTTGAGTTACCTTGTAGTTGATGTGATTGAACGTGTTGTTCATTTGATCGTTGTGATGCAGCAGCCGCTGCTTTGGCAATCTTTTCAAGATTACACAGATCAGCAAGCTCTGGAGTTAATAATGAATTAATATTTAAATCCATTGCATTTAAATCACTACCACTAATTCCCATTCGATTATTATTATTAACTTTATTAATCTCACTAGAATCTCCATCATCTTTATTATTCTTCTTCTTCTTATTATTATTACCATTGGAATTATTGTTGCTTTTACTTTTACTAGCATTAGTTGAATTATTATTAGAATGAAGATTATTTGAATTATTATTATTATTGTTATTATTATTATTATTATTATTCTTTGGTAAAACTAAATTCAACGTTTCAAACGTTGACGATTCACTTGGTATCGGTGAGTTGATATTTGATGATTGACTGGGAAGGCTATTGGTTGAGGGAGACATGAACGGCGGTGTTGATGAAGAGTCCAACGTTGGATTGATGGTTGAGGAACTTGATTGTTGACATGAAGATGAGCTTGATTGCTGATGAGATTTGTGTGAATCACCAAGTGTTTCATTGGTGGTGTTGTTGTTGGTGGTTACATTGGAATGGAGTGAAGATGATGAGGGTGATGATGATGGTGATGAAGAAGATGATAGTTTCTCTGGAACATTATTAGTAGTTGATTGGCTTGAAAGATTAGGATGATGAGGTCCATTAAGAGGCGAGGCACCGTTTACAGAGGAACTTGATGTTGACATTGATGAGGTTGACTGTTGTTGCTGTTGGTGGTGAGAGTGTGTTGAGGTTGATGGTGAGGTTGATGGTGTTGCCGTTGATCCAGTAACAGCATTTAAATCAAGGTTAACCGGTGAAACCAGGTTAGCCAATGAGGTGGGTAACAGTGTTTGAGGAACTTCCATTCGTGGCTCTAAAAAGGATAAAACTGGCTCCTTATCTTGACCAACTCCTTGAATTATTGCGGAACTATTTTTAGCGGAAAGAAGAGCTTTCTCTTCATCATTTGGTATTATATTGTGCTCACTTGATGCATGAGCAGTAAATGATTTAACATAAACAAATGATAGTTTACAGATAAAGCACATGAGTATTGGTTTAACGGGCACTGTTGGTGTCACCTTGCTGTTGGCTGTTGTTGATGATGAAGGTGAACATAAAGATAATTTACTATTTTTACCTTTAATCTTTGAACATTTTCGTCGTGAACGTTCAATCCTCGTTTTACTCTTTACTTGGCATCGAGTTGACTTCATTGAGTTTAGGTTGTTGACAGAGTTCATGTTGTCACCGGTTGTTGAATTTTCATCATTCTCATCGTAAACTTCATTCTCATCAAATTCATCAGTTTGCTCATCATTTAGTAAACTATCATTTTCCGAGTCTTCATCGGCTTCATCTTCCTCTGTAACATCTTCATCTTGTTCACCTTTATTGTTGTTGGTCAGTTCTTCATCAACATTTTCGTCTTCACTCAAATTATCCAAATTGTCATCGAAACAAGATTTAATCTCTTCCAGAGGCGGCAATTTAAAGTCAGTCTCATCTTCACCTCTCTCACCATGACTATCGCGTATCTTTTTATACTTATCCGATAAGGTAAACACCCTGTAACTGTGCATAATAGGAACTTTTAGGAAAAACTTAAGATCAGTTTTGTCTTAAGTTGTAATTACAATTGGACAAAATAATATTGAAAACAAGTGAGAATAAACAAAATTAATAATCAAAATCCCATGAGAAGGTTGATCAAGTTAACAATTGATTTCCCAATGGAAAGTGATTAACAGTTAATGAAGAGTGTTGATCATTTTGGTGAAACATTGAAACAAGAGATGAAAAATTAATAAAAATTATTAATTATGAGGTAACAATCACAATTAAATCCCATTGGAACGTTTCATATTGGAATCACATTTTTCAACGTTTTTTTCATCATTTGGGTTTTGTTGATGATTAACAAATTGATGAGTTGATGAGAGTCGCACAATTAAAACAAATGCAGAAATTAACAATTGGATAAACAGGAGAAGAGAAGAAATTGAAGAAAAAAAGAAAAACTTGAATTAGTTAATGATTGAGTTAATCATCCTCATTAAGTGGACATTGGTTAACAATTGTTGATTAACTATAAAATTAATACAAAAGTTGTACATTTGAGGGTAAAAAAGGAGACAAAAAAAAGTACTTTTGGTTAGATTTTGTTTTTTTGGCACAAATCAATGTTATTTTTTTCTTGCTCGTTGCTTACTTTGGTTAGACTTGACCTTAGATGATAGAGAGAGCGAGAAAAAAGAGGAAAAAACAAAGATGTTGTTGATGAGGATGATGATGATGTTTTTTACTCTTCAAGTGAGTTGAGGTTTAGTGACTTGTTTGACGTTCAAGTTGAAACTGAGGAGCAACTTTTCCTCGGGAGACAAAAGAGAGAGTCGAAAGAGAGAGAGGAAGGAGAGTTGATTGGAGTGAGATGAAAAACAAGTCTGTCCAAGAGAGGGAAGAGAAGAGAAGATGAGAAGATGAGAAAAGAGAGAGAGAGAAATGTTAAGAAAAATTGAGATGCAGATTAGTGGAGAGCAAAGAGATTCCCATTTATGAGGTTAACCCTCGGCTCTCTCTAAGCTTAACAATCTTCATCTTCATCATCATCTTATTCTTAAACAACAAATATTCAATTGAACTTCTTACCAATATACATTAGCCTTTTTTTTCAAGGAAACTTAAATTTTGGTAACAAATATGCTTGCCAATGACCTGCCTCATGTCATCTCACTGCTCCTTCTCATCATTCCTTGTTTCTCTTCTCTCTCTAGACACAAATAAAAGGTAAGGATCAAGACAAAGGTTACCTTAAATTCACAGCAAATATCTTGACAGATGTCTCTTTCTTTTCTCACTTTTGGGCTTTTCTTAATCAACTTGATTTACTTTACATTATTTTATTTTTTTTCTGCTTCTCTTTTCTCTTCTTCTTCATCATCATCTTTGCCATCTTCAATTTTCAATCTTTTTTACCTTTCCAGACAAAAGGTACAGGTAAGTATTAGTTTATTTTATTGTCATTATTTTTATTCTTCTACCCATTTTTACCTTTTCACGTTGCATGAGAAATGCAAAAATCTCTTCAATAGGTAAAGGTTATTATTGATTTTAATGGTTTTGTTGGACATTTCTTTTCCTCTTTTCTTTCTCTCCAATTTGGATAATCTTTCATTATCAGTCATCAAATGTGATTCTGTTCAATTTACCATCAATTTGGGTTTCTTTTAATATTTTCAAAAATTTTGTCTTTTCCCTCAAACAATAAGTTCATATTTTTGGGTAGAAAATGAAAAAATTGTAATTTATTTAGACTCTGTTTTTAAGCTTGTAATTTGCATCTCATCTTGAAGCTGAATTACTCTGAGCTTTCGCCATCATTTCCAAGGTTCTGCTTCTTCTGATTAAATTCAACTGATTATGCGTATTCCAAATGAACCAATCACCATTAATTTGCTTTTACAACTCAAATGAACGAGGTAATCAAAATGATGATCAAAAGTTTTCTTTACTCAAACATTTTCTAACCTTTGAATAAGTTCACCTTTCATCGTTTAATCTGACAAAGAAAAAACAACTTTCTATTTACCTATTCATGATACAACAGAGGAAAAAAATCAATGATTGACACAGATTTAATAAACAGAGGGAAATGTTGATTAATCCACCTTCTCATGATTACCATGAAATGTTGGGAAAAGTTGATCTTAATTTTGATTCTTGATCAAACTCATTAAAATCGTAGGTTTTCATTAGAGAGAAATGAAGGTTTCCAAAAATGCTTTTCCAATTCTGATTGAAATTTAATTACAGAAAAGCATTTCTTTACTCATTACAACAGGTATAATTATAATGTTGATGATGATGGTGAAGATGAGTTACCCTGCCCTTCAGAGTCACGAATAAGTAAAGAAGAGAGAAAGAAAAAAAGAAAAGAAAAATATTCATCTTTTGATGATGAAAGATGAGGTCACCCATCAGGGTTACCCATCAATTTGAATATCATGATAATCAGCAAGAAACTCAGAAGAAGAAGAAGGAAAAAAACAAAAAGAAGAAAATAATTGAAACAAATTAACTTTTCAAAAAATTGAATGACAAAAGTTATTGACTAAAGACAAATATTGAAATTGTCATCAAAGGTTAACTTTAGTTGTTTCAATATTGTGTTATATCAATTAGTAAATGATGATGATGAGAGGAGGTAAAGAGGTAAAAAGAGGAGTTGATGAAGAAACAGTAGGAGGCTCTTATTTACACTTTGATTCAATTAATTTAATACCCAAAGCCACACCTTATCCAGTTACTGTCTCTTTCTTTTTGCCAATGATAATCATCATCAAACTCCAACCTCCTCCTTCATCTTCATCATTATCATTATCATCCTCAACTCCCACTTTTCTCTTGACTTTTCTCTCTCTCTCTCTTCCTGTTCCTTTCAGTTCTTTTTTATATCATCATAATCATTATCATTATCATCATCACTGAACTTCACTAATATCACTTTATTTTTACTGCAAAAAATAGCATTTTCAATTATTTTGTTCATTCTTTTTAGATTTTCTTCTTCTTCTTCTTCTCTTCCTTTTTTTAACTCGCTTTACTAACTCTCATTATAAACCATTTTTCATCCTCTTCTTTACCTTTTCATTCATCAATGAATTTCACCGTTTCCATGGGTTTCCATGATTAACTGAAGAAAAGTTATCATCTACTTGAATTAATGTAATCATTTAACGCCCTTTGGAATTTCGTTGCGCTCTTTTTGCTCTTGAATTATCATTAAAACTTTTTTCTCTACTTTTCTCAGGTAATCAGTAAAATCGGTAAGTTTATTGTTTTCAAGGAAAAAAAGGATGGAGAAATGATGGAAAAAAGATTAAGATGAAATAATGAAAATTAGGAGAAGAGTAAAGATGAAAGTAAACTTGGGACTGATGAGGCTTTTTTAAAGGCTCCTGGAAGCAGGTTAAGTGAGAGTGAAAGATGAGGTACAGAGAAGATAAGAAGATGAGGAAGACAGGTAGGTTTCTTAAGGGGAGTGAAACTTTGTGTCAGGTTAGGTGAGAAGCAAATTTTTCATCAAACTAATTGACCATTCATCATGCTTTTTATAGGATTCATCCTCAGGGTATTTTAGACTTTGTTTGTGTTTTCTTTTTCTTCTTCTTTACTCATCTTCATCTTGCATCTCTTTTTTTTCATCACAACGTTTATCTTATTTGGATAAACGTTCATTGAGAAAATGATTTTTTGCAGCTTTTACTGTAACTGTTTAAAATGATAATTTTGAAAATAATTGATTCCATTCAATTGTTTCATCCAAACATTTTACAGATTTTCTTTCATTATCAGAATAACGTGTTGATAAACTGTGTGTGTGTTTGGGTTTACTTGTATTCCAGTCACGTGACTACAGATTTCTCAGGGAATCAGAATTTCTTCTGTTTCAGAACTTGAGGTGTGTGTGTGTTTTTGCCTAAAATCTTGTTTTTGTTTTTCCTTCTTTTTCGTATTTTTTTTATTCGATAATAAGAATAATAATTGCAATTGATACTCAAAACACATTCAATTCACAATTTAATAGTTGATCAAATGATGCAGAAACAAAAACGTTTACTCCTAATGGATGATCATGATGATGAATCAAACGGCAAACTCAACATTTATTGTTATTGAAACTCAAGTCTGCTTTTTTCACTGGAAATGTGATTGAAGCGCTTAATACAAATTATTATCATTATCTTTTGTGTTGATTAACAATGAACAAAACAGCAAAAAAAAGTTGCTCATTAATCAGATAATTGTTGAAACCCTGTAAGCCTGGAAAAAGCAGTAAAAAGAACAAGAAAATTTGCGGAAAAGTCAAATTTAATCAAATGACAGTCTTTACAGTAAACACTCACTCACACAACTTAAAATAGTCACAACCAGAGCGTAGGTTTTTCAGGTTATTTGTCAAAGGGAAGACAAGAAGGGCCAAAAAGTTTAACTATAAAAATGGACAAAAAGAGGTTCCAAAAATGAGAAGTTGCCGTAAAAAAACAAAGTAAACCTGAAAAACAATGGTGGGAGTGGTGGTTAGCAGGGAGGTTGAGGAGGTAATGAAGAAAAAAAGGATTTTTCTGTTGTTCATTTTTCTCTAGTTTCGCTGGGATGAAAAGAGGTAACAAAAGTTGCTAAAAAGTTACAGTGAAAAGAAACAAAAAGCCAAAGCTCACAACTCGTTTAGCATTTGTTTTGTTTCTTCTTTACCTTTTTACCTGTTCTTGTTTCTTTTTTTTTCTGTGTTACCTTTGACTGTGTGGTTTTCAGCTTTTAATAAAACAACAACTCTGTTCCAATGGTAAAGAGATAAAGAATCAGAAAAGGTAAAGAAGATGGAAGATGAAGATGAGGGAAAAAGGCATCTTTCTTCTTCTTCTTCGTTGGTAAACTTATTATATTCTCATTAGTAAATTGTTTTCTCTCCTTTACCTTATTCGTGATTCTCTTTGTATTATGCATGTAAAAAGGTAAAGGTATAACCTTTTGCAATTATATTTGCTTGATACAGTTTCAAAGTTTCACTGCGGGAAAGAAGATGAAAATGACAATGAGAGAGTGAAATGACAAAAGAGTAAAGAAATAAAGACAATTGCAATTGTGCGAGATTTTAATCAACTAACCTTTTCTTTCACTGAGCTTCTTTTCTCTCTTTTTGTGGTTTCTTTTCGCGTTAAGATGTATAATAAATTTGCTTCCCTTTTTTTGTATTTGTGTATCCAGATGACCATTTACATATTGCCATCATCGAGAGAGAAAAGCCTTTGGTCAAAAATAATCATCCATTAACAAATGGTCCAAATGCACGGTAAGAAGTGCATATTGGGCAAACAGTAAAGATCAATTTGTGTGATTAACTGTGAAACAGTCAAACAGTGGCAATGCTTTGCATAAAGTCAATCCAAATGAGCAAAACTTCTGCTCGGAAAGAAAACACTCAAAAGCGAAAAATTACCATGACTTTTACAAGTAGCTTCGGGAAATTTTCTGCTTCGGGTAAAGATAATTGCTCAAAAAGCATCATGAAACGATCGAAACAATTCATTCGAAAGTTTTTGAATCTTAGTAAAAAACTTTGCGAAAATGGCAGAGCTCGAGAGATTTTCCAATTTTCTTTGAAATTTTCTGAAAAAAATTGTCCGAAATTCTGATTTATATTCTTGAAAATCGAACTAAAAAAACAGAAAATTTCGAGTAAATCACAAAGATTTTGAATGAAAATTTCGCTTCCATTCTCTTGGCAAACAATAATTACTAGAAACTAATGATTATGTTGCTATCAATAAATCTCGCCAAACTTCCCATTCCCAGTTAAAAATCTGAATCATTATTTTCCATTGAAATTGATTACATGTATAATCTGCAATCTATAATTAATAATAATAATTATTTCATTTTCTTGACAATTTTCCCTTCTCTTTCCGTAAACTAATAATATGATACGTTTTCAAGCTTATTAAATGATATAACCATTGAATAGTTATTATCCATTGGCACGCAACAACTGAACCATTGAGGCAAAGAAACGAGTGAAAGAAAATTGTTTCGATCCAAAGTCAAAGGTAAAGTTAAAGAGTATAAAAACAAAGCAAAAGTCAATTCCCTTGTAATGACAATATTTTAATTGCCACTGAAAAAACATTAACAACAAGATGATGATGAAAACGAAGCGATAATTTGAAAGCTTTTATTTGATTTAAACAGTTCGAAGAGAAGTCGAAAAAATCGATTCCTTATTCCTTCCCTTGAAACAATGTTTATTTTGAACAAATAATGTCATCAATATTATCGTCTAATTGGATTGTTAATATTCATTTAGAGAACGTCGAACAAGTGGAGAAAAAGTTGATGATAGATTAATGAGAAGTAAAAATGATTCTAATGATTATTCCATCATAATTTGAAAATGATAATATTTACTATTATCGTTGTCCTAATGTAAAAAGAAGGAGAAAAAAGTTCATTAAAAACCTTGGAAACGAAAGTGGAAAAGTTGTGAATATTGGTTGATACACTTTCACCATTGGATTTCATGATAAGTAAATAGTCATTAGAATCATTAACAGGCAGCAAAAAAAGGTAAATGATAAGAAGCTTTTATTTCAACTTTTCAACTTAATTAACTGATGCATTTGAGAGAAAATGAATTTCCAATCAATTTTCATGCGAAAACGTTTCAAGATGGAAAACCTTTTTTCAATCATAATGGTTGCAATTAACGAGGCAAAAGTGCCATTCATGATACTTCCGTTGAAACATCGTCAATTGTCTTTATTGAATTTTGCCCAAACTTATGTACATTTGTTTCGTCACGATACAATCATTTACGATAACTCATTTCATCCTGTTTCAGAAGACAATATTCACGTATTCAAGTTATTATTTTTGTTCGCCTTTTCCCCTGACTTTTCATCTTCTCCTAACAAAGTTAGACTTTAAATTTAATGTAACCAGTAATTTGGTGATAAACTTTTTTGCTCTTCTTTTCTTCTCGTTTCTTGCTCAAAGGTAAACTTATGCTCATTTCAAAGATGCTCATCATGTTCATCATCAGAATCATCATTTCCTCTGTTTCTCTATAACAGTCAAGGATCCAATTAGTAAAGTCAATTTAAATGCAACTTTATTGTTGGAACAACTTGAAACTCTTTCGAACTTGAATTTTACCTTTTTCTACTTTTCTTCGACTTTTCAAGAATCAATTAAACTGTAAAATTTACATTCACCCAACAATTGAGTTTTGATTTTTTCAACTCTTCTCGATTTGCTTGTTCTGCATCTGTACAACAATCAATTGTAATTAATTATTAATCATGTTATTGATTGAGCTTTGCTTTGCTTCCTAATTATATTGATATTATTTTTGTGTGTTTACCACATTTTACCTCAATTGTCTGGCTTTATTGATTATAATCTGTAATATAAAGCAAAAGGTTGAAAACAAAACTGCAAAAAAATAAATTACTGAATTATTTATCCAATAACAATTGAAATTGAATGAAAAAATAGGTTGAGAAAGAAACAAATAATAATGAAAAAAATAGTCATTTGTGATCATTATTATTATTAGGTTATTATGTGTGCATGCAAAAGATGATAATCACCATTATAATCATGTTTTTTAATCATCATTAACAGAAACGATTAGAGCTTAATCATTGTCGTTAAAAGTTGAATAAATGATCTGAAATAATAATTGAAATGAGTTTACATGAATAAAACAACAACGAGAGCGAAGAGAGAGAGAAAAGTGAAGAAAAATTAAGCTAAAAAAGCATTTATCAGTTAATTGTTAATGGTTAAAATAATGATAATAATGTAATAAATAAGTAAAAAGTAATGAATTAACATTAAACAATTAGAGGTAAAAGTGAAGGTTCAATTACACCTTTGATTAACTTGATTGCGCTTTATGCTATCAACATTCACGCAATATCAGTTTTGTTTCAACACTTAATTACAGTCACTTTTTCATTTGATTTTATGACGGGATTAAGTAATAATAAATGTCCAGTTTAAACGGCATTCTGAAGGGAAGCTAATTAGAATCAAATCAACTTTGATTCATCAAATGCCATTCAAAGGATCCGTTGATTAACCAAAAGCTGACTTTATTAGTCAACTATGAATCAGCCTTGTGAATAAGCAGACTCAGAGTTCAAAGTAAAAACTGTAAGCTTAGTAATCAGGTTAGGTTGGGTTAGCTTAGGTTTCATTAGATTTCAATTTAAGTGTTGAACTTTTTAAAGCCCAAATTGAAATCAACTTTAAGTCATAAGAGACCGCCGAGCTTTAAAATTTACTACAAGTTCAAGTTTCTAGTTACAATGATAATGCAAAACAACCAGACAGCTCGGAGTCAAGTTGATTGTGCTCACAATCTCAGCTTATGAAAAGCGAAACTCTATTAGAATCAAATCAAATCAATTCATAAATTTCAATTGTTGACCAATTAGAAACTAAGATGCTTGAGTAAAACAAGAAATGAATATTCAAAGGAGTTTATGAAGAATAGTTTGGAATATGGAAGAGAAAATTTTGGCTTAATTTGAATTCTATTTTTGCACACTTTCATCTAATTCTGTAATGATAAATTGTCAATGAATAGATTACTCCAATTAATTGGAACCTCTCAAAATGAGTAATCCATTGGAGCAAAAGAATTGAGATTTTTCATTTTCTCTTTTTGATAACCATATCAGCATCTTCCCTTGTAAATGTCAGCTCAATCATCATCATAATCATTATCTTTATCATCTCCATTATCTTCATTATCATCATCAGCAACAGCAGCAGCATCTTAACCATCATTTCATTTTTCTTTATATTAGATAAGTTGATAAGCATGAAATGTTATCTATCTTATTGTATCCTAATAAGGGTTGGGTTAAAATGATAACCGACCTTAACACACAAGAATCTTTAATTAACCAATTTAATTTTTGGCTATTTTCATTCTGTAATGGTCAACATTAAATGAACAAAGAATCTCGCCAAATCCATCAACTTTTTTCCTCTTTTGTCTTCCTTCATCCTCATCATCATCTTACTTCTCATACAAAGTGTAACCTTGACAAAGACTTCACAAAGACTTATTACTATTATTATTACTATTATTTATAATGGACATGGGAGCCTCTTTGAAAATCCACTAATTAAGATTATCAAAGTTAATTATCTTTTCTTGTTTAAGTGTCAATCAAAAGTGTTTGCAAAGAGAAACGGAAAAAAATTAATTGCAATTGTGGGTAAAAACAAGTATTATTAACTTCAAATGTGATTCAATTCAAGAAAATTGCTTCCAAAGCAGCGAGCAAAGAGCTGAAACAAACCAAAATTACAATTGAACCCAAAAATGTTTACCTTTTTGATTGACTTTCATTGCACTTAATCAACATTTAATTAATTTAATTAAGATTAATATTTCGCTAGCAAAAAAACTCAATTGAATACACAAAAGGATTTTTTAAATTTTAGCCGAAAAAAAAGCTCAACAATTAAATTCGTGACTGATTATGTTACATTGGAAACGGAAAACTGGTTCAAGAAAAAGATGCAATTTTTCATTGACTAATTAGAGATTGAGATTGATTAACATTTAAGTGATGAACACACCTCAAGTTAATTAATAAAGGTGCATCAATGGCTCGTAAAGCCATTAAGGTTTGAACACAAAGGAAGAAGAAAAATGTTATCAGATTAATTAATGAATGGATAATGTTGTTAATTAGTTGTAAACCTGTTCAATGGTTAATTGAGTGATGAACAAAAGTGTTTTGCCAACTTCAACAAGTGTAGTTAAACAATGTAATCAAGTTAATTAGACAATTAATGAGATTAACTCTTTTCAATGAATAACAATGAGTGCTTCATGAATAGTAAAAGCAGCAAAATCTCTCGAGTATTTAAACTCCCTTTTCATCAACTCTCTTCATTTGCATCATTTTCATCTTCATTATAGAGTCGCTTTTATCGATCATTTTTTTCTTTCCATGTTAACAGAACTTTTCATTGAGCAGATTAATTGACTAATTAAATGTTGCCTTTCAACGGTTAATTCCAGTCTAATTAGGTTTACCATTAATTATTGAGGAAACACTTGATGAACAGCTTTGCATAATTGTATTCATCCTCATCAGTTGCAGGGTGAAAAAGAGAGAGGAAAAAGAGAAACAAGGAAAATCTTTATTTACTCTCATCAATGAATAACATGGTAAATGTGTTAACATGAGGTTAAGTGACAAGTGAATCTCATTAATTAAGCCACAAAATTATCCAACTCGATGGTTAATTAAATCGTGAAAAGCGAGATTCTCCAAGTTAATCTTTTTCGCATCAAAAATGTTCATTGAATCTCACTTTTTTTAATCGTTTTCATTCTTCTTCTATTTTTAATTTGCTAATCTTAATCCTGATTCCTGAGACTTTGTTTGCACTTCGATTGGAAAGTTTGCAGAAAAGCATCAAATTACAGAATTTTTTTTCTTCACCAAAACCTATTATCAAGTATTTCTTTTCAATTTTCAATTCAATTTTTAATCTTTTCTGTTTGTTTTCATTCTGGTTCCATCCAAAGTTAATGAACAAGACAAATATTGAAAATGATGAGAAAATGAAAAGATAAAAAAAAGTAAATTGAAAAGGAAAATTTTGTTTAATCAGAATTTAAAATTGAATTTGCCTTTGTTTTCACCTTTTTTTCTGCAGCTTCTCATCCAATTGAATGAAACTCAATTGAAATTATGTTTAACCATTACAATGATAATTCTGTGTAAATTTCATTTCAAATGTTGCTCAACCAAACAATGAGTATAAATCCTTTTGATTTTCATCATTCCAGGTAAACAGAAGCGTCTAATACAAAAGGCTAAAATTAAATGCTTTTATCATGAAAATTATTGCCTTTCACCAAATGATAACTGAATTCAACTTTTGTCCAATTTCGACTCAATGGGTTGCAATTATTGGGTTGCATTCCAAATGACACATTTAAACAGGTAAACGAAACGTTTAACAATAATTGATATCCGTTGATGTACACTGAAATTATTTGCTTATTAAATTGAAAAAAACTTCACAAAAGGTAAACATTGGAAACGATGAAAAGCAAATGAAAACAAAAGGAAAATTTGAATTGGAATAATTTTGCGAGAAAAAAAAGTTCTGAGGTTTTGTCTAAATGGAAGCTACGTGATTGTTACGCGTACTTTGACAGGTAAACAGGCGTCTGATATTGAACCTGATAATGAGCTCTGATGATTGTTTCAATTGATGGTTTAAAGGTGAGAAGAAGAAGGCAAAAAAAGATTGAATAATAAAAAGGTAAACATTGAAGCGTAACATTCTGTCATCAGGTATGACGAGAGAAAGGTGATGATTATGATGAGAAGGAGGTTCACCTTTACTGTTGATATTGTACTGTTTACCTTGTTTCACATCTTTACCATGTCTATGTAACCATGTAAACCAAGTAAGATGTGGTTGACAACATTTTTACCTTGTTTTGTTCATCAGCCAGTTCTGATTGAATGAGATTAAAAGCAAAACAAAAGATGAACAACAGAAAAGTTGAGCTGTTAAAGTCACCTTTTACCAAGCGTTTGACAATTTTGAGGTTATCCAATGACCCAAAGGCAATGAAAGGGAAACAAAAAAAAGATTCACTTTTTTCAAATTCTTTCTGACCCTGAGTGCTTTTTGGTGAACAAAAAGGTAAACTTGGAACTTGGCTTTACACCCAAAATTTTTGAACGCTTTTCGTCTTTTTTTGTTGTTGTTACCTTTGACTCTCTTTAGTGGCCATTAAGGTCTTGCAGTAAAAGGTAAAAATGTAAGCCAAAGCAATTTGTAGAAAAATGTTTCAAACTAATTTCTAGCAGATTGACGAAGCGTTTATATGGTTTCAAGGTTTAACTTAACTCCTATGGATTGAGAATAGATGATGAGGAGAAGATGAAATGGATCGAAAGACAAGCTGAAGATTGGGAGAAAAGAAGAGGACAGAATTGAGCGAAAAGCAAATGTTGACAAGCAATTTCTTGTTTACTCTTGTGACTTATTCTTTCTCATTCTTCTTCTACCTTTTTTTACCTTTTCTCATCTCACCTTTTACCTTAATTTGTTTTCTTCTTCTTTATTCATTTTAATTTCTTTCCTTTTAATCCTCTTTCTGCAAATGGTTAATAATAATCAAAGCCATTTGGCTATTTCATTGGCTTACAGTTTCTTTCAGTTGACTTCTCCTTCAACCTTTAATCGCTTCTTTACCTTTTAATCTGTTAACCAATATACATTGATATTTGGCTGTAAAGGTAAAGAAAAGTTTGACCAAAAGTTTCAAGTAAAATCAACAATCAAAGGATAATTATCAATCAATAGCTGAATTAATGGTGAATCTCAATTGGAATATTCAGTCTCTATGGTTACTATTGTTTTTTGTTGTTATTATTTTATCTCTTTTTTCCCTTCTTTACTGGCTCCTTTTCTTGAGACATGAAGCTGAGTTTGGATGCTGGTTTTGCTTCCTTTTCAGTGGCTACTAAATTCAATCAACATCCAACAATTTAAGGGTCAAACCAATACCCATTCATCAGTTTCCCAAAGCTTTCATCGTTAATTGATTTTTTTGGCTACTTTTTTCTTCTTCTTCTTTGGCCATCATTTTGCTCACACTTCTCTGTCTTTTTTTTCTTCTTCTTTTTCTCTCTCTCTCTCTCTGTCTCTCTTCAGGTACCCAGTTCAAGTGGATCAAGTGAGAGAGCGCAATATGACTCCATGAAAATGATGAAAAAAAGCAGCATCAAAAGAAGACAAGAAGAAGAATAAAAGAGAACCTTAAATAATCAACTAATCTCCATCGTTTAATCCTCTCTCAATCTCTATTCGTCATTGATTGATTGAGTATCTTTCCTCTCATCATCATCTCCATCTTGAAGATGTAATAATGAAGAGAAAGAAGAAAGACAAAGTAAGTATAAAAAAATGCAGAACTGAATTTACAGTAAAGATGAGAAGAAGCTAATATGGATTTGAATCCATTAAATGGTGAAGTTTGAACAATTACGATAAAATTAATCTTGTTGCTCATCATCATCACCTTCATCTTTTGACTATTGATTATCCAACTAAAGAAGGTAGAGCAAAAATTTTCAGGTCAACCTTTATTGTGACCTTTTGGTTGTTGTTTTTTGTCTAAATTATTGTTCATTAGTTTCTTTCCCAAGTAAACAATGATGATGATTCTGATAAAAGTGCAAAAGAGAGAACAAAAAGAACTTCTCATTAAGAATAATTCCAACAGAAGCAACATCCAGGAGAAGAAGAAGAAGAAGAAGAAGTAAAAATGAACGCAAATAATAACCCAATTACATTGTCAAAGTTACTCAAATTACTCATATTTTTTCATCATTCATCTGTTAAGATTGACCAACAAGAGTAAAGCAAATGAACATAATTTACCTTTAAAGTTTTACTTCTTTCTTCTTCTAATTATCAGTTTATCTCAGTTTCATTTTCATTTTCACCATTCTTTTCTTGTTCCCTTTCAAATTACTGATTAACCACAACTTTTGTCATCACCATCATCCTTATCCTGCATCATCTTGATAATCATTTCTCATGTTTTTTTTCTTTCTTTCTGAAGAGAAGAAGAAAAAACGTCTTTTCAGTTTCTTTTGCGTGTTTCGTTGAGATAACCAGTTATTAGCATCTAGTTAAAGTCACGATAAAAATCTATTGATTAGTGATTATTTTCTCTCTCAATCAAGTGGAATAATGATTATAATAGTAATCATAATAATCATGATAATAACAATAATAATATGAACAAGAGAGCAAAAGGAGCAGAAAAAAGAAAAGATTCTAAGCACAAATTATCGTTGTCATTAGCAACAAACAAAAATCATGTTTACACAGAACTTTTGTATTTATTGTGTAAACCTTGAAGACTAATGATGAAGATGGGAATGATTAATGCACCCAGAAATTAATCAATCGACTAATTGATAAACATGTTGATATAAAAGGACAATTACACTCGACACCAAATGAAGCAAAGCAAAAAGTCGTTGAGACATTTCCAAAAGTCGAACAAACTTTTTCTGCCAAAATTCATTTTTCACAAAATTTCAATTTCCAATTGTAAATCGTGCATTTGACCAACAATGGTCAATCATGAGAGTATCAACATTAATCACTGGAAAAAAAGGTAAAGTACAAGTTTAGTGAAATGATAATTCATTTGACTACCAATTGATGGAGATGAAGATAAAGATGATGGTAAAGATGATGAAAATGATGGGCAACAAGATGATGTTATCCAAGACATTTTCCAGTGTTTCCAGTTGCAATTGTAATCGGATGATGAGTGAAGATGAAAATAATCATCTTTATTGTTGATTCTCAACTTGTCTAATGATCGTGACTTTTCCTTATGATTTTTTCTCAATCATTTTTCTTATGCATATCTTTACCAATTTATCGATCTTTGACCTTTATCATTATCATTATTATTATCATTATCATTGTTATCATCATCAGTTTTTGTACCTTTCATTTATCATGAAAAAAAACTTTTTTTTTCTTCTTCTTCTTTGTAACTCACTTGTTTCATCTTCTGATTTAAGCTTTAATACACTTGTTGATGTTGTTGTACTCAAAGTGATTAACTTTCCTCTACTTAATGCTGGTTGAAAATCACAAATTGCAATAATCAGTTGCATAGTTGATTTGATTTGCAAGATTACATGTGATTATCAGCTAACAAAGTGCAATGTTGAGGTGTGCAGTTTAAGCTTCTTCAAGATTCCTTGATTATTGGTTTGCATAATGGCGCAGGCAAATTCATGTTTATGACGATTATCATTTCAATTGGAATGGCCAGCAAACAAGTTTCAATTTAAATTTTGCTCAATTTTTTTGCTGGACAATTGAATTGGTCTGAACACAAAAATAGCCAAATTGATGACCAATTAACTATTGAACTTGATCTTTCAATTTTCTTCTTTTGCTCTTCAAATTTCATTTTCAAATCTTTTCATCGGAAAATTATTTCTTCTTATTCTTTTCATTTTCCATTCTTTTAGATACAA
Source organism: Tetranychus urticae (assembly GCF_039701765.1). Lineage (NCBI taxonomy): Eukaryota > Metazoa > Arthropoda > Arachnida > Trombidiformes > Tetranychidae > Tetranychus > Tetranychus urticae. The sequence goes on along the minus strand of NC_142958.1, from coordinate 19,001,739 downwards.
ATGAACCCAAAAAAAGGCAACTCTGTCTTCCTTGTTTGTCGCTCTTACCTTTACCTTTTTTCTGTTGCTTCATTTGAAAAATTTGCCAAATAATGTTCAATAAGAATTGTCAATGTTTATTATAACTATTATAAATAGATATTACACTTTCGTGGGAATAACATGTTAACAAAGATCTTAGATTATCATTATTATTATCATTATAATAAAGAAACTTTATCAAGGTACAAAATAACAATAATGGTTAACCTTATATTTTTCTTATTCTTCTTTTGGTGACATTATTTTTACCAATTTTCTTCTTTTTCTTTCTTCTTCTTCTTCTTCTTCTTCTTCTTTTTCTTTTCTTTCTCTTTTTTTCCTTGTTTCACCTTGATACTCAAAAACAGTAAAGGTAACTAACCTTTACCTTTACCTCGACGATCTTTACAAGCCTTCGTTCTCATCTTTCGTCCATCATCATCATAATCATCGTTTTCTTTTCTCTCTTCATTTTACTACTAAACCTTGAGGCATTTCTTTTATTCACTTAATTTCACCATTTTATTCTCACTTTTTTTCTTCCATTTCCTTTCATTTTTCTCTGTCTTTCATCTTGGCAAACAAAAAAATATGCCAATTATTAAGTTAAGTAGCAATGTCCGTTTTAAATGTTATTCAAGAGAAATTAAAATGAACATTGAATCAAGAGTTGACTATCAAAAGTCTATCCATTGTTACAATGAGGCAAAATATCCAATGAAAAGTTTTGAGTTTAAAACTGATATTCTCATCGAGTCTAAACTGTCTTCAACCCTCTTCGTTGGTTCGGTAAATAGTGCTATCTTGTGTATCTGCATTGAATTTAATCATGAACGCTTGAATGAAATAAACTAACTTTAATAATGTAATAATGAATTGAGTTAATCAAGGATAATTGTTAAGGATAAATATAAGATTTAATTTGACTAATTGTGAATGCACAACAATACTGTTCATTGTTAGAGTTAACTTCAACTGCTCAGCTCAAAATGAATGCTTTTAGGATCAACTTTAATGATTGTTGTGACGATTAGTCAAAGTTTTATGAATTTTATCGCAAAATGAACGGCTAATGATATTGTCAATTGTCAGTTTAATTAAACCATGAGCAAGTTGAACTTTTAATTGCCTGAAGTGAAATGTCAGTATCGAAGCTTTAGTCATCATAAGCAAACAATTGTTGCAATTATAAATGCAAAATAACCTCAAGTTGATCTAAATTGTAACATAATATTGAAAACTTTTTGACTCGACATTAGCAAGTATTGGCAGTGCAACCTGTCGAAACTTGTAACATGCAAAGTTGAAACACTCGTCAACATGACTAATATTTTGCTGTTAATGTTTAACTTTTTTTGTTTCTTGATTATTCCCAATTGATTGTTCAATGTAAATAACGCATGATGATCAATTACTTCAAAGGTTGGATAATGTTGATCAATGAGTATTGGCTAAGAGAAGCAAAAGAGAAAAGAGAACAAAAAATTGACTCTATTTTTTCTCCTCGATTGTCATATCAAAAATGAAATTACATATTGATTCATGGAAAACAAAGAACGAAAAAACATGAAAGAAAGAAGAAAAATATAATAATATTAATCGTAATAATCAGCAGAATAGAGAGAAGAAAATATGAAAAAGGAAAATGTCTCGAAACAATTACGATGCATCATTTGAATGATAATAACAGTAATAATGGAAGGAGAAAATAATTAGAGACAAATAAGCTTCTCTTTGAATATGCAAATAACATTACTATTATTGATGTAAAAATGAAAAGTTTGAAGAAGCTCGAAGAAAAGGTAAAATGTTGAGAAGTGAAAGAAACAAGGTAAGCATAAAAATAATCACAAAATGCAATGAACAAGAAGATGATGATTGGGATGAGAACAGAGAGAGAAAGACTGGCAAAAAGGTTTGGTTATCTTTTGCATATTTTTTGTCTTCTTTCAATTGAAATTATAAATAGTAAAATCAAAAGCAATGAGTGTCACTAACACAGAAAAAAAGGAAAAAAGAATTAAACTTTTCTCTTTGTCAATATCATCATATTGTTTGCTTCTCATTGGCATTCCAATAGTTTGTTACTCTCACAGAGTCGCTCTTTATCTTCCCAAGAATCACATCTTAAGAAGAGCAGAAAAAAAAGAAATGAAAGAAGAAGAGAAATATAAAAATAAACTGAATATTGATACAAGGTTTTAATGGTCATTGGGAAGTTGACGCTTTCACCTCCATAGATGCGTAAACAATTGTTAAAACGTTTTCTCTCTCTCTTCGAAACGTTACGACCTTTTTGGCTTAAGCTTTGTTTAAATACTGGTGAGACTTGAATAGGTAAGAAGAAGAAGAAGATGATGATGAAAAAATAAAAGAATATAAAAGAGAAGCTAATGAAGGAATCTCTTTTCTCTCCTTCTCTCTTCTTCATCCTTTTGTCCAGCACAAGAAAATATTGAAAAATGTTGGCTTAAGAAGAAGATGAAAGGAAGATGGAGAAGAGAAAAAGAATACGCTAAGATGATCAAGGTTAGACTTATTAGCATTTCTTTTTACACCTCGAGTTTCGATATTCATGTTTCATTCCCTATTTAAACACCTTAATGGATCATAACCAAACCCACCTTTACTTCTGTTGCAATTTGCTTTGCTCAACACATCATTGTCATCCTCATCATCATTATCATTTCTTTACTTTTTAAGACTCAAACAAAATCAATAGTCTTTGCACCATTTTTCATCTTCTTTTTTGCCTTCTTTCGATTCTCTATTTAGATTTTTTTGTCATTTCTCTCGACCTTTGATTATCATCTTGATCATCTTGATCATCATCCTTCTGTCTCAACGTTTCTCTTCCTTTTCTCACTTCTTTTCATCCACACTCATTCGATTCAAGATGATTCTCTATTGTGCATTATGCTTGGATGGTCAATCTTGTTGGACCGATTTAACCTCTAACAAGATTCTCAATGCAAGTTGAAAAGCTTTGAAAAACTGGCCAACAATACATTTCGACTTGCACCTTCAATCCATTTTAACTGATTACTTTTACTCGATTATTTATGTTAAAATGAGTTCCTGTGTTAAAATATCTTAAACAACAACCTCTTTCTCTTTACCTGTATAAATACGCTTTTTTCCCATTTTCTTTCACTCTCCATTCAATGGTCAATAAGACGAAATTAGACAAAAGAAATGTTAAAAAAAGAAGCAAAAAGAAGAGAAGAAAAAAGATGAAATTGATTGCAAGTAGAAAAAAGGGAAAAAAGACAAAAAAACGAAAGAAAAGTGGCAAAACAAAAGACTTATTATAATGGAATGCAATGCAAACAAAGGTAACCATTTCTTACCTTTGAACAAAAAAAACATTTTAAAGTGAAAAATTAACTTTAAGAAGCAACTTTAAGCACCATCTATCGGCTTGAATCGACTCGCAACATTTTAAACAATTTATTCAACAATTACGATTCAACAGCAGACTGCTGACAATGTAATTCAAGTTTCCCTTCATCATAATGATCATCATTTAATCAGCTCACTCTCAACCAGCTCACCCACTTTTTTTCTGGTTTTTTCTCTTTTTTTATACTCTTTTCATTACAAAAAAAAGCAAACCATTTTTACCCCCGAATCTGGTTTGTAGGAGGGACAAATAGGCGTGAAAATTAGTTCACCAAATAAGAGTGAAAAGAGAAGAAAATATTATTTCTTTTTTTTCATTTCCTCATCAATTTTATCCCAAACCAATGTTTTTTTCTCATCGTTTTCCTCCTCCTCTTCATATCTTTTCTGTGTCACTCTGGGGATTTCATGACAAGACCAAGGTACGCTCGAGACAAATGATGTTGAATCGCTAAAAAGCAAGTTTTTTGAGTGAAAACCAGGAAAATGGAAACTCGAAAAAGTTCACAACTTGAAATGCTTAAATCTCATTTTCTTTCATCTCTAATCTGATGATGAACCTTGTGATACTTGTGCTTGTAATGGAACCACAAAGAACAGAAAAAGGTCCGAAAAATGATAAACTCATAAACAGGGAATGAAACATGTTAGAATGATTAAAGAGAGGGAAAAAGAGGTGAACGTGATCTGATTTAAGGTAAAGTTGAGACAAAAGTTGAAAGAAGAGGGAAAGGGTTGAAATTGAAAGGAAAACTGAAAATTCTATTGGTCAGTAAAAGAAGAAAAAAGTCTAGAAAAAAGGCTTCTCATGATTCTCATGATTGTCTTATCACTTTGCTTCATCTTGTTGCTTGTTTAATGGTTACATGAAACTTGTGAGGTTGATTTTAATTAATGCAACTAACAATTGGTTTTGTCAAACATTTTATCCTCAAAATGCTATCCAATATAATCGACCCTCAAACCCAATCAAACTTTTCTCTTCTTCTGTCCATCATTTTCATCTTCCCATCTCTCCTTCCTTTTATCCTCTTCATCAAGAACCATTTCTCTTTCCCTTTTCTCTCATCATCATTATCATCATCTTCTAATAAAAGATTCCCTTTGTTATTCCGTAATGGAAAAGCTGTTGGACATTGACAAAACATCTAACATCAACAAACATCATCCAAAATCACATTGACACTGTTTCTAAATCCATCAATTTCATTTCTTATCAACACCTTTAATCACATTTTGTTTACTGGTCAGTAAACATGCAAACAAAAAAATGCCATCAAATTGAGATTCTTTAACTTTTTTCAACAAAAAAATTGGAGCCAAAAGAGGTTGATGAATATGAATGAATTTACCTTTTTCTGTGTACAAGGTTGATCTTTTTTTGGACTGATGGTCAAGCCTGTTTGACCATGTTTCATCTTATCTTCTTAATTCATCTCATTTCATATCGATTTTTGTTCATCTTTTTTCCATTTAGCTTCTTTGCATCCTTTTTCTTCTTCATCATCTTCTTTCATTAGAAGGCAAAAGATGAAGGCTCACTTGAAAGACGCACAAATTGACCATTACATATCTCACTTGTTTCCATCTTCATTTCACTTTTCCTCTCTTTTCCTGTACAGTTTTTACTTTCCTCTTAATTAGTGTTACCCGGTAATGAAGGACCCAAGAGAAGATGAATCAAGATGGAAAACTGGATCATCACTGAACCAGCAAATATTGCAAGACCCAAAATTACATGGAAACGGTTTCCATGGTAAAAACTCGATTCTCTTTCTTACAGAATCTGTACTTCATTACTTATCTCTAATCACTTCATTATTCAAAATATTTCTTCCTCTGAATCCTTCAATATTTAGCCAAAACGCAATTCTCATCACTATTGGAAAAGTGAATAACAGTAAAAAAGATGGAAATTCAATGGAAAAGTTTCGATTCGAATTTTCATCGTAATTTGAGCATTTTCGATATTTTTATTATTCTGTTCATTTTCTTGATTGAAAGCACTCATTCAGTTTTCTTTTACCTTTTTCTTGAAACTTTTTTCTTCCATCCCTCAAATTTCCTCCCAAATGCTGGGAGTTTTTTTCACCTGACTTTTTGCTATAATAATGCAAGATCATTGATTATCATTAAGTCTTAACCTTGTGATGGTTTTCTTGGTTCAATTGCTCAAGGCGGTAAAAGATGAAAAAGATGATGCTAATGAAGATGAGAGTGGAAGATAGAAAAGAGTAAAATCAAGAGAATAGTGCGATTTGGAAAGGAAAAGAATCGTAAAATTAATCGAAACAACAAATAGAATGTTGTGTCTTAAAGTTGAAGAAAAGGAAATTTCCATGTAAGAAGAATGTTCTTTTTTTCCTTCTTCCTCCCTGACTCATCCCAGAAACCTTCTTCCAATGCCAAACAACCATCAATTGTTTCACTCTAATTGTAATTAATTAAAAGCAAATCGTTCCCTTTTCCTCTCTCATTTACTCAACCAATTTATCTTTACCCAGAACAAAGCAAGGTTACAATTAAAAGCTGAAAGGTCAGGGAAAAGTCAAGAATCACCTAACAAAGGAGAAAACAAAAGTTGAGATGAAAATGGAAAATAAAAAGTTGATCAGATTCTTTGGTCATTCTTTTAAAGTAAAGTAAATCAAGAAGAGCCAATAAACATCACCAACAGAATGAATGAAACAGAGAAAAAGAATTGCCTCGGAAACAAAAACAAGAATCAGATCAATTCCCTGTAACATGATAAAAGCTCATCAAGTTTTCAAGAATCAAGTTCAACAGTAAAATGTAGATGAAGAGGAAAAAGAGAGAAAAGAAGGCAAAAAAAGAAGTCTTTTTTTTCGCCACCAAAAACAAGATGGAGTAGAACATCAACAATTTTTTTTACTTTCCTCATCCTCATCATCATCTTAACTCACACCCAAAAAAGAAATAAAAAACTCTTCTCTTCCTCCCTCTTAACCCTCTACTTTTATCCTCTTCTCTCTCTCTCTCTTTATAATTGATGATACAAATTATTGATCTTCTCTCAACTCTCATTTCCATCCTCATCATCCTTCCTCCTAATCATCCATACATTTAGTAAAAAAAGTACTTTCTATTTTCTAGACTTTTTTTCATTACTTTATCCTCTCCTCCTCATCTTATCACCCAAACCACCATCTTAATTTTTTGTTCATCTTGTTCATTCCTTGCTTTGCATAGATGATGAAGAGGAAAGCAAATAATCCATAAAGGGCATTCTCTTAACTCTCTTCATCTTTTTTCTTCTTCTTTTCCCCATCCTCATCATTTATTCCACTTCTCCCTCAATATTAGAGTTTTTATACTTTTCTCTAATTCCTAATGATAATGAGAGTTGAGGGAACACAAAAAATGATGATAAGGCTGAGTCAAGGAGATTTCATCCTCATCATCCTCATCAAGTGAAAAGGAGTAAAAAAGAGGAGAAAAAAGATTATACATATTCTTTCATTTCTATCATTTCATCCTCATAACCTTCTTATTAATTTCTTTCTGCTAAGCTTTCATTTGATTATATTTTTCACATTCATCCTCATCCTTTCATCTAATCCTTCAATTTTACTTTTAATTTGTTTAAACTTTTTTTCAATTTTTCCACTTTTCTTTGCAAAAAAGTTTCAATTCAATTAAAATTATTCTTAACACTTTAATCACAAAATGGAAATTTTCTCAATTTTTAATTCTCTCTAAACTAATCATTTTTTGCAACATTTAATCAACACTTAAAGGTTAATTACAATTAGAAAGGAAAAATGAAATTAACCAAAAGTGATAATTAACTGCATCAGGTAATAAAAGTGGAAAGTTTGTTAAAAGTGTAATTAAGCTCATTGAAGCCAATAATGATTATTATCATTATTATCAACATTAATTAAGCTGTTAATTTGGTCCATTAATTTACCTTTGAATGGCAAGAAAAAAAAGCTGAGAAAATGAAAAAAACATTAAAAAATCAATTGTTACCTTCATTCGGTTTGATTAACAAATTATTGTCAATTGTAATAATCTGATAATTAACTTTACCTTGCAATGTTTCCCTCTTTTGTTGAAGGTTTAACAATTAATAGTTTTGATTGAAATCATACAAAAGGTAAACATTAAATGAACAAAGTTAATTGTGAGTAAAAATCGCGAAACAAATTACAATTGAAAATGAAAAATTGTAATGAAAGTAACAGCAAAAAATTAAATTTCCTTCACAATCAATAAAGAGTTTGATTAATTGGGAAAAATTTGTTAAATTACTTTTCTCTCTTTTTGTTCAACTTTAATTAGATTGAACTAATTTTGCCTTTTCTTTGTCCATTTGATTATTGTAATCAACTGACCATCAATCAAATATGTTTATTAATAGGTCAATAGTTTGGGCCAAAAAAACATTTGTTTCTAACTTTTTTTATAGTTAATCAAATTGTTAATCATTAAGAGTGGAAACTTACCAATTAACTTAATTTGCTATTGGATAACTTTGCTTTCTTCCAGTTTAAAGTTGATATAATTTTAGAGGAACAATTGTGAGGAAGAAATATTTTGATGTTGTTTCACCTTTTCAGATCAAGGTAAATATTCTGGTTGGTTTATTGATGATAACGATTTTCCAAGTTTGACTTTTGCTTTGTAATCAAAAATTGGAACCTGAAAAGAGTAAAGAAGAAAATTAATTATCGAGTTTTTTTGTTTCCTTTTTTTCAGTGTTTCCCTCTTTGTTTCACTGCTTTCACTTTGATTTTAATCAATTAAACTCAATCTGACAATTTATTCTGAAGTCTTTTGAGTAAAGTTCTGATTCCTCTTGAAATGAATACAATGTAATTATGTTAGTAATGAGTTGCAATTTTGTTCATTTTTTCCCTTTCAAAGTCAAACCACGAAAATTGATGAAATTTTGTAACATTTTGTAAAGACTTTGAAAGTAGATTGTGACTGAATTGGATGAATTTCAAGACTTTTGTCAAGAAATCTTCATTCTTAAGAATGGATTATTTCTACTTTTTTCAGGGTAAATTAGAGAAAAAGGAAAATGAAAGAAAAATTGAAATCAATATTGATTCGCAATTTAAACTCTTCGAGTTAAATTGATTTTCATCAAACAATATTGAAAAAGTTCTTGTTATCAAGCCATTCAAATGAATTTACCATTCATTGATGAATCGTTTAATTTTAAACTTTTCTTTTCTTCGTTTTAACCAACAATCTATTCATATAAGTGACAATAATCGCACTCATTAATCAAGAGCAAAAAGAAGCGCAAAATGTTCAGCTCGAGATTCAAGTTGATACCAAAGTTGATCAAATTGGACGAGCCAATAAATCCGGAAAAGAAGGGCAAAAAAGCACAATTGGTTGATGGAATGATGAATCTTGAACAAATGATCGATCAATTGTTGCAGTTAATTATTCAAAGCAAATCTGTTGCCGGACAAAATGAGGACAAATGATGGAAAAAGCATTGATATCTTTGATCATTGAAAGTGTTTGCCTGGGTCTCAACCCAAGTCTGGTCAGCTTCTATACTGAGTAAACAGGAAAAGAGAAAAAGAATGCTCTCAATTGGGATAATTCGGATGAACTCATTTCGATAATTAAAGTTAACCAAACAGATGAAGAAAAAGATGAATCCTAAAAGAAGCCCAAAACGGCCAAGAATCAAAGACACCGGTCAGGTTATTACAGCACATTGAGCACCCAAACTCAAGGTTACTTTTCCTCCTCTTTTCCTCCCACTTATTTTCCTCTCTCTTCTTGTCTCAATTTTCATCATCTTTCTTCTAATAACATTTATTCCTCATTAATGGTAACAGGCATCAGAAGAAAGAGAGAAAAGAGAGAGAAGAAAAAAAACACTAAATTGGGTTGAGGTATTAATATTACTTTGGATATTGCTTTTTATTGAAATAACAGCTTTTGAATAAACTGATCAAGTAAATCACGAGAACAAAAGAAGAGAGAAAAAGATTGTTCAAGATTAATTCTTATGGGATGAAGGCAGAGAAGAAAAAAATTAAGCACAAAAAAAAGTTATCATTATCATAATCAATAGCACAAAATGAGAGACAGTTTGCTGGGAGTTTTTATTATCGAAATGCTTTTCTCGGTCAACTTTTCCTTCTCTTCATATTTACATTGTAAATTATTGATTCCTTAATTATTGCCTTTTCCGCCGATTTACAGCCTCATTTGGTTCAACTTGACATTTTGTTTCAACATTTGAGATTCAATTTTTTGATAAAATTGACATTTTTAACCTCATTTTGGGTTCCTTTTATTACAACATTTTTATCTCAACTTTTAATCGACTTTAATTAAAGAACACGAAATTAAATGTTTAAAGAATCAAAATCCTGTTAGACTTGTGACTCCAATCTGATTATGAGAATATAAATTATCGATTAAAATGTTGATTAACCTCAAGATTGTTCACTTATATTCAAGTTTTGAGTTGCGGTTGGAATGATTAACTTGAGAGAAGGAAGAAAAAAAAAGAGAAAAGTTGTTTCTTCATTTCTGGTTAAAGTGGACAAAAGTGGACCAAAGATGGTAAAGAGAAGAGTAAAGATGAAAAGATGTTTCTATTGATTGAAGATTATTTGGTCAAGTAAAAGAAATGAATCCTTTCCAACTATCAACAGGCTATTAAAGATGATCATATTTATCCTCCTTCTTGACCCAAAGAAGAGTGAAAAAAAGGAAAAGAAATTTTTCTCTTTTTCCTTCATTTTCTTTTTCCTCTTTTCCCAATATTAACCAATCATTTTCAGGTTCAACGTTTTGTTGCCCAATTTTGCACCCAAAATGCTGTTATTTTTACCTTTTCATTTCAACTCTTTCATGTTTCTTTTTTACATGAAAAGTCGAAACACTTGAATTTCTCGTCATCAACATTCTCATCGTTTCTCTTTCTGGTTACTTTGGATCAATGAGAAGATGAAACAAGTTCAAGGTAAGCCTCTTATAAGTCCATGTAAGAACCTTGACCTTGTAACCGCAATGGTCAATCCTTGTTCAACATTTTGCTTTCTTCTTTCTCTTCATCATTATCAGCAACATCTTCACTGGAACTTTCCTTGAATCGTTGAAATCACTTTTTGCTCTTCTCATTGTAATAGTCGAATCAATTTAACTAATCTTACAGTTAATCCGAACCAAGTGAAAATGTGACTTAATAAAATGAGATTATCTGTTTTTCAAGTGAAAATCAGAGCTAAATCTTTTTCTCTCTTCGTTTACTTGTCAATGAAAATGTCGTGGGAATTGAACCAGAAGCTGTTCCAATCAGCTTAATCAACATTAATTGACTACCTTACAAAGGGAGTGAGAGGAAAGAGAAGAATAAAATTAATCCTAAAAATATCGCCAAATGTAAATAACAATTTCCAGCATTCATGTGATGCTAACAAACAAGATTAATCATTGTAATTAAGAAGAGCAGAAACATTGGACATTGCAAGAATAAAAAAAGCTCAATCAGTTTCATCAACTTTCATGATGAGATCAGCAGCATGAAAGGTTAACTTGGAGATTTCATTGCCGCTCAATTCATGATATTGGCGAAAAGGAAAAAAGAAGAAGAAAAAAGGAGAAAAGTGACAGAAAAAAGATGATCAAAAAGATGAATGATGATTGCGATTTGTGAGGAGAAAAAAAGAAATCATTGATCAACTTTTACATCTTCATCTTTTGTCTTGCAAGGAATATGAAAAAAAGAGAAATTCTTTGTTGCAACTTCGATATGCAAAGGATGAGAGGAAAAGTTGCCGATTCAGATCAATTTCATGTTTCTTTATCAATCGAAAATCATTGATGAAGGAAACGGAAAAGATGGCGAGATGAAAAAGATTGGCAAAAGAGGCAAAAATGATGAAGACCAAGAAAAGTGCAGTTTTAAGGCAAACTTGCAACAAGTTAACAAATTATGGAAGCTCCAAGAATCTCATCAACTTGAAGCTTTTGCAGAATCACGAATAAATAAATTTGCAAATGAACTCTTAATTTATGTTAAATCACACAAAAGGTGAGAAAATTTTGTTCACCTTTAAAAGTGAAACATTCATCAATCATGAGAGAGAGAGAAGAAATTATAATTTTCTTGCCATTTCAATAATTTCTCATCACTTTATCCAAAAGGCAATTGTTTTCAGTTTCATTGAACAGTTTCAATATTTCATCGTAAACTCAAGGATAATAACTATGTAAATGTTTTCATGGCACAGAAAAGAGACATTTTTATTGAAATACTTATTCTTTTTGCGACTCTGACAAAGTAAACAGTTTTCATTCTTTGCTCATTATTATCATGAAAAGTGTGAATAAGTTTTTGTCTCTCTTAGTGAAACAATCAAACATCAACATGAAAAGTTGATGGGAAAACATGAAATTTCCAGGGCACTTAGAATGATGCTTATTTACAAATGAACATTTATATTCAACTTGAATGTTCACTTTCATTTGGATAAATTCATTAATATTTTATTGATGAAAGGAAAGAGGAAGAAAAAGCAACTCCAAAAAGTTGAAATAATATATTCATAGTTTACTGATATTGAACCTCTTTGCCATTCTTTATTTTCAACATTCCGAGAATTCTGAGCATTTTGTCAACAAGAAACACCAACAAGGATAGGCTGATGAATAGAGTGAATAAAAATGTCTAAAGTGAAGGGAAAAGGCTTATAATGTTATCACTTTTTTTCATTTAATTTATTATTATTGCTATAATTATCATTATGAGAATATCAAAATCAACATTCGACTCGGCAAATGGGAAACTTTAATGTTCAGCTTTTCATCATAAACTCACAATTTGCATTGAAATTTGCTTCTTTTGTCAATTGAAATAATTTCCAATCAAATTCAATCAATCTACAGTTTTGTGGCTCGCAATTGCTTGTTATAATTTGTCATAAATTTCATCGAATTTCATTTTCCAAAATTTCGATATTCGAAAAAATCGAGTTCGGAAAAGAATGAATTTTCCAAATTTACGATTTTACGAAAAGTTCCAGCATTTCATGATGTTTTCATTGTTATAGTTCGATGTCTTAAGCTTTTGGCTGAGTTGGGTGTTCAGTGTTTACTTGAGTTGAATATTTTTGCTGGATTAATGATTTTGTTGAAATGAGATGACACTTTTCCACTTATTCTTGGTGCTAATGATAATGATATTTTAAGAAGGATAAATTATTTTAATGAAAAGGTCATCTGATCTGTGATGACCTTAAGGTCTTGTCAAGGTTTCCATTCGGGTTATCATTCTTATTCAATTGAAACTGATGAGCTTTTCTTTCAATCTTCATTTTCTTCTTCCTCCTCTTCTTCTGTCCCGTTCAAAGATTATGGACATTTCCCGGTCTCATAATGGTTCTTGTAATTTTTTATATTCAACATGATATATCTGAGTGTGCAGTTAAATGAAAGAAGAAGCATAAAGAATGATAATCGCAATAATAATAATGATAATAGTAATGATGATGAGAAGAAGCTAAAGAAGAAGAAGATTAAGTAAAGAAATTATTCTTTTTCTCTGCCTTTCTTTTTCTGTTTCACATTTTTCTACTTGACTTGTCTTTCAAGTAAAAATCAATGAGCTTGTAATGTTAAACTGATGCAAGTTCATTTATCTTGACCATGAATCAATTAATCTTGCAGCTAATTATTTTAATGAATCATTGCTAATTAGCAGCCAAGAAGAAGATGAAAACAAATTTGAAGCCAAAGTGAAACTCCTTTTTGGTTAACAGATGATGATAACTTTGACTCTCCTCTTTACACGAGAGCGTCTTGTGAGGCAATGAATGCATTTCTGTGTGTTCATCATTATCGTGAGAAGATGAAGAAGAAAGAAAAAAAATGAAAGAAAAAAAGGTAACACAAAACCACTTGAAATCCTCCTTTTTTTGGTTCCTTTTTCATCTTGATTCCTTTCATTATCACTTTCAAGTTTCATTTGAAAAGTTGAAACAAAACAAAAGCCAAATGCAAATGAAAAGGTAAAACTTAAATTTGATAATTACTTGGCCAGCATTTGCCAATCACTTAAGTTGAAGCAATTTTTCATTTCCATTTAAAGCAGATTAACTTGAATCAAAGAGACTAATTAATTATCTTTTAATCTGATGGTGAGGTATTTGGCCAGTCAAAGGTAAGACCTGAGAAGAAGAAAAAAAGGTTTGACAGAAAATGGAGAAAAAAAGTTGCATGGTTACACCCTGAAAATATCATGATATACCACATATGACATCTCTCATTGAATCAGCCAATTAATTAACTTGATCATCATTTATCCAACTCACCCACCGTGAACCTCTAGACTCTTTGCACCATTTTAATGAGCAAAGAGCCAAAGTTGATTGGTAAAGGAAAAGCAAGAAAAATCAAAAATGATTGAAAAATAAAGTTGAAATGAACAAAAGAGCAACAATTTACAAATGAAATCTCACGCAACAAGAGCAACAACATGTTAACACAAAAGATGGACTGAAAAGTAGGTCAATATTAATCTCTGTTTAGCATATTAAGTTATGTACTTTTGATAAATGCTTTCCATCCTTAATAGTGATATTAATACTTGAATGGACGGAAAATGTCGATGATGATTATGGTGATTACTCTTCATCCCACTCTTTCCTCTCTAAATTCCAACTCTTTTTAAGCGACACTTTTTTTTATCCTCCCTCATTGATCATCTTTTCATTGCTTCTCTTCTCATGCTCTAGTTTTACTCTTGCAATGGATTCCTTTTATTTTAGATTCAATCATTGATATTGACTGCAAAAATGGTGACAATTTAAAAGTCAGTTTCATTCGCATTAATCAAACCGTTTTTAGGCCAAAATCAGAGCAACGGCTGAAAACAATTGTTACTCTCAATCATTTCAATCTTTTCTTTCAACTTCTCTGTTCAACATTTATCATATTTATCAGCTTTTAGAGTAAATTATTGTGACCCAATTAAATGGTAAAATTCAATTGAATCGGCAAAGAAACATTTCTCTTCACTTTGCACGCTTTAAAGGTTATTCAAAGACAAATGCTAAGTGAATGCTAAGGAGTGCAAAAAAATTGTTGCTCCGATTGATGAGGTTAAATTGAAATGATGACCGCCTATTGAGACATTTATTAGTTGTTCATGTCCACCAATGGTAATAACTGATGAACCAGTTTCTTACCTTTTTTAATCATTCATTTTGTTCGCCATTGAAGGTTCAATACTTTTAAAAGTTTCAATTGTAAAGGCAAATATGTTTCATTGATTGCTATTATTATCAACATTTTTAATTACTTAATGTTACTTATTGAATCACTTTTATCAATATTTATTATTGAACCAACAGGGAAGCAACAAACTGTGATCGACACAATCAAAGTTAATTAACTGATGGAAAACTTTTTTTAATGAAAAGATTCTCAATCAATCAATTAATCACAGTAAACATCATTAGGCGTGATCAATGAGTAAACTGGTTAAAATGAGATTTTTCATTTTCTTTTCTTCTTCTCTCTTTACCTTTAATCAATTTCGTGAGTTTTGTTCATCAAAATTCATCGCCATTGTAGACACCCTTTTCTGTCTTGTTCATTATCGATATTCATTTTCATTAGTTTTCATTGAATTGAATCGCGCAAAAGTCAACATTTTGTTTTACTTTTTGTCACTAAATGATCACGCAATGAAAAGTGACGAAAAGAGAGTAAAAATTGAATGACCAATGGTTAGTTTTGGACTACTTTCTTTGCCTACTCTACTTTACCTGGTCAATCATGGTAAACCCAAAAAGTAAATGCTGGTCACTTGAAAAGGAAACCAAAAAAAAGGAAGAACAGGTAACAAGTTTTGTTGACCCAAAAAAAGAAGAGAAAAGAAACTTTTCAAGGTTAAAACGTTTCGTTGATCATGACCTTGATCTTTGACGTTTCAGGTAATAAAAGTATTGAGCAAAAGTGCAAGTTGAATGACCACTTTTGCCGTCTCTCCAAAAGGTAAATAAAGAAAACCAGAAAAAAAGAGATTCCGTGTTGAGTCTCAAACAATTGACTTTCTGGTTTTCAACTTTTGTCACTTTTTGGTTAAAATTGAGTAAAATCTAGTAAAAATTGAAAACTTTGTGATTCCAAGTATCAAATGACGGATTGAAAAGGTAACTTTGTAAGTTAATTATTTTGCTTCATCAAGAGAAAACACTTTTTTTTTCTCTCGCGTTTGATTGATGATCAAACAAGATTTAATGAGCAACAGTAAAGCTCAACCATTTTCATACAATTTGTTTACAATTTTTCATCCTCATCATCATCTTTCCATTTATTGCAAGGTAATCATTTTAAAGATGAAGTTAATTCACAATTGAATGCAACTTTTTCATCTTCATTATCATCATTCCTCTTTCCTTTTCTTCTTCTTTCTTCTCTCTTTGAAAGCCAATTAAATGTTACAGGTTAATTGGTTAATTAATGTTGCAACATCAAGAAGCACATGAAAAAAAGGAATTAGCAAGAAAAGGAAAAGGAAAACCTTTACCTGAGTTTTCTCAGTCGACCCCTGTTGCTGTTGAAAAGGTAAAGAATTTTGTCTTCTTTCTTTTCTGTTGTATTTTTTAAGTCTTTCAGTTTAAAAGGAAAAACAAAATTTGCTAATTCTTCATTTTGTTTTCTTCTTCTCTCCAAATGAGCCAACTCATCATCATCATCATCATTCCGAGTCTAAGCTTTAATGTTTAATCTTCATCTTGGCTCCTTTCTCTTCCTCCCATTAAATCACCTTCAATAAAATTTATTAGACTTATTTAATTAATCTTATTAGATGTTATTTGCTATTGAATGGTAACCAACAAAAAGGAGCAAAAGCAATAAGATGATGACCTTTCAAGGGGAACAACACTGAACAAGACTGGACATTATCAGAGTGGAAAAGAAGAGAAGAAGAAAAAAGATGAGCTTAAATGTAGCGTCAATGATGAGGTTAAACATTGTTGACCAGAAGAAGAAGATGAAAATGAAACATTTCCATGGAAACTCAAATTCGATCCTCATCTCTATTTTTCTCGCTTCTTTACCAAATCATTTTTCTTCTCTTTTCTCTTCAATTTTCATCACCAATCTATTCATTTTCATTAATTGTTGACCAGAAAATTTGAAATCTTTTTTACGCTTATTCACAGTTAATTACCGTGAGGCTTGCAAATGAAAGAAGATGAAGAAGAAGAAGAAAATTAAGAAAAAAAAGAGAACTGAAAGAATCTCAATTTCAACTGTTGTTCATTTGTGGCCATTTCAATTGAACAACATGTTTTTGCATTTTTCCACTTTAAATGCATTTGCAATTTGTTAAATTGCATTTCTAATGATGATGACGAGAATGATGATGATGATAATAAAAAGAAATAAGAAAACAAAGTGAACCTTTTTGAGTTGATGAGGGTTTAAAGGTAACGCCCTGGCTCAGGTAATTAACCATTTGCATCAATAAATTAGATAAGCTGTAAAAAAGGCAAAGTTAAAAAAATGGGAAAACTGGAAAAGAGCTTCAAATGTACAATAATAACATGGCCTTAAGGTTAATATGGAGGTGGCAATTATTATCTAATATTATGAGATTTTTACCTTTTCCATCAGCAATTTTTACTATTCATCATAATTCTGGTCAACAAGATGAAGAAGTAAAAGAAGAAGAAAAAGAAAAGGAAAAAAAGTCAACATAAACTTTTCTCTTCCCAGTATCATAATCATTCTCATTCTCATCATCATTGTGATTGAACAAACATTATTATTTGGGTTTAGCCTTCATTTTATGGACCTTCCTGTTGCTCTGTGACTCTTAAAGAAATCATTGTTTTCATTATTGTTTCTCATTTATCAGCCTTTTTCCTCACTCGAAACCAGAAATAAACTGAAGGTAACAACAAAAGGTAAAGAAAAGGTAGAGAAACAAAAAACACATTCAATACTAACCAACTAATTACCTTTTCCCAATCAATGGCTTCTTACATTAACTTTCTCCTTCAATGACTAACATTTGAATACAGCCAATACAAACCAATAATTAATCAACAGCAACAATTATTTATCTCACGTTTGTTTCAATGTTAACATTTGGTTCATTGTAACAATTGATTTTGCATCAAACCTAAAATAAGTCCAGAAAACACTTTTTCACAAATCATTATTAATCTGAGAAATGTTTCATTGAGAAATTGAAATTGACCAAAGTGAATGAAAAGATTTTACTTTTGCTCTCAAACATAAAATTCAAAACTGGTTAACCTGGTTAATCTGGGTTTCCATTTCAAAGTTGAATCTACTTTTGGTTCATTAAAAGCCTTCATTGGTTGATATTGAATTTAGAAATGAATAAAGAAAGCTTCAAGGTTTCCCAAATGGCAAGAACAGGTAAGAGTAAAGAGTCAACAATCGACATGAATATTCAAAGATAAACAATAAATCAAGTTTGCTTAATCATTTTGATTGGTATTTTGTTTTGCGCTTTTCCTTAATTATTCAATGGATGTAATTTTTTTCATTTTTGCCACTTTGCTTGTTTACACTGAAAAAAAGGTAAAACAAAAGTGGCAAAAAACAAGTAAAAATGAAAAGGTAAGTGACTAGAAAAAGGTGGAAAATGAGCGAAAATGGAAGATGAAACGGAAATTGCGCCGAATAATAATTACTATTATTTGCAATTATTTCAAAAAGTAATTGCAATTATTGATATCACTGAAAGGTGATAAGGTGTTATAATCACTTACAAATCAGTGGAATTATGATGAAAGTGATTTTTCCCTGTAAATGACTTGCAGGTATTGTAATGAGGTAAACATTGCTTGGTAACTTTTTTTTATTCTTTGTTTTCGCCTCAACTTTCGCCAAGAGTTTAATTGTCTGAACGATCAACAATTAACTTATCTTAATTGAGGATGCAATTGTCATCAGTCAATTGACAAAGTATCACAAGGTTGTATCCATTGATCAAATCAACGTCTAAATGAGTTGAGAAAATGATGTTTTTGGGAGAAGAAACAAAAAAAAAGTTCATCAAAAGATCAACTCGTAAGGTGAGATTAAATTGATTGAGCAAATCTTGTGTTGAACTTTACCGAGTTTAGGAAAAGTTTAAAAAAAGAAGTTTTAAAATGTTCTAATGTTAATGAGTTTAGATGTAATCAAGGAAGCGATAATTTGACTGTCAAATGAATGTGTTTAATTAGCTTTGCAGTTCTCACACAGTTACAATGATAATAATAGTTTGAATACAATTATTGTCTTCATTATCATTATCATCATCATTACCTATTCAAGAAAAAATATTGTCAAATCTGGTTAGAAGAGAGAAACTAATTAAGAGTTAATTATGTTAATGTTGTAAAACCTCATTAACCACTGGATCAACCTCTAATTGAACAGATTATTGAGTCTCGTATTATTATTATCACAGGGAATGCTTTTAATGTTATTACTTGTTGGCTCATGATAATCATGTTACCTCATTTGCTTGTTGCATGCCTTTTCCATCTAAATATTTCATGATACATTTTGCTCTAATTTAGTTAATCACAATGAGAATGTTAACCTTGTTAATAATTATTCTTGTTAATTTTTTCCTCTCTTTCATCTTCTGCTTCTGTTGAGCATTTCATTTTTCCTCATTTCTCATTGTCTTCTTGAACACTGCCTTTGGTGATGTTTATTAACATGTTAATATCAACCTTTAAGCAATCATCTTTTTTTGCTCATCTGAAACATCATCATCATCCATTTGTCATCCATCAAAAAAAAAGTGGAAGAAGGAAGAAAAAATTTCTAAATTCTTAACCATGTAATAATGAATATAATGTGAACATTAATCTCATTAGAAGCTCATTAAATTACTCTGATTAATCTGTTTTCTTTCAAGGTCAACAATGAATAATAATTATCAGAGTAAACAATGAACACTCTCAACAATGAATTAGCAAATTTCCGATTTTCCTTTTTTGCCTCTTTTCGCTATTCTGATTAAGGCATGAATAGCTGTAAATTGATGCCTTTTTGTCTTTTGTCAGGTTACATATTGTTCATTTTCTGCCTTAGGGTATAATCAACATTTGGTCTTGAATGGAATGGAATGAAATGACAAAAAAATGCTATCAATTAGTCGACATTCAAAAATGGCAAATTTTGCAAACATTGTCAATGAAAGGTTTGCGATTTGTTTCCGTTTTGATTATTGTAACAAATTTGAAATGTTCAAGTTTGTTTTTGGGTTGAAATGTGAAAAAACGGTTGAGAGCAAAAGATGACCGGAAACTAAGGGAATGGGTTTATTGGTGAATCGGGGGAAAATGTTAATAAAGACTGTTTACTAATTGTTTAAATGAACGGAAACTTGTGTTTATTGAATGGCTTTAGCGGATGTCAGAATTGAAAATCAAAGGGTTGCCCTGAGCATTAAAACTATCGAGTTGAGTAATAATAAATGTCCGTTTTAAATGAAATGCTTATCGCCAGTCAAAGTAGCTCATTGTCATTGTTGTCTTTCGATTCAGTTTATTGTACTTATAGAGCAAAGTAAGCCGATGATGCACGCTTTGATTAGATAAACTTTGAGTGAAAACTGTTGGACAAGATTGATTTAGGCTTTGCTTGGTAATTAAGTGAAACTTAATCAAACTAGTTGACATTTTATACCCAGCTGTTGAATTTATCAGGATAACCTAACCACTTAACGAAATATTTTTTTTAATTGCATTTATCTTATCAACTTTGGTCGTTACAAAGAGTTGACATTTTTAAACTCTTGTCATCAAAGTTGATGAAGATTTGATTTCAAACTGTTCAACTTTGAATCAGTTGAACTTTGAGTAGATTTGAGTTGATTAAGTAAACACAAATCTTGCAGATTAAGGTGAAATCACTTCAACAGTCGTTAAACTAACCACCTTTGTGACCACAACAGTTGATCAAGCCTTTCAATTTCTAGTTGCAGTAATCATGCAAAATGATCAGATTGATTAAGTCGACATCTTTGACTGTGGCCAGTAAAGGTTCATCAATCTTTAACAAGCCCAATTTGGACACTTAAAGAAGCTGGAATTTGTTTGAGGTCAGATTTTGTGTCTTGTTCAACCACACAACATCAAGTTAAACTGTATCTTGTATTGTTATCAATTTATCAACTAGAAAATTGAGTTTTATTGTCGATAACTTTCAAATCCCTTGAAAGGGTTAATAATGTTACAGTTTAAGTTGTAGCTGTTATTGGTTAACCTCCCAAAGGATAACTTGTTGTTGATGGTCATGATAATAACAATTTGCATTGAACATGGAAGTGAGAAAAGCAGGCAAAGGCGAAGAAAAGAAGAGAAGAGAAGAAAAAAACTTTTCTTCTTCTCTTTTGACTGGTTCAAGTTTTGTATTTACTGTGTTTGGTTACTCTGAGTTTTTGGTGATAATGTTGATGATGAAGGCACGCGCCAACATACAAAACACACAAACGTTATGTTTATAAGGAAAAGTTAATTTTTAAAGGCGAAACATGAAGAGAGAGAGGAAAGAAGATGGAAAAAGATGAAACTAAATTCAACTCTATTACGTGAGAAGATAAGATTGATGATGGAAGAAGATGGAAAAGAAGAAGTTATCTTGAGGTATTCTCAGGTCATAAGATTCGTATCCATCATCATCATTTTTCTTATCTTCTTCTTTCTTTTTTTTTCTTCTCCTTACCTGTTACCTTTTTTACCTTGATACAAAAGTAAAAAGCTATCGTATTTCAATTTTCCCTCAGGGAACATCTTCTCTCTTCTCCCTTTCGCTCTGCCCAATCTGGCTCAGGTAACAGGTAACATGATGTTGACTGAATACAACTTTTCTTCTCTTATTTAACAGGTAACACTTTAATCAATTTCAACTGTTGAGAGTAAATAATTAAGATAACCTTGCAAAGAGAAACAATTTGACTTTTCTGTTTTTTCAGTTTTCTCCTTTACCATGAAAGTCTTGCAGTTTATTTCATGAATAATGATGAATAATATGATTTGGGAAAGGAATGTTTGAATGGTTAATGTTTAATTAGAAAATGATGTTCATTTGAATCAATTTCAATGTTAATTTGATTAAAAGGAACAGCAAAAGGAGAGCAAAAATGGGAAAAATGTAAAGAAGAAGAAGAAGAAGAAATCAATTAATCATGAAATTAAATTAGCAAATGGTAAAGATAATCAAGTGAATATGATGTTCATCTTAATCATAATAATGGCAGACTAATAAATTTGCAAGGAAAGATGAAGATAAAGGGAAGATGAAAGATGCAAAATTGTGTTATTCCTTTTAGAAGGTAAAAGGCAAAAATTGGTTCATCTTTACCATTCTCATATCGCTCTCTCTCTCTCTCTCTCTTTACCTCTTCCCATTTCAAGTTAATATTATCATCTGAATATCTCTTCATTAGATGATGATAATGATAACAAGGAGAATGATATAAATTACAATGAAAGAAGAAGCGTTACTAAGCCAATATCATTTCTCTTCTTCTTTCATCTTCTTCTCTCGTCCTTTGCCTCCCTGAGGATGATGAGCCGCCATGACGATGTTGATCATCATAATCATCATCACTATCATCATGTTAACTTTGGTAGCCATCTTTTTCCTCTTCTCTAATAATCGTAATAAGGGGAAGATTGAGAAGTTTCTCTCTCTTTCCTCTCTAATAACAATCAATAATTGAGTTTCCATCCCCTAATCTTCATTCCCTTATCATCCTCATCACCATTATTATTATAATCATTATTATTATTATTACCCACTGACTACGCCTTGGTAAGCATATATGAAAAGATGGCATTAAATGAAAATAATCAATCTCTATTGGAGAGAGGCTGAGGGTTAAAGTGAAGTATAAAAAGTAGGCTAAAACTGAAAGTTGAGCTGAAAATGAGTTACAGTTATTGGTCAAAATTGGAGTGAAAAAGTTGCTTTTCATTGGAAATTTTTTTTTAATTTCTTTTTCTTTTTTTTGCTAGATTTTTGTCATTTGTTTAATTGGTAATAACTTGGCTTTATTGCGTTTGGTTCAAGGTTAGTCAAGATTCGAGATTAAGTGATGAGGAAGAGAAACAGTTGATGAGAAATTATTATCATGTTGTTGTGAGTGAGTGTGTTTGTTGCCTGTGTTTGCAGTGAGAAGGAGATTAACCTTACCGTGTGTGTGTGTGCTCATAAATGCAGCTTGTTGTAATGGAAATGACTTGAATGGGAAACAAAAATATGAAATTAAAAGGCTGATGAGGATGAGAAGAGAAAAGATGAAGATAAAGGAAAACAATGAAAGCAGTTGGGGTGAGTGGGTGGCTAATGTAACCCAGAGAAAAGGTAAAGTCTGAGAGTGCGAGTTGCACGCGCAACAAGATCAATTATTTTGGAGTAAAGCGTGAAACAGACAGACAGAGAGAGAGAGATGAACAGATAGATGATGAGAAGAGGATGTAAAGATGATGGCCAAGATAATGGAGCGAAAAAAAAGAGATACATTTTTATTTAAATTGTTGCATTTTGTAGAGCAAACAAGAAACATTTTACTTTTAATTAAACTCATTGTTTTTCAATTAAAAAAGGCCAAATGTTCATCTTCCCATCTCAACACCTTTTCATCATCTGTATTTATCTTCTTGTTTTGCCTCTTTTCTGTTTTAATGTTTAATGAAACCCATCATCAGGGTAAACCGAAAATGGGTAAACTTGCAGCTAATCTACAATCATTTTAATCCATTATGGTTCATTCTTGGTCACTTATGGTCATCTCGATGCAAATAACAATTTCGTCTCTTCTTCTTCTTCCTCTTCATCATCTCTTGTTCATCACTGTAAACATCTTATCGTCTTGTTTCTTCATCTTCTTTTTTTTCTTCTTCTTCTTCTCTTTTCTTTTAAATCAAACAAAAAGTCCAACAAAATCATTCCATTGTCATGTTAATTGTTGGTTTCATTTCTCTTCCATCTTCTTCTTCTTTCATTGATGATGATTTTACCAGTCAAATATGTTTACTTCCATCACTCTCACTTCACCGCATCATCTTCATCATTTTCATCATTTCTCTTTCATTCTCATTTAGCTCGTCAAATTGGTCAAGCATGTCCAACACATCATTCTCACTCACTCTCACTCTCATCATCCATTCATTTGCATCCTCCTCTCTTCATCTTCTAATCTTTTTCCATATACATGTATTTATAATTTCTTTCTCTTCTTCCTCATCATCATCCATCAGGATATTGCTTTTTTTTCTTCACCAAACTTAATGTATAATAAAAACAAATACTGAAAAGAAGATGAAGATGGATGAAAAAAAACCGAGAAACAAGATGATGATGATTCTCTCCCAGGGAGATTTTAATTCACCAAATGTCTGCTCAATATTTTGGAAGCCATATTAATAAAGAAATTACCCAAAAAATCATTCTCTTCATCGTTTCATTAAATCTCCAAAAACTTGGATTCTCTTGAATTTAAATTTTAGCGAAATCACTGATTAACTTAAATCCATTGAAAGTCAACATTACCATTAAACTAACAATTATGATCTAAAAAGTTCATTAATGAACTTTTCTCTTCATTTTCTCATTCCATTGACAATTAACTTGATCCAGAGGCCATTATAATCAACTTCACATTCAACTTGCCTTGAAATTCAATCAAGTGAATAAAGAAGAAACTAATTAAAGCTAAAAAAATCACTTTAACACCAATCAATTTCCATCAATGTAAATGCATTTTGTTAGTAAATTATTTTTCAAGGTTTTGCTCTTTTCTTTTCTTACATGGAATGAGTTTGAATTTTGTTCAAACAATGATAATTTCGAGCAAAAAGTTGATGATGATTGATCAAAGAAATTTAATTATTGTAATTACAATCAAGACATCAACTGGTTTCAACTTGGTTCACACACGAAATGGTTCAAGTAATTAACTAATGATTAAAAGGTAAACATGAATTTTGCTGAATTTCTGTTTAAACCAAAATTCTCTGATCAATCGGTAATTTGTCATTGATTAACTTGTTATTAAAATTAGTAGGCAGATAAAGAAATGTATGCTAATAATTAATTAACGATTGAAAAGGTAAAAATCAATTTAAAGGGGAAATACCAATGAGCGATAATTAAAATAAGGATAAATGGTTTGATTGTAATTGAACTAAAGGTAGAAGATGATTAAGATTTTGTTGATTAGAAAATTTAATGTTTAATGTTTATGAAGGAGAAGAGGTACTAATCAAGCTTGAAGGTTGAGAAAATTGGTTTTCATCAAGAAATTCATTTTTACTCGATAAAATAGAAGAAAAAGCAAAAAATTCTTATGAATGTTGTTAATGTTGATTTGTGACCGATTTTACCGTGTCAACCAGTTTCTGGTTTACCTAAAACACGAAAAATGTCATGTTTAGTCATTTACCAAGGGTTGAGGTTTGTTCAGATTGATTACTGATAATTCAGGGTTAATCAGATAAAAGTGAAAAGTGGAATAAAATTTTTTCATTAAAGTCACAAGTGTGAAGCAAGACAAGGATAAAAGTTGATGCAAAGCAAGTCCACTTTGCCCCTTGACAAACCAGATTCTGGTTCAGCCTTTTACCGTCTCTTGTTACTTGGAAAAAGATGATTGAGGAAGGCGAAAAGATAACATCATTATCATCATCTTTAGCAACATTTCATGGAAAGAGAAGAAGAAGAAGAAGAAAAATGAATAACAGTTAATCTTGCTTCTTCTTCATCCTCTTTTCATCATCACTTGTTTTCTTTGTTTTTTTCTTCTTCTTGTTGGCATCTTCATCAACATCTTGATCCTTCTCTTGCCTCTTCTCCTCATCTTGTTCATAATTCAAATCACGGCTGAAAAGATGAATTGGATGCAAAAAAATGATTGACACACTATGATAATTGGTTAATAAACACAAGAAACATGAATGTAACTTTGATGACACATTTTTTGTCTCTCTTTCTCTCTCTCGCTTTATATTATTTTTGTTTCCAAAAATGTTGAGATTAGACGAGTTGTGATTATCGAAAACCATGGAAACACTGAATGAAAAAAACAGATATTGAATCAACATTCACCTTGCTTGGTCCATGATATTTTTGTTCATCATCATGATTACTTGAAATACCAAGTCACGTCTAGAAAATGTTTATCAAATCATTTTTTTTCTCTCACTTTTTTCTTCTCCATGTTTATCATCATTAACAATATCAATCAGTAATTGACATTGAAACAATTATAACAATGATTAAAGCATCGAAAAATTGAGTTGAAATGAGAGAAAAGTTTGCAAAGTTTGGAAAAAACAAAATTTAATCATAATTTAGGTGAAAATGTTTCCAATCTAATTCATTTCACTGCTCATCATCATCACTTTGATTCATTATACTTTTCCCTTTTTCACCATCTTTTGCAAAAGGCAGCACAATATAATAAAGTATAAAATATCTATTAAAAGTTGAATGAAAAGTAAAACTTTAATTTAGCTTTACTCTATATTTCCTGTTGACTGTCAAAGTCTTTGCTCTATTTTACACTGAGCGTTCAAGAAGAAAAGATGATGATGATGAAGATGAGGATGAAAATGATGTTAAAAAAAGAGGGAGAAATTGAGAGAATCTAAAAAACTATCAACTTTTTTTTTCGAGTAATTTTTTGCTTCTTTTGTCAAATAAAATGTTGAACCTTTAAAAGATAAATTGTCTTTTCACTTTTACTCTTTCCTCTTCTCCCTTTACTCATTTTTAACTCTCAACCCCTGACTTTACCTTCTCTCCCTCACTCTCATCATTATCATCATCATCTCCTCATCCTCATCAATGTGAGTCACACAGCATCCCTCGATTATACTTTTGTTGTTCGCTATCAAACTTTTAAATCTTTTGTAATTTCCAGTCTCAAAATGAAGTAAAAAGATTTCATTTAATGAAACTTTTTAGGCGAAAAAAAGAGAAGAGAAAGATTTTTCATCTTCTCTCTCTTCTCTCTTCTCTCTCTCCTTACCCTTGGACCAATTTTTTATTCATCACTTGCTTGTTACTGCACAAGCTTGGAAGAAACTGATTTCTTCTCTTCCTTAACCTTTTTCATCTTCTCCAGCACATTCTCATCATTTCCTTCTTTGACATATTTTTACTCTCTTTTCATCTTCTCTTGTGAAAAAACAATTAATTCAAGAGCATTTTTCTTCTCAATTCTGGTAATAACAATTTTCTCCTGATGAAGATGGTGATGAAACAAAAGTAAAAAAAGAAACTTAATATATTTTCCTTGTTGTTTCCACAGAATATTATGCTTCTATCATCATAATAATCATCCTTGTCTTCATCAAGAATCAGTATTAATCTGAGTCAACAATCATCTAAACGTAGGTTGGCTTCAACAAGGAACCCAAAAAAACAAAATAAAATAGTCTTGGGATTAATTTTGCTCATTGCTATTGATGATGATTCCTCATCTTCCTCGCCATCATCAAACAAAAACTTGATATTTACCAATATTTATGATAATACTTCATGTACCTTCATCACTTGAAAAACATTATAAGGCCATTAAAAAAACACCGACAAAAAATGGAAACAAAATGAAACCCAAAAAATTGAAAAAAACCAACAAAAATCTCAGGTTGACCAAAAACCAAGCAAAGTAAACAGAAGGAAAAATCAATATCAATCTAATATTAAACCGTAATGATATTAGTTAATAATTAATAAATTAATCAACATAATCAACTTCATTATTAACACAATTACGACCTGTAATGTAATAAGGTTTAATCTAATATTTAAAAGATAATGAGCTAATTATATGGAACAAGAAAAGAGAATCAAAAAGTAAAAGCAAAATGAAATTAACTTGATTCACTCTACACTTTCTATACTTAATTAATAACATTTTTTTCTCCTTTTTTCTTCTTCTTTTCCATTCATCTTTACACTGATGAGGTTAACTGGGTTAAGGTAATGCTAAATGAGATGAAACAATGAAACTAAATTAAGTTAATTGTTCACTTTGTAGGAGAAGAGAAGAAGGAATTGGAATTGAGAAAAGTCAGTTTTTCCATGTCGACTCATTTCATAGGTAATTTCAGTTTAATTGTAGTTCATTATAATTTCCTCATTTGACCTGAGCATGAGCTCTGAACAAGTGCAACCATATTGATTGAGGGAAAAAGAGTTGAAAGTTTCCATGTTTACCATGGAATTGAAGACGCTCAAAGGAGAAAAAAAAGAAGTTCAGAGATTACATCAATTAACACTGTAATGTTAATGTTAATTTATTCATCTCATTTGTGTATAGGAAAACATTTTATCCATTAACTAACCAAAACTGAATGCTGAGCAAACTCAGAGAATCTAAATTTCCATCATGAACAATATAGATGAACTTTTTGCTCCTTTTCACTCTCTTTTTTTTCTCCTATTAATTTAATTAAAAGCATTAACATACAGCTTTTTGCAATGTTCAAGTGACGAAACTGGCCATTCATGAGGACAACCTTCGGGTAAACTCAACAAGATTAAACTTGTCTTGAGAGTCGAAAATTAAATGTCCGTTAAACGACTTTTAAAGGATACAAAAGTCAACTTGTCACAATATTTCAAAATGACTCGAAGCACAACTTTGAATAATCAAAATCGGTTGACTTGAATCACATTGGCTGAGTTTTCAATGTTTTTTTGGGTAAACCAAATCAACTTTAGTCTTTGATATTTGGGTTTCAGTTTTTTGTCACAATGATAATGATAACCTGAAACTGTTATCATTTGATGTTCACCTTTTCAAATCACTAAAGGTTAATCTTTTTGGTTGCATTCAAACTCAAGATTATTTTTTATATAAACGTTTGTTTAACTCAATGTCAACAAATGAACCTAAAATTAAGGGAAACACTAAAACGGGTTTAAGGTTAGGTTAATAGAAATGGTTAGTTTTACCTTTTGTCAGGTTGTTAAAGATGGTTTTAAAATGTTACTTTTATCAGGATTGGATGAAATGTTTCCGTTTTGTTGAGGTGTTTGAGATGAAAAAAAGGAACTTTTATCTCTTTTTGCGTTTCGCTTTAAAAATGGATTCAAATTATGAAATAATAACCAATAATCATTTGCTTTTGTTTGTCAATTGCAGATTCTTATTAAATTATCTTCTCCAGGACTTGGAACTTGTTTTTTTTATCAATATAAGTATTCAATAATAAATAATAGTTTAGGAACCTTGAAAGTGTACGTTGGCGATGTTAGTGTGTTTGAAGTGTTAACAGGGCTTTAGTTAGTTGCTTTTGCGCTTAAAGTGTATTACTATTTAGGTATTATTTTAGGAACCACCAGTTGTTGCTGTTGCAGCAGTAGTAATAGTAGTAGTTGTAGTTGTTGTAGGAACCATTATTGTTGACAGGAAGAAAGGGAAGAAAGGAGAAGAAACAAAATCGAAGAAGCAATTCTTTTCGTTTTGTGTGTTGCAAAAGTGTTGGTGTCTTTTTGGTGTTTAGTGGTTGCAGTTTATGAAAGTCTCTCTGGTTGGCGAAAATTGTAAGTGTGCAAAACGGGAAATAAGAGAAGAGAGAAAAAAGGTTTCAATGTTGACGGAAGACTAAAACGTGGTGAAAGGTCAAGAGCGAGAAAAGAGGAAAAAAAGGTGAATCAAAAGAGTTACTTACTTTACCGTTTGTTGAATGTGATTTTTGTGTTTTTTTACGGCAAAAAAAAGGCAATCCGAAAGTAGGAACTTGATGCTTGCGTTTGTTTAGTTGATTGGTTGTTGTATTAATAGGAACTGATGGGTCAGTGTTTGTTGAATAGGAACTAATCCAAAAAAGTGTTTACCAATTTTTTCAATATTTTGTTTTCTCTCAATAATTGTAATAATAAGTTAAGATTATGAATATAAATATGATTAGGAATGTGTGTTGGATGTGGATGTGTGTGTGTGTTTAAGTGTGTTTATGTGAGTGTGAGTTATGGTGAAATGTAAATGTGATTAAAATGGCTTCTTCCAAATGAGAAAATTTGATTAAAATTCTAATTTGATTTTGCGAATAAATTTTTCATTATTTTATCTTCTTTAGGAACAAACGTTAACCGGACAAGAGGCAAGAGCTTTTTGCCTTGTTTTGACTTTAATTTTGATTCACTGATGTTGAGGTTTGGGTTGAATCAAGTAGTTGAATGTTGTCACACTGCAAGTTGACACTTCCTCATTGATGTTGGCGCCAATGATGACATATTGAATCACAGGTAGAGAGAGTAGAGAAGTGGTGAAACACACACAAAAACACCCATTTCGTGATTACTTAATACAATTCACTCTCAGGAAAAAAAAAGATTGGAGAAAAGGAGAAAAGTTGGAAAAGAAAAAGAGAGAAAAGACAAAAAATTGAGAAAACACGAGTTGAACGATGAAGTTATCAGAGAGATGAGAGTCACTCGGGATGCTGGTGTTGCAATGAGTTGATTGAAGCTTGGTCAATCGGCACTGATAATCCTTTAAACAACACTGGAAAAATATACATTTCCTGGCTTCTTCTCATTTGCATCATCATCATTATCATGTTATATTATTTGATGGCGAGTCGAGTTGCGAGTTTCAATACATAAATACAACTTGGTCGCTCTCAAGTATTACATATACATTTACTGTGTATCTTTAATAATGAGGATGATGATGATGATGTTGAATGGTGATGTTGTGTAGTCCTGATGAAGCACTCTCTCTGACTGATTTCAGCCTCTCTCCGGATCTCTCACCATATACATGAAAAAAAGAAGCGATAAACCAACCGGTTCTCACTTATCTTCTCTTTCTTTTCTCCTTTAATTTTCTTTCTTCTCTCACTCTCTTTTACATCTTTTTCATCTTCATCAGTCTCTCATCTCTTTCGACTCTCACTCATTAATTTTCATCTCCTTCTTGTGCAGACGCAGACCGAAGACAAAGCAAATTTTGTGCAAGAATAAAAACTCCTTCTCACTCATTTTCATCATTTTACTAGGCATGCTTCATCATCATCATCATCTTCTTTCCCTTTAATCTTTTCTTTCTTTTTTTCTCTCTTCTCTTCATCATCTTCTTTATTCATTATTTTTTTCCCATAGCAATCACTTTCTTCTCGCCTTTACTTTTCTTTTTCCCCTTTTTTCTTCATCTTCCTCTTGTCTTTACACTACACTGTCTTTTCCACTTTCGCATATTTTTTACTCTTCTCATCATCATTATCTCTCTCCCTCGCCCCCCTCATCATTCATCCAACAAAAAAATGTTTCTCAATGAAGGAGGAGTTTTTTGAAGGTGTGTCATTATGTTTAACTCCAGTTTAGTTAAACAATTTTATCAATGTACCAATGCCATCTATGATTAAAATAATTACACAATTTTTCAATTCAAAGTTCATTTTTTAAACAATTTTCATGTTAACTCAAAGTTGACTTGTACCTTGAGTTGACCCGTTGGCTCTTGGAGTTTTGCACTCCCAGTCTGGATGCTGGGAAGTCGTGATATTAGTTTTGAGGAAATTTGCTTTTTAGCGATTTCTTTACCTTTTGCTATTCGCTGTTGACTTTTTAGGTTATTTTTGTTGCAATTTTCTTTCGCGTTTATGTAAGATTTTATTCGATTTTTGGATTTTGATTTGGTATTCAAGGCCACGTGAAAGTCGGCGTTTCAAGTAACTTTTAGTTTGCATTTAAACTCAATTTTTGACGCTTTTTGTTGCATTTCAATGTTAGTCAAGTTTAACTTTTATCAGGTTAGAGGCGCCATCTTTTGCTATAAACAAAAGTTTAGACCCATTTTGGGCACGCATGTGAGATGAACAGTGAACATCATGTTAGTTGATCAAAACTGGATGAACCAGACAGTTGACAAAACGACGCTTTCCATGATGTCTGTAGTTACAAACACGGAAATACATGGAAAATTGTCGTTCTTATTGACACTTCTTTGTACAATTTCAACTCAAATTGGACAGACTAAAGTTTTATTAATATAAAAATAATCAACATTTAAAAGCTCAACATCATCAGCTCTAATTTACTCAGATTTCATTAAAAATCATGAAATTGAATAAAAAAGAAAACCAATTTTCGATGGAAATGGCCAAATTTCAATCAACAGATTTTCACTGAAAATTGATTAAATGGATTAATCAATGAAAGACGAAATTAAAAGTAAAATTTCAATGTTAATCATGAATTGTTGATCAATTCAAGGTAAAGGTTGATTAGGGAAACTTGATTCACACCAATTTGTGTCAATCAATTGAAACCAATCAATTGTTTACTCAAGCTTTTTTTATTCGAAAAATCAAAGTTGATTTGATTTGGAGAGTGAAAAAAACTCTCGAGTGAAACACACAAATAAAGTTGTTCAAATTGTAAAATTAAAAGTCAATTGAAATAAGGAACAATTAATATGAACAAATGAACAAAGCAAAAAGTGATTGACTGTTTTTCAGTGAAAAAAGAAGGTAAATTTTCAAGGTTGATCCATTGAATTTGAAGAAGGAAAGGCGAAGAGAAAAGCAAAAAACAAATGAAACAATTAACAGACAATCGGCAATTAGCAATTCTCATTTAGTTAACTGTAATCAATCAATGATTTTGTTGTTGAAAGTCAACCAAAGTAAAGCAACCAAAGCAGCAAAAAGAGGGAAAACACAAGAATTGGTAAAAGTAAGAAAAGTAATTTTTCCAATGGAAAAGCAAAACTCACCAGAATGGGAACAATTTTGAATAAATATTTCCATGGAACAAAAAGAAGCAAGAAAATCACATAATATCCATGATTGATTATCCGCTTTGTTGACACAAAAAACACACAAGTGAACAATTGCAAGTCAAGAACGTGTTATCCGTTTGCGTTTATCAAACCATCCAATTGAATTAAAAGCTTTTCATTGAATCAACAATCAATTTGAAGTCAATGTTGGATGAAAACTGTTAAACGTTTAGATTACGATGAGATCCGTTGGAACGTTGGTGTTTCATGTTGAGATAAAAGTTGAAAAATGTTGAAATAAACATTCAATTTGGATAAATGGTTCAACATGGAAAACTATTGAACAACTAATCAAGTTGAAGCTCATTGTAATTGAAACAAATTTGGTGTAAAAAGGGTTTTCTCAAAAGGTTAAGTTGATAGGAACCAACTAATTGTTTTCATCCTATTCCTTGTTAACCAAAAAACATTGAACATTTTTTTACAACTTTTTTTTCCAAGCTTGTTGTTGCTCAAACTAAATACGCAGCCTCAAACAGGTTATCATCCAGAAGATGAAGAAGAAGAAGAAGAAATAAAATAAAATGAAGAAAAAAATGATTCCAAATGATTTCAACTACTCACTTGGCTCTCACTCTTGATCATCATCTTGATCCTCTTTTAAAACCAGGATAAAGACTGACAGATTCAGTTTGGGTTTTCGGCCTTTCAGCTTTTCTCTCGTAATGATAATTATTTTAATAACGATGATAATTATCATTGCAATAGCTAATAGCACCTTCCCATTGATGCAAACTAGTTTTAATTGCTATTTACTCTGAGTGAGCCAACGATGAATCTCTTCATGACCATTGTTTTTTCATCTTTTCCTCTTCTTCTCTTCAACTTGACTGACCTTGAAAAAGTTGCACTTAAGCATATTGATGATGAGGATGAAGATGAAGATGAAAAATTGGTTTTGATTGCTTTCACTTTTGCTGTTTGTTTGAAGGAAAAGGCCTCACTGACTCACTCTCTTTAATTACTATTGAATTTACTTTTATTTTTTTCTTTACTCAACTTTTCAGTTGGTATTAATCAAGGTAATTTCAATGGTTTTATTGGTTCCTCTCTCTCTTACCTTGTAAAAGGGATTAATCTTAATTAGATAATAGAAATAGCTATTTGACAGAGAAACTCAATCAAACACCTTTAATCATCTGAAGATGGTGAAGCAAGAAATTCTGTTTATTTCTTGTTCGCCTCTTTGGTATCAAATGGCTAATTAAATAATTACTCAACAGAATTGTTTGTCTGGTCAAATGATAAAGATGATGAAGATAAGTGAGAAAATCGTGTTCTAATTAAAATAACTAGAAAGTTAAATGTCGTGATTAAAGTGGCAAAATTGTTCATCTTTCACTTTTACTGGCCATCATTAACATCCATTTCAGGTTATTATAAACTTGAACAACTTGATAAACTTTACCATTGCTGATAACAATCAGATCAGGTAACAATTATGTTTTCCCTTTTAAAAGATCATTAAAAATGGATGTTAAAGAAGAATGCAAAAGTGATGATGAAAAAAGAGAGCTAAAAAAGGGTAAAAAATGTTCATTACTAATCGCAATTATCGCTGAGTGACAGGAGAATGGGAAATGATGATCAATGATACTTACATTATCCAATTGATTCGAGTTGATCTGAGCCAATTTAAGCCATTGAAAGTGAAAAGATTGTTCAATGAAAAGCAACAGTTAATCAGATAACAGTTTGGTTTGAACGACAATTGAGTAAAGACAAAAGTTTTTTCTTCCACTTTTTCGCCAAATTCAGCAACTTTTTACTCCCTCTATTGAAATGATCAGGAAATGTTGAAACTGGTTTCAAGCGTTTGGAGGAAAGTAAATATTGTTTAAAGACATTTACTTGATTGGATTTGATGATCAAGATGAAGATGAAATTGTCGAGTTTGTCAGGCAAAAGAAGGGAAAATATTTCAAATGATAATTGTATTCTTAATGATATTTTTGCTTCTTCCTTTGATTAATATTATTATCAACTTCTGTTTCGCCTTTTCCATCTTCTCTTGGTCTCATCCTTTCCATTCATTATCATCCTATTTTAACTGCTGTTAATTAAGCGCAACTCCTCCTCACCTTCATTAATCCAGCCTCTTTGATGAGGCAAGGTGAGTCGTCTCATTGTGTAATTACAATAGGATTAAATTGATAATGAGTTGAAACTGTTTGCACCTTTTCGAGTTTTCGCGAAAATCGACCATTCAGCATATTCGAAGTGTCTTAAGTTGACATTTTTGCTCAATTTTGTCAACTTGCTATTCATTTTAAATATTCTTGATTAGTGTTGAGACAATCTTTTTTTAAGAAAAAATTATTCCATTTTTTGGGTTTTCACTGAAAAAGCAAACAAACTTGTGTTAATCACAATTTGCTGAGATAATCAATTGATGATTGGAAAAGATGATGAACTAAGACAATTTGATTTTGTTGAATAAAATGAAGGAATTAGTTAATCATGATTGTTGAAGGAACATTTTACATTCAAATGGACTTTCCAATGAGAGTTTCAAAGAAAAGGATGAAATGAAGAAGAAAAGATGAAAATTTTTCTTCTCTTCTCATTCAAATGATGTTTAAGTTAATTTGATAATTTGAATATTAATATTGAGTGAAAATCAGCAAAACATCAATAGCATTGTCTATTCAGCTCTTTTTTTACCCTTTTTTCATTTCTCTCACTTCTGTCTCTTTTAAAGATGAAAAAAGATGAAATAATGATGACAATGAGAAAAGGAGAAAAAAAGAGAAGAAAAAATGTCCCGAGAAGATGAGGATGAGAATTGGTGATGAGCAGGGAAAAAAGAGCTTCTCCCGAGAGTCACAGTTGCTTACATTAAGATATATTCTTAATTATTGAGCGGATTAATTTGGTGAGAGAATAACAAAAAACTAGGAAATTGATCATAATTACAGCATCCTCATCATTTGAACCCTTTTTTATCTTCTTTTTTTTTCTTTCTCTTTCCTTTCTCTTCTTTTCCTTTCACAATTGGTATAATAACAAATATTAATTCATTGCAAGTCTAACTTTTAGAGCTTTGTTTTCATCAAATTTTCTCTTCAATCAAAACATTAGAAGTAAAACGATTAAAGTGATGACAAATTGAAATCTATAAAAACATTGAGTTATCGAATTTTCTGTCCAAAATTATCAAATTAATCAAAGGCTTTCATTTTCAAATGAAAGACTTTTGCTCAACCAAGTTCAGGATTGTTTCAAGAAGTTACTTTTTAAAGGCTTGGGTGGAAGCAATCAATTAATTTCTCATTTCAATCAAGATTTGAAATTGCATTTTCCAGAAAATTTCCCATCAAAATGAGCTTCTACTCTTGAAAGAATCTTTAATGAAATTGAAATCATGATCTATGAGATATTACTAGATTAGCTACTAGACAAAATGTTTAAACTTGTTCGACAGCTCAATTCAGATAACACCCACATAATGGATACTTAATTTTTTTTTATTTTGACTTCTTTTCGTTTTAACCGAATTTCGCTAACCCTAAATTATCATAGCTTTTTGTCCATTCAAGAGCAGCTTTTTTCGATGATTGGAAATCAAGAAACAAGGAATTAAGAATGTAAAATTTTGACGAAAGATTTCTATCATTTCCCGTCTCAATGTTAACAGATTGAGCCTCAACCCAACAAGAATTACGATCAGTGATCGCTGACCAAAATATCACTCTCTGCAAATTTCAATATTAAATATTCATTGATGTTTCGTCTCGCCAACTCTAAAATATCTGCTGTTCATTAATCTGCCGAGTAGATTGACCATATGGATAATTCGCTTGGATTATTTACCATTGGAATTGATAGAAAAACTGTAATTAAATGTTTGCAACAAAAATATCATTAGTTTATGGAGAACGAAGTTGTATGGACATTAATAAAACTAAAAGTTGTCATCATGACACCAATCTTAAGATAACTGCGAAAACTATCGATCGGAAAATTTGATAGCACTAATGGACTCAGATTTGATGCCATTACAAACCCACAAAGTCTGAACTCTTTACTCGAAAGTTAAAGTTTTATGACAAACTCCTTTGTTGAAAACTGTAAACAAGTTATGTTTTAATCCTGAGATTTTTTACTTTTTTTTGTTGTTATTCCCCGTCAGCTGACATTTAAATTAGGTTAACAGCTGAAAGTTTTTTCTCAAAACACAATATTTTGAGCCGAACTAATTGTGTTACAATTCGATATAACTATTCGTAGAAGGGTAGGTGAGTTTCACTATTTCTACATAGATCATGTTTCATTATCGAATCCCGTATCTCTTCGGTAGTTATCAAAACGGGCTAGAAATAATCTAGTCTGCAAATTGTTCTTCAAGGAAATGGCCTTCAAATAATTACATGACCTTGAATAACAACGAGACGAAAGTGAATAGTTATCAGAACTTAACATCAGCGTTTAAAATGCTCGCGCTTGGAGGTTCACAAAATATAATATAATAACTGTTTTAGCTTTCACTTCCTGTGGAGTACTTCGTTTCAATAATGTGTAATATAAATACTAACATCGAAACTGTCCATCATGCCCCCGAATCGACAGATTTATCGAATTTTGAACGAGCTTTCTCTTCTTAAATTGATGAAATTTCTTAATGAATAACCAAAAATCCAACGCTGAAGATTGGCCAACTTTCTGAAAAGGATAAAAAGAGATTGTTTAACCTTAAAATTTGATGAAATTGTAACTTTTGAAAAACACTGGAAGCTCATCCTGTAAAGGTTTGTTGCATTAAACTAACCATTGACTTGCTGATGCGACTCTTAATTACAAATTATGCGCTTAAACTGAATGAATTTTGTGAAAATTAGTTAACTAAGTTTTGCTTGGAAAATTGCGACAATTAAGGTGGCGAAAAGGTGATGTTTCGTTATTGTCAACTTTCTTTGATTGTCATTAGATTAGGCTCAATGCTAATGATTAACTTTTTTTAAATACATTAAGAGAAAGAAGCTTGAATAAGATAATCAGAATGAACACGATGATCATCAGCACCAACAACAGGATCATTATCATTAGTTGCCAGCAAAAAGTGATTAGTGATTGCAAGTTGGGCGAAGGCAAGAGTTGAAAACAATTTTGTTGTTTCTTTCCAATGAATGAAAAGAGTTTTGATATGAAAAAAAAGAAACTGAAAAATAAAATAATAAAGCAAAATAATGTGAATGATATAGTTTGATAGGAGTAACAATTAGAGTTGAGGCCAAAATGAATTGAAAAGGAACCGCAATTAATGATAATCAGTTGAATGACAAGATGAACAAAAAATAATAATGATGATAATAATGAAAGAACAACAATTACAAACAAAAGATATCCAACAATTTCCAAGTGATCAACCAAGCTGATACAACATGGAGACAAATTTGAACAAATGTCTTATTCATTGGCAGTAAATGAAGATAATTAACTCACCAGCGGACATCCAACCCGCTAAATCAGTGCCAGTGAAGGTCAAAAGCAAAAGTCAAGTTGACTCTATTCAGGTGATGAAAGGTGCTCAATCCGGAAACCAATGAAAACAAAAGCATTTACCATTAAAAAGTAGTTTCCATCGAGAAACAATTAAAGACGCTTTCAAATGATTAATTTACGTTTAATTGTTACCCAAGTGAGGAGTCGCATTCACTGCCGATTCCGGTTCAATCACAATGGAAGATGAAAATGATGGAAATGATGAAAATTGATTATCATTATCGCCAGGAAATTAAATGACAATAAGAGTGGAATGGCGAAGTTGAACGAAAACTTTGTTTCCCTTTAAATGGCTTTTCGTTGCTTTGCTTTACTTGTCAACTATTAACTTTACTATTTTGATTAAACTAATTGTTTGAGTTAATTAATTGATTTCCATTTTTCATTAACTTTTTTTTTCTCTATTCTCTAGTTTTTACTTCTTTTCTTTTGCGAATAATTTTCATTTTTTTAACTCTTTTCTTTTCTCTCATTTTTGTCCCATTTTTAGTTGAGTCGATTGTTCAGTTTCAAATCACAATAATGATAATGGTTAGAAAACTAATTACATATTAATCAGATGGAAATGATTAATGATTGAAATTTTTCTTCTTTTTTCACTCCTTCTTTCTTTCGTCGGTCTTTCATGATAATAACAATTAATTTGATAAGAAAATATTTCACCATTTTCAAGTCATCATCATGAGTCTGCATTTTCATCATTATCATCATCATCATTTAAGACCATTAAATTGTGAGGCAAAGGCAAAAAAATGGTGAAAAATAAGTAATTACTCTAAGATGTGAAGATGAGAATAAAAAAAGGACGAGAATTCATTAATGATATTTTTTTCTCTCTTCTGTCACTGTTCAACATTTCATCGTAATAAGATACTTAAGATGATAAATAATATACATGATAATAAGAGATAATAAGGATAAAGTGATTTAAGTGAAATCGGAAGTTTACTCAAAGTTACCTTTTCGTTTACTGGGCAAGCTAATGTCGACTTGTTAGGATTGAAAGGTGTTCATTAATAGATAATGATAAGGATAAAGATGATAATTTCAATAACTTTGCCTTCGAAAGGGAAAAGAAAGAAGATGAAAAATTCGAAGCCATTTTTTATTCTCAAGTTTTTTTCTGTTTGGTAAAAGAAAAAGTTCGAGACTGGGAGGGTGAAGGATGGAATAGCGTGAAATAATCAAGCTAAATGAAATGGATGAGGATGGAGAGAATAAAGAATGAAGATAATTTTCTTCTTCTTGTATAAAGTAATTAAAATTCAGAATCGATCAATGTTGTAATGAAAAAAAGGCAAAATAACTGGGAGGGAGAACTGGGAAGGATGCTAGAATATTAGCTTAGAGTTTTCTTTTCAGTTTTCTTCTTCTTCTGTCTTCTGGAGTGGGGTTGGATGATGAAGATGCTGATGATGATAATGAATGGGGAAAAGGAACTTTTTTATTCCTTTTTTTTGTTCTTCTTTTCTTCTTTGGTTAATTCCGATTCTTTTTTTCTTCTTCTTCTCCTTTCGCTTTCTTCGTTCTTCTTCTTTTCTTTCAAGTCTTTTCTTTTCATCTCTTTTTTTTCTTCCTTTTTTTGCGTTTTTTTGTTTAAAAGAAGAGAAATGAGGGGAAAATTTTGAAAATTAAATAAGAATCTGTAATAATAAGTTTAGGTGAGTAATTTGAATTCATAAGATATTCTAAGAATTTGCAAGACCAACTGAATGTTGAATTGAATGTCTATTAAGGTGAGAATGAAATGATATACAAAACAATGATGATAATAATTATAATGAGATAAACTGAGAAACATCAATTTTCATTATTGATATAATCAATATACAGGGTAATTTAGTTGTTTTGCCAACTCGTTATCTTCATTAATCTCAATTGCTTTTATAGACTTGATGGGTTCAAGTACTTGACATGATTCTCATGTTTTAGCAAACTTCAATTTGCATCCATCAATGAATAGAGTTGATGAAAGATTCAATTTTAAGTGATTGTTAATCAAGCTAATTTTCAAGTAAAAGGTTAAAGTGCATCTCATCTTGATTAACAATATTCACATGTGCGACAAAATTTACGATAAAAGTTGCCTGCTCAACCGATAACGCATTGATAACTCTAAGAAAATTCAATTTTAAAAGTGTGTTTTGTACAATAACATTGATTACAACTTGTAAATGTGCAAGAACCACATTCAATCGAAAACAGTATACATTATCTGAACTGTTATCCGAAAATAAAGTCGATCATTAAAGTTATCATGACATCAGCGACGACAGAAAGATGTGAACTTATTATTGAAAAGGTTGACAAATAAAACTTTTCTTAGCTTTGCTTTCGGTTCACAGTTTTCTCAAATCTTTTACTCGTTTAATAAACATCGGTTGTAGATGCTGAGAGTTGAAACTTGTTGAGCTAAATTTCGCAAGTATGAAATTATGAGTCTCTAGTCTCAATTGCATTTGAAACAGCGTTTGAAGATCATTTTCAAAACGAGTAACTCTAAACATTTGATATCAAAAATCTTAAAATATTATCATTTAAATAATAACTCAAGAAATGATTTCGGTATTCAATCTCTGATTCCCTTCTAACTAACGATTCCATCGTACACAAATTGTATCAAATGATCAGATGCCTGAAACTGGAAAGAACTCGTTGAACGACTCAAAACGTGACTCCGGTAAAAATTAATGCCAATGGCTAGTAACAAGCCAGAGATCCAAACCGATCTAAAAAATCGTCATTTGCTCTGCTTTCAACTAATATCCATCTCGAGCTGTTAATAAGTCAAACTTGAGCACGCTTCAACCCATCGAACTAGTGATCTTAACTTGATAACTTGAACCCATTCAAACTAGTTTAGTACAGCTGATAGATTAATTCATAAGAGGACTTCATCTTTGATTTTCGTGTCAAAAGAAAATGAGTTCTCAATATCGATCATACAAAATTTCTTGCTGTTTTAACTGAGTGTCTCAATCTAGTGAAGTAAAATTTCAATTAAAGTTGACTTTATCTGCATTCTTTACCAATTGACAAGATGAAACATTATTCACGATTGAATGGAAAACACGTCGAAAGGATTAAGTGAACAATGACAAGTTTACTCAAAGTATCAAATATGAAAAGAAGATGAAACAAGTATTATTTTACCATGCTGAAGGTAAATAGAAAGTTAATTTTCACCAATGTTGATAACCTAAAGAAAAATAGAGATTACAATTGAAAAGTTTCACTGTTTTCAATCCTCTTACACTTATCAACAAATGTCTTGATTAATTAAAAAATATTGCCATCAAGTGAACACATTGGAGTTAAAAAAGTGTTGAAAAACTGTCATGTGAAACATTTTTTGCGTTGATGGTAATGATGATGTTTAATAGTCTCGCAACACACCTTTACTGGAATGTTTTCCGTCTCTTCATCATCATTATCATCATCTCTTTGATTCAATTAAAAGCACTGGAAGAGAAGAAAAAAAGTGACTTTGTTCATCTTGTCAAGTGATAATTGATTAATTAGGTTCAACAATTTATGCAATCCTTTTTTTCCTACTCCAAGTCAATTAGGCTTATACGCTTGTTGTAGCTTTTTTATCAACTAATAAGTTGTCACCTTGTTGGTATTGAAAGGGTTAAACGTAATTTTAATTAATCATATTAACATCTTTTTTTCGCTCTTTTCTTGTTTACTTTTTTTCTCACTCCCAGCCTCGCTATTTAGATTAATTATTATTAATAATCTCTAACCACTCATCATCTTTTGCTCAGCAATTTATGCTAATTGATTAACAAGCTTCTTCATGTTTACTCGTTTTTTATGCCAATAATTATCGTTCTAATTAATGGTTGATTGTTTGACAGCATTTTTCCAGTTTCAGTAGTTACTTGACATGCTAATTTGCCTTTTTTGTGGTCTATTTTTTATCTACGTTTTTAAATCCAATTTGAAGCTATTTGTTAAAGAACTTTATGAAACTCAATGACCTGTTGACCATCTTTGACTAGCAACGATAATAAAGCGACTGATCGATCAAACTATCAATTTTGATTCAGAACGGCTTCAGTTATCTTGGAATGGACTGAAGTATACTTTTGTTCAATGAATCTTGTGGAAATTTTGGATCTTTTGCTAATCAAGAATCTCATCGATAATGTTGATTAACGCTTTTTTCATCTTTAACATTGACTGAACTTTTGTTGAACATAAAAAATGTCAAATGAATCTTGAAGATGCAATAAAAGGAAACATCAATATGGAAAGGAAAGTCTCGGGTTACTTGTTTGTTTGACTTTCCTTTTTTTACTATTTGTATTAATATCGAAAGGGAATAAGTTTTAATGAAGAAAATTGGTTCTTAACATTGAATCAGTTCTTTTCATGAGCCATTAGCTTCTATACCCTCTTAACCATGTTTAATTGTAGCATACTTAATGATCCCTTGCATGGTGTAACAGACAAAAAAGACGATGAGGAAAAGAAGAAGAAGAAGAAGATGATGATGCTCTGGAAGAAGAGTATTAGGATAACTGGCGAACTGATAGAAGCAACAAGAAAACAAATCATGTAGCATGACGATGAAAAGATCCTTTGCCACGAGGTTTAAAGAAGAGAGAGAGATGATAATGAGGATGATACGGATGATGCGAATGACAAAAAACGTACGATACTCTTTCCTATACGAGAAAACAAAGGAACCTCTTGAATACTCATCAAGCTGATCAAGATGATAATGATGATGATGTATCAAAATAAATTGTGATTAAAAGTGAAGTGAGAACATTAAGAATCTGGAAAAGAGGAGCACAAATTAATGAGAGATGAGATGAAAAATGTTGACTAATGAGCCTTTAGGAAAACATGGAAAGGTCAAGTAATGCTGTGATGAGGATGAACAAGAAACAGAACAAGAAGAAAGATAAAGACAGTTTTACAGATTGACATGGAAACACAAGAGGAGCCATTAATATTATCAAATGTAATTCATTTTTTCATCTTCTCTCACTTCTTCATTGATCATCACTTCTCATCAATCCAAAGGTAAATTAACATTCTAACAAATTTCATTATTTTTACTTTTTGCAACAATTTTCAATTAAAATGATTTACCAAATGAAAGAAAATTTTAATTAAATGTTGAACATAATTTGCAACATGAACAGTTGATCGAAGCAAAAAAAGCTTCTTTAATGCTCTTTTTTGCCATTTCAATTGCAAAAAACAAAGTCTATTGAACGCTTGGGAATTTAAACAGTTTATTTGAACAACATGTTTAATTAATTTGTCTCAATTAGTTCTAATCAATATAAGTTCGACTTTTCAATTTTCGACTTCAATTTCCATCAACTTTCATTATCGTTGTCATGTAATGATGCTGAGCATCGGTTGAAAATGGTTGAGATTGAAAATTAGTTTGAAAGTCGATTAAAAATTATTTAGAGCTGCTCATTATGGCGAAGCAGAAAAAGTGGAGAAAAGTTCATTTCACAAAATTAGTCAAGTTGATCAAGTTAATCCATGAGATGGTTAACAATCATGGAGTCATAATGAAGTTTGGAAGAGTCAAGAAGTTTCCATCAACTTTCACTCCTTGATTACTCTGATATTAAACTTGATTGGCTTTGAGAAGAAGAGGAGAAAAAATTATTAAGCAGTTTTACCATGAAATAGGAAATAACAACCCTTTTACTCCCCTCATTTTTCCACTTTTAACTAATTTTTTAGCAACTTTAATTTCACCTTACATTTAATGATAACTTCATCTTAAGTAATTTTTTGACAAAAAACATTAAGAAACTTGCAACGAGAAAATATTCACTGATGATGAGGAAAGATGCTGATGATCAAGAA
This sequence comes from Tetranychus urticae, assembly GCF_039701765.1. Classification (NCBI taxonomy): domain Eukaryota; kingdom Metazoa; phylum Arthropoda; class Arachnida; order Trombidiformes; family Tetranychidae; genus Tetranychus; species Tetranychus urticae. The sequence goes on along the minus strand of NC_142958.1, from coordinate 18,958,163 downwards.
TAAGTTAGTAAAGTTGCTTTTCATCCTCATCTTCAACTTACTCTGGAGAATTTTTTTCTTCGATGTTTTTTTCTTCTTCTCCTTCTTTACCATCTTCTTTCAAGTTAAGTTTGTTAACTCAAAATTTACGAGTTTTTTGCTCTTCACTTTGCATAACAGCATCATAACCTCTGTTAATTTACTTTCATTAAGAAACTTCAATGTAAATATCAACTCTTTTTTTCGCTCTCTCTTCATCTTCTTCTCTCTCATCCTCATTTTTATCTTATGAACCATTTAGCTAAGTTTAACCTAATTATCAAACGCTAATAATTTACAACTTTTATTAATGAAAAAAGAACAGCTCATGGAGAGAGAAAAAAAGTTTCTTCCCAAGAGTTTCATTTTCTGACAATGTTTTTCAAGTAACCCTTTTAGTGAAGGTATTATGTGTTGATGAGGGAAGCTCAGCAATCATTATCATGATGATTGATTTAATTTGATTCGATTCTATTGATGAATCTTGTTTGGAAGCATTTTAAAGTTCAACTTGGTGCTTTTGCGTCTCACTTTTACATGAAAAATTGACGAATCTGGAAAAAGGTTGGATTTGGTGAAATTGGCTGAAACTTTGTAATGTTGATTAACAGTTGGAGATGTTGTTGTAACTACTTTGGTAAATATCTTATAGCAATGTAATTAACTTTCAAAGTTATTCAAGAGTTGAATATTATTTTATTTGCTGTTTGGATTTCATGATGAAAAGAGTTGAAAGTTTATTTGTCTTTACAAAGTCAATGTTTTCATTCATAACGAAGAGAATTGGAAAATTAGAACAAAATTTCATTGCAAATGTTAACACTTCAACCTCATGATTTCAACACATTTTTTCCATATTTCATCATTTGTCGATTCAAGCTGAACATGGAATCAACTTGATTAGTCGGAAAATGAATTGAAAGTTAACTTTTAAACTTTTCTACAAACTTTGTTTTCCATCTGAACATGATCAACATTTTAATGGATTCGAGATTAATGAAAGATCCAATGTGATTGTCACTCATTTCAAGTTTCATTAATAAAATGATAATTTCCAGTGTTCGTCTTTCCTTTTTCATGATGAAGTTCATTTGAATAAAGTCAAGTTTGATTAATAACGGTCAAGAATTGAAACAAAATGAAACTTCTAATCCAAGTCTTACCATGAGATAGACTAAAAGCTAAACATTAAATTTGATTAATAATGTTCACAAAGGAAACAGAAGTACAAGTTGATTGATAGGAAATTGAACCATGAAAGCGTTGAAAAGTCGATCAAAAGCAATTTCATGTTTAACTTGTATGAAGATGCCAAAGCAACCAATCATTAATTGTTACATTTCCTTTAATCACAAGAATCGCGAATGATCGCAGAAACGCAAACTCGAATGTTGGAAAATGAAAAGTTGAAAGTTTTCTCAATTTGTTCCAATGTTTGGTTCATCAATTTTTCCAGGCAAAGATTAACTCTCTTCAATATTGCAGATTAATCTTTCCTCTCATCTTGTTCCCTGTGATGCTCAAGTGTTTTAATTATTACATTGGCAAAGACTGAGAGATGAGGAGGAAAAAAAACTTTACACGAATTTTTTTTCTTTTCCTTTTTTTGCATTTGATATTTTTTGGTTGCTTGTTGAAGATGGAAGATAGAGAAATAATAAAATATCAAATGAGGGTAAATATAAAGATGAGACTCATGGAGATAATTTTTAATATATGATGATGTTGATGCATAAGATGAGGATGAGATTGAAGAGGAAAAGAAAAACTAATAATTTGATTATAAGTGCGAAAATAATAAAGAGTAAAGAATGAGTAAAATAATAATAATAATGACAATAATAACAGTAATAATAATGAGTCCTTCTAGGCAAAAGGATGTATAATTATAAATCTAGCCCTGGATAAGAGATGATGAGGAGAAGGAGAAAAAAAGAGTTTCTTTTTTCAAACAAGAAAAAAAGAGCCAAACACTAATTCGCAACTTTTTTTACTCTTCAATGAACTACTTGGTTAGAATTAAATCTGATTAAAAGGCAAGGTAATATGCATTCTGCTCATCATCATAATCATCCCTCTCCCACTCAGCTGCATCTTACTCTGCACTTTTTGCATTTCACTTCATTCTCTTTTTTTTACGAGAGTTTGTCAAATTTTCTGCCTTTTTCATCTTCTTTTCATCCCTTCCTTTTGGCTCTGTAAATAATACTTGCAAGTCAACTTAGCCAGAGGAAGGCCACAATTTTTTTGTCAACTTTTTACAAAAAATGATTCTCTGTATGATGAACAAGATGAAGATTATGATGATTATGAGAGTGATGATTGCTGTGATAATTTGAGGGAACAGAAAAGGATGACTTTAATAAAATTTTGAAACATTCAAGGGATGTAATTTTTTAAAATTGATAATGATTTCTCTGAAAAATTGGGCAAAATACTTTGAAAGTTTGGAGATAATGTCAATGGTGAAGAAACGAGCAAATTTGATTAAAAAAGCGAAATGACAAAATACGCAGATAATAGAACTGATTGATTGCTCAAATAATTATTTAACATGTAATACTTTATCGACTTGTAAACATTGTAAAGTTATACAAAGTAAAGTCACAGTATTTACCTCAAAATCAGGTTCTGATCATCGCTTTCATTTTCTTCATCCTCATAATGACATATCACATCTCGAAAACGTTTTCAACAAGAGACTTCTGTGTCATACTCACGATTAAAGTGCTTTGAATGTTGAATTAGAAGGAAATTCAAGTTCACTCATTCATCTGATATCTACTAGACGATTGAAGATTATCAGTCCCGAAAGCACAAGTTTCTTGATGCTTTTTGATGGATTCCGATAATGCATTTATGAGTTATTGGGAAAATATTTTCATTTGACATTAAAAAGCTAAACTAGCATTTTCTGTTTGATTTCAATCAGTTTTCGGTGATAAATTTGATCAATTCGAGTGTAATATACAAATCTTAAAAAACTCCCGCTTTCCGGTTATCTAGTAGAGCTTTAATAAGCACCTGACCTCTAAATCTGAAATCCAAGACACTTCGATCATGACTCGGTCACAGTGCGAATGTGAAATGTCTCTAGCGCAAACCGAAAACAACTCATGTTGTTCCCAGTCAAATTAAGTCATGCAAACTAGAGAGAGAGAGAGAGCGTGAAACCAGCGCATAAGGTAAATACGCAAAACATTCGTCTCTTTGTGTTTTTCGTGAGATAATTGTCATCTAAGCAAAAGTATAAATGTTTGCTTTCATAATGCATGTGCTAAATTGTGTTTGCATCAAAGTATCAGCTCAGAGGTTAAAGAGTTGGTCAAGTTTGTTTACTACGGGTTTACGCTGGGTTGACTATGATTTTTAGCTGCCACGATCGGTAAAGTACTTTTTCAAAGTACTAAATGAGTCAATTTTCATTTCGATGTCTCTATTCGTTTCAGGATCCTTGTGTGTAGTGGTACAACTTGAATGGTACAATGGTCAAGAACAAGAGCAAATAAGATTACGAATCAAGGAATTTTTGCCAAACGTCTTGAAACCTTATTGCAATCACTTGTTTAGAGTTTATGTTTTTCGACAAAAGTCTTCACGCTACTTCCCTCGAGAACTCAGCCTGTTTTATTGATAATCATAATTCAATGTTAAATCAAAATTTAAAATCTATTACAGTCGTGTGAGCTTCTGATACTAATTAGCCACAAGAGAAAAGTCGATTCACTGATCACAAAGTTTTGATACGAGCACAATGAAAATTAATATTTTATCCGTTTAATCTCCTGCTTTTGTGAAATAAGTTAAAGTAAAAAGTATTAATAAAAAAGCTTCAGCACAACATAGTGTTTTCCGCGTCCGAGTGTTTCTTTCATTTAAAAAATAACGAAAAATGATCGAAGTCTAAACTTCATTTTTGTGCATTGAATCCCAACTCTTGGCCGAACTTAAAAAATAGTATTGCAATAAATGACAATTTACATGATCAACAAGAACAATCCGAAAAGTTTTTCTTTCACCGAAATATGGATTTTGTTTAGAAATAGTCTCAGAACCTGAATTCCAATAAATCTTTGGCTATTTTTCAATTTAGTTCATTTCGATCATTAGAATGTCAATTTTTAGAAGCCTTCGATCGTCTCTCAATTTCGACTCGATTAAACAGTTGATCCGCTTTATACGTGAAATATGTAGATTAGCCTTTCATCAAACCTGACATTGAAAGTTGCAATTTTTTCTTCCTTTTCTTCAATTTCCATTATTTTTTCATTCTCTTCATTTCTCTCTTTTAAAAATGCATACATTTAATTTCATTACAGCTGATTAAAGTTGAACTATTGATAAGAGCAATGAAACAATCCCTTGGATCTCATCATCTTCATCTTCATTTCCACCTTCATTTTCATCTTCTCTTCTCTCTTTTCTTAATTTTATATTTCTTTTAAATGGCTTTGCTTCATCAACCAAATTGATTGAAGCTCATAATCATTTAGCTGCATAGCATCCAATCATCATCATCATCATCATCATTATCATCATTTCTTCAACTAATTCACATTTCTTATATTACTTTAGATGATCATCAATTTGATAATTTAACTGGAGAAACAGTTGAGCAAACGGGGCAAAAAATCATTACCAGAATTTTTTTCCTTCATATTAACAGTATAAAGAATGATGCTAATTAATTTGATTGTTTCATCTTAAATATGTTTCATACCTAAATTACCGTTTCCATTAATTTCAGGGGCAACACTTTGAAGCCCTTTGTTGAGCTCCCATCACCTCTCCATCCTCATCCATTCTTGTAATTATTATTACCGTTATTAGTTTATTTACAATGAAAACTAATTTGGTTGAGCACTTTTTTTCATCTCACTGTTAGACTGATGAGTAGAGAAGGAAAAAAAGTGGTAATGATAATTAATAGCAATTTATTGTTTTAAATGAATTAAACTTTTTTGCATTCAATGTTCAACATTAACTTTGCAACATTTGATCATAATTTGATTTTCCCTTCTTTTTTCAACTCTTTTTTCTTCTCTCGCCATTCATTGATTATTTAATTAAATTAGTTGATATTTTTCAATGTTTACAATCAAATGGATTCCATCATTCAACTTGCTTAATTGTTCATTTCAATGAAATAGTTTGTCTCTTATAGAGCAATCAATGCAAGTGAAAAAATTTTCAAAAACTTTCCACTTTCTTTCAATTCTCTCGACTTTTCTGAACATTTCACTGATTGAACAATTTTTAATCCTTCAGTCAGCCTTTATCATGAAATTTCAAGAGTAATTATTCAAATTGCAAGCTTAATGATGAAGTTTATCGAACAGTGAAAATCTCTTGAAAGAACTCATTTAGAGCAAAAAATAATCGATTTTGTCAAATTTCTTATTATGACCAAGTTAATGGAATTAAAAATCGAAGCAAAATTTAATTTCTCAAGTAATTATAAACTCGGCAATCATTTGAATTCATAAAGAGTCTCGGAACTTGTGAATTCATTATTTCCATTGAAAGAAATGTTGAGTTCATTTTTACTAATTAATTCAGTTTGTTCAGAAATCTGTAAAATCGATGATCAACTTGAAAAACAATGAATTTCCTGAACATTTCTTGTTAATCTATTTAGCACGCAATTTGATTCTGCAACTTGAGATGAAAATGAAAAGATTGAAATTCAGTTCAATATTATCATCAATATTCCCTTTAATTAATGAATAAATTTTCCTCAATTTTACCAGACAATTAAAAAGCAATTGAAATCTAAATGATTGAAATGAGAAGAAAAAACAGATTTTCTCTTCTTCCATTGTAATTACCTTTGATTTTTGTGTGAAAAGTAATTATCTATTGATTGGTTTGCAATTTAATTGCTAATAACAGGTAAAATATAAACTGGCAAATGTAAAACAAAGGTAACACGAAAACAAGAGAAATGCAAATGAATTGAAAAACATTTCATTTCTGCTTGTTCAATGTTTAAAATGCAGAGAAAAATGTAATTTATTTTATAATCAAATATCTAATTATGTTAATGAGAATATAAATAATATTAATAATAATTGCAATGAGATTGTCAAAATAAACTGTCAACAATCAAAAAATAAATTACTGTTTAAAAAGTGATTAAAAGAAGAAAAATTTTTTTGCTTTTCCATTTTTTTGGTTAATTAATGAAATTTCATTTTCCAATTTAATGTTCATTTTGCTCAATCATTGCTTTTAATTGTAATTTAATGTAATTATTTTGATGAGTCTTCGATTTACAGTCGCTCTTTGATTTGATTAACTTTTGGAAATTTGTTAATCATTGATTAATTAGTGACTTTTGGATAAACTAATTGGGACAAATTTTGTTGAGCAGTTGATTGTTTGCTTGATTGAGTAAATGCTATTAACAGTGAAACTTTGTTTATAATCAGAGTTACAATTAATTTGGATTGTTAATTTGCTTCTCTTTTACTATTCAATGAATAATTAACGACATTTAATTTACCTTTTTGCTTCTTCGAGCAGCTTTTCCAGCTTCTCTTTTCATCAAATCATTAGCAAGTCATAAATTGATTTAAATAATTAGGATTAACCATCCATGATTTTATTTCATTTCAACTTGATTTTCCCTCCAAATGAACTAATTAACTCGAGAATCGCAATTTCATCATTATCTTCATCTTGTCTTGCTTTAAATCATTTACTTGTCACTTTTCAGGCTTAATTGTTGCATTCATTTGACTTGCATTTAAGAAGGTTAATAATGAAAGAGTTACTTGGATGTTGCCTTTAATCAACAAAGTTGATTATAATTGGATACAATTTGACGATTTTTAATTATGTTAACTGTTGAGGAACGATAATTATCAAGAAAAGCTTTAATCATTATTTTTGATGAAAAAACTCTCGATTTATTGGTGCTGCCATCTATTTGATTATTGATCAACTGTTGGCTTACAAGTGATTTCAAAGCTTATTTTGTCCTTTGATTTGCTTTGCTTTTTGGTGAATTTATTTTTCTCAATTTGTTTCGTTTTAATTGTGATTTTATTTTTAAATTTTTAATTTAAATCGACTGGCAATTTTATCTATTAGTTCAAATATGTGACAATTCATCGATGGTAAAGATGTTTATGCTTAAAGTGATTAGTGCAACTCGGAATGTTTGTGAACAGCAATCACATTTTTTCCTTGCATTCATAATTAATGATAAATGTCACTTTTTTTACTCCATTTCACTTTGCCCTTTGTTAATTAAGTAGAAAACTCATAAATTAAGAAATTAAATTTTGACGGTAAATAAAACAAATCACTAAATTATCCAACTGCAGGAGAGGTTTCACTTGCCAAACCAATGTGGAGTATGTGATTAACATTGTAACCCTTTTTTATTTCAAATGCTTAGTGGCTCATTAGCTTTTTTTGCTTCATCCTTTCAACAATTCTTTCTATTGTCTAATCTAATTAAGCAGTTAACTAGGCTTTATTGTTGGGAACAAGTATTAACACAAAAAAATGCCGAAAAGTTAACATTAGTTAAACAACAGCTAGTCCACTGAATGAGATGCTGTATAAAAAAAAGACAATGATGATGATGATGATAGGGATGAGAGTTGAAAGGAGAGTGAATGAAATATGCAAAGAGTGAAAAAAAGATTGTGTTAATTAAGGTTAACTATTATGATGGTTAAGACTCATCAGGCTGATTTCATCTGTTATAAGAGGAACCAAAAAAAGTGACGAAACATGCAAAGTGCAGTAATACAATACTGCATGAAAAAAATGTACAAACTCAACAATGAAAAAAAGTTACAAGTTAATAGGAAATAATTAAACACTTGACTCTCTTTTTGATCATTTACACGATTCAGTTGGATAATAATCTTGACTAATGATCAATTTGATAATTAAATCATCATCTAATTGCCTTTGTTAACTTCAACCTCAAGTAAGCTTTCATTTTGAAAGTAACATGGAAGAGGCTCAATCCAATGATGAATATCTGTTAATTGATGATGATGTTCAAGATAGCAAGGACAATAATGAGGATGATCAAGGTGACAAGATTTTAATGAATTAATTTTGATTCTGTTAAAAGACGCTCAATTCTGATGCAAACTGAAAGAAGCGTTGTCACTGGTTTATGCCTGGGAGGGAAACTGAGATTGAGTTGAATGCGAGTGTTTGCAATCGTTTTTCATTATTTTAATTGTGAAAATTGAAATGACCTTACCCATTGAATAAAGAAAGATGCCAGTGAAATGCTTCGTAGACCGCTTGGTCAAGCCGACAATTCCAACAAAAAGTACAATCATTTTTTCTATTTACAATTTTCTAGCATTATTGTCAATTGTTTATAAAGCTTTCGTATAGATGAAATGTCATAACTTGAGCAAAAAGAGCAACAGTCACCCTTATCAAACTGATTGATATTTCACGAAAAAATTGTAGTCAAAAGGACATTAAAAAAATTGCATAGAGATAATTTCGATTCGAAATTCGAATGTAAAATTAGATCTAACGCCTACTTAATAGAAACCATTGAATAAACTATTAATAGTATGGAAGGTTGGCTCTATCACTTTGAAGTTTTCAATTGAAACGTTCTGAAATACCGTGTGTTTTTCATTTTAAGGCTGTTTTCAAGTATAACTCACGCACGGATGGTGCTACCGACCTCAGACGTGAACCATGAGCAAATTAAAAACCATAAATTCGTACGCTCAAGGTCATTCAGTTTGACGAGTCTGGTACTTCATTCTGCAGTGCTTTTCGTTGGCTGCGTCACATACGAGCTCACAAAGGAGAGGTGTGAAAAACACACAGTTACCTACCAGAAACTGCACATAATTTTTTCAACGGTCCTCTTCTTGTTCTTCTCTTTTGTAATTGTAATGGCAAAAGGACACCAATGAGTGGGACTATGATAATTGAGTTTGCTAAAACAATAACTGACAATTTTTATGGTACATTGAGTTGGTTTTATCGGTTTAAAGAAAACTAAATTGAAGTTACTGTTCATTCAAAATAAGAAGAGTACATTTTTTGATAAGATAAAGGTTTAAAGGGTAAAATTGATAGATGGAAGCACAAAAGGATACTTCCATTGCTTTAATTGTGGTTTTCAAAATAAATAATAAAATAAATTATATTTAATTTTCGCTCTCATTTTTCCCATTTTCCCATTGGTTTTCCTTATCTTATCAGATTTTTTTCTTATCAAAAAAAGTACTCTTCTTATTTAAAATGCACAGTAGGTGTTAAAAATGGAGCGATTGTCAGTTGATAAATCGTTGGTTGAAAATTGGAAAAAGATCAACATCAACAATAATTAACTGGCAATCTCCTTTCATTTATAACTGTGATGAAACGGCTTTATTTTGTAGACAAACTCATGTAATTCATATTTTATTTCTAAAACTGAAACTTTACAGAAGTGAATGACACAAACTAAAGTAAAACAATGTAAACTTTATTGATTCAAGTAGCTACTTTTCAGACTGAGTGGTGCTGAATCATAGAACTGAATGAATTTACGGAGCAGGAGCTTCGACTTATATGCTGAAGGATGAGGAATTGGGTGTAGAAATTATTATACAATTATAAAGATTAAAATATAGAGGCCAAAGTAGGTAAATTCATTAAAGTTGTCAAAAACAGGTAAAAGTTATAAATTGCTAAATGGAGCGATCCTAACAGAAACAGGGCAAGTTTGGATTTATTTCCATCTTTTCTTGAGCAAGAGAGAAATCTTTACGTAAATCGTGAAGCTCGGATATTCAAGGTCGACCTCCAAAATATATCCAGTATCAGAGTCATCTTGAGTAGTCAAAATTTGATCGAATGGTACATCGGACATTTCTCAGACATGGCATACCATATTACAGTAATTTCTCGGTTGAAGCATAAAAATGTGGGTTAAGCTTCAACGAAAAATCAGCAAGGTGGCGTTGTTTTTTTCATTAAATTTACCTTGAAAATTAAACTGGAGCATGAGCAACTAACTTTTATGCTTTAACCAAGTATATGCATTAACCGAGAAATTACTGTATATGGATTATTGACATCCAAGTAAAGAAGATGTGATGTTGGTTTCCTCGCGTCATAATCTGGTAAGTATTTGTTATCTGCCTTAACATGACGATTCATGCCAATTTTAGGTCCACCTCTTTTGCCTTTTTCAATCATGAGCAGCATGTTGAAGTCAGTGAGCAAATCTAACTCGACTATTGTTTGCTTGAGAGCTGCATTCCAAGTCAGAACAGGAGCTGAAAACTGGGGAAGCGGACCTAAGGTAAAGTTTTCAGAAGACATTTGTCTAAAGATTTCAAAAACAGCTGCCGATATCAAAGCATAGACCTTTAAGTAGATGTCGTGAAGATCTTTTTACGGCAGTTAAAACAATTTGATCAAACTTGCTGCAAACGTGAATACATTTCATCTAAATGTATCTATCAGTCAATGAAGAATTAAAAGCTGACTTGGCGAATAATGCTTCTTTTTTAAATGCCTCGAGACTTGTTAGGTACTCCTAAGGGCATGCGCTCTTTTTCTGTAACAGAGAAATATCAATGTTATAAAAAAATTGACTGAGAAAATGGTTTTTATTTCCGTACTAATGTTGAGAGACAGGTTGTACAAGCTTGAATAAAAGAAAGCAAAGAAATCACTAAACTTTCGAGCAAAGAATCCAATAAATTTTTCCGTGTTATAAGCAATCAACTTTGGTTTGTCATCGCAGGAATCCATACGCAGGGCATTAATAATGATGTGACCATTAATGTTTTTAAGGTTATGAAAAACCACTGGATATTGATCAGGCAATCTGTTCAATCTTTGCATTTTTGGTGAGCAACTCTATAAGTACCAATGATCCCTTAGTAGTAATGATCCCTTACTGTATCTCTTGATGGTTTATCTTTCAATTCATTTACCAATTCAGTTTGGTGCTCACTATATAAGTTCGAATATATTTCCGCATTTTCTGAAGCGAGAGGAAAATAATTATGTAAATCGTGAAGTTCGCTCGGAAGTTCAACGTCGACCTCCAAAATATATCCAATATTAGAGTCATCTGGAGTATACAAAAGCTGATCGATTTGCTCGTAGTGGTAAAACTTAGACTCGATGAAATAAGGAAAACAGCATATATATTAATGAACTTGTGAAATTTGAATCATCACATCACCCTTGTGTAGTTTCTTTGATTTAAAAGTTTATTTATTCTCATTGATTTAAACTGGATTTATACTTTATTCCTGCTTGATTCATGCTTGTTCAATCTTGATTCACATTTAGTTTTCGAGAACGATTACCACGATCTTGGTACAATTGTTAATGTAATTCGAAATGTTTATTGTTTGTATCGGGTAATAAAAATTTGAACGGCAATTGATCTGAATGATGTCCCTCCACGCTAATGCAAGGCCACGCCAAGGCCAGCAAATCGGACGAATGTCTGTTGTACTTGTACTTGCAAATGATTTGTAAACTCTGAATTAAATTGGCTGAAACTCTTTATCAACCGATCAAGCGGTCACATAATTGCTTAACGGCTGGTTCTTACCGTAGTCCAGAAATTGATCTAATGTCTTCGACTGAAATTGATACAATTATTTTATTTCTGGTGCCAATACATCGAATAGGCGATCGAGCTTGGCAGCTTCATAAATCTTATTCAAATAACTACAAAAACGATGTTGGAGATAATTTCACGATAACTAAAAAGCGAGAGAAACTGGCTAATTGAAAGGTATTCATAGATAATTTTTGTGGAAAGTCCGTCTAGCCTAGCATATTGGTGAATAGCCTTTCGAATGTGATAAATGTGATGCTGCTTTTGCCTTGAAATCTCATCCTATAAGACATATCGCTCGCCATTCAGGTTACCCATGTAGTCAAGATGACTTTGATGTTGTTACTGAAACTTGGAATGATCTTCGTAATTGACTTGCAACTTGATTTCAAGGTCAGTCAGTTTAAGATTAAGCGTTATGCTTATGCGACTAAAACCAAAGACCGATCAGAAATAATGTACTCTCAGACAATGACCTGCAAATATCAATTATCAGTCAATTAACGTTAAATAGTTTTTAACGTTTAACGTCAACTCTTTAGGGTGAACTCTACATTTATCACATAAAATGCCTTCATAATCATTTGTACAATCACATTTTTTTGGAGTTGCACAAGTTCCATTGTGACAGCCTTGAGCACAGATGGGTATATCACAATAATCACCTTTCCATCCAGATAAACATTTTTTAGCATCTTCGTCACATTCAAAATGTCCATATCTGTCATTACGGGGACTACATTTTCGAGAACAACTTTCACCAAAATAGTAACGATCACAAAGAACACGCATTTTAGCAACTATGCTTAGTGAATGAATGCATCAGAAGACGTTTCTTTGTGGCATCGCGTCCTGATATATGGAAAGCTTCTAGGATAATTGCGAACTCACGCACCCAAGTGAAATTGAACGCGATTTGGTGAATTTTCGAAAACTCATCTGGTGCAACAATTGATTCGCTATAAAAACAGTCTCCGTTATAAGAAACTGTTTTTTCATAATGTCAAAGACAAATTATGATATGTTGCACTTTGTTTTACATTCTGCAGTCGGACGGATTCCTCTGGTTCGGTTATGATTAATGAGCACGAATGTCGATGTGATTAAAGGTGGTGGGAATAGTTATGATGTTACAATTTTATCACAGCAATTACCCTTTTCGTTGTTTACAATAAATTGAGACTGATTTCAAAAATCCCATCTGCACTGATTCTTTCATAAAACTTTCAAACTTTTTGATCATAAAATATTTTTGAATAAAAGTTTCAAGTTTAATCAAAAGAAAACTTTATTGATTCGAAAGGTTTTAGTTCTGAATTTCGGTCTTCATATCGGTTTCAATTTATTTGATTCCAATTGATTCCGATTGACTGAAAATAGGTTATACTAACGTTTAAATTTTGATGCTTAATTGCTCGTTTAAGTTTCGACTTTCTCTTTTTTGAGCCCTGATAAGCGGGTGTCCAGTTGGTGTATCTTTTCTTCAATAAAAAACTTCGATTGCTTTGAACTGCTTGTACCTGCATTATTACGTGAACTGGATATAAACTGAGGATTTTTTGAGTTTACAACATCTTGAGTTCGACGATAATTGTGTCGATGCGTTGGTTGTGGCTGAGCTGTGGTAGTTATAATAGGTTGACCTTGCTGTGATTTTTTGTAGTATGTTCCACTCTGAAAACAACCACGAGCTCGGTAAGATTGGTTATGAGGTTGAAAAGGAGCATTTATGAGACCACTCCCAACACTCGAACGACAATTGAATGAATGATGTCCCTTCTCTCCACAAGACCAGCAGGTTGATCGATTGTCCTTCGTTCTGTCTGTTTGTAAATGCTTTATAAACTGAGAATTCCTTCGATGGAGACTTCTAACTAACCTATCAAAATGGTCACATAATTGCGCGACGGCTGATTCAGCATTGTTCAAGTCAGAAGAAGTAAGTTCGTGGCCCCTTTCAATTCTCTTAGCGTAGTCTAAAAATTCTTCTAAACTCTTTGGTTGGAATTGGTACAAGCTTCTTGCGATTTCTGGTGCCAAACCATTGAAGAGATGATCAAGCTTGTCAGCTTCACTCATAGTGGGATCAATTTGATCACATAGCTCCAGCTTAGCTAGAACGTAATTTGCTAATGGTTCTTGAGGCTGTTGACAACGCTTTCGTAATTCATCTTTCAGGCTCGATATCCAGTTTACAGGGAGAAAATATTCTTTTATTTCTTTTTTGAAATTTTCCCAACAAATTTTCTTTTCATTTATAAGATTTTTAGCTACCTGATGGTACCATGTTTTAGCGTCATCCTTAAGGTAGTAGGCAACTTGCGTCACTCGTTCGTTATCATTCCAATGATATGTGTCAGCATAATCTTCGAAACCACGTAGGAATAACAGTAAGTTAGAATACGACTTACCATTAAAAGGCTCAATTTTTGGCGGTCTGGGTCGAAACATCTAATTGATGGCTTCTCCAACGATCTTTATCTATGCTATCAGTTTGATCAGTAAATAGCACTTCGAGATCAACTTGTTGATAGACAAGAATTAACTTCAACGAGGGCTCGTAGCAAAAACTGAATTGCGATGTATAATAAAACTAAAACATTAATACAAAAATCACTCGAATGAGACACTAACTTGGCGCAATACGGTGACTTAGAAGACAGGTCTTTCAGTCCAACTTGCAATTGTAAAGATGCAAACTATACGATCATAAAATACATGTTGATAACAAAATCAAAGTTGAAGCAAAAGTAAACCATTGAGGTACTGCTTCGTGGTACTGAATGAAATTGTATGATTCAAGAATGAAGAACATTCGGTTTATATATGATTAGGACGAGGAAATAGGATGAACAATCGAATAAGGTTAAATCATAAAAGTTAGCGTGTTGCGGCCAAAGTCGCAAAGTTGTAAAAGTAATTTGAGGAAGTTTAGGACATTTTTTCATAAATTTTGACCTCGGTGGAACTGGGAAAAAGGTTAATCAATCAGGTAAAACTCATAAAATTCAAATCATTTCAATATTTCAAGATCGTAAAAATGAAATGTTGAAAAGTCATGGTAAACAAGTAAAGCGTTTGTATCGAAATGTCTGGAAACAGGAATCCCGTTGAAAAAGACTTTCGTAATCGAGAAGGATCGAAATTACTTCTTAGCATTTTTACAAGCATCTTACAAGTCCGTGGCAAACTACTTTAAAGCTAACAAGTAAGATTACCAAGTTTATTTGTTTCCTTTTTGGTCCTTGCGACTATCAATGACCCATTAACCGGAATCGACTTTTCATACCATTTCTGGATAAAATTGAAAACATCTTTGTCAATAGGAAATTTCACTTTGCTGTTGAGTCTGCATCTCCTCCGACTACATCAATAATTTCATCTTGATTTCTCAGTATGACACCAACAAATGATTTATCATTTACTCAATTATTCATTTCATCATTACATTCATTGCATTAAATGTACTCCTTCCAAGTTGAACTTTTCAGTTTTTGATGTCAAAATCGTGCGAAATTTTGCTTTCTTCAATCTAACCATTCGTTCGGTCTCCCTCTTATTATCTTATATACCCTCGTCGCTGAGATATTAATACTATCCGTCGATTCAGAGCTTACGATTCTTGGGCTGAGCGGAACATAATGAACTACATGTATTTACCATTGCATTCAATTTTTTATCAGCATCGCATCAAATTACAATTAAAAGAGGATAAAAAAAGATTAAAATTGAAAACTTAGCAATAGCCTGAAGGGCTACCATGCCAATGTTTCCTTAAATGATGAATAAAACTGAACATTAAAAATTAAATTTTCATAGTTGACTTATTTATTGAATAACAAAATTGTTCACCATTTTAATTGTACAAATAGGTTCAATTGTGATTGAAGTTGTTCCAAGGAAAATACTCAACGGCAGGTTCCATTTAATTAAAGTTGATAATCATTATTATGGTTATCATCTGGATGTGCAAATTTGAATTAACATTGAATTTAATTTTCATTTTACAGTTGCAAGTAAATAGTGTTTGCTCATTTAGTTAATGATGGCAGTTAATCATTGGATTTATTGTTAATTGGGTAAAAGAAGGATTGTAAGAAAAGAGACAAAAAAAATTAATTTAAGCAAAAAAGAGCTCTAAATGAGCAGCAATTAAATTAACACTCTTAAATAAATTAATATTGGTTTTTTTGTGCTCAAAATATAATAATCATCGTTTTTTGCTGAGTGTTTGTATTGCTGTGTGATCTGTTTAATGGTACTGTTTTGCATCTTTCAAGTTAAACAATGAATTATAACGATAATGTTGATTATCTTTATTATCGTTATTATCATAATTATAGTCTTAATGGTTAGCAATAAGGAGCATCGGGTTAATGTTAATTTCAACTCATAATACAAAAAAATTATATCTTGTTATGAGTCTAATAACTCATTTTAATGTCTTTTTATCTTGAAGAGAAATCCTTTTTTTGTTATTTCTGGAGCTTCTCATTGTTTAATTGTAATCACTGAATGTCAACTAGGGCCGGGCGACGTTTAGAGCAATTTATTTAATCCTTTTCAGTCTCTATTGATTAATATTGTCATCTTGATAATTCAATATTAATTTTCAATTCTTGTCTCCAAGTAGTGACATCTTTGATTTGATAAGCCAATCCTTAGAGTTACAAAAATTGCGCCTTTTTCAGTGCTTCAATTATAATCATAAATCTGTTTGGTTACTTCAGTTAACAATTATTTAGACTCTCAATTAGATTCAGATTGGATCGCCGGGGGATTCGTTGGAAAGAAATTCATGATTTAATTACAAGAATCAAAAATCAGATGCGAAAAAATTGGTTAGAATTTTTTTCGCTCTGGTTAAATTGTCTGTCGTAAGATGGCGTCTGTACCTAGATTTTGGCTTTGGTCAAAAGAGTAAACTCTTTTAAAGAAACTCCTCCCTGAAATACAGACTACGTTTGTTTTCAGGTTTATTTATTATCTTCAGCTCATACATTTCAGATTTTATTGAATCAACATTGTCTGAATTTTGTTCAACTTTTATTTATTTTGTTCAACGTTATCTCATTATACCAAAATGAGTGGTACATCTGTTACAATTACTCCTGTAACATCAGGACAAATGCCTCCTCCGTCAACTAATAGTTCATCTAATAATGATTCGCCTGTTACAATTACTCCAGTATTTACGAATATGACCATGGGATCAGCTGGAGCCAATTCATCTTTCACTAATAAAAGTTCCTCCTCTATGAATGACTCAGTTACTTCCATGAACAATTCCACAACCAGTATAACAGCAACTAATAGTACAACAGCCAATATAAGTGGTATGAAAAATGGCTCCTCTGATGGTGGAAAAGATTCTTCTAATGTTATGGTTTTGAATAAACAAAGATTACAAGAGTTGGTAAATGAAATTGATCCAAGAGAACAATTGGACGAAGAAGTTGAAGACTTGTTGCTTAATATAGCCGATGACTTTGTTGACAATGTTGTAACAAATGCATGTAAATTAGCCAAACATCGAGGTTCCAAAACATTAGAAGTTAAAGATGTGCAATTAATATTGGAAAAGGACTGGAACTTATTCATTCCAGGATTTGGGTCACTGCCATTAGCTAATGAATTCAAGCAGCTTTACAAAAAATCTCCAGCTACAGAGGCTCATAAACAACGTCTAGCATTAATAAAGAAAACTTTAAAGAAAATATGATTTCAAATATCATCTTAATCACCCAATATTCATCCTACTCCAGTCCACAACAATCGAATTGGCCCTTTAATTTTGTATCTATAATTTCCTTTCTCTCATTGGCTATTGCTCGATAAAAAATCAATAAAATTTAGCCCGAAAAGCTAAATTGGTGTAATCAAATTTTCCTTCATATAAAAATAAACCCTATTGTATTTGGCCAAATTTTGTCGCATCTATTTATCATTCTTCCCATTCAAGCAAGTGGCCAATTTTTCAATATCGTGCATCCTTACAATCGATTAAAGTCGGTTTCTTTAAATTACAAAATTAAAAACTGGATTTCATGTTCCTTCAGAAAAGCCTTTCAAGAAACTCTATCGGAAACATTTTTAATAGAATACCGGAAAAATGATTAGTCAGTATAATACCTAGAGAGCGGATTATTTTTGAGTTTAACAATGGGTATTGTGAGTAATATGGTAATCAGATTACAATTATAATTTCTCCTTAAACTAATGAAAATTTTAAAATATCCAAGTAGCACTAAATAGATTTGAATTATTTCTAGATATTTACAGCTCCGTCAATATTGGTTAGCTAGTGAAGCTCTATTGAAGCTGAAGAAAGCTTCAGTAATTTTCAATTCATGGGCTTTTTAAATAGTGTAATAGAAATTTATCGCCAAATGATTCAAAAAAGTAACTTTTATTCTGAAGTTACAAAGTTCGCGCCTTTTATTCTCAAAAATAACCATAAACAATAAGACAGAACTGGTTGAGGTAACTAAGCAGCCATGTTTTGAGTGTCCCTCAAAAAATTTAATATTTTTCTCTTCATCTTTAATTAGTTTGCTTTATTTATTAATTCATTTTATTCTAGTTGTATTTAAATATGGCTAAAAGGAAGAAGTCGTCTTCTGATGTTTCATCTAGTTCCAATGAGGACGAAGATTGGCAAGAAAGTGGAAAAAGTAAGTATAAACCAAGAAATTTTCAAATACCGTATTCAGCTTAGGCTTTATACATAACTCTCTTTGTTACCTTCTACTGCGGATATATTCCTGCATTTATCAACATTCCATACAACCTTTTTATAACCTTTATTTGTCTCTTTGAAAATTTTCTAATGTTATGTATCTCTTCTTATTAAGGTCATGCTAAAAGTAAAGCCAAACAAAGGATTAAAAAAATCCCTCAAGAAGAAGAAGAAAAGGAGGAAGGTGAAGTTGAAGATGAAGACGAGGACGAAGATTCAGAAGGTTTCAATGATGGTTATGATGAAAACCTTATCGGTGATGAAGAAGATCAGATCAGACTTGCCAACATGAATGAGAAAGAGAGAGAAATGGAACTATTTGCTCGATCTGAGAAAAGAGAAGTATTAAAGACCAGATATGAAATTGAACGGAAATTGCGTATGGCCAAGAAAAAAGAAATGATGCAAAGTCAAACTAAGATGAGAAGCAATGAGCGACGCAGAAACATGGAGGAAAAGAGGAAAGTCAAAAATGCTATTAAAGGATTGAAAGGTAAAGTCCATTTTGAATCAAAATCAATTGGATACTGCAAGATACCACTCACAGTAGAGGCCATCTTATTGTTTCTCATGCATGATTGAACCATCCTTTGTCCTTTATCAAAATCTCTAATGAATTTTCACTTTTTTGTTTAGAACAACGAGAGAAACGAAAACAGAAGCAACGTTTACGTGCTATAGATATTTATTCATCATCATCGTCATCAGAAAATGAAGATGATGACGAAAAGGCAGTTAAGAAGAAATCATCTTCATCTTCATCCAGTTCTTCCTCAAGCGATGAAAGTGATGACGACAAAGGCAGGCGAAGGAGCGATAAAGATGATGATGATGGTGATGCCGATGCTGGTAGTGAAGAGGAAGTAAAAGAAAAAGAAGAAGATTTCGTTTTAACTCTAGAAGAATTGTCTAAAATTAAAATTAGTCGATTTCGTGTGGAACAATGGTGTCATTCACCATTCTTCAAAGATACTGTCGTTGGATGTTTTGTCAAAGTTTTCATTGGTCTTAGAGAAAGAAGTTCATCAGTCGAAAAAGTTCCAGTCTATAAATTATGCCAGATTTCCAATATTTCTGAAGGTCAAAGGACTTACCAATTAGAAGGCACAAGAACTAATAAAGTGGTCACTGTGAAGCATGCTAATGACGTCAAAAATTTTAAACTAGATATTATATCCAATACTCCATTTACCCAAAATGAATTCGATGAATGGAAATATCGCATGGAACGTGATAGACTCGAACTACCCACCAAGGATTTTATTGCAAAAAAGAGAAATGATATTCAAAATGCAATAAATTACAGTTACAAAGATAGTGATATAGAAGCTATTGTTAAGGAGAAAGAAAAATTCAAATCAAATCCTGTAAATTTCGCTGTTAAGAAGACGGAACTGCTCAAACAAAAAGAAATGGCTGAACAACTTGGTAATTTAGATGATGTTGAAAAGATAGCTCAAGAAATTGAAGAGTTAGAAACAAAAGCAAAAGAATTGGATCTAAAAAGGACACAAAATATATCTGCTATTAGTTACATTAATGAAAGAAATAGGATGCGTAATATAATTGAATCTGAAAAGGCCATTATGGAAGCTCGAGAAAAGGAAAAGGAACAAGGAGATGACCCATTTAGACGGAGGAAATGTGCTCCAATGTTAGTTCACAAATTCAAACCCAATACACCAACCAGTTCAACTCCAGGACCTCACGATTCGTCTTCCGCTCTTGACTCACTTATACCTAAACCTGGGATTTCTCCCATGAAAGGCATCAAAACGGAAAAAGATAGTTCATTTCAAAGTTGCTCTCCCAAGCAAAATGAACTTCCAAGTAACGATCTATTTTCTGCCCATAATTTCGACATACAAATTGATTTTGACATTGGTGGAACCATAAACATGTCGTCAACTTCAAATCCATCATCTAGTTCCAATTACTCTTCTCTTCACCCATCTCATTCCTTGACTTCTGCATCATCAAAACCATCAACACCTAATCGTCGCTCCTTGAATTTAGAAGAATATAAAAAGAAGAAGGGTCTTATTTAAATGTTTACTTAACAAATTATTCTCTTCTTTTTCTATCTCATTAACTCAAAAAAATCTAATAGTGAAAATTAACAAAAAAAACAACTGAGTGATTCAATTTCTTAAAGATCTACAAACAAAAGAATATCAATTAGAACAAAATTGCATTATCCATGTTCACATCATAAGAGATAAATGCGATACCACAAACTAAATGAAGTTATTAAAGCCAATTGTTCACTCAATCATAAACCATTCAATTTCCATTGATTCACTAAAAGACTCACATCAACTTAGGATCATCTTAATTTTACGGAGAACATAGACTCCGAGCGAAAAAAGGCTGAATCGACTAATCGTGAAACGTGATTTTACTTGATTGTGTTTAGAAGAAACGATTTTCGTGTTTGTAAATATTTTTTGATTGTGATTGCCTCATGAAACATTCAAACCATTAAAAATTTCTAAAACCATCAAATCATATTTAACTAAATAATTTATATTCGAATGAGGTGGACCATTTGATGATCCATAAGTGATTTAAAACCCTCTGTGATAGAGATATTATTTAAATCAAAATTACAGTTCCTTCATAGATCGGCATCGAGTCAAAATTCGAAGAATAAACTAAAATGATAAATTTACGACGTAAATTAAAGGGTTTGCAATAATTATGGAATTAAGGTTTGGGCTTTTTGTAACAAAATCCAGGTCATAGAGGAAGAGAACTAGGATTTGATGTTATTTATTATTCATCAGAATTTATTTTTGGAAGTTCGTTCGTTGTTGGAAACAAATTCGTGGAAAACGATAGATTTTATGCTTATACAAAAATTTTAATTGTACCTCTTGAATTTTTGTGGCTGAGTCCTTGTGGCTCCATCTTGAATCAATTATTTTGATGTGAGTTTTCAATTTTGTTGAATTTTCCATGATTTCTAGGGCTGGGTTAATTAATTTGTTTCGGTGCAATTCATTCAAAGTCTATCGTTATTTGTCAACATCTAAAGGAATTAACAATATGGGTGACTCTCAAGGTGCTAGCGGTGAACCTGAATTTAAGGTTGATAAGGAATCGTTGAAATCTCGGCTAACCGATATCCAATACAGGGTGACTCAAGAAGCGGATACCGAAATGCCATTCACTGGTGAATATTTGAAATTAAAGGACAATGGAATGTATGCCTGCTTAATTTGTGAATCTGAGTTATTCTCATCAAATACAAAATACGACTCTGGATGTGGTTGGCCTGCCTTTTTTGATGTCATCGATAAAACTAAAGTAAAGCTGACAGTTGATAAATCCCTTGGTATGGTACGTACCGAGGTAACTTGTGCTAAATGTAATGCCCACCTTGGTCATGTTTTTGATGATGGACCGAAGCCTACTGGAGTCCGTTATTGTATCAACTCTGCTTCATTGAAATTCAAGAAAAAGACATAAAATTATGAAACAGTATAATACAGTTTAACTTTTGCTCTCCTATTCCATTAATTCACAATTGTAACATCCTGATCAGTGGTTTTGATTTAATTTGTACTTCTGAGCATCAGTTTGAATCATCCT
The DNA here is from genome assembly GCF_039701765.1 of Tetranychus urticae. Taxonomy (NCBI): domain Eukaryota; kingdom Metazoa; phylum Arthropoda; class Arachnida; order Trombidiformes; family Tetranychidae; genus Tetranychus; species Tetranychus urticae. The sequence continues at coordinate 18,936,237 of NC_142958.1, read as the reverse complement.
GGTAAATTATCAAATGTTGGATCCACGGGAATATTATGAAATGAATATTTCAGAATCTCAAATGGAAGTTGAACCCTAATGAATTTAAAAAAATCGGTGTTAATTTATTTGCAATTTTTCTATTCCTTCACAACTTTTATCCCTTTAATGCCAAGACATTTTGTCATTGCAAAAATCCTTGTTTATTGTTTATTATCTCTAATATTAAGATTAAATCTCAACAATCGGTTAAAATACAAATAAATCTCTTTCAATAAATTCCAACTATTAATTGACATTGGTAAGGGTACATATTGAAGCTAACCAAAATAACCTAACTAACAAAACTCATTTTTTTCTGGTGTAACGAGTGTCACCGATATTCAAACTTGTGAGTTTGACATTTCAAAACATTTGTTGGAATCAATCGCTTGAAATTTGCCACAGATCACTTTGATACAATTACTTAAATAGATATGTCGCGAGTGGACGATTAGTATTTAGAGTTGTAATCATGAAAATATTTATTTTCACCTAAAAACCCAAACTAAAATAAGTGGCAATGTTTGGATACCGTTACCATGGTTAGCAATCATATGATCTGTTACATCACCAGTTATAAATTAATCTCATCAGTCAAACACTCTTTAGTAATTTAAACGAGCTGAGTTCTGTTTTTAGTTAATTAATTGGGTATAATTTGTGATTAACTGGACCCAGACACATTATTTAACTAGTTAATTAACCGATCTACCGGTCACCGGTAGGAAAGTGGATTCACGGATAACATATGTCTTCAATTCTCAAGGTTTTCTCTTGATGATTACTTCTTGTTTTGTTTCTTATTTTTATTACTATTGTTTTCCTTTTTCTAGCCACCCTCACTTCAAATCAGAGGTAAGTCCAAAGCTTTTCCCAATCATTAATCCCAATATCCCAACCATACCAATTGCCTACATAATAATTTTCACCTTGTATTCTTAATTCACCAATATATTATTGTTATGTTCAATTGAAGACTGTTATAACTTTTTTTTGCCAACATAACATAACATGGAAGGTTTCAGTTTTGTTAGTTGAAAGAAGGAGGAGATGCTGGTATAAGTCAAACAATTTTACCCCCATTTTTCATTCTATCTCCCTTTCATCATTCAGTCTTTCATTTCTCTCTCTTTTTTCTCTCTCTCTTAACCCAGTTTGACGTTTACAATTCTGTTTCTTTCGTTTCTTATTCTTCGTTCTTCTCAGACTCTTCTCAATCTCCTTTTACTCTCTTCGCCACTCTCAACATTTTGTCTAATTGTTGTTGCTGTCTCACCATATCAACTAATGGTTGAACATCGTTTACATTTTTCTGTGTTAAATTAGTGGACTCTTCTTTACATGCAAAATATTCATCTTATTTCTCCACTCTTTGGTTGACACTGTTCTTGGGATTAAAATCTCATTCTCATTTTGTGTTCTTCACACAGGGAAATAAAAAGTACTTTTTTATTCTCTGTTACCATCTCACTTGTCCATTACCTTGATGATCTCTATGTAAATTGTGATAATGTAGTCCAACCTTCCTTTAACTGTATCGCTGTAATTTATCTGCTTTTCTTCCAACGGCCTTTCTTTTTTGCCTTTCTCTCAATCTCTACCTTTCTCCTTATTTTAGTCTTGTATTTACTCTTTTTTCTGTCTTTCTCTTTCTATCATTCACTTTCTATCTGTCTGTCTTTATCCGTCTATCACTTTGTCTCTTTTTTACTACCCCTTCACCGTCTCTGTGCCTGTTTTACCTGGTCTACTTACCTCTTGGAAATCAAAATCCAATACCTGGTGATAACCATGATAATAAATGGTCATAAAAATCCTTTCAATCATTTTTTACCATTTTAATTGTGACTTCCACCTTTACTTCTGTTGGTGTTTGTGCTCTTCTCACTCGTCTTTCCTCTACATCTCTCATCATTTACGCTTTAATTTGAATACACACAAACACATACACAAAAATATCAAACAAACATTTGTTATCAAAAGGAAAACAAAACATTTTGATATTCACACTGTTGATACTAACACGCCAAAGTGTTGATGGGAAGACAAAAAGGAGAGCCCCTAATTTGGCATAAAATTGAAGGCAAGCCCTGGCAAGCCAAATATCAAGTGGCCAAGAAACCATTCAAATCAGTGAAACGATGGAATGGTTTTAATTTACAACCGTAGCTGTGATTAAGTCTAAGTGATTTTTTGTGTATTATATGCATACATAACTAAATAGGTAAGAGAGGTACATGCGTTTTCCCCTCTCTTCCTTCCTTACCTTTTCCTCTCCTCTTTTTCCTCCTTGCCAATTATAGTCTTGCTTAATTATTCATTCCTAGTTCAAATCTGTTCTCTCTTTCTCTCTTTACATCATGTTGATTAGACCCGGTGATGAGAAATATTTTCATTCAATTTCGTTCTGGATATATTGAGGATACAGAATAAGGAGGGCGCTAGCAATCAACTTTAAATTTAATTTATAAAATAACAATATTACTATCACCGGCCCTAATCAACATCAACATAACCCAATCATACAGAGAAACCCTTTCTCTTCTACTCTTCTTGCTTCTCTTTCCGAGCTTCTTCCGCCATCTGTCTATTTTTATATCTATCGCTGGTCTGTCTATCGGCTTCTTGTGATTCTCGTCTGATATTTTTCTCTCTGTTCTATCACTGTATTTTACTCCTTCATTTCGATCTTTTTTCAAAATCACTGTTTCTCTTTCACCTAATATTCAATCCTGTTTTCCTCTGGCTTCTCACAAGAACACTTCTTAACTTTCTTCCTATTCCCTTCCACCATTTCCCTCAATACCTTACACTAAGCCTTTTGTTTTTTTCCCTCACATTCTTATTCTTAGCTTTAATCAATGTTAACCTTGCTTTTCACATTTTGTAACTAACATTCCCTTCTCTTCCTCAAATATCGTATCATTTACCTATCATTGGCATATTGACCCAAATAACTGTCCATTCAATAGCAGCCTATCACTTTCATCATTATAATTTTCATCCATTTCTAATTGTATTTTTTCTTCTCATTTCCCTTCCTATTTCTGCCTTTCCATCTTTTGCTTTCATTATTTAAGCAAGTAACTGAGCCGTGAACCTGTGATCTCTTCCATCTCCATCTTTATATATAAATATTTCTCTCTCTCTCTCTACCTTTCTCCCTGTTGAATATATCTGTCTCCTTCGTTGCTTTATCTGTCTATATATCGGAATACAATCCAGATGCTAATCAGTCATCGGATTTAAAACGGAGCTTGAAATCAAACCATTAAACTACCCAAATCTCTCAAAGAGACTCAAGTTGATATCCAGCCGATTAATTCGCCAAAACCTAGTTCAAAACTAGAGATCAACTTTTGTATAAGATACACCATTTTCACTGGTCATCACTTTCCTGTTGACAAGATTTTAGAGGAACACAAACTTGATTATCGCTGTAAATCCAATGTCTAAAGGACTCTTTAAAGGAAAAGTGGTTATTGAGGAAGAAACCGAGGATGACAGGGGAAAAGTTACGGACCAATTAAACAATTCTGTTGCAGCAATTGACATAGAGAGTCGGATCGTTGTTGAGGAGAGTCTATTCGAGACAGAAGACGAAGATGAAGCAAGTAACATTTCAATGACTGTTGACGATGATGACCCTAAACCGTCCAGTAAAACCTTTAAACAAAACAATATCCATGGTACCAAAGAGAGTTCAGTTGATGATTGTGGCTCTGAAGCTTTGGACCTGTCTTTCATTCCCTGTTCAATACCATTGAAGAAGAGGAAAATATCAAGCTTACCAAATAGTGATAATACTTTGAATGAGGACAAGAAAAAGTCTGATCATCATTTTCATCAAAAAATTATCACAAGGGATACAAGTGCCTTCAACCAATTAACCAACCACAATCGTCTAAATAGTTTCAACCTTCAGTCAAGCCACAATCACTTTCCTTTTACATTAAGGGCTATACCAAGTGCAGCCAGTTCATCAACCAGTAATTGTAAACCTCTTTCCCTAGTTAAAAACCAACAAGCCCAACAACCACAACAACATTTCCATCATCAAAATCAACTAAACTTTAACCATCTCTATCACCAACAACAGCACCAAAATCAAAATAACCACCACCAGTTACAGCAACAAAAGCTGGTTCAATATCAACAAAATCAACAGAAACAAGAGTTTACCATTGGTAATAAATCAACTGGCTTAGGGTCATCAACAAGTGGACAAACAAAAGGTGGTGAACCAATTGAAATTGATTGACTTCTTCCATAGATTTTTTTTTGTTTTTACCATTTCTTCTTCTTCGTTCCCTTCACTTCTCTTTCCTTTCTCATTTCAATTATCCTTTCATCCTCTTGTTTCCAAGGCACTTCTCTATCTAGAATATGTGTTCATCCAACAATTAAACCAACTACGGTTCACGCTGCATAGTAACTTGAAAACTGGTACTTTATAAAACTCAGGTTGTTTCTCTTTTTTTATATTAAAAAGGAAACCAGGTCAACCCTTTTTTTGCCACTGTAGGTGATAATGAGAAATGGTTACCAATACCAGTTGACTTCTGAATACGCGATTCAATTTTCCCAATTTTGTCCTTCTTTTTGCTCTAATTAATTAACCTTTTTCACCTTCTACTTTCTCCTCCTCATCTTGTGTCAAAGGCTATTTGCTCCAAACACCTTGACCAAATTTCGTAGAGACAAAAGGGTTTAGATTACTTTATGGGTTTTAAACGTAAATGCTGTCAACATTTTTTTTCTTTTCTTTAAAATAAGCTCAATCCATGACTTTTACTCATTTTAATTTCCGATAATCATAATTGATAATTAATATGTAATAATCATCTCAACTAAAAAAATAAGATATTAATTGTTAATGACTCAATGTCCTTTTGTCGCGATTATTTACTCTTTATTTTCTTTCTTTATTTTCACCTTCATCTCACCTGATCAACTTTCAACTTATCAAAACTACAATTATAAACAATGAAATTGATGAAAACCTCCTTTCAAAATGAAGCGAAAAGACTTGATTTTTTAATAATTATTTTTTGAAATTTGTTATGTTTTTACAGTCATTTCAGTCAGATAATTAAACCAATCAACACCAATGTGACTTTAATCAGCAAACATTTGGCATCTCTTGAAACGCAAAGTACTAATCAACATTTCTCTTGTTTTTATTTATTTTTTTCTTCTCTTTTCTCTTTTCAAATTTTCTTCAATAATTTGGATCATCGTCAAAATTATCGGCAAAACCATCAACTTGAAAATTGTGCTCAAATTTGATTCTCATGCTAAATAATCAATGTTTAATTGGAAACTGTGGCTTTAATGGATCTTCACATCGCACTGTGTTATCAATATCTTGTTTCATAATTTATCCCTTAACTTGCTGTTATCCAATTCGGGTTCAACTTTAAAATCTCATTAATTAACCAATTAACTGTTGAATGTCACAAAATTTTCTCATTTGGTGTTAATGTTCTTACATGTGAATCTCATTTGAAACAAAACTTGGCTAATCACTTTTACCCTCTCGATGATAATTAAATTTTAATTTTATTCATTTGTGGTCATAATGGGTTTACTACCAACACAACTTCAACACCAATGTTTATCAACTAATCATCATCATCATCACCTTTCCAATGGTCTTAATTATTAGGAATGAGCTGCAGAAGACCAGGTTTTATTACTTGTTCAATATGCAACGCAACTAAATACTATTCACACGTTCAAAGGCGTTTTGGCCAATACTCTTGTGAGCCTTGCTCTAAGTTTATGAAGCGCTTCCTTCGAGATCCAAAAATTTTCACTTGCTCACACAAAGGTTGGCATCAATATTTCTTACCCAAACACCTTGCATTTAATTTTATCTTTTCCTCTCCCTCTTTTCATCCATTCATCATGCAACTTACCTCTCTTCAACTCTTTCTTTCCAGTCAAGGTAGACATTTTGTTGAAACAAAGAGTACCTTTTGTTGCTGCTTATGAACATCTTTTTCCCTTTAGATGGTAATAATGAACATGATATTGATGTACAACTAAAGAGGCAACATCAATCCAATCATTTCAACTCACTCAATCCTTTCTCTCTCCAGTCTGTCTCACTTGCCGGCTCAGAATCATGTTTATATCCTCACCTCCAGACGCATCTTTTCGTAACCTTTTCTCTTCAAAATTCGTTCTTTATTTTTTTAGTGTTTCTCATTCACTTTTTTTTCTTTCATCAAGTCTGCTTCGTTTTTTATCCTTTTTTCCGTCTCACTGCTCCTTCTTGTCTTCACCTTCATCTTTTGGCTTATCACTTTGCTCACTCTCACTCGATTTTTACAAACCTTTTTCTCGTCTTCATCTACCATAATTAACGTTAACTACCAAAAAACGCTATTCAATTCATTTCAACTTATGCAAACCTTTTCTTTTCAATTTAACATCTTTTTTTATCCTCATCTTCATTAGCTTATTCAATCACTCATCCTCAATGTATCATTTAATTACATTCAACCCAAGCTTTTGCGAAACACTCGTTAGTCAACCTTTTTTCCTGTCAATCCTTTACTCGTCACTTTACCCTTGAAAATCAAAGTAAACTTTGTCCATCATCATTTCATCATTTCAACATTTCACTCTTTTCCATCTTCTAGTCACTTTTCATTACCATTTCAAACCATTCAACTCGGAATATTTCAGTTACAAATTTATTATCTTTCAACATTCTATTCCTGCTTCCTATTTTCTTCCATTTCGCCATAAATTCCTGCCAATCTCTCAAATTTCTCACCACTTTATCATCTCGATTCTCGAAAAGTGTTCAATGTCTTGCAGGCTTTTACTCATCTCATTTCTTCTACCCTTTATCATTCCAATCATGTTATTCTATTTCCCATTACCCTGGTTAATAGAATCAAATTTCAGGATTATTCTGTGTTCTAATTTTCTTATTAAAATTATCTAACCTCTATCAGCCTAAGTTCAACCATTTATCAACAAAAAAATAATCCAAGCCTCGCTGAAATGCATGTTAAAGCGACTCTCTTCATCATCCAACTATCATTAAAATAGCAAAAAAAGTGTCGCACAATGAATCAATATGCACATCATGAGTCTATCACGTTGTCCTAAATTTTCGTCAATTTTTCTTAACAATCGTAAATTAGCTAAATTACCATTAACTGCGTCTGTGGATATCAAGATTAACAGTAAAATATCATTTCAATTGAGCAAAATTTGTTCATTCAATCAACTCTATTCACTTCTCTTGATCCTTTTTCCTTCTTTATCTCCATCTCTTCTACATCGTCTACTGCCTTCAAGCAATAGTCTCTATCATCCACTATCTGTCTCATTATCTCTCTAATATAATCAAATTTTCATTAACTTTTACATACATAAAGCGTTCTTGCCTCTCCTTCAATCCCAACCTCGTTCAATCCGTACAAACTCGTTCTGGATGATTTTATTTCATCTTTTTTTTATTATTAATCAAACTTGACGCCGCAAGCAAAGGATTACAGTTGAACTGAGCACGCAATAAGTATCATGTATACGTTACTTTACAAATCATCTTCATTTCTTCTTCTTCTTGTTCATCAAGAGTTCGTATATTTATATCTACATTAAATATGTGTACATATAAATATACATGATATATCATAACATCCTCTTAGGGCTTACCTTAATACATCGATCACATTCTTCATTTCAACATGTTTTCACATTCTGTGAGATGTAACTCTTTTTTTCTTCTTCTCCTGTTTTCTCAATCTCTTTTATTGCTGTAACAGTTATCATGATAATAATTATACTGGTTTCTGTAATAATAACAAAACTGACACATGATGCTGATTAATATTTCAAAAGCCACTAACAGTTGAACATTAAAAACTCTCAGCTGATTCTTTTTCATTCCTTTTTTTCCTTAAACCTTAAGCCATTTAAAATTTGCCTTTTTTTGTTTTCTTTCAATCATTTTTGCGCCGTTAACATCTAAGGCCTGAAACTAAATTTACTTTTAACCTTGTTCAATTTTCATCCCTTCATCATTATCATCATTTTCATGATTATGATTAACACTGTGATAAACAGTAATATTGAACATTATCTTGCTCTTATTTTGTACCTTTAGTTGGGCAATTAACTTTGCTTTTTTATATTGTTCCACTATTATTAACGATGTTTGCAAATTTTTAAATTGCTGTAACTTTAATTCTTGCTTCTTCTTATTTTCCATTCCATTGCCGTTTAAATTATTCAAGTTTTCATTGATTCCATTCAACTATTGTTAACTCTCATCAGATAATCTGACAATTGTTTTCTTCCAAATTTTTCATTCCCTGTGCAAAAGCCATTTTTGTTGTCTATTTGTTTGACTCTTTTGTTGGTCCATTGTTTTTACTGTTACAATCACCCAGACTAATTGTTGATTAGAAGCACTTTAACCTCTCTTAATTTTGTTAGTGATTTGGCCTCAATCTCCCATCGACTGAATCAATCTCGCAAATCTCACGCAATTTCGTTCATCTCAAGAATCAACATTTTCTTAAACATTTGCAAACCGTTCTGTTGATGGCGACCTTAAGGTTTCTCTTTCCTTCCACTTTCATTTTAATGTCAAAATTAACCGTTATTACAACAATTAAGATATCAAAACCAATTAACGGAGTTTCAACCCAAAATAGAATTGATTAACATTGAAATTTTCCAATTCAAAACCAGTTTTATTCAAAATTTCTCAGAAAATTATTGCAATTTATAAATATCTCATTGATTTATCCGATAATCATTGCTTGGAACGAAAAAAAAATGAAATGATTCTTAATCGAATGTTATTTTCAAATCATAATCATGATTCAAGATGAAATTTCCTCTCATCTTAATGTTACCAGTTTACCGATTCCCACCTGTTAAGCCTGACTAAGTTAATGCCGAAAAAATAAAAAGTACAAACTCATTTTAATTTCATTTTTGTCAGAACAATCACAATTAGAATTGATTTTCATGATCGATCGTTTGTGCATTTATATTGTCATTTATCAAGGAATCACTTTTATTCACAACCAAAAAGTGTAATGATGAGAACGATGTTTCTGGTTACTTTAATGATTCAATTTTACCATTTCATTTCTATCTAGCTTATCATGTTTGCTAATTGTTGTTAATCAATAAATAACAAAAGTGTTGTCTCGCTCACCTGAGGTGTGGCTGTATAGTTGATTGATATTGAAAAGCAAGGCCTTGTTAGTGACAGGTTGAGCATAAAGCAAATATGCAAACGCACATTCATCTTAACATGATTAGTTAAATAATCTCGAGAAATATCTTCACTTCTTTACTGCTTTACCTTCCAGTCTTGATTAACCATCCTAATTATTATCATTATGCTCGTCATTTGCTCAGGTAATCATCACTTTTCTACTCCTTAACTCTATCATTACTGCCATTATTTACTTTACATTATCTATCTAATCCCTTCTCACCCCAATTCCCAATTCATCTTCTCACAATTTCTCGACTTTCAGGGAAAATCTCAACCAAAATCTATTTTCACTGTTAAAGTGTAAAAATTAAAATCTATTTCTTTTTATTCTTGCTCTTAATCAACCTTTTTTTCATCCATTAATGACAATCTCAGCCTGAATTGAAAGCATTTAATCCATTCCTAGCTTGATTGTTGGTTTGAAATTATTTATCTTTTCATTATCTAGATTCATTTGAATTTGATTGAAACTTGTTTCAGATAAACACTTTTTTTCACACTTGATTACCTTCAGTTGTGTTGTACACCTTTAAAACACCATTACCAGTTCACCTGGTCATTATCAACCCATAAATATGTTTACCACTAAAATTTGATCTAATTAAATTTATGGCTCATTTAATTACTCTTTACAATTCAATGTCTTTCTGATCATGTTTTGTTTTCATTTTCACTTCCATTGACTTTCGACATTTTCCCAGTTTTACTTTTTCGATGCACTTTTTTTAAGGTCACTTTTGTCTATTAGGATCCATTTTTCTCGAGTTATCCTTTCATTTCCTTATTATTTATCATTAATATTCCGTTTATTCATCATTTATCTTGATTATAATTAGACTTTACCTGAGGTTTTGGCTGCTCAATTTATCCAACTAATTCAATGGTTTCAATACTTGAAACTAATCTGCTTTAATCTCTATCATTAATTTGAAACATTTCCAACTTAATTGCAAATGGTTGAAATAAAAATGTAGATTGACAATAAAATTCATTATATCTATCAAGTTAAAACCATTTTAAAGTCGCAACAAATAATGATGACTCAAATTTACTTTAATAGTCAAGCTAATTCATTTTCACCCAAATTCAATGGTTACCATCTTATTGCTCATCAAGTTGTTTCACTTGTCCTCTCATTAGTTTCATACATTTCCCTCATCATCATCAAATGACTTTTTAAAATTGAAATTAATCATTAATTTTCTGTTTTACTTGTTTTCCGCACAATTTAGGTCATTGTACAATAGGTAAACCATCAGGAGAGCAAGAACCCAGAGGAGTTTCTGTTAATCGATGTAAAGCTTGCTGGTTAAAGATCTGTTTGGAAAAGTTTATTCTTGATTCAGAAACTAGGATTGCAATTGATAAATATTATGCTCCCAAATTTTTGGATTCAGCTGATTCACCGACGTCAAATGATGCAATTCCAGGTGGAGGAAGTGTTGATGAAGGATCTGAGGGTAATACAGTTAATAGTGAGGAAGGAGGTGAAGCTCGGTTAACTGGAAAGTCGGGTGTTGGTGAAGGTGATGGTGAAACCGGAAAATCCTTACAATCCGCTCCTTGTGATCGAATTGAAACAAATGGCTGTGATACTACAATATCGCCACCACCGCTACCTTTTCCTCAGCGTAAAAGGAAACCCAAAAATGAACTTGCAACTTCATTATCCTCATCCTCAACCTCATCTTCATCACCATCATCCTCATCTTCCACTTCAATTAATCACATTAATACTAAAAATACACCGACTACAGGTGAAAGCATTCCACTTTCAACCAGTCAGAGCGGAAACCATAGTCGAAATAAAGAGAAGCACCATCAATCGCAATATCATTCTTTGTCTTCTTCTTCTCATCATACTGATAATCGATTCCGGGAATCATTATCTTTTGGCCACCCATCGACTGGTCATCTTTTGACTGAACCTTTATGTTTAACCACTTCTGGACGCCGGTCTGATCTCTTTTCATCTGGTGTCATTGGTAATCAATCTTGCACTCCTCGCTCATCTTCATCCACATTCGCTTCTGATAAACATTTAGGATTAACACCATTAGGCCCTCGTTATCCTTGGAGTCATCGGAGGAAAGACGATTATGAACTAACCAGCCCACTGACAACCCAAACATCTCAGAATAATTTAATCCATCGAGGAAATGACGATGATCTCAATGACCTTTATCATGTTGATTATAGTCTTAACTCTCCTGATTTGGTTCTTGGTGGATCATTTGGAAGTGTTAGTCATTTCATTAAAGACATGAGTGGAGATGCTGATGTAGATGGTAACTTCATGGTCATGGGATCACCTTCATCACCGCCACCACCTGCAGCTCGATGTGGTAAATGTAGCTACTGTTTGCCAACAATTGATGAAAAGGCTAATGTAGTTGTTGTCAAGGAAAACTGTGGACCTGTTCGCTGTCGTCTGGCAGAGATAATGTCCAAGTCCAATCAAAGTTTATCCAACAACAAAGGCGTTGGCGATGAAAACGGAGGTGGAGCAACACTGGTTACATCAACAGCAATAACAGCCACGAGTACGACGCAAGAAAATGAAGGCAATCCAATTGGAGGTGATTCAAAGCACAATAATAAGCGACCTGTGAGCACCACATCAGAAGGAGATGAAGATATTGTTGATGAAGATTATTGTCATGGTTCAAGCCATGCTAGTAAAGGTAATCAATGAGTTAATGAATGAATAACATGTCACTTTATAAAAGATCATCGTCATCAGAATATCTTGAAATTTTTTAAAGAAACCTTAATCTATTTCGATTAACCTTCATTGGGTATATAATAATAATAGCCCAATCTCTGAAGAAAGGTTCTTTAAATGAAAATTCTTGATTTGACCAAAGTAACCATTTTATTGTACGATTAATCAAAATAGACTAAAAATTTTCTTTCACATTTTCCAGGCCAAGGAGAGGAAACCGTGCATTCATCAACTCCAATATCAAGCTTAGTTAATGTCAATAATACCAACAACCGACGGAACCGAAAGGATAGAAGAGGGCACTCAAAAGGTGGAGGTGGTGGTGGCGATGGTGGAGGAGACAAGGATGAGAGTGAAAGTGATATTGGTAGTCAAGAAGGCATGATTAATGGCGATGAAAATCTTGATCAAGAAAGTCGAGAGTCAAATAGAGATGGATACAGAAAACGTTTCGTTTCAGGTGATGATGATGATCAAGGTGTTTCAATGCGATTTCATGGTAGCCGATCATCTAAAAGCAACAAATCTGTTATGTTTAATAAGCCTTACAAGAAACTTCTAATCAACGAGCATTTTGTTAATTCATCGTTAATCAATAACCAAGCCAGTAATAGTAACAATCACAGTAATCTATTATCAACCAGAGATCTGGCTGGATCTGTTATAAGTCCAGATTCAAATTTTTTAAGTGAAATTTTAAACGCCAATTCACCTTTCCTATGAAGCAAGAAAGTCCTTAAACCAAGCAACAACAAAACCCAACAAAATTAACTAACACAACATCAAAGGAATTATCAAGAAATGGAGAAAATTATTTCATGATAAACGAAACGACCCAAATTATATTGACACGAAACACAGAGGATATATTAATATATATATATATTATAAATACATTATTTGAAATTTAAAAGACAGATTTATCTATTGCCAATGATTCAAATTTTAAGTTAAAACAATAAACAATTAAGACATTCTTTAATTACTAATATATATATACATTTATAAATATATAAATAAATTTATGTCTGTTTATTGTGTGTCAACTGAGCAAATTGTTATAACAGAAATTTAATTTTTGATCAAATCACCAATTTCTGTTATTATTATTACCATTTTAAAAGTTCATCTAATATATTTCTTAATTGTTTACTCTTTTAACTTGATTGAATCATTACCATGAATAACTATTTCTATTGCTAATAAGGAAAAAGACAATTTATACATTTCAATTGTTAATCTAAAAAAATCAAAAACCCGAAACAAACCAAAAGCTAAAGTGAGTTAAATTATAATTTAACAGCAAATGTTTAAAGTCATTTTGCTATTGTTGTTGTTACTATATTTTGTCAAATCAACAATTGAGATAAATTCCTGGTCTGGAAATTTATCCTGACCATAATTGTTTTGCAGTTAATTAATTGCTTTTACATACAATTGAGCTGTTTCTTTTCTTTCACATAATCATCTTAATCATCTCAACCTCATCATTAACCTGATGATCATTATCACTTTTCCTATTCCCATGTTGATCAACAGACCCACAGTTAACTTGATGGACGTTTGATAATTAAAGTTAATCATCAACAGCTCCTCAAACAATTAAATTGCTGAAAACAACTACAGACTGCAAACAAACTGATGCAAGTTTTTACGTTGAAATTTACCACTCAAGTTTACCACCAAATTTATACTAATTTACACTCTTCATTTTATCATCCTAATCATCATCTTGACCATTCTTAACATGAAATGTTTCTCTTAAAGAGTAGGAACAATTTAGTGTAATAATGAATACACAAAAACAAAAGAGACTCTTGAATGCAGTTGCTATTATTTTTTTTTTGATTGCCTCGAAACTGCGTAAACTCAATTTTTAAATTAATCCACTGATTAACCTAATGATATGCTGTTAACCATTACTAATGTAACAGCCAAGTTGATTCTAATCGTGAGACTTATTATACTACTTTTTTCTAACAGAATCAGAACATAATCAGAAGAAGAATCAAATAATTATTCTCATGATTTTGTGATTTTTCCTCTCAAAGAGAGGACAAAATTTTCTCAAAATATCTTTTTCTTTCCCTTTTGTCTTTCACACTTTTCTTGTCATCATTTTCAAAATTCACCTTTGCCTTCCCTAATTCATTACGATAAGGATGAAGCAATTTTATGTTCACTAATTTAAAAAAATTAAACTACAACGACCGATCAGGATGTTACAGTAAAATGATTACGAATAAATAAAATTGAAGAGCAAAAGTCAAATCTCTATAATGTTTCATATTTTATGTCTTTTTCTTGAACTTCAATGAAGCAGAGTTGATACAATAACGGACTCCAGTAGGCTTTGGTCCATCATCAAAAACATGACCAAGGTGGGCATTACATTTAGCACAAGTTACCTCGGTACGTACCATACCAAGGGATTTATCAACTGTCAGCTTTACTTTAGTTTTATCGATGACATCAAAGAAGGCAGGCCAACCACATCCAGAGTCGTATTTGGTATTTGATGAGAATAATTCAGATTCACAAATTAAGCAGGCATACATTCCATTGTCCTTTAATTTCAAATATTCACCAGTAAATGCCCTTTCAGTAGCCGCTTCTTGAGTCACCCTGTACTGGATATCGGTTAGCCGAGATTTCAACGATTCCTTATCAACCTTGAATTTAGCTTCACCACTACCACCTTGAGAGTCACCCATGTTATTAACTCCTTTAGATGTTGACAAATAACGATAGACTTTGAATGAATTGCACCGAAACAAATTAATTAACCCAACCCTAGAAATCATGGAAAATTCAATGTTTTGATAATTTAAATAAAATATTTGTTAAATTAATTATTCAAACGAATTATTTAGATTGCATATTTATTTAGAGTATAAAACATAAACATGATAAAAAGCGTACTGTCAAACATCTAATGTCACTCTCTCAAAATATCACAGAGTCATGGTAACGAAATAAACAATTTCGTTTAAATCAGTTTTTTGATGAATAAGTTTTGAGAGGAGTTTAATTATGTTTTTAATTCAGTATTTGTCTTTGCGTATGCAAATTGTCTATCTAGGGTCAAAAATAAAAAAAATTAAATTTATTTTTTTTACAAAATAAGATTCGTAGAAAAGCTATTTCCCCTAAATATTATAGAAAAATAGCTCAAATGCTAATCCCACGAAGTGACATTATGAAAGGTTTGACAGCAGTAAAAGTAAAAGTGGCACCTATTTTCGTAGATGTCATTGGAAGTCAACTTTGATTCCGGTTAAAAGATAACCTCCAGATCCTGACATATTCATTTCAGGCCTTGTCCGTGAATCCAAAACTTGATAATTTCTAAACCAGGTCTCAGTTATTCTAGAATTTATTGCTATGCCTTTTAAACTTTGATAACAGGATATCAAAGGGTCAATAGAGAGACTGAAAACAGCAAACGGTTGGGCAATTCCTAGAAATCGTATTAAAAAAGTCAATATATTTGTTGGGTCATGATTACGAGTAACAATTAACAATCCATCCATGTCTTTGTTTTTTAGAGCATCAATTGCTCTGTTTTCCTCTTTGATACGAGTTGCTTTTCTCTTTGTCTTTTCGTCTAGTCTCTGCTTTTTATATTCAGGTTCATCTACATTGGAACTCTCGTCCACTTCCTTTGGTTCGATAGGAGTTATTTCTTCTTTAGTTTCAATCTCGGTATCTAGCTCATCTTTAGGTTTTTCATCGTTATCGAATTCCAATTTGTAAAGTTTTTTTATATTTATTGCCGACAGACATCTATCAATTACCGCAGGACTTAGATTCAATGCGTCAACTGATTGTCTCCAACTCGAAACAGGGGCATCGTCTAAATAAATTTGGATACATTCACCATAATCTCTAGCAGCAGAAGAAGTGAACATTGAACTATGACCAGCTAGTCGGTCAATTATTGCAGCTGTTAATAATCCCATATTGGTATCAACTACCATGAATTTAGCTCCAGAACGAACATTACATGCAGTCAACATTTGAGCCAATGAATCTATTCGTAAATTGTTGATCTTCATCGGCCCTTGTGAATAATACATTTCAGTCAGTAAAGTTGGATTTGGCTTAAGCACTCTTATTAAATTTGAATACTTGGCTTGTTTTTTCTTCAAATATTTCTCTTGAGAAAAAACATTTCTTTCTTTAAAAGTATTGCTATTTTCAACTAAAGTCTTTATGATAACATCACCAGACATTCCTTGATTTTTCAGTGACTCAATATCATCTCTGTCTAGCTTTTGAGCCAGCCCGTCATCATTTATTAAACGATTATCCTTTGATTCATCATCCACATTTAACTCAGTGAAAGTGAAGCTAACATCAAGAATTTCACGCAGCTGTTCTTGAGTTAGACCAGCATGTTTTAACGTTCGGGTACTTCGATCCAGACGATGAATAGAGTTATATTGCGCACCAATAAGAGTTTTCAAATTGATTCGTTCTTTTTTGAAATAAACATCTCCAGTTTCCTCCACTTTAGCCAATCTAAAAACTTTTTTACCCAAAAGTGTCGTTAAAATCACATAATCTCCCATCTTGATAGTATCAAGATTTTCTTCAGCTAAGGTGTCAGCAGCCTAATTAGACGTTTAGATAGTTTAATGAGAAAATTATGAATTAGAACAATATAAAACAAATCAAATAGACCAAATTATATTTACCATTTTCAAATCTAGAAGACCGCTTATCGTATTTTATAGTCAAAAGTCTTAAGCTTTTTTTATGCCAAGTACTGATTTCATTAACAAAATTATTAAACTCGCGTATGTTTTAACGAATGACAAAGTAGAGAAGAGATAAACTAAATATAAAATTTATATTATAAAGCAAAATTTTATGAGATTGTTGGAAAACGTGACAACAAAAATTGAATTTTGCGAATTAAACACCACCGGTAGGCGTGGTTTTCTGCCATCATATGGAGGCTACCAATATATCGATGTTGATTTCAATATTTAGGTAAAGTAAAAAATGTATTCACAGTTTGCATCGCAACTTTGCTGATTTAAAAAAATAAATCAGAATATCAGTTTTCAATCATTCCACCGAAAATTATTCCACCGAGGAAATATTTGAAATAATATTGATCAGTTTTCAACATTTTCTTTGTATTTAAATATATATTAGGCATGTACATAGAGATAGCTCAAATTGATGTCAGCTTTTTGCTTTGTTGGTGCTTGATTATACAAATGTTATATTTATAAATGGATGTGCATGAGGTATGCTTATGTATTTAAATTTAAGGTGTCAAGTGTAATTTTGAATGTTTATCAGGCTTTTTTAGTTGGCTAATATAAACGATATTTTTACATTTCATCATTACAACAACTAATCTTTGATTTCGAATAAATCAACTAAACCTTCACTTTTATCCAAGTTAAAGCAATAATCACGTCCTGATGGCGGCGGACTCAATTTTACAAGAGGTTGTAATACATCTGCAATGATTTCATGGTATTCTAAAGGATTTTTGGGTTGATTATTGACACGCCTGTTCACTCGGTTATTAACTGGATGATTTTCAGTATCTTGGCTTCTAGCTTCGCTATTTTGTTGATTTAAGGTTGAAATTCTGCCTCGACTTCGCGTTCTTGTTTTTTCTGGAACTTCTTTTTCATTTTCTTCCTCTTTAGAGACATCATCTTTTGCTTTAGATATTGACGCTGGAACTGTACTTTCAGATGAAACTTTGTCCTTGTCTTTACCACGTCCTCTTACTGTTGGTCGTTCTTTTGGGGATGCCTCCGTTTTATTAATACTATTTTTCTTATTTTTAACATTATCATGGTGTCGTGATTGAATGAAAAGGTGGCGTTGAGCAGCTTTACGGGGAGATAATTGTCTTGTAGGTTGAGCTGATGTTACTTTTGATTTATTGTTGTCATCTGAATCATCTTCTTCCATAGCTTCATCTTTATCCTCTGCTTTACCTCCAATATCTTCGTTCTCGTCCTCTTGCTCCTCTTGATCAGAATAATCTTCATGCTCCTCTAAATCGATATCTAGATCATCTAAATCTGTATTTGGCTTTTCATTTGATTTATCTTCTGATGCATCGGTTTTGGATGTAGATGGTAGAAGTAAATTGGCAGAGTCGTCAACTGACATTGATTGTACATTTGGTTCATTTGTTTCCGGATATAGATTTACCAAAGAAACTTCAATCGGTCCGTTTCTGGATTTTAAATGTAGTCTGGTCTTTTTTGCCGAAGGTTCAACCAACTTTGATTCGGGAAGATGTACTTCTACTTGTAAACCGGCAGGTCCTCGAATTGAAAGAAGTGTGTCATCAGGAAAGGAGTTACATAAATCTTTATGTTCAACCCATAAATTAACTTTGTTATTTTTTTCATCAAGGATGTTTAAAATAGATTGTTTAGCCCAAGAAAAATGCTGGTCAATCTCCATTTCTGTATTTTCTAGATCTATCAACTCTTCTTTCAGTTTTAAAAGCTCTTCAGTTTTTTCTCGAGTGTTACAACCAGGTCCAGCACCGAGCCATTGAATTGAATTTTTGGATTTTTTCTCAATTAAACCAATTCCTTCCAATACGTTGGTTATATCATAGATTCGCCGTTTCTGACGGACAGCTAAGATATCAGCCGCCTAATTAGTGTAATAATTTAGTGAGAGAATGATAAATTAGAACAATATGAACAGATAAATAGACTAAAACATAATTACCATTTTTAAATCTAGAAGACCATCTTTAGCGTCTTGTAAAAGAGATACAAATCTTGTAGTCAAAAGTCCCAAGCTTTTTTCATGTCGAGTACTGATTTCATTCACAAAATTATTTAACTCTGCCATGTTTATAGCAAATACAATAAAAAGATAAGAAATAAACTAAATACAAGTCAAATTGAATAAGAATGCTGTAAAACTTGATAATAACAAAAATTGAATTTTGTGAATTAAACACAAACGGTTGAGGAGGCGTGGTTATGTACCATTTAGTCATATCATTTGAAGACTATCGATGTATCGATGTTCTGCTTGCAATATCAACCTAAAGTTTTTGAAGTGAAAAAATTTACTTTCTATTAGTGACTTGACTGATTTAAACAAATGAAACAGATTTCATCAAAACCTAAATTGCTTTCCCAGTTAACCGATGGAAAAGATGTATATTTTAAACAAAAAAAAACAGTAAAAATTCAGATGATTCCAAGCACACAAAATCTTGGCCAAGCATAAATCAAATATTCACTGGTTTAATGATCAATAAGTTACTTTTTCAATTTAATTTTTTGGTTAGTTTCTTGTGTAGTTGACCATTTATTGTATATTTTTTGGTTATGCGATGTTATAAACAAATTGATCAGAATGTTTTGCACAAAAGGAAATTTGAAAAAGATCTTATTCTTAAAATCGTTTAATCTTTAAATAATCGCAATTAATGCCAATCGTTTTTAGTCAGGCAATCAAATAATTTCTGTTTCATAGAAAATTGTGTGACTTTGAGATCGAATCTCACCTTTAACTTAACGATAACTCAATAACAACTAATTATGTTAAATAGTTGAAGATTTAGTTGATCTTCAAGTCTATATTTTTTTCTGTCCATTTATTTAGTCTAAAGAGTATTAACATTACTCTTTGTTTTGACCTGAATCCACGAAAAGAGTATAAACTTCATCTCATGCATTTTCAAATTACAATAGAAAGCTAATTGTAAGAAAGTGTGAAAAGTTATTCTAAACAAAACAAATTTTCATTACATATGAAAATCTTTTATTAATAAATGTTTAAAATTTCACTACAAACAGATCTAAATTATAACAGATCGAAGGACTTCAAAAATTAAAGGTTAATACCACAAAAATAAATACAATTCAATGCAAAAATAAATCTCTCTGGCGGGGAATCGAACCCCGGTCTCTCACGTGACAGGCGAGGATACTAACCACTATACTACCAGAGATGATTGCATGAAGGAAAAGTTGTGAATGAGTTTAAATACGAAATGTGATTTGATCTGATTTATTTCATGGTTGTTGCATTGTAATTGCGTTTTCTCAGTCACTTACTAGTAGCACTTTATATCTAACATAAGTAGTATCTAAGTAGAAGGTAAATTTAAAGTTGGCAACAGGCTTATAGTCCCACCAAAGTCGTAATTATGGGCAGAAAATAGATCGTTACTTGGAAGTTCATTTTGCTTGGGAGAGCAACTTTGAAATGAACTATCTTTTTCCGTTTTGATGCCTTTCATGGGAGAAATCCCAGGTTTAGGTATAAGTGAGTCAAGAGCGGAAGACGAATCGTGAGGTCCTGGAGTTGAACTGGTTGGTGTATTGGGTTTGAATTTGTGAACTAACATTGGAGCACATTTCCTCCGTCTAAATGGGTCATCTCCTTGTTCCTTTTCCTTTTCTCGAGCTTCCATAATGGCCTTTTCAGATTCAATTATATTACGCATCCTATTTCTTTCATTAATGTAACTAATAGTAGTTCTCTAGCAGCAGTAATTTCCCCAGTTCTTGTGCATTCCTTTGACCTTCAGAAATAGTAGAAATCTGGCATAATTTATAGACTGGAACTTTTTCAACAACGTTTTCTAGAACAATGACCAAAAGCAAGAGAGCTATCGATGAAATGAAAGCAGTACTCAATCCATGATTAGTACAAAAATATTTACACACGTATAATTAGTTTCAACTCGCTAATTCCTACGTTTACAGAAAGCGATCGGTCTAACAGAAAAATAAAGGTTCTATTTCTCAAAATAATTGCATTCTCTAGTTTCCCATGAAAATTTACATCAGTAACATGAGTTTTATGATCAAATCTGCTTCCGTAATTGTACAGAAACAAAGGCGAAACGAAATCGAAGTTTCCGCGAAAAATATGCAACTTGAATATACTATATGAATATATGACTTCAATATGAAATTTTTAAATCTCACAACTGGACTCAGTTCTTATGTCCTTACAAACTATCCGAGTCTGAATTTGAAAAAATTTATTTTTACCCGTTTTCGCCCATTTGTGTCAATTCGTGTGTAAATGTGATAATTGTGTTGATTGTGTCTTTTAGTAAAAACCCAAGAAGACTCTTGCCGATGACCTAACCGCAATGGAATCTATGAATCTGAATGGCCGTACCCGAAGAGAAACCCAATTATTGAAATTGATTGTAATTTCAATATGGATTTACTCTCAGCTCAATATAAGGATTCCAAGAAACTGTTTTCGAAAGAAAAAAGTTTTCAAAATCTGTTTGTCTGAACAGTTAGTCGTTCTCTTTCACACTTTCTTCCAATTTGCTTTCTCATGCATCAACTCAAAATGCATGGGAAGGCATTTTATCTCTTTTCGTTAATTCAAACCAAAATAATTCATCAGAGTAATTGTAATGCTCTTGAAATAAACAGAAAAACACAAATTTAGACTTGAAGAGTAACTAAATTTTCAATTCTAACTTTATTTAAGCATAAACATCCTTGGTCATTGATAAATATTGTTGAACTAAAAGCGCAAATCGACCTCAAAGCCATACGACTTTCTATGAAACAGAAATATAATATTTGGATCGCATGACTTTTAACTAAAAACAATTGGTTCTCATTACGATTATTTCATTTAAGACAAACAATTTTAAGAATACGATCTTTTCCTAATTTCATTTTCGTGCATAACTTTCTGAAAAAACACAATATAATTATATAATATCACTCAACCATAACAAGACTATACAAACAAATAATCAGCAGATTGAATTACAAAAATTTGCTTATTGATAAATAAACCATCAAAAATTGAATTATTGTTTTGTCGAAGACTGTATTAGGTCAGATTTGAACTGAACTAAATTGAACATCTTTTGTCAATGATTATTAGATTTACTTTTATTTTGGACTTAAAATTTAATCAATTGTAATCAATATAATCTGATTAAATTGTTTAAATCAGCAAAGTTGCGATTCGCAAATTAAAAGTACTGCAACACAACATCGATATATCGATAGCCTCAAAACGATTTGGACCAATGAGTAAGATAACAAGAGAAACCAGAAAAACTGTAAACTTTAGAGTCTCAAGTTTGTTTCTCGTTCTTTTATTTTATCCTTTGGACCAAAGAGTATAACAACTATTAATGTATTAATCAACAGAGTAATATATTTACTATTTAGTATAAACAGTGATATAACTCTTTGCTTTGGACTGAACAGCATAAAACCCCGCCTCCTCAACGGTTAGTCTCTAAATCTCAGATTTCGATTTTTATCAAATTCTTATCCAACGTTCTTATTAAATTTGATTTATATTTATAATAGTTTATTTCTTCTCTTTTTCATTTTATTTGTTTTAATCATGTCTGAGACAAATGCTGAAACAAGTGTTCAACGCGAAGAAAGGTTGGGACTTTTGACTACAAGATTTATATCCCTCTTACAAGATGCTAAAGATGGTCTTCTAGATTTAAAAATGGTAAGTTTGATCTATTTTATCTTTCACACATTGTTCTAATTATCAATTTCTCTCTTAAATATTCGTCTAATTAGGGTGCTGATATCTTATCTGTTGTATTGGAAGGAAATAGTTGTAAAACTGAAGAAAAAACTAAAATTTTGAAATTGAAGGAAGAATTGCAAGATTCAAAAAAAAAAAAAATAGAAATTGCCTGCAATTATGCCTTAGAGGAGCAAGAAGACGATGAAGCTATGGAAGAAGGTGATTCAGATGACAATAATAAAACAAAAGAAATATCAGCTCAACCTACAAGACAATTACCTCCTCGTAAAGCTGCTCAACGCCAACTT
The DNA here is from genome assembly GCF_039701765.1 of Tetranychus urticae. NCBI lineage: Eukaryota > Metazoa > Arthropoda > Arachnida > Trombidiformes > Tetranychidae > Tetranychus > Tetranychus urticae. The sequence goes on along the minus strand of NC_142958.1, from coordinate 18,913,421 downwards.
TTCATTCAATCGTGGTATCATGAAAATGTTAAAACTAAGAAAATTAGTGCTCTTAAAACGGAGGCATCTCCAAAAGAAAGACCAACAGTAAGAGGACGTGGTGGAGAGAAGGAAAAGGTTTCATCTGAAAGTACATCTGCAGCGTCAGTATCGAAAGTAAAAGATGTATCAGAAGAGAAAGAAAATGAAAAAGAAGTTACAGAAAAAACAATAACTCGAAGTCGAAGCAGAATTGTAACCTTAAATCAACAAAATAACGAAGCTAGACGTCAAGATACTGAAAATCATCCAGTTAATAATCGACTGAATATTCGGGTCAGTATTCAAGACAAAGTATTCTTCGAATATCTTGATATAATTGAAGACGTATTACAATCTCTTGATAAATTGTGTTCGCTGCCTTCACGACGTGATTATTTCTTTCAATTGGAAAAATCTAAAGGTGCAGTTGATTTATTCGAAATCACAGACCCAAACATCGATCCTGAAGAATTCGATGGACCTAATGTCACAGATGTAAGTCTTATGTTCACTTTATTTGTTCGTATTATTTATTTTTATTTTATTTTTTCTATCAGAATTTTGCAAAGCCTCGTATCATTTGCAGACCACAATTTGAAGCCTTTTTAAGACGCGAGATGTGCGGTTCAGGAAAAGAAGCTGCTAAAGAGGCAAAAAGAAAATATAGATGCCCGTATTGTTTTATGCTTGCGCTGTCCAGGGACGTTATCCTACGTCACATTCAGTCGCTAAAAAAGAACGGTGAATGGAGAAGACCTTCTTGCTTAGCGAGGCGTCATAAAGAGCCTAATCCTAGTGGAATCTATGAATCGAAATGGCCGTACCCGAAGAGAGCCCCAATTATTGAAATTGATTGCAATGATATTTTAATATGGATTTACTCTCAGCTCAATATAAGGATTCCAAGAAACTGTTTGCGAGAGAAAAAAGGTTCAAAATTTGTTCGTCTAAACATTTAGTCTCTCTCTTTCACACTTTCTTCCAATTCGCTTTCTCATGATAACTTAAAATGAATGGGAAGGCATTTTATCTCTTTCGTTAATTCAAATCAAAATAATTCATCAGAGTAATTATAGTACTCTTTGACTAAATGAAATAAACAGCAAAACAAAAATAAACTTGCATAAACTTGAAGAGTGACTTAATTTCAAATTTACCGTACAAGCAATTAGTCCACTTTAACCACTCCCCCTGAAGAGAAGGTAGAAATGCTAAAGGAAAATCAAAATATTGAATTGAATCGCATAATCATCACATCACATAACCACATAATGTTTCCTAGGTAAAAAGTTTAAAATTTGTTTGTCTAGACAGTTGGTCCTTCTCTTTTACAACCAATTTAAAATGTCTACGATCGCCTGACTAATCGCTCAACTGAAACGATTTGCGCTAATGTATGCGATAATTTGCGAACACTGATATGAGCTCAGAGTTACATCTAATTGATACAAAATGGACTTTACCTTTAAATCATTTGATAGCATTTTTGACTTTCCTCTTTTCCTCCAGGTTTCTGCGTTGCTCATTGCTTCTCATCTTTGTTTGACTTTGAATCATTTCTTTTTTCTTGGCCATACGCAATTTCCGTTCAATTTCATATCTGGTCTTTAATACTTCTCTTTTCTCAGATCGAGCAAATAGTTCCATTTCTCTCTCTTTCTCATTCATATTGACAAGTCTCATCTGATCTTCTTCATCGCCGATAAGGTTTTCATCAAAATCACCATTGAAACCTTCTGAATCTTCGTCACACCTTCAGCTTAATTTTTCAATTCTTTCTCATCATCATGAGACACGTGAAACCTGTGAAATAAACAACATGAAAAAATATTGAGACCAAGAGAATAAATTGGCAACAAAACGATTGCATTGATTTAAGCATAGGAATATATCCTTTGTTAACGACCAGAAAATAACACAGACGGTAATGCCCAAGCTCAAAAAACTTTATTTACTTTTTCTATTCTTCTACTCGACTCTAAGGATTCCAGAGTAAAAGGATTCAAAATTAGTTTGCTTAAACAGTTGATCTTTCTATTCACACTTTCTTCCGATTCGCTTTCTCATTGTAACTTAAAATGAATGGAAAGGCATTTAAACTCTTTTCATGAATTCAGATCAAAACAATGAGTAATTGTAATGCTCTTTGAACCGTATGTATCTATGTACCGAAAATTTATTTTATTTTGACTAACTTTTCACTCTTTTTCCAATTAGCTTTCCTATTGTAAATTGAAAATGCATGGAAAGAAGTTGTCACTCTTTTCGTGGATTCAGGTCAAAACAATAGATAATTGTAATGCTTTTCAGACTAATTAAACTAAACAGGGAAACAAAAATACAGACTTGAAGAGCGACTCAATTGGCAAATTAACTCTATTTAAGCATAAACATCTTTTGTCGATGATTAATTGATTTACGTTTATTTTGAACTTAAAATATAATCTGTTTAGCAAAGTTGCGATCTCAAATTGAAAGTTAATTTTTTTTAATTTACTTTACGTGAATATTGAACCACAACATCGATATATCGATAGTCTCAGAATGATTTGGACCAAAGTAAGACAAGAGAGACCAGAAAAACTGTAAACTTTACACTGTCAAGTTGACATCACGTTCTGTTATTTTAACACATGTATCCTTGCCCTTTGTCGCCGCCTCCTTAACGGTTAGTCTCTAAATTGCAAAATTCGATTTTTTAATCAAATTTTCTAACATTCTTATTCAATTTGAAATACATTTAGTTTATTTCTTCTCTTTTTCATTTTATTTGTTTTAATAATGTCTGAGTCAAATTATGAAACAAGTGTTAAACACGATGAAAGCTTGCAACTTTTGTCTACAAGATTTATATCCCTCTTACAAGATGTTAAAGATGGTCTTCTGGATTTAAAAATGGTAATTATGTTTTGATATATTTTTATCTATTACACATTGTTCTAATTATCCGTCTCTCTCTTAAATATTTGTCTAATTAGGGTTCTGATATCTTATCTGTTGTATTGGAAGGAAATAGTTGTAACACTCGAGAAAAAACTAAAATTCTGAAATTGAAAGAAGAGTTACAAGATTTAAAAAATAAAGAGATAGAAATTGCCTTTAATTATGCTTCAGAGAAGCAAGAAGACGAGTGCCAAGATGTTGGAGGTAAAGCACAAGAAAACGATGAAGCTATGGAACAAGGTGATTCAGATGACAACAATAAATCAAAAGTAACATCAGCTCAACTTACAAGACAATTACCTCCTCGTAAAGCTGCTCAACGCCACCTTTGCATTCAATCACGACACCATGATAATGTTAAAAATAAAAAAACTAGTATATTTAATAAAAAAGAAGCTTCTACAAAAGAAAGACCAACAATAAGAGGACGTGTTAGAGAAAAGGACAAAGTTTCATCTGAAAGCACAGTTCCAGCGTCAATATCTAGAGCAAAAGATGATGCTTCTTTAGAGGAAGAAAATGAAAAAAAAGTTTCAGAAAAAACAAGTCGAGATAGAATTGCAACCTTGAATCAACAAAATAACGACGCTAAAGGCCAACATACTGCGAATCGTCCAGTGAATAGCCGAGTAAATACTCGAGCCAATAGCCAATCCAAAACACCTTTAGAATACCATGGCCAAGATAGTTTCGGTGAACATGAAGAATCAGAGGTACCTTATGTCACTGACACAGAGAATCTTCACATCACTGCGAATAAAAAGCTATTTCCGAGAGGTGAAAAAGTTTACGGTTGTCCTTACGAATGTGGTTTTGTATGCAAACCAGGTAGGAGATTCGAAGTGACACGGCACTTGAATTCAAATATTAAGAATGGTAAGGTCAGAAGACCAGGTTGCCCTGTAAGAAGAAAAATGGAAGTCGTGTGTAGAGATGGTACATGGACCAAATCGATAAAAGAGCCAGTGTTTTTAGGATTAACAGTAACAGGAAGGGGCGGAGAAAAGGACAAAGTTTCATCTGAAAGTACAGCTCGAGCGTCAATATTTAGAGCAAAAGATGATAAAGCAAAACACACTATGAACAAAAAGCTATTTCCGAAGGGTAGGAAAGTTTACGGGTGCCCTTACGAATGTGGTTTTGTATGCAAACCAGGTATGAAATACACAGTAACACGACACTTGAATTCATGTATTATGTTTGGTAAACTCAAAAAACCAAGTTGCCCTATAAGAAAAAAAATGGAAGTCATGTGTAGAGATGGTACATGGCCCAAATCGGTAAAAGAGCCAGTGTTTTTAGGAACAGCAGTAACAGGAAGTGGTAGAGAAGAGTACAAAGCGGCAATATCTAGAGCAAAAAGTGAATCTTTAGCTGAAGAAAATGGAAAAAAAGTTCCAGAAAAAACAAAAACAAGAAGTCGAGGTAGAATTTCAACCTTAAATCAAAAAAATAACGAAACTAGAAGCCAAGATACGGAAAACCATCCAGTTGAGAGCCGAATGAAAAGGCTGGCCTCTTATCAAGACAAAGCATTCTTGGAATTTCCTGATTTAGTTGAAGATATATTACAATCTATTAAAAAATTGTGTTCGCTGCCTTCACGACGTGATTATTTCTTTCAATTGGATAAATATACAGGTGTAGTTGACTTATTCGAAATCAAAGACCCAAACATCGATCGTAAATATGAAAACTTCGATGGACCTAATGCCACAGATGTAAGTTTTATGTCCATCTTATCTGTTCGTATTATTTATTTTTATTCTATTTTTTCTATCAGAATTTTGCAAGGCCTCGTATCATTCGCAGACCACAATTTGAAGCCTTTTTAAGACGCGAGGTGTACGGTTCGGGAAAAGAAGTTGCTAAAGAGGTGCAAATAAAATATAGGTGCCCGTATTGTTTCATGCTTTCGCTGTACAGGGATAATATCGAACGTCACATTCAGTCGCGAAAAGGATACAGTGTATGGAGAGGACCTGCTTGTATAGTGAGGCGCCATAAAGAGCCTAATCCTAGTGGCATCTATGAATCGAAATGGCCGTGCCCGAAGAGAACCTCAATCATTGAAATTGATTGCAATGATATTTTAATATTGATTTACTCTCAGCTCGGTATAAGGATTCCAGGAAACTGTCTGCGAGAGAAAAAAGGTTCAAAATTTGTTCGTCTAGACAGTTAGTCTCTCTTTCAATTTTTCAATCTTTTTCTTCCAATTCGCTCTCTCATGATAACTTAAGTTCCATGGAAAGGCATTTTAGCTCTTCGTCAATCAAATCAAAATAAATCATCAGAGTAATTTTAATAATCTTTGGACTTAATGATTTAAACAGTAAAACAAAAATACACTTGTATAAACTTGAAGAGTGACTTAATTTTCAATTTACAGTCCAAACAATTAGTCCACTCTAATGACTCGCCCTGAAGGGAAGGGTAGCAAGGCTAACGGAAAATCAAAAATATGCACAATTAAACTGCATAACATCACATAATCAAAAGAAACTATGGAAGCAACTAGCCAAATAATTAAATTGCAAAAATTTACTTATTAATAAATAAATGATTTATGTTTCTACGAACACTAAAAAATAACAATGTTCATTTATGGGTTGAACCCAAAGAATTCCTAAATTATTTTCCCGATGACAAACTCTATTCAAATGCAACATCTTCTAGGATCAAAGTTGGTTGGACCTAGAAAACTACAGAACTTTTAAAAACAGAAACGGGCCGATGAAAGTTTCTTTGCTAATTCAGTATCCGGAAACAAATGAACCTCATGTACAATCAATGTCAGTTGACGACTCTGCCAATTTACTTCTACCATCTACATCCACAACTGATACATCAACAGATAAATCAAATGAAAAGCCAAATGAAGATTTAAAGAGGTAAGAAGATAACTCTGATACAGAGAGGCACGAAGATGAGAGCGAAGATGTTGCAGGTGCAGCAGAAGCTATGAAAGAGATGAATTAGATAACAATAATGAATGCAAAGTAACAAAAGCTCAACCTGAAAGATAATCGTGTCCTCGTAAAGCTTCCCAACGTCATCTTTTAATTCAATCGCGGCACCATGACTATGATATAAATGAGAAAAATAGTATTGATAAAAGGATTGCATCTCCAAAAGCGTTGCTTAAAAATAAACATCTTTTTCCATCGACTGTTGTCTTGCTGTTTCCAATGGATTCTGATTCAAAATGGTCCTTTCAATCCTTTAATAGCATTTTTGACTTTCCTCTTTTCCTCCATGTTTCTGCGTCGCTCATTGCTTCTCATCTTAGTTTGACTTTGAATCATTTCTTTGAAGACTGTTGACTCTACCAATCTCGAAATATTGAGTCTCAAAGTTTTGAGGCAAATTGACAAAATTTGCTATTTTTCATTTTACTCTGCTGTTTGGATGTGTCGAGAAACCTAATCCTAATGGGGTCTATGAATCGAAATGGCCGTTTCAGAAGAGAAACAAAATTATATAAATGAATTACAAGGTAATTTAATATGGATTTACTCTCAGCTCGGATTTAAGGATTCCAGAGTAAAAGGATTCAAAATTAGTTTAAACAGTTGATCTTTCTTTTCACACTTTCTTCCGATTCGCTTTCTCATTGTAACTTAAAATAAATGGAAAGGCATTCCAACTCTTTTCATGAATTCAGTACGTACCGGGGTACCGTATGTACCGGAAATCTATTTTATTTTGACTAACTTTTCTCTAATTAGCTTTCCCATTGTAATTTGAAAATGCATGGGAAAAAGTTTCCACTCTTTTCGTGGATTCAGGTCAAAACAGAGAGTAATTGTAATGCTCTTCAGACATATCGACCTCAATGCGACACAACTTTCCATGAAACAGAAATATTTGGATTGCCTGACTTAACTCAAAACAATTGGCACCAATTGTGACTATTACATTAATTAAAAATTTTAAAAGAAGCTTTTTTCAAATTCAATTTTCGTGTAACTTTCTGATCAACTAAATACAATTACATAACTCAACCAGAACAAGACTTTGCCAATGATTATTCGATTTATTTTATTTTGAGCTTAAAATCCAGTCAATTGTAATATAATTGCAACATAATCTGATTAAATTAAATCAGCAAAGTTGTGATTCGCAAATTGAAAGTTAATATTTTTACTTTATGTAAATATTGAACCACAACATCGATATATCGATAGTCTCAAAATCTGGACCAAAGAGTAACAAGAGAAACCAGAAAAACTGTAAACTTTAAATTGTTAAGTTGAAATTACGCTTTTATTAGCGTAATTTCAACTGTTTATTATGCTTATTAATATATACCTTTTGAACTAACCAGCACAAAACACCGCCTCCTCAAAGTCTCTAAATCACGAAATTCGCTCTTTTATCAAATTTTCTAACATTCTCTTTAAATTTGATTCAGATTCAGTTTATCTCCTCTCTTTTTCATTTTATTTGTTTTAATCATGTCTACACCATATTATGAAACAAGTGTTCAACACGTAAAAAGCTTGCAACTTTTCACTACAAGATTTATATCTTTTTTTCAAGATGCTAAAGATGGTCTTCTGGACTTAAAAATGGTAATTATATTTGATCTATTTTATCTGTTACGTATTGTTCTAATTATTATTTTCTCTCTTGAATATTCGTCTAACTAGGATGCTGATAGCTTAGCTGTCGTATTGGAACGAAATAGTAGTAACACTCGAGAAAAACATACTGCGAATAAAAAGCAATTTCCGAGAGGTAAAAAAGTTTACGGGTGCCCTTACGAATGTGGTTTTGTATGCAAACCAGGTGAGAAATACACAGTAACAAAGCACTTGAATGTGTTTGGTACGCTCAGAAAACCAAGTTGCCCTATAAGAAGAAAAATGGAAGTCGTGTGTAGAGATGGTACATGGACCAAATCGATAAAAGAGCCAGTGTTTTTAGGAACAGCAGTAACAGGAAGTGGTAGAGAAAAGGACAAAGTTTCATCTGAAATTACAGTTATGGCGTCAATGTCTAGAGGAAAAGATTATGCTTCTTTAGAGAAAGAAAATGAAAAAAAAGTTCCAGAAAAAACAAAAACTCCAAGTCGAGGCAGAATCGCAACCATTAATCAACAAAATAGAATAGCTGAAGGTCAAGATACTGCGAATCGTCCAGTGAATAACCGAGTGAATAGTAAGGTCACTATTCAAGACAAAGCATTGTTTGAATATCCTCATTTAATTGAAGACGTATTACAAGCTCTTGATAAATTGTGTTCGTTGCCGTCACGACGTGATTATTTCTTTCAATGGAATAAATATACAGGTTATGTTGATTTATTCGAAATCACAGATCCAAACATCGATCCTGTGAAATTCGATGGACCAAATGTCACAGATGTAAGTCTTATGTTCATTTTTATTTGTTCGTATCATTTATTTTTATTTTATTTTTGACAGTATTTTGCAAGACCTCGTATCATTAGCAGACCACAATTTGAAGCCTTTTTAAGACGCGAGATGTACGGTTCGGGAAAAGAAGCTGCTAAAGAGGCGCAAATAAAATATAGGTGCCCGTATTGTTTTATGCTTTCGCCGTGCAAGAGAACTATCGAACGTCACAGCCAGTCGCGAAAAGAGTACGGTAAATGGAGAGGACCTGCTTGTATAGTGAGGCGCCATAAAGAGCCTAATCCTAGTGGCATCTATGAATCTGAATGGCCGTGCCCGAAGAGAATCCCAATTATTGAAATTGATTGCAATATAATTTTAATATGGATTTACCCTCAGGTCGATATAAAGATTCCAGGAAACTGTCTGCGAGAGAAAAAAGGTTCAAAATTTGTTCGTCTAGACAGTTAGTCTCTCTTTCACACTTTCTCCCAATTTGCTTTCTCATGATAAACTAAAAGCAATGAGAAGGCATTTGACCTCTTTGCGTTAATTCAAACTAAAATAATTCATCTGAGTAATTGTTATACTCTTTGGACTAAATGCAAACAGCAAAACAAAAATACACTTGAATAAACTTAGTGACTTAATCCTCAATTTACTGTTCAAATAATTAGTCCACTTTAGCTACTTCCCCTGAAGAGAAAGGGCGAAGGAAAATCAAAATATTGAATTAAACTGCATAATCATCACATAACCAAAAGAAACTCTGCAAGCAATGCACCAAAAAATTAAACTGGATTACTTAAATTAATTAAATTACTTATTGATAAACAAATGATTTATATTTTGAAGAATAATGACAATTTTGTGAGATCAGAGTTTCACTGGATTTTCAATGTCTTTTTTTGATTAAAAATAAACATCTTTACAACACCTATTAATATACTGTTAAAAATTTGAACTTAGAATCTAATCAACGGTAGAATGAGTTTGGTTTTCAGCATAATTAATTGTTACCACCAGCAGTTGCGCTTCACAAATTGAAAGTTTAATATACTTTAGCGCGATATTGTACGCCACATTCGGTCGCGAAAAGAGTACGGTAAATGGAGAGGACCTGCTTGTATAGTGAGGCGCCATAAAGAGCCTAATTCTAGTGGAATCTATGACTCGAAATGGCGCTTTCAGAACTGAAACAAACTTATTGAAATTGATTGTAATGTAATTTTAATTCGACTGCCTCTCAGTTCGATATAAGGATTGCAGAAGAATCCTGTTTCCTAGGGAATCAAGTTTAAAATTTGTTTGTCTAGACAGTTTATTCTTGTTCTTTCACACTTCCGACTTAAAATGTCTGCGATCGGCTGACTGATCGCTCAACTGAAACGATTTGTGCTAATGTATGTGATTTGCGAACACTGATATGAGCTCAGAGTTACATCTAATGTTTTTTTTGCTCAAAAATAAACTTAATAAATAAACTCATCTTCTTTTTCCATCGACTATTGTCTTGTAGTATCCAATGGATTTTGATTCAAAATGGACTTTACCTTTCAATCCTTTAATAGCATTTTTGACTTTCCTCTTTTCCTCCATGTTTCTGCGTCGCTCATTGCTTCTCATCTTAGTTTGACTTTGCATCATTTCTTTTTTCTTGGCCATAAGCAATTTCCGTTCAATTTCATATCTGGTCTTTAATACTTCTCTTTTCTCAGGACGAGCAACCAGTTTCATTTCTCTCTCTTTCTCATTCATATTGGCGAGTCTCATCTGATCTTCTTCATCACCGATGAGGTTTTCATCAAAATCACCATTGAAACCTTCTGAATCTTCGTCCCTACCTCAGCTTAATTTTTCAATTCTTTCTCATCATCATGAGACACGTGAAACCTGTGAACGACCAGAAAATAACACAGACAGTAATGCCCAAGCTCAAAAAACTTTATTTACTTTTTCTATTCTTCTACTCGACTCTAAGAATTCCAGAGTAAAAGGATTCAAAATTAGTTTAAACAGTTGATCTTTCTTTTTCCCACTTTCTTCCGATTCGCTTTCTCATTGTAACTTAAAATAAATGAAAAGGCATTCCAACTCTTTTATGAATTCAGATCAAAACAATGAGTAATTGAAATACTCTGTGAGTCCATATTAAACATTAAAATCAATTGTTACTTTTAATAAAAAGATACAAAAACTTTAACGCTTGTAGGTTTAGGTCCAAGCAGCAAAAGCAAAAGTAAAAGACCTAATATCAATAAGTTAATGCAATTATCACATTAATACAAGACTTGAAACAAATGGGCAGAAACGTGTAAAAATGAATCTCTTTCAAATTTAGATTCTGTAGGTTTGTATGGACAGAAGAACTGAGTCCATTAGTAAGGTTTAAAAACTTCTCTGATGAACAGTTCTCGAGAAAATCCATTTCGAAGTTTCAACTTCGATCGCTTTTTATACAATTACGGAAGCAGATTACATCATAAAACCTATTTTACCAATTTAAATTTAGATGGCAAACCAGAAAATGCAATTATTTTGTCAAACAGAACTTTTATTTTTCTGTTAAACCGATTAGTTCGATTTTGATCTAAATCGATCTCTTTCTGCAATAGTAAGATTTATCGAGCTGAAACTTATTGTTAGTCCATAACATTTTGTTTGTTCATATCATGGACTAAATACTTTTATCAATTTAATAACAGTTTTCTTGATTTTGGTCATTCGTTTTAAAACTTTGAGACTCAATATTTCGAGAATGGCATAACTTACAATCATTATTCTTTCATAAATCTAATCCTTTACTAACTAATAATGCAATCAGATCAAATTATGTCCCATTATCGTGTTTGGAACATATCTTTTGGCTTTTAAATGGTCGAGAAACAACTTATTTATCAAACTAAACTCATATTAATGCATATCTTGGTAAATAAAGCATTTTTCTGGTTAAACTGAAATGTATTATGTAAAAAGAACTGCCAAAGACGCGAAAATTTAATAATGAATATCCTTTTAGCGCATATTATCTTTGTTTGAGTAACCATTTGCCTTTAAAAGCAAGTATAAAATTTTGTGACATAATAGTAAAATGCTTTATAATAATAAACCTTATTTGTAAGTTCTCGAATAATTAAGTATTTCAATATTCAATACAAAGTCTAATAGTCGGCAAGAGAATGGTGATTGTAGGTGGTACCAATCTCGAAATATTGAGTCTCAAAGTTTTGAGGCAAATTGACGAAATCAAGAGCACTGTTGTTACCTTGAATGAAGTATTCAATCCAAAAGATGCACCAACAGTGTTTACACATGCATGATGAGTTTAAGCTTTTTAACTCTTTCAGTCTCCCAGTAACATCGATTTAACAGAAAATCGCACTTTTTTGTTTTACGAAATAAAGACTGGACAAAAGGCGATCTAAGTTTCAACTTTGACTTCGATTTTCTAGAAAACTGTCCATCGTATAAATTATTTAGTAGCACCAATATACTCGGTTTCTATGTCCCTACAAACCCACCAAGTCTCAACACTTAACTTAAATTTTCGCGTCTTTGGCAGTTCTTTTTACATAATACATTTCAGTTTAACCAGAAAAATGCTTTATTTACCAAGATATGCATTAATATGAGTTTAGTTTGATAAATAAGTTGTTTCTCGACCATTTAAAAGCCAAAAGTTATGTTCCAAACACGCTAATGGGACATAATTTGATCTGATTGCATTATTAGTTAGTAAAGGATTAGATTTATGAAAGAATAATGATTGTAAGTTATGCCATTCTCGAAATATTGAGTCTCAAAGTTTTAAAACGAATGACCAAAATCAAGAAAACTGTTATTAAATTGATAAAAGTATTTAGTCCATGATATGAACAAACAAAATGTTATGGACTAACAATAAGTTTCAGCTCGATAAATCTTACTATTGCAGAAAGAGATCGATTTAGATCAAAATCGAACTAATCGGTTTAACAGAAAAATAAAAGTTCTGTTTGACAAAATAATTGCATTTTCTGGTTTGCCATCTAAATTTAAATTGGTAAAATAGGTTTTATGATGTAATCTGCTTCCGTAATTGTATAAAAAGCGATCGAAGTTGAAACTTCGAAATGGATTTTCTCGAGAACTGTTCATCAGAGAAGTTTTTAAACCTTACTAATGGACTCAGTTCTTCTGTCCATACAAACCTACAGAATCTAAATTTGAAAGAGATTCATTTTTACACGTTTCTGCCCATTTGTTTCAAGTCTTGTATTAATGTGATAATTGCATTAACTTATTGATATTAGGTCTTTTACTTTTGCTTTTGCTGCTTGGACCTAAACCTACAAGCGTTAAAGTTTTTGTATCTTTTTATTAAAAGTAACAATTGATTTTAATGGCTAATATGGACTCACACTCAGCCTGTATAAGTATTCAGAAGACTGTTTCCGAGAGGAAAAAGATTCAAAATTAGTTTGTTAAAACAATTGATCTTTCTTTTTCCCACTTTCTTCCGATTCGCTTTCTCATTGTAACTTAAAATAAATGGAAAGGCATTTCAACTCTTTTATGAATTCTGATCAAAACAATGAGTAATTGAAATACTGTTTGGACCGTATTTAACAAAAATTTCATTGCATTTTGACTAACTTTGCACTCTTTCCTCCAAATAGCTTTCCCATTGGAAATTGAAAAGGGATTGAATGGGAAGAGGATTACACTCTTTTCATGGATTCAGGTCTTGGTTCGTGTTTTCGTGGAAACAGACAGTGATTTCAAACTCTTCAGACTAATTTAAATTAACAGGGAAATAAAAATATAGACTTAAAGAGTGATTCAATTTGCTAATAAGCTTTATTTATTATGATTAAGCATCTTTTGTCGTTGATAAATATTTTTGAACTAAAAGCGCAAATCGACCTCAATGCGACACAACTTTCCATGAAACAGAAATATTTGGATTGGCTGACTAAAACTATGGCTGATTATAAAACAGTTTGCACTAATTGTGACCATTACATTGACTCAAAATTTTAGCAGAAGCTTTTTTCAAACTCTATTTCGTGCAAACTTTCTGATCAACTAAATAAAATTAAATAACTCAACCAGAACAAGACTTTGCCAATGATTATTAGATTTACTTTATTTTGAACTTAAATCCATCCTTTCCAATCAATTGAAATATAATTGCAACATAATCTGATTAAATTAAATCAGCAAAGTTGCGATTCGCAAATTGAAAGTTGATATTTTTCACTTTAAGAAATATTGAAAACCAGCATCGATATATCGATAGCCTCAAAACGATTTGGACCAATGAGTAAGATAACAAGAGAAACCAGAAAAACTGTAAACTTTGGATTGTCAAGTTGTTTCTCGTTCTTTTATTTTACCATTTGGACTAAAGAGTATTACAACTATTGATATATTAATAAACAGAGTAATATATTTATAAACAGTGATATTACTCTTTGCTTTGGACTGACCAGCATAAAACCCCGCCTACTCAACGGTTAGTCTCTAAATCTCAGATTTCGATTTTCACATTCTTATTCAACATTCAAATTCAATTTGATTTATATTTATAATAGTTTATTTCTTCTCTTTTTCATTTTATTTGTTTTAATCATGTCTGAGTCTAATGCTGAAACAAGTGTTCAAGAAGAAAGATTGGGACTTTTGACTACAAGATTTATATCCCTCTTACAAGACGCTAAAGATGGTCTTCTGGATTTAAAAATGGTAATTATGTTTTAGTCTATTTATCTGTTCATATTGTTCTAATTATCAATTTCTCTCTTCAATATTCGTTTAATTAGGGTGCTGATATCTTATCTGTTGTATTGGAAGGAAATAATTGTAACACTCGAGAAAAAAATAAAATTTTGAAATTGAAGGAAGAATTGCAAGATTTAAAAAATAAAGAAATAGCAATTGATTTGAATTATGCCTTAGAGAAGCAAGAAGACGATTGTCAAGATGTTGGAGGTAAAGCACAAGAAAACGATGAAGCTATGGAAGAAGGTGATTTAGATGACAATAATAAAACAAGAGTGACATCAGCTCAACCTACAAGACAATTACCTCCTCGTAAAGCTGCTCACCGTCATCCTTTTATCCAATCGCCCCATGAAAAAGTAAATGAAAATCTAGCAGATCAAGATGTCGATTTAGAGGAAAATGAAGATTATTTTAACCCAGAAGAGCCAGAAGGTGGGAACGAAGCTGCTGGAGATAAAGCAGAAGACAATGATGAAGCTATGGAAGAAGATGACTCAGATGACAATAATAAAACAAAAGAAATATCAGCTCAACCTACAGGACAATTATCTCCTCGTAAAGCTGCTCAACGCTACCTAGTTAAAAATAAGAAAAATAGTAATAAAAAGAAGGGCTCTCCAAAAGAAAGAGCAACAGTAAGTGGACGTGGTAAAGAGCAAAAAGAAAACACAAAAACTAGGAGTCGAGGTAGAATTTCCACCTTAAATCAGCAAACTAACACAACTAAAAGCCAAAATACTGAAAATCATCCAGTTAATAATCCAGTGCATAGTCGGGTCACTATTCAAGAAAAAGTATTCTTCGAATATCCGCATTTAATTGAAGACGTATTACAAGCTCTTGATAAATTGTGCTCGTTGCCTTCACGACGTGATTATTTCTTTCAATGGAATAAATATACAGGTTATGTTGATTTATTCGAAATCACAGACCCAAACATTGATCCTGAAAAATTCGATGGATCTAATGTCACAGATGTAAGTCTTATGTTTATTTAATTTGTTCGTATTATTGATTTTTATTTTATTTTTTCTGTCAGAATTTTGCAAGGCCTCGTATCATTAGCAGACCACAATTTGAAGCCTTTCTGAGACGCGAGATGTACGGTTTGAGAAAAGAAGCTGCTGTGGATGCAGAAGTAAAGTATAGGTGCCCGTATTGTTTTAGGCGTTTTTCATCCAATCGTGCTATCGATACCCACAATCGTGCGCGAAAAAAGAAGGGTGAATGGAGAAGACCTTCTTGTTCAGTGAGGTGCCATAAAGAGCCTAATCCTAATGGAATTTACGAATCGAAATGGCCGTGGCAGAAGAGGAACTCAATTATTGAAATTGATTGCAAAGTAATTTTAATATGGATTTACTCTCAGCTTAAAATGCAGATTCCAGGATACAGTTTTCGAAATCTAAAAGGTTAAAAATTTGTTCATCTAGACAGTTAGCTCTTTCACACTTTCTTCCAATTTGCTTTCTCATGCATCAACTTAAAATGCATGGGAAGGCATTTTATCTCTTTTCGTTAATTCAAACCAAAGTAATTCATCAGAGTAATTATAATACACTTTGGACTGAATGCAATAAAAAGCAAAACAAAAATACACTTGAATAAACTTGAAGAGTGACTTAATTTGCAATTTACAGTTCAAACAATTAGTCCTCTGTTATGAATCGTCCTAAATTACAGGATATCTAGGCTAACGGAAAATCAAAATATACAGAATTAAACTGCATAACATCACACAATTAAAAGAAACTATACAATCAACTAGTTAAAACCTAAATTGAAAAAATTTACTTATTGATAAATAAATGATTTATATTTTGAAGAACACTGAGATCAGAGTTTCACTGTATTTCCAATGTCTTTTTTTATTAAAAATAAACATTTTTGCATCATCGACTAATCGATTGACTGTTAAAAACTTGAACTCAGCATCTAATCAATGGTGGAAAGAGTCCGGTTTTCAGCATAATTAATTGCTACAAAGCAGCTAATTGAAAGTTATAATCTTTTACCGTCCAGGCATAATATCGTACGTCACATTCAGTCGCTAAAAGAGTACGGTAAATGGAGAAGACCTCCTTGTTTAGTGAGGCGCCTAAACGAGTTTAATCTTAGTGGAATCTATGAATCGAAATAGCCGTTCCAGAAGAATAAACTAATTTTTGAATTCGACTGCCTCTCAGTTCGAGATAAGGATTCCAGAAGAATCCTGTTTCCTAGGGAAAATATTAGTTTAAAATTTGTTTGTCTAGAAAGTTGATTCCTGCTCTTTCACACTTTCAAGTTAAAATGTCTACGATCACCTGACTGATCGCTCAACTGAAACGGTTTGTGCTAATGTATGCGTTGATTTTCGAATGCTGATATGAGTTACATCCAATGTTTTTTTTCGGTCAAAACATCTTTTTCCATCGACTATTGTCTGCAGTATCCATTGGATTTTGATTCAAAATAGACTTTACCGTTCAATCGAATAATATTAATGGAATCTATGAATCGAAATGGCCGTTGCATGAGAGAATCCCAATTATTGAAATTGATTGCAATGATATTTTAATAAGGATTTACTCTCAGCTTAATATAAGGATCCCAGGAAACTGTTTGCGGAACGAAAAGGTTCAAAATTTGTTCGTCTAGACAATTGATCTTTCTCTTCATTGCTTTCAATTCGCTTTCTCATTTAAACTTAAAATGTCTTTCATTTTCTTTCAACTACAAATTTGTACTGATTGCGATTATTTCGTTGATTAATGTTTTGGCTAAGACTGTCACAAGTCAGAGTTACATGATATAATATAATAGACATAACTTATACTTTACTATCTGCACCAAAAATCATTCTCATCGAAGCACGCGTGAAACATCTAAAAAACATTTCCAATGTTAGTTCTATTTAAATGCCTAAATTTCCTTCTTATGGTCTTCATAGGTCATGTTTCGATTCGCCAAATAATCTTTTCATAACTAAGAGCTCGCAAGTCAACAAAAGAATTTATTAATACAAACAGCAAAAGCAATAGCAAAAGACTAACATTTTAAATAGCAATAAGTTAATAACATCATCACATTTATACAAGAATTGAGACAAATGGGCGAAAACGTGTAAAAATGCATTTCGTCCAAATTTAGACTGTGTTAGTTTGTAAAGACAGAAAAACTGAGTCCATTTTTAAGATTTAAAAGCTTCTCGGGTGAACAGTTTTCGAGGAAATCCATTTCAAAGTTTCAACTTCGATCGCTTTTTGTACAATAGCGGAAGCAGCTTTGATCATAAAACTCATTTTAACGATGTAAATTTAGATGGCGAACCAGAAAATGCAATTATTTCGTGAGACAGAACTTTTATTTTTCTGTTAAACCGATTAGTTCGATTTTGATCTAAACCGATCTCTTTCTGCAATAGTAAGATTTATCGAGCTGAAACTTATTGTTAGTCGATAACATTTGATGGTTCATATCATGGACTAAATACTTTTATCAATTTAATAACAGTTTTCTTGATTTTGGTCATTCGTTTTAAAACTTTGAGACTCAATATTTCGAGAATGGCATAACTTACAATCATTATTCTTTCATAAATCTAATCCTTTACTAACTAATAATGCAATCAGATCAAATTATGTCCCATTAGCGTGTTTGGAACATAACTTTTGGCTTTTAAATGGTCGAGAAACAACTTATTTATCAAACTAAACTCATTTTATTCATTCTCTTGGTAAATAAAGCATTTTTCTGGTTAAACTTAAAAGTATAATGTAAAAAGAACTGTCAAAGACGCGAAAATTTAAGTTAAGTTTTGAAACTTGGTGGGTTTGTAGGGACATGGAAACTGAGTCTATTGCTGCTATTAAATAATTTATACGATGGACAGTTTTCTAGGAAAATCGAAGTCAAAGTTAAAACTTCGATCGCCTTTTGTCCAGCAATGGAAGCGGATTTTTCCATCAAACATATTTCAACAATATAACTGTTGATGACCAACCATAAAATGCACTTATTTTGACAAATAACGCTTTCTTTTTTTCGTAAAACAAATAAGTTCGATTTTCTGTTAAATCGATGTTACTGGGAGACTGAAAGAGTTAAAAAGCTTAAACTCATCATGCATGTGTAAATACTGTTGGTGCATCTTGTGGATTGAATATTTTATTCAAGGTAACAACAGTTCTCTTGATTTCGTCAAATTTGCCTCAAAACTTTGAGACTCAATATTTCGAGATTGGTACCATCTACAAGCACCAATCTCTTGCCAACTATTTGACTTTGCTATGGACTATAATAGAACATGACTCGTTACACAATAAAATCTCAGCTAATTCATTTAATAATGAATATCCTCCTAACGCATATTATTTTTGTTTGAGTAACCATTTGCCTTTAAAAGCAAGTATAAAATTTTGTAACATGATTAATAAAATGCTATAACTTTATTTGTAGGTGCTTGAATAATTAAGTATTTCCACATTTTATAGTTCATAGCAAAATCTCATTTTCGGTCAATGAATGAAGACTTTTGATTCTACTATTATCGAATTATCGAGTCTCAAAGTTTTTAGGTTAATGGCCAAAATCAAGAGAACTGCTGTTAAAGTGGCAAAAGTATACAATCCATGATGTGAAAAAATCATTTTTATCGACAAATACTAAGTTTCAGCTCTCGAACTCTTATAGTTATCAAAAAAAGTTCATTTGAATGAAAATCGAACTTATTTGTTTTACGAAAAGAAGAAAGCGTGATTTCTCAAAATAAGTACATTTTATGCTGGGTCATCAACAGTTATATTGTTGAGCTATGTTTCATGAAAAAATCTGCTTCCATTGCTAGACAAAAGGCGATCGAAGTTTCAACTTTGACTTCGATTTTCTTGAAAACTGTCCATCGTATAAATTATTTAATAGCAGCAATGGACTCAGTTTCTATGTCCCTACAAACCCACCAAGTTTCAACATTTAACTCTAATTTTCGCGTCTTTGGTAGTAATTTTTTACATTGTACTTTTGAGTTTAACCAGAAAATGCTTTATTCACCAAGATATTAAATAAGATGAGTATAGTTTGTTGAATAAGTTGTTTCTCGACCATTTAAAAGCCAAAAGATATGTTCCAAACACGCTAATGGGACATAATTTGATTGGATTGCATTATTAATTAGTAAAGAATTAGATTTATGAAAGAATGATGATTGTAAGTTATGGCATTCTCGAAAAATTGAGTCGAAAAGTTTTAAGACGAATGGCCAAAATCAAGAAAACTGTTTTTAAATTGATAAAAGTATTTAGTCCATGATATTAACTAACAAATGTTATGGATTAACAATAAGTTACAGCTCGATAAATTATACTATCGCTGAAAGAGATCGGTTTAGATCAAAATTGAACATCTTTGAACATATCGGTTTAACGGAAGAATAAAAGTTCTGTTTCACGAAATAGTTGCCTTTTCTGATTCGCCATCTAAATGCACATCGGTAAAATAAGTTTTATGATCAAATGTGCTTCCGTAATTGCACAAAAAGTGGTCAAAGATTAAAGTTCGAACTCAATTTTCCAGAGAACTGTTCATCAGATAAGTTTTTAAGCTTTACAAATGGACTCAGTTCTTCTGTCGCTCAAACCGAAAGAGTCTAAATTTTACAGAAATCCATTTTTACGCGTTTTCGCCGATTTGTTTCAATTCTTGTATAAATGTAAAAATTGTATCAAATTATTGCTATTTTGTCTTTTACTCTTGCTTTCGCTGTTTGGACCTAAACCTTCAAACGTAAAAGTTTTTGTATCTTTTTAGTAATAACTCCATTGATTTCAATGTCGCAGAAGACTGTTTTTGAGGGGAAAAAGATTCAAAATATGTTTTTTTGAACAGTTGATCTTGCTCTTTTACACTTTCTTCCGATTTGCTTTCTCATTTTAGCTACAAATGGATGGAAAAGCGTTTCAACTCTTTTATGAATTCAGATCAAAACAGAGAGTTATTGTATTGTTCTTCAGACTGAATAAAATAAACAGGGAAACAAAAATATAGACTTGAAGAGCGACTCAATGTGCAAATAACCTTTATTTAATCAAGCATCTTTTGTCATTGATAAATATCGTTCAACTAAAGCGCGAATCGACCTCAACGCGACACAACTTTTTTATGAAACAAAAATTATACGATTGCCTGACTTTTCTTAAAACAATTGGCACTTATTGTGACTATTGCATTGATTAAAAAATTTTAAAAAAGCTTTTTTCAAATTTAATTTTCGTGCAAAACTTTTTGATTAATAAATACAATTATAACATCGCTCAACCAGAAAAAGACTTTAAAAGCAGCTATCCAAAGGAACGAAACACAAAGTTTATGATAAATTAACCATCAAAAATTGAATTTATAATATGTCTAGTCGAAGACTCTATTAGGTCAGATTTGCACTGAATTTTCAGCGGTTTTTGTTTAAAATAAACATTTTTTGCCAATGATCATTCGATTTAATTTATTTTGAACTTAAAATTTAATCAATTTAAACATAATTGCAACATAATCTGAGCAAATTGTTTAAATCAGCAAAGTTGCGATTCGCAAATTGAAAGTTAATATTTTTCAATTTAAGAAATATTGAAAACCAACATCGATATATCGATAGCCTCAAAACGATTTGGACCAAAGAGTAAGATAACAAGAGAAACCAGAAAAACTGTAAACTTTAGAGTCTCAAGTTGTTTCACGTTTATTTTACCATTTGGACTAAAGAGTATAACAACAATTAATATATTTATATTAATAAACAGAGTAATATATTCATAAACAGTTATATTACTCTTTGCTTTGGACTGAAAAGCATAAAACCCCACCTACTCAACGGTTAGTCTCTAAATCTCAGATTTCGATTTTTTACCAAATTTTTTTAACATTCTCTTTCAATTTGTTTTTATTTAGTTTATTTCTTCTCTTTATCATTTTATTTGTTTTAATCATGTCAGAGTCTAATGCTGAAACAAGTGTTCAATGCAAAGAAAGATTGGGACTTTTGACTACAAGATTTATATCTCTTTTACAAGACGCTAAAGATGGTCTTCTGGATTTAAAAATGGTAATTATGTTTTAGTCTATTTATCTGTTCATATTGTTCTAATTATCAATTTCTCTCTTCAATATTCGTTTAATTAGGGTGCTGATATCTTATCTGTTGTATTGGAAGGAAATAATTGTAACACTCGAGAAAAAAATAAAATTTTGAAATTGAAGGAAGAATTGCAAGATTTAAAAAATAAAGAAATAGCAATTGATTTGAATTATGCCTTAGAGAAGCAAGAAGACGATTGTCAAGATGTTGGAGGTAAAGCACAAGAAAACGATGAAGCTATGGAAGAAGGTGATTTAGATGACAATAATAAAACAAGAGTGACATCAGCTCAACCTACAAGGCAATTGCCTCCTCGTAAAGCTGCTCACCGTCATCTATTCAACCAATCGCGGCATGAAAAGGTAAATGAAAATTTAGATGATCAAGATGTCGATTTAGAGGAAAATGAAGATTATTTTAACCCAGAAGAGCCAGAAGGTGGGAACGAAGCTGCTGGAGATAAAGCAGAAGACAATGATGAAGCTATGGAAGAAGATGACTCAGATGACAATAATAAAACAAAAGAAATATCAGCTCAACCTACAGGACAATTATCTCTTCGTAAAGTTGCTCAACGCCGCCTTGTCATTCGGTCGCGGAACCTTGTTAAAAATCAGAACAATAGTATTAATAAAAAGGCATCTCCAAAAGAAAGACCAACAGTAATAGGACGTGGTAAAGAGCAAAAAGAAAACACAAAAACTAGGAGTCGAGGTAGAATTTCAACCTTAAATCAACAAAATCACGAATTTAGAAGCCAAGATACTGAAAATTACCCAGTTAATAACCGAGTGCATAGTCGGGTCAGTATTCAAGACAACGCGTTCGAATGTCATGATATAATTGAAGACGTTTTACAAGCTCTTGATAAATTGTGTTCGTTGCCTTCACGACGTGATTATTTCTTTCAATGGGATAAATATACAGGTTATGTTGATTTATTCGAAATCACAGATCCAAACATCGATCCTGTGAAATTCGATGGACCAAATGTCACAGATGTAAGTCTTATGTTCATTTTTATTTGTTCGTATCATTTATTTTTATTTTATTTTTTCTATCAGCATTTTTCAAATCCTCGTACCATTTGCAGACCACAATTTGAAGCCTTTCTAAGACGCGAGATGTACGGTTTGAGAAAAGAAGCTGCTAAAGATGCAGAAGTAAAGTATAGGTGCCCGTATTGTTTTATGCGTTGTTCGTCCAAGCGTGCTATCTTACGCCACAATAGTTCGCGAAAAATGTACGGTGAATGGAGAAGACCTTCTTGTTCAGTGAGGTGCCATAAAGAGCCTAATCCTAATGGAATTTACGAATCGAAATGGCCGTGTCAGAAGAGGACCCCAATTATTGAAATTGATTGCAAAGTAATTGTAATATGGATTTACTCTCAGCTTAATATAAAGATTCCAAGAAACTGTTTGCGAAAGAAAAAGGTTCAAAATTTGTTCATCTAGACAGTTAGCTCTTTCATACTTTCTTCCGATTCGCTTTCTCATGATAACTCAAAATGCATGGGAAGGCATTTTATCTCTCTAGTCAATTCAAATCAAAATAATTCATCAGAGTAATTTTAATACTCTTTGGACTAAATGCAATAAAAAGCAAAACAAAAATACACTTGAATAAACTCGAAGAGTGACTTAATTTGCAATTTACAGTTCAAACAATTAGTCCACTCTAATGACTCGCCCTGAAGTAAAGGGTAGCAAGGCTAACGGAAAATCAAAATATACAGAATTAAACTGCATAACATCACATAAACAAAAAGAAATATGCAAGCAACTAATCAAAAAATTAAATTGAAAATATTCACTTATTGGTAAATAAATTATTTATATTTTGAACACTGCGATCAGAGTTTCACTGTATTTCCAATGTCTTTTTTTGATTAAAAATATACATCTTTGCATCACCGACTAATCGATTAACTGTTAAAAATTTGAACTTAGCATCTAATCAATGGTGGAAAGAGTCCGGTTTTCAGTATAATTAATTGCTACAACGCAGCTAATTGAAAGTTAATATTCTTTTACCGTCCAGGCATAATATCGTACGTCACATTCAGTCGCGAGAAGAGTACGGTAAATGGAGAAGACCTTCTTGTTTAGTGAGGCGCCTAAACGAGCCTAATCCTAGTGGAATCTATGAATCGAAATGGCCGTTCCAGAAGAGAAAACTAATAAAATTGATTGCAATCAAATTTTAATTGTTACCACCAGCAGTCGCGCTTCACAAATTGAAAGTTTAATATACTTTAGCGCGATATTGTACGCCACATTCGGTCGCGAAAAGAGTACGGTAAATGGGAAAGACTTTCTCGTTTAGCAAGGTGCCAAAAAGAGGCTAATCCTAGTGGAATCTATGACTCGAAATGGCGCTTTCAGAACTGAAACAAACTTATTGAAATTGATTGTAATGTAATTTTAATTTGGCTTCCCTCTCAGTTCGATATAAGGATTGCAGAAGAATCCTGTTTCCTAGGGAATCAAGTTTAAAATTTGTTTGTGGAGACAGTTGACTCCTGCTCTTTCACACTTCCAAGTTGAAATGTCTACGATCGACTGACTGATCGTTCAACTGAAACGATTTGCGCTATAATTTGCAAACACTGATATGAGCTCAGAGTTACATCTAATGTTTTTTTCGGTCAAAATCTTTTTCCATCGACTATTGTCTTGCAGTACCCAATGGATTTTGATTCAAAATAGACTTTACCTTTCAATCAAAAATATTGATGGAATCTATGAATCGAAATGACCGTTCCAGCTGAGAAAACCAATGATTGAAATTGATTGCAATGATATTTTAATATGGATTTTCTTTCAGCTCGATATAAGGATTTCAGGGAACTGTTTGCGAGAGAAAAAAGTTTCAAAATTTGTTCGTCTAGACAATTGATCTTTCTCTTCATTGCTTTCAATTCGCTTTCTCATTTAAACATCAAATGTCTTTTATTGCCTGACTTATAACTACACATTTGTACTGATTGCATCGCTCATTACTTCTCATCTTAGTTTGACTTTGAATCATTTCTCTTTTCTTGCCTATTCGCAATTTCCGTTCAATGTCATATCTGGTCTTTAATACTTCTCTTTTCTCAGATCCAGCAAATAGTTCCATTTCTCTCTCTTTCTCATTCATATTGGCAAGTCTCATCTGATCTTCTTCATCACCGATAAGGTTTTCATCAAAATCACCATTGAAACCTTCTGAATCTTCGTCACACCTTCAGCCTTATTTTCAATTCTTTCTCATTATCAATAGACACTTGAACCCTATTAAATGAAGAACATAAATACGGGGTGTTAGAAAATCAACTAGACCTGTTTGAATGATAACTTCGAAATAGCTGGGCCATTTTTTTTATTTTTAGTATCATTAGAAAGCTGAAAGTCCAACTTAAAAATATTTGTTCATTTTCAAAAGGAAAAATTCTAGGCCGAACTACCAATTCCATACGATGCAAAAAATTGTGAAAATTTTAGGTGAAATTTGAAGCAATTTTGTGTTAATTTTACTATGGGATGAAAATTCAATAATAGGGAAAATTTTTGCTAGATAATTAATTGAAATAAAAAGTTGCAGCATATTTTTTGACATGTATCTAAGATTCTTTTGACCTTAAAAAGTAAGAAAAATTCGAGTCCGAAATCAATGAAAAATTCGAAAATCCAAAACAGAAAAAAATTTAGTTTTCGTCCATTTTTGAGAGCTAAAGTTATGAGAAAGTTCTTTTTTCTATTTTAATATGTTTTCTAGTCGAAGACGATTCTAACAATATATCACGAGTCTGTTTATTCTGCTTGGTTCGAAAAATATTGAAGCGCAAATAGGTCTAGTTGATTTTCTAACACCCTGTATTAAAAGAGACAAAATTGGTAACAAAACGATCGCATTGATAGAAAAACATAAAGATATATCCTTAATAACGATTTCATGGTACATTTTGAGCACATCTATCATCAACCCCATTATATTACGAACATTTTGATATGTCGATAACCATTGTACGTCATTTACTAAAAAAGTTATGAATAAAAACTTTTCAGCATTACCCTGTTGCATAAAGTCTAAGCTCAAAAACTTTATAAACATAACTTATACTTTACTATCTTCACGAAAAATCATTCTCATCATATTTAAATGCCTAAATTCCTTTCTTTTGGTCTTTTTAGGTCATGACTCGATTCGCCAAAGTAATCTTTTCATAACTAAGAGCTTGCAAGCCAACAAAAGATTTTATTAGCACAAACAGCAAAAACAAGAGTAAAAGACTGCCATTGTAAATAGCGATGAGCTAATACAATTATCACATTTAAATCATATACAAGAGTTGAAACAAATGTACGAAAACGCGTGAAAATGAATTTCGTTCAAATTGAGACTCTGTTAGTTTGTGGGGACAGAAGAACTGAGTCCATTTGTAAGATTTGGAAACTTCTCTGGTGAACAGTTTTCGAGAAAATCCATTTCAAAGTTTCAACTTCGATAGCTGTTTGTACTATAACGGAATCAGATTATATCATCAAACCCATTTTACCGATGTAAATTTAGATGGCGAACCAGAAAACGCAATTATTTTGTCAAACAGACCTTTTCAGAAACCGAAACAGAATTTTTCTGTTAAACCGATTAGTTCGATTTTGATCGAAACCGATCTCTTTCTTCAACAGTTAGATTCATCGAGCTGAAACTTACTGTTAGTCCATAACATTTGATGGTTCATATCATGGACTAAATGCTTTTATCAATTTAATAACAGTTTTCTTGATTTTGGCCATTCGTCTTAAAACTTTGAGACTCAATTTTTCGAGAATGCCATAACTTACAATCATCATTCTTTCATAAATCTAATTCTTTACTAATTAATAATGCAATCCAATCAAATTATGTTCCATTAGCGTGTTTGGAACATAACTTTTGGCTTTTAAATGGTCGAGAAACAACTTATTTATCAAACTAAACTCATATTAATGCATATCTTGGTAAATAAAGCATTTTTCTGGTTAAACTTAAAAGTATAATGTAAAAAGAACTGCCAAAGACGCGAAAATTTAAGTTAAGTTTTGAAACTTGGTGGGTTTGTAGGGACATGGAAACCGAGTCTATTGGTGCTATTAAATAATTTATACGATGGACAGTTTTCTAGAAAATCGAAATCAAAGTTGAAACTTCGATCTGCTTTTGTCCAGCAATGGAAGCAGATTTTTTCATGCAACATATTTCAACAATGTAACTGTTGATGACCAACCATAAAATGTACTTATTTTGAGAAATATCACTCTCTTTTTTTCGTAAAACAAATAAGTTCGATTTTTATTCAACTGAACTTTTTGTGATAACAATAAGAGTTAGAGAGCCGAAACTTAGTATTTGTCGTTAAAAATGGTTTTTTCACATCATGGATTGAATACTTTTGCCATTTTATCTACAGTCCTCTTAATTTTGATCATTAACCTAAAAACTTTGAGACTCGATAATTCGATAATGGTAAAATCAACAGTCTTCATTCTTTGACCGAAAATGAGATTTTGCTATGAACTATAAAATGTGGAAATACTTAATTATTCAAGAACTTACAAATAAAGTTATAGCATTTTATTATTATGTTACTCAATTTTATACTTGCTTTTAAAGGCAAATGGTTACTAAAACAAAAATAATATGCGCTGAAAGGATATTCATTATTAAATGAATTAGCTAAGATTTTATTGGATAACGAGTCATGTTCTATTATAGTCCATAGCAAAGTCTAATAGTTGGCAAGAGAATGGTGCTTGTAGATGGTACCAATCTCGAAATATTGAGTCTCAAAGTTTTGAGGCAAATTTGACGAAATCAAGAGAACTGTTGTTACCTTGAATAAAATATTCAATCCACAAGATGCACCAACAGTATTTACACATGCATGATGAGTTTAAGCTTTTTAACTCTTTCAGTCTCCCAGTAACATCGATTTAACAGAAAATCGAACTTATTTGTTTTACGAAAGAAAGAAAGTGTTATTTCTCAAATATGTACATTTTATAGCTGGTCATCAACAGTTTCATTGTTGAAATATGTTGCATGAAAAAATCTGATTCCATAGCTGAACAAAACGCGATCGAAGTTTCAACTTTGACTTCGATTTTCTAGAAAACTGTCCATCGTACAAATTATTTAATAGCAGCAATAGACTCAGTTTCCATGTCCCTACAAACCCACCAAGTTTCAAAACTTAACTTAAATTTTCGCGTCTTTGGCAGTTCTTTTTACATTATATCTTTAAGTTTAACCAGAAAAATGCTTTATATACCAAGATATGCATTAATATGAGTTTAGTTTGTTGCATAAGTTGTTTCTCGACCATTTAAAAGCCAAAAGTTATGTTCCAAACACGCTAATGGAGTTTTTTTTGATTGGATTGCATTATTAATTAGTAAAGAATTAGATTTATGAACGAATTATGATTGTAAGTTAGCATTGGCATTCTGTTTGGCATTCTCGAAATATTGTGTCTCAAAGTTTTAAAACGAATGGCCAAAATCAAGAAAACTGTTATTAAATTGATAAAAGTATTTAGTCCATGATATGAACAAACAAAATGTTATGGACTAACAATAAGTTTCAACTCAATAAATCTTACTATTACAGAAAGAGATCGGTTTAGATCAAAATCGAACTAATCGGTTTAACAGAAAAATAAAAGTTCTGTCTCACGAAACAATTGCATTTCCTGATTCGCCATCTAAAGCTACATCTGTTAAATGAGTTTTATGATCAAATCTGCTTCCGTAATGGTACAAAAAGCGATCGAAGTTGAAACTTTGAAATGGATTTTCTCGAAAACTGTTCACCAGAGAAGTTTTTAAATCTTACAAATGGACTCATTGCTTCTGTCCTTACAAACCAAAAGAGTCTAAATGATAAAGAAATCCATTTTTACACGTTTTTGCCCATTTGTTTCAATTCTTGTATAAATGTGATAATTGTACTAACTTATTGATATTAGGTCTTTTACTTTCGCTTCTGCTGCTTGGACCTAAACCTACAAACGTAAAAGTTTTTGTATCTTTTTATTAAAAGTAACAATTGACTTCAATGTTTAATATGGACTCAAACTTAGCCTGTATAAGTATTTCAGAAGATTGGTTCCGAGAGGAAACGGAGCTAAAAATTGTTTGTTTAAACAATTGATCTTTTTCTTCACACTTCCAATTCGCTTTCTCATTGTAGCTTAAAATGCATGGAAAAGCATGTCAACTCTTTTCATCAATTCAAAACAATGAATAATTGTAATGCTTTTTCAACCGTATGTATCTATGTACCGAGAATTTATTTTATTTTGACTAACTTTTCACTCTTTTCACCAATTAGTTTCCCATTGTAAATTGAAAATGAATGGGAAGAAGATTACACTCTTTTCGTGGATTCAGGTCTTGATTTGTGTTTTTGTGGAAACAGACAGTAACTTAAATGCTCTCCAGACTAAATAAAATAAACAGGAAAACAAAAATATAGACTTGAAGAGCGACGTAATTTGCTAATAACCTTTATCTAATTAAGCATCTTTTGTCATTGATAAATATCGTTAAACTAAAAGCGCAAATCGACCTCAAGGCGACACAACTTTCTATGAAACAAAAATTATACGATTACCTGACTTAATATAAAACAATTGGCACTAACTGTGACTATTACATTGATTAAAAATTTTAGCAGAAGCTTTTTTCAAATTCTATTTTCGTGCAAACTATCTGATTAACTAAATTCAATTACATAACTCAACCAGAACAAGACTTTACAAGCAACTAACCAAAAGATTTAATCACAAAGTTTACTGATGAATAAACCATCAAAAATTGGATTTAGTTTTGTCGAAGACTGTATTAGGTCAGCTTTGCACTGAATTTTTAAGGTTTTTGCTTAAAATAAACATTTTTTTGTCAATGATCATTCGATTTAATTTATTTTGAACTTAAAATTTAATCAATTGAAATATAATTGCAACATAATCTGAGCAAATTGTTCAAATCAGCAAAGTTGCGATTCGCAAATTGAAAGTTAATATTTTTTATTTAACGTAAATATCGAACCACAACATCGATATATCGATGATTTCAAGATTTGGACCAATGAGTAAGATAACAAGAGAAACCAGAAAAACAGTAAACTTTGGATTGTGAGTTTGAAATTTCACGCTTTTATTTTACCCTTTGGACTAATCAGCACAAAACCCCGCCTCCTCGAAGTCTTTAAATCGCTTTTTTCATCAAATTTTCTAGCATTCTCTCAATTTGATTTAGATTTAGTTTATTTCCTCTTTATCACTTTATTTGTTTTAATCATGTCTGAGTCAAATGATGAAACAAGTGTTCAACGCGAAGAAAGATGGGGACTTTTGACTACAAGATTTATATCCCTCTTACAAGATGCTAAAGATTGTCTTCTGGATTTAAAAATGGTAATTATCCTTTGATCTATTTTATCTGTTACATATTGTTTTAATTATTATTTTCTCTCTTAAATATTCGTCTAATTAGGATGCTGATAGCTTAGCTGTCGTATTGAAAGGAAATAGTCGTAACACTCGAGAAAAACACACTGTGAACAAAAAGCTATTTCCGAAGGGTAGGAAAGTTTACGGGTGCCCTTACGAATGTGGTTTTGTATGCAAACCAGGTATGAGATACACAGTAACACGACACTTGAATTCAGCTATTATGTTTGGTAATCTCAAAAAACCAAGTTGCCTTGAAAGAAGAAAAATGGAAGTCATATGTAGAGATGGTACATGGCCCAAGTTGATAAAAAAGCCAGTGTTTTTAGGAAGGGTAATAGGAGAACGTGGTGGAGAAAAGGACAAAGTTTCATCTGAAAATACAGTTATAGCGTCAATATCTAGAGGAAAATATTATGCTTCTTTAGAGGAAGAAAATGAAAACAAAGTTCCAGAAAAAACAAAAACTCGAAGTCGAGGCAGAATTGCAACCATAAATCAACAGAATAACGAAGCTAAAGGCCAAGGTACTGCAAATCGTTCAGTGAATAACCGAGTGAATAGTCGGGTCATTATTCAAGAAAAATCATTGTTCGAATATCCGCATTTAATTGAAGACGTATTACAAGTTCTTGATAAATTGTGTACGTTGCCTTCACGACGTGATTATTTCTTTCAATGGGATAAGTATACAGGTTATGTTGACTTATTTGAAATCACAGACCCAAACATTGATCCTGAAAAATTCGATGGACCTAATGTCACAGATGTAAGTCTTATGCTAATCTTATTTGTTTGTATTATTTTATTTTATTATTATATTTTTTTTTATTTTTTTCTATCAGAATTTTGCAAGGCCTCGTATCATTAGCAGACCTCAATTTGAAGCCTTTCTAAGACGCGAGATATACGGTTTGAGAAAAGAAGCTACTGTAGCGGCAGAAGTAAAGTATAGGTGCCCGTATTGTTTTATGCTTGCGCTGTCCAGGGATGTTATCAAACGTCACATTCAGTCGCGAAAAAAGAACGGTGAATGGCGAAGACCTTCTTGTTTAGAGAGACGCCTTAAAGAGCCTAATCCTAGTGGAATCTATGAATCGAAATGGCTTGGCCCGAAGAGAGCCCCAATTATTGAAATTGATTGCAATGTAATCTCAATATGGATTTACTCTCAGCTTAATATACAGATTCCAGGATACAGTTTTCGAAAGCAAAAAGGTTCAAAATTTGTTCATCTAGACAGTTAGCTCTTTCACACTTTCTTCCAATTTGCTTTCTCATGATAACTCAAAATGCATGGCAAGGCATTTTATCTCTCTAGTCAATTCAAATCAAAATTATTCATCAGAGTAATTATAATACTCTTTGGACTAAATGATCTAAACACCAAAACAAAAATACACTTGTATAAACTTGAAGAGTGACTTAATTTGCAATTTACAGTTCAAACAATTAGTCCACTCTAATCACTCGCCCTGAAGTAAAGGGTAGCAAGGCTAACGGAAAATCAAAATATACAGAATTAAACTGCATAACATCACATAACCAAAAGAAATTATGCAAGCAACTAACCAAAAATTATATTGAAAAAATTTACTTATTGATAAATAAATGATTTATGTTTTGAAGAACAGTGAAAGCAGAGTTTCATTGGATTTTCAATCAGTTTTTGATTAAAAATAAACATCTTTTTGTCACCGATTAATCGATTAACTGTTAAAAATTTGAATTTAAAATTTAATCAATGGTAGAACGAGTTTGGTTTTTAACATAATCTGAATAAATTGTTACAATCAGCAGTTGCGATCGACAACTTAAAGTTAATACATATTAAGTATCATGAAATTTTTTATATTTGCTTTACATAATTTAAGTGAATATTTAAAATCAAAATCGATATATCGATATTCTCCAATTGCTTTGGACCAAAGAGTACAGATAATTAGAATGGTCACGAACCAGAAAAAACTGTAAAGCTGAGATTACGTTCTTGGTAACTAAAAATTTGAACTTAAATTTTAATTTAATCAAAGATAAACAAATTTTGGTTTTATATGTAATATGATTTTTAAGTACAAATTAGCAAAGTTGCCATTCACAAATTGATAGTAAATATTTTTTACTTTAATTAATTACTTTACATTCACTGAAATAATATGAATTAACATCGATATATCGATAATCTTAGCAGACGATCTGGACCACAAGATCACGAGAAAGCCAAGAAAAACTGTTAAGTTGAGATCGTACTTTACCCTTAAATTAAACGCCATAATGTTTGATTAGCAAAACTTAATTTTTGTTTTTAACAAGTTTTACAACATTCTTATTCAATTTGTTTTTATTTAGTTTGTTTCTTCTCTTTTTATTGTATTTGTTTTAATTTAATTAATCATGGCGGAGTCAAATAGTGAAACAAGAGTGCAACATGAAAAAGGCTTGGAAATTTTGACTGAAGACTTTGAAGGACAAGACGATCAAGATGATCTTTTAGATTTAAAAATGGTAATTATGTTTTGATCTATTTTATCTGTTACATATTGTTCTAATTTTCAATTTATCTCTTGAATATTCGTGTAATTAGGGTGCTGGTATCGTAGCTACCGTATTGGCAGAAAATGTTACGAAAGAAAAAACTAAAATTTTGAAATTGAAACAAGAGATTCGAGATCTAAAAAATAAAGAAATTGAACTTGATCTGTTTTATGCTTGGGCTAAACAGGCCATTTCAAACCGAATTGATCTAAAAAATAACAATGATCATTTATGGGTTACACCTGCAGAATTGTGCAGCACTTTTCCCGAGGACAAACTCTATGCAATTCTTGCTACTGAACCTTTTCCTATCGAAAAGCAGCTTCCAGGAGCTTCAGAAAAAAAATCAAACTTTAAATTAGTTTTAAAACCAAAAAAACCGATCGAAGTTATTCTAGTGAATCAGTATCCGGAGAGAAATGAACCAAATGTACAATCAATGTCAGTTGAATCTGCAAATTTACTTCTTCCATCTACATCCAGAACTGATACCTCAACAGATAAATCAAATGAAAAGCCAAATGAAGATACAGAGGAGCAAGATGAAGATTGCGAGGAGCATGCAGATTTTTCTGATCAAGAGGAGCAAGAGGACGAGAACGAAGATATTGGAGGTAAAGCAGAAGACAAAGATGGTGCTATGGAAGAAGATGATTCAAATGACAATGATGAATCTAAAGTAACATCCGACACTGATCCGACAGAGCAAGAAGAAAAAATCCAAGATGTTGGAGGTAAAGCTGACGAAGTTATGGAAGAAGATAATTTAAACGAAGTTGCTTTATTAAATGAGTCGTGTGAAACAAATGATCTAAATGTTATTTCGGCACCAGTTGGCGTCTCTGCCGATTCACCTGCACTATCAACTACAACTGATGCCTCTGAAGGTAAATCAAATGAAAATGAAGATACAGAGGAGCAAGATGAAGATTTAGAGGAGAATGAGGATTATGCTGATCAAGAGGAGCAAGAGGACGAGAACGAAGATATTGGAGGTAAAGCAGAAGACAAAGATGGTGCTATGGAAGAAGATGATTCAAATGACAATGATGAATCTAAAGTAACATCCGACACTGATCCGACAGAGCAAGAAGAAAAAATCCAAGATGTTGGAGGTAAAGCTGACGAAGTTATGGAAGAAGATAATTTGAACGAAATTGCTTTATTAAATGAGTCGTGTGAAACAAATGATCTAAATGTTATTTCGGCACCAGTTGGCGTCTCTGCCAATCTACCTGGACCATTAACTACAACTGATGCCTCTGAAGGTAAATCAAATGAAAATGAAGATACAAAGGAGCAAGGTGAAGATTTAGAGGAGCATGAGGAAGAGAGCGAAGATGTTGGAGGTAAAGCACAAGACAAAGATGAAGCTATGGAGAAAGATGATTTAGATGGCAATGATAAATTCAAAGTAACAACAGCTCAACCTAAAAAACAATCACTTCATCGTAAAGCTGCTCAACGCAACCTTTGCACTCAAATGCGTCATTGTGATTATGTTAAAATTAAGAAAAATAGTATTATTAAAAGGAAGGCATATCCGAAAGAAAGACTAAAAGTAAGAGGACGTGGTAAAAACAAGGATAAAGAAAATTTAACTCCAGCTTCAGAATCTAAAGCAAAAGATGATGTCTCTGCAGAGAAAGAAAATGAAAAAGAAATTCAACAAAAAGTAATAACTAAAAGTCGAGTCAAAATTTTAGGCTTAAATCAACGAAATAACGAAATTAAGTGCGAAGATAAGGAAAATCATCCAGTGAATCGCCGAGTTTATATTCGAGCCAGCACTCAAGACAAAGTAAACTTCGAATATCATGATAAAATTGCAAACGTATTACAAGCTATTGATAAATTGAGTTCGTTGCCTTCACGACGTGATTATTTCTTTCGATTGAATAAATCCAAAGATGTTCTAAAGTTATACGAAATCATAGAGATAGGCGTAAATGCTAAATTGGAAAAATTCGATGAACCTGATATCACAGATGTAAGTCTAATGTTTTTTATTTCTTCTTGTTATTTATTGTTATTTTATTTGTTCTATCAGAATTTTGCAAGGCATCGTATTTCCAGACGAGGATTTGAAGAATATTTAAGACGCGAGATGTACGGTTCGGGAAAAGAAGCTGCTAAAGAGTTCCAAATAAAATATAGGTGCCCATATTGTTTTATGCTTTCGCTGTCCAAGTGTAATATCATGTATCACATTAAGTCGCGAAAAATTTACGGTGAATGGAGAAGACCTTCTTGTTTAGTAAGGCGCCTTAAAGAGCCTAATGTTAATGGAATCTATGAATCGAAATGGCCGTGCCAGAAGAGAAACCCAATTATTGAAATTGATTGTAATAATATTTTAATATGGATTTACTCTCAGCTCGATATAAAGATTCCAGGAAGCTGTCTGCGAGAGAAAAAAGGTTCAAAATTTGTTCGTCTAAACAATTGATCTTTCTCTTCATTGCTTCCAATTCGCTTTGAAAATAAACATCTTTTTCCATCGACTGTTGTCTTGCTGTTTCCAATTGATTTTGATTCAAAATGGGCTTCACCTTTCAATCCTTTAATAGCATTTTCGACTTTCTCTTTTCCTCCATGTTTCTGTGTCCCTCATTGTTTCTCATCTAAGTCAGGTAATTTTTCAATTCTTACTCATTATCATGAGACAATTGAAGCCTATGAAATTAAAGGATTTAAAAAAGTATTTAGAGGTTCAAAAAGGGTGAGTTCGAGTGATGAAAAATCTTACGGAAAAAATTGCTTGAAAACTTGGCACAAAAAATATATTTAAAGTGTTGGATTTGGTGGGAAAAGCGGGTCCCGTCTTCGTTTTTTGATGTACTTTTTTATTCTACTCTCTGTTTCTGAATGAAAAAAGGTTCAAAATTTGTTTGTCTAGACAGTTAGTCTTCTCTTTCTTGCAATTCGCTTTCTTATTGCAACTTAAAAATGAATAAGATATTTTAAATCTTTTAAATTCAGATCAAAACAAAGAATAATTGTAATACTCTTTGAACAAATAAACGAACAGAAAACAAAAATATAGACTTGAAGAGCAACTAAATTTCAACTTTAACTTTATACAAACATAAACGTCTTTTGTCATTGATAAATATCGTGAACTAAAAGCGCAATTCAACCTCAGAGCCACACTATTTTCTATGAAACAGAAATTTTTGACTTGCCTGACTTTTAACTAAAAAAATTTGTGCTAGCATTGATTATTTCATTTATTAAACAATTTTGCTTAACTTATTGATTGATAAACTATTAATAATTTGATTTATGTTTTGGCGAAGATTGAGCTCAGAGTTACACCCAAAGAGTAATTTTTCAATGTTTTTTGTTGGAAAATAAACATCCTTTCGCGTTAATTCAGCGACTAACTATGAAAACTTCGAATTCGGAAATTCTAGAATGAATTTAGTTTTTAATATAATCTGGTACAAGTGATTGAATCAGCAAAGTTGCGAGTCACAAACTAAAGCAATGATTTTCAATGAACGTGCTTTAAGACTTGAATTTAATAAATCAACATCGATGTATCGATAGTCTCCAAATGATATGACTAAATGGCTCAAACCACGCCTCCTCAACCGTTTGTGTTTAATTCACAAAATTCAATTTTTGTTATTATCAAGTTTTACAGCATTCTTATTCAATTTCACTTGTATTTAGTTTATTTCTTATCTTTTTATTGTATTTGTTATAATCATGGCAGAGTTAAATAATTTTGTGAATGAAATCAGTACTCGGCATGAAAAAAGCTTGGGACTTTTGACTACAAGATTTGTATCTCTTTTACAAGACGCTAAAGATGGTCTTCTAGATTTAAAAATGGTAATCATGTTTTAGTCTATTTATCTGTTCATATTGTTCTAATTTATCATTCCCTCACTAAATTATTACACTAATTAGGCAGCTGATATCTTAGCTGTCCGTCAGAAACGGCGAATCTATGATATAACCAACGTATTGGAAGGAATTGGTTTAATTGAAAAGAAATCCAAAAATTCAATTCAATGGCTCGGTGCTGGACCTGGTTGTAACACTCGAGAAAAAACTGAAGAGCTTTTAAAACTGAAAGAAGAGTTGATAGATCTAGAAAATACAGAAATGGAGATTGACCAGCATTTTTCTTGGGCTAAACAATCTATTTTAAACATCCTTGATGAAAAAAATAACAAAGTTAATTTATGGGTTGAACATAAAGATTTATGTAACTCCTTTCCTGATGACACACTTCTTTCAATTCGAGGACCTGCCGGTTTACAAGTAGAAGTACATCTTCCAGAATCAAAGGTGGTTGAACCTTCAGCAAAAAAAACCAGACTACATTTAAAATCCAGAAACGGACCGATTGAAGTTTCTTTAGTAAATCAGTATCCGGAAACAAATGAACCAAATGTTATTTCAATGACAGTTGACGAATCTGCAAATTTACTTCTACCATCTACATCCAGAACTGATACCTCAACAGATAAATCAAATGAAAAGCCAAATGAAGATTTAGAGGATCAAGATGTCGATTTAGAGGAGCATGAAGATTTTTCTGATCAAGAGGAGCAAGAGGACGAGAACGAAGATATTGGAGGTAAAGCAGAAGATAAAGATGAAGCTATGGAAGAAGATGATTCAGATGACAATAATAAATCGAAATTAACAGCTCAACCTACAAGACAATTATCTCCTCGTAAAGCTGCTCAACGCCATCTTTTCATTCAATCGCGGCACCATGATAATGTTAAAAATAAGAAAAATAGTATTAACAAAACGGAGGCATCTCCAAAAGAACGACCAACAGTAAGAGGACGTGGTAAAGACAAGGACAAAGTTTCATCTGAAAGTACAGTTCCAGCGTCAGTATCGAAAGCAAAAGATGATGTCTCTAAAGAGGAAGAAAATGAAAAAGAAGTTCCAGAAAAAACAAGAACGCGAAGTCGAGGTAGAATTTCAACCTTAAATCAACAAAATAGCGAAGCTAGAAGCCAAGATACTGAAAATCATCCAGTTAATAACCGAGTGAACAGGCGTGTCAATAATCAACCCAAAACTCCTTTAGAATACCATGAAATCATTGCAGATGTATTACAACCTCTTGTAAAATTGAGTCCGCCGCCATCAGGACGTGATTATTGCTTTAACTTGGATAAAAGTGAAGGTTTAGTTGATTTATTCGAAATCAAAGATTAGTTGTTGTAATGATGAAATTTAAAAATATAGTTTAAATTAGCCAACTAAAAAAGCCTGATAAACATTCAAAATCACACTTTAAGTTTAAATAAGCATACCTCATGCACATCCATTATTTATAAATATTATAACATTTGTATAATCAAGCTCCAACAAAGCAAAAAGCTGACATCAATTTGAACTAAGCCATCTCTATGTAAATGCCCAATATATTTAATTACAAAGAAAATGTTAAATAATTAATCAAATTTATTTCAAATATTTCGTCGTTAAAATAATTTTCCCGTGATCAGAAACGAGTGAGACAAAATGACTGCTATAAGTCAATACTATTTTATTCACATTTTCAAACGAAAGAATCAAAATCTTTCTGATATGATTTGAGATTTTTGATCTTACTGTAATTCAATCGGTTAAGATATTTTAATTTAAAAGTGTTGAATGTAATTAAAGACAAGTGAAATTATAGATCATTGTATCTCAAGCAAAGTCATGTTAATCCCTGAATTCTGGTTGATTTTTGTGTTTTCAAATATTGATCACCCTATGGCTTGATTGTAAATAATTTCACATTACAACGTGTACCTCATGCTAATTAGTAATGAACAAATAAATCATCCTTTCCTTACTACTTCCTGATATTTGCCGTTATTAGCTGCCTTCTACATCAAACGAGCAACTTCAACCACAGGTATTCTGTAATAACTGAAAGATCCCTCTAATCTAAAGCAAAACATATTTTACAAACCGTATTCGCTTGTGTTCACTAAATATATTCAATTTTTTTATATCCTTTAATCTTTTATTATTAGTTGTTAATATTTATTTAGTGATTTGAAAATTTCATCTCTGAGGTGAGTATCATTTTTTTCATCGAATTGGTAATTTATGGTAACTCCTGGCTCTATTTTCATTCTGTGTTTTTTATTACCATTTCAGCTATATTTTGCAGCAAGATTCCTCTGAATTAATAGTTAATTATGACTTCTTATTTGGATCCCATGGGTGACGAAGAATATCTCGAACCAAGTTTAAGGAATATACTGGAACTCGACTCATTAAAATGGGTTAGTTATCCCTTACCTAAATATTTACTCATTCTTGTCTTTATGTTATTTTTTTCCTCTATACACTTTTCAGTTGTTTTGACATTTTTTCTTAATTTCCTTCTAGGTATTTGTTGGTGGCAAGGGTGGAGTTGGAAAGACGACATGTTCTTGTAGCCTTGCTGTTCAACTGGCCAAACGTAGGCCATCAGTTTTGATAATCTCAACCGATCCAGCTCACAATATAAGTGATGCATTCAATCAAAAATTTTCCAAAGTTCCAACACTTGTTAATGGATTTACAAACCTACATGCTATGGAAATTGATCCAAATTTAGGAGTAGCTGAATTACCTGATGAATTCTTGCAAGAAAGTGATCCACTTAGAGGTGCCTCTAAATCTGTTATCT
Organism: Tetranychus urticae; assembly: GCF_039701765.1. Lineage (NCBI taxonomy): Eukaryota > Metazoa > Arthropoda > Arachnida > Trombidiformes > Tetranychidae > Tetranychus > Tetranychus urticae. Next base: position 18,874,554 of record NC_142958.1, on the reverse strand, counting down.
CTGAACTTCTTGGTGCTTTACCCGGTATTGATGAAGCAATGTCTTACGCTGAAGTAATGAAATTGGTTAATTCAATGAACTTCTCAATTGTTGTGTTTGATACTGCTCCAACTGGCCACACTCTTCGTCTTCTATCTTTTCCTGCTATGGTAGAAAAAGGCTTAGGTAAATTGTTGAGATTTCAATCTCATTTATCCCCGATGATTTCCAATTTTGCCAACCTCCTTGGATTGACTGATTTTTCACCTGATGTAATGTCAGCCAAAATTGAGGAAATTTTACCCATTATTCGAACTGTGAATGAACAGTTCCGTAATCCTAGTTTAACTACATTTGTCTGTGTCTGTATTCCGGAATTTCTTTCCCTCTATGAAACGGAAAGATTGGTCCAAGAATTAACCAACTGTTCAATTGATACTCACAACATTGTTGTAAATCAATTGCTATTTCCAAGCAAATCCGCAGAGAAACCTTGTCAAATGTGCACTGCTCGAGTTAAATTACAGACTAAATATCTTGAGCAGATAATGGATTTGTATGAAGACTTCCATATTGTTAAGTTACCCCTTCTGGACCATGAAGTTCGCGGAGCTGAAGAGATAGTGAAATTTTCTCAAAACTTGGTTGAACCCTATGATCCTGATCGACATTAGTCACATACATTTTGTAACATCAAATTTGGAATCAACTAAAGGTTCAAAATTACTGGAAGGCAAAAAGAATTAGATTTGATTAGAAAAAGTTTCACTGTAAAAGCTACTTTTTTTACTCAACATGATTTCTTTGGTGTACTTGGAATATTAAATTATTTAACTGAATATGTAAGAAACCTAAAGTTACTATCGCTATGAATTTTTAAGTATTTTCAGCAATCGCAATTCAACAAATCTATATCCCATAAATAAAATCTACTGTTCAACATTCAATATCCCTAAAGCCTATAATCAATTGATTTAACACGTATACAATGTTCACCCAATAATTACCATAGGCTAATAGGGAAATCAGAATAAACAGATTAGCAAATGTTAAAACAAATTACGGTTGTAGAACGAAATGTTGCTGCAATTCAGGTATTGATTCAGTGTTACGGAATGAGTAATACAAAAAAACAGGTTTCGCATTTGATCGTTAGATGGTTCTGTCTGAAAATTTTGGCGTAAAAACTAAATAACGTTTTAATACAATCATTTGCCTTTAAAGTGGTGAATGTTTAAGACGTATACTTGTTTAACGGTGATTTAACGTGTCAGCCGAAAACATTGATCAACTAATTATAAACCGTTTAACTATTGTGTTTTTGGTTAAACTTTTCATTTGTTTAACCCATTCTTTTGAACGGAAAGTGTTTTCTTACGGAATATCTTAAGCAACATTGTCCACTTTCCGCTTGGTCTTGTGAACCTTTTTTTGGTTAATCACAATGAGTGGGACATCGGTGATCACCTTAAGAGCCTGCTTATTAATTTTAATTGTGATCTTTTTCCAACAACAATTGGCTCAGGCTAAAAAATTATCAAGTAAGTTTTCACCCTTAAAAATCTGTCTCAATCTACAGTAATTTGTAAATCAAAAACCTGATTGATTCGAAATCAAGTTTGTCTCAATTATTCATAATGTCGAGATTTTGTCGTTTCTTTCTTTTTAAACTTCATTCACACTTCTCAGCTTACCCTGAACTTCAACCTGTTTAACATTAGTCTTAATATTGTTTTTTTTCATATCAACTATTGGTAATTGAAGTAAGATTAAAAGGTTTAATCGCATTTTGATTGTGTTAAAGTAGATTCAGAACTGAAAAATATTCCAGATTGAAAAGTAGTGCGTAAAGGTTGTTTACTCAAGGAATCATATTGTTAAAAATTGCGAGTTTAATTTATAATTGAATTAGTCAGGAGATAATAGAAATTGTGACAAAACTGATTAACTGGTCAAAGGGATAAAAGAAAGTAGATTATAAAGGCTTTTTCAATTCAAAGCAAAGTTTAATGCAAGAATCACTAGCAACTATTATAAGGTTTTACCTCTTCTAACCGTGTTTCTGGCTATACCTTTACTGACCTGGGATCTTGACGAGGTCAGACACACGCGATAATAGACTAAATGGACAGTTACACCCAAAAAAATAATATAAATAATGATAAATAATAAAGTTTGCTCGTCAAAATCCTTGAAATGTTTCTTTTTTTCATTATAAAGCACTTCATCAGCAACCTAATCACTATCAACATGCGAATGATAATAATGAACAAAAAAAAGTTTCATTATTAATATTCAATTGAAGGTTTGTTGGTTATTTTTTTCTTGCTTTGTTTCTGTTGAAATACATTATCCTTACTACCTTATTGTTTGATCCAGTCAAATGGTCAGTCAGTTTTTGTGATGGTTGAGGGTTAAGTTTGATTGAGTTGATTTAATTAGCATCGAAAAACATCTTTTTGTTTAATTGTCTAACTTGGAGTGAGTGTAAAAATTGATGTTGGTTATACTGTTTTGCCTTTTTAAAAAAGGTTCATTATGATTGATCAATCGTTACTTGATTTAATTCAATTTGAAGATGACAAAAAAGCATGAAATTGGGTTTCTAATTATCTCCAAACTTATATCAATCAGCATAATCGTGAGTTTATTGAAGAAGCAGTCTAATGCTACTGATTACGATGATGATGATAATAATAATGTGATGACGAGGTAAACACAAAATGTGAAAAGCATCCTAAAAATAGTGGTTTACAGGGTTAACAACAAGAAATCACAAAAGGTAAACAATTGAAACAACAATTGATCTTTTGATTAACATTTGAATTAACCCAGGAAAATGTGTGATGTTGATTTTTTTCATTTTTGCTGCCAATTGACTTGAAAAGGTAGACAAATGGTTGATAATCAGGGTTTATAATGGCGATCACAATTTTTTAATTTCATTTCAAGCAAACACAATTTCCCATTAACATATGATCTCGGTTTACCTTTCATTATTTACCATCAATAGTCCAGTAAAAAGAGACTTTGTTTTTCACCTGTTACCAGCTTTTATTGTAAGATAACTTGACTTTCATGAAATGAGAATCACTGTGAACTTAACCTGAATTCTCGGACATCAGCCGACTCCAAAAGATGATATATTTATATAAATATATATTTTACAGTATATCAGGTAAAATAAATTAAAATGAAATCACGTTAACATCTTTAACTTTTTTTCTGAAGCTTCTTTCTCTTTCTCTTTATCTTCCAACCTTACCTTGACCGTTAGGACCATTTCCCATCTTTAGACCTCAACCAATCGAGGCTAATGTTATCCAGTCAACCATTTATAAATTGTTGTTGCTCCTGTAGTTGTTATTTTGTTTTTTGGTGTTACTCTTGTTACTTGGGCTGTTGTTTGTTGTATATTACCGTTTAGGTTATTCAATCTATTGACACCAATCACAAACAAAACCATTAGGACCAGATAAGACCGCTTAGCCCGGTTCCTTGGGTTTGGTGAACATCGTTATTTAGCACAAAGTCCACATCATCATAATCATCATTCTTATTCTCATTCTCATCATCATCAACAACAACAACAACTTGATCATCATCACCTGAACCATTATCAGCATGATGAGTAACAACATCGTTTAGTCAGTAAAAAAAGTGGCCTACAGTTTCTTGCTTCTCTCTTCTTCTTCTTCTTCTTCTTTTCCTTCTGACCTAATCAATAGAACCTAATTAGCTAATAATTTTTAATTGATCTTTAATAATCAATGGATAATCATATTTACTGATCTTTTCTTTTGCGCAAAACACACAAAATCTTGAACACAATTTGTAATGTTAAATTGATTGACTAACAACTTGAAACATTCAGGAAATTATGAGTCTATTTGATTAAAATGTCAAACTTGTTAATGTTAAAAGAGACAAACCCTTAAATGTAAACAAATAAATGAATAATCAATGAAATGAATGAAAAAAATCACACTTTTTTGCTATTCCATCAACTAATCATGTTTTTCTTTCTATTTTTCTTCTTTCTAACTTTATCTGAATGGCTCATGCTGCTGATTTAATCTGGTAGATGGAAGAGCACTTTTGAAGGCAAAAACCTTGACAAATCCAAATAAAAAGGTTGTCTGCTATTATACTAATTGGTCTCAATACCGGCCCAATCAGGGTAAATTTGTTCCAGAAGATATTGATCCAGATATTTGTACACACGTTATTTTTGCCTTTGGTTGGCTTAAAAAGTCCAAAATTTCAGCCCATGATCCAACCGATGAAACCAAGGCTGGAAAAAAGGGTCTCTACGAAAGAACCACTGAGCTCAAATTGAAAAATCCAAAGCTTAAAGTCCTCTTAGCCATCGGTAAGTCCAAAATTCCCATTTTTCGTTAAATGCCAAAATCGAAACTCATAACTGGTCCAACTTAGCGAAGTCAAAATATAAAAGTACATTGTTCCCAAAAAGACCTTTGCAAATTGAGAAAACAAAAGGTTAGACAATAGATTAGGTTTAAATTTTGATGATTTCTTTGTATTATGATGATAAAATGATTATGATATAATTGAAATTAAATGAATTGTTCACTTAAAATTGGATTGAGAGTGATAAAAGGAGACTCATAAAAAGCATACTGATATTGTTGCGTTAATAATTATGATTTGTTTGATTGCTTTTGAAAGCAAAAGGATCTTTTTCTGGATGATAGTAATCATAATCACAATACATGATTACCATAATAATAATGATATATAGTTACCTTTACAATTGAAAAAGGCTGAAAACGTTGATTATCTTGAATTATATCCAGTTATTATCTTACGATTGGTAAGTTAAGTTCAATAACAATCCAATTGACCATTGATATGCAAATTAAAGGGATGGGTTGAATATTGATTATCATCATTATATCCATTTGTAGCATCATCAGCATCATGGGAAAAGTGAATCAACGTGTTGACTCTTTTGTGATTCAACATGCATTTATATCGACAATTGGGTGCTTCTGTGAAACCAACATCTATTTTTAGCTACAAGAATGACAAAGAAAAAGGAGAAACAACGGAAAATGTGATTAGAAAGCGATAATAATAGTATTAATATAATAAAGTAAATTGTAATGAAGTTTACGATGAAAATTATGATGAAAAGACAAGAGAAAGAGTTAAATGAATGAATCAATTCAAGTAATTTGTCGTCACCTTTTTGTTAAACTTCAACATTTCATCTTCAAACGCTTTTTCAACTTTCTTTTCTTGGTGGAAGAAAAAAAATCGTATTTCCCTCAACAATAATTTGACCAAATTCTTGTTGATTAACAAATGTTTTGTATTTTTAAAATGTTATACACTTTTTTACGGCATTTTTCACGTTGTTATTACAATTGTTTTTCATGTTAAACAAAACACTCAATTTTTTTCATCATCATCACCAAACAATTGATGCAATTTAAAGTATCAATTATATTCTTTGAATTACTTTCACTAGATTAAAATTTCAACAATGAAACAGTCAACAAAAGGTACAACCCTATTGTTGTTAATGTTATTCTTGGTGTTTAACTAATTGCTATTATACACAATTGTGGCGGTTGATTAGGGTTGAAAAAGAGTTGAACTCAGTCTATTTTAACATTCATTTGTATTTATGATAATTGGTGAAGGAAAATTGTATGAGAAAAAAACCAAAATTAGAAAAGGAAACTTGGATTTGCTCGAATCAATTTTCAGCTCCAATCAAGTTGACCTCCAGTGATTAACTACAATCAATTGTAATTTAAACTAATTTAATATTAGAAACAATTAATGATTACTTTAAAGAGAAAATAATTAAAAGCTATTTTCTCTAAATTTTTCATTTTCCTCATATTTTAAAGTCTACTTTTCACCTTTTCAGGTCGACAAAGTGAGAGATGAAAGCTAATTTTAATGATAATTTTTTATTCGATTTACTGATTTCTTTTTGAAATTGTAACATTAAAAGTTAGAGTAAATTCAGCTGATTGGCGATTATAAGGGAAACTTGAAAATTTCTGCATTTATCTCTTTTTCACTTAATTCAGCATATGACAGTAATTGTTTGAATTGTAAGATTTATTGATGAAATGATAGTCTGGATTACCGATCAATCTTGTTTCAACAATTATCGATACAGTTCCGATTTAAACAGCTCAACTCTTTTCACTGGACAACTAGTTTAATCTGTTCCTCATCAAACCAATTACTTTTACGTTAATTAAGTGCGATCATTAACATCAGTCATCACTTGGTTTCTTGCAAATGTAGCCGATATTTGAATGATGATGAGGATGAGGATGATCAATGAAACGTTTTACGTTCACCACGTTCAGCTTTAGTCAGAAGGCCACGCTTCATCATAATAATCATCTTGAAAACTTTGATTTTTGTCTCCTTCCTTCTTCGGCTTCTTCTTCTTCTTCTTGTTTTGCCTCGTCTTCATCAATAGAAATAGATGAATAAAGAAGATGATTAAACAGGAAAATTTTTCAGTTCAATGAATGCTGATGGCAACATTTAAAATTTGACGAGTCAACTCTTCCTTCCAACAAAAAGAAGCAAACATTTTGATACAATTTTTATGTCAATCTCAAACAATCTTGAAAAAAAGGAAGACTCCCTTTGAAAATTGCGTCCTTTTTTCCTTGCGTTTTTGTGTTTTAAGTATGTGTATTTATGTGTGCTATTTAAATTGGAAAGGTTAAACCTGAATGTGCAATATAAGTCACATTTGATCAACCAAAAATGTTTATCCAACCAAACATAACACACACACACTTAAAACATTAAACTTAATAGACAACCAACATTTAAGATTGGTCAAAAGTTACTATTGTTGAGCAATTAGTAGTAACAAATTGACACTTAAATCACAATAGTCGTTACAACTGCAATTACCATTCAAATGTATTCATTGAGAAGATTCCTCATCATAATGAGTGAACAATCAAATTATTCATTCGATCAACACTAGTCCATGGTAATCAAACTTGCTTCTTTTCCGTGGCCAGATATTTGATCGAGTTGAGCTATAAGCTCAATTGTCCAATTAGTCTCCCATTTGGTTCAACAATAAGACAACAATTATAATTTGCTCCCAATTAGTCACCGAATAAAGCACAATTTTTACAAATGTTGACCACAACAGTAATCCTAAATCGAGTGAATACAAGTTTCTTTTTTTCTATCTGTAAGAGGATTAAGAAATGGAAAAGAAAATAATTGATATTAGTTGAGCGATTGATTCCATTCATCTTCAGTATTACAATATAATTAATATTGTGTTATCAAGAGTGTTTGTGAGAGACAGAAAACATAAATAATACTAATCAGTTAAATTTTTTGCTATTTACCTGATGAAAAGATAAGTATGAAATGGTTGCCGGAAGAAATTTTTTTACAGTTCCTTTACAATTAAATGCAATCTTTTTCTTTCTTAATAATTTCCTTTTTTTCTCAATAAACTTGATGGACAACATGGTAACCAAAACATATATAGAATGCTCAGAGTTTGCATACAATTGCAAGCATTTGATAATCAACCACTAAATGTGAGAAATTGAGTTGATTCCAGCCAAACGGTTTGGTTATGGTGATGATGATGATTAAGATGATGGTGCATCAAGAAGATTATTTGTTACATGTTTTTTTCTGTAAATTAAAAGTAAAGAATGATACAATTATAAATATTGTGTATTATTAAATAACCAGAATCAAGAAGCAAAAAATCATTTTAAATAAGCACATTTAGAGTAAACGGTAGTAAATTTTGTGCTTAAGCTTTCATCATGTGAATCCATTTTTTTGCAAACATACCTTAAAGAATGGTTAAGATGAAGGTAAGAGAAAGAGAAATATTTGTCAACATCATCATCTTGATCATGGATCGTTGAATTGCATTTTCAATTGAATTTAAGCTTTCCGGTTCTTACAATCACTCATATTTTAATCCGATTCGTGTACCTATGTATTTGTCGGTTGGCTGATCAGTCATGGAATCCAGTTTAGTTACTTTCATTTTAAACTTTGCTCGAAAATCAAGTTTCCTAGTTGCATGCTGAAAGTGAAAAAATATGCATTAGTACATTGATATTTGAATATCGTGAGGCGATTTAAATTTCTTTTTGTTCTGATGAATGAGCCTGACAATCAGCAAATTCAGATTTTGATAGAGATTAGCCGGTAATAAAAAGTAATGTTCGTTTCCAGTGATTAATGAAAACGCTCACACACACAAATGCACACACAACTGACACGATAAATACTTTCAGGTTAACTGTTAATAATTAGTTTACTTTGCAATCGATACTATCTCTTCAGGTCAAACCTGGACTTTGACTTACTTTGTTAACCAAGGTAGGTTAACTAGTTAACCAACCGGCCTTACCTAATATCTCAATTATAATCAAAATGAAATATAATTTATAAAAACGTATTTACTTATAGTAAAAACGTAGTTTTAGCTACAGCTCTTTCGTAGTTTCCTTTCTTCATCTTGTCACTGTTTTCTTGACCGTTGGTGGTGTACCTTTAACATTCAGATACAAAAAGCCAATTAGTTAGCCATACCTGGGTTATTTGAAAAGCGCTTGCTTATTGCTTGGCCAAAAGACCGGAAAATTGTAGTTGACAAAATAAATTGTACTATTTGTCCATAAAAGATGGTAATGATTGTAATACAGTGAAAAGAGCCTCCATTTTTAAATGTTTGCTGCAAATGTTTACAGTCTTTTCACACTTATTTTGACAAAAAAAACAGCGCCGTCTATTATATTGCCAATAGTAAGACGACGGTACTATCCTAGCACTGCTTATGCTAGGGTTAGAGTTTCGATACCAATAGATGGCTCTGATTTTTTTGTCAAAATAAGTGTGAAAAGACTGTACTTAAACTCGCCATTGATTTATCCAGGTTTTATTAGATTACAATAAAAAGCTGTACCGAATCTGATTGACGTCGTTAAGTCGAAACTATCATGATTTCATGTGATATCTAAGGGAAAAAAGAGAAAAAATGAAAAATAATTAACTGGTTAACTTATATCAAGCAAACATCTGAATTTTTAGCTTACCGAAAATCACACGCTAACTGGACAAAGATTTAAAAAATTGTTAAAGATGATTTAGTTAACATAAATAAATCCGAGTTCAGGTAAGCCAAGGTTGCTTTGAAACCTGAATTTATCAGATAGAGAAAAAAGAATTAAATTTACGGTACATTGATAAAAATACAGCAAGAATTAATACATTGAAGCCAATAGAAAGGGTTAGCCATGTTTATTCAGCAATAAAAGCTGGTTTGGAAAACAAGACGCATTTTTCTGCACAAAAGGCTATAACTATGAAATGGTTAACCAAATGTCAATAATTGCAGGCGTCTGATTAGTGAGAGTATGCGAGAACAAAAAAAAATGAAAATTGTAAACAATGAAATTAGTTGATTATTAACAAAATATTGAAACAAAGGCAAACAAAGCGTTGCCAATGTCATCAATATTAGTGGCCATACATTGAGATGAAAATTGCTAATCACAATGGCAATTACAACACACAAGTTAAATATTAATAGGCAATGAATACAAACAGGAACATGATTTGTACTTACAATAAATAGAAGCCGATTAAATCCCGTTGACCCATTCATCAAAAAAACAATAAACTCATTAGTTGACTATTAATAAAATTAGACATTAAGAAAACGCTGTCTTGCCACAAAAATTAAATTTGCGAGGGAAAGTAAAGTGCTTCCCTCTTTTGATTAAAATGTAATTACTTTTAGTCAATTTGTAAGTGCTAAAGATTGTCTTTGATCATGAATTTTAATTTATATTTTTTCTTGATTGTTTCTCATAATTAATCCTCAATGTCAATCTCCAATTCAAGTCAAATAAATTAAATAGTGAATAGCTGAAATTAACTTGGAATAAATCAGCGTTATGTTGTTACTAAAATTACAATCTTTAATGAAATTCGTTCAATCATTAAAATTGAAAAAACTGAATAATATCTAAGGTGTGACGATTTTTCCATTCTCATGCTATTTGTATTTATTACTTTATCAATCCCTGGAAAATCTGCACTCTAATGATTACAAAATTAATTTCTCACTTAAATGTTCTCACCTTGTTATGTTAGCTTTCAAACGCCAAATCAAATCCAGTGAAATTATCCACCAATCTTGAAGCTATCAACTGTACTCATTGTGATTCATAAAACTGACTCACAAACCATGATCAAATCAAAAATGTGATTGTGTGAGTGTTTGTTATTGATTTGAAAATTGGCAGACAATTGAGATCAACAACAATTTTTTCATGCAATTGATTTATTCAAATTGTTCGGTTGAATCTCAATCCTTACCTGCTTAATTAAGCACAATTCAAGTTGATCACATTGTCAAGACTTGAGATTAATCATTTTAACCTTTCTTGCTCTAACCATTGAAAATACCAATGACTTTGGTTTCATCAAGATGAAAAAGCAACTTCTCTACAGATTCAATGAAAAATGATTTATGAATTTCTGATTTCTGTTTAAGGCTTACTTTACAAATAATTGAACAAAAATTGACACTTTCGATTAATTAAAAGCGATCTTGAGCCACAAACAAATACAAAATTAATTGGGTTAACTGAATTGCCTGAAACATTTTTAGCAAGTTAAACATGATTTTAATTTTTATTGCAATCTTTCAATCGTTCATTGTTTATAGTGTTAAACTGTTATTGATTAGCGATAAGAAGGTAAAAAGGCTAATCAAACATAATCATCAATCAGCTCTATTGTTTGTCCATCACCAAGAAAATGTAATTAAATGATTACAGCGAGCACCTTGATTATCGAACTTAGTCAATTGAAATTGCATTTCTACGTTATAATTATTTTTCATCATTTCAATTCTCAATTGAATTACTCATTAAATTATCATTATCATTTATTTTTATACGTAAATTTGTTCACTTAGTTTAAGCTTGATTCTAATTTCTTTTTAATTCCCTTCAAACCTTCATTTAGTTAACCCTGTTTAAAAATTACTGTTTTTTGTATCACTGATCATATTCAATTGAGAAGAAAAAACATTTAATTAACTCATAATCACAATAACGGTTATTAAATTGATTTTAACCGCAGGTAACTTTGCTGTTATTTAATAGTATAACTTAATAAAGTTATTATCAGTAATACAAGTTACTTTACCAAACAAATGTTAATTGTAATCATTTTAATCATGATGATGGCAATCACATTTTAAGCGTTATATTGAAAAATAACATTTAATATTCAAATCAACCAGTGAATGGTCATGAAAATTGTAACTCCTGTAAATTTTGTTGTTTATTTTTGATCAATTGTTGCACTAATAAATTATAAATTTTCCGAAATAACAAAAAATTCATTCTAGACATTAACTAATCAGGTTGTATCAATGAGAAGCTGTCCAATGATTAGTAAATAAATAAGCTTAACCTTGATTCCAAACCAGAACCCAGTTTACCACCCTTAAATCTCGATCATCTTGGCTTTTTAATGATCGGTTAACCTTGCTTTGGTAGATAATTAAACTGATTGCCTTGGTTAATAACCACATATTTTTTTCCGATTAGTTAAAGAAATCTAGTTACTTTTTCCACGATTCTTGATAAGTTGGGAGAGGTCGGTTCTTGTCAGATAATCAGGCTTTCATGGTCACTTCTTGTTGCAAACTGTATTTTTTGCTTTTCATTGATATTAAATCAAGTAAGATGATGAAGCTAAATCCATGGATAAAGATTAATTGTTTTTATTGCGTCTGGAATAGCTCGTTTATTTTGAATCCTTTCAAAAATGCTCACAATCCTACGTAATCTCAATCCTTTGTTGGCTTGTTGACCATCAACCTTTTTTTAGCAAGTGGATAGTCATGGATAGTTTAAATTGATTTGCACAAATCTGGTCCATATTTTGATAACAATGGGTATGTCTGCCTGTCTTGCGTTTGAAATACTTGGATTATCTAATGAAGTACAAACTTAATGGTTACAATTTAGACTTTGATATAAGAATCAATAGATAGTGACCTTAACCTATTGATGAGTTTCGAAGTAATTGGCTTACTTAAAAAATGGAATGTTGAACTGATGAATTGATTTACTAATTCTTCTTCATGTTTTCTTTTCTCTCGACCTTTTCATTCAGGTGGTTGGACTTTTGGAACTGAACGATTTAAAACTTTGAGCTCCAATGCTTATAATAGGCGTTTATTCATCTTCAGTGCCATGGAATTTTTAAGAGAACGAAACTTTGATGGTCTCGATTTGGATTGGGAGTTTCCAAGGGGAAAAGAAGACAAGCAAAATTTCGTCGATCTTGTTAAGGTTGGTGATATAATCCTTGAAGTCATGATTAATCCTCAATCTTAACTTTTATTAACAATTAGTTTATTCACCAATAATTCTTTCTGATATCAGTTTCTCTTCCATCTTTATCGCCATCTCCACCTAAAGTCCAATCCCTTTTTTATGTCGATTTCTTTTCCTCTTGATTCACTTCCTAGTTGTCTCAACTCCTTTCTTAAATCAATGTCTTTATTAATTTGAGTATTTTTTGCCCTCTTTCATTCTTCTTTTTCTATTAATCAATTTACTTGGATTCAAACCAGGAACTGAGAGAAGCCTTTGAAGCGGAAGCAAAGGAGAAGAAACTTCCTCGACTGTTACTGACCGCGGCTGTTTCAGCTGGCGCTGATACTATTAAATCAGGCTACGATGTACCTGCTGTTGCAGCGTAAGTAAAACAACCCTGAAAAGAAAGAGAATAAAATAGAGATGAAACATCTTTAGACAGTAAAAATTCATAAAAAAATGTGATATTACATCAACACAATTAGGCCACAATTAACGGCATCAATGCAGCAAAACGATGCGTGTAAACACAAATATAATCTTATTGCCGTAACCGTCAGTATAAATGGAAATAGTAGCCATATCAAATCACCCCAGCATCATGTTGCTATCACTGCTGCTATCTTGTCTTACTTGATGTTTCTTCTTGTTTTATTGTTTCCACTTGAAATCCATGAAATTTAACATCAGATAAAATCAACCAATTTTCTTGAGCTTTAATTTTAATTCTTTTGTTTGGCTTCTTTTCTTATTTTTACTCCAATTCCAACCATCTAGATATCTTGACTTTCTGAACATCATGTCGTACGATTTCCATGGGAAGTGGGAAACTAAAACAGGTCATAATGCACCGCTCTATGCCCAGGCAAACGAAAGTGAATGGAGAAAGATGCTTTCTATAGTAAGTTGATGGATCAATGAAATATCCGGCATCAGCACAACAGGCTTGTCAGCGTTATTTTACCAAATCGTTGTTTTACCTTAGCAAATACTCAGTCGGAATATTTTAGCTGATAATCCATCATATCCTTGGAATGACACAATTTGTCGAAGGAGAATTAATCTTTCATGTTTGATCTCAATGCCAGACGAATATCATGATTATTGAACTAAAGACAACTTTTATTTCATAACAAACATGTTAACGAGAACTGGTTCAGCTTTAACTCCTTTATCCTGGCTGACTAGAAACAGAAAATGAAAAATTAGTATTTTACATTCATGTTTGATAGCAAGTTAGCTTTTGAAACAAATCTTACCACGATTAATGAGATTAACACGAAATTTTGACGATCATGAGAATTTTGATCTTAATTGAAAATTATCTTAGCAATCATTGAAAACAAACACGAAAGCATAGGCTAATTCACAAACATACAGACATCATAAAAATAATTTGAAAACTCTTAGCCGGACCAGCAAGCTCTTAACACTTGTTACACAATTTTTAACTCAATCAGATGAATTGACACCTCAGTATAAACAACCTGTTCATTTTTCGGGTGAAAAAAACTTCAAACTTTGAACAATCGAAAGTTCAATTAACTTAATTGGATCAAATAATTACACAATACCAAAATGAAAATTATAACAAAATTATAAATTTTAAAAAACGGTTTTGTACTTTTAGGAATGTTATGCCATCTACCGGTTTAGATTCAAACTAATATTTGACAATTTTATCAACAAACAGCTTTTTAATAAGAGTCTATTATTAATAGTTAATGTAATACTTACAGTCATTTTATTGCTAAAAGTGCTTTGATTACATTCTAAAGTGCTTTAATTACTTATGAAATCTGGAATCTGATCGGAATGACATTCCAAACTTTCGTTAATATGCGAAGTTTACAGTCTTCTTAGTTAACTGTGGATTTAATACATTCTCTACCGCTGTTTGCCGCTGGAAAATTGAAAATGACGAAACTTGATGAGATATTGTTAAGTTCATTATATTTTAGAATTGTAATTCTAATTTTGTCTCTTTTTACATTATTCTAGGATTACGGAGTCAAATTATGGGAAAAATTGGGTGCTCCAAAAGAAAAAATTGTCGTCGGAATGGCTACTTATGGTCGTAGCTTTACTTTGTCTTCCCTTCAACACCATGGAATGAATGCTCCTTCTGCCGGTGGCGGGAAAGCTGGTGAATTCACGAGAGAAGCTGGTTTCTTGGCATTTTACGAAATTTGTGATCTTCTTAAGGACGGTGCAGCTTCTTATCTTTGGGATGACGAGCAAAAGGTACCCTACTTGGTTGCTGGTGATCTTTGGGTTGGTTTTGATGATGAAAGGTCTATCCGAAACAAAATGAAATGGATCATTGATAACGATTATGCCGGAGCTATGGTTTGGACTGTTGATATGGATGACTTTACCGGTCGTTGTTCAGGAGTCAAATATCCATTAATTGGTATAATGGCAGAAGAGTTAATGGGTCGACCAACTCCTCAATCTTCATTTAATGCTATCGTTAAAAAAGCTTCTTCTCGACCTTTAGCTACAATTAAACCAACAACTCCCAGTGCTGAAAGTAATTTGATTGAGAAAAAATCAGATCTTGGAACAACCATATTGCCTGATAACGCAATAACGGAATCTGAGGTTGATCCAAATTCAACCAATGCTCGGATAGTCTGCTATTTCACCAAATGGTCACAAAAACGTCCAGGAGCTGGTAAATTTGAGCCAGAAAACATTGATCCAACATTATGTACACACCTTGTTTATGCTTTTACCGGCTTGAAAGATCATAAATTAGATGAAGACTCTGAAGATCCAGCCATACTTGCATCATTAGTTAAACTAAAGGAAAAAAATCCAGACTTAAAACTATTGTTGGCAGTGGGAGGTTGGATGGTTGGTCCAGCTCCGTTCAAAGCATTAACTGAAAACGTCTATCGTCAAACCTCTTTCACTTTCAGTACTATTGAATTTCTGCGAAAAATCGGCTTTGATGGTTTAGATCTATGCTGGGAATTCCCTCGTGGACCAGACGATAAAGCAAAATTCACCGGACTCATCAAGGAGCTACGTGAAGCTTTCGAAGGAGAAGCCAAAGGTTCTAAAAAGTCTAGATTATTATTAAGTGCTGCTGTTCCAGCTAGTTTCGAAGCAGTAGCTGCTGGATATGATGTCCCACAATTGAACAAGTGAGATAAATCACCACTCATCAAGTTACCAGTTTTTACTTTTAATCAAATCAAGAATTTTTAGCTTCAAGGTTTCATCTTATCTTCTGAAATGGACTGATCAGTCAATCTTATATGCTATAATGATTGCTTGAATCAATCCTTGTATTAATTTAGTCAATCCAATTATCTGTATGCTAATTTTCAGCATTTCATCGATTTGATTTCAAGTTAATTTCAACTTTACTCAATCATTTTCACTAATTTTCCATATTTTTTACTTTATTTTTAGTTTTCTGGATTATATGAGTGTCATGACATATGATTTTCATGGAGACTGGGAACATGCAGTTGGTCATAACAGTCCACTCTTCCCATTAAATAGTGCCACTGGTTACCACAAAAAGCTGACAGTGGTAAGTTCAACAAGTATCAAGGTTAGGTTAAAGTTGTGAGTTTTCCTCCTCGATTAGACCCACAACGTGATCTCGTTCATTTGTGTAATCCACACGTTTTGTTCGTATTTTGTTGTCAAACCTTATCTCCAATCATTCCATTTATTTCTGTCAAGTATTACCTAATGATGTTCAAAATCACAGCTTGATTGAGAGGGTAATTTTGAGTGTATTCATTAACCTTTTCAAGTCAAATCAGCAACAGTTGTAAATATTATCCCAAAATATGATAGTTATCGGCAGTTGATCAAGAAAAGTCAGTTTGATTATCCTTCATACTTTTTACCTTTTCAATTTTCCTCTCTATTGATTATGATGATCAGTTTAATCTAATCTTGACTGATTTCCTGTCTAATTAGTAATTACATGATTGTGGGCGAAAATTTATGATGCTTCCAATTTACTAGCCTTAATCTGTGAGTTCTGACCTTTTTTCAATAAAACTTGATCTTGATCAGATCTCAATTATAAGATGTATCAGCCTTTTCATAAGATGGAAACTCTTTACAGAAAACGATAATCATTAAGAATTGAAAATAAATCATTAGATGGCCATAATTTTATATTCGTCGGTCAAAGACTTTGGATGAATTTACATTAATCACACCTACTGATTTACTCCAATCATCGGAAAGCAGAGAAAAGTTAATGAATTACTAGGTATAGCTAATTAATATCAATTACTTATCAAAAATTAATACAATTTACATTTTACATAGAATTAAAAAAAAACATTTTCTCAAGCATTGAAGTTGACCTTTAGGAAAGGTTAATGTCATTTATCAAGGTAAATGATCAAAATAAACGAAAAAAGATGTTTGATTCTAGGCTGTCTGGTTGATTAAATTTTAACATATTTCAAGTCTAATTGATAATTTGTTAAACATTTTTCAATATGTTATTCCATGTTTGCCATTTTCATTGTCTTCCAACATCCCATCACTTTAATCCTGGATCCATCTCAATCTTCATCATCCTCATCATTTCTTCCTATTTTCATGCTTCACACTAATCCTCTTTATTTCATCTCTTCCCATAACAGGATTTCAGTGTCTCTGAATGGGTCAACAAAGGAGCCTCAAAAGAGAAACTGGTTGTTGGCCTACCAACTTATGGACGAACCTTTACTCTTCAATCGTCTAATTTAACTGATATTGGAGCACCAGCTATAAAAGGAGGTTTACCGGGTCAATTTACCCGTGAATCTGGATTCCTTTCATTCTTTGAAGTAAATAACCATTCAATGTTTCCACCAGCAATTTATCCAGTTGTTTCAGTGAAATAGCATTGTTGTGCTTACAAATATTAGAGTATTCAATGTAATATAAACTCATTCAACTGATGCTGGTTAAAACCCTTTTATTACAGTTTGAAAACATAATTTGAGTTGATCAATATTCATCAATCATAGTTGTTTAAACAATCAGTTTTGGATTATGGCCCATTAGCATATTAGGTTACAATCTTGACAAACTTAACCGAAAGTAATTTCAATCGCTGACAATTTGTCAAATTGATTGATCTTATGCTCAGTAATCTATGTCCTGAATATATTCAGTAATGGCTATATCCACAGAGATACAAAAATATGTTCAAAAACGGAGCTGAAATTTCTCATTCCGTTTAAACGGTCTACTTAACGTAAACTTACGTCAAACTCAATTTCGTTACTTTTCTGTCGTAACTTATGTCAATCGATCTAAATATTCATCTAAATTACTGATAATTTTTATATTTCTTTTTTTGTATTAATCATTAGGTCTGTGATTTACTTAAACAAGGAGCTACTTTAGTATGGGACAATGAACAAATGGTTCCTTACGCATATAAAGACGACCAATGGGTTGGTTTTGATGATCTCCGTAGTTTTAAAATTAAGGTAAACCCTAACTTGCATTTAAATCTATTCCTAAAAGTGTAGATGATTTTAAGATAAAAAATAATGTTTTCTGTATGAATGAGTGGTGGTACTTTATTTGTAACGATAACTATCATACATACGTATTTGAAGTTGGAAATAAACACAAACTAGATCAGATTTGCCATTACCATTATTCACCAGGAAGATTAACCAATTAAAAATTGATTTTCTCGACAAAATAAAGCTCAGCTATAATATAAGGTCAATATACTTTGAGTTGTAGAAGAAGAAGTTAAAGCTTTTCCCACTTCTTTAATTACTAATTTCCTCTCTCATCTTTCCATTCCACTTTACCATCATGATGATGATTACCACCATCTCTTCTTGGTGTCTTATCGTTACTTGCCTGAGTCCATAGAGAAGACAGGTCAACGTCTTTCAGTTGAAACCTTGATTTTGAAGATGTTGAGATAAAATTGCGCCTTTTCTTTCTTGTTTTCTTACAATTCCTCCTTTTTTCCTCCAAATTTGCATCATATTTTCACTCTTTGTTCATTCATTCATTGAGCTCTTACTTTTTTTATGCTAATTAACCCTCTTTTTCTTGTTATCGTTCATACAGGTTCAATGGTTGAAACAAGCTGGTTACAGCGGTATAATGATCTGGTCTATTGACATGGATGATTTCCGAGGAACCTGCATGGGTTTCAATTATCCATTGATAAATTCAGCAAAAGAAGAGCTAAGAGGTTATCGAGTTGCTAACCTGGAAACCTCAAGTAGTACATTAAATAATGCAATTGGCCAAAAACTAGGTAAGCCAGGATTAAAATAATGAGGCTAATTGATTAATGTATTATTAATATTTCCCCATTTCTCCCCATAAATTAGATAAAGATGAAGTTGTCTGTGAAGAAGAGGATGGACACATTAGCTATCATAAAGACAAAAAAGACTGTACAATGTATTATATGTGTGAAGGGAAACGTAAACATCATATGCCTTGTCCCCAAAACCTTGTATTCAACATTAAGGAAAATGTTTGCGATTGGCCTGAGAATGTTGAAGAATGTGCAACTGCAGCAGCACCCAAATAATTATAACTCAATACTTATATTACCAAGTTAATTGCATGTAATAAGCAAATGGAACACACACACACACATAACATACACAAGCAACATATAACTGTAAACAATTCATCATTTTTTACTCTACAAATTAACGACAAGCAAGCAACAACAACAACAACAATCCATCATTTGCATTTTGTGCCCCATCGTATTCACAAGGAAATTCACTTTGATGATGGCTTAAACCATCATAAATGATATAAATCATCATTGTCGTCATTTACCATCGCCATCATCCTCATCATCATCCTCATTAAAAGCATTGCTGCCCCTTTTACACAATCTTTATCTACAAGCCTTCCATCTAATAATTGTTAACTATTGCCACCAGTTTTTTCACTTGTTACTCAGAAGATGGATAAAAGGCAGAACCATGGGGATAACCCTGCGTTAATTACCTTTTTCATTCCCCTTTCTTCATCTTCATCCTTTTTCTGTTCATCTTCTCTATTGACTCAGTCTTTGCTGTAAGATCACCCAGATTTTTGATGAAAGAAGAGACCAGAAAAGCTTCAAGTAAAATACTTGAAAAACACATTTACAACTAGAAGACAGAGTCAATCCAAGAAGGAGGACAACATGACCAGTCCATTTTGGAACCAGTTTTCGGGCTTTAGGCATCTGTAAAATTTTGTTTTTTTTTATTTTAATTGAGCCAGTTTTCTTCTCTACCTGAAGATGAAGATGAAGCTGATGACGATGATGATGATAAAGAAAAGAGGAAGTTGAAAAGAGGAAACTTTTAGCTCTGGTTACGCTTTTAACGTTGCAATGATTGAAGGGATATTACATTACTATGTATGAATCCATTTGTAAACTCATCTTTCGGCATTCATTATCAGTATTTTTTGAAACATTACATTATCAAACTACTGATCTATTAGCTGTTAGATTAGCTTGAGAAGCTAAAAGCAAACAAGTTTCTTGATTTTTCTCAAAATTCTTTCTAATCAATTTAATCATAACTAATAGCTTGAGAATTGAATCGGAAAAGAGTTCACAGTTTCATTGAAACTGATTGTCAATATTACAACAACAACTGTTGTTTACCTTTGATATCAATGCTCAACACCATGAAAAATGAGTTTACAAGATTCCACAGGTTTCACCTTTATAATTATCACTATTATTAGCTACAACATTGTTAATAATTGTGAAAAAAGACAAATATGTGAGAAAAAAAGGTCGACACTAAACTCAAGTGAACAAAAAAGTACAATTTCAATGAATAGGAAGTGAAAAGTTTACCTTTAATGCTCACCTTGACTCTCAATGTTCACCTTCAACATGTTGATAAAATTAGATGTTTGAATCAGAATTTTTATCTTTCTCTCTTTCTCTTTTCTCATCATCTTCAACCATCGTCACAATTCTCAAGCATAAACATCAACATCATAATGTTTATTAATATCGAGAAAAGGGTGAACCAGAAAAAAGGAACAAAATTTACCAGTATTTTGATTTTGTCTTCCGGGAACCCAAACGTTACCTGTTTACATGTGTGAAAAAAAGCTGGTTAAGAGGACAACCTGCAGAAGAATGGAAAAGAAGAAAGGCAAAAGAAGAAGAAAAAAATGATGTTCATTGTTATCATCATCATTGTGAATGCTTTCTCTTACAACTCCACCATCAGTATCATCATATCTTTTTTTATACATATTAATATTATTAATATTTACTCTTTCACTTTTATCAAATTTTCTCACCATCTCCATCATAATTATCATCATCATCACCACCATCAATCTCATCATTCCATCATTTCTTTCTTTCTTCGTCCACTTCTTTTCTTCTTGAAATCTCTCAGATTTCCAATGTAAAAAAACTGATACCTGCAACAAGATCATCTCATTTCTCACCACTTTTCAATGAATGAACATTTTTTACCTTATTTGAATGAAAAAAAATCAAACTCAAAATGCATCAAGCCAAATGTTGTTTCTCAATCTCTTTCCTTCACAAACCCATTTTAAATGTGATATGAAAACAAAAAACAAAATTAATTTTAACCAAAAAAATTTAATAATAAACAAAAAGACTAAATGGCTCAAATAATTGTTAAAACAAATTTCTTATCAAATTTCTGGTAATTCTGGATAAGCAAAGACAAAAGTGGCTATTAATGAACACTAATCATTATAATTTACCCTCCTCCTTAAAGGTTACAAGATACTGATAAAGATTATGATGATGATGATGATGATGATGATGGAGATGCTGGAAGAGAGTAAGGGCAAGGCTTAGGCCGAGGCCAAGATTGACGGGCACGGCGGGTATTAATATACACAGATATGTTTCTCTTGTTAACCTTGTTGAGGAAGAAGAGTGAGGCTCAACTATTTGCCTGGGAGGCAACAATTTTCAACTTGTTTCTATGAATTTCAAGTTTCCTACTGCAACCTCATCATCATCATCAACAGGCAAAAACATCTTCTTCTTCAATACTTCTCTTGTTGTTGGAATTTTCAACCTTTTCTCTTCACTTGTTATTCTGTTAATTATTTAACTTGCAATGAATCAAATCAAAGGTGGCTTTTTAAGCCTTCCAGACCATTTCAGAGGTCAATATATTACAATCTTTTTTCACTATCAGACAATTTATTGCAATTTATTTTCATCATTCCTATCATTATCATCATTATCATCATCATCATCATCCCTATCAGAAGCAACAACAAAAAAATAATATTAACAAATAGTAACATAAACAACACGAACAACGAACATCAAACTCAACATCATGATCGTCATCATCAACGGTGCTACCAACATTATCATCTTCATAGTCACTTGTCTTTATTGTTCCGCCTTTATTCCGGGTCACACATTCTTGAAGATGATCATCATCATAATCATCTTAATAAGTTATCAAAATTATACCTCGAAGAGGTCATTCATCTGTTGCTTGATGATGTTACTACGGACTAGGTTAGCTAATTAATATTTGAATAAATTGAAAAAAAAGTTAAAGTGACAGTGAATTTCATTTAATCGCCTCTTTCTTTATATCATTTGGCATTCACGTTTTAACCATTTCATTATTTTATCAACAATTTACCTGAAAACAAAAGTCCAATTCTGATAATGTTGAAAAAATTATTCATGTAATATTAATAGAAAGGTTTACGTAAAAGTAAATGTTAACTCAATTTTGAAATTCATTTTTTCCCCTCTTCTCTTTACTTATCACTTTAATTTGGTCATTGATTGTTCCCAATTGTTGGCTCATTAGGGTTGTTAACTAATTGGTCAGTTTAACCACGATCTGAGAAACGCTAAGCAATCAAAGTTAATCGATGGTCATCATTTATATACTTTTTTTTGTATCAATTGGGACACAAGGAATGATTTGATAATCATGATTTGTTTTTATTTCATTGTTTAATTTCAATCTTACAGTTGTGCTGGAAGCAATTAAAAATAAAGTCTTAAAACGTGTCAGTTAATCAATTGAATTGTTACGAATCTAAATTAATTGCTGTTAATCTTGAACCTCTTATGACTAGTAAAATGTTAATTTTGTTGTTGAGCTGCTTTTTGTTTCAACCAATTTCAATGCTTCAACGGTTACTTTGCAAGTTGATTGGTTTACAATTAAATAAGAAAACTCGTCGTCTAAATGGTTATAAAATAGTGGTCAATTATAATTCAAATCAATAATCAATCAAGACAAGATGAAAAATAATTAATTATAAATGCTTAATCATTAATAATAAGTAGTTCAAAATACTCATAATATTACTTGGAAATGATTATAAAAAATAAAAATAATTATATTAAAGATATAAAAAAAATACAATCTCATTTAAATGATAACTTTCAACAGGTAAGTATTAATTTTTGACAGCTTTTAATTGCAAATAATTTCCGATAATAGTTTTGTGAGTTGCTTCTCTTGATCGCTATCAGTTTGCTGGTTTACTAATAAAACTATCCATCTTTTGTTGATCATCAGCAACAAACTGGTTCTATCGTTGGTCCAAGCGAAGTGTTTTGTTCAATTTTAAGGTTTAACTTATTTTTTTTTCGTTTATCACAATTTCCTCATGGATTTAGCGTCCATTGATTTACCATTCATCGCATGAGATGATGGTGGAGGTAAAGGTGGTGCTATTGGCATTCCTTTACTTCCAAGGCTATTTCGTTGTTTAGAGCTTCTCTTGATACTTGCTGTTTTAGGGACATTTTTTGATTCCATACTTGTGTGTCCATTAAAATTTAAATTAGCCATTGATGCTGATAAAGATGACATCTCATTTCCTCGGCCAACTTCCCGGTAATCAATAAAACTATCTCTTGATCCATTATAGTGTCCACCGTTTGTTGTCCCGTGTCGATCAAAATTACCAGAGGAATGAGCTGATGATCGTTCCCTCTCTCTTTCACCGAAAGCAGAAGATGAGCCGTGTCTAGAATCATGGTGATGTGAATGGCGATTAGAATGGTGATGAGAATGATGATGATAATTGTGAAGATGTTCATCATCTCCCCTCTCTCCTCCAGATGAACCAGATCCTCCAGAGCCATTGGCAATTGGTCTGCCTGGAGAATCGTCAATTGTTAAATTAGCCACACTATTTGATCTTGATCGATGTTCTTGTCTAATTGAGTAAGAAAAGGCACGCTCATTGAGATGACCCTTTCTCTTATATAATCCAACTGCTGATGGTGATGAATCTCTTTCAGTCTCTTCTCCTGTGGTTCCACCACCGTTTCCACCGCCATTAGGTCCGCTACTATTACCTATAACTGATCGACTATTTCCATTGATTTTATCTTTACTTCGGTACTTGTCTCGTCTTGGTGTAGTTCCATAAGTAACTGGATATGAAACATAATGAGATTCTGTTTGTTGGTGGTGGGGATGATGAGGGTGATGTGAGTGATGTTGCTGGTGATGCATTGAATGATGGTGACCATGATAGTTACTTAATGGTGTTAATGGTCTCATTGGTGGTATGTATATTGGTTCCTCTCCGGGACCAGCAAACATTAAAGGATATTCACCGGGTGCTGGTCCACCAGAGGAATGTCCTCGCCTTAATCGTGTTCTCACTGAATATGCTGTTGAACCGGGAGGAGGAGGAGGAGCACCTGTTGGTGGTCCGGGTAAAGGTCCATAAATAGTGTTATGAGGATGATGTTGTTGGTGTGATGGTGGAGGTGGTGGATGATGCATAAGATGATGATGACCAGATCCCTGAGGTGACATTTGTGGCACTTGAACAAAATTAACTGGAACCGGAAAAGGACCTGGACCAGGTCCAATGAGTAAACTACTTCCATTTAAAATCATTTTAGATTTAGATTTCTTTTTCTTCTTTTTCAAAGAATGTTTGAGAATTTTATCGGCATGTGGGTGATCACTAAGAGCAATTGGTATACCAAATGGTGGTGGAGGATGATGATTACCGGCTAACATGGCTGGATGGATCGGTTGTCCACCTCCTCCTCCTGGAGGTGGTGGACCCATATGAATTATCATGGGACGAGGTTTAACAAGACCAGGTCTCATGGTATTGATAGGACCTTCCCTAATATAATGTCCACTTGATAAGGGTGGTGGGCCTCCGGGAGGCCAAGTTATTTTATAATTATCTTCATCTGGTGATTGACTAACCGTAGAACCGGCACCAATTTCAGAAGGAGCCGGATGGTGATTAATATGGCCATTTGTTCCTAAACCATGATGAGGAGGTGGAGGTGGCGGTAAATCTTCTAACAGATCACGAGATAAGTGCGTTGGTTGAGAGTCGTTCCAGTTATTGTCTGATTTATCGACTGTGTCTAAAGCCGAAACAGACCTAGACTTTTTAGAGGTCAAATGACTTCCACCTCCGGCACCACCCACACCAGATCCAATGTGAGAGTAAGGATTTTCCTCTATTTGTTTGGCATACATTGAATCAGCATAAGCATGGAAACAACAGCGAACTAAGGCATTAGCTGCTGGCTCACGTTTACAAATAAATGCGTGACACTCAAGAACTTTAATGCCGGTTGTACGACGTAAAATGCATGCAAATAAAGGTGGATGACCATTATCAGCACCTCGAAGAAATGGACTATCAAGAGGAAGAAATTTGGCGACTTTATCATAATTTTTATCACCATCACCATTATTTAAGGTTGATGAGTTTACGTGATTATTGATATTATTGGATGATGTTATTCCGGTTGAATTACCGGAAGATGATGATGTGGTAGCTGGCTGTTGAGATGAGTTAACTGTTGGTGATGTCACTGTATTGGGAATTATTCCATTAGTATTATTATGGCCTGAAATTGAAGGTATAACAACATATCGAACTGCTGCACAATAGTGTAAAGATTCAATTGGGAAAAATCTTTTCACCTCACGTCCTGAATCGTCAACATTTTCAATTAAAATCCCATTGGACCACACACTTATCCATGAATCAATGCCTGCTGACCCATAATCAACAAGGCCACTTTCAGGATATAAATCACGCAAAGGCTCTTGGATACCTTGAAGACCATCTTTCGTTGCATGGGGAACAGATGAGCCTAAGTACATTACACGACATCGACAAATTGGAGTAGTACCATCATTTGAGCTGCGCTCTTTACCCATTTTTAAAACGGTTTCTCAGTCTATCTTGGTACTTAAAGTGTAATAAAATATGACAGATACTTCTAGATTATGAGCTACCAACAACGAAATTACCAATTATCCTTTCACAGGTAAATCTGGAGGATCAACAAAAAATGAAACATTAAAATATATTTGGGTTA
The DNA here is from genome assembly GCF_039701765.1 of Tetranychus urticae. NCBI lineage: Eukaryota > Metazoa > Arthropoda > Arachnida > Trombidiformes > Tetranychidae > Tetranychus > Tetranychus urticae. The sequence goes on along the minus strand of NC_142958.1, from coordinate 18,848,835 downwards.
GATTGAGCAAAAATACCTTACAAACTGTAAGTCAAAATAAATCACTCATAGACAGAAAGTATAAAACAACAACAGTACCAGTCATCAATTAACATGTACCTAAAATTTTTCCCTAACTCAATACTAATCTTGAAACAAATGATTGAAGAATGATGACTTCATGAGGAAAATGATATCTTTTAAATTATTAAACTTTCACGATTGAGGCAAACAGATGAAAAATTGATATGACTGGACATTGAAAGTGTTTTACAGGGAAAATGAAAATTCTGATTGAAGTGATAATGATACTTACTTACAATAGATGAAAACAAAACAGCAGTACAAAAATGTAAGAATTCAAAATTGATAATCACTTGGTAAACATTTCCAGGTCATTTGATGTTGACCACTATAATCAAAATTTAACGTCATTGTAACAAGTAGTAAGAAAACAAGAACAGTTAATCAGTTAATCATCACAAAAAAAACAAGAGAGAGGAAAGGTCACAACAAAAACACAGAAGTCGTTGAATCAGGAAAAAGAGTAAAGAAGCAAAAAAGAAATGTCAAATAAGAAAATATTCACAATGAAAAGATGTAAACTTGAGGTTAACTCATGAGTTAACCTTATAATGTCTGTGGTAAAATGAGTCAAAGGTGGAAACCCAAAGTTGCCAAATGACAAATCGGACAAACCAAAGAACCAGTTAATAAAGTATTTATATTCGTATAGAAATTGTTTCAATTGCGACTAATGCTATTAGACTCAATAACTTTTGCCGAGTTGGCTACTTTTCCTAAAAAACTCAATAATCTTTTCTTCTCTCTCTCTCTTCTCTCCTTTTCTCTCTTTACCAGATCAAAATCCCTCCCTTTACCTTCTTCCTACCTAGTCCAGGTTCCTCTTTCTGTACTATCTTCTGCTTCTTCTTCATCATCACCATCTTCTTGTTCTTCTTGTTCTTCTGTAGCTTCTTTTGCTCGTTTGCGCTATTTTACCTTTTCTAACCTCTTCAATTCCTAAAACAAGAGGAACTAGTTCTTTCTTTTTCTCCCTCTCTTTCGCACTTTTTCTACCTGTCTATTAAATATCTTTTCTGGTTAATCTGGTTGTTTTTTGGGTTCCTTTTATTCACTGTAAACAATTTCAATTACCATCTATTATTAATCACAGATAGTCCAAAATGTTGTTCAATTTGAATCTTTAAACAAAAAAAGAGAGAAGTAACGACAATAAGTGTTTCCAATAAAAATATTTTCCCATTTTCAACTAGTTTTTGCTTTTTAGTGACAATCCAATCAAATAAATTATATTATTATTCAACATGACTTAATATTGATAGTAATTTCAATGATGCTTTTATCCCTTAATTACTAACGCTTTTCGGGTTTTGTTATGATGTAGATATTTTAGTCTTAAAATTAAAATAGTAAATTAAATCATAAAATAAAAAAAACGGATTGAACCAGTTTACATGAAGCTTTTGCTGCATGGTTTAAGTGATAAAGAAAATAAACAGAATACTTTGCATGATTATCATGATGATGGTTAATGTGTATCAAAGTTAAAGTAATAACAACAAGATAATCAATGAAAGTATAGAGTGGAAAACATAAAGTGAATTCAGCTGTATGGAGTTTCTGATATTTATTTTGCTAATACTAAATCCTTTCCTAAAAACTTCATCTTAAATAGCAAATGAGCTTTCTGAAAACTCGGTATTTAGAAAAATACATTTCTACATTTGTTTCTGACACTAAAGTTACCATGATTTTGATCACGCTTTACTTAATCTCATGTGGAAATTTCTGACACAGAACATTATGAACGAGATAAAGTTAACGAACCAAATAATTTATCTTAAAGTCCAGAGAGTACAGAAGCTAAACTAACCGCTAAACCTCTTTAACCACTATTTAATAAACAGTGATGGATATACATGGATGTATGTCTGTGGAATCCTTTGAAAAGTCAGTTGGATTCCCAAAAGTTCCAGAGTAGTCTTTGTACAGAATCCAACCATTTATCATTAGCAGCAGGTAAAGAGTGGAAACAATGTAATCCTTTGTCTGGCTTCTATCCATAAACAGGGTCATCGATTCCTTTGAGAAACAATTCCTACCAGTTTATTAATTAGAGCAAGTTAAATCAACCTAAAATGAAGAATTAATAGCAACAATAGCAACAATTAGAAAATAATAATATAATAATTATAATAAAAGTCATTATTAGTACAACAAAAAAGCCAATAGATGAAAGATAAAACCCGATTCATGAATAAACAATCAAGGCCAATTTATCTTTTTTTTCATTATTGATATATTAATACTTACCCCACCTTATTACCTTCACCTTTTTTTTATAAACCAATTTCCAGTCACTTTTCGGCTAAAACTTAAAACACGATAAAAAAATGTTGATCAACCTTATTTTTCACTTTTCGTCTCATAAAGAAAGGTACAGTTAACAAGAGATGGAAAGACAAAAAAATCAAAGTAAACAACAATTTCAATTCAGGCGCCTTTTTCCCATTCAATGTGCGTCAAGTGAATGCCATTCACTGACTGAAGCGCTAATTTTGAATGGAGTTTTGTCTTTTGACAATTCTTTTGATTTTAAAAACAATTTATACTCAATAATATTCTGAAACTCAATTAAATAGCCAATATAGTCTGTCTGAGTTTATTGAATCGACTAAATACAAGTTATTAAGTAATTTCATTGTTAAACATTAATAATTAAGAATCAGCTGTACATTGCTAAGCAACAGCAAAGGAAAGTTCGGTCGGCTTTGATTTCATCAACTTCAATCAACAAAAGTGTTATTGTTATTATTAATAATTAAAAGTGTTCGTGTTAATACTTGACCTTTCAGTAGTGTACAATACTTAAATTAATCAATTACTGTTGATAAGCAAATTTAATATTTCAATAATGGCAAGTTCAACTTGGCACATTAATCTCATTATTTGATTGTAATGGTCAAATAAAGCTTTGTCATGTGTGGTAATAATCAAGATTAAACTCAACCTTTTTAAAAACGGAATTAGCAAACAACGAACTTACAAATTAAGTCTCAATTTGGACTCAACTAATTCAGTGTTATGTGTTTAAAATTGTCAAAAGATGTTAATATTTTGGTCAAAACTAGCCACCTACGTTTATTTGCCATTGAGACGGATTTACCTTGATCTTTGCTAAATTGTAACTGACTCTAATCAGTTAATCAACCTCCCTCACCAGTAAACAATTATGAATGCTAAATTGAAAGACGAAAAAATTTAGCACTTATTAACCATTCTGGTTGTTTGGGTAAAAGCAGTTTTATAACAGTTAACTGAAGGACCTTCAAATGAACCTGAAAATGTTCAACAAACTATCAATCAAATCCGGTTAAAAATGTCTGGTTAACTATTTTTTTTACCTTTTCCCAACCATTTTAGATCAAGTTTAAAAGCTAATTCATGATCAATGATGACCAGTTTCAGAGTTATTATCATGATAATCATATCATTATTAATAAACAAATAACAGTATAATGGTAATGATTACAAGTATGAATAAAGGTTGAAGCAAGCAAAAGAAATGGTTAAACAGCAAGAAGGAATAAAATAAAGTACAAAAATATTGTTTCCTCTTCAAATTTAATCACTTAACTGAATACATTTAAATATGTATTTATTATTTTCACATTTTCATCTCTCCTTTACCTACCTGTTCATTTGTTTACCTTTATATATTTAACCTTTTTACATTTACCTCTATTTATAAAACAAACAGATTCTGACCTAAAATTGATCTCAACTCAACTCGAGAAGCAATTGAATCTTTTCCGTTCAACATTAACCTCATCAGTTTACCTTCATTTGCTAAATAACGTTTATAACGTTGAATCAATTCAATGTGAAATAAGATATAAGCAACAATTTAAATTAAATTTAACCATTTAAATGAACCTAAAAAAAGTACAACTTATAAATATTTTAAAGACAAAACTAAATAAATGATTTTTAAAGGTTAAATTGATTGTTTAGCCATCAATTTTGATGGATTACAATTTGTTCAATTTATTCATCACTTGGAATCAGGAAACACGTTATTATCAATGCTTGAAATTAAGGGTAAAATTCAATTCAATTATTTAACAGTCCTAGTGATTTGCCTCAATCATTCAAAAACCGAAGTACAATAAGACTTTTGGTTTTGACTCATTTCAATCAGATCATTCAATGGTTTAAATAAAATTTCATCAATATAATTATCTCATGAAAAAATTAATATCAATAACACGATCTAGACTAATGTTCAATATTGTAAGAGATGTTACGATTGGAACGTTAAATTAAGATTGTTCTGTATCAATTTTTTCTGATCGGAATTTTTCGACTTTACTCGTTTTCCCTGGCAATGAATCGCACCTTATAAGTGCTGCGTATCAAGTGCTGAGTAATCGATGATTTTGTTATTTGTTTTGCTATTATTTAGATATCAGATATAATGATGGAAAGCAAGTGCATCATAAATGAACTCAGAATTATCTTGATTTGAAATATTTTTTACTGATCAAATCACTTCTAATCAAATACAAGGGCTTAGATGAAAGAAAATTGTGACGAAACAAAGATTATTGTTATATTTTTATAATAATTTAAAATTAGTTGAAATGATGATAAAATTAGGTAAAGATAATGAAAACGGATAAACCCAGTGTAAAACAGTCAAGTACAACTGAACTCATTTGTTGCGATGCATCAAGCGACCGACATTTTTCGTCAGTCGCTTATAGTCGAACCATATTATAGTAAATTAGAGATGTTTTATAATTTTTGAACTCAAGATACTTTTGATAACTCTGAAGATATAAAGGATGAAGTGTAGTGCAGGAAACATTGTAGTGTTTACTTGATTCTGGTTATTTGTATGAAGTAAGTGAGTCAAAATGTTTCTCGATCATTTCAACGTAAACCCAACTTTATTCAACATATTTTGCACTTGCACAACTGTTTGGTTGATCAAGCATTTGATCAACTTTATTAATCGACTTCGTAAACTTCCTCCTGGTCCATGGGGTCTACCCATTGTTGGTTATTTGCCATTCATCAAGAAAGATGCTTATATTCAAATGACTGAATTGGGTAAAAAGTATGGACCAGTATTCAGCTTTAAAGGTGGCAAGTTTGATGTGGTTGTGATTAATGATGGGAAAGCCATTGAAGAAGCTTTCAAGAATGACCATTTATTGGCTCGTCCGAATACAACCTTCATTCCTGGACAAGATCACTCAATATTTGAAATGTCGGGTGAAACTTGGAGGCAGCAAAGACGAGTTGCTCTAACAATACTTCGTAATGTTGGCCTTGGGAAAAGTACGCTTGAAGGAAAGATCAAAGAAGAGATTGGTTTCTTTATTGAATCTCTAAAATCAGCATCGAGTAAAGAAGTTGATTTTAGTGAAGTGAATGGATTGAGTGTTGCAAATAATATCTCAATCCTTATGTTTGGACATCGATTTGAATACAATGATCCTTTAGGAATTGAACTGAGACACAACATGAAGCAAGTTAGTGATAATGTTGATTACTTCACTAAATTCATATTTACGACTTCGCTAAGTTTTTTAGTTTCCTTGGCTGCTCATTTCAGTTCTGATCAGCAAAAAGTGACCAGCAATCAGAAGGATTTAGAAGACAAAGTCACAATAGAAGTTGATAAACATAGAGAAAAGAAAGCAATACATGAAATTGAAGATTATATCGATGGCTTCTTGCAAGAAATGGATAAGCACCAAGATTCAAAATCGAGCTTTAACATGAACACATTGCGAAGAAATGCTGCTGATTTTTACGCAGCTGGCTCAGACACTACAACACATGTATTGAACTTCATGATGCTATATTTGATTACTCATCCTGACTGTCAACAAAAAATTCGAGATGAAATTAAGCAAATTATTGGCTTCGAACGACAACCAGATTATGCAGACAGAACTTCAATGCCTTTTACAATGGCGTTCATCTATGAATCTCTAAGAATGTCAACAATCGTTCCTCTTAATGTCCATAGACGCGCTGCTCAAGACACGAAAGTAATGCACTATTCTATACCCAAAGATACAATAGTTATTTTCAACTTCTGGGCTGTTCATCGTGATCCAAAACTATGGAATGATCCTCATTCATTCAAACCAGAAAGATTCCTCAGTGAGGATGGGACAACAGTAGTAAAATCACCCTATTTGATGCCATTTAGTGGAGGCAAAAGGATCTGTCCAGGTGCAACTTTGGCTTTGATAGAGTTGTTTCTTTATTTGGTCTCAATTGTACAAAATTTTCAGGTTTCAGTTCCAAAAAGAACTAAAATATCTGACGAATCAAAATATCTGTTTCTTAGAACAGTGAAAAACCCTGTGAAACTCAACTTCCACACTTTAAACGAAAACTAACAAATGTTTAAAAAGAAACCTCTTGGCTTTAAAATAAGTGCAATCACATTGATATATTACAACCTTTGTTAATAAAATTTTGTTTTATTCATTCAGTTTTGTAACGAAATCGCGTAGACTCATTGAAATTCATTAAGTGCAGAAAAGGTTTTGTCATTGGCTGAGCGATGTAAAGCGTGTAAAAAAGCAATGCATTTGTGTAGCTATCAGTTTGACGCTGTCTTGTTTGTATTTTAAGAATCTTTTCGGATCCATGCCTTACCAAGATACCTTTATATAAAATGAATAATCGAGTGAAAAACTATTGTTCTTATTTGCTCTATTATACAGAGATATCGTTTTGCTGAACAGCAATCTTAATCGATGTTATTATCACTTTTGAGGACAAGAGATGCTTGATATTACATTCAATACAAAGATATAAAGGATAAATGAACATTGAAGTGTTTACTTGATTCTAATGAGTTGTAAGCGCTTCACATCTCAACATGTTTCTCAACGTAAATCCAACTTTATTCAAGATTTTTTGTGCTTTTTTAACTGTTTGGTTGATCAAGCATTTGTTCAACTTTATTCAGCGACTTCGTAAACTTCCTCCTGGTCCATGGGGCTTACCTTTTGTGGGTTATTTGCCATTCATCAAAAAAGACAGTTATATTCAAATGACTGAATTGGCTGAAAAGTATGGACCAGTTTTCAGTTTCAAATGTGGTCAATTTGATGTGATTGTGATCAACGAGGTAAAAGCCATTGAAGAGGCTTTAAAGAACGATCATTTATTGGCTCGTCCGGCATCAACATATGTTCCTGGATTAAAACGTGATCCTTCATTAATTGAAATGTCGGGTGAACCTTGGAGACAACAGAGACGAGTTGCTCTAACAATACTTCGTAATGTTGGTCTTGGGAAAAGTACACTCGAAGAAAAGATCAAAGAAGAGATTGGTTATTTTATCGACTCTTTAAAATCAGCTCATGGCAATGAAGTCGATTTCGGCGATGAAATTAAAACAAGTGTCTCCAATAATATCTCAATTCTCTTGTTTGGACATCGGTTTGAATATAATGATCCAATTGGAAGTGAAATGAGACGAAATATGAAACAAGTCATTGAAAATGTGCCATACTTCAGTAAATTCATGTTTATGCCTGTTATGCTTGTTTTTGTTTCTTTAGCTGCCCATTTCAGCTCTGACCTCAGAAAAATGACGAGCAACCAAAAGGAACTAGAAAAGAAAGTCACAAAAGAAGTTGCTAAACATAGAGAAAAACAAACAACTCATGAAATTGAAGATTACATCGATGGCTTCTTGCAAGAAATGGATAAGCAAAAGGATCCCAATACGAGTTTTAATATCAACACATTGCGAAGGAATACGTCCGATTTTTATGCGGCTGGGTCAGACACAACAACGCATGTATTGAACTTCATGATGTTATATTTGGTTACTTATCCTGAGTATCAACAAAAAATAAGAGATGAAATTAAGCAAACTATTGGATTCGAACGACAACCTGATTATGCAGACAGAGCTTCGATGCCTTTTACAATGGCTTTCATCTATGAATCTCTACGAATGGCAACAATTGTTCCCCTTAATGTTCATAGACGCGCTGCTCAAGACACGAAAGTAATGAGCTATTCCATACCTAAAGATACAATAGTTATTCTCAACTTTTGGGCAGTTCATCGTGATCCAAATCTATGGAATGACCCTCATTCATTCAAACCAGGCAGATTCATGAGTGAAGATGGACAGAAAGTAATTAAGTCACCCTATTTGATGCCATTTAGTGGGGGCAAACGGATATGTCCCGGTGCAACCTTGGCTTTGATAGAGTTGTTTCTTTATTTGGTTTCAATTGTACAAAATTTTCAAGTTTCAGCGGCAGAAGGAGATGAAATATACGACGAAGCAAAATATGCTTTCCTTAGAATGGTGAAAAAACCAGTGAAACTTAATTTTCACACTTTGAAGGAAAACTAACAAATGTTCATCAAACGATGTCCTGGCTCAGAATCTTCTATTGGCCTCAAATTTCATTTAGCATTCGCATTTCATAAGTGCAGTGACACTGAACCACTACTATTTTTTGGATGCATTATTGATGTACTTTGAATTCTTTGTTATTAAAATTTATTTTTGTTCATTCAGTTTATGTTACAATAGTTGAAGAAAGTATTACAATCAATAAAAACCTTGAAACAGTGTTTTGAACGTTGAACATTTAAGTGATCAGTTAACGATTGAATAACTTTTTATCAAACTGAGATTCGATGTAATTAGATCACAAGAGCTACTTGTAAAATGTTACATAGATTTATGGCTCAATTTAAACTCGATCAACAACTTTACTCGCTAAGCAAAAAGTTAAAGATTCTCATAAGTCCAGTGTTAAAGCCTTTTCTTTTATACTTTCAAAAGTATCGTTTTACTGTGCAGATGACTTTACAAAGCAAAGTTAATTTTGGATTTTGATCGGGAAGTTTATAAGGTAATAAAGATTAGCACCTTAATTAGTCTAAAGATTGAAGATATTGCGACTTCTTTGGTAGCAAACCAATTGAGTATCACTAACGATACTTCATATTAACAGAGCTTTTTGTTATTATGAAGCAGTAACACAATAAATGAACTGACTTTCGTGTTTACAACTTTTGATGAAGTCAGAACTAATAGTGATTTTGTTGATTGAACAAGAAATTCAATTGCATAGTTAATCAATCCAGCAAATCTGGATTACAAAATGCTGTTCGGTTTCAATGTAAACCCAACTTTATTCAACATTTTTTGTGGTTGTTTAACCGTTTGGTTGATCAAGTATCTGTTCAACTTTATTAATCGACTTCGTAAACTTCCTCCTGGTCCATGGGGTTTACCTTTTGTGGGTTACTTGCCATTCATCAAGAAAGATGCTTATATTCAGATGACTGAACTCGCTAAGAAGTATGGACCAGTATTCAGCTTTAAATGTGGCCAGTTCGATGTGGTTGTGATCAATGGAACTGAACCAATGAAAGAAGCTCTTGTAAATGAACAAATACTTGATCGTCCAAAGGACTTCTTTACTCCTGGAATGACCAAGATACCTTCATTGGTTGAAATGTCAGGTGAAGTCTGGCGTCAACAGCGACGAGTTGCTCTAACAATATTTCGTAATGTTGGTCTTGGTAAAAGTAAATTAGAAGAGAAAATTAAAGAAGAAATAAACTTTTTCACTCGAAAAGTTGATTCATTTGAAGGTAAAAAGTTTAACTTCGATGATTTGATTCACCTTAGTGTTGCAAATGTGGTCTCAATCATTTTGTTCGGTCATCGGTATGACTATGAGGATCCATTTGCAATTGAAATGGCCAACAGTTTAAAGAAAGTAAATCAAAATTTCCATTATTTCTATGGACTTACTTTTCTTCCATCATTTTATAACTTCATTTCTTCCTTAAGTTTTTTGTCTCCTAATTACAAGAAAATGGTACAAAATCAAATGCAACTCGAAGATAAAGTAACCACCGAAGTAAAGGAGCCCCTCGAAAAAGGTGATTCTCGTGAAATCAATGATTATATTGATGGCTACTTGGAAGCAATAAATAAACAGAAAAGCGAAAACAATTATTCTTTCAACCTGGAAACTTTACGCAGAAATGTTGCTGACTTTTATGCTGCAGGCTCAGACACAATAGCAGCTACTCTTAAGTGGATAATGTTGTATCTAGTTTTATATCCTGAATGTCAGCAGCGAATTCAAGATGAGATTAAAGAAACAATTGGGTCTGAACGTGAACCTGAATATGCCGACAGACAACAAATGCCTTACACAATGGCCTTTTTGTATGAATCGCTCAGACTTTCGTCAATAGTTGCTCTTAATGTATACAGAAGAGCGACTCGAGAAACACACATTGCAGGTTACATAATACCAAAGGACGCTTTTGTCGTAATGAACTTTTGGTCAGTCCATCGAGATCCAAATCTTTGGGACGATCCAGATTCTTTCAAACCAGAACGATTTCTCAATGAAGATGGTTCTAAGGTTGTCAAGTCATTTAATTTCTTTCCATTCAGTGCTGGTAAAAGGGTTTGTCCTGGGGAAAGTTTGTCATGGATGGAACTTTTCCTTTATCTTGTGTCGATTCTACAAAAATTTCGAATCCTAGCTCCAGAGGGAGAAAAAATATCTTTGGAATCGAAATTCATGTTCACCATATCGCCAAAGAAACCAGTTGAGCTTGTTTGTAAAAGAACGTAATGAATTAAGAATTATTCAATTTGCAATTAAACTTAAGAATTTTGAGTAAAATTTGATATTTTTGCACCAGAAAAGTGCATGATCAAAATGTACAGCGAAATTCAACTCAAATCAATAACTCTCAAATGCGTTTCACTGTTAACAATTCTGTCAATCTCCAAAAATAATATGCAGCGAAAAATGTCAAAACATTCGATCCAACAAATTAGATGTCTGAATCAAAAGAATGCTTATCAAAAAGCAAAGAAAATGACAATTAACACACTTATAATTAGTTAGTTCGAGAAAAATAGTCAATAAGGCCGAATTAAAATAAAAAGAAATTTATTATTTTATTGAAAAGCCAGGGAAATGCAGAAAGAGGTCCACATTCAACATTGAATTTTTTAATATAATATTTCATTTTACTAAAAGCTCCTGATTGTTAACTGGATGAATAAATCTCAAACTAAAGTTTTTATTGACTTCGTATACTTCTTTCTAGACCATGGGAAGTGTGCTCTCAAAGATGAGATGAAAGAAGAGATTGTTTATTTTATTGACTCTCTGAAATATGGTTAAAAGATAAAGAAGTTGATTTTAGCGAGTTGAGTGAATTGAGTGTTACGAATAATATCTCACGTAGCTGCCACAACTCAATCAGCGACTTATTCTGTTTTCGAGTTTTCTGATAATGCATAATTTCGATTAGTCTGTGAGATTTTCGAGTGATTTTTCCACAACTATTCGATGAAACGAGATGAAATTTTAATTACAAAGTATATAAATAAAATGAGTAATTATTTCAATGGAATTTGAAGCCAATGAAAGATTCTGGCCAAAAGAATGTTAGGTAAACATTTTTTGATTTTCTTTCAACAGAAAAAAAATTTGTGAGCTTCACTGTTTTTTTCACAAGAAAAACGTAGTTAACTTCGTCCAATAAGTTCTTATTTTCTCTCCTTCTATAGCTGAAAATCGGAAATTTTTGCAAAATTGAAGCCAAATACAGAAACAGATTCATCGAAGCCAAGGTTGCACCCTCACGTTTAGCCTCACCCTTAGCGCGTAAGTTAAGTCGATTCAAAATGTTCAAAAAATGATTTATTTATTTATTTTTTATGCGAAGTCAAAGATTTTCGTAAGATGAAATTGTGTTGCAAACAAATCTCGACCAGTTTTGTGCAATGAACAAAAGAAAACTAACATTCATAAGTCACAATCCCTTCTGTTTGAGATTACCATAGGTATCTAATAGCTGCCGCGATTCCGCTTGTTAATAGCAATTCGCATACTTATTTTTGCTTAGGGGCGTCCGTTATAAACATAATTTTAAGTGGATTATCGTCTTCTACTTGATTAACTGACGGAGAGCAAATATATGCAAAGTAAACATGAAAACGTAAATAAATTAGTATAAAAAATGTTTTCAGAAAAGGCCCATGAATCAATTTGCATAAATTTGAATTTATTTATTGCTTACTTTTCGGTTGTCCACTGGGAATTAGATTGATTGGAGATTTATTTTGTCCATCAATGAGTTGAGGCACTATTGAAATGAAAAGAAAAGGGCTATAATATCAATGTTTTCATAGATATCTACTAACCTGAAGCTTGTCTTGGAATCCGTATGGGGTGAGTTTCGTTACCATCCAGAGACTCCATTCGAGGAGCAATAGGGCTTTGAGGGCCATCTGGATTTCCAACTGTTGTGAAAGGTACAGGATTACAAAATGTCAAAAAATAATACAATATTGAAAGCTTACCCTGCGAGTGCGACACAGAATAAGACATGGTGATAATAGCGATGAATAAAATGAAAGATGCCATAGCAATTTTTTATCTCGTCTGTTTTCACTTTTATGAGTTATAATTGATTATGTCTCATTGAAATTAATCGCTTTTATACTAAACACAAACCAGATTGAACAAATAATTTGCCATGACATATGTAAAAATTCAATGAGAGTGTCAATGATCAAAAACAAAATTAATTAGTAATGTTTGTTTTTATTTTGTTTTATCGTTTCATATGTCATGAATTTCATGAATGAAACTGGTGAATAGAATTTGTCCTTGACAGAACCTTAAAAAGCTCTGTCGTGAATTTACAGTCAAAATGAACAACAAATTATTTATCTTTTGAATAAGCAATAAATGTATATTGAAAGATGAATGTGTTTATGATAGCTTTCATGTTGCAGAATAGTAAAAAAGTATGCTTCTAAAATTTTTGTGCAATCAATTGCTACTCATCTTTATATATGCAATATTTGATTTTTCTATGGCATCCATTACAAAGCAATAACGCGTTTTTGTGGTTTTTATCACTCCATATTTTGCAATATTGTAGTGTATAGTGAAATAAAATTATTGTTCCAAGAGTGTGGCTGTGTACGTTTTCATTCTTGAAATATTAGGCTCAAGTTCAAAGACTATGCATCAAAATCATGGAAACTATAGATAAGTAGCGACTTAGATCGATAAAAGTGTGAATAAGCAATAAGTTCATCGATAAAAAAATGAATTTCAGCTCATTCTAAGTTAGACAGTTCTAGCTTAAAGTCGGTAAGTTTTCCGTAAACCAAAGTGATCTCTAATACATAGACAGAAAACTACATTCTTAATAAATGTATATTCCGATCGGACATTGAATGATACGCCAGAAAATGAGTTTTATGGTGAGATATTATCCCACAATAGTTCAAAGGGCGTAACAAGTTTAAACTTTGAACTCGATTTTACTGGAAATCAATGATCATAAAACTTTCACGAATGGACTCAGTCTTGCTGTCCCTACAAACGGAGCGGTAATCGGACCATTAGTGATGTAGTAAATTGCCATATATCACAGTTTCTAGTTAATTCGACGCGCATATTTCATAATATTCATTTTCAGGAGTTTTTATAACTTTTTGAGCGTTTTGAGCTATATAAGCATATTCTGCATAACAATAATTCTTGGCGAAAAGACGAAAATGCATTGCAAATATTTAATCAATAATACATTCAATAACCTGTAAACGACTTTTAAAGGTCGAAACCCGACAAATGACCTCCGATGACCTTGAAAACATCCAAGATTTTCTTACACATTCCATACTAATTTTCAAGCCATTTTGCAAAGCAATTTCGCCTGTGAACGTGTTTTCAAGCAAGCAAAAATTGCATTGTAAAATGCCATAGCTGAGTAAAAATCTTCGCTTCGCTGTGCTACGTTCCGAAAAAAATTGAATTTCACCCAGCAATTGATTAAAGTTAAACATCTTAATTGATAAGACTATAAATTAATTGTAAAAGCAATGTAGATCTCGATAAAACATTTAATCTTATTGATTTAAATGCGTATCATTGGCAAAACTTAGTTTTCAGAGCTTGATTGTGAGTAATAACGACAAACAGGATAATTTATTCTTGTTTGATCTAGTTGTGTCTAGATAAATCAGCATTTTACCATACAAAAGTTGATAAAACTAGCTTCTAGTTCAATATAATCCGTTGTTAAGGTAACAATTTTGGTGAGCAATGATGAAAACAGGATAATTTATTCTTTATTGATTTAGTCTTGTCGAGATGAATTTGCATTTCACAGTTTAGAAGTTACAAATTTCTTTTATTAAGCAAACATATTCTTTTGCAAGGACTGTCCTTGGTAACTAACTGAATAATCCAAAAGAAACAGCTCATCTCTTAAATAGTTGTAAAAAATTAAGTCATTTAAAGACAAATTCGTAGCAATATTTATCACAAACTAGTTTGTCGAAGCGAAAAACTATAAAAAATGGAATCTATTTCAATTCAGCCCGCTTTCATCCTAGTAAGTAGCATTAGACTGTGAATATTAAAAGTTATTATGAAAAAAGACTGCGACTTTGCTTGAGAAAAATTCTTAGCATGTTCCCTGAAAAATTTCGATCAGCGCCTCACAGATGCAACGAAAGAAGCTAGAGAAACATTTTGGGGCAAATTTATGGTGAAATCAAAAGTAAAAAAGATACTGAATCAAACCAGAACGATTTAGCAGTGAAGATGCTTCCAATGTTATCAAGTTATTTAATTTCTTTCCATTCAATGCCAGTAAAAGGTTTTGTCCGGGCGCAAATTTGTCATGGATGGAACTTTTCCTTTATTTTGTGTCAATTATACAAAAATTTCGAATCTCAGCTCCAGAGGGTGAAAAAATATCGTTGGAATCGAAATTTGTGTTGACAATATCGCCAGAGAAACCAGTTTAGTTTATTTATAAAAGAACTTCATGAATGAAAATATATTCTACTCTGTATTTGCTTTGAACTTGTGAGTTTTGAGTAAAATTTTGTAACTTTAAACCAGAAAAATGATCAAAATAAAGTAATTAATAGAATGCTAATAAAAAATATCTGGAAATGAAACTAAACACACTTATATTAGTTAATAAGGCCAAATCCAGGCCAAAGGAAGTTTATTAGCTTATTGAAGAGTCAGGGGAATGATCGTGGGGCTGATTCAACATGCAATTTTTTGATGTAATGTTTCATTTTATAATATTGCGCAAATTTCACTGAAAGCGCCTTCTGATTGTGAACTGAAGAACCTGAAGCTGTTATCTCGTGACGTCTTGATTACTTTACTTTCTGGTTTTGTACTTTTAGTAGTCAAGATATTCTTGATACCCAAAGATATGAAAGATGTAATGTACTGTAAGAAAAATTTAAGTGTTTGGTTGACTCTGGTAATTTGTATGAACTAAGTGACTCAACATGTTTCTTGATCATTTTGACGCAAACCCAACTCTATTCAACATATTTTGTGGTTGTTTCACTGTTTGGTTGATCACCTATTTGATCAACTTTATTCACCGACTTCGTAAACTTCCTCCAGGTCCATGGAGTTTACCTCTTGTGGGTTATTTGCCATTCATTAAGAAAGATGCTTATATTCAAATGACTGAGTTGGGTAAAAAGTATGGACCAGTATTCAGCTTCAAATGTGGTCAGTTCGATGTGGTTGTGATAAACGAGGTGAAAGCCATTGAAGAAGCTTTCAAGAACGATCATTTATTGGCTCGTCCAAACACAACCTTTATTCCTGGATTTAAACATGCACCTTCATTGATTGAAATGTCGGGTGAAACTTGGCGGCAGCAGAGACGAGTTGCTCTAACGATACTTCGCAATGTTGGTCTTGGAAAAAGTACGCTCGAAGAAAAGATCAAAGATGAGATTGGCCATTATATTGACTCTTTAAAATCAGCACATGGCCGAGAAGTAGATTTCAATAAGATGATCGGATTGAGTGTTGCGAATAATATCTCAATCCTTTTGTTTGGTCATCGATTTGAATATAATGATCCAATGGGAATTGAAATGTGCCGTAATGTGAAGCAAGTTAGTGATAATGTCCACTACTTCAGTAAATTTATGTTTATGCCTTCAATGAGTTTTTTTGTTTCTCTGGCTACCCAATTCAGTTCTGTACTAAGAAAAATGACCAGTAACCAGAAGGAACTAGAAAAGAAAATCACTGAGGAAGTTACTAAACATAAAGATAAGAAAGTGACTCATGAAATTGAAGATTATATCGATGGATTCTTGCAAGAAATGGATAAGCAGAAAGACCCAAATACAAGTTTTAATATGAACACATTGCGGCGGAATACTACTAATTTTTATGCAGCTGGCGTGGACACAACAACGCATGTATTGAACTTCATGATGTTATATTTGATTACTTATCCTGAATATCAGTAGAAAATACGAGAGGAAATTAAGCAAACTATTGGATTCGAACGTCAACCAGATTATGCAGACAGAACTTCGATGCCTTTTACAATGGCGTTCATCTATGAATCTCTACGAATGGCAACAATACTTCCTCTTAATGTCCATAGACGCGCTTCTCAAGACACAAAGGTAATGAGTCACTTCATACCCAAAGATACAATAGTTATTTTCAACTTCTGGGCTGTTCATCGTGATCCGAATCTATGGAATGACCCTAATTCATTCAAACCAGAGAGATTCCTCAGTGAAGATGGTACAACAGTAATTAAGTCACCAAATTTAATGCCATTTAGTGGAGGCAAAAGGATCTGTCCTGGTGCAACTTTAGCTTTGACTGAGTTGTTTCTTTATTTGGTTTCAATTGTACAAAACTTCCGAGTTTCAGTTCCAAAGGAAGATGAAGTATCTCACGAAGTTAAATATGTCTTCCTCAGAAATGTGAAAAAACTAGTGAAACTCAATTTCCACCCTTTAACGGAAAATTAAATGATTATTTTTAAACCCATTCTCTCAGCTCGACTATGTACAATGTACAACACTACTAACAATGTGATAAATTGAATAAAATCAAACTCACCAATAATATTTATTATGGTTATGTGGCTTTGGCATCAAGCATAATATATCACATGGTTAATACATGGGTTTGGATTTTTAGGTTAAAGCAACCCAATAAAGAGCTTTTGACTGAATCTCAACATCAATAACAATAGAGCTTTCGATAGAATTGAAGTTTTTCCCTCATCGAAACTTTTGACTTTTCTCGTCTTTCCTGATGGTTAATCCCCTCTTATCTTTACTGAACAAGAGTTTTGATTTTTTTATAAAATTAAATACATGTTGTATGATGTGATAAATAATGATAAACTGAAAATGGAAAGCAAGTACATCATAAATGAACTTATCATTATTTTAATTTGAAATATTTTAATGCTGATCAAATCACTTCTCTTGGAGTACAAGTGCTTAAATGGAATAAAAATACGACAAAAATAAGAAAATATATTATTTGAAAGTCAAGATGTGCTGAAACAGTTACAGATATAAAAATGTAATGTAATGTAAAAAACATTGTAGTGTTTAGTTGATTCTGGTATTTGTTAGAACTAAGTGACTCAACATGCTTCTCGATCATTTTAACGCAAACCCAACTTTATTCGTCTTCAGACTTTCTTGGATTTATTTAGAGCAAAGCGTAATTACTGAAAACTCTATACGATTTCTAAATGCATGGAATGCAAAAGGAAACCGATTTCGTTTTATTATAAAATTAGAAAATGTTTGCTGGAAAAAAGCATCATGTATGTCTAGGTCTAGATTTCATGAAAAACTGTTTTTACCAATCATTTGATAGTTTGCCATGTTTAATGGATCTTCTTGATGACTGATTGTAATTTTAACGATGCTCTTTAATTTGATACAATAAGGTAATTAAATGCGAAACCTTTGATTTGACCCGAAAATTTGATTTGCTTCAATTTCCTATGTCAACAATCATGTATAAATTGTAATTTTTAAAATGCATCAATTTTTTAAACTTCAATATGTATCAGGCGTATTCAGGTTTCACCAATGACATTTGTAGCCATCAGGGCCATCCAAATTGAACCTTTCATCATCTGAGAACATCACCTTTAACCATTTATCTCCAAACTCTATACGATTTCTAAATGCATGGAATGCAAAAGGAAACCGATTTCGTTTTATTATAAAATTAGAAAATGTTTGCTGGAAAAAAGCATCATGTATGTCTAGGTCTAGATTTCATGAAAAACTGTTTTTACCAATCATTTGATAGTTTGCCATGTTTAATGGATCTTCTTGATGACTGATTGTAATTTTAACGATGCTCTTTAATTTGATACAATAAGGTAATTAAATGCGAAACCTTTGATTTGACCCGAAAATTTGATTTGCTTCAATTTCCTATGTCAACAATCATGTATAAATTGTAATTTTTAAAATGCATCAATTTTTTAAACTTCAATATGTATCAGGCGTATTCAGGTTTCACCAATGACATTTGTAGCCATCAGGGCCATCCAAATTGAACCTTTCATCATCTGAGAACATCACCTTTAACCATTTATCTCCAAATTCGATATGTCCTTTTGCAAATTGTAGTCTTGCCCTCTTATGCTCAGGCGACAAAGGTGGTTTGGTGTTTGGCTGTCGGAAATCTATATGTCCAGCTCTTTTTGCAGCTCTGTAAACTGTTGAACGATAACAGTCAACACCAATGACTCTTGATACCTCCGCACATGACATTTTCTCATTAGATAATAGCCGTAAAGCTTGCCGAGTATCACGGTCACTCAATTTATACGAAGGTCCACTTCGATTATTTTGATTGTATTGGTCCGGATGGTTGATAACTCTCTCAACAGCACTTTTCAACCTTCCAATTTTATCAGCAATCACTCTTATCGATAAACCTTGGTCACGATAAGCCATAATTTGACCAATTTCTCGATCACTTATGTCTGCACCTCTACCCATTATATAACTTAATTTAAAAACAATGAACTTTCAAAAATTGAACAAAAACTTCGAAAAATATGTTATTACAAAGAAATGATAACTTGGAATGGTGAGATTGCTCGAAAAAAGGCCATTTATGCTCAAAATATGAAGTGTCCTTAATACCATGCATCAACTCCATATGAAGATTAACAATTAGCGAGGCTAATTAGCAAAATTTCCGACTTTTGAGTGCCTAATCTGGCTTAAAATGTGTGAATAAACATATACCAATAAGAAAAATCCCTTCAATTGGATTAAATTCATTGATTCCTGGGAAATTCGCGGTGTCCTTAATGCTATGAATCACAGTGTACTTGTCTCAATCTTGGAGAAAGAAGGAGCGCTCAATTGTACAGCTTCTCAATCTTTGTAAATTAAATATATTCACCTCACCTTGTCTAATTTATAATAAAGTATATTATACTAAATAACAGTATAAAATGATTACATTTATTTAATTTATACAGTGTGTCGCTAAATACAAATTGTAAAATTGATCAATTGATTATTGAGCGGAGTTATAATCTAAATCGTCAGGCTGGACTCCATGTTCATCAAAATGCTCTTTCAAATGTTTTGAAAATTGCTAAAATTAGAAGCATTTTCTAATGGGCAATGAATACACACAAAGGCGTAACGCAAATTTTTCTTATATCGTCGTAAATTTTGTTACTTCGACCTGTTTTCTCGCGGGGTGGACCCCTTACACGCAAAGTTGTTTTTAGGCAGTTGTTCCATGTATTTTTTCCTGAACTCTCTTTCCATGTCATAGTGTTTAACGTATTTACCATTCATTAATCCGATAAGTGAATAGTTTACGCTTTCCATCTTTGGTTATCTAAACGTTTTATTCATGGCTTCATCATGATTTTGTTGAGGAGTTCAACTGAATAGTAAAATAAATTTAATCAAAAACCATGAACATAAATGAATAATGTTTGATTATGCATAATTTTACTTTCTTCAACTTGCAAGGTTCCAATGATTGTCGGAGTTCGTCCAACTGTTTTTTTAATGATGCGATTTCTCGTTCATAATTTTGATGTTTGCTTGATATTTATCAATAATATCCGATAAATAATTGAATCAACTTGGTTCAATACAAAAGTTGAGCAATCGTATATCAAATATTACGTACATCTTTGGCATATTTGCATGTATGAATTAACACTTTACTATGCCAATGGCCTCTACATGATACAGGAAAGTTAGAATGATGGAATTCAGAAAAAATTGAATGATTGCATCAGATGTTATTTCGGCACCAGTTGTTGTTGATAGTCCAGGTAAATTTAAAGAGACACAAAGCTAACCATTCAGCTCATGGATTCTCTACACAAGAAGAGATCCATGTTCGCTATCTCCTCTCTTGGTGAGTCTCAGAAGTGCTAAATCAACAATCAATTAGGTACCTTTTTGTTATCAAATCTGTTACCAAAGGTTCGCAATTGGATTGTTGATGCAGCACTCTTCTTGTGTGGAGAATACATGAGAGCTTTTTCTTGAACACTGCTTATACTTCAATAATATCAGAGCTCATGATTTTCTGAATTCGTAGCCTTTGTTTGCTTAACTGGGATGAATAATACGAAAGACAAGTATTGAACCCGAATTGATTTGCTTTTGATGGTCATTTAAATCTGCAAGATAAAGTTCAATGATGGTAGGGTATTTCCCTCCTTTGATGTCGTTCACATAATCTAGCGGTGCACACAGTTTTCGAAAATAAAGGGATCATTAATCGTATTGAAATCAAAATATTTATTGAAAGCAATTCATCGAGACATCTTCCAAATGATCAGTTCGCTCTTGGCCGTTTTGCCACCAATTCAAATGCTTCCTTGAAAAGAAAGTTACCATTAACAATTTTATGTGAATTTTTTACTACCCCGTGATTCATAATCACCTGACGGCGCTTAATTGCTAATAACTTTTTTATTAGTTAACATATAAAGATCAAATTGGTGCCTAATTGTAGTTCAAAGATTGCTTGTCCAATGCAATATGCTCGCAATGATTACCTTTCAAAACAATGATGTTTCAGAGTCGTTTTTGAAAGTTCATTTTACAGAGTCATTTTACAGTCTCAAAAGATATTTTTGTAGTTTTTTAACAAAGAATTTGAAAAAAACGATTGATGCTAATTCTGACTGATGAATAGATACTCTACAATTTAACTGAAAATCAGAAAATTCCGCTCATTCATAGAGGAGAAAATCGGGTCAACAGTTGTTTAAAACAAAAATTCCCATATTTTGATTTTTCTAAATTTTAACTCAATTAAACGCGAAATTGGATCTATTCTAAGTTAATTAATGATGCAAAATAACATAAATAATAATAAAAATAAAAAATAATAGTCTTAATGCAGATTAAAGTTATTAGCAATCAAGGGCCGTCAGGTGATTATGAATCACGGTGTACAAACTCTAAACATTTGTCTTTCAGCTCAATACTATCACATGGATCAGCTAGAGCTAAAATTTCTCCATAAGTTTCAATGGTAAATTTAGAGGCTAGATATTGTTCACACATTGATTAATGAACAGCAATTTATAGTCAAATAATTACAAGAAAATTTCTGGATTCATGTGATGTTTAATAGATTCAGTCAAATAACAAATAAATGGATAAATAAGTAAGTAAACTTAAATTGATTATTGAGTGGAGATATAATTGAAGATATCTTTAATCGTCCGATTCCGATTCCAATTGTTGGTCTACCGGATTTCGTGTGGTTCCTTCATCAAAATTGTATTTTTCAAATGCTTAGTGAATTATTCTTTATTATGATTATTGCCTGATGGGTAAGCAACACACTCCATATTCCAATCCAATACTTTTCGTAGAGGGTTTGGTGATAGGTTATTGGGTATGGGAGGTAAACCACAGTTCTCAAGCTTGAGAACAACTTGAGGCAGAGAATCAAAAAAAATGGTTACAATTTTTTTGGTCTAAACATCGTATTATATTGAAATTGATTCTTTTAGCAAATGAAGAATTCAACTGCATTATGCAGAAGGATATCAACATAGTGGCTTTTGTTTTAAAAAAGTTAATATCATGTAGCCCTGATGAAGTAAATGCAACGATTTCAACAATCTCTCACAGGAACGGCCAACTGGAGTAAGGATTTTAAAAAAAGGCTTGGTTTTGGTGCTCTCTATTTTAGATCAAACTCCTCAATTTCAATCTTTCTAACTAAATGCCATCCAGTTAGCACTGACAAAAAGTGTTTTGGAGTGTCTATCCAGATTGACCTAAGCAGTCCGATCGTGGAAAGAATGGACCTCAATGAACCCATCACCATTGATTTCATCATTTATGATACTGAATGGTGTCCAGATGATTTCTTGCGAGAGAAGATCTTGGAAAGTTGGAAAGAGCAAAATCTTAGATTTAAAGCGAAGGGTTACCTTACAACTAAACCATTGCGCTCAAGTGTTGAAGTCGCGATAGTTTTGAATTTTAGCGAAAAAGGTATTCTTCCTGTAATCGCTCACCATTGGCTTTTGCAGCAGAAAGGTTATCTTTCAAAGGACGAGCAAATAGAAATGCATAAATATTTGGAAAAGTATCCACCTGGAGAAATATGGTTATCACGCATCAAATCGAATGCTGGATTCAAGCCAATACATCCCCTAGAAGACGTGCTGCCTGGAAGTACACGTCTACAGCAAATTTATTGACCTGTTTTTTACGAAAAGACTTTCCTGGGTACATTCAGACCTTTGCCACTCGACGTGCTGATTTTCTTGCCGCTGTAGTGCAAAATGGTGATAAAAGAATTGGAATTATAAATTGCCATCAAACATGTCATGGTGGGAATGATTTGGAGCAATATTTGCTTGAAATTTTTGCAACAGTGATGAGATTCCAAAAAGGTTGCACGAACGCCGAAAATAGGCACATAGATCCAGTTGATGGTTAAGTCTTGGTTGGGGATCTTAACCTTGTAAATGTGTATTATGGAAAGAACCTCGATAATCTAGAAGAAAAATAAGACAACAATCTAGACAAACAACAGCTAGTATTGTGCTACTTGTTGTTATTAAGTGAAATGTTACCAAACGAATTAGACGATTCCAAACGAGGTTACCAGATCGATTATGTGTGCACCTCTGCAAATTAAAAGTATAAATACGAAGTGGAAATCACACTTCCAGATGATGAAAATGAACAATCTGACCATATACCCTACGGAGCAGTTTATGAATTAGTCGGAGCCCTGAAACCACCTAAAACCGCCGTTGATCATGTGCGCGAATCATATGAAAATTTAGTTATGCGTTTAAGTCATTAAATCAATTTCGTTAAAAGTCAAGTTCGACAAACTGTGAAAGTTCATCTTGATAGTTAACCGTGATGTCAAACAATGTACTTTTTTCATTACATCTAAATATAAGTCACTCAAGTCATTTTTGTAATAAACCTATCTAGTACCTTTTTCATCTAAAATATATGCTTATTTTTGCTTTTGCATTAAAAAACATTTAAATACAACAGGAATCAAACAAGTTTTCTTCTTGCCGCCTAACCTCAGCGTTTTTTCATGTATGAGGTTAGCTTGAGGCGCGTCAGTTAGCTTCACAGCATGGACCAAATCGCA
The DNA here is from genome assembly GCF_039701765.1 of Tetranychus urticae. Lineage (NCBI taxonomy): Eukaryota > Metazoa > Arthropoda > Arachnida > Trombidiformes > Tetranychidae > Tetranychus > Tetranychus urticae. Next base: position 18,825,289 of record NC_142958.1, on the reverse strand, counting down.
ACCAGATAGAGTTTCTCTGCCTCAGCATGTTTGCGTGCACGAGAATAACATGAGGCAGACAAGCAAAAAAATGATTAAAATGTTCACATAAGTATCGGATTTTATTAAATTTATTTATGTCAATTGTGCTATATTTTACACAACCGAGTGCCTAAGTTTAATTGCAAACACGAAAAAAGTTCAAAGAGCAGTGAATAAGCAAAAAACAGTATCACACTTAAAAAGATGAAATAAAAGTCTGATAGCAAATAATTTATGAATGAAGTCTTTATTTGAACAAGTTACTAATTTTTCAGTTTGACCATATTCATATATTTTTGTATATAATAAACAAAGTTGCTGCCAAGTGAAATGGACATGTTAATACTGCAAATTTGCCAATTTCGCCTTCAGTATTTGCTTGTATCCACCTCGAAGCAGGTTCCATACTCGAGCTGCAATTTAGTCGCGATCGTCTTTTGATAATTCACAGCAGTGTTTTTTTGTGGACGTCGGTGCATCCGATTGTGTTTTTTCCGCTTACAAGCTCTAGAGCTGTACAGAACCTTCGAAGTCTTGGTGAAGTAGCTGGCGAAACCACGAATGAAAACAGAGCGTTAATACTGACCGTTAATGAAGACTAGTAAGTTAACTTACCCTCTGAAACAAGACATTCACCTGTTCATCATCGTTATTACAAATGACAGCAAGTACGAGAGCATCCTAGAAATAGTAAATTAAAGTGGCTTAGTATATGACATCAGAACGTCGCGAGAACATCAGAAAGCGTAGGAAATAGAAAAGGGTCAAAAAATCAAAACTCAAATTCGTAGAAGAATTGTATTTCTATCAAGAAAGAAGAAAAGGTCAAGCCAATCAAGCTAGACGTTTGCAGGTTGGTGTTGGAATTTGCAATTCTTGTTTCATGAGTAGGGTGAATCATTTGACACGCAAATCTACTTCAACACAAAGTTTGATTGAAGTTTGGCCATCCAGAAAGTTTCAGCTTGTCTTTTGCTGAGTTGCCCAGCGTGAAAAATGATGAGCCATCCACTAGTTTTCATCATAGTCACTGGCAAAATGACATGAGGTTTGTTCCATCCTAACATTGTATATTTTATATCAGTTATAAAACTTTTCTAAACCTCTTTTTAATAGCGATAATGAAAATGAAGTTGAAGATGAGCACGCTCAGCAGCAATCAGAAAATTCTGATTCCGATGATGATTATGAGCCTGATGAGCGAGAGGGAATTGATTACCTGGATGAACGCTTACCTGGTGAGCCAACTCCAAATACCTTCGTCACCAAATCCAGATCTGGTCATGCTACCTGTATCTTTGGTTGTCGACCTACCAGAATCCTGACTTATGTGCCTTTCAGGGAAAGATTATTTGTTATTATGGCCAAAAACGTAAGCATTCCTAGCGGTAGTAGATATTGTAAGACACATCTCGAATCCGGACCAACTCATTGGATTGATGTGCAGAATGCACCAGATAGTGAATTATCCATAGAAGATTTGAATGAAGTAATTGTCATGCTGAAGAAAGAGCTACAGTGCCAGAACTTCAACATTACAGTGAAATCACCAGAAGACTGTAATGAAAGGTTTTACACACAATGGACAGGTTTAGAACCGCATCAATTTAGAGCAGTGATGGAAACAGTTGAGCTTCATTTAGAACCAGCAAACATTAAACCATGTTTCTCACTTTGATGAAGCTTCGAGTTAACCTGACATTCGACCAAATAGCTTCGCTCGTCAACTACAGTCCAAGTAAGACGAAACGGATTTTAAAAAAAACCCTCAAACTTCTTGATGAAAAGTTTGCCAGGCTTAATTTAGGTTTCAACAGTGTTACAAGGGAGAGTGTGAAATCAAATCAAACAAACATTGCAACGAATTTGTTCGAAGTTGCTCAGGAAAATGTTTTGGTAATTGCAGACGGGACATAGATCTTTCACCAGAAAAGTATTAATGCTTCTTTTCAACGACGTGAATATACGACAAATACATTGAGCTTCATGATGTTATATTTGATTACTTATCCTGAATGTTGACGAAAAATTAGAGACGAAATCAAGTAAACAATTGGATTCGAACGTCAACCAGATTATGTAGACAGAACTTCAATGCCTTTTACAATGACGTTTATCTATGAATCTCTGCGAATGTCATCAATAGTTGCTCTAAATGTTCATAGACGCGCTGCTCAAGACACGAAAGTAATGAGCTATTCTATACCTAAAGATACTTTAGTTATTCTCAACTTGTGGGCTGTTCATCGTGATCCAAATCTATGGAATGAGCCTGATTCATTCAAACCAGAAAAATTCCTCAGTGAGAATGGGACAAAAGCAGTTAAATCGTCTAATTTTATGCCATTTAGTGGAGGCAAAAGGATCTGTCCAGGTTCAACTTTGGCTTTGATGGAGTTGTTTCTTTATCTGGTTTCGATTGTGCAAACTTTTCGATTTTCAGCTTCAAAAGGAGATAAAATATCCGATGAAGTAAACTATATCTTCATTGGTAAAAAATCCAGTGGCAAAAACTCACAAAGGAGGGTGATAGAAAGCCTATGTAAAACTGCCCATTGTGAGCCAGCTATTTGATAGTGCCATTCGATAGAGGACATATAAACAAGTAAAAGTCCCCAGAGGCATAAATTTCCCAGTGCGGACTTAAGGAATGAAAAACGCGTTTGGAAGTCGGAAAAAATAACATCGAGATAACAACTTTTAATGAATATTCGAGGCTTATAAACGATAATTAAACATGCCTTTAAGTTTATTTTTTGCAAACAATACTCCGTTAGCTAATTAACTAAGTTTTTGTGTATTAAAGTATGAGGAGTTGCCAGATTTGGCAAGAAAGTTAGTGAGCCAGAGATTTGATAGAATTTTTGTAGGTTTTTTCAGATGGCCTTTCACCTGGACTATGTTTGGTTATTGTCAATTCGGACTTTCGCGTATTCCCAGAGTTTGTCGGGTTTATTTTTTTGCCAGAGCTCCTTTAGTGTTATCCAGTCATCACCACGAGGAGGCGGAGTTGGACTTCGAATGACCACGACTTACAAAAGTAATAAATTACTTTAAGCGTCCATTAAAGATGCATCAGGAGGTACTGAAATTGAGATTTAACTCGGCTGCTTCGCTCCTGATGCATCCTTTATTTACCATATTTCAATTGATGAATCCGTTCTCTAGGCTCCACTGGCTCTTTTAATAAGCCTAGCTCTACTCTATCATCGATAGCGGATTTCATCAATTTATCGGCCTCTTTTAGAAACGTTTTTGCCACGCTGCCTTTCAGATCAGAGAACCACTTACATGGCTCTGCAGTCTCAGCTTTCTCCTTATGACATTTCATTGCCTTCTCAAACTTTTTCACAGAGCTTTGCTCTTTTCTTTTTATATGTTTGATTTTCATTTTTCTTAGTTTCGGATCATCTTTTCCTGCTTGAGCAAGCTCAAAGCCTCTCTGCACATCTTTCTCCTTTCGTTTTGCTCTTTTCTTTTGACTCTTTGTCAATCCTGATGTTGATGGTGTTTGGTCCATCTTGAGATTATAAATTCGATTCAGGATACTTTTGTTAAGATGTGATATTATCAATTATCAATTATCAATTATCAATTATCAATTATCAATTATCAATTATCAATTATCAATTATCAATTATCAGTTATCAATTATCAATTATCAATTATCAATTATCAATTATCAATTATCAATTATCAATTCCACCATCCATTGCTGTATCATTATTGCACTATCGCCATTGCTTTATCATTATTGCACTATTGCCATTGCTTTATCATCATTCACCATCCATTGCTGTATCATTATTGCACTATCGCCATTGCTTTATCACCATTCATTATCCATTGCTATCATCATTGAACTATAATATATAGCTATCATATACAGCGATAATATACAGCTAGCAATACTATTATTACAATTCAATGGATTATTCCTTAATGTCTTCCTCTAGTGAGGATGAAGCCACTGTGGGCAGGTCCAACCCTGCTACAGTGGTGGAAGTTACCAGTAACTTGGGCTTCGATTCTCTGACTCGAGAAACTGCTTTGTCCCATGTAACAGAGATAGCCAGTGGTCTTTGTTCAAATGGCAATCCATCAACTTTAATAACCATCTGGGATGGAACTTATATTTATCACCAAAAAAGTTCAAACATAAGATGTCAAAAGGCAACATACTCTATGCAGAAGAAGAGGCCTTTGACGAAACCAATGCTGTGTGTGCTTCCAGATGGTTACATAATTGATGCGTTTCCTGGTTTCGCTGCTACTGATAATGATGCACGAATCTTGAATAATATCCTGAGTAGAGATGATGGGAAGATAAGGGAATTCTTCAACCCAGGTGATTGTTTTATTGTAGATAGAGCTTCAGAGACTCCACTCATACCATCCAGAACCTTGGTTTCAAAGTTTTGATGCCAGCATTAACAACTGCAAAATCAAAATCTGGAAGGCGTCAGCAGTTGACAACTCAACAAGCAAATCAAACAAGATTTTCTACGAAAATCAGATGGGTTGTTGAGGCTATGAACGGAAGAATGAAGTCTCAGTTCAGATACATGGACAATGTGCTGCAAAACACATCTCTTCCAGGACATGCTGATTTGTTGAGGATCATAGCAGCGATTCTGAATCGTTACCATCCTCGATTTATTAGTGATAGAGGTAATACACAGATGATTATTGAAAGTTTTTTTGCAAAAAAAGACTTAGATAATCATCTTGGGAATTATATTTTGGATCCCGTGAATAACTTAAATGCAAAAAGGAGAGACTTTGTGGAAGCCTCTGATGATGACTTGTCAGAATTTCCACGATTATCTCTGGACGACATTTACAGGATAACACTCGGGACTTATCAAATCCGGAATATTTATTCTTACGTTAATGCCTCTATCATTGATAATGAAATTCCAATTTCTGTATTTACACAATCCTTATCAATCCCGGACTTGACAACAATTGATCCCATACTATTCAGAGCCAAGATCATCTCTGCACACAAATCTAAAGTGAAATACTTTACATATATTCTCATAGATAAGTGTGTTCCCCTGTTGGACAAAATCATTGCCTATTATTGCCAGTGCAATTCTGGTAGAAGAACGGTTGGCTGCTGTTCACATGTAGCTTGCCTTATTTGGTATTTGTCCACAGGTCGACATTCACCCATCAGGCCTCCAGCAGCAAATCATTTAGATTCGTTTGCTCACAAACTTGGTGGTGTGGATGAGAAAGATCCTGACTCTGATGAGGATCCATAAACTATCTCATGGGCGAAGCAGCCGAGTTAAATCTCAATTTCAGTACCCACATGAGATAGTTTATGTTACGCTCCAACGTGATGTTTTTACGCACGTTTGGATAAGTCGTGGTCATCAGAAATCCAACTCCTCCTCCTCGCGGTGATGGCTGGTTAATGCTAACGGAGCTCTGGTATTTAAGTTTTCTTGTACATTGAAAAAAGGAAAAATATTATTATATTGAAATTGTCGTATTGTTATTGATATAAAATAGTAATTGATTTTTGATTGTTGAATCGACAAAATTGCATTAAAATGTATAAATTCACAATTACCGAATCAAATATGTAGCTTATGAACGCATAATGTCAACTTACAAATCATTATTGACACTATTTGTACATAAAAAGTTGAAAAGTACTTTGAAAACAGCTTTTTTAAGCTTTTCAACATTTTTTTCAGTACTAAAAACCTTTATTTTCATTTAAAATACTGTCTAAAAAATTCGACTTTTGACCGCGTTTTTTCGGGCTTAGGTCCGAAATTTTCTGTAAGGTTTTGAACATTCCTTATAGAGTCGAGTGACCTCTATCGATTGGCATTGAAAAATCTCTGGCTCAAAAACAGGCAGAATCTGTCACCGTCCTTTTCACACTTTGAAGGATTAACAGTTTGTTTACTGAACTATCTCTTGGCTCACCATCTTCCAATGGCATCAAATTTAATTGAAATAATTGTAATAAAATTCAACAATTACCCATCTTATTGTTTAATACTTTTGTTATTGAAATTTTATGTTTGTTCATCTAGTTTTTGTGATTAATATAATATAATACTTAAAGAAAAAATTAATAACAATAAAGAAAAACCTTGAAACAGTATTTTGACCGTTGAACATTCAGTAATCAGTTAACGATTGAATAACTTTTATCAAACTGAGACTCAATGTAATTAGATCACAGGAGCTACTAACAAAGTAAAAAATCTCACATATGAATATTAATGGGTCTATTTAAATTATATCAACAAGTTTTTTCGCTATTGAAGTCCAAAGAGTTCAGAGAGATACATACATTATGCGATTTCAGGTACAAGAATTTCTTGCGTCCTTTTCACAGTATTGTTTTACTGGGCAGATGACTCTGTAAAGAAAAGTTGCTTTTTATTTTGATCGGAAAGTTTATAAGCCAATAAAAATTACCATCTTAATTAGTCTAAAGATTGAAGTTGGTCTTTGGTGAAGTCTTTGTAGTTTCTTTGGTAGCAAAGCAGTTGAGAGCACCACTGATAATTCATATAACAATATCATATCACAATTCATATAACTGACTTTCGTGTTTACATTTGATGAAAATAATCAGAAGTATTAGGGGTAATATTAGTAATAATAGTGATTTTGTTGACTAATTAATAAAATTAAATTGAATTGCCAATTACACTGTTTTTTAACCCAGTAAATCTGATTACAAAATGTTTTACCGCTCTAATGTAAATCCAATTCTTAGGAAGGTAATAAGTTCAACTTCGATGATTTGATTCCCCCACAGTGGTACAAGTGGTTTCAAGCATTTCATTTGTTATTAATCGGTGTGTCTATGCGGATGCATTTGCTATTGAAATGGCAAACAGTTTGCAGAAAGTGAATCGAAATTTCCATTATTTCTATGAAATAACTTTTCTGATATCATTTTATAATTTCATATATTTCTCGAGTTTTGTCTACTGTTTACAAGAAAATGGTACGAAATCAAAAGCAACTCGAAGATCAAGTAACCGTCTAGAGGAGCGACTCGAAAACACGTATTGCCGCATAGCATAATGCCAAAAGACCCTTTCGTCGTGATGAATTTTAGTAACTCCTTGGGACGAACCCTATTCTTTCAAGTCTAAAAACCATTGGCATCTGTGGTCTTCGTACATTTTCATCACTAAATACAGTAAATAACTCGACTTTTCTTGTTTTCCCTAACAAGGGAAGTGAGGTAAGTGGTACGGTTAAAATCGGATAAAAAGTGTATAATTCTATTGGTCATGATGAAAATAGTTGGTTACCGTACGAAGTTGAGAACGCAATTGTCCTTTTCTACCTCGAAATCCGATCATTGCTTTTCAAAACGCATAAAGCCATAGCGATAAGTTGAAATTGTGTAACTTGCCTCAGAGATAAACTTTTGGATTTGTTGAAAAGTCAAAAGCTATGATTTTATTCACTATGGCTTTATGCGTTTTGAAAAGCAATGATCGGATTTCGAGGTAGAAAAGGACAATTGCGTTCTCAACTTCGTACGGTAACCAACTATTTTCATCATGATCAATAGAATTATACACTTTTTGTCCCATTTTAACTGTACCACTTACCTCACTTCCCTTGTAAGATGGCATGCACCTTATAATTGCTAATTATTGAATGGTTTTGCTATTGATGGATTATTTAGATATTAGATAAACTGAAAATAGAAAGCAAGTGCATCATGAATGAAATCATCATTATCTTGATTTGAATCAAATCAAATCATTCCCTTCAAGTGCAGGTGACTAGATGAAAGAAAGATGCAACAAAATAAGAAGATAAAGAAACTAATACATATCAATCCAATGTTAAAAAGTCGAGTACAACTGAACTCATTTCTTTCAAATATTTTTTGTAAGTACAATGGCTTAAAGAGAGTCGCTCATATAATAGTAAATCAGAGATGTTTCGTACTTTTAAAGTCACGATGTGGTTGAAACAGTTAGGATATAAAGGATGTAGTGTAAAATAAGGAGCTTTGTAGTGTTTAGTTGATTCTGGTAATTCGTTAGAACTAAGTGACTCAACATGTTTCTCGATCATTTCAACATAAACCCAACTTTGTTCAATATATTTTGCACTTGTACAACTATTTGGTTGATCAAGCATTTGATCAACTTTATTAATCGACTTCGTAAACTTCCTCCTGGTCCATGGGGTCTACCCATTGTGGGTTATTTGCCATTCATCAAGAAAGATGCTTATATTCATATGACACAACTGGCTGAAAAGTATGGACCAATATTCAGCTTTAAATGTGGCCAGTTTGATGTGGTTGTGATCAACGAGGTGAAAGCCATTGAAGAAGCTTTAAGGAATGATCATTTAACTGCTCGTCCAAATGAAACCTTCATTCCTGGAGCTGATCCTTCATTTCTTGAAATGTCCGGTGAACCTTGGAAACAACAGCGACGAGTTGCTCTTACAATACTTCGCAATGTTGGTTTTGGGAAAAGTACGCTCGAAGAAAAGATCAAAGACGAGATTAGTTCGTTTATTGGCGTTCTAAACTCAGCATGTGGTAAAGCAGTTGATTTTGGTGAAGTGGTTGGATTGAGTGTCGCGAATAATATTTCAATCCTTATGTTTGGACATCGTTTTGAATATAATGATCCTATTGGAATTGAAATAAGACGCAATATGAAGCAAGCTAGTGATGCATTTAAATACTTCAATAATTTCACATTTATGCCTGCAATGAACTTTTTTACTTCCCTGACTGCTAAATTCAGTTCTGATCTAAACAATTTGATCAGTAACCAGAATGAGTTAGAAAAGAAAATCACTGAGGAAGTTACTAAACATGAAGAAAAGAAAGCAACTCATGAAATTGAAGATTATATCGATGGCTTCTTGCAAGAAATGGACAAGCAAAAGGATCCGTATACGACTTTTAATATGAACACATTGCGAACAAATACTGCCTCTTTTTACAGTGCAGGCTCCGACACTACAACACATGTATTGAACTACATTATGTGTTACTTGATTACTTATCCTGAATATCAACAAAAAATTCGAAATGAAATTAAGGAAACTATTGGATTCGACCGTCAACCAGATTATGCAGACAGAACTTCAATGCCTTTTACAATGGCGTTCATCTATGAATCTCTACGAATGGCTACACTCGTTCCTCTCAATCTATTAAGACGTGCTTCTCAAGACACCAAGGTAATGAGTTATTCCATACCTAAAGATACATTAGTTATTCTTAACTTCTGGGCACTTCATCGTGATCCAAAACTATGGAATGATCCACATTCATTCAAACCAGAGAGATTTCTCAGTAATGATGGACAGAAAGTAATTAAGTCGCCAAATTTGATGCCATTTAGTGGAGGTAAAAGGATCTGTCCAGGAGCTACTTTGGCCTTGACTGAGCTGTTTCTTTATTTGGTTTCAATAGTACAAAATTTCCGAGTTTCAGCTCCAGAGGGAGAGAAGATATCGGACGAAGTAAACTTCATCTTCCTCAGGATGCTTAAAAACCCGATGAAACTCATTTTCAACTCTTTAAAGGAAAACTAATAAATGTTAACGAAACAGTCTCTTAACCCAGAATTGTCCAATAGCTCAAATTCAATTGAAAATAGTAATTTGTTTACTAATGTTTTGTTACCACTTGTTGAAGAGAGAAACGTTAAATCATTATCTTAAACATTTGTTTTTTACATGAAATTCAAGTCATAGTTTACTCAAAATTCTTGTAATTCAATATCTTTTACTATTGCATACAATAAATAAAAAATTACAAATCGATCGTTTTGAGGGCAAATTAATTTGAGTCGCACTGCAATTTGCAATAGTTTTTCTGATTTTTACCCAAAATAAGATGGTAAATTTACTATTTCGATGACAAGAGATACTCGGTGTAGTGAAAAATTGCAGTGTTTAGTTGATTCTAGTTATTTGTAAAACTTTGTGACTCAACATGTTCTCGAATTCGTTGTAAATCCAACTTTAATCAAATTTTTTGCGTTCTTTTAACTGTTTGGTTGATCAAGCATTTGTTCAACTTTATTAATCGACTTCGCAAACTTCCTCCTGGTCCATGGGGTCTACCTTTTGTGGGTTATTTGCCTTTCATCAAGAAATATTCTTATAGCCAAATGACTGACTTGGCTGAAAAGTATGAACTAGTATTTAGCTTCAAATGTGGCCAGTTTGATGTGGTTGTGATCAAAAACTTAGCTGATAGAAGAATCTCATTATTAATTCATTCATAGATAATTCATTGCAGAGTCATTTCTTACTCAAAGATGCAATAGTTATTTCCAACTTTTGGTCTGCGATCCAAATCTATGGATTGACCCTCATTCATTAAAACCAGAGAGATTCCTCAGTAATGATGGACAGAAAGTAATTAAGTCGCCAAATTTGATGCCATTCAGAGGAAAAAAATGGATCTGTCCAGGTGCAACTTGGCCTTGACCGAGCTGTTTCGTTGGTAAAGGCCCAGAACAGCCAAATATTAATAGAAAGCTTTATTGGATGATGGTCGATTAGCGATGCTTCGTGTTTGCTGTATTGCTGTACGACCTATAGTTGGTGGAGGTACAATGGGTTGAAGAGGAGGTAGAGGTGGTCTTGTTGTCGCTTGCGTGGGTAAAGCTGTGAGTGATATCTAAGTCACTCACAGGTCGATTGATATGCGTTTGAGATCGGTAAAATCAGCTGAATTTTATCAAGTTATATCGAGGTCGAAAATTCTCTATGAATGCGCATCGATTGAATTGAATCTAGTTGTGCGTCTTTTATATTTTTGTAATTTTTATGCAAAATGGAAGAGACAACTTTCCTGAAGATAATATGAAGATTTCTTTCTCAACTGCAATTTGATAGTGTATTGAAGTTATTGTAACACTTTTGAAGACAAGAGATACTCAATACACAGAATAAAAATATATAAGAAATGAAATGAAAATTGAAGTGTTTACTTCATTCCAATAGCTATTTTATACCTAAAGATACAATAGTTATTTTCATTTTTTGGGCTGTTCATCGTGATCCAAATCTATGGAATGATCCTCATTCATTCAGACCAGAGAGATTCCTCAGCGAAGGTAAGAAAGTTATTAAGTCAACGAATTTGATGCCATTTAGTGGAGGCAAAAGTATCTGTCCAGTGTCAGCTTTGGCTTTGATATAAACGTTTCTTTATTTGGTTTCAATACTACAAAATTTTCAAGTTTCAGCTTCAGTAGAGGATGAAATATTGAGGATGAGTTAATTATATTAATTATATGTTTTCCTCGGAATGGTTAAAAGCCAATCAAACTCATTATTCAAACTTTGAAGGAAAACTAACAAATTTGCGCGAAACAATATCTTGTCTCAGAATCTCCCATCTCCCAAGTTTCATTGAAAGAATCTCAACAACTCTGAGTCTTTACTAATCTTTAATGATTTACTTTATTATTGAAAGCTCATCTCTCTCAGCAATAATACAATTTTTGTACGTAAATTGTACTGATTTTATAATATTTGCTATTATATTTTGTGCAGAGATTATGTTTTGTTCAACAGCAATCAGATGGCGAATTGAAGTTGTTGTAACACTTTTAAAGAGAGTGGATACTTGATACACGCAATTATAAGATATAAACGGTGAAATAAAACCTGTAGTGTTGAATTCATTCCAATTATTTGTAAGCGTTAAACGACTTAACATGCTTCTAAACGTAAATCTAACTTTATTCAAGATTTTTTGTGCCTTTTTAACTGTTTGGTTGATCAAGCATTTGTTCAACTTTATTAATCGACTTCGCAAACTTCCTCCTGGTCCATGGGGCTTACCTTTTGTGGGTTATTTGCCATTCATTAAGAAAGATGCTTATATTCAAATGACTGAATTGGCTAAAAAGTATGGACCAGTTTTCAGCTTTAAATGTGGTCAGTGCGATGTAGTTGTGATAAACGAGGTGAAGGCCATTGAAGAAGCTTTTAAGAACGATCATCTATTGGCTCGTCCAACTACAAGTTTTATTCCTGCGTTTAAACGTGCTCCTTCAATAATTGAGATGTCGGGTGAACCTTGGCGGCAGCAGAGACGAGTTGCCCTGACTATACTTCGCCATGTTGGTCTTGGAAAAAGTACTCTTGAAGAAAAGATGAAAGAAGAGGTTCGTTTCTTCATTGAATCTCTAAAATCAACTCATGGCGAAAAAATTGACTTTAGTGAAGTGATTAAATCGAGTGTTGCGAATATTATCTCAATCCTTTTGTTTGGCCATCGATTTGAATATAACGATCCAATGGGAACTGAAATGTGTCGTAATGTGAAACAAATTAGTGATAATGCTGAATACTTCAGTAAATACATATTTGTGCCTTTAATAACTTTTTTCGTTTCCCTGGCTGCCCGATTCAATTCTGAACTTAAAAAAGTGACCAGCAATCAGAAGGAACTAGAAAAAAAAATCACAATAGAAGTTGCTAAACACAAGGAAAAGGATTCAACTCATGAAATTGAAGATTATATCGATGGATTCTTGCAAGAAATGGATAAGCAGAAAGATCCCAACACAAGCTTTAATATGGACACATTGCGGCGGAATACTGCCGATTTTTATAGCGCAGGCTCCGACACTACAACAATCGTACTGAATTTCATCATGTTATATTTGATTACTTATCCTGAATATCAACAAAAAATACGAGATGAAATCAAACAAACTATTGGATTTGAGCGTCAACCTGATTATGCAGACAGAAATTCATTGCCTTTTACAATGGCTTTCATCTATGAGTCTCTACGAATGGCAACAATTGTCCCTCTCAATGCCCATAGACGCGCTTCTCAAGATACGAAGGTAATGAACTACTTTATACCCGAAGATGCAATAGTTATTTTGAACTTCTGGGCTGTTCATCGTGATCCAAATCTATGGAATGACCCTCACTCATTCAAACCAGAGAGATTCCTCAGTGAGGATGGGACAAAAGTGATCAAGTCACCAAATTTGATGGCATTTAGTGGAGGCAAAAGGATCTGTCCAGGGTCAACGCTTGCCATGACAAAGTTGTTTCTTTATTTGGTTTCAATACTACAAAACTTTCAAGTTTCAGCTCCAGCAGGAGATAAAATATCTGACGAAGTGAAATATAATCTCAATAGGATACTTAGAAAACCGATGAAAGTTCATTTTCACGTTTTGAAGGATAGTTAGCCCATCTTTCTTGATGTTCTTGAGTCGGATCTTACTATGATTTCTGGCTATGAATATTGAATAAAATAAAATCATCAATAGTAATTGTGCTATACAATATGTATAAATAATAATCTTTCTAAAGCACAGGATTTATTGATGAACTTTTTGAACACTTTTTTACAAGTTATTTACAGAAATTAAAACCAGGCTATTATGCATGCAGAAATTTTATTTTTCTTAACGGAAACCTGATGGCTAATTTAAGTTTAAGTTGAAGTTGTTTTGTCACTTTCGAAGAGATACTCGGTGTAGGGGAACATTGCATTGTTTAGTTGATTCTGGTGGTTCTGGGGCTTACTTTTTGTTAGTTATTTGTCATCCACTAAGAAAGATGCTTATATTCAAATAACTGAATTGAATAAAAAGTATGAACCAGTTTTCAATATTAAATGTGGTCAGTTTGACGTGGTTGTGATCAATGAAACTGAGCTAATGAAAGCTCTTGCAATTCACCTCAGTGTTGCAAATGTGGTCTCAATCATTTTATTTGGACATCGATATGACTATGAGGATCTATTTGCCATTGAAATGGCCAACAGTTTAAAGAAAGTTAATCAAAATTTCCATTATTTCTACGGACTAACTTTTCTTCCATCATTTCATAATTCCGTTTCTTCATTGAGTTTTTTGTCTTTTATTACTTAAGTAATACAAGAAAATGGTACAAAATCAAAGGGAAATCTAAGATTAAGTAACCAGCGAAGTAAAGGAGCACCTCGAAAAAGGTGATTCTCTTGAAATCAATGATTATATTGATGGTTACTTGGAAGCAATAAATAAACAGAAAGGCGAAAACAATTATTCTTTTAACCTGGAAACTTTACGTAGTAAAATCACCAAATTTGATGCCATTCAAGTTTTTTATTGATCTAAATATTTTTACTTTTCTCGTTTTCCCTGCAAAGGGATCGCACCTTATCTTTGCTGGCTATTGAATAAACATAAGTTTTGCAAATTTTTATTGTATTGATAAAAAAGACTAATTTATATTAGATAGATATCAGATCAAATGAAAACGATTAGGCAGTACATCATAAATGAACTTATTTTATCTTGATTCGAATCATATGACAGTAAATTAAAGCTGTTTTTTACTTTTAAAGTCAAGAGATGCTTGATGCATTCGATGATACAGTATAAAAGGTTTAGTATTCTGTTTGAAACATTGAAGTGTTTAGTTGACTCTCGTAATTTGCAAGAACTAAGTGATTCAACATGTTTCTCGCTCATTTTAACTTAAACCCAACTCTTTTATTCAACATATTTTGTGGTTGTTTAACTGTTTGGTTGATCAAGTATTTGTTTAACTTTATTCATCGACTTTATAAACTTCCTCCTGGTCCATGGGGCTTACCTTTTGTGGGTTATTTGCCATTCATTAAGAAAGATGCTTATATTCAAATGACTGAATTGGCTAAAAAGTATGGACCAGTATTCAGCTTCAAATGTGGTCAATGCGATGTGGTTGTGATCAACGAGGTGAAAGCCATTGAAGAAGCTTTCAAGAATGATAAATTATTAGCTCGACCGAATGCAACTTTCTTTCCTGGATATAACCCTTCATTTGTTGAAATGTCGGGTGAACCTTGGCGACAGCAGAGACGAGTTGCTCTAACAATACTTCGAAATGTTGGTCTTGGAAAAAGTACACTTGAAGATAAGATCAAAGAAGAGATTGGTTTCTTTATTGACTCTTTAAAATCAGAATCGGGCAAAGAAGTTGATTTCAACGAGTTGAGTGGATTGAGTGTTGCTAATAATGTCTCAATCCTTTTGTTTGGCCATAGATTTGAATATGATGATCCAATTGGAATCGAAATGCAACACAACATGAAGCAAGTTAGTGATAATGTTGAATACTTCAGTAAATTTATGTTTATGCCTTCATTATTTTTCTTCGTTTCTTTGGCTGCTAAATTCAGTTCGGAACTCAAAAAAGTGACCAGCAATCAGAAGGAACTAGAAGAGAAAATCACTGAGGAAGTTACTAAACATAAAGAAAAGAAAGCAACTCATGGAATCGAGGACTATATCGATGGTTATTTGCATGAAATGGATAAGCACAAGGATTCGAAAACGAGTTTTAATATTGAAACATTGCGACGTAATACTGCTGATTTTTATGCCGCTGGTTCCGACACTACAACAAATACATTGAGCTTCATGATGTTATATTTGATTACTTACCCTGAATGTCAATTGAAAATTAGAGATGAAATTAAGCAAACAATTGGATTCGAACGTCAACCAGATTATGCTGACAGAACTTCGATGCCTTTTACAATGGCGTTCATCTATGAATCTTTACGAATGTCATCAATAGTTCCTCTTAATGTTCTAAGACGCGCTGCTCAAGACACGAAAGTAATGAGCTATTCTATACCTAAAGATACATTAGTTATTCTCAACTTTTGGGCTGTTCACCGTGACCCAAATCTATGGAATGATCCTCATTCATTCAAACCAGAGAGATTTCTCAGTGATGATGGGACAAAAGTGATCAAGTCACCAAATTTGATGGCATTTAGTGGAGGCAAAAGGATCTGTCCAGGTGTGACTTTGGCTTTGATGGAGTTGTTTCTTTATTTGGCTTCAATTGTGCAAAATTTTAAAGTTTCAGCTTCAGAAGGAGAAAAAATATCCGATGAAGTAAACTATATCTTCATTAGAATAGTGAAAAAACCAGTGAAACTCACACATTTTCATTCTCTTAAGGATTAACAATTAATTACCGAACAAACTCTTCATCACTGTCGCAATTTCTTCACATTTTATTGAAATAATTGTAGTGAAATGCAAGAATTAACCATCTTTTTGTTTACTTCTGTTAACAAAATTCTATTTTCTTCAACTATCAATATTTTTTTGCCCAATAGTTGAATAAAGTATCCATAACAATTGAAAAAAAACCTTGAAGCAGTACTTCGATCGTTGATCATTTCAGTGAGCAGTTAACAATTGAATAACGCTTTTATCAAACTGATGATTGACTTGAGATTCAATTATAATTAAAACACAAGAGCTACTTGTGCAGAATCTAACATACATAGATTCATGGCTCCATTTAAACTCGATTAACAAGTCCAAATAATCCAGAGAGATATTCGATTTCTGGTACAAGACTTTCTTTTATTCTTCAAACGGCTTTGTTCTATTGCGAAATTGACTTTGCAAAAGTTATTGCTTTTGAATCAAATCGGAAAGTTTATAAGTCAATAAAGATTAACATCTTAATTAGTCTAAAGCTTGAAGATCTTTGCAGTTTCGTTGGTAGCATAGCAGTTGAATAGCACCGCTGATACTTCATATTAGCACAGCAATTACATTGTTGATTAATTCAGTAAAACTGGATTACAAAATACTTTTCCGTTTTGATGTAAATCCGTTTGATGTGGCTGTGATGAATGAAACTAAGCTAATGAAAGAAGCTAACCACCTTAGTGTACAAAATCAAATGCAGCTTGAAGATCAAGTAACAACCGAAGTGAATGAGCACCTCGAAAAAGGTGAAATCAATGATTATATTGATGGTTACTTGGAAGCAATAAATAAACAGAAAGGCGAAAACAATTATTCTTTTAATTTGGAAACTTTACGAAGAAATGTTGCTGACTTTTATGCTGCAGGTTGAAACAATATCAGCTACTCTTAAATGGATAATTTTGTATCTGTTTTTTAGTATCACAAATTCCGAGTTTCAGTTTCAGAGGGAGATGAGATATCGAACGAAATAAGCTATATTTTCCTCAGGATGCTTAAAAACCCTCATTTTCCACTCTTTCCACTCTGCATTTGATCAGAAGTGATTTGACTAGCAGAAAAATAATCCAAATCAAGATAATGTTGAGTTCATTAATAATGTACCTGCTTCATTATCAGATTATATGATTATTGATTATTAATATATCATATTATAAATCAATTATCAAAACCATTTTTCATTAACAATTTTTTCAACCATACGCAGGAGAGATAATTTGCGATTCCTTTTCAGGGAAAACGAGAAAAGTCAAAATATTTCGATTAGCGAAAAAAAGATAGTCAAATCTTAAAGTTCAGTTTAATAAGTTATTGACGCCGAGAAATGTGTCAAAAACTCTTCATTGTGTATGTTGTTTTGCCTCAAAATTAAAATTAAATTTCCCGGTGAATTATATAAGCTGCCAAAGTGGCATTATATTATCTGAATTTATATTAGTTTGATTTAAATTACTGATTATAATCAATTGTGGTAGTTGAAGATCAATTGAAGCCTATGAGCACAAGATTAGATTGCTAAGTTGGTTTCGACGATTTTTCCTTTTATGTCGAAAGTTGAGGATCTGTTCAAGCTCTGAACAACTGATTTTTCAGGAGATGGCTTTGAGATGATGGTTTTGGTATTATCTTTATTGCACGCTTTCAAGTTTATTGAAATAAGTTTACTAATAATTGTCACCATAAGAATTGTTGCAACGTCAAACGAACGTTTTTTACGAACTGAAATGACCTTTAAATGTCAATTAGAGGTCAAATAACGGATTTACCTTGAACGACCTTGAACGATCAAATTTATCGTTTTTCAATCTGAGAAAGCCAACGGTTCATTCATATGGCCATTTTGTAAATTAAATATAGAATTGGTCTTTAATAACCATAAGCGTTCGAACTTATATTTGTTGAATCTGTATAAGCAAATTATTCGATTCTTATGTGTGAAGCACGTAGTCGTGAGTTGTGCTTGTGCAAAATGGCCATAAATATAAATATTTAATTTAAGGTCTGCCTTTATCTTTTTTGATTAAATGCTACCTTTGAAGGATTGCACCGTTAGCTCAGATTGAAAAACGATAAATTTGATCGTTCAAGGTCGTTTTTGTTGAGACATCTCTTATCTTCCTTTTTGAATTTTAATGAATCATGATTGAGTAATCATATTGAATTTGTTATTAACATTAAATACTCTGTGAGCCCAGTGTTAACAAAATTATCATTAATTTGTGTGTTTTATTGCTAAAATAAGGCAATTATCAGAGAAAACATGTTCTCGCCGTGTTTTGAGTTTCGACTGCCCGTAGTGGACACCTTGCCGTGTATAATGAATACGGATGACTACGTAAATATCCATTCAAATCGTTTATACAAAATGATCTTCGCATCCGCAACACCCTTTAAAACTATCAATTTCTTCTTGTGTTGATTTTACAGGAGATGGCTTTGAGATGATGGTTTTGGTATTATCTTTATTACACGCTTTCAAGTTTATTGAAATAAGTTTACTAATATTATTGATAATAATATTAGTAATAATATTAGTAAACTAGTTTACTAATAGTAATTGTCACCATAAGAATTGTTGAAACGTCAAATCATCATTTCAAACATTTGTCAATTTGTTAAATTCAAGTTATACATTCGCATTTCGCTAATATCAGCAGCTATTAGAGGGTTCTGGTTATCATCGACTGGTTATATCATTTAGTGTTGGTTCACTTCTGGTCTCAAATTCATTTTTATCGGTTCTTTTTTTCTAGCAAAATAAAATTAGATAGAATTGGCCAAATTTATTCTCTGATTAAAGCAATCGAAGCTTTTCTCTTTCACTGATCAATATATTTTCTACGACCTGAAATGACCTTTAAATGTCAATTAGAGGTCAAATAACGGATTGACCTTGAACGACCTTGAACGATCAAATTTCGTTTTTGCAATCTGAGAAAGCTAACGGTTCAATTCTTAAAAGGTAGGTTTGCGGCACTACCTTGTTCGTGAGTTATGCTTAAAATAAAATGAAATTTATTCGTAAAATGAAGAAAACGCTTGAAATAACGTATTGGTCGTTATATCTATGCACAGGCTGTCCAGCAGGGCGAAAGAAAGATAAAGGAAGGGATTTAATTAAATATTTGCATTTCATGACCATTTTGTAAATTAAATATAGAATTGCCCTTGAATAACCTTGAGCCTTCGATCTTACTTTTGTTGAATCTTAGGTCTTAGGTTAAACATCTTATTGTTTACTTTATTTTACAGATAATAATGAGTTAAAGAAACTATTTAAAGCCCTTTGTTCCACGAAAAGTCTAATGTAGAACTAGTTGATTTTTTTACTTAATGCAAGGAATTGAAGTCGGTGCCACAACTCATCCAATTGCCATGTTTTTGTGCTATCCTCTGGCCAGTGTGAGTTTTGAACATGTGAATAACATAAACCTTATGAACAAAGCAAGTATCATTTTCGATGGGATGTATTACCACTAAGGCAAGTGAAAATTCCCGATTTCAAAAATGGAATAAATGTTGCGCATTCACAAGAAGAAATTGATAAATTTTAAAGGGTGTTGCGGATGCAAAGAGCATTTTGTATAAACGATTTGAATGGATAACCACATAGTCATCCGTATTCATTATACACAGCAAGGTGTCCACTCTGATATTTGCCTTATTTTAGCAATAAAACACAAAAATTAATGATAATTTTGTTAACACTGGGCTCACAGAGCATTTCAATGTTAATAACAAATTCAAAATGATTAGCCAATCATGATTCATTAAAATTCAAAAAAGAGGATAAGAGATGTCTCGCTACAATTGGCTTAGGATAGAATCTTTTAATGCCTGTATATAGATTAAAATTAAATTGAAAGAAATTAAGGAGGGTGGCTGATGTGAGCTCACATGAAACTTCCGATGATGAGACAATTATAAATAAAGTAGATAGAGTAGTAGTAAATGAGTACGACCTGAAATGACATTTAAATGTCAATTAGAGGTCAAATAACGGATTGACCTTGAACGATCAAATTTATAGTTTCAATCTGAGGAAGCTAACAGTTCAATTCTTAAAAGGTAGCATTTGATCAAAGAAAGATAAAGGCAGACCTTAAATTAAATATTTGAATTTATGGCCATTTTGTGAATTAAATATAGAATTGCCCTTGAATAACCTTGAGCGTATTAAATACAACTGTATAGATGATTCTGATCTAGTGATGGATTATTAAATGAGATGGAATAATTATTATCGATAACAATGATATCTACGTTATTTAGAATCGTCTCATCATCGGAAGTCTCATATGAGCCCACATCAGCCACTCTTGTTAATTTCTTTTAATTTAATTTTAATCTATATGCAGGTATTAAAAAGAGTCTATCCTAAGCCAATTGTATTGAGACATCTCGCATCTTCCTTTTTGAATTTTAATGAATCATGATTGAGTAATCATATTGAATTTGTTATTAACATTAAATACTCTGTGAGCCCAGTGTTAACAAAATTATCATTAATTTGTGTGTTTTATTGCTAAAATAAGGCAATTATCAGAGAAAACATGTTCTCGCCGTGTTTTGAGTTTCGACTGCCCGTAGTGGACACCTTGCCGTGTATAATGAATACGGATGACTACGTAAATATCCATTCAAATCGTTTATACAAAATGATCTTCGCAACCGCAACACCCTTTAAAACTATCAATTTCTTCTTGTGTTGATTTTACAGGAGATGGCTTTGAGATGATGGTTTTGGTATTATCTTTATTACACGCTTTCAAGTTTATTGAAATAAGTTTACTAATATTATTGATAATAATATTAGTAATAATATTAGTAAACTAGTTTACTAATAGTAATTGTCACCATAAGAATTGTTGAAACGTCAAATCATCATTTCAAACATTTGTCAATTTGTTAAATTCAAGTTATACATTCGCATTTCGCTAATATCAGCAGCTATTAGAGGGTTCTGGTTATCATCGACTGGTTATATCATTTAGTGTTGGTTCACTTCTGGTCTCAAATTCATTTTTATCGGTTCTTTTTTTCTAGCAAAATAAAATTAGATAGAATTGGCCAAATTTATTCTCTGATTAAAGCAATCGAAGCTTTTCTCTTTCACTGATCAATATATTTTCTACGACCTGAAATGACCTTTAAATGTCAATTAGAGGTCAAATAACGGATTGACCTTGAACGACCTTGAACGATCAAATTTCGTTTTTGCAATCTGAGAAAGCTAACGGTTCAATTCTTAAAAGGTAGGTTTGCGGCACTACCTTGTTCGTGAGTTATGCTTAAAATAAAATGAAATTTATTCGTAAAATGAAGAAAACGCTTGAAATAACGTATTGGTCGTTATATCTATGCACAGGCTGTCCAGCAGGGCGAAAGAAAGATAAAGGAAGGGATTTAATTAAATATTTGCATTTCATGACCATTTTGTAAATTAAATATAGAATTGCCCTTGAATAACCTTGAGCCTTCGATCTTACTTTTGTTGAATCTTAGGTCTTAGGTTAAACATCTTATTGTTTACTTTATTTTACAGATAATAATGAGTTAAAGAAACTATTTAAAGCCCTTTGTTCCACGAAAAGTCTAATGTAGAACTAGTTGATTTTTTTACTTAATGCAAGGAATTGAAGTCGGTGCCACAACTCATCCAATTGCCATGTTTTTGTGCTATCCTCTGGCCAGTGTGAGTTTTGAACATGTGAATAACATAAACCTTATGAACAAAGCAAGTATCATTTTCGATGGGATGTATTACCACTAAGGCAAGTGAAAATTCCCGATTTCAAAAATGGAATAAATGTTGCGCATTCACAAGAAGAAATTGATAAATTTTAAAGGGTGTTGCGGATGCAAAGAGCATTTTGTATAAACGATTTGAATGGATAACCACATAGTCATCCGTATTCATTATACACAGCAAGGTGTCCACTCTGATATTTGCCTTATTTTAGCAATAAAACACAAAAATTAATGATAATTTTGTTAACACTGGGCTCACAGAGCATTTCAATGTTAATAACAAATTCAAAATGATTAGCCAATCATGATTCATTAAAATTCAAAAAAGAGGATAAGAGATGTCTCGCTACAATTGGCTTAGGATAGAATCTTTTAATGCCTGTATATAGATTAAAATTAAATTGAAAGAAATTAAGGAGGGTGGCTGATGTGAGCTCACATGAAACTTCCGATGATGAGACAATTATAAATAAAGTAGATAGAGTAGTAGTAAATGAGTACGACCTGAAATGACATTTAAATGTCAATTAGAGGTCAAATAACGGATTGACCTTGAACGATCAAATTTATAGTTTCAATCTGAGGAAGCTAACAGTTCAATTCTTAAAAGGTAGCATTTGATCAAAGAAAGATAAAGGCAGACCTTAAATTAAATATTTGAATTTATGGCCATTTTGTGAATTAAATATAGAATTGCCCTTGAATAACCTTGAGCGTATTAAATACAACTGTATAGATGATTCTGATCTAGTGATGGATTATTAAATGAGATGGAATAATTATTATCGATAACAATGATATCTACGTTATTTAGAATCGTCTCATCATCGGAAGTCTCATATGAGCCCACATCAGCCACTCTTGTTAATTTCTTTTAATTTAATTTTAATCTATATGCAGGTATTAAAAAGAGTCTATCCTAAGCCAATTGTATTGAGACATCTCGCATCTTCCTATTTGAATTCTAATGAATCATGATTGGCTAATCATTTTGAATTTGTTATTAACATTGAAATGCTCTGTGAGCCCAGTGTTAACAAAATTATCATTAATTTGTGTGTTTTATTGCTAAAATAAGGCAAATATCAGAGAAAACATGTTCTCCACGTGTTTTGAGCTTCGACTGCCCGTAGTGGACACCTTGCTGTATATAATGACTACAAATGACTATGTGGTTATCCATTCAAAACGATCTTGGCATCCCCAAAAAAGATAAACAAGGTTTGAATTACAAACATTAAACAACACCTATGAACTTTAATTATAATTTAACTTAAATGACCTTAGTTTGAAATGAAGTTTTTTTATGCTACGTCTGTTTTCAAGCACAACTCACGACTACGTGCTTCAGACATAAGAATCGAACCATTTGCTTATACAGATTCAACAAATATATGTTCGAAGGCTCAAGGTTATTCAAAGGCAATTCTATATTTAATTTACAAAATGGCCATATGAATGAACCGTTAGCTTCATCAGATTAAAAAACGATAAATTTGATCGTTCAAGGTCGTCCAAGTTCAATCCGTTATTTGACCTCTAATTGAAATTAAAGGTCATTTCAGTTCGTGAAAAAATATATTGATCAGGGCAAGAGAAAAGCTTCGGTTGCTATAATCAGAGAATAAATTTGGCCAATTGCGTCTAATTTTATTTTGCTAGAAAAAAAGAACCGATAAAAATGAGTTTGAGACCAGAAGTGAATCAACACTTAATGATGCAACAAGTCGATGATTACCAGAACCTTCTAATAGCTGCTGATGTTATTAGCGAAATGCGACCGATAATACTCAGTTTTGTGCTTGAATCATGGGTTAATTTACTGACTAAAATTGAAACTATCATTCTTCCACCAATGCAATTGTTTACCAACAAATAAATGAATTCAATTCGATAACTTAGCGCATTCGGATTGGGGTTTGAGGTTATTTAATGAACCAGCAACAATTCAGCTTTTTTCGTTTAAATAGTCAACTTTTTCGTATGAAAATTCAGCAATCTTAAGCAGATTTAAGCTCTTGCAAATTTCAAGCTTTTTTATTCCTTAATTTTCAAAACAAAAAGTAATTGTTTAGATTGAAAAAGTAAATTTGGCCAATTTTGTCTAATTTTATTATTGAGCAAGAGAAGAACCGATTAAAATGAATTTGAGACCAGAAAGCAAACCAACACTAAATGATATAACCAGTCGATGATAACCAGAACCCTCTAATAGCTGCTGATATTAGCGAAATGCGAATGTATAACTTGAATTTAACAAATTAACAAATGTTTGAAATGATGATTTGACGTTGCAACAATTCTTATGGTGACAATTATTAGTAAACTTATTTCAATAAACTTGAAAGCGTGCAATAAAGATAATACCAAAACCATCATCTCAAAGCCATCTCCTGAAAAATCAGTTGTTCAGAGCTTGAACAGATCCTCAACTTTCGACATAAAAGGAAAAATCGTCGAAACCAACTTAGCAATCTAATCTTGTGCTCATAGGCTTCAATTGATCTTCAACTACCACAATTGATTATAATCAGTAATTTAAATCAAACTAATATAAATTCAGATAATATAATGCCACTTTGGCAGCTTATATAATTCACCGGGAAATTTAATTTTAATTTTGAGGCAAAACAACATACACAATGAAGAGTTTTTGACACATTTCTCGGCGTCAATAACTTATTAAACTGAACTTTAAGATTTGACTATCTTTTTTTCGCTAATCGAAATATTTTGACTTTTCTCGTTTTCCCTGAAAAGGAATCGCAAATTATCTCTCCTGCGTATGGTTGAAAAAATTGTTAATGAAAAATGGTTTTGATAATTGATTTATAATATGATATATTAATAATCAATAATCATATAATCTGATAATGAAGCAGGTACATTATTAATGAACTCAACATTATCTTGATTTGGATTATTTTTCTGCTAGTCAAATCACTTCTGATCAAATGCAAGTGCCTAGACAAAATAAGAAAATATATGAATAGATTAAACCACTGCCACGAGAAGTTATGAGAATTAAACACGAGGGCGGAGCCCGAGGGTTTTATCTCATAACTTCGAGTGATAGTGGTTTAAAATATTTACACTACGAAAGTAAAAGATAGCCAACACAAATTTAAAGATAAAAAATCACAAAAATGAGAAAAAAATTGAAACTAAAATAATTTCAGATTCTCTTTCATTTTTTGATCAGTCTATTTGCTCTTTTTGTATTAAATTAAATTAGCAATTAAGTAAATAGTTGTTAAATATAAGTTTCCATAGGATTCAGTGATGATGATTCAACTCGACTCTAAGATGTGATGCAAAGCTTGTTGAGAGTGATTCAATTTAATTCAATTTTTAAAATAGATTTTCCTATTATCTTTGTTTTACCAATAATTTTATCTAAAAATTGATAAGAAACTGTGCCGGTAACCAGTGCAGGTAACCAGTGCAGTGTATAAGAAATAACCATTAAGGTAACCTAGTGGTTACCCTGCACTGAGTGGTGTAATTATTATTACATGATTATTTGAAATATGTTGTAATAATGATTAGGTAAAGATAATGAATACAGGTAAACCGAATGAGAACAATTACAGTATAACTGACCTCAATATAATCACTTATTAATCATCTGATGATAGTTACGAGTTGTTTTGTCCTTTTTAAAGCCATGATTTTCTCGATATATCCAAAGATATAAAAGATGTAGTGCAATGTAGTGTTTAGTTGGTTCTGATAATTTGTGAGAACTAAGTGACTAAACATGATTCTCGATCAATTCAATGTAAACATGAACTGTTCCCTTGTTCGCAAATTCACCCATTCCAATATTTAATTCAAACTCAGCTTATTTCCTATCCTCAGTTAACGTAAAATTCAAAATTATTTCCAGTACTCAAATTTAGTACTAAATTTTAGTACTTGAAGTTAGTACTAAGAATTAGTACTAACTTTTAGCCCTTAAAGTAAGCACTTAGAATTAGTGCTTAAATCTATTTGAAACAATCCTTTTTAATCTTTTGACCCTTCTGCTGACACCTGGTCAGTCTATCCTAACTATTTCCTCTATTTCCTCTCCAACCCAATAAAAGGCAAAAATAATCCTCAAACAAGAGGAGAATGTGTTTTGACTTTAACTTGACACTTAGCTTTCAATAATTTTCTGTAGACCCTTTTTTGTTTTAAATAAAGTTTTTTCCCTTTTCAAATTGAGAATTCTACAATTTTGGCGTGAACGACAGGATCGCTAAGATGTCAACTAAGTTTCAATTCTATTTTCAACGTGCTGAAAATCAGCAAGTGCATCTTGTGAAATATAAAGTTCATTCAGAAAACGAATGGGTCATGGTTGATCCGCAACATCGACTCATTTCTTCTCATCAAGTGATAGTTTCAAAGCCCTCCGTAGCGTCCGCTCTTGAAAACTTCACTAGACATCGAACTCTGACCGTCCAACTCACTCAAGACGAATCAACACCGTATGTTAATTGTGAATTTGGTAGTGTGCTTAGTGATGAAGGTGATGTCCAGCAAATGTCTGACAACTCCGAGAGTATTCCAATTTCTGCATCTGCAAGTTCCAATCAAGACTCAGTGGTGTTACAAGCAGTGAAAGAGATGATGAGAGCTCAACAAGAAATGTTTTTCAACACTTTTCAATGTTTCCAAGATTCGATTCGACCTCTGGTCAATCAAAAAGTGCAACGCATGGAAATCTCTAAGTTCGATGGCAAGACAGAAGATGCAAAGACTTGGCTATCAACATATGAAAAGATGTGTGAGCACAATAACTGGGTTCTAGATAAAGCCAAGATAAATGGTCTTAAATCCAACTTCGAAGGAAATGCATTAAAATGGTTTAATAGCATGATACGTGATAATGTTCCTGAGGACTGGGAACAATGGAAATCTTCTTTTCTACGGTCATTTGGTCAAAACCGAGTCAGCTCAGCCAGTCTTGCTCTTAAATGGGAGTACCGCAGTGGCGATATTTTTGATTATTACTACGACAAGCAAAGGTTAATTCAACTAGCTTTCCCTGATTTGGATGAGTACAACTTTGTAACTATGGTACTATTGGGGCTGCCTGATGATATTCAGAATCAACTTTCCAATCGTCAACTTCGAACCAAACAGGAATTAAGAGAAGCTCTGGAGATGATAAAACCTGCAAAAAGTGGTAAGCCAAATCATTCTAATAGCACATTGCGGCGGAATACTGCTGATTTTTATGCAGCCGGTGCCGATACTACAACACTTGCACTGAGCCATATGATGTTATACTTGATTACTTATCCTGAATACCAACAAAAAATAAGAGAGGAAATTAAGAAAACCATTGGATTCGAACGTCAACCAGATTATGAAGACAGAACTTCAATGCCTTTCACAATGGCGTTCATCTATGAAACTCTAAGAATAGCAACAATCACTCCTCTTAATTTACACAGACGGTCTGCTCAAGATACGAAGGTAATGAACTACTTTATACCCAAAGATGCAATAGTTATTTTCAACTTTTGGGCTGTTCATCGTGATCCAAATCTATGGAATGATCCCCATCTATTCAAACCAGAGAGATTTCTCAGTGAGGATGGGACAAAAGCAGTTAAATCGCCAAATCTGATACCATTTAGTGGAGGCAAAAGGGTCTGTCCAGGTGCAAATTTTGCAATGACTGAGCTTTTCCTTTACTTGGTTTCAATTTTGCAAAATTTTCAAGTTTCAGCTCCAAAAGGAGATAAAATATCTCATGAAGTAGTATATGCCTTCAATAGAATACTGAAAAAACCTTTAAAAGTACATTTTCACATTTTGAGTCTTTAAAAAGGTCGAACTCACCAATTAATGTACTAGAATGTGTTTTGTTTAATCACCAACTCAATTTGGACTTTTTAATTGTAAAACTCTTGTAGACTAAGTTTTTTCTTTCAATAAAATTTACTTTTCTGTCAACTGAACTTTACACTTGTGAAAGATTAACTAACTGTGTCTAAAATAAATAATTTTATTTCATTTAGTAAAATTTATTGTTCACTGAATTATGGTGGTAGATGGAGCCTGCGAAAAACAAAGAACCGAGTTACTGTATCACTTTAGACTCCTGGTTAATTCATAATTATAATCATTTCTTATCCTTATCCAGAAAAATGACATTGACTGTCATTAATTCATTGTCAAGATTTGTTCGTAAAAGCTTTTCATTGTCAATTGTTGGTCATTTATTCACGCTTTGTGATTGAACAAGATTTAAGGACAAAAAATTGAAATAAACAGTCAATCCTTCTATTAAGAGTATTGTTCAAGTGTAATATCTTTGGATATCTTTATCTAGTGGATCTGGTTGCTTTTCTGGTTACTTTGTTTACAGTTTCAGTTATAATTGATTATCATTGATAGTCCAAAAATGTTATTTAATTTGATTCTCTAAACAAAACAAAAGAAGCAACGACAACAATTATAAGTATACATAAGAATAATAATAATCATAATAATCTTTTCATAATTTCCAACTAGTTTTTGCTTTTTGATGACAATTTAATTGAATTGGTTCAATTAAATTACCATTCAACATCACTTAAGTTGTTAGTATTTTCTTAATTGTACTTTTTTATCCCTAATTATTGGCTTTTTGTTTTGTTATGTTGATATTTATATTTACAAATATATTATAAATTGCATTCAGATTTAGTTCATTTTATGTTTTCATTAATTTTACAAGTCACTCTTGATGATCTATAGTCATTTATATTAATCGTTTTGTATCAATTAACCTCGATAAGTACGAAGGTGAGTTTTTAAATGTTCATATTATCTAGAAGAGAGATCCTGATCTGTATGATTCTGTGGAGAAAAGTCACTTTAGGTAATTAAAATTGACAAGCAATTGAGGATGAGATCGGAAGAGGTTTATAATTGAAGGAACTGGTCAATGATCATCGTCATAATCAAAAGTAAATAATAAATAATTATCTATGTAAACAGATGATGAGATGAAAATAATGATTACAATGATACTAGTGATGATATTTCTGACGACGATGATGATAAAAATGGTAAAAGTGATGAAAAACAATAAAATATTAAGAGGTAAGTAACAAAGAGTTGGTAATTATGATACAATGTAAACCAAAATGGGATAATAAGGAATGATGAGACAACATTGTTGAGTTTTTTTCAGGAATCGGGTAAAAGAGAGAAAGGATTAACAAATAAGATTATAATAGCAATTAATATAATCAAAGTATAGTTATAAATAATAGTTATAAATATGAGATGAGGATAACAGGGAAAAACGAAAAAGGTTCATGTAAAAGAGTCAAAGCCGTTTGTGGCAATTGATTTGGTTGTTTTTGTTTGTTCGTGTTGATTGTTGTCAGTAATCAATCAATCAGTTTTGCATTTCAACCAATTATCTGATGAAATTGGAAAAGAATAGGCAGGGAAAAACAACGCAACAGCTAAGATGATCGTATTTTAAATACAATTTACATAATGTTTTTCAAATAGAACATGTTTTTTCTTGCAATCTTTTCCTTTCCAAAGCTTTTTTTGAATTTCTCTTGTGGCTTTCAGAACTTTCCTTTAGATTCTTTGCTTTTCCCTTGATTCACTGAAAAAAGGTGGTTCAGATGGCGATGATGATTAATCTTGACATTGGTTTCTTTGTATGGTTTTCATTGGATAATGATATCAAATTGTTCAAGCCAATTGTGCTTCCATTTGGTTGTAGCTTTTTTTTCCTTGGCTCCAACTGAAGATGATTATCTTGGCGAGAATGATGATGATGAGTGAAAATATCGCTTAATTGTACGTGTTGAGAATTGTTGGTAAGAAAAGGATAGCAGAAGCTAATGGATAAAGGATTAAAGTTGATTGCAATTGACAATGAATAAATTATAATAGCAATTGTCTTAACCTTGTAATATCACATTAAGCCTACCGATGAAAGATTAATACAAGGAGGGAAGAAAAGACAAAGAAATAATTGAGATTGACAATTAAAAGCAACAATAATGATTCTGTTTTTGTTTTCTTCCTTACATATAAATATCAATAATTACTACAACTTTTAGCCTCATTTGTTAACAATGAATAAATCCACTAATTAACTCTGTATTTATATACAAAAAAGGACCAACAAATGTTACTTGCAACTCGAAATATCCATCTATTGAATATTAGCAGAGCTTTACAAAGTATTGATCGCTTTCAGTGTAATGCTTCCATAGATACAATGCATAATGCTTCAGAAATTCATGTAACTCTGTTTACGGTAATCATTATTATTGTTGTATATCATCAACAATTGGTGTCCAAAAACTTTCTTTATCATTAAAATGGACAAAAGAAGGGGAAAGGAAAAAGTCAGCCAAAATGAAACGTTGAATCCAAAAGTAAAAAAATGTTGAGTGTGCGAAGTTTGAATCAGGTTGACATTCAGCTTTTGTTGCATGGATTACAGATGTTCCTGTTGAGGTTGGAGGCATCATTGGAACCATTGTGATTCTTGGAAAGCATCATCATCATAATCTCGATGAGTCCAATCAGAATTGATACCATTTCTTGTTTTCATACTTGTTCAACAATTGACGTGATAAATTTCGGAAACCTTCAGATTCATCCATCATTCGGGCTGTCTTTTCTTCCAATCTTTCAAGATTTTCACCTCTCTCCGTCAATCCCTGTGATGAAAGGAAATGAAACAAGAAAAATATTAGTGATAAAAGAAAATAAACACAACGATTATCATGATTATCATGATGGTTGAGGTATATCAAAGGTAAGGTAATAACAACAAGATAATCAATGAAAGTACAAAATAGAAAAAATATTATGACAGAAATTCAATTGTATGACTTTCTCTTGTTTAAGGTAAACATGTCACTTAGTTTTTTTTCATGTTTCTTGTAATTGAATTATATAATTGATGGTGTAACCAAGTTAAATCATCAATTACATTACTTTTGCCAATCATAATACGAGTGTATTTTATATTGGTCAAATCAAAATTTTATATCACCAAAGAGGAAAATAATTTTGAACCAGAAAAAAATGTTACCAGAATCATTATTACTTCTGGTAAATCGGGTAATGTTGTAATGAGAACTGCTAACATTGAAACATTTGTTGAAAGTGAATAAAATTTTCATTTCAATTAAATATTAAATAGTTGATCAAGAAAGACAATTAAGATTAGTGATTGATGAACCTAAAAAATTTATTTTACTAGGCTTTGAACTATTCAGCCATTTGCCAATAATGATAATTGTGAACATAAACTAATGATGTTGGAGAAGCCTGAAAATTATACATTAATATGACAATTTGATGGATTCTGGTTGTGAATTATCCTAAATGAACCAAACCTGTTATCTACAAATCAATGAACCAGTATTCGTTTAACCACCAATTCAAGAATAATTAATTACCTCCAAGAAAAAAGGTAAAAAAATAAGGTTTATCCTTTAAGTGGACAATAAATCATGAGAAATTAAGTTTGACCGATAATTGTTATGATAAAGAGCAGAGAAAAGGCTAAATAAGTTCAACTTGAATCAAAAGTGAATTAGATGCAATCAATCAAGGAAAAATTTAATAAAGTTCAAAACTAAGTGGAAAAGTCTTGTAAACCTGGAAAACTGTAATTCACTGGTGACATGGTTTTAAATTTATCTGAATTATAGTTAGCAGAATAAAGCAACTTGACATCAACTTGAAAAATAGGTGAAAAGTTATCCTTTTAAGAGTAATTGTTGACCATATTGAACAAGAATTTGAGCAAATAAACGAGTTTCAACAAGAAAGATGCGTATTAAGACATGTTGAGGCAGAAAGAAGATAAAATATTGTGAGTTCAGACTTGAAATTGGCTATTTCAACAATTTTTCATGCTAACATCCACCTTTGAAATAAAGATCTTGAGAAACGGAATATTTTTTCCATGTTTATCTGGTTGAATTAGCTAAATATTGTTGTCCTGGCAAGAATGGGAAAAATAACATTTAATCAATTAACATTTCAACTTCGTAGCTCAAATTGTGCGAAACAATTCATTTTTGATCCTTTAAAGAGGATTTGCTCCAAATTTAGTGAAAAATTTTAGGATAAAATAGGAAATCAATAACAAAACTGATTCGGAATGTGAATCATGTATAAGGTGTAATCTAACCAAGAAAGGATGGACAGAGAAAGGGAAAAGGCGAGAGTAATTTGAATTGTAAAACATGTTAGGGAAGGACAAGTATCAAGAAAAAATTGAACGTCAATCCCAATTATACAGAAAATTGGTTTCCTTATTTACCAACATTTGCTCACTTTTTTGTTGAAACTTTTCATCTGAACCTTTTGTTGCAGTTGACTTGTCAGTTAATGTCTTCCCTTTAACCGTTTGTTAGTTTCAAAGGTGGAAAAGCATAAAAAAGATAAGAGACGATGACGAGGGATGAGGATGATGAGGAATAAAGTGAAATGAAAATAAAATATCAACACTATTGGAGAAGGAAGATGGAAGAAGAGAAGATAATCTCAAACGATGTGCTGAGCATTTTTGAACAACAAATTCTCTATTCTGTTAATAACTATTCTCCAGAGGAGAATTTTTCTTCTTATTTATCCTTGAATGCAGATCAAACTCTTGTCAAATAATACAACAAAAAAAGAGTTTAGGAAAAGGCTGGCAAGATGAAGGTTTAAGTAGAAAGTTGAAAGCTTAAATGATAATATAAGTTGCCATATATTACAATTCAACTTTGCATACAGCAAATCAGAGTTACACTTGTCTTTTGTTCATTTTTACATTCAAATAATTTCACCATCAATGAACAGAAACAAAAATTTTTTGCACTTTTTTTTACTCCAAAATGTGAACAAATGTTTTGGAAATAAAAGAGGTAATCATGAAATAGTCGGAGCATTACTTTACAGTGATAAAATCTGGTTAACCTGGAGAGTCTGATAAGTTGGGTTCGA
Organism: Tetranychus urticae; assembly: GCF_039701765.1. Taxonomy (NCBI): domain Eukaryota; kingdom Metazoa; phylum Arthropoda; class Arachnida; order Trombidiformes; family Tetranychidae; genus Tetranychus; species Tetranychus urticae. Next base: position 18,792,536 of record NC_142958.1, on the reverse strand, counting down.
AGTGGTTCAAGTTTCCTGAAATAGTTGCACAGAATTATGTTTAATCTCTCAATCTAATCCACAATATAAGATGACAATGTAATTGTCAGTGTTAATTCAGCAAAGGAAAAGTTAATTTGTTGGCTTTCAAGATTTACCTGATTTGGTTGCATATTAAACTTGCCAGTTTCATGCATGTCAGTGGTGATATAATGTAGCAATGAAATGAGATACAATAATGATAATTATGATTACCATTATTATAATGCTAAATTATCAACATGTTAACCTTTCAAAAGAATTTGAAAGAGGAGAGAACAAAAAAATAAAAGATTCTGATGTTGATCATTACATTGGGATGATAATGATGATCGAGATGTGTTACTATTGGTTTTGGTTGTCACAAATGGGATGGTTTATATTATTTTGTCTGTCATCAAAAGTAATTACTATTAACCAAAATTGCAGATAATGTTTAGTCCTTTACTTTTTTAGTCATCAACATCAACAACAAGAGCATCAGCATCAACATCATTATCATTATCATTAACGTCAGCATATTCTTACTTTCGCCTGTTTACCAGACATAATTGCTGTTTTAGGTGATAGCTAGTGTTAATCAATCACCCAATTTTCATTGGTAATGATGATGATGAAGAAGGAGTGAAAAAGTAATACATAAAATGTCACTGAAAGATGATGGAAATTTGATATTTGATTTGAGAAGGTGAAATGAAAAGGAAGATAAAAAGGAAAATATCTAAGGAAAAAGTAAAAGAATAGAAATGAAAAAAAAGAGAAAATGGAAGAAAAATGATGAAGAAATGGGAGGTAAAAATGTGATGAGAAGAAATAGAATAGTCGAGAAGTGAAATTGAAGCTAAATGATATAAGTGACCTTTGAATAGCCAAGTAAGTGAATATAATTGAACAATATGATGGAAACTGAGATGTGTGGCAAGTTTTAACAGTTCAAAGCAAAATAGCATGTTAACATGTTCAATGTCCAAAAAACTGTTTGTACATCACATTGGTTATTTTTTCTTTACACAACATTAAGCTCAATGTTGAGTTTTCAGTAAGATAAGGGACAAAAAATGGGTTAAAATACATAATAATAATAATAAAAACATGGAATAACCAAACAACAAAGGCTAACGATAACGACATAGTTTCAACTTGGTTTTGTCTTCCACTTCTGTCCTAACACAAAATACATTGTATTATCATTTCCGAGGCAATTTGAGATAAAATTTTCAACAACCATTTGAAATCACGAGGACCATAAAAAAGTGGACACAAGATGATTACAGTCGAATGCACCTTTCGATTAAACATCGATTATTATGCTACAAAAGATTTCGTTTAAATTAACTCTTAATTTTTGACTCTTGTTAAAACTCTTTTTTTCCTCTAAAGAAATGTAGAGTGTAAATCTGTGAAAATTACCAATGCATGATAATATTCAGCTTCATAAGTGTTGTTTATGCAGTGAAAGTAGTCAAGGAGGAGAAATGAATCAAGAAAATTTGACCAACACATATTATACACACAAAGAAGTATAAAAACACGAAATTGAGCAAACATAATGAATAGGATAAATTGCTAACCATTCTTGCTTTAGCTAATTCAGCAGCAAGTGAACCAGATTGTAATTTTGCATGATCCAAAGCAGATTGAGAACCAGGAATATGTTTGGCAACCACTTTAGAGCCTTTACCAGATTGAGCTTCACCAACTTCAGGGAGAGAAAAGGAAAAAGAGAGAAATTATAAGACAGAGAAATGATGTAATTAATTTTGAAATGACATTTGTAACCAGAACTTTAATCAATGTATTGACAATGATTAATAGTATTGGTGTAATAAAAAGCACCATAATGATGAATTAAGGGTAACATTAACAATAAAAAATGATTAAATATAATAATTACATAATTCTTCTCGATCTAGAATACTTGGTCCACCACTGAATAGACCTTTGAAAAATGATTGTTTAGGTGGTTCAGGCATCTCTTTGAAAACATAAAGGTTACCAAGCATATCTGGAATAATATCTTTCAAGGAGGATGCAATGGTAAACTTTTGAATCTCCGAAGGTGAGGTTAAATACATTCCATGTCCATTGGTACTAAATGAAATTGTTCTTGCAATTCTGTAAGGTAAAAAGAGTAAGAAAAAAAGAAATAAAATTGAAAATCAATCATTGAAAAGGTGTTATTGAAAAATTTTCTCGATTGAGAGCACCTTTGGAGCTTTCAGGGTAAGTTCAAAAGAAATTGATGATTTATATAGTTACCTAACATTAACAGAAGGAAAATCTATATCAATTAACTGCTTGAGACTAGGAAGGCTGTAAACAACAATATTTCCGGTAGCAAGGTATGTTACCAAACACATGCTGTTTCCATTTTCTGTGATGAGAAAAATTGATAAAAAAAGGTTAAATTATTAAGCGGCAAAAGAGAAGAAAGAAAATTTCAAGCAATTTTAAATTCCATTGCCTGAAATTTTTTGAAAAGTACTTGCTAATGTACTATGACTTACCTGAAAACTTCATTTGAATAACATCTGCTCGAATAGTGAATGAGGTTTCCGAAAGCTCTGCTTTGGCAATGTACACTTGACTTGGTAGACTAATGGTTCGCGCTTGCTTCTCGGATACTATTACTACAAATTGTGAATCTTTCATGTCAGTTGAAGATGATGTGGGCGACACTTTACTACGACTACTGTTGAAATTTCCAGCACCTGAACTAGAAGAACGTGATATAGTCAAGGAACCAGATCGTTTATCTTCAAGTCCAGAGCTGGTCATTGCAGAAGCCGCATTAGAAGCATTACCTATACCGCTAGAGTTTCCTTTACTACCGGTTGGAGTGGCTGTTTTGGAATCCTTAGAGTGCTCGGCTAGACCTGCAATAGTTCCAGAATAATCTAAAAATGATATACACAAAATTGATCCCTTGAGTCTGAAGACATTGCCTAAAAGAAAGATGGAGTGAAGAAAGAAAACAGATTAGTTAAATTAGTACAGTTAAATTAGAACATCGGAACTGATGAATAAAAAATGAGGGAAAAACATAGAAATTCAGACAGAAAAGAAAATTTCTTACCACTGGAAACAGCAAGGACTGATTGTAAGCACAAAACACGATTATCATTGGTCTCAGGAAGAGTAATAGTTACAGATAAAGCTGATCCTTGACTGGTTCCAACCCATAAACATGGTCCATATGATGATTCTGAACATAGCCAAACAAAATTAAATTAATATTATATAATTAATGAGAAAATCAAGTCACAAAATTCAAAATAAAATGAAAATTAACAAAATGTAAAAACACGTGAATCTTTTTACCGCCATCTTTGCACAATGAAAAGGGGTAAAACTAATTCCCCTAATCTAAAAAAATTAATCTCTAGTTAATCTTTTCAATCGTAAGATGGCGACAATAAACTAAAATTGAATTTAAGTTTCAAACATCGCACAATTAGTCTAATTAAATTGCCTAATGAAAGGTTCAACTAAAAGATGAACCAAATTAAATTAAAAAAACATCAAAAGAACAATTAAGATGTTAAATAATAAGCAAATGAATATCTAAACTGATTGTCAAAGCAAAATAAAGTAACGATTTTAATGAAATGTAAATGAATAAAGAGATTGATTGAGAAACCTGAGAAGTGAAAAATGAATTGAGATGAAACTTATTACTGATAAAAAATTGAGTTTTGTGAACCTTCTGAATATCTAATTACTTGATTAAGTTGAAGGTAATGATGAAATGTAAATTAAAAGATGAATAAAAAAGGAATCAGTGATTGATGGTTGAGTGTAAGTGGAAACAAATTAGAAGCAGAATCAACAAAATAAAACCAATAACGGATCAATAAATTGATGAATCAAGTTAAACAGTGTACAATCAAGATTGATCAATTGTTATCAATTTTCTTGTTGAATTACTACAAGATAATGAAGGTTAAAGGAAAAGCACGAAAATGGTTAACACAGTTATAACTGTTATTAATGAACTGATTCGGAAACCAAGTTATTCAATGAGTTGGTTGGTTAACAATTTGCTTTGGTTAACTAACAAAACTTACCTGATTTAGTTGTATACGATTCAGCAAATGTTAGGCACTGTATGGGTTCACTGGAAATGTTATCCAAGCTTGAGACACTTGAACTTCTTGAGCGGGAAAAAGAGTTATCAATTTTATCTACAAGAAGAGAAAGAGTCGAAAAAATAATATTAGTTTCAAAAATTATCCAATTAATATTCAAATGAACAAACAGAAATAGTCAACCCTGAATCGTCAAGAAAATTTTTACTAAAACTTGATATTAATATTCGGATGAAAATAGTTATCAACAGGGAGTTCAACCGACAATGATACAAGTTTTTGCCTTTTTTGTCAAATTTTTCTTATTCGTTTTTAGATTTAAATCGAAGTGTAAATGGATTGAAAATTATTGATATCGAAAGTTTTTCATTTCAATCAGAATACTTGAGCGGAAATTTATTTGAATTGTCTTTAATTTTAGATTCATATTTGAATTTTTTTCTGTGACTAGTTTTGATCAACGAAAATAAAAGAAGCAAAAAGTTGGTTTTATCAATTGATGAATTGTTATTGAAATTGCATCTCGTTGAATTCAGAGATTGATGGGACCATTTTGTCTATTTAATGATAAAGGTCAAGAGTTAAGTAGATAAGAAAAAGGTAACCAAAAGTTGGATTAACAGGTATTTAATGGTTGGATAACATGATAGTTGCAGGGAGTTGAAGTTATTAATTGCAACTAAAGGTTGAAACGAAAAAAAAGTAAGGTTAAAAGGGTCAAGATTAATACTTGAGCGAAATTGGAAAAGCATGTAATCGAGGTTTATAATGGTTAATTATAACTGTAATGTGAGTCGAGTCATTGAATGTTGTCAAGAGATTGACCATTAAAATGAGATTAATAATAGTGATTATTGATATCAATTATGAATTGATTGTGATTTGCATAATAATAATGTTAAGTTAATCAAAATTGACAAGAAACAAGTGAATATCAATAAAACAACTGTAATAATCGATTGAAGCAAAAAAAAAACTAACAATCCAAAGTGAACATTGAAACACAAGTAAACCGATTAAATCAATGAGTCCGAATTGAATGTTTACCCAAATAAGGGAAAAGAAGTTGAAGAAGAAACTGAACAATTGATTAAATAAAATTAGATTGAGCATGATAACTCAAATTGTAGACTCAATGTTTTCATTTAGTCTTTTTTTTGTTCTCTTTTCACTTTTTCCTTGCCTTTTTATCATTACGTAAATAAAAGGTTTTTGATCGATCGTAATAGTTGAACGAGAGAGAGAAAAGTTTCTCATGAAAAATCATGATAATCATGTTATTACATGGCAAGATGCGGAAAGAAGAAGAAGAAGGAAAATGTTCAACAATAGTTACTAATCTGTTACCAAAGAGCAACATTGGATCAATAGTGAAAATGCCTTTAAGTGATGACAGACGAAAGGTAAACAGAGGCAACAAAAATGAATGGTCCAGAATGTTCATGCTCAGGTATGAATATTCATTGAATGTGGAGAGGAGAAATAGTTTCAACTTCCGAATAAGAGAATGAAAAGGAGACTGAAATATGAAAAGCATTCAACATGAGTAATGATAATAGTTGTAACACCAAAAGTTCATCATTACATGATATCAGAATTCAATTAACTCTTGCATTTGGAATGGTGAAGAAAAAGAAGAAAAATAAAAACTTTTAGATAATTTTGTCAACAATAACATTGTCAAAGTTGGAAAGTTTGAGTTTCCTTTTTTCGTCCTCTTCATCAGTTTACAAGGTTCAATAAGGTTTCTCATGTTTTCCATCAATGAACATTTTCAAGATTCTGAAGGGAAAAGAAACGAACATGAAATCAACCATTAATAAATATTCTTCAATGAATTTTGCTCCATTTTTCCAAAGGTTATCATTCGGCATAACTATTGACATTTATCTTCATTCAGATGTTTCAGGAAAAAAACTCCAAAATCTAAATTTATGATTAAACTTATTCCCATTGACCTTTTTTTAGAAAATTGAAATTTTCAAATTTCGCTACTAATTATCAATTCGAAGGCATAAAGTTCTTGCTTGAAATTTTTTCCTTCCATTGGTTCGTTTCTCACGTAAAATTCATTTTCGATAAATTCATCTCTTCCATTGAATTGATGAATTGCGATTAATTTCGTCAACTTTCCTCTCTCTGTTTTTTCGAAATCGATGAGATTTTTGTTTTTGCCTGAGGAACAAAAGGAATGATAAACCAATTAAATGAAGTAAAATTTTTCTTTGGTTTCATCACTTCATGTGCTTTTATAGCTTTGGATTGATTCTGTTTGCAAACAGAAACATTTGAGCTAATATTGATCAGATGAAAGATTCAATTGAAAGATTGAAAAATATCAACTTCTATTGTTGAGAAAATTTTCCGATTAAAGTCGTGAATCCGTTGATGCTAAACGATTACGAGTTTAATTGGTTTGAAAATTAAAAATGAATGAAACTTGAATAAGTGTTCTAATTAGATGAATGAATGAATTTTGCAAAATGTAGCTTGTTAATGAGTTTAGTGTTCACCTGAAGTTTACTTTTCAATAAGTGAAGCAAACATTTGTATTTGAAATGGTTTTGGCTGATTAATGCAAATAGAAGAGGGAAAAATGGAAAGGTGAACAAACAGAGAATGCAAATAATTAAACAGAATAATAGTTTTACTCAATTAGTTGATTGTAATAGCAATTGTTTGGGTAAAAAGGTTTCAATTATTCGATGGATAAACAGTAAAGGTTGGAGGTAAAAAAAGCCGAAAAAATGTTGATATCAAGTTTGAGGTTTACTTTTGAGAGGAAAAATAATTAATATTATGATTATTTGGTTGTTTTTGCTTGAAAAGATGCAAAATGAAACCAGCAAAAGGTTTCAACAAGTTTTCATGAACAGTAAAAGTTGAGAAGCAATTTAAATGACAAAAGTCCATTTTTTGATCGACTTGAAAAGTCGAGAATAAATTAGCATCTATTTGATGATCAAGTAATCGATAATTTTTTGAATCACTTTGAATGGTTGAAAAGGCATTAAAAATGAAACTAATGAGATTCAAAATGAGCAAAATTTTGTGATTGATATTCACAATGTTCAACTTTAAAATTTAATTTAATAAATCAAAATAATGATCAAATTGAATAATTAGAAAGTTTATTGAAATGGAAATTTTGTGTTATTCACTTTAATCAAATAATGATTTTCCCATTTCCAATGATAATTGGTTAAAATGAATTCAATTTCAACGAATTTGAAAAACATAAGATGCATGATGCTGATCACGATCTAGTCGTAAATCCAAGTGAAGATGAAAAATTGAATCAAACTGGAACTTTTTATTCCAAATTTGGATTTGAAGAAAACTGAAAATTAAGATTTCTTTTTGCTCCAAATCGATTTCAATTCAACTTTCGATGAGTTTTCTGAATCACAGTTTCGACTTGGATTGAGGTTCACTCAGTATCATGTTCAATCATTTAAAGTATTAAAGAAGACTAAGATTTTAAACATGAATCACTAATGGAACCATCAACATTGATTTTTGGCCAACCTCACTTTGTTGACTTTATGTGATAAACAAGGAGAAAAGATTATCATGAAAAAATCTCCACCCTGAATTCATTCCTTATATAAATATTTCATCAAATGCGATACAAAAATTGAAGAAAAGTTCCATCAAAGTTTGACATTTCTGTCAAAGTCTCGATTCTGTCTTTAATACAAAATATCAATTCAATGTTTTAAATATCATCTTGAGAATGATTTTAATATAGAAAATGTTTCTAATTAATTCTTGCTATCATTGAGTTCTGAAGGAGACAATTATCATTTAGTTGCTTCAAATTGTTCAGTAATGAATAAAGTTGACATTGTAAGTGTTTTTTTGCATGAAAACTTGGCGTAATGAAACTGATTATCATTTGAATGTTTTTTTTGTTTTCAAATGTAATTATTAAAGTAAATATAAATTACATTCCAACAGTTATTTAAATGATACTTTCATCGAATTCAACTTTTCTCATTTGAATAATTATGATTATTTTGTACGTTAATTGTTAATGATAATTTTTCATGTGATAAATGGAGAAAATTGTTCACAATTAAGAGTGAAAAAGGTGGATCATTAAGGTTCAATAATTGATTCTCTTGTTGATGATTTACTGCAAAACTGGTCGACACTTGATTAGCTGAATGCAATTTACTAATTATCTGGTGAAAATTAAATCTAAATGTTGTTGTCGAAACATTTTTTGAAACTTGAATCTTGATTAGAACCAGTTTTTGTTCAGTCTTTTATGGTTACAGAAGAAAATTGTTAACAAATTTGCTCAACTATCATTAGTAAAACTTGGAAATGAGTTTGGGAGTGAACAAGAATAATCAGTAAATTTCAATTTTGGGAGTGAAAATGGATATTATCTAACAATGAGAAATGAAAGTTAATATGCTTGTTTCATGTTTCATCGAATCAAGTGAAGAGAAGAGTAATCAAAAGAGTAAATTAACTTTGCAATTAATATTGGAAGGTAGAGAAGAGCACTGGAGGAGTGAAGAAAATTAACTGGAGAAATTCATATTTGCATGTAAGGATGTTTCTAAACAAAAATTTAGAGATTTTTGCCAGAATCTTTTACCCATGAGATGACAGAATCGATAAAAGTGTTCAAAGACAATAACAAAATAAACAACAATTGTCTCATGAACAATTTGTAATCAGATTATCTGGAAGAACCAACAAGTATTTTCATCTTTTTCAGTCCAAAGATAAGGAATTCTAAACTCCATTTGGAAACATTGGGATTGAAACGAATTTACTTTCAAATGGAAAATTTCATGAAATTCAAAAATATTTTTTCAGAGATGAATGTAATTGATTAGAGATTTTACTAAAATAAAAGTAATTTTGCATTATGTTTTGATTCTTCAATGAAAAGTAAATGTTTCCTACCATCAATGTTGTCGAAGTATTCATCGTCTCATGAGCAGAGAGAAACTTTTAATTGTTAATTTTGTTCTGAGTTTCAATGAATTTAATTCAATTATTGGCTGATAATAAATTTTTACGATTTACTTTGTTTTACTTTCTGAGACTATTTTTGAATATAAAATGAATTTCAATCTTTCGTTCAAAATTTGCTTTGAAAACTGAGTCACGAACGTTTAGTTTTGTGACTTTTATTTTGTATTGAATTTGCATTAATCGTGAAATGATTGATAGAAATTCAATAAAATCGGTTGAAATGAGATTTTAAGATTATCCTAAAGAAACTGGGATTGATTTAGAAAGTTTAACGATAAGATGAAAGGTTTTAACCATTTGACTACTGTTTTCGTTTGTTGATTAATATATAAAAAACATATTTCAAAGTGAATCAGATGAGTGAATAAATGAATTTCTTTACATATTATAGTTGATGAGATGTCGTTGGCAAAAGTGAGGAGGATGATGCAGATGATTATGACCATAATGGTAATGAGTAAAGTTATGATGGCAAGTGAAAGATTGAAGAGATACTAAAGGAAGATGATTGTGATTTGAGACGCAGAGAAGGACATTGAAGTTGATAAATGTACTGTCAAACAAACTGCATTTATGTTTTTTTACTCTTCACTCCATGTACAAGTTCATTTTGATTGATGATGCTCATAGTATCGAATTGATGATCCATCGAGAATTGGATGATGGTTTTACAACACACAGCGATCCTTTCCTATCAGACGTTTATTCATACCATTTATGGACGAAAACCAAAGCAGCGAGCAAAAAAAGAGTAACACATAAATCTGCTAACAAACCTGATGATTTGAGATGTGAGAGTAAACAGCCAACAAAATGTGAATAGATAATAGACTTTCTCTTCTTTCACCTTTTTTCTCATTCAGATTTCAACCCACATGATAATACCATCATCTTCATGGGATCACCTTTGGGTCAAAATTGGATGGAAATGAGGAAAAGATGAAAAGTTGAAAAGCCTTTTCTTTAAATCAAAATTCACATTTCCGATTTTACATGGACCTCAAAATGTTCATTTTTCATTTTTTCAACAAAAACTTGAACCTTGGAATGAACATTTTTTCATTAGAACTTGATTTTTCATTCAAGTTGAAATGAAACAATATGATTAATAATTTCAACTCCAAGTGTGAGATTCTTTTTAATTCGATTTTTAATGAAATCTTTTGACTCTTTAATATTAAATTGTCTATCAACTGTCATTACTGTTTTTTTATCATTATCATGATCTGCTGAGTTGAGATTGAAAAGAATGAGAAAAGAAATTGAAATGTTCAGAATCATGGAAGTTGATTCATTACGTTTTCCAAACAGATTTGAATAATATTTTGAAAAAGAAAAAAATCTCATTTTCAGTGAAAAACATTTGAAATATTACAATATTGTAAGGATAATAATAGTTAAATCATTAAGTGAAGAAAAAAGGAAGCAAAAAAGGCTTAAAATTCTGAGTTGAGATAGTTTTTTGCTCATTCCTGGGTTGATCCAAAGTTAAATGTAAAAAACTTGGAAGCAATAAATGCTGAGAAAACATGAAAGAGAATAAATTTTGAATCAATTGTGCATTTTCAATTGAACTGAGCCGAGAATGGTTTCAGATTAATTTGAAAAGGAAATTACAGAAAATTTGAAAAGTTGAATTTTTGTTTTCTTTTTTTTCTCTCAGCGGAAAAAAAGTGAATCGGTAAAATTGGTTTGAACAATAGATGAAGTGAAAAATTTCAAGGGATAAAAGTTGAGAGGAGAAACAATGAGTTATATTGATGATGATCAAGTGAGATGTGACCATTGGCAGAGAAAATGATTATTGTGGTCAGTTTGGAAGATGAAAGATGATAGAGAGGATTAGAGGAGGAAAAAGCAATTGACAAAAAGACCATTAAAAAGAAATTGAAGAAAGAGATTTTTGGGTGAAAAATGATGACTTGAGTCCAAGTGGAAAATGCTGGAATCACTTGGTGTGATCGATGGAAAAGTGTCGATAATCATTGAGATTTTATCATCTTGAGATGAATATCAGATAACTTCATCATCATTATCCCTCAATTAGAACACAATTTGAAATCTAATTATTTTCGATAATCAAAATGCAATTCAATAAACTGATCAATTTCTTGATCAAGTTGATTGAAGAAACCTTAAATTGTAACTAAATTTGTAAATTTCATCGATCATATAATTCCGTAATCAGTTTTGGCAAATTGCAGGATTGCTTTGAAACTGTTTTCTGGTGGAATATGATTTCGTTTGAATGGTTATCATGAAAAGGTAGATTTAATAAATGAAGTTTGGAATGGAATATTGGAGGAAAAATTGGCAATTAGATAATTAACTATCACATTAATTAGGAATCATTAATCTTGTAATCAAAGTTGATTGCTTTTTTTCCTAATCATGATAATCATTTTATTCAAGAGGCGTTAGAACAGTTGTTGTTGAGTTTCTCATGAATTTGCTTCATGAAAAGAAAAGATGATCAACTGGATTCATCATTTACTTTTTTTTCATCATCTTTTTACTTCTTCCCAATCAACAGCATTAGATTAATCAAAATGAGAGTAAAATAATGAAAGATTATTAGTTATCTGGGAAGGAAAAGGTTTAATATGGTGAAGACTGAAAATGATTATCAAAGTGAACACAACTTTTTTTTCAGTTATAACAAGATAATGCCCTGAAGCTGGTTCATAGGGTTAAAGATTGTGACTCTGATTGGGAGTGAAATTTGTTGAAAATAAGTTGATCTTAAGGTAAATGATGGTAAAGATAAATATTGGAACAGAATATTCATATTTTTCAATCTTCGCCTTTTGCTGATAAGTTTTCGTTCAAATTTGAACAATGAGTTAATTGAAGAGAAAGAAATAAATGATGAAAAATGATTGTCGATTGAAAATGAAGTTGAACCAAAAATAAATGTCACAAAGTAAACGGAACGAGTTTCATTGAAATTGATATCAAATATATAATAAAAAGTGATAATATTTACTCTCATTTAGAGTATTGATAGATATCAGGTGAGAATGAAAAGTTGAACAAAAAGAGAGGAAACTCGAAAAGTCAATAATAAAGTGGAAAAGAAGATTTTTTCACTTTATTTTACTTTTCAACTTTTCTTTTTATCTAACAAAAACAGCTTCGAATTGAGATAAATTGTTATTACCAGCCTTCTAACAAAGTTGAAAAATTATATTCACATGTACCTTGAAACTATCAATTCTGGTATGAATCAGTCAACCATCAGCAAATAAACTTCTTCAGATAACCTTCAATCCAACTCTTGATCCAAACATCGAAAGCAAAGAAAAGAGGATTCGTTGGAAGTTGCGAATCAACGAAATGTGCAACTTGCAAATCACTTGTTAACACAATTAAAGCCATTTGTTTCGTATGAATGTAAATGACAATTTTGACGATTGTTTAACAAGTTGAAATTCAGCTCATAATCAATAGAAAACGAAGAGAGGTAAAAATCAATATTCTGGTTGCAATGCGGATCGATTGATGAAAATGATGAAAATCCTTATTCTCTAGATTAGACCAATTGAGAGTATAATTACAATTACAATGATCAAGTTGTGATTAATATTCTCATTTTGTCCAAACTCTTGATTCTCCTTCAAATCAAAACTCATTAGGAAATGAAACATTTGGGTGATTAGTTGATTGAAAGGAAATATCGTGATATTATTTGTGCCCAATGAACCCTGAAATGAATGATAAAATGAAAGGCAATAAACGAGGGTAAAATTGAAAAAAAGGAGCAAGAAAATGAGATAGAGAATAATATATAAATTCAATTTACAATTGCGTATTTCGTTCAAGAGTCCTTCAGGTCAGAGGAAGAGAGAAGTAAGAAAGAGGTAAACATGAGACAGAATGAAGAAGCTGTTCAGAGAATGTTCAACATTTTGTGGGTCAAGACGATTTATTGGAAGGTAATATTAAAAGATGTGTATCACGGTAAGTCAACCACATTTCATGGTCCAAAGAGTCTCAATTGCTTTTCCTAACTTGCAACTCTTAAGACTTGTCAAATTTTATAACAGATATACTCAAAGGTATACGCAGAGAGACATAGAGATTATCTCAAGTTGACTGAATGAAAGTTGAAAGGAAAATGTTGTGTATATATTTTAACAATATTATCATTATTAATAATAGAATAATCATGTTTATCGATCGATAAAGTGGCTGCTGTTGACTCCATGATATGGATCAATTGATCAATAAATGATGAAAAACCTCTGTGTACTCATCATGATCAATTAAAATGACATTCATGATTACACATTTTAGCAGCTTTCTACTGATTCGCTTGACAATTTTGTTTTTCAATTTGACTTTTTCAGAGCTTCGCTTTTATTTACGCTTCATTTGCTTTCATCGAATCATTCATCATTAGTTTGGTCAATGTTTAGTTGATCAAGTTTACACTTATACCGATTCCTGTCTTTTCAAATGCAAACAAGTCTCACAATTAAACTAATTAAAAGGGAAACCAAGTTTTTTGCTCGTTTAATCAGTCAAATGTAATTTACAGTTTACTTGCAGCATCTTTCAAGAATAATGACGATTTTGGCAGAAAGAGCAATAACGAAATGGTCGCTATGAGAACAGTTGAATTTAAATTCAGATGATTCGACGAAATGTTCAATGGTGAGAAGAGAGATTATTCTCGGCAGGTTCATTCAAGTTATAATGAAAAAGCGCAAGTGATCGAACAGGGAAAACCTTTTGAAATGATTTTGTGCAATAAACGAAATGAAATCTGTAGACGTTTAAAGATATTTTTGATTGTAATGTTAGACTTAACGAAATTGAAATAAATAATCAAAAGTTTTACCTTTCATTATTTTATTGTTCAAGTTTCAAAGGGAAAATAAAATATCAATAAAACATTGTTAAAGTAATGATCTCATAAGAAAAGGTTAAAATAAAGGAAAACAATGACCTGAAGAAATGAAATTTCCCAAGTCGACTGGACTTGAAAAGCTGGAAATTATCGAAACTCTGGAAGTCAATTTTTCTTTCATGATAATTCCTTGATATTTATACGTCTTTATTTGATGGAAGAGAATTGAGTTGGGAATTGAAATGCTATGAGTTGAGTTATTATTTTTTTACTGAATGGAATGAATGTATTTCCATTTGGTTCATGATATTGATCAACAAAAGCTCATGGAAAATGAACTTTTAATAATTGATTGGGTAAAAAGTTTTTATGCTCAACATGATAGTTTTGGTAAAGTCAACTTTACGCAAACAAGTTGCTCAATTATTGAGTAAATAACTTGTGCTTTACATGCAAATATTGTTTGAATAATAAACTTTAAATGCTAACAAAGTCTTAGACTTTGGAAATCATTTAATTGCAAATTGTTGAAAGTGTGACACAAAATGGTTCATTTTGATAAAAGTTTAAATTCCCAGTTGTTCAATCATTTGTTTTCCATGCAAAGCAGAATTAAATTGTAAACAAAAATTAGACTAATAAATTGGCAAACAGTTAATTATCGGAGCGTAGTGAAACGAAGTGAAGATTTTAACTCAGATATGCCTTTTTCAAAATCCACTTTTTGTTTTACTGTTACCAAGATAATTCACGAACGGAACTTCACTTAGACTTGATATTTAAATCTAAGACAGAAAATATTGCGACGGTGAAACGATCAACTTTTCAAGGTCATCGGAGGTCATTTTTCGGGATTTCGACCTTTGACCTTTAGAGGTCATTTGAAGGTCGTTTGAAAATTTTCGAGGCATTTTGATGACTCTCATGAAGATGCATCATTTTATCACTGATAGTAATTGAAATTTGGCCCAAAAAGGGGCAAAAAAGTCTGAAACTTATGCAAAAGCAATTTTTTGCAGCGATGATATCTTCTAAACTAATGACGTCATGAACTTGATATTTGCAAAATGCTTAATTAAGAACATGTTGCAGGCCTGAAAATATTTAACGACCATCAAAGGTCATTTTTCGGGATTTTGAACTTTGGCGTTTAGAGTTCATTTGGAGGTCTTTCGAAAACGTTTAACGTTTCATTCGATTCCCTTTCTAATAGATAAATCATCGTATCTCTGGAAGTTATCGAAATATGGCTCTAAATACGAAAAAATCCTTCAAACTTACGCAAAGAAGTACCATATTATGAAGCGTGACTTTTGAATAACACGGTAAACATTCTAAACAATTTTGAATAAGTTATGCTGCCTAATGGGCTGAATAAGTATATCTCTATCGTTTATTTGAACACTGCATAAGACCTAGAAAGCCAACTTCAATGTAACTCCATGTTCCGCCTTAGCCGGTAGCCTTAGCGATAGTACATATGTGAGGAAACTTGTCAAGCAAGAGAAAGGGTAAAGCAAAAATAAGAATCCTGTTTCTTTTCACTGTGTAACAATGGGTTGAAGTTGTAACATCAATAAAATGGCTACTCGATATTTTAGGCTCTAGAAAGAAGAGCAAGGAAAGAAAAGTGTACCGCAATCGGACGTCATCGCACAATGAGAGAAGCTAGAAAAGCTAGCTTTTTTGGTCTCAGACTGTTAATTAAATGTAATTTCGAGTTGATTTGGTGCCTAGCAATTGTATTGATCGCATTTCCAACACGCATCCAAAATCCCGTGTCGCACTTCCAGTCGCAAACGTAAGTCATTTGTTCGAACTAACCCAATAAAGAGGGACAACATTCTCAGTGTAACCCTTAAAATACCTCGAATATCAATCTTTATGACCAAAATCAAATCTATTTATTGACCAAAACTATGTATATCAACCTGACAGCCTTAACATCCGGTCTTTATAGTATGCCGACCAGCCTGCTTAAATAAACTACACAGCATTAGCAAATTTTTAAGCTTGCATGAGGTTTTACAGGTTATTTTGTAATTTCATCTCTTGTAACCGAAATTTCGGATGGTAGAGAATACAATGAATCATGGTCGGTACTAGATGATTAAGAGTAAAACTAAGATACATCAATTTCTCGACTATTTTCGAAATATCATTTCGTTTTTCTGTTAAATCTAACAAAAAATACGATCAATTTGTTACTAACGCTCCGATTTTGGCGAGCGATCGTCTAACCTAGTTAAATTCATGTTAAGTAGACTTTCCAATAATCACGGAATTAGTTTGAATTATTTAAGGTTGAGCAACTATAAGTTTAAACATAAATTGGAATTAAATCTGAAGCAAAATGAATTGACATGAAGGATGCAATGAAGCTGCTATTGAATATCCAATGCAAATTTGTCTTAATGTGGCTTCCTTGAGGCAGCTAAAAATGTGAATAAAGAATTAACTCGAATAAAGAAATCAGTTCAATTTAGTTGAGTCGAATATGGAATTCTGATACAGAGCTTTCAGTGTTTCAGGACTGTCTATTGAATAGCTGAGGAATCCATGATCGTCAACGAATTCGAATGCAATCGATTCTAATTTGAAGAACCATCATTGACATTGAATCTGATTCTCTTGTCGAAAGCTCATACTTTATACTTTTATGATTCGATTGGAAAAAATCGATGAGTCAAAATGAACAGAAGGACGGAAGTTGGAGACTAGCATAAAGATTCTGTTCTCTAACAATTCTTATGATTTTCGAAGCAATCCAATCAAACACATAACTCATGATGATGAGTTTTATTTTTCATTAAAGAAGCTTTCCAAACCAATCAAGACTGAGAAGCAAAAATGAGTTATTGACTTGAGATGAGCTTGCCACTGATTCCAATCGTTTCGTTCAACTTATGAAAAATTTTCTTGAATCATGTTACAATCGCTAGATATAATCTAATTAAAGAAAATAAAAAACACTTTCTTTAAATAACTCAGCGCTTGAAGCATTATTTAATAACTTTTAGTTACATTAGTTGAAATAAAAATATCTTTTCCTTTGAATTTTGCAGTTTAATTAACACAAGTTTCAAAATTTCCTCTTTTTATCACTTTAAAATCCCAATTATAATTATATTTTCATATTTATCAACTGGGAATGACTGGGAGTAATGAACACAAGACTGATAATGCAAGATATTATCAAGATAAAAGGTACAAAAGTTGAAAGTATTATAGTTTGAATAGCATGGAAATTTGATAAACCATAAAATGTGACTAAAGTCGACTATAAATATTGATAAATGATAATAAATTTTTAATAATAGTTATCAATAATTTGCTTGTGACGTCAAAAGATTCAAGATGAAACTGAGCTTGAGTGTGAGTGTTGCGAAACTACATCTTCAAATGATTTTCTATTATCGTCGAGTTTGATTAACTCATTATAAACATTGGAATAATGGTTGCAAGAATTTCCATTGTTTACACTGAAACTACAATTAACTGTAAAAAGATAACAGAACTGTTAATGATAATGATGATTATAAGGTAAACTAAGAAAAGAGGTCAACAGACAATGGTTTAGGATGCGTTGAATGCCCACAGCAATTATCCTACAAAATCCATCAACAACTTGAGTAAAGAATGAAATGAATAGAAACAAAGGGAACATTCTCATCATTCTCATTCTCATTCCCATCATCATCTTTCCATTGTTCAATAGTTGTAAAATGATGAGCAAACAGGATTGAGGCAAAACGAAACGAAAGAAAAGATTGTCCAAAGAAAAACAAATAGTTCTGAATGCGAAATGATATCAAACAGAATCTGTGTGTGTTCCAGATGATTATCATGGACAACATTGAACCCAAATGAAACAATATTTATCTGCAGATAAGCGGAAATTGATTGATTTCTCCAACACACAGAATCCAAGAAAATGATCAACAAAAGGTTTTCCAACTAAACTCGACTAAAGTGTTACAACATCTTTACACAGAATGGCAAATTAACCATTCATGCTTTATGTGATTATGTTTGGACGATAAAAAAAGTCTAATGGAAGGAATAGGTTAACGGAATGAACAATGTTTATGTACATGATGAAGGGAATATCATCATGATTTCGTTGAATTCAATGGATCCAATGGATCACGTCGCCATCATATTGCTTTACTTTTCCTGTTTGCAGACAGAAAAAGTAGATAAAATCTGGTAATCATCGTCAGTTATAGTAGTTAACCTTGTCTCTCAGCTTTACTTTACTCTGGTTGTGCGTTTTAAAATGTACGTAAACCTATCAATTGAAGTAATCACATAATTGACTTGGAATGCGAAGAGAAAAAGAGATTAAATTTCAACAATTAACTTAATTGATGGCTTTTATTTCAAAGTTGATTAAAATTTGGCTTGACATGATTTAGCAATGAAAGGCAAAAATGATAATTGTTTGACAAAAGTTGACTTTTGTGAACGATTGAAAAGCGTTTCAAACATTTCATGTTTGATGAGAAAAGGAAATTGAACGAACAAAAGTTGTCACAGATTTTGATGTTTAGTATTGAAAGTAAACTCTAGCCATTTAACTGGGAGTGAATTTAACGTTATCATTGTTATTGTACTATCAAAAGGATACCTTATAAGCGTATCATTAACGTTCAAGAGTCTTGATGCTGCCAAAAGGTCAACTTGAGGTCGACAAATATTCAAAGGATTGCATCCATTAAGGTGGATAAATAGTGATATTTGTAGCCAAATTTTGGAGTAACATGAAATTATCAACACAAAAGCAAGCTGGATTGTCATGCAATCAAATGATACTTTAGGAACTATTTTTGACTCTCTTGTCACATTATTAAAAGTCTGTAATCATTATTGTAAAGTATTATTAAATCTTATCATGAAACCATTAGTTTGTGTCATTAAAATTGTTCAATTTAACAAATTGAATTGGAGTGGCGAGAAGAATGCGAAAAATTGATATTCATCTGATCAAAAGGGTTTTCACATGCAAATGGAGCCAATTAGGTGACAATTTTAATTGTCCAACATTGAACTGTCAAGATTAAATGGATAAGAAGGTGATTATATCGTGAAATGGAAAAGGGTTCAAATTATGTTTGTTTTCGTTGAATGTAATCCAAGGCTTTGACATGAAGACAAACAGAGTTGATTTAATCATGAAAATATCTTTTTAATCAGTGCAAAGACAGAACAAATCATTATTTCTATTCCGATATTTATTTCTTTTCATTGCTTTTATAAGTCATTATTTTTTCTCGACATTATCTAATCTTCCTTCTTCGTCTTCTTCCTACAAATGATTCAGTCTTTGTTCATCTTTCTTCTTCATGACTCTTCTCCAGTTTTCATGATAATCCAATGTTCAACAGAAAAGGACCAAATGAAAAGGGAAGAAAAATCAATCGTGTATTTTTTTACTCTAATTGTTGTACCTTTTAGACAAGATGGAAAGCAATAAATGAGTCTAGAGATGAAACTGAAGCCAACCAGAATTGAATGGTTGTAAGAAATGAATGAAAAGTTGAACCTAAATATCTATTATTAAAGGGAAATATGACAAATTGTTGGAGTTGGAAGACAAAATAAGTGACACTTTCAATGAAAAGGTTGAAACACGCAAAGAGCAAGTTTGATAATCAAGCTAATAGTTTAATTTAATATAAACTAGTTTTAATTCATTGTCAATTTGACTTTGAATGGGCCAACCATTGTTTAAAAATGCATAAAATTATGACAAAAAAGCTGTCATTTTCAGAATAGAATTGAAAATCAAAGGAAAACCATGAAAGTTGACTTTACCAACAAATCCAATGGCAATGTTCAAACTGATCTATTCCTAGTCTTATTCAATGGAAAAACATTTCCTACGAGAATCTGTGGCTTCAATTGTATTAATTATGTTCGAGTCTCAACTGTACATCAACTGGAAATATCGAGATATTGAACCATAAATGAAATTTGTCAACTTGATGAAGGAAAAGACGAGTTTTGAAAAGTTAATTGACTGTTCGTTGATGAGTTATTTGATAGTTTCTGACTGATTAGTATCAAGGAAACGTTTTCCAGTTCAGATGTAAGACATTTAATTGAGTAAAATTAAATTAATAGATCTAAACTTTACCAGAAAACAAAACCGAAATGATCAAATGATCAAACTCTTCATTGGGTTTCAATTGAAAATGAATTGTTTATTTCATTAAATGGAATGAAATGGATTTCCAGAATTCAAAACACGAATTTATATTAAAATATTTAATACAATTAATGGACAAACGAGTTTATTAAAAGGCAGAAAACACAAAGAAGAATAAAAAAGGAAAAAGCTTTTGAACAGAATTAAATAATTATGGAGAAAAGTTATTACTTATTGAGTAATTGTAATGAAATGATTGAACAAAATCAAATGGATTGTCAACTGAAACAGTGAAAATCATTAACTCGAAGAGCTTATTAATAATTAGGAAACTTCAATTGTTATTGAACATATTGAAATGCCTGTAAAACGATAATCTTTTCATTGTTTAAAATTTAATATTAAATTGTTGAGTTTTCCAGGCAATTTAACATTTTTCAAACTGACCATTCCTTTAAAAATCAATTGGAAACCCAGAAAGTCTAAGAATCGACTGAAGAAGGCAATAAATCAAATAATTTTGAGTTGCGATGAGTGTTTATGGATAGTCAAAAGGTTTACCTGATTTTTCAAGTGCTGCTTTGCTGTTCCAAGTCAACGAGTGAATTTGGTCAAAATGTTAAGAGCAAGGATTTGATAGTTTTTGTTTTATCGATCCAAGTAAACTTTAACAATGTTTGTATTATGAGGATAAATCTCACAATGAGAGCAATAAAATGAAGATGATGAGTCTGATGATTTTTTTGATGCTCATTCTGATTCTGATCATTTTGCTGATGGTTATTAACAGCAGAAGAAAGGAACACGAAGTGATCGCAAAGAGCATTTTATTGTTAAAAAACAGCCAACTCACCGATCCATGAACCTATGAAATGCATTAAACTCGAAATGTACAATAAGATTTTCTTCTTAATCATTTGTTGAAAGAAAGTAATTGCCATTGCAATTTATTCTAATTATGACAATACAATTGGATGAACGAAAAATGAATTTAAAGCAATCGTAAAGTGAATGAACAAAGTAACGAAATGAGTTTGAGTAACGTTTAAAGAAAGATCAGTAAATTTGAATATGATGAGATTGACTGTAATGAAATGATTAACAATAAGCTAATTGTGATGTTAAGCTACTTTGATTTAATTTGATTACTTTCTTATTATCATGGGTTTGCTGTTTAAATGGGATTCTTCTTTTTTGGTGCCTTTTCTTGTTCGTACCTTATTTATTATTACAATCACCATTCTGTTCAGTGTTGTTCAGTGCGATTGTTTTCAGAGATAATTTGATTCAATTAATTAAAATGACCATTAATTATAATTTATAAGCAGCCTATGAACATGCAAGAGGTACACTTGTGCAATGGTATAAATAAATCGCATTCAACTCTTAAGATTAATTCAGATGGATGTAAATGAATGATGCATGATAAATGTTGAGGAGTAAAAGTCGAGAGAAACAGTTTAATTCAGAAGGAAGCTCAACTCTAATTAATAAATTAGAGTTCAACTTTTTTTATTTGATGCATGAGTTGATTAATTTTAATAATTAACATTGTCATTTGGAATGATAATGGGTGAAGCGCTTTTCAAAAGATGTCAACTTGATTGGAGCCAAATTTTATATGGAAATTGTGATTAAATTGAATATTAATACCATCCAATAATCTAGCAATTAATATTATTATCCTTTTCGTTGGAATGAAAAATCAAGTCAAACTGAACAATTACTAAATAATGTCATCAATTACATAATTATAAGCCTTTGCAACCAAATCGTCAGTTACATCAGACCAAAACCAGTCGAACCAACAAATTGCTGGTTTGATGCAAAAACTTTACATTGAAATCGAAAACAATTTAAAGAAAAATTCATGAAAACTGTTGATAGATCAAAAGACATTTCGTTAATAATAGGTTTTCGGTGAATTGTCTGAATGGAAGATGAAAGTACGAATCTTGTTTTCGATAATGTGGATCAACTGGCAATGGATTGAAATCAATTGCGATTTACACGATTATCTGTTACACTTGAGTAACGAATTAGGAATGAGCAGATTATTTGTTAAGAGGATTTTCAATATGTGTTGGAATAATGCGATTCAGTCGAGCTCGCAAGTTGAATTTTGTCAATAAGTGACTTGAAGATTTAAAATTTCGGCACGCAAAGAATTAGATTAACTTTGATTTGATGATCCTCTGAAAAGTCATGCATAAGGATTTACAGGAATTGTTGAAAGAAAATTTTGTATTCTTTTAGGTAATCTCATCATCTATCAAGAGATTCATTAGTTGTGGTACAGAAAAGGCTGAATAATGTTACAAAGTTGCATGAAAATCAATTACAGAGATTTAACAATGAATAGGGAATAATTTTTCTATCCTTTTACCTTTTTTTCCTTCTCTAATTAATGGTCAATTGTAAGGTTAAGAGTGATCAATACTTGGACAATTAGTGTTCATTGCAGGGCAAAAAGAAGCAAAATATTCTTATATTATTCACTAAGGAGAAACAGAACGAAAAGAAAAGTCTTTTCAGGAGAAACATGTTTTGTGAATAGAAACAGTTCCGCAATTTGTTCATGGTTAATGATTAAGCGATGGAAGAAAAGCGAAAATGAAAGTTGATTTAAAACAAGTTGCTTCTGTAAATCGTTGTTTTGCAAATCACATTCACTTATATTCAACTGCAATAAAACAATGATCTGAATAAGTTGGAAAAATTTAATTAAAACTAAATCGGAAGCGAGACATCAATTAGTTGACTTTCAACTCACGTTGTTGCGGAAATGCAAAGTCCAACAATGAACATAGACAGGTGAATGGAAATGATTAGAGGTTCTATCGATTGAAAGTTTCAATTTGGACTTTTCATATTGGTCAAGAGACGAAAAATTGAGCGAGAAAAAAAACTAAAACTGAAAAGTTGACAAATAGCAATTTAAACAGATTGCAAGTTTTTGGTTTTTCTGGTTTTCAAGTTTCATCAAATTGACGTTAAAATTGAAAGACATCAACATTAATTAGCTCGACAAGTTTTTAATTACAAAATCAATCGATAACTTTAACACTTTGATTCTCAATGAGATGGAATTTTCGTAATCAAGTTTATTTTGCTTATGCAATTGCAAAAGTATGGAAACATTGCAACTGCAAATTACCTTAATCAAATTTAAACTGACATTCTTAATTATCACACTTGAATTGGTAAATTTCAAGTCAACTATCATGTTTGCTATAGAGTTCAGGTAAAGAAAAACAAGATTTTGAAATGAAATTTAAACCAAAAGAGAAAAGGTAAAAGGTAAAAATAGAGTAAAATGAATCCTTAATCAGGTTATCATAATATTTATCATTCCCAGTGTAATTCAACGAAATATCAACCTTTATTCATTTCACTTTTTTGCATCCTTCTCATGCTTCCATTACCTTTTACAGATATATTTTGCTGTTATTTTTGCTGTTTTCTTGTTGTTGCTTGACTTGCAACAATTTTAATATTATTTATATTTTCGTTCTTCTCCTTCCCTGAATAGAAACAAAACGAAATTATTATAAGAATATTTATCTCGCATAGAAAGTACAACAAGCTGGGAAGCATTCATCGTTTAGCTTTCATGATAATTTATCTTTTTACTTGATAAATATTAATATTTAGGCAAACAATTTTTACATGATAACAACTACTGTGGTAATTGTCAAAGTTGAAATAATATGAATTTATCGACTAGGAATGGTGAAAAGTTATTAAATATGAAAAGTGGAAATGAAATGAAATTATTGATAATCCATTTACACTTTGCTAATGGAAATGCCATTAACTTTCACCGAGAAGCAAAAGGTGAAAAACAAAGCAACTGCGAAAAAAAAGGTGAAAGTTTTCCCTTCAAATTCATTTAGTAAGAGATGATAATGGTTGAAGGAATTGGAATTTTTAGTGAAAAGAGAAAGTTTGAAAAGGTTTCAACATTTCAGGATTCATTAGGTAAACAGGGACTGGATGATCAAGGGTTAAAGTTTCAGTTAATCGGAATCATTTTAATCCGTGCATTTGAAAAGTTAAAGATGAGTTTGAAAACTGGTTCAACCTCAAGGGTCTCATCATAATCAGTTGAAGGGAATGTCTTGAGTGATGGGGAAAAAAGTGAATCCAAAAAAGGGTTTCACAGATTTATGCTATTTTTGGATTGTTAGTGAATAGAAAGGGAAGGAAATTGAAGGAAAACATTTGAATGATTATTTAAACTAATGAGAATTGATTAGTTAATGTTTTGGGGATGAAGATGAAGGATGAAAGAGAAGGCCTGGATTCGAGTCAAGAATCGAGTTGGTTAATTGTGAAGAGTATTAAATATATTAACTTGGAATGATTGATGTGAGAAACACAGGCGAGTTATGATAATGTTTGAATGATGATGGCTTGGGATGAGATTAAGTGTTAATATGAATATTAGCTGTGATTGAATGCCATCCCAATAACATACCTCGATATTGTTTGGCTACTGATATAAGGGTTTGAGAAGCAGCCACCAGTGGAGAAACCAAGTTCTTGAAACGAAGTTTTTCAGATTTTTTTAACCAATTAGATTCTCTCAATTCTGTAGCTGGAAAACAAGTAAACTAATGAGACTTGAGTCTGAAAAATGGACCAAAAAATGGGGCAAAAGGTTTAACTTTTTGCAGGTTAAAAACAAAACGAAAAAACAAATAAAACAAAAAAAACTTTCAACGGATAAACGCAAGAGTTGGAGTTGAGAGACTAAAAGATTGGAAATCAAGTAAAGAAAAATTCTGAATTTCATGCAAACTTCATGTAAAGATGAAATGATGAGAAAAGGCTGAGAAAATAATTGATATCATTAGATTTAAGAGTAAGGTGGAAAAAAGTATTTACCTATTTGATGTAAATTACGGTTCTTTTGAATGAAGATAAATGAAGAGTAAATAGAAGAGAATAAGAAATGGAAAATGTTGGAATTGAACAAATATAATATTCAAATTGTTATCATCAGCTTATGAGAATGCACACAAAATGCTCACCCTGATTACCCTGATTATGTCTATTATTTTACCCAAACTTTTTTGGGTTCAACTGGGAAGGAAACCAGGGATGAATTGAAATGTAAATCGAATGGTTATCAGAATGGAAAAAGTGATTCACCAAGGAAATTATGATTGAAAATGTGAGAATCAACTAATCCACAACATTTTGAAATGAAAATTTTGATTTTTTCTCATTATTCCAATTTCATCTTCATCTTGCTCAGAATTTAATCTATTTATGATTAAATTTTATATGTATTTTGATATGAAAATCATAGTTTATTAATTTTTGTTCATCTTTTATCAAAATGAAGATTCTAATGAAATTTTAAACAATTTTGTTTCATTTTTTTTCGTTCAATGATTTTCTGTACAGATTTTACAAGGATTTAATTCTGGGTTTGAAAGGTTTGGTGATGTTTTGCCATTTAAAGTCAATTATGTATGCATATTGAAAATTTCATGCTTGGAAATCATGAAATTGGAAGATTTGATTTGCTCTTTCCACTTGATCTATCAGAAATTTTGGAAATTTTAAATTCTAAAGTTCAAAGTTTACCAAATTAATCACATTATTTTTCAAGAGAAGCAAGAAAACGTAAAGGAAATCATCAGATGAATGGAATAGATTCAACATGATTGGAGTGAGAAGAAATGCATTTTGGCATAATTACAAAGTCATGAAGAAATATCTTCAAGTAAATAAGATTTCCATGCAACTATTTCGGACTGAATATTGAGATATTCAGAATATCTGTATGCAAAGGTAAATTTATCATCATTTAATCATAGGATGACCAAAAGTCACCAGAAACGATCAACAATAAAAGACAAATTATCGAGAGAACACGAAGGTAAAGAAAAATAGATATTTTCTGCTTCTTCCTACATTATTTTGACTTGCCTTTTTTATCAATTTCATGAAGATTATAACATGAATCAGCAGAAATGTTATTCAGATCAACGGAAGTAGTTTTTATCATTCCCTGTATAATATTTACACCAATATTATTATATGACAGGTGGATGAGCACACATGAACAAGCAGAATAATAATGTTGCAATGATTCTGATAATTTCATGATTGATAAAAATTCTGAGCTATAAATGATTTTATCGTGTTTATTGGGAAAATCACGATAATTCTTTCAATTCTGCATTCTTGTTATGTAAATGAATGTATACACTCATTTATCAAAGAAATAGCTCAACATTTACCATCATAAAATCTGTTTTCATGATAGTAAATGCGTTTAAAATGGATTAAAAATTGATTTAGGAAAATTTTCGAATAATTTATTTTTGAAATCTCCAAAATAATGAAAATGTACAAAAAATTGAACTTTACATTGAAATTTTTAAGTAATCAGAAAAAAACAAATCAGGGAAAATTGAAAAGCTTTCAAGTTCATGTGTACTTTCATGTTCAAGTGTTGTCCTGATTCCAAGTATGCTTTTACCTTTTCTGGTGATCATCTTGAGAGCTGTAAATCCTTTATAAGACAACTTGGTCAGTGAGTCTGGCATACTGTCCTTTGTCCTGTCTATTGCCAAACCAGATCTTGAATATAAACTGAGCTTAATGCTGATTTGACTTTATTGAGCTTACATTTTATCAGTTATTCTGAAAATATTTCAAAATATCATTTTGTATCTTTATTTTAATCAGTTGATTCTGACACTGAATTCAAATAAGCTGAAATTTTTTTTGGACATTTGTCTCTTAGTGTTATTACATTTTTCGTATATTTATTCGTTTCTTAATAATTTATTCATCAAATGTCATCAATGTCTTGAATTTTCTTGTAATCAAAAAATGTGTTTTTTCTGGTTTTATGACCACTTCCTCGATATTGTCTTATGAACTGCAATTTGAAGCTTGCAATATGAAACTTCATTCTTGTCGATAAAAGGTTGTGAGCTTTATTTCGATTCAATTCCTTTATTGTACAACTTATCAATACCTTTTCGATCCAAGTGTTCATCGAAAATTTCATTGCCTGAAAAGCAATCTTGAAAGATTACAGAAGAATAACTTTTCTTTTGCTGATTAACATTGGCTAGCCAATATGACCATTCAATGTTTCATTGAATTTGTTTTACTTTTTTGGCTTTTCCATTCCAGATTGTTCATCATGTCTGAGACCAATAATAAATCAGTCAGAATAAAGAGCAATTTTGGCTCAAACTAAAACTGCTTTTATTCTTGATTGGAAATTATGATCAGAACCAGTTTATTCAAAAAACCTCAAAAGATAAAAACGATCACTGAATGTAATTTCTTTGCAGAATTCATCAGATAAAGGATTATTTCGATAATTCTAAGAATGGAACCGGAAAACGATAACTTTTCAAGTTTGCAAAGTTTCATTATTTCCAAATATTGTAGTTCCATTAATTAGTTCTTTAGATAGAGGAATAATGATAATGCAATTGGAGTCCATTTTGATTAAGAAATTTTAATTTGATCAGAAAGTTATTGTTGTATGAAACTGGTTGTTATCGGATGATTGAATCTTGAATTTTGCAGCAGATTCAACTCGATCAATGCAAAGAATTTGGAATCTTTTTTTCAGAATTATCAATAAAAAACACACACATGAAATTAATGGGTTAGAAATTGTTTTTCTTGTGCTTGTGGCAAAAACAAGAAAAGTTAAGAATGTGAAATTGAATGTGAATACATGAAAGGGTAAAGAAGAAGAAAAAAGTGAAACAAATTGATGATAAAATTGTCCTGAGATCAATCAAAAATAGCACAAGAGAAACAGTTATATACATTAAAAAAGACTGAGAAATCTCGAAAAATGTAGATTTATGTTAGAGAAGGAATTGAATGGGAAAGTATGATGATGATGATTGGGAAGGAAAAGTTGAAAAGAAAGGATTGAAAGGGGAAAAAAGGTAAACTAATGTTGCCAAGATAATAACAGAGTGGATGAAGATGTATATTATCGTGAGTTACTTAAGGAAAGTCTAATAAGCAATGCAGAGAGAAGATGGCGAAAAAAATGAATGAAAAAATTTGAGTGAAAAAAAGATTAGAATGAGTTACCTAAGGCAAATTCATGGTAAAATAGATGGTAAATAACATTGATTGAACAGAATTGATGAGAAGCAAAAAAGTGGGTAAAAAGATGATGAGGAAGAGGAAAGGGAAGATGATGAAGATGATGAAGATGGAAAGGAAAAGGGTAAAAATGAAATGATAAGGTAAGACAACAAGAGACAAAAAATGATGAAGTTGGGTGACAAGAAAGGAAAGACAGAAAGAGATTAAAGATCGACAGAAAACTCTGAATTCTGGAAAGAGGAAAAGTTTCTTACAAAAATTGTTGTACGCATTTGATCAATATTAGTTTCAGAGTTTCTTGTTTTTTCTTCACATCATGTTTATGGCGCAATAGTAAACTGAATATACCTTTGCGATAAACTTCATCATTTTCTGTCATTTTGTAGGATTTACTGAGTAACCCGCAGACAGAGAAGAAAGAAAGGCAAAAGGAAAGAGAAAAGGTTGAGGACATTCATATGGTTATTTGTACCCATTCTGATAGTCATTAGGTTAACTTGGTTATTCTGGTTGACTGTTGATGAGAATAATGAGAAATACATGGAAAAATGATGAACATTTTGAAAATGATGAAAAGTCCAATTGATTGAAATGGATTTTTAATATTATTGGATTGCTTTCAATCCATTTGTTGCCTTGCTGGAGACGTTCATATGGAAATGGATTTAATCTGGTTAACAATTTACCTGAGCTATTTGAAAGCTGTAAATTAGATTGATTGTTGCAGGTTTAATCTATTTTTATCTTATTGATTTATCATCCATTAGATGTCAATGTATTATACTATTTTGCTTATCGTCATCACTATTATTATTATGTAAATTAATGTTGCTCTTGGTGAAGGGTCAAGTTGCAGGGAAATACTTGAAAAAAAGACGATTATGATAATGGACAGTGAAGATGATTACTTGAAATGGTTCAAGATGAATAATAATGAAATGTTAAACTTGATTCAGTTGAGAAGTGATGGTTTGAAAGGTAATTCAAATTTTTTGCAGTCTTTAACCATTTAAGCTTTAAAAATGAAAGATATTCAAGTGATAATCAAGATGTTCAACATTGATAATAGATATCATTGGTTGCTCAAGTGAATATTGGATAAACGATGAAACTAAGGTAAGATCAGGGAATTGTGAAAAGTCAATAAGATTGCGAGACATTATTGATGGTAAAGTAATTGCAAGTTTACTGTGAATGTGATGGAAATTGTTACTCTTGAAAATGAATGAAACTAGCAAATGACCCTTATGATGATGAATCCATGGAAAAACATGAATAACTTTCTGAACATGGATTGATATTCAAAGGTCAATTTAACCTTGATCAGTTGATGAATAAGACAAATTGGGAAAGAGGGAAACTAATAAAAGCATTTCATGAGAAGAAGAAAAACATTATCAATTGAATTTCACTTTTTGGCTTATTTTTTGCCTTCAAAAAATGATGAAAATTTTCTTTCAACGTTGTTATAATGATATGCTGTCCAACAATTTGTCAAACAAGGTGACAAACAAAATGTTGAGCTTCTTATTCCCGTTTGATTAATAGTCAGTTTGTACAGAAAAAAAGAAATATCCACAATTTTGTTGACCAAAGAAAAGTTGAAAGTTTATTCTGGATTGTCAATTTTAAATTTTCAACTTAACTTAATAAAGTTATGTTTAACACTTGAAGGAAAATGTAAAAAGCCTAAAGACATTTGTCATATTAAACCTAAAAATTAACCTCACAATTGAGTAAAGTAAAGTATTAGAAATGCAGATAAAAACAATTGACTAGAGGTATTATACTTGTTCAACTTTCATTTTGATTATTAAATGAGAAGAGGCAAAAATAGCCATTTTATTGCATTTTATCCACTTTTAACCAACTTTTTGTTATGAATAGTTGAATGAATTTGATAATGATAGTGAATTTAGCCAAGTTGAACAAATATAGAGTAAAGAAATTGCCTTTTCTTGAGAATTTCAAAAATTTTCTGATGTAGAATTTCAAGTTGAGTTGAATATAAGTCTATTGGAAGTGAGCCTAAGTAGACAATCGTTGATTTCATATTTGCTATCGTAATAACACCTCTAAACATGCATTAATCAAGAGCTAAATGGTAAAATAATTTGAAAGTTTGCTCGCTTCGTAAATAATTTCATGTCCAATTTAATATTGTTCAACAATTAGAGAGGCTGAAAATGCAGTAAAAGGTGATTTTAATTGTACAATTATAAAAACTAGTGAATTCACTTCAGATAATTGAGTTCGACAATCTTTTTGAGTAGATTATGTAGTGAAAATTTTGCTCGACTTTATCAGAATTGAAAAGACTTGGAATGGAAATATTGAGTTTATTCAAGTTGAGCATGATGATTATGAGTTGGAGTGAAACTGGATAACAATGAAAATGGGAATGAAATGATGAAACATTTCATTCTAACTGTTAATTGAACATCTGATGAGATCATGAGCAATTTAGATTGTTATTTCATGTTCAATTTTGCTTTTCAAGAGACAAAATTTCTTTGCCTGGTTACAAAGTCGTCAGGAATATAAAAAAAGAAAGCAAAATGGTTATAAATTCTGAGTTTATCTCACTTATTTTGAAGCTAGTTGTGAGAAAAAAAAGAGAAGTTGTTTTCACTTTTATAAACTTGGTAATTTGGTTGATTGCTTCTTGGTTCAGTGTTGTTATTTTTGTCAATCTCATCAATCAAATTCATTGTGATGATGAAGATAATGATGATGATAAAAAATGACAAAATCATGTCAAAAATTATGAAGAAACAGATAAAAGAGAAATCTTGAAAAGAGAAAGAAAAACATGAGACTGATGTTCCAATTAATATAAAATCAAATTTTGAAAAAAAATTTTCACTGCGTTAGATTGTTTGATATAATTTGAGCCCAACAGTGTAAAGAGTTGAAATGAAATTGATGATGATCATCACACAATATTTGGATTTTGAAAAATGTGAAGATTACAAAGAATGGTAGAAATTGGAAGAGAAAAGATGAAAATGGTTTGAAATTCAAGATAACATGGTGAATGCATTACATGGAACCAATCAAGCTTGAATCAGTTTCATATCTTTTCCTCTTTTTGTCGTTTAATGTCAACTTTAGTCTGTTTTTTGAGCTTGAAAGAAACAAAAATATTGCCATCAAAAAATTGGATAATAAAATGAGCCTGAAAAAAGTTGAACAATGTTAATAGGTGAATAGGTTTTCTGTTTATCAGAATTCAGTGTTGATCAAGTAAACAAAAGTGAATGGGAAAAGTTGGGTGAAAGGAAAATGGTTAATGTAGATGTTGATCATTTCACAGGAAGATGTTTAAAATGGAATGAAATGTTATCATTATAATGATGAAAGTGATCAACTAGGTAAAAGGGTAAAGATTGATAGATATGGAAAGAAGGTGGTAAATGTACGCCCACAGGGAAACTTATCATGAAAGTTTACTTGTTTGGGTATTTTTCATCATGTGTTACCTTGAAAAGTTTCAATTGCATAAAGATGGATATCAAAGTCAAGAAGAGGAAAATATGAGAATAAAGATATTCCAAGATGAAAATGGTTACACAGCCATTCAAATTTCATGTAACATTCATCACAATTGTAAATAGCAAATGGATAAAGTTCAACATTTTTTCCTCACTTCTTCAATTTCAACTCTCATTTTCATATAAAATAATGTATAACTTATGATCACATTTATGTTGCCTTTTGGGATGCGATTTTGATTATTTCATTGAAACACTTTTACTGTATTTACGTCATGATATCACCTGTGTTTATATCCAGTCTCTTCAGTTATCAAGTTACATTGTGTATACCTTTAGGTATCAATTGCTGTTGATAAAAGTTGAAAGATTTGCGTAAAACTAAAGAACCAAAGAAAATGTTTTTTGTTCACTTTTTCATCATTTTTGGCTTCGTTTTCATCTTTCCTCTGTTATTCATCTTTTTTTTGTACAAAGATACAAATCAAATCATTCAAATGTCAAGGGATGACAATTGTTTTCCAGTCATTTATATGAAAGGGTAAAACTTGATCCAATTTTGTTTCATCTTTTATACAAAAGTGAAATGAAATAAACTCAACAAAAATTGATACGTAATTGTATATTCAACTAAACGATATAATATGAATGATATAATCTTTCATTTCTTTTTCATTTTCTGTGCTTTTCATGGTTATTTATATTTTTATAGTTGAATGAAATTCAACTAAGTGATCAAGTGAATTTGATTTTGTCTAACTTTCAATCATCAAGTTTAATTTGCTCGTTAATTGTTAAATGTCAACGAGTAAAAGTGTGTAAATAGTCGAGTGGAAAAAGTCAAAGTATTAAAAATCCTTTCGTGTTAATACATTTAATCCGGAATCATTGAATGAAAATAATCGACTAATTAATTCTGACAAAAGGATTGACAATGTTAATGGGCAAAATGATGAGGTAAACAGAAAAGTTCAAGATATTGGCATTTACATTGCATTTGCACTCGACTGTAAATCTTTCAGATAACTTTTCAATCACACTTGAGTGTTGAAGAACAGTTTATCATGAAAATTAACCAATTCGTATCACTTCAAATCGACAAACAATTGAATGAAATTTTCATCCAACTTGCAACCTTTTCTCATTAAATCAAAAGTAAATCTCATCAAAACATCATTACCAGGCAAGTTTGGGAACCAAACAAAAAAATTAAATTTAACATTATCATTATAATATCAATAATGCATTGTTAAAGTATAATATTGTAATTCATTTGCACAAATTATGAAAGTTTATTTTCCAGACGGAAAAAACTGATCAAGTTTACCCTGAAAAAAGTTTCAACTTTGTGATCATTTGTTCACCATTTCTTACTGGGAGTAACTTTTTTTCACTCAAGAGTGCAAAGTAAACATTATTACTGAATTTAGATGAAAATTTACAACAGATATTGTTCAATGTTCAAATACAATTTAACATTTGTAAACACGGGAAAGAATCGATGTCAAAGATTATGAGTTTAATGGGGAAAATCAAAGTTGATTCACTGATTTTACTTAGTTTGTTAGGAAAGTGATGGTCATTACATGGTCAAGAATAACGAAGCTCATCTGATTCTTTCTCTTATTCTCTCCTCATTAAGCATGGACTGTTCAACAGACGTGAAATATTACATGATCCATCATGCCATTAGTATTAAGTGTTGGTAAAGACTGAGTAGAAGTGGTTAATGTAGAAGGTAAAATTTTTGGTAATTTTGATTGACAATGATGTTGCGATGAAATGGGTAAAGAGGAAAGGATTGAATAGTAATTTGAAACTTGGATTCATGATGTGAGGAAAAAATTGATTACATTGAACAAGAAAATTTCAATGTCCAATGGTTTTAAGGGAAAACAAAAGGTTTACGTTGTTTACGATCATTATCTTCGGGTTGAATGGAAGAGATGAAAATATTAGGAAAACAATGAATGTACACAAAAAAAATGGATCAATAGAGAGCTCTTTTGGGTATTATTATGAGGAGATAATTAATGAGTCAGTTGGGTTTCATGTTTAAAATGGGTTAGGAAATGAAAGAAGAACAAAAAAGTTTTGAAGAAAGAAAATGATGAGATTTTCTGGAAAAGTATTAGAATTGATAAATACATGAATTTACCAGTTTTCTTGTTTTTCTTTGTGGTTCATGTGAAATGAAAGAAAATCAGAAACAAAAAACAAACAAACTGATAATCAGGAGAAGAGAAAAGAAAATTGTATTCTACTGGTTTGAATATCTATTCTTTGGGATTTTTCCCTGTTTATCCTGGTAAATAGGGATGAATAGGTTCGAGTGAAAAGGGGAAAAAGATTGAACACCTGAAATAGACAAAGAAAAGTTCAGTTGGAATATAAGGTATTGAGCGGATTGAGGATTGAGAATCAATGATTATTTTGCTATTTCAATTATCAAACCAATTGTTTGGTGATCCTGCATGGAGAGTTTTGCAACCATTTCAGTACAATATTCACCAGCTTTCTGGTTAGCTTTTGTGGACAGAAGGGTGAAAATGGAAGAAATTCAGTTAACTTGAGTTAGATAAGATTCAATCTCTTTTTATTAAGCTTTCATAACAAGAAATCACAAGACAATTCAATTAGCTTTCACACAATCAATGGTAGTTTCAATAGAGACAAACAAATTCAATTTAATTAGGATTTCGGTTGAGCATTGACTTTTTCATGTAATCATGTTTGACCCATAATTTTACTTTATAATTATCAGACTTATGAATACTAAAAACTAAAAAATAAAGTTTCAATTTAACTGAAATACTTAGTAATTAGATTGATTGTGATCTGATTGAAAACTATTTTGTAAGATTTTGTCCGAATCACACTTAATGCAACTATTAGAAATTAATAGAAATTCAATATTTTAGATTTTTATTCAAACCTTATTCTGTTTATTGAGTGGAGGGTTTTAAATTGACTAAATTTTTAAATCGGTTCAAGAATTCAATAATTTGATTTCAATTTACAAACCACTTGAATCAGATTAATATATGGATATTTGACTGGATTCAATTTCAGGAAAATCGCAATTGAACAGATTTTATGAAAATTATGACGATAAACTAACCAGAATTTTTCAAGAAAATTTTTGTTGATTTACTAAAGCTGTGCAATTTCATTTCTCAGTCTCATTAAAATTGATTTATTTTGTAAGCAAACACTCTGGAGTCACTTTTCACCACCGAAATTGATTGATATCATTTTATTAATCAAAATCAAAAATGTTAATTTTTTGGAATTTCAATGAAGAATAGAAAATTCCAACCAAATCAAAGATGGAAATTTTCCTTGGATTTACAATTGCATGGAATGATAGGTTCAATTTCAAATATCAAATAAACTCCAGTAAAAAATTGAATAGATTGATAACTTATTAAACCCTTCTTTAAATTGCAATTTAAGTATCATGAAATGAGAATAGAAATTTTGAGTGAAATCGTTAATAATTGTAATAAAAACGCAATAGTAAGTTATTACAATAAAAGTAGTTTCAATGGAAAGGAAACAAATCTTTGGGTATTGGGATGTAAGGGTGAAACGGAAGTTGTATTTTGACGGTAAAAAGGTGAAGTTTATTAGTTGACGGAAACTATTCAATGATATTATGAAATAAATCTCAAATTTTGTTTCAGTGAGTTCATTAAATTTCAAGATACAATAAAATTGGGAAAACATTAAAGTGATAACAATGATAATAGTTGATGAAATGTTTTAAAAAATCACCCTGAGGAGGGTAAATGAAAGAATATGATGAAGAAAAGATTGTGCTTCAGTTAACGATTATCATTATTATAATTATTATTACCATCATTATAATCATTTCATGATACAACGTGAGGTTAAAGGCGAAAGTTTCAACAACATAAGCGGTTAGTTTTTTTCACTCCCATTAAATAATATTTTTGTTGAGGAAAAAAAATTCTGATTTTGGACATAAAAAAGGCAATAAAATTTCTCATATCAATTTATATGATATTAACTTTATGCAAAATTTAAAGCAAATATTTGTGAAATTGCAAGTAAATAAGATGATGATAATGATCAAAATAACATCACTTGAAATGAGTGTATCAAGATGTAAAATTTCATCTTTTATTGAAGTTTTCAAGAAATGATGAAATTTGGTAAACATGAATTCAAGTAAATATTGACAAAGTTGACCAATTAGATGTAAATTGTCGATGTGATCAAATGGATGAAACTGATGAAAATGGACAAAGTTCAATGGTTCAATCTGTTTGTGTGTTTGAGGTGAATGGTGAGGAAAAAAAAGTCGAGAAAAGATTCGCGTTTGTAATCAGAAAAGTTTACTCGACAATTAAATGAATTGTCATCAGAATTTGATAATCAAGATAATCCGATTTAGATGTTATCCTAATGTTAAATGTAACGATAAAGGTTGCAATGAAAAAATATTTTATGGTTGACTGGTCAGGCAATTGGTGAGTCAAGATTTTTTCTTGGACAGCAAACATGATTGTTTACGTTGGACACTCTTTTTTTTCTTGCCAGCTAAGCAAAATGTTTTCTGAGGTAAACCAAAGAGTAAAAATGAAATAAATAGTCAATTGATGATGATAATGATGATGGGGTGATGATGCCCAAGGTAATGAAAACATCGAGATGCATTCTTATTGCGTCTTTTTGCTTGTCCTTGTCTGTTGGTCAAGGAGAAGGTAAAAAGTAACTGAAAGACACACTAAGTTTTTTGTCTACTGTGAGTTTGGAATCGATGAAAAGATTCCCTAGAGGGTCAATGGTAATCAGTTTTGGGGATCAAGTTGGGCATAATTGAACAGTGAACAATTGATAACCATTGAGATGAAAATGGATGGAAGGATGAGAATTGTGATGACCATGGTAACCTGGAAAGTGATTGGATTTTACTGTTCATCCAGAAAACCAGAAAATAGAGAGAGAGACTTATGCTTTGTTGGAATCCATGGTGTGTGGTTTTCAGATGAAACCCTCACTTTCGTTCAACTATTTTACACCAAAATTAAACTTGATTGTTCAATTTTCTCCAACCCTTTTCTATTTTTTTTCATTAACTTTATCATCACAGTTTTCTTACACTTTTCATCTCTACCTTTATCTTCATCATCTTTGTCAGCATCATCATATTATTGTCATTATCATTAGCATCATTGATAAACTCTCTTTTCTTTTGAGCATTTTGTTTTTGCTTGACTGTCATTAATGGTTTGCCAGATCCAATTACAAAAAATAATTTCAAATTTACCAGAAGGAAACAAAGGAATAATCATGAGAAGATGAAAATGATGAAGATAATTATGAGGAGCAGAAAAGACTGCAACTGAGATCTATCGATCAAGATGTTTAGATCAAACAGTAAAACAATTTTAATAAGAATGGCTCAGATGAATTCAGGAATTATTCAATTTCAAATGGACTCATTTTCTGGGGCAAAGATTTATATTTCAAATATTGCTGTAGATGAATGCTGGCGATCGGGACAGACACGGATAGTGATGAGAATCAACAAAGAGTCAACATTTGATTAGTCATCAAATCATCTCATGATAGAATAGTGTTCAGTATTCAGCATAATTAGGTCTATTGAACAGCTGAACTGATTGCTGACGAACTATTGTGAATATAATGCTTGAAATGTCATAGAGTCAATGTCTGTGTTTGCATGTAAATTTTATTCGATTGAAAATATTTGCTATTTTAAACACTGCAAATTTCAAGTTTACATGCCGGCATGAATTATGGAGTCGTTGAATATTTGTGCAGTGAGTGACTCGTTTATTGTGAGCACCTGAATTTACATTCGTCAGATCGAAACTTACAACAAAAAAATAAGATAATCAATCCATAGTTATGTTAAAGCTATTGTTACATGCAAATTTTACAGACGTGTTTAAATAAATTTGTTCTGAATATACTGCAGAGCGCTATCCTGAGATCATTTGATGATCCACTAATCTGAATGACAATTCAGGCCAAATGAGTAAATAAAGCATAATATTATAATTTAAGGGATGTAAAGATTAGAATAAAAGGGAGTCGTTGCTGCTTGTATGATATCAGTTAAAGATACGAGTCTACAAATTCATCAAAATCTGTAATAACGTGGAAATGAAATTGCTGCAAATTTTACTATTTTTCTTCTTAGTTGCTACTATGGTGCTTCCAGACTCTACTCTAGCAAATTCTGAAGGTACTGGACCTATACATAAGCTTGAGGACAAGGCAGTGCCAGCTACAGCAAAACTTAATGAACAAATCCCCAAGTTATAAGGTGTTGGTATAAGGTAAAACAACGTTAATCTGTTTCACAATCTCTGAACGCTCTAAATGCGCAATGTTTGAATAAATTTAATTTGCTTTTTTGATTTATCGGTTTAATAATTATTTTTAATTATTTAAGACGGGGATTTCCTGGTAGAATGAAGTGAAATGAATGTAATCATCTTATTCTTATGCTCAAGCTGGTTCAGTGCGGAATGTATTTGGTGACATTTTGTAAGACTTCACTAGAAGAAATTCATTTTATCTATTCATTCAAACAATTTTTAGTTCGCTCAATTCTGAATGCTATGAGTCGCTTCTGATCATTGAAATTTATAAATTAGGCAAACCAAACCATTGCTTGGGGTGAGATCACTTTCATTTCAACTAATCTTATTACAGATCGAGTCCTCGAATACATTTTTCAACGTCAAGTGGCTTTTATCAGATACAGAAAAAATACATATTCGAAATGATCTTGAGAAGGAAACATTCGACAGAAAAAATTAACGAAAAGAAAAAAGCTTTTGCTCTAATCTATCGAAAAAGTTCTATTTTAAGCACTGCCTCAGATCTTGATAACAAGTTTAATAGCCTAAAAATCAGATGTTTCTAATTTGATAAAAAACGATTAAATAATTTGATTTGTTTGCAAAAACCTTTACCGTATAATCACAGTAAAGTTGATCAAAGAAACAAATTTTTTTCTAAAACGACATTTAATTTGAGACAAACATTGAACTGGTAAAAACCTCGTTTTAATGAAATAAATAGAGATTAATTTTTGATTAATAATATAAATAAGTTAAACCAGTAATAAGATAATAAAAATTAGGTTCACTCAACTATTCGAGTATCTTTTAGGAGGGAATGAAGGAAACCTCATAATATCAAAATGAATCAATTACCGTTTGTGTAAATGGGTTTTGCTGTTGGTTTTCATGGTGAATCAAACATGCATCAGGCAATGATGAGATTCATGTTTATAATATAGTAGACCAGATATGGAGCCATAATATGAACAAGTAAAAACAAAATAAAAATTAACAGGGAGTAAAAAGTAATAAGAGAAACTGAATAATGGTTGCAGATGGAAATGTAGTTTCATTTACCTAACTTTTTTCAATATAAAGATGATAAATACAAATGTATGCAGTGTGAGATAATGAAAAGGGCCAAAGTGAGAGACAGAGGAATGGCGAATAATGGTGAAATGAAAGTTGGGCAAAATTCTGGTGGTGATATAATTGATGGTGAAAATAAGAGGTAAAAAACAAGAAGTATCAATCTTATGCAAATGCTGTGGAGTTACAGTATATTCATAAATAGACTAGACGTTAACATTATTGAGATTCATAATGTTTATGGTAAAATGGTGATACATTTTCATTGTAACTTATTTTTATTATCATCATCAAATTTATTGTTATTGTTACTATTTATTACTATTATTGTCATTATTGTTAACTTGGATTCCAAGTTCAACTGTTGATGCAACAAAAAAGCTGATGTTTCAAATACAGTAAACAAATTACTTTGCCGTTCAACTCATAATCAGTTGATTATCATTGTTGCTTCAATGAAGAGTTTAGTTGAAAGGCTTTTTCAAGTTGAAATCAATGAATGGAAATCATTGATTTAATCAGGATTGTAAATGACATTTGAGGCGACAAAATGGATTATTTGAATTTTATCTTTCAATTTATCGTTAGAATTGGACAGAAACAGGATTTTTTGACGATTCAAAGTCAACTTTGGACACAAAAATTTTAAAACGAGTTGAAATTTTGACAAAAATAAACTTACCATAAAGGTCTACAGTTGCAATATTGAGAACCAAAGATTTTTGAATTAAATCAACAATAATTAAACCATTTTCACTACCGTAAGCG
The DNA here is from genome assembly GCF_039701765.1 of Tetranychus urticae. NCBI lineage: Eukaryota > Metazoa > Arthropoda > Arachnida > Trombidiformes > Tetranychidae > Tetranychus > Tetranychus urticae. The sequence goes on along the minus strand of NC_142958.1, from coordinate 18,752,619 downwards.
ACTCTGGGGATAGAATAAAAATTGGCACATGAGAGGTGATTACAATGATAAGTGTTTTAGGATGGGTTGAATTTCAAAGGCTTTTTTCGAGACGAACTATTGTACAAAATTCAAGACCTAACAGTTTTTTGTTATTGATAGTAAGATCTGATGCATTACATACTGCTTCTGTAGGTTTATCTAGATTCAAATGTTGGCAGTTTTCAGAGATTAAATGAGAAACAGAATTTTTTCGTAATAAACAAATTGAGCGATAAATTAACAAGTCTGGTTGTCGATCGAAATTTTGACATCGAAAAGATAAAAACAGATCTAAATCAGAAATCAATCAGAAAGCATTTTAAATTTAGAAACTAACTTTGACCTTAGAGAAACGCGAGGAAATAACAAATCATTATTTAGATCTATCAGTCAAATGCTGTTTTCAAAGTGATCATGTTGACTTCATTGTAAAGAGAATCGGTCAACAGAAATATCATGTAATTTTCAAATGAATAATGAAACTTAGATTGATTGAGTTGAGTGAATGATTTTTCTTATTTTGAGAAAATTTTGACATTTCTTATTGATTATTTCTGTCTTGAATTCACTCATCATTTCCATACCTAAGAGCAGACCTAAAAGTTACCCAAAGGTTTAAAAGTATTTTTTGTTTTCTCTATATTAATGTTCAAAAGCTCTTACTTAACCAGTCAAAGGTCGAGGAAATCAAAATCAGTTCAAAACTGTTTTCAGATGCATTTCTGTATTAAATGTTTGGATTTGTATACCTTCATAACTAGACTATTTACTGAACAACCCACATGGAATGAGTTTGTTTATCATATTAATCACTTACAGAGAGTAGGAAGAGTTAACAGCAAGCGAGTTTATTTTGTAAGGAGGAGTGTTATCATCAATCCAGGGAGTAAGGCACACCAGTTCAGGTTGAAATCCAGGAGCTCTTTTGTGCTGACCTGAACGAACCAGTAAAGGGTAAAAAGTGTTGCGTGATGAGTTTCCGTCTTCATTGGAGCTTTGAGGTCGAAGTAAGCCACCAATTCCTTGAGTAGTCACTTCTGGATCACCAGATTCATCATCATGACTAGTTGAAGATTCATAATTCATTATCACTTCGATAACCTTCATTTGCAAGTAAAAATAAAAGAGTAAAGGTAAGAAAATTATCTCAAGATTATACCGAAAAAAATGGCATAAAAGAAGAAAGGAAATGCAAAACAATGGCAAAATGCAGGAATAAAAATATTATGCAAATAAGAATGTCAAAGATGCAAGTTGATGATAAAATGGGAGTGAAAAGATTGCGTTAGTAAGTAAAGAAGAGGGGAAAAGTGTCCATGGAAATGAACAAGGATGGAATAATTGAATTGATAAAGACAATGAGTGGATGAATAAAAGACAACTAAGAGAGTTTCAATAATAATCATGAAAAGACTTGAATAATATCTCTTTGTATTAAAACAAAATACATGGGAAGAGATGAGCTTGTTTTACACATCCTATTGTAACACATTATTTTGTTTGGTAAATGGTGAAACATTTCATTAATTCAAATGAAAATTCAGTTAAATATGAGAATCAATCCAGCCGCTGACAATTGTGATGAAATGAATTAAAATGAACATGATTGTGAAAAGGTTGGACGAAGTCAGAAAGAATAGGCAAAATGTTCTTCTCTCAGAATATGTTCGAACTAATTTTCGAATGCAAGTTTGTATGTCAATTCCGAAAAATGAATTTTTTAGATTTGATCTTCTCTAGCGTTTTTAATTTTCCAGATTTTTTGTAGGAACATGTAAGCATGAACAATCGAATGGTGATACAATGGTTTTCAAAAAAATCGCCAGAACTGTTTTCTCGAAAAACGGGATTCTTAAAAGATGTTTAAATAACTCAACCCACAGAACACCTAAAACTACTCTTCGTTTTGCGACAAAAGCCTGACATTTATATCATTATATTGATGAGTAAAACTAAGCGTATTTTCGCCATCAAATTATTAATGATGATTAAGGTGAGAAAATGAAAGAATTAAATTGTAAACAATTGTAATAATGAATAATGGTTAACAATTTAAAAATAACAATCAACATCTATTAGAGGTAAAAGTTGACATAGAAGCACAAAAGAGCACAAGATTGAATCAATGAAAACTATTAACTAATTTGCGCTATTAAGACAGTTTTTTGGGTGAAAAAAAGTGAACAATCAATTTAAATTGTTGTCGTGAGGCAGTTAAGAAAAATGATGATGACGAAGATGAATTCAAAAGTGCTATTAAGCATTGAAGGTGAAGAGGAAAAATGTTCAGTGAAGATCAAAGAAGAGAAACATTTTTCAACTTTCTATTGTTATTTGGTTTTAAAATTGTATCTTTTTTCAACTGTACCAATCAATTGATCTTTTAAGGATAAGAAACGTTTAAAGGGTTAAATGGTGAAAACTGTTTCCATGTAATTACAAGTTTTTCAATCAATTATTGGTTCCTTTTACTTCTTTCAGTCAAATTAATGGCTAAGCTTTAAATAATATTCATCATTAACTAAATTACGTAGGTTGATGAGTTTTAATCTTTCGCCAATTGTGTTAATTTGGTTGCTTGGGATTCCCTTTTTTCATGGCCAACTTGAATGGCTAATGGTTTGAACGAGATTAAGAAGGAATCACCTGTAAAGGAATTAATCTGCAATTTCTGTCTTCTTTTGTTTCATATTGTACTGCTGTCATGTGTGTTCATGGGTGATAATATATTGGTGTTGATAAGCAAAAGATAATAATGTTGGTAGCAATCTACTTGACAAGTTCATCTTTGATAATCTGATGAAATTCATTGCACATAATATTGGGTGAGTTTAGAAATGGTTATCTATGGTCAATTGATTGGTCCATAAGAAAAAGTTACCTTTATATTACCCTATGTTTAAACTGTTGTATAAAACCAATTGTCAATATTCAACAAAAAGAGTAAAAATTTGAGTGAACAAAAGTGTCAATATTCATTGAACCATTAAATTTGCTCTTGTGCACCTTTAAACAGCAACAAAAGATATACAAATTTTCAACTCGAAACATGCCCAGAAGTCAACTAAATCTGATCAACAATTCATTGGTAAATAAATAGGTAAACGTGATAGACGAAAAGGTTTGAGTAATTGAACCTTAAAAATTGCATAAAAGGTAAGAAGCAAAAAAAATTACATTATAATCATTAATGAACATTGGGATTGAGGCATGAATGTGAAAGTATTGAAATGGAAGGGAAAATGAATCGAAAGTTCTTACCGGTGTATCTGAGTGTGATTCATGTTTGCTGAATTTAAAGACCATAACATGGGAACTGGCTCCAGCCACACAAAGAAGACGACTTTCAGGACAAAAGGCAATCTGATCGATTGCAAAAGGATCTTCAGTTGATTCTGCCGACTCGCCTCCAGGATCGTTTGGTCGACTTCGAGGTTTTTGAAACAATTTGGAAGTCTTCATTTTATAAAGAATGTGCAAATTAACTGAAGTGATGGAGACAAAAAAAGTTAATTAGAAAAATTAAGGAAACTTTGGAGAAATGCCAAGATAAACGATCGATAGTCTAACCATCGAAACGGAATAATCAATATGAAGATGCAAAGGTTGGAAAATTGGGGGAAATGATAAAAATGTGTTTATTGCAATCAACAAATCTTTTCAAGAGTGTAAAGGTAAACAAGGTAGACACACAATTGTTTGACTGTTTATTGAGGGATGAAAAAACAATGTTGGCTATGAGAGGAATGAAGATGAAAGGGAAATCAAAGCATGAAAGGAAAGAGGAAGAAAGGAAAGAAAAATTGAAGGAAAAAAAGGAGTGAAAAAAAGAGGTAAAACTTCATCAAGTTGTGATCTATTTTGACGTTAACGTGACTCTAGTGCTAGTAAATGAATAAAAGTTATCAGCTAATGTAGCTCAACGAAATATTGCAAGAAAAAAGTTGTTCGTTTCCTTGGCTATTAAATAATATCAAGAGCAATCTTTTGCTTCCCATTTACTTCAATTTCATCATCAACTTTCAGTGTTGGAGTTATTTTTTTTACTGCTTTCTCCTCTTTCAATAATATTTTGATGAATAGTTTGAATAGTGTTGGTTGAAGCAAGAAAATTGGGAATTTTTTTCTTCTTTTTTATGGATTATCGTTATTTTTTTCATTTTGCACCATCAAAACTCGAGCTGTATTAAATATTGTATCTTGATTTATTTGAACTTGAGGTTTTTGGGTTTAGTCTTTTTTTTGTTGAAATGTGAAAAAAAGAAATGAAAATTTGCTCACCTGAAGATGTGTCCCAAAATTTCACTGTACCATCAGCATGTCTGTTTTAATGGGTTAGCAGAGTGTCAGGGATGATAATGGATGATTGAGGAGAAAAGAAAAGAAGAAAAACATTGTGAATATGTGATAATTTTCAGCATTTTTGAGTAAAATTTTTGAACATATAAAAGGTAAAAAAATTGTTTGGTTAAATTGTGCGAAAATGTGTAATCTAAATGTGCCTTTTAGTCATCAAGGGTTTGAGATATTATGTTTCGCTTTAATCTACACATTATCATGTAAACGTTTTCAGTAACACTGCGAAATTTTAATGTTGAAAAGAGATCAAAGTGAACATTGTTGTTTGAGTCATTATTTTGTAAAAATGGTTTTATGGGTAAAGAGAAGTAAATTATCAAATGAAAAATGAAACCAAATGTTGTGATCGAAGCAAGAGACTTGAAAATTGCGTAGCAACAGTACATTTCGAGCACACTTTAACAACGAACAATAATTTGCTCGAAAATTGCACGAAAAATGAAGACTAAACTCATCAGTAGATTAAATTGTTGATTACTAACGATGTTGCTTTTACCAAAATATGTGCAAAAATATGCAAATTGAAATTCGTAAAGCTTTTCAAGTCTGAAGCAGAATGAGAAAAGTCATGATAATTAAAGGGTGTATTGTTTAAGAGTGAAATTATGGGAGCAAACAGAGCAACATTTATTTACCTGATTGTGGTGATTATGATGATAAAGATGTTGATAAATATGATGCATTTTTCATCATTGTCCATTTTCACGTTTATCTTCATCTTATCAACATATTTATCGTCATAATCACCACAGTCAGATAAGTAAATTTTACTCTTTTGCTCACATAATTTCACTCTTAAACAATACACCCTTTATAATGAATACTAAAGGAATTCACAGAGATAATATTTATTGTTTTTTTTCTGATCTTTTTTTAAAATGTATTTCAATTTAAATTGAGTCTCTCCATAAGTAAAGCTTGTAATTTTAAATGGATTGTAATAAAATGTCATCGATTTTATTTTGTATTTTAATATTGAAGCATTTTTATGCTACAGTTTAATGGCCATTTCATTAGGTCAGTTTATGTATCTCTTTTTTTACCTAAAGGTCAATTGTATGTGAAGACACTGGATAATCAGGGTTTAGTTTAAAAATACACTGAGTCAATGGTCGATACAAACTAATGATGTAAAGGGATACAAATCACAGATCATGAAGGAATACGAATTTAGTTATGATAACATGAACAAAGTATTTTTCTTGAGATACTCATCTTATTTCTCTCTCTTTTTGGTAAGTTTTTATCATCTCTTCATCATCATTATCAACATCTTTTTGCTCTTTTCTCGAGCTTCTTTATCTTCTTCTTTGTCTCTTTTTTTACTCTTCTTTTTTTCACCTCATCATCTTTTTATTTTTCTTTTGATACACCATCTTCTTGTTCCAGTTGTTATTCTTATGCTAGCTTTTTCCTCTAACAATTCCCTGATTAATACCAGGGAAGGGGATGAAGAGAAGGAAAAAGTAGAATAAAAATAAGAATGTGAATAAGAATAATAGGAGCAAGAAAGGGGAAATAATAGGATCTATAATTCAATTTCCGATTCTCTGGATTATTCTTATTCCGGAGTAAAGGATGACATGGATAACGGTAAGTGGAACATTCACAAAAATGGAAGATCAAGATGAGAAGAAGGGGGAGAAAAAACGATTGGTTATGAAAAATAACTGTGATAATGATTGGCCTCAATTACATTATGCAAACGAGAATTAATTTCAAGATTCAATAAGAAAATGATACTCATGTTTTACATGTTAAAAATAACTGTTGTGGTGATATGTTATTGATTGTGTTGAAAGGAGCAAATTGTGATAAATTTATGAATAATTTGATTCTCCCTTCTTTTCACTGTGTCTATCAAAATGTATAATTAGTGTTATCCGTGTTTTCATTCAACATTTCAACCAATGTATAAATAAACTTGTAAATCTTTACCAAGTGATTACAATAATGTCAATTTTGGTGACAGTTTATTGTTAGTTTCCAAATGAGTTGGTAGGTTTATCCAGAAGGATGAACAAAATGATGAGAAATGAAAAATGAGTCATGCAAGGTAATCTAGAAGTTTAATAGGACATGTAGCAACATACCCAGTGATTATGATTTCTGGATAACTTGGTGTAGCAGTTCCCCATTCACCTCCATTAACTGGCCACTCTTTTTCAGAGATACCGGGTCTTTTGGGATTTGTTTTGAACCCAACCGAGTAAAAGGCAGGTATAAGGTCCGTTGGACAATCGGCAAAGTAGGCGCAAAAAGTTATTGGTGATTCGTGAAGATCCATTGTGTAAGGATTACGGAAACATGGGTAACCAGTGCTGGTAAGATCAACGACAACCAGATCACTGGAAAGGAGAACAAGAATAGCGTATGGATCACTGGGTTCGGCAGGACAGGTTCCCGTTGAAAGTGTGATAAAGTCAATGATATTATGCTCCATTTCGAGAACCGTGGTTGTCTTTCCGTGGATAACTGTAAGACTTTGAGTACCACTGGCTATGGAATCGGATTTGCTTGATTCAACTTTAGCCTTTGACTCGGATCCTGAATCACTTGAGGTTGAACCTGAAGATGCTGAAACTAGAGTATTGTCTCTATTGCTGGTTGATGTTGATCCGCTGGCTGGTGTTGATGTTACTGTTCCAGATGATGATGAGATGGAAGAAGATTTAGTTTCAGAGGAACTGTAAGGTAATCCTCCGGAGAAAATGATGAATGAATCACTTTCTCTAACTGTTTTCCATTCAACCTTGTAAATGGGACGACATGGCTCTGGTTTCAGATCTTTGGTTATTTGTTTGGCATGGGGCAGTGTCACTGAGACAGGTCGAGGAGCCTTTACATTCCAAGTAGTTATCGATCCATCGGTATGGCTACATAGATACTGTCTTCCCTCGTGATGCCATGAAATACTTCTCAAGGGTTCGTTGTAATTTACTCGAGTATCAGCGGTTTTGGAGCGTAAATCCCAGAGAACAATTGTTCCCGATTCATAACCAATTAATAATTTGCTTGGATCTATTGGGCAGTCTGAAAGGTGTATCACGGATCCTGGGTGAGTTTTACGAGATAATTCGATTGTTTTGTTCCAATTAATCACATAACCAGATAATTGAAAAGTTTCTATATTAACTACATGAACGTTTCCTCTTTCCGTTCCAACGTACAACCATTTAGATGAGTATGGAAGATGGGCAAAGGTGATTCTTTCACGTTGAAATTTAAGAATGTGAACTATTGATGGGGTTTTAGTCTTGATAGACCAGAGATGAATTGAATCATCGGCACACAAAGTAATCAAGTTACCCTCATTGACTATAAAAATTATCTGGATAACAGCAAATTGTCCGACATGTTGAACATTAATGTCCACTCCAGGTCGACCTATTATTCTTAAACAACCGTTTCTAGTGCCAATTGCAATTAAACGTTGAATCGGATCAAAGGCCACGCAAGTAGGGTTATGCGGAAAACCATGTCGAACAATCTAAATGAACAATGGAAAATAAAGTGTAAGAAGAAGAAAAGAATTAATTGACAGTAAAAATATACGTTGGCGGAGTTGGAATGACGATGGAGAAATTTAAGTTGATATTACATTGTATAATAATGAGTAAAATCAACTTAATTATATCTTAGAGGAAAGAGTTGAATGACAATCAAAGTCTTCATTTGCTGACCAAATAACACTAATTTTCTCGCCTTTGACAATTTTTGGAACATATAATTATATTAATCCAATTTATTTAACATTTGAGATTCTCACTTGTCAATGTAAATATAGACCTAAGGAAACAAAATGATCGATCCATGTTTTAATGGATTGACTCACCTCACTAAGAAGAAAATGTTCAGATCTAAGATTATCTTCAAAATCAGCTAATGGAGAATCGGATTTGGAGGTTGATTTTGAGTCATCACGAGATGAATGATGAGCTGAACCTGATTGAGAGCCCATAGATGAAGACGAATACCTCCAATTATCAAGCATACCACGAAAGAAGCCACCTCTCTTCATTTTATCCATCTTTCGTTGTTTATCTTCTACCTTTTTGGTTCGCTAAAAAAAGAAAGCCCAAATTAAAGGCTTTCTTCTAGCGTTTCACTGTCACCAAATTATCCTTGAAACGTTATAAAATCCGGCAGTAAGGAAACAATCACAAAAGAACGACACTAGAAAATACAGCACAAACACTACAATATAAACAATAGATGAAATAAATTGTGAAAAAAGTGGATGTAAAGGGATAAATGATGAATTGATGGTGATATCAAGTAAAACTAAATCGGCACAACAAAAACGACTTGTTTATACTCCAATCTCATCTTTTTTCCCATATTTCAAATCATTTATTTTCTTCTTTATCATGTATTCCTTGTCTTGTCTGTCTATTCCTTTTATTTTTCTATTCAATTCCAATTTGGTTGATAAACCATTCTGATACCGCAAATAATGGTTAACATTAGTGTTTGAAAAGAAATACACCTCTAAGCACCTTCACCAATCACAGAATTGTAATGTTACACCGTTCGAGGAAAAAATTGTAACAATAAAAAACAATTGTCTTCATGGAACAATAATTTGCACAGTAACTGAGAATCACTGATGTTCAATTCACTAGAGTACAAACATCAGTCGAGAAAAGATACCACGTCGAAAGTGTTGCTGGTGATTACTTGTTGTCGGATTTTCCTATGGAAATTATTATGATGATAGTCTTTCGAATGTCTTTTCCCTTTACAGTTACGATACAATGAATGAACACAAAATTGCAATTAAATCACTTGGAATAGTCAAGGAGATTGATCGATGTAACCAGAGAATAAAATTGAAGTAAATTAGGGTCGAAGGTTTTTTTAATTCTTTGGGTAAACACAGACACTAAACAAAACTAAAAGTAAAGGTGTATGTTTGCCCAGAAAGACAGAGAGGCAATTGGAAAACAGAATGAGTTTTAGAAAGAGAGAAAGAAAGGAAAGAACAAGAGAAGGAGCAAAAAGCAGAGGAATATAAAGTGAAAAGGAGTAGAGAGACAGAGAGAAATCGAAAGAATGATTAAAAACAACAAATGAGAAGCAAAATTATGTAACAAGAAAAAATAAGTGTAGAATGTAAAATATGGCGTGAAAAAAGAAGGAGAAAATGCAAATGGATAGACAAATGAGAAAGTAAAGACACAGGGAAAAAGAAAAGAAAATCTGTTAACCAGAATTGCCAGCAAGAAAAACAAATATATCAGAAGTTAAGTTGGTCGGAATGGTAACAAGGTGAATAACAATAGAAAATGAAATCATGAAATGTAATTACAGTTAATTGTCAAGTTTCATAGTAAATTGGATGATCACAAATAACAAAAAATATGGCTCAATATGTATGTTAGTAAATATACTTGTATGTGTAACTTGTTTAAAATAAGTAAAAATGTGATGATACTGATGAACAGAATTGAATTTTGCTCTGTTAGAGTTTTCATCTGATTCTGATTCTGATAAAAACGCCCTCTAGAAAAAATAACTCTTACGTAATAATAGAGATGGCAGTAAAGAGAGAGTCAATTTTGCTGCAAGTGTTTACCACTTGTTTCATGCTTTTAATTTGTTTAGTTTAATTTTCCCGAGTTTTTCGATTCAACATTATTATTAATCTTTTTTGTCTTCTTATTTCACTTGAATTATATTTTAGATGAACCAGGTAAGTTGTTTCATTTGTTTGTGAAAGAGTAAGGAATGATTTACTCTACCTGAACTTACTTTTTGATTTCAAACCTATTAACAGCTGGTAATGTTTTTATTTTTTTTACCTTTCACCTACATTTGTTTGAATTAAAATGGTGGATCAGTCTTATTTCAAATGTTATTTTAGTGAAAACTTATCAATTTGAGGACAATTGTACTTTGAATCGGTTATATTTTACGCTGGAAATTAGATCATCAGCTATTATTAATGCTTTCAATTAATTACAGAATGAAATTCACTATGCGAAACATGGACTCTCGATTTAAACACACATTGATTCTGACATTTTTTATCTCCAACCGATTAACCTGATTACAGGTTTGTCTGCTTCTTATTAATGAAATAATTGTCACTAGATCTTACATCGATTCCGGTAAAATCTTCTGTATTTTCTTTTCTGATTCTTGCCTATTGGTTGACTTTCTTCACAGATACAATTCAATGTACAGTTCATTAATTTAAACCGAGGTTTAATTTTACACTGAAGTTCTCAACTATTAACACATTATTTTCATTTTTATTGTAGCTCCGCAAGTATGTTTTCAGCCGTACTACGCTCTGTCGCTCGCCTCAATCGCCTAAATCGCCTATGTGGATGGAAGAAAGAGCGAAGAAATAATATGAGTTGATGATAATATGAATCGATCAGACATGAAAATAGAACTATAAGCGTTTTCTTTGCGATTCTTGGATCTTATATTAGAAGCATGGCTCAAATAAACAGTGTGTTGGTGTGATTACAGCGAATTCGGTAATAAATTGTTATGAGATGAAAGTCGTTGATGGGTTCAAAATAAATTTTGATGTTGGTAGTAATGAAAGAAATAAGAATACAATTAAAAGAAAATGTGAATGAAGGATACAAATTATAAACAAGTGATAGACAACTAATGAAGATGGCTGATGAAGATGATGATGGTTATGATGGAAGCTAGTTAGAAGAAATTGGCACTTGGACAGCGAGGCCATTTCAAATTGATTGATGATCATAAAATAGTGTCAGTAATTAAACCAGGTTCTTTCAATGTTGTTTTACGTCTTTCAATAGCCAACATTAGTTTACGCCTTGGACCCAAAGGTAGACCAAGTGATTTGAGATCATTTTCATTGAGTAAAGCCAAAGCTTCAAGATCAATCTTTTCCTTTTGAAAAACTTCAGTATACTCAAGCATTCCTTGAGCAGCAAGAAACAATACAACCGGCGGTGTTGTTGGAGTTAACAAAGATGGATCATCAGCATTATCACCAACACTTTTAGAGCCGTTTTCAATTGTCGGACCTCCTTTGCCTCCTCCTCGCTGTTTATTGTTAATCGATGCTGAAGAAGCTGAATCACCAATCAAAGTATTACCATCTTCATCCCACCCACCAGTGGTTCCTGACATGACTGACAAAGTTGCATTTCTCTGGGCCAATGATCCAGCACTTCCAATTGAATCTGATCCAGTTCCATTTGCAGTAATATTACTTCCATTAGCTGGTTTATCCTCACCGTTACTCTGAGCTGCCCTCAAAGCTTCCAAACTGTGGTAATGTTTTGCTGAATTGTCCGTTGAATCAGCAGTTTCCTGGTCCTCTCTATCAATTGATGACGATTTCTTTGTATCGGTATAAGGCGTTAATAAACTGGAAGCCGATAAAAGGGAATGTCTAAATGAGACTGAACCAAACCCTGGTCTTTCAAATATTGATGACTCTTGAATGGTATTACATGAAATCATTTCATCTCCTAAACCTGAATCTGCCATGTGGCTCAAAAAATCGGGCTCAGACACAGTTCGATGCAGGTTATTCTTGAAACCAAGGAATCCTGTTGACGATGAAAAGGATCTATCACTTGTCCGAGGATGGCAATAAGTTGATGAATCGTCACACGATGATCCAAATAAATCTCTTAAGGCTGGTCGTGCATATAAACGTTCACCATTAGATTGATAAAGATGATTGTGATTATTTTGATGGTAATGATGGTTAATGTGATTGTTATTGTTAGTGAAATTAGTTTTGTTAATACTGTTATTACTCATTTCACTGCATTTACCCGAATCCAAGTACCCATTTGACAATGACAATGAATCTGATTCTTTACACGGGATAGAGGCATAAATATGATGAGAGCTGTTTGATCGTTCAGAGTTAATCTTATTGTTAATCACGTCGTATTTACGTACATAAAGTACATCATCGCCTCTTCTTAACCCAGTTAACGATCGAATTGATTTTTTACCATTAGCCAAAAGTAACTCTTTTAAACCAGGTTCACTTCCACTACGAGATTTGTAATCACCACTGCATGCAGTTGAAATTGAATCAGATTGTTGTTTACGGAGTAATACCTTACGAGATACTCCACCAAAACCACGACTTTTATTTGTCATGGTCCCATTGTTGACTATATCTGAAAATTTTGGAGCTGAACTCAATGATCCATTAACAACAGCAACACCGGTTGGTGTTACATGGGAAGTATATGTTGACCCGGTATTAGCTATTGAAAAGAAAATGAATAAAATTAGATAAATCTTTCATTTGCCATCACAAGTCTAACAATATTATGTTAACTTGAACTCAAATTTGTAAATCTAATCACCTGTATTTGTATCTCTTCTCAGGGAACAAGGTAGAGATGAGATTGGTTCTAAAAGTTTTTTGCGAAATTTTTCCATCGACTTTTCTTCCTTTTCTGCTTTCTTATGAGCTTTTTTAGCAATCTTGTCGAATGCTTTAATCCTTTTTTCAGCTTCAGTTATAGCTTTTTCCTTCTGTTTTTGAACCAGTTTGGGGTTGAGTGCGCTTTGCTTGGCCATCGTTGTATCAAGAAAATCAAGAATCTCTGATTTTTGATGAACAGCAGCGCAATCCTTGGCTGTATGAAAGTCATTATTCAACGACCACAAGTTAGCCCCAAAATTGACTAGAAAGGAGACACAATTGATATGACCATTTGATGATGACCAATGTAACGCAGTGTTACCAGTGAAATCACATTTATCTGGATCACCTCTGAAACAAAGAAAACAGGTTAAATTAGAAAAGAGCAACAATGAGCAAGTGAACAAACAGATTAATCAATCAATGTTAATACTAAATCAATAAATCACAGTATTTTTGTCATTATAGATACATGAAAGCGCTAGCAACTAAAAAATTGAAAAACAATTAAGAGGGAAAAAGCAAACCAATGTCATATGGCAAAAAAAGCATACAAGCATAAAGCATAAAGTACAATCGATGAACAAGTGTTCTTAATCAGAGAAAAAAATACCTTTTTGTCGTGTTTGATTAGTGAACTGAGCAAAATTGATTATCACTATTATGTAAATGATTATATTTTTAACAGTCACAAAAATAATAAGCCGTTGAGCCGATCAGCTATTAAGATTGAGAACAGAAAAGCATAAAATGCTTTCTTGGTCAGCTGGAAACGAGACTTTTTTGAGTGACTTCAATTACAAGTGAAAGTTGTCTTTTTGAGGCAACAAAAATTACAGTAAATTAAGCAAATATAATTTTGATTAATATTATAACCTACAGTAAACAGGTAAGTCACGATGTTAATTGTCTAATTAATTACAAGTATGTACAGTATCAATCAAAAGTACTTCTAAATCCTTTCCTTTTACCTCTACAGGGTTCAACTGGATCACTTGGGTTGAGCATATTTTTTTGGCTTTTCAATGTGAATCTAATTGATTGATTCCAATTGTTTCCAAATGGATTTCATTACCTGTTAACTCAATGAATAAACTGTATTCTGCCTGCTTTTTACGGACTAAAATAATTCAATTGAAATGTATATTTGAACCTTTCCTATTTTTTTGGATGTTAACTGACGGTAATACTAATATTAATGGGTAAAGAAATACGCATATTTAGGTTAAACAATCACGATTCTGACGGATTCCAGAAAGATTATCATCTTGCTCATCAACTTACTAATCATCAGTATTTTAAGGTAATCTTGCAACGATATAATTCATTTCATTTAGCTATTGAATTGTCTTCGTTTCCTTTCATTTTTTATTTCTTTTCTCATTTTAGTAAAACTTTGATCTTCTTCTTATTCTTCTTCATTTTTTTATTAGTTGCCTTTAATCATGATTGACATGCACAAATGAACCGTTGATTTGATAAAGATTAACCACAAAAAGAAAACTATTAAGGTAATTGGTAATATGTATCAAGACAATAATAGATAGTAAAATGAGTATTCAATTAAACCAGGTAAGTCAAAAGATGTGAAAACAATTGACTGAGTCCAAGTGAAAAGCATTGTTCATCTTGAAAAATGGTAACCAACTTATAAAGAAGACGTGAAGAGAGAGTGAAAATTGGATGAAAAAAAACTGTTAATAGCTGAATGGCAAAGTAACAGTCAATGTTATCAATTGTTGAAATGTTAACACACTAATCAACATTGTTCAATTTTAACCAATATAAATGATAACTAATACACAACCAATTTCATCTTTGATTCAAGGTACAATGATGACCATAACAGCCAAATGGAATCAAGTGTTGAAACCAATCATAATATCTTTTGATGGACATTTGGACCTGAGTATAACCTGAGCTCAAACCGAACCAAGATGGCAAAATTACAATGTATCTTAGTATCTCAATTCAATTACAGTCATAAGATGGTCATTTGTTTCTTGTTACAATTATACAAAATGGTAAACAACTCGATGATATCATCTAAGGAACGAGAAGAGGATTCCTTAAACTATGCAAATGGACCTAAGAATGAATATTGTGATCATCACCGACTCCAACGTATTCAACGTAATACATGCATAAATCGTTATGCACAGGTAGTTGCTCAACTCACATTAGAGTTGATGAGAGATGTTTGAAAGACAAATTGCTGAGCTAAGTGGGCAGATAATGGTTGTAATAATAATGATAATAATAAGCCATCAAAAGTCAAAGTAATATGAAAAAAGGCTAACGCCCGGAGCTAATTTTCACAGTCGCCCTTCCGGAGAAGCACATTACCATCATCATTTCATTTGTAATGAAAACTAGAGAAAGTAAAGATGAGCCTGAAAACAAATCAACAAGCAAACCGAACATTGACCTTTTTGTTTGTTGATTAAATATAATTTTTGCTGATTTCTTATGATTTGTTAGCTGTTCAAAATTGCTGTTAATGCGATGCTTTGGCTATTTCATTTTATTTTCACGCAATTTTGATCATTTGAATCACGATTTGAAAAATGTTGTTCAACTATCCCATTACAATTAACAGTAAAAAGCGGTTTCATTTTTGTTCAAGTGAAACAAGCAAAAAAGGTGAAAGTTTATATCTAATCATGATCACAGTGAACACAAAATTGAACAAAAAAAGTTAATGTCAAGTGTGTTGATCAACACATTAAATCATCTTTATCTCGACTCATCATAACGGTTAACCTTTAATCGTGTAAACAATTGATTAGAATCAATGAAATGATCAATTAATTTACACAAATTAAAGTGTAATTGTTAGCCGTTTGAAATGGCTTTTGGCTTTTCACTTTTCTGCTAACCTTAAGGGAAACAATTGTTATGTTTCAAAAGGGAAAAATGTTTCAATTCAACAATTCAAACTACTAACAGTTGAACATTTAAATTGAGTGGACAATTTTTTTGACAATTTACAGTTGACCCGATAAATTACCATTAAAAGTGTTTAAAGCTACACAAAGGTTGAAATGGCGACCATTTACAGAGTCAACAATTGACTTTACAATTGCAGTTAAACAATTTGATTGTTCAAGTTGATGGTGATGATGATAAGTCGTTAGCTTTTTATGCTTCATTATTATAATCATGTTCAAGTATCAATTCATTCATTGATCATTTACTCATCCAATTGTACTCTTTAACCATTTACAATTAAAAAATGGACTTTACGCGTTAATTGGAAAGAAAAGGATTAACCTGGTAAAGTTATAATTAAACTAACAGCCATTCAAGAATCAACATTGTTTTCATTGTCACTGATTAAATTTTGGGTTAAAATGGGTTCAATCTTGAATGCAATGAGAAACAAAAAAGAGTCGAGAATAAATTGAAATTGATTTAGATGGTTTAGAACAGTAAATTACTGATTGTAACGATAGACTAGACAATTGAATAGCTAAATCGTTGATTACAATTGATTTACTCGGTAAACTTTGATTTCATTTGCTCAAGTAAATCAAGTGAAAGTTGTAAATTTGGTAAATCATGCAAACAAGAAAATTGATTGCACCTTAAAATTGTCAACCAAATTATTCAATGGAAACAGATTGCAATTATTTGTGTACTTTTCATTTCTCCGCTTCTTCTCATTGTTAATTAAAAATGTTAATCAAATTGAAACAGTTGAACACTCGAGATAATTACGATTGTTAACCTTGAGATTGGGTTTGATTGTTTGAACCACTTTATGATTGAGGTAAATATTTGATCAAGAGAAAGTTTCCAATGCAAATAAATGAAATAATCAAAAAGGTAATGTAATTAGACTCAACAGCTAATCTAGTAAATTTAACCTTCTTTAATGGTTTGATGTTCAAATGAAAGTTGACTCTTAATTGCGAGAGAAGCAAATGAAATAATTTACCAATAATTGGGTTAATCTCGTCAAATTTTAATTCTTCTTCCATTTCCTATTCTCCAAAATTGTGATGAACAGCTTTCAGGTGAGGTTTCCACCTCACCTTACCTTGATTGATTGACAAATCAACCCGAGATGAAACCTCACCCAATGATTGTATTCAATTGATCATGTCAATGACTTTCCAAATGGTTAACATTGCTAAATTAACAGTCAATTAACCGTTAAAGGTTACCAGTTGAGCCGCCAAGAAACGCTAAATGATTGTAAATCTTTGTAAATAGTTGGTGGACAAATGATTAAATATTGACTTTAAATGAGGAAATAAATTAATTGTAATTTTTTTCGTCTCATTTCATTAAATTTCACCCATTTTTGGGTTAATTTATTGATAAAGTGTTTTCACTCTTCAATATTTTTCTTTAAACATTCAATGATAGGCTAAAATTGAAACCTAAAAGTGTTTTTACATTTTTTTCCTCTCGATTCTTCATTAAACATTTCACTTTATTCATATCAACTTGTACGGTTGATACGCTAATGATATTAAAGTGGCAACAATTTGTTGATCAAGTCATTGATCGAGCTTTCAATATGGAAAAATTGGTAACAATTTGATTGAATAATGATTACTATTCATTTCCTATTTGCCATTAACATTGTTTGATAGACAGATTCTGTACTGCACCATCATCATTATTAATGCCTGTTATTTAATTTACTTTTTATTTTCAATTTGACCAAACATTTTCATCTGTGTGTTACTCCAGATTGAACGGGTTCAACAGTTGAGATGAAAATGCGCTGAAAAGGTGATAATTTTGATGACTAAAATTGATTGCAATTTAATAACTGTCGAGTTTTTTACAGACTCTACATTCAACTGATATTATCTTGTTATTTTGAGCTGTGTTATGACAATAAACTGGTGACAATTAAACAATTTTATAGACTCTGAATGTAGTCCATTTCAATTGAAAGTCCGTTTTTCACACTTAAAGACTTGGCTCTAATGCTTGGTTTCATCAACTCATTACATGACCAACAACATTATTTTATAACTAATTTACATCAATGTTTTGATTCAAATTTTGCTAAAGGTTAGAATGTATTGAGCATATTGATCAGTTCAACTATTCAGATTTTCATTTAATTTCAAGTTCTCTCAATCTTCATTATGGATTGAATACCATTTCCCAGATTGACTTCAATGATTTTACATAATTTAACGACTGTTGCTCTGATGCTTCAATTTTCATCAAATGAATGTTTTTAAGTCATGAGTATTGACTATTTAAATTGTCGTCTTAATCAATTCAAAATGTATTTGATGTTATTTGACTCCAATGATGATTGAATCTAATGTTTCTTGGGTCTTGATTGGGTATTATCGGTTTGTCCTTCGACAAGTGTACTTGTTGAATGGCTCGATCTCAATGGTAAGGGAACACGGAAATAAGTTTATTCAACGAATTTTTCGCTTATTTTTATAACTCCATTTTTAATCGTCTTCTGTTATCAAAATAACATCCAACACTTTTCTTGCAAATGAAGTCAGTAGCAAGAAAGTAATCAATAGACTCTTTGTTTAGCCATTTTATCCCAAATTCATAATCAAATGATTTCTTTTATTGTAATCCATCCAAGTTGCAATTTTTTGTTCACCAAATCTGCAAAACATAAAGCCTTAACTTAATAGCTAAAGTCATGGAGAAATGAGCAAAATTTAAATTCATGAAAAGTTGAAATAAAACAATGAAATCATAAAATGGATGATTGTCTAAATTTATTTAAAAGTGAAACTAAATTGTCATCCATGATATTAATCAATTTGTCGCTTATAAGATGTTAAACTTTAAGTTAGATATCAATCATTAAAGTGAAAACTCTCGTTGAGCTCAAATCATTTTAAAGCTTAATTTTGTTTTCTATTTAAATTGGGAATAAACACTTTAATTTGGTTTCCAAACGATTACAAATGCTACCTTCTTGCTGGTCAACCTGTTATAGCAGCTTCTTCGTTTCAAGTTGTTTGTTAATTGCTCTGTTAATTTCAAATTTAACGATAAACAGTAAACTGTTGAATGTTGTTAGAGCCGATTCGGATTTACTGGCAAGTGCATCAAGCTGGAGTCAACCGCCAACAAACAATCCACCAACCTGCCAATGTGCTCCAAGACCAGTGAAATATGTTGCTATCGAGGTAAATTGAAGGTCCACTTCATTTAATTTAAGTTTAAGGTAACAATTATTTCAATTCTGTTTTCCATCTTCAACCAGATACCAAAGATAATTAAAGTTCCAGCTCCAGCTCCGCCACAGATGATGATGCCTCCAGCTCCAAGTCAACAAACTAAACAGACAATCATTCCAATTACGATTCCTTTATTGACCCATGTTCCTGCTCCAGCACCAGCACCAATGCCTGCTCCTGCACCTTCAACACCACCTTCGGATGGATGGTCAGCTCAATCAAATCCATGGAGTAATTAGGATTCTGGTTTCTCTTCAAGTCAGTACAATCTTGATCTTCATTTACATTCAATAAATTTACTTCATTCTAACTGTTTCAGACATTTTGGTTACACTGTTTCTTGATCGAGTTTGTTTGATTATTTCATGTGAAATTGTAAATTAATTGATTCACCATTAAGTTGATTTGACGATAAACATTTCATTTTAGTAACCAGTAATGTGTAAGTCTGGTTTGTTTTGCAAGATATCCATTCACCCGATTCAATCTTTTTTTATTGCTATCAGATTATGTCAACTATTATTTGAATATATTGAGGTTCAACAGGAGATTCAGCCAATAATACCGAATAAATTGAGGGAAACTCATAAAAGAAACAATTGATTAAAGATTTACATCTTGATCAACTTTCACTTGAATAGGTTAAGATTAGTTCAATAAGAAATGCCTTACAGGTCAAAATTTTAATTAAGATGTTGCTTCTATTGCACCAAATCAATGGTTAGCTATTGTTATCACAATTTATTGGATCAATTTAAATTGTTTAACCAACAGGAGGGATATTAATGTTAATATAAATAGCAAGAAATAACTTTCCCAAATAATCAAGATTAACCAATTCAATATTATGCTCAATATTAATTAAAATGAAATCCATTTTTAATCTGCTTTATCTTCCGTTAATCATTTTGATACCCAATTTTTTGTTTTCTGGTCTCACAATAAAGCTGATTGTTGGTTTAACAAAAATGGGTACAATTAATAATTAATGCTGCCAATCTATTTCGGGTTTAATTAACTGGTATTCATTGTGCTTACAATTGTGATTAAAAGTCTCAAGATTGTTAATCAAGTAATAACTCGAAACTGAAACAAACAAAACAACACACATTTGGGTATTTGGGTAACCAATATGTTCAATTTAGGTTTACATTGATTGACTAATTTGAATGACAACCTTACTGGTCAACTTACCCTCGACCAATGAGTAACCTCAATACGTCCAAGTGACCATAATAAGCTGCCCAAAGAGTCGGTGTTAACCCATCTTCATCTGGATTGTTACAGTCTTTTCTGGTTGCTTCCTTTAAAATGTCTTGGAAACCATCGCGAGCAGCTCGATGATATTTATCCTTTTCAATGTTGTTAGACATATTATTAATCAGATTGGTAATCACTTTATTATCCGTTTGTCATTATTCAATTTATTGTTGATTAAATTAAAAATTAACAATTAAAAAGGGACACAAAATAGAGACACGACAAGAACCAGGACAAATATCACAAAATCCAATGTTGGTTCAACATATGATGAAAAAAGTAAAACCAAAAAGTTTCTGTTGCTACATAAAAGTACACAATTTACAAAATTAACTGCAAGATGATTATTAACGGTTGTTGATGATGAACATAAGGAAGAGAAAGACAGAGAGAGACTAAGAGAGACGATTAATGATGTTAATTATAATAAAGTTTATGATGATAATGATGATTGTTTATTTTGTCGCCGTCTTTTCGGGTTTGTTGCTGTGTTGCTATTGCCACTGTTGGTAAGAGGCTTTTGTTGTTACGACAGTCAGTAAATGGTGAAAAAAAGACAACAGAAGATGATGATGATGATGATGATGGGGATGTTGATGGGGATGTTAATACTGATGCTGATGATGAAAATAGAGAGGTAAAAGAAGGTGGGAAAGGGAGTTAGCTAGAGTGGGTAATATGGGAGGATAAAAGGTAAGTTGGCAAGTTGAAAATAGACTAACCTGATCTTGGCACAAACCTAATGGAAACACAGATGAAAGGTAAAGAAAAGATGAAAAGAAAGGAAGTTGGATGATGATGATGATGAGAGGGGATTCACGAGGGGATTCAACCAGGTAGTTTTCAATTGAGTGGGTGAAAGGAGTCTTTTGTAGGAGACATTTGGTTGAAGTGTTGGTTAAAGCAAAAAGCAAGTGACCGAGACGAGGAAACCATTTCTTGTGAACCTTTTTGTTATCTCTTGCATTGGACTGTTGACTTTGAACCTGGAAATTGTTGCCATTTAATCAACATAGTTACACATTTCACTGTTATTGTAATCTCAACTAATTACCATTTAGTTTAGTTGACCATTTTACTAGAAATATTCAACACTTTTTGTGAAATATTTAGGAAAAAACAACAAAAAGTCTCTAACCAGTTAAGACAAGTAGAAAACCTTTTTTCTGTAAAAACCATCTTTAGCCGTTTTGGTTTTTTTCTGGTTTCTCGGTTTTCCAACCCAAAATTAGTTGCTTTTTAAACTTTCTCATGTCATTCTGGTTGGTTCAACAAATGAACTCAATTAATTCATGATTAATTCACAATTGGCTGATTTAGGCAACTTTGCATCAACTTATTACAATGAGAGTTATTACATGCAGCATTACCATTAACCATTACAGCTATTAATATTATTCACTATTACATTATACTATTATTGCATTATTTAGTTGTTTTTTTGGGTGCTTTTCTTGAGGTTTATTAATAGTAGGCAATTTGATTTTCTTCATTTTCTGGCTTGATTGTTGGCTATTTAACTTGCATTCTGCAACTCATTATGGTTAGTATTAGTGCTTGAAAATGGCTGATTAGCAATGTTTACCAGCAAGCAAAGAAACAACCTTTTTTATTATATTCAGCTTTCACGGGTATTTTTTTGGTGTCTTTCCGATTTTTAAATGATTTTTGTTTATTCTTCTGATGTCCGTTTGCATCATGCTTTTTGATTACAGGTTTTGGGTGAAGTACTTTTCATTTGACCAAAATTTCCTTGGGAAAAAATGACACAAATAATAGTTAATAAATAACTATCAATGGTATTTTAATCAATGGCTGCCACATTATTATTATGATTACAATAGGAATGGCACCTTGAATTAAAAGGTAATAATAGTTTTTTACCATTTTTAACTGGTTTTAATTTTCTGGTTTTCTTTTGTTACCAGAAAACCAAAACGGTTCACTGGCTCCTTAACAATAAAACAACATTTTACTCTCAGCTTTTTGTGTGTTGCTACTTTCAATGTAGATTTATGTTTGTACTCTTATTATTAATTCACTTTTGATTCACCATTTTTTGTTATTGATGGTCATCTCTGTGTGACCGGAAACTTTGCAAGGTAGTAAGGCGATTTGTGAAAGATGAAAATTACGTGATGGTAAAGTTAATGTTTTTCATGGAAATCAAATTATCTATACTGCTGTTGGTGAACATTTATCCAGCCCAAGGAGACAGACCAAAATGAAACAATGTAGATACATTGTAATTCAGGCCAATTAGATTTATATTAACTTGTTTAACTTGTTCCAAGTTGACGTTCACCGAACAATAGTTATATAATTTACCAGGGGACAGACATTAATCAAATTTTACAGATGAGACGAATCCATTGTCATGTATCTTGTATTGTACAATATACCCAGAAAATAATGACAAAGCCAATGAAAGAAACACAAATTTATCATAGTCTAGAATGTAAATAAACTTTGTAAAAAGGTTAAACAAACCAACAATTAATTATATTGATCAATAAAATAATCCAATTTTTAAAACAAAGATCAAACTACAAGTTGAAAAGAGTTACCCAAATTTAACCCAAAAATTGGCGGCTAGAAGTGAGACCATCTAGCGAGGGAAAAACACACTAATACATGTTTTTGATTCAAGATTGCATTTTGCTCGATCAATCATTTTAATTGTAAATCTCATTTAGTTACATAGGAAATCTTATAAGAAACATTGTTCCATCTCTGTGAGTTTAATTTTCCCCAACTTTTCAGCACTTCATGTTAAAATGAAAGTATTTCAAAAACAAGTATCAAGGTTTAAGCAGTTGGACTTTTAAATGAAATCAGTTTGCAAGCCTTCGGGGAAAATTATGATCAAAACCTTGCTTAAATAAAGCATTAAGTATTACCATTACAGACAGTAAATAAACAACTTTTCTGGTGAATTCCTCCACATTATCAACGTCATTGAACTATCTCTTGAAACCATCGGAAAAGCCATTTCACAACAAAAAATGAACAGAAGCGTGTTACCCAACTCTAGGCTCCATCATTTCAACCCATTGACTGCTCCAGTTATAACCTGAACAGGTTAAAGGCACAAGTGAAAGGACATCACTCTCTTGTAGCAATCCAGAAAAACTTCAATTGACCCAACATGGGCTCATCTTTTTCGCATCACCCAGGTAAAAACCCGTTGATTTCAAGCCTTTCTTTTAACTGATTGATTCATGACTTTCCCTGATTGCTTTAGGGAGCCAAGATGATGATGATGATATTGATGCTGATTTTGATCAAACTTGAGTTCTTGAACATATTTATTGCTTTCTGCTTTTCATTCTCCCTCCACGTCCCATGAAATCTAATTTGTTTATCAGTTAATTTCTCATTTAATCATCAGTTAATAAACGACCAGCATTCATCGACTATTTCGCGGTCCATGTTAATTTGTTTACAAGTGCTTACATTTTCTTATTTTAAAAGTTGATCTTACAGTTGTTAGTTGTTGTTACATTTAAATTGTAGAGACCTTGTTAATTCAAATTGTTTGTGATCATGTTAATATTGGATTATATCATTTATCCTGCAAGTAAACTTGCTATTATCTGGATAATTTACAAATTGCTTGAAATTTCAATCAGAGCTTATCGTCTTGCTGCTCATTATCAAGACTTTCCATGTGAAAAAAGTCATTGGCTTTTTGGTGATTTGCTTAAAATTGCTCCAAGACTTCCAAAAACGGATCGAGAAGAAATCGCAAGTATGTAATCTTTTTTGATATTATTTTATCAGCCGACATTTTTAATCTTGTATTAAAAAACAATCGAAGAAATGTCCTTCAATGGGCTTCTTTTCATATAAACCACCTAAATATTTTCTTGTTTTCTTCTAAAAAGGTAACGTAAGGAAGTTTATTTATCGTAATTACTTCGAAACTGAAAAAAGGAACGATATTCTAATAGCGTGGATGAGTTGGATTCCTGTTGTTATTTGTTCATCACATAAAACCTTAGAGGTGATTATAAACTTTAAACCATATTTTGTGTCATTGCCAACTCTTCAACCCAACTTTTACCAATTAAGTTGTTCCGGTCACTGTGATCACTTTTTGTTTGGATACCATCGAAACCAAGACACCAACATCACTTGAACATCTACATAACTTTGGTCATCTATTGTGCAGTTTTAAATGGTCTTTTCGATAAGTTACCATTTGTGGAAATCGAAATTATAATACATAGAATAAAGTGAAAAACTCAATTTTTGAGCAAAACGTATTTTCTCCTAGTTGATATGCGAAGATAAGGTGTTCGCTTTTATCGCGTTATAAAAGTACGCTCTCCTTTTCGCTTGACTCGCATTCGCATATATTTTCCACAAATACCCACTCATTGGAAAGACCAGTTAAAATTGTACAATAGATGATCTAACTTTGAGAGATTAATCGAATAATCTTTCAATAATGTCCAAACATAAAAGGCTTACTGTGATCCGAACAACCTGATGATTATCAAACAATTAAATTAATTTTCTGTACTTTTTTGATTCATCTAACCTTAACATTTTGGTTCATCCTTGCAGCCAATTATAACTAAACCAGAAACCAGAAAACACCACATTTATCGGTGGTTGGGTATGAGAGATGGTTTGGTTTCATCTTCTGGATCAAAATGGAAAGCAAGACGTAAAATATTCGAACCTCTGTTCGCATCCAAACAGCTGTCACAATTTACCACCTTCATAAGATCTAACACAGTTGATATTGTTAACTCAATGGAAAGTAAATGTCATCAACCCATCAATTTATCAGATTATATCCACCAACTGACAATGAACTCTATTTTTGAGGCTGCATTCAAATTACCTCCGGATTCATATAAACAGCAGAAAAAAGTACTAATAGAGGGAATTGCTGCATTCGAGGACAGTTTAATGGAGCGTATTTGTAATCCACTTTATTGGAGCGATTGGATCTTCGAACAGTTTAACCTGGGCAAACAATTAAATGAAGTCCAAAAGTATGGAGACGTTGAATTCAACAAAATCATTAATAAAAGATTACAGACAAATAATAATACTGATCATCTTCAACTGGATGACAGTCGAACAAGTCGAGACATGATCGACCTGATGTTTAAGCATAATAACGGAAAGGGTAACATTGACCGAAGCGGCATGATTGAAGAAATGCTCACAATGGTTGCTGCTGGACACGAAACGATCGCCAATTCTCTAAGTTGGCTAATTTTTACATTAGGTAATAATATTTACAATAAGTTAAAATATAATCATTACTAATTCATGTTTCTTTCATGTTTCATAAATCTCTAGGAAACCATCCTGAAATCCAAGATCGTATTGCTGAGGAGATAAATGAAGTTATTGGTGATTTGGATGATTTCAGTGATTTGTCAATCTTGAAACAACTCGTTTACATGGAACAGTGTATTAAAGAATCACTTCGTTTGGTTCCTCCTCTTCCAGTCGTTTTAAGGCATCTTGAAAGTGATGTTCAAGTTGGTTCAAAGATTTTACTCAAAGATTCAGTTGTAGTGCTGTTCATCTTAGGCGCTCATCATGACCCAACTGTTTATCCTGATCCATTTACATTTAATCCCGATAGATTCGCTCCCGAAAATATTGATTCAATTCCCAAATATGCGTTTCTTCCTTTTGGTTTGGGTCCAAGGATGTGCATTGGTTACCGTTATGCTATGATGGAAATTAAAATTTTCTTGTCTCAATTTCTTCGTCGTTATCGGGTTAAATCTTGTAAAACCATGGAGGAAGTCACTTATTATATTGAATTAATCACACGGCCTTCATGTCCATTGGAGGTGATTATAAGTCCTCGAGAATTGTAAATACTATGTGTATAAATGCTTTTAATTTAAATAGATTTATAGAGTGATGCAATCGCTGTTCATCTCAACACTTTTAGTTTTGAGTGACAGCGTCGATTTATTTTTTCATTATTTGTTTTATGGTTGTTAATGTAGCAATTATTATTTCCTGATAATTTTCAACTAACAGAGAAGATATAATTTGATCGCATTGCCCTGTTCCAGGAAATTAATCCAAATTCCGAATTATATTGACAAGGAAATCAATTTATTGTAACTTCCCGCCTGTATAAAATGTACATTTAAATATTAAATCAATTTAACACAAAAAGTGATTCACTGTAACCATTTTAAAGTCAAATGAAAAATGATCTTGTCATAAACTAGATATGATAGTGATTTGGTGATAAACAATAGAATTTTTTGAATTTTTTTTTATTTATGAGTATTTCATACGGTTATTCTTGAGTCAAAGTGGATCATAGCATTTGATCAATAAAATAATTGGTCAAACAAGTCGTTTTCGTTAAAAAATAGCATTAGAAAATAGTAATAGTTTAGAGTTCTGAAGTTATTATGAGATAACATTCATAATTTGTAATTTGGTTATGGTTAAAAACTGGAATGTGAATTGCACATATTTTGCTTTCAGTGGTCCATGAGTTTTACATGCGAGGATTCCACTTTGTTCATCTATGAGATCAAACTTTAAAAGATTAGCTTAAAACAAGCTTACCAATGTATTTGTTGTAAACTGAGCCTAAATATAAAACTCTAGAATTGCCTTCAATCACTTCTCTAACTTCTGATAATAGTGTTATTGAACCATCGGGTGAATGAAGGCAGGAGACAATTTTACCAGAAACATCTATTTCTAAGGCCATTCCTCGGAATGTGAACAAATTGAATAATTTAAAGGTTTTAATTTCCCATCCTTTCAATGTCAAGTCAGGTGATTGTATCAATTGACCAAAAAATTGAACTAAATTACCGACAGCGTAAATTGTTCGAAGGGCGAAATTCCGAAGAAAAGGTTTATTTTCACCCCAATCAATCAGGTCTGGGTTCTGGGTAGTCCGAGCGATAGCAAGTGCCACCCAATAAGTTTCTTTATCTTTTCGAGTTGATCGTCTAATATTATCTGGTTCACCTGGTAAACGATCAATTAAAACTTCGGTTGTTCCTGCTTTTGGTCCTTTAACATAATGGCGAAGAATTCGTTTGTTTGTTATTTCACATACCAAAATAGATGTTTTATCGTCAGTTAATTCAATTCCATTCGGGAAGAGTAAACCTTTCATTATAACAGTCGCCTTTTTGGCAACTTCGTCGTATTGAATCACTCGCCCTGTATCGTCTTGGTCCAACATTGTTGGTACAACTTCACTGAGATCAAAGTGTGAGCTTGCATCTGTCATGTAGATGACATTACCACCAGATGTTCCAGCACCTTCATCAATAACCAAATCATCGAGAAATTTACTTGAATTGCCCTCAATTAAAAGATCTGATGACATAACTAATTCCGGTTTAGGAGACGGCGCTTTGATCGAAGTCTTTAAAACGCCGTGATAAGCATCAATAGTATACAAATCACCTTTGGATGTGACTCTGTTACCCAAAGGTCGTCCACAACGTTTTTCTTGCCAGGCTGGACAAGTTCCATTTGATATTCCAACAGTAGTGAAAGTAGAGTATTTATTGTCAGAAATTTGCAAGATTCGACCATCCTGAAGTCCTACATAGACTTTACCTGTAATGAGATAACAATAGCAAAATTATTCTCACAAATATCATGCTAGTAATTATTATAATTTCAATAAACGCACTATTATGACAAAAAAAGTATCATTGACTGCATTGATGCAAATCTAACCAGAAAACCAAAGAATAAGATAATATTTCATCTCAACATAAAAGTTACATAATTTGATACTTGAAATTGAACTGAAATTGCCCTTAAATACTAGAAATTACTTATACTGAATAGATTATACGATAAAATGATTGACGGATAAACTTACCTTCGAACGGAGCTAAACTTTCTGGACCTTCAACTTCATCAGTAAACAATTTGGTGGCTTTAGATAGAATGTCATTTTCAGCGTAAGGACCATCAAAAGATTCAGCCAGATAATCTGTATATCTGGAAATAAAACATTAAAAATTAGTGTATGAAGTAAAATTTATTATTTTTCAGTAAAAGAAATGATTAAATTTCAAAGTACTCACTGTCGAGATCTAAAATTCAAAGATTTCATAAAAGGCGCATATAAAATTGCTACGATTAAAACCAGCAAGTAAATGACTGGTTTGAAGATTGTTTGATATTTTGCTGTTTTTGGAATTGGTCTTTTAGACCCAGCTTTTTCCTTAGTAACTTTCTTAGCCATAACCGGTCCAAAGTATCGTTAAAACCTAGAAATGGAAAAGGAAAAGAATTTGGATGAGTGATCGTTCAATGGCTGTTCATAACCTGAGGTGAATAAAATAACTATTAAATAAATCTGAAATGATAAAACATAATGGAAATTTAGTAACTAAGGTGTCTAAATGTATGTTAATTTTTCAAATAACTAGCGCAATAACAATATAAGTAAATCAATTGAATGATCATTTTATTCTGACAAGTTTGTGAGTAGGAATTGCAGACAAGGTCAAGTAAGTTTAGTCAACACAATATGAAAGATCGATTGAATCTATTGCTTGAGCGTGAATCATAGCTGAATATTTATCAAATGAATATGTTGAACAATTTGTTTTATAAAATTAAACATAATCACCGAAATTTGACGGAAAAATCTTTAAAATGCAACGAAATGCATGAAAAATTACAGCCAAAGATGGCTTTTGACTTGATACATAGGAATGAAGTTTTGACAAGCAATAATCAACTCACCTAAATGAAATCCGATCTGTATTGTTCACCTCACGGCTTCAGAAAAGATCATACACCAACTAATTATAGATGTAATTAACTCAGCAGTCCAACTATTGGAAAGCAATGATTTTATTTTGTTATTATGTATCAATGTTTATCCAAAGCGCAAGCTCCAAAGTTAAGTCATTTTTATGATTAGGTAACTTGGTTAGGTACACCTGGTGTAGATAACTTGATGAGTACTTCAGAGCGGCAAAAGTAAAATCTAGAATAGAGATGTCTTTTGTTTTGACTGACAAGACGTACGAGTACGAGAACTGACAATGCATTGTGAGATTTAAAAACACATTAACACCAAATAGCAGAATAAATATTATTTTTAATCAAAACATAAAAATAGCAAAATTAATTTCATG
The DNA here is from genome assembly GCF_039701765.1 of Tetranychus urticae. Classification (NCBI taxonomy): domain Eukaryota; kingdom Metazoa; phylum Arthropoda; class Arachnida; order Trombidiformes; family Tetranychidae; genus Tetranychus; species Tetranychus urticae. Next base: position 18,723,268 of record NC_142958.1, on the reverse strand, counting down.
ACGACTGAAATGCCATCTATATTTATGGAAACAAACTGTAATTTTTTAAATATTTTGAAGCCAAAAATATATCCATCAAAATGCCAAAATTATATTAATTATCAGTGATTTAGAGATTTTCTGAACCATTTTATGTTTAAATTTATTCTAGGGTTTAATTAAAACTATCAAATGAGATAATTTTTGACTATGTTCTATCTTTAAGGCTTATCGTGTGACAAATGTTACCAGTATTTATCTTTATTGTATCAACGTGAACTTTGATCGGTTCATCCAATAGTTCGTTTAGCTGTGCAATTAAATTTGAAGCTGATTTATCTGCTCCAGGCAAACACCAAGCTATACTTGTATGAAAAGTAAAGTCATCAAGGCAAAGATTTTGATTCGAAGGAGCAATTTTTGATTCGACTTTGGCGTTGTAATCATCCAATGTTTGTTTGATTAGATCAAGTACATAACGAGAAGTCCTGGTGTTCACTGAATCTACCATTAATTTGGGTTCACAAAGGCAAATAAAAGATCTGGTAGACTCCTCATTGGTAAACAATTTGAATACTGACAAGTAAATGTCAAAGGCCTGACAAATTGACAGTTTATCTCTTAAACCTGTAACAAAAGGTGTTATCTGATGAAATGATAGAGCATAATGACCTCGTACCATTGAAACGTGAATGTTTTCAATCAGCTGAATATCAGAACCATAGGAGCTAATACAATCACTTAAATCAATTAAAGAGTCATCAGGCAATTCACTGTAGACAAAAGTTGTCCATTGACCACGGACATGAGGATAGGATCGGATTCGTCCATCTGGTTGAATAGTCGAGTAGTCGCTTGATTCATCGCTCTCAATGGGTGAAGGAAATTTTGGTAAAGGTAATTTTGAAGACTGCATATTAAAATACTCTAAAGATTGTTTCCAAATATAAATGAAAAATTGACCAAAATAATTTAACTTAATTTAGTTGCTGATCACAGCTACAGCTAGCGCTATCTACAACAGATAGAAACATAAAAGCTGAAATAGAAAGAAGAATAGACAGCGAAAAAGAAAGATTCTAGAAAGTGAAATAGGTGGAGACTTTATTTTTGTCAAATGACAGATAAACGGTAAGTTGCCAGTTAAAAGTCAAATCAAGTTTATGTTCATTCAAATTTGATCAACCCTAAATTAATTTTGTGGAATCTGAAAATTTGGATTTTGTGATTTTCAAGTGACTTTAATCAACAATAATATCTTTTGCTAATTAACTTTGGAACCTTCTACACCCTACATCACTTTGTATCTGCAAAAAAACGACCAAATCTTTTTCTGCTCCTGTTCTTTCCATTACTGTTTTCTCTCTGTGTTCTTATTTACATCTCCTGTCACCAAGCTTCTGTCATTTGTTTTTATTTTGATTGTTTCTCTCATTGGAATTAATCGAATCTATCTAGCTAGTTTAGCTGGTAATCTTCAATTCAATTTTCTTCTTGCTGCTGGTTAAATGTTTTCTTTCCTTCCATCTTTATATTTCCATCCAATATTTGTGAACTCTAGTAATCCATTTAGAAGAAGACTTTATTTTGTGTTGTCTATCATGGAAGCCAATGTGAGAACAGTTCGCTGTTAAACTGGGTATTGTTGCATCTTCTGGTATTTATTATCCGTTCAACAAAATAATTTGTTAAAATGAAGCTACTGGAAAGCACCAAATTTGAAGCTCTAAACTCGGCTCTGAGAATACACACTGGACAATGTTCCATCGTTGGGCGAGTTGAGAGTTACTCCTGTAAAATGGCTGGCAATGATAAAAGATTGTATAAAACAATGCATGCCGAACCAGGAACCAGTCCAAACGATTTACATGCTCTATCTCCACCACAAAGTCTACAATCTTTCTCCTTCAGCCCAGCTAAAAGCTTTAGCTACAGTAACAGTGATGACGGGCTTGAAAGTAATGGGCACCTGTGTGACACAATCTCGCGAAAAACCCTCTTCTTTCTTATTTCAACTCTTAATGCATCTTTCCAGCCAGATTATGACTTCAGTGATGCCAAAAGTGATGAATTCAGCAAAGAACCCAGTTTACGGGTAAATTAAAATTATAATCGATTACCTTCAAACTTTGCCCCACTCCATCTGTCAGGGAATTTACGTGCAAATTTAACCTCTCCCTTCCTTTCCCTTTTCACTCTCCTTGTAACAAAGAAAACTCTTAGAAAAAAACAAGATAGACTAACGATAACATGTATCCTTTTAATGTAGTAATGGAACAGCTTATATTTATCGTTTCTAGATCTTTCTTCTTCCAAACTATACACCAAAAAGTACAGTCCTTCCCTCTAATTATAAATTCACTATTGACAAAGAATGAGGTATTTCCGTTAATCATCGATCTAGTTCATTGAAAAGAGACAATTTTATGTCATCCAGATGATTACTGGGTACAATTTGTCCTTTTCAATAATTTATCATCGCCTGATTACCGCCATTTTGACTGTACGATCTCCTTCAGTGTTCAATTGAGGCGGGAAAGATCTCGTTCTCTTTTTTTTATTTAGCCATATTTTTTCATTTCTACTTGCCTTGAAGGTAAAAAATTATCTAAACTTCTAATCATAACATCTTGTTCAACTTGTTTATTTTCTTTCACCTTGTTCTAGCTTGTCTAGTTTTATTTATCTCATGTAGGAAAATGCAACAAAAACAAACTAGAGATTGAAAAGTGATAAATCTGTTGACAGGCAAACCTTTTGAAGGTGCGTTAGTATTTTCAATTGTTCAAGTACAGGAATCGAATATTTGAGATAGCAAACTTCATAAGATCATCATGTTCAAATGATAAGAATTATTCTTTTCATTAAATATCAATTATCTATTTCATTTGATTAGTTATTTTTTATCATTCTCGTTACGTCAATCTATTTTTCAGTTGTAAACATGCGTTAGCAACTAAAACTGTCAATAATTATCAGCAGATTTTCAACTCATATTTCAAACAATTTTAATGCGCAAAATTTTCTTCCCTGCTTTGCAAAATTTTATCTGCTAATTAATGTTTCTAATTGATTTTCCCCTACTCTATTCCCTTCAAATAGTGGGTTATGAACGCAGTCGATTCAAACTTTCTTTCAACATCTGCTCACCAAGCGTACGCTGCAATCCGAAGTCAACTCTGGTCCGCCATTGATGCGGAAATAAACTGTTCCGACTGTGAAATTTACAGGTAAATAAAGTGTTCGATGGTCATTAAATTAAGGGAACTTAAAACTGAAAAATTTGTTCAATTAAAAACCTGGACTTCTATTGGCAAATCGTACCTGAATTGTTTTCAAGGGTTTGAAGCTTGAAGGCGCATAAGTCATAACCGATTTTATGAGGGTTGCTTGATAGAGTCACTATCATTTATCACTTATGAGTAAAGTAATCTTGTGCCGAGACAATATCTGTTGAGTATCTGATGGGTCATCAACCCTTTTTAGCCATAATTTTCCCTATCTGCAAGTATGCTTTACTCATAATGTTAATATAGTCATGTTGTTATTGAAATAAGATTGATTGAGAAAATTAAGTTTTCTTTTCTACTGATAATAGAACCTACTCAAGATTATTTAACTCTTGTTTGTTGTTATCTTTTCAACATGTAAGGGAGTCTTTAAGATTTGATTGAGCATCGTAATTACAGCATCAATCATAATTAGTGTAATTACTTTAAGCGAAATGGTAGCTATTTTATTAACAGATTTTTCGTCAAGATTCCCTTGTTTATTTCAATTCATGTCTTGCCTATTCTTCCATTTCAAATGTCCTGATTGATTGATCATCTAAAATCAAATTTTATTCACAACTAATGCGATCTTTTCCCTTTTACAGTTACAATCCTGACCTGAGTTCAGATCCTTATGCTGAAGATGGAAGTCTCTGGTCTTTCAATTATTTTTTTCACAATAAGAAACTGAAACGCATTGTATTTTTCACATGCACGGCTTACAGGTATGTTCATTTCAAGTTCAATTGTGCTGTCAAATGAATAATTGTTACTAACCTGAGATTCAATTTAGATGAAGGCCATAAACGATTTTCTCAATACCAATAATCAAAATTGATTTTAAGCCAGGCAACCAAAAACCTTACTAAATGTTTTTAACCATGAACTAGATGTTGTTATGCATTACTATTCATGATTATATTTTTTCAGCGGCAGGATATGATGATATTGATGCCAGAATTGATAGAAATTGAATTTCACAAATAGGTGACGTCTCACAAAAATGCGTTAATTCAGATTCATTTATTGGTTGAATAGTTGCTTCTTGGTTTGCTTTCAGTTTTCAATCTATTTTTTATCGATGTTAAAATCATAAATTGTAATTATGGTTGAACAACAATCATTAAACTCAGTTGAATTTAACTTAATTGTGTAATTGTGAGAAGTTTATCCTCTTAGCAACATCTTATTCCTTGAAGGCGTCTATTATTAGAAATTAAGTCAAGGCTTCTTCCACTTCTCATTATTCACTTTTGTATAATTATCCAGTGAGCTTCAAATGGTTTGGGGAACATCTGACTCTATGTTGTTTTGCTGTCAAAATGTTGTTTGAAATCTGTTGTTCAAGTCAACTTGCTTTTAATTTTGTAAATCAAATATTTTCAGAAAGGCTCGTCCTAAAACGTAATTATATCTGATCAATAATATTTGTTATTCAGAATTCACAGAAATCAATGTTTTGTTATTGATAATAGTCACACAGATTGTTTATTTCAACTCACATCTCATATTAATATATTTTTGTCTGGGTTTGTTTGACGAATCTCAATTTTCAATTATTTGTCAATCTGATACTGTATAGAGTCATTTCATCAACCAATAGTAACTAATATAAATGACAAATATTTTAAGTGTTGAAAAAGTGCACTTAATCACTTCGCATCATCATTACGAATTGAACCATTTTACTTTCATCATTACCCTACAAACACTGCGAAATCAGGCCTGAAGAGTTTAAAATCTTTAATCTGTTGAAACTTTATTTTGATAAATTCGCTATTAATCTGAAAAGTCTTAATTTCATTTTCAACTCTGACTTTTTGGTCATTATCAAGCTTTCAAATCTGCAAAAATCTTCATTATCTTATTCATTGAGCCTTGGCGAAATTTGATGGCCTAGAAACTTACAATGATTTACTATGCTTTTACTTGTCATGATTGTTCCAATTTCCATTAATTAGCTGTTTTTTTCGATTCAAATGATATTTCAATGCTTTTTTGCTCTCCCCTTTCATGCATATATTGTTATTATTCATTTGACTTAAAGCTTTAATCGTTTATTTATTATCTTTTTAAAACCGATTCTAATGTTACAATTTATTTTATCCTTTTTTATAGAGAACTGAGTGGAAGCGAATCCGATGAGGAAGGAATCGAAGACGTGCATATAATTGATTTAAGTGACTAATCACAAAGAAATCAATAAATACAACTTCATTTACCTATGAGGGTGATATATTAATTATATCTATTCAAGGCTATGGATATATTATAGACATTGGTGTTGACCGGCCAAATCTTATTCAATGTTAAAGATGCCAAAACAATCTTTAATCCATTAGTTTGGTTTAATTGACACATCACAGTTGATACTTTAATTTGAACTACAAACTATTACAGATGCACCCAGAAAACTTTGCTTACACTGCTTCGTCAAAGAATACATGTAATGACGCTGAATTTCAGGTTAACATTAAATCGTAAAGTATGACTGGTAATGTTTTAAAGTAAAGTCAATTCGTGAGAAAATGTTTTGAGTTTACTTTAAAACTCTAGCAACCAACCAACTCTATGGTCATAAAACCTGAATAATTGCTAGAATAGTTGATTGTTTCAGCGTTTTGCGTGTTTTCTTTAAAATCTAATACAATGTTAGTTTATTGTTTAATTTCCTTTCTTCCTTATCGTTCGTTCATCATCCTCTTCCTTATTAACCAACAATTTATCCTAACAATCCAATAATTCAATCTGTTATTTATCCCTTACCTAAACTTGCCGTAATCAAGCAATGTACAAATAAGCTCACTTAAATGCTTAAATAGTTATGATTATCCCGGTGTTGCAAAAGTTTAATTTAAATTTAGTAATCAATAGTTTATTGTGTAAACTTATTGACCTTAGTTTAAAATTAGTCTCCTTTCAGTAGGCCCTTAATTTTACCTCTTTTTAGATGTAAAAGTCTTGTTCAAATTTCTAATTTGATTATTGACAAAGTTAATTAGTTTAATTTTGATTATCTTTTCGAATCTCTTCAAGTTCAATTCATTTTTTTCTCTTCATCAATCATTTTCTTTTTTGTTAAACGTTCAACCAAACTACAAGCCAACATCATTTTTGAAGACCATCTTCTCTAGTTACTCAACTAACTGCACAGATACAATGAACTTCTCCTAATTAACCTGGAACACAATTGAAACCAATGCTGTTCACCTTGAAGTACCAAAATTTTGTGTCATCAACAACTCATATCCATCCATTGAAACACCAAAATGCACAAGCAACAAAAAACATCCTGTGTTCATCAACATCTTAAACTTGAAATAATAATTCTTATTTTTTATCTCATGTTTAGTAAATTTTAGTACATTTATTTTTCTGATCTTCATTCAACAAACAAAATTGATTTGTCCTTCATAACGTAAAAACGAAACAACACCTTCATTAAACCGGTTAAACACTTAAAATGCTTCTGTTTAATTATGTTCATCTAATTGCTTTCTCCGATCTTATTCGCGAAAAAAAAGATCCTAATAACATTAATTGCAATCAGCATTTATTATAACTAGATAGCCACATTGTAATTAATTATTAACAAAGAAAAACAATAATTTCAATATCAAAGGATTCAATCTCTTTTAATGATCACATAATGGATTGGTGCATAAAAATTATCATTTGAGATGAGATTTTCTCAGAATCTCATATTTTCTCATTCCTTGGATCATAAGCATTAATCAGTTTAATCAATTTTGAAATTTGATTTAATGTTGTCTAATTAGCTTGCAATAAATAAACAATGATAGCTTAAATGAAAATCAATTTATGTAGTTAGTGAATACGAGTTTTAGTTTATCATTTGAGTTGATCAATACATGAAATTTAATTTTTTTCAGATTTTTTCTTCTCAATCGCTTCCAAATAATTAACAAGTTTATCGAGGTAAGGGCTGAGAGCGTACATGTAAGCCTTTGTTTCCCACATACCATTGACAACTTCAATATCATCTGTTACATTGAGTTGCAAGTCTTCAGACATTGGCGGATTGAATCTAAAGTAAGGTATAGAAAGTGAACTACACCAGGCTTCAGTCCTTTTATTAACGTGTCCATCAGTCTGGAGTGTTGTTGAAATCATCATATGAACCAATTCTTGTAATGAAAGAGCCGTTTTAATGGCTTCAGGAAGGGTAAAGAAAGATGACGACATTATTGGTCCTAATTCAACCAAACGAGCAGGAACAATTGGTGCTCTACCGGTGCCCATGGACAAGACTAAACTAAGCTTTTCTACTTCAGACTCTTTGCCAACATTGATTAACGCCTTATTGTAATGAAAAAATTCACTAATCACATCTAAAGTTGGATTATTTGCTAGAATCCCTCCGTCAATGAAAGGTCCAAAAGCTTTGAAGTAACTAGGTGCTGCACCTGATGCTCTACACGCCTGCCAAATTATCTGTTCATTAAAATTTGGCTTATATTCTGGATCTGACGGTATTTTGCGACCCAATATATCACTTGTTGAAGGTATATTACGGAAAACATAGAGTTGAGCTGGATTTTGATGCGTTAAAACAGCGGTTATTAATAGCTTTTTATTATCTTTTATGTCACCCATTTTGGTTGTTGATCCCATCTGATCTTTAATCAATTTTTCCAATAAATCTGAATTATATGGCCGCTGACCTACGAATATTTTATCCTTGAATTGGTAGTATACAGATCGGATCCGATGAAGTGGTGTTCCTAGAACGATAAGAGAAGCAATCAAGGCACCAGATGATGTTCCGGCAAACCATTCAAAGTATTCACGAAGTGGCTTTTTTAATCGACGCTCTATTTCAATCAAGGCACAACATGTAAATAAACCTCGTGTTCCTCCACCATCTAAACAGATAACCCGAGCTGGTGAATAATCCTTAGCCTTTAACTTAGAGTCACCCTCAATCGCTCTTGATTGAGTCTCTTGAACCGGTGAATCTCCCCTTGAGCTCATGAAATCAGAATATGGTGATTCATCTACATAATCTGCCCATTTAGGAAATGGTGTTCCTATCCCTATAAGAGACAGTCAAATTGATCAAATTAAATCTGAAAAATCAAGTCTAAAGATAAACTATGACTGGTGACCAGAGAGTAAAGTGTTTACTGTTTGCTGATGACAGTTCATTTATCTTCAATGTTTCGTGTGAATTCTTGTTACACCACAAATAAACATCTTATTCATAGATTATCTTCACCGAAAATAATTTAGACTATTTTGTGATTACAAAAGCTATTATTTATCGACCTTTGATGCTAGTTTTTAAATAAAGTTAGATTTCATAAACTAAATCTTTTGACTATTAATCATTCCAGATGTTTTATACTTTTTTTGCTCGGCTTACCTTCTGATTCGTAAGCACAATCTTCAGTGCACTTTTTCCTTTTTGGTGGACATCTCTTGGCTCCGACTCGGTGTAATACATTAACAATTATTTTTGAGATGGATGTTCCTCTAGTTGCCGCAATATGTCTTGGTGTTTGTTTTCTAGCATTCAACCCATTTATATCCGCATCAAATGCAATCAAACCTTGAACCATTGAAATGTCTTCTCTCTGAATGGCTCTATGAATTGGAGTGTTACCCCGACTATCTTGAACTGATACATCGACACCCCGTGATAGCAGCATTACAGCACATTTTAAGCGTCGTCGTCGAGTCATCACATGAAGTGGAGTTTCACGTCTAAAATTAACGCACTCCAAAGGAAAGCTATTTGAATCAAGTAAATGCTCTAAAAGACGACGAGTTTTAGCCCAGTGGATTGGAGATCCACCCAGAAGCATTTCAGAGGTGTCTAAATCATCGATCATTTCTTGGGTGAAAGTAATGTGTTCATCATTTGAACTGGAAGCTGACATGTAACTTGTATCGAGACTTTGTTTGGTGCTTGATGAAGAAGACCGACCTAATTGCAAAGGCACTGAGGAAATTGAAGGACTTGAAGGAGATCTTTCTGTTGACTTATAATTAATCAATCCAGATAGATCCTCTTTTATTGGCTTATGTTTCTTATGATGACCATTTGACTCATCATTATCGCTTATATCACTAGTAAAGTTTTTATCAATTTGATCATGTTGTTGTGGCTCTAATACCAGCAGTGATGTACGTATTGGCATTTTCAGGATCTCCAGTAAATTTTCAGTGCGACCAGAATAACAGCACCAATGGAGTGGTGAATAACCTTTCTTGTTTCGCCGTCGCAACATTTTAACAAGATTAAATTTTGCTTTACAAGTTTCAATCAACCATTTGAACATTTCAAGGTTCGATAGAGCAGCATAATGAAGTATTGAATCTAACCGACCATCAACCGAGTGTAAGCTTGCACCAAGATCAACTAAAGCTTTGACAAGAACAAGGTTTTGAGATTGTATTGCAATCATTAGAGGAGTTTGTCCGATTGGAGGAGCTTGTTCATTGAGATTGTGAATTATGGAAGTGTTTTTACGCTTAAATGCGGAAACAAATTGTAATTTCGCTGCTACATGAGCTGCTGTAAATGCCTGGTTCTCAATGGTTACTGTAAAGATGTCTTTTAGTATCCGCAATTCAGTGACATGTAAACGTCGTCTGAGAAATGGGAACAATGTATTGATTATTGGTGATAAACGATGCCAATGATCATTGATTGTAGCTTCATTTTGATCTCGATAAATAGTGTAAACAGCCGTTATTTTTCTTTTAACTTGGGTGACTGCATGATTTGACCGAGCTCGACGAACAATAATATGGTATAATGAGTGCTTCGATGAATGACCAACTGCCACTAAACCATTTTCACGAATAATTTTAAACTCGTGATAAAACTCCCAAAGACCAAGACGTGAAGCATTTGATCCAACTGAGTGTCTCCAAGGATATATTGTCGATCGAAGTATTGGTTGACAAGAGGACAAGGTTGCTCGAAAAGGTGCTGAGATGCACTTTGATGATTGCTCTGGTTCATCAGTCATGAGAATATTTAATAAATGGAACGAGTTTCGAATAGTAAAATACCTTTCAAAATAACAGTTGATTAGGATACTACTGAGTTTTGTGGTAACATTTATTTTACAGGAATCTAATTAATCAATAATCTTGGTAATCTTTACATTGTAAAGTAATCTATTGGTATTATGTTTTAAACAAATCATGTTTTAGTCGTTCAAATTAACTGTAAATCAATAAATTTATTCCAAATAATGACCGAGTTCAATCTGATTTATGTGATCCAACTCCATAGTCAAGCCAATCCTGGACTTTTTGTGCAGCTTCTTCAGGAACAATTCTGTCGAAAGAGATGAGAAAAAAATTAGACAAATTTATTGATTAATTATAATTTGACTTACTTTTCTATTCTGTAAATTGCCATTGCTGATTGAGGAACTGTTATGATTGAATCATTTTTCAGCATAGAATCAATTGCTGTCTTGGCCACATCAGAAGGGGAACAAATTGGAAGCAATGAATTAAAACGTGTTTTGGGTTTCTTAAACATTCCGGTGTCCATAATTAATGGACAAATTGTTGTCAAATGGACATTATTATTAGCTCCATTGGCATGAATCTCTTTTTCTAGTGAAGTCATCAAACCGTTAACTGCAAATTTAGAAGCACAATATTCAACAACATTTGGTGTTCCCAATAATCCAGCGATCGATGAAATAGCCACGATATGACCTCTTTCACGGGCAATCATTCCAGGTAAAACAGATGAAATGGTCCAAAAATGTGATAAAGTGTTAACTTCAAACGTTTTACGAATCTGTTGAGGCGTTAAATCCATAAAAGGTGTACAATGAGTTATTCCAGCATTGTTTATCAATATATCTATCGGTCCAAGATCATGGTCAATTTGGTTGAATACTTTTTGGACATCAGTTTGACTAGTCACATCACATTGGTATGAACAGCTAACTCCACCATTTGATTTTATTTCATGATCAACTTTATCAACACCAGGTTTGTTTATATCTAACAGCGCAACTTTGGCTCCTTTATGTGATAATTCTAGAGCCAACTCTCGGCCAAGTCCATGTCCAGCTCCGGTAACAACAGCAACTTGACCAGAAATGTCTTTCCTTGGCTTACCGAAAATTAAATGAATCAATGATTTCACATAAATGAGTATAATCGATGCCAATAAGTGAACAATTTCAATGATAATCATTGTTATTGTGGATAAGATTGAGCTTAACTGGGACACTTCCATAATGAAGTCAATTTTTTTGCTTCTTAGGAAAAATTAACGATTGAGGAAAATTCAAGATCGTTTAAAGTGATTTAGTAATCGATACACAGGAAAAAGTAATTAATAAGAGGAAATTTACTTTTCACATAATTGTTAACATAAATTTTAATTTTTCATTTTAGTAATTTTCCAACTCATAAAATGAATCAAAAATAGATTAACCTGTTGATCTGTAAGTTGGGAAGACATTTTAAAGGAGATAGAAGGAACAAAACCGGTATGGTCAAACGATCCTGTTATTTTTACACGTTAACTGAAGTATCATAAAAAGGGCATAAACTTGATTTTTGTAGGATTCTTGTTTTACAGTTGTTTTTTGAGATGTCTGTTCATTATTTGGTGACTTTAAGCAGAACGATGAATAAATACAATTAACTGAAAAGTTTTATTCAAGGGATAACAGAATAGGAAATTACACTTTATGTTAAGAAAAAATAGAACGAATTATCTTTTACATTTGGGGTTTAAAAACATTGAAAGGTCCAATTTTTGTGCTATCTAAATTGATGGATTATTAGCTCTTTATTACTTTCCAACAGTTGAAGTCTCTGGTGAAATTAGCATAAATAAAGTATTCATTTGTCTTTTTGATTGTCATGATTTTTTTGGCTCCAAAAATTAAATAAATCTTACAGTGCGAGGCACTTTTAGGTGATAAAATTGAAATTGCAGTTTATGCAGTCCAATGGGTGATAATTTTTTTGGTTAATTTACATGGATAGTAATCAATGAATTATAAATAAGCTGACCAGCCTACAAACATACGACCAAGATTCGCCATACTTGTCGCTTCCTGTCAAAATTAAAATTGAAAAAAATAAGTCAGTAAGCTTTGCGACAATAATCGTGGCAATAGAAAAACAAGAGCGTTACTTACTTCAATCAGATATCGTACTTGCCCTGATACGGATATTGGCATAGTGTTCTTTTTAATTACTCCATCAAGACGATCTTCTATTTTACCGACATATTCCAAAGCCTTTAGAGAATAAAAAAGATAAAAATTAAAATTTATAATAAATTTGAGGAACATTTTAGATCAACAAACCTTAGTATTTGTTGCTTCAACCAGTTCTGAATCGATTGAACTACTCCGAGCTGTTGAAGTTCGAGCTCTTGGATTGGCCTTCTTCCATTCGCATAAAGGATCGTAAACAAACGGTTGAAGAACACTCATCAGGGCTTCTTTTTTCTCTCGCATCAAACGAAGTGTCACTTCGCACGTTTTTCGAAAAGCGCCTTCATAACCAGTTACTCCCATAGCAGCAATCATATTTTGAGTTAAGCGAAAAGGAACTTTTTCAGGGATTTCTAGAAGATCACCTTGATTGAAGATTAGATTGAAATCGACATGCATGGCTTCCCCATTACTTGAGTCAAGCAAGAAATTTTCCGGATGCCTATCTCCAAGTCCTATTATGTAGCCAACAATACTCATCACAGCAGCTGAGCGAGTAAAAGCAAGTCTAGCCATGTACCACGAAGTTGGATCAGGAAATGTTTGAATAAACCATTCTCCCAAGACTGTAGGTGAATGTTTTTGCACAATTATGGCAAATCTTTTAACTATCTCGTCAGCTGAGGCTTTTTTGGTGAAATCCATTGGTATGATTTGCAGAATTTCTTTATTATCAGGATAAACTTGATTAGGATAACGGAATGCTTTGGCTATTTGAATAGATTCACGTAAACTCTGCAAATTTTTAACCCACTCGATAAGACCACAATCATTATCCAGAGGCACAACGGTATAAGTTCGTATGTGTAGCCCTCTCTTTCGTGTTTCAGGATCTCTTTTCAAGAGTCTATTAATTAAGTTATTTAATTCCATTGTTCGCGCATCTTTTCGTAGGTCATCTTTAGGTTTGCACATGACGCTATATTTCTTACCATCACTACAATTTATGACCACTTTCTTAGGTCTTGCTTGTGAGGAAAGTACTTCACCTAAATCATCAAAAGTTTGAATGTAAACAGGGTCAGTGGGAAAGGGGCGAAATGTGGCTGATGACTCGAATTTATTCTTCATCCGGACATTCATGAAAGCTTGATAAGGTAACATAATTGGACCCAAGTTACTCTTAAGAGCATGGTTCAATTCTGGAACTGCACTTTTAACGTGAAATTGCCTCCCTTGAGTTTCACAATTACAAAGCCTGATCAAAAGAAGAGCGAAAGTTTTCATGTCTTTAACTAATTTAATCAGTCTTTTATTTTCAGGACCAACCGCTTTTTGAATGATTTCAGCACATTTATCAGCTCGAGCTTTATTTTTACGATTCATCAAAACTCCAATCAACATCCACATTGATTGGTTCGGATATTCTTTGACGAGCTTTGCAAGGATATTCATCAAAATTTCACTAATTTTAGAGTTGCCATGACAAATCCTAGAAAGTAATTGCGAAAAGGCCGTGAAAAAAAGGTGCAAGGAAATGCTATCTTTCCATTTTTCAAGGAAAGTTGTCAATTCCGTACACGACTCAGTATAGTTGGTTTCTAAAATTTTAGCACATTTTGTCTTAGAAAACTCTGCAGCAGAAGATCCCAAATCACACCAAATAGACAGAAGACGAGGCATTGACTCATAAACATGTTTGGATCCATACTTTAAAGCTTGTGAATAGTGTTTTGCAACCACTACCATAAGTTTAGGCCTTTCTGGATTTCTAGGTTCCATTTCTTTCATCAACCGATCAGAGAAACGAGCAAGGCAAAAGTAGGGTTCTTCTACCTCACCTGTTGCTCTAGATTCATTTAAATGTCTAATTATTTGTCGATACATTGAATTCAAAGAATCAGTATTAAGGTTTGACAATTTCTCGGAGAATTTAGTGAAGAGTAGTTTTAACTTGGCTAACTTGATGCGATCTGCTGTTTGAAGATCACTCATAGCTTCATATTTTTCGAGTTCACGCTTCAATTCTTTGATACAGTGTTCTTTTGACTCTTGATCACCTTTAGCCCAATGAAATTTAGCAGTTTCGATTGATAAATGCATAGCAAGACTGATAGGAAGATTATTGCTATTTATCAGATCTTGACTTTCGACGAGATGGGTATAAGCACGTTGTAAATTTAAACTTTTACGAGCCAGCTTGGCACTGGATAACGAACATTGTGCTCTTTCCAAGTCGGTCTGAACAGGCAAAACATTATGAAGAGAAAGCAATACCCGTTGTAGATTGAACACTTGCTCCTGACACCGAAGAGATGATTGAACCAAGTTATTACGTCGAATCCAGTCATGAATTAAATTAAAGAAGTCATTTTGAATTTGAACATCTGCTTTTTTTTCATTGTGTTTAAAAACAAACTGTGCAAATTTTTCAATATCTGTGAGCATGTGAAGTCTTAAAATATGTTGATAGCATCTAATGTAAGCCCCTTGTTCGGATGATGAAATAGATAAAGGATCCATTTCCCGTTTACGGATTTCTCGCAGCATTTTTCTGAAGTTAGTTTCATCTTTTGAATGAATGCAGTCGATTAGATGACCGATGTTAACACCAAGGGAGTCACACTCAAGTGATTCGTTGTCTCGTAACATCAGTTCAAGATCATCCCAGTTGTGAAGTTTCCACGACGCTTCAACCATGTAAGGATAAATTTCGTCTGACCACTGTTTCTTACGCTGTATTAAGCCAGTTGCATAGTTAAAGGCAGTGGCATGTTGGTCGAGATTCATCAAACAACGAAGTAGCGTTTTAGGATACATTAAATTGTCAGGTTCCTTCTTAATGGCAATCTCACAACCAGATAAGGAGTAGTTTAATTCACTATTAGCTTCATGGTAAAGTATTGTATCCATTAAAGAGGCTGGCCCATCTCTGATTGCATTGATTCCTTCAACTCCATCTGGTTCATCTAAAGATAGAAAGTATTTCTGGAAATACACTAATTTATCTGATAATGCGTCTCTATTTTTCCAAATATAATCCTCCATGTAAAGCAGAGCCCGAGCATAAGCTTGACACTCGAATGCCAATTCAGCCAATTCAGTTTTTTTCAAATTATTTTCCAGTAACTCTATTTTAGATTTCGTTTCAACATCATCTGCAGAGAGCTTTCTGGCTGAAGGGAACATTTTACTTTTCAATTGAGATATCCCGTCGATGATGGCAAAAATAGTTCGAGCACATTTTAAACGAATTTTATTAAATTCGCTTCGATTTTGAGAATTATCATTTCGGGGCGAAGAAGATGATGCGGGAACAAGTGCTGCCTCACCAAATGGTTCATCCATAGACTGTATTTCGATAATAGCATTTATTTCACCAATTATATAAGTTTTTATAGTTGCTTCATTGGAGTCAAGTAGGGCCATCCAAAATATAGTTGGTAACAAGAATCGAGCAATGGTTGAATTATATTTGATGATGGCCAAGCAAGCCTCAAATGCCCTTTGATGAGTAACTCTTTCAATTCTTTCAATCAATATCATGGACCATTTATAAAGCCAATCATCATAGGTAATTTCAGCATGAAAAACAGGAGAGTTTACAATTCCTCCTTCTTCCTTGAATATATACTTTGTGGTGAAAAATCGTTTAATGTTACGTTGAACATCAGTTGGTAATCTAGACCAAATGTCATCGTTTTCTCGAACAGAATAACTCTTCAAGATCTCTTGGATTGAATAGCAGAGACAATCTCGTATACGAGATTGATCAATAGAGTCCAAAGTGTTGGCAAGTTTAGACAATAAGGTTACCGGTAAATCTGAAAATTCAATAAAGCCACCGTCAGAGATTTGATGGGCAGAGAGAAGAGACAAATCGAGACGTCCAGGATCGATGGCCCCGATTTCACCAAGACACTCAGCTATGCTTATCAATAAGTTGGTATCAGATATTTGAGAGCTTATGAGTAATTTTCGTATAATTTTGGCAATTATTATGTCTGTGGAAGCTTCTTTGTTAGGTAAGCAAAGGTAAGCCAAAGCTTTCTTGAACTCGGACAGTATACTGGTCAACTTCTTGACGTGTAAGGCTTTAACATCTGGATTATTTATGTTGAAAAGTTGGTCAAAGTAACGAATATTTTCTTTTAAATAGTCGCGAGCTTCGTTGGGATCTTTAGGTGATTTGGTTATTAAATATTTAGATAACACCGCATGAACTTCTTTCATATAAGATACTTTTGGAAGAAAGTGAAGCTCCTTAAACCTGTCATTCAGATTACTTTCATTGTCGACTACTATTCTTTTAAATATTTTTGCTGTAGCTTGTGGGTCCACGTCAAAATAAGGCGACAAGTCTTTACAAATTACTGATAGATGAGGTCCAATGTCGTTAGGTCCACATGAATTTAAGAATTGATTCCATATCTTCAGTAAAGTTTTGAGAAAAGCTGTCTCACCATTTGCCTGATTGAAAGCTGTCAACAGAATCCCCATAATGTTCATCTTGAATGCTGGCACTTTTCGAGGACCAAGAAGATTTAGGAAATCTCCTAGACTCTCTACGGCTAGTCTTTTATCTTCCAAAACGTCGCCAGATTTCAATAAAAACCTATTCAAAGCAATAATGAAAGGTCCCATTTGAGCTTCAAGCATTATTATGAATTTGGTGTCTTGAAAATTTTCTTGCTCAATTGAACACGATTCTGAAATATAAATCTTGTAGACAACGTAAGCTGCAATACGAGGATTTCGATGATATTCAATGAGCATAGAATTGTGAAAATCATTGCGGAAGATAGAGGCAAGAGCTTCATAATGGTTGATCTTTTTAACGAATTTTAAGCTTTTCTCTACAGCCTCAATCGAAGATTGTGCTACAAATTGACGAGGAAGCCCATAACCATATTCAGCAGTTAAGAAAGAGGCTGTAAGATCTGAATGGGTGAAAAAGTTTTCTAGCAGGGCATGAGCGTGGTCATTAGCTTTTTGAACCATGGCACAGAAGAAATAGAGTAAAGAGTTGGTGAAAAGAGGATTTAAGGCACTTTCATCTTGACTAGCTGCAAACAGCATTAAAGCTTCTCGTAGACAGAGCCATCCTCGAAGGGCATCATCCGGAACAACTTCATCCATAACAATGTTTATGAGTTGGTTAGAAATAGTACTTTTATAGCGTAGAAATAGGCTTCGAAGCTCAAGTCCACGAGAACGAGCGATGAATATCATCTGTTCTCGAATGTGATCTTTTAAACTTGAGTTGGACCAAACTTTACGGAAAAAGACAATGAGAACATGATTAAGATCACTTTCATCAAAATAAGTAGATAGATAGGTTATATTGTTGACTTCTGTGATTTCGGTTGCATTATCACTTTCTGAATGTTTTCTGACAGTTCCAAAAACTTTGTTAAAGGCACGAAAGAGCAATTCTTTTTTCGGCACTTTCAAAGATCCACTTTTCATAGGTTTCATGATCAAGGGAAAGAAAACAGAATTCAAAACTTCACCAACTTCCTTGGCATCGATGGAGAAGAGTTTAAATATCGAAACAAGTAAAGAACGATCAATACCGCAGTGGCGAAGAACTCTAGAGGCACTCCATTTACCTAAGCTACTGAGTAAGGTAGGATCTTTCGTATCAACTATTTCATGAAATATCTCCATCAATTTACACTCAGCGTCTTCAGGTAAAGATGATTTTTGATTCGAATTGTCCCAATCAGCACAACCAGTACAATGAAAAACTAAATCACAAAGTTCGTAAGGCTCTTTGTATGAGAAACTAGTGCCTTTATCAGCTGAACTTAAGAAGCACGTAACCAAACCAATACTTTTAGCAATAAAGCTCATATTGTCTCTATCTTCAATGCTTGCAAAGAAAAGATTCACTAATTGTTCATTTTTTAATAGGATGAATGTCAATGTTTGATTAAAAGTATAATCATCGCCATTCCATCGGCAAATTTGTGAATGTAAAATATTCGAAACGAACTTTGTAACTTGAAGGTTTGCAACCGCTAGTCCATAAAGAGATAATATATTAAGCTCATCATTTGTGAACAAATGTTTCTTGGTCCATTCACTATTTATGTGAGCAAGTATATCTAACGGGGATGTTTCAGCTACATGAGGTATCATGAAAACAAATCCAATTTTTTGCTCCAAATCATCAACGTTATTGGGGTTAAAATCTCTGATTGCTTTAACAGTAGTTATTAGTGTAGATAATACAAATTTGAACTTTTTTTCATCATAAGTATTGGCCATGGTGAAATCACAGATCCAGTTTACTACCTCCATCATTTTCATGAAATTTCCTTGATTCGAAAGACAATGTCCATCAAGTCGTAGGCTGGCGATTGTCTCTCTTTCAACTGCGTACATATTGTGAAGAAGAGAAACGTCGTCTAATGATTTTGCGTTTATGAATTGAGATATTACTTTGCTGTTAGCCTTACAAAAGTCTTCGAAAAAAGTTTTACTTTGAGAATGAAAAGAGCGATTGGCACCATTCTCAGTTGAAACATTCGAATTACTGATTCCATCAAAGCTTAAATTTAAGGAAGAGTAGATTTCCGTATAATTTCTAGTGAAAACTCTTTTCATTAACGCGATCCATACACTATCATGAGACACCGAATAAGCTAGTTTCTCACAATATAACTTTTGAAGAGATGAAACAGTGTCCTCGGGAAGTGGGAAAGTCCATTGATTTTTTTTACACAAATCTAGTAATTTATGAAGCACAACCGCAATTGACTCGTTAACTAATTTAGTTGATGCTAAAGGGCTCATTTTATGAAAACTGCCCATAACAACAATGATAGAGTTTAATGCTTTAGAGACATCAACAGAATTTTCTAACTGTTCAAGTTCGAAATCTAAACGTTTGCTTATCAAGCTCCAATTTTTCTCCACTAAAGTGTAGTGTAGATCCTCGTTATTGGTGGGTGACTTAAATAAAGCAGCCGTCAGCCAACAGGTTTGGTAGAAAAAGCCAGTTGATGGGTCGAGTTTGATACATTTAACAGGATAAAATCGGTGAAAAAGTTTTAGTGAATTTGCCAACATTTTCGGGCTGGCAAATGAAATACAATTAGTAACCAGATGTGACATCATCTCACAAGCAGACTTTACTCCTAAAGAGGCGACGAAAGGTTTACCAATATTGGCAAGAATTTCTACAGCACAGATATATAATGATTCAACTTGTTCGATAGTTTCCACCGAGAAATCGAATTCAAGGTCCGGTTCGAAATATTCTTCTGTTGCTCGTATCTTGACTGTGACTAGAGCTAATCTTTTACTGCTGAAATGAGTGAGATTGAGTTTAACATTGAGCCGATCAGTATCAAAAAACATGGTTAAAAGTGTGACGAGATCCTTCATTTCTCGAAT
Source organism: Tetranychus urticae (assembly GCF_039701765.1). Classification (NCBI taxonomy): domain Eukaryota; kingdom Metazoa; phylum Arthropoda; class Arachnida; order Trombidiformes; family Tetranychidae; genus Tetranychus; species Tetranychus urticae. Next base: position 18,703,437 of record NC_142958.1, on the reverse strand, counting down.
AAAATAATTGAATAGATCTTCATCACTTTTTTGAATTTGTCTCAGGAAATCGCCAATTTTTTCGATGAAAAGTTTAACATTCTCAATCTCTCTGTACGGAGTGATTTGAGAAAATATGTGTAGAAATAAACGCAAAGTCCACTCATATACACAAGAAGCTTCGAGGATAAGTTTATCCAGTTGAGGTGATGCATGGTTATCCTTCTTGACGATGTTGTTCAAAAAATTTGAAAGGATGTCAAAAACAGCGGTTGCTCGCCTTGTTCTTTCACCAAGGACAGGATCACTGAAAACACCAGCAACTGATAGAGACAGAATATGATTGATTCACGGAGAAAATTTGAGATTAAAAAAAGATATCAAAAGAATAACCAACATAAAGAAAGAATAGAAAAATAGAATATAAATATTACCTGTAAACCCCTTTTGGGTAACAAACTCAAAAAATTTGACGAGGGCATTACATGAAGAAGCTAATTGTTGCCTGATGGAAGAGCTTTCACCATTCATAACGACAGCAATTAATAAAAAAAATAAGTAGGGATAAGATATGAATTAACTTTGACTGATGAAATTCAAAACATAAACATAATTAACATTTTAAACATTGCAAGAATCCGGTTTTCCATATCAATTTTTAAGCGCCAAAATTTTGACTGTCTCCTTGACAACAGAGTTCCGCCAAATTTAAAATAATAGATAAAAGTTCATTTACAATTTATTTTCATCTTTAATGTTGAATTTTTTAATAAGCAATTGAATTATTGTTACTTTTTTGGATTGAAATTTAATAATTAATCCAAAAGCATAGTTATAGAGAAAAGAATTGTCAAATTGTATAATTAAATTCATATTGGATCATCAAATTAGTGATCAGTGAACAATAAACGTGAATTTATTTGGTTGGTTTAACAATTAGTGGAAAGATATAATCAATAATAATAAAATTAAACGGTAAAATCAATCTTTTTTTTCATCGTTACTTTTCCAGATCACCGGAGCCTTAAAGTGAAAGCAAAATGTAAAAGGTGGAAAAGTTTCTCAAGCAACTTTCCCTCCATAAAAGAAGAAAAATTGTAACATTATAAAATTTCTGTTAATTAGTATGCATCTAATGTTTCCAGTCAAGTACAATTGAATACATTTGATTCATTTTAGAGTGAAATAAATGAAATGATCGATAAAGTTACCTAATACATTAATACAACTGTCAAAAGAATAAAGGAATCGATTAAGAATTGATTGAACAAAATCCTCCATATTGATAAAATTGGTTCTCTTTTAATAATGTCAACATCATTGGATAGATTAAGTCAACAGGTTAATTCAGGTGCAATTAATTTGCGTCAAAAGATCTGCAAATATCACTAATACATGTATTGAATCAATCAGTATTAACCACATTCAGTAAGAGGCAATACTCATTGAGATTCACTGATTTAACCCAATTTCAGGTGAATTACCAGATAAGAACCAGTGTATACCAATAAAAATATCTCAATAACTTGCTTAATTTAAAGTTAATGTTGATCTAATTCAATTGTTGACTATCGAGGATTGTTGAAGAGCCAAGAAGAAGAGGAAAACAGAGAACAAGGAAAAGGAAGAAGATACAGAAGATAAAGAAGATAGAGAAATGGTCACCAAAAGAAAGCAAATGTAGGCGTCTGAGACCCAAAAATTCCTGTGTAGAACAATAATTGTACTATTGTGACCATTGCTATTAGGCTTTTTTTCTGGTTAAGAGCTAACAGCTTGGGTCAAAATGATGAAGAAGACAAGAAGACGGGAAAGAAAGAAAGGGAGAAGCTGAAGAAAGATAAAAGATAGCAGTAGGGAGAAAAGAGTGCAACTTAGTGAGAAAGAGAGAGAGAGAGGGAAGAGAAAAAGAAATGTTGTAATGCTGAAAGCGTTTGGCACTTGAGTCACTTGAGTCAGTAACAACAACAGATAAACTTGCCATCTTGTTTCTTATTTTCATCCACATTATTTCATCAGAGTTTAATCTTCGATTTGTTTACTACTTTGGATGTGATAATATTGTTATTTTGTCTTTTCAAGTCATCTTTTCATTTCACTGTTTTTTCCTTTCTGTGTTTCTCCAATGCACTGAAGATCGGCAAAATTAACAATACAATTTTGCTTGTTTCTGTCATCTTTTCTATTCTTCTTCTCTTTTCTACATTGGATTAATTATTATTATTGCGATCAAGATTCATCTTTAATTTAACCATGGGATGTTGTAAAGCTTTTGTTAAACATTTAGTTTGTATGCTGGCCTTTGCTACATGGGTAGGTTTTTTTACTTTGAATAATTCATTGATTAGCTAATTAACTGGTTTTTCTGGTGATTTATTTCTCACTGGTAATAAACCCATTTTCCCACCTCTCTCGATCTTCCTTCTGCCTTTCTCTATCCTTCTTTTAACCATTTTTATCATAATAATGTGAATCTTTTAACCGGTCATTCGGTTTCACATTATTCTCAAAATTTTGGTCTTTTTGCTTTTTTAGCTCAAATTTTTGTTACAAGCTATTTTTGTTTATGTTCATATCCTTCTGATTCAACCATCCAATCTCAATGTCATTCCAATTTAATGCTGGTAACATGGTTATAGCCTGAAATTGATCATTTCCGTTGTTTTTTTTCTTGCTTCAGTATCAACCGAAATGGAATACATTTTTTTCCAATCGGCCATATTTGTTTGTCTCTTAGCCTCCAGAAGACACACTAAATGTGTTTCTGTGAATTGTTTCAAACCAACAAAGATTTTGCTAATTACGGTTAAACTTTTTAATTCAAGTTAACCGTTAAATAGCCTTAAGGATATGTGTTACTCAGGTATTTGTTTAGCTTTAACATCATCACTCATTTCAACTTTCAATCAATAGAATATAAAATTAGCCGAAAAATCAACAAATGACAATTGCAAATGATCTGTAACAACAGGCAACATTTAAACCCATTAAATTTAATAGTTGGGGTTAAATTACCATGTCCGTATCTTTAGGTTACTAATTTTAACCCATCCTAATGGTACACATACCAAATTAACGTTAACTTAAAATCCATTTCAATAATAAAAAAGCAAAACTTTCCCATAGCAATACTTAAGCTTACGTTTTTGATACAAATTTAACCTTTCACCAATAGCACTATCAAGGTGTCAATACCTGGTCAGACAAATCTGTTAATGACCTGGTTCACTTGAATATTAAATCCATTACGTATTAGCGTAAAATTTTTTTTTATGCATCAGAAATCAGGTAAAATAAGAAGCTAAAGAAGAACAACAAGAAAAGCAAAAAGATGGTTCCTTTGAAAATGAAGGATACCCATAAAAAAAAGTATATACCAAAAACCAGTTCTTTGGTTTTCAACATTTGAGTAACTGACCTTTTCGTATTCAATCCAACTATGACTTTACAGTAACCCGAGAAAAATTTTTTACCTTTTCTCAATATTTTTGACCTTTTCTTACCTCTAATTCCTGTATTTGGTATAAATACGAGAAAAATATCTAAACAACATCATTAATATCATTACAAGATGAAACCTCATAACAATAATAATGATATTGACCCGAGTTTTAAATCATTTTAGACCATTTTTTTTGATAAAAACAGCAACTTAAACAGTCTGTACTAGCTGGTTGATGGTGACTAACATTATTCACCTGTTAACCAGAGGATCATTAAGTTCATCTATTAGCGATTAAAGTCTATTTCAATGAGTTTGTCCACAAAATCTCTTTACTTACCTGTTTGCTTTAACCTTAATGCAACCTTTTTTTGGACAATCATCAAATTTAGATGAACCCATCATTTGAAGCTTGTTATAGTTATAATAACCTTTCTAACCTTAATGATTGTTTATAAAATTCATCTTCATTGTTATCACTGATATTTTAACAATTTTTGATACTTTTAAATAACTCAGGTTGAGCATTGTACACAAAAATATAAACACAATCTCGTACTTGTTAGCCTTTTGTTTCCCTAAATTTATCCCATTTATTGACATGAAACTTATCCATTGAAGACTCTATTATTATTACCATTATCATTACAAATGTCAATAACAATAATGAATAACAAAATGTTTATTTGTTATCAATTGAAGATGAAGGTAAGCAAAAAATAGTATCACTTGAAAATTTGAGAAAAAAAAGAAGCTTGAAAGGTCGATTGTTATAAAGAGAGAAAGTTCATCATTCAGTCGAGTAAATCACTTTTAAAACAATCCAATTCAATTAAATCATCTTAAATTTTCCCTTTCACTGCTTGCTCAACAATATCGTTAAACCTTTTACGATTAATTCAGTCACTATTATCATCATAACCATCCTTATACTTATCATGACTATTCAGGCAAAAGAATGGTTCAACAGGCTGTTAAAGAGCCTCAACTCAATAGTTGTAACTCAATTGAATTTTCATCACTTTTCAAAATTCACCCAAATCAGATCAGGATTTCCATTAATTAGGTCAATTCCAGGTTTTTAATTGTTCCTCCAACAATCAAACAACCAAAAAATGACTTCAAAAATTGAACCCAAATATTACCAGGATTTAAATCATTAAAACCATTTAAGTTCAATGAACATTTTAAAATAAAATTATCAATCTATTAATCAATTTGCTTTCTTTCCAGTTTCTTGGTAGCGTTTTAATTGCCTTTACTCTATGGATTCTGAGCACATCTACAAATGCCAAGAACTTTTTCGCCGGAACAACGGTAAGAATCTTTTTTCTCAAACAATTATTCTAGTTGATTTGTAATTATATCGTAACTGTATCCTACAAATTAATAGCTTTAAATTGATCTCTAATTGTTGCCAGTTTATTTTGAAACTCAGCCCTTTCCATTTGTTTATTTACATCTGAAAATTGGGTAAAATTTTTGGGTAAAACTGTTTAAATGTAATATAACTTAAGTATCAGGGTCAGTGTTTATCATGGTTCTTGATGAGCTCAATTGAAATGAATAATAACCTGAATAGAAAGTATTAACATGAGTATTTGCCTTTTTTATTCAACCTCTCGGGGTTTGGTGAGTTTAATGAGTTTTTAATTTACATGATTACTTGAAACACTTTGAACCACAATTAGATCAACCTTGAATAATTTTCATCTCCTTTCTATCCTTTACTCATGCTAATCAATCTGATATCAGTAATAATCATGTTTGACCCTCAGGTGAAGCCATTCCCTTTAGTTTATCAACATTAAGAAACATTTTCACCATTCTTCTCTGTTCAATGGACTGAGTTCGCAATTCTGCCAATTTCAGGAGTCTCATTACAATTACAAATGAAGAACAACAAAAGTAACAATTGAAATTAATATACATCAATATATTCAATTTTAACTGATAAGTAAATTACTGTTGAATCTTTATGATCTCAATTTACAACTCAATTGTTATATTAATCAATTTTCACATTCCAAATGATTGCCAACAATAAGTTAATAGTTTTATTTACAATTTTCAAGCCTCTCTCTCTAAATTGTTCATTAACAAATAGACAATTTAAATAATTTTCAACTCTCATTAAATTGAAACCAATCAATCTTTCAATTCATCTAATCATCAGTTTTGCTCATCATGTTCATTTGCAAATAAAAATTTACTGACTAAATGATAAACCGGTGAACAATGAAAGCTCAATATTTGGTTAATAATCTCAGAATTGAATACAACAATCAAACCTTTCTCAATATCAATAACCAATAATTCAAATATTGTTATAATAATAGCTTTACAAAATAAAGAGTGAATAACAATCCTGGACTCAGTAATCAATCGAAATGAATACATGATATTACAAAAGCGGAAGCTTTAGTGCATCAACAATTTTCTGTGAGATTCAGAAGGCAAATAGTGAACAATCAAAACCATGATTACAGGGTGATGAATATTTTTTCCAATCAACTTTTCTTTTCACGAGAAACTTCATTCTTTAATTATCTCAACTACTGTTATTGATTGAAAGTTTACCGTAAATTCCCGCAAACTTTGACTTAACATCCAAACAAATCTGTAGGGAAGACCAGTGACTGTTAATTACTGTTAAAATCAACTGTTTAATCACGAAAAGAATAACTAATTCAGGCTAAAATTTTTGCGAATATTTTTTTTACTATTTTGATGTTTTACCTTGCATTGTGTAAACTGTCAAATTGCAAGGTAAATGTTTACAAACTCATTTGATTTACCTTCCTAATAGATCTTGATTTCACACCCAATTTTAGTCCTTAATCAATCAAATTGATGCGAAAAGTTGAATCCTTAATCACATCAAAAGTTAACTGTATTACAAGGATTATTAACATTTGTTTTGCTCCCAATTGCTGTTAAGGAGGAATTGAATTATTAAAAAAACTATCAATAATATCAATTTAATCATTTCACTATCAGTCTCATTACCATTACATGAAAAAACGCTCTAACTGTCTAAAATGGTTTTGTGTGCCTAAAGTATTTGCTGAAATGTGATGAACACTGTTTAACTGTTTAACTTGATTTTTCAATCTCTTCTCGATCCGTTATTTAATTATATCATTGATTACTCCTAACCATAGTTTAGGCTGTCAAGACTTACAACTGAATTATGATTGAAAAATTTATCGATTAATATTGGTAACTATTAGTATTAATTTCAAAAATTGTGTTGAAAAATTTTGTTGGCCCATTTTGATGTTTAAAGGGCTCATCACGTCCTTCAATATCTTATTAGCTTCAACTACTAATTTTTTGGGTAATAAGATCACGCCCAGCCTGGAGCTATCTTCAGTTGAACCCAAATTCTGATTCAAGATGAGTCTTGCTGAACTCTCAATTGGAGAGTAATTGTTTCTTACCGTTGATCAGATTTTACCTGAAAATTGGGTAAACTAGCTAAGCTTTTTTTCCTTTCAACTTAATCCGTTCATAATTTTCAGCCTTTCAGTGAAAAGGCCTTTTTACCCTTTCAGATATCATGTACTCCATTTTCATCGTCCTGTCTCATGCTTAACCTCATCTCAATCATTTCATAAATTAACTATGAGATCAAGTTTTCAGATAAACTGGATGAAAAATCAGCTTTTGCTTTTTCTCTTTCTTGGTTTATAGCGTTTGCCAAAAATAAAATTGATTTCAATCAGCTTTGACAAATCAACTTTGATGATTAGGAGGAGGATGAGAATGACAAATATTGGATGACAAATAAATTCAGGTCATAAATGGTTATTGAAGGTCAAGATCAGGATTCTCTCCATTTACAGTTTAATCAAATTTTGATTCTTAAAATAGCAATTTAAAATTGCAGTTATTAATATTTCACCTAGAAGGGAACCTCACGATAAACCGATATCGAAATTTCTTGGTTGCTTTGGTACATTGGTCCTTCTTGAACACCAGTATAACGGAATCGGTTAACTTTAAAGTTGACCATTTATTTTGGGTCAACATTTATCATAATTCAATTGATTTCATCTGTTAAGTTAATCTGATCAGTAGTTGAAAACAATTGTTAACTACAAAAATATGATTTTTCAGTTTTTTTATCCTTTAAATAAATTGATTTTAGTTAATCAATCTGCATCACTGATTATTCCGTTAATTAATAGTAATCCAATTGGCGTCAAGGTGTTTCTTCAGCTTCATTAAACTTTTTAACTTTTCATTTTAACAATAATTACCAGTCGAGTTTGAAAAAAAATCTTGCTTGAAAAAATTGGCTTCAAAAATAGTAATCACATTTGAAATTAATCAATTTAATTAATACTTGGATTGATTGAACATTAGCTAATAAAAGATGTTCAATCTTTAGGTCGTTCAATTTAATTTTTATCATTTTTTGCCCTTTTTGTAAAGTTAAGTGAAAATGAAGCTTATTTGCATTTCAAGTCAATTTCTGGTAAATTCAAATTTCATTTTTACTTCACCAATGGTTCAATAATAAGCTTTCAAATATTCACAATTACGCACGTCAACGCTCTAAGCGTGAATATCCCTTGACTTAGTCATTGGACGATGACAAATAAGCCCTTTTAATGAGCGTTAATTCACTCCAAAGACTAAACAATTTAATCATTGAACTAGATCCATTCAAGGCAAAGTCATATTTATTAACCTTGGTTAGTAAACAAAAATTATGATAATTTAGTTTCTTACTCCAATGATTATCACCTTATAACACAGTTTACAAACATAACCAAATATACTTCATTAATTAATGTGTTATTCAATAGTAAATTTGATTATAACAGTTCACAGCTGAAAATTGAATTTGCCATTTTGTACGCAATTTTGTCTTCAAATTTCATGGCCAATTGTCAAAGTTTGGTTGATCATTTTCAGGCAAATGAAGGAATTGCATGTAAAGTTGATCAACGATTTGCAAAGTTGACCAAGAATCTCATTGTTCAAGTGTTTCCATCCTGATTATAGCCTGTTGATCATCCATTTTGATTATTTTGGCTTCTGTTGGTTTTGTTATGCATTTCAAGATTTGGTAAATTGTCAACTTATATTGTTTCAACTTTCAGTGAATCTTCATCTTCACCTTTGCCAGCAATCGGTCATACCTGAAAGGAAATGAAAAGAAATTTCTGTTTCTCCTTTAACATTGAATGGGAAACAATTGAAGAATTGAAAAATGTTGTTTGATAAAATCATTGATTGTATTACAGGTTAACAACAAAAACCTGGTTGGATACCTTTTCATTACCACAAACTGTTCCAACAAAATGAACACAATCTTTCTTTACCTTTTCTCTGGTTATCGCCCAATAATCAGGAAATTTCAATTCTCATTCACAATCAATGTCTTGACTATTAATTATTAGTTTACCTCGATATTGATCTTAACAATGTTCAACATTCAGTGTTTCTATGAGACTTAGTCATCGCTATTTTATTACAGGAAAGAAACCCATGATTTATGAATTTCCAATGTTTCCATTCAGATGTAAATCAAAAGTCACAATCCTTTGTTTATCTGTTATTCAACACATCAGATGATATTGCACCAGTAAATGCTAATTGAAATCTTTTCATCTTACAATCAAATGTATGTAAGATTATCCTTTACGACTGTAAATCAGGGTTAACTCTGTCAATTTATCATTTAGTTAATTGTTATTTCACAATTAGACTGCCGGACTTTTTAATCTAAAACCATTCCAACATATTAACTGTGATTTTACTGATGATTACCAGATAATCTTTGACTTAATCTGCTACTTTTGGCATAATCAGGGTGATGATGAATGATATAAGCTGCTCGTTGAACTAATCTATTGAAATGGTTTCATTGCTTTTTTTGATTCACTTTTTTGACTTAATTCAATCTTGATTACATCAGGATTGACTTGAATTAATGATCTTGAACTTGATACCCATTTTTGCCTAAAACTATATTCAAGACTAAAATTCAAGTCCTGTTCATCATTAATCTTTACAAGCATTAGGTAATTCACAATTAGTGAATGAAATGCTTGTTGAAAATTTGCTAAAGTTTCATCTTTCTATTCACTATTATTATAACTGTCCGGAAATGTGAATTATAGCCATGCTGAGGTCATTTTCAGCTTTTCATGCAATAATTTACATTTTGCTGTTACAAATCGTTGGACAGTGAAAACTGACCTGCACTCACCTCAACCAAACATTTCCTCAATTTTATCAAATTTTCATTTTTAACTTATTCTTAATCATTTCAGTTGGATATTTTTGAAAAACAAAAAAAAAAACAAAACAATAATAAGACGCCAAAAATAGCCATTTCATTTGATTGAGTATCTGTTAATTTGGAGTAAGTTTCACTCTCTAACTGATTACCTCCTACTATTATTTTCATCTTCACATCCTTTTTCATCTTGTTCATCTTTTCATTTTTATCATCTCCATTTGGCCGTTAAATTGTTTTCGTTTTGTTGTTTCTCATCTTTTTTTTTCATCATTATTTTGATAACTACAGAAACACACTTTTATTATTAGTTTGATTTGGGTTTTATTGATTCAATTTACAACAGTTAATTTCATTGAAGCAGCCAATTGCATTATTAAACAGTTGTCACTTTGAATGTAATTGTATGGGGCAAAGTAATGGATAGAGTTAAGTGTAAATAATTACAAATCATCTGGCATCCAAGTAATTGTTTGGTAATCCAACAATCAAAATGATTGATTGAAAGTAAAATTAATCATTATTTGTTCCTTTGTTTCTTTTTCTCAACATTTCAACTAATTAACACCATTTTTATCTGATTTCTTTTAATCAATTAGCCCATTATTTATGTTGCACTAGGACTTGGAGGATTGCTCTTTACCAATGGTAAGTTTGAAATAAGCAAATAATCAAACAATTTACTAATCGTCTTTTCTTATTTATTTAGGTCTTTTGGGTTGGATGGGTTCATATAGACGTGGTGGATGCATGTTAAAATTGGTATGAATAGTTTTCTGGTTTATTGGCTCATTTTTTGGGTTGAATGTCAATATTTTTACTGTCCAAGCAAACATGTCCGAGTTATAAACAGTTCAAGTGGCAGATTTCACTTCATTATTGGAAACTCTTCTTTTCATTTTAAATTAACCCACCAATTGGTTGCTATTATAAGCCCTTTGCTCGATTTTCCTATTCACGATCATGATGTTTAATCTAGTTTAACGGGGAAGCTGTTAATTATGATTAAATTCAGAAGCGAAACATTCAACATTTAACAATCATCCGCTTAAATTGTTTATCAACTCGATCACGAATTACTGATGTAACTGACCTGTTTGCTGCTTACCTGTTGATAAGTGATTCTGCTGATTTTTTTCATCAGTATCCAAAAAAGACTTTCTTTTGTTAACTTTATTATTGATCCTTTTATTCTTGGTTTATCATAATTTAATTTGATCCATTTCTCTCTCAATTACAGTTCCTATTTTTATCCGTTTTAACGATTGCAGCGGAAATCGGAGGAATAATTTCTTTGTCCATCTTAAGAGCTAAAGTAACTGAGATTGTTGAAGAGGGTTGGAATGAAATGAACCAAAGAACCCGTAACATCATCCAATCTCAGGTAAATAATTGCCTTTTGCATCAAACATCGTATGCATTGGCCACCATAATCCTAATAACATGTCAAAAAAGATGAAAGCTTAGCAATGATTATCAAGCTGTTTATCAAATTGCAAGATAATGCTCATTTCTTTATTTTGTTGCTTTCCATTTTCAAGTTGAACATGTTTTTCAATTGTTTAAATTATTGAATAATTTCTAAATCCTTTTATTCTGTCATTTTCAGCTTGAATGTTGTGGATTAATGGGCCCAAGTGAATTTGCGCATAATAATGAGGAAACTGATAAATCATGTTATTCACTAGTTCCTAAAGAGTTAGGCTTACCAACTACACCAACATCACCATCCAGCTCTATGAGTGAAGCTGTTTACCACGAGGTGAATATAAATTATTATTTAAATTCAACTAAATCTAGTTAAACTTAAATTAACACTTTGTCCATTTCCTCTATTCTTAGTCTGGTTGCAAGGATAAACTCGTCGATTGGATTTATAAACATAAACTCATTTGGATCTCAACTTTTGGTGGATTCCTGTTATTCCAGGTGAAGTGATATTAAACTTTAATATCAATTTAAAACATTCAGCGTTTGTCACCCACTAACTGATAGAAAAGAAATAATCGTTAACAAACAGACGCATAATTAAACTTGAACTTGTGTACATTACATGTATTATAAGCATTGGAAATGAAAGGAAAAAAAACAATCAATCGCAATCAAATTGCGTGTTGAATGCTTACTCAATTTAATATTGTTTCTGTTTTTTTTCTCTTATATTTTTATCATACAAAAATTATTGGAGTAAATATAAAAACAGTTAACCTGGGTTGAGTCTTTTTACAAGGCTAACCCAGCAAAAAACTGGTGATTCTCGCTATTTTTTGTTGCTTTTGTTGGTGGTTTTTTTTCTTCTTAAAACATGCTTATATGTACATACATGAAACTACATAAAGTTAATAGTCTCACGGTTGTTACTCCTTAGGACAAGTTACAATTAAGTTTCGATTAGGTTCAATTGCTACAAAGAATTGGGTGTTGAAAAATATACTTTTAACCTATTGTTGGTAACATCACATTAACCTTCTATTGTCGCTTTAATTTCTAATTTCTGTTTTTCTTTTCTCTCCTTGATCATTATTATCAATATAATTATTACAGGTTATTACCGTGCTTTTGTCGGTTTCAGCAATCAATAATATGAAAAGTCGAAGCTCTTCCATGGAATCATTGGATGACCACCACCATATAACTTATTAATAACCAACATTGTTGACATAATTTTTTTCATCTGCTGACCAGAGGTTTTCAAAATGCTAATCTGATAATCAAAGTATCAATACTTTTAGAAGCGAGTGGACAACCAGTTGGAGAATCATTCCTCACTCAAAGAAGATATTGAACCAAATGTCGATGATAATCTAATTGAACAAAGCTTAATAAAGCTATCAAATAAATAACACGTTTTCAATGTGCCAATGAGCTAAGCAAAATCACTCGAACCACTAAATTGCGATCAACAACTTGAACCAACTCAAATTTAGATAAAACTATTCAATTAATCATTTTAAATATTTTCTAAAATAATACCTTTCATTTTCTGTGTTCATCTTCACCTCTTTCACCCATTTTAATTTCAATAATTACTCCTTTTACTCCTTCTTTCAACCAATTCCTACATAATATTTAATGAAACAAAAAAATCCTGGAAATAATATTGACCTTTAAATTGTGAACTTGTTAATTTTTGATTTACATTGTGGGTCATTAAATTAACAATTGACTCCTAACCTCATCTAAACTGTTTTACTGTATCAAGTATTAAACATATTCAACTGTCATTAAAAATTCACCAATGATCTTTTCATAAGTTAAATATTGCAATCAAATTTATTTCCTTCTCAACAAACATTTACACGAGTTCAGTAAATCTTGAGAACAGTTGGATTATTTTGCTCTACAATGCTTAATACAAAATGTTTCTTAAATTGAGTGATTGACTAAATTATTGTGATCATTCTTTTAGATGATGATTCACCGCTGTATTGTTTTGCATTGTAAATGTAACAGGTGAAATAGATGATTGTATTTGTTATCTTAGCGCAAAAATACAGAAGAGTTATTAGTGATGATCTATGAGTTAAGAGTGCGATGCACTTTCCGCAGAAACATTACCTAATGGCAATTCATCCGACAATTGACTAAACTAAAATTTGTATCAATCTCAATAGCAGTTGGATGAAATCTGAACAATAAGTAATTCAATTGTCACACTAAATATTCGGAAGATAATCTTTTAAAAATTAAACAGAAATAAATGCAAAGCTTGTTGAAATTTCACTCTTTATCAAAAGCTTGACGCCTTTTTTAAGAATAATAAAAAGCAAGTATTTGTACTTGAAGGTTTGAATACAGAAGAGTAATTATAATTCGTAATACAATTGAAATTTGATCTTGGTTTACTGGTTTAGATAGTAATCACCATCCAGAATCCCCACCACCACCTTGTCCCCATCCGGATTTGTAAGAAACTGATTTTTCAATAACTTTGCCCAAGCTTTCGGTCTCAATCTCTTTGGCCATCGGAACGTCAAAATATTCATATCTAATGGAAATGAAAAGGTTTAGTTAAATTTAGTAAATTGAGTTTACAAACAAAAGACAAATCAAGAATCAGCAGGAAATCCATTTAAATGAATATCACGTTTCCAATAAAATCTAATATTGAGCTGTCTGGTCATTCAATACAAATTGGCAAGTTTCAAAGGATTCAAGTCAATTTGTAAGTCATGACTCGATTGTAATGGTAATCAGTTGAAAATTTTCCTAAATCTGTCAGCTAGTTGGAAATTTAAATTGTTTCGTGATTGGAGACAAAAAGAATTGGTTTTACTGCACAATGTAAATCAAACTGAATACAACTGAATGGCTAGTTGATTGTAAATGTTTAAAGTTTACTTACTTGGGAATCACTATTGCCATTGTTCCACCGCCACCTTTACTCTTTTTACCCTTCATCTTTTTATCGCCTTTACCTCCACCACAGTTGCCTTGAATTAAAATAGATGAGTGTGAATTTTCAAGTATTTAAGTCACATTTGATTCGCATTGAAGCTGGATTGATTACAATAGTTTGTTGGGTATTTTAGACTTGCCATTATCTATATTTACAATGGCAGTGTCGAGGGAAAGTTGAATATTTTTTGTTTTGGCAGCTACTTACAGTTACATGTTGGTTGACTTGATTTAGATTCTGATCCCCATGAATCTTGAATTAGGTTTTCCATTGGAACATCATCCATTGGATTCCATGGATCATCTTCCATTTCAGTTTGAGATTCCATTTTAGATCCTTTGCCCGATCTCATCATCATTGGCATCATCATTGATCTACGTCTACTCCAGAGTCCATCTTTAACTAGCCATCTATGTAAGTTGAACTGGGCAAAAAATCCAGCCAAAGCTATGTTGGTTAATAAGGTTAAATTAATCATAATCAATAATTTCAACATAACTAGTTGACAGTTAATTTTTTGCACATTGAAGATGTGACTCTAAAGCACAAGAAAATAAATGTTTTGAAGTGTTGATCAATAAATGGTTCGTGTGAGTAAATTGAATCATTACTAATTTTGTTTTAATTGGATTGTGATTACACTCGTCTCAGGTCAATAACATTAAGAAATAAATTTGAAGGTGTTTTACATTCTAAGGAAAGTCAATGATAAATCATCAATGGCTATAAATATCATCATTATTTGAAAAATTGAACAATAAGACTGAACAATGGGTGAAAAGAAAGTTGAAAGTTTATTCGAGTTGCAACAAAGCAATAAAAAAATTTGTTCATTTGCATAATTTGATTTAACATTATTGAAATCACCAAATTTCAAAGTCTAATGTTCTTAAATTTGATGAGTTTTTTGCGAAGGTTGAGCTCTCAAGTGACAAAAATTGAATACAAAAGAAAAGCGTCGAAGGGTTGAAAAAGAGGTAATGTGAGCACCAAGATTATTGTACTCCAAAAAGATGATGACAGAAATTATCAGATCTTGATGGCAGTTTAAGTAAAGGATTTATCGAGATGAGATTGCAGCTATTAATCAGTGTTTTTTTAGTGATTTTGGTGGTTTCCAAAGTTGATGCCAAGAAAATGGATAAAGGTGAAAAGGGCAAAAAAGGTGGTGGCGGTGGAGGTGGCGGCGACGATTGGGAAGCCTATCCAACTGGTGGAAAATGCAATTGTAACTGTGGCGGTGGTGACGGGAAGACTAAAGTAATTGCCATGGAAAAGGTCATTAAAGTTCCCAGAATACGAATCCTCGATATGGGCAAAAAAGGTGACGATTTACAGTACATGAAAAGTAAGTCAATGGTTGGAATGGTGATGAGTGCACCACAGATTGAAATGATGGACGAAGAAGTAATGGATTCGTGGAACTCTTGAGTGCTGGATTATCTCCAAATTTTTATATCCAAAACCGTATTGTTAACGAACCCTTGTCAGTGTAATTTACAGGAATCCAATAAAGTTGTTTGTATATCGAACCATCACAAGATTCGGTCTTGATAATAAGTATCCAAATAAACATTTAAACTTGAGATCAAATTGATACAATAATCCCTTAGATAAAGGGACTCGTTTACATCTTCACAACAGGCGATAACTGTAACTTATCAGCTTTCTCCTCGGTGAATATGATTAATTTTTCGTCAACTATAGATCGACTGTTCTTGGTAGATGATTGTCTTTTGATCTTTACCTTGAGATATAAATGATTAATTTTGACTGAGATTTAAGTAGACGAGTTGAACTATTTATAGAGTCAGGACCTTGGAAAAGCTAATTTTTGGCAAATTGTTTTGATTTGTAAGAAAAGAAAACTTGAAACAAAGTGATACACTTGAATCTTGCAGTTAAATTTGATAATCAAATTTAGATAAATAATAAGTAAATAATGAGTAGGCCACGATAGCTCAAATATTTGTTAAAAGTTTATAAAATAATTGTTAAATTTTTTAGTTCTAACTTGCAAAATGGTCTAATTAGCTATCAGTGGAGATAGCAAATCCTTTTTCTATAAGATCTTGAGCGATATTAAGATCCGTATCACCTTTAAGATCAATAAGTTCAACAAGATATTTTTGTCGAGGTTCTTTATCAACGGTGGTAGCTTTAACTGGTTTGGCAAAAACTTTTTCCCAGAGAGTTGCACGTGTGTGTTTTTTGAAATAATCAATAGCGTCTTTACTCCAATCAGAATCAGCAACGGGTAATACGCCGGAAAGGGAACATTCAATTGCTTGAAAGGGTAATTTAAAAAGAAAATCTTCGTGGAGAACCAAGAGTTCATTTCTCTGGACAATCGCTTCATTTCCAAAGTCGAGATAAAACACTGACACTTCTGTTTCATCAGTAATGCTTGGTGTATCCTCATAGGTGATTATTTTAACTCGATAATAATGTTCATCTCCCCTAAGAGGAGCAGCAGCTATATCGCCTACCTTAATTGAATTGAGTTTAGCCTTCAAACGATTGTCAGATCTTTCATAAAAATCAGTCATTTCAACCATTAATCGGTCAAGCTCCGCACTGTTTGATCCACAAGGTTGAACATAAAACTTGGATGGGTTTTGTACACTAGAAACATACACATCAATACATCCATTATCCAGGTTTGATTCGAGTTTTTCAAACATTACGGTTGAAGTGAGTTCGTGAATATTATAATGGCAAGGAATAAAGGAGATATAAGAGTGGCCATTCGATTGATTCCGTGGTGGCCTATAGACGTATTTTCCAAATCTACTATTTCTCAATTTGTCATCAATCATCTTTATTGCGGTTTCAACATTGGCTGCTTCACCTGAATAAAGAAAAACACACAGAATGAATTATACTCTGACTAATTTGAGGTCAAAATCAATGAATGATAAACAGGTTGACACTCTGCGGCAGGTTAAAATCAAACTTACCTCGAATCTCTACTGGCACTAGACCAGTATTGCCTTTTCGGACATGTTTAGGGATATTGACTTTGGCTCCTGACTCTTCAGATATTGATTTGATAGTTGAACCACCTTTTCCAATTACGAGGCCAACCTCACTAGCATCAATGTAAATCCTTTTATTTATACAAGATAGAGCTGATGCAATAATTTGATCAATCATCTCATCAGCTTCTAGGACACCAGTAGGTGATCCTTTAATTGCAATTATTCGGTCAACATCCTCATTAGGGTGACCATTAGAGAACGTAATTTTTGTATTAGTCTCACGCTGGACTAGCTTGATAACTTCACCACCTTTACCAATGACAGCTCCGGTAGCTTCTTTGGGCACATTCTTGTGAATTGTTGTTGATCGAATAGTGTGAAATGAAGATGTTGTTACTTCGAGTCTAGGATCAAGTTCAAAGTTTTCGTCATCTTTTTTATATAAAACATAAAGAGCAGCAAGAGCAGCTGAGGCAGCAGCTCCTAGTCCAACAATCAAACCGATAGACACTTGCTTTTCAGGTCGGAACATGATGAAACTCACTAATGAAATAAAGGGTCGGGAAAATTAAAAAATAATACAGTTAACATTAAACATTATAACCAACAGCTAATTGGCAATTTACAGAGAAGATGCTGAGAACACGAGACATGTTTTAATTTTTTTCATCATCTCATCATCTCATCTGCAAAGAGTAAATAAGCTTGTGTCGCCATCTTGTTCTACATCTCAAATTAAAATTTTTTTTATGTGTTAATAATGTTAACATAACATTCATGTCTGAACGGCACTTGAATTGAGTTTTTGAAGGATTAAATGTTTGCAAATCCACCATTAAAGTTGAGAAAATTCATGATAGATATAAGATTGAACAAGAAAGAAAAATTAAAAGAAAAAATACTGAAGTGTTCATGTTAATGAATGTGCGCTGATTGGATTAAATTTTAATGATGACTTGATTAGATCTGATAGATAATGATGACTTACCGCTGAATTGGAGAGACATTGTTTCGTCGAAATTGATTGTAGCATACGATTGAGGTGGGTAATTAATATTTAAACACTTAAGGGACGTTATTGTGGCGATAACAGTTGATACAGTGATGGTGGCAATGGAGTTTAGTACGCCAGTTTGATATTTAGCTTTATATTTAGACGAAACTAGCTTTTAGTACAATAATGAAAGCAGATTTTTTCATGAAATTAATTTTGCTGATGAAAATTTTTATAACCAACTGTAAAATGCACTTATTTCTTAAAATAAAATTTTCTGTTTCTATTAAAACAGATCAGTTCGATTTTTAGTTAAACCGACCGCTTTCAGTGACCATAATAGTTAGGGAGTGGAAACTTATTATTAGTCCATGAAAATTGTTGATGCACACAATGGACCGAATACTTTTTTCATTTTATCGATAATTTTCTTGATTTTGACAATTTTCCTTAAAACTTGAAGACTCAATATTTCAAGAATGCTATCATCTAGAATCATCATTCTTTGAAGAAACATTAGATTACATTAAGAACTATAACATAATATGACTGAGTTCCTGAAAAATCTGAGCTAATTTATTTAATTGAATATCCTTCTAACACATCAGTATGGTGTTTGCATAACATTTTAACTTTATAAATCTAGTCTCAAATCTGTGCATAAAGGCTAAAATCTTGAACAATTTAATATTTAGATATTGCTATTATAACTCATAACAAGATCTAATGTTTAGTACCAGGATGATGATTGTGTACGTTTCCATTCTCGAAATATTGCGGCTCGAAAATTTAAGAGAAATGGCCGAAATCAAGAGAACTATCAATGAATTGAAAAAATTATTTAGTACATTATGTTTCAAAGCAATTTTTATGGACAGAGAATCATTTTCAGCTCGGTAACTTTCACAGTTATGGAAAAAAGTCGATTTAACTAAAAATCGAACTAAACTGTTTTACAGAATGCAGAAAATTTCATCTATCGAAATAAGTTGATTTTCTGATTGTTTATTAAATGTTACATTGCTAAAATGAGTTTCACGGAAAAACCTGCTACCATTATTGTACAAATAGCGATCGAAGTTTTAATTTTGACCTTCATTTTCTCGACTACTGTTGATCGAAGAAATGCATAAATTGCATAAATCGGGCTCAGTATTCATGTCACTTAAAGCCAGCAGAGTTTCTTTTTGAAGGTAATATATTTTTACCCGTTTAAACCCATCTTTGCCAGTGTGTTCATTAATGTGTAAGAGAAGAGTTGCTAAAAGACATAACCAACACAATTGTCACACTTACAAATTACTGAATGGCAAAAATGGGCAAAAAAGGTGCAAATGAAATTTCTTGCAAATTTTGACTCTGTTAGTTGGTAGACACATAAAAACTGAGTCTATTTGTCCGATTCATGCATTTCTCTGATCAACAGTAGTCGAGAAAATGAAGGCCAAAGTTAAAACTTCGATCGCTATTTGTACAATAATGGAACCAGGTTTTTCTGTGAAACTAATTACAGTGATGTAAAATTCAATAACCAACCAGAAAATGCACTTATTTCGATAGATGAAGTTTTCTGCATTCTGTGAAACAGTTTAGTTCGATTTTCAATTAAATCGACTTTTTTCCATAACTGTGATAGTTACCGAGCTGAAACTTATAATTCGTAGTTAAAAATTGCTTGACAACATCATGGATTAAATAATTTTTTCAATCTGATGATAGTTCTCTTGATTTCGGCCATTTCTCTTCGATTTTCGAGCCTCAATATTTCGGAAATGGTAGTATCAACAATGACCATCCTTTGACTAAACATTAGATTCTGGCATGGACTATGATAGAGTTAAATTTAAGATAATTCAAGGAAGTGCAATAAAAGTTATAACATTGTGATATTTAGGTTGTCAGATTTTATAATTTACTATCAAAGATAAACAGTTACTTAGGATGTGCTAGAAGAATATTCATTATGTAAGACATTTGCTTAGATTTCTTTGGTTATCATTCATATTTTATTATTGCCCATAACAAGATCTAATGTTTAGTCGAAGAATGATGATTGTTGATACTACCATTTCCGAGATATTAAGGTTCGAAAATCGAAGAGAAATGGTCAAAATCAAGAGAACTATCAACAAATTGAAAAAATTATTTAATCCATGATGTTGTCAAGCAATTTTTAACTACGAATTATAAGTTTCAGCTCGGTAACTATCACGGTTATGGAAAAAAGTCGATTTAATTGAAAATCGAACTAAACGGTTTTACAGAATGCAGAAAATTTAATTTATCTAAATAAGTTTATTTTCAGGTTGTTTATCAAATGTTACATCGCTGCAATTAGTTTCATGAAAAAATCTACTTGCATGGCTTCACAAAACGCGATCAAAGTTTTAACTTTGACCTTCATTTTCTCGACTACTGTTGATCAGAGAAATGCATGAATCGGACAAATGGACTCAGTTTTTATGTGTCTACCAAATAACAGAGTCAAAATTTGCAAGAAATTTCATTTGCACTTTTTTTGTCCATTTTTACCATTCAGTAATTTGTAAGTGTGACAATTGTGTTGGTTATGTCTTTTAGCAACTCTTCTCTTACACATTAATGAACACACTGGCAAAGATGGGTTTAAACGGGTAAAAATATATTACCTTCAAAAAGAAACTCTGCTGGCTTTAAGTGACATGAATACTGAGCCCATTTATGCGATTTATGCATTTCTTCGATCAACAGTAGTCGAGAAAATGAAGGTCAAAGTTAAAACTTCGATCGCTTTTTGTGCAATTTTGGTAGCAGATTTTTCCGTGAAACTCATTTTAGCAATGTAACATTTAATAAACAATCAGAAAATCAACTTATTTCGATAGATAAAATTTTCTTCTATCTGTAAAATACATTCGTTCGATTTTCAGTTAAATCGACTTTTTTCCATAACTGTGAAAGTTACCGAGCTGAAAATGATTCTCTGTCCATAAAAATTGCTTTGAAACATAATGTACTAAATAATTTTTTCAATTCATTGATAGTTCTCTTGTTTTCGGCCATTTCTCTTAAATTTTCGAGCCGCAATATTTCGAGAATGGAAGCACACACAATCCGCATCCTTCGACTAAACATCAAGTCTGGTTATGGGCAATGTCAAAATATGACTGAAAACCAAAGAAATCATAGCAGATTCCTGCAAAGCTGAATATTCTTTAGCACATCCTAAGTAACTGTTTATCATTGATAGTCAATTATAAAATCTGACAACCTAAATATCACAATGTTATAACTTTTATTGCACTTCCTTGAATTATCTTAAATTTAACTCTATCATAGTCCATGCCAGAATCTAATGTTTAGTCAAAGGATGGTCATTGTTGATACTACCATTTCCGAAATATTGAGGCTCGAAAATCGAAGAGAAATGGCCGAAATCAAGAGAACTATCATCAGATTGAAAAAATTACTTAGTACATGATGTTTTCAAGCAATTTTTATCAACGAATTATGAGTTTCAGCTCGCTAACTCTCACGATTATGGAAAAAAGTCGATTTAACTAAAAATCGAACTAAACTGTTTTACAGAATGCAGAAAATTTCATCTATCGAAATAAGTTGATTTTCTGATTGTTTATTAAATGTTACATTGCTAAAATGAGTTTCACGGAAAAACCTGGTTCCATTATTGTACAAATAGCGATCGAAGTTTTAATTTTGACCTTCATTTTCTCGACTAATGTTGATCAGAGAAATGCAAGAATCGCACGAATAGACTCAGTTCTCATGGTTCTACAAAACAACAGTCAAAAGGAATTCATTTTTAGCCGTTTTTACCCATTTTTGTCATTTAGTGGTATCTAAATGTGACAATCGTGTTGATTGTGTCTTTTCAGTTACAACCATTGTTTTAGTAGTTTGTTTACCCTCTCTAGTTTGCATACGCTATAAGACTTGATATGTAAACTTTAATAGTAAAACTTTAGTAATATTTAAACTGAATGTTCTCGAATTCAAAGATAGTCGCGAATATGGTCATTATTGCTTGTAAGTATTTTACTTTCATTTTGTAAGCGCTTTGTTAATTGAACTTAAAATAATACTGAGTGTCGCTTCATTCAAAGTGTAAAGTGAAATTTCAAGCATTGAACCAAATTAAAATTATGTTAGTCATAAGATATTTTGCTAACATTATTATCTAGTACTGTTTAGAACTAATAGCCAACTTTGCTACGAATTATGTGATTAAGCTGACAAATTTGTATATTCGAGTGAATCAATAAGCTAAATTAAGTTTTCTATGTAAGTGATCAAAGAAATAATTAAGAGATTGATAAGTTGTAAAAATTTTATTGCGATGCTGTACGAAACAGCGTGAATTAAAATTGATCGAAATTGAATCGAAACACTTAAAAACGGTAAACACTAAAACTTGGAGGCCATTAATCAATAGTGATGCTTAGTGAATTTGATTGCTATTTTCAACAGCAATTTCATTCCAGATTTTACTTAATTTAGTTTATATCTAAAAGTATAATTTATCACTTCAAGATCGATTAAACTTGATTTTGAAAATAAAATAGGATAAAGCCAAAAGCATGAAAAACCAACCGGTGGAAACAACCAGTCCAGGCCATATTAAAGGATGAAATGGAGCTCCTTCCTTAATCATTAGGCTTCTCAATGCTTTGGCGGGTTCAGTGAATGGAAGTGAACTCGACAAATAACGGAAATAATATGGTAGAGCTTCAACCGGCCAGAAAACTCCAGAAATAAAGAGCATGTAAAGAAGTGAACCAAGTGCGACAAAAGCCAAATGTTGAATAGCAGGGAAAATGGCAGCGAAAACCATTCCATTCGTTTGGCCCACCAATGTTTGGAGAAGCAATAAAGCCAATCCGATCCAGAAGGAACCATAACATTTGATTTTAAAGACATAAATAACTACAATGAAAACAAAAGCACAATTGAGCGACAAATATGTGAAACGGGCAGCAACTTGAGCAATTAATAGTTGACCAATGGTAATTCCGGTCGAATAGTTACGATCAAACATTTTGTCAGCAACTTCAGCTGCCAAACCTAAAGCTGATAAACCTAAAGAGCAACTGTAAAGGATAACGACCATGAAACCCGGAGCAGCATAATCTTGCAGACCAAAACTTTCTGTGTCACCTAAACTACCATAGATTGGAGTACCGATTTGAAAAGGCAGGGTACGAGCGTAGTATGGCAAGTTAGCTGCAGGAGCTGTTTCATTCATAACATTGAGCAATGACAGTTGGAGGCTGAGTTGAAGTGTGGTCATAGCGAAAGTATCTGTTAAATCTCCATAAACATTTATTGTGCCTCTTTTAATTGTATCATCGTCAATGTCATTGGCACTTAAATAATTGATTCTTTCATGGAATGCTTCTGAGAATCCTCTACTCATATAAACAACACTATCCAATTTTGCGCGTCTTACATCAGTTAAACCAGCATCTAAACTATCGTAAGGAATTATATTTAATGTCTTTGGGTCCAATTTACTTCGCAATAAGTCTGGGTAAAACGGTATCTGATATTTAGTAAACGCTTGATCAAATTCCTCGGGTCTTGCATGGAATAGTCCGTATTCAGGAGTTTCCTCGACAACCCATCCTATTGGTAAATCTTTTGGTGAGTGTCCAAGACAAACGAACAGTAATCCAAGAGAAGTTATTGGGAACATGAAAAGAATCAACAAGAATATGGGTTGTCTCAGAATTTGAACCAAATATCGCTTATAAAGAGTCCATATTGGCCAAAAACGAGAATAAATTGGACGATTATCTTGAGGTGATTTGAAGGGTTCTACTTTATCTAAATGGGAATCATCAACAACAACTGAAGCAATTGATTTACGTTGTTTATTAAATGTTGGTAAACACATGGTGTTGCGACGTTTCTGATTCAAACAAATTTTGTAGAAAACATCTTCCAGATTGTCAGCTGAAAACCGATTGATCAAAGATTCTGGTTCGTCTTCTTCCAGGATTTCTCCTTTTCTCATGAAACCAACCATCTTAGCCTTACGACATTCTTCGATATAATGAGTTGTTACAATGATGGTCATTGATTCTTCACGAGCCATGCTATAAAGAAGTTTCCAGATTCTTTCACACAATAGAGGATCAACACCAACCGTTGGTTCATCGAGAATCACTAGTCGAGGTTTATGGATAATTGTACATGCCAGTGATAAACGTCGCTGTTGTCCACCACTCATATTCTCAATGGGTCGCTTTTTATCTGGAATTTCCAATAAATTTACGAGATCGTTGATCTGTTTGCGTATAACTGGAGCAGGAAGAAAGTACAAATTACCAAAATAGGCTAACATTTCTTCTACTGTTAAATCTGGAATCAGAGCAATATCCTGTGGCATGTAACCTATTCCAGGTCCGGGTACACCACTAACCCGTTCACCTGGTTTAGAGCCGAAAACCCGGACAGTTCCACTATCAGGAGCTGTAAGTCCCGAAATTATTTTAAGTAGCGAAGTTTTACCACACCCGGAAGGTCCAAGTAATCCATAGATGCCACCAGCAGGAACTGATATGGATAAATTATTCAAGACATAAGTAGCCTTATCACCTGATCCATAAGTTAAGCAAAGGTTACGACCACGAATGGCCAATTTAGTTTTAACTGAATCACTTGTTTCACATGTTGTACTGATTGCGATGACTGGATGATTAGGTTGACCAGATGGATTATTGTTAGGATCAAAAGACACCATTACAGTTGGATTTGAAAAAAAGAATTCATAAAAAGTCTAAATAAAAGATGAAATAAAACTAGGAACCAAGACACAACAAAACAAAACAATTTAATGATTTGCCGTCTCTACACGATCTCTAGTTTTTGATAACAAATAAAATTTGAATTTTTGTGGTTTACAGTAAAAAGGACCAACACAAAATTCAAATTGAAACTAGAAGCAACATTCAAAAAAGTCCAAAAAAAGGGTAACGGAAACAAAGGGAAAAGGCAAGATAAAAACACACAGAATTGATTAATGGTGTTTTGTAAATTGATTGTAAATATCCTTAAACATGAAATAATCTAGGTTGATTTATTAATTATGACGATGGTCTAACAAAAGTAAAAACAGTTGAAAGAGAAAGGAGGAAACACAATTAAGTTGATCAACATCTTCATGGACACATGTTGTCTGTTGTGACTAAACAGGACAACTTGCAGCTAGGGTTGAAAACTTAAAATGGTGCCTTAGTTAAACATGGCTAATACCAATGGATCATTTCTTAATTTTCTTTCCTTTCTAAGTGCTTCGATATCAAACTGACCGAACCTCCTAATCATTCCAATCCTTCTCAGTTTGTCAGAAAACCCTTTTTCTTTCCCCAAACATTTTCTTCCACCAAAAACAGAAGTAAATATTTTTCCCTCCTTCGGACTCACTCGCATTACTTTAAGCAAACCTGTCGTCTTCAAATGTATTAGCTGAATAATCAGCTTACTTTCGAAGGACAACAACATCTTTACCTTTCCTCTCTTTACTTCACTCATCTTCTCTGGCCATATTTACGATGATTAAAAAAAAGTAAATGGGCTTGAGGCCATTTTAATCACTCTAACGTGCCCAATGAAAACTAATCAGGAGCCAGCTTCTGAAAGGGGACAAAATATTACCAAACCAAATTCCTAAACCTTTTCCTCAATCCTTTTTCACTTCTGTCCACAGTTAGACTAATTGTGCTTTTTTTCCTCATCCTACCCTTCCAACTATTCACATTCACTCTTCCCTATTTACACTAATTGTTATCCTGACCAACAACCTGCTCAACCTGACCAGACCAGTAGCTGTTAACATCCAGATGTTAACAGTTCAACCGATGCTCGGCTGAAAGGTTTCTGTAGACATCTAGAAAAATCGATCAGCTTAGCCAGGATTAACAATATGTACCAAATTGCATTAAATCATCATCTAATTAACAAGAAATAAAACATTCTAACATTACCAGATGATGAAGAAATCTGAAAGCTCGTTAATTATATGATCATTGGAATAGATAATGAGTATTAACATGTAATATCAGCTAATTACCATCTCGATTCACTTAATCTTGATTCAAATGTTTACTTTAAATCTTTATTTTGTTGATACAAACACCTTTTTCAACCAAAATTTCAATCAAAATATCAACAAAATCAAGTGTTTTCCGACTAACTTTGTCTCTGCGTCATTCATTTCAATTCATCACTTTTCAGAATATTTATTTTCAATAATAATAAGCTACCCAGAAGACTTATTTTATTATGATAAGTGTTATTACTGACAATTGGATAATATTATGACTGAAAAAATCAACTTGTTTCTGGGAAATTTTTAACCAACTTGTAATTACTACTTTGCATCCAAGACAACACCAATGACCATCCAAACAATTTCAATAACAAACATTCATAACCTAATTGCCTTTGACAAAAATAATCGCCTCAATTATGATGATTATTAATCACAATTTATTTTGATTTACCTTCCTTTGGGCCTGGAAAGATTGTAATTCCATCATGAAAAATGAATACAATCAAATCACTTTCAACTTTACATTCAAGGGTAAGACAAGGTTACTTTCAACTAAATTTGTCTAAAAAGTTAACAACTGATTATTAGATGGTAACAATCATCATTTCAATTGTTACAAGTAATCTTGTCTTATTCAACAAACCATTGATACTTCATTAAAGACAAACAATTACTGTGTATCCATGTCTTGATTGTTGCACCCGTTTAAGCTAATGAGTGCCATTAAAAGCTATTAAATACACCGATATATTAAACCGATAGCTTTTAATGTAGTCCAATAAATTTCTTGATTCTTATTAGAATTAGCTTTTAATTGAAACTTTTTTCATTGATATTTATCATTTTAAGGTTACCGATTGAAAGGATTCAATGTAATTGCAATGTTTATTGGTATGTAAATTATGTTCACCATTGAATTACTATTGACAATCAGCCTTCATTTGACTAAACTAATGACAATTGATCAATTTATAATCAATCCTTGGACTTGAATAAGCTAAACCTTTGTAATGCTTAAGGTTTGGACAACAATTACGAATAATCAGAGGATTGATCAAAAATTGAGGAAATGAGTAGCAAGTTGAGGAATGATTGAATAACAATTAACAAATGATGTTGATAGAAATGTATTAATAATAGATTGAGGAAAAATAATTTGGAATCAATTTTGGTTAATTTTTATTTGTTGATCGTACAATTGTCGATGTTAAATTTGTGGACGGTTTGGGTTGCCTGAGAATGAATTGAATGGCCGCAAGCCGTAATTTTGTTTATAATTTGTTGTTTCCATCCAAATGATCAGAAAAAAATTAAAGAGTTGGGCTTTGGATTGTGATGTTGGTGTCCTTCAACAATTGAATAAGCTGATTATTTAGTATGTTGATTGTGTATTACAAATATATGTGTGTTCATAAAAAATGGTTAACATTTGCTTGGTTAAGGCATAAATTATGGCAAAGGCAGTCATCGAGAAGGCTATTAAAGACACTGAGTTGCGTCCGATGTAATGCAATTAGGTTTCATTTATCAAGGAGAAAAATCAACTTTCGTGTTTACATACCAAGTGTAATGATTTATCCTAATCAATGTTAATTATATTCACTATAATAGTGTTGATAATGCATAATTAGTTGCTATTTTTAAAATAACATTTAATTTTGAAAAGGTTACTGATTTGAATGGATTAAGTCGCTCGCTATTAACGCACATTGTGCATTTTACATGTATATTGTATGAAACAGATTTAGGTAAATTGTTTCCAATTCAATATTTTATCATCTAATCTTTCATTAAACCAGTTTACTTGAAACAGTTTGGTTTTGAAATTGTAACTGATTTTATGGATTCAGTTTAGACGGTAAAGTGACCATCTTTTTTCACTATAACTTATTTACACTTGATTATGACTTGTCTCGATTTCTCGTTTAATTCTGGTTTTTAATTTGATCATTTCAACAACATTTACGCAATTTTAAACTAATTATGATCTGGTGAAAATAAATAGCGAAATTCCTAGAGATTTGATGAATTTTTGGTTTATTTATGCGTCAGTTTACGAGGAGGGTTGACTACCAACATGTCAACGGTGAATTATCACAAGCATTTTGTTTTGGGAATAATTTAACAAAGCTATTTATCAGGTAGAGAATAAATTATTAATTATTATGTATCCGTAACAATTAATTTTTTTCATGATCGATTGGACGTTTAGGTTAAAGGTGCGTGTTTTAACAATGAATAAATCATAAACAGAATTCATAAATTTCCTGCCAATAATTGAAAGGGTTTGACTCATTTTTCGAACTAGAAAATACCACAAGTCTTTGATTCACGGAACGGTACCAGAAACCAGAAAATCATTTACCTGGTTTTCAAGACAATATTGTTTCAATTTAGATTTTGAATTCAGAAGACCATCTTTTGCGTGTTTTAAAAGAGATACAAATCTTGTAGTCGAAAGTCTCAAGCTTTTTTCATGCCGAGAACTGATTTCATTGACAAATTACCCAGGCATGATTTTAACAAATATAAAACAATCAAAAAGAGAAGAAATAAACTAAAATACGCATATCAAATTGAATAAGAATGTTATGAAACTTGCTAATACAGTGACAAAAATTGAATTTTGTCGATCGGTATCAGAATTTTAACCTCTGTACTTATAGTATTATACTTGTACACTTAGCATTCAGAATGGTTACATAATTGAAATTAAACGTTTGCAAAACGATCCATGGATTAAAGTCAGCGCTTGAGTCCATTCGTACCGAGATGTAAGATAGCATTTCTCTAGCCACTAAGCTTAGTTTTAAGTGATTTAATGATTTTAATATGTAATGCTAATAGTGACTATCAAATGGTAGAAAATTCATGATTATTTGCAGATAGTTTAACTATTTACAAAACAATGGTAATAAAAGTTTCGCCCATATTTTGCTTTACCCTTTTGATTATTGTCAACTTGAGGCTTCATTTGGCTTATGAACGCCTATGATTTATGTTAAATCATTAAATTAAAAGTCAGGATTTTGCTTGTGTGTTTTTTACTTCAATACTCATATTGATTATTTGTCGCTGCATAATGAATCATTCGAGCAAATTAATGGAATGGGTGACAAATTTTTTTGTTCTCGTCAAGACGTTTCTTATAATTGAACAATGGTCTTATGAAACCGAAGAATATCGAGTTGATTGCAAGTCTATGAACACGTCAAACGCGAATTTCAACAATCGGCACCAGGAAAGATTCATCAAAAAACACATCGAGTCGTTCAGGTTTGCAGCAAAATTAATTCCGAACGATGGATCGAACAGTCGAGTGAACGAAAAACACGAGTGTAAAAGATTGGATAAACACCTTTTTGACGCTTATAAAGGTTCAAATTCTCAGGTGAATGTTCCAATTAAAGTTACGATTTTGGAAAAAATGTCGCCATTCGAAAATTTCGTTCATCTTGAAGATGATATTTACTTTACTGCAAAAGATGTCGTTTTTTACACGTACCAAAGACTAAAAAAGACAATAACTAAACACAAACAGCGATTATTTGTATGTTTTGTCCACCCAAAAGGTAAACCTTTGGCAGTTCATATGTACAATCAATCTAAATTTGATAAAATAACTGAGTTTAAACAACTTGATCGGCTAAAATTTTGGAAATAACATGTTATTTTCATTTTACATGAATTAAATATCATGTGTCATATTTAATAGCACATTTAATGTTCATTTTTTAGAATTACTTTTGTGTTTTTCAGATTTCAAAGCCATGTTCCCGAATTAACCAATCAATACAACTAACTTTGCGCTTATGTTTAATCATCGATTCATTTTCGTTGTTATTAATTGGTGAGAATGTTTTGAATTTGTGTGAATTAGACAGTTATCCGATCATGTTAACAAAGATTTTCATGGGAAGTTAGGCACCTTAAATGCATTATCTTTGATTACATTAATAATTACATCTAGCTGGCTTAGTGGGCATTCTCAATATGTAAGAAAAGAAACTAGTAAATGCATATTTCAGATTATATCCAATCATTAATCAGCTAATCTTTGATTAAACCAGTTTGGGTTTTTGAAATTGTAACTGATTTTATGGATTCAGCTGGAATTGCAAAGTGACCATCCTTTTTTACTTTAAATCGTTTACACTTGATTAGGATTTGTCTCGATTTCTCGTTCAATTCTGGTTTTTAATTTGACCATTTCAACAATATTTTTACGTAATTTTAAACTTATTATAACCTGGTGAAATTAAGCAATGAAATTCTTAGAGATTTAATGTATTTTTGGTTTATTTATGCATCAGTTTACGATGAGATTGCTTTTTCACAAGTCAACATAGGGTTGACTACCAACATGTCAACGGTGAATTATCACAAGCATTTTGTTTTTGGGGATAATTTAACAACAAAGCTATATATTATCAGGTAAAGAGTAAATTATTAATTATTATATATCCATAACAATTAATTTTTTTCATGATCGATTGGACGTTTAGGTTAAAAGTGCATGTTTTAACAATGATGGATGAAATACAGTGAAATTTAGAATGCTTTGGGTAAGTGTGGCTGTTTATGACATTGGCTTCAATCTTCAACCATTGAATAGCTCAGCAAATTTGAGGATTTCCTGCCAATAATTGAAAGGGTTTGATTCATTGTTGAACTAGAAAATACCACAAGTCTTTGATTCTCGGAATGGATTATCATCGTAAATTGTACCAGAAACCAGAAAATCATTTTCCTGGTTCTCGAGACAATATTGTTTCAATCTGGATATGAAAAGATCAAAATAGACAATTAATGTTACAAATCTTTTCTAAGAATCGCATATAAAATTTGCAAATAAAATAATAACATCTTAAGAAAAAATGCAGAAATTATAATAAGAGTTAATATTTCGATGTTTAATTATCAACAATAACCCTTGATCAGCTGTTAATGAGATTGCAACGATGAAGTGTTAAGTGTTGCTTATCCTACTAATTTAGACGGTTAGTTATAGTATTTGATACAATAATTAGATACGGTAACTAACCAATTCAATTCAATAGCTAATTCA
This sequence comes from Tetranychus urticae, assembly GCF_039701765.1. Lineage (NCBI taxonomy): Eukaryota > Metazoa > Arthropoda > Arachnida > Trombidiformes > Tetranychidae > Tetranychus > Tetranychus urticae. The sequence goes on along the minus strand of NC_142958.1, from coordinate 18,672,265 downwards.
ATATTTGGGTTGATAACAGTAGATATAATATGATGGGTTTACTTACTCTTCAATTGCTTTAGAGACACAAATACGATTTATATTTGCCTCTAACCTGAGATGAATAATCTCATTTTTGAGCTCTTCCACTGTTGTCATTATCATTTGGTTTGCTTCTATTGGAACAGTTGTGAGCACAGTAAATAGTTGTAAATTTTACTATAAATTAAATTTAATTGTTGGACAGGGATTTGATCAAAAAACGAGACCTTAAAAATTTAACAAACGGAAAGGTTTGAGAGGTGCAAAAAGAACCTTGATCAACATAAGAATCACGCACAATCAATAGAAATTTTATACCTAGCATGATACTTTTCAAGAAATATTTGCAAGATTTAATGAGATAAGCAATAAGATGGCAATTGCAATTACAGGGGTTTTTTTAAAAACATTGATGACGGTCAAGACCATAAATTATGGCAATAAAAGTGCTACAATCACATGACAAGAGTTCTTTTCAATTTTGATTACAAAAAGTAAATAAATATCTCTAAATATCAAGTCAAAGAATGACAATGAAAAAATTTGCTTATTTGATAAAATGGATTTATTTTTTGCTCTCAATATCACTTTATTATTAATTAGCTGGCATTGATTTCCACTTGTTCAAGCCAGGGTTTCAGTAATGATCGAGTAGTTGACCAAAGCTCTTCTTGTTTTGATTCATCATATGAGTACTTGGATGCGCGAACAATGGCACAATCTTCAAAATATTTACCACCAACACCGTCAACTTCAGGTGATAAAGCGGCATACAGAACGGTTTCTGCTCCTTCTTTAGGTGTACGGAAAACCATGGAGGCCAAAGAAGGAAATAATTGAACCCACCAAACATGTTCATAGAGAGCTGTTTTGGCAACACCGGGATGAACACTATTTACTGTAACCAAATCATAAGAACCCTTTTCGTTTAAGTATCGGTGAAGCTTAAAGGTAAACATTATCTGGGCCAATTTTGATTGGGCATAAGCATGGTAAGGAGAGTATAACTTTAATCCGTTTAGATCATCTAGCCGGAGATTCCGAGCATAGTGGGTACTAGATGAAACATTCACTATCCTAGACAGATTTCTAGACTTGAATCCAGTTTCATTGAGGATTGGTAGGAAAGCCCAAATAAGTAAACAATGGCCTAAATAGTTTATAGATAAATGAGATTCAAAGCCATCTTCGGTGAGGGCAAAGGGGGCAAACATGATACCTGTAAAATAAAACAAAATGAGAGTTAAAATGATATAAGGATGTGGATGAATTTATAATTAAAAAGAGACATCAACCTACCAGCATTATTAATAAGTAAATTCAATCCTAGGCCGGATCCTCTGAATTTTTTGATAAACTCTATAACTGAAGTAAGGCTTGACAGTTCAAGATGCCAAATGTCTAGTTTACCACTATAACCATCAACTTGAGGAGAAAGCTTAGCTTTAAGTGCATCAAGCTGAGAACCCGGCTTTGCAGATGATGTGACAATAACATGGTATCCTTTTTTGGTCAAACTTCTAGCTGTTTCCCAGCCAATACCTCGTCCACCACCGGTGATAATACAAACACGTCCTTCTAGACTATTGGTGATGACACTGTCTACATCAAAGGTTTTCACTTTGTTAATGAACCCAAATTTACGGTTCAATTCAATAATGACATAATATGCTCCTAGAAGATACAGACAGATGAAACACCAGAGATTGTAAACATTGTGGATTACATTCTGAAATCCAGATTTCTCCTCTTTCATGATTATGGGCACAGTAAGCTTTAATAACTTCGAACTTCAGGTTATATTAGACCTGAGTTACACAAAAAAAGATAAACAAAACAAAAAAGAAGACTGACACAAGCTAAAAAGCTGAAGAACAGAAAGAGGATGAAAGGATAATCAAGAGAAAGATGAAAGCCATCAATTCACGTTGCTAGGCACAACAAACTCTTGTTGTCATTGTTATAGCTGAAGATTTTGATGATGATGTTAATGAAGATGATGTTGTTTAACTCATTTTAAACATGTTAAACTGGTAAAGTGGATTAACTAGATTCTATTTAGGGTAGGTTATATGTAATATACATTATAAATAGTTGTCTTGATTGTCCTGGTCAAGCATGAATCTCTAGATTCAGGGTCTATCAACAAGCTCCTAACATTAACAAACTGCTATCAATTTTTTTAATTAAAAGTGAAAAATTTTTGATTCTTCAATTTTAAGGCACAGAAAGAACAGAGCTGAGGCGCATAACTCCAGAAATAAATGCAATAAGATCAGTTAAAGATCAGGCTCCAAAGAATCATAAAGATTAGCGCTAACGGGAAAGCAAAACAATTTATCATGTATAACAGCCAGTTAAAGGGTAAATATTTTGTAACTAATTATAAGATATAACTTTATTTACTAAATGATTTCTAAATCTTAATCCTAATTAGACTCTGGAATCTCTAATATCAATATGACTTAACCAAACTCTATCATCGATCTTCAATTCAACCACAATATCGGCACCAATACCACTGACTTTTTTACACTTTTTACATCTTATTTTGCTTTTTCTTACTTTCTCTAGCGTTATAATCCTGATCTCCTGATTCCAATCTGGAATCATCAAATAAAATCATGAGCCATGAAAATTAAATTTTACATCAAAGCTTCATAAAAGCAATTTGGTACTTTAGCATAAATTGTATATAATTTCATGTGTTTTATCAATTACCACAATATGTTGCTTCGATTCAGTTCAACCGAGCTTCAACAGATAAATATTGCACCTTTTATTTATTTATGATTGCGAATTGATTCGCAAAATCCTTCTTTAATAAGATAAATACAGATTGTCCTTAATAAAATTGAAAATTAATTACAACATTACTATGCAAATTGTTTCTAAAATAGCAAAACTATTTAAACTAAAAAACAAATAGCGAAATATTAGTTTAGATATGAAGCAGAAGATGGCAGATCTTTTCTAATTTCAAAATAAAATGAGTGGCGCCTTGCAAGCTATTTTCTAAAGCTTTCACCGAAATAAAACAGCCGATTGCTTCATTTCATTTTGGTTTAACGCGCTTCAAATTCTACTTACATTGTTCCTAATTTTGATTAATCTTGATTTTCTGTCTCGTTTTACTGTGATCAATACCAGAACTTGAATTTCATCATGCCTAAAACTCCATCTAAAGGTAAGCTCAATTGTTATTGCTTTTTTGCCTTTTCATAATTTCCTCTACAATTTTGCCTGGTATTTATTGATCCTAATTTTTTCTTTACTCAATATTTCTGTATATTAATCGATATTTTTCTTCATTTTAGGTTCCAAGAGCAGCGACTCAGGAGATGCCGGAGGCAGTGATGATAAATTCAAATTGAGTAACAATCGTTTCATCTCTATTTCATCATTTCGAGGTCGCTTGAAAGTTGACATAAGAGAATATTACGTCAATGATGAAGGTAAAAGGTTACCTGGAAAGAAAGGTATCAGCTTGTCTTTGGACGAATGGAAGAAACTTAAAGATTACGTTGATGATATTGATGGTGCATTGAAAAAATTGGATTCCGATGCTTCTGAATCAGACGATGAATGATGATACCAAAAGTATGAAGAGCCAATATCTTAAAAGAACTTAAAGATCTTCAGTATAATGCTTTTCTCAAACTGTAAACAAATCATTTCATAAAATTTCAATATCATGTGTCTAATTCAATCTTCTAATTAATGTGCCATTTAATTTGACAATTTGAGCAATTCTTGCAAGTATTAAAATGTTTTCGACACATTAACTCTGAAATCGATTCATTTATTTTAGCTTATTCAATAAGCTTTTATCTACAGTAGATGAAAATGTTCTCCAATTTTGTGTAATAATTTGTCAAGATACAAATTTTTCAACTGAACATTTACTATCCCTTTTTAATTGCTGCATGAACCAATTTCAAGAAATTTTTACTATCTAAGTAATTTTGTGAGTGAAATGGCGTTTAGCTGTAATCATGAAAATGTTTCATTGATTGGTGAGTTATTCAATGATTTTTGAAGCTCATCATTGTTTTTTTTCTGTTTTCTTTCTATCAGTAGCATTGATTTTGTGACGCTTTTTCGGGAAATTAAAAGAAAGTTTATTGAAGAATAATTTGATTAAGAATTGTTCTTGATTACATTGTCAAAATTCAGAATGAGATGCAAAAATCATTGATATGGGAATACATGATAAATTAGTTGCAGTTGTAGCAATTCTGGTAGAATGATTTTGCTGGATGAACTGTGTTCCAATCGTGTTTAATTAAGGCCTCTAGGGGGTTGATTATTGTTACTAAAAATTGGAGCCCGTGATGTTTTAACAGTAATCTGCATTGGTGAAGCATTTTCTGGTCGGGAATGCATCAATGAATGAACATCAATTATCTGTATATCCTCAATTATAACGGGTCCAATTTCATTCTTTTTTGGGCTATTTTCTGGAGATTTGAGTAATCCTGGCATCTTCGATTTTGTTTCTTTTTGATTTTATAAGATGATCTTAATAATGATAAAATAAATTAAAATAGCTTACTTTTTCAAACTTTTATTTAAACAATAAAAACACTTGAAAGTTGAGACTAAAATGAAAACTTTGAAACTCAAGTTTAAACCCAAAAGTAACAGATTTTTGGTTTTTGAATTTTCAACAAAGAAAAAAATAACTAGACTAGATCGCAATCTACGGACAACAATGCTAACTAACCGAAGCGGCCTTTTCAGATGTTTTTCGAAATGAAAATCACGGAGAACCTCATGAATACATTGTATATCTAAATTGCTGAGTGAAACATTTCAAACAAAAATTTTTGAAGCTTATCAATTCGTTTGTCATACTTTTGATTTTCTGAATTTTGCAGATCACTCGCTCAGAGTATGATGAACAAATTCAAACACTGAAAATTTTTCTCAGAGCAAAATTAACAATTTAATTTGTTAATTCATTAGTTAATCGATCGAGAGTCCAAGCTTTAATACATTTAAGATAGTTTGGGTATCAGAAGCCAGATTGGTAAAGTAACAAAGAAAAAGAGATTACATAAGAGATGAAACAATTAAAAGTGAATTGTAGGAAAATCTAAATCAAGTGAATGAAAAGAAATTAATTATGGTTGTTTAATCAGAAATATTTTCCAGAACCTGTTATATTTTTGGTATTGATTACTTTTCTGGTTAAAAGTTTCTCCAGTCCCAGTAATCAGAATAACATCTTTACATTTAGTTTTAATAGTATCCAGTTCGAATCTTTTTTGCAATAATTAGCATTTTATTCGACACAAGATGGCAGTCATGACAGTTTCAAGTTGAAAAACTCACATGTTTGGGTTATTCATGTGATTTAATTTAAGGCCGCTATTAGAATAAAGTTTTTTGACATTGTTTTTTTGACTTGTGAATATTTAAACATATATTGTCTTGTGTTAAATTATGTCTTCAACGCCATCAGAACCGGAACATAAGAAAGGTTTTAAGAAGCGATTTCCTGACAAGAACAAATTCAAAGGAAAACATGGATTCAGAAAAGGACAAAACAATAAAAAGACTGCCAAAGACCGTGGTTTAATGCCGCTTCCGGATGACGTTGAAGCTCAATTGGTGAAATTGAGAAAAAAATTAAACAGCAGTGGTAAACCAGTAGAAGAAATCAAACAAACATTGCGACAAGAACGTAGAAAAGCTGAAAACGAATTCCGAAAGCAATTGAAAAATGCTTGTTATCGATGTCGAGATCCTGGACATAAGTTATCCGAATGTCCCAAGGCTGAGGGAGATATGGACACCATGACTGACGTTTGTTTTAAATGTGGATCTGCAGAACATAATCTATCTGAATGTAAAAGTAAAAAGACTGAACTCGATTTTGTTCGATGTTTCGTTTGTTCCGAGAGAGGACATATTTCCAGAGATTGTCCTAAAAACACTAAAGGAGTTTACCCAAAAGGTGGTTCCTGTAAAATATGTAAAAGTGTTAATCATTTAGCCAAAGATTGTCCTGACGCTGTCAAAGATGGTGAAGAGCCTGAAGAAGAGATAACTTTAGGAACATTATCAGCTAAGGAAAGTGCTGATGCTGATGATCTTTCGAGGTTTAATAAAAATAAAAAGAAACCTAAAGTTGTTAATTTTTAGCTTAGGTTCTTTTAAATTAAAATTTAAAAGATGTTTCTAATTTTTATTACCTTCCATGTTATAAATTCACAAGACATATTTATCGGTATCAATTTTTATTGTATTTAAAGTGATCTGTTAAATGCTTTTTTCGATTGTTATATTATTCCCTGTTTTAGGGAGTAGTGAAACGCATTTGCTGTGCAATCCATTGAGTAAATGCTTAAGCTAATGAAAATTATTATAATTTTATAATATAATCTGCAAATGATTGAAATAAAAAAGTTAAATCATCCAAATTTTTAAGATTTTTATCATTTTATTAATGCAAAGTTATTGTACCATCAACAACATGGTGGGAGGAGTTTTCTGCAAAACATGTGATGTCTGTGACGAGCTGCTAAGGAAAGTAAGGAAAAATCGTTTTTTTCTGTTGACGAGTTTACCTTTTAATAGTTGATCCATGTTTAATTGTGCCTACGTCTTGTATTCATCTAATTATGTTCCTAGGTTATCAACTGTGTTTTAACATCTTGCTCCATGAAACACAGTTATTATCTCACTTGAGAGAATCCTTAAATTAAATAAACTAATAACTATAACTATATTGATCATGGCAACATAACTGCCTCTATCTCATTACAATTTTTATATTTTATGTTGTGTTCATTTCGTTGATCTAATATTTAATCTAATCCAATCATCATTTGTTTGCTATTTGTTATTGCATTAAACAATTTTGGTTTCGTGTTTTGTGTTAAAACTGCAATCAACCATATTTTTGGTTATTAAATATTACCAAACCTAGTGTACACATTGACTAAGTCTGAGGATGGTTTTTGAATCTTTAACTTCTAACCTACTCAATACTTATCTCAATGAGTTTATTGATGATCTTTCTGCTAATCAGTTAAAAATCGGTGCCTTCACAGGTAAGCTTTGAATATTGATGAGCCATGTTTCTCAATTTATGCTTTAGTGCTTCAAGGTTTCTGTCCAACTCTAATACTTTCTCTTCTTTTCTCTTTAGGTGATGTTGAGTTGAAGAATTTGGCAATCAAAGGAAATGCCTTTGACTCTCTTAATTTACCCTTCAGAGTTGTCTATGGACACATTGGAAAATTCAAGGCTCGAGTGCCTTGGGTGTCGCTTTATACCAGCCCGGTTGTCTTCACCGTTTCAGATGTATTCATAGTTTGTGTTCCCAATGTTGGTTAGTAGATTCCGCATTCCACTTATACAGCTGTTTTTTGTAAGCTAATTATTTTCTATTCATTCATTTTTAGAGAGCAAATATGATGCTGAAGTTGAGAAGAAGCAAATGGATGCAGAGAAAAAGAAGCAACTGAAACAAATTGAAGAAGCAATGAAGACTGCCCAGATAAAAGGTGATTCATTACAACAATTATTCCTGGATTTGATTGATAAAAAATATTTCATTTGTAAACAAAAATCTGATAAATGAGAACATTCAGCAAAAGGGTTTACGACTGATTTGCAATTTTTGTATCAATCAATTATGTAACCGATTGGTATCCAGGAACCTCCCCGATATTTGTTTTGTTAATCTAATTCAACTACTTTTCCATATCTCCATTCAATTTTCAATATTAGAATCGGACGGTGAACAAGCCCAAGGTGACGATTTTGTTACCAAATTGGTTGCTCAAATTATGAGAAATCTAGAAATTCAAGTCGACAATGTCCATATTTGTTACGAGGATAAATTTACTAATCCCAAGTCACCATTTTCTATAGGTACGTAAATCGATAATCAACAATTTGCACTACTGTTAATGCTTCATATTTCTAACAACAAACATTTATCTCTTCAATTCTATCTTGAAATATAATCTTGTTTAGTGGAGGTGTATCAAGTACCAATTTTCAAAATTTCCTTGAGATTTATTTGTTCAATATCTGTTTTGTTTTAATTTCAATTTCACTTCTAATAAGATCGTGCCAATTATTTTCTAGCAATGAAATAGGGGCTCTTTGTTTAACTGTCATTATTTAAATCTTTAGGTTGATAGGATTCTCACTATTGTTAAGTTTCTTTTTCTGTGAAAATGAAATTTTATTTAGTTGTTGTCACTCACAACCTTGACAGAGAATTGTTACTCACTCACATAAATTTTGCTTCCTTATCATCAAGCATATGATTTAAGAATTTCTTGCTTGCGATTCGGGTGTTCTGCGATTTAAGACAATTTTCCTCCTTATCTCTACCGCTTACTAATCTTAATCGTGCCAATAGTCTTTCTTTTTGAGATTTTATTGAATCAAACCTTTTAGTATTTTAAAAGTTCAAATTTTCCTCTTAATAATTACTTTCTAATGTAAATTTCAATATTTCTTATATTCTTTCTCCTTATGTATCATCTTTCTATCCATTATGAAAATGACCATTATTATGATCGTTATGGACATTAAACCATGTCTCTCCCATGTCCTGTGAACCACTAAAGGCTTAACATTGAGTCGATTAGCTTTTGTAACATCTCAAGAAACTTGCACTAAATATACTTCATCAAACCAGGAGAACTCTTTTCTTAAGGAAATCTCATTGGAATACTTATCTGTCTATTGGAACTGTTCAGAAGATATGAAATTCATCTCAGATTTGAAAGAAGAAGACATGGATCGTGAGTTCATGTGGAGAATCGCTAGCAAATGGAATCGACCCAAAGATTTAACCTATGTTTTAAGGCCGAATAATTTCACCGCAAAAACATTTATCAATAGAAAACCTAAAGAAGAAGATTTTAAAGTTCCTATGTTCGACATTGATATGTTACTGGACCAATTTACTTTGGCCTTTAACAGAGGACAGTTTGAATCTTTTCTTCTTCTTCTCGACTCAGTTGATCGTATGAAATTAGCAGCTCCTTATCGTCAATGGCGACCACATCTTCCGATAAAGGGAAACGCCCGAGTTTGGTGGAAATTTGTTCAAACCGCTATTCTAGAAACGGAAATACGACAACGAAATCGTGTATGGAGTTGGTCTTACATAAAAGCTCATCGACAACTAATGAAAGAATATGAAGAAACCTACAGAAAACATCTTCTTACACCTAAAAAAGTAAAACAAGGTTTGATTGATGAATTAGAATCAAAATTAGATGTTTTCAATATAATTTTGGTTAGAAGTCAAGTTGATTTGGGGATTGAAAAAATGCAAGCTGAAAAAGCTGAAGAGACTAAAAGCGGTGGATGGCTTTCATGGGTTTGGGGTTCATCCAAAAAAGATGATGAAGGTTCATTGACAAAACCTATCTTGGATGAGATTAAGAAAGAAATGACTTCGGATGAAAAAGGAAAATTATATGCAGCAATTGGTTATGAAGAATCTGTTCCTGCCGAGTATCCGCCTTTTTACGAAGCGTATCTTGTAGCAATCAAATTACGAGCCATTCAAATTTGTATTTTCGATGAGAAAAAAGAGGCCAACATCATATCGTTCGGTTTGAATGATGTCGCAACACAACTTGGCTACCGACCATCTAGTAATGGAGTTCGTGTTGGTACTACTGTTCGTGCAATAGACCTTAAAGGAGTTGGTGAAAATCAACTTGTGACTAATCAAGTTTGTGATCAAGATTTGTTAGAGATTATATTGGAAACAAATCCATTGGATGCTTCATTTGATTATGGGGCAACAATAAAAGCTCGAGGTGTGGACGTTATGTACCATGCACAAACTTTCAATGCACTGTTTGATATTATAACACCACAAGAAGATGTATCACTTGACCAAATTCAAGCATTAGCTGAGATAAAGTTCAACCAGTTTAAATTGATGTCGGTGACAGGATTAGAGTATGCAATTGAGAAACACAATACTCTGAAAATTGATATTGTTATTGAACCATCGTACATAGTTATTCCTGACCGTGGCTGTGTTAATGATTGTGAAAACGTCTTGATCCTGTCTTGTGGTGAAGTTGCTGTTTTCTCTGAGTTCACTGACGATTCAACCTCATCATTGCGACTAAAGTACCAAGACTCTGGCGAAGAAGCTTTAATTAACGCAGTCCGTGAAAGTGCATACGAAAGATTCCGTTTGAAAGTCTCCCGAACTCAAATTATTCTGACAACAGGTGAAAATTGGAGAAATGACTTGGCAGAAAGTAGAACACAAACAACACCTTCTGTGAATAATTTACTCGAACCTTTTGGACTTGAACTTTGTTTAATGCGTTCTATCATCGCTGATGATCCTCATATGCCTCAAATGAGAATCGAAGGGACGATTCCATCGATATTTTTCAAAGCTCGTAATATTCAATTATGCCGACTGTTTAACTTACTTCTCACAGTGCCTACTCCTAAAAAGTCAGAAACTATGCATATTGGACCTAAAATAGAGAGTAATGAAGTGCACGAAGCCAAGGCGACAACTGATGCCTTGAAGATAGCTCAAGAAACAGCCAAACTTGAAGCTAGATCATCTAAAATTCAAATGACTCACCTTGTTTTAAATTTCAAAGTTGAATCATTAACCTGTGATCTCCAAACTGACCATGGAGTTGAACTGCTACTACTTCGTGTTAAAAGAGTAGGAACTGAAATATTTGTCAAAAGCTTTGATACGGTTGTCGACTTATTCCTGGGTCAAATTCTAGTCCAAGTTCATGATCTTGATGTAGCCGGTTCGCCAGTCTTCAAGCTTATCGAAACTATCGAAAATGAAAATTTGTTGCAGCTCAAATATAAATCAACCTTAAAGAATGGTCCAACTTTTGAAGATGTTATTCAAAGCATTGATATTCAAATGTCTCAATGTAAATTATTCATTGATTCGCCCATTTTGGATGAACTTCTTCTATACACACAAAAAATTGCCAACAGTTTACCATCCACCAACGACGATGTTGATCGAGCCCTCACTAGAAGAAGACCTTCAGTCTCTAGTCAAATTAGTACCACAATTCTTGCCGGTATCATGGTTAAACCTAAAAAGAAACATGCAGAAATGTGTAAAGTAATTAATCTCCGAACTAAAATCTGTGTGGATAGTGTTGTTCTTGCAATTGGCGGTATTTGTTCAACAACCTTGAAAGGTTTAGAAGCTATTTTAACAATTTATGAAACTGGACGACTCAACATGAAAGCTTTTTGGAATGATTTTGCCATCCTTAATTGTGTCCGTGATCCAAGTAATCCTCGTTTGCTAGATCGTAAACTTGTCCATGAACATATTCTTGTTTCGCCTGGTAAAAGAGTTCTAGAACTTGAATTGACCATGTTTACCCCTACAGAGACAAAATACTCACCTGGTAATGTTGATATGCAGCTAAATGTTCAATTTGGGCGTTTAAAGATTGTGTTTTTAAATGAATTTGTCGTTCGCTTAATGAACTTTTTGGCCGTTTTTGAAACAGCCAAAAAACGTGCAATTGCAGCTTCTTCTGCCGCAGCCGGATTCGCTAAACAGACAGCTCTTGATGCTTACCAAAATGCAACAAAAATTGGTCTTAATGTTGTATTAGAAGCTCCTTTAATTGTTATCCCTCGAAATTGGGAGTCCAAACATTGTATCCTTGTGGATCTTGGTCGAATCGGTATAAGCAATAGAATCGAATCTACTCATTCTAACTTACTGGATCATATTAAATGTGAATTAACCAACACCCATGTCTTCATGAGCACAGATGATCGTGAAGATAATATTGATAGTATTGTTAAACCCATCAGCTTTAATCTTTCAGCGATTCGAAATCTCAACTTTGAAGGAAACAAACAGATCCCTGAATTAAAACTCAGTGCTACTTTGGAAGAAATTTATTGTCAAATCTCTCAAACCAATCTTATGCTAATGATGAGCATTCTCAATGAAAATGTATCTGCTGGGTATGAAATTAACCAACCTGTTGGCGAAGATGTTACTTGTTCTGCTATAGTTCCAACTGCTGCTGAGCCTCGAACGAAAAAAATCAAAACGAAAAAACTTCACCCTTCGTATACTGAAGTGTCTTTGCCATTATCGACAACAACCATCGTGGAAGAAGCTGTGGTTCATGTTGATGCAATTGAAGAGGAAAAAGTTTCAGAGCAAATATTTTCTCGTTACCAAGTATCGTTTGCGATGCCAAAGGTTGATCTTGTCTTGTATCAAGAAGAGGTTAAAAGTGTGCAAAATAAGTTGACCAACGCTTATCTGGCAGGTTTCGATGTTAATTGCGAGATGAATACCGATGATTCGTTAACTCTTACCATGACAATGAGTGATATTGTTTTATGTGACGAAAGACCATCCAAAAATAAGCGATTACGAAAATTGATGTATTGTAATGATTATATCTCAACATCCAATGGTTCTCAAGGAAAAACGCTCAAGATATATTTCAAAAAAGAAAAGGATACAATCGTAAACATGGAAATGTCAGGATTTACGCTTATATTTGCTCTTGATTACCTTCTTCAACTGTCTAACATTGTCACCTCGTCCTTGCAAGGTTTACCTTCCGATTCTGCTAATGCAGTTTCTACAGATTTTCAATCTTTAACTGCATCTACTCGAGAAGGAATCAAAGCAAGGGTTGCCGAATTATCTCCTGATAAAATGTACATTAGCAGACCTATTGATACTCCATTAATGACTATTAGATTTACCATGTCTGAAGCTGATATTGTACTGATTGAGTCTACGGAAATGGAAAATCCTCCAGCAGTTATCTTCAATAGTTTAATGGATTTTGATGTAAAAATGAAGGATGATGTAATGTCTCTTAAAGGTTCAATTGGTCATATTCAGTTAGGAATTACCAGTCTTGAAAATTACCAGAAAACCAAAAAAGTAGATAATTATATTGTTCGTCCTTTCGAGATTTATTTGATTGCTGAAATGAATGGATCATCTTCACAGCACATTGATATCGATTTTACCGATATTGGTTTATTCATCTCACCCAATACAATACAAATTTTAATGTCCATTATGAGTGCTTTGGGACAATCCTCTGAAGAAAAATCTGATGACCAAGATGAAGATAAATTACGAGAAGAGTTGGCAATATTTTTGCCTAAACCATTATCTGCTGTTACAAAATACAGTTTCTTACATTACTCTGTTGCCCCTGCAATCGAAGCGACTGAAGATTTAACTTTTGATGAGCCTGACTCTAAGAAAGTTGACTTCATCTTGCAACAATTAGTTGTCAAGGTTAAAAATATTTCTATCACTATTGAATCTGGTGGAATGGATTCGCAACCATTAATCAAACTGATCTCATCACATACAATCATTCTTGACAATTGGAATAAATTAAACATGAACTCATCTTGCTACATGGATTATTATAACGAGAAAACTTTTGCTTGGGAACCTATCATTGAAACCATTGACACAGAACCCTGGTTCTTTGATTTGAAAGCAAAAATAGTTTCTGAAGAAGGTGCAAATTCACGAATAAGTGCTTTTCTGGAATCCAAATCGCAGTTAGAGATGACATTGAGTAAATCAGCAATTAGTGTTATCACTGATCTAGGCCAAGCATTCACCAATGTTGTTAAACAACCTGATACCTCATTACTTGGACAAAATTTGATTGAGTTTTCAAATTTCACTGGAATGGACCTTTCAATTGTTGTGGACACACGAAAATTTGTTCACGATCTACCTGATGCAATTAAAATGGCTGATTATCACGAAAAAATTGAAATTAAAAATGGTCAAGTGGCTAAATTAAATAACTTACGAGAAACCGCATTTGACCATGACAACGAAGTTGTTTGTGAGCTTTCGCATAAAGGTCAAACCATAACCAGACGATTTTCTTTGCGAGGAACTGAACGTAAATGTTTCCGATTTCCATTGTTAAGTTATCCAGGAGATGAGTATAGATGGATGTTTGATATTGGACATCGTGATTCTCGAACAAAACGGGTCATATTTGGATCTACTGTTGAAATTACCAATCATTTTCACATACCATTGAGATTGTACTATATTGATATTTCGGGTAACATGGAAGAATACACTTTTCTTTATCAGATTGAACCCAGTGCATCATATTTTCTTCCAGTTGACATTGTCTATTCTAAATACCAATGTATTTTTGTAAAGCCGAGTGATGATTATTGTACACCTCGAGATGCAATTTGTTGGAAAGCCAAAGAGGTTAAAGCATTCACACACTTCTTCTCCACAATTACGTGTGAATCTAAGAAAAAAGAACCAGATTTTTTCATTCGTGTTGGCTGTAAGACCGAAAATGTACTTTTTGAAGATACCCAAAGATCAGCTCCAGATTGTTTCTGTTATAAGTTTAACATTTATCCTGTTTTGAAGCTCCGCAATCTATTACCTTTCAGTATTTCCTATTCTCTCGAATTTCCAGATGAACAATCACCCAAAGAAGGAACGATAAAGCCTGGTGAGGCTCACAACTTAAGTAATTTGAATATGAAAACCAACAAAATTGTAATCGTATTGAACGATTATCGAGGTAAAAAATGGGTCTGTCGAAACAAGTTTCCAGTTCGATGGATGAAAGAAGATCAAATTGAAATTTTTTCTTTCACTCAAATTGATCCAATTGAATCAGGATCAGTACCTACTCTTGACTTGGCATTTAACTTTTGCAATTCGGATGAAATTGGTTGTCGTGTTGCTTCTCTGTTTGCACCATTCTGGATGCTCAATAAAACTGGAATCCCGTTGACTTACAAAATTGGTGATAATTTAACTATTCATCCCCCAGAACAACAAGTACCTGTTCTTTTATGTTTCAAGCCTAAAACGTTATTCAGTAAAAAGAAATTATCTCTTGCCTTCGGTGATTCAAAATTTTCAGACTCCTTTTCAATTGATGCTGTGGGTAATAAAGGAAACGTAATTGCTAAAGGAAAAGATAAACTAAATTATTGTGCTTCAATAGAAATTGAATTAAGTAGTTTTGGTTTTACCAAAATAGTCACCGTTTCACCATTTTACTCGATCGTAAATAAATCAAATCTAGATTTGGAGATTAGTGAAGACGACGAAGAATGGATTGTAGTGCAAAGCCGTAGCACTCGTTCTTTATGGCCTAAAACCAGCAAAGAATGTTCTTTATTCTTCCGATTACCTGGACATCAAGCCGAATCCTCAAGACCCATTTCACTCAAAGATTCTGTCTCTATTTTACTTCGAGTATCTGATCGTTTGGTTGTTGTTAATGTAGATATTACAGATAATTCAGTGGTCATCCAATTAACAAATTATTTCCCTGGCTCAGCTCCAGTAAGAATTTTCAACACCCTCGAAGATTTGTCTGTTGATTTTGGTCAAAATTTAGTTTCTTACCGCAAACGAATCCCACCTCTTCATTGTACTTACTTTACATGGCACGATCCATCTATTTCACCTCTAAGCTTGATTTGGAGTACTCAATCGTCTGAAGAAGTTGTTATTGATTTGGCTCATGATGCTATTGGTGAATCTGAACAAGGTGATATTTACTGGGCTTGCTTTTTGTATGGAAAGCAGCGAATTTTATTAATTACAAGAGATCAACTTCTTGCTCAAAGTACCCTTAAGGTTAGTATTTTATTCACCTTATCTTGTTCATTTACGACTGACGTTTAAAAATTTCTTTCCTTCTTTAGCAAACTGAATTTATTAAACCTTTATTTGATGTCGAGATTCTTTTACGAGGAATTGGCATCTCATTGGTAAATAATGACAATCTCAAAGAAATTGCTTATATTGGAATCACAAGGTAAATTTTCATTTAAATCTATAAGTTAATGAGGTTGTATTAAACTCTTAATTTCTTTCGATTTTATTTTCTAGCTCTGACATATTATGGGAGGTTCGAAAACAACGTGGCAAACGTTTTAAACCCTTATCTGTGAAGCAGATTGAAGCTCTTGAAAATGCATATCAAAAGTTTTTGCGTCGTGATGAGATTTCTGGTGCTCTTAAGATACCTAAATCTGAACATAAGTCAAATATCTTTTTGGTTGAAACTCTCAAAGTTGACTTTAGTGACATTGAAAATATGAGACTTCTTGAGCCTTACAAAGGATTCTTACGTCGTAACTCTGCTAGCGGTATCTGGTGTACCGTTTCTATTTCTGAACATATCATTCAATTCCATTCTAAAATTAATCGTATTCAAATTGACAATCAAATGAACGATTGTATATTTGGAATCGTCATGTGTCCTATTACACCACCTCGTTCCTTAGCTATTGATCGTGCTCCAAAAGCCTTTTTTGAAGTCAGCACGGTTATTCAAAAGCAACTTAACATGTTCCGATTCAACTTTATACAAGTTTTGATTCAAGAGTTCCTGATACAGATCGATGGTGATTTTCTAATTGCCTTGACTGAACTTGTTTCTTTACAAAGAAAACGAAGCATAAGTTTTGAGAAAATGATTCAAGACACGATGAAAAAGTGTTTAGAAGATACAACAGATTATACTGAGATTCCTGTTTCATCTAAAAATTATTATGATTCAATTCATTTCTCACCCATAAAAGTTCATGTTAGTTTTAACCTTGGTGATGCAGACTCCTTCCAACTCTTCGGAGTTTTCGATTTCCTCATAAAATCAGCGGGTGTTACTCTCACTGAATTTAAAGATGTACTATTCAAGATAGATTATTTCGAAAGAAGAAATATTCTTCTCAGCGATTCAGAGCTTATTTACCTTGCCATTGGTCATTATGTTAGACAAGTGTTGAAACAATTTTACGTTGTTGTATTGGGCTTGGACGTTATTGGTAATCCAGTTGGACTGTTTTTGGGCCTTAAACAAGGAGTCGGTGACTTTTTCTACGAACCATTTGTGGGAATCATTGAAGGACCCGAGGAATTTGCTGAAGGTCTTGCTATCGGTGTTCGCTCATTGGTTAGTCACACTGTTGGTGGTGCTGCTGGAGCTTTGGGTAAAATTACTGGTACTCTTGGAGATGGTATTTCGACACTTACTATGGACCAAGAAGCTCGCCGAAAAAGACGAGAGAGAATCAATAAGAAACAATCGTTTGCTCAAAGTAGTAAGGATTTGGCGCGTGGATTTTTCACCGGCATAACTGGTGTTGTTACCAAACCTATGAAAGGGGCACAGCAAGAAGGTTTTGAAGGATTGGTTAAAGGTTTTGGTCGAGGGGTTGTTGGTATTATTGCTGACCCAGCTACAGGTGTCATTGATTTTACTTCAGGATCTCTTAATGCTTTGCAGCGTGCAGTTGATATTAATGCTGAAGCTGAAAAACAACGTCCTACTCGTCATTTCCACATTGACGGAGTTCTTCGTCCTTACAATCGCCATGAAGCCATCGGTAAATCAATTTTACGAGATGTTGATAAAGGAAGATTTGCATCGACAGATAATTATGTAGCTCATTGTCATCTGACTCCAGAAACTGTTCTGCTTATCACTGATAATCGAGTTATGTATCTCAAACAAAGTTTCCTATCCAAATGTCTTGATTTGGAATGGCATGAAGCTTATGATAATGTAGCCCAAGTTGAAGTTGTTGACGGAACCAATATTCTGATTACTTTAAAGGTATAAATGAAACTCATTTTGCTTCTCATTTAAATTACTAATTACTCACCACATTGCTTTTTTAAAATTTTCAGGAACATAAAAGGAAACTTGGAGGTTTAATGTCTGGAGAAGGAACTCATTTAATACACTGCCCAAAAGCTGATATAGCTAAGGTAAATTATAATCATTATCACAGTTGACAATCTAATCTAATAAAATTTTTCTCTCTTATAGGCATTAAGTCAAAAAATAATAAATGTCAAAAAATCTGGTCCTTAATCTCGAGAATTTGTTTTTATGGCTCCAGTTATTTAAATAATAGCTATCACGCTTTAATTTTGTATCATTTTCATCAATCGTCTTCGTATATATAATATCTATAAAATTGTCTTTCCAGTTATTGTTCTCACATTTTTTGACTAACTTCATTGTCACCTAAATCTCTAATACTTTGCTGATACCTGATTACCTAATGTTTTTGCTGTTGATTTTTTAATTGACTCGGTGGCTTATCGAAATCCTTCAAGATCCATCTCATCGAGGCTAGCCAAAGGATAGAATTATATTACTACTTTCTAATTGTACCATTCTATGCGCTATGCTAACCGTCTTATGAACATTTGAATGTACGCAAACAAACCAATGATTAACAGAGTCATTCAATATCATTTCTAACCAATTGTAAGAAAATAAAAGGACATTTTTCATTGTTAAATAAGTTCCTAAAAGCAGTTTATTCATTCTACGTATCGTCGATTATTTATTCAATGAGGTTAAGTATTTAAAAAATCTAACTGTCTTTTTGCCATTGAAAGTTTCGCCGCCAAACACGAGTTGAAACAGGACCGGTGTTGCTATAGGAACAATATGTTAGTCTCTTTAAACATCGCGCTAATAAAAGCCATGGCATTTTCACTTCACATGTACCGAAAAACAAATAAACAAATCTAGAAATCTTTGAGCTTTAAATTTACTTCTGTATTTTTAGTTAGTATAATTAATTTAATCCTTTGATTTAATATTTTTAATTTTATACACATGTCTAAATCGCTTGCCAAGAACGCTTTAGCAATAATCGATTCAGATGATGATGATGTTCAATCAACTTCAAAAGGTAAACAAATGTTTTCTCATTCCCTTAAACGTACCAAAAATTTTGTCTTCTAATTGCTTTCACTCACAAACAAACCAAATCATGAATTAGTTAGCAATTTGATTCGCTGTTTGCTTGTTTGCTTATTGGTCATTTTTATTTTAATCATCAACTGTGTTTATCTTTCTCAGCAGGATCAGGAGAACATATTTCAACTAATAAATATGGATTAAAAAAGGAACAAGCCAGGCTGAAGAAGAGAGCTTCAAAGAAAAAAGGAAAGGTTATTTGTGATGGTATAACCAGTAAAAAATCAACTTTGGAGCGATTTAGAAATGATCAAAAAAGTAATAAGGTTAAAAAAAATCTCAAAAAATTGGAAAAACTAAAGTCTGTTAAGGTTGACAAAAATATTACACGAAAGGTGCTTGAAGGATTAGATGCTATGAAAAGAAAACAAACTCAAGAAGAACCCCAAGATGATAAAGATGAACCATTCTTCACAGAAGACGATTTCCAATACTACGTGAGGAGCATAATATGATTCTTAAATATTTATAGATGTAATTAAATTTCTTATTAAAAATTCTGTTAAGAAAAAACTACAATTGTCATTTGTATTATGTATTGAAATTGCAAAGCGCTATCTAGCACGCTAAATAAAGAAGTCGAATCAATAACTAACTTGGATTCCAACTAAATTAGTTGATCAAACATATTCAAAAAATATAACTAATAACTTGATCATCTTATTTCCAATTTGTCTTCATTTTCAATTGAAAAAATGAAAAAAACGAATGTTTTAGACCTTCTAGCCGATAGAGGCCGCTGATAAAGAAAAGTAAACACGTGACTTGAAGAAAAGTCATTTAATTTTTATTCGGTTTTTTTCTTGTCTTGTTGAGTGAACAGTAAAATCAATTTCATATTTTTTAATTTCTTCAGAGTTTTTCAAGATTATATTTTGTTTTTATCATAGCTTTAAAAGTTCAGGTTTTCTATCGATATATTAAGCATCTATTTACAACATGGCTGGAGCATCTCAAGAGTATGTTGTTAGAGCTCCAAAGTAAGTTAATTTTTTTGCGTTTCTTTCTATACATCAATGAGTCTAGTTCTATCTAACTCGTTTAGCTTGGTAATATTTTCACCGTTCTCCTCATCATTGGCGCCATTTCATTCCTTTATACTTTTTCCATATTTTTATGTGCCGTTTCTCTTTTACTTTATAGTGAAAACAGTAAACGTTTTAATGTTATGCGATTTGCCAACTCATTGAATGTTGATGTTACCAAATGGAAGGTTGCTCGAATGGAAAGAGAGCGATCTCTTAAACAGCAAGAGAAAGCAGCTACAGAAGAAGCTCCTAAATTTGGTTTTGGGTCAGAGTACGGAAAAGATGCCAAAGAGGAGGCTAGAAGAAAAAAGTACGGCCAATATTATCGTAAGAATCGAGATAATGATTTTCCATGGGTTCTCAGAGTTGGAGGCAAAAACGGAAAAAAGTGAGTCAATTTTCTAAATTTTATAAAAATAGCTTATTTTAATGACGACTTCATATTATTTATCAGGTTTAAAGGTACTCGAGAAGGTGGTGTTACCGAAAACACTTCTTATTATGTCTTTTTTCAAGCTCATGATGGAGCCTTCGAAGCTTTCCCAGTTAGTGAATGGTACAATTTCACAGCTATTCCTAGATATAAGCCTTTAACATCCGAAGAAGCTGAAGAAAGGTACGAAGAAAGGCATAAGATTTATAACCATTTCGCTGTGATGGCTTCAAGAAAACATACAGAAGGAGGAGAAGGCGAACAATCTGAAACAAAGTTGTTGAAAAATATGAAAAAAGAAAAAGATTTTAAAGTTAGTGATATGGACGATTGGGTTGATTCTGATCGATCCGGAGACGGTAGTGATGATGATGAGTTAGATGGAGGTAATCAAAAGAACGGCAAAGGAAAAGGTAAAGGTAAAGCCAAAGGAGCCGGTAAAAAGAAAGGAGGTAAAAAGAAGAAAGGATCTGATGATGATGACGATGACAGCGAACCAGGCGAAGAAAGTGACGAAGGTGATCAAGAAGCAAGAGAAGTTGATTATATGTCAGATTTATCGTCTTCATCTGAGGAAGAAGATTTGGAAGAAAAATTGAACAAGGAGCTCAAAGGAGTAGAAGATGAGGATGCTTTAAGGAAATTAGTACTTTCAGATGATGACGACGACGAAGAAGAAGAAGGTAAAGATAAAGAAGACGCAAAAGGCACAGCTAAAGGGGATGGTGATGAAGCATCAAAGGGTAACGAGCCAGCAGGGAAAGTTAAAGTAAAACAGGAAAATAAAAGCTGTAAGTTTAATTTAAATATAAAAAATTTGACAGTTATGAAACAAAAATAACCGGTATTTAAACTAAAAATTGAAATCTTGTTTTCTTTTTATCAGCTGATTCTGGTACATCAGCTTCTGATGACTCAGATGACTCAGATCTAGATGACTCAAAGTTCCAGAGTGCAATGTTTTTGCAGAAGAAGTCCGGATCAGCTTCAAAAAATAAAAATGGTTCCGATCAAAAGGCCTCAAGTTCCAAGTCCAATACACCTGTGACTGACCAAGCAGGTCAATCTAATAATGATAATGGTGATAATGATAGTAAATCTGCTTTAAAAAGGAAGTTACCTTCTGCCGAAAATAGTCCTTCAGTTAAGAAACCTAAAACCAACGATTCTGGTTCAGGAGGCGAAGCTATCAGTGAAGATGCAGTTCGCCGTTATTTAATGAGAAAGCCAATGACTGCTGCGGAGCTATTACAAAAATTCAAAGGACGAAAAGTACCATTAAAAGGTCAAGACTTAGTTACAACTATAGCTGCTATTTTGAAAAAGCTAAATCCAGATAAACAAACTATCAAAGGGAAATTACACTTATATATTAAACCACCAACTGGACCGTGAATTATGAAAAAATCATACTTAACAAATTATGAAGCTTGTATTAACCGTTAAAAATATGAATGCGAAGTCAAGCTACAATCTGATAAAAAACAGTTTATCAAAAACTGATTTATTTCAATTCTTGAGCTTTGAAAGTGTAAAGAATGCATTCAAGTGTTGAATCATTAATATTTCACCTTTTTTTCGCTCAAATCAACTCATATTGTAATAATGGAGCTTACTACATCAGCTCATATCAGTCCTACAATCAACTTATTTCCAGCATATCTACGCATTATCCTTTCAAAACCATTGACGAGATCATAAAAGCTTTGTTGATTGAAATTGTAAATCATTCATTGAGAAAAGCTTAACAAATATTTGAAATTAAATTAATTGTAAAATTTGAATATATATTTGAATTTACTGAAACATGAAAATTGTGTCATTATTTTTTATTTACACTTTTCTTTTTCTTAAGACTTTCCCATATTTTTAAAATCTGCTCCTTATGAGATTCCAACTGTTCATTGTAATAATCTGCTGAAAAATCAACATTGGTCCCACCAAAGGAAGGAGGCAAACACGATTGCGGCACATACTTGTAAAGACTGGTCAAATCATGTCCATGGAAGATTATGCGCTTTTTTAATCTCTCATCCAAAAAGGGTTTAAACAACGAGTAAGCCATATCTGTGAGTCGATTCTCATAAACAACATGAAGGTTGATTAGTTTAAATGGAATATATTTATCAGTTAAATCGGAAGCCAGTTTGGCATTGGTCAAACCGACATTATAGATGTGACTCCAACCAAGGCCTCTCATATCGATAACACCAATAAAACCGTTTCTTTGAACATCTTCATCCAGAAGGCTCATTTCATCAAAGAAAAGCGTTGCACTTATAATATCCGTAATCTTAAATGACCTAGTATCCCAACAGCCAGGATGATTGATCAACAATTTACAACCATTTGGAGTCTTGACCGGATAGTGATAGTACATACCAGATGAGATGACCTTTTTAATATTATCGCTCCAGGAAAAAATATCTGGTCTCTCTTCAGCTACATCAACGAAACCTGATAGAACCTTTAGCGATTCGCAAAGATCATAATCACGGGAACGAAGAAATTTAAGGCATATTTTGTCATTAAAATCATAATCTTTCGTCTTGGGATGAGTTGATAGTAAAGATCGGAATTCATTCAATAGATTGACCTCGTTAATTGGTAAACTTAAAGTTGAAATGGATGGTTTCTTGTCACTGGTTGGTCTGTTGATTAAACTGGTCGATTCAACTGGAGCCATAATTGTTGTCCTTTTGTTTCCAAGTATACAGATTTACAATTATAATACGATAATAACAATTGACAAAGGAAAAGTTGAAATGGATGAAATTAAACCAAGGAAGAAAATCGAATGAACTGTTGGTATTTCTGGTGACTGTAAACACGATTTATAAATTTAGCGCGTAATTTTGCAAACCAAATTCATACCATTGACAATAACAAGGTTGCATTGGAAATGACAAAGCAGAATATCATGAGATTTGAAAGTTTGGAAACTCGTCAACAAATTGTCAAAAGTCAAGCTCATAACAAGATATAAAGAGTGAATGTTGTAGGAATAGGATGAAATTCAAGTGAGCCAAGTGAGATGTCGAAGGAGTTGGAAGGAGGGACAAAGGAAAGAAATGCTTTCAGAAACGATAGCTGGAAAGTTTTCAAGTTTAAGTCATTTCATGATAATTAAAATACGAAAATACGATAATTTGAAAGAGAGAGAGAGAGAAACGAAATAAGCTCTAGATCATTTGTATTTCACTATAATCAAACGATGCACTTGAATATGGAATGATTGGTGATGAGAAAAGCACTTTAATATCTCTTTCTCCCTCAAGTTAACTTTAAAATATCATTTAATTTGCACTAAATTGTCTAATTGACTGAACTTATGATGATTCCATATAATTCTCGTTTTCACGAGAAATTTCCACCAAAATTGTAATATCCATTAGCCAGGAAAGGGATGTACTTTGATGTGTTTGAAGGTTTCAATGGAAGCAATCTACCTATGCATCTCAACCTTTGAGTCATAATTAATGTCCTCAGGTAAACAAAATTTTAAAATCGATGAACAAAACTAGACAGAAACAGGAGTGTAAGTTATAGGAGAAGTGCAATGATAACTTTGAATTTCATTAGATGTTTACTCCTTTGCTAACGTTGTTATTTACGTCTTTGAAATTTGATCAGTCAGTTGATTGTTTTTTATATTTAATTTGAAATTTCGTCCAATTCTAATTTAACATGCTTATATTATTCATTCATTGTCAATAAGAAGACAATGAATGGTACAAACAGTGAACAAATGACTAACTCATTGTTTACTAACAAAAGACGCTGTCTTAATTCGATGGCGTCAATGTTTCCCTTTGATAAACTTGCTTGAATTTATCATCTCTGGTTAGTCAATCGTTCAATCAGATCTTTTTGCTCAGCCTCATCTCTAATCAATGATTGCTCCAAACTATTTAGTCTTTCCAATTCTTGGCGTTTCTCGTTGATCAAAACAACCAATTGTTGTCTGTGCAACTCTTTTTGAATGCCAATAGATTCCAATGCGTTTCGAGAACCCAAAGCCTGATTTTTATCAATAAAAGAAACAAAAGCAGAGATTCAGTCATAATTTCGATTAGCAATCAATACACTTAATATTCATCTTACCTTGATCTTTTCCTTTTCAACCTTTTCCTTTAGATTAGCCACAATCAAAATGAAATCATCAACAATATCTTTAAACTCCTTTGTACCTAATGGTATTACAATGAGAAAAAGAGAAGTAAGAAAAGATTACTTTGAGCAAACATCTTTCAGTAAAAATAATCTACTTACTTTGTATGAATTCAGAACATTCTGTAATCAATTCAGTTGTTGTTTGATTAGAACTAGGATCAAAAATGTGAATACTGTCTTTATCAAAATACAAACCAAGACGACTTAAATTATAATCAGACATTTTGCATTCAACCTTTTGTTTACATTTTACCGTTTCCCTAGTAACTTTAATGCAAAACCGCTTTCTGGTTAACTCACATTTTACCAAAAAAATATCCACTTATTAGGTCAACAGTTCAGGTTAACAATTGGCTGTCATTAACAAAATATTAAATATTCAAACAGTAGCAAATGTAAACTACCAGTTAATCAGGTAAATCACAAAACTTCTTGGAATTAACTTTTACTCTTTCAAAAAGTGTAAACAAATGCTTTTAAAGCGTTTCAATTTGGTTAATCAATAAGCTTGATTGATTAGACTTTCGAACGAAAATCTACTATAATCTGAATGTCTGGCTGATTGGAATTAACCATTATCTCAACTGGATTAACAACTACCAGATCTATGAACTGATATAACTTATTATTGGCAGAGATTTACTTTAAGCAGGTTAGGTGAAAGAGTAGACTGGAACTCAAACAAGTCTTGAAATGGAAAATTTTGAATTCTCTTAAATTGTATCAATAATAACTATACAATTAGTGAGTGTTTCGTTGAAACTTATCTTTAAAATTGTTACCAATTTGAGAAAAGGCGAGTTTCATTGACCTGATCAAATTAATCAACTTCATTCCAGGTTATGATTAGTTAACATGAAATTAAATTAGTTTAGCGAAATCAATTTGTTTTTAAAATTTTAAGAAACTAAGATGAATTTACCTTGAAGGCTAATTTGAAGAAAAAAATCATCACGTCAATGAGTTGTTATCTAAATCATTAATAAAGCCTTTCCTCGTCATCTATACCCACTGATTGTCTGAAATCAAGTCAAAATAATAATATAAATTGGCCTTCGGATGTAATTTGCTTGCCAATTGAACACTGAATAAAATGCCATTTTTCTTACAGAGTCAATTTTTGTTTATTATCAATATATTGAAAGCATTACTATGAAATTTACGACAAGTCAAGTAATTATGACTTGACTATGAGTAAAATTGTAGCCAATAATGAAGATAATGATGATACATTAATTCAGGGTTCAAAATAACATTTGTCTGAGATTGCATTTAAATAGTTGATTACCAATCAACGAATCAGGAAAAAATGATCACAAAATTTTTCAATTTCTAGTAGTTTCGGGTCAATATGAATATAACTAATACTGATTTGCTGATTTCTTTGGGTAATTTGGTTAAAATGAAGTGAGTTGTAAAAAAAGAATGCATATTTTGAATCAAGAATCAATGAACAATCATTAGAATCATTTAGCAGCTTTAAATACAATTGAAATTTGATGATTAAATGCGCCTTAATCTTTCCTTTCTCTTTTCATAACATTGAAGAGGTTAACCAAAACCCAAATCAATGTGAGATTTAAATGCTAAAATGATGAGTATGGAAATGCAAAAAGACAGTTTTTACACTTTCACTGAAATCATTGAATCTCAGGATTACATTTATCGCATTTGATTGGTTAATTTAGTAAAATAAAGATGACATGTTAAGGTGATTCCAGGTGATTGTTATGAGATGGCGATGAAACGTCCAATGGAACGGTTAATTGTTGACTTGATATTGACATTTTGATTCTCGATGCTATTTCCTCTTGATCCAAATTATTTTCAGGTTTTTGATTGATTATTGACATTGATCGAGTGCGTTTCATTCTGTCCATTGTCCAAGAAATGGTTAAAACATTGTCCAAGTGTCCGAGAGAAATTTTCCAGTCCAAGATGAATGACAGAGAAATATGAAAAAAATGAAAAAAGTGAATAAGAAAAAAGATTTTAAATGAATGATTAAATCTTTGTTACACCATAAACATTCACAAATTTCAATGCTTATGGATGAGTTTGATAATAACAATAATAATGATAATGTAGCGATGGTATAAATGATCAAGGTATGTTTCTAAGTACAATGTGTAAATAGCATTATTGTGTTGGTTGCGAGTTGACAATTTAAAGGTGATTAGTGTCTCTTTTCCTCATCAATATTAGTTGACAGTCTGTGGTTGTTTGGTATAACAATTGATTAAACAAACTTGTCAGTCAAGGTTAATCAACTATCACACAATTTGTATATCATTTACTAACCTTGAAGCTAAACTTTCGAGTCCATCACGTAACATGGTCTCAGTATCACCAGATTTCAATTTCTGAACAATATTTGCACTGGTCCTACGAATTGAAGCTTTAATCTTACTCAAAGAGCTGCTACGAGTCATCTCACTGTCGATGGGCTTTAATTGTGCGTTTTTTGGTACAATCAGTTGATCATTTGATGAAACCAAAAGAGTGAAAAAGTGAGGGGAAAATGATAAAATAAAATAAGAGAAATTAAAAAACAAAACAAAATAATTTCTTTGTATCATTGCCAGTTACAAGTGACAAACATTGTGACAATATATAAAATTTAATAGCAAGGGAAAGTGCAATTTAACAATAATTTAAACAAATGTACAGAGAACTTTCAAGAAAATTGTTCCAATCAGACTCATTATTCAATGAAAAAACCTTAATTTACGGTTCACTTTGATTAAATCGTATTATAAATGGTGTTGGATTGATGCAAAGGTAAAGGCTCAAGCTGTGTTAATCAGTTACCAAAATGGCTTTGATTTACATGAATAGACTGGATTTATAATTAGATTAGGTTTGCTTTTACAATTGTAATTGTAATTCACATTTTAAACTGTTTCCATCTGAAATAGATTACGGTTTATTAACGCAACCCTTGATATGAATCATGAAAAATTGTGAAGGTGGATTACCCAAAGTGAAACATTTACAATTTGAATGGCTTTAAATAATGTAATTACTGATGAAACTTGATTGGACTGATGTAAGGTGAAATATGAAATGGCAAATAATGATAACCCTTTGACCAAGACAGTATCTGGGTAAAAAGCTGGGTGATTAAAATCATGATATAATCTGTTAACATGAAATAATGGCCGAGTTCATCTACCTTGCTGCAGAACCGTAAGTCAACAAAATAGTAACAATAATCACCATCATCTTCACCATCATATTAATAGGGCAATATTTTAATACAAAAAACAAGGGGAGGAGGGATGAGATTTCATGAGATTGATCCTGATTTGGATAATGAATTGAAGATTAACATGAAAAAGGATTCAAGGACCAAAAAATATTAATAATGATGATATTAATACTCTTTTTGCTTCTCTTCAATGATATATGATTCCCATTGAATACGTTAGTTTGGCCTTTTGTGTGTGTGTTACATTCCAATGGTTTCAATTGAACAAAAGATGTTAAAATAGACGATGATCCAATAAACCAATTAATTGTCAAAGTTAATTGTGTTTAAAGATGATTTATAAATAAATATAGATACTCTTGTTAGTTTTTCATTATAAAAAGATATTAACAGCTTATTTTAACAATAAATAACTAAACATTTGCAAAAGGTATGAAGGTAGAGAAAGGGTTTCAATTAGTTAACAATAGCATTTCTATGTTCATCTTTTTAACCCTCTTTTTGTCTCTGAGTAAAAGGGATTTTGATGAATATGATGGTGGATGATAATTCGTTTTGATTTCATTTCCCACTGATTGCTTCCTTAAAATGAATCAACAACAAAAATCAAATAATATGCAACAGGTCGATGGTCAACAGACAGAAAAGTCAAATTATAAAACCAGTTGGAATCACACGGACACATTGAAATTATTGCTCTGAGTTAATTTTACATAATTTATTCAGGATGATGATGGTGATGATGGTGATGATCCGGAAGTTTGTAAGCCTAATACTTGAAAAAACTTGGACTTTAATCCATGTCGATTGATTGATCCGGTTGATTCTGAACTTTTGACACCACTTATTGGAGTTCTCTGTACATAATTGCTGCCGATTATCAATGAGCTCTGATTGTGATGTGGGTAAAAAAACAGGATTGAGGGAAAACAACAAAAAAGAAACAAAAAAACCAAAAAATAAACATAAATAATAAGTAAATAAGAATCAGAATAGAAACAAGAAATGTAAAATTAAAAACAGATTGACAGGAAAATAAAAAAGTAAGCAAAAACGACCCGAAACCAGAAAAGTTAAAAGCGAAGTTAATATGAGAATGCAAGCAATTTGAAGTAACCAGGCAATAGTTAAATATAAGGGAATCAGAGCTATCATGCAATTATGAATTGACCGAACATTAATCAATGTTAATACCTTGAAACATAAACTAATGTTAATTGAAATATAACCAAATTAGATAGTTAACGTTAAGCTGACAAAAGTGAGTATAAGGTGAAAAATAAAAGGTTGTTAAGATTATGTATAGAGGTTAGCAAAGATGATATGTAATACTATTTTTCATTATCATTATTATTATTATTAAAATTATACTACTTTGTTGAGTCTAATAATAATGTGATGGTTAAGTTAATTAACTCACATCCCCAGATTGATTAACAGTTGAATCACCACCAAAACTATCAAGTGACTCTCTTGAACCTCTCTGGCTGCCATCTTTAGATGAGAACGAACGTTGTTTTGCTTCCTTTGCTTGTTGGGCTGAGATAAAATCAGTGCTCAGATAATGATGAGATTTACCTTGACGAGCAGCAGCATCTAAAGCCTTTGTTTCATAATTACATCCAGATTTCAATAAATATGATATTCGTTAAGAAGATCAAGAAGAAGAAGGGAAAACAGAAGAAGAAGCAAAGGAAGAGAAGAAAAAATATTCACAAGAAAAACAAGGAGACGGGAAGAAGGGGACAAGAGAAAAAATCTTCATCAAATTGGATACCAAACAAGTTGCAACATTAGATTCATAGGGTAACATAATCGGATACTTTAATTTCCCACAAATAGATGTTAAAATTAAATCAATTAACATTATTTATTAGTATTAACAGTGAGAAACAATAAGTTAAAATAGAGTCAAACAAATTCACATTGTCATAGTGATGATGATGTAAAGTTGAAGAGGCAATCATTGGTTGACAATAAAATTAGAGGGAAAATTGAAAAGACCAGAAAATGAAAATTTTTCAATCAAAATGAATAAACAAGAAAAATATCAATCATTTGGTTTAACTAAATTTATTTAAAAATTAAATCAAAAGGTAAAGGGGTTAAACAAAGGGATAATCATGAAAGATTAAGATGAGGAATAAAAAAATTGTTCAATCTTTTGTATTCTTGGAATACAAACAGCATTAATGATGTATTAACGTTAATATAACAAAAGGGTCAATTGAAT
The DNA here is from genome assembly GCF_039701765.1 of Tetranychus urticae. NCBI lineage: Eukaryota > Metazoa > Arthropoda > Arachnida > Trombidiformes > Tetranychidae > Tetranychus > Tetranychus urticae. The sequence goes on along the minus strand of NC_142958.1, from coordinate 18,642,363 downwards.
GTATTTTTTCTCATTTTTTCAGAGTCTTCTTATTATTTAATTATTAATATATGATTATTTTTATCCATATCATTAAGATTGTATCAAATGTAATCAACAATTATAACTATTGATTAGCAGCTATTGAAAAGTACAAAAGAAAAGGAGTAAATCATGAGAAGAAATTGAATAAAATAGATTCAAAGATCAATTCAATTTACATCTTTTTCATCAACAATTGTGTTTAAAATTAATTTTAAGGCTAACATTTCAAGTCTAAACTGATTTTTAAGGCTTTCACTTTACTTTGATTGTGTTTGACTGTTATTATCATCATCATAATCAACACAAAGTTCAGGCAAAGGGTCAACAGATGATTCCTATTGAGTTATAATAGAAGTTTAAATATTAAATAAAAAGGATTGACTTATTGAAAGACAGCTTTTGGTGTGAATTGATAGCGATGATGATAATAGATTGTCTAATTAGTTCAATTGTGATATCAACAGTTGAAATGGGAATAAAGAGTGAAGAGTTGGTTGAGATTGATGATGCATTGAAACACACATTGGATTTGCTTCTTTCTGGTGCAAAATATTCAATCGACCCGATTGGTACATTTCATGTGTAATAATGGGAAAAGAAAACAAAAAGTTCTAATGAAAAGGGCTGATAAATAATGATCATGGTAATAATAGTGAACAAAAAAAGAGTAAGAAGAAGGAGAAAAAACAAAAACATTGAGAAAGGAGAGAGAGAAAAAAATAAGTGATGAGATTTTTTGGGTTTTGGTAAATTTGAGTTTGGACTTGAATGTGGGTGCACTTTTGCCTGGTGCTGATGATGCTCATTGGATTCATTGATGTTGCTTTGGCTTCAAGACTTTATCACCATCAATCGCGACAAGACTCTTCACGCACTCGCTAACGTAAAAAATCAAAGAAAAATGGTCAACAAAAGAAACATAAAGAGAAAGAGTTGGTCAGTTGCCGGACGATAGTTGAAGGATGGAAGGATCAGGATCAATGACAATAGTGACCAGATAATAAGTAAAAAAAAGGGAAAATAAATAGCAATGCAAATGAAGTGTCCGATGATCAAAAGGATTGGATGCAAAAAAATCAGTGTATTCACGATTTAGATTAACATTAGCAAGGAAAGTTAATATCAAAATAAAAAGGTATTTTTCATACATTTTCACCGAATAGAGAAGGTTAATTTAATTTTTACTTTAAAATTGTTTATATATTGTAACTTTACTATGTGATTTTAAGATTGTAATTTATATTGTCTTATGATGGATTGGGTTGAGAGGAAAAAAAGGGAAAACAATTCAACTTTGATGATAAATTATAAAAATAATGTATTAATATTAATACTTTGAAGGAGGGTCAGTGTTTCAAGATTTACATGTCAAGGTGATTTTAACTTGAATGACTATAAAAGTAGAATCAAAAACGTCAAGTGTTTGGCGCTTTTAGGTGTATAACTAATAATTGACTGGCATTTTGCCGTCAAACAAAAACCAGGTAAAACTATATCTACGTTATTTATATATATTTTATGTGCATGTAAAAAAAGGTTTGTAAATATTATTTATATTAAGGGATAAACACTCTAATAAGTGGTAATAATTGTGTTTGTATTGAAAAAAAAACAAGGACAAGTGAAGACACCAAAGACAGGGTTTAGATGAGGTCGCTTTTTATACTGAGACTCACCTCTTTGCGAGCACGCAAAGCACAATCTTCTAGCGTAACTGCCGCTTCATATTTCCCTTGGCGTCTGTACAATGCTCCAAGATTTTTTAACGTTGTAGCCACTGTGGGACTGTTGATGGGAAACAAGAAGAAAAGACAATATTAGTTGATGCTATTGATGGATGAATGGATTCAATGGGAAGGGATAATTTTGACGGATTTTCTGGTCATAGTTGGTGTAAAAAAAAGTTTCATGTCTAGTTATTCATGACGGAATTGAGCTGAAAGTTTCCCAAAGAGACAACTTTCAACTCCATTTATTGTTGCTTTTGTTTTTCTAGTCACGTTGGGTTTCAATGTATGCATGGTTTGGGTTTGCAAATGATAAATGAACCAAAGAGATTTAATCAACAATTGAATTGTTTGATTGAGGGGAAAAAAGTTAACTACTTGTGACTTGTTGCTATTTTCAATTTGAAATGTTTTTAAAGGCCAAGGATGGCAGATTATCATTATCATCTTAAATTGATTTATCAAGTATTTAAAAATTATTGTTTAATCCTATTGAGCAAAAAGTGATTCAATGGGTTGGTGATTAAAACAAGAGGTCACCAGGTAAAGTGGAAGCAATCAATTGATGGAAATGATGAGGAATATGATATAAATAAGGTTGATGATGGATGCACGAATGAATGATAAATGAATATTTAAATGTAAAAATGATAACTATTTGAGGAAGTGTCAAGTAGGGAAGAAAAGTTGAAAAGATTTTGTTGAAGATCAAGGAATAGCGATATTGAGAGTTGAGAGGGAAGTGCGAACTTGACCGTGTAAGGGATTAATTAGATTAAAAATGATGAAAAGATGCATGATGAGGATGAGGAAGACAAAGGTAGAGAGGAAAAAGAGAAAAATGATTTTCTTTTGATATGTTCAAGGGTTAAACCATCATAAAGATGTCTTGAAAGTGATTTTTTTCAAATCAAGTTATTTCTGTAATTTTTTAGCTAATGATACGTTGCTTTGAAGGAACCACAAAAAAGTGATTGCAAGAGGTGTTGACGTGGATGTTACAAGGGCTAGAGAATCAATAAGGAAAAGTAAAACACAGAATGAAAAAAAATGTTGAAACAGCATGCAGGTAACTATTAGGTGATTCAATGAGAAGAAAAATTATCACAAAATACAAACAATGATGGGAATATAGGTTTCAATTGTTGAATTTAGATTTAAATTTTCTCTGAGGTTTGAAAGGTCTGAGAAAAAACAGAAAAGTTGAGAAAATGAAAGCTCAAGATTCAGAGACACTGTTAATTGAAACAATGCAGTACTAATCAAGTTAATGGTAGCAATGGTGAGGTAAACAAGTGTGTAAAGTCATGCAGAGAGGTAAAAGAGGATTCAATTTCATAAGCATTCATCTATGTCAAATGAAAAAAACAAGTTGAAGTGATTAAGATGAAAAATGGCAGCAAAATGATCAAAATGGTAAAGCTGGGAAGTTTCAAGTATAACAAGGCACTACCTGTGGATGGACAAGATTCAAGTGAAAAATTGAATTTCCAATTAGCATAATCATGACTTGAGAGGATCAAGAAAATATCCAATTCCGTAATCTTTTCAGTCAAGTTAGGTACCTGTACTTAATACTAGTATTGACAAGAGTTACACGTTTTTCATTTGGATTCATGGCCATACAGAAGTGGCCTTTTTTGCTATTGTTTTATATTGTTCTGAAAAAGTAATTGAAAAAACTCATGGCACAGTCTGTTTCAACTGAGTAAGTGGCAAAGTTTACGGAAACAGATAACTTTCAATCATGTTTTTACCATTAGTATGGATGTTGCTGTAAAAGTACGATGAGCTACATTTTTTGTTGTGCTTCAACCAGAAACCATTTAAAGTTGAAAATAAACTTATCATTCAAACAATAAAGATTGTCATTGACAAGGAGTTGCGATTCGTTGATTATTAAACGAGTGATTAATATCAGCAGGGAAAGAGGAATACTTTTAATTGAAACATAATTAAAAGAATGATGAGATGAGAGAGAAAAAGAGAGAAGGAAAAGTGATCTTCCTACATTTCATTTTGAGTTAATAGTTTTCTTATGATCCAGTTTGTTTTAACATGTAAATTTAAAAATAACTGCTTATTTAAATTGTAAGAAATCTTTATATCACTATCTATATATAAATGTGTATTGACTAATGAATTGTACTTTCAATTAACCACAAAAAAACGGTTAACCATTTAATTAAATCAAGAAGAAAACAAATAACTATTAGTGAAAGGTTCGATTATTAATTAATCATGTAAAAACAACAACTGCTTATCGTAACTCCTAATTATAATCCGTAAAATCAATTGTAAACGTTATTACATTTAACCTTTTCTCATTTAGCTCAACTTTTCTTGCTCTCACTTATTTTGTTTGTTTGGTTGACCTAATCATACATACAGGTAAATTGAACAAAAAAATGGGTTGGGTTCGCTGAGTACAATGAAATAAATATCATGAAATGAGAGGCAGATTAAACATGCAATTGGAAACCGTGTAAAATCCTCTCAGATGAGATAGCTTTTCTGACTTCTCCTACAATATGAATCAGCAAAAGTATCCATTGAATTGCAACTTTTTTAACAAAATATAAAATTATAATCTAATGTAGGGTTAACAGCAACACTCATCCTTATATAAATCTGTTTTTCATTTTAAACGGTTCCATCTTTAACTCTAATTGTTTTATCTACTTGGCGTTTCAACAGAACATCTTTTTTTACAAGCAAAAAATGCATGTTAAAACTCAATAAACGCTTTTTCATTTTCAACAGGTCTTTTTTTTCTTGTGAAAAATAGTGAAACAGCAACAAGTAACCCGAATTATACATGCTCAAGATGGGGTGGTTGGGTTAGAATTGAAGTTGAACAAATAATGAAAATAATAATAGTATGTATAAGATAATAATAAATAAAATAACAAACATAACAATATGTTTAACAACCAATACCGTGACCAGAAGTCTTTGCAATGTTGCAAAAAGTGTTAAATTGATGTAAAAACTCTCTTCTTACCATTTGTCAACAGCTTTATACCATGTACCAGAATCTGCATTAGGGAAAGGTGAATTATCCTTATTCTTATTTTTACTCTCTTCTCTTTCTTCTGCTATCTGCCAGATTGGCTTGTTTTCCCCTTCTATGTTACCGAATTCTCGAACATGAGCTCGAGTTAAAACTTGTTTATACAGCATTTCAGCTTCTTTGTATTTGCCTTGTTTTAAATAAGATGAAGCTAAATTATTTTTCGTTTTAGCTACATTGGGATCATCAGGTCCGAGAACTTTTTCATAAATTTCTAGGGCTCTTAAATAATACTTTTCCACTTCATCATATTTTCCTTGATTTTGACAGAGTAGGGCAAGATTGTTTAACTGTTTAGCAACATCAGGATGATTTTTACCCAAGACACGTTCACGAATTTCCAATGCTCTCATACATAAGGGTTCAGCTTCTTTATAACGACCACGTTTTCCATAAAGAACGGCTAAATTGTTAAGAGTTGCTGCAACTGCTGGATGGTTTTCACCAAGAGTCTTTTCCCGGATTGCTAGTGCATCATTCAAAAGATTTGCAGCCTCTCGATATTTATACTGATCACGATAGACGAGGGCCAAAATATTTAACATGGTTGCCACATCGGGATGATCGTGGCCACTTGTTTTTTCCAAATCTTCTAATGCTTGTTTACATAATGGTACTGCCACCTCATACCTTCCCTGTGATGCATATTGAATGACTAAATTATGAAGTGTTCGAAGACGAGCTGGTATCTCATAACCGGCATTGGCTACGGCAGCCATTTGTCCTGGTGGGGTTGGCGTTAATCCTTCGGGATGTTGTTCCTCTTCATCGTCAGGAAAACCAAGATCAAGAGGAGCTTCACTTTCTGTTTTACTTTTTTCCATTGAATCATCGGCTGTCTGTTAACATTTAAAAAAAAGATTAAAAAAGATGAAATGAAAACAGCTTATAGATAAAACACAGAAACAGATGCTTAAAGTAAGTTTGATTGAGTATACGTACACTGGCCTCTCCGAAGTCGTATTTTTTAATAGAATTCAAAAATTCAAGATGTTTCTTTTCTTCTTCAAGATGAGCAACTTTTTGTTCAGAGACTTGTAAGTTTTGTTGTGTGTTAGCCAATTCATCTCGTAGCCAAGCATTCTCTTGACATAATCGTCGAACTTGAGCTCTCAATTTTTGTTTTTCAGCTTCAACTGTTTGTAAGTGACCAGCTAAGGCAATCATAACTTGAGCCTCAGACAATCCAAGTTCAATACTTTCGATGGTTTTTTGGACGATGGATGTCTTCTCTTCCATAAGTCTTAAGTTGGGGTCATTTTCACAATGGTCAGATTGTTGGATAGCTTCTAATGAAGATAATAAGCCACTATGGATGGAAAGATTTTCATTCCTTAAAGCATCAAGTCCTTGAATCACAGTTTTGGTGTTTGTAATGATATCCTCTTGTGTCATCGCCGTCATTTTTACAAATGAATTGTTAGTACTATGAACGAAAAATAAAGTAATGGGAAACAATTGAACAGTGAATACTGCAGTTGAATGTATTGAACGTCACTTAAACCAATAATAATTAAAAATGGAGATGCATACGGTTTGGTTACCTGTAACCAAGTGACTTGTTACTTGACAACACAATACAAAAACCAGTACAGTCAGAACCGTAATATTTACACACTTTCCTTTTTTACTCACAGCAGAGTCATCTATTGAGTGTTTGTATTGTTGAGTAAACTGAATTCTTGAACTAATACAGAATCGATGTGTAAACTACTGTAGAGAGAATTATAAATGATATACGATCTTTTGTAAATCATGAATGGTTGGATTTTGGTGGAATTTCAATCAAATATTGTTCAATACTTTCCCTCGCTGATCTAATACTTGAAACATGACCATGATTCTAATGTAATCACGACAAGGAAATCACAGAAATAACAATACTATACAACGATATGGAAGTATTAAAATATCTTTTGATTAAAAAGTTAAAGATTAATCTAAAATATAACAAACAATGCAAGCAAAAGGTCAATTTCTAAATAAACTGATAAATCTGATCAATTAAAACACCTGTAATTTATGTCACAAGTTCACTTTTCTCGAGTTGGAAGGGCCAGAATGAATAAGTGAACAAATCATGAAAATTTTCTAATCGGTAGAATTGCAACAGAAATTAAATAGTTTATTAGAGATGCAGATCAAACTGGGTAGGATTAGAACTGATGAAGATACATCCACAAATGTTATTATAAATAGGTTAAAAGTGTTCAGCTACTATGACAAACGATTTTATTCAGGTTAACTATTACCATCCAGCATACAGGGTAACATTTATCATCCAGAAAGGTGCTATTGAGAGTTTAAATAATAACAAATGGTTGATAAGAGACATTTTATGCTATCTTTTAAGATATCATTTTTATTGAACCTGAGAGAGCATAATTAGACCTCGTCTAGTATCAATACAACTTAACTCTTAATTTCACTGAGAATAATGAGTTTAAATGACCAAAAAATCCTAAAATGTTGAATTTTGAATACTATTTTAAGTTGAAGAAAACAAATGAATTGAAAATAAATGAAGTCAATGTACGGGAAAGAAGAGTAACTGCAGACAGTGAAGTTAACCCAAGGAGGAGCTATGAAGGAAAAACATAGACTAAGCCTACAGAGAAACACAAATCACTAATGAAATGCGAGTGAAATGAATATAATAAACCATGAACACTAATTAGATGAATCGAAAATCAGATGAATTATAAATGAAATGGCAATTAATAACTAATAAATTACAACATCTATAAGTTGACTCTTTTAGAAACAACCTTAGAAGCACAACACAACTCTGCTTCGCTTATGAATCACAAAATGACTTACCTATTCACTCCTTAACCATGAAATTGAAGATGTAGTGTTGATTAAGTACGCTTGATGACACAATAAAACACTGCTAAATTAAATTAAATAATAAAACAAAACACAGGACAATTGTCATATACCTATTTTACCATTTATCCCTTCATTTGAAAACAATTGCTTTAAGCTGATCAACAATTTTGCTACCTAAATGATACTAGCTCCATCTTATGTATTTGAATATCAACTTGTAAAAAATCAAACGCAATTTTGGATTAATCAATTTTACATCGAATCATTGATCTGTTAGATCGGTAATCAATCAAAAACAGCATATATTATGGTAGTCTGTTCAAATAAAAATAAATTCTTGAATATTCTTGATTGCCCTGGGTACTGTAAGAGCTATGTTTCAATCAGTTCATCGAAAATGTATCGAATAAGATTTTTGTTTTATTGTTAAGCTTTTAAAGCCAGGTTTCAACACCCGGTAGCTGATAACAAGTTATTTGGTACATTGTATTGTAAGCATTTAGTTTTACATTTTATAATAATAATAGTTTGATGGAGTACAATGTGTTGGAGTTATTTCATAGCTTCAGAGCAAATTGAACATTTTTGATCTCGTTTATCTTGAACTAACAAACTAACAAAGCCTTTATCTTTCCTATCAAAGTTTGAAATCAGTTTATTTTGAAACACTCTTGGGCTATCGACTTTAATTTTTAAGCCGATTCTGTTTGATTCACTCCTTAAACAAATAATCTTAAACTCATAGTTAAGTGGTTTAAACTAGAGACGTTTAAACTCAATGAGAAGTAAGGGTGAATGAAATCAACGCTGGATGGCGTTAGCTGGTTGCTCATTGCTTTTTTTGTTTTATTTTTATTTTTGGTAAATCCAGTTTCAACTCATTGTGGATATCAACTCATTCATTCATTCATTCATCAACTTAACTCATTCCATTATCCAGTTTCAACCCATATCGTCAATTTTGTCTAGTAATTTTCGTTTTTGTTTTCGTTTCTTTGAAAAAAATTTTATCTTCGTTTGCTTTTTCCATTACTTTTTTTCGCTATTTTTCTTTTATTTAAACTCTGGTTTCTGGTTGATATTTAAAAATTAGTTTTTATAAAGTTATCTTCTTAAGTTGATCATGATGAAGCAAGGATCTCTTTTAAAATGGACTTCTTCCAATGGTAATAAATGGTCCAAAAATCACGGTAAACCAAACTGGATTCATCCACCCGACGCATTGCAACGCGGTCATGTTGCCTATCTTGTCAAAGTAAGAATCTATTGTTACTTATTTCTTTGCTTGATTTGTCTTGATTGTAAAATATTTTCAGATTATTAGCAATCTTAAAAATGTAATCTTTGGTTTACTTGAGACAATTGACCTCTTTTCATTAATCTACCTGACCTATCGTATCTTTGCTCAGCATTTGTTTACATTTTACTCACTTATCTTTTTTGTTTTTTTTTCTGTCCCTTAGTTTTTAGGTAAAACAGAAGTAGATCAGCCAAAAGGCATTGACGTTGTTAAAGAAGGAATCCGTAAGATGAAATTTAGTCAACATCTACGGCGAGCTGAAGGAACTAAAACACCCAAGGTTGAGTTGACCATTTCTGTGGATGGAGTTGCCATTCAGGATCCCAAGAGTAAAAAAATATCCTTCCAATATCCTCTTCATCGAATCTCTTACTGTGCTGATGATAAATCGGATCCAAAGTTTTTCAGTTTCATTGCTAAAGAAGCCGAATCTGATCGTCACAGTTGTTTTGTTTTTGTATCCGACAAATTATCAGAGGAGATAACGTTAACTATTGGCCAAGCCTTTGAATTGGCCTATCGTAGGTTCCTTGAAACATCTGGACGTGATTTAGAGATGCGTAAACAAATAATGGTGCTTCATAAAAAAGTTCAGGAACTGGAAGCTGAAAACAGAAAAAAAAATCGTTTAGCTAATTATAAAAATAAGTCGAGATCATCAATGAAATCATCTGGTTCTGGTTGTTCATCCGTTTTAACAAATGGCTCTGAGATAAATAAACTACAGCCACTTCAACCACCACCGCCTGTTCAAAGAATAGCAAATCGAAGTCATCATCAACAGGCAACCATCAATTTGTTAGATATTGATGATCAACCAACCGTTGGTCGTAAGCTAGAAAATTTAAGCCTTGATGATCAAACATTTGATCCAAGGTCTTATGAAGAAATTAAAGTGAATAGTACGACGACGTCAACAACAACAAAACCCTTAATAGGCTCATCTTTAACATCATCTTCAATCAACTCATCGAATTCATCTGTATCTTCTTTATCCTCATCATCATCCCCGCCATTATCAATTAGCACAACATCAAATCAACCACTAACAGTGTCATCATTATCTGCAACAACATCAGTACCACCGACAACAACAACAAATTCAAAAATGACAACGATAAACAGTAACGGTCCAGTAAACAGTTACCCAGTTAACGGTCATGTCAATAACCTGGGTCATACCAATGGAACTGGTATTGGTCATAATCAAGATAATACAACTAATGAAGCTAAAGATATATTTGGATTTGAACCTTTTGATCCGGAAGCCAATAAAACCAATGGTTCTGATCCATTTGGAATGGGCTCTTTTGAGGCCAAACAATTAGAACAAGCGATTGGCGATATTGACAAGAAACTTGCTGAAATGAGAGTAAGTTTGACCCAAAATTTGTTCATTTTTCACTCTCCTTCATTGCCATCATCATCTTCTGAAATTTACTCTTTGGCATGACTTGTGAATATCAACCTCAAGCCGATCAACAACTCAGTTATCATATCAAAAATGATCAATTCAACTTTTGAACCGATCTAACCAAAAATGCAAATCCTTGTTACCATCTAATAACCAATCCCTGTGATAACCCTCTAGTCACCTTTTACGCCATTTTATGTCTAAATCTTAAGGTTTTTGTTTCTCACCTCAATCCAACCATTTACATGATTAATCAACTTGCATCGACACTGCACTCGATCTCATTGTTAACCATTTTCACATTTTTGTGTTCAACTTTACCCTGAAACATTAAACCTCACCTCAACACTGTCCATCTAAAGTTACACCAATGGGTTGTTTAACATCAAAAAATGAGCAACAACAAGCACAACCTGAACCAGCCAATTACTCATGGTAAATAGACTTTACCTTTAGTCTATCCAAATTGGCCGTTTGTCTTCCTTATCCCAACAGTTTAATCCTCTTGTTTTTACCTAACAACATTTGCTCATTGTTTCACCCTTTTCATAGCTTAAAATACAATAACAATCTGTTGATTTCCCATGCAAATTAAATTGACCTTTTTTTCAAAATCTTTTTCTTCTTCTCTCTTTTTAATCAATTGCTTTCAACAATTTACTAATTTTGCGGAATCGTCATCTTTACTTGCCTTTGTATAAACCAGGAATAACCGGGAAAATATTGATCCTTGTGAATATACAATTGAAAATGTAAACAGTTCAACTGTCATTAAAAAAACCTGGCTCAGTAAATGGGAAACAGTTTATTGTCCAAAATTGTCAAAAGTCAATCCTATGCATTTTTGATTACCTTGATTCAGCAACAGTTGATGACTGTGTTGACTGTACCATCTTTATTGGACCCACAAAGGGAAGGTGAGTCAATGAAATAAATACTTGAAATTTGATGAAATGAACAAACTCACAAAGAGTGTAAAAGGTTATCCAATTTTGTCCAATCATTTTCCAGTTGATTGTTGATGGTTAATAAGATGGCAAAAGTTTGATATTGATAAACATTTCTCTGTAATCTATCCACTTGCTTTGGAATGGATGAGTAGTTGAATGTGTTGAAGCTGATCCATATCGGATCAAGTCTGTGGTAACATTTCAATTGAAAAGACTCATTGAATGTTATTTCATTCAACCTTAACCAGTTGATTAGAAACCTTATTCCAGATGAATCCATGTTGAGTGTCAATAGCTTTTCATAACCATTCACTTGTAGCTTTATAACCAGAAAATAACCAGACAGAAAACCTCTGACAATGAAAAGTAACAGAATTTTTCATCTTCACTTTCATAAGAAATCGCAAGTCAACAGCTGTTTCAATCACAATGGGTGATTAGTGACTCAAGTCCTGGTGAATTTGAGTGACCTTTAGAGTTTATTATTGCAAGAAACGGTTCAATCAGATTTGATTCATTTCAATAATTGATTACCTTCAAGTCAAACTCTAAATCATTCCAATCATCTCAACAGATAAAGCGACTAAAGCTCCAACATTCAGTGTTGCTAAAATTGGTTAAACCATGAAAATAAATGTTTAACCAAATATTGAACCTTGCAATTTGTCGAAGTTATCCTGAGATAATCTTTGTAAACTGAAAACTCGCATAAACCATTTTGTAACATTGTGATCACTTGACGAGGCATAAACAAATGTTGAAACTGAGCAAACAGCAAGATGAACCTGTAAAGATGAGATAATTAAGGCGATAAAGAAAATGAGAAAATTCTTCATTTGAAAAAAAGAACTTTTCTTTTTCTTTTTCTTCCCTGGATAAACATTCCGCCTGAAAATGTTGTTCAAATGTTACTTGAATTAGTAGCAAAATCAGGCAGAAGAAGAAGATGAACAAGGAAAAGAAAGATTTAACTAACAAGGAAACTCTGAATAAACAGAACATGGAAAAGGGTAAAGAAAATTTCAACCTTTTTTACTCTTCTTTTCGGTTCAATGGAAACCAAAGTTTACCCAAAAAATCAGAGAAATGACCAAAAATAAACTCAATGTTATCCAATTGTTTAAGCAAATGATATTAATCAATAGCAAGTCCGGAATGAAAATGGAAATGAAAGGTTTCTCAGGAACTGAGTCATTATTTTTGAAATGCAAATCTCTTGCTCAGAATTTGAAACTGTGACCTTCTAAATCGAAATCACTTTCGTCATCAAATATCAAACTTTTTCTCTAATCGTATCTTAGTCAACGTAACCGAATTTTATGACGTTTAGCTTGATCAGGTGTCACTTTTGCGTTTATGCCCGTTTTCATCATGTATTTCTTGACAGCCTTTTCGTTTACACATCTTTCGCTTTTGCTGCATAAGCACGAAAAATTTAGCCATCAACTATTCGAAGAATTTTTTGGTTTGTTCGAATCGGTCAGGCTGAGTAAGTCGAGTTAGAATCCAAAATTGTGTGATTTTGCTTAAAAATGGACTGACTTAAATACATGTTTTTATCCAATTTAAATCTTTGTTTCGCGTTTTCAAGTATAACAATTTTTGAGTTGAAAATATTTGACGGTTTAGTCTAGAAAATTGATCAGAACGAAAAACGAAGTTTCATTAAACATTGATTACCTGACAGAAAAGATTCAATGGGCAATAAATATGGAAGAGGCTCAAGACTTGATTTTGTCTTGATTAATCTTTCGATTAAAAAAATTTGAATAATTTTAGCTTCCATAATTGGTTTAAAACCGCATCTAAGGAGGACCTGCAAATGGATAGGGAAAATCTCCTCTTAGGATATTTTGATGAAATGAACTTTTTTCAATGTAATTTTTTATGCTGATTCCGAATATCTGTTTCTTTTTTTGCTAAGACAACGCATTCGAAAAGAAAGTTCATATTATGATTCGAAGGTTGCATTTTTTAGCTCGTTAAAAGAGGTCGCTAAGCCAGTCGATTCTATTCGTGGTTTATGTTATCAAGGGTACTGAATAATATAGTGAAGGTTTGGCCACTGAAAAAATCGCCAAACAGGGTCAAAATTGCAAAAAAACAGATAAAATATCGATTTATTAGTGACCTTTTAAAAATTACGAAGATGCCGTCTAAGCCAGCTAAATTTTGACATAATCAATGTATTCGAGCGTGCTGAATAATATGGTGATGGTTTGGTTCCTGAAAAAATAGCCAAACAGGGTGTTGCATTGACATTTGTAAAATTTAACGAAATCCAGTTTTCTGCGATTTTCAATCTGTTTGGCTATTTTTTCAAAGCTACAACCACCAATAGATTATTAAACATACTCAATTACACTATTTTTGCCAAGAATTAGCTGGCTTAGACGGCTTTTTAAATATTTTCAAAAAGACGCTCATTAATCCCTGTTCAAATTCAGTTTTTTACAATTTTAACCCTGTTTGGCTATTTTTCGAGGAACCAAACCATCACCATATTATTCAACATGCTCAATTACATTGATTATGTCAATATTTAGCTGGCTTAGACGGCATCTTCATTATGTTTAAAAGGTCACTAATACTATGTGATATTTAGATATTTTGGCCGATATCTCAAAAACTATGCATGATATAAAAAAATAGATTTGATTTATGGAATTGGCATGGAATTTTATGTCTGAAAAGTACCATTTCAAAAAAAATCGAGAACAGGCGATTTTGCAGGTCCTCCTTAGCTTGAGAATAAATTAGAAATTCTGAAAATCTAAATTAATTTCGCGTTTTGAATCAAGTCTGACTGACAAGTAATGTCATTTCAAGTTCATTTTCATCTGTTATATTTTGACTAAAGAAGTGTTCATCTATTATTAGCTCAGTTATTAGCCGAGTGAAAATGAAGTAAAATTAAATTATCTGAACTCGAAGATGAAAACAATATTTCAAATCCATGAACAGATTAACATGAAAGGGAAATGCAGTTAGATTTACTTTTGATGAGATAAAAAAACAACTTTCGACTTTTCCATTCTTATTTTTCTGCAAAATAGATTCATGTTAAGTCGATTTACAGTGTTTAACGCTTTTATTGTCTCACTAACCATCATTGATTACAAGATAAAGTTTCAAGTTTCATTTATTTGATATTGCAATGAAAGGGACAACAAGGAATGATCAGAGAAATGTCGATCTGTTGACATAAATCATTTTCCTGATAAACTTCATTAACATGAGATAAAATGTTTACTTCTACTTGAACCATTACCATTCGCCTCCAGGTCAATCCCAATTTAGCATTCCCAATCTCAATGTCAATTCAGTTTCAAGTTTCATTCTTTAAATTATTCATCATTTTCCCACCTTTTTCACCTTCTTTACCTTTCCATATGACAACGACATTAACATTCATTAGATTAGTTTCCATCAACTCAATGAAGCTTCGATATTTTCATCTGTCAAACATGATAATGTGATAAAATCCATACATAAGTCGAAGCATTTTGCATGAGAATTTGAAAAATTTCTTTTTTCCAAACCGAAACAATTGGCCACAAAAATGTGAAAATTAGTTGAAAATTAAAAGCACTGGGAATGAAAGGAATGAACGAAATGCACTGAATCCCTGCAAGTTGGGAGTGATTCCCATAAAATTGGATTCAATGTTGACTAAACATGAAACCTTAAAGTAAACCTAAAAATAAACTTTATATGAATAATGATAATGGTGAAAGAGTTGTACATTGTAAATATTGTAAATGAATTGAAGAGTTTATTTGTTCAATCTTTTTCCTGTTCAGTTGCAATTTTGCTTGAAAAAACACTATTCCGTTTCAACTTAATTAAATTTCACGTTTCATTAATTGTGTCCATCAAAATGCTAGGAAATGTCTTTCAAAGAAAATGTTTTCAAAGAAAAAAAAACATTTTTTCCCCAATAAAATGTTGAATCATGAAAATTGTCGTCCAAATGTTTCTATTCATGAAACGCTACAGATTGATCTTTTGAGTTCATTTCATGTCTGCCTCGCAAGTCTTTTAATTTGTTAACCTTTCACTCGTGTTTACCCTGAAAGAATGAATTTTAAATTGAAAAAGTCTTTTTCCTCTCAACGAGTTTGATTCTTCATGAAAGAAGATGAAATTAAAAACTAAACTCTTCTCTTTTTTTGGGTTTACATGAAGAAGTATTTTCTGATTAGTAATGGTAAATAACAATGAACACGAATGAGATGATAATGAATATAATTTCCCCTGAGATTCTGAAAGGTATATTGAGAACAATGGAATATGTAATTGTAAATGAAAATGCTTTTCTCCTGTTAACAGTAATTTAAATGTATTAATAGTTAATAGTTGAGAAAATTGTTCAACAGCTTTCAAGCCTCAACTTGCATTATGCTTTTTTTCGGGTTCTGCAAATCCTTCAAGAATAATTCAAATATCGAGTTTTGTAAAAGCAAAGATTCCTGTTGAACAATCAGAAATTGTAATTGGATAATAGACGATGAAATGCTTAATGAGATGCAATTTACTTAATGATTTGGAGATTGATTTTTTCAGCATTTCTCGTCTTCTTGTTGTTGCTCAAAGCCATTGGTTTGGGCTTTTCAGCTTCGTCTTTTTACACTTATTGTATTTAAACTCTAGCTTTAGTTGAGCTACTTCAAGTGATATTATTGCTAATGTCAACCTTTGCTAATTTTGCCTTATTGCAACAAATTGTATTAAATAAAAGCTGTAACGGTAAGCTAACATTTTGGTTAGAACCCAAATTATTGATAATTCATGACTTAATGTTTGAAATGCTATTAGGTGAACCAGAAAGGTTTAAACCTCTAACAGTTATTTCTTTAGTTAGGAATTAGGTTCAAATTAAAGAGCAATATTAAAGATTAAAGGCCAAACTCCTAAAAATGTTATTTCTAATGCTCTCATGTGGAACATTTTCCAAATGGTTGTTGAGATATCAGCGTTCAAAGTCAGGGAAGACTTTCATAGGAAACAATGGGGTTCAGACCGAAAACTTGCAACTAAGCGCACAAAAGTGATATGCTTAATCAACCAGGATAGAGCATTTGATGTGTTCTGGACTTCGAAACATTTCCTTAGATAGCTCCAAAAACGTCCTTTTATCAACGTTTTTTCATTAATTTGTAAAAATAAGGTACATGAAATACAACTCTCCACGCGTCTTGAAGATATCCAAATGTTCACCCTTGTGGTGATACAAGATGTAACAAGATAAGATGGATAAAATGAGGATAAATATCGTTGACTTATTGACAAAATATTCTGAATTTGGTCGCACTAGCTTTAAATGATGAGGATAGTTTGTCTCAGAATGCTTGCCTTGGCTTTGGTCAAACCTAGGGCGATCATCCCTTTATTTTTATGTAGTTTAATCTTATTTGTAATTTTAAAATGTAATTCTGGCCAAGCATCGTATGGCTACCGAGGGTGGACATATGAGCCACTCAGCCATCTTGACTCACTTTGTCAGCGCCCCATTACTGATTAATAAACTTGCTATTGCCCTTTGGTAGTGTCTTTAGTTTTTGACTTTTGGTGTGCTGACATCTATTTAATTAAATTTTACGGTTTAGACAATTAGTCCACTTTAATGACTTACCCTGAAGGGAAAAGGGTAAAAAGGCTAAAGGGGAATCACTGGACCGGACTAATTGTTTAAACTACAAAATTTAATTGTCTTCCCTTGTAGTTCACCTAGATGTCACCACTCCAAAAGTGAAAAACTTAAGGCAATCCTGTAATTAGTTAATTTAATGATGAAGCAGACTTTCAACGTTTCTTGACTGCAAATGAAACAATTTGGTTGACTCAAGGGTTAATGTTTATTATGGCAAGCTTAATCATTTAACTGACATTTCTAGAAAAACTGTTGAACGGAATCAAAAGCATTGATTATATTATCTAATGGTTCATTAGACAAGGTCTAAAAATATCAATTTTTAGCTTTTATTGATGACAAAATGATGAATAATGACATTTGTTGTTCAATTCAATACTTTTTGTATTCATTTTGTGTATTATTTTTGAATCTTATGTTTGCTGCGTTAAACTGGAACACACAAAATTAATATTGATCACTGCAAAGGTTATTAATTTGATGATTAAGATTTGATCCTAATAAAGATTCATTTTAACTGATGAAAAGCATTGAATGAAAAGAAAGGTTTGTTATTGATTTGTTATCTTGCAAGCAAAAATAAAGCATGTTGATGGTTGTTTTGATGAGACAAGTTGAATAAATATCGATCCAATGTTCCCTTTCGGTTAAAGCATTCATTTTAGCTATAAAAAGCTTGAGAAAGGTTGAGTTAACTCTGTTAATTCTGGTAAAGATGATGATTAAAGATTGTTGATTAAAGTAAGCCAATGACGACCTGTTGTTTGATTGTTTCGTTAACTGGTTCCTCTTAATAAGACCTTTTCATCCCACAGGAGTAATGAAATAATGAGAAATAAATTCAGTCCAGATTATCATAAGCTTTACCCTTTGTTGTTGAACGGTTTGGATCATACATTTTGCCTACATTTAAATAAACATTGGTATTATTAGGTACAGTGAGAGCAATGGGATTTGGTGCAGTTATAAATGTTTCCACCGAACATGTTTCTGTGCTTTCTGTGCTTTTTTACCCTTCAACCTTTTCCATTTACATAGGAATCTTCAATTTTGATTCATTTGACTATTTTTGGAAGCTTAGTTTGATGTCAGTCTTTAAATTTTAGCCCATTTTTACAAGAAAATTTCTCAGTTTGTATTGTGAAGAGATTGTTTGCATTTGGTAAAAGCTTATGAATATTTTGTACATTACTATTATTTGCTTACCTCAATTTGAATAGCAAATTTCAACAACACAATACTAATAATCATTTAGCAACATTTTAGACACTGTTTTCATTTGAAAATCAAATTTCATTTCACATTGAATTGAGTCGAGTTGAATATTTGGTGAAAATACCATCAAAGGTTCGAGGTAGCCATAAAATATTTGACTAAAATATCAAGTTCATTAACCAAACAATTACAGTAAAGTACCAGATAATGTCCTGTGAAATAGCTTATTTACACAGCAAGGGCTACTCAATGAGCAAAACATTTTTAATTAATCAAAATAACTATCAGGATTTGTATTAGTTTGTTAGGAAAGCTTACAAATTAACATAGCCAAGCTTCAAGAAAATTGAGTTTACCAAAATGTTAAATTAATAAAATCTTGGTGATTGAAAAAAAACAGTGGATCAGTGGATTTAGTGGAATCGCAAAGAAATTTAGAGTAAGCAGTTTCTTATTGTAAAAGCAATTTTTAATGTAAACCATTAGTAACCATTTGACATTATAAAACCGTTTGGATAATTTGGTCATAGTTCATTTGAAGAGTTGTAAAGTTTGCTTAATTGATTTGATTTTTCAAATAATCTTTGCAAACGGTTGAACCAGAAAACCTTTTGGTTACCATTTTGATTGGTTAATCCAACTGTTGAGATGGTACTGGTAACTGGTAACCTTATTCAACAGTTGTTAAGACAATGGAATAACCAGAGAGTTGTCTTACTCTTTGAGAACAGCGCGCCTTTAAGGTTGTCATCTATCAGTCATATTTTTACCTTTTGTTTTATTTAGTTTCATCTTTTACTCCAAAATTTCTAGATTTTTGTTAACCCACCAATTGTGCTTTTTGATTATTTTTTGTGTTTAATCAGTATCATCATTATCTAACGTCATGACAAAAGGTAAATTACGAACGAGTTCATCAAAGCCGGACCATTACTCAATCATTGAGTCTCATAATAATGGGCATACAATGGATGAGCTTTGTTCCAAGTATGGCTTGAAAAGGTCAACAATCAATCGAATAATCAAAAACTATGAACATTCTGGCCTTTCGTTAGTTATTAAAACTAAAGGATCCAAACCCAAGTTGACCAAAGACCAGTTTTCGAAGGTATTTTGTTACTACAACTCTTCGCCTAGAACCCTTATGGACATACAAAAGTTTATTTACTACATGTTTGGAGTTACAGTCTCAAAGAATACAGTCTCTAATTATTTGAAAAGAGCTCGCGATCTCAATCCTGGACTTTTATTTGATATAGATTATCCTAATAATTATATTAAAAGTCAAAAACCAATAAGTGATGAAGAAATAAGTCCAACTCAATCGACTGAAACACACGATTCAATAACAAGTATTATGGAATGCTCATTGATCACAGACGATACGGAATCTGAATTTTCTTTCAACAGTGAATAAACTCCATGCACGCTCGTTTGGATGGTTCCTACTCTTAATCTACATAGATGTTTTAATGTTACTCTTTAATTGTTTTTATGTTACCCTTTTTTAAACAAACCCAAACCCAACCTAAGTCACTCATCACGTTTTAGGTGTTTCAACCAGTATCTGGTCAACTTCATCTGACTTATTGTATTAAAATTATCTTTACTTTTGATTATCAACTCTACTTTCACCTAGAATGATCAATTAGAAGTAAAGAGATTTACACCACTCACAAGTGCACTTGTCAGTGCAGGGTAACCACTAGGTTACCTTAATGGTTATTTCTTATACACTGCACTGGTTACCTGCACTGGTTACCGGCACAGTTTCTTATCAATTCATAGATAAAATTATTGGTAAAACAAAGATAATAGGAAAATCTATTTTAAAAATTGAATTAATTGAATTACTCTGAACAAGCTTTTGGTCACAGCTTAGTCTAGTTGAATCATGATCATTGTTCACTTCACCGAATCATATGGAAATTCATATTTAACAACTAATTAATTAGTAATTCAATTTAATACAAAAAGAGCAAATTGACTGGTAAAAAAATCTTCAATTTAGTTTCAATCTTTTTCCAATTTTAGTGATTTTTTATCTTTAACTTTGTGTTGGCTATCTTTTACTTTCGTAGTGTAAATATTTTAAACCACTATCACTCGAAGTTATGAGATAAAACCCTCGGGCTCCGCCCTCGTGTTTAATTCTCATAACTTCTCGTGGCAGTGGTTTAATCTATTCAAAACAGGAGGGAAAAAGGTTATTAACAATCGTGAACATATCAAGAGGCGTAAAGTAATCTAAAAACCTCAAAGAAAGCTGAAAATTCTGGTTAAATGTTCATAATCTTATAGTTGTTACTCTTATTATTAGTTTAATTCTTATTTTTTCTTCTTCTCTTCTCTTATTACTTGTTTCACTTTTTATTATTTTCCTCACTACCTATTATCAAGTGTATTTACTATCACCTTAAGTAAACCCAGTAAACTAGATTAGATTGAGTTTGAAAATTTCATCAGATGATACCAGTTTAATTTGCAATCTAATGAAAATTTATAACGTCGTTTTTTTTCTATTTTCAGCATATTCCTTCGAAATTGTTCAAATTGTCGAATAATTTGTGCCAGTCAACAATTTCGTGCTCGTGATTGTAAATCTCTCTACCTATTCTTACATTGTCTTACTAAGCCAACCATTGAAGCCTGTGAAAACATTCAAGTTGCCTGTTATTCATTCTTTTATTCACAACTTTCAGGTAATTTATTATTAATTTAAAAGCTAATTTTGATCATTTCCATCATTTTCATTAGTAAAGCCTTTAATGAGTCAGTTGTCTTCATTGAATAACCTTTCAAGTCTAAACTTTGAATTCTAGTCACTTCAATGAAAGACTTTCATCCATCATTTAATGCGCTAACAATAGATGGCGATCAAAATAATACAAGATCAACCAAAGAGTTATTCTTTGAGATCAACTTAAATCTGAGCTTTTATTGATGGCTTAATTTTTGTGTATTAATTAATTTTTTGGACATTTCAATAATACTTTTGCAGATCAATTTAAATTAGCGGGTTTAACAGTTTTCAACAATTCATGGAGTCAAGTTTATGATTTTGGTGGAGCTGAAGGAACCCAAAATTGGTCTCTTCTTGATCCAGTAAGTATACAATATTTTGGTCTCGTCTGATTATATTGTAATTCATCATTTTTCTCCTTTCTTTGACAGGATATTCAGCCTGAAGAAGTTTTTGAATGTTTACTTAATATTAAGGAACCTGAAATCTCGTTGGATACAGTTTGAGTGTGGTTCCACGAACTTTGGGAGTTCGAACTGATCAATCGATTGAAACTGGTTTGGTGATATTTTTCCCTGATGGCAATCGCGAGAAAAGAGCCAAAGCCTATATTCGGGAAATGGCTGAAAAATCTGTGAGTTTAATTGTCGTTGTTAATGGCAAGTTATCGCTTAGTTTAATATAAGTATTTTGATTTACTTACTCAATTTCAGTGTTCCTTGGTTGCAACGAAAGAGTTTATGATGAAGGAGGTTGAGGCCATGCAAATATTTAAAACCGATTCATATAATTCCATTGTTGGCCGTGGTCCAGTTATCGCAATACAACATCTTGGTCCCGATTGTATTAAGAAAAGCCATCAAGCAGCTAAAACAATTGCTCTGGAAACTGGATCAACTGGACTTGTTTACGTTCCATCTAATCCAGAGATTGCAATGGAACAGATTAAGCTTATCTTCAACTCGATTGACCTTCCACAGGAAAAATTTAGCTCACCAACAATAGCTAACAAAGAAATAACCGAGTCAATAGAATGAAATCTTTGATGGAAAATTGTTCTTTTGTAAATTGTAAGGTTAAATTAGAGCAGCAGCAATTAGTATAAAAAGCTTTGTTGACTAAAACAATCCTTTTGTACCAATAATAATACTCATCATCATTTTCATCTAAAGTAATCAACATTCATACATAAAAATTGAAAATAAGCCTAAAACCAGTTCTCAATTCTGACCCAACTTATCAAATTCACTCAGAATTAACAATGTTTTTATGCTGAACAGTTATAAAAGCCATTTTTAAATTGTCTAAAACAGTTTTTGAGCGTGAAAGAAACGCGATTTTTAAACTTGAGACTTTTCAAGCCTATCTTATGACTAACTGTATAAGTTGAGAATCAATTATTCAAACCTCTTTGCATTACCATTATCTTTGTACCATTAGACTTTTCACCGTATAAAGAGCTTCATTTTTGACTTTAAATGATGATTAACCATTATTTGATAACCAAAACTGACATTTGATTGAGATGATGAACAAATTACATCAAGATGTATCTAACGAAACCGCTATTGTGTATAAAGAAAATCTAATTTTTGCAACATTTTCACTGTCAACTGTTGATCAGTGAAAATCATGAAATTGAACCAAGCAAAGATTTCCGCATATCACAATTATTAATGGTTAACCCAAGTCTGATCAATTTATATCAAACAATATCAATTGAACACTTCTATCTATAGCAACAAAAGGGTGAACAATAAACTAAAGGTTAAAACTGAACCTAGCACTCAACCCTGAAAGAGACACTTCGGAATGAAAGAAACAACTGACAAATGATTCTTCGTCTGTTTAACAATTGATTCACATGTTAATCAAATTAATGTCAATGGCGATCTAATGTCAAAACAAATTGGACTAATTAATTAAAATAAGATGAGATTAACCAGAGTCAGACGAATAGGTAATGAATTGAAAATTAAATTAACCAAATGGTTAGTGAACGTTGGCTTCAAAGCTAAAAACCAAAGTGAACAACAAACAGTTGCATTCAAATTGAAATGTAGATGGTTCATTGAATTAAATAAACAGACAAAGTTGACTCAATTTATATCAAATGGTCACTTTAACAGTCAATGTTAACTTGAAATTTAACGTTAACAATTGCAGAACCTGTCAATGTCAAGGGTTAACAAATGATTATACAGGGTTTGATAATAATGAACATGAATCAACAGCTGTTTAATAAATTATACAACTTATACTGCACTGTGCCATAGAAAAGAGTGCAGTATATGAGTCGCATACAATCATAACTTGTATGTAAACAAGTTATACCACTTTATCTCAACTATGTGTGATTAAGACACTCGGCTTTTTGCCTCGTTTATTACCGTGTTTCCGCACATTCTAGCACCGAGCTTGTTAATGAGTGAGTTCACTTTTAAGCTCTGTTGACACTCATAATTTAGCACTGTGGCTTAAAAATGAACTTAAAACTGGTTTTTATTACATTGGATACATATCTTTTTGTTATCGATTCTTGCTTTTTTTAATCATTTTTAAGACACAGAGCTAAATTATGAGTGTCAACATGACTTAAGAAGTGAAAATTTTCACTATTAAGCCCGGTGCTAGAATGTGCGGAAACACGGTAATCACACATACTTTCAATAAAGTGCTATAACATCTACTAATCCAATTGATAGTCTACAATTTACAAGTAATAAGCAATGTTTGAACTGTTGGTGAATCACGATGAATTTACCTGATTTGCTTATTAGCTGATGATTTCAGTGAAAGGTTGTCATGTTTACAGTTGATAATGTATTGGAAAGGTTTGCCAACTACTGTGTTAATCAGCTAGTTAATTGATGGATTTAACCATTGTCATTTCATGATCAGGTTTTAAGTTGAACATGAACTTGTACATTACTGTATCTTGCGGGATGTTAATTGTAAAGTAGAAGTGCTGCTTAATTGGCTGGTAGACGTGAGAATTGACCTGAACAACAATTGAATGGAACCAAGTATCTCTTAATATCATCATCATCATCATCATCAACATCATAATCGTAATAATCTTAATATGATCATTATGATCATGTAATGTAAAAAAATTGAGTCAACTTGAAAGGGATCAAAGTAAGAAAGCAAGTAAAATCGGTAAGGCTTTACTTTTACGGACAAAGGCGTGAACTTTAAAAATCATCCAATGGTATACGTCTTTTAAAAGCGCTCTTTATGATACAGCCCCTTGATCTAACTTACCTAACCAAAAAATCATATGTTTTAGTGTTCACGCCTTTGTCCGTAAAAGTAAAGCCTTACCGTAAAATCAATAGGAGCGAGCAAATGATTAAACTGTAAAGCTCACTTTTTTAAACTATTGCTTTTTGATCTCAATTAAATTTGGGATGAATCAATTTTATCTTAGTTTTTCTTACCTGATTGAACAATAAAGTGGAAATGATGTTGATGATGATGATAATGGTAATGGTAATGATTATAATGACCGGTTTTATTGTGTATCTATTGTAGCCTTTGAGTAATCACTGGTGATCCTATTTTCCTGGTGAACTGCAAAGTAAACAAGTTGGCTTTTATTTGAATTGGTTCCGTTTTGGGTTTACCTGCTTTTGGCTTGATTATTATTGATTGACTGGGTAATCTGATTATATTAATTGAATAATAATTCACATATTGTCGAGTTTGGTTGGCCTTGTTGTTTATTTGGGCCTAAGACTTACCTTGACTATTGATGGACATCATGCTTTGTTTATTGTCCAAATTGATTTCAATTATTTTAACGGTGAGAAAATGTCTAATGTTTACGATTAGACTCAACTCAAGATTCAAATTAACAGGTTTAATGTATCATGAACCATTAACAGAACTGTGGTAATGCAATAAAGATAATAATAATGATGATGTTAATAATAAACATTATCATTTGAAAGGGTTCATCAACCATCGACACCTACAACAAAACTGTCTAGAAACTGTTGAATAAAAAGTAGTAATAAAAAATAGTTAAACCATTTTTTTGAAGGTAACCAGTATATACCCAAATGGTTATATTGTATAATCTGCACTGTTTTTAAAATTGGTTAACTTCATAGTTAACCAGCACAGTTAACTAAATATGCACAGTTTGATCTAAGACAGTGATAAAGAGACTGATTAGACCTGATAAAAAAAGTCAAAATTAAAAATGAAAATGATAAGAACCCTAAAATGAAAATAGGAAAACCCATTGAAAGCAATGGAAAATGAAGACAAAATTCTGTTTTGAAAATTAAAAAAAGTGTTGAGATTAGATTAAATATTGGTCTAACAAGGGATCGGCACGAACTGTCGCTCGAGTTTTTTAATGAAATATATATTTTTGGATAGCCCATCAGAGGTACATAAAAAGTGAAAAATAGTAGGTGCCCGTTTTTTGATTAACAAAAGTTATTGGCATTTTCATGGCGCGTCTAGGCATTTCTCTATGCATTATGCTCAAGTTTTTTGAAAAAAAACAAAATTAAAAAAAATTTTACGAATTTTCACACAATGAACATTAGATGAAAAAAACTTATGTTTGTGGCCAGTAATTGCCTTAATTGCCTTAATTGCCCTCTTAGACTCGCTGATTGATCGAAATAATTGCCTGATTGCGAGCTGTAATATTAACTTTCAACCAAAATAATGGAATCATATATAACCAAATAATTCTATGTATAAGTTATAACATTAATCTGAAATTTTTATAAAATTAGGGCCTAAGACGCCAATGTGACTACACCAGGCAAAGAGTATAACAAGAGAGACCACTTAATGAAAAACCACTTTTTTCAATAAATTGTTGAAAAAGTCACCCCTAGATGGCGCTGAAGGAAGAAATCAAGTGTTTTCAATGTAAAATACAGCGAACAGAGCCATGCAGTGGTGATGTGCCTGAACTAAAATGTGCATTTTACATTGAAAAACACTTGATTTCTTCCTTCAGCGTCATCTAGGGGTGACTTTTTCAACTTTTTTGTGATGCCTTTTTTCCATTGAAGTTAACTCTCTTCTTACTCTTTGACACCAGGGTAGTGTTGGGTTTTGATCAATCGAAAATCGATTTAAATCGAGAATCGGCTACTCTATTTCAGATCGATCAAGAAAATGAAGAGATCGATTTAGTTCAGGATATTTTCTCGGTGCAAAAGCAAATATGATTTTCTTGGAATTATTTTAATTGATTCTGAACTATTAATTTGGAGAATTATCGCAGAATTTTTCAACTATACACGTCCGCAACCAGGTAAAATATAAAACAATTCATAATTCACTCTTTTTTCAATAAAAATTATCTTTACAAAAATTGCAGGGCTAGACCCTTACTGAGTGTAGAGGAAACCTCTAAATGAGAGCAGGGTTTAACCCTTACCGATCGCAGGGCTTGACCCTCAATGAGCGTACTGAATTTTTATACACAAAAATACAAGATAAATATAACCCTGATTTATAACGCTTAATACATCGAATTGCGCGGGCCTAGCATAACGTGGCCACTAGAGGAATGGATTCTGAGCCATTCAGCCATGTTACACTGGCTCAAAAGACACACTCTGTGGTGTCGTCATACAAAAACTTGTTCCAAATTTGTTTTTTTTATTAATTTGACAAATCACTCACTCAGGATCGCCAGTTTGGATCATTTAAGGCTAAATTTAACTAACAATGTGTTAGTCAATGATAGATTTAAGGACTCAAAGTGGGTTTGAGACGCTTCAGAAAATTGGCGCCAGATTTGAAAATCTTTTACCTGCAATGTTCAATAACAATCCTAAATCGAGAAATCGACTTTATCGATTTTAATCGATAGATCGATCTACTGAATTTTTCAGATCGGAAAAATCGATCAAGCTTAAATTGCTCGATCGGCCAACACTACACCAGGGGGCAGGACAGACTATTAGTCTGTAAAACTGTTCAGTCATCTGTATGGCTTGCTTGTATTACTTGATACACTCAAATAAATGTGTTTGACAAAGTATAATTGAATTACTTTCACTATTGTTTATTAATTTTGTGGTTCCAATTAACAAATATTTGTTATGAGTGATACTAAAGTAATGGAAAAAGAATTCACCGAGGATGAATTAGCGGGCGGTGAAAGTTTGGTTGATGATGAAGATCTGTCAGACGAAGAGTATGTTGAAGCTCTAGGTGAACATGATGAAGGTGGTAAGAAAAACCACGAAAGCCCGAAGCATGGTTCACATCAACACAAGGAAAAAGTATCTAAAGACAAAGATTCAAGAGCTGAAAAAGAAAAACCAAAAGGAGAATGTGAAGATATAGATAGCGTCAAAATTGAAAGTGAAGATAATGATAAAGATGAATTACACAGTGTTGAAACATCCAAAGTTTCAACCGAACCTGTAGATAAAATTGCTGTAACCATTGAGGAAAGTGATGAAAATACAGATAACTTATTAGAAGATGGAGAAGATGATGACGAAGATGATGATGGTGAAGTAGAAAACGATGAAGAAGAAGACGAGGAAGACGATGGATCTATCGAAGGTGAACGAGAAGAAGGGGATGGTCAGGTAAGAACCATAATTATTTTTAAAATTTTGAATTATCTAATTTGACTTTTATATTTTGCAGGAAAGCAATGAAATCTCCAAACAAACGGATAAAGAATTAGATGACGATGAAGACAGACGCAATCCTCAATATATTCCTAAGAGAGGGGCCTTTTATGAACACGATGATCGTCTAGGAACTGACGAGGAAGTGGATGAAGAAGAGGAGCCCGAGAAGCCTGAGGCTGTAGAGAAAAAAACTGAACCAGTAGTTGAAGTTCGAAAACCGAAAAAGCTTTGGTCTGACGATGGCAAGTGGGGCCATGATATGTTCGACGATGATGAACAAAAACCAAAACCTAGAGATGAAATTGTCTCTACCTATGGTTATGACATTAGGAATGAAGATGGCCCCCCTAAAGCAAGAAGACGCCGTAGATATGGACGAGGTCCAAATCGATATACTAGAAGCTGGAAAGATGAAGGGGCTTACTCAAGCCCAAAAGATGTTATAAGTAAAGTGAAACCAAAAGTCGACGACAATGTTAAAAGAGACAAAGAGCCAAGACCAGTTACTTTGAAAGAAAGCGAGGAGAAAAGGCCTTCTAGTAATAGAAGGAGTGGGTCCGGAGGTCGTTCGCGAAATGAACCAAAATCAGTCTTCAAAGCTAATGATCGTGATCGAGATCGAGATCGTGATCGTGATCAATCAAGAGGAAAAGAAGGCAAAGATATTGGACTTGGTCGTGAACGAAATCGTGAACGTGAAAGAGATAGAGATCGTAGAAGATATGACCATAACAGAAGCCCAGGACCATCGAAAGACCTTAGGGATAGTGTTTTAAAAACTGATAAAGACTTAAAAAGGAATCAAAAAGATTTCAGTGAAAACGATTTTCCTGAGCTTCCACAAAAGACCAGAGAAAAGATACGACCAATTCAACAAGTGACAACAGGTGACGCAAATCAACCCAATGCCTGGAGTAAATCAAGACCAAAGCATTCTAATGCTAGAGATATAATCCGTGAGGGAGAAGGTTCCGAAGAATTTAAATCGGAACCAATGAAAGTTGTGGAAAACTTTGAAAATAGTAAAAGACTATTCAATCTTCCGGACAGTAACAAAATCGAAATTGTTAAAACACAGACTTTCGAGAACTCACGATATTTTAACCGACGTCATTTAACCAAAAATCATCACCAAGAACCAACAAATGTTAAAAAAGATTTGGCTTTACACCGTAACAATAGAGGAAGACCAAGGCAAGGTGAAAGAGATGTCAGAAACAGTGGAGAGATTGGTCGACCGATCACAAAAACTAGTCACTTAGCCGATGACTATGAAGAAGATCCTAGTGGCAGTGGAACCATTGATCAGCACAGACGAGGACGATATAATATTGGCAAAGAAAGAGAACTCAGAGACTACAGAAGCAATCATCATGGGTTAGAAGACCGAGATCGTCGCGGATCTGAAGAACCCAGAGGTAGAAGTTATATTGATGATCGACACTTCGATGGCCATTTTGGCGATAATCAAGGTGAAATTAGTGTTGGAATGAGTAAATTAAGCATAGATAAAAGCCGATTGGCGGACGATTCTAATTTATCAAAACCAAAGCGCTACTCATCGTTGAGGCAGCATCAAACTCAACAACAACACCAACACCAACTTCAGCAGTCAGAACCTCACCCGGCAAAACATCAACAACAACAACATGCACATAAACAACCTCAATCTCAACCCCCACAACAATCAATTGATAACCAACCTAATTCAAATTTGAATCAGTACCCAGCTACTTCACAACACATAACAATGGGCCACTCTAGACAGACTACGAATGTTCAATATTATGAGGCAACTTCTGGTGCCAATCAACAGCCTTCAGCGAGTTACTACATTGATAATCGATCTCCACAATCTTCATTTGGTTACATACCTACAACCAATATCGAAGGAGCAACAAACGCTACTCGCTTTCTTTCTCAAATAGCACCTCGTTTTATTCCACCTCCACCAGCCCCTCCTCCACCGCCACCTGAACCACGCTTCATGGCTCAGGCTGTGGCTGCCGCTGCCGCTGCTAACCCAGCAACCGCTGGAGCTGGTACATTGCCTCCTGTGATCTCTGGTCCTCCAGCAGCTACCTATCTGCCAACTTATCCACCTGGCTACCCTCAATATCCACCGCCTCCTCCTGCGGCGGCACAGTTTTCTATTGCCCCACCTCCACCACCTTCTGCGTCTGAATTATACCGTGGTGGTGTTACTTATTATGATACAATGACTCAACAAGTTAGTCCTAGACAGTTACCCCAGCGAAGACCTAAAAATGCCCTTCCCATTGTCCCACCCCCAGACCTTAGCAATTCTGATGCCACTGGTTATGATGATCAAAGTGATTTGAATCAAAACGTTGAAACAGTCTCTTGTTAATAAATATGATCGAAATATGAGTCAAAATAATAATGTAGATGATCTTATCGCGCCGGTTAAACAAAATTGAAATACTCTTTAGAGAAAACAATTTGTCGTTCTTTTTGGATGATTAATGTTATTCACAATCGAGTTTCATTTGAATGAAGTGTCTTTGCTACAGCGCATTATTAATCACATCTTCAAAATAATTTTATTACGACACAACATTTAGCATCTCAGAACCTCTTTTCTCAATCTACAATTTAAATCACCAGCAATCATCTTCCTTTCCCTTAATCCAAAATATGCGGTCGATTTTGCAGCATAGTTTAATCTTTATTCAAGTTTAAATTAATAGCAGCGAAAGATTCGCGAAATTATATTTAAATAATCTTGCTAACCAATTTGCTGCTTTTTAACTGCAGCCTCACCACCTTTGAATGATGACAACATAGACAACAGCAGTGAACATTTGATCGGTCCAACCTTGTTTGAAAAGTTATTCAATTCTGTAGACACAAATATCAAAAAGTCTTATTGGAATGTCTTGCAAGAATTCATTGGAATGATCGGTAAATATTTTATTTTCAATTTCTATCAATCACTATTTGTGTTTACATTCTCTTTACAAATATTTTTCTTTTCTTTATAGATACAAAACCTATTATCTGAATGCGGCATTGTTGGGAAAGATTCGCCAGTTTGATCCAAAAACATGATATCATCTTATATGGACTACTCTTTATCCTTTATAAACCCAGAAGAGGTAAAAATTTGGTCCATTTAATACCATCTTATTTGTTCATAATATTTATAATAATCGTTGATTTATTTTTCCATTTCGCTGTTTTTGTCTCTTTCAAGCCAAATTTGTCGATGTCAACTTTGTGGTCAACTTTTCTGCATTATTGGTCTTATATTAATGTACACACACTCATTCCCTCTTAAAATTGTAATATGTTAAACGTACGAATGATAATCAAATGTTCATTTTTTTGCTACTTTATTGAGTTTTATTGGCATTTTTGTTGGACTTAATGTGGGTTGGACCTTTGGTTGAACCTTTGTTTGAGCTTTTGCTTGAGCTTTTGGTTGAACATTTGTTTGAACCTTTTTAATCGGTTTGAGCTGCAACTGAAGTTCATTTATCGGCTTAATTTGCAATTCCTTTTTCCCCAAATTTGGTATTTCAAGTGACTTGTAACTCGGTGGATGAACCAAAGGTAACGGTGGTGGTAACGGTGGAGATGAGCCAGTTGATTTTATAGAGGATGTTGAAGATTTTTGTATTATTGTCTCCTCTTTCGAGGCTACCAATGGATTCCTGATTAAGTATTCACAAAAATCATTGACATGATAAAATAATACAAGGGATGTCGCAAAGTAAAGAAAGAGAACAACATGAAAATGAATCTCCTTGTTGAAATCGCGTTTAGATGAATTCTCTTTTGGTTCAACTAAAGAAAAGGAGAGATTGATATGAAAAAGGACATGAGTATTGAATGACAAAAGACAATCAAGTAAGATGGTAAATTCTTAATGGTTAGAGTCGTTTCGGTTTTATTTATCTGTCTGCAAATCTCAATTGACCTAGAGAAGTGTTGCAGATTGTAAATAATGTTTGACCATCTATTTCTGGTCTCTTTACAATTTTAACGGACACGATTTTAAAGTCATCATCTAATCTAATCTTTGTAACTACTTACGGATAAAAATGTATGTAATGAGGAAAAGGCAAGTTGATCCGAGCCAAAGGCAGTGGATTATGATGACTGTCAAAAATATGTAACGATGTTTCCATTTTTGATTAAACTCGGTTAATAATAAATTAAAAATGTGAAATAAACTTATCAGTCCCATGTATTGGAGATGCTGTTTGTTTTCATAGAAGACTGTTGATATCAAAGATGTCATTAGAGAGACTGCAGCAAAAACACCCAAGATTCTAATGAAAAATGAAATCTTTGAAAAACGAGTTTTCAATTCATGAGTTATTTCAATCAATGTGAATAACGGATCTTTTCCTAGTTTGATTCCTTCCATTTCGGTGAAACTGCAAATACAAATTTACCGGACAATATCTAATGGACACTTCGATGCATAAGCAACTCTAATATGATCATATTGAGTAAAGGATAATGTATACTAAAGAACCAATAACAATATGTCTTCATTAAATCAAATTCCCTTCAAGTGTCTCTGACAGGTTTTGGATTTAGTTTTAATCAGTTGATTGATTTAGTACAATAGATTTAACGAAACGTATCAATTTTTTGATTGGTCAAAAACTTGGAATTACAAGAAGTAATCTGAATAGTATAATAAATATTACTTTTAGTGAACATTAGAACATATTAGAGATTTAAGAATCCGCTATCCAATTGAAATATCTAACATATGATTTCCAAATTAATAGCCATTCTAAATTTATTTGTTTCCATGTAATCGCTGAAAATCAATTCAAAATTACCGCAAGTAATCTTAGGGCTTGGGCTAAATTGTAAGCAACGCAAACTCCTCGACTCAATCAAATTTTTTTCTTATTTTTCATCCTCTTTCTCCCTATTTTTGTGATAAACACAAAACATAACAACATTGTTGTAAGATATTTTATCCAACTATTATTATAACTGTTACTTCTATTATTTTGTTAATCATTTTCAAGTTTTCACATTGATCTAGTGCTAAGTTTTGTTCTGGTTTAAACTTCAAATGGTCATCAATTGATAGTAATTGATCACCCAACGGTATCCAAAATAGGTTGAAACGCGTTAGCCCTAAAAAGGTAGGATTTTGTATTTTCCTCTTTCTCGTCTGCCTGTCTTTTATTGTCTTCATCCTCCCATATTTTATTTCCTCTTATTCTCTTCCTTTCCAATCATCCTGTTTTGGCTTTAAATTTGCCCCCTTTTGATAAATTTTTCTAATTAATCAATGATATACTCTTATAGTTTGCTCAGTGTTGCTTCCACCCAGTGCTAGACAAATATGTTGCTACCAATTGAATCTGGTCAGGACAGTTGATGCTTGTTATTGCTTCTTAATGTCAATCCTTAATGCAGATGGAAATAAATTTTATCAATATAATAATCAGATTAGAGTTTTATCATTGAAATAAGATGACTTGACCTAACTTGTCAGATCTTGACCCATTCAATAGTGACAAGTAAAACCTTGATGTTTCCTTGATTGATCAATTCCATGCAAAATCATGTCGTTTGGGCTTAATCATTATCGTATGTTAACTTTAGAGCTAAAATTGTAGCTCCAAATATTGATAAATGAAAAGATTATCACAGTTAATTGCTATATAAAGGCTGTAAAAAGTCAACACCAGATGTACAAGCTTTGCATATGAAAAACTGTAAATAGAAAGCCCAAAAACAATTTTACTAGACTATAGTTTCTACTTTCGGTTGTCCCTTCACTTCTTAACGGTTTTATCTTAAATTTTGTCTTCAACTGTTATTTTTCCGCAGGCAAAGGGTCAACAAGTCTTCTAACTAATCTGTTATTTCTTTTATTTATTTTAGGAAACACGAGAGTTTTATTCACTAACCATGAGCTTGACAACATTGTAATGACAATCATTTGTATTTAATAAAGCAAAAGGAGGATTTCCTTCGGACAACAATTCACGATGCCAAAGTTAAAAATCAACAAGTCTTCAGGTAAATTTCAATCTGTTTGTCAATCCTTATTATCAAAATGCATTAAATGGCATCTTCTCATTCCTTAAACTGATTAATTTTCAAGAATTATAGCCAATTTTTGTTAGATGCCAAACTGTTGGATAAGAAACACATTACATTTTGAGATACAATGTAGCGATTTATAGATTACCCTTCAATCTCTGAAATTTCATGTAAAATCTGTTTCCAGTTTTGGTTTTTCTGCTTAAAAACTTATTATAAAATTCCACTGCCATTTTGTTAAATTATAGTTGACCCAGTAAAAAATGAAGGAAAATACATGCTGTTACAAGATATGTAATTATTGGAGGCAAATGGTAAATTATCCTGCATTGATAGATATAGTCTCAATCTTTTTTCGATGATATCAGGATTCTGGGTGAAAAGAGTTATTTTGACAATTATTGTTTATAGCCATATTATCTGGTCACAAGAAATTTCCCCCGTTTTAGACTTGTGTGATGATGGTATAGTAGACACAGCAGTTAAAACCAACGATGGACAAATATATATTTTCAAAGGGGATTACTATTTTGAATTTTCACTTGATAAATCCATTCCACTTTTGCCTGCTAAACCAATCAAAGACTGGACCAATCTTCCTAGAGGCATTCATGCCAGTTTCACTGTCACTGATAAAAGCAATAATCTCTTTGGAAGTACTTTCTTCTTCAAGGAAGACAATTGGTATCAATATAAGGGCAAAAAATTTGTAGCTTCAAATTCAACCAAACGATGGGTTATTGATCCTATTCATGCCAGATATATTATTCCCATGTACAACGAGTCAATCTACGGATTTTTCTCATTAGCTTCCCCTCGAGTTGTTCTTGGAGAGCGAAATATCTTTGATTGGTTTCACTTTCGTGATCCTTTAAATCCTGACTATTTTCCCTCAGGCACCTTTAGTGAAGGCTATTTCGGAATTGATCTCTATACGATTAAAGCCATTGTTGACTATTCACCTACTGAATGGTTAGTTTTCTTTGAGGATGGCTTCATTGGTTACTTTTGTATCCTCAAAAATCTAAATGGCGGTTGCTCTGAAAAATACATTTGGGATACTTCAATTTGTCCAGATCAACTGAAATACTTTGTTGAGGATTCCGTTTTACTCAAGGCACTTGATAGACTCCCATTTAGTCTTGATCGTTTGTTTGCCATAGTATTTGCAATACTTTGTGCTGCTGCCGTGATACTGATTGTGCTTATAATTTCACTGACAGCTATTATAATCGATTTCATCAAGATTAAAAATCGCTCCAAATTATTCCAGCTATTGTTGGAAAGACAAAAGCAGCCCAATCAACCTTACATTTCATTCAGAAAATATTTACTCCGAACTGTAGATAAAACTTTTCATCATGGTCAAAACAATGTCACTTGATGATGATTATGTGATTACTTAGACATGTTGATTTTCCTCACTTTATTTTTAGTCAATTAGCTTTTAATTTTGCTCATCAGTGGCTCCATGGCAAGTTATCACATCATGGTAAAATTGGTTCCGTATCTAACCGTTCAATTTATGGTTTTAAATTGTTGATTTTGACAAAAGTAATTAGCATGTAAAAAAAGATTGAGTAAAATGAGCAAAAAAAATCCAGCTTCCCATTAATTAAAGTCAAATATTATGCAAAATATTTTATGTTTATTTTATCGTCATCAAAAACCATCATCACCGTTTTATAGTTAATTACATTAAAGAAATTAATGATGAAGAGAATTAATTAACAAAAATGTATCTTTTTTCGTTATACTCGCCAGATGGCAACGGCTGTCAATTCTCGGTTTGTTTGAAGGGTTATGTATTGTTTTCATTTTCAGATGTCTTTGAACTTTCATTCAGTCTAACGAAAGTTTTTTCAAGCTCTTTTTCTTCTGTCTTCTCTTAATAATCTCCTTTTGTTTACCCTTTTTTATTTAGTAATCTAAACCATCCATTTATTGTTATAATACTCAATGTTTACTTTTTTGCGTGATTTGCTTAACAACTTATTTTAGGGTGTGTATATTGCTGATTGTTTCTGCGTGTAGATACAAAATTTGGGTACCTATTCAGATTTTTTTGCTGTTTCTTAATTATGAATTTGTCTCCCACGTCACCATTCATTTTAAAAATTAATCATAATCTGTTAGTCTTGTTCTTCTCTTGTTTTGCTATCCTATCCTTGATTCCTCATTCCATTACATTTAATCTCAATTTATGCTTTTATCTGTTTTCTTGCTCAATGGTTTGAACAGAAGGTGCAATCCAGAATAGACCACTTCCTGATATTCCCGGTACTGGAGAAGATAATCCATCCATCTCATCATCACAGGACGACTTTTCCACCATGGGTAGTTCTTCAATTTCTTTTCATTCCTACCATCAAAGATTGTCTAAAGAAAGTTTGAATCAAATTCCGGTCGAAGAAGAAGAGGATCCTCAGCTTTTCGTGGCTCTTTATGAGTTTCAGTCTGGAGGAGAGTACCAATTATCTGTATTAAAAGGTGAACAAATTCGTGTTCTCTCCTACAACCGGACTGGAGAGTGGTGTGAAGCTCAATCTCGTTCTGGTAAAATCGGTTGGGTGCCTGCTAATTATATTACTCCTGTTAACCGGCTTGAAAAGCATCCTTGGTACCATGGGCAGATTGTTAGATCGGCAGCTGAATATCTACTCTCATCTGGTATCAACGGCTCTTTTTTAGTGCGTGAAAGTGAAAGTTCGCCTGGTCAAAGATCAATATCGTTAAGATATGAAGGTCGTGTGTATCACTATCGAATTAACGAGGACACTGAGGGTAAAGTTTATGTGACTGCTAAGTGTCGATTCAATACACTTGCAGAACTTGTGCATCATCATAGTATGCATGCTGATGGATTAATTACCATGTTACTATATCCAGCACCTAAACGTGGAGACTTTTCATCTTCTTCATCCCCTAAGTCTGACGAGTGGGAAATTGATAGAACTGATATCGTGATGAAACATAAATTAGGAGGGGGACAATATGGTGATGTTTATGAAGCTTCCTGGAAAAGATACAACATGACAGTTGCAGTGAAAACATTGAAAGAAGATACAATGGCTTTAGAAGATTTTTTAGAAGAAGCCGCTATTATGAAAGAAATGAAACATCCCAATTTAGTTCAATTATTAGGTGTTTGCACAAGAGAACCGCCCTTTTATATAATCACCGAATTCATGACACGAGGTAATTTACTCGATTACTTACGCAATTGTAATAGAGAAGAGGTAAACTCGGTTGTCGTCATTTTCATGGCAACACAGATAGCAACTGCTATGGAATATTTAGAGTCTCGTAGTTTTATCCATCGAGATCTTGCTGCTCGTAATTGCCTCGTTGGTGAGAATCACTTAGTCAAAGTTGCTGATTTTGGCCTTGCTCGTTTAATGCGAGATGATACTTATACTGCCCATGCTGGAGCCAAATTTCCAATTAAATGGACAGCACCAGAAGGCCTCGCATATAATAAATTTTCAACAAAATCAGATGTTTGGGCTTTCGGTATTCTTCTTTGGGAAATATTTACTTATGGTATCCCTCCTTATCCAGGAGTTGAGCTCGCCAATGTTTACCACATGTTGGAATCTGGTTACAGGATGGAGTGTCCAACTGGTTGTCCAGCAGAAATCTTTGAAACTATGAGACAGTGTTGGCAGTGGGAGGCTGATGATAGACCATCTTTCCAAGAAATTAGAGAATCATTAGAAAGTATGTTACAAGCTGCACGAGAGTCACCCCCAACTAGTTCTCAATTACAACATTTTCAACCAATTTTAGCCAATAATTGTAAAATACAAAATATCGCCAAAGCAAATCAAAAGCTCTCCGGTAGCATACCTAATTTACACTCACTCATCGAAGGCCCTGGATCTCAAACAAAATGGCATGCAATGAATGTCAACATTGGCTCAAATGAAGCTATAATTACTACTAAGTCAACTATAGTCCAATTAAGAAGAGGAAATACTGATACCAATGGTACTCTATCTAAAAAACCACCCTCCACAAGACCAGCTTTAGAGGGTAGTGTTCTTCTACCCAGCTCACGACATCCTGTTAGAAAACTGAAACAAGCTCCTGTGCCACCAAAACGAACCAGTTCTTTCCGAGATTCAACTCAATTACCTGATCTACCAGTTCCTGGGTCAGCTGTGAGGCCGCCCGCCTTGGAAGATGAAAAGATTCTTAAAGGAGCTAGAGAAACTATGGTTAAAGTGATGGAATCAATATCCAAAGAAACACCTTCTTATGATTTATCTCAAGTTAATATAACAGCAAGGAATCAGGATATTTTGCCCGCTCGAATTGCTAAATTAAATAGGAAACCTAAAGTACCACCAATAGCTCCAAAGCCCACCAACAAAACATCCACCTTTTCAATTGATCCAATCCCACCCTCAAACACCTCAAGTGACAGTGAGAATAATAGAGAACCTGCCAAAGAAAACGAATCTAACTCTAGGAGGAAAGTGCAAATACCTGCCGTTTTTCAGGTTGGCACTTTAAAAAGAACAGTTGCCAGGTAATTCCAATCTTAATGCATTGTTAATTTATCAAATCACTTTGACGCCAAAACCATTTAAAAACACAAAAACACAGTCTTTACTTCTTTAAATCAATTGAAAGAAATTTATTCCTTTCTTCACAAATACAAACTGTTGATATTTAGAAGCCAATAAGCAACAAAACCTAACTCTGAATATTTTGCTGTATGGCCAACTTATTTAACATCGTTACTCAGTTGATTACAGCTTATTACGGAGTTTTGTGTCGGCATAAAGAAGGTAAATTTGATTGCAATGTTTCTATATTTTGCTTGATTTCTTTTTTTATCTGTAATAATGTATCACTATAATCTAATTATATTTTGTCTTCTTAGGAATAAAATTTCTTCATTTATGAGGATTCTAAGGTGAGAGAAGCTAAACAGATGATCTGATGTCAGACATCGAAGTGACTGCGGATGCTAAACTTGAATTGGTATCCTGTTGTCTCAAACTCAACAAATCAAAATAAAGCCACTTAATTTATGGAGACAGATGAACATTAATAATAACAGTCAAAGTTCAAAGCTGGAAGCTGCTTAACTGTCTCATGATATGGTTGCTGGTTCGCTGAATTATCGGACTGTGTAGTCAAGAAGTTCAAGGAAATGAGACTAAACTTATGGAGGATCGCGGAGTTTAAAGTCATAATGTTGAATTTAATTGATGAGCTTGTAGATGATGTGTGATATTATGTACAATTGATTTGTCATTTGAATATTTTCTATTGTGACCAAAGATTTCTTCAACTCAAACCAACTCTTATTTGGGTTGATTTGAAACAATGACATCATCTAAGTGATCTGGAAGGTTCATTCATAGCAAATAAAATCTCATCTCCTGAGATCTTTTGCAATCTGTTGTGTTCCAAAATCATCATCTCTTCATAACATTCTTGAGAATGTATACTTACCGTATTATTATCATGTTGCGAAACTGCAACAATACCTCTTCATACTATAATGATTCAAAATTATATTCATTTCTCATCAAGACGGACCAAATGATGAGAAATTAAGATAAAAATAGTGAGAGACTAACCATCAGTCCATACAATGTAATCAAAGATCTTTAAAATCATTAAACTAATATATAGTTAATGTATTTAGTTTAAAGCCCAAATTGTAATTTATACTCACTTTGATTATTGAGTATCGTGATAATCAAACTCAAATGTGTAATAAATCCACGAAAGTTTATTGTAAATCTCGATCAATCTTAAATTATTTATTTCAAAATTAATTCAATCCAAGTGTTTACTAACAATAAGAAACATATCTAAAAATGGAATTCACTGGAAATTTCGGAGTTATTCGTGCGTTTTTAAAGACAAGAGCATATTTTATACCAATTTGTCTTTTCTTGAATTTATTTTCATTTAAGAAAACAATTATCAAATTAATTTCAAACAATTTCCAATGATTAATCAAAGTTTAAAAACTTATTTGATTTAAAATTGAATTGCGCGATGAAAGTTAACTGACTTTTTTACTGTAAGATGGAGCTAACACCGGTATCTTTAAGTTAGTCTTGGATTCACTCTTCAAACGAATCAAAACATTAGATAACCTCGTGGTTTAGTTGTTTATTTTTGAATGATTGTTAACTTAATATAATTTATAATTTAAA
Source organism: Tetranychus urticae (assembly GCF_039701765.1). NCBI lineage: Eukaryota > Metazoa > Arthropoda > Arachnida > Trombidiformes > Tetranychidae > Tetranychus > Tetranychus urticae. The sequence continues at coordinate 18,602,567 of NC_142958.1, read as the reverse complement.
TACATTAATTTCCATTGTGAAAATGTCTATTAAATCAACCGATGATGTTGATTTAGTAAAAAAACTTGCTACTCTTGATATCAATGTTGACCAGAAGCGTATTCAGTCAAAAAGTTATCATAAATTAAGTAAAGAACAATATGAAGTTATGCAAAAAATTTCAAAAGCTCATATTGACTCTTTTGATTTTATGATTGACCATGGTTTAATTTACGGTTTAAAATATTTACGTCCGACTGAAGTTGAACTTCCTAATGGTCAAGTGCTCAGAATAAAAGTGACGAGATTTGAAATTGGAAATCCTCTAATTAATAAGGAAGCTATTGCTAAAACACGAGCACTTTATCCTGCCGAATGTCGGATGAGAGGAACCAGCTATAAAGCTCCATTATCACTCTCATTTTCCGTGACTTTAAATGATAAACCTATTGATGATATCACTGATATTGTTGGTGAAATACCAATCATGTTAAAGGTAAGTTGTTCAAATATTTAACAACTTAGGAAGGTCTCATGTTAATCTTTTGATCACTCTTTTTCAGTCAAAAAAATGTAATTTGTCTGGACTATCACCTAAAGAAATGGTTCAACGGTACGAGGACTCTGAAGATTTTGGTGGATATTTCGTCGTGAATGGAAATGAAAAGCTTGTACGATTTTTGATTGCCCAAAGACGAAATTACGTAAGATAGTTACTAAATATGATGTTTGGACATGATTTATTGATTATTTATTTTTGACAGCCTTTAGCAATTAAACGATCAGGATGGAAAGATAGTGGACAACTTTTTACAGAATATGGTATCCATATAAGATGTGTCAGATCAGACCAAATAGGATCGGTATGTTTTCTTTGTTAAATTTTATTGACGGGTAAACTCTAATGCGTTTTTTTATTATTCCTATTCTTGCAGAGTATGGTGCTTCATTACCTGAATAATGGAACAGCTCGATTGAGATTTTTCTATCAGAAACAACTCATTTTTCTACCAATTGTTATGGTTTTAAAAGCTTTGTGCGATGTTACTGACCAATATATTTATGAAGAAATGATCAAAGGTAGAACCGAAGATACTTATTATCGTAGCTGTATTGTGAATATGTTAAGGCTTGTTCAGAAGGAGAATCTGCTTAATCAACAACATGTTAAACAATATATTGGAGAAAGGTTTCGTGTTAAAGTCAACTTACCTCATTGGTATTCAGATGAAGAAGTGACAGATTTTGTTTTAAGGTAAAACAATTTGCATAACTAATTTTTTTGTTTGGTAATTTATTTTTTTATCTATTTCAGAGAATGTATTGCTATCCATTTGGTAGACAATGTTGATAAGTTTAACCTGTTAATTTATATGACAAGAAAACTGTACAAATTTGTTAAAGGTGAATGTGCTCAAGAAAATCCTGATAATCCTATGTTCCATGAACTTTTTCTCAGTGGACATATTTATTTTACTCTTTTGCTCGAAAGAGTTGATAACTTTCTCGATTCTGTTGGCAAAGCAATCAAAAAAAATATTGAAATCGCAACAGTGTCCAATCGTGAATTCAAAGCAACTGGAGTCAATATTCGCCGTGTATTAGCTTCATTTTACAGTTCAATCACAAGACCATTGGAATATCTTTTAACTACTGGTAATTTAATTTCACGTACAGGAATTGGCTTAATGCAAAGTAATGGTCTAGCGGTTGTTGCTGAAAAGATCAATTATTGGAGATTTCTTGCTCATTTTCGTTCTGTGCATAGAGGTTCAGCTTTTACTGAAACACGAACCACTGAAGCTCGTAAATTATATCCTGAAGCTTGGGGATTCATGTGCCCGGTTCACACTCCTGATGGTACACCTTGTGGTCTTCTTAATCATTTATCTGATCTATGTTTCATTTCCAACTATCAACCTCCTCTCGATGGTTTTATTGTAACTTTAGTTAAACTTGGTCTCAAATTGCGTGACGGACCACCTAATCTAGATTATTCACAACATTATTCAGTTCTTATGGATGGTAAAGAGATTGGTTATGTCAATGAGGCCAAAGCAAAATCTTTTGTTCAGAAAATACGAGTTTTAAAAACATCTGAGGATCAAAGCACACCTTCTGTGATTGAAATAGGTTTCATACCTAAGACTGGGGCTGCAACACAATATCCAGGAATATTTATTTTTACTAATCCGGCTCGAATGTTACGACCCGTCATCAACTTAGAGGCCCAAGCAATTGAATTGATTGGTACTTTTGAACAGTGCTACATGGATATTGCCATAACGGATAGTGAAATTCATGAGAAAACCACTCATAAAGAAGTGAAGCAGACATCATTCATGAGCATCTTAGCTTCGTTCATACCTTATCCAGATTTTAACCAAAGTCCTCGTAACATGTATGCCTGTCAAATGGGTAAACAAACGATGGGAACAGCAACTCATACCCTCAAATATCGAAGTGATAATAAAATGTACTCCATCTTGTACCCACAATCACCTCTAGTCCGCCCCAAGTCTCATGATATTTATCACATGGATGACTATCCAATTGGGACAAATGCAGTTGTAGCTGTCATTTCGTACACCGGTTATGATATGGAAGATGCATTGATATTAAATAAACATGCCGTTGAGAGAGGATTCAAATTCGGTGCTATTCACAAAACTCATAAAGTTGATTTAAAAGCAATGGATAAAAGCAATTCATCTGAAACTCTTTTCATGTTTGGCCGTAATCCAGCTGATGAACGATTCCGAGACAAAATTGACGACGATGGACTACCAATTATTGGTAGCAAAGTCGAGTATGACGATCCTATTTGTAGTTATATTGACCTGTCTACCGGTGAAGTGAAAATGGAAAAATACAAATCAATGGAAACAGCATATATTGCGGATGTTAAAATTTTAGGAAGCAATTCAGGGAAAGACATTCTTCAAGCTATTCAAGTGACCTTTTATATTCCTCGACGACCAGCGGTTGGTGACAAATTTGCAAACAGACACGGACAAAAAGGAGTTTGTAGTTTCCTTTGGTCTTGTGAAAACATGCCATTCACCGGGACAGGACTAACACCTGACGTCATTTTTAATCCTCACGGTTATCCATCTCGTATGACTATCGGTATGATGTTGGAAAGTATGGCCGGTAAATCTGCCTCTTGCCATGGTTTAGTTCATGAGGCAACTCCGTTCATATTTTCAGAGAATGATCGAGCCAGTGAATATTACGGCAATATGTTAAACAAAGCAGGTTACAATTATTTTGGAACTGAAATGATGTACAGCGGTGTTGATGGAAGGCCTTTGAAAGCCGATATATTCATCGGTGTAATCTATTACATTCGACTTCGACACATGGTTGGTGACAAGTATCAGGTTCGATCAACTGGTCCAATAGATTCTCTAACTCATCAACCTGTTAAAGGTCGTAAAAGATGTGGTGGTATCAGATTTGGTGAAATGGAAAGAGATTCATTACTAGCTCATGGAGCTTCTTTCTTAATTCATGATCGTCTCTTTACTCAGTCTGATAAAACAAAGGTAACCTATTATCATTGTTAACCTTTAACTTTTACCATTTTTTTAATTTGTCTTTTTTTCGTTTTGTCTAGTGTTTCGGTTGCTCTAAATGTGGTTCAATAATTTCAACATCACCTCTCAATAAGGATCCATTTGATTTGGGATATAATAATCATCGTAATCAAATCTGGTTTTGTTCAACTTGCAATTCAAGTACTAATGTTAAAGCGTTAAGTCTTCCATATGCTCTTCGATATCTGGTTGCTGAATTGGCTTCTGTTGGTATCAAGTTACAGTTTACTTTTGAATAACAATTTATATGAAAAGATATTTTTTTGCTAAAAAAGGATTATAAAGTAAATATCAAGACTTGTTTATTCAAGTTTTTGTTTGTGTCAATAATGTTCATAATTTTTCAAATTAAATGCATCTCATGATGTGGTGGTTTAAAGCATGGTCCATTTAAATTAAAACGTAATGGTCTTGAATTCACTTGGATGTCATTTGTAAAGCATCAACCAACATGCTGGTTAAACAATTAATTAACCAGTCTAATCATCATTACCAAAATTCTGATGAGTTGAAAGTTACAGAAGAAAAAAACGTTTCAACTCTTGAACATCTGAAACACTTAATTCAGTCTCTTGAATTAACAAGAGTAAACTTGATAGAGCAGATACAAAAATTAACACCAATTGTTGGGTATCTGTTGATTAACTGTTCTCTTAATGGTTTCTGGCTAACCCATTAAATTAATCAATCAATTCTACAATAAAATTAATGATACCACCAAAAAGTAAAAACCCAATTTAGATTAATGTAATTTTCTTGTTTCTCCTTGCAATCTATTGTTTTATCATTTGAACCACTTTTTCTGTGCGAGAAAAAAATACTAATTTTCTTACCTCAAACCATTATTTTCATAAACTAATTGAAACAGGTTGAAGAAAAAATAAATTTACTCTGAAAAATAAACTTGATTAACACGAAAGTCAAGTTAGCCATGGATAAACACATTCATATTATTGATTGAGGTATCAAAAGCTATGTTAAATAAGCATGAAACGAGAAAGGTAAAGAGCATGAAGATGTTTGTGTTGATTATGATTAAAACAATAATGAAAATAAAAGTAAAAAAATAAGGTTGAAATTAAAATTGTTTTACGTGAAAAATGGCTTCATTACCAGTTAGTTGATGGGAAGAGAGTGAGTTGTTTAGGTTGGCAGATTCATGTTTCTCGGCTTGATCAGACTAACATTGATGGTGAGTAAATGAAGATGAAGATGAAGACTAGCAAGATGTAGACTGATGTAGACTATGATTAAAATGAAGATGAAATATAATATATGATATAATACAGTGTGAGAAACAAATTAAGAAGCTAACAGTTGCGGTAATAATGAAAGTAAAAAAATGTATAGAAATGACAGAATAAGAATTATAACCTTTTGGGAAACTTTTTTCTTCTTTTTCTCTCTCTTCTCTTATTCTGGTTATACAAGTATCAGGTTATCTTTATTGCAAATGATGATCTGAATAAGTAAGGTAAGAAATGGAAAGATGAAGATGATCCGGAAAAGCAAAAGCAAAAATGTGAGACAAAAAAGGCAAAGGGAAATTAGTATTGAAAAAAAGGAGCCAAAAAGATGATATAATATTGAGCAAGTATATTACAGATAGTCATGAAGATGATGATGAGCATGAAGATGATAATGATGATAATGGTGAGTGAACAGACTAAACAAAGAATACCTTTTACATGCGCAACTCTCAGGGAAAGTTGATTGTGACTGGGAGGTTAGTTTATCACTTGAGAGTAAAAAGCAGTCTATTCTGATAAACCACAGTGAAATATTCAACACTGTTTCTTGTTTTTGCTTGTTTATTCTCATTCCAAGGTTAACATATCAAATTAATTAATTTTCAAATTAATTTTTCTTCTTCTTTTAATCATCACCATTGAATAACTTCATTAAAAATCTACACTAAATGAGCAACAATCAGCAAACCAAAAGTATATACTAGTTGCAATCAACAATTGGTCAAACTGTAGATTAAAGAAAAAAAGTGAAAAAAGGAAAACCAAAGGAAATTATTAAAACACCTTTTCTTCTCGCCCAATTTAATTCACTAACCACTTCAACTCGAGATTATTGTGCTCATCAAAAGCAAGTTGATTTAAACAGCTCTTCAATCATCAATCAACAGTGTTAAATTGAGGATTTAAAGTTAACCAAACGGAAATTAACATTTCTTGTGTAAAGTGTTTCAACAAGTTGGATTAACATAAACCATTAGAGTTGATCAACGCAACCCAAATTTATCAACATTCAAACCCATTTTTTACCAAGCCAAACAAAAGGTCAATTCAATTGTAAAAAAAGGTTAAAAAGATGAAAATCTTTACCCAAACATTAGCTTTGTTTTTCCGTTCAAAACATTGATCAAGAAACAAGAGTAAACCATGTTTAAACCAAGTCTAGCAAGCATTACCTGATCAAATCCAGTTAGTCAGTAAACAATTATCCAAAATTTACCTCAAAATCTTCAACATTATACTCTAATCATTTCATCCTTTCAACTTTAAATAATTAACCCACAAAATATCCAATCATTTGAAATCCAACAGTAAACTTGAAGTCAAGGAAAGCCTGTTGATATCCAATTTACCTTGCAAAAATCATTTCCCATCATCTTAACCATCTTTAAGTTGAACATTTTTAGTCACAATTTCATGTATATAAATATCATTTCTGAAAAAGTAGACTCACAAAGATACCTTAAAGTAGCTTTATTCAGATCATTTCTTGAGTTTATCGATTTTTCTTTGATTCAAGAAGAGTGAGAGAGAGAGAGAGAAAAGATGAAAAAAAGTTTTTCCTCTACAAAAGTTCTGATTGCTTATTTATATTTCCAAGTAGATTTATATTTGTGTGTATAATTTGTCAAGCAGCAAGTAAACAAACAAAACAGGACATCATTGCTATACTTATATCGTAATCATCGTTTGGATGGGAAAAGATATTTTCATTTTCAAGCTCAACAAAAGGATAAACTTAGAAACGAAAATGAAATGAAATATTGTCAATTTGTCGACACTTTTTGTTTCCCTGTTTCCAGGATAATGCTTGTAATAAAGCCAGGATTTATCTGCATTCCACTATCATTAATTTCCACTATAATTATGACGAGTCAAGTTGTTTTCCAGTTTATCATGTTCATGTTTCTCCGGCAAAGTTCAATGTTATTTACAGTGAAAAAGGTTGCAACCATCAATTCAATATATCAATTCGAGTCCAATCATCTGTTGACTTTTAACCGTTTTACATTACATTAACCTGGGGTTAGATTTAGGTTTAGATTGGAAAAGGGTTTAGAAAATAAAAATTGTGCAAAAATTGGAAACTTATTGGGTTTGATTTTAGACGAAAAGAAAACCCAAAAAATTCGTCTTTTGTGTGTGCGTGTTTTGTTGTTAGTGTGGTGTTCAAGTTGATTTATCATGCCAATAGAGGAAATTATGGAATCTTCTGAAGAACGTTTCAAGTACAACACTTCAAACATGATTCAAGGTGAAACCAATTATTCGCCAGTTTCAAATGACAAGTATTCAAATGGAGCCAATGAAATGTTTAACCGTCTCATTGGTTCCAATTATACTGGTGACCCATTGATGACCCCATTGGGTTATCCACTGCGACCACCATCCACTCTATCCTATCCAGCCTCGGAAACTGATGCTGGATACTCGATCGATGGAACCCTTAGTCCACCCTTGTTTGTACCTTATAACCAGTCTGATGGCAATCATCAGTACAACAATCATCATAACCAAGGTTCAACCTTTCATCACCACTCTTCTTATAAATACATTCAATCGGCACACAATTTAAATAAACTAACCTCATCACCTTCATCTTCACTATCACCCACGATTGGGACCTCAATGACAACCTATCAGCCCAACATTATTGAAAGGCCAGTTACGATGGTCTGTAATGGAAAGTTCAATCCTACCAATGAGATTGGCAAGGGTAATAATGTTTCCGGATCAACACCGACAACCACAACAACAACAGGTTCAACAGTTGCAGCAACAGCTTTATTGCTCAACGGTAACTGTTCAAATTACATTTATCGACCTTCAACTGGACTGGCAACCTCATCCTTACTGTCACCCAATCAACTTGATCGTGAAGCTGGTTTCTTCAAGTCAACCCTTAATCCTTATCATGCCCATTCCAGTAGCCATTCTGGTCACAAGAAAGCTTTATCCACTTCAGGAACAGTCACCACTTTCAACTATCCCTTGTACCAAGAGTTTGATCCAACTGAAGTCAACTCTAGTTCAGTTTACAAAAGGATACTTCATTGGGATATTAAATATACCCTTGCCCTTTCCTTGATCATCATATTTCTCCTTCTCGGAATTACAGTGATTATACTTTTACTTCGAACCTTGTCCTTTACATCGACATCACCACCAACCCCAATCCCAGGTAAGGCAACAAAAAGTTATCTCTCAGGAATGGTTATCATTGAAGTAAAGCTCCAGCGTCCCAATAATAAGCTTATTCAATAGTCAGCTTCGATTTTCGGGTTTCATTCTTATCTTTAACAATAGCCAGAAATAAAATACATAATATTAATAGGCAATCTTTAACTGGTTAAAATTCATGAATTTTATGTTTAACGCACAAAGATTCACTCATATTCAAATAAATTCAATTAAACTCACCTTTCAAAGGATCAATAAAAATCAAGTCTATTACCTCAATAGTGATTGCACATGTAATAGATTGGGTACAATTTTAATTATCCGTTGCATGATTCCCTTTAAATGTCTTTATTACAGATCAAAAGTCATCCAAACAAGCGTTACAAACCAAACACTAAAGATTTCACTTTAACAATGAGATGACTTTAAACTGATATCAGATGGTAATCAGACAAAGCAATTAAAATCGAATCAATTGCAATCAATTATTTCGATCCCATCGATTTATTTCCAATCGATGAACAGAAATCGATTGATGATGTCGATGGATTGACCATGAAACACGCAACACGCAACACGCTCAACAATAGCACAACGGAGCTAAAATTTTCATGAAAAATGAAGCTTCTAAAACAAAAATGATTTTGATTCAATCAAAGACATGAAAACAAATCGATAACAGATGTACCTCGAATCGAAACATTAAATGTTAAAAAAACGAATGTCTATCAGGACGAAATCAAGTTTAGTAATTATCTTGACTTGTAATTAAATTGTAATAACTTGTAGTTGCAACAATGCAAAATAAGCCAAATGAAAGCTTTTGTTTAACTTGTTAATTTGAATGAAACGGACAAAAACTTTGCTACAAGTCAACCTAGAGCTCGAAGCAATGAATCCGATACAAACAAAGATGACAAACAAAGAGTAGGCAAAAAGCAGTAAAAGCTTAAACTTATTCACTTGGTTCGTTTCATTTTGTCTTGACAATATTTGTACAGACAATTGTACATTAGCTACTTACATTTAATCATCATGATAATATTAATTGTGCAACAATAATCATAAATACATTTATAAAGGTAAACCAGGATGAATTATTAATTTACTGAGTTACTTTTTGTAACGTTTCCATCTCAACCTTGTTATCCTATTTTGCTTTTGTAAACGTATTTTCCTGACTTCAACTAAATTTATCTTGATTAAAAGACAGCATCAGAAGAAGAGTAAAGAAGCAAAAAAGAAGCCCAAAAACAAGGTAAATTATTGTAAAGCAACATTTAACAAACTTAATGAACTATCAAAATACACAGAGAAAGACAGACAGAGACAGGGAAGAGTTTCATTTCTGTTGGTTACACTTTTAATAATAATGGATCCAGTTGAGGTTAAATTATCGTATTATTTGTTTGGCCAACCAGTGCAACAACAAAAAGCAAGGTTTACCATTATTAATGTGATCAACAAGGAAAAGGTTTATTGTAAGGGAACAACAATAATGTTAATGAATTGCCATTAATTATGATAACAATTATTATCATTTACCTTGTCAACTTTGTTGACCCATGTTAATTCAATTTCCTCATGTCTCATCAATAATGAACGCTATTCCATCAATTCCCATGTTATCCTCATTCAAATTCACATTTAATCTTGTTCAATATTTGAATAATATTCTACCTGACCATAATAGAGTCTACAAATGAATGGGACAGAGAAAGGATAATATGAGTTCCAAATGGAAATCATGAAATATTCAACAAAACAGGAAATGTTTCAACAAAAGGATCCATTGAAATTATCCAATTAATCTGAATTTAAGCTGAATCCAGGCTCAATTTCCAAGGTGAATCTCAAGAGATGAAGTTATCTTGTCTAATGGAAAATTTTTTCTTCCAGTTTAATAACTTTTCCCTTTCAGTGTTGACCAGTAAAGAGTGAAAAAAGTGTGCAAATTAATTATCAAAGAATGCTAAGAGAATGGGATTTTTCACTCCCAGTTTAACCAACTTTTATAACTTGAAATGTGTTTGGAAAAATGATTAAATTGAAAATGTAAATTGAGTGAAAATTGTCAAGTCAGGGAATGATAAATTTATTTTGAGGAAGAAAAAAAAGAGAATCTCATTTAATGCTAATGACTTACAAGTAAACATTGATTAGTCTGGAACATTTTTTTTGTTCTTCTCCTGAATTTAACAATTTCATGGGATTTTCACAGTTGCAATTGAAAGGATCATTGAAGCTTGACCATTAAACCCATGAAAAACAGGTTTTTTTGTCGAATCTCATTCCCATTATCAGTTTACACTTGCGATATTCATTTAATTCCGTTTTTCCCTCCCTGTAGCTACTCCAACCAATTCCCTTGACTATTTGCTTCCCAATCTTTTGTTTCCTTTTGTCTGAGTTGCCATTCCAATCTTCACTCCCTGTTCAAATGTTTACCCAGAATTAGCAATCCTCTGACATTATCGTCATCTCTTTATCTCTTAATCTGTTATCTGCTTTCATTAAGCTCAATCAATGAGCTTCATTATATTCACCTTTCAAGTTTTCCATGTTAATCTTGATCATTAAACAGTCAACACTTTGTAACAACCTTTCAGTTTCCAATATTTACTCATCATTAACAGCAAATATTGCAATCATGAGAATATTAATTAGCACAAGAAATTTGAGTAAAAACATGGAACCATTTCGGGCCAACTTTTAATCAATTCTTAAAATTTTCTTGTTTTCCATTTTAGCTCAATTTACTGTGAATACCGTTTGAATATTAAACAGTCTCTCGAGTAATTCACCTAATCAGTATCAATGAAACTACTCTGATCATTTATCCATTAAAAGTGTTGAACTTTTACCACTTGCTTCAATGGTTGGTTGACTTTTTTACTTTATTCAAATCATTTTCTCCATGTTTTTTAAATATTATTAGTTCATTTAATAGCAACTGACCAAGAAGAAGGAAAAAAACTGTAACAAAAGGGTGAAAACTGCAAGTTGAAATCTAATAGAATAATAAAGCGTAATTATAATAGATAATATTAGTTCTTGCCTTCAACGAACCATGAAAAGAGGTTCAATATGAGGCGAGTTGGGAAAAGTTGTGTTCATTTTCTTGTTAATTATTACAATTAACTTTTCTTCTTGTTTTCCCTTGTTTCATCTTCTTCTCCTGTCCAATTGGGACAACTTTTAGTCCAACCAAGATTAATATATTACATGGGAAAGGAATGAGTTTGGATAAAAGTTGATCATTAGATTGGTAATAACAAGTTTTACCATTTAGGAGTTGATTTGATTTGCAGATTGATTTGCTTCATTTTACTCAACAAGGTTTAACACGTTTATTGAAAGCAAATTAGTCGATCAATTGATTGTGTAAATCATTTCAACTTGTCAATGATTTTAACCTTTAATTTACTGTTTGTTTTCACGCAAATTTCAAGTGTTTTTGTATCAGTTTGGGTTCAAGTAAAGTCATGATTTTTTTGGTTCAACTTTTTACATATTTAATCTTTTAACAATGAAAGTTTGTGAAAAAGATTTAAGAGATTCAGAGGGAAAGAAAAGGATTTTGAAACAATTTCGGTTGTTTGACTTTTTTCAGGAAAATGTTTTACTCGTTAAGCTTGATCAACTCGAGTAATCGACCGAATAAACTCGAGTATACTAAACTATAAAAATAAACATTTTCCACTTTTCATATGGAAACAAGTTTAACAATGATTTTCAGTCCAAAATTGATTTTGAAAGTTGATCAATTGTTATTAATAATTAATTGCGAAAACTTTCAAATAAAAACTGAAAAAAATCGACATTCGATATCCTAATGAGTCTTTTTCACCGTTAGAATAATTGATTCATCAGTAGAATGAAAAGGTTTAATTATAATAGCATTTTTCTTCTTTTATGTGTTACATGGAAATCAGTTTTATATCAACAATAAACTAATGAAATTATTACACGCAATGAAAATGATGAAAAACATTTACAATTAAAACATGAATTACAATCGAAAGTGTGAATAATTTCACCTTATTTTTACCCAAAAATCAAGTTACCTTATTTTAGCTCAAAACTCTACTATTGCCAAAACAGAGTCGATCACAAGTATAATCAAATGACTTTTCACTGCCGAAAAGAAGACATTAATGAATTTAAAAATTCGAACCTGCTTGAAAGTTCTAACGAGCTAATTATTGAAAGTCATGTAATTTTAAAAGAATGTAAATTTTCCTGGAAAACGCAAAAATGTTGAAATATTTTTCTCATCAATTTCCAAGGCTTTTCTCTACTTTTTGTTACTTTGAAGTAATTAATCATGATTGGTATAAATGATTCTCATCATGCAATCAAAACAGATTCATGTTTGTCTTTGTATCAACCATTAATCAATGAATGATTTGAATTTGCGTGACCAATAAAAATGTACAATACTTGATATAATACACAATCTAAATTGAAATTTGGGCAATTTTTCTTTTTCCAACTTTTCTTTATTCTTTAATGAATTTTCAGGGATTGATTGTTTTCTCTCTTCTATTTTTGGCAACTTTAACCTGATAATTTGCTAATTGTATTATAGCCAACAACCTTGTTTACCCGAGTCATTAGCATGTTAACAATCATCATCAATTTAACTGAAACTGAGGGTGTTTCCGATGAAAAATGGATCGAGTTATCTAGATCCAAAAAAGTCGATTCAGATCAATTTACATCGACATTTTTGGACTTAATTTGTTCTAAAAAAGATCTAACGGCTGAAAAAAACATTCACAGGTCAAAAAGAGTCACCGGAAGTGAATCCAATTAACATTTCACCGGAAAAATCCATTGTGACGTCACAAAACGTCACAATTTATTGACATTGAATCGGATTCAATCTTAATAAATTTTTCATCGGAAACACCTTGAAACAGAAGAAAAAAGAAAGGAAAAATGGTTGAAATAATCATTTACAGTTGTTTGTTCATTTCAACTTTTCTAATTGAATTAAGTTTTCCCACTTATTCTGACCATAATCATGATCATTATGATTCCTTGGCGACAGATCATTCAACTTGAAACACAATAATGATGTAACAATAATGGTTTCTTCTCTTCTTTTGTGGTTTCATTCATCAAATCATTTTTGCGTTCAATTGAAACTTTTTTTTCCAACAAAAAAATCCAAACCTTTTAATCTTTCCATTCACTCTTTGAAAGGTAAAAATGTCATCAACTTTACATTATTTTGTTCACAGCTTTAAACATCACTTAAACCTTCATCAGTCAAATATTAATGACCTTTCAAAGGTAAACAAAAAACTCGCAATTACTGAACTTGTGACCTGACCTTTCAAGTAACCTGTCATGGAATTTGTTGTTCCAAGAGTAAAAAAAGGAAATGAATATTCAGTTAAAGTTGATGAGAATTGTTGCAATTATAATTCTCATTGTTTTATCGCGACTTTTTCAGGTGGAATGAGAAGCAATGAACAGCAACTTCTATTGAATATAAAAGAAAAATGTTCCAAAATTTGAATTTCTATTGTCATTATCAACTCTTTCATTTCTGTAAAAATGGTTTTTTTGTCTGCTGCCATCAAACTCTTGAAGAACTTGAAAAGAAGAGATTTCCAAATCTCGAGTTCAATTGTGAATAATGAATAAAATGGAACTTTATTTTCACTCTCTTCTTCACTTTCTATTTTTCCTCTGTTCATTCCCATTTCCTATTCTGATTCACTTGGTAAAATGTTTTTTTTCACTGTTGAATATGTAATAACTAAGTTAACTGGGAATAAACATTTTCCCATTGTAATGGCATTGATAAAGAGACAAAATCAGAATAATAAAAGTCAAAACGTTTGAAATCAGAATTTTGTTCAACTTCCAATAAAAAAAAGAGAAGAGCAAAGGCTAAACAGAATGGAACGAGCAAATGAATAAAATGATATTAATCATGATAACCTTTCCTCTTCAACCTCAACATTCATTCCTCGTCATCTTACTTGATGAAAAGGAATTGAAAGGAAAAAGTATTTAAGCCAATTTCAACTAATTAACTTTTCATTCATCATTTCAGATTCATCAATGGATTCAAGTTTGACTGAAATGCGAAGTAAGTTTAACTTTTTCTTGTTTCACAAAAGTGCAAGTTTCAATGAAAATCAACTCCAAACGTCAACAAATTATTGATAATTGAACATTCAATTTACCATAGAAACAAATGATTTGCAGCAAATAATCATATTAATGTAATTGTGAACCAAAATTAATCGATAATTTTCATTTCGAATGAATGAAAAACTCAATTTTTCTAGTAAAACGATTGAGTTGATCAATACTGATTATAAAATTGTCATGAACTTTTCAACTTTACTCTTTAGTGTCATTAATTGCACGTTTTTAATTGTAACTAACGCTATCATAATGATATCGATTTTCAAATCTGTGAGAACTTGAAATTGAAATAATTACATTTGATCATTCAAAGTATCAGAGGAATATTTGGAAATATTGAAATTGATAATTTTATTGTATTTTTTATCCTTTTTTCAAATTATCGTTGAACATTTTTGAATCATTGAATGTTTTCAAAAATTTTTGAGCGAAAATATTTTTTACTGTTAAAGATAATGTTTGCATTTAATGGGTAGATTAAGTTATTACAGGGAATGAGAAACTTTACAATTGCTTTTTATTGTGAGAATTGGAGTTTATCTGAATAATGGAAGGTGAAATAAGGAATAAAAGGATGAAAAAGAAATAATGTTTTTATTTTCTTTGTCAAAAGAAGAATACAATTGATAATTATTTCTTATTCAATGAAGGAATTATTTTCATTCTTTATCATTATTAATTTTCATTGCAAATTAGTCTCAAGATGAGCATAAATAATCAACACCTACACACTTCCGTTCATCTTTCATGAACCATGACTGAGTTGAATTAGCATATGAAAAGTTGTGAAAAATTGTCAACGAATTTGGAAATTTTTCTTCTTTTTTTACTTCACTTCTTTGAACCGATTAAAAGTCACAGAAAATAAGTAAATCGGAAAGGGTTGCAATCAGAGGAAATGAGTGTAAATATTGAAAAGAGTTTAATTACTAGTTGATTTACGACGAACTTCCGTTTCGTTGGCATCATTATTCAATCCTTCCCTGCAGGGAATGTTTCCTTCCAAGAACAAAATCGAATGGAAAAAAGTTGAATTTGAAATTGAATCGTTTTTTCAAATGAAACAGAAAACTGAGAATAATGAAAAAACAAGAAAACTTGAAAATTTGATAAAAAATATTTTCTCACTCCCAGTGAATCGAATGATATTTTACAAGTTTTTTCTTCTTGTTTTACTTTTCGTGATAATCTTTTGGTCTTGTCTATATTGTATCATCTTTTGACTCTTTGTCAAGTGATAACGTTAATGAACAAGAAATGAGGAAAAGAAAAGTTGTCGAACGAAAGAAAAAGAGAAAAAGAAAAGGAAAGACAAAAAAAACTAGTGTCGTTGATATTGATCATAATGTTCATCTATCAAGACTTGAGAGAAGTTCATCAATCTTGATTATATCATTTTTTTCATCTCTTTTCTTTCCATGTGTCTACGTGTCATTCCCACCATGAGGCTCATCGGTCTCATCCTTTACTGAATCCATCAACTATTCAATTCCCAATTCACTTTGAGAAGCTGATATCATTTTGTGTGGTGAAGAAAAGTAAGCAAAAAGTAGAGTAAAGGGAAAGAAAAAATAGTTCAGAATTAGAATCTGGTAAGAAGGTGAAATCGCTTAATCTGGTTTGTATTAGAAAAGATAAAGTCCAAGATTTAGCGTTAAGATGATGATGATAATGCGATATGATGATTATGATGATCCCAACTGGAGATGAAGTTTACTGTTGAAAATTATCTTCTCATTAAACTCGAACCTAATCGAGTTGCCGATGGGAGTTATAGATGGAAAATGAAAATGAAAATGAAATGGAAAAAATGTTTCATCTTTTTTTGTGCAATTTTTTTCTTCCGTTTGGCTTTTATGAAAGAGTGAAGAAAAAAGTTGCCTCATGAAAAGCTAGTCATGATAATAATTGTATTGAACTGTGAACTGTGTACAATGAATGAAATGAGCTTTAATCAACAGGTTATTGAATTGCACCTTGACTTGCTTTTTCCATTTTAAATTGCATTTCCATTGCATTTCTGCTTTTCTCTCATTTTCTTGTCTGAGCAAATAAAAATGTTGACAACTTTTTGTGCTCAACTTTGACAGCATTCGAGCTTGTTTTTCCCTTGAAAATTGGCTTAATTTAGTTTAATTGAACAATCTGTTTATCGGTTAAATTTGTCAATCAAAGTGTTTCCATTGGAAAGTGGAATGGGAAAAGGGAAGTAAAAAAGCAAAGGTTTTAACCAGATGAAGATGAACAAGAACTGATGGAATGGAAACTAAGCAAATAAATTGAGAGCAGCTCTTATGTAAAATACCGGCTTTGAATACCAATTGAAGGTTGCCTTTTACCTTGAAACCATCTTAACAGTCAAACAGGTTAAACAGAAATATCAGTTGGAACAAACTGAAGATTGAATAGAATGACGTTTTCCTTTGGTTGGTGATGAAGATGATGATGAAGCAGAAGATGAAGAAGGTGTAAGATGCAAAAAAGGCATGTAAAGAGGAAGAAAAAACAATGGCAAGAAGATGGGTGATAAGAAGAAGAGTGGCAGGATGAAAAGTTGAAAGGTAAGCATGATGAACTTATGGTTAGGAAAGAGAAATGAAAAGAGAGAGAAAAGAGTAAAAATCAATAATCTAATCAGAATGAGTTGCGGGAAGAGCGAAATGCTTTCAGAATATTAACTAAGTGAAAATGTTTTGTTTTGCTTTACTTTTCATCAATGCAATAAAATGGCAACAACGACTGCAACATTAAACGATTCCTGTTCAAGATGGAAAGATAAAGTGAGAAAAAAGTTTTTGGTAGAAAAACGAGAAAAATTTGTTGTTCTTTTTGTTTCTCATTCAATTTATTGAATTTTTTCTTTCATTTATTCATTCGCAAATGAATGAAGTTGTATCATGGTTAACCAACAAAATGAACCAATTTAATCAAATCAGACGAAATTTGCTTCGATTCAATTAACATTTCGTCCATTGCATTTCAATTCAAACTGTTTACAGTTCATTTAAATTTGATGTCAATAGTTTTTACCAAATTTTTCATAAATAATGGCTCATGAATATTGGAAAAACACGAAAATTGAGAGTTTCAATAAAATTGATTCCATTGAAAAGGCAAACTCAAATATTTACCAGAAAAAAGTTGAATAAAAATGTTCTTCTTCCAACAAATGGATTCATTAACGTTTCCAAAAAATAGATTATTTTAAAACAAAATTCTCTCCATTTTCTGCTTCGAATTTCGAGAATGAAATTTTCCACAATTTCAAATGTCTTCATTTTATTCATGCATTAGAAGATGAGAACTAAGAGTAAAAAAGTCTCTATGAATATCGAATTTTATGCATTCAACTTAAAATTCCCTGTTATTCTAATTCAATTCCACGCTCAACTCCCAGTCAAACTCCCAGTTCCACCTGCATCCAGAAAATTTTAAAAATGAATGAACTTCTATAAAATGCAAAACAATTTTAAAAATGAAAAGTCTATTGAAGTCTTTTTCAACTCTTGTCATTTTACGAGAGTGAGATTCATTTTAACGAAAAGCTAGAGAATTTCAATTTTTAATTTAAAGAAATTTTCTCTCATGAAGAGTTGAATGGCTATTGGAATTGGAATGTTGAAAAAAAGACATTTTCTGTCCATAAAGAGTTACTTTTAATGCTAATTTTATTAACCGGGAAAAGCGTTTTCATTTGCAGGGGAAAAATGATAACAGAAAAACGTTTATCACGTTGAAACATTTAATGGTCCATTCAATTCACTGCTAGTTAACTTTTGTTTATTTGTTTAGTTTTCACTCTTTACTATTAATACGTTTATTTGATCACGTATCAAATACAATATTGTAATATAATCATCATTTTCAGTCTTTTATTCATTCATCATCATCATCTGTTTAACTTTAACATCAATTTTCATCATCATCACCATTCCTTTCTTTTCATCAATTTACAGTTTTCCATTGAAACTCTTTTAGTTTTCTTCTCTTCTTTGTCTTCCAATGTCAACTTTCAAAAGTTTTCCTTGTTCTCTCAATGAGAAACATTTCATTACAATTGAATTCTCAATGGAATACACTGAGTTGTTGTTATTGTTCATCAAAAATCATCATAAAATAATGATATCTTTTTTGTTCCACTTTCCCTTTACGAATAGTTGAGAGGGAATCCAGATAAAGTTTGGTGAAAATTTTGTTCAATCCAAAGTAAATAGAATGTTGGAAAACAATTCATTGGAAAAGAAGGGAAAAATTGAATAATTGAGAGTAATTTAATGTGTATATACATGAGTACGATTGTGTAAAATTTTCAGGAAAATTCATTCTTATCATGAATCTCTTGACATCTTTTCAACAAACTAAGAAGTAAACAAAAAGTAAACAAAATGTACACAAAGTTGTGAAATGTGAGGAAATGAAAGATGCAAAATGCTGAATAGCTGCTTCAGTTTCAAGGGTTTATTGAGATAATTTGAAACTTTTCTGTTTGTTCTTGATATTGACAGAGAGGAGAGAAAATTTTCTTTTCATGCAGTTCAATTTTACTTTGTTTTTTCAACTAATTTTCATTTGAAAACTTGACTGATTATTAATCTAATAAAGTTGCGATACGTTTCAAGCTTAAGTGTCAAGCTTTTATTGAATCGCATGTAAGCCGACATTTATCTAGATGGATAACTGTTTTGCATGGAAAAAAGGAAAACCATAAAATTTCAAGATTTATGAATAACAACTGATTTGTCTGAATATCAAAATTGGCAAAAATTTTGTTTTTCTCTTGTTATCTGTTGAAATTTTTCATTTCTGTTTTCGTTTTCAGAACCAAAAAATGTTCATCTCCATTCATCATGTACTGACCATTATCTGCAAGAAATGAATTTGAAACCAGAATCAACAATTTATCATGATCCTCATTTCTCTCATTTCAAAGAAGGAAAAAAAGATTAGAAATTTTTCAGTCTTTTTACATTATAATGATCTATTAAAATTTATTTACCATTTCAAAATGACTATTAATTTTAGGTTTTGAGTAACAGTAAAGTTAGAAAATGAGCTTTGGATAAGATTGTAATAATACAAATGTTCAATTTGTAAAATTTAATCATAATTAGATTTCTTGTTTATTTCGCGTAAAAGAAGACTGATACAAAAGTTAAGACTATGAACTTTAGCGGTTTAAAACTGAAATTCCCCTATTATAGTACTTGAAAAATCTAATGATTGTAGATGCTATCAATTCTAATGTGAAGACTCGGAGCTTTGATAATTGCTGGTCACGTAAAGCCCCTTATTAACAAATTGAAATTTGCAAACAATATATGCAAAACAAACCTACCATACTATGGAAACAGAAAAAACGATTGATGCTTGCATCCTTTCTAGGAAGTTGGAAAACGTATGATCAAACACAGTGTCTCTCAAGGTTTTCTCATGTACAACACTTAATGTCAATGGAAGAAAGAAAACGTTACCTGTTTTACATTGTGTGTAAATAAAAAAATTTGGTGTTCAGTTTATGTTGCTGACAAAAGGCTAAGTTTTAAGTTGAACAAACTAAACTATTTGAAATTGACTATCAAACCGTTTTAATTTGCTTAGTTAACAAGTTTTCTTAGTAATGTTTTCTTTTTTAGTCACATTTTTTGTCTTTTAAGCATCAGGAAACAGAGGGGCCCGTTAAAACATGTAATACTCACTTTATAAACAAATGTGTTCAAGTATCAACTTTTTTCAGACGCATTTGGTGATTCATCAACCACTATTTAAAAATCAAACATCATAGATATACTGTATCTATTATATTTCAGAATAAGTATAAAAGGCAGTGCTTTTGAAGCAAAGGTATCAGTTACAAATTTAAGCTTGAAAGTCATCTAGTGATAAAGTTTATTTGGTTAAAAAAGTGAAAATGCAATTGAATAAAATTTTGTGCGCTGTTTTGCTACTAGCAATCATTGCTATCAGTGGCTCTGATGCAGGATGGCCCTTAACTAGCGGCAGATACCTAAATCGCCTACGAAACGCAAAGAAACAGACCACTACTGCCCCAACTACTACAGAAATGGGCCCATCGGCATAGACTCCAAGTAAGATACCCAAAAAAAAGTTAGCATCAATTCTTTCTCGTTAAAGCAAAGTAACTGATTGGAATTGCCGAAAGTACTGATAATGATAATCAGAATCAAAGTTTAAAATGTATTTTAAAAAGTAAAATAATTTATATAAAATGAATAAATATGAATAATTAAACTTGAATTCTATATTCTATATATATTCTTTATTTTTTATCTTTTCCGTGACAAATTTATCATACGTTGTTTCAAACGGGTAGGTTAAACTTCGTGACTTATGTCGTCAATTGAACGTCAGATTGCGCCAGGTCATTTTAATTTTATATCAATTAGCTAGATCACGATTTGCAGGCGTCTAGAAAAAAGTGTATTAAGTAGCGAACACAAAAACGCTTACACAGCACGAAACACCGGCAGTTCACCATCAGCTCTAATAAAATCAAAAATTCTTCTTATTTGATGCATTCAGCATTAATTGTTTTTATGATGATTTTTTTGTCATTAAAGATTTCTGTGTGGAACGAATGATTTGACTGTCTAGTACATGAGTCTTGTAGCAAGATATTACCATCTTCAAGGCCAACAAGCAATACTTTATTCCCGAAGTATCTTTGTATTCTGGCATCTTCCACTTTTAATGCAGACAACATGAACAGAAGGAAATTTGCCAATGCTTCTTAATCTTATTTAATATTATAGTAACTCGCAGCCCGAATCAGCCATTCGTACGCTCTTGAAGACAAAAAAGTTAATCACATTAATGAACGAAGTATGCAATCTGAAAAACAAGAAATTCAATGCTATAACTAGTTTTTATGATTACAAATGTTCGCTATAAACAAGTCCATGTTCAAAGCTAATGATCAAATAAAAAATGGTGACATTGGGTACTAACGTTCGCGAGATATCGAGGTTCAAAGTTTTAGGCCAATGCCAAAATCAAGAGAACTGTTGATAAATTGAAAAAAGTTTTCAGTCGATTATATGTACCTACAACTTTCATCGCCAAATAATAAGTTTCAGATCTCTAGCTATCATGGTCATAAAATGGCGGAGGTTTAACGGAAAACTGAAGTGATCTGTTGCACAAAAACAGAGAATTTTATTTCCCGAAATAGGTGCATTTTCTGATTGGCTATCAAAAGTTATACCAGAAAAATAAGTTTGATGAAAAAATCTTATTCCATAATTGAACAGAAGGCGATCGAAGTTTTCACTTTGACCTCGATTTTCTCGAAAACTGTCGATCTGAGAAATTTTTTAATACCACTAATGGACTCAGTTTTCATGGGCCTACAAACCTACAAAGTCCTAACTCTTAACTCGAAAGTCAGATTTTTTACCACCACTCTTTTTGCGGCTCACAATATGATTATTAGGCTGTCTGGAGCGAGACGAAATGAATTTTAGTTTTAATAACTTTTTTATTTGAACTCAAACCAGTGTGAAATTTTGAATCAGTTTGTTTATTATTGAAGATACTTTGCATTTCCTTCGATTACTCGCTTCAATCTTTTTGGTAAATCATTGACCCCGCCAATTCCCCTTTCTGCGTTAAGATTAGCTACACCCTCGATCAAACGTTCTTCAAACTCTCCCGTAATTTTGCATTGGACTCCTCTTATGGCATTTTTCAGTTGACCAAAGCAGAAAAATCTAGAGGCTAATATCGGGTGGATTGAACGGTGGTCCCAAAGCACGATTCCTTTTTCTTTCAGAACTTTTTTTATTTCATTCTTCAACTGTTGTAGCATGCCAACCATTGCCATTATTATCATCCTTTTTGAGCTGTGTCTTGCTAATGTTTTGCCTTACGATCTGAGGGGTTGCCTCACCTGAATACACATAAGATCTGGCTTGGCTACGATCTGGAGCGATGTAGAGTGGCACCCACGTTTCATCGATCGTTAAGGTCCTTTTCAACACCGTTTGAGTTTTACACATAGTAGTTTTCAGGACACCCGATACCATCGTTAAACTTTCCTGAGTTCAATGTCTTGAATCATCCATTAATGCTCTAATTTTGAATACGTGTTGTTACAAGGCAGCGGGGTCTGATCTGTGACTCCATGAGCCGTTTGTCAATAAGCTGACCTTGCCTGGACGCAGCTGCATATTTGGCAACTTGTGCACTTGATGCACCCACCACCTTGTCTCCAATCAACTTTTTGAGATTTTGGTGAATAATGGTGTTTGAATGATTTGCTAGGAAACCAAACATGATAAAAGTTCTTTGATGTTCGGTTTTTATTTGTTGAGTTGCAGCACGTTTTTAAGCATATTTTTTACAACAATAAACAACGAAAAATGATTCTCCGTTACCTTAGCTACATGCAGAGCTATTGGGGGCCTGAGAAGTCAGTAATAGCAAAACGCGGCTAGTTCACAATCACTTTTTTTTGTTCCGAGCAGCCTTATATTCATCTCGAAATTGTCAGTCTATCTTCAACTTGCTTTGAAGCTGTCATATGGGGAGGAATAATCTTAATTGCTAATAATTTTGTCAACTTAATTGGAATGCTTTTCATAATCTTTTAATTAGACTGTATTTTTAAGTTTTTTTCAAAACAAGGTTTTTATTATATTTTCGATACTTTATAACTGGTTTGCATTACGATTTGGAGACGTAGCTTTCAAGTATGGATAAATGATAACATTTACTGAAGAACCTCATCTATACAAAACTCAATGTTAAGTCAATATATCAAATCATCCAGATTGGAAAGGCGATGATAGAAAAAAATGTCACAACATGAAAGAAATACAAAATTCAGTGACGAAAATATGCCAGGGTACTTTATTCCAATTGCCAGATCTCTGAGAAATTCATCATAGAGGTTAGAGGAAAAATCTAGAATCCGCATTCATTAAGATTGAGTGAGGAAAAACAGTTTGATTGTTCCTTGTTGGATCAGGATTTTATTTATCCAATAGTACTAGTTAATAGTACTTCCTTATGCCTTTGCATGCCTTTGAATGTCTTTAAAGTAAAAAGTAAAGGGTTAGATAAGAATCGAGTGTCTCAAACTCTTTGTGTCTCAAAAATTTTGGATTTGAAACAAATCTCAACAATAGTCTACCAGAGAATCTTTTTGATGATGGTGGGTTGGCACTTTAGTCAACGAGAAAATTGGTTAATTACAAATAGAAATTTTTAAAGGATTAATGTAAAACAAACTAATTATGCTATAAAAACAGAAAAAACAGTTTATTATTGCACACCTTTATCGAAAGTTGAGCATCTCGTGATCAAAAGCAGTTCCTCTCAAGGTTTTCTTTTGTTTGAAAAACATTGAATGCCAATAAAGAAAGAAAACATTACTCATTAAACTTGTGGGGAAATTAAAACACGTTGACACACTGGGCAAATGAGAACGTTTTGTTTTACATTGAATTCTAACAAAGAAAAGTCTCTTACGGTCATGACTGATCTCTCTGTCTTTTGGTGACCATCATTACTATAGTGGTTTTGATGCATCATGGCACTATTGAGTCTTCCCGTAACCGGTTGCCAGTGTTATTTAGATACGCAATAGAGACAAATGAGCTTCGATTCTTGGTCATTTAAGCTTAGTAACTAATTGTAATTTCCCTTTTTAAATCGCAAGTTTTATACTCAACAGAAACGGAGGGCGAAGAGAATAGGATTAAGAGGCAAAACTAATTGTTAAAGTGGAGAGAAACAGATTCAGATTAGACCTTTTATAAAACCGAGCTGACTCAGCTTTCGGTTTATAAATTCGAGTTTCTAAATCAAACGCATTTAATGAAAGATAATCTTGACAAACCCATTTGATTAGTTTTGTAGTGGAAATGGTGTCTGAAAATGTTCGATACTTTATTAAATTCAATTGACTTGCTACTGAATTTTGTTGTTCCAATGTCATTTCCTTGATAAATGTGAGAAAAAAAGTGAACAGTTGAGGGTAACAGACAATTCACATTGAAAATGACCTTTTTCTTTTTCTTAACCATTCCTGTTGAATGCAGTAAATTGAGCTTCAAATTAGATTCTGTCACGCAAAAATTGCAATAAAAACTGAACGAAAAAGAAAAAAATGTCAAACAAATTTTGGCGAAATAAATGTAACCCAGATTTGGTAAATACAAGAGTCTCGTTTCAATTGCAATTCAACAGTTTCAAAGTTGGTTAAAGCCAAAATCACATGAAAAACTGTGCATTATCACGATTAATCAAGTACTCTATTCAATTAAAGGCAACAAGAAAAAAACAAAAGGCTGATTATTGATTAGAAGGACAGAATCGATTAGCTGACATTAAAAGTTGAATAGTTAGTTGAGGTGCAAATAAAAAGCGAAACTTTTCTCTTTACATCCTTTCGTTAGCTAATGAAACATTAACAGTAAACAATAATCTTGAACAAACTTTGCCCATTATCATTTCCCCATCTTTTTTACTCCCAGTAAAATTATTCCCATGTGAATTCTGATAAATATCACAATTCTCATTGTCTTTGAATCCAAACAAGTTGAACAACATGAGCATTTATTCTTTACAGAAAATTCTCTTCTCTCTCGATCTTTTTGTTTAAGACTATTTCAACCCATTTAAGCTAAACAATTACAACGGAAGACAAATATGATAACAACATTATCTCGATGATATTTATTGCTTTGAACAACAATGCAATAATAATGTTCATTGATTGTATTCAAAAAGAATTGCCATTCAACATGTTAAAATACATGAAACCAATCCTGAAATGGTAATGGTTGGAAGAAGAAAAAGATATAAATGAAATTCTCCCTAAACAGGCATTTCTCAATGTTTATACACTTTTCTCATTCCAATAAGGTTTTGAAAGTCCTTCAACAGGAACCACTTTCATCTTTACTTTTTTTGCCTCCAAATCCTCATCATTCTCATCTTCATTATCCTCATCTTGAGTGGTTCTGGTAAACTATATTAAACGGCTCATGGAAAACAATTTCATTTTTCTTATTGTTATCTTGATTATCATCGTTATCATTCCATCACTCAAAATATCACTCCCAGTAAAACTCCCAGTAGAACGTCTAGTTTCTTTACCTTTTATGGCTACAGTAAAACATGCAACTGTTGTGTATTCAGAAAGAGTGCAACAATTGATTTGGTAAACGTGAAATAAAATCAAACCACCTAATCTTTTCTTAATTAAGATTCAATGTTAATACAATTAACTGAACGATTTTGCTAATAAAATGTTCAACTTGACTTTGCACGCTTTTATTATTCCAATGAATATAATGATGAAAATGGGAAACAATAAATTGTCAACTTTCTCTTCATTAAACTCATTATTAGTTTGATTATTAGGTTAAGACTAAAGATAAATGTTATAGTTTCCATAAAAGCTACAGGGTTTTGCAATTGATTTCAAATGAAATTTCATTTCTTTTCAATTCAAAATTGATGTAAAAAAGAGAAAACAAAAATTTGTGAAATCGTTTTACATTTTAGAACATTTTATGCAATATTTTCAAGTTTCCCAATTTTTCATTGTTTCTGGGATTTCGCTCAAAGATATGGAAAAATGAGTGAATCAATTGAACAACCCTGTAAGTAATTTCGAGTAAAAATCTAATCTGACAATAAGAATAAAAGATTCAAACATTTGGCTGTTCATTTCACTGCATTTGCGTCCAACAATCTTTTTTCTGGATAAAATATTTTCCCATTTATCTGTCACCTATTCGTTTCCGTGTTTAATACCTTTATCATCATCATCACCATTATTATTGTAGTTATATAAATATAAGAAAAGGGAATGAAAAAAGGTGCAAAAACTCGACAAAATTCAATAGGAAAACTGAATTAACCATTATTCAAGGTATAACAATAAATGTCCTTATTGGCTTACATTCGAGTTGAGATTTTTTTTATATTCAATTACTTTAACACTTTGGCTTCTTCATACAAAGAAAAGCTCTCATAATGAGACTTTTGTATTCACTTCTTTCTTCGCCATCTTCACCCTTTCTTCAACTCAAGATGATGTTTATCGTTATTTAACTGAGGTTCAACTTGATTTTCCTTCCATTGTAGCCAATGTTGTTGACTAAATCGTTTAAAATGAACTAAAAACGCAACATTAAAAGTATTTATTGTTATCGTTTTCAATTCATTCCCTACTTGTTGTGGTCAAGTTTCAGTTGAAACATTTCTTGTTTAACCTCGAATAAATGACCAACTCATTAAAGTTGCTTCTCGAAAAAGTAAAAGTAACTAAAAAAAGAAACAAAAAAACCAAGAAAGTACTCATAGTACTTATGACTACATGGAAATGGTAATTGTATGCTTTGCGATTCTTTACCAAAAACCAAAATCTCTTCATTTAATGATCAGCTATTAGTAAACATGAAAATCGTGTAATTGTGATTGATAAAATTGTTCAACTCAATTGCATTCCATCTGGCTAATAGACTCGGTTTTGTATTACAGCTAATATAACCATCGATTTACATGAAAAATCATTAAAACAAATGTAATAAAACATTTAAGTTTATGTCAATTCATTGCTGTTACATTCGTTAACGATTCCAATAATTGTTCATTCTCAGTTATGCAGAATTGCGTTTGTTTATTTTTACAATTGGCGATAAATGAAAATCATCGAATGTGAATTTGCAAAGTTGAATAGTTTTGGAATTTCGCTAATTTCGAAAACAACTTTGTTCTGTTTTGCACTTCGAAATGGAATGCATTTTAATAAAGAAGACTATTTCAAAGTGCAATAATTAGTTATGTTTCAATGGTTTAATTGCACCGCAATCGATGGGTTATTAAAGCATTTGCATTGCTTATTGAGCTGATCACAAAGAATAGGCAGCAAAGGATTGTTTGAATATTGAGATGCAGGTAAATGTGTAAAGTAAATGAATAAAATTGAGTTTGATGGGTGAACATATTTGCTTCCGTTATGTTTGCTCAGATTTCCGGTTAATTATCGATATTATTCAGTCAAGTGAAATTTTCCTTTCTGGATGTGACCTTATTTAATTTAGTCTTTGACTCTGCAAACGGTTTGAGAAAAGAGCGGAAAATAATAATGAAATGGCAAAGTAAAGATGAAGAGGCTTGTTTTTTGCATGTTGAACAGATGAAACCATGAAAAGCCAGGATAAACCATCAACCAACTAAACTTGTTCACGACATTCTCTTATTATCACCATCATTATATGAATATTGTGCATGGATAAATTGGAAAAGCAAATGTCAAATAATGCATGAGAGTCAATGCAAGTTGCAGGTTTTTAACCAATCCTTTAATGAATAGAGATTCAATATGGATCAATGATTCAATTTTACTTTGGATGAGGTTAGATCAAGGTATGTAAATGGGTCAGAATGGGTCAGAACTGTCTCATGATGCTTTGTCTAAATCTTTCAAGAAGAATAGAAGTCGAAAGACTTTCTTTTGCTAACACAAGCCATGAGAGATTTTGATTCTAGTCCATGAAAAAGAAGAAAAACTAAGAAACAAAGTCGACTCGAACTTAATCACAAATGTGGTCACCAATTACTCAATCGATTACGACACTTGCGTTGCTTATAAAGATCTTCATTTTCTTATTCAATCCATTACTTGATCTATCTCTGGTTTCGCGTTTAAATGAACTCAATAAGTTCTTCTCGAGAAGATTTTCTATCATCATTAAGGTTGTTGAGATTTCTTGGAAAGTGATCTTTTTTGTTGTAAAGTGAACTCTGCTTTAACGAAGTTAATTCGATAAAATAATGTAACCTTCTAGTTTACTCATGTTAACAAAAGTTCAAAGATAAACTTGGACTTTTCATTCTTTTTCATCTTTTTTTCGAAAACAATTTTCTTTCTAACAAAGTTCTTTTAACTCGATAGCCAAAGACTAGACGAAATACAAAGAATCAATTTCTTAGCTTCTACAAAACTCGACACTAATCAATCTTGAACAATTCATCAGCAGACTGATGTATTCAGTTTTAGATCAATATAAATGAATATAATAAAAGGTGAAAATATTGTTGCAAAGTTAATTATGTGAAGTTCATGGACAGTTTACAGAACAATATAGCTGCAATTTAACCGTAAAATGGATTAAATGTTGGAATTGAGAAAATGAAAAGGTTCAACAAGAACAAAATCAACTTATCGAGCAAGTTATCAATGTGTACCTTTTCAATGAAATGAAAAGAAAACAAATTTTTCTCAATTTTTCCACTCAATTTTTCATCATTTTGTTGGTGAAAAAGTGTGAGAGGAAGAAAAAGAAGAAAGAAAAGTACAGAAAAATTGAATAAAATGTAACATTTATAAAAGGTTGATATTGATGGAGGTTCGATAATTTAATAACACAAGGAAACAAGAAAAGTTGAAACAAAAGAATAAAAAAGTAAATCGAAAATAGTTAATCCAAGAAATGATATCGAGAGCAAACAAAGTTGTTTTTGTCCTTTTCGTCTCATGGTTGATTCCAAAAGGTAACAATGATGAACCTGATAAAATGAAAAGAAAAGGTAACTGAACTTATCGAGTTTCAGATGTCAGTTGAGGTCAAAATAATAATAAAAGTGAAAAGAGAGAAAAAAATGAAGACCAAAGAAAAAAAAGGTTAAATTCGTGATTTGATTTGGTTATTTTGATTTTGCCATAAAAGTCACACAATTTTTCATCATTACCACCATCATCATCATCATGCAGTTGTCAATTTTATCCTGAAAATCTGTTAACAATTTTGAAAGTTAACACAATTTTTTTATATCAATATGTTTTAAAAAGTTGAACTGGGAATGAAGAAAAGGTTTGAAAAGAAAAAGAAAAAGAAAAAATTGAAATATTTTTTCTCTTCTTGCAATGACTTGATCCTGTCATCATCAACCCATCAATATTATTAATTCAATATTATTTTAACCAATGATTGATTCAGCATCTCTTCTAGCATCCAAACCTGGAAAATGCAATGAATTTCTTTTCAAGTTTTTGAAGTTTTTTCACTTCTTTTTTCTTCTTGCCTGGTTCAAAGCTAGAGGTTAAATGTGTGGTTACGAGTTTACAAAAGTTTCAAGATTGCCTGAGTTGCCTGTGAAAAAAAGTATGGGAAGGATGATGAATTTGAAGAGATGAAATCGAATAAAGAAAATGAGAAGAAAAATTGTTAACCTGTTTTTTCTGGTGAAGAGACTTTCAATCATTTTCAAGTAACTTTTTGTGCTTCTTTTTTTCCCTGAATCTTAATCATTTCTTTTTCCAACTCTTGTACTCTTTGCATGGAGTCTGACAAAAATTTGAACTTCCTTCCTTTTCCGTTGTTCCATCTTCATCACTTCATCATCTTGATTTTGCAGGAAATGATAATCCTTTTGACTCTTGATATTCAATTGTTTACCTGTCTGTGCAACATCAAAATGTGCATCTCATTTATTCAATGTTGCAGACTTTTGGAAACTTTCGACAATCAATTTCAAAATGAAAAGTTGAATTTGCAAAACTCATTTTCAGGCAATATATTATAATATAATATTACATAGTATTGATCCAGTTTATCCATTAAAAAGCGTCTGTCGATGAATAATGCCAAATATGAATAGAAAAGTAATTTGACTGAAATCAATTATAGCTTTTAAGTCAATTTGAGAGCAGTTTAGGCAAATTCAATAGTTTATTCTCGTCAATGTTTCGACTCCGGAGTAATTTTGACAAAAAGAAAGCAATTATCAAGAGATTATTTCGTACTACCAAAATTGTTCAGCACCAAAGACATACTGACCAAACTCATAGGGACAAGAGACGTAAAAATGATAGAAGATCCAACTTCAGTCAGAAGCAATTTTAATTCTCTATTTGCTTAACTTCAATCTTTCAATTGATACTGTTTACGATCCTCTTTTACATATTTCTAACAAAAATTACAGATTATTCAGCTACAGCTTCGACTTTCGGGTCTGCACAATATCTGCATTCATATTAGCTAACTGAATCAGTTATTTATAAATGACAAAATGAACAAACATTTTACTATTGCTTTTAATTTCGCATACTTTTAAAATATTTTAATTTTAATATCAAACTTTCATTTTGACTTTGTGTTTAAACATTGCAACTTTAATTACTATTTTACATTATGAGACTCATAATATTAGTCTAAAGTTATTGACAATTATCAATGAAAAGCAAAATTACCAACGGAATTAATATGCAATTCATAAAATAATGAGAATTAAAAGTTGTTGCAATTAATTTGACTCTCTAGTTTTGTTTTTGCTTAAAATGTTAGAAAGTCATGAATTATTTAAATTTAAATTTCCATTTACATGTAGAAAGAATAGAATGAAGTTTTTACTATTTCTAACTGAATATATGCCTATTATAATTATTGCTGGGAAATTTCAAGTCTATTGAACAAATGGTTTCCGAGAAAATAGATGAAGTAACTTGTCCAATAATTTCAGCCCACAGGTTAGTTGAAATTGGCCAACATTTTATAACTTGACTTTCATCTGCAGAATTGATGTTGTAAAATTAACCCAGACAATAGTGAGTTCATCGATTTTTGTGGTTTGAATAATATTATTTACTGAAACTGACAACTTCACAGCAATTGATGTTTGAGTCTAAAAAACTTTGCTCAATTTAACGAGAAAATCCTTGAGAAAAGCTTACAATCACTAATATTGTTGACCAACCACAAAAATTATATCTGATACTTAAACTTATTCACTATTCAGGGTGCAAGTGTGAGCAAAGCACAAATGCAAGTTCCAAGATTGATTAAAACTCTAACCTTTGTATTGAGATGGATCTGTATTGGGTTTTAATGCATCGAACCCGAGGTGAAACTATTTTGACACATTAATTCGATGCAAGAACATGCATTGAAAGATATTTTTCACGAAAATGGACTGATAGATTGCTATTAATCAACTGACAAAATGCAAAGTTAAAGCATATTAATACCTTATATCATTACTTTATTTGAAGCATTCATTGAATTTGTTAAATCACAATTTCATTGGAATGTTTGATTTCAGGACTTCTCTAGTCATGCTTGCCGTCTACTGCATTTACATTTGGTGTAATTGTTAACCTCTTTGTCTCTAGAAATCAATATCAAATTAAATTCGAAGTTGAATTGGGTTCTGTGACATAAAGAATCAAGCACACACTTCGAAGGAAACGAAAAGAAATAATTTCCATTGTTTTAAAGATTTGATTACTTCAATAAAGTTTATCAAGCTTGAGTTCAAATCTAACCGTAGCTGGTTCGAGACAATCGCTGACTCTAAATGGACAAATGAACAACTGTAAGCTAAAGATCTCAATCTGCCTGGTTCATTATAATAGCTTGTAGATTTCCGTGCAAAAACATTTGCTATGCAATAAACTATGTACATTGACTGAATAACTCAAAGATTGTTACAAATGTATCAAAGTTTCAATGATTGAATCGACCATAAATAATAATTGACAGCACTATTGGATGATAATCGAGAACATCATTTCTTCTCTAATGATACCTTGAAGCAAAAGTCTGTTAAACTCATTGGTTCATTAGTGAATCATGCATTTTTTGGGTTCATCTGAGAAACCAAAAGGATAACATTGATAGTAAAATGTTGTTCAATCTTTATTTATGCATATATTACTTCGAACAAATATTGAAACAGAAGCAATCACACAAGCACACTTGAGTCATAGCAAAAGACTAGGGTGAATATTTTAGGAAGAAAACGAGAGAAAAAAAAGACTTCTTATCCTCTTTGCAAGTAAAAGATAGAGAAACAAAACTGGATAAATCAGCCTCAGGATATCGATAGTTTCATGTAATATTTGATGATCATCATAAGCATCATGATCATTGATTATTAACCAATAGTGTTAAAAGTAGAGTCAAACAAAATGGCATTTCAATGATAAGTCAAAAAGCTTTTGTAAAGTCTATTCTTTTCAAATTAGATCCTTTCTTGGAGTGAAAATAATGGCAGCAGAATAAAGTTAACATAATGATAACAATAATAATAAATACAATGTTGACAAATAAAAGTGTCAAATCGAGTTAGGATCATGTTAAAAGTATTAGAAAAAGATGATAGTAAATGAGCATTTTCATGAAATTGAATGGTAAGGATAAACTGTTGTCAGATGAATAGAACTAGAAATTTTCAGAGTTTATCCTTTAATAATATATCATTTGGTGAATTCAAAGGTTTTACAATTTGAACAAATGAACAAACAAATTTTTCAGCCAAAAATTTTTCCTTTTTTAATCTCTAATCAAGTGTCAACTTGAAGCAAAGCAAAAATATTATTACAAATTATAGTTTTTGTATAATTATGTTCTGATGGTGATTCTGATAATCTGTTATTATAGCTGTTAATAGAGAAAAAAACTTGGAATGAAATGCTGTTAAACTGAATAAATGAATTCAAAAAGGATTGGTATTGATCTAAGTTCATTCCATTCATTAGCAAGATTATTATCATCTTGATATCACATAATTACTGTTATTTATAACTATTCATTTTTGCAATGAAAAGAGTCTCTAATTATGCGAAAATGGTCAAAATGTTAACAAGTCTCTCTGATTATTTGATTACTAAGTTTCATTATTTTGACAGTTGCATTAGCTTTACATGACTTCGACATGATAATGAAAAAATGAATCGTGAAAATCTAGTTATTAATAGAATCGATTCCATCTCAAGTTTATGAGGATTGTCTAGTAAAATTTTTAACGATCAAATGTTGTATGTTTTGCTGATGAGTTGCTGTCTGTTGTAGCTATTTGAGACGAAATCGTTAGAAGAGAAATGATTTTGGCTCAAAGAAGCCAGATCTCACCAATTTTAGTCCAACATCATCTCAAGAAGACCTAATTTATCAAGATTATTGAATAATTTGAAGATTCCTTTCAAGTAAACTGAGAAGCAGACTGAGAATGGTCAAATTGTAAATCATTTAGTGCATTAAACTTTGATCGCTTTCAGCAAATAACTGACTCCATTAAAGATGTGCAATTGGTAATCAATTATCCATCATTTTGTTGATATTCAATTGGTAACAATCAATTATTTACTTGACTTTTCTTACGGTTTTGACCGGGAAACTTTCATCGATTCTATTGCACTTGCACTTTAATTTTATGCTTTTAACTAATTTTATCCCTTTTTGCACTTCTTTTAGGTCCATGTGATTCAATAAGCTGTCCAAATCTTCAATTTTGTGCAATTGATAATAATGGTTCACCTCTTTGTACCTGTAAAACGTGCTCATCCCACATAAATCCAGTCTTGTTGTGTGCCACCGATAATACAACCTACTATTCCGAGTGTGATATTGAACGAGTTTCGTGCCTTAAAAATGAACCGATAGCCATTAAACACCATGGACCATGTACATTTGTTGATACGTCTATTAAAGATCCTTGTGCATTCGTTGTTTGCAACTATGGAGCCGTTTGCATTCCGCCCTTACAAGAACCCCCGCTTCCAACTACCAAATATGATGCTACAGATGAAACACTTGCCAATCAAGTAGATAGTCAGGATAGTAAAGATGTTAATGAACTCTGTCAGTGTCCTTATTGTGAAGATAGTGGACCAAGTGTTTGTGGCTCAGACGGAATAACCTACTCAAGTCAGTGTTCCCTTTCCACAGCCTGTTGCACCGAAAAGCGCTACATAACAGTGCGGTACGATGGACCATGTCGTAAGTATCTGATTCTCTTAATCATTTATTCAAATATAGTGTCAAAAATGAGTGATTATCCTTTTCTGTTTCACCAAATTTTATTCATTTCATTTCAGCTTCATTTTACCAAATAATATGTTTAAGTATGCCGTTAATGTGTTTAATTAGGTAAATGTTCTAGTCGTCACATAAAATGCCTTAGTGACAAATGAAATGCATAATGAATTTATGCAAAACTTAAGCTTATTATGAGAACGGAAAAAACAATTGATGCTTGCACACCTTTCGGGGAAGTTGAGAATCGTATGTTCAAACGGGCCCCTCTCATGGTTTCCTCGCGCTTAAAGAACAACAAATGTCAACAAAAGAGGGAATAAATTATTACCAAGCAAACTTGTGAGCAAAGTGAAACACTTGCTAAAACTCAATGTTAAAAAGTTTAGTCTTGTTTGCATTGAATTATAATTGACATTAAAGATGTACAACTGAATTGAATAAGACAAGAAAAAAGGGAAAAACCATCGGATGATGAATACATTATAAAATTGACTAATTTGCCATTTCCTGATCAATCAAACAATATTTAGAGATCTAGAAAATCAAACAATGGTCAATGTTTTGAAAATTTTTCTAGTTTTCGACTCTTATAAATTATTTATTCATAATATTTAAAACTGTCTCCTGAAATTCATATTGAAATCTATTCTAAAATGTTTGTTCTTTTATTTTATTCCACAATCCCTGATAAATCTGGGCAATAATTGAGTTGCAAGTTGAAAGTTGAAATTGAGAAGATTTGCAGAGTGATAAAAATGGAAAGAGTTTCCGAAAATTTTCTCGATAAAAGCGATGCAATCACATCCAAGATTTCTTCGCTTTTTGGAAAGTTGTGAGTGAATACTTTGTTCCAAATTACTTCTTATATAACATCAAATGCTCTAGTAATATTATAGATAATGAATAATGAGTTAAACCTTATAACCACAAATCTCCCACTTTCCTTCTTTTAATTCTGCTTAGCTGCAATAAGTCTTACTGCTACGATTTAACACCAACCTGGATTGCTCAGTCTGTAGTAACATTGAACTCTGCAAATGAGTACAAGTTAAGATATCAATATAAGATGGAAAATATCGGTAAAATTTAACAATGAATTCAATCAAGGAAACTTTTCCATTAGATTTCCCTTTCAACGCTTTTTAACCGAAAATTGTTTAGTTGACAATGAAAAGAGAATCGATAAAGTTCAGTTTTTTCAAGGTGAATAATAAAGTTGTTTTATGTTCTGCAAAATTCTATTTGAACGAGAAAATTTGAATAATATTTAAACACGAAAGTTTCTCCAATTAAAATGTAAAAGTAAACAACAATCTTTGTGAGGGTGGCAAAAGCCACTATTCAGCAACATGAAGAGGTGAAATTATCCAGCAAGATATGGAATGATTATATGAAATATTTATCACTATAACCAACCGAAAATGGGTTGAATTTAATCGCAACCAAGATGAGCCAAGAGAGCAACAAAAAAGTTGCCAAACTGATTTCTAGCAAAATATTTTGATAGCAAGAGAGGTTAAATTGATGGTAAATATGAGACGTAAAATAAATATCATTTAATTTGGTTGACTTTTTGCAATAACGATATTGATAACTCGAGAGATAATCAGTAAACACTTCAAGAAGTAAAGTAATAAGAGTGAAAATAAAATAAACATGAAAATGAAATGAAATGGAAGCTAAAAAGACTGAGCAAAAAATTATAATGGGAATGAATAGGACCCAAGAGATGATGCGACTTCGTTGAATTACATTTTGTTTTTGTTGGAAAACGAGGGAAAAAGTTTTCCAGTTTAAAGTTTACTCGAGTTTGCATCCAAAGCTAGGACAAGTTTTTTGTGCTCAAAAGTGTTGGCCTTGAGCTTTACTTTTTGCTTCTCTTTAATACAGCGTCAACATTGAAATACATTCACTGGCAGTGAAAAAGCAAATTTTTATCTTTTAGTGATCAGGAGAGTGCTTTATTGCTGCATCTTGATCATGAGAAACAAACAAATGGATGATTTTCAAAATTGACGATAATCATGAAGAATGATGTTTTTGCATCATGTTGATGAAACTTTTTTTTTAACTTTTATCCAGTTACTCTATTAGTTGATAGGAAATAATGTCATGTTTGGTGTTATTCATGTTAATTTTCACACTCTAAAGAGGTTATTGATCAGTTTACATTTCAACCTTTTGTTTCAATAAATGAAACTCTATGTAAACTGTTGTCATCATTTGGTGTATTGTCAAGAGACTAATTGTTAATTCTGATTCCTTGTTTTTGCTTCAATATCCTGATCATTCTCTTTCTTTTAGATAAACTAAACTTATCGATTCTTTTAATTTCCTTAAGATATTAAAAAAATCAATGCATTGCGAACACTTTACCTCTTAATCATGAACATACCAAAATTGACTTCAGCTTCCGAATCCTCTTTTTTATTTTTAAATATCAAAACTTCAGGTAACTCTCGAACTAGCACATTGTGATTGGCCGAAAAAAGTTTGGAATCAATAAGAGTGACTCTTAATTGAAATAGGCTCAAGAGATAAATAAAACTCAACACTTAATTGCCACCAAGTAATGAATTAATTAATTTGAGCAGCTTAGCAAATGATGTAAGCAAAAACAAGTAAATTGCGCTTTCAATGCAACAATCAATAGCAAAATCACAACTGAACCTTTTGCTTTAATATGCTTGCACATTCATTAGAGCTCTGTTTCCATTTGAATTCGTCGATGGAGTACAAAGTATGAGGCAAGATACGATGGAAATTTGAAAAAATAAGAGCCAATGAATTTTATTCCATTTTCTTAATTCGTTCAATTTTGTTGAGTCTTGCTAATACAATGTGAACAGTAGAAGCCAATACGTGCTTAAAATGGCAAGAAAAAGAATTCTTTCTTAACAAACTTGAACCAAATTAAACTAACAAAAGGGTTATTAAAATACTGAAAATAAAGATTTTCTCGAGTTTTATTGGCAGTTCTAGCTAAGTCGCGTTCTAGCAAAAAATAAAAGAAATTTATGGCTTTTTGAGCTTCTAAAAACTACAAAAGTCCAAAATAATTTCTGATGTTCAGTATTCAATGATCAGTTTAACTCAATATTTTTTAAAACTATAAAAAATTATTTACAAGTTCTAAACCAACTTATTCTTTTAGCATGAACAATGAATGTACAGCGGTTTTTTGCTCTGACTTTTATTCGTCTGTTTCTAAGAGAGATCTCTGTCTGATCATTATATATTGACATCGCCGCAATCGCCGATTGACATATTGACATGTGACTTTCAACATTGAACTAATAATTGACAGGATATTATTATATGAAAAATTCAAATTCATTCACCATTTAGTCATGAGACAATGAATCATTGATTCAATAGTAATGTTTACTCTAAATAATTAAATGATCAAACTGTATGAACATCTGTACATGCGAATAAGTATAAAAGTATGAGTAGTTTAGAGAAAATGTATCAGTTGAAGATTCAAGTTTGAAAAGTAATTTAGTGATTTACAAAGTCATCATCAGTCTCATCATAACAAAAAATGAAAATGCAATTGACTAAAATTGTATCATCTATCTTTCTACTGGCAATCATTGCTATGATTGGTTCTGCTATGGCAGGAGGACCAAATGGCTCAGGTGGTCCAGGTGGTCCAGGCGGTCCAGGCGGCCCAGGCGGTCCCGGTGGCCCCGGTGGTCCCGGTGGTCAAAGTAATGATGTCAAACAACCTGCTCAGGCTCCCAGCTTCATAATCATACCCAGTTCTCAACCCACTCCAGTCAACTCAGGCAACTCCAATCCTCAGCCATCTAAAACGGTTATAGTAACAAGCCAACAACAATAAGGCTGAGTCTAAGCGCTGTTAAAGTATCGTTTAAAATGGTTACGCTATGCAATCCCCAAGCAATTTTCCGCATCTTGTCTAAATAAAATTTAAGATTTCTAATTGAATAAATCTCGTATTTAAATTAAATCGTTTTCTGTATTTTATCGCTTCCGTGTGAGATTCACAATTATCGAAAATAGCAGTAAAAAACTACTGAATAATATCGACATATGTGTAGAAAGAGTAGATTGCTACTCATGTAAAAAGTTTTCTTCTTTAATTATTATATGCCTGTTTTGTGCTTGATATTTATCCTTTCTACCTAATTGCAGACCAACTGAATATTTTCAAAACCAGTTAATCTATTTTATATAGAATCGAAGTTCAATCAGTGAAATTAACCTAATTCAAAATTTTTCATTTTACGTAAGAATTCTTTGAAAGCATTTTCTAGTAGTGTGAAGATGATATTGCAATGATCGAGATAAGGCTTTATGCAACAACTGTTTGACTTAGATATTTCAATGTGAAGATCATCCAAAGTCATTTTGTAGAAACCAAACCAAACCAAACCAAACCAAACCAAATTTTTGCGTCATTTCGGTTAATCAAGTTTCTTTTTGAGTTAATCACATTTTGATTTCTAGGCTTAGCAGAATTTAGAATCTGTTGATCGAAAAATGGAAATATATTTCCCATGCATTATCACGTTAAGTTTAAGTCTCAATCTAATGCCATTTGGGCAGTTTTACTGACTCGAATTTCTTTGCACACAGGCCATGGCTCTGCAAATATAATCCTTTTGTAGCGTTGCGAAGTTTCTTGCCTTCTAAAGCAAAAAAACTGCAGATCAACTTTAACTCTAATTAGAAATTGCTTTTTATTGAAACGACAGTTTGAAACTTCGCATACTTTACCTGCAAACACAAAACAATTACATAATTAAAGAAACAAACTTTTTACATGAGTAGCAATCTACTTTTGCTTTACAACTTTCGATATTATTCGTTGTTCTTTCATGCTATTTTCGATAATTGGGAATCTCACTGGGGAACGAAAAAAATAAAGAAAACGATTCAATTCAAATACGAGATTTATTCAATTAGAAATTTTCAATGATATTGCGTCAAGATACTAAAAGATTGATCGGGATGGCATGGCGCAGCCATTTTAAACGATACTTTAACAGCGCTTAGACTCAGCCTTTTTGTTGTTGGTTTACTACAATCGTTTTAGATGGCTGAGGATTGGAGTTGCCTGAGTTGACTGGAGTGGGTTGAGAACTGGGTATGATTATGAAGCTGGGAGCCTGAGCAGGTTGTTTGACATCATTACTTTGACCACCGGGACCACCGGGGCCACCGGGACCGCCTGGGCCGCCTGGACCGCCTGGACCACCTGGACCACCTGAGCCATTTGGTCCTCCTGCCATAGCAGAACCAATCATAGCAATGATTGCCAGTAGAAAGATAGATGATACAATTTTAGTCAATTGCATTTTCATTTTTTGTTATGATGAGACTGATGATGACTTTGTAAATCACTAAATTACTTTTCAAACTTGAATCTTCAACTGATACATTTTCTCTAAACTACTCATACTTTTATACTTATTCGCATGTACAGATGTTCATACAGTTTGATCATTTAATTATTTAGAGTAAACATTACTATTGAATCAATGATTCATTGTCTCATGACTAAATAGTGACGAAGAAAAATTTATATAATTTATATTATTCACAACAGAACTCTTTGTATTTGAACAGTGAATAAAATTCATGTTTTTTCAATAAAATGACAAGTCTACAAAGCTACAATCCCATGCATCATATGTTCATTTAACCTCCAAACAACCTCTAAAATTTATTTGAAGAAAGACCCGCAAAGAGAGAGAGAGAGAAGATTGGAACAAAAAATTTTTTAAGATACTTAAATATTTGCGTTACTAGTTACAATACAGTGCATTGCAAAAGTTTAAGAATTGCTTTTTTATTCGAATAATTCAGTGCAATATTTATTGACAATTTTCGAAATATCAGCCATCATCTTGTTTTGACTCCACATTTTCAATTGTGTTCAATGTGTATTTATATCATTCACAACAAAACCTACACCTGTCACATGATTCACTGGTTTTCATATTGAGTTGCGCAATTCTCATGAAAATTTTCAATTGATAGTTCCTTCGAACCAGGCCGTATTTGAATGAACAATAGAGAAGATCCATATATTTCTTCAAATCTGGCAGAGGGTCAGTTTAAATGTACTTTTTTGTTAGTTCGCACAGGAGTTGTCGTTTTCTAAAATATCAATTTAACTTATAAAGAAAAGATTGAAGGGTAACGTTACTCAAAGTAAAATTAATCATTCAATCTTATCAATTATCGATCGCAATATATTGCTGAGTTTACTGTTGTAGATTCCATTATAATTCTTAAGATTACATAACTCATTTAGGTCTACAGTTGTCGCAGTATATGGTCATCAGAATATCTGAATATTCCTTTTCCTTAATTGAAACCTAATTTTCTTCCGTTTATGATTGGTATCGATACTGGACAGTATTCTGATTCGTATCATCTTCTATGTTCTACTCATTTTTACTCTTTGATTAATTCATGTTTAATGTTTTATTAAATTTTCTATTAGATTAAAACTGTGTTTGCTATCGAAACTTGTCTTAGCTTGTTTAAGCGTGCCAGTAATAGCTTATTTAAGCAACTTCTAAGTTACGCGGACGAGTCATTTTGGTTATTGTCTTTAGACATTTGTGGTCATTCCTTGGTTACTAAGTCTTGTAAGCTGAAGCTAAGCTCAGAGTTGAAGTAAAGTAAACTTTCCTGTTAATTCAATCCATACAATATTCAATGGTCTAAGACATGACCTGATATTCAGAATTTGCCAAACTTGATCAATCTTCTAATGTGTGTTTAAATAAAGTTTAATTGTGATTTTTAAATTGTCTCAAAACATGTCATCGGATAATAATTCTACCTTTAAAGATAAAAGTAACGAAAATAAAATGCTTATGACTGAAGCTTTGCAATATTCAAATTTACAACTTTTGATCCCTAACTGTAATCTTTCACCTCTTGGGTGACAATACCTTTGTGCGAAGATATCAAGAAGAGATGAGTAGGGTGTGTGCCTTAGTTACTTTTAGGTGTGCAGCATGCATTGCGCTTGACGAAAAGTAACTGTCATTCCAAGTAGATTAGCCATATTAACTTGCACTCGGTGATCAAGGTGTCAAAGCAAAAAAACTGCCAAAATTTTATCATCAATAAAAAATATATGGTCTTTCTTTTTATAAATTTTTGAGGTTGTTTGGAGGTTGAGTGAACATATGATGCATGCAATGGAAAAAAGAGACTGTTCTGCCCCTCTGCCCATTCTTAAGAATAGCAAATCGATTTGTCAAAACAAGAAAATAGACA
Organism: Tetranychus urticae; assembly: GCF_039701765.1. Classification (NCBI taxonomy): domain Eukaryota; kingdom Metazoa; phylum Arthropoda; class Arachnida; order Trombidiformes; family Tetranychidae; genus Tetranychus; species Tetranychus urticae. The sequence continues at coordinate 18,561,329 of NC_142958.1, read as the reverse complement.
GCATAAAGAAAGAGGAGAATAATTCCGATCATTTCTCTTTCTAATTTTAAAACTTAATGTTTAAATGTTGCATTTATTTACTGTACAAATGTAAAAAATTAAACATGTTTGTTTAATGAGGCATTCAACAAACTTATATGGATAACCAATGCGAGCTGGCTAGTTGCAAGTTCTGTGCATGATATAAATTATATAAATTTTTCTTCGTCACTATTTAGTCATACTAACAGTAGAAGCCAATACGTGCTTAAAATGGCAAGAAAAAGAATTCTTTCTTAACAAACTTGAACCAAATTAAACTAACAAAAGGGTTATTAAAATACTGAAAATAAAGATTTTCTCGAGTTTTATTGGCAGTTCTAGCTAAGTCGCGTTCTAGCAAAAAATAAAAGAAATTTATGGCTTTTTGAGCTTCTAAAAACTACAAAAGTCCAAAATAATTTCTGATGTTCAGTATTCAATGATCAGTTTAACTCAATATTTTTTAAAACTATAAAAAATTATTTACAAGTTCTAAACCAACTTATTCTTTTAGCATGAACAATGAATGTACAGCGGTTTTTTGCTCTGACTTTTATTCGTCTGTTTCTAAGAGAGATCTCTGTCTGATCATTATATATTGACATCGCCGCAATCGCCGATTGACATATTGACATGTGACTTTCAACATTGAACTAATAATTGACAGGATATTATTATATGAAAAATTCAAATTCATTCACCATTTAGTCATGAGACAATGAATCATTGATTCAATAGTAATGTTTACTCTAAATAATTAAATGATCAAACTGTATGAACATCTGTACATGCGAATAAGTATAAAAGTATGAGTAGTTTAGAGAAAATGTATCAGTTGAAGATTCAAGTTTGAAAAGTAATTTAGTGATTTACAAAGTCATCATCAGTCTCATCATAACAAAAAATGAAAATGCAATTGACTAAAATTGTATCATCTATCTTTCTACTGGCAATCATTGCTATGATTGGTTCTGCTATGGCAGGAGGACCAAATGGCTCAGGTGGTCCAGGTGGTCCAGGCGGTCCAGGCGGCCCAGGCGGTCCCGGTGGCCCCGGTGGTCCCGGTGGTCAAAGTAATGATGTCAAACAACCTGCTCAGGCTCCCAGCTTCATAATCATACCCAGTTCTCAACCCACTCCAGTCAACTCAGGCAACTCCAATCCTCAGCCATCTAAAACGGTTATAGTAACAAGCCAACAACAATAAGGCTGAGTCTAAGCGCTGTTAAAGTATCGTTTAAAATGGTTACGCTATGCAATCCCCAAGCAATTTTCCGTATCTTGTCTAAATAAAATTTAAGATTTCTAATTGAATAAATCTCGTATTTAAATTAAATCGTTTTCTGTATTTTATCGCTTCCGTGTGAGATTCACAATTATCGAAAATAGCAGTAAAAAACTACTGAATAATATCGACATATGTGTAGAAAGAGTAGATTGCTACTCATGTAAAAAGTTTTCTTCTTTAATTATTATATGCCTGTTTTGTGCTTGATATTTATCCTTTCTACCTAATTGCAGACCAACTGAATATTTTCAAAACCAGTTAATCTATTTTATATAGAATCGAATAGTTCAATCAGTGAAATTAACCTAATTCAAAATTTTTCATTTTACGTAAGAATTCTTTGAAAGCATTTTCTAGTAGTGTGAAGATGATATTGCAATGATCGAGATAAGGCTTTATGCAACAACTGTTTGACTTAGATATTTCAATGTGAAGATCATCCAAAGTCATTTTGTAGAAACCAAACCAAACCAAACCAAACCAAACCAAACCAAATTTTTGCGTCATTTCGGTTAATCAAGTTTCTTTTTGAGTTAATCACATTTTGATTTCTAGGCTTAGCAGAATTTAGAATCTGTTGATCGAAAAATGGAAATATATTTCCCATGCATTATCACGTTAAGTTTAAGTCTCAATCTAATGCCATTTGGGCAGTTTTACTGACTCGAATTTCTTTGCACACAGGCCATGGCTCTGCAAATATAATCCTTTTGTAGCGTTGCGAAGTTTCTTGCCTTCTAAAGCAAAAAAACTGCAGATCAACTTTAACTCTAATTAGAAATTGCTTTTTATTGAAACGACAGTTTGAAACTTCGCATACTTTACCTGCAAACACAAAACAATTACATAATTAAAGAAACAAACTTTTTACATGAGTAGCAATCTACTTTTGCTTTACAACTTTCGATATTATCCGCCGGGACCACCTGGACCACCTGAGCCATTTGGTCCTCCTGCCATAGCAGAACCAATCATAGCAATGATTGCCAGTAGAAAGATAGATGATACAATTTTAGTCAATTGCATTTTCATTTTTTGTTATGATGAGACTGATGATGACTTTGTAAATCACTAAATTACTTTTCAAACTTGAATCTTCAACTGATACATTTTCTCTAAACTACTCATACTTTTATACTTATTCGCATGTACAGATGTTCATACAGTTTGATCATTTAATTATTTAGAGTAAACATTACTATTGAATCAATGATTCATTGTCTCATGACTAAATAGTGACGAAGAAAAATTTATATAATTTATATTATTCACAACAGAACTCTTTGTATTTGAACAGTGAATAAAATTCATGTTTTTTCAATAAAATGACAAGTCTACAAAGCTACAATCCCATGCATCATATGTTCATTTAACCTCCAAACAACCTCTAAAATTTATTTAAAGAAAGACCCGCAAAGAGAGAGAGAGAGAAGATTGGAACAAAAAATTTTTTAAGATACTTAAATATTTGCGTTACTAGTTACAATACAGTGCATTGCAAAAGTTTAAGAATTGCTTTTTTATTCGAATAATTCAGTGCAATATTTATTGACAATTTTCGAAATATCAGCCATCATCTTGTTTTGACTCCACATTTTCAATTGTGTTCAATGTGTATTTATATCATTCACAACAAAACCTACACCTGTCACATGATTCACTGGTTTTCATATTGAGTTGCGCAATTCTCATGAAAATTTTCAATTGATAGTTCCTTCGAACCAGGCCGTATTTGAATGAACAATAGAGAAGATCCATATATTTCTTCAAATCTGGCAGAGGGTCAGTTTAAATGTACTTTTTTGTTAGTTCGCACAGGAGTTGTCGTTTTCTAAAATATCAATTTAACTTATAAAGAAAAGATTGAAGGGTAACGTTACTCAAAGTAAAATTAATCATTCAATCTTATCAATTATCGATCGCAATATATTGCTGAGTTTACTGTTGTAGATTCCATTATAATTCTTAAGATTACATAACTCATTTAGGTCTACAGTTGTCGCAGTATATGGTCATCAGAATATCTGAATATTCCTTTTCCTTAATTGAAACCTAATTTTCTTCCGTTTATGATTGGTATCGATACTGGACAGTATTCTGATTCGTATCATCTTCTATGTTCTACTCATTTTTACTCTTTGATTAATTCATGTTTAATGTTTTATTAAATTTTCTATTAGATTAAAACTGTGTTTGCTATCGAAACTTGTCTTAGCTTGTTTAAGCGTGCCAGTAATAGCTTATTTAAGCAACTTCTAAGTTACGCGGACGAGTCATTTTGGTTATTGTCTTTAGACATTTGTGGTCATTCCTTGGTTACTAAGTCTTGTAAGCTGAAGCTAAGCTCAGAGTTGAAGTAAAGTAAACTTTCCTGTTAATTCAATCCATACAATATTCAATGGTCTAAGACATGACCTGATATTCAGAATTTGCCAAACTTGATCAATCTTCTAATGTGTGTTTAAATAAAGTTTAATTGTGATTTTTAAATTGTCTCAAAACATGTCATCGGATAATAATTCTACCTTTAAAGATAAAAGTAACGAAAATAAAATGCTTATGACTGAAGCTTTGCAATATTCAAATTTACAACTTTTGATCCCTAACTGTAATCTTTCACCTCTTGGGTGACAATACCTTTGTGCGAAGATATCAAGAAGAGATGAGTAGGGTGTGTGCCTTAGTTACTTTTAGGTGTGCAGCATGCATTGCGCTTGACGAAAAGTAACTGTCATTCCAAGTAGATTAGCCATATTAACTTGCACTCGGTGATCAAGGTGTCAAAGCAAAAAAACTGCCAAAATTTTATCATCAATAAAAAATATATGGTCTTTCTTTTTATAAATTTTTGAGGTTGTTTGGAGGTTGAGTGAACATATGATGCATGCAATGGAAAAAAGAGACTGTTCTGCCCCTCTGCCCATTCTTAAGAATAGCAAATCGATTTGTCAAAACAAGAAAATAGACAGCATAAAGAAAGAGGAGAATAATTCCGATCATTTCTCTTTCTAATTTTAAAACTTAATGTTTAAATGTTGCATTTATTTACTGTACAAATGTAAAAAATTAAACATGTTTGTTTAATGAGGCATTCAACAAACTTATATGGATAACCAATGCGAGCTGGCTAGTTGCAAGTTCTGTGCATGATATAAATTATATAAATTTTTCTTCGTCACTATTTAGTCATACTAACAGTAGAAGCCAATACGTGCTTAAAATGGCAAGAAAAAGAATTCTTTCTTAACAAACTTGAACCAAATTAAACTAACAAAAGGGTTATTAAAATACTGAAAATAAAGATTTTCTCGAGTTTTATTGGCAGTTCTAGCTAAGTCGCGTTCTAGCAAAAAATAAAAGAAATTTATGGCTTTTTGAGCTTCTAAAAACTACAAAAGTCCAAAATAATTTCTGATGTTCAGTATTCAATGATCAGTTTAACTCAATATTTTTTAAAACTATAAAAAATTATTTACAAGTTCTAAACCAACTTATTCTTTTAGCATGAACAATGAATGTACAGCGGTTTTTTGCTCTGACTTTTATTCGTCTGTTTCTAAGAGAGATCTCTGTCTGATCATTATATATTGACATCGCCGCAATCGCCGATTGACATATTGACATGTGACTTTCAACATTGAACTAATAATTGACAGGATATTATTATATGAAAAATTCAAATTCATTCACCATTTAGTCATGAGACAATGAATCATTGATTCAATAGTAATGTTTACTCTAAATAATTAAATGATCAAACTGTATGAACATCTGTACATGCGAATAAGTATAAAAGTATGAGTAGTTTAGAGAAAATGTATCAGTTGAAGATTCAAGTTTGAAAAGTAATTTAGTGATTTACAAAGTCATCATCAGTCTCATCATAACAAAAAATGAAAATGCAATTGACTAAAATTGTATCATCTATCTTTCTACTGGCAATCATTGCTATGATTGGTTCTGCTATGGCAGGAGGACCAAATGGCTCAGGTGGTCCAGGTGGTCCAGGCGGTCCAGGCGGCCCAGGCGGTCCCGGTGGCCCCGGTGGTCCCGGTGGTCAAAGTAATGATGTCAAACAACCTGCTCAGGCTCCCAGCTTCATAATCATACCCAGTTCTCAACCCACTCCAGTCAACTCAGGCAACTCCAATCCTCAGCCATCTAAAACGGTTATAGTAACAAGCCAACAACAATAAGGCTGAGTCTAAGCGCTGTTAAAGTATCGTTTAAAATGGTTACGCTATGCAATCCCCAAGCAATTTTCCGTATCTTGTCTAAATAAAATTTAAGATTTCTAATTGAATAAATCTCGTATTTAAATTAAATCGTTTTCTGTATTTTATCGCTTCCGTGTGAGATTCACAATTATCGAAAATAGCAGTAAAAAACTACTGAATAATATCGACATATGTGTAGAAAGAGTAGATTGCTACTCATGTAAAAAGTTTTCTTCTTTAATTATTATATGCCTGTTTTGTGCTTGATATTTATCCTTTCTACCTAATTGCAGACCAACTGAATATTTTCAAAACCAGTTAATCTATTTTATATAGAATCGAATAGTTCAATCAGTGAAATTAACCTAATTCAAAATTTTTCATTTTACGTAAGAATTCTTTGAAAGCATTTTCTAGTAGTGTGAAGATGATATTGCAATGATCGAGATAAGGCTTTATGCAACAACTGTTTGACTTAGATATTTCAATGTGAAGATCATCCAAAGTCATTTTGTAGAAACCAAACCAAACCAAACCAAACCAAATTTTTGCGTCATTTCGGTTAATCAAGTTTCTTTTTGAGTTAATCACATTTTGATTTCTAGGCTTAGCAGAATTTAGAATCTGTTGATCGAAAAATGGAAATATATTTCCCATGCATTATCACGTTAAGTTTAAGTCTCAATCTAATGCCATTTGGGCAGTTTTACTGACTCGAATTTCTTTGCACACAGGCCATGGCTCTGCAAATATAATCCTTTTGTAGCTTTACAACTTTCGATATTATTCGTTGTTCTTTCATGCTATTTTCGATAATTGGGAATCTCACTGGGGAACGAAAAAAATAAAGAAAACGATTCAATTCAAATACGAGATTTATTCAATTAGAAATTTTCAATGATATTGCGTCAAGATACTAAAAGATTGATCGGGATGGCATGGCGCAGCCATTTTAAACGATACTTTAACAGCGCTTAGACTCAGCCTTTTTGTTGTTGGTTTACTACAATCGTTTTAGATGGCTGAGGATTGGAGTTGCCTGAGTTGACTGGAGTGGGTTGAGAACTGGGTATGATTATGAAGCTGGGAGCCTGAGCAGGTTGTTTGACATCATTACTTTGACCACCGGGACCACCGGGGCCACCGGGACCGCCTGGGCCGCCTGGACCGCCTGGACCACCTGGACCACCTGAGCCATTTGGTCCTCCTGCCATAGCAGAACCAATCATAGCAATGATTGCCAGTAGAAAGATAGATGATACAATTTTAGTCAATTGCATTTTCATTTTTTGTTATGATGAGACTGATGATGACTTTGTAAATCACTAAATTACTTTTCAAACTTGAATCTTCAACTGATACATTTTCTCTAAACTACTCATACTTTTATACTTATTCGCATGTACAGATGTTCATACAGTTTGATCATTTAATTATTTAGAGTAAACATTACTATTGAATCAATGATTCATTGTCTCATGACTAAATAGTGACGAAGAAAAATTTATATAATTTATATTATTCACAACAGAACTCTTTGTATTTGAACAGTGAATAAAATTCATGTTTTTTCAATAAAATGACAAGTCTACAAAGCTACAATCCCATGCATCATATGTTCATTTAACCTCCAAACAACCTCTAAAATTTATTTAAAGAAAGACCCGCAAAGAGAGAGAGAGAGAGAGAGAAGATTGGAACAAAAAATTTTTTAAGATACTTAAATATTTGCGTTACTAGTTACAATACAGTGCATTGCAAAAGTTTAAGAATTGCTTTTTTATTCGAATAATTCAGTGCAATATTTATTGACAATTTTCGAAATATCAGCCATCATCTTGTTTTGACTCCACATTTTCAATTGTGTTCAATGTGTATTTATATCATTCACAACAAAACCTACACCTGTCACATGATTCACTGGTTTTCATATTGAGTTGCGCAATTCTCATGAAAATTTTCAATTGATAGTTCCTTCGAACCAGGCCGTATTTGAATGAACAATAGAGAAGATCCATATATTTCTTCAAATCTGGCAGAGGGTCAGTTTAAATGTACTTTTTTGTTAGTTCGCACAGGAGTTGTCGTTTTCTAAAATATCAATTTAACTTATAAAGAAAAGATTGAAGGGTAACGTTACTCAAAGTAAAATTAATCATTCAATCTTATCAATTATCGATCGCAATATATTGCTGAGTTTACTGTTGTAGATTCCATTATAATTCTTAAGATTACATAACTCATTTAGGTCTACAGTTGTCGCAGTATATGGTCATCAGAATATCTGAATATTCCTTTTCCTTAATTGAAACCTAATTTTCTTCCGTTTATGATTGGTATCGATACTGGACAGTATTCTGATTCGTATCATCTTCTATGTTCTACTCATTTTTACTCTTTGATTAATTCATGTTTAATGTTTTATTAAATTTTCTATTAGATTAAAACTGTGTTTGCTCTCGAAACTTGTCTTAGCTTGTTTAAGCGTGCCAGTAATAGCTTATTTAAGCAACTTCTAAGTTACGCGGACGAGTCATTTTGGTTATTGTCTTTAGACATTTGTGGTCATTCCTTGGTTACTAAGTCTTGTAAGCTGAAGCTAAGCTCAGAGTTGAAGTAAAGTAAACTTTCCTGTTAATTCAATCCATACAATATTCAATGGTCTAAGACATGACCTGATATTCAGAATTTGCCAAACTTGATCAATCTTCTAATGTGTGTTTAAATAAAGTTTAATTGTGATTTTTAAATTGTCTCAAAACATGTCATCGGATAATAATTCTACCTTTAAAGATAAAAGTAACGAAAATAAAATGCTTATGACTGAAGCTTTGCAATATTCAAATTTACAACTTTTGATCCCTAACTGTAATCTTTCACCTCTTGGGTGACAATACCTTTGTGCGAAGATATCAAGAAGAGATGAGTAGGGTGTGTGCCTTAGTTACTTTTAGGTGTGCAGCATGCATTGCGCTTGACGAAAAGTAACTGTCATTCCAAGTAGATTAGCCATATTAACTTGCACTCGGTGATCAAGGTGTCAAAGCAAAAAAACTGCCAAAATTTTATCATCAATAAAAAATATATGGTCTTTCTTTTTATAAATTTTTGAGGTTGTTTGGAGGTTGAGTGAACATATGATGCATGCAATGGAAAAAAGAGACTGTTCTGCCCCTCTGCCCATTCTTAAGAATAGCAAATCGATTTGTCAAAACAAGAAAATAGACAGCATAAAGAAAGAGGAGAATAATTCCGATCATTTCTCTTTCTAATTTTAAAACTTAATGTTTAAATGTTGCATTTATTTACTGTACAAATGTAAAAAATTAAACATGTTTGTTTAATGAGGCATTCAACAAACTTATATGGATAACCAATGCGAGCTGGCTAGTTGCAAGTTCTGTGCATGATATAAATTATATAAATTTTTCTTCGTCACTATTTAGTCATACTAACAGTAGAAGCCAATACGTGCTTAAAATGGCAAGAAAAAGAATTCTTTCTTAACAAACTTGAACCAAATTAAACTAACAAAAGGGTTATTAAAATACTGAAAATAAAGATTTTCTCGAGTTTTATTGGCAGTTCTAGCTAAGTCGCGTTCTAGCAAAAAATAAAAGAAATTTATGGCTTTTTGAGCTTCTAAAAACTACAAAAGTCCAAAATAATTTCTGATGTTCAGTATTCAATGATCAGTTTAACTCAATATTTTTTAAAACTATAAAAAATTATTTACAAGTTCTAAACCAACTTATTCTTTTAGCATGAACAATGAATGTACAGCGGTTTTTTGCTCTGACTTTTATTCGTCTGTTTCTAAGAGAGATCTCTGTCTGATCATTATATATTGACATCGCCGCAATCGCCGATTGACATATTGACATGTGACTTTCAACATTGAACTAATAATTGACAGGATATTATTATATGAAAAATTCAAATTCATTCACCATTTAGTCATGAGACAATGAATCATTGATTCAATAGTAATGTTTACTCTAAATAATTAAATGATCAAACTGTATGAACATCTGTACATGCGAATAAGTATAAAAGTATGAGTAGTTTAGAGAAAATGTATCAGTTGAAGATTCAAGTTTGAAAAGTAATTTAGTGATTTACAAAGTCATCATCAGTCTCATCATAACAAAAAATGAAAATGCAATTGACTAAAATTGTATCATCTATCTTTCTACTGGCAATCATTGCTATGATTGGTTCTGCTATGGCAGGAGGACCAAATGGCTCAGGTGGTCCAGGTGGTCCAGGCGGTCCAGGCGGCCCAGGCGGTCCCGGTGGCCCCGGTGGTCCCGGTGGTCAAAGTAATGATGTCAAACAACCTGCTCAGGCTCCCAGCTTCATAATCATACCCAGTTCTCAACCCACTCCAGTCAACTCAGGCAACTCCAATCCTCAGCCATCTAAAACGGTTATAGTAACAAGCCAACAACAATAAGGCTGAGTCTAAGCGCTGTTAAAGTATCGTTTAAAATGGTTACGCTATGCAATCCCCAAGCAATTTTCCGTATCTTGTCTAAATAAAATTTAAGATTTCTAATTGAATAAATCTCGTATTTAAATTAAATCGTTTTCTGTATTTTATCGCTTCCGTGTGAGATTCACAATTATCGAAAATAGCAGTAAAAAACTACTGAATAATATCGACATATGTGTAGAAAGAGTAGATTGCTACTCATGTAAAAAGTTTTCTTCTTTAATTATTATATGCCTGTTTTGTGCTTGATATTTATCCTTTCTACCTAATTGCAGACCAACTGAATATTTTCAAAACCAGTTAATCTATTTTATATAGAATCGAAGTTCAATCAGTGAAATTAACCTAATTCAAAATTTTTCATTTTACGTAAGAATTCTTTGAAAGCATTTTCTAGTAGTGTGAAGATGATATTGCAATGATCGAGATAAGGCTTTATGCAACAACTGTTTGACTTAGATATTTCAATGTGAAGATCATCCAAAGTCATTTTGTAGAAACCAAACCAAACCAAACCAAACCAAACCAAACCAAACCAAACCAAACCAAATTTTTGCGTCATTTCGGTTAATCAAGTTTCTTTTTGAGTTAATCACATTTTGATTTCTAGGCTTAGCAGAATTTAGAATCTGTTGATCGAAAAATGGAAATATATTTCCCATGCATTATCACGTTAAGTTTAAGTCTCAATCTAATGCCATTTGGGCAGTTTTACTGACTCGAATTTCTTTGCACACAGGCCATGGCTCTGCAAATATAATCCTTTTGTAGCGTTGCGAAGTTTCTTGCCTTCTAAAGCAAAAAAACTGCAGATCAACTTTAACTCTAATTAGAAATTGCTTTTTATTGAAACGACAGTTTGAAACTTCGCATACTTTACCTGCAAACACAAAACAATTACATAATTAAAGAAACAAACTTTTTACATGAGTAGCAATCTACTTTTGCTTTACAACTTTCGATATTATTCGTTGTTCTTTCATGCTATTTTCGATAATTGGGAATCTCACTGGGGAACGAAAAAAATAAAGAAAACGATTCAATTCAAATACGAGATTTATTCAATTAGAAATTTTCAATGATATTGCGGCAAGATACTAAAAGATTGATCGGGATGGCATGGCGCAGCCATTTTAAACGATACTTTAACAGCGCTTAGACTCAGCCTTTTTGTTGTTGGTTTACTACAATCGTTTTAGATGGCTGAGGATTGGAGTTGCCTGAGTTGACTGGAGTGGGTTGAGAACTGGGTATGATTATGAAGCTGGGAGCCTGAGCAGGTTGTTTGACATCATTACTTTGACCACCGGGACCACCGGGGCCACCGGGACCGCCTGGGCCGCCTGGACCGCCTGGACCACCTGGACCACCTGAGCCATTTGGTCCTCCTGCCATAGCAGAACCAATCATAGCAATGATTGCCAGTAGAAAGATAGATGATACAATTTTAGTCAATTGCATTTTCATTTTTTGTTATGATGAGACTGATGATGACTTTGTAAATCACTAAATTACTTTTCAAACTTGAATCTTCAACTGATACATTTTCTCTAAACTACTCATACTTTTATACTTATTCGCATGTACAGATGTTCATACAGTTTGATCATTTAATTATTTAGAGTAAACATTACTATTGAATCAATGATTCATTGTCTCATGACTAAATAGTGACGAAGAAAAATTTATATAATTTATATTATTCACAACAGAACTCTTTGTATTTGAACAGTGAATAAATTATTTTTTTTGAATAAAATGACAAGTTTACAAAATCCAATGCATCATATGTTCATTTAACCTCCAAACAACCTCTAAAATTTTTTTAAAGAAAGACCCGATTCGACAATTTTCGAAATAGCAGCCATCATCTTGTTTTGACTCCACATTTTCAATTGTGTTCAATGTGTAGTTATACGATTTATGTGATGATGGCGGATATGTTCGAAAGTTGTATAAATATTTCTATTTTTGCATGATAAGTCATGTACCAGCTATAATTGGAAAGCATCAACTGGAAAGACTTGTTTTTTTAATTGCTGAATATGCCTGAAATTTGACATTTTTGTCATTGGACTAACGTTAAATAAACTTGCCATTGCATTACCACTTTGCAAATTTTACCGAAATTGGGTGATTGTTTGATCCCTAATGGAGCAAAAATTATACGAAAAATCATACAATTATCTTATTAATTTCCATGAAAGCTGCAGAATTCCTGAACTTTTACATAACTGTTTTGAAGCTAAAATAAGCGTTTAACATTGGTATAAATAGCTGAAATGTGAATCGTTGCTGGGCTGTTTTGAATCGACACAAGTTTAAAAATAGTGGTATTTCATGTGCAATGTCTCATCGTGCTTCTGCTCGTCATATTTAAATTCTGCGAGATTGATAAATAAATATTCATGTGCAATTACTATTTAATAAGGTAACGAATTGCGATACTGCTTTAGTTTAGAATTTGCGTTCAAAAATATTACTGAGTAGCTGAAAAGCACTGCTTAAAACCGTTCATAAAAACGCATTATGGGTTGTATCTTTGAACTCAGTATTCAAAATTGTACCAGATCTAGATCTTATCGATTTGATATCTACATTTTTTACCAAAGGGATCTACAAGGCGATTAGAAATGCCTCTCTTTATTCGATTTTCTATTTATGCAAATAAATAATTCAAGTTGGGTTAAAAACGGAAAATTTTTTGAATTATTTTACAAATTAGAAAATTTTTTGAATGCGATTTATTTGATACGGATCGAAATCAACGTTGATGCCTGAAACTGGCAAAAGGAATAAGGCTGTATAGTGAAGTATTTAAAAAAATACTTTGAGAAATGGTGATATTTTTCGAGTTATACTGCTTTAATGATGCATCAGCCAGACGACCCACGCGGTCCACTTGCACCTCCTGGACCTGCTGGACCTCCTGGACCTGTTAGACCGCCTGGGCCGGCTGGACCTCCTGGACCTGTTAGACCGTCGGAACCTGTTGGACCTGCTGGACCTCCTGGACCTGCTGGACCTCCTGGACCTGCTGGACCTCCTGGACCTGCTGGACCTCCTGGACCTGCTGGACCGCCTGGGCCTGCTGGACCTCCTGGACCTGCTTGACCGCCTGGGCCTGCCGATCGTGCTCGACTACCTAGCCTTGATGCATCATCTGGAGTCACAACATTGACTGGATCGACTGGAACGCCATGGCCATATAGACTGCTCGGAGCCCACGCTTCTTGTTGTCCCGTTGTACCACCATCATCGGTTATTACAATGTAATACGTAACAGAATCCGAGAGAGCAATGATTGTCATTAAAAAGACAAAGGATACATTTTGATTGAATAGCATTTTTACTTTTTATGATTTTGATGGGACTGAATTTTTTAATCACTAAATCATTTAACAAACTTTAACATCAACTGCCACTTTTTTTCTAAAATCACTCGACTCCTATGCTTACTCTCATGTTCAGATGTTTAAATAGATTGATCATTTCATGAGAAAATAAACTAATAAAACATTGTCTCATGATTAAATAGTCTAAAATGTAATTGCACTGCGCACGGCATTTCTAATTTTTTAAGCTTCAAATAGATATTCGATTGAATGCAGGAGGAGTTAACATACAAATTGCATATAAACAGCATTATAAGAATATAAAAGAAAATTTTTATCAAGTAACCAAGTAAAGTAGAGCCAGAAACTTGTTTGCTCGCAGGTAAAAATGAGAATACCCAATTGAAGATTGAACTCTGTGATTTTTTCATATGTCCCAATCATCGATTATCAACAAATTTATAAAATGCAGTTGCCAGAATCAACCTCAAAATCCGTCAGGAGAAAAAAAAGCTGATTTGAAAATTGAAATTATAAAACATGGAATGACAAAAAATCTTTTCAATTTTACATAAAACAAGAGTTTAGTTACGCTAATGGCTACGCTATCATACCATTTTTATAACATTATTCCAACTGACATTGGTAAAAGTTTTCCATTGGTTGACCACTTACTTATTCACTGTATTATTATAATAATATTTATCCGTTCCATGATTTTTCAATTTAGTATTTCAATTTCGACGGTCAATCAAATGTAGTTTGATAATACAAAGTTATTGAAAGTTATTGGTTGAAATTTTTGATTGAGCTTTCAAACATGAGCTTTCAAAGATTGCAGAACCATAAATGTACCCACTCACGTTTATTTAAGGTCACTCCTTGGTCCACATTTGACCTCCAAATTGCATTTAAGATCATTTTCTCAGTCTTTTGTAAATTGGTTGATGTTTTTTACAGGCTTAAAACTTACACCATGGGAAAGATGAACGAACTTTTCTCAAAGCGAATTGATCAACGGTATGGATGCATTCATACCCTTTGGATGCATCATAAACATTAAGATGCAGGTCTTTTTAAAGATATACTACACTACTAGACTGCATTGCTAATAAAGGTCTTGTTGTATTACGCATATGTATATAGCTGCGAAAATGGAGTTATCGGATATGGTATCGAGGGCTAACTCCATTTTCGCAGCTGTTTAATTATAAAGACCTTCTCAACTAAGAGCAAATATGTCCGTAAACGACCAAAATGTAAGATGTGTTCTTTTTGAACTGATCTTGACCAGCCAAATAAGTTTAAGAATAAAACAAAAATGATGAAACAGATATTTAGACATTAAATGTTTCTTGACATTAATTCAATTGAATTTTTCCCTCAACTCGACATATACATTGTATAACCTTTTCTCTTTTCATTTTGTACCACCTTCTTAGAAACGTGTTTGGACATGAATTGCATGCATTATTCTGTCTGTGAAATCGATCTGGAAACGAGTAAAGCCCATTGTGTCTGTCCAAAAGTTTGCATTCGTGATGATAGACCAGTTTGCGGTTCAAACGGTAAAACCTACGAAAGTGAATGCGAACTTCAAATGGCTTCATGTCACCTTCAAATTAACTTGACCGTAGCTCATCATGGTTCTTGTGGTAAGTTAACTCATTCAGAAAGTAATTTATCCTTTTAAATTTTACAAAATTTCATGATATATGACTGTTATTACAAAAAAATCATCATTCACATAATTTTCATCATATTTTCTAATCCTTACTTTTCCCACTATCATCTTTAGCCAGCCATGTTCATTGAGATAATTAGTTTGAGCGCTTTTCTTTTGACATTTATTCACATCCATTTTATCATTTTCCTTCATCAAACATAATCTGGAGCAGAAATAAGGTGAAATAAGATAAAGTCACAGTCATTAGGTATCAATGATTGATACAAACTGTAATAATGGATGAAAATTGTTGAATAATCAACATTTTTTAACAAAATCAATTATAATTATGGAAGGAAAACTTGATACTTTGAGTTTCTCAGTAAAACTTGGTAAGACTCATTAACTTGCTTATTACCTAAAGTGTTATCTATTCATTTGTTGCTGCTCCTCTCGCTTCAATCTATTTCACTATTCATTTGAACTTTTTTTTGAATTTATCAATATTGTCATGCTCATAGTAATTAACAATCAGACAAAGCTAATAGGCATCAAGTACATATGTATTTCCCACTGAAACGCTCATTATTTACATTATCATTGTTGGTAAAAGAAACTTTTTTATTCAATTTTTTATTCTTTGTTCATTATCTTTTCTCTCAATTATTGACATTTTTCGACTTCAGCACCTCAATGCAATGCTTTTCAAATGTTAATTGATCAAGTTTATAATATTGTGTGATAATCAATATTCAATTGTTTGGAGATTGAAAATTAAAATTTTGTTTACTCAAATGCAAATGATATTGCAATTTGAAATTACAGTCGATCAAACTTGACTTGAATGAGAATGGAAAAGAGCCGAAAAAAAAGTTAATTAAGTAATTCGACAGAGAAATTGGCTCAATAAAGATGATTATTATCATGTTGAATGAAAACTTCCTTGGAATTGTTGGCTTTAAAGAAAATCATTTGCCTTCTTATCGTCTTTTTATTCCCTTCATCATCATGATTATCTTTTTATCTTTATTGTCTTATAGTTGAGCTTTTTTTGCTTTTGCTTACCTTTTTAATGTAACAAAATGTTGAACAAATGAGCTACTTTTTTTATTTTGTAAAGACCAAAAAGTTTTGCTATAAAAAAAAGAGGAACGCATTAAGATGGAAGAGTAAAAAAAAGGATTCATTAAAAGTTCAATTGTTTTTGCCTTTGATGTTTTGAAACTGTTTGCTTCAAATTGAATGCTCATCAGTCTTTAATAATAGCCTTCGTCATCATCATAATCATCGGCATCATCGTTAGCATCATCATGGCTCTCATCAAAATCTTTCAATGTTTTTCTCGAAATTTACTTTTCTTTCTCTTCTCACATTTTGCTTTGTCTTTTATTTTCAAGTTAAACCAATTCTGACAAGATGATAATTCGAATGATAGTAAATGAAGATTCCTTTTCAAGGAGATTTCAAGTCAAAACTGAAGCTCATGTTACTCACTCTTCAGCAGGAGGTTAACATCTATTAAACTTCTTTGCCTTAAATCAACATTTTCTTTATCAAAATCATCTTCTTCATCATCTTCTCTTTTGTACTCTCATCTTCTTCTTCATCATTTCTTTTTCCTTGATCGGTAATCTTATAAATCTTATTACTCAGATCATCATCATCATCATTCACAACAACAGCAACAAGAATAAAAACATGGACATCAACATTATCACCAAGCAGAAACAACATCATTATTATCATTATTATCAAAGGCAGAAACATTTTGTTGTTCATAATGAATGTTTCTCATAATGAATCTAGAATTGGGTAAAAAGACGATTCTTTTTTATTCATATTTACTTTAACCATAATTCAAATAACTTGTTATCATCATGATAAATATCTTCTAGAATATTTATCAACTTATTTCGCATTGAAATGGTTACCTGTTATCCAACATTTTGTTATTTCAAACATTTATAGCTAATGCTTATTTTGGCTCTTTACTTCGACCATCTGAAAACTGACCTTTGACTCGACGATTTGAATTTACATTTGCAATATCGTAATCTTGGCAATCTAGTTAATTAGCAAGTATACTCCAGCTCAAAACTGTTGAGTACACAGAGCTGTTTTGAAGAGTCAAAACTGATTTCGTGTTCCGATAAAAATAAATGATCAACTTGCCACAAATTAGATCATACAACTGATAACAAGAAAGATTTTAAACGCGAGTAACTTCGCAACTAGAAGAGTTATAGACGCAGGAATTTTGAGAAATTTTTATCTTATGTTCAAGTATCAGGATTATTCAAATTTATTGTTTCTGGTCAGCATTTGAATGTAATTTTATGAAATCTGAAATTTTCATTGTCAATGATATCTTTTGGAAATTTTCACCGAAATTTCAATGCAAAAATATCTGTTGAGCTGAAAAGAAGTGATTATTCTTTAGTTTCATCAAGGGTACCCAAGAATAAGTGTCAATGAATTCAAATGTGAAAATAACGGCATTCATAATAACAAGGATAAACCAGAAAAAGCATTTGTAATTTTTCAATTTGATATGTTTTTCAACTCATTTTTTCATTTTGTTCGACTTTTTTTTTCATTTTCACTTATTTGCATTATTCTACCTAAAAATATGTGTAATTATTTGCTGATTCTAGTCGTCTCATTAAGTCCCTTAGTAACAAATGGAAATGCATAATAATTAATGCAAAACGTAAGCTTATTATGCTATGAAAACGGAAAAAACAATTGATGCTTGCACACCTTTGTGGAAGTTGGGAATCGTGTGATCAAACAGAGTCCCTCTCAAGGTTTCCTCGTGGTTGAAGAACACTAAATGTCAATAAAAGAGAGAAAACATTACTAAGCAAACTCGTGTTTAAATTAAAACACCTTTTTCAATTTTGCATAAAATTTAAATTGATTAGATAGACATACGATTGAATTGAATAAGATGACAAAAATAGGGAAAACCGTCTGATGATATTGCCTACATGATACAATTGACGACTTTTTCTGATTCGCTTAAAGGTCTAGAAAATCAAGTAATGGTAAATCGTTTGAAATACATGTATTTTATTGGTTCTCAATCAAGACTAGGTCAATACTAGGTCAGGCTGTTGCATAATAAAGTTTGACAAAACTGAACTTTCCATTTTGTCAGGTAACTACATGTAGTATAATAACAGCATCACAAAATGAAAATTTTGTTACTTGAAAGGGAAAATGACTGATTTTTATGATGCTTTCAGTTTTTCCAGGCTTATATTGTAGAGGATAAAACAAAATTAGACGCGTATTCTAGGTTGAGATTCGTCATTTATTTTATTGTAGCGTGTTTTAGCCGAGTTAGTAGCGCATTCCAGTCATTGAATAGTGTTATAAAAAATAATTTTACCAAAAAATGTACATTTGTAATTTAAAAGTACGAGATGATATAAAATGGACTCCGGATTTTTGTGCATTTCTACAGATATAAATCCGGGGCTCATTTTAAATCAGCTTGTATTATTTGGCATACTTCCTCTACTTGAAAACGCTTGAATGTTGTAAACGGTACATTTGCCAATCGTAGTCAGAATAAGTTTATAATTGTTTCTACTCTCGGAGATATAAGCCCCTGAAAATAATCTAGCAATTATGCACCTTACTTTGTTAGTCTTGAGCTTCCTTTCCATTGAGTGTGTCATTTTCATCAGTAAATTTTTCAAAATTTTATTTACTATCAATATTGCCATAATGTGTCTTCGTTGGATCAGCCTTTTGATCTAACAATTTTAACATTTTTGTTTTTAGCTGAAAATTAACTTTTTCTTGGTAAATGTATTAAATCTTTTCTAAAAAAAGAGCTCTCAAATATTCATAATAGAGACGAAAAAGTGAAGATTTTAGGTAACCCTGCTTCATGAATTTATAAATTACTTGATTAATATTTACAGATCAAGAGGTGAAACTTAAATTAATTTTTCTTTTCCTTTTCTATTTACTTTCTTTTTACAAGCACCCAATTTATGCAAAAATGTTGATTGCAAATTTGACAGCGAATGCCTAGAAGGTGAATGTGTTTGCAACTTCAATTGTGACTCTGAACCTGAGGAGTCAGTTTGTGCGGACGATGGACTCACCTATGCTAACCAATGTTCACTAAGGCGATCCTCTTGTCTAAAAGGTCGTAAATTAGTTTCCCTCTTCTTTGGTACCTGTGATGAGATGAAAATCCTAATGGAATCATCAAGTGATAATAAATTATTCAATTCTGCCGATGGTGCCAAAATAATAAACAATACAACGCCAACATTAAATACAAACGAGGTTGTGAATTTCACTCCAAATGGATACAATAAAAATGATAGCACAATTGAACCCAACAAATCTCAATTTAATCATCATTTGTCCAATATTTTGTTACCTCATAATCAATCATCCAATTCATTCCTTAATCACTCACAACATCATAAAAATCACCATAAACATCATCACCATCATCAACAGAAGTCTAACCATGATAACCTTAATCATCATTCTTCAACTTCCCATCATAACCAAGTGACCTTAACTTGTAATAATTTTGAATGCCTTTTTGGTGCTTCATGTTCATACAATTCATCAGGCTATCCACACTGTCAATGTTCCTTCCATTGTGACATTGAACCGTTCCAATCATCATCATCATCATCAGCTTCCTTCTCCTCCTCCTCATCAACCTACCTTGATCCATCTCTCACCGGATCTTCTGCTTTTGAAAGTGACAGGAAACTCATTTTTGTATCTTCCCTCCATGAATCTCTTTGTGGCTCGGATGGCCAATATTATGACAATGAATGTCAAATGAAAAGAGAATCCTGTAATCAGCAAAAGGATATATCAATTGTTGATGATAAAATTTGTGACCTTCAATCATCATCAGTCGATGCCAAAATTGCACTTGATAATTTCAATGGTGAGTAAAAAGTATTTATTAAAACAAAAAAAAGGAAAAACTAGAGACTCAAAAAACAAAAACTGAATAAAAATGAACTTGAAATTGAATGGAAAACTGGAAATTACAATTAATCATTTCATTCTCATATTATTTCAGTCGCAAAAAATCATTCATCATGATGACTCCGTTTATGATTTTAAAATTTTACTCAATTTAAATGTGAATTGTCTATTCTGCTTACACTTTTATACACTTTTCAATAGTTACCTGTTAACTGAATCTTTAGATGAACAGAAAAGAAAGAAAAAACAAAACCAAAAACTTTTTTCAGTTTTTGAGGCTGGGAATGGAGAGAAGCAGGAAAAATGAAAAGAGTAATTGAAATTATTTGTTCTGAATTAGGGAATGAAAAGAAAAAAATGTTATTCTAACAAGTTTTGCAAACCTTTTCTTACCTCGACTTTATTCAACAATAAGATGATGATAAATACGACGAGTATCATTATGAAAGTTGAGGTTATCTAGAATTGTGAATAAAGATTGTTAAATTATGGAATTTTTTGCTTTCAAAATGCATCTTCTATGGATATAAATAAAAGGTTGAATTACATGGGAATTGTTTTCATTTTTTCTGTTCACCTTGAAACGCTCTCTTCTCATCTTGAACGATCAAAAGCACTTGAACCAAATCAAATTTAATGCTTGAGGGTAAACATGTTTTCTTTTTTTTGTCCCTTTTCTTTCTCATTTCAAATAATATTCTTCAACACTTTTCATGGTGTTTTGTTTTTTCTCTTTTCCCTCACTTGCTCCTACACTCATCATCTCTATCATCTTCAACTTTGTATTTGTTCCTTTTGGCTCTGTTATTCTTTTCCATGCTCAACTTTATTTCCTGTTCATCAAATTTTTGTTCAACCTCATAACCAAAAACCTTTTACTCGACTAGATATAAAGTTAAACTTGAAATGTTCAAACCAGAAATGCACATATTCAATGAAACTCATAATATATTTAATTCATTTTTTATCTTCTTACTTTTCTTCTTCTTTTTCTCATCATTTTCAGTTGAACACCTTTTTCGTGTTCATCTTCAATCACGTTTTTTCTCTCTTATTCCTGGCTATCCATGACATTCATCTTTTACCTGTCAAACATTATTGACAATCTATTAAGATCTATCATTTGGATCAGACAATAAAGTTGAAAATAGTAATCGATGTTTCCTTGTCTTCATGATAATGTTATTGATGATGAATATTGAATTTTAGGTGAATGAAGGTAAAAAATCATTCAAAATTCAACAAGATTATGACTTTGCATGATCATGTGTAAATTTAGAATGCGATTGCGATGAAAAATACTTAAAAGTGCAAATTGAGTTCTGATATTTGCTTGTTTTTCAATTGCGTCTTTTCTATGAAAATATTCTATCATCCTTTTCTACTTGTCATACACGGGGGGCAATCAGAATCACTTTACTCTTTCCATTCAATCATTTCCATCAATAAGTGAAGTGGAAGTGAGTCCCTTTCGGAAGTGAGGTTCGAACTTTAAAGATACTAAATTCAAAAAGTATTTCACTGTAAAGTGATAGAACTGTATTCGTAAACGCGAAGGGGTTGCCATATTTGGGTATTTTGTTTTAATGATATGTTAATCATTTTTGAAGCAACGAGATTGCAAGACAGCGAGGTGAACCATAGCAACATGTTTGCATTTCTTAGCGGTATTGTTATACATGTTTGCGTGTGGGGAGAGTACAAAAAATGCAGTACAAATCAGTGGCCCACAAAAGCCGTTCTCTATTGATTCTATCAACAATACAAACCGATTGCACAAATATAGCTTTCAATAGAATCCAGCGTAAAAATGAAACGAGAATAGAATTAAAATCAGTGGGAGTAAATTAAATCATTTTTATTAATTATTTCGTAAAATTTTTAAATTCTGGATGAATTTGCTGATTAACAATCAGCTATTATTGTTAGAAACCATTGGAATGCACATGACAATGCCAGTCATAACCAATTGGTTTCCCAGTAATTTTATATCTACGATCTATTTATCATCGAACCAGCATTCAAGTCCTTTACATGGCGCTTGAGTCTGTGCTAAAACAGAGCCAAACATGACAATTAAAGACACTAAAAAGATAGAAGATACAGTTTTAATCAATTGCATTCTAACTTTTTAAACAGTTTTGAAAAGTTTTTAAAGATCACTGAATTACTATTTCGAATTTAATCTTCAACTGATTTAATTGCAAGCAAATCTATCTTCTTTTATACTACTTTTCAAAACACGAAACATTACTCAGCTTGGCTTGTTTATTAGCTTATGGATATCAGGTTATATTCAGTCATGATAATTGTAACAGTGTTACAGTATTTATTCAAGCAATGAATTATAATAGATTTTGAATTTACTTGAGGTAAGATGACAGGCACTCATTAAAGAGTCGAATGTGTAATAAATGAATAATGAATTAAATGAACTTTTCTGAGAGTTCAATAATAATGAAAAAATCTTTTGCAAAAAGTATTAATTAACTGAACGGTACATAAAACTCATATCTTTTCATCAACATGTGTTATAAAACGTTTAGCAAGCATCAATCCATCTGGAAAAGTCAGTATTTTTCAATATTAATATTTTCAGGTTTTTTACTAAAATTACTTTCAAGAACTTTTACATTGCTAAAAATAATTTTGTTTGGCTATATATTAGCTTGAATAAATCACTTTGAATCTACCTAATTAGATCAAATCAGGATTAGCATCAACCTTCACCATCAATATTCAGGATAATTGCCACTCTAACTACTTTTTACACTAATTTACACATTCAATTTAATTCAAAGCATTAGATAAAAATATGATAAGTATAATATTCAACTGAATCAATTCCAAATAAACTTAGGGTGTTTCCGATGAAAAATGGATCGAGTTATCTAGATCCAAAAAATCGATTCAGATCAATTTACATCGACATTTTTGGACTTAATTTGTTCTAAAAATGATCTAACGGCTGAAAAAACATTCACAGGTCAAAAAAAGTCACCGGAAGTGGATCCAATTAACATTTCAACGGAAAAATCCATTGTAACGTCACTGTGACGTCACAAAACGTCACAATTTATTGACAATGAATCGGATTCAATCTCAATAAATTTTTCATCGGAAACACCTTTAATTGAATAGAAAGATGAAGAAAATGGATGCATAATTGATAGCAATATCACTGATATCAAAAAGTTATTCAAGATACAAAATTTGAGATGTGGGTCACTGGTTAATGTGACAAGTGAATATTTTGACCAATTTCGGTTACTTTACAGCTATAAAGTTGACGAGTGGAGAGAGATAAATGTTAATAAATTTTTCATCAGCCAAGTCAGGTATGAATAATTTATCGACTCTTGACAAGCACCTCAACCAGATTAAATAAAAATGAAAAACTAGATCGGCATTGGAGACAGCAAAGTAAAAAGAAATGATGATCAAGATGGAAATAAGAATAACTCAAATATTTCAATGTTTTAAAGAAAAATGCACGCACCATGAAGTAATAAAGTTAGACTGTCAATTCCAACATTAGATTTTAACACAAAAATTATCGATTGATTATGTAATGATATTACATCAACAATAAAATATTTTCACACATCAAGTTGTCTAACACTAGTTTGCTCGAAAATCCATGTTCACCAAAAGACTGATTTCATTTGGGAATAAAACAGTTTAACAGGGAATGAATTATTATCGCCTATTGGCTTTATTAATCGAGTTATAATTCAACTCCACCTTATCAGGTAAAGATAATTGTAACGAAATTAGAAAATATTTGTTAAGGAGCGATTTGGCCAAAGTTGATCAGAAAAGGAAGAAAGTAAAGTTGGTCAAAAATTATTACTCTCAATTGGCTTCTTTCCACCATCAAACTCTATTGTCTGTAGGTCTATGGTTGATGTTAGTGATGAGAGTTTCGTTGATCAAGTGAAGGGAAAGGCTGATGTTTATATATCTGTAAAGTATTAAGTGGAATAACAAAAGGATTAAAAGATGAGTTTATAAGAGATATTAACATTATCCAATTAGAAGATAAAGGATAAAATAAGAGATTGAAACGTTGATCATGAGATAAATATATTTTATGATTATCTAGATGATGTTGATGAGAGTAATAAATGTTGAAATGAATGGAAAGATGGGAAAGGTGAAATATTGTTGAAACGAAAAGAGAATTGATTGAAAGCTTAAATGAACTTTACAGAGTAACAAAACGATGCTCGCACTAATGGCAATCAAACGGTGGTCAGTGAATGGGAAAAGTAGAAAAAAAGTTAACCGAAGTTCATTTGATTGATTTGTAAAATTGCTTCAGTTCTCTGCTTGAACTTTATCTCAACCTGAAATTCATTTGTTATCATATTAGCAGTTATGCTTTTGTTTCCCTTGGTTATACTTTTCCACCTTTCAATCTTTGACTTTATCCATTATTTGTAACAATTGAATCAATTATTGATTCAAAAATCATACAAATTATGATGCAAGGAATAATTCAATTGTTAGTCTGGCTTGCAATTTAATCAAATACGTTTAAAGGTTGGTTAATTGAGTTATCGGCCTTTCAACTCTACGAGTTTGGGCCTTGAAAGTTTGAATGATTTACGATGAATGTTTTTCGACCATGTTTCTGTTTCAATCTATTTCTGTGCATTTCTCTGAAGAGATTTCGGAAATTTAGAGAGCATGATTTGTTAGTAAACAAGAAGTTAATATTTCAAGAAATTATATCAATTGAGTAAGCAGCGGTGGTGGTTCTTTGCCGTAAAAATGAAATACTGTTGCAAAGTTTGACAAATGTTTACCATGACCAACTAGTGTTAATCATGAAATGATAATAGAAATGAAATGATCAATTAAAGTTGAAGTCATTCTTAAACTGACCTTTGTTTTTTGTCTCACCTTTTCCTATCTTCTTATGTCAAACTCTATTAATGCTGTTAAACAATTGGCAGAATCATTGAATAATGAAGTGAACCATGATGTTCCAATGTGCATCAAAAGTGAATTTGGCTGTTGCCTCGATGGTTCAACTCAAGCTCTTGGTCTCAATTATCTCGGTTGTCCAGGTAAGTCTAACCTTGTTTCTTGTCTATTCACTTGTTTATAATTTTCATTATATTCACTCAGTTTGACTACTATAAATTGAGCCCAGAAACAAACTGATATTTATTAAATAGCGATATAAAATATTAATGAAATACAGAACGTAACCACGGAGATTGTAAAAAAGAAAGTTTCCTTTCATTTTTAGGGTAAACAGTTTTTGCCATCAGAAAAGTTAAACCTTGCCTTAAGGTATACTGTGAATGATAATGAAATGAAGAGGCAAAAATTGCTGGAAATGAACCAAGAGTAAAGTTAAATGGAAATGCTGGTAATAATGAAAACAATATTTTCATTGACTTTAATTTTAATCTCTTATGAGTTAATCGTTGGCTTGAAACAAGAAACAGAAAAAAAACATTTCACAGCAAAGTTATAATCGAGCAATAAATTTTTGAAAAATCCAATTTTTATACCAAATAATGCAATATTGTTGAGCATTTGACATTTTTAATTAAATTACTTATTTGATATTTGCATTCTTTGCTTTAGAGCGCTGTTTTTGCAACCGCAGAGGATCGATTGGATCCAATTGTGATCCCATTACAAGACAATGTTCATGCAAACCAGGAATTGGTGGCCTTAAATGTAATCGATGTGAAGCTGACTTTTGGGGACTTCATATGGCTAAAGGTCAAGATGGATGTTTATGTAAGTACACAGTGTTTGTTGACACAACTGTCATCCTTGTTATTCAAATGCTACTTCAAATTTGGGTTGAGTTGGGTTAGATTATTAGTTTAGATGAGTCTGGTTAAAAAATGAATGACACGATAGCTTAAGCTTTATTGTTTGGGTTTACAGCAGGTTGATTTGAAACAATGGCAAGATTGACATTTTGATAATCTTTATCTATTTTAAATTGCAAATGAAAATCACCAGGAAAACTGGTGATCACTGGAATTCAACTCATCTTTTCAAACAAAAGGGGAAAAAATTTTAATTCAAAGCTAACATTATAACTACTTCTTTACAAAGGTCAAACTTGACAAAATCAACTTTAGATGTTGGAGTGATCTTTACTTTGACTTTCATTTCAATACAATTATTGATCTTAACAATAATAACTTGATGATGTTTATATACCCATATCTGTACTCACACTTGAAATATCTTGTAATGAATAGTGATAATGATTAATAGTCGATAGACTTTGGATCAAATTTTCATTCAAACTCAATAAAGTCAAGTTATCCAAGTCAACATCATTTTGATAAATGATTTTTAGTTTATCGAGTGATTGTCTGTTAATAAATAACGATCAATGAATCTTTTAATCTAGAAAAATGGATTCTTTCGAGTTGCATTTCATGTTGAATTTCAACCTTCTCAATGTTCATAGTTGCACAGGTTTAACAAATAATTCAATAGGAAAACGGTAGTAAAGCATGTCATCGAACAGCTAAAGAAACATGACTTCAAACGAAATGTCAACTTGTTTAGCAAATATTGTAAGTGACGCATCGAAAGCAAACTTCAGTGAAATTTCAACTCGAGGAGTAAAAATGAATCATTTTATTTTCTCGAACCATTTTCAATATCTTAGCGCATTTCAACACTTTTGCATGATGATTCTTTAAACAATATTTGGTATAATTTCAGGCACAATTTTCGCATATTACAGCATAATTTGAAGAAGTTCAGCTTCATTGCTTGAAAAATGACTACAAATTAACATTCGATTTTATTAAAACCCACAAAGTCCATTTAAGCTTATCCAAACATTTTTCACTTTTGCTTTTCTGGTAACTTTATTATTGCTCATTAGCATCATTTGTATCACCTTCATCATCATTATCATTATTATTATCACCACCATCCCAACCTCATGTATTTCATCATGTATTCTTGTACAAGATAGTTTTTGCTTTTATAAAATGTTCATCTTTTTGTTTGCATCACTTGTTTTTATTGACTCTGTTATTATGTACAAGGGTTGTAACCCACAAACTGTTACTTGTTGGTTTAATAATATTCATTACTCAGCATTACCTTTTCTTTTATATTTATCTTTCTTCTTCTTCTTCATTATCATCTTGTTCATTTTCTGTTCTGTTGAAAAAAGATTATTCCTTCAGTTGAAACGGAAGTTGAGTTCTTTTCACCACTCACCAGTTAATAGTAATGTTTCCCAAAGAAACAAGATAGTAAATCATGAAACAGTTAAGAGAATTAAAAACATGGAAGATAAAAGTATCCGGATTTCCTTTATAATTTAACATTTTAACTTGGTTGACTTGTACAGAGAAATGGTTTCCATTTTTTTTGCTCTTCATTCCAAATCAGATTTAATCTGATGAAGTAATAACATGAGCAAGGTACAAGATAAAAAATCTTGACTCGAGAAAAAAACAGAAACACTCGCAGTTATACAAAAATTTAAGAGGAAAAAAGTGGAAAACATTTTCATCAGAATAATCAACTTACATGGAAAGAAAAGTTTTGACAGAAAAAAAGAAAGATTTAAATGAATTGCTTGGAGAGCAAGTAAAAAGGTGGAAAAACCTACAGATTTCATGAAAAATTTCATGGAAATGAATCAAAATTTCCAGCTAATTGGATAACTCTGTATTCAGTCATGTTAAGAGTATTAACTCGAGCCTTCCGTTTCCACCCACAACTTGTAAACCTTTCAAGTTAAAAGCCTGATATTGAATCTGAAAATAATCAATTCTTTCTAATCCAAGAAATCTACAGATGATTCTGAATAATTCTGTAAAGGAAATTTTCTCGATAATGAAGTATACAGCATTAGAGTATTTGATAAGAAGAGTTAGAAGACGAGAAAAAAATGTTGACCAAATATGTTTAGTCTTGTGTTCGTCTCAAGATCAACCTGTTTAACCAACAATCAAATCACCAGACTTATCATAAAGTCAAAATTGCTCTTTACCAGTCAACGAAAATCTCTTTTTTGCTCTTTTATTCTCACCAATTTCAACTTATCCTTTCCAAATTGAATTGACTGAATAATCTTCGACTCTAATTGGATAAAAGTCCTAAAACTCATCAGAAGGTATCAAAAATTCAGTTTACCAACACGACTATTTAGCAAGACTAAAAGATGAACATTTGCCTTTCTTTTCCATTGACTTTTCAATCAACTTTTCCTTGCCTATTCTTGTTCACTCAACTTGTAATCAATTTCATTTCCTTAATAGTTATGTTTCTCTTTTTATTATTATTACAGAATCTAATCTTAATAACATTGAAAGTTGACAATTCACACAGTTGAAACAATCAACAGTAAAACCTTTAATTTCCTTCCCAGTATAAATACGAGAAACAATAATAATAACAATACAAAGCAAAATATTTGACTTCATTTGTAGTTCATTTCATCACCTTTTCTTGGTTCAATTTAATTTAACCATTTGAACCAAAAAATTTCAAAATAACATTTCAATGAAATACAAAAAAAAGAAGAAAAATTCTCTTAAATTGAGACAATTGTTTTTCCATGTAATAAACTTTGAAAGGTTGAATCAATTATTTGTAACTTTTTTGCTTTTCTCATTTTACAGCTTGTAATTGCAATAAGTTTGGTTCTGTTCGAAGTGATTGTGAACAAACGACGGGAAAATGTGTTTGCATTCCTGGCATTAAAGGAATTAAATGTGATATTTGTCCACTTGGAACCATTCTTGGACTTCATGGATGTACTCATGGTCAGTATTTATCTTCATTTGTCTTCATTTGTCTTTCAATATCAGTTGCCAAGTTTCATTTGGAAAACAAGTGAAAACCAGGAAAAAATATAAATGATAATTAATAAAGTAAAGAGAAAAATCGAGTTTTCCATTGTGATTTTCCGTTTCATCTCAAACAAGAATCACAAGTTTCAAAGTTACTTTCACTTTGTCACAATAATATTAACAACTACAAATGTAAACCAAATCGATACTGATGATGATAACTCAATGATTAGGATTCACATCACGTTCAATTGTTCAGTTTCATTGGAGCTTTTTGCTTCTTCTGTTTTATTGCCACCATTTCCCATGAAACAATGAAAATTGAACGAGAATCGCAAAAGTAAAGTTTACCCAGAAACAGTTTCCGCCAATCATTGAATTAGCCCAAAATGGATTGATTCAGGGTGAAGACTTCAAAGAACAGAACAACTTTTTTTGTCATTTTTTTTGCTTGGCAAGGTTCAATGAGCAAATTTGCATTCTTAATTGAAACATAATTAACTTTTGCAGGTATCATTATTAATGAAAAGTAATCCATCAAGTATTAAAGTCTAAAGGCAAGATTAAGATGCTGAAAGGTCTTGATTAAGTTTGGGCCAAAATATTTGGAAAATTGATTAGTTTAATTTACCATTTACGTTTCACTTGAAAAACAACTCTTGAGGCTTTAGTTTATCCAATGATTTAAATGTTATCATGAAGGAGCATGTTGCAAACATGGGATTGAAATTCATTATTCATACATTTCTGTTTTGAGATTGTGTTTTAAGAAAAACATTTGAATATTGAATGTTTAGTTTCACTTTTAAAATTGAAATTGTTGCCTTTTTTGTTACCTTTAGACGAAAGATAAAATGTGTAAAGTTCAAGAGTTGAAATTCAATGAGCCAAGTTAATCTCATTTGATAGATTAGATTAGTTGAAATGGGAGAAACCAAAAGCTTTTCAGATTGAAACATTGTGTTCAATTTGTATCATTATAAACTACAAAACTACTATATTTGGTGACTTTCAACTTTTCAATTGAATTTCATTTCGTTTTTGGAAAAGCTAATTTTGTTTCTTTTTTTCTGTTGTGAAATGAAAATTTCAATTATTCATCTTCACTCAACTTTCAGCTTCAAATCATGCTAATAATCTTCACCTTTTCGTGTTTTGCTTTTTTTGATTTGATGATGTTTTGACATTCATTTGGAGTAACCTGAGTAAAGACTTGACAACTCACAACTGAACCATGAAATTTAATGAAACAATCATATTTGATTCCAAATCGAGCAATATTCACGCTATTCCATGAACAATCACAATAATTTTTGATTCACACCTAAAATCCTTTCTTGTGGATGATGAAAATGACAAAACATGACGATTTAAACCAATGGGACAGATTGATTTAAGGATCAAATGAAAGTGTAGAGGTCTTGGGTTCAAATCTTGGTGACTTTTTATTCGATTATGATACATTATGTATATTAAGAAATTTGAATTACAACTAATATACCAAACAGGAGGGAAATAACCTGGTACGAAGGAGTCAGATCAATTTGAAAGTGGGTTGAATGAAAGGTCAATGTCAGAAAACTTATAAAAACAGCATGGAGAAAATGGATCTGACAAAAATTTCAATCACGAATGGCAAAATAGTTGTTAAAATCGCAGTTTTGATAATTTTTTCGTTTATACTTTTTTAGTCATACATGATGATGAGAAATCTCAATCCGGTTTGTTTCTACGACTTTACGTAGGTCAGCAGAATCAGCTCTCATTACCTTGTACAACAAAATAAAGACAAGTATCGAAATCACAGATATTGAGGATCCATCACAAAAATAGCCATGGCGCAACAAATATTCAATTTGCAAAGTAATAATGATGAAATTTATTGTTCATTTCTCGTGAAAAAGCCTGGTATAAAAGTTAAGACTACGATCTTTAGTATCATGCTATGTGCTTTTCTTATTCAATCTTTTCCTCTTATCATTATCACCATTGAAAATATTTTGACCTAAATTTCTTATCAGCTTCTTTCTTTATTTGAAAAGAGATAATTTAGACTGATGTTTAGCTAATACTAAAATGAAAAGGCAAACCTTTTCGCATGATGCTTTTCAATTGCGTTGATTCAAGAGTTCGTCTTATTTTGTATAATTTGCTTGCTTTGAATTGCAAAATTTGATTCAACTAATTTTATTGTACTAGTTTCATCTGTAACCATTTGTATTTGCTTAATCATTTTGTCAGTCTTTTCCTTGCAAACTAATCTATGATATTGAATAAATCAAAGCACTATTCTTACCTTCATTTTCATGTCCCAATCACGAGAATGTTCATGTTAATGTTTAAAGATATTCTCATGTTTTATTTTTATCTGGTTCGTTGATTCACTCAATTCACTTTATTCTTTCTCTTTCTTTCTTCTTTTTCCCTGTGTTCCATGATTTCTCTTGCTTTCCTTGGTAGTACAACATCAATGAACACTTTATCCAATGAAATTGATTTACCGTAATAGCAACATTTATAAGTGAAAAAAAGGGAAGAAACGAAAGCTTAAACAGATGATTTTGATTGTAAAGAGTAAAGATGATTCAAAGATGATAAACATCGGAACAAAGAAGGTTAAGAAGAATGAGAGTAAGAAAATGAGATAAAGATGGTGATGAAGATAAATCAAAGGGATATTCTGGTTCAATTGAAGGCTCAACAGTGTTGCTGGGTCAATTTGTTTCAACAATTTTGTGATTTGCTTTTCAATTGTTCAAAAATTGTAATTTTATTTACGACCATTCAATGGATTGTTCAAGCAAGGCGAAAAAGTAAAATGCATTTTGTCTTCAATTTTTTTACTTTTACTCAAATAGAGTTGAGTAAATATTGAGATTTGTCCAATCAACCAAAACTGAAACATTTTCTTTCTTTTTTTCCATTTTCTTTATTCCTTTTTTACTCCATCTTCAACCTTGAAGAATGATAATGTTCAATTGAAAGATGCATATCATGATAAACAGATTGTTCAAAGTAAAGCTAATAAGGGTTGTTGTTCTTGTATGTGTGTGTGTGTGTGAAAATGCAAATTTACAAAAAAAGATCAAAATGTAAAACTAATCTAGTCAAGTACTTTGAGGCTCTGTTTTGTTATCAATATGCAGTTAAAATTTTACAGGGAATCATTTGACTCAAAGTTTTATTTGAACAAACTTTATTGACTTTAAACGTGAAGGTTAAAGATAGTTGATAAGACTTGTTAATCTCAATTCTAATGACTAAAATTAATTAATCATTTATGTTTGAATCAGCATTGAGCTTTTTTGCTACCTTGACTTGAATTTAGTAACTTGTAACTTCTTGACTTCTGAAATAATAAATTCGCTGATTGATAATCAAAGACTAGCTGAACTAGTTTGATAATTTTAGCAAAAACAATTAACTATAATTAACAGCATCCAGGATCTGAACACTAATGGTTCTACCATTATGGTAGTATTGACTAACCATTTTTGTTTTCATATAACGGTAAGGTTCTGTAAGGTATTTGAATCTCTTCATAATGAATATAATCTGTTGAATTAGATTTTGTTTTTGATCTTTAGGCCAAATTTTGTGAGGAAAAAATCACAACTTTATTATTGTTAATTGGAAATAATGTTGAAAATAAAATTGTGCTGTTATTTCATATACAAATACTGTTGAAGCAGAAAAATGGATAAAAAAGCTTTTAGCTAATAATGAAGGTTGCTGGATGGTAATGGAATTAATTAATGTAACATTATATCTAAATTAAATTATGTAAAAATGTAATTTATCTGTTTTAACAGATCACTCAGTAGCATAATGCAATAGATAGATACAAAGAGATACACAATAACAATGTTCAGGGTGAAAAAATAGGTGATCCACTCTAATCAAGCTAATTCTGAATAGTAATTTACGTTTACTTTTAATCAATAAAATCTTGTTTTTTCACTTTCAACCTTGCCTGGTGCAAATGGTTTAAAAGTGATTAATACATTCAACCATTTTAAGTAAAAATAAGAGATTATTAAAACATGTAAGACTGAAACAGGTAAAGATTGAAGTGAATATTATTATAAAATTCAAATAAAATTCAAAGGCAATGGAAATGTTGATAATTAAAAAGGAGCGCTTGTTTAAACTCTTTCTATATTTGCTGCTTCATCATCATGTGCCAGTTACCATATTGGTTAATATTGTTTTATGATAAAACTATTATCCTTTGGGTGAAATTGGATTTTATTTGAAATCAACTTTGATTTTCAATGTTTATTTATTGCTTAAATTAACAAGTCAAATGGGCCAGTTTTTTCTCATTACAAGTGTAATTTTAGATTCTACTTTTCATCAATTGCCATGATTATCATCAACGACAACGCCATCAGTTGCTAATGAAATTTATTGTACAAGTGTTGAAGTGTAAGAGCAAGTTTCTCTTTCCTTTTGTTTTTTATTTTCTTGCCACTTTATTTGGTTAATTTAATTCCCAATGAATTCAATTCAATTTTAGGATGAACAACATTTGTGATTCAGGAAATTGTTTGATTAACCCAAAGAGAGGAAAAGAGATTTTCTTTGCATCTTCACCCTGATTATTCATTTCCTTTCTTTTTTGTCCTTCTCTGCCAACCTGTTTTTGGGTAAGCTTTTATTTAGACTTGTTTACTCTGTTAAACATGATTATAATCATTTTAATAATAACCAATTTTATTAACAATTTGTATTTGATTAGAAGTGTCGAGCAAACTCTCTAAAATGCAAATTACTATTGACTTTTTCAGACAGAATAAATTTCATCGTCAGTTGTCACTTTTGTTGAGTTTTGGGTTCATTTGATCAGCATCTTCTTTAAATGAAAATTGTTTAATTGAATGTCAGGGCCTCTTTTAATCATCCAATTTAACCATATAATGTATTAATAGTTGTGAAGGATGAATTTTTTATTGCGATATTCAATCCAAGTTATGAATACTTGATACGGTGACTATGGTCAACCTTTTTGTCTACAACTTGCACATTTGACTGGTAGATCTTGGTCTCTGATACTAGACATTATGTTTAATTATTAATTATCAATTGTGATTTGACTCTAACTTTTGTTTGCTTTTCCTCTTAACAGGTTCAATTGCTTTCCCTCGTAATGGTTCTTGCCATGATATCCAATGTTTCCATGGAGCAGTTTGTGTTCAAAATGGTAACATAGCCCAATGTATCTGTGATATTAATTGTCAAAACAATTCAACTGATGTCTCCAATTCCTCGATGGATTATTCAATCGTCTGTGGTTCTGATTCCAATACATATCAATCTGAATGCCAAATGTTAAGAGCCTCTTGTCTTCATCAAACGGATATTGTAATTCTTCATAAAGGTCCTTGTTGAATGGCAACTGCAAGTACAGAAGGAAATGGAAAATTCAGGCAAATAATTTTTGGCTTCTGGTTTCAAAGGCAATTCATTGGTGAATCATTATTTACCTGGTTGTGTATAAAAAAGGAAAGGGGAAATTCATCAGTCTTTGTTTGTGTTGACACTTTACTTTTCTTCCTTAATTATTCTCTCCATCAAAATCAATGGAATCAACAGAGTAAATTGTCGCTTTATACTAAGTGTGTGTGACATTTCATTTCTTCTATTGTCGTTTGCTTTTCGTTTTTTGCCCTGCATTACACCAAAAAACTCACCCTTAATTACAAATCAAACAATTTCTCTAATTACTGTCATCACTATCACAATCATCATCATCTGCATCAACTTCATACAGACATCATTGCCATCATTGTTTCATCTTTGACTAATCAATTGATAATGTACATTAATTGTCCTTTCATTAACTCATTACAGAGATCACTATAAATCTCATTTGTATTTTCTTTCTCTTCACTTTCTATTGATATTATATGATAATATGTACTTCTTTTTTGCAATGACAATATGTTATGATATAATAATGTATTAAAAGCTTGATATTGATCATCTGTGTTATTCGTTTACTCACATTCATTTTATGTGCTATGATAATTGAAACGCAAATGGACGTAAAATGGCCATTCCGTGGCTGCACAAATTTTAATTTGTTATTAGTTAATTTATTGGTGTTTGTTTTATTATTTATTACAGTTTTTGGTCTAAATGAGAAATTGTAAAAAAATTACTTTCGAGCTAAGATTAGGGACTTTGTAAGCTTGTATGGCAACAAAAATTGAGCCTAATAGTGTTATTACATTGTATATTATGTATTTGTGTCTGTTTCTGAAAAGATCAGTTTGATTTTCGGTTAAACCTGGCGCTTGGAGTGATCGTAAGAGTTAGAGAGTTGAAACGCATTAGACGATAAAAATTGTAGTCAAACATCAATTATTGGACACTATTTTGCAATTTATAGACAGTTCTCTTGATTCGTGCCACTAGCCATCCGGGCCCCAAAAAGTTTGAGCTTCAATATTTCGAAAGTTAGCTGAAATTTTCTTATGTATTTAGTCTTATTATGCTATAGCCCATAATAAAATCTAATGTTTGGTCAAGAACGATGTTTGTAGATGATGCCAATCCCGCAATATTGATACTCAAAGATTTTAGGTCAACGGCCAATAAACTGAGAATCATTTATGCGTTTCAACAATTTTCATCGACAAATGATAAATTTCAGTTCGCTAACTCTTATGGTAACAGAAAGCAGTTGGCTTAACTAAAGATCGAAGTTATCCTTTTATAATAACTGAAACAGAGTTTTATTTCACAAAAAGTGTATTTACCGGTTAGTCATCAAAAGTCGTATCAGCTAAATGTTTTTCATGAGAAATTGTAATCTACAGAAATCACAAAGTATCTCAAAAATTAATTTACGTTGACCATGTCCTGAAAATGTAAATGTTACCATTGAAATAAACACTCAAACGAATTTTAAATTTTAACATTGACATTAAATAATCAATTATTACTCAGATTTTTGTTTGTTCACATGACTGCTAGCTTCTGTTATCGGAATTTGCTATAAAGCCGTGAAGAAATAAATTAAAAGGCAATTTTCAAAATGGCTAAGCTGAGTTAAAATCTTCACTGCGTTTCACTACGCGTCGTTGATCATAAATTGATTAGTTTGAATAAAATAAGAATGCAAACCGATCGCATACAAAACTTTTCAATTTAACGAAGCATATAAAATGAAGAGCAAAACAGATAAATTTGCCTTTTGCAATTTGGCTAAATAAAATCAACTTTATTGAATAAATTTGTATAATTTTTTAAATTCTGCAACAATGCTTTTGATTATTAATAAACAGAAGAAATTGGTTGATTTATTGGGTAATAAAACTTTTGCTCTACTGATAATACCTATAAATGTACCAAATTTCATCTTGACGCTATTCAATAGTAGCCACCAGTCTTACATTTTTGCCATTTTTGCCATCGTGACGCTGTCCATGCTAGGAGTTGTCATATCAAGGTATATCACAGCACCGGACGAATCACGGATAGTACCATATTGATCTGCAGTTGCAGTCCCAAAAGCTGCAGGACTAAGAGTCTGTCCTTCAACAGACCCAAACATAGCAATGATAGCTACTAAAAAGACAGAGAATACAATTTTAATCAATTGCATTTTTACTTTTTTTAAACAGTTTTAAAGAATTGAGAGATCACTTAATTACTATTTAGAATTTAATCTTCAACTGATGTATTTTCATTTGAATTCATTTTCTTTTATACTACTCTTTGAAGCATTACATCACTAACTTTATAACCATTTCGGAAGTGAAGTATCGTATGATCAAACGGTCCTCTCTCAAGGTCTCATCATGGTTTAAAAACATCTATTGTCAATAAGAGGGGGAGAAAACATTACTAATCAAACTTGTTTGTAAATTAAAACACTTTGACGCATTAACTAAAAAAGGCAGTTTTGTTTGTTTTACATTGAATTTAAATTTATTAAAAAGGTGTACAATTGACGCGAATAAGACCACAAAAAGAGAAGAAAACCATCGGATAAATTCATTATAGAAGTCAATAGTGAGAGATACGGATTCTGTATTTTTCTTCAAACCTGTTTGAACACAAATTTTTCAGCAACCTAAATTTCGAGACTTGAACAAAAATATTATGCAGGTTATGGCTTCATATTGCTTTGCTAACTGTGTTTAAAGATGTTG
The DNA here is from genome assembly GCF_039701765.1 of Tetranychus urticae. Classification (NCBI taxonomy): domain Eukaryota; kingdom Metazoa; phylum Arthropoda; class Arachnida; order Trombidiformes; family Tetranychidae; genus Tetranychus; species Tetranychus urticae. The sequence continues at coordinate 18,524,358 of NC_142958.1, read as the reverse complement.
AATATTGTTAATCATGTTAATCATTTCAAGAGACACCTGAGTTAGTCTCACAAATTTTTTTGTGTTCATAAGAGTTTAATCTGTATGAATAAGAAATTTTCAAATTCTTTTTTCTCTTCCGAGTTTGAGCGATGATTGTGAATTGACCTTTGTTTTTTTTTCATTTTGTATGTCTCAGATACCAAAGCTACACTATTCTACTATCGCATATTGAATTTTCAGAAAAGTTCAACCATTTTCTTACGAGATATCGCTAACTCTTATGGTAACAGAAAGCAGTTGGCTTAACTAAAGATCGAAGTTATCCTTTTATAATAACTGAAACAGAGTTTTATTTCACAAAAAGTGTATTTACCGGTTAGTCATCAAAAGTCGTATCAGCTAAATGTTTTTCATGAGAAATTGTAATCTACAGAAATCACAAAGTATCTCAAAAATTAATTTACGTTGACCATGTCCTGAAAATGTAAATGTTACCATTGAAATAAACACTCAAACGAATTTTAAATTTTAACATTGACATTAAATAATCAATTATTACTCAGATTTTTGTTTGTTCACATGACTGCTAGCTTCTGTTATCGGAATTTGCTATAAAGCCGTGAAGAAATAAATTAAAAGGCAATTTTCAAAATGGCTAAGCTGAGTTAAAATCTTCACTGCGTTTCACTACGCGTCGTTGATCATAAATTGATTAGTTTGAATAAAATAAGAATGCAAACCGATCGCATACAAAACTTTTCAATTTAACGAAGCATATAAAATGAAGAGCAAAACAGATAAATTTGCCTTTTGCAATTTGGCTAAATAAAATCAACTTTATTGAATAAATTTGTATAATTTTTTAAATTCTGCAACAATGCTTTTGATTATTAATAAACAGAAGAAATTGGTTGATTTATTGGGTAATAAAACTTTTGCTCTACTGATAATACCTATAAATGTACCAAATTTCATCTTGACGCTATTCAATAGTAGCCACCAGTCTTACATTTTTGCCATTTTTGCCATCGTGACGCTGTCCATGCTAGGAGTTGTCATATCAAGGTATATCACAGCACCGGACGAATCACGGATAGTACCATATTGATCTGCAGTTGCAGTCCCAAAAGCTGCAGGACTAAGAGTCTGTCCTTCAACAGACCCAAACATAGCAATGATAGCTACTAAAAAGACAGAGAATACAATTTTAATCAATTGCATTTTTACTTTTTTTAAACAGTTTTAAAGAATTGAGAGATCACTTAATTACTATTTAGAATTTAATCTTCAACTGATGTATTTTCATTTGAATTCATTTTCTTTTATACTACTCTTTGAAGCATTACATCACTAACTTTATAACCATTTCGGAAGTGAAGTATCGTATGATCAAACGGTCCTCTCTCAAGGTCTCATCATGGTTTAAAAACATCTATTGTCAATAAGAGGGGGAGAAAACATTACTAATCAAACTTGTTTGTAAATTAAAACACTTTGACGCATTAACTAAAAAAGGCAGTTTTGTTTGTTTTACATTGAATTTAAATTTATTAAAAAGGTGTACAATTGACGCGAATAAGACCACAAAAAGAGAAGAAAACCATCGGATAAATTCATTATAGAAGTCAATAGTGAGAGATACGGATTCTGTATTTTTCTTCAAACCTGTTTGAACACAAATTTTTCAGCAACCTAAATTTCGAGACTTGAACAAAAATATTATGCAGGTTATGGCTTCATATTGCTTTGCTAACTGTGTTTAAAGATGTTGAATATTGTTAATCATGTTAATCATTTCAAGAGACACCTGAGTTAGTCTCACAAATTTTTTTGTGTTCATAAGAGTTTAATCTGTATGAAGAAGAAATTTTCAAATTCTTTTTTCTCTTCCGAGTTTGAGCGATGATTGTGAATTGACCTTTGTTTTTTTTTCATTTTGTATGTCTCAGATACCAAAGCTACACTATTCTACTATCGCATATTGAATTTTCAGAAAAGTTCAACCATTTTCTTACGAGATATCGCTAACTCTTATGGTAACAGAAAGCAGTTGGCTTAACTAAAGATCGAAGTTATCCTTTTATAATAACTGAAACAGAGTTTTATTTCACAAAAAGTGTATTTACCGGTTAGTCATCAAAAGTCGTATCAGCTAAATGTTTTTCATGAGAAATTGTAATCTACAGAAATCACAAAGTATCTCAAAAATTAATTTACGTTGACCATGTCCTGAAAATGTAAATGTTACCATTGAAATAAACACTCAAACGAATTTTAAATTTTAACATTGACATTAAATAATCAATTATTACTCAGATGTTTGTTTGTTCACATGACTGCTAGCTTCTGTTATCGGAATTTGCTATTAAGTTTGCCGTAAAATAAAACTTTTACTATTTAAACAGCGATAGCACGAGAAACATGTTTATGTGTTTCCTATGTTTCTGTGACTTGATGATGAAAATATGATGTACTTATGAGATTTTTCTGCTTATTGATGCTCATATAATGAAAATTGTGAGAATAAATCGGGTAAATTAATTTCAGTATTTATTGTGCAAAACAAATTCCTGCAAATGTTTAAAGTAACCTAAAACCTAAACCTAGTTTCTACACTTTTCAGCTTATCATGAGTAGGAGTAAGATACAGATTCTTTTCAGTATAATATGTTTAATCTTAGCTGCAGTTTTGTTGATTATCAACATTTCCACGTATAATACTGTCACACAGGTTTTCAAGAAAAACGTCTGTTATCCTCAAGTGGTCAACAATACCGATGAAAATGAGCATGCAAAGCTTTCTAATCCTGGATGCGTATTACCTGAAATTGATCCATTTGATCCGGTAATATTGCCTTACATCTTCAATGCATCTTTTCATTGTGAGCAATCAACCGAGTTGACTGTTATTAGCTCAGACAATCGTTTGGTCATCCAAATCCCAGATGATATCGATGAGGATATTGATTGTTACTACTCATGGGTATATCGAAATGGATCTGATTCGAGTGTTTCTTATGGCCCTGTGCAAGTGATTCCTCCAACCGATGGTGTTCAATTTGGAAACGATGCAAATGTTGTAAACACTAGCTGTATCGATCAAAAAACAAAACAAGTTATCTATCGCAATGTCCATTTCCATGTTCCTACATTCAAACAAGTGCCATTAACTAATAATGACTTACATCCCTCCGTAATAATTTTAGTGGTTGAATCTCTGAGTCGCTTGAGCTACCAACGCTTTATGCCTGCCATCAATCAAGCGATGCACGATATTGGTAACTTTCAACATCTTAAGGGTTTAAATCGAGTTGAAGAAAACTCTTTTCCCAATTCAATGGCTTTGCTTGCTGGAAGGACAATCACTGATGAAGTAGCTTCTTATTATTCAGGAATTACCTGGGATCATCAATTGCCTTACATTTGGGATACCTTCAAGAACTCTGGATATGTAACAAGTTTCTTAGAGGATCAGCCAATGCTTGGTCTTTTCTCGTTTTACAGTCGAGGCTTCCGTGATCCTCCAGTAGATTTTTATCCAGTTGAATATTGGGTACACATGTATCCAAATGGAACTGGTAACTTGTTCGATAATTGGGATAACCCTTTGCGCTATTGTTTTGAGAAAGCTGGAAGCAAATTAGAACTCTTTTTAACCATGTGTTCCAAATTTGCCGAAGATGTGATCAATCGCCAACAGAAGCCTTACTTTTTATATGCCTTTCACAGCCAAATGACCCATGATGACTTCAATAATTTCCAAATGGTTGATCAACCTGTGGCAGACTTTCTACACTCTTTGTCACCTTCAGTTCTGAACAATTCAATTGTTATCTTTATGGGTGATCATGGGCCTAGAATGGGTAGATGGGTGAAGCCTTGGGGTGATCAGATAGAAACTCCATATGCCCGAGTTGAAGGAAGTCTTCCATTTTTCGCCATTAGAATTCCAGACTCTTTGGACTCAAAGTATCCTCATTTGAGGAAATATCTATCATTAAATGAAGATCGACTGACAAGTTGGTATGATATTCATCAGATATTGCTTGACACAGCTCAGGGTAATAAACTTTTCAATTGCTTAAACTTTTAATTTGAACACTATCAGATTATAAAATGTCTCATTTGACTGGTATTTTTGTTGTGGAAAATGACCGATTCGATTATTCATCTAGATTAACCATGATTTGTGATACAAGTCCTTTCTCTTGTTTTATCCCTCTTCAGGTCTATTCAAACCAGTTGGAACTCGCACAAAAATTCCAGTTGCATATTCACTTTTTCGCGAAGAAATTCCTATTAGTCGGACCTGTGAAGATGCTAACATCAGCCAAGATTACTGTGCCTGTAATGGAAGAGTTGGGGTCAATCCTACTATTAGATATTGGCCTATTTATGCAGCTAAAGGTTTAGTGCATGAATTGCAAACCATTTTCCAAGAAAATAACTGCGGATCCAATGTAACCTTTGACAAAATATTATCAGGAGAGGTTAGTTCATTCACCAAGCTTTCTTTCAATCGTTGCATCTCCTACCACTTACATAAATTGAGTATTATCATTATCAAGATTTAGCATTATACGATTAGCAATAACTTTATCCATGATACAAAAGTGAATTTAAGCTTCTGTTCAGAATAATTGAAACAATCATTCATTGAATCAAGTGAGTTGATTATTTCAGAGATTTAACATAAGAAATTTTAGCACAAGTTTTATCAATTTATTCAATTGTGGTTTGGATTATTCCATTTGATGAATTGAATATTTGTGATTTTCTTTTTGGCTTCGCTCAATCTGAATCTGACATGAAAATTCAACATTCCATATTCTATTAACTACTACTATTCTGTTACTACACTTTCCAGTTGACTTCATCTGATCATCGAGGTTCAATCGCCCTTCATAATCTACATTAAAAACTCAACTATTGTCTCTAATTGTAGCATGAAACACAATTCATCCCTGGTTTTTTAACACATTCATTCACAATCAATAATTCGTGTTTCCTTTTATTTTAACAGTATTTCTATCCTCGATCGAATGAATCCTGGTCTACTTATGAAAGAGCCAATTTCTCAATCCAAGTTAAGCCAAGTCAGGCTGTGATCACTGCGATGGTTCATCGGTCAAAAGATGCAAATGATTATCGTTGGAGTCCCTGGAAGTTTCATGATCCAACAAACAAATTGGATTCAACAGAATACACAAAGTACCTCACAAAATTACTTTGCGTTGACCATGTCCTGGAAAATGTAAATGTTACCATTGTTTAACTTATTAAACACGCAAATAAAAGAATGATTCTGAATGGAATAATGAAAATTTATTTCGCGTAATCGACCAACGGCTTCCTTGATGATACGCATTCAAACCCAATTATAATAACTATGATAACTATTATTATTAAATTCTATTTGGTAACACTGGAATTGAGTGAGTATTGAATATTCGCATGTGATTAAAGCAAGAGAAAAACCATAAAAGTTAACAAAAACTGGACAGAAAATTGGACAGAAATTGGTCAAAAAAACTGTAAAAAATTTCAAATTCACTAAATATTCGAATACAAGTATTCGATTATCTGAAACACTCGAATAATATTCTATTCACGTTAAAAAATATTCGAATAATCGAGTATTCAAATACTCACTATCAGCTCTATTAATAATTCTGATTAATTCAATTTCTGTCTCATTAGTGAGTTAGTGCTGACTCTGAATCGGACAACTTCACCATTTAGTACTAAATCTTGGACTGGATTTTACCTGATAGGTAAGTTGCTAATGGATCAGCTAAGCTTTTTTTCTGATTCGGTACTAAAATTTTTTTATTTATTTCCGGATTTATAAGAGTATAATTATATTCTTGCAGGAAAATTGTTCTTTTTGTTGGTTTGGCATTAAACTGCTCTGAAGCCATCCATCAATCCATTCAATCTTTTAATCTCAGAAACGCTTTTATGTAAGTGCAAAATTTTGGTTTTCCTCTTGTAACCTGTGCGGAGAATTTTTGGTACAAGTTAAGTTAATTGAATTTGACAATTAAGACTAGGAAATTTAGCGACTTGAAGATGAAATGCATTCATAACAGTATTTGAGAAAATCTAATGATTGTAGGGGCTATCATTCTCTAAATATTTAGACTCAAAGCTTTGATGGTTCTGGTCGTCACATAAAGTTCCTTGGTAACCAATTTGCAAACAATTAATGCAAAATGTAGGCTTATCATGCTAGGACGGAAAAAATAGTTGCTGCTTTCACACCTTTCTCGAAAGTTAAGAAACGCATGATCAAACACAGTGCTGTTCAAGGCTTTCTCATGTTTAACTCTTAACGCCAATAAAAGAAGCAAAAGTTATCTGTGTTAAATTGTGCATAAATTAAAACACTCTGAATTTCAGTTCGTTTTGCAGAGTTCAAAATGAAAATGAGCCTAGTTTCGCACAAAATAAGCTAAACTAGTCTGAATAAACGTGAAATTGTTCTAATTCGCATACTACATATTTGCATAACTCCATAGATGTTTGAACCAGCCATTCGTTGGCTCTTGAAGGAAAAAGTAACTTTGATCTTACTTTTCAAGATTTAAAAATCACTAACTGTGTCATATATGAGTGGGTAACAGCTGATAGATTTTGTAAAGTTTCGATAGTACTGTTCTTGCGTTTGTTTGTAAGATTTCTGTTTACCACAAGCTCATATTCAATTAAGGTCGGATCTGGATGGGATAAGAAATCAAAAGCGTACACAGCACTTGTATTTACGCATCGAAATATTAACTATTGAAATCAGTTACAACCGAAAGACCTCTCGTAATTATTTGCTGTTGACTCGACAGCCCCGTATGTGAGACAATGTGTAGTAATATCTTGCTACACATAATTCTATTTTCATCTATAAATCGTCCATGTACCATCAACTTGCTTTACTGCTTTTACATCCAATCAAGCCATCTTTACAACGTCTTAGTTCGTCGATATCAGTAATGAATTATTGAGCCAGATAACTTCTGACTTTTAGTCAATTTTATTTCAGAATTTAAAAAATTATCAAAATCATTCAATAAATTGATTTAATTTACTCTAATTGCAAATTGATTTTTATTTTCCCTTCATTTTCTATGCTTCTTCCGGTTAGAAATGTTAAAAGAAATCACATACTAATCAATTTGATTTTTAACTAACCAATTTATCCAATGACCACAGTAAAGTTCAGTAAATTTTAAGTTTAAATTATAAGTTGGAATCAGTTTCGGAAGCTGAGAGTTAATTGGAAATATTCTTTGAGGAATTGAAGTTGAATTGACTGTATAGAGTTGTGAGTTGTGCAGGGATATTCTTAGAGGAATAACTGGAAGAGAACTGAATCAATTTCACCTTATAAGAGCTATATGGAAATATTTATTAAACTTTTTGAAACAACGTAAAAGAGTAGCATCATGTATGTGTTAAACATTAAATGCCAACTAAAGTGAGACAAAATTACTAGGCAAAGTCTTGTAAATATTTGAAACTCATTGGATAGAGGTTCAATTTTTAATTCATAGAATTTCAATTTATTGTCTTGCAATGTATTTTATTGTAATTTAATGTATTAACAATTTTCAAATCGTTCTTCTGTCAAATGATATTCGATTTGTTACAAAACTATTCATTTTCAACTGCTATAAAATATTTTTCAGCTTTAATCACCCTAAATGACATTTAATGTTTTTAACACATGAGAAAACCTTGAGAGGAACTGCTTTGATCACAAGATGCTTAACTTCCTAGAAAGGTGTACAATCAAACTTTTTTTCTGTTATCATTGCATAATTAGCTTACTTTGCATTTATCCATTAATCCATTATGCATTTTATTTTTTACTAACCAATTCATCCGATGACTAAAGTAACATGTCATCTTCATACATATATTTGAGTAATTAAACAAACGCACCTGGACGTTTTTATGTTTGAAAGAGTAGTATAAAAGGGAATGGATTAAATTGAAACGATATCAGTTGCAGATTAAATTCTAAATAGTAATTAAGTGATCTCTCAATTCTTTCAAAACTCATTAAAAAAGTAAAAATGCAATTGATTAAAATTGTATCCTCTGTTTTCTTGGTGGCTCTCATCGCTATGTTTGGTTCTGTTTCAGGACAAACACCTGCTAGTGGACCGTTTACTGACAAATATGGTACTACTCTAAATTGGGGAACATCTGACAAGTATGGTCGCTATTTGGTTAATGATCAATACGTAACTGCGCCATCAATGGGTTGATTTATTCTGACACCGATTTGAAGCTATAGATATTGATATATTCATAAGAATAATGATATTTGCTATACTGAGCATTGACTTCTGACTTTTAGTCAATTTTATTTCAGAATTTAAAAAATTATCAAAATCATTCAATAAATTGATTTAATTTACTCTAATTGCAAATTGATTTTTATTTTCCCTTCATTTTCTATGCTTCTTCCGGTTAGAAATGTTAAAAGAAATCACATACTAATCAATTTGATTTTTAACTAACCAATTTATCCAATGACCACAGTAAAGTTCAGTAAATTTTAAGTTTAAATTATAAGTTGGAATCAGTTTCGGAAGCTGAGAGTTAATTGGAAATATTCTTTGAGGAATTGAAGTTGAATTGACTGTATAGAGTTGTGAGTTGTGCAGGGATATTCTTAGAGGAATAACTGGAAGAGAACTGAATCAATTTCACCTTATAAGAGCTATATGGAAATATTTATTAAACTTTTTGAAACAACGTAAAAGAGTAGCATCATGTATGTGTTAAACATTAAATGCCGGTTAGAAATGTTAAAAGAAATCACATACTAATCAATTTGATTTTTAACTAACCAATTTATCCAATGACCACAGTAAAGTTCAGTAAATTTTAAGTTTAAATTATAAGTTGGAATCAGTTTCGGAAGCTGAGAGTTAATTGGAAATATTCTTTGAGGAATTGAAGTTGAATTGACTGTATAGAGTTGTGAGTTGTGCAGGGATATTCTTAGAGGAATAACTGGAAGAGAACTGAATCAATTTCACCTTATAAGAGCTATATGGAAATATTTATTAAACTTTTTGAAACAACGTAAAAGAGTAGCATCATGTATGTGTTAAACATTAAATGCCAACTAAAGTGAGACAAAATTACTAGGCAAAGTCTTGTAAATATTTGAAACTCATTGGATAGAGGTTCAATTTTTAATTCATAGAATTTCAATTTATTGTCTTGCAATGTATTTTATTGTAATTTAATGTATTAACAATTTTCAAATCGTTCTTCTGTCAAATGATATTCGATTTGTTACAAAACTATTCATTTTCAACTGCTATAAAATATTTTTCAGCTTTAATCACCCTAAATGACATTTAATGTTTTTAACACATGAGAAAACCTTGAGAGGAACTGCTTTGATCACAAGATGCTTAACTTCCTAGAAAGGTGTACAATCAAACTTTTTTTCTGTTATCATTGCATAATTAGCTTACTTTGCATTTATCCATTAATCCATTATGCATTTTATTTTTTACTAACCAATTCATCCGATGACTAAAGTAACATGTCATCTTCATACATATATTTGAGTAATTAAACAAACGCACCTGGACGTTTTTATGTTTGAAAGAGTAGTATAAAAGGGAATGGATTAAATTGAAACGATATCAGTTGCAGATTAAATTCTAAATAGTAATTAAGTGATCTCTCAATTCTTTGTAAGATTTCTGTTTACCACAAGCTCATATTCAATTAAGGTCGGATCTGGATGGGATAAGAAATCAAAAGCGTACACAGCACTTGTATTTACGCATCGAAATATTAACTATTGAAATCAGTTACAACCGAAAGACCTCTCGTAATTATTTGCTGTTGACTCGACAGCCCCGTATGTGAGACAATGTGTAGTAATATCTTGCTACACATAATTCTATTTTCATCTATAAATCGTCCATGTACCATCAACTTGCTTTACTGCTTTTACATCCAATCAAGCCATCTTTACAACGTCTTAGTTCGTCGATATCAGTAATGAATTATTGAGCCAGATAACTTCTGACTTTTAGTCAATTTTATTTCAGAATTTAAAAAATTATCAAAATCATTCAATAAATTGATTTAATTTACTCTAATTGCAAATTGATTTTTATTTTCCCTTCATTTTCTATGCTTCTTCCGGTTAGAAATGTTAAAAGAAATCACATACTAATCAATTTGATTTTTAACTAACCAATTTATCCAATGACCACAGTAAAGTTCAGTAAATTTTAAGTTTAAATTATAAGTTGGAATCAGTTTCGGAAGCTGAGAGTTAATTGGAAATATTCTTTGAGGAATTGAAGTTGAATTGACTGTATAGAGTTGTGAGTTGTGCAGGGATATTCTTAGAGGAATAACTGGAAGAGAACTGAATCAATTTCACCTTATAAGAGCTATATGGAAATATTTATTAAACTTTTTGAAACAACGTAAAAGAGTAGCATCATGTATGTGTTAAACATTAAATGCCAACTAAAGTGAGACAAAATTACTAGGCAAAGTCTTGTAAATATTTGAAACTCATTGGATAGAGGTTCAATTTTTAATTCATAGAATTTCAATTTATTGTCTTGCAATGTATTTTATTGTAATTTAATGTATTAACAATTTTCAAATCGTTCTTCTGTCAAATGATATTCGATTTGTTACAAAACTATTCATTTTCAACTGCTATAAAATATTTTTCAGCTTTAATCACCCTAAATGACATTTAATGTTTTTAACACATGAGAAAACCTTGAGAGGAACTGCTTTGATCACAAGATGCTTAACTTCCTAGAAAGGTGTACAATCAAACTTTTTTTCTGTTATCATTGCATAATTAGCTTACTTTGCATTTATCCATTAATCCATTATGCATTTTATTTTTTACTAACCAATTCATCCGATGACTAAAGTAACATGTCATCTTCATACATATATTTGAGTAATTAAACAAACGCACCTGGACGTTTTTATGTTTGAAAGAGTAGTATAAAAGGGAATGGATTAAATTGAAACGATATCAGTTGCAGATTAAATTCTAAATAGTAATTAAGTGATCTCTCAATTCTTTCAAAACTCATTAAAAAAGTAAAAATGCAATTGATTAAAATTGTATCCTCTGTTTTCTTGGTGGCTCTCATCGCTATGTTTGGTTCTGTTTCAGGACAAACACCTGCTAGTGGACCGTTTACTGACAAATATGGTACTACTCTAAATTGGGGAACATCTGACAAGTATGGTCGCTATTTGGTTAATGATCAATACGTAACTGCGCCATCAATGGGTTGATTTATTCTGACACCGATTTGAAGCTATAGATATTGATATATTCATAAGAATAATGATATTTGCTATACTGAGCATTGACTTCTGACTTTTAGTCAATTTTATTTCAGAATTTAAAAAATTATCAAAATCATTCAATAAATTGATTTAATTTACTCTAATTGCAAATTGATTTTTATTTTCCCTTCATTTTCTATGCTTCTTCCGGTTAGAAATGTTAAAAGAAATCACATACTAATCAATTTGCATAAAGTTAATCATTTCAAGAGACACCTGAGTTAGTCTCACAAATTTTTTTGTGTTCATAAGAGTTTAATCTGTATGAAGAAGAAATTTTCAAATTCTTTTTTCTCTTCCGAGTTTGAGCGATGATTGTGAATTGACCTTTGTTTTTTTTTCATTTTGTATGTCTCAGATACCAAAGCTACACTATTCTACTATCGCATATTGAATTTTCAGAAAAGTTCAACCATTTTCTTACGAGATATCGCTAACTCTTATGGTAACAGAAAGCAGTTGGCTTAACTAAAGATCGAAGTTATCCTTTTATAATAACTGAAACAGAGTTTTATTTCACAAAAAGTGTATTTACCGGTTAGTCATCAAAAGTCGTATCAGCTAAATGTTTTTCATGAGAAATTGTAATCTACAGAAATCACAAAGTATCTCAAAAATTAATTTACGTTGACCATGTCCTGAAAATGTAAATGTTACCATTGAAATAAACACTCAAACGAATTTTAAATTTTAACATTGACATTAAATAATCAATTATTACTCAGATTTTTGTTTGTTCACATGACTGCTAGCTTCTGTTATCGGAATTTGCTATAAAGCCGTGAAGAAATAAATTAAAAGGCAATTTTCAAAATGGCTAAGCTGAGTTAAAATCTTCACTGCGTTTCACTACGCGTCGTTGATCATAAATTGATTAGTTTGAATAAAATAAGAATGCAAACCGATCGCATACAAAACTTTTCAATTTAACGAAGCATATAAAATGAAGAGCAAAACAGATAAATTTGCCTTTTGCAATTTGGCTAAATAAAATCAACTTTATTGAATAAATTTGTATAATTTTTTAAATTCTGCAACAATGCTTTTGATTATTAATAAACAGAAGAAATTGGTTGATTTATTGGGTAATAAAACTTTTGCTCTACTGATAATACCTATAAATGTACCAAATTTCATCTTGACGCTATTCAATAGTAGCCACGAGTCTTACATTTTTGCCATTTTTGCCATCGTGACGCTGTCCATGCTAGGAGTTGTCATATCAAGGTATATCACAGCACCGGACGAATCACGGATAGTACCATATTGATCTGCAGTTGCAGTCCCAAAAGCTGCAGGACTAAGAGTCTGTCCTTCAACAGACCCAAACATAGCAATGATAGCTACTAAAAAGACAGAGAATACAATTTTAATCAATTGCATTTTTACTTTTTTTAAACAGTTTTAAAGAATTGAGAGATCACTTAATTACTATTTAGAATTTAATCTTCAACTGATGTATTTTCATTTGAATTCATTTTCTTTTATACTACTCTTTGAAGCATTACATCACTAACTTTATAACCATTTCGGAAGTGAAGTATCGTATGATCAAACGGTCCTCTCTCAAGGTCTCATCATGGTTTAAAAACATCTATTGTCAATAAGAGGGGGAGAAAACATTACTAATCAAACTTGTTTGTAAATTAAAACACTTTGACGCATTAACTAAAAAAGGCAGTTTTGTTTGTTTTACATTGAATTTAAATTTATTAAAAAGGTGTACAATTGACGCGAATAAGACCACAAAAAGAGAAGAAAACCATCGGATAAATTCATTATAGAAGTCAATAGTGAGAGATACGGATTCTGTATTTTTCTTCAAACCTGTTTGAACACAAATTTTTCAGCAACCTAAATTTCGAGACTTGAACAAAAATATTATGCAGGTTATGGCTTCATATTGCTTTGCTAACTGTGTTTAAAGATGTTGAATATTGTTAATCATGTTAATCATTTCAAGAGACACCTGAGTTAGTCTCACAAATTTTTTTGTGTTCATAAGAGTTTAATCTGTATGAAGAAGAAATTTTCAAATTCTTTTTTCTCTTCCGAGTTTGAGCGATGATTGTGAATTGACCTTTGTTTTTTTTTCATTTTGTATGTCTCAGATACCAAAGCTACACTATTCTACTATCGCATATTGAATTTTCAGAAAAGTTCAACCATTTTCTTACGAGATATCGCTAACTCTTATGGTAACAGAAAGCAGTTGGCTTAACTAAAGATCGAAGTTATCCTTTTATAATAACTGAAACAGAGTTTTATTTCACAAAAAGTGTATTTACCGGTTAGGCATCAAAAGTCGTATCAGCTAAATGTTTTTCATGAGAAATTGTAATCTACAGAAATCACAAAGTATCTCAAAAATTAATTTACGTTGACCATGTCCTGAAAATGTAAATGTTACCATTGAAATAAACACTCAAACGAATTTTAAATTTTAACATTGACATTAAATAATCAATTATTACTCAGATGTTTGTTTGTTCACATGACTGCTAGCTTCTGTTATCGGAATTTGCTATTAAGTTTGCCGTAAAATAAAACTTTTACTATTTAAACAGCGATAGCACGAGAAACATGTTTATGTGTTTCCTATGTTTCTGTGACTTGATGATGAAAATATGATGTACTTATGAGATTTTTCTGCTTATTGATGCTCATATAATGAAAATTGTGAGAATAAATCGGGTAAATTAATTTCAGTATTTATTGTGCAAAACAAATTCCTGCAAATGTTTAAAGTAACCTAAAACCTAAACCTAGTTTCTACACTTTTCAGCTTATCATGAGTAGGAGTAAGATACAGATTCTTTTCAGTATAATATGTTTAATCTTAGCTGCAGTTTTGTTGATTATCAACATTTCCACGTATAATACTGTCACACAGGTTTTCAAGAAAAACGTCTGTTATCCTCAAGTGGTCAACAATACCGATGAAAATGAGCATGCAAAGCTTTCTAATCCTGGATGCGTATTACCTGAAATTGATCCATTTGATCCGGTAATATTGCCTTACATCTTCAATGCATCTTTTCATTGTGAGCAATCAACCGAGTTGACTGTTATTAGCTCAGACAATCGTTTGGTCATCCAAATCCCAGATGATATCGATGAGGATATTGATTGTTACTACTCATGGGTATATCGAAATGGATCTGATTCGAGTGTTTCTTATGGCCCTGTGCAAGTGATTCCTCCAACCGATGGTGTTCAATTTGGAAACGATGCAAATGTTGTAAACACTAGCTGTATCGATCAAAAAACAAAACAAGTTATCTATCGCAATGTCCATTTCCATGTTCCTACATTCAAACAAGTGCCATTAACTAATAATGACTTACATCCCTCCGTAATAATTTTAGTGGTTGAATCTCTGAGTCGCTTGAGCTACCAACGCTTTATGCCTGCCATCAATCAAGCGATGCACGATATTGGTAACTTTCAACATCTTAAGGGTTTAAATCGAGTTGAAGAAAACTCTTTTCCCAATTCAATGGCTTTGCTTGCTGGAAGGACAATCACTGATGAAGTAGCTTCTTATTATTCAGGAATTACCTGGGATCATCAATTGCCTTACATTTGGGATACCTTCAAGAACTCTGGATATGTAACAAGTTTCTTAGAGGATCAGCCAATGCTTGGTCTTTTCTCGTTTTACAGTCGAGGCTTCCGTGATCCTCCAGTAGATTTTTATCCAGTTGAATATTGGGTACACATGTATCCAAATGGAACTGGTAACTTGTTCGATAATTGGGATAACCCTTTGCGCTATTGTTTTGAGAAAGCTGGAAGCAAATTAGAACTCTTTTTAACCATGTGTTCCAAATTTGCCGAAGATGTGATCAATCGCCAACAGAAGCCTTACTTTTTATATGCCTTTCACAGCCAAATGACCCATGATGACTTCAATAATTTCCAAATGGTTGATCAACCTGTGGCAGACTTTCTACACTCTTTGTCACCTTCAGTTCTGAACAATTCAATTGTTATCTTTATGGGTGATCATGGGCCTAGAATGGGTAGATGGGTGAAGCCTTGGGGTGATCAGATAGAAACTCCATATGCCCGAGTTGAAGGAAGTCTTCCATTTTTCGCCATTAGAATTCCAGACTCTTTGGACTCAAAGTATCCTCATTTGAGGAAATATCTATCATTAAATGAAGATCGACTGACAAGTTGGTATGATATTCATCAGATATTGCTTGACACAGCTCAGGGTAATAAACTTTTCAATTGCTTAAACTTTTAATTTGAACACTATCAGATTATAAAATGTCTCATTTGACTGGTATTTTTGTTGTGGAAAATGACCGATTCGATTATTCATCTAGATTAACCATGATTTGTGATACAAGTCCTTTCTCTTGTTTTATCCCTCTTCAGGTCTATTCAAACCAGTTGGAACTCGCACAAAAATTCCAGTTGCATATTCACTTTTTCGCGAAGAAATTCCTATTAGTCGGACCTGTGAAGATGCTAACATCAGCCAAGATTACTGTGCCTGTAATGGAAGAGTTGGGGTCAATCCTACTATTAGATATTGGCCTATTTATGCAGCTAAAGGTTTAGTGCATGAATTGCAAACCATTTTCCAAGAAAATAACTGCGGATCCAATGTAACCTTTGACAAAATATTATCAGGAGAGGTTAGTTCATTCACCAAGCTTTCTTTCAATCGTTGCATCTCCTACCACTTACATAAATTGAGTATTATCATTATCAAGATTTAGCATTATACGATTAGCAATAACTTTATCCATGATACAAAAGTGAATTTAAGCTTCTGTTCAGAATAATTGAAACAATCATTCATTGAATCAAGTGAGTTGATTATTTCAGAGATTTAACATAAGAAATTTTAGCACAAGTTTTATCAATTTATTCAATTGTGGTTTGGATTATTCCATTTGATGAATTGAATATTTGTGATTTTCTTTTTGGCTTCGCTCAATCTGAATCTGACATGAAAATTCAACATTCCATATTCTATTAACTACTACTATTCTGTTACTACACTTTCCAGTTGACTTCATCTGATCATCGAGGTTCAATCGCCCTTCATAATCTACATTAAAAACTCAACTATTGTCTCTAATTGTAGCATGAAACACAATTCATCCCTGGTTTTTTAACACATTCATTCACAATCAATAATTCGTGTTTCCTTTTATTTTAACAGTATTTCTATCCTCGATCGAATGAATCCTGGTCTACTTATGAAAGAGCCAATTTCTCAATCCAAGTTAAGCCAAGTCAGGCTGTGATCACTGCGATGGTTCATCGGTCAAAAGATGCAAATGATTATCGTTGGAGTCCCTGGAAGTTTCATGATCCAACAAACAAATTGGATTCAACAGAATACACAAAGTACCTCACAAAATTACTTTGCGTTGACCATGTCCTGGAAAATGTAAATGTTACCATTGTTTAACTTATTAAACACGCAAATAAAAGAATGATTCTGAATGGAATAATGAAAATTTATTTCGCGTAATCGACCAACGGCTTCCTTGATGATACGCATTCAAACCCAATTATAATAACTATGATAACTATTATTATTAAATTCTATTTGGTAACACTGGAATTGAGTGAGTATTGAATATTCGCATGTGATTAAAGCAAGAGAAAAACCATAAAAGTTAACAAAAACTGGACAGAAAATTGGACAGAAATTGGTCAAAAAAACTGTAAAAAATTTCAAATTCACTAAATATTCGAATACAAGTATTCGATTATCTGAAACACTCGAATAATATTCTATTCACGTTAAAAAATATTCGAATAATCGAGTATTCAAATACTCACTATCAGCTCTATTAATAATTCTGATTAATTCAATTTCTGTCTCATTAGTGAGTTAGTGCTGACTCTGAATCGGACAACTTCACCATTTAGTACTAAATCTTGGACTGGATTTTACCTGATAGGTAAGTTGCTAATGGATCAGCTAAGCTTTTTTTCTGATTCGGTACTAAAATTTTTTTATTTATTTCCGGATTTATAAGAGTATAATTATATTCTTGCAGGAAAATTGTTCTTTTTGTTGGTTTGGCATTAAACTGCTCTGAAGCCATCCATCAATCCATTCAATCTTTTAATCTCAGAAACGCTTTTATGTAAGTGCAAAATTTTGGTTTTCCTCTTGTAACCTGTGCGGAGAATTTTTGGTACAAGTTAAGTTAATTGAATTTGACAATTAAGACTAGGAAATTTAGCGACTTGAAGATGAAATGCATTCATAACAGTATTTGAGAAAATCTAATGATTGTAGGGGCTATCATTCTCTAAATATTTAGACTCAAAGCTTTGATGGTTCTGGTCGTCACATAAAGTTCCTTGGTAACCAATTTGCAAACAATTAATGCAAAATGTAGGCTTATCATGCTAGGACGGAAAAAATAGTTGCTGCTTTCACACCTTTCTCGAAAGTTAAGAAACGCATGATCAAACACAGTGCTGTTCAAGGCTTTCTCATGTTTAACTCTTAACGCCAATAAAAGAAGCAAAAGTTATCTGTGTTAAATTGTGCATAAATTAAAACACTCTGAATTTCAGTTCGTTTTGCAGAGTTCAAAATGACAATGAGCCTAGTTTCGCACAAAATAAGCTAAACTAGTCTGAATAAACGTGAAATTGTTCTAATTCGCATACTACATATTTGCATAACTCCATAGATGTTTGAACCAGCCATTCGTTGGCTCTTGAAGGAAAAAGTAACTTTGATCTTACTTTTCAAGATTTAAAAATCACTAACTGTGTCATATATGAGTGGGTAACAGCTGATAGATTTTGTAAAGTTTCGATAGTACTGTTCTTGCGTTTGTTTGTAAGATTTCTGTTTACCACAAGCTCATATTCAATTAAGGTCGGATCTGGATGGGATAAGAAATCAAAAGCGTACACAGCACTTGTATTTACGCATCGAAATATTAACTATTGAAATCAGTTACAACCGAAAGACCTCTCGTAATTATTTGCTGTTGACTCGACAGCCCCGTATGTGAGACAATGTGTAGTAATATCTTGCTACACATAATTCTATTTTCATCTATAAATCGTCCATGTACCATCAACTTGCTTTACTGCTTTTACATCCAATCAAGCCATCTTTACAACGTCTTAGTTCGTCGATATCAGTAATGAATTATTGAGCCAGATAACTTCTGACTTTTAGTCAATTTTATTTCAGAATTTAAAAAATTATCAAAATCATTCAATAAATTGATTTAATTTACTCTAATTGCAAATTGATTTTTATTTTCCCTTCATTTTCTATGCTTCTTCCGGTTAGAAATGTTAAAAGAAATCACATACTAATCAATTTGATTTTTAACTAACCAATTTATCCAATGACCACAGTAAAGTTCAGTAAATTTTAAGTTTAAATTATAAGTTGGAATCAGTTTCGGAAGCTGAGAGTTAATTGGAAATATTCTTTGAGGAATTGAAGTTGAATTGACTGTATAGAGTTGTGAGTTGTGCAGGGATATTCTTAGAGGAATAACTGGAAGAGAACTGAATCAATTTCACCTTATAAGAGCTATATGGAAATATTTATTAAACTTTTTGAAACAACGTAAAAGAGTAGCATCATGTATGTGTTAAACATTAAATGCCAACTAAAGTGAGACAAAATTACTAGGCAAAGTCTTGTAAATATTTGAAACTCATTGGATAGAGGTTCAATTTTTAATTCATAGAATTTCAATTTATTGTCTTGCAATGTATTTTATTGTAATTTAATGTATTAACAATTTTCAAATCGTTCTTCTGTCAAATGATATTCGATTTGTTACAAAACTATTCATTTTCAACTGCTATAAAATATTTTTCAGCTTTAATCACCCTAAATGACATTTAATGTTTTTAACACATGAGAAAACCTTGAGAGGAACTGCTTTGATCACAAGATGCTTAACTTCCTAGAAAGGTGTACAATCAAACTTTTTTTCTGTTATCATTGCATAATTAGCTTACTTTGCATTTATCCATTAATCCATTATGCATTTTATTTTTTACTAACCAATTCATCCGATGACTAAAGTAACATGTCATCTTCATACATATATTTGAGTAATTAAACAAACGCACCTGGACGTTTTTATGTTTGAAAGAGTAGTATAAAAGGGAATGGATTAAATTGAAACGATATCAGTTGCAGATTAAATTCTAAATAGTAATTAAGTGATCTCGCAATTCTTTCAAAACTCATTAAAAAAGTAAAAATGCAATTGATTAAAATTGTATCCTCTGTTTTCTTGGTGGCTCTCATCGCTATGTTTGGTTCTGTTTCAGGACAAACACCTGCTAGTGGACCGTTTACTGACAAATATGGTACTACTCTAAATTGGGGAACATCTGACAAGTATGGTCGCTATTTGGTTAATGATCAATACGTAACTGCGCCATCAATGGGTTGATTTATTCTGACACCGATTTGAAGCTATAGATATTGATATATTCATAAGAATAATGATATTTGCTATACTGAGCATTGACTTCTGACTTTTAGTCAATTTTATTTCAGAATTTAAAAAATTATCAAAATCATTCAATAAATTGATTTAATTTACTCTAATTGCAAATTGATTTTTATTTTCCCTTCATTTTCTATGCTTCTTCCGGTTAGAAATGTTAAAAGAAATCACATACTAATCAATTTGCATAAAGTCAAATGCAAAATGGAAGAAAAAGAAATATTGAAATACCTTTTAAAGGATGTTAAATATAATTTGGAATCAGCTCTTTATGGTGAAAAGCCAAGAATGCCAGAAATCTTATAGATTGTATAAGGTCTATTTAATCACAATATACTCAATAACAAAAAGAATTTGAAAATTTAATTTCACAAGTGAACTGAAAAAATTGTCAAGTAAAAGTTGTGAGTAAAAGTAACCAAATAAGCATCTGAATTTGAATTCAACATAAGTAAATGATTCAGGCCAATTGTGCCTGAGCAAAAGAGGAAAGAATAATGTCAAAAAACGAGAAGAAGCAAATTGAAATTTGATGAATTTACGAAACAAATGAACAAAGAAAACTAAATTCTATTTCACGTTACAATTAAAGAAAAAGCAACTGCTCATAGTCTTAAAATTTGGCTCGATAATTTGCATACATCAGACCTATGTACTTAAAGAAATTGAAAATACAATCAAGTAAAAAATGAAGTGAGATTTAGGTGCTCTTTTTGCATCGTTTGGGAAGATAGTAATGAAGCAACAATATTGACTGACTCCATATTTGCTATTTCTCCCACTCAGGTAATCATCATTGTTCAAGTTTCTTCAACTATAGCCGTTCCGATAGCCGATCTGAATTTATTGCACAATTCTCTAGGCAGAGGTTTGGTCAACAAATCAGCTAACATTTCATCTGTTCGTCTGTGAACGATTTTGGTTAAATTAGAATTAACCTTTTCACGAATTAAATTATGCTTAATATCGATATGTTTTGATCTGGACTGGTTTACTGAATCCTTACTGAGTGCAATGGCAGCTTGATTGACTTAAAATATTTTAGTTGGGCCGTTAATATCAAAACCAAGTTCATCTAAAAATGACCGAAACCACATTATTTGACACATTCAACTAACGCGACATATTCTGCCTCCGGATTTGATAGAGCAACTGAAGATTGCTTCTTTGATAACCATAAAACTAAATTATCATTAAAAAAACTACAACTCCACTCGTACTCTTTCTATCGTTAACATCATCAGCAAAACTTGCATCAGAATAACCAATAAGATTCACATTTTCCCTCTTTTTAAAGAGTAAACCATAATTTTGTGTACCTTTTAGGTATTTATATATGCGTTTCACTGCTTCCCAATGTGTGCGATGGATTAGCCAAAAATTGACTCAGTTTTCCTATTGAAACAGATACATTTGGACGAGTACATGTTGAAAAATAGATCAAAGCGCCAACAGCACTATTGTAAGGTACATTTTTCATCTTCTCATCAACAATAGATGTCATTTCCCTGATTGTTCTGTTCATTCGTTCAGCGACACCATTTTGCTCATGATAGTAAGGAATCGATGTCTCATGTCGAGTACCTTTTTCTTTCAGATGATTTTCGAAATAATTGGATGTATATTCAAGTGCATTGTCAGATCTGAAACATTCAATAGGTTTACCATGTTGTACTGTAACAAGAGCCTCAAATTGTTTATACATTTCAAATGCCTCTTTCCTTTCAGATATTGGTACAACTTCAACCCAATTCGACCAATCGTCAATAAACGTCAAGAAATATTTCTTACCACTGAATGAAGGTACTTTAATCGGTCCACAAATATCTGAATAAATTATGTCCAAAACTGGTTTGGTTTTTACCCTTGATCTACTGGTAAATGAACCTCTGGTCATTTTTCCTTTCAAACAACCAAAACATATACCATTTTGCTTACCATCAGCTACAATCCCTTCAACTAAACCATTTTGATAATATGATTCAAGCTATCAAAATTGGAATGACCAAATCCTAGATGCCATAAGTTAATATCACCATGATTATCATTTGTTTTTCCCATAAAAACGACATTTGACTTTTGTGTCTTTTGAGATATAGCTTAACAGTTCAAAGAATACAGTGAAAGGAAGAGTTATTCATTTGTTGAATCAAATTAAAGTTGCATTCAGATTCAAACAATTAACACAAAACAGAAGATTATTCAGCCTCTCCAATCCTGAAATTCAGATTCTTTTAGGATCACCTCGAACTATCAATTACAACTCGTTTTACTTTAGTTTACTTTTAGGATAACAATCCTAACCAAAGATTTACCAAAATCTTAACCACCATCCGACCAGAACAAGTAGACTTGTGAAGTGTGTCTAACACAAGATTCCAAGTCCGAAACCACAAGTATTTGAATACTTTACCACACAGCTAGAAATAGCTAATTAAGGTCAAAACAAGACTGGCACAAACAATGAACTATCGCGTTTTAAAGCAAACTAATAGTTGAAACACATTGAGTAATAAGTATGTGAATACTTTAACTTAGAACTAACAAATTTTAGGAAACTTTATTAATTCAAGAGCAGGACGGGATTAAACCGACTTGCTATTCCAATACCAGGAGTAATCAGAACTTGATTAATAAGTAATTTAAACAGTAATTAAATCATAGATTAAACAGTAAAAATGAACATAAAGATGATCAGAAATTGAACATAAACCAAAATGGCAAAATTGTCTCAATATATACTACTGTTAACGGGAGGAAATGGAAGGTTTTGAAACTTTAAGAAAAAAGGAAGACAAATGAAGAAAGGAAACTGTGTCTCCATTGACAATTTTACAAACAAAAAGAAGAAAGGGATTAATGAAAAATTACAAAATGAAAAGTATGGATATTTATGTATTTGAATACTTTATCAGGATCCAAAGCAAAATGAAATTAATTTATCTTGGGTAACTCTACCCTTCAACAGATTTGATCGTCTTTCTCCAGTTACTAATAATTCATCATTTAGATAAATGTTGCATTTACCGTTTTTGAAGATGAACTTAGCACCATTTGCTTCAGCTTGACCAACTGGAATTAAATTTTGTGTCAATTTTGGTAAATAGTAAACATTTGAAAGAGTGAAATAATTTGTTTTGCCATTGATCATAGTGGGTATATCGATGCTACCTTTACCATCAACTCTAAGAGCCGTACCGTCAGCTTGATAAACGTAATCATTTTCAAGCTCAACATAATCCTTCAATAAATTAATATTGTCTGTCATATGCTTTGTTGCTCCAGAATCTATTTTCACATTGTAACAATCAATATCTTGAGTAACAGTTAGCACTTTATTATCCTTATTGTTACTTTCATTGACCGTCTTAACGAAAGTGACCTTTAATTCTGGACAATTTTTCTTAATATGTCCCTTTTCATTGCATTCAAAACAGACAATTTACCAGAAACAGCTAATGCTTTGTTCATTTCACCATTACGACCATTATCTTGTTGACCTTGTTTCAAACGAAACTCTTCTTGAATGACTTTAGTAAGTAAATCATTGAATTTCATTTCCGCAACTAATATTTGGATTGAAGAGACAAAATTAGAGAATTGACTTGACAAAATAGTAATAACGTTTCGTTGTCAGATATAACTTCACCAGTCAAACTTAACTGACTCCAGATATCTTGTAACTCAGCAATCTTGTCTACTTGTCTACTTGAGTATAATTGATTCATCATATTTGAATTTCAAAGCAAATAGTCGATCCCTTAAATAATACTTATGAGATAGCCCTTTTGGTTCAAAAGTAGAACTCAAGATATTCCAATCATCATAAGCAGTCTCGCAACTTTGAATAAGAGCTGATGAAACTGAGCAGCACAATAAGCCCAACGCCTTCTCGTTTTGTCTTATGTTGATTTTCAATTTTTGATTTCCTAATTTTAACAATTGTTTGTCAGCAACAATACTCCACAAACTGAATTTATCAAAGAGAAAGCGCATCAGAGAATCTTTAATTACACAAATCGTGATAATTGTCTTACCCCTGAAAATTCATCAATTCGTAACTCTTAACTCGAGAGTTGTAGTTTTGGCACTTATAAATCATTTAACAATAAACCATAACGCCATTAAACTAAAAAAAATTTGCTTACCTACACAATGCTTTGAATATGGATTGTTTTTCCTTACACCATGAAAATAATTTTTTCAAGAATCGGAGTTCTGGGTGGTTGATGATCTTATGAACGATTTGTTTGAAAATGTGACGAAAAAAAGTCACTCTAAGGTGATGGACAATTTATGGACAATTTCAATGTGGAAAGTCTCTTTAAAAGCGGTGTTGTTTGATTTGCTTTATTTGGTAGCTCTGTTGGATTGAGAGGTGGACAATATGTTCGACAATACGGTGAAAAGACGGTAAAAAAGTGGTGGAAAAAAGCCGGTCTCTATTTGCTCAGATGACAAAGTTTTGCATAAAATCCTGGTCAAACAATCAGCAATCAACCTGATGAAAAAAAGTTTTTGTTCCTCTCCCAATGTTATCCGATACGGATTCTACATTTTCACCAGCCTCTATTTTTATCAATTTCTCAGAGATCTGAATTCTGAGGTTAGGTTTCCTATTTGTTGTCGTTGCAGTTGTCTAGTTTCTCTGAAAACTAATTATTACCGAGATGGCGACACCTGAAAATTAACTTAACTCTGGCCCTGTTTTGTTAACTCAACCCTAACCACTACTGTAGTTCAATTAATTTACCATTACTTGATTTTCTTGATCTTTAAGCCATGTTCGACTGGTCAGGAAAAAGTGAATTTGTATCATACATTTATATTCTCAGATGGGTTTTCCTACTGTTATTCTATGTCTATTTAATTCAATTCAATTATGAGTCTATCTAATCAATTTAAATTTTATGCAAAAATTAATTCCTTAGCATTAAGCGTTAATGTTTTGCAATTTGAACACGAGTTTGCTTACAATGTTCTCTCTCTTTTATTGACATTTAGTGTTCTTCAAACATGAAACAAACACAAACAAATTCGAGTCCCTCTCAAGGTTTGATCATACGATTCTCAACTTCCGACAAAGGTGTGCAAGTATCAATTGTTTTTTCCGTCTTCACATCATAATTAGCTTACGTTTCGCAATAATTACGCATTACCTATTTATGCAGCTAAAGGTTTAGTGCATGAATTGCAAACCATTTTCCAAGAAAATAACTGTCGATCCAATGTGACCTTTGACAAAATATTATCAGGAGAGGTTAGTTCATTCACCAAGCTTTATTTTAATCGTGAAATCTCCTACCACTGACATGAATTGATCAATATCATTATCAAGATTTAGCATTATACAATTATCAATAACTTCATTCATAATACAAAAGTGGATTCAAGCTTCTGTTCAGAATAATTGAAACAATCATCCATTGAATCAAGTGAGTTGATTATTTCAGAGATTAAACACGAGAAATTTTAGCACAAGTTTTATCAATTTATTCAATTGTGATTTTGATTATTCATTTTATGAATTGAACATTTGCGATTTTCTTTTTGGGTTCGCTCGCTCGTGAATCAAATGTGATGAAAATCTAACATTTCATAATCTATTACTACTAAACTTTCAATTGACTTTCTTTGACCATCGAGATTCAACTGCCCTCGATAATCTACATTCAAAACTCAACTATTGTTTCCAATTCTGGCATGAAACACAATTCATCACACAATTTACAATCAATAATTCGTGTTTTAATTTTAATAGTATTTCTATCTAAATATGGAAAAGCCAATTTCTCAATCCAAGTTAAGCCAAGTCAGGCTGTGATCACTGCGATGGTTCATCGGTCAAAAGATGCAAATGATTATCGTTGGAGTCCTTGGAAGTTTCATGGTCCAACAAACAAATTGAATTCAACCGTAGAGATGCACAATACTTTCATGAAGTATTGATTGATAATATTGGTATTGGTCGACCGAGTATTGATATATTGAAAGTATTGAAATATCAAAAATATTGTTTAAGTATTGGAAGTATTATTGCCGAGCTAATATTAGGTACTCAGAATATGAATGTAAAGTTCAAATAATACATTCAGATAGTGAATCTAAGAACTTTGATGCGTTAAATTCAATCAAAAGATTTAACTCAACCTTTCTTCATTGAAATCTTTTCAATTGAAGAAAAAATTCTGGGTTTCTAATTGTTCGATACTTGAGAAAGTAGAGATTTTTCAGGACAAAGGGTTTAAATCAAGTCAAAAACTTGATTTAATTTGAACTTTCAACTAAAAAAAGTATCGAATTCGTATCGATACCGTTTTTCAAAGTATCGATACGTATTGCTCAGTGAAATATCAATACTATTACTCGTATCGATAGTATTAGTGCAACACTATTCAACCGAATACACAAAGTACCTCACAAAATTACTTTGCGTTGCCCATGTCCACGTTTTGTACATATTACACTTTTTCCTTTCACCACCAACACTTTTTGACTATTGATGCAGCTAAAAGTGGTTAAAATGACATTTTACAGAGTTTTAATTATTTCCAATCATTTTTTCAGGTCCGAAAACCTAATAAATGTAATAAAAATAGGGTAAAATTTCAAGAACTTGCATGTTTTCGTGAAAATTGGTCTTTCGACCTCAATTTACTCGTGATCCGAAAGTTTCCGAAACGGGAGAAGTTAACCCTATGCATAATTTTTTGTGCTCTATCGAATGTATATGGTCTCGACCCGAAATTATTGAGACACCTGAGACGTGCCCTCGTTAGTAATATACAATATAATGTATTTAAAGCTTGATAGTGATCTTCTATGTTATTTGTAAATAATCATTTCACCGAAAGTGTTTCTTCAAATTGCTATCAAACTGAAGATTTGTAATAATTCCTTACTGCACTTTAAAGATCATACATACACAGGTAATATGTAATACATCTTCTCTTGAGTCGAGCTTTATTTTTGTATCAATTTTCTTAATAAAAACAATTCTCTTCATCTCTAGACAGATCAAAAATCTCATGGAAAATTATAAAGAATAGGCACTCTCATGATGATTACATAATCGTAAGGGTGCAGCAAAAATAGTAGATTCAATGTCAAATCTATTTGAGCTTGAGTGGATATCTGACGAAACATTTTATACAAACTCTACAAACAAATTGTCTATTTTCATTATTCCAACAAGTATTGATCATAGTTTTGATAATTATTGGTGTTACTGTAGATCATCGTCAATGTTGAGGTTATAATGCCTGCGCTAGTTTTGTTGGGTTATAGACTTGAACTCAACTCAAGCTCAATCAATTTATTGTTAACTTGTGTTGCTCTTTTCCTGGTTACTTGTTTCATTAATTTGATTCAAAGACTTCGTAAACTTCCACCCGGTCCATGGGGCCTTCCAATTGTGGGATATTTACCATTTATAAAGCAGGATGCTCACCTTCAATTTTATGAATTTACCAAGCGATATGGACCAATATGCAGCTTTGCTTGTGGACAATTTGACGTCATTTTAATCAATGAATGGAAGTCAATCAAAAAAGCATTAGCAAGTGATGATTTACTCGCTCGTCCTGATCAGGTTTTCCTGCCAGAAGTGATTGATGCTCCATCATTTTTTGAAATGTCAGGTGAACCATGGAAAGCTCACCGTAGACTTGCTCTTAAAACGCTTCGCGATGTTGGCCTGGGTAAAACAAAAATGGAAAATCAAATCAAAGATGAAATAAAAACATTAATTACAGAAATAAAGCGACACAATGGTAAACCATCCAACATCTTCCAGTTGCTTTCAATGAGTGTTTCAAATAACATTTCAATCCTCTTATTTGGCCACAGATTTGACTATAGTGATTCAAAAACAATTGAAATGTCCAAGGCTTTGGAAGAGCTTAATCATTTCGGTCATTTCTTCAATGCAGCCACTTTCCTTCCTTGGTTGGCAAAAATTTTGGTGCGCCTTGATTATCAAAAGCTTGAGAAAATGCGCCAATTGTTTACAGCTATTGAAGGCCATGTTCTTAGTGAGGTTGAATCACATCAACAAAACAAAGAAACTTCCCAAATAAAGGACTACATCGATGGTTTCCTCGAAGAGATGGACAGTGGAACCAGACAGGATAAATCAACCTTTAATATCACAACTTTACGTAGAAATGCAAGCATTTTTTATACAGCAGGATCAGATACAATATCATTGACTCTCCATTGGATTTTCTTGTACTTGGTAACTTACCCAAAATATCAGTATGAAATTAGAAATGAAATAAGAGAAACAATTGGATTGGACCAACCGCCCGATTTTGTGGATCGTTTAAGGATGCCTCTTACGATGGCCTTTATTTATGAAGTCCTAAGGTTCTCATCGATTGTTCCTGTTTCTCCTTTCAGAAGAGCAACAAAAGATATTGAAATTGACGGAAATTTGATACCGAAAGATAGTCTGGTTGTATTCAATTTATGGTATACTCACCATGATCCTAAGCTTTGGGATAATCCAAATATCTTTTTTCCCGAACGATTTCTGAGTGAAGATGGGACTAAAGCTGTCAAACCCTCATATTTGATACCATTTAGTGGGGGCAAAAGAGTTTGTCCAGGCGAAAGTTTCGCCATTCTTCAATTATTCCTTTATCTTGTCTCAGTTGTTCAAAAGTTTCAGGTAACTGTTGAACTTGGTGAAACTATTTCACTTGAATCATATTATGTGTTTACAAGGAGACCAAAGAATCAAGTAAATTTTATTTTCCAAGAAATTTGATTTTTTTACTCAAAAAACTGTTGGTGACTTTCAAGGCTTTACAGAAAAATAAATAGTGAATTATTCAAAAATTGGATTCAAAAATCTGAATAAATAAAAGGATCTCATTTTTTGAAAACTCCGATATATCAATTTTACGGATTGCCCTAGCATCAACCATTGATGAGTTGTGACTGAAAACCTTCGTAAACGATAAAAAACTTATTTACTCTTTGGTTGTGGTGTCTACAGTGGTTGCGGTGGTTGTTAATGTCGTGGAGGCTGTGGATAGGTGAGATGGCATAATTTCTTAGAGAGAAAATAAAAAGTGAATTATCAGACGACCGAGATGAAAATCTGAATAAATAGAACTGCGATACATCAAATTGAATACAATAGTTTCACTTTTATTAATTTTATATATTAATTTTATATTAATAATAAAGACATCATCAAATGAAATGTCGAAACAGCACTCTTTATACAATTTATATTTATTTTTATATTACTCTATGGATGAGGCAGGTGGAACTGATGGAGTAGACTGAGGAAGTTGAGAGAGTTGTGTTAGTTGAGGAAGTCCAGGAATCTGAGCGAGCTGAGTAAGTTGTGGATGTGGAGGCTGCTGGGGTTGCGTTGATATTGTAAAATGCTGTGGAAACTGTGGTAGCTGTGACTGAGATGATTGTGGTGATTGCGGTGGTTGTGATGTTTGTAGTGGTTGCTGTGCTTGCAATGGTTGTTGAGGTTGTGGAGGCTGTGGAGGCTGTGGAGGAGGCTGAGGTGGCATAATTTCCTCTTTCAAATTTGGAAGGAAACAGTGAATTCGATCCCATGTAATGGATGACAAAGCTGAATTAAAACAGTTTGCTGTGTCCATAACAAGAAGCATATTTTTCAGTGATTCCGGAATGGCTTCTTTAACCAAATCAGTTTGCATCTCCGCTTTCATGTATTTATCCATAAAGTCAAGTATTGTAAGCCAAAGAGCTGTAAAGGTGGGTAAGTCGAGAAGCGGTTGAAGATGTTGGAGGAAAACTTTGCAAAGTAAATTGGTTGCTCGCATTCGAGTTTCATCCATCCCAACCGGATCACGAGTATTGAGGGGTTCCAATAACTTGGCCAACAATGGGAATAACACTTTGTTGAAACAACTTTCCCACTGATGAGCATTCAATATTCTCATATCGTGATTAAGAAGAGCTCTTTGGAGAAAAGTAAGAGCACAAGTACGCACAGGACGGCGAGAATCACAGCACAAAAGAGCTATTCCTTGAAGTAATGGACACCAAACAGATGACCAGAGATACTCATTGGCACAATGATCACTGGTTAAACCAGCATTTAGATGAAGATAGTGCATTAAATCAAGTAATTTAAGTGAACATGATTCAGTTAAAGAGACTAATTTTTGTTTCGCCACTTCATCTCCTTCAGCGATTTCACTTAAATTACTAAATTCTTCTTCTGAATCACTGTAAGCTCCACTAGACCCTGTAGCAGTGTTTCTCCTTGACGAATAAGATTGATTAGAAGATCTGGAAGATTGGACAGTTCGTAGTCCACTGTTATTGTAAGAAGTGCTTCTTCTTAAATTAGAATGATGGTGGTAATGATGATAACCATGCTTATAGATAGTGTTTATTTTAACAGAAGCTTCGACAAACTTTCTTAGTGTATCTATTGCCATTTGTGTAACTGAACTGCTAAACTCGTCAATCTCTTGACCATTAGTTGTGATTAAATTTTTGGGTAAAATCTCGCGAATGATGAGAGTCAATATTTCAGTACACTTTTCGTAAGCAGATAAATCTGTAATAGAGTAAACACTTCCTTTACCAGTTCCAATAGAGTCACCAGTCATAAGTTTATATGGATTACCACTTCCACTTCCTCCATCTGAATTTATTGATTCAAGGCTACCTGATCTCAAAGTATTCTGTGAATTAATTTCAGAGTCTGAAGTATATCCTCGACCCTGTAAGGAACCAGACGAGGAAGATTCCTTGAGATTACGTGGATTCTCTTCATTATCACTAAGAAAATTAATGGATTCAACTGAGCCTTTGGTCATTCCAGTGGATCCACTGACTTTAAATGTTCCTGGAGGTCGATATCCTATTCCAACATATAGTAGAGCATCAAAAATAAGCCGCCAAGTTTCAATTTTGACTAGTGATGAATGGACATGGGTTATGAAGGAATGCAAAGCGGTTGCTGTATAGTGTTTCTGGAATACTCTAGGTTCAAAGGTCGTTAACATGAGTTGAATCAATTGATAGATCTGTAATAAAAAGAAAAATCAAAGAGTTAAGAAACAGAGAAGACAATGATTTAATATTGTTTTTTAAAATATGATAATATAATCTTCAACTTATACTTACTTGTTCACTGAAGGCATCCGGTCTAGGACTGAATCTTATGGCTAATCTGAAGATTGCAGAAACATATCTTTCAGCGAACAATTCACTTTGATTACAAGTTTTGGAAACTGTTTGTAGATAACTTTGGAGATGAGACCAAAAAACAGAAGCCCGATCCCTGAAGATGTGAAAAACAAGGGTTATTCAAGAGTGTTATAATATTAATGAAATAAATTGATTCAATAAATAATACATTACCTATTTGAAAGTATAATTTGTAGAATCATTTCAAGTCGAAAAGCTTCTACATCATCACCAGCTTCATCTTCTAATTCTATGTCAACATTAATCAAAGCTTTGATTAGTTCAACCAATGAATCAGTGTGAAGAAATTTGGACTCTTCAATGATACTTAATGGTTTACAATAGCTTTGGATTACTTCAGTTGATTGAGAATTAAAGTCACAGTCGGAAGAGTCTCTGACGTTTGATGCGTATCCACTTGAATAACCATCCGACGAAATCGATGCTTCCTCTTGATTACCAGCAAAATAGGAATAAAAGGATGACAAGAAATTGGATGAACCTTCGTTTGCACTTTTGTTGACTGGTTTTGGCTTTTCTTTACGCTTCATTTTGATATGCCGTCCACCTAGAGCAAAATCTTCAAACTCCAATGATTCCTCAAGGAATTTGGCAATGAACCAGTTCAAAATCATTTTAACGATCTCAGTCCAAGCCAGGCGAATCTCATTGACATATTCTCTAGCAATTTTGAAAAGACATTGTGCAGCGAGTTGACTTTTACGAGTTAACAATGGACTTGTAGGACCTCCAGCAGAGTTGATAGTAAATTTACAAAGACTAGAGATTAGATTGTCAAGATGACCATATTTAGCACAGAGAAGAGCACACACAGTAAACCCTTGATTCAATATTTTACGGGTTAATGCTGTATTTTGATTTACATTAATTTTATCGAAGACAAAAGTCATTGCAGACAAGGCAGGACCCCAAAGTATTTTGAAAACTGGACCATTCATTAAAGATAACTGTAGACATCGATCTTCTTCGTTAGAGTTATCTCCCATTGAAATTGGAGATATTGATTCGGTAGCAAACCAATAAGTTCCGGAATCAGTCTCACTGCGACGCAATAAACATTTCCAGAGGTACTTTTCCCTCACGATTCCATGTTGTTCGGCTGGCATGACAATCTCGTTGTTTTTAATTGTTATATAAATTTCTCGAAGTAAATTAGGGTCAAAATCCTGTCCACCATTAACTTGTCTCAACATGTTAATAAACTCATCACAAGTCATTGGTTCTTTTTGTTTCTTGGCATTTGCATTGTGATGCTCAACATTCAACATTATGACAGCGTAAGCCAAACTAAAGGCTGCATCTTCACTTGCAAAAGGTCTATCATTAGATTCAAACCAATGATGAGCAAATTGCTCTAAAACAAGAGTTATCAATGGAGATTCACCAGGAAGTCTAAACGATTCTAGGTAAAGACGTAAAGCTTCATCAATCCGTAATCCTTTAAACATGAAACTCTGCACAAATGATTCAAGAACAGCAAGATTCTTTTTGTTCGCCAAATATTCACCAATTTGCTTCTTATCAAGACGAGAATTATCTCTAATAAAGTTAACGATTTCATTTTCATCAGAAACAAGTTTATGTTCTTGTAGGAAATTTATTCCTTTTGATGGTTTGGCATTAAACTGCTCTGAAGCCATCCAAAGTAATTTTTTCTTGTGTTTCAATTTTTCAATCTCAGAAACGCTTTTAGGTAAATACAAAACTTTTGGTTTTCTTCTTGTAATCACTGGTATAACCTCTGGGTCCTCATTTTTGACTGAAATCGATCCCTTAACAGGTGAATCACATTCGTCTCGAACCACTACTATTTCGGTTAAAGTAGATTCTTCAAGATTAGATTCTGCACTCAAAGAATCAACAGCTGTATGTTGAGGTGAGTTCGGATTGTTATCATCGCTATCAGTAGGCTCCAGCTCTTTTGATTCACTTGGTCCTTCATTTGTGTTTAAATCCGATGGCTGGGGAATGGCTTGAATAAATTGTAAAACTTCAACATCAGTAAATTTAAGAACCATATCGTTTGGCTTTAGCTCGACCCTTTGTAGACTTTTAAGGCATTCCAGAAGAGTTTTAAGAGAAATCGTTTGGATGGTAGAAAAAGTATTCGGTAATGGCTGGGAAGGATTATTTCCTATTACTGGGTGTGTTAAAGCTACATCAAAACATTTTTTTGACAATAGATTAAGAATGTCTTCCAACAAATTGGATGCATATGGATCACAGTCATAATTGATGAATATTTCGTGACAAAGATGAGGTATATGTTGAAAAAATGAATACAAACGTTCCAAGGCTATTCTTCGAAACTCTGTAGGTGCATTGCCAGTCCCAATGATGTCCATCAAACGTATAATTAATGCTTCTAACTGATATTTTAAGTGTATACGAAGTGAACTAAATATTATGAATGATAACCATAAAGAGGAGACGAATGGTGTAAGATGTTTATCGTGTTGCAAAAGCTAAAAAGAAATCAGAAAGAAAAATAAATTAATATAAATTAGCAGAATTGCATCAAAATTTTTTGACAGCTAAGGTTAAATTATTAGATATCTTACCAGTAAAAGATTCCAGCATAATTCATTTTTAACTATGGCTAAGAGACATTGTTTATTCCCTATTTCATCAACTGCAGTTTCAAAGGCAACAGTTAACAATTTGAGACCAAGATTGACATTTGCATCGGTATTGTTGCTTTCTGGAAGAGGATTTATCAAAGAGGTGAGATAAGTCAAAAGCTCATGAATGCAGACAAGATCATAACTTTTTCGACCCAATTTACGCGCTAATGTATCTAGTGGTCTAGGAATAGCAGCATCTTCAGAAAATTTGATGCCATGTCTATTAACAAACTCTGTGGGTTGACCAGATAAAGTGTTAGTAGTTTGTAAGTTTGTAGATTGATTTACTTCTGCTGTGGTTATGGCAGTTGTAGCTGCTGTTGTGGATAACGTGGATTGTGAAGAAATAGGTGATGGTGCTAATGAAACTGATGATGTTGTCGTGATTGATGACGATGATTGTGTTTGTTGTTGCGGTTGAGGTACTACTGATGCTGTGCTGGTTGTACTTTTGATTTGACTTTCACTAGACTTTACTTTACGATTGGAGCCAAGAGTAGGAAATTTAACTGGACCAGAAATTTTAACAACAGTCCCATAGCCAGGCGAAATATCATCGAATTCATGAATGCGACTAAAAAGTACTTCAACCATGTCTTCTAAAGCTTGCCTCGAGGTTTCTCGCAATATTTCACTCAATCGGAACTCAGAAGCAATACGGAAACAGGATTGCATTATCTCACACACAGTATCGTTTGAAATGGACTTGAAACCACGAATAATTATCTCCCGAAGAGCGGTAAGTATTCTCATTAAAACAATTTCATCATTAGCACTATCAGTGGCCACAAAACGAGCTTTGATAATGGAATCACCAACATATTGAGCTGATCCCATTTCCTCCGTTGCATCAATTAAACCTTTACGCAGAAATTTTATCAATGATCGAAGTGCCAAGTCAGTAATGGGTCCACTTATGTCTGGATCTTTGATAACTTCGCAAAATGGGACTAAATAAGAGATATCAGCTAATGGATTTAGATTGCGAACTAATTTCTCCATTAATTTTTTGAGACCGCAATATGCATCTCTAATAGATTTGGTCAGCTGTTGGTTAGATCCAGATGGTATAGACCCTCCATTTCCTAGATCATCAATAAAGGTATCCTCTTCTTCATCTGTTTCGCTAGCAATTGAAGTAATCACGGGTTTGGATGTTTTGCTACTCCAAAGACGTCGTCCTCCATGATAATTATTACTGAATATTGAATAAGCATTCCGCATATGAGTTTCAAGCATATCAATTTCACCCATCACAATGATTCTAGCTCGTGATTCATCGATAGGATGATGTTGACCAGTTGATGGTGAATGTATATTCTTCATTTTTGAAGAAATTGATTCAGTGCAATCAATAAATAAACTCAAAATATAATGGATGAAAACAAGATGAAAAAATTTGTTGACTGTTGACTGCTGTATACACTTTCCGCCGGATGACACGAGAAAAAGCTTAAGGTGAACACGAATATGAAATTAATAATAAAATTGGTTCGATAATAGGATAAATAAGTTGGTTAATTGCTAATATTAACTCCATTTTGACTCCATTAACACATTGAGGCTCTGTTTGACACATCACAACAGGTAGTACAATTGTGCGGTATGAATAGCTACAAATGTTATTTTGAGAGCATCTCTTCCAAACATTGTTATGAATGAAAGTAACCTATTTGTTACTATACATACTCACTTTTTTATTATAAAATGAAATTACAATTTATGTATTTATTTATTTGGTTTGAAGTAATCAAGGTTCAATTCAAGACTAAATAAATATTTGATATACCTTTAACAAGCAAAGGTGCTCTATAAAAGTACAATTCTTACATCTTAAATTTGGCACTTAAAGCTAAAGTTGAAATCGTCCGTCTAATGTTTCAGGCGCAAATTTTGAAAACATTAATTTCCAATTGATAAAAACTTGTTGATTAACCTTAATTTTTATTGCTTATTACTTAGAGCGTAGTTTATGGTTGAATTTAATCACGAAAATCAAAAATTAACACTAAAATCGCTTATTATTTAATTTTTTTGACTAAATTCAAAGGTTATTTCATTTGATTCAGATGAAAATCGAATGGACAATTTTAGGTAAACTGTATCTCATTTTTTTCAATTCCGGTCTGTTTATTCGTAATATCAAAACAACTCCCGAACGAATACTGTAAGAAATCTGTAGGCTTTTCAGATTAATTGCAATTGATTTTCTCGATTCATATGCAAAGGTTAGTAAACATAGAAAAATTATCCTGTGAACTGATATTGCAACTAACATGTTAAATATTTTAATACATCATAATTTGCATTGATTCTAAATAACGAAATATAATAGTTTAATGGTTGACAACTAGCTATAAATAACTTAACAAAAATTGGTTCAAATGACGGTTTGCTAAAGAGTTTCCTATGGATGGTTAGTACTTGTACACCTTGTTATCTATTTTTTCTTCAAGTGTTTCAAATAAATCTTTCTATCGATTTTAACATCAAAATCATCCTTTGAGCGGTTAAACGTTTCTTTGGGTTTCCTCCTGGATAACCAAACTTTCTTTTCCTCTTCTGTCTTAAGCTCTTCAAAAATAACTGGAAATTTAATAACATATCTTGGTTCGGGATATCTACATTTAATGACAGAACCATCCAAATCGACCAAATTGGTTTCATAAAAGCGACAAAACTCTTTGCGTTTCACCCTTGAGATGATAGCCCGATTCCCATTCAAGTACCTAAAGATGTTCAAACTGCCGGCAGTCATGGTGCTACATTCATTAGACAATAGTCCTTTGATGCTTGGAGCAACTTTAAACCTATACAAAAGAAAACAAAAGTTAATATCAAGAAAGCATGATTGATTTTATGAACATATACATTTGAAAAATTACCTGAACATTATGAACGAACTGGCGTGGATTTTACAAAATCGAAACTTAGTTTGTCATTCAATTAATACCAGAATCTGTTACACCAAATCTAATGTGTTGTACACAAACCAACTGAATCAGCTGATCTGATAGTGTACCAAAATATACCAAAAGATGGCACTCATCAAAATTTTGGTAATGATGATTTGACTGGTTAATTAATTGTTTACTGCATGTCGGTTGATGCTTTACAAATGACATTCATGTGAATTCAAGACTTATACCGTTTTGAATGGACCATGCTTTAAACCCCATCATGAGTTGCATTTAGTTTGAACGGTTAAAGTCTAGATAGAGCATGAGCTATGCTAAAATGCTCAAGAATGATGTGAAAAGTTTTCTTCATGATCATCATCGATGTTAAACTATTTTAATATTTAATTGATTATTTTACATAATTTTGACTCATTAATTTTTTATACTACATTTATGTATTGTATGTATATTTATAACATTATATGTAAATGGGGAAATTGAATCCATTTTTAAAACTGCATATTGTATATAAATATTTACTTATTTACAATCAACTTAACACTTTCATCGTTGGTTTTTGGCATCTCATCCTTTTTTTCCTCTTCCAATGGATATAATGCAGATTCCGGTGCTCGCTGAGTAAAAATTATGTTTAAATCTTTTAATTTAGGTAGATGGTGTTTAAGAATCCTAATATATGAAAGTAAAGAGTCTCTTGAAGAGGTACCAGTAGCCACTAAACCACAGATTGTTCCTTCTGAAGATTGATGAATTGCTTCCATTTTTTCAATATGTTGTTTTTTTGATAGTCCTCCGTGAGCATATAAAGGAAGATCTCGCATATCTTCTAAATCTTCTTCATTTTCCTTTAGTTCTTCCGGAGCCGCCGTTTTTAATATAAAGTAACTGATCATATGATCTTTAAGCCACATAATATGGGGTCCATCAATGTACAGAGGCTCATTTAATTTGTTTATAAGTTTCTTTTGC
Source organism: Tetranychus urticae (assembly GCF_039701765.1). NCBI lineage: Eukaryota > Metazoa > Arthropoda > Arachnida > Trombidiformes > Tetranychidae > Tetranychus > Tetranychus urticae. The sequence continues at coordinate 18,486,792 of NC_142958.1, read as the reverse complement.
ACTGGTGAAATTGCTGAGACTATCCAAGTTTTGTCCATTGACTCAGGTACGGCTTCAGTCTGAAAAATATTTGGAGAAAATTTTAGAATTACGAAGATATTCTCCATTTGAACAAATAAGTTAAAATATCACAAAAATAAATGAATTTGAAACTTACCGAATAAATAGATATTTCTGTCGTTGGATCAACACACATTCTACGAAAACTTATTTTTGCCAATTCCTTAGGATCATAAGGTAACACATTGGGACATGGATAAGGGTCATTATATCTAGCTTTTGTAGTCCAATATATCATTGTTCCCAGCTTGTCAAAAACTTGTGAATAAACACTAAAAATTGATAAAACTAAATCGATAGTTTCTTGGTCTGGTAAGACTTGATTCCATTCCATTTCTTCTAATAGATCTACAGCACAAAATTGTTGCTTTGCATAATGAAGAAAACCAAATTGGATAACATTTTCTGGAATCATTTTTCCTTTAGGAAAAACATCCAATAAGGCATTATAAGCCCTAACATCTTTATGCAGACCAAAATCTTTTAATCTTTTCATCGAACCATAAATAAATTCAACTTGTCCTACTCTCATTCCTGATTTATCGGGCTTTTTGTAAGCTTCAACAACTTTGTTGAAATGTTCCCAATCCTTCGAGTCCGTGTTGTAAAAAGAAGCGACCAAATTCACAGTATTATAATCATAATCAACATTAGAAGATGTCAAAGCAATTCTGTTAAATTATAAGAGATAATTGTTAAAATAAAAAGAGGTAAAAACGGAGATGAAAAAATTTACCTATCAATACTGTCCAATTTATCAGGATCCGTGGGCATATTTTTCGGCACACGATCTGCACCATAATTTTTTTTAACCCAATTCCTGAACGTACCTCTGTCAGGGTCTTTAACCTCATTCTTTTGAGATTCTTTTCTTTTTACCCTTGAGACGATGGCCCGTTTGTCATTCAAGTACCTAAAGATGTTCAAATTGCCGGCAGTCATGGTGCTACATTCATTAGACAATAGTCCTTTGATGCTTGGTGAAACTTTAAACCTATACAAAAGAAAACAAAAGTTAATATCAAGAAAGCATGATTGATTTTATGAACATAAACATTTGAAAAATTACCTGAACATTATGAACGAACTGGCGTGGATTTTACAAAATCGAGACTTAGTTTATCATTCAATTAATACCAGAATCTGTTACACCAAATCTAATGTGTTGTAAACAACACAACTGAATCAGCTGATCTGATAGCCACTTATGTATCAAAATATACCAAAAGATGGCACTCATCAAAATTTTGGTAATGATGATTAGACTGGTTAATTAATTGTTTACATCATATCGGTTCATGCTTTACAAATGACATTCATGTGAATTCAAGACTTATACCATTACGCTTCAATTCGAATGGATCATGGTTTAAACCCCATCATGAGTTGCATTTAATTTAAGCGGTTAAAGTCTAGCTAAAGCAAGAGCTATGCTAAAATGCTTAAGAATGATGTGAAAAGTTTTCTTCATGATCATCATCGATGTTAAACTATTTTAATATTTAATTGATTATTTTACATTATTTTGACTATCTGGCCATAATAGATAAAAATTTATAATCGTAGCAACGGGAATTTGCTTCTTCAACAGCCAGGGTACATGCATTCACCTAGCACTAAGCATTTGCATCATTTTATCCGAATTTCAATGGTATTAGCACTTTGAATCATTCAATCGATTACAATCAGGTGGCACAACGCCATTAACATCAACCAAACACTTCTTGACATCTGAAAAGTTGAGGAAGTCAAGAAATCATTTTTCTGTGCTTTTCCAAGCTATGTTTTTCTATGTTATGGAAGGTATTTAATTATAAGAAATGAGAGTTGAATTGGTTGAAATGAAGATGAATTTTGACCACCCAATGAACCCACCAAAGATGAATGATTAACCAGATTATTAAAAGGGTTCAAGATTAATCAGAAGAAGAGGTAAACGAAGGAAAAAAAATGACAAAAATTATTGAACCAAACCCATTTCTACTTGACTCTAAGATTTCAAATGAACCGATAAAAGTCAATTTATCAACAATATTTTACCTTGCAGTCAACATGGTAATATATTAGTTTCAATATTATCTTAAATACCCTGATGAACACCAACACAGAAGAGATAAATGAAAATGTTCAACAGGTCAAGATACCTTTTCAAGATAAAGGGTAAATTGAACAAGTTGAACCGAGCGAATAAACATGAGAAAAAAAAGATGAAAAAGAAAATTCAATTTTTTGCTTTTCATGAATCAAAAGTTGAAGCTTCATTGAATCCATCATCATCATCATCCTAATCATCATCAATAACAAGAATCTCATTGAAACTAGAATCTCGATTGATCAAGTTTAATATAATCAACACAAAAAGGTGAAAACTGTAAACTGGAAATGTTGATAATTTGATTTACTTGACTGTCAATAAAAAGCATAAAGCAACATCTCAAGCAATAAGTTAATCTATCAAAATAAGTTGAAAACAAACAAATTGTTGATAATTATAAACCCATATAAACAATCAATATTGTTGTTTGCAATAAAATTGGCCAAATTCAATCTTCCTTTTCCTTTTCTTCTGCCTTTTCCTGATCAATACAATCAACTACCTGAACTCGCCCAAGTTGATTCATCACTTGCTTTGTCAGGATAGTTTTGAAAATATTGATATTAATGATAGCAAACACTAAACTGGATCAACAATTAAGAAGAGATGAGAATGGCGAAAAGTGAAAAAAATGTAAAATTGGATCAAAGTCAATCAATCTAAAGTGATGGTGATGATGGATATGGTGAGATTGATAGAGTTTATTATTGGCCGTTATTCAAGTGCAACTTTTATTTATGAAGGAAAAGCATCATGATAATCATATAATGATTAGATGAGCCTTATCATCTTCCTACTCCTCCTTCTATCACCATCATCAGGAATCATTAGAATCATCAGCAACCTACATTTTTCATTATTCACCTCATCAAGATGATCATCAGTTTGGGTAAAGCCTTGAAGGTAACACCACCCGACTCATCATCATCACCTGTATCATCATTTTCATCAACAACATGTTAACCTTCAATCAGTATGCCTATTCAGATAGGGTTGGGAATAATTTAGTTTTAAATAAACTTCATCAAATATGCAAAAGTAAAGCAAACAACAGGGAAAAAATTGAATTCATCAAAAGATCATTGTCATTACAACTCGAATAGCTTCTGACGTTACAATAGTATTTTGTCTATTTTTCATGATATCAATGAGAGTCAAAGTTAGCAAAAAAGTGTAGATTTTGGTTCAAATACGAATTATTCAGGAAAATTCTGAGCTTTCAGATTCTGCAAAATTAACTACTCATTAATGAATCATTAATAATGATGCTATTTGTTGAGCACAACATGACATTGTTTTTTACATTAAAGTTTACTTTTTGAACATCTTTTTATCATTTGAGGCGACAAAATTGGAACCCAATTGTCAACATTCAAACTAGCAAAGACTAATAAAGATTAAAAGTCACAGATAAATAAAAAGTGATTAAAATAATTCTTGATCCATGAATGTTAAACGATGAAACAGTTGATCAAATCAATGGATGAATGTAATTATTCTTAAATTGAATTTTTGTTAAACTGATGCTTCTCTTTTGGTAGACTTGATGATTGATTGTGTTGATTAAATAAGAGAAAAGCAAATTGAAACTCATTCCCTAAGGTTAAGAATAGATTAAACCACTGCCACGAGAAGTTATGAGAATTAAACACGAGGGCGGAGCCCGAGGGTTTTATCTCATAACTTCGAGTGATAGTGGTTTAAAATATTTACACTACGAAAGTAAAAGATAGCCAACACAAAATTGAAGCAAAAAATGAAAAAATCACAAAAATGAACTAAACTAATTTCAGATTTTTTTTCATTTTTTGACCAGTAAATTTGCTCTTTCTTATTAAATTAAATTACTAATTAATTAGTCGTTAAATATGAATTTCCATATGATTCGTAAAGTGAAAAATGATGTTGATTCAGCTAGACTAAGCTGTGACCCTAAGCTTGTTGAGAGTGATTCAATTTAATTCAATTTTTAAAATTGATTTTCTTATTATCTTTGTTTTACCAATAATTTAATCTATGATTTGATAAGAAACTGTGCCGGTAACCAGTGCAGGTAACCAGTGCAGTGTATAAGAAATAACCATTAAGGTAACCTAGTGGTTACCCTGCACTGAGTGGTGTAATTCAAAGTTAATTAATGTAACAATCCAATCCATATGCATGTTAACCTTTGAAAAGAGCAGAGTTGAACTGAAAGGGCAAACAAGAGGAATTAATTGACTCGGTAAATTGAGTCAATTGTTTGAATATCAACGTATGTTTCATTTTCCATCCAATATTTGTTATTAAATTCATTTGATTATCGCATATTATCAAATTATTAGTCAATTGAACCTCAATGATAAATATCCTTGCATTAATAACAATAATTAGTACGTAAATGCTTTGTTTTAAAAGCCTTGCAGCTTTCCAACGAATTTTGAATTGATAATAAATTTTATTTACGTTTTTTGGTTAATCAGGTTGCTCTTTTGCCTTTCAATGTTGGGAGCTAAATCAATCTTGTCGCTTAATAGTCAAAGCTTGAAGGGGTTAATATTGAATTGTAAAAGCAAAAGGGTTGACATTGAATCATCAATAATGAGCAGAGTAAATAATGATAATGATAATGATTATGATGATTTTTTTAATGGTAAATAGTAATTTGGGTTTAACAATAAAGACAAAATTTTTATAAGGTTATAATATTGAGACAAATTTTACGTTTTGTTTTCTTCCATTCTCTTTCTCTAAAATGTGTCGACTTAATCATCAACTTAACAAGGTAAATATATTATTGATTGTTAGTGTATTAATAATGGGTAGTAATAACAATTAAGAGAATGAAAGGGTTTAAGGTTTGGATATTTGCTGCGTTATTTATTGCCTTGAGTAAGTTGCTTTTGGTTAACAAAAGATTTAACTTTTCATTTGTTCCTATTAGTTAATTATATAACCAATATGTTGAGTTTGATCAGTTTTTATCGAAATAATGATTTCAAGTAAATTTTGATGATTAAAGAGAATGATAACAGTTGCATAAATCATCTTAAATTCAATAACGAGAAGGATTCATCTTGAAGTAATAATTTGATCATTACTAGCAAAGAACGGCCGGAAAACATGTAGTAATAAAAGAATGTACAGAATGTAGATAATATGTGAGAATATTTTTTGGGAATATTCTTGATAAAGTAACAGAACATGCTTTTTATTCTCGGAATATTGATAGTCATGATTAGGCTCATCAAGTTGTGCGTAAAATATATCTTTAAATTTACTTGCCTAAACCTGGTTCGACAACATCGAAACGTACTAAAAAGCATGTACAATCATTCTCGTTTGATTAGCAACATATATTTCTATGTGCATCAGGAAAAAAATTAATTAAAAACTATAGACGTACAAATGAAAATACTTTTAATACGAGAGTATTGTCTAATGAAAGTAAATTTTGATAACGTTATGAAATCAAAAAAATTGCTTTCTTTACAATGCTTCCGAATATGAATTTAAATATTACTGCTTATTAATAAAAGTATTTACGGAGATCATCAATCTCTCTGGCATAATTTGTCTACTTACCTCTGATTTTGTAAGACACTAAAGGTGTTTCCGATGAAAAATTTATTGAGATTGAATCCGATTCATTGTCAATAAATTGTGACGTTTTGTGACGTCACAGTGACGTCACAATGGATTTTTCCGGTGAAATGTTAATTGGATTTACTTCCGGTGACTTTTTTTGACCTGTGAATGTTTTTTTCAGCCGTTAGATCATTTTTAGAACAAATTAAGTCCAAAAATGTCGATGTAAATTCATCTGAATCGACTTTTTTGGATCTAGATAACTCGATCCATTTTTCATCGGAAACACCCTAAATCAATCTGATTTCGATTTTGAATAAAGTATTTCGAATTTTGTTCCTCACTCTTCTTCCGTTATGTGCACTCTCATTATTTACATGAATATTCTAATTATCGTCATTAAACGATAGGTTAGTGAAACTCTGAAATATTAAAGCAAAGTCCAAAATAAATGTTTCTTATACACACAGTAGCGGTTAGAGTTAATTTTCAGGTATCTCCATTTTGTTTCATTATTTAATTGATTGTAGTTAGTTGAGTATCAATTGTGTGGGTGATCAATCAATACATTGGTGGCCTTATATCCTTTGAGCATCAATGTTTGATTTTCCTTGCCTTGAGCAACTTTATTATTAGAAAGAATAATTTAATGTCAATCTATTCAATTATAATTGGAATAAAAAGAAACTCGAATCAACTTGAAACTAACAATTATCATTCAAAATTGTACATCAAAAGCCAAATCATTCAACCAGCTAAAGAGCTTTTCTTATAGTCTTCAAATAATCATGATAACTTTGTGTAATCAACTTGAACCAATAATTAATTCAGAAACTAATAGAGAATCTAAAACCGCAAATTATTACTGAATCAAGTAAATGCATTAGCTGTAACCAATTTTACACTTACAAACATGTGGTTAATCATTAAACCCTTTGATTGACACAATCAACCTCTAATTGTGAATTTAATTCAAAAAGAAAAGCAAAAAACTCTTGAATTGATCATACAATTCAATCAATATCTTAACTGGACGATAATTTTATCTGTGATTTTCTTCTGTCTTACAAATTAATAGCACGGAGTCTATGCTATGAAAATTTCAAACTTTTCATGCAAGACGACAAGACAAGAAGTGAAGACAAAATGATTGATAAAATGAGCTTGCCTGACATTTGTTTGTTGAAGATCAATTACAATCATCTTCATCAACATCATGTTTAATCATCAAACATTAATGAAATAGGTTTAATAAAGAATCTTTAAGTTTTCAACTTTTCTTAATTTGAGTTGTTACATGTAAAGTCAGCTAAACTGATGATAATAGTAATGATATTAAATGGATTCTCATCATTATTATATCATCACAGGCAATGAGATTGTTTCAACTTGTTATTTAGTAAAGGTTGAAAAGGTAAAGCAGTCATTCCAAGAAAAGGATTTTGTTTCAATTGATAAATTTCCGCTTCAGGTTACCATGATATAAATGATTAAATGAAATGTTCAATTCATTTAAAGAAATTGCAGAAATGTAGTCACGTTTGTCCCATCAACATGATAACCCGAGTTATCTGTGTATTTATCAGTGTAGTTTCACAAGTAACCAGAGTTATAAGTTGAAAGTAAACGGAGGAAATGAAAGTTGCTCGGATCAACTTCCATCTAATGAAAGACGAAAATAGGAAATTCAATAGATGATTCAATAAATACCTTTATAACTACTTGTAATAGATCACCTAAAATCAACTGAAGCTTTGAAATTTTTTCACAAAATCGGACCTCTTTCTAGTTCTTTATCTTGTCACGATAATAATCTGATGACCACTGATCAGACTTTAAGCTTAATCCTTTCATTTGAAGAGTTTATTAGAAGCAAATCAACTTTGCCAATTGCTAATGTCGTTGCTGTCAATATGCTTGTTTAGTCTTATCAGTTGCCTGTCATGGATGACAAAGTAGCCCAAAGATGCCTATTTGACTTGAGAGTCAGTCAAGGCATTCAGTCAACCTGAGCAACCTGCGAAATGTAATATTCATTGAATAGATAAAATGTCACAAATAAAAACAATTTATTAATATTTGAATGCAGACAGAAAAAATGTAAAAATATTTTGTCTCTACTTTCATTTAATCCAATAGAGTTCCGAGAAAAAATGTTGAGAAAAGCAGAAACATATTTGATATCTTTGGGAACATTATTATGAATTGATGTGCTTTGAAAGGTAAAGGTTTCAATTTACCTGGAGAGTGAATATTTGGCAAAATAAATTACAAAGATGATGCAGATAATGATGAGAATAATAATCTCAACTTACCCAGTAAAACAAGAAGTCAAAGTGAAAGTATAACTATCAATTTCGTTGGTTTCATTTTTTACCATTCTACCTTAAACAGGATAAATTTCATGGATTATCATTTGACCAATATTGTGAGAAAATTTTGTGTAACCAGTTTTAGCTCAAAAAAATGCAGATCACCAATGAAACAGTAAATAAAAAATTAAATCTGAATGAATGATTTTTGTTCCTACCGACTATCAAAGGATTTTCATTGATGAGCCAAGTGAGAGTTTAAACGCAACAATCTTGACCAATGAATTGCTTCTTTTCAATCAATTCAAAGTGAACCAATCGGCTTAATCACTCAACAGTCATTCAATTCATCACCTCACCTTGACCACCTGAGCATTTCATTTTTTATCCTTTCCATTCCCAGACTTGAAATTGATATTTCCAGGTAAGTTAATCACCAAATCTGGTTAACCATCAACAATCAGGTAAAAACAAAAGCTTACCTTTTGTCAAGAGGGAGAAAGACAAAGAAGCCAACTGCATTCAACATCAATTGACAATCCCTTTTGGATTGTTGGACAAAAGAAACTAAAGAAGATATTTTTGTCTTTCTTCTTGTTCTAACCTTTTTTGACTGAGCCAACGAAATACGAAACCGCACATCAAATTTAATGGACAATCGTAAAGAACCAATGATAGCTTTAGTTTACATCCCTTGTTTTATCACAATCATTATCATTATATTTTTGTTAATTTTTTCTTGGATATTCTCTTCTTCTTAAGAATATGGAAAACGATAAATATTGCAATGCAAAGCTGATGATGAGCATAATGCAAAAAGCATCTTTGCGAGGTCAACAATTCACTATAAATAACTGACCATCAAGACATCAATCATAGTTAATTGTCTAAAGTTACCTTTTCTTATTTTGAATATTTACTTCTGTTTAAATATCAACGGAAATGGCATGCTTAGTTTTTGTTGTGTTATGTTTTTAAATGTCAACTGTTTTATTAATGAAACCAGCTTTTCCAACTTAAACAGCCTGATAACCTTTCCGTGACTCTTAGACAGTAATTAAGCTGTATTTACCTCTTATCGATCTGTAAAACAAATATTCAACTTCTTTTTTCTACTCACAATTTAAAAATAACTGAAGTCTCGAATGAATCTATTATCTGAATGTCAAGAGTTAATGTAATCCAACCGATATCAAACCAATTCCAACCACCAACTTTACACATTTCAAGTTTGAACAACTTCTGATACTTTGATATTCTGCTATTTGTTTAGCTCGATTAATGCAAACACTCTCAAGTTTAACAAACAAGGATTGACACTAAACGATCAAACTGACTAACTTAAAAGTGTGCCTTACAAGTTGAATTGTTTGTTTTTAAAAGATCACAAGACAAACAGAACGAAAAATTTTCACTTAAATCAACATCTGAGGGTTGAAAGTTAAGCGTACATTACATTTAGTAAAGTCTCTCACAAAATAGGAATTTGGTTTTCTAGTATAATTTTGATTAATAAATTGTGCACTAGAATCTAATCAATTGTTGCTAACGAATCGATACAATTTTCTAAAACTGCATACATTTTTGTTTACCAATGATGCAAAATTATAATTTTGATGAAATTATTCAACTTAATCGTATCAACTGAACCGAGTAAGGGCAATTTCAATAAATGACTTGCAGAAATAATAATTGAATTAAACATCTCAATCTAACTGATGAATGATGAGGTAAAAAAACATACAAAAGTAAAACTCAAAAAGTGGAATAATATGAAAACTTGGGAATGGCATTCTTTTGCGAATCGCAAATCAGTTGAAATCATTATTACCCTGATTATAATGACTATTATTATCGTCAGAATTATTACTTTTTATTAGCATATAATTTGAAATATAATATTAATAATAATATACAACATTTTGTAACAATCATGTTCTTTCTTGTGATGATTATCGTTAATATTAATAATAATCATAAAAGCTCATAAACCAAGTGAAAGAAGAACAAAAAAGAAAACAAAAAAAATTGGGAATAAAAAAGTTAACCAAACCTGACCAAGTAATAATCATAATAATATTATCAGACTGATTATCATGGGCAAGGTTATTATCATTTTTGTTCATAAATAAGATGATGAAGATGAAGAAGAAAAAAGTATAACCATGCTAATAATAATAGCAACAATGAGAACTGATGATAATAATGATGAACAAAAATCATCACGTTAATCAGCACAAAATAACAAGTTAAATACTGATAATAATATCCACATAATACGCAAGGTCAACACGCACCTTAAGGCTAGGCAGTGAGCAACAAGTTAACCTAAGCAATGGCAGGTTCTCCCATCAACTGCAACAGCTACTTTACAACTACTTCAACTACCGAGCTTCAACTACTTGCTGTTTAATATGTATTTTTGTGTTTGCCTAATATTATCATTTTCAAGTTTCACCAATTGAATTTACCATTTTTTCTCTCTTCCCTTTCTCTTCCCTCTTCATCAATGAATCATTTTGCCGCATCTTTTTTACTCTCCTTGCTGCTGTTGTTTTAACTTTAGTTACTGTTTTTAAAGTTGAAATAAGGCCAATTTGATGAGCTGCAATAAGAAGCAATACTCATCAAGTAATCATCTTCATAATGATCATTTGAATAACCCGCACCCAGTTTTACATATGATACCAATTGGAATATCATTTAGAAGCAAACGAAAAAGAGAAATAAATTTATCATTACAATTATTATTATCGTCAGTTTCAATGTTCAGTCCAGTTTTTTATATCCTTGCCAGTGCGTTGAAATTTTGCCACTTTGCGAAGCGCAAGAAGAAGGTGGCAATTACATTTGAATATTAACATTGAAACTAAACATTATTTTGGGTGCAGAAAGTTTCACCAACAATTGATGCTATTATTGCCGATATTTTTTGCTTTTTCTTCACATTAAATTCCTATGTAATTAAATTGAAATTGTACGATGAAAGTTACAATAAATTACAAAAAAGGGAAGAAAAAAATGCACCTTTTTCTTTCTTCACCTTTTACCAAATTAACAGGTAAAAACAGTTCAGTATGAACAATATTTCTGTTAATTTGATGTTCAATCTAATTGCAACTTTCATCTATCATTGCAAAAGCGTTCAACTTGAAATTATTGAAACGGATTCATTTTGTAATGATACAAATCATAACAATTGGTTAACCCCTAAATACAGTTACAATTTGCACAATCAAATCGACATCTTATTTACTTCTTCTTCTTCGGTTGCCTTGCAATTCACAGACTAATCATATCGATAGATTAAATTATCAACTAAATTGTTTACAAGTTAAAGAAGCATTGAAATTTGACCTTAAGCTAGAATGGATTGAAACTTGATTTAATGATGTTTGGCGCTAAAGCCAGGTGATTAATGATGAGCAATCTTTTTAGGACAAAAGAGAAAAATTGATCAAAACTTTAACCAACAAGTTTGTATTGGATCATTTGGAAGTGGCAAAGTTTGCTATTATTGAATATCGTTTTCCAAAACTTTTCTTTCTTCACATTTTCTGATTTTGCCGTTTCCTTTCATTGTTATTAATGATAATAATAAACTTCCCTGAAGCTTTTTGATGAACCATTAAACCGATAATGATAATAAATTGATAAAAACTGTAAATGAATTCGATCTTTTACGGTTCAATCATTATTTCATTGTCCATCTAGATGAATCTCTACATGTTTCAATGTTGAGAGTAAATTGATGGCTTGATGAACATTATTCAATACGTTTCAGTGTATCATTTCTTTATTGCTAATTTAATTAGAAGAAGTGGTAAGAAAAAAGTTTCGAGATGAATGGTTTCTAATTATCATTATTACATGTATTACCTGATCATCATCAAATTATAACATAATTAAATGTATTAATTATGGTTTTATAAGAGTAATTATAATAAATACTGACTTCTTCTTTCTCATCATATCTACTCTGACAATTTCCATTTGATTTTCATGCTTGAATTGTTTTCTTGACAGTAAAAAACTTCAACATAGAACTGTATAAACATCTGTGTAAAACAGCATTAAAATTTTATTGACTTATTCTTTCTTTGCCTTTTCTTATCTCATATATATTTTTTATAACATAGGTGGATAAATTCTTGCGTATATTTGAAAGTAACTACATTTTATTTTCTTACTTTGTTCGAAACAAAACCACTTAACCAGGAGATGCATCATTAATCCAATACTGATGTTTGCTCAAAAAAACCGAATTTTCAAAAACATTCATTAAATTGCTCAAATTATTTCTATTTATGATGGAGACAGGGGAATAGACCGAATAAAGAATGAGCTGAATAATTTAGAAACTTTTTCTTTCTAAATACAAAAACTTATAAATAATAAAACAATTGAGTCTAAAACGAATCAACCATGAATCATTTATCAAATAATGATGCTTGTTTAATATAAATTCAAGTACTAAAAAGATCGAACTATTTAAACATCTGCGTATCAATATAAGTATAAAAAGCGAATGTTCTTAGATAAAAGTCGTCAGTTGAAGATTCAAGTTTGAAAAGATATTCAGTGATTTTTCAATACATTCTTTCAGTCTCATCAAAATAAAAAAAGTGAAAATGCAATTGACTAAAATTGTATCATCTGTCTTTTTAATGTCAATCATGGCTCTCTTTGGTTCTGTTACGGCTCAACTTCCCAAGGTAACATTACCCGCAATGGGCGCTCCAACTGTTACCACTCCAGCAACACCAATGTAATGAGCTTCGATTCTTGGAGATTCAGGCAAAGCAACTGATCGAAATTTGCTTGATCATTCCACAATGTTTTGGAAAATTAATTTTGAAATGAAAATTTTGAATTTAAATTGAATAAACAATATTAGTTTAACTTGAATTCTATTCTCTATCATTTTTATTACATACATTCCATCTTAAACGGGATTGAAGAATTAAGATTTTTTCAAAATTACACGGTCAATAAAGTGTCTTTCATTTAATAACGCATTTAATAACAAAGCATAAGAAAATTTAAATTTATTTGTCCAAGATAAATTTCTTGGAATTTAAAAATTTTAAAATTCTAAAGCAAGAAAATTTCAGGTTACACATAAATAGGACATATGTGAATAATGAAAATTGACCTGATTGATAGAAAAGTGAGAAGCCAAATATGTAATACTTCAATAAATGTTGGTTAAAGTATGTAATTGCAGTACATATTCACGCGCGAGAAATCACTTACTAGCCAATCGATCCTGGATTGATTCAATTCATTTCTTGAAGAATGTTGACGAATGATGTCAAAGCTATCATTATGTTGAACATGTGCTTACCTAACCCAAAAAAATGAAAGGTGTAATATTGCGTTTATCAACAGTTGTTTACGAGGGAAAAATAATTTAAATTACTATCCGTAAATAGAATAATTATCACGATTTTTTGATATTAGATGATTTTATAATAATTCGAATTTTCCATAGAATTTTAAACTAACAGTGAAATAATTAGGATCAGAAAGAATAAAGAAAAAAATCTTTAGTTTATTAACTACTGTTTACTAGGACACCGATACCAAAATTATTATCCGAAAACATAATAAATAGTCCGTTATTTACTGAATTTTTGTAGATAATGAATATTACAAAGAAATGTAAAATGATAGAGAATAGAATTCAAGTTAAACTAATATTGTTTATTCAATTTAAATTCAAAATTTTCATTTCAAAATTAATTTTCCAAAACATTGTGGAATGATCAAGCAAATTTCGATCAGTTGCTTTGCCTGAATCTCCAAGAATCGAAGCTCATTACATTGGTGTTGCTGGAGTGGTAACAGTTGGAGCGCCCATTGCGGGTAATGTTACCTTGGGAAGTTGAGCCGTAACAGAACCAAAGAGAGCCATGATTGACATTAAAAAGACAGATGATACAATTTTAGTCAATTGCATTTTCACTTTTTTTATTTTGATGAGACTGAAAGAATGTATTGAAAAATCACTGAATATCTTTTCAAACTTGAATCTTCAACTGACGACTTTTATCTAAGAACATTCGCTTTTCCTACTTATATTGATACGCAGATGTTTAAATAGTTCGATTCTGCATTTTTGAGCAAACATCAGTGTTGGATATATGATTCATTGTCTCGTGAAAAACTTTCTTTTCAACTATATATTGGCTGCATTTATTATTATTGATATTGAGTCTAAAACGAATCAACCATGAATCATTTATCAAATAATGATGCTTGTTTAATATAAATTCAAGTACTAAAAAGATCGAACTATTTAAACATCTGCGTATCAATATAAGTATAAAAAGCGAATGTTCTTAGATAAAAGTCGTCAGTTGAAGATTCAAGTTTGAAAAGATATTCAGTGATTTTTCAATACATTCTTTCAGTCTCATCAAAATAAAAAAAGTGAAAATGCAATTGACTAAAATTGTATCATCTGTCTTTTTAATGGCAATCATGGCTCTCTTTGGTTCTGTTACGGCTCAACTTCCCAAGGTAACATTACCCGCAATGGGCGCTCCAACTGTTACCACTCCAGCAACACCAATGTAATGAGCTTCGATTCTTGGAGATTCAGGCAAAGCAACTGATCGAAATTTGCTTGATCATTCCACAATGTTTTGGAAAATTAATTTTGAAATGAAAATTTTGAATTTAAATTGAATAAACAATATTAGTTTAACTTGAATTCTATTCTCTATCATTTTTATTACATACATTCCATCTTAAACGGGATTGAAGAATTAAGATTTTTTCAAAATTACACGGTCAATAAAGTGCCTTTCATTTAATAACGCATTTAATAACAAAGCATAAGAAAATTTAAATTTATTTGTCCAAGATAAATTTCTTGGAATTTAAAAATTTTAAAATTCTAAAGCAAGAAAATTTCAGGTTACACATAAATAGGACATATGTGAATAATGAAAATTGACCTGATTGATAGAAAAGTGAGAAGCCAAATATGTAATACTTCAATAAATGTTGGTTAAAGTATGTAATTGCAGTACATATTCAGGCGCGAGAAATCACTTACTAGCCAATCGATCCTGGATTGATTCAATTCATTTCTTGAAGAATGTTGACGAATGATGTCAAAGCTATCATTATGTTGAACATGTGCTTACCTAACCCAAAAAAATGAAAGGTGTAATATTGCGTTTATCAACAGTTGTTTACGAGGGAAAAATAATTTAAATTACTATCCGTAAATAGAATAATTATCACGATTTTTTGATATTAGATGATTTTATAATAATTCGAATTTTCCATAGAATTTTAAACTAACAGTGAAATAATTAGGATCAGAAAGAATAAAGAAAAAAATCTTTAGTTTATTAACCACTGTTTACTAGGACACCGATACCAAAATTATTATCCGAAAACATAATAATTAGTCCGTTATTTACTGAATTTTTGTAGATAATGAATATTACAAAGAAATGTAAAATGATAGAGAATAGAATTCAAGTTAAACTAATATTGTTTATTCAATTTAAATTCAAAATTTTCATTTCAAAATTAATTTTCCAAAACATTGTGGAATGATCAAGCAAATTTCGATCAGTTGCTTTGCCTGAATCTCCAAGAATCGAAGCTCATTACATTGGTGTTGCTGGAGTGGTAACAGTTGTTCAACATAATGATAGCTTTGACATCATTCGTCAACATTCTTCAAGAAATGAATTGAATCAATCCAGGATCGATTGGCTAGTAAGTGATTTCTCGCGCGTGAATATGTACTGCAATTACATACTTCAACCAACATTTATTGAAGTATTACATATTTGGCTTCTCACTTTTCTATCAATCAGGTCAATTTTCATTATTCACATATGTCCTAATTATGTGTAACCTGAAATTTTCTTGCTTTAGAATTTTAAAATTTTTAAATTCCAAGAAATTTATCTTGGACAAATAAATTTAAATTTTCTTATGCTTTGTTATTAAATGCGTTATTAAATGAAAGACACTTTATTGACCGTGTAATTTTGAAAAAATCTTAATTCTTCAATCCCGTTTAAGATGGAATGTATGTAATAAAAATGATAGAGAATAGAATTCAAGTTAAACTAATATTGTTTATTCAATTTAAATTCAAAATTTTCATTTCAAAATTAATTTTTCAAAATATTGTGGAATGATCAAGCAAATTTCGATCAGTTGCTTTGCCTGAATCTCCAAGAATCGAAGCTCATTACATTGGTGTTGCTGGAGTGGTAACAGTTGGAGCGCCCATTACGGGTAATGTTACCTTGGGAAGTTGAGCCGTAACAGAACCAAAGAGAGCCATGATTGCCATTAAAAAGACAGATGATACAATTTTAGTCAATTGCATTTTCACTTTTTTTATTTTGATGAGACTGAAAGAATGTATTGAAAAATCACTGAATATCTTTTCAAACTTGAATCTTCAACTGACGACTTTTATCTAAGAACATTCGCTTTTCCTACTTATATTGATACGCAGATGTTTAAATAGTTCGATTCTGCATTTTTGAGCAAACATCAGTGTTGGATATATGATTCATTGTCTCGTGAAAAACTTTCTTTTCAACTATATATTGGCTGCATTTATTATTATTGATATTGAGTCTAAAACGAATCAACCATGAATCATTTATCAAATAATGATGCTTGTTTAATATAAATTCAAGTACTAAAAAGATCGAACTATTTAAACATCTGCGTATCAATATAAGTATAAAAAGCGAATGTTCTTAGATAAAAGTCGTCAGTTGAAGATTCAAGTTTGAAAAGATATTCAGTGATTTTTCAATACATTCTTTCAGTCTCATCAAAATAAAAAAAGTGAAAATGCAATTGACTAAAATTGTATCATCTGTCTTTTTAATGGCAATCATGGCTCTCTTTGGTTCTGTTACGGCTCAACTTCCCAAGGTAACATTAACCGCAATGGGCGCTCCAACTGTTACCACTCCAGCAACACCAATGTAATGAGCTTCGATTCTTGGAGATTCAGGCAAAGCAACTGATCGAAATTTGCTTGATCATTCCACAATGTTTTGGAAAATTAATTTTGAAATGAAAATTTTGAATTTAAATTGAATAAACAATATTAGTTTAACTTGAATTCTATTCTCTATCATTTTTATTACATACATTCCATCTTAAACGGGATTGAAGAATTAAGATTTTTTCAAAATTACACGGTCAATAAAGTGCCTTTCATTTAATAACGCATTTAATAACAAAGCATAAGAAAATTTAAATTTATTTGTCCAAGATAAATTTCTTGGAATTTAAAAATTTTAAAATTCTAAAGCAAGAAAATTTCAGGTTACACATAAATAGGACATATGTGAATAATGAAAATTGACCTGATTGAGAGAAAAGTGAGAAGCCAAATATGTAATACTTCAATAAATGTTGGTTAAAGTATGTAATTGCAGTACATATTCACGCGCGAGAAATCACTTACTAGCCAATCGATCCTGGATTGATTCAATTCATTTCTTGAAGAATGTTGACGAATGATGTCAAAGCTAGCATTATGTTGAACATGTGCTTACCTAACCCAAAAAAATGAAAGGTGTAATATTGCGTTTATCAACAGTTGTTTACGAGGGAAAAATAATTTAAATTACTATCCGTAAATAGAATAATTATCACGATTTTTTGATATTAGATGATTTTATAATAATTCGAATTTTCCATAGAATTTTAAACTAACAGTGAAATAATTAGGATCAGAAAGAATAAAGAAAAAAATCTTTAGTTTATTAACCACTGTTTACTAGGACACCGATACCAAAATTATTATCCGAAAACATAATAATTAGTCCGTTATTTACTGAATTTTTGTAGATAATGAATATTACAAAGAAATGTAAAATGATAGAGAATAGAATTCAAGTTAAACTAATATTGTTTATTCAATTTAAATTCAAAATTTTCATTTCAAAATTAATTTTCCAAAACATTGTGGAATGATCAAGCAAATTTCGATCAGTTGCTTTGCCTGAATCTCCAAGAATCGAAGCTCATTACATTGGTGTTGCTGGAGTGGTAACAGTTGTTCAACATAATGATAGCTTTGACATCATTCGTCAACATTCTTCAAGAAATGAATTGAATCAATCCAGGATCGATTGGCTAGTAAGTGATTTCTCGCGCGTGAATATGTACTGCAATTACATACTTCAACCAACATTTATTGAAGTATTACATATTTGGCTTCTCACTTTTCTATCAATCAGGTCAATTTTCATTATTCACATATGTCCTAATTATGTGTAACCTGAAATTTTCTTGCTTTAGAATTTTAAAATTTTTAAATTCCAAGAAATTTATCTTGGACAAATAAATTTAAATTTTCTTATGCTTTGTTATTAAATGCGTTATTAAATGAAAGACACTTTATTGACCGTGTAATTTTGAAAAAATCTTAATTCTTCAATCCCGTTTAAGATGGAATGTATGTAATAAAAATGATAGAGAATAGAATTCAAGTTAAACTAATATTGTTTATTCAATTTAAATTCAAAATTTTCATTTCAAAATTAATTTTTCAAAATATTGTGGAATGATCAAGCAAATTTCGATCAGTTGCTTTGCCTGAATCTCCAAGAATCGAAGCTCATTACATTGGTGTTGCTGGAGTGGTAACAGTTGGAGCGCCCATTACGGGTAATGTTACCTTGGGAAGTTGAGCCGTAACAGAACCAAAGAGAGCCATGATTGCCATTAAAAAGACAGATGATACAATTTTAGTCAATTGCATTTTCACTTTTTTTATTTTGATGAGACTGAAAGAATGTATTGAAAAATCACTGAATATCTTTTCAAACTTGAATCTTCAACTGACGACTTTTATCTAAGAACATTCGCTTTTCCTACTTATATTGATACGCAGATGTTTAAATAGTTCGATTCTGCATTTTTGAGCAAACATCAGTGTTGGATATATGATTCATTGTCTCGTGAAAAACTTTCTTTTCAACTATATATTGGCTGCATTTATTATTATTGATATTGAGTCTAAAACGAATCAACCATGAATCATTTATCAAATAATGATGCTTGTTTAATATAAATTCAAGTACTAAAAAGATCGAACTATTTAAACATCTGCGTATCAATATAAGTATAAAAAGCGAATGTTCTTAGATAAAAGTCGTCAGTTGAAGATTCAAGTTTGAAAAGATATTCAGTGATTTTTCAATACATTCTTTCAGTCTCATCAAAATAAAAAAAGTGAAAATGCAATTGACTAAAATTGTATCATCTGTCTTTTTAATGGCAATCATGGCTCTCTTTGGTTCTGTTACGGCTCAACTTCCCAAGGTAACATTAACCGCAATGGGCGCTCCAACTGTTACCACTCCAGCAACACCAATGTAATGAGCTTCGATTCTTGGAGATTCAGGCAAAGCAACTGATCGAAATTTGCTTGATCATTCCACAATGTTTTGGAAAATTAATTTTGAAATGAAAATTTTGAATTTAAATTGAATAAACAATATTAGTTTAACTTGAATTCTATTCTCTATCATTTTTATTACATACATTCCATCTTAAACGGGATTGAAGAATTAAGATTTTTTCAAAATTACACGGTCAATAAAGTGCCTTTCATTTAATAACGCATTTAATAACAAAGCATAAGAAAATTTAAATTTATTTGTCCAAGATAAATTTCTTGGAATTTAAAAATTTTAAAATTCTAAAGCAAGAAAATTTCAGGTTACACATAAATAGGACATATGTGAATAATGAAAATTGACCTCATTGATAGAAAAGTGAGAAGCCAAATATGTAATACTTCAATAAATGTTGGTTAAAGTATGTAATTGCAGTACATATTCACGCGCGAGAAATCACTTACTAGCCAATCGATCCTGGATTGATTCAATTCATTTCTTGAAGAATGTTGACGAATGATGTCAAAGCTAGCATTATGTTGAACATGTGCTTACCTAACCCAAAAAAATGAAAGGTGTAATATTGCGTTTATCAACAGTTGTTTACGAGGGAAAAATAATTTAAATTACTATCCGTAAATAGAATAATTATCACGATTTTTTGATATTAGATGATTTTATAATAATTCGAATTTTCCATAGAATTTTAAACTAACAGTGAAATAATTAGGATCAGAAAGAATAAAGAAAAAAATCTTTAGTTTATTAACCACTGTTTACTAGGACACCGATACCAAAATTATTATCCGAAAACATAATAATTAGTCCGTTATTTACTGAATTTTTGTAGATAATGAATATTACAAAGAAATGTAAAATGATAGAGAATAGAATTCAAGTTAAACTAATATTGTTTATTCAATTTAAATTCAAAATTTTCATTTCAAAATTAATTTTCCAAAACATTGTGGAATGATCAAGCAAATTTCGATCAGTTGCTTTGCCTGAATCTCCAAGAATCGAAGCTCATTACATTGGTGTTGCTGGAGTGGTAACAGTTGGAGCGCCCATTGCGGGTAATGTTACCTTGGGAAGTTGAGCCGTAACAGAACCAAAGAGAGCCATGATTGCCATTAAAAAGACAGATGATACAATTTTAGTCAATTGCATTTTCACTTTTTTTATTTTGATGAGACTGAAAGAATGTATTGAAAAATCACTGAATATCTTTTCAAACTTGAATCTTCAACTGACGACTTTTATCTAAGAACATTCGCTTTTCCTACTTATATTGATACGCAGATGTTTAAATAGTTCGATTCTGCATTTTTGAGCAAACATCAGTGTTGGATATATGATTCATTGTCTCGTGAAAAACTTTCTTTTCAACTATATATTGGCTGCATTTATTATTATTGATATTGAGTCTAAAACGAATCAACCATGAATCATTTATCAAATAATGATGCTTGTTTAATATAAATTCAAGTACTAAAAAGATCGAACTATTTAAACATCTGCGTATCAATATAAGTATAAAAAGCGAATGTTCTTAGATAAAAGTCGTCAGTTGAAGATTCAAGTTTGAAAAGATATTCAGTGATTTTTCAATACATTCTTTCAGTCTCATCAAAATAAAAAAAGTGAAAATGCAATTGACTAAAATTGTATCATCTGTCTTTTTAATGGCAATCATGGCTCTCTTTGGTTCTGTTACGGCTCAACTTCCCAAGGTAACATTAACCGCAATGGGCGCTCCAACTGTTACCACTCCAGCAACACCAATGTAATGAGCTTCGATTCTTGGAGATTCAGGCAAAGCAACTGATCGAAATTTGCTTGATCATTCCACAATGTTTTGGAAAATTAATTTTGAAATGAAAATTTTGAATTTAAATTGAATAAACAATATTAGTTTAACTTGAATTCTATTCTCTATCATTTTTATTACATACATTCCATCTTAAACGGGATTGAAGAATTAAGATTTTTTCAAAATTACACGGTCAATAAAGTGCCTTTCATTTAATAACGCATTTAATAACAAAGCATAAGAAAATTTAAATTTATTTGTCCAAGATAAATTTCTTGGAATTTAAAAATTTTAAAATTCTAAAGCAAGAAAATTTCAGGTTACACATAAATAGGACATATGTGAATAATGAAAATTGACCTGATTGATAGAAAAGTGAGAAGCCAAATATGTAATACTTCAATAAATGTTGGTTAAAGTATGTAATTGCAGTACATATTCACGCGCGAGAAATCACTTACTAGCCAATCGATCCTGGATTGATTCAATTCATTTCTTGAAGAATGTTGACGAATGATGTCAAAGCTAGCATTATGTTGAACATGTGCTTACCTAACCCAAAAAAATGAAAGGTGTAATATTGCGTTTATCAACAGTTGTTTACGAGGGAAAAATAATTTAAATTACTATCCGTAAATAGAATAATTATCACGATTTTTTGATATTAGATGATTTTATAATAATTCGAATTTTCCATAGAATTTTAAACTAACAGTGAAATAATTAGGATCAGAAAGAATAAAGAAAAAAATCTTTAGTTTATTAACCACTGTTTACTAGGACACCGATACCAAAATTATTATCCGAAAACATAATAATTAGTCCGTTATTTACTGAATTTTTGTAGATAATGAATATTACAAAGAAATGTAAAATGATAGAGAATAGAATTCAAGTTAAACTAATATTGTTTATTCAATTTAAATTCAAAATTTTCATTTCAAAATTAATTTTCCAAAACATTGTGGAATGATCAAGCAAATTTCGATCAGTTGCTTTGCCTGAATCTCCAAGAATCGAAGCTCATTACATTGGTGTTGCTGGAGTGGTAACAGTTGGAGCGCCCATTGCGGGTAATGTTACCTTGGGAAGTTGAGCCGTAACAGAACCAAAGAGAGCCATGATTGCCATTAAAAAGACAGATGATACAATTTTAGTCAATTGCATTTTCACTTTTTTTATTTTGATGAGACTGAAAGAATGTATTGAAAAATCACTGAATATCTTTTCAAACTTGAATCTTCAACTGACGACTTTTATCTAAGAACATTCGCTTTTCCTACTTATATTGATACGCAGATGTTTAAATAGTTCGATTCTGCATTTTTGAGCAAACATCAGTGTTGGATATATGATTCATTGTCTCGTGAAAAACTTTCTTTTCAACTATATATTGGCTGCATTTATTATTATTGATATTGAGTCTAAAACGAATCAACCATGAATCATTTATCAAATAATGATGCTTGTTTAATATAAATTCAAGTACTAAAAAGATCGAACTATTTAAACATCTGCGTATCAATATAAGTATAAAAAGCGAATGTTCTTAGATAAAAGTCGTCAGTTGAAGATTCAAGTTTGAAAAGATATTCAGTGATTTTTCAATACATTCTTTCAGTCTCATCAAAATAAAAAAAGTGAAAATGCAATTGACTAAAATTGTATCATCTGTCTTTTTAATGTCAATCATGGCTCTCTTTGGTTCTGTTACGGCTCAACTTCCCAAGGTAACATTACCCGCAATGGGCGCTCCAACTGTTACCACTCCAGCAACACCAATGTAATGAGCTTCGATTCTTGGAGATTCAGGCAAAGCAACTGATCGAAATTTGCTTGATCATTCCACAATGTTTTGGAAAATTAATTTTGAAATGAAAATTTTGAATTTAAATTGAATAAACAATATTAGTTTAACTTGAATTCTATTCTCTATCATTTTTATTACATACATTCCATCTTAAACGGGATTGAAGAATTAAGATTTTTTCAAAATTACACGGTCAATAAAGTGCCTTTCATTTAATAACGCATTTAATAACAAAGCATAAGAAAATTTAAATTTATTTGTCCAAGATAAATTTCTTGGAATTTAAAAATTTTAAAATTCTAAAGCAAGAAAATTTCAGGTTACACATAAATAGGACATATGTGAATAATGAAAATTGACCTGATTGATAGAAAAGTGAGAAGCCAAATATGTAATACTTCAATAAATGTTGGTTAAAGTATGTAATTGCAGTACATATTCACGCGCGAGAAATCACTTACTAGCCAATCGATCCTGGATTGATTCAATTCATTTCTTGAAGAATGTTGACGAATGATGTCAAAGCTAGCATTATGTTGAACATGTGCTTACCTAACCCAAAAAAATGAAAGGTGTAATATTGCGTTTATCAACAGTTGTTTACGAGGGAAAAATAATTTAAATTACTATCCGTAAATAGAATAATTATCACGATTTTTTGATATTAGATGATTTTATAATAATTCGAATTTTCCATAGAATTTTAAACTAACAGTGAAATAATTAGGATCAGAAAGAATAAAGAAAAAAATCTTTAGTTTATTAACCACTGTTTACTAGGACACCGATACCAAAATTATTATCCGAAAACATAATAATTAGTCCGTTATTTACTGAATTTTTGTAGATAATGAATATTACAAAGAAATGTAAAATGATAGAGAATAGAATTCAAGTTAAACTAATATTGTTTATTCAATTTAAATTCAAAATTTTCATTTCAAAATTAATTTTCCAAAACATTGTGGAATGATCAAGCAAATTTCGATCAGTTGCTTTGCCTGAATCTCCAAGAATCGAAGCTCATTACATTGGTGTTGCTGGAGTGGTAACAGTTGTTCAACATAATGATAGCTTTGACATCATTCGTCAACATTCTTCAAGAAATGAATTGAATCAATCCAGGATCGATTGGCTAGTAAGTGATTTCTCGCGCGTGAATATGTACTGCAATTACATACTTCAACCAACATTTATTGAAGTATTACATATTTGGCTTCTCACTTTTCTATCAATCAGGTCAATTTTCATTATTCACATATGTCCTAATTATGTGTAACCTGAAATTTTCTTGCTTTAGAATTTTAAAATTTTTAAATTCCAAGAAATTTATCTTGGACAAATAAATTTAAATTTTCTTATGCTTTGTTATTAAATGCGTTATTAAATGAAAGACACTTTATTGACCGTGTAATTTTGAAAAAATCTTAATTCTTCAATCCCGTTTAAGATGGAATGTATGTAATAAAAATGATAGAGAATAGAATTCAAGTTAAACTAATATTGTTTATTCAATTTAAATTCAAAATTTTCATTTCAAAATTAATTTTTCAAAATATTGTGGAATGATCAAGCAAATTTCGATCAGTTGCTTTGCCTGAATCTCCAAGAATCGAAGCTCATTACATTGGTGTTGCTGGAGTGGTAACAGTTGGAGCGCCCATTACGGGTAATGTTACCTTGGGAAGTTGAGCCGTAACAGAACCAAAGAGAGCCATGATTGCCATTAAAAAGACAGATGATACAATTTTAGTCAATTGCATTTTCACTTTTTTTATTTTGATGAGACTGAAAGAATGTATTGAAAAATCACTGAATATCTTTTCAAACTTGAATCTTCAACTGACGACTTTTATCTAAGAACATTCGCTTTTCCTACTTATATTGATACGCAGATGTTTAAATAGTTCGATTCTGCATTTTTGAGCAAACATCAGTGTTGGATATATGATTCATTGTCTCGTGAAAAACTTTCTTTTCAACTATATATTGGCTGCATTTATTATTATTGATATTGAGTCTAAAACGAATCAACCATGAATCATTTATCAAATAATGATGCTTGTTTAATATAAATTCAAGTACTAAAAAGATCGAACTATTTAAACATCTGCGTATCAATATAAGTATAAAAAGCGAATGTTCTTAGATAAAAGTCGTCAGTTGAAGATTCAAGTTTGAAAAGATATTCAGTGATTTTTCAATACATTCTTTCAGTCTCATCAAAATAAAAAAAGTGAAAATGCAATTGACTAAAATTGTATCATCTGTCTTTTTAATGGCAATCATGGCTCTCTTTGGTTCTGTTACGGCTCAACTTCCCAAGGTAACATTACCCGCAATGGGCGCTCCAACTGTTACCACTCCAGCAACACCAATGTAATGAGCTTCGATTCTTGGAGATTCAGGCAAAGCAACTGATCGAAATTTGCTTGATCATTCCACAATGTTTTGGAAAATTAATTTTGAAATGAAAATTTTGAATTTAAATTGAATAAACAATATTAGTTTAACTTGAATTCTATTCTCTATCATTTTTATTACATACATTCCATCTTAAACGGGATTGAAGAATTAAGATTTTTTCAAAATTACACGGTCAATAAAGTGCCTTTCATTTAATAACGCATTTAATAACAAAGCATAAGAAAATTTAAATTTATTTGTCCAAGATAAATTTCTTGGAATTTAAAAATTTTAAAATTCTAAAGCAAGAAAATTTCAGGTTACACATAAATAGGACATATGTGAATAATGAAAATTGACCTGATTGATAGAAAAGTGAGAAGCCAAATATGTAATACTTCAATAAATGTTGGTTAAAGTATGTAATTGCAGTACATATTCACGCGCGAGAAATCACTTACTAGCCAATCGATCCTGGATTGATTCAATTCATTTCTTGAAGAATGTTGACGAATGATGTCAAAGCTATCATTATGTTGAACATGTGCTTACCTAACCCAAAAAAATGAAAGGTGTAATATTGCGTTTATCAACAGTTGTTTACGAGGGAAAAATAATTTAAATTACTATCCGTAAATAGAATAATTATCACGATTTTTTGATATTAGATGATTTTATAATAATTCGAATTTTCCATAGAATTTTAAACTAACAGTGAAATAATTAGGATCAGAAAGAATAAAGAAAAAAATCTTTAGTTTATTAACCACTGTTTACTAGGACACCGATACCAAAATTATTATCCGAAAACATAATAATTAGTCCGTTATTTACTGAATTTTTGTAGATAATGAATATTACAAAGAAATGTAAAATGATAGAGAATAGAATTCAAGTTAAACTAATATTGTTTATTCAATTTAAATTCAAAATTTTCATTTCAAAATTAATTTTCCAAAACATTGTGACATGATCAAGCAAATTTCGATCAGTTGCTTTGCCTGAATCTCCAAGAATCGAAGCTCATTACATTGGTGTTGCTGGAGTGGTAACAGTTGTTCAACATAATGATAGCTTTGACATCATTCGTCAACATTCTTCAAGAAATGAATTGAATCAATCCAGGATCGATTGGCTAGTAAGTGATTTCTCGCGCGTGAATATGTACTGCAATTACATACTTCAACCAACATTTATTGAAGTATTACATATTTGGCTTCTCACTTTTCTATCAATCAGGTCAATTTTCATTATTCACATATGTCCTAATTATGTGTAACCTGAAATTTTCTTGCTTTAGAATTTTAAAATTTTTAAATTCCAAGAAATTTATCTTGGACAAATAAATTTAAATTTTCTTATGCTTTGTTATTAAATGCGTTATTAAATGAAAGACACTTTATTGACCGTGTAATTTTGAAAAAATCTTAATTCTTCAATCCCGTTTAAGATGGAATGTATGTAATAAAAATGATAGAGAATAGAATTCAAGTTAAACTAATATTGTTTATTCAATTTAAATTCAAAATTTTCATTTCAAAATTCATTTTTCAAAATATTGTGGAATGATCAAGCAAATTTCGATCAGTTGCTTTGCCTGAATCTCCAAGAATCGAAGCTCATTACATTGGTGTTGCTGGAGTGGTAACAGTTGGAGCGCCCATTGCGGGTAATGTTACCTTGGGAAGTTGAGCCGTAACAGAACCAAAGAGAGCCATGATTGACATTAAAAAGACAGATGATACAATTTAAGTCAATTGCATTTTCACTTTTTTTATTTTGATGAGACTGAAAGAATGTATTGAAAAATCACTGAATATCTTTTCAAACTTGAATCTTCAACTGACGACTTTTATCTAAGAACATTCGCTTTTCCTACTTATATTGATACGCAGATGTTTAAATAGTTCGATTCTGCATTTTTGAGCAAACATCAGTGTTGGATATATGATTCATTGTCTCGTGAAAAACTTTCTTTTCAACTATATATTGGCTGCATTTATTATTATTGATATTGAGTCTAAAACGAATCAACCATGAATCATTTATCAAATAATGATGCTTGTTTAATATAAATTCAAGTACTAAAAAGATCGAACTATTTAAACATCTGCGTATCAATATAAGTATAAAAAGCGAATGTTCTTAGATAAAAGTCGTCAGTTGAAGATTCAAGTTTGAAAAGATATTCAGTGATTTTTCAATACATTCTTTCAGTCTCATCAAAATAAAAAAAGTGAAAATGCAATTGACTAAAATTGTATCATCTGTCTTTTTAATGGCAATCATGGCTCTCTTTGGTTCTGTTACGGCTCAACTTCCCAAGGTAACATTACCCGCAATGGGCGCTCCAACTGTTACCACTCCAGCAACACCAATGTAATGAGCTTCGATTCTTGGAGATTCAGGCAAAGCAACTGATCGAAATTTGCTTGATCATTCCACAATGTTTTGGAAAATTAATTTTGAAATGAAAATTTTGAATTTAAATTGAATAAACAATATTAGTTTAACTTGAATTCTATTCTCTATCATTTTACATTTCTTTGTAATATTCATTATCTACAAAAATTCAGTAAATAACGGACTAATTATTATGTTTTCGGATAATAATTTTGGTATCGGTGTCCTAGTAAACAGTGGTTAATAAACTAAAGATTTTTTTCTTTATTCTTTCTGATCCTAATTATTTCACTGTTAGTTTAAAATTCTATGGAAAATTCGAATTATTATAAAATCATCTAATATCAAAAAATCGTGATAATTATTCTATTTACGGATAGTAATTTAAATTATTTTTCCCTCGTAAACAACTGTTGATAAACGCAATATTACACCTTTCATTTTTTTGGGTTAGGTAAGCACATGTTCAACATAATGATAGCTTTGACATCATTCGTCAACATTCTTCAAGAAATGAATTGAATCAATCCAGGATCGATTGGCTAGTAAGTGATTTCTCGCGCGTGAATATGTACTGCAATTACATACTTTAACCAACATTTATTGAAGTATTACATATTTGGCTTCTCACATTTCTATCAATCAGGTCAATTTTCATTATTCACATATGTCCTATTTATGTGTAACCTGAAATTTTCTTGCTTTAGAATTTTAAAATTTTTAAATTCCAAGAAATTTATCTTGGACAAATAAATTTAAATTTTCTTATGCTTTGTTATTAAATGCGTTATTAAATGAAAGGCACTTTATTGACCGTGTAATTTTGAAAAAATCTTAATTCTTCAATCCCGTTTAAGATGGAATGTATGTAATAAAAATGATAGAGAATAGAATTCAAGTTAAACTAATATTGTTTATTCAATTTAAATTCAAAATTTTCATTTCAAAATTAATTTTCCAAAACATTGTGGAATGATCAAGCAAATTTCGATCAGTTGCTTTGCCTGAATCTCCAAGAATCGAAGCTCATTACATTGGTGTTGCTGGAGTGGTAACAGTTGGAGCGCCCATTGCGGGTAATGTTACCTTGGGAAGTTGAGCCGTAACAGAACCAAAGAGAGCCATGATTGACATTAAAAAGACAGATGATACAATTTTAGTCAATTGCATTTTCACTTTTTTTATTTTGATGAGACTGAAAGAATGTATTGAAAAATCACTGAATATCTTTTCAAACTTGAATCTTCAACTGACGACTTTTATCTAAGAACATTCGCTTTTTATACTTATATTGATACGCAGATGTTTAAATAGTTCGATCTTTTTAGTACTTGAATTTATATTAGTTGGTTAATATTGGAATAACTCGAGCAGTTGAACAAGTTTAAAGATAAATTTATTGAATGTTACTTAATGAATTAGCGAATACTGAATAGTGAGATATTATATCGAGAAAATGGTTAAATATTAAATTGTCTAACGTTGAATTAACTTAACTAATTGTTGCCTCCAAAACAGTATTGTTTAGCAACAATCAAAACCAAGATAATGTGAAATGTTCATTGTTACCAATTCTTCCTCTCAGATCACATTATCATCATTTTTGCTCTGAATTTTTCGAAAATTTCTCTTGGTAGTGCTTTCGTCATGATATCAGCAATCATCTCTTGTGTTGAAATATATTCAACATTCACAATTTTCTGTTGAACCTTTTCTCTTATGAAATGATATTTTATATCAATATGCTTTGTTTTGGATTGACAGACAGGGTCTTTACTCAATGCTATAGCACATTGGTTATCTTCATAGATTTTAGTTGGTTTATCTAAATGTATATTAAGTTCAGTTATTAGAGATCGAAACCACATTATTTCTTTAACACACTGTGTTAACGCAATATATTCAGCCTCAGCAGTTGAGAGTGCAACTGTTGTCTGTTTCTTGCTTGCCCAAGAAACTAAATTTCCATAACAATAAATCGTTAAACCACTGATACTTTTGCGATCGATTGTTGATGAAGCAAAGTCAGCATCAGAGTAACCAAATAAAACATCTGTGTTGTCAAATGAATTAAATTTCAAGCAATAATCAACAGTACCCTTAAGGTAGCGGTAAATTCGTTTCACTGCTTGCCAGTGAATGTTACTTGGATTTACCATGAACTGTCCAACAACTCCAACTGCAAATGAAATGTCAGGTCTAGTGCAAGTAGACAAATAAATTAAAGCTCCTACTGCACTTGAATAAGGAATGTTATTGATTTTGTTGGTTTCATCAATTTTGTGCAGTTTCAATGATAAGTCAGACGGAGTATTCACTGGTTTACAATTGTCCAAATTGTAACGTTTAAGAATAGTTTTGATGTATTTTGATTGATTTAGCTTAAAGTTCCAATTTTATCATCAACAACAAACTCAATACCCAAGAATATCTGACATGACCAAGATCTTTCATCATGAATTGTGAACACATTTGTTCTTTCAAGAATTTTATATGTTGGATTGATTTACCAAATATCAAAAGATCATCAACATATATAAGCAAATATATCTTTTTGTTCTCTTCACCTCGAAAATATAAACAGTTATCTGATTGGACTCGTTTAAATCCAATTTTCATCATGAAGTCATTGAATAAAAGATTCCAAGCTCTACCCGATTGTTTAAGTCCATAAAGACTTCTTTTCAATTTACAAACCAGATCTTCATTTTCAATAAACCCTTCAGGTTGCTCCATGTAAATATCTTCCTCTAGTTTACCATTAAGGTAAGCAGTCTTAACATCCATTTGATTTATAATATAACCATATTTTAAGCTAAACGCAATCAAAAAACGCAAAGTTGTAAATTTTGCTACTGGAGCAAATGTTTCTGAATAATCAGTTCCTCTTTTTTGTGTAAAACCTTCTCAACTAGACGTGCTTTGAACTGTTTTTCGTCGAAATTGTTCTTGAGCTTGAAAACCCATTTATTTTTGATAATATTGACATCAGTTGGTCGCTTCACTAATACCCAAGTGCCGGCATTGATCAATGATTGGTACTCTTCTTGTATAGCTTTTGACCATTGATCACCTTCAGTTGAATTAATAGCTTCCAAATATGTTTCTGGTTCATTGTTCATGGTTAACAATAAATGATCATCATATTTGGTACTAATTTCAGCTACTTCTTCATCATTCTCAATCAAATCTGATTTATCAACTTCATCAATAAGAGTGATATCATTTGGTGCTGAATCATTTTGCTTCAGTAAAATACTTTTCTCATCAAACTTAACATCACGTGCGTAAATAACCTTGTTATCAACTGGATTGATTAAACGATAACCCTTTTTGTTGACTCCATACCCAGTGAAGATTGCTTCAATCGTTTTTGGTGAAATTTTGGATCGTTTTTCTGGTGGTAATAAAACATAAGCCTTACAACCAAATATTTTTAAATGCTTTATTATTGGCTTTCTACCTTTCCAACGTTCGAATGGTGTAATATTATTGATCGACTTCGCTGGACAACGATTCCGTATATAACCAGATGTAACAATAGCTTCAGCCCAATATCTCAATGGAAGTTCAGCCTGATGCAACATTGAGCAAGCCATTTCGCGGAGAGTTCTGTTCATTCTTTCTGCTACTCCATTTTGTTCGTGAATATATGCAATTGAAGTTTCATGTTTTATTCCTTTCTCTTTCAAATAATCTTCAAACTCAGTTGAACAATATTCACGACCATTATCTGTTCTCAATATTTTAATTGGTTTACCATGTAAGTTCATAACTTCAGCTTCGTAAATCTTGAATTGGTCAAAAATTTGACTTCTGTCTTTAATTGGAATCACCTTAACCCAATTAGACCAATCATCAATGAATGTAACAAAGTATTTCAAGCCAGTAAATGAGTGAGTTCGTATTGGACCACAAATATCAGAATGAACAAGATCTAAAACACTCTCTGTTGATACAGAATTACGTGCTGCCTTATTTGATTTAGTCATTTTGCCTTTCAAGCAACCCTTGCAAATATCAGATTTTTGTCCGTTTAGATTAACTCCAATCACTACTTCATTGCGAATCATCTTCGATAGGGCATCATAATTGAGATGTCCATATCGTAAATGCCAAAGATTAATATCATCGTACTTTTGACTATCTTTTAATGTTAACAATTTGTCTATTTCTGCAGTACAACAATTGAGATAGTAAAGTCTTCCTTTTCGTTCACCGGTTACAAGTAATTCATTGTCAAGAAATACTTTACATTTACCACTCTTGAATATGATTTCTGCACCCGAATCTTCTGATTGTCCCAATGAAATCAAATTAAGATGCAATTTTGGTACGTAATAAACATTTTTCAAAGTAAACTTCATTCCTGAATCAGAGATCAGAGCAATATTACCAATACCTTGTACTTCAATTTTAGTTCCATCTCCTTGAGTTACTAGTTTACCTTCTGTGTCAGAATAATCAATGAACCAATTTCGGTTCGAACACATGTGATTACTTGCACCAGAATCGATAATCCAAAGCTCCTCTTCTTCTTTACCATCAATCATGGTTAGAGCTCTTTCTTTTTGACCGTTGACCTGTTTGACCTTCGTTTCACCAATTTTACTCGATGATTGAGCAAAATTTTTAGTGCCATCAATGTTCAACTTTGGACAGTCACGTTTGTAGTGACCTTTTTCTTGACAGTTATAACATTTCAAGCTTTTATTTTTCTTAAATTTCCCTTTAATTTTGACTACCAAAGCAGTTTCATCTGATTGTCTATTTTCACCTTTGATGTTAACCTCTTCTTGCAATAATCTAGCCAAAAGATCTTCATACTTAATATCATTCAATATTACTCTGATGGCTGAGACAAAATGTTTGTAATCTGAAGGCAATTTACTCAAGACTTCAATTACTTTATCTTCATCTGTAATTTTATCACCACAACTTGATAAATCAGACCATAAGTTTTCCAATTCAGAGATGAAATCAATAATAGCTTGTCCACTTTTAACCTTAAGATTACTTAATTTCTGTTTCAAAATAAGCTTCTTCGATAAATCTTTTCGTTCAAAAGTTGTCTCTAAAATTGACCAAACCTCCTTAGCACTCTTGGCATTTTTAATCAATACAATATATTTTGATGAAACACAGCAACATAATAACCCAAGAGCCTTTTCATCTTGTCGTTTGAATATAGCCAATTTACCTTCACCGACAATAGATTCAGATTTTTCATTAATAGCATCCCATAGACCTTCTCTTTTCAAATAATTCATCATTTTGAATTTCCATGATGAGAAGTCAGTACCATTGAATTTATCAATAAGATTCATTGAGCTCGAACCAATTTCTGACAGCGTAGCTGAACCCATAACCAGTTGGTTAATATTGGAATAACTCGAGCAGTTGAACAAGTTTAAAGATAAATTTATTGAATGTTACTTAATGAATTAGCGAATACTGAATAGTGAGATATTATATCGAGAAAATGGTTAAATATTAAATTGTCTAACGTTGAATTAACTTAACTAATTGTTGCCTTTAAAACAGTATTGTTTAGCAACAATCAAAACCAAGATAATGTGAAATGTTCATTGTTACCAATTATATTAAACAAGCATCATTATTTGATAAATGATTCATGGTTGATTCGTTTTAGACTCAATATCAATAATAATAAATGCAGCCAATATATAGTTGAAAAGAAAGTTTTTCACGAGACAATGAATCATATATCCAACACTGATGTTTGCTCAAAAATGCAGAATCGAACTATTTAAACATCTGCGTATCAATATAAGTAGGAAAAGCGAATGTTCTTAGATAAAAGTCGTCAGTTGAAGATTCAAGTTTGAAAAGATATTCAGTGATTTTTCAATACATTCTTTCAGTCTCATCAAAATAAAAAAAGTGAAAATGCAATTGACTAAAATTGTATCATCTGTCTTTTTAATGGCAATCATGGCTCTCTTTGGTTCTGTTACGGCTCAACTTCCCAAGGTAACATTACCCGTAATGGGCGCTCCAACTGTTACCACTCCAGCAACACCAATGTAATGAGCTTCGATTCTTGGAGATTCAGGCAAAGCAACTGATCGAAATTTGCTTGATCATTCCACAATATTTTGAAAAATTAATTTTGAAATGAAAATTTTGAATTTAAATTGAATAAACAATATTAGTTTAACTTGAATTCTATTCTCTATCATTTTACATTTCTTTGTAATATTCATTATCTACAAAAATTCAGTAAATAACGGACTAATTATTATGTTTTCGGATAATAATTTTGGTATCGGTGTCCTAGTAAACAGTGGTTAATAAACTAAAGATTTTTTTCTTTATTCTTTCTGATCCTAATTATTTCACTGTTAGTTTAAAATTCTATGGAAAATTCGAATTATTATAAAATCATCTAATATCAAAAAATCGTGATAATTATTCTATTTACGGATAGTAATTTAAATTATTTTTCCCTCGTAAACAACTGTTGATAAACGCAATATTACACCTTTCATTTTTTTGGGTTAGGTAAGCACATGTTCAACATAATGATAGCTTTGACATCATTCGTCAACATTCTTCAAGAAATGAATTGAATCAATCCAGGATCGATTGGCTAGTAAGTGATTTCTCGCGCCTGAATATGTACTGCAATTACATACTTTAACCAACATTTATTGAAGTATTACATATTTGGCTTCTCACTTTTCTATCAATCAGGTCAATTTTCATTATTCACATATGTCCTATTTATGTGTAACCTGAAATTTTCTTGCTTTAGAATTTTAAAATTTTTAAATTCCAAGAAATTTATCTTGGACAAATAAATTTAAATTTTCTTATGCTTTGTTATTAAATGCGTTATTAAATGAAAGGCACTTTATTGACCGTGTAATTTTGAAAAAATCTTAATTCTTCAATCCCGTTTAAGATGGAATGTATGTAATAAAAATGATAGAGAATAGAATTCAAGTTAAACTAATATTGTTTATTCAATTTAAATTCAAAATTTTCATTTCAAAATTAATTTTCCAAAACATTGTGGAATGATCAAGCAAATTTCGATCAGTTGCTTTGCCTGAATCTCCAAGAATCGAAGCTCATTACATTGGTGTTGCTGGAGTGGTAACAGTTGGAGCGCCCATTGCGGGTAATGTTACCTTGGGAAGTTGAGCCGTAACAGAACCAAAGAGAGCCATGATTGACATTAAAAAGACAGATGATACAATTTTAGTCAATTGCATTTTCACTTTTTTTATTTTGATGAGACTGAAAGAATGTATTGAAAAATCACTGAATATCTTTTCAAACTTGAATCTTCAACTGACGACTTTTATCTAAGAAGATTTGCTTTTTATACTTATATTGATACTCAGATGTTCAAATAGTTCGATCTTTTTAGTACTTGAATTTATATTAAACAAGCATCATTATTTGATAAATGATTCATGGTTGATTCGTTTTAGACTCAATTGTTTTATTATTCATAAGTTTTTGTATTTAGAAAGAAAAAGTTTCTAAATTATTCAGCTCATTCTTTATATCTTCTATATCTTTTCGAACTTGAATCTTCAACTGACGACTTTTATCTAAGAAGATTTGCTTTTTATACTTATATTTATATTTTTTGGCTTTCAATCTTTTCCAATCTTGTTCATCTCAAGCCAATGAAAAACTTTGCGATCCATCGTCTTCAGTTGGTCAAAAGACGAATACCTGCACTGAGTTTTATCACATTTAACTTTTGCTTGAAAATGGTCACCATGGACAGACCTTGCTGTACAAGTGGTCAAACGACATTGTTTGAATATGTTCATTTATGAAATGTTAAAAGTCGAGATGCAAAGCAATTTTGTGTAGGGAAACATTATTTTACCAAAATTGGTAAAATTTACAACAAAGAGAAAGAAGAAAGAGAAAAGAATATTGAATCAAGGTAAATATGACAAGCAAGATGATAATGAAATTGATGAAACACAAGAAGGCGAACACTTGGCTACCTGTATTAACGTTTTGCCCTCAAGTACTTATCCTTCACTGTAACCCGATTTATATTATTTTAGCTTTTTCCCGTTTCTCTTCCCTCTCTTGCTGCAACTTATTGTATCTCAGCCTTGCATCACTCTCGTCGCTACCCAGCTTTATCACATTTCTCAGTGTACAGCACATTAGCTCTTCTTTAATCATGTATTACTAGAGTTTGAGAAACTTTGTCTTATCATTTTCACTCAACTCTTTGCAATATCGGATATCATTGACTTTCTCGTCCAGTTAAACTTTACTAAAATAATGAGCATCAAGAATTGCTAATCCAAAAGTTGAATCTGCTTCTTCAAACACTTCATTTCTTCCGTTACGAATCAAAAATCATTAAAATTTTGATGCTACTTTTTTCATTTTTTGTCTCAACTTCTCAATCTCAATTAGTACATCAACATCAAGGTGTAAAATAATGTTTTCATCTCTTAAGGCTTGAGTCCGAAGAAAACGGTTATTTTTTGATTTGACATTTTACCTTTTTGGCTCGTCTTTTAATTTTGTTCAAATGAAATATCTGTAAATCAAAGAAAGCAAAAGCACAGCTTTGATCGTTTATAATTGAGATGAAATGATTAACTTGCAATGTTGTGTCAGTTGCCATTTAATTAATTGCAATTTCAACAATCTTGTTGTTGTAATATATGTTAGTCAATGTTTCATTAAAGATTAAGGCTGTTAAAGATCATCATCATGTTAATTGTATATGTTGTGTCATTTAATATCAGTTGAAATGGTAAAAATTTTATCAACTGGTTAGAATGGTTAATTTGCTTGTTCAAGTTAAAGAGAAGCCAGAATGGAAAGGAAAAAAAGTGATTCTAAATTGAAATGAAGAAAAAAAGAATCAGAATTGGCCTCATCTCTATCTCATCTTTGCCTCACCCTAATCTTTTTGTCATATATCTTTCTCACTCTCTTCCTCTTCATCAGCATCATCAACAGCACCAACAGTAACTACTTTTTACTGGCCTCAAACCGAATTAAGTTGTTCTTGTTTATCTCTTTCTCTAATCCATCAGTTTGAAAGTTACATTTGATTCGATTCGAAGATTAACCAAAAGTAATGAAAGAAGAAAAAGAAAGAAAGAAAAAAGAGAAAGATGATTTAATGATGCTCATGGTAAAGTTTTGTAAACTGATTTTCTGATGATGCTGTTGATGATGGGATTGGCAGTGAAGGGCTTGGTTAAGGACACACTTTGATATAATTTTGCGTTCTTCTTTTTGTAACTTGGTTTAAGTGTTGAATGTTTCTCTTCCTTTCCCTGTTTAGTGTTTTTCCCTAATTTTACCTCATTCAGTTCAATTCTCTTAATGAGCTGATAAATACCTTCATCATTGAATTGCAAAGCTGTACGATTTTTTTGCTCTCTTGCTCATCTTGTGGTGTTGAGTTGATGATCAGCATTAATCAGAATCAGTTGAAAAGGTGAAAATTTGCTTGTCAAAGTTGCTCTTGTTGTTTCATCATTCATCGGAATCGGAGGAGCATCTTTCGGTACCGTTAACATTCAATTAAAACTCTTGATTTATCGATTCGGTATTTAGCTTGTTTGATTGAGTTAACGAAGATTCAATTTTTTCAAAACAAATCTTTTAATGAAAGACAAAGCATCAAGTTTGAAAGGAAAAATTCAGAATAAATTATCAAATTATCAAACCAATGTCAAATGACTAAACACACAACAAAACTCGAAACTTGGGGTTATTATTTTGAACTTTTGAACTAGGGAAATGTAGATTTTTAGTCAACCTGTTCAATCATTAGTCACTGTTTACCAATTCATTAATTCAACCGTTTAAAACTTCATCAGACTGTTTAATTAGGTGAATGAAATTATTTGACTTTTAAACCCAAAGATGGATCATTTGTTTTCTAATCAAACCTAAAACTCAACTGAATGAATAATTGTGAATATACCACAAGATAAATGGTTTTACCAACAAAAACACGTGCGATTATTTCTTTCCATTATACAGTGAAGGAAAGTCAAGTTTGATCTGAACAAAAATATCTTTATCTTTGTGACAAATCGATGGATTCGGCAATATACTGAAATCGTAATTTTATCGGGCTAGTTAGGGTCAATTGTTAACAGTTTATCTTATTAGTCCTAAATGTATCGATTTGTCATATCACGAAAAAATGCATGATTTCTGTTTTTGTTTCGATCGAATTCATGACTGTTTAAATAACCAAGAAATTAACTGATGAGATGCACAATTTAAAGGTTAAAGAGCTGAAATTATTTGCACATAATCGCCTTTCAATGATTAATTGTTGAACAAATAGAAATATTCATGAATAATTAATAGTTTACTTTGACTAATTATACTAGTTTTTATTTCTTTAATTGATATTAGGTCTGATGATGGCGCGAGGAGAGGAAATACGTCAAAGAGACACTCAAGCTGCTTCCCAATAAGGTATCTCGTCGTCGTAAATGATAAGGTTAAACGTTTGTTTAATAACATTCACATCCCTCTGTACTGATAAACGGATTTTAATCAAACTACGAGGTGTTAACTAATGAACTTTAGGCGTTTAAATGACTGTATTTTTGGTTTCTTTTTGTTCAAGAAGAAGAACGAGAAAAAAGATCACAGAACATAAAAGTCAAGACTTTTTTCTTGCTTTAGGAGCTCAGACGAAAGTATAAAGTTACGAATGAGAATATATTAAATTATGAACACGCCTGAGTTGCTTTTCGCATAGAAGATTCTATAACTAATCTGAAAATATTCGAATGTCTTTGTCAACATTCTTGACTACTCAGTAGTGACACGCGATAAACCCTGGATGACCAGAGACAATCTGTTTGTCCGCGTTTCTTCACGTGCTTTTCAAAAACTGTCGATTCACCGAAAACGGAGAGAGCAATCAAACAAACTATTAAACTAATAGATTGCATCAAAAAGGGTGCAAAAAATTACTGTCTTTAAAGTATATAAAAACTGTCTTTAAACGCTACCTGGGTTACTATTATGACCAGGTAAGGGCCTAAATTTAGCCAATTTACACAATCAAGAGCTTGATAACGTTTTAGCCCTGATTGAGCTTAAATATTACCACTTTTTTTTAATTTTTACCAATAATTTATTGATCAAAAACTTGAAAAAAAGGTTAATGGGATTCGAACGCTCCAAAGCGTCAGACCATCCCTTTACCCACTATGTTAAGTTTTCTTCTGTTGAAAAATCAATTTAAAGTAAATGCGCATAAAAAATGGTCATTTAGCCAAAATATTGTCAAAAAAATTCACAGAAAATTTTGGTGAACTCACAGCTATTAGATGCGACCGAGAAATCAGCACAACAAGAAATGAACGAGAGTTTGCAAACCAAGTTACACTCACACTTTGCAAAAAAAGCAGAAAACTTTTGAAAATTGTTTTAGGCCCTAGAATGCTTATGTTTGATACAGAATCCAACCGTCTTGCAATAAATCAATCTACACCTAGGAATTAAAGAGTATATGGTTAAAAAGTTCGAGTCTAGCATCAGCCAGAAAAAAGATATCAAACGGCAAAAGTCAACATTTGAACCACACAGATCTAACATAATTTGCTTATCTATTAAAAGTTTGGTTCATCAATCAATTCACATTTGCAGATTTTATCAATTTGTCGGGGCGTAAATCGACATGCGAACAAATAGATGTAAAAACAGCATATTAAATGGTAAATAAGCAAAAGAAATTTGCATTTGTCAGAAGGGTTTATCGAAGACATCAGTTTAGATTGTGAACGAATCTGTTAGAGCTTAGAATCTAGTGTAGGTGAAAAGATCTGGATTCTTGATAGCCAAATAATCAGCATTGTTACACTATTTTGACTGGGAACAATCTAATTGTGGTTATATAATAATTATTTCTCTTAAAAATACATAATCGGCTTTTCTGTTGAAAATTACTCACGATAAATGAATTACGATTTCGTCAAATAAATAAATATTAATATTATGATAAATAAGTGACTTTTAAAATTTGCTAGATCAATAAAATCAATTGAAGCAAATGATAACTGTCGATTCATAATTATTGTCATAACAATGAACTGAACAAATTCATTCAGATCATTTCATATAGAAAGTTGAAAGTCTATGTGAGATTATGCTGAAATTTGAAAGAGGAGAAAAGTCGATTTGAAACATTGAAAAAATGTTTCAGTTTCATTAATGATAAATGATGAACAGGGGAAAATTGAGTTACTTTTCATGATGAAATGATTTTCAACACATTTTGATGGATGAACTATTTCATTTTAACAAAATGATTTTTCATTATTTTGCATCGACAAAAGATAGTCAATACACTGTAAAGCATCATGGTGAAGCCGATGAAGGTGAACTGAATTTCTTTTTGATAATGAACTAAATTTGAGGCTGTAAAGATGTATACACATGTACATGGTCTTCACACCTAAAAAAGTCATTAATCAAGCAAAGTGATTTTAATCTGGTCAAAGTCATATCAGAACGAAATTGCAGACAAAATTCATTTTTCTTCTTCCTTCTAAAATGTTTGCCAAAATTGAAAACTGTGATTACTTTTTTTAGCTTTTGAAAAATTGATTAAATGACTAGAGCATTACTTTGAAAATTGAGCTCATGATAACCACCCAGATGGTAACAATTTAAAATGAGTGAAATGTATGTTTCAAGGTGACTTATGATATTCATGAGAGAAGTTTTTTATTCAAGATTTTCCATAACTGTAATTGAAAATTGCCTCTGACTTAATATACACGCTAAAATATTCGAGTCATTCCTTTCATAGAAAGTCGTGTTTTGTGTCACATATAGTTGAGTTGTGATTTGAGAGCAGTTTTATCAACGGGTAATATGGAATAGTAATATTTGAATTGACTTCAGTAAAATTTTATATATTAGGTTGGCCGAAACAAACGAGTACGTTTTATTTGTTTAATCAAATTTGATTTAATTGTCTTATGGAGATGAATATTCGTGGTTAGCATCTCACACCATTCATGCATTTTTTGCAATTAACAAAAATTGATTATCTCAATTAATTGCTGAGATATTTAAATTAAATTGGAAAATGGGAAAAATTTTTAGCTCCCATTGACTAACATTGATTCTAAAAAAATACAGTTTATGCATAGGGTCCCTTTGACCATTTTTCAAAATACAGCTCGTTTTTGATTTTTGTCTTTTTCCATTTTTTAATTAAATTTAAATATCTCAGCAATTAATTGAGATAATCAATTTTTGTTAATTGCAAAAAATGCATGAATGGTGTGAGATGCTAACCACGAATATTCATCTCCATAAGACAATTAAATCAAATTTGATTAAACAAATAAAACGTACTCGTTTGTTTCGGCCACCCTAATAAAATGAAATGCAAATAAAAAAAATTTCTATCCTTGCTTGAATGCATAGAAACTCGCAAGCTCTTTTGCTAAGGCACTGATTCAATTGTAATTCATTAATTGGAATGATTATTTCATTTAATTGAATATTGAATTAAAATTAGGCCAAAAGTTTGGACATTACGGTTATTCAGTTTTTTATCATTTTCACATTAATGCCCATGAGATTTTTTAATTTGAAACTTTGAATGTAAACAATTCATTGAAATAAACAGTAAACTAACAATATGAAGTGAAATTCAAATTGATTTTCGATACTTTAAGCTTAATACATCACCTGTTTGTACACATAAATGTAGAAAAACTGACCCAATCACACCTCACCATGCTAATTTTTCATTTTATTAAAGTTTTTGTCATTTATTTACAGCATTTTATCGATAATTAACAGAATATGACTATTCAAATAAAATCGATATGATTATTTTCATCATATCGAATGCCTCTGACTGTACAAATAACCAAGCAAGTAACTGATGCACAATTTAAAGGTTAAAGAGCAAAAATTATTTGCACATCACCATCTTTGAATGATTAATTGTTAGACAAATAGAGATATTCAGGAATAACTAATAGTTTAACTAGACTAATTATGCTATTTTTTTATTTCCTCTATTGATATTAGGTCTGATGACGGCGCGAGGAGAGGAAATACGTCAAAGAGCCATTCAAGCTATTCAAGTTTACACTTCCCAAGAAGATGTCTCATCTAGAAATAATAAGGTCAAACGTTTGTTTATTCACATTCACTTCACTATTGAAATTTACTGTTTAATGAATTCATGATAAAAATTGAATCCAATAAAGTGAAAAACGATGACGTTTGCATTGGTCTTTGTCATTTCGATCAAAACACATCGTTACATACTGAATACATGCGAGTGGAAAGACTGTCCCTTCACAATCCATCCCGCAAACTGTAATTTCAGGTGATTTGCTGCTTCTTTAATCAAAATTCCTTGAGTTAGTCACATCCATCCTGTGACAAAAACTATCTGCTAACTATTATAAACAGACAAATCTGTACAAAATTTTTCTCAATCAACAACTTTCTTCAAGCAACAGACCAAACCTGAGTTTCATCCAAGCAGTTTGACACCCGTTTTAGCAAGCAAACAAAAAGTATTGGACTGCAAAAATGAAATGAAATTAGATTATCAGATTGCGCATCAGCCCATAATAAAGTGATTATGATGATACAGCGGTCAAAGTTTTGCTAATAAAAAGCTTATCATTTCTCAATTGAAAACTGTCAATCTGTTGTCATGTAAAGGGATTAATAAGATAAGAAGCATGATTATCGTTAGCATAAACGAAAATTAAATTTCCTGAATTTTGGTCATCATTAAGTGAAAAGGATAAAATGTTTAATCAGATGACTATTAGCAAGTTAACTTTTTATTTCTGCCATTTGTGACTAATGGTAATTCAATCAGGGTAATTATGAATTATCATTATTAACATTATCATCATCATTTAAAAACATCAACTTAATCGTGAATATCATTAAAATGATGATATGCAAATGAAATGAAATTGATGAAATATTGATAAATGCAAGAAAAGAGCAACAACAAGAAAAAAAAAGTTAAATGATGTTGAGTAAAAATAAAGAGACGTTCTGATGATGATGATAATTGTAAATTATAGCTTTTATTGCATTACGAGAATAACGAGAAGTATTAAAAAAAATGGTAAAGAAAAGGGTTAACCAGGTGAGCATAAAAATTTTAATGAGATTACAATTTAATGATATTCATAATGGTAATCGCCTTATTTCACCAGTTAATGTGAAACATGTTCAATAAGCAACATCATTTAGTGGTGATTATGATCATAGAAACATCATCTTTTCCAAACGATTATTGAATTATAAATTTGTATTCTGCCCAAGGAATCAAGAAAGTTGATGTTAATTATGGTAATGACGATTGTCACCCAAGTCATGCAAAACATTTACTACAAGACCAATGATTAACATCCAGTCTGGTTGCATGATACTCGATGAATATTTACACCAACACTGGTTACAGTTTTTTCTTCTTCTTTTCAGGTAAATTGAAATATTCTTGGGTGGTTAACAGGTTTAATTTTGTGCTATACATTAACAGGTTAATCACTTTTATTTCAATTACATTTAATCAATTAGCAATGAACACAATTAAAATGTTATCTTTCTCTCTCTCTCTTTAGTGTTGGGCTTCATGTTGATCTTCATGTTAACCTTCATGTTATTTATAATGCTTCAATTGAGGTTGATTCATTTCATATACAGTTTACTATTGTAATGTTTCTTTATTCATTAACTCTTATCTGAACCAATCTAAATGAACTTTTCAAACATTTTTCTTTTCTTATTATTCTTTCTTTAATGATTGTTTGTCAACTTTTTCAACCATTCCAATTGTGTTAAATTGTTGATAATGAAAACAATTAAATGTCAATTGTACATGCATGTTGTGTCAGTCAAACATTTGACATTACCTTAATTATCAAAAAATTAACAATTTTCCTTCTTCTTTCCTTTAATTGTAATGTAGGACACTTCAGCTAATGCTGAGCTTCCAGAGGTTTGCTGAATACTGCTTTTGGATCATCATTGTAACAAGATGTAACAGAAACTTTGTATGATCAGTAGTTGACTGGCCTTTAAGATAGTTTACTTTTTGAGACATTGATCACTGCTACACAATTTTTCCATACAGTGACAATTTTGACCATTTCCGTCATGTAATCTGATTCCTTGAAGTTTGAAAGCCTTCGACTGTTGTTTTATCCTAAAAAGTCGGCACAAAACAAGTGGCTAAGTGCACAACTCTAAAAATAAGATCAGATTACTAAGTGCTTGATGCGACAAATAATTCTGATGTTTTATTCAGGATTACTCCGGTCTACTCTATCTAAAGATTTTCAGTTCTACCTTCGTCAAATTTCT
Source organism: Tetranychus urticae (assembly GCF_039701765.1). Classification (NCBI taxonomy): domain Eukaryota; kingdom Metazoa; phylum Arthropoda; class Arachnida; order Trombidiformes; family Tetranychidae; genus Tetranychus; species Tetranychus urticae. Next base: position 18,442,547 of record NC_142958.1, on the reverse strand, counting down.
TCGTTAGTTACTTAAAATAAACATGAATTAAAAAGCAACAAGTCAACTGATAAATATCGGTGAATCAACAATGCCGAGTTTCGTGTCCAACATCAAAATGACGAGCAGCAATAGGATTTACAAATCCTATGATTTACAAAAACACAGGATTTGCCACTTGTCAGAGATGTAGAGAGATGATCCAAGAACAGAAGAAGCTAGCACCATATTTTTCGGTGTCCCTGTGCTAATACAAGATTTTTATCAAATATGTAAACCAAAAGGTTCAAAATTTTAGGTTTCGAGTTGTTTTATCTTTTAATATTGAGCCATTTTGTAACAGATACTTTGATGGATAGATTTGCTTCTGAGGGGCTTGTAGGTTTAAGGTTTTAAACCTTTGATTTTTCATCAGGAGATTTGCCTTTATTATTGTGACAAGAAATTGAAAATTCTTGAACTATATTGAGGTTGAACAAGATATTGGTTGATCAGATAATGAAGGAAACAATTGTTTTCATTTTTCTCATTCTTTCCTTGACACTCGCATTTGTCTCAATCGTTCACTAGATGGCGATCCTTAGACATTGAAAAAAGTCATTCATTCATTTACTTGTTCAACTAATTGTTTTCCTAATCACAACAATCAACTAAACCAGCAAAAAAAGCAATTATCTTTTAATAAGTAATATGCTTTACGGAAGCAAAGGGCTGCAAGATTAATGTTGCTTGATTCACCAAGAAAAACAATCATTAACCAAAAAAGTAAAGGCGCTTTCTTTACTCAACTTGATTAACATTATCACCTTAGCACTTATTATTATCATTATTTGTATTTAAGGGCATAGGTCACCATTAATTGTATACAATCAACTTGTTATTCAATTAAATCTAATCATGTTTAATGGTTACATAATTGCAAATAATGATGATAAAATGATAATTCAAGAAAGGATAAAAATCATTAGCAAAAGTGGAAGCAAAAATAGTTGAACAAAGATTACTCGGCTCACGTTATTCAGGATAAAAGAGACGCAATTTTGGGTTGAATACAATTTTGACAAAGCAATGGGCAAGAAATGAGTCAAAAAAACCAACTCTAATTATTATTGATGCCCAAAAATGTACAGCAAAAGAAACTTCAAAGTCAAGACTAAAACTAGAAAAAAAGTTGAATAATTACATTAATCAGAATGGAATCCATCTCAACACCATAAAAAGCGGTTAAAATGATGTTGAACCATTTTGAGATGAAATTATTGAGCAGAAAAAGTTTCAAGGTTTCAAGGTGCCGAAGCTAGAGAAAAGGTAAGAAAGCAAAATGTTGCCTTATAATTAGTCTGCTAATGATTCAGTTGAAAATTGATTCAAATGAAGTTGAACTGTTTTTTCAATAAATTAATAAATCCCGACAACAGTTCATCACTCAACCAGATTAGCTCGTTTAATAATGAATTTTTACTTGAAACATGAGCAAATAATGATAGCCCAAGAGATATAAAATGATAAGTAAACAGGCAAAGTAGCGCAATAAGACAGAAATGGATGGTCAGAAAAGCTGATCAATTGAAGTGGAACACAAAATGAGCCTAGTTTTTGGGCATTTTTCATTTCAATATTTTTCTTTATTCATTAAAAGAAATTTATCATTTTTCTCAATTCTTTTCAGACAAAAAATGAACCTTCTTGTTTGGGTGCTTCCAACATTACCTCAAACCTTTTTTGTTTATCAAGAGGCCGCAGTGTGCTGATTTGATTATAATTATACTGACCAAAAATGTATAATAATTGTTAATGGAAAAGGTTTACACAGGTAAAGTTGTTGGAAAAGCAACGAGAAAAGGTTCATCACTTGATGGCGTTTCACTGATTACCATTGACTTTATTTTCACGCAAAAATGAAATTCATCTGAAGAAGAATAATTTGTCTTTTTTTTCAAAGAAAAACTTTTTTGCTCTCTTTTCCATTTGAAAATAGTTTTTGCTTTTGCAACATTTGGTTACTTTGACTTTTCAATTGGCTCGTCTTTTCACCTCTTTTGGTCACTTTCCCATATTATAATATTATTATTTGTTCAATGGTTGATTCATGATTGGATGTTTACCTCTTTACAAACTCCACCTCAAGAAGGAGTAAAATAACATTTGAAAAGGTAATGTTCATACTGCTCATGTAGGTGCGCTGTTATTGTGCAAAAGCAACATGAAAAGTAATCAATTCTTGTATTCAAGTTTCCCTTATAGGTGGAATAGGTTTGTTTACAGGAAAAACTTTTTTTTCTTCATGTAAACAATTTTTTCGTTTATTTACATTTCAAGGTAAACTCATTACTATCCAGTTTGAGTATTTCAAGTATAATGAGGAAGTTCAAGTGTTTTTATACTTGTAGTGCTTTTCATTGTTTACCTGAGTAGTTGAAGTTTCCAAATGTGTGTGACATTGATTTTTCAATTCAACTTTTTTTCGCCTTTTTCGTTGCATTCATTTTTGTACAAACTTGTTGGTTTATCCAATGATTGACCAATTCAATGACTTACCTTGGTAAACCTGATTGAAGTCTGACAATAATGTTTAGTTTTGATCATTGGTTATGCTTGATATGCTTTGATGTTTTCAATTAATAAATCACTTTTCGGTTAACAATATGTTGAGACGGCAAATATTGGTGGATTTGATAATTAGACGGGGTTTGTGTTTGAACGGTAAAATGCTATCTCTTGGTGGTAAAACCTGAGGCTAATTTGTTAATTAGATGAAAAATTGAATTTGCACAGTTTCTTGTTCATATGCGCATAAATTGGTGAAACTAATAAATTGTAATCAGCTCTTTTGGGTGAAGTTTAGGGTGAATATCAAGATTGGAAAATTGATTCTTTTCAACTTTTGAATTTATTTGAATTTACTTTGAATCCATCCTCAAATTAGTGGGATTATCACAATTTTCGTGATTTCATTATTGAAAGGTAATTAAAATTGTTACATTTAAAGCAAAAAACAGCAAACAATATTTCCCTTTACAATCGTCTTTGGCCTTAAAACAGAGCTTAACAGAGTCGTTAACATTAGTTGAAGTCTTGCAAAACTTGCCTAATGAAGCCAACTGTTAGAACCTTTAAAATTGTCCATGTTGTCATGAATTTGCTGAATTTCCATTTTTCCTGTCAAAAAATTGATTTTTCTTGGAAAATAAATGAACAGTTTGATCCAAAAACGAGCATCAGAGCAAGTTGTAAAATCCAAAGAGAAGGACTTTTTTCTCTAAAGCTTTGGCTAAATTTCTCGCGGAAAATGCCTATGGACTTTAGAACTTTCAAGGTAAATTCGGACTGTTCAGAAGCCGATTATTTCAAGGGTTTTTAGCACAAATTTTCGCTGTAAAAAGTATTTGACGCTAAATCGAGTCTTCAAGATTCATTAAATTGTATTAAAAAGCTAGTTTTGTTTCAACTTTTGTCTGTGCCTGGGAAGTAATGGAAGCTCGTGAGAACAAAAATTAATTGTTTCAACCATTTGAAAACTAAGGTTCACCATGGATTTAATTTCTTGCTCATCACAGTTTCCATTACATCTCCTTTCAATTATCAGTCTTTTGTTTTATTGTGCATTGTTATACAAATATTTTCACTTTGCTAATAATATTTCATGAAACTTTAACAAAGACTGAAATAAAAGTTGATGCTGATGAAGTAACAAAACAATTATAAACTCATAACTGTCCAAGTAATATTGCAATATTCATTTCGTTCTCTCATTCATTAGATAACTTTACCTAATTGATCAAGTTTAATAGAAGCCCAAAAGTTTTGGTTCATTTTCAACGACAACGATCAACTTTACATTTGATAAAATCGTATATCAATTTACTTTTATCAATCTATTGTGATCTTCATCGAGTTACACTTGAACGTTATCCAGTTATTGGATTCACATTCTGAAACAATTAAATGAACAAAAATTTCTCATGATGAATGACTTTAATGGTGACAATGAAAAAGCAAAACAAAAAGGTAACTCAATCAATCAAATGTTATACACATTTGAGTCAATTGAATGTAACCGTAAATCAGAATGGAAATAAAACTTTTATTGACTGAGTTTGATTCAATTTGATGAGTTTATTAGAATCAATGAACATCATTTTATTGATTGCTTTTTAATTTTTTTTCTTGCTCTTCTCTTCTGTCCATTTCATCGTTTCATGTCTTTAAGGATGAGTTTTGGTACTTCTGTGGTTACGATTGTAATTAAGTTTTTTGTTGTTTTTCTTTTTCTGATCGACAAAACTAATTAAGCTGAAACACACACGCACAGTTTTAATGTTGTAACTCAACTAAGGTAAAGATTTCAAGGTGTGTACACTTTTGCCAAAATAACAACACATTTCCTTGGAGCACAATTTTCACTTTACATTCAGATTTCATTTAATGTTCTCCTTTTTGATTGAAACATAGTTAAGGATAATCTGATTGAATCACTTCACTTTATTGATATATTTCAATGTAAGGCTATTATAGAAAGAGTTTATTGTTCAAATTGAAATTAATGAGTTCATTTAAAATGAAAAGTCAAGTGATTAAATGATTTTTGGGTGTGAGCCATTTGACCAACAGAAGACAGTAAACAGTCAAGTATCAAGTTACCGAGAAAACAACGTTTCAAATGATTTTCTAATATCATTATGTGAAACATGATAACGAACGAACGAAAATCTCAAGCATGATATAGTTACTACAGTTTCAGACAAGAACGGTGCATTCAAGGTAGGAAATTAGTGAAATCATGAAATAATTCAATACTAATGAATCGATCAAACTTGCAAGACTAAAATTTTCACTAAAATTTTCAATTTTGCAGCGTTTTTCAAGAAGACTTTTCATTACAAAAATGAGCGAGAATTCCAAAGAGCTAAAAATTTTATGGAAAATCTTGAAGTCTTTGAAACCAAAATGGATCGATGTTGGAACTAGAATAAAGTGTTGCTGGATTATCCAACTGCTAATACTTCAACGAAAGACAAACTTATTTTGTCGCCAATTTTAGATATTTTAATGTAAATCTTTTCTTTCTAATTTTGGACTTCAATAAAAGACTGAATCTCAGATAAATTTGAAGAGATTTCACAATATTTTGTTCTAAATTAGAATAAATTTTGATTTTATTTGAATTTTATCAAGCTCAATCTTGAAAGCATTGAATTTGAATAAATAATTTTTGCAATAAAATGTCATTTCTGGCTGTAAAACGGGCAGAAAAATTGAGCATTCAAGATTTTCCAGTTTAAGTTGTCATAAATTTCTGAAGTGCTATTATGTTGAATACTTAAAAACGGCAAAACTTTGAAAATTGTCAACAATTTGATTATTCGAACATGAAAACAACTTTTTCAACTTGTTTACCCATTGAAGTCAAAAGTCGCTGAAAAAAGTTTGAAACTCATTTGCAGCTGTTGAAGAGCCACTAAGAGCATAATTATTAATTAGTTTTAAGGAGTGAAAGATGAAAATTCATTGGTAATTATGATGATATATTGATTCAACCTTGATTTTGCTGTTCGGCAATGTTGAGTTATTAAAGGTGATAAAATTGAGATTTGATGATGATTAAGATGAAGATGATGAACAAGCAAAAAGAAGAAAAAAGGTGTTTACATGATTTTTCACTGTAAAGTAATGAACAAACATTTTATATTGAGACATTTATTATCTTTCCATTCTTACGATCATCTTAAGAGCACAATTAAAAGACAATTAGTTCCGTTATCTGGTTAGAATACTTTATCACAATAAATTATTCTTATTGGCTTATCATGATAACATTATCGTTATTATTAATGTTCAGGGAGTGTTTATTGAGAACTTTATGGAGATAAACAACTACAGAGAACATGAAAGAAGAAGGAAGAAAATTCCATAATTTCAACTAATTACCTTTATCATTATTCAGAATTTTCACAATCTTTAAACTTCATTTGCATTCAATAGTCTTATTTATTGATTTCAGGTTTACTTCAATCAATGTACGCCCAGTAGTTTACATAAATTCAGTGTTCAATGTTTGACAATTTTTTCTCATATTTTGATATGAAATGTTTTTTGGAAAGGTTTACATTTTTTTTCCTAATCAATTTTTTGATTTAAGAGTGGATATAAGAGTTTGATAAGTTTGATAGAAGTTGAAATTTTATCGTTTGTAATTAAGTGGGCAGAGGTACACACACCCGATTTGATTACTATTTCAATGAGTTCTAATCATGTTGATAGTTTGGTAATAAGAAAGCTTGAACGGTGTCATGATCTGAAACTGATGCAGTATAAAAAGATTAAATATGAAATTGAAAAAAAAGTTTTGTTAGAGAAAGATGAGGAACTACTTGAGGTCAAGATTTTTTTCTCATATTCACTAGTCAACCAATTTCTAGACATTTTCACCTTTATCTTATTAATATCAGGGAAATGTCATCATTAAGTTTTTCCCAATTATTTTTGATTTGATCGCTAATAATGATGTAATTATTGGACTGATTATTAATATTTCCTATCTTGCAATGTAATTGAAATGTTGTTATCGATAGGAAATCAGATCAAGTCATTAGAGTCATCTTTGTAAGTCGATAAGGTTAAAGTTTTCAATCATTTTCATGTCTCAATAATACAAAGTAACCCGATGAAAATTATTGGACTCTTGAGTCAGTAGCTTTTGGCTAAGTTAGTTTAGGTTAGGTTGGGTTAGGTTAGATTGACATTGTGAGTCAAAGAGGTTGACTTTGAAAATGAAAATCTTAAAGTAGACTTGAGTCATCGCATTGACCGATGATTCAAGCTTTATCACTTCACAATGTGAAATTTTTTAACTTCAACTCAACTTGTAGTCTTTACAAATAGGTTACATTTTGTACATTAACTTGCTATCACCTTATTAAATGCAATGATGGTGATGAACTTTTAATATTAATGGCTTGAAGAATGACGGGATTTTGATTTCTTGTTACTGATTTGTCCTGTCTGTATCTTTTTCCTTTGATAATTGGCTGATTAGTGTGAGAATCATTGAAAATGGACAATCATTTAGATTGGAGAGCATGTGAAAACATGAGAACGCATTAATTAAAGGCTAAAAAACTAAAAATCAATCAGTTTTTACTCCTCTTCTTTTTTTGCTCATCAGATGTTTTTCCTTGGTTTAAAGGTTGATACTTTTTCAATAATGATGGGAATGATTAAATGTCTTTGTGATCAATGATGCTTTACAAGCCATTTAAATGGTTAAATAGTTTGATTGATAATTATCAAGAAGCATGTTTGTGAACACACAAAAAAGCGTAAAAAAGAAGCAACAATATAAAAAAAATGTTCGAGATGACATTTCATCTGTTCTTTTTTTGACTTTGTTTCCGTGTTAACCTTATTAAGAACACGAATTTAAATTGAATGATGATAATAAAAGAAGAGAGCAGAATAATAACAATAATGATGTTAATGATGAAGATGATAATGTAATTTCCATTATTTTTTACTGCCAACTGCTCAATACAGAAGCTGTACTTAATCAGATGAGGAGAGAGAGAGAGAAAAGCAAACTGTTTATAATTTACCTTAAAGGTAAATAAGGTTCGACAAGAAAGCCTGAAACAAAAAAAGTAACAGAAAGAAAAAGACAGAACAAAATGAAAATAAAAACCACATAAGAATTGTGCTGATGAGCTATGGTAAAACGTGACTAATTAACGGCCCGTAACTGGCTTACTATTCAGGTAACCATTGATATGGTCAAGCTGAGCTTGAGGTGATGTTTGTTGTGGAGGCTTGAAAATGATAAAAGATGAAAGAAAAAGAAGAAAAAAGATTTTGACTTTTGCATTTTACTTCTGCTGGTCAAAAGCTACTGGTATTCCAGGTAACATTTAGAGATGCAATTAACGCGATTAACGCGTGACAATGGCGCAGTGACAAATGTATTTGTCCAAAATGAAAATGCATACAAATGTATGGAGCAGTAGCAAGGCGAGTAGTAAAGGTTAACCCAAAGATGCTACCAAATAGGATCAGAAAACAGTGTCACGTTTGCGTCTAGTATTGGTCAATGTTTTTACCTTTATCTGCTTTTGTCCATTTTACTATTACTTTTAATGCTCAGTCTTAATTAACAGACGGATCATTATCATGCTATTATATGATGTTGGTGATGATTAAATAGTAAATTGCAATTGTTTAAAACAAAGGTGAAGATAGAAAAAAAGAATTGAGGTGAAATTAAGAAACGGAAATGGAATCAACTTTTGACCTGAGATAAAAGTTTAAACTATGAGGATTACATGAATGAAGAATGGCCAAAGATGAGACAAGGTAATTGGCTAGGTAAAGATGTTTAAGTGAGTGTACAGAGAGGCTGAGATTAGGATGATGATTATCAAGGGTTCATCGTTAATTGTCAATCAGATAAAGAAAAATGAATGAAAATGGATGAAGAAATGAAGAAAAAAAGGTAAAATTGGATTTTCCAGGCAAATGAATCAATAAGATAATTGTGATGAAAAGGAAAGAAGAGATGAAATTCATCTCTCATCCAATGATGATGATGATAATGATGATTAAATTTAAGATAATTTGCTTAATCTTTTGCATTGGTTTAGGTAATGACGAGCAAAGGAAAAGAGGCAAAGCAAGAAGTAGAGATTGACCGAGGAAGGTTAACCTTGTCGGTTGAGTGTGAGACTCAAGTTGGACCTCATTGAACCCAATCGGCCAAGGTTATTAAATTGATTAAAAGTGTATTAACGATGATGATTATTACGATCATCATTTCCATATCAATCAAAGTCTAGCATTTGGCTTCTTATTTATGCCAATTAGGGTAAAATAAAATTATGATTAAACAGATTATCATGTGATAGTTGACAGTTGATAGATAATTGAACAGATTGAACATGATAAAATTCATCTTGATTTACCTTTCAATATTCTTATTCAAGTGATAATTTGAATAGATTTAAAAGCTACTTTAAAAAGGTAAAAACTCATCACCAAAGACTATTAGTTAAATAACCCAAAAAAATGAGATAATCAATTGTAAATTAACCTTTTCTCCTTGTTCAATCATGTAATGACTTTAATCTGAAATGCTTTTCACTTTATTTACCATTCGACTACTCATCAACTATTAAGCAGATTGTTATCATATTTTCCCTTGAACAATTCTTCATAATCAGCGATTAAACATGATTGAAATTAAGGAAATTAACTTAATAACTGTTATCAAATTGATTGAAGCTTTTTGTGTCCACTTTTTGTTCATTATTTATTCATTAATCATGAACGATTTTAGCCAAAATCTATTTTTAGGGTAAAAAAGAAAATTGAATTTCAATGAATTTGTAGGTTGAAAAGTCAATAATTGATTGGAAACAATTCATTTTGCTGAATGAAAAAAGTTTTCCAATGAAACTGAAAAGGAGAAGAAAAATGAAGATTAAAAAAAGTTTGTGTGACTCTGTTCATTGAGATCAATTGAGCAAAGCAGAGATTAAACAGATTAATTAAATTGTTGGCAATTTAAAGCAATTGATTAAACCTATTTAAGAATCATCATTTATCTCTGAGTTTTCATTTGCTTCTCATTTCTCAAGCGCAAAGTAAATGATTTCAATTTTGTTCAATCAAATTGACATTCAAATTGATCAAGTTGAAGTTTGGATAAAAAGGTCAATCTGAAACAACTCAGAAGATGAAAGATTGATTAGACGATTAGACTAGGACCAAGATCAATGGATCATTCAATGATGAGAAAGTAAAATGTTGTTTAACCTTGTCACAAGTTTCAATTGATTAGTGTTAAGTTAAGTGTAAATCTCAAGGTACAACAATTTAATCCGTAGCTACAATTAAGAAGAAGAAGAAGAAAAAGTTAATCTTGCAAAAGTGAAACAAGTTAATTCCTTTGGCTATTTACTTCTCATTTCATCTTAATCAAACTCATCAAACGTTCCAAATGAATTTCCAATAAGTTTCCATTGCAAGAAAGAATCCAAACTTGATTCAATTTCAAAGTGTTCATTAATTGTTCATATCAGATTGAAAATTGTTGAACAGCACTTAAAGTTTGCTGAAAATGGCGAAAAGAAGAAGCAAAAAAGCTGAAAGTCAATTTGTCATCGAAAGAATCAATTAATCATTTCAACTGTTTATAATTAAAGAGTAAATCAAGTTTAAATTTGGTTGCTTATTGGGTCATGAATTTACAAATTGCTCATGTTTTCATGTTTCAAACTAATAATGCAAAAATGTGCCAATATTTTGACATTTTTTTTTTCGTTGCAAAGCATTTCTCTTATGAAACATTTCGCCATGCAACTTCACTTTTTTTCCAACTCTAAGTAGGTTCACTTTGATTGATTGATTAATTGTCAAATTGTTGGTTGTTAATCACACCAATACCTTTGAGCAGCACCTTTACATCACTTGCTTGAGATATTGTCAAGATTAAACTGCTTCTCTTTATTGCTTATCGATCAATTGAATCATTTGAATCACCAGATTATTGCATTTTCAATTACTTCAACTTTTTTTACTTGTTTTTCGCTTCTTCTCATGTTTATCGAGAAACGATTGCACGAACAGTTTATTATGATAAATATAAATTCCTTAATCAGATAAGAAGATCAACTGGATGAAGGAGTGACATTTACAAAAGCATTTGATAACTTGTTTACTTGTTGGTATAGCCGCAGCAAACAAGTGATCAAATCACGATTTACAATGACATTAATCATAACATTAGCAAATTAATCTTCACAATTGCAAAGTTAGCTAAACATTTTAGTCTCACATTAGCGTTTAAATGTGCTATCCAGTGCAATTACAACTCTCGTGATGTGCGTTTTGTCGTTAGTTGAACACACAACTTTGAGGTTGTATTTTTAGTCATCATAGCGGCAATTATGTTTCTTGTCTCAATGATAATGCAAGAATGGCCCAATGATGTTGGTTCAATTGAACTTTGAATTAATCAGATTAACTCGTTTGGAAACAATTTTTTCGTTGAGTTACTTGAATTTGTATGCGATCATGTAATGCAATTATTGGAACAAGTTTTTCCAACCAAATTCAGTTATCGTCATCAATCCATTCATTTGATTCAGGTAAGTTACTATTGCATTTGATTGTTCAATTGTCACGAATCAATTCAATTTCCCTTATCGATTTCACTTAATAAACCATTAAAATGCTATCAATATGAAAATCAAATTGTTTACTACAAAATGGAATAAAGAAGGACGATTAATAGTCGATTAGTTGACGAAATTGCTGCTAATCGAGTTTCCCGTTCATGACAATTTGTGGTAAACTTGAGTCCAAGAAAGAAGAGGAAAAGTTCATTTTTTGTATTTTCTGAACAATAAATGATTAACCAGTCAATTATTGGATGTTTTGCATCATTACTGGCTTTGGAATAGCTGTAATGTTTCGAATCCAAAATGACTGAATCTGTTTGATTCTCACAAGGTTTCTTTTTCAATCTTATTCGATTGTCATGAATGGAATGAATCTGATAAACAAGTGTTTTTTGCCGTTTTTCACTTTACCACATTACAAATGAAAGCATCGTTTCTGTCGGCTCATTTCATGATAATGATTGGAAGGTGGAAAAAAGAGAAAAGTTAAAGATGATTATCTCAATGACAATTTGGTTGACATTGTGATAGACAAGTAATAAGAGCAATGAAGAAAAAAAGTGGATAAATAAAGACGATAACCACAATGACCACAGTATTATTATCAACGGTTTACGGATCCTTGGCCTTAAAATGTCAGAAGACAAGTGTTTGTAAAAAAAAGGTAACAATGAAGCTGATTGTTTTTGCATCAACACTGAATGTGATTCAAAGCAAGACCACAAATCCTAGATAACCATCACACACACAAACAATAAATGAGTCTGTATAATGTAAGTAAATAACAATAACAATGATAATGATAAGCTCACAATCAACCGTATTAATACATAATACTATAAAATGGTGAAGAGAAGGAAAAAAAATTGAAAAAAAGAAGCAAAAAAATGGTCAACAAAAATTTTTCCCACAATGATAACAGGTTAAAATAGCGATCAACAGCAACTGATGAGCTGAACAGAGAGTAAAGTAGCCAAAAAAACTTTGAATCTGCGGTTATTTGGGCCTTTTCTGAGCATAAAAAGTGCACAGTGCCAAAGTAGAGAGAAAAGGTGAAATCAAACATTTCACCAAAAACCATCAAAAGAAGAGTCAGAAAAAAAACTGAGCAACATTGACAAGTGAGTTGAAAAAATGGTGGGAGGTGATAAGAATGGTAATGGTAATGATGATGATGATGGTGATTATGGTGATGGTGATGATAAATAGGCATAAGAATGGTAATCAAATGACAACAGTTTAAGACTTCGCTTGGTTACCTAACCATAAACCACGAAAACAACGAGCTTTAAGGGGATGACAAGAGAGTAGTTTTGTGTGTGTCTAGTGAAAGAAACCACTTGTTAAGAGGCTTTACTTTGTGGGTTGATGTTGACTGACAGTGTGTAGACAGTGGCACTTGGCTTTACTCAACATTGAAACACTGAATGTGGCTTGTTATTGCAAACCTCTACTTTAGTCGTTGATCTTTTTTTTGTCTTTGCCCGGGACATGAAATCAGAGTCCATAAGAAAGTTGATTGTAACTCGCTTGGTTGAACTCGTCAAGAAAGAGTCAAACAAACGGGACAAATGTCAATGTTGATCGTAACAAGACACAATGATGATGAGCCTTGTTAGACAATGTGATGTCCACTTGTCACCACAACATTGATCATAAACAATAGACACTCGTAAAAACACGCTTACAACTCTAATTGGTCTGTTTTTTATCATTAAAACCAATTTCATGTTCATGGTTTTTCTTTCTTTCACATTTTTTCGCTCAAAGTAGCATGAAAAAGTTCTGTCGTTTTACGTTTAAAATTTTGGTTAAATATTGTAGCCAACAAATTAAGTTTAATCAAAAAATGAAGTAACACTACTGTGACTGAATATTTGGTTTCAATGATTTCAGTCACAAGTCCAAGTCAGCTTTTGGTTCAAACAAACAGAAGACCAAAATAAATATTTTTTTTAGTCGAAGGTTAAATAAAAAGCTTTAAATTGTTCGAGATCGTTCGAAAATTCATAATTTTGGAAATTCGTAAGCACTTCGATTTTGAGCAAAATATAAATTCTTTTATTTGATTGATAGACTAGAACTACTCGAAAGAATGTCTTTTTGGATTTCATTGCAAATCGCATTTGGTGATGTTTTATTAATGATCATGAAATTATCCTCTATGAATAGATCGATTGTCTTTTATCAATTTTTGTCTCAATAATAATGCAAAATAATTCAATGATAACTTTTGAATGAGCAAGGTTAAGCATGTTTACTGACTAAACCTTTTGTTTAGTTTAGATACAGAATCAGAATGAAAAAAACTTCATCAAAGCAACCGGCATTGTCTTGATTTGTTCCAAGTCTTATCAATGTTTCCATCACAATAATCATGCAAAATAACGATTAAATAGGCTTTCACATTGAATTAAAGGTTGAGAATGTAAAGAAATTTCAATTTAATCTGATGATGAAATTTATCCTAATTTTTGTCTTTTATTTTCCTTTGAATGAAAAATGCAATTTTCTTGTTCCAATCAATCAATCAAAAGTAAAAGCCAACAGCCAAAAACAGCCTCAACAAGCAAATAAAACTGTAGGTTGACTCATATTATTTATAATCATAATTATCATAATAATCATAATATTGCTTATCATCATCATCAGATTATCTACTGATATCAACGCCTACATTCAAAGTGTCACTAATGTGCGTTAACAAGTTTTCATTCAAGTTTCCAATTTAAGGTTAGTCAATGATCAATAAAGTTACTAGAAGCGAAATGAAAAATTGATTAAACGCAATTTGAGAGGGAAAATGTGCAAAGTCAAGGATTGTATAATACGGCAAAAGATTTGCAAGAAACTGAAAAGTTGTGCAAAAAAGCAAATTCAATAATTCGATAATTTAAGCAAATTCATGGTCACTTTGATATTGTCCATTTATAAATGTAATTACATGTGATTAAAAGTGACCAAGGGAAAGGTAAGTAAAAATAAGAAGCGAGAAAATACAAGAGTAAAGAATGAAACTCATGAGACTTTTACCTGCGGGAAAAAGGCGGGTTACCGTTCAAAGTAAAGATAAATGTTGAGTTGATGGTTAATTTGTTAATTATTTACTACTCATTATGGGATTAAAACAGAGAGAAAAGGACAAAACAAGAAAAGTCCAAAAAACGAAAGGTACAAGCTACTAATTCGCCCTAATTATTACAGAATCTGCGTGAGTGAACAAATCGCACCGGATGCTGGTTATCAGTTAATCATTATTAAAACTAATAATGAATTGCCTTTGAATTCACAGAGAGAAATGAAGGTTAAATTATTATAATAAAGTGAGAAAAGTTTGAAAATAATTGAATAGCAAAGGCAAGAAAAGGTAGAAAAATCAATGAACCATACAAAACGTTGCAACGAAAGCAACGAAATTTTGTTTATCTTTAAATTAGTAAAGACAAAGATTTATATAATAGAGATGAAATTGCCTTTGGTTTTGGTTACCTTTTTTTAACGATAAAATGAGCAAACTGAATGATGATGCCCTCAAGGTACAAGTTCATTTCCTGATTAACCGGAAATGAGGTTTAATTTTGTTGTGTTAAGATGGCTAATAGCATGGTTTGCTCATAAATTTGAATCTCTTTATTCGTCCAAAGACAGTTTTGCTAACTTTGTTTTTTTGTGTGTCTCTTCTTCTTCTTTTTCATCCCATAGATGAACCTTTCTCACTTGATGAGAGCAATGATAATGATAAAGGTGAAATTAAGCACGAAAATGGATCAATGAAGGATACCCAGCACTGACCAGATAAGATGCAAGTCAAGAATTTGGCATTTTTATTTTTTCTCTTTTCTTGACTCTTCTTCGCCTTGCATTTCGTTGCTATTAGTTTTTTGTGCAAACTTAATATTATCATTATTATTATACAAACATGGGCAATGTTAAGTTTAGATAAAGTGAAATATAAAAAAAAAGTTGACGATACGCTTCGTCGATTTTAATGCCTAAGGTCATAAATGATTTTGTTTTCCCATGAATACGAGTCTTCTCAACTTCTTTATTTCACCTTCTTTTTTCTTCTGAATTTATTTTCTTCTTCTTATTTTACAAGATTGGATGATGATGATGATGTTAGTTAAGACTCTTTTTTTATCGTTATTTAAGCCAATCTTTCACACACAGGATGAGGAGTGACTGATGAAGGAACACACGATTCAGAGTTAAGTGAATATCAAGTTGACTTGATGAACGATGATGATAATGATAATGACGCGAATCAAGAAAATAACTGGCAAGAGAAAGTGTCTCTCTTTCGGTAGTTTAAGATGATGATGAGGATGAAAAAAAAGATTAAGATTCACTTGCTTTTACTTACCTTTTTTTCAAGGTAAAAATTGTTCAAAGAAAGTTAAGTGTATGTGACTAAATGTAGTAATAATAATGTTAATGATATTTTAATAATTATTTTAAAAGATAATAGTTAACTCAAGTTACCTGTTTTGTTCATTTTAATATTTTCTCTTGTTTGTGTTCCAAGCTGAATACATGTTAATCTGTATCAAGATGAAGATGATGGTTAAGAGGATTATCATCATCTTTTTTGTTGAACGAAAATTAAAAGTTTTTTTGCTTTCTCGAAACGAAAGTTTTCTTCTTTAAACATCTTTTTGCTTTATTAATGTAATTTAATATCAGATTAACTGTGATTTGATACAATTGATTATTGTTTTGTTGTTTATTATCTTTCAATGATGATCATATTATTATTCAACACTGTAATTCAATAGTTATTGTTGTTCAATAAAATAGAAGATAATACTTTGGTGAAAGGAAAAGAAAATGAGTTTATTCAGTTTTTTTATTCTCATGAATCTTTTTTTTCAATTCTTTCTTTTTCTCTCTCGTACCTTTCCAGGTATCATTATTATTAGCTCATGGTGAGTGTTAAATGGATATTCATGTGATATAATGTATCATGTCTGTATTATAGCATCAATCAATCAAGGTAAATGGATAAACTTGGGACAATTCAGTTAATCTCAGTTTTCACCTTTCCATTGTCACCGAATTGCTCTCTTGTTGGCTTCTCAATTTCACTCTTAGCACAGTTTATCATAGTAATGACTAGAGTATTTATCAGTCAATTTCAATTTAAATCAACCGTTTCAAATGTTTTGTTCAATTTACAGGTAAAGATTAAAAGAAGCAAATTGGCTTTATTTATGAATAGAGAAGTGCTAAAATTCAGGTGAAATGAATAATTGGAATTTACTCAATATCATATTTTATCCTTGATATGTTCAAATTAAGAACGAAACTTCTATACTTCAACTTGGTACAAGAAAGGTGATCAGCTTCAATCAAACTTGTTATGTAAGTTTGAAGATTTGATAAAGTTTGTCCAAAAGTTTTCATCGTTAACGATAGCAAAGGATGATCGTGAAAATCGTCCTTAAATTCAGTAAAAATAGCGAAGACTCAATATGATTTGTATTTGTAGAATCCAAATCTTTCTTGCTGAAATGGATTACAATTTAGTCCAGTAAAGTGATCTTCAGAGTGAACGTCAATAGCAATAGCTTTTGCATATTCGATGGGAATTTTACTGCAACTTCAATCGTCAACTGGCATAAAGCTCGTATCATGACATTCAACTCAACCCAAAATCTCATTGCAAAGTGTACTTGATCAATGGGGAAAAAGTCATTATTGCGCTTCGTTCAAATTCAGTTACTTGACACATTCCCAGCTACCAAAATTGGTATCAATTTTAAAAGAAAAAATGCAAATTCGAAAGTTGAATTGTTCGAGATTTGAAATCAATCATCAAGTGATTTGATTGTGGTATAATTGGAATTGATATTCAATTGCTTTAGATTCTTATTTGAACTTGCTTTTGAAAATTGTGACATAAACTGTTTGGTTTCCTTTACTTTTTTCAATAAAACGATTGAAATGATTCATTTGCGTAATAAGTTTCAATTTTGATTTCTTTATTATTGAATTATCCTTTAAATGAATCTGATACATTCCAATAGCGGGTGTAACTGACTCTTATCTTTTAGTTATCAGTTTGCCTTTTTGATGAAAGAGTAGAGGTCATCGAGATGATTATCAACTTTTGTTTCATTAAATGTACAATTCTGGCTCGTGGATGGGCTTTACATGTAAAATAATCAGGACAAAGCTACATAATCATCATTATCATGAAAAGTTTATTATTTTACCTTTCGGCTGATTAATATAAATATAAACCTTTTCTTATATAAATATATTTTTCAATATTTTTATTGATATTTGATGGCAAGAATAATTTTCCATTTGAACAAATTGGTCTGAAAACATTTTTAATTCAATAATGAGTTTCAATTTCATTGAATCACATGAGTTTGCAACTGTTGATTCATTTAGTTTAACATTTTCCATTCATTTTCCTATTCATTTTGCTACTATTGAACTAGATTGAATTAACGGCAAAAGCAGATTAATGTAATCAAAAATGTAATGAGATTTATTACATTTAATCGGTAAATAATTATTAGGCAAGTTGTTTGCACTCATGAACCTCTAAGTTTTTGCTTCAATAAATTTGATTGATTACATTTTAGAAAGAAAATTTATATTCTTTTTTTGTTAATGAAAAGTTCAGTTGATCAATTGATCAATTCGATAAATGTTGAATCAACTTTCAAATTTCCTTTTTCTTCAACATCCAAATTCGATTAAGGAAATATGGCATTAATTTGAGGATTGGTTCATTTGGAAAATGCATTAATGAAAAGCATTGATTTAAGTTTCAAAATTAATTCAAGTAAAATTTAAATATAATAAATCACTAAACCGATCTTGAAAATCACACTCAATGATATTTGCATGAAAGTGAAACTAAATAACTCTTAATATCAAATCAACTGAGACGAGCCTTGAGCAGAGTCGAGATATTCTGGTTTAAGGTCGAGCAACTTCTTGTCCCAATAATAATGCAAAATAACTCGATGAGTTTAGAGTTTGATTCAAAAAGGTAAATTTCGAGTTTCATAATGCTATTAATAATAACTTTGCAAACCAAATGATCGCCCAACTTGAAGTGTAAGGACTTCAGCTAAATGAATTAAAGAAAAGACTGACGAAAAAGGAAACTAGATGTTGTCCATTCAGGACCAAAACTTCTTTAAGCAGAGTTAAAATAACTTGGTTTAAGGTCGAGCAACTTCTTGTCCCAACAGAATAACTCGATGAATCTAGAGCTTGATTCAAAAAGATAGTTTCGCTTTGAATATTGCTATTAATAATAACTTTGCAAACCAAATGATGACCCAACAGTGTTATGGTAAACGAACTTGAGCTAAACTTTATGCAAACTGGTTAGAAATCAATTCTTAATGAATTACGGAAAAGACTCTTTTACTGGCGAAAAGCAGATTTGTCCAGAGTTGAAACTCTTGACCATTCAAGACCATAACTTAACATTTTATCAAGATTGTTTCATTTCCACCTCATATTCTTGGTAATTTCATCTTTTTTGCAGAGGCTAAATAGTGTCTGTGAGCCTAGGCTATCGATATCAGTTCAATGTTGAATAGCTAGCTCAAAACATCAGTAATGATACCTTACTAGACAAAAATCAGAGCAGAGCTCAGTTTGCTCTTGTTTTTATGAAGATTTGGACGTAATGGAGGCTACGAGAACTGCATCTCAAGCACCAAAACTCATTTGTTTTCATAATTGTAATGTTCCAATTCTTGCAATTGCTAATTTAGTTCATGTTTCGTCGAAACTCTTTAGTTTGTAACAGTGCCTTTAGATTGTTGAATAAAACAAACATTTATTTCATTTTTTGAGCCTTTATGCACAACTTTGATTGTTAAACAAAAGAGATGCTCTTTTGGCGCCCTTTTATGGCGCCTCGACAAATGTTGAACACGTTTCTGTTTGCCCATTTAATTGAGATTATCATTTTGTTATTCTACCGCTTCTTCACTTTTGATCATTTCCTCTTTTCCTCCCATTCCCAATGCAACTCCTCCCTCACCTTGCTTAAAGGCAAACTACAAGTATCTTTTTGTACTATTATGTACAATCGTTTTGCGTCTGCCCTTTAATCACACCTACAAGTAAGGGTACAATTCACGTTATGCACTCGTGCATGTTAACACCAGTCAAACAGTATCCATCAAAAGAATGTCATTTACTTACGATTCATCGGTTCCATTATAACAATGCCAAATGATAGTAATTATGAAGATGCAAACAACAAGGTAATAACATTTTTCATCTGCGACCCCAAAACACGGAGAGAAAACACACAAAAATAAAGAGCGAAGCAAAAGTTTGATTAAAAGTCCCAATAAAGCAACACAACAAACATTATTCATGCACAAAAACAAATCTGATAAACTTGCAATGATTTTTAATTTAGATTCTGAATAAAATTACATTACAAGACAATTGAACAATCCAATTTCAAACCCCAAGCCTTTGCTCATTAAAAGCACATAAACATCTTCTTTACCCAAAAGTCGTTCAAGACGCTCCTCTCAGTGTGTCCAGTTGAGAGACATTTTAAAAGGTAATGAGTCTGAATGAAGATGAGAGCAAAGATGAAGATAAAGAAGAGAATGATCTTTGAGTATAAAAATTTGGGCAGATGGAAGCTGTGGTTTGCTTCTTCTCCGATGAAACGAAATGATAATAAAAAAAGAAGACTCTTGACTCTTGACATTACTGCTACCTTAAAAGGTCTGGACAACTTTTATTATTGTCTCTGTTCATCGGTAAATTCATCATGTCCCATCATTTGGACAGTTTTACTCTCTCCGCTCCCAACGGTACTCAGCATCTTCATGAGGCACACCTTTTATCCTTCATAATTAACCCAACAAGAGACATAAATTTCATTCAAGACGTGCACATGCAAAATCAGTGAGGGTTGAAAAGATGATGATGATGATGTTAATATAATTCAAAGTACAAAAGTCATTGCATCTGTTTCATGTTGCTGCTCTTTTTGTCCTTTTTTATGTGAAAACAAAGAAATGGTGAAAAATGAATTAGACTGAGAGAGTCGGGAAAAAGAGCAGCTTTTATAGTTTTCGAAATGCTTCAGCTTCTCTTGAATACTTGGTGAATACTCAGATTTATGGTTGTACTTGTTTTAACTTTATAATCACTTTTAAGGTAAGAATTGTTAATTAACTTGGAAAGTACGCAAAAAGCTAGTTTGCAAAAGAAGATGGAAGTTGCAGATTTCAAATGATGACAGCGATAATTGTTTGTAGGAGCGTAAAAAAGGTTTGCACAAAGAGTTTCAACATTGTATTTAGATCGAAAAGGTTTGAATAAAAATGATCAATTATCCTGTAAATCGGATAAGAGTCAGAGATCATTAGATTTGTGCATAAATAAAGCAATAAAGTTGGCGAAATTAGAAACAAAAGTTGAATTTGCAATGCAAAAGTTTCGTTGATATACTTTTAGATCTAAATAATAGTTTAGAATCGGTAATTGGGTTCAATTCAAAAAGATTGATTTCTTTTCCAGATTATTCTCATTAGGCGATTGTATCATTTAGAATGCATTTTAAAGCAAGTTTCCCGAAATGAAGTAAAGTACTTGAATCTGGTTAATTGTCTGTATGATTTGATGAGCAATTTGGTAATTAAACAATCATTATGAAACTCTCATCAATTCCATCAGTAGCGATAATATCTTTGTTCAGTGGGCAACTTACAAGTTAATAGTCCTGAAGTTTAGTGGCTTGACCATTGTCCTAAAGAAAAGTCTGAAGTAAAAGATGTCGTTACACATTCATCAATTTAGTTATTGGGTTTAAAAATATTTATGGTATGTTGCATTTCGCATAGATTATTATTCACAGAAATGAACCGAATCAGATTTACTGCTGATCAATAGTCAATTATGGTTTTGTATTAATTTCATAGAGAAAATCTAATTGATCGACTTCTAAAATCGAGAGCTTTTTGATTGAGTTTATTGATTGATGATGAAAATGCAACAAGTTTGTCTAGCACAAGAAAATTACTCAAACTCAATATGACAAGTTTTGCCACCTTTAAAGTTAGAACCTCGATTGGCGTGAATAATTTCAACAGCGCCCAGCATTGGTAAGTTAAGCGTGACAAAATACATAAACATTGCCGACTATTGTATTTGCATCTTGAATCCAAGTTGAAAGGAATCAAAACTTGGACAAGTTTGGAGCTTAAAAACTTGATCATTAACCTGACTATTTTACTTGTATTTACGTGCATTTACTTGACAATACAACGAAAAGAAGATCAATTTTCGATTTTCTATCGCAACCATTGCAAGAGTGGTTTTTTAATAAACTTTTGCATACTGAAAATGGAAAGTTATTTGAATCGAAAAGCGTAAACTGACCAAAAGATGGCAGGCCAAAGTGGATATAAAGTTTTCTTTATTGTGTTTCGTTTGCTTGTTTTCATCAAGTTATCATGTTAATATTATTTATAATAAGGTATGTAATGAAAATTTACACATCACGAAGTGTTAATGCGCTAAAACAGTATAAACAGATAGAAATACAAATAAATGTTAGATTTAACTGAACGATTATCTCTTAATAATAAGGTTGATTATCACATTGAAAAGGCCTTTTTCATCTTCAATAACAATCTTAATAATAACAAGGTTCTCTCATCATTGCCAGGCTATTTAACAAATTATATTAAATTAGTGAACCCATAAAGGATGCAAGTGCATAAATGAAGTTGAGTTGATTAGTGAAGAGATCGTGTTCAAGTAGCTCAGCACTTTAAGAAAAAACAAAAGCAACCCAAATCGTGATTAAACAATTGTATGTAGAGCAAATGATATAATAAAAAACTGCCGAGAGATTCAATTATATTTTGTTTTTGCTTTTCAATTGAATTAATATTCATTCTGTGTAGCATTCAATTGGATTCAAGTTCAACTTAAACTACCGAATAATTGCTCAGATAAAATCTAAGCCCAAACATTGCGTCAAGTGCATTCTTTTGGTTAGCATATTTGACTAACAGCAAACTAATTAAAAAATAAACGATCGCCAGTTTTAAACTTCATGTCATTCGTTATTAAAGCATAGTTTAACCAAAAGAAGGTAAACTTCAACCTTCACTTTACAACTTTGAAAACTTGAAAACTCATCTTCATTCATCTGCAAATTTTATACAAAATTGTGTCGTAAAACAAGCTTTGGTTACCTTTTGGGAAAAGTATCGCTTTCAAATGGATCTCACAAACTCTCTGCAAAGGTAAACTAAAGTTTGGATAGTTTTCAATCTTTGCTAGACTTGTTTTTGTGAAGATTCTGGCTATGAATCCAAGCAAAGTCATTGTTTGATTGATTCTTAGACTGTTGGCTTTAGTTTTTGGTTGTAATTTGATGTTTCAAAGTAAAAAAAGATAGAAACCCAGGACAAAAATGGGATCATTTAGTTCTCTCTGATCAACTTTCTGTCACTCTGCTAGTCTATGCAATGTTTTTTGTTCCTCAATCGCTTTATTAGTTTGATTCTCATCTTTTTTGATATTGAGTAGAAAAGAGCCGAATGATTGTTACCCAAGTTTCTAGGAGCCACTAACGGAATGTGCATTTTAATACATCAACACTTACTGTTCAGGAAATGTTTTAAGGTTGGTTATTCAGGAAAATAGAGTGTTGATCATCATTCAAATATCATGCTGGTTCCTGAACATTATAACCAATTATACCATCAGACAGCCACAAAAAATGAACCAAATCAGAAGATGAGAGGTAAGAAAAACAAAAACATTGAAACTTTTTCCTTCTAACCATCGTGGTACTAATTATGGATAGCCAAGTATTGAAGGTAACAATTCAAAAGTAAACCAGAATAGATACAAAACCAAAGTTTCAACCTTAAAAGCCGTGATTAACAATGCTCAAGCAAGACTGGCAAGAATTGTGAATGAAAATTGTAAACTGAGAAAGTGATGATAATCAGCATGCTGTGTTGATTTAGCATCAATTTATGGTTGAGCTACGAGAGCGCAAAGAGCAAAAGATGAGGCTAATAAGGAGATGATGGGAGTGATATGATTAGTTATTGCCTTTCAGTGGGAGGTTGAAATTGATCAATGCGCTTCTTGACTTCAAGTGTTTATTACTTGTTCCCAATGTTGCCCAGCATTACAACAACAAAAAAACATGGAAACTTGAAAAAGAAGAAGAAACACATATTCCATTTTCCTCATTTCACTCATCTCTTAATTGCACATAAAAATATCATCATTACAATAATATGATTGTAAATCTCCAGGAAACTTTTCAAGTAAAAGTGGAAACAAAAAGAGAAAAGGTATTAATCTGATTAGAATGAAATGAAAACTCTTAAAATAATCGTGAAAAAAGTGATTATCGATAAATTTGAATTTCTTTTTGGCCTTTTCTTCATCCTCATCTTTTCCAACTTTTCAAAACTTTTTTTTTATTCCATTTTTTTCCACTATTCTGCTTCTTCATTTTGGATATTTATTTCAATAATGAAATCGATTGATCATAATGGTAACCAATTAATAGGAAATTAAATATCGATTAGATGTGCACTTTGAATGCGAAAAAGGAAAATTCAAATTATCTTTAATATACTTTTGATGAACGGCGAAACGAAGCAAAACCAAGTGATCAAGTAAATAATAGATGAGCTCTTTTCAGCTTAAACTTGATTCTCTCAGGCAATCAGGAGAAATGTGTTTTATCATTATTACGTTTAATATCATTTCGTTTTTTTCTTGCTTCAATATTATTAAATATTATTGATCCTATTATTTAAGGTAAAATATTATTCAATAGCTATTAATATTTAGCCTTAAACAAGAAGCATCAACAGCCTCATGTTTTCAGTGCAAACCTTTTTTTTTGACTTGACTTAACTTTTTCTTTACGCAAATTTTGGTTCACTCAAAGTCTTTTCGTCTAATCTTGTTGCTCAACTTTCTTCAGCTGATTAACCATTTCATGAAGCAAATCAACCTTTTTTCAATTGAATTTAAAATTAATTTCTTGTTTACTCCATTCATTATAATGAAATTTGATTGAGCTTTACTCGATGAAAACTTTGCCTTTAAGCTCATTTTCATGGTGAAACAAAATGCTGGCCTGATGAGCTTTCATTATTTACTCGTCAAAATTTTGTAAATGCTATTGAATTTGCAGATTAAATTTGATTGAGATGAAAATGATTGAGTATCGATAGACTTTAGTTGATTTAATGAGTTCTCAATTAGATGCTAACCTTGGAAAGAAACATTTATGCAATGTTTTGTCGTTGAACAGTATTCAATGACAAGTTCAAGCTCGAACTTGATTCGTTGGAAGATGAATTCTTAAAGTCCTTTCAGTTAGTTTCGTCTTCAAACGTCATATCCAAGAATGTCTTTGAGAAGCTTGCAATTATTCTAGTCTTTAAAGGAAAGAAAAGTATTCGATTTGCCAGGAAAAGACGGTAATCAATGCTTTTTAGGTTATGATTGCTGAACTTTGATGATAAATCAATGATTGTAAAGGTTATCAAGTTAATTTGCTCAGGAAAAGCGAAACAATGCTGAAGATTTGTTACCGAAAAATTGAAAGGAAACAATCAAAATCTACTTTTAATGTTAATAACAATTTAAATTGAATAACAGTGAATGAAATATTGGATTGAAATAATTAATTTGTGTAAATCAAAGAGCAACTTGTGTCGGTTGAAGTAAAAGTCAATTAACAATTTAGGGAAGGAAAGAGTTTAAAGGTAAAGAAAAGTATCTCAAAGTAAAGCAACAGGTGAGCTTTGAGGTGTTAAACCTTGTAAGTGAATAAAGCTGAATGATTGTAAGAAGAGGAAGAAGAAGAAGAAAAGCTGACCAAAGAGAGAACCAGCGTTATTATGAAGTTGATCTGAAAGTTAATGGAAATTGAATGAAGTCCATTGGAAGACAAATAGAGACAGTGAATGGGTCAATAAATCAAGCAACATTGAGCCAAGTGTTTGACAAGGTACAAGCTTAGCAAGAAGCAGAAGCAAAAGAAGAAGAAGAAGTGATCTTTAAATAGCATTAAGATGATGATAAAAGAAACCTTTGGTGGGCCAACGAACATTGCTCATCATTCTGATAAATGATTCTTCAATACTCTCACTAATAACCTGAAAATTTCATCTCATTTTTTACCTTCTTTTCGTTCATCATTTGTTAATCTCAAAGTCGCTTTTGACCTTTTTTTCGCCACTCTTTTGTACTTTACCTGTGAAAAGATTAGCCCACAACAAAAGAACCAACTATTGACCTTTATTGTCTTCGGCCCGTTTCTTTCGTCCCTAACCTTGTCTTTGATCTCCAACAGATCAACTTGTAAAACCTCAAACATCGAACCTAATAGACTCTTAATTTCTTGCCTTCCTAAACCCTCATCACTGTGAAAGAAGATGAATGTTTGTTCCAATCTTTTTCAGGATTCTTTGATAAATTGCAATTTAAATGATATTCTTATTCATTTTCATTCTTCCTTCCATGGCATATCATCATCATTATTTCATCTTCCAGTTATCTCATTGTACAATCTTATTGTTTGCTGCGATTTAGTTGTTACTTTATTGTTGTTGCAAATTGTTATTTAATTGCGATTCTCAATTTACCTTCATCAATGAACTTATCAGGGTAACCTGAATGAATTATCAGAGAAGTAGAAGAAAAAAGGTTCAATTCTTTCCTAACCTTTTCTTTTCTCATTCAATAACTTTGATTAAATCAGCTAATTGCCAATGCTCTATTGTAGTCAATTAAGAGGGAATCAACATGAAAAGTTTTTTACTTTACTTGAGCAACAATTTTAACCCTTTTCTGTATTTATAATTTAGTAATCAATTAAATTTCAATTGAAAATGCTGTTTCATCATTTATCAAAATTAAAGTCATTTTCCTTCGCTTTTGATCAATCATTTCCATTCATTGAATCTCAAGATATCTTACTTTGATTGTAAATTACAATTTAACCTTTTTTCCATCTTTGCCTTTGCCTGAATCAAATTAACGAGTTAATTGTGCAAATATTCAATCATGAATCAATTATATTAACAGAAAATTGTTTCCAAATGTTTACCGTTAAAGTTCATTAATCAAATAAGAGTCGATAAGAAAATGATAGTTTATTGTTTCTTGAAAGAAATGCTATAAATATATTTGTAAATGTTGAACCCTTCAATTTACTCGATAATGTCCATTGTAAACTTTAACCAAATTGTATTCAAATTATGGCTTTTCTCGAGGTTTTACCTGCCAATACTTGGACCTTTACACTGGTTACTAATGGTTAATTAACCAGTTTTGTTGCTCTTTTGCCGATAAAAAGCAAAGTTTTATTTTCTTCTTTTTTTCTGTGGTTCACCTTTTCTTAGAGGTCTTTTTGTGTGTGTTTGAGGTGCTCATCTTGCTGATTATCATCATTAGCATCATCATACTAACTATCAATGTAGATCGATCATTAAGCAACCAGGTGAAACAGTCAAAGGGAAAGTTTATTACAAAATAGTTACAGAAGGCAAGAAACGAGAACATCAATAACCACTTTACAGTCAATGCTTTTTTCGTGTGCCTTTCCACTTACGACGGGATGACTTGGGATGATGAGAGGTAAGAGGACTTGGAGAGTCTCTCATTGCGTCTACGAATGTCATTAGAGGTAAAAAAACATACAGCAAGAGTCAAGTTGCTGTCGTATCGATTGGATTCAGCTGCTGTCCAATTTTCATTGATTGCTTATTTTCCTTTTCATACTCATTAAATGATGAGTGTTAAAAGTGAGGCGACATGGGCACATGAGGCAAGACGAGGAGTGAGGACAAGCCGAGCATAATGTTTATTTCAACCTACAAGGTACATCGATTGGAGCATTGACCATTTCTCAGTCTCTTGTCTCTTGCGTTTTGCTGCCTCATATTAAAGTGTCGACTAAAAGCAAAGGACAGCAGTAACACAGAAACCAGTTGAACCTCACATTTAATCATGTCAATTGTGGCATCACTTGGCCTTTGCTGTTGTTGCCTTACATTGCATAGTACATCATTATCAATGAGTTACAGACGCCTGTGCAATGTCCATCGGGCTTGTTCAAGAAGTAGCAGAGAGAGAGAGAAAGAGACGCACGCTGAAGAAGTAAAAAAATTAATTGACTTTTTCTCTGCATCATCCTTTCCAAGTAAAATAAATGAGTCAAAAAAGGTAATCATTATCTTCTTACTTTCACCTCTTTACCATTTTCCCTCCTCTTTTGCTTCTTCACAAAAATGATTCAATTACAAAGCACGACTTTAAATTTATCAAACACAAAATTGATTCCAATCCAACATTTGCCAAACTTTTTGAGTTTACAAGAAAAATCGAAGAAAACTTTTCCAAAATCCTTTAAAAAGTTATTCAAAGTGTGAACGATCAAAGTTTGAACGTCTCATCATAAGCCAAGTCTCACCAACTTGAAGTTAAACTCCATAATTTACCGAGCATTTGAACATTTACCAAAATTCTGCAAAAGATTATTCAAAGTTTAGAAATTCAAATTTCTCAAAAATGAATACTTACCGATAATGACAACCAGCATTATTAGCAAAGCCAAATTATAGCCAAGAATGCATTTCGCTCTAAACTCAATATTTAGGGTTAAATTGGTTCAAAATCCTTGAGGAGTTTTTGCTCTTTTCTTGGTTTATCATCTAATCTTTACAATAAAGCGAATGCACTAAAAGTTGTGGCGAAAGGGTTCTAAAAGACGACCAAATGACGGACATGATTTGACTAAACAACAGGTTGAGCTTTCTTGGAATTCAGATTCCTGAGAGATTCCCGAAAATAGAGTCAAGAGTATCACTCATGATCGGGAGTCCACTTGTTTGATTAAATTGATTGAATTAATTCGCAAAATTATTGATGATAATGATAATGGTTAAGCAAAGTTGATTCTGTTGATGATGAAGATGGTGATGAGCAAAAATGTTTGAAAGTAAATATTAACACTTAATTTGTTTTTAATTAATCTTTTGGCTTTCCTTACACGCAACTTTACTTGTCAAAATCAAAGTAACCAGGATGTTTAAGCATCAATTAAATGAACCTTTTGCGTCTTCAACCATCTTGTGTGTGAACACTGAAACTTTTGTGTTATATCAATGTGTTTATCATGATGAAGATCAATTTACTCATAACAACGATAAGAATACAAATTAGCTCGTCTTTACAATTTGACAATCAAATGGCAACTTTCATCTTCATCTTCATCATCATCTTGCATATTCACATTGAAACCTCATCATCATCATCATCATCATCAGATAATTTAAAATCTAATATAGTTTTTAAACTACCGTAATAGCATCAAGATTTTTATCAAACAATTAAGTTTGAGTAAAAAATTGAAGAAAAAAACTGCCATTATAATGGTAATGATGGTGAATCTGGAAAAGCCATGAAAAGGGTTAACTTGTCAGAAGTGAATTGAAAATTGAATTAAACTACAATCAACCAGTTCGACTAACCCTTTTTACCTCATCTTTCACTTCAACTGATTATGATAATTTGAAATGAGAAAAGGCCTCAACATCATTTATCTAAATCAAAGTCATTCACAGTTTTTTTTCACTGCTTTTCTGTGTGTTGTCTTACAAGTTTCATTATAATCACAACCCAATCAATTTGAACAACTCAAGCAACTCTAACATTTTTGCGTTAATTTTGTGGTGTTATCATGAATTATCATGAAACCATCTTCATCTTTGAGGCTTGCAAATTTGAAATCAATTAACCTTTGAAAAAGTTGAACAAGAAGTAAAAAAAGAGTTGAAATTGCTCAAAAATTGGGATAACATTTTGGTGATTGAAACTGAAATTTCCAATGATTATTAATCAATGCAATCATTTTCCTTGAAACGGGTTAAATGTAAATATAAAGGAATGTTAAATTGGTGTTAACAATGAACTGAATCAGGTCAAAGTAAATGAAGTGAATAAAGTAGAGTTTGAATGCAAAAGTTTCTCATTATTTGGATAATTATTTTACTATTATCAGTTGTATCGATAACAATGCAAGGCAAAACAAAAGCAGCTAATATCAAATGTAAACAATTGTAATGAATGTATACGTTTCAGTTGAACAGCAAATTACATGAAATTATGATATTTGATAGTTCATTTGCCAGCCAATTTGCTCATCAAAAATTTTCTCCGATCAAAAGCGTTTAGTGTCAAAAGTCAATTGATATTATACTTTGATCAATAAGGTTAACTTACAAAAAATGATAACTTAAAGCTTCAGATTGCTTCTTTTGCTTGGCATCAGTAAATCAGTTGAAACAGATGATAACAGCAAATTACAGCAACCAAAAGATGATATACAATTGGACAGAACAAGGTAGCAGCTGAATTGGTTTCTGTGTATAATAATTGGGTAAAATCAACGGATAAAAGGAAAGTCTTTTTCCTCTTCTTCCTTTACCTGTGAAATGTTGGATTTTGAACAAATCTTTAATCAATAAATAATGTTGCCTCAACTTGCTCAGTAACTTCCCTGTAATTTACAAAGTATCATCATTCTGATCATCTGTCTTTAACAATAAAGTTTTCAATCCACTTTTTAAACTTGGTTAAACTGTGTGTGTTGGCCAAAATTTACCTCTTTTTTTGGATGCTACTAAAGTGAGTAGCAAAATGCAGTTGTTTGCAAGATGATGATGATGATGATGATGATGATGAAAGGGAAAAGAGAGAAAAAAACATTTTTACCTGTAATCACACCTTAGCTTGACAGATAACATCCAGGGTAACAACATTAATAACGGCAAGAGTAGCAGCAGTCAGGACTGAGCAGTGGTCTTACACATTGCTTTATCAATGAACCTTGGTTTTGGCCTTTGCTTTAGTGGAACGTAAAAAAGGCACAAAATGATCATTTCTCATTACAGGCTTCAACTGCTATTACCTTTTCCAGTAACAATGTAACTTGTACTTTTCAATTTCTTTGGACTTACCTTTAATAACTGGTAAGCTTCATCTTCCTTTACTTCTCACGAACCCTCAAAATTATGGCATATCATCATCATCATCATCATTTTCGTCAACTTCAAGAGTTATATAACATTTCTTTTCATCTCTTGCAATTGCAATTTACACAATTCTTATCATTATCCTCATCGTCAAACATCATCATCTTCATATTCAACTTTTTTCTTTCTTCAACTTGCACTTTTCTCTTTTGTTGATCTTGAAATTAGTTTAAATGACACTCACATTTCCTTTCAACTTTTTCACCATAATTTCATAACAATAATCATAATCAGAGGTTTGATTGTAGCCTCATCCTTGACTCATTTCACACCCAATGAAACAAGACTGAAAATGAGGCAAAAACTGTGCGAATTGGAAAATTGAGTAAAAACAAAAAGAAATGATTCATTACCTTGAAAAAAACCAAGCGTTTGGACAACACTTGTTCTGGTCAGCGTAAGAACAATTGTCCAAACAAGGAAAAGCGAGAAAAAAGTTTTCACTTGTTTAAAGTAAAAATAAAGTTAATCAAGCAATTTACCATTATAATTATAGTGACAATCAAAGTGAAAGTCCAGCTAATTGTGAATATGATGATAAAGAGCAAACAATCAGATAGCAAATGTACATTTGTTTACCTTTTTTTACCTTCTCATTAACATTGTCCAAATTAAAACAAAAGACTGACACATAAAACAATGTCCATCTGCTGCTTGTACAGTAAAATAATTGTAACCATTAAAAGGTAAATAAAAATGAATCCTTAATGATAACCTTTTCTGATTAATGTTTTCCATTGCTTACAATTGAATAGTAAAAGGACAAATTACAGTCCGAGTGTCAATTTAAATGAGCCAAAAGTGATTAACTGAGCAAACAAACAATCTGCTAATTTCATTGTTGAGACTCTTTATATTTGGTCAACTCCAAGAGTCACTTTACTGGACTTCACTTGAAACTTGTTTCAAGTTTAATTATACATTATATAATTGCTGAAAGCAGAGTAAACCTTTTTCAATGGGAAACTAATTATCAGTTTCAACCTTGTTTTCATCAAGACTTTATTGATTAAAATGAATAGTCGATTGACTGAAACTTTGTTTTTACCTTTTCTTTTTATTGTTTTTAAAAAAAGTTCATTTTTTTGCAACTTTTACATTAATTTTTGTTCATCATTTTTCACATACAATATTAAGGGACAAAAAAAGTTGAGTGCTGATTACAGGTGACAAAAGTGAATAAGGTGAGACATTCGAGTGTTAAAATTGAAATGATGAAGTGCTCAGGTAATGAAAGAGTATAAAAAAAGAGGTTAAAATGAGTGTGTTTTTTGTTCCAAAAAAAGCGTCTTTTTTGGTTTCTGTAAAAATATATTTTTTGTTTAATAAAAAATAATATCATTATTCTGATGACTCTTTGATAACTTTTCAGGTAATTTATCTCTTGATGTCCATCTCAAGATGACATTGACTTTGCCTTTAAGCTAATGGACAAGATGAAAACATTTGCTTCCCATTGATTCAACACAAGAGTTTCATTTTCACTCTTTAACCATTTGTTATCCTTGTCTTCTTCTTTGGTCATCATCTTGTGTCCATTTTGTTTTAATCAGTCAACAGGTAAAATCTGCTTGCTTTTTTTAACTTTAAATATGAGGTGATGATTAGAGCAGATTTGGTTTTTACTTGTTGAGTTTGAGAATAGTTTTGTTTAACCTTTTTTTATGTGATATTATTTTTGACTTAGTAAAGGTATTCCGTGGTTGCTTTGGTAACAATCCTGGCAAAAGCCTAATACAAGTAGACCTGAGTTGAGGGTAAATTCACGGTCACATTTGGCGCACTTTTCAGTCATGGATTCCTCATGGGTTTTCATGTGAGCTCGCAGGTTACAGGGAAGAGCAAACTTTTTCCGACAAATTTCACATTCATAAGGACGATTGCCTAAAAGGAAGATAAAAGTAAAGTTGAAAAAAATGGAAACATTGAAAGTGTTCAACTTTGCACCCAAGTTTGTCTCAAAAGTTTCAACTTGACAAAAATAGTTTAAAACGATTTTTGAAATTGAACTTTTCTTTGGCTGTTAATCAACTTTTGTCAATAAACTGACGACTCTTGGTGCTAATAATTTATCAATAAAAGTTGAACTTTTGTCGGATCTAGAAGATTGAGTTTGAATGCTTACCTGTATGAAGATACATGTGATTACGCATATTTGTCTGTTTACTGAAACCTCGACCACAAGTGTCACACTTGTAGGGCCAAGATCCGTTATGGACGTACATGTGACTCTTGAGATCACCTGGAGTTGGAAATGATTTTGAACACAAAGTACATTTGTGAGGTTTTTCCTGTTTCAATGAAAAGAAGAAAATTAAAAATTTGAGCAAAAAAGTTAATGATCGACCATCAATTATCATATTGTATTTAGCAGATAAAAAAGGCAAATTTTTCATTCCAAGTGAAGATCAAGTTTACAGATTTGATTATGCAAAGGGACAAGTAAAGTACAAGTTGTTTTCAGGTAAAAAAAAGAAATGCAAGTTTCACTTGTTTCATCGTTTATCAAAATGATCATGAATCAAAAAAGAAGAAGAAAAGTTGAGAAAATGAACGTCAGGATTAAGGTGACCAAGGTGAATAATGAATGCAAGAAAACATGAAAAAGGTAATGTTTGTAAAATGTATTTATCAGCTAATATATTATAACATTTGGTGGTTGCAAGTTTCACTTGAAACATTTGTGTATTTTGTGGCTCACATTATTGATGATTTGTTTATTTGATTAATGAACTATGAACAAATTTGGTGATTTTTCAAAAGATTAACAGTGTATAATAACCCTGATTTAGTCTAAAGATGAAAAATTACTTTAAAATTGAAAGAAGAGAGAGAGAGAAGAGAAGAAGATAAAAAAATGAAATGTGACATGAAGCTGACATGAAAGAAGAGAGAAAAGATGAGAGATAAAAATGATGCTTTTAATATCATCAGGAGGTAGAAAGAGGCTCATGTCTTAACAGGGTGAAATGAATTCAGTAGCATATGAACAGGCAACACATTAGCCAAAAAGGTAAACGCAAAAAGAGCATTTCAATATTTTCTGTTTCAATTTGTTTCTTCATCTTCTTTTACCATTTCATTTTTTACTTTAGTTTCTAAGTTTGACTCAAGGCTCAAAGGCTATGCGAAACGGATGCAACAAAAGGGCAACAACGCTCAGATAGTCTTGGGTATTGACACTTTTGAATGCACTAGAAGCCAGTGTGATGCTCTGGTTGCGTGTTAAGTTTGGGTGAAATTATGAACGGTCAAAGGAACCAAGAAAAAAGAGGAGAAAAGAGCCTTTGGTGAGAGACATGAAGATGAGAGAGAAAGAGAGAAGTAAAATCGGTAAGTGATAACCTTCAGAGTTGAGATCATCAATTTTCATCTTTACCTGGTATTAGTGGTGAAAAAATCATTACAGTAGTCACCTTTCTTTTTCTTATCGTTTCTCATCATGCAGCTTATTCTGTGCCAATTTTCATTTTTATCTTTGCTTTTCTGGCTTACCTTTTGTTAGATTATTTTGGCTAAACCATTAAGACGTAATTTAACTTGAAGCCAGTTCTAGCACCTAAAGTGACCCCAAGATGAAAGTATCTAGTTATGGTTCTTGTTGATCAACAAATAGCCCCACACATGCAATCCATATGAATGCATCTTCTTTTGTGAATGCACTTTGTAATTACACTTTATTTTGACTTCTTTTTTTCGCCAGCAAACAATCATGAGAGAGAGAAATGTTGATTCAAACCTTTTCTTTACCTTTCTCAGTTACCTTGAGGGAGGAAAAACTATGAGATCGATTGCTCTTGAAAACTCATTTTTACTCTGTGATTCATTTCTTCTTCAATGTATGTTTGATGGTGTTGATGACGGATTCATTTTTTTGTTTAAATCTCACCTCAACTTGAATGGTTATTGTTAGTAAAAGAAGAAACTGGGAAAATGAAAAAAAAGTCATAAAACTACTGAAAAAAAAAGTAAAATGGATGAGATTGAAAGATGAATAACAAAAAATTGCTTTGAAAATATCACTTGTTCAATTGGTTGATATACGAATCCAGTTTTTTTTGATTATATGATCAATAACAAAGTATTTTGAGGAACATTTACTGGTCAGAGAAATGGTTATCGTTTTAAAATTACTAATTATGGTTGATTTAATAACATCTATCTTCTTCTTCTTCTTCCTCAATAGTGAGTGAAGAGAAAATCTTCCAAGGTAATCTTGTTTCTTCCTTTTCTTTATAAACACCTCTCAACATATTACCTTTACCTTTACTTTTTACCTTTAATTCTGCTATTGACTAGTTTTTCCTTTCCTTCAACTGATACACTTCAATTTGCCTACTTTTTTGCTCCTGTGATCTGCTGTGATCTGTTTCAATAATTGCAACTCGAGCAAACATTTGTCAGTTATCAATCAGTTGAAAGGTTAGAGGTTGTTGGAGTAAAAATTTGATAAAACTTTGTTTTGAGTAATTATTTGAGTGGTGAATGATGAAAAAAGTAAAAAAATGTGTGACAACTTGCAAGTAAGAATAGCGAATGAAAAATGATGCAAAATAAGAGAGTTTCATTATCGTCATCCATCAATATAATTAAAGGTAAATTAGGTGCTCTCTACCTTGAAATGATGGACAAGGTATGGAAGAGAGAGAGAGAGAAGAGAGAGAAAGAGGAAGAAGAAAAAGAAGCCAAATAAAGAATCAGGCCAGAAGCAATGAAGCAGTGAATATTATGCGTGAGAGTAACGAGAAAAAAGATGAAGTTGAACGTTAGGTTTTCATGATAGTTGCATGTGATTAGCTGTTTCTCAGTTCAACATTCATCAATATATATCGATTGATTCAAGGACTATTCAAGTTTTCAGTTTTTTCTACTTTTATTGAGGTGTGATTGTTGTTGTTTTCATGTTTTTTTGCTTTGTTTTTTTTTCTAAACTTTAAACATTTAAGATTTAAATGTTATCAAGGAAATGAAGCAAATTCTGATTGATTGTTCAATGAATTTTTATAATATACATCTCATGATTACCAAAAAAAAGTTACTTTTCAAGTGAAAAATTAAATGTTTATTGGAATCAAATCAACTTAGCAATTACTGTTATCTCGCTATTCAATCAAAAAATTGTTGCTTTCATAGTTTGTTGATATTTGGTTATTAGGTTGAAAAAGTTTCAGCTCTGAGTTTTATGGTCAAGTCAACCAAGAGTCGTTATCAGTTGTGATTGTTGGGTCAACTTTTGTTACACAAATAATGCAAAATAGCGTTAACTGGACGATAAACTTGAGTCTTGTTTATCTGGTTAGATGTTAACCTTGTGAGTATGGAAACATTGAACCATGCAAAGTTAACCAATAATTAAACTAATTGTTTTGAAATTGGTTAATAGTCAACTCAGTTAACTCAAGACAATGTTAAACATTGTGATAGGATGTGACAAAAAATTCAATAGGAAAAGGATATTGAAAGCAATGAGAAAATTTTGTTTTGTATAAGTGTTGAGTTGAATTGAACTTGCACCAGCCTTGATTAGTTGGTGATGTTAACCTACGAGCAAACATTAACTTTATTCATTTGCAATGAATTTCAATATTGAAATAACATTTCATGAAAGCTTTTCTCAATCTAATGAGCTTATAATTTCCATCCCGCACCCATCAGATTACATTTTACGTCTCTGAATGAATGAGAACCAATCAAGGATGACCAATCTTTTGAACAACATTATCATCTTATCTTCTTCTTGTCATTTCTCTCGTTTAATCAACATTTTCATCATTTTGTTCATCTCTTCTTGTTGCCACAAAAATCAACTAACCATTCAGTTCCCAAACCATTATCACTTCACTATTCAGATAATTAGTTTTCTTTACTATCTTTTCAACCGATTCTCT
The DNA here is from genome assembly GCF_039701765.1 of Tetranychus urticae. Classification (NCBI taxonomy): domain Eukaryota; kingdom Metazoa; phylum Arthropoda; class Arachnida; order Trombidiformes; family Tetranychidae; genus Tetranychus; species Tetranychus urticae. The sequence goes on along the minus strand of NC_142958.1, from coordinate 18,406,412 downwards.
CTCAGTGCAAAATGATAACTTTGACCATTGAATAATAATTTTTCTCAGTTATAGATATGTTTAAAGGAAAGCAAAAGGAAAATTACATTTTTTATCAATTTTCTTCATCTTTTTTTCCTCTCGCTACTCTGAGAAGTAAAATTGACTCAAACGGTGGCTTTTTACCTTCTCACTTGCTACCTGTTATCATATGCTCAATATTATGATTAAATGTTGAGAAAGAAAAAGAAGAAGAAAAATGCTGCCCTTTCATCAAAACTGATCAATTAACTCTTAATTGGACTGGCAACTCAACATTCAATTGGAATCGATTCCCTCAACATGACTCAATGTAGGCGACCATCAACAACACTCTGGAACCTTGGAACAGATTCAATTTTGTTCACTTCTAACTTTCCAATGAACATATCAATAAAGCGGATTGGCGATTAAACAAAAATCAACAGTTGAATCCTTCAGCAGGCAGTGAAGGCGAAGAAATGTTGTACAACTTCTCATGGCGAGTATTATTGATCAAAAGTAGCTACTCTTGATGTAGCAATTTACCAATAATAATGAACTAATCTATCAATATTAATCTTCTTCTTTCTCCTTCTTTCTGAATATTCAATGAAAACCTGGAAAAGCTTAAATAGACATGTAAAATGAACGCCCAAACTCACCCTTTTTGTTGACTACATATCAAGTTAAACATGAAACTTATGAAAGGGAAAAGAGCTGAAGGCAAAAATTAATAAAAAAATGTAACAATTAATGGCTAGAAAGGTCAAAGTGAAACAAGGTTAATCACTAATCAGTTACTTTGGTTGATTAGTGTTTTACTCGTTTTCCTAATGTTCATGATGGCTGAAAATGGTAAAGCCTTTTCAACGAATTATCACAAAATAATTAGAAAAAGAAGTGAGATTAAATTTATTCATTGAGATTATTCAAAATGTTATCGAAACTTTGATCTAATAATAGCTATAAAAGCTGGTGTGGCCAAACGTTGAAGGTTCAGTTTAAATTATAATAATGGCTACTTAAAGCATAATATTTGATAAAATTGAGATCAATTAGGCAAAGAGAAAGATTTGATTGTCTCAATGGTAATTTACTTGGTTGATCAGATGGGCAAGCATTTAGCTGGACTAGGAAGGCATTTGGATCTAAATTATTAATCATTTCAATAAAGTTAATAGTTGCTTTGGTTTTCATGAGGAATCACGTTTAAAACAGTGAGCACAATTGGATAAACATGAACAAGTTGAAACTCAATTGTTGAAAAACCTTGATTCTTACTATTAACCTTGGCATTTAGTTTTTTTTTAATTTTCCATTAAAATATCATTCAATTTACGTATTGACCATTCAATAATCGCTTACGAATGATACTTTGATTGCAACAGATTTACACTCATTATTTACATTTCCTCAGATTACTTGGACAGCGTCGAGTGTTTTTTCCCTTACTTTTCTCGCTGATTGTCATTACGAATCAAGATGCCTTTTGGATTGGCAAAGCTGGAAACAAAAGGAAAAAGCCTCGGGATTATCATGATACAAGGGGAACGGCTTTTTTCCACCACTTTATCCACAGCATTGTTCATCACTTTTTGGACATGATGAATGTGTTGGATCCGGGTGGAGGACAATCTTATGAAAAAATTGTTTGAAAATGTGGTGGACAATATGATGGAAAAAAGTCGATCCCGATACAAGTGGTTGTAGTGCACGTTGGTGAAGAGCAACCTTTCTACATATTCGTGGGGAAAGTTTTTTAGCGTTTTTCTCGTAATTCCTTGCAGCTAGAAGTTCAGATTTTCTTCTACATTGATTTTAAACTTGAAACAGTGAAATATGAAAATTTCAGAAAAGCTAATCAGAGCGGTTATTGAAAAAAACATCGCATTCAATTTTTCTAGATCCTAAAAATAAATCGAGATCTTGAATTAAATTATATCAGCACGTAACTTCAACCTTCCTTAATCTATTTAGGAAGAAAAAGTGAAAAATCTTTGAATAAATAATAATTTCCAAACTTTTTTCCCACAGGTTAGCAAATCCATTGAGTACTTAATGTTGAATTTAGTGAGAGAAGGAAAAATTAAAAAAAGATGAAAAAAGCGATTTTGATCGATTGGAAAATGGTGAAAATATGAAAGCAAAAAATTGCTCAAATGGGAGTGGGTATTGCTAATTATTATTACTATTATCATTATGAATTATAATTCATCAATATTGACCTTGAAATGCAAGTAGAGAAGGCAAAGAAAAGTAAAAAAAGATCGAGTTTAAGTCAAGGTAAGAAACAGGTAAACGAGATTGATATTTTTTGCATCAATGAAAGGAAAATAAAATGTTTGAAAAGTGAAAAGTTTTGATTTTCATGTTTGAACATGATGATGATTAGGAGTGGTATATGAATGGTAACTATATGGGTTTCTCAGGCAACATCATGAAGGTGATCGCTTTGCAAATGAAAGCAACAGAAAAACTTGTTCACGAAGGTCAATTAACATTTGTCTACTGCGAATTTTTCATCCCTCTTTTTTCTTCTACTTTTTTTTATGATTTACCAATTCTGATTCAACAATAATTATAATAGCAATGAAACTCGGACGATGCTATCTCGCCAAACCTTAGACTATCCCTTTAATTTAGTAGGAAAACTATCCAGTCCAGGAACTCCTCTTATTGTTATCGTTTCTTTCTCTCTCTTCACCATCATCATCATTTTCACCAAAATTTTCAAGCTTCTTATTTTTACCTTTTCTTGCCATCATTTTGCCAATAACTTTCAAGGTAAATAAAAATTTCTAGTTTTGCTTTCAAATGAAAATATCAATTGCAAGTATAAATAACTCTTATTACGATCTGATTTATCTTTATTTCTTGTTCGCCTTTTTGCTTACCTTTTTTTTAATTTGCTTTTAAGGTGTTTATCATAGATCATTGGACTGACGATGGGCAGTTGCTGATGACTGGTTAGCAAGTAGTGTGAAGTTGAATTTGATTATAAATTAAACTGGTCAATATTGCAAAATCTAGTTGAACCCATTCACACTTAAAAAGAGTAAACTTTTTCGATTTTTTTCTCGGCTTGATTATACAGTCCATTTGTGGGTTATCTTTGGTTTCCGGTCATTGCTAATACAAACAGAAGGCTTTCAATAGTGGACACGATACTCTTATCACTTTTTTATCCTTCATTCGGTTTCGTAGACTTTTTTGTTTCTCATCTTCATCATAATTATCTTCTTATTTTTTCGAGACTCTCTTGTCACAGTTGTCCCTTTTTTTGCAAGCTGCAGTTTCTGGACTAATTTTACATTATTATTACAAGAAGAAGATGAAAAAGGCAAGACAAAAAAGTACCAATAATAAACAGATATTATCAATTTGCTTGAGGTTGATGCAGCAAAGTAGGCAAAAGGCACAGTAAAAAAAAGAGACAAGTAATAATTATATGAATGAGCGCAAGTGATAAACAGTGCAAGGAGAAGGGCAAAGGAAGCAAACGCTTTTCAAGCCCATAACTTGCAATTTTTGCTCGTACACATTGACTGGAAATTAAACAGCAAAAATGAAGGAATGAGCAAAAGTTCCCGTTTCTGGTGTGTATTATTTGTACCACTCCTGTAGAGAGTTGAAGTGAAAACAGTAATAATAAACTTGACCCTTATGTTTATGTAAAAAAGGGAACAAAAAGCATTTGCAAAAATGTTTATGATTATGATGATTAGGATGATGGTGATCACCATAGCCTTGAGTCGGTATTCAAAGAGACAGACAGAGAGGATAAGAAATGAAAAGATACATTGAATTTCGAGGGTAAACATGGTGCACAAATGAAGAGACAGAAACAGAAACACAGACCACTCTAAGTGCAATCCTGTTATATAACAATTGATATGCTTTGTTGGTGAAACAGTGATTTTTGGCGTGAAAAGCCGCAGTGATAATAAATTGTGAGCGGTTAAACAAGATGCAAAAAGGTGTAACCATAATAATGATTTGTTGATGCAACTGTTGATGTTGATGTTTGCACAGTCAACATGAAAACTATATGAGAAGCTGAAAGACTCATAAAGCCTATAGGAGTTGGTATTATAGAGAGGAAGAGGAGTCAAGATTAAGCAGCGCATGTAACCACAACACACAACAAAAGAAGTAATTTATCGCTTCGTTGATGAACTTCACTTATACTGTTACTTGTTGAATTAACGAATCATAAAATTATAATTAGCAGCAAAATAGGAAAATAAAACAAAATGGATTCAGTGATTTGCTTTAGTTTTGGACACTTTTTTTGACGCTACTTCAACTCGTGTCAATTGAATACAATTGGTTGAGCCATGTCAACACCTTTTTATGTTTGCATTTGTGGCTTCAATTACAAAGGATTTAGTCTTTTTGTGTTCATCAAACCGTCAATCGATTAACTCATCCATGTAATTGATAGACTTTCGTGTTTCATTATTCATGTTAAATACAGAGTAAATGGATCTTTTGTCAGTAATAAAAAACATTGTACTGTCATTTCACTTGTTTTTTTCACACTTTGGTCAGTGCTTTTCAAAATGAAAATCAAAGTTCGCCATATTTTGGGTCAATTAGTGACACATCAAGTTTATAGCTTTAAACAATTTAAATTGTGATAATTGAATGAAATGATAAACAATGAACTATCGAAACCCGATCATTAGTTCAACTTTACTTCAATTTGCACATCATTAGTTGTTATCTCGACTGTTATCAACTCTACCAGTTTTAATAAGTTCATTTGTGCTAATGTTAAATAGAGTCGGGCAAAACTTGTTCAACTCAAAGTCATGGGTTGAAAAAGATTATGTTCAATGTTTCATCATCTTTTACTTGACTTTTTAACCGATGATCAAATTTTTACAATTTTCTCATCCTATTGAACATTTTCGCTGGTGATAACGGTCCACTAATGGATAACTTTGCAATTTTCATTGGTAAAGCCCAGAATTGACAATTAACAAAAGTCAAAGTGAAAAAAACAAATGAATTTACTTGCTTTCGTCGAATTGGAAAGAACTTGTTCGGTTCAAAGATGATGCACCGTTCAGAATAGTGTAGGTGGAAATGTGAAAGAAGATGAACATTTGCATGATTTAAAAATGTTGGATAAGATTTCCCTGATAATAAAAATTTGATCTTAGAGTCCCTAAATTTGATGTTATTTTCGCAAGTAAATCAATTTTCACATTTTCACAAGCTTTTTGAGACAATATGATAATTGATTGTAAATTGAAATGTTGCCAGTTAATAGATGGTCTTACCTTGTTGTGAGTCATTCGATGGTAATAAAGGTTTGAGCTTGCAGTAAAACGTTTACCGCAAACGTTACATTGATGAGGTTTTTCACCTGAATGGATTCGCCGATGAGTATTTAAAGATGATGAAGTGCTGAAACCTTTTCCACACACATCACAAACATGAGGTTTTTCACCTGTAAAATGAGAGAGAAAAAGCAATAATGAAAACATTGATTGAAACCAAATGATGGATCATTTTCAATTTACCTGTATGAGTACGAAGATGACGACGAAGTAAAGAGGGACGATCAAATGCTTTACCACAATATTCACAGGGTAACATTGTTCGTTCACGAGGTTTTTTGATTAAATTGTTTGCTACCGGAGCATTAATGTTAATCATTTTCTTGTCATTATTTGTATCAACAGTTAATTTGGTGTTTCCATTTGGTAAGTTTAATATTGTTAACGGTGTCGTCGTTTTCGTCAGAGTTGGTGTTGTTGATGGACTTGAACTTGACGTAAGTTTAACCTGAGGTTGAGTTGAAGGTGATGAGGTTGGTGTTGGTGTTTTGGTCAATGGTGAAGCATACAATTTATCATCATTGGTGTTGTTGCCCTTTGATGAATCCTTTTTAACTGACAATCCGTTTAATGGTTTACTTGAACATTGTTTAACATTTTTCAAATTGACTTGATGATGGTCATTGAAGTGGTTTACTTTCAATGGTTGAATCGGTGATGATGGAGATCGCAGTGAGCCTATTGAAGATGAACGTGAAAGCAGGGAAGATGAAGGTGAAGTTGATATTGTTTTGGATGATAAATCCAACGATAATAAATTCCAATCTTGATTGGCTGCTTTAGAGGCTAACGATGAGGCTAGAGTTGTTGACAAGAATTCAGCTTCTTTCAAACCCAATTGAAAGGATAACGGTATCGTTGGTAATAGAGTTGATGATGATGATAAATTAGATGACAATGAACTAGATGAGGATGAGGATGAGGAAGAAGATGATGTAGAAGAGGAAGAAGAAGAAGTTTTATCTGTTTTAATCAGAGGCGATGATAAGTCCAGTGGAGCTTCAAAATCGTTCAACAAAGAAGCCAAAGGTAACCTTGTTGAGGGAATTATAAACGGATAAGGATAAAGTTGAAACATTATTGGTCAATTGTTTGCTCTGTTTTGTTAATCACTTAATTGTTGGGTTAAATTGTGGTTAAAATTCATTCGCAACGAAACAACAACAAAAAACAAAAAAACAAAAGTTGAATAAATAAACAGTAAGGTAAGCGAGTCCAGTAAGAAACACAAATGCACAAAAAAACACGTTAACTTTAATGATTAGAAGTCAACTTGAAAACTAAAGCTAAAAGTTGTTGTTGATGAGAAACGTTGAGCTCAAAACGTTATCTAGTTTTAGGGTTGGACTTAACCTGCCTTTAGCTCCTTGAGTAGCTCCTTTAGTCCATCATCATTATCATCTTTACTCTCTTTCTCTCTCTTCTCTTCTTATCTCTTGCTTACTCTCCTTCGCCCTCCCACTCTCTTTCCCTCTCTTTTTCTTCTCTTTCTTTCTCTCTTATCTTCTTCTTCTTGAAATGGACCCGCTAAAAACTCGACATAAAATGTTTATAATAAAAACTCAGGCCATTGAATGGTGAAGAGTTAATGGTAAAATTGAAACAAAAGGTCCTCTAAATGTGTGCAGCTGATAAAGTTGTTGACGGTAAAAGTCCAAGTGTTTACCGTAAACTTTGGGAAAAGTCGCTATTTTTGGATTGAAAAAGGTTTTGAATGTTCATTTGAAAAATTGGTTAGTTTGTTGGCGATTAAGATGAGGTTAAAGGTAAAACAATTATCATTTTAGGTTAGATCCAATGGACTTGGATCAGATCCACTCAAAAATCAATCAGCCCATGAGAAGGCCATTTTAGTCAACATAAGCGGTCTTTCATCTTGATGATGTTGATTCATTTCATTGATCCCAATTTTGTTGTTGAACTGGTGATTCTTTCAAGTAAGCCCACGAGATGTTCGCCATGAAACTTGCATCTTGACCATGGAAGAAACATTTCCATTCTCTTGACCAAATCAATTCCACTTGATTCCACATCAACTATCACCAATCTTGATTTTAGTCCAAAGACAGGTTGCTGGGAAAAAAAGAAGCGAAATCAGAGAAATCTCCATTCTTTGATTCTTTCTCTTTGTAAATTGTGCTTGGTTTTGATCCTGTGAATGAATCAATTACAAACTGGACTTTTTCAATGAATTCAACCTCGCATGTAATTCAGATTTAAATCTGAGACAACATAGAGAAAAAATTGCATCATTTGACCGCATATTTGAGATGAAGACAGAGCTAAACACAATACCAATTTGTGGTGAACTCTGGCCTCCTCATGGTCGCTCTTTTTATACATTGGCTCTTATCTTGATCCAATGGGCTTGTCCCTTGTTAACCATGATCCTTTGCCATTACAAGGTTGACTCCTTTCTTCGTCATCATATGGAGACCCGGGTCCGTCTCATGTGTTTTAATGATATGGATTCAAAACAAAAGGGTAACCTTTTTTACTCCAAACTGGTTTCAACTATTTTGACCAAACGCGATATCAGGGATAAATTGAAACGAAACACAAAGGTGACTCGAGCCTTGTTCAAAAATACAGTCATCTTTGGTTTAATCTGGTTACCACTTAATCTGACAAATTTATATTTTGATTTCCTTCCCGATGACAATAGTTACCATTTGTCAACCACAACAATCTATTTAATACAAGCAATTAGTCAAACGATTGCTGTTCTCTCGCCAATAAGCAATGCTTACCTTTACTTTTGGTCCAATACCAATATAAGGAAGCAAGTTAAAAATATTGTTTATTTGATCGTTTTAACGGAATCAAGGCGTGATTATCCTTTTCAGCTGAATGACAATCAAAGACTTTTTAGAATCAAAATCCGAATCGAAAAAATGTTAAAACTTTACTAAAAGTTTCTCATTAGATTAAGCTCGAACGTTGCTCAAAAGTTTTTTCAGATTTTTCTTCGTCAATGTTACATTTATCCAAAACTTATTGTTTGCCAAAATTAGAATAGATATTAAACGCACATCATTCTCAATAATTGACAAGAAGATTCCAGCATCCCAGTCACTGAGAGCAACTGTGTCAGAGAAAAAAACAGTTAAAGTGAGTTTGACCAAAGCGAAACATGTAATGATCTCTTGAAAATGGCGAGTAAAAGTATTACATGAAAATTGAGACGAGTTTCAAATTTCATCATTGATGCAATATTACAGACTCTTTTCATGATCCAGACAAAATCAATCAATTAAATGATCGATAGAAAATTTTTGGTCATGTTTTAACCATAATATTGTTCCATTTACCTGTAACAACAACATAACGTTTAGATTTTTGTAGAGAAACAAAAAATATGCGAAAAAACGGTAAAAAATGTTGCTCTAATGATAATTGTTGGGTTGATGATGAAACGATTTATTACAACAAAATTCATGTTCAACACATATAGACACAAGAAAGACACGAGAAATCAATCATTCCATACCAATCAGACTATACCAGTTGAAATGAAGATAATGATGAATAGAGCGAATAAAAGTAAAGCAGCAAAAAAAAGAAACCAAAATATGTGGATTCACATGTGTGAGTGTATAAAGGTAAATGCTATAAATATTACATTATACTCTTAACGTTATCGTTGATAGCCTCAGGTAAATTCGTGTGTCTCGAGTTTCTCATTGCAAGTCCTGCATTTGATTTAATTGTTATGCTACCGACACGACTTTTTCAACGCTTATCCTCATTTAAATCCCAAGACTACTTTAATTTTATTATGATTACTACTATCATCACCATCACCACTACCATCATCAACATCAACAACATCAACATAATCATAATAATATAATCATTATCAATCTCATCATCAGAATCAGAAGATGAATAAAATAAAAGGTGAGCGTTATCCTTTTTCGTTATCTATCAATTCATCTCTACCAAATTACATATTGGCGTTATTTTCAGCTTCACCAGCCATCATTAACATTGAGAAACAGTGAAACAAAAAGCTCAACATTCATTTATTGAATTACGATACTTTTCAGTGTTTATCATTTTTCTTTCCTATTCTGTTCATCTCTTTTTTTTGCTCATAATTATTTTCCATCTTAATTCAATTCTGACCAAAACTAGTTATTATCACCAATTATCTCTAATTTGTTTCAAAACTCAACAAATTATCACTCATAATCGATTGTTTTTCGTGATTTACAAGCAGAAGTTTACTTTTCTTTTGGCTCATCTTTACATGAAACTTTTTTTATAACTTAACAGATTATCAATCAACAAGATTCGCATTTCATATTCATGTGAACAGCAACAAGGTTCAACATAAAACAACTGAATTTTCTTATGTGCTACTTGTTTATACATTTATACCTGTCATCATTATCATTAAAAATAGCATAATGAATTAGCTTCATGCTTCAACAATTCAAATGTTCACTTGAAACGGTAAAGGTGAACCAAAGTTTAGCTTTTGATTAACTGATAAAATTAGCTAATTCGTCATTTTCCATTGGAAACTCATGAATTGGAATGCAGAATAAAATGCAAATTCAGATCTAATGAGCGATATATTGTTTGAGTTGAGTAAAAATCTGATTTGTTATTTGCTCATTGAGATTTTTGGTACTTCATGCTTTGCTCGAGACTACTTCGGGTGCAATTTTGAGCTTCTCACGACATTCTTAATTCAACAGTTTTGCAGCAATTAACTAGATAACTTTAGACTTAAGAATCTTGTGGTTGAATTCAATTGAGCTGAGTGAATGATAAATCAATATTTTTCACCATCATTTGGTTCAATTTGTATCTCACTGATTTCTTGACACATGAAGACTAATGATATCATAAAAATGCAAAATAATTCAATGGCGCTTATTGGACTAATTGAACTTTTCATTATTATTCTGGAAGAGCAAATTGTATCATGTACTTACCCTAATGAATGACAAGTGCAATATCTGTAAGCATTTGTCAAGTTCATTAATTTCATTAGCCTTTGCATGGCTGATGTAAAAAGTGATCGTCAAGACTTTAACAAGTTTTATTGCTTATTAAACTGACATTTATTTGACCAAAGATTTAAAAGTTATTATGTAATTGAAATTAATCGGGACGATTTCAACCTTTTTTTAACTTTTCCTTTCCATTTTATCCAAATTCAAGTCTTTTTCATAATTCATTTGAATTTTTTATTGCTTTCATCATTTAGTAATATAATTATATTCAACAATTTTAAAAATCTCCATTCATTGGAACATCTTTCTTATGTTCCGATCATTACTTTTCACGGCTTTTTTTAATTGAATGTTGACTATTTTATTGCACTGACATTTTTCATTTAATCAAGTTTAAATTTATACCATTTAATCGCATTTTTTATTACTTTGAATCAGAATATATTTGACTCTTCAGATCAAGGTGCGCCTAAATTGATTAATCTAATGAAAGGATTAAAGTCTTTTTCCAATTAATCATATCGAACAGTATATTCAATTCGTGCACCATTAATAACGTATTATCATTACAATTGACAAAAAATAAGGTTCAATATCTAATGCCATCAATGGCTCATGTGGGATTACCAGAACAAGCGTATCAATTCAATGTATCTTGAGTTCCTTGGTTATTCATTATTCAAATTTTGATGCAATTGCAAGATTAATTACTAAAGTTTTCAATTCATTAACAAATTGGAAGTTTTAAACTCATTCAGTGAGTGAAATGACGTTGGTTGCACCATCTAACGATTAAACTGAATACTAATCAAGGGTCACGAAGTTACTATTGCAGTAACTTGCGCCATCTTTTGGTTCATTTTGTTACTGATAGAAAGGGTCTCTGGTTTAGCTGAAGTTTTTCAAAGTGCGATTGAATACGAGTGGAGCTACAGTATTAGTATCAGTGTTTTTGTTGCACAAATGATTTGTAAAACCAAAATTTACTTCATTGAACTGCTTAATTTTACTCTTTTACCTCTTTGAACCTTAAAATCAAATTAAGCGGAAGAAACCAACGTAATGTGATGATTTTTATAGCTATTGCATGAATCGACAAATTGCTAAAAGTTTGCTGGATGTCAACCAGTTGAAATTTAGAACAGATCTTGACTCTTAATTATTCAGATAATTCAGCGTGAAAATATCATTCAAATTATCTTATTCAATAAATGTTAAAATTTTAATTCTTTTTTTCTGTTCATTTACTTAATTAGTCATAATTAATAGCTGTGTTTACAGAGAATAATTATTTAAAGTCCGAGGGTTTGATCAATATTCAGATCCTTTCAACTGAAGGGCAAATTAGCTTTACAAATCAACTTCTTTGAATGCGACTCAAAAAGTGATGTATTAGATTAAATCGAGAGAAACATTGTGAATTTCGTCTTTAAAATGTGAATTCTTTAAAGATTTTGGAGTCAAATCATCTTATTACTGGATAGTTATTAAATAGACTACATAGAAAATGTAATAAAAAATTGGTAATGAAATCGGTCAATAAGGCACTGAATCCTACCCTATCCCGCATCGTTCTGATGCAACGGGTAGGTTTGACAGCCGTCCAACAGTTAATGGCCTAAGACTTTAACGTTAGCCAAAAGACTCAAAGTCTTTTTTTGCTAACAGCCCTAGGACCCTGTTAGACCTTTTTGACAGCACACTACCTCAGTTAATATTAAGTTTCAACTTGACTATCAATAATGATATAATAAGGTACTGATATTATTTCAGTTTTTTCCGTTATATTCATTATTACAGATAATTCAATTTAACAGGATCATTCCAATCGTATAATTCAATAAATGACAAAATTTAAATTATTTTTTCCTGTTTATTTACTTAATTCGATCATTATTAATAACTGTGTTTCCAAGTCGTAATTATTTAATGTCCATAGATGCAACAAATATACAGATTCTTTCAACTGAGGAACAAATTAGCTTTACAAATCAACTCCATTTTGCCTGATGATTGACTCAATTGACTTTGCTATGAGATTGACATGGCTTGAAGAAAGTTCCACAGATTCATGATTGACCTTTTTTGTTTATTAATTCGAGCCTTAACTCTCTAATTTTTCAACTACAAATCTCCACGCCCTATAACTAATTTAATATTGTCTATGACTCTGTTGGCGTACTTTCTTTTTCGTTTGAATAGGATCATTTGTATTGGAGATTTTAAAGCACTCCCATTAAGAATTATCTTCGAACAAACTAAACAATATATACTGTAATTAATACGATTCTTAGGTTTCGCTTAAAATCCTTCATAATAACTTCAAATTATTCTGTACATTATGGATTCTATTTTTAATATGCTTCCAATTTTTGTCAAAGTATTCATGAACAAATGAATTAGTGATCAAGCAGAGATTCTCATTAAATGTAAAACTTCTTCATGAATTCCGTGTGGTCGATTCAGTCTTTCAGCATTAGATATGGAGAAAAGTATCCAAAAATTCGAAAGTGGATTCGCTTAACATCCTCTGACCATATGAACATTCAGAGGCATGATAAACCTTTTTTGTTTAGTTTGTTGAGGTGCACTATTTTTGATAACGAAACATGATTATTATGATTCTTAACAAATTTACATTCCCTTTATTACCTTATTACATATCAGTAGACTCATTAAAAAACCGTTTTCCTGGTCTCTAGGTTTGCAACTACTATTATCGGATTGGGTTGATGGTGGTGTGATTCAGATGTCACGCTTTATGCTGATCGAGAGGGAGTACGAATTGATTGGACTCATCACAAGTTTCACTGATTAAACATGATTGAATAATCTTCAGACTATCATGGATGGATATATCCAGTGATCATTTCTCATGTGGAAATTTCTGTGTGTCAAATAATTCAGTGGTTGAAACTCCTAGAATCCAATAGATGGAATAAAGGTCGATGTCAGTATCAATGTCAAACTCTAGCGAATTTGTCAACTAAGCTTTGGTTTTATTCGGCACTGAAGTAATCTGTTAAACGCGAAAAGGAAATAATTTTGCATTTTAACTTTATGACTCTCTCTAGTTTGGATACGCCACAAGACTTTGGCTGACTGGGCAACTTTCGAACTAAAGAAATATCAAGCGATTAAAAAATGTGAAAAGTAAACTCAATTCTCTGCTAAAGGCTATTGAATATATTGATAATAACTTCACTTCATTAATCTACAGTTGTATCCCAATACAGAAAAATGTAATAAATTAATTCAATAAAAAATTGAGAGGTAATGAAATTGGTCAATAAGGTGCGAATTCCAGCTCAATTCCACCGTCTGGTAAAACAGGCTGGTTCGACAACAGTCCAACAGTTAATGGCCTAAGACTTTTCCGTTAGTAGATAGAGCTGCTCCTTCTTGTCTAACAGCCTTAAGACCCTGTCAAGACGCTGTCAGACCTTTTTGACTCCACACTACCTCACTTAATGAATAAGGTTTCAATTGGACTATTAATAATGATATAATAAGGATCTAATATTATATCAGTTTTTTCGTTTTTTCCGTTAATACAGATCATTCCATTCAACAAGATCATTCCAATCATATTATTCAATAAATGTCAAAATTTAAATTCTTTTTTTCTGTTCATTTGCTTAATTTAATCACAATGAATAACTGTGTTTTCAATGTCGTAATTATTTAATATCCGAAGATTCAACCAATATTCAGATCTTTTCACTGAAAAACAAATCAACTCCACTTTGCATGTGACACAAAAAATAGAAAATACAAGATTAGATCAAGATTCTTGAAATTATTTTGAAATTCATCTCCATGGTGTGGATGGTTCCATAAATTTTGAAATTCAATAGCCTTGACATGACATTGATATCAAAGGGATTTCAATTCTAAACTGAGGTTACAATTAAATAAAATGTCAGAAAATTAGCGAGATTCTTGATTCAAGGCAACGGGTTGTCAATTAACAGATATTCTGAAATTTAGTCGAAATTTATTCACATTTTCAAGAAAAAATCATATTAAAACAATTTAAAAAATAATTTCAGTTAAATATCGATTATCTCAAAGTTTTCAATACATTATTGTATTTTGAAACGGTATACAGTTTGATACAGAATAATGATTTAATGGTGCTAATAATACAACATGTAATGATAGATTCAATTTTACTTTACTCTGTTTTTTGAATACAACTTTTTAATCAACTGAAATGAAATATCAGTTGAAGTTATTGCAATCATTCTATTGCCAGAATATATCTGACCCATTAAGCTCCATGTCTTTTTGTAAGTGTCGAAAATCAGTATCTTTTGTTGCGATCTTATCAACAGTAACACATTTGACTTATGTTGATCCATTTGCAAGTCTTCAAATGTTAAGTTCATGCCTTCAAAGGGCTTAGTTTTCTCTACAGTTTTCTTGACCATGTCGAAAACGCGGAAAGTCAAAGACTTAGTAATGATGTAACATACATCTTTTAAAATGCATGCATGGATTCGATGTCCATCAAATGGGTTATTATACCAATGGACATGTTCAACGGGAAGGAAACAGAATAATTTTTGATCCTTTTGAGGGTAACAGATGATATTCATTTTTCCGTTGTATTCAATAAGTGTGTTTTTTTCCAGATCACACCATTTGTCAATTTTTTCAACTCCATCTTGAATGTAGGCTCTGTAGGAACTGGAACGGAAAAGAAAATAATACATAAATTAGAAATTAGATTGACAATAAAAGTTGAAATTGATAAAACTCACCTCTCTCTGTCAAATTTTGGTCTAAAACAATCGTAGAGTTGATTGTAATAAGCACTCGGAGATCCAGACATTTCTAGCCAACGATATTGCTTTTTAACAAAATCAAATCGCAGCCCAGCTCGTCCAGAATCAAAGATGACATCCACCACATGCTCCTTGTCGATAATCCCAGTAGGAATTTTAAAGTTGGCTTCGAATGAACCACAAGGTTCCCAACTATTGTCACTATTGAGATAACTCATCCCGATGCAATCAGTTTTCAAGAAATAAAGAGAAATTAAATGTTTCTCTTTAATTCGATTATTGAAACATAAATTACGACATACGTCAGGTTGACAAGTAAGTTCATCAAGTGACGGAAGATTTTGGACGACGAATTCGTCTTCTTTTATATTCAAATAGTCTCCAAATGTGTAGCACCATCTGATACATTTCATCAGATCTGGTAGGTGGACAACACGCGATTGGTTATGTTTAATCCATTTCTTGATGGCTTCCAACACTTGATGTTCATTTTCAATGGATAAATCCAACGATAGGATGTATTTAACTACTTCAAACGGAAATTCCAAGAAATATTCACCATTCATGATCCTCAGAAAATTTTTACTCAAAAAAGAATTCAACATTTTAAAGTTAAGCAATGAAGAATCATCTTTCACATGCTTAATTAAAATAGGGATCTGTTTGGCAGTAAAATTTTCGGCTAAAAATGATTGACACGCAGTTTTGATCGATTCAATCCTCAGATTGTCAGAAACATCATACATATGTAAAACGTTTTCCATATTGACTACAATCCAATCGGAATACACCCAATTAATTACTGATTCGAAACAAGATTCGCTTAGATCAAAATGAAATTTTGTCACAACTTGAGAAGAACACAATTCATGAAAAAATGGAATTTTTGAACAAATCAATGATTTAGAAACTGAATATCTTGATGATCGATTCATCAACTCGATTTCATCTTCACTTTTAATCTGCAACATAATGCAAACAACAACAGATTGAAAAGGTATAGATCAAGAAAAAGGATTTAAAACAACTTATAGTAAAGTTGAACTTGATTTGAATAGAAACAAAATTTAAAGACACAGTTAAGACAAACTTTGACTGACAAAGTCACAGTTAAAAATGGTGAATTTGAAAAGCCAACACTTTTTCAGACGATCACAAATGCATCACACATGCGTGTTCCACCCAATAAATTTTTGTTTTTGTTTATTTTGTTGATTAATCACCGCCAAAGATTCAAATTTTTAACCGTTTATTGTGCAAACGGTTTTTAGTTGAATATCTTTTGGATCAAGATAACAAAGTGTGAAATATCAACAATAAATACTGTTGAATATTTTGGTGCTTCCAATTTCATTACTTTAGTTGACTTTAAAGTGTTTAGACTGTTAATTGGATAAGATTTCATGCCATTACATGAAATGCGAGTGTCCAACACAATAATGATTTTTCTTTGTCTCGAGTTACAAATGACCATTTGTATTCATAATAATTTGTATTGTAATATCAATTGTAATAATTCAATTGATTCTATGAAAAAAGACAATTGTCGCGACCAGCTTTTTTCCACCACATCCACCACATTTTTCCACCACTTTTTTTTTACCGTTTTTTCACCCTATTGTCCACCATATTGTCCACCACCCAATCAACCAAATCAAACATTATCACTTTTTAAAGAGACTTTTCTCAATAAAATTGCCCACCTAACTGTCCACCACTTTCATCCACCACATTTGCAAACAATTTTTTATAAGATTATCCACCACCAAATCATACCGAGTTTTGCCGACTTTTACACCATCTAACACTTACACTATTAATCGCCATCATATCCCAAAAGTTCGGTATGATTTGGTTGATTGGGTGGTGGACAATATGGTGGACAATAGGGTGAAAAAACGGTAAAAAAAGTGGTGGATAAAGTGTTGGATGTGGTGGAAAAAAGCTGGTCCCCAATTGTCTTACCCTTTTTCGTCTCAAAGTTGGTGTAATTAGCTCAAGAATAGGCTTTCAACTTGAACCTTAAACATTTTTTGTTTTGCAGATTAGGAGCAAACCGTTCAACAGAATCATCAATCAAATTTTCAACTAAACCCTGATTTACCAAATGATGATTGACTCAATTGAGATGTACATGGCTTGGAGACAGTTTCTCAGATTCGTGATTAACCCTTTTTGTTTTGTTTATTAATTCTCTATAGCTCTATGTTCATAATTTTCCCCACTGCAAACTTTCTCCACACCCTGTAACGAATTTAATATTGTCAATGACTCTGTTGGTGTACTTTCTTTTTCGTTATTATTTAATCGTTTCGCATTGGGGTTTAATTGCTAAAATCGTTTTGTGCAGTGATACAATTGATACAATACATTGAGATACAAATACTTGAAACTGAATAATTATTACTTGGAACACATGGCGCATTAAGATTTATCTCCGCCCAAACTATAAAATTCTGTAACGACACTTATGTTTCGCTTAAAATCCTTCATAATAACTTCAAATTATTCTGTACATTATGGATTCTATTTTTATATGCTTTCAATTTTTGTCAAAGTATTCATGAACAAATGAATTGGCGACCAAGCAAAGATTCTCATTCAATATAAAACCTCTTCGTGGATTCCACGTGGTCCATGCAGTCTACTAGTTGAAGAGACTATCTCTGATTATATCATTTGTGATGGCGTGTATTGGCATTTGATATGGAGAAAAGTATCCAACAATAAAGTGGAAAGTGCATTCAATTTAAACCCAACATTTCTGCAAAATCCTCTGACCATATGAACATTCAGAGGCATGATAAGCCTTTTTTGTTTAGTTTGATGAAGTGCATTATTTTTGATAATGAAACATAATTATTATGAATCAAAACAATTTACATTCACTTGATTACCTTATTACATATCAGTAGACTCATTAAAAAACCGTTTTCCTGGTCTCTAGGTTTGCAACTACTAATATCGGATTGGGTTGATGGTGGTGTGATTCAGATGTCACGCTTTATGCTGATCGAGAGGGAGTACGAATTGATTGGACTCATCACAAGTTTCGCTGATTAAACATGATTGAATAATCTTCAGACTATCATGGATGGATATATCCAGTGATCATTTCTCATGTGGAAATTTCTGTGTGTCAAATAATTCAGTGGTTGAAACTCCTAGAATCCAATAGATGGAATAAAGGTCGCTGTCAATATCAATGTCAAGGTCTAGCGGAATTTGTCAACTAAGCTTTGGTTTTATTCGGTAATCTGTTTGTTCAAACCAATAGATTGAAACAGTATGATTATATGACACGGGATAAAATAATTGTCCAAACAAGTAACATGGAAGGGTATTCCGGGATTTTTTTGGTGCTGATTATCCAAAAATGAATAGGCTTAAACTCTTTGTTTTAGGGAAAGGTTTATTAGCTTTGGATCTTCTGCTCACCAGTTTTTTTCGGTAACTTTTTTGCAATTTATCTGCAGGATTTTTGTTTCTCGCCAATTTGAAAATTTGTTGTTCAAGAATGACTAACGTTGACCGACGTTGAACATTGAAAAAATAATCATTAAATATTAAAATTTTGGTCACTAAAAGTACTTTTCTAGAAGCCAATGATCCGCATTCTAGGCAACAATTTGTATCAGCTTATTTTAACTTCAACTGAATTTCGCTTGGATTTGTTCAAGTAACACATATTACATGCTTTATGTGTTTTTTGCAGGGTCAACACATTGGTAAAAATGTCACTACAACAATTATGCTTTAAATTTTGGTCAAAAATGGCTAGAATATGAAATAGGTCATGAAGCGTCCAGCAATCAAACCAGATGCTCGTTTATTACCATTCTGATGATCCTGTCCGATCTTTTCACTACTCACTACTTCACTTGGTCAACTACATACAACAAACAATTAATAATACTGAAACAATAAGACACTTAAATTATATCAGCTAATTTAATTTTATCTTTGAATCTGTTTTTCTGTTTATTTATTCAATAATCATCTTACATGTTAGATAGCTATCTTTACGAGGTTTTAATATTTCAATGTCTTAATGTGAGATTACTATTCAGGTTCTTTAAGCTGAAGAAGAACAAGTTGGCTTATAAAGAAACCTCAATTCGATGTAAAAGGAATTCTTCTAAAGAATCTCGAAAAACATTGTGCCTTTCATCTCAATTGTGTGTCAATGGTTTCATAGATTTTGAAATGAATTTATCTAATTACTGCATTGTTATGGAGCGGACTACAACTTCCAAACTAAAGAAATATCAAGCGAAGTAAAAATGAGAAAATTAGCTCAATTCTCGACTAAAGGCAAACTTATTATTGATATTAATAACTTTATTTTACTAATTTACAGTTGTATTCTCAATACATCAAAATGTTAGGAGTTGATTGGATAAAAAATTGAGAGGTAGTGAAATTGGCCAATGAGGCGTCGATGCCACGGGTAGGTTAAACAGCCGTCCAACAGTCAATGATCTAGGAGTTTAACGTTAGTGGAAAGAAACCTCTTCCTCAACTAACACCTAGACCCTGTCAGACCTTTTTGACTTCACACTACCTCACTTAATGGTCAAGGTCTCAACATACCTAATAATAATGATATAATAAGGTACTGAGATTATATCAGTTTTTTTCATTTTATTCATTACTACAAATAATTCAGCATGAAAAGACCATTCAAATTATCTTATTCAACAATTGTCAAAATTTAAATTCTTTTTTTCTGTTCATTTGCTTAATTAGTCATAATTAATAACTGTGGCTACAGAGTTGTGATTATTTAATGTCCGAAGATTCAACCAATAAGCAGATCTTTTCAACTGAAAAACAAATTAGCTTTAAAATCAAGTCCACTTTGTACATGACTAAAAGGAGAGTCTAGCAAATTAGATCATGAAAAACACAGTGAAATTCATCTTCATGGTGTGAATGATTCCTTAGATTTTGAAAGTCAATAGTTTCAACATCACTTTGATATTAAAGAGATTTCAATTCTAAACTGAAGAAGTTACAATTTATAATAATAAAAGAGCAGAAAAATAGCAAGATTCTTGATTCAAGGCAACGGGTTTAATTTTCCCGAGATATTCTGCAATTTAATCTAATTTTACATGACATTTTTCGCAATAATCACATTGAAATCCATTTAAAAATTTTATTAAGTTTATGAATTACAAATATCTCAAAATTTCAATATACCATGTTGAAATGGTATTGAGTTGAATACAAAAATCTCATTCATTGGTGGTGATAACATAATTGTAAAATATAATCTTACTTTACGCTCTTTTTTGAATACAACTTTTTTATAAACCGAACTGGAATATAAGTTGTTGTCAAAGTTATCATTTCACAACCAGAATATATTTGACCCATTAATGTCCACACCTTCTCGCGAGTATCGAACATCATTATTTTCTTTTGAGATTTTATAAAAAGTATCACATTCGACTTGTGCGAATCAAGCTGCAAATCTTCAAAAGTTAAATTCATTCCTTCAAACGGTTTACTCTTCTCGATAGTTTTCTTGACCATATCGAAGACGCGGAAAGTTAATGACTTGGTAATGATGTAACATACACCATTTAAGATGTATGCATGGATTCGATGTTCAGCAAATGGTTTGATAAACCAATCTATGTTTTCATCAGGCAAGAAACAGAATAATTTTTGATCCTTTTGTGTATAACAAATGATATTCATCTCACCGTTATACACAATCAATGTGTTCTTTTCAATATCAACCCAATCATCAATTTCCTCAACTTCATCTTGAATGTAGGCGCCGTAGGAACTGGAAAGGGAAAGAACGTGATGAAATAATTCAAAATTAGGTTCACAATACATGGTTCACATGTAATAATCGTAATAATACCTTTCTCTACCAAAATTTGGCTTGAAAAAATCGTAACATCTGTTGTAATGATCTAACCCAGACATCTTTAGCCAACGATATTTTTTTTCAACAAGATCAAATCTTAACCCAGTTCGGCCAGAATCAAAGATAACGTCAACAACATGTTCTTCGCTGATGACTCCAATAGGAATTTCATCATCTCTCTCGAATGAACCACAAGGTTCCCAATAATTTTCACCGGTGGAATAACTCATACCAATGATATTATCTTCCAAGAAATAAAGAGAAATTAAATGTTTCTCTTTGATTCGGCTATTCAAACATAAATTACGACATTCACCGGGTTCGCATGCTAACATATCAAGTTGTGGTAGATTTTGGACGATAAATTCATCTTCTTTTATATGCAAATAGCAGTCTTTAAAGGTATAACACCATCTGATACATTTCATCAGCTCCTGTAGATGAACACCACGCGATTGATCGTGTTTGATCCATTTCATGATTGCTTGAAATACTTGATATTCAGTTTCGATTGATAAATCCAACGATAGGACGGATTTAACTACCTCCAACGGAAATTCCAAAAAATATTCACCGTTTATGAGTCTCAGATAAGATTTCACGAAATTGTGCGAAATTGATGAGTCACTCAACATAATTTTAATAAAAGCAGCGATTTGTTTGGCTGAATAATTAGCTTTGATAAATGAACTACAGTAACTTGTAATAGGCTTAATGGCCAAATGATCAGAAACTATGAACATCAATAAATAGTTGCTATTATCGATAACAATCCAATCAGAATACACCCAATTAATTAATGTTTCGAAACAAGATTCGTTTAGATTAAACTGAATTTGCCTTTCAACTTGAGACGACCACAATTCATTAAAAAATGGAATTTTTGCACAAAACAAAGATTTAGAAACTGTATAACTTGATGAGCGATTAATCAACTCAATTTCATCTGCACTGTTGATCTGCATCATAATTTAAACAATAAATTGAAAAGTTAAAGATTAAGAAAGATGATGAAAACGACTTACAGGGTGGGGAGAAAGTTTCTAGGCATTTAAGCTCCCCCTTCTAAAACATTTTAATCCATTATTGTTACGTCACTGCCTAGAAACTTTCTCCCCACCCTGTACTTATCCAAGTTGAAGTTGGTTCGAACAGCAAAAAATTTTAAGTAACAGTTGAGACAAATTCGCAGTGCGAAATGGTGAATTTGAAAACTTAACAGTTTTATAAATCTTGAAATGTGGTTGTAATGTGCGCAATTGCGCATAGTTTATAATCACTGCTAATTGTTAAATTTTCAAATTTTTAGCCGTTAACTGTGAAAACGGTTTTTTGTGGGATATCTTTTGGATCAAGATAACAATATTTGAAATAGTAGTTGAACCTTTTGCTGTTTCCAATTTCATTTCTTTAGTTGACTTACAAATATTTTGAACCGTTGATTGGATAAGATTTCATGCCATTACATGAGATGTGAGTGTCCAACACAATGATAATGATTTTTCTTTAGTCTCGAGTTACAAATGACCATTAAATATGTCTCTTTTTCGTCATTTGATTAAATTAGTTGTTAACTGGCTTATGAACTGAATGATCAAATTTTCAACTAAACACTGATTTACCAAATGGTGATTGACTCAATTGACTTTGATGCAAGACAAACATGACTTACAAGATGTTAAAGAATGATTCTCACTTCTTGTCAGATTCATTATTCACTCTTTCCACTCTATTGGCGCGGAATAATTCGAGCCTTAGCTTTCTTTTGATCTCATTTTCCCTCACTAGAAACTTTCTCCACACCCGGTAACGAAGTTATTTTATATTTGTATTTATGTCTCAATAATTATGACTTGGAACACATGGCTCAGCAAGATTTAACTTCGCTCAAACTATATAATATCGCAACCTTTATTAATGTAAAGCTGTATTCGCAATACAGAAAGATGTAATAATTTAATTCAATGAAAAATTGAGAGGCAAAGAAATTAGCCAATGAGGTTTCGATTCCTTGCCTTTTCCACACCGTCTTGTAGCAACGGGAAGGTTAAACAACCATCCAAGAGCTAATGCCATCGGACCTTTAAGCTCTCAAAGCGTTACTTGCTTTCGAACTGACTCCTTTCTCACCTGTTTAATCAAAGCAGGGAATTTTTTTTCAGAAAATTTCGCCAAAAAATGATTGACACGAACTTTTGATTGATTCAATTTCCAAATGATCAGAAACTGCATGCATAGGTATAAAATTGTTCATATTGATTACAATCCAAACGGAATAAACCCAATTTATTATCGATTCGAAACAAGATGCGTTCAGATCAAATTGAATTTTCTCTCAGCTCGAGAAGAACACAATTCATTAAAAAATGGAATTTTTGCACAAATTAAATATTTTGTCACTGTATAACTTGACTATATTAAAACTTCATAAAACACCGTTTTTCAGGTCTTTAGGTTTCAATCACTATTACAAAGAAAATGCAAGAATCTGCCACATTGAAAATTATATTTAATGATAAAAACGTAAGAATTATTTCAATTCCTCCTTGTATTACAATTTAAATGTTACAATAGCTTCCAATTATTCTGCCGGTTAAGGATTCTAATTTCATAAAGTATTCTTCAACAAATGAATGAACAATTTACAAAACGATTAAATGTTTTACTAATTTAAGTGAATAAAATTTGACTTATATCATTGTGGTAGCTTCTTAATACAAGAAATGAAACCAAATGCCGATGATGGCGATTCCCTAACTATAATTAATCGTTCAGTAATTTATTGCGTCTCGAAGAAGCTGTTTTGTTCATCTATTCAGTATTTTGAGAAAATGTTTTGCTGTGATTTATTGGAATCAAGGGAAAACAAAGTAACTCTCGATTTAGATGAACACAGCTTTGAATTGATTGTAAACTGGGCTTACTCTGGTTGTGTTGAAATTAACATGAAAAATGTGATTCCTTTATATACCTGTGCTGACTATTTAATGATTGACACTTTAACAACTGAATGTAATATTTTTTTCTTTGCCAAATTCACTCTCATTGACCTTCCAATAATTTTAGATGCAGCCACCGAAGTGACTAAATTAGTGAATCGCAACATGATCGACTGCTTCATCAGCCGTCATTTCCTTAAGATCGTCAAATCAAAGCCATTCTTAACATTTCCATTCGAAGCAGTGAGACGAATACTGAAATTGAATTTATGGATAGATTCAGAGTTCCAAATATGTGAAGCCATCGTTAAGTGGATCGATTATAACCCCGATGAAAGGAAACACCATTTTATTGATTTAATTAAATTGATTCGATGGTGTTATGTTGACTTTGATATTGCTTATCAAATCAAAGGATATCGTAGATTCAACGAGTTGACACAATTTACTTCAATTATGTGTAAAATGGCAAATTGTTCAAATGGATGTTCATCAAATCGATCAATGCAAAGTAGTTTGATAAGCATTTTTGAGATCAACAAAGAAACGATTGAAATTCTCATTCATTGTAAAACTTGTTCATGGATTCCTTGTGGTCTATTCAGTCTAAATGAGACCATCTCTGATTATATCATTTGTGATGAACACTTTTCAGATGTTGTGTTTGATGCTGGTCGGAAAGGAGTACGAATTGATTGGGTTCATCGCAAGTTTCGCTGGTTAAACATGATTGGATCAGTTTCAGCCTATTATGGACAGATTTATTCAGTGATCATGTCACATGTGGAAATTCCTGAGTAAGTCAAATGATTTATAGAGTAGGTTTGCCATGTTGCAATCATCTTGATTTTTTTTGGAACCAAACTTAAAATTTACTTTGTATCCAAACCTGTATTGGCAAAGATTTATCAAAAGTAATTGAGTAAAATGTTAGTTCAATAATGAATATTATATTTTATTCTATCCTAAGAGCTAAAGTATTTTACTTGGATAATATTAACCAGGATTATTCATCTACAGATGAGGTATTTGGAGACTCATTTTTTGAATATGCTGGTTCATTTGTTACTGTTGGTTTTTCAAAGCTCAAGAAGCTTTTCTGTATTTTCCCGATTGACCGTAAAAGCTGGTATTTCGGTGATTTCACTGAGAAAACTGCCATCACTGGAACAATAATCAAGAGAACAATTTACATCATTAGTGAAGATTTGTCATTTAGAATAATCGATCCAGTTAGTCGAAGCTGTACTAAAACTGAACCATTCAAAGAATATCAGTTTTCTTTTGAAAATTTGCAATTAGCAAATCATGGATCTAATTTGCTTCTTATTGATAAAGCATCCAAAGATCTACTTACTTATGATATTGGGCATAAAAAATGGACTTATTCAGGTAAAATGATAAATCCTAACCTCTTGATAGCAATCAGTTCAGTTAATCTGCCAACGAAACACATAAAGAAACTTTACATGAAAAAAGATTTAACACTAAAGGATTATCAATATTATTCAAATGACTCAGTGGCTGGAACTTCAAGAAAATCCAATAAATGGGATCAATGTCGAGCGCAATGACAGCTCTAGCAACATTTATCAACTAAGCTTCGGTTCTATGCGACACTGAAGTAATCTGTTGGATGAATATTTGTTTGCATCAACAATTTGAAATAATATGATGATATGACACGAGATGAAAAAATTGTCCAAACAAGTAAGGTTGACTGGTGCTAAGCGGAAAGGAATGAGTGAATTTTGAATTGGGAAAGGACAATCTCGAACAACTTTCTACGGTGAACAACAACTTCCATCATAAATAACAGAAATGTACACGTTTTCCAATTCTAACAGATCACTTCACATGTTTGATTTGTTTACTAACAGTAAATCACATTGTATTTTATATGTTTGAGTAGTGAATATTCAAATTTTGAAATGAGATCATCTTATTACTGCATTGTTAGCAAATGGACTACAACTTTCCAACTAAAGAAATGTCAAGCGAGTTTGAAAATAAGAAAAGTAGCTCAATTTTCGGCTAAAGGCCAATATATTGAATATATTGCTAATACACTGTAACTTCACTTCATTAACCTACAGTTGTATCCCAATACAGAAAAATGTAATAAATTAACTCAATAAAAAATTGAAGGTAATGGAATTTGTCAATTTGGTGTCGATTCCTCCCCATTTCCACAACCAGTGACCTCAGATTGGTGTGGAAAGTGGCATAGGGAAGGTTGAACAACCGTCAAGGAGTCAGTCACAGGGGACCTTGAAGCCCGTTAGAGATAACGAAACCCTCATAGATCTTATTTGACTGCTCACTACCTTCAAAAGAGTTAGACTTCAACTTGACTGATAATAATGATATAATAAGGTACTAATATTATATCAGTTTTTTCATTTTATTCATCATTACAGATAATTCAACATGAAAAGATCATTCAAATTATCTTATTCAATAAATGTAAAAATTTAAATTATTTTTTTCTGTTCATTTACTTAATTAGTCATAATTAATAGCTGTGTTTACAAAGAGTAATTATTTAAAATCCAAGGGTTGATCAATATTCAGATCCTTTTTACTGAAGGGCAAATTAGCTTTACAAATCAAATTCACTTTGCATGTGACACAAAAGGAGAATCTAGCAAATTAGATCATGAAAAACATTGTGAAATTCCTCTCCATGGTTTGAATGGTACCATAGATTTTGAAATTCAATCATCGCACCATAAAATTTGATATTGAAGGGGTTTCAATCTTTAAGCGGAAGAAATCGTACTTGTATGCATCACAATATGAGAAAAATAGCGAAATTCTTGATGCAAGGCAACGAGTTCTCATTTTTTCAAACAATATGCAATTTAGTCAAAATTTATTTATATTTTCAAGCAAAAAATCATATTAAAACATTTATTAAATACATTAAAACTTAGAATTAGAATGATAATGACATAATGACAAAATTAAATCTTACTTAACTCTTTGCATACAGCTTTTTTATAAACTGAACTGGAATATAAGTTGAAGTCAATGCTATCATTTTATTTTCAAAATGAATTTGTCCCATTAATGTCCACACCTTCTTGCGAGTATCGAACATCATTATTTTCTTTAGTGACTTTATCAAGAGTATTATATTCGACTTATGTTGATCCATCTGCAAGTCATCAAAAGATAGATGCATATCTTCGAACGGTTTAGACTTCTCGATAGTTTTCTTTAACATATCGAAGACGCGAAAACTCAATGACTTCGTAATGATGTAACATACATTGTTTACGATGCATGCATGGATTCGATGTTCGGCAAATGGGCTATTGTACCAATGAACATGTTCCACAGGTAAAAAGACATATAATTTTTGCTCCTTTTGAGTGTAGCAAATTATATGCATCTCTCCTTTGTATTCAATTAGAGTGTTCTTTTGAAGATCCACCCAATGTGTAATTTTCTTGACGCCATCCTGAATGTAGGCTCTGTAAGAACTGGAAAGAGAAAGAACATAATATTACATTAATTTAAAAAATGTTCAGAATAATAATTGCAATTAAAAAAACTCACCTTTCTCTATCAAATTTTGGCTTAAAACAATCATGAAGTTGATTATAATAAGCGCTTGGAGATCCAGACATCTCTAAAAACCGATATTTTTTTCTAACAAGATCAAATCTAATCCCAGTTCGGCCAGAATCAAAGATAACGTCGACCACATGTTCATCGGTTGCGACTTCAAAAGTAATTTGTGCATCTTCGTCGAATGAAGCACAATATGACCAAAAATTGTCACCTCTGTAACAACTCATACCAATTTTGTTCTCGGCCAAAAAATAAAGAGAAATTAAATGTTTCTCTTTGATTCGGCAATTAAAACATGAATTGCGGCATTCATTTGGTTCACATGATAATGCATCAAGTTCATCTGGAAGATTTTTAATGATAAATTCATTTTCTTTTATATGCAAATAACAGGTTTTGAATGTATAGCACCAACGTATACATTTCAGGAGCTCCTGAAGATGAACGATACGACATTGATTATGCTGAATCCAATTCAAGATGGCTCGAAAAATGCTGAATTCAGTTTCAATACATAAATCCAACGACAGAATGTATTTGACAGCTTCCAACGGGAATTCCAAAAAATATTCACCATTAATGAGTCTTAAAAAATTTTTACTCAAAAAAGAATTGAGCATGTTATAGTTGAATGAAGTTTCATTTTTCAAATGGTTAATTAGCGCCGGAATATGTTGAACTGTAAAATTTTTCCCGAAAAATGATTCCGAACTTTCTAAAGATGGTATCCTCTGATGATTCGAAACTTCAATCGGTATTTGAACGTTGCCCATTTTGATTTAAATTCAATAAGACTGACAACAGATTAAAAGGTAACAGAGAACAAGATAAAACAACTTACTTTTTAAGTTGAACTTGATTCGAAAAAAAAGAAAACTATAATATAAGAAACAAAAGACACACTTTGTGTCTGACAAAGTCACAGGTTGAAATGATAATTTTGAAAAGCTAACAGCTCCACAGACAAAGATTAAAGGTTACTTTACTCCAAAGAGTAATTTACTCTTTGCTTTACTCTTTGTCCACAGACGATCACAAGTAGACCTGCGCATTCCATGCTTAATTTTTTTTGTTTATCTTGTTGATCAATCACCGCTAATTGTTAAATCTTCAAATTTTAACCGTTTATTGTGCAAACGGTTTTTGGTTGAATATCTTTTGGATCAAGATAACAATGTTTCAAATGTCAACAATAAATATAAGTTGAACCTTTTACTGTTTCCAATTTCATTTCTTTAGTTAATTGGATAAGATTTGATGCCATTACATGAAACCCGAGTATTTAACACAATGATGTTGATTTTTCTTTAGTCTCGAGTAACAAATGAACATTAAATATGTTTCTTTTTGGCCATTGGATTCAAATTAAATTAAGTGTTCAACAGAATCAACAATTTCATTTTCAACTAAACAGTGTTTAGTAAACACTGATTTATCAAATGGTGATTGACTCAATTGACTTTGCTATGAGATGTACATGGCTTGGAGACAGTTTCCCGTAATGAAGTTATCTAAAAATATTGTCAATGCATAATCAACAACCAGCAAAGTGGAAATAAATATAATTTTAATGAACTGTTAATTCAGCCATCAAAGATTAAAGCAATATCTCATCCGTCTGAGCAACTTGGCTATAAACATCTTGTTTTTTGATGCTGATTATCCAAAGATGAATAGGCTTTAACTCTTTGTTTTAGGAGAAGGTTTATTTGCTTTGGATCTTTTGCTCATCAATTATGGTCGGTAACTTTTTCGAAAATTATCTACAGTATCCACGTTTTTCGTCAATTTGAAAATTTGTTGTTCAAGAATAACTAACGCTGTCTCAATGAGATGCCTGATTTTGAAGATTCTTGACTTACAAATGTAAATGCAAAAAAACGCTAACAATGTAAGAGGAATTAATTCTGCGTGTTAACTTTATGCACTGGCCACACGCTTTCTCTAGTTTGTATGCACCACAAGACTTTGGTTTATTGGGCCACTTTCCAACTAAAGAAATGTCAAGCGAATTAAAAAATAACAAAAGCAACTCAATTTCGGCTAAAGGTCAATATATTAAACTATTGAATGATAACTTCACTTAATCAATTTACAGTTGTATCTCCAATACAGGAAAATGTAATAAAAAATTGGTAATGAAATTCGTCAATGAATCCTACCCTATCCCGCATCGTTCGGATGCAACGGGTAGGTTTGACAACCGCCCAACAGTTAATGGCCTAAGACTTTGACGTTAAACGAAAAGTCGACGACTTTTATTTCTAACAGCCCTAGACCCTGTCAGACGCTGCCAAACCTACTTGACAACACACTACCTCTATTATTGAAAAGGTTTCAACACGACTATTAATATTGATATAATAAAGTACTAATAATATATCAGTTTTTTCCGTTTTATTCATTATTACAGATAATTCAGTTCGGTAAGATCATTCCAAGCACATCATTCAATAAATATCAAAATTTAAATTATTTTTTCCTGTCTATTTACTTAATTCGATCATTATTAATAACTGTGTTTCCATATTCGTAATTATTTAATGTCCATAGATGCAACCAATATACAGATTCTTTCAACTGAGGAACAAATTAGCTTTACAAATCAACTCCACTTTGCACATGAATAGGAGAAGGAAGCTAAAAGAAGAAACTAGCAAATTTTGGCCTAAAAAATCGTAAAGTAGATTTTAATAAGTGTGCCGAGGTCCAGACATTTCTAAGGCTTAGAATCTAACAACAGATTGTAAGCAACGATGGATAGAACTCTTAGAATTCAATGGAATAAAGGTCGATGTCAGTAACAATGTCAAGCTCTAGCGACATTTGTCAATTACATTTGTAAGCTTTGCTTTCATGCGACATTGAAGTGATCTGTTTGATGAATATTTGTTCAGATCAATAAATTGAGATAATATGGTGATATGACGTATTTATACTTACAGTAAATTCACTGCATGCTGCACGTGGAGCCTCAGATCATGACTGATCGCAAATTTATTTTCACTGTGTACGATGAAGTCAATCCACATTCAAAGATTCAAATTCTGAATTAAAAATTTTATCTGATGGACAATCGTTGATGAAATTGACTTCAAATTTGTCATTTGGTCTCTTCTAATACAGTTGAGGCATCAGATTATTAACCAAATTCTTATCTCGAAAGACAATTTTGCATATATTCCTAGTCCAACAATAAACCATCAAACTAAATAACAAAAGGTTTTTCCGCAAACACAATTCTACAAAATACGGATTCTGCTTTTTTCCCCTACCCTGTTCAAACGGATATTTCTCAGACACCTGAATTCTGATTAACCTCTGACTATTTTTCGGACATGTAGTGTAATCGAGACTTTTTTCGTTTTATTCCTTGTTACAGATAATTCAGCATGAAAAGACCATTCAAATTATCTTATTCAATAAAGTCGAAATTTAAATTCTTTTTTTCTGTTCATTTACTTAATTTAATCATAATTAATAACTGTGGCTACAGAGTTGTGATTATTTAATGTCCGAAGATTCAACCAATATTCAGATCCTTTCAACTGAAAAACAAATTAGCTTTACCAAACAGCTCCACTGTGTACGCACATGGGAATGTAGCAAATTAGATCATGAATCACATTGTGAAATTCATCTTCATGGTGTAAATGATTCCTTAGATTTTGAAAGTCAATCGTTTCAACATCACTTTGATCTTAAAGAGATTTCAATTCTAAACTGAATAAGTTACAATTTAATAAAAGAGCAAAAAATAGCAAAATACTTAATCCAAGGCAACGAGTTCAATTTTCCCGAGATATTCTGCAATTTAATCTAATTTTACATGACATTTTGTAAAAAATCACATTAAAATTCATTTAAAAGTTTTATTAAGTTGATGAATTACAAATATCTCAAAGTTTTCGATACAACATTTTGAACTGGTATGAAGTTGAATACAAAAATCTGATGGTGATAATATTAACATACAACATGTAATGTTAAATTGGATCTTACTTTACGCTCTTTTTTGAATACAACTTTTTTATAAACTGAACTGGAATATAAGTTGAAGTCAAAGCTATCATTTTATATTCAGAATATATTTGCCCCATCAATGTCCACTCCTTGTTGTGAGTATCGAAAAGCATTATTTTCTTTTGTGATTTTATTAAAAGTATCACATTCGACTTGTGCGAATCAAGCTGCAAATCTCCAAACGTCAAATTCATTCCGTCAAACGGTTTACTCTTCTCGATAGTTTTCTTGGTCATATCGAAGACGCGGAAAGTCAATGATTTACTAATGATGTAACACACACCATTTAAGATGTATGCATGGACTCGATGTTTGGCAAATGGCTTATTAAACCAATCTTTGTGTTCAACAGGCAATATATAGAATAAATTTTGATCCTTTCGTGTATAACAGATGATATTAATTTCTCTGTTATACTCAATCAATGTGTTCTTTTCAAGATCAACCCAGTGATCAATTTTCTTAAGTTCATCTTGAATGTAAGCTCTAAAGGAACTTGAAAGGGAAAGAACAATATACATTAATTCAAAATTGTGGTCAACATAATAATCGTAATAATACCTCTCTTTATCAAATTTTGGCTTGAAAAAGTAAATCAAATCGTAAAGTCTATTATAATAATTGCGCGAAGATCCAGACATCTTTAACCAACGATATTTTTTTTCAACAAGATCAAATCTTAGCCCAGTTCGTCCAGAATCAAAGATAACATCAACCACATGCTCCTGACTCCAATTCAGACCAATCTGAATTTCACGGCTTGCTTCGAATGAACCACAAGGTTGCCAACTATTGTCACCAGTGTAATAACTCATACCAATGATATTATCTTCCATGTAATACAGAGAAATTAAATGTTTCTCTTTGATTCGGTCATTCAGACATGAATTTCGACATTCACCGGATTCACATGCTAATTCATCAAGTTGAGGAAGGTTCTTGACGATGAAATCATTTTCTTTCATCCGCAAATAGCAGTCTTCAGAGGTATAACACCATCTGATACATTTCATCAGCTCCTGTAGATGAACACCACGTGATTGATCATGTTTGATCCATTTCATGATTGCTTGAAACACTTGATATTCAGTTTCGATTGATAAATCCGACGATAAAATGTATTTAACTACATCCAACGGAAATTCCAAAAAATATTCACCATTTATGAGTCTCAAAAAAATTATGCTCAAGAAATAATTGAACTTGTTACTGTTTTGCAATAGTGAATCACTTATCATCTTCTTAATAGGAGCAGTGATTAGTTTGGCTGAATAATTAGCTTTTAAAAATGAGCTACAGTAACTTGTAATAGATTCAATGCCCAAATGATCAGAAACTTCGAACATCTCTAAAAAGTTGTCCATGTTGATTTCAATCCAATCGGAATGCACCCAATTAATTACTGCTTCGAAACAAGATTCTTCAAGATTAAACTGGAATTTTTTTCCACCTTGAGACGAACACAATTCATTCAATAATGGAATTTTTGCACAAATCAAAGATTTAGAAACTGTATAACTTGATGAGCGATTAATCAACTCGATTTCATCTTCACTTTCGATCTGAATCATATTTTAAACAATAAAGTAAAAAATGGAGATTGAGAAAGATGATGAAAATAACTCACTTATTCAAGTTGAGCTTGTTTCGAATAGCAAAAGTTTTAAGAAACAGTTGAGACAAAATCACAGTTTAAAATGGTGAATTTGAAAACTTCAGTTTTAAAAATCTTAATTGAAATGTGGTTGTAATGGGTGCAAGTGCGCATAGTTTATAATCACTGCTAATTGTTAAATCTTCACCAAAGAGTAAAACAACAAAGGTTATATTACTCTTTGATCTTCCCCGTTTATTGTGCAAACTGTTTTTGGTTGAATATCTTTTGGATCAAGATAACAATGTTTGAAATATCAACAATAAATATTAATTGAACCTTTTACTGTTTCCAATTTCATTTCTTTAGTTGACTTTCAAGTGTTTTAGACTGTTAATTGGATAAGATTTCATGGCATTACATGAAACCCGAGTATTTAACACAATGATAATTATTTTTCCTTGGTCTCGAGTTACAAATGACCATTGAATGTGTCTCTTTTTCGCCATTTGATTGCAATTAAATTTATAATAGTTGCTAACTGGCTTATGAACTGAATAATCAAATTTTCAACTAAACACTGATTTACCAAATGGTGATTGACTCAATTGAGTTTGTTATGAGATATACATGAATTACAAGATGTTAAAGAATGATTCTCAGATTCATTAATAATTCGTTTTACTCTTTTTATTAATTCGAGTCTTAGCTCTCTTTTGATCTTATTTTTCCTCACTAGAACTTTCTGCCCACCCGGTAACGAAATTATCTAAATTTTATATTGTCTATTTATGTCTCAATAATTATGATTTAGAACACATGGCTCAGCAAGATTTAGCTTCGCTCAAACTATACAACTCTGTAATCTTTATTTATGTAAAATTGTATTCGCAATACAGAAAGATGTAATAAATAAATTCAATGAAAAATTGATAGGCAATGAAATTGGTCAATGAGGTGTCGGTTCCTCCCCTTTTCAACACCGTCTTGGTGCAATGGCCAAAAAATGATTGACACGAACTTTTGATTGATTCAATTTACAGATGATCAGAAACTGCATGCATCGGTGTATCGTTGTCCATATTGACCTTAATCTAATTGGAATAAACCCAATTAATTATCGATTCGAAACAAGATTCGTTCAGATCAAACTGAATTTTCTTTCAGCTCGAGAAGAACACAATTCATTAAAAAATGCAATTTTTGCACAAATAAAATATTTTGAAATTGTATTACTTGACTTTATAAAAACTTTTTAAAACACCGTTTTTCTGGTCTCTAGGTTTTAATCACTATTACACAAAGACTCTGCCACATTGAGAAATATATTTAATGATGAAAATGTTGGAATATTTCATTCTTTATTGTATTGCAATTTAAATGTTTTAATAGCTTCCAATTATTCTGCTGGTTAAGGATTCTAATTTCACAAAGTATTCTTCAACAAATGGATGAACAATTTACAAATCGATTAAGAGTTTACTAAATGTGAAGAAAAGGACAGTGACAGATTCTGCCTGTTTTTGAGCCAGAGATTACAATTTGTATATCATTGTAGTAGCTTCTTAATACAAGCAATGAAACCAAATGCCGATGATGGCGATTCCCTGACCATATTTAACCGTTCAGTAGTTTATTGCGTCTCAAAGAGGCTGTTTTGTTCATGTATTCAATATTTTGAGAAAATGTTTTGCTGTGATTTATTGGAATCAAGGGAAAACAAAGTAACTCTCGATTTAGATGAACACAGCTTTGAATTGATTGTAAACTGGGTTTACTCTGGTTGTGTTGAAATTAACATGAAAAATGTGATTCCTTTATATACCTGTGCTGACTATTTAATGATTGACACTTTAACAACTGAATGTAATATTTTTTTCTTTGCCAAATTCACTCTCATTGACCTTCCAATAATTTTAAATGTTGCCACTGAAGTGACTAAACTAGTGAATCGCAACATGATCGACTCCTTCGTCAGTCGTCATTTCCTAAAGATCGTCAAATCAAAGCCATTCTTAACATTTGCATTCGATGCAGTGAGACGAATACTTAAATTGAATTTATGGATAGATTCAGAGTTCCAAATATGTGAAGCCATCGTTAAGTGGATCGATTATAATCCCGATCGATTAAAAATTGGAAGGTAATGAAATTGGTCAATTCGTTATTTGACTCTGCACCGCTGTATCGAGCGGGTTAAACAACTGTTCTACAGTCTAAGACATTAACGCTAGAAAAAGAGACGCATCTTTTTCTAGCTGCCGTAGAGCTTTTTAGACCTTTTTGACTCCACACTCTCTAACTTAATGCTAAGGTTTAAACTCGAGTTAAAATAATGATGTTGATAATGATGAGTTGAAACAATGAATTATGAATTTAATAACAATATAATGCTGTTGGGAATTGATTTCTATAGTTAATTCCCTTAGTTAGCCATCAAAAAGTAAGGAGGTCTACATTACTCTTTGAGTTTTACAGACGATCACAAGTAAAGACATGCGTGCTCTTTGCTTAATTTTTTGTTTTTGTTTATCTTTTTGATCAATCACCGCTAACTGTTAAATCTTCAAATTTTAACCGTTTATTGTGCAAACGGTTTTTGGTTGAATATCTTTTGGATCAAGATAACAATGTTTGAAATATCAACAATAAATATTAATTGAACCTTTTACTGTTTCCAATTTCATTTCTTTAGTTGACTTTGAAGTGTTTTACAGTGTAGACTGTTAATTGGGTAAGATTTCATGCCATTATATGAAATGCGAGTGTCCAACACAATAATGATTTTTCTCAAGCTATAAATGACCATTAAATATATTTCTTTTTCACCATTACATTCAAATTAAATTAAGCTGTCAACAGAATCAACAATTTCATTTTCAACTAAAAACTGATTTACCAAATGACGATTGACTCAATTAACTTTTCTATGAGACTTAAATGAAGAAAGTGTCTCAGAGAGGAATGCCTCTCTGATTCATCATTAACTCTTTTTATTTTGTTTGTTGACTCTAGCCTTTGCTCTCTGTCCTCAGCCTTCCCCACTAAAAACTTTCTCAACATCCTGTAATGATGTGATCTAAAAGTATTGTATTGTAAATATTGCATAATCAACAAAGTGTAAATAAATTAACTTTCAATGAATTGATCAGTTGTTATTTCAGCTACCAAAGATCAACTCAATATTTCATCTATCTGATCAACTTGGCCATTAACATCTTGTTATTATCATTGAACAAGTACCCAATTAAGCCAAATAAAGACGCTGTCAACACGAGCGTAAAACTTTATTCCCAGATTTGACGCCAGATTTGCGTTTGAAGAAATTTATGCGCGCTTCACGTATGTTTCAATTTCTAGTAACAAAAAGATTCCCCAAACTTAACTCGATCCTATCACCCTCTTAACTGTCAATTATATAGACCAACTCTTTAACCAACAAGCTATTGATTGATTTTAAAAAGTAAAATATAATTTATCAATTGTACAAACAGACATTGATACTGAGAATTATTGCGTTAAACGCAAAAACGCAAAGAGGCAATTCTGCGTGTTAACTTTATGCGCTGGCCTTGCGCTCTCTCTAGTTTGCTTTCGGCACAAGACTTGGATCAATTGGGTAGTCTCTGATTGACCATTGTCACTCTGTTGTATCTTTATTCGTCTAATAATTCATCGATTCCATTTAGTAGCCAGAGAGCAATTGATTGCATTCATCACACTTTTCGCTGGTTAGACATGATTGGATCATCTTCAGACTGTCATTGTTAGATATATCCAGTGATCATGGCATAGTGCCATTTGTCAACCAAGCTTTGGTTTTATTCTAGACTGAAGTAATCTGTTGGATGAATATTTGTTTGGATCAGTAAATTGAAATAATATGATGATATGACATGAGATGAAATACTGATTTAATTGTCTCAACAAGTAAAAGGAAAGATATTCCAGGATTTTTTGGTGTTGATTATCCTAAGATGAATAAACTTTAACTCTTTGTTTTAGGAACAGACATATTTGCTTTGGATCTTTTGCACAATTATAGTCGAGTAACTTTTTCGCAAATTATCTACAGTATTTACGTTTCTCGCCAATTTGAAAATCTGTTGTTCAAGAATGACTAACGGTGACTCAATGAGATGCCTGACTTTGAGGATTCTTGACTTAAGGCCAATATATTCAACATATTAATACGTATAATAACTTCACTTTTTTAATTTAAAGTTGTATTATCAATACATCAAAATGTAAGAGATTAAGTTAATAAATTTTGGTGAAAAATTGAGAGGTAATGAAATTGGTCAATGAGGCGTCGATACCTTCGTCTTTTTCACACAGCTCGGCTGCAAAGGGCAGGTTAAACAACCGTCCAACCGTTAATGGCCTAAGACATTAACTAATAGAGCAGAGAAATCTCCGCTACTCAAGTCAGACCTTTTTGACTCCACACTACCTCACCTAATGGGTTAAGTTTCAACTTGAGTAATAATAATGATATAACTTAGGTACTGACATTATATCAGTTTTTTTCATTTTATTCATTATTATGGATCGCACGATACAACAAGATCATTCCAGTAATATTATTCAATGAATGTCAAAATTTAAATTCTTATTCTCTGTTTTTTACTTAATCTGATCATAATTAATAGTCATAATTATTCAAAGTCTGGAGATTTAATAAATGTTCAGATCTTTTCAACTGAATAACAAATTAGTCAAACCTCGAGTTTTTTGTTTTTTTGGAGTGCTGACATCTATGTAAACTACAGGGGAAATAATTAAATTTTAAATTTTAAACAATTAATACATTCTAATGAATCCCCTTTACTAAAGGGCCTTTAGCCTCTCTACCCTTCGCTCTTCTGGGGGGAGTCATTAGAGTGGACTAATTGTTTAAACCACAAAATTTAATTTTCCCAAAATTTTAAGGGACAGTTGAGATAAAATCACAGTTTAAAATATTGAGTTTGAAAAATCCAGTTTTACAGACGATAAAAATAGCTTTTTTGCGCGGTTTTTGGTTGAATATCTTTTGGTTCAAGATAACAATGTTAGAAATGTCACCAATATTAATTGAACCTTTTACTGTTTCCAGTTACATTTCTTTAGTTGACT
The DNA here is from genome assembly GCF_039701765.1 of Tetranychus urticae. Classification (NCBI taxonomy): domain Eukaryota; kingdom Metazoa; phylum Arthropoda; class Arachnida; order Trombidiformes; family Tetranychidae; genus Tetranychus; species Tetranychus urticae. The sequence continues at coordinate 18,368,167 of NC_142958.1, read as the reverse complement.
TTCAAATGTTTTAAACTGTTTTTTAGATAAGATTTCATTTTCATTTTTTTTCATTCCATTACATGAAATGCGAGTGTCAAACACAATGATAATGATTTTTCTTTAGTCTCGAGTTACAAATGACCATTAAATATGTTTCCTTTTCACCCTTAGATTCAAATTAAATTAAGTGTTCAACAGAATCAACAATTCTATTTTCAACCTAACACTGATTTACCAAATGATGATTGACTCAATTGACTTTGCTATGAGATTTATTACATGGCTTGGAGACAGTTTCTCAGATTCGTGATTAACCCTTTTTGTTTTGTTCATTAATTCGAGCCTTAGCTCTCTGTTCATAATTCGCCCCACTAAAAATTTTACAAGTCGTTATGTGCAGCGATACAATTGATACACTACATTGAAGTACAAATATTGTAAACCAAGAAGTTATGACTTGAACACATGGCGCATTAAGATTTAGCTACGCTGAAACCAATTAATACAACTCACAAGTTCCGCGCAAAACGTTCCATTCAAAATAGTTTTCGATTATTCTGCACATTATGGACTCTATTTGTAATAAGCTTTTAATTTCGCTTAAGTATTCTCAAATGAATGTGCGATTGAACAAAAATACAATCGAGATTCTTGGCTGATTTCGCTTGAGGAGTACGAATTGACTGCACTCATCGCAAAGTGGGCAGATATATTAACAGATCCTGTCACATGTGTAAGTTTCTAAGTCAGATAATTCAGTGGCTGAAACTCCTAGAAAATCCAATAAATGGAGCCAAGGTCGATTTCAATTTCAATGTCAAGCTCTAGCGACATTTATCAACTAAGCTTTGGTTTTATTCGACTCTGAAGTAATCTGAATGATGACCTGGACTGAAGTGTTGGATGAATATTTGTTTGGATCAACAAATTGAAATAATATGATGTTAAGGAACGAGATGAAAAAATTGACCATTCAAGTAAGGTTGACTGGTGATAAATAAGATTTGTATAAATGATTGAATAATAAATGTACACATTTCAACAAATATTGATATAGCGTTTAGATGTCACCTGTACAGCGAGGTATTTATGAGAATAATGAGAATAAAAATTAAGAAAATAGATAAGAAGTGTATAACTGGTAAATAGATTTGATAAAAATCACATTTCAACATGGAAGGATATTCCGGGATTTTTTGGTGCTGATTATCCAAGGATGAATAGGCTTTAACTCTTTGTTTTAGGAAAAGGTATATTTGCTTTGGATCTTTTGCTCATCATTTTTGATTTGATTATCTTTTAGTTAACTTGATCCAACTCGGCGCATATAACTCGAGCAACAATTTAATCAGTTCTCTGTTCCCTGGTAATTTTATAAATAATTATTGTACTTCTTGACCGATGTCCTTGAGAAGCGTCACATTCAGGTTCATCATCTTCATAATCTACATGTAAACATTCACAAATGAGATTCCACCTTTTGAGAGCACATTCAATATTCCAACTAGAATTGCGAACATGGTAAGTTGTATAAAATACGGTTTCTGGGTTGCGAGTCATAAAATAGGCTAAAGTCATCAGAATGTCTTCAAAGTCTTCTGGGTCGTAAAAACAATCGGAGGCTATGATAACATCAACAGTTGGGATCATGAAGAAGACGCCAGTGAACCGTCCCCATGTTAGAGGGCAAATGTGGAGAGACTTGGGGTCAGGATCCTCGATGGTGTCATCGAGAGCAATAATTATACCATTTAAACGAACATTTAAATCAAGTAGATCTGATTTTGCACGTACAGAGTGAGAATCGGTTAAAATCACTTTGGCTCCTATAAGAGCGGCGACAATACCACATAGGCCAGTTCCACTTCCCAGCTATAAAGAATGAAAATAGATCAGTTGAATGAAAAATTGTATAATAATGCAATTACTTGCTCAACACACGTCAAAACCAAGGTAAATCAGGTACCATGCTGAACTCATTGGCTGAGTAGAAGCGTGATTCACGCATGGTTAAAAGCAAAAGAAAGCATGTTTACCTCTAATACTCTTTTTCCAGTGAACAGGGGTTTGTTGTTAACAATAAACTGAGACAATACTGGTGCTGCAGGCCAAGTAATCATTGCATAGTCAGCATCACATTTCTGTTGAAATAAAAAGAAAAATTAGAAACTCTGAATACAGATGGAACGATTTATGTTTGGAAGTGTTTGTTTATGTTTTTGTTTCCCTTTCCTCACTCACTTCTTCAACCAACCTCTTTAATTTTGACCTCCAATACTGTTGATTCCCCTCTGACAGCAAAAGTAAACCTTCTATCTGTAATTAACGTATTATCAGACACATTGGAATGGCGATGAATTAATGGCAACACATGATTATTGGATGACATGATGGATAAATCAACTAAATTCAATAGCACCAAGAAAAACAAGAGTAAAAATCAAAATCAAACAAGAAAACAGAGTAGACCAACAAAGGGTCAATAAGGGTTACCTGGGTGATATTAAATCGGACGATGTACAATTAAATGATGTTAAATCCATAGAAACCTTTTTTAAATCTCAGGATCTTTTCCAATCGTTAGTGTTGAACTGTTTAAAAGTGAATAAATACCGCTTACTTGTACTCAAAGAGTAAGCAAAAGAAAGAGAAAGCATTTAACAGAAACTGACGTTAACAGCTTTGGACAACTGAATTGAGGGTCGCCACTGCACTTTTCAAAAAAATGTTAATAAAATGTCAAAGCAATCTTTAAAACTTCAAATTTTATTTTTTGATTTCATCTTAACTTGAGGTGAGCTTCAATAAAACCGTAAAAATATCTTTAAGCCAGTTTTTTCTTACTTTAATTAAGGGTTCAGATCAAGAAAACTAACTTGAATCATTTATTATTACATTTTTGCGTGGATTGTGCTTCTTAAAGTCTCGAGTTGGGCCAACAAACTATAAAAGTAAACATAATCAAATACAACAAAAGCATCATCTTTTGTAGAATCGATAGAAATTCATTTGAATTCTTTTGAATTCTATCTAAACCCATTTAGGTATATCTCTAGTGTTTAAACTGTCACAGAATTAATTTAAATTATTGAATGGACCGAATATATTTTGTAAAATTTGATCAAGTTTCTTACATTCAATTTCTTCAATTTATCAATCGTTTACCCATTGACTTCGTAAATATTTTTACATTTTTCAAGTGATTCTGAATCATTTTAAAAAACAAAGTTGTTTTGAATTGGTTTTGCAGAAAACATTGAGTCAACATGGGCCAGACAAAGTCTGTCCAAACTTTCCAAACTTAAGGAACCCGTTTGTGAATTTAGTTTATGTTAGATCAACATAGTGAATCATGCAAAGATTATCTTATCTGAGCAAAGGATCAAGTTACCTGATTAAATTCTGGGAAGGGAGTCAACGAAACCTCTGTTGTGATAACTGATGGCATTATGGTAACTGTTTACAGTGAAAAGTGACTGAATTTTTTGACGTTCACCTGTTTATTGAGAAGTGAAGGTAAAGAATCAAAAGCTGCGACTTTTTATTAAAAGATTTTACTCGCAATACTCAAAAATTAGCCGATCCATCTGTTTTGAATTGAAAGCTGCTAAGTGTAATAAAATACATTTACATCATTTAAAGGCGTCCTTTATGTCACATTTGAATTTAATATTAAGGATCTCAATTATTTTTCCAATTCATTTATTATAGATGTCCAATGAGTCGCTTAAGTTATTTAACTTTAAGTCTATGCTAAGGCTAAAACAAAGGCAGCATCTTTGACCAAGCTTATCACAAGGTTCTTGAACCGAATCTGAATCAACCTTAAAAGATAAACACTGAAATTAGTAAATTCTAGATTTACTTTGCATTTTAAATACAAATGATTAGTTCCAGTCATTTTTGCTGAATTATATCTGTTAAAGTTGTGAGGAAAAAATATTTGTTGAGATTCGTGAATTATATAAACTTTAATTTAGAGTTGCTGTTATTTTCGTGTCCTTTTGTGATGGTTCAATTCTTGAGATGAACTCTGGCCTTTTCAATAATATCTTTCCTTATTCTGGGATAATCTGGATAAACTTCAAGTATAGACTGCGCCACGTCAATAGCATCAGCATACCTTTTAACTTTCATATAATCATGAGCTAATTTAAAGCCAACTGAAGCATAATTGGCTCCGAAAATTTTCCAAGCCATTTCATAATTGTAAATTGCTTCTTTAAAGCTTTGACTTTTATCCATAATGAAACCATAGTATTCATAGGCTTTAACACATGATCGATTATATTGTAAGACACGTTTCAGTAATTCTTGAGCTGGTTCAAATTTTCCTGATTGAATATAAATATCAGCTAACAAAAGCCAACATCTTTCCAGATACTCTGCTTCCTAGAAAAATAAAGAAAAACATCGAAGAATTAATAAGCCGATTCAAATAGTAATCAGTATTAACTAACCGAATAGGACCAATCAATTTTGGTAACCTTTTTAAGATGAGTTCGAGCTTTTTGAGTTTGCTTCATTATTATATAGCTGCTAGCCACGCCAAGCAATGCTCCTGGATGATCTTTCTGTAAACAATGTCAACATTTAATTGTCAAAACCTTTAAAAATGATTAAACATAGAAATAAAACTAACATATCTTGGATCATTAAGAATCCGAGCAAATTCTGATAAGGCGATTTCTGCGTCCGTTTTTTGTTTACGAGCAAGTAACACGAAATTACACATCAATAAGTAATCAACATCATCTGAGGCAACATCACGAATCTCCTGTTTAATGAAGAAATTGGAAATAAGTTAATAGCTTTTCAGTTGGTTACTGAGTTACTCACTCCTAATAGCTTTGAGGCCGTTTTAATGGCAGCGTCTTGAGCATTCATTGTTTCTAAACTTGTTAAACTTGAGTTGACGGATTCAAATGTTTCACCACCAATTGTGCCTCGCTCTGGATTGATAAATATCTCAATCATATGAAAAGAAGCCATTAATCCAAATTCTGGATCTGATCGTGAACGATTAAAACATTTAATAGCTTGATTGATATCGCCAGAATACCTGTTAATGAGATGGAAATGAAGGGTTTAGCTTATTTTGAAATAAGAACACCGGTTCAAGTTTCACTATTAACCTACCAACTGGCAAGACCTTTACAATAATTGAATCCACTTTCTGATGAAGCTCTTGGAGTCGATTCAGCCACCTTATTAATATAATTGTGAGCAATGTCCAGTTTACCAACTCTACGAGCAGCTTCAATAAGTCGAGCTAAAGCTGGATAATAATCTGATGAAAGGTAAAATGAATTGATTATTAAGTGATATCAAATTGATAAGCAGCTTTGACTTCGTGAACAATTACTTTTCAAGTTATCCATCAATTGTTGAAAATGTGACAAGGCTCCTTCAAAATCATTGCGTCTGAACATTAAATCAGCCGTCATCTTGAAATACAAAAAATTATTGTTAACAAGATGCTAAACCACTAACATGAGATAGATTTACCAATAAGGAATCTTTATCATTTGGTGCGTTTTTCAAGATTAAAGTTGAATATTTTCGAGCCTCCTCAAGATTATCATCAGCAACATATAGCCTTTCCAAAGCAGTCAAGATCTATGAAGAATGAAATTAATGAAACAAATATATCGGTCAATCACGAAATAAACTTATGTGTTACTAACCGTGACATTATCTGAATGATAGCCGAGAGCTTCTTTGTAAATTTGTACAGCCCTTTTTGAGTCTCGAAGATGAGTCATTATTAAACCAGCCAATTGTAAACTAATCCTAATACCGAAAAAGATCATAACTTTAACAACTGGTGAAGGAATATTTGATGAAATATATACTCAATGGACGCTTTCTTGATTTCGATCTCTGAATCCGGCCTTTCAGCTGATATGCGCCTTAAAACTCTGTAATAGGAATGAGAAAGAAACACAAATTTAACAAATAAAATAATTTATAATCGAGCAAAAACTCACTTTAAATACATGTTGTGAGATTTTTGTAAAGTTTCAATTCCAACATCTTTTTTTGACGTTTGCAGTTGAATCTGAGCCAAGAGATTCAACATTTTAGCTTCCCATTCGAGATTCGTCAAATCTTGATCTATAGATCAACCAGCAAAAATTTAATTAAAACAATAAAATCAAAATTGTTGATTCAGGTGTTCGCAAATTTTGAGCATTTACTTGAACCAGATTCATTGTTTGATGCCTCCAGTGCAGACATAATCAAGTCTAATGCTTCAGGATAACGTTTCATTTTGTACAATAATGTGGCCAAATCAAATCTAAGATCATTTTCAGGACTCGATTTCAAAGCTGCTTTATAATATGTGATTGCCTTGTGGATAGATAAAGAGGAAAAAAATTAATATGCATTCAATCAAATTTCTCTAATCGTACCTTTTCAAATAAATGTGTTTTGATCAAAGCCTGGCCAACTCGTCTCGTAAGCAATCCATTTTTGGGATTCTTTTTTAACGCTTGTTCATAAATTTCCACAGCTTTCTCTGGCTACAGTAAAATAAACGATAACATTGTTAACAACCTATTAAATCAATGCTTTTCTTTACTCACCTCAAGAATGTTCATGTAAGCGTCTCCTAACATTAAATATGATTGTGGGTCGTTATACTTGTCGAGAATGTCTTTGTAACAGCTTATGTATAAACGACGATCACGACGATGTTTGAGATAAAGTGAAGCCATTATTTCTCGAGACCTAATGAAATCTCGTCCATAAATTGGAGAAACTTCTCTTAAAATGGATAAAGCTTCCTCAACATTGCCTCGACTTTGTGCTAAAGATGCTTTGATTATTAGTATTTTACTTTCTTCTGGAGTTCCGATGCAATTTTTTGATAATTTGTCCAACAAGTCCGATGCGATTCCCTACATATGAGATACAATTCATTAATATCTATTCATTTTGTGACAATCAAACATGCATTTTCTACGTACATTTTCGCCTTGCAGAATATAAATATTGACCATTTCCAATTCAATCGTGACTTTTGAATTCCAATCAAGACTCAATTTTGATGTTTTAGCAAGACTGCTGTCGATCAAGTTATGCAAAATTTTCAAGCATTCATCATATTCCTTTTGATGCTTCAAAATGCTTATTTTAACCATTATATAATCCAGTTTATCTCGAATCTAAGAGATCAATAAAATGAAAATTATCAAAGTTCTTATTTTGACGGAAATTTTTGTTCGAGTGTTTTGATCAACCTCAAAATTGTGACCCATTGCAATGTCCAATGTTTGACTAGCTTTTTGGTAATTTCCTTGGTAAGCCAATATTTTAGCTTTAAGCAAATGGCCATCAATGAATGTAGGCTCATGATCAACTGCTTTATCCAGATAACATAGAGCAGCTCTTAAATCACCAGTAAAATAATTAACACGAGCCATATTATACAAGGATCCAGTTAAACCTGGACAATTAGAGATTAACACACCAAGTAAATCCTTGGCTTTGGACAAATTTGCTGGTAAAGATTGACCCTTGACTCCTGGTTCGAATGGCAAGTCACCAAAACAAAGTTGGACAACATTCAAGCAAAACTGTGGATCCAATCGGAGGTAATATTTCAATCCTAATGAAAAAGACTAAAAGCAAAATATGTAATTAGATTCAAGAAAATCTTTTTAAGCAATAAACTCATGGATAATCAACTCACTTTAAGACTATACAACCGATCGTCAATAATTTGGATTAAATATTGGTTGGTTTGATCATGATTTCGTCCCATCTTTCGATTCCAAAGGCAACACAAATACATTAAATCCTAGCAAAAAAAGACTTCAATAATTAAATTATGTTAATTCGATTGATACCTAATTCAATCAGAATTGAACTGACAACTTGTGAGAGTTACCAAACTTATCATGTAACAAATTATTGACTAACAATATTACAATGTGTATGTTGTATAATATTTTTTTTGTATTGTTTTGTAAGTGTAACGAATTAAATGCTAGAGCTGAAGCAAATCACACAAATATTTCAACAGGTTTTTATTTCCTTTATTGTGTTCAGCATATTGATAACTAGTGATGGAAACAGCAAAAAATAAAACCAAGAAAAATTATTTTCCTAGAAATTCAGACTTATCAGTTGGTATCATGTAATGCAATAGCAATGAATCAACAGTCAGTGAACAAAAATACTGAAAATCAACCAAGGCTACTGAATTTTTAAATTTCTATCAAGAGCTAAGATTTATTGATAAATTGATTGTTTCGACGACTTTGAGGTCTACAAAAGGTGACTTCAAACAACTTACATGATTCATTCCAGTCGACTTATGAAGTTCTTCCATCGCCTCAACCTGATCAGCAGCTTTAACTGGATCCTCAATAATAGCACAATGAAGTACTCCTAGTGCTGCAGCTAAATTTGCCTCGTCAGCTCTAGTAACAGTCGTAAAATGTCGCTTAGCATCAACCAATCTATTTATGATTAGACATTGATGACCCAACTCTAGAACATATTCAATACGATTTGGTTCCAAAAAAGTAGCCTTTTCAACCATTGAATAAGTTTGCTCAATAATCCGTTTTTTGTTGAAAGCCTAGGAAAATCAAAGAATCAGTTGTCGGAAAATAGCGTGATTATGTTTGAATGTGATCGCTAAAAATGGCGCTAAAAAAACTCTATTATCCACAGAATTGAAATTTGTGCCATTTTTGTCGATGCCAACTCATTTATCACCGAGGAAATATTACCAATCTTGAAATTAATTTTCCAGTCTCATAGAGCAATGTACCATTTTTGGGTTCTCTTATTTCTAATGATGATATTAAATCATCAAACCTTGATGAAGCTGAAGCTTCATTGCCTTCCCAAACTAAATCATAAATGATTAGATACCGATGTGCTTCAATACAATGTCTATCAAGGGTCAATATTCGTCCTGCCGTATCAATAGCTTGTTCCCAATCTTTAAGAGCAACTTGTAATTTCATCTTTTCAATAAAAGCTGGGATAAAGGATGGCTGTAAAACAATCATTTGGTTTAGTTGTTCAATTGCTCTCCAATAGGAACCACTTCGTTCAAGACATTTAGATTTACCAAGAATAGCTTCTGGATCATTACTGGAAAGCCAAAAAAAAGCAATTAAAATGACGGTCAATAGACATTCAATAATAAGATTGGAGTCTCACAATACAAAAACATACAGTTTAACTCCTTTATCGAAAAACTGAGCTGCCTGAGAAGTTGATTTATCACCACCTGAAAGTAGTTCAAGCCAACCAAGAACATTTGAAGCTTCTCGTAAATTGTTATTCAATTTCAACATTCGATCCAAATATTCACGAGATTTATCAAATCTACCGACAAAAAGAAGGTAAAGTCCAGCAAAGTAAAGCGCCACTTCTTTTGCTTGTTTGCGTTGATCGCGCAATTTCCCTTCAAGTTTACTGATTTCCTCTCGATCTAAAGAACCCAAGAGAATCAATTTATTAACACAATTTGTCAATATTAGATTGGCTAATGGCTTTTGTTGGCAAACAAAACAATTACCCAGTGATTTACAAGCTTTATGTGCATGGATAAGAGCTAGTAAAGATGCCAACACCAAATTTTGATCTTCTTGAATATTATCGAGCTCTCTGATTGCTTCCTGGTAACGAGCTGTAATCAAGATAAGAGATAGCAATAATTAAAATGACTAGAAATTAATTGGAATTGTAATTTGCGAACAAAAAATCAATTTCTAGCGAAATAGTTGAGCAATTTAAAACAACCAGCCTTCAAATAAAATTGAAAATCAATCATAGAAACATTGAGAATGGCGCATAAACCAGCAAATGTAATAAAGCAAATACGGGTATTCAGAGTATTATGGATATTCAAACCATTTTGGTTCAATTGCTTTTTCTGATTAAAATACAAGTTCAATCAATGAATAGAAACTAATTCACCTTCCAAAAGCAATGAGATTCCATAATAAAGTCTAAATTTATGGTCAGACGGAAATACTCGAATCCCTTCTAAAGCAGTGTTGGCCATCATTCGGTTAAATCCATGAAGACAATAATAATGAATGGTACTCTATAATCATATGATATAAGAAGGCGAAGAAAAAATTAATGGTGAAAACAGATGAACAGGATAATTTACGGAAACAAAAATACCGAGAAAAATGATAAAATGGTCATCAAATTTAAAGTTAATAAAAGTGTCTATTTTATGGATTACTCACCCGAATCAGCACTTCTTTATCGGATAACATTGTAATGACAATTAGAATCAATTTTAATCATAAATAACGAACCATAAATTCCAAGTTATTTGTTTTGTTGACATCAACTTTTGGCAAAACCATGGTTACCGTTTGTCAGATTGTAAATGTTTTAACAATTTATATTCAGTCAGCTGTTGCTCAATTTTGAATTTTGCTCAAACCAATTTGATTGAGTCTGTGAATTGACTTTAAATGACCTTTTATGCTAAAGTTGGCAGTTGCTTTTCAAGGTTTATATGAGTGCATTTTAATCAATTTTATGCGGCAAATTTTCATTGCTTCAATTTAACAAGGAAATAGCCACAGAACGGAAAGATTATTAAATTGGTCATTATTGGTAATGAAATTAAAATTAAATATCAACTGTTTTGTACCATTTCTGATTGTATATCTTGATTGTTACAGTGATTAACCATAATTGGTGATAATTGGAAACGATTAAGGTTAGATAATTGATTAGGGAAAATCAATTCAGTGATAATTAATATGTAGATGCATTAACACGGTTATTAGAAAGATAATAATTTCAACGTATTTGACTAAAACAAGTTTTTTTTCAACCGATTCAAAAGATTTACAATTAATCTTTGAAGCAAATAGAACGAAATTATGATTAAACGAAAAAGCATTTGATTAAATTATTTAAAAGTTGAGCCAGTTAGTTTCTTTTTATAATCAAAATTGCTGACATTTAATCATGATAGATAATTGATACAAGTTACTTCTTTCCAGAAACAGTTTCGTGATGTGTAGATGTACATTAAATTAAAAACTCATAGAAAAGGTCTACACATGGAAAGAGATTAAGATGATTTAGTTAACTTGATAATTTGTTTAAGAAAACAAAGACTTTTATTAATCATAATTGTTCTTAATTTTGTAATTAACCATAATTGTTACCTGAACCTGATGTTCACTTTTGACTCTTCAATTGATTTGAAAGCCAATCGAGGCCTTCGTAAAGACCGTCACCGCTTGTCGCACAAGTTGCTTGAATGTACCAGTTACGACTACGAAGGGAATGTAGGCCAAGTTTATCGGTGATCTCAGCAGCATTCATTGCATTCGGAAGGTCCTAAGGTATCAAAGGGATGGATGGATGACAGAGAGAAAGAGAGGGAGAAAAGAGAGGCATAGATGAGAAATTAGTTAGCGATAAAAGAGGTAAAGATAAGAAATGACAAAAAGAATGTTGTGCCAAAGTCAAGGTACAACTAACTACCGGAGCAGCCTCTTTTTAACCGAGAACAATGCCTACCGGTAATCAATCATTTCTCTCAACCGTTACATACCTGTTTGTTGGCGAATATAAGGAGTACAGCATCCCTGAGCTCATCTTCAGCCAGCATACGGTTCAATTCTTCCCGAGCTTCGCCAATTCTTTCTCTGTCATTGGAGTCAACCACGAATATAAGGCCTTGTGTGTTTTGGAAATAATGCCTCCAAAGTGGTCTAATCTTGTCTTGTCCACCTACATCCCAAACAGTGAAGCTTATGTTTTTATATTCAACCGTCTCAACGTTGAATCCTGTAGAGTAAAAAGAGAAGAGAAAGAGAAAAAAGAGAGTGTGAATTGTAAAGAAGAATAGAGAAAAGAGAGAAGAGATAGAAAGAGAGAGAAAGAGAGAGGTGTCATGAAGAAAGGTGTCATGGGTGTGTTAACTCTCAAGCGAACAAATGGAAAAATTTCGTACAATATGCTCAAAAATTTAAAGAATAATCTTGAAAAGGGTTAAGGAATGTAAAAATTTTGTCACCATCAAAAAAGAGACTTACCTATGGTAGGAATGGTAGTGACGATTTCACCAAGTTTAAGCTTGTAAAGGATGGTAGTTTTACCAGCGGCATCTAAACCAACCATCAATATTCTCATCTCTTTTTTACCGAAGAGTCCTTTAAATAGATTGGCAAACACATTACCCATCTTGGTTAGTTGATATTCTATTCAATTTGAAGGTAAAGATAAACAAGAATCAATCTGACAATTAAATAAAAATTCAAGCTAAGATAAAAAAAATTGATGATGAGGAAAAAAGATGGATAGAGAAAGAAAGAGAAGGGAGCAAGAGAAGGTTAGGTTATATCAAGACGACTATAAAGCTTTAGTGAATTGAACAGCTCATCAACTCAACAACTAGAGGTGCGTTGGTTATGCTTAGTTTTGGTAAGAATAACCAGTATTCGCGGTTACTTTGAATTTAGGAAACAAGGATTCAAACACTTTAATGTCAAACATTTAAACCTTTATTTATAAATGCAACCATCGTTAAAACTATCAAAAGACTTGACCAATTCTAATAGCTCACTATGTGTCAATCGGAAGAAATTGAGAGAAAAATCAATCAAATTTAAGCAATTAATAATCGGTCAATTTAAACAATTATCAAATGGTTCTTGTTACAGCCAAGATGTGACGCTAGCAGTTCATAGTCTTCATAGTTACTGTAACCAGTAACCAAGGTTACCTTCCCCCGGTTAATTGCTGGTTTCATTTTCAAACAGTTTTCATTTTGATTAATTAATTCTTAACCAAATTTATTAAATTACATTTTCTTATCACTCTGAATTTTGTGCAAACTAAACTGTCTCAGATTCATCTTGATAACAATCATTAAATGACCAAATTAAAGGTAAACTTCAAGGTATGTTGTAACTTATTTCAAACTTGGATGTTAACTTGTCAAAAGGTCTAATTGATTCACCCATAGATGGAGATATAACTTCTGTTAAACGTTGGTTATTAAGGATTGATAAATCACTTTTAAATTATCATGCTCAATCCTCAGCTTTAATCTACCAATTTGCTGCATTTCTGTCTCCCAACTCAGCATTTATCCATCTTCACATGCTCGAACCTGTTAAACTTGAACCAGATTGGATGAATGAAAATCAAACGATGATATTGATGGTTAAATTACCAGTGAAAAATTTCACACAACGTTTCAGTGTTTGTCATTTTACTTTTTATTATTATCATTATTGTTATTAATTAATCTCAATGAGAAACTGGATTTTAAAATCAAGCTCTGGGTAACAAGTGAAAATGAAAGGAAATGAAACAAGTTCAAGAGGAATTTATATTATATATATATAAATGAACAGTTGGTATAAAAATTTCCTCTTATATATTGCAATTATATATTGTCAGTACAATTGAAATAACAAAAAAACGTGTATAGCTGCGGAAACTAGAAATCCATTCAAGTTTTCTTGCAAACAAATGAGTCGTCTGTCATATTGGTGTCCAATGTTTCCAGTTTTTATATTGCTTGATTGATCAAATTGCCACCATCCAATTGATAATCATGATCACTTGCAAGAACAATGTTTTTCATATAAGAATATAATTGTTATGAATAACATTAAAACAAAGAAGAGTGAAAGAGTCTTGCAAATGAGCTCCGATTAAAAAGTATAATTGCGCTTAAGGTAAAATCCTCGCCATTCTTATCCAAGAGTCCAATTTTTACAATTACAATTATCAAGGATAATGGGATTTGAAATAATAATATTATTAATAATAATAATGATAATAATAATATTTATACATTTTATAAATCTTTATAAATCGGTTTCCCTTTCGTTCACAGAAATAATCTCAAAGCAAAAATGTTGATTTTCCGGAGACATACAATTAGCCTCTACAAAGTGTCATGGTGAGGTATATATTCATTGGATTTTGGGATAATTTGCTTCCATTGGATTCAACATTGTGAATTTACGATGATGATGACGACAAAAAAACATGGTTAAAAGGATAAGGAAAGGATAACAATTAATATTGATGATTTGGTTGGGAAAATTGGGAATCGTAGGAGAGAAGAAAAAAAATGTCAAGAAATAAAATTGAAATGTTTGTCATGATTGCTGGTAATGTTTGTTGGATTGATTGAAATGGGATTATGTTTTGTTTTAATTAATTAATGGTTGTTCATGATGAGCAAGATGAGAAGCCATGTTTAGATGAATCAAAGTCTCCATTTCATTCCTTGGCTAATCAATTTACTTTGCCAATCCAGTCCATTGGTCACAATGATTTGATGATACAAAAGGCAATTTCGATGATCATTTAGTTGCTCATTTTTTTCTCAATGATGTCGATGGTTTGCTGGTGAATTTGGTTGATGAAAGTGTTTTTAATATGCTTTGTTTGGTCAATTAATTTGCAAAAATAATGAACAGGAATGTTTAAAGTTGCAAATCAATCAACTTTGGACAACAACTGGCACAGTCAATGGTGAGGAACTCGTCATCCAAATACGACAAATTAATATATATTTAATATAAAACTTTATAATATATTTGTATTTATATATTTATATATTTATATCTATTAGTTGATAAACTTTAAAAATGTGGTTCCAAAATCACCTTGATTGTCATGTTTTTTACTTGTAGCAATGCGTTCTATTTGTTTTAATATAAATGAAATTGAAATGAAAAACTGGTGAAAGATGAAAATGATGAATGTAAATCAAAATTTGTCTTTGATTTGAAATAAAAATTGACCCAAATTAAAGAAGAAGAAAAAAATGTTGAGCTTGGACATTGTTTTGTGCTCGGAATATTTGTATTTAAATTTGGTTTTTGGCACTAACTGTCCATAGCCATTACTTTCAACAGGCCCAGCATTTTGGTTCAATTTATGGTCAACATGGATAAATTTAACTCGTCTGGACATGTTTATGGCAAAAAAAGGTTGTAATCGCAATTGAACCCTCTCAAGGAACCAATTTGTCCATTACATTGTTTAAGTTTTATTTAGATATTTTTTGCTCCCTTTTATATCATTTAATATTTTTTTCTGGTTAAAGTGTTTAGGTTTTAAGAAATAATTTGTCGAGTTTCAGCCAAAGCGGCAATCAATTCTGATCCATTATCACATAAAGATGAGCTGCCGGTGATTGGACGGTTAAAATCAGTTAACTTTTGAATCAACTGTGAACTAAAATTGTGATCAGCCGATGACCCGCTTGGATTGACCTCTGAACCATGTTGTTGTTGCTGGTGTTGCTGTTGATGGGGATGCATGTGAGGTGGGTGTATATTGTGATGATGGTTAATTGCCTTAATGATGGTTTGGTGTTGCTGTTGGTGATGTGAGGTTGGAATTATTATTTGACGTTGATTATAATCATCTTGATGTCTATTGACTCCACCATTGTTACCCTGTCCACCATTAACATTAGAAGTCAAACATGAGCCTGAACCATTTTCAAATTCAGCCTCTCCATTGACCCTTAAATAATTTTCATTATAGCCAGTTGACTCGCTAGGATCACGATATATTGAATCAATGGATGGTTTAAGCTCGGATTTATAAGTGTAAATACAATTTTGCTGTTGCTGTTGGTGGTGTTGTTGGTGATCGTGGTGGTGGTGATGCTCATAGGACCACTGATTATCTCCTTGAATCATATCCATCTGATAATCATACCTTGCATCCTTTTGGGTTGATCCGGTTGAATAAATTGAATCAAAATGTTGCTCATCACCGCCAGTGGATGAAGAATTGATTACAGATGAATCGCCATGGTTGACAATCACTCGATTCTTGTAGGGTGGGCAAACGGGATTAACGTTTCTTAAAAACGATGAATCATCACTGAAACGTGACATCAATTGACTAACAGGATTCTCATTTGATTGATTAGTGTAACCATCATTTGTTGTTGTTGGTGTTGAAGATGTTGTTGTGACCAAACCGGGTGAATTTAAACCGGGTTCCTGTTTAATTTGAGTTATTGGCTGAGGTGAGTGTTGATTATTATTGGACTGTTCATTATTGCTTGATGATGAACCTGAGTTTGACGATGAGTGCTGTTGCTGTTGTTGTTGTTGTTGTTGTTGCTGTTGATCTTGAAGTGAATTGGACATTTGGTAAACTGATTGATCAACAGGTAATTTCAGTCCATTCTGGATTAAACGATAGAGATGACCAGTTGCGGGTTGCTGATGCGAACTACGATTCCTTGTTACTTGACCCTGGATTACACTCTGTTGATAGTAGGCTGGATTCATGGATGAATGATTACCACTGATAACATCCATATTATCATTATTTTCAACTGGTGACATTTCCGGTGTTGGCAATGAACCGACTGGATCATTAACGCCGCCACCTCCATTGCTGCTTCCCGAGTTTTCTAGATCAGACAGAGGACTTTCTTTTGAGAGCGATGAACCGTCAACGGAAAGATAGGTTTGGCCTGGTTGACCAAGGTTTGTTTGTTGGGATGAATGACTATGTTGACCTGGGCCGTGATTAATTAACAAAGGTCCACCATTACTGTTAAGGGTTACAACACTGTTGCCCAGTGAGTTTCCAGTCGTGGTTATTGTATTGATACCATCACCCAGACCTGACCCATTGCCACAGGTTGAACTGACAACCACCATGTTCACCATGTTACCAGAACGATATTGGTCCATCAAAGAGCTGCCCGATCGTATCATTGATTCACTTAGTGGGCCTGAACTAAAGGGGCTTCCATGAGGCGATGAATCTGGTGTTTGAACTCCACAATAGTCTAAGGGTGGTGACAGTGAGGAATGGTCCATTGTGTCGAGGGTCGATTGGTGTGGACGATGAGTGAGATGGGAAAGGTGGTGATGGTGTTGCTGG
The DNA here is from genome assembly GCF_039701765.1 of Tetranychus urticae. Taxonomy (NCBI): domain Eukaryota; kingdom Metazoa; phylum Arthropoda; class Arachnida; order Trombidiformes; family Tetranychidae; genus Tetranychus; species Tetranychus urticae. The sequence goes on along the minus strand of NC_142958.1, from coordinate 18,351,289 downwards.
GGTTGATGATGGTGATGGGAGTGTGGGTTTTGCTGGTGGTGATGGTGAACTTGTCCGTGGTGGTGAGAGGAACCAGGTTGATGGTGATGGGATGAGGAGAGGTGAGAAAGGTGTCCATGGGTAGTGACATGATGGTCACCAGTTAGACCAGCAAGTGAACCAGAAGGACTGTACAACCTCATCACTCCACCCGGAGTGTTGTCATTGGACATTGGCATACAGTTTCCTGTTGAAGACGGAGATCGACCTCCGCTTACCAAAGGATTACTACTACTATTGCTACTGTGAGGACTGTTATTACCTCCAGTGACACTGTTATTTCCGCCACCATTTCCAGTGCCATTAAGGCCACCTGAGGAGCCACCTCGGGCATTACGTTTACCGTTCTTCCTGCGTCGCGGTCTGTACTTATAATTAGGATAATCTTGCATATGTTGAACCCTTAATCTTTCAGCTTCCTCAACAAATGGACGTCTCTCCTGTAATGTCAACGCTCTCCATCTTTTACCTATGAATATGAGGAAGATGAAGATAATGTTGATGATGGTCAAGAGTAATTTGGCAACAGCAGGGAATGGGAAAAAAGTGGAAGAAGAAGAGAAAGAGAGAAGAAAAAAAGAATCATTATTAGTTGAAGGAAAATTCAAGTAAATTGAGGCCGAGAATAAAAGCCTGAACGGATTAAACCCGCAGATAAACCTGTCTAAAATTGTGTTCATCATTGAATGCAAACAAGTTGAAAGATAAATCTTTTTTTTAACCAAAAAAAGGGCAACACAACGAGTAAAGACTCTACTCTAAACTCCTCCATTTTTGGACTTTTCATGAACTTTTCTTTTCTTTTCCTTTTTTTATTATTTATTAGATTCATTTGTATGAGATGGATGAATGGCTACTGATTTAAAAATTATTGGACTGTTAATGTTTATATGTAAACGGCTATTTACAGGCCATGTTGGTGGTCATATCAAATGAGTCTTGTTTGGCAGCCAGGAGTGAGTTAAAGAGTTGCTTTTGTTATTTAAAGCAAAAGATAAATGATCAACATTCAATTGGTACCGTTAAGTATTACTTGTTAAACTGGTCTCTTAACCTCTTCGCATTACATTTCAATTGGTTTATTCAAATTCAAAGTGCTTTGTAATATCATTTTAAATTCATTTTAATCAACATTGGCAATCAAAGTGCAAGTTAAAACAGAAAAATAAGTTAATCACTGAAATGGCCAACACAATTAGTAACCAATTTTGTTATGTAAATCGCATAAACACATAAAGTTGAAAGGGAAAAATAAACATTAAAAATTGGTGAAAAAACCCAATTTCCATATTTTTCTTCATTCATTTACTCTTTTCTGGTTACAACCAAAACCAGGTTTACCAGCAATTAAAAGTGATTAAATTGAAATGAAAAGCAAAAAATAATTTCAATTTCCAATCAAAAGCAAATAAACCTTGATTTGTTCAATAAACAGGTAAACATTGACGATGTCCCTTCCAATTTAACTCATTAATTTTTACCTTTACCTGTACAATTGGAGTGATAAAAAGAAGTAAAATTTTCAATTGTTTTCAATCGAAATTTTCATCAACGGAAATTAACAATTTCTACCTTTTCCCATGTTTTCATGATGTGAAGAACAAGAAAAAAGCAAAACAAAATAACAGCAAAAAGTATTATCAATGAATTTTAATAAACCAACGAAGGTCAAGTTGAGGTAAAGAAATAAAAAAAACTTATTAATCTTATCAAAAAAAGGTAAACTTTTTTTTCTCTTCATCATTCTGATTTCTGATTCAATAACGATATTCATGAATTAAGCATCGACACAAACATGAGATTTTGCTGAATAATCACAGAAAGAGATTGAGATTGAAGGGACTAAAGAAGTAAAGTAAAAGACGAATGGTTCAAAGTGATTAGAGTCTAGTTCGAGGGTGTCAAGAGTTGATCACTGGTGAACCATTGAAGGTAAGCAAGGTAAAGATAAAATTTCATGTAAATCGTTGAGCATCACCGTGAGTCTACTTCATGCTGACGCACAAATCAAGGTTATTATCGTATTGTCATGATAAACATTTTTTCACCAATTCAGCCCATTCTCACTCCCTTCTTGACTCACCCTCTATCAACCATCTGATTCCCGTCTGATGACATTGGCATAAACTTTTTTCTCTCTCTTCTCTCTTTCCTCTTGCAGTACATCACACATCATAATCAGATGAAATGCCAAGGTGAAATGTGGCAAAATATACCTTTGAATGAAACATTATTTTACTTTTGTTTATCTCATCATTTCTATTTTTTATCCTTCTTCTTCTGCATCTTCTTCTTAGTGGTTCACCTTTTATTTATTTATTTATTTCACCATTTCGTTGATTTCACCTATTTGTCCATTAATCCATTGGATCACTTCACTTGAATGATAAACAAACTGAGAGACAAACAAAAACTTATCATTTATCTGATATTCATTTCAATTCCTTTTGATTCACCTTTTCTCCTTTTCTCTCTTCTCGAACAACAATAAAATCCTTTTTTTTTCTCACTCGCATGTATTTATTGTTCCCGTTTCATAGCCTTTAAGCATTAGACCATTCCAAGAGGTTCAGTTAGGATAACATGGTAAAGTAACTATCTCATCTCAAGGATATTTCATTTTATCCCTTGTAAAGCACAGTAACACAACAGAGAAATTTGAAGAAAAGAAATTCTCTTTTTGTCATTCTTCAAGATGAATCAATTGAAAATGCACATTCACAGTTGTAAATATTGCATTTGCTTCACTGATAACCTCAGCTTTATTCAGCATCGGCAAACCTTCAAAAAATTACCATTTCCTTTGCTGAATAATCAAATGAAAAACGAGAAAAAAACGAAAATGAAAAATACATTGAAAAATAGTTACAAAGTTGTAAATCAACAGCAAAATAATGTTAATATCACTGACAAAGTGACAGTAAATATCAATAAAAAAGCAGTAAATGAAGTTAATCAAATGACGATCAGAGTAAAAGTGATTAACATGGATTCCAGCATGAGAATCAATACGGAAATCAAATTAATCTGTAAATGGAAACTAAATTCAAGGCTAATCTTTTTGCTCATTTTGTTTGGTCAGACAAAAAAAAAGAGCTCATGAAATGCAAGAAGAGTAAGAAATGTTGAAAGTTAATACATTGGGAAGGAAAACTGCATCATCATCAAGTTAAATGTTATGAGGCTGAAATCGATTCCTGAATTACTAGGCAAACGATGAATGAGAAATGAAACAAAATGTGTAAAAATGAAAACAAGAAGAAAAAGGCAAAAAATTTGAAAATCCAAATTGATTTAGAAAAGAAGAGAAAAAAAAGATTGAAAATTGATTCAGAAAAAGAAAGCCTGATGAACCGATTGACCAGCCCAGAAATACCTTTACACCATTCATTGAATCAGGCCTTTTGATGGTAGATCATTTTTATACCTTTTGACAGATTGACTTGTAATTTTCAAGTAACCTCTTCCTCTTCATCTTCATCTTTTTCATCTTTTCTCGTCTTTACTAAAATTACTAATTCACTATAATCTTTTACACACACTATAAGTGCCAACATCATCATCGGCATCTTAAAGGGTCTTCTTCATCTTCTCATCTCTTCTCATCTCATCTTCTTACCTTGAACCTGAGTGAGAAAAAAACACTTTATTAAATTAGTAGCAATTAAATTTGATGGAGAAGCGTATGACAAGATCATTTAATGGACTTGGATAAGCAACCAAATTAATTTGATATACCTGTAAGAGTTTAAATCTTTCAGATTCTTCTTCTTCTTCTTTTGAGAAATTTTTCATGTCTTGACCAAGGAATGAATAAACTTCCATAGAATGTTGAATTTTAAACTGAAGCCACCCGTTCATCACAATAATGATAGTTGGAGTAATAATGACCATGATAATGGTCATCTTGTAACCTTTAAACTTAATTGTAACCTCATAATCACAACTTTTTCTGCTCTTTCCTGGTCATGCCAAAAGATATTAGTTACACTCTTCATGTTTTTCACTAGCAACAATCATTATCATCTAACTGCCCTTTCAAATTATTCCCAGTTCAATGAAAGATTTGATATTATTTTTGATTATCAGGTGAAAGAAAGATGTTTACAAATGCAAAGTTGAACAAAATTCATTTTGCTTAACTTTTTTCATTCGAGAAGAGCTAAAATTATCATCTTTTCATCAGTTACAGTTATCATTAGCAATGTTTACCTTGAACAAAAATGTAAATATTTTTCATTCTTTCATCAGTTCTTCCATTGAATATGAATAATAACTCAATTTCAATTGCATTCCTATTTTGTATATGATTAACTTTATCAACTTTCAACTCTATTTCACATTTGCTTAACATTGCATTACCTTTGACAATATTTTTTCACTTTTCATTCCAATCTTATTTCCTACTCTTTACCGACACATTCAACAGAGAAAATTGGGAATCATGAAGATGATGAAAAAATGTCTCCAAATGATGGCTTCTTCTTCAATCTTGTTAGTTCTAATGGATTGTTGATTCACTTTTTGCCTGGAAACATTTCAACATATTCTTGACATGAAATCTGAAAATGAAATTTTCTCAACTTTGAGTTGAATATTTAAATAATTGATAATGATAGTCAGTAAATAAGGTAATAATCAAAGAGACATTTTACATTCTCGAGTCAACTTGATGATAGTTTTTAATGAAAATGCCATTCATTCATCCATTAATCGTGTTGATTAGTAAATAGGAAAATGTGCAAATAATGATTTGGAAAATTGATAGAACTGAACAATTTCTGCTTTTATTTTGTTCTTTTCTCGCCAACACTTTTAGTCCAAATTGAAGTTTCAAGTTTTGTCTCTTGTTTTTGTTTCTGTAAATACTTTTGCAAAAATTGCGTTTCAAGTCTAATGAGCTTCTGATCAAATGAATGGTGAAAAAAAATGATCAGTAATTAGCTTTTTACTCTACTAATTGCAAGGAAACTATAACTGAATGATCATGAAGATGAGCAGAGATGAAACAGAAACATTGACCATTAATGACAATCAGAGTATTGGCAGGAAAACAACGCCTTTAAGCTTTGTTTTTAGTCTCAACTTTTCACCATTTTCATGCTTTTTTCATCTTCTTGTCTTGATTATCCAACTTTTTTCCGTCTCATTTGGTATATTTACCTTTGAACGGATCCTTGATTAATGAAGAGAGAAGAAGAAGAGAAAGAAGGAAAAACTTGAGAAGACAAAAAAAGATGAAAAGACAGAGGAAGACAGGTCATCAAGATGTGATGATAAGAACGAGAAAAAGATTTGATGAAAAGGTAACATTTCTGTGTTCATTTTTTCTTCTCTTTCTTTTCTGTCTGCAGACATTTCGTTTCGTGTTACGCTTAAAGCGTAAAATGAAGGTAAAAAGTGGAAGAAGACGATGAAGATGATGAAGATTGTGAAGAGATGAGGATATCATCTATTATTTCAAGATGCTTTTTTCTTCTGTCTTCTTCTTCTTCTACCTTTTCTACCTTCTCTTGACTCGATAAAAATATCATTTAATCAACTGTCACATTGACTCTGGGTTCATCAAGTATCTTTAATGATGCTCATGATGATCATCGGGATCATCATCATTATAGCCATCATTATCAGCATCCTTAAAAAAGTATATTATTTAACCTGAAATGTCAAAATATGTAATCAACTTGATTTGTTGTTGCAACTGGAAACAGTTGATAACAGGTAAAAATGCAGTAAAAAGTTGAATAAAATGTCGTAACAATAACAACCAACAAAAAATGTATATAAATATATTGATTTAGGCAGTTAATTAATGACACTTTGCTGTCAACAGGCAATCAATTGCATTAACTTGCAATTAAAAGCATTTCAACAATTTATCTAAATTTTTATTCATTTCATATTTACATTGGCATTTGATTGTTCAACTCAAGTTTCAATATGGTTCAAGAGTCTTTTGCTCGAATTGCAAAACGTTTGGTGACACAATTAGTGGATATTCATGATTTGCTATTGAGTGAAGTAAAAGTGAGAAGGAACCTTAAAGGTGTAACACTTGATAAAAGGTGAAAAGGTAGGAGGGAATGAAAAGAGGTAAAAAAGTGTTGCTTTTTGATTGTCTTTTCGGTGCTTTAGATGACACCTTTTCAAGTGTTACAACCTTAAAGGCAACATTTTTCTGCTTGTTCCCTGTTCATGTTGGAAAAAGATTCATGAGTAAATCACGATTTTTGATCAAGAATAAAAAGATTGAGGCAACAAGAAATTGGAGTGATGTTGAATGATATAAATATATGTGTATTGAATGATGAGGATGATGAGAGAGAGAGCAAGAACGACGGGAAATCGGGAAAAGATGAACGCTATGATAAACTTGATGGTGGTTAAAGGATGATCAAGATGAAGATAACAAATGAAGATTGGTGGGTGCTTAGGCTATTCATATTACTGCGTGTGTGTTTGTCGGACTCACGATCTGTCAAAGTTAATAGACATTGATGAAGATCAACGTAAATAGACGGTGCCTTATAGGTTTACCTTTATGGTGGAAGGATGGAAAAGTTGGAAACATCGTTTCCTGAGACTTTTTATATTGAAGCAACAAAAATGGAAACCAAAAATGTGATTCAAGAAAACAAAACAAAAAACAAATTCATCAACGGAACTCAACATTTAATTGATACACAGTATCCAATAACTCGAGTTGACCTTATTATTTCTGAGCCATTTTTTGCTTCTTTTTGTTGTTGATGTTTTTTGTTTTGCTTTCAACTGTAAATATTTGATATTGCTATTTCAGTGATTGCAGGGGAAAAAATGGTCTTTTATTGGGTTGAATAGCAACGGTAAAGTAGATGTAAAAAGGACAAGGTTAGTTAAGGTTCAACGAGATATTAAGGTAAAGAGGGAGCAACATTAAGGTAAAACGACAATGAAATGTCTCAACAACTAATTCTGTTTGTGAAATGTTTCAATTTAAAAGAAAATATCATGAAACATCTTTTTTGGTGTAAAAACAGAACGAATAAGAAACTTCTCCAGATTTTCAGTCAACTTGATATCCATGATTTCCATGTTGACTTACTTTTTCTAGTTTTGAGTTTACTTTACAAATTCAAATTGAGAATGAAAAGTAAAAGATTTTGAAGTTGGATTTGAATCGTCAGAATGGCGCTTTTGTTCATTTGTAAAGATTATTTTTCTCGATAAATGAGCAACTTTTTGCGGCAATTCAGTGGAAACTTCAGGGTTATGCTCAAGGACTTTAGGTTTTGGAAAATGTTGCCGAACTAATCTTTCGATCGAATTGTTGCTCGAAGTTTTATTTGGCTTTAAATCAATAAAAGAAATAAATTCCCTTTGAATGTCGTCTTCGGGTTTTTTTGGATTAAATGGTTAAATTTTTCAAACTCAATTTCTGAGTGAAATCTGACAACTTTTAATCTTGAAATGTTTTGAAAGTCTTCATCTGTTGAGAAACAAATGATGAAACTGTGAAAAACTGATTAAAAAATCGTAATCATTTGGAAACTATTTTTTAGACAAAAATCATGGTCTTTATGCGCTTTTGTACATGAGACAACATGACTTGAGCATTAAGAATAAATGTTTCTCTTTATTTGAATACATCATTTGTAAAGATGAAACTGATGATGTAAACTGAAAACTAAACACTAATGCAGGTAGCTGCAAGTTGAATCTTGTTTTTGTTGTTGTTCATCTTTTTGAAAGCTCAAGAGTATCAAGATGCTTTTCAAAGCCAATTAAATGATCAAAGTTGAAAAGGAAAATGAAAAAAAGGAAAAAAATTGAATATGCAAATGAAAGCGGCTTACTTTCAACCGGAAACGAACCTGAAATTTGAGATTGATGGATTGAATAAGAAAGGGCAAATTGATGGATGTTCATTTGAATATGAAATTAAATATATTTGTCAGAACATCATCATTGATAACAACGATTATCATCAAGTTTAACCATTTCCAGAAAAAATCAAATCTTTACTGAAACAGTCACACAGAATTGTTCATTGAGCATTTCGTTGCGAACAAACTTGTTTAACAAAATTCAAGTTTCTCTCTGTTGGTTGATTTATGAGTTGAAACTTTGCATCGACTAATCGAGTAATCGAGTTGAAAATGCGTAAAAAATGACCAATATCATTGAACTTTTGACTCTAAAATTACCCAATTCGTGCCCATCAAGACACACAATTTAAATTAACCGGTTTAATAGCCATTGAATCACTTGATTGTTATCAAACCCTTTAACCAAAATGGTAAGTTTGTGTTAATTAAACCTTTTTTGTTAATCTGTGAGTTTCAAATTTCCAAATTATTCAAGTGAATAAGGCCAATTGACGAGAAACTTGATTAACATAATTTTCAACTTTTTTTGCTTCTCTTTACTCAAACTTGATCAACTTTCAATGGAAACGTTTAGTCAAGAGTTTCGAGTTTAATTTTTTCGCGATTATTCAAGATTCACTGAAAAATAGGAAAACATTACTTTTTTGCGTCCAAATTCAATTCTATAATATTAATTGTTTGGAAACAGTTAATTGGATCAAGTCTTGAATTGGTTCACTTGGATAATGGCTAGAGTTTATCATAATTAATGTGAAACCTCCACTTGAATCAAGATTAATCTTGTCTAAAATAATTATCATTCAACGGAAAAAATTTGAATTAAACAGTTTTAAATTGTACTTCATCTTGTTTTTTTAATGCATATTAACCTTCGTTGACACGTAGTAAAGTACGTGGTTAGCTTATCGTCGGGATTCACGTTTAAATCTAGTTTAATCAAGACTAGCTTTTTTTGTGAATCATTTTTTTGAGTTTCAACTCTTTTACCTTGCTTTAGCTCATTTCCTTCAAATGATAATGATAATGTACCTAATGATGATAATAATTATAGTGATGATGATAATAATCATAATGATGATGATCTTATTAAATTATCAGATTAAGGTGACCCGATCAAAAATGTAATCATAAATGTATTAAAAAAGGTTTAATTTCAATGTTTAACCTCAACTTGGAGTCACTGATTTTGCTTGCACAAAAGTATTAGCTTTATCAACCTGATGGTTAAGTTGCTTTGCAGTAAAATAATCATTGATTTGTCGCTTTCAAATGGTAATGAAAATAATTGCTAAGCTCATTTGGATTAGTGGAAAGCTTCTTGTCGCAGCAAAAAAAGAGGTTGAATTAACAAACTGATAATGATCATTGTGATTACACAGATTTGCAAGTATTAATTGTCAATGACATTAAACCTTGTTGCTAATTGGTTGAAAAACTAAAGTTAATCATCAGATTTTTGCATTATTATTGGGAAGTTTGACTCAAAGAGGTTCAGATGAGCTGAGTTTGGCTTTTAAGCTTATTTCAACTTTTGTCAAGAGTCAGTTGATATAAAAATTTCGAGCTTTTGATTCTAAACTCGACAACCTGTTGCTTCTGTCAAATTGCAAACTGGACTTAATTTAAGATGGACAATTCGATTGAGTTTTAGGTGCTTGTTAGGTGAAAATCGATGGAATGGAATTAAAAAGATTCGTTTATCATGAGATGAAAATTGAAGCAAAACAGTAAACATCAATAAACTAGAATCAAACCTGTTTTGTTCTTACAATGTTGTTAGTTTCTCAATTCATTTCTTATCTAATTGATTAGCAATCGTTTTAATCGTTGTTGAGCAACAATGTAATACTTTCCTTGGTTGCGTGCAGGGAAAAGAGCAAAACTTGAATTACTATTGAACTTTATTGATGACTAAAATTGATCCTAATAAACATTTACCAGTAACTTTAACAAAAATATTCAAAATGGGCAAATGTGAAATGAAGCAAAATGTTGCCCAATGGCACTTTTTGCTCATCTCTAATCTAAAAAGCAAGGCTGAATCAATGGAATTTTTCACCATCCAATTCAGAGTCTTTACACATTGAACCCTAATTAATCGACTGATTGGCATGTGTTGATATCGAAAGGTGTTTTACAAGTGTGCATTATGTATACATTTATTGTTACTCGTCGAGCAGTGAGACATACAACAGAGCAGCAATGAAAGGATGATATAGAAACTATTTCCGTAACCTTACTCATTCCAAAAGTTATTGATAAAAACCTGACGGAAGCTCATTGCGCCGCACCCTGTACTTTCCCACGCAGCTTCTTTTTTGCTTTCCTTGTTGATGAAACAAAAACAAGAAAAATGATTTTCTATAAGGATGATAAAGAATCTTCATTTGATGCTCTTCTCTCTCTCCTCTACTTTCTTCCTCTCTATCACTTGCTCTTCAGTGTGATGTACACGATCAGTATAAAGATTAAACACTGTATGAGATTCCAATGGGAGGTTGTTTATCTGTCTATCTGTTTGTGCTGGTTCAATTGGCCACGGATGCTGCGGATGAAAATGGATGCGGGTAACAAGAAAGGGTGGAGTTGAGCTTGATAAGAGTGAGTAACTAAAGAGAGAGAGAGAAAGAGCGAGTTCTAGTTGACCAGGTTCAACCTATTCATCTTTTTATATCCATTTAGACCGCTAAATGATCACAGGGGAGTTTTGAAAATTGCAAAAAAAAGCTGAATCCTTTTCAAGTTATTTGACCAACCGTGAAACTTATCGTGACCTACTGAGAATACATTACATCACACGTCACATGAGAATAAAAGACGAAGATTGTAATTGATAATAATTAAACTTGTTTCTTTTGTTTCTTTCGTTCACTCTTCTCTCTTTCGCTCAACACTGTCGTCTCTCTTCATGTTTCGTTACCTTTTTGCTCTTGCTTTCACAATTGCGAGACTTTTATTTTCAAGTCAATTATCAAGTCGCTTGTTATTGACAAAAAGTTAACCTAATGCGATCGACTCACTGCACTGTCTAACCACGTCTTGAGACAATCTTTACGTTCAACTTTGACTCGCAATGAAAATGTCAAAAAGTTAAAAACAGAAACTCGAAAAGCTCAGACAAAGAGTTAAAACAATTTTTCATTGAATCAAACCTAAAATCATTTTTTCACAAAGTTTTGATTAAACTAGACAATTATGCAAACAAGGACTTGGTCCAAGTTGATGTCCTTTTCAGCCAAGGTAAAGGTGAAAAGGTAAAAATTAGTTTAGAGAAACATTTTGTTAACTAAACTGGAAAAAAGTGAATCATTTTGAGTAATTTTATGAAAAGAAAAAATAAGAGCAAAATTGATCAAAATCATCTCTAATAGCGGTTAAATTATTTCAAGTAATCATCATTATTAGGAATCAAACTTTAACTGTTAAGCTTCAATTGTTTTGTTTTTTTTCATCATCCTTCTGCTTCTTCACTTTTCTTACCTTTTCTCTTGTTCAAGGTAAATTTTATATTCTTAAGGTCTACCGATTAGCCAATTTACGACAGGTTAAAGGAAGAAGAAGAAGAAGATGAAGAAGATGATGTTAAATGGTGGAGGATGAGGCCAGTTTACTTTGGTCAAATGTTGTGAGCTTTTAATGAGTGAAATGGCTTGTTCGGTATTAGTGTGAGTGGCCTGTTAAGACCATAAAATAAACAACAAGAAAACAAGAGCAACCTCATAATCATCCTCATCATGTTGATCATCTACTGAATCTGCTATCTTGTTTCTCTCATCATCCATCAATGGGAAAAGAGTGAGCAACAATAAGGAGTCGAAAACGATCATCATCAACGAAAAGATGATAATGATGATCAACAGAAGAGATGAGATTATAACAGGGATTTTTTGGTGTGATAAAGCTTAACCTAAAAGATAAGTTCCACCCAAACCTCCTACGTTACATTTTTCATCTTCATCTTCATCGTTGCATTGATCACGATAATCGATTTAAATACCTTTTTTGTTTTAAACAGAATCACGTTTACTGACCAATTTTTCAGGTTAACTTTGATATACTACAGCAACTTGTTTCATTTTTTTCTCATTCATTTGTTCTTTGCGCTTTTACTTTTTTTTTCATTTACTTTTTCTTCATCTTCATCGTCGTCATCGTCATCCTCTAACTTTATTTTTCCTTTGATCATTGAGATTAATGCATAATCATTAGCTTGTTGATTTACTTTTATTTTATGATAAATCGTTAATCTCATCACGCAATATGATCATTCACCAACAGCCTATTTTCAATTATCATCCATTTAACCGGAATTTCCCCCCTCAATTCATCATCATTCTCATCCTAATTATCGTTATTAAAAATTTTCTACCAAAGATGTTACCTATTAATGACAATCACCATCATGTAAGCTCCAGTGTTACCTTGTTTGAATAGTCTAATCAGCCTTTCATTATCAGGTTAACTGGCAACTGCAAGATTCTGTTTTTTAGTTGCAATTAAATTGTGACTTTTCCTTGTGATTTTATATCGTTATCAGTTGATGAAAAGGTTTATTCTTTTCACTTGAAATTCAGTCAATTAAGGCTGTTGTTTACAATTTTCAGTTGAAATGTAAAGTTAATTATTCAAGAGTAAATTGAAATCTAGATTCTTCTACATAAAGTTATTTTCAGGTAAAACTGAACAAAAGATAAAACAAAAAAACATAAAATTTACTCTCAATTAAGTTAAGCAAATTCAAAATTCAATATTCAGAAAATGTTCAAGAAACAACGAGTCAGAACAAGTCAGAGTCTGAAAGTTTCTTGGGTTCATTTCATTTTAATTTCAACTATAAAGTTATTTTGCATTATTATTGTAACAAGAAAAAGATGAAACATAAAAGACTAGATTTTCAGATGAATTGATTTCGCCGTCATAACAACGATTAGGAAGTTTACGATTTTCAGGTTTGATTCAAGGTTCAGTTAGATTAGACTATTGCACATATTTGATCACTAAGTTGATTATTTGATGACTGAAAATGCTTTTATCCTTAAAAGCCTGATAATCTTTTGGACATTTGGTCAAAAACTCAGAGTCTGAAGAGTCATCGACTTATTTTTCCATTATTGTAACAATTCTTGAAGAACTAAGACAATTGAAATAATGATAAACTTAACGGTTGTTTTACCAGAGACTTTTGTACTGAATTTTGACGATAATATTAGATTGCAATAGATATCTTGTTCAATAAAAGTGATAAAATGTTCAATTGATGAACGTTACCTGTTGAGGGATTAAAAGAAGAACAAGATTTTTCTCATAGAGATTAATATTGAATAGAAACTAAAATTCATCTAATCCAACTTGAACACTGAAGATGAAGAAAAAGCAGCAAAAAGTTTGGTAAAGAGAAAATTTGAAAATGAAAATTTGATTAAATTGACGTCAATGTTTTCATATGAGATTACGATGCATCAATTGGGTTTGGATGAGTGAAGACAAAAACAACAACAGAATTGGTTGAGAACGAGAAACAAATTGACTTCAACTTTGCTCTTTAAATGCAGAGCAAAACTAGGAAAATGATAAACTTGAACTAATTCATTGAGAATGAAGTTTCATTGATGAAAGGCTACAAAACTTTCAATTACAAATTAAACACAAAAAATTAGACAAACGAGAAAAAAGAAGAAAAAAGTTTTCCATTCAAATCAATAGTCATAACCAAAGTGACAGTTTACCAAAAAGGTTTACACAAAATTTCGCCCTTTTCTTTCTGGATATTGAAAGATGAAAAGAGAAGGCAAAAAACACCAAAAAACACAAAAAGACTAACCTTACAAAAAATATGATGTTGATGGGGCGATGCAGTTTCAATGCTATACTTTACTTTATCACTCTTCCATATCTTGCCATCTTCATCATTGTGATATAATCATAATAATCAACAGCAGTAACAAAATATCCTTAATCTAAGACTTAATTCACCCAAATTCACGTTTTTTTTCTTCTTCTTCTGTTCATTCTAATATTCCATGATATAAAGATTTCAGGTGATGTCTTACTTTACTGAATCTTTTTGCATTATTATTACATCTTTTCTTTCTTATCATTTCCATCACATGGTAAAACATCATCAAATGTTGATCTCATCTATGTGGGATGAAGAAGAAAAAGTCTAAATAAAAGTTGAATTCAATCAGATATTCAATTGAAAGTTGAAAGATTGGAAAAACTTTTTTGTTTTGTAAATATTGTTTCTATTGATTTGATAAAATGATACAAAAAAACTGAGACAATAAAGTCTTGGACTTTATGGTCTAATCAACAGTCAATTAGTTAACATTTTACTGTCAGGTGAAGCTGCATTTATCTTGTCGGTTCATCACAGTTTGGTTAATTACCTTTGCTTGTGCATAATAATTAAAATACACGATAATGTTGAACGTTTTTTACACAAAAAAAACATGTTTATTTATTAGCATAACAATAGTTTATTAAAACAATCAAACATTGTCTAATGAATTCAGGCTACAAAATGTTATCGTTAATCAATGTGATAATGAATGTACAACATCCATAAACCATACACAACCAGTGATTGTAATCACTGGAAATTCATCATTAGATCCAACCAACAGTGATATCGATCAAGGAAGGGTAAATTTAATATCGGAATCACCTTTGAAAGAGTTGACACCATTTAAATGAGATTCAAAGCAACATTAATAGTCTAACCTGGTTCTTTTGACAACAAAATTTATTAACATTTAATGATAGACAAGATTGCAGTTTAAAACATTATGTCATAACTAATTACTGGGAGTTTGTGTTCAATGAATTGCTCTTTTCCAGGATTCTTTTGGTTAAAAGGTGAGAATGATTTCAAAGACAACTTTCACAGAATGAACAAAATTAAACTTTGATGAAGCATGAAACCAGACATTTTGATAATCAGATTAGTTTGAGTCTAACATTGAAATTGATTAACATTTTTGTAACTGAATTTCCCGATATTAATTAATGTTTCAATTTTTTGTTTACTTTTCAACTTTACACTGACTTTGTGAGTTTTATTCAATTTTACATGCTTTTAATGCATTCGTTTTCGATTTTTTTCTTCGTTCTGAAACTTTAATGAACTTTTCCTGTTTCATCATTTTTAACATTCATTTCCTTTAATCTTGATTATAATTATTGTCAAACAATAATCCAATTGATTGACACTTTTCTCAAAATTTGCGAGTTTTCATGAAAAGTTGAAATTTATTTTTTTATCCATTCACTGGCACAACATGGGCTTGCAAATGACACCAATTTCAACCTGTTGAGCTTTACATTTCAAAATGGATTCTTTGTTTTCCTCATGAAATTCAAGTTATTTATAAATCTTTGACAGTCATTAAGAAGCTAAACTGAACAGCAAAAAGAGTTGATCAGAAGCTGGATAAAGCCAATACTCAACTGATATCAGAGTGAATGTCTTATTATGAAAAGAAAAGATTTGGAGAAGAAAAAGAATAAAATGGAAAAATTATTTGGTAAAATTTGGATACTTATTGTTGGTGTTATTTGATAATGTTGCATGAAAATGATGAGGACAACGAGAAGAGAAGAAGAAGAAGAAAAGAAGAAGCAAATTGATCAGGTATGTTGATATCATGGTAAGAAGAAGAGGGAAAAAGGTACAAGAATAAGGGTTCATTTTCAAAGCAATTGACTTCAATTATTCGGCAATTTTGGCTCAACTATTGAAACTAATTTTACTTTTGGGAAACATCAAATAGATTTAAAAGACCGGTAAATCAGTTGATTGTTGTTCACTTTGAGATTGTTATTTTATTCAATTCATGTTGTTTTACAAGAGAAGTGAGTGAGAGAGAAAAATCAATGTACCCAATCAATGATCAGGATGAGGATAAATTCAGGTTTACCTTTTTTCTCCTCTTCTTTTTTTCCATCCTTTACTTTATAATCACTCAATTTTCAACATAAAATCTGAAAATGTTGAATATTTACCTTTACTATTTATCCTTCATCTTCTTGGCTTCAGCTCTAATTTCAACTTTTCATTCAATGTAATCATTTCGTAATGACAAAGGTTACACAAATATTGAATTCTTGGTGTTGGATTCAGTTAAGGAAAACTTTTCAAGGGTTAATTAGTCGGTAATGAAACAAATTTCAATTGTTTTAATGTTTCATCAGAAGAGTCTAGTTTGATGGGAAAGAGTTTGTATTATACAATCTATTTATTGACAAGTGGATGAACAGGTAAATTAATTAGTCATTAAACTGCTATCCACTTAATGAATTATGTAAACAGCTTGACCTTTTGGAGTCTCTGGTGTTCAGTACAGTTGACCGCAACTTTTCACTTGCCCTTACATTCGATTAAATATTTGCGATTGCGAACTTTACTCTTGACTCTTTGGTGAATATGATAATGATGTTTCGTGCAAAAATCATGGTAATCTATCGTAACTAAATTAAAGAAGTTCGAGTTTTATCAGTTCATGTTTATCCACAGTTCATTCAATATGAATGTGATTTTATATTGAATGGCAATTTTGCAGTGAAAGAAACGTAAATTTTTGGCTCAAGAACTTTCACAGCAATTAAAGTTAGAATTGTGTTTGCAGAAGTTTTGATTGAAATGCAGTTTTCTTTGTACATTTGACATGTAAGACTTGGATTTATTAAGGAGGCGGACGGAATTCGCCTATGAAATAGATTTTTTTCAAACTAAATTTTTTAAATGTAAAATGGCATGAAAAATATCACAATGTTAACCATTTTTTTATATTCGAAGCCGTTTTCGAGATAATGGCCTTAAAAAATTTTTTCCTTAAAACAAATCATTTTTGATAGAGCTTGACATGCTTATCATGAATATAAAATCGGTTTTTTGATCCGACGTGCAGTTGCTGAATAAATTTGAAAAAAGTGACAAAAAGTAGCGAGAAAAGCTATTTTATTTCAAAGTACACTCGATATTCGTGAACCACGATCAAAACCCATTTTTCCTATGTAGTTTTTAATTCTGTATCTGATAGTGTTGATATGATTCCATTTCCATCCTGCTAAATACATTCAAAATGCATTCCAATGTTGTTCTATGGTGAAGTATTGCTGATGGTTTATGGAACACTCGATATTCGTGAACCACGATCAAAACCCTTTTTTCCTATGTAGTTTTTAATTCTGTATCTGATAGTGTTGATATGATTCCATTTCCATCCTGCTAAATACATTCAAAATGCATTCCAATGTTGTTCTATGGTGAAGTATTGCTGATGGTTTATGGAACACTCGATATTCGTGAACCACGATCAAAACCCATTTTTCCTATGAAGTTTTTAATTCTGTATCTGATAGTGTTGATATGATTCCATTTCCATCCTGCTAAATACATTCAAAATGCATTACAATGTTGTTCTATGGTGAAGTATTGCTGATGGTTTATGGAACACTCGATATTCGTGAACCACGATCAAAACCCATTTTTCCTCTGAATTGTTCAATTCTGTAACTGATGATGTTGATATGATTCCATTTTCATCCTGCTAAATACATTCAAAATGCATTTTTCCTGATAAGTTCATTTAAAGGGATTCAAATGATCTTCATGGGTAGACAAATTACGAATAGATCCACGATCTACCCGGTATTCTTCTAACATGATTAAAGATGCCTTAGATTTGTACAAGTTGGGCTAAATATTTCTCTATATCTCCATATCTCTAATATCTTTATAGCCAATTTTTGTTTTGTTGAATTAATTTATCTTTCAAACTCATTTAAACCTAGACGCCCATCTGATATCTAGATTGTTACGAACAACTGATTGCAGATGAAAAAGTACATGATACGAAGCACTTATGTGCGAAGGACAAGAATAATGAGTGTCTTGCTAATTGAGGGTTCCATAAACCATCAGCAATACTTCACCATAGAACAACATTGGAATGCATTTTGAATGTATTTAGCAGGATGGAAATGGAATCATATCAACACTATCAGATACAGAATTAAAAACTTCATAGGAAAAATGGGTTTTGATCGTGGTTCACGAATATCGAGTGTTCCATAAACCATCAGCAATACTTCACCATAGAACAACATTGGAATGCATTTTGAATGTATTTAGCAGGATGGAAATGGAATCATATCAACACTATCAGATACAGAATAAAAAACTACATAGGAAAAATGGGTTTTGATCGTGGTTCACGAATATCGAGTGTACTTTGAAATAAAATAGCTTTTCTCGCTACTTTTTGTCACTTTTTTCAAATTTATTCAGCAACTGCACGTCCGATCAAAAAACCGATTTTATATTCATGATAAGCATGTCAAGCTCTATCAAAAATGATTTGTTTTAAGGAAAAAATTTTTTAAGGCCATTATCTCGAAAACGGCTTCGAATATAAAAAAATGGTTAACACTGTGATATTTTTCATGCCATTTTACATTTAAAAAATTCAGTTTGAAAAAAATCTATTTCCAGGCATTTTCCCCTATTCTTTCTGTCCTCCTCCTTATGATTTTAATTTAAAGCAAATAAGTGCACAAATAATTTCGTTGGCAGTTTAGTTGGCTCTAAGCAAACAAACTGAGCTAAAGATAAACTTTGAGAATTGTTTGCAAATTTCATTTCCTTATAACGGGTTTTACCTTGCGACTTATTTTCTCATGGTTTTCATGAGTCTGTCTTTTATTATTAAATGCTAATTTTTCCAGAATTCATTTAATTCCCATCACATATTTGGTTCTCTCAAGATTCCCAGTTTTAAACGCATCTAATCCCACTAATAACAAATGAGCAAAAATCATGAAATTGATATCAACAATGAAAATAAATTCTGATGTTTTTCAAAGGAATTTTCTAGTAAAATTTTCCAGCATTTTCCCTCCAAGAACAGTTTAATGGTCTAGGATATTTCATGACTTGGTGATTTAATTGAATGATATATTTTATTCACAATGTTTACAACCTAAACCAATGTTTAATGATCATTTTCTATTCATAAAACCAGCATGAAAGAATTGAGAAAATAATGAGAAAAGCGAAAGGATAAATATTAATAACAGCATTGATCCATAAAAGTTGAACAAAATGAAAACAAAGCAAGTTGCAACAGGTTAGTTATAACCAGCTGGTCAGGTAACCTCACGTCAATTGCCGTTGTTGGCGGAAGATAAAGGCCTTTATCCAGCACTCTTGACTTGTCCGATTTCATGAGATAAATGAAGGTGGAAATGAAAAGTAAACTCGAAGCGAGTTCAAGTGCAAAAACAAGACTAGATCAAGAGCTGTATCACGGTTGATCTAAACTCGCAAACAATGTCTAAATGGCATTCACTTTTCACAGCAACTAATTAAACTTTCAACTTGAAATCAAAATTTCTCATTAAACTATGAGAAATTATTCAACAGTTAACTCAACAATTGAATCTCTTTTCAACTCAACTTTCAATGAATCGCTTTCAATTGCAATTTACAAATGTTCTGATCAAAAATTATTACCGTTCAATATGATGATAAAATGACTTTTAAATTGTACTCTGCAATTATTGGCAAAAATGCGTTTCTACACAAAATTGGCTGATCTTGAAAAATTTGTCCTTGAATTGATTTTTTTATTCACTTGATGTTATTAATTATTATTTAACCAACCATTGAAAATGTTGCCGCTTCAATCACCATCACCTTAACAGGTAAATTATACTAAAAAGAAAGGGAGAGTTGAAACGAAAGTCTCAAATGCTGGAAATCACAATATGTTTGTAATCAAATTAACAATCCCATTTAATAATTTAATCATCAAAATCAAACAAATGGAAACTTTCATTTCTTTTCCTTCCATGATAATAAAATACATTAACGATGTAGACTCTGAACAAGAGCCGTAAACGTTTCTAGGTTAACCTCAATATACTTTATTAAATATCGAACAACCAAAAATTGATATAAACTAATTGTGATTTACTTGCAAATGAACAAACTTTTAGTTGAATCAATAAAAGTTTTTTCATCAATTATTAAAGGAATACTGAACTTCACCATGTTACAACTTGTAAACTTTTCAAATTTCCTGTGAAACCTTGAAATATTGAAATTTCAATTTTTGCTTCTCATCAAATTGAATCTCGTCAAATCTCATCAGCAGCTTTTCAAGCAAAGGTTAAGCTTTAAGGGTGATTAAGTGAATTAAGATTAATGATCAACAATTGGTTTTGCGTGTTCCAAATCAATTGGAATCACAAAAGTAATAACAGAAGCAGTAACAAGAACAACAATAAAGGTAAAGGCAGGTAGAGAAGAAGAAAAAAATAATATGAACTTGGATAATAAAAAGTTATCAAAAGTTAAAGCCTAATATTGGCACAGCTCAGGTAAGTTGAAGGTAAAAACAGCAGCAAATGGCGGAATGTTGCGTGGGTTTGAGTTACAATGGTTGAAATTAGTGAGAAAAATGGTATAAATCAAGCAACTCATCATGTATTTATCATCATCATCACCATGTTTACCATACTCTCTCTCTCCTCATCAATTCCTGTGACTCTTCAATTGGTGAAAATTTGAATGATCAAGAAAAACACTTAACAGTGTGTATTATATCAATCAATAATGATTATAATAATTCAAAAAGTTGAAGGTAACCAAATTTACGCTGCTGTGTTACTATGAAAGCTTTCATTATGATGATTATGTTGAGGTTTGATCAAGTTTAAAGTCCGATTACCTGTTCACCTGAGTTTCTCTTTGCTTCACCTTTAATCAACCTTTTTTCAAGATGATCATTTGTTTTTATGAATGAACCGAAACAGATTACCTTTTGCTATTCCGAACAGACAAGCTTCTCAATTTTTTCTCAAACATTTCAACCTTTTCATCTTCTTCTTCTTCTTCATTTCTCATCTCTTCATGTTCACCTGGATCAAATGGCAATAATACTTTTACTGGTATTAAAACAAATAAAGTGAATCAAAATGATTGCTGAATATTTGCTGTTGCTTCATAAGGAACGGTAAGGAAAGCCTGAATGGTGAAATTGCCTTTAGGCTAATATAACATTAAATGAAAATAAAGGTAAATAAATATACAGATAAATCATTGAATAACTCAACAAGGTAATCAGCAAGTTTAATTGTAAGATTAATTGTTTTTCTTTCGTTTCTTTTTTCTCTCTCATTTTTTCATTCACTAATTCAATGATATTTAATATATTTGGATATAATTGCTATTTTACTTGGTATACTTTGTTGCTATTATTGCATTATTTGAAAAGTTTGACCTTAAATGTAATTTCCCTTTTGCATGTCTTTGCATTGGCTATCATTTAATTGATATATTTTATTTAATTTGATTTACATCTTTGCATAAACATCATGAAAAACCTTTTGATTCTTTGCTTCGATAATCTGTTCAAGGAAATTTCATCGATTAATAACGTTAATCTGTTCTAATTTACACCAGATGTTTAGTCAATTACAATGGTTAATTAGAATCATTTAGCATTTTTGGTATAACAGGGAGTTGCTCGAATGAACGAAACTGACGAAATGAAATCGTTGTTGAATAACGTTATGAAGTTTTTCACTTTCAACACTTGAATAAAAACCTTGTGTGGTTATAAAAGTTTTAAAAGCTTCATCGAGTTATTTTGCATTGAAATACTGATTTGTTCAAAATTAGTTTCTCACATATACATGAAACTTAATGAAACATTGATCTTTGGTTCTGATTGAGTTGAGCTCAAATTGTCTTTTGACATTTATTTGAGTTTCAGCCTTTTCAGACTCAAAGAGTTGACACAAAACATCGATTTATTTTGCATTGTAATAAGAAACTGATGCGAAATATTAGATCAGATTAAAAGTTAATGTCTAAAGTTGATTCCTTAGTAATGGATAACACTAACAAGAAACATTGACTTGGAGTTGAAGCAATTGCTATTAAAGTTTGTTACAAAACTATTAACAAAAGCATTTAATGACTAATGTTACTATTTTTAAACCTTTCCAATTTGACAATTTGAATCAAATTGGCATGACCTACAAATTTATCGAGTTATTTTGCATTGATGAAACCTCAAACAACGATATTAACTGAAAGGGCGATAAATTTAACGGTACAATTTCAATGTAATCAAACCTGAATCCAGAAAAGTAGTCAATTTTGCGATTTCCGTATTTTTCCTATTGCAAACACTTAACTAAACGTTGCTTTAATCCTAATAAATGGCATTTTATCGGCATCATTTTGACCAAACTGCAAATAACCGCAACAATAAGTTTAATTTGATTTTGAGAAACTTTTTTATTCTCTCCATTTGAATAGCACATAAAAAAAGACGGACATTATTAATGGTTCATCTGATAGAAAAATGTTGCCAATTGAAACACTTTTATAGCAATAATAGGAAAATTGATCAATTGAATGGCAATGGATTTAAACACAAATTACTCTACCTTTTCAGGTAGCATAAAAGAGTAATGATCAGGTTTGATTTCCTTCAATTGATATCAAACTGAATAACAGAGATTATTCTGAATGGAATAATAAAGTCATCCAAATGGTGAGAAAACAAAGTTATCAAAGTTAATTTGTTAACCCTTTTCATGTAAAATCAATCGTCTAGACTTGTCATAATAATGTTAATAAAAATTTGAGGTAAAAATAGCCGATCAAGAGGCAAGTCTTAATGCGCCAGAATCTTCATCTTTTTCATCATTGAACTCAAAATAGATCATGTTATATAATAATGATTTGGTTACCAGAAGATGTAAGAGCAATAACAACGTTAAATAATACATAATAAGGTAAAACTTTTCTAGAACTTTCACAGATTAATTCATGGAATGATTAAACATAATTAGATTTAATTAGAGTATCAAGAGGCTTTTATTTTGTCAGATGAAGCGAAGAAAAAAGGAAGAAAAAAAGTTTCGTAAATCGTAAGTTGATACGTCAAAGGAACACAAACTTTCATGATATAAGTTGGGTTCATCAAAGGATGATCAACATTATATTATCAATGACTCAACATGTTATCTAATTAGGTGGTTTTAGTGAAACAGAATTAAAGGATTTGAAATGTTGTTCAAAGAATTCAAGTTTTCTAGATTATTCTGTTAGATTTCAATTCTGATGGATTTCTTGGAAATCACATGGAATTGAAATATAAGTATCCATTTATGGATTTAATGGCAAAATTTTGTTTCAAATATACATTTAACTTGAACATATAAATGTTACATTAAAAGTGAAGCTTTCCACAACTTTTATGAATCATCAAAGATTCCATGAGATTTTCATAAATGAATTATTTATATAAAGAAGTTCTTGCTCAAAGTGATCTTTAAAGTATTTATCTCGAACCAGAATTTCCTTGAATTATCTAATGAGTGAAAGGAATTGAAACATTGTGAGATTCAGAGAGATTTTGTGTTTGAGTCGAAAGTCAATTTTGGGTAAATTGTGAATCAATTGGTATCCTTGAGGCTTTACCTGAGTATGGATGAAATGATAAATCATACAAGGTTGTCTTGGAAGCATTTACAGGTAAAACAAGACTAATTATAAATACATGTGAAATCAATATTTGGTGTTGGGTGGAGAAAGGGAAAGTTGGAAAGTTAAAACTGTTTCCAACTGATGATGATGCTGAGGATGTGATGATGAATGTGTATCAAAACAGGGAAACAATGCAAGTCATTGGATGATGGAAACGTCAAGGTCTAGGTCATGGTAAGATTATATTGCAAATCTATGGATTGGCTTGAAAGCAGTTAACCAGTTATTTACCAGATTATTAATTCATCACCATTGGCATTACTGTTTGTTTTTATTTTGTTTTTACAGGTAAAACATTGAAGATAAAATGAACTTTTATTGCATTCATTATGATAACATTGAACAGGTTGAGAGGAAAATTGTTTTTCGTTAGCAAATAAAGCAACAAATTCATTCAATTATTGCAACCTTTCAATTGACAAGTTGACATTTAAGTGTCGGAAATCAGTGGAAAATTGCATTCCAATGAAAAGTAAATTAAATGCTAAATCTGGCAAAAATTCAAACAAAGTTCCGAGATTTCTTGATTGAATCACAGACTAAACAGAAAATATGAAAATTGAAATCAGATTGAATTCGCCATCATTCATGTTTCATCAAAACTCAAAGTTATCAAAATGGAAAATGTTTTTTTTGGAAAATTTCTTTTTTGACAAATCTTTGACTGAAAACTTCTGACCAGTTGATTAACGTGAAATTATCATGTGAAAATGATTTGAAAGTTTAAATGAACAACATTATAAATGCACTTTACTATTGAAATTTACATTTGATGTAAAAGTGTTTATTGTGGCAAAATGTGGTTGTCACAAAATTTGATGTTTTTTTCATCTTTACCTTCAACGGTGAACAAGCAATTGAATACGTCAATGTAATATCACATAATATGTTTGCTGATGTAAATGTTAACGGAATGAAGAAGAAGAGAAAAGTTGAACAGATATTTTATTCCTTATTCAGGGTAGCAATCATTTGATACAACTGATTATTCTGGATTGGTGATAATATTACATTGATTAGAGTAAATAATTCTACTCTTTTCAAGTGAGGATAATTTTTCATCTGTAAATAACTATTTCAATTCAAGACAAGACTTTTCACTGTTGCAATTATTCTGAAATGAACTGAAAATACTTTTCAATATTCATCTAAATTCACCTTGAACAAGTTGATGATGAAAAAGTATCTAAAAAAAGTTTTAATGGAAAAATGGATTAAATGAATTAAATGGATCAAGATGAGTTCATGGATTTACCAAGCAGATTAAAGGTGAAGAAATTTGACAAAAAAAGTTGATCTCAAGTTGACAAGAGTTTTGTTTATTAATGTTATTCAAAGGTGTTCAGGGAAACTTGAATCGATTGAAAAGGGTTAATCAATTTGATCAACAAAGTTGAATTGATATCAGGGTTTAATGTTGAAATAATTGCAACTTCTGATCAAAGTGTTGACAAAATTCTGGTTCAATGGGTTAACAAGGATTGATTTATCGATGCTGTTTGCGAGGTAAACAATGTTTGAATCGACTTTGAATTAACCAGGGAAAGAAAATAAGAAATGATGATTATTCCAAAATTCATTGGAAACATTTTGTTCTGTCTCTTGACATCTTTCTACTTCATCATCATCAACAGGAAAACATATTCATCTTCATCATATTCAACTTCATCATAATCATCATAATCATCATCACACTTTGAGTGAAAGAAAAGATTACAGAAAAGGGAAAAAAAGTAAAAGTAAAAAGTTGAATGTTGGTGAATAAGTTTCTTCTTTATACCCTGAAGGCATCGTTACTATCAGAAAATCAGATTCTGTCAAAATGAGAAGTGATAAAATGAATGATTTGGTGAGTGAGGTTACAACGATAAAAATGATTTCCCGTTGATCAGGTTAAACACATGAATCACAAGATACTAATAGGTTTGAGTAGCAAAAATGAGCGCAAAAAGTGTTTCCCTTTTTTTGCTATTCAATAACATGAGTGACCAACGAAACGAGAAACATTTAAAAGTTAATTTCTCATGATTAATTGGTTTTAATGAACAGCAAAGTATCAGTTTACTTACACCTCAAAGTGTCATAATTAGATAAATATAAATCTAAATTAATCAATTCAATTGGATTGTTAAAATGATTATGAACATGAGATACAATTACAGATTCAGAAGTTTCCAAATGATTCCATCTTCAAACAAAGAAGCAAAAAGTTCAGATTTTTTCTCGCTCATTCCAGGATAGACAAGTTGAAATTCTTAAAATTTCATCAAATTATTCATCAAATATTCTGTCTTCAAAAGAACCTTTCAACAAGTTATTTTGCGATTCAACAATTATCTTTTTCATGTTCTCTTCTTCGTTCTTCGTCAGAATTTTAATTTACTCAGAATCAGAGATCCCTTTACAATGCATAATCTGGTTAGTTGGAGGCGCGTGGAGAAGTTCAAGAGAAAATGGAATTGATTGAGTTTCGATTTTCTTGACAAAATTCATTACTTATACAGAACTCTTTAGTCTAACTTTGGTTATCTGAACAAAATATTCACGGAATTTTCAAGTTTTGTGCTTTTTCATCAAATGATATTAATGTTTCTCCAGTTTCATATTCAGATTAGTTTTTTTGATGCAGTTTCTCATGTTAGTCACAATCATGAAGGCAAAAGGCTTTCTAGTGGAAAGCAAAGAATCACTTTTGATATATTCAATTTGTCAGTTGAAATGTTTCAGGACAATTCACAATCTTTTCAATCTTAATTGTCTCTCACTTGAAACTTGAATCAAAAACCGGATTTAAATTGTTGTTACTGATAATGAGGATGATAAAGGTCTCTGTTCATATAAATATATATTTATATTTTCAGGTCAAATATCAACAGGTTTCTTCGGATTCGCATTTTCATGTTGCGCACCTTTTACTAATTGTTTGACAATCAATTGAATTGACATGAAATAGCCTTGGAATGACCAGTTTTTTGTTATCTCAACACACCAGAAGCGGCCTGAAAAGTTCAAAATTTTATCTACTTTACTGTCAAGAGAAAAATTCATTTTCAATTCATTTTATCCACAGAACCAATCAGAATAATCAAACTTGGAAATCAGTAAAACTCGAAATTTTCAAACTTTTCCCTTTTCTGAGCAAAAAAAAGTATCATTTGAATTTTTCAACTTTAATTTCCTTCATACAAAATTGGACACTTTGATCAAGGTTAAGTAAATTAACCAACTCTAATTAATTGCAATTAAAACAATTTCAATCAATAAAAATTGCAACAATAAAGTGCTCAAGTTAAACCTTTAAACTGATCAACCTAACCATTTTTTTCAAAGTCAATTGTGACCTGAACCTGATTTAATTGAAAAAAAAAATTATTGTTAGACTAAGGTTAATTGTAGGTTTCAATGAGTCTAATAGGGAAATAAAAAAACGAGATTCAAGTTGAGCTTTCATTATTGATATCTTATTGTATTCAACTCCACTTAAACCTAATCAAAACTTATCGGCTCATTGATTAATTCAATTTCAACCTAATAATAATAAAAAGAAGCTCAAAGCTTTCCAAATGAAATAAAATGTTCTTATATTGACCAGTAAAATATATATATTTATACATGAAAAATATAAATATACATGAAAAGGTCGATAGAGGAAAAAACAAGTGTAACAATAAAAACCTGTAAAGATTCAAGATTTGTTGATTAACCTTATTTGATCAAGTGTTTGCCTGTTTAAACATATTATAATGACAACAATTAAATAGTAAAGTATCATGTTGAATTGCAATCAGTTTCAACCAAAGGGAAACGCGAACTTAATCAACTTCACTGTTTTGTCTCAACAGATCGCAATCTTATTTCATGATAACCTTGTTATTGCTAGTTTTTCCCTGTTCAAGTGTCTGTCTGAGGACAGATGGAAAAGTGAATCAAGAATTTTCACAATTTTTCAGTTTAATTAAATGCTTACTCAGTGTGATTTGAGCACATTCATATGGTCAAACAGGTAGAAAATTATTTTCAATGTAAATCTTTTTTTTTAGCTTTTTGTTTACGCTCATTGGTTGCTGACTTACCAACTTGAGTAAATATTTGTGCGTTACTTTAGTACCCATCCTTGGATTTTGGCTATTTAAGCTTCCACTTGTTTTAAATTGACTTTACTCGATGATGATTATCATCATCTTGACCTCGGATTTTGTTTGGATTTCAAGTTCAAACAATTGTTGGTAAACGCATCGGTTCAATATTTGAGATGGAAAATGTTATTGATAGAAATGGTAAAAGGTGCGTTTCGAGTTTCCTCGTAACTTCATAATTATTCATAATATTGATTATAAATAGGGAAAAGCCAATTCTCGGGTAAAAATATTGATCACTTGATCAATAGTGAAGACGAAAAATGCGTTTTGATTAAATGGTGAAATTACCGAAAGTAAAAGAAGAATGAGAAATGTTCATTTTGAATAACCTTTTTGAATGTTGATCATGAATTTGTTGGAAATGATTTTCAAAGATTATCAGCTTTCCGTTCATCAACTGACCAGTCAATCTGAGAAAATGAAACAACAAGATGACCATCATTTCCATCATCATCATCATCCTGTATCAACTTACTGTTTCTGCTCATTTCAAATTTCATCTTTTATCTTCTCTTTTTACTTTTTTTCCATCTTCTCTTTCTTTTCTTAAGATTCTCACGATTGCCGCCGATGACCTCGTCTATACCAAGTGTACTTATTTTACCTGTCGCTCTTGTTAACATAATCAACAGAAAAAATCATGTTACCATGATTATGCTGTTTCCCTTTTGTCTCTACCATTTAATATGTTTCGCGTTAATTGTAGGTAACAACGTGAACAAGGTAAATGATGATCATTCCTGTCATTTTACATGAAACATAATTTTACATCAAATTTTCACTTTTCCCTGGCAAAAGGTTTACAAGTTCAATCTCGATTAAAATGAACAAAAATGTAATCAAAGATTAAAATGTTGTACAATACTGATTATGGGTCAAACACACACATTGATTCATTGTATTTTTATCGACAAAATTCAACATTTCAACATTATTTTAACATTTATTTGCTCCTCAACAATCTGTAAACTTTAAGCAAGTTAATAAGAGCAACATTGATGCTAACAATTGGAAAACATAAAAAGCCAAATAAATCAGCGACTTGACCCAATTAACCAGCTCACCAGAAATGCTCAGAAAAACTGGCAAATCTTAATCTTTACCTAATTAGATTTAAAAGATAAAATAAATCAACTCATCTGGTTAAAGGTATTTTAATATCAAAGGTTAAGTCAATGAACAGGTAAAAGAAAGGTTGAAAATAATAAACTGGATTAGTGTACAGAAAATAACATTTTGCCTTCATAGAGATTTGTAGAGATGACTTGTTTATCTTGATCATCTTTTAAAGGTGATAATAATAACAGTGCTAATAATCATTTCCATCTTCATCATTTTGACCATCATTATCTTGAACATCATCATAATCATGAATTTTGAAACGCTTGAAACGCTTGAAACTAGCAACAGCAACGAAAAATAGTCAGGCCAAAGGGCGGGATAAGAATCAAATTTATTGACAACCACAGGTAGATAGTAAAAAAAGGAGAGAGAGAGAGAAGTTAAAGGTAGAGAGTAGAAAAAAAAGGAAAACTAATATTACAACAAATAATCCAAGAAAGGTAACTTGCTGTGTATTTATCACGCCCTTTACTTGAACATTGATGCATCCTTAAGATATGTGAGCGAATGTTCAATAATATTTCTTAAGGCCCACTACTGTTACTTATTAGGGCTATTATTTAAGTCTTTGAGCCTTAGGATTGAAGGAGATTGATTAGAAACAGTGAAAACTGAATACAAGAAAAAAATCTCTTCTGTTTCTGACTTACACGGTAACACATGTGAAATGGTTAAATTGGTGAGTTTCATGTTCTCTATTCCACTTACTGAGTAAAATTTTGTCTGAATAACCAGATAGGTTATTGGCTTGAGAGCGCTTCAAAGCCTATAGGAACCGATTATTAGAGTCAATCAGTATTGATATAAAAAAGGTTAACCAGTGAAACATGAAACGTTTTTGCTTGTTTTTGCGCTTCAAAAGTCTTAATACAATATTGCCTTTTGCTGAGGGAATCGCTTTAATCTGTTTCAATGTTCATTGGATATTGAAATTGCATTGGTTGGAATGATTGTTCAACTTTTACTTTTCATTTGATTCAGTTGCAACTTGTTATACTTTTTGTTGGACATTTTTGCGCATTTCAAGTTATCCATTGTTATCCATGGATTTAAGGTGAATATGTAGACTTGGGTTGAAGGAATGCGGAAAAATTTGGGAATTTCATCAATTCTCATGTCAACATTCAAAGGTTACCTTGAGGTTTAATAGACTGGAAACTGAAACGATAAATTCCGATGAATTTATCACAAAAGATTTAAACATTCTAAGTAAATTTATTGGTCAAAATGTTACAATTCGACTATTATCGATAGTCTATTGAAACAGAGGATCATGAAAGAGACAATCATCAGAACTCATCATTTCACTTGAACATTCCATTGCCACACTTAGGTTGTTAATCGAATTTCAATCATTCGATTGTTTTCAGACTCTTTTTTTCATAGCAACCATTTTAAAAGTAAATAAAGAAATTATGAAATACTGTTCAAGCTGAGATTTATCATGAAAGACAACAAACAAAACTCAACTTTTTTCTTCGTTTCAACAAACTTCATTTTTTCATCATCAACACTTTGCTTCTCTAAATTGTCGTTCATTTTGCACTTCAAAATTGAATAAAAGCTTATGAATTATACAATTTCCATGTTCTTTAATTCATCAAATTTCATTTCAATTTCATCTTGAATATGCTAGAATTGTCTCTCTACAGTTTAACCATTAAACTTGATCGTTACTGTAAAATGTCAATGAAAGTTGCCTTTTAGTGAATCTAAAATTATTGAACCAACAAACTGAACAATAATAAAACAAAACTTGATTTTGATCATTATTTTGTTGTTTTATTCAAGTCTTCAAGACTTGAGCCAATTGGATTATTTAGAGTCTCGTTTTTTTTTGGGTAAACTTAATATCATTAGTAATTTAAGTAATTGTTGGCTTATAGACATTTTCATGGGAATCAACTCACATGTTATTCCTTCACATGAATTCATTTAAGTTTGAGTAAAGAAAATGCGACAATTAATTACATGTTAAATTGTTGATTAATTATTTTCTGACTTTAAATGAAAAGAGAGTGCAAAGCGACAGTTAATCAATTAAAATTGTTCATTATTTTTCAAGCTTTCATCAATAATCAATTGTTATGAGAAACGAGTAAAAATCAGGCAAAAAATATTGAACTTGTTGGGTGAAATTTTGAAAAACGTAAGCAAAAATTGATTGGGTTTTCCAATAACTATGATTATTATTCAACAGTTAAATGCTATTAGATATTAAAATGAAGAAAATGTATAAAAAAGTAAAGAGAAAAGGGTTGAAAAATCCTGTGAACATTTCAAGTTGAACTGATAATGCTAAAGTAATGCTAAAAAGATGATGAAGTTTTTGGAAAGATTGCGATTAAAATGGTGAAAAGTGTAAAAAGTTGTTCTTCATGTGAGACTGTGATGGTGATTGTGGTAGGATGAAAAATGATTGAATTGATTTTCATGGCAAGTTTTCACACTATTTAAGAAGATGGAAAAGTCCTTCAGAAAAAAAATGCTCAGCTTATTGATATTCAAATGACCGTTGAAAGGCATGCTGATCCATTTTGGATGCAACTCAGAATTGAAAAGAAGAGAAGGAAAAAAAGTTTTGGTGTTGCCGATGTTCAAAGTGAATAAAGATGAAGAGAAAAAGGTAAGATGAAGAAAAGGTAAGTTGAAGTAAATAAGGCAAACTGGACAAGGTCATTTTACTCAATTTTCATGGTGCATTATGAGAGAGGATCTATGCTCTTGTGGGTTTCCATCGTTTTTACATCAACATTCAGATCAACAACTGAATCAAAAGGGAATCTTGAACATTTTTGCCCTCAAAATGAATCAACATCGAAATGCAATTTTCATCAAAAGTCAATTTCAATTGATTGACAATCTTGTTGTTCATGTTCAACTTTGCCATTTGAAAAATTTGAGAAAACCTTTTTTAATTGATTTTTTCGTAAACCTTTTTTTTTCGTCAAAAATTTGGATAATTTTCGATTCTTTTTTTCTTCTAATCTTGTTTTTGTTCATCTTCTTGGTTCATCATCTTTTAATAGTAGGCTGAGAGTGATGACTGAGTTGAAAGGCGTTAAGACAATCTGACCGAGTTGACCTGATAATGAATTGTATCATTTATCATTGAGTTGAAAAAAAAGTTCATTGTTAATCAGTCAGCTATGAAATTACCTTTGCTTGAAGAGAAAAAAAAGTAAACCATCGTTGGTTGAAACTTTTTTTTTCGCTTTACTCTCATATCCTTTACTTATTATCCTCATCACTATATTTTTACTTTAATCACCCAACATCATCTTTTACCTTCGTTTCAATTGGAAATTCAATTAATGTAATTGAAAGAAATCAATGAGCCTTTTGGAAGGAGAGAAAAAACAATTCTGTCACCATGCTCTAACACCATGATCATCGCATCATCTGTTAATCTGATCCTTTCATCTTGTAAAGGTAAGGATTAAAAGAAAAGGTTGAAAGGGTTTCAATTTGTACGGATAACATGTCAAGTGAATCAGAATTAGGAAATTGTAGAGAAGAAGAAAAGGCGATAACAATTTGGTCAATTTTTTGATCAACCAACAGTCTATTATCAAGGTTTGCTCAATTGAATGTGGTTAGTTAATGATAATGTTTAACTAGCTGTGAAAATACAAAATAAAAGGTGGCAAAGTTGGACAGCAAAGGAAAGAAGAAAAGAAAAAAAAAGTTGAAATTTTGTCTCAAAAAATTTCTCAAGAACTCAGACTTGAGACATTCCATGAAAGTTGAGTAAAAATTACTGTAAACAAGGAAAGAGGTTACAGAGAGACTCGAGGTTTGATTAGGTGTAATCTAGTTAATGACAGATTAACAGATGATGTAAAAATGATGATTAAGTCCAAATTAAGTTGCGGACAACATTAGAGGTAAGCATTAAGAGAGGCAATTATGAAGGGAGAGATTGGGTCAAATGAGGCCAAAAGGAGATGAAGGGCTAACCTTGGACGGATAAGGGTAACCTTTTTCCGGTCAGAATGATAATGATGATGATTCTGGCAAAAATGGTTAAATCTTTTTCCGATGAGAGTAAACTTGAAAAAGGTTAATCATAATGTGGCAAAGGGATGCAAAGATGAGGGTAAAGAGGAAGAAGAAGGTAAAAGGATGGTTAAGAGGGTGGAGGTGATGTTGAGCCCTTAAGGATGCTCAACTGCAAGTTCATGGGAAAAGGAAAAAGCGACTGTCCAGTTAACGAACTATTGAGGTAAAAGTAAATCGCACATCTAATAAACACATAAAAAAAGGCTTTAGATAAATATAAGTTTATATAAATAAATATAAGGTCAGAACGTAATTTCATCTCAATTATCTTGCAACGAAAAAAAGGGGATGAAAATGTCTCAACGAAACGCGTGTTTCGCTGATTATTTCATTTTTTTGTTGCTCTTCTTCATCTTCTTCTTGTCTTCTTGGTTGATAATCTTAAACTTTTTTCTTCTTCTTCTTCAACTTTTTCCTCTCACAATTTTCGTTAACCTCTATTATTACTGGCACTTGCTACTGCTATCATAATCATTATGATTATCATGTGAAACAGTTTGTCTGTAAAACGTTTTAAATGATCCTTTGCTTACTATTTACTCTGAGCTACGGCTTTTCGTCGTCTCATCGTAAACCGCAAACATTTGCCTGAGGTCATTTTATTTGCAAACACACGCGTCAACAAGCAAAAGCAAAGTTTAACTTGAGTTTTGTGTGTAATGCAGAAGTCACAATTAATTGCTGCAATTACAATTAATGATGTTTACATAAAACACCGACCAACGATTTCAAGATATGAATTAGCGAACAAAAATTTAACGTTTAAATTATCATTTAATTATCAACTTGGCCAAACCCAATCATCATCAACTGTAATTGTTTGATTTGTGTCTTGTATTCACTGTTAAATCAACACATTAATTGGCGCTACTTTTCATTTTCCTACTTTTTTTTCGGGATAATTAAATTTGTATTTAAATTTTAATTTGATTCATAATTTTGGTTGACGATGAAATCAACAAAAAAGTGAAATTGGTCAATGATTTAAAGGAAACGGCAAAATTGGATTATCAAGTGAAAAGGTTGAAAATTTGATCATCTTTGCGCTTGTAAGATTCAATTTTTGCATGTTTACTGGCAATTAATTTTAAGTAGTTTACATTAAAGTAATTAATTTGTTGCTTTGAGACGGGATAAAATGAAATTATCATGACAAATTTATTTGTCGGTATTTCATGGTAATCAAGGAAAGTCCACAAAGAGATAAATTTAGAAGTGCGTTGCGACAACTGACACCATTTCAAGTTTCCCGAGATGCTGAGCTTGTCCAGAACGGTTCATGATTTGTCAAAACTCAAGCCTCTGTTAAAGCTAAGAATCACTCAAACTTGTTTTCATCATTTTAATCGTTGAAACAAAAAACTCAGCCAACTTGAGTTGCAACGATTTTCAGGATGAATTTGATCAGAAAAATCTTTTGTCTGAATTGTCATCAAGTTTCATTTGTAAAATCCCTCAGAGAACATGATTGTCGGAATTATCACAAACTGTGTTGAAGTTTAATGAGCCAATGCATTGATAATTAGCATAAATTAACAATTCATTTTAAAAGTCTTTCCAAAAGTTAATGTTAAAGTTAAGAATGATTAGAATCAGATTAAAACAAATGAATCATTAAAACTAAATTTCATCAAATGTGAAATTACAATTAAAACTTGGATATTGCACATCAACTTTAGTCATCAGAATCAACTTTTAGTTTCAATCAATTATGCAAAATAGCCCGATGATATCGACTCACCATGAGTCAAACTGATTATCAAAATCATTTCAAATTAGTCATTATCATTATCGTATTACAGTTGTTTGGAATCGCTTTTAGATAAAAAATGATATTCTCTGAGTCAGTTTAATGCTTGACATAAGACAGAAAAATCACTGAAAACTAATGATTAAAAACTGAACTTATCAAAATGAAATGCTCGATTGTGAATTGAAAGAATCAGCTTCTTCAATTTCACCGATAATTGACTCAATCCGAGCCTTTTATCTTTACAGACAAAATGAATTTTGTTTTGTAAAAATTGAGTTGAAATGAAGAAGGTAGAAAATCTAATCAAAAAATGAATTTGCATTTCATGATAAACTTTTGCCAAATAAAAAGGCCAAGAAAAGTGAACCCAAAATAAACATTGAACCAAATGAAATTAGCAATGATTCAGTTATCATGTTTGATGAATCGAAAAGCATTGAAACAAAGGTTTTTTTACAATAAAAATTGAAAATCCTTTCTGCTTTTCATAAGTTTATTATTCTGTAAAGTACCATGAATAAATCAGATTTTTGGTGTTTTTGTCCTGCATTTCTCTTCAATGTTCAACTTGTTATTGAAGTATTGAAATTTCTTGTTCAACATTTACCTGTTGTGTGTGTGGTGTGTGTTGATATCAAGGTTGAATAAAAGGAAATGTTATTTTCCATTTTCTAGGATGAAAAATTTTCGTGCTTTTCATTTTCAAGTTAAACATCACGCTTTCTTCTGATTCACATCTGCTTCTCTCTTCATTATCATCTTTCATCTTTATCCTTCTACATGTACATGGTGAGTGAGTGAGAGAAAAGTTTACATTTTTTGTTCATTTTGTCTACAATCATCTGTTTATCCTGTTCAGGTTATCAGTGATTAATGATGACCTTGCCATAATTTTCAAGCCAAAACCAAAGAGCGCCGGATTAAAGGTGAAAATGAGAAAGCAAGAGTAAAATTTGCGATTTCATTGAGAAGGATTCGTTGACGAAAATCATTGAGTTTCTCTTGAAAGATGATTCTCATTTAGCAATTGAATGTTTCATTAAACACAAAACAAGTTAATTTGTTTTCATTAAATCTTACAAAAGCCAATGTCGCTATGGTTGGTATTTTTTTTGGTTAAAACGCAACTTTAACGTGCTCAAGGTAACGAAAGTTTTTCGCCAGGCATTTGTCTATCACCAACGAACCTTGCTATTAATGATATTATCTGTTTGCAATAATGAACACACAATGGTGACAAAACCACATGAAAACATGATCAAGTGTTGAACATCAACCAGTCACGTTAAACTGAAGATGATTATCATCATCATCATGTTGAAGTTGAAGGTAAAAATGTCATTTCCGGCGTAAAACTTGTTCAATGAAACGGCAGAATGGAATAGAAGAAAAAAAAGAGTAAAAAATTCTGGAAATGTTTAACTTGGCCAAGTAAAGTTAACTGAAGCCAGGCCAGATTATAAATTGTTTTGACCTAACCTGAAGGTAAATGTGCAAAGAGAGCGGATTGTTCAGGTTAAACCATGAACCAAGAGAATTGGGATTTAGAAAAAAAAGAGAAAATAAATTTCAAGTGAAAACTCAATTCATTGGCAAAGAATCAGAATTGAAAGACTAAATGATTCAATGATATTTCTTCGTTGAAATGGACAATCATTGACAGATCAATGAAGAGTTTAATGAGAGTCTTTCAAAGGATTTCACCGTAAAGTTCATTAAACATCGATAAATCTTACAACTCGATGTAAAAGTACGAGTGAGTGAAACAAGGCAAATCAAGGTAACTAAGGTAATGAGATACAGGTAAATGTTGTTTTTTTACCTTCTTTGCTGTTGTGGTGATAAAAATGCTCAACAAGAATGTTGAAGAAAAACGTGAACACGAAAATGAGATACTAATTGTTCGCTGAAAACTAAATCAACGGAAAAAAAGAGACGCTAATTGTAATTTAAATTGTAACTTGAAGAGAAAGTTAAATGAGATGATGATGTATGATTAATAGAGGTCAAGTTGTTGGTTTCTTCATCATCATCAACCTTATCATTTTCATCTTCTGTTGGTTTTTTTTTGTGCTTCTTCTTGATCAAAATTCTGAATCTGACTTGAAGTTACAGTTAAACCATCAAATGGTCATTTAGACTTTTGTTGCATTTTAACTGTTTAATGGTCAATAATAATGACTGGAGATCATTAAAAATTATTGCAAACCAAATATACTTGACGATACCTTTTCTTGGCTTCTCAAGTTTCCCCAGAAAATCAAGAATAAAGTTTGGAGACTAAACATGAAATTTTCATTTTCAGTTCTTGTTTTTTGATGTGAAATGAGATGAAAAGATGAGGAAATGTGTACACAAAGAAAGTCTCTTAACAAGAGCTACAAATATGGAACCATAAATATGGTTATTATCAGCAAACAAACATGAATTGTTATCACGTAAATATAGTAACACTTGATCTTATTTTTTACCCTCAGGCTGATGAAAATGATGATGATTATGATGATGAAAAAGGTGATCATTTGAAAAGGAAACAGAAGCAACCACAAAGAAGAAAAAGAAGAAGAAAGATGCAAAATTCAAGTTTTCCGATTAACTATTAAAAGTAAATTGAATTTTTATACATTGATTTGAGTGTGGTCTCAGTAAATTAAGGTATCATCATTACCAACATCATCATCGTCATTAACATAAATGTTGAGATGATTTTTACCTTTTATTAGTTATTACTTTCTCTCTTCATTTAAACCAATCAAAAGTTAAAGAGCTATTGCCACTTGAGCATCATGTTCCTCTCATCATGTTCATCTTTTTTCTCATCTTTTCTTTTCTTTGTTCTCTTCTTCAATTTGCATGAGCTTCAAATCATCGCCATTTCTTTCGCATTTGTTTTCTTTCATCAATAATCTCATTGATAAATATTGCATTTAATGGATGGAAAACATTTCAATTTCAATTTTTGCAAACTTTTTCTCATTCCAAATGGTTTCCAATTTACAATCACTCCATGAGTTTCCGGTCTTTATCGACATGATATTCCGGTCAAGATATAAGCTGATATTGATGATAAGGGGTTGGGGGTCATCATTATAAAGTGATATGAGACAAGATGGTAAAAAGATTATGGAATGAAATGAAATGAGATTATTAAAGTAAATGATATTCTTGGCTTTTTATCATTACTTTTTCACTTTATTCACATTCATCATTATCATTATGTTGAACAGGGTTGAATAAACCTCGGTCAAAATGCATTTTTTCAATTTCCATCAAAAAGTTCATTTTAACCTCAACACACACAGACATTGACAAGTATATGATTAAATGGTCAGAATTAACAGATACATTATTCTCGATAATCAAGTAAATCAAGAAACTTTCCTTTCAGTTCTAACCTTCAAATGGACATATTAAGGTCACAATTAAGTTGCTACTTTGCTATAAATATTGTTAACCAATACAATGCCATTGAAGGGTGATGAGAAAGATGATCACAAATGATGATGATGATGATGAAAGCAAATGTTTCTTTAATCGATTTTGTTAGGTGTTTGATTGAAGATGATTGTAATTGAATATAAAAAAAATGAAGTTTAAAAGCTGGGATGGGAAAGTGACCAACAAGATAAATTGAGAAAAGATGATAAACCATCAACTAAGAAAAGGGATTTTTTCTTCTCGCTCGATGACAACGAAACATGATAGAGATGAAGGAAAAGGTAACAGGTAAGGTACATATTGTCTGTCAGTGTAAAGAAAATTCATTGTAATTGCTGTAACCTTAATTTTGTTCCGGTAATACAATGATGATTGGTTCAATGCAAGGTAATGAAAGTATAAGATATAAAAAAAAGTCAAATCCATAAAATGAAAATGGGAAAATGATTTAACAGCAAGTTGATAGAGAGAGAAGAAATGGAAATAAAAAAATCTGATAATTTAATAATAGATGTGATTGAAGGTGCACTTGGACTTTTTAGGGAAAATCAATTATCGATAGTTTCAAATGGCCATTTCATGTTGACTTTGATTTTTCATTTCAACATTTTATTGCTCACTTTGATATTGTTTTCATAAATCAAGCAAATTTTAAATTGAAAACTTTTACTTTTACCGAAACTCGTGATTCTGGGAAAGCTTTAAAACCAAGAATCAGTTTTAATCAAAATGTTTGATTAAAATTAAATGCAAAAATCTCGAGATTATCTCGAATAGATTATTGAAATTCTGAGAAAAAAGTGAATTCAATAATTTATTCGATTGATAGCATTAATAGACGGACTTGACTTTGATACAGTTTGATGTTTCGTCTACGAATGGGAAAAGGTTTTATTCAAATTAACTTCAGATTTTAGGTTATATTTGATGTTTAATTGATTGGAATGAAAAATTTGGGTTTAATTAAAGCTTTTTGATTCTTACAAAGGTTTGTGAAGGTGAAAAATGTTGAAACTGTTGATCAAATCAAATAGACTGATGATCAACAGATGATAATTTTGTTCTTGCTTTTCATCCATTATAAGCTCATTTTTGCATCACCTTTGATTGTCATCATCATCTTTTTGTTTTCTTGCTGTTAATTGTTGATAGCCACTTGATAATAATTAAACTTGTGAAGTTGTTTACTCTCAGTTAGCATGTTAACCATAATAATAATAATAGTAATAATTATTATTATTATCATCATCATCATTTACTATTAATATTAAAATGAACAAGTACAATTGACTTTCAATATTTACATTGCAATTTGTTTCTTTTTAACTGCTCTTAACTGAGGAGAAGAAGATGAAGAGAAAAAAAAGAATCATTTGATGAAGAAAAAATGGAAAAATCTGAGAATGAGAAAGTTCTGAAAAGAAGAGGACGAAATTTTCCCAGGCAAAAAGTGAACGTTAGAAGGAGAAAGTTTTACTAACGAAATTGAACTACTCACGGTTAGATGAGCTTTAGATTCACGCAATCAACAAGAATTGAACAACAACAACAACAGGGAAGAGAAGGAAAGAAAGAGAATAAAGAAAGAGAAGGAAGATGATGATGATGAGATGATGAGAGATTATGAAAGAGGAGAAGAAAGTAAACTGAGAATTTACCTAAAAGATAAACATCGTTTTAACATAGTCGACGTCGTTTTTTTTGTCTTTTGAAAGCAACAAGTAAAAAATGAAACATGAAACAGAAAGGCAAGGTGATTCTGAGATTCACCTGTTTTCTCCTTCATCATCATCATCATCATGTTCCAGGTTCTGTTGAGTTCTGAGAAGTCGTCTTCTCTTTTTGCTGCTTTTCTGTTCAGGGGAGTTTTGGGAAGCTTCAACATATGTTGAAGGGAATTTCCCTTTCATTACAAGCTTCTCTTCATATTTTTTTTCATGTCTATCTTCATTTTTTTCTGCTATTCCATATTCTATTTCAAGTGGATTGTTCAGAGGTAATAATCACATGATTAGTTTTTCACAGTAGTTAATAGTGTTTAATGAATCTTTATAAATATATGAAACTTTTTTTTTCTCTTTCTCTCTTTCTCTCTGTTATGGTGTTAGTCTTTTGTTCAAATCACTATAAATGAATTGAAGAGATATGATTAGAAGAAATTGATAAATTGATTTGGCGATTTTCAGTTCATGATAACAAGAAAACATTGAGAATCGAGTGATAATGTTTTATCCAGTTTGGTGTGTTAAGTGTGTGTCTAAGTGTCGTTGTTGTTTTGTTTAAATGTTTTGTAATAAACTGTTTTTGCTCTCAATGATGGACACAATTTTTGGGTTTAATGAGAGATGAATGGGAAAATGTTTGACTTACCCAGCATTTTGCTTAGATCGGCATTGTGAAGGTCAGGGTTTTCATCGGCCAACCTTTTGCGCTCTGCTTTTGCCCAAACCATGAATGCATTCATTGGACGTCTTATCCTTTGCTCTATCATGCTGTTTCCAGAGTTTCCTCCAAGGGAACCTGAAATGCTGGAGGAAACTGAAGATCGTCCGAGTCGACTTGGTTGAGTTGTTGATGAACTTTGAATTACACCGATTCCAGTTTCGTTCATTTTACGAATCTCTTCATTGGTTACTTCCATGATGTGGTGATGGTGGTGATGTTGATCGGTTGGTTCACTTGAATGGTTGCTGGTTGGGTTACCATTTGAGGCTGGAGGGGTTGTTGGACTGTTTGACCCTTGACCTGATGATGAGGATCCGTATATTGTTGTTGTTACATGGTGAGAGGAGGTGTGATGATAGGTTAAGGTTTCATCTGAATTGGGATCACCTGAGGAGCCATTGTTGTAACTCCAATGGTCAATCATTTCACTTGGACTGGCTTCATCTACTTCAGTGTAAAGGTAGGCATTAGTTTCTGATCCAGAGTCGTTTACATGTTGATGGTGAGAATGATTGGAATGGTGTTCATTTGATTGTTGTTGGTTTTGCTGTTGTTGTTGCTGTTGCTGCTGCTGTTGTTGTTGATCAATGATTACACTAGTCTCACAGGGTACACTTGTCTGGTAAACCACAGTTTCACCCAAAGTTAAATTGTTTCTTGGGTCACTTTGATTAGAATCAATTGGTGAATGGTAAACACTGTTACTTGAATCCATCATTTATTCAATTGTTGAACAATTTCGCCGATTAATCTGCAAATGCACCGAAAAAAATACAGATTCAATTAACACCAAGTAAAGGTTGACGCAATTTTACACATTTCATGGTTCATAACTGGACTTGTTGCCTGTTCTGGTCTTGAGTTGGAAAATGAAGTTAAACAAAACAAAAAACGGTTTATTTTGTTGTATCCAAAGGGAAGCAAAATAATAAACAAATTTATAACTCAACAGTTACCATATTATTCAACAATTAACAATATAATTGCAGATATAATTGATGTAATATACTTGTAAATCCATAAAATTTCTGATCAACAAGAACGAGTAAATTATCCGATAATCCGAAAACAAACAACAATAAGATGAGGTTAACAAATATTGTAGAGGTTAGAAGAGAAAACAAAATTCAACAAAAATAAGCGTAAAAAAAAGAGTACCTCGAGTATCGCAACTGGATTCCGACAAGTTTCAATTGAGCTGAATTGATTTGAAATCGGTGAAGTTAATAATCCAAAATTGAAATGTAAATTCACAAAGCACCAGTTGGTCAAATGGTAAGGCAGGTTAAATTGGGTTAATTTTGAACCATTCAAAGATCATATTGAAACTTGGATTGGCAAGAAAAGTGTATCAAAGGTTAACAAGGTTTGTTTAATTATTTTTACAAAGGTCACTTTAAAAGGTTGATTTGAGTTGATTTAGGTTGACTTCGGGTTCACTTGGGTTAAGAATCAAGCAAAAGGCAAACAAAAATAAAGAGCAATGTCGATGAATTATGGTGAACAATTGATTTGAGAATAAAAATTAAAGGTGAAAATGTTAATTGGACAGAATTGACAATTAGTTAATTCACTAGAAATACCATAATTAAAAGGTTGTTAATCAACAATTTAAAAATTGGGTAACAAAAATGTAACTTGAAGTACGAAAAAGTGTTTTCTGTCTTAACTCTATTGTTGCCTTTAAAGTGTTTAGGCCGG
Source organism: Tetranychus urticae (assembly GCF_039701765.1). NCBI lineage: Eukaryota > Metazoa > Arthropoda > Arachnida > Trombidiformes > Tetranychidae > Tetranychus > Tetranychus urticae. Next base: position 18,309,154 of record NC_142958.1, on the reverse strand, counting down.
CGATGTATTGAATTATGCTTACTCTGCCTGGTTCCATTTTCGCTCTCTTTTTTTCTCTCTTCATTAGTCTCTCTTTCTCTCTCTCTCTCTTTCTCACTAATTTCTCTTTCTTTTCCTCTTTCTCTACCTTTAGGTATTGTTTCGCTTTTGTCTCTTTCTCGCCTTTTGTTGGAAGGAAAAGAGCGAGGAAAGAGGAAAAGAAAGGCTTCCATTAGGTAACTTTAATACAACTTTTCTACTCTTTCTTTTTCCTTCTTTCTCCGCCCTTGTCTCTCTCTTTTTGGGACGATCATTTTTCTCTCTTTCTCTTCTCTTCTCTTACTTTTCCAGCCTTGAGCCTCCTTCGTCTTTCTTATTCCTCTTTCTTTCCCTCTTTCTAACCACTAAAACCATGTTAACGATGTTCATTTCAAGTGTTAACAGAGTCGCCATTTCATCAAAACTGTAACCCTCGATCGCCATTTTTGTCGTCACCTTTGGGTCAACTATGGATCTGTTTTACCTTTTGATTACTCTGGACATTACCTTCTTTAGTCCCACTAGCCGTTTCATTTGATTTGATTCAATCGTCGGATTCGTTTGAATCTTGGTCAACCTGTTACCGGTTTATTTGGCGGTTTGTGTTTCCCTTTGACTAATCCTTTGGTTTCCTCTGGTTTACCGTTTTTGCTATTGCCATTGCGCTTGTATTAGCAGTGGGAAAATGTTGATTAGCTTGATGATCAATTGACAATTAATCTTGATAATTTGGTTAAAGAACAAGTTTAATGGTGATTAAAAAGTAATTTGCTGATAATTGATAATAATTGTGATGATGATGATAGAAATGGTAAAATCTGTTGAATCAGGTCATTTTCATGATGGTTAACAATGTTATTTATTTACAAGACGAAACTCATCTCTCTTCATTGTCACATACACTCAACAGATTACCAAACAAAAGCAATGAAAGGGGTAAAAAAATAACATTTAAACCTTTTGTGTAATATCAAGATAAATTGTAACAACAGGTTAACCTTTTAACTGTAACAAAAACATTCAACAACTGAAAGTTTACCCCAACAGTTGAAGAAGCGCAATGTTTCAATTTTATGGTAACAATCAATATTATTAATTTAATTATAACAATAGCAATACAAAATACTGTCGAAACCAATATGGTTAATCTGAACCCAAATTTGGTCAAAGTTGAAACCAGAAAATGTAAATCAAAATCAAAGCGAAATTTTTTCAACTTTCAGCTTAAATTGTGACAAATTAGTCAAACATCAACAATTTAATCATCTTGTTTTAATTGCTCTCATTGCTTCCAATTTACAGGAAAAAATAAACCTAAAAGTGGCATCAAATTAAGTCAAGAGTGGATTGAAAAAGACAATAAATACAAAGCTATAGAGAGTTATTAACACACAGTTTTGTAGTAATCATCAATTGATAACAACAATAAAGAAATATGATTAATGATAATGAACGGGATAAACTACTATTTACTAGTGAGTGAGTTAATCATGATAATCATCTTCAATAGATACTTGATTTACTTGCAAACAACAAAATCTTGACTAAATGTCTCGAGTGAACAAATGTTTTGACTCTCTCATCATCATCATCATCATCGTCCTCTTCTTCACCAGAATTCATCTGTGTATGTGAACAAGTAATTGAAACAGTTTCAATCCTAATCACCACTTGAACAGCGTTTTAATTAGAAATCATATTTTTTAATATTTGTCTCTTAATTAAGTCAGAGGTTAATTGTGATCATTGTTATCATCTTATACGGAAAGTTGATGAAGATGATGTGATGATGAGAAAGATGGTAAATGATAGATACGATTATGTCTATTCAAGTGCAGTTTTTGTTCTCATTCAATAAGACACCTCTTGTTACCTCTTCATATTTATCTGCATCCTTATAATTAACTCTATCATCTTTCTATTTTCTCTCTCATTTCATTATCATCCTCTTACTTTCATCATCATCTCCAGTCACTATCACCTTCATTCTCGTCTCATTCTTATCTTCTTCTTTTCTTCATCTTCTTTTTACCTTTTCATTTTTTTTGTCCTCTTCTTGTTGTCTTGCTATTGTTTTCCAATTGTGATAAGCTTCCTTTCATCGTTTTATTTCACTATTATCATCATATTATTGATGATTACCTGTGAGTATCAGTTGAATAAATATCAATGTTTCACTTCACTCATCTTGAAATAGGAAAAAAAAGTAAATCACATTCATCTAGCTTGATTATTATAATAATTATTGATTAATTATAGAATTGTTGAAATCCAAACATCAAGAAACATGATGATCACCAACTTTAAAGATTACACCAATCAATTGTAACACACACTTTCATCATTAATAATAGAACTAATTGTCTCAAGTATTTTTTTTTCTTGTTATTGTTGATGATGATGACGATAACAATTAAGATGATATTGTGATGCACCAATCATAATTGACTGATTTCCCATCTCACCCAAATTGTGAGACACTTTGATTGAGAAAATTAAATGTCGCTTTAAGGTGTTTAATTGAAAAAAAAGTGTATGGAAAATGTTGAATCTGAATGGCTTGCCAATGATCAAGTTGAATTTGAAAGTTCAACACAATTTGGTTAATTACTGTTTGGTTAGTTAGTAATTTGTTGGCGATTAAGATCAGATTGAAGGTAAAACAATTATCATTTTAGGTTGAGCTCCTCTTGTTTCATCCCAATGGACTTAGATCAGATCCACTCAAAAATCAATCCAGATAACGACTTAAATCATCTCAAGGAGGAGGTTAAGTGAACAGAAAAATCGCCCATCAAAATTTAAGTGAAATCTTATTGTCAACTTTGTCTTCAGTCAGAGTTAGAGTTGAAACTTTTCTAGGAAATAATCCAGAAATGCATCACATAAATATCCTGTTTCAACGTCAATCAGTCCATGAGAAGGTCATTTCAGTCAACATAAGCGATCTTTCATCTTAATGATGTTGATTCATTTCATTGATCCCAATTTTGTTGTTGAACTGGTGATTCTTTCAAGTAAACCCATGAGATGTTCGCCATGAAACTTGCATCTTGACCATGGAAGAAACATTTTCATTCTCTTGACCAAATCAATTCCACTTGATTCCATATCAACTATCACCAATATTGATTTTAGTCCAAAGACAGGTTGCTGTGAAAAAAAGAGAAAAAATAAAAATACATTTTTCAACAGGTTTTAAAAATAGGTGGCAATATTTTCATATTTACCTCTAAATTAATGAAAAATTTCAATCTTCAATTACCACCTCATTTGAATTGCAAAGACAACAATCAATAATCAGGAAAAAATGTTTTCATTTCTCATGGCCAATGGTTATTTATTTAAAGGATTAAATCCCTTTTTAATTTACATCATCTCAGTGGACTGTAGGTTAAATCAATCTCCTCATTGACCATCATAGCCATCGTCACTGTCCTCAACAAATAAATTGTTAAATTGTTGTTTATTTAGTACTTTGGCCATTTTTTAAATTGTCCTGGTTGGATTGCATTAGATTTGGCTTTAACTTGAAATCATTCTTGTTTGGTATTTAGCTCCTTTTTTAATCGACAATTCAATCCATGAGATTTTCCTGTGATTAAAATTGTATATAAAAAAAGTGTTGATTAATGCTGTTTTATAAAAAAGAGATTTTATATTAATCATATGATTAACAGGAAAATAATTAATATAACATTAAGTTATGGAAGCAACTGTTATCAATGAGAAAAACAAAAGGTTCTCTATTGTTTCTCTTCTTGCTTCTCAATCAGATAATTTAATCGCATTTACACATTTAAATATGAAAGGTTAACATTGATCAGATAAATTTGATTTCATCTCAATTATCATTCACACTTACCCATAATTTTAACCAGCAACTTAGAATCAACTTATCATCTTTAAATTGGTTTCATCTGGTTATAACGCTCGACTTCTTGATATTTCATTGCAAAAATCAATGAAAGAACCACAATCTTTCATCTAAACATATTGTCAACCATGTGATAACTGAATTTTTTTCAAAAAAAAATTCAAATTCAACTGTAAACATTCATTAACTCCTAACAGCTCACTTCCAACAGTCAATCTCTAACACCAAGTAGCACTTTGTTCAACAGTAAACTGGTGAAATGATATTGATTAAAATTAATAATTACAGTGAGCTTAAACTATAATCTTTACTCACAATCAAATACAGTTTACAGCTCAATATCCCTTGATAATTAGCAAGGTAATGAGTTTTATATGTTGGGCTAATTGAAACCTATCATTCCTCAAAAAGCTTTAAAATGTCCTGCTTTTTCACCAAACGAACACTATTTACAAACCAATTGACCAAGATAAAGATGAAGGGTTTACATTGTATTAGATGAAAACTTAATTGAATCCAATCACGAAACACATTTAAAACAACTAGAATAATTAAAATTAACAAATTTAGCAAAATTAAAGCTCTTAAAGTCCGACATCGTTTGTAACCTTTAAAAAGACGGTTACTTTGAAACTTGAAAATTGGAATAAAAGAAAATTCTAGCTAGTTCCCTCTATTGATTATTTAATCAACTAACATCAAAAACAATAAAAAACATCAAAACATCAAAAGCAATTACTGTGGATATATTTTACTGGTTAAAAGGTAACAAATAAGCTTTCATTTTAATGGGTAAACAATGACAATTTAAATTATACAATCTTATTAATCAATGGCAAGCTTTTACCTAGCATGAGCAAGAATCTATACTGCTGTTAATTGTAATTATCTTGTTGGATTTTGGGTTGAAATTATCTTGATGAGAGCGCAAATTAGCTTTCAAATATAATGCTGTTTAACAATGCATGTTTAAATGAGACAGGGACAGGGAATGAAGAAATAAGATTAAATATAAACAAGTAAAAGAAATCAAGTTAAACCTTTAATAAATCAAATGAACTAAATAAACAAGAAGAAATCTATTGATGGTAAACTTAATCTGGTAATGATAATCTTTTCAACATTTTTTCTTCTCTCTTCATAACTTTTCCTACTCCAAGTCATTTCATGTCTCTATCTTCATCGACATTATTCTCATAATAATCATTCTGAAATAATCACAATGCGACGTCTCAATGCTCGTGGAAAATATAATATATTTTTACGAGACTTTATCTCGACTCCTCAGAGTCAGTCCACAAAACCTTACGAAAGTGTCAATCCATTGTTGAGATTTACATTTGAATCACCATTCTTTGGATCTTTCTCTTTGTAAATTGTGCTTCATTTTGATTCATTGAATGGATAGAATTACAAACTGGACTTTTTCAACTTATCTAACACCAAATGAAACCAACAATTCAAATTTCCACCTTGATTTGAGAGAAAACATTGCATCGTTTGATCGCATCTTTGAAATAAAGACAGAGTTAGCTCTGTTAATCGCTTATTTAACATTATTAATTTTCGGTTTCGTCTCTAATGCCATCATTATCCTATTGTTTTGTGCAACCAACTTTAATCAAAGGGAATCCAGAAGTTTATTGTTTACCAATTTAGCGCTTTCCGATGCCATTTACTGTCTCTTCTTTTGTCCTTTCACTTTGCATAATATTTTAAGAAAAAGTTGGCCTTTTCCGGAACTTCTGTGTAAAATTGTGCCCACCTTTCAGAGTATCTTGGTTTTTGTATCAAGTGGAACCATAACTTCAATAAGTATTCAGCGAGCCTTTATCATCACTGGTTTCCAGTCCAATCCTCCAGCATCAACTCATTGTTGCTCTACTCATCACCAGTCACAATTTCAATCATATAAACATTATTCCTTTTCACCTTCAGCCTCGTCGCCTTCGTCAACGCCCTCATCGTGTTATAAAAGTAAAATTTCATCGCCTCTTAATGCATCTTCATTGTTTTCAACTTCACCGTCTACTTCTTCATCCTCATCTTCGTCATCTTTAACGGCTTCACCATTAGTCAACTGGATTCGTTCAGATATTATTTTGTTGACCTTAATCTGGATTACGGCCATCACATTATCCTCGCCAATCTTTATTTATCAAACAGTCCGACATATCAATCTGATTGATACTCACACAATACCCATTTGTGGTGAACTCTGGCCTCCTCATGGTCGCTCTTTTTATACACTGGCTCTTATCTTGATCCAATGGGCTTGTCCCTTGTTAACCATGATCCTTTGCCATTACAAGGTTGACTCCTTTCTTCGTCATCATATGGAGACCCGGGTCCGTCTCATGTGTTTCAATGATATGGATTCAAAACAAAAGGGTAACCTTTTTTACTCCAAACTGGTTTCAACTATTTTGACCAAACGCGATATCAGGGATAAATTGAAACGAAATACAAAGGTGACTCGAGCCTTGTTCAAAAATACAGTCATCTTTGGGTTAATCTGGTTACCACTTAATCTGACAAATTTATATTTTGATTTCCTTCCCGATGACAATAGTTACCATTTGTCAACCACAACAATCTATTTAATACAAGCAATTAGTCAAACGATTGCTGTTCTCTCGCCAATAAGCAATGCTTACCTTTACTTTTGGTCCAATACCAATATAAGGAAGCAAGTTAAAAAATATTATTTATTTAATCGTTTTACAGGAATCAAGACCAAACCATTGATCAAATAATCCATGGTATACTCCAGAAGCCAAACACAGAAACAATTTCAACGAGCTAAAGCATAGTTAAAAAAATAATCTGACAATGAAGTGAAACAACGTGAAAAAAGCGGTTAAAAAGACCAATTAAAATTTTAATTAAAAAAATGGGGTAGAGAGGGCAACACTTTTAACAGCCTTTATTTTAAACAATTATCTTTCAATTTTGAACCATTGTTTGCTTGTTTAAAAATCATCGAAAGATGAAACTGAACCAACTTTATTCTATTAATGAAATTAAAATTGTTACTCGAATGGAAATGAATTAAAATATTTTACTGATTAAAACGAAGTGTCATCTTTAATACATTTTGACATTTAACCCAAATCTAGAAGCCTTTATGAGGATTGTGCCTTTCAACAAATGGATTGGAATGAAGTGAATACCAGTAATTAAACAACTATCAATAGATTACTATTAAACCGTCCAAGATTAGTGAGAAATAATAATCAAATATAAAGATCATCATGTCTCAACAGTAGACCCAAATCCTCTATCCAACTGTAGAGTTGAAATTAACAACTGGAAGACAAAATTGTGTCTTCTTTCCTACTAATACTACATACTGTATAGCTTGTCATTCCAACATTGTGCTCCAGACTCCTGATATTAAGCTTTCAATTAACTCTGTCATTTTTTTACGCAGCGATGATTAGTCTTGATTCTTGAACTAAAAGAGATTAATGATTGAATAAAGTATGTTTTAATGGTAAAAAAAATAACTGACAATTACGTATGTTTGTAAATATCAGTAAGGCGTTCAACATCTTTGGGTTGATTCAATTTTCCTGGCATTATGAGCAATCATTAAATTAATTATTAAAGCCTGCAACCTGAATCTAATATACAAGGTAAAGTTTACTAATAAACACAAAACAAATCATTAAAATCACAAAATAATTGTATTTGTTAACCATTTTTATCAAAAAGGTATCTCAATTGGGAAATGAAAAATATAAAAATGCACTGGGATTTGTTTAACCAAATGAAGCCAATTTATCAATCCATTATTCAACAATTGAATAATTTATTTGTATCATCGTTATAAAATGTGAACATAAAACATTTGATAATGAATTGAATTGAATATCAAAAGTATTAATAGTCAATGTAAGGTTAGTCGAGTTGAAACCTTTAAATAACTTTGAAGGTAAATCCAGCGCTGGTTATCAGTGATAATTAGCAAGTAAATTGCTTTAAATTTTTGCTGCCTATTAGTTACGAGGTGAGTTGATCAACAATTTTTTATGACATTTTTTGTTTCTTTTTGCTTCATCAATATTAAAAAGCATCATAATACAATCATTAAAATTATCTTGTCTGAGCAAGAATGATAATTTTGACCATTACGACCATCAGAAAGATGATAAAGTAGAGGAAAGAGGTTATTTGATGATATTTTACCTGTAAATTGCATCTTAGATTCAATTTATTCAGTCTGAATGTGAGTCGATTTCAATTTTTCATCACTTTTCCACTTCCCAAGTGTCATTTCAATCGTCAAATCGGATATTATTGACATTATCATAACCATTTTTAAACATTAATATCAATCTATATCAATGAAGAGCTTGAAAATTGGGTAAAAATGTTTACTAAATATTTTGAAAAAATATCAACATTCGATTGGCCAATTTCATTGAATCATTTTTCCCGGTCAATGCAATAATTTGCTGGTTAATCTTGCCCAATATTGACCTTTCAAAATGAAGCAACTAAAATTAGCTATTGATTGAACATTGACAATGAAGTAAAATAAAGGTAAACCTTATATTCAAAGCAAATGTTGGACCGGACAAAATGTGAAAAGATGTTTACTGTAGCTTTCAATGGTTTCATTAAGGTCAGTATAATAGATTACATTATCAACAATCGCAAGTCACAAAATACTGTCCAACATGAAATTCATGGTCAATGGAAAAAGAAATGAAGAAATGAGGCGAATAGCATTTTCAATTGAATAGCCATTAATATTAATATTATAATATCACTCTGTATCTAATCATTGAGAGTAAAGAGTTTGCTTTCAAATGAAACTTGAAATGTTAATCTAATCTAATGAAATTGAAATACATATTTATAAATTGTTGGGATAAAGAGTAAATATTTACAATTAAAAATATGCCATTGATAATGGTTATCATTTTGATTGTTAAAGACAGAAATCTTTGATTGTGTTTATTATGTTGTTTTTCATTATGTAAACTGGCTAATGGATCACGTTGACTGTTTTATCATTAATCAAAGAATTGATATGATGTACCTTTAATTAGATATCTGATTATTGTAACTACCTTTTGCAGATAAATGTGAGTTGAAAGGTTACTTAATGGGATAATTTAATTTACAGTCAACTCGGTTGGATATTTCAAAATGTAACATGTTTTGAGCGTCAAAACTCCCAGTTGAATCATCATTTAATTTGGTTCTGTTGTTTCTGATTGCTGACATTGTAAAGGTTGAAAAATTAAACACTGACAACAATTTGGCTAAATTATTTGAACCTTTGAATTTGTTTCCATCCTTTTGCTCGAGTTGTTGCTCTGTTTTACATGGAAATGATTCAACTGGATTTTGATTAAATTTGCTGGTCCATTGTCATTTTGCTTGTTTGTTTGTGTAGCTTTTTATTTACAGAGTTAATCATTGTCGTTATTGCTGGAGACAATGACATTTAATTGATTGAATAAGCAATAATTTGGTAAATATACAAAGCAATTGAAAGATTAAACAATATACTGGAATAGACTGAATAAAAAGCCAATAACAACGAACACGGAAAGTATTAATGGTTCAAGAATGGCTGATTATAATCAATAATATAAATAGAAACCATATATCACAATCATAATAATCATCTGAAAATATATAAATTAAATGTAATATAATTTGTCTTCAATTGTAGTAAACAGAAACATTAAAAGAGATGTATAATTAGTTTTCAAGAGTTGGTCTATTCATCAAGTTGTGATATTTTGTAAGGCTCAAGAGTGTTTAACAAATTAACGTTACAATGGAACAAGTTGATATTGAATTGATTAATTAGCTTGTACATTTTTTCACTTTTTTCTGCTCAGAATAGATTCCATTGAAAGAGTCATTATCATTCTTGTTTTTAAGAGTGTTGATTATGGTTAATCTGGACTTTATCTAAACTGATTTTAAAATTGGAAAAATTTAAACAGTGTTTATCTTGGACCAATAAGATGAAATTATTTAGAAATACGATGAAGTATGATGAAGGAAAAATGATCAAATTTATTGAGAATAAACCCACATTTAAAGGTAACCAAATTTAAGCATCAATAATGAGTTTATAATGTAGGCTTTTTTCAGGTTAAGTCTTTTGTTAACCATTTACACATATTTAACAATGGAAATCCACTATTCCAATTCATCCCATGGAGGTATACCTTTAGACCCTCGTTCAGCTGTGTCTCGGTGCCTTTCGAAGAACATTTTGTCAGGGTAGCCTGTTCTCATTTTGATTATTTTTCCTATTTTTCTATTGGCTGCTTTATCTTCACAAGTTGAGGTCCAAATTGATATTTTTGTCATACGGCTTCTAACGTTCACCACTGCTCCACAAACTTGTTCACTTTCATCATCAAAAGCTTCTCCTATGAGACACAAAAGCTGTAAAGAAAAAGAATAGAACAAATTTAGATTTATTTAACCATAAAAAAATAAAACACATTTTCTTATAAAAAATGACTTACCACTTCAAGCCAGGAGTCATCTAATTTTCCTCTAGCTTGTTTATCAAATGTCATTAGCCATCGGCCACCATTATAATTTCCTTTGTCCTCCCACATAGGCTTTATTTCCTCTCTGAAAAGACTGTAATCTGAACCTACTGCCAGATTACTTGGAAGTTCAATGTGATTAACTAGGGCCCAGAAGTCTTCAACAGTTCCAACTGTGGTTACCGGCACCAGGTTAGCTCCCCAATCACCACCTTTACTTGGCTTTAAATACCACAATTTCCATTTACGGTTTAACGGATTTTTGAAGTCGGTATCAGTCATATTAAGTGGAAAAATGTAACACAAATACTGAAAAAATGGGTAGAAAAATTACTAAATTACAATCAAAAAAGAACAAAATAATCAAAAATGTAACGGGTTTTATAAGCAGAATCTTTAAGGAAGGAAATCTTGACTAATGCCTTCTACTACAGGCTCCATCTGTTTTGAAGCTGAAGATAAGAGAAGATAGATGGAGCTACACGCATTGCAATTAGTAAATTGTTAAAATTAACTTTACAATAAAAAAAATTTGCGCTTATATTGCTGTTGAATTGTTTATTTAGCTGTTGTCTATTTCATAAGTAAACTTTGTATTAGAGTCTATTAATCTTTAACATTTTAGGAGAGTTGATTGTCTTGAAAATAAAATTTTGAAATCTACTAACCTTCAAGAAATAAAAACCATGTACTGGTATTGATAAAAGCGATTTCAATTGAATTTTACAATTTAGATGGCCCTTCATCTTTAAGAAATAATTAATTGCTGTATTGGAAATAATATTAAAGCACAAATTTGATAATTAAATTGTCTTAATGGACATTTGACTCTTTGATTTGCACTAGTCTCCATCTATTGTCTTTGTAACGTAATATCATTTTCCGAATTTCTTTTGATCAGATTTACTTAAAGTTGACAAAGGTTTAAAATTTCCAGTTTTTTTAATTATTAAGTGGATTAACCCAAGTGGGTTTACAGTAGAAAGTAAAATGGTCTTCGTATATTCAGCGTTTAATCGATGCTTTCAGGGACCAGTTTTTCAGGGTTTTCATCATCATCATCGTCGTTCTCTCCTTTACTCTCTTGTTTACGTTCGTTTTCTTGTTACTCTCACTTTCACTCTGAAAGATTGCCTGTATTTTTTAATTTATTATTATTTCATTTTTCTCGAGCAAATCATCATAAACTTAATTTTCCATCCTCTTCGAATCAATTCCTTCCTTTCAGTTCAACGTTAACCAATGTAAGCTTAATCCCTCCCCTGTTTTGGGAAATCTTGAAGACTCTCTGTTCTTGGAATCATGTTTTAAATTTTTTGTTTCAAACCACTTCATCTTTGGTTTCGGACATCGGCAAGACCATCGACTATATCAACTATACCAACATCTACATCACATTGACATCATCTTTTTACCAGTATCAGACGAAATTTACTCTTAAAGTCAATTTCCAAATTCAAATTTTTTACTCCAAAAATGAGCCGTTTACAGGCTCTTACTGGTAAGTTCATTTATCTAACCTGTTGTCCAGCTACTTTATATAAAATGTGATCTTATTTTTGTTTTTTGTTTTTTTTGCTGTTTCTTTCCATACCATTCCAATAATTGAACTTTCAATCAATGTGGTTAACCAGTTTTCTTGGTGATATACATCAGTCAGACGGCTTCAGTTGAATCGCAAATAACCCAACAATGTCTCGATTGTATCTGTCAGGTTAGTAATGTATACTTTTTTCTCGTCCAATTGATTCTAATTTGGTTTCATGTCGTTATTGTTGTTACTCTTGTTGTTACTAATTCATTTCGATTAACACTTGTGATACAAAATACTTCTTAGCCTTAAACCATTCGTCACTTCTTATCTAAACTGTTCCTCAATATATTTTCTCAAACTTATCAATCCACCTTTCCTTTTATCTTCCCTCCATTTTTCGCACTCTCATTATTTATTTTACTTCTCTAAATCCCTTTTATCAATGGTTTCAGGCCATATTTTAGTTTCGTATTACATTTGAGTCCTATCTGTCATTCAATGCAAGTGTTAGCCGAATTGCCTTATAAAAAGTAACAATTACACTGACAATCTATATCAATCATTAAGGATTGATGTGATTGGAAAAAAAGATCAAAAATAAATCCATGTCAACTCAATGTCCTGATAATTTTTGACTACAATATCATTGTTTTGTCTTGTTTAACTGTGTTTTCATTATTTACTTTTTTTGTTCCCTTTTTTGTGAATCTCTAGGCTAGCACAGGATGTGATCTATCTAAAAAGTGTCAAAACTCAGGGCCATCATCATACTTTTGTGGACCTTATCAAATATCATGGTCTTATTGGTCTGATGGAGGAAGACCTGGTGATCAAGGAGGTCCACATGATTTTGAAACTTGCCTTAATGATAAATCGTGTGCCGAGCAAGCTATCTATGGTTATATGAACAAATGGGCCCGAGATTGTAATGGTGATGGAGTCATTGATTGTACCGACTATGCTGCTATCCATAAAGCAGGTCCACACTCGTGCAATGCTCAATGGTTACTCGATTCAGAATACTGGAGAGTATTTCAGTCATCATCCTGTGCCTCTGGAAGTGAGTAAACTTCAAATCAGTATTAGATAGTAGATGTAGATATTGTCGTACCGATAGGTTAAAGTAGCAAAAGTAATAGTAACAGGTTGGGCGCGTTTATTTTTCTGAATTAAAACCATCATAAATTGATAATTTTTCACTATAAATCTATTTTGATTGCTGAATGTAGTCCTTTTAGTTCTTGTGTACTATTGACAGTTGCTTGCGCCATTAAAAACGCCTTCTTTTAACATATTAACTGAAATTTTGCACCATATCCGATCAGTAACGCTACTTACAAGAAGAGGGACAGAGTCATTTTTTGCCTTAAAAATACTGATTAGTATGATCAAGCAAATAAATTAAGTGATGAAGCATTCAGGGGTCCAATATCAGCTTTCCACATGAACATATAATTTCATACTTTGAGCTTGGACCTGAATTATAAAAAAAAAATTTCGACGAGATAAGCGCATTTAAGCTGATGTAGCCTATTGCTGAGAAAAGCCTTTCTGGAAAAGCAAATTTTGGTAGCTTTTTTAATCAAAATGCTCAAATCTTTGCTTATTGGTTATATTAAGTCTATTTAACAATACTAAATGTTCAAAATGAGGGTTTGAATTACAACTGGCAAAATAAACGTACCCAACCTGGTAGATTGTTGCTCCGCTTTAGCGTTTCGAGATAGCTTGCTGTTTGTAGAAACATCCTCAAAGAAGGAAACTCTTTAGTCAACCATCTATTAACTCAGACATTTTGAAACATTTAAATATCAGCTATGTCTTGATTCTCGATTTGGTTGAATAATTGTAAATGATACAAATTGTTGAAATCGGTTATTTATCATCGCAATCTCTTCATCCTTTACTTCATGAATGCTTCTCTCTAAAGTTAATTTAGGATTGAGTTTTATATTTTTAAACACTTACCATTCATAAGCTGACCAATCTCATGAAGCTAACAATTATCCGAGACAGATCCAGTAGCATCAATCATCACAATTCTGTGATAGCACAAAATTCAAGCTGATCATTGCAACTCTACAGTCAACAAGCAATATTAATCAAATTTTTTATAACCAATTTCAAAACTTTCTGTCAAAAAGCAATTTCAAAGATTCAATAAGATGACTTGATATTTTTTTTCTCGCTGACATGTAGCATTTCAACATTCAGTTTGAAGGTTCAATTTTCATCCTTGGTCATCTTTATAGTTTATCTGTTTTCATCTATTTGATCACCACTGAATATTTCTCTGAATAGTTGCAATTTTGTTACTTTTTTTCACCAAATTATGCTATTTTTTTTATTTCATTGAAAAAGGTGACCTCTAATGTTGGCAAGTTTGTTGATTAAAGGCCAATAAAATGATATCATGTTGACGTTGATCAACTTACAGAAAGGATCAGTTGAAGGTAATTGTTGATGGATCATTTGGCTACCATATTTTTTACCTTGAATTTTGTTCCTCCATTTGAAATGAGCTTTTATTTTCTCATCAATTATTACAATGTTTTTAATTGCAAGTTAAAAACACGAATTAAAATAATCTCATTTCTAGGTCACTTTGCAATAATGGAAACTACGAATCGCACTGAGTACCGTCAAACAATATATCATTTTGTTTTAATAAACACTTTGATGGCAAACTGTTTTAATTGCAAAAGCAAAAGAAAATTAATAGTTGATCATTATTGATTGGTAAACAGTTAAATCGCTGCTTTAATCACTTTTATAAACCATAAGAACGAACTTATGGGAAATACTTACCTGATTAACTATTAAAACCAGTTTTTCCGTTTTTACTATCAATATTGAAATGCAACCAAACATTTTGACCATCTTTTAGCAACCTTTTCAATCTCAAATAATTTCAATTAATATCATCAATTTTAGTCGTTTTCAACCTCACCAATTAATCAGCCTTTAGGTTACATTTTATCAACACTTTGTCCTCACTTATTAACAATATTAATTGTTAAAGTTAACTTTGAAATTTTTCAATTTACAAGGCTTTACTAAATGATATTTTATGACAAAAGTCATCTTCACAGTCTTAGTAGACTCATTAATGAGTCCAGGTAGTAATTTCAATCTCATCATGAACATTGAAGGACATTTTAAGTTGTGAAAAGACTACTTTTCAACAATTAGCCAGAAATTGAATCATCAGAACATTTTCCCATTAATTCCTTATTTGAAACAAAGAAACTAAATTTACGCATTCGTCAATCGTCATTACATAATTACAATTGAATATTCTTATTGTTTTAATAACTGTTACAAACCTTCGGCTTGTCTAATTTATTTCAAGCCATTTTGAAACATTCAAATTATTTAAATTGCTGACCATAATTTTGATTCAACAACAAATTTATTATTTTATTTGGACTTGGGTTAAGCTTGTTCAATGTTTAATCTCAACCAATTTTACGATCAGCTGAATTTGTTCACTTGTACTCGTGTGATTAGTCCAGAGATTTGAGGCTTCAGGATTAGTTGGTTGTTTTGATTGTTTGATCTTTTAATTGTGTTTGCTTCGTTTTAATCAAATTACATTTTAGCCTGCAACAAGTTTTAAAATTAGCAAAGGCGTTCTACAATTTGCCTTAGGACATTAAAGGTTGCTATTGACTGTGGTGAGTTACTGATGATGCAGAGACCTTTCCAAGGTTTGATTGCTTTACCTTGATAAATGGTGAATCTGACAAATTGTTGAACAATTATTTATTCCACTTATCAAACAATTCATATTCACATGAAACCCACAATCTTCCTGTTGTTTTTGACTAACTACAATCAAGGTTAATTTTGTGACAATGGTTTTTACCAAAGGTAACTTTCCACTTCTTTTTTTGCTACTCATTTTCAATTCAATGTCAAAATTTTTCTCAGAATTTCTTTAATAGTTTAACTTAATTTCTTAACCTCTCTTGATGTTTGCTTTTAATTAATTTTCTTAATCATCTGTAATCTAATCAGGTTCATTCTTTGGCGTCTTTTCAGTGTAACTTTGTAAATATTTATCCTTGTTACTAATCAAATTGTTTCACGAGAAACAACGATCATCAACCTTTTTTCACTGTTTTGTCGACCTTCGACAGTCTCATTCAATGTAAACTTTAATTATTTTGCACAATTTAGTCTTTCTTATAACACTTCAAGATTGACTTTTTCTGTCATGGCTTTCAATGAGTAATCGTAAAATTTCATGATAAGTAAATGAAAACATTGGTATTGATCTGTCAACTTCATTGACATTTCTGTTTATTCTTTTCATTGTATAATTCCGAGTCTCATATTTAACTCTTTATTTACCTTTGTCTATCTTATTCACCATGAACCTTCAAAGTTATTAACATATTGAGACAATAGTAATGACTTCTTAAATTTCTTTCACCAATCTTTACACAGTTAATTAATGAATTAATTAATCTCCTTTTTTCTAATTATTCAGCTTCCAACTATAATGGCAATTATAATCCACCTCGCGACTCTTCGTTTGGTGAAAGTGTAAATGTTGAACCTCAACCTCAGCCTCAACCTCAACCACATACCACTCATTGGACTTTCCCAAGCTCACGTAATAACAGTTATCAACCAGTTGCTGCCACTCAACCAGGTTATAGATCATATGGCGGTCAACCGGAACGAGGAAGATATAATAATTACAATGTACCATCAAACAACAATAACCCACTGCGACATGAAGTATTTGGTCCATCATCAGTGGGTCAACCACCAGCCTCCCCAGTTGTACCTGTTGCTAACAATGATGAAGGTGTCCTTCGTCCTTATCCTTCAAACCAACCTTCACCATCTTCAAACAATGGACCAGAATCTGGATCGTTTTCATCAGGATCGTCAGGACAACCTTCTACCGTTTACAATGAAGGATCCAATTTCGCCACAAATGGACCTGTTGATTCTAATTGTTTAGAGTGTCTTTGTCAGGCTAGCACGGGTTGTGATGCTAATAAGCAATGTTTTGGTAACGTTTGTGGTCCTTACCTTATATCATGGCCTTTCTGGGCTGATGCTGGTAAACCAGGAACTGACTATGTTTCATGTGCATTGCGTAAAAATTGTGCTGAAGCTGCAGTCCAAGGATATATGTCAAGATTTGCTCGTGATTGTAACAATGATGGTGTAATTAATTGTGATGATTACATCATGATTCATCAATATGGACCCAACTGTGGACCAGGAGTCTTTGGTACTGGCAAATTTTGGCAAGAATACAAAAATTGTCATCAACCACCAATTGATGCGCGAAGTGGGTTCCGTTAAATCTCTCATTCTTTACTTTATCCCGTTACTTAGCACTATTTTTGTAGTACATTTGTATTACTCTGTTCTCTTTAAGATTTCTTGTTTTCTTTTGTTTCTTCTAACAACTATGTTAATTGCTTTGCTAATGACTGTTTATTTTTCTTTTGATTATCTTTGCATAAGTAATGTGAATAATTTTTAAATAAAAAATATCATTACTCTACTTCATTATCAGGCAATCGTGTTCGAGAATCTAATGTAGAACGTTTCAGGCCAATTGAACGACCAGGTCAACCAGCTAACCTTAGACGAGATGAAACATCTAATTGGAATGGTGCTAACAATCGATTCAATGAGAATGAGATACCGGGCATTAGATCAGTTGATCGTAATATTAATCAACCAGAGGGACCAGATAATTTTCACCCTATTGATGACCATTTGAACTTTCACCCATTTCCTTTCACTCCTCCACCTTCATTAAATAACCTTAACTTGAATCCTAATCCAACCCGTCCAAATAGTACAGGCAATGTTTACTTCAACGATTTAAACTTTCCCAATCAACCATTTAATCCTCCCAATCCATCAGGAATTCCTGGTCAACCGCCAATCAATAATAATAATAATATCAATCCACCAAGAAATAATGGCGACAGATTCCAACCTGGACAACCAAGATTCAACCCTTTAGAGCAACCACCAGTCAATCGATTTAGGCCAGAACCCTCTATTAATAGCAACAATGATTTCAGACCAGTGCCACCAATAGATAGTAATGCACCTTCTGGTGATAGATCACCTCCAAGACCAATTGAAAATACAAGAACAAATCTTGATAATAATGGAAATGGGTTCCAACCTGGTGTACTGAGAACTGATGGTTTCCGTCCCATCTTGAATCCAAATCCAAACAATATCCCACCAAATAATTATCCAACCCAACCAAACAATCCACCAAGAGATTCAAATTTTGACGCCAATCCAACACCGCGAATTCCTAATGACAGATTTACACCTCGATATGATCGTCCAAATGGTTTCAACTTTCCATCTCAACCAACTAACAGGCCATTCTCTGCAAACAATGATTACTTTTCTCGAAGCCCAGTCACCATTGCACCACCAACGAGCCCACCTTTAACCCCATCTTCAGATTCGTTTTCACCAGTTTCACCACCAACCACAATCAGTCCAATCTCAGTAAATGACGATGATGAAAGCTCACTTTTACCGGGACCGCGTGATTCTCGTTTTCTTGCACCATCTAAGGGAAATGTTTCAATGACGGCAGAATGCTTGGAATGTATTTGCGAGGTATGTTTTTGAATCACAACATTTTTTCTGAAAATTAACGGGGTTTGTATTTTATTTAGGCTTCGAGCAAATGTGATTCCAATTTTCCTTGCAAGAATTACGGAGGATCTCAAGCATGTGGTCCTTATCAAATTAGTATTGCTTATTGGTTGGAATCTGGAAAACCTGGTTACAAAGGAGGCTCGAGTGATTTTATCAATTGTGTTACCAACATGGACTGTGCTCAAGAAACACTGAAAGGCTACGTTAAAAATTTGAAACGAGACTGCAATAATGACGGAGCCATTGATTGTCTTGATTATGCTCTTATTCATAAGCTTGGACCAAATGCTTGTCAAGATCAAAGTTTTCTTGACTCACCTTATTGGAATGATTTCCAGGCTTGTTATGGCTTTGAGAGATAATTATTGTCTTTTTTTCGGGCATCTAGGATGTCGAATGCCAGCCATTTTGAATTTAATTTCAGTGTTTTTAATGCCAATTTTTTAATCCAATGTGCCTATCTTATTAATTGAAAGATGATTTTTTCAATTAAAGCCATTTCTCAACATTTTATCAATGAAGATCATTTTTATTTTTCATTTGATTTGTTTCAAAATTAAAGAAAACAAGTTCAATAAATTATGCGTTTTTATGTTCATTTTCTGAATTATAATATTAAATATATTTGAATTTGTTTATCCTGATTTGCAGCAGACTTCAAGTTTTAAATAATTAAGTTACACTTAAACAATATTCCGATGCTTTGATTTGAAAATAATTTTTTGTTACAATTTTTAACTGTCAGTTTATCAAAAGTATTAATTAGGTGTTAAAGTCGCGCTACACTATCTCAAGTCAATCAAGAGAGCAATCATTTTTTTACACTAGTTAAATAATTAATATGAATGATGAATAGTATATTAAAAATTCGTTATTAATTATCGAGTTATTTGAAAAGTTTGATTCTCGTAATAAAATTCATAATTCCCACTTTATAGTAATGGGCGGTTCTTCAAGCCGGCTGCTTGCTGGCTTGGCTACAAAACTGTAGCTTGTTTCTAGTTTTATTATCAACATGATTTAACCTATCATTTCTTAATAATTGACTTTCTTAATGATTTAAATTTATTCTTAGATTATCTCTTCATAAAATTTGGTTTTTTCAAGACTAGCATCAGTAAGTAATATTTTTTTCTAATCTGAGCTCAAAGAGACTCAAATGTAAACATAAAATTGTTATTTTTCTATTTTTATTGGTGATTAATTTGTTTTCTTGTTTTAGTGAGTATTTCGATTCCAGATGAACATTCTGTGGCTGAACCTAAAGATATTGCCACTTTATTTCGTGAACTAATGAAAGAGAAAAATGTTGGATCTAATGCTTCGTGGGAATATGCTCTTAAACTCATTGGAAATGATGTTAGATTTGAAATTTTTAGACATCATCCTGAACGAAAACAAATGTTCAATGCGTACAAAGTTCAAAAGGCCAGGGAGGAAAAAGAAGAGCAACGTATGAAGGCTAAAAAAGCAAAAGAGAATTTAGAAAAATTCTTACAAACAAGTGACAAAATGAATTCCAATGTTAGGTATAAACAGGCTTGTGAATTTTTCCGTGACAATGAATTCTGGAAAGCTGTTCCTGAGATTGATCGACGAGAAATATTCATGGATGTTATTCGATATTTGACTGAAACTGAAAAGGAAGAGACGTTGAAACTCCAGAAAAGAAATACCAGAGTTTTAGCCGATATCCTCGACTCGATGACTAGTATTACTTATAAAACAACATGGCAAGAAGCTCAACAACAACTTCTTGACAATCCTGTATTTGCCAATGATGCTGACCTTTTAGGAATGGATAAAGAGGATGCTCTTATTGTTTTTGAAGATCATATTAGACAGTTGGAGCAAGAGGAAGAAGAAGAACGAAAAAGAGAGCATAAAAGAATGGTTCGTCAGGCTCGTAAGAGTCGAGAATATTTTATACAATTTTTAGATGAACTTCACGCTCAAGGCAAATTAACTTCTATGTCAAAATGGTGTAATTTATATCCAGAGATAAGTGCTGACCCACGATTTACTGCCATGTTATCTCAACCTTTTTCTGGATCAACTCCGTTAGATTTATTCAAATTTTATGTTGAGGATTTGAAAGCTCGCTATGAAGATGAAAAACAAATTATTCGTGACATTCTAAAAGTGAGCGGATTTATCGTTGAAGTCAATACAACTTATGAAGATTTTGCCACTGTGCTAAGTGAAGATGATAGAAGTGCCACTCTTGATGCCGGAAATGTTAAAATGGTCTTCGAAAGGCTTATGGAAAAGGCTTTGGAGAAAGAGAAAGAAAGGGTCAAAGAAGAAACTAAACAAAGACGCAAATTCGAAGTAGCCTTTATGAGTCTTTTAAATAAAATTGACCCACCAGTCGAGGATGAATCAGATTGGGAAAGGGTCAGGAAAATAATTTGCGAAGACGAAGTGTTTAGTCGAATTCCTACTGAACCGGAAAGAGTTCAGCTTTTCAAAACTTACATCCAGACCTTAGAGGAATCATGTAGTCATCACCATAGTAAATCGAAGAAGTCGAAAAAGGATAAAGATAAAGACAAGAAGAAGAAGGAAAGACGACGATCACGTTCATCTTCTCAATCCGATCATTCAAGATCTCATTCTCACTCTAGACATCATTCGCATTCACGGTCTCGACCCAGAAGTCCAGTGCGTAGTCGATCCATCTCGAAGTCAAAATCAAGGACACCATCACCATCTGTATCAAGATCAAGATCAAGGAGTCCGTCTCATCATCGACGTTCACCTGTAAGAAGTACTTCAAGATCACCATCACATTCAAGATCGAGATCAAGATCAAACTCAGGATCCCATCATTCAACTGACCAAGAATCAAGATCTAGATCTCATTCTAGAGTAAGATCACAAGTAGGTTCTAGATCACCATCTCGAAGTCCTGTCCATTCTCGATCACCATCACCTTCCCGGTCTCGATCATCATCACATTCTCGAAGTCCATCTCATGAAAGAAGTTATTCTCGTGAACGAGGATCATATTCTGGTTCTAAAAGAGTTTCTTCTCATGGAGATGGTAAACGAAAAAAACAACCATCAGTGAGTTAAACTCAACCCTAGTCCTCGCTTAAGTGTACCTGGGCTAATTCATGTAAATTCATCAATCAATCATTCATATATATACCATCTCAGGCGATGAGGGCAAAACGGAGAAAATAAACTTCGACCTTTTCTCATGGTAAACAATAATTGATTGTTGAACTCTCATAAATTCTGGTTTAGTTTGGTATCGAGATGTTTTCTCGATTTTCTTATGCATTTCTCTGTTACAGAGTAACCATTTAACATTTAATCATTAATGAACTCTCTTTTCGCATTGATTTGTGAATGTAACTTATTATATTCTATAAAAATAAGTCTATTTAATGGGTTAATTAATTTTTCTCAATTCTCTCATTTCTCATCATGCAACTGC
Source organism: Tetranychus urticae (assembly GCF_039701765.1). NCBI lineage: Eukaryota > Metazoa > Arthropoda > Arachnida > Trombidiformes > Tetranychidae > Tetranychus > Tetranychus urticae. The sequence goes on along the minus strand of NC_142958.1, from coordinate 18,287,078 downwards.
TGAATAATTCCCTTTCGTGTGACATTTTAAACTTGTCTTTTTTTTCTTGTCAACAAAACACACCAGAATCAAAGTGGATTCAAGTTCAATTTAATCCCATCCTTCATCACTAATATTCCCATCATGATTTTTATTTCTCTTCTTCCTATTCCTTAAACTTTTCTTTTTGTTTCACTTTTGGTTTTTTTCAGGTCCCAATCCCTTCAGCATCAAAATCATTACCCAGCGACAGTTTAATTAATTCTGATGAATTGGAAGAGTTGGAAGCTCAACGACAAAAAATACTTAAACAATTGGAAGCTCAGACAATTGTTGATTAACTAAAAAATTGTTTCCCAATTATGGTATAAGTTTATTCAATTTGATAAATATCACTTGAAAAAAGACTCAACATTTACTCTGTTATTTTTTATTGAAATAATTCATTTTTAAAAACACATTTCTACTTTTTCTTCATATTCCTGAATCAATTCAATCAATGAACATCATTCAGATGACTGAATCAAATTTAGATTTTGGTTTATCTAATTTTAAATTGGCCAATAATTGGCAATTATAATGAAACAATTTAAAGGTTGTAGTTGATGAAACCAAACAATATACAGTGATTAATAGGAAAACAAACGGTCAAGAATGCAATTATAAATAACTGATTTAGATTTACATTTTAAAAACAATCTCAACCAATTGACCAAACCTTTAACATGTTTAATATGAATAAATATGCGTTGGCCGATGATACTAATATTAACAATTGATTTAAAGAAGGATAAGTTTGTTATGAATATGATTAGGATGATGATCAGAGATGAAGATAATCTTCAAAGGTAGGAGACAATTTAAAAGTACCAAAAAATAGTGAATGTATGAATGGTTGGAGCCCAAATAATGAACAATTTAATGGTGAAAACAGTTGAAGAAAAAGTGAAAGATAATGAAGAGAAGCAAATTAAGATGATGATGAAGAGGCAACAAGAAAAAGGTTCAACTTCATTTAAAGGCAATCAACGTGAACCATATTTATATGAATAATGTGCTCTTGGGCAAAGTAAGTTAAAAAGATGAAATTGAACCGTTCAACTGAAAATAACAACATGAATCAGGCCATTTTTATCAATCTATTTGACCAACATAATACAGTTTTAGAGTAACAAGATCGGTCGTCGATGTACCGGTCAAACCTCTCTCTCTTGATCCCACGATTTGTCTCTATCAACCTATCAACATCAACATCTTCAACTCCTCCTTTATCATCATTCTAGCTTTTCTTTCCTCTCTCTCCCTCTCTTACATCTTTCTCTCCTTCTTGCTTTTATCTTCTTCTCCCTCTATGTCAATCAATATTATGCCAAAAGTGGTTAAATTATAATTCAATGATCATCTTTCAATCAGGACGACAAAATACATCTTCAATTGGTTGTCTTCGTCTTTGCTTAACCAGTGCATAAACAACAATGTTACTTTACATTGTTTTCATAATTTCTTCATCTCTTTTATTTGGTAAGTTAATCATTTCATTTCAATTTACCCTTTCAATCTCATTTATTAATTATCCCTTAACCAAGTGATGCTAAATCACTATGTCAAAGTGATACAATCAACAAATTGTCATCAGTGTTCACCTTTTGAAAAAATCCAACCACAGCTTTTGCTTGACTTTCAGCTTTATTTTGACCGTTAACTTGCATGGTTGTATATTTAAATTTTGACCTTACAACTATCAACTGTAACCTGTTTAATTGTGTCCTTTTATTTGGTTTTATGTGTTGATAAATTACCGACTTTTGGATAAAGCAATTAACTGAGCAACAGTTTAAAGTTTTGCAACGATTTACTGTCAGTTGTTAATATTGCCATTACAGTTTCATTATGATGAACTAAGCAGCCGTTTAAGATGAATCCTTCAACTTTGATTCTCGTGATTACGTTAGTTGCCATCAATCCTTTAACAAATTGCTGATTATTGTGATTTGTTAGTTAATTGCTTTTCTTACCTTTTAGCTACAATTTTGTCCAGCAATACCTTTCAACAAAACAATTACAATTGACCTTGTCAACAGACTCGATTCCTGTTTAAATAATGTTTTATCCTTTCATTTGTTTCAATTTAAATGAAATTTAAGACCAACCGAATGACTGATATTGTTGAAGAATAGCCTTTAATAAAGCAATTCAAGTGTGCTTAGTCTGCATTTTTAGCATCATTGATCACTTAATAACCCCTTCATTTACAGATTAGTTAGCTTCTTGACAACAATTTAGCCCTTGATAACATGCTGTTAAAATGTGCCATCATTTGGATTCAAAAAATCTTGAGCATTGATTTTGATAATCTCACAAATCAACTTGTCTAAGGGAAATAATTTATTGCGTTTTGGTTTCTTCCAATGTTTACAGTCCGTGTAGATAGAGATCAGTTGAAATTTTATGGAATACATTTTTTGTTTTGTTTATGTTTCTGTAGCAGAACAGGTTGAAAATGGACAATAATGAGGATCATGAAGATGACCTGAAGCCATGTTAAATCAGTTCAGAGACAGTTGATTGTCTCAATCAGCACAATTTGTCAGTATCCAAGTTCACAAGCTGAAAGACTTGAAAGAATGAAAAAATCTCTTCAGTGAGTAAATCTTTACAGAAAATCTTCGATGATTTGAGGTTTTTAGAAATGCTCATTTCAAATATAGCCAGGCTTAATTGTGATAATTTAGGAATATTTTAGAAACATTTGTTTGAGATTTTGATTGTAATAAATCAAGATTGATCCGTTTTGGGTTGCTTCCAAACGATTTATGGTAATCGATGGACAAAAATATCTTTCTGATTGTTAGGTATTGCGTGTTTGGCAAACTTTTGATTTCTTGTTGATAAAGATTGCAGCTAATATTGCTGGTAATGATGATGAATGAAAAGATTTTTTAATCGAAACATGGCGAAATTGACCTTTATCTAATCTTGATTGTTCTCCGTCTTTTTTTCAGTTAACCTAAAACCATTTTTGTCTTTCATTTCTTCCGTTCATGATTGAAGTCCCTTTTCTTTTATATACGCCAATTATTTGCAATCTAATCAATGGTTGAATCATTTTTCATCCTTTTCCATCTTTGATTACTGTTAAAAAAAAGTAGAATCATTATCAACCAGAACTGATAACAAAGCAACAGATTCAAATCTAATTGAGATGTTACAAGAAAATGAAAGTAAAAGAGGCCTGAATGTGGCTCATTTTGTTAGTAAAATAAAGGTGGGAAAATGGCCTCACACCCAATTACGAGTATAAAACCTCGATTTACTTCCATATATTTATAATTTCTCTCATTGAATCATTTTACTTACTTTAAACTTTCTCCGGAAGAATCACCAATAATATACAGCTTCAGTTAGTTTCTGGTTTTCCTTCAATAGACCAGTCACGTTGAACCGTTTATCGGAGTTTTTAAATGTCCACCTTATTTCATCTTCCTTATTCCTTATTTTTGATTGTCGCCGAAATTCACACAAAAATTATACTTCAATCGATTTAAATATTTAAAGATGGCAGAGTTTAACATTTACACTAATTAATTTAGCCGAAGTTTATGGCTTTAGTTGCAATCAATGAAATAAAATCATAACATAATATTAGTTGCTTCTAGATACACCAGAGCTCGCCCAATCGTTTCAATTTTTAATTTTATATTTTTGCGCTTTCTGTCATTTCGGTAATAAGCTATCAAAAAGACTATCGTTTTGTGTAAATTAAAGTAATTTTGCTCAACAATTAATGTCTAGATCAACTGAATTTTGATACATTTACTAGGTTAGGATAACGTTTTCAGTTTTGCTTGAAAGTTATCTAATTGATTGAAAAATGTCAAAATTAATGTAACTGACAACTGACTAGTTTTGTCAAATAAGTTTCAAATCAAGTCTCTAATAAAAGCAGTGGTAGCAAGCAATCAAAATATATAATACTTGATTAAATAACAATTTGAAGGATAAATCTGGTTTAAATTGAATTTGAAGGTTAGGCTGCTAATAAATGATAATTCAAGTACTACTGGGATCATTATCAGTTTAAATCGCATTTCACCCAATAGATTATCCGAATCGGATAATCCGATATTTCGAGTGCATCTATTTTTCTATGCTGATCTATCCTGCCATGCTGTGATTTACTGATATTGTTTTGATTTAATTTTTGTGACCATTAGTTTAATGAGCTGTCAACAAATTTTTGAAAATGTTAAAAATTTATTAATAAAAAGTTCGAGTCTATTTTGGTAAGCAAAATAAACAGATAATTACAGTTATTTAGAAGTATTGCTTCAAACGGAATGAACGAATAAATTTATTTAACATTTCATGGTTATAGATTTATCGATATCAGTTCCTCTGATTGAATAAAATTTTAATCGTGAGTCATCTAAAACCTTATCTCAATCATTTTCATCTCACATCATCACAACTTATCTGAAAAATCCCTTACTAACATCATTCGTTGATCTATTCTCATTTTTAAAACACATTACAAAGTAATCAGATGAGTGCACAATTACAGTGTAATAAGTTTCCGTGAAAGATGAAAATGCTATTGTTTTGTGATAATAATAATACCCTAGTCTCTTGAACTTAACTTGTGTTGTTTGTCATATTTTAGATTTAATTATTTAGTATCTATTTAGTTTCGATTGAACTGGATTCTCAACTGATTATTAGCTCATTTTATTTCTATGAAAATTTAATTTTGGTTTTTATCATTACAGATTTTGGGCTAACTCAAACAAATTTCGGAAATGGAGCTTATCCATCTAGAGCTCCACCTCGGCCATCTCAGCCACTACCGCCACACCAGCCAGGCGATACATTCGTTCTAAATGAGCCTTATGTACCATTAAACACTAAACCTCGATATAATGAGGTTCGAACTCCAACTTTAAATCCATATCCACAGCCAGATAACGTAACAAATACTTTAGTTGCTCAAATCCAAGGCTTTGGTGTACTTGGTTATGCATCTTTCCGTGAAATCGCTGAAAATCAGTTAGAAGCTACGATTAGCATTACTGGTGGACCTGCAAATGAATCTTACATTGCTCGTGTTTTTGAACTTCCAATACAGAATGGTGCCTCCTGTACTCCAATTAATGTCGGTAAATTGATAGCCGAATTTAAAGATAGACAAATTGAGCCAAATCGAAAATTAGTCTTCCCCTTAACATTTAAGCCCAGCTCTATCCTAGGAAGAACCTTAATGTTACAAGCTAAATTCAGTGGGGTTTCTATTTGTTCCGTAATTATGCCGGGTAATGATAAGAAATTAATTCTTATTGGTAAATTCCATTCTCCTATTTCTGGTATGGCTTATTATATTCAAGGTGAGGATAGACAAGCAGCAGTTGGAACCGAATGGATGATGTTCTCTGATGGTAAAAGACGGGATGATAGATTCGTATGGACATTACTGAGAACTGATTCCGATACTGTTGATAGTAAAGTAATTAATGAGAAAAATCGTTGCCAGGATCTTATTGGTGATGTAATTCATTCTTCTAAACAGGTAAGCATAGTTTTAAAAAGACAATTCAATCAAAATGGTTTCTAAACTATTTCAAGATTATTTTAAAGAACCCAAAGATTGTCAATTTTCAATATTAACATATTTTGTTGTCTTTTAGTACCTTTTACCTGTTAGCACCGAAGCACCTATTTGGAGAGGTCGAATGCACTTAGGATTGTCTACTCGCATAGCTCCAACTGATTCAATCTACCTCATTCTCGAAACACCAAATGGAGCTCGTGTTGCTTGCACTTCCCTGAATCGAGTCGAACCAAAAGTTGGTGTAGCATCGTTTATGAGCCCTGATACACGAGGAGAAATAAAGTTCACACAGGACTCGCCTTTTGAACCTACACGAGTCGTTATTAATCTTGACCTTTTCACGCCAGCATTCAGTTATGGAATCGATGTATTACCAAGTCTCAGAAGAAAAAAGGAGGAATTCAAGAAATGTCCAAATGTGAAGGAAACAATTTATAATCCATTCCATGTTGATCCAGATAAGGTACCAGCTCAAGGTATGGGTACAACCGAGATGTACGCTGTTGGAGATTTATCTGGTAAATATGGAACATTGGAGTCTCGTCAGTCTATTAGATTGACAACATGGGATGTCAATTTACCATTATTTGGATATTATTCAGTTATCGGTCGTGCTATTGTTATTTATGGACCAAACGGACCTGCAGTAGCTTGTACAAACATTGAACTCGATGGTAAACCATTGCATGTTGTTTATGCTACATTTGATTACCCGATTCAGGGTCAATTTATTTTTAGACAACCCGAAGGTGAATGTTTTTCAGATACTTACCTTTATATCGAGGTATCAAAACACCCAAGTTTAGACACAGACAAGACGTTTAATCATCCTTGGCATGTTCACGAAAACAAACTTAACATCAAAGGTAATTCAGGCAAAAACTTTAAAATAATTTCTATTCCTATTTGCTAATTTCAATTTTATTTTATTTCATTTTTCAGACACTCAATTAAGTACAACCGATTGTGGTCCAGCTGGAGGTCACCATAACCCTTACAATGTTTCAGTTGCTTCTCAAAACCCAATTTATGTGCGCGATTGTAATATCTTTACTCCAACAAGGTGTGAAGTCGGAGATTTGGCTCATAAACTTGGTCACATTGATATACCAAAGTACCTGGGAGTCAACGGACAAGAGCCAGAAGTGGCTAAATATTATTTTATTGACAGTGATTCACCTTTATGTGGACCAGCAAAGATTGCTGACAAATCATTGGTCATTCATGAAGCTGATTTCCAAATGAAAAGATTAAGTTGTGCCAATTTGTTCGTTTATTCACCCAAAACTAAGTAAATGCAATGTAACAAATTTTATATTGATCATGAAATTTGGTTCATACTTTTATTAAAGTCAGCTCAAACTGATTTTTCCCAAAATTGAATTATTTCGCATTATTTTTACTAATCAAAATACAATGTATGGCCAGTATGTTTGATTGCAAAGAATCAATTAAGAGTATTTCAAATCGATACTTTAAAATGTTTCTTACAAAAGTCATCTTGGAGAGTAATTTTTTTATTGGTTCAGAATCGAAAATTGATTTTATTTTTCAATGATTAGTTAAAATTGACAAGTACCATTAACAGTTTAGGAAACAATCGAAAAGTTAATGTTTTTTAGAACAATTTTCCTTTTTAGTTAAATATCAACATGACAATCGGCGATAAAATTGGTCAAGCTTGCTTGTTCTGATCAAGTTATTCTCAAAGGTAATTTTCAAATGATTAACTTTGATCGATTTTGGCAAAACAAACAAAAATAGTATTTGACAGTTCGATCTCTGGCTATCCTAAAAGGAAAGTCAATCAAACGAAGTTCAAGATCGATAAATATGTAACTTTCAGTGGATAAAAATCATGCGCTTTCATCCTCATCTTTATCCTCATCATTTTCTCATCTTTACCTTTTCTTCGACTCTTCAAGTTCAAGAAAGCTCTACTCAAATATCAAGTAAAGTGAAAGTCAGAGATGTGTTTTTAAAAAAAGTGTAACTAAGGATTAATTTTAGCATCATGCGACAATTTACTATCTCACTGATTTTATTGTTAATTGCTACAACAGTCCAATTTGCAAATAGTGAGAATGAACCTAATTCAGAAGAGTTGAATACAGATGACTATGATGATGATTCAGATGATCTTGAAGATTCTCCTGATGATCAAGACTTCCACTTTGAAGACAAGAAACCCTTTTATAAACAGGTAAATATATTTTCTGTTTACATTTTGCTAATCTTGAATCACAAGTGAATTATAATGATTAATTTATAATTAGTTATTGATTAATCAACCAATTGATTTGTGTGTTTTTGTGACCAATAAAGCCCAAGTAAACATTGCCTAAATGACATGTTTGCCTATCAATCATATGACTCATTATTGTTATCTGGTGAAGCTTTTTTCAACTTAAACTGACCATTATTTTTCTCTTTTATCTTCTCGCTTTATTTTTAATTTTTCAATATAAAACTATCCATTGACCCAACAATTGAAAAATCCATGGAACCAAAAATTTCAGAAAAATCATGTCAAAGATAGAGTAAAGGAGATTTACTTGTCTTGGGATCTTGATCTATGCAAAGATGTACAATGTAAACCTAACCAGGTCTGTTTGATACAAAAGTCTCGTAAATCTGCAATTTGTGTCCTGAGAAAGTCAATTAACAGGAAAAAAGCTCAATCCAAGAAAGACGCTAAATGGTCCAATAATAGCAAAAGGTTGACACACAAAGTATCCGCCTCAATAAACAAGTCCAATAATCAGGTGAAATCCTGGGATTCGTCATACTTGCCATCTTCATTCCCATCAACACTTTCATCGTCATCTGTTACACCATTTGATAAAACAAAACCATGGAAAGATTGTAGGCCCTGCCCTGTAACCAAACCAGCATTTTATTGCGGAACGGACAATTCAACTTATTCATCCATGTGTCGCCTCCAATTTCACAATTGTGTCCACGAGACTGACGTTGAGGTTGCCTGTAAAGGTTTTTGTCCCTGTGGAAGTCCAGTGAATGTTCATACTCGGACCAAAGAGGTGAGGAACCATGAACGCTGGAATAAGTACATGGATACACTGAGTAAACTGAGAAGGAGCCATAAAGTCGAGAAATTTGTCAAAAATCGTGCCAAAGTTGCGCTAGAGTACACTGGCTTATACCATGATGGAGTTGATGGGAAAAAGTCTTTGAAAAAACAGATCGCTATTTGCACCAAAGAAGAGCTGAAAACAATGGGTGATAGACTATCTGATTGGTTTGCCGTTGTTTTACGCGATCAAAAGCGAAGTCAACTCAACAAGAAAGAAACCTTTTTGGATTACATAACCAGTCCAGATTGTCCAAAAGATATCGCGAATATGTTTCACCGTCTTGATACTGATGAAGATTTGAGGCTATCTCTCAAAGAACTTTATGATTTAGAACACGATAAACGAGAAAAATGCCTTAAACAGTATCTGGATGGTTGTGATGAAGACAGAGACACTTTTTTAAATCCTTATGAATGGTGTTCTTGTTTTGATCGCAAAAGTAAGCTTGTTTTTCCGACCTTTACAGAATTGTTGTATCCAAGTTTAATCCATCCAATTTATTCCTATTCATTCAATTGGCTCTTTTTTCATCCGATTGCAGGTAAACCATGTTTGATTGAAAAATCGCAGCGAAAAAAAGTGTATGATGAATTTGTTCCAAAATGTGACAAAGACGGTTTCTACCAGCCAATTCAGTGTCACTTGCATAAATGTTGGTGTGTTGATCGATATGGAATAGAAATTGAAAATACAAGGCAAACAGAAATTCCTGATTGTGGTAAGTATTCAGAAATTAATTTCATTTCAAATTAAACTATTAATTGTTTACTTTTTCTCATCCAATTTAGACCATAAGAGTATTGCTAAAAGAAAGGAGGAAAAGAGGAATATCTACTCTCCGGATAATGCTCGAATAACTGATGACGATCTTGATGATTCTGACGACTCTGACGATTCAGATGATTCTTTCGACGGTTCAGGAGATGATCCTTAGAATATTTTACTGATACAAAGAAAACTTTCATTCAATAATTAGCATACTAAATTATAATTACTACTTCTTCAAGGGCAGTTGATAAGTTACTTTATGTTTCCAAGCTCAATATTGCCGGCAAAAGAAGGATAAACTCGCACATTCACAAACAATTGCAATCCAAAGTCGAAGTCGTCGCTAGTCAATAATAACGTTTAAATTCATCATATATTGAAATTCATTTTCAAAATAAACCATTTTTAATGCTCATTCCAGTAAATTTTGAGACAGGCTCGTAGGATCCAAGGAGCACAAGCAAAGACAAATGTTTTTATACATTATCGATTCCTTAACCGGTTATCCTGAAATTATAAGCAACCAATTATTTCCTGATCATTTCTTAAAATTGGAAATGTTATTTCAATATCAACTCAATTTTTGTGGATTGTTAAAAGATTCACAGTCAATTAGCCATTTTATTTAAATTTGGAAGAAAAAAATCCAACCATTGTTATACATTTAACATTCGAAGATGCAAATTTTATTGCAACCGTGTTTTATTTAAACAAAAATCTTGTTCCTCGTAAATTAAGTTATGTTAATAACCTGTCCATAATCAGAAACTATTATCATTTAATTGTAAATTAATTTAGATCTTTTCCTTGACCATGATAAATTGAACAATAACAATTTGTCATAAAAATCTGTCGAAAAATTTTTAATGCCAAAAATTATTGTTAATTCTTTTCAAACTTACCAATTGACATGTAAATCAAATGTAATTCAATTGTAAAACCGTATTGATTGTAGACAGATCAACAGTTAGCTAATGTAATAACATCTCTTTGGTCTAAGTAATCCATCAATACAATCAAACAAGTTTCAAACTGTTTCTAAAACAAAACAAGAATCTCGTCTGAATTTGATAACCTGAGAAATCTCTCTTTTTTTTCTCTTTCTAAATCCTTTCACTGAACTCTTTGTTTTTCATTCAGGAATGGGGATCAGTTAAAGATTAAATTGAACTGGAGGAAGAAGGAAACAAAAAAAACTGAATTCATAAAACATTTAATCGAATAATCGTCTAAAAAGAAAAGGACGGAAAAGTGAGCCCGAAGCATGACATTTTTGTCTTAGGATTACCTGAATACTGATCTTCCAGCTTTTTAACTTAGGAACTTTAACCAAAAAAGTAATTGTAAAGAGAATAAGAAAAATAGAAGTAATTGTTCAACAATTAACACTTTTAAGGCTATTTACAGAATAAAAGAAAAGTCGATAAATACTTCACTTCTTATTTTCATGAGGCAAACTGATTGCAGTAATCAACCTTCATTATTTCTTGTTACTTTTTTTCTTTTGTTATTATAATATATCTTTGTTACTTTTCAACTTGCATCTTATTCATTTAGTTTTGAATTTCAATCAACCACCAGACTGATGAATCAGACCATCAGTAAATTGTTACTTTATAATTCTATATCTTGCATTTTCATCTATCGAGAATTTAAATCATTCAGTTAACTTTAACTCAGTTTACCCAATTTACAATGGAATCAGAAAATCTGACAGAAAATTTTTGTCTTACCTTTCATTTATTTTCCTGCTTCATTCATTTCATTTAGGTTTATATGATACAAAAAATTTCTTTTAATATTCATTGTCTTTCTTAAATTCGTACACTAAGGGGTATATATGCTCAACGGCGTGTTGAACAGACAAAATGCTGGGTGCGGTGATAGTTATTGCTCCTGTTTGAAATATTTTAAGGGTCGCCTTAGCTTCCTTAAATTTATAAGTAGCTCCTGGATGTAATTCTGGTTCATAACTGTGTAGGAAGAGGGTTAACAATAAAAAGGAACAAAAGTCATCAATAAGCTAACATATAAAATACAGAGACACTAAGTATTGCACACTAAGATTAGGTAAAATTGCCACTAATCTAATACAATAAGTTACAGAAGAGAAAACAATATATTTACCTGCAATGGGTTCTGTGATGCTCAGTAAATTGAGTTATTTTGATTCCAAAAGGAAGAATGACAGTACCAAGCACATTAACTACACGGTATGCAGAGAATTTAACTTTGAATCCTAAATTTTGTAAAACACGAGCGACTCTCCTGGCCCCCTTCTTTGCTTCTTCGTCGGAGGTTGCTCCTGTGACAGTTATTTTTCCTGATGACCATATACTGGCAGTTACTACTGGATCTCTCAATTTCATAGAGACCATCTAGAGTAGGAGTGAACAACAGAAAAATATATGCATTAGTTTCAAGTCATTATCATAGTGAATATTGGGAAATTTTTCAGGATATTGGGACTAAGAGGGACAGGTGGACAATAGACATTCTCAAGAAATTTCACACTTACCCCTTGTTCTCTTTTATAGACAACATTTGAACCTTTTGTGGCTATTTGCCTGAGATTAAGATGACAACGAGTACTAAAATTACATACAACATTACTAATATGAATATCTACTTCAGGTGTTTCTTCTTCCTCTTGACCATTATTCTTTTGAGCTTCTTCATCTTGTCCCATTGTTGTTATGATCCGTGAGTGACAAAGAAGATAAATAGAGAGAAAAAAAGGGAGAATTTGATGCACAAAATTTAAGACTAAGAAAGTAAAGAAAGACTGAGGAAAATTGAGAAAGAAAGAGTAAGGGAGAGAGAGAGGAAGAGAGATACAGAAATAAATAGAAAATAGTTAAACAAAATCACAATAATAAAATCACAATTGATTAAACGTCAAGATCAAAATTAAATTGTAAACTTAAAGACACATTAAGTCAAATAAATCAAAGGCTTATGAATCATCATAGAACAAGTGATTAAAATATGAGAAATCATGAGCTTTTTTTGAGTTTTCCATCATATTTGTAGTGTTTCTCAACCAAATTGTGTATAAAAAAATAGAGAAGGTTCTTCTTTTAAAAAGATCATCATTTGGATCCATGCAGTTAGCATGCCCACCGTTGGGGGGACTCCAATGGTCTGCGCAGAAACAGGTTCATTCCCAAAGAGCATAAAAACCAGACAGGTTAGAAGAGGGAATTACAAATAAACATAAATAAGTATATTTTTGATTAATTGTGAAGAGTAACTATATTGTTTGGATGATTTAAGTTTTTGATGGATATTAAAATGAGAAAAAATTCCTTGACAATTGTCCGAGACAAAAAGAAACCATTGAATCTATTGCCTGATATAACGGAAATTTCGATTCGAAATGCTTTGCTAACAGATGTACATAGGTTATTGGATTTCCAATGAGATTGTTTATAACATTACTTGAGTTTAGCATTGAATTTCTACCTCCTCATTTTTATGAAAATTGCATGGGATTCAATTGACAATCTATAAGAAAAAACAAATTAGAGCAATTCCTATTGTCATCTCATGAAATCACAATTGTAAGTTCATGTCATCATAAGTCTAAAGTCTAGTGAACCTGACTATTTTTTTAATCATTAGATATTATGCTCTATAAAATACTTAATAAATCGTCGATAATTGCCTTGATATATTAATTTTTTAAGCTCGTGTATAGAATGATATAGATTCACTAATTCAGAGAATTTATTTGGAGTTAAGACTATTAACTTAATAGCATTAATAGGTTTGAAATTTAAATCACTAAAGCTCTTCTTCAGTTAAAATTTTACTGACTGAGCGGCTTGACCGGCTAGCTTAAAAGCGGCAGATTTGACAATATTCAAAGATAATAACTTATAAATTGAATTTACTATTGTTTAATTTACTTTTAGCACATATTAGCATAATTCAATTTTTTCCTAGAACTATACATTGTATTCGAAAATATCTTTAGTTCATAAGTTCCTTTATTTTAGTTGCTTCAGTTTGCAAGTCTAAACGATTGACATTTAACATTTGGGTTAAGTCGCGAACCAGAAAATTTTCTGTGGAAAGAGTTGAAGGTTCACTTGAAAAGATAAATTTTTTAGTCGTAATTGCAAGAAAAATTTTCTTATTTTTAACTATTAGTATCATATCGATCAAATTTCAAATACATTTACTTATTAAAACAAGAAATAGACAAATCAGCCTTGAAATTTAAGTCTGGCTGTAAATTAATAAGAATCTATCGAATGATTTCGCAAAAAACTCGCATTCTTCAAAATTTGAGAAGATCAAAAAATGCCACAATTTGATTTGAATTCAATTTTAAGCGAGATGAGAGAATATGAAAAATTCTTGAATTGATTAATCAGAAGACTTTGTCAATTTCAAAGATTTTGAATGTGATCAAGTACATGTCTGTGAATCTTAAAAACTTACTTTGAAGGATTGGTGAATTTGAATGTCATCATGAAACAGTAAACAATAATTCATCCATCAGTCCATTACACCAGATTAAAACCTTCGAATCAAAACAAAAGTTGAACGGTTAGGTATTGAGTCTGTTAATTCACTGCCACTGATCAAAACTTGTATAGTTGTTTAACTAAATTTATAAATTACGATATTGCACAATTGTACAAAATTACAACTAAAAAATTAATGAGTTTACAAACTTGTCAGCTATTGATTGGAAATTTTCATTAACTTGTAATACAAAGTTGGAATCAGCCGTTGTTTCATTAATCTGAAACCCAAATTGATTCTGTTATTGGCTGACTGGCTTCAGCAATCTGTAGCTGTAATTCTGGTTTCGATAGTATCGATTGTCTTTTACTATCGATGCTTCATTAAAAAACTGTGACCTTCCAGATTTTTATTAACTCCCCACTTTACCCGAGTCTAATCAAGGTAATTATTATTGTTCTTCTTTTCTTTAATTAAATAATCTTTTAAATTATTGTTTTCATTCATTTATGCGACTATAAATTTACTGTCCAATTTGCTGTTGAAACGATCTCTACTTTTTTTATATCAAGTGCTAAATTGTAATCTAATTTTTATTTTGTTTCTCTCCTTCTCTTGTTATCATTTTCTATTTTTTTCATTTCAGATATCTTGAGTTAAGTTTAGAGGACAAACAAGTCACATAATTTTGCATCAAAATGACGGTTAATGAATGGGTTCCTCAAAATGTTGGTCTTACTCAACATAAATTAGCTGTGACTCGGGACTATATCAATCAACCTAGATTATCTTACAAGACTGTATGTGGTGTGAACGGTCCATTGGTTATTCTTGACGATGTCAAATTTCCTATGTATGCCGAGATCGTCAGATTGACCTTACCTGATGGAACAGTTCGTTCCGGTAAAGTTCTTGATGTTCGAGGATCAAAGGCTGTCGTCCAAGTCTTTGAGGGTACCTCTGGAATTGATGCCAAGTTCACAAATTGTGAATTTACTGGTATGAGCCTATTTATTTTATCCTCACCTAATATTTTCACCTCATTCGACTTCCTCAATTTTCTCAATCCTTCTACTTTACACAAGATGAAAACATGCATTTAGCTACCCTTTAATGCGTATTATATGCTTCAAAATACTCAAAATCTATTCTTGCTGTAATGTTCGTAGGGTTAGGTTTAGAACTGTAAAGGTTATCATGATATTTTATTCCTTTTCCTCATAGTTTCAAGTTAGATCCATAACATTAAGCTTTCATTGCTTCCAATTTTCTTATCATATCTTCTATTTGTTTGATGAGAATGCTTTATCTTGATTGTTTGCATTCTATGACGTTTTGAAGGTGGAAAGAGAAAATGAGAGATGAACAATAACGGTAGATTGAGAGGGATGAAAGAGAAGAAAGAGACGAAAGTAACTGAGATACTCAGCTACTATGAAACTGAGCATGATCATGAAACCACCATAATGAAATTTATTCTAATTGAATTCTAATTCTTTCTTTTAATTACCAGGCGATATTCTTCGACAACCCGTGTCTGAAGACATGTTAGGTCGTGTTTTCAATGGATCCGGTAAACCCATTGATAGAGGTCCACCAGTATTAGCTGAAGATTATCTTGACATCGAAGGACAAGCCATAAACCCAGAATCTAGAACTTACCCCGAAGAGATGATCCAAACTGGCATATCAGCCATAGATGTAATGAACTCAATTGCCCGAGGTCAAAAAATTCCAATTTTCTCAGCATCAGGTTTACCGCACAATGATATTGCTGCACAAATTTGTCGACAAGCAGGTCTTGTTAAATCACCCGACAAAGATGTACCTGATGATAATTTTGCCATTGTTTTCGCTGCAATGGGTGTAAATATGGAAACAGCTAGATTTTTCAAACAAGATTTCGAAGAAAATGGTTCTATGGAAAATGTCTGCTTGTTCCTTAACTTAGCTAACGATCCAACTATTGAACGTATCATTACTCCCCGTTTAGCTTTAACTACTGCCGAGTTTCTTGCTTACCAATGTGGTCGTCACGTTCTTGTCATTCTTACCGATATGTCATCTTATGCTGAAGCTTTGAGAGAAGTATGTTCATTTTTCGTTCATACATAGAATCTTTCACAAAAATTACCGCTAGATATTAATATTGTGTAAAAATTTTGAATCTTTAGGTATCTGCTGCACGTGAAGAAGTTCCCGGTCGTCGTGGTTTCCCCGGTTACATGTACACTGATTTGGCTCAAATTTATGAAAGAGCTGGTCGAGTAGAAGGTCGAACTGGTTCAATTACGCAGATTCCTATTCTTACCATGCCAAACGACGATATTACCCATCCAATTCCCGATCTCACAGGTTATATTACAGAGGGTCAAATTTACGTTGACCGTCAATTAAACAACAGACAAATTTATCCTCCAATCAACGTACTTCCTTCTTTAAGTCGTCTTATGAAATCTGCTATTGGTGAAAACATGACTCGAAAAGATCATGCTGATGTTTCCAACCAATTGTATGCTTGTTACGCTATTGGTAAGGACGTACAATCTATGAAAGCTGTCATTGGTGGTGAAGATTTGACCCCTGAAGATTTATTATATCTTGAATTCTTGAACAAATTCGAGAAAAACTTTATTTCTCAGGTAAATTTTGAAGTTAATTTTATCTATCAAAACATACAATTATATATTTACATCTTCTATTTTCAGGGTAATTACGAAAACCGAACAATTTTCGAGTCATTAGATATTGGTTGGCAATTGCTGAGAATATTCCCCCGTGACATGTTGAAACGAATTCCTCACAGTACCCTCAATGAGTTCTACCCACGTCAGTCAACTGGACCAGCCCAAGCAAAATGATTCCTCCATTGTTTCATTCCTTTATTTTTATCTTTTGCTTCGAATTCAATGCTGTTATGAATATTCCAGAATGGGACTAATAGTCTCCAGACTAAACTATAACTAAAAATTTACACAAGCAATCGATTTTATTGGTTATGCTTTAATGAAATTGAACTGTTTTTCACAGTAGAATGCAATCTTCAAGTTTGTTTCTTTTGGTTCAAAATCATGTTATCATATTTAAAGATTGAGTTTGGTTTTGCCATCACTGGAAGATAAACCAAAAAGTTTTTATCATCGGATCCCAAAAAGCAACAACCCCTACTCACACAATCGCTTGTTTCTTCGTCTCTCCAGAAACTTTAATTATTTTTTTTCACTCTCCTTTGTTTTCTAATAACTTAATATTTTTTTGTTGTCTGTTCTAGACTCAAATCATTTGTCAATATAATCAAGAATCAGCCAAAATGAAGAGTAAAGTTTGTTCAATCTGTTTAAGGTAAAGATGGGAAAAACTAAAGTTGTTGGCTCTGTGTGTAAACCATTTTAAACGGTGTGTATCCAATTGATCAGATATCATCAAACAAAAATGATACAAAAAAACAAGATTATTGATGCACTTCTTTTTTCACTCTTTAAATCGGTTTTATTCCTTTTATCTTATTCGGTCAACATAGTCAAGTTTATCAATATTTCGCTTTTCATTCTATTCTCTGAAAAGATTCCATTGCGATCCAACCTAACTTCTAACTTGGATTTCTTGCCATTGAAATCCTACAATTCAAGAGAATCACAATTCCCAATAGTTCAGACATTCTTGTGAATCATAATCTTATAAAAAGCTATGAAAAATGAGTCATTTTGCAATCTATCTTGACTATAGAAAAATAAATTCATCAATTCAACTTGACATCAACATCAATTAACTTTTCAAGCCAGTTGCGTTGCTTTTTCAATCGTTTTTCACACTTTCAGTCATCCATGACACCCTTACTGATTATCTTACTGTTAGAGTCAGGTTCATCTGCTTGATGCTTGTAATAACACCTGAACTAGTGGAAACCTTTCACCTATGTTTTTACATCTGAAAACTCAATGTAACCTTTTCACTAAATTAATTATCATCAAGAACTCCCCTTGAAACTAGAAAAATTTTATGTTGTTTTAAGAGCGCAATTTTTAATTCTTTATTTAAAATCAGCTTGAATTTTTTTCAGATTCAATCATGCACATTAGATCAGATCAAATCAGATCAACCAATTCTATGCACTTTCTTTTACAATCTGATAAGATAACATTATTGTTATTTCTGATTAGATGGTCAATTTATTAATAAAAGCTCAATTTATCTATTTCAACAAGTTATAGGTAATTGGCGAAATTGATTTAAGTTCAGCGTTTTCTCATAAAGACCAGTTCAATCTGAATTTTCTTTTTGGTCATTTGTCATATTTGAATAGACAATTTTCTATTTATTTATCAACCCTTGATTAATCAATTTCACGTGACCATTTGCTGCATTTCAATTTGAAATTTTCAAGTCAGGCGCTTTAAGAGCCCTCTTCTAAAGCCAGCCCAATCTTATGGGTTTTTTGTTTTGCTTCAATTTTGAATATTTTTTAGATGGATAGAAATGAAGATTATTTCTAACAATTCATATTGAGTGTTGTCCTATTTGGTTTGTGCTGCCATTTTTGTTTTTTCCTTCTTCACACAGTTTCTATTCCTTAATTAAGTGTAATCATGGAATCAAAAGAAGAAACTCTTTATCCAAATAATCAAATTGCTCGTAAACTAGATCCAGCTGATGTCTGCATCAACGAGGTTTTGTTTGAAAATATTCGATTCGCTCATCTGAACTTAGACCAAAGACTTCTCAAGGGTCTAGCCAGATCTGGATTCAAAAAATTATCGACTATTCAAAAAGAATCTGTTCCGCTTGGAAGAATCGGTGTTGACATGGTTCTTCACGCTCGCTCAGGTACCGGTAAAACTTGTGCATATACTTTGATCGCTTTGGACTCACTTCTGTCCAGTGATAACACTCAAGTTTTAATTGTTACCCCCACCCGAGAGATTGCCTTGCAAGTGTCAGAGGTAGTTAAAACTATTGGTACATACATAGAAAATTTAAAAATAGCTTTGGTAACCGGTGGATTTAAAGTTCAACGAGATAAGGACAACCTGCAAAATGCTCAAATTGTTATTGGCACACTTGGGAGATTGATTCAACTAATAGAGTTCAAATATCTTCCAACTAGTTCGATTCGTTTATTAATTCTCGACGAAGCTGATAAATTGTTCGAAGACCAGTTGCGAGAACAGCTTAGTGCGCTTCTTGCTCATATGCCAGAAGCAAGACAAACGATCGCTGTCAGTGCCACTTTTCCGCCAAATATGAAAGTATTCATAGAAAAATTCTTGAAAGATCCTCAAATTATAAAAACAAATGAAAACGTGCAATTTCCTGCCAAAAATGCGCAATTCTATGCCGTGGTTCCTGATCGAATGCATATTTCTCATAAGATAAAATTGATCAAAAAGTGGATTGACAACCTGACTTTTGATCAACTTATTATTTTTGTAAACACCAAAGAAAGGTATAATTTTCTTAACTTCTTAGCTTAAAAAAAAGTACAAAAGTGTATCATAAGTAGTGTAAAGGAGTGCTGATAAAAAAATTCAACATTTAAGCTAAGAGTTGAGATTTGGTGAATTTGTAGGAGCATAAAAACTGACATGCAACCACGAAACTCACTTTCCTGATTAAATCAAGAATCAAATCTGACAACATAAGCAATACAGTGATATCGTTTTTTGTATGATCTAATATTTCAACATGGTATGTTCCATAATGAAATTTAATATTGAGTCTCAAAACTTTAAGGTCAGAATCAAGAGAATTGTTGATAAATTGAAGAGTGTCAGATCAACCATGTTCACAAATATAATAAGTTTTATCGGCAAAAAAGTTTCAGCTCATTCTCTGTTATCCTCGTTGTTCTCGCTAAAAGCGAATAACTTGGGAGAATTGTTGTACAGAAACGAGATTTCGCCAAAATGAGTGCATTTTCTGGTTGACCATCAAAAGTTACATAGACTCAGTTTCTATGTTCCTACAAACCCACCAAGTCTCAGCTCTTAACTCAAATGCTCGCTTTCTACCAGTACTCCTTTCACTGAAAACTTTTAATAGCTAATTATTTCTGATTGCTTATTATTGGTTCACAATTAACAAATTTAAGATGCTACAAATAGCTAGTTATATTTAAATGGATAAGTCCATTTCTTTTCAGAGCAGTTTAAAGTTATGTGATCATTTTTTTCGGAACTAATTCAAAAATTATTTGATTAATATTTATTTTTCTTCCATTTATTTGCGAACAGCGGACAAAAAATTGCTGATGATTTTCGTGAAAAGAAAAAATATCGTTGTATGTATCTATTTGGTGACCTACCGCAAACAGAAAGATTTGATATCTTCAAAAAGTTTCATGGTTCAAAGTACAATATACTTGTAACTACTGACCTTTTTAGTCGAGGAATTGATTGCCATAATGTCAACATGGTTATCAATGTTGATTTACCCATTGACGAAGAGACTTTTTTACACAGAATTGGAAGAGCTGGACGTTTTGGTTAGTAAATATTTCCATTTTTATTATAATATTAATTTTCCAACCATCCAGGTCGTCCAATTTTCAATATTTCAATAATCTTTTCTACTTTTTTAGGTATGAGTTGTTTAACTCTCACTTTAGTGAAAAGTGGTCCCGAAGAATTGATTTACGATGAATTATCAAAATCTCTGAATTTTGAAAAACACAAAATGCCTGAGGATTTGAAAACCAATAATCCATGGGGAGTTTTAGATGAACGCTATCGAACTGTTGAGCTAACAGATTGGCAAAAGCTTGATAGAATGATAAACTCTCATAGATTCCGTCCGCCGTGTCGAAGAAGGCGAGCCTGTCCATCATTTCACGAAAAGGATATACATGCCCCTCTCCCTGAATGTCTAATTGTAGAGAAGACACCTGAAGAGATTGATAAAGCATTTGAAGAAGAAGAGATAAAGAAGATAGAATTCATTCGTAAACACGGTCGTCTACCTCGCGCTAATTTCATGTAAGTAATTGTTAATTTTAAATATGGTGCTTAAGTTAACGTCTTTTATTTTCATCTACAGGAAAAGACACGGCATACACTATAGGAAATACCCTGGTCTTATTATTACCGTTGAGAATATGAACAGACCCGAAGAATTCGAAGAAATAATAGAAAAGGCTAAGGGTAAACCTGTAGAGTTTTGGTCATCAACAGACGATTCTGATGAGGAAGAAGTGGAACAAATGCCTGCTGGAGGATGGCCAGGGTGCTGTGGAGGACATATAATGCCTGGAACACCGCGATGGTTCTCATTGGATGAGCATGGCCAGCCAATAAAACATCAAGTTAGGACACAGAAGCTGATTAATATTGAAGATAAAGAAGTGAAACTTAATGAAGTCGAAACTATTCTCGCTAGTTTCAATAAAAGTTCCCAAAGTCGAAAGTAACACAAATATTTCTACTTATAAGCATCTTCCTTTTTGTTAAATTAAGAGACTATTTATGAGAGATAATACAAATCTACTTTGCCATTTTAGAATACAATTTTAATGTCAATTGTGGATGCATCTTTGTGCAATTTGATCTTCTGTATGATCATTTATTACTCTATTATACATGTATATAGCATTGAAACTCAAATCTTACAATGCCGGGAAATAACTTATATTTTATGGTAAAATCACCCATAAAATTTCCAGACGAGGTAGGATTAGTTAAATTTTGATTAAGATGAGCTTTTGTGATAAATTTCATGATTAAAAGTCTATTTTTCTAAGAAAAATTGTACCTTATAAATATTTGAATTAAGTAATAAAAGACGAAGCTATGAATAATATATTTAACTTTCGTAAAGTGCTTCGATTTGAAAATTGCCTTTAAATGTTGACGCAATCAACTCATCCGACGTTTCATAAGGATGATGTTGATGGATGAGTTGTCGTTGTCTGATGTGAGTCTTACGCAGTCTCTTTACTAGTCTCTAGGAAAATGGAAATGTTTTCAATGGAAAAAACAAACTTGGTTTGGTTTGAAAAAAGTGTTAACTTGGTTAGTAAGTGTTTAATTTTCCTCTTGAAATGGTTTAAGTTTTATTTTTTTCTTATTTAATTCATTGTTTTTTTGTTATCAACCTTTGTTAATTGTTGCTTGGAAATACTATTCGCTTAAAAAGCGCTTTCGTCAGTGTTGAACCTACATTGAGCTTGGATTTTCTTTTCTTTCAATATAAACGGAACACTAAATTATGGTATCAAGTTTTATGAGAGTTTCTCGTCGACTTCTATCGACTGTCAACACAAGCACCTTCAAGGTAACTATTGTTTTAAATTTTTGAGTCCTACCTTTTTTGTGTTTATCCATTGATGATGGCTGTTACTGTGTATTTGTAAATTTTATTATCACCAGCTACTAAGAAATAGTGATTCCAATTTTACTTACCTTTAGAAAGAGGTTGAAAAGTCTTCATCATTTTCGATCCAACACAGAACTTGATTATTGTCAGCTGCTTTGTAATGATGTTTCGTTATACAAAATTTTATTTTATTTTAACTTACCAATTTTTTCTCTTTCCCTCCAAAAAAAGGCTGAAAATCTTCGTGTAACTTTGTGTCCACCTGATCAACGTAAACCTAAACCAACAGATCCGAACTCATTACAATTTGGAAAATTGTTTAGTGACCATTTACTTTCAATAAAGTGGACCCAGAAAAATGGTTGGAACGACCCTGAGATAATACCTTTTCAAAATTTCACCATACACCCTGCCTCTAAAGCAATTCATTATGCTCAAAGTGTGAGTTATTTTAATGCATTAGATTATTGATAATTTATTATATTTTCTTCACATTAATTAGATATTTGAAGGAATGAAAGCATTTCGTGGAATCGATGGCAAAATTAGATTGTTCAGACCAGAAGCAAATATGGCAAGGTTTCTTAGAAGCGCAGAAAGAGCCAGCCTAGCTTCATTTGATCCAGATGAGCTTCTTAAATGCTTGAAGAAATTAATTACTATTGAAGCTGATTGGGTCCCGAATTGGGAATTCACGTCACTATATATCAGACCTACTTTTATGGGGACAGAGCCCGCTCTTGGGGTCAACCCTTCGATTGAGTCCCACTTGTACGTGATTGTTAGTCCAGTAGGATGTTATTTCGGTACCAAAATTGAACCAGTTTCCCTTTACGCAGACCCACGTTGGGTTCGTGCTTGGCCAGGCGGAGCAGGATCTTCTAAGTTATCAGCCAATTATGCTCCTACTCTGTCCATTCAGAAGAAAGCCGAAGAGAAAGGCTGTCAACAAGTTTTGTGGTTGTATGGAGAAGATCATCAAATCACCGAAGTTGGTGCTATGAATGTTTTCGTTTACCTAATTAACGAACAAGGAGAAAAGGAATTGGTTACGCCTCCATTGAATCAAGGTGTTATTTTACCAGGAGTTACCAGAGACTCTGTCTTAGCCGTTACTAGAGAGTGGGTTAGTTAAGCAAGTTATATTTTTACAATCCATATGTTCCCCTTTGTTTGCGTCTTGTTTTTTCCAAATAACCATGAACAAATCCTGACGTAATGCTAAGGGGAATTTGTCCTTGATAAGCAATCATTTTAATGGATACTAGCCTCTTTAATATCTCTTTCTTCATGAATCATGATATTAACATCTTGTTAATCTTTCTTTATCGATCTAGATCTGTAAGATTGATTAGATCATTTCAATTATGGAGATAATTTTTCAGTCGTGTTTATCTCATATATGAGGATAAGATCATTGATACATTATAGCAAAAACTAATAGTTTGCCACTCATTAACTTACTTTTTTTCTTGCAGAATCAATTCAAAGTTAACGAAAGGATCATTACTATGAAGGAAGTGTGCAAGGCTCACGAGGAAAAACGTCTATTGGAAATGTTCGGAGCAGGAACTGCTGCAGTTGTTTGCCCAATAGGCCGAATCAATTTTAACAATAAAGATTATTTTATACCTTCCGAAAGTAAAGAAAATATAAGCAATCGTTTGCTAACAACCCTGACCGACATTCAATATGGTAAAACGGAGTACAAAAATTGGACACAAATAGTCTGTTGACGATAAATAGTTGTAACGCTTGCAAATAAAATTCCAGCATTCCAGAATTATTGTTTACATTTTCAATTAATGATTTGTGGTACATGTTGTTTTTTATCATTGAAACACAATATTTTTCTAATATTTCGATTTATTTGTTTACATTTCTGTTCACCCAAGATGAGGTCCAATCTGATAAAGCTAAAGAAACTATTAGACAAAATAGCACTGGTTATTTGGAGAGGGCAGAAAAATTGAATATATATTTAATCAATAGAAAAGAAGAAACCTGTTGAAGCAGGAGCCTCGAATGTTGGTAATTCCAAGGACAATAAAAGTGACGATAGCGACGAAGAAGATAAAGACATTTATTCACTTGTAAACGTCAACCATGGAGGGTATCTTATTGATCGGTCCACCTGGAACTGGTAAATCTTACAAATTGTTAGCTAAAGCTGTAGCCACAGAGGCCAATAATTCCACTTTCTTCTCGGTATCTTCATCCAATCTGGTTTCAAAATGGCTTGGTGAAAGTGAAAAACTGGTTAAAAGTCTCTTTACAATGGCTCGTAAAAAGAACCAAGCATAATCTTCATCGATGAAATCGATTCTTTATGTAGTTCTCGATCAGATAATGAATCGGAATCGGCTCGACGTATCAAGACTGAATTTCTAGTTCAAATGCAAGGTATTTAATGTTATTCTTTTTATGATGGTAGTAACATATGTAAGACTTAAAACATTAAATGTTTTCTTTATTTCCTTCTTCTGTTTCAATTAGGTCTTGGAAACGACAATGATGGTATTCTAGTGTAACGAGCTACAAATACCTTGGGTTTTAGACTGATATATTCCCTTTCCTGAAGAAAATGCCTCACAGCCTGACTGAAAATGATTTGAAGGAGCTTGCTCATAAAACAGAAGGTTTCTCTGGTGCTGATATTAGTGTTTTGGTTCGTGACGCACTCATGCAGCCTGTTAGGAAAGTCCAAACTGCTACTCACTTTAAAAAGGTAAACTATAATCATAAACAATTTATTTCTCTAGAAACTAGTTGACTATATTTTAATCAATTCCTAGTATTTTGTAGAAGTAAAATTCGCTAGAATACGATTGATTTTTTGATTATGTGATTAATTTTAATAATCTTTTATTCAATTAGGTACGAGGTCCTTCCCGATCAAATCCAAACGAAATTATCAATGATCTGCTAACTCCATGCTCTCCTGGTGATCGTGGGGCCATCGAAATGTCATGGGACGATGTTCCAGGCGATAAATTACTAGAACCAATAATTACAATGAGCGATATGTTGTTGTCATTAGCAAATGCTAAGCCCACTGTTAATGATGCTGATTTGGTTAAATTGAAAGAATTCATGGAAAGTTTCGGACAAGAAGGTTAATCATACAAATTTGTTAAATGTATAATATTTTAATCATAAATTTCTTTTTTGAAATAAACTACAAAATGATACAAAATTTCAATTTCACCCTGTCACCCAGAGAAAAATCTGATTTGCATCTTGCATCATGCATCCAGTTATTCAAATTAAATCAACAATATTTTTGGGATTCAAAACACTATAATCGCTGATTTCAGCTCAATACAAATCGATTGAACATAAATTTTCAACTGTTAGAATAATAGTGTAAAATTATCAATGGCAATTATCTGACACAAAGAGTAAGGTAACAAGAGAGAGCATGAAGATGTTAAATCTTTCAAGTACTTTACCAAAGAGTAAGGTTATCCTACTCTTTGTACTTTACTCTTTGATCTGACACAATTGTTTGCTTTAATTTGATTCGATGGCTGGTGTATTCAATTGTGGCGCTACTTACAAATGTTGTTTGGTTTTTTTTGGATAAATCATTCATGTATTCTGAGTATTAAGAGTTATTGAATAAAACTAGACAAATCTAGATGGCTGGACAAAAATCAATTCGCATTTAATAATTTATTTTAGTCCTAAAAATCATTCAAATCTAAGTAGCACATGTTAATCGATGTTATACTTGGAAGAGATAGTCTCACATGTGTAAGGTTGACTTAATTTTCATGCTGCTCTTGTGTTGAAACATTGGGAGAGGTTTGTTCAATCAATAGTTTTCCTCTGCCACTTCCTCAAATTAAATCTATTTATATTGTAATTTGATGAGCACTGTGCCTTAGTATGTAACATCGCCTTGAAAGCCAAACAATCGGCAATACACTTCAACTAATAACTTCTCATCTATTGCATCTTTATTTTAAATTTTACATTCTACATCAAATTTACTATTCAACACAATGTCTCGAAAGCTTCTCTCAAATCAGCAAGCTATCCGTTTCTATTCTTCAACTTATAATTCAATCTATGAATCAATAAAAACTAAACTGCAAAATCATTTGAAGGTGAGTTAATTACCGTTGTATTTCCATTCTGGTTGATTTATAAGCCTGTATGATTTACTGATGCCTGAGCTGCATTGACATCTTGTGGTGATTTTTTGTTCATCTGTTGATCAATCTATTCTTACCTTCGTTCTCTTTAGTCTGCTCTTCTCAAATTTATCAATTTAATGTGATCAAGTTGTGGTTAGCTAACCTTTTTCTGCTCAACTAAATTGACCTTCAAAAATCCTGTTACTTTTTGCAACAATTGTCTCGCACTCTATTGTTTATTATTTCTCGTTTTATACTAATTCACCTAATCTTTCCTTTTTCTCTGGATTATCAATGAATTCTAATCACTTGGACTACATACACCTGAACCACATCATCTAATAGAACCATGAATTCCAATTTAAAGCACATCATCATACTTATAGTGATATTAGCATTAGAAATCAACATAAAATCTCAGGTGATGGTCTTTGGTCACCAACATTACACTTCGAGAAAAACCAGCTTTCACCTTCATCATCCTCTTTATACTCATCATTATCATCAACCTCAGAACTAGATCAAACTAATTGTAATAACGATAAACCCCGTCGAGTGACCGTTATTGGTGGAGGAAGCTGGGGATCAGCTATATCAAAAGTCATTGCTGGAAATGTAACTAAATATCCTGATCTGTTTGATCCAGAAATTGTATTATACCTTCGTGATGAAAACTTAAGGCTGGTCATCGAGAAGACTCGTGTCAACATTAGATATTTACAGATTAAGCTTCCAACAAATATTAAACCAGTCTCGGATTTGAAAGAAGCAATAAGTCGAAGTGATGTTCTAATTTTCGCTATCCCGCATGAATACATTAAAGACGTCTGTTTCAAGATTCCCAAGAGAAGTATTCTAACGCCAAGGCCTGTTGGTGTTTCATTAATTAAAGGTCTTCACATTGATGGTAATGGAAATTTAGAACGCACCACTCAAATCATCAGTCGAATGCTAGACATACCCGTGGGGGCTCTCTCAGGTGCCAATGTTGCTCTCTCTGTAGCTAAGGAAGAGTTCAGTGAAGCAACCCTTTCTCCGCCATTGCCATCATCACCAAAAGTTGACGAGATGCTCAATAAATTGTTTGCAACTTCTTACTTCAAAATATCTACCTGTTATGATACCCCAACTGTCGAGATATGTGGTGCCCTGAAAAACGTTATTTCCTGTGGTGCAGGAATAATTGATGGTATTGGATATGGTGTAAATACCAAAGCAGCCGCAATTCGAGCTGGTATTAGAGAATCAATCCGTTTCGTATCAATTTTCCACCCTGAATATAAACTGAGCACTTTCTTTGAAAACTGTGGAATCGCTGATGCGATAGGAAGTAGCTTTGGTGGTCGAAATCGTAAAGTTATTGAACAATTCGTTAAAAGTACAAAATCATTGGCTGTTTTAGAACGTGAAATTTTAGGAGGACAAAAGCTTCAAGGTCCAAGCACTGGAGAAGTTGTTAACCGTTTGCTGGACAATAGAAATTTATGTGATCAATTTCCTTTTTTTACAACCATCCATCGCATTTGTAATCGCGAAGAAGAGCCCAGAGCAATTTTGAAAGCCTTGGAATTAAGCTGCTAACAGATTTCTAATTAGCATATGCATTTAGCAATTATGAAGTCTTGAATTGGTTGTTTGATTGTCACTTATGCTCTATTTTCACCAAAACTAGACTTCAAATTAGGCTATTCAACTTCTATCAAACATATCGATTATATCAAATCAGGATGGATTAGCTTGGTGAAAATCGATTCCCAATCAACCAATTTAATCTGCCAGCTATCAATTAGTTGAAATAATGTGATTTGCAATAGTATTATATTCCATATGTTTTACATAAAATCTTTAAGTCATTGGTGTCCTGATGATTCAAGCTAAATGAATTGGATCCAGGCTTAATAACTAATATTTGCTCAGTTATATCAGCTTTTTATAAACGATTAACCATCAGTTGTTTTTGATTAACTCTAGTCTTTGTTGCCATCTACCTACCAGAATCTAATTCCAAAACTCAATTTTACTGAATCTCAATTTATCTCTGTTGTATCTCAACCTTATCTTTCACAAATCTATTCTCTGTTAATAAAAATAATTATTTTACGAATGCTGACAATTGCAGCATCCTGGTGTGATATTGTAATGACTATTTTGAATTTAGCTATTTCACATCTTTTAATGTTAGCTAATGTTTATTAAAAATGTAGTTAAAATTCAACCTTTGAAATATCAATCAAATGTCTGCAGACAGATATAATGTACATTAAATTGTTATGATTTTGAGACGCGCCCATAATCAGAACTCTCGGTTAACATGTCTGATTAATTTTCATTTTACGTGACCAAATTGTAGCTATTATTACATGGTAATATGACTTTTCTGTTTCCTGTTAATTTATTTTCTGGTGCAATTGGAATTTGTCTCCCAATGATATCGATTGATGAACATTGTTTTAGTTATTGAGTGAATATTAGAGTTTTCATGTGGATTCTGACATAGTTTCCAGATTAATGCAGCTATTACTTTAATATATTACTTGCTGAATATTTTAATTGAATATTTCTATAATCCATAATCATTTTCTCCTTTGATTAATCTCTTATAGCCAATCCATTGCTTGGTTGTCAATGAAAGTAATCAACATAATGTGCCCCGAGGATCGGAGACTCATTTTAGAGTTTTAATTGTATCAAATAAATTTGATTCGACCAGTTTAATTGAAGTATGTAGATTTGTTTTTGTAGATCTTAATCAAGCAAATTTTATCTTCCTCTTATCTGCTCTTCTTCTGTTTTCAGAGGCATCGACATATTAATGAAATACTTAATGATGAATTGAAATCTGGTGTTCATGCCTTGGCAATTGAAGCTTTTACTCCAGTTGAGTGGGAAAAATCAAATCAACAAATCAATCAATCTCCCAAATGCCGCGGTGGATCAAATAGATAGCAATCAAATAATAAGATCAATTATCATGGGATATTTCTATGACTATATTGTATTGCCTTATTGTTAGTTCGTATTTCCTTAAAATCATGTCAATTTTATTTCCAAGGAGCTGCCACACTTGCCACTAAATTGTCATCATATGAGTTAGGAGTTAATATTGAGCAATGTTTCAGCTATAACAATAAATAAACTAGGTTTATAAGCATTTATTATCAAACATACTCGCTGGTGACATTTCTAATGAGAAAACATCTTCATTGTTTTTCCCTTTCTTGTGTTTACTTTGTCAGTATTTTATGTTAGTGCTATCTTGTAAAACGCTGTTGATTCCTGTTTAAACTTGTTTCAATCGGCTTCGTGATTAAATACGGTGTTACTTTAAATCGCTTACTAATTTACATAGCTACCAATGTCGCGCATTTCGAGATACCAATTACCAGTTATTGTGAATATCTTTAAATTACCATTTTATCTCTAGTTATTACTTTACACTTTTGCTATTGCATTATTTGAACGGTTGACTCATTGACATTATGTTTCTTTTTATCATTTTAATGTTCAAGTTAATTGTAACCTCTATCATCATAATCAATAATTTATTGCCTCCTGTGTCTCCCACCTGTCGTTATCCATTTGAGGGATTCGGCGTCCATTTGGGAAAGTTGGAATCCTTCAATGAGACATCAGCTGATGTGAGAGCATCAATTATTAACCTTGTTTACAATGATTTG
This sequence comes from Tetranychus urticae, assembly GCF_039701765.1. Lineage (NCBI taxonomy): Eukaryota > Metazoa > Arthropoda > Arachnida > Trombidiformes > Tetranychidae > Tetranychus > Tetranychus urticae. The sequence continues at coordinate 18,257,032 of NC_142958.1, read as the reverse complement.
CTGATACGAAATTTCAGAACTGAATATTTGCCGCAATTTTCAACGAAAGAGAATACTTATTCTATCAACTGTTCAGATGTGAAATCATGTACTTGGATCACCATGCATTCGCTCCTTTCAAAATTACCAGATAAATCGGTCATTGTCTCAATCTGGTCACCACCTTATTATATGAAAACTTTTTTCCGTCATCTAGCCACAGAATATGAAGAAGCATACTATTATTACATCACTAATGTTACTCAACTGATTAAAGACCAATTTAATTTGACAATTGATCGAATTTCAATGGCTAATGAACCTGAAAATCTGATTGCTTCTTGGGATGAGTGTACCATGCCTGCTAATCAATTGTGTCGGTTAGCACAAACTTATGACGATCCAATTATTTCTCTCTGTCCCGAAAATGCTTGGTTTTCAGTATCAAAAATTTATCTTAACTACTCCTATCATGGTATTAACTGTCGACGTGCTTGCCGTACTGTTGTTTCTCATGGCTATACATTAAGCTTGAATCCATTATTTTGGGGCTCAGTTTACTATGACACCAAAGAGTATCCAGAAGACGTCGAATCACCAACTTGGATCACCGAGATTTCAAGTACACGTATTTTAGCTCAATATAGCCAAATGACTGAAGCAATTGATTTTTCTACAAGCATAATAAACTTTGTTGGTATCACTTGTGTTCAAAGATTTTATTATTGGTTGGCCTTCACTACTTTTCCATCAGGAGAATCGCTTATTTGGTATGATGTGACCAGAAATAAAATTGTTTTACCCAAAAAGTATTATGCCTTGAGACATTTCACCATGGCAAGTTTTGATAACTCTGGACATCGATTCATTTGTTCAACTAATTCCTACTCATGTTTGCAATTTACCTCCAAAACAGTTTATGTGAATAAAGGCTACGACAAGGAGCAAATTAACAATCTTTGTGATCTCTGTTGTACAACTGATGATCATGATTACCGTTGTACAGCCTCTAATGTGTTACCCCCTCGATCAATCTGTAGCTGTTGACGCTTTCCTTACATCCGGTTTATTACTTGACAATAAATGTAAATAACCAACACAACATTCCCTACGAGTGTCAGTTTTGTATATAATGTTTGTTCCCACTTTATATTCAGTTTGCTTACATGATTCAATTCAAGTATTAATGCTTGTGGATTTATCTTTGGCAACATTAAGTCTCTTTTTACTCATCTCTTCACTTTTTTATCGTAAGGTCAATGAAATGTTACTCAATGATGGAAATGTACTCATATTTTGACAGCGAGAATAAAAAATTATTAAAATCCATTATTGATGCAAATCAAACATGTTACTACAATTAACTAATAACTTTTTAGGAATAAGTAACCGTTAGAAATTGTTACTGTGACTCGATGCAAGTTTATTTATCGAAAATCAGTTAAGATTGTGTAAACTGATTATTTAATATTCGGTCGTAACCATAATTAGATAATTTGTTTTTCCAGTTCCTTTTCAATGCTACAAGCAATTGTCATTTAAAGAGTGTCAAGGAGATTTCGAGTCAGAAAATTTGATCGAAATCAAATAAACGACGATATAAAAATAAAGATATTTTTAATGAGAAAACATATTGTTGATTTAATTCGAATAACTGGATGCATGATGCAAGATGCAAATCAGATTTTTCTCTGGGTGACAGGGTGAAATTGAAATTTTGTATCATTTTGTAGTTTATTTCAAAAAAGAAATTTATGATTAAAATATTATACATTTAACAAATTTGTATGATTAACCTTCTTGTCCGAAACTTTCCATGAATTCTTTCAGTTTAACCAAATCGGCGTCATTAACAGTGGGCTTAGCATTTGCTAATGACAACAACATATCGCTCATTGTAATTATTGGTTCTAGTAATTTATCGCCTGGAACATCGTCCCATGACATTTCGATGGCCCCTCGATCACCAGGAGAGCATGGAGTTAGCAGATCATTGATAATTTCGTTCGGATTTGATCGGGAAGGACCTCGTACCTAATTGAATAAAAGATTATTAAAATTAATCACATAATCAAAAAATCAATCGTATTCTAGCGAATTTTACTTCTACAAAATACTAGGAATTGATTAAAATATAGTCAACTAGTTTCTAGAGAAATAAATTGTTTATGATTATAGTTTACCTTTTTAAAGTGAGTAGCAGTTTGGACTTTCCTAACAGGCTGCATGAGTGCATCACGAACCAAAACACTAATGTCAGCACCAGAGAAACCTTCTGTTTTATGAGCTAGCTCCTTCAAATCATTTTCAGTCAGGCTGTGAGGTGTGTTACCAATGTGAATTTTGAAGATGGTAAGACGGGCATGTTCTTCAGGCAAGGGAATATAGATACGTTTTTCAAAACGTCGACGTATAGCAGAGTCTAATACCCAAGGTATATTTGTAGCTCCCAGCACTAGAATACCATCATTATCGTTTCCAAGACCTAATTGAAGCATAGAAGAAGAAATGAAGGATACATTTAATGTTTTTAAGCATAACATATGTTACTACCGTCATAAAAAAGAATAACAATAAATACCTTGCATTTGAACTAGAAATTCAGTCTTGATACGTCGAGCCGATTCCGATTCATTATCTGATCGAGAACTACACAAAGAATCAATTTCATCGATGAAGATTATGCTTGGTTTTTGTTTACGAGCCATTGTAAAAAGACTTTTAACCAGTTTTTCACTTTCACCAAGCCATTTTGAAACCAGATTGGATGAAGATACCGAGAAGAAAGTGGAATTATTGGCCTCCGTGGCTACAGCTTTAGCTAAGTAAGATTTACCAGTTCCAGGTGGACCAAACAATAAGATACCCCTCCATGGTTGACGTTTACCAGTGAATAAATGTGGAAATTTAATAGGTAAAATCACAGCTTCCTTCAGAGCCTCCTTTGCTCCTTCCAGGCCAGCAACATCCGACCATTTAATATTGGGCTTTTCAATCACAATAGCATCTTCCAATTGACTCATCATTTTTTTCTTGTCTTTATCTTCTTCATCGCTATCGTCACTTTTATTGTCCTTGGAGTTACCAACATTCGAGTCTCCTGCTTTAACAGGCTTCTTCTTTTTCTTGCTTAAATATTCCTTTAATTTTTCTGCCCTCTCCAAATAACCAGTGCAATTTTGTCTGATAGTTTCTTTAGCTTTATCAGATTGGACCTCATCTTGGGTGAACAAAATGTAAACAAATGTATCAATACAACAATGTAAATATTAGAAAAATATTGTAATTGAATGATAAAAAACAAGGTGTAGCACAAATCATTGATTGAAAATGTAAACAAAATCTCAGATCTAACGCAAAGAGATGGATATAGTTTCATTCATTCATGGTCATTTAATGAAAACTTACATTTTATAGCATGAAGAAAATATTCCACAGCACTTCCATACAATCGCTCGGCTTCTTCATAATTTTGGTTCTTATCCTCTTCTGTAGCCTTTTTAACCAAATCAATGGCTTTCTAGATTGCACAGGGGAGGATAGAAAAATAGAGAAAAATGCATAAAAATGAATATGAGAAAATGAAAGAAAAACAATTGAGCGATCATCGAAGGTAAGTGGGATGAAATAACTCAATTTTATAAAATGATCTTTTACCTGTAACGTAGACATGTTGATAACAGCGATTAAGATTGTTTTAATAAAAAAAATAGAAACTTAATTTGAGGTCAATCGTCTGAATTTAAAATGAAAATACCAAATTTCAACTAATCATTAAAATACAGTAGTTACCAGGCGACGAGCAACTCTTGACTCTTGATCAAGCGTAGTTCAGCTACTTAGTGCTAGATGCCGCTTAATGTTTCAGATTTCAAGTCTTGCCAATTTGGGCTAAAATCATTCAACAAAACTTATTGAACTTAATGGATTAATATTGCCGTTTCAAGAAAATTAGACGAAATTTGACTGAATTGAATTGACAGTTTAAAATAAGAAATGTAGAATTAAATATTTTAATTTGTTTTAAATCTAAGAAATAGATCGATCGGATCTAATAAACAAAACATGCTGAAGAATAATTACAACATTTGATACGGAATAGAAAAGTACAAAAATGAATCAAATCAAAATGTGCAATAATGCACGAAATCACCAAAACATTGTTTACTCACAGTTCAGAAGTAAAAATGACTGAGAAATTCAGAAAAAATACAGATGAAAATTGCAAAAAAATAGATAACTTAAATGACCAAAAAATGCTAATTAAAAATCTCCAAATTTTCTCTCAATTCGAGCAACCCGTTTCTCCAAGGAAGTAACGCTTTGAGCAAGTAAATCTAAGTGATTGAGAATTTGAATCAAAATTGATGGGTCTTTTGATGTCCTGCTGTCTACAGATAAAGAGTCAAGCTGATCAACATTTGACAATTTATCTGACTTTTTATCGGCAGTTGGTGAAAATTTGGCGTCGAAAGATGAATCCTTAATGGAACTGCTCGACAATCTCCTGGTGAGTCGCTCTACATCGATTGAACCTTGTTCATTTTCTAGCATGCTATCATCATTCTGTGCTAATAGATTGCTATTCCAAAGACTGACAATTGCATCTTTACCAACTGTAGCGAAAATTTTGCCATCTTTATTGAAAGATGAGCAAAAAACAGCACCTTGGTGCTCCTGTAGAGTGAAAAGAACTCGACCCTCGAGCACATCAAAAATCTTGGATGTTCCATCATCAGATGAGCTAATGAGATAATTTCCGGATGGGTGAAATTCGATATGATTAACTGGTCCAGAATGTGCATTGTAATATTGCAATGCCTTATCTGATCGCAAGTCAAATATTCTTATGCATGCATCATGGGATGAAATTGCGACCAAATTTTTATTATTGGGATACCAATCAATGCAGGTGAATTTGAGTCCTCTTTTGGTCACTTTCTTAGTTGGCTGGCTATCATATACTCTCAGATCATGAACAAATAAACAAGAATCATCACCACATGAAGCAACAAGCTGTTCATCATTTGGGCAATATTTACTGCAGCGAACCCAATTCATATGTCCTTTCAGGAGATTGATTTGCTTATTCTTGCTTACAGCAGACCAGATTTTAACACTTTTATCATCTGAAGCTGTACAAAAGAAGTCACCTTTAGGAGAAACATCAACATATCGGATTGTACTGCAATGACAGTTATAAATTAAAGGGTCTAGATTAGGTCGGCCATCCTGTCCTAGTCTCCAAAGACACGCAGTTTTATCCCTTGACACAGAGACAAAATAATCAGATCTAGAAGAGTAATCGACACAATGAACAATATCCTTATGGCCAGACAATCTATAACTTCGTCTGATCTCGAGATTATCCTTGAATTCCCAAAATATAACTTGTTGATCATTCGAGCAAGTAATCATATGACTGGAATCTGGGCTGAACTTGACATGATTAACTTCATTTTTATGAGCTCGATACGAGCAGCTCAGGTATGGCTCAACAATACAATCAGATGTATCCATTTTGGTTTATAATGAGTAGGAATTTAGATACAGAGATACATAAAAATACGAACAATAAACGATGAACTAAATTTAACTATGTGTCATAATCTAACCACATTTTAAAATTTCGAAAGACCGCTAAACTCTTTTTTTTGTTTTCACTTCTGATAAGGGGCCATCAACTAATAACGCTTTATTGACATTGTTCAACAGTTGGACTTCAACTTGAATCAAACGTAATTTAATCATGCTATTGTTTACTTTTCGTAGTCAGGAAAATTATGAAAAATATTTATCACATAAATTAATCATGATCCTAACCTTCATTTTCTGAAATTTCCAGATTACAAAAATATTTTTTATTCATTCAAACAATAAATATGTACTGTATGTACTAATAAACGAATAACATTGCCAAATTAAAGATGAATATTAATACAAATTACAAATAATTTAAATGATCTGAATTTTGTATCAATCTAGATAATTTCCTGGATTCAATAGGTCAATCAAAACTGATTTGAATAGCGCGCAATTAAATTGACGTTTTTAATGAAATGGGGAATATTCGTGAAACAGACATTGTTGCATCTGTTGCAGTTAATACAGAGATTTATAGATTTTAATGTTTATTGCAAAATAAATTGCAATGATCTTGATCTAGATCATTAAATATATCATCATGGTACTTTCATACGATAAGCTTTTATAGATGAAACTGAGCTACAAGTTTATAAGAATCAAAAGTTCATATAAATGTTGTTTGCTATTTTGTAGTTTTGTTTTACATTCGGAAGCTCCATATTTAAATATCGATCAAGTTTTATTGTCATGATGTGATTTAAATTAGCAAGGACAAAGATGTTTAAAAATGTACTTATCAGTTTATTTCATAAGTTAATAAATTACTAGTTAAAATCAAGAAATAAATAAATAGATAAATAAATAGAGTAGCAAATCTCAATGCTCATTTGAGCTCAATATGTAGCTTTCAATACTTTTGAGCTCAATTGCTTTGTATTCAGTCTACAAAATCTTCTCGGATCAAATTAAGCATCATTTTGAAATTCAAAATTTGATCACTGAAGTTGAGGAGCTGAACTTGATGCTGTTGGTGAAAATGTCAACCTCAATCGACTTATTAAAGTTCGAATTTCATCAGTAATGCGGTAAATTCGATCCCTAATTGCTTCCAAGTAACCATTAGTTATATTAGAAACAGAAGTTCCAGATGATGATGAGGAGGAGGTAGAAGAAGAAGATACGCTTGCTGAGTCACTGAGAGCACTTCCGACGGCAGCGGTTTCAGCGGAAAGGTTAGTTGCTGAAGATCCAACTCCGATTGTTTGCATACGATTTTGTAATCGCTCCAAGCTGATGCGAACTCGTCTAGTAATTGAAAGTAAAGAATTGATAATAGATTAAAAAGATGATCAGAAATAAGATGAAACCTCAATGCACTAATTATGCAATTCTAATAAAATTTCTCACCTCAAATAATTGAGTAAAGAACGGAAAACAGCAGCGGTAACATAACGACGACTTGAAACCAGTTCAGAAATGACACTCTGAAATGAAAAGTTATAGTTAGATCTTAAATCACAATTAACATTTATTTAATTAAAACTTACCTCTACATTTAGAGCAACTCGGTTTACTTCATCAATCATGGATTGAATTTGAGTGGCTCCTTGTTTGTTAACATTTTCATCTTCAGCAGGAGGTAAAGACTCGCCAACAAGATCACTAGAGATATCTTTAACACTGGGATTAGACAATGCAATTCCAGATGAACCAGCACCATAGACTAATGGGACGGAAGTTGATGATGAACCTGAGCTAGACTCATCCTCAGTATTAAGGTAAATTTTTACTTGCTCTTCAAGATCAATCAATAATTTGGTTGCTTGATCAACAGAATCTGCAATTAACTCCGATCCTTCTTGAGGCTTAACACCATTTCCATATTGAGCTGGGACAGATGTACTAGTCACAACAGTTACACCATTGGTGATGGAAGTAGAAGATACTACCGATTGACTTGGAGCAGCTACTTTCTGGACAATTGGACTGGCTTGTTCGGGTACTACTGGAGCTTTTTCTTTGACTAAATTTTTGACAACAACATTACTCTCGGGTGACTTTGAAATTGCGGTTACTTCTTGGGGTAATTCTGTATTGGTTGCTTGAGAAGCACCACTGGAGCTTGATGCATAGTGTAAAGGCTGGAGATTATTCTTTTCATCTTCACTTGAGACTTTGTCTTTGATTTCACCATCAGAATCAGTACGGATTTCCGATTTCTTTTCTTCAGCTGAGTTTACTCCGACTGATTGATCATCTGCTTCTTCTCTTGACTTTGCCTCTTCAGGTTGACTAGTAACTGATTCTTGAACAGAGGCTATTGGTACTGAAGCAACCTTATCCTTCTTTGGTTCATCGACAACAGGTGATGAGGGTACTTTTTCAGCACTAAGGTGTCCAATCGAATCAATCAAATCAACTGAGCTAGGAAGATGAATGCCTTCCAAGGGTACTTCTTCACTGAGTTTAAGGATAAAACTTGCTTCATCAGATTCACCATAACCGGGAGGTTTTTCTGTGCCATCAGGTTGAGCATTGATATTTGAATCACTCTTAACAGCAACTGGAGATGTTGAACCTATCAAGAATTAAAAATATGATATTGATATTGATACAAAAGTGTTAAATTGAAAAAGCATAAGAAGATAGAAAGAAACACTTTGTTGATTACACGTTTTGGTTCTAGTAAACATTGACATTTATAGATGTAAACTATCCAAGACTTCGAACTGACTTCTTATGTAATCAGCGAAAAGTAGAGTTTGAAAAAGTCTTTCTTGTTTAAATTGTACTGCAATCACAAAAATCGCAAAATTTCTTGACAATCTAAATTGAATGATGAAAATGAACAACTTACCTAAAGAGACCAATGCAAGTAACAAGGTGAATGGGATTAACAGGTCCATAGATGGATAATTGTTGTCAACTTTCCTAGTAAAGGCTTAGAAAGAGTAGAGGATGATGATTGCGGCTGAAACTAAGGAATCAAAATGAACGACTAAATGAGTTAACGGATAAATTCTGTCCTCTTTGGTTAAACCAGATTAATGAATAAAGTTTGGAATTTTGAAATGAAATGAAGCAGTACAACTTAATTGATTAAGAAAAAAGGAGCTGCCAATTTGATGATGAAGGTTAGATAGTGATCCATCTTTAAGTTGCGGTCAAAAATAACAGGAAAAACATGTATTTCCAATGACTTCTCAGGGCAGGATTAGATTAAAGCCGCTGATTATTTATGAAAAATAAGAGAAGAGGAAGAGAAGGATAAAGATGGTTAAAGATACTGAAAGATGACGGTTTTGATGGAAAGGCGACGAGAATGAAAAAACAAGAAGTCAAGGAAGAGGCCGTTGCCTGAAATATACTTGAGTCGTTGATTCCATCTTCTCAGGCTTTATTAATTTCAGTTAAGTGAACCGGACTTTGGTGGTTAACAAAATGATCTAGATTATGACCCTCATGTCATTCAGGGTGACTACTTCCGACATCCCGATAATCTGACAAGTTAGGTTGCAAGTAAAGATTGCAGCTGTTTGACTATAATATAATAATTAACCATTTCCTAATGATTAGCTGTATTTCTAGTCAGAAATTTGACTTTAATCAAAATTTAAGTTGGTAGCTAAATTAATAGCTAATACTTAATAAGTAACCATTAGAAGCTAAAATAACAGAATTGTTTCCAATTGAGAAACGAAAAAAGTTTACCATTCAATGATATTGACAGAATTACTACGAATTCTCATTTTATTTAGACGTTGAATATTTTACAGAATCAATCATCAATCCTCATGTTTTATCCAATACTACAATGTAGAAAAACAGTCAAGAAAAAAAGGAATAAAAGATTGATTGATGTTATAATTGATCATTGTAAAAGACTTATCAAAGATACATTTAAATTTACCAACTTTAATCTTATTCGAAGTCGATTGAATTAAAGATGGATCCGTTTTGATATATTTAACACAAAATGTTCAGATGCTCTTACCGATTCCTTGATTTTTATCGATGTAATCAAAGATGGAGTTGTGCGATGTTTACATGCTTCATGTTTGAACAAATCTAATCTCACATGGCTTCTCAAAATCAATACCAAACATCGACTTGAGGTTAATCGTTTATTTATTCAGATGAAGATGAACTTGAGTATGATGATTTGGAGCTGGAGCCGGAAGATGATGAACTAGAGTCAGATGAGGTTGATGAAGAGGAAGATGACGACGAAGATGGCGATGAGGATACTGAAGATGAAGAAGATGACGATGAAGCTGATCGTTGACGTCTCTTCTTATCACTCTCATCACGACTTTTATTACGAGCAGGTCGAGAATCACTGTGCTTAGTTGCACGCTCAACAGAACGTCTCTTTTCTCTTCTGTCAGAAACTTTAACTTTATCTCCATTGTCACTTCTTTCGGTCCTTCGTCGATTTGTGTCTATGTCTTCGTTACTTTTTACATTAACATTCTTTTCAAAAGATGCGTCTGAAACGGTACTAATTTCGTTTTCTTCTTTATTTTTTCTTCTACTATCAGATATTTTATCTAAATTGTCTCGTTCTCTACGCTTTTCTTCTCTGTGATCAAGATCACGCTTCTTTTCATTTTCATCTCTTTCTTTTCTTCTACGATCAGAATTTTTATCAATACTGTCTTTTTCTTTCTCACTTCTTCTCTCTTCTCGACTAGTGTTTTCATTGGCAGATTTTTCTCTTCGATCAGAAACTACAGCTTTATCTCTGTCATCTTTTCTTTCAGTTGTTTTACGATTTGAATCTATATCAAGAGTATCTCTATCTTTTCGTCTCTCTTCTCGACCGATTCTTTCATTAACAATTCTGTCTCTTCTATCTCCATCATCATTTCTATCAGTTCTACGTCGATATGAGTCGTCACTTTTTACATTAGTAAGCCTATCAGTTGTTTGTTCTGGGACGTTAGTAGTTCTGTTTTCTTCCTTTTGTTTTTTATTTCGATCATAACTCTTGTCTTCATCTTTTTCTTTACGCCTTTCCTCTCTATGACTAAGATCACGGTCAACCTTTTCCTTTTCATCTCTTTCATTTCGATTACGATCAGAAATTTTGTCCATACTGTCCTTTTCTTTCTCTTTGTCTTTTTCACTTCGTCTCTCTTCTCGGCTAGTATTTTCATTTCCAGATTTCTCTCTGTGTGCAGAAACTACAGTTCGATCTCCATCGTCATTTTTTTCGGCTGTTTTACGGCCAGAATCTACATCAGAACTTTCTTTGTCTTTTCGTCTTTCGTCTCGGGAGATATTCTCACGACCAGTTCTTTCTCGTCGATCTCTATCATCATATCTGTCAGTTCTTCGTCGATATGAATCCTTTTCACCATCTCCATCATCATTTCGTTCGGATTTTTTACGACTTGAGTCCATATCAATACTGTCTTTGTCCTTTCTTCTCTCTTCTCTACCAGTATTTTCGTATGTAGATTTTTCTCTTCGATCAGAAACTAAAACTTTATCTTCATCGTCTTTTCTTTCGCTTGTTTTACGACTTGAATCTATATCAAGAGTATCTCTATCTTTTCGTCTTTCTTCTCGACCAATTTTCTCATTAGCAGTTCTTTCTCTTCGATCTCCATCATCATTTCTGTCAGTTCTTCGTCGATATGAGTCTTCAGTATTTTTTATATTAATAAGGCTCTCCGGTGTTTGTTCTGGGACGATAGGAACTTTGTTGCCATCCTTCTGTTTTCTATAACGATCATGACTTTTATCTTCGTCTTTTTCTCTGCGTCTTTCCTCTCTATGACCAGAGTCTTCTGCATCTACATCAGCATTTTTATCGGTTCTTCTTCGATGTGATTCTTTGACTTCATCACTTTTTGAATTAACAAACCTCTCTGATGCTTTTTCTGAGACTATTGTACTATTGTCTTCTTTTAGTTCTTTTTTGCGATCGGGATTTTCATCTGGATCATCCATTTCTTTAGACTTTTCTTCGCTGTTGTCAAGATTGAGCTCAACCTTTTTTTCATCGCTTCTGTTTTTTCTTTTACGGTCAGAATTCCTATCAGTATTGTCTCTGTTTTTCTCACTGCGTCTTTCTTCACGACTAGAATTTTCATATACATTTTTGGCTCTTCTTCTATGACCAGATTCTTTGTCGCTATCTTCTTTGCCTTCTGATTTCTCCTCCTTGTGACCAGAATCTTTTTCATTGGTAGTTTTCGCTTTTTTCCTTCGGTCAAGATCTTTATCATCTTCATCTCTATCTAGTCTACGACGTTCTCGATGATCATCTCTATCATTTCTTGATCTTGAACCAAATTCGTCATATCGGCCACGGTTGTAATCATTTTCTCGTCTGAATCTGTCTCTACCTTGATAACTGTATCTATCGGATCTGTCGAAATTGTATATTTAGTTAGTTTTCCAGAGCATGATAATAAGCAAATTCATCTTACCTTCGATCAAATTTATCCCCATTTCTCTCATTACGATCACTTCTATTGTTGTTCCTATCATCCAAATTAGCATCATTATCTCTGTGAATAATAAGGAGCATTAAAATATTTAGTTTCATAACATAGTAAATTATAACTAACAAACCTTTTGTCTGATTTCAAAACTTCATCGAGACGCATAACTCGAGATTGTGCAAATTTCCAGTGAGGTGGTGTTTCACTTCCATTACGCATTGCTCCAGGAGATGGAGTGCGATAACGCTATTATTGAAAAAATTAAACAAATTATTTCTTGAAACATAGTTGTTGCAGTCATACTTACTCTAAACCCTCTTCCTTTAATTTTACGTCCAGATCTAGTGACTTGGACTCGAGGTTTGCTTAGACGATCTTTTACTGATGATTCATCTTGATTCTCGTTCTTTTTATCGTCATCTTTTTTAACTACAGTTCTCATTAGGAATTTGTTTTCAGGTATTTCAGGAATCTCATCGGGCTTTACACTACACTCATATTCATTATCGTCTACGGGTTTGACTGGTTCTACATTATTAGCAGTCTCAGCCTCATCACTGGAACGAAGATATTATCAACATTAGTTCAAATTTTACAATATAATTATGAAATCCATTCATTACTTTTTTGTTTCCTTTTCATCATTGGAGTTTTTACTATGTTTTTTGCTCTTTTTGCTTTTCTTCTTCTTTTTGCTTTTACTTTTTTCGCCATCCTCGGATTCGGAATGTCTTCTCTTTTTCTTTTCTGTTGAAATAAAATAATGTGGTAAGTAAAAACAGGGAATATATTCAAATTAAAAACTAAACCTTTCGATTTGATTTGAGGAACCAGTTCTCCACAGTTGCATATCATCACATTCGTCAGAGGCTTGGATGCCTTGTCAGTTGGCTGATTTTCAATTTCATCTACGATCTCATGTCCAGAAAAAACATGGCCAAACACAACATGAACTCTGTGAGGATAAAAAAATTTATTAGTTTATGAAAAATCACAAAAGAATGGGAAATGGTAAAGATTTCCACTAAAATATTGAGAAAGACACTTACCCATCTAGATGAGGAGCCGGCTTAGTAGTGCTGTACAGGAATCAGAAAAAACGTTATCCAGTAAGGTATAGTTGAACAGTTGAAGCGAATAAACATTCATTGGTAATTCCAATCATCCAATAGGACAATGGTTAACTTTGTGTTTGGTAAATTTGAAGGGGATCTTGTAAAGTTGTCAACTCTTTATCCAAACATTGAAAAGTTTGATCACCATTACGTTTAATTTCAAGTGCAGACTAGTGTTTCACTAGATCCAAAGTTTCCCTCTAAATGGAACCTATTGAATACCTCAATATTAGACTCACTTTCCACCAAACTAGTGATCCTGATCCCCATACAATAATTGTGATCAGCCAAGTTAACCGTCAGATTTAAAAAGACAACAGTAAAGAAAATAGAGAAAAAGTCATTCTCAAACTTACATGAAAAACTGCGATCCGTTAGTGTTTGGTCCTCGATTCGCCATAGAAAGTAGATAAGGTTTGTCATGCTTCATTTCAAAATTTTCGTCTAAACAAAATGAGTTGAAATTAGTACACAAACAAATAGTAGTGTATGGCATAAACTACAAACCTTTGAAAGTTCCTCCATAAATTGATTCTCCTCCTCTTCCATTTCCTAAAGTATAAAAAAAGTCTAAGAAACCATCTATGCAAAGACAATGTTGTTAAAAGAAAATGTGTTACCATTAGAGAAGTCTCCTCCTTGGATCATGAAGTTTTTAACAACACGGTGAAAAACAACATCTTTGTAGTGTAGAGGCTTATCTGTAGTTTTTCCGAGACCCATTTCCCCTGAAAATAACATGAAAATGATTAGAATATAAGAAATAAACAAAATCTAAGATCATACTCTTACCTGTACAGAGAGCCCGGAAATTTTCACAAGTTTTGGGACAAATATCATTGAACAACTCAAAGACAACCCGTCCAGCTAAGAAAATAAAGAAAATTTAAAATTGAGATGACATACTTTAAATAATTGCTGCATAACTGGGAAAATGGAATGTTTATAGCATGATTTTTAATAAATTAAAGCAGCAGAAATCTCACCTTGTCGGTCTCCTATCTTGATGTCAAAAAAACACCTTGTCCGGACCTTTTTGCTTGATGTCATAATTAGTTATTATACAATGGAAATCTCAACGCAATACAAGGACCCGTGGAAATTAGCAGACAAGAAAATCACAAAATATACCAAAAAGATTAAAAATCGAACAAAATAAATGAAACAATTTTCAAAATATGATTTAAACCAAGTTGTCCATTTGAAATACAAACAGCCGATGAAAAGACTCCTTTCAAAAGATTTTCAAACCTAACATAGGTTTAAGCGGTTTATGGAGGGATTTTCAAAATGGACTCTTTCCACATAAAATTAATTCGGGTTTCATCTTAACTAAACTTTACAATTTCTTTATAAAGAAGGTTAAGTAATTTTTACTTATATTTAATTGTGTGATTACAATTAAGATATTTTCTTGCAAGATATTATTTATAAATTGAAATCTTTTTTATACGAAAATTCCAGATAATGAGAATATCTTGAAATAGCTTATTTGCACTATTCGGGCAGCTTATTTTCAGGATTATCAATCTTCTTGAATGAATCAAATTCAAATTTAATTGTTTTTAAACTGATTTATTAAGTTTATTTATTGTTATTTTGAGAAAGAAAATAAGATCTATTTAATTGAAATCAAAGAAATTTAAATGCAATGCAAGTTTGATAGCTATTCCTTAGTTAAGGCCGTTGAAAAAATGCTTCTCATTTTCTGGTAGCTTACGGTACATTTTGACAATTTGGTCACTTATGTTGAGCGTTACCTAACCTGTACGACTGTTTACAGTCATGACTCATGAATGACTGATGCTACAAATTCGAACCATGCGTTTTCTTAGATTGAAGAACCATAAGTTTGAACGCTCAAGGTCTTACTGTTATTTGACCTCTAAATGATATTTGCAGATGATTTTTTAAGGTTGAAAATTTTTCAGATGGGCTGATGTTTGGCACAATTTGAAATCTTGCACCGTTGGCAAGATCTCTGAAAACCAATTATCCAAGTGTATGCAAACACTCATATCCTTTGACAAATATGATTCTATCTTAACTTCATCATCTTTGTAATGAATATTATTCAAATTCAACCATTCAAGAGCTGCATTAATAGAGTTAATTCTAACGAAATATTTTTTGTCAATTCTATCTTATTTAAAGAATCTTTCTCAATGAGAAAAGTTGCTTCAATAGGATGAGGCAATGAGTTCCTGATTTGATAGATATTTTGTGGAACAAGCATGAAATTAACTCTCCAATGTGTCTGATGCAGATGTGGTTTTCCTGAACCTACCTGACAAAAGGGGCTAACGCGTTTTATAGTTTGAAGCTCAAAATAAGTCAGATTGGACATGGTTAAAGGACATATTATATATTAACTGTGTAAAGCCTATTGAAAATTGCGCTTTAAGGCATTTGATTAATATGAAGTAACTAACACTAAACCATATGAAATAGTTTGTCTCTAAGAAAATGACCGGCAAATGTCATTTAGAGGTAAAATAATGGAGTGAATTACCTTGAAATTTCCACCTTGTGGTTTTTAAATCACCGCAAGCTCTTGGTTCAAGTCTAGAGTCTGAAGCACCAATCGTTCGTGAGTTGTGACTGCAAACAGGGTAAAAACATAATATTTTAAGTATAAGTATAAGTATATAACCTGTGTGGATAAATTATGGGACTTTAACCCATACAAGTACATTATAAAAAGTCCCATAATTAATCCACACAGGTTACATAATATTTTCGCGAGTTGATAACTTTCTTCCTGTTTTAAGCCAAATTTCAGGTTAATATCATTTTATGTCAAAGGTTGACCTCCCAAAAATGACCTTGGATGGTTTGAAATTTTGATTTGTTTCACCATTCCGTGGAATCAGATGAGAAACTTTCAATCATATTGATATAATCAAACTGGTTCTCTTGGGTTCAAGTAAATTTGATTATTTTTTGGTTGCCCAATGTTAATAAACCAGTTGCTTGTTTTCACCAAATGAAAAGGATTTATCAGTTTAATGAATCTCAATGATCATTTACCTGATCAATCACGATACTAGTGAAGGACAGAAAGAGTCGAACTGCCAATCAAGAGTTTTCCAATCATTCTTTATCAAATATACAATCGAAATGATAAAGTCTGGTAAACTAAACGATTTCTGAAGGAGAAAGCAATCGATGCATATGAAAATATTGAACCATAAAAACGGTTCAAGTTTGATCAGATATTAAAATCGCTAGATATCAAGAAAAACACAAGAAGGACAAAATTTGAGTCCAAAAATGAAAACAATTATTTACATCTCATAAAGCACACTGTAATTCCCCTTTAATGCAAATTACGATTAGATTAATCATTAGAAATGATCAACAAAAACGACTATTTGCTCATTTGGCCAGGACAACAACATTTGTAAAACTCAAAAAACTGGTTATTATGTTTTCATATTTATGTTATTTGTGTTGTCGATGAGACTTGCATCTCATTTTGAGTGAAATGACAATGTGATTAAATAATCATTTGGATCATTTTTGGGTAATTTTCTGGTTAACCCTAGAAGAGGTAAAGTGAAGGGTTAATTTTACTCCAAATTTCATCAACAGTCTGGGATTTCCTTTGCTTTAAACTTTCTCTTTTGCATTATTGATGGAAACGATTTTTCCTATCAAGATTGAGCAAGATCAGCAATACACATTTAGTACTTGCCCGAAGCGTTTCTCAAATCATGATGAAGATGAAAGCAATTAGATTGAACAACGTCAGACTGGCTTGTGTTATGAAACTTGTAAAGTGAGAAGCAAGGTATCAAGTGATGAAGGAGAAGATAAGATGAAAAGGTTCAATTTATAAATAAGATTCAGTTTGATCTTGTGAGTTAAACCATCCATTCAATTTCAATGTTTACAGTTAATCCAACTTTTCTATGTAATTATTTTCATTGCAATTGTTCAACTATTTAAGCCTTTTGCTTCAAAATGTTTCAAAATATTTATAGTTTTCTGCTTTTCTCAGTGATTTTTGTCAATTTTTGTGTTGCGCCTTTAATTAGTTTACAATTTAATAATACAAGTGAAGTGATTAACTCGTTGGACATTCATAAAGTGAGTGGATCAACATTAGATTTTGTGAATCTATTGAAGGATAAATCATTCTTTTGGTCAGCTTTGTTAAAATTGGATTCAATTGACAATGTTAACACGACAATCTCACCTTTATGTTACCAAAGTATTCAATTGATTATCAACAAATTTCAACAAGCAGATCCAATTGGTTTGAAAAGTAAGCTTTAAAATTGCTATAATATTATTTGTTTGCCATATTGCTTTGTAATTAGCTTTGATGATCACTTTGAATAAATTTTTCGGTTCACCTTTCATTTTCAATTTCATATATGTTAATGACCTGGAATTTAAAGGACCAAATTAGGAAGAAGGAAATGATTTCAGCAATTTACCGCCTTTTATACAAATGAGCTTTGACCAAGGCTAAATGAATCAAAAATTCAATTTTCGGTTCCTCATATTTAGTTATCAATTCAATCAGTTAGCCGATCAAACCTTATAATCTCAATGTCAAACCATTTTATTTCTTGTTACAGTTTCATCTCACGATTGATATTTGACCATCACTAACCACCCTGACTTGATTTCAATATCTAAAAACTTAACAAGTTGAAATAGCAAAGAAATGGGTTAACGATGTTAAAATTACAGTCCCAATGAGAAAGAGTCATCATTAAATATTTGAAAGTCTTTTACCGATAGCAATGGTTTTTTTGCTAAATATGACATAAAGTTCCGCATAAATGAGTTGCATAAAATGAATAGTTAACTAAATTGTCAAGTTGGACAAAAACAAATCCTAACTGCAAGCTGAAAATGATACGCAGAACTATTTTTTGTCTTCATTCTATTTTTAGATCAGAATTTGATTTTGATTTGATGCACTTAGACTGGATATTGATTGTGATTCTTGCCAAAAACATTTTGGTTCATCGGTTGTCTTTGTTATGAGTTATGTCATTTTGATGTCACTTTCTTTAAGTTAAACCAATTGTCATACAATAATTGCTAATTGCTTCCCTTCCTTTGATTAATAGTGATTGATTCATCAGCCAGTTTTCCAAATGGATTTCTTGATGGAACTTTAGTTGATTTCGGGGATTTCGATGAATGTCTTTCTCTTAAATTCCCTTTGCCCCTTCGAGTACCGGGCAATTCAACACATGAACATCAAATGACGGGTAAACATTGTATGGTTAAAGTCCACCCTATTCTCGATGTTAAACAGTACAAGGCATTGGAAAACTCGTGGATGGTTAAGAATGATTTTCCCTTGAACATCGGTATTTGCATTCCAAGCTCTTGTTCGACAAATGAAATTCAATTACTTCTCTCGAAAGGTATAAACTCGTCGTAATCGACTGTACTAATCACCATTTCCAATCGTCACTAATCACTTTCAATTCCTTGCAGCTTTGTATTCATCTTATCGTATAATTGAAAAGCCATACTGTGATGAACCATTTGAGAGCTCTAAATTTTTAAATAGCTTAACAACTGGACAATTGATATCCATGTAAGTTTACCACAAGCTGAGAATTTCCAAAATTAAAGTGAATGCTCGTATCTTGTTGACATTAATAGAATCGATTCATTATGGTGAGTTCATTGTACGCCAATGTATCAGTTAGATGTGTAGCACGATAATGAGTGAAGCAAAGTTTGAATAATGATGCTTCATGAAAATGAAAGTTTCTTTTCATGGCCTGAGGGAATTAATTAGGAGCAGGAAAACTGAGCCCATTTCAAGTTCTTGGTGCCATAACCCTTTCATGAGTCTGATAGTTTCTTAATCTCTGTAATTGACCATTCGGTCAACTTGAGTTCAGGCAAAGATTTACATGACAATGACCTTGAACGATAAACATTTCTTTGTAACTCGGTATCAGTGATTCTGTTGTCTTGTTGCTCTGTAAACGTGCATTCTGGAGTGTTCATTAGCATGAGGGTTCATTAGTTGTGAGGTAATAACTTATTGCCATAATAGATCGGGTCTTATGACGATTAACCATTCTGAATGGTGATTAAAGCCAATTTTTATTTATACTCAACAGATCTTATATTTTAGCAATGGTGATCATGGTTTTGGTTGCTTCACTCTATGATTTTTATTTGCGATTTTCAAAGCGAAAAGTGAATAAAATAGCTTCCAGTTTATCAGCAATTTCAGCGTTGTTGGATTTACTATCAGCTGACAATGAAAGGTTTAAAACTCGAAAAAAAAGTATTGATTTGATGAGATTTGTTTGGGTTGTAATCATTATAACAGCTCATGCAGCTTTCTGTGGAATCGAACCTCGAGTCATTTATAAAGTCGGTAAGTTTTCCAAGAGTTGATTAGAAAATAGAACGTCATCATAATAATGAGTTTTTTTTGTACAACAGCTAGATTAGATGTCGATTTACCACTTTTCTTCGAACGCTTCCATAACCAGCCTTTATTTAATGCTGCTGTTATTGAGGGCTTCTTTTACATCGGGTAAGATATTCAAGATTATTGTTAACATATATGTTGAAGTTGCACCAATGTTTTTTCAACTCTTTTACTTTCATCTTATCTCTTTCCTGGTGTTTCCAGAGGGTTCGTTACATATGTTTCATTGCATACGATGTTATTCAAGGGAACAGCTTCATTGGGCAGCTTCGCAATAAACCGATGGATGAGGTAAGCAGCAATTGTGTTATAATTTTGAGATTTGATTGAAAAATAATCTCTCACATCTTATTTACGTTAGATATATGCCTGGAATGATCAGTATAATGGCGGTGGAACAAGTTTGGCCTTTACTAACTAACGGACCAATGGCAGCTGAAGTCAGAGACAATATTTATAAAAACTGTGCCAAAAATTGGTGGAAAAATATTTTCTTCATCAACAACTTTGATGGTTTGGTAAACATGGTAAGTTTCTGTTTATATCCATTTAGCACACTTCAATGACCATGAACTTGCAGCTTTGCTGAATCAGAAGTTAATCCATTAAAGTATTATATTTCAGCATGGCTTATGAATAATCGTCGTACATAAGGCTTGCTCCTTTGATAGTCTTCTGAGTGATTATCCTTTGGTTACTTTCGCCTGAAAAATTCAGTTATAAGAAAACAATTTAGATTAGTAAATGTTGTTGAATCATACAAAGACAAGCTCTCGCCATTAAGCATAAATTTAAGTGCGTAAAAAAAGTTAATATCATGCTGCAGGGCATCCAATATTCATTGATAGTCATTAAAAAAAGTTGAAATTGAATTTGATCCATACATTGATAAATTTTCGCTAAGCTTTCTGGTCATGTTGCTAACTTTAGTCCCAACTCTATGATTGATTCACTACACTGGTACCAGAGTTGTTTCTTACGAAATGATCTGCATATTGAATCCAAGGTTGAGCGTAGAGTCATTGTCAATCCTGATTAATCCCGCAGGGTCATTAAATAAGATATTAGCAGTGATTTGTCTTTCAAATAAAAACACCGATAATCATTTTCTTTAAATAATCTAGAGACACAACAGAAAAATTTATTAGTATTCAATGAAGATTAACAGATTTACTTTAGCCTTGGCAACGTTGGGCGAATCTCACATAACTTGAATAGAACAGTAAAACAGGAATGAAATAAAAATTAACTAACGTTGAAACTTACCTTTAATCTATAATTTTCTTATTCAATTACGATGACATTAGATAAATATAAAACAATCCCAATGTCGATAATGACTGAGTTTCTTATCTATTTATTCAACAGTGCTTAACCCACACATGGTATGTTAGCGCAGACATTCAACTCTTCCTGATTGGATTAGCTGTTATGGCCATTTTAAGGTTCAACAGAACCATAGGTGTTTCACTGATGTATTTCTTGGTTATCCTAGGAATGATGTTAACAGGTTTAACAGCATATTTTGAGAATCATATCCCAGCAATCATCTTGGCCAACAAAGATTGGTGGTAAGTATGAGCACAACCTGAGCAGGAAATACAAATAAAGAAAACATGATTTATGTTTCGTCCACTAAATTGTAAACAAAGTCGTTAAAAATAGCTTTACGCACTTTAGGGATAAGTTGTTCTATTGAAATGAACATTGAAATTCAAGCAATTATTCAAACAGATTTTCAATTTACATTCAATATGAAGCAGAGTATTATAATTTTGAATAAACCGCTTAAAGAGCATGCTTGTACAACAAAGACTTTGTTTACATTTGATTCACATGGTTACATGTCGATAATGTTGTCGATTCAAAAGTTTCGATCATTTATTCATTTTTTTCTTAATTACAGGGGTTTTCTTGATTTTATTGACTATTCGTATCTCCCAACAACACCTCATCTTACTCCATATTTCATGGGAGTTCTGGTTGGTTATTACTTTAAAAATGATTCAAAGCTGCTCAATAAGGTAAGTTGTTTTGGCCCTAAATTTTCAATAACGGTTCAATAATGCTTTTCTAATCTTGTTGTTTCTTTATCATTTAGACAATTGAAAAGATACTTTGGCTTTTCTGTCCTATCATCTTTATCGTTATAACATTCATGCCAGCCTTATGGAACACATTCAAATGGGAACCTCAAAAGTATTACTCTGCAGCAATTTATTTGACTTTTTATCGCTTTTTGTGGACATTTGCTTTTGCATGGGGAATCTCCATTCTCACTAAATATGTAATTAAAGGTAAGAAAATTGTTTGATGTTTTTTCTCTGGTTGTTGTTTAATAGCATAATTCAGTAAATTAATTCCAATTTTCATCATTTTCACAGTTGTTAAATTTATGAAAGAAGCTTCCGGAATGTCTAAGTATCCGACTGGAAATCCTACTTCATCTCCAAGTTCATTCCATGTAACTTCATTAATTTTGGGAGTCGCTCGAATGTATTTCTCTATTTATTTGGTACATTCAATTTATGTTCGTTGGTATTGGACATCTTCAAGACAATTATTTGTTTATGATGCATTTAATATCGTTAGTATATCGATTAATCATCTTATCGAGAAAGTACATGTTCAATGTTATTTAACTTTCCTTTTTTTTATTTTACAGGGAGAAAGAACTGTTCTCATGGTTGGAATGTCGATTATAACAGCATTTTTCTTCTATGTATTGTTTGAATGTCCATTTGAGAATCTAAGGACCAGTATATTCAAGAAAACGATTGAATAATTATTTATAATTATTATTAGTAGTAACAAACTAGTAAATTTGTGATTATGCAAAGCTAATATGTGATAAACTATTACTAAAGAAGAGCGCAATTTTCTGAAAACTTACCACCAACCTCGCAATTATCACCATCTTTTCGAAATTTGATATAAATTTTTATTTATTTAATTTATGTAATTAGTAAATGTACCTTAATTAATTATGGAAGATCATTAAACAAGATTTAATCTTTATTGAATCAGCATTCTTTCTTTTATTATTTGCTTGTAAAATTTAGTCGGCTCACATTTTAACACATTTTACGTTTTTTCAACTGAAACAGCATATAATTTCGGTTGTTTTTACTAAAAAGACACAATTAACGCAATCGTCTTATTTATACACAACTTGATGTAATTTTGGACAAAAATGGGCAAAAATAGATAAAAATGAATCTCTTCCAAATTTAGATTCTGTCAGTTTGTAGGGAAATGTAACCTTCGTCGATTTGTGTGATTTAAAAGTTTCACTGTTCTTTAGTTTTCGAGAAAATCGACTTCGCAAAATAAAACTTCTTTTGCTTTTTGTATGATTATGGAAGAAGAATTTTTCATTAAACTCATTTTCCCGATGTAACTTTTTATGCCGAACAAGAAAATGCATTTTATTGCATGAAATAAAAGTTTAGTTTCTGTAAAACAGTTTAGTTCGATTTGCAATTAAATCGAAAGATGTCTATGATCGAAAGAGTTAGAGAGCTGAAACGCATTATTTTCACATAAATATTGTTTGTACACATCGTACATAGAAAACTTTTTTCAATTTATGGATTGATCGCTTGATTTCGGTAATTAACCTAAAAACATTCAGCCTCGATATTTCGAGAATAACATCGCCTAAAATCTTGATTCTTTGACCAATAATTAGATTTAATATAGGCTATGGTATATTGAAGTTTTTAGACAAGTCAAGAAACTACAAAAAAAGTTATAGCCTTGTATAACTTAGGTTACCAGATTTGATACCAGATTAATAAAGGTAAATGGTTAATTGTGAGATGTTAGATGATTACTCTTCATTTAATGTGTTAACTCTGATTTCTTCGACATTCAATCTTATTATGATATAGACCGTAGCTCAATCTTATGATTAGTCCAAGAATGATGATTTTATGGCATGTTAATCCTCGAAATATTCAGGTTCGTAGTTTTTAGGTAAATGGCTAAAATCAAGAGAACTATTGATGAATTGCAGAAATTGACTGACTCATGAGGTGTAAAAATAATTTTTATCTGTGGATAATAAGTTTCAGCTCTCTAAATTATTCGGTTACAGAGATCTTTCGATTTAATTGCAAATCGAACTTAACTGATTTACAGAAGAACAAAGTTTTATTTTATTCTATAAAGTACATTATCTTATTGCCCATTAAAATTCATACCTGAAAAATGAGTTTCATGAAAAAATCTGCTTCCAAAGTCGTACAAAACGGTATCGAAGTTGCAACTTTGACTTCGATTTTATCGAAAACTAAAGATTAGAGAAACTCCCCAATCGAGTCAGGATTTATTGTCCTACAGCGCAATATAATCTAAATGCGAAAGAGATTTATTTTTACCCGTTTTTACCCATTCTAGTTCCACTACCTTTCCAACTGAAATCAAAGGTTGTCAGCAAAAACACAACTATTAACACAATTGTTGCATTTATAAACAGCTTACAACTTTATGACACAAATACTGAAACAAAAATGGGCAAAAACGGGTAAAAAAGAAACTCTTTCGCATTTGGATTATATTGTGCTTTAGGGCGATAAATCCTGAGTGGATTTGTGTGATTGGGAAGTTTCTCTGATGTTTAGTTTTCGATAAAATCGAAGTCAAAGTTGCAACTTCGATATCGTTTTGTGCAATACTCGTACAAGATACGTTGCATACGATTCATTTTTTCGATGTAACTTTACATGACAAACCAGAAAATGTACTTTATTAAATGAAATAAAACTTTGTATTTCTGCAAAACAGTTAAGTTCGATTTGCAATTAAATCGGCAGCTCTCTGTGACCTAATACTTTAGAGAGCTGAAACTTATTATTAGCACATGAAAATCATCATTACATCGGAAAGTCAAACAGATTTTTTCAATTTATCAATAGTTCTCTTGATTTTTGCCCTTTACCCAAAAAACTTCGAACCCCAATATTTCGAGAATGGACATACATACAATCATCAATCTTGGTCTAATCATTAGACTTTTAATTGGTTATAATATATTGAGGTTTTTAGGAAATTCAAGATACTACAAAAAAGCTATAGCATTTTATTACTTATGTTACCAGATTTAAGAATTGGGTAACATAGGTAAATGTTTACTCATGAGGTGTTAGATGATTACACTTTATCAAATGAATTAAAACAGATTTATTCGTTATTCAATCCTATCATGTAATAGACCATAGTGAAATCTATTGATTAGTCAAAGAAGGATTAATGTAGGTACTTCTATTCTCGAAATACTGAAGTTCGAAGTTTTCCGGTAAATGACCAAAATCAAGAGAAATATCGATAAATTGAAAAAATTGATTGACTCATGCTACGAAGTGACGATTTTTGTGGGCTAATAATAAGTTTCAGCTCTTTAAATCATTCAGTCACAGAAATCTGTCGATTTAATTGCAAATCGAACTTTACTGTTTTACAGAAGAACAAAGTTTTATTTCATTTAATAAAGTACATTATCTTATTGCCCATTAAAATTCATACCTGAAAAATGAGTTGCATGAAAAAATCTGCTTCCAAAGTCGTACAAAACGGTATCGAAGTTGCAACTTTGACTTCGATTTTATCGAAAACTAAAGATTAGAGAAACTCCCCAAGCACACAAATCGAGTCAGGATTTATTGTCCTACAGCCCAATATAATCTAAATGCGAAAGAGATTTATTTTTACCCGTTTTTGCCCGTTTTTATTTCAGCATTTGTGTTATAAAGTTGTAAGTTGTTAAAAATGTAACAATTGTGTTATTAGTTGTTAATAGTTGTGTCTTTTTACTTACAACTGTTGATCTACTGAAGATGAATGTAAATTTTTTGGTTAATAATGTTTGAAACAATTGATTAAGGAATGAAAATGGCTTCATTAAATGTACATTAATCTAACGATTCAAATCTTGTGGTTAAATGATTTAGGTTAACAGATCTAACTGATCTGTTGTACAGAAACAAAACATTTTTATTTCGCAAAATAAGTGCGTTTTATTGTTAGACATTAGAAAACGATTTTGATGAACAAAACTATTATGTAGCATATTATGATATTAATACTTCATTCCTCTGATCACCTGCACGGTAATCATTGGAACTATCTTCTAACCCATTATAAGGCTCAGCATTTGAAGTTTCTTGACCATCAAAATGATCTGAGGAATGAGCTGATGTTTGAATCCATTTTGTTTCACCAGAAGACGAGCCGTTTCTAGAATCATTATCATTTACAGGTTCAGAATGACGTTGAGAACGATCATGATAATTGTGAAGATTTTCGTCATCTCCCCTTGGTGATCCTGAATCTCCAGAAGAACCAGTAGCAATTTTTATAGCTGGAGCATTGTCTATTGTTAAACTAGCTAAACTTTTTGATATTGATCCAAGTTCTGTCCTTATTGAGTGGGAAAAGGCTCGCTCGATCGAATGATCTTTTCTCTTGGACAATCCACCTGGTGATGAGTCCCTTTCAGTTTCATCTTCTCTCTCAATTTCATCCCAGTCACTCCCACGATTAACTCCATTAATAGCACCTAGAACTGACTGACTATTTCTATTAATTTCATCCTTACTTCGATATTCAATGCGTCTAGGTGTAGCTCCATAACTAACTGGGTATGAAACATAATGAGAGTTGGTTCGTTGTGGAGGATGACGAGCACGATGAAGACTTTTAGGATGAGAGTGATGACCGTGCAATGGTGTTAATGGTCTCATTGTTGGTATATAAATTGGCTCCTCTTCCGGACCAGTAAACATATGCGAATAGTCGCCGAACGCTGTTCCACTTTTTGTTGAATGATTTCGCTTTAATCGTGTTCTAACTGAATATGCAGCTGGTCCAAGAGGAGGGACACTTGTTCCTGGAAAAGGTCCATAAATGGTATTTCGAAGGTAATGCTGTTGGTGTGATGGTGGAGGTAGAGATTGATGCATAGAATAAAGACGACTAGAGTTGTGAGGTGACATTTGCGACATGTGAAAATAATTAACTGGGACTGGGAAAGGAAATGGACCAGACCGAACAAGTAAACTTGAATCCATTTTTGATTTCGACTTCTTTTTCTGCTTCTTCAAAGAATGTTTCAGAGTTTTATCGGCATTACGATCATTAGTAGTAATTGGTACACTGAGTGTCATTGGATGATTACCGAGCACTACTGGGTAAACAAGTGATCCACCTCCTCTTCCGCCTGGAGTTGGCGATTGAACCATATGAATTGAAGGTTGCCTCCGACTAGGTCTCATGGTATTGCTAGGACCTTCTCTCTCGTGTCGCCTTGATAAGGATGCATCATGAAGTGGCATCTTGTACATCTTGTAGTTACCTAAATCTGGTGTTTGACTGATCGTAAAACCGTCATCACTTTCAGAGGATATTTGATTAATATGGTCATTCGTCTTTAAAGCGTGGTGAGAGGGTGAAGGAAGAGGATCCGAAAGATGATGGGATAAAACCACTTGTTTGGAGTCATTCCAATTGTCATCCAATTTCTCAACTGAAACAGATCTTTTAGAGGCCAAAGAACTTCTATCTCCAACACAGCTTGCACCAGATCCAATGTGACAGTAAGGATTCTCCTCGATTTGCTTAGCGTACATTGCATCGGCATAAGCATGGAAACAACAGCGAACTAAAGCATTAGCTGCTGATTCGTGTCTACAAATAAATGCGTGACATTCAAGAACTTTAATGCCAGTTGTACGACTTAAAATTGCTGCAAATAAAGGTAGATGGCTATTATCGGCATATCGAAAAAATGGACTATCAAGAGGAAGAAACTTGACCACTTTATCATAATTTTTAGCATCATGACCATTATCCATGGTTGATAAGTTGACATTGATTTTATTCGGTGGCGTTATTGACCCGGTTGAATTATCTGAAGATGATGTGGTAATTGATTGTTGAGATGATGGTGAGTTAACTTTTGCTAATGTCCCTGATACTTTGGTGAGCGTCATTTCATTAGTATTATGGTCTGAAACTGAAGACATAACAACATATCGGACAGCGGAGCAGAAATTTAAACATTCAATTGGGAAAAACTTTTCAACTTCACATCTCGAAGCTTCAACACTTTCAATTAGAATCCCATTAGACCAAACACTTAACCATGAATCGATTCCTGCCGACGCATAGTCCACTCGACCACTTTCAGGATATAAATCACGTAGAGGCTCTTGGATACCTTGAAGGCCATCTTTGGTTCCGCGGGGAACAGATGAACCTAAATACATAACACGACATCGACAAATTGGAGTAGTAGCACCATTTAAGCTCGATTCTTTGCCCATATTTAACGTTTTTTCTCCTTGATGAATTTAATACGATAAATACTTTTAGATACCACGGAGACTCCAATTAACTTTGGACGAAAAGATCTGAAAAGATCAACAAAAAGGAGCATTAAAATAAATGTATATTAACCTACTAGTAGCTTGTTAGCAAAAAGACACAATAAACACATTTTTCACATTTATAAACATTTTGACACAAATGCTGAAACAAAAATGGTCAAAAACGGGTAAAAATGAGTCTCATTCGTGTTTAGATCATTTCAGTGTGTAGATACATAAAACCTGAATTCATTCGTTCGATTCGGGAGTCTCTCTGATAGTTGGTTTTCGATAAAATCGAAGTCAAAGTTGCAACTTCGATACCGTTTTGTCCGACTATGGACGCAGATTATTTCATGAAACTCATTTGTCAGGTATGAATTTTAATGGGCAATAAGATAATGTAGTTTATTAAATGAAATAAAACTTTGTTCTTCTGTAAAACAGTTAAGTTCGATTTGTAATTAAATCGAAAGATCTCTGTGACTGAATGATTTAGAGAGCTGAAACTTATTATTAGTCCACAAAAATCGTCACTACGTAGCATGAGTCAGTCAATTTTTTCAATTTATCGATAGTTCTCTTGATTTTGGTCATTTACCGGAAAACTTCGAACTTCAGTATTTCGAGAATAGAAGTACCTACATTAATCCTTCTTTGACTAACCAATAGATTTCACTATGGTCTATTACATGATAGGATTGAATAACGAATAAATCTGTTTTAATTCATTTGATAAAGGGTAATCATCTAACACCTCATGAGTAACCATTTACCTTTGTTACCCAATTCTTAAATCTGGTAACATAAGTAATAAAATGCTGTAGATTTTTTTGTATTATCTTGAATTTTCTAAAAACTTCAATATATTATAACCAATTAAAAGTCTAATGATTAGCCCACGAATGATTACTGTAGGTAAGTCCATTCTCGAAATATTGAGGTTCGAAGTTTTTTGGGTAAAGGGCTAAAATCAAGAGAACTATTGATAAATTGGAAAAATTGTTTGACTCGTGATACGTAATGAAGATTTTTATGCGCTAGTCATAAGTTTCAGCTCTCTAAAGTATTCGGTCAAAGAAATCTTTCGATTTTATTGCGAGTCGAACTTAACTGTTTTACCGAAACAAAAAGTTTTATTTCATTTAATAAAGTACACTCTCTGGTTCGCCAGTAAAAGTTACATCAGAGAAATGAGTTTCATGAAATAATCTTGTACCATAATTGTCCAAAACGCTATCGAAGTTTTAACTTTGGCCTCGATTTTCTCGAAAACTAAAGATCAGAGAAACTTGAAAAGAACACGAATGAATTCAGGCTCTAAATCTTCATAACCCGACATAATCTAAATTTGAAAGAGATTCATTTTTACCCGTTTTTGCCCATTTTTGTTTTAGTATTTGTGTCAAGTTGTTCATAAATGTTACAATTGTGTTTATTGTGGCTTTTTAGTAACAAATGTTGATGCACAGTAGATGAACGTAGATCTTTAATGTGGTTGGTAAATAATGCATTTTAACTACTTGAACCAAATGATTAAGGAATTAAAACTTCATGATCAACGAACATAACTATAACTCCAACAAATTAAATCGTTCGGTTAAATGATTTGAAGTGAAAACTAGCAATTTGGTTGTTTCACATGGAAAAACTTTGATTTAAGTAATAAAATAGAGTAATCAGTAACAATTCTGATGGTATCAATTAATTATACTAAAGTTACACTACATCACCATGATTATAAAGAGTAGAAGATCGTTTTAGTGCAGCCATATCAATCGATGAAACGAAATTCTAGAAAATTACTTCTCGCTACTTACATAATGATTGAACATAAGCATCAGAAAAAGCGGTTAACTTGCGAATCAGTCAATTTCCTTGATAATGTTGACCAGAATAATAAAAAAGTATCGTCATTTTTGCAAGGTACAGGAGATCAGTCAGTAAACACAATTGAGGGAAAACAGTGAAGAAACAAGTTAAAAATAAATTCAATATTCAATAACTGAACAAAAATAAGTTTTCTGGTAAAATGAGGCGAAGGTGGAAACCAAAGTGACAATTTGGACAACCAAAGAACTAATTGATACAAGTGTAAAACTGTAGTTAATTTGAAACTAATGTTATTAGATTCAATAACTTTTGTCAAGTCGGTTACTTTTCCTGTAAAATTCAGCAATCTTTCCTTTTCTCTCTCTTCTCTTCATCAGATTAAAATCCCTCCCTTCCATTTCTTCCTGCCTTAGTCCAGATTCCTTTTTCTTTACCATTCTCTTGTTATTCGGTTTCTTTTGCTTGTTTTACCTCTTCTAACCTTTCCAATTCCTTAAAAAAAGCAACAAGTTTCTGTCTCTTTCGCTCAGTCTAAATATCTTCCTTTAACTGTCTACTTTACTCTTTATTATTCACTCTAAAAGGTGGGAAATGGATGGCCTGAAGGCGGAGGAAGTCAAATTCTTGCGGATAGACACAAACTCATCTTCATGTACTTCCATCTTCATCTCAATCTCAATCTCCATCTTCATATTCCTTATT
This sequence comes from Tetranychus urticae, assembly GCF_039701765.1. Taxonomy (NCBI): domain Eukaryota; kingdom Metazoa; phylum Arthropoda; class Arachnida; order Trombidiformes; family Tetranychidae; genus Tetranychus; species Tetranychus urticae. Next base: position 18,226,569 of record NC_142958.1, on the reverse strand, counting down.
TTTTTCTCTCTCCTCTTCTTCACCCGACTTACCAATAACAACTCTTTCATCATCATCTATCGTATCTTCTTCCATTCAAATATATGATACACTCTTGCGGCCATTTAGAACCCGTTTGAACCCTTCGTTTGCATTCAAATCAATCGATGATTGCCTCCGGTTTATAACCTCCTGTTGTACTGATTCCTCCTCATTTTTCCTACTCAAACCGATTGACTCTTCATATCTGATATATTTTTTTTCAACTCAATCAATCGCAATTCATTACAACATTTATTCACTCACCTGATTCAATGAGAAGATATAAATTTTCTCAATGAAAATTGAAATAATTTGATCTAATTTTAACATAACTTTTTGTTTTACTCAATTCCAACTCATACTATTGACTGATTTTTCCCAACACAAATTGATTGTTCTGAGTTTATCGTTAATATTGAAAGAAAGTAAACCAAACGAGCAAATTGATTAATTAAGTGATCACAAATTAAAGAAACCCAAACTATAATAAAACCCCAATTTAAAGTCATAAAAATGCTTAAAATAAAATTCTGTATCCAATTGATAATCATTTCGCGTTCCAATATTTTTTTTGACTGAATCAGACTTTTTGAAACATCAATCGTAAAATTTATATTTTTTAAATCATACATGGAATAAATAACAACAATTAATAAGATTGAAATTATGAATAATACTTGATAAAAAGATATTTTCTTTCAAGATATTTAATTGAAATACTTTTTTATGTACAATGCAAAAAAGGTTACAATAAACCTTTTTCAAATTGATCAATAACTTCATTATAATCAAATGATTTTGGATCTTTGTTGAATTTATGAAGAAGTAAATTTTTCGTTAAATCATTGGCACCATAAAATATTTGCACTTGATTAGCTAAACATTGAGCCTCCATGGAATTAAGAATCTTATCATCATAATAACCTTCCATCAGAACAATTCCTTTCTCTTCACTTATCTCGGGATAATGTCGTAAGGTCATAGCAGCTGGAGCATTTTCTTGATGTGCATGGTACGATATTAAAGGAGTAAAATGAATTTGATGATAATTAAAGCTTCCTAAATATATTTGATAACCACTTTGATCATTATTTTTATCATCACCAGTACTGGATTCAGTTTTAGGAACGGGAAATATAAACAATGGATATTTTTTTCCAGTTTCGTAAATTGTTTTATATTTTTCACCAGGTATTACTGCATAAATACATTTTGACTTTAAACGATGATATTCACTCCAAACTTCACTTATACTATCAGCAATCTATTTATTACAATATTGTAATGAAAAGAGACTTGGTTGACATTGGATGTTGATGAATAGGTTAATGGATGGCAAAAAACAATAGACGACCAGAAAGATGAAGATATGAAAAAAACAAGGTTTCCTTTGCTTTCCTTTCATAGTGTAAATCAACCTAAAAGTTTAAAAAATATAATAGCTAAAGTGATATTGATGAAAAGTACGGTAATAATTATTTGTTGTCGACTTAGCCAATCCTTAAAACGAGGATTAACCAAATAAAGTAATGGATTTCGAGCAAGCCTTTCAGCCATTTCCGCTTCTTCACGGCGTTGTAAGCGAGTTGCATGAGATAAAACGGAAACTTCTTCTCGACTCATCACAGGTTCTTTAATTGATTTACTTGGAGGTTGAAGTGAGGGTTTTCTTTTAAGACCACTCACACCTAAACCTCCACCGGTTGCTCCACCGCCTTTTCCTCCACCACTTGATGTGTTCGGATTTCGATAGAGAGATGACGTTCGTTTTGGGGTTCGTGTTGCATCAGAATCGCTAGACATGTCGATAACTTGAGGAAGTTGAAGTCCAGCGTCACTTTTATTAGAACTTTCATGATCAGAATCAGCCGATGAACTTGCCCCATAGACTTTATCTAAGGAAGCCGCTACTTGGGATTCTGTTCGATTCGAGGGTAAAAAATTAGGTGAACGAAGACGATCAAAGGTTTTATCTGGTAGAGGAGGTTTGCCTTTTCTTGCATAGGTTCGAACTAATTTTTGATAATGATCAAGGTGGTCGTTCAACGGGTCGGGATCGTTTATTTGTTGTTGTTGTCTTAGTTGGTGATGTTGCTGGTATTGGTGTTGTTGGTGTTGTTGGTTTTGTTGGTTTTGTTGTGGTTGATGTTGTTGTTGTTGATGATGATGAGGATGGCTGTGAGGATGTTGCAGAGAATGTTGTTCGTGTTGTACTGAAGGATGAAATGATGAAGATGTTAGGTTAGATCCACTTGGCATTAAACGATTACTAGCTTCACTTTGATTAGGTCCGGTGGTAAACTGAATTGAATTTGAATGGTGGTGGTGTTGCTGTTGTTGTTGATTTGATGGATGATTATAATTATGTGAAGTGGAACCTTGTTCATGAGTGTTCATTGTTGAACCATGGCCAGTTCTAAATGAACCTCTACGTCCACTAAATGGTTCATTAGGATCGAGATACTGACGAGACCCACTTAAACCTCCCATAATACCTCCACCACTAATTGCACCCATACTTTGAGCAATAGTTCCTCGACGGACATGTGAAAATTCGGATAATCTTCGTCTTAATGGAGCTTCTGGTTGTAAATTTGTTACATCTGATCCTCCATATTGTTTAGCTATTTTATAAGCAATTCCTGAATCAATTCTCGATTGAGCAGCAACAGCATCTGATTGTTCAGATTTACCACGAGCAGTGGCTGTTCGACTTATGGCAATATCAGCTTTCTGTAAAGCTATCTGCTGAGCTTGTCGAGCTGCAGCAACTGCTGATTCAATGCGCTCTCTCAATTTACCTGATCTTAAAACAAATAAATGCTTCTTCTTTGCATTTGTAACCAAACAGTTGTTCTTGTATTTGCCCTCTTCTCGAGTACCATCTCGAAAAAAGGTTACACCGTAACCATATTTCTTGTTGTTGTACCATTCACCTTCATATCGTAGACCATCTGACCTTTCACATATACCGAAGCCACTTCTTTTATCGTTTTTCCATTCACCAATGTAAGTTTCGGTTGTCGATGGATCTGAAATGTCTCCATCTTGAGATAAGAAAGACGCATTAGAAACAGCATCAGCTTCAATATCACCTTTTCTTTTGATTCCTGGAGTTGATGGGGATGATTCAGTTGAACTAACAACAGATGATGATGAACGATTTGACCTAACATCAATATCACCAGTAGATTTTTGCTTCTTCAATACTAATCCTTTAAAAAATCCAGTCTTTAAACTGGATGCTTTATCTAATGAATTTTGCCGTTTTCTCGATCCTGGTGGAGCTGATCCTGGTCTTGATGTAACTGATGAATTATTTTTCACAACCAAAACAAAACCTCCTCGCATTGCAGAGTCTCGTTTGCCGGACACATGAGTATCAAATAAACTTGATTCACCTTCAGTATCAAGCGATTGCATCGATACATTTGTTGAGTTCTTGATAAGTGCTGCCTTTGTAACATTAGAATGACCATAAGGTGCTGATTGACGGACACCGTAACCATGGCGCATCCCACGAAGCCATTGCCCTTGATAGGTTCCACCATCAGCATATGTTTCAGATCCATAACCATCTTGTAATCCATTGGCCCAGGTTCCTTCATATTTGGCAGAAGATAAAAGTGAAGCTCGTACACCGTATCGACCTTTATAACCCTGTGTCCATTCCCCTTTATAAACCCATTTACCGCGAAACTCGACACCTAATCCATGCCTTTTACCATTTAACCATTGTCCTTCATAAATAGCTCCACTTGGCCACTTATAAACACCACAAACTTCAAAACCAAAATTAAAAGATCCACTGTATTCACCTTGTCCTTTGGGTCCTGATTTGATGGAACATGATAATTGATATATCAATTCAAAATTATTAAACTGTTTTTATTTCTTCTTAATCATTACCATGAAATTACCTGTACATATTCCGTGACCATGAGCTTTTCCTTCTTGCCAACCACCAACATAAACTCCTCCATCATCAAAATCAAACCTTCCTCCTCCAGTTGTCGATGGTACTGATGAAAGTGACAAACCAGCATTATCCACATTTAATTCACTATTTGGTTGTTGTGGTTGAAACTGTTGCTGCTGTTGGGGATAATTGATCGATTCTTTCTTCATTCTTCATTGTTTCACCTCATCCTCTACTAATTCATCTATAACATATAAAAAGGACAAGACTATGAAAAAGATTAATCTAAACTAGAGAAACTGACTCAACTTTTCAATCTAAGCTTTAAAATCTGTAAGTAAAACCTAAATTTAGAAAGAAAAGGCAACGAGAGAAAAGTAAGAGGTTGGAATAAGAAAGGCAAATGAAAGAGAGAAAGAGAAAGATAGGGAGAGGAAAGCAAAATCATGGTGGTTAGGTTAAATTTGGTTATGTTAACTAAAGTGAATTATATCTTTGTTGGCCCGATTTCTGCTCAAAATAATTCTCTTCTCAGTTCAACTATCAAACTATCTCTTCTTTATTTTTCTTTTCTTTACCTTCTCATGTTCTTTCCCAATCTTTTCTTGCTTACTCAGTCTCTCTGTCTCTCTCTGTGTCTCTTCTCATCATCATCCCTTTATCATCTCGAAACTCGCTTCTTATTAACGACTCTAAATACATTGGGCACACTACCGCCTATTCCGACGTGAGAGACGGAGAAAGATGATGGTGAAGATGATGATGAGGATGATGACGTGACGATAGGAAGAGAAGATGAAGAAGAAAAGAAAGATAAGCTCGAATTCAATTCAAACCGAGAATCCAATTGGAAACTAAATTTAGTTTCATGTTTTTCAGAGGAAAGATCAAGTACAATTATCACTTAACCTGCTCTTTCTTCATCTTTCATTAAGAGACAGAACACTGAGAAAGATGAAGATGCAGATGAGAAAAGGGATGATGATGATGATGAGGGGGCTTAAAGGTTGACTTGAAACTTAATCATCAAACAACAAACTAAATTTAGTTTCTAATATACACAAAGAAAAGACAATTACAAGAGTCTTTGCTTCACAGTGAACATTTTACCTGTTTAATTTTATCCACTAAAATAGAGGTCAATGTTGGATTTCATCTACGCACTGGACTCAGATTGGGCAAAAAAACTCTGGACAATTATTTTCCCAATCAACTACGATATCCAAACCACCGGCTGATTTAAGCGATAAAATATCAAGATGAATTTTTCACTGAAGGTTTATCCATTTCTCAATTACAAGTATTTTCAATCGCATGATTTGAATCAATTGTTAGACTCGATCCAGAATCCCAGCATGTTATTCAGTCAAAGTGGGATTAACAAATAGTGATGTCATGAACAGAAAATGCTAAATCTAATGAAAGTAAATAACAATCATACAAATGGATGAAACTAATCTGTTCAAGTCGACGCATAAACTTATCAATGCCAATGACAATTGAAGTAATCCTGAAATAATATTGAAGACCAGTTAATATTGAAAATGATGACCATTTTGACTAAACAACGATCCGTTTACTTGTCATTGCTTCAATCTTGATCATTCATTGTTTCTGGCAAAGTATCACTTTTGTTTTCAGCAAGGACTGAACATTTCACTCGGTTAATTAACTTGCAGTATCCATTATCATCTTATTCATCGCCAAGGATTTCACTTTAATTAAAATTCTCTTTTTAGCAAACTAATGATCCATTCATGTTTGTCCGCCAATCACCGATGGGAAAAGTCAACAACGGATCATTTAAAAATTTACAAATAAACACCAAACGGTCTAATAAGAATGCAATAAAGATAGAAATTAATTTCCACAAATCATTAGGTTTTGACAACCTAAAGAAAAAAAGATCGCTGTTAGTCGAGCATTTATTTTCAGTTTTAAGCTTTATCGTCAGATTTACGAGCCTTGATGGCGATAAATAATCAGTTGATTGAAATTGAAATGTTGATTAACAGCGCAAGAAAAACAAGACTCAATAGTACCTGTGTTTAGATATAATTTACACATTTTCAGATGAATCACTTTACAATTACAAAAATATTTATCACCAATCAACTGATAGCTCTGGGTGAAAATATATTTTTGAAATCCTTGCTTCAGTAGAGACTGTAGGATTGAATAATGTCCAGGACCAAATAATCTTGAAGGGGAAAATCGTCTGAGCATAATCTCATTATATTCGATTCGCATGTTGAAGCAAAATAAAACCATTATTATATCAAATCATGAATAATACTTGATAAAAAGATATTTTCTTGCAAGATATTTAATTGAAATACTTTTTTTATGTACAATACAAAAAAGGTTACAATAAACCTTTTTCAAATTGATCAATAACTTCATTATAATCAAATGATTTTGGATCTTTGTTGAATTTATGAAGAAGTAAATTTTTCGTTAAATCATTGGCACCATAAAATATTTGCACTTGATTAGCTAAACATTGAGCCTCCATGGAATTAAGAATCTTATCATCATAATAACCTTCCATCAGAACAATTCCTTTCTCTTCACTTATCTCGGGATAATGTCGTAAGGTCATAGCAGCTGGAGCATTTTCTTGATGTGCATGGTACGAAATTAGAGGAGTAAAATGAATTTGATGATAATTAAAGCTTCCTAAATATATTTGATAACCACTTTGATCATTATTTTTATCATCACCAGCACTGGATTCAGTTTTAGGAACGGGAAATATAAACAATGGATATTTTTTACCAGTCTCGTAAATTGTTTTATATTTTTCACCAGGTATTACTGCGTAAATACATTTTGACTTTAAACGATGATATTCACTCCAAACTTCACTTATACTATCAGCATCTAATTTCAATAACATCTCCAAATTAACTATGTCTTTAAGTGTCCGATTTCCAGGAAATCCTCCAATTTTAGGTCCAACTTCTTTTGGATCTTTACTTTTCTTTGTTTTCGTTGCTACTCTCTGAGACTCTGGTATCTTGTTTAGTGTTGCGATCTCTTCAAGATTTTTTTCTGCAAATAAAATTATAGCGCCAGTTATTACATAGATTCAAAAAATTAAGAATGAAGGAAATTTGAAAACACAAGATAATCAAATGTAGGTTATTTACCTATTTTTTCAGCTATTTTGATGCCTTCATTGTTAACTACTTTTTTAATTTTATCCGCATATTTGTTATAGAATGGGTTTGTTTCAATTCCTTCAGAATCCTTCAATATATTTGTGGATGAACTTGCTGTAGGTAAAGAAGATTTGGTAGTAGAAGCATCGTCTTTCAAACTTCGGCACAGATGATCCTGTAAACTCCATGAGTAAGGTAAAGAAAAGGTGTTTTTCCGTATCTCCTTCTTTATTAAATTAGGCAGCATCATTCTGAACATAATTTCAACAGCTGAAAATGGTTAGATCTAAAATGAAAATACAATATTTTTCATTAAACACTTCAAAGATTATTTAAAATAATTTGAATTTATTACTACTTCTAATCTTTTTTCAAACATATCGGTCTTTAATTTTTCGTTGTTGGTTAAGATATGGTAAATAATAAACTAATTAAAGCTCAAAAACAGATTCTTATTGAAATCAGCGAGTGTTTCAGAGTGATAAAAAGGATAAACATATGACCGATCTAAAATGTAACAACTATTTTACTGTGAAATGAGGATACAAACCTTTAATATTGTTTAATTTAAATGAAATGATGCATTACAAGCACAAAATTCTTCTCAAAAATAAATCACAATCAAATAGATTAATCTGAAAACAATTTAAATTCACTAATAAAAAATTTATTAAACTGAGCTGTTTATGATCGTTACCTAGGTAACAGTAATAACCTTCATAATCAGCTGGTTCTGGTTTACGAATTTCAAACTTTGCTAATCGCTTAAGCAAACTTATGATTAGTGAATAGGCTTGGATAGTATTGAAACTCAATGAAGGTTATTTAATCGCCTAAACAGAAGAGTTTATGTAACAAATGAAGTTTTGAGCTTTTGATCTGAGCTTTCAGTGTTTTAACAAATCCTAACTAATCTAACTCATCTTATACAGTTTGAGTTTTATTTAACACAGTGAATCAAGTCGTTATTAATGAGTTGAAAAAATGCTGGTCTTAAGCATTTTCTTGTGCAATATTTGTAATCAAGAATAAAATAACTTTAAGCAATTAGTTATGAATATTGATTTGTTTTAATCAGATGAATGTTAAATTTTGTAATATTTACAATAAAAAACAATAATTTTATGGATAACAGATATGAAAAAATCAAATAATTAGTGTTATTTTTGATCATTTCTGCTTATAAAGCAGTAAAATCATTAATTTCTTTAACATATGACATGACGACTTCATTTATGAATATATCATGCAACTTCTCAAAAAGAAAAGTTACTAAGGCACTGGAGCTTCATGGTTTTAATAGAGACATCAGATTTGACCAACTGATGTTGAATTTGAATGCAAAATTAAGACCTAATGACTTCATATTGGCGCCTTACTCCATACCATTGGATGGCCATGAACCACACTAAACCAATTACAATTATTAAAGCAAGGATAGCGACCAAGGCAACGAAAATGCCACTTGACCATAAACTTGGCTCGTGTTTAAGACCACATGCAGCCTGCCAGTCATCCACAATGTAAGTAGAAATGTATCTAGAAAAACGATCATATGAACAGATCATTTGATTATTACAGAAAGACAATGACATTAAATCAGCTTCTTTTTCAGTGTCTTTCCAGTAATAAATCTGCACGAAATGGCCTTTTGAAGGAACGTGAATCAATTCAAAAACTAATGTTGCTCCATATGGAGGAACTTTGTGGTCGAAAATATCCAGAGCAATTAAAATTGAAGCCAACAGATTATCATGAGTTGAGTATGAAAGAAATTTGAGCCCACCAAGCTTTGAATCACCACTTATTTTAGCATGCATACGATGTCTGAGGTCAGCGAAGAAATTTGATGTACGTAAGCGAAGTATCTCGAATGAACTCGAAGATATGTATAAGCCATTATCGCTCATAATACGCAACTCTTCTTTAACTTTGTCAGTGTACCAATCTGGCCTTTTGAAATCTTTTATATTCTCCTCCTCGATTGTAAGTGTAGTGTAAAAATCAGAAATATCATTCAGATTGCTCAAATCATTGCCAGTCTTTTCTCGGATTAAATTCAGCGTATCAGAATATTGATGGGTAACTTGCTTGGCTGTCTTACTGTTGAGTAACCGCAATTTTTCTTGAGAAGATTCTGGACAGTCACAATCAATTGTCAACATCTGAAATAGAAAAAATTTGATTAGTTTGAAAATAGTCAACAGCTTGAACCTTGGGGCCGAACAAGCAATCCCAATCGGCGTTGTCACAAATTACTTGACTTGAGATGTCTTGTTTGTTCACCTAAGTAAATCCCTTACCCCATCAAGAGCAGTTGGAACAGTGTGAATTGGAATGGGCAAATAGTCAGTGTCATTACTGTAAAACCAATGACCTTTAGACTTGAAGATGCCATGTAGAACCAATTCACTGCTTTCGATGCACCGGTCAGCATCAGAGCTTCGAGCATAAACTTGTCTGGGATTATCTTCCAAGAAATTACTGTAGTTTTCCCGGATAGACTTTCCTAATTGATACATGCGTTGACGACCAGGTTTAATTAACTGTATTTCACCGTCAGGCCAGTATTTAGGGTCACTATAAGGATCATTTTTGAAAAATTTATACGGAGTCCTCTCACCGTGTCGATGAACGATGGTAAGTAATTCCAATCTTTTAACTGCACTGTCCTTTTCAGCAGCTATACTGTCCTCAACAATGTGAGAAAATATTAGGTAATGGATAATCGTTGAATAAACCCAAGAAATCATAGCAAATGGTTTAGCTAACACAACCAGAAGATGATTATAGAGACTTTTATAAAATCAGAGAAATGAAATGACCGTAAGAAACTATAATCACTATTATGTACACTTTCCTTAAAAGTAAATCAGTTCAATGGTTACAGTTGAATTATAGATATTTATAAAACACATAAATTATCTCATCTTCCAATTGTTTCGCTGAAATAATAGGCAGATAAACGAAAACAGATAAGGAAAGCAAATTTTCAACAAAATGATGTTTATACAAAACCGTTGATAGTCATTTTGAAGTTTGACACATAGTTGATAAAGATGAAGTGACCAATCAGATAAAATAATAAAGGGCCAAAATGATACCAACTTATCAAAGTAATTACCATTGGTCACTGGAAAAAAGCATCAACACAAAAAAGCTTCGGTTTCATTGACACTGTTTTAAACTGTGTACTGTATTTCCATAGAAATGCACAGTAAATGGTTACATCAGTTATGAAGGAAAATTACGTTGATTTAAACGTAGCTTATCAGTTAATAAAGATTAATTGAATAAAACATCCGAAAACGCCAGGAATTTAACGTCAAATTATAGTTCAACAGATAAACAAATGAATACGAAAAAAAAGATGAAACTATTTTCAAATGAGAACTTACAATGAGCTACTCATTGCTTCACATTTCACACATGTTTGATTCTTATCTTTCTTTCTCCCTCTTTCTGATCAGGGATCACTTCTTTAGCCGTTAACATTAAAACCCGTTTTCTCTTCAATGTTTATGTTTTTCAAGTTCAAGTGAACTTGATTAGTGGCTACAATTACTATCATGCAAAAACACATTTCGAGTATTTTCATCTAGTCTATTCAACCAGAAAGCTGAAAAATGGTACAACAAACCCTCTAAGATTACGAGACAACCCGGTTCCGTCAATTACTCAATATTTTTAAGGGGCAAGTATTAAACACTTCAAGAAAGAAGAACTTTTAATTTTAAGTCCAGAGTTTACAGCAAGGTTAGATATCAAACCTAACCTAACCGAACCTAACCTAACCTGACCGACCAACCAACAGCCCCTTGATCTAACTTACCTAACCAAAAAATCATATGTTTTAGTGTTCACGCCTTTGTCCGTAAAAGTAAAGCCTTACCGATATTTCAATGGTACTCTCGATAAAAATGCAGATTTAACTATGAAAATATTTTACACTGCATTATTAAACATTCTGAGGAAACATTTAAAAATAATTGTTTTTTTTCTTAAATCATTACAATTCTATTCTAGAACCCTGATTACTTAGCCGGACAGATCGCTTCCCCATCTTGTCCACTACTTAAATCGTGACTTTTAATAATTGATATTATATTATATTAATAGTTCATATTGACCATATTGGTGGACAATTTGTTGTGAAAAATTGGCTGTAATGTGATGGGAAGTCGATCCTACATAGTCGCTTTTGATTTTGATTTGATACCTTCATTCCGGACTTGTTCATCTAATTTCATCACGTTCTGTCCAGTTATTAATATATCCATGCTCATGTAACATAATCTTTTCACATTCAATCAAAATCTCGGTCAGTTAATGTATATGGAAGAGGCTGTAAGTTCCACTACTGTTCTCTTTTTCATATTACTCTTATCCCCTTACAGCAGAAGTTATTAAGGTTTATTCATTGATAACCATCCATGAACGATCCATTAACCTTTTATTTAGTATTTTCATCGTTTATAGATGCTATTCATTTGTCAAGTATCCTTTCATAGTGTCTTTATGAACCATTAACAATTCCTTCAAAAACTCTATTGATTTTAGATTAAAGTAATAGCAATTTTCTAGCATACTTTAACGGTTTGGTTCAAAATTTTATTGACGAATTTAATGAATCAACAATATATTAATCAGTCATATTAGGATTGGTATAATCAAATCCAAAAAACAACTCATGGTCCACATTTTCAACAGTATAATCATCGATTGGTGTTAGAACAGGTCTCATCTCGGTGAATTCACGGTCAAAATAACAAGTATCAAATTGATTTTTCTGAAATCAAATGGAAAATTCAATGTTAGTGAGTAAACATGGTAAATTGTAGTTAAAATATAAGTGATTAACTTACAAGATTAGGTACAAAAGGAGGTTTAACTTTAGCTGCATTAATTGCATCCCAATTAATGGATTCAAAAAACTTGTGACTTCTTATATCACCTTTGGAACTGGTTGGCATTCCCAATCTCTCAGCAGGATCGTATTCTAATAGCTAAAGAAATAAAATTAACCAAATTAGTTATCCTCACTAGCATGAAAGTGTATTAAATACTTACACTTAAGATAATACTTTGAGCATTTTTGCTCACAAAATAAGGAATACGGACTTTCTCGTAGCAAACATTCCATAAAAGTTCGTCTTCATCAGTTGCTTTAAATGGTGAATCACCAACAATCATCTCATAGAGAAGGACACCAAATGACCACCAATCAACTGCCTGGTTATATTGGACACCTTTAATTATCTACAAATGATAAAACAAATAATAGATAAAAATCGGAAAAAAGTGAATCAAAGTTACATTGAAAAGAAACATCCTTCTATTCAATGAGTAGATTGATGGCTTGACTAACCTCAGGAGCCATATATTCTGGTGTACCACAGAAGTTTGAGGGAAGACATTCTTCTTTCCAAATGTGACACTGACACATTCCGAAATCAACAAGTCGAACATGTCCTTCAGCATCCAATAAAATATTGTCCAATTTGAGGTCTCTAAGGAAAGGATAAAGTAACAAAATCAGAGATTAATAACCAAATATCCAAAAATAATACAAAAAACTCACCTGTAAATAATGTATCGACTGTGCAAGAAGTTTAAGGCAGAAACAATTTCAGCCGCATAAAACCTAAAATAGACGATAAGGAATAGTTGATTCAGTATTTGATCAAATTATTAACCAAGCTATGATTTTACCTTGATCGGTCCTCAGTAAACCTTCCAGAGCTTTGCACATGAAACATTAAATCACCACCGGCAAGAAACTCCATAACAAAGCAAACCATGCCCTAAATAAATAAAATAATTTAACAATATTAACATCATTTCTTCATAATGATTAAGTTAGAGGCAACGAAGGCCGTTATTATTATCAAGAATTGGCTTTCAAAATTCAATTCCTAAGTGAACATCATGACAGACATTGTGAAAAATTTAATCTCAAATTTTTAAACACCAGTAAATATTTCAAGTTTGTCTTTTCTGAGTAAATGCAAAAGTATCTTGTTTATTTTATATTTTATGTAAATAAACGCTTAGAATAATTATCATACTTTAAAATGTCCGGTAAAGTCTTATACGAGAAATCAGCTGAAGTTGAGCGGTTTATTTTGCTCCCGGTTTTAGTTCTCACTGACAGCAAGTTCTCACTCATATTTGTTTTATTTTTCAAATGTGATTGCGATAAGAATGCCCAAGTTTTAAATCCTAGTATCTTAGGAACCACTAGGCTCGCAGATGAAAGCCATTAGGGTTTTTCACAACTCATCCTCTACCGAATGACAACTCTCTCATTCAAATCTGACTCAGGCTTTACTTCTCTTGTGACTTTTTGTTTTTGTTCAGTTCTCGAGGCTGTTAATTATTGTTCTCTATTTTTTAATCTAAATAATTTAAGTTATATTCCAATTTCACCATCTAATACAACTTAATAAAATTTAACCAATCGGCCATATACTTTAAGGAGGCAATCTTGGGTAAGTTTTGCGTCTTATTTTTTATACTTACAATATAACCGTTTGGCTTAGCAAAAAAAGCTACCAATTTCAATTTTGGTCACCATATATTTAATTTATTTAAATTTATGGTGTTACTTGGTTTTTAAGCTTTGTCAGTCATTTCAAATTCATATCAAGACTGTTCAAACGTAATTTTCGCTTAGATTATTGTATTTGTCTATTATTCTCACTGGTGGTTGGGTGTGAATGACTAGTATGTTTGCTTGAATGAATTACATTCATTACACTGTAGTTTTCCAGTCATAGGTATTACAAATAAAGACGTTATCATAATGTGACTAACAAAATTTTAGCATAACGACTTTGTTAAATTCACTTTATTCTCCCTACTAATCTATTTACGATACTTTTATATCAATAGACCTGACCAAAATGGAGCAATTGGAAGTGGATACAATCCTGGAAGTGATGAAGACCATGCGTTCATCAGGCTCTGGAGGTGAGTCCAGAGAAGTTAGCGTTAAAGAAAGGAAATTTGCTGAACATATTGTCGGTGTCATAAAAAGGATTGCTGCATCCTCAAAACATGAATGGATAGAAGAAGAAGAGTTGTACTCTGTCGAGCCGCCGGAAAATATTGATTTGAATGTCATCTATGATGCGCTGGAATCTTTCGACTATGACTACATCAGAAATGTAATTGATTGGAAAGAAAGAAACCCAAAAATAAATTTCAAAACTTTACAAAAACAGTTTCCCCGGGTTACAAATTCGAGCTACATTGCAAAGTTCCGAGCCTATCTTGAAAGAATGGCATTAAACCGAGAAAAATATACCGCAATTTCCGAATTTGTTTGGTCAAGATATCGAGAAGCTCAAGACTCCAAGTACCCTGTTCATGATGAGGATTTAAAAAGATGGGCCTTTGAGAAAGCAAGGGAAGTAGAATTGGATGGCTTCAAAGCTTGTGACGTTTGGGTGGAAAATTTCAAAAAGCGAAACTTTATAGGTGTTCGGAAAACGACAGAAGTAATAACTTACAACAATGAACATGATACAGCCGAGACTGAAGTTCTTGCAGCAGAATTTCTCATGAATTTCAAGTTAAATTCTCGGTTTGAGCCTTCAGAGATATTTAATGCTGCACAAACAAGCTGCGCTTATGAGATAACAATAGAAGACGAAACATCTGATGATCCAATTGGAAGCCAAAAAACTGAATTACGGACTTATAGCATTCAACTCATCATTAACATGGATGGTGAACTATGTAACAATTTTATGATTGTGTTTCAACAATGTTCAGACGAGCAAGAGGATTTAATTATACCTCCAAATATTTACATTACTTCATCGGACAATGGTAAAGTTGACAAAGATGCTCTCAAAAACTGGGCTACAATTTGTTTATCACCTAATCTTGAAAGAGAAGCTTGCCTATTAATAAGTCCTGTTGGAACCCAACGAGTTCAAAATTCTATCTTTTCTTTACCTGACAAAAAATTGACCATCAAACTATTACCAACTGGTTCTGCTGCGATTCTCCAACCACTCAGTGTCCTGATTTTCAAACAATGGAAATTATTTATTAAAAAGTTCATGCAACGCGTCTCGCTGGACCAAATTCCTCTAAAACTGAATGATAAAAATTCTATCATCAAGCTTAACTTTTTAATTCACAACCAATTAAGAGCACCTCTTTTCAAGCCACTCATACGGAATGCTTGGGCAAAGGCTGGCTTTGAAGTTGAGAAAGAACCTGATATTTCCATTGATAGTATACTCGATAAACCTGATTGTGGATGTCAAATGGGCGATTGTCATTCGGCTTCATTCATAAATTGTGCCCATTGTCGACATCATATTTGTGCTTTTCACTTCTTTTCAACTTTTCATCATCATTAATCTGGTTAATCAACAAAAACTCATTTCGATGCCAAATCATAAAAATCAAGCTTTTCAATTAAGTTCTGAGATATAAAAATTGATACAATAAATTTAAATTTTCAACAAGACAGTGTTTAACTTGTCAGTATCAAAAACAGTCATGAGATTTTTTCCGGGTTCAGAAGTCTCAATTTTATAACTGCACAGAAAAGTCAAAACAAAAGATGATTAGAGATCTGGTTAAATTGGTTTGAATTGCGATAATAATCAATTAGAAACACAGTTTATGATTTGAAATTTGCTTCTCTTTAAATTTGATTTTTTGCCAATTACAATGGATATTGAGTTGATAATATTTTGGCGTTCACTTTGTTTCATCCTGGATAGATTTTAATCAAAACTCCTTAACATAGATAAATAGACTTATATTATAGTGAACAGAATCGCTAATTATAAACATTGCGGTCGTTGATTTGTCTTTAATAAACCAGGAAACAAATCGATGATCAACTTGTTCAATGAAACTAACAGTTGGAAATGAAAGAAACGAACAATTCATTCTCACAATTTTCCATAATAATTCATCAACTTAAATACCTTACATACGCTTCTAAATTCATTGAATGTGAAAATGATTAATCAAGAGCCTCGATTAAAACATTAATCAATTTACTTGTTAACTGTTAGTTGATGAGAAATTTATTTTAAACCTGATTCTATTAAAGTCAAGGGTTTGTTTAATAACCCGTTGATTTCAGAAGGTCTATCCATTTGCAAGTATGACGAAAGATGAATTTTAATCTGTGAATGTTGAAATATCGTTTCAAGTGAAAGATTATCCAGGTTATATGCTGAATAACATGAAAATATGAAGAAAAAAATGTCCAAGTTGAATTAATCCAAGTAATCAGAATATTTGTCATAACTATTTTCACTTGTGTTGCCATAATTTCATTTAACCAGAAACGAAAATTTGGTAATTTCAACTTAAATTTTCCTTTTCTTGAAACTATTGGCAACCTATTCTCAATGATAATCATCATGGCAATAATTCAAATGATACACATTTACATATCAAATATAGTCGCAGTTAAATCAACAAAATTTCAAGGTGCATTTAAATTAAAAATATTTGAAGTTAAAAACTGTGAACACTGTTCTGTCGACTAAACGGGTTATAATTAACATTGACCAAAGTTGATCCAAGACAAACAAAAGCTAAATCCAGTGAGATAATTTGAACCATGAGCTAAACCATTTCCTGAAATGAATTTTGATATTACTCTAACTTACCCTTGTTTGGAAGGTGCAAAATAATTTACAGATGAATGGATGTCTAACACCTAAAGCCAGAACTTTCCTTTCAACCATAATGCTTTCCAAGTCATCATCTTCAATGACTACATGTTTCTTCAAAAATTTGATGGCAAAAAATACATCATGGCCTTTTAATTGTGCAAGGTAAACCTGAAATGAGAAAGAGCAATAATTATTGTATCAATATTGAGAGTTGCAAATTTTTAGTTCAATAAACTTGAATGTGACAAAATATTGTTACAAACTCTGGAGAAATATCAGAGTGAAGATGACGATGATGATCATATGATGATGATTGGCTTGAGACAAGAAACGAAAACAATGGAAGTAAAACAAATTGTTCAATTTCATCATCATTAAGATGAGGATGTATGAAGGGGATTGAGAAAGATCTGAGTCAACATGACGTACTAACAAGAAATAGAATTAGATGAACATTTGAATCAGGTAGATACAGAATCTAATGTGATGAAGGAGATGCAAATTAAGATAATGGTGATGATGATGAATGGAACCTTTGCCAAAAGATTCAAAAATTACTTGGTTTAGATGTGAAAGTAAACAAACTATGAAAATTAAGGGTTAGAGCTAATCACATATCTTTTTAACTAATGATTGATCAGGAAACAATGGATAGGAGTGAATGATTTGGAGGCATCAATGTTGATCTAACTTGAAAATATTATGGCACAGCTAGCAATTAAAAAACAAATATAAATACTAAAGACAATTTTTCAAACCATTTTGTTTTGCTTTGAACAACAAACAGGAGCAACGATTCCATTTAAAAAGGTTGATTGATCGATTGGTTGATAGCTAATTTTGTCAATCACAATTGCCTCAGTCATTTATCTTATTCAAAAGCAAAAACAAAATTTGCTCGAGAAGCCAATATTGATACTCTCAACAGGGAAAGCTCTATCTACACCAAATTTGAAAATATTTGAAACTCGAGTGAAGTTCAAAATAATTCATCAAGTTAAAGTTTAAGTTCATGAAAAAATCAACAAACTATGAGCAATACTTCAAACCATTACATCGTAACTTCAACCTCAATCCGAGTTTACGGGTAGAAAAGCAGTGCATGATTATTCATTGCTATTAGATTAACGATAATCCTAAAGCAGCTGGCTTACAAGACTGAAGCTTCTAGAAATTGGAATTGTGTTCCAAGATATTAAATCTGGTAATTTGGCTGATTATGATCATGAGATGATTAAAAGTACAGATTTCTGTCTACTAAGCAAATTGGGTAAATGTATTGGACAAGCCATTTTAATCTTAAATGTACTTACTTTACCAAAACTACCTCGACCAAGAACCTTTCTCAACTCAAAATCGTCCATTGTATAAGGCCTGAATCGGATCCTCTTCCGTTCCTTCTTGTTCTCGATGATACTTGGTTCCTCCAGATTACCATTAACCAAGAATTTGTTCAATCCATTGATTCTATCACCATCTAATTTATGTGCAAAAACAGAGAAGTTAGAGTTTCGTTAATACATTTTGAGATTTGAACGCATTGTTGAAGCGTTTCACATAAATCTTGAATAATCATTAAATCACTTTTTTGATTGTCATTTTACTGACGATGAGAAGTTCAAACCTTGACATTAAGTTGAAACAGTTAACCCTGCAGATATAAGCATTTTAAATACTTGCAACCTTTTGGCAGTTTTTACTTTGACTAAACATTTTCAACAAAGATATAGTTGAAACAGTGTGACTTAATAGTGTCAGTTGATTGCTTTTGCTTTGGTCTGCAAAAAACAAGAAAATGTCTTTCAACACTGTTTTCGAGATGATCAGATGAATCAGATTCAAGGAAATTTTAAAAGAGATAAGCAATAATTCGCCTTAAAAAAGCCAGTGAACTTTGTATTTCTTTTCCTTTGTTTATGTCTCCATTATGACTAAACGTCGACAATGCTATGCTGATTCAAAGGTTAAAGATATGAAGGGTAAAAAGGAATGGAAATGTAAAATACAGGAAAAAGTATGAAGTGACAAAATTAAACATTGAGATGAACTTGAGTTGATTAAAATAAACTAAGGACTTTTGATCAAAAAATAGTAACAAGCTAAAATTTCCTTCTTGCTCAACATTATTCTTACTCCTTTAATTAAATAAACGTTTTATTGTTTATAAAAATTCAAACTTACCTTTTGTATTATTTTGGTGTTTATTTGTCTGAGTTACCCCTTTTTCATCAGCTGCATTGATTTTCTCACTGGACTCTTTTCTTGTTACATTTTCATCAACCATCAGTGTTTCCGACTTTCCATCTTTGTGGTCTTTCTTGGTGTCCTCCTTTTCCACCTTAATTTCTTTCTCTGTGTTGACCTTATCCTCACCTTTTTTATTTATACCTTCTTTCGATTCCAGTTTATCTGTCTTAAGTTTTGATGACATTCTTTCTGTTTTGACTTGACTCGATTGAATTTGAGGGATTTCTGCGGTTTTCAAATCATTTGCGCCTTGGACCGTTTGCTTTGTAGATGAAGTTGGAGATGATTTCACGGATGGAGTCTTTGCAGATGAATTTCGCTTCGCATCGTTTTCATTCTTTTCTTTGACTGATGCCTGCTTATTAGCAGTGTTAAACTTACCATCCAATGGTTCAAAGGAATCTTTACCTTTGATGGTTTCAGAGTTTTGTTTATCGCTTGATGCTGACATTGCTTGGTTAATCGGCTCAACCACACTTGGTTGTTTAACCTCTTCCGATTCAACTGATTTTTCAGGCTTACCTTTTTTATCAGATGAACTGGACAATTTGGTTGATTGCTGTTTTTGCTGCTTTAGTGATTCACTAGACTTTGTCTTTGATTTTTTATTCAACTCTAACAAGATGGGACTCGTCGCAGGATTAGCACCTTGTAATACCTGGGGAGATGATGGTGTTGATGATGATTCTGGTGAACTTTTTGCTGGAGCTTTACTTTTACCCGAATTTTTGGAAATCAACTTTTCTTGCAATTGTTTTTCACTGGATTTTGCAGTCGATGAATTTTTTGTTTTAACCACGTATGATGGATAATTTTCAGTTGGTGTTGGTGGACAAGAGTTGGATTTAGATGTTAGTGTATTTTTGGTAACTTTATTTGAATTCGAATTGGCCGAAGGCTTTGGTGAGACACTTGAGCTTTTAGGAGCAGCAGGTAGATTAAGGGTTCCTTTAACTTTATCTACAGATGACTTTGGCATTGGAGAATGATTAGTTGGTACTGGTGGTGATGGATTTATTTTATCTGAAGAGTAAACCCTAGAAGACTCAGATCTCTCTGAATTAACCTGATTCGAGTTTGGTGGTGTCAATGGAGATGAGTTCGAAGTTAATGGTAAACTAGGGCTTGACGATCTATTGTTAGGTCGACTGGGTGTCAACGATCTTTTTTTAGTTTCCTCCATTTCCTTACTTAATTTGAGGCCTTTGCACTTGGCTTCAGTTACTGAGGGAGATGGAGATGATGAAGAGGAAGATAATGATGTTGTTTTTGTTGTTGTTCCTGGTACTCTAGATGATACTGATGATGGCGGTGATGAATGTGTAGATGACAAGTTTTCTGAAAATTTTATTCCAGATGAACTAGAATCATTCACAATTGACAATTTCAACTCTTGTCTTGGGTTGACAACACTTCGAGATGATACCGAAGATGATGGAGATGTTGACGCGCTATTGTTGCCTTTAATCGCTCCAGTTTCATTTGAATTTGCAGATAAAAGTTTATTTGAACTCATGGGAACCGGACTTGTTGAGCCTGATTTTGACAAAATTTTACGACTTTTCTCCTCAATGGACAAAATGAGGGAGGGTGAAGGTGAAGGTAGTCTAGATGATGTTGGCGATTCACCAGGAGTAGGTGAGATGCAGGATGGATCAGGTGATGATGGTTTTCGATGGTGGTAAATAGGTTTACCTGATGGACGATCCTTGTCACTTGAAGGTTTGGTTCGACCTTTGGGAAGCTTAAGAGCAGAGGAGGATAAGGCAGATGAGGTTGTTGATTCATTTCTAGGTGAGATTGACACACAAGGAGTAGGAGGTGAAGGAGGAGGAAGCAATCGAGATGTAGAGCTAGGGGTTGGTGGTGTTTGTGGTTTAGAAGTTATTTTAGGAATTGATCCTTCAGATTTATTGACAATAATCTCTTGTTGTTGTTTTGTTACATTTGATTTATTAGGATCATCTATTTGGGATTTTAGCATGGAAGGATCAGGAGACTTGGATTTAGCTTTTAAAGGAAGAACGACATTGACTTCAAATGAATTATTTTCTTGGTTAGTTTGATCAGGGATAGGAATGAACTCGAGTCGTGATATTGAAACCTCAAAATGAACTCTAAGTGGACTTACTGGTTTGGGTAATTCAATCACATCAGGGCTTGTTTGGTTCATCACAGAAACAGGAGTTATTTCTAACTTAGGAACCTTAATTTTTGGAGTTTGGTGACTGGATTTCTGACTGGATCTAGAACGGGATACAGAATTTTGTCGATGAATCGAGGATTGAGGAAAAGATGTTGATGTAAGTTCATTTTTCTCATTCTTTGCATCATTTGTATCTGGTTTTATCATTGTCTGCATTTTAGTTTCTTTTTCAGCAGATGATTGTCTCGAGGTAGATGAATGTGAACCTACAGAAGAATCATTCTGACTAGATTTTGAATTGTAACTTGAAGACGAGCTTATTGGTTCCAATGGAAGATCCCAGGAAATTGAAGCTTTACGCTTATTTATTGGCTCATCAATGTGAAACTCTCGAAATTTTATGACATGACGATAACGTGAAAGTCGTAAAGATGCATCACTCGAGACTGGTGCGGCCTTTGAATAACGAGATGACGAATCTGATGGTTTTATTCTAGATTTTATTGAACTCTTTATTGACGCAAGCGATGGTCTATCTCTAATTCGAGGCCTAAAAACGTCTAAACCAGCCGAGGGCCATGGCCGAGTAGCAGATGAATTGGTTAAATTGGTTAAATTATTTCGTGAAGCAGCAAAATTGCTCCTCGGGTGAAGGTTGTGATGAGGATGGTGACTGATTAAAGATGTCGGAGCCAATCCACTTGGAGGCAGGCTTCTATTAAAGTTGGAGATGATCATATTACGTCTTTCCATTATGGACGAGGTTTGTAAACTGTTTCCTGGCGATGCACTCAAATCAATTGAAGACAGTTCATCGCGAGAGATTGATCGATAACTTGGATGGTGATCTGTTCGTCGAAAGCGATCAACGGATGGATGACGAGGTCTTCTCATTGGAGATGAGCTTCGTAAATCCCAACTTGATCCACCACGGAAAGCAGGTGGTGGACTTTCTGATCGATTCAACCTTTCAACAGATGAAGAGGCCAAAAGACGACCCTTAGAGTATAAACTTGATGATGTTGATGGCCTTTGACCAACTCCAGTAAAGTAAAGTCTATTTGAAAAAGGTGAAGATGTTGAAGAGGACAAATAGTCATTGCTAAATTTATTGTCACTCAAAGGTGTCACAACTCTTGACTTGAGACTAATCATATTTTCAATTGTTGGTCAACACTTTGATGTCAATTTATTCAATTAATATATCTTCTTTGATCACTTGATTCTACCGCAGACACTAAGTATAAAATATCGATACTAATTTGTATTATCAAATGCTGGTGAACATGGAAACAAGCAAAGGAAAAACGGTTAACATGAAGTTGCTTCAATATCTTTAACTATGTTTACACACATATACATATGACTATTGCGAAGTTAATGCCAATGTTTGGCTTTTGTTGACTGTTGGAAGCAAAAAAACATGTTGATTATTGAAAGACAGAGAAGAAAGAGAATGATGATAAAGATGGTGAAAGAGGAAGACACAGGATAATCGTAAAGTCTCTTAATAAAAATAGTTGCTTTACCATGGCAAAAGCGCCATTCTTGGCTCATGTTAAATTTGTGGTTACAGTTATAAGTTGAGGAAAAAGAGATTCTGTCAAATTGAATCTGCCTTGATATTAATAACTCTTCTTACTCTTTCTTTTCATCATTCTCGCTCTTTTTTTATTTCATTTCTTCTTTCTAACAATCCTTTGATTCAATTTAATCATAAATTTCATTACCTTCATCTTATTTTATTCATCTGGAACCTTTCTTGCAATTTTATCACACTTGTCATAATTCATTACAATAAATCACCTCAACTCATCCCAATCTGATATCTGTAAGAAATATTATTTTCAGCTGATAATGCTAACTTTGGAGGTTATTCATATTGCTGCACGAGTTTTACAAATTGTTAAACTTATCTGTATTGTTAACGAATCAATGGCGTTTTTCATTATTTAAATGATGAGTTTTCCATTTCAAGGTTCCAATGGTAGAAACCGAAATTGTCTTTGTGATTTATTCACTCATTTTTACTATAATAAATCAATTTATGGGCAAAATTTAATTTTTAGCTTCCAAAATCAATATAAATAAACAATAAATCAAGTTCATGTTATCTAAACATTTTTGATGTAAATCATTTCAATATTTTGAGTCAAAAATTGATTGGTATTTGAATAGGAGAATAATTAGAATCAGGAACAATCCAATAAATTAATTTTTCCGTTAATATCGATCAATTATAACAATAACTTTACACTTGGTTAAATTAACACTAAATTCACTTATTGAAATACTCGATGGTTGATCATGAACCTTGCAGTTAAATGCTATTTAATTTAATAAAAAGCATTCCATATTAATATTATTTAAGGTTATTTAAACTTTTAGTTTTGTGATTAATAAATTATTTAATATTTAATATTAATATTGCCATCAAAATTTCAACTTTGTTTTGGTTATTATATGTTACTTTTTTTAGGATAGATGGCGTTACTTATCGAATTGAAACCGAATTACAAGATTTGTCAGCAGTTTTAAAAGCATTTTATTGTTATACTAAAACTGTTTAATCGATTGCAATTTAACGATTGTCAAAGTGTTTATTTTTGGCCTATTGTTTTACTTCCAATTTATTAATTAATCATTCACCCGAAAATGAAGGACACTCAACGTGACTTGCCGCCCAAAGATGCCAAAAAGGAGAAAGAAAAGGAAAAGGATGACAAGGAAAATGAAATGAGTGAAGAGGACAAGCAATTGCAAGAGGATTTAGAGATGTTGGTAAGCCGGCTAAAAGAAAGTGATACTAGTCTTTACTTGCCAGCTTTGGAACAATTAAGGTCGCAAATCAGAAGTGCAACAACCTCAATGACCTCAGTACCTAAGCCTCTGAAGTTTTTACGGGTTCATTACGATACTCTTAAGAATATTTATGAGTCCATGCCTAATGAGGAGACTCAACGATTTGTCGCTGATATCATTTCAATTTTGGCAATGACCATGCCATTAGATAAATACGATGTCGGAGAAGCTTTAAGGTAGTTTGTTTTTCTTTTAATAACAAAAAAAATGTTTGAATTTCTCTCATTGTTATTTATCCTTCAACAGGTATCGACTGAAAGGAAGTCGAGAAGAAATCGGTTCATGGGGTCATGAATATGTTCGTCACATTGCTGGTGAGATTTCAAGTGATTGGCAAAATGAATCTACTCCCGAACACAAGACCAAGCTTATTGAACTGGTTCATGATATTGTACCTTATCATATGAAGCATAACGCTGAAGCGGAGGCAGCTGATCTTCTCATGGAAATTGAGAAACTCGATTTGTTGGACAGTTACATTGACGATGAGGATGTTTGTCAAAGAGTCTGTCTTTACTTAACAAGTTGTGTTCCTTATGTGCCTGACCCAGAAAACAGTAATATTCTTAGAACGGCTCTTAGAATATTCTGCAAATTCAACAAATTACCTGAAGCCTTGCGTTGCGCAATGCAGCTAAATGATTTGGATCAAATTAAAGCCATTCTTAAGGCCTGTAAGGATCCTGTTTTGCAAAAACAATTAGCCTTCATGATAGGAAGACAACAGATTTTCCTCATGGATGACATTTCGGATAGCGAACTTACTGAAATTATGTCAAACGCTCATCTCAACAGTCATTTTCTTGCTTTAGCTCGTGAATTGGATATTCTTGAACCTAAAACTCCCGAAGACATTTACAAAAGTCATCTTGAAACCTCTACTCGTTCTTCTCATGGCGCAAGCAATGTTGATTCAGCTCGAGCCAATCTAGCTTCATCTTTCGTAAATGGTTTTGTCAATTGTGGGTTCGGAAAAGATAAACTACTTTTGATTGAAGATGGAAATAAATGGTTGTACAAGAACAAAGATCATGGTATGCTTAGTGCCACAGCTTCCCTTGGTTTAATTTTATTGTGGGATGTAGACAGTGGACTTACCCAGATAGATAAATTTTTGTACTCAGCCGAAGATAATATCAAAGCCGGTGCTCTTCTTGCCTGTGGTATCGTTAACTGTGGAGTAAGAAATGATTGTGATCCCGCTTTGGCTTTGCTTGGTGATTATGCTACTCACAGCTCACCTCAAATGCGAATCGGTGCTATCATTGGTTTAGGATTGGCTTATGCTGGATCTAATCGTGAGGATGTTATTAGTACTCTTCTTCCCGTTCTTTCAGACTCCAAACAAAGTATGGAAGTATTGGGTATCACCGCTGTTTCATGTGGTCTCATTGCTGTTGGCTCGGGAAACTCTGATGTGACAGCAAATTGTCTTCAAATTTTAATCGATAGAGACTCCCAAGCAAAATTCGATTTAAAGAATGAGCCTTTCGCTAAGTTTTTATCTTTAGCTATTGGTTTATGTTATTTGGGACGCCAAGAAGAAGCTGAAACAATTCAAGCAACTTTAGATGTTCTCACTAACGAACCTTTCAAAGCAATGTCCAAAACTTTACTGGACATTTGTGCATACGCAGCAACTGGAAATGTTTTAAAAATCCAACAATTACTTCATATTTGCTCCGAAAAGAGAGATTCTAAAGAAGAGGGTGGTGATTCTTCTTCAACTTCCTCCTCTTCATCATCATCCTCATCCTCATCTAAAAAGAAAGATTCTTCTAGCAGTAGCTCATCAACCTCCGATCTTTCAGCCCAACAAGCAATAGCTACTTTGGGGATAGCTCTAATAACAATGTCGGAAGAAATAGGTTCTGAAATGGCTTTTCGATCATTCGGCCATCTGTTACGTTATGGAGATGCAGCCATTAAAAGAACCGTTCCCTTGGCCTTGGCTCTCATTTCGGTTTCCAATCCTAAACTTAATATTTTGGAAACACTTAGCAAATTCAGTCACGATACTGATATGGAAGTTGCCTGTAATGCAATCTTCGCCATGGGAATCATTGGTGCAGGCACCAACAATGCAAGATTAGCTACAATGTTGCGCCAACTTGTACAATATCATGCTAAAGAACCCAATGGACTCTTCATGACCCGAATCGCCCAAGGTTTAACACATTTGGGTAAAGGTACACTCACATTATCACCTTTCCACTCGGATCGGCAACTTTCAGTTCCGACTGCATTAGCTGGTATATTAATCGTTTTGGTCAGTTTATTAGATGTTAAATCAACTATTCTCGGTAAATCCCACTATCTTCTATACTACCTGACTGCAGCCATTCAACCTCGAATGCTGGTTACTTTCAATGAAGATCTCTTGCCCTTACCAGTACCAGTTCGTGTTGGTCAAGCAGTTGATGTTGTAGGTCAAGCAGGTAAACCCAAAACAATCACTGGTTTCCAAACACACACTACTCCAGTTTTATTAGCTCTCGGGGAAAGAGCAGAGCTTGCAACAGAAGAGTACCAACCTTTAACACCTATTTTGGAAGGTTTCGTGATATTAAAGAAAAATCCAAACTATAGTGGATAGAACAAAATATTTATCTAATTTTGTCATTTAGCTACCATAAAAAAAACAAAGAAAAACGCAAAACCAATTAATAAATTAACCAAATTTGTATACTGGAGTGGGATTGAAGAATCCGATTGAAAAGGATACAAAAATTGCTAACTTGTTCATTGATATTTTTTTTCTCCTACAACTCTTTATTTCTATTCTGTCCTCTTTTTCTCCGATCTATCTTTTTTTGTAAGATGACCATCTACTTCTAATATTCTTAAATGGTTTAGCAATGTTTTGATGATTGATAATAAAGTTCACATTGGATTATAAAATTTCAAGTTTGATAAAGTATAAGAATAATTAATCAACTTATCGTATTTTTAATAAAAGTTTCAAAAATCACGCAGTTTATACAATAAATGACTTGTATGAAAAAATTTCTTAATGAAACTAAATCATTCTTTTATACCAGAATTAAAGAATAACATGAACAACACTGTTCATCTCGATAATGTGAATGCAATGAATGATTTGAATAATATGATAAATATGAAGTTCATAGATCATGTCACATGAGAAATTATAAAGATATGATTCGCTAGATGGCATTGTCTAATTTTGAGATTTTCACTGCTTTTACATTGTGTTTAAATTTAAGCAACTATTTTGACTCATCTTCAAGTCTTTTTTTAATTATCTTTAATTATAATATTCTAATTCCCAACTTACTCCCTTGAGCTTGTGCTTTGTAGTTAACTATAGTCAAAATGAATATCCGTTGTGCTAAGCCGGAAGATTTAATAAACATGCAGCATTGTAACCTGCTATGTTTACCTGAAAATTACCAGATGAAATATTATTTCTACCATGGTTTATCTTGGCCTCAACTATCATATGTAGCTGAAGATGAAAGTGGTAAAATTGTCGGATATGTCCTGGCGAAAATGGAAGAGGATTCAGAGGATGATCCTCATGGTCACATTACCTCATTGGCTGTCAAGAGATCTCATCGTCGTCTAGGATTAGCTCAGAAATTAATGAATCAATCATCTCGAGCTATGGTTGAATGTTTCAACGCCAAATATGTTTCACTTCATGTGCGAAAAAGCAATCGAGCTGCTTTACATTTATACGCCAATACATTAGGATTTGTAATTCACGAGACTGAACCCAAATACTATGCGGATGGTGAGGATGCCTATGCCATGAGAAGAGACCTTGCTTCTTTTGCTAAATCTGATACTAATAAATCCAGTTGAAACAAGTACATGTGTATTTTGTTTATCTTTATTAAATTCTCAGCTTCATCAGACATACATTTTTGTTACCACTACAGCTGATTTGGAATTAAGATGTGTTTCTTACTTTTTCTACTAATTTCCAAGAAATTTAAAATTTAGTCAACAGATCAATGTTATGTTTGGTTAACACTCTTAACAAAAGCAAATATTTGAAGACCACAATTTGAAGGATAAAGATTAATCGAGACGAAATGAACCTAGAGTAATAAATACGGGAAATAAGGTTTTTGGTACAATTTAAAGTTGGAAGTAAAAAATCAAGACCAAAGTGTTAACGATTAGAAAAGGCAGCAAAAGTGATTAAAAATGGATGGATTAAGTGAAGCATAATTTCTAAACTAGCTCGTTTAAACCTTAATTTATAAGCAACCTTCATTATATTAACCATTATTGAAATAGATTGACAACAATCAAAGGTTCAATGAACACTCACCTATGGGGGGCTTAAAATCGCTTCGATTGTCAAGGTTAATTATTCAACTTAAGGTTCAAAAGAGTAAACAACAATAGCTGTTGTGACTAAATTTGGTTATCAAAATTTAACGAAAGGTTAATTTTATCAAATGAAAAAAAATGAAACCAAAAATCTGTAATCTAATGCTGAAATCTAGTGAAAAGGATATTGAACGTCAATTTGGCCTCTCATAACTGATCAAAGCAAGTATTGTTAATCAAACTTCCTGCTAAAGTTACCTCGAGAAATTAACTTCTAATAACTTATTTGTTCAATCTCAAACTTAAATATTTAGTTAGTTTTACTTTTTAGTGAATACTGATTGCGGAAACTATATTTAGCATTAATTCAAGGTATATCCATCAATCTCACCTAAATTTGAAACAATTTTCTAAATCATTACACAAAAAAACTCACGATCAATGTTAAACAGTTATGCATTTATGATAAAATATTAAAAACATGATTTAAATACAAATGAGATTATTTCATTGTATTATGGCATGTAAAACCATGCATTTGGTTAATTATTCAACTGACAATTTTAAGGTTTAATAATGGTAAGAATTACGAATCAAATGATTAATATCTATTGTCAGATCATGAATAATAAGATTGAAGATGTATTACAATCAGATGCAGCTATAATTAAAGGGAGTAAAGATGGCAACAATTGAAATTGAATGTCAATTTGATTATAAGTTTCATAATGTGATGGCTAAATTGTTCATATGTCACATCTCATCCTGACCAGCAAACAATTAATGTGTCCAACTATATGATGATAGCACAAATTTGAAGGTGAACAATTAAATAGAGAAGTATTTAAGGTAATGTTTAATTTTATAACCTAAATTGACGGACAGAGTTACATCAGCAAAAGAACGACAATTTACTCGAAGATTTGACTTGCTTTTAATTGTATACTGATTTAATAATTTGCCATTATAATAAGGTAAAGGATATATCTTTAGATTATGTATTTGCTTTTGAAATTGATTAAATAATCAAAACAATGAATTGTTATATTAATCTACTGTGAATGTAACAGTTAATAGCGTAAATAAGAAACAGATGAAAGCTTATTTAATACTCCAAAACGAACTGCTACTGATACATTGTATAAGTTGTAAATTAAATTAAAAATTATTATCAATAACTGTTATCAAATAAAATGGACCACTTAATTTTCAGGTAAATTACAGGATAAATTAACAGAAAGTTGGATTAATCTGATTAAGTTGCACAGCAAAGAAAAGGTTAACTGACCATTGAAATAAAACAAGGATAAAAAGGTTAAAACATTCATTAAGAAAGATCAACAGATGATTAGTTGATACCTAAAATCTGACGATGAAATTTGAATTTGATGACGAGTATAGTTAATCCTGTTAATAAGTTCATTGTTTGACCATATTGGTTTGATAGTAATGACTTGTAAAAAATTGATGCAAACAAAAAAGCTGATGAGGGTTTACATCAACAGCTTGTCTATTCAAGTTTGACTTGCAAAAGTACTGGCGAAAAACTCGTCAATTTCAATCATTTAATTAAACAAAATTGATGTAAATGATTAAATAGATCGATTAACCTTGATTAAAACCCGTATTGTCAATAATAAAGATGATTCAATTTACACTCATTTTCATAGATGAAAACATCACCAGCAACCTGTAAACCTCCATGTCCGACAAATCACTTTCATTAAAGAAACTGTTAAATAATTCCGATGAAAGTCTTAAACTTATTTAGATAACAGTTCAACAATCAAATAACAATGTCATAATTAGCAAAATATTTAATAAAAATAAAACTGTAAAATTGATTTGAAATGAAGGATCAATTCGTAATTAACAAAATTTGTTTCGCTTCAGCCTTTACCCAAAGAGCTGAATAATGGGTCGATCTATCGATTCCCCAATCAATATATTGATAATGTGAAAGCCCAAGTGATTAAATTGTTTAATAGTTAACTCGAGTGAAAGTAATTATGGTCAACTGATTATCAAGCCCTATTACAATGGTCACACAATGATCAATTGGACAAGGTTTAAATCGCCATTTAATTTCAAGGTTTCAATCAAATACAATCGGAATGAACATTGAATGAGCAAAAAATTTATTTCATTAATAATTGGCCTAAATGACCTTCTAGGATGATGATTAAATTTTTATCTTTGATTATATAAGGTTCCCTTTTGTTGGTCAATTCAATTGTAATATTGTTACATCGGATTGGCCAGCAACAAAATGTTTTCAAATAATACCCAAGAAAAAAATATCAAATAATGAAACTACATACATAATAGTTGGTAATTCAATAACAAATGAAATGAAAAAAGGTAATAAGGATAATGATGATTAAGGACGATTTACTAATGTCAATTTTGATTGTTAACATAAATCGTAAGAATCCTTGTTAGTCCTTGAAGGAAACACTCAAACAAATCTCAATGTTTTCACATTTGTACAGTTAAAATCAATTGATTACAATTTGGTAAAATGTTGAATTGTAAAACTGAATTGAGCCGGAAGGCATTGCTCCTATGGTCAGCCTTGATATTTAACATTGACCATTAACAGACTGTGTTAATGAAAAAAATATGTAATAACATTACCAATCCTCACCTTTGTGGAGTTTGTATTACACAGAATACAATGATTTGAATAACCATTTGGTAATCATTTTATTTGATGATTTATTCAACACTCAACAATCAATCAAGTATAACAAAAAGCTAAGATTATTTATTTAATTCAATGTTTACAGTAATCAGTTGCAATATTAAATTGGCAGTTATTGGGTTAGATTGAAATATTGTAGGCTTTTTCATATTGATTTCAATGGGGTTTTAGTTTATTAACAATGTTTCTTGTCGAGCTTTTGTTTTTATTGTTAAATGTGGTTTTTGTATGACAGCTTAATTATATCAGTTCAACTGTTTGAGTTGATAATGATTTATTTGCGTATTTCAACTCTAATCGCAGCAATTATCCATTGCGTGTCACTTTAAATTGTCAATCGGCGTTTTTTGCTTCAAATTTGGTGAAATAAATTTGAAATGGCAATTTATTTGGGTGTTGGTTAAATTTCTTGTGTAATTTAAATGATATAACCAGGGAATGTAAACAAGGAAATGATAATAAACATTGGCAATGTCCAAGATTTGTACCCAAAAGGCTAGTCTTGAAGGACAAGGAGTTTGAAGACATTTTTTTGCTATGGTTAGAGTGGATTGGGTTCAACATGGGTTTATCATTGTTATTATCATTTCAACGCTAATTTACTGACAATAATGGCTCTAAATAATGATTATGGAGTTTCAATTCAATTATGGGAATCTCTTATCCAATGGCAATTACCTTTTCGTGTAAACCTTCAAGAAATCGTCATTCATACTACAATCAACTTTCCGATTTTTTCATCTCTATTGTCAATCATTAAAAAGCAGTATTTCCCTCTCCGCAAGGAAACCTTCATCTTCATCTTCTTCATGAACAACTGATTTCGGAGATTACCTTTATTACCTTCAATCCAGATAATCAAAGCAAACTGTTGACCACCAAATCCAGTCATTTCATTAAAGTCATTATCAAAACAATTACAATGACAACCAAAGATCTCTGACTGAAAATGGGTTTCTCTGGTTTAACTTTCCCATCAACATATCTTGAATCTAATTTTTACTTTTGTCACAGAAAACAATTACAATATAATTTGCATACCTACTAATTAAATCAAAATAAATGTTCACTGATTAATAATAAAGCTAGTTGGCTAAAAACCTATTGAACTACGGGAAAAATAAATTTGGATAACCAAGTAATTCAAGGTTTGATCAGTGAAAAAAAAGATGCAGTGAAATGGTTAATTAATTTACCAATAATAGCTTGCAAATGATTATGACAAGAGGCCGATGATTATACTGATGACAATAAGTTTCACACGATTTTAATGATTACTCGCTAATTATTAATCAAATCACAATGAGCGCGTCAACATAGAGTTTAAATTCAACTTGTTATTCCCAGTAAATCTGTTGATTAAGCTAGCAAAGAAACACGGGTAAACAACAATTGGTTTTTGTCAATTTGTATTGTTTTTTTTGTGATTAACTAACTTGTCTTGAATTGTTTGACTGTCACAGACACTGTTAACTGTATGTACATACACAAATCAAGTCCTTCATTAGGCTAGTTAATCATTATTACAATTTAAACTCAACAATTGACAGTCTCTCCATCCAGTCTTGCTTTGCCTACAAGGACAATCTCCACCTTAGCCACGATTAAACCTTGCCACCCACTTTCTTAATTGTGATACATTTAATTGTTATAATGTAAGTATATCCAAGTATCTTAGTCATTTCCCTCCTCTTGTCATCATCTCTCCTCCTTTTTTCCTCACTCTCTCTCTCTCTCTCTTTTCATCAACCTCTTCATTACCATAACATATCCACTTTTTTTCAAATGCAATACAGTTGACACTGTAATACACCTCGTGTATTCCCCGTCCTCATCTTCTCTCTCTTTCTCTCTCATCTTCCAAGATTAAGTTTCCTCTGATAGACATGGTTACCTGTGATTTCAATCCTCAACCTGTGGGCTTCAATTCCCTCCCTCTTCTCAAAAAACCACCTTCCTCTATTCAGCTGGTTAAAGCCTAGGTCAATGGGAAACCATTGAGTTGTGATACATAAAGTAATAACAAAAAAAAAATGATTGAAAAAAGTGAAATCACCAATTGTTATATTTTGTTATCAACTCCTTCTTTAATAAATAGCGATATTAATCATCCACCATATGATTTTGTAGTTGATAAAAAGGGTTTTGTGTGAACACAAAACTCATATTAATTTCAGTTTATCTTGTCATTTAGCTAATCACCAACCAACCATCAACTAACGATCAATTTAACATCAACCCAAACTCATCCAACTATTGACCAGTGCAAAGTGTCTTTACTATCAATTGTGATCTAATCAACCTCATCTTGTTTTTGTTTTTGTTTTGTTTTCACTAATCAATTGTTTTGGGTTCATCAAGTTATCATGAAGACTCCGAGTTGGAAAAAATGGTTAATACTAATTGTTGGATTAATGGAGAATCTAATTTTCACTGGAAGCATTCTCGGTTGGTCTGCATTGAATTACATGCTTAAAGAAGAAGGTGTTTTTGAAAACCTTTGTGATTTACCCGTAAATTCAGACATTCATATTCCAATGATTCCAAGCATTTTGCAAAACTATTCAACAATTGAATATCTTCCCTTTGAAACACACAACAATTTAATGCCACCATCAACCCAATCATCATTAATAACATCATCAAATGTTTCAAGCGTCTTTTACACCAACCAAGTATGTAAATTGATCAACTTTCACTTATTTTCACTCAATTTCCCAAAAATTCATTCTCACTCATTTCCACAAAATTCAATGAGACACTTTAATTTCACTATTTCCGGAATTCACACTAATTGTTATTCCAATCTCATTCTAAATTGTCCTCAAGTTGAACCTAACTGACGTTGGAAAACAGAATTCTATCAAATCAGATTCCATTGATCAAACCAGAGCAACTGTGTATTCATCAGTAATTAAGTATTCAAATCAAGTTGAACCAAACCTTGAAAATACCCAAAACTATGGAAGTAAACAATTCAAACAAATTGATAAAATTAGTCGACATTTGCAATCATTTGTAAAATCAACAAGATTTTGTCAATTTCATGATATAAATTGTAACGGAAAAAAGTGTAAATTTTGCATAATTAAGGAAGCAATTAACTTTTTTGTGTAACAACTTGTAAAATTGAAAATCCAATGAAGGCCTGACGATAATGAGACGAGTAAAGGAAATGACCTTTTCAATGTTTAACTATTTAAATCAACAGAATCAGATAAATGACCGATACCTGGAAGTGTTCACAATTCATCTAATTGTGAAGGTGATAATGATTGCAATATCAGTTGAAGTCAAGTCTTGCAAAAAAACACATTTCTCCGAAGATTTGAGTTTGTTTTTTTATTGTTCAAAATTGAACATTTTAAACCATTTGAAGGCAAACCCGGAACCTTTAAATATTAATTTGAAGGTTAATTGTCAAATTAACTAAATTTCATTCTCTCCTAAAACGGTTCAGCATTTATTAATAAATCACTGATTTCTGTACTCGGTTGATCACCTCAGCAGGTCCAACAGTTACAAGGACTAAACAGTCAACATTTGATTCAATTGTTCAATTAATAGTTGATGAGAGACAAAAGCTCATTTTGCTTGATTCATTGTCAACAATCAAATATCTCGATTTCTAATCAATTTACTGATTTAAAATAAACACTAATTGTTGACTTAGTTTTCAGGTTTTCTCAGTTTATCCTAAAGATTTTGCTGTTTTTCATTTTCCGATGATTTACTGATTGTTGGACGGAGATTGTTGATTTAGATTCACTGTTTCAGGTTTATTTGTTTGGTGAAAGTAAAAATGTTTGTTTTTCTGTTCTATTTTCATGGTCAATGTCGATTTAATCATTCAGAATCAGTACGAATCTTTTGTAACCTTAATTACTGTTAATGTTGTTTCCTGACAATTTTTGCAACAATTTGGTTACATTTAACTTGATCGACAATCAATTCTGGTTACCAATTGTTGCTAATATTAACATTGAATCGAGAAAATTAGTTGATTATTTACATGGAAAAGCAAATTTCTAGAACAATTTACATTCATATTTTGATCAGAATTGCTTGCAAATTACAATATAATTAGTGTGAATGGCTAATGGAGTGAAATTTTCTGCCAATGTTTTCATGGAAGCTTTACGTTTCTTGTTGATACATTTTATGGATTCATTTGTTGTTTTTCAGGCTCATTATTTATCAACAATTTATTGATTCTCATTTATTTAGGATCTGACTGATAATTCAACACGCTTATCATCAATAATATCTTCTCTGTCATCAACACCAACGCCATCAACATTAACAATTACAAGCAAAACCTGTGCAACTCAGGATCGTGTTTTAAATTTAGCTTTCACTGTTGGAACCTTTTTCAATGGCTTTACTGCCTTTGTTTGGGGCTTTTTGCTTGACAAATGGGGCTTGAGAAGGGTTCGTCTCTTGATCAAGTGAGTAATCAATTTAACTAATCACAATCTATTTTAAAATGATCATTTTAAGGTGATTTTAGACTTCCATCTTTACAATTAATGCATAGAGTTATTGGGTTTGTTTCATTGATGCTTACATTTTTAGGTGAAAATTTGGTTGAGTTGGTATCATAATGTTAAATTTACCCATTTCTTGATTGTTTGGGAATTCAAGGAATTCATTTTATTAAGTAAATAAATTGAATTTGATTTGCTAGGAAAGTGCAAAACTGTAAATTGCATTTATACCTTTAAACGGCTTCGTTTGGTTTGCTTATTGATAGTCAATGAAACAATTTTACTGCCAATTTAGTGATTTATTTGTTTTTAAAGTAACAATTTAGATTATACCTTTTATGTATTTCAGCTTATTTATGTAAATGGTTCGTGATAAATCATTATAATTGATTGTGGTTAATAATGTTAATAATAAAATTGTACTCTTCTCATTGACAGTGCGTTTTTAACACTTGGTAGTATTTTACTTTGTTTCACCTCAAGAGGTAAGTTGCTTTTCAATTTGTTTTCTTGATGATGTTTTTCGTCTTTGACTGTTGAAAGTCAACAATCACAATATTGTTAGTTTGATTGTTTGACTATAAAAATGACAGAATAAGAAAAAAATTGACAACATAAAGGCCGTTTTCTTGGCTTGTTGGTTACTCTTTTAGACAAAATATTGTCTTGATTAAAGGCTCAACATTTTTGGGTGTTGAAAGTATTGTCAAAGATTGTTGATCCAGATTGATGCACATGAAATGATAAATCCAGTCTTGTCTTAGATTATTCAAGATTTAATAATCTCGTACAAAGAAGCACGTTCATTATGTAACCAGATTTTATTTATAATCTTAGGCCTACAGCAACCACAATTTGAATAAGATGTTTTAGTAACAATATTTCAAACAATTAGATCATCAATATCTGGTTTCAGCTGAAAACCCGCTGTGTTTTAATAGCAACTAACTCCTTCCAGCCGATATTGTAACAATGTTACTCTGTGACAATGGCTTGTTGGTGAACCCTTTGTCTATAGTGATTATTATTAATTTATGCTTTATTTTTGTTTAATTATTAGTTAATTAATTGTGCTTTTTTGAGTTGAATAATTTATAACTTAAATTACCAAACAAACGTTACTTCTAAACAATTTCAATCAATCTGTTTAACCTTAATGCAATATTTCACTGTTGAGTGTTTCATCTTTTATCAACCTCATATGATATTAATCCTTTGTTGGCCTCTTCTTAGCTCGATCATACTTGATATTTCCATCAGTTATACTTCTATGCCTCGGTGGCGTTCCTCTTCGAATTGCCAATATGCAAATAGCCAATCTATTTCCAAAACAGCGATCATCTGTAATTACCTTCTATAGTGGAGCTTTCAGTGCGTCAGCGTTCACTTTTGTCATTCTTAAATTTATGTTTGACGCTGGATTATCTTTCTATTGGACCAGCTTTACCCTTGTACTATTAAGTCTTGCCATGTTACCAGCAACCTTTTTCTTATTACCTTCAACTGTTATCAAAGAGGATGATCTATCTGGTTCTAAGCTTGCCTTAACCTTTACCGGAAATCGTAAATATTATGAGAAAAATATTACCGGTCCAGTTACATTAGAAAAATTTCGTTCCCTGAAAAGTCCTTCAACGGGACGCAAAGTATTTTCATCATTTTCATCAACCACATCATCTCTATCTCCATCCATAGAGATTCCAAATAAACTTTCTTCAGGTCTACCCATTCCTCAAAGGACTACCTATGAAGCAGATAATTTAGCTTATGTTTCTCATGGATCTGACGATGATAGTTTAGGTAACCTTTCACACATTTCAACGACATCGACTGTTACAACAGGAGCAACGACGCCAACCTCATCAGTTGATGGTTCACCTTCATCATTATCTCCGTCAACAGTTACACCAAACCCTGGTGTTTCACCACCACCAGTTCCATTGAAAGTTTCACTCTTCTCTTTAGCCTTCCTTCTTCATCAATGGTGGTTCTCTTGGCTTATAACATACATGATTATGTATGTTGGATCCATGAATCTTTGGTTAAATCGTGTTACCCATGATGCAGTGGTTGCAGGCAACTTTACTAAAATTTATGGTCTCATTCAAATACTGTCTCTTGCCATAGCTCCTTTAGCTGGATTTTGGATGGACTATCAAGTTAACCAAGCAGATTTAGTCGCAGATCCACTAGAAAGGAAATTAAAACGTATTAATTCAGGCTTCTGGCCCATGATGTTCACGACAGCAACTTTAGCAGGAATTTTGGCTTGTCGATTCTTTAATACTCCACTTGCCATTTATATATCGATACTTTTCATAACCTTTCTACGTTCTTTCCTCGTCGCTGTTGCCTCAGCTTTCTTAAGAATAAGGTAACTACACAATTTTACTTATTTTAACGAAACAAACTTAATTTCATCAGAATAAGTCTACCAAATTCAATCTTTTGACAATGGTGCATTTGTTTCAATAGACCTATTCTTTAAATTATATTCTGTTTTGTTATTATTGTGTTCATTTCAAATACCTAATCCCATGTAAATTGAGCTCATATATATTTTTTCTGGCCAACCCTTAAAATTGTTTTAATGCTGAATGAAATTTCAGAAATCACATGGACATTACTCAATCATAAGGTCAATGTTTAATCAAAATTTTGATAGTCATTTAAATAAGGAAAAACTATGACCTTTTCTTTTCTATCATTTTCAACATTTTCCCTGTTGTCTGTAAAATTTATATTATACAAACACTATTAAACAGAATAATCAGAGCGTTAACAGGAGAATAGTAAAGATCAACAGTAAATGACTGCTTTTTGCGGCATTGAAATTAATTTTCTTATAGTCTTTAGTCTTGAATCTTGATTATCGTATTGCAATTCAGTTTTCCCAATTTCCAAAGCTTTTAGAAACATTTATATCTTAATTAACACATAGAACACATTGATTACTCGTATATTTGGTGTAACACAACATCAGTTCATAATTTTTTAATTTCAACCATTTACTAGAAATTTGAAAACAATTGAATGAATAAAAATCAAAAATGAATATGTAGTTGGTTTGTATGCTTGCTAACCGATTCCTCTAATGTCCATTAACAGGTTTCCTGGTGACCATTTCGCTCGATTACTTGGTATTATGAGCACCTTTGGAGCAATTATCTCATTATTACAGTTTCCTCTTTTCATTTGGGAGGCGAGTTCACCTGAATGTGCTTTATGGGTAAGTCAAATCTAATCGATAAAAAAAGTTAAAATTATTCGAAGTCTAATTTCGTTTATCAATCTTATTTTCAGGTCAACCTATTCAATTGTGTTTGCACTGTTTTGGCGTTTTTAAATCCCCTTCATCTTGCATCAAGAAGACTACAGAAACGGTTGCTGGAAAAGGAAGAAAGACAGTTGATTCTCGCTCAAAGTTAATTTTGAACGCTTATTAATCACTGGTGATCAGGGTAAAATAGCAAAATCAATTTTAGTGCTTTCAAGTCTCTAACCTTTCTCTCTTGCTATTCACCAATAGGTCCTAAACCATCAACTTTCAATAATCATTTGAATTTTCATTATTTCATCTTGTAATTTAACTAAAGCCAAAACAATTGTTGACCTCAACCTTTGTTGCTCCTTGTTAATATTTAACCCATTTTGTTTTTCACTAATCAAATGGCTAATAGTAATTAAACTTGACAATCTTAAAGGTTTTCAAGGGTTGCTACTTATTGCATTGTACTTCCAGTGGCGTGTACAAAGTACGATGTGTTTGTTTTTTATAAATATTTTGAAATTTTAACATTTATCTATTTATTAATTTCCAAATTTGATATAAATATTAATTGTTATTTGTATTGTGCTAATTAAAAACTTATTGCCAAAAAATTAAAATAAATCTTAAGGCTGAAATGTAAACTTGTTACGACTCTCTCATTATAATCAATAAACAATGAAACGTGTCTTCAGTTATAACTAATTATTGTTTTTATTTGTAATTAAATAGAAGGTGAATGAAAACTATAAAAAATAGTTTTTATAAAAAAAACAATGATCAATGAAGTGATCATGAAGTGTGTATAAGAATGAAAAATTACAAGAAAATATTGAGTTTGTTTTTTAAAATTCGTACCCAAAATGGTGATCCAATAACATTGATTGTTTATGATCAGCATCAGGTAATTATTTGAGAAAGTCAAGCATCTAATGCACTGAGTTTCAAGTATCGACGGAAAATTTAACAGTTTATAGCGAAGAACTTTTTTTACTAGTCAATCATCTTCATACATCAATTGTAATCGTGTGCTGTAGTTTTGTCTAAACAAAAAAATCAAATTTAATTAAGCTGATTGTGTTGAGTTATTATTTGAGCTATTGTTATTATTATCGTTTCCATCAGCTCCAAGTGCTTCATCGACTAAAGCCATAATTGTTTTGAAATTACGAGTAGAGCCAGCATGGTTACCATACCATGGATATTGAGATGGGCACGAGGTTGGATGGCAAATTGGCATATATCGAGTGTCTGATCGAACAGCTTCATCAGCTGTAGCTGCTTCACCATTCTTATCGAGATAGTGTTTAACGACACAAGTATGGGGACGATTACAGGCTCCAGACTTGGGCTCTTCACATTTAGGACTCCAAGTGCCCAAAGGTTGAGGATCTTTCATCCAGGAAATCAATTGTTGGAAGGTGACAAAGTAAACATCCTTGTGGTCCTTTAATGTTTGCTCGATAAATTTGTTCAAGGCTCGAACCTTGGTTTTAGAGGTGAACCAGGTAACATGGAAATTCAATTGGAATGGTGCACGATTAGTTGAATAATGGCGATTAAAGTTGTCTGTTAGGAAGTCGACTATGTCTGATCCATCATCTGTTTCATCAGCCGATGGGAAAACACATTGATCCAAGTGATGACATGTATTAAATTCATTGAAATATGGGTTGATTGGAATTTCCCAGAGTCCTGGATAAGCTTTGGTTGGACATTTAAGAGGCCGACCAAGATAAGGTGAGGAACGTTTGGATCTATCCAAAAGATGAGTTGATCGTTTCTGCCTTTGAGGAGTTCCTGGTGGTGGTCCTCGTCCATTTCGTCCATCAGAATTAAGAATGTCTGCTCTTCCTTCAGAAGATGAACTTCCAGATTGACCATTGCCTCCATTATTATTGTTGGCAGCATTGTTTGAACAGTCAAATGGTTGACGATGATCAAATGTGAAGGGCCAAATGGGTACAGGACTTCGAGGAGCAACAATCGTAGAGTCGTACATTAAACCAAAATCATGTAACATTTCAAACATTGCATCGCCACCTGATAAGAATAGAAATTAAATTTTAACCATTTTGCTTCACTAGTTTTTTTCAAGTTACTAGGTTATTACCAGGTTTAAAGTAAGGTCCACGATGGCCGACAATATTGTCCCTTGTAAGGACTCCGTTTGTGGTAACTCCTCCATTGGCAAATTTAAGAAGTATTTCTCTCATTCCAATAACTTCTTCAGCCCATTGAGAATAGTTGGCACGATCAGTCCACCATGTTTCGGGTGTTCTATGACTACAAAGAGATACAAATTTATTCAATACAAATTTGATCAATTACCTTTTATGGCTTACGTGATTGTATGAAGTCCAATTTCGTGTCCCTGTGCAGCGAGCCATTGAATTTCTGCATAATTGGCATATTCATGATTGATGAAAAAGGTTGATTTGATTCCACATCCATTTGGATTATTCCTAAAAGATAAATCATGTTTAATATTTTTGAACACACATAATTATTGCAATAAACGGAACAACAAAAGGATAACAGAACCATTGAGACTCTCAATTCAAGCTTTGAGTATGATTTTAAAATAAATTCACCTTGATTGGGCGGTTGAATATTTGCCACTGTAACCAAGAATCTTCTTGTAAGGATCAAAGACAAGTTCATTAACAGCTCCACTGAAACTGAGCAGAATAAATTGAGGAACTTGTGATACTGGCAATGATCCTAAAAGAAAAGAAAATGTATATTAGAAAATATTTGTCGCTCTAATCTGAAAGATCATTTCATAAAATACAATTAAAATGACAGCCGATGATAAAATGGTAAATACCTGGAATGGTTGTTCCTTCATCAGAGCAAAAACAATTTGGAAGCTGACAAGTTTGCTTATTACAA
The DNA here is from genome assembly GCF_039701765.1 of Tetranychus urticae. Classification (NCBI taxonomy): domain Eukaryota; kingdom Metazoa; phylum Arthropoda; class Arachnida; order Trombidiformes; family Tetranychidae; genus Tetranychus; species Tetranychus urticae. The sequence continues at coordinate 18,184,892 of NC_142958.1, read as the reverse complement.
ATGGTCAATTTTTCTTGATTTGTTGAAAATTTTTCTTCTGGATCTTCTTCAACTGGACCACAAATCAAGGAAGCAGTTTTAAAAGTACAAAATTTAAGCTTGTCATCAAAATAAAGTGAAGGTGGACAGGCTTGTGAGTATGCATGGTAAGCACCGCAAAGGTAAAATCTTTTACAATTACTGGGATCAGCGTAAAGTCCATCTGATCTTGGACAAGCAAATGGAGCTTGATCATCGCCATCTTCACTTTCCTCTGGTTCCTCGGGTTTATTACGTGAAACTCCTCGTGATGGAGGCGGTGCAGGGGTCGATGAAGGTGGTGATGGAACTTGAGATCGACGACTATTTGGTTGACTACCAGATTGTGGTGCTCGTCGACCTTGTCCCCATGTTTGACCTGTCGATAGAAATAAATAGAATACGGAAATTTAATACAATCATATGTAACAAAATGATCGGCATTTACGGAAGTTAATAGCGTTTACTGAACATTGTATTGTCGGGTGTATAATAATATAACAATGAAATTCAATTGATTGAAGGATTCTGCTAAATATAATAGCAATTTAGAAGCTAAAGATTCATTATTATCAAAAGGATCAAATGATAATAATCAAACTATTTGAAAACAAAAAACGTAAACAGGTTTAAATGAGAGAACAGAGAAAATTGAATTCACAATTTTCAATTTGATCATTTGATTATTATTATTATTATGACAAAAGAGGAAATTAATGACTTGACCAGGTAATTTTAATTATGGCAAATCAATAGCAAAGTTACAGCATTTTTGCGGAAGTTTGGATTAATCATTGAATATAACCTTAATTAAATCATTAGAATTAAAATTTTTGAGCTAATTTCTTAAAGATTTTAATTCAATTGATTAATGAAAAAATGGGTTTACTTGATGAAATTTTGCGACTTTTTCATTCTAAATAATTGATTTAAATTTATTCATGAACTAATATCAAGTGAGACTTTTGCAATTGAAAATCAAAATGAAAAGCTTCATCGATTTTACTAATTGTTGATATATCGCAATATTGTAAACAATTAAAGAATAGTTTAAACACAATTCGGGTTTAAATTGTCGAAGCAAATCCTTATAAAGATGATCAACTTGAAAATCATCGAACTTGATCTTTCAGAAAATTTCATCTCAACAAACTTGATCGTTTACTTGAATATTTAAGGATCAAATAAATTGTGTCATATTAAGAGTAATGTATATTTATGATATTAAAGTCATTAAAGGTTGAAAATTCATTGATGTTGAATGTTAAATTGTATGAAAATGTGTGTTGATTGGTACAATTAAGATGACCTTATAATTGTGGGTTTACTTGACTTGTTGGGAACAAGCAAAGTTTTCATCAAGAATAAAACAGTTGATTGTTTCTAATAGTTGAGCTGGCAATCTAAAAATAGTTAAGTTAAACAACTGAATTACCTGAAAAGAGATTGAAATTTCAATCAGTAGCAAAAATCAGTCTAATGATCAAGAGTTAAGAATGGAAAGAATGAGAAGAAAAAAGATGTTCCAAACCAAATTATTGTTTAATTTGTTTTCCGTGTAAAACAAAATTGTTAACACTAATTAACACATTTTAAACGGAAATTTGATCACATATAACGTAATTAAGACGATCAGATGAGGTAATACAGTTAAGTGGCCGGTATTACGCATCTGATGGACATCAGGGATAAGATTTGGCTATTAGTATCAAACGTTGCTTCCGTGTCATGCCAATTTGATTATTACAATTTTTGCTCAATTGATATTGTAAACAAGTTAATAAGGATAATGATATTGATACGTATCATGAAAAGTCAAAGTAGAGTGAGTTTGACCAAATATTGAACCAAGAAAAGTATGGAACGATTGTTGAATCTGATTTACTTTAAAGTTCATCATTGGTTAGATGCACAAATTTTAAGCTCATTAAAGCGTAATCTGCTCCACCAAATTATACAAGTAAATAACATGTTAAAATAAGCTTCTTGATTTATAAGCTTGACATGTGAACTTAATCGACAAATAAAAGGGTTTAACGGGTTTGTTACTTCTAATGCAATAATAGCGGTTTCATGTTGTACTAAAGCTGCTTGCTATTGGGACACGGGCACTTTACTTTTGAAATAAACCTGTCGCATTGGTTTGTCTATTTTTTATCAACAAAAACACTATTCAAAGAACGGGATAGATGATAAAAAAGGCTTGAAATTAAATCAGTGTCGTTTAACAGGAGATTTTTTGAAGCCAACATCAGAATTTTAGGTTTTTCCTCTTCTCATCTTCCTACTCAAATAAAATCACACATGATTGAGTTATCTGGTTCTTCCAACAAACGGTCTTTAGTCTTCACTGTTATCTACACTACTATTCCAAATAAATACATGATACAGATGACGAGAAGCACAAAATTTTAAGTTAATTAATCGGGCGTAATTAAATGATGTTAAGTGAAGAAATTGCACCAAAATTAATCAATTAGAAAAGAGTAAATTAACGTTCACCCAAACAAGATTTTTTGCCAAACCAAAAATTGAAAGCCGACGCAGGTAAAAACGTCTCAAACTGGTGGATCCATAAAAACATCAAATCAAATTTACACTATTAATTGATTTTATTGTTGGTACACATATAATAACAACACATTTAATTAACTGTTATTTGGTAGTCCGATAATTTAAAATGAGTGGTTAAAAAGGAGATCAATTGAAATCACAGTATAAACAATAGACGCCATTGTAAAAGTAAACAAATTGGGTAATGGAAAAAATGAGTCAACTTACCGATGAGTAATGTGACAAGAATAAGAAATATGGCAGTTTTCATTTCTTGGCAGTTGTTCACAGTCGAATGAAAAGATTGGATTTAGTTTAACTTAAATTATTGTCGTTTTTAAAATCAACTTTTAATTACAAATTAAATCCTTGTTTATCGTACAGCCATGGGACTGTGGTTGCTGCTGGCAAATTAGCTTGGAATAACTAGTTTTTTGTCCAAAAGGTATGTATAATTGTTTGTGTCTTTGTTTTACCACAAAAATAAAAAGGTTACATTCACAGCTTTTGTGAATATTTTGGTGATGGTTTTGATGATACAATGTTAACTTTATTCCCTCAAGTTTTTTGTTTAATATTGGGACAAAGAAAGCTGGCGATGATTATGATGGCGGTGATGATACAGGAAGAAACTGACAAGCAAATAAATTTGGAAAACCACTAAATTGAAATGAATTTAATGTTATTCCGTACTGGGCAGCAACTGGAAAGGACTAATAACATTTTGCTTGGGACATTATCGTTGTTGTTCCCAAGAAGAAGGAAAGGTAAGGAGACATCATGTTAAAGAAAGAAATTAAGGCGGTGAAGAGAGAAGAAAGATGTTATAAGATGCAGTAAGAAAGCTTCGAACGTGGCCTGTTACAGATACAGGTAAAGTTAATCTAGGTCATCAGATCACTAGTTAATGACGCCTTCTTTTTTCTCATTATTTATCTTCATCTTTGTCTTTATTCTTCTTTCATTTCAGCTTACTCCTCTTAAAGTTTTTTTCTTCATCTTCACTCCAAACAGATATATATCCACACCATATCAGGAGCAAACCCATCTTCACTGCCTTGATTGTTGATCCACAACTGCAATATCATCAATTTTATCACAATTTCTAAAGACGGGTTTAGTTGACGTTTTTCAAGCCAATCTCAGCCAACCCAAGTCAAGCCAAGCCAAGCTCACACTTTCCATTATTATTCAATTCATACCAACAACTGCGAAAGCTTCACATCATCAAAGCTTATTCCCATTCAAAGCTTTGGGATTTACTTTCGGACAAGAATGATGCTCCTATTGAATAACCTCATTCGTTGATGTAAATAGTTAAATTGGCCGATACCATCAATTCATCACTCAAGTTTCTCCAAATTCAGATATTACTTGGCCAAGGAATGTTTTCTCGACTGAAAAGCAATATGAAAATTCAATTGTAACTAATGAATCCCTCTTTTTGTCGTATTTATTGCTAAAATATAATGATATTTTCCTTGATTACCTTTTGTAATCTTTTTGGAATTGGAAATTAGTTCGCTTTTTGATTGGAATCGTAGCAATCGTAAATTTAATGTCATTATGGTGCTTAATTATTGATAAAAAGATAAAAATAAGGCTTTATTCAAGGTGAACAGGAATGTCACATAAAATGATGTATTACAACTCATGTCAAGACTTTATTTTACTTTCATATAAATTAATCTTTCTTCATGCACATGGCAAAGTGATGATAATCAAACAATTATCATTGAGCTACCAATAGCTTAATTACTCCTAATATCCACTAATGTCTTCACCGTTTCAAATTTTGATTTAGTACGTAACCAAATATTTCCTTGCTTAAGCAAACAATTGGTTTATTTAGATACACTGTGTTTAACAACATAGTTTAATGATAAATCGATCAATCAATTTAACAGTATCTAATAGATATCTACAAATAAAACAGATGCGATTGTCAATGACAATTAACTGATGAAGTAATGACAAGTATATTGATTATAATATTCTGATCTAATTAATCTTTTCTGGAACGAAAATTCATCACTTTAATTTCTTTTAGCTAAATTAAAATGATTATGATTTAATTTGAGGGTCAAATTGTTGCTATTTGATATGAAATCGGTAAGTTTATAAAGATTTAGTTTAGCAAGATTTAATAATTTGATGAAAAATTACTTGAACTCGCTGTTTGAATATAGCGCTTCACCTGTTAGTAGGTGGAGTCTATAAAGCAGCAGCTAGCAAAGTGTTGACATTTTGATGAGTTGAGTTGAAAACAAGACTCAAGTTTAAACTTAAAGTTAGTAAATGTCGCTTTGATGTCTTTTGTATTTTTGTTTGATTATTACATTTAATTATTGATAACACAATGCTAAGATTGTCTCCAGGAGAATTTATTTTCATCATTTCAAAGGTATATATTGAATTTAAGTTATTGACTTTTGAGTTTCTATTCCATCATTTTCAACACTTTCACTATTTGTTTCTTTATTAATTTTCACTTTTTTTCTTTTTATCACTATATTTTATATTAATTTAGATTATCAGGTCCAAAAATCAAATGACTTATTCTTATTCTTTGTGATATTTTGATGATTCCGAAATCCTGTCCCCTTTAATCCAAATTATTGATCTGTGTTATTAATTTTCATCTTGGTCACTCCGTGTCAACTTTTCAAAATCAAATATGTCATCGAAAAGTGATACTCTGTGTGATTTTAGTTACAATCAATTGACCACAACCACTCAATCTGTTGGTTTTTTTCATAAAATCAAATCTTATTTTGTTGATTCATCTTCAAACAAATCAAATGCCGTTTACATGAAAATACTCTCTGCTGTTTTTTATGGTTGCTCATCGTTCCTGATTATTGCTGTTAATAAAGTTGTTTTAACTTCTTATCGATTTCCATCAGCCAAATTTTTAGGTCTTGGACAAATGTTAGCTACGTTATTTATTCTTACCATTGGAAAATCAATGTCTATTATCAATTTTCCAGATTGCAGTTTGGAAATTCCTAGGAAAATATTTCCATTGCCTTTATTTTACATGGGAAACTTAATATGTGGTCTTGGAGGTACGCAAAGGCTAAGTTTACCTATGTTTACTGTTCTACGTCGATTTGCTATTTTAATGACTTTGATCGGTGAATATTTCGTGTTAAATGTGAAATCCACGCCTCCAATAATAATGACAGTTGTAGCAATGGTTGGAGGGGCAATTATTGCTGCAAGCAACGATCTCTCCTTTGATGCCCAGGGTTATATTCTGGTTCTGAGTAATGACCTCTTCACAGCTCTTAATGGTGTTTACATGAAAGAAAAATTGGATGCCAAAGACCTGGGAAAATATGGACTCCTATTTTATAATAGTCTTTTCATGTTGCCTCCAATGATCCTTTTTTCCTGGTCAACTGGTGAACTAGCCTTATCCCTCCAATTCGAGTATTGGTTAAATTTTGGTTTTTTAATCTCATTCTTATCATCTTGTATCATGGGCTTTCTCCTCATGTATTCAACTATTTTATGTACTTCATATAATTCAGCTTTAACTACAACAATCGTAGGGTGCCTTAAGGTAATATTAATGATCTCATTAGGAAATTAATTTGTAGTTTAATCGATTTTACGGACTATTTTTCTCATAACTTTTCTTTTCATCAAAATTGCAGAATATTCTCGTCACATACATTGGCATGTACATTGGTGGCGATTACATCTTTTCATACGTCAATTTTATTGGATTAAACATTAGTATGATTGGTAGCATTGTTTATTCATATTTTATTTTTATAAAATCCGAATCGAAACTACCAATCGCCAGTGGATACAAGCCTGTACCTGCAGAAGACAAAAATGAAGGAAATAACATTGAAACAAAAGGCTAGTCCCGCGTTTGATTATTTTATCTACAATTTACTTAATTATGAAATTATTTAGTGCCTTAATGACTCTGGGATTTATGGAGTTTCTATTCCGACTTTTAGGCTTGGAGCTTTCCAGCAAATGAATCATCTAAAACTTTAACTATTGCCGAATTTTTATCCAATCAACTTTCTGGATGGAAGAAGCCAACATTATTTTAATTAAATTACTGATTAATCAAATTCATCGCACTTCATCGGGTGTTTTTACATACTTGTTTTGTTATGTTTTTAAACCATTGGATAGTGGTTTACTTTTGCCATCATGGAAAGCTCAATATTATCTATTCTGTGGTTTTGTTGAATCCATATTGGATTTTTTTACCATTGAACAAAAGATTATTTCTAGATCCTGTTTTAATTTATTTATAAATTGATTTATACCTTATTCATCTTCATTCTACTAATATTTTAAATCTTTAGATTTATGATCTAAAGATTGTGTTTTATAAAAATTACGCACAGTAAACTTTCTTTTTGGAAATTGTTCATTCTCTATTCATTTCTGACTATTTTATGGTAAAATTTTACGGTTCAGATTGTCTTGAGGTTAGCTAACAAGATAATAGCTAACTGTAATAACTAGATGATGCTAGAGATACCAATAAAATCAATGCTCTTCTTTACAGCGTTTTTATCTTTATCTTTTGCTTTGTTATTTGATTTGATACATTTGATAAATGCGAATCACCTCATTCGGATCGTGTATGTTTGACGACAAATTCACTTTTTATGACCAGAATCAAGAATCACTTGCCCATTTCAAGCATGTGAAAGTTATTGTAAAAGTTCATGGTTCCAGCACCGATTTCATGAATCCCTTGAACTAACAAAATCTGTAAAAGCAATTAGCAGCCTTGGTTTAACAGTTTGAAAAAGCTGTGACAATGGTTTTCTTGAGAAGAAATTTTGTTTGTCATGATTTTTATTGTGGCTCATTTATTCTGAAAGCAAACTAATAAGCACAAATGAAACAAAGTTTTTAACAGATTAAATTAATTTTGACAATTCAAAGTGAAAAAGTCCAAATCTTTTATTAATTAACAAAAAAATCCCATTTTCATTTCAACAGATACTTACACCATCTAGTGAGCTCAACACACTTCATTTTTGTAATTATTAATATAATTTAACTAATATCTCCAACTAATTGATTGAAACATTTATTAGCTCTTAATCAGCAACAAATAAAAAAATTCAATGATTTTAATTCGTGATCTCAACAAATGTATTTTCAGCAATTATTCTCGATTTGTCAATTGCTAGTTCAAGTCAAACTCGGACTACAAACCAACACCATCTCCTATTGAAATAAACAACTAGAGATACTTGGCTTTCACTTTTCACTTTTACAAGCTCCTTTGTTTAACAATATATGATCGCAATATTACAAGGTATACTAAAATTTGATGATATTTTTGGCTTTAATTTAGAAATTTTTCATTGACACTTCGTTGGGTGAGTAAAAATTTTTAAACTTTCCGAACTGCTTCGATTTCTATCGGCTCCATCTCTTATAATAAATTCCCCATAAATAATAATAGATTCCCCATTTTTCAGTAGTCTTTTTTACATTGATTTTTAACTTCTATTAGCTCCTCCTTGGTTTATCGGAGATTCCTCTTCATTACAGTGACTTTATCTTTCTTTTTCCTGTGACTGGCTTCCCTTTACCTTTCATCCACCATCATTATTATTTTTTATCACAAAGCAGCTCGTTTAATTGTTATTTCATTACTTCGCTATCTCTCTTTCACTTTCTCTGTCTTATTGTCTCTATTACCTATTTTGCCCTCTTCTCCTTGTTTTTCATTCATACTTTCTCTTTTTCTCATTTTCTCTGACTCTTTCTCAATCTCTTTCTTTCTTTTTGTTTGTATCTCATTTTAGGGTTATGTGCCAGTGAAACAGGATTCTGGATCAATTTTTAATTATCCTTGATTAACTGAAACGCTGTGTTACCCATCTCGAGAATCAGTATAATAAACACCGATTAACTTTGACGAGACGTTGTACTGTATTGAACATTGAACTAAAGATTACTTGCCATGTTTACATGGCATTGCTGAAGTCGATATTTACACAAAACCGATTCAATTCCCGATAGTTTATGATAATGAATAATGTTTCATCCTAGTAAGCTTAACGAAGAGCATCCTGATTGTATGATGGCTCCACCGCCTGTGTCTCAACAATTTTGTTTGAAATGGAATGATCATTCATCCAATCTAGTGAAATCTTTTTCCTTAATGGCTTTTGATCAAAATTTTGTGGATGTCACTCTTGCATGTGAAGGTTCATTTATAAAAGCTCATCGAGTCGTCCTTTCTGCTTGTTCTAACTATTTTAAGGAACTATTCCTTTCCAATCCATTCAAACATCCAATAGTAATCCTCAAAGACATGAAAATGGATGATTTGAAGGCGATTGTCGATTTTATGTACAAAGGAGAAGTAAATGTTTATCAACACCAATTGGGAGCTCTCCTTAAAACTGCAGAGGTACTTAAAGTTAAAGGATTGACAGATGCAAAAGACGACGATGATGAAAATAAATTAAATCAGGATATGCGAGAAATGGATAAGGAAAACGAACCGGTTAACAATGAACTGCCTCGAACTGGTGTTGACCACTCATCTATTTTAAATGAAAATGACTGCCAAATTAATGGTGTTTCCTCACAACAACATTATCAGCAACATCAAATCCAACCTCCATTACCTTTATCAGCACACTTAGCACCTCAGCAACATCCAATCCAATTAACTCAACAACAGTCTCCTTTGCCTCAACAAATTACCGCTCAAACTGTAGCGCAAATACAAACTCAAATTTCAAATACTGTTCAACCTCACACGAGTTTGAGTCAACAACATCAACAACATCAACAACAACAGCAACCTCTAGCTCTATCGTTGTCATTACCACCAGCACAAACTCAACAGCCGCCTCCACAGCAGCTACACCAGTCACCTCAAACCCATCTTAAACATGATACTGAAATAGCTCAACAAATTCAAGCAGAACAGATCATTCAACAGCAGCAACAGCATCAGCAGCAGCAACATCAGCAGCATCAACAGCAGCAACAACAGCAACATCAACATCAGCAGCAACAGCAACATCAGCAGCAACAACATCAGCAGCATCAACAACATCAGCAACAACAGTCACATTTGCAGCAACCGTCACCACAACAACAAAAGCAGTCGATTCAACACCATAAAAGGCGTCGAAGAAGATCTAAAAGATCTGTTGATAGTTCCTCTGTAGACGAAGGCTCAGCAAGTGATGATGCTTCTGTATCTGCATCTGGTGATGATGACTCTGCTTCTGGTGATAATTCGATGTCCAAAAGATTGAAAGCCCCGATCCCCTTGTCTCAAGGCAATAGCTCCAGCTTAGATAACTCAAATCATTCCTTGACATCTCGTAGGCGACAACCATTAGCACTACCACCCCCACCACCTCCTCCCATTATGTCACAAGCTATTCAGTCTCACAGAGAAATAGGTAATAACAGTGATTATGGGCACTTGGATGATGTGAGTATTGTATTTAATTATAATAAACTCAAAACATATGTGCAAATGTACAGATAACAAGTATTGCAGCTGTATCAATAGTATTATTAATATTCACTTTTTGTTTTAATTTCAGAGCTCTGAAACATGGCAAGACAATGAGCAAATATCGATGAACAATCCAATTGGAGATGCTTCAGAAGAATCCAATGGAATGATTGGTAATCAAATCGACTAATTGAATTTTTATTCGTTCAAAATTATAGCACACATTTTTGTTAATATATTGGCTGATCTTTTCTTTTCATAGATATAAAACCTATCGTATCATTTGATGAAGGCTCTGTCGGTGCATCTATGAATAATATGTCTGTTTCATCAGAAAACATGATAGTGTCACATATGGACTATTCATCTTTATCGCCTGGGTCAACGGGATCAATGCCGTCTAATGCATCTAACACAGGTGAGATTTAAAATAGGAATTAGTAAATTATAATAATCTCTTTATGTAATACTAATTTTAATTTCTATTTCTTATCTTTAGGCAAAGTTTGTAGATGCCAACATTGTGGGTTAACTTTTACTGCATATAGTAGTCTTAGAAGACATATGCAGCGTCATTTTGCTGATCGAGAAAGATATGTTTGTGACATTTGTCTTAAATCTTATTCTCGTAAAGATTATCTGAAAGAGCATAAAAAGTTGAAACACCCTACTTGATGAATGGACTGCCTACGGATCCAATTCATTTTCAATAAGTTTCTGAAATCTGTCAGAATGCATATAACAGAAATTGGAACTACGAAGAAAGCATATTTTCTTTAACACTATTTACAACATATGGAGAGAAGAACATGCTTTCATTTTTAAATTAATTTGAAACATTTGCAACCTGGTTTTCATTTATCTTGTGTTCTTTTACTTTGTTTGCTTCATTGTTAAATCAACTTTTTTGAACAATGTTGAGCGAATTCAACAAAATTTTTACCTGTGAACTCATCAATCGTTATCATTTCATCCACATTTTGATCTGGTTTTTTTCTGTCCACATCAATGCTTCTTCATCTAAAAAGAAAAGTGCGATAATTGGAAGACAACGAATAAGTGAACAGCAAAATTTTCGGAAATAACATTATAACTATCATCTGGCCGATTAACATTGCACCATATAAACACCTACACACTCATCTCACATTAAATATTATACATATTCACATACAACATATATTTCCAAAAGGATCCACCAACTTTATTGCTTTAAATCTAGAAAATGATTTGTTTTTCGTAATGAACTGTAACAAAATTTAATATAAAGACTCAGCTTTAATTGATCATTTCTAAATCATTTCATTGAAAATTTTATTGAGATCACAATTTGAATGAATTATAATGAAATCGCAAACATTTTCGTAAATATTCTAACTCGTTCTCAGGATATTGATTTTGATGAAAACACGTATTTTGTTGCATTTGGCAAAATTTGCAAAGGGTTTTTAGATTTTTGCAAAATGAAAAAAGATTTCTAAGATTCATATTTAGTTTTTATTGGTATAAATAGCATTTTAAGATCTAAGAAGAAACAAGAGCTATAAACTTTTCTATTAGTCTCATGAAAAATGGAAAGAATGATATTAATATGAATATGAGTAAATTGCGCTAAGTTGAAAAATTGACAAAACATTGGAAAGATTCGCATACAAATTTCTTAAGCTAAAAAAGTGATAAAACCAAAAGTTCGGGTATAATTAGGAATTAGGAAAAATATCAAACGGTAACATTGACCATTTATCTTATGGAACTTCATGTTTATCACCCTGAAATGTAACCTGTAGTAAATCGAGTAGACGATTGTTTCTTATAACATTTCACTTTTCTCATCGCTTTAATAGACGATTCTAGATGTTACTTTTTAAATGATAAAAAGTTGATGGTGAAAAATCATACATTGCGTACATTGCGTTTCTGTATTCATTCTCAGTTCGATTTGAAATTAATGCCGAAGTTGAGGCCAAAAGTAATTGCTGTCACCAGGATTCGAGCCTGGGTTGTCGCGGCCACAACGCGAAGTACTAACCACTATACTATGACAGCTTGTATGAAGGGTCTGAAGGAATTGAATAGTATCATTCATGAACAAAGATAAGGGATGAAACTGGTAAACTATTTTCACGCATAACTTGCTTGAATAAGCGCCATCTCTCTTTATACTATGCAATGCTTCATTTGTTTTCAGTCTTTTCAAGTTTATCATTATAAAGTATTTGGACTGGCCGCAGTCTTTTTAGCTTAAGCGATGGTTGATGGTACTGTCCTCAAGAATAGTTTGTTACTTTTTTTTAATCATCATGTTGGAATTTATACTTTTCTTCAACTTCTCTTCTGAAGTATTAAAAAGTTTTCTGTATAAAACAGATCAGTTTGATTTTTAGTTAAACCTTCCGCATTCTGTGACCATAAGAGTTGTCGATAAACTTATTATTCTTACGATTAGACAGAAATTGTTGGTACGCATCAACAATTGAACTCCTTTTTCAATTTATCAACAGTATTCTTGATTTTGATGATTGGTGTTAAAACTTTGAAATCAATATTTCGAAAATGGTAATCCAAAATCATCATTCTTCGACCAATCATTGATTTCATCATGGGCCATGTATAGTGAGATATAAATCTCCAAATATAAAATATGAATTTATAAAAGTAAATGCTTCTTATTAACACAAATCTTATGATGCGTTGGAAGAGTATTGATAATTAATTGAATTAAATCAATTTTTCTTCAGGATTCAGTCATATTATGTAACAGCCAAAATGAAATCTAATGATTGGTCGAAGAATGATGATTTTGGTTTTACCATTCTCGAAATATTGATGTTCAAAGTTTTACGCCAAAATCAAGACTGTTGATAAATCGACAAATGTGTTCGATTGTTGATGTATACCAACAACTTTTATCAACGCTTAATGAGTTCCAACTCAACAGGTCACAGAAAAGAAAGGGGTTAACTTATCAATTGTACAGAAATGTGCTTTTCTGGTTTAACATCAAAAGTTACACTTGGTCGGTTACACTGGCCGAAATCGAAGCGTTGGTGAATTATTTCGAAGCTGTATATTGATTAATGCGTGTATTGTAAAGATTTGATTGGTACACTCGTAGCCAGGGTTAAGTTAACAACAACCGAGATTTTTTCATAATCGCCAACAAGAATACTTTTACGATAATTTCGAATAATTTCTTTCACTGATAATCGAGAAGTTTTTCCTTGTTAAGTGTCTATGAAAATAAAATGGTGGCTTAAGATGGTGACACCTAAAAATTAACTTAAGTCGGTAATATTAGCCATCTATCAGTTATTGCATTTATAGATCCATTAACCAGTTTTAATAAACAAACTTGAGAGACGATTTAAGGTTGATTCAAGATTTTCAATCATTTTTTGTAAAGCTCCTAAAAGTTCTAAGCAGTACTGGTAAAAAATCGAATATTGAGTTAAAAGTTGAGACTTGTTGGATTTGTGTGAGCATAAAAACTCAGTCCATTAGTGATTCTTCTCCGATTGTCTGTTTTCGAGAAAATCGAAGGCAAAGTTGAAACTTCAAAACTTTTTCAATTATGAAAGCAGATTTGTTCATGAAACTCATTTATTTATTATCGTCGCGTAGTAAAACGAAAGTGAAGATTTTAGCTCAGATATGTCTATTCGAAAATCCACTTTTTGTTTCGTGTTTATCGAAAAAAAAGGTTTACAAAACTCCTGAAAATAATAGACAATTTATCAATTTAATACAATGAGATGATCGCTCAAAAAGAGATTGCGTATTGAAAATTACCTATTGCATTAGCAATGGAAAGACGACAAACTCAAGAATTGTTACCCTATGGTAGAGTTGGGCGATATTATCGAAATCGATGATATATATCGATATTTTAGTTGAAAATATCATCGATAAATTGAAAAAAATATCGATATTTCTCATACTTTCTTGGCATACTGGAGTAACTTATGGCATACCGAAATACCTTTTGCCATACTGGAGTATCTTTTGCTTATGTTTTTTTTGGTGTTTTTTTGAGTTTTTTTTGAGTTTTTTTTCACACATTCAACAACAACTATGCCACCTGCTATAGTATGGGACTATTTTAATAAAATTGATACTTCCTCGGCGAGATGTAAACAGTGTAATACCATTGTAAAAACCTCTGGAAATACTTCCAACTTGAGAGCTCATATAAACAACAAACATCCAGCTCTTGCGGAAATCTTATTCGGTGCAGGTATAAAGCCAAACCAACCTCAAATTGATAAACAATTATCAGAAATTACATCTGTACAAGGTAAGTAGTGTTAGTGAAAAAAAATAATATTTCCTAATATGATTTTTTTATACAGCAGGCCCTAGGAAGGAGATGTTTCAACAGTCTTTGGTATGGTTTTTGGCTAAAAATTTTCACCCATTCAACATGATAGAATCTCCACAATTTATCTCAATGGCCAAAACATTGAATCCTCATGCAAGTGTACCATCCAGAAAAACTTTAATGAAGTATGCCAGTGAAATGTTTGCAAACAAAAAGGATTTATTGAAGGTACATTTTAGAAGTGTTAAATGGTTTTCATTCACATGTGATGTTTGGACAGATACTTCCAATGCAAGATCTTATTTAGGATTAACATGCCATTTCATCGATGATTACACACCACAAAGTGTATGTTTAAGTGTCAAGCATATAACTGAGGCACATACAGCAGACAACTTGGCCAGGTCAATACGTGAAATCATGGAAGATTATGAACTTTCAAGTGAAAATTTGATGTCAATAGTAACCGATGGAGCTGCTAATATTACCAGTGCAGCTAGACAGATTACTGATAAAACTTTATGGTGTGTAGCCCATAGATTGAACCTTGTAGTGTGTGATGCAATAAAAGCATATTCTGAAATCGAAGAATTGATTTGCAAGGTTCGATCTATAGTTACATTATCGAAACAAAGTAACAATTTTTCTGACATGATTGCAAGAGCACAGATAGATGAAGGCGCACCTGTTCTGAAACTACTACAGGATGTTTCAACTCGTTGGAATAGCACTTTTATCATGTTGGAACGCTTCATCAAAATGCGTGATTATGTTAAAATGGCTCTGATAAAAGCAAAAAAGGAATCTATGGAAATTTCCTTTGATAAATTAACAATACTCAAAGATATTCAAAAATTACTCCAACCCTTTTATGAAGTAACCAAAGATATTTCA
This sequence comes from Tetranychus urticae, assembly GCF_039701765.1. Lineage (NCBI taxonomy): Eukaryota > Metazoa > Arthropoda > Arachnida > Trombidiformes > Tetranychidae > Tetranychus > Tetranychus urticae. The sequence continues at coordinate 18,169,623 of NC_142958.1, read as the reverse complement.
GGGGAAAAATATGTCACTATCTCTCGTGTCATTCCAATAATTAATAACCTTAATCACCTTCTAACAACAACAGAGGTACAATCAACACTAGGTGAATTATTCAAGAGAGCTTTAACCAAGGAAATGAAATCTCGATTTGAAAAGGTGGAAACCACAAAAATATTCGCTTACTCAACCATTGTGGATCCACGATTCAAAAAAATAGACTTTGTCTCAACAAGTGCCTGCTCCAAAGCCATTTGTGATTTAAATAACATGATCCACACTGTGCCTTTGACCCAAACAAATGATATGCCAGTATCATATGAAGGTTTATGGTCTTTTCACGAAAAAAGAGCGCAAATTTTGGTTGATGAAACTGGCGCATTGGATCAAGGATTTAAGCACTATTTAGCTAGTCAAACACTTCCTCTGAATGCAGATCCACTTCAGTATTGGAAAAAGAATAAGGAATGTTACCATTCATTGCATAATGTTGCACTTCAATATCTATGTTCTCCTGCTACCTCCGTTCCTTGTGAACGACTTTTTTCTAAGTCTGGCAATATTATTAGCGAGAAAAGAACTCGTCTAAAGCCTAAAAATGTTGAAATGCTATGCTTTTTAGCTTCATTACCTGATTGTTTTATTTATTAATTGTAATTTGTTTTCATTTCAAATAAATATCGATAATATCGATATTATCGATATCGTAAATTTTCATATCGATATTTTCGATGATATTTTATTTTAATATCGCCCATCTCTACCCTATGGGGCTCAGCCGCGACACTAGATGGCTCTTAGCAAAAATTAAGTTTAGTACCTTCGTCTTACTATTAATAATGTAATAGACGGCGCTGTTTCTTTTGTCAAAATAAGTGTTGGAAGAATGTCGACCTGTTTTTAAGATCGATTCAAGGATCGGGTCGTCAAACAAAACTTTGATCATGGGATCGATCTTTATTCGATTAAAAACGATTTTTTTTCAATTTTTTGGATCCTTGCAATCTCATCAAAACTTTTACATTAAAGAGTTTTAAATGAGCTTGTTACTACTTCTATGATATTATTTCACTTTTTAAAAATTAAGGGTCAGAGACGACCTTTTTTTGTTTATTTCTGTGTCCAAGCTGAGTATTTAGATACTTGTCAGGTAGTTGTTCATTTTAAGTAGGAAAAATGATGCTAAAAATGACATAAGAAAAGGATCGATCCGGGCATTGATTAATCGAGATGCGATCGGTAGAATCGATCATGGCCGATCTTTAATTGGATCTCTCTCAGGTCTATATTATGGTTATTGTTAAAGAGTAGAGGTCAAACCTCGCCATCCTCGCCAACCTCGCTTGCCATTGTTTCCTATGGAGAGTTATCTCTTCATTATTACTCTTTGGTTATTTTGGTTTTTGTGGTGTTTTATTACTACCCGTAGGTTTGACATCCTTTCATTTGACAACTCATTTCCAATCTGAACACCAGTTCATTGAAAACTATTTCTTTGTTCACACTGAGTTTAATAATTTTCCCATTTCTTTTCTATTCAGATCTCAAATGAGTTTAGAGGAAATGCACTATGGTTTGAAAAAAGGTAAGTTTTTCGTTTTTTCTTCATCTGGAAATTTAAATTATTTATTATAATTTGTATTTCTTTTTTATTCTTTCAGTGATTACATCAGTCATGACCAATAGAGACTCATGGCCTTTCAGGGAACCTATTAAAGAAGCCATCGCGCCAATGTACTATGAAATCATTCAAAATCCAATAGATCTTTCTGCTATTGAGAAGAAAATTGATGATCAAGTTTACAGTGATTTTCGTGAAGTGGAGGAAGATTTCAAATTATTGGTCAATAATTGTGAAACTTACAATGGCCCAAAGAATGGTTACACTCTACTATCCTATGCTGTTTGGCGTGTTTTTAAACGAGCAACTAAACGATTTCTCGACCTCGATCTCAGTTTTGATGAACAAGTTGCTTTTATTTACCCTCCAAAGCCAAGAAATTTAGCCACACAGGCAGCTATTAAGGCTCGTCGTAAGCGCCGTAAACATCGTAAACTTCGAGCTCTCGATATTCTTGCCAAAGCAGCAGAAGAAGCTGTCAAGTGTACAACACTGAGAGGTACAAGATCTGATGGATCGGGTGATAGTTCATCTTCATCATCATCATCATCATCACCATATCAAGGTTCAAGAAGTGAAGGAGAGGGAAAATTTGACGGTAAAAAAATCTGCATTTCCGTTGAAGCTCTTTCAGATTGTGATTCTAATTCAAATTTTCCATGCCATCTGACTCTTAATTTAAACATTGGGATTGATGAGGGAAATTTAACTTTCAAGTCTCTCTCTGAATGGAGTGATTACATTAGATTACGCGGTGATCCCGTCAAGTTACCTCAAGAATCAGTTATCTTACCTCAAACACCTTTATCCAGGACAAGTGGTCATCTCCATTCTAATGAAATTAGACTTTTTAGATCCCTTTGTTTATCGGAGTTGAAGGAAAAAGAAACTCAATCATCATCAATAAATCTCGACGATCGTTTAAGCTGGCCATTTAACTCTGAAAGTTCATCCTCTAGTTCCAATTGTTCTCCGCCTCAGAATCAAGTGCACAAACCAATTGTAATTAAATTAAGCCGATGTAATAGTGATAATGGAACAATATGGAAACCCGTCCAAGTCGATAATAATCATCTAAATTCACCCGGTACCGATAGTAATATGAAAAATGTGAACGAACAATCACCCTGTTCATTGCCAATGAAAAAGATTCACCCAAGAAACTCAATTGGTGAAGAAGGGTTAAACTGTTTACCCAAAAAACGTTTAGCCTTGGATAATGATGTATTTTGTCACAATTACTTAAATGGTTATAATACTCAGACATCATCCTCTGATGAGTCCAACTCATTACATACAGACAAATTGCTCAACTTTACATCAACTCAATTTAGCCAGTCCAATAAAATTAATCACAATCATCGTCATCATCCCTGCCTATCCGAAGATTCCTCAATGGATTCATCATCAGATTAATTTTTTATACTGAATGTAAATATGGTCCTGACAAATAGCACAGCCAATTTAATTAACTCAATTGTGATCAAGTCCTTTATTTGCTCACCATTATTATCCTGACTCAAAAGATGCCACTTTTTCCCTTCAACTTGCTCTGGAAGTGGTCAACTCATTTAATGACCTCACTTAACTTACTGATCTTAAGTCACCCAAGTCTGTGATGTATCTCGATCATTAAGTGTGTTTAATTTTACAACCAGATTTGAATTCAGGAACAAAAGTAGATATACTTTTATATTTATTGATAGTGAATCTTTCCTAAACTCTAATTTTGTATTTAAAGCATGCTTAGCATGCATCTCAAAGTATCAACCAATATCTTTAACAATCAAATATGAAACCCAAATCAATATATTTTAGCAGCTATCTATTTAAGATTTTTCATTATTCCGTCGAAACAATTCATGACTCACACTCTTTGATGGATAATAATCAGCTCTCACCAGCATCAACAACAATAACAGGTAAGAACAAAGTTACCGAACTCATTTGCAACACTTGTATTTCAATACAATTGAATAATATCCTCCTGATTCTTTATAAATTATCTGATTCTAATCTTTTAATTTTCTTTTTCCACAGTTTTCAACCAATTGCTGAATCTGAGTCATTGATCTGACAAGAAATTGAAATGAGAGACAAATATTGTTTTGGTTAAGGTTTCTTATATTTACAAATCATGGAAAGCTATCATGGACAAGAATCAAGATTGATATTGAATCAAGCTCAGCCAACCTTTTGTTTTGTTTATCAACGACTGCCTGGAATATAGTAAAACATAATCAACTTTATCAATCCAGTTTATTACATCAAGTTTTTTAATTTTATTTTGTAAAACCTGTTACAAAACGAACCAGCTCACCCCCTGCCATTTAATGTAATCAAATTTATTTTATACACTATTTTTGTATGATCCATTACATGTAATTTTAGTATTGATTTATATAAAATATCATTGAAAATGTGAGACATAATGTTTGCTTTCAATTTAATAAGACTGCTATTTACTAATATCAGTAAAGTTTGTCAGTAAATAGCGACCAGGAAACGATTCCGCAAAAAATTAACCTTTTGATGATAATAATTTTTTCAAGAATCGTTAAGATTCTTAATTATTATCTCGCTCTTGAGATCACATTATTGTTTGATTGTTAATCAAGAAATCAATTGACAAGCTCTCTGATTCATTTGGCCTATTTTGATACAATATGTGATACAATACTTTACTCAATTATGTAATGTCAAGACTCTGTTAAGTTTCATTATTACTCATGAACAATTTACGCGTAGGAATGATTAAATACTCGATTGTTTGTTAAACTAACAGATTAGTAGATGATGGTAATAATTACTCATAATGAGTTGATTGAAATCAATTGGAATCAATTGTAGCAGTGAAATACTTGAAAGAAACAGTCAGATGACACTTAATCTGAATGTCTTGAATTGTATTGATTGTAACCAATTGCTTGGTTCTTCAATTTCTGAAATATATTAATATTAATACAACAATTTCCTGAGATATTGCTTATAAATTAATATTGTTTCCTCTTCATAATTATTTGAATATTTTCAAGAACATAATGAAATACAAAAACCTGAATTTCAATTTCAAGTTAAATGGTGTTACATGAAACAAAAAATGATCAACAATTTAATTCAACCAAGCTCTTTTGACTGAAACACTTATGGTGATAGCCGAAATGAAATATTGCTCTCACAAATGCCATAAAACTTTAATTACGAGCCGAATGAAGGAACCAATTTAGTCACTTTGAGTAAAATAAGATACTCGTTTCTTGATTCCGATGGTTCAAAGCAATCAGGTGGTCCATCATAAAATACATCACATCTTTAAACGAAGCATATTCAACAATTAAGTTGGCTGTCAATTTTATAAAATTGAAACATGAAATAATACATAAAAAACTTACGGACTTTTCAAGCTTTCAGTAAATCATTAGCCATAGAGCCTTCACTGAAGCATAAGTTGTCATAGGATTTAGATTTAATCCTTCTTTAAGTGTACACTTTAACCAATAAATGATTAGGCCTCGATTAAAGAGTTGTTCATTGTATTGTTTCTGCGATTTCTGCAGTAGTTTAACTTTACCATTTGATATGATATGACAAGTTGATCAAACATGTTGAACACTGCTAAAAATCATGGGTCACTGGGTGCTCGAATCATCAAAAATATTGGTTTCTCTAAATACAATTATTAATGTTTAGTCAAAAAGATAAATTTTCAAATTTCCAGCACTTCTATGATACTGGTTTGTTGCTAAGATATTAATTAACAACTCGAATAGCAAAAATTTAAAATCTATTAACTGTTGTCTAAAATGTCAGCAATAGTTGAAAATTAATTGCAGTCACAATTTACAGAATTAGTGAAATTTGAACCTTTTCTTTCCTTTGTTTTTCGATTTACAAATGTATTGGATTGGACTTTTGATAAGTCTCAGAATCGAACCTAAATCTGATAAAATTTTATTTATCATTTGAGCTGATATTTGTGTGAGTTTATTGTTTGGTGATTTGGCACGATAAGACGTTAAAAGTCTATTGATATTTCAGGAGGAAATTCACGATTAACAGAATCTACTTCTAAATCTTTTTCTCACCCATATCCTTGATCAAATCTCTATCCAACTCTGGCCATTCACTGATTATCAATGATTAATATTTACCTCAATATACTCCATGTTATCAAATACACACACGCTGTCGAATCCAATACACCCTCAGTAAAGTTGTATCTCATATTAGTACCTTTGACTTTCGTGTTGGTCTTAATAGGGAGTGACAACCTTCATCGCCATCTCAACCTTAATCGTTACAATATTAATAGCAATATCATGAATCATGATAATCAACAATCCTAAAAACTTAATATTCTAGTCAATAGATGGCGCTATTAAACTCAAAATTTCTACTTTTGACTTTCAGTTTGATTTGACTAAACAATTTAAAATTGCTTGCCCTTAAATCATGCCAAGCTTTAAGATGTAAAATCCTTTTACGATAAACTAATTAGACGGAGATTTTCACTCGTGTTTGCCTTCTCGACCACAGCTGAAGTACCCATTGGATCCTTTTAATGATTTGTCTTGATGATTTGATTCCAGCATTGTCCTGAAATGATTTCAATATCAATAAGTCAACTCCAGCCCATTTGAAAGTAAAAATAGGAAGCAATTTTAACCATAAAGAAAAGTCTAAATTGAGAGTTACAATCATCTAACAACAATAAAAAGCTTAATTACTGTTGCTTCCTAGCAATTTTAGAAGATCAAGAGTTGAACAGACAAAAATTGACAAAAAGATCTACTGAATAGACATTAATTAACCTTGAATTTTAATTACAAATTATCCTTGAAGAAGAGCCTTTTATCAATAGAAAAGGTTTACCCCAAAGACAAAATAACTCACCCAAGAATGGAAAGAAAAGGATAAAAATAAAAGAAATAATTTACTGATTATTATTATCTAAATTCACTGTACCATGGTCAATCAATTTATTGCCACAATCAACCTTTCCATTTTACAATCACCTGTCTATGAAGAGAAGCTGGTTAAAAGGTAAAACCAGAAAACAAAACAATCGCCAAATAATAATCTTAATCAACTTTCACGAGTTTCCTTTTATTGTACATAAAATGGTAATAATAAAAGGTAAAAAAATTTAAATCCTTGAGCTTTCCATCTTAATTATTGAATGGTCAACACAAGCTAATCAATTTACAATACAAATTGGCCAACAATCAAGGCAATTTACTGCCTTAATCATTCTACTAATTGTCACCAGATTCCAAGTTAAGAACCCAAACAATTTAAACCGATGTTGATTGAATAGTGTCAATGGCTAATGAAAAAGGCCTGAAAATAGATTCACTTGATCATGATTTATTGATTAAAATAACTCGACCAACAGTTTTCAAATCAAATATTTGTCTAATTCAACGTAATGATCGACTAATTTCACCGTCTAATTGAATGATGATTATGATGTTAACTATTTAAATGTTATGATACAAGTTGACTTTTGTTAACCTTTCAAACTCATCTTAAATTTTTGTTTTGCTCATTGAGTTACATTTAATCAGGTTGCTAATGATTGTGATGAACATGAGAAACAAAAAAACTGGTTCAACCGCTTTCAATTTCAATCTAATTACACTGATTATAACAATCATTTTCTCATTATTATTCAATTTTGTCTGGACAATCATCATTCAAATCAACTGTAAAAGCTCATCAATTTCAAAATTAATAACCTTTATATTCATATAACAATAAGCCAACAATAAAACATTCAATCCTTTGATTAAAGCCAATAAAGATGGTTATTACCGATTTAAGAGTTAACCCAAACTTGAAGGAAATTTTGTAAATAATAAGAAAACAAATCTTCCAATAATCAAGAGCAAATTGTAATAACGATTAACATTGAGATCAAATTACAATCTCAATTTGTTAATCAAACAAACTGTAAATTTTAAACACGATTAAAGTCAATAGAGATTGAAAGTCGCTTGATTTTTCAAGTTTAATTTCAGGTTTTGTTTCAAGTTTTGGGTTTTTAGTTTCATTTTAAGGAAAAGCTTAATTTGCTTATAAATTGTTGTCGATTGACCGTAAATTGTAAATTAGTTTTATCGATAAATAATTTCTTCCAAATTAACCCAATTTTTCTGACCGCTCATTCCATAGACTCAGCAATTTAATAACTTGAAATCACTTGACTTTCATGTGAGATTATTTTCACTTAATCAACAATCAAAGCTGTTTGATAATAATGTTAATAATGGCTTTGAGCGGTTCAATTGTGAATTAAATTATCGCCAATTTTGGGAGGAACTTTTCATTTTTAGTTTGATAATAATAGTTTTGGTTAAACTAGATGATTAACTATTAATATTTCTGTGTAATTATCTTGAATTATTTTTTGATTGTTTCACTTTTCAGCTCTGTTATTAAATTGTGGCTTCAAAGACTAATTTCAAATAATTACCAAACTTGATCATTTGGTTTGTTGAACTGAATAATCTGTAACCGATTAAACTCTTTGATCAATCCTTTTCACCAAATCCTTTGACAATATAATTATCATTTTAATAGCTTTAGGTAATCAGAAATGTTTCACTACACAATTTAGTTCAAATATTAACTCAACTCATCATCTGACTTGGTTAATTGTTGTAAAACCTTTCCGAGGCTTTTGGTTAAACAAAATTCAATTTAAGGATGTAGCTTCAATGAAAGACAATTTGATCAACTCAAAGTGTAAATGATTAATAATTCATTGTTTTACGTTTACCAATGATTATCATTTTAATTGGAAAATCGTGAAAATAAATTGCCAAATTATAAGTCAATTACCCTTTTATCCAAGCAAAAACTGGATTCTAGTTTAGCCTAAAACATCTAACCAAATGTTTACCAAAATTACTTAAATATGAGATATCGAAATGTTGTTAAATTTATTGATGAACAAAATTGTTTTACCATTTCCAGGGCCTTTCATTTCCGAAATCAGTTGCAGGGTAGAGTTTGATATGCAATTGCATTCTGTAACCAGATGAGGTTCAGTCCATATTGTTTAATATCATGAAAATACAAAAATGCACCTAAATTCAAGGTTTTTGCCTTCGCTTTAATTTTGTCGATTGCACTGATTTACTTTCATCAAAACCTTACCTGCATTGATATTGGATGATTGAAGGGGCGATGGAAACCAACTGATGAATTACTCATATCTATCATAGATCACATAGAGTTTAATTAGTATTTAAAGAGCGTCTTTAATGAACAAAGTCACATTCATCATTCAGTGTTTCAATTTTTGAATTATAACACTAAAATTATTCCCGTGTTTACACTTGAATCAGAACCGATTTCATCAAATTTTCAAACCGCTCATTGAAGCTTCATCATGATTCTTAATTTAATTGTTTACTGTTTATTTCCAGCATTCATCTCTTGTACTGTCAACTGGGAAGATTGCGGTCAAGCTGATAGGTCGCTAGTCTTTCACAAGATAAACTTTAAAAGTGACAAAATCATCATCGATGGTGATGAGCCGATCCAAGCTGAAGTTGATTTTTCTGTGCTTGACCCGTTCGACTATGAGGTTACAATGAGCGCTGAACTGAGACGTTACTTTAAGCTTCTGTTTATCGAAAAAAGCTTCAAGGTACCTTGTATCAATGACGCTGGAAGTTGTTCTGGTTCATTTTGCTATTTCGTACAATCCTATGCAAACCTAGCTCGTTCCTTTGCTGATCAACTTCATGCACCATTCAACTGTGCGATGGAGAAAGGCCGTTATGCAGGCAACATCACTTACCCAATACCGACTAACGTATTCAACAAAATTCCGTCGGTGATTACAAAAAATCTCTCAGTAAGTCTTTCATTAGCATTTATCAACCATTTCATCTGATCGTATTAAATTCTTGTTCTTTATTCTATAGGGTAAATACGAACTCGTAATTCGCTGGTACTTTGGCGATCAAGAAGCAGGTTGTCTCGCAATTGGATCAGCATTACAAATTAATCCTTAGATTCTTCTTTTGCCTAGGCTTTACTTTAGTTGAATTCATCACAAAATATACTTTAATTTGCAATAAAATGTAAAAGTAATTTTTATCAGCAAAACTTTGATTCTAAGTTTATTTGCATCATTACGGGTTTCTTCGAATTGATTCTTATTAAGTGTCCAATATTTTTAAATTTACCATCAAATAATAAGATCATTCAAAGAATAACATTGATCGGCATGAAGCAATGAGATGAAGAATTCTGGTCTGATAGTGCATAAAGCTAATAAGAGTTACTATTGAACTCTCATCCAAGCCCAATTCATTATATAGCTAAATCAACTTTGCAATAAATTGGCAATTAAACTCGTGAAAATTTCTAGCTAAAAATATTTTCAAGATTAAATTTTAAATACATAGTTCTGTTGGATCGGCAGTCTAACAGATGTAGGATCATGTCAATTTGAAACTTCATTGCATTTGGATAGACAGTGACTCATTGCCTTATCATGACATCGAGCTGGAAATTTTATTTGTCAGAATAAAAGTTTTGTACCAAACATGATATAAATATTTTCCTAGAACTCAATCTATACATCATTTCAATTTTCGCAGCAACCATTGAGAACTAATAACTAAACAATTCAAATTGAACATTGGTGTCATGCAAATTACAACATACATGTTATCATTATATTTATCAATTGCTTTCAAATCTGAGAAACTGAAACAGGCGATTATTCAATGATTGATTGAAACGCATCAATTGTGATTTTTCTGTTAAATATGATAAAAAATCCAGTGAATGTTATTTAAAACAAATAAGAGTTGCTATTTAACCTTCATTTGAGTTAGTGCACTGAAATATTAAAATTCAATTGAATTTTGTAGGGAGAAAATTCTATATAATGCTTCAGTTAGTCATCTACTGATTTCTCAATTAATCATCATGCACGGTCAACCGCCGTGGAAACGCCGATAGATATTTAACTTTCCGAAAGTTGAACTTCAAAGATCAGTCTTTACTCATCGACAACATCAACCCAATCCAAGTTGAAATTCATTTTACTCGATCGAATCAAGTTGATCCTGTTGACAATGTGGTCACATTGAGTGCTGAACTCAGAAGATACTTTACGAACCCGCACATCCCTGTATCAAATTTTGTTATATAGTTAAATCCTACGAAACCTTGGCTCGCTCTTTAGTTACAGAGCTGCTTGGGTAAGATTTACTTTTTCAATCATTTTCCCTCTTACCAATTTTCAATTGATCTGTTTCTTTCAGCTGATTACGATAAATTAAATTCCCAATTAAAAGCCTCAAATTTTGGTGAAAAAACTTTTGTTTGAAAAAAAACCAAAATTGTAATCTTCAGATTCTTAACATTGGTAATATTCATTTTGTGGTGAAAAAAGCCTTTCTTCGAGCATAGGTAAGCATTTAGTTGAGCGTTGAACTCATGAATTTAATAAAAATATCTTACCATAAATCAGTGAAAATTATAAAATATGGTAAATTAAATTAAATTTGAAAAAACCGGTTCATAAAAGTGAAACGGTTTTGCCATATGTTTGACCGGTAACCGGATTCAAGTGGAAAACCGGTTAACGTCGTTGACTAATATTGATATTGATTTAATACTTTTTATTGATAAAATATAAAATCCAAATGATTTGAGGATTCACTTAATGATTAATATTACCTTCAAGGTAAATGTCAGCTCAAGGGTCAGCTCAGGTCATTCCTGGTTTTTTCATATCGACTTGATATTGAAGCTTATGTGAATATTTTAACTCATAACATCACTTTTTTCATCTTATTATCATCTTTAACTTCCTCATCTTTGGATCAAACATCATCACCATCACCATAATCATCGTTGTCATCAAGTAACTGAACCGTGTTCATTAAATTGACCCTCAACAAGTGCTTCCGTCTTGAAGGTATTTTTATTTAAAACCAGAAAAACCTAAGTCTTCCTTAACCTCTCTCCTCATTACCATTTGTTAACTTTTTGCCTCTTTTTGATCCAATTTTTTTTCTCTTCACTTACAGTTTTCATATTATTGCTTTGACGGTTGGGTCAAAATTCAATACATTTACCTTATTGTTCAATTGATGAGAAAAACGGCGTTAAACGTTGACCCTCATGTTAATCACGGTGAATTTAACCGATTTGGTGAATCAAAAAGCGCTTCAACATTTCTTTTCGCATCATCCTTTTCACTTTTCACTTATTATCGACTTGATGGTGATGACCATCATTACAGTGTTTTCAGATTGATTTTTACGTTGAACCAGAAACAAAACCCAAATCCACAAAATGAAAACCCTATCCGATTTACCCTCACTTGAGTTAATCTTCGCTCCACAAAAACAAAACACGATTCCATAGAAAGAGAAAACGCTTTTAGCAAATGAAAATACAAAATCTTTGAAAACCTTAAATAGTCCATATTGAGCTTTGCTCAAACAAAAAGGTCACAAAGACGAGAATAACAAGTTTAAAAGTGACCAAGTGTTAAGGTATCTTCATTTACTAAAAGCGTTTTCTCTTTCTATGGAATCGTGTTTTGTTTTTGTGGAGCGAAGATTAACTCAAGTGAGGGTAAATCGGATCGGGTTTTCATTTTCAAGATTCGGGTTCTGTTTCTGGTTTAACGTAAAAATCAATTTGAAAACACTGTATCATCTTTTTTTCTCTCCCTTTCAATTTCTTTTCACTCTTTGTTTCATAAATTACATTTGATTCATTTGAAGCTCGACCTGCTAAAAATGCATTTGAATCAACATAACATTTCTCCATCATGATTCAGGTCAATCAAAAGGAAACTACAATGAACAAAATTGTATTCTCATTAATTTTATGCTTCTCTTTACCAAACATGACTCTCAATCTTTGATTACTTCAACACACATTTACTTTTACCCTCTTCATTGTTGTACATTTCATTGCAAAACTGTTGCGATTGTTTGATTAAGAAGGTAAAATATTGATCTATCACCGGTTTAGTGACCGTTAATCGGTATTATCAAGACACCATTTAGTTGTTAAACATTAAACATATTGAACTATTTTACAATCAACTCACAATTAAAAGTATTAATATTTGCTTTTGATTAGCAGGCAACATTAAACAACCAGCAAAAATCATAAATAACGTCCATTGAATATAACCTTTGAAGGTGAACCTGAATATACGTAAATATTACCTACTTTTACCTACAACTATCAAAGCAAACAAGTCATGATTAACCCAACAATAAGAAAATTGAAAGCGGTGATATTTTTTGTTCAATCTCAAGCCATTGTTTCCATCTTTTACCTTTTAATTAGCATATTGTATTTCAAGCTTCTTGATTACAATTACGATCATCACTTTCACTTAAACCAATCTTAATAGCTGCTGTTAAATGCTACCTTTTTTCCTGTTAACCATCCTCAACTGTCAACTTAAATAAAATTTAAGGTGTAGCTTGATTACATTCAACTAACTCTTACATTGTGTTAATAATTGTCACAACAATTATGCTTTTTCCTTGTGGCTAACTGCAAATGCTTGATTAACAGGGTCAAAGCAAATTGTTGAATAAAAATGGTTGATGATCAAGATGATGAAGATCGTCAGCTGAGAAACATTTTAAAAGTGAAACTTAATTGCTCAAACGGGAAACATTTAACCAAATAATTAAATGTATAAATGTTCATTTTCCTCTTAAATTAAGTATTGGACAACTCAACAATTAACATTTATCACGTAAAATAACTAAATTTATCTTGTGGTTTATTTAAAAGTACAAAGGAGGATCTCAGCTGTTGTCCATTTAGTGATTTGGAGGATTCAGAGTTTTCAAGAAAACCTTCAATGATTCAATTGTCTGACCATTTGTTATAACAAATCAATTTAGCTATTGACTGGAATAATATTAATCATTGATTTGACTTGTTGAACAATCAAGGCACAAATTACTAAATTAAGAATGGAAAGTGAATTTTGATGAACCTAATTTGGTCAATTTGTTGTTGTTAACTATCTTTTTCACTTTCAATTGATTGGAAATAAATTGGATTGGTCAAAGATTTTGCTTATTAATACAATGTTTCAATTGTGATAAATGTCTGGCCTGATTTAGTAACGAAACAAATTGAAGATGAAATTGAATTTCAAACAATACAATTGTTACCTTGATTGTTGCTGATCACCAGCTTATATTTTTTTCATATCAAACTTGTAACTTTCCTGTAAATTGTAAGAAGATTAAGAAAGATGGAGATGAAGAGGGAAAGAAAAGCAAAACGATAAATCTTAAGAGGTTTGTTGACCCTGCAAGTGACCGCTAATTGTAAATGTAGATGAATAAATGAAAGGAATGAGAAAGACTTTAAATGATGATGATGATGATGATGAAGGAATAAAAAGAAAGCAAAAAAAGTGAAAATCTTAAAGGATGTTCTGATGTAAACAAGGAAGACATTATTTTATGGTTTTGTGAATGCAACAGATTAATATGCATTATGATGATGAATGAAGAGGACCATTTTAAATTTTGTTTTTCTTTGATTTTAATTGTTTTGGTAATAATAAATAATTGTGAATTTGTTAATGAGAAAGGCACTAGAAAAGCGGTCAATCTAGACTTGCACAGCAAGAATAGACCACCTTTTTCAATGACCCGGCCATGGTTTTGGTAAAAAAAATGTATGTATAAAATTAGATTTTGTTTTCACATAGTCAATGACAATAATCATTACATATGAAGGGTTCATTTTTTGTGTTATCAGTTCATGATTTCACGTTCATTGTTTGATAGGTTAAAAAAGGATAGAGAAGGGTTAGTGAGAGGAAGATTAGAAAAGATAGAAAAAGGGTTTTCGTTGGATTAAAATCACTCAACGTGATCATACTGGTTACCTTAAAAACAATCTGTTTCTTTCTTTCAATCTTTCAATTGTAATTGAATTAATATTGACTCATTCAATAGGAGAAACTAATAATCATCAACAAATAACGATGAGAGTCGTGAGGATGGAGATAAAACAGAAAGAGGAAAGGAAAGGAAATATGGTGAGTTAAAGGTGAGGAAAACAGGAAGGGAGGATGAAGTTAAAGATGGTGATGATAATGATGAATGCAGGTTTTGATGAATGAGAGTCAATATTGGCGGCAAGAGAAAGAAGGAAAGAAAGGAAAAAGGTAAAGGTAGATCAGATGACCGGGATGAGCGATGTACGTGTATTAAGATTCAGTGGTTGAGGTTCAGTTTCATTTACAAGGCAAGAGTATTTCAATAGAAGAGGAAAAAGAAAGAAAACAATTTCCTGATTGATTCCTCCAATATTGAATATACTATTATATTGATAATATATATAATATTGGGATGAGTTAATAGCAGTAATAATAATTTACATTGGTAGATAATTGTTGTTGGATGTGGTTGGATCGTAAAAAGATGGAAGGAGAAAAAAAAATGTAAGTGAACTTGAAAGATTGCAAGTAAAGTGAATGTGACGATGTGAACGGAAACGAGAACCTCAAAGCCACGTAAACAATACACGCCCGAACGAATACAGCAATTAGGTGGGAGAATAAGAAGAGAAGTGGAAAGGTTAGGAGAGAAGGGAAAAGTGAAGAGAAAAACGGAGTTAATCTCGACCGTAGGCACGATTAGAGTATGGCCCAGAGTAGATTGAGCTTGCACTGGTTGATGCATCCTTTCGACGGCGTCTTCGTTGAAGTATACAGGCGACTAAAAGGATAACTGCTAACATTAGAAGTAAACTGGCAATGGCGACACCAACTGCAAATTTTCTCATTGATATACAAAATTCTTGTTCGGTGGCAACTCGACGTGGTGAGATGATATCCACTGTTTTATAGATCAATCCAGGTTCGGAACATAAGAGGAAAAAAAGAGAGAAAGAAAAGAGTCGGTTAGTCTTATTTTTTTTATCTATGCATTGTTCAGGTAAAAGTAGTGATAATGATGATAAATCAAAACGAAAGGGAAGAAGAAAAGAATCAAAGAAGTGAAGCAAAAAAAGAGTCATGAGAAAAGAAATGAATGAAAGGAAAAGCTTAAAAGTAATCAGACAAGGTTTCAGAATCAAGTGAATGCTTCTTCACTGGATGATAAAAACTTAACTTTGATCCATTCATTATTTTCATCCTTTTTTTTTCATCTCTCTCTAGCTACTGTTGATTGTGACAAAATATTATTAGTTTTATTTGATGGGAAAAAATGTATTGAAAGTAAAGGTGAGAGAGATTGGATAAGATTTGACCCTTTATCATAAAAGTATTCAAAAATTTCCATTTTTGAAAGCAAAAGCTAAACAAATGTTCATTGAAGAAAAATGTTTTTTTTTCTTAAATTTTTTCTCTCACATTTTCAGTCAGAATAAATTATCAATAAACTGGACAAGTAACTCTAATATTTTGATGGGTTCATTGTCTGGGTAAATTAAATTAACGGTAAGCATGAGAAAGTAGAAAGTGATGAGAAATCATTGAATAAGCAAATTTAGGCAAATAATTTGACTATCCTTAAAAATACACAACTTCACGTTAATCGTAATAATACAACTTTACGTTTCTTTTAAATTCAATTGAGACTTGGTTAGATTCATGCGA
This sequence comes from Tetranychus urticae, assembly GCF_039701765.1. Classification (NCBI taxonomy): domain Eukaryota; kingdom Metazoa; phylum Arthropoda; class Arachnida; order Trombidiformes; family Tetranychidae; genus Tetranychus; species Tetranychus urticae. The sequence goes on along the minus strand of NC_142958.1, from coordinate 18,153,379 downwards.
CTATTCAAGTGTCATTCACATTGGTCTAATCTTTTTTTATACGCTTTCTGTTTAAAGATATGTAATTTTTTTTCCTGAGATTTAACATCAATTATGTTTGTCCGGTTAACCAAACCCATTCAATTTGGACTAACCTTTTCCTATTATTGTATTATACCATCTTATTTGATGTTTCAACAGTATATTACTAAAAAGATTTACATGGTTTTCTGTGGGAATGGAATGTTTAAACCTGATCATTTTTAAATTGTAATGAAATAAAATAAAATTCAATAAAGACTGTTTATCAATAGGTAACCCTTATTGTAAAGGTTTCACGTTGTCGTGACAACTACCTGTGGAATGAAAGAGCTAGGTAAAAGTACATCCTTTTAATAGTAGATGGATTTGGTCACTTTAAACAGCCCATTCAGCTCAAATTGAGTCTAGGTCTGTCTCTGTTTTTTGTCTACTATTAATGGTGCTTTTGGCTTCTTTTAATAATTGTATTTCAAATGGATTATCCTAGTAGCTGGATTTTTAAAAGCTATTGTCATAAAATATGAGAAGGAATCTATTGGAGTCAAAAAGTGAAACCAACTGCAGGACTTTCATTGATGATCAATAAAACAGCCAAGACCATTTTATAGTAATCAAAGGTTGTCCATTGTCCACCTAAATAACAGTCTCATTTTTTCTTTTCCAAGTTTTTTTGGCCTTTTCTTCTCAAGATCTTTTTCTTTGTTGCTTTCTTCTTCTTCTTCTTTTTCTTCTTCATCTCCTTTCTTTTTTGCTTGTTTTCTTATCCTGTATGTTTTGGGTTGTATGTTTGTCTGAATGAGTGTCCAACAAAAAACAACCAGAGAGGAGCAGCAAATTTAAACTCTTAAAATAAGGTAAACTTGAAGACGCTTTTTTACCTTCTTCTTCTTCCTCGGCTTCATTTACATATAAACCAGAGTACACCTCTACACTTAAATCTCTTATGTCATCTTGGCGAACCAGAGCAATATTAGCATCACCCTCAACATCAGTATCACGTCGCCTTCTTCGTCTGTAGTTAAGGCCATTTCGGTCACAATCTGGAGGCTAGAGAGTGAAAGGAAAACAAAAAGAAAAGTTGTATTAAAGTTATTATCATTCATCATAATTATAACCATCATTATGATTATTATCATCATTATTGTCATTCCTCAAACTATTCAACTAAATTCAAAAGTAATTTGATAATTGGGGGATTCAAAGATAGTATAATGGCCAACTTACAATATCATCACATCCGCCCGACTCTTTAAGACACAGCCGTACATTACATTGATAATAGACAGATGCAGTGTAAGGAAATTTGTGAGCTTGAAATGAGACTACAGCACGAGTTAAATTATTGGTATATTCAAATGGACCCATGATTTCATCATCAACTGGACATCTACAAAATTAGAAAGAGAAAAGGTGAGTAAATAAAATAGAAATACAGAAACAATTTAATGTCAAGATTGGATCAATCCAAAACAGTATGTGTGCTACAAGAATAGAAGGTGTAGTGAAAAAAAACAGTCAATTGCATGGCTTAACGATCAACAGTGGATGAGAACTGTGTAAACCCAGGTCAAGAATCGTTAATCTTTAAGAAAGGTAGGTGGGAGGAAAGATCGGGTGGATCACAGAGCCTATTTCACCAAAACCCAGATCAACAAAAATAGATTGATAAAATGAAAGCGAGAAAAAAAACAGTTGGCCCATGAACATGATGCCCTTGAGGGTTTTCGCTCAAGCGTTTCATTGACACAATGAGAGACGAAGAGCAAGGAAGATAGTGAGAAAGAAAGTGAAGAGGGAAAGAGAGGAAAACGTAAAAAACATTACATTGGAAGAGGAAAAAGGTTGAAGCTAAACATGTCCAGAGTTACAAATGGTAAGAAAAAGGACGATCTCGAGGTTTTGTTGGTATTTATATGAGCACACATGTTATTGGTATATAATATAAATGTTAATTAGTTAATTAACTTACCCTTCATCGTTAAGTAATGGCTGTTCTCCCCAATTGAGGCCGTCCCGAACCAAACAATTAGTTACTTTCATGCCATAAACGGCTACATATGATAGGAGAATAAGCAGAAAAGAGATTTATACAATGTTGACAATATTCATTGTAATATTTTTTTCTAATCAAAGTAAATCACAATTAGCCTAGCTATTAGTCTAGATAAATTAGACTAGATATATGGATAAATAAGCAACAATTAGTTAATAATTAACCAGAAAAAACTATGGTCTATGGTAAAAATTGGAGGCAAAATTAAGTGAAAAAAGCGGTTGAATAATGTTGTTCAATATTTTAAGGGTGCGTCTCCATAGTTCATTCTTGCTTCGCAATATTTGTCATTAATTTTTTAGAGGCTATAATCCAAGTTAATTTAGTAATTGCTATTACTCACGTTGATTGTCAATGGCAATAGTTAACGTTAAACGATCACCAATTTTAACATTTTCCGCAACAATTTCATTAGAAGTATCGGCCATAAAGATTTTCATTGAACAGCTTGGCATTGGAGCTGTAGCCATGACTGGAGTAGTTCCCAAAGTACTGTAAGAATGAAGTGAAAATAAATATATTAAACAACAATTTAACCAACAAATTGTTAATCTGATTAACTTTTCAGCTAAATTTTCAACTCTTCTTAATGTTTCTTGATCATGAATTAAACATGTATGAATCAAGTTAAATCCATTGCTACAAATAATCCACTTTTACTTTTTGAACAAGGCTCAAAGCAATACAGAACAACAATTTTAATGATAATCTTTTGATTCAATTTCTTTTGTTAGGCCAATACTGAATATCATATACCATACAATTATTGCTAGTTTATCCTTTTCAGTATTTAAAGTCATTACGAGTTATCATCAGTTTACAATCAGTTATATAATTCAAGATTCAAGGTTCACAGTTGATTTCAAGTTTGGGTAAGTCATTGCCATACAACTCACCTTATTATGCATTATCATTTGACTTTCTCGTTCAGTAAACTGTACTTCTTATCATCATGTAACTCAACCTTTCTGTTTTTTAAATAACAATCATAATGATAACTTTTTTGTCTCTCTTCATTGTTCATTCCTTTTATAACACTTAGACAAAAAACACCAAAAATTCAAGGCTGCTCAAGTTTATCCTCAGTTTATGGATTGGAAGGATTCAAGTGGAAGGGATAAACACAAATCCCCACGCTTTATTATTGAGCTGTATTCCAACCTACACTTTTCAACCTACCAGCGATATTGAAAAAATAGCGCAAAAACAAGATCGACTCTCCATTTCCTTGGGCAGTCAATGAGTAAACAGTTTTACGGGATGGATCAAGTGTTTTGTAAAGCTTTAACCATTCAAATTAAGTGTGTGTGTGATGTTAATGATTGAGTGGCATACAGAGTACAAATCATGATATTAATGCTGTTAATCAGTTAATAACAAGCATTTTGTCCCAAAAAGGCTGAAAGGTTAACCATAAAAATTAGTCAATCAACCTTCAGTCCAATTCATCAACTTCAACAAGTTGTCTTCATTTTCAATTTGTCATCAATTCATCGTGACGATAAATTATCAACAAAAGACAAAATGATTTAAATTCCAGTTCAAATCACTTGAAATCAGAGTTTGAATTTGATTGAAAGGCTGCACAAAATGTACAAAATCAAGTCACTTTTGATTTACTTTCACTTCGAGAGAATCATCAAGTTAGACATTTTCAGCTCAAACTCAATGAGCAAGCTTTACTAAATTTTCATAATCATCGGCTTGTTGCTGATGACCTTTAATTTAATTAAATACAGATAGAGTGAAAGTTATCATAAGATTCATTAACTTGCATGTTGATAAATATTAAATATTATGGGAAACTATTATCATCATTATTAATATTATAATATAATTATTTTGTTTTCTCAGTTTTGACAGAGGGATGGATAATTAATGACCAAATAAGCGAGTATTTTGTTAATCAGGTTCACAACAACAGATCAACAATTAATCAAACTCATGGTAATACTATGATTCTGATCCAAGAAAAATGTGAAACTTTAATCAATTAACCTCAAGGCAGTGAATTTCATAAGCAAGATCAACTATTATAATTGCAATTAACATTTTACCTTTCTTTACGTTCATTTTTCACCATCTCGATGAAAGTATTAAATCTAAATTGACTGACAATCTATTCGCAGCTTTAATCAATCAGCATCCAATTAATCAAACGATGGTGACAATAACAAAATTTTGTCAACCTTTCATAATTAGCCCTCGTCTATGAATTTACAGGTCTTTTCAATTGAATGTGAGTCTACACCATTTCAAAACACAATCAATTAGGATTAAGGTTGGGTTGTATTGAAAATTGATGGAAAAGGAAAGGTTAAATGTGATAGTTGATCATTTAAGTTAATCATGTTTAACTTTCAATGCCATTTTCAAGTTTAACATTTCATTTTTCATTTACAACAATTTTTCTTATTATCATTATTATATTAGCATTTCACTGGCTTTCTTATACAATTTATTAATCACGTTTACTAATTATTTCAAGTTGCTTGAAACGTTTCTCTCCCTGATTTTGCTATTCATAACTTATTTCCCATTTATCATCTCAATTCACGTTCACCATTATCTGAATACACTTGGAAATCCATTTACAGATACTGTGAAATTATCACCATTATTTCGGAACGCTAATCACCATTGAAGATGAAAATCAAGGATAATCCAATGGATACACTTTGTTTCCCGATAGCGGCTTTCCATTGGTCATTAGAGAAGTCAGCATTCAATCATTATCAGTTATCCTTGTAAAATATCGTGATATTGATAATTAACTATGGAAATTCCGTTAATATTACTGTTGATTGTCAATTGTTGACCAACATATGCTTTTTTACATCAAACTTGGCAGCTTCCAGGTTGAATCCTTCAAGATTCCCAATCTTTTTTTCTTGTCCGCCATTGATTGTAAATGCATTAACTTTAAAATGTTTTATCCGACATGAAGAGGTAAAATGTTCCATTGTGTTGAATTCAATTTATCTGATTGTAACTAGAAATAATGTGTGAAGGAAATAATCGGATAACTATTGAACAGAAGCACAATATTGTGGATAAAGTTGATTTTTCCAGGAAGTGAACAGGTATTTTAAGTGAACAAGTAAAACCAAATGATTGTGATTTTAGATTGTAGACTTTTTAGTAAACAATAAATATATGTTTACATAATTGACAGCGGAAGCTTGTAACGGTCATTACTTCAATTAAAGATGATACAATAATTAACCTTTTCACCTTCCAACAGGGTAGATATAACAATTACTTTTTTTCATTCTCAGGAGAAAAAATGAATCGCTTGATTGAATGTTTCAAATCAATAGGAATCAATATTTAAGAATAGCTTTGGTGGCATAAAAATATCTGAATGATTGGTTGGATGAAATTTCAATGGCAAGAATCCCAGTAATTATCAAGGAAAAAAACTCCTGGCCCATTCGTGGATGAACTTTATCAATGGATCAAAGCAAAATATTAAGCTTTCGATGAAATGTTGACTAAATTATCGGGTTTTTGTGTTTTCCAATTTCTGACCATTGTCATGGTGAAGTATTATCAAGTTGAATCAACTACTTTTTTTAACATACGGTTTTTTTTTGTATTTTGATTTAGGTGGCTCTTGTGATACGATAAATAGATGCAGATTCAGGGTGGCCAGAACTGATTGTGATTTGTAAGCCAGCATTTCTTAAACCATTTCTCTTTCAACAATTTACCAACAGATTAAAAGAAGAGATAAATTCAAAGGATGTCAATCAAAAATTGCCTTAATAATTGTATGGTTTGTAGGATAATTTTTTGCCTTCCATGGAATTTGATTTGAAAGCTATTTATCAAGGTTGCAAATCAGGTAAAAGTATAATACTTTAAATATGTTTCAATGTCAGTTTACAATTTTCTACTTTTTATAACTTTCCATTGTAATTTGTATGCTTATTATTTACCAATTATTGCATATTTCTTGAACAAATTACACGAGATACTTTGAATTTCACCATTTACACAATAGAGTTTCTCGAGTTGAATCAAAATAGCGCTGATTTATATAAAAAAAAAGTTGATCTCCGTAATAATACATGAAATTCAGAAGTCACCATGAGATCCGGATTCGATCATTAAGAGAGTGTTAAAAGATGGCAACAAAATTGCTGGTACCTCATTAATCCAAGTGAGAAAGAACTCAAAGAACCGTGCAGTCAATGTAATTGTAAAGGTAGAGAGACATTTCTGGAAGAGAGACAGATTTGGCTAATTGAATTGAATAGTTGAGAGTCCTCTAAAGTTCACCAGTGTAAGTTCACCTCTTCATTTCAAAGTTGAACAGGAATTAATTTCAGTGATGGTTGTCTGTTTAAAAGTTAGATGAAATGGTTTGCCCAGCTTCTCCATGTTAACAGAATGATGTAATGTAAACTCTTCCTTTAATGGCTTCTCTCTTTCTCGCTCTTTCCATATAATACTCCTTTTGAAAGTGATGCTTACCATGATAGGCCAATAAGCAGGTTCCATTGACAAGGTAATTAACGTGATATACCTTTCACTTGGATTCGTTAGATTTACGTTGAAAAAACAATAAATCAAAGACACACTTATAAACAAGAATAATCAGACACACACACAGGTCTAACATGTTACAAAGAACCATCATTTTGGAGCCTCTCAACAGCATAATTTTGTGTTCCCCTTGTTAAATCAATCTCACAAAATGCTGTTGCTGGTGAACTGGTAAAGTGAATAACTTTAAGTAATCGTCTGAGTTCCCGCTTAGCCATTACTCCTTTTTATTTTCTTAATCTTTTTGCTTTTTTCTCTCCTCTTGCCCGGAGTTCCATGTCAGAATCAGTATTAACCCTTTAACTCCATTCATTTTCCAACAAGATGAGAATGATCATTTTCCTATGTAATTGAAATATTATGTGATTATCAGATTCTATAGATGCTGATGTGGAAAAGAGATCATGACTTTTGGCTCATGCTGGTTAAATATCACTATGTTTTCATATGAATGCGTGATTCATGGATAAACAGGTCTCGTGTTTTTCCAGTCAGTCTTCATAATCAATTGTCGTTGTTGAATAATAATTTTAGTTTGAAGCTTCTTATTTGTTGAATTACACTTTTTGTCTCTCCACGACTGTTTGTAAGCAATCCAACCAACCAAAAAAAAGAGTTTAATCGAGTATTTATCCAGTCGATGACCACTGACTGTCTTAATTGAGCTTCCACTTGTTATTGTAGCACCTCTTCCTTCCTTCAGATGGTTGAAAAAATCATGATGGCAATAAAGTTGATGATAGAAACAGACAAACCGTTTACTACGCAGTTTGACAACACATTGACCTTTCCAAGAAAGCAGCAAGATGAAAAGGTCATATCATTCAAGAGAGTTGTTAAATTTAACTGCTTCGGTTCATGTTAATATACTGAAAAAAGCATCGTTCAACGGCTTAAACAGTTAAATTTATTCACATAATAACAGTTAAATATTTGGGAAAATGAGAAAACGTTATCCTTGGTTGAGTAAAAAAACATTGTCAACTTTCGTGTCATCTTACAAAAGCTAAACCCTTTCTTCAAGCAACTTGCTTATCTTTAATCACATGACGAATCCATTTTTCACTCTCAACTCCATTAAATTTTTTGGCGCTCTTTTCAACAACATTAATAATTAAATGAAACATTTTTTTTATAACCAGAAATTTAAATTATATCAAATTTTTCAGTGTTAATAGTTTATTTCATTTCCTACGATGTCATTCGCCTACTTGTAATAATATCATTATTGATGGTTACGCTACTTTGATCGCTTTACAACTCTTTCGTTTTTCCCTCCTTAAGTCTTTTCAAATTTCTCTTTCCTCTACTTCTTTGTCAATCAACTCTCATATCAGATTTTTTTTCTTCTCATCTTAAATTCATTGAAATTTTCCGTTTTAAATATTTCAATTAGTTTTTGACCAGCTTTATCTAACATTCTGGATTTCACTTTCACAAGATTCACAGGTAAGTTGAGTTTAGATTGATTGTTTACTTGAACCGGATTTATGTCAACTTGTCAACCATTTTGATCCAGTCAATCTTTCCCTTACAGCCAATTTCATCGAGTTTTATAATGAAAGCTTTCAACCGTAAGCCGATTAAATAGTGAAAATTATGGATAAAGTTGATCGCTTTGGATAACCTGTGGTGACTAAAATTATGAATTATTGTAATGGTTTTTCATGATTGAATCTATAAACATCAGCTGGACACAAAGTGTGATATAAAAGAGCAAAAATAACAAAGAAAAGGATAATTTCCAACTGAAGTATTCTGGCCATTCAAGCCATTGGATAAACATTACAATCAACCCAGGGCAGTGTGTAAACCTGTCAAGAAATGTAAGTTGACTTTTGAATCAATTAAATTTTAAAATTGATAAAAAATATTTCTAATTATTTCAACCTTTCAACTTTGTATCTATTCAGGTTATGACATGAAATAAACCTCCTGCCGGAAGATATATTACCCTTGAGATGATTTTGGTACATAATCCAGGATGGGAGAGACAAAAAACTATGATGATGATAATAATCTTGTACAAGATGAAGTTGATCAGAATAGGCTGATGTGTTCAGTGAGGCAAAGCAATGAGTGCAAGGGAAAAAAAGATCCACTTTAAAAGATACATCAAGACTGTGAAAATAATGAAGCTACCAGGAATAAGGTTATCATCCATCAAGATTATTTCAAATTTGAGTAAGAAAATCAGGTAAACTATCAACAGGTAACACTGAGAGCATAAATATCTTTCTTGATTCCTCTGTAAATGATTAAATTTTTTTTCTTCTTTTCTTTTTCTTTTCCAGATTTCTTCTTGGTGAAAAAGCTCAAAAAGAGATAAATAAAGCCATCAACAGGAGCGAGAAAAAGGGTTATTCATTCCTTTATTACAAGTGGGCCTAACAATGTTAACAATTGCACCATTGACATACACACATCCTTTTTTGATGAATACACAAACACACTCATTTTTAAAATACAAACAAACCACAAATGCAAAGAGTTTCAAGTTTCAACTTTACTTAAAAGTGTTCATAGAGTTAACTGTTTTAATGTTACACACACTCACGAATCGCCCGAGGTGATACATGAAAACCCTTTGAGAACCACTCAATCTTTACTACAATATTTTCTACATTCAAATTCATTGGACTATTATCTTCATCAACAAGATCTTAATCGTTCATTCAAACAGTTTGACTGTTATATAAACTGTAATTCAACAAAATATGATGGATCCAAAGCGATTGCTAATAATTTGACTATCAAAAGTGATTTGATATGATCAAAGTGATATTACTAACGCTTTGTTATACATTATTTTAATGTAAACGATAGATTTTGATTGAATATCTCAGTATAATCAGTAAATTGCGTTTGAATAAAAACGAGGCGAAACGCTGATTATGATAATCGTGGTAAATGGCGCAGATTGGTGTAATTGATGAGGATGATCAAAGGATAACAATTAATTTGGAGGAGAGATGAATAAAGAAAAAAATAAATCCAATTTTTGGGGAAAAATTCAACAATTTTGATCGGTGATAAATTTCAATAGTTTAATAACCTTTTCCGATCAACAATAACTTAACTCAACCTCTTTCATAAATCAAATCACGTTGATATAAATCATGTTAATAGCAATGATAGTTGCGATAAAATTAACATGTTATTAAAAATGACGCTGATGAATATAAAGGTTATTAAACAAAAAATCAAGAAAAATTCAAATTAATAACAATAAATTACATTGTTTGCCTGAAAATTCCCAAATATGAATGTTTCCACGGTTGTTACATTAACGTTGAATCACTGATCAACATAATTATTAATTAAGGCTATTCACTTGTTTAGGTCACAAATTTGCCTTTATTCAGGCTTGAGTTCAGGAATGAAATGATAACATTTCAATAAATTTATGGTTTTAGATGAAAGTTGAAGATGAAAATTACGAAGAAATGCTGAAGATAACATTGAACTTTAAAGCAACCTTTACATTTCCACCTAAAAGTTAGATGATATAAAAATGATTTAATCTTGAATAATGTTGAATTGGAGGAAAATAAGTCAAGATTAAATAAAGTCTAACTACTTGGAAGGGAAAAGATTTAAGGTGAAACAAAATGATTAGATTAAGCTAATTACATGAAACTAAAACATTGAATAACATCTTTATGCATCCATTTAACATGACAAAACATGTTAATTTATTTCCACTTTTATCCATGAAATGAACATAATTAAATTTACACTTTGATTCAATACAATATGGCTTCTATTGACAATCTATGATGATGATCATTGAATACATTTCATGGTTATAAATGGTTTGCAGAGTTTTCTTTATCAATCATCTTAATTATCAAGTTGAACCCTTTAAAATTATTTACAATCAATTAATCATTGCTTGTCAGGTTAATCAAAATGTTTCACCTTTATCTTACAAATCAAATTTTCTGTGAACCACTTTTCAGGGTAAAAATATTTCTGGTTAAAAAAGCATTAACATTTGAGTGTAAACGTCATCACTGGCTCATAACTTGATCAATGATAACGATAATCAAGGAAAGCACGAGTAAACTGTTGATAGCAATTTACAAATCAACATCAAAATACATTTACAAATTGTCAACACGAAGAAACCATTTCAACAAACATTTCATTTGTCAATTTGGTGTGAAAAAGTGTTTCAATAAACTGCTCAAAATTTCATCTTTTCACCAGGAAGAACATTTAATTGTCCAACAAAAATGTGATTCAATTCTAGTCATTATCATGTGCATCTTGAATGTTATTTTTAACATGAAATTACATGTAATCATTAAACCTGGTTAAGGGATGGTTGAATAGTTGAAACGCTGAGTGAAACAATCAAAATGTAAAGTAAAAAAAGATTGATATCAATATTAAAATACAAATTGTTTTATTGTTTCCATAAAAAACTGGTCAAAATGAGAAACAGTTATGAAGATGAAACAATTTGATTGTTGAATAATGTTAACTCAACAAAATCAACTAGCATTGATCAACCAATTTTGGTAAACAATTAGAAAATGTTTATCGATTGAAACAATTGAAGCCTGGAAATGGCCAAAAAAGGTTAACCTGACAGGTTGTCAGTGAATTTGACAATTTAAGGATCCAACTTTAATCTCTGGTTTGGATCAAATTGTAGATTAAAAGTTTTAAATTGTAATTTCTTGTAAGTTAACTGCTTATCCTTGAATGGAGTTGGTGCAAAAAAAAGTTGTCCCAACTCAGGTGTAACCAAAGATGATGGAAAGGTAAGTTTTGATCATTTTGACAACATGCAATATCGAGACAAAATGGACTTGGGAAAATGAAGGGCAACAGTTGAATCAAGTCTATTTTCAAGAATACAAATGAAACCAACTGATTAATGATCAACCAATTCAGTTGCTATTTTGTAAGTGATTTATTGAGATAAGTTGAAGGGAAAGTAATGGACTAAAAATAAGACAAGTTTAATAGGCAATGTTTTTCAAATGACGATTGGTAATGATGAAGATAACTTTTAATATTACTTCTGAATTTATTAGCAATTTCACCATTTTCAAGATTAATCATGATACAAGGAAATAGTTGCGTGTTTGCCAGTTTTAACTTGAAAATGTTGACATTGACAAGATTTTTTGGCTTATTATTGTGTTTATATTTTTGCTGCTTTTCAAATTATCATTATTATTATGATAAATTGTCATTCTATTAGCTTTAAGCTGAAAATTTGAAGATAGTTTCAGGTAAAAGCAACAAGAACATGAAAAATGGTTACCAATGAAAAGGCAAGAGAAAAGGTGAAATTTTAAACATTGACAAAGTGTTAGTGTTTCAATCCAATTGAATCATTTTAATTATTTAATCTCATTTCTTTTATTTGGGCAATCATGAACATAATTTCATTGTATTGTATCACAATGAAGTCAGGTTGACAATAAATGTAAAGATTAGCTTAAAGTATCAACAGAAGCATAGAGTTGAAGGTAACAATGAAGCTTGTTTATTATGCCTACAATAACAATATAAGTGTAAGGATAATGTTTAAAATGATTTTAATGATAATAATAATTGTAATAGTCAACTGGGAAAGTGTCAATTTAATTATATAAACTAAACCAGAATAAATTGACAGGTAAAATGTACATAGAAACACCTTTGGATGTTTTTTGCCTCTTTTGGGTTCAAAGAAGCGTAAGATTTATTGTCTGTTTCAGAGGCTTCAAAATTACACCTTGATAGGTCAGAGCAACTATTTTAATGATGATAATGATGGTGATGATGATGAGGCTGACCTTGAACCTTTAACTATCCTACAGATGATAAAGGTAAAGGTAAAGATGAACAAAAAACAAGGGAAATCAAAGTGGCCTCAACTTGAAAGGTGAATCTTTATCAAAAAAAGATTTAAGGTAAAATTGAAAGGTAAAAGGGCAAAATGATTTGGTACAATACATTTGAGAAAAAAGAGGAAAAATAATAACAGGTAAACTCTTGATGATGATGGAGATGATAATGATTAAACAAAGTTTAATAAAGGCTTCAACATTTCCAGCATTTTTCATCTTGCAAGCCTGGTTAGACTTGAATAGCCAACCCAGCAAAGTGACTCTTGTCCCATCAAAATGAAGCTTAAAGGCTCTCTTTGTCAGTTTCACTTTCATTCATCTTCGTCTTCATTTTCATTTTACCATTTCAATAGATTCTTATTAATCTTATGAAATTTACATGCAATTGAAATGGAAGGAAAAATGTTATTTTCAAAAGTAATTTTGTTATCATTACTTCTAGACTTGTTATTACCTTTATTATTACCATTATTGATATTATTATTATCATTATTTCAATTTATCTTTCTTACCTTGTTAATCTCCATCATCATCATTTTCATACATCTTCTTGTACATCTCTAATTACATTTTTTTTGTAAAGGTAAGAAACTGTCTCGTCTTCATCAATCCATGATAATATTTATCACTATAACACTAAATTAACCTAAGGTCAAACTAAGGCCTCATCTCACCTCTAAACTTACAAGTTGCCAAAAAGTTATTACTTTTTACTTTCACTTTTTTTCCAAGTCTAATCAGTATTTTTATGTAAATTTGTTGCACTCAAACTGTAATGATAATATGAATTTTGCTTTCTTTAGTCTACTTTGAAAGTGTAATTTTATTTGAATCACGTAAAAATAGTTACCTGAGACTGACGCTCAAGGAAACACCAGGATAATGGTTAATTATAATCATGAAAATCAAATAAAAAAAAGTAAATCCTTTCTTCTTGGGAACAACAATCATCTTTTGTAAACGTTAATGATATCAAGTCAATAGTTTAAAACTTGGGTGTTCAAATGAAGTAAACATTAAAAAGTATATTTTGTCCATTTTTCTGGACATTCGCATCTTCAAGAATTAAAAATTAAAGCAGATCTTTGGAATCGTCCAATTGCTTCAGATATTGATCAAGTAGTACTTTGAGATTTGATTTTACACTTGAAAGTCTCTGAAAATTGCAGCCAATGACCAAAAAATTTGATTAAAATCACGAAAAAATGTGACCTTTTGATCAACAACAATTGGGAAGGTTTCAACAAAAAAAGACCATTATTTTAATATGAAAAAAGAGCAACGAGAGCCACCTCAGAACCATATAATTTACAATACAAACCTCCATGTAGGCCTTAAGGTACAATGAAAAAAAGAGGTTGAATTAGGTGTTGTTAATGTAATAACTTCTGAAGATTGTTAAAGATATATTGTCTGAGATTCTCATCATTATCATGATAAAAGTTTTTATCTGTTTCTTTTTTTCCTCTTTTCTTTTATTTGCCAACTTGGAGGAAGGTATAAAACATTTCAACTAATTCATTGATATTTAATGTTAATAAGGGTAGATGAAACAAGGCTGATCAAATTATCATGAAACATGGGTAATAATCAGCTATTATTCAATGATAATTGACATTCCAAGTTAACCTGTAGTTACACCATAGAGATTGCATGAGAGAAGGAAAAAGATTGAAATTTGACAAAATTGGATAATCATTAAAATTTCATGAAAAAGGTTCAACTTGAGTGAAATTATTACCAAATGTTAAGTGCAATTTCAGGTAACAAAGAGTTGAATTGGTCAATAAAAAAAGCAATAGATTGGGTTAAACAAAAAGCTCGGAGTAAAACAAAAAAAAGGAAAAAATAAAATCACAAGAAATTTCATTTTTCACAAAATGCCCTTTTCATGAGGTTCAGGTGTTTAATAGGTTTTAAAATTTGAAAATCATTAAATGATTCACTTTTCAACATTAATTTCAGTCAATAACTTTTCCATGTAAGTCACAGTCCAACAAAAATGTCCAATAAATAGATGAAACAATCTTGGGAAAAGCAACATTTCTGGTTAAAATCTTTCACTATTAGGTTTTTGGTAAAAAATTGGGTTTCAAAGGTTTCTGATCTGGTAATTGAATCAGTCTTAAAAATGAAAAGTCCAGCTTTGATCTAATCCTTGCTCGATCACCAGCAAATTTACTTCCAAGACTGAACAACAATCTAAATGAACAATTAATCAATATTTGAAATTGATAGGTGGTTCCACATTTGAGCTTTGGCAAGTTGAAAGTCAAGTATGAAAAAAAATCATCTTCTTGTGATGCATTAAATTGACTTACCTGGAGATGTTTGCATAGAAAGGAAAGGAAAAAAAAGGAAAAACTAACATTTTTCTTCTTCTCTTTGCCTTTCATCATTTTCATGTTGTTGACTTTTTTGGCTGATAAATAAACATCATGATAACATCCTCTTTTCAATGTTCATTTCTAGATATTTTGACAGTTTCACACCAAGATACCTTTAGACCGTAACATTGGTATAGCTTTGAAAGATGTTATTATCATCATCATCATTATTATTGGTATTATTAATATTAGTTATAAAGCTTTACACGGTTGTCTTGATGAACCAGAAATTGGGTTTACCTGGTCTATTCTGGTTGCTAGTCTTTTTTGTGTCTAATAACAATCAAACCTGACTTTCTTAAGATTTGGTAAGAAGAAGAAGAGGAAAAAAACTCAAATTGAATAATAGATCAAAACTAATATTAGATTAGCTGGCAATCAAAAAATTTCAATCCACAGGAATCTGTAATCATTTGATTGTTTACCATGTAATGGCAATTGAAAGTTTTACCAAAATCAGAATTCACTTTGTTGGTTCAACTTTCACTTGCTGGTTTAACTGTACGATTAGGTGTGTCCAATGGATTTAAATTGTTCATCTTGATCATTGAAAATTCAATTTCAATAAACATCAACAATCAATCAACATCTCAGTGTGAATCGATGTTTAACCAAACAATCATCTCTCCATTCATAAGCTGGTTAAACTAAACTAATCAAAGGTTTAATTTTTCATTGCCAGTGCTCAAGTCGCAAAGTTGATCAATAAATCGACTCTAATTAACCTTGATTTAACTTGGTGTTAGCCTTCAATTATCAATGAGATTACAATTGATTGTCATCAGTTAATTTTTCATATAAAATGGTTTAAAACAATTGTCTTAACGTTGAAAACAATTTAACAATTGAATGTTTAATGTTTTCCTTTGCAACTGTTGACTCTAAATTGTGATTAAAAAGTGAAACAAAACCAATTCAATTGTAATGAAATCTTTCATTTTAATCACTTTTCTAATACAAACATTGTGCTAATTATCATTTAATAATTACTCATTGATCCTTGATTGTGTGTTCATCATAAAGGCATACAATTAACAGATAATAACTAACATTAAAGATCAACCTTTTTTCCAGAAACTTTTGTTTCTTCAAATGCCACTAAAAGATGAAGAAGGAAATTTGCAAAACAGTTTTAATTGTTATTAAACTCGTTATGCTAATCAACAATTCCGTAATAACTGGTTCGTAATAATTGTTAATCAAAAGGAATCAAGTGAACACCCAAAAAGAAACTAATTGTTGACCAAATTGCATTCAAATTTGATGATCTTTGTTGAAGGAATACATTTACACTTGAAATTTTGACACAACTTAAAAGCAAAATTGATTGTAAAAGTGTATCAAGTGAATCAAGATTAGTAAATATTTTTAGCTTCAATTGAAAGTGGAATCGCGTGTTTTATGACGATAAAAACAAACCATTTTCATGACAGTGAAACCATTACTCAGATAATCATTGCGTGATTTTTGATTTCAATCAAAGTAAATATGAAGATGCTTTGAGTATTCAATGAAAAAGTGGTTTAGATGAGCAATTTAACTACAATTTAACAATGAAAAGTTGAACTTACCTAACATTGAAGGAGTTTGCGATTGTTTTTTCCTTCGTTTGATAGCGACAACGAATGTGATAACCTTTACCTTGATTGGTGACCAGTTTACGGTGAGGTTGAACTACAACTGTATTGAAATATTCAACTCCATCATCCTGTAAAGAAATAAATTAATCAGAGAAATGAAAATATTCATGTTTTTTCTTACAGACTTTAGTATTAGGAAAAGAAGGTAAATGTGTTTAGTGTTCATTAAAAACCACGAACATCGTGATTCAGTTGATGGACCGTTTTGTTGGTGTTGATTGTTATTGCCGTTGTTATTCCTGTTGACAACCTTTCTCAATGTCAATCATCAACCTTGCAATCAATATTAATGTTAGATTCACATAATCATAATTATGTATTGAGCGAGACATAAAAAGTAATATTTTCTTTCTTCTCTTCCTCCAAGAAGACAATTGTGATTCTCAGATTTGCAAAGCTTCCGGTTGATACAATTATGATGATGATGATGATGATGTTGATGAAGATTCTGTTAACTTTCTTTCCTCATCTTGCGAAGAGTAAAAAAGTGCGGAAGTAATTGCCGCTCATCAAGCTGAAACTTTCATCAAAACCGGTTAACAGAATCATCTTTTTGATTTGACTCTTTTTTTTACACAACTTCTTGGCCATCATCATGAGAGATTAATTCAACTTAGATTACATTACAATCTGTTTTTACCGTTACCAGAATAACACAGAAAAAAAATGAAACGATAAACTCATGGCACTGAGTAACCATTTTTTCATCAACTCATTAAGACAGACCAATCCATTATGTTGACCAGTACACACTAATACAGAGATGAACTTGAAAAAAAATCACAAAAAATAGTCATTACATTTGACCGACACTAAAATTAGAAATAGATTAGAAGTGACCAATGATTCAGTGGAAAGGCAATTTTCCAAACTGACCTTTCATTGAAACAAGATAGAGATATAAGATAGAGACATTGAAGTGTCAATTGTTAGAAATGGCATTCAATTAAATTTTTGGGTTTTCTGGATAATTGAGCTAAAGCAAACTCTATGATAAACATGTTCATTCACACCATGCAGATGAAGTTGAACATTGACTACATATTGTTACCTTTAGTCAACCCGCTGCTTATTCACAGTCAATGAGCTCTGTTGAAACATTTACCCAAAAATGTCAATGAGTAAACCCGTTAGCATCACAGGTTGTGTTACCAGAAGATTGGGTAAATTGAGTCTAAAATATGATGAATTATCATGAAGATGTTTGGCTGAAGCAATTAAACAATTAGCTATCTGTGATACTGATTGTGTCTTTCGGTTTCAGTGAGACGTGATTTAAGAGTAACAAACTGAAGATTCATCTTGGTTTGCACAACTTGGCTTCACTTGGACGATTGTGATTCCCCTTTTCAGGTTCACTGAGATAAAATCGGGCAAAATCTTTGTCACAAAAAAAGGAAAGTCTCAGTTTGATTGTCATTTGCTAGTAATTGCTTTCAAATATTATTCAACTACTAATTTCTGTTTCAAAGACTGTCTCAAAATTTAATCAAAACAAATTAAATAGTTTCAATCTGGTCAGGTAATTATGATGAAAATCTGGTTAAATTATGTGCACTTCAATCAACTCTCAATACCAACCATCTATTCAAATTTAGATTCAAGAATAAAAATTAATACAAAAAGCTTTACCTTCCCCAATCAATATAATAACTTAATTTTTATGTTACATTTAAAGTTAAAATTGTTACTAGAATCAATTTTTCAAGTTCAACCTTTCCTGTTGCTAGTAAATGAAGATTAATTCTGGTTTCAATTCATGATAATTGACTTTATTTAAACAGTATGAGTTGATGTTAATTTTGATCTGTTCACGATTTTAACCTGAACCTGATGTTGGTCAGCCTTGCTTTTTGTTTAACAGTATTTATAATAACCTCAATTGACTCACCTTTGTTTGGGTATCAAATAACAAACCTAACCTTGTAACCCTATCAATTGGCCTTTCCTCTTCCCACTGTTTAACCATCAAAATCACCAATACAATCAATTGAATCAATTAAATGAGTTGAAACAATTGAAACAATTAAAAAGGCAAAACATGAACAACTTGAAAGTGTCTCTAACATAAAACAGTAAACAAAACAACCGGTAAAACCTAATAATCAGATTAAACTGTTAATAAACTGAAACATGAAACATGACCTTTTATTGAAATTCAAGTTGATTGTATTTCATGTGAAACAGTTTAATAAAAAGTCAAATTTTTAGACAAAAAATGATGAATCAATGAAAATGATATGAAAACCTTATAAAGTGGCAAACTTGTTAATCAACAAAAGAGCCTTTTTCTTGTTCAACTTTTCTCTTCCTTCATGATAAAACATTCTTGAAACTCTAACCAAAATATCAATACTTCCGTCTAGCCCTTCATCTTGAATCATCCATTTCATCATGAAATTTGACCTTCTAACCAAACGTTATACATTAATATAAGTTATTATTTCATGTGGATCAAAATATTTTTTTGTTTTCATTTGGAAACAAACAAAACCTGAAAAAATGTAATATTTTTGTGGTTCAATTCTGCTTCCGACTGCGCTTCATTGCGGCCTTCAGGTCACTTGATTGTATTACTTTGATCAGTGCAAATCATCGCAATCTAAACCTTCCGTGATGCATTTAATAGCCTTGATTTGAGAGAAGAGAAAAAAATCAATTCTTTTCTTGTTTTTTCTCTCTTTTTATTCAACAATCTCAACAATTGACATTCAAACTGACATTGTAATTGACAGTAAAATTGCTAGTAAATTGTTTAACAAATTACTTTTAAATTTTCAGGGAAAAATTCTGTTCTCCTGCAATTCATTTGTTTCTATGTGAGTTTAACTGTTTTCAGGTTTGCCGTTTAGTTTTTGATTGTTGCTTGGGAATTTCATTCAATCATTTTTAATGCTTCTAATGTCTATAATTAACTGGATATTGTCACTGGGAATTGTTGGTCTAATTGTTATTAAGAGCTATTAGGAGGTTTTAAGGTTGCTTTTAATTAATACTTGGACTAATATGCATTAACTGAATCATCTTTTTTTTGTATGAATCTTCATTTTCTGGTTTATGTTTTCATCTGGTAAAGGCAAAGGTAAAGATTGGTTGTAATTAAATTGCTGTTTAAATGGTAAGGTGGGAAATGGCTACTCGATTTGCTATAAGGTTGAAGATTGAAGTTGAACTCAGATTATTGTTATTATGGTGATGATGGTTAAATTGTTTGGTGTGAAAATTGAATCTGTGAATGTGACAAAAAGTAATGAGAAAAAAAACTTGAAAGCTTCATGTCAATGTAAATTGCCGTAATATTGTTTTCAACTGAATGCGGAAATCAAGTGGCTGAATAAATGACCTTAAATATAGCACAATGTAAATATGATGAAGGTCATTTAAGATATTTAATTTAATATACAACACAGATAAATAAGATAACGGACATTGTAGGTAAGACAGGTAAGATGTAAGATGATAAGGGAAAGAAAAATGAATGAATAATGAGATGTTGCCTTCATCATTATCATCTGTTGCTGGTGTTCAGCTTGGAGATTCATTGTTGGTAAAAGGTAATCTCACAGCTGAGTAAACTCATTTTCATGGTGTAAAAGAGAGAGAGACAGGGAAAGAGAAAAGGATGAGTTAAGAATAAGTTGAGAATACAATGAAGACAAGAGAGAGAGAGAAGAGAAAGATGATTGGAAAGGAAAAGAAAGAGAGAGTAAGAGATGAAAAGTGGTCTAAACTTAGGTCATTCTGGTAGCTCATTTGATAAACCAGAATTGGACATGAGATTAGAAGGTAAGAAGGGAAAAGGAAGATGTCAGAAGATGAAGAAAGAGAAAGAAAGAGATGAGGATAGGAAGAGATGAGAGGGTCCATGAGAGGGCCGGAAATGCGGAAGAAGTTGAAGGAAGATGGAAAAGGCTGAAAAGATGAAAGGAATGATCACAATAGATGATCAGGAGAGACATGAATTGAGACATTGAAAGAGATTGTAATCAAAATTTAAGGTGATATTGATATTGGAAATTACGATATCGATGTTTGTCAAGGGCTTGTCAACCTTATTTTCAATGAATATGGTTATGGTCAAACTTATGAAGCTGTTTGTACGAAATTGTCACATATTTCTGATTTAAGAATAATTTTAAATGATTTCTGCATCAATTTTTTAGTCCTAAGCGATACGAACTCAAAGACTGGGTTCGATACTTCAATGACTGGTTAGAAACCAACGGAAAATTAAAATATGTTTGCGATTTGAAATACAGTCCACTGATGCGAGTTACAATCCATTTCCAAAGCTTAAGAACTGTTTGTTAATTTTTTAACTTGAAAGTTAAAGACTGGCTTTTTTAAAACAGGAATAACAATGGTAAGTCCAACCAACATTGGCTATCAAACACCTGGTTTGGTAAAATTTTGTGACATTTACCTTGTTGAACATTTACAATTTTTTTCTGGTTAAACTGTGATATTAATTGACTATTAGTTGGCTTGTACGCGCCAATTTATCGGCTAATTTTGTCTGTTAGTTTGGTTGTAAAGTTAACCGGTAAAGTCTGTAATTTTATGTTTTACTGAAAATGAAGTGATACTTACCACATCGGTTGACATTGTATTACATGATCGTAAGGGTAAAACGTATGTAACATTGTCTTGACTGTTGAACTCAACCATACACGATGAGTTTGTTGAAAGTCCTTTTGGGTAAATCATTCCGTTAAATGTTGAAGCCGTGTTAATTGTAACCTGTATATTATTACTGTTACACTCAATGTGAACATCTGATCCTGGTCCAGTCTCCATAGAGACAGTGGACATCACATGGGAACACAATAATAACAGTAGAGTTGAACAAAAGAAATTTAATAAACTAACATAATTATAATTCAATTGGTGATTATAATGGTGATGATCCATTTTGGTTAATTTTCTGGTCATTTTCCGATGTCAAGGCAAACCAAACCCAAAAGTAAGTTTTACCTCTAGAACCTCTCTTCCTTGTCTTCTTCCTCTCTCTCTCTCCCTCTCTCTCTCACACACACAGCCACTCTCTCTCTCACTCTGTCTCTTCAACGATTTTAAGGCCAAAATATTGATCGATAATTTTGGCCAGACTGGAGAGATCGATGATGGTGATGGTGAAGAGAGTGGGCTTTGCTAGATGTTGAATGTTGGTTAACTTGGTTTGGTTGGTGACTTTTCTTGGTCTTGTTGATTTGGTTGACAATCACAATTAACTTTACAATATAAAGGTAACATAAAACAATGTTGAAAAGTGTATAAAAATGAAAAGGTAAAGTTTATATGAGCTGTTACAGAGCAGAGAAACAAATGATACTCTATTAGGAAAATAAATTTACTGCTCACTCAATAGTCTTACCTGAAAAAAAACTCCTCAAAACCTGTTCTGTATTTGGACTCACTCAACGTTACTCCAAACACTTGCACATCAGAGCAGGAATCTTGGCTTTTTTTTTCCGTATAAGTTGAGGGTGAGATGATGAAGGATAAAGCTTCACATAAGGATGATATTATCATTATTATTATTATTTTTATTGCTATTATGATCAACATCTAGACAAGGTACTATTTTTCATTTTTAACTTGATTATCGCTATCAGTTTAGCTGAAAATGAGCTTCTGTTTTTGGCTTTGCTTGAAGATTGACTTTCATGTAGGTTGATCGTTTATTTAGTCCTTATTTGGTTTTGACAATTGCCTTGGAATTAGCTCTTTTAATTTTCATTATTTAATCATTTACAGCTATTAAGTTATTTTACAAGTTCATTTTCAAGGTATTATTTAGTCGCGAGGTGAACCCAAACCACAGTTAATTGAAATTATGATGGATAAATTTGTGACAGACTGTGGGATAAATTCAACTTTAATTATTAGCAAATTTCTGGATCATCAATTTTCCCTTATACACTTTGACAACTTATTGAAAGCAAGTTATAATGTTTAACTGTTTGTTTGAATCTTTATTTAAGAGCTAAAATCAGAAATCATTGTTTCCTTACAATCGTGGAATTTCATGCAACAAACACCTGAATTAAGATTGATTTATAAGGCCAATCCGAAGAAATTTCAGATTTAGATTTGTGTTGAACAGGGTTATGAGTCAATGAGACCTTCTGTCCGAGGCACATGGAAATTGGGTTTCAATGGTGTATCTTCAGTGTCCAGCAAGAACGACAAAATGATTCTCGAAGAGGATAAAATTGTTCAAGAGAGCAGCTCAATTCCAAGAACTGATATTAACCTGATCTACCATTAAAGCCGAGGATCTGGTTATCTTTCAACAAATGATTTAACTTACCCAATAATCGACCCTTCGTCTATTCCATTTTAAAATATCACTAGAAGGAAACCTTTTCGAGCAAATCTTTGAAGCTGTTCCTCACATTTACACTTACTTATGGAATCGTCGAATTTTTCATCAACAAAGATATACAAAGATGTATCTGATATCGTTTAGATTATTTAGTTGTAGTTGAAGTTGTCGATTAGAGTGTAATATAGATTTGTAATAATCTTTCTTTTTCATTTTTATGATGATTGATGAAAATGATGTCGATGGTGTTACTGGTGTTGCTGGTGAAAGTGCGATGACAATGAGAGAAGCAGGATGATGATGATACAATGATTGGCTAAATACACAAAACATTAATACGAATCAAAATAACCCAAGTTTCATTACTTTATTTTAAAGATGAAAAGGATAGGTAAAGAGATAGGACAAAACGAGGTTTTTTAATGTGATAAAGCGAGAATGTGATTCGACTGGATTAAAGATGAAAAATCATAATTGGAACAAATTGATTTCATTGATGCAGTACTTGTTGTTGAACTGTATCCTTCTTCTTTTTTCCCTTCTTTTTAGGTTCCAGGCCATCATCACCCTTGTACTTTTTCTTGTGGTGTTTGTATTTGTTTCTCTTGCGACAATAATCCTCATAAATATATCTTTCTTCGGGAGTCAAGGTCTAAAGTTGATAGGTAAGAGAAAAGTGTCGAATACAAAATAGAAACATCAAAGCAGTTAACCTGATGGGCATATCGTATGCGATATTTTTAAACTGTTGATAAATTGAGAAAAGTGTTCGACCATTTCCGACGAATAATAAGCTTTAGCTTTCTAACTCTGACGGTCGGTTTTATTGAAATTGAACTGATCTGTTGAACAGAAATAGAGAATTTTATTTCTCAAAATAAGTGGATTTTCTGGTTTGCCATCGTAGTTACATCGGAAAATAAATTTCATGAAAAAGGCATAATTGAAATTATGCGATCGAATTTTCCTCTTCACCCTCGCTTTTCTCGAAAACTGTCAATCGGAGAAATTATTTAATAGCTATGGACTATGTATGGCAAAACAGCTATTTGACTTTATATTACAATAATATTGTCAATAAATCGATTTGATACTAAAATTTATAATTTCAAAGTTACTTTATCGAAGCTTTTATAATTTGAATTACATTAAACTTTCCACAGAATATCTCGAAAGATAATTTAACTATAAGTTGGTTGATAACGAGGTGGTGTAGGTTCAATAACATCTTCTACTGGAGCATCGACCCAGGCTGATATTCTGTTTGGATAGAGAACATATTTAGCCTTCGATTCTAAGGTTGTTAAATCAACTCCTAGGTCAACCAATGTCCGTGCGCCAGGAGTTAGTTTGTCAGTAGTGTGTTCCTAGTCGGAGAAAAATAGATAATTTGTTAATAAATAATAAAATACAATAATAAAACGGCCAATCTTTTACTTACAAGTTCAATCAAACCCCAACAAACAGTTGGCTTCTTCAGCGTTAAGCTTTGGAAATGGATTGTAGCTTGCATCAGTGGACTGTATTTCAAATCGCAAACATATTTATAATGTTTTTCGTTGGTTTCTAACCAGTCATTGAAGTATCGAACCAAATCCTTGAGCTCGTATCGCCTAGGACTAGAAGATTTATGCATAAAAAATTAGATAAAATGTTTATAATTATTCTGAAATTAGAAATGTGATAATTTCCTACCCAACAGCCTCATAAGTTTGACCATAACCATATTCATTGAAAATAACGTTGACAAGCCCTTGACAGACATCGATGAAATATACAGGTTCTTTGAAAATACCATCGCCCATATTCCAGACAGCAATATTTTTCCAAAATGTTCGTCTACCAGGCGCTGTATAATAGTTTAAAAGACGGTCAGAAGCGCCAAACATCCAACTTGGTCTGAAAATGATTGCATCGGGGAATTCGTTTCGCACTGCAATTTCTCCTTCATATTTTGTTTTGAAAAATTGAACTCCTATTTTAGAAGTAACTGGGACCGGGTCGGGCCTAGCATTAAGAGCTGACATATGAATAAGCTTCTTCACACCCGCAAGACGACTGACTTTAGCAATTTTTGCCGCACCATCAACATGAGTTTCTTTAAGGGTAAAACTCCTAAAATAAAAATTCGAGTTAACAATTTGATTTTTGGGCAACTTTAAATTCAAAACTTACGCAGTATCGCTGTAGGCCCCAATTAAATTTACAACCACATTAGAATATTTAACAGCTCGAAACAACGACTCTTCATCTCTTAAATAATATGGCTAGAGTAATAGGTTAGATTTCATGTTGAGGATAAGAGTTAATAAAAAAACATGACAAATACTTATGTTGATCTTACCACAAACATAACTTGGCCTAAATCTCCAGAAACTTTCAAGTCTCTTACATCCATAGGATCTCCACGATAAGGGACGATAACTTGAGTTCCTCTTCTGGTTAAATTGCTGACCAAAACTCGGCCTAATGGACATCTTGCTCCGAAAACAGTAACAACATTACCATTAAACGATGATCTTCCTCCAGTACCACGTTTAAGAGCTGAACTCAAAGGATTGGGAGTGGAAAATTGAACTTCGATATCATTGCTATAGCTTCGTCTAGAAGTAGTTGCAACAGGCAATGAATTGACCCACACGTTCCCTGAATTAATCAACAATAAAATTAAACGTTAGAATTGTGTTTACAATGTTTACTATGAACGAATGAAAACAGTTACCTTTGAGAGCTATCGATGAAAATCTTGCAATTGGATTCATAGCTGACCTTAGACCGGAACACAGGGGATAATATGAGAATCAATCGCAAAATCCGGTAATTAATATCTAATAAACCAGCTGAAAATTAAATAAAAATGAAAACAAATCCGATTTTGTTGACATTGAAGCACTTTGTCTGCAAACTCCTCCTGCAATCACAAGCCCGGGCAGTTTGAAACTTGAGCTACATCTGTTCACCATTCAATTTTCATTCTTGTGGATTTCATACAATTTGTTAAATTAATTTTAATTACTGTGCTTTCCAGTGAGACTTTATTTTTTAGTACCAATCACATATTTTTGTTGTTATTATCAAGAATTGTTCCAAGAGTAGATTATTGACTTCAATTGACGTTTAATTTAAAATCATCAATTTATGAAAATTATAGCGTTTTCATTACGTTAGTATACTGTTTTGGTCCATCTGTGATTAATTTTATTGTTTTCATTAATATTAATCTCTTTTTATTTTTTAGATTGTGTTCGTAAATTAACCTTGAAATTTAATGGAGCCATCAGCATCAACGGAGGTTCAAGAAAAGATGCCACTAATTGTGGAAGAAGCTTATAAAGTTAATTCTAAGCCGGTCAATTTCTTATTAATCAAACCTTACGGGTCGTCATTTCTCCTTTGGATAGGTGATTCCAACATGCCGAAATTCAGTGATTTAAGCCTGTCTGTGGCAAAAAACTCAACATCAATCATTGGCGATGATACTCATCTACTATCAAACAAATTATCCCTCAAATTAAGCAACAGGTTCAATGAAAACAAGCCTGTTTATGTTTCATTTAATTTGCCTTTATCGATTCAAACCGGTGATTTCTTGAAACAGTTGGATGATAAGATTATTTTCTTTTTGAATAAACACCTCAAAAAATGAACATTTAATCTGTTGAAAGTCTTGTTTAATTAATCGTGAACGGTTTTGAAGGGTTTAGGGAACCAGCTTTTTTCCACCACATCCACCACTTTTCAAAGGAGTTTTTCAATCACATTTTCAATATCTTTTTCAATTCATTTTTCAAGATATTGTCCACAATGGTCCATTACTGACGGAAAAAAGCTGGCCCCGGATTCAGTGTGAAATTATTAATTTTTCTAGTTTTGGGTTAAGGACAGCATTCAAACAATTTCTTACTCAATTTCAAATGCTTTTCAATTTTTCTAGCTCAAGTATTTTCAGTTGTTGAATAAGTTTCCATTGGGATAATTGGCATGATCTTAGATAATTTTTGATACATTTGTACATTCAATCAATTCAAATGATATTTACACGGTTGTATTGGACTTTTTTCAATACTTTCTTACATTAGACAAGTTATTCAGATTTATTAAAATTGGTGGGATTTATTCATGGTCAGAATTTTAGGCCGTTATAAACCAAAATTTCCAGAGTACATTTAAGTCATTTACTTACTAACCGAAACAATTGTTAAATTGATTTAAATACCGTTTTTATAAAATATTTTACTCATAAAAATCCTCACGAAATACACTCTGTTGTTGATACGACCTCTATCGATATATTATTAAACTAAAATGAGTTTTACAAAAAGTGAAGGTTTAAAAAATATGTCATCATTATGTACATGTCAACAAATTGTTTAACGGACTGTTTCATCTAACTGTTTTATAATTAAACCTTAATTAAGATCTAGAGTAACTTTTAGTTTTGTTTTTGTATACATAGTCTTTAATTTTACTGTTTACTGTGATTTTAACTCAATGGCTAGGAGACCAAATGCACATTCCTTCGGTAAGTAATAAAACTGAATTGTAATTGTGGCAATGTAGGCTTATCTTTCTTTGAACAATTTGTTTTTTAGGTGAAACTGAAAACGACCAACTCATATATGGACTCAAAAGTAAAGTAACGACATTAAAATCGGTAAGATTTGAATGATCCAGCTCATCCTCAGTCGATATAACCTTTCTTATTATCTTTATTTAGCTTACTTTGGATATGGGTGACGAAATTAAATATCAAAATGCATTTCTCAATGATCTAGACAAAGATACCGACTCTACATTTGGAATGTTATCATCCAACATAAATCGTATTAAAAGGCTTTCCCGATCTGGCGGCTGTAAATTTTATTTCATGTTGATAGCCTTCTCTTTCTTTGTTTTCTTCTTCATTTGGATGATGTTTTATTAATAAAATGACAAGCTAAATATTTTACACTACAAATAATGGATGTTTTAGTCAATGAACAAACAACGCAAAGATATTATAAATGAAGGTAGTTTATTAATAAGTTCATTATATCGTTATTAAATTAGTTTTATCATCGAAACAAAATAAGCAAATCAGAGCTTCTCAACCAATTTGATTCCAAGAAGCTTGAGTCCAAGACTGAGAATGTATGCTGTTGCCTCGCAAAGCAAGACTCTTTCCATGTTGATTTTGACTTGATCACTTTCTCCAATTTTCTCGATAACATAACATTGTTCATAAAATTCAGAGAAAATAACTGACAACTCGAAAAGGAACGAGCATAATCCATGAGGTGCTAGTGACTCACTTATCTGTAAAATCACATCTGGAAATTTAAGAAGGAACTTAGCTAATCTAAGTTCTCTTGGATGATTGAGAACCAACTCCTTGGTTTCGGAGGCTATTTCCTTGATTGGCTTAGTTATACCAGTTTTACGAATTATAGACCTAATTCGGGCCAGTGAATATAGAAGGTATACAGCCGTGTTGCCACGATCATCTAACATTCTATCAAAACTGAACTGATAGTCCTTGATTCTATCTTGAGCTAAATCAGAGTATTTGATACATCCATAAGCAACAGCTTTTTTAGCAACTTCCAGTTCTTCTGGAGATAAAACTTTATCGCGTTCCTTTTCCTTCAATTTTTGCTCAGCTCTTTGGATACCTTCTTCTAGTAGTTCTCTCAATTTTACGGATTCGCCAGATCGAGTTTTGAATTTTTTGCCTTTATCATCTGTCAGAGAAAAAAGTGGATAAAAATTATTAATATGCAAAAGAAAGAGGTGAATGGATCATTTACCTAGAACAACACCGAACCCAACGAATTCAGTTTTAACTTTGTCTGGATCATAGTAACCGGCCATTTTAGCAGCTGCGAAGATGGTTCGGAGATGAGTTTCCTGGCCAGCATCAACCACATAAATAACACGATCAGCCTTTTGTACATTCACTCTGTATCTGATACAAGCCATATCTGATGTATCATAAGTGAATCCACCATCTGATTTAACAATTGTTAAAGGAACTTCTTTTGGTTTGCCAGTGAAAAACATCCATCGTCCTTCCTCTTCTACCAATAGATTCCGAGACTTCAAATCCTCTACAACTTCTATCATCATATCTTGGTAGAAAGATTCACCATACTCCACAAGTCCATGAATATCAAGAGCTTCGTAAATTTTTGAAAATTCTTCTCGAGAAATATCACAGATTAGCTTCCATGCTTTGATTAATGATGGTTCTTTGGATTGAAGTTTTACTACACTATCTTTGGCTCTTTTCTGAAACTCTTTGTCCTCATCAAAGCGTTTCTTGGATTCTTGGTAAAATTTTTGTAAATCACCAATCGCCGGTGGATTTTCTAGATAGTCTGGAAACTTTTCTGTCAAATGGGCTAGCAGCATTCCAAATTGAGTTCCCCAGTCACCAAGATGGTTGACTCTTGCTACATCGTGTCCTAAAAACTCCAAGATATTAGCAAGACAATCTCCGATGATTGTGGATCGAAGATGACCAACATGCATCTCTTTTGCTATATTAGGTGAACTATAGTCAATAACAACCTTTTCTTTTTTATCTAACTTCATAGAAACTCCGTCCTTCAAGATGGACAATACTTTTTGTCCAACATATTCATTATTAATGTGTATATTAATAAATCCTTTGTCAACGCTATTGGAGCCAATCAGATTGTTTTCTGGTAAATTGGAAACGAGCTTTTCTGCCAGCATCTTTGGGTCAACTTTACCTTCTATACCAAGTTCCTTTGCTTTTTTCATTAATCCCATCGCAGAATTACATTGATAATCAGCATGAACACTTGGTCTTATTGTTGCGTGAGTATCCTTCAAATTAGGAAAACTTATGTTGATAGCTTCATCAAAAAGCGTTTGAAGCTGCTTGGTGATAGCCTCCATGATGTGTTGAACTGACACACAATTATAAAATGACAAAAGGGAATTAAATTAAATAAATAAAAGATCTTTAACAATATGGAGTTGATATCTTTGGAATCTTAAACACGTGTAAGTTAAAGAGAGTCTCTTTAAGGGACGGTCACTCAATAAAAAAGAGCACAAATCTCACTCGTTGTCAAAATATGGTAACCAAAGAGTAGAGGAGTCTTCCTTTACTCTTTGGTGGTAACAATCCAATCTACTAATGATAAAACAAAACGAGGAAGATGAATTATAATTTAAATATACAGGGTGTTAACTAAGACAGGCATTATTTTCTCGGAACACTTTTCAATACTATTCACACTCTTTTCGTATTCACTCTAAACGCTGTCTATATCATTCATTCCCATAATCTATCATAATTGTTTTAAAGGATTAACTTCATCGGTATTTCAACTTTCATGTTCACTTGCTCATTCAATTGTAATTAATCTTAAACAAGTTTCTTGTACATTTAAGAATTCAACGAATTTTGAAATTACAAAAAATTGTTGACTGCCCATGTTCATGGATAAGTTATTTGCTGTGAAACTAAATGTCACAAAATTGATACAGAATCAACAAGTAAACAAATTTCGTATTGAACATGACAACAGAAAACATGAAAATTTATTAATCATAAATCTTGAGAGATCAGAAGAAAAAGGAAGAAATGGAATAATTTACATTCTATCAACCAATTCCGAAAGTAACCAGCACTCAAGTTACATATCGAGAGTCTATTAACCCAAATCTTTGTAACGTACAAAGTTTTTTATCCAATATATTAGTACTTCATGTAATATTACTTTCGGTTAATCATGGTGATTATTGTTATTATTCAATAAATATAGAATTACAATTTCTATTTTAATTCTTGATTAAGGCTTTAAGCAAACCAAAACCTATTGAAGTTCAAATGATGCCTCAATCTTCCGCTTTTACACTTTCTTATTTCACTGCTTTTCACTTTCACTCAGTTCACATCTTATTTAAAATAAACGTGAACAAGATTCGAGGTAAACCCCTCTAATAATTTTGGCCCTCATCCGAAATATATTAGGAACACTTTTACTTAGGAGGAGTAAAAGGCTTTAGGATCCATCCTTTAGCCATCATAGAGCAAGAAAGGAAGATAAAGATGAAAATGAAGATGAGTACAAAATTTTTGCAAACTACAGTTAACAAACAAACATATTTTTTTTGTGGGTCTGGCAGAGCTAAATGAAGAGTCTGGTCGGGAATTTAGCATATATCAGTTGCTAGTAAGTTAAATAGGAAGACGAAGAGACAGAGTGAGTCGAAGAGAAAAATATAAGACAAAATCAAGTTATCATCATCAACAAGAAGCGGTAACATCGCCTTCTCCTTTGCCTTTTTATCATCTCTATCATCATCTACATCATTCCTTTGAATGTTTCAAGCCTAAAAAATCAAAACAAAAACAAAGAAAAATTAGTTTCCGAAATTATTAATAAAAAAGTGTTTGTTTCTCTAGTTATAAACGAGCAATCATAAAAAATGAGAGAACAAAGTTGATCAAAGAGATGACCAATTGATCTTTTGATCAACTAATTTATTTAGTTGCTACAATTTACCTCATCATCAAAATATTTCCATTGCCAAAGTTTACTTGTTCCATATATTGCTGTTGTCCAACATTTTCAGTCCATCTTTACTTTGTGACTTGTGATTATTGTGCCTAAACCATGGCGGCTACAGAACCCCAGGGTGATCCATATGATATTTGGAGAGCCCTTCAACCTCAAGTTGTTATTGTTAATAATCCAATGTATTTTGTTAAATTAAAACGTGACACCAAATCCAAATTAGTAAAATTCTTTGAAATCTTCAAGACATTCACAGAGCGCTGGTTTTCCCATATTTTACTTCTTTTTGTCCTTTTTTTGTATGGCTGTCTTGGAGCTTGGATATTTATGATGATTGAGGGTAAAGCAGAGATTAAATACAAAGTAAGTAGTTCTTAAATTAATTAAAACACCATATAAATAAACTAAATCAAAACAAAATGTTAACAAACGACAATTAACACAAAGTCAAACACAAAATGCTTAAACAAAGGAATCACCTCTTAATCATTCAATGGAAGCAACCAATTTTAATCAATCCTATCGATATCACAGATATCCGATCTAAGAATGGATTTTGATACATCTATTGAAAAAATGGGTTATAATTAAGCAAATTTCTCGTTGTAAATGTGATTAATTAACATAGACCTTGACCTGGAAAACAAGTGTATGTCAAAAAACAGAACCATGAGGCTACCTTTTAATATATGTAACAATTCAAAGCATATAATTTGAAAATATTTCCTGCGAATCAGATTCCAGAAAAAAACAAGGATGTTTGAGGTTACTTTTATTCATTAATCACTTGTAGTTATTCACTCAGCAAATGGATAAACAAATGTCTATTTTCACACTGAAAGAGCAAGTTGTCAACAGTTGAGTTGTAATCAACCCACCAAAACTAAATCACAACCCAATGATTTGTACCAATGAATTTAAGAATGAATGACTAACCATTGCTCTTGATACCAATTTGATAGCATTCAAAATTACATCTAAGCTTGAAACAAGATTGTATTAATTGTAGGTAATAAGGCTTGCTAAATATATTTCAAATAATAATTTAATTTGAAGACAATTTTGATTCCTTGCCAAGTCATAACAGTAACATATAACCTCAAAAACAAACCATTTTTAATAACCAATTTTACCTTAATCACATCAGATATTAATGAAGTGTTTCACTAATAACTCATTCCAGGGATTCTCATTTTCACAGTAAATTCAGTTTCATTGTTTCAATTTTTTACAAAAGGCAAAAATTCAATTCTTTTCCTGATCATTATATTAATAGATTGTCTCGATATTGATTAATGCAACAATTGTCATCACAAGTCTGGCAATTTGTTTAATCATGCAAAATTTTTCACACTTCAATTGTTCGCATATTTTGTTGATTCTGCAAATTCATTTTAGCTTTTCATTTGAATCGATATCAATGCAAAATGATTGCTAATTGTAACTCTTTTCTGGTTAAATCATACTTAACTGTAATTCAATCCAATTTTAACCTACAATCAGTTTAATAACCGATTAACCTTTAAACACCAACACCAACAATAAAACCTTAAGACGAGTGCACAAATTAATGAAGCTCAATACATAAATAGACATCTTTTAAGTATTACAATTGGCAATCTTGTTAATTCTTGTTAACCATTAAAATAAAACAATTTAATAATCAAATGTTGAGATCACGAAATAAAAACAATGAACCAATTTAGATGTAAACTGACTTTAAAAATTTCATTTCTTCTCATCCTTGAATCTCTTGAATCTCATGGAAAGGCATTCAAATTGAAATTAAGAAAGCTAAATAAATTTTTGTAATCAAAGTATTTCGCTTGATTAATATTCAGTGATTTATTGATGTTAATTAAGCTGAACCATTCAAGTTTACAAATAATTGTTAATCTACTAAATGTAAACAATTGAATGTAAACTTGCCTTCATTGATGGATCGAGTTATTTATCAAATTTTAAGTCGATGACAGTTAGATGTAACCAGAAAGCAAAGCCTAAACATTTACTAGGTAAAGTCAATCAATTAATCACAATTAATAACAAAATGATTGACTGTTTAAACACATAATTTAAAAAACAAACAAAAGTCTAGTTCAATATTAAATTTTCAGCCAAATTGGATACTTTTAGGTTGCCTTTAAAATTTTGCAAATTCAATGTAAATTTGGGTTCTAACCCATAATAACTCTAGATTAACTGATAATCAAACATCTCTGGTTATAATTGTTAAGGTTTTCCCTGTAAAAGGCTGGTTAAAATTTAATTGAGCTTTAATTTCACAAATCTATGTACTTAATTGACATTAGAATTATTATCATCTTGTTGGCAATTTATCAACTATGTTTACCCTGACATCCAAATACACTTTTGACTTTACCTTAACCATAAAACAGCCTTTGACTTGAAAAAGCCTTTACTTTCAGTTATCAATGATTCCTAAAATATTTTTCATTCAGCTATACAATCAACTTGTTGATCAATCAGTCACTGAAATTAGATTCAATTTACTCCATTATATCTGATTTGTCTATGAATTACATCTATGAATTGGGTTCCATTTGATTATGTTATACCAATAGTTCAAACTGGATTTAAATTTTCAAAATTGGCAATTGATTTACTCTTAGGATTAGCTATTTTCAGTGTATCAACAGACCAAAAACCAATCTTGATTGGTTGATTGATTTTTTTCAATCATCAATTTTACTGCTGCCAAAATTGCGACCAATTCATCAACTATCTTTTAATTAATCAACAGAGTATTGCATCTCTGATAAAACAATAATTGGTATTGAAATTGAATCAATTTATCCAATCATTTCACATTTTCATGATCATAGGCCTGCAAAAACAACACTTCTGATTTAATCACAGCTACCAACTGCATTGGTTTTATAAGATCTCTTATTGATATGGAAATGGTTGAAATTTGTTACAACCTAATTACAAATTCACTCGTTGATTGCTTTAACTGTCAAGACAGCATAAATAATCAACATTTGTACTGATTTGGGGTACAACATGGGATAAACACAAAGAAATCAGAACGATGTTCCCAATATTAACAGTAAAAAGTAAACAAGATTTGACTCGAAATTTGTAGCTTCTAGTTTTACCATCGAGAATTTGTTAGTTACTGTATTTAATTTATTTATTATTGTGTTCACTGAGAGATTTGAAAGATTCTTACAATTAGCGGTTTACAATATCAACTGTTGCACTGTATGATGAACTGTTCAACAGCCTAGTTTATCATCTTGATCAGTCGGAAACATTTTTCAACTTACCATTACTTGATCCGTAAATCATTTGGGAAAAAAAGTGAACATCGATTGAAGCTGTTGTTCATCTTGCAGAGTAAATGAACCTCGTTTTTCTAGTTTTGCGTACTTCTAAATCACAATTTAACTTGATTATCTTGGTACAGTTCATTTGTAACATTTATCCTCTTTTTTGTGTTGCTTGTTTATTTTGGCTCCAAAAAATTGGTATATTTGTATCTTTCAATCTTAATAACTAAGCTTTCCCTCTATGCCTCAGTTTTACTCAAATGGTAAAGGGTGAAAACTCTTTGGCCTAAATTATGTTTAATATTTATTTATTTAATTATTTGATTATTTTTTTTTAATTCTGTTATTACAATTCAGCTGAAATCAAGTTCTATACATTTTAATCATAACGTTATGTTTAAGTTTAATATATTAGCTACTACAGCTTTCCATTGTCATAAGGCTTGTGTTTATTACGCAGTTTGTGTTACCCAAATGTTACCCTTTGTGTAATAGTTTAACCTATTGTGTCATGACTTTCTTTTGTTTCTTTCTTAGGAACCAGTTTCTTATATGGTTCAAGATTTCAAACGTGAATTCTGGTATCAAGCGAGAGTCATTAAACGAGATGAAAAGGCCATTTATCGATTAATTGAATTAAGAATGAATGAATTCGAACGGCAGCTATTGGAAAATTTTAAAGCTGGAATTGAGGTTGAAGTGGAAGAGGTTGCTTGGACCTTTTGGGATGCTTTGTTTTTCTGTGTAACTATTTTCACTACAATCGGTAAGTGTGAAACTTTTACCATTTTAATATGTTACCTTTATCGAGCAACTATGACACCAATCTGTGCTAAATGTACATTTTATTTTACCTTTCATCTTACAGGCTATGGGCATGTAACATTGAAAACTGATCTTGGTCGTGGGTTCACAATGATTTACGCTTTTATTGGTATTCCATTGGTTTTAATGGTTTTAACTGATCTTGGTAAACTGTTTACTCGAGGTATTAAAGTGAGCTTCCTTAAAATCCGTCGTTTCTGCTATGCACATGGATTCCGTCGGGTTAGACAAGCTAGTCGGACTGTATCTGCCTACCAAACACAGGTGAAAAATTACATTCTCTCTGTAAACATTTTATTCCAATAATTGAAATTTTTGTTTTATATTTTCTTAACAGTACGTTTCAGGCGCTTATA
The DNA here is from genome assembly GCF_039701765.1 of Tetranychus urticae. Taxonomy (NCBI): domain Eukaryota; kingdom Metazoa; phylum Arthropoda; class Arachnida; order Trombidiformes; family Tetranychidae; genus Tetranychus; species Tetranychus urticae. Next base: position 18,117,536 of record NC_142958.1, on the reverse strand, counting down.
ATGCAATTAGGAAGTTATCTTCAGTTTCAAGTAAAACTAAAAGGGAAAGCTCAAAGGAACCAAGTGTTGTTAAAGAAAAATTTGACACTAGTTTAAAAGTTCCTGGTGACGACCTAGAATCAGGTAATCCTGTGGATTCAACGCGTGTATTCAAAACCCCGATCATTTATCCTGGAGACATGCCAAGTTTATTAAGTCCATCAGGAGGTGGTATCTCATCTTTACAGCCTCTTCCGTCAGTAATAATATCACCTAATCCAACTCCACCAGTGATGATATCATCAAATCCGACACCACCGATGACAGCTTATGTTGAATCACGTCCAGGTAGTCCAATTTCTCCTGAAACACCGGCTCCATTTCAGGTTGACGATGAATTTAATCTACCTGTTAGTTTAGCATTGTTTATTCTGGTACTTTATATCCTTCTGGGATCATTTATATTTACTTACACCGATGAATGGCGTCTCTTTGAATCATTCTACTTTGTTTACATCTCAATGAGTACCATTGGATTTGGAGATTATGTTCCAGAAGATTCAATATCAATGATAGCTTCGTCTATTTACATGCTTTTTGGGTTAGCATTAACATCAATGTGCATCAATGTGATTCAAGAGAGGCTAGCTGAATCATTTGAGAGTGCCAAAGTCAGAATTGGTGCTCAATTGGGTCTTGATGTCAATACTATTACTGGAAGTGGAGTTGGTGGAGCAGGTGGAGGTGATTTCCACAATGGCAAGGAATCGAAAAAAGAATCTGGCAAAGAAGTTGGATTTGAATTGAAAACAGCCGACATTGGTAGATCATTGAGAGAAAGACGTGAACGGCGACGATCATCTGAACGGTCAACTTCCGACAAATCTTCAGATATAACATCAATTAAAACACCAAATGATCAATTGGATAAAACTAGTTCAGATGATGAAGCTTCAAAGTCAGATTTTTCTGTGAGAACTTCTGATCTGTGAACAGCTAAAATGAGGTGAAAAAAGTTTAAGAAATAACAATTACCACGAAAAATGTACTTTAAATCAATCAAATTGCTCAAAATAATCATTCAGAGGATAAATCTCATGAAACAATCACCAATCATCCTATCATTTATAACGTCAACGAGAGCCAACAGCCTTTCTGAAAGTTGTTATTTTGTGATGATCGCTGGAAGAATTTTTTCCCTGAGAAATCCAATTGATTGATTAAGTGGATCTGGTATTTCATCTTATCCACGGAACCAAGCTGATCTTGTTTATGATGATGATAAAATCATAAATGCAACACGCAATTGTATTTCTTTAGTTGCTGAAAATCAACAGCTATAAAGCTTTTTTATTTTACTCAATTGGTGATACTATCGTCACATATGATTTGAAAGTTAAATCACCATTGTAAGCATAAATATCAACATTATACAATGTTTTAGTGATTGCTTGGAAGTAAAGCTCATTCATTTTTTTGCTACGAATTACCTGACTTTGTTTGTGACACAACATTGTATCTTCATTATTTTCATTCAAATCGCCTTAAATCATTTTCTGTGATATCAAAAATAAACATTAGTAATTATGATTACTATTATCATCGTTACTTGAAAATTTATCGTCGTACAATATTAATCCTACCGGATCTATCGTACAACATCTTTCCCCTATTCGTTCAATTATACACATGTAATAAACAGTGAAAATCATATTTTACGAATTTCTGAGGTCGGTTCAGTTTTAAATTTTTAGACATCTAAATCAAGAATTTTAATCGCAGAATATTTTTAATAGAGCTTTAATATTTACAAAAGATTAGCATAATTATGTTAAAAAGAGTTCAGTTAAAGAATAAACGTGTTAAAATTGACTGAATTTCTATTAGGTATAATTACAAAGAAAAGAGAATTAGCACAAAACAAAACAATTATTTCAGTCTACATGAGATTTCGTTTCTTACTGGGAAAAAGGATAAGTAAATTGATAGTAATTAGTATAAACTTATAATTATTTACATTTTTTTTATAAAGAAGTAAATAGGTCTTTGAATGATTTAATCTGAAGAGCAGATTAATAATTGTCAAGCATAGGAGATATATTAAGGCCATTTTCGCTTGGATTTACAATTTTTTGTTAACATGATCAGAGCTCAACATTGTCGAACAACTTTTTACTTAAACCATAAAAAGTGAAAATATTGGCTCGAGATTTTCTTAATCGCTGATTGACCCATTGATTTGACTTTTTCAATGGAACAAACTGTCTCGTAAATCAGCTTTCGATGGTTAAGAAAGACAGAACTAAACTCAGGTTTTTTTGAAGTCAAGTTTTTAGATCTAAACCCATCATTTTAAAGTTGACTTGTATTCCAAAAATCAACATAAATTGAATTGAATCTCGTGAATAAAAAGAGAAAAGGCTCTCGACGTTGAAAAAAGTCTGCCGTTTTTTAAGTCAATTGTATTAACTTAAAGAAATAACATTTAAAATTAGATTAATTGGACTGGTTGACTTGATTTTGTGTTGATATTGATGTTAGCATTGCTGTCGACAGTAAAGGCGGTGAAGAAGGTGATGATGATAAAGGTGATGGCGGCGATAAATTGGAAGACGATGATGAAGATGCTGGTGATACTAAAGGTGATGAAGATGCAGATAATGAAGGAGAAATTGATGAGTATGAGGGAGAAGATGAAAGTAATAAATCGATCTTTTTCGGTTTAACTGATTCGCATAACGGTAAAGGAGGTCGAGAAGTTGTTGATGATGATGATGTTTGAGGGATTGATGGACGGCGATTATTGAATCGAGACGAGTTCAACATTTGAACATGAAAAGAAGAGCCAGGGTCCGGCGGTAAACTATCTTCAGGCACAAATATCTCACAATCATCGGGACCGTCATTAAAAGATAACTGTAAGCAAGGTTGATGAGTTTGCTGGCTAAATGATTGGATTCTTGATTGGTTTCCTTGTGAAGGTTGATACTGTTGATGCTGTTGATGATAGATTGCTTGTTTAAAGTTATGGCGGTTGGATGATCCATTTGAATCGTATGATCTATCGTCAAAAGTGTTCAGTGATGAAAAAACCATTGGACCCATGGCAGCCAATTCATTTTTCTTTTCCCTCAATTTAGTTTTCAGTTCATCCAACAATTTGCTCGGTGAATCCTCTGATTTAGCAATTAAGGCCATCATGAAGTCAACTTTAAGCTTAAGCTCACATTCTCTTAATGATCTGATGGTATCATTACATTGGTCAATCTGCTGGTTTGCTTTAACCAAGCTAATCTGCAAACAATCAACCTGATTTACCAGATTTTCAACTTGCCGTTGAAGTCGCTGACTAACCAATCGAGCATCATTCTCAGCCTCTTCCAATTCTAACACTTGTTCCTGGAGGGCATCTCTTTCCTCCACCAGCAGAGCAAACTTTGCTTCCAAATTACTTGATTCTTTACAATATTGACACGGCACGCTGGTGGTTATTAAATCAACTTGTGATGCTTGAATTCCAATCTCAGAGTATTTAGCCTTTGGTCCAGAATTTGCGGAACTTTCTTCATCTGACAGTTGTAAATCTGAAAGGCTTGAAGGACCAGAAAATTGATCACGACGCCCATCATCACCTAAACCTTCATCTTCACTGGTCAGTGAAAGCGTCAATGCATACGATTCCAAACTGGAGCAGCTTTTGTTTGATTTTGTGGGCAGACCATCTAAACTAGCATTTGATCGTTTACCAGTTAAATCATAATGAAATAGTTCGTTTGAATTTCCATTAGATGATAAAGGTTCGCTTTTTATCTTTACAAGATTATCATTATTATTCGTTGTAATGATATTATTTCCTTGGTCACATTTCAGAGGCTCCAATTGAATAGCTTTATCACATTTAACCAGATTTGATTCACCAAGTGTTGCCTGTAGCAGAGAAATGAAAGAAAAACAAAAAACCAACCATTAATTAACACGAATCGAACAAGCTGTTGCTTTTGATATAAAAGAAATTAACATAATTAATAAACACGATTAAGAAAAACAAAAAATATTTCTCAACTAAAACAAAACCAGCTGACGTCGCTCCCTCACACAATAACAAAATGACCGGGAAAAATAATGAACGCGCTGAATCCAAAACAAATCATTCAGCCTCATAATTAAGAGAAAGAAAACAAAAATGCTATTAACCAACAATTAACCATTAAACCATAGATTTTTTTTGCTATATTAAGACAAATGATCATCATCTAATACTGCGTATTTAAAAAAACAGAAAAAAAAGTGAAACAATCAGTAAAACAAGTCTTTTACACTGGGCCAATTGAAATAAATACAGTACAATAGGATCCAAGAGGTTAAAGGCTATCAAAAGAAAGTGATTGATCAAAGTGGAGGTCAAATCGTGCTGACCTTTAACAAGTTACTCTTTTTGAGACAAAGTGCTATCCTAGCCACTCCTTAAGTGAAGACGAAGACAGAATGAGATGATTATAATGATGATTTTATTCACCCTGAGGTCAAGTAAATGGTCTACGATTACCCTGGTTTATCTGATATATTTGGTTTAAACAGATGAAATTGACTAAATGAGAAAAGTCAGTAAAGTTAAGATCAAGACCCCTGAGGGTAACCCTGATGTCTTTTCCTGTAAAATTTTGGTCAAAAATGTAGAATCCCATACAAACTTCAATATCTTTCAATATTATTAGTTTCCCAGAAATGAGGTAAACAGGTAAATAACAAATGATCTCCAAGTGTTTTAAATGTCTATACAATTGCCTGTAATTGGACAGTGAAAAAAAACTGGATTCAACCATTGAAACTATCAATTTTGTAATCTTTCATTGTTACCTGTTGATGAGGGATAAAAAAAAGGAAGGAAGGAAACAAAGATATTTGAAAAGGTATTTTCCTAAACATATTATTACCAGTTTTACAGATTTTCATTTACCATCAAATATCAAGTATTTCCGATGTTAATCTTGATCTTATCCTAGCCCACAAAATTTTGATCAAACCCATGAAATACACAGAGATGAATAATGAAAAGGCTGAGATTCATTTCAAACACTGCTTTCCAATCAATCCTCTATAATGTAGCCTGAAACTAAAACCTTTTTGTGTTAAACATTCAACTCATCAAGATTAAAGATACTAATTATTAAGACAGTTTAACGCAACTTGGTACTGGACTTGAACGTGATTTGAATGATTATGATGAGCTGCTAAAAAACGATTGAGTATAATCACTTTTAATTGTATAATAGCGTTGATTGTTGTCAACTTGTATAACAAGGCAAAAAAAATGATTGAAGATTTGTTTCGATTGATCAACTTTAAAGTCGTTTTTTTCAATTTTGTACTTCCATTCAACCAATTAATAGATCAACTGACAGTTTAAACAGTTAACGATATGTAACACTCCTATTATTATCACCATAAAAAACTGATCAAATTAAATTGTTTCAAGAGTTACTCTGAAATTTTAATGCACCTTACATCTTAATAATAATCTAAAGGTAATAACAATTTGACCAAATTTGTAAGTTTTGCGTTTCAATCAATCAACATAATCATACTATCAAATATTACATTTGATTGGCATGTAAATGTGTGTTGTTAAATTGTTAACTTGTTAACAAATGTTTCTCGTTAAACATTCAATTGGTCAACGTTTGCCTTTAATCATATTTCTGGTAATAATGTTATTCAAATGTTATACAAATCAATTCAATAATTAATGCAAATATTACAAAGGTAATGAAGGAGTTAAGGAGTGGTTTTATCTTAAACAATGAATACTCATTTGATCATCAATAGCAATCAAAACATGAATCAAAACATAAATCATAATATGAATCAAAATATGATACAATAGATAACCCAGATTGAACAATTAAGTAACCACAAAATTGGATTAATGTTAAGATTACTGGTTTTCTGGTTCTGAAAGATACCCGAAGTTGGTTAACCTAAAGTGAATGAAACTGAATGTTTTCAATATTTTGTAAAATTGTTTCAAAAGGTGACTTGAAATACATGATAATAACAATCTAATAATAATCTATTGATTGTATCGATGGTAAATCGGATTGAAATCATCTTCACTATTGGATTGAAAAAAAGGTAACAATCATTTAAACTGATTTGAAAAGGCATTTAAAAATGCACTTTTATTGAAAATAAGATGTAAAGAAACAGTTGATTTTAATGTTAATACTAAACAAATGAGTTGTAATTTTAAACCTCAATTTCATTACGATTGCTATCAAACATGTTCAAAGTAAATTAATATTTAATGGTAAAAAATAAAGGGTTTCAAGTCTTGCGGTTCAAAGATGATTAATATCATTTGAAAATGTAAATTTAGTTATGAACATGAAATATCATTGAAAATTGCAATGAACTTTAATTTACTTTTTTTAAGGTTTGGATTATTATTATTATTGATAACTTACTTTAGATTGTTCTGATTCAAGAATTCGGAATTCCATTAATTCATTTTGATCACGAGCTTCCTGCAATTCCATTGCCAATAAATCAACCTGTAAAATGGTTTAAATATTGAAAAATTAGTTTAATTGAAACAGTTATTGGAAATGAGAAGAAAGCTGATGAAGGAAAAAGTGATTTTTTACACCCAAAGTGAACCTTCCTTGACCTGGAATGGTCAAGGATCGTCCAGTTTGTTCAATTGAAATACGAAAAGGGTGTAAAAAGGAGAACAGAAATTAAAGATTGAATAATTTTTCCTCTGTTTGTATTCAATAAATCACAACAAATGAGCATCGGATGAACCTCGCTATTGTTAATCAATCATTTGGATTTCACTTTTAACCGTCTAAACATTCATTAATTAGACTAAATGGACGCAAAATTAATTAACTTTTAACTTCTTCTCACAATTTATGTAAAAACGCCAGCCTAACCCTTATAAAGGGAAGTTGGTTTTTCGCTGCGTTTTTGCTTGCTTTAGTCAAATGGTGCATTTGAAACCGGAATGTAACCATAGAGATTACAAGGTGTGTGTGTGTTTAGTTAATCTAATGAGGATAGAAATTGATTAAAGTGAAATTAATTGTGTTTATTCAAGATTAACTTTTCCCTCTTTAGATTGTTCCAAATGTAAAAAGGTATGAAAAGGATCAAATGTGAATCATTGAAATTACTGTAACTCGACGTTCACTTGATCAACCAGTAAACTTATGCTGAGAAATTGGATTTTCATAAGATTTATAATTTCTTTTTCAGATTTCCTGATAATGGATTGAATTTCCTCAACAGATTACAGTTGATTTATAATATTAAAATAAAGCCAATCTTTGATTCAAGGTTTTACTTTAAGTTGAGCAAAAGTGAAAAAATGTCAACAATTTTGGTCTTTTCTGGTTGTTGACTTTAACGTTGATATTTTGAGATAAACTGTTTGAAATGACAAAGTTAATAGGAATCGAATGAAGTCATGTTGAAGAAAAGTTCAGAGTGTTACTGAAAATAGCGATTCTTTCATCCAAAGACGAAGAACATGAAACTTAAAATAAATCTTTCACCCAATGAATATTGGAAAATAAATTATCTTCAAATAACTGGTTTAAATAATTGTATCAATTATGTGGATGTCTGGTGAAGAGTAAAATGTTGAAAAATTAACCAGAAATTGGAATGCAATTAAGTGTCCAAAAATGTTACCTTTTAAGGTTACATTGATGGTGAAAAATAGTCAATGTGAATCTTACCTTTCCCATAAGATTGTGAATCTCATCTTTAAGCGATTGTTTCTCCTTTGATTCGGTAACTGACCTTTCCCTTTCCTCTTCCAATCGTTGGCACAGAACTTTGAATGAATTTTGAAGCTGAAGATTTTCTTTAACCAGTTTCTTGTAAATTTCTTGACTCTACAAGTTCAATAAAGAAGAAGAAGAAGAAGAGAAGAAAAAAAGATGAGAAGTTGAAAGAGGATGAAAAGATGGTGAGAACAATGGACAATTGTGGTCAAAGGTTCATTAGGATTGACCATTTCTTATAAATAATATAAGATATAAAAAAAGCTTCACTTGATCATCATCATTGCAATCACTTTCAATGGACTTTATTATGTTTCTTTTTTTTACTGTTGGCCTTTTGCTGGTTCAATGATTGAAAATGATTTAGAAATGGCAGAATCAAAGAAATCAAAGGAATCAATTTAATCCAATGTTAAAATGGTAATCATGATTACTTACGGGTAAATAGCGTTCCACTTGAATCGAGTCTTCATCATCTTTCAATGAATTCAGATTCTTCCGGGAATCATCCAATTTCTTGAATAACAATTAAAAGAGAAGAAGAAAAAAAATGTCAAAATTTAAATTTACTTTCATCTACACATTACACTTTCAACTAATGATTAGTTGATTGTTTTTTCAAAAAATAAAAAATTTGCTTCAAAAAAAGGATTTTAAAACAATCTCAATATTGCCTATTGATTGAACTGGAAAAATGTTGAATCCAAAGAGTAAATTAGTTTGAATCAGTGACAGTTATATAACTGTGAGTCTGAACTATCAACAATTTAATGTTAATGATGCTAATTTTACTTAATATATCATAATGATGTTGCCATGATTGGGTTAAATTGGCAGTTTCATTGATAAAACAGTCTCAATTAGATTGCATGTTGACTTTAGATGACCAAAGATCATGAAAAGTCATTTGGCTTTTTTTTATTTTTACTGGTTTCTATTTGGGTTTGTAAAGTTTATTCAAACCAATTGGTAGGAAAAGATTAACTTTAATTTCATCGTTTTTAATGATAATTTGATTGAAGCAATTTTCAATTCAAATGAGATGCTCATCATCATCAAGATAATTTGTTTCCGTGTCGAGGTCAACTTTTAGGTAACAAATCTGGTTACATGAAGATAACAAAACTCACCTTAGTCTAATGTCGATGGTTAATTAATTAGTCAATGGTTGGTATTATCACCCATTTTACTGGTAATCATCATTTGGGTTCACAATTTTACATCTTTTTACCAACATTTACCTTTCAGTGTTAATCATGATCAACTTGCCCAATTAGAAACACTTCATTCATCAACCAATACATAATCATCTTCATCAACAACATAATCATCGCTATAATCATCATAATCAGCAACAAACTCGTTCAACTTGAATTATAAACTAAATTAAAATCAATTATCACTCAATTAAGATGTTTTTTTGTTAACATCTTTAAAGCGATCCAATTTTTTGTCAAAAGCCTTTTCTGCTTTTCCAGTTATCATTGTGATCAAGCATCAATTGGAAGCTTTTCCTATCCTTTCAAGCTCAGCAAAATCACCTTAAATAACATGGGAATCAACTAGAATTAAGGTGAGAACAAAATGTTAATCATTATTTAAAGTTTCTTTTGTAAATGGCGTTCAATTTGATTGCTCAAAGGTTCGGTAACCTGGAAATTTGATTGTCATTCAGCAAACAAAGAAATTGAGAAACCATAAATTGGCAGCAACCAAAAATATACTTCACAACAAAGATTTTTGTTGGTTCCTAAATTTGCTTTTTTTGGTCTCAAAAAAACCAAAAGGAGTAACTTTTTTTCTTGTAATATTTCTTTGCCTTTTTTTTATGCTTCAAGATTTGGTTAAAAGTGAAAGTTGGAAAGATAAAAGATCTAAATGATCAACAAGAATCTCGTGTGATTCAGACAAGTTAATGATGGTGTTTTACGCTGATTTTCATGATAACCATTAATTTAAATAGCAAGGTTAAATATGGTTGAAAGATGTAACAAAGAGTTGTAATGATCAGTTGAAAATCATGATCAATGTTAACTTGTTAACAATCAAAAGTCAAAAATGCTTTACAAGTCACAAGAATCACAAAAAACTAGAAAATCATTTTTAAGATTTTCACAAATCTAATCTTGAAGCTTAAGGTAAGACTTGTCATTGGATTTCATTTTTCATCAAATTCAGTTCATGTTACAGTTAGTTACCTGAATCTGAGATAAACTACGATCATTATCAGGCAATTGTGACAATAGCTGATCACAATTAGACTCTAAGGTTTAAAATGATTAAAAGAATCACAATTTGTTTCTTTGTTTAGATTCATGAATTGAACGGTTATTTCAATCGATATTTTTGACTGGAAACTGGTTAAGTAAATGATCGATCAGTCGATTTGCTGAGCTTCTCATTGACTGATTTAAATGGTAAAATTAGTGGAAACCCAATTAAATTGTAATTCATAGAAGAAATAATTTTAATATCAATTATTGAATTAAATTAAATGATGAGTTTAAAGAGGATGTAAAAAGGTTGTCAATGAAAAAACTGGTAAAACTGTAATTCAAATTGAAGTTTGTGTAAATTGTAAGTGTTATGATATCAATACAAATAACTAAATATAATGAAGCTAAATGAAGGTAAAATTTGATCATTTAGTTAATCAAAGGGATGATATTTTGATTGATGTTAAGGAAAACCTTTTATCCGGATGAAAAGGTAAAGATGGATGAAGATTAATCAAAAGTAAGTAGGATGTTGATTGAGATATTATAATTATTGTTTCAACCTAATCAAAGTTATTTGAATGGGTGAAGATGATGAAAGTGATCATTGCGTGTTTATCAATGAAACAAACACAACAGCGTTAGACTATTATTGGAGTTAATATTTTGCTTAATCTCAATCCTTTCCAACCCTTAATTTAGTGTTAAAAAAGTCAAAAAATATTAACTTTTCTCCATCAAAAATAACCGTTTTTAAATGTTACCTTTTTAATGGGAAAAAATGAATATTATTTCAAATACTAAATGATATTAAAAGATACAAAAAGGTTCAAGCTTTTCTGGTTCTAGATTTCTTGTTCTTCTTCCAATCTTATGAAAATTGTTTAAATTGTTAAATATTGGATTGTCATTGATTAAAGATGAAAAACGATTAAGGTGATTAAGGGATAGATTAATGGTTACTTTAAAGGGTTCAATTTATGTTAACTGTTGTTGCTGTTGTTTTTCAAATCAATTTCAATCAGTCAATCAATGATCACAATTTTTGATAATCTGTTTAGGGTTAAACGTTGAAATGGCTAATAATGATAATCAAAAGAATAATCAAAATGAGATTGAACTAATCAATTTTTATTCCAATCGCAATAATCATTTTAATCTGAAAAATGTTTTTTTTCATTTCTTCTCGTTGTTTTTTCCCATCAATAATGGACATTGTTTAAATCAGTTTAAATTGTGTTCAACAATCGATAATCTTTTTCATTGATTCATTCAACTTATAATTAAAGGATTCAATTGCTATTAAGATTGAATCTTCCCACGAAAAAATAAGCTTCATTATTGGGATAATTTACTCTCTGTATTTTAATCAACCATTAATCTGCTTTTAATCGTCATTATCAATTTGTCTTCACAAAGTGGATCTAATCAATTCTAATCAACTTTCTGGTTAAATAGTAAACATTTGTTCACCTTTTAGTGTTTCGTGATTAATGCATCAATGGATTGTAACATGATGACCAGGTCAGCTTCAGGTCAACTATCAATATTCACAATTAAAGGTGTTGGTTGTGATTGTGAGTAAAAACAAATAATTTTAATTAGTTCAATATTATCTGATTTTTTACAATTGAATTATTTGCTTCAGCTAAAGGGTGTTCAATGTAGAAACTTCCAAACTGGTGGAGCTTAAATTATGATAATCACAATCAAAAACATGATAAGAAAGATAACATTGGATGACCATATGGAAGAAATGGATAACATTGGAAGAAAGATAACACCATCCTTTACCTTTGTTATTGTGATGTTTCTAATGTTATCTTTCTTATCATGTTTTTGATTGTGATTATCATAACTTAAGCTCCACCAGTTTGGAAGTTTCTACATTGAACACCCTTTATTTGTTTTCACTTTCATCTTGTTCAACCTTTTATCATAAAGGGTGTTACGGATAAAAAATTACTTTTATCTCAAAAATGATATCTATGAAGATGAAGATGACAAAGATAAGAATGCGAAGAAAGAGAAAAGAAACGACGAAAAGTCTTTGACTATGGTCAAACCACATTTTTATCTTTGTCATCTTCATCTTCATAGATATCATTTTTGAGATAAAAGTAATTTTTTATCCGTAACACCCTTTATTTTGGACAAATCTTGAAATTGGATTAGATCATCAATTGACTGCATTTAAACTCAATCTTAATTTGCAATGTTAATCTGAGAAACTGTTAACTCATAATATAATCAGACAACAATCAAGAGACTGTTTAATATGCAAGTAGAGTTAAAATTAATTACAATTGTTATATTAAAACAAAGGTTTTTGTTGTTATGAAAAAAGGTTAATCAGGTTTTGATTTAAACATGAATTGGAATGACGATTAATTTTGTAAACGGATGAAGCAAAAATAATTAACTTTTCTAATGAAATTAGGAGAGAAGTTGCTGTTTTTATTTTACTGTAAGTTGATGATGATGATGAACAAAAGGCTGAAATGAAACTTCATTGAACTTGGTAATAGTTATGATAATAATGATATTTGTGTGTATTAAATATATAAGCAGAGTTAATAATGAATGAAATAAGGTAAACAAGACAACATGTTCATGATATTAGACTTTATTCTGGTGAGCAGAAATTCTGGTTTCTAATTCTGCTATTCATCTTTTTTACTCAACTTATTATCCCTTTAAGATGTGTTTTTCTTGCTGATGAATGAAAAAGATGCTGATCAAGGTAAAGGAGCAGAAAGAAAAGGGGGCAAACTAAGGTGATACGGAAGTAGCCCTGTTCTTGATTCTGGTCTCACCATGAATCGGCTTGAAATTTATTGGAAACCTTGGTTATTTAACTAATATTAAGCAAACAGTTAAGCTTCTTGAAATGATGGACAAACTTGCACAGTAAGATGAGAAGAATGAGAAGGATGAAGATTCAGATGGATTCAAGAATCGCCCAGTCGCTGGATGTTACCTGACTAATGGCCTTAAGTACCGAAGTGTTTTTTCAAGTTATTAACCGTCAAAATACAGTATTTATGTTACCTTAATGTACAGCCGGTTAAGCCGGTTGAGGGATGAATGGTAATAGTATAACTATTATACTATTATCATTTATTAACATCAATATTTTTTTTGTTCATCAATATTATTCATTAAGGATTTTATCGATAGTTTTCATCATTAGTATCATTTTAGATTCGCATTAGTTGATGTTAATTTTTTGGGTTGCAATATTTACATTTTAATAATTAGATTTTAACATAGATGGCACAAGAAACAATCCTTTATTTTCCCGGCTTCTAATTGTGTGGTAAAGATAAAATCATGTGGTCAAATATGGAAGATAATTAACATTGAGATTGGTTTTGAATCTTTTTTTTGTTTGTTTGTGTTTCTTAATTTAGGTTAAATTACTGTGTTAACAATAGAGTCAAGTCTTAATCTTTTACCTGATTGTTACATCTATTGGTACGATGGAGTCGTAAGTTACTTGTTGAATTGTTTCTGGTTAATTTGGTCCTTGGTGTACAACAAAGGCAACATGGTTCCAAGGGTAATCCTCGTTTGTTTGTTACTTCACTATTGTTATTGTTTACATTATTGTGCACTGTCAGTGTTAGGGTTGACGCTGATGTTGCCTGATTTAACGTGTTTAAATTGTTGACAGATAAACTGTTGTGTCGATTAATTTCATTTAGATTATCGCATGATAATAAACGCTTTCGATTTATCCCTTTTCCAGTGGTGGAAGACGCTAGACGACCAATCGAGGAACTATTACTGTTGTTATTGGTGGCATTCACTTTTCTTTTGGCCTGTGATGTCGATAAAGTGGAATGAGATGAGTGTTGGTGCTGTTTGTTAATTGATTGTATTGATCCATGGGTATGGGAATGATAATTGTTGTTAACTAGGGATGACAGTGAAGGTGAAGAGGGAGAAGAAACTTGCTGGTGGTGTTGATGGTTGGATTGGCTTCTTAAATCACACAATGAACGATATCTATTCAACGGATTATTTAACATGGCCAATCAAACAAATTTTCAATGGGTTGTTGTATTAACATGAACGATGGACACAAGCAACATGCAAGCTGAACAAACGTAGGATAAAAAAACGCTGAAGTTGAACTAGTCGTTGATCGTTTTGTATTACATTCAATCAAATTATAATCAAACTGACAGATGGTGGCACCAATTGGTTCAACAACACAATGTTGATGTAAACACATACACTCTCGTGGACTGGCGTAGATAACAATAAAAGCTAACCAATCTCCTGCATTTCTTGAAATAATGTTATACCAACAACTAACCCAGGTAAACTGAAAAGCAACCTACTTGTCGACTTTTCATTCTCCCTCGACTCACTTCAACTCACCTTTATTTTCCATCTTTCAACTCCCTTTCCATCATCTTCTTTCTTCCTTCATCTGCTTTTTATTTTCATCATTTTACCTTCTTTCATCTCTCGTTTCCTTCAACTTTTATCTTCCTTTTTTCATATCTATTACCGTCAATCTGTTTCTCTCTTCCTTCCATAGACCCGAAACTCATTGTAATTTCTTAATTCCTTCCGATTTTCAACCTTTATTCAGGTAAATCTCCAATTGATGGCAATATTTCCATTCCAATATGCACCCGCCAGTTGACAATCAAGGTTTCACCGTCACTTTAAAGACAATCAACTTGCCGTGATTTTTTTCATCAATCGTAATTTAATTTAACTCGCTGCTATTAATAAATATATATACTGTCTTTTATTGTTTTTATTGATTCAATAAGCAAGTAAAACTCAAACCAACAGGTAGTTTACTAGCTTTTAATTAATCGATGAAAGCATAATTGATCAACGAAAATAGAGATTAACTTGAGCAATAATTCGGTTAAAAAGTGAAATGCTATTTCGGTAATAATTTGATAATAACCTTAGCTCAATTTTATATTCATAAACTTGTCGATAGTTCATGTAACGTCTGAAGCTGTGTATCACTTGATCTGTCCTGATGATTATTTTAATTATACCTATGATTATCGTCTTCTTCCTACCATTTTAGTTTTCCTGTTGAATACATTTTCAAGGTTCCTTAAAGCTTTTCAAGCGACTTGTCACCTTTTCACCAGAATTACTATTATATTTTCATTAACCTAACAACAATTGTTAACATTTTAAGGTGAACAAAGAATTGAATTGATTCAGTAAACTGATCTTCCAGCTAATCGCTCATAATAGCTATAATTTATTTGGAAATGAATCTCTACTCTAATTTGAATTCAAAAATGTAAATAATTCTTGTTGAACTTTACTTTACTAATTGTCAGTCAACCATTTCAGACACAATTGGTTGATGCTAGTCATAATCATCGTAAAAGTTAAATTGCTAAAGCACATTATACCTGTATAATAATAACAAAGAAAGTAACCTTAAATTTTACAAGAAACATTGAACTGACAAGAAAAAAATGAAATTTTGTTGAATCTGTTTAGTCTTTCTTATGCTAATATCAAGCAACAATTCAATGAGTCGAATAAAAATTTGGTAACAATCAGAATTGTCATTTCTGGCTTAACCGGACAACCTTTCTCAATCAATTTGTAGTATTTTGAAATAACAATAACCTAAAAGATTTAATTGTTGAGCTATTTTTATAATGAAGCAAAACAAAACAAAGTAAAAAAAACAATTGAACGCCTTAATAAACAAATATTAACAATATTTAAAATTAGAATGTGGGACAATTTGATGATTGAATCAAAAAAGCAGTGTCATCCATTGATAACTGTTAACAAGGTTAACAAAACAATTAGCGACAAACAGAGGCAATTTGTCAATATCAACAGTTTATGCATTCATCTATTACCTAGATTTTTACTGCAAATAATAAAGCAATAATAGACGTAAAATTGTCCTCAAATGTTTTATGAGTGCGTGAATCAGGCACAGATTGAACAAACTGATAATTCATTGATTGATTGACTGATATGTCAGCTTTTTAACCAGTAAATTGAAATGAGTTGGCTTGGCCAGCGGTTTTACAAATCTAAGTCAAACCACTGTAGAGTCAGTGTCTTTGGTCAGGTGTAGAGTTGGCGTATCTTGAGATTTACTGACAAACTCTGGACTGATTGTGGTACATTGAGTCGAGAGTGTCCAGTTTGCAGTGCAGGGTTGAAAGTTTAGTTGGGATCAATTCAGTCACCATGCACAATGTATTAGTAAACGCTTTTCATGCATCATGTCCAGCAAATTCAATGATATTGGCCTATTATATTTTGTTAGAAGGAGAAAATGATTAGAAGCCTGTTGTTCAATTGTTGGTGAAAATTATCAATCAAAGTGAAAACAGCAAACAAAGGATAAACACAATATTACCTGATTTTTTAAACCAACTCGCTCATCATTCGGATAGGGATCAAATCGAAATGCATTGTAACCTTTTTTTCGTTGATTTTTAACTTTTTGATGATTCATCGTGATCCGTTACGACTAGATGGCCAATTTTACCAATTAACTGACCATTCATCAAATAATCTAAACATTAGAAAGACAGAAAAAGTGTAAACAGATTAAAGAAATCAACAACCCAAGGGTCAACAATAAGGACAAGTAAGATAAGGATAGAGAGAGAGGAAAGAAAACAAAGCCTTTTACCTTTACCCGTTTTGGGTTAACAATTGTTGCTGCAGTTTTAACTCTTTAACCCAATCTATTTAACTTCTTCCTCTTCCGTTAATCATCATCCTGTCAGGTTAAAATCAAGATAACAGCAATTAACAAAACACAATCCGTGATTATTCAAAATAAAACGAATAACAATTAAAAAAAATACTTACGATTTTATACGACAAAGGGTAAATAGAGAGGCAAATCGTCTGGCTTGGTATAGGAAAAATATTTTAATGGCAGATCTGTTGGTTGATTAGCTGATTAATTATACTGAGTTAATCAAAGATTAAAGACAAATAATAAACAATTAATTGATGAATAAGAAGAAGAAGACACCATGAATTAAATACTATAATCAAATTCAATCATACTTGTTCATCTTATGTGTTATTGCGTTGTTTCTTTTGCTGTTGCTCTTGTTGAGGGGTTATTGTTAAACAACGAACTGTTTTGCTTAATTGCTTAATAATAATAAGGGAATTGTGTTTAACAGTGGAAACGTGATAAATGTCTGTATAATCAAGCTCAACAAAAATATAAATTGTAATCAAATAATTTGACTGGTTGTTGTTTAACTATTGCTTTTGTTGATGTTTCTCTTGTTGATTCACAGTTATTTCATGTTAGATCGTGAAGAGTGTAAACAAAAAGAAATTGAATTCACAATTGAATTTGTTTTTTTCGTTGATAAATAGATAGGGATTTCTCGTTGATTGTCGCACTCGTTAAATTTTTACCACACAATCAAGTGGTTCGTAAGTTTGTTCATTGTTCAATGTCTCGGTAATTTGTAAACTAACAAGCTTTTACTTTTCCTCATCCCTAAACATCCTCATCATAGTCTCTCATCATCCTTTTCAGACATAACCGAGTTAAGTACATGTTAATGTTAACCTAAAAATGTTGATCTGAGCCAAGTAATTAAAATAATTTTGTGATTTATTTTTAGATTTAGGCGAAGTTAACTTTCCTGGTTAAAGTCAATACTCAAGTCCTTCATTAGCATCTTTAAAAGCGATATTAAATGACATCAAAGAAGGTTTGATTGTCAATTGATTTTCATAATCATTTGGGTTCAACAGTTGGGTTGAGTCGGAAAAATCCTTGAATATTAACAACCAGAATGTCTGCTTTTCATGATCATTTCCTTTCTTAACTATGCATACACTTTGCATGGTAAACGATTAAAATTGTTCCAGTTATTAGCATTGAAATGAACTTGAGACAAATAGATGATTGATTTAGATAGCAATTTAGAAACAATCCGATTGATGAGAGATGAAAAACAAATCCAAAGCTAAATAGACAAAAGAATGGGATTTTTGAAAACAATCAAACTAATGATCTAAAAATTGTATTTCATTTCTTGCAATTAAAAGTGCATTTTAATTTCCTTTTCATATATAATTGTTGATATCATTAAATCATAAAATCAGAGCAAATGTTTGATTTCTTACATAATTGTGACATTTGTTGTAATCCAGTAAAAATAAAATTAAGCCTAAAAGACCAAAAATCGTTCAACTTATTCCATATCTAATAATAATCTGATTTAAGCTGATTATCCAAGTTGATCAGTTGATTGTTATAACATGAAATACAAAGCGATTTAATAATACATGATACTAAATTAAGAAAATAGGAATATTTTGAAACATTTTACATTCTATTATTAATTTTCATTCTCAAACTTTTACTCCAATTGAACAAAACTGAGTCAAAAGTGATCTTTCAAAGTTTACGATTAAGTTAATCAACAAGATTGATCTACATTTCATCAAAGTCCAAAGTTACTTTGAAAATTGAAAAAACAAATGAAAAAGTTAATTTCTCAATTATGAACGTTCATTAGAGTCAACCAAGCCTGTTTAATTAATGGTTAATAGTTTTATTGATAGAAACGAGATTAAATCTGATTCTAGCTTTAAATTTAAACCTAAATGCACAATATTTAATGACAATTAACCAGTTATTTGAGTTATTTAAACTCATCAAATGATTCTATTCATAAAACTGATTACATCATTAGGACTGAAGTCATAAACCTTTGTTTTTCAACTGATCGCTTATCATTAAACTTTTGGCAAAGCATTGCGACTTTCAAAGTCTCATGAATGACATGGACAATGAGAAATGCTCATTCAACTTTCTTTAAAGTTGCTTTAGAAGCTTTAATTGCTCAAATTTAACTCACATTTTGCTTCAATCTGGGTTTTTCAATGTTAACCCATTAGATAATCACAATTAATTGCCCATTCCAGTTGGGTTGTGCATAAAAAGCTGTACAGAAACCTTTCGAATGAGCATTGAAACTTGCTGGGAATGAAAATGCAAACTTTTTTCGCGAAGAGCTTTGGACAAAAACTTTTATTTTCGTGTTAAGAATTGAAGCTTGATTTAGGTGCAGGAGCATAAAAACTGTGCATCAGTGCTATTGAAATATTTCTTTGAAGGACAGTTTTAGAGAAAATGGATGTCAAAATTGAAACTTCGATGGCTTTTTGTTCAACTATGGAAGTGGATATTTACATAAAACACGTTTTCATGATGTAAATTTTGATAACAAACCAGAAAATGCCCTTTATTGCATTAAATAAAATTTTGTGTTACTCTACACATCATGGGTAGAGTACTTTTACTGTTAATAGACAGTTCTCTTGATTTTGGCCATTGGATTATGATCATCCTTGTTGGGTATAATTCTGGTCCCTTTGAAACTGTTCCCTCAACTGTCTCTATTTAATTATTTCATTCAATTTTAACTTCATTTAAACTTTTAAACTTTTCAATTTTAACTTTTCTCAATTTCAAACTTTGTTAAGATTATCTTTCAACTGTCCAATTGAATCTAAATAAGCTTTGCCTTCTCAATTGTGCTTAGCCTAAAATTCTGACCACAATTCCTAAGGTAATCTCGTCTTAAAATTAAGATGCTAAAATTTGGTGCCATTTAGAAAGAGAAGTAAAATTGTCTTTCTTTTTAATAACCATTCACAGGTTAAAACTAACCTCATAGTTAATCCTTTTACAAGAGAAAAGGCTACCCTTATCTTGATGACAAGATAAGACAAGGTTAAAACAATGATTCAACTTTTACTGGTACTGTCACCAGATCGACAAAAGTAGACAGAGAAAGATTTTCACTTTCATTTATTTCCCTCCAAAATTTTGTTCTTTGTTTTAGAGCCACATAAAAGCTCATCTTCTGCCTTCTTCTCTTCACTCTCAGATTTGTCTTCTCAAATTCAATTTCATCCAAATTCCTTGTACTCATAACGTACAGTAAATTCAATTAAACCTTAAATAAAGTTATTCTTAAATCTACAATTCTGTGCTGTCTTTAAGTCACAATGCTTTCTATTTTGAAACAAGTATTCCTAGTCTCTTCGAGATCTTTTTACCATTGTGCTTTTATTACTAAATCCTAAATTCATCTCTATCGAGATCCTCTACTGTGAAGTGCTGAACTTAGAAAGTTATTGGTTGAATGTTCTGGTGATCCTTGAAACGAATCTAAACTTGTTGTGAAAGCGAGTGTTGCAGTCTTCTCAAGCCTACCATCATCATAACCTTTCACATGGCGACCACGGCAGGATTGCCATCAATTCCCTGTGCTTTCTAACGTTCTGTGCTTTATCAGTCCTAAGTCAATTTGAAACTCTGTTTCCGTGTCCTTGCATGCCAAGTTCATTCTTCAAATTTGACCTTCAAAATTCGAAGTATTCCTTCACCAAAAACTCTTACCATTTCACTTCAAAATTCAACTCCATTTCAAAATTCAATTATTCATACTGCTGTTCTTAAAAGACATTCAAAATTCAATTCCAAAAGATATTCCGTCAATTTAACTTCATTCAAAACATTCGCCACATCATGTCTCGTCCTAATCTAAGATCTGGTTCACGTCTAATCAATGCTCGTACTGATGAAGACCCTAATGCTCCTGTTACTACTGTTAACGACATTAACCAGGCTCAAGCTATTGATCTATTAGCCTCATGGGCTGTTCCAATTCCAATTCGTTCAATGGCCATTAGAAGAGTCTATGATTGCATTCGAACTCATATTATGCTTACTGGTGATGCTCTTACCGATGAAGATATTTCAGACCTTCCTCAATCTGACGTTCGTGAAGTCGAGATTCCAGAGTGGGTTAAAAAATGTAGACAAAAGGGTATGTCAGAAAATGAAATCCAAATCATTATCAGTCAAATTGGTCGAGAACCTGAAACTCTATTCAAAGTCACTGCTGCTGAACTTCAAAGCCTAAGCTTACCACTTGGTATTGTTAAAAAATTTATCACAGTTTTGAACTCTTTAGGTGCTCGAATCGCTCCACTTCAAACTACTCCTACTGTCTCTCAACCCGTTCCTATCAATATCAATCCTAACCCCACTGATACTGCTGCTTTAACTGCTGCATTTTCTTCCCTAAGACCTGACCCTAATGTCCCTGAATTTGTCAAAGGTGAAGATATGCCCGACTGGATTGCTAAAACCAAATCCAGGTTAGCTCAAGAAAAATGTGACGATGAAACTCGTTATCGTTGCTTCCGAAAAGCTTTAGCTCATGAAATCTTAGCCGTAGCAGAAACGTTAGATCCAGTTCCTACAACTTACCATGAATATCTTCAAGCTTTACAAGACAAAATTCAAAGTCCCGCAACTCAGTATGCTGCCTCATTTCAATTGAGATCCATAAAATACCAATTATCCGAACATCCTTCAACCTTCTTGCTTAAACTCAGAACCTCACTTAAAAAAGCAGTTGGTCCCTTTTCCGAACAATTATTCCTACATGAACTTACTCATCACCTTCCTTATTATATTGTTAACGAAATTAATACATTAGGAATTAATGCTAGTCTTTCTGATATTACCAATTTACTAGTCCGAAAACATTTCGATTATGAACAGAATAAAAATCAACCAAAACCTTCCACTTCAAATCAGTCAAGAGTTTCAACAGTTCAACAATTACTTAAAAAGCCTGAATTCAAACCAAATTTCAAAAGAAAAAGTAACCCTCCGATTCATTCCAATAATCCCAATATCTCTTGTGCTTATTGTAAAAAGCCAGGACATAATATTAAAGATTGTCGAAAGCGACTTTATAATCAAAATTCCCCTCAACCATCAGCTACTCAACCTTCTTCAACTACTCCAAATCCTTCCACTTCCAATTCTGCTAATTTAGCAACCTTACCTCCAGAACCTCGAACATCTGCAATAAGAGATTCAAATGTTATGTGGACTTTATCCTCACAAGTCCCTTTACTAACTAATCTTGGAGATTCAGACCTGATTCATATGCCTCATGCTGTATTCAAACTATTCAAGCCAAATCGAGAATATGTTAGAGAAGGACGTGTTCTTCTCGACACTGGTTCTACAATTTCAGCGTTAGATGCTGCTGTCGCTGATGAATTAGGCGTACATATCGTACCCTACACTCGTTCCTTGAAAGGAATCGCAGCTCAACATTCTGTCCCTTCGCATGGTTTCGCCTACGCTGTGGTCAAACATCAAGGCATGACTAAGTCTAGAGTCTTCCGACTTCAAATTGTCAAAAATTTCGAGCCTATCTGTCTAATTGGAAATGCTTTTATTCACCTGTTTTACATGCAAATGAAATCTGATGGTCTTGAGTACGTAACTACTTGCTCAGAAACTGCTACTTCAAAGCCGCTTGATCCTACCTTCTTTTTCCGCTTCTGTTCAAAAGAAGAAACACAACAAATCTTTCAAGCAACAATCCTTCCTACTGGTAAACCTGATGATTATTATATTCTTGATCAAAGTTCAAAACAAAATCCAGCTCAAGTTCAACTTGGTAATTCTAGCGCACTCATAGCAAAGTGTGACTTCCACACTGAACGAGATGTTCAAGAAATCAAAATCGCTCCATTCCGAGAGAAAGTTGCATCCCGAGTCAACCCTGATCTTCCTCAACCCTTGCAAGAGCAACTCATTCGTCTCATTGACAAGTTTCAAAGTACCCTTTCACAATCTAAAAATGATTTAGGTTTTGTTTCATCTTCGGTCTGTCCAATTTCGATAGATCTTGATAGCAAAGAGATTCCTTATGCTAACCCTTATGCTTGCCCGATAAATCGTCGAAATGAGTTTAAGAAAATTATTTCTGAACTATTAGAAAACGATATAATTGAAAGAAGTAATTCACCTGGTGGTGCTCCAGCTATTCTTGTACCTAAACCTGATGGTTCTTACAGAATGGTGATAGATTACCGTAAACTTAATCGTATCACTAAGGTACCAAGACATCCTATGCCTCGCATAGACGATTGCCTTGAAGTTGTTCGTGGTGGACAATTCTTCAACATCTTTGACCTTGCACAAGGTTATCACCAAATCGAGCTCCCTCTTAGCGAACGCGAAAAAACTGCATTTGTTACGCCCGACGCTAAGTATCACTACAAACGTCTACCTATGGGTCTTGCCGCTGCTCCTTTCATATTTCAAAAGCTAATGAATAAAGTTCTTGATGGACTTATTTACCAAAAGTGTATTGGATATTTTGATGATGTCCCTGTTATCGGAAAAGATTTCCCTGATCTCTTAGCTAATACTGAATTAGTTTTAAATCGCCTAAGTCAATTCAACTTAAAAGTCAAATTGGAAAAATGCCATTTCGGTTATAAAGAAATTCTCCTTTTAGGACACTTGGTTTCCGGCCAAGGAATTCGCCCTGATCCGAAAAAGGTCGAAGCATTAAAACAGCTTCCCTATCCTCGCAATGTTCGAGAGCTACAATCAATATTAGGCTGTTATAACTATTTCTCCCGGTACATCAAAAACTTCTCAACTCTTGCTGCTCCGCTCTACAGACTCGTATCAAAAGAAAAGCGATTCAGAATTTTACCAGAAGACAAAAAAGCCCTCGATACTTTAAAAGAATCTTTAATTGCCACTACATTACTTGTCCATTATGACCCAAAATTAAGAAGAAAAATCTCAGCAGACGCATCTGATCATGCAGTAGGTGGAATACTGCTTCAAGAAGATTCAACTTCTTCCTCCTTCGATCCTCAAACTCCAATAGAAGATGTTAAAGATTGGTTACCTTTAAGCTTCTACTCTCAAAAGCTCCAGAAACATCAAAAACATTATTCAATTTCTGAAAAAGAGCTTCTTGCCATATTTGTAGGCATTTCAAAATTTAATCATTTCTTAGAAGGAGAAGAGTTTCTCATAGAAACTGATCATCACGCGCTGTGCCAGCTTACTAAAGTTAATTTTAAAAATTCACGACTCCAGAGATGGTCGATTATGCTGTCAACTTACAATTTTAAAGTCATTTATCGGAAAGGTTCAACTCACCCTCCAGATTGCTTCTCAAGGTATCAAAACTCATGGACTCATAGAAAAACAATAGATCCTGAAGAAGAGTTCCTTGACAAAATTTATCTCATTGATTACACTACTGATCCCTCCGATGATTATTACTATGACTTAGGTCTAAATTCATTACTTTTAACTCATCCTTACAACTTCAACCATTCCAACTTTTACCCAGCAATCTGCTATTCCACTATTACCGAAATTAATCACATCAAACCTTCATCTAAACCTTCATCCGCTGAATTCAATGTCTGGAAAGAAAAAGTCCGCCTCACCCAAGCTGAAAATCCTAATATTCAACAACTCATTACTTTATATAAGAATAATGATCCAATTGTCCTGAAAAGATATGTTCTTAAAGATGGTCTAATTTACCGAAAAGATTTAACAACTCCATTTGGTTCACGTTTAGTCATTGACTTCAAACTCCTCAAAGATATATTCTCGTATGAACACGAGTCACCTTTAGGAGGTCACTTTGGACCTGAAAAGACATATTTACAAATTTCCCGTAGATTCTGGTGCTCGTATCTTTATGATTATGTCAAAAAGTTGTGCGATAGTTGTGTCGTATGCCAGATTGCAAAGCCCTCAAACATAATTTATGTTGACCCTTCTTTTAAACCTATCCCAAAGGAAATCTTTGAAAGGTTTGAACTTGACGTTCAGGGTCCAATTACCATCAATCAGGTAAAGAAGTATATTATTGTCTTAGTAGATATATTATCACGCTATGTTATTGCTCAGCTCACTACTAACCAAACTGCTCAAACAGTTATTAGCATGCTTAAATCTTGTTTTCAAACTTACGGTTTCCCTAAAGTCATTCAGACTGATAGGGGAACTAATTTTACCTCCGAAGCAGTGCATCAATTTCTCAAAGAAAATGGTGTAAAACATGAGCTTTCCAATCCTTATCATCCTCAATCTCAAGGCGTTGTGGAACGAGCAAATCGTACCATAGCTGAAAGATTGCGATCATATGTTATAGCTAATGATACTAAGAACTTAAAAAATACTCTTGAATCCTCTTTATTTGCAATCAATTCCTCAATTCATAAAATTACCAGATTCTCACCATATTTTCTTGTGTATGGTCGACATCCAAGAAAACCTTTGGACAATCTATTAGATTTTCCTGATTCTTACTCATTCAATGTCAATCAAGCGAGAAAACTTGCTTTTGCTAGATTACATGCACAACAGCTCTATCAGATCAATCGAACCAAATCACTTCATCCAACTTCTCCTTACAGAGAAGGAGATTTCGTTTACATCAAAAATGAATCAATTGATTCTTCAACTTCAAAGAAACTTCGTGAAAAGTATCATGGACCTTACTTGGTCTGTGGACTTCAAAAAGGTTCTTTACTTCTCTTAGAACTAGATGACCTAGGACTATTCAGCTGTAATGTCTCTAACACAAAATTATATCGAGGTGAGATAACTAAAGAAATGCAAATTTTACGAGATAATTACTTTAATCCAGAAACTTATTTAGAAACAGAAAACTTTTCAATTCCTGATCCAAACAATTCAATTCCAAATCAAACTATTCTTTCAGATTTAGACTTAACTAATTCAGACTTAAATAACAATTCTTCATCGTCAATTCCTTCCATTTCAAATGAATCTTCCATTACTGATTCCCCTGAAAAAACCCCCTTAATAATAACAAAAAAGCCAAATAATCTCAATGATTATTTATCCTCAGAAAATTCAACTAACAATTCCGTAAACCAAAATATTCACGCTTCTAATGATGATATATCTAATGATGATAATAATGACTTAAATCAAAATCAAAATTCAATTCAAAAAGAAGCCTCAAATTCAGTTCCTAAAAATAAGCCAAATCTAAATGAAAACCTGAACAATGAAAATTCAATGCCTGTAAAGATTCCCTTTGAAAATGCTCATTACATTGAAAAAGCCTTACCAAATTTAAATCAAAAAGCCGTTAAAATTAAACCTAAAAGAAAGTATGTAAGTGCTGACAAATCAATTGTCAATCAAAGCCCAGATTTGATTAATCATAATTTAACCAGACCCTTGACTAGAGCTCAAGCTAAAATTCAAAACCAAAATTTTACTTATGTTTTATATTTGCTTTATGCTTCAAACTCTGACGAGATGTTAACCTTTGATAAGGTAATAGATTACCGCTCTTTCTCACAGTCTAACAGTATTAACTTTGTTAATTTTTCGTCCAATCAAAATCAATGCTTCCCCCGAGTGAGACGAAAAATTAACCCCTTTGTGATCGAGCGAAAACCTAAGACAAAGAAAGTGTCTTTAAACTTAACACTTTACCTTTCACTCTCGTCTAAGTCGTTTCAAAGCTTAAGCTTTAATCTCAAACTTTCCTTATTTCAACTTTCAACTTTCTCAAATTCAAATCTTCCTCTGGTTAAACTTTCAAAATTTCTAAGTTTTCTTAATTCAATTCAACTTCAAACTTCTATTCAATTTCATTTGAATTCAAACATTTCAGTTTCTTATTTGCCAATTATTCAAACATTCATATTTTATTCAAATCTTTCATTTCAAAGTTCCCTTTCAAATTCCGATTTTAAACAGTTTCTTAATTTCATTTCAAACCTTATTCCTTTGAAATTTCCTTACATTC
Source organism: Tetranychus urticae (assembly GCF_039701765.1). Taxonomy (NCBI): domain Eukaryota; kingdom Metazoa; phylum Arthropoda; class Arachnida; order Trombidiformes; family Tetranychidae; genus Tetranychus; species Tetranychus urticae. The sequence continues at coordinate 18,090,884 of NC_142958.1, read as the reverse complement.
ATTCCTTTAAAATCATTATGTCTTCGACACCAACTTCTGCTAATTTAAACACTTCTCAACGAGTTATGACTCCATTGAAATCAACATTAATTGAACGAATTACACCCAGTGGTGAAGCTGTTGTTGTGCCAACTCCTCCGCCGAGATCAACAAGTATTAGATCTCCGTCTCCTAACAATAATCAACCGATTGTAAGTGATGAACACTCTATTCCGGTGATTCCTGAACATGATTTGTTGAATCCAAATCAAGTGCCTTCAACTGATACCCAAGATGTTCAATCTTCTGTTGCTCAAGCCTCGCCTGTTAACACTAAATACAATGCTGATAACTTCAACTTTCAATCTTTAATCGAAGATGATTCAAGTGACGAGATAAAAGCTGTTCGTATTCCTCGTCCTAACTCTGGTCCTGGAAATCATTCTAAAGATGATAAACAAGGCGATGGTCCCTCTGTTTTCAAGGTCCCCTTTCCTAGCGCTAAACGATCTACCAATTCCAGTCATCCTAACAAGAGATCAAACAATGAAACGGTTCCAACCGCAGATGAACAAAATAAATCAGAGATAAGTAATTCCATTCCTATTTCAAGCCATTCTCAGAATCAATCTCCTAATTCCTCTCCTTCCTCTAATGCTTCAGTTGTTACCGTCCAACAAGTTTATCCTGAAAGGTACCTAAAACCTTCTCAGTATAACTTTGAACCTGGTACTTACCCTGCTCCTCTCCCAACCGCTCCTCTACCTGATTATCTTACTGACGAACGATTCAAAGAAATCAAAAAGTTGGTAATTCAAGAAGCCAAGGTATTTAATGATCTTCGAGAGAAGTTTAATATTATGATTAGAGAGAAGCTCTACATGAATCTTTATCATGATGAGAGTATTAAAACAATTGAGTTAGAATTCATTCCTCATGGCTTGACAAAAGCTCAAATCATTAATCCTGAGATTGATCGAATTGAAAAAACAATTCGCTGTCAACTATGTGAACAAATATCTGTTGATCCAAGGGAATGCAGATCATGTAGAAACTGGTACTGTCTCCTTTGTGTCAGATGGCTTCGAGAACTTGTCCCTACTTTAGGCTTATCTCCTCTCTTCCATAATCAACAATTTATTTGTATCATTCCTCAATGTGTACAATATTTTGCTTTTAAGGATGGTTATCCCTTTTACCAAGAAGTTTCTAACACTGAAAACCTTGAAATTTATAATAAATCTATGTTTAAATGCCGCAGAACCCTTTGTCCCGAATTTATTGAACATTTCTTATTCATTGAACATGAAGCTAAGTGCAGACTAGGTCTAGTATTAGAAGAGTTTGATTTTTATGTCAAATTACCTTTTCAATCTAACCATTTCCGAAGAGAGCTCAATGAATCTCCTAAACGATTAGCTAACTTTCTCCCAGACCATTTAAAAACAGGAAGTCTAGCCATTCCACCAAATCACAATACTCATGAGAACCGATGGTATGAAATCATGAAATTGTGGGCATGTTTATCTTATCTTAAAGATGTACATCCGGAAGATCCTCTCCTAAGACCTTGCGCTATCCGCTCAATTGCAAATGTAAACCTCCACTTTTGGGAAAATCTCAAAAGATCAAAAGATCCTACTTATCCCATTTACGAAGGTGAAGAGTTCCTTCAAAAAGTAGTTGGTTTTGAACCAACTGTTGGTGAACGACCTGATCCCTCAGTCATTCCTCGACCTCATACAATTCAATGGTCATCCGTTCCCTTTTACCTCATTCATGATTCTGAAGAGTGGCTTAACGTAGCAATTGGAATTCCTCCAAGATTTACTCAGAGATTCAAAAAGCCTGTTTCAGCTGATTCTCCTTGGGATTCCCCTCATCCTTATATCCGAATTAATCCTATCAGACGACTTCCTCAAGAAGAAAGAGAAAGATTTATTCAATCTCTTCAAAGTCGATTCCCTTCACTCAAACGCCTCCCTAATGCTGACCCCTTACCTTCTCCATCTATCAAAGCTCCATATCGTCAAAACAAAATAACATATCCAGCTAGTGAATTCAATAGATTAACTATCATTAACATGCCTCCTCTTCGAGCGAGAACTGAAAATCTAATTAGAGAAGCTATGGAAATGTTTCCTACGCCTCATCTTACCTTCGCTATTCATATGGCTTACTGCCGTATCGAAGGATTGTCTCATGATAAATCTAAAATAGGGCCAATACCTCGTCCAATATGGATAGTAATAGTAGATGGATATCGTTCTGTTGTTTTTGAAAGTTTTATTGGTTATGACAATATAACTTATATGGATTCTCATTTTCATGGTATTACCAGAAAAGATTTAAAGAATGCAAGATCCTTCATAAATGTTCGTGATCAAGTTATCACATATCTAGCTACTGCTCACGTTATTATTGGATCTGGCCTGATAAATGCTATGCGCTCCTTAGATCTTACTGATTTCGAGATTGATCAGTTGAAACCAAAGTTTAGAGATGTCACACAATTCTTCTCGCCCTATCGAGAACATCCTGCTTCCTTAGCGCTCATTTCATTTTTGCTGTTCCCTGGATTCACAATTCAAGAAGAACCTCATTCTCCTGCTATTGAGGCTTTTACTTCAATGAACTTGTACCTAGCTTTTTGGCAACAAATAGAAGCTAAAGCTAAAGAGCACAACGGAATCCATCATTCCAATATGTCAAGAACATGTGGAAATGCTAATGTTTCTAAATTACTTCAACTTTACACTAAACGAGTTGAACGAAATGAAGCTCGTTGGCCGAGTGAATGGTCTTACAATTTAAGACATCATGCTCCTGGTTTTGACAAACGTTGTGTTACTCCAGCCTCACAACCAACTTCTTCACAATATGAGAATGCAGCTCCCGAAGATAATCATTCAGTACATTCAGTTGACACTGAAACTTCAACTATCCTCGCTAATGACGATTATTCTTTATCAATTCCTGTCATTGATTTAGAGAAAGAAGAAGCAGATCAAATTGAAAGACCTGAAAGACCTGAACCTGGACAAAAGACTCCAGAATTAACCACAAATGAGTCTTCTCAAGTCATTGGAAATGACAATCAAACTGAACAACCCTCAACAATATCACAACCTCCTTCTCCTCCTTCAATTATTAATCAACCTGAAATTCCTACCGTTCCTACAGTTTCTCAAACAATCAACCCTAACCCTCCTGAAGTTCCTCCTCATCAGTCAGAAAATTCAGAAAATAGAAGTCCTTCTACCACATTTCAGCCGAGAGTCTTAACTATTAAAAATCCTGCTCATAAACCTGTAGCTAGAGAGCCTTTAACTGAAAAGAATCCATCTCAGGAAGAGATAGCTGCATTGATTGAATCATTAAACCGAGGAGATATTCCCTTAGTTGCTCATGTATTAGAAACTCCTGAAAAACCTATCAATAAGACTCCTCCACCTGAAACTTCACAGCCTCAGCCTATCTCCATTCAAACTCAAACTTCTCCTGAAAAGCCTCCTGAACCTGAACCTCTTACAGCTCAACCGACCTCACAAGCCAATCAAACAGATCCTTGCTTTCCTCCACCAGCAATAGATTTACCCAGAGTTTCCGATTCAATTTATTCTGACATTTCATCAACCACCTTAACCGCCTATGAAACCCTTCCAAGAACTTCCTCTTCTTCATCATCTTCATATTTCACAGACAATGCCTCAGTATTCCTAGGAGCTACTCCTTCAAACTCACGATCATCTTCAGTTTCATCTATTGCTTCTAACAGATCAGAAAAGGTTAGAGCCGCTGCCCGTATTACCCATTTTTATCGCCGAATTGCTGAACCAATTCAAATACGTAGTGGATCTGATACTTCATTCCTGACTCAAGCTACATCTCCTGGATATACTTCAACTGGATCGTCAGCTTCATCAAGTCAAGAAAGAAACATTCCTCCATCACAAATAAGAACCGACGTCTTCTATCCACTAAAGCCTTACTCTCCTCCAACACCCTCACATCTCCGGAGAAATCGCCACAGTCGATGAACCCAGTCTCAAAGAGACATCATGGTCTTCATTCCAGGGAAGTGTTGGGTATAATTCTGGTCCCTTTGAAACTGTTCCCTCAACTGTCTCTATTTAATTATTTCATTCAATTTTAACTTCATTTAAACTTTTAAACTTTTCAATTTTAACTTTTCTCAATTTCAAACTTTGTTAAGATTATCTTTCAACTGTCCAATTGAATCTAAATAAGCTTTGCCTTCTCAATTGTGCTTAGCCTAAAATTCTGACCACAATTCCTAAGGTAATCTCGTCTTAAAATTAAGATGCTAAAATTTGGTGCCATTTAGAAAGAGAAGTAAAATTGTCTTTCTTTTTAATAACCATTCACAGGTTAAAACTAACCTCATAGTTAATCCTTTTACAAGAGAAAAGGCTACCCTTATCTTGATGACAAGATAAGACAAGGTTAAAACAATGATTCAACTTTTACTGGTACTGTCACCAGATCGACAAAAGTAGACAGAGAAAGATTTTCACTTTCATTTATTTCCCTCCAAAATTTTGTTCTTTGTTTTAGAGCCACATAAAAGCTCATCTTCTGCCTTCTTCTCTTCACTCTCAGATTTGTCTTCTCAAATTCAATTTCATCCAAATTCCTTGTACTCATAACGTACAGTAAATTCAATTAAACCTTAAATAAAGTTATTCTTAAATCTACAATTCTGTGCTGTCTTTAAGTCACAATGCTTTCTATTTTGAAACAAGTATTCCTAGTCTCTTCGAGATCTTTTTACCATTGTGCTTTTATTACTAAATCCTAAATTCATCTCTATCGAGATCCTCTACTGTGAAGTGCTGAACTTAGAAAGTTATTGGTTGAATGTTCTGGTGATCCTTGAAACGAATCTAAACTTGTTGTGAAAGCGAGTGTTGCAGTCTTCTCAAGCCTACCATCATCATAACCTTTCATCCTAAAACTTTGCGGCATTCGTTTTGAAAAAAGCTTTGAACTAGAACTATAATAACTTGCTTGTTTTAATCCCTCAAAAGCGAGTAAATAAACAATTCTGAGTTTCGGTTAAGAGTTGATTTGATGAGTTATTCGTGAAAATGGAAGCCATTCATAAAATCAAGTAACGGTCAACTGATGGTCAACAGTTTCTAATGTTATCCTTAATAGCTTTGGTTAACAGTTATGGTTCAGGTTTATAAACAAAAGATTTTCTCAATGTTACTTTCACTAGTTCATCAGGCAATTTCAACTTTTAATGATTAACAGTTAGAAATTAATTTCCTTGGAATTCAAAAACTATTGGTTTGTAGGGAAATAAAACTTCAGTTGAATTGTGCGATTTAAAATTTTCTCTGCTCGCTAGTTTGGGAGAAAATGCGATTTCGAAGTTGTGACTTCGATCGCTTTTGTTCAACTATATGGAAGCTAATTTCTTAATGAAAACCATTTACTGATTTAAATTTCGATTGCCAACCAGAAAATGCCATTGTTTTGACAAGAAAAAGTTTGGGTTTCTGTAAGACAGATCAAGTTCGATTTTGAGTTAAACGGACAGATCTCGGTGACCGTGAGAGTTAGAGATTTTAAACTTACTATTGATCGAAAGAAAATGTAAGCAAACTTCAGGGATCAAAAACTCTTCTAAAAACATCGATTTTTCACTTTATTTTGGCCTTTTAACCAAAAAACTTTGAATCCCAATATTTCGAAAATAGAAGTACCTGAATTCCTCATTCTTTGACCAGTCATTAGATCTCATTTTAGGCTATGATAATGTGAGATATAAACTGAATCAATAGCCCACAAAGAAAGTTATAGCATTTTATTACTCATGTTACCAGGTTTTAGACTTGGTTTATAAAGTTAAATGCTTTTCAAACAAACATCTTGTGATGTGTTAGAAGAATATTCATAATTAAAGTAATTGACTCAGTTGCGCTTAGGTACTGGATCAGATCATGTTTTAGTCTAATCTTATGTTATGTAATCTATTGATTCACCAAAGAATGATGATTCTAGGCACAGTCTTTTTCGAAATATTGAGGCTTAAAGTTTTTGGGTTAATGGCCAAAATTGAGAAAACTGTTCACTTATAGAGAAAAATAGTTGATCCATGAGATTTGCAAACAGTTTTTATCTATCAATAGTAAGTTTCAAATCTCTAACTCTTTTGGTACCCGAGATCGGTCCTTGTAAGGGAAAGTCGAACTTGATCGGTTCTACAGAAATCAAAACTTTTTCTTGTCAGAATAAGTGGTTGTTTTGGTGTTCTATAGTTCGTTACATCAGCAAAATGAGTTTCATGACGAGGTCTGCTTCCAAAGGGGAGTAATAGGCGCTCGAAGTTTCAACTTTAATCAATTGCAAATAGAAATAACGTTAATTGAACTCATTAGAGTCATTTTCAACAAATGGAAATTGATCTGAAATATTCTTTTTTTCGCTATAACAATTAAACGATGTAAATTGAGTTTGTATTAGGCAAAGATTGGGTTTCTTGGTTAGAGTAAATGCTATATGAGATCAATCCTTTTCTTCATTTCATCTCAACAAGCTTTTTATGTATCAAAATAAGTTAAACAGTGATTTGATGCCTGATACTGAAACCTGGAAAACCGAGAAAATGTACCAAGGACCGATTCGGACGACCGTTTTAGAGAAAATCCAGTTTAAAGTTTAAACTTCGATCGCCTATTCTTGAACTATGGAAGCTGATCGCTTCATGGAACTCATTTTGCTGATGTAACGGGCTATGGAGAACCAGAACATCCACTTATTTGAACAAGAAAAAGTTTGGGTTTCTGTAAAACCAATCAAGTTGAGTTTTCCGTTAAACGGCCCGATCTAGGTGACTGTGAAAGTCATAGATTCGAAACTTAATATTGATCGACAAAAACTGTTTGCAAATCTCATGGAGCAACTATTTTTCTCCATAAGTGTATAGTTTTCTCAATTTTGGCCATTAACCCAAAAACTTTAAACATAAATATTTCGTAAAGGATAGTATTTAGATTCACCATTCTTCGGTCAATCACTAGATTACATAACATAAGATTGGACTAAAACATGATCTGATCCAATACCTAAGCGCAACTGAGTCAATTACTTTAATTATGAATATTCTTCTAACACATCACAAGATGTTTGTTTGAAAAGCATTCAACTTCATAAACCAAGTCTAAAATCGGGTAAGTATATGTTAGATCACTACATTGAAAGATATTCATGCATAAGACGCGAGGCCCCTTGGGGCCGAGAGTCTTATCAATGAATATCTTTCAATGTAGTTATCTAACAAACTTATACCAGTTTTGTTGTATTAATGTGCTGCACTGTTATTAGTGCAATATACTTTTTACAAAACAATGGCTTTCCTAAAAAAAAGTGGTATAACATAAGTAATAAAATGCTATAAGTTTTTTCTTGGTCTATCGATTGCGTTGATATTTCATTATATCATAGCCTAAAATGAGATCTAATGACTGGTCAAAGAATGAGGAATTCAGGTGCTACCATTCTCGAAATATGGCTACTCAAAGTTTCTAGGTTAAAGGGCCAAAAGCAAGAGAATTATCGATGTTTTTAGAAAAGTTTTTGATCCCTGCGATTTGCTTACAACTCTTATCGATCAATAGTAAGTTTAAAATCTCTAACTCCTACGGTCACCGAGATCTGTCGGTTTAACTTAAAATCGAACTTGATCTGTTTTACAAGAACCTAAACTTTTTCTTGTCAAAATAAGTGCATTCATTGGTTGGCAATCAAAATTTACATGAGTTAAAATAATTTTTATTAAGAAACTTGCTTCCACAATTGCACAAAAGCCGATCAAAGTTTCAACTTTGAACTCGATTTCCTCGAAAACAGTCGGTCAGAGAAATCTTACAAAAGTACTTAGGAACTTTGATTTTATGTCCCTATAGGCCAAAAGAATCCATATGCTAGAGAAGTGATTTTTACCTGTTTTTACCCATTTGTTTACTCAATTATAAATATTCTTAAACACATCACAAGATGTTTGCTTGAAAAGCATTCAACTTCATAAACCAAGTCTAAAATCGGGTAACATAAGTAATAAAATGCTATAACTTTCTTTGTGGACTATTGATTAAGTTAATATTTCATTATATCATAGCCTAGAATAAAATCTAATGATTAGCTAGAAAATGATGAATCTAGGTACTATACTTTTCGAAATATTTAGGCTTAAAGTTTACGGAAAAATGGTCAAAAATCAACCGATCTATCGAGGCTTTCAAAAAAGTCTTTGATTCCTTGAGTTTGCCAACAATTTTATCTATCATTAGCAAGTTTCGAATCCATAACTTTTACAGTCACTGAGATCGGTCCGTTTAACGGAAAATCGAACTTGATCTGTTTTACAGAAACCCAAGCTTTTTTTGCCAAAGTGAGTGCGTGTTCTGGTTCTCCATAGCCCGTTACATCAGCAAGACGAGTTTGATGCAGAGATCAGCTTCCATAGTTGAACAAAAAGCGATCGAAATTTCAACTTTGAACTCGATTTTCTCGAAAACGGTCGGTCAGAGAAATATATCAAAAGCATTAATGGACAGTTTTTCTCCTTCTAAAACCAATTTGGTGTCAGTAACAGGCATCAAATCACTGTTTAACTTATTTTGATACATAAAGAGCATGTTGACATGTAAATGAAGAAAAGTATTGAACTATACATTTACTCTAACCAAGTAACCAAATCTTTCGGCTAATACAAACTCAATTTACATCCTTTCATAGTTATATCGAAGGAAAATGAGAATATTTAATCAATTTCGGTTAATTTTTTGTTAAAAATGACTCTAATGAGTTCAATTAACATTAATTTCTACTTTGTAATTGATTAGTTTAGACTGAAGTAAAAGTTATTAAAGGCATTATAATCACAGTTAATATTCACTTCTTGTGTGGTTCCATTAATAAACCATGAAGCTATCACATTCAAAGCAGCCTTGAAGTATTAACAGTTTAGTGTTTAAATGATTTACAATTATGAAAATTAACCCATTAAAGCAAAAGTCAAGTCCAAAGAAATTAATTTCAATGTAAAAAGGAACCAGAAAAAGTTACCAACAAATTGTTAGACAAACAAACTAAATCAAAATGAATGATCAAAGTGATTAGGAAAATGTCTTCGAAATCAAATCAATGCTAATTGAACAATTAGGTTTACTCTTTTCACATCAAACTAATCATCATTCAATTGTGATTATTTTTACTCTGAGAATCAATTTTCCAGGTCATTTACAAGTTTCTCATCTCAATCATTTTCATTAAAACCATTAAAACAATTAACCATTTCAAGTGAAAAGCAAAGACAAAAATATTGATCAAAGTCTCTCATTAAATATCATCATTTATAATTCAATTATTGTTTCAGTAAACCTTTCAATTGCCACTAATCATGAAGATAGAATTAATTTGATTAAAATGTTCGCACAATTGTAATTTCAGTTTCTTCTAATTAGCTTAATCAATTGATCACAACTCAATTAGCTAAAAGGTTTGATCAAAAATTGAAACAATTCTCACAATTAAACATTTCCCAATGACCATCACTTGAATCAATGTTGAACCAAAATCTTTATTTAGATTGATTTCAATCAACTCACGACCAATTTGGACATGATTACCTTTAGTATTACCTTTCATATCTAACCTGAGGTTAAACAAGTGAAACAATTGGACAATTGAGAGTCAAATTTCGCATTCACATCACTATTTATAACAAAATTACAATATTTAAAGTCCGATCAAATAATATTGGGATAAATAAACGTTTTGAATTGAAACCTTGATTACCATAATCAACATGAAAATGGCATAAATAATACATTATTGAATTACATTGTTGGTAAATCAATAGTACAATGGAGTTTAATGCTGGCTATAATTAAAGTTAAATCATTATTACGAATCAAGGATATCAATAATAATACAGTTTGGACAACACTAACCTTGGTTTAAATTGTATCATTGTGCCAATTCAACTAATTATCATAACTTTCAATGGCTAACCATTTGCAATCAATAATTTGGAGTTTTAGACGAATATAAGTTTCAATTTTAATGCGATGTTTAGTGTTATTTGCAGTGAAATTTTAACAAAACTGATTATTTGATAAATATGATGAATGAGAAACTTTTAGGGAAAATTTAATTTCCTAATTTACACCTTTTTAATGGGTTTATAACGTTTTTGGGTAATTTTGATGCGTTTTTTGATGTTTGTGCTTTATAAATAGTTTGAGGTTTTTAGCTTGCTAATCGAAATTTCTGGTTTGAAATAAAGTTCATTTTCGGTGATTTTGCTTTTATTTATTCGCTTCATTGAAGATTTGAAAGTTTATTAAATCAGTTTCAATAAAAGTAATTATAATTTGAAGAGACAATTTATGAAATCTTTTGAAAAAGAATGTATTTCGTGTATTTTTAGGCGAAGAATATGAAAACATGATATTCATATCAATGGTCAATGCGGTCAAAGATCGAATTGCGTTTTGTTCTTTGATCTTTGTCTAAGCTCCTTTCTCTTGAACAAATGGAGCAACTTATGCTTGTATTTTACACAATTGTCACATTTATGCACAAATTGAAGCAATAAGGTAAAAACGGGTAAAAATAAATTCTCAAGCACTTTTGGACTCTCTTGGCTTATAGAGACATGAAATCTGAGTTCATTAGTACTTTTGTAAGATTTCTCTGACCGACCGTTTTTGCGAAAATCGTCTTCAAAGTTGAAACTTTGATCGACTTTTGTGCAACGGTGGAAGCGAGTTTCTTAATGAAATTTACCTTAACTAATGTAAATTTTGATTGCCAACCAGAGAATGCACTTATTTTGGCAAGAAAAAGCTTGGGTTTCGGTAAAACAGATCAAGTTCGATTTTCCGTTAAACGGACCGATCTCAGTGACTGTAAAAGTTATGGATTCGAAACTTGCTATTGATAGATAAAATTGTTGGCAAACTCCAGGGATCAAAGACTTTTTTGAAAGCCTCGATAGATCGGTTGATTTTTGACCATTTATCCGAAAACTTCAAGCCTAAATATTTCGAAACGTATAGTACCTAGATTCATCATTCTTCAGCCAATCATTAGATTTTATCCTAGTCTATGATACAATAAAACATGAACAGGATCAATAGCCCACGAAAAAAGTTTAAAGCATTTTATTACTTATGTTACCAGATTTTAGACTTGGTTTATTAAGTTGAATGCTTTTCAAACTCACATCTTGTGATGTGTTAGAAGAATATCCATAATTAAAGGAATTTACTCAGTTTTGCTTAGGTATTGGATCAGATTATGTTATGTAATCTAGTGATTGACTGAAGAATGATGAGTCTAGGTACTGTCCTTTTCGAAATATTTATGCTTAAAGTTTTTGGGTTAATGGTCAAAATTGAGAAAACTATCCACTTATGGAGAAAAATAGTTGATCCATGAGGTTTGCAAACAGTTTTTATCGATTAATAATGAGTTTGAGATCTCTAACTCTTACGGCCATAGAGATCGGTGCGTTTAACTTAACCTGAACTTGATCTGTTTTACAGAAGCCCAAACTTTTTCTTGCCAAAATAAGTGCAGGTTCTGGTTCTCCATCGCCAGTTACATCATTAAAATGAGTTTGATGAAGAGATCTGCTTCCATAGTCGAACAAAAGGTAATCGAAATTTCAACTTTAAACTCGATTTTCTCGAAAACTGTCTGTCTTAAGAATATTTCAAAAGCATTAATGGACAGTATTTACGCTCCTAATCATGAATAGGTTCCAAAATTAAGCATGAAATCACTATTTAACTCATTTTTATACATAAAAAGCTTGTTGACATGTAAATGACGAAAAGATTGAGCTTAGCGTTTACTCTAACCAAGAAACCCAATCTTTTGACTAATAATTGATCTTGCGATCGTAGGCATTTAACCAAGAAACCCATTCTAATTGGATTGATCATAAAAAACAGCACTGAAACTTTTTGAACATGGAAATGCTGGCTTTTAGCGACAGACAAAAAACTTTCGTGTTAAGGATTGATTGTGGTATATTTTTTATAAAATCGCGCTCAAAGTTATTAGATCGCTGTTTGTTCAGCTATGAAAAGGATAATACCTGAGGATAATATTTGAGTGTGATAGCTTTGTGGTTTATTAATGGAACCACGCAAGAAGTGAATATTAACTTTGATTATAATACCTTCAATAACTTTTACTTCAGTCTAAACTAATCATTTGAAGCCATTTTTAGCTAAATATTAAACGAAATTGATTAAACGTTCTCATTGGCCAGAAATTCCTCTGAAATATGGCGGTGAAGCGATGAAAATTGAGGTTGTAAGGGATTAGGTTTGTTGGTTAGAATAAATGCTGAAATCAATCCTTTCTTCATTTACGTGTTAACAAGCTTTTTATGCATCGTAATGAAGGTAAACAGTGATTTCATGCTTGATACTGACACCAAATTGGTTTAAGAAGAAAAAACACTTTCCATTAGTGCTTTTGAAATATTTCTCTGACCAACCGTTTTCGAGAAAATCGAGTTTAAAAGTTTAAAATTCGATGGCCTATTGTTCAACTATGGAAGCGGATATCTTCATCAAACTCATTTAGCTGATGTAACTGGCAATGGAGAACCAGAACCTGCAATCATTTTGACAAGAAAAGGTTTGGGTTTCTGCAAAACAGATCAAGTTCGATTTCAGGTTATACACACCGATCTCTGTGGCCGTAAGAGTTAGAGATCTCAAACTCATTATTAATCGATAAAAACTGTTTTCGAACCTCATGGATTAAGTATTTTTCTCAATTAGCGCATAGTTTTCTTAATTTTGACCATTAACCCAAAAACTTTAAGCCTCAATATTTCGAAAAGGACTGTACCTAGACTCATCATTCATTAGTCAATCACTAGATTACATAACATAATATTGGACTATAACATAATCTGATCCAATACCAAAGCACAACTGAGTAAATTCCTTTAATTATGGATATTCTTCTAACACATCACAAGATGTGAGTTTGAAAAGCATTCAACTTGTAAACCAAGTCTAAAATCTGGTAAAATAAGTAATAGAATGTTATATCTTTTTTTGTGGGCTATTGATTCAGTTTATATTTCATTTTATCATAGCGCGAAATAAAATCTAATGATCGGCTGAAGAATGAAGAATTCACTTGCTACCATTCTCGAAATATGGCTGCTCAAAGTTTTTAGGTTAAAGGGCCAAAAGCAAGAGAACTATCAATGTTTTACAAAAGTTTTTGATCCTTGAAATTCGCTTACATCTTCTTTCGATCAATAGTAAGTTTGAAATCTCTAACTCTTACGGTCACCGAGATCTGTCCGTTTAACTCAAAATCGAAGTTGATCTGTTTTACAAGAACCTAAACTTTTTCTTGTCAAAATTAGTGCATTTTTAGTTGTTGATCAAAATTTACATTAGTTAAAATAAATTTCATTAAGAAACTTGCTTCCACAATTGCACAAAAGTCGATCAAAGGTTCAACTTTGAAGACGATTTTCGCAAAAACAGTCGGTCGGGGAAATCTTAAAAAATCACTAATGAACTCTGATTTTATGTCCCTATTAGCCAAAACAGTCCAAAAGTGCTAGAAAGCTTATTTTCTCCCTTTAATTCTTAGAAGTGGACATTCTCTGATGAACTAGCGAAAGTAACATTGAGAAAATCGTTTTGCTAATAAACCTGAAACTATGACTGAACAAAAAGCTATTAAGGATTACATGAGAAACCTTTGACCATCAGATGTTTCTCGATTGCATAAACGGCTTCCATTTTCATGAAAAACTCATCAAATCAACTCTTACCGAAACTCAGAGTTATTTATTTACTTATTTTTTGAAGGATCAAAACAAAAGCAAGTTAGTCCTAGTTTAAAGCCTTTCACAATTTAGGCCGCAAATGTTTCTAACAACTAACGTTAATGAGTGTGAATTTGATTTTAATTTTCTGTCTCATTGTAAATCAGCTTGGAAATGCAATATACTCATTTAAATATTTTCAAAGCCGATATATTTGTTCATCATGTAATGACTATTGATGCCATAAAATTATGATGAAAAGCTTTGATTTACTGTTTGTATATTTTAATGAACTCATCTGAACTCAAAAATGCTGGAAATTTGATTAAAAAATAGTTCTATTTTAATTTATATGCAGATTTAAGCGTGATGTTCAAATGTTACCATTTTTTGAAATATTCAGTTCCAAGCTCTTCCCTTTCATTTGTCAAATGAACAGAAATCTGAATTAGACTAACATCGACTAACAAGAATGGACTAAATTTCATTATTAATCAAATGAAGCAAAAAACGAAACAATTTTCTCCAAAATCCAAGTTACTTTATTTTCTGTACATTCAATGATAGCCATTTGAATATTTAAATTTTTCATGTTCAATTGTTTGTAACATTAATTTTTGTTTCTCATGTTATTACGGTTTAAGGAACGATCAATGTAATAAAGTCTGTAATCAATTTGATTTGGTAAATGAATGATTCGTGATTGATCAACACACCTTATTGTTTTTAATTTCATTTTGGCTCAATAAAGTTTGTCTTTACAGCTTAACTGATTAAACAATTATAAGATTATTCAAGGGTGGCAATAACACGATTAGTTAATTGACCAAAAACAAAGTTACCCATTAATAAACAATCTTAGTTTCTTTGGGTTATTAAATTAGCAAAAGACAATCCCAGATAAATTTACCGTTTAACTTGATTTATTGATTGAAAGGAATCAATTTTTATATCAATATTTTCAATACAAGTTTATTTTATCATTTTTACTAGGACTTGATATATTTTCAACTAATCACGTTTTATATTGTATCTTATAATATCTATTATTTGATTATTTAAGGAGTCAAATTGAGTGATGATTCTTAATCAATGTATAAATAGTTGGGTTTATTTGGGAAACCAGGTTGATCCATCACGATCAGATGAACAATACATTTAATTTAATAGCTCATCATTTATAGTGATATAATAATCATTGGATTATTGGATTATTACTTCCAGGCCATTTGGTCATTTTCAGGCTTTAAATCGACTCAACAATAAAAACAATAATCAAGGTAATTTTAATTAAACCTTGAAGGTTGATTAGTTTTTGCGTTTTTGGTAACAATAAACCTTTTTTCGTGGTTTTATGTAATCAATGTTTTATAATGGATCCATTAGTTATGCATAGGATTACCATTTGTTGATTTTTTCAGTGTTTTCAAAATTTTCTTCTTCGCCTTGCTTTTTATTCATTTGATTCAGGGATTTTTCAAGTTTATTTACATTATTTGATGAATTTATTATTATTAATATTAATAATTTAATATAATTTTTTATATTTGGGTACATCGTCAGGCGCCATCTGTTAATGTAATTAGAAACTTTTTGGGTTGCTTATTTTTTGATAAGTGAAGCAACTATGATTGCTATTGTTACTCCTTCTATTGAATGTTTTTAATTATTATGTGAGTACTTTACTGAGTGATGTGATGTAAAGCAACGCAATTGATGTGATTTAGTATAAAATATATCAATAAATTAATTATTCAGAGTTTTTGATGACAACATTTCACTTTAATTAAATTTCAAGTACAACTATTAGAGGCTCAAAATTTGGGACTACGTTCATCATCACACCGAACAATTGTTACAAGTGAACAATCGACTTCTTTTCAACAAACATTTCTCGAATTTAAAGACAACTTTTTTGACAAATTGGTGTGATTATCCATTGTTTATTAACGTCTGATTTGCCTCTTTGAGCTGAAATTTTATTGCTGGATGAAACTTTGGTTGAACTCTCTTCTCAATGCGTGATTTTATAGCATAAACGCAACGTATCCATCTCAATTTAATTTTGTGCTCTGATGCTAAGTTACTATTCTTTCCTGATTGAATGTTGATTACTGACTGAACAGGATGATAAAGCTGGGAACCCCTGCTGGAGTTACTCATCGGACTTGTACCGGTATCAATTTCTGTGAAACTTTGCAGCTAAAGCCAGAAGATGGAATCAGATTATCGGAATGGGCTCCAACATTAAAGACTATTTCAAGAAATGTTGAGCATTTTCCAAAATTGACTATCGTCATGATGATATCGTTTTGATACAATGGAAAATAAAAAGGTCCCAAGTGAAAGTAAATGATGAGTAACAAAAAGTGGAGTTGAGGAAAGGAGTTACAGATGAACTTTCAAGAGATACGCTGCCTACCAGGGAAAAAGATATCCAATTTGAGCATGAATTTAAATTGCAAGCCATTTTCAATTGCACCATCTACATTTGTTATCAAGTAACAGCAAGTTGGAGAGTATACCTAATCAGAAGTTGAAAGGCTATGCCAGGAGAAGATAAAGTGAATAACTTGAACTGGGGAGACACCAGGCATTACCATGAAGTTTCCTTGCTGATCAACAGGAAAAATGAAGCTTTCCAAATGGTTTTCACTAGCTATTGTTGGGAAATCTCTGTCGAATCTCAAATGAAAAGAATAATTTAAATTGTGGTACGAAGCATGAGTAAAAAGAACTGAACTAAACTAAACAAGAGAAAAGACAGGGAAAAATACAAGGGATCCGGAGAGTGTGTAAGTGAGAAAGAAAAGAGTGAGGGGAAAAAAGAAGAGATAGATAGAGTAACTCAAGGTTCTCAGCCTGAAGGATTTAGCGAAGTAAAACTGGTAAATGGTTAATCAGCTGAATTCAATACATTTTTAACCTTACCGTCAAAATTTTTTAAAATTAATATCATCACAAGATTAAATATCTACCGAGTTTTAGCCTATTTCTTTTAAGCCTAATACAATATTAGTTATACAACCTTTTTATCAACCAGTATTTTGTATTTTTATTTTCACTCTGTTCCCTACTATTGCTTGTCTTTTTCTCTCTCTCTCTCTTTCTCTCTTTTTCTCGTTCTCTATCTGTCTTCTTCTTTCTACACCATAGTGTAGTGTGATTGTTCCTCCAATCATCCCTTTTGAATCTCTGGTATTCACCTTTAATCATCTGCGATCTTCATTTTCATCTTCAGTTTGTCTTTTTTCTGTTTGTTAATTGATTTTTGCTTCATCCAGCGAATAAACCAGCTTTACTCACTTTCTCTGAGTGTGTTCATCTTCTCCACACATTGTACACTCTTTCATTTGTATTTCACTCTCTTCTTCTTCTCATTCTTCCTTATCATCATCATCATCAACAACAACAGCTACAAAAAAATCAACATCAACATTAATATCTATCAGTATATCTTCCACTCTTGATATATAATTCACATTTAACTCTCTGTCTCTTTATACTCATCGTTTATTTTTTGCTCGGTTTGTGTACTTTTAATCAAAAACAGCAATCAAAATGGTTCGTATATCCTGTTTTATTGTAATATTTACTCCATCCAATTGTTTACCTGATTATTCCTTTTCCAACCAAAGAACTTAACGTTTTCTTTCTCAACATTCTTGATAATTCTAATCAATAATCAATTGATAATATGCGGTATCTTTAACTAACTCTTTTATGTACCCTTTTTGAATTGTATTTCTTTCTATGTGATTATCTCCACCTTTTTTGGAACATCAAATACTGTTCTTTGCTCCTTTTGGACCCACTACTCCAACTAATTCCTTTTGGACCCGATCCAATGATGTTTCTGCTGTATTAAACCATACCATTGTGTGTACTCGCTCCTATCCGCGTGTGGTTTTATCAATCTTATGTGATTATCGACGGTCACCTCAACATGGACAATAATTTATACAGGGAAATGAAGCGTCTTTACCAATGGAAATGTGCTCTACATGTAAGTTGACTGTATAACCTTGATAAATGTACATTTTATATGTAGTTACCTGTTTTAATCGATTGGTTTTATGATGAAGCTCACTTGGTTTTATATTGCTTTTCTGCTTAGCCAGGCTTCATTTCGCCTCATTTTATTATATCCTTACCCTTCGCTCATATTTTTTTCCAATCAAAGTCGTTAATTCTTGTAATTGATATCATGCTAATAATTTTAATTTCATTACAGTTGACGCCGATGAAATCAAGAGGCTCGGTAAACGATTTAAAAAACTCGATTTGGATAATTCTGGATCTCTTAGTGTAGAGGAGTTTATGATCCTGCCTGAATTACAACAAAATCCGTTGGTTCAGCGGGTTATTGATATATTTGATACAGACGGGAATGGAGAAGTAGACTTCAAAGGTGACTATTGCGATATTTGTTGCTTTTAAATCACATTGCAATAGCTTGAATAATAACCTGGGAACTTACCTTTCAACCTTACTATAACTCATCCATAAAACGCTAGTTACTGGAAAGATAGCATTTCTCAAGCTATGCAATATTGTCAGGCGAATCTGAATTTCTTTTATTGTTACACTGATTTAACATTAATCTTCAAATCTAATTACCTTACAGAATTCATTCAAGGAGTCTCACAATTTAGCGTTAAAGGTGATAAAGAATCGAAATTAAGATGTAAGTATAAAATTATAAAAATATTAGCCTTTTCTGATGGACTTTTATTTTTCCCTTTCTTAGTTGCATTCCGAATTTATGATATGGATAATGATGGTTTCATTTCTAACGGTGAATTATTTCAAGTACTTAAAATGATGGTTGGAAATAATCTGAAGGATACCCAATTACAACAAATTGTGGACAAGACAATTGTTTTTGCGGATAAAGATGAAGATGGAAAAATTTCATTCGAAGAGTTCTGTGCGGTAAGTATTATGTGATTGTTTCCGGTGTAAATACCATAATTCTGTAACATCTTGAGAATTCTGTAACGATTTAGAAGACTTTTCTCTCATTTCTTTCCGGTGTGAAGCAACACGAATTATTTCATGTAATTTAATCTCGAATTACAGCTCCGTCTCAAATTTCTAGTTGATGTTAATGTTTATGGTATTGTCACTTAACTTTAAAGCTTGAGAAACATATTGAATAATTAAAAGAAAGATGTTAAAGATGTCAAACATCGCGTTTTCAAACAAACACAGTTTTGGGTGAAACAACAGAATTTTTATTTACTCTGAATTCTAATGATACAAACGTTTTTCATCTATTTTTGCTCTTCAGGTTGTAGGAAACACCGATATCCACAAAAAGATGATCGTGGAAGTTTGATTTTCATACTAAACAAGAAGCGGTACGGAATCATGCTCATGCTTATTTTGGACCTTGGTTTTATTTCAACTCTCAATTACAACCAACCAAAAACACAAACAAACATTTAATGATCTGGATGATGTTACTTGCTCCTCTTGTTTTCTTTTCATCCTTAAATTCTCTTTCTTCGTTCTGTTTTTTCTGTTCTTCTCCGTCAAAGATTGGAAAAGCTAAAACAAACACAAAATCCAAATAAACATAAGCTATGTATTATTTCGTGAGATCGACAGTATTCTTGCTTTGCTGCATCTTTTATGCCTCTCTGATGCAACTGCCGATAATGAAGCCTTCGTTGGTTCCTATGGACATTTAAATGTATATATTTATCAGCGAAGAAAAAAATAAAAGAGTATCATTTTCTTGTGGCCTTTGTGGCTTTCATCTCAAATTGATGCTGATGTTCATCGTATTATTTAATCTTGTTTCGATCTCTTTGTTCAATTGTCTTTAAAATTTTGTTGTTCTTTTCATTTGATAGATAGAAAACTGGAAACTCTTGCTATTTTCCATCCTTTTTATATGAATATGTTGAATAACCTCAAGTGTGTATTTGTTTGTGTTTTGTTCTACCAATTCCAGTTACCGCTTCCATTGGCATCAACATGAGGTGATACGAATATTCAATCAAACTGCAGATTGGACATAATTTTTGGTATCCAACATCTTTTTACCGCATCCCGAACATATACCTTTCTTGTAAGCACAAGCTGCAAAGAAAACAAACAAGATAAAACATTATTAATCATTATCAAATATATATATAAATGAAAATTTGTTGACATAAACTGCTTTCATTCGTCATTAAAAATATTGTCAATCAAATAAAGCATTGACTTGATGTTTGTATTGATATATTTACAGACACATTTCTTTCCATCTAAACGTGTAGCAGAAAGAGGTTAATTAAAGGTAATAAAATATTAAGAGTCTTACATTGGCAATAGACTGATCCCGCAACATGTATCCGTTGTCTACAAATTTGACATTTGGAAAACTGAGCCACTGGGTTATATCGTCCTCTAGATGTTAAAGCTTTATTCTCGTTGATTTTACGGCCACCACTTTCTGAAAAGGTAAGAAACTCGCTTAGAATGATTCATTAGCATGTTTAGGTAAACTTACCATTCGTATTACGGGCACCGGCCTTCCATTTATCAGGGACAATAACTTTGCTTGATTTCTTTTCGCAATTTTCACAGACCATGATGAAAACGTACGTAGATAAGATCAATATTATTTAAATTAACACAGCTTAGCTCGAACCGCTCAAAAGGAAGTATAATTCACTAGAAAAACAGATTGATGGTGCCAGGAGTTAATCAGATTAATTTATAAAGAGATTCAATTGATTTTTGATGGAAGGCTCAAGACTATTATTTTAGGTTAAAAGGTTTTGTTTTTGTTTTGAATCTTTGGAAAGCTAAAAAAGGCGCCTTATTCAAAGATCCGATTTCACAAAATGTTTCTGAAATAACCGAATAAAACTCATCCAATCAAGAATTTTTAACAGAATTGTTTTTTATTTATTTATTTCTACAGGTAAACAGTTTAAACGCGTTTCTAGATTTATTCTGCTAATGAAATAAAGGAATCGCGATAAATTACTATATTTTGGCTTTCATTACTTAATCCAGTCAATTCGGGCAGAATCGCCAGAAACATGAGCGCGGTAGGAAAGCTTAGATTTCGCGATCAATAAATTTTATGCTCACACACGCAGACAGCTTATCCAAAACGCTCATTTGAGAAAAATTTAGCGAGCAAAAACGCTAATCTACATTTCAAGTACATAGACCTAATCCTTTATTGATGATTACCATTTTAAGACTGTCGTGTTTTGTATAGCTTAGTAAATTTTTTATTTCAACTATAATATAAATTCACTCAGTCTTCATAATTTATCAAAGAATAAAATACTATTGAATTAATTCTCTCGATTGTTATCAGCCACTGATCAATTTCATACAGAAACAGGTATTCCTAACCTTATTTAAGTAATAAAACATAAAATGATGAAATTTTAAACTATTATATATGAATACTAATATAGATTACTAATAATATATGAAACTATTGAGTTTTAAATGTTGTTAATAAAGAAAAATTCAGCAAAATGTATCTAAATTTGAGCACTAAACAGAATAGCCTTTAGCTGTAATGATATTTTTTTGAAGCAGTTATTCAGACTCGAGTCTCAATCAGAGTAAAAAAACTGAAACAAATTCAGACCAAATATCAAAAAACGCGCGATATGTAAAATAATGGACAGAAATTTGAGTTTGGCAAAGTTAAGCAACTTTAATTTCATTTAAGGTTTGCTTTTTGTTTATTATCTTGATTGAAGTTATGCTTGCCTTTGCTTAGTAATTAAAGGGATTGAAATTTTTTCATTTTTTATATTAACCATAAGTTTGATGATTAAAATTACCCAAAGTACAATTTAAATCGAGAGGGCAACCATGTCTAACATTTAAAAAAAATATGTGAACAATTAAAAACATTTAAAGCAGTGGTTCATATTTTCATCTGTTTTCAATTAGTTTTCCTTGTAATTAATTTGCTTTTTGTAGTTAAAAAATTGTGAGTTATATCTTGTATTTTTTTGTGTTTTCAATAAAACATTTGTTGTTTCCTTAATTGTTAGATTAGGTGAGTTTTTTTTGATGAAATCGTAGCTGTTAGCGTTTTTGTGTGTGTTTCAGTTTGTTAGTTCATATTGTTTTTCAAATAGCTATCAAAAATTGACGGAACAACCAGAATGAAAACCAAATGAAGTTGAATTTCGTGATTCCGTTTGAGCCTAAAGGATGAAATCATTTCTTTTATGGTTGACGTGAAGATTGGTTGAAGCCCTATTTTTATCCACTCTATTCCTCTGTAATCGTTTTAAGTATATTTAACTCCAAATAAATGAATAATCTGCTAGTTGTCTCAATTACGAATGATAATCATGACTAAAAAACAGGCAGAAGAAGAAATTGTTGTCCAAAAATTGAATAAACCAAAACAACGGTAATCTTTTTAGCTCATCTTTTGGCAGAATCAAAAATCAAAGATAACCAATAAGCAAGATTTCAGGCCAAAATATCTAACAGGGAATTGAGTTCAGAAAATGTTCAACAGCTTCTATCATTTGCCTGCTTCCCATGGTAATGGTACAAAAAAAGTGACGTTTTCATGATGAGTGTGGTAATGGTGGCGTAGACAACGACAATTGAATTCCCATTGAAATTTTGCAATTATTATCAAATATTGTAATGAACAGGGGAAAATTAACAACAGCATCACAATTTCTCGATGAAAATTGTTTCCCTAAGAATATAAACATGATAATGATAATCCAATTGTGTGTTTCTTTATCCTTTCCTATTTGTAACTCTTGCAGATAAATGATGATTAAAGTGCAATTCTGGTTTAATTAGTAACCGATTTATTTCCAATCTTTATTGTATTCTTCCTGGCTTTAATTAATAATGAATCACCAACCAAATTGTTACGTTAAAAGACAGAAGTGTTGAGATAGTCCAAAAGTCAAAGCAGGTTCAAAAATGGTCCCACAAAGCAATGAAATACACACTATTTCGGTTTTGCTGAACAGAAGAAAAAATGTTTGTAATCTTTTTGATGATGGCTTGATTAACGTGCGTGATTAAATCCCAATTAGCTATTGTTGTATGTTAATTGACGATCGTTTCCTTGGTTTCTTTTTCTGCGTATTTTACATCATAACTTGTTTGTCTGTAATCAATGGGTTCAACATTGGGAAAAATAATTGTGTAATTCATCTTTCACATGTTTCTTTGATTGTTTACAGTTTAAAGTGTTTAAGCTAATTATAAATAAATAATTTTGGGTTTGCTTTTGGTTCAATCAAAGGTAATCTTTCAATGTGAGTACAAAAGAAAACAGAAAAATGGTTTTACTGAAAGGTTACCTTTGCTGTTAAAAAATGGATAAGGTTCAGGTTAAAAGGTATAAAGGTTTGACAGAGAAAGAGTTAAGAGGATAAGTGAGAAAAAGGTTAACAATTAATGGTAAAGGATGGAAGAAATTAGAGTTTGTAAATTATACACAATTAGTTTTGTATATTCAACTAATTTAACTATGATACAATGAATACTTGTTATATAATACAATTTAAACTTTCACAATGTGCTTTTTTTGCTAATTGTTTGTTTCTTTTTCCTGATAATCATGTTTTACATCATCATGTTGATTCAATGTGCTGTTTTGCAGCAAAAAAAGACGTTTACGACCGATAATCAATCAATTTTCACAAAAAAATCACTAGATTATGGTTGTTATTATTACTATTATAATTACATGATAAAATTACAGTAAAACGATGATTATTGAGAAAAAGAAACGTTGAAGAGACAAAAAAGTGAAATCAATTTGCTTATAAAAAGATGTTACTCCTCAGTCTTTTTGTTGTTTGTTGGACAGAAAGAGGTAGATGGAAAGCTGCTAACAATCAGCTAATTTTGTTTCATTTTGAGATGTTTTTTGAGGAGTTGCTGAATGACACTCAAAAAAGGGACAAGAAATATAAGCTTTTGTTTCAATTGAGATTGGACATGTAATATATAATCAATATAATATTTATAATCATTGTATCAACAGTTAGTTACATTTTACATCAAATTTTTCTTTTTTCTTGTTTCATTAGGTGATTGTAATCTAAAATATTCATTAATTATTTTTGTTTTCTCATTGGTTTTTCATTTAGGAATTGAATCTCTTTTTCTTTCTCCATTTTTCCATCACTGTCAATCTAAACTAACACTTCTTGTTTTACAATTAAAATTGACTCGCACAGAGTCTTGAACAATACATTCATTCACTCCTAAAGACAAGGCTAAAATGGTAGTTGATCAAGCAAAAAAAAATGTTTTTTGTTTCATAAGGTGAAAGCAAAAATTGGTTTTCAAATCAAAATTATTTTAATGTTTCTAGTTTGAAAAATTATGCTGATTTTTCAGGTAGGAAAAGAGGTATCTTTTTGAGCTTTAAAAAACTGCTCTCTCACATAAAACACAACACAAGAAAAAAGAAAGATTTTTTTTCATGATAAAAGGATTTTGGATTATAATTATTATTTTAGCAATATATATATATGGAAGTGGGACAATTTTGGTTTAAAATTCGAAGGGATGGATAGAGAAAGAGTGTGTGAAAGAAAGATAAAAGAGACGGAAGTTAGTCTTGGTGGATGAGGATTTTGAGCACACATTAGAAGAGTTTATGATTAGTGGTTCCCCATCAATGAAGGTATATATATTTATATATTTATAATATATAATAGACATTTACAGTATACAACTCCTGAGGTCATGAGGCCAAGCCAAAGTCTTTAAGATGCTCTTCGATATCAACACGACATATTGGACACCGTTTATTGGTTGCTAGCCATTGGTCAACACATTCAACATGGAATAAGTGCATGCATGGTAAACGCCTGTAGAAAAAAAACAAGATAATTTAATATTAAAATCAATAATAAATTTATGAACATGAAGTACTAGAAAAACAAGGAAAGTAATGAAAGTTGTTGTAGAAAGTTAATGATATAATAAATAAACAATAAAACGATATTTACCTGACATCTTCGGTGTCTTCAAACTCACATAAACATATAGTACATTTTTCGATGGTATCCTCGATTTCGGCGCTTCTTTGAATTTTCTTGTACTTGTGAGGGAAGGTATTACGTTCGATAACAGCTTGTGAAGCTCCTCTATTAACAGTTGCGGTGTGACGATGTTGCTGTATACTTCTCATGTACCCAGTAATGTATGGAGATTGATATGGATGGTGGAAAGGAGGGGAAAAGCTGGGTGCGATTTCAGAAAAGATCACATCCTGTCTCGGAGCAACAATCTATTGAAAACAAAAAGAGAGAAAAGGCATTAGTATTGAATGTTATTGAATTATTAATATACGTATTTCCGTTGTTCAGTGAGGGTATTGGTACTTACCATTTGTGGGGAAATAGTGATTTGGAGATGAGGATTTCCGAAATGTACTCTATTTGTTGGGTGAGAGTGGTGATAATGGTGTTGATGCACATGATGGTGAATGTGAGAATGCGGGGCATCTGTTGGTGTGTTGACAATATCGTTTTGAACATTTTCGTTAAGTTCACCCATCTCGTTAGGGTTGTTTGGAACTTGTGGCGAGTTTGAGTTTGGCCGAGCAGCTGGGTTAAGATTAGGAACGCGGGTAGATGGTAACGTTAAAGATGAAATATCAAATCTATTGCAGGAATCACCAGTACTAGAAACAAGTGTTCCATCACTATTAGAGGCTAAAATTGGATTCATTGGCACCGGTAAAGAAATGGAAGGAATTGTAGGAGGTCCAGGTAATGTGTGTAAAGCGATACTAGTCATAGCAGCACTAGCTTGATTCTGTTGAGAAGTAAAAGAGAAAAAAATGAAACATTGTTAGTTAAATTGTAAATAAAGTAGAAACATATTTTACTTGTATGAGGAAAATCAAATGCAAATAATTACTAGAAAGTAAATTAACATACCTGATCTATAAATTGCGGTGTAACTCCTAAATTCCAACTAAAAGAATTATCATTGTTTGGACAATCGTAAAGGTTCACATGAGAGTTTGTGTTTGTGGCAAGAGCTCCATGCATATTATGAGCTCCGTGATTTGCTGCATTAATATTACTAGCGTTTTCTACAAAACGTTGATACACTTGATTCCGTGATTCCAGCAATCGCCTGAAAAGATAATCAAAAAAAGAGTATTAGTCAAATTCTTGTTGTGTTGTTTAAATGATAAAATTTTGAGATAAAATGTCAGAAGACAGAATTGTAATAAAATCTGAGTGCACGAGTAATGTTAATCAAAACAAAGCAACTTTGAACGAAAGCAAAAGAGGGAGCTTGAAAATAGCTTACATTGCTTAAGTGAAAATAAAGAATGGAATCATATGAGGCAAGATATGTCATTCAACCGAAGATCGTTCTTGAGCATGAAGTGTATATTTATATCAATTCATTATAATTATTGTGATGTTGAATGACAACGATAATCAAGATGAGGGAGGGAGAAGGTCAGTATCATTAGTTTTCTATCTGAACTATCTGTTGCTAATTTATCATCTCATTGAACTGGTTTTAGTCTACATTTGCTTACTAACAATATCGATAAAATGAATTCAATAATCTAGCATAAATTATAATGGAAACTTGAAAGTAAAAATTTTAACTTGTAATACAAATAAGCTCTAAATTGGAAATTTCAATTTTAAATTACTATATTAGACATATCTGATGGGAGGTAGCATAATTGAAGCAGATATTTGAGAAATGACAATTAGATTAACATCAACAGGCACTAAACTCAGCTAACTATAGATAATTAACAGAAATAATTAAGTCAAACACTGTGGATTATTGAGAATCATAATTAAAATTGAAATATAATAAAGTCAATTCCGATTATACAGAAAATTGCCTCGTTTTTCCGGCTACCTAGTAAAACTAGTTTGTTTATCATTGGCTAATGACAAGCATAAACTCTGTTCATTAAGTTTCATAATAGTTCAGGAGAAGTGAAATATGGATAAAGTTAACATTGAAATCCAAGGTTCTGGTTTTGTTGCATGTGAAAAGTCACCAATAAATGAAAGCAAGAACGAGTGATCAAAATTAACATTTTATCTAATGGGAGCAAAAAACAACCTTCAAGTAAACAAAATATTAACCAAGAGCGTTAGACTGGAGAAAACAAAATACTCTTGAAAATTGTTTTCAAGTAAGAGTCGTCAGATAAAACATCTGAAGCCAAAAACAAAGGCTTGGCTCTGATTTGACTGCTATACTCATCAGCTTTTCAATCTACATTTATCATCAATTTAGTCTTGTTATTCTCTTGCAACATCACATACATGGTAACAACCTCAATATGAACTCTTATTGCTTAGCTATTGGTATAGTCATGATTCAATTGAACAAAGTTAGAAATAGAAAAATAGAAATTATAAACATACCTTTGCATGACCGCATGTCTGAGATAGCTTCTTCGGTGATTTTCACCGATTCTTTGGTGAGAAAGAAGGATCCTCTGATGATTTGGATGCATCCCAGGAGGCAGTTGATATGTTGCATAGTTGTGGCTGTGATGAGGAGGTGGTTGGCCTGAGTAATATGGATAATATATTGAGGGATCCTGTCTAGGCCTAGGCGAAGGAAGAGGTGCAGCTAAATTTGGACCGAATAGACGACTTAGGTCAGATGGTTGCCCTTGATAAGTAGGCATTGTGTGTGGACTGCCGACGGGACAATAACCATGATTATGTGGACAAGGTCCTGTAACTGGAGCAGGATTAACACCATTAGATGAGCTTGCAACGAAACAATTGCTGTATGATGAACAGGCCTCTCCATTATTGCTCAGTTCTGGGCATATATTTCGATTCGTATTCGCGGGATCACTTGGGTGAAGGTAGCCATATCTACAGTTGGGGTTATAGTAAGGATTTGTTGATGTCATAACTTGAGGTTGATCGATATTAAGCGGTACTGGTAATGGTGAACCAACGGAACTATGACCGGGCATGCTTTGGGAACAGTTGTTGTCGTGATTACTGCTGGTACTACTGCTGCTGCTACTACTACTTCCACTGTTACCACTGTTTAGACTTTGGTTATGGTTTGGATAATGATTCACATGATTAGAACTTAAGGTACCATTTATCTGGCTATTGGTGCTGTTGTTATTACTATTAGTATCACCAGGCGAATGCACACAGTTAGTGTTTATCTTGTCCCGTCTTGTACACTTCTTACTTCTCTCCACGACTTCACGTCCAGGATTATGATGCAGGTGATGATGAAAATGGTGCGAGTGAGGTTGATGATGATTGTAGAGTTGTAAAGGATGTTGAGAGTGTTGAGGAAGATATAAAGCTCCGTGTTGCTGTTGTTGTTGATGCTGATGTTGCACAGGCTGTTGAAGATGATGATGATTCATCGATTGAACAGGATCACTGGTACTCATGTTACTTCTGCTATTATTATTCACAGTACAATTGCTATTTGTATTTGTTACTGGTGCTGAACCACCAACAGCTATGCTGCCACCACCCCCTGTACGTTGATTATCCTCTTCATCTGAGTTGGTTAAATCGATAACGAGTAAATTAGAGTGATTTTTCGTTTGAGGAATTGCTGCAGAACTCGGTGGATTTGATGAACAAGATGATGCAGCAACAGCAGCGGACGCATTACCAGCGGTGGCTGTCGCAGTGTTCCCTCTATCTGACATATTGAGAGATCCTCCGTTTACATAGGAGGAAACAAACCAGGGCAAGATGGTAACTTCTCCTCCCCTATTCAATGAGCCATTAGGTGAGAGGTAGAAGGATAAACACACACAGGCTGTTGAGTTAAACACGGTTGCTGATTTGAAGAGCCTTCCAACACAGAAAAATATTTAAACTAAAAAGAGAAATTAGAAAAATAGATGTCAAATGTACACAAAATGCAGATAAAATAGTACAAGAAAGGGAATGTTGTGATACGTTTAGAGTAGAGTTGCAGTATGAGTGATAATATTGAAAAGAGAGTGAGAAAAAAGGGGAGGGAGCTAAAAAGAAAGAGATTTAAGTGAAAATTACATTATAGCAAGCAATTGGAAGAATTAAGAAGCTTAATGAATAAAAAAGACGAGGATTAATTAAAAGAGACAAAAACTCTTAGACAAAACCAGATTATAAAAGAAAGCTGATTGAAATTGCTGGTGATGAAAAATGCGAAAAGCAGAGACCTAAAGGAAGATAGAAAGAGAAAGAGAAAGAAGAAAGGGAATCAAAGAAAGGAAAATGAGAAAGACTGGCTGACTGGTTTTTTAAGAAAATATTTTAGATGGTAATAACAACTGGATATACAGCTCAACAATAAATTGGCTTAAGCCTAAGAAACGATTCTATCGAAATTTCGTCTTTTTAAACAATTCAATTCCTAAATATGACATTTGACAAGTAAGATTAGTAAACAAGGGGGAAAAAGAAAGGCAGAGAAAGACAGAGAAAGAATTATGAAAGAGAAAAAAAATAAATTGAGAAAAATGTAAAGATGTTTAAATAAAAAAAACCTTATACGTACATGAAATAAGAATATTTCAAGCTCTTGAAAATGCAGAGTAAATTCACAGAATTAAAATCATAATTAAACTGATAGGGCTACTAAATTATTTCACAGAAATATTTAAATAATGTTGTTAATGTTGATGGTTGTTGCTGTTGTTGATATAGTGGTTGATGATGAGAATGAAGATGATAATGATGAAGATGACGATGAAGATGCAGATGACGATGATGGTGATGGTGATGGTGCGTATTTACGTTTGCCAGCTTCGATGAAGTAAACCATCAAAGAAGAAAAAAATAAATCGAGTGTTTGATACAAAATAATACACACACACACACACCTTCAGTAAGAGCAAAAATGGTCGTTTCAGTGTCTCACAGCTTTACAGGTGAACACGTGATGGAACGCCATTGACAGACATGCACTAAACAAAAGTGAGAGAAAAGAAAGAAAGAATGGAATAAACAAGATTTCAGTTCAACAATTAACTCTAGGCTTTATTTGACAATTAAATGTTAATGTTCATTTTGATTTGATTTGTTGACTGAACAAATAAACAAACAGAAAATTGAATTTACATTTCAACTGATTAAATGCATTCTATTTGTTTCTCATCTAATAAAGTGTCTGCATCTATTGTCGATTTTTTAATCTATTTTTTATGCAATCTATCAACCTGATAACATCAGCAGTTGTTTTCATTTCTTTCTCATGTTTAACAATCACCAAATTCACCATCCAATTGCTGCTGAATCTTGAATTTTATGTAAATCTTTCAAAAGTTACACTTTGGTCTCATTGTGTGAAATAAATACAATATAAGGAATGGTAATTCTGATATAATTTCAAATCATTAACTGTAGCCAAATATTATAATTGCTATACTTATGTTGGAAAGTTTACTTGACAAAATACATTTGCTTTTGGCATGAATTGAACAAATTGTAAGTTCAAAATGACCAAATGATTAAAGGAGACGGAAAATGAACTAAAATCAGGGTTACCAAATTGTTAGCCAGTTGATTGTGATCAGTTTGTATGGTAATGGTGTTGTCAATGTTGGTCGATTGATTGACTTGTCAGTTGAAATATTAAAAAGGACAAAAGTTGATTCTTGGATGGACACACTTTTTTTTGATAATTACAGGTTATAACAATTTGTTTTTTTGGGTAATACTGTAAATAATCAACTAAACATTCTCATCTTTGATCTAGTAATCTAAATGAGTACCAACAACCATGAGAATCATGCAAATCTAACGAAAATTGTAATGAATAAACACTTCAACCTCGGGCAATGTTTAAACATGTGTCGATACATTTTGTTCAATGTAACTGTATTAACTGGAGATAATGGTTGATTTGTTTGAATTTTGTAATGGTTAGAAGTAAAGAATCAACCGATTACCATGATTACCACCACTAACATGATCATCATGTTTATTGTGATTATTTTCATCATAATAATCAACATTTCTTCCAATTTCTTTTACCTTCACCAGCTTTAACCAACAACAGTATCTAAATTGATTTTTGTGATAATTCAAAGTGAACAAGTTCATTGTATGACATGATTAGCTATCAGTTCAATTAAACTCTTCACAATGTTTACTCTTCTGATGATGATGATTGTAAGAAGACAGCAAAAGTAAAAAAAATATATAATCAAACCAATAATAATAATAAAATAGTTGAATCATAATTACTTCTAACCCAAGCCCATTAAATCCAATCAACCCAAACTCTTGTTATTGTGTTAATATTTATTGTAATTTTCATTGACTCATGATAAAGAGACAATTGATTTATATCTAAATGTGCAATAATGATTGATAATCATTTCAATAATATTGAACACATACACATTGAAATAAGAATCAAAAATTAATTTCTATGTTCAATGTTTACCATGAAAATGGTACATTTTGTGACTGTTAATGCAGCTTTTACATTCATTGTTAACGTTTTCCTGATGATTCCTCTAAAAATTGTCATTTTTTGTAACCAATTTATCCTGTTGATGTAACAGTTCAATGTTTAATTTTGATTGTTAATTTACTTTTCCTTTTTTCCCCTTTGAATCAGTTTAATCAAAAATGTGCGTAAATAGTCAAAAAAGTGTTTAAATTACTCAAGTGATGATCGAAACTATTGCTTTACAATTTACTATTAATAACCTGGTAATGCAGCTTCATCTCTCAAGATTGAATAAATGATAGTTGACATTAAATATAACAATCAGCCAAATATAAAGTTTAAATCATTAAAGAAGGTAAATCATCATTAAAGTAATTGATTGTAGATGATATTTTTTGTATCCATTTTATTCTGATACGTAAGGAGAGTTTGAATTTGAATCGATTGACGATTGTAATAACCAATATTTACAATTAGAATGATTTAATCTAATCCAAATTACTAGACAAGCAAAAACTAGGATTTATTTTAATAGGTTCACTTGACCAGAGTTGTTTAAACTCGGTTTTAAGCGTATGTTTGTCATAAGTCACTCCGATTAAAGCTTGAGGCATTTTCCCCCCAAACTTGGTCAGTTATTCGTCATCACCAGCTCAGACTTGTAATCTTTTTAAATCTACTTTCAGATAATTAGATTAATTTTACTGGTTTAAATCGTAGAGGTTAGGAATTTACATTTCTTAGTCAGACCGGATAATTTCAAAATAAGCTTGAAAGGTTTTTGCATCCAGATTTTATGGGCTTTTCAAAATGCTGGCCAATCCATTTAGGCTCAACCAGGTCTTAACTCAAAGACAATGATTCCAGCAAGACAGAACTCTTTGAAAACGTTTTGGTGATTGTGATAGTTTCCAAAAAGTAAATGTGTTCTCATCAATTATCATTTCTCTCCTGTTGGAATTTGTTTTTTCTATTCAGTGCTCTTTGATATTACACTATTAAATCAAAGGAGTGAAAACTGGTTGAACCTAAATGGATTTACTGTAAAAGCAAAATTTGGTTTAAATGTACCGGTTTCTGGTTTGCTGGTTACTTTGGTTACCACATGATACAAAATTTGGTACATGTAAACACATAAGAATTGTCAAATGTTTCCGATTTAATTGGTTATTTTGATTAGATCACTTTATTTATTCATTAGTTTCAAGTATGGCTGATAGCAATGAGCTTTCAGGATTTACCATTATCATGGTTGTCGCTGTTGGTATTATGGTAAGTATAAATAATTGTGAATAGCTTGTTATTGTTTATCTTTAATGTGGTTTCATTATTTATTTTTGCACCTCTTATTCAGGCTTTCATACTTCTCTTCTTATTTGCTAAAAGGCAAATCATGAGATTTACTTTGAAAAATCGCCGAGGACCTCATTGTCCGATTGGACTGGATGCTCATAGGAATCTTAAAAAAGAGATTGATAGAAGATTAGAAGCTGTTAAACATATCAAATTTGAACCCAAACTGATAAATCCATCACCTAATCAAGTCAATGTTTCTAATGAAGGTTGTAAATTAATTTCACATCTTTGATTTACTATTTGCATGCATCTTGAATATTATCACACTAGTCTATAATAAAATCTATTGCCTCTCTTTTGTACAGATAGTTCAAAATACGATCATTTTTGGCGAATGAAAGCTCTGGATTCTCTAACGATTCTTGAAGAATGTATTATTCAAACCTGTAATGATACAAGCAAGAGACGTCCACCAGGACAAGATTTAAGATATTATTTAATAAAAATGTCCAAGGATGGTCCACTGCTAAATTGTGAATCTAGATTGATTCACCAATTCGTGGATGCTTATATTCACGCAAGACATGAACCTGTGCCACCATTTACCAAAGAAGATTTCGATAACTACATGGTATTATTAAATCAACTTAAGAATTATATTATTGACGAACATAAAAAGAGCTTGGGCGATTCGTCCAAAATTCACTCAGCCAAAGATACTCAAGTTGCCATTAATGGTAAAACCAGGATAAGATTGATTAAACAGGACCAAGATGGTAATGAAATTGAGAGTGAAACTTCTGTTTGATCGTTGATTTTTCTTTCATTGTATTTTTTCATAATTTATGTTAACATATCTATTTTACTGTAAATTGTTTTTAACTACTGACAAATTTTACGTATTGTTTTTAACGTAAAATAAAGGCGCTAAAAAGTTATCTCATTTTAACTTTGTTCAATTAGACACATCAAATCAAGTGAATGCAAAATTGCCAAGAATGATTATGAATGCACAATTGTGATTAGGTTTATTGAGAAATAGTCCACCAAAATTCAATTATATTATGTTAAGTAATCAAGTTGCATGACCATAAACAAAATTTAAGTTAACTATGAAAGAATGAAAAAGATTCGATTAAGATCATTTTAGCAAAAAAGCTAATTTCAGGCTCTTTTATAAATTACAATTTTTAAATTATTGACAAGTGTAATTTCATATTGAGTGAAATAGGCAAAAGTATACAATGATAAAAATCAGTTGGAAGATTATTGGGTGACCTAAAACAGATAATCTACCCGAAAGATGAATTTTGCTTTACAATTTAGGTTTGATTGGAGATTCAATTGGATGAAAATCCGTACTATGTGAAGTTGATACAATTAGATCAAGTAAACCTCTAATTGAGCTACGATTAATAACAAGCTGATTTTCAGAATAGACCAATGAACCATATTTCAACGAGAATTGGACGAAATTCTGAACCATATCCATTGGGACTTTAATTTCAATTTGAACTTTACGAATAAAAGATTTTGTTTCCAGAGGTTCAAATGGATCAACTGATAATAGCCATTGACATATTCTGTGATAGTTAATTAGGAAGTAATTGATGTGGGTTGTGAGTAAATCTATTACTCTTGGAGATAATTTATCAAGAGAGATCTTTTCAGCATCAAAATCGCTAGATGATTTAGGTGATAGAACAAATTCTTGCGAAAGAAGCCTCTCTAGGTTGGTATAAACTTTATAAGATGGTGAATAGACGACCATGGCAATTCCAATGACCAGTTGAAGAAATTGGTTTGAATAATTACGAAATCGAGCAAGAGTTAAATGATTTTCAAACGATATTCGTATACTTTCATGTAAATCGGTTGATTCTAAATTGACTAGATTAGAATGAATAGGTAAGGAGGATAAAAATTCATCCTTTAAACTACGAGAGAGCAATTTGTGAGATAAATTGTTATCCGAAACTAAATCACAGAGCTGTTCCATTGTTTCTAAGATCAGGTCAACTGAATAGTCAATATAAGAAAAGTTATCATCTTCAAGAATGATGGGTTCGTATTCCAAGTAATTGCATTTGGAGATTAGATCAGAAAAGATGGTACAAGAGAAGAGTGAAAAGGGTGAAATAATGGAAGCCCGATGATGCTCTTGAATTACTGATCTGCACAACTGGGACGCAAATGATAACTCTTCAGCACATTGTGGACCATCAGCTGATTTACAAGTTGTCTGATACTGAAGGCGAATCTCATGATTTCCTGGGAACTCTCGTAAACTTATAGGAGAGCCAAATCTAATATAAACAGAACCAAAATCTTGAGCAAGGATTGCTCTAGCACCATTGAGGAGATGTTGAGGCGTTTCTTTGGGTTTAGAACCGCTTGAAGTGTCAATTTGCGGAGGACTTAACTCTTTGGCATACAAATCTTCTTCCAATATACGATCATAGCAGATGGAAACCGGGATCAGAATTAGATCCGGAATCTGAGCAGTCCAGAAAAGTTGCAGAGCGGTTCCGATCAGACCAAGACGGGGTTGTAAAGATTTTCCTGTTCTAGATCGAGTCCCTTCGATGAAGCACTCCATAGGCATCTCTCCTCCCTTTACCAAGTCTTGGACATAACTACGGAACACAGATCGGTAAAGGGAATTTTCAGAGCCTTTGAAAGACCGACGGATGAAAAAGGCACCACAAGATCGGAGAAGAGATGCAATTTGTTTAAGTGATAAAAAGTCGATACCAGCTGCTATGGCAGGAAGAGGTAGTTTCATTTGGAAGCAAATGTAGGAAAAGAGTAAAAAATCGGCATAACTTCGATGGGTCGGCAGGTAAATGACCGGAGCTTCATTGACGAGACGGTTGATAGTTGATGGAATAGATTGATCAACTGGATCGTAATAAAATGATGACGGACTTATGGTGATTTTATTTTCAATCCAGGCATGGCGGTAGATCGATTTCATGATTTTGACAACGAAATAACCAATAAATCGGATGGATCGCAAAGTAAATGTATGTGACATTTCATCCATAATTTTATCAATCTTTTCTTTAGTTCCGGGATCATTTTCAATGAGTTCCTATAAATATTAATAAGAAAAATTAATAATTAAAATAAAATAAAATTCAATTGATTCAGATTGTGAATACACATTTTAATATCGTTTATTTTGTAATATCAATCAAAGACTATCAGGCGGCACAAAATTATGATGAACGTTTTCAATTTTGAATAGATTAAAAATGTTAACCATAATTTTGTACCAACTGGTAGACTGGAATTTGTGGAAATTAAAATTATTAACAACCTGAATGTGAGGTTCGTTGAAAACATTTGCTCTTATCTGTCCCGGACTACGTTTCAATGATCTCTTGAATTGATTGCACTTGTAGTCATGAAAAGTTAACCAAATGAAATCATATTGGTTTCGTAAAAATTCCAAAAGATCAACCAAAGTATTCTCTGTGGGCATTTTCAAAAGTCACAACTGGACCTGAAATAAAAAGACGAAACACCGGTTAATAATGATGATGTATTGGTTTGAGCAAATTAGAGTAGCAACTTGAGAATAATCGATAAAAATTTCTATGATTTGCTCTACTGATGTTAAAATGGTAGGAATTGTTTAAGTAAGAAATAACATGATGAGGAAAATAAAAGCACGACTAAGCAATTGTCATTATTTTGTGCTCGTTCATTGTCTCCTAAAAACACTCAAACCTCGTTCAATGAATATTGAATAAGTTGATTTACCTTGACTTTATCACAAAAATATGATCTATAGATTTGTAGACAAGAAAAGAAGGAAATAAATCTAATTTGCTTCAAAAGATTTCCTTATTTCACAAATTTAAATTTTAATGAAAGTTAATAAGAGTTATTGAATAGGACAAACACCAATAATTGATGTAACATAGTAACACAGTGAAATTGCTTACAATAGATTACTGGAAAGAAAAAAGTATTTCAGGGAAATATTGGAAATGAAAGGATAAATTTAAGTTTGTCATTATTCAGATAAAACTTTTATAATCAAAACTTAACGGCAAATAATGGTTAGTTATTGCATGCAAAGTGGTTCGATGAGCAGAATTAGTGTCAAAAGTAGAAGGAGATGAAGAATGATTAAGAATCGGAACAAGGTTAGATGGTCCAATAAAACCTGCAACTAATGAGTTGATTTTACGATAGAGAATGTAAACTAAATTAAATGAAGCCAGGTTTAAAGTGGAGCCTCATTTGAGCTAAACCAGTGAAGCTACATTCCAACATGGCAATGACAACTAAGATGCTGAATCAACTCCAGAAAAATTTGACTGAATTTAAGAAATCTATGATAACAAAAGGAATGGCTGCAACTAATAAATTCAGAAGAACTCGCCCAAATGAAATCTTTCAAGCTTATGTTTACTCGAACCTTGAAGCCTTTTAACATAACAGTGTTGGATTGTAAACATAACAAAAGCAAATGAAAAATTAGGTGATAAAAAAATGGGAAAATATCATAAATGGTGTGATTTGAAATGATTACCATATAAGTTTTAGTGGGAAAACTGTCACTGATTTATCAAGTGTGCCACATTGATTTGATCAACTCATAGACTGAAAATATCCATAGAAGTAGAAAATTTTACAATCATGGAATCACAACTACAAATAATAATTCAACGGTTAACAGTTTATTCATTGAACATGGGCTCAATATCATTTTAGGAACAAGATAATTAGGTATACTAGTGGTTGTGCCACAATTAAAAGCATTGGCATCAATGGAGAAAGCATGATTCAAGTGACGAGAACCAATCAATAAAATATTGTTGGTGACAAGCAAAAAGAGCAAAATGATCATTCGTTATTAACTTACCTTCACGATGGTTGTGGAAGACTGGGATGCCTGATAAAAAGATCCAGGATTGCTTAAATAATAAATAATAAATTGAATAAAAAATGAAATTAATTAAATTTATACAATTAAACAAATCATAACCAATGAAATGATATTGAAGACCTTAAGAGATTTGAAAACGCTCCCTCATTACACATTTTGCTAATTTAAAGGTCCCCTTCGAAATCATCGCCAATTTTAATTAAAAAAATTATTAATTAATGCAGCTTTAAATCCAATCAATTGCAAGATATTACGCAAATATATAATTAGCAAAGATATTTACTTGATAAACATTTAAGATTTCTTAAAACATCAAAAATGGCTGCTGATTTCAAATCTTAAACTCGATCAGCTCGCTAACTTAAGTTCAATTTAATTACGACAAACTGGATCTAATTGTGAGGCTTGGATTTTTTTAAATTATTTGAATTTTAAAAGTTATAATTTACTGAAAACCATTCTAAATATGAATCATTAGTAAAGATAAAATCCATAATTAATTTCATCTTGAGGAATCATTTTCAAAGTGAGCGGCATTTTTGTTTATGGTTTCTCCACGTTACCTTGACAACACCCGGAAACGGAAAAAACCATCAAGTCGGCACAGCAGCTAAGAAAATGAATTGTGTGAGATTTTATGCCCAATAGGCAAGCAAAGCTGTAATAGAAACACATGAACAGTTAAAAGTTAATTTACTTCGTGTAATTTAGAATTTAATTTAATTAAATCATTTTCTACTTGTGTATTTTGTGTACGACCACCATTAACTCTTACAATTCAACATGGTTCGAATGAATGTTTTAGCTGATGCACTCAAGTCCATCAACAATGCTGAGAAACGAGGTAAACGCCAAGTCTTGATCAGACCCTCTTCTAAGGTAATAATCAAATTCCTTAAAGTAATGATGAAACATGGCTACATTGGAGAATTCGAGATTGTCGACGACCACAGAGCTGGTAAAATAGTTGTTAACCTTACTGGAAGGTTAAATAAATGTGGTGTTATAGCTCCAAGATTTGATGTCGAATTAAGGAATATAGAAACTTACATGAGGAACCTTTTACCTTCTCGTCAGTTTGGTTATTTCGTACTAACAACATCAGGAGGAATCATGGATCACGAAGAAGCCCGTCGTAAACATCTTGGAGGCAAGATATTAGGATTCTTCTTCTAAAATTAACTAATATAAACACTGAAAACACCTTTGCTACCACTAATAAGGTCCATGTGGATAAAATAAATATCTGTTACATAAAGTTAAATGGTTTTTTATTGGTTTATTTCATCGGATTTTTCGTGTTATATCATCATTTTAATATTTAAGATAAATTTGAAAATTGGTTTTTCTTATTGCGAAAAACATTTTGAGCGGTTTTAGAAAAAAACAACCGAAACAACGGTAAACAGACTAAGATGATTCGATATAAAAAAATTATTGGCCTCTTCCCGAAAGGCTGATGTCCATGAACTTTCTTTTCGCAAAACAGATCCACCATTTGGAAGGTTTATTAGTTTCTTTATCGAAAACTCTTTCTACCAGCCTTTGACCAGTTTCCTGTCTTATTTGATTTAGATAACCTCTCATTGTATTAGCTTCTTCAAGTGTTGATGGTCTTGAATAAACAGAATTCAATGGAAAAGCGGCATCGCCAGGAATGTCAAACTTAGAAACAGCTAAGGAATAAACTTCTTGTAAAGCTTGATCTTTGCTAGTACACTTTTGCAATTTTTTCAAACACTCTGTTATGAAGAGAGTTAAGTATATAAGAACTCGATCGGAATCACTTTGAATTTCAAATTGCTTGAAGAAAACGTTTGCCTTGAAATAGAGCAAAGCTTCATCAATAATGTCCATCTCATTATCAACCAAATCTTCCGGATTCAATGTGGTAATAGGTCCACGAACTTTGGTCTTAAAGGTGAGAAAGGCAATATTACCAATCTTCCGAGCTGGACTAACTAACTTAGAATGATAACCCTGTTGAAAAAGAAAGACAAATAAGGTAATAAATACTGTATTAAAACTAAATGGGTGTGAAAGGATGTAATGAACATTTCAAAACAAAAGATAGATCATAGGTTTTCTTAAATAAAGAGCACAAGAGAGAATAGATATACTTACAGGCATTATGACAATGTCCAAATTTTATGTTAGATAAACAACAAAACAAGTAAAGGTGTGAATGAACGGACACTAAAATTGAACTTATCATAAAATAATGATTAAAAACTGTACAAACGAGGGACAAATTGAATTGAATTCCAGATGAACTGTCAGCTTCAGCAACACTAGCATATGAGATAGCATTTCCAAAGGCTGATCAGCCACCAGGTGACACCACATTCTCTTATCTCTCATTCACACATTTTCTTGTAAAATCAAATTTTAAAATTGTTAATTCATTTTCATCTTCAATTCAAGAAAACTGGACTCTAAAATGGCTTCAAACGTGATTTGTTTTCGTTAGATTTCATTTTACATCTTATGTAAGGATTGCCACTGAATAACATTTCACTTTTCGTAAGTAATTATCATGATATTACCTTTTTAAGATAAAATATCGATAAAATCTGAAATTTATTAATCATCATATCAAAGGTCTAATTTCAAAAGTAGCAAAAAATTGAAATCGAAATAAGAGTCGTGTTTACAGTTGTGATCTGTATCTTTATTGTTAACATTTGCTGTTCGAATAATTTTTTTATAACAATTCAAATGGTAATAATTTAGTTTAGTTTAATTGTTTCAAAAAAACTGAAGTTTCATCCTTCATAATCAATATATATTTTTAGGGTTATATCTTTTATGCTGAATCTTATATTTTTGATGAGCTTTTTTTCGTTATTTTGCCACATTTTAAGTGTTTATATTTTCAGTTTTCAGTTTTAATTTTAGATTTTGTTATATTTTCTTCCGATTTATAACCATTAAGTTTGATTTTTAAATTTAGGATTACATGAAAAGCAAATTTTGATAACCGATAGACTCGTGAATTGGTTTCCAAAAAAAAATACAAAAATCAACTAACTCATGCACTGACTTTTTCCTCCTGAATCAAAACGTTATTAGTGAACCCTTTAAAATAATGAAATCAAAATTTTCATGATAAGAATCATAGGATATTTAGTTTTCTTGTTTGAATCCATTAACATGGCATTACCATGAAGCTTAAACAAATCTTGTGATTAATGGAACTTTAGTAGTGTGAATCAATAAATGGACAAAATGAAAGAAAATAAAATTAAATAAGATCTTGATAAAAAATAATCGGACCAACAGCAGGTGAGTTAAGTCATAGCTTTGTTCCAGGTATAACCAGATCTCTTGAACCAGATTAAAGTTGACCTGTTTTTATTTCAATAGGTATCTGTGACGTCGATTTGACGATGATTGGTACCAGCAAAAGCCTGAAATAATCAACCTTTAACGGACTGTGTAGAAGGTGTTAAACTATTTGGACGTGAAGTGGGCTTAGCATTATTGTTATTTTCGTCTGCTTTAACGCTACCAGATTTTGAATCAAGGCTTGAGTCCGTAGCTTTGGTTTCCTTGGAATTGTCGTTGCTGTTACTCTTAATATCGATTTTGGCATTTGTTGGTTTTTCACTTGATCCACTTTGTTTGTTTTCTTTGCCATCTTTCGAGGATGACGATGGTAAAGGAGATCTGCCACCAGTTGGAGTGTTACAAGTTGATTTAATTGAATTAGCTGTTGAGCTTGGACTTATAGAGCGACCATCACTTGGCGATCGACCTCCAGTTGAAGACCTAGCATATTTTTCATCAAATATGTTAACCTGACCACCTCCTGGCTTATGCTTGACATTGTCTAAGGAGCCAATTTTAGACTTTGCTTTCCATTCCAATTTTTTATTCTCTATCTTCACCTCACCACCAGCTAAAAAAGATACCACAACATCATTTATAGCAATACCAATAGAAGAGGTTACAATTTAATTCTGTATTCTTACCTGGTTTATGCTTGACGTAATCGAGTGATCCAATTCTAGGTTTGGCCTGCCATTCCAATTTCTGTGTGATTACCTTTTTCTCACCTTGAGCTAATCAAAACAAAAGACATCAACGTCAGTTAATGAGTCCTTAATGACAACATAAGCTAAAATCTTACATGGTCTGTGTTTAACATTTTGTAGGGATCCAATTTTTGATCGCACATTTTTCAGATCAGGTCCCTTTGCTAGGCCAACAGGAGCTTTGATTGGAGGCAATTCTGTAAATACACAATTATAAAGAGTTAAACTAATATGTAATATTTTCAATGCAGATCGATAGTCTTAACATTGAAAGTTACCATTATGTCACTAGAGAGCAAGTCAACTGTTTTTTTGTTTAGGTAGCAACAATTGAGAATCAAATATTTTTTCGTCGATAATGATAGGTCTATTAAATGGGTTTAGGTATGTTATTGGATATTGAATTTATACATATGTATGGTTAAAGTTGACCTGTTGAATGATTATTTATTCAATATACACGAAATCAAACAGAACAGTAATATTGATGATTGGGTTCAATGTTTACTTTAAGGGGTCGTATTTAATTGACATTGAACAAGTTGAAGCTCAATATGCTTATTAATAACCGACATCTAATTAATCGGTTTTTTAAAACATCTGTTAAAAATTAAACAAACTCCACTAGAATCAAAAAATGGATCAAAATGTAAATAAAAACTAGGTTGATGAACTAGAGTTTTGGCAATGTTTCTAGTCCAATAACATGTTCAGTTAATGACTTGCTAATGAATCTAAGCACCAGAACCTTAAAAATTTGATATCGCAGTCAATTCAATAGTAACAGCAAAAGTAACTAAGATAACGAATATATTTCAATAACCAATTCAAGAAGCATTGGACAAATCAATTCAATTTTGAGGCTTAAAAGTTACAATTATAAGATAAAACTGTATCATTCATCCGAGTACTCACATTATTTAAAAATAAATCACATTCATGATGAATAATTTACTTACTTCTTGACAAATCTTTTGTAGGTGAAGTACAAGTTGATGGATCTCGACTTTTGGCCGTTGAATCTGTTGGACAAAAGAGGACACAAATGAATAAACAGTCATCATTATTATACACAATTTTATATGATAATTGAAGATTCATAAAGAATCTTTTCATCCTCAAATGATGAAAGGAAAAGAAATGAAAAAGGGTAAAAAAATAGACTCGATTTGGGTGTCAAAGGGTAATTACGGTGACTAATAATAGCACTCAGATTGTAAATGAAATAATAACAAAAGGAAAGTGAATTAACCTGAAAGAATGATTGTTGATTTCAAAAGTTAATGATGAAGGTGAAAAGCAGATTGAAATAATTGCTATTATAATATGTATCACTGAATGTATGGGATTGTAAAAAATGATGTAAATAGTGCTGTAAACATTGAAAAGATTGAAATACTAACCTCGACTTATTGAACGTTGAACACCTCTAGATGATCTTTCAATGGAGGAACCATTTTTAGGTTTATCCGTTGGTTGTTTTACTGGTTCCTTTGGTTTATCTGACATTAGATATGATTGTTAAATATGTTATTTAACAATTAAGATGACTAGAATGACAAAAGGAGAGAGAGAGAAGAAAATTTTTTACCAAACAATCAAAAATGAGATCAGTTTCAGCTTTAGCACTTGCCAAACCTAAATTTTATTGATCCAGAATTAAGTCCATGCGTTGTATCAAAAACCACAGAAAGAGAGATTCGAGATGATGATGAAGATGAGAAGTGATGATGATGGGGAAAAATGAGAGAAAAAAGAGAGAAAAGAAAGGGAAGAGAAAGAATGAAGATGAGTATAAGAAATAAGGACAGAGATTTGAGAATGAGTTTGCAGCAAAATTGAAGCAACAATCAATTTTAGATGATTTAGCAAATTGTTGAAGCTTTTTTTATGTCGTCTCAGTTCAGGTCAAAACGGAAGTATCTGATTACCTAAAAACACTGAAGAGATCACTGAATAATCAAGATGATTGAGGGAAAACTCAGAGACACTGATTCAAGTTGGATGCAGGTTAACCCAAAACACTTGAGTAAGAGACTCAACAACAAAACAAAACCCAATTTAACCAGAAATTGATTGAACAAATTAACCAACAATTCTGAGCAATGATTTGACTACAAATACTGATCAAGATACAATTATGAACATTGTGATGTTTATTTTGTTCAACGTTAAACTCACCTTTTTGTTGTTTCATTGAACACTTTTCAAACTCTCTGACCAATGGACAGGTGAATCTTTATCATTGATATTAACTTTACTTTTACTCGTAACAATGAACATTGATCACGTTTATCATGATGTCCATGGAAACAAAATGTATTTAACTTTATTAATGTTAATTATTTCTACCTCTTTTCATCTTACCTTTACATTTATTTCAAGGAATTTTTACTTCTACCTTTTTTGTCTCTTAATCTAACAATACAATTATTGTGAAGCTTTAATTAAATCATCCACTATTATTATTATTCTAATTGTTCACTAATCTTACCATGATCATCATCATCACCAATACTCATTGATAATTCTGGTTAAACTATTCAATCTTGATGATGATCATCAGTAAGGTGTGTTTATAAATACAATTTAATGTAATTGTTAATTGATTGAAAGGAAACAGGTGAATCTTAATCCTATGTTAATAAGCTAACCTTCATTGAATTTTAACCATTGATTAAATTAATGATTCAATTGATTTTCAATATTTATATTTCCAATCAAGAATTTTGAGAATCCAATTTGTCTCAACATTTAGATATTCTTGACGGTTTATTTTGATCCAGTTATGAATTTAAAGCTTAATCTATTTCTTGTCACTTAATTTTCTGGTTGTTAACCTAATTGTGAACTAATATTGCTTCTTCTCGGACTTTTTATACACTTATTTTTTGCTGGTTTTTTACCTTTATAACTCATAACATA
Source organism: Tetranychus urticae (assembly GCF_039701765.1). Taxonomy (NCBI): domain Eukaryota; kingdom Metazoa; phylum Arthropoda; class Arachnida; order Trombidiformes; family Tetranychidae; genus Tetranychus; species Tetranychus urticae. Next base: position 18,046,480 of record NC_142958.1, on the reverse strand, counting down.
ACTGATAATCTTTGAGCTTTAATCTGGTTTTTTAGGTTATCTGAATGAATTATGAAATGTTCAGTTGAAACTTGTTGTTGAAATGTCGTTGAATTGTTCATTGATATGTGATTGACAATTGAAAGGTTGAAATTGCTTCAATTTTTGTTGACCGATTAAAATGGCTTAAAAAATTGTTAGCTTTTTGCGTCCAAATTTTTCTTCAACTGATTGCTTGGAAACAATTGATCAGCTTTAATTTTGTGATTTACCTTGAAAATGTTAATCTGTTTTTGATAACAATTTGCCGTTTCAAAAGCTAAGCTAAATATAAAACCTTAATTACTATGAAACTGAGTAACTAAAATTTGTAAATTTCAGGTGTTTTTCAATAGTATTTACGGGAAAATCTTGTTCAATTTGATTCAACGTTTTTCTTCATCCAATAATTTACCAGTTATCAACTCAAATGCTTTGTTTTCATTAAATCATCGTCTAAATTATGTTAATCAAAGATTGGTTCATTAATCAACTTTACTTGAGTCTACATTTGAACAAACAATTTAATGATAGCTTATAATTTTAGACAGTAATTGTAATTTCTTTTGATTGTCAATTTTCAACATTAATATTCGTGTTATTTAAATTATAGCCTTTTTAATGGTCAAATTGGATTGTTCAATTGGTTGCTTTAAATTGAATTTTAACGTTCAAGTTTAGTGATTATTAATAAAGGGTAATTGTGATGATGGCTATGATGATGGAAGTATTAACAATAAAGCATTTGAGATCAGTCAACTGAACAGTTAAGGACAGTTAACTAATTCACTGAATGAAGAGCTTTTTTTGTTCACTGTTTAATTTGGGTTAACATTTGACTTTAAAATATTTTTTAATAATTTCTTGTAGGTAATTGAATAGAGACAAAGATATTCAACTTCCGTAAGTTTATTCTTATAATACATTGTAATGAATCGTTGAACTCCCAATTGTATGAGTTAATAAAATAATCTGATTGTAATACTTTTATCAAACAATTATCCAATATCTGTCTTGTCATGGAGTTTAGCTAATACCTTAGATTTTCATTAAATTGTGAGTAAGATGAAGCAATCTTAAGATTGTGATTACCATATGATGTTTATGTTTTGAAAGAGAAATGAAAATAGCATGAGAATGATGAGATAAACATGTTGACTCGCATGATGTTTATAGTGATGATGTGAGACTGCCTTGGATACAGCATTTCCCTTCATCTTGATTGACTGCAATTTTCATCACCAGTTTCAACAACAACACTTTACTCTTTAAGCTTCCAGACAACCAGAAAGCAGGCTTACTCTTGTTTAGTGAACATTACTTTTAACTTTTTGTTGTGAATTTATGGATTTAATTACAATATTGTTCTACTCAATTCCACATTTATATTATTCAATTGAATGTGAATTTAATCCATTTGTTTAAGGAGATAACTGGAGACTCTTTCTGACTGTTTTAGTGTAAACCAAAGCCTTTGGTGACCCCTGAGACTCTCACTCTCTGTTTCTTCCTTTTTCTAGGTTCATCTGGGTTTCTCCATTTGTTTGAGTGTCACCTTCCTTTGTTTTTATATTCAACTGTGTTCAATTTGCTTTTTTTAAATGATGCTTGATCAAGGTATCACTGGATTAATCAACTTCGGAAGCCAATGTTTTGTTAATGCTGTGTTACAATCACTCGCTGGTTGCAAATCAATTGTAAACTGGCTTCAATACTCATCAAAATTGAATGATCAATGGTTGACTCGGTTACACGCTATTCATAGTACAAATGGTTACACCAAAGAAAACAAATTAACTTCATCATTACTCTCAACCATCCAAAGTAAGATTACTTCCTTTATTGACGAATATTCGGTGCCATAAATCTTTTTACTCATTGTCTTCTGTTTACAGGTATTAATCAACAAAATAGTCAAAACGCTTCACCTATTGATGTTTTAAATGCGTTGAGGTATCACCGATGGAGAATACCTAATGAAGAACAGGTAAATTGCCAGTAATTTTAACATTTTAACCTCAATTGTTTTGATCACATGATCAACCATTCTAGAGCTCTCAGCTTGAGTTATCACGAAAAACCTGTACTCATGGTATTGAGAAGCTTTGTAAACGTTTTTTATCTATTGATTTCTAACCATAATTATGCTTTTATTTATTGTTTAGGATGCTCATGAATTGTTCAACGCTCTTACTACTACTTTGGAAAGTGAGCTTTACTCATCCATGCCTGTTTACTCTTTAAGAGACGCAATTATAGTTGAGGTAGGTTACAACTATTGTCTGTTTACCATGAGTGTGTTCATTTTCTTTGCTTAAAGCAATATCCGGTAAGGTTGTACCAGAGTCCTAAACAATTACTATGAGAAGCCAAACACTTGAATCCGTAATGCACAATTTGACATAAGTAAAGATAAAAAATAATAGGTTTGTTCATTTGCCAATGTTTATAATGCCAAGATTTAGTTCACAAAACAAGTAATAGATCGGATGATGTTGACTCGAAGTCTTACCATGAGGTGATTCTCGGATAATGTGATACTAAACTATGAGCAGTCGTCGTTGTGTAAATAATAGTTTTGAGATGAATTTATTTAAATAATTTATAATTTGAATATACCATTGTTTATTGTTATTGTCACCTTGTTAATAGATTATTTTCCTTCACGCTTCACTTTATAGGAACTGGTCACTAATGGCTTTACAAACAAATCAACGCCTCGGATAACTACTCGTGGATCTCAAGATGCATTTACATTGAATAATAGATTTATTCCTCGTCCTCTACCTACTAAAGGATTGCTTGCTAGTCAGTTACAATGTACTCAATGTGGCTACAAGTATCCAGTTCACTTGGAAGGTTTCTATTCAGTTTCTTTGGCAATGCCAAACTCTTTAATGACAGGCATATCAAGTCTCAAGGAGTGCCTCAACAAATTTGTCAGCAATGAGATCATTCAAAATGTCAGATGTGAAGAGTGTAGTAAAATTGGTGAAAATCCTAATTTCGTGAAACGATTAACCTTTGCCAAACTGCCACAGATACTATGTATCCATTTTCATCGATTAATGTGGCATCCCAATGGCATAACAATCAAAAAATCAGACCATGTGACATTTCCTGAATATCTTACAATGGATGACTACGTTTACCAAAGACGAACACTAAAAAGTCCTAAAAAGAATAATCTCGACCACATTGGAGGTGCATTTTTAGGTTCTTACGTGACTCCTTATCCACAAACATCGTCACCACTTTGTCAAAATATTTTACTGGGACAAAATGCCAAAAGGCCACTCGGATCGAATCATTCTAAATACCGTTATCGTTTAGTTGCTACCATTGTCCATATTGGCGATTCTCAATCAGGCCATTTTGTTACGTATAGACGCAGTACAGGAAGAGAAGGGCAATGGTATCTCACATCAGACACTGTTGTTCGACCTGCACACTTGACGGAGGTTCTTTCCAAACCAGCTTACATGCTTTTTTATGAAAGATTAAAGGAATGATTATTCATTCAAAACAATCAGTTTAGTCAAAAAAATCCTGACTCTAGAGTTCAATTGAAAAAAGGATTACAGAAGTAGAAGACGAGAGTTTAGTTCACAATTAGATCTCAAAAATTTTTCATCATTGTAATGGGTCATACGTTTTTGCACCATTTATATCAACTTTTCACATTTTTGCTATCGTGGATTGTTACAATGATTTTTCATCGTTTTTCTAGTCTCTTTAATTCCCTTCTACTCTTCATATCATCAACCTGCTTTTCTTAAAGAAGCTTCAGCTGAATTTTCCATCTTTTATTTAATATTATCTGTGATAAGTTTGTCACAGACTTTGTATTACCAAATACGTTCCTCTGTAACTTTCTGTAATCTGTTCTTCATCTGTGTACAATCACAATGATCATCTTTCCGGGTGATTTTACTGCAATTAAAATCTGTTATGGATGGTTTATCATCAAAGAAAGTTACAATTCAAGTTGTATTCTTCTTTTTACCCCATAAACAAACTTTCATCATACTTATAATTCAATTTCTGATCATTTCGTACGGCCAATGATCCTAACCCACTAAACCTAATGATAATTTAATTTGTTTTTATGCTCTCCCAATTTTTTATTGATGTAAATGTAAATTTAACCTTTTATTATATTGTCTTTGATTTCATATTTTATAGCTATCAACATTTTTAAACAATTCCCTAATCTTATATTAATTCAATTTGAAGCTATTGCTAAAAATTGCTATAAATTGTTTTTAAATCGTTTAGCGATTGTTGTTGGAAATTGCCAATATTGATTAAAGTTTATCCATACTCGCAGTTTGTACCTCAATCACTAAACTCATTCACCAGCTAAATAAATTGATACCCAAGGTCTAAAAATTACGCATTAAAAAACAAAAACATTTGCAGCCAACTTATATTGCGATGCGTTGATTCTTTATATAAAATATACACAAAATACTCAATGCTCTTACAAGTTAATTAATAAACAATCCGTTTGTTCGTAGTTTAATGGAGTTATCCTAAAATATTGAATATATATTGAACACGAGGAACGCGAAAAATTGGTCGAAAGCAAATAAATTGATAAACACAAGAATGAAAAGGAATGATCAATTCATACAATAAATTTATTAGTTTTGCGTAATCAAAAGAAACGATTGATCCGACATAAGTGGGATTGCTCCATCATCTGAAAACGTTAGTTTTATGGTAAACCAACGACTTGCTTAACTAGTAATTGATCATAATATTAATTAACTATGGTATATTAAAATAAGAATTGGTCCCTTATTATCTTTTTTATCAGCTCCAAAATTATTTTGATAGAAACGTTTGCATCATATTAAACATATAAAATGTGACAACACTTTCCATCCCGTATATACCCACAGCTTAACTTTTGACCCATCTGTTTTGGTATTGAATCCAATCGTCATATGTTTGATTTCGGTAAAGTCGAAGATGGTAAAGAACCCAAGCAGGTACAGAGGTGACAGAGATAAAAAGTAAAGAAAACCAAGCACATCTTTCTGCCACAGATATTGGTGTCCTCGGTGGAGTTACCAAAAATTTGTTTTCATAAGGGTAGGAATAAGCTCTTTTTTGAATCACTTGGAGGCCTTTGACAGTCCTTGGATTAATGAATTGTCTCACTATTGAATTCATGATTAACTGTTGTAAATATACAATAATCAAACAATTTAGATGAATAAATCTGGTTAAAGTTAATCGGTTGGTAAATATGTCTCTTTTAAAAACACAAATAGAGGTCGTTTTAATGCGCCATCTATGAAACTATAATCAAACATTCTGGTTAAAATCTAGAGTTCGCGCAGTTTTTAAATCTTAGCTACATGAACTTTTGGGTAAGAGTAAGGTTTTACGGACTAAAGTGGGACTTAACATTGGACGTTTAGATTTACATCCAATCAGTTTAATCTATTAAAATTGAATCTAAAGCTTAAAATGATGATTATATGACGGCCGGTTTTAATCGTTCTCCAAATCTGCTTGGATCAAATCCAATGGATTTGTGTCTTGTATCGAGTATTTTCTGTTTAGATATTGGTATCTTGAAACATCATGGAGTGAAATGAATTAAAGTAAACAATTTACTATCATTCTCATGCTGTTTTAATCATATCACATCATATGCTGCCAAATTTGATTAATTGTTCGTAAACTTCTGCCAGTTATGAATTCGTTAGTTCGCCAATTCCTAAATTTAAGGACCATCAATTGTCTGCAAGTGGTTCATAAAAGAGCTTACTCTGTTACTCACGAGGAAAAACCTCTAGCAACAACATCAACAACTCCAGTCTCTGAACCAGCAACTCGCACGTCTGAACCAGATACAACTGGACTATATGAATTTTTTGATTCACCTGACAACTGGGGGGAACAAATTGTAAGAGTTGGTAAGTCTTATTTGTCTGATTTGGAAACTTTATAGTAATATCTATTTACTCTATTCAGGTCGGGCATGGCGTGTTGAAGAGTTACGAGTAAAAAGTAATAGTGATCTACATAAACTTTGGTTCGTTTTGTACAAGGAGAAAAACATGCTTTTGACTATGCAAGAAGCCCACAAATCTGAATGTCGTGCTTTTCCGAATGAAGAGAGAATAGATAAAGTAGAAGAGTCAATGGAAAACTTGGAGAAAATAGTTCGCGAAAGAAATGCAGCTTATTTTAAATTAGAGGTTTCAGAGGATGCAACAGCTGAGCGATCTATGGCCTTTAGAATGGATCAATTCGGTCGATGGCGATGGTATGCTTATTTTTTAAACACAATGTTCAATTTGCCATTCACAACTAAATTACGTTTATCATTTATCTTTTTTTCACAGGCAACCAATTTATGAACATTTCTTGCCATACAAAGTTAGCAAAAACTGGAGGACTGTTTTTGGACCTGGACATGGAAAAGATGTTAATGAATTTATACGTGCTTGGAAAGAAAGAAGAAGAAATGCAGAATATTCTAAACTAAAAAGACAACATTATACTGTGAGAAATCTCCTGAGAAGGTTTCCGAGTATCGATCTTGATTATCTTCAGAGAAAATATCCTCAAGTTCCAGTTCAACATTATAAAGATAACCTCAACTTTGAGCCTGAATATAAAAATCTAGTTAGTAGAGGAGCTTATGAAGAGCTACATTAAACGGCAAAAAAAATTTGTAATTAGTGATTTTCGTGAAATTAAATAAATTTAATCCCAGTCAAAGTTCTGCTCTTCATCCGAGACGTTTATTGTTAATACATTGTAACTTATTTGTCTTTCAATCTGAATTTAAATTCACATTGACTCTTTTTTAATCCACGATCTTTGCTAATCCACCACAAATCCTGTAAAATTATTTTCTTAAAACCTGTGTATTGGTTTTGGATTGAAATTTCTGACATCATCTCGCTTAGTTTTCTCAGTGTTGGATGAAAATTTAATAATGATCTGATATTCCTAATCATCTGACTTGACCGATCCAAGTATTCAATTTCAAACACAGATTATTCTTTACCTTTAATGTGCATCTCTTCCAAAATTTGTTGATTCGAGAAGACTTTCCTCTCTTTTAATTGCATTAATCTAAACTTAACTGCTGAGTTCTAAGAACAAATTAACCGCGTTTCATATTGATTGGCTGTTGATAAATAATAAACCAGTTTATTTTGTTTTGTTTTTGTTTTCCTCATTTTTCAGGAATTTTTTTATTTGTTTTTATTTTAGTGAATTCAGATGTGAATTAGTGTTGTCAAATTTAACTCAGTTTATTGAAATTCAAGAAAGTTTGTATTGTGATGTTTAAATCATGGAAATGATTATTTTACGAATTGATTTTTAACACAACGTTTTACTTTGATTATCTTCCGTAAGTATGACAATAACTCATTTCCTAACCGTAATATTGTCAAAAAATTACTTCTGAATTGATTAATCTTGTTTCTCTTTGCTTATTTTTAGCTCACCGTTTATATTGCAAATTAAGATTTATAATGATGAACGTAAATACAGAAATCAGGCATCTTCGACCTTGTGATCGTCGATGTTTAATTGAAATGTTGGACTCCGGTGATCATTGGAGACAATTGGCATCTATTTTACCGAAACCTGATCTAGAAGATGGTTACTTGCTGACAAGTAAAATGATACAGTTATTGGAGAATCATAAGAATCAAATTAATGGATCACCTACTCGGGCTCTTCTTGATTACTGGGGAACGTATGGCAGGAAAAGACCGACAATCAAGGATTTATTGAAATATTTGATTGCCTGTAAATTATACCAAGCAGCAGACTTTGTGTCAGTACGGTTATTAAATGGTGGACCTGTTATCAGAGAAGATACATGCGACATGGACGCAATTTTCAGTTCAAAATCAAATGTCAACTGTGACGAGTTGAATGAGAGAGTGACAACATTAAACCTAGAAGCCGAAACAAACAACCTAAAAATAAATAATCACAATGATTACCAGAGTACACCAGAAAAGGTTATTAATACTTGAAAAATTATTAGTTGTTTATTATGTAAATTGTATTTCAATGATTTTCTTTTTATTTACAGGAATCGGCTGATTTACAGGCAGACAGAAAGGAAATAAATCATGTACCGAATGCTCCGGATGTTACCTCTCTCAGTTTGGATGACAATTCGCTAAATACACAAGTAAAATTAATGTTAGAACGTGATTTGGGAATCAAACGATATTCATTTAACCAATTAGCCTCAAGTACCAATAACTTTTCATCCAAACCATTGAACGAAGGTGGATTTAAATTAGGTGAAGGTGGCTATGGAGTTGTTTATCTCGCTCGAGACACTAATGGTAAACAAATTGCTGTCAAATATGTTAAAGATGAATATGGCAAACAATTTATTAGTGAACTTGACGTATTAACCCGATTTAACCATAAAAATCTATTATGTCTTCTTGGAATTGCTTGCGAAGGTATTAATTTATGTCTTGTTTATGAATTTATGGCAAATGGTTCACTGGCTGATAGGATAATTTGTTTACAAGGTAGTCAACCGATCCCTTGGTATGTGCGTAAACAAATAGCAATCGGTTCAGCTCGTGGTTTAAGTCATCTTCATGCTAATTCCTGTATTCATAGAGACATAAAAAGTGCAAACATCTTGTTAGATTATGATTGGACTCCTAAAATAGGAGATTTCGGCCTCACAAGAATCAACTATTCAAATAAGACATCTTCATCACCAACATCTGTTAATTTTACATCAACAATCATTGGAACTTCAATTTACATGGCACCAGAATCATTTAGAGGACAACTAACACCGAAAATGGATATTTATTCATTTGGTATTGTTTTATTGGAATTATTGACTGGACTATCTCCATTTGACGAGAATCGTGAAGGTGGTGATATACTTTCATGGAGTCAATCAGTAATGGATATTGATTCTAATGATGATATTACGGAAGAAATGATAAAATCATTTGTTGATCCAAAAGCTGGCAATTGGGATTTGAAATTTGCTGTGGAAATGATGAAATTGTCTCGACAATCAACTGAATATGATAAAAAGGATAGACCAAATATTGATGATATTGTAAAATGTCTAGAGAAATTTTTATAAGACTTTCAGTTATAATTTATTTTTATACTTACATGTATGAATCTCATCTTACAAAACAGTCCTAATAGTTGTTATCATGTACGAATCAAGTTTCATCTCATCATAAATCTTATTTTCTTTACAGCATTGATTTTGATACTCAACTAATCCATCAGTTCTTATAATATTGATACAATACCTGATAGCTTTTAATTTGGCACATTCAAATGGTGATGTCCAATTCAATGTTACAGAATCTCTCACGAGAGGACATTCCTCCATTTTGTTTCATGATATGAGGAAGTTCAATATTTCAATTAAAACTCACATATTCATCACTGTTATGTTATAAATTATGAAATGACTTGAGACAACCTTTTACCGTATAAAAGATCGCTGAGCTTTTACCTTAGATATTACCAGTAAATGCTGATCAACTGTAGAATTAGATTTTTCAATGAATCTCTATTTAACCACCTGCATTGGCATCAATATTTTTAAAATCCTATTAGCAGGTCTTAATAATACATCACTAAAGAAGCTTATCGTTTGAGATTAAATGAATAGTCAGACTCAAAGTTAGACGTTTCTAGGCAATAGTCCAGCTTGTCCAGTATCGAAGCTATGCATTAGGTAAACCAGAAAATTTTGGCCTCTGACCGTAATTATATTTGTAATGATAAATTAAAATGGTAAAATTTATTTTATGTTAATAATTAATCAATATTTGCTCTTTTTGCACCTAATCAAAAAGCATAATTATTGAACCGCTTTTTTAGCCAATCGATAAAATCAGTGTTAGTCATTTCAAACTGCATATCCGACTAATTATCAATGATTGTTTGTATACCAAATCATACGACGATTAGCTGATAATTAACGATTCAGTAACAGTTGGCAAAGATTATAAATGCAAAATTGAGTGATTGAGTGAAACAAGTCAAAGTAAAATGATACGTTTTGTGGTTTTATCAACCATTCAATGTTGAATCCATCATTTGAATCATTTGAAACATGTTTAATATTCTCCTTTTTCCTGTTAATTGTAATCATCATTATTATTAGAATCATATTTTAGTAGTGTAACAATCGCATGGCCTTCACTGATATCATGATTAGATGAGAGCAAGTAACCATTGAATACCAGACAGTCTTGAAAATGTTTACAAATTGAAATAGAGTATCAGATTGAGGCCTGAGATTGTTCCACATTTATTTCATTCATTTATTAATCTCAATAGAGATCTTAAAATGTTTCCTATTCAGGTGATTCATTGAATATTTTCATTACAGCTGACCATTTTATCAATATTAATATTAAATCGGGTATTGGATGAAACAGCATTGCATAAGGTAAACAAGATATCAACAACCTCATGTAATAGCTGAAGGCTTAATAGGTTTTAGATTGATTGTAATGATTGAATTATCAATAACCAGGGATTCAAGATCGCATTGAGATCGTCTCATAGTCTAGTAGCACTGTTTTACCCAACATAAGTCTGAGCCCATTTCATTAGCTATCTGTCTGGTTCACTTAAGCTTTCCTTTGGCTTGGCCTGTTTTGCTTTTTTTCTGGTTCTTTGTGTTGCTGCTGCTTCTCTTTTTGGTTTCTCTCTACTTTCTCTAGTTCAATCCATGGTTTAATAGTATAGTGATTTAACAATTAACTGCATTAATTACTGTCATAGTGAATTGAATTAATAGTAATTTAAAATTATCCAATTACCAGCAGGATCAACACTCTAACACAGTAACTCATGTTACAAACCATTTTTCCTGCTGTATATTGGAATAACAGTGAGACTGTTGAGAGCCTAAAATACATAAAATACTTTACAATCTAAATAAATAATGATTGTCACCAATCCATTTAATGTTGTTCAATCATTCACCAATCATTACCATTATGAAAAGATGATAATTACAATGATGTAAATCATGGTAATCTAATTAAAAAGAGAGAGACTTGAAACCAGAAACATAAGGTAAACCAGGAAAGCATACGGATCAATGGTGATTTTTGGTTTACAAATGTAAAACAAAATGATCAAATTGAAATAAAATTGGGGATCAAGTAAATCCAATTGTTTTAATGATCCAGACTTTACTTGAAATATTATTCTGATGGATTGTTTTATTGATTGTCAATTATAAATGCTGTTTATGTGTGTTAACAATTCACCATCCAGTATTGTTATTCATTTAATGGTCTCATAGATACATTGTTATGAAGGTCAACAGGATTGTCAATTGGACCCAAAGGCTGACAAAATATTAACTTCATTACGTTTACTCTACTAATAGGCTTTTGTCATTTTTAATCATCATTTTATACTGTTAAATAAATGTATTATTGGTAAGGATTTAAGTTGAGCATTATGGATTTTGTTGAACTGGTGATTAACAGAGTTGTCAATCGTATCAATGGATTATTGTTTGTAAGACTCTTGAAATCAAATTGAGAAGCAAAATTGATTATCAAGACTGGTTATTTTCATTTTTAATGGTATGGACAGTAACTGGTTTTTACCTTCATTAGACATAAACTTGTTCAATACTAAACATTTTCAGTAAAAGCACAAAAAATAATGACAAAAAAAAACGGAATTTGATTCAAATTTTTATTCGTCAAAATGTTATAAAAGAAAGAGCAAATCAAAAGAGAAACCCATTTCCTTTCTCTCAACAATTTTCTAGCAAAAATGATTCACTCTTGTAGCTCTTCCCCATTATAGTTGACTAATATCCCCCTTGTTCTTTCCCCTCCGTTCCCCTCTTTTTTCTTCCCTTTCTTCCTCTGCTTCTTTTGAGTCTTATTTTTGTTTTTTTCTTGATCAGAATTTCAGTTTTTTCTTTTCCTTCCTTTCTTATTTCATTGAATCTTTTTTTCAGGGAATCTTTCTAATGTCTTCTTCCTTCACTCTTCTTCTTGCTCGCTAGAGGGATTTAATGACGGACGGAATGAATTGAATGAATGCATCTATGAGTTATCTATGTGTTTACAGAAAGACATTGAATAAATGCAAAAATGAAAATTATGTAATTTTTTTTCTCATAAATTAAAGTCTTTAAAGGTGAGTTTGCTTCAAATTGTTGATTTATTAATGACTAATGTCATTGTCTATTACCATTCATTTGATTTTGCTTGTTAAAATTTTTGTTTCTCCCATTAGAGGGATTTTTATTTAATCTATACAAAGTGCGAACGTTTCTTGGATCTTGATTGATCTTTCGTTAACTCTTTTCTTCATCACCACTATCATCTCTGCTGTGGATTCGTTTACCTAACTGTGGATCGATATTTCAACTGAGCAAAGCAAACTCACATCAGAATCAAAATTTGGCCGTCATCATCATTCACTTCAAATATAGCTTTTTCCCCCTTTTCCCTTTTCCCCTTCTCTCCTCTCTCCTCTCTCCTCTCTCCTCTATCATCTCTCTCTCTCTCTCTCTCTCTCTCTCTCTTTCTCATCATCCTTCCATTTTTTCCATTTTTCCTCTCTTCTCTTTCTCTACTTACTTACTTTACTTACGCTTCGTCTACTGACTTGTTTCTTGTTTGTCTTCTTTCCTTGGGAAATGAAAGAAGAAAAGGAAAGAAGAGGGAAAGAAAGATGGGAAAAACAGCAAACCTTGTTCTATTCTTTCTTTTGCTGCTCTTCTCCATTTCTCTGCTTTCCAAATTATCTTTCTTTTTTCTCTCTTTTTTCAACGTTCATCTTTCTGTTTTCAGCCAAAGAATTTTCATGACAAAAATTGATTCGACAAAATCAGAGAAATCATTGTTTAGTTAAAATTATTTTTTAGATTCACAAAAGAAAAAGAAAGGTCAATATTGTTTTTTTTTGTTGTTGGTTGTGTAGTTGAAGTTGTCGATTAGAGTGTAATATAGATTTGTAATAATCTTTCTTTTTCATTTTTATGATGATTGATGAAAATGATGTCGATGGTGTTACTGGTGTTGCTGGTGAAAGTGCGATGACAATGAGAGAAGCAGGATGATGATGATACAATGATTGGCTAAATACACAAAACATTAATACGAATCAAAATAACCCAAGTTTCATTACTTTATTTTAAAGATGAAAAGGATAGGTAAAGAGATAGGACAAAACGAGGTTTTTTTAATGTGATAAAGCGAGAATGTGATTCGACTGGATTAAAGATGAAAAATCATAATTGGAACAAATTGATTTCATTGGTGCAGTACTTGTTGTTGAACTGTATCCTTCTTCTTTTTTCCCTTCTTTTTAGGTTCCAGGCCATCATCACCCTTGTACTTTTTCTTGTGGTGTTTGTATTTGTTTCTCTTGCGACAATAATCCTCATAAATATATCTTTCTTCGGGAGTCAAGGTCTAAAGTTGATAGGTAAGAGAAAAGTGTGGAATACAAAATAAAAACAAAAAAAGCAGTTAACCTGATGGCCTAACATGAAAATAGGGTAAGCAAGCAATTGTCTTCAAATCAAAACAACCTTCACTTGAATTGGATGAAATCAGAAGGGAATGAAAAAAAATTGAGATAACAATATGTTATCATTCAATTTTAAGGATTACTTACATCAATGAAATTTCCCAATTGTCTCTGATATTGTGCTAAAAGAACTTTGTTCCTGGCGTCATATTGTTCTTTTTCTTCTTGAGAGATGTTCTCCCTCCAAATCCGAGCGACTTCAGCCAGACGTTTTTGGGGTTCAACGTTTACGTATTTGGCTAGTTGTTCTGACGTGAATAATGAATAACCATTTTTGGGAGGTTTTTTGGGTTCTCTTTTCAACATCTCTTCTAAACACATAGGACCAGCACCATAAGGTGGTGGAGGCCCTGAGTTGACATATGATGACATTGACAACAGATTTCCTTGTCCATGGGTCCCAGGAGGTGCTCTACATACGCTTGTAAGGCCCATACGTTCGGCTATCCTGAGATATTTCGCTTTTTGACTGGTCGTTAGTTTGCTATGCCATTCATGAATTGCCATCGTGACCAACTCTTGTTGACTTTTATTTGGATTTTGGGTTTCCAAAATAACCATTCGGTCAGCTTGATAGAAACATAAGGCCGCTGAAGAGAAAGCAGGATCAGCAGCTAGTTCCTCAATCGTATAGGGGCTTTCCTGTAGCTCTGCTACTAAAGTAATTGCAATAAAATTAAATAAAAATTCAAAATTATAACTAATTACCTTGGACATTACCTTCTAACTGAGGAATTGCAGTTTGATTAGGTGCAGCCTGGGGCGGTGGGTTAACCATGACCATCCCTTGAGGTGCATTGTTTGGCTGCAAAGGTTTTTGTTGAGCTACCACAGAAGTAAAATTGTCATCAATAACTTGAAAACTCGTTGATGGCAGAAAGTACATAACGAAAGGGAGAGAGAAAGATAATTTTTCTATCTCTTTCCAAAATAAAGAAACTGGGCAAGAGATAGGGTAACTGAAGTGACTGAAAAAGAAACCAAACCAAGTTTCTCTCTTTTTTCTCTCTCCCAGCATCTTCTCTCTCTCACCAACATTTCATGTTTTGCTTATAGATGGCAATACTTACCGTTCTACCGCAGTTTTCAATTTTTCAATCAACAGTTGAAATAAATTGATGATTAGTTAACCATTTATGTAATGGAGTTAATTTTTGTCAAATCTAATTAAAGTTTAAACATTATGATGGTAAGAGGAGGATTTGATAAAGATGATGAAATTATTTTTTCCATGTCATCATTGAAAATAGTCATAAATATGAATTTAGTTTGTTTCTTTGTTAATGGTTGGAAAGAAAGGAATGAAAAGTACTGCAAATAAACCTGTCCAGTTTAGTTATCGAACGAAGATACTTATCATGCCATCATGTTGCTATCAACCTTTATTTCAAGAGATTTCATTCAATTGAACAATCAAATTGCATTAATCAATTGATTACTGAGTTACCTGACCTCTATAGGGATTATTATGAACTGCTGATATCAGAGATAATATCAAGTTATACAGCTGAAGTCAGCTTTGTAAACAAGCAACAAGAAAAGGTTGTTGGTGACAGTTGTTGAGATAATTTTTCCTTCATTCTTTAGTTGTTTGTGTTGACTTTTTCCTAATTCTGACTTGTGTTACCATTTCAAGTTTCTATGTAATTAGTGGGGATAAAAGATTTTTGTCTTTCCATTTTAAATAAACATTGGAAATCGAAAATGGATCCGTTGATCGGCTTATTTGGCCATAAAAGTTCTAACTGTTCTAGTGGACACTTGGAGGGTAACTGTGAATTTGACGATGATACAGGAGGATTAATGGTTGACAACAGCAGCGATTCTTCTAATAGCATTAACTATCTACCTCCTGAATGTGCAGAAGGTAATATTGAGTACAAATTAAAATTAATTAATCCGTCGCAAAGTAGATTTGAACATTTGGTCACACAGATGAAATGGAGACTCAGAGAAGGTTAGTAAAAGATTTTTCATTTTAAGACTTAAAAATATCATTTGTTAATTTCTGTTACAAGTGCTTCTCGCTCTTCGAAATTAGTTAATATCTTAATTAACGATTTAATAATATTACATAATTTCCTGTACTAACTATATAATTAAATTCCTAGGTCATGGAGAAGCTATCTATGAAATTGGTGTTGAAGATAAAGGTTTATTGGTTGGTTTAACTGAGGAAGAAGCAGATTCTTCCCTCCGAACCTTATATTTGATGGCTGAGAAACTTGGAGCAACTGTTACAATCTTAAGGGAAAAGATTGTCAGCCCAGCAACGAGTTCAACCAAGAGAAAAGTGATGGAAGTTTTAATCAGACGAGTTCCTGATGATCAAGGATCGATTGAACTTCGAGTTGCTGTTTTAGGAAACGTCGAAGCTGGAAAAAGTACCTTACTTGGTGTACTGACTCAAGGTGAGCTTGATAATGGTCGTGGAAGTGCTCGACTTAATCTTTTCCGACATCGCCATGAAATTCAAAGTGGCCATACATCATCCATTAGTCGAGAAATTTTGGGTTTCGATAGTCGAGGATGCCCTGTAACGTATAATGTTTGCCGAACCCCTGAAGAAATTTATGAATCATCTTCTAAGTTAATAACATTTATAGACCTTGCTGGTCACCAGAAATATCTAAGAACTACTATATTTGGATTGATGGGACATTCTCCCCATATTGCAATGCTAGTAGTTAGCGCAGTTGCCGGTCTTGCCGGGACAACACTAGAACACCTTGGGTTAGCGTTGGCCTTGGATGTGCCAATAGTCATTGTTGTTAATAAAGTTGATCTCTCTACCAGTGAAACTACCAAGGACACTCTCAACAAACTTGAATCTTTACTTAAATCACCGGCCTGTAAAAAGGTAAATCTAAATTTTCATACTTCTATACACTTATTCGCATTTCAGAGAAAGCAGAAAAAAATCATTAACAAACCAGAAAAACAAAAAAGTAGAAAGTTTAAACGATCTGACAAGTAAAGCAAAAATCAGCCTTGCATTGGCATCATTTTTTTTCGCTGAAATCTTGAAACCATTAAATAGTCAAGTTGACAGATACATACTCAATACTAAGCCTGAGGCTAGAGGAAACAGTAATTTTAAGTTTGACTGGAAACTGTCGACGTGTTTAAAACGCTTCATTTGTTTTTACCTAACTAAACATCAGATAATAAACCTGCTAATAGTTAAACACATTGTTAAACATCATTAGATGTTACAAAAAAGTTACATCATTCCAATCATGATCAAATCATAATTGGAAAGAACAGGCTCATAAAAAATGAGGGAAAGTAAAAAACAGAGAAACTGAATAGTATTTAATGGTGCAAAATATTTTTTATGCTGGTTTTGCTTGTTATACTCACCCATTTGAACAAACTTTAGTTGCTCAGTGATCTAATCACACGCACACACTTACCTGTATACACACAAACCAATTATCTAACCATTTCCTTTCATTCATTCAACAGCTTCCAATCATAATTAACTGTAAAGATGATGCAATTACTGCTGCCAGTTCGATGGCATCCAATATCACACCGATATTTAAAGTGTCTTGTTTAAATGGCACTGGACTTGACCTCTTATATACTTTTCTCAATGTGTTCTCTCCATGCCTAAGCAATAAGGATGTAGATAAACTGATTCAAAAGGATGCGGAATTTCAGGTGAATTTTTAGTTGAAATTTAATGCAACCATTTTCAACAAGCGAGAACGGGATAAGAGTCATTTTTTGCCCGCGTAAAACGAGTTCCCGCTTAAAAAGAATTATCAATACCAGTTTCTTCGGTTTATTTTTTATCTTATCTCAACTTTCCATCTTGCTGCCAAATCTTTCTTTCCGGACTCTCTCGTATCTCTTACTTCAACCAATTTACTTCGTCAATAAGATAATCCATTTTAATCTGATTTCTTTTTCTCTTCTATTATTTTTTGCATATTTATTTATTTCCACAGGTTGATGAAACGTTTCATGTAACTGAGGTTGGAACTGTTGTTGGTGGATTGTTAACTTCAGGTATTCTAAAGGAAGGCAATTGGATTCAAATTGGACCTAATATCGAAGGAAATTTTGTTAAAGCTCAAATACAATCAATCCATCGGTATAAAGTTCCATGTCGAGTTGTCCGAGCCGGAGAAAGTGCTACATTAGCTTTAGCTAATAAAGAACCTGAATCTTTAGAGCAATTGAGAAAGGGAATGGTGATTGTATCGTTGACTCGCGAACCTCATCTAGAAAACTCAATTTGTCTATATTTTCAAGCTCGTATGCATGTACTTTATCATGCAACTATGATCTCATCAGGTTACCAAGCAACTGTTCATATTGGTAATATTTGTCAAACAGCAGTTGTTATTGCAATTATGGGGAAAAGAGGAATCACAACAAATGAAACAGCATCAATAATGCTCAAATTCCTTCGACAACCAGAATATGTCCATCCAGGATGCCGAGTACTCTTCCGTGAAGGACAATCTAAATGCATTGGACAAGTTATCCAGATATTTCCTATCTCTGAACCTCAGAATTGGCTTGAGGCAATGTGAAAGACATATTTTTTGTATCGCAATTATTTTCTGTTTTTCTGTTTTGTTTTTAGGGAAAAGAAAATGAAAATGATTAAGCGATAGAAGAACGAGATTAGTTCACTCGTTGTTCATCTGATATCCTCGTCTTATGGTTATCAAAAAAGGCAAAGACTTGACTATGCGATGTCGTTCAAATCTTAAATTATATGAGAAACAAAATGACCAAATTGAATCATAATTAGATCGATCAATATCGCTCTAAATGATATCATTTAGCTTCGTTTGACTACTGACAGGTTGAATAATGGCTAAAACTGTCTATTTCAATATTTAACGGAACAATCTTTGTTTCATTCGATAACTATTTCTTTAACCACCTCAATATTTATTGAGCATAATAATTATGAAAACTTGACCTCACTCATTAAGATCTATTCCCATACCTCTGACCATATATTTAACTCTGTGTTTTAAAATTAAGACAACCATTTCTAAATAATTCTCGTTATAACTTTAAAATGACAGATTACTAAATCCATATTTTTTCTCTTGATTGTTTTGAATTCTCAGCAAAGTACTAATGTTTATTAATCATAAATGTAAAAATGAAATTAATTACTGAATCGGTTAAATGTATCTTCCATTTGTTTTGAAAATTATGTTTATTTGTCGCGAATAAATATTTACTTGTTTCAATTTTTCAGAATTTCATATTTCATGCTTGACTTTCTTTGCATCAGGATTAATACAGCTAAGATCATTTTACAGATCATGTTACATCTATAAATTAGTTACGACCGAAACAGGAGCTAACAAGAAACCAATCATTAAAGCTCTTACAATTAAATTGGCTTTACAAAAAATTGAGTCTTGAATAAAAGTGGGAAAGCAACGTTAAGCTTAATTGTAGTAATTTACACTCACCTTTTCATATTATACGGCGAAATGTATTCATCCCTATTAAAATTGGAAATTGTTGAATTGAGCAGAACTGCAGGAAAAATAAAAATAAAAAATACTCCAATTAAGATTTAGTTCGCAAAAACATGTCAATTAAAGAGCATAACTGATGAAATTATTATTGGAGATAAAACTATTTATGCGATTAAACTATCAGCTTTAATCATAAAGATTATGCTGTGTAAACATGATTTTTATGGAGAAATCGCAATATTGATATTGAATTTCGTCTATGGAAATAACCATTGATTAAAAATTTCAGACTTTATTACCAAACTGAAAGACCTTTTATAAAGTAATATTTAAGTTAATTTAGCAATCAAAATGAATTTTGACTCACATCTTGAATGAACGGTTGATACATAAATATTGAAGTTGAGTTTTTTGCCCTTTTAGCTTTTACAAGTTCTTGTTCTAATGATTAAAGTAGATGTAAAGACTCGGAAATTTTATAGTATCTCTATCAACTATCAAATTTTAATGGCAAATAATTTTAAGGAAAGTCTCAAACGTTTAACAAACCAAGTGGCAACGAAGAAAAATCTTCAACTGTGCCTTGTATTGATTTAATTAAAGATTGTGAATATTATTTTGCAAGCAAATTAAGCCTTTCAATTAAAATGTAAACTCGTCTTTGAATGGCTGTAAGAACCAAAATTAAAGTTAGCCAACACATACTTAAATTATCTCCATAAAGTGATGATGAGAGAAAAAGAGAGATAGGGTGTGGAAAAAGGAACGTGGTAACAAGATGACAAAAAAGGAAATTAGTATGAAAGAAAAAAGGAGAATGATTTTTTTCAGAAAAGGCCAGAATGGCTGATTATTGAGGCGAGGAAGATTTTCAAAGAAATTGTCAATGGATACATTAAAGCTATACAATAGGTGTTCCTCCGAAATTGAAAGAGCTAGGCACGGTTTGAGTGTGGAACATGTAACCTCCGAGTTTCTCGATCTTACGTGATTCTGTAGGATGAGAAAAAGGTTTACAATTAATACCATGATAGGAAATTGAGTAAAGATGAACACTATTGGATAATTGGAAAGCAAAACTGATAAAAAAATAAGACGAAACAACTGAATGTAATAATTGAACAACCAACTAAAACAAACCTGCTGCGGCTTTTCGTTGACTGGCCAAAATGAAAACGGATTGTAAAGCCTCTTGTTGTTCTTGTTTTAAAGGTGACATCAAAACATTGTACCAATTGGGATCTTTCTTTTGTAACATTTCGAGAACTTCTCTAAAAATAACATATTCATCTACGTCTGTATCATCAGCATCCAATGGTGTGGTATAGCTTTCCAAGGCAGTTTGAACGAAATCAGCCTCTTCATCATCACTATATTCATCCTCATCGTCTTCACTGATATCCTCATCATCTCGTAAGTAAGATGATGTAACTGGGAAAGGACAGGCGGGGGAATTTATTTTTCCTAATATTCTACTATGGTAATCGGCAGCAGCAACATGGTCTTCTTCATCCTCCAAAGCTTCCACGTCACTGTCTTCATCCAGTTCTTCTTCAGAATCTTCCTCATCAGCATTTTCCGCATTCGCTTTTGATTGATAGGCTAACTTCAAACCGTCAAACAGTTTTAAGATCGAGGGCATTAATTGAGGTGACGCTTCATTGATAATGGCAACTCTTTTCTCCGGTGGTAAACTGATTAAAGTTATCAGACCTAAAACACAGATTTTCCTATCATGTAATCCTTTGAAACATTCTATATCACTTAACCAGCGGTTGATAAAATGTGTAAACAGCGATTGATTTGAATCGATTGGCTGCATATCGTTCAAAATATTCAATAAAAGGATAGGGTTATAGTAGAAAGCGGCAATAATGACCTGTAGACAAATTTGTTGTAGACTGGTATTTTTGACTTCACGAGTAAGTCGAGTCAGAACAAGTTCTACAAATGGTCTGATACATTCATCAATTTGACCTTTAAACTGAAGAATCATACATTCCAATAGTTTAGCTGCATAACTTTCAGCTTCTTCTTCGGCATCATTGTTTAAAACTGTCTTGCACATATCATACATAGCAAGAACATGATTACGATTGTTGACGAAAGTTTGAGGATCCACGGTAATGAAATTGTGCAAAGCTGGCATCATATCCCCAAAATATTCGAAAGCATCTTTTTTGAAAACCTGGTACATAAGTTCGTAAATTTTCCAAAGATCAGGTGATATACTGTTGGTGGTGGCAGTACATACAAGAGTTAGAGCTTCCTCATACAGCTCCATTAACTCTTCTTGATAAATTTTAACGACCAATCGAACAACAACTGGTTGTAATTGTGCCATTATCTCTTTCTGATCTTCCATAACTGTACAGATGGTGTCAATAGTTGTTAGCAATCCCATTGCGGTCATTGCTTTGTCTTCATTATCTTCGTCAGCACTCGAATCCAAAATTTGATAGAAAGTTTGTTCTAAATGTTGTGTAATTTCAAAAGCTATGGGCATCATTTGTTCTGGATACAAGCAAACCAATTTCTGCATAGCTGAAGTTAAATCTTCGTTTCCAGTTTCTCGAAGGAGGTTTAGTATCTCAAATGAAATAGGAGTTATATTGGGCTCCATTAGTTTCTGAGCTTTGTCTTGGGATGTCAAGATACCTTGGATACATATTGCCGCTTGGACTTTAACAGGTAATTCTTTATCGTGCATTAGACACATTTCAACACTACGGACAACGCTTGCTAAATTAGAATCTCTTTGGAATCTAGTTCCTGAGAAATAATTTAGGACCCAGCAAGCTCGAGCTCGGAGATAACCGTGTTGATTTGAAAAATAGGGAAATACGTAAGTGACCAAAAGCTCTTCAATTTGATCTTTGTACATCTCTTTTTTTAATAAAATATCCGCTACCGACCCAACTATGTGAAGAGCTCCGTCAATCATGCGAGCATCTGAATTCGAGTCGTTTAAAATTTGGAAAACAAAGGCCAAAATTTTTTGTAGCATTTCTTTTCTTTTAAGAGAGAACATGTGAAGCAAATTTTGTGCTGCAGTAACAGGTGAAACGTAATCTTCGAAAACATCAAATTTCATTCTGATGTATTCATGAGGATCAGTTGTCCATAATTCATCATCTTCGTCGGTGTAACACATCAACGGGAACAAAATATTCTGAACTATAAGCATGGTATGCGGTTTAATCAGTTTCCATGTGACGGCGTGGTTAACAGCTGTACTTAGGTAAACCAAGGTCAACTGAAGAACTCTAGAGTCAACGTAATGCTTGTTACCCTGCTGTTCTAATATTTTCAACAGAAGCCCGATAACACACCCGGAAAATGTTTTGATATAAAAATTAGCAAATCCATTGTATTCTTTCGACACTGCTCCAGGTGAACCATATCTTTCGAAAACTCTTGACAGTATATGTAGTACCCATTTTTTACACTTCCACCAGTTTGATTCTTCTCTTTCTTGTTCGAAATTACGAAACTTGGGTCTCTCGAGAATAACTCGAAATAACTCCATCCATTGGGCAAATATTTCATTACTAATCAATTTTAAAGGGAATGAATACTGAGTAAAGGCGTGAAATATTTTCAACACCTGTTTCTGAAGGCAAATAGATAGGTCCGAATGATCACCTAAAAGTTGTCCGCAACGTTGATAAATTAGAGGCAAAAGGAGGTTCATTGCTTCATCTAATGGTGCTCGATCATCGCCAGTTTTGTATTCATAAATTTTAACCAATTGATATAAAGCTAACAATGCACCCATCCAGCACTTGGTGTCTGGATGCCGAAGGTAGATACAAATCTTGTCAACAAGCCCGAGCCATCTTCCAGGGAAATCTGCTTTGATAATGTGGCTAACACAAACAGCGAGATGAACACTGATAAGTTCAGGAGCCATAACAATAGCGTCAATTATTGAGTCACGGATGATTTGTCTGTCAGCTTCGTGGATATTAAAATCATTGTCCAGACCAGGTCCATTAGATTTGTCACTCCAATAAGCAATAACATTATTTTTCAAATAGATAACGGCAGCTTGCCGAATAGACATTTCAACTCCATCAGCCATCACCAGACGCAAGATCGAAGGTGTAAAGCCAATTATTTTGTAAATCTAAACCATTTATGAATAATGAAAAGAAAAAGATGGACAAGGTCACAATCATGTTTTTTTAAATAAAGAGAGGATAAAAGCGAAAATATTATGGAAAAAAATTCAAAGTATTTTACCATTTCCAATTGCTTTTCTGCACTTTCCCTTTCATTGGGATCAATAGTCCCCCTGAAAATGTCGGCAAGTTTATTTAAATCTGACATTGTTAATAATCAATTTACCAACTTAAGGATGCCAATCACTGTAAAAAAATACAAAAAAAGAGAGAAATGGGATATGGAAAATCGAAGGAAAATACACAAAAACACGAAATAAATTAGCCAAAAAAACGAGTTACCAATGTTGCCAATAAAACGTTACACACACACTTTTCTTCTGTGTGAAAAAACCAATGTAAGCGGTGTCTCCATCTTGCTATCTAGCAACTAAATGACTAGACATGGAGGGAAAGTTGTTTTATTTATCTTCATGCAATTGGATTATTATTTGGTTATTTGGTTATTTGGTTTTGATTGTGTTTATAACCTTTAATTTATAAGCTTATAAGCTAATAGCCAAGCTACTTATATTATCCTTGGTTTAAGCCTGTATTTCAACAAAGCTCAGATTGATTTTAAAATGTCCTTAACAATAGATTTCACGACTGATTCGTCTGATAGTGTAAAAATGTGATGGCAATTTTTTCAATATCAATCCAAATGCATCTGCATATTTACAAACTGATAATCTTCAATTGATTGAGTTTTCTATCATTTATCAGAAAATCATTTATCTTTTATTCCAACAAGAGTTAAGAAACTAGAAACAAATCTTCAACTTGAGATTTCCAGAAATTGGTTTGCTTGTATCAGAACAACTAATGCCCATGGCTTTTGAATGGCATAACATTTAGAACAATTTTTTTATAGGATTTCCATCTAACTTTGTATTCGAGAGCTGACGAAGACAATGAAGAAAAAGCAATAATTTCAAAGCATCGTTAGCTGATAATAATGGTCTCTGATAACAGCAACAAGTGCAAAATTTACGAATTATTTTTTGTTAAGAAATACCTAGTATCCACATCTAACAGCTCGCCTGGATAGCGCAGTCGGTAGCGCGTCAGTCTCATAATCTGAAGGTCGTGAGTTCGAGCCTCACTTCGGGCATACTTTTTGACTAATTTTATAAAATTGTTTAATTTCATGGGAAATAATTTTAATGAATAACTGGATAACATGAAACAGCGATGATTGTTTTATTAAATGAAAATAATGAGGCTTTCTGTTAAGATGAGTTTGTACAGTCTTTATTAGGCAAAGATCATAGCTCGAGCCATATTTCGGGCAATAGCGAGACGAAGGTAGTTTTCTTTATTTTTAACATCTTCGTCTTTTGTTTGCTCATTCATCATGTTTGCGAAATTTTCTAAGGCCACCAGAACTTGGTATGTTTGCTCAAAATTAAGAATAAGCATTTCAGCTTCTAGCAGTGAAACAGCATCCATTAATAAAGTGAAGATGAAAAAATTTGGAGCAATTTTGGATGAAATTAAATTTTCCAATTGAACACCGGCTTCGAGAAGAGATCCACGTTTCTTGCATTCAAGAAATTCATTATATTTCGCAAGAAAAGTTAGTTTATCACATGTTAACATGAGTGGTCCAAGAGAATCGAGAGCTTTTTGATCGGGGAACTTCTTTTTTTCGACAAAATGTTTTAAATAAATGTCAGCTATGTGAGAAGCAAGCACTGGACTTTTACTTCGAGCAGCCATGAGTAAGGCTTGGCCTAAATTATTTTCGGTGAGAGCTTTTCTTGCTATAACTATATAAACGACACGAATGACATCATCAAGGTTATGTTTTTCACAAATTTGAATAATTTTTGATCTGGTTTCTTCTGTATCTAAAGGTTTACTTTCTAAATGCAGCCTTAGTGATTCCAACCCGAATTCAGAGCATGAAGCATAATAATTAACTGCATCTGACCAAAGTTTATCATCGCCCATCAATACATCAGCATAGTCAAGAATAAAAAACTCTCTTAATTTTCTTGGCTCTTCTATTCCTTCTAAAATTCCTCCGTGGTAAAGAAGATCAATGAAATGTGTACAAAACCACCAACCATCTTTAAACGCTGAGCAAGATTCTTGCACAACAGCCATCAGATCGTAAGCAAATGCTTTGAGAATTGCCCGATCATATGGTTTCGCTTGTTCCTCTGATCGGATGTCCAAATATGTTGTTAAACTTTGGAATGCTAGAGATGGAATATCTATTTCTGCCACTAATGGATCGGCAAAGTGCAGAAAAGCTACCATGAGATGATACCATGACTCAAAAAGATGTTTATTTGATGAAAAAGTTCCAAAATCTCCACACAGCAAACCTAATATAGTTCTTTCTTCTGGTGATGTAAAAACACTCTTTCTAAAATGAGTTTTAACCTGCATATTCCAAGCTTGCCATTTAGCAAAAAACTCGTATTTCATACAGTTTCGAGTGAATTGTGGCATCTTTTCCATGAGGATATGGATAAAACTCAAATTTTCATTAGTTTCACAGTCTGGATGAAGTTTAAGTAATTTTGAAGCCATTTTTATTTCTCCTCTGACAACAAACTTGAGTATAATAGTCCAATAGCTGGGATGCTCGTGCACTTCGTTGTTTTTTAACATGGCATCAGCTTCTAAGTTTGTATTAGGATAATGATACCTGATCCAAATTAACAGCTGTTCAACGAGGTTACCGGCAGGTAAAACATCAATATAAAGGATCTCGACTAGGTTCCACAAAATATTGATTTGATGAAGCATATTCTTGGTTTCCATACAGTCGGTTGTGTTCATGTTAGATTCAATAACCGCTCGATAGCAGCGGCTATTTTTTAAAACAATATCTCTAGTTAAAGGTTCATTTCCAGCCATACAGCATTCATCCAGTATCAAACTTTGGATGTTTGCAAAAAGGCTGCTGGCTTCTTTCACCAAATTTCTTAAATTTTTTTTCAAACTTATAACGGCAGCTTGCCGAATAGGCATAACACAGCCGTCAGCCATAACCAATGGCAAGATTGAAGGAGTGTAGTCATTTCCGTTGTAAATCTAAAGATGGACAGCAATTTATAGAAATAGATGGGCAAGATTTTAATCATATTATATAAAAAGAGGATAAAACAACAATAATACAACCAATATAACTACTTACCATTTCCATTTGCTTTTCTACATCTTCTCTTCCATTGGGATCAATGCTTCTTCTGGAAATGTCAGCAAACTTGTTTGAATCTGACATTGTTAATAATCAATTTATCAACTTGAGAATGACAATAACCGTTAAAAAACAAAAAAAATAGAGAAATAGGAAATGAAAAATCGAAGGAAAATAAGCAAAAATACACAAAAATACACCAAATAAATTAGCCAAAACAACGAGTTACCAATGTGAGCGGTGTCTCCATCTTGCTATCTAGCAACAAAATGACTAGATATGGAGGGAAAGTTGTTTTATTTATTATATTTTCATGCAATTGGATTATTATTTGGTTATTTGGTTTTGATTGTGTTTATAATATAATCAAAACTGGCCATAATTGTCTCTGGTAACAGCAACAAAAAGCGCAAAATTTGTTCGAATTTTTGTTCACAAAAACTCAACCAAGTTAGTACCAATGAACATTAGGGACTTTGAGGGTCTGTAGGGGTACAAAAAACTGAGTCCAATAGTGCTAATAAAAATTTCTCTGATCGACAGTTTTCGACAAAAACGAGGCCAGAGTTGAAACTTCGATAACCTTTTTTACAGTTGTCTGACTAGATTTTTTATCAAAATAGTTTTCTTAATTTAACTTTTGATAGTGAAACAGAAAATGTACTTATTTCGTGAAATAAAATTTTTGTTTTCTGTACAACTTCAATTTTAGTTAAATCAGGCGCATTCTGTGACCTTAAAGGCTAGAGATCTGAAACTTATTTTTCGTCGATAAAAATTTTTGGTGCATATAATTGATCGAACACTTTTTTCAATTTATCGACCTTTCTCTTGCTTTTGACCATTGGCCTGAAAATTTTAATCTCAATTTTTCTAGAGTAATAGCGCTTACGACCATCATTCTTTGTCCAGTGAATTTTTCTTCTCGTGACTAAGTGCAACAAGCAGAGTTACATGAAACATAAAATGCCTCGGATGCAAAAAATAACGCACCATCTCGCGTCTGATGAAAATACTTAATTTCTGGACGAATTTGTATTACGTGCTTCTTGACCAATAGCAATGTTTTCGCTTACAGTCAAACCATTGCTAGCTATCCTCATGTTATCTATATCAATGACTCTTTATTCACGAAAGTTAATTACAGTATTACAATCGTAATATCACGAATTTTTGCGTTTAATTATCATTCTTGATAACTTGATGATTTTTTAGTCATCTTTTTCCAACATACATGTAAACATATCATTGTGTCATCTATTTTAATAAATGATGATTTACCTAGCCAATGGTTAACCTTTTTCTTTTTTCTTACACTTAGAATCTTGCATCGATCATAAAGAGGACATGTTTTTCATGCGAATTGGAATAGATTTCATTTTGTTGATAGTTGTTCGGTTTGACAAACACTACTTTGTAATAAAACATTATCTCAATAGTCCTTCAAATACTGACGATTGTTGATATTTCACAGCATGTTCGCAAGATGAGCTGTAATTTGCTAGTTTAACTGGTTTTAGTTCAACTGGGTTAAAAGTATTTTGTGAGCTGAAATTGCAAACAATTTAGTTTGTAAGATGAATGCAGGCTGAACCAAAAGTGATAGTCTTTATAAGCTTTAGTTTTGTCTAAAATATGGTTTCGTTCACAGTCAAAAGCGCGTTTCACCAATGATGGAAATCGATTGATTGATTGAATCAAAGTGAAAATTTAATTTTACTATAGTTTTTCAATGAATCCGAATGAATTTAAAATTTTTTGCCCCTACTTTTAGGGCACCCTTTACAACACACTGTGTTAAGCTAAACAAAAGTTTACTGTCATCTAAATCGTAAAAGGCAAATTTATATCGACAAGACTAGATCAAACAACAATAAAATATCATGTTTTCATCATTACGCACCAAATAAGATAAGTTTTTGATTCAATCTAATATACAAATCATTTTATCTCAGACCAATTGAGCTTAAAAAACCATGAAAACATTTTTTGAATAGAGTCATTACTAAATTATTACAGATTCTGTATTACCTTTTGAAAAAAGTTCATGAGCATAAATTTTGAAAGACTACAAAAAACATGAAAGAAAAAGTTCATCTTGTCCCCCAGGTTATATGAAAAGACTGAATGAAAACACTTATTTTCAGCTTTTGAATGATGTTTAAAATGTTTAGTAATTGCTATCGCTCAACAGTCGAATTTCATCTGAAAAGCTTTCATCTAAATCGTAAAAGGCAAATTTATATCGACAAGACTAGATCAAACAACAATAAAATATCATGTTTTCATCATTACGCACCAAATAAGATAAGTTTTTGATTCAATCTAATATACAAATCATTTTATCTCAGACCAATTGAGCTTAAAAAACCATGAAAACATTTTTTGAATAGAGTCATTACTAAATTATTACAGATTCTGTATTACCTTTTGAAAAAAGTTCATGAGCATAAATTTTGAAAGACTACAAAAAACATGAAAGAAAAAGTTCATCTTGTCCCCCAGGTTATATGAAAAGACTGAATGAAAACACTTATTTTCAGCTTTTGAATGATGTTTAAAATGTTTAGTAATTGCTATCGCTCAACAGTCGAATTTCATCTGAAAAGCTTTCATCTAAATCGTAAAAGGCAAATTTATATCGACAAGACTAGATCAAACAACAATAAAATATCATGTTTTCATCATTACGCACCAAATAAGATAAGTTTTTGATTCAATCTAATATACAAATCATTTTATCTCAGACCAATTGAGCTTAAAAAACCATGAAAACATTTTTTGAATAGAGTCATTACTAAATTATTACAGATTCTGTATTACCTTTTGAAAAAAGTTCATGAGCATAAATTTTGAAAGACTACGAAAAACATGAAAGAAAAAGTTCATCTTGTCCCCCAGGTTATATGAAAAGACTGAATGAAAACACTTATTTTCAGCTTTTGAATGATGTTTAAAATGTTTAGTAATTGCTATCGCTCAACAGTCGAATTTCATCTGAAAAGCTTTCATCTAAATCGTAAAAGGCAAATTTATATCGACAAGACTAGATCAAACAACATTATGAAACCATTTTAACGTTAATTCATAGGTTGAGTAAAGTGTGAATTAAATTGGTCCAATTAATCGTTGAAATGATGAATTTTATCCAAATCGAGCATAAAATAATGAGAGTCATAACGGCCATTTAAACTATTATTGTTATAAGCTTAGCTTAGCTTAGCTAAAATAATTGTTTATTTGAAATTCATCTCGAGTGATTCAAGAAGTGATAAATATCTCTTGGTAATTCCTACGGCTAAGATGAATGTGGTTTCATCGGTTTTGCATTTTTTGTTAAAACAAAAGTGATTCTTTCAACTGATCCAATTATAAAAACGTGAAAGACAAATCCTCCAACAATCGCTAAAATAATGCAAGAAAATAAACGTTCACAATTAGTTGACGAAGAATAACAATGTACTATCATTTGCAAATTGATAAAGTCAACTGTCCGAGTAAAATCAAATTTCAGTACTATTTTTGGACCAAAATTGGTTTTCAGGACAATTGGATAGTAAAATTCAAGAAAAAATTCGATCCTCTTCAGTTAGCTTTCGTTAAGTGATTTAAAAAGCTGTAATGTAGGCAAGCGATGAAGTTGGCGATCATTGATTAATCAATTGTTCACTAATTTACCAACATTAATCATTGAAATTTTTAAATTTTTCAGTAGCCTTTAGAAGTATTACGATAAAAAATTTTGATTTACAGCCTGGAAGTGCACTTGAATCCGGTTTGATTGCTTGATTGTTTGATTGTTGGCTTTAAGCTTTTCAGTATGACTTTATAATGAGAAACTCCAAGACATTCAAGAAAAAATTCTATCGATTTCATCTTTGCAGTTTGTATTTGCAGTTGGTTCAAATAGGCTAGGGATACCGACTACCAGTTTATCGATCTACCCTTAGATCCAGTTCTGAACAAATCGTTTTTAAATTTAAAATTGCCCTCATTTTGCGTCAATCGCTGCTTCAAAGTCAAAAGTTGAGCGCTTTTAAAAATGAAAGGACCGGAAGGAAAGAATGACGAGAATGGCCGGCATTGTGATTCATCCCAAAAGTGTATGCCTCAAACTCCCAATAGCTCCAGAAAAGCCACATCCAAAGACCAAAAGCCAAGTCAAGAATTGAATCTTATTATAATATTCAATCTTTTCAATCAATGAATAGTCTGAAATACTTTTGCATAATTTGCTTATTTCACTGTCAACCTTTCTCTGAACATTAATAAAGAATTGATTTTTTCAATTATAAAGATTCAGTTTTACTCCTAACCAACCTATTTATAAGTCAATTAGTATGAGCTGATAATAATACCAGATATCATTATAATTATTGTGTTTACATGCTCCAAGCAAAATGTTTTATTAAAAAATTCAATTTGATTTATCAACATAATAATAAAAATATTTACTAAACTTATTATGTCTTTGAAAAGATGATGATTTCAGCGTGAAATGTTTAAAACAGAAG
Organism: Tetranychus urticae; assembly: GCF_039701765.1. Taxonomy (NCBI): domain Eukaryota; kingdom Metazoa; phylum Arthropoda; class Arachnida; order Trombidiformes; family Tetranychidae; genus Tetranychus; species Tetranychus urticae. The sequence goes on along the minus strand of NC_142958.1, from coordinate 18,015,588 downwards.
TAAATATTAATATCTAAATTTGAATAAATCTCATGATATTCATAACAACAAATTAGCAAATAAAATTCTGAAGAAATGAATGAAGGTAAATATTGAAACAGAGTAATAACAAAAGTCCGACTCAATGATTATTGAGTCGGACTTTATAACTCCCAAGCTAAAACAAAAACAAAATGTCTCAAAATTTCCATTCAATATTACAATTTTTGATGAAACACAATTTCACTTCCGAGAATTTTATTCATTTTTCTATTTAATCAGAATATCGACCATTAGACTTGATGTGAGTTTCAAGTCGAGAGGTGAACTGCTGGATACTTCAAGAATGACTTTTAAGTCCTACAGAAAATAGCAAATTGACTAATCAACTTTCATAATCTTGAAACTTGTTCTTTAATCATGATGAATCTGAAATATGGATGAATTAACATTGAAAAAAATGAGTTATCTCGAAGGATCTACAAAAAATAACATGAACGATATCCAACGAATGTTACAAAATTTGAAGCTTAAATTGTTATTGAAAGTGTCAACAGGAATCAGTGCAAATGAACAATTGAAACATTTGATTTGACAATTGAAAACATAAATCTGATTATTTCTGAACAAAACCTTTAATCTCAAGAAAATAAACTCAATTTTAAATGTTACTAAACCATAAAAAAAGTAACTTACAACATGACAACTGTAATGATGAAATGTTGTGATAAAATAGACGAGAAAAAGTTATGAAATTATTTATATAATGATTAAAGTTTTACAATAATAATCTGAGTAAATCTCAAAATAGTCTCGAGTAAAATTAAAATATTGATAAATGATTAAGTGAAAAAATAGGTTAAAATGAAGAAAACAATAAACTCGGGGAAAAGCGAGCAACTTGAAACAACGAAATTAATTGAAATTCAATGTTTTTCTTTCTTCCCATTTCAATCCTTTTGTTGACTAATGATAAAATTTTACCTGACAATGAATCAATTTAATCATGATTGCAAGTGAAAAACATGTTTACATGCTCATGAGCAACCATTGGACAAACAAAACTGAGCTTCAATTTTGTATATTTTGTTTTGTTTTTTACATCTTTCGTTACAGAGCTTCAGAGTCGATTCTCAATTGTGCATTTCACCTGAATTGAGTTTACTAAATCAGATTCAGAAGTGAGTAAGTGAGAGATAAAAACCTATAAAAAGGTAAAGAATCCTGTAACTTGGAATGAAATGGAACTTTGAAGGCAGTTAATAAGAGTTAAGAGTAGAGTGTTGATCAGAGTAAATTAACAGATTGTTCATTTTTTCGTCACCTTGAAATTTCCAACATTCATCTTGTCCAAAATGATTACAATTTGAGTGAAATATTTGAAATTTGCTTCTCTTCTTTCAACAAGTTTTTTCGCCTTTTTTTACACCTTCTTTCAACGGATTTATTCAGCGACAAGGATTTATCAATCTTTTGTATTTGACTGAACAATGGCTGAATATAGACAGTTATACAGAATGAAATCAGTCAAATGTTGATGATTAAAGTGAAAATCAAAAGTTTACTTTGATTAATCAATTGTGAAACTGTCAACATTGACATTGTTGAAACAAGGTGAGTATTCACTTACGATTCAAGTCAACCTGAAGTGATTATATTGAAATTGAAATGAAGATTCAATTGAACAATTTTTTTTTCATCTCTTTTTACAGTTGAAAGTGAGAATAACAAATTAAGCAAAAAAATGTCTTTTCTCAATTCAATCAATTTAAACTTTTCCAGTGTCCATAAAGTGTTGATCATCATGTTGGTGCAACTATTTTTATTATCATCTTTACTATTATTCATGTGCGACTCTCATGCACCACTTCACCGCATCTACTATGGACCTCATCGGTATCATCCTTCCCTGTCCACTTTACCCTCATCACCTTCCAACATGGACATTTCCCTGTTTGGTAATCGCTACAGAAACTCTGAGGTAAACTCGGAGAAGCATCGTAATGGGTTAAACTCAATGCCAACCTGTAGTCAATTAAAGTACCTTTGGAGTGAAGCTAATCGTTTGGCTGTTAACATTTACGGTCCTGAAATGGCCTTTACTCACCCTAAATTACATGCAAATCCTTTTTATCTTTCAAGTTTACTTCTGAGGAAGCAACACTTGTTTGGTTCAAGTGTGGCCAGTGGAAGCGGTGAAAGTGACACTGGCAGTGACAGTGGCAGTGATAGTACCAGTGATAAGGGATTGTTTGTTCAACCTGAAACAGTCGCTCGTTTACCGTCAACAATAGTTAATCCAAGCTTGGCAGATGACTCTGTTAATAAGGTTAATAATGATGTTTACTCTGACTTCAATGGATTTGGTGAGATTCAGGATCGACTAGCAACTCTTGGTGAGCTTCCTTTAACCAGATTAGATCAACAACCCTCTGTTCCTGGTTCATTTTCAGATTATTCAATTCCCAAGACTGATCTTGGACCCATTTATGGTACATTAGTTTACGATCCAGATCAATCAAACCATCATGATCCATCATCACCTTCATCACCATTAACCTCTTTTTCATCTCATTTACAATCTTCATCTCAACCTTCATCTACTTCATCAACCTCTTCCTCATCAGTGTCACCTTCATCATCTTTACAGACTCCATCGTCCCCATCGACCTCTTCAACCTCACCTTTTAGCTCTTCGCTGCGTAAAGATGCTAAACATTCATCGCCTAAACTGGGATTTGGTGCAATAATATCAAACAACAAAGATTCATTTGGCTCAGGTCATGAGGAAGCTTCCCATCGAACCTCTGAATCTTCCAAAAAAGTGGACAATCTTTTTGCTGGTCATTGGCACGATCGTCCAATTGACTTTTCCTTTGAATAAAAACATTAGTTTAGCTTCTAATTGAGAGACAAATCAGAACAAAGAACAAGAACAAACGTAAAAAAGTCAAAAGTCATTCATCATGATTTATAAATGAGGAATTTTTTTCTCTTTTTTTTCTTTTCTTCTTTTCCTCTTCAAAAGACAGAGAATCGCTTCAAAGCATTTCAAGAGTTTTACCTGCAAGCTATTCTCGTAAAATCACTCCCAAGATACGCTTTAATCGTTATGCTAAATGCACTTACCTTAATATTATCTCAATCAAATAGACTCTTGAATAGTACTGAAAAAAACAACAAAAATAATCAACTTCATCAAGTAAATCAAAAAAAGACAAATCATCTTTTATCCTTTCCATTTCATCAACTCCCAGTTGATTTATCACTCTCATAATCATCTCATCACATTTATGATAACATTGCCTGTCTTTCAGAATCGTTTTCACGCTTAATCATCAGTATTGTTCAATCCTGTTTAAGGTAAAATCTACAATGTAATGACAATCAACAATCAAAACAAACATAAATAAACATCAATAAACAATCAACAATCAATAAAACATCAATACTTTACTCAAGTTATAACCAAAAATAAAATTCGCGATTGCTTTTCACTTCCTAAAGTTTAACACTCTTTAATCAATTGCAGATCAATAAATAACGTTTCAATTAATATTAAGAGAGCAACATTTTCTTGCTTAAAAAAAGTACAATTCCAAGTGTAGGAATCATTTAATGCGAAGGAAGTAAATGCAAAAACTGATTTTCGAGTTGAGAACAAGATTTAGATGAGATTATAAGGGATTTACATTTAAGCAATCAGTTTCTGATGAAATCGCGTTCAATGTTCGAACTCTAATCGCTCTTTGAACAGCTAAAGCTAACGAATTTGAACAAACTGATTCACTGATTTTCAATCGACTTCCTTTGATATTCGTTAACTTGATGTGAACTGTATGAACATAACATACTGATTAACAGATCTTCTACAGTCCTTTCTATCACTAGACTATAATTAGTTAAAGATTAGCGATTGCAAGTGATGATAGTCCTCGAAATACGAGGTGAAAAGTTTTTAGACTATTCGTGATAATCAGGAGAACAGTCGGTAAATCGAAAAAAGTGTATACAGATCATTTCTGCGAAAAATAACTTTCCTCTCTTTAGCTATTAACATCAATCAAACCATAACCGAAAACGGTTGTCCAACAGCAGAAAACTCAAGTAAGTAAATTTTCTGGAGAATCGCCGAAAGTAACGCCAATAAAAACGATCTGAAGAAACCTGTAACAATAACTAAAAGCGATTCGAGTTTCAGCTTTTGACAGAAACTGGATAATTTATAATCATGAGTTATGTGTAAATGCTGGTATAAACTCACCAAGTCTTGGAAGTTAAAGCTTTTGACCAAAGAGTCTATTGTTTATCCATCGAATGCTGTTGACCAAAGACTGGACATGAAATGATTGAATTGCTGGACATTGACTAACTGACTTGAAGAGTTTCTCCTTTATTTTTATGTCTCATTATTAGCACCTGCAATTGAATGCCAAGCATTGTAACGATATAATAATCTAGTTAAGTTATAAAATTGAATTCTAAAATAAGCACAAAACTAATTGTTATAAAATGGTTAAAGGGATTGAATCACTGAATAAATAAAATGCATTGTTCACTATTAAAAGAATTGCTATTATTAATAAATTTTAATTTTCTTGTTTTTCTTTTAAACGCAACATAATTGATTAAATTGACAATGGAAATTGAAATCGCTAAGTGAATGCAAACACAATTAACAAGTTTAACAAATGGTTCATCACGCTAACCTGTAATAATTTAAATGAACTTTCATTTGATTGATCATTGAATAATAATGATGAATAATAGTAATCATCAACTAAAACCATTAAGTCTCTCAATAGATTCATTCATTTTCTTGTTAATAACAAACTCATCATGCATCAATTAAGGCAAACACTCAATATTATTGAATCGATTGATCAATAATCAATACGAGAATCAATCTTGACTTCCAAAGTCGATCACATTTAATAAGAAATAATTTCAATACAAAAAGTAAATTATTATGCTTTTCACTCAATAACTGACCTTTTGGCCAACAAACAACTATAAGTTATACAGTATTAAGTCCTAAAAGTCAAAAGTCTACTGAAAGGTGAATGATTGAACGATGAACGATTTTCTGAAACGAATTGAACATTTTATGCAAATATAATGATAAATTGATCAATTATTGGAAAGAAAATGTTTGCCATTGCATGAAATAACTTTTGGAAACTAAGTTTGTAGGAAAAATTTTACTTACAAATGTTCAATCAGAATATTGAATTTCAATCCATAAATAAGGTGTAATATCTTAGAAGCTATATTCAAAGTTAACCCAGCATTAGAATGAAGGGTAGAAATTTGGTCTTCTTCAAACTGTTCCATGTATTGGTTTCAATTCAAAGATTTAGCTTTTAGAAGCTCTCAATTATTACATTTCATTCAGTTTTAACTTAGCTTTCAAATGCTTTCTAAATTTCATTTCATTGTTTTACCTTAATTATGTTTAACCATTGCTTTAGCAATATACTGTTTCTAATTGTTTTTGACTTTCTTCATTTGTTTACTTAGAGACACACTTCATGTGCTGAAAAGGTGTTAGCTTTCATAAGCTCTGTAAAACCTGAAAATCTGACCACAATATGGTAATAATCCTGGTCAAGAAAGAGTAAAACTTAAAGCTCAAAATTAGTGCACCAAAAGAAAGAGTAACCAAATTCCCTTTCTTTTTCAATCTTATCTTTAACTGGTGACTGCTAATCCCTTTGCCTTAGCAAAGGCTGCCATTACCAATAAGGGTAAAAAAGTTGTCTCGAGACAATACTAAAAAAGGTATCATTGTCACCCCTAAGTTGGCGTCATAGCCTTTCTAACACTAATTGTTATCTTAACTGAAATAGACAAATGAAGACAGGCAATTTAATTTACTTTCTTTAATTTCCCTCCTTTTTGATTTCTTTGTTTAATTTTCCCATAAATAAGATATCTTAAGATATTTTCATTAACTGTTTAATCTTGCTTAAAGCAGACCAGTTCAAACTGAGTTAAAACCTTAACCATTGTCCAAGCTCTTTGAAGCTCTCTTTTTAACTCTTAATAAAGTTTCAGTTCACATTCATAGATAAGTTTAACCTTCAATTCCTTACTTAAAACAAGTTCAATTCAGCTCTCAAGAAGAGTCCAAGTTTTCCTTATTCTGTGAATCTCTTACAAGATCTTAAACCTTCGCGGTACAAGGGTGAAGCCCCGAATAATCTTGCATTCATAGCTGAAGCTATCCCCATCATCTCTCTGAGATCTCTAACTTCAGTAGTGCAATTGTTAAGCAATTGGTTCATAGTGATTCGGTGTGAGTCCATGATGCGAGCCAAAAATTTGTAGTGAAAGCAAGTTGTGTAATCTTCTGGAAGTTTAGAACCTTTCCCGAGCATAACCCTCACACTTGGCGACTCTGGCAGGATTCCCATCGTGTCGCTTTTCCTGTTGTTTCTCATTTGCATGATCCTTCTATACCTTATGGTATCTCCAGTGCTTGAACACTCTTCCATTACGATAAGTAAAAACCATACAACTCCACTTCATCCTCTTTTAATCTTCAAATTACCTTTAAAGTTATATGCTTTAAAAAGCTAACTCAAAGTTGAACTCATTTCCTTTTATCACTCTGTGATCTCGACCATTGGTATTCTCGACTATAAGTCAACTCCGTTCAACTCGATACTTCGTATCATCTTTATTCAACTTTATTCAAGTTATTTCAAGCCGTTGAGCTTATTTCCCGTTGAACTCTTAATTCATTATCACTTAGGTGATATAACCGTTTACCATTGTGCCTCTCCGACTAAAATTAAAGTCAATTCGTTCAACTCCTTTTCATATTTCAATTCCATTTCAAATTCAATTTCAATTTCAATTTAAACCTTAATTCAATTCAAATTCAATTCTCCATCACTTATGTGATCTTTTCCAAATTCAATTCAACATTAAAATTCAACTTAATTACAATTCCATATTCAACTTTAAAACAATTCAAAAACAATTCAACTTATCACTTTGTGATTTTAATTCAACTTAATTCAATTCAACTTAATTCATTTTAATTCAACTTTAACTCCATCACTTTGTGATCTTCAAAGCATTTTACTCTCGAACTAGAAACTCTTCATCTCTAAATGACAATGCGTCTTCGCTCTGGTTTACACTTCAATGCACCTGAAGGTGTTGTTACAATTCGTATGTTGACCCCTAATCAAGCTGTTGAACACCTCGCTGTTTGGCAAGTTGGTATTCCCTCAGCTCCTTTTGCGCTCAAGCGACTTTATGAATGTCTCCGTACTCATCTGATGATCTATGGTGATACTCTCGAAGACAACGAGATTGGTGAGTTACCCGTCGATGCTGTTCTAAATCTCGAAATTCCTGAATGGATTATCGAATGCAGACAACAAGGCTTAACTGAACCCGAAATTCAGACCATAATTAACACTCTAGGTAGGGATACTGAAACAATTTTCAGATCTGCCCCTAATGAAATCTATGCGTTACCCATTGCGCTTGGTTCGATTCGAAGGTTCATTGCTGTACTTAATCAGCATGGAATTCAAATTCCTGTAGCTCCCCCTCCTCCTCCTTCCATCGCTTCATCTCCTCCTGTCCCTCCTGTCAACATTCACACTCAAGGTATTGATACGCAATCTCTTGCTGCATCCTTATCTGTCCTTAAACCAGATCCTCAAGTTATTGAATTTGTAAAAGGCGAAGATATGATTGAGTTTATCAACAAAACTAAAAGTAGATTAGCTCAAGAAAATGTCGATGATGCTACTCGTTATCGATGTTTCCGTAAGTCTCTAGCTCACGAAGTTCTTGCAATCGCAGAATCAGAAATCGGTGAAACAATTACTGATTATCATGAATACGTAAATGCTCTAATTAATGCTATCAAAACTCCAGTTCATCAATATTCAGCTTCATTCCAATTAAAACAATTAAGATACAATCTATCTGAACACCCTTCTACATTCATTCAAAAACTTAAAAAAGCCTTCACAAAAGCTGTTGGTACTCATACTCCTGAAATATTCCTCCATGAGCTAATGTCTCATATTCCTCAATTTCTTACTTCAGAAATCTTTACTCTTGGCTATAATGGCAACCTCGAACAAATTACTACCTACCTTATCCGAAAACATTTTGAATATACCCAACAACAAGCAAATAAATCCCGTTCAGATAAAACTCATTCCCAACCAAAAGTTTCCACAGTTTCCTCATTGTTAAAGAAACCAGATCCCCGATATAATTCAAAACCTTATCAAACAAAACCCCATATGAATACTTCCCAGCAAAGCTCCACTATTACTTGCAACTACTGCAAAAAACCAGGACACACAATTAACCAATGTAGAACCAGACCACAAAACAATCGTCCTTATAACCGAAATGCTTCCACTTCCAATTCCAATTCCGCTTCTAATTCAAATGCAAATCAAAATCAAGCATCCTCTTCCTCACAACCCCTTGCTATTACCAATACTCCTGCAAATTCATCCAATTTAACCATTGGATCAAATCCAAACCAATTACCTCCTGAACCAACTCAAGATGGTATTAGAGATTCTCGATTCTCGTATACTTTACACACTGCTCAAAGTCCTCCGATTCCCATGTTAACTCATCTTGGTGAATCTCAACTGTCACATATGCCTACTGCTGTTTTTAAACTCTGCCGACCTAATAAAGAAATTGTTAGAGAAGGAAAAGTTTTACTGGATACTGGATCCGCTATTTCAGCTCTTGATTCCTCTATCGCTGAAGAGTTAGGTGCTCATATAGTTCCATATTCCCGCTCACTTAAAGGTATTGCTGCTCAAACTGTAGTTCCATCTCATGGTTTTGCATATGCAGTGGTCAAACATCCAAAGATGGCAGAGTCCCGAGTTTTCAGACTCCAAATTGTTAAAGACTTTGAACCAGTTTGTTTAATTGGTAATGCATTCTTGCATTTATATTATATGCAGTTAAAGTCTGATGGTAATGACTACATAACAACTTGTTCCGAGTATCTCGATTCAACTCCGCTTGATCCCAACTTCTACTTTCGATTTTGTACTTCCGAGGAAACTCAACAAATCTTTGCAACTACTTCATGTCCTACTGGCAACGAATCTGATTCTTATATTCTTGATAACCGTACTAAACGCTCAGCAAATCCTGTTTCCCTTCAAGTTGGTAACACTCCCGCTGTTATCGCTAAATGTGATCTCCATTCCCCTCAAGAACTCATCGAAATTCAAAGAAACGAACGCCCTTTCAAAACCAAGATTTATGATAAAATAGATGAAAATCTTCCTGATCACCTTAAACACCAATTAGCAGATTTAATTGATTCCTTCCAAGATACTTTTGCCAAATCAAAGAATGATTTAGGTCTTGTTCCTTCTTCTGTTTGCCCTATCTCAATTGATCTTGATGGTCAAGTCCCTGAAACTCTTCCTTATAATTGTCCAATTCATCGTCGCAATGAATTCAAGAAAATCATTGATGAAATGATCGCCAATGATATTATTGAAGAAAGCAATGCTCCTGGTGGTTCTCCAGCCATACTTGTTCCTAAACCTGATAAAAGTTATCGAATGGTCATTGACTACCGTAAACTTAATCGATTGACCCGAGTTCCAAGACATCCAATGCCTCGCATTGATGATTGCCTCGAAGTCGTTCGAAATGGCAAATATTTTAATATCTTTGATCTCGCTCAAGGATATCATCAAATTGAACTTCCTCCCGAGGAACGAATCAAAACTGTTTTTGTCACTCCTGATGGCAAATATCATTACAAAAGATTGCCTATGGGTTTAGCCTCAGCTCCGTTCATTTTCCAAAAACTAATGAACAAAGTCCTCGAAGGACTCATCTACCAGAAATGCATAGGATATTTTGACGACGTCCCGATTGTTGGTAAAGATTTTCCTGATCTGTTATCCAACACTGAAATGGTCTTGCAACGCCTACGACAATACAACTTAAAAGTAAAACTTGAGAAGTGTCAACTAGGATACACTGAAATTTTACTTCTTGGTCATCTTGTTTCAGGACAAGGAATCCGTCCAGACCCCAAAAAGGTCGAAGCTCTTAAAAACCTTCCTTACCCTCGCAATGTACGCGAACTTCAATCCATACTTGGTTGTTATAATTACTTTAGCCGATATATTCCCAATTACTCTACACTTGCTGCTCCTTTATACCGTTTGATTTCAAAAGAAAAAAGATTTCGCATTATGCCAGAAGATAAAAAAGCTCTTGATACCCTGAAAAATTCCCTCATCTCTACAACCCTATTAGTTCATTATGATCCTAAACTCCGTCACAAAATTGCTGCTGATGCTTCCGATCACGCAGTTGGTGGTATACTTCAACAAGAAGATGCTAATTCCTCATCATTTAATCCCAATACACCAATCGAAGAAGTTAAAGATTGGCTCCCACTTTCATTTTATTCACAAAAATTACAAAAACACCAAAAACATTATTCCGTCTCCGAAAAAGAATTATTAGCCATATTTGTTGGTATCAATAAGTTTAATCACTTCCTAGAAGGTGAACAATTCCTGATAGAAACCGATCATCATGCCTTATGTCAACTTACCAAAGTTAACTTCAAAAATTCACGCCTTCAAAGATGGTCAATTATGCTTTCAACTTATGATTTCAAAGTCGTCTACAAACAAGGTTCAACTCATCCTCCTGATTGTTTTTCCCGATATCAATCTGCATGGTCCCATAGAAAAATCATAGACCCCGAAGAAGAATTCCTAGATAGACTTTATCTCATTGATTATGTATTTGATCCATTTGAAAATCGTTTATACGATATTGGTTTCAATCAACTCTGTGCATCTGAGTCTGATCATTTAGATGATTTTACTCTTCCTCCAACTTTGTGCTATTCAACTTCAACTGAAGTTGATCAAATCAAAAACTCTGTTAAACCTTCAAAATCTGAATTTTCCCTCTGGAAAGAAAAAGTTAGAGAAATTCAAACTAACAATCCCAACATTCAAAACATCATCAAACTTTATAAGAACAATGATTATGTAACGCTTAAACGTTATGTGATAAAAGATGGTTTACTCTATCGAAAGGATGTCAACACTCCTTTTGGTTCCAGATTGGTGATTGACTCTAAACTCCTAAAAGATCTCTTTTCCTACGAGCATGAATCTCCTCTTGGTGGACATTTTGGTCCCGAAAAAACTTACTTTCAAATCGCTCGACGATTCTGGTGTCAATACTTGTATGATCTCGTTAAACAGTTATGTGATAGCTGCACTATCTGTCAAATTTCCAAACCCACTAATGTCATTTATGTCGATCCTTCAACAAAACCTATCCCTAATGAAATCTTTGAAAGATTAGAATTAGATGTTCAAGGTCCGATAGTTATAAATCAGGTAAAAAAGTACATCATTGTTTTAGTAGATATATTGTCCCGCTATGTCTTTGCAAAATTAACTACTAACCAAACCGCTAGCACTGTCATTTCCCTATTAACCTCGTTATTCCAAACTTTTGGATTCCCGAAAGTTATTCAGACTGACCAAGGTACAAACTTCACTTCTGAAGCTGTACATCAGTTTTTAAAGGAAAATGGCATAAAGCATGAAAAATCCAATCCATACCATCCTCAGTCCCAAGGTATTGTGGAACGGTGTAACCGAACCATCGCTGAAAGACTTAGATCGTATGTTTTACAACATGGTACTAAGAATCTGAAAAATGCATTAGAAGCCTCTGTTTTTGCGATAAATACTTCCATACTTAAGATTACTCGATTTACACCATACTTTTTAGTATTTGGTAGACACCCAAGAAAGCCTATTGATAATTTGCTCGAATTCCCTGATTCATTTTCATTTGACGTTAACCAGGCTAGAAAACTTGCTTACGCTCGTTTACACTCTCAACAAATTTACCAAATTAATAGGACTAAAGCCCTCCATCAATCTTCTCCTTATCGAGAAGGTGATTTTGTATTCGTTAAAAACGAATCGATAGATCCTAAAATTAGTAAAAAGCTCCGCGAAAAATATCATGGCCCATACTTGGTTTGTGGTATACAAAAAGGTTCATTACTTTTATTAGAGTTAGAAGACTTAGGTCTTTTTAGTTGTAATGTTAGTAACACGAAACTCTATCGTGGAGAGTTAACTGAGAAAATGAAAAAGTTAAAAGATCAATTTTTCAACCCAGATACATTCTTAGAAAATGAAGATTTCAATATTCCAGATACCCCTTCCTTTATTGATTCATTTAATGAAAATTCAGATGATCACTCAAGTGATATTCAAGATTTACCCTCAATCAGCACAGAAACTGATCAAAATGATCAACTTGATTCAAGTCAAAATCAAACTTTAAATGCAAAAAATTCAAATTCAAATGGATCCATTCTTCCTCCGCTTCTTTCTGATTCCTTAAAACCTAATTCAACTACCAATTCATCCCCTAATCCGCCATTAATTATTACCAAAAACCCTTACAATTTAAACCAATTCCTTAATTTTAATTTTGAAAAACCCATTACTAATCATTCCTTTAAGAATATCATTAACAATGAAAACAATGATGGCTTTAACCATATACAAAAAGAGTCACAAATTGAAAATGAAAATTCAAGCCAAACTGAATCAACTAATTCAGTTCCAGATTCAATTCAAACTAATTCTATTCCTTATGGAATCTCGAATCAAACCTTAAACAATCTTAATTCAAATGCTTCTTTGATTCCTAATAGCTTAGACTATATTAACAAACAATTCAATGATAAAAATAATAAGAAACCTCGAAAGAAGTATATTACTGCTGATAGAGCTATTTCAAGCCAAAATCCTAATTCAATTTCAGAAAAAAGGTTAACTCGAAACCAAGCTAAATTAACTAAAAACTTAACAACTAACACTTATGTGCTCTTCTTATGTTACTTTAGTAAGGATTTTAAAACAGAGATAAGAGATCTTGAAATTAACAAAAGTTCAACACTTGTCAAAGCTTATGCTTTCTCGACCAATAGTGTTAATCCTTTTCAACAAGGGGAAAGAAAAGTTAAGAGTGAAAGGTATAGTGAGCTTAACCCCTATTCTCCCTCATTAGAGACAAAGGAAAAATTTTCCCTCCAAAACCGTTTCTTAACAGTTAACCACAGAGCGCTAATTGCTCCCTCACTTGACTTACTTTTCACGCCACTTAATTTTTCTCACTTTACATTGTCCACCCTTTGTGAACAGTTTCTCTTTGAATTAATTTCAAATCTTTTCAACTCTCAAGAGTTCTCCTTAAATTATTCCATTTCAATTTATCATTTTTCTGATTTTCATCTAAAGTTTAATTATTCATTACTCAATTGTTTCAATTCCAAATTCTTTAAATTCAGTTTTATCCAATTTCATTTCACCAAAAATTTCCACTTCAACTCTTTAGAGTTATCTCCGTCAATTTCATTCTCAAATTACTTTCAAATTGTGATTTCAAACCGTTTCTTTTTAAGCTTTTATAAGCTATTTCATATTCAGAATTCAATTTCCCTCAGTTTATCTTTGTCTAAGTTTACTTCAATTTCATTATCACTTCCACTTTCATCCGAAATGCACCCTAATAAGCAAATCGTCAAGAGTCGAATTCTTAAATCTACTCTAATTGAGCGAATTTTACCAACTGGTGAAACTGAAAAAGTTCCTACTCCACCTCTTCCAATTCGTTCTCCATCACCATCATATACATCATCACCCAGTGATACTCATCTTGTTCCTTCATTGGAAACAGACGATCCAACCGTCGTTATAATGGTCCCTCGACCAAGTGAACCTCAAAATGAAACACAACGTGAAGTTGTTCAACCTCGAAATGAAGCTACTGAACTCAAACTGTCTGGTAAAGGTGCTATTCGTACTGTTCGTGAAAGTTTCGGTGTTCCTCATCCAACTCCATCTTCATCATCTTTTGCTGCTCACATGCTTCCTCCTCCACCACCGAAGAACAAGAAGTTCAATAAAGATAACTTTAAATTCGATGCTCTCGTTGAGTCTGACTCCGAGACTGATGATGAACTCAAAGCAATTAGAGTTGCTCAACGAATTTCCACTAATGTTAAAAGTGATGCTGAATCTTCGAACTCTGGTATTTCCAACAATCAAGTTGCTCTTCGCAATCAACCTCAACAATCTCAACAAGCTGGTAAACGCCCATCCAACAATTCCTATCCAGATTACAAGCGAATGTATTTGGCCCCTCCGATGCAAGCTAGGAATACTCAACGTCAATATGTCATGGCAATGTTACCAGAACTGATAAGTAAAATTAGAGTACCCGTCCGACCTAAATACAGTATTCCTCCAATTCCCTCAAACCTCTCTGAAAATAATAACTCTAAACCTTCTGTTAAATGGGGAAACCCAATCCAAGAAATAAAGCAATACACTTTCTCTGAATCCTCGAATTCAGAAACTTCCAATTCAAATATTCCCAATCAGAAACCTCAACAAAATTCTCATATCAATCTCCATCCTAAACTTTTTATAAGTCCAAACAAAAAGTTTCCTGAAAAATACCTAAAACCAAGTGAATACAATTTCAAACCTCGAGAATATCCAGCTCCTCTCCCCACTGCTCCACTTCCTCATTATTTATCTAATGAAAGATTTTTCGAAGTAAAAGAAATCGTTCAAGCTAAAGCTAAAACTTTTTCTGATTTGAAAATTAAGTTTGAATCTATGATTCGTGAAAAAATCTTCCTAAATCTTTTTGATGATGAGAAAATAAAAACTATGCCTCTCAACCCAATCCCTCATGGCATTACAAAAGCCCAAGTTAAAAGTTCAGAATTAGATTCAATTGAGAAAAGCATTCGATGCTATCTCTGCGAACAGATTTCAATAGAACCAAAAGAATGCCGTTCATGTAAGAAATGGTATTGTTCATTATGCATTGATTGGCTTAGAGACTTAGTTTCTGCACTCAACCTTTTCCCTCTCTTCCATCCTCATCAATTCCTTTGCCTTCTTCCTGAATGCGTTCAACATTTTGCATTTAAGGATGATTATCCCTTCATTCAACCTATTTCCTCTAATGAATTAAAAGAAAAATATAATAAACTTCAATTTCTCTGTCGCCGCAATTGTTGCGATAAAACCTTCCCTCCACATCAGATCCTCGAACACGAAAAGAAATGTCGATTAGGTTTATTCCTTGAGGAATTTGACTTCAATATTGAGTTACCATTTGTTTCAACTCAAGCTCGAGAAGAATTAGTCAACGCTCCTAAGCGTTTAGCAAACTTTTTGCCCACACATCTCAAAACTGGTCAGGCTAATCCTCCACCAAATCAAAATAATCATGAAAACAAATGGTACGACAAGTTCAATCTTTGGGCTTGTTTATCAAACTTGAAAGATTCAAATCCCTCTGATCCTCTCCTCCAACCCAGTGCTATTCGTTCCATAGCCAATTTCAGTCTTAATTTCTGGAACAATTACAAAAGAATCAAAGACCCTTCTGAACCTTTAGATGAAGACGAAGACTTCATTCAGAATGTCGTTGGTTTTGAACCCACAATAGGAAATAGAATCCCTTCCTCAGTCCCTCAACGTCCTCATACTGTCTTTTGGTCTCGTGTACCTTTTTACTTAATCAATGATTCTGAGGAATGGTTGAAAATTGCAGTTGGTCTTGCACCAAAATATGTCCCTCGCTACAATAAAGACTTTGCACCTGAGACTTCTCATCAACCACTTGGTCCCTTTGTTAGAATTGATCCTCTTGAAAGAATCCCTCAAGAAAGACGAGAAGAAATCATTAATTCTGCAAAATATTTGTT
Source organism: Tetranychus urticae (assembly GCF_039701765.1). Taxonomy (NCBI): domain Eukaryota; kingdom Metazoa; phylum Arthropoda; class Arachnida; order Trombidiformes; family Tetranychidae; genus Tetranychus; species Tetranychus urticae. The sequence continues at coordinate 17,999,789 of NC_142958.1, read as the reverse complement.
TCCAACATCCTTTAAAGGATTTACTGCATTGAAAGAATCAAATAAAGCCACCACTAACATCCAACATTTGCAGAACAGGCATAATAAAGCCCAAGTTCAATTTCATGAATTCAATCGCTTAACCGTAATCAATATGCCAAGGCTTAGGCCTTCTACTGAAAACTTAATCCAGGAAGCAATTAATTTGCATCCATCTCCTGCAACTACCTACAGCATTCATATGGCATATTGCCGAATTCAAGAAATGGCAGAACCTCTTCAAGTTTTGATGCGACCTCGTCCAGTTTGGGTAGTCATAGTTGATGGTTATCGAAACATCGTCTTTGAAAGCTTCGTTTCATATCCATATCACATCCATCACATGGACACTCATTTCCATGGTCTCACTCAGCGAGATATTAAAAATGCAAAGAACTTTGAATCCGTTAGGAATCAAATACTTGAATTTTTCCTAACAGCTACTTCAATCATTGGCTCTGGACTCATCAATCTTCTCAGATCTCTCGATCTTACTTACACTGAGATTGAAAACTTAAAACCAAAACTTCGAGAGATGACCCAATACTTCTCTCCATACCGAGAAGTTCCAGCTTCCCTTTCTCTCACTTCATTCCTCTTATTCCCTAAATTTGTTATTCGCCCTGATCCTCATTCTCCTGCTTTAGAAGCCATTACGGCTATGAACATGTATCTAGCCTTTTGGGAACCAATCGAGGAAATGGCAAGAATTCATAATGGCATACATTTTGGAAACATTCCTCAAACTTGTGGAAATGCACACATGGCCCGATTGTTTCAAATTTATGACGAACGAGTTAGAAATAGACTAGCTGAATGGCCCACTGACTGGACCTATCACATTCGTAAAGGTGAACCTCGTTACAATCAAAGAGTTGTTAGTCCAGCTCAACAACCCAGTCCAAACTATTATGATAGTGATGGACAATCACCAAGTCAATCAACAAGCTCTCAAGCTTCTTCACCAACTCCAGAATCATGGAATGCTCAACCCGGCAGACATTGTGAACAACAACATTCACAACAATTAGCAATCCAAGCTGCTCCTGAAATTCCCTTGATTGATTTAGAACCCGAGGAGCCTAATCAAATGCCTCCTCCACTCGTTCCTAGCCCTCCGAATTCAACTTCACCGCATTACACTCCACCTACACCATTATCCCGATCAAATTCTGCTGCCTCTGTCAATTCTAATCGCTCAAATCATTCAAATAACTCAAACAATTCAAACCGCTCTCAACATTCAAATAATTCTCAACGCTCCAATAATTCAAATCATTCTAATCGATCTGCTCATTCAACTCATTCACAACATTCAAACCGATCCCTTCCAGCACAACTTCAACCTTCCTACTTTAATCAACAAGCTCGACCTCGAGCTAATTCAGCTTCATCACAACCAGTTAATTTCCCTCCGCCTCGAATTGATTTTCCTGAATCGGATTCATCTTCAACTATCTATTCATTCCTTAAGGAATCTGATAGATCAGTTGATTCAGGAAGTTTATCATCAAGTACTTCATCACTCTCACAGCACTCTCATTCTCATTCATCTGCATCTTCAACTTCATCTAATGCATCTGCTAATCGACAACGAGAATTACAAATTCAACGAATTCGACAAATGATTGCAGAATTGCCTCCACCATTCGCTGATCCTCAAGACCCTGAACAGAATGTTCCTTCACCTCCAGGAAGCGAAAGATACTCAACCTCCTCATCCAATTCCTATCATCTCTATTCCGATTATCAAGATTAGCCAGGACCCAGGAATTTCAACCAAGCCATAAACCCAGTTTAAAAAAGACTTCATGGTCTTACTTCTTGGGTAGTGAAGGGTAGAAATTTGGTCTTCTTCAAACTGTTCCATGTATTGGTTTCAATTCAAAGATTTAGCTTTTAGAAGCTCTCAATTATTACATTTCATTCAGTTTTAACTTAGCTTTCAAATGCTTTCTAAATTTCATTTCATTGTTTTACCTTAATTATGTTTAACCATTGCTTTAGCAATATACTGTTTCTAATTGTTTTTGACTTTCTTCATTTGTTTACTTAGAGACACACTTCATGTGCTGAAAAGGTGTTAGCTTTCATAAGCTCTGTAAAACCTGAAAATCTGACCACAATATGGTAATAATCCTGGTCAAGAAAGAGTAAAACTTAAAGCTCAAAATTAGTGCACCAAAAGAAAGAGTAACCAAATTCCCTTTCTTTTTCAATCTTATCTTTAACTGGTGACTGCTAATCCCTTTGCCTTAGCAAAGGCTGCCATTACCAATAAGGGTAAAAAAGTTGTCTCGAGACAATACTAAAAAAGGTATCATTGTCACCCCTAAGTTGGCGTCATAGCCTTTCTAACACTAATTGTTATCTTAACTGAAATAGACAAATGAAGACAGGCAATTTAATTTACTTTCTTTAATTTCCCTCCTTTTTGATTTCTTTGTTTAATTTTCCCATAAATAAGATATCTTAAGATATTTTCATTAACTGTTTAATCTTGCTTAAAGCAGACCAGTTCAAACTGAGTTAAAACCTTAACCATTGTCCAAGCTCTTTGAAGCTCTCTTTTTAACTCTTAATAAAGTTTCAGTTCACATTCATAGATAAGTTTAACCTTCAATTCCTTACTTAAAACAAGTTCAATTCAGCTCTCAAGAAGAGTCCAAGTTTTCCTTATTCTGTGAATCTCTTACAAGATCTTAAACCTTCGCGGTACAAGGGTGAAGCCCCGAATAATCTTGCATTCATAGCTGAAGCTATCCCCATCATCTCTCTGAGATCTCTAACTTCAGTAGTGCAATTGTTAAGCAATTGGTTCATAGTGATTCGGTGTGAGTCCATGATGCGAGCCAAAAATTTGTAGTGAAAGCAAGTTGTGTAATCTTCTGGAAGTTTAGAACCTTTCCCGAGCATAACCCTCACAAGAAGTAACGTGCAACTCATTCAGATTAGGTTAAATCAGTGAAAATGCTCGAGGGTTTCCTCCGAATCTCCAAAATTAACTGAAAACGAGTTAACTCAACAGTTTGAAGTGAAATCAAATCCAAGCAAAAAGTTTATACAAAAATCTTATTTTATTAAAAAACATGAGTTTGAAGTTTAGTAGCTTTTGGTGAGATTTGATTTTGTACCCAGAACTGTTGAGTTATAATGCCTCAAGATTCATGTTAATTCTGAGGTTTTAAATTCATGAGAATGGCCCTGTTTCTGCCCACTCTAAATGAAGTTTAAGTTTACTTCTGTTGAATCCACATTCTCTTAGCTATTATATCGATCAAACATTTTCACTTGTAAGCTTTAAACTATTTTTCAATATTCAGTTCAACTCATTAATAATGTAAAATGTAAGCCTTTTCCCGATTCCGTTATAAATTGAGATTATTTTGAAATTTATTTCTTCAAAAGTTTCTTTTAGCCAATTCTGCAAATTAAAAGGTTTACCTCAGCTAATTTTAGAAAGGATTGATGATCAATTCAAACTACCAAAACAATATATCAAGATGCATCATTATGATATCATCGACACTTGACTAAATTAAATCAATAAAACGTTGAGTCAAAAAAGTAAAAGCAAAAACTCGCATTAACTGGATAAATATTGAATTTTATATCATGTCAACTCATTTAAGTGACGAAGATTTACATTTGAGCTAAAAGTTTTTCCAAGTTTTGTCACCTTTTATTTTCCTCCAACAAATCGATTTACTAAAAGCATAGTTTAACAGGTTAATGAATGATTGATATTTCCTTAAGTCTTTAAGTTTTGTTTCCATTGAAAGAAACAGAAATGTTATAAATAATATGTTTTACCAAAGAGTTTTGTCTCAATGTTTGACATAACATTGCATTATTTAACCAAGAAATGACATTGATTCAGTTTGGATTACCGAATTGACTTGCAAGATTACCTAAAAATTTTAGCTCATTTTTGAGACTTATGAAAGTTAATAATAGACTAAATTTTCATGAATGGCAAAACAAAAAAACTAAAGTCTATTATTAACTCATCCAAATACATTAATCATTATACAATTATTGATGATCAAGTCTATTATTAAACTGACAGAGTGATTTTTGAAACCCGAAACTTGAAATATAATAACGTTGCACAAGTTGCTTCTGTTTTGACAGGTTACAAATGTTACAACAGCAATTTTGATGGTTCATCAGAAGCACAAAGAGCTGTTCATTTCTCAAGCCAGCGATCATATTTTCATCATTCCTTGCATTACATGGAGTGCAAAAAATGATGAAAGAAATGATGGGAAGAAGAAGAAGAAAAATGAAGCCAAAATAGACACAGGCAAAGATTGATAATATTATTATCCGGATCAATGGAACCGGAAACATGCTCAGGTAGCTGCATGATAATCATTTTTGCTTCAGATTCAGATTTTCCTTTCATTCATCATTTAGTTTCCATGTTTAATCTCACAGAACAATGAACCAGTTTCTCTGTTTATTTCACATTTTCACAGTTTTCATTATTAATTACAAGTTAATTAATTTAAAAATAGAAGAAGAAAAATTTGAACATTTTCTTGTTTCAAAATGTTTTTAAACTCAATGATTAATTTGGCGAAGAAGAACGAAAAAATGGATTTAAATTTTGACAATTTTACAGAAACATTTCATTTCCATTGAAAGCTTCCAAAAATAACTTTTATAAACTTTATTAACAGTCAAATGAGTTGATTAATAACACAACATTAGTCTTGATCATAAAAGTTAAGAAAAACCGGAAACAACTAAATTCTGAAAGTCATTAATCGTCTGAAGAACAAATCTTGAAACTTTTGAATTCTAATAATTTTCACTCCCAGTCGTGATAACTTTCTTTTGCTCTTAAACCGGTTCTTTGTAAGTTCATGGAATTGATTAAAAAGAGTAAAAAATAAACAAATAATTTCATGAGAAAGGTTGAAGTGAGTGAAGATCATGATACGAAGTTGATGATAAAGTGTTTACATGTGTTTATTAAAATGATAACCTTTATGATGCTCTTCGAGAGGATTCAAGATTTTGTTGGTTCCTTTCAATTGAAATGCAAAAATAAACAGAAGAAGTTGTGATGATGATAACGTCCTTTAATAACCTTTCATGGAGTAAAACTTGGCACTTGACAGTGATCCGAGTTTGGGTCTTTTGTACTTTAAAGGTTGAAGTGAATGTAAAAATAGTGTCGATAATTAATCAAACTGATTCTCTTCTTTCATTGACACTCTTCAATCAACCTTTCAAGTTATTCTGATTAAAACAAAAGGTTAATCATTAATGGTTACGGACATCATGTAATAATCATTTCTTTTTATTCCGTCTTGTTGATTGTGTGACTGGACAGGAAAGGATGAGTTAACAATGCAATGATATCATGTCCAAATGATGTATTAATGAACCATCTAATGATGATGGTGATTATGATTTATCATTTTTTACTTGACATTTAGTCCAGTTCATGATGAAATTCATTAACCATAACAATTGAATTAATTTGGGTTTGCTAGACGAGAATAACTTGTGTCTCTTTCAATACTTTGTTTCATGTAAACTGGATTTGGTTAATCTTTTTCGCTAAATTGTAATCGATTTGTAATCCGTAAAATATTCATGTCGACAAGAAAAGAGTTATTTCTCGTCTGGAATATATTGGGTTCTTGTAATCCTTCACCATGATTAACTGCAACTGAATAGGTGTGCAATGCTTTGCAATTTAATTTGATTTCAGATGATAAGTTATGATCTGCAGGATGATAAGCACCTTTTGAGTTCAATAATCTGCTTATTACGAATGAGAAATTTAAGTTTTTTAGAAAATTTTCTTTTATTCTCAACAAATCCAGGTACATCTTGAAGTAAACTTGATGTTGATACCTGAATTGCTTACGTTTGTGCGTATTTAGATGATATTTGGTGAAAAAACCTTTTCCATTTTTCATTGCATGGCAAATAAAGAAGATTACAAGTGGTTCGAATACTAAGCCGACCGTTTGGATCAGAAATCTTTTATCTGAAAGAGAGTTCTGTAAAAAAGTTGTAAAACTGGAAAGTATCCTCAGATGCTTCTCTTTAAATGATATTTGTATTTAGAAGATAATAATATGATATAATGTGAACAGAACGAATCAGGAACTTCTTCCAGAGCTTGGCATTTGGTTAACAGCAGACAGTTCCAATTGTTTTTCATAACCAATAGTCTAATAGTTAAGAACCAAAAGAGCTTCTTTAATTAAAACAAACTTCATATTGTAGCTATTCTTTGAGCTGCTAACAGTTGCTTTTCTATTCAATAAATGCTGTTTACAGCAAATGCAAATACATCCTATTCGATCCGCCTTGCAGAAATTTTAGTTTAGATCTTGTGTTCTAGTTTATTGGTTTCTTCTCGATCCAGAAGGTTTTTCTAGTTTTCTAACGAATCAAAATGCAAAGTTTTAGGTATCCAAAGTGCTTTTATTTCCGCAAACAACTTTAAAATTTGTTATTTGAAGGCTAAAAGAGCCGCTAATTCATATTGATCATTACTTGGTTCCTTTTATTGCATTTATCGCTGCAAAATCAAGATATGTATTATTCAATCCATCCATCTCCGTTGATCCCAAGCAGCTTTTTTCTAACTGCAATTCAAGGAAGATTAATTCCTAAGATCATTGCTCTTATAACAGAAACTGGACTAATGTTGCAAATTGTATCGATTTTAACTTCATTCGCAGTCAGTTCAACTCTTGCGTATTATTTATCCGTTACAACGAATTGAAAATGCTAGACTATCCAAAGTTTAACTTAGAAACTGAAGTCAATTTAGACTTGGCGTGCTTATTCTAACTTTTAATACTATAATGCTAGCTATTTCAATTCAAGTCAATATTTTAAAAGACTTCTTGGTCATAATGCATTGTAAAGCGTTGATGTTTTAAACAATTACAAGCAACTCATAAATGGCAAAGATTTTTGACTTGTTGAACCAAGAATTGAGACTTAATGTTATTAGAAGAACAAAATTCTATCAAACTCAGTGAATTTGTACAATTTAAAAGTCTTTTGATTGACAGTCATTCTATTGTACTCCGAGTTTTATCCAGTTTTGGTTGTTATTATTTCTTTAGACTGATTCTACTTTCGATTGCTCAGTTGAATTATTTGCTCGATTGAAATTGATTTAGTACAATAGCGCTTAGAAGCCTTTCACTTATAATGAATGAAAAGCGCTTCAACTTTTGTGAATGAAGTGTTTGATAAACACCTTTTCGGTTTATTAATAGTTGTATTACAATATTTTAATGTTTTATAATAAGATTATATGAAAACACAAGATGACTCAAGAGTTTACAAGAAAGGTTATTGCTATAACATAATAACGTTATTACATTACATATGCTGTCAGGTAATGCTTTATATATTAAAGTAAATGGTTATATTATATTAAATTATAGCACAAAATATTACAATCGGAGGTTGAATGTTGTTGTAAATGTTTTCATTCAACAAATATTAAGTATTAAAGACTTTCATTCATAACTAAAAATGCATAACAATACAAAAAACTATGCAGTTTTAAACGCTATTGCATGGAAAGTTGGATTACCGAACAAATGAACTTTAATAAACAAATATTTACTAAATACTTTTCTCAACTTGTTGATAGTTCTCTTAATTTTGACAATTAACCCAAAAACTTTAAGCCTCAATATTTCGAAAAGAATTGTATTTAGACTCATCATTCTTCGATCAATCACTAGATTACATAACATAATATCGGACTATAATATAATCTGATCAAATACAAAAAATCTGAGTTAATTCCTTTAATTAAAGATATCTTCTAACACATCACAAGTTATGTGTTGTAAAAGCATTTAACTTTATAAACCAAGTCTAAAACCTGGTAACATAAGTAATACATAAGTGTAAAATGCTAACACTTTTTTCTTGGTCTATTGATTAAGTTAATATTTCATTATACATAGTATTATAGCCTAGAAGGAAATCTAATGATTAGTCAAAGAATGATGAATGCAGGTGCTACCATTCCCGAAATAATGTGACTCAAAGTTTTTGAGCTAAAAGCCCAAAATCAAGAGACCTATCGATGCTTCAAAAAAGTGTTTGATCCGTTAGGTTTGCCAACAAATTTCTATCGATTGTGATTAAGTTTCAAATCTCTAACTTTTACGATCACAGAGAAAGGTCAGTTTAGCTAAAATCCAATTTGATCTGTTTCAAAGAAATCCAAACTTTTTCTTGTCAAAATAAGTGAATTTTCTGGTTTGCCATTGCAAGTTACATCGGCAAAATGAGTTTGATGAAGAAATTCGCGATCATAATTGAACAAAAGGTCAGCGAAGTTAAGACTTCGAACTCGAATTTCTCAAAAACGATCGGTACGAGAAATATTATAATAGCACTTATGGACAGGATTTATGCTCCATACATCAAGTTGACTTCAACAGAAAGCATAAAATCACTTTTTAACTCATTTTGATACAATAAAAGCTTGTTGACATGTAAATGAAGAAAAGACAGTTCTTAGCATTAACTCTAACCAAGAAACCCAATCTTTTGACTAATAATTGAGCTTAGCATTTACCAAGAAACTTATTCTAGTTGGATTGACCATAAAAAGCTGTACAAAAGCCTGCGAATGAGCATTGAAACTTGTTAAACACGGAAATGATAGCTTTTCTCGCGCGAAGAGCCACAGACAAAAACTTTGTTAAGAGCTTCGGTTTGGGTTAATTTTTGAGAAAATCGAGTTACAAGTTTGCATTTCAATCGCCGTTTGTTCAATAATGAAAGGCTAATACTTTGAATGGGATAACTTCATGGTTTATCAAGAAGTGAATATTAAATGGATTATAATGCCTTTAATAACTTTTACTTCAGTCTAAACTAATCAATTATTACAAAGTAGAAATGCTTTGATGAACCCTTTTCTACATTTACATGTCAACAAGCTTTTATTGTATCAAAATGAGTTGAACAGTGATCTGATGGTGGATGCTGTTGATGTGAAGAGACTAAATACTGTCCATTAGTGCTATTATAATATATCTCCGACCGATCGTTTTCGAGAAAATCGAGTACAAAGTTAAAACTTCAATCTCCCTTTGTACAATTATGGAAGCAGATCTCGTCATCAAACTCATTTTCCTGATGTAATCATTGATGGTCAATCATAAGATATGCTTATTTTGAGAAATAAAACTTTCCTTTTTCTGCAAAACAGATCAAGTTCGATTTTAGTTAAATGGTCCGTTTTCTGTCACCGTAAGAATTAGAGTGCTTAAACTTGTTATTCGTCCATAAAAGTTATTGGTACACATCAAGTATTGAACATTTTTCTCAATGAATCAATAGTTCTCTTGATTTTGGCCATTGACCTAAAAACTTTGAACCTCAATAATTCGAGAAAAGCAGCACCTACAATCATCATTGTTTGACCATTTACCAGATTTTGTAATGGGCTATAACATGATGTGACTGAATATCGAAGAAAATCTGAGCGTATCCATTTAACAATTAAAATCCTTGTAACGCATCTTAAGATTCTTGTTTGATTAAACATTTATTTATAAATCAAGTAGCATTTGGCAACATAAGAAATACAGAAATATTATAAGTACATTTTTTGTAGGATTCTGCATGACCTAATATTCAATATTAGCCCTTAATAAATCTAATGATTCTGTTTTTGATTACAGTATTTGCAGAGCAATTTGACGGTCCAAATTCAATTCAGCTTAAGCTGAAAATTTTACTGGTAAATCTTGTGGTTTACGATTGCGAATTTACTAAGAAATGAAAATGTTAAAAGTTTCGATAAAGTATCTCAGATCAGAACATTTGAGTTCTGACAGGTTTGATTTCAACTCCTACTGAATATAAAGCAACAATTAGAGTAAATATTGACAAAACTTCTCATTTTACAAGCTTTATGCATCAATAATATTGAACATTTTGAAACTTAAAGCACAACTTTGCAATGTTGAGAGGATCAAATTGACAATGATTTTGCTGTTTTAAAATTTCAGTTCATCATGAGCTATCAGAAGCATATGAGGCAGAAAATATAATAATTTGTTTTTTCAATTACGTTCAATACTATTTAATGATTTCATCATTAAATGTCTTACAGTAAAACTAATTAGAATTTATAAAGGCTAAATGGTGAAAACAATCAAAATATTATTCTGGTTGTTGCTGAATGAGCAAGATTAATGAATCTTAAAAATGAGCGCAATTAACTATTCATTTTGACTTTTTATTCATCAAAACATGAAAACAACATTCGTCTTTAGTCACTTGATCTGCTTAAATTGCATCTGCATATTAACTGATTATTAATAGATTTTCCATAATATTTAATCATTATCGTTGATTAAGTAGCTAGAAAAGATGTACAACATCATTTAATTACGAATCTTAAAGGTTATTTCATTTAAAAGACAATCAATCAACTAACAAATTATCATAATATTAAAAACAGCAATTAATTACCAGAAAATACGTCAACCCAAACCAGAAACAACTCCTTACCAAACACAGTAAACCAGAGTTGCAACCAGAAAATGTTTAAATAACAAAACATAATTGTCAACAGAATCTTTTGAACACCTTCAAGATCACCTCTTTGACGTTAAAGGTCAAGTATTCGATGGATTTGACTTGACATTTCCTTAATAAGGTAAGTCAAGGAACTTACAGAATCGACATTCATTGTCATTGAGAAGAGCATTATGGCCAAAGAGTAAAGAAGCTTCTTTACTCTGGCTTATGGTTCATTTACAAGAGAGTTTGATCTGGATTCAGGAAGATTCATCCAAGTTTCATCAGTTAAACGATTACGATCTATTTAATGATTTGGATTACAAGCCATCATCAACATTGGGTTACAGTCGATTTCATTCAGAATCTCAGTCAATAGAAATACTTCTCATCCATTCAGTTTCAGTACTGAATGAGTGAAAACTTCTGAGTAACAAGTTTAACCTTTCTAAAAGCTTATTCCTTCAATATCAAGTTATTAAGTTATTAAAATGAAAGATGAACAGAATGCTATTTGCTTTCCTAATTAATACTATCTTTACTTTTATATTAATGATGAAAAATATAAGAATTACAGAGTTTCTCCAATTAGTTTAGCATCGAGATATTAATCTGGGAGGGAAATCAATAGTTTGGAGTTTTGATTAAAAATTAAAAAGTGAAAAATATCTGAGCGCATTTACGCTCTTTAGCTAATACACTTGAGTTACAAAAAGATCTGAAAAGCTTTCTTGTGTAAAGGTTGAAAAATAATGAGTTTTCGTAATTGTACAACGAAATTAGAAGAAGACTATTCCGAATTAAGTCTGAAAGTTTATCGGAAATAATTAATCTCTAAATACACGGATTCTCATTAAATACATGATACACTCAGGCAATGGAAATAGTCTGAAAGTTTATCTCGTTAATTCGCCTTCTTTTTCCTGTAGCATTTTCAGAGAAACAAATCAGATGAACCAGATTGATTAGAATTGAAATCTTTGCCGAATCAGGTTTACATGGATTCCTAAATCAAATAAACATGCTGTTTAAAGGGCATTAACAAGTCAATAATTCAAGTTAACTTCCGGATTCTCTGGTTAAATTGAACCTTTCAGTCCACCTTTTTGTGGTCAATTCAATTGCCAGCAAAGTATAACTGTAAAACAGTCTCAATATAACTGAATGTTTTTGTATCATTCATTTGATTCGGAAAATAATCTCGTCTCTCTTCTTGACACATTTTTCATTATAACTTGTCATTTCAGATTCATTTCCTATCATCTAATTGAATTCCTGTGAATTTATTCATTGAAAGGTAAGAAGAAGAAAAAAAGTGTTCAAAGAAGGGAACAAAGAAAAGATTGAAACAAATGAAGTTCTTATTCAGTTTCACCTTTGAAGATTGAAGGATTCACAATTGTTAAGAGTTAATTTCCCTTTTCAACTATTAACGGTCCATTAAGACCATTAACATTGAAAGATATTGCAATTATATTGATAACAGCCTTATCAACCAGTGTAACCTTTGATATCTTCAGTCTTCCCTGTTATTCACTCCCAGAGATTGAGATTTGCCTTTTTGTTGTGAGAAGGTGAAAAGGCTGGAAACTCATTGATAATCTTTCTCCAGTTTTCTTGTTATTCAACCCACTTCCGTTTACTTTTAATGTAATAGTGTTTCAAAGGGAAATTCTGTTGATACAGCATTTTGTCAGGTCAAACATGTTAACATGTTGAGCTGACTGAGCAAACAGTTTCAAAATGATTACATTTCCAAATGTTAATTTATATTCTTAATATTGGAGCAACTTCTTCACTCCCAGTCTTCAGCAAATAAACCACTTTCATTCTCAATCAGGTTGAATCTTTCAACTGTGAAGATAACCCTGAATTAACATGGAAACAATAATCACAATAAAAGAGTGAAAACGTTTCTTTCATTAATATTACAACTTGTTCAAACCTTCACTTCAATTGCAGTAAACATTGTATTCAGAAGTTGAACATTTCACTGACAGAATGGCGAACAATCACTGGATTTTTAAAAGAAAATGTAATTAGTTGATGTTAATTATCGAATTTAGTTTTCGTTTGTGTTTTTTTATGTTCATTTTTCGATTCAATTTTGTTTCTTAACCTTTTCTGGTCATTTTTAGGCTTCCGACAACTTGTTAACCTGCTTTTTGGGTTATCAATTTTCAGATGAATAGAAGGTTTCAATGAGAACCTCATGAGAGTTCTAATCTCCATTCAATCTTAATCAGTTAAATTGCTCTCTTATTCTGATGGTTATATGGCAACTCTCTTGTTGTTGATGATGTTGATGAAGATGAAGATTAAAGAGTTTACTCAATTTCACTCTTGCTCACATCTAATGACACATTAAACACACAGTTATTAGCCACAAAAAGAGTATCTGATTCTTGTTCATTTATCATTGACTATTCATCATTGACCACTTAACTCTAATTGTATCCAACATGGCAAATTAACACGAAACATCAAGCCCACAAGTCTTATTATTAATACTTTATAATGAAAATAATCTTAAACTCGTGGATTCAATGGAAACATAAAAAAGGCCAAAAAGAGTCAAAAAAATGAACTCTTTTCTCTACATGAAAAACATTAGGATAACTTTCAGATAATGTAATATGAAGATTACCTAAAAACTAATCAAGTTAATTAAGAATGTAAGCAATTTTATTGTAAATCATCTTGAAAAGGACCGAAAATAATACAAAAAGAGGAAGTATTTGAAACCCAAAAATAGAAGTGAAAAGACAATCCCAGAAACTTTTGGGTTGAATTGGGTCATTTTATTAGTTTATTATTTTATTTTCAGGGAAATTTTCAAAATCTTTTTTCATGTAAAATCGGTTTTAATTTCCATTCCACCATTTTGATAAAAATAAGTTGAACTTTTGTCAAATTTGCTTTTTCTCGACTTCAAAGGTCAATCTAAATTATCGTTATTTTCAAGTAAAACTCATCATTTTACATTAATTTGTAATTACAAAAAATGATATCCTATACTGATGACTTTACCATCTCTTTGGAAGACATTGTTACTCATTAAGTTAAGATCCACTCTCTGGGTTTGGGTTAATCTAATGCCTTCACCATGCAAGTGAGGATGGATTCATTCTGGGAATTTCAAGTCATTTTTCGAAAATTACTTCCTATTTCATGTGAATTAACCTTCAAGAACAACAAGATCTTGAGCTTTAAGGCTTAATCTTTTCACAATTGAAAGTTATGGGTTAGAAGTTCAAGATTTAAGGCTGAAAAATATTATGATAATATTTTAGGTTGAAGTTGTTTTGGGAAAATGTTTTTTCAAAATGATATTTAAATGTGTTAAATATTTTATTTACACTTTATTGAATTTAATTATGAATCAAATAATCTAACTTGTAAGTCAATCAAGGATAATTGTTGAGGATAAATATAAGTAACTTGACTAATTGTAACTGTAAAACAATGGTGTTAATTGTTATCAGTTGACTTGAACAAAATGAAATTATGGAGTTTAATTTATGCCAGAAAAGTGTAACTGTTTCTTGTTGAATTATTTCATGAAATGCTTATGAATTTTAACCATTTTTGTTCAAGTTTCACAGTCAAATGGATAGCAATTTGTTGCAGGCAAAAACAAATCTTTTACAAGTTTCATTGATTGAAGAGTGAATTTGCTTGTAACCTTTTCATTGATGTGGCGTTGATGAGCTTTTATTTTTATCCTTTCATCATCATCATCTTCTTGTAATAAGATATTGTTCCTATTCCACCTACCTGTACTCATGAATATCATGATAAAATGAAATAAAATGAAATACAAGAAGATGAACAAGAAGGAAAAAGAATCAATCTGTTGTGCTCTGTTAAGTTTGAAATGCTATTAAAAATTGAGATGAACATCTAATAAACCATTTAATATAACAAATGTTTTTTTACATTGGTTGACAGCCATAGATATTATATAATAGATATAAAATATCTGTGAAATGATGTTTTACTTTGTTTGATTTTCAATCCAGGAATTGGAATGAGATTCTGTTAAATTACAGGGAACAATAATGTTATTAATCTTTATGGGTTGGTCGTAAAAAATTTAATCTTCAATGGTTTGATTAATGTAATTGTCGTAAAAGCTTTTTAAAGGTGAACTAAATCAATGAAAGCTTTCATCTAAATATTCAAGTGATGAGTGAAAATTACTTGGAAACATAATGCTCATTAAAAGCTGCAACAGAGATGTAACAATTAACTTACTTAGGTTAAGTATAATCTAATTTTTCCACACTGTTAACCATTACCATGTCCACTGATGCTAATGTTACCTTTAGAGATTCAATTTACTGTTGTAATCACATTGGAAATCATTGATTGTGAAAATTTGAAAAATATTATAATTTGTATAATAGGCTTTGCTTTGGGCTAAATTGTTGTAATAAGCAAATGAATTGAGTGAAAAAAGGTTTCAACAATTTGAAGGTAAAAAAAGAGTAAAAAATTGATATTTCACTTTCACTGAACAAACTAATTTGATTGTTCAATTAAACTGACTTTTTTCAATGGGAATCGGTATTTTTTATTTCTACTCAATTCGCTTGTTTTTAAACATTAATTATGTTTTCTCAATGAATCGTATGATATATTTAAGGCCAAAACAATTGTATTTAAAGGTGTTTACGGTTTTAACTGGTAATCTAAGGCTTAATCGAAGGTAACAGGTTAAAAGGTTAATATTGTTAATGTTTTAAGACAACTAGCCATCACTTTTTTGGGTTACTTTTTTATCTTTAAATGACATTCAATTGGCCTGATCATTGGTGTATATTTAAGGGGTTTTTTGCTCATTAAAAAATGATTTCAGGTCAGCTATTGGCAATGTTGAAATACTGGTTACTTTGAGTTACTCATACATTGCATTTCGTTGTTTACTAAATGTGTTTTTGTTTTTGTTGGTGAAAAAATTACTTTTTTTCCTCATCTTAAATAGCCACTGTTTACTTGGACTTTTAAGGTGTTGACAATCAATTTAGGTTATTATCAATTATCGTTTTAATTTTTCATATAAAAGTGAAAGCACTGGAGGTAAGAGTAAAATACATTGCGAGCTATTGTCAGGTTTCATTTGTCCAGTTTTATCCATTGTTTTCATTCGTTTCTTCTGCTCTTTTCAATTTAACTCAATTGTCAACTTGAATCATGAAGCTTCTTCTTATTTTATTAATTGTTTTAGTTGCTGTTACTATGATAGAGAGTCATAGGCGTCATCATAAATGCTGCCATCATCATAAACATCACCGTAAACATCATTGTGCAAAGGCTGTTCATCATCATCATTTGGTAAGTTAGATAACATTTTCAATCATTTAATATAAATAAATATCTTTCTGCCATTCTTGGTTGATTTTTATAATATTTAATATTAGTTGATACAGAATCTAATTTGAAGATGAGTTTCAGTTTAACCGATTGTTTTATGATATTATTTCCCACTTATATAGCATGACGGTAAATCTCATTGGCATGACCATGGACATCATCACGGTCATCGTCATGGTCATCATCATCATGGCCATCACCATCACGGTCATCACTATCATGGCCATCACGAACAAAAACATAATCAACACGGTTGGGGACATGTTATGGGTATTGAAATGGGCAAACAAGCCAAAGGTTCGGCAAGTTTTAGGACAACAAGATTTGAACCGATTCCTTGGTATGTAACCTCCTCATGATCAGAATGACTGTTGATTTCAAACCAGAAATTAATTTGTTATCAAATACCAAACCATAATGGCCCCGAGTAAAGACTGTTAATTTAAACTGTAAATACAATATTATAACGACGAAGAAAATTTATTTTTACATATTCTATTTATTTACTTGTATATTGTAAATATTTAATAAATTTTTATCTTTAATTGCGCAATTAGAATTTTGTTTTCGTAATTTTTGTATGTTACTTTTCATGTTTTTATACTTTAATTGAATAATTTCAATTTACAGTTGAGCTGGCTGTCTTACGTGATTTCCAGACGATCCCTTAAAGTTGGGAACGCGCCTTACAGCTGATTATCCACATGTCTTGACACAACTTTTAGTGATGGATTTAAATTAACTTTACCAAAGCTTTATTTAATCAAAATACAACCAATTATCCATTCTTCTTTATAAATGTAGTTATTTTTTCCTGTTATTTCAATTTTCAGTGTCATGTGGCTGCAATCACTAATTTTTAATCGAAGTATATCAGAGTTTGGGCCATCGGCCTTCAGATTACTTTCGACACCATTGTTCATCAATGTCAAATTTTTTCAGAGATGCTCACAATCTTCCAAATCGGCTAATTATGTTTGGACACATATAAGACCACCAACAGAGAACCAGAAATTATTCGAGATTTTAGTTGGCAGTGAATATTCAACCAAGCCTGTTAATCCACATGTTTCTGATAATAGTGAACTTCAAATAATAAACCCATTTTTAGCTGACTCTAACTGCAGGGATCTTCTCAATAATTCTAATAGAACTGAGAATACACGTGAAGTTTATGCCAAATTCTTTGAAACAATTAAGAAAAAAGAACCTGATTGTCTCAGTAAAGTCTCAATTTTATTAAGAAAACATTTCTGTGATTTGATTCCTACCAAAGCTCCTTTTGATTCTTACTGGGATTTCGTCAAAAAGCTTGACTTGTGTCTAGTCAAATACTGTACAGGACTCAAAAAAGGTAACAAAAATTTTAGTCATGCCTGTCAACGTTTCTTATTAACATGATACTCTTATTTTCTCATTCCAGATGTTTGGTTGAAACCTAATTTCATAGACGAATGTTTACAATTAACTATCGAATTGTACAAAATTTCTCCACCTACCTCAATGGTTTACTCTGATTGTCTGGTTAAACATATTCTTGGAAAAGCACCCAATCTTACACTGGAGCAGTTCTTGAGATTAATGTTTTGTTCAATAATATCTCGTAGAAAAATGGAAACTTCTCAAGTTGACTGGTGTCAAAAATTTATCAATCAACGTTTAGACTCTTTAAGCCTGGCTCAACTTTCTTTGATATTGGTTGCCTTTCATAAAACTAAAACTCACCTGACTGATGACCGCCTACTTAAGAGAATTTTAGAAAAGGCTGGAACAGAAGCGGAATCTGAACCTGATGCAACTATTCGATCAAGTCTACTTAAAGACATGGGGACATGTTATGGGTCTTGAAATGGGCAAACAAGCCAAAGGTTCGGCAAGTTTTAGGACAACAAGATTTGAACCGATTCCTTGGTATGTAACCTCCTCATGATCAGAATGACTGTTGATTTCAAACCAGAAATTAATTTGTTATCAAATACCAAACCATAATGGCCCCGAGTAAAGACTGTTAATTTAAACTGTAAATACAATATTATAACGACGAAGAAAATTTATTTTTACATATTCTATTTATTTACTTGTATATTGTAAATATTTAATAAATTTTTATCTTTAATTGCGCAATTAGAATTTTGTTTTCGTAATTTTTGTATGTTACTTTTCATGTTTTTATACTTTAATTGAATAATTTCAATTTACAGTTGAGCTGGCTGTCTTACGTGATTTCCAGACGATCCCTTAAAGTTGGGAACGCGCCTTACAGCTGATTATCCACATGTCTTGACACAACTTTTAGTGATGGATTTAAATTAACTTTACCAAAGCTTTATTTAATCAAAATACAACCAATTATCCATTCTTCTTTATAAATGTAGTTATTTTTTCCTGTTATTTCAATTTTCAGTGTCATGTGGCTGCAATCACTAATTTTTAATCGAAGTATATCAGAGTTTGGGCCATCGGCCTTCAGATTACTTTCGACACCATTGTTCATCAATGTCAAATTTTTTCAGAGATGCTCACAATCTTCCAAATCGGCTAATTATGTTTGGACACATATAAGACCACCAACAGAGAACCAGAAATTATTCGAGATTTTAGTTGGCAGTGAATATTCAACCAAGCCTGTTAATCCACATGTTTCTGATAATAGTGAACTTCAAATAATAAACCCATTTTTAGCTGACTCTAACTGCAGGGATCTTCTCAATAATTCTAATAGAACTGAGAATACACGTGAAGTTTATGCCAAATTCTTTGAAACAATTAAGAAAAAAGAACCTGATTGTCTCAGTAAAGTCTCAATTTTATTAAGAAAACATTTCTGTGATTTGATTCCTACCAAAGCTCCTTTTGATTCTTACTGGGATTTCGTCAAAAAGCTTGACTTGTGTCTAGTCAAATACTGTACAGGACTCAAAAAAGGTAACAAAAATTTTAGTCATGCCTGTCAACGTTTCTTATTAACATGATACTCTTATTTTCTCATTCCAGATGTTTGGTTGAAACCTAATTTCATAGACGAATGTTTACAATTAACTATCGAATTGTACAAAATTTCTCCACCTACCTCAATGGTTTACTCTGATTGTCTGGTTAAACATATTCTTGGAAAAGCACCCAATCTTACACTGGAGCAGTTCTTGAGATTAATGTTTTGTTCAATAATATCTCGTAGAAAAATGGAAACTTCTCAAGTTGACTGGTGTCAAAAATTTATCAATCAACGTTTAGACTCTTTAAGCCTGGCTCAACTTTCTTTGATATTGGTTGCCTTTCATAAAACTAAAACTCACCTGACTGATGACCGCCTACTTAAGAGAATTTTAGAAAAGGCTGGAACAGAAGCGGAATCTGAACCTGATGCAACTATTCGATCAAGTCTACTTAAAGACATGGGGACATGTTATGGGTCTTGAAATGGGCAAACAAGCCAAAGGTTCGGCAAGTTTTAGGACAACAAGATTTGAACCGATTCCTTGGTATGTAACCTCCTCATGATCAGAATGACTGTTGATTTCAAACCAGAAATTAATTTGTTATCAAATACCAAACCATAATGGCCCCGAGTAAAGACTGTTAATTTAAACTGTAAATACAATATTATAACGACGAAGAAAATTTATTTTTACATATTCTATTTATTTACTTGTATATTGTAAATATTTAATAAATTTTTATCTTTAATTGCGCAATTAGAATTTTGTTTTCGTAATTTTTGTATGTTACTTTTCATGTTTTTATACTTTAATTGAATAATTTCAATTTACAGTTGAGCTGGCTGTCTTACGTGATTTCCAGACGATCCCTTAAAGTTGGGAACGCGCCTTACAGCTGATTATCCACATGTCTTGACACAACTTTTAGTGATGGATTTAAATTAACTTTACCAAAGCTTTATTTAATCAAAATACAACCAATTATCCATTCTTCTTTATAAATGTAGTTATTTTTTCCTGTTATTTCAATTTTCAGTGTCATGTGGCTGCAATCACTAATTTTTAATCGAAGTATATCAGAGTTTGGGCCATCGGCCTTCAGATTACTTTCGACACCATTGTTCATCAATGTCAAATTTTTTCAGAGATGCTCACAATCTTCCAAATCGGCTAATTATGTTTGGACACATATAAGACCACCAACAGAGAACCAGAAATTATTCGAGATTTTAGTTGGCAGTGAATATTCAACCAAGCCTGTTAATCCACATGTTTCTGATAATAGTGAACTTCAAATAATAAACCCATTTTTAGCTGACTCTAACTGCAGGGATCTTCTCAATAATTCTAATAGAACTGAGAATACACGTGAAGTTTATGCCAAATTCTTTGAAACAATTAAGAAAAAAGAACCTGATTGTCTCAGTAAAGTCTCAATTTTATTAAGAAAACATTTCTGTGATTTGATTCCTACCAAAGCTCCTTTTGATTCTTACTGGGATTTCGTCAAAAAGCTTGACTTGTGTCTAGTCAAATACTGTACAGGACTCAAAAAAGGTAACAAAAATTTTAGTCATGCCTGTCAACGTTTCTTATTAACATGATACTCTTATTTTCTCATTCCAGATGTTTGGTTGAAACCTAATTTCATAGACGAATGTTTACAATTAACTATCGAATTGTACAAAATTTCTCCACCTACCTCAATGGTTTACTCTGATTGTCTGGTTAAACATATTCTTGGAAAAGCACCCAATCTTACACTGGAGCAGTTCTTGAGATTAATGTTTTGTTCAATAATATCTCGTAGAAAAATGGAAACTTCTCAAGTTGACTGGTGTCAAAAATTTATCAATCAACGTTTAGACTCTTTAAGCCTGGCTCAACTTTCTTTGATATTGGTTGCCTTTCATAAAACTAAAACTCACCTGACTGATGACCGCCTACTTAAGAGAATTTTAGAAAAGGCTGGAACAGAAGCGGAATCTGAACCTGATGCAACTATTCGATCAAGTCTACTTAAAGGAATTAATTATTCTCTGGTCATGCCCGATAACAATTTATCCAGTCGATTTGTCAATTCATTTCTTCGTTTACGCAATCTTACTGTGTATAATTATATGCATTTGTGTGAGTTCTGTGTAAACAAAAAGTTTTACTGTCCTGAACTGATTGACTCATCCTTAACTGTTATGGGAAAAGCGATAGAACATTTGAGAGAAAAGGACGTAGAAAGGATTTTAAAATGTGCCACCGCATTCGATCATCTCCAGCCTCCTTGTCCTGATCTTGACAAATTGATTCATCAAGTAGACTCATCGTGTATTCATTCTGACCCAGCTGAGCTGGAAAAAACTATCCCTTCATTATTGCGCAGCACTTTCCTTCTTGATATCTACCCACCAAATATGATTGATTTTATTTTATCGACAAATTGGAGTGCGAAATTGAATTTTTGTAAGATTCGTTTAATTTTTATTGCTTCATATTTAAATATTCTAGCATCCAGATTCCTAATAATGACTGGCTTAACTTTGTCTAAAATGATTTTTTTACATTTCTCTCAAATTGTTAGATGGACATGATATTCATTTGTTTTATTGGTTATTGATGACAATCAGGGACTGCCTTATGATCGACAAATATCCAGAGTATGTTGGAAGATTAAACAACTTGGATACAGTCTACTTAAAAGGGAGTAGAAACCCTCATTTAAGAACATCAGCCAACCAAATAATTAACCAAAATTCAGGAAAAAGCAGCATGAATAATAGGAACTTCGGTCTTTTGTACAGAGCAGCGATGGACGCTTTTCCTAATCAAATCGTTCGTCTAGGTTATTTATTGTCAACATCTTTAATACCTGATTTAATAGTAACACCAGTCCAGAAGCATTTACGTCTATTAGAAGGTCCAATCAGAACTCCGAACTGCTTTATCAAAGCACATGTTCTGGTTTATCAAACCAAACAGATGTATATTGATCGAAATTATACTCAAATTTCCGGACATTACAGGCTAAGAGAAAGATTGTTACAAAAATTAGGAGTATCTGTGATAAATATACCTTTTTATGAAATGTATCACAAAACTGATGACGATGGTGGTAATAGTGATCTGGTAGATTACATTAGAAGACGTATACAAGAAGTTGAATCATAAATTAAATATGACTCTTATGGAATTTAATTCATTTTTGTTCGTTATTTCCACCAAGATACAAGTCCTAAACCTGATTCTTCAAATGAACCCTGTAAAAGAGATGGTATAATTAGAAGCCAGCTAATTTAATTTAAATATTTTTAGATTACTTTAATTAAATAGGGTATCCGACGCTGTCGCTCCGTTGCAGGTTTATCTACTGATCCTGAAGGTTGGTAGATATCTTGGTTAGTGGATGTTGGACCTGGTGGTGATGTGTCGGTGAAAACTTCTTCTTTCACTTTGAACCGTACAGTTTCCCCAATGTCCATAAATAAATTGCTCTTTTCTCCGCAATTATCATATTCCCAGATCCAAACTTGTTCTTTCTCATCGCTATAAAAATGGCAAAAAGAGAGGAAGAGATGGGAAAATCAATCTAATGACGAAAAAGTCGAATAAATTAAAGCTTGTGAAGAGAAAGATTGATAAAATCAATTTCACGCAACACATCTCACATTCTCGAAGTGATTAATTGAACAATTAAAAAACAGGTGTATGCAATGAAAGGAAACTCATTTATATTGGATAAATCGAAGTTACTTACAATCGAGAGGGTTCAGGTAAACAATATGGAGGAATAATTATATCGTCAAAAAAACCTAATGAAACATGAACACCTTCACGTGAACAACTTCTCAATTTTCCAACAAGAACTTCACCAATAAACGGACGGAACACAAGAAACCTGAAATGAACTAAAACAATACAATGAAAGAGATATTAAAAATATTAAATATCTCAGAGTAATCATAAAATATTAAAACTTAATCATCAAGAAAGTTTTGCAGGAAATTGCAGCACATGTATAATTATGGACTCTTGTCAGAAACAGAGAAATTAATCACAATTAACTGAAAGAGTGAGTTAAATTACAAACCTTTCGTGTGTGTTCCAGAATCTCCTTGGTAGATGAATGATTCATTAACACTCAAAATATCAA
Source organism: Tetranychus urticae (assembly GCF_039701765.1). Lineage (NCBI taxonomy): Eukaryota > Metazoa > Arthropoda > Arachnida > Trombidiformes > Tetranychidae > Tetranychus > Tetranychus urticae. Next base: position 17,976,767 of record NC_142958.1, on the reverse strand, counting down.
ATAATGTGATACCCAGGCCGACATCAATAATTACTCGATTGGCCATTTTTCTATTGAGTTGATCAGCAATTGCTTGATCCAATGGAATGTTGAAGAAACTTGCAGGTACTCTGATAGTGTCTTTTAACTCAATTAATTGAAACATTTTACTCTAATAAACTGAACCGAAAATTCTTTAAACCGTGTGGTACTAAACACTTACATGTGGTAATTTGGCCAATGTTTGTAAACACAACTTTTAAACCATGATTATTACTGAGAGCATCAAAGCGCCATCTTGCGTTGCCGCCATATTTGATTCATAGATTGCAATATTCAACATTTGATCAATAAAACCATAAGAATATTTTAAATATTTTAATGTAAATATCAATTATATCTGTGATTGTGTTTGACTTTTTTTATTTAATAATGGTTCATAGTGGTCGCCCAATCTACAGATGAATATTTGCATACATTTTTGTGCAGCAAAGAGGTATGTCTCGTCAAAATTGATTCAAATCACTTGAACCAAATGTTATTTTTTTGAAAGAGCACAATAGGTGCAACTTAAAAATGGGCTCTGAAAACGTTTACTTTTGAACACAATCTTGCTCGAAAGTAGAACTTCTTTCGTCAAAGTATTTTTGTTATGAATAGTTAGCAACTCACTCTATTTGAAAACGCTACTAACGCAATGAAATCTATTTCAATGACTCTCCTTTTGATAACTTTCATTTTCGTAAGTATCAGTATGATGAATAAAAAGTCTATTTGAAATTATTTTAAAGATACTAAATAACTTTATGCATCCATTTAACCATGGCATTATACAAGCTTGAGAACAACCATTTTATCAAAACAATCAAGTCTTTCACGTTACACCAAAGCCAGACCCAAAATTACTAGACAACCAAGAAAGTAATTTGAGTAATAAAAGCATTGAAATATACGATATAATTATTGTACCAAAAACTTTATTCACTCATCGAAGCCACATTACAATTAATAAACATTGATCAACTGTTCATCGACTCTGGTTACCATCCGAAATCGAATTGGTCAGCCGTATCCTCGGTTATCTTCAATGGAAATATCACCACTTTTGAATCTTGAAAAACAATTGATCACTGCTTTTAGTGTTAACACTTCATGTCCAAAGACGCTGGTCACTTTTTCAAAAGTTTCGAGTGGACTTGTCTCTAATTGAAATTCATAAATCAAAACACTTCTGACAACTCTTGAATCGATTGACATTTTAAACACAATGAGAAGAGGTTAAGCAAGAAGCTTAACGAGACTGTATTGATCAGAAAAAAAAAGATTTCATACTCATCAGTGAAGTTGAGTCAGTTCATGATAATTAATCGACTCCCACCAAAGAGTAATAAACTTGTTTATTCTTTCAATCCCACGCTTATCCCATTTCTAATTGCTTTCATTTAATTGTTATCTAATCGTATGCTAACTCCTCAAATTACTTCCTTTCGTTACCTAGTACTGATTGTAAGCAATACTCTTTGATTGCAAGTGTAATCAATTTGATGGATTTGTTTAAACATTTACTAGAAATAATTTGGTTGAACTGTTGTGCTTTTGTTTGGTTCAACATTTATTTGATAGTCCAAATGATACTAAAAACAACTTTATTACTTTCAGTTTAGCATGGAATTAACAGTTTCCAGTTATCAATATTGAAATTCAAACATTGAAAACGGCTATAAATATGGATTTGATTACAAAGATGATTATATTCAGAATCATGTTTCCTCACCATAACAATCAGTATACAAGAACTCTTTACTCTATTGAATCAAACTAATTGGGATTCAAAAACGCTCATTTAACAAGATTCGTCGCCGTCAAGGTGCGCTTCAGCCACTGTCTTCTCCTCTTCAATTGCCGTTGACCTTTTATCCAAATCTCACAAAAAAAACTTGCGTCGAAAATCTTTTTTTTACATTAGACCTGTATTTTCCGTTCTGGTTAACATGATTTTGGACAAGAGCAGCTTTATAATTTATACAGTAATTCAATAGCTAAGGACACTGAATTTCAATGAAAGCCAAAAAGTTAGCGATCATCAAATGGAATCAAGTTGAATGTACTCTTGAATACAATAACACAACATTTAACCAAGATCATGGTTGAATCTTTTGTTATGTTTTCAGTTCGAGACAATTCAAGTTGAGCTACTTGGTTACAAGGAAAATTGAAATCTATTAAAGTCTAATCGATGGTTGCATCTTTAGCATCATGTAACAAAACATCTTGACCTTATTGTCTTGGAGCAAAAACCATTGGTCAAATGTTCTAAAATGCCACAGAAATTAATTTTTTGTTGTTGAATTTATTCAGATTTAACTGACTGCTCAAAATCTAAATTCAACATTAATAGCATTTAAATTTAAACTTGCAAATTTTTGATCTTATATTGTTATGTATTGACATCAGCAATGTAATACAAAAATGCATCCTGACGACCCTAGTATTTAAAGAGAGCTAAAAAAGTCCGAGCCATCATTTAGTGTCTTTAGAGAGAGCATATAAAGAGCTTTCAATTTGAGCATTTTCGTCTTAATAACTTCACTCATTGTCGAAATAAAACTTGACAAAAGTTTACTTTCATCACTCTTGTTGTAGCTAGAGTGTCCTCTATCGAGGCTTACTCTGCTCCTGCGACTAAATGCTATGGAACAATTGTTTTGTTTTGTTCATCCAATACAAATTGTTCCTTAATTAAGCTAAAAAAGTTTGTTCCTTGTTCTTGTGACATGAACAAGTACAATTAATTTCACCTTCGAACGGAACAATACAAAGCTGATAAAGTATGCGACAACTTCCCATTCATTCATTAACTTGGAAACCTTCATACCATCGAGTCCATTCACATACACCTTTTTACAGTTTTTGTTGGCTTTTAGTTTTTTTTCATTCGTCATTCCACCTCGAATTGAACAAAGCTTAAACATTAGAAGCGAACCTTAAACCTGCAATCATATCAATTTATCAATTTAATAGCCTTTATAATTTGTCACTCAACTTTTTTCGCATCTGTTCGCAACTGGACTGGTCAACTTTTTCAAAGTCAAGTACAGATTGAAATTCAAAATTATTATGAACCTTGGTACTTAATCGCCAAATATAAGTGATTTTAAGATTTCCACATGTGGAGTGTTACAGTTAAAATTTTCAAGCTATCAATTAAACCAATATTTAATAGGTAAAATGATGGATATTTTTGGGTAGGAATTATCTTTAATCAAATCTGATATAAAAAAATTATGTGTTAAAAAAGATGTTGTTCATTCTGATTGTGTTTTGTTTTTACATTGAATTTCCTTCCCATTGCTAAATATTAAGTCAATCTTCAATTAGGTTGAATGTACAATGAGAAGCATTTTTAATTACAATGAAAAACAAGTAAAAAATTGACTTCTTAATTATAGTCCAAGCTGATCTATTTAATCATTAAAGGAAAATTTTTTCAAATTAATCAGTTTTTTCGTGGATTTGTAAAATTGTATGTTTATTGTTGCTTGCTTAGCAGTTCACAATTAAATTGGTTTTGCCTGATTTTTTTCTGGTGCTCTTAAAATCAATTCATGGAAATGGTTAACCATTTCTTGTAGCTGATTGAGTCTGTAATGTCTGGATATTAATTAGATAGTTGAGATTTAAAGTGATTCAATAGGCGGTGTTTTTTAATCAAATATCCACCTTCTACTTGTAATACTAACAATCAAATTGAAATCAATTTTAGTGGCAAAACATTGAATTGTTTATAAGTTGTGATTGATCGTCCATTTGCTTCAGTGTAACTGATTAAGTGTAAAGTGTAAACATAAACAATTGAACCCAAGCCATAAGCCATTGGATTACTTAAGTTGCTATTTGATTTGTGGTGAATAAACCAAAATCCGTGACAAAATGAAAATTGCCATTCCATTGGTGCTGATAGTGCTTCAATATTGTCATTTAAGTTTAACAACTGGTGTGTCAAACAAAGATGATAAAAATACCTTAACTGCCTCCGAATCTCATAAAGATGAATCTTATGTTGAATTAATGAAGATGGATATCATTCCTCAGTTTGTGCATGGATGGGGACATCATGGTTGGGGTCATGAAAAGAAATGCAAAGAAGATCATGGATGGGGTCATGGAGGACACGGTAAGTTTAAATAAATAAATAACCTTTCGATATTAAGCTATCATAAACTAACGGTTTGTTGTTATTCACAGGTCATGGATGGGGTGGCCACGGAGGCCACGGGCATGGTCATGATTGGGGCTGGGGTGGCTGGGGTCACGGTGGAGGCCATGGAGGTGGACATGGTAAAAAGTGTGGACATGATCACGGTTGGGGCTGGGGTGGTCATGGAAGTGGTCACGGAGGTGATCATGGCTGGGGTTGGGGTGGACATGGACATGGACATGATAAGAAATGCGGACACGATCATGGTTGGGGATGGGGTCATGGAGGAGGTCACGGCGGTGGTCATGGCTGGGGCTGGGGCTGGGCTTGATCCAAGTCGATGTGATTCCTTGTACTCTATGTAAAAAACCTTGTATGTGAAAATTGTAAAAAGTATTCATTCCATATTTATTGAAGTTAATAATGAAATCAATAAAATTGACTCTCTAACACAGAGACTAAAATATTGAAATTGACAAACTTTTCTAACTTATCAACTTTTATTGTGTTCATGAAATGACGTTGACACTGTTATTTTTAGACCTTTTCACTGAAATTTCAGTAAATATTCAGTATCATTTCTCAACATTTACTAATGTCACAATCCATTTTCAGCTACTTCTTTGTGAAATCATAGCTATAAAAATGTTAATCATATTAGAAGTAATTTCAACAGTTTTCAGTTCTACTTTTGTAAATCTTAATTTATCATATTTTGAGCTATTTATTTTCAAATGAAGCCTCATAAATTACATAATTTTATTCTAGCCTTGTATTAAATCAATCGCAACTCAAACTTCTCTGATACACTTTTGTTAAAACTTTGAAAATTGTTTATTTATGATTTTCAGCTACTAAACCTAAAAATAATGTATATAATGAGCAATAAATTATTACTAATAATTTAGGAGAACAGTTAAAGTTGCTTCACATTTGAAGGATTATCATTTGAAAGGATAAATGTATTGACAGTTAAACGTAACACTGATTAAATGTGATTTTCTATTGCCTTTCATCTGCTTTTTAAATTATAATTCTGTAAAAATTTTAATTTCGGAGAAATTAGATTTGAGTAGAAATCGCAAATTGGACTACTCAATAGGCTATATACCTAGTTTTGATATACTGTGTTTTCACACTTATTTTTCATATTTGTGTATCGGCTAGCAAAAGGTTTTCTTTACTGTCTATCCCTTGCTACCTAAGTGTTTTACCTGTCCTGGCAAGCCTATCAAGGAATCCAACGGGGAAGGAAGGATGAAATAGTCCAGAGCTCTGGGTAAGTGAAACTGTGTTCACCCAAAAATCAGGACTTGTCTAGACACTGAAGTTAGTGGATGAAATTTCGACTAAGTCGACTCAATAAAACAGTGTCAAAAAACAACTCATTTTGTCTCTGACAAGGATGTGAGAGGCTGAGCAAAATCATAAATTCGTTGAATTTTTGTATTTTTTAAAAGAAAGACTGAAAACAGTGAAAGTTAGTTTACGCAGTCGACTTATAGTCAGTCAGTCGATGCAAGTATCGGCTAACTTCGGTGTCTAGACTTGTCAAATTGAAACGCTAACCCCAAGATACAGAATACGGCATATGAAGATTAGCAGTATTATCGTAAGTGCTAAGCATCAGGATACACTTATTTTGACAAAAAATCAGATTTATTTATTGATATCAAAGTTATAGCCCGAGCATAATTTAAATAATACTACTGTCGAGTACCCGGTTAAAGCAATCTTTTTTTCTCAGTCTCCATCTAGTGATAATGCCTTTCAGAAAGTGGCAGCGCTTAAGATTTAGGTAATGAAAGGATTCTATAAATTATAAAAGCAATGTAAATTTTCAAAAAATCCTAGATGGCGACTGTGAAAATTGCTTTAAATGGGTCTCAAAAAAATTGCTTTAACCGGGTACTCGACAGTATTTGCAATGTAATAACGTTTTTTTGTCAAAACAAGTGTGAAAATTTGCTGTAGCAAAGAGTAACTTGATATGAAAGGTACAGACATTTCACTATTAAGTTATGTACAAATAATTTAATGAACTGATCTTTATAATTGAATTACAGAAAAATAATCATTTATCTACAATATTAGTCTAATAAATAGCAAATAGAATCAGCTTAACCAGCAATAAATACATTAGGTTGTAGGAAGTTGTCGATAGATGAGAGGAATTGAATCAACGCCAGCCACCTTCATGATGATGATCGTGTCCGTGGTGATGATCGTGCCCATGATCATGGCCGTGATTATGACCGTGATCATGTTTATGATGGTGGTCCTTGTATTTGTGGTGATGGTAATGATGTTCCTCTTCACATTTGCAATGATGATGATGAAGTGGTTTTATCTCAAAGCTAAATTGGGAAGAAAATAATCAAATGGATTAAGACAATTGCATTGTTAAATTTGTGGTGATTAATCTTACTTGAATGGTAAAGGCTTGGATGAACTGAGCATTGAGTCAAGAGCCGAAGAAAAGAGGAAGGAAGATTGGAAGGTAAAGAAGCAAACAAGAAATAGAAAAGTTAATTTCATGTTGAAGTTTATCTCGGATTACAGTTCCAAATGCTGTTGATGTTTGATATTACTAGTTTGAATGTTATCTGACTTCTGATCTTTTAATCGCGAGTTCAACTGCTTTTATATAGATGAAGATTGAATAAGATTACTTGATTAGAGAATAAAGATCAAATTATTGGCCTTCAATGAATAAAAAAAGAGACTGAATAAATAATCCAAAAATCAAGATCAAATTGTCGATGAATTTAGTTTACACAAAAGGCAGAGTTTAATTATGACACATTAAATGGTGAGCCCTAAGTTCAATACTTGATAGATAACAATTAAGATCGACAAATTGTTTAAGTTTAACCATTTAAGGAATCAAAGAATTATCAAAGAGGATCAAAGTGTTTAGGCAAGTTTAAACAATTGGCTAAAGTGACAAGGTTGAAAAAGCCTGACTAAATTGTTGTACCGTTAAATTGGAGTGAAAAAGAGGATTAAATAAGTGATAGGTTAGGTGAATGAAAGTAAATAATTACTGTAAATTACAGTTGTTCACAAATTTCATCTGCTTAACAACTATTTACGAGAAAAAAAGAAAATCATGGACATATACTTGAAAGAATTTGAAAGAAAAACTCTTTTTTCTATCGACTTTCTTCTCACTTCTGATTTTTTCATTCCCTTCGACTCTTACATTACAAGCCTGAATTTTGTTTTTTAAAGCTTCCCTGACATTCATTTTTTACCTGTTAGTAGCATTGGAATGAGTTTTTTGAAAATTCAAGTTGAATTTTGAAATGGTGAGAGGTCAGGTTATCAAAGTATGAAACGATATTTACAAAAACTCTTTTTTTATTTCAAATATAAGCGAAAAAAGTAAATTTATCACTTTTATCCAGACAAATTAAAAATTGAAGACTAGTCTATTAATGATTAATAATTAATAATAACAAACCAAAATTAGAGCTTTAATAGTTGTAATTCAATTCTTGAGGATTAAAGAATTTATTAGGTGTTTAGAAGTTAGCAGTTAATTTTGGGATTCCGCTGATGATTTAAGGCTTGAGGTTCGAATTGATTAGACTGGTTGTCCAATCAAAGTCCAATGATGTTTAGCCACAGTACAAGCATATCGAACAATCCTTTTGCGATCATCTAGGACGCTCTTAAGGGAATGTAGAACCAAAGGTCGATAAGGAAGCAGTGTAATTTCATTAATTGTTTTGGCAATAGTGGTAAGACAATCAAGGGATTTACGTCTTATCTCAAGGTAGGGTGAAGCTTTTGAAAGCTCTAGAAGACGATTTATGATTCCAGAAATATTTCGAATCAGTGTTACTGAATGAGCTTCTACCATATGATTCAGGCAATCTAAGGCAGTCATCTGATTCGCTGGAGCATTGCTTTCTTCCAGATTGAAGATGGTCAATGATTGAAATTTGTTGATTTCATCTCGGATAACTGTTTTGGGTAGATTTTTCAGATGATTGAGAAGACAAAGAGCATAAGATCGTTTTCTCCACTCTGTTGATTCGTTGTAACCTTTCAACAAGGGCTGACAAGTTTCGTAGAAATATTTTTGCGTATAGAAAGGTGATATATTGAAGCCATTTTTATGGTTGTAATAATTAAAATCTTGGTGAAAAGGCACGAAGTTTTTAGCAATAGTTGAAACTATCAATTCATCATTTTGATTTTGCATTAGGTTTAAAAGTTGGTTGGTGAAAAAATTTGAAAATTCACCTCCTCTGATGACTAGACCACGGTTGCATGAAATTATAATTCGGATGGATGGAGTAAGCGTTGCAGTGTCTTGAAGAAATTGATTCAATTGAGTGTCTAGAAAATCAGTCAGATTAACCAATCCTTGGTCAGTTGATTTATTGAGGATCACTTCGATAATAACAGCTAGAGAGTCTATAAGTTGATTTGCGTCAGGTGAGAGGATATGCCTCAGTATACTTTGTATGAGATCAATCCAGGAAAATGAAAAATCTATCGATGAATTACAGATTATACATTCAATTACTTTAGACAGATTAGTTGGTGGAGTTGATGATGCAAATGAAGATGGCGATGAATCTTGACTCGGTTGCATAGTCCTCAATGAGTTGAGAAAATTTTCAAAGATACAGATTTTACAAGATGACGATGTTAATTGAAGAATTTTGCTGACTATTTCATTAAGATTTTCATCAAGCAATTCATGATCCAATTTTAGGATTGGACTCAAAATAGATTTGGAAAAAATCTCAAGGTTTGATGAGTTAATTATTTGACAGATGCATTCCGCGAAAGATTTCTTAACCTTTTTTACCAAAGCTGCAAGAAAAAATAAATAAATTTAAGTATATTATTGTTTACTTTTCAAAAATATTCAAAATACCTGTATCAGCCTGCGATTGATAAAACAATTGAACGGCAAGATTAGCTATCTTTTTAGAGCTATCTTCCGCAAGTTGGTTTCCTTGTAAGCAGCATTTCAATGCTTCAGATAATCTTAAAAGCCTTTCCAGATCATCATTTGTCAAATCACATGAGTCTAAATAAATAAAAATAAATAAATAGAATGAAAACATGATATAAATTAAATAAAAGTAAAAAACTTTACCAGGTAATTTTCCAAGCAAATTTTGAGTTATTTCCTTCTGGCATGAATCCGGATATTTAACACTAAATTCTGATAGTAAATCTCTAATTTTATTCCTGAAAAGAACAAATTGATTAGAAATTAAGCTGATAGATGAATACTTTATCAAACAAACCTTAATCTATCATCCGAAGAGGAAGGCTCACTGAGTGTTAAAAATAAAAGACCATGAGCTAGGGCTTGCTTTTCATGTGATTCCCATTTGAAAGGACACTGAACGAAATTGTAGAGACATTCAACCGCAATAAGTCGTATGTGATTTTCATGGGAGTCAAAAAGTGAAAGTAGGTGGGTAAGAAGTATCTCTTGATCTGGAATCCGTGGAAAAAGGTCATTGGACTGAACAGTTTTCCATGAACGAAAAAGATGGTTGAATCCTTCCAAAAATTCTTTGGGTTCACTAGAATGATCAAATATGACATTTTTCATCAAAATCGGCAAAACATGTGAACCAATTTTTTTCATATAATAATCACAACAGGCACTAATGGTTGCAAGAAACTGGATAGCTGTTCCAAAAAGTTTGAGAGAAAGCTTATTTAGTGCCCCATCCAGGTCACCTAGCACCTCTTTGAGAAATTTATCTGATAACTCAGGTGAATTTTTGATTGAAAGAAGAACGGTAATCATAGCTTGGGTAGCCTTTTCAGAAATTTTGTTTACATTTATTCTCAAAATGTCGAAACGTATGGCTGACCAAATTGAGCCAAGAAACGATGAAACTGCTTTTCCATAAACAGGAGTACAACTAATGATCATGTCATATGCATCGAGTTTAGCACTTTCCACATCTGATTCGAGTTTTTCAACAAAAAGTAGATATGCAAACGGAGCAAAAGATGAACTGGCCATAAAGCACTTTTTCAAAGCCTCGTGAAGATCATCTCTGGTGATTTGAATCCCTTTTTCTTTAGTCTGCAAAGAAGAAAATATTCTGAGATAAGATTGTATCAAGAGTAAGAGTTCGAAACATATAATAAACTAAAATAAAACCTTACAGGATTGTAAACAATCGGAAAATAACAGCTGACGATAGCAAATATCTCTTCTTCTAAATGTCCTAGAGATAAGTTACTGACTACTTTGTTGAATAAATCAAAACACAAAAGAAGACATCGAGGGTCGCGTTCTCCTTCCATAATTTGAATGAAACCATATAAAAAATCATTGTTGATAGACTTAAATGCTTCCACATGTGATGAGAATAGACTACCGATTAATTGGTAAATTATAAATCTCTCTTGAATAGGTAACTGTTGATTGGCAACTTCTCTATGGATTGCTGTAAAAATGCTTATCGCTTGCTTATTCGAGATCGGAAAGAATCTCGAAAGATGAAGCAATGATTTAGCAATGATCGGAATAAACGAATGGTGATCACTTAACCGAGAGATCAAATATTCAGTTAGATATTCGGTTTCTATTTCTCCCAAACTTCCAGGACTGAGCAATTCAATGTAACCTGCAAGAGTTTCGATTCCTTTGGTTCTTTCATCTAGATTGGGTGATGTTAAAGCTGTTCCATGGCTAAGAATAAAATTTTCCAAGCTTGATTCATTTAAAAGACTCTCATTAAGTGCCCTTACTAACTCTGAACGAGTATCCGTCATCCTAACAGAATTAAATCAAATTCAACTGGTTTAAAGAAAGTGCACACAAAAACAACAAAACATAACATTTGTTCAAAACATTTGAAAACATCTGAAAAAATAGTGAGCCTAGCAATCTGTTTCCGGAAAAATGCCAAGGAGACACTCCTTCCATCTTAAGAATTACCGCGTATTTCAAAGAAACAGTTTTTACTATCTCTTAATTAGTTTCATAATTATATTCAATCAAAACAACTGTAATTATTGCATGAGCTGTTGAGCAAGACTACAATTAACAATCAATGATTGCTAAAATATCTTGATAAAAATAAAATATCTTTTTTGAAATATGCGGTACTCTCTAAATTAGAGGGCGCTTTTAAATCTCCTTGGTTTTTGCTGGGGAAACGGAAATGAGAAAAAACTAACTTTAGTGTTGAGCATTTTCTTATAAACGTGCACTCTTTAACATCCTTTTGGATAGTTAGTTACTTTAAGTAATTTAATTTAATTTAATTTTGTTAGGATGAGTCATCGTAAGTTTTCGGCTCCCCGTCATGGGCACATGGGATTCGCTCCTAAAAAGCGAAGTCGAAGACACCGAGGTCGAATTGGTGCTTTTCCTAAAGATGACCCATCTAAACCTATTCATCTTACGGCCTTTATTGGTTATAAAGCCGGTATGACCCACATTGTTCGTGAAGTCGACAAACCTGGTTCAAGTAAGTACTTACAGTTTTATCTATTTTTGTTCCGATTACTCAAATACCATTTTTACTCGTTTGCTGATCAACAGAGGTTAACAAGAAAGAGGTAGTCGAAGCAGTTACCATCTTGGAGGCCCCACCAATGGTTATTGTTGGTTTGGTGGGTTACATTGATACTCCACGTGGCCTGAGAACTTTCAAGACTATCTTCTCTGAACATTTAAGTGAAGATTGTAGGCGAAGATTCTACAAGAATTGGTTGGTATTGGTGAATAATTTCAAGAGATGGGGGCATTACTTGTTCGCTTAAAGACTCCGCTTGGTATTAGTTTATCTGATTACCAATGAGTCCATTTGACATGAGTTATGTCTCCTCTCTTGAGCTTTATAGCTTCAAGATGAGACATACTAATGATGATTTTTACTCTACAGGCACAAGTGTAAGAAAAAGGCTTTCACTAAATATGCCAAAAAATGGCAAGACGAAGACGGTAAAAAAGCTCTTGATAAAGACTTTGCTCGAATCAAGAAATACTGTACCGTTATTAGAGTAATCGCTCACACTCAGATGAAGCTCATGAAGAAACGACAGAAGAAAGCTCACATCATGGAGATTCAAATCAATGGTGGAACTGTACCTGAGAAAGTTGAATGGGCTAGACAACACTTTGAAAAACCAATTCCCATTAGTCAAGTTTTCGCTCAAAGTGAAATGATTGATGTTATTGGTGTTACCAAGGGTAAGGGTACTGCAGGTGTCACCAGTCGATGGCATACCAAGAAACTTCCAAGGAAAACACACAAAGGTCTTAGGAAGGTTGCCTGTATCGGTGCTTGGCATCCAAGTCGTGTCCAATACACGGTTGCTCGTGCTGGACAGAAAGGTTATCATCATAGAACTGAAATCAATAAGAAGATCTATCGAATGGGTAAAGGTGTTCATGTTAAAGATGGTGAAACAATCAAAAACAATGCCGCAACTGAATACGACACTACCAACAAGACCATCACTCCAATGGTATGTATTATTCATTATATGAACTTTTCATTCTTATTCTATGATGATTCTATATGTGTATAATTTTGTACATCTGATTAATGACGATATCATTAGGGCGGTCTGAAAGATTTTTGTTCTTAAAATTTTATTTTTCTTTGAAAATATACTAATCGGCCATTTCTTATTTCTTTAGGGCGGTTTCCCCCATTATGGTGAAGTAAACTGTGACTACATCATGATTAAGGGTTGTGTAATGGGTCCTAAAAAGCGAGTTATTACACTTAGAAAGGTAAGCCATGCTGGTTTTTTATTTTTCTTTATTTTTCCCAATGATGATAAACTTAGAGCCAATCCAATGAATGTGATCATGATATTTCAATGATAGGACTGATCATGGCCTATTCTAAACATTGGTCATTTTTATTTTCATCTATTAATCATAATTCTTTTCTATTTTAGTCTCTCCTGGTACACACCAAGCGAGCTGCTCTTGAGGAAATCAAACTCAAGTTTATCGATACATCATCTAAATTCGGTCATGGTAGATTCCAAACTCATGCTGAGAAGAAGGCTTTCATGGTTAGTTTCATTTACATTTTTTTCTCTAAAGCTTATCAACTGAATTCTTTATTAATCTCAACCTTTTATTTACTCTTTAGGGTCCATTGAAAAAAGATCGACTCCGGGAAGTTGAAGGAAAGTAAAAACCACGATGTATCTTTGATTAGAATTTTGCATTCTAAAATAAATGAATTAAAACACAAATTTTATTTTCTTACATCCTTTCATTTTTAATTAATTAAAATTCAATCAATTTTATTACTTCAACTCAATCCTTAAATTGGTTTATTGTAAAACCAAATTGTGAGTAAGTTGACAATGAGATTTCTTAGAGATCAGACCTGAAAATTGGCTTGTTCGTTATAACTGTCCATTGGTAATACAGGATCATTTTTTAATTGAGAAGCCATAGATTCAATCTCTTGCAGGTTTTTAGCTGATGTTTCAAATTTATGACTTATCAATCGGCGATAGAAATGCACAGCGAAACCAATGAAGATAATAAAAATTGGTATCAAAAGAAGAGTCGCGGCAAGAGCTGCTTTGTGTCCAGTGTTTCCCTGGTTTACACCGAAGTCCCAGAACTTAACCCAACACAAGATAGCTATTTCAATAAGAAACAAAAAGATCCCAAGAACTGTTGAACATGTCCACGCAATTTCAATATAATGATTGAGCTTTTCATGTGGAGATTCACTAACTTTGCCAATTCCATTTATCGTACAGACCACTTCTAGGTGAGGTAAAATGCAAGTCGATATCATTAACGCAAGCATATGCATAGAAACAAGTAAGACAGTACAAATAGCAAATGATATAAGTAGTCCAAAAGGAATTGGATTCTTTGAATCAGGATTCAATTGCACTTCCACCATAGCTATCTGAAGATTTCGAAGATATTTCATGAGAGAGAAGAGAGGAAGAATGAGAATATTTTGTATTATTTTTTTGATTGTACTTCCTCATAAAGAATTCAAGGTTTCATATGAAAAAACAGATTTCTAGAAAAATTACCATAGCAAATCCAGATAATAATGCCGATGTCCTTTGAGAAGCCTTTAATTTAGCTCGACTGAGATGTAATCGTCGCCATGAAAGGGAATTCACATGGTCTTGTCGTGACATTTCCTTAGCGTTATATTTGGTACAGAGATCACTGAGAAAGTTGGCTGTTAGAGAGTCCAAATTTTCCATTACTATTTGAGCTACTTTGATCACTTTTTAGCTCTTCGTTAGATCCAAATTTTGTTCAGTCACCGAGCAGAACAGGTTCCCAGCACGTTCAATATTGTTGATTGTACACATTAAAAACAAATTAACTTAATAAAATCACAGTTTATTAATCTAAATGAAATAAATTGTGATAAATGAATTTTTAAAGATGTTGAAGAAATAAATTAGAACAAGTAGAACACAATTTGTTACAGTGAAATGAATAAACGGTTGCACAAAAATGCTCAAGATGAGATTTACATTATGAGATAACAATAAAAATAAGAATTGATAAAATTGACTAAATGGTATAATTGGTCAAACAATTTCCATTGGAGATTCAAATCTTCAAAGAGTAAGGTTGATGGTGGGAACTTTTGTGAAGAAAATGATTAACTAGACAATGAATTAAAAACAAAAGATTTCCGTAAAAATGCAGCAAAAAAATTGTACACCAAGATGAAAACTTGAGCTCAACATTTGTAGACAATCAGATGTTTCAATAAATAGTATAAAATCAGCATGTAAAAGTTCTTAAAATCTTAAGACACAATGATTTATAAATATAAATAAGTAGGAAAATAAATTGATTAGATAATGTATCACTGGTCAAAAAAGATGAATGCTGAAAATTGGTTGAGCAAAGCCTTACAGAATTGCCTTCTGAATTAAATGATTAGACGGCCCCTTAACCAGATGTAATATTTGCTGTGATGTATTTCATGAAAATTATTGAATAATCAATTTATTGACTATAAAAATGGAATAATGTTCCAATAAAATATTTTAATCGACACTTTGTGCTTAATCAGTGTACTTAAGCATAATATGATATCAAATAAGTCATCATTTTCACTTGACATTGTTGGTTTATTGGGTTAACCATACGTTTATTTCACCTCAAACCAATTGGTTCAGTTAATCTTTGATAAAAAATGGAGCTCAGTTTCATCTATTAATATTATCTATTATTTGCATTAATTTATTAATTTTTATACTTTGTTTGCTTGTTAATGATATTTCTTTTCTATCATAAAAAACTTGTGCCACTACAAAACTTATCAAATTTACAAACATCAGTGTGTATTTATGTGAATTACCTGTCAATTTTTATCATAATTTGTCCCTTCTTATATCAAACTGTTGATTTTCATTTCTATTATTTGCGTAGATTTATCTGAAGAGACCATCTACTGAGCTGATGAACATTGATTCCCCTCAATCAGGCAATGATGTTGAGCCTGTCAAGCTTGTCAGCGCAATGACGATTAAATTTAGTGAAGTCAAATTCAATCTATCAAATCCATTCATCACCATAATGATTCTTCCCGAGAGATCTAGTAATCATCAAAATAATTAAAAATGACCAAAATCCTGTGTTGATGTTGGATATTGCAACAGAACTTTACCTCTATTCTTCTATCGATTCTTAATCGTTACCAGCAACAAGTTAAACATTATACTCAAGCTAAAGAACTCTTTAATTTGTCAATTATACCATAAACTTCCGCTATCTAGATTTAAAGGATATATTTCTGAATTTATCTGTAATGATTTACAAGTCATGCCATGAACTGGAATTTAATTACATCAAATCTGGCAAAGAGACGTCTCTATAAGTTCTTGGAATATCACTATTCTGTAGACAGATTAGATGCTGATTGATTGGATTTCAATCTAAATACTGTGACTCGCCAAAATGGATGAATGGTTAAGGAGGTAGAGATTTTTCGCAGCGAAAAACAACGGTGCTCAAGACTCTAACAATCATTTGTCAGCTAGGAAAGTGTTTAAGATGGCTTTCGAGTCCAGGCTCTTCAAACAGATTCTTACATTGGTAGACTCACTGCTAAAGATGTCTATCTGATGGTCTCCGATGGGTCAAAATTCATAATATCTTACACTGTGTCACAGATTTAAGTATGAGAACTTGATATACGATTTATGGACTGAAAAAAATTTTTTTTATATGTTGTATCATTTTAATTGCGAAAAATCGATTTTAAGGAAATTTTAGTTCAAAGTGATACTCCATAATGGTTTATAACAATGATCATGTACAGTTAATCAATTCGCTGACTTTTGCTTGAAGGATAAGGAATTGAATCATTGATTAAGGAAACAGTTGATTAGTCTAGAGAATTTCTCGTGATTTAGTAACTATTAACACTATGATAATGATTATGCAAAGAACAATTGGTTGCTATAGAGAAGAGGAAAATGTTTCAAGGAGAGTGAATAATACGTGGGAAAATGAGGTTTATTTAACACCATAAATTTATATCTGATGAGTTATTAAATATTGATTAAACACAAGACTTAATAAACACATTGCTATGATATAACCTGTTTTTACTTGCGCTTGTCCCAAATAATAATGATTAGAGTGTTTGAATTTACCGGTTAATTCAAGAGCCGGTTACAAGGCGGGTCAGTCGATAACAAAATAAAAATTACATCATATAATTGTCCTCATAAACTGGAAGCAATGAGGTGAATCATTGAAACTATTTATAACACTTTAATGGTACTACAATAAAGCACCAAAACAAAAATATCAATAGAGAGAAACACTTGTAACCAGAGAATATTCGTAACACATGAAAAAGATAGTTCAGAGGCAGAGAGAAAACAAAATTACATTGCTCCAAGTTTTCCATGATTCTGGTGGAATTGGAGAAATTTAAAAGCTGAAAGTCAGCTCGGTTCAATAGTAAATCATGAGTGATCTTATTAAATTCAATCATTTGTTGACATCTTAATAGAAAAGTGAAATGCAAGTGATGAGAGGATAAACTGTTGTTTCCTATTGACAATGCTCATTGCAATTGGCAGTGTGTTATGGCAACATATTGGAAAAAAGACTTAGATTTATTAAAGTGAAGGAGATGATAATAAAAATCTAATTTAACTGTTGAACGCGAATTTAATCATTTTAAATTGGTCAAATTAATGTTACTTTAGATAGAATAGGAAAAAAAATTCTATCATTAAGACTGACTGTTACATGTCAGCGGCCCCCAAGCAAAAAGGAAGGGGAGTGGTAAATGTTTTTGGGCAACCCACAAGTTGAGATGAAATTTTTTGTAGCTGTATTCATTTTTTCATGAATACCAAAATTTGATAACACAATTTTGTTTGTTTCTAATCATCCAGTTTCTTCTATTTATTCTGTTTTTTTCTTTTCCTTTTCTTTTTTCTTTTTTCTTTTTCTTCTTTTTCTTAGTCTTCTTTCTGCTCTTCAGTTCTTTCTCTTCACATCTAACAGCAACATACTTTTGATAATTTTGATCCTATTCTATAAGGTGGTGGTGGACAACGATGGCTTCCTCAATTTGCATCAATAGTGATAATAATGGTGGTCCTTTACCTGGTGATGTTGATATGGGATCCAGTGAAACACCTATTGGACAGAGGTTAGCCATATTGGAGAAACAGTTGGTGATTGAGCTTAAGGTTAAAGAGGGTGCAGAAAAGTTATTGCAAATGTACACCAGTGGATCTTCGAAAGATAAAAAATTACTAGCTGAAGCTCAGTTAATGTTAAGTGATGCCAAAGAGAAAATTGAATATATCAAAATGATGGTGAATCGAGTAAAACATAAACAAGACTTGGAAAATATTGCTAAAGGTGAAAATAATGGCTCTTCTGGGGTTGTTGGATCCAAAAACTATGGAAGTTCACGAAGTGGAAGTTTAAGTCTACTCGACTCTCTGTCACCTTTAGAAATACGCATTGAAGAATTAAGGCACCGACTGAAGGTTGAATGTGCCATCGTTGACGGAGCTCGAAATGTGATCAAATTATATCAAAGCTCCAAATTAACAGACCGTAAAGCTTTACAAGAAGCTCAATCTAACCTACTGGAATCAAGTCAAAAAATTGATCTTCTACGGAAAGCCTTAGAAGTATGTCGATCACAATTACCTCCTGGGTCACCTAAATCAGCTTTACTCAAAGCTGACTTAGAGAATAGTCAATCTGTTACACCATCAGTATATTCTCCAACCATCCAAACCTTTAAATGTACAGATGATCTCGTTAATTCAACATCACCAGCCATCATATCTAAGCCTGCTGCTGTTACCGGTACCTTAGAAGTCCGGTTAATTGGGTGCCAAGGCCTTTTGGAAGATATACCAGGTCGATCACCCAAGAATAACTCCACTCCCGGTGATTTGAGAAGTTTAGTTCGTGCAACAAGTAAAGGCCTTAGCTTAAGTTCATCAAGATCCTATAGTGTTAAAGATGAAACCTGCAACGAAGTCATGGCTATACTTAAATTAGATAATGTCACCGTGGGTCAGACAAGTTGGAAAGCTTGCAGCCAGATGGCTTGGGACATGAGATTCTCTTTTAATTTGGATCGATCTCGAGAGTTAGAAATACAAATTTATTGGCGCGATTGGCGCTCTTTGTGTGCTGTTAAATTTGTTCGTTTGGAAGACTTTGTAGAAGAAGTTCGCCATGGAATGGCCTTACCCTTGGAACCTCAAGGAATCCTTTTTGTTGAAATTAAATTTATTGATCCTATGATTTCACGAAAACCTAAATTACAACGTCAAAAATTGTTCCGTCACAAAGATAAGAACATACTCCGTCCAAATCAAATGAATATCAATGTGGCCACATGGGGTCGATTGATTAAACGAGCTTTACCACAAGCATCATCTGAAACTAACTTAGCATCGAGTTCATTTTCATCTTCATCTAGAGTAACAGCATCAACCGCAGCTATTGATAAAGCAGCTAACTTACCTAGCTCACAAGGAATAATCTCTCCTACAAATGAAACTTCAGCATCAATATCGTCATTCAATGTACCATCAATATTACCAACACAGGCAACTATTATATCATCATCTTCATCATCAGCATCATCCTCATCTACTACTACACCAATTACACCTTCCGCTACATCTCACGCTACAACAATTATGACACCACCCCCCATTCAACCCATTAATGAGTCTCGTTATAAACAAGAATCAGCTGACCATAATAAGGCCCGTAGTCAGATTAAACCAAGCCTATCCAATGATTCACAAATTAACTCAACCCTGGAAAGTTTTGACTTCCTCAATGAGTGTAATGTCAATGATACCCTTCGACAATCCAAGCAAATAGTCACTACACCAGGATCAAATGAGGCTACACCGTCACCTCCTGCTTTCAGTGATTTACAACGAGCCAGCATTCATAGTATAGATGAGAATGAAATTGCTCGACTTAAATTAAGATACTCTCCTGGACCTGAGCCTATTATTGATTTAGCTGGAGAAGAAAGTCCTCCAAAAACAGTTACATCTGAATCTTATAAAACAGGAAAGCGGATGACAATAAATGACTTTGAATTCATTAGTGTTTTAGGAAGAGGTCATTTTGGAAAGGTAAGGATGTACACTTGCTGTTTCAATATCAGAATATTTACTTTTTAATCAATGGCTATGCTGCAGAAATGATTTAATTATTTTTCACGTTAATTTTGTTGTTTCATAAAAGTTGTTGAATTATTGAAATTTGAAGACAGACAAATGATTTCGACCATTGTTTTCAATAAATTTCAATCCCTTCTATCAAAATATTGCAAACTCAAAGATAAATCACAATTAGTTGAAGAAACCTTGAAGACTATCAAATGCCAATGTCTGATCGACCTGCTTAAAAATAAGTTAGTTAGGCTTCCATCATTATCTTTTCCCTTATTCTAGTCTTGTTCATGTCTTTCAAACTTTTTCATTCTCTTGTTATTCATTTTGTTTCACCCTATTATTATTATTCTTTTATCCTTTAAAATTATGTGATTACGTTTGATTATTTAATACATTAAATGGATTAAGGAAATCTATTCCAATGCTTTACAATCGATTAGATTTATTAAAAGCTACTAGTCACATATGAGAAATATTGCAAACTCAGCCTAAAAATTTTAAAGTAAAAACGCAATCCTTGAAATTATCTTTATTGACATTATATTTTGATAATTTACTATTAAAAAACGGAACAAGAAGATGAAGTTATTATAATAGAATAGCAATAATAACGGAAACATTTACAATCTTAAATTAAGGATTTTTCAACCTTTTTGTTACTCAAGTTTTCTCATTTTGATCTTATGAACTTTACCATGCTGATGTTGTGACTTTGCTCATAAAACATATCTGAATCCATCTAAATGTTAAAAGCGTGAGACTTGAAAAAATTGCTAGATATCAAGGTTATACTGATTTATCTTTCTCTTCCTGCATCTTCTTTGCATACTAACCGGCAAAGAAATGCAAAATTGACCGAAGGTTACTCAGGTTCTTACCTTTTTAAGAGTAACCATGCAATCTAAATTATTGCAATTATTATACAGACTATGATCTGATTTTGTGTTTTACCTTTCTTTCACCTGCGTCTCTCAACATTACCTCTTATCATGTTTTTAATATATTTTTGTTTTCTTTTTCTCCTTTTCAGGTTATTTTAAGCAGGTACAAACCTACTAGAGAATATTATGCCTTAAAAGCCCTTAAAAAGGGTGATGTGATAGCTCGAGATGAAATTGAAAGTCTTATGGCCGAGAAAAGGATACTCGAAGTAGCCACAAAAACTCGCCATCCCTTTCTTATTAATCTATTTGCATGTTTCCAGACCAGTCTTCATGTTTGTTTTGTTATGGAATACGCTTGTGGAGGCGATCTCATGCTTCATATTCATCAAGACATTTTTTCGGAGCCTCGGGCAACATTTTATGCTGCTTGTATTGTACTTGGCCTTCAATTTTTACACGAAAACAAGATTATCTACAGGTTAGAAGGAATATTATTAGTTATCTTTTAATAACAATAATAATGAACGTAAAAAATATACAAAATGAAACTAGTTAAAAGTTAAAATTACTGGTAACACTTTATTTTCATTATTATTATTACTGTTATTATTAAGGTAAAAAGCAACTGTCTAAGTTGGTTGCAGTAATTATGTGCAAAGCAAAGTTTGTTGACCGGGTTTCCATTCCCCTTCATTCAAACTATTTCCTTTCTTATATTTTTATAGTCACAAAGCAATCCGTTACAAACTAAATGTTTACAACTGTATGCAATGAGCAAATGTTTCAACGACAATTTTTAGAGTGCAACCTTGTTAGTTCATCAGCTGATGTATTTATACAAATAGACATACAAATTGAATTTAGGATAACTAACAGTCAAATGATGCAGATGATAAAAATGCTAATTGAAAGCATGACAAAGTCTAATTATATACAATGACAGATTAGTGATAATTATTAGCTTTGCGACTCAACAAACTTTGCTTTCTTCGATTGATTATGTTTCCTAATTGATTTTTTTAACATTTTTCTTTTTATTTCATCCCTTACAGAGATCTCAAATTGGATAATCTTTTACTCGATGCACAAGGTTATGTTAAAATTGCTGATTTTGGCCTTTGTAAGGAAGGAATCGGCTTTGGAGACAGAACCGGGACATTCTGTGGTACACCCGAATTTCTCGCTCCTGAAGTTTTGACTGATAATTCCTACACTAGAGCAGTAGATTGGTGGGGATTAGGAGTTCTTATATTTGAAATGTTGATCGGAGAGGTAAATTTGCCAATCTAAAGGTTTAATATCAATCTTTTGAATTTCTTTATTTAATTTCCATTTTTTATCTTTTTTCAGTCTCCGTTTCCAGGCGATGATGAGGAGGAAGTTTTCGATAGCATAGTCAATGAAGAAGTTCGATATCCACGATGTTTATCAACTGAATCAGTAGCCATTATGAAAAGACTTTTAAGAAAAAATCCAGACAGAAGACTTGGATCGAGTGAACGAGACGCTGAAGATGTTAAAAAACAATCTTTCTTCCGGCATATCAACTGGGAGGACCTTCTCGCTCGTAAAGTTAAACCTCCATTTGTGCCCACTATCAAATCACTAGATGACGTTAGCAATTTTGACAACGAATTTACTTCTGAAAAACCCGTCTTAAGTCCACCAAAAGATCTTCGATTCATACCAAGGCTTGATGACCAATTATTCAAAGATTTTGATTACAGTACGATAAGTTAGGCTGTACAATTTTTGTTAAAAAAAAGTTTTTTACTGCATCTAAAAGCTTTTTATTACATTTCACTTTAAATTCAAAAATGCACAATGTATAAAAAATTTTCGTTCCAAACCCTTGCAAACTAATTGTCGTTAATCAAAAAAAACCAAGCTCTATATCTTTCAACGTTTTAAATTACGAAGAGTAAATACGAAAACAATTTAAAGATGAATTCGGCTATAAATTAACACTCCTTTTCATATTACATTATAAGCGACTTAATTTTTTTTACCTTAATGCTTATTTTGATTTTGTGATCTGATTTTGATGGACTACTTAAAAAATTTGTAGTCAAGCTAAATGATGTAAAGGTTTTCGAGATTAGCAATTATTTCTCACAATTTCCTAGTTAATAGTCATTTTCATATTAAATTTTGATCAATATTTGTTAACGAAAATTAATCATTCGATTCATCAACCAATTTTTGAAACAATCATGATCAATCCTTTGAATGAATGTGATTTATTCCAAGAGAATGATCAAGCTAACGAGGGAACCGTCAGAAGTGTCCGATCGATATTGAAGTTTTTTTGATCGCTATCGGTACATTAGACCGTGCTGAAAACTTATATAAAGAATTAGCTGCCACCTTTTCGATTTCGGTATTTTATCGTCATTTTTCTAATAAAATTTGTATGCTTTTCTATGGGGATATGTATTTGTTTTATAAAAACCATCTTAAAAATGTTTGGTTGTGCAATAAAAAGTACATGTTTTTGTTTCAATATTTCAAAAATTAAAAAATGAAGTTTATCAATCCCCATAGAAAAGCATACAAATTTTATTAGAAAAATGACGATAAAATACCGAAATCGAAAAGGTGGCAGCTAATTCTTTATATTAGTTTTCAGCACGGTCTAATGTACCGATAGCGATCAAAAAAACTTCAATATCGATCGGACACTTCTGACGGTTCCCTTGTAAGATGAAGAAACCTTTATCAATAAATGCTTTTTGCCTGTTATGCCTTAAATTATTCAGATATCTATCAACATTGACACTTAAACGTAAAGTTCTCGTTCTTAAGTGTTTTTAAACATAAGTTCGTTCATTATGCAAGTAATATGCTGCATTATTTTGTCAATAAACATAAAAAAATTAAAATAATTTTAATTAAAAAAAATGTGTTTCTTATTTCATAAATGGCTCAATAGTTTGCACAACGTTTCACTAGTAAATTCAAAAAAAGCGCTTTTAGTTTGTAAAGGCTCTTAGGCTCCACCTACTCAGTTCATATGCTTTCAGTTTAGTTTCCGTTTCCTTACATACTTGTTTAGTGTAATTCTATTTTTCTTGAGGTTTTGATTTTTAATTTAATTTAATTATCTACGTTTAAAATGGTACGTAACTGTTATTTAATTGTGTCTTCATCTAATTACCTACTCGATTGCCATGTCTTAATCTTTCTTTTATCTAATCATTCATTCTTTCTTCCAGGGTTTTGTTAAAATTGTTAAAAACAAGGCTTACTTCAAGAGGTACCAAGTCAAATTCCGAAGGAGACGAGGTTAGTTGATTTCTCAGTGAATTTCATTCATTCTGTTCAATTTGTCCCTATTCATACCTTAGAAATCCTTTCTCCACATTGCTTTAACCAATCATTTGCCTTTTAATTTCAGAGGGTAAAACCGACTACTATGCACGAAAACGGTTGATTTGGCAAGACAAAAATAAATACAACACTCCTAAATATCGAATGATTGTTAGAATAACCAACAAAGATATTATTTGTCAAATAGCTTATTCTAAAATTGAAGGAGATTATGTTGTATGTTCAGCTTATTCTCATGAATTACCCAAATTTGGAGTTAAAGTTGGTTTGACCAATTATGCTGCTGCATACTGTACCGGTCTCCTTCTCGCTCGTAGGGTAAGTTGTAAATTTATTTCCACTTTTCACAGCTCCTTCCTTACAATAATCTGACTTCCTTTCTTTTTCAGATGCTTAAAAAGTTCAGACTGGACTCAATTTATGCCGGTAGCGAAGAAGTAACTGGAGAAATGTTCAATGTTGAAGACATTGATGGCAAACCTGGAGCCTTCAGAGCATTCTTAGATGTAGGACTTGCTCGAACATCTACTGGGTCAAGAATCTTTGGTGCTATGAAAGGAGCAGTTGATGGTGGAATTGATATCCCACACAGTGAGAAACGATTCCCAGGTTACAATGCTGAATCAAAAGAGTTAGACGCTGAGGTTCACCGTAAACACATTATGGGTACACACGTTGCTGATTATATGCGTAGTCTTATGGAAGAAGATGAAGAAGCATTCAAGAAACAATTTTCTCGATATTCTAAGCTCGGAATCACTGCTGATGAGGTGAATGTCCTTTTATATCTTCATTTTCCCTTTGTTTATAGCTTTTATTTCATTCTAAACTTGTTTCTTCTTTTTTTACTCAATTCTAGATCGAAGAAATGTACACTAAAGCACATGCATCTATCCGTGCTAACCCAGACCCTGAACCACCTAAAGCTAAGACTACAGAAGGTAAAAAGAAGAGATGGAACAAGCCCAAGCAAACTCTTGCTGCTCGCAGAAATAAGATTGCCCAAAAGAAGAAAGCTGTTGTTGCAAAATTGGAGGCTGAAGCAGCCGCTTGATTTAATTAGTTTCCAATTTATAACCTGGTTTAAATAAAGATATGTCTAAACAATCAGATTGGTCCAATTATTATTTCACTAAATATCGCTTTCAAATCAACACTTTTTAAGAGTCGCGCAACAAATTAATAACCTTCATTAATGTTGTAACTCAATTTATTGTAGTTTCATTGTATTAGGATTTTGATACTTTACCAATATCCAATCAACCAAATTTAAATATTTGAAAACTCAATCTAATTGTATTTCCTGTGTAAATGAGGCTAAAAAATTGATTGATTCAATTGATCTATTTCTGTTGGTGAAACAAATTGGTATAAAGCTCTTTGTTTGAATGGTAATCTCAAAGTTAAAGATGGGTGAAAAAGGAATTACGAATGATGATTAAAAGCCAATTTTATCGACATTATCAAGATAAATTAACGAAATGTTAATGATAAGGAAGAAAGATGAAGTGATGATAAAAAATTGGAAGACCATTTTGTATGTTATATTTACTTTATGAAGTAATTTTTGTAGAACGATTTGTAAATAAAATGATATAAATTATAATACAGATATTGTGGTGAAATGAGAGAGAAAACGCGTTTCAGATTGACAATTGCTAATCAAAAAGTAGGTAAGTAAATAATAAAATTAATTAGTTATAGAGGGAGGGAATAGTGAGAGAGAAAGAGAGAGAGAGAGAGAAGAGAAGAGACTGAAAAAGAATGAGAGAGAAAAAAGGAGGAGAAGAAGAAGAAGCAGAAGAAGATAAAGAAGAAAAAAAAACTGAAAATCCCTATTATAATAAGTTGATAGAATTTATATTTTATCAGTGAAAATTGCGATAAAATAAATAATTTGAATCATTTTCATTGAATCAGGTAGGGCACTAGGTTAAGGATCAATGAACTTTGCGATTTTAACAAACATGGTGAAGTTTATTAATTTAATTTGATCTCTTGATTGTAAATCCATCTGAACCTAACCTGTTTTAAAAGTAAGTCTTTTTCAAGCCACTCTAACTAACCTGTTCTTACCTGTCCCGAATCTTTTTTTTTCTTCTCCTTCTTTTCTCTCTCTCTCTTCCTTCACTACCGATCTCTCTCTCTCTCTCTCTCTTTCTCTCTCTCATCATCATTCTCATCTTGGTCATCCTCATCATCTTCTTTTTCTTTTTCTTCTTCTTTTTTTCTTTCTTCTTTCTTCTTCTTCTTAAACTTTCTTCCAAACGATTTGGTTTACTTTCCCTCTCAACATTCATCATCACCATCAACATCACTTTCACCATTCTTATAATACTTTTTCACTTAGTCATTTTCATTTCCCAATTGAAAGTTAATTATGTTCAGTTGATCAACAATAAAAATCCTTGTTCTCATCATCATCGTCTTTTCCATCAAAGTGTTTAATCCCTTTTCTTTGGTTACAAACGACTGAAAATCCCTTGAAAACCATGGATATATCCATGTTAATATCATTTTCCGATCAACAAATCTCCGACATCTCAACTTCGTGTAATCATCTAATGATTGATCTTAATTATATAACTGATTATGGTAAGTTTAATGAAAGCCAAAGTTAACCATTTAACCAACCTGTAATCGTCCCTGTAATCACACTTTCCACCAATACGCGTTGATCCTTCATCATCATCTCCATCCTTCATCTCCTCTCATCATTCATCATCTTTCTCTATCCATTTCTTTCTTCTTACCTTTTTCACCTTTTCCCACTTTTTACCTTTAAATTGTCAGTCAATAATGAAAGGCAACTCTTTGATTCCATTTAATGCGCAATTAATTTATTCGCCTTTTCGTTTCTTCCAGTTATTTCCAAATTTTTGCAAAACTCATCGATCTCTTTCTCATCTTGCAATCAAACTGTCTCATCTGAAGATGGAATTGATCTCAAAGCCTACATTTACCTGTAAGTTACCCTCAAAATTTCCAATCATTTCAATAAAGAATCAGACAGTTGAACGACTTTTCAATTTTCCATCCAAATACAAGAAAATATTGTCAAACATTGACCGATAAATTTAAAATCTTGATCATTCTCATGATTAGAATTGGGGAAAAAGCATTTGAGTGAAACTGAAAAGTCGTGAAATTACTGATGAACAAATTATGAACAAATGATGAAACAAAATGCATAGATTGAAACAAAGCACAAGTAAAGAACTCAAGTTTGAAATGTTTGACCTCTCCTTACCTTTTCTTGCCCTTACACGTTGACCCTTTATTTTGGCGCAAAATTTTACGCTAATTTCATCATGACCATAACCCTATACCTGTACCTATATGGTCAGTAAAAACGTCTCTCAGTGTTTAGCCTTTTATTGACCTTTGTTGCCATCTTGCTCGTCATCTCTTAACTCTTTTCAAATCAGCTTCTACTGGTCACTTGACAGGTCAAACAACTTGTAAAGCTCTAGAATATGTTGCATATTTTGTGTTTTGTTTTCACAAAAGTATTCAACTCTCAACCTAATAATTAAGAATGCCGAGTAAAAATAGAAAAAAAAACAATTTTTGATGAGAAACAAATACAGGTAGAAACTGGAGGTAAACAAAATTTGAAAGAAAAGGCTTTTGACTGAGCTTCAAATTTGATGCAAAATGTAGACTAAAAGAGGAGCCGAAATTTACCTTAAAACTTAGAGAAACAACAATTTCTTCTGTTGTTGGTCCATCGGAAGTCGCCAGTTTGCTTTCTTCATTCATACAAAACTGACCCATAGGCCATACTCAAGTTAGGGTCAATGACATATCACAATGACCCATCAACCGAGAGCAATACATTTGGTCATTAACTCTCTCCTTCTCTTCTTTGACCTTCTTAAACCTTTTCATCTCGACTATTCCAGTTAACAAAAATATATTGACCTTTACCTTAGCCCTTACCTTGCTCCTGGTCAAGACTGACCATCCTTTTGGAATGTCCTTTCCACAGTTATTATCGATAAGAATATTTCTTTTGTTACATTTTTTCTTCTTCTCTTCATCATTCATCTTTACCTTTTTACCTAAACACAGTAGTTGGTCTCATTATCATCACTTTACCTTTCAAGGTCATTTCCGTTAACCTTTACTAGTGACCAATCCCATGTTAGAGAAGGTGGAGTTATAAAGGGTCAAAGTTTTGATATAGGTAACACAGGGTAAAGGTCAGCATGAATGGTTTGTGTGGATAGGAAAAAAGGATAACAATTGAAATGGAGAAAAAAGTAAAGAATGAAAAGAAGAAAAAATCAATTTCGAAATGTTAGAGGCCAACAAAAAGAACGCAAGGTTAATGACTGACCAAAAGAAGCGACCAATAGTCAAAGAGATAAGGGTCAAGTGTACACTGAATGAAAGCGAAGCTCAAAATGTAACATTAAGATGAATGTTGAATGAAGCCAATGTTTCACAATAAACAGTTTGATCAATTTTTTGTTACAACTTTACCTTTCAACTTCAAAGCTGATCAAACAAACTCTGAGTAACAAACGAACCAAAAAATGAACGAAATGTTTATTATTAGAACCAAATGAGACTCGATTCACAAAAAACACAAAGAAAGCAAACAATTGCGTCTTTTCATTTTCTGGTGACATTGTTGAGAGTCGCCACATTTTTCAAACTGAGTCAAACCAAGTTGATCACTTGGCACTTGTTTGGACTTGAATGGACACTCTAAGTACACCGATCAATATTAAGTCAACTTGTTTGCTCAATCAATCAGGTAAAACAATGGCCTTTTGAACCTTCGTCTCTTGTGCTTCGTCCAACTGGTAACATCACTTTTAGCTTTGACTTCATTTTTGTGCTTATTTTTGTTTTTTCAGTTTTCCTTTTCATTTCTTTATTTTCATTTTTTTTCTTTATTTTTTCTCTCATTTACAGATCTTTTATTTTATTAATTTTATGCCTTGTTTTTGGGGCAACAATTTATGATTACAACAGTAGTGAGTCTGAAACAAATGAAGACAATTGTAACACCAATTTAAATCTAATGAAAGGCCAATGTTCATCCATTGTCAGCCTGGACTCGGTTCCATCGGTTGACAACAATGTTGACTCGGATGAACCTTTGGTTAGACGAGTTAACCTTTTTAAGTCAATTGTATTAGCTTTTTCAGCCAAACAAAATATTAATTTAATCCTCGATACAAACAATAATCACAGTAGCAACCCTAGTAATCATAATAATCATCAAATTAGGAACCATTTTAATAACAATAACAATGGTAAAAGTGACAATTATCACATTGAAAGTTCAAATAGAAACAGAAGTGATGATAATGCAAATAATAATACAATAAACAGCAACATTATTGGTGATGAGAATGGCATCAATAATGGTAACAATAATAATAATGTTAACGGCAACATCAATGATAATGTTAATGTTAATAGCGATGATAATACAAATAGTGATATGAATAATGGTAATCGTTATTCAGAGAAGCAAATTTCATCAATTCATGGTCTCAAAGTTATCTCAATGTTTTGGATTATTGGTGGTCATTCATATTCATTTGCCATGCAATGGCTTTTCTTTCAAAACTCACAAGACATTGAATACGATTCCAAAATGATAATCAGCCAAATATATGCCAATACCAATTTTTCAGTCGATTGTTTCTTCTTTACAAGGTAAATTCATTTTCCATTTTTTTGCTTTTCGTTTCTTCCAATTGTCCAAAACTAACAATTCTTTATTCGTTGCCTTTAAGTGGTCTTCTAGTTGGCTATGCTGTGTTCAAAGAGCTTCGTCGTTTCGGTCGATTAAATTATTTTCAATTCTATCTTCATCGATACATTCGAATGACGCCTTTAATGATGATCATCATCGGCTTTTGTGTTACTCTCCTCAAGTACATGGGCTCAGGACCAACCTGGGTCGAATCAACGACCATGTTTGATAAATGGTGCCAAAACAATTGGTGGATCAATTCACTTTATCTTCACAACTTCATCAACCGGGAAAACATGGTAAGTCCTTTGCATCGAGTTTCTATTGTCTTTTCATCGAGTCTGAAAATACAACCATTATGCTTAAAAGCGAAATTCAATCAAATTTATGAATGAAAGAAATTTTGATGATTTCATGATGAGAAAAGAAAATTTTTAAACACAAAAAAATTTCCACATTACTAGGGTGAAATAACGTAATTACCAGTTGCAAGAGTTCAGTATTTTGTTTAGATATTAGAAGTTCATATTTCCATATTTCCGATGAAAGGAGACAAAAAAGTCTTTTCAAAAAAATGATATAATTTTACATCGCCAGAATTCAGTTTTGTGTGTGTGTTCATACAACATTGCTTCATGAAACAAGAAAAGCAAATTGGTTTAGCAAATTCCAAGGAATGAGATATTAGCTCTTAAGTTTAGGATGATATTTTCTGAATTGATTGAACCGCTTTTGATGATGGAAATTATATAAACTGATTTTGATAATGAAATTGACCAAATTTTGATTGAGTTTCGTTTGCCATCATTTTTAATGCAAAAGCTGAGATGATTATTCATCAATAAAAGTCTAGTTTTTTTTCATTTAATTTGTTTTCCATTAATTAATGTTAATTTTTTTCTTTCATTTGATCCTTTAATTGGTTAATTTAAATAGTGTTTAAGTCACTCATGGTACTCAGCTGTTGACATGCAACTTTACTTTATATCTCCATTAATCTTGATACCTCTTTTCTGGTTTCCCTTTTGGGGAATCCTTTTAATTGTGTTGCTTCTCACTGGATCAATGATTATCACCGCAACCTTAACAATAGTTAACCATTATCCACCGGTTCCTTACTTAACCAACATAACGTAAGTACCAGAAACGAGAGCAAAAAAGCGAAATGAAATTTTCCTTTTAACCAAATTAATCTCATTTCAACCTTTTACCCTTTATAAAACAACAGCTCAAGAGAGGCTCTCGACGGTTACTATGGATGGATCTACATCAAACCATGGTGTCGAATCGGTCCTTACCTGATTGGAATCTCAATTGCTTACCTAATTTATCTGCACAACAACAAACCAAAGATAAAAAAGGTAAGAGAAGAAAAATGAACATTGAAACAAGAATATATATTTGTATAAAAAACTGTGAACGACATTGAACTTACATCGAAACAACAAACTCAGGTTAAAAGTTTCTTCAACTTTCAAGATTAATATCTCAATTCGTTGACATTTAATTTTCTCATGGCAATAGATAAATGATTCCAGACAAATTTCCGACATTTTCATCGTTGACTAGTCCACTCTTGATTAATGAGATAACATGAAAATGATTTGGAAAATTGAAATAACCTAGAAATAGTTTGATATCTAAAAGGAAAATCATTGAGTAAAGAAGAAGAAATAAAATGAATTTAAAAAATGAATTTAAAACCAACAAATTTGAAGATAAGGAAAAGTAATTGAAATTGAAAGTAACACAAAACAAAATTGGTCAATAAATTAGGAAAGCAAAATAATGAATATTGAAAAGTCAAACCGTTAAACAGTATTAATTGTTCAATATTTAAACTTATTCAAGGTATCCACGGGTCAGGGTCAGTGTTATGAATCAATGAACAAAAATGTTATTAAACATGAAAAGTAGATTGCCGAGTTTTGCCCAAACAAACAAACAAACAACATTTTAATTTCAAGGAGACCGATTAAATTTATCTTGTCCATCACCTGTTAGTAAACAACATTTCAAGTTGAGGTGAAACCAGACAAGGCCCATCCACTGATGGTCCACTTATCCCTCCCTTGAATGTCTCTCAACTAAACTTTTAAACTTGAAATTGGCCCGAAAATGGCCTTACAAGTTGATTGGTCAGCCAATATTTCCATAATCATTTCATTGGATTCGATTTTTTATCCAATTTTTTGCTTCTTCTCTCATCACTTTCTTTCTAGTTCAAGTTCAACCTTTTCAGTTAAATTGTAAACAAGTTGTTTATTGTTGCCATTTCATTCAACTTCAAACCATGGTCATGAACAATCGGTAAACAAGTTTGACTGATGACTTTGTTTACCAGAAAATGAACGACTCAAGTTTAGGGTTCCTAAAGCACACTTACACAGAATCCAAAATCGTTTGCATGAAATTAAAAAAAGAAAAGTTGTGAACAGAAAATCAACAAAAACTGGTTTCAATTTTTCTTTTTCATTCTTTCATGAACTGATGATCAACATGATTTTCAATCAACTTTATTCCATGGAATGAATTTTTAAATTTTAATCTGAAAAGTAAAAAGAAACTCTCAATGAAAGTTTCGAGTTTATCATTCAATTCGTAAAGTTTATTTATTCCAAATTTTCGCCTTTCAACATTTTGACTAATTTGCTTCGAACCTTTTAACTTGAAATTTTTACCAAAAACCCTGAATAAATAATGAAAGCAAACAAAGTAACAAAAACTCGAAGAGTCATTGGCACCAATATTGTACAAGGTTAACATCTCACTCTCAATCAATAATACAACAGGATTCTCATGTCAAGAACATGTTCCTTCGAACACAATTAATGTGAACCAATCTTAAGCTGCATCACTTAATAAAAGCATCAATACGATTCCATTTCAATTTGCATCGCCTCAAGGCTCAGAGTTTCACATCAAATATAATGGTTAATCTCTTTCGTTGTAAACACTTCAAGTCATACGATTCATCTTAATCTTGTTCAGTCTCTCCACCTTCTTCCTTCTGCCTCCCTCTGATCTGGTTTGAGCAAAAGTAAAGTGAAAAAAATAACACAATTCACAGGTTAATTCACGATTCAATTAATTTTGTTTAATCACTCAACATCAGCTCATTAGTAGCCGACCTTGATTGCCGATTAATTAATCTTTACATAAGAATACATTGTTACAAAATTTATCCAAAATAAGAGGAAAGCAAATTAAGCTTCAAGAGTTTATTACCATTTCAATGAAACAATTTTGGGTCATTTTTCCTTTAAAATGTTAACATTTTTCTTCCTTTTCTTTAACTCAGAGATTCGTAGTTATGGGCTGGTTTTTGGCACTTTTACTCAATGCTGGCATCTTGTTGGCCATGTTTCCAGCCATCAATGGTTACCCTCTAAGTGACGCTGTTGCAGGCCTTTACAGTGCCACTTCTCGGACTCTTTGGTCGATCGGTTTAGCTTGGATTGTCTATGCTTGTGTCACTGGACATGGAGGAATAATCAATTCACTTTTATCATGGAAACCGTTTATTCCTTTGAGCAGATTGAGCTACTCGGCTTACCTCATTCATCCTGTAATCATTGCATGCTTTTATGGAAGTCGAGAGACTACTTTTCACTTTTCACACTATTTAATGGTTAGTATTGACTGAGCTCATTTCAAATGAACAAAATTTATTGAAAATATTTTCCTTTTTTCCCATTCTTTTTAAAGGTTTATTTCATTCTTGGCAACATTGTGATAACTTATGTCATCTCATTTGGTTTAGCCGTGTTTTTTGAAGCGCCAATCGCGGCTCTCGAGAAACTGTTTCGCCAACCAAAGTAAAGACATTTAGTTCAACTGTATCAACACTGCGATACTCAAGACACTTGAAACACTCATCAACGTAATCATCATCATAATCATAACCCAATTTAACACGTACAAAGAATTGAAGTAAATATCATTGATCAAGGTAATCTGATCAAATTTACTTTCAATCAATCGACAAACTTTTTTATTTCATTTCAATCTACAATGAAAAAAAAGTAACAAAAAACAACAAAAATAATTAGGTTTTTTCAATTCTCTGAACTTTTCTTTTCCAATTTTCCATTTTTCTTCTTTTCTTTCTTCAACAAAATGAACCAAGAAACACTATTTTTCACAATTATCTTTTTGATTAGGAAAACTACAGGGTCCGCCACAATACATGTCAGCCTGTATTTTTTGAATAACTTTTTTATTTTTTCGTCAATCAAGCTCATTCTCACAGAAAATAATCTTGAATAAGGGGGAAACAAAGATATGGACCGGTCAAATTTTTCGGGTATCGCAGGTCAATATTGCGCCTGCGCGAAATACAGGTACAATTTTCGGGCGTCGTACGGGTTTTTGTTCTATCTTTTTCGACTGTACAGATATTTTTAAGTTTTTTGCACTGTTTTACAAACTTTGTTAGTCACTCGCCAATGTTCTGAAATAATTTTGTCATTGCGTTCTGATAAAAGCAATTTATAGCCGATTGAATAGGACACTTCATCATGCGAAAATTCGAGCAAATTGACAAATAAAGCATTGATGTGATGGAGCAGTATTATTTTGCTACTCAATAGGTGCCAGGGGCAAGAAAAGCCCTATGGAGTTATTCTGGACTGAAAAATGTGCATAGTATCTCAGAAATCTGTCTATGAAAGCCTCATTGAATAACATTGGGTCTGAAAATGACTTTTTTTTGCGCAGGCGCCATTTTGACCTGCGATACCCGAAAAATTTGACCGGTCCATATCTTTGTTTCCCCTTTATTCAAGATTATTTTCTGTGAGAATGAGCTTGATTGACGAAAAAATAAAAAAGTTATTCAAAAAATACAGGCTGACATGTTTTGTGGCGGACCCTGTATTTTAATTTTGATACAAATTTACAAATTTTTGTGCCAAATAATTAAGCCTTAATAAGCAAGCGCACCAAGAGATGAAACCCAAAAATGTTGGCTCAACAAAACGCGATTTTCCAACCCAATTGATTAACTTATTTAACTTGTACTCAAAAGCCATCAAAACTGTTCTATTAACCAAAGGAACATCAACTTTGATATTCAGCAAGCACCAACTGAATTGAATGGCGATATTTCAACAAAGTTCATCAAAGTAAACATCATGACTACATTTTGTACCTTGTTTTTTGTATTCCGTTTTGAAAATCCTTTTCTTTTTTGATAATCTCAATGTAATACGAATTTTGATATTTTCTTCATCATTCATGATAATTTTCTCAATATTACGATAATAAAAATGATTTTTTCAATAAAATTTGAATCTCTTTCTGAATTGCTGTATTGGCCAGAAAAAGGGTGAAACCTGAAGTTGAATAATGAAGGGATGGAAAACTGTTTGCTGCAACTGTAATGCTGGTTCAAATTTCGAAATTCATTATGTTTCATGATATCTTTTCATTATATAAATTGAGAAAATTTTTACTCAAACGGCTTAATAATTTATTGTTGAACCATTTGGTTGAACCTTATTTGAGTCAAGTGCAAGTGATTGCTGCTCATTTGCACAAGACAGACTAATAAAGTTTTACTCATAAATTAACTCTATCATCCTGAAAACTTGCTGAAATCGCCTTAAACAATCAAATGATTAGTATTTTAGCAATATGATGATTAATTGGATGAAAAAAAGCTTTTACTTTTAACTTGATTATTCAAACCCGGAGCCATTTTTTGGGTAAACCTAACTCTAAGTCCAACCTAAGAGTTGAACATAGCTCCATCTATCAACAGTGGAGGTCAACCAATTTCAACAAACACTTGGAAACAGTTGTTTAAACTTTAAACCCTCATTAACTTTTGCCTATTTGATTTCACCAGCAAATAATTAAATTTAATGTTCAATATAATCGAAAAAGGAACATGTTATGTCGCAACTATTTCAGAAAAGGATTTCAACGGATTTTCTTAGTGCAATAACTTTTGGCCGATGGGTCGAAGGAAATAAAATACCCAAAAAACTACCAATAAAATAGGTAGTTACAGAGATATCCAAGATAAAGATTAGTAAGAATCCCACTCAATGAGATAAAACTATCAACGATTGCTAATTAATAAGGAGTTAATTCAACTCTATGGAACCCGAGTCTCTCTGTGGCTCTTATGGTTGTCCTCTCTTCGCTTAATTAACTATTTTAAAAAAGTTTAACTTTTACTATGGAAATGTAATCAAAAGACTCATCCGTAGTTTGCGAATAGTGTCACACCTGTGGTTCACTCCAAATTTGAGCTTAGGCAAATTTCATTTTGAATTATTTGGTTATAAACTAACTTCATGCAATTTATTTCCGTAAAATACTAATCAGAAATCATGCAATCATCATTCAAAATCACAATCATTTCAAACTTTTTGAAGTCTTGTGAATTCGAAATACATTTGACAACTTCAAACAAAAAAAACTTTTAAGTGAGAATATCACAGAAACGTCTTTTCAAGAATAAATGTTCATTGTAATTATAGAATGGATCAACTGAATGTCAATTGTCTGATGGATGTACGATTTCAATGTTATTCTTAGTAAATAAAGAGAAAATTATTTCTAAAACTTGATCAAATCCTCAGAGGATTGCTGCTTATTATTTTGAGTTCTTACAAGAGCACATTAAGTGTATTTTTCATCAGTTATCCTATCAATATACACGATTATCCCGCTTGACCAAACAATTTTCTGTCTTTGGATCTGTAACCTCGCTTTCGTTATCTCCTCTACAGTATTTATACTTTGTACTATAACGTTGTTATCTAACCTCTCAAAAAATATTGAAAGCGAATAGATGTTTCACGAGATTAACAATAAATATGTAAGGGATCGACACTACTTTTTGCCTCTCTTAATTTACAGTTTGTAATTCAATGTCAACCCCCATTAGTTTAATATCACATGTTTAGCTTTTCTTCCTTTTCCTCTTTACTTAATATAAATACTGGTCAATTTGACCAACAGATTAGATTATGTTTCTCTCTCTCTCTCTCTCTTTAAAACTGTGATCAACAAATTGTTAATTGATTGAAGAGGGTATTCTCTCAATACTGTGCTCATCATAATCAACTTAATTTACTTAAAAATAAGTCTAATTACTTATTACCTGTGCTCTTGTGTTAACGTTTGATTTACTGGTGACTTAGACACCTCAACTGAAATAAAATAATTTAACCTCAAATTGATTAACAACGTTGATTATACTTAAAGTTATTGAGAAACTGATCTCAGTTGTAAGTCTCTATTCCTCATCCCTGAAGAGACCTTACAAATGGCGAGGATGCTACTCTGAAATCGAACCAGTTAATTGTGTACCATTATCGTGTTTTACTGAAATTGAAGAGAGTTTCTCTCAAAACCTAGTGAAGATTAATCAACAAAATTACTAAACAAAAGCTGAATCTTCACCGTTAAACCTTGAGGAGAGTATTCTCTCATAAATAAAGATTTGTCATTAACACAATCAACTCGTTCGTCAGAATCTTACGATTAAACCTAACCAACATCAGACCTCGATAACTAGTTCCTGCTTTTTCAAATTTAGTATCAATATTGTTCTTCAAATCGTCATTTCGTTGAATTGAAGAGCGTATGCTCTCAAATGTGATAAAGCTGATCAACTATAAATCTGGTTCTGTTGTAAATTGGGTTCAACATTAAGTTCTGTTATAACCTTTATTTAACCTTGGTACAACATTGAAAACTAAGCAACTATATTCATTCCTGCTTACATCTTGAAACAATCGAGGCTTTCATCATTGATCAAACTAA
This sequence comes from Tetranychus urticae, assembly GCF_039701765.1. Lineage (NCBI taxonomy): Eukaryota > Metazoa > Arthropoda > Arachnida > Trombidiformes > Tetranychidae > Tetranychus > Tetranychus urticae. The sequence continues at coordinate 17,939,212 of NC_142958.1, read as the reverse complement.
TTTAGATTCGCTTTGGTCATTTTCTCAGTTTCCTACTCTTGAAGATAGCGTTGAAGATACATCAATAGTATCAATCAAACCAAATATGGCAACTGTAAAAGATTACTTATCATCAGAAACTGTTAAAAGAGAAACAGCACAAGTTCTCGGTCTCAACATGCCACCATCAATGAAGATAAACTATGTAACTGGTCAAGTCAAACAAGCATTGAGAACAAATGCCATTTATCATAAATCAATTAATACAGTTGGTGAATGGAACCTAGAACTTGTATTTGATAAAAAATGGCTAGAAACACCTGAAAGTATAAAACGTTTACGAAACTATAAAATTACTGAAGATAATATAGTAAATCTAGTTTTGTCTGAAATTGATGATGATATTGATTTAGATGAAGAAACATTGTTTGAAATGGGTTTTACAGCAGCTCAAGTATCTCGATTCAGACAAATGGCTCAAAAAGAAGCAAACAAAGACGAAGAAACATTTGGACCTCAGTCATTATGCTTTAATCGCTTACCAGATAAAAACCAAGATAAAAGCAAAGTAACCTTTGAGCCTAATAAACCTTCGACAAGTTATGAATACGAGAAACCACCGCAAGAAGCTATTTCAGCGCAAGATAAATTTATTGAAATGAATAAAGACAGAATAATCCAACCATTTGATGAAAGATGTGAGACGATTCTAGCATATTTAGATCGTTTCGTTAATTTGATGTTTGATGTTTATGAATTATCAGAAGACATTGCAATTAAACTACTAAAAACCAGAGTCTCTGCGGACGTTTACCAGCTAATCAAGAATATTGAATCAAGATGTCACAATTTAACCTTGAAACAACTGATTACAGAAATAAGAAAAAGTTATATTGGGCAACCAGAACTCATTGCCGCTAAAAATCGTTTGTTTTATCAAAAATTTCAAATCGGAATGGACCCTCAATCATACGTTAAAGCAATTACAGACGCTTACAAAACAGTTATCCCATTTTCAAAAGACATTCATATTGCTTATTGGTTATTAACTTTGTTACCTGAGAGACTCGTATTTAACGCTATTCACGAGCAAACAATTGATTCAACTGAAAAGGTTTTAACGTTACTAATTACTTATGTTAATAGGATATTGACTGACAATATAAGAAGGAATGAAAGAAGATCAGAGCCTAGAATTGCTCAGTCTAATCAAAATTATTACAGTCAACCAAATAATTATCAACAAACAAACAACAATCAACAGCAATATCCTCAACAACAAAACAACTATCAAAATAGTAATCAAACAAGTAACAATAATCAATCTCCTAGATACACTAGAGGAGGTTACAACAACAGAAGAGCGAACAATCGTGGATACAGAAACAATTATAACCGTCGAGATAGACCTCCACGTTATGAAGATGCAATTCAATCATCATCTAATGCTAATCAAAACCAAAATACAAGTTCAAACGTAACTAATACGAACCAAAATTCATCAAATGCAGCAACTCCTTGTTTGATTTGTTACGCCCCTGGTCATGTTGCTGCAAATTGTCCTCAAAACAATAATACAAATAACAATACGGTTAATCAAGCAAATTATTTACATGTTTTAGCTACGGCTTCAAGTGAAAAGAAGAATAATGTCCCTGAAATCAAAATTTTAGTAGAAGAAACTGATTTATCAATTAACGGTTTATTTGATACGGGTGCAAATGCTACAGTTATTAAGACTGAAGTTGCAGAAAAACTTGGTTTAAGAATCTACAAATTCAGAGAAAGCTTCATGGGATTTGCAGTAACAACAACGAAAGCTGCTGGTGTAACTCAAGTAATTTTCAAAACGGTTGAACCGTTCTATCAAAATGCACTGAGAGTTTATGTATTTGACAATTTACCTTATGATATCATTTTGGGATCTAACTTCTCATATTGGTGTGATGCGGGTGCAACAATTGTTAATCATGAACGCTGGTCAATTTTTCAACATGAAGGAACATTTTTTCCTCTCAAATTATCAATCAAGATTCCATCAAAAGTCAGTTTTGATTATGTTTTCACTGAGTATTTTCCAAAAATATTTGGTCCTGAAGTTCCAAGTGAACCAGAAAAAACACCAGAACAACCAATTAAGAAAAGAAATCGAAGGAAAAATAAAAAAGTGGATGATAATTCAGCAACTAATCCAGATTTCGCAGTAAATTCTTATAACATACTCAACATTGAAAAAACTGAAAATGAAAAGTATGAAAAAACTTTCATGAAGATGAAAATCGATAAAAGAAAAGAAGAGTTTCCTTCGCAAATTGACAACGTAATGCAAACGTTGAATTGTGGGGTCGATCCAAGACTTAATTATGAACAAAAAATAAGATTGAATAATTTTTTCAAAGTCTATTCGGACGTGTTTTCGAAGTCAAAATACGATATTGGAAAAATTCCTGCTGAAAAAGTTGGAATTAAAATTGATTTGGGAATGAATCCAATACCTCAATGCAAACCATATCGACTGGGACCTGAAAAAAGGGAAATTTTAGACAATATGATAAAAGAGTTGATTGAAAATGATATTGTTGAACCATCAACATCACGAGGTGGTTCACCTGCCTTTTTAGTTCCAAAACCTACTCCAGGTACTTACAGATTTGTCACATCATTTCAAGAACTAAATGCTTTAATGCGAACCAGAAATTATCCAATGCCAAACATTGAAGATTTTATACAAGCACTTGCTGGTTACAATTACTTTATCACTATTGACTTTGCTCAAGGATTCCATCAAATTGAATTAGCTCCTGAAGAGCGAGAAAAGGTTGCCTTTGTCACTGAAACAGGCAAATACCAATACATAAGGCTACCAATGGGCTTAGCAGACAGTCCAGCATATTTTCAACAATTTGTCAACAAAATCTTCGGTAAACTATTATATAAATGTTGTCTAGCATACATTGACGACGTAATCATTTTTGGAAAGACATTTGATGAACTTTTGATGAATGCGACTCAAACCTTTAACAAAGTTAGAGAAGTCGGACTTAAAATTCAGCCTGATAAATGCAAGTGGGGGCATGAAGAAGTAAAATTCCTAGGACATATTATATCTGGTAAATCTATTAAACCAGATCCATCGAAAATTGAAAGATTGAAACAATTTAGTCCACCTAAAGATTTAAAATCACTGCAAAGTCAACTCGGATTATTCAATTATTTGTCGAAATTTATACCAAATTATTCAACTTTAGCTTCAAACTTATTCGAATTATGTAGTCGCAAGAAAAAATTTAAATGGACGTCAATACATCAACAAAACTGGGAATTAATTAAATCAATACTTATCAGAGATTGCGAACTCTGTCAATTTGACCCACTCAAAGAGCATCAACTTGAAGTTGACGCATCATCGATTGCTGTGGGAGGAATGTTAACACAAAAAGAAGAAGATAACTGGCGCCCAGTTGCTTATTTCGGTCAAAAATTAGCTAAACATCAGTTAGCATATACAATCACAGAAAAAGAATGCCTTGCTGTTATTGTAGGAGTACTGAAATATGGTCATTACTTACTTGGTAGACCTTTCACAATTATATCCGATCATTGTGCACTTTGTTCACTGAAGAAAATCAACTTTAAATGCGCTCGATTACACAGATGGGCAACAATTTTATCACAATACAATTACAAAATCATTTATAAAAAAGGCAGTGAACATCCAGCGGACTGTTTTTCTCGTAGTAACGAGTGGAAACACAAAAGAACGGGTGAAATTGATGAGGAGGATTTTTACCGTTACATTCACTATTTAAATGCTCCGAGTTTAAATTTAATTTTAGAAAATGATGATTCGTCACAAACAAATGAACCTTTAGTAATTGAAAATGAAGATAGATGTGATTTGATTTCTTTACATGAAACTGAAAATGAAAATGAATCTGTTCAAATCGAAACGATAAAAGAAATTATAACAGATATTAATGAAAAAACTGGTCAACCTGAAATCATGGACAACCATACCATGAAAAAATTTATCTTCAGCATCACTTACCCAGAAATTGAAAAGAATCATTCAATTTTTCACCAAGAACAAGAAAAAGATTCATTCATTAAGAGAATCAAAGAAGAAATACTGAACGAGAAGATTCAACATAAAAACTACATCATTAAAAATGATCTTGTTTGTCGTAAAATGAAAAATGGTAAAATTGCTGTTTACGTACCTGCTTCCTTAATTGAGAAAGTCTACACTGAATATCATGAGAAAACATTAGGAGGACACTTTGGCTATAAACCAACAGCTAAACGTATAAGAGAAAATTTCTGGTTCCCACTCATGAATAAGATTATTCGTGATAAAATCAGACTTTGTGATATCTGTGGTAGATACAAGCATAAAACAACAAACGATCATATCCCTAGATCAATGCCGGTTCCAAAGTTACCACTTGAAAGAATCCAGATTGATGTTGTTGGTGCTTATAAAAGTTCAAACCTGCGAAACAAATATCTTTTCGTTGCAGTTGACATGTTAACACACTTTGTATTTGCTCAGGCATACAGGAATCAAACATCAAAAGAAGCAAAAGAGTTTATTGAGTACATCATTCGATTTGTTGGACCATTAAACGAAATCCAAACTGATAACGGTCCATGTTTTAGGTCAGATGACTTCAAAAAATATGTTGAAGAAAATCAATTCAAACATATAAAGTCAACACCTTACCGACCAGAATCACAAGGATTAGTTGAAAGAACCAACGGAATCATTGGGAACTTGATAAAAATGACAGCTGATGGAAATATAAAAAATTGGGACAAAAGTTTAACCAGAAACATAATAAGCTATAACCATACACCTTCAGAGTCCCTTGGAAACTCTCCACATTATCTGCTTTTTCAGATTCCATCAAGAACAACTCTTACAAATCAAATGGATACTCCAATCGAGTTCGATAGAAGTAACATCGAAGCGATCAGACAAGAGGTTATTGATCAAAGGTTAATTAAACAGGAAAGATTCATGCAGAATCAAAAATTGAAAGAGAAACCATTCAAACCAGGGGATATTGTTAGAGTTGCTATCAAAAACATTAGCTTAACCCTTGGTAAAAAGTTAACTCCATCATTTAAAGGTAAATACATTGTTCACAATGTTTTGGATTCAGTCGCTGAAATTACTTGCATCGAAACTCTGAAAAAATTTAGAGTAAATTTTGACCAACTCAAGCTTATCAACGTTGGTGAAACAGAAATTGAAGCAATTGAACAAGAATCAAGCGAGTAAAACAAGGAAAACCGTCATTATTCATAATTCATCAAATTACTAAGTAATCTTCACCTGTTAATAGAATAATCTACAACGAAAAATATACAACGAAACAATCTCATGATCATCATTGAAACAACATTAAGAAAAGTAGTTTTAATCTTTTACAATATTAACAACAATTAGTTCAAAATCAAGAGTCAAAATTAACCAAAACTAACGTAGAACCTAAAGTTCAAGGATTATCATGATTTACAACAAAACTAACAAATCAAATTCACCTTATAATGCTCAAACTAGATGCTCAATAACATATTCACAGTTAATATTACTTTCAAAATGTTTAAAATACCAAAAAACTCGCACACAAAATGACCAAAAATTTACTTTAGAAATGCCATTGAAACTCGCTCATTAATGATAAAGTCAGATTTATTTTTGGATTAGCTCCAATTTTAATGCATAGTTGAACAGATCTCGTTGAGATCTTTCGATTGATATATTGCTTTCCTTCACCAACTCAAACCCTTCAATACCACAAGTGACCAAAGTTTCAGCCTCCACCCCCACGAATCATGTTTTTTGCTTATAATTTTGGAATCGAATGTTGTAGATCAATGTTCAATGTCTCAAAAGATTCATATTTAGCTCAGTAAAGATGCTTAATGATAAAAAACATCTTAAACTCACATTTACCTATTACAAGGTGGAAAAACCTAAAATTTCGTCAAAATAAATAAGCTTGAATGGTTACTTTTGGATAGTTGAACAGCTCAATAATTGTCCAACTTATCATAACATATTATATATCAATCGAAAGCTCAATTCATGGTGTAGGTAACTGTATAGTTTAACTGAATGAATTGTTAAAACATGAAGCTCAAAAAACGATCAAATCAAGTCATGTTTTTCATAGATTTAGCATTGAAAAATTTCTCAATGTCATAGCTTTCGAGCCGATAATCCTACAAATCTAAAACCAATTTTAACTCGTTTAGATTGTTCAAATTAGCTCTAACAAATGCTTTAAAAAGCAACAAAAAGTCAATTTCAAGTTTCGAGTTTTCATCTCAAAACCAATGCTAAATCTCATGAGATCAATCTTTCAACAATAACTAACCATCAAAGCTAATCATGCTCATGAAAACAAATTTTATGCATACAATTTTGATGCACTTATGAGTATCGATGGTCAATTAATCAAATATTTTTCATTTATCGATGGATTGCCTTAATGTCTCCATCTATTGTTTTGTCAATTTACATTGTCAATGGTCTTCCTTTTCCTCTTTTGATAAAAATGCACTCATTACTAGATCAAGCAGTTATAATACATGTTTCTTAATGCTCTCATTTACTTCAATCTTTTCTCATGAGTTTGTTAATGAATTTTTGGTGCATTTTTCAGTTAATTTCAAAATTGAGTTCAATATTGTTTCAAGTTGTCACAGAAGTAAACGTTTGAAGAGAGTATTCTCTCAAATGATCATCATCTCTGCATCATAATCAAAAACAAGCGACAAATATAGTGGTACAGTGTTCAGCTAATGAAGTGAAGATGCTTATTGAATTGAAAGCTCATGTTTTCTATGCTCATTTCTCGGAAATAAATTCATTTCAATTCCAAATTGATTGCTAAAATTGAATCAAATTCAACAATAAGTGAAAATTGTGCTCACATCTAACCAACAAACATCAATCAATTGAGCTGCTTGTACATCAAATCATCATTAAACCGTCAATCTCAACATTAAACAAACTACTCTTCTTCTGGTCATTCATCCAGCACCTTCAGCAATTGCTGTATCGTTGCTAATTGACGAGCGTATGCTCTCAATCTGATGGTCAACTTTCTTCATTTCATCACCTTTACATGTTATTCAGTAATAACATCTAATCTCGACCATAAAGTACTCTCTAACTGAAGAGGTTTGATCCATTCATTTGACTTGATTCAGGTTCAAAGTCTAACAACCAAATTGGTGGATTCTTTTGATATTGGATTAGCATTAAGTTTTGAATCAAATATCAACAGTGATAAGATTGAAGGAAAATTGGTCAAAGACAAGGTTTTTACTGAAAGCAATCATCATCTTTTCATCTTAAGCAATTACCATTAATCTCATAATAGATTGAAATGTCATCTTCATCGTCATCTTTAGCAATAACAAAAGTCTATGATGTTAAACAATTCTACCAATTCATCGAAGACAAGTACAAAAGAAAGTTCAAAAACACAGCAGTCGAAAGCATCTTTTCAGCATTCAATATTGTTAAGCTTAAGCCTGGTTTTACCATTGATAACGATCCTGGACTCGGTATAACCAAAAATTTGTGCAATCTTTGCGACCAATTAGCTGTTGAACCTTATAAATGTTACAATTGTGATCGACTTTATTGCAAATTATGTTCACATTTCATGGTAATTGTCAACAAAATAACTAAAAATGAATCAATACTGGGAATCAATGATAGCTATTTGGAAAATTTAGCATTCAATTGTATAAGTCATAATTGTAACAGTCAACAAATCTTGAAAAGAGTATCATCAGATCGTGAATTTGACTCAGAAATAATAACAGTTAATTGTATCTACAATAACTGTAAAGAAAAGAGATTTTATTCATTAATGATTGACCACATTAGTAACTGTAAACTGCAATCAAATGTCTTCAAATTTGATCAATCGTACATTGCTGACACTTTCATCAACATTATGGACCCAATACTCAATCAAGATGACTTGATGGTAAAGTTTTTATCAACAATAACAACTGGAGATGAAAACCATTGTAATCAAACGGCTCAAGATGTATATAAGCAAACCTTCATGAGTTCATTTGAAAGACAACATAAAAACTTAATTCAACAAAAGGAAAGAATCGAAGGCCTTCAAAAGCAAATCGATGAAAAAAGAGCCAATTCTGCTAAGCAAATTAATAATCAACAAGTTAAACGACCTTCTTATTCATACCCATCAACAAATGCAAACAAATGTATCAACAACGACCGTCCAAGTAAACGAGTGAGAGAATCGAGTTCAGTTGCTTCAGAATGTTATTCCATTGTTGATTGGGGTGATTGGAATAAACCAATCATGAATAATAATGATGTTAATGAAAAACAAATGAAAAGCTCCATCACTCACCCAATTAATCATGAACCAAATCAAATTCAAGTTAAATCAGTTATAAGTAAACCTGCAATTACAGATATTGAAATTGAAGATATTGATGATGTTTTGTCCACAAATCTCGATGCTTATCAACCAGATAGCAAAAGTGGTCCAAAAACTAAACAATCAATGGAATACAGTGATCTTTTAAAAAGAAAGTTTCATGATTACCAAAGAAGACACTCAGTTGAACGAAATAAGAAAACCAGAATAAGACGTGATGTTGCTTACGATTCGATTAAAGCTGAATTTTGCGTTAAACAGCTAGAGATGATCAAACCTCCACAACACTTTGCTTGGTTAATAGCGAAAAATAATGTCCAGCTTCACCAAGATAGTTTAAATGCTTGTTCAATTGATATTGAAAACTTAACACTGAGAGTAAAAACTTCTTCCAATCAAACGTCCAAAATACAAGTTCCATGTTGGATTTCTATCGTTGATTCATCAGGAGAAATCATATTTAATGAATTCATTAAACATCCAAAATCAGCAATTGAAGACTTTATGACTGAACATCATAACATTACATGGGTTCAGTTAAAATATGCACCAACATTTTACCATGTCCGTAAACGAATCATCACGATATTGAGGAAATATAAGCGAATTATTGTGTCAGGTCAAGCTCAGGACTTCAAAAACCTATTCATAAATCCAAATGATCATGATTATCTACTTCCAAGAATCATTTGTATCTCGAGTTATTATAATTGTAGATCTAATTCACCACAATTAGGATTGAAATATTGTATATTTACGCTTTTTGGTAAGATCACTCAATCCAGAGAACACTCTTCATTGGTTGATGCTGCTTATACAATGTATTTATATTTGATCGACTACCAAAGAATTGAACAAACTAGAATCAAATGGCTCAGCACACAACCAGTAAGAATCCACGGACTCTACCAAGGTTATGTTTATCCAAAAAATCATTACATGTCTGGACTTATTAATGACATTATGAATTACATTGATGATTGGCCAAAACCTTTGAAAAATGATGTTGCTTTGAAACATTACATGTCAAAAACTCGAAGACAAGAAAAACTGAATAATAGATCTTTTGATGATACCAATTTCGTCGAACCAATACCAAACCATGACCGTCCAATCCCTTATAAGTTTAATGAGGCAAAATTTCGTTACCTTTGCCGCCCTCGAACCTAATGAAGGACCGATTGCGACTTAGTGGGGGCATCTGTAAGGGATCGACACTACTTTTTGCCTCTCTTAATTTACAGTTTGTAATTCAATGTCAACCCCCATTAGTTTAATATCACATGTTTAGCTTTTCTTCCTTTTCCTCTTTACTTAATATAAATACTGGTCAATTTGACCAACAGATTAGATTATGTTTCTCTCTCTCTCTCTCTCTTTAAAACTGTGATCAACAAATTGTTAATTGATTGAAGAGGGTATTCTCTCAATACTGTGCTCATCATAATCAACTTAATTTACTTAAAAATAAGTCTAATTACTTATTACCTGTGCTCTTGTGTTAACGTTTGATTTACTGGTGACTTAGACACCTCAACTGAAATAAAATAATTTAACCTCAAATTGATTAACAACGTTGATTATACTTAAAGTTATTGAGAAACTGATCTCAGTTGTAAGTCTCTATTCCTCATCCCTGAAGAGACCTTACAAATACTAATTTCATCCATTGAAGGTAACAGCTTTTTTATTCGTTCACGAAACTTGATTCATTTTTCGCATCACATCGATCAAAATTTCCTCGAATAGTATAATTTGAATGGTAGAAAAATGATTTTCTCAACAAATGAATTGAAAACAAAATCAATTTAAGTTCAGTAAAGGATGGTTAATTTATTATTTAAAATTGTTAAAATAACACAAATGAGTGTACTCTTGCATCTCAACAATGTACTTTGCCATTCTAAATCACTGAATTCGGTGAGTGCTGCGCCCAAAGGTTGCTTGTTATGTGCACTTCGAGGCCTTTTACCTGCCACCACAAAAACATATCAATAAAATGGATACTTCCATCAAATCAAAACAGAATACATACCTCTGTGAGTGTCCCTCTTTTCTTTTACCTTCTCGTTAACAACTTTCAAGCCAACAGACCCAGATTCAACTTGTGCTGATGTAACAAAAGCGATAAAAGTGAGTTAAAAAAACATGAACGCTGCTTGAACATGAAGTTTTTCGTCATTAATTGATATCAAGCTGCATGTTAACTTTTTTATAGCTTGATATCAATTAATGACGAAAAACTTTCAAAATATTTGATGTGCTATCAACTAAAACTGATGCAGTTAACGAGAAAACGGTTGCTTCTTATACTGATTATTTTATTTATCAAAGGATACAGTTATTTCAATAGGCTTTTGTTAATCCAAAGTCTTGTTCATCTCATCCTCTATGAAATTATATGTTTTTGAATTTTATTGAATAAGATTAAACATGCCATTAACCTTTGTTCTTGATAACAAAATTTAAATATAATTTGCATTTATACTTCATGGCATTTATTAGTTAGCTATACTTATATTTGATGAACATTTCAATTTGATCAAACAATTGAAGAACGATATAATGAGTCACAGTGTTAAGGATACACTCCTAAACCAAGCAAGAAGTCACTGAATAACTTACAATATGACTAATCTTTTTCTTCAGAATACAGCCACGGAAAATGAGATGCGAAAATTTTTGAGAAAGTTGACGCATAAATTGATAACTTATCAATTTGATTTGATAAAATTAGAGATTAAAGGCTTGTTGTTTTGATTCACCTTATTCACCTGAATTAAAAATTGAAAATGTTTGGGGTGAATGTAAATAATGGAAATGATGGATTTCCAATCAAATATAAACTATCATCACTGATAAATAAAATGTAATCTTTATATGCGCAATTGATACCAAAAGTATTCGCATCTCATTTTCCGTGGCTGTATTTGTTATATTGTATAAATGTTTCTTTGATTTATATAAAACGATTCAGCATTCCATCAGTAATTATTTCATTTATAAAATGGGCAGTTATTCTAACTTACCAGGGATGTATCCGAGTTCATCCGAATATAAGTTAATATTTTCATCATAAAACATTCAGGTCTTTCGCGTAGCAATAAAAGATTAACTAGAAAACAGAATCAAAATTCAATTTTTCATCATGTAAAGTATGGTAACTAGGTCAGAGTGAAGCGGCGTAGTCCAAGCGAGCGTAGTCTTACAAAGCGTTGTTAGTAAAAATTGACAGAAAAATTATTTTTAAGGGCTTAATTGACTTCTAGCAGCATAAAAATGGTTTAATACAAGTTTAGTAGCTCTAACTTAAGTATTTGAGAAAATCAGTTTTTTGCCCATAATGCAGAAACCAAATTTGAAAACGAAAATAAACTCTTGCAGACCTGCTGCATAGCTATAGTCATCTATGGTAAAAATTTGAAAGCAATCGCTTCAGTAGTTTTTGCAGAATAGATGACCAAATTTTATTTCTTTTGACATTTTTGAGCTGTGAACTAAGTCTTCGCTACGCTCAGAATAATGAGCATACAAAACAAGTTAAGTGAAACAAAAAGGCTCACTGCAATGGGTTCATATTATTGCTTTCACATTGATCTATGCATACCGATCGACAATAAATGACGCTTTTCGAACCTTCTACCTGTTAGTAAGATAGACAATAGATAGTTCAATGAGACACTAATCATTGAAATCGGTTTGGATGGCCTCGGGTACTTCCCTTGTTAGTCGATGAAAAAAGTTTTTGAGTTTAAATGAAGCGTCTATAGAAAATTGACTTTTACAAACTAATTTTCACATAGTTTCGAAAACTGTTTCCTTTGATTGGATTGGATTGTTGAGGAGGAAACTATCCTTTGTCCAATTTTTCAGGGACCACTCCTAGGATTCATTTTAACTGAAAAACCGCCGCACAAATTGACTTTATATTCTGTACTGCAAAAGAAAACGAGCAAAAATGAATAAGAAAAATCTGAAAACTCTTTTAATCGTCAAGTACAAAAAAATAAACATTTCAGACAAAATAAACAGATTGCAAACAAGGAGGTTGAAGGGCAACGATTATGATGATCATGGGAATTGGTGACTGAAAAGCAACTCATAAAAAGAAGAAATTTGTAATTGAATCAGAAAATTTAGTAAAAAGGGAAATAAAATTGGCTTGAATATTGAAAGGAACAAAGCAAAATTTTCTAATCTTTGTCATCCTCTAACAATGGTTCATCAAGTTGATGAAATTTTCCGAAATGTTTACCTTTAATCGGTCCCCGTCAAGCCCATTAACTTTAGTGAAAAAGTCAATGGACAGAAATTGATATTGATTAGTCGTGACTCTTGTCCTAATAATACCATTTCAAGCAAAGAGATCAAATAGGAACCAGAAAAACAAGAATCTCAATTCCGTGTTAATTACCATCCACTTTCAAGTTTTACAATTGACCAAGTCCCTGTTGGAGTTTTTTCATATGGACATTTTCAAGTAACAATATTCATTGAGCGTACCAATATTGATAGTTTATCCGTTCAACAACATGATACTTAGCATGTTACCAGTCAATGAATATCATTTTGTTGAATTTCAACTAATGTTAACCAGAAATAGAAACCAGAAATGGTGATAAATCAAACGGTAAATTAGTCAACAAGTTATTCATCTTGAAATCAATGGAAAAAAATTATTGATATTCTTTATGTTGTCATGATGGCTTATAATCATGATTATGATTGAAATGAAATTTCTAGTTGAACCTTTAAAGCTTGCAACAGCAACATTATTCAAATCAACATTTTACCAGCTAATCAACAATTGTAATTTATTGTTAATCTATTCAACAAGTTAACAAGCCAAGGACAAAAAGAAGTAACAAGAAAATAGCAAATGAATAAACTGATCAACATTGAAATCAATTTGAATGATAAATGGTTGAACAACACGCTCATGATGGAAGACATTTAATGAAAATTCATTTATTAGGCCATTTTTCACATTGAAATGTATTTTCCCTTCAAACCAATCATTTTGATGGCAGTGCAAAGTTACACTTTTTAACCATCAAAACATAATTACTGTCAAAGTGAATCAAAACATTGTATTTATAGGATCCATTTCAATCTATCAATTGTTCAATTATTTCCTCTGAGAATGCATTGTAATCCAGCAAGAAAAAAAAGGTAAAGCAGATACATTTATTATGAAGAGAAAACTTTCATTCAAAATAATCACTCACATGGAACCCAAAGTGTTGCAATAAATAATACAATTTTAAGAAAAGAAGAAAGCAAAAGAATAAGAATTCAAGGAAAAAATTCAACACAAGGAAATATCATGCATATTCTTGTTCCATTTCATTCATTGATTCCCTTTTTTCCCTCTATTCAAACCGAATTTGAAAAAAAGGAGAAAAAAAATCAGTGTGAAAATGTAAATCTAAATGAGAGAGAAATGACAAACAAACAAATGTTTGACAACACAGAAAATGGATTTAACCCAAAATAGACAGTAAATTGTGTCTCAATTTATATCATCATATGGTACACATTATAATGGGAAACGTAAAGGGGAAAAAAGGTTGAAAATGGAAGGTAATCATTTCAAGTAAACAGAAAAATATTGCCAGTTAAACCCGTGAATCTGAAAGATCCCAATGAAACTTGTCTACTTGCATTTAGAAGCTCAAGTTTACCCATTCTTTTTCAATAATCGGGTGAATCGGGAAACATTTTGGATCAAAGTTGAATCAAAAGTGAACCACAATCACAAGACTGAAGGCAAAATCAACAGAACCACCAAGAAAAAGAGTCACAAAAAATGCTTTCCAAGTTGATGGTTAACTTGAATTGGTCTTATTCCTACTTTTACCCCAACAATGATCAATCAAGTTGACAGTTATAACCATTTCTTTGGGTTTATTTTGTGTTCAACTTTTGCTTCTTTTTTTATATTATTTCTCCTTTCCTTTCTGATTATCTGTTTTATATTATAACATTATTATTACCATTATTATTATTATTATCATAATCATCAACATGATGATTATTATGATTATTATTATGTTTATTACAATACATTTTTGTTTGGAGAAGAGGCAAGAAAAAAAGCATTTCTCAAAACCTGCAAGTTCAATTTATTCCCTGACATCTTCATTATGATTGTGCAGTTTTGTTTCACATTATATTTGATCTCATCTTATTAACACAGACCCGAGACAAGACAAGACTCAGTGTAATGTTCATTGATAATGATTAATATCACTTCATCTTAATCATAATCATCTTTGCCTCAACATACTTTTTTGCCTCAACTTTCAACCTGCTCAAGCTTTTTCTATTATTAAAACAAACTAATCAAACAACGGCAAAAAAGCAACTTTAACAATTGTTTTAACCACTTCTTCCTGTGACTTTATTTTCATTTCAACGCTTCGAGTAATCAATTATCTGTTTACATTGAAACTTGTCTCTTTTATCCCATTCAAATATCAACATATTTACATGCAAAAATTGCATCTGTTTAAATAACACTTTGTTGAGGTAAACACCAAAGGTTGTTGACGTAAATACTCACAAAAAGAAAACATTTGTTTGTTTTTCGAAAAAACTTGATTCTGAATTTGCCTTTCTTTCAATAAATGATTGATCTTTTATAATGCGCTAATGATTGTTACTTCGAGGAATATATCTTTTTAAGCGAACTTTACAATCGCGATAACAAAGCTCATGTTATGCAATGTCATTTTAGTTCCAAGTCTAGGAATAGCGCTTGCTACCAAACATGCATATACATACTTCGAAAGCATGAGAATTTCAGCCAAGTGACAGTCAAAAATTTATCTGAAAATCAAGAAGCAAACGAAGTTCTACTGTTGGAATCTGTTTCTATGGGAAACGATTCTTTCAAGTCATCAAGCGCCATTAAATACAAGCATAAAACATTTCTGTTATGACACTAACAATGTTCTGGTGCTATATTGTCAACGTGAGCGTACAACTGAACAAATAAGTCGAGTATAAAAGATTATCATTTCATACTGAAAGTATTATAGTTTCAAGTTTTGGATTGAACCGAATTTCTTAATTGATTCACTCGTTAAAAAAACTGTAATTAGTCATCATGCGATTAACTAAAATTGTATTCACTGTATTTTTTATAGTTTTTGGAATTGATGTTAAACCCCATAATTCTTTAGGTAATCCAGCTGATACCTCCAGCGTTGTAGCAATTGCAGTTGCTAATGCGATGGCATGATCCAGTTATCTTTCGTACCTATTGATAGCCATGGAGGAAATTCATAGCTTTTGTTGATTGACTGTCATTATACTGGACTGAAGGTCTATTATAATTTCATTTGTTTTAAAACAAAAAATGATTGTAATTTTATCAAATAAATTAACTTGATTGGCTCGATTATGAAGGTCCTTATTCATTTTCTTACCTATTCGGGTCATAATTCGAGAATAATGAATTCTAGATTGCTTTGACTTGTGTATATAATATAATAACTAGTAGTTAGAATAACTCGTGACTATAATAATTCTGTCTCATTTGATCTATTTGTTTGGCTAAAATCTTTTGAGAGCATCTAAGGTAAATTTTCAATACTGACTGACGCCTTTTGCAATTACATAGCACTTAATGCCAGAGAAGTATCAGCACATAAACATTTTTAAGCATGAAAGACATTTTTTGGGAAGTTCAAGTAACTCACCAAGGAATATTGCGAGTTTTTTTATAGCAAATGAATCATTAGGTCAGAAATATGATGCAAAATGTATCATCTCATCATCTTATTCACACTCGATGCAATAAAACTGTAGCGTTGAAGAAAAGCTATTGACGAAAGTAAATGTCCTAATATAATCAAAGAAAAAAAGTTTGATCAAAACAAAATTATCTCAGCACATCTTGACACGTCGATGGACTCGGGAATGAGATG
The DNA here is from genome assembly GCF_039701765.1 of Tetranychus urticae. NCBI lineage: Eukaryota > Metazoa > Arthropoda > Arachnida > Trombidiformes > Tetranychidae > Tetranychus > Tetranychus urticae. Next base: position 17,922,855 of record NC_142958.1, on the reverse strand, counting down.
AAGCTATAGACTAAGGGGTTTTTAATGGTGATGACTGGGTAAAGTATTAAATTGATTAAAATATCTGCGATTTCAAATCTTGCAAATTCATAAATGAATCGACTTGTCAAGGCAGAGATAATCTTGTTTCGATGAAACTCATTTTCTTCGACATGAGCATATAAAATTACAGTAATCAATCGAAGTAAACATTTTAAAAAGTTGTTTAACAAAAATAAAAATCGTTTCTTTCATGATATTGAAAGTTACAATAGAAATTAGTTACATTAGAAATATCGTTCCATAACTGTTGAACCAATTGAAGTTTGAATTTCGAAAGAGATTTTTATCAGAAAACTGAAAATCGGCAAAATTATTGCAACATAAATCTGCTCTATTTGTTTATTTGATACGAAAGGAAAGTTGAATCACTTATCTGATTATAATTATTGAAGGTTTTGCCGTTCTTCATGATCAATAGGTCATTGGTCCCATTTAATGTGCTTATAATTGTATCATTAATGAATGCTATCAAATTGTTATTAAAGCGTTCTTTATCCTTATCAAGGATTTGGTGTTTGCGTTACTTTTTCCCCCTGATCCTCCTGATCATTATTACTCAATTTTGCTTTTCTTGAATCAATTACAAAATAAAAAACAAAATTGAAACATTGCTTTACAAAGTCCTTGGACTGTCAACGAGAAAAAACAAAAATAAAAATTTCAATTAAACTGAAAACTCGACGAGAAAAAGCAGCATGTTCATGATGATGAATATGCAACAAGTGAATTTGATGAAAAGCGCACATTAAAAGGAACACAAAATTGATTGAAACCAAGAAGATAATATTTTACCACCTGAGGCTCAATTTTTAATCAGATAATGAAAGGTTAGCGAACCTCAGAATCAACTTAAAAAGCAAGTAAAAAGTGAATGTTTTTTTGCCGATAATTAAGCTTATTCTTATAATAATTCACATGTTTATTGTAATCTTTTTTTCCTTCATTTTTCTTTTCACCATTAACCATGAAATGATTCAATCTGCTTACCTGGTTTATACTTGTCATGAGATTCGATTAAAAGTCAATCTTTACTTTTTGATTGATTAAAAATGGGTTTCACCAAACAACTGAGTAGTAGTACAGATACACAAGATAACTCATACACAAGATAACTCACTTTTAATCGATATTTAATTAATAAAACTGACCATTAAATTATTGATTAAGTTCAATGCCCATGGTAATTAATGCGGAACTATTTTTGAACTTTATGAAACAATTATGTAAGTTCAAGTTTAAGATTAATTGTTTGCAATTAGTTTATGCTTTGTTGATTAAATAATGATACTTTTGAACTAAATAAAGTCAAGCTAATTGTTTTACGTCATTCTTGGCTAAACAAATGTATCAATTGCACCAAATGCAATCAGCGAACTGAATAATGATACTTAGTTCAATGTGAAATAATTAGTTTTGCTACTCACCGTTGCACAATTGTATCAATTTTACTAGATCAACGAACTGAATAATGCCATTTTACAGTAATTTGTATGTGCAGTTTGTTTAGAGCGGAACAAATAATTCCGGAAGCGTATAGCGTGACTTAACTAAGATTACAATCCTTTTCCACTATAAAAAGACAATTGCGATTTGTTTGTTTGTCATTCGTACCCAATATCTCAAAGATGATGTTTGGGAACGATGAAGAAGAGTTACCTGCTTTAGAATTGATACTTGACATATCACAAGTTTACCCTCGAAGTGAAATGAATACTATCCCCGTTGCAACCATTTCAGATGGTCGAAACAATTTCGAATCCTCATCACTCATAGCCACAATCCGCCCTCGAGTTACTTCAGCAAGGATGATTTTCAATCAAAGATCTCCTTCTGGATGTTTTGCACGGCATGTCGATGCTGAGTATCCAGATTATATCACACTTGCAAGCAGATTGTCAACGTACGGAGATTGGATAAATACAAATATATCCTCGACTGCATTAGCTGAAGCTGGTTTTTACTACACTAAAAAATTAGACATTGTTGCATGTTTCCATTGTGGGGTACATATATGTGACTGGCTTTCTGCTGAAAATCCTTGGGTTTCGCATGCAAAGTTTTCTCCTTGGTGCACATTCATTTACATTAGATGTGGGAAAAGTTTCATTGATTCATGTCTTAAAAATGAACCGATACAAACACAAGATTCATCACTGGTTGAGCCAACAGAAAGTCGATATACATGTAAGGTTTGCCTGGAAAAAGAAATTGGCGCCTGTTTTTACCCTTGCGATCATTGTGTCACTTGTATCAAATGTGCACCAGGTATCGCTAGTTGTCCTATATGTCGTGCAGAAATAAAAGGGGTATTTAGACTGAAACTCATTGAATAAGTTTCATTCATCATGCAATACCTGCAAGAAAACGTTTATATTGCTAACATTGTAACATCTTTTACTTTAAACTCTAAACTTTCTCGAGAACTAATTAAACAAAATTTTCCCTTTATCAAGTACACAAAATCTTTTTCGGGAGGTATAATGAAATATCCCGACGGTTGTCTCTTGATTTTCGATTCGGGAAAGATAAACATTACCGGAGTACAAAATATTTCAACATCATTTTTACTGATTGATCGTTTTTGCTCAAAATACTCCGCTGAGGTTCGTGTTACAGCATACAGAATCGTAAACATTACTGCCACCTCAATGATTGTTGGAGACTTTGATTATCAGAAATTAATACTTCATCCTGGAGCCACTTATGAACCTGAACTTTTTCCGGGCATAAACCTTAAACTTGATAATTCAAACGTTACTTTCATCATTTTCAGATCAGGAAAAGTTATAATAACAGGTTTGAAAAATTATGAATCGGTGTATCATTACTGTGATGAATTTGACTATAACATAAGACTGAAGCCAATATAAAGATAACGATTTGCATGCATTTATCAAAATTGCAACAATGGATATGTCTCCAGCTGATTATCATCGAATGTGGTACAAAAAAGTACTCTTTTCTGTACAATTAATCGTATTAATTGCAATGCTTATAACAGCAATTACTAATATTGTACTTAAAACTGGTAATTTACCACTTTGGACGGCTGTGCTCGGATCCTCCCTCGGTTATTTGCTTCCGAATCCAAAATTGGGATCTTTCAAATCGGAAAATGTAATACAAACACCCTCTAATCCCTCATCAGTTGTAACCTGAAAATTTCAATATAAAACAATAAAAATAATTTTTTTTTTTCAATAAAAATGTCTGTCTCTGTTTATTTGAAACATCCTTTTACAATGCTAATAGCAGGACCAACTGGTTCTGGTAAAACTTATTTCATTAGAGACATGATCAACAAAGCGGCATATATTTGTGATCCACCTCCAAAGTCTATCACTTATCTTTATGGAGAGTATCAAAAAATGTTCAATTCAATGAATGAAGTGAAATTCATTGAAGGACTACAAGAAGAAATAGTTAATGAACTCGGTAATGATGAGCCACAGTGGTTAGTTATAGACGATTTGATGCTAGAGGCAGTTAATCAAACTTTTGTTAGTAACTTGTTTACCAAAGGGTCACATCATAGAAATATTTCTGTAATTTTAATTACTCAAAACTTTTTCATGAAAGGAAAAGAGAGTCGAAATATAAGTCTCAATAGTCAATATGTTGTATGTTTTAAAAACCCGCGTGATAAATCTATGATTACAAACATAGGACGTCAAATGTTTCCGACAAAAATAAAGAAATTTCAGGCCGCCTATGAAGATGCGACTCAGGGGCCATATTCTTATCTTTTTATTGATCTTAAACCTGATACAGCTGAAAAAATAAGGTTATTAACGAATGTTTTCAATGAACATGATAAACCCATGTATACGTATGTGATATAAATTATATAAAGGTTAAATAATTTTTGTATACAACATAAATGTCGATTGAAGGTGTTAAAAAGTGTCTTCCGACATTAAAAAAACTTGCTAAAGCCAAGACAAGGAAGCAAAGAGAAAAACTTTTAGCTAAAGCAAAATCTTGCATATTTTATTCTATCTCTGAAATAAGTAAAAACACACTCAACGGAAATATACCAGTTCAAGACTCATCAAAGGCAAAACTTGCCCCCTACAAGCTTGAACTTCGAAAACTCTCAAGAAAAAGTATTCCCCTGAAAGCTAGAAAAGAAATAATTTTACAAAGCGGTGGTGCTTTCTTACCTGCACTACTTTGGCCAGCAATATCTTATCTAGGTGGAAAGTTGGCAGATAAATTTATACAATGAATGTAATGAATAAAATGGTATTAATTCCAGAAAAAGAATATCATCTTCTCAAAAGTGACCTTAAAAATGATGATACTGTGACCCCTGTTGCTGAACAGGCAAGAGTTGCGAAAATTGAAAAGAATAAAACTGATCCTGAAATTAAATTAAATGAATATAAAGAAAGCTTTAGAAAAGCGGTCCAAAAATATGAAAAGAAATTATCTAAAAGACCTAAAAAGGATAACAAAGTTGTGAAATGTCAGACACTCAATTGGACCAACGTGAAGAACTTTTGAAACGGCTTTATTATGACTTGGATAGTCACGGTAGTTTCGGAGGTGCTAAAAGACTTTATAGAGTTGCGAAGGAGCATGACCCATCGATTGAATACAATGATGTAAAACAATGGTTGATGAAGCAAGAAACGTATACAAACTTTCGGGTACGACGGAAAAACTTTCAAAGGCTAGCTGTATTGGTTGATAGAATCGATGAGCAATGGCAAGCAGATCTTATGGACATGTCCTATTGGTCAGGGCAAAACGATGGAGTCAATCATTTACTTGTTGTGATTGATATACTGAGTAGATTTGCATGGATACAACCGTGTAGAGATAAAGCAGCACCCACAATCATAAATGCTTTTTCTGAAATTTTTTCTTCAGGAAGAAAGCCTGAAAAACTACAAACGGACCAAGGACGAGAATTCAACAATAACAGGTTTAAATTTTTTTGCACATCTCAGGGTGTGCATTATTTCACGACAACTGACGCTTCAATAAAATGTGCTTTAGCTGAACGTTTAATACGAACATTACGTTCTCGTATATACCGTTTCATTTACCATAAACATACACATCGATACATTGATGACTTACAAAACATTGTTAATAATTACAACAACTCTTACCACAGAACTATTAAGACAACTCCAAACTCTGTAACACAAGATAATCAACAATATATCGTGCAAATTATTCAGAGATCAATAAAAAATGAAGAGAATAAAAAGAAAACTTTCAATGAAAATGACTTTGTTAAAATTCCATTAAATACTGGCAATTTCGAAAAAGATGCAGTACAGAAATGGACTGATGAAGTGTTCAAAGTTTCAGGGGTTAAAGAAACGCCTCAAAAATTCATCTATAAATTGAAAGATCTACAAGGTGAAAATATATCATCAATTTTTTATCCTGAAGAATTACAAAAGGTTGATTTTGACCCTAATAAATTGCGCAGAGTTGAAAAGATAATCAGGAGAGTTTATGACAGATCACGAAGACAATATAAGTACTTAGTCAAGTGGGAAGGCTGGCCAAGGAAATTCAATAGTTGGATATCCGATATCACTCTTGCAAATGACAGCAATTAACTTTACAATTGACCTAGTGTCAAATGGGTCTACAGACATCTTTCCAGAAAATACATTATCAAAATTTCAAAATCAAATTGATCCTGCATTGGAACTTGATGGTGATTGGGAAGTTGCACTAACAGAAATTTATTTTCCCATCAAATTTGCTATTGATATATCAGAGAAAATGCAAGTTAATTTTAACATTTTGTATACAGCATTCACCTTTTATCCAAATATCGACTTGCGAGTGATATACCCTCCTGAACAAAAGTGGAGGAAATATGACACTTTGGGTGGTGATTATGAGTCATCTGTTGATATTTTTCCAGATGACTCTGTTAATGCGATAATAGATAAACTCAACACTTCAATGATGGCAAATTTGAAAAGTATCGCTCCTACACTTGTTTTCGATTCCTATCCTAAATTTGTTTGCGAAAATGGGAAAACAATCTTCTATCCTGGTCTTCTCACTACAAAAAAAGATAAAGCTACCCCGCTTAATGTTCGTTTAAATGGTCCTGTTGATGAGATAAAAGCAAAATACAAAAAAGATTATAACATTGATTTAGAAGAGATAGGCACGCTGTCAAATGCACCGGTCCCGAAGCCTTTAAGACATTATTACAAAAACATATTTATTGATGGAATGCACACTTATAGTGCTGCAGATGGAGAAGAAACTGAGAAATACAAAGAAATTGCATCTACTGTTTTTGTTCCGCAATTTTCAGACGGGAAATTAATGGAATATTTAGGCTTCTCTCCATCAGCGGATGCTTTAATCGATAATATTGATCATTTCAAACAGGAAGTTGTAGTAACAACACCTCTTTATCATAAAAATAATGTCAATCTGATGTACGTATATACTGATATCATACGAGATCATGCGGTTGGAGGAACTAAAGCGCCTGTATTGAGAGCAGTACCACTGACGACTGGTATTTATCAAGGAATCGGTTATTGTACATTTGAGCATCGAATATATTATCCAGTGCGGAAAAACCATATCGAAAATATTGCGATTTTTTGCTTGGATGATACTGGAGAGCAGATTAAATTTGCAAACATTGGAAGAGTTTTTGTAAGCTTAGATTTTCGTAAAAAGAATTAATATAAAGAAAACAATGTATTTAAATGGTGAATTGAATAAAATGATTCAAAGAAAAACTTACTGTCCTAAAGATAGTGATTTCAATGACTATTTTGCACATCAAGTCGGTTCTGGATTCGGTGACATTAGAATAGTCAGAGGTCCTAGGTATCAAAGAGGGTATGGCTTCGGTAGCTTCTTCTCTCGCTTAGCTATGCCTGTTATAAGGTATTTAGGCAAAGAAGCTCTGAATAAAGGAGTCAGTATCGGTAAGCGTGTAGTTCAAGACCCTCAAATTCAACAAGCTTTCAAAGATAGTGTTAAAGATTTGGCAAATAAAGGACTAGCTAAAATTAAGGAAAAGGTTATAACACAAGAAGGAAGTGGACGAAAAAGATTATATAAAAGGAGGCAAAAGTCTAAACCTCAAAAATCTTTGCGTAAAGTGAAGAAGCACACTCTGAAAAGAGTGAGCAAAAAGAAAGGAATCAAAAAGAGGAGAGTAATAAGAAAACAACGAGATATTTTCAAATAATGGAGTATATACATGCATCTTCGTCTCCAGCTACTATTGCTGAGCTTGATTTATTTCAATTTCCCCCAACACAGACTGTCATTGAAAGTATCTATGACACAGAATACAGACCGATAGGATCGATTGCGAAAGCTAATGTATTTGAATTCATAGTGCCAGCTTCGGAACACTACACTGACCTCTCTGCAACGTATTTGTATGCAAAAATGAAGATTGACGTACCCACAGGAAAAAGTGTTACACCCACAAACAATTTTGCTGCCTCACTATTTGAGCAACTTGATGTTTATTTTGGGAGTGTAAACGTCACACCTGGAAATAGTTTATACCACTATCAGTCATACATTGATGACATATTTTTCAAGTATAAATCACCCCTTGATGATTGTCAAATGATTAATGATACGGATTCTGCAAGATCTGATAGAATCAAAGATAAAAAAGAGTTTGACATTATAATACCTATTCACGCTCCAATGTTTCAACAAGAAAAATTTTTGATTGATAATGTGCCCATCTCGTTACGATTCAAATGTGCACCGCAGACTTTTGGATTGAACAGCGCAACAGAAGTAACTCCGCTGAGTGTAGAGTTTACACAGCTTTCTCTTTTCATAAGGCGAGTTAAATTGTATGCTCCAGTACAAATGGCAATCACTTCACAATTGGAAAAGAGTCCGGCAAAGTATTACTTTCAAAGGAATGAAGTCAAATCATTTCATCTACCAAAAGACTTTGCTGCAAATAGCATTGACAATGTATACAATGGACAGTTACCACGCAAAATTATTGTTGGTTTTGTTTCTGATGATGCATTTAATGCGAAATTGACAAAAGACTCATTCAATTTTGAACATAAAAATCTGCAAAGCGCTACGATTGTCGTAAATGGAACTAAAATACCGAGTACACCTTATCAGCCTGATTTCAAAAATAAATTATTCATGAGAGAATACTTTAATGTTTTCCGCTCCATGAATCAAGATAATGGAATACCTAAAATCAATCTAAAATATCAAAATTATTCTGATAAATATCCACTTCTTGTTTTTGATTTAACCGATGATGGTACTCTCGCAAGTGATTCAGGTGTATTATCTATGATCAAGAGAGGCAATGTTCGTATGGATATTCAATTTTCTTCTGCTCTTAGTGAAGGGATGCATATGCTGGTGTTTGCTATATATGATAGCGTTCTACAAATTGATGCAGCACGTAATATTGTCACGGACTACTGATGGCTTTAACAACATTAGATATACAAAACCAACTCGTAAAATACAAAAATTTCAAAGGAGTATACGCAATTGATAAACTTCCACTTACTTTGTTTCCAAAACCTTTCGGAATCGTAATCAATCTCGATCCAAGCTGGAAATCTGGCTCACATTGGACAGCAGTATTTATACCAATATACGGCAGTGGAATTTATTTCGATTCTTATGGGCAGCAACCTCCTGAAATGATAAAAACCTATTTGGAAAGAAACTGTAAACGTTATGATTATATCTATAATGTAGATGTATTTCAAGGAGACTTGTCGATCAAATGTGGTTATTTTTGTATCTCTTTCTTGAAAAGTTGCTTTACTGGTTCTTACTTACCTTTTTTGAAATGTGAACAAAAACACAATGAAAATATAATAAACAAAATTTATTAAAATAAGATTTAAAATTAAATGTAATTAAATGAATAAATCAAAGAATGAAATTACAAAACGTTGGAAATAGTATCTGCAATATCATCAATTTCCATTTCATCCCATGCTTTAAAAACATCTTCCCATGAATCCCCCTCTATCACCGGTATAGGTTTATTGCACAGGTCCATTTTTTTCAAAGCAGGATCCTCAAATTTTATTGCCTCGGGTTTTCCCTCATTACACCATTGCTCCAACTCTTCCATATTGATTTCGGTTTCTGGCTGTTCTGATTCTTTTTTTGTTTCACCCCATTTTATGCTTTTAATCCATAATTCGATCAGCATTCTCGTCGTCAATTCGAAAACGAATGGCTTTCTAGTTGCCACCAGAGGGATTCGGCTTCTCTTTGCCTTTTTTTGATTGATTTTCATCATTCGCTGTTTCATGTTATACTTTGTCATCTGTAAAAGAAAGAAAAGAGAAACATTAATAAAATGCAAAAAAGAAAATGATTTAGGGATGTGTGGAACAGATGGGTATAATGGACATGCAAATTATTGTAAAAGACTTTTAATTAAAATAAAAAGTTAGTAGAGATTACATTAAATAGAAAATACAAATACAGAAAAAATGTATTGGTTTAATCATGAGATAAACTTGTTTCGTGTCAAGAGATACTCCACAACAGTTTCAATCGTCTGCTCAGTAGTTAATTGCATGGGTAGTGTTTCTCCTCTCGCTTCTTTAGATAATCTGGCTTGTTCCAAGAAATAGTGCATGAAGTGCTCGTTTTTTCGTTTCTTTCTACCAAGACCGCTACTACATGGCTGTTCTTCTCTCGTCCTGTTATAAATTTGATTCTTTTTCTCATAATTTTTCCAATTTTCCAACCAAATACACACGTTTGATATTTCTCTTCTCAGCTTTGCATGCAACCAAATAACCTCCCTATTACCAATATCACCAACAACTCTTTTGAAATAAGCTTTTGTCATTTCTGACCATCGCTCATCATTTTGCAATTCCTCAAATAAACTTTTCATTTGTTTCAATTTTTGTCCTTCAATTAATGTAAGCTGCATCCATTCCTTTGCCAAAGTCAAGAACAATTTATCAAACTCAATTTTCGAAGCTTGAATTTTGAAGAAAAGTGCAATTTCTTTGCCACTTGGAGCCATGATTTGCTGCTACATGATAAAAAACAAAAGATTTTGATTAAATTACAGAATGCAACAAAAAAATGCAAGTGGTTTAGCAGTGATTTAGGAAAGGTGGTTTGGTTGGGAGGGTTTGGGTTTGATGTTAAAAGTTTAATAATTTAATTACCTTTTGTATATTCTTATTTTACAATTCTATAATGACCGTATGCTAAAGTGCTAACTGCATCGTCCAAAATGTATCTCTTGTCATCAAGCGGAGAAAAAGATAGTTTATTTATTTCTATTGAAGAAATAGAATGATGTTTACTCTGTAATCTAAAGTTTTTATGCTTCAATAACACATTTTCGAAAAGACAAGCCTTATAATCCTCTATTGAAATCCCACTTTTAACAATTGCTTTTTGCACTCCCTTAGCAGTCATTTTTTTATTTGTACCATATTTTATAGCATAAAGCTTAGCTTTTATTGCAACTACTTCATCAATTATTTGCCCATTCATTTCATCTTTTAAATATCCTAGTTTCTTTTTATTTTCAATGCTGTACAAAAAGTGTGCTTGTGGATAATCAGAAAAATCCATAAGGTAATTGAATTCTTTCAAGTCATTGTATAAATCTTTTGTTTGTATTTTATAAATAAAACTGTCGGTGTCAGTGTAGATGAGAGACAATCTAGATCCATATTTAGGTAGGAAATGATCATAATGTAGTCTATACATGTGTAACTTTGATAGTTCCAAGACTGTAAATCCTAAATAAATTGGTTTGTCGAGAATAACTTCAAACTTTCTCAACTTGATTATTGCAAGATCATTGTCTAGAATGTAAAATTGTTCAAACATTGGCTGTCTTATTTGTTGTAGTGCTTGTTTTCCATTCGTAGCAATTATGACTTTACTATGTTTTCTTTTATCTTCTATGCTTTTTCCATACAATGAATTTACCATTAGTTTCCAAAAATCTTTAACGAATGATGATGTAGCTTTTTTTCTATTTTCTGTGCACATTTCAATATATGGTTTGAGCCAAGCTTCTTGCTCAAAACTAATAATGCGATGAATCTTTTTCAAAACTAGACCTTTCTCAATGTAGAAACGAAGATTTTTCTCATGCAGAACATAATTTTCTTTGTTCATCAAATTAGGAACAAGTTTCTTAGTTTTGTAACGCTTAATGCCTGCAGCTTCTAAAATGCTCACAATTTCTTTTTGATAACCACTCAACTGTTCATATTCAACAGTTATCCTTTCAGGTGCCAAAGGATAATCATTATGAACATCATGTAAACATGAAGGATAGTCAAGATCAACCTCTAGAATGTAACCAGTTTTTCGGTCAGAATCAGAATGCAAAATTTCATCAATTACACTTTGAAACATGTAGGGAGGAACCCATTCAAATTTTCGACAAGGCAGAACATCACTAAGAGCATATCCGTAGAGATTGTTAACGTCAAGATATGTTATGAATGAGCTTGGTTGATTAGGATCAAATTTCTCTGATAGTTCATTATTAGCGCATGCGTAACGGCACATTGAGCAAGATATTCCTCCTCTTATTTCCTCCTCAATCATTAAAACCATGTCAATATCAGTCAATAGATCCAACACGACACCAGTGAACTTCAAGGAGGCATCCCATGTTAGTCCCGGGGTTGAGAAATAGTGACAAGGGTCTAATCCAAACTGTTTCAAACTAGTCGCACGAAAGTTTTGAAAAATAGCAGCAAGAAGTAAAACATCAACTTTAAGATAAATATCATGAAAGTCCCCAAGATTTTTACAATTAAAATGCTCCCATATATCAAGCAATCTATCGTACGATTGTTTATCAATTGTTTTTAGTGACAGATGCGAAAAAAATTTATCAATAGATGGTAAACTTTCTTCTTCAAATCTTTCCCAAGAGTCCATGTATTCATAAGGCAGCGATCCCTTATTCAGAATATATGGTAAATCATCGTCGGAAAAGGTTTGACACAAAAATTTCTTCTTTTCTTCAGTTGATAAATTATGTGCTAATGTGTCCAAGCTAGATAGCAAAAAAGCATAACTGTCCAAGAAGATGAAATCATCCATTATTATCGCAATATACTTTTCAGTATTTTGCGGTATTACATTTATTTTATGAATTTTATCTGTTTTTAGACCTCTGATTAGTAAATGAGCATCATAACCTTTCAGATTATGAAATATGATTGGAAGCCTATGAGGTAAACGCATTTTGAGATTGCATCGATTGTGCGCAGCTCCTCGGAATTTCCCAGTCAAGTGACAATGATCGATAACTTTATCATCTTGCAGCTGCTTGTTGCAAACATAACATTGAGTCGATGCTTCAAAAACATGTCTTTCAAAATTACTCAGCTGTGCTGGTTTTTTGTGCTGTTCAAGATGGTTGCGAAGGAAATCTTTCAACGTCAAAAGTGTGTCAATAAATATTTGACTTGCATTCAAGCCGCGATAAAATTTTTGAAATAAGATTTTATCATTCCAGTCAATTGCAACTAATCCAAACGAACATGCTTCATGTTTTTGATATTCAAACGTATTTTTAGTTAAAGCTTTGTTAGTTTTTACCAACAGAGCTTCAAAATCAGCATAGACAATATAAGGATAACTAATCGTTTTTTGTATCTGTCTAAATTTACATTTAGTTGGAATGTTTTCCTGACCAGGGAGAACGACACTTTGTGCAGTTTTATTGTAACAGACAAGTTCATGTTTAGATAGCGCTGTTTGATTTCTAAAACCTGAACAGCAATTATAACAGAAATAACGCTCCCAGGATCGACTGCTTTTGATGAATGCATTGAAATTTGTAATGCAATAATAATGTTCGTTGAATAAGAAAAGATTTGCATGCTTCAACTGACGTTCCTTAGCAACCATTAGCGGAACAACTTTCTTTTTTTCATCAGGTGTTAGTGTATAAACATTCACAGAAACATTATTTCGTTTAGTAAAGCGTTTAACCTGTGAAAGCGTTGTCATACCATCTACTTGACTAAAGTCATATTGCTTTTCAAAAACTTTGTAATGCCCTATTCTTTCTTTATTCATTTTTTGTGGGTGTAAAGCCATAAGGATAGACCATTTGAAACAATCTTTTCTGCATTTTGGAGATAATAAACTTTTCTTTTTGTTGAAATCAGATGGTAATTTTGTTGAATCACAGCCTCCACTATGTTCTTTCAGTTTTCCAACACGAATCTCAAGAACCTTCACACTCTGAAGCACCCATCCACTTCCACGTTGTGTGAATTGATCGATAGCCAACTCAATCTGTTCAATCCAGTTTTTAACAATAGTTTCAATATGATGCAGGTTTGTTAGGCTTAACATCTCAGCAACTTTATAAATTTCTGTTGTATCCGTTCCTCCTTCGGTTTTCTGTTTGATAAATTTAAGTAGAAAACATGCTTGCACTTTTACAGATCCAATTCTTTCAATGATATATTTAAGCAAAGATTGGATATTTTCCTTTTCAACAGCTAGTAGATGTTCAATTGATTTCCAACCATCAGCTTTTATGTACACAGCTAAAGCATTTCTATAGCTTCTTTTATGCAATTTGAATGTTGCAAAATCTCCAATATCCTCACTCTGTTTTTGTCTACATTGATTAAGATGATTTAAGAAAGTTAACGAAGAAAAGCTACTTTTACATTTTTTACAGACAACTTTTTTACACTTTGTTTTATGCAGAAGAAAAGATTTGTATTTCAAGAAACTTTGCTTACATGTTGAGCACGAAAACATTCTGAATAATGAAACTAAAGTCAAATGTTTTTGCTTTAAATAAGTTTGAAACAGAATTTTTGGGAGAGCTCTCTTTTTATTAAATTTTTACCCAAATGAATGACAACCAAAATAAAAGATAATAAAGGTATAGATTAAGTGGAAATAAGTAATAAGTTTTTTCATAATAATTGAATAATACTTGTCAAGTGTAACTTAAAATACTGCATAGGTCAATCATAAATAGATTGACACATTGCTGCAGCAATACCATCAACAACAGAATGAGAGTTCAGTTTAATAATCTCCTCGTCTGTTAGAACAAGTTTTGATTCTTTCGACTCAGTTTTCAATTCCAGCGCAAAGGATTTCCCATCAGCAGCTACTTCACCAAGCAGAGTGCGTCCAGGAAAAATGGAAAACTGGAAACCATTATCAGTCTGCTTCAAATAATGATAAAATCTCTCTTTAAGCTTCTCATACTCCTTATACTTGAGAAACAACCCGTACCGTGTTGGAATGTAGATTTTTTTACCTTGCCACTGTCCTTCCTTCTTACGACGAATGTCAACAAACGTTGTTCCTAGTGCAGACCGTGATTTGTGAACAGTAACCCACAAGGTTTGACTGATCTCAACATTGAGCAGTTGCTCAAATTCTTCGGTGAATTTTTTACGGTGTACAGGTTTTTTAAGACTGTTTGCGACTTGTTGAGAGGCATTGGAACTTTCGTCGTTGGAACTCATGATGAAACTTTAACTGTTGAATGAGAAGAAACTGAATGAAGAAAAAATGAAGTGCTGCTGAACTTTTATACTTAAATCCCAGTCGATCCGAAGCCACTCCTACCGCGCTCACCAACATTAATTAACTGCTCCACTTCAACCAAATCAGGAACTTCTGCTCTCTCGACAATCATTTGCGCTATACGCATCCCTTTTGTGATTGTGAAATCCTCATCAGACCAATTATGAAGTATTACCCTTATTTCCCCTGTATAATCAGGGTCAATAACACCACCGTGAACAACAATTCCTTTCGAAGCGAGACCTGAACGTGAGGCTAGTCTAACGTAAGTACCAGCAGGAGGTTGAACCTTGATTCCTGTTTTCACAATAGTTATTTTTCTTGATGGTAGAACCAAATTTTCATAGGACTGTAAATCATATCCAACTGAGTCGATTGTGCCTCTAGATGGAGTAGAGACATCTGGGTAACACTTACTGTAGAACATACTCATTTTGAATGATAACTTTTATGAAAATCTCGTCTTTTTATGCTAAATTAGTCTGCAAAATTTTCTAAAATCGGAAGGTGTGTCCACGTGCTTACCTCCGCCCTACAAAGAGTTATTAGAGCGAGTTCATCATAAGCATTTATCGCAACAACATTATTATTAAAGTTGTGTAATATGATGATGAATTCATCATCGAAGGTATTTTTAATCACTGGAGCGATAACAAAAACACTACGGTTCAATAAATTGGGACTTGCAGAGCACTGTACGAATGTACTTTGAGGAGGTTTCAATCTGATTCCTGTTTTAATTATAGCTGATTCGTTTGGAGATAATTTAACGTCAGCGGTGGAATAAATTATATATCCTAATTTATGTTTTGCTTGTGCAATTATTGAAGAACTTGAAGAACACTTACAGTATATAAACGACATTAGTTGCAAGTGTTTTTTTTTGCAAGTGTTCACTGCCCAACTTATGCTTACGATTATATACTCAGCCCAACCAATTCAGGGCGTAAGTCACGGATCAAGTAATTCACTAAGTCAATGATCACGTGATCATCTGAAAGGTGGGCATATGTGACAAGGTGACACTTTAATTCATTTAAACTTTCATACTCGAGTGAGTTTTGGTCTAAATTTATCCCAAAATAATCTAAAACGTAACCCAATTCCAATTTTTCTGGTAGCGTCAGGTGATCATGTGTAACAAATCCAGTTCGAAAGAAGTTTATCACAATTTCAAAGTAACTGCTATCAATTCTTTCTGCAATAAAAAAAACATTACTTACAATCATTAGGATACACCCAACTTACCTTTAACTGCAAAACAATTCTTTTCAATCCGCTTGATCGGTCCAACTAGAGACCCTTTGAAGCTTTTAGTTAACTTGTTTCTAGGGAATCTTTTACTCAAACGTTCGATGAAACACGGTTTGAATATTCGATATTCTGATTCAGACAAAAATACAACAAAGTCACCAGCTACAGGTCTCAAAGTAAGAAATTTTGGTTGCATGTTATCCCTTCAATGTGTTACTTAGAAATGTTGAGCTTAATCCGCTATGCTAGCTATATATATATATACGATTTACCCGATGAACACAAACATTTAATTATAAATTGAACATTATTTTAATGACGTGTATATGACGGTTACATTGATTAAGAAGTATAATGTAATACAAAGATATAAGTAAAAAAGATTAAATTGAAAAAGATACATGAAAAGAGATACATTGAAAGAAAACAAATATAATTATGGAGGGGTGTCTAATGCTACAAACATATCGAGCATTGTAGCGATGAGTTCTTCAGATTGCTGAGTATAGAAATCGTTTGTCTCCATATCTTCAACCAGCTCTTTGAAATAGTCTGCCTCACCAGGACGCAATTGTTGAATTTTTGGACTGTTTTGTAAAGTAATAAGTGTCCTCACCACCTCCTCTAAACACTTGCCATAAATGAATTTATTTTCATAAAGATGATGCATCATGTTGATGCACTTTTTTTTCAATGGTTGGGATCGCATAAATCTGGCGCGAATGAATGTTCGAGGTCTTCGAGTGGAAACCATGTTAACTAAAATATGATAAAAAAGAAAAAAAGAACAAAAAATTAGAAAATATGATAATAAATGATAAAGTATTAGGGGTACTTTTGGAGACATGGATTGGTTTGAGGAAAGTATTACTTTTAAGGAGATATACAAGTTATCTTGTTACTGATTTTCATTCTACATATTGGGCAGCACTGTTCTTCAGACTTCATTTTTTCATCACACGTGTTACAGACGGAAAGATGGTGGCAGGGAACATAGAGTATCTTTGCATTTTGTACCAAGCAGACTACACAGAAGTTTCTTTCGATGTCATATTTTTCATGATTTAAAAACGGACAATTCGGGCTTAGTTCATGATGCAGTTTAATTTGACTTGATGGGCGTCTGCTATCAGTAGCCAGTCTACAGAAAGCACATTGAATTGTCCGCTGAAACCCAGTGTAAAAGAACCCACTTTCAACGAGCAAGTTCTTTGCCCTTTCTGGTAAAAGAGTGTCCTTGAATGAGTATCTGCGATTGATTTGCATTTGAAAAAGTTGATAAACTTTTTCTGGGTTTATCACAAAGCTTTCAAGAAACTCTTGTGAATAAATATCAGCATGTTTCTCGATTCGGCTTGATCTCAAAGTCAATGGAGCGCTGTAATCCAATTGCAAATTTTCTTTGGGATTACCATAATATTTGCAAGCCTCGCTATAATAATATGCCGTACAAAGGCTACTATCACGCCAGCAAATGAAGGGGCAATCAGGACTGAAGTTGACATGCAGCTCTTTAGTTTTATTTTTTTCCACCAGTTCTATGGGGATTTGCAGACCACAAGAAAAACAAGCCACCACTTTTTTTTCTTCAACATAATAAAAACCAGAAGACTGAGCTTCGCGACGTGCATCATCATCTAAGGTAGCCTTCTTGAAAGATTGCAACCTATTGATAAAGTGCTTCATATGCAAATATTTTTTAAGAGCCGCGATGGTTTCTGGGCAAGTCCAATTTTCAATTACTGGAGAAATCATTTTTATCTGTTGTTGAAAGACACAAAAGGATTTGTTATTGATATTTATTTGATTTATCAGATTAAAGACAATACAGAAATTTTCACATTGAGTTTGTTTTTCTCATGTCTCATGATTGAACAATGTTGATTACAATTTTTCATTTTGTGTATTTTAAATCTACAGTTGATCAACCAATTATTAAGTTGTCGAACTCTGGCGCATTTGTTCCCATGTGCAAATATACATAAGGTCTTTGAATTTACTTTTAATTTTTGCTTATTAATTTTTTGCCTATCAATATGTCTAATTGTTCTAGAATTATTACATGATTGACAATAACCTGATTTATATGTGATTTTTTTATGCAATTTTTTCAAATACTTTACATATTGTGAAGCTAAACAAGGGTTCTTAGAATTTTCAGTCACACAGACTACATCTTTCGGAATTTTCGGTGTATGAACAACTTCTGAGATTGATTGATTTTTCCAAAAGGAGTCGTTCTTTGACGGAATACAATTGTTTTTCCCTGAACTGGTTGATGAAATTGTGGTCGAAATAACCTTCATAATTTGCTGAAATCAAATAAAAACAATTAAGTTTCAATTGAAAATATAAATTTAATTGATATGCTTATCAAAAATACAATATTATGAAGGGCAATTACATAATTTTTAAGGTTCGCTCTCTAGTTCTCTCAAAGTTGCATTGTAATTTCTTCTTGAAATGTACAATAAACTTCGTATTTGATCTACCTGTCTAATGCATGAAAGCATTGAATGAACATATTTCTGTGGTAGTAGTGCTAAGATAGACAAAAACTCATGCATCGAAATAGGGAAGTCAGCGAAGTTCAGAGCATTAAAGCTGTCTGCTTCTTCAAGATCCTGTGCATTTACTTGAGTTTCTGCGTCCTGAACTTTAACAAGCCTCAACGAAATAGAGTTTTCCACCTTTCTCAATCGATACATGTTCTGGAATAAAATTGAAAACAATTTATGAATGAAATAAGATAAAAGATTTTTTCACTCAACAACTGTCAGTGTGATAGGCAATCACGATGCCTTCATCAGCAAACTTATTTAAAAATACTTGAATACAGAAATTGTGACATCACAATTGCTTCAAATAATGAATATGAGTTCCAATACAAGAAAGATGCAGCAGAAAAGCGCAAAAATGTGAAGCTATACAGATAAGAGTTCAAATCTTGGAAGAGATGCACCTGGAGTTGCTTTTTAGATGCAAATTAGCCTGATTTCAATTCAGAATAAAACTAAAATACAACCATGTATAGATAAAATAGTTTCTAAATATATTAAGTAGACTGAGTTTAAGATAAGGTATCGATGAGGTTGTGGTAAAGGTAAGGTGAAGGTACATGTAAATGTGAAAGCGATGTAAAGGTGAAGGTAATTTCACATGCATAGGTAAGGATAAATGTGTATTTACATGTAAAGTAAAATGTACACGTTATGTTAAATCTAGATGTGCAGGTAAAGGTAAAGAGGAATATATGTGTATGGTAAAGTAAATGAATGTGTAGAGGTGCAGTCAAATATACATGCAAGAGTAAAAATCGAATTAAATATACAGTACAGTTAAAGGTAAGTAAACATATACATGTACATGTACAGTTGCATATCCATCTTATACTAAAGGTTTATGTACATGTACATGTACATGTACAGCTAAAGGTATAGTTAAAGTTAAGTGTACATTTACATTTACATTTAACGTTAAAGGTAAGTATACATGTACATGTACAGTTGCATTTCCATGTAATAGAAAAGGCTTATGTGCATGTACATGAACATGTACAGCTAATTGTACAGTACAGTTAAAGGTAGGTATTCATGTACATGTACATGTTTAAAACAAAGGTAAAAAGAAAGAGAAAAAGTAAGGGAAAAGAAAGGCAAAAGGAAAGGCAAAAGAAAGACAAAAGTAAGGGAAAAAGAAGGGACAAGAAAGGGAGAAGAAAGGCAAAAAGAAAGGGAAAAGAAAGGCAAAAAGAAAGGGAAAAGAAAGGCAAAAAGAAAGGGAAAAGAAAGGCAAAAAGAAAGGCAAAAAGAAAGGGAAGGAGGTAGAGGGAGGAGCAATATTATAGGTAAAAGGGTGGTGTAAAGGTATACGTTAGAGCATGCGCAAAGGGACAGTCGTGGGTAAACAAAGGAATATAGGTAAGTCAAATGTAAGAGATGTTGAGAGAAAGAAAGAAAGAGATAGAGGTAGAGGTTAATAGGAGGTAAAGGTAAAGGTATCTTTAACTGTACATGTGAAGATAAAGGTATACATGTAAAGGTAAAGGTATCTTTACCTGTACATTTAAAGATAAAAGTATACATGTAAAGATAAGGTATACATGTAAAGGTAAAGGTATCTTTACCTGTACATTTAAAGATAAAAGTATACATGTAAAGGTAAAGTTATCTTTACCTGTACATTTAAAGATAAAAGTATACATGTAAAGATAAGGTATACATGTAAAGGTAAAGTTATCTTTACCTGTACATGTAAAGATAAGGTATACATGTAAAGGTAAAGTTATCTTTACCTGTACATGTAAAGATAATGTATACATGTAAAGGTAAAGTTATCTTTACCTGTACATTTAAAGATAAAAGTATACATGTAAAGATAAGGTATACATGTAAAGGTAAAGTTATCTTTACCTGTACATGTAAAGATAAGGTATACATGTAAAGATAAAGTTATCTTTACCTGTACATGTAAAGATAAAGGTGTACAGGTAAAGGTATCTTTACCTGTACATTTAAAGATAAAAGTATACATGTAAGGTAAAGGTATCTTTACCTGTATATGTAAAGGTAAAGGTATCTTTACCTGTACATGTAAAGATAAAGGTATACATGTAAGGTAAAGGTATCTTTACCTGTATATGTAAAGGTAAAGGTATCTTTACCTCTAAAGGTAAAGGTGAGGAAAGCAGTGGTAAGGCAAGATAAATAGTATAGAGATAAAAATTATTAAACTTACTTTTTTCTTTTTGTAGTGGGGCGGATTGAATTGGTGTTTATCTGGTGTGGTTTAGTGCTGTAACTAAAAGATAAAAAAAGTTAGATTAAATAATTCTTGAAATCATGAAATGCTGCATAAAAAATAGAGACTTACTTTGTGGGGCCAATTGAAGTAGTGTTGTTGATGTTGTTGGTGTTGTTGGTGTTGTTGGTGTTGTTGGTGTTGTTGGTGTTGTTGGTGTTGTTGGCCTGTAAAGATAAAAAAGGTTAAAAAACGAATAAATGAAAAGAAATCGAAAAGAAAAAAAAAACTCACCTGTTTGATTGAACAAAATTTCCGTTCAACTAAACACAAAATAAACTTAAATAAAACTAAAGTAAACTTTTGATGTTGTTGATGTTGATGTAGTTGATGTTGTTGATGTTGTTGATGTTGATGTTGTTTATGTTGATGTTGTTGATGTTCATAAACAACTGAATTCAAAACAAAGACAATTTAGCATCAGAGAGAGCACCCCTTTTATATGTTTCCGTTTTCAATCAAAATTATTCATTTCATGCCTCGCTGAAAAAAGTTGAAACATTGAACTTGGTATCATTATTCAGTTCGTTGATTGCATGTAATTAAATTGATACATTTATGCAACGAACCATTATTAACATAGAATATACTAGCATGTTAACCCTTTCGTTAATTGTGCATCTTAAAATTAATACATTGTTAAGCCAAGAATAACTAAAACAATTAGCTAAACTTACTTTATTTACTGCAAAAGTATCATTATTTAACCCTTTACTTTAATCATCAAAGCATAAAAACTTTCATGTTCAAACTAATTGCAAACAATTAATCTTAAACTTGAACTTACATAATTGTTTCATAAAGTTCAAAAATAGTTCCGCATTAATTACCATGGGCATTGAACTTAATCAATAATTTAATGGTCAGTTTTATTAATTAAATATCGATTAAAAGTGAGTTATCTTGTGTATGAGTTATCTTGTGTATCTGTACTACTACTAACTGAACCAACAAACGACTTTTATCACCAGTTTTTTTCTCGATAATTTACTTTGACAAAACATTTAAATTGGTGACATTTAATTTCATGACTATAACCAAACAAATGGTACTTAAAAATCAATTGTTAGTCAAGTGCAATGGAAATTGAAAATTTGAAACTGTTGAGCCAATTTAAATATGTAGACATTAATCAAATGTTTTCATTAGACTGCAAGTTTAACTTGAAACTGATTAGTTGGCAAAATGAAAACAAATATTGAACCATTAAATAGTTGACATTTATTTATTCATTTGATTACACCAATAAATTATGATGGAAGACCAAATAAAAAATTAAGTTAACTCATTTATTACAATGAATAAATATGAAATAAAACTCCCAGTGGATAGAGTTGCAATTGAAGGCAGCAAAACAATAACAATGCAATAATAATGCAATAATAATTCATGAAATTGAGTGAATAAAATATTTATTCAAATTTATTGTTCATCTTTTGTTGAAAAAATTGTCTCTTTTTTACATTTCATTTTCCTTTCCAGCTCTTCATGATTCTTTGCTTTCAAAAGTTGCAAAGTTCATCTTTTTTGTTCATTGTTTGGATTAAAAGGATTAATGTTTATAATTTGTAAACCTGGATTGAGAGAGGAAAAAGGTTTAGTAAAAATGACAAACTGATTGTGAAGGTTTCAATGTTGCTTGAACCATATTAATTGAGGTTGATGGATGGACACTTTATGACCAGTCAATTGAACCGTTCAAGAGATGATCAACCTAGAAATGGTTACAATGAAATCAAAGCAAATTAGGGCAAATACTCATTGAAACTTGAGTTGATTCATTTTGCTATTAAAAATTTAATCAGAATGAATTCACTTCTTTGTCTTCAACAAAAGGATAAAGACTCGATGAAATTTTTTGTTTCCATCCTTTTTCTTGTTCCTCTTTCTTGTCTCACTTCATCACACCATCTTAACCCTTTTCTCCGCTCTTTTGTTTTCACTCTTCTCAGCTGATTAGTTGAGAGACAATTTATATTTTTAATTAAGTTGCTCTTAATTAAGTGGTAACCTTGGAGGTTGACTGTTGAATCAACAGTGATAAAGTGTTTATTTGAAAAGAAATTGAATACAAAAACTTTCAACATTCTTTCACTTGGACAATTAACGCGAACCAATTTAATTTAAATTGTGTCAACATTTTTTGCCCTAACAAGCATCATAAGAATGCAACTTCCTCATCAGTTGACATTCCTTATCATCATCATGATCTTCATGATCATCGGCATCTTCATTATTTCCAACTCAATAAACTTGTTATGTTGTTAGAGTGAAAATGAGAAGAGAATTATTCACAAACCTTTTCTCCTCAAAAAATCCCGGGTTATCAATGAACTCGTTTAAATAACAATTAAACTTTAGGCTCGATTAGAATATTTTTGTTTATCGACACATTGGTTGAGCTAATTTATCTGATCAAGAATAAAATGCAAAAACCTGCTAAGATTTGAATCAATTATTTATACAGAATATGGAAATTTAAAATAAAATCAAAGATGCAAAGTTTGAAATTGCATCAATAGATACTATTGATATACTGATATATGTATTGATATATGTATTTATTTAGATATACATTTGAAATCATACGGCGTGCGTGTTTTGTCCTTTACAGATCATAACTCACGAAAGTTTGATCAGCCTCAGAGTTCTGAGAGAAAAGTTAATGAAGGTCAGCTAAGATCAGTCAATTGTAGACCTCTTACTGACATTTGATGGTCATTTTCTACAAAGTGCCAACTATTGAACACTGATTGTGTTTCGGACGTTGAAAAGTTACAACGTTAAAGATAAGCAAATTTCTCTCAAAACCATTTTATTGACCGCACAATTCGTTAAAACATCCTTTAACCAACATAAAAATGAACAGACGCCAGCCAATGTAAAAAATTCCCTGACATAATTGATCTTAATTGTTAGTACGGGGTCAAATACGAGTACGAGCGACCTAGAATAGCCACACGAATTCGTTGTTCGACAGTATCAGAAAGTTTATAGTTAAAATGTGAAGTCAGTTATTGGTTAAATATTGAACAAACTCTGAAAATTTTTGTTTTTATGCTTCTATTTCTTGCGATTGTTTTTCGTCAGCCATTCCAGTCCTTTCAATTGTTTTTACCTCACTGAGAATTCGCGATCAATCTTTTTTGCCAAAACCAATGATGAACAGAATACAGGACATTTCAGCTGATTTTACCATTGTAGATCGACTATTACTTTGCCCCTGAGCAAACTTGAGGCTGCATATTCGGTTTATGGAAATTTCGGCGATATTCAATTGTCACAATTCAAAGTCAAGGTCATTCAAGGTCATTTTGTGGAAATCTTGTCTATTGATATTAGAGGTGGAAATAAAGTCAAATCATAATTCTTATTAAAAATTAAAACCCCTTGCATATGATATTATTTCAATAGATGAACCAGACTACCTATTAATAACAAATTTACTGCAGACTGCTCCGAAAACACCCTATCAAGAATAATTATCAATTTTTATTAACAACCAAACTATATCAATAGTCAAAAATCCATAAAAAGCCAAAAGAATTAATAATTCGATTGAAAATTTATCACACCTGGTAATCAAACAAATCAATTTCATTAATTGTTATATTTACCATCGACTACACAAAAAACAAAAATCACAAACAAAAAAAAACAATCAATTATATATTTAATTTAAAAACTCCAATAATTATTTGTGGTGATCTCAATACGTAAGGTAAATTCTGACCGCACAATATTAACAAAAAAACTTAAGGGAAATTGATGTACGCGACAAAAACTTAATAAATTTTCAAACCCCAATCTTCAAACTTAACAATTATACCCTTAAACACCACACAAACAAAACATGAACCTGAACCATTCAAATTCCTTGATTGGAATTTAAATTGTTAGTTAGATAGTCATAATTATGGAAGTAATTAGAGTAACTTACATTAATCATTCCCGTTTATTCTTTTGTGATAGTTCATCTGAAGAAAATTACTCTAATAGTTTGAGAGAAATAACTGTTATCAATGCCAGACGACTTGTTGTGCCACTCGCTGATGGTTATCCTCTGTTGGTACTGTTTTTCACTATGAAGATTATTTATTCGAAGGTGTTGACTATCGTCTTGAATATGAGCCATTTTCTGCTGCCCGTAAAGTATTCCGCTTTTATGATAATCCAGAAGATGCATAAAAATGATTACAACTTCTTCCCTCAACACTATCGACTAACGGGTAGTTAACTCTAACTCTATACGCTTTATTTCAACAATTGATGTTTTCTCATCCTTTTTCTGGTCACTAATAATTCAACTAACATCTGATTGAATCCGTGTTTCTATTGACTGTACATTTTCATTTTACGCCTTCATGAAGGCATGACTCAGGAATGGTTAGTGCTACAAACCTCAGACTTGAACCGGAAATCTCTAGGAAACCGAAAACTTCTTCAGATTGCACAACGATAAGTTGCAACGCTCAAGGTTATTCAAAGTCAACTCTTTATTTGACCTCTAATTGACATCGGAAGGTCATTTTCTGAAATCTCAAAGTTTTCTTGACCCGATAGTATTAGTCATATGTTCATCACTCATATCAACGGAAAGATGAATGGATTTGGTAAAATGAATGTTATGGAATCACTCATATCCTTTAGCTAGTATGAGTTATGAACATGTCATGATAATTCAGAAAATGACTTTCCAATGTCAATTAGAGGTCAAACAAAGCGTTGACTTTGAATAACCTTGTCTAGCTATTCCTGAGTTATGTCTTCATGAAGACGTTAAATGAAAAAACGGTAGGTTGGTGTTGATTTTGCGCTTAAACAACTTGTCTGGGAGCATAAGTCGGCCATTATGCTATAATTGTGGGATATTGCTGGACAAAAAAGATTTGAATCGATGAATCGAGTCTGTTATAAAGGAGCAGTTGGTCCATTCATTCTTGCAGATGCAGCTAATCCCGATTCTTTTAAATCAGCAGCAAGAAAGACTTTGATGCCAAGGCGAACATTGAGGATCGACAACCTGCTCCAACCATTTTGTTGGTGTACAAGGTTAGAATTCCCCCCTACACTGATATTGTACTTAACTTCATAGTCCTCTCTTCCGTACAACTGCCCTTTACCTGACCCACTGATAAACTGTCTGACAAAATGATGGAACATATGGAATGATGAAATTCATTTGACCTTTGTTGTAGTTCAACCAACTATAGTAATTTCAATCAATAATGTAGATTTTTATCTCAACAGTGTGATCTTGAAAAGGTTTGAATGGCTAGTAATGTTGTCCAACTTCACATAGCTGCTCACGGAAATGGTTTTCTAACTTTTTGCTATGTTTTGGCTAATGAAAATATTGGCATTGACAATGCTGCCAAAACTTTAATACGAAAGGTTATTTTATAATGATATCATTAGTATTTATTCATGGTGTCATAAATTGTCGTTTTTGATTAAACAGATCCTAGCGCAAATTGCTGGAGATGCAAAGACAAAGACGATTGAACCAAAGACAAAGTGATGTAAAATAACTCTGATCATTCAACACTAGAAACCAAAATTCAGATACCCTTACCAAAATTTGAACCCGAAAAACGAACTAGAATAATTATTAAAATGGTCTATAAACTGAAATGACTGTCTGTGACATTTGCCTCTGGGGGCGACTGAAGGACAAGGTTTGTGCTCGCAATCCTTAACCGTGATGACCTAAAAGAGTTCATCTACGAAGAGTTCCACGAGATCGAGCAGGAAGAGATAAGAAGGGCTTGTGCTTCAGTTGCTGTTAGGTGTGTAGCCTGCGTGGCATTGGAAGCAAAGCAACTGAAAATCACAAGGATTACAGTTAAATATCTGTACCCGGTAGACAAGGGCATCCCGGTCATCAAAACAGCCCAAAGGTCATGCAATTTAACTTCAACTCCTGTAATGACTGGGTAACTCCAACGAAGCTCTGCATTTCTCATGTTCTTTTAGAGCTTGAGTGCAAATTGAAATATCTCACGAAGTGCTTGTGACAGAATGATCAAACTTTGTAAGTATGATTATTTGACCTTGAAAATTATGATTTGACTTTATTTCGACCTCTTATATCAATAGACAAGATTTCCGCAAAATCATGAAGAGAATTGGCCTCAAAATTCAACATTTTCCTCATCTACTGTCATGATAAATTAAAAAAAATCCGTATAAAAGCATGGAAATGGATCGACCAATCACTCCTGGACTAAAATGATTTATTTCCATTCTTTATCAATCATACCTGATATTTTCTATCTACTTTATATCACGTCATGACTTGGGATTTTCGTTGGGATGCAACCTAGATTTCTTCATGAGATTTATAATCTAATCATGCAAACTACTGTCAAAAAACAGAATTTTTTCACAACGAAAAGTTTGCAACAAAAATTATGATTCGAGGAGCGATGAGGTTAAGAAATAATGTAAGAATGGTGGCCTCTGATGCTTGGATTGATGTTTTGTAAGCGTTTATGATTTCAACTATGCAAACCTTTTGCCCTGGTCATTTTATATTTTAACAAGACAATGCTATGTTCCATGTTGCTAAAAAATTTCTAAGAGTCTGGAAATATTAAAGTGGCCTGCCTCTAACTCAATGCTAATAAAAACTCTCTGAGTCGAAATTCAATGATGAATGAATTGACAATTTTTCATTCATTTGATTGATTCAATTTCAGTGGATTTTAAGAATTTTTATTTTTTTATTCGAATCTTCTAAACTGTTGAAAATAAATGGAATTAAGATTCAATAATTATGAATGATCAGAGAGAATCTAAAATTGAAAACAAAGTTGATGATTGGCAAGAAAAGAGCAACAATCAGAAGTTGATTCAATGTGACATGAAGCTTTTTGAGTCACCTAAATGGTTCCAATTATATGAAGACATTTGTATTTTCAGGAGTTCAATTGTTGAGTTGGAAGAATTACTGTTGAAGATTACTTTTGTCATTTCAAGTACAAATAAAGATGTTTCTTGTCAAATTAACAATTCAACTTGAGCTTACAATGAATCTTAATCATTGGCAAACAGAAAGAAAACGGTGAAACAAAAAACAATCATCACCATCATCACCATCTAATTGATCATTTTGTAAATATTGAAAAGATGAACGAATTGAACATCAAATCAAATCAGGAAAAGTAAAGTTGAAAAAATAATGCAATTGAAGATACTTTCGAAACAGCAAACAATTAAATATTAATAAAAGTTTAATGGCTTAAGCAAACATAAAAGTGTCACAAAAAATCAAACATTTTATTCAAAAATATTTTAAAGCATTTACATTTGTAAATAAACTCAAACTTGTTTTCATTTAAACACAAAATTCGATGCAAAAAAATCCATTGAATTGATGAACAAAGTGAAGAATCAATAATTCAAATATTACATGAGTTGTACCAATCAATCCAGCTATCTGGTGAATTCATTGATCATAATTACAGAAAACTATGAAAAAAGGAAAATAACATCGGTCAAAAATATTCAAAATCCAATTTCTTCTACTGATGTTGAGTTCAATTTATCAAAAGACATTGTTATCGAACAATATTAAGCCAAGAATCATGAATAATCCATTTCCATCTAAATAATATTAAATTGGTTCGACAATTTCACACTCAATATGCATAAAGTAGAGATAATAATGCAACAAATGATCATTGATTTTTTGTGTCAAACAATTTTTCACCATAATTGACAATGATGAGGTTGAGGAGGGAAACCATGATGATCACCTTGTACAGTGTGAAAGTGTCCACCGAAAGTAGGCAAAGACTAACCAGCAAACATCATCATCAATCTCATTTTGTCCGCAATGCTAATAACCTGCAATTGTTCATTTCAAGTCTTTCTTATTGTCACCATATTGTTCATCATTATCACCTTATATTCACTTTGATTACACTGATATAGAATGATGATGAGAAGGAAAAAAAGAAATAAAGAATCTTCTTTTCTTTTGCTGCTTATGCATTTCCACCTCAACCTTATCTTCTTTTGTGTTAGGAGGTTCAACTACTATTACTTTTCCTACTACTTTTGATGATGACGGGAATGAAGATGAGATGATGAGGATGAGGGTAAAAGGCAAAAGTGAAGAGTAAAGATGATGAACAGGAAAAAAGAAGTTTCACCATAACAAAGACATCTTTTTCAATGAATCTTTTTTGTTGCCTTTTTCATTTTCAAACCTCAATCATTTCTTCATTTCATGAGGATGATGAGAGCAAAAAAAGGTATGCCTTCAATGGAAACAGATTTTTTACACAAAAGAAACTTTCAATCAGAATATGTCTCCAATAACGTTCATGATAAGAAATGAAACTTGTAAACAATATAAGGTCAAGATTAAAAGATGCTCAAAATTTCTGACTAAATCTTTTCTTTTATAACGTACATGTTCGAAAATATAATATTCGTATTTTAAATGCTAATAACTTTAAATTATAACGTTAATGAAGCTATGATTTTCCCTACTAAAGCTTTGAGGTACTAGAGCTGCTCCGACATGATTTAACGATCGAGAAGATTGATAAATGTAGATCGAAAAGAGATCGATCAAACGACGCATCTTCTGTCCAATATTATAAGTTTGTTTTGGCTAACTAGGTAACTATTCCACTTATTATATTATTCACCAATTTTAAAGCACATAGCGCATTCAATATGACCATTCTTCAAGCTTCAAGCTGGTGTCAACTTCTCGTGGAAATTTTGTGGCTCCTGAGATTTTCGTTTTAAAATTAGCTCATTTTTATTTAAACTCTTTATGAAAAACAATAAAATTGTCTGATAGAGTCTAGTCTAGTTAGTAGGTTAAGAAGTACTGTCGCGTACCCGGTTAAAGCGATTTTCACAGTCACCATCTATGATTTTTTGAAGATTTACATTGCCTTGATAATTTGTAGAATCCTTTCATTACTTAGGTCTTGAGCGCTGCCACTTTCTGAAAGCCATTATCCCTAGATGGAGACTGAGAAACACAAGTTGCTTTAACCGGATACTCGACAGTAGGTGAATGCATAGAGGTTTTGGGTTTTGTTGGCTTTTTTGTGAATTGATTTAAATGTTTGAAGTTTTTAATCAAAATTTACCAAGACTCGATTCCGGTTATTGTTTATGTTAAACTATAAAAATTATTAAAAACGTATTTAATCAACAAAAAGTTCACCATTGCAATCCAAAACCTCAATAATTTCAACTACTCCTTTACATACAGTCATGTCCTGTACTAAGCTAGACACTGTTAGATAATTTTATAATTTTTTTCAGTGATTTTATCGATTGGATCTAACTTCGTTTTGATTTGACGCGCAAAGTAGAATGGTTACAAAACCTGAGACTTGCAAAGATTATTAAAAGATTGAAATTTGACATGGAATCGAATTAAGAATGTTCAAACGCGAAAATGAATAAGATGGACAAATAATGTTATTTTAAATTAAAGTGATTTATTCAGATTCATTGGATACATTTGAAAGGAATTATAGATTACCCATTTATAACAGTTTCAGATTTGCAAGTGCTAGTAACTGATTGTTTGCATAGATATCAAATTGTTATATCCTCTGGATTTATAGCAACTGGAACTGATGTGTCAGCTCCATCATTTGTTACACGTGTATTGAGAAGGCCCATCAGAACCATGTTTATGGAGATAAATACGATTTTATACAGTTGCATTTTTATAATACTTTACTTTACTTTTGATTTAAAACAAGTTTATAACTAGTTTGAATGAATTTTAATTGACAACTGATAATGTTGAATAATGAACGACTGTCTTTTATATCCTTTTATGCTCGTCTATTGACTCAGCTCTATTGTCTCACAGTTAATCAATATGATGGTAGATTGTTGGAAAATGATAGAACTCGTGGACAATATTTTAATTTATGCGATTTCCAATGAAAATATTGATGCAAAGCAATCATTGAATTGAGAAAAACCTAAAAATAAATCGCAATTCACAAAATAACAAAAATACAATCAAAGTTTTAACTCGAAAGAAAATTCATCAAAAACCTTTGAATTAAGAATTAATTGAATGCGGTCTTTTCTAATCTCACTAAAGCATCATCAGATGTCGATTCTCAACAAAGAAGTCAAAGATTTACTACATCTACTACATAACAACTATAGCCAATATTAATGTCAATTTTGATAATTTTTACAACTGAAACGTCAACTACTTGATTATTAATTCTAATTGATTAAAGACAGTAGTTCAAAGGGATTATTTGATAAAGATTTCTACTTACCAGCCACTCTGTTAAATATTACCGACTTTAATAGAAAAATCATCGATTCATATCTAAATAGCTCATTCATGCTGCGATTTTCATGACCAGATCGTAGCTATGTGTCAAAAATAACGCTCGATAATCAATATCATGATCGCCTTCATCATGTTATTTGTCATCACTAACATCAGAATAGAAATTGAACATTCCACCCGATTTTTTACCCGATTAAATTCTAGAAATCTCTTCATCATAATCAATACGAAATTATTCTCTTAGCTTATAAAAATGCCGATAATTGATGGCACACTGACAAGAATGCGCTTTGATAAGGGAATGAATATCGCGATTCGAACGAGTTGAATTAATTCAATTTCAATGGTAAAATTTTATTCAACTTAGCATATCATATTTATATCAGGTAATACTTTGGTAACAGGAAAAAAGAGACTAAAAAATTTTATGTTTGCGATTTTGTTCACTTTTTCTCCTTCTCATTCTTGATAATTGACTGATGAAACAAGATGAAGATTAATGCTTGTAATTTAATAATCCAACTGGGCTTCAAGTTAATCCAATAATTTGCTTGATAGAATCAAGAGTTTCCAACATTTACTGAAATTGAAAAGAAAGAAGAAGACAAAAAGCAAAAAATTAATTTTCTCTTTCATTTTTTTCTTACCTAACCATAATGCTTATTCAATGAAAAATGATTATCATGATAAAGATAATCATGGAAAATGAGGTTAACCCTTTCTTTTCCAACATAACAATTTCAAGTTCAATGATTTTGTCTTTTGTTTTACACACACCACACACAAAAGCTAAACTAATAATAACATTTGGCTTCATTTTTGTTTCTCCTTTCATTTTCTGATTCATTTTTTCTTTCCCTTCCTATTCATGTTTGTGAATCAGGAGAAGATGCAAAAAAGAAGTAAAAAGATATTTTATTCCATTATCTAAGTGAATTAAGAATTAGCATTCCTAAGCAATTCATTTTCATTCAATATAAGATAATAATATTATTGTCTATTTATCAACAAATTAAATTGCAACATAATTGAGATGAACTTTTCTTCCTTCATTTTCTTTGCATAATTGATCTCGACGATTCATCGATTATTGAACATTTCAAGATAATACTTACAATTAACTGTGAAATGACTTTTGATTATCTGATGGGAAACCATTAATTGAAGCAACAACAAGACTGTAATTACATTCCTGGAACTGTAAGTTGACAAATTATCCGATGATCTTGAGGCTGGAATGAAAAATGAATAGAGAAAAGAAGAAAAAAATGAGTTCTTTTCATCGCCATGATACATTCGAAAGAGTTGAAAGGATACAAAAGAAATTCATGATTGGAAATATACTTCATGAATGAATTCTATGAATAAACTCGTTTCAAAGTGCAGCACTTGCAGTTGGAGTAAAATTTTCATGATAAGTGTTGATAGCAAAAATGATCAATAAATAGCAACAAGTTACTCAGGAAAATTTGGCAACTCTATTACTACAAATTCAGTGAATAGATTAACTTTTAATAGGCTGTTAAAGTTGTATAATTTAGAGGAAATGGAAAGGAAAAGTTGGATTAGAAAAATTTCCTTTCTTTTTATCATGGTTCCATCAATGAACAAACAAAAAGTTACTCATGAGCTTTGGAGTATTGAATGTGATTATCTTGATAAGGAAATATTGGTAACAACAAATGAGATGCCTTTTGATATTAATGTGCCATTTACTTTACAGTTTCAATGATTATCATGATATTGTTATAGCATTATACAGTGAATCACTTGGTTGGCTGGGAGTAAAGGCTCGGAATGGAAATAAAAAGAAATGAGTTTTTCAGGTTTTTTCTCTCTTTTTCGCATTCTTCGTTCGCTATAACTTTGTTTTTGTTTAGTTTTGCAAGTTTTTTCTTCTTCTGCTTTCTTTGCCTTGAACCACCAAGAATTGATGAGTTTATTGGTCTTCTGGGAGTCGAGAGAGGCTTGACCATCAACACATATTGAGAAGAAAGGCGAGCAAAAAAAGGACAACAAAAAGTGAAAGATTGAATAAATGACCGACACCTTGAGAACCGGAAATTTATTCCATCTCAAATGACCTTTACTTTATTGTCATTTTTCTTTCACATTTATAAACATTTTTTCTTGCATTGCCTTTCAGGAGAAACACTCAGGACAGAATAGAAACAACTTTTACTTTTCAAGTCTATTCTCCATGGACGCTGATCACGAACAATGAATATACACTGAAGATAAACACTGATACTTGAAGATAAACACTGTCAGTAACTTGAACAATTCATTTTCCAATCTGTTTTCGTTTTACTTTTCTCTACAACTTTTACTTTCTTTTTTGTCTCATTTCATTTTTATTGCATGATTCGCCATGATGACATTGTCACTTTATTTTCGCTCATTTCTCATATTATTTAATAAATTTCATCATTCGTCTATGAACGATTGCAATGTTAACTCAATCAAAAGCAATGGATAAAGTGTTGAATTGGAATAGTTTTTCTTCTTCAAAACATAAAACAGTGTTTTTCTTTTCATGTATCGATATTTTATTGGCTCTTATAAATTTAAGTTTTAAATGGCAGAACTTTGCACTCAAGAGAATCATGATGTTCTAACGAATGTCAACATAAGGCAGCAAAGAACGCTGTTCATTTTCACATTAATTATACTAGGTACATCCGGTAACAGTATAATAGCATCGTGAGTAACACTTTCGCACCTTGCTCTAATTTTTAATGCAAAGCTTTAAATTGCTGAGTTTTATTATTGATAATCCTGGAGAAAATACAGGACGCAAAGCTGTTTCAAAATAAAAAGATGACATATTAAAACACGCGGTGAAGAAAATGAAATTCTGAAAGCGTAAATACAGCCACGGAAAATGAGATGCGAATACTTTTGGTATCAATTGCGCATATAAAGATTACATTTTATTTATCAGTGATGATAGTTTATATTTGATTGGAAATCCATCATTTCCATTATTTACATTCACCCCAAACATTTTCAATTTTTAATTCAGGTGAATAAGGTGAATCAAAACAACAAGCCTTTAATCTCTAATTTTATCAAATCAAATTGATAAGTTATCAATTTATGCGTCAACTTTCTCAAAAATTTTCGCATCTCATTTTCCGTGGCTGTATATTGTGCCGTTTAAAACCAGCCTGAAAGCACAATTTTGTCTGGCAATTATTCAATAATATGTACACAGAATAGTGTTGTTGTTTTGTCGTATAAATTATGACCTATTAATTGTCTCATTGATTAGCATTTTTAAATCAAATTATAAAAATACTGTATATTTGGCAAGACACAAGGTTTGAAGTGAGCGCGTGCACATTTGTGTTTTCAAAAATTGACTTTTTACTTGTGTGACAATAAAATAAGCAAACAATTGATCAAAAAAGAGTATAAAAGGCGTTCGTTTCTTATTGAGCATCATTAGTTGTCATTTGACATCAATTTGAACTATTTTATATTAATGTTATTAAATAATTAAATGTTTTCTCAATATTTATACCAAATATAATATGCAAGATGAAACTCTTGCAGAGTCATTTTCAGTCACACTTGAAATGTAAGTTCAATTCAGCCCAAATGAATTGACCCTTAATTCAAATAATTTTGAATTAAGGGTCATTTCATTTACATTCATTTTCTACTTGCAATCAGCTTCCACAAGTAAAGAACTAAAAATTGCTCATATTTTTTTTCTATCAACAGTTATAATGTATATTTTGATGGTTCATTGAATCGCATTTCCGTTTCCATTTGTCTCGAAATCTTATTTACAGACGAAACAATCCGGTTACACGGAAGACAGTTTCATCCTTTTCCGGAAATTGACAATCATTTTACCTGAAGAAACTTTAAACGATTCAAGATGCTATTGTTACACAATAATAGACTTGTAACAAGATTATTCATTCTCGATTTAAACATTTCATCCAAACTTTTTTTCCACTCGATTCCATCCTGACATTATACTTTACAATTCTCAATGATATTTGACTTTACACTGTTACAATAAAAGAAAGCAGAAAATGAAGTTACAAGTTTTAAATATGAACAATTTGACCAACTAAATGGAGCAAAATTTCCATGAAAATATATTTCATTTTGACATTGAAAACTTGGCGAAACAAAAGATGCAATTTAAATGTGATTTTAAACGTGAATTTCTACACAAAAGCATTAAACTAAATCTAAAGTTGATTCATGAAATTTGATATCCAATTGAAAGTTGACTTTTAAAGCGAAAAAACTTTTGGAATAAATTTATTCTCAAGAATTGAAAATGTTTAAAGTATAAAGATAAATCAAAAAATAATTGATTAAATTAGAAGAAAAATTTATATCAATTTTCAAGTAAAGAGCAAATCAAAAGAAAACTAACGAAAAGAATAAGTATAAATGGCCAAGAATCGAATGTAAAGGGAAAAGGAATTGAATAACTGGGAGTGAATAATTTGTCCTGGGAGTGAGAAATGTGAGTGTCAATGAATGTGCCAAGTGAATGTTGGGAGGAAGATAAAGACAATTACCAAAGTTACTTTGAAACAATCAGAGTTGAGGCAAGAAAAGTTGAAGTGAGATTAAGTTGAGAAAACAAAAATTACAATCAATTCACTTTTACCAGAGCAATTTGTTTCATATGTACAGTCAGATGAAAATAGTGTCATTATCAGTATCTTCATGATCAACTTTAAGAGTATAAAGTGAAAAGATGAAGGATAAAAAGGAAAAAGTGAAAAGTCTTTTTTCGCTCTTCAAGCATTTCCCTTTCATATTATTGCTACTTTTTATGCTTTGACTTGTGTTTTTTTGCAATAAATAAATGATCTTAACTATCATCATCAACACCCATTTTGGCATCATTTTTTCTTCTTCTTTCATCTTCTTCTCCTCTTTTCCTCTCATTTCCAATAGTAATCATATAACATTGATGTAAGTGTACACAAGTATTAATTCACTTGAGAAACAGGGTTGACAATTAATTTTGATTGGTGTACCCATTAGTTTACTTTTTTTCATGATTGATGTTACCTTCAATGGGTTTTCTTGTTCGGTTACAACGAAAGAGAAATGACGATCATGATGGTGATGATTATGATCAAGAATCAAAAGTATCTTCCTCAAGGGCAATATAACTTATCCATTTTGGCAGAGTAAAAAAGTGTCTACCATGTTGCCTGATGATAATTAATAATCGCATGTTGGACCAAATTGTGAAGATAATTGGTTGAAAACTGAAAGGAGGAAAGGCTCAGTTGAGTTGACAGTGCATCTGGTTTGACAAACAAAAGATGAAGTCGACAGCTTTTTTCTTCTCAGACATTTTATCGGTTTAAATATCAACAAAACTTCTGCAAGCTTGTAATTTCAATGTGGAATGATCCAAAGAAAATCTCTCAATTTTATGCAAAACTTTTTTCATCAAGGTTCACACATAATCTTGAATTTCAGTTTTGGTGGAAACTCAAAATTGCCAGTCCAGTTTCATCAGCGTGCTCTCAGAAAAGATTGTATTGCTTTTGATCGAGACTGTCCTCGACTTGAGCAAGAGCCTTTAGATCATAAGTGTGATTCAAGAAAATGACCTTTGAATAGAGGTAAAATAACTGAGTAACCTTGGCCTTGTAACAATGAAAACGAATCTTCTGTGAATGTGTTACATATTAAC
This sequence comes from Tetranychus urticae, assembly GCF_039701765.1. Lineage (NCBI taxonomy): Eukaryota > Metazoa > Arthropoda > Arachnida > Trombidiformes > Tetranychidae > Tetranychus > Tetranychus urticae. The sequence goes on along the minus strand of NC_142958.1, from coordinate 17,886,220 downwards.
CTTGCAGTAAATTGGAGCGAAAAACATTTCAACAATTTGTTGTTTGCCAAAAGTCAAGTTTTGATATGAAATTTTGTTGTTTAAGTGTTGAGTCAAAGAGCTGTTTTTGATTTATATAACAGGAATGAACATAAAATAATATTAGACGATAACATTGTTTTGTTATAAAGGAAGGAAATTTTGTGAAAACAAAAAAGGTTGAAAATGTTTTTTGTTGAAGCAAAATATTGTAAAACTGATTTTCATCGTTATAAAAGATGATGAGCAAAATGTGCTCAATTGGTGAAGACTAAGCTGTAAAATTATTATCAACGATATCATCGACTTAAAAGTCTTTGTTTTTTTACTTGTAAAGTGGGAATTGAAATAGTGAGGTAAAATAAAAGATGAATACATGAGAAATATGAGTTTGTGAGCATTGAAAGAACATATCGAAACATAATCTGCAAGAGAGAAGTGATATGTTTACCTTCACTCCCTCTTTATGTGTACTTTTCTTGAAGATAAAATTCAAAATGCTGCTCAATTTGACAAACAAACAAAAAACACAAGTAAAACTTTATTTTTCTTGTAAGAATAAGAGGAAAAAATATTGTCTTTTAAATGTAACAACAGATTCAATTTTGAGCCAAAAAATGACACACAAGACATTAACTATCATAGAAAGAGCAATCATGTAAAATGATTAACATTTTTCATTGAGAAAATCACTGAGCAATTATTGTCTATGAAAGCAAATTACAATCGATGCTTAAATGAGGAAGTACAAACAACTCCAATTGACTGATTGACAAATGATGATAAGACAGTCAATGGACACAATATTAGTTGGCACAGATCACTTGACTTGTGACAAGATGAAGGCTGACTAGATGAGTCCATATGCCTTTGTTACAAGTAGTGAGAACCTTAATCAGCTAGAATTATCAAATAAATAATTATTATTCTATTGGTCAAGACCAGTCAAAAGGCAAAGTCTAAGGCAAGGCTAGTCAAAGTACAACACTAATGAATGGACAAGATAAGCTTACTTTTGTTGCAATCGATTGCAAAATAATATCGAAAGATGAAGTTCAGTGAATGGACATAATCATGAAAATTGTTTCAATTGCAAACTACAATCTGTTCTGTCTCGACTGTATCATTTTTAAAGAGACCAAACTTATCAGTTTGAATAATCTGGAATCAATGCATTAGGCGAGTTTCAATTTACAGTTAACTATTAACTTGATTAAACTGTACAATTGAGAATGTCTAATCATAACATATTCATTCCGATTGCAATTGAATTTTGATCCCTCTGAAAATATTTTTATTGAAAAGATGATTTGAAAGAAGATGGAAAAGGCGAAGGAAAAAAAAGATTATCATTTTTCTGTAACAAGATTCTAGTTTTTTCAAGTCTAGTTTCTTAAACATTTCAAGTTATTATCTTACAAGTAAAAACTCATATGTAATACAATCCAAATGCAGAGTGAATTCGGTGCATTTCAGCATAAAAATGTTCATTTGATACGGTTAACATTACATTATGAAAAATATCAAATAAACTAATTATGAGGAGCAAGAGAAGAGATAAAAAATATCGATTCATAAAAGATTCAGAGAAGAATGAGAAAAAAAGAAAAGAGAAAAAGGATAAAATTAATAAATCAATTAGTTAATTAAAGTCAACTTGTTACTGGGAGTGAACACTTTACAGCATTTGCTGGACTTTTTTAAGACGAAATTCAAATTGATTATTAATTGAATTAATCTTCAATTAACACTGAAAAGGTGAACTCAAGAAATATTGCAAGATGAAAATTGAAAGAATTTTTGGCGAAGAAAAAAAAAATCTAATTAACTTTCCCTGAAACTGCTGTTGAACAATGTTTACATGAACATTAATTGTCACCTTAATAAACAATTGAAACATTGATTAATTAATAAACTTGTCTGAGTTATGAAACAATAAACACTGAATAACACCTGACATACTGATGGATATATTATATGGAATGGAATGATGAATGATTAAGTGAAACTGGTGAGTTGAATCAATTTGTGCCAAGATTTATTACAATCAAAGGAAACTGTTAAATGGTCAGTTATCGGTGTAAATCACTTGGACTTTGATTTTGCCTTTTTTGGCGAGAAGAAGAAAGTTGCTCACAAAAAGAGATTGGATAAATTCTTGAGATTATTTTGTTGGAAAATATTTGGAAAATGATGATTAAAAAAAGCGGAAAAGAAGATGCAGATGATGAGAAGATTCATGGAGAAAGAGAATGAAACAGAAAGTTATTAAGAAATAAATTAACAATGATAATGATGGTGATGATGAAGAGGATGGTTTTTATTACTATTATGTGAAAGTCAATTTACGCTAAACAGTAGTAATAGAAATACACAAGATAGCACACTTTTTCGATAATCGATATTGATTTATAATTTTTATACCTTTGTTAATGTATACTTACCTTTGACAATGCAAATATCGAAATGACCTTAATTATACCGTTATAATTAACTTACCTCGTTAAATGCACTCGTACCTTTGATAATAGATAAGTTTGATTGATATTAATGATTATTGTACCTTTTACAATACATTCTTACCTTTGGTAATGCATACAGTGATTAACCTTAAATTTTCCATGATTAATGATGTAATGCAATTAAATAAGGTTATTGCCTCGCATTCACTTATTTTTAACTTTAATCTGCAATCAAAGCATACCTGCAAGGCATACTGTGCTTAACTTTAATTATCTTTAGCAAGGATCAAGCTAAAAGGAGATTAACTGCGATCGTCAATCAAAACTTATTCAAGAGGGATAAACTTCTTAACTTTAATTACTTTTGTAACTAAGAAAGTTAAAGTAACTTTAACGATCAACATTAATCAAATTCTGTGGGAAAGCCCTGCAGGGAAGATTAAGCTTTCCTTTAATCGCTTTTTGAAACATTGTTGCAAAAGATGACCAACCTTGATTACTTTTTGCATCTTCAATGCTATGAGAAGATTAAAAGAGGATGGTCACGCTGGGGCAAACATAATTTTCTTTTAGTATTGTAAAGCTTCTCAAAGTGGATCGTTATAATCAATCATGGATATCGTTGCAATTTTGATACAGAACGAAGTGACAGTTTGATTGCATTCTAATAATTAATTGCCGTTTATTCGTGTAAAGGTACACTGTGGAATGTAAAATAACAAGAAAAATTGGTTTTATGAAGATAAAGATGGGCGGGCGAATGAAGAGAAAGAGAAATCAGAGCGTTATTTGCTTCAGTTTTAATTCATCGTTCGGCCGAACTTGTTCAAAATTTTGATCTTCAACTCCTCTGATCATATTACAGTAAGTGTAAAACTTTGTGATTCCTTTAATAACGTTTTAACTTTTTCTTATCTTTGCAGGCTAAACCAACTTGTTGATTCCATAAAGGTAAGTTAAAGGTAAGGAGGTTTCAAGTACAAACTGTTTCTAATCTTTTTCTTTTTTGTGACATTGTGTGACTTTTTGTGACTTTGTGAACCATTGGATTTTTTGACTTTTGTGACTTTTGTTCCATTGGATTATTTACAGCATCATTGGTACACATCAGCAGCCACCAGCATCGGAAATTAAGGTTCAACACAACCAGTATCACCAATCGACCAGTTACAGAATCAACCAGCAAAAAATCGCCGCCGACCGCCGCCAACCATCAACCTTCAACGTTCAACCACCAAGCATCAACCACCAACTGAAAAAAGTAAGTTTATTAAACTTTTCTTAGGTTGGGTTAGGTTAGGTTAAATTTGTGCATTTACATCATTTTCTTAAAATACTTTTGCACTTGCAAAGAAATTCATAATGAAAATGAGTAAAGATAATTTGTTGATAAATTTGTGTTGAATTGTTTCAATCTTGTGATGCATTGTCTTGTCAACGACCATTTGCTTTCAATTAAACTTGTTTCTTTCAATGCTATTTTTAGAAACTTTGTAACAGCTCAGACTTGATCATTTTAAAGGTTGAACAATTGTTGATCAAGGATTAGTCCAAGTTAATCTTGTGGTTCTTTATTGATTTCCTGAGTCCAGTTAAAGGATATCCTCATGGTATTAACCTCTTCTCGTAACTGTTAACAATTATCAGCATTTGTCTGAATTTAATCTTTTCCTTCTCTTTCGTTTTACTTAGTTTTTTAACATTCACAGACTCTTCTTGATTGACAGTTTCAATTAATTCAAATAATAATTCAAGGTTTAACCATGCCTGTGACTCGCTTCTCCACAATGTCATCAGAAATGAGGATGAACACAAAAAATCTTTACAAGCTAATCATATGCTGAAGTGTTTTTTATGCTCCATAAACTCATATTCACCTTCAATAATTGAATTAATTGTTTCCCACCTAATCTTGAAGTTTATTCATAATTAATCTTGTGAGTCTCTTGGCTGGTAATTGACTGGTAAATTGTTACCAGTGTTGACTTTAGGTGAATAATACAAGTAAACGTTTATTCCTGTTTGAATAGAGAGGAAAATAAAGAAATATATTAATAGAAATAAATGTTGAACATTATATAATTTAGTTTAAACGTACCCTAAATCTATTTACAAAATGACAAACCATCAGGCAAAATGAATTGATGCAAAGTAATGGAATGTCCCAGTGATGAATATGAAGGTGGATAAAGGAGAAGCAGAATGATGCTGATGATGACGATTATGATGATAAAAAGGAGAGAAAGAAAGAGGAAAGGAAAGGAGGAAAAATCAACATGAATGTATCATGGTTTAGGTTTGATGACGAGAAGGAAAAAAAACTTAGCAAGTAGAAAAAAAGCTGCATGACTGAATCGTTGTTAGGAATATATTTGAAGGAATGAAAATTGTAATGGTAGACTAAAGTAGGTAACCATTTGATTACATATAATGGTTGTCCGAGCTCAGAGTAACCATATAAATCTATTACACAGACTCATAGGAATATATATCCAACTATTTGGATAACTATAGTTAGATGTAAACATTTTTTTCCAGTTGTTGTGAAGAAAATGATTTCAAGTTAAAGATGATAGAAAAGGAAGAAGAGGCGAAAAAAGCGAGGAAAGAAACATGAAGGAGGTGAAACAATAGAGAAGGGAAAAAGATGATGTTGATGTTGATGATGAAGAAAAAATAGAATCTGTTTCTGTATTTGGTTCATCATTTGAAGATTAAAACTGATGCTTTCAATCAATATGATATTAGGCTCATCTTTTCGTTATGAGGACAAGAAGAAGTTTAAGGTGAAATGATGTTAGTTTTTTCTCTAACTTTCTTCTAGTTCATCATCATCATTTTCTGAATCTTGGGAAAATGAGTTTAGTTTCAGACAGAATAATGTTTTGTTAGATCAAGATGGAGAAACAGAAACATAGTTTAGTTATATATATAAATATATCCTTTTTTTGATGATAACTTCAGTGGGAGGTTTAGCTGATGGTCGCTATTGACATAATTGGTTTCCATTAAACACTTGATCGCTCCCGCAACTTCCATTGAATAGGTGCTTTTAAAAGTATCAAAACGATGAGGTTAAGCTCAATATTCAACTATAAATAGAGATGAAGGGAGAAAGATTTTTTTTGTTAGTTACAATATTACAGGGAATCAATCAGTATTACGAGTTTTACTTACAATAATATTTTGTTTACGGTTCAAGATATCACTATTGTTTCAGGATAATCAGTGATGATGATGATGATTACAGTTAAATGTAGGTTGTTCAAGGTGTACAAAGGTATTACAAGTAAATTTGATGTTATCGACTTGTTTGATTTTTTAAAGGTTAATTTATATTCATTGGTAACAAACAATAAATTTAGGTTCTTCTTTAGTCATTCTCTTTGTTTGTTTGGTTGTAAACAGTAATAACTAATTTAGTTAATATATTTATATGTATATTGGTTTGGTTATATGTAAAGTTGTATGTACAATAGGCAGCAATGCTTGAAGCAAAGCGATTTTGTTTTTTTTTTTGTTTTAATTTGTTTATCATGTGTTAATTGCGTTTGTTTCAAGAGAAAAAATTAATTTAAAAGAAAAGGAAAGATTGCAAAAAACACCTTTTCAATGACTTTTCTCGAGACAATTTGACAAGATTACCATGCAGAGCAATAAGAGGACCACATGTTATACACTTTTGTACACATTATGGTTAATATTGTATATTGAAAGAGTGTGACAGCGGAGAGTGTACTATATTATAAATTAACCACTCACATTTTGTTTTGGCTTTACATTAATTTAGATCTAGATTTCGTAGTTGAACTTGTTGTTGCTTTATGACGTTAATGTGTAATCGTTTCCCTTCATACCCATGATTTGACTTGACTTGACTTTTCGACTATAAATTGATAAAGGATAGAATTCATGAACTATGTAAATATATATATACATATGATTTTTTGCATGTGGATATTTATAAATTAGTTAGGTTCTATCTTGCGAATTATTCCTATTAGATCAGCAATAAACCATTTTCGGATGTTGCTTTTTGGTTGTTGTTAACTAATAATTGACTTTCATGAATACTTGAAGAAAATAAGAAGAAAATTTTGAGTTTCGGGTTAAACTCAATCAACTCATCATTTCCTAGATATCTTAATTTTCTTCAAGTTATCATTTGGTTTATTTTTGCAACCATCCTTTAGCATTAGACTTCTTCTTTGACGTGTTTAAACCAAGTTATGCGAGCAGATTTCTAGAACGAACTCATTTTACAAACTAATTTCAAGCAAACTCATTTATTTGAATTAATTTTGTATTGATAAAAGACATTGAAATGTAAATGTAGTGTCTTAAATTTATTCTTTTTTATTCATCTCTCTTCATTATCTAGAATATGTATCGAGTTAGCCCTGGATCTAGCCCTACATCCTTAAGATTTATTAAAATTGAAGAGCAAGAGGGTGAAAGCTTGTCAATGTCAAGAGAGACATTACTCTTTTTATTTCCTGACCATCCTCTTGCAATTGAAAACAATGAGGATTTTCCCATGGAAGACACTTCGGCAGACTTACTCGATCTTTCTACAGCTGAAAATACATTGATAGATAATTTTTCCGATGATCCGATTGATCTTTCTGCTGCTGCTCATTCATTTATCGATAATTTTAGCAATGATATGATTGATCTGTCTACTGATGATAGTGGATTAATGGATAATTTTTCACAATTTAATCATGTTGAGAGGGTTGAGATGGATGCGAGTGCGCAAGAAACTAATCCCTTACCTTGCGCAGACTCAGAAACCATTCAATTAGATGATTTAGAAGACATTCAATTGGATGATTTAGAGGAAGAGCCAATGAACTTGGCTGATATACCTGTTTCCATTTTCGATTTTCTGTCTTTATTATCCTTAACCCCTCCTCTTGAAGTACATTCTGTACTTGCATGTGTTGTGACGATAGATTTGAATCCCTTAATAATTCATCTATCGAGAAGATTATTTTTTGATGTAATGAATCGAGTTCCTCAAGAAACTTTGTATGACATTTTACATTATCTTAATAATTAAATGATTTCATTATAATTTACACAATAGTTACAAATCTATTTTATAATTTGATAAATTTACAGATGAAGATAATATCCTTAAGCTCAAAACCAAATAGAAGATCGGGTCGTGTCCCATCAAAAGATGAATCTTTTTGGATTGAAAAAGATAAAGTTGATTGTTCAATTCTGAAAATTCCTGAAAATGATGCATGTTCAACTGAAAATACTGATAATCCATGTAAAGCTTCAAAATATGTGAAATGCCTGAAAAAATTACATAAAAAAGTAGATTATAAAACATTATACTGTAAATCATGTAATGGTGGTAGAAAGCTAAAAGACATTGACAGGAAAAAGATTTTGCACCAAACAAAAGTTCCTCGTTTCCAAACAAAGAGGTTATGTATTCGAAATTCAGATAATGCTTGTCCAAGAGTGAGCCAAGTTAGAGATTGGTTAATTTATTGTAAATTTAAACGATATTTTATGTCAAAATGTAAAGAACATTCTAGTCTTTACAAAAAAATCAAAGAAGATGTTGAAATAAGATATTCTGTAATGACTGAAATTTTCACGAATTAATAATAAAATTTATCTATTTAAAAAATAGATAACAATGAAAGTCAATCCATCAATTGAAAACTGGACGGATCCTGAAGCCATTGAATCATTGAAAAAATTTTTGAGAATGAAATTGATAGACCATAGATTCAACTCTTTTGACGGATCTCCATATACGTTAGAACAAAAGTGTACGGCTGCTTATGATGGTTTTTATCTTTCCAGTAACAAAAGAAACTTTGTATGTTTCTCATGTGGTATACATATACCAACAACACTTGCGAATTTTAAGATAACAAATTTGCACAAAACCTTTTCACCTGATTGTGCCTATTGCAAAAGGGAGGAACTAGGCTTGAAATTATGGCAAGATGGAAATTCCAGGTTTTCCTATTTTTGTGTGCCTAAAAAAATGGAGTTCGGGTATCAAGAGAACTTGATAAAAATGGTGAAACTTGTGAAGAAGAGTTTCAACACGATTGAAAAAAGTTTAACATCATCTTCTTACATTTTAAATCCGATGAAAGTTTACCAACTTTTCCAAATAAGGGAAAATAGATATTATTCTTTCAAAAATTCTACTTGCCCCATTGAAAAAGTAAACGCGTTTGTGGAATCTGGATTTTATTACTTGGGTTATCAAAATATTGTACAATGTGCTTTCTGCTCCTTGGCCTTTCGTGGTAACAACCCACGCCATCCGTCCGCCATTCATAGATTTTTTTATCCTGGATGTCCTTTTTTAACATTGGAACGATATAGAATTGATCGAGAATATTGTATCATTTGTTTGGTGGAACCAAGGAGAATTTTATATTTACCATGCAAACATTTGATAACATGTGAGGGATGTGATGATAGATTGCTAGACCAAAATCAGGATGACTGCCCTCTGTGTCGTACTGCTATCATTATTAGATTAGTTTGCATCTCTCCTTAGGTAGATGATTATACAAAATACTTTTAAACACAATATTAAATATTTTTCTTTAATTTCAGATCGAGATGACAAAGTATAATTTGAGAAGTAGAAAGCCAAAGTAAGTCCATCTATAGCTTTCTGATTGAGTATTTATACTTACATTCAATCTCCTTTCACTTCAGAATACCAATGCTCAAACCTGGTCCAATCAAACCTCGTTTGAAACTGTTGATGGATTTTTTCGATGCTAGGGAGTATCTTTATGGGCGATCGCTGCACCAATTTACGCAGGCTTTGAATAAAATTAAAGGATCAGATTATTTAATGAAAAAAAGGAGAGGTATTATATGTAAAATTAATGAAACTGTTGCGGAGTTTCGTGAAACTCAATTTATAATCTTGGAAGACTACAAGTATTTGCGCATGTTTTTGCTTGAATTATATCTTTGTATTGTTGATTCTATTCGAATCCATTAATTATTTGGTGTTCTATTTACTGGTGAACTCATTTCTTTTAATATCACTTTTAAACCTGCAAGCATTAAAGCTATTTTTAAATAGACACTCCTTTCATTTTGCAATCTCATTTTTCGCTTATAAAATGAAAAACTTTAAATTATTTTTGACATAACAGAAATAACATCTATTGGAAACATGATAGAAATGAAAGTTTTTTCTGAAAAAAAATTTAAAGGAACTGAGGTTAGACTATGGTTGAATAAAAACAAATATAGAATACTTAAACCAAGTTTCTTGGAACGACTTGACCTGCTTTTCACCAACAACAAGTTTACAAAGAGCTTAAAGGGATCTCTTATTGGACCAGTTAAACGACTTGATGATAATAATTTCATCTTGAAAGGTAAGTCTATTGCTACAGTTTATATAACATTTACTAACTATTTTCTCTTTCTTTTAGTTTCCATAGATGAACAATATTGTGATTCAATATTAACCTTTTTCTGTTCATCCATCCTACACCATGATCATCTAAATATCACTGAAAAAATTGAGCTCGCCTATGCTCTTGATTTTTTTGGTATATGTTTAGATGATAACGCTCACAAGTATGAGTCAATTAATAATTTGAGACAACAATTGATTGACTATGCACTATCTTTAGATAAATTTGAACCTTTACTTCTCATAACATATCTTATCCCTGAAGTTGAAACCAAAGAATTGGGTTAATGATACATGAAACCTGTTTTCTGTCCTCATTTCATAATCTAATTCTGTGTTCTCATTCCGTGTCCTCATTTAAAATATGTCATTAGATAAAAATAGCTTAGAAGAGGGAGTGTCCAAAGCGAGGGAGCTAAGAAAAGCATTTTGAAAAGAGTATAAAAGCATAATGTTTTTGCAATTCACATCATTCAACTTTTTGTCATCGACTTAAAACATTATGGACTCAAATGGTAGCAACTCTTCAACTTCATCAACTGTAAACAAGAAGAGTTTTCAACGTAAAAAGTTTACCGATGGTTTTGAACAATTACTCAGTGTAGAAGTTTGTCCACAACTATGGATTACAGTTCAAAAGTCAAAAACTCAACAAGGTAACATGTTTGTAGACATACGTCGAAGGAAAGAGGGTCAATGGAAGGGAAACAAAATATTCATTCCAACACATGCAGGTCTGTTCCTGAAGTATGCCGAGTATGAAAAGTTTAAACAAAAGTTGGAGATGGTTCTCGTTAACATTGAAAAACGGTTTGATTTTTCACACTACAATGGACGACGAATCATTGGATTGGTTTTACCAGACGGGACTTTATCTGTTGAGCTTAAAACTGACTACAAAGAAGCAAAGATTATCCTTACTCGAGATGAAATTGATAAATTGATTTCACACGCTGTTGCTGATGGCATTGCTTCTGCAATGTCTCAAGTCATTTATGAAGAATGAATATTTCTCATTCTTTTGATTTATATTCCTCCCTTTTATTCTATTTTTATCTTTATTCTATTTTTATCGTCATTTTATTTTTATCTTTATTTTATAATATATTATTCTGCAAAGTAGATATTCTTGTTTGTGTAAACCTGTTACTTTGAATGTATCCACCCATCTAGAGTGAGCAATTTTTGGTATATAAAGCGGTATTTCTTTTAGAGAAGATCATTCAAAATGATTGAGAGTTTGAACTTTTGTAAGTGTTATCCAGATGTACCTACTCCAACTCGAGCAACTGCTGGATCAATTGGATTTGATTTGATGTCTTGGGAAGATGTAGTTTTAACATCGCAAAAGATTGTCATCGTTAGAACTGGTATCAAGATACAACCCCCTGCTGGAACATACGTCAGACTTGCTTCACGTTCTGGACTTGCTTCAAAAGGTATTGTTGTCCAAGGAGGAGTGATTGACCCGGATTATACTGGAGAAATTAAAGTTATCCTGCATAATTTCTCTGATAATCACATCATAATCAAAAAAGGAATGAAAATTGCTCAAATGATTGTCGAAAGAGCAGAGGTACCCGATTTGATTGAGTTTCCAAGCTTACCTGGATGTAGTGAGAGAGGGGATTGTGGTTTTGGTTCGTCTGGAATTTGATTTTTTACTCTATTATTACTCTATTCTATACTCATGATATAACCGGTTTTATATTACTTTATTTTATTTTGTTTTTTTTTATCTACCGTCATTTATTCTTTCTATTTATACACTTTTAATCTCTAAAAAACAATAAAAAGAGCGCTCCCAAAAACGCCTTTTCAGCCTAAATTCTTATTTAAAGTCAAAGCTTACCATTTTAAAGTTCATATCTTGAAATGTTTTCATGCAAGAAGTGTGGAGAGAAGTTTGCGAAACACAAAACTTTACTTCTCCACAAAACAAAGTGTAAAAGAGTAACTTGTGCCAAATGTAAGAAAGTCTTTAACAAACTGTCCTTTTTAAACCATCTAAGTCAGTGCAAACAATTTCAATTATCTCAGCTTGCTGATCATTCAACATTTAAGCTACACAAAACTGCTTATGGGAACAAACTTGCAATCTACATCAAAGTGAATAATTGGTCCTCAATTGAGAGCATGCTGAGAAGTGAAAAGAAAAATATTCAAGCTCTATTAGAGTACATAATTGAAAAGCTTGGTTCCATAAAAGTTCAATCTTGTCTCCTTTTAAAGTTCATCAAGCAGAAACCTGACGGAGATACAGACACAACGGACATTTACAAAATATCACAAATGCATCGTTTGACCAACATGATCAACTTTGAAGAGTTGATAAAAGAATGGATGGAGGAGGTTGAGTTGTCAATAGATCAGTTCACACAACGTGGTAGTGGTTGGGTTTTACAGACAGTAAAAGTATTGGAAATTCGGATAGGAAAACTTAAAGAACACAGTGGTGGTTGTTCATCTATTAAATTACCTGTTAAATTGATGCAAAAGAAAAGTTTGATTTCACCACTTTGTAACAAAGATTGCTTCAAATGGTCAATTCTCATGGCGTTACATCCTTTGAAAAGAAATAGAGGTAGAACTGCAAGCTATAAAGCTTACGTTCAACAATATGACTTTCGTGATGTTGGTCTTCATACTCCATTATCTAAAATTCTTAGCTTTGAAAGGCGAAATAAGGTATCAGTAAATGTTTACACGCTGTCTCCTGATAAAAGTCAAAAAATTGTTCCATTGAAAGTTAATAAGAATCCACAACTTCAACATGCAAATTTGTTCCTGTACGAAGACCATTATTTCTGCATATCAAACTTTCATGCCTTTGTAAAAAGTGATCATTCATGGGAAAGGTTTTTTTGTGCATCATGTATGTGTGGATTTAGAAATACTAAATCACTTGCAGAACATGAGATTGAGTGTTATCAAAAGGCGCCACAAGCAGCGATACTACCTGGTACTGGTAAAATATCTACAAAATGTACATTTAACAATATTCAAAAAACAATTCCTTATCCCTATGTTGTTTATGCTGACTTTGAGTCATTACTGAGACAATCAGACAAGACACTTTCTAAAAGTACATTCGAATACCAAAAGCATGAAGCGTGTTCATTTGGATTAATTGCAGTTGACTGGAATGATGAAATTTTGTACAAGAAATTTTATCGAGGAACAAACGTTTGTGAGAAATTTTTTCAAACATTGTTCAATATGAGAATGTATCTTAGGAGCCACTTTGCTAGGAACAGAAAACCGATTACATTCACAGATTTTGAAAGGGAGATTTATGAACAAGCAACTGATTGTTATGTATGTGGAAAAGAGCTGTTATCTGACAGAGTTGTTGATCATTGTCACCTAACTGGAAGGTTTAGAGGAGCTGCTCACAATCAATGTAACCTAAGGATGCGTGTTCCTGAGAAAATACCAATATTATTCCACAATTTAAAAGGTTATGATGCTCATATAATCATGAATGGTTTGAAAACCAATTTGATTGAGAAAATTAATGTGATTCCGCAGAATGCTGAAAAATACATTGCAATAATGATGGATGACTTTTTGTTCTTAGACAGTCTCGCTTTCCTGCTTTCAAGTTTAGACACATTAGCAAACAACTTGTCTAATGGTGAGAAAACCAAATTTCTTAGACAAATGTTTTCAGAAAATGATTTACCGTTTTTACTTTCTAAAGGATGCCTGCCCTATGAATATATGGATTCATGGGAAAGATTTGCAGAAAAGTCTCTACCTCCAATTGAGAAATTTTATTCAAGTTTATCGCTGAAATCAATCGACCCTGATACTTATGAAAGATTAACAAGCATCTGGAATCACTTCAATTGTGAAAATTTAGGTGATTTTCATGATATCTACTTGAAAGTTGATGTATTATTACTAGCATCAGTTTTCCAAAACTTTCGTTCAACTAGCTTACAACAATTTGGACTAGATCCATGTCATTATTTTTCAACACCTGGATTAACATGGGATGCAGCTCTTAAACTGACGCAAACTGAATTAGACCTATTGACTGATATTGATATGATTATGATGTTTGAAAACGGAATAAGAGGAGGGATATCTTGTTCAATGTTGCGTTATTGTTTAGCTAACAATAAGTTTTCTGAAAGTTTCAATCAGAATGAAGCCTCATCATTCATCACCTATCTCGACGTGAATAATTTATATGGTTATGCCCTTTCTGATATTCTACCCTGTGGCAAGTTTGAATGGGTTAAAGAGGATTGTTTTCAGGATGTAATTAAAACAATTCTTGAATCGAATGAGTATAGAGAGATAGGATATGTACTAGAAGTAGATTTAGACTATCCGCCTACTTTACACGATTCACATAATGATTACCCATTAGCTCCAGAAAAAATAATAGTCGAATATGATCAATTGAGTGATTATCAAAAAGAAACAATCTCAATGCTAGAATCAGCTGGAATTAAGCGGTATAAGACAAAAAAATTGGTGCCAAACTTGATGCATAAAAGAAAATATATTGTACATGAACGCAATCTCAAATTCTACATTGAAAAAGGAATGGTGTTGAAGAAAGTACATCGCATCATTCAATTTGAGCAGAAGCCTTGGCTCAAATCATACATTGAAATGTGTACAGAAAATAGAAAGAAAGCAACGTCGAATTTCGTAAAAGACTTTTGGAAATTGATGGTGAACGCTTTGTATGGTAAAAGTATTGAGGACAAGCGAAAACATACAAAAGTTGTAGTGGCAACAAACGGAAAACAAGCTATGAAGCAAGTTAGACAACCGATGTTTGATCAATTTTACATACTCGATAACAACATTGCGATCATAAAACTAAGAAAATTTCAAGTCGTTTTTGATAAACCAATTTATCTCGGGTTCACAGTTTTAGATTTATCAAAGTTGCACATGTACAAATTACATTACGACTTTTTCAAAAGAAAGTATGGAGATAAATTATCATTAATTTACACTGACACTGACAGTTTCATTTACAATATTCAAACTGATGATTTATGCGCTGATTTGAAGGAACTAGACTTTCTTATGGACTTTTCAGATTATCCAAGAGAACATACTTTATTTGATGAAGTCAACAAGAAAAAACTTGGTTTCTTGAAAGACGAAATGAATGGAGAAATTATTGATGAAGTCATCGCTATAAAGTCGAAACTTTATGCTATTAAATATGGAACAAAGAAAAAAATGACAGCTAAAGGTGTACAGAGAGCTATTGTGAAAGAGACTTTCTCAATTCAAGATTACAAAGATTGTTTATTCAAAAATCAGCTTTCTAAGCATACAAATGCCCGGATTCAGAGTAGGAAACATAACATTTCAACAGTTAAAATAAATAAATTATCATTTTCTCCGCTTGATGATAAACGATACATTCTCAATGATGGAGTTACAACATTAGCATTTGGTCATTACAAAATAAAGAGTTGATCAACTTTTGCAAGGTAATTCGTATCAAAACCTAACCTAACCAATCATTATTGTTTTATCATTTCTTATTAATTAATCTTATCATGTTTTTTTCTTTTTGCAGATGGCCAGATATAACATTAAAGCGCGTGCTCAAAGAGAGAGCAGAAATCAAAAAACAAGAGAGAGACAACTCGTTTCACGGAGAGAGCCTATTGTCTATGCCATGGTTCTAGAAGTCATCAAAAGAATGTTTGTCGAAGGACTGCTCACTGCCCAATTATTAAACTGGGATGGTAATCGATCGCCAAACCATGAACCGGTGACAACTAAATTTAAAGAAGATGGAACCATTGATTTCGATGATTGGAATGAAGAAGGTGATAAAAACTTCTTTCCAAAAGAAAAAGATAAAGAAAAAGAAATTGAAATGGATCCAGGATGGTCTGCAGGCTGTGATGAAATGCCTGCTCAAACATTCGATGAGGAAATGGATGACATTTCCGAAATGATTTCAAATACTTTGTAATTTCATTTATTTATTCCATTTGTACTCATTTATATTCATTTGTATTCATTTATATTCATTTTTAATCATTATTACGCTTTTGTTTTTTAATAAATTTTTTTTATTATATTTTCATTGTAATTAGTTTTACATTTCATAAAAGGAAAGTCCAAGCCTGTAAAACAACTTTTTAAAAAGGTAATACAAAAATATCCACATTTTATTGATAAATCCCCTTGGAAAACAGCTATATTCCACTCATAACCATAATTTTTACAGTTTCTTTCTAGGAAGGTTTTTACATTCCCTGGCGGTGGTTGTCCATATGAATCAAAGTAAACACCATTTCCATATTCGGATACATAGACTGCTGTCCAATGTGAACCAGATTTCCAGCTCGGATCAAGATTGATTATTATTCCAAATGGTTTTGAGAGTAAGGTAAGTGGAATTGCATCCATTGCGTATACTCCTTTGAAACTTTTGTATCTAGCGAGATAATTTTGCATATCTAAAGATGTTAGTGCCATCAGTAGTCAGTGACAATATTACGTGCAGCATCGATTTGTAAAACGCTATCATATATAGCAAACACCAGCATATGCATTCCTTCATTTAGAGCAGAATTAAATTGGATATCCATGCGCACATTACCTCTCTTGATCATTGATAATACTCCTGAATCACTTGCGAGAGTGCCATCATCGGTTAAATCAAAAACTAGAAGCGGATATTTATCAGGATAATTTTGATATTTTAGATTGATTTTAGGTAGCCCACTATCTTGATTCATGGAGCGGAAAACATTGAAGTATTCTCTCATGAATAATTTATCTTTGAAATTTGGCTGGTAAGGTGTACTCGGTATTTTAGTTCCATTTACAACAATCGTAGCGCTTTGAAGATTTTTATGTTCAAAATTGAAAGAATCTTTAGCCAATTTCGCATTAAATGCGTCATCAGAAACAAAACCAACAATAATTTTCCGTGGTAACTGTCCATTGTATACATTGTCAATGCTATTTGCAGCAAAGTCTTTTGGTAGATGAAATGATTTGACTTCATTTCTTTGAAAGTAATACTTTGCCGGACTCTTTTCCAATTGTGAAGTGATTGCCATTTGTACTGGAGCATACAATTTAACTCTTCTTATGAAAAGAGAAAGCTGTGTAAACTCTACACTCAGCGGAGTTACTTCTGTTGCGCTGGTCAATCCAAAAGTCTGCGGTGCACATTTGAATCGTAATGAAATGGGTACATTATCAATCAAAAATTTTTCTTGTTGAAACATTGGGGCGTGAATAGGTATTATAATGTCAAATTCTTTTTTATCTTTGATTCTATCAGATCTCACTGATTCTGTATCATTTATCATTTGACAATCATCAAGGGGTGATTTATACTTGAAAAATATATCATCAATGTAGGACTGATAGTGGTATAAACTATTTCCAGGTGTGATATTTACACTTCCAAGATAAACATCAAGTTGCTCAAATAGTGAGGCAGCGAAATTGTTTGTGGGTGTAACACTTTTTCCTGTGGGTACATCAATCTTCATTTTTGCATACAAATAAGATGCAGAGAGGTCCGTATAGTGTTCAGAAGCTGGCACTATGAATTCAAATACATTAGCTTTCGCAATCGATCCTACCGGTCTGTATTCTGTGTCATAGATACTTTCAATGACAGTCTGTGTTGGCGGAAATTTAAATAAATCAAGCTCAGCAATAGTAGCTGGAGACGAAGATGCATGTATATACTCCATTATTTGAAAATATCTCGTTGTCTTATTACTCTCCTCTTTTTGATTCCTTTCTTTTTGCTCACTCTTTTCAGAGTGTGCTTCTTCACTTTACGTAAAGATTTTGCAGGTTTAGACTTTCGTTTCCTTTTATATAATCTTTTTCGGCCACTTCCTTCCTGTTTCACAACCTTTTCCTTAATTTTAGCTAGTCCTCTATTTGCTAAATCTTTAACACTATCTTTAAAGGCTTGTTGAATTTGTGGGTCTTGTACTACACGCTTACCGATACTGACTCCTTTATTCAGAGCTTCTTTGCCCAAATACCTTATAACAGGCATAGCTAAGCGTGAAAAGAAGCTACCGAAACCATACCCTCTTTGGTACCTAGGACCTCTGACTATTCTGATGTCTCCGAATCCAGAACCGACTTGATGTGCAAAATAGTCATTGAAATCACTATCTTTAGGACAGTAAGTTTTTCTTTGAATCATTTTATTAAATTCATCATTTCAATACATTGTTTTCTTTATATTAATTCTTTTTACGAAAATCTAAGCTTACAAAAACTCTTCCAATGTTTGCAAATTTAATCTGCTCTCCAGTATCATCCAAGCAAAAAATCGCAATATTTTCAATATGGTTTTTCCGCACTGGATAATATATTCGATGCTCAAAAGTACAATAGCCGATTCCTTGATAAATACCAGTCGTCAGTGGTACTGCTCTCAATACAGGCGCTTTTGTTCCTGCAACCGTATGATCTCGTATGATATCAGTATATACGTACATCAAATTGACATTATTTTTATGATAAAGAGGTGTTGTTACTACAACTTGCTGTTTAAATGGGTCAATATTATCGATCAAAGCATCGCCTGATGGAGAGAAGCCTAAATATTCCATTAATTTCCCGTCTGAAAATTGAGGAACAACTACAATAGATGAAATGTATTTGTACTTTTCCAATTCGTCTCCATCTGAGGGATGTTTAACGCTCATTTCATCAATAAATTTGTTTTTGTAATAATGCTTAAAAGCCTTATTTACACCTCCCGCTTCAGTTGGCAGCTTTCCAATCTCTTCTAAATCAATGTCATGATCTTTTTTGTATTTTGCTTTTATCTCATCAACAGGACCATCTAAAGTAAGATTAAGCATGGTAGCTTTATCTACTTCGTGAGTGAGAAGACCAGGATAGAAGATTGTTTTCCCATTTTCGCAAACAAATTTAGGATAGGGATTGTAAACAAGGGTAGGTCTGATTTTTTTCAAATTTGCCATCATTGCAGTGTTGAGTTTATCTATTATCAAATCCACAGGGTCATCCGGAGAAACATCAATAGATGAACCATAATCATCACCACTATAGGCATATTGCAACCACTTATGCTCAGGAGCGTGCATCGTCCTCAAGTCAATATTTGGATAAAAGATGAATTGTGTCATCAAAAGTTTAAAATCAACACGCATTTGCTCTGATATATCAATAGCAAATTTGACTGGAAAATAAATTTCTGTTAGTGCAACTTCCCAATCACCATCAAGTTCCAATGCAGGATCAATTTGATTTTGAAATTTTGATAATGTATTTTCTGGAAAGATGTCTGTAGACCCATTTGACGATAGGTCAATTGTAAAGTTAATTGTTGCCATTTGCAAGAGTGATATCGGATATCCAACTATTGAATTTTCTTGGCCAGCCTTCCCACTTGACTAAGTACTTATATTGTCTTCGTGATCTGTCATAAACTCTCCGAATTATCTTTTCAACTCTGCGCAGTTTATTAGGGTCAAAATCAACCTTTTGTAATTCTTCAGGATAGAAAATTGATGATATATTTTCACCTTGTAAATCTTTCAATTTATAGATGAATTTTTGAGGCGTTTCTTTAACCCCTGAAACTTTGAACACTTCATCAGTCCATTTCTGTACTGCATCTTTTTCGAAATTGCCAGTATTTAATGGAATTTTAACAAAGTCATTTTCATTGAAAGTTTTCTTTTTATTCTCTTCATTTTTTATTGATCGCTGAATAGTTTGCACGATGGATTGTTGATTATCTTGTGTTACAGAGTTTGGAGCTGTCTTAATAGTTCTGTGGTAAGAGTTGTTGTAATTATTAACAATGTTTTGTAAGTCATCAATGTATCGATGTGTATGTTTATGGTAAATGAAACGGTATATACGAGAACGTAATGTTCGTATTAAACGTTCAGCTAAAGCACATTTTATTGAAGCGTCAGTTGTCGTGAAATAATGTACACCCTGAGACGAGCAGAAAAACTTAAACCTGTTGTTATTGAATTCTCTTCCTTGGTCCGTTTGTAGTTTTTCAGGCTTTCTTCCTGAAGAAAAAATTTCAGAAAAAGCATTGATGATTGTAGATCCTGATTTATCTCTACACGGTTGTACCCATGCGAATCTACTCAGTATATCAATCACAACAAGTAAATGATTGACTCCATCGTTTTGTCCTGACCAATAAGACATGTCCATAAGATCTGCTTGCCATTGCTCATCAATTCTATCAACCAATACAGCTAGCCTTTGAAAGTTTTTCCGTCTTACCCGAAAGTTTGTATACGTTTCTTGCTTCATCAACCATTGTTTTACATCATTAAATTCAATCGATGGGTCATGCTCCTTCGCAACTATGAAAAGTCTTTTAGCACCTCCGAAACTACCGTGACTATCCAAGTCATAATAAAGGCGTTTCAAAAGTTCTTCACGTTGGTCCATTTGAGTGTCTGACATTTCACAACTTTGTTATCCTTTTGAGGTCTTTTAGATAATTTCTTTTCATATTTTTGAACCGCTTTTCTAAAGCTTTCTTTATATTCTTTTAATTTAATTTCAGGATCAGTTTCGTCCTTTTCTATTTTCACAACTTTTGCCTGTTCAGCATCAGCTGTCACATTATTGGAATTTTTAACGTCACTTTTAAGAAGATGATATTCTTTTTGCGGAATCACAACCATCTTATTTATAACATTCATTGCATAAATTTATTGGCCAATTCTCCTCCTAAATACGATATTGCTGGCCAAAGTAACGCTGGTAAAAATGCTCCACCACTTTGTAAAATAATTTCTTTTCTCTTCTTCAATGGGATACTTTTTCTTGAAAGCTTTCGAAGTTCAAATTTGTAAGGAGCAAGTTTTGTTCTCAATAAATCTTCAACCGGTATATTTCCGTTTAGAGTATTTTTACTTATTTCAGAGATTGCGTAGTAAGTACAAGATTTTGTTTGCTTTAAAATTTTTTCTCTTTGTTTTCTTGTCTTGGCTTTAGCAAGTTTTTTTAATGTCGGAAGACACTTGTTGACACCTTCAATCGACATTTATTTCACATAAAAAATGATTCTTCCTTTATATAACTTATATTACATAAGCATACATTGGTTCCTCCTTCTCATTAAAAACATTCGTCAATAATCTTATTTTTTCAGGTGTGTCTGGCTTCAGATCAATAAAGAGGTAAGAATATGGATCTTGCGTAGCATCTTCAAATACAGCTTGAAATTTTTTAATTTTTGTTGGAAACATCTGACGTCCTATGTTTGTAATCATAGATTTATCCCGAGGATTTTTAAAACATACCACATATTGACTATTGAGACTTATGTTTCGACTCTCTTTTCCTTTCATGAAAAAGTTTTGGGTGATTAAAATTACTGAAATATTTCTATGATGAGACCCTTTAGTAAACAAGTTACTAACAAAAGTTTGATTTACAGCTTCCAACATCAAATCATCTATTACTATCCATTGTGGTTCGTCACCACCGATTTCACTAATTACTTCTTCTTGAAGTCCTTCAATGAATTTCACATCATTCATTGAATTAAACATTTTTTGGTACTCTCCATAAAGATAAGTAATGGACTTTGGTGGGGGATCACAAATATATGCTGCTTTGTTGATCATGTCCCTGATGAAATAAGTTTTACCAGAACCGGTTGGTCCTGCTATTAACATTGTAAAAGGGTGTTTCAAATAAATTGAAAAGGACATTTTGTTTAAAAAATTAAAATTTATTGTTTTATATTGTACATTCAAATTTTCAAATGGGTATAGGGTTTGTTACTGCCTGTATTACAGTTTCAGGTTTCAGGGATCGCGGATATTTTGGAGTAGGTAGTAAGAAACCAAAAGATGATCCAAGTAAAGCCGTCCAGAGCGATAAATTACCAGTTTTTAGTATAATATTAGCTATAGCTGTGAACAGCATTGCAACTAATACGAACAATTGTACAGAAAAGAGAACTTTTTTAAACCAAATTTGCTGATTAGCTGATACATCCATTTCTCCAATTTTTTAATAATTTTATTTTATGATAAATGTTGTCTTTATATTGACTTCAACCTTATATTGTAGTCAAATTCATCACAATAATGAAATATTGATTTATAGTCCTTCAAACCAGTTATTATAACTTTTCCGGTTCTGAAAATTATGAAAATAACTTTTGTATCATCCAACTTAAGATGTATACCAGGAAACAGCTCAGGTGTGTAAGAACTTTTTGGATGCAGTAACAGTTCGTTATAGTCGAAATCACCAATAATCTTTGTGCAAGCAGTAATGTTAACTATTTTGAAAGAAGTATACTTTATATCTCGAGGGTATTTTGCACAAAATCGATCAATTAAAACAATGGCAGTTGCAATATTCTGAACACCAGTTACAATGATTTTTCCGGAGTCAAAGACAAGAAGACACCCATCAGGATACTTAAGAACACCTCCTGGAAATGTTTTTTTATACTCTATGTCTTGAAAAGTATCTTTTATTTGATTTCTACAAAGATTTGAATTCAATTCAAAGGAAGTAACAACATTAACAACTTTAATGTTCTCTTGCAAGTATCTCATGGTTAATACATTTTTTAATCAATAAACTTTAGTCTAAATACTCCTGCTACAAAAGAGCGACACAGAGGACAAGTAGCGATACCTGGTGTACAATCTATGCATGTTACTGCATGATCACAAGGGTAGAAGCAACAGCCGACTTCCTTTTCCAAACATATTTTACAAGTATATCTACTGTTTGCTGGTTCAACATTTGCAGATACAGGTATGTTGGATTCACTTCTACTGGTGGCTGTTTCAATAAATCGTACCCCACACTTGATGTAAATAAAAGTACAACAAGGTGCGAAAAGTGCATGCATAACCCAAGCATTATCATGTTTTACCCATTCAAATATTGAATTAGCACAGTGGAAACAAGTAACAAGATCGGTTCTTCCAGCATAGAAGAAACCAGCTTCAGCCAATTCTTTTGGTGTAATAGCTGGATTTGGCCAATCTTTAAAAGTTGCAAGTCGACTTTCAAAGGTCATATACTGCGGGAAGCGAGCTATCACGTGATTCGCAAAGTAATTGATAGTTGTATCAACTACATTTCTTATTGCCGATCTCAATGACTCACGATTATACTGACTTCGACCACCATCATCAACTTCAATACGATCAATATTTCTACGTTCGATAAATGGAACACCTGCAAGAGCAGACATTTGCAATGATGCTCGTTCCTCTTCAGAAAGTCCACCAACAATGTTATTGTTTTCCACTGCTCCATCTCGATGAATTCCAGTGACATCATTGCCAGGCATCGATTCAGCTGCAGAATGATTTCCACGATTACTTTGACTCAATTGATTACCATCTACTTCATTACTTTCAGGAATCACAACAGGTGAAAGCTCAGACATTTGTAATGACACTGGTTCTTCAGAAAGTTGTCCAGTACTGTTATTGTTTTCCACAGGTTGAACTGGTCGTAGTTCGGTGACATTAATGATTGTCATCGATTCACCAAATTCGGGTGCATCATTCATGTTTTCAACAGATTCGCTTATGGTGACAAGGCGTGGTGAATTAACTGAGCGGGATCTTTCATAAGCATAAATCCCTGCTGGATGAGCTACTAAGTGAATGATAGGAATAAAACCTGTGTTACCATCAACCATCACAGTTAAATGATAAAACTAAAATGCATCAACCCAAAATGAGACTTTCGTATTTAAGGTGAAAAAGTAGGTTAATGATAATGTTAACTTAAAATAAAATGACCCAATAATGAAAGGTAGGTAGAGTTCAGTTTGACCTTATTCTACTTATATTTAACTCTGGATAAGCACAGTATGCCTTGCAGGTATGCTTTGATTGAAGATTAAAGTTAAAAATAAGTGAATGCGAGGCAATAACCTTATTTAATTGCATTACATCATTAATCATGGAAAATTTAAGGTTAA
Organism: Tetranychus urticae; assembly: GCF_039701765.1. Taxonomy (NCBI): domain Eukaryota; kingdom Metazoa; phylum Arthropoda; class Arachnida; order Trombidiformes; family Tetranychidae; genus Tetranychus; species Tetranychus urticae. Next base: position 17,862,354 of record NC_142958.1, on the reverse strand, counting down.
TCACTGTATGCATTACCAAAGGTAAGAATGTATTGTAAAAGGTACAATAATCATTAATATCAAACTTATCTATTATCAAAGGTACGAGTGCATTTAACGAGGTAAGTTAATTATAACGGTATAATTAAGGTCATTTCGATATTTGCATTGTCAAAGGTAAGTATACATTAACAAAGGTATAAAAATTATAAATCAATATCGATTATCGAAAAAGTGTGCTATCTTGTGTATTTCTATTACTACTTAAACAAAAATTCCTTCAATATCAATTCTTGATCTTCTTTTTTTTCTCTGCCCTCTTCTTTCATTCTTCCCTGTTATTCATTGAATCTTTTTCATCTTGAACACTTTTCTTCTCCTCCTTTTATCTTCGCCTTCATCTTCACTTGAATGGATTCTGTTTTTGCAGGGCAATCGAAGCCTAATGAAGTATACATTACTATCAATATTAAACTTTGCAACTTTGTTTGTTGAAACTTTTCTCCCCTTTTCCCTCATTACATTGTACTTTTGGTTCTGTTACAAGTAATTGTGCAAAAAAAGGAGGCGAAAAAAAAGATGTCATTAGGTTCATCAATGGATGGAGTGAATCAGTTGAAATGGTTAAATTAAAGGTAATCAAAGTGAAACTTTGCAAATGATTAATCTTTTTATTGCCGATGCAAGTCAATGGTTTGCCAGTTGAACAAGTTTTAATAATGCAACTTAATCTTGCTTGAAGTTTCAAAGTGTTAGAGCCTTAAAATTGCAACCTCAACCTATTTATAACCACAACAATAACACTCATTGACATTGCTGTGATCTCTTTCAGAGTTGATCCTCTTGAGGAATTAAATATTATTGATTTACATTGACTAAGAACTGGATTGTTAAGGTGGATTAGGTAACATTAATAATAACAAGCAAATAGAGTTGAACATGTAAAGAGAGGATAATCAATTTTTAGACTAGAATGGGATTCCCTGGTTGATGAAAGTTGACCAACAAGAGCCAAGAAAGAGAGAAGACAAAAAAGAAGAAAATAGAGCAAAACTAGACTGACCAGTGGATAATGTTTTTAGTGTGTTTCAGCTGAGGTAATGTGGTTAATTAAATTGTTGGCTTTCTTGGTCAACAACTTTGTTGTTCTTTGGTTGCACCAGAAGACCTTTGTTGAATTCAAATTACTTCAATGCAAAATACTTTCAACACTTTTCCCTATCTGGCAAGTTTCAAGTTTGGCTGAAATTTTTTTTCTTTTCATTAATTTCTTCTTTAATTTGACAAAATGAGAAAAGCAAAGAGTTGACAAAAAATGTCGAGTGAATGCTATTGAATATTAAGATGAAAAATTTTGCTCTTCAATGAATCCACTGAAAGTGGTGAAACTGATTGAGTGCAATTAACAATGAGAATGATGAGGATAAGGATGAAGAGGATAAAGACAATGAGCTACATTTATACTTGACTCTTAAGTAGCCATAAAGATGAGGATAAAGTAGAGGAGTTTCATGTTATAATAATTAAGGATGCGGTTGTTATACTTTTCTTGTTATTTTTTCTGGTTCCTTTTAAAAGTCAAATGAAATCTTAATTGAAACAAAGATGAAGATGGTGAAGAAGGATAAAGAGGATGGCAAAAGATGTAACATGTAACAATGATGAGAGAAGCAGGAAAATGACCAATTTTACTGCATTTACTTAGTTTCTGTTATTGTTGGCTAAAGAGGAAAAGTACTTTTCATTTTCACCCTTTTTTTCAACAGGATATTGTATTGAGCTCAATTAAGAGTGTTAATTTATCTTCTTTTCTTTTGCTTCTCTTTCCCTCTTTTTTCCTCTCTTCTTCACTCGAATAGAGTTTATTGTTGAGATGACCAATAAAATGGTCAACTTGACCAATGATACAAAATTGGAGAAGACAATTGATTGAAACAGTGTAAAGAGTAAGTGAATCAAATGTTGAATCAAGTCAATAAGTAACAATCAAGAATAAAATTTGATCTGATTGATTGTGCTTTTTGAACAACAGCAAGATACTTTCACCAAAATTTATCATTTTTTGACATTTCAGTCAATATTGATCAAGATAAACTGAAAGAACATCTAAATGGCTAAATTGAGTCTAAATTAGCGATAAAAAATTCTGACCGAATTCGACTCTTTTGTTCTCATCATGACACATCAACATCAAAATTTTCTACCGATTCTTTGATGGAAAACAATTTCTCCAGAAAATCTAGAAATTCTTGAGTTAATTTTCGTTCTTTGAATAAACTTTATAATATCAAAAGAAACACAAAATTCATCAAGAAAACTTAAGTCCAACTGAGAATTTGCAAAACTTGATCGATATTAAAAGAAGAGAAAGTTTCGAGCACTAAAGTTCTGAACTTTGTTGCCATTGAAATTGAAGAATCTAAATCAGAAGGAAAATGGAATAACATTCGAGCGTTGAATACTTACCGACAATTGTTAGATGACTTTCTTGGTGTAGAGTTTGAAATTGAATGTCCGTTGAAACTTCACAGGCAAAAGAACCTTCAGTAAATTTATTTACATTGGATAATAATATGTGAGTTGAATTGGATCGCTTTCTCTGTAAGTTGGTCAAAAAGGGAAAGAAAAGGCAACAGTTAATCAAATTGGAATTGAATAATTAGTAGTTAACATTAATCATTGTTAACATGCATTGAGTCTAATAGGAAGGAAATTGAATTTATTAACAGCCTTTAAGATCACTTTGATCATTTAATTGACAACAATTATCTTTTATTGGTTAACTGTGGCCATCATTTGTTATCAACTTGTTAAAAGTCAATTGTCAAGTAGCCAGTGTTGACCACTTTCCTGGGAATTTTAATTTAAATGATAAAAGAGTTGAAAGTTGACAGGTTTATCGTGAAATTTGATCAACAAATTGATCCTCTTCAATAATAATGATGAAAGTGAACAGCTTATTTTGGACAGCCTTTTGCTGGATTCATATTTTCCAATCAAAATATGCATACTTTGCTTATTGAACGAGACTTGATGAAAAATGGTAAATTTGATAAAATTGACAGAAATTGACTCAAATGACAAGATATTTTCTCATTAATTTGCAATTTTTTGCCTGTTTTTTCCACTTCATTTTCTACTGAAAATTGATCGACAAAATGAAACAGATTGAAAGAAAATGCTGATTCTTCTTAATTCGATATGAAACACGACTAATGGTGTAATGATATTAGAAAGGCTGTTGTTGATAAAAGTGATGAAAACAATAATGATGAGTGGAATGGTATCAAGTTTCAGTTAAGTATTAAATGCATGAACTTTATGTAAATCCAATGAGTATTGCTGGTTCAGTCCCAGGATAACTTAGCATGAAATCATGACGAAAAATGCCTGATATTTTGATGATAAACTTGATCGAGTAAATTAATTTTCATCTCGATCTCTAATGACTTACCATATCATCGTGTACAGTGTCACTGTGCTCTCAGTGTAGTGATCAATAAGAGCACCTTTTAGTTAGCAGAGCGTGTGTCGACTCAGGAAACAAAAATACGAAAAGTTCGAAAGAGTTAACAGAGAATTTTTCATGAAAGTGTTCGTATTCGAGCGAGTGACATTATGCACGGATACGGTATTATAAAGTTGACTGATTCACATCAATGAATAGCATAAAAATGAAGAATCAAAGATATTCAATAACCTTTTCCGAGTGGAAATGACATTTTCAGAGATTCTTTCAACTTACATTCTTTCAAGATCAGAAAAGGGTTCAACCTTGAAATTCTGAGACTTTTGATGTTTACTGATTTATCATGTTTATATGTGAACTGAAACATGTGAGTTGAAAAGGATGCAATCATGAAGCAAATATTGGTTTACAGAAGCAAAATAACTTGTAACATTTCATCTTTTACATTGTATTTTCTGAGTTTAACTGAAACTATTTTTAGCTTCCCTTGTAACTTATATTCGTGATAACTTTCCGTTTACAGCATGAAATAGCTGACAAGTTGTTAACATATAATATCGATAATTATTTGATAATTACTCATTCCCTTACTTATCAAGACTGAAACAGTTTTTTACACCTTTAATTAGATTTTCATTGAATCTTAAAAATTTGTATAAACTTTGTTTCTAAATCGAGTTCTAAGATGTTTTCAATGAAAACTGTTTGAAACTGAAAGATGTTGTGATGAGAATGTAAACTTACATTTATTTTTATGCCTTTAACGGGCAGATACATGTAAGGCTCCTTTGCTTTTGGTTCGTAGCGGAAAAACTCCTCTTCATTTCGATACCATTTAAGTGTGTATAAAGGGTAACCTTCAAGATCATATGAGCATATAATACGAGCATCAGATCCTTCGAAGGCATTTCTTGGAACAATAAATTCAGATATCCGTAACGATTTGACCACTTTTAGCACAACCCAGGGAACATGAAAAAAGAAAAGTTTTTTACTCAACAAACAAGAACTCGATTTATCACAATTTATCAGAAAAAAAGTTGAAACAAAGTATTTCTCACTCTTACCCTGTAGACAGGTTAATAAGAAGAAAGAATTGATTATGTGGTGGAAAATATTCTCCATGAAGTTGATCTAAATGAATTTCAACCTTTTCAGATAACCAGATGTGAAGAGCAATTTTGTTGCCTCTTTACAAGTAAAAAATCAAAGTTTAGTCTTGAAGAGGTGATGATAAAGATGACAATATTGTTGATGGTGATGATGATAAGTTGAAAATGATGGTTACAAAATGAAGATTCCAAGTGTTGAAAGTGAATGAATAAATGGGGAGAAAAGATGAGCAGAAAACTTTGAAGTTTGGAAAATGAGACAAAAAAAGGTAAGAAGGTTTTCACTTGAAAATGAGCAGCAAGTTTTGAAGTTGAAATGCAAGGAAAAGAAGGAAAAAAAGAGTTGAAATTGACGAGCAAAAAGTTGATTGATAATCTCTTTATTAGCTGAGTCTGTAATTTTATCTATTGAAAAGCAAAATGTGAAATAATACTGTTAATAATGAATGATGAAGTTTCTTGTTCAACACTGGTGGAACCACTTCTCGTTCATATTAAGTGGTCTCTTGAAAAAAAAGTTTCTCCTTCCAAATTTTCTTTGCATTCATTTCGCTCTCACTCAACAGATTGACTCTTGAAGCTCACTTTTTATATTTCATGCAATCGCGCAACTTTTATAGGCTTTTGTAGCTCCCTGTGCAATGACATTTACAGTTAGTTTTACATGATTTACAGTTAGCTCATCATGATCATCAGATGCTAAAATTGACAAAGAAAAGTTTGTAAATCAATCTTCGAGCTTTCTCTTCTATTGACATTCTTACATGTTATATTTATGCTGGATTGAAAGTTCATTTGAATATTTGAAAATTTTGTAACGTTTGGAAATCAGAGTAAGCACCTCTGGTATTTATATGCCAATTTTGTACCCGTACGAAAATTTTTGGAATTTGTTAAAAGTGTTTTTGAACTGAATTGCAAAGTTTATGTTTTTTCTTTTAATGAACTTTTAAAAAATTAAAATAGAGGTCCGATAGACTGCATTACGATTACGATAACGATTGCATAAGTTTCAGCTCGCTAACTCTTAAGGTTACAGAAAGCGTTCGGTTCAACTGAAAATGGAACTTGATCTGTTTGCAGAAACAGAAAATGTAATTTCTCAGAATAACCATTTATTGGTCGTTTATCAAAAGTATCATCATTAAAATAAGTTTCATGCAACAATCTGCTTCCATAGCTGGACAAAAGGTGATAGAATTTTCAACTTCGATTTCAACTCTCTCAAAAACTGTCCATCGGTGAAAAATTTAATATTACCAATGGACTCAGTTTTTATGTTTCCAAAAACCAAACAAGCCTCAAGTCTTCCCTCAAAAGTTCGAACCTTTGACAGCAGTCTTCGCATTTCATTTGCAAGTTCAACCAGAAAATTGGTTTATTTAGCAAGGAATGGGTTGTGATGAGTTTGTTTTGTTGATCAAGTTGTTTCTCGATCATTTACAAGTCAAATATCATAAGCCGAATGTTGAAAGTTATTTAATTTAATAGAATTATTAATTAACAATGTTAATAGAAAGTTTAGAAAAGTTTATTTCTCACAGGCATATCCTCTCACCTGACGCAAATAAACTTATAGACTCTCTAGCTGTTATTATCGAAGTGATCCTCAATAAATCAATTGACCAAGGATTGGTTAATCTGACTGATTTTCTAGATACTCAACTGAATGAATTTCTTCAAGACACTGCAACGCTTACTCCATCCATCCGAATTATAATTTCATGCAACCGTGGTCTAGTCATCAGAGGAGGTGAATTTTCAAATTTTTTCACCAATCAACTTTTAAACCTAATGCAAAATCAAAATGATGAATTGATAGTTTCGACTATTGCTAAAAACTTCCTGCCTTTTCACAAAGATTTCAATTATTACAACCATAAAAATGGCTTCAATATATCACCTTTCTATACGCAAAAATATTTCTACGAAACTTGTCAGCCCTTGTTGAAAGGTTACAACGAATCAACAGAGTGGAGAAAACGATCTTATGCTCTCTGTCTTCTCAAAAATCTGAAAAATCTACCCAAAACAGTTATCCGAGATGAAATGAACAAATTTCAATTATTGACCATTTTCAATCTGGAAGAAAGCAATGCTCCAGCGATTCAGATGACTGCCTTAGATTGCCTGAATCATATGGTAAAAGCTCATTCAGTAACATTGATCCGAAATATTTCTGGAATCATAAATCGTCTTCTAGAGCTTTCAAAAGCTTCACCCTACCTTGAGATATCATTACTATTGCCAAAACAATTAATGAAATTACACTATGTCCTTATCGACCTTTAATTCTACATTCCCTTGAAAACTCACTTTCACTTTTCACTTTCTCTCAAACTTTTATGACTATCACTTCTCTTATCAACATTCAATTTACACTTTCTCTGATTTCTTTACTCTGCACCTTTTTGCATTTCTTTCACTTTATTTTACTTTCTGTCTTTTTAACAATGTCTTATCCAAGTGAAAATTCAGTTTTTGATAGTATGCTAGATTTAGATGACATCGATTATGATGCGCTTCTATCTGACTTCCTCATCAATGTCGAGAGTGACGACCTTCTGTGTGTACAAGCTAGTGCCAACTTCTTAGCTTCAGCTGCAGAGAATCAGCACGATACGCTCCTGATTAGTGATGAGTATGATGAGGTTTGTGTTGGCGTATCATTGCCTCTTTCAATTCCTCATGAAAACGTGTATGTTTGTATACTTGTTTGCATTTACTTAAGAAGATTAATAGGTTGAGCTGCAAAGAGTTAAGTGGTTTAACTAAAAGCTAACTAGAATGGACACAGACATGACTCGTAATAAACTTTCAGTTATAAGCAATCAGTACCTCTACCTCTGCACTTTTTTATTCACCAAAATGTCGATTCTAGTCGAAATTACTGCATCCGATGCAATTGTAAATCTAAATAGCGAAAAACCGGAAAAACCTGAATTGAGAATGTTCAATACGATCAGAAAATGCGGTACAAGTGTTTTCGATGATAATTTATTTTTCACTTCAGTTCTTTCGTTTTCAAGTCACTATTTTCTATCTACGTCTAAATACATACAAGATAACAACTTTTACTTTTTCAGGAAGTTCTGTTCGTGTCAAAACATGAAAATGTCTAACATATTCAGTGCCGCTAGCAAAGACCCTGACTTGAGAATATATTATACACCAGCAATCGTGGCAAAAGAAGCTCGAGAGTGCGCCAAAAAAGATGAAAAACTTTTGAGTGTGACATCAAGACATACGATGGAATAGAAGAGATCAGTGCACATTGTAGACTGGTGGTTCTCCATAAAGATAAAGAATATAAAATGACCATTTACGACCCAATGAAGGAAAATTATGCTACGCCTGGAACCATCGAAAAACTATTGGCCAAAAAATTGAATATTCGTATTGGAGGAATAGCATGTGGCAAAAAATACAAAACTGAAAAAATGAGTAAAAACTCATTAAAAAGGCGACGGAAATGTTGAGTGGAACCGCTGAATTAAAGATTGTAAAATACTACGATTTCATTGCAAAAAATTTGTTTAATTTCAAAATAAACCGCAAATTTCTAGTTGAAGATGGCGTTTGTTTCATTTCTATTATTTCCCCTACCCCCATTTTAAGCTCCGCCTTTTTTTAAAAATTAGTCGCTACCAGTTAACTGCTGCGTGAAAATCAATCAACATCCACTAAGGTTTTTCCCAACATTAAACTGGTAGCTATTATTTTTGAATTGCCGCATTGATAATTTAATTATCCTACAAATTTTGGATTTGCAAACAAAACAGAAAGTTGGAAGAGTTCAACTACTATGCTCAAGTATGAACCTGATCCCATTGTTCCCATATGATCCAAAGTCAGTACGGAAACCGTTTATTGAGACCCAAGAGTCTAGTTCAAGGGCAAGTTCAGCTGATAAGTAAGTTTGATACTGCATTTTGTGAGAAAGAGAGTTTGCTTGAGGTCATACAGCCCAAAGGTGATTCAATTGACTATTAATCAAGTTTAATTTAATTTTATAGCTTTGATGCTATACTTTTTGAAAATTTTTCGCTATTAGAAGATTCGATGACGCCATGAGTTTTGACCACAATTGAACGACACGAACAAAATTGAATTGAGTAAACTTAGTTGATTTACTGAAAAAACATATTAGGTTTCCCCAAAAATTTTTACTATCTCAGCTTAATTAACTTTGAATGGGTATCAAATTAAAGCCAATGAACTTTATTAATCAAAATAATCACCATTATTTTCAAAAACATTTAGCCATCTTAAAGGCAACTGATCAAGGCCTGATCTCAAAAAGTCGTTGTTATAGCCGTCGAAGAAGCGCTTAAGGGCATTTTCGAGTTCGAGTTTGAACTGAACTTTTGATTATGAAGAAAGTTATCAAGATTGAGAAAAAGGAAGAAATCTGAAGGAGCCAAGTCTGGTGAATAAGCAGGGTGGGGTAAAACATCCCATTCAAGTTTCCTTCAGCTTCTGGCGCGTCATTGAAGCTGCACGATGCTTTGCATTATCATGCAGATAGAGAATTCCGTCTCTATTGACCGCTCTAGCCATGAACGCTGGCAATTTTCAAGCAACTCTTTGCAGTTGTTCACAGTACAGAGATGTATTAACAGTTTGACCTGCATTTAAAAGCTTCCAGTGCACAATGCACCAGCCAGACCACCAAACACAAAGCAAGTTCTTCTTTCCGTGTATCGAAGGTTTCGCGAACGAATTAGAGGGTGCACCATGGTCAGTTCAAACTCTACCTCGTGCAGAATTGTCGTAATCGACCCAGTTTTTATCACTCGTCAATAATTGCCCCAGAAAGTTATTGTTTTCAAACCGAGAAAGCAGAGAATTGCTGATGGTAACACGATTCAGTCGTTGGTCTTCGGTCAAAGTATAGGGAACCCACTTCTCGAGCTTACAGGTTTTATCAATTGCATGGAGATGTTTCCTAATGGTCTCAACCCCACAATTGAACATCACTGAAAGATCTGTAGTTGTTAATTTTGGGTTTCCTTCAATAGTTGAGGCCAAATGTTGCTCGTCAATGACCGATGGCCTTCCAGAACGAGGTGCGTCGTCGATTCTGGAATTTCGCAAACCACTTTATGATGGTGGATGAACTAACCTGATATGGAGCAAACGTTTTATCGATCTTTTTCTTGGTTATTTTCGGTGTTGAGCCCAAACGGAACTCATGAAGTAGAACGGCTCGAAATTGAAATTTTTCACTAGACATTTTGGTGTTTTAAACTGACTTATGCAAATGCAAATTATGAAATGCATCATATTATTTTAAAACTCATTGATCCCTCAATCAATTGAAAAAAACAGCATGTGTTTATCATTAGCCATATTCAATTAAGAAGGGTTATTTGAAACCGATATCTGAGGCAGTAAAAATTTTCGGGGAAACCTAATATATTTATGTTTCAAAAAAACGCTCGTTGTCTCCTAGTTCTTACAATTTTAGCTTTGGTGTGAAACTTTTGAACTTACTGTAGTTCTTTGGGATCAGCAGCAGTGATTTGCAAGTCTGCCCATTATGTTGGGCTGATGTATTGATGAATCAGCTACATTTCAGGGCTGATGGTCAAATTACTGATGCTGATCATAGTAACCTTGCCAACATGTCAGACGCAAGATTGTCTGATTGGACAATGCAATTTCTTGGTAGGCTGTTCACAGATGGACAAGTTGCCGGTCCCTCCAGAATTCCCGGTGTAATATCCGGTGTGAAATACCAAAATTGTGGTTTTAAACCTTAAATTCCGATTGTGTTGGTGAATTATTTTAGATAAAGAATAGAAGAATATAGACAAGAAAAGGAAAACTTTCAATTTTGAAAATGAATGAATTGAACATTATAAGATGAATAAGTAAATGAATTACTAAATTGAATAAGTTTAATAAAACTATTGAATAAATGAGAATACTATTAAATTAACCTTTCAATGTTAATTAGAGGTCAAATAAAGAATTGACCTTGAATAACCTTGAGCACTTGAACTTATCGTTGTGCAATCTAGATAAGCTTATGGTTCAAGTCTGAAGTCTTTACCACTAACCGTTCGTGAGTTATGCCTGCATGAAGGCGTAAAATGAAAAAAAAACCCCGGTACTTTCTAGTGGTTTTAACTTCCACAATTGAAATCAATTTATTTCTTCATCATTAACTCCGAGTATTGTTTAGCATGCTTTATTTAGCTTGAAAGCGTAAATGTTCGCGATATGCTCATTCACCCTAAAGCGTGCAAGCACATAAAGAAATATTTTGTATGATAAATATAATAGCTAATTTTTTATATGGGTGAATCAGTGAGCCTAGTTATAAACCTTTCGCAATTAAGCGAACTGGATAAGAAGCAACAGTTTGTCATTTTTAAATGATCTATGCTCAATAAATCGTTGTATTGTTTTATCCATGATAGTAATATAGATAAAAAAATATTATACCGGAAGCGTTACTATCATAAATCATCCAATGTATTCAATAGACAGAATGAGAGGTAATTCACGATAATCGCAATTTTAAATAATATAAAATAAAGAATAATTAGAAAAAAAGAGCAAAAAATGACTTCGTGAACATTAAATTATGGCCTTGATGAGACAATTTTCTGAATGAAAAGGTGCATAAATGAAAAGCTAGCATGAATGAAAGTTGAGGTAAAACTGAATCAACCAAAAAAAGTTACAGTTACTAAGCAAATAGACTTTCATATGTGTTGATCAACATGAAATGTTATGATTTTCTGTTGACTATCCAGTTGAACATTCTGTATTTCATTGAGATAAAATGAATTTTCCCTTAATATTTACTCTTTAACTTTTATTTTTCCATTAAGAAAGCAAAGGTTGTGTTTCTATGGTTACACAGGATATCATGTTAAACCAATATACAAGTTTGGGGGTTATTTAACTCCCTGTGTCACTAGATATTCATTGATAATGATAACAGCAATGATAGTAATAATAATAATCAAACATCGATTAAAGGCAATGGTAAAGAATGAGTGGGAGAATGAAAAATCAATTCCATATAACCATTTAAATAGTTTCGCCGAGCAATACTCATTTCAACTTGTAAGTTTAACTTGGGTATAACATGAGAGTTTTTCCTGCTTCTTTTGTTTCAATAAACCAGTTAAATCATGAGTCACAGGGAAAACACTCAAACCTAACTTATCTGCTGTTCAAACTTTAGACGAATTACAATTCAAGTTAAAAAAGTAAACTATTTGTGTCTCATTTCATCGGCCAATATTTTGTGTTCAAACTCAATCCAATCATTTGCTGTTACCGAGTTTAGATTAACGATAATCAACATTTCAACCTTTTGGTTCAACATTTCCTATTAAAACCTTATAATCTATTTCACAACATGAACTGTCCCAGTCTTTACCTCATTTGATCAATCAACCGTTATGGGTACTTCTTTGTGTAAACCCAAAGTTGACGAAGTTAACCTAAAATCTTTGGCTGCTGAAACTCCCTGTAAGTATCAATTGTTTACTTTTGTGTTTATTTACTCTTTCCAGTCTAGCTGATTAGTTACAATTTTATGAAAGTCTCACACTTTTTACTATTAAAAGTATCGATTGAGTTTCACTGTCTACCTGCATACATTTAATTTCATTGAAAATCGAAAAAAGTCATTGTGAGTAAATACGGGGTTAAATGAAGGAATTGAAAACCCGAAACCAATCGAATCGAATTTTCACCAAAATCTTTTTGTGCTGTCTCTAAATGATTTTATCAGCTGACGGTGAAATGCTAATGTTGAATCAGTGATGGTTAAAAGTAGATGGCAAAGTTTTCGAATGAAACTTCTAATTGAAAACAAAGAATAAACTGAATTTTCCCTTCTTTCTCTAGTTCCAATTTCTCAATTGAAACTTTGGCACGAAGAGTTTCTTCGAAGTTGTCCCCGTGGTTATATGACCGAAGAGATTTTCATCGAAACATTCCACGAATATTTCCCACCAAATAATTTGAGCGTAGTCAAGTTGGCAGATTACATCTTTAGCAAGATCGACATGAATAAGGTTTGTTCAACTTTAACTTATTTCCTGTTTTTCAACACTTTCATCGACTTGAAATGTTCAAATCTAAATTTGAATCTATTAGTAAACATTTTGTTGCGAAACTCTAGACTTAATTTTTGAAAATTCTTGGCATACCAATAAGACACTTGAAGCGTCATCAGCACATTTCAAGATCATGATCCATTCTCAATGATAGAATCTCGCAAATAAACAAGTTTTCAGTTGAACTTCATCTCAATGGGAGGAAATGCTGAGCAAGAAATATTGTCTCATTCAACATTTCAAGTGAAACAATTGAAAATCAAAGTGTTGACAGAAAATGTGAATTTACAGTTTTCAAGAAGAGTGAAAACATTGAATCAGTCAGCAAACATGATGCCAGTAATTATAATAATGTTTCAAGGAAATGATAATAAAAAAGGTGTGAATGCAATAATGGTCCAGAACATAATATGATGAAATCAGTAGTGACAATTGAGTGAATATTATCATCATCAGAAGAGATATCATTATTATAATAATCATTGTTATTGTTATCATTGTAATACAATGTGGTTATATTATACCAAAAGACCATTAGTGCTGAGTCGAAAGTGGATCGAGTTGATGATGTTCATCATCATCACCATCATCATTGAGAATGTTATCGGGATGAGGAAAGGCAAGCAGAGAAAAATGTCATCATACATAATTAAATTTGATTGTGTGAGCAATTTAAAGAAATGAAATACAACATTCTTTGTTCACTGAATAATGCTTGGAACCGGCAAACAACAAAAGTTGGTAAAAGTAAAATTTTTTAATATTTCACTCTATTTCATGTTTCACTTTTTGCCTCTTTTTATATTCAACATTCAACATTCTGTTTGTTTGATTGAAACCCAAAACTGGTAAAACACATTGATTTGTTGAACAACAACAAGGAACAGCAATAGATGAATAACAACAAATTGAATCACACTTTGATGATCTTTTCCATGTCTCTATTTACCTTATGTACTATCATATGTACTGTCATTAATGGTGACAACTCTCTTCTCTTGCTCTTTTTGTTGCTTTTACTGGTTCAATTTTAGCTCCACTGAATAATATCATCATTTAGATTTACTTTTAGTTTGAAAATAATTTTTTATTCAACCTTTTTTTTTCTTCCACTTTGTGTTTCCACCTGCAACAGAAAACATAAATTGACAAAAGAAGCAAACAATTTCAAGATTTTATCGCTGAACAATTTCATTTATGACTTGCATAAATACTCTAACATTCTCGACTGATTTTAAAAAAGTTAAAACTCTATCCTTTCAGTCGTATTATAAATAAAATCAAAGTTTAATCTAGCTGGTTGAGTTTAGCTGATGAACCTGAGTAAGTCTTTTTATGGAAACATTCATAAGGGCAAATTATTAAGCTGCTTTTGGGTTTGATTCTTGACAGAATCGAAGTGACCTGTTGTACATCAGAAAATTTCATCCCTCAAAATGAGTTCATTTTCATGTTGGTCATCAAAATTTCATTCAAAATAATTAGTTCGATGAAAAAAGCTTGTTTAATAACTTCGATTGCAGTGCCTACATTGAACACCATTTTATCGAAAATTATTGATCAAAGAAATTTTGGATGGCATTAGAACTTATAAAGACCTAAACTTAGTAGCTTAAACTTAATTTGCCGCAAAAAGAGATTCAATCAATTTAACCGAACCCGATTGATGACCCAGTAGTACACTAACTCAGTTGACTCTGGTTAACAGTTATTAGCCATTGCTAAGGGTCTGACTCAAACAGCGTTCATTCATACTCATTATGAGCCAAGTAAGATTCACTACTTCAGAGTCACTCTCCACCAGAATTGATCAATTGCCATCAAAGGATACTGATTCTGGAAATATTCTTGATCTATTGTACGAATATTGTAAAACCAATGATGAATTTAAATATGTCGAGCTAGGATGCTCTTCAAGTTGCAAACTCTAGATGCAAAGTTGCTGATTTTATGAGACTTTTTGAACATTTAATGGTTTTTGGTGCTTTTTCGTTAAAGTTGTCCTTGTGCACAGCGCTAACAGCAGAAACTAATTGAGAAATTTCAATAGCGCTAAAGGCGCAATCATGATATGGAATTGCATAGATTGAACATATCACACTCACTGAGTTGTGAATGGTCCCAAATGATTGGAAATTTGATTGTAAATCAAGAGATTTTATCGAGTTTTGCACAAGAGTGACACAAATTACAAGTTGCAGGGGAAGAGACTAGATGTTCAGATAATTGATCGTAAAAAAAGTGTGTCTTTATGGATCAATTTCAGGTTCGCAAATGAGAGCAATGAAAAAGGTTGATAACCCAAAGGCAAACAACTTTTGTTCTCAATCTAATTGTAATGAAAAATGTAATGTAAAAAATGAGACTCAACTTGTCATCTTGTAATTTACACTCAACCTGACAAGACTGAATTTATCCTGGAAAAGAAAAAGTTCCAAATTATAATGGATATTATTTTTCATCACTTTTTCTTCTTTTCCTTCTCAACTCCCTATCAATATAAATATACATTTCAACTCCCAGTAAATTCATTTTTACTCCTTCATTTTCATTCGCTTTTTTTGTCCTTTTTTTATTTATTCTTCCTCATCTTCATTGTAACTTGCAAATTCCCTTGAGTAAGAATCACAATCTCAATTCACATTGTTCCGTTTGATATTTCAATGAACAACAACAACAAACTCATGAAACAATCTTGGAATTCTGATGAATAACATGGTAAATAATATTATTATTGAGAATATTTTTTTTTTCTTCTTCTCTTTTATTCCTATTTTTCTTTCCTAATTTTGTTTCACTCAACTTTCAATTCTATTATCATAACTATCATCATCAAAGTACTAGAAATGGTTCAATCTTTTATTCTTCCCCTTCTTGCCTCTCCCATCAAAACAGCAACAATCACCAACAAGTGAAACTCAATTTTTCCTTCATCTGACAATAATGTGTTTACAGTGTTTTTTGTGCAAGCCTTATATTCATCTCTGTCTTTACTCATTCAGCTTGAAATTTTAAATTGAAAATGAAAGCTGATTCAGTATTCTCAAGAGAAGAAATGTCAACTTTAAAATATCTCAACAATTGTTGGCCTTCATAGATTTAAGCGAACAGGGAATGAACCAGAGAGACGAAATTAACCAGAATTCTCATTCTTTCCCATTTCTTTATCGAGTGACAGAATTATCATGATTCAAAGTTATCCAATAAAGCTGAGAATCCTTAAGGTCAAAGGACCGACCGACCAAGTGATTTAATTTCATTTGATTGAGCAATTAAAAGATTCGATGAAGTTAAATGCTTACCAATGTTTAAGCAACTTCAGAGCAACTTGATGCTAACCAACACTTTTTCAGTCAACGAGTTTAACTCGGTTTTGGTACTTGACTCAGAACATGAACGATGTTAATATTAGTGAAATTAATTGAATGTGAAGTAGATAAGCTTTCAGCAGAGTCTTCAATATCCATCATCAGTTCTAGATCATTTTTGTACATTTTTTGAGCCCGCTGTTGATTTATTAACTGAAATGAGATGCAGTCAATGAAGATTTTACCATTTTCTGTTCAACATTGTTATCTTTATACTTGCCTTGAAGCGTATTCATTTCATGACAACACATGCAGCTCAAGACCTTTTTACCTTCTGTAGTTGTTGTCTGTTTTGCAGGTAAAATGAATAATTAAATTACCATTGAAACAAATTGGTTCACTAATAAGCTACATTTTTACTAATGGCATAACCAATTATTTCGCAAACTTATAATTATTGTACCTTTTCACCTTTATTCATTAGGATGGTGTAATAACTTTCCCTGAGTTTATCCGAGCTGTTGCCATTCCAATCTATGGAGGGATCGATCAGAAACTTAATTGTATGTTTCAATATTAGGAATATCAATAGGTTCTATCGCTTTTTTACCAATAACCTTGTTTTGATTGCAAAGCAATTCGATTTATTGGGTTAAGTCAATGATTACAAGAAATGTCACTTGTTGGCCAGTTCTCGAGTCAATAATAGTTGGTCTTTCAGAATCGATTGGTTAAACAATAAGTGAATTAATAATGAAAAAAAGTGACGGAACATATTGATATACTTATGTACTTCGAATATTGAAAGTTTTACTGTTTAACGTTTTACCTTTTCAGGGGCATTTTCAATTTATGACACTGACGATGATGGTTACTTAACAAGAAAGGAAATGTTTAGTGTGGTTCAAGCTATTTATGAGAGAAAAGGAATGGTTAAAGAGCAGCTAGTTGGTGCTCAAAAACGAATCGATAATATTTTCGATCGAATGGACCTGGTAAGTTGAGTTTATACTTATGCCCATTGGAGTATAAGGCTTTCCTAGAATAGTAACTCCAATAACTGTAAATCGAAAAATGTGGAAATTGATTAGCGATTCTTTATTGATATTTACATACCAAAAAGCAGAAAACTTTAATTTCATTTCTATGTTGGTGTGAAACTATTTTGTGGTCAAGAAACCCTTTAGAATGAATTCTTTCCAGTCTAATTGATAAGTAACATTAATCATGAGAAGCCGAATTACATGGTTTCTGGTCAGCCGAAGAAAATTGTTGAGCTTGCAATTCAAATTATTATACATTCGCATTGTGTGATTCCATGATCAAAAAATTGTATTTAACTCTCTGTAATTATTTTGTTCTCATTGTTTACAGGATCATGATAACCGATTGAGTCGTGAAGAATTTATTTCTGGCTTTAAAAGTGATCCAATGGTTATTCGTTCGTTACTACATGATAACTTCAAAAAGAATTCAAGCAACTGGTACAAGGACTTTGACGATTTTCATGAAATCGATCAATGAAAATCTGAAATTGCTATTTTTGTATATTTATTATATTGTTTTAAATTTTATCGCATGTTTTTGCATTAATAAAATCAACGAGTTCATCTGCAAAGTCCATTTAAGAAGCGAAGTCGATCAATTTTAATTTCTCATGGAATTTTTTCTTGAAAATTGTATCCCATTATCAAATTAAAAATAATCGCAAAAAACTTTTTGGTACAACTATTAAGTTTCTTGAAACCATTAGGCCTGTTGTGATTGTTGTATGATAAAAATTGGTACACATGTTTTGCAGATTTTGATGTAAAGTGTCATATTTGATGATTTTTCCCAAAAAGACACAATTAACACAGTTTGTACACAAATTGAAATGTATTGAAACGAATGGGCAAAAACGGGTAAAAACCACTTTCCTTCAAATTTAGACTTTTTAGACTTTGTTGGTTTGTAGAAACATGAAGACTGAATCCATTTGTGCGATTTAATAATTTATCTGATGAACAGTTTTCGCAAAAAGCGAGGTCAAATTTGAAACTTCGATCGCTTTTTGTGCAACTAGCAAAGCAGATTTTTTCATGAAACTCATTTCGCTAATGAAGCTTTTGATTGTCAATCAGAAAATGTACTCATTTTGAGAAATAAAACTTTTCTTTTTCTGCAAAACATATAAGTTCGATTTTCATTCAAACCGACCCTTTTCTTTAACCGAAAGAGCTAGAGAGCTGAAACTTATTAATTGTCCATAAAAGCTGTGCGTTCACATTATCCATTAAATACTTTAAACAATTAAACAATGGTTCTCTTGATTTTGGCCGTTGGTCTAAAAACTTTTAGCCTCAATATTTCGAGAATGGTACCAATTACAATCATCATTCTTCCCCCGATTTGATTCTTTGTTAATTAATAATTCAGTCACTTTAATAACTTTTCTTTAGTATATTCTGGCTATGATTTTTGGCTTTGTTATGATCGAGAAACAACCTATTTAATAAAACAAACTCATCTCTACCCATTTCTTGGTAAATAAACCAATTTTCTGGTTAAACTTGCAAATGAAATGCAAAGACTGCTGTCAAAGGCTCGAACATTTGAGTTAAGACTTGAAGCTTGTTGGGTTTGTAGACACATAAAAACTGAGTCCAGTGGTACTATTAAATAGTTCATCTGATGGACAGTTTTCGAGAAAATCGAGGTCAAAGTTGAAACTTCGATTGCCTTATGCTCAGCTATGGAACCAGATTGTTTCATAAAACTTATTTTAATGAAGCAACTTTTGATAAACGACAAGAAAATGGTCTTATTTTGAGAAATAACATTTTCTGTTTCTCTAAAACAGATCAAGTTCCATTTTCAGTTAAACCAATCGCTTTCTGTAACTGTAAGAGTTAGAAAACTGAAACTTATTATGGTTGTGTAAATATTGTTGGTGCACATTAATGACTGATCACTTTTTTGAATTTATCAACAGTTCTCTTTATTTTGGCCATTGACCTAAAGACTTTGAGCCTCAGTATTTCGGTAACGATATCATCTGCAATCATCTCTCTTGGCCAAACATTAGATTCCATTATGGGCTATAATATATTGAAATATTGCACCGTCCAAGATTCTACAAAAAAAGCTATTGCGTTGTATTGCTAGAGTTTTCAGATTTGAGATTTGATTCATAAGTTAAATGGTTACTAAACACAAATCTTATGCGTTAGGAGCTCATCTTCATTATTGATTAAATAAGCTTGGATTTTATCCGGTATTCACTCATATACTGTTATAGACCATGATGAAATCTAATGTTGCGTGAAAGCATGATGATTGTAATTGGTACCATTCTCGAAATATTGAGGCTAAAAGTTTTTAGACCAACGGCCAAAATCAAGAGAACTGTTGTTTAATTGTTTAAAGTATTTAATGCATAATGTGAACGCACAGCTTTTATGGACAATTAATAAGTTTCAGCTCTCTAACTCTTTCGGTCACAGAAAAACGTCGGTTTGAATGAAAATCGAACTTATATGTTTTGTAGAAAAAGAAAAGTTTTATTTCTCAAAATGAGTACATTTTCTGATTGACAATCAAAAGCTTCATTAGCAAAATGAGTTTCATGAAAAAATCTGCTTTGCTAGTTGCACAAAAAGCGATCGAAGTTTCAAATTTGACCTCGCTTTTTGCGAAAACTGTTCATCAGATAAATTATTAAATCGCACAAATGGATTCAGTCTTCATGTTTCTACAAACCAACAAAGTCTAAATCCGAAGGAAATTGGTTTTTACCCGTTTTTGCCCATTCGTGCCAATTTGTGTATAAATATGATAATTGTGTCTTTTTAGTATTATAACAACCATATCTGATCATTTTAGTGAAACCCGAGAATTTCTAGAAGGATGCAACTGTCTTTTTCGTTCATGGAAAACTGTTAGCCCAATGATCTTTTCCACGGATTCCAGACCATGAGATACTTCTTACCTACCTACTTACACTTTTTGACTCGCATGAAATCAAATGAATGTCTCTAAAATTTCGTCCAGTGTCAAATGGGAACTGTTTGAATTGATTGATGAAATTCTTAATGAAATAGTCAGCAAAATTCTTCAATTAACATCGTCATCTTGTAAAATCTGTATCTTTGAAAATTTTCTCAACCCATTGAGGACTATGCAACCGAGTCAAGATTCATCGCCATCTTCATTTGCATCATCAACTCCCCCAACTAATCTATCTAAAGTAATTGAATGTATAATCTGTAATTCATCGATAGATTTTTCATTTTCCTGGATTGATCTCATACAAAGTATACTGAGGCATATCCTCTCACCTGACGCAAATCAACTTATAGACTCTCTAGCTGTTATTATCGAAGTGATCCTCAATAAATCAACTGACCAAGGATTGGTTAATCTGACTGATTTTCTAGATACTCAACTGAATCAATTTCTTCAAGACACTGCAACGCTTACTCCATCCATCCGAATTATAATTTCATGCAACCGTAGTCTGATCATCAGAGGAGGTGAATTTTCAAATTTTTTCACCAATCAACTTTGCAACAATGCAAAATCAAAATGATGATTTGATAGTTTCAATATTTGAAATAAAAAAGAGTTTTTGTTTTGTTTTTGTAAAAATTCAACTTGAATTTTCAAAAAAACTCATTCCAAAGCTACTAAGATGTGAAAAATAAATGTCAGGGAAGGTTTAAAAAACAAAATTCAGGCTTGTAATGTAACGAAGAAATGTTAAAATGTTAAGAATCAAAGGCTATAAAAAGAAAGCTGATAGAAAAAGAAGCTTTACTTTCAAATATAACCGCTTTTTTCTTTACATAACAGAGGGCAGTGATGTTTTCTTTTTCTTTTTCACTGTTTATGATTGAAACTCACCACTAGTGGCATTCATGGTGGTCTGTTCTTATTAAAGAAAATTTTTCTACTTTTTTGTTTTGTATCAGTTTTTGAATTATGAGTGGTTTTGGTGGTTTTGGTGCTGCACCTACATCGTTGTTTGGTAGCCCATCAAGTCAACCAACATTCGGTGGTTTCGGATCATCAAATCTTATTCAAAATCATAATCCAATGAAGGACTTTGAAGTTGCCAATAGTCCTGATGACTCTATCGCTGCTTTGGAATTCAGTCCTCCTGCCTTGCCTCAAAACTATTTAATTTCTGGTAGCTGGGATAACCAAATTCGTTGCTGGGAAATACAACAAGTTCAGCAAGGGTGGCAGTCAATTGCTAAAGCTCAACAATCACACCAAGGACCTGTATTGGATGTTGCTTGGAGCGATGTAAGAATATATTTTTTCAAAGCTATCTTCCATGCATTGAAATTGGTTTCATTAACTCATTAACGGTATAATTTTTACATTTTAGGATGGCACCCGTGTTTTTTCTGCTTCCTGCGATAAAACTGTAAAAATGTGGGATCTCAATAGTAATCAATCTATTCAAATAGCTCAGCATGACGATGCTGTCAAAACAGTTCATTGGATCAAAGCACCTAATTATCAATGTGTTATGAGTGGTAGTTGGGATAAAACATTGAAGGTATTTTATTTGTTTTCTAATTTTTTCAAGCATCTAATGTAATTTCCTTTGCAGTTTTGGGATACTAGAAGTCCTCAACCTATGGCAAGCATTCCTCTTACTGAAAGAGTTTATTGTGCAGATGTAATCTATCCAATGGCTGTTGTTGGAATTGCTGGTCGTGGTATTATTGTTTACCAGTTGGAAAATCAGCCCTCTGAATTTAAAAGAATCGAATCACCACTCAAATATCAAAATCGATGTTTATCCATATTTCTGGACAAAAAGCAAGCTCCTTCTGGCTTTGCTTTGGGTAGTGTTGAGGGTCGAGTAGCAATACAATATGTGTCTCCAACTAATCCTAAAGATAACTTTACTTTTAAATGTCATCGTTCAAATGGAACTCCAAACGGCTTTCAAGATATTTTTGCAGTAAATGATATTGCATTCCATCCCCAACATGGTACCCTGGCAACTGTCGGGTCTGATGGAAAGTTCTCTTTCTGGGATAAAGATGCACGAACCAAATTGAAAACATCTGAACAATTGGAACAACCAATTACTAGATGCTGTTTTAGTGCCAAAGGGGAGTTGTTTGCCTATGCAGTCAGCTATGATTGGTCTAAAGGACATGAGTTTTACAGTCCACAGAAAAAGAATCATATATTCCTCCATCCATGTTTTGAAGAGTTAAAACCAAGACCTAAAACTTGAATCATTTTTCTCTTCTCATTTGTTTTATACCTGTACTTTGTTTTCATACCAACTTTCATATCATGGCCAACCTTTAATGTGACCTGTTTTAAAACAAGGCTTGTTATCCAAAAATTGTAAGTTGATGAAAAACTTCACATGTACTACACATTAAAGGCCATCGATTCAACAAAAGTAAATTTGACAACTAACAAGTGTTGAATCATTCACCTTCAATAAGATATTAGAATTAAATTTTGTACAATAAGTTTGATACGTATATTTTTAAGCTTTAATTAATGTACATAGAATACATTTCTCGGGAAAAAGAAAGTTGATGCATGTTGGAATGGAGGCGAAGCCAAACAATATAAGAAAAAAATTTAGAAGACTTGAGAAATCAAAGAATGAGTGAATGTAAATGAGAATTGATTAACTAAATTCCAGTTGATGGAATCTTCAGCTCAGCGATTCTGTTCCGAAAAATCGGTCCCCAAAGTTGCCGATTCCTGGTACAATATAAAAATTTTCATTAACTTCAGCATCTACTTCTGTTGTTATGATAACAACTTTGGGAAATGCATAAGCAATTGAATGTACACCAGATTCAGCCATCAATAATGAACACAACATAATGTTTTCTTCTGGTACATCATGATCTAAAAGAACTCTTATCGCCATCATTGCTGCTGCACCAGTAGCGACAGTCGCATCCATAACCATTATACGATAATCCTTGATATCTTTTGGTAATCTGAGGTAATAAAGCTGTTGGAACAGAAGATAAATAAGAATTAATCAATGGAAAATTCAATGCTCAAAAGATCTTAACACCATTATTTGAATCTAGTTAACCTAGAGATTCTCGGTGTTTTGACTGGTAATTTAAACTCGAAAACTTGAAAGGGTTTTCTCAATTTACCTCTGGTTCATTGGTGACACTATTTGTTTGAATACATATTTTTCCTAATCTAGCATCTTTGACAACATCTTTTAAAGCTTGTTCCATAGTTTCACCAGCTCTTAAAATAGAGACGCCACAAATTTTTTTCCCATCAGCTCGTTTACCATAATATCTAACTCCTTGAGGTGTTTCAACAGTTACATCCTGAGATAAAGTTACAGAAAAATATGATTAAGTTTGATTCGAAATGGTAGTAATAAAAATACTGTTTAAGAAATTAGTGTGTATAATAGAAAACCATAATTACTTTGAATGGTAATTGAGAGAGGGCAAATTCAATCAATAATCTCATCAGTCTCTTCGAGTAAAAAATGAATTCATCGCGAGATGTTTCACGGTTCCTAATGCATGTGTGCATTCCTTTTATTTGAGGTGTCATAG
Organism: Tetranychus urticae; assembly: GCF_039701765.1. Lineage (NCBI taxonomy): Eukaryota > Metazoa > Arthropoda > Arachnida > Trombidiformes > Tetranychidae > Tetranychus > Tetranychus urticae. The sequence continues at coordinate 17,838,834 of NC_142958.1, read as the reverse complement.
ATAAAACTTTTAATGTTTTTGGCAATGGTTGATTCCAATGGCTTTTCAATAGTTTGGGTCTGTTGAAAAGAAATAAAATCATCGGTTAAATTTTATTCAATATTAGGGGAGTACTAGACACTGTCAGTAGATCTTACAATAGCCCACTCAAACCAATTGTTTACATGTCCAATAAGGAAAGTTTTAAGTGATATTATAAAGATATTATCAACAAAATGGAATATTTCTGAAAGTTCAACTTAAGCAAAGATGCACAGTAACAGCAATTGATTTAAATTTTGTGTATTAATTTAGTATTTGTGGATGGACGCGCTGAGCACATCAGCTATCAGATATTTCCAGTAACTGACAGAATCTTGTACTCCGCTGTAAAGATTAAAACTAAAAGGTAAAATGGTGATGAAGATATTACCTTAGTTTAGCTCCTCTTGATTGCAATCGCTTATGAATATGTTGTACAATCAAATTGATGCCAATCTGATTTTCACCTCCTCTAGGTACAATTATATCAGCATGTATCACAGTTGGTGCAATAAAATTTTCAAAGGAAGGCTTAACAAATGTATTATATTGTTTCATTACTCCTTCCAAATCACGGCCACGTTCAGCAATGTCTCTTTTAAGTCGTCTAGCTAACCTAACTTCAGAATCAGTGTCTATAAACACTTTCATGTCCATCAAATCAAGAAGTTTTTTATGATAAAATATTAGGATACCCTCTACGATAATAACGTTAGCTCCGTAAGTGGCACGCTGAAGAAAGAAAAAGAAAAAAGTTTAGCCAATTATGAATTCAAGAAGTTATTCTGTTTCAACTTACGGATCTTTTTTCTCTCGAATGAGTCACAAAGTTGTAAATAGGAACATCAACACGTTTGCCTTCTTTTAGTCCAGCCAGTGTTTCGATCAAAAGATCAAAATCAAAAGCATCCGGAGAGTCAAAGTTAAACTCATTAGATCGAGCAAGTTTACTTTCGTCTGGAGTTAAAACCTTCAATTTACCAATTTGTTGATAATATAATATTTGATGAAAACAGGTGAAGTCAAAAAGAGAAATAAATTTATCAGTATAAATATGGTTCAATAGCGCAATCTGAAGAAACTCGTTAAATAGTTCTTGTGCATCTCAAAAAAATATGCACTTTATATCTCAATAGATGATCAATTATCTCATCATTACCTTATAAAATGAATCCATGCTTAACAAGGTAACCCAAGGCACATCGAGTGTTTCGATTATCTTTCGTGCTACCGTGGTTTTTCCTGAAGCACTTCCTCCACAGATACCTAGGAAGAGGAAGGAAAAAAGAGGTTTATCATGTGATTCTCATATGGAAACTTTTGTTATGCATGCTCAATTCAAGATCATTAAACAAGTCAATTAAATTTTAAGATTAATAAAACTTACCAATAATTATGGGCTCAACTAATTGTCCCTGTACATCATACCACGGCGGTCGACCAGAAGTATATATAGTACGCTGTCCTGATCTCAAAATTGTATCCATTGATATTTAACTGACACTTGCTTACAATAAATTATCATTAGTTTTTTTCGATAAAGAGATAACTAAATACTCAATGTTTCAAACTTCAGATCAATTTTCGAAATTTCTTTCACATTTTAACATTTTATCACAATTTTCTAACTTATCAACGGAAAATACAAAACTTTAAATGGCTGATTTCAATTATTTCATCACAGTCCGCTTTTGGTCTTTATTACTTTCTGGCAACAAGTGGTGACCGCCGGCTACTAACCGGTTTAAGTTTGAAAACATGGAATGCCATCTTTTATAATTGTTTGCAACTATAAAAAACATGTGTATGAAGTAAACAACAAAACATTTATTGTAAATCTTACAAAGAGTAACAGCGAGAGAGCACGCTAGTGATGTTAAGATCCGATTTCTGACATAAATTGATCGATCACAACCCAGATAAAATTATCTCTTTAAAAATGTGCTTTTAAGCATAAGACAATTTTGTAGATCTGATAATACTTTTTTGTTTTGAAAAATAAAGAATGTGTTTTTGGCAATTTTTTCTGATATTGTCTTTTTAAAAATCGAAAATGGATCGATTTCTGTAGAAATTGATCCAAAAATCGTTGTCAGTTAAATCGGAAACCGCACATCCCTAGAGCACGCGAGTGAGAACTATAAATAAGAGTGATAAGTTGGAAGGAGCAGGAGGAGAGGGAGATAGTAGCGAGAAGAAGAAAAGTGAAGAGACGAAAAAATGATAAATGTAAACAAATATTTGATGAAAAGAAGTTTAAAAAAGAAAAGATAAGAATTTTTAGTGTACCATCGCGTTCTGCTCCTTTTTCTCTATCCTGATCTCGACAAGATAATTAACAAGGCGGAATATCTCTTGCTATGCTCTTTGGGACAAATATTTGATGAAGGATGAGAAAGATTTTCATGTTGAATATTCTGGCATAGGACCATCACCTCCAGGAACCATCTAGAAAGATAAGAAATAATGAGAACTAGTTTTATACGGATAAAACAACGAAAAGCAGACTTACCATTGCAATGTTATTCCCATTAAGTAATATCATGTCCAGTTTGTTAACACGTCTTCCTTCATTAGTGTTTTCAAATTCAGTGACATCCTCAAGGACCATATCTTGATTATTTTGGGAAAGAAAGAAATAATTATAATAATATGCATTGAAAATTTGATGCACCTCAAAATACTTACTGACATAATCATCAAATCCGAGCAAAGTTCCAACAATCTCTTTCTCGTTCTTCATAATAACATGTATCTTAGACCCAATACATTTGTCAATCAATTCTGTAGGATAAAAAAGAGAACATTGGTCAAGAGATGGACTAATAAACGCTTAAAAGATAACACAATGACATGTATATCATACCTAATGGTAAGAGTTGAGAAATAGCTAAAGGTGGGTTAGTGGCCATTGAGATCGATGAAAGCGAACTAATTTATCGTAAAAACAAAATTATGAAAGTAACAGCAAATTGGAGAGTAATACAAAAACAGAGAACAGTTAAATAAATTTTGCCGGAATTAAGTCACATGGAGACAATCCCACGCATGCCTATTACAGAGGACTTCAGTAGCCCGCTTTTTTCAATACAATGTAGAGTAACTCTACTAGAATTGTTCGGCATTGTAATAAATTACCAACCAAATCGTACCGAAAATGCAATTCTTAATCGTTAAACAATTGATCGTTAATCCTCTGACCAGTTCAGACGGATAAACTAGTTGAATCTGTCAAAAATAAGAGGACCTTAACACAAAATGATAGACCGAATCTTATTCGTGAGCATCTCCAGAACTTGTTCAACAGATCTAACGGTAAAGGGTCAAAACAGCGAAAGCCAAAACATAGAGGGTCAAAACAGAGAAAGACAAAATAGCGAAGGGTAAAAATAAGAAGCTAAATAATTAAACTGATTAAAGTTTTTCTGAAAATTAAACACAATGTGTCGATTGTCTTAAACTGAATTGGCTCAACTATTTCATTTAGTTTGCAATTTTTGTTGATTCTTTCATTCAAATCTCCACCAATTGAATTGTTTCCTCAATCATGGCTAATAACGAACTGCTCAAAAATGAAAAATGAAAATTTTTGCTTTTATACAGCAATATACCCATCGATATTTTTCGCGGATTTGACTTTCTCTATTTTACTTTCGCTATTTTGTCTTTCGCTGTTTTGTCCTTCTCGGTTTTGAGCCCAAACCTTCATTTGGCACCAAATTAGTGAATAATAATAAATAACATAAGGTGTCACAATACGTTTATTTAAAAACCTATCTGATCTCAAAAATAATGTTATTAAACGAGATAAACGATCAAAATATAAAATTTTGAATATCATTCACACATTTAAATGGTTGTTTTTTCACCCGAACCTTTGTATGATTCACAATACATGTAATCATCTGGCAGGTTCGTCGGTATAAATTAAAAGTCAATGTGCTTTAAAGCCAACTTCATCATTAAGAGTTACTGATTGGTCGAACAAAGGAGTAACAAAAACCGTTAAAATTTAAACCCGTTTATCTTTTGTGTCTCACCATTACCGTTAAGTAAACTCTTGATTACTAATTTTTAAAAACACTGATCTGACTACACTGACAGTTTTTATCAAGTTTTACTGATTGACTAATTAATGTTATTCTTTTTTACTATCTATTTTTTTTCGTTTTCAATTTTAACTTGTTAGATTTCCAGAGGAGTTAACTAGAGGAAAGATGCATGTAGTTGCCATGATGTCTCGAGTCCAATCACTCATCAAATCTACGCTATATTTCTCTCTATCTTCAAAATCTCGACTATCGCTGGAAAGATAATTTCAGATTCTTATGCATGAAAAAGGTAGAACAAGCTTTGAACCAAAGGCTGACATTTAACAATTTCTTCTTCCATATCTCTTACAGACCCAAAGGAGTGCTTAAAATTATTAAAGATTCACTTCTTGGTGACAAATAATATCTATTTTTGGCTCAAGCTGTCTACATCTCAAAGGCTTAAGAATCATCTTCAATATCTTTTGTTATTCAATTTATCACCAGCAGATTATCGTTGAGTTATTAAAAGTAGAAAGAAGGTAAAAAGTTAATGTGAGAAAGTTGACATAATTTAGAACATTTTACTGTTTCAAGTTTAACACGCTATCCAGTTCTTAACAAGCTTTTCTTTGCTGTAAGCTCTTGTCTTATTTTACTAACGTTAGCGTTTACTCAGTTAAATGTTGCAACTAAATACATTTCTCAGGAAAGGTAATGAATGATAGAATGGAAGAAAAGACAAACAATAAGAGTAAAAAGAATTACAAAAGAAAGGCTTAAGAGAAATCAAAGAATGAGTGAATGTAAATGAAATTTGATTAACTGAGACCCAGTTGCTGGGATCTTCAGCTCAGCGATTCTGTTCCGAAAAATCGGTCCCCAAAGTTGCCGATTCCTGGTACAATATAAAAACTTTCATTAACTTCAGCATCTACTTCCGTTGTTATGATAACAACTTTGGGAAATGCATAAGCAATTGAATGTACACCAGATTCAGCCATCAACAATGAACATAACATAATGTTTTCTTCTGGTACATCATGATCTAAAAGAACTCTTATCGCCATCATTGCTGCCGCTCCAGTAGCGACAGTCGCATCCATAACCATAATACGATAATCCTTGATATCTTTTGGTAATCTAAGGTAATAAAGCTATTCAAATAGAAGATAAAATAAAAATTAATAAATGAAAAAATGCAACGATCAAAAGAGTTCAAAATCATTGTTCAAATTTAGTTAACCTAGAAAATCTTAGTGTTTTATCTAATAATTGTTGCTGACTGAATGATTTAAACTCGAAAACTTGCAAAGGTTTTCTCAATTTACCTCTGGTTCATTGGTGACATTATTTGTTTGAATACATATTTTTCCTAGTCTAGCATCTTTGACAACATCTTTTAAAGCTTGTTCCATAGTTTCACCAGCTCTTAAAATTGAGACGCCACAAATTTTTTTGCCATCAGCTCGTTTACCATAATATCCAACTCCTTGAGGTGTTTCAACAGTTACATCCTGAAACAAAATGAACAGAAAAAATATGATTAAATTTGATTTGAAATGGTAGTAATGAAAACACGTTTTAAGAGGCATGAATTTGACATGCATCAGGATTATAAGATTATGATACATATTAATATCATTATATATAATACACAGATCGATTAGTGTATATATCAAATCATAATTACATTGAATGGTAATTGAGAGAGGGAAAATTCAATCAATAATCTCATCAGTCTCTTCGAATAAAAAATAAATTCATCGCGAGATGTTTCACGGTTCCTAATGAATGTGTGTATTCCTTTAACTTGAGGAGTCATAGATAAAACTTTTAACGTTGTTGGCAATGGTTGATTCAAATGGCTTTTCAATAGTTTAGGTCTGTTGAAAAAAAATAAAATCATAGGTTAAATTCAATTCGATAAAACATTTAGATTAAAAGGTAAAATGGTATGAAGATATTACCTTAGTTGAGCACCTCTCGATTGTAACTGTTTATGAATATGTTGTACAATCAAATTGATGCCAATCTGATTTTCACCTCCTCTAGGTACAATTATATCAGCATGTATCACAGTTGGTGCAATAAAATTTTCAAAAGAAGGCTTAACGAATGTATTATATTGTTTCATTACTCCTTCCAAATCACGGCCACGTTCAGCAATGTCTCTTTTAAGTCGTCTAGCTAACCTAACTTCAGAATCAGTGTCTATAAACACTTTCATGTCCATCATATCAAGAAGTTTTTTATGATAAAATATTAGGATACCCTCTACGATAATAACGTTAGCTCCATAAGTGGCACGCTGAGGGAAAGAAGAAGAAAAAAGTTTAGCCAATTATGAATTCAAGAAGTTATTCTGTTTCCACTTACGGATCTTTTTTCTCTCGAATGAGTCACAAAGTTGTAAATAGGAACATCAACACGTTTGCCTTCTTTTAGTCCAGCCAGTGTTTCGATCAAAAGATCAAAATCAAAAGCATCCGGAGAGTCAAAATTAAACTCATTAGATCGAGCAAGTTTACTTTCGTCTGGAGTTAAAACCTTCAATTTACCAATTTGTTGATAATATAATATTTGATGAAAACAGGTGAAGTCAAAAAGAGAAACAAATGTATCAGTATAAATATGGTTCAATAGCGCAATTTGAAGAAACTCGTTAAATAGTTCTTGTATATCTAGATAAAATTGTCTTCTTATGCACTTTATATCTCAACAGATAATCAATGATCTCATCATTACTTTATAAAATGAATCCATGCTTAACAAGGTAACCCAAGGCACATCAAGTGTTTCGATTATCTTTCGTGCTACTGTGGTTTTTCCTGAAGCACTTCCTCCACAAATACCTAAGGAAACGGAAAGAAAATTTAAGAAAGCAAAGGTTTATCATGTGATTCTCATATGGAAACTTGTGCCATACATGCTCAATTGAGGCTTACCACCAAACACGTTGAATTTTATTTTAAGATTAACAAAACTTACCAATAATTATGGGTTCAACTAATTGTCCCTGTACATCATACCAAGGCGGTCGACCAGAAGTGTATATAGTACGCTGTCCTGATCTCAAAATTGTATGAGATTTTGTCGCTAAAATAGTCGTTTTCGATATGGACCAGTCTCTATTACGGCTAGGTCGACCAGTAGTTGATCCCTTGTTTGACTTGAATGATTCCCATGTGTGTTGGTTTTGTTGTAGTTGTAATTGTTGTTGCTGATCTCTGTTGGTATCTCCATTGATTTCCTTAATATGTTGGGTAAGATTATCAACATCTCCTTGCTTCAAATCATTTTCTTCGAAGTCAAAAACTCTATTCAAAGAAAAGGATAAATCTTCAGCACTCCCTCTGTAAATGACAAGAAAAAAAGAATCAATTAGTATACAGTTAATCGACAAATATCAAGCTGAAAAAATAGACGGTAAAGAAAGGGTCAAGGCTTAAGGTACATGGAATGATGGAAAAGGTTGAGGTTAGTGTTGAGTAAACGAGAAAAAGGAGAAATCATGATGATTAAGCTAATGGTGATGAGTAGACAAGGTGAATGATGAAATTAATAACCTGTGAATCACATCAACGATTCCCATGTTAATGGATGGTAATTGTATAAAGCAAATAATAAAAACAAAGAAGAACCGAAAAAGAAACAAATTGTAAAACGAATTGATTCAATACTGGCAAATGAATTATCAATACTGAGAATTAGATGGCAACAGGAAAACAAATGTTTCGATATTGATCACAAACTGCTGGTTCCACAAACTGTTGTTTTATGAAGAATGCTGAAAGGGTTGATGAATAAGCAAGGGAGAAAGAGGGAGGAGAATATCAGATGACGAGAGTCTGAACATTAAAATATGTTAATTAGATAAGACCAAGAAATTTTAAAGCACCGAGGGAAAGAATACCAAGATAATGAAAATTCAAGTCAATCTAACCTCGATTAAAATTCATGAAAACTCCAATGATAGCAATCTTGGGAATAAAAAAATGATTAAATTGGCTATAAAGCAATCACTTCAGCTGCAAATTGCGTTGACTCAAAATTTGTAACACAGCTTTGATTGTACTGATGAATCACCATGGTATGGTTAAAGAAAGACACTTTTTGATTCGTTTAATTCGTGATGGCTGAGATCGCTGATTTATATAAATAGATGAATCGATTCTCATTCATGTAAACACGTTTTTTGAACGATAGAAAGGAGATTTGATAGTGGAAATCACAAGATTTAAGAATCTCAAATAATAAAGATTGACAGAAAATAACGAAACGTGAGAGAAAAAATAGTTAAGGAAAAGTGTTATAATTAAACTGTGGTTAGAGTTCAGTATACTCAATGATTTCATGAAAGATAGCTGAGGAAAGGAAGAATGGTTTCAGTGCAAGTTGAAACTAAAATTTTTTGATGTGATGATGAAATGAAATTAAGACGATTTCTTTCAAACTAGTCAAGCTAGTTGATTTTTTTCGATGCACTCATTGGAAGGGCGATGATAGTGATCATTAGTAAAGATATTGAGATGAGATGAACATGCTAAGAGATGAATTACGTAATAAATGAGGGCAGGAAGATTAAGGTTGATGGAATTGATTGTCTATTAATATTGAGATAGTTTCATGAGAAAAGAATAGTAGAGGGTTAAAAGGATAATCAGCCGGAATCAGGATAATTATCCATCACGTAATGTTATCATACCCATCTGAGCTAGCAGAGCTGGGAATATCATAATTTTCCACCCTTTCGGACATGAAGACGAGTTGGTAATGAAATTAAGCTGACATTAAAATGGTACGATCAAGAAGCCAGGAATTTTCCGTTCCAAGGAAGCTAGTTTACTTTACGTAAACTTGCGTAATCCTCTCCTGATTGCTTGAATGTGAAGAGAGTCAGATAAAAAACCGTCTATAGAGCAGCAGCTATGAGGTAGTCAATTTAAAACGATAAACCATGAAATCGGGTTTGATCTGGCAGTTGATTATTTTCATACACAGTAAAATTGGTCGATTTTTTAGGCATCTATAAAGACTCGATGGTTGAAAATTTAAATTGTAGTTGAACGATCAAAATTTAGATGGAAAGATTCAAAACATGTATGGAAATAGATACGAAAGCATGCAAATCATTTGGTAAACTTATAAACAACTCGAGGGAAACACTGTAAAAAGAGATTGGATTGGATGTTTCTTATAATAATATGATGCCACCAAAATGAAGATTTATTAAGAGAGTTAATTATCAAAATTATTAGATATCACATAAGGAAGTCATTGATGGATTGAAAATATTTACGATAAAAATAATGGGGAAAATTCATAACAGTTGATTGTGATGATAGGAAAAGATCGAGTACTTGTAAGCTCGATTTCAGGATCGAGCCAAAAATCATCGATCTTAACATCTTGAGTTGACTGTCTAATGGCGCGGTCTCCATTGATATTTAACTGACACTTGCGTACAATTAATTATCCTTGCTTTGAGAAATATTCATCTAAATACTGAATATTTCAAATTTCAGATTTTGAAATGCTCTGAATCAGTTCAATTCTAAATAAATAATTTCAATTATTTTGTGATGATGATTAACTTCAATAAAACAAACCAAGCACAAAAACTTAAAACATATGTTCCTCTCTCTCTTTCAAACCTTCGCCACTAGGGCTTTTTCAATACAAGCTTAATGCATTACAAATGTATCTTTCCAATCAAAAGCAGGTAACTCTAGCGGGTAATCTAAACGTGAAATATTGTACTATTAACTATGCTTGTTTTAACCATGATATTTTTATGTTTATTATTACTATTTTTTATACTGAATTTAACTGAACCATTTGTACCCTGATATTCCTATGTCCCATGGGATACATATATACTCCGAACTTTTCTTTAACATTATCAATAAAGTTTGACTTAACTTTCAACTTTGCCTCTTCACTCCCTTGTGCTGCCCTCTCTCCTTCTTACTCTTCACTTAAAACCGAAAGGTTTTAGAATAGTAAGATCCCTCCCCTTTCTCTCTTACTTTTCACTTTTGGTTCATCTCCATAGAAAAGTAAGTTCAATCTTCCTCTTTTGACTGTTAACAGTTGTGAACGGTCACATTTGGCGCAGTCGACAGGATCTCTTCTCCTGTTTTGAACAGACGTATCTCTTGTCTCCATCTATCAGCCAACTCTTCCAGCCTAATTGTCCTTTGGTGGAACCGAACCCCCTAAAACCAGTTTGCCGACCCAGCTTCCTCCGTCCTTTGGTAACTCCTGAAGTTCAAGCTGTTGAAACTCCCGCTGGTCCTTCTGCTCCATCTAGTGGTCCAATTTAACCTGGTAAAGCCGAGAACAAAATGGCAAATGATCACGATGATACTAACCTCTCTGATCAAATATCCTCAGATCCAGATGCCCAAAGAGACAACCTCGACTCAAACCCAATCACAAATCCAAATCAACCAACCCATCCACCCTTGGTCAACCCAACAAATGTTCGTCTACCAACATTAATCCGTAATCCATACCTCCCGCCTACACCAGCAGTTCGATTCCAAGACCAAAATAGGAACCGTTTATCCACTACATCACAACTAGACACGACTATCGACCAACCAACGCAGTACATAACCTTACCACAGAAGAAGGTTCTCAAATGTTATACTGGCGAACCATCTGGTATCCGCATCCAAGCTTGGTTAGTCCTGTACGAAAGACATGTCAACACCAACGATCCATACACCCTTATCAGAGACTTAGTCTACAGCCTAGACAAAGAAGCTCTAAGTTGGTACGCCGAAGAAATCGCAACTGAAGAGCATGTTGATTGGAACACTGTCAAATCTTTAATGATCACTCGCTTCGGTTCTGAATTCAAGGACCCACTTCTCGAAGCTCAACGTATCCGTCTTGAGCGTACAGAGACAGTGACGGAGTATTATCGCCGTAAGATAAAACTCCTTCGTGAAGCAAAATTGGCTGAACATCAAGTCATCTCGCAACTAACTTCTGGTTTACCCTTTGCTTGGACTCTCCATATGAGCTCTGGACGCCCTCGTACACTCTCTGATTGGCTCGAAATAGCCACTGAAACCGAAATGCGTTACAAACAAAAGGAAAAATTCCTAACAAAGCAACAACCAAAGAAACCCGCTGCTAAAACATTGGTCGCCGCACCTCCACATAACAATAGCCGCCCTCGTCAATCTGCTGAACGCCGTCCTCCAGCCTGTAGGTACTGTGAAAGACTTGGTAAAAAGGAAAACCATTGGCATCGTGAATGCCCTAATCGTTCTCAAACCAGTCAACCTCGACCATCGACCCACACTGCCGAGGAAGAACTCCATCCAGATGACCACGGAGACGTATGTTTCGCTAAAAACATATCTCCAATACTGAAATTCATCGATATTCCACTAACAATCGAAGGTATTTCCGTCGAAGCCTTCATTGACACCGGTAGTACAATCAGCATTATGAGTCTAAAGACATGTAAACGACTCAACCTTCCTATCAACAATAAACAACAAATAACCATCAACCAATTAGAAGGTTCAACTAAGAGTGTTGGATACACTCTCGCCTCAACTACCATCCACAAAACAACCAAGACGATCAAGTATCACATCATCTCCAACTTCCGCTATCCAATCTTAATCGGTCTCAACACCAGTATCGAATTCGGTCTTCACCTTAACCTAGAAGATAAGACTGTCAGCATTCGATCACCAGAGACTCAAGAATTAGTAACCCTGTTAGGAGAGACACATGAGAAAGATCAACTTGCCGCCCTCATTGAAAAACATAAATCTGCCTTCGCCCAAAATGAAACAGACATTGGCCGCATCACCGTTGCCAAACATCGGATTACCACTATAAACCATCCTCCAATTCAACTTAGGGCCTATCGTCGTCCTCAAGCCGAACTTGATGAAATAAGTCGTCAAGTTAAAGAATACAAAGAAAAAGGATTGGTTCGTGATAGTGAAAGTCCTTGGGCCTTCCCAGTCACATGTGTACCAAAGAAAGACGGTGGTACACGACTCTGCATAGATTTCCGTCGTCTCAATGCCCTCACCATAGATGACAAGATGCCGCTGCCACGGATCAATGATGTCATTGATCGTCTTCAAGGTAGTAAGTACTTCTCGACACTTGACGTCAAATGGGGATATTGGCATATTGAGATGGACCCAGAAAGCATCGAGAAAACTGCTTTCGTAACCCATGAAGGACACTATGAATGGCTCGTCATGCCATTTGGTCTTAAAAACGCCCCCGCAACTTTTCAAAGAATTCTACAAAGAGTACTTGGTTCTTTACTCTACAACGGAGCAATAAATTACTTAGATGACATCATCATTTACAGCAAAACATTCTCTGAACATCTCCAACTCTTAGAGAAGATCTTCACTCTTTGCAAGGATAACAACATCAAACTGAAGCTATCTAAATGCAACTTCGCGCAAAATGAAGTTGACTATCTTGGATACATCATCAGTTCTGAAGGAGTTAGTCCATCCAAACAAAAGGTCAAAGCTGTTGAACATTTTCCTGTTCCAAGTAATGTCAAGGAAGTTCGTCAATTCTTAGGACTTGCAAACTATTATCGTCGCTTCATAGACAAGTTCTCAACCATCTCTAAACCATTAACCAGACTCCTCTGTAAAAATATTTCTTTCCACTGGAAAGATGAACATCAAACCGCTTTTCAAATCCTCAAAAACAAGTTAATCAATGAACCAGTTCTCGCTATTTACAACAAAGATGAACCATGTACCCTTTACACTGACGCTTCAAAGATTGGTATTGGAGCTACGCTAGTTCAAACTGACAAACATGGTCTTGAACATCCCATTGCTTATTTTTCCAAAGCACTCAACGAACACCAAGGCAACTATACCGCATTCGAACTTGAATGCCTTGCAGTTGTAGAAGCTGTTGATCACTTCGAAGCTTATCTTAGCCTCCCATTCAAAGTCATCACCGATCATAGTGCATTGAAATGGCTCCTCACACTCAAGAAACCCAAAGGAAGACTCTATCGCTGGAGTATCAAGCTCTCTACTCGATCCTATGAGCTATTTCATCGAGCTGGCGTCTCTCAACAACACGTTGATGCCTTATCAAGAGCCCCAGTTACTTTCCTCATCGATGCTGATGAGATCAAACAACATCAAGCCACCACTGACTTCTCGCATATCCAACAATCGTTCAAAGTGGATGGCATCGTCACCGTGAAAACTCGTGGTTCCACTCGAGCTATCATTCCACCATCACTCCGTAATAAAGTCTTGCAGCATTTTCATGACGATTACAGTCACCCTGGGAAAAACAAGACTGTGAAACTTATTACTCGTTTCTATTGGTGGCCTCATATGATCTCAGACATCAAAGCTTATGTCGATTCATGCCGTTCATGCCAGCTTGTCAAGCAAACCCATCGTCCAAGTATTGGTCAAATGATCCTCCCTTCAGTTGATCTCGAACCTGGTGATCTCGTCGGCCTCGATACTATAGTCATGGGACCTGCAGCTGGTAGTACTCGACATAAGTACATTCAAGTCTTCATAGACCACTTTTCACGTTATGTTTGGGCCTTTCCCACAACCACCAACACATCAGCATCAGTAGTAACCCTCCTAGACAAACTTATTCAATCTGGTATTCGCATCAAAGCTATTCTAACTGACTGTCACAAGAACTTCCAAAGTACAGTCTTGAAACAAGCTTTCAAACGCCACAACATAAAGCATATCTTTAGTACTCCATATCATCCACAAACCAACGGTATTGTCGAACGTATCAATGGAACTTTGATGGTCAAAGTAAGAGCTGCTTTACAAGATCATCCTCATCGTAAATGGACAACGCTCTTACCAAAGATTGTCACAGATTACAACAACACTCCACACGATATCACTGGTTATGCTCCTGCATATCTCTTCTTTGGAACTGATCCAACTCCGACTTTCTCCGGTCAAACCAACAATCTCCAGGAAGCACGAGAATTAGCCCGGACCAGGACACGTACGGAACAAGAAAGAAGGAAACAAAGACATGACGCTAAACATCCCGTCGCAAACTTTGAGATTGGATCCAAAGTACTCAAGGAAGTACCATTTAACCATCCATCCAAAACTAAAGTCACAGCTAAGTATACAGGTCCATACTATGTCATCAAGAAGATCACGGACGTAACCTACATCATCTCGGAATCACTTTCAGGAACACCAATTCAAGCTCATTCATCCCAGCTCAAGCAGTTTGTTGATAGACAACAAACTCAAATTACAGTGGGCGAATGTGATGATGATTAACTTCAATAAAACAAACCAAGCACAAAAACTTAAAACATATGTTCCTCTCTCTCTTTCAAACCTTCGCCACTAGGGCTTTTTCAATACAAGCTTAATGCATTACAAATGTATCTTTCCAATCAAAAGCAGGTAACTCTAGCGGGTAATCTAAACGTGAAATATTGTACTATTAACTATGCTTGTTTTAACCATGATATTTTTATGTTTATTATTACTATTTTTTATACTGAATTTAACTGAACCATTTGTACCCTGATATTCCTATGTCCCATGGGATACATATATACTCCGAACTTTTCTTTAACATTATCAATAAAGTTTGACTTAACTTTCAACTTTGCCTCTTCACTCCCTTGTGCTGCCCTCTCTCCTTCTTACTCTTCACTTAAAACCGAAAGGTTTTAGAATAGTAAGATCCCTCCCCTTTCTCTCTTACTTTTCACTTTTGGTTCATCTCCATAGAAAAGTAAGTTCAATCTTCCTCTTTTGACTGTTAACAGTTGTGAACGGTCACAATTTCATCACAATCCACTTTTGGTCAGCATTATTTTCTGGTAACAAGTATAACTGTATCCTAAATTTAACCGGTTAACATGAAATGCCATCTTTTATGCTTGTTTGAAACTAGTATAAAAACATGTGAATGCACTATGTTTAAACATCAAAGGAACATTTATTGTATATCTTCAAGATATTATCTTGAAAATACGTATTTAAAACCAAATGTTTGATGAGGAATGAGAAAGATTTTCATGTTGAATATTCTGGCATAGGACCATCACCTCCAGGAACCATCTAGAAAGATAAGAAATAATGAGAACTAGTTTTATACGGATAAAACAACGAAAAGCAGACTTACCATTGCAATGTTATTCCCATTAAGTAATATCATGTCCAGTTTGTTAACACGTCTTCCTTCATTAGTATTTTCAAATTCAGTGACATCCTCAAGGACCATATCTTGATTATTTTGGGAAAGAAAGAAATAATTATTTATAATAATATGCATTGAAAATTTGATGCACCTCAAAATACTTACTGACATAATCATCAAATCCGAGCAAAGTTCCTACAATCTCTTTCTCGTTCTTCATAATAACATGTATCTTAGACCCAATACATTTGTCAATCAATTCTGTAGGATAAAAAAGAGAACATTGGTCAAGAGATGGACTAATAAACGCTTAAAAGATAACATAATGACATGTATATCATACCTAATGGTAAGAGTTGAGAAATAGCTAAAGGTGGGTTAGTGGCCATTGAGATCGATGAAAGCGAACTTTAGTTTTAAAAACAAAATTATGAAATTAACAGCAAATTAAAGAGTAATACAAAAACAGAGAACAGTTAATATAAATTTTGCCGGATTTCATTATAACCTCTCATCACTTAGAGACCAAACGAGGGACTTCTGTAGCCCGCTTTTTTCAATACAATGTAAAGTCGAGTTGTTCAGTATTGAAATAAACCAATCGAATAGTACCGAAACTGCAATTCTTACTAGTTAAACAATTGGTCGTTAATTCACTGAACAGTTTGGATGGATAAACTAGTTGAATCTGTCAAAATAAGAGCACCATAACAAGATCTGATAGATCGAAACTCGATCACATTGAGCATCTTCAGAACTTGTCGAAACAAATTTAAAGTTTTGTTAATTTGTAAATCCATCTTATAAGCTCAACCATTTTTTTTCTTGTTGGTTATTGCATTCCAAAATTGAAAATTGAGTAATGGAATCTTCAGCATGTCTTTACATTGTAATGTACAATATCGTTTACGAGACGATTCGATGCTCTGTAATGATTTGAATCACTATTTTAGATTAGAAATTTATATTTGGAACGAGTAAAATGATCAACAATATAGTCACTAGATGGTATTGTCAGTCAAACATGTGTTAAATTTACAAAATAAAAATAATGTTATGTTTATCCGGTTTATTTATTATTAGACTTCGAAGTCAGTCGTAGACCCAAACGCCTGACTGACTGGGGGTTTTATTGACTGGCGGTCGACTTTCACTCAAAACGACTGGCGTAGACTCATTTCGACTCAAAGCACAATTTTTGAGGGGTAAGAGGTTATCGATTAGAGGCACCAACTTGTTGAAAAACACACAAAACAGAAATTAATGTTTCTTATCACGTAAACAACATAAAACTAAACGACTTCAAACATTTGAGAAAATCGTTTAAAAGTGTTTAAATGACTCAAATTTTATTATGATTATAAGGGAGGGAAATTATGAGAAAATGACAAATTGTCTAAACATGTAACTGAATTGCTTTATGAAAATTAAATTATCTCGTTCAATATTTAAATTCAACATTTCCTTTTTTTGGAGGCTCTGGCTCTGACTCCAACTCTGTCTCTGGTTCTGGTTCTGGTTCTGGTTCTAGTTCTGGTTGTTCATCATTCACATTCGATCTCGTGATTTCCACAACTTGCTCTCCCGGGGCTTCAGCTGGGTTGATGGCATATTAAGGATTAAATTCACAAATGTAAATAAAAGATTTAGATTTTCCCCCTTGGTTTTCCTGGCTAAAACTCTATATTGATTTTTGTGCTCTGCATCAATAAGATCACTGATTTCAATAGAAAGCCCGATGCTTTTCAACCCGTTCTAGAATTCTTCAAACTTTTCCACGAAGATGCTGCACATTTCATTTAACACAAGAGATTAAAATTGTTCAGAAGTGAATTCCGATATTTTGCAGGAAGGAAAACATAATTAATGTCTCCTGCATATCGCTTGAATGTTTTGAATTACAAAGTTGATAAATTCATCATTTTCATTCTTTTGACGTGAAAAGTCTTATTATTTGGACCAACACAATAGAGTTTCTTTCTGAAATTTCCGTGTGTAAATTTTATATCATAATGGTTGAAACTTTTCACCGCATCTTCTATTTCATATAATTTAAACTCCTGACATGAGTATCTTTGGGCACATAAGAAGTGTAAACTGCAAACAGAAAGGAGATAAAAAATTAATGGAAAAGAACAAAAAACAATATTATAATCAAACAGGTTACTCACATGGTTTGACCCTATCATCTATCATCTATCAGTCGATCAGACTCATGTCTTGGCCAAAGGATGATTGCTCGCCATAATTTGTACAGTTGCTTGACAATAACCATAGGTCTTTTGTTGGTAACCCAAGAAGAATGATAAATACGTGTAACTTTTACACCAATGCTTTCAAGTTGGTCAATGAATGGCTTTAAATCTTGCGTTCCAACATCCACTTCATCTCCATGGAACATGCTTTTGAAGGCCACAAAAATTAAAGGAGAAACGGTGTCGGGTATCAAAATCCTTTTGACCTCAGGATTAGAAGTGAGTTTTGGGGCGTACGTGATGACGGATGAAAATAAACTTTTGTCTATCTCAAAACCATCCTCTTAAGTGATGGGCGACGACAACATTGCAACGAGATTGGGGTCTAAGACGCACTGACATGTTGAGTAGAAATATGTTTTAGACAATATTAGAAAAAAATGTAAATAAATGAAATCAAACCTTAACACAATTAGAATGTGATAAAAATATTAGATTTCAACTAAATCAATAAAGTTACAGAAAAAGAAGAATGGAAAGAGAACAGAAATGAAGAGCTTGAGAAAATTTTAAATCATTGGTATGCCAAAGGGTTATGATCATAATGTGGATCTTGGCGCCTCTTTGTCTTCTGCTTCTGTTTTAATCGTCATTTATCATCATCGTCTGATAAAACAGCCTTACTTAACAATAAGTTTTCGGTTAAAGTAAACCTGAAAAAGCAAGTTAGCCGATCTCGCCTCATACTACATTTGTAAATATCTTTTGGTCATTATAAATGTGATATCAATCAAAAAGCGAAAAGCTGAGGACAAAAAAGAGTCAAACAAGTCATTTAGATTTTGTCTCCGGTTAGACATGTCTCTGTCTTAATTATCCAAACGGGTTAAAAAAACAAATGATTCAATTTTCAGTCAAATGATGAATACTATTAGGCTCATCGTACTTAATTTGCTCCTTTGGTTAATGGCGTTGCGTGAAGTCACACATGGATACTGTTTGTTCAAGCAGCCTCTATGGCCAGCTCGAGTCCACAACAAGCGGCGAAACAGCAATTAGATTTAATTTAATTCGCCCAGTCAATCCTAAATACTTCAATTGGAAGTAGTTGCGAACACTGTTCGCCGAACAGTGTAATATACAATATCGTTCACGAGACGATTCGATGCTCTGTAATGATTTGAATCACTATTTTAGATTAGAAATTTATATTTGGAACGAGTAAAATGATCAACAATATAGTCACTAGATGGTATTGTCAGTCAAACATGTGTTAAATTTACAAAATAAAAATAACGTTATGTTTATCCGGTTTATTTATTATTATTATTTGTTACAAACAGAAATCAATGAATCAGAAATGAATTTTATGCCAATTAAAAGTAAATTCTTCACAGGTAGGTAATTTTAAACAGATCTTTTCTTCATAGTAAGAACCTTTATTCATAAACACTTTTTTCTTACAGCTTCGAATTTATTGCAATCTAAAGAGTTGTTTCCATAACTGTTAAATTTAACAGTAAATTTGCTGGTGAAGTCAACAATGGCGTAGTAAATACTGGAATTAGTCTTGAGAAAGCTAAATTGATGAAAAGACTTGCTAAGTTTATTTACGAAATATCTAGTAGATTTTTTGCCACCCAAATATAGACAAGACCGAGAATTTCTATCTAAAGGATTTATCACTGAAAAAGAAGATATCCGACTATCCAAAATACGCTGTCCAGGAACCTGAAAAGTAAAAATTTTCATTAGGTTATATGCCGATTGCAAAACTAAACCTGATTTACCATATTTCATACGTATGATTCGAACTGCTATGTTTCTAGTTTATGAAATTTATCGATGGAGATGTTTGGAAATCGGGTGATGTTATTATTAAGTACTTGTATTTAGCGAAAAGAGTTCTTTGTTAAATGCTGGTTTTCCTTTATCGTCTTATTTCAATCGACTCAAACTGTAAACTTCAAATAAACTGTAAAATAAATGTATGAAATTGAGAAGAGATCGCTATAAAGAGATTTGTATTATGCGATGATATCGATTATATCGATAATACAAATCTCATAATATGATTTAATCGAAAGTGCAATTGAAGGCTCTAACAATTAACCGATTTTCATGAAATTTAGTTAGATTAATGGCCAAAATTTGATCTGATTCGCTGTTACAGGGTGATAATATATGATGGATAAGAGGCAAAATTTTGGAGATAAGTGTAAGTTTATTAAAAAAATATTTTATCAATTGCTGGCTTACAGAATAGAATTGGTAAAAAAACAAGAAAGTATTAAAAAGTACTGTTAAGGATTCAATTGAAAACGAAAAAAAATTATGTATAAAAATAAGGTTAACAGTTCATTCCATTTGACAGGTTCATCGGTATCCATTAAAAGTCAATGTGCTTTAAAGCCAACTTCACCATTGAGAGATACTGATTGGTCGAGAGTTTAACAAGAGACTGAAAACAAAGGAGTAACAAAAACCGTTAAAATTTAAACCCGTTTAATCTTCTGTGCCTCACCATTACGTTAAGTAAACTCTTAATTACTAATTTTTAAAAATACTGATTTATGACAGTTTTTATCAAGTTATTAAGCTTTTAAATTCTTTCTATGGTGGCTAAATGTTAATGTTAAAATCTAATGGTTTGTATTGAATGTCTTGTCTTTGCCTTGTTTTTGTTGTGATTTTGTCAACAGGTTAATTTATTTTCTCATTTGTTTTCAATCTTTTATAAAAAGCCTCGTCAGTCCTCCTGTTTTTCATCCATGATTGATTCTGTAGTTGTTGGCATTGGTGTTACTGGTGGTGATGTTGGTATTGGTGCTTGGGTTACTGTGGAAGAAACTGGTGCTGGTTTTTTGATGGATTTAAATGTAAATGATTTTGATGAAGCTCCTATCATTTTCCGTCCCTTTTCATTGGCCATAACAAATACCAAAGCCCCTGGACACTTGGAACACTTTCTCCAACCAGTTATTCCTTCGAGTGGTACAATCTTAAACTGGTCAGTCATCTGGTTGGTTACATTAGCCGCGATATCTGCGAAGGCGGTCCAATTTCTGGTCGTCATCACTGTCGAAGACAAGTCATATACGTAAGCTGATGTCTTATTGAACCATCTAAGAGTATAAGAGATGAAAAACTCATTAACCTCATTACGGAGGCTAACTCTAGTTTCATTTGTTCATTTGTTTTTAACCTTAACCCTTATCCTGTAATGGTTAATGTTAATGGACCCACAACAAAAAAATTAACTAAATCTACATGCTTTGTAATGTTTATTTTTACTGCTTCTCCATTTTCATCTCTTATTTTCTGTCTCTCTATTTTTGAATTTACATTTGTTTTTCTTTTTAATTCCAGCTTCATTTGACAAGTTTATTCCCATTTAATAACTCAATTATCAACTGTTATCAACGTTCACTCTAATTGACATAAACTTGGAGCTGTGTAATGGCATTTTGTTAAAAACAAAACAACTGTTAAATTTAAAATTGTAAGTCTTGTAGCAATGTAGGCTATCTCTAACTACCTAACCTTCTGTTGGTCATTTAATTACTTTCATTCAACTTTGGTTCTCTCCCTTTTGCATAAACACAATGGCAACGAGTTATATTTGTTGAGCTTGAAATAATGATCCCTATCCCTTTATCATTCCTTTTGTTTTTGTTCCGTTTTCTACATTGTGGTCAACAATTGTTTGCTTACTGATTAACTAATTAATGTTATTCTTTTTTACTATCTATTTTTTTCGTTTTCAATTTTAACTTGTTAGATCTCCAGGGGAGTTAACTAGAGGAAAGATGCATGTAGTTGCCATGATGTCTCGAGTCCAATCACTCATCAAATCTACGCTATATTTCTCTCTATCTTCAAAATCTCGACTATCGCTGGAAAGATAATTTCAGATTCTTATGCATGAAAAAGGTACAACAATCTTTGAACCAAAGGCTGACATTTAACAATTTCTTCTTCCATATCTCTTACAGACCCAAAGGAGTGCTTAAAATTATTAAAGATTCACTTCTTGATGACAAATAATATCTATTTTTGGCTCAAGCTGTCTACATCTCAAAGGCTTAAGAATCATCTTCAATATCTTTTATGTTAGTAAATATCTTTTGTTATTCAATTTATCACCAGCAGATTATCGTTGAGTTATTAAAAGTAGAAAGAAGGTAAAAAGTTAATGTGAGAAAGTTGACATAATTTAGAACATTTTACTGTTTCAAGTTTAACACGCTATCCAGTTCTTAACAAGCTTTTCTTTGCTATAAGCTCTTTTCTTATTTTACTAGCGTTTACTCAGTTAAATGTTGCAACTAAATACAGCGATTAAGTAACCAGTCACGTAAGTTAGTAGTTTCGTGATGCTCAGCAATTTGCTCTCACCATTTTAGAAATCAAAACATTGTTCATTAGGTGCGTAAAACGCGTGTCTCACCCTGACAATCTCATCCCTCTTCCTTTAAGGATTTTAATTGAAGCTTATCTGAAGGTAACTAAAACTAACGGACGGTTCATGTCTCACATAACATCTATAATTTCTAATGTTAACTTAATATTTGCATACAATAATATTCAGTTGACAAGGTCTTTCAGGACAACTTTGTATACAAGGTGACTAATATAATAATCAGCGTAATAACGATCTTAAAAATGTAATACTCAAATTGGAACTGTGATAGTTAATCAAAATGAACGATGAAAAAGCTGGTGTGTAAAGCTTCTGCTGACAAAGAGTCAATTATAAAAGATAACAGGAAATGCTATTTTCAATCTCAACTTTCAAGATCCTTACTAATTTCAAATCAAAACTTACCTTTCAGAGTCGTCAATTGGATCATCAAAACCTGAATCATCTGATCGGGCATCGTCTTTGCTGCTAACATTGTCTAGATCGGAATCTTTATCATTTTTATTGATTGGACGACCAGATCCTCCAAATTTGGGGAATTTTGGATGGTTGATAACAGCTCCAAAGCCACCAGCGAATGATTGTGATCCACTTGATTGTGCAAAACCAGCAGCAAAAGCAGCTCCAGGTCCATTTGTTTGAGCAAAGCCACCACCGGTTACACCACCTAAACCTCCAGCTTGGAAGTTTGGAAAGATTCCTCCAAAGGCGCGCACTGGTGAAGAATCGGCAGAAAGAGATGGTTGAGAGGCAGCTTGTGCTGGTTGTGCTGGTAAGGGAGCAACTGGCTCTGAAGCTGGTGGCGGATCAACTGTAGTGGCTTCATTACGAGCCAATCGATACCGACGACCAGGTGATGAACGTCGAGCAGAGGATCTTCTATTTGAGTTGCGATTATTTCGTCGAGTCTGTCGTCGAGCTGGAGCAAGCTCTTCCCTTTCCAAAAGCTCATAGTCTTCTCTCAATCGAGCAGGTCGTGATCGTTGTTGACTATTTCTAGCTGCTGCTGGAGCTGCTCGTAATCGTGAAGATTTAACAGGTCGATCTCCAGTGGAAACATATCCAACTCCAGGGTAATACTGACGAGACTCAGATTGAGTGTATACAGCACACAAGATGACACAGAGGGAAATTAAACAGACACGCATTTTGTCTTCACTTGGTTCAACTTGATAGCAGAAAATGGAAAAACTTGAACTCGGTGTTTTTTTGCACAAACAGGTAAAATTTAAAATAAGTGAAAATGTTTCTTACTGTATAAAATTACAGTTATTAAGTAGCAAAATTTAATGGAAAACTCAGTAGGTTTTTAGACGAGAACTTTTCTATACTGAAGATAAGAATCAACTAATTAAATAACTAGTTAGACCAGGACATTTTATATCTTAGGCCGGATTAAACTTTCTCTTATTTTGATTGACGATTAACCATGCCCTGACTGTAATTAGATTTCTATGTCCTCCCTCCTCTCATAATCAAGCCTTTCTTGTTATTATTAACTCTCCCTCTCAGCTATCATCTCTCATTTTTTTCTCATCTTAATGTCTTACTTTTTAATTTTTAGCCAAAATGTGTCCTCTAATTATTTGGAATCCATCGTCTTAATTCATCAACATTGTTCAAGGCCTTTGACTAAACTTGCCATTTTCATGGTTACTTTGTCAAACTAATCTTTAACCAACAAGGTCAGTACCCATGCTTCATTATATGATACATTTCCCTTCCCTCCATCGATATGTTTAACCAAAAGTGATACAGAATGGTAACAATTAACAATCAGTTGACCATTGGTGTAATTCAACTCTACTCTATACATAAATCATTTCAACGTTATTATGGGTAAATTCATTCTTCTATGAATTATCGAGTGTTCCAAATTTTCACAAAAGAGGTAATAATTTATGTTACATTTATTACTTTATGAATCTTTTTTTCTCGTCAAATGGCTCTCCTTAATGGACCTTAGTCTTGTATTAGATGACAAAAAAAAGAAACACTGAATCAAGTTTTTGGTTATAACTTAATCTATAAGTGAAAATCACAATTTACTAAAACGAAATTAATTTACCTTAACTAAATCCGATTATCATTATGAAAGATATCACCAATTATTATTATTTATTTTCCCAATAAACTAAAATCTTCTCTATTTTACAGATTACTCGCTTCCCATTGTATGGTTGATCCAAAGATTCCGGAAGAATACAATAATCAAGACAATCCAAAGGCTAAAATCAGAATAAAAATCGGAAACTAATTCAATAATGATAGCAATACAACTAGTTATTGAAAGTAAATTGATGAAGCAATTTCCACCCAAAGTCTAGACTTGTGATCTTGATTGATTGTCGCTCGTTACAACCAGGTCAAGCTTTAAAACTACAAGGTTTAGGTCAGTATTTTTTGTCATCTTTGTTTCCTTTTTCAACCTCCAAAACCCTTATGGATTAATCATTTCAACCTTTTCTCATAATCTGTTTTTTTTCTTCCATTGTTTCTGTTTTTCAGTGTAGGACAAATGAAAATAATTATTTCCACTGTTAATTACCAGGAAAATTTGGAAAGCAACAAAAGGCCAACTACATTTTATTATTTATGGCTCTCACTTTAAAATGATGAAGATGAACTTTGATGATTAAAAAACAAACCAAGCATGGTTAAACAGAAAGGAGGAGAAAGAACCACAACAGACGAAAGTGAATAATGAAGAAATTGATGAGATTGGTCAAGATAGAAGGTTTGCTTCGGAACAACATAAATGGATAATTGGTTAAATAATTGTTACCTGTTAATCCCTAATTCAAATGGACAGGAGTCTCTTCTTGAGTTAATCCTAAACCTCCATTATCATTTCCTTGCTAATACTATTATCAACTTATTTACTAGCTATTAACCACTTTTTCCCCTAGTCAATTGAAATATCTTGACACGCAACAAACCTGACCTTCATCATGAGATTTGTTTTCATTAACCCTTTCATTCAATCATCTCATTCATACTAATCGTTTCTTAAATGCTTTCAGTAACAAGCTTTCCTTTGGCAGAAAATAGGATCCATCGTTCGACTAATTACTTGTCATTGTACCTTGTCTAAATTAACTCTTCTCCAACTAATTTTATTTTCTTCCTTTCAAAATTACTTTATTATACTCTACACAATCTCATGTTAAAATAATCTAAACATTAATTCTGCACCTCAAAAAATCTCACTAATTAACCTTTTAAAGCATTCAATAATCTTAATCCTCTAACTCCTCGACAATTATTTTCAATTGCAAATTTTCTAGTCAACAATTTTTACCAAAATATTTACATTCAACTGTTGGCTTCATCATTACTCACACCTTTCTTTCAATCAATCTAATTAACTCTTTTTCATTCTCTTCACAGAATCAAAAACTTGGATTTCAATCATTGGTTAATCAGTAGTGGATCCCATTGATTTTATACAATTACCTTGAAAGGATGAAAAACAAGCAAAATTGGATTCTTTGGTATTTTTGATGCGCTTTTCAACTGTTAATATTTGATGATAGTTATTCATGTACCGGCCATTTAAATTTGATTTTAACTCGATCATCAACTGACAATTAATCAAATGGTTGACTAATTTTGTTGAAACTTGAATATTTTAATAAGCCTTAACAAGACTAACAATTTCTGCTTTCCCATAAATGATGCAAAAATATTCAACCATTTCTTATAGTTTTTTTTATAATCAAAATTAGGCCTCCTAATTACCCTTCAACATCTAACACACTCACAATTTACCTTAAACAGCTTTTGATAACAGAATTAATTTGCAACATCACAAATTGATGAACATAAAAATGATGAATGTTATTGATTAACTTTGCAGGACTTTTTTTTGTCGCTTGAATTTCCAAACTAAATTTCCAATCTCTTTAATCACCCAACAAGAATAACCAGTTGAACCAAACCATCAACCAAACTATTAACATTTCAATCTCTAACCTTTTAACAAAAAAAACACATCAAATTGAATGATGGTGAAATGATGAATCGATGAGTGAACCTCTTTGGAAACTTTAATTTACAGCAATTACAGTTACAAGGATTTTACTCAACTGATTGATATATTAATCTCAAGCTAACCTGTAATGATAAACCAATTATGGTTTGTTATAGCTAACATATTAATCTGTTTAAACTTGAATTATCAACACAATTTTCAAGATGAAACATTTCCAAAATGTTATTCAATTAATCAATTGCATAATGCATCTATTTTTGATTCTCAATCAGTTGATGATTACAGTTAATTATCATATTTACATTTCTTAATGGTAATGATTTCTCAAATTTCCCACTCAAAATGATTTCTCAAATGATAGTCGTCAATGCTCACGAGATTTTTTTCATTATTAATTGAGTCAATTTAAATTAGCCAAAGATATTATTAATAATACAATGTAACCAAATGTATGTTCAAATCAAATTGAGTTTATTTTTAGAAAAAAAAGGTTTTCTCTTTCACTTAATAACAAGTGAAATAACATCTAAACATCTTATTTACATAAGTAACTTTCAATTGCATCCTACAGAGACAACAATATAAAGCTGAACGTCAACAAGCAAAACATCGTTATTGCCATCAAGTAAACTTTATGGCTCGTCATGGAAAGATGTGTATTACATGGTGAAACTCAGATTATGATGATTGACATTGATTAAAAACAATGGTATAGATGACATTTCTCACAATAAAAATGTCCTGGGAAACAATTTGAATCGCTAATGTTACTCTAACAACAAAACATTGCCTTGACGTCACTTTAAAATTGAATGCATTTGTTGCTGTTGTTTACTAGGTAATTAGTAAATTGTTGTGAGAAGCAACAAGTTAATAAGATATTAATTTAAATTTTTATTTTTGTCTCTTTTTTTCTTTCAAATCGCAGGCCGTTAGCTTTTCTCGCTCAAAGATGAACATTATTTTGGAGGCCAAGGAGATGATGATGATGCTTGAGAAAAACTGGAAGCAAAGTAAATGTCATGAAAATGTAAAATTAATCATCAAGGAAGCTCATCAATGATGAGGAGATTCGTGCTTATTATGCAAAGGAAGATCCAGAATGAAAGACACAAGACGCTTTACAGCAAAAAGAGAAATACAAATTTATGCTAACGAAAGGTGAAATAAAAGGAACAGGAAAAAGACACGAAGGTGGAGATTGAAGGGTTGAAATTGGAAGACAAAATTCTGGTTAAAAAGCTTGTTAATTGTCAAGCAAGGATGGAATCAAGAAAAGTCTGGTTGAAAGTAAACACAAGTTGTGTTTAAAAAACAGTTAAGAGTTGGGATGAAATGAAGAGCACTTGAGATCTACTTTAGCAGAAACACTTTTTTTTATTACTCGATGAGTTGCTAATGATAATCTTGGTTTTGACAAAATCCATTTTTGTAATGGCAACAGTGAATAATTGCAAGTGCTAATCAACTCTAGTGGTCCTTTGGTGGTTTTTGCTTCTTCAGCCAACTATGATAATCTGGCAGATTACGGGACTCGACTTTTAATCGTTACCTTTAAAGCCAATTTTGCGTTTAATCATTCAACAGAAATATTTACTTCTGTTGAGCCATACATTTGAAAATGAGGTTTGATCGAGTAAATTGCTGGTTATCAGCCAAGGATGCAAATGAACTACTCATGAATAGAGCTGCTACTAGAGTTGAATAGTGATTATCAGACATTTCAAGAGAATCTCATTATCTAGTTGTTCACTGAATTTAATTTAATTTTGTACACCTTAACCATCATTTTATTGAAGATCAACAAGTTAAAGATTTCCTCACTCAATTGCCTTCTCAACTCAATTGTTTCTAAAATATTCCTTCATCGTGAATCAAATTCATTTCAATTATAGTCTTCACTGTACGTGCTCACTTTTTTTCATCCCAATCTACCTTTAATTGTTATTTATTGTCGACATTATTTCACCTTCCTTTGTTGGTTACAGCAAACTGCTTCTAGAAACAATTAGTTTCCATGTTATTTTACCTTGCTCATTATCATGTTGCAAAAATTACTTTATCTGACCGCAATCTTAATCCCACCTCGTCATTTAATATACACTTGCGTGTAAATTGTAGAAGCAAGCATCAATTAATTAATCTTGCAAATTCAAGTTAACCAAATTAACCTTTCTCATAAATTTATTGCTCTTTTTAAATGTTAAATTAACTCTGTAATTATCAGCAAACAATTGATTTTAAATCATTTAGTATCCTTGATAACTCTTCAAAACAGAAACAAAATTGTTAAAGGAATGAAAATTTTGACCAAAAAACTCATTAACTTGAGGCAGAAAATGTGATTTCATTATTTAAATGGAATGAATAAAAATAGAAAAATGAAAAGCATTTCAACCAATCCTTAATTTCAGTCCATTTCAACACTTGATTTTGAATATTAATCTTGCTTATTGTTGAATTAGGGTTAAAGTTGATCAAAGATGCCTTCAGTTGTGATGAATGGTGAAAATGAAAAGACTGAAGAGCGACAAATCTGTTTTAATTGTGAAAATTTATCAAGATGGAAATTAATCTTTCTCATCTTCTAATTATTCGTGTAAAGTTGAAAACCAAAAAACACAGATTTTTATCAGCTTCTTGTTTTGCACATTATTAGGCGCTAATTGCTCTTTAATTTACTTTAAAATTAATCATTATCCTCATCAGCATGATAACCATAATCATCACCGCAATCTTGGAATAAACGTTTTTTAATGTAAACCGAAATCTCATGCAAACTTTAAGTCAACGAAATAAAATGATTCTGTTGTTTGATTAAGGGAACAATCAAGAGTAATTGCTGACCCATTGAGACTTGAAATTCAAGTTACAAGATGGAGTGTCGGACGAAAAATTCATTCAGATTATGGATTTGATAGATAACTTGATAAAACACTGAAACTGACATTCAAGTCATAAGCGCTTCTCATTATATTTAGTCTAATATCGAACAGCATTTTGATTCCATTGACTATATCTTTAGATGAACCACTGAACGCGCATTGAGAACCATCGTTGGCTGGCTGAGAATGGAAATTTTGAAGAAAATCATTTCTCAATTCAATTTTCAGTTAATTAAATTCAAACATTCGGTCAAATATTCTTCCACACAATTGTTTCTTTAAGGCCATAACAATTATGGGATTTTATCGCGAAACAGTTGCATTAATGTCTTGATAATTTATTAATAAGCCATTCTTCTTGATCAAATTCAAAGCACCTTACACACTTTGTTTCAAAAACCATCTGTTATGAAAATGGCTTGATATTGTAAGATGCAAAGAGTAATATAGCAAGAGAGACCACGAAATAGGAAAAATTTATGTTTGAGATTTGGTAAGAAAGTTCACTCTCAGGTGGCGTTTAATTAAAAAATGGACAATTTAACCAGAAAATGTGCTAAAAATTGTTGCTCAAAGCAAAAACCCAATCAATGTGGCCAATGATTTAATCAATTTTTTGATTAGCGCCGCCTGAGAGTCAACTTTTAAGTTTAATCTTAAACTTACAAAATTATCATTACGTGAAGTCTCTTGTTATATTACTCTTTGGTAAGATGATTAAATTGATTTCTTGTCTTGAAATTTGTTTAAACACTCAACAGCAAATGAAAAATCTGTATTTTAAGAATCTATTTCAATAATTCATCAAAATCATCTTTAAATAGCGTCAATGTTTCAATATAATTCCACAGTGGTTAGCAGATGAAACAATTTTCCAGTTTACGGTTTAATTTTTCGCTGGTTGAAGAGCAACGAAAATTTGAAACTTTTCATGAACAAAAGCAAGTTGCAAATGAACTGTTAACGTTAACAATTACCAAAGGCAAAGTTGAAGTTGAGGTTGCGTGTTTCATATGATATAATCTGAGTAAACTCAAGTGAACAAAATTGATCATCTGAAGGAGCTGAGGAAAAGTTGAAAGACTCAAGATCAGGGAAAGTATAACAGAACTGAATTTCCATTTCAGAATTGGTTGAATTGTTGTAGAGGCAACACCGATTGATAGCAACGTTTCGTTCCATTCCTATTTAATTTCCAATAAAATGTAAATATTTATCAAATTCAACTTTGAATAACTTCAAAAGACGAAAGGAAAAACTTTCCTTTTCGTTCAATTTGGATTAACAGAAACAAAAAGGTCGATCTTTTTCGCCTTTTCTTTCAATTTCTTTGCAAAATTTCGCGCGTAAAAAAACTTGGTTTGATTTGCAAAACAATTGTCAAATGATTTGCATAAAACGATAAAAATCGTAAACTAAAACCGAAACTAAAGTGAAAAATAGAGCAACTTTGAAGACAATATCATCATTTGTGATACATTTACTTGTGAATTGTGATTTCGTTAAGTTAGTGTTTAATTAAAGTGATTAATTTTGTGTCAATAAACTTGTAACCATGTTTAATGTGTGTTTAAAAGACAATAACAACGGATAAAAAAACTTGACGAAATAATTTAATTGTGAAAACTGTTGAAAATCTGAACAGAATTTCAATGCCTGTTACAGATTATTTCAACTTGATTTCATCCGCAATAACTTGGAGTGATGTAAACAGTGTAAAATCATCTTCACCTTCACCTTCATCAACCCTAACCTCAACCTCATCAGTGGCCTCATCCACCTCATCATCAGCATCACCATTGCTCTCTTCAACTGCCTCTTCAATAATCACATTTACACCAAGTCTGTCTTCACTGATCACAGCCAATTCACACACTTCCCTCTACCTACTAAACTATCACAACGAGTCAATCATAGCCATCAACGGTTCCTCATCCTCACCTGGGTCACCCTTACCCAGTCCATCAGCCTCACACTCAACAGGCAGTTCAACAGGCAGTCCCACATCAAGTTACCTTTCACCTTCCTCTCTCTCAACCCACTCACCCACATCCTCACCCTTTCTCCCTGGACTTTACAATGACTCCGAGTCTACACTCTTTTTCAATATCACCACCAACGGTACCCTTTATGATAGTCAAGATGAAGCCTCTTACCGTTCCCTGATCTTTACCCTAATAACCTCCCTGACCCTTGGAGCTCTCATACTTTCCACTGTTATTGGTAACCTGTTTGTTATGGTTGCCATCTGGATTGACCGTAACCTTCAAAATATTCAAAATTATCTTGTTGCCTCATTGGCGGCAGCCGATTTCATGGTTGCCTGCCTGGTAATGCCTTTAGGTGCCCTCTATGAGGTTCAAGGGGAATGGTCACTGGGTTCATTATTATGTGACATTTGGACCTCGGCTGACGTTCTTTGTTGTACAGCTTCGATACTTCACCTTGTTGCCATTGCTCTTGACAGGTACTGGGCTGTCAACTCTGTAACTTACATGCATTCCCGGTCACCAACCAAAATATGTTCAATTATACTCTCCGTTTGGTCAGTGGCTCTTATCGTCTCCATTGGCCCTATCCTGGGCTGGAAAGATCCCGACTATGAACGAAGAGTAACCATTGAGAAACGTTGCCTAATCTCACAACACATGGGATACCAAATATTTGCCACAATATCAACCTTTTACGGACCCTTAATGGTCATCTTATTTCTTTACTGGAGAATATACAAGGTAAGAAGAAAAAAAGATTTTCTTGAAACTTCGATAAATCACTACAGAGCAACATTTTTGTTCATACAAAATCACCTTAAATATAAAAGTAAAAATTGATTTTATTGAAAATTTTGTTGAAGAAAAAAAATTGCACCAAAACGTTAACCATTTACAAGATGAAGCATTTCAACTTGTTTACGCTAATCAATATCTGCTCAACCAATTTGCTCATCTTTTTTGATCATTTGCTCTACTTTTACACTTGTCATGATAATATCTATTTATGACAAACTTTTTCATCTTTT
Organism: Tetranychus urticae; assembly: GCF_039701765.1. Taxonomy (NCBI): domain Eukaryota; kingdom Metazoa; phylum Arthropoda; class Arachnida; order Trombidiformes; family Tetranychidae; genus Tetranychus; species Tetranychus urticae. Next base: position 17,807,079 of record NC_142958.1, on the reverse strand, counting down.
GAAAAAAATGCCATTTTCATAAGTGCATATTGACGTTACAGGTAAGACTTTTCCTCTCTCATCAAACATCCAATCATTTAACATGCCTTACATGATAATAATGAATCGATGAAGAGGAAGAAAAATTTAAGTAACCAAAAATTCACTCCCAGTTTAAACGTACTTTTTATTTAAAAGTAATTTCCCTTTGATAAGTTGACAGCAGTTGGCCAAAAAAGTTAATGTGATAAAAGCTGTTTGTAAAATAGTTTATCCATCTACACATTAAATTGATTAGTTGAAATTGAATTGAATACTTAGTCTGCCATGAAAAATGATCGATATAATTATTAAAATTGAACTTTTACTTAATCATCGGCACAAAATTTGCATCATGGATGCTTCTTTACCCTTTCAGGTAAAAGTTGTGAGCTCAAGTCCCCATTGAGTAAGCCAGCTCGACTTGCAACTTCAAATTTGTGTCTTGATCGATTGATAAATGATTCAAGTCTCTAATTGATGCACAGAAATAACGTTCAAAAATTAAACGATAACATTTATTCATCAGAGCGAGCTAAACCGAACCAGATTCAAAGCTAAAAGTAGCTTAAAAGTTCATCGCGTTATTGCATTGTCAGCATTAACGTGGCAAAAAATTGAGTCTTGGAATTGGCTACATCTTTATGCAAGCTCAATTCGAGTTTTATTCAATTTCACTAACAAAACATTCTAGAGCATATTGGAACTTTATGCTTAAAAACTTGAAGGACTAATAAATCGAAATCTGGATTCATTTCGGTAATTCGTTTAAGACATACAAAGCTCACCACCTGAAATTGTGCTTCGATAACCCTTCTAAGAATGAATGAATGAACTAAGTACTTAAATGAACTTACAAAATTAGAAAATCGCAACAACTTGCACATGGCAATCATGAATAGAGACTTAGATCTTGAAATGCAAATGAGCGTTTTTATATGTCGGCCATGAGCATGAAACTTGTGAGCCAAATTTGTGTAAAAATTGGACTTTTCCTCAGTGCTCATGTACAAGTGGTTCTGCCTGGGCTGACTTGACAATGGGTTGATTTTCAAATAAAACTGATACTGATGAGCTTATACTGAACTGAGCAGCAAACATATTGTGAAAATTATTTTCTTCATAACCAACATTAAGCTGAATCGACTTGATATCTGCAATCAATTGATCCTTTTGGATGAAAAATGAAAAAAATATCAAATTATTGCACAAGAATCGACCAGTAATGACTATTGAAACACGAATGGATCAGATTGCATGGAATCTCACTTTTCTTACTAAAAGACAGAAAACATTGTACCTTTAAGCGTCATTAATCAATCAACTTAATATTTTCATGTTACACTGTTCTGTGAACCATGTTCATGTTACTCAAGTTTCAAGGTTAATCAGTATTCATCATTTTCCTATCTAGTTAAACACTCGAATCATTTTAATCTCATTATGACAATTCAGGTATCATGTGAGTAGCAGCGAAAATGCAAGAAGGTTAAAATGATTAGTTAATTAAAAGGTCCTCTAAATGAATTTAAATACAAACAAAGTTAACCATTTTTACAATTCGTTTGTTCCAATTAGCAGCAATCAAAATGTGAACAGAAAAAGTATTAAGAAGAAGAAGAAGAAAGAACAAAAGAAATCCAAAAAAAAGTCGAATAACAAGTTTGATATTTTCTGCCTTCTATTAACTTCATCCTGTAAAATTCAATTTGCATAATTATGATAATCTGTTAACTCCAAGTCCATTCAGGTAAATGCAATTAAAAGCGCAACTCAAAACCACCAAAAATTTTTTTCTAGTTAATTATTTGTTCCCCTCTAATAATTACACCATTTTAAATACAAAGTTTCAATAACATTTGCAAACTGAAGGTAAACATGAATATCAATTTTTAATATTGAACATTTTTTCACATGATAACCCTTTGAGAGAGAAAACAAAAGTTTCCAAAAAATGGCTGAATACATTTAAATATGTTAACAGTTGGAGTGATAAAAGAGTTGACAGTTATTGTGAATAAGTGTTTTGAAAATGAATTTCAAATTATTGAACATTCGAACAACAATTTCAATTTGAAACTTGAATAATGAAATTTCCATGCTCAAATCAGAGAAATTGAAATTTCCTTTTTTTCCTTCTTCTTTGAATTCCAACAAAATTGCAATTATTTTCATAAACTTTTTTTTTGCAACATTTTTTTCTTCTTCTTCACAAAAACAAAGCGAGAAAAGTATAAATGGAAAAGTCGACAGGAAAAATTATTAAATGTCAACAAACCATTGAACTATTTCAGGGGAAATTTGTATTTAAATGAACGAGTATCAACAGGGTGAGGCAAAGGAATGATGAAGATGAATGAATGAATGAATGAATTAAGATGATGGAAGAAAATCAACTTTGGTTATCTGTCAAATTGAATATACATTTCTGTTTTTCTCAACATTATTCAAGTATCGTTGGTGATTTAATGTATCTGGCAAGAGATTCATATCATGAAAGTAAGAAGAATAAGAAATTATCTTTGAAAAAAAGAAATCTCATAACTTACAAGAGAAGGAGAAGAAAAAAAGTTCTGACGGCGAAGAGGAGAAAAAATTGTGATTTAGCCTTTTGATTGAAACTTGCAATGAAACAGAAAAAGAAGTGAGAGAAAAAAAGAAATGGAAACTCGACTAAACATGATAATATTTTGATATAATGGCAATAATAATACGAATTATATCATGAATCAGAATGTGAAACAAATGAGATGAGAATGGAAACTTGTTATTGTGACATTTTTTCACTTCTCATTGGTAAACATGTTTAAATGAATGAGCTGAAAATTGTTCAATATGATGGAGATGATGATGAATAGGGAGGACAAATGAAGGATGAAAAAGACTTCAATGACGATGAAATTGGAAAGGTAAGTGCAACAAAAAGGTGAACATAAGAAGAGGTAAAAACGTTTCAGATTTAAATCAATCTTCGATGAACACTGCTTTCAAAAGCTTTTCAAGAACTTTTTCCATGCCAAATTCCAGTCTTCCTTCAACCCTTTTCTCTTCAACTCTTCATCTTCATCATTGCCTTTCCACTTCAAATTTTGATTTTCTTCTTCTTCTTCGTTTTCTCCTTCAATTCTCAACTTTATCTCTTCTTTTACTCTCTTTTTCTCTACACTTTTTTTTCCACCCTCACAGCTCATTTCAACATTCTATTGCTTCTTGTTTTTCCTCATTTTGGTGACATTTTGCCAAAATTATACAAACTTTTTTTTCTCATCTTCTTACCCGCTCTTCCTCATCTTCATCACTTTCTTTTTCAACAACAACTTCCGTTTTCATTGGTTCAACTTTTATCAACATGAAACTGTTTTACAGTTAATAATATCTTGACAAACTTGACAAGTTAAAGGTTAAGATTGAACCAAAGTTGCCCTAAAATTGAAGTTTTGTTTTTTTTTTCTTCTTGCGATTCTTTCCTCCCAACTTTATACTTTCCTTCAACAGTTAATTATTATTATCAGTTTGACAACTTTTTACATCCTTACCGTTTGATAGTTGTTCATGTTCTGCTTGCCAGAATGTTAATATCATGATAAAATTAATCTTTACCTTTCACATCATTTATCATCGTCAACCTCACAGCAAAAAAAACTATCAATAAGCACTCACACAGTCGAGCCACTTGCTATACTCGACTCAACCCAAAGAGTCAACTTGACTGGACAAAGTGTTGAACCTCAGTCAGCCTTCAGTCACGTTCAACTTTTCTGTTAAAATTTTTTTCACTCTTCCAAACGTCTAAACAAAATTAAACTTTCATCATTCAGATTTGTTAATTTAAATTTGTGTTCATTTGCTTAAAAAAGTGAAATTTTGAATCTTTTCTTTATTCACTTTGATCATGAATTTTTAATTGGCACAATTTGAATATTCAAAGTGAGTTGTACTTTTTTTGTTGCTCTATTTAGGATAAAATGTTTACTGGTTAATTGATATGTTGATTTAGTTTATTAAATTAAAGGTCTGTGTTTTTTTCTCTGTAGCTTCTTCTTTTTTCGTCCTCTTTTCATCAGGATAATGATCACTAGTTGGATGAAATGTTGAAGACAAAATGCATTAAACCAGAAGATAAAAAAAGAAAGAAAAAGTTGGGTGAAAAGCAAGGAAACAATTTCCATTTAATAATACAAGTTGAAAATACGTTTAAGGATTGACTCGATGAAAGGTAAATTATTGTTTAAGAACTTATTCAGAGCTGCTATTAAGAAGTTTAAATGGTAACATTTACTCCAATTAGATGATAGTCAATCAAAAGGCAAGTCAACACAAGAAAAGAAAGAAAAGCAAAAGTGATGAGAAATCAAAAGGATTGCTAGGGATAGACTATTTAACGTTAAAATTAGAGTCATTCATTCCCATGTCTCATCTATTCATCATTGGCTAGCTTTAGTGATGTCATTGATTTAAACTTGTATAAATAACCTTTTTAAACTGAATCTTCATTATTAAGTACTTTCAGTGATTATTAACACTTCACTCGTTAAGTCTAATTAGATCTGTTTTTAAGTCAATTTAACTCTCAGTTTCCAGTTAGAATTTTATTTATTAATAAATCTTCCTCTATATTTGCCATTGAATTTTCACTTCTTTAATAAAATATTCGATAATTGCGGTGATGTCTCAAAAAGACATTCATTTATTGCTGAGACTCTTTTTATTGTTACTCTCCAACATAAAAATGATGAAGATGCCTCATCTCGTCCACGCTTGATTCAAGCAATTAAATGAATGCTAAGGGCCATCATCATCTTTGATGTCGACAAAATCTTGATAGAAACTCAGTTTTATGGAGTAACATCTCAACCTGTATTGATTGGAATTTCTGGAAATGGTTGACTTGATAAGATTGTACGCTACCCAAATATTCAATTTATATAACATATATAGTTATAACATTGTATTTCAATTTTTACACTTAATTTTTTACGAAATAAAAGAAGCGATTGAAATGCTTTTTCAATATGATTTAATCTACGTTTTTGGAGGATTGAATGATTTTTTGTCACTTTTCATTCCCCAACCCGATAAAAAGAACGCATTAAAAGCAAATGCTAATGTTGCTACTGATGATGATGACGATGATAACAAAAGTAATAACATTCAGATGTAACTTATCTTGGATTCCCTGTAAGTGGCAAGACTGCATACTGGGAACGTTTTGTGTGGCATTTATAATGCTACCTTCAAAACAGGGAATGCCAATGAAAGCCATCATTCTTTAGCAAAAGAGTTGTAAAACGTTATCTTACAATTGAACAGAATAATAGTAAAGAATGGAAAAAATAGCAATAATAAGAAAGGTGATTTTTTACACTTTCTGTTTGTTTTTTTCTTCTTTTTTCTTGTCTTTTCCAAGACATTGGCGGATAAAAATGAATGATGAATAAACGACATTTGAAAATTTAAACATTTCGATGTTTAAGGAAAGGAAAAGCTCAATTAATCAATCGATGAAAATATGAATGAAACATGAAAAGTTTCATGTAAATGACAAAGTGGTGAATCTTGTAAATCTGTCAATGAAGAACAAAAAAGTAAAATGAAGTTAATAAAATGAAAATTTTCATGTTTTCCATTCGTCTTCAGACTTTTCAACCAAAAAAAACTTGCAATTGAAATAAAATGCAAAACAAGACTGATAAATCAAAAAGTAATCTCAGTAAATCTCTGTTCATCAAATGATGAAAAATTGATGGAGTTTAATTTTGAAGAGCATTTCGTGGTGAAATGTCTTAAATGTGGAAATTATGGAGAAAAGTTTTTGATATCAATTTGAGAATTGTTAAAGTTGATTTATCATCTGCGATTCATTAAAAAACTTTTTTCATGTTCAAGTTATAGAGTAACTTGAGTGGAAAATTTAAGCAATAAAAGTTATTGAAAAGGTATTCTCAGTCAAACAGAAAACTTTGCTTGTTTGGAATCGAGTTTTTTTTGTATTTCGATATTTTGTTATCTCTTTGATGAAAGAAAATAAAATAGGATTTTGGCAAAACTCAGCCTTATATCAGTTTCAATAGTTGAAAAACGATTTCAATCACTCTTCGATGTTTATCCTTGATTTACTTATCTAAGGTGAATCATCATAAAGTGATATCCAGTTTCCTCAATAGGATTTTGAAAGGAGGATAAAAATATAACAAAAATATGATCAACAAAAAAGCCATTTGAAAATATTGCCAAAAAATGAAAATTGCCTTTTGGCTTCGGAAAAGGCAAATGCTTGTCTTTGCTTTTTCAAGTTTAATCCGGTTCGTGAAAGACTGATTAAAGATTATTCAAACAATAAGTTCACAGACGAAGGAATAACTCTGCAAAAGTCAATTAAATGACACTTATCGAGCGTGAATGCACAACACTTATCGATTTTTGAAATCGGCATTTCCATTGCCGACTTGTTTTTTGTGCAACACAAAAACATGAAACTTGACAGCTTTATTGGAAACTCGTCGAACGCAAAAGGTGCAATTTTCCAATCCAATAAACTCTAATATCTTTATCTATACTTGATTCAATACTTTACTGACCCTTTATCTTCATGCAAAGGTAAATCATTATTTGAAAAGTTTGTAAAATTTCGTGATCTAAAAATCGAATGAAAATGAATCTTGAAGTTTAAACTCAACTTGAAGATGCTAACAGTTCAACTATCAGCAGCTAAAAGACCATTTAATTTTAAAGATTACATTTGAAACTATCGAGTAAATCACCTTGAATCATTGTGAATAATCTTGCTGCTCATCCACTTCATCTGGAAACCAAAATGACCATTAAAATACTAAAAGCTCTAAACCATTATCAGCAAATACGATTACATTTATCATGCGATGAACAATCAAGAAGATTCAACTCGTTAAAATAATCATTTCATCGTTTGCATGATTCACCTTTATTTTCACCATTTCCAATCTACTCCAAACATGATGATGATAAGAATCCAGAGAATATTTGTAAAAGGAAAAAAAATATCTTTCAAAACCTTAATCAACTTGATTTCACGATTTTTTGTCTTTTTTTTCATTTTCAAATAACAATGATGATTACAGTAAATAAACTTGTTTCCTTAATCAGAAATCCTTATAAATTACAAGAGTTGAAAGACAAAGAAGGTTTGGTGTAAAAAAACATTGAATTTTTCTCGTTTCTCTTCAATTCAATCTCAAATGAACATGATAGCTTTTTGCTTACCTCTTTTCATCTTCTCCCTGTTAGATTATTTTCCCTTTACTCTTCTTTTTTTCACTGTTTTTTCTTCTCCTCTTCTTCCTGATTCTCTTGATACTTGTTTCACTTGATTCTTTCATTATGAAGATGATGCTCTTGATGGTTCTTGTCTTAGCTTAAAACTTACTCTTACAATCAACTAGAATGAACTTGAACATGGAAAGGGCAGAAAAGTAAGCAAAAAGCGACAAAAACAACAGCAAACCGTAATATTGACAAGTAAAAAGGTTAATGGACAGAAGGTAAAGTTAACACTGTTTGTATTGCAATGTGTGTTGAGTTGTTCAACTAAACTGTTTTACAACATTTAAAGTAAACTTCATATTTTCAGCTCCAACAACTGTTTAAAATTAAAGTGCAATAAATCTTTCGATTGATGAACTGTTTATTGACTTGGACCAAACACTTGAAAAATGCGATTATTCATCGTGCTTGTGATTAATCTTTTTATACATCAAAGTAATGAAATTAATCAAGATGAAGAGAAACCCAAATTCACTTTAGCTCCAAGTGGGGGTTGGAATCGAATCAAATAAAGAAGCTTTCTCAAAACAAATTATCGAGAAATTAGTTTTTCGGTTGCATTTTTCGTTAGCTAAATTTTTTGAAGGATTTTTTGCATAATTTGAGACTCGCGCCATACATCTGTGCTTTGTTTAGCAACCTGGTTGCTAAAGCTTCACTGTTGCTCGGAAAAATTGTTATTATATTTTTTATTTTTCATGATGATTAATATTATCCTTCACTCATCTATCTATACCATATATAAAGTCAAAACATGAAATGCTTGCGTAAAGATTGTGGCCAAACTAAAAGGATTCTAAAGAAAATTTTTCCACACCCTGAAAGCCATGATTAAACTACATCCACGAAAAATAGTCTGAACTTCATCGGAATTCAGGTACCTGAGAAATTAGCGTTTAAACAGGCTGGGGGAAAAAATGCAGAATCCGTATCTTTTACCATTGACTTTGGGGGAAAAATGTTTTGGTTGTTCAGGTTGATTGTTGGTTTATTGTTAAATTAGAAGGATAAGTAAATCAGTTTTATACCTGCTCAGCCAACAAAGGTTCAAAGCTCAACACAAATTTTTCCAGTTTTTCTCATTGACAATAGTTCTTCATCAATAATTTGAGTCTCTGATTTATCCGAAATTTGGATTGGATTGTATTCAGTGAAAAAAATGATCGGGTTCAGCTTGTTGTGTTAATCGCTTTAAACTGGGTTTATTTTTATCCTTGACGCTCTTTTGTGCTAATAACTTTTGTACCAGATATCAGATCTTGACGAATAGTAGAACCAGTAGAATTCCCAAAATAGAAGAACCACGAATCAAGATCACAAGATCATTCAGTTATTTGTGACCTCTAAATGACATTTGAAGGTCACTTTCTAAGAGGGAAAAGTTGCAGATTGGTTGTTACATGTTCATGACTTATACAGTGAAAAAGATAAACGGATCATTCCCAGAAAACGGTTAATTAACCGAACAGTAAATGAACTCTAGTATCTTTTCAACGTTTAGACTTTCCGATGTTTCTTCAATCTCGATGTGAAATTTGGCTCATTTTGTAATAATTTTTGAACTGCCGATGCAAGTTCAGGGTCTGTTAGCAGCTCAGGCACAGCAAATCACTTTTGTTTTTTGAGCGCCGTTTCCTGTACAATGTCTTTATTTGTTTTTCGGTTACCTTTAACTTGTTGGCTAATACCTCTACCAAGTGATCCGAGCACTGACTGTGAATATTGAATAACCATTCTAAACCTGCAGAAATCGATAGAATAATCATTCCCAGAAAACGATTAATTAACCGAACAGTTTATAGACTCTCGTATCTTTTCAACGGTATAAGTTATAAACATGTAACAAAAATGAACCAATGCGATGAAATTTGCCCTCTCAGAAAATGACCTCCAAATAACTGAATCACCTTGAATATCTTTGAAACGTTGTATTTATGTATTTGTAGTTAATTATTTACATTTAAAGCAAACAGAATTGTCTATGAAACCCTCATCTGATCATCTTTGACGTAAGCAATTACAGGAAAAAATGAATTGGAAAATGAATAGATAGAGAAAAAGGGTTTCTTTGTTACAGATTGTTAATCTGTTTTTGGCCACCATTCTGTTGATAGCATTTTTCACTTGAATAATATTTCAGGTGAAACGTGAAGCTTCCTACTCAAAAACAAGAGTATTAATCTATTAATACAAATGGTATTACTGTTAATACTAAATGCGTGTTCAAGTTTTCATCAGTTAACCAACAATTGCTATTTTCGCCTTTTCTTTCCTCCTTTTTGTTTCTCTTCCTTGTTTTCATCTCTTTAGATTGTCGATTTGCTTCACAATAAATGATGATAATAGAGCCTGTTAAGCTTACAACTCTGATGATAACAACCATCAGAGTACCTTTGCCATTCCAGTTCATAACAATATCCACACTTTCATTTTAATATTTCAGATTTCTGTTAAAATTGCAAAGCCATAAGAAAAAATGTCTTTTCTTTCGATAAACTTTCAAATTTGGAAACTTTTGACAATTTATTGACATCTTCAGCTCTTTATGTGGACAACACATGTTGAATCTGTTAGCTTCGATATCTTATCGAATCCGAAAATGAACAGAATGTGTGAAATTGTTTATCTGATATCATGAATTCTTGTGAAATGTAAAGAAGAGTAAACTCACAAAACCATTTCCAATGAATGAACAATATTATTTATAAAGAATAAAACAAACAAAAATTATGTAAATTTATATTCAGTCACCTTTATGTTGCAGAAAAGGTTTGAAACTCTTTTCAAGCGATCCCTTGAGGCTATTGGAATAATTTTACACCTTACCTTGATACCGATAGAAGGTGAAACATTAAATGCTTTTGGATCACCACCAACTCAACTCAATGTCTCATTAAACAATTGTTGCCGGCTGCTGATGAAAGAAATCGACAAATCGAAACTTTTCCATTTTCACGAAACTACGAAAAACACAAAATTCCATATCATTCTGTGAGCTAAAATTTGAAATTTCTTTCATTCTCAATGAAAGGTTTTGCACTCGAAACAAATGTGACAAAATAAAGTTTAAAGATCTTCGTCATTTTTTTTACTTTCAGTCAACATTGACATTGAACCATTAATTACGACATTGCCTTTAATCCATCAAAGTCTAATGCATTAAGTAACCAACTCGACGCATTATTTGTTGTTTCATTAATGCTCAGGCCGATCAATCGAGTAATATTAGTCTTTATTGAACTTGCTTGATGAATTCAGTTGAACAAAGGTTAAAGAAGAAAACGTTTCATTCTCTTATCTTTACAATCATTACTATTATCATTATTTTCATCCATTATTATCTTCTTACCTTTTCATATTTACCTTATTAAGAGGAATAAATGGACGAAAATCCATTTCATGGAGTAATTACATCAAGGATAACCCTTTTTATCGCTCGTTAAAACTGACCTCTGCAAGATGATTGTTTCTTTCATCGTAATCATGGTTTGCTTCAAAATTGTCTTCATTGATTGGTGGAAAAGATTCTTGAAGAGAATAAGCAAAGAAAGAGAAAATGAACATTCTCTCATTATCTCTTTGTTGAGTCAAATTAGGTGAATACAGATTTTTCAACAGTTGTTATTTTTGAAGGAAAAATTGAAGTAAAGCTGAAAATGAAAAGCAACAAAAACTGTAATCTAACGTCCCAAATGCTGTTGCTGAAAAAAAAGAGTAAAGCCGATTAAAGAGGTAAAACCTGGAATGCTCATGAGAATGAGTCGAGTTAAATGGTATAAAAATGAACAGATTTGGGAAGAGAAATGATAATAAAGAAAAGGATTTTTCTTTTTCTCTCATCAGCATCATCATTCATCTCATTTCTACCGGTAATCAAAAGAGTCAAATAAAACTTTTTCTTTCCGTTTTCCTTTTTTCCCAACCATCATTTCATCATCTTTATCGTCATCATCTGAACATTCAAACAATAACTCAAGGGAAATTTGGAATTTCTCCATTCATTCTACTATTAATATCAATATTGCGCAAAAATTGCATCGTTCAACAATCGTCATCAAAGATTGTTATCAAAATTTATTCCGAATGTTAGTCTCAGGGCTAAGCTCCTAATCTAATAAGTTTATTTCTGGCCGTGAACTTATCGACACAAAGACAGCATTTTCCTAACTGCAAAAACTTGCATTGTTTAAGAAAGCTAAACTTATTTCTAGAATTTAAAAACATCGAATGAATCCAAATTTTTACTGATTTGAATTCTTTATATTTCCTTATTTTGCGAACTCAATTCTCAAGAAATTCTGGGTTTCTATCTGCAAGGAATCATGATTGAAAAAAAATGAAAAATGATTGAACCGATTAGAAGCAAACACTCACAAGTTATCATTCCCAGCTTCATGATTACAAAAGTAAAGATTTTGAAACATTCAAGTCTTTGTTGCACAAAGTGTGTAAAAATTGGAAACTTTTTAGTTAATTAAGAAATCAAAGTTGATTTAGCATGTAAATTATAGCAAAGCGCATCAGATGAACAAATCTTTCTGGCTTATTTGCTGTTTTAATTAAAAGCAAGTCAAAGAATCCAATACTTCCCAGTAAAAGGAAGGGAAAGAAATGAGGCGAAATTTCAGAGCAAGATACATGAGTTAGAACCGGCAAGACTGATTTCCAATAAGATTGAATTCTTGATTAACAATGATAAAAATAATTTACGAAAAACTAATGAACAAAGCTATTTCACTGGTAATTTTACAGAAAATAACTCAAAAAGGTTAACCTTGCATAGAGAGATATTGGAGCATTGACTCATGATGATAGTTTTCATCTTGAAATGCACCTGAAAATCGGTCAAGTTTGCAACTGTGATCTGTTCATCTCAAGAGCCATTTCAATCTTGAGACTCATTTGATGTTGATTAAGACAAAGTAGCAAGTTAAATTTGTCTAACCATTAAGATTGACACAAGGTTTGGTGAAATTTCAAGTTTGGTTTTACCTTTAAATTGGTCTTGACAATTGATTTCCCTTTTGAGAGTTTTTAATTGAAATTACCAAATGGAATCAATGTAATCAACTTATGCCTTCGACTCAAGAGTAGAGTCTGCATTTCATCAGAACTTTGATAAATAGCTAAACACTAACAATTTGGTTTTGATTCAACTGAATTTACATGAGATTAAAATGAGCAACAATAAAGTGAAATGAAAAATGTTGCCATGAATATCTAGAGATACAATTAATTTGGAATTTTTTTAATGAATTTTTGAAATTCAGTTCTAATATCTTTTTATTCCAATTTCTTATGTCATTGACTTTGAATGTAATATTTAATAATTGAAATTCAATATCATTAAAGTAAATAAAAAATGAAACGAAAAGGGATTTAAAACTGAAAATTTTGCTTCTCTATTTCAAGTTTATACCGTTTGCTTTTCATCAACTCGGGCAAATTGTTGTCATGAACAATTATTGTTATCATGAAATGGTAAAAGATTTTATTACTTTTCTCTTTTTTCCATTCAGATCATGATAGTATTAATGATATCTATTGATAATTTACGCTGTGAATAAGAACAACTTTTTATTATGTTAAATACAGTCTATTAGAATTGCTATTTTTATCATTTCTTTTTGAAGCACAATGCAATTGTGATATCAACTGGTTTAATCATGTTTACATTTACAGCTTGAATTGTGCATTGAAAAGTTAATGATTCAGGATAAATGTCACTTGAATGGTTTAATTGGCTTGAATTAAGGTCAAGAAACACATCTGGAACAATTTCATGGAAAAATTGGATAATTCGAGAATAAATCCTATTACACTGATAAACTATAGTATTATCTCTAACTGGTTGCCAGCAAATATCGACTTAACTTTGGTTATTGTACCAATCAAATGTTTATAAATTTTAAAGACGATTCCAGCAATTGGCTTGAACAGGAGAGCAGTTCAATTATTCAGATTAATCAGCTATCCTTAAAGCCTGTTTACAACCACAAATAAAATACATTAACCTTTCATGATTGTAAATAAGATGATTTCAGAAGGTAACTCATTCAAGCCTGAGCTTTACAAAGACAAAACTATCCTTTTACTTGCAAACCTTTCAAAACCCTTGGAATCAAAAATTAGTTTGGAAACTGTCTAGCTTCGTCAAAGTTACCTTTATCTGAAAATTTCATCCGAAACATTGAACCGCCTCTCAAAGAGGACGAACGAAAGGGCCTTCAAGGTGGTCGGAACTCTAGTTCTAATATATTACAAGCGTTCAATTTTTCATCAGACTGGACTAAGTACTCTATATTTTTTATCCTTGACGCTCGTTTGTGCTAACGTTTATAGCTTTTGAGCCAGAAGTCAGATCTTGATGATATTCAGTCAATAGAATTCCCAAAATTGATTGGCTGATGCTAGTTGAAAAAGCTGCTGGTAAAAAGATATGAGTGTTTATGCACCGTTCAGTTAATTAATGCTTTTAGGGAAATTTTCGTTTATCTTTTTAACGGTATAAGTTATGAAATTCAACCAATCCGAAAAAGTTTGCACTCCCAGAAATGTCTTTCAAATGTCGTTTGCAGGTCAAATATCTGAATGAACTTGAATATCCTTGAAACTCTGGATTATGGTTCTTCAATTGTCGAAATTCTAAGGGTTGAATATCATCAAGATCTGACTTCTGGTTCAAAAGCTATTAGCACAAACGAGCGTCAAGGATAAAAAACATCCAGTATAATGACGATTATAAGGGTAAACTGAACTGTGCTGTTTATTGATGATTTGGATCAAATGACAGGTTTGTTTTTATATCCATTCCGAGGTCGAAATTCCTTTTGAATCTCAAAATGTCAATCAATTTGTTCAGTTCATCATATGTTATCTTTGATTCTATTGTGGAATGAAAAAATCCAAAGTTTATGTTTGATCTAAAGAAGCAACTTTTTCCTTCCTTCCTCTGAATCTTCGCGATCATCATTGATGCGATAACGATAATTATGATATCTAACCATCAATTGGCTGCTTCTTCAATTGGTCAGTCAATGAAAATATAAATTTAAACTGAATGGATGACCATGAAGCTGAAGCAAGATGTTGAGGTTACACTTTAACAAAGTCATTGGCAAGTTACCAGTTGTCTTGATTGCGTGAATAACTCCCAGTACAGAATTGATAGGTTACAAGAAAGTAGCAGGCAAAAGCTTTTGTTATTATTATGATAACAATTGGATTGTAAAGGTTTTCACAAAAACCAAGTTAAATGTGTTCGAATAGTTGAGTTTAATCAAGTGTAACAAATAACAACAATAGTTGGAGGTCAGCAAAAAGAGGCTCAGAGAGAAAGAGAAAAGGCAAAAATGCCTGTAAACACTGGGAATGGAAAATACGGAAATAAGAAATGAAGAAACGAAAACAATAAAGCTAAATAATAACAGATAATAGTCGAGATAAATTTAATAACTGAAACAACATTATTCCAGCTTCTTTATTAGTTGCTCAACATTACCAAATTTAATATAAAGATATTGACCAAAAACAAAGAGCAAACAAATTGATAAAGAAAAGCGTTTAATTGAAGTTGACCAAAAGACTAAGATTGTGAATAAAAATGAAAAGCTGTAAACATTTTATAATTTCATTCCCAGTCACTAAATGCTCCAGTAAAGAAGAGAATAAAAACTCAATGTTTCCAAAGTACAATGAGTTATCTTTTCTATTTAGGTTATTGATCTTTACATGATAAACAGAATAATTTCGTCTTCGATTTTCTATTTATCTTGATTCGAGGAACAGGGAATGTTTTTATTGAAGTGGAAGAACAGCCAGACTCTCAGCACTCAAATGTGGAAACAATTTACTGGTTAAACATATTTGAATGTCGATATTGTTTCAATTGATTGTCAGATTATATTGAACTTGATTAGTCGAATAAAAAGAAAAATTTAAAAGTGAAATTGATAAAGAAAATTGAAAATTTTGACAATTGATTGTTGATGGAAACTTTGACTCTGGTCAGGGTTAACATGAAATGAACCTGAAAAAAGTTGCAAACAAGAAAAAACTGAATGTAATGATAATGTTACATCGTCTTATCACCAAGTGACAACTGGAAAAGAAAAATTTCCGGTCTTTTTTTCTGTTGCCATTTTCAGTGTTCACTTTATTTCGAGGCATTTTTTTCCCTGAAAAGTCAACGAATTGGTAAAGAAGCGAGAAGAAGAAGAAAAAAGTTTTCTTATTCACCATGAAAATGCAAATATCTCGGCATGGTTAACTTGAGGTATCAAAAGCGATTATGCATTAAGTTATCAGGAAATGTTTCTTGGAGTGTTTATTATTGTTACTCTTCACTATTATCATTATTATTTTTATTACTATTATCATCGAGTTCTTAGTTTGTAGGATTTAAAGAACCTTATTTTGGGTCCAATTTTTTTTCTCCTTTGAGCTATTTTTCCATGAGAATGTGAAAGAATAAGAATAAGAAAGGGATGACTCTCATGAAAGTGGAACAGAAAATATCGATGCTAATGTTGAATAATACTGAGCATATCATTAGAGATGAAAGGAAAGTAGATGCAAGTAATGATCAAGATGGTGAGTTACAATTGAGTTTCAAGTGAATCATTTTTCATTTGAACAAGAAGACCATTCAATGGTGAACATTCTTTCCCTTTTTGTTGACCCTTTGATTCACATTAATCGTTGATGAGTTTATTAATAACAGACAACGAGAAAGTAAACCATGCAAGAAGGAAATGTCACAAAATTGTGCAAAGTTTCAAATTGAATTTCACAAATGAAATGATTCCAATAATAAATATCTTTTCGCTCAACAATAATCATTACAAAAGATTGACAGCAACATTTGAAATTTTAATTTCATGATTAATCCATTTTACTCGACCATTTATTCATGAATTACTCAAACAATTTCAAATCAACTTTTCATTTGCATTGCATTGGTGCACAAATTAGTTCGTAGGTTGACAGAAAAAGTCGTTTCAAGCTTTTCCGAATTCGTCCAAATTTCGTTAAGATTCAATGAAATGATGTTTAATGGATTTTTTCAATAGAAGTGACTTACGAAGAAATAATTTTGAAAATTTGTCTTCATTTCCAAACTCGAGTTTCAATTTTATATTGAATACATAAGAATGCAAAAAAGATCGTAAACTTTGCAGATTTTTTTTATTAATCGAGTTATTCCATTTTCGATTTGTCAAGTGACTTATCTGAATTGACATTTAAAGATGATTCAGGTTTCAATGAAGACCAGAATTGAACAACTTTGAATAAGCCATTTGACTTTAAACTTATTTCTTTCTGTTGATCAATATCTTGTTAGTTTTCAGTTTATTTTCAGATTTTTATTGAAACGTTTGTTGAGCCAATAATAAGAAACAAATTTTCGTCTTTTGTTACTGGAGTGCATTTTCTACCAAATGAAACTGAATATTGTCGAAAATTGGCGATGTGAAGAAAAAGATTTTCTTGACTTTCTCAGCTTCTTCTGTAAATGAATCGAATCGAAATGCAAGTTTCCATATTCTCAATGCAATTGTTTGCTGACCGATTCAAGGTTTACAATGAATCATTATCGCCAGGGATTAATCAAGGAATAGAAAGGTAAATCGATAAAGTGATTGAGGTAATTTAACAGAGTAAAGGTTAATCATGAAACGAATTGAAAATGGAGAGAAAAAAAAGTTAAAGTTGATGAGGATGAAAACTAATGAAAAGTAAAACCAACGAGTAAATATAATTCAATAATGACCATGACTGAGGTAGAAAAGTGCAGAGAAAAACAAAATTTTATTCTCGTCCCTGGATTAAGTGAACATATCATTTACTCATTTTATGTTGACCAATATTTGTCGATAAAAATAGGTTTCAAGACAACAGTGCAAACAAGGAGAAAAAAAAGTTGGTCCAAAAAAAAAGTAAATTACAGTTGAAAGGTAAGAGATGGAAAAAAAGAAGTGACTTTAGGAAATTTACTTTTTTATTCATTCCCAGTGAATCCACTTTTCAGCTCAATTGGAGTTAATCTTTAATGCACAAAGCCTAAACAAGCTTATACAAGACCTCTTGACCTTCGTTGGAAGAAAAAAAAACGAAGAAGAAAAACTTTCAACTTTTCATCCCAATCACCATCATCAGCATCATCTTATTGCTAATGTAAATATTCACTGGCAGCAACAAGGGAGCAAAAAAAAGTGAAACCAAGAGAATAATCTTTCAATTTATTTTCCATCTTCCAAAACTCCATGTAAATTTATCCTGTTGACATCATTTCCTTTTCCTGAAGCCAAACATTTTCTTTATTCTCATCTTATATTCATTTTCCCAGTTTTTTTCATCTTCATTTCTTGATCCATTTCAACCCAGCCGTGGATTGTTCATCATTATATCAATATGTTTAGACTTCAATTGAATTTCAAGTTTACCCACAAGCAACTCTGGACATGATCTTTTCAGAGTCTCTTTTTTTATCGGCGAATCTCTCTTTTCCCAGGAAACGTTTCATTCCTCAATCAGATGGTAATGATTCAATGGTTATGTAAATATTGATGACATTTTATTCAATGATTAGTTTTATAAGTAAATTTTTCTCTTTTGACCAGTTTTCTTCATCATCATCATGATGAGCTTATATTGAAACAATGAGATTCAGTAATGGAACAACAATATTTTTCTTGCAATTTTTGCTTCTCCTTTACACTATTAATGGATTCTTCCAAGTAAGTGATGATTGCAAGTTTACCTTGCGGCCAAATGTCAGCTCAGTATTGCTTCAATTGATTCTGAATGATCATGTAAGTGGTTACTCAGAGGTGAAGTTATTAAATAGAGTTGAAGTTTAAGTGAATCAATAACTGATTAACTTGACCTGTTTAATGCTCATTGTCATTGAGAAGACAATTTGAGAAGAAACAAGAGTCGCAAAAAAATTGCTTTTTCTCCTGGTGAAAACATGGTTAATGATGGCGTAAACATGAAAATTGTTGGAAAATTTTTTTCATGGTAAATGATGGTTTGAATGAACAAGTGCAAAATTGCAATGATTTGTTGGATAAAGATACATTGGAAATGTTGGTAATTGAAGATGAGAGGGAAAATGGAATGGTGAAAGAAGGCGAAAAAATGATTATAATGATGACATTTTTCTTTCTGTTGGTTGTAAATGATTGATGAAGATGGATTAATTGAAGTAAAGGGAAGACATTTTTGCAAACTTTTTTTTCCCTTTCATTTTTATCTTCTCTTTGCAAAGGTTCAGTTCATCATTATTACAGATAGCATTAATCAGACAATCAGACAAACAGATAAACATCTTTTTCTCTTGTGCTCTTTTCATGACTATTTATCAGTTACAATAAGTTTCACTCTGTTCCAAATCTAATAACATGTAATATCTGGCTTCGCCTTTCAACCCTTTCTTTTTTTCTCTCTTCCCATTGTTCACCTGAAATTTTCAGTTGAGCTTCAATTGTGGTGATAAGTTTTGTATGGAACACAATTTTGAAACAAAGTTCCAGTGAAACTGATGGAAAGAATGGAAACTTTCGCCGACTTAAACACGATTCCATCAATGATCTGTGAAAATTAAATTGTAAAGATACTCTGAAGAGCAAGTTAATCTTGCAGTTTACTTTTCCTTTGTTTTACTCCACATTTATCAATTATTTATTTAATAGGGTTCAATGTTGCAATCGCTTATATGATGGATAAAGGTTATCGAATGAAATTTAGCCTGAAAATCCAAGTTTTTTTGCCTTCTTTTATATCGTTGCGATTAGGAATGCTGTGTCTTCCCTTCGATCAGTAATAACAATGTTAACAATAAAAATAGAAAGAAAATGAACAATGTAATGATTAGTTTTCTTTGCTTATCTCTTTTCTACTTTTATTTTTCCTCTTTACTTTACGAAAATGAAAATTGTCTATTTTATCGTTCACTTGATAACAAATGTTAAGCTCAACTTTGCGAAAAAAGTAGAGGCAATGATAAATCATATGAAACTGATCAAGATTATTTTACAAAAATCATCATTATTGCCATTGAGTTGGAAAATTATAATCGAAGGTAGGTGAATGTGGATTAAAAATGATTAAATGGAGAGATTGGATTTCTTATCATGAGATTACATAGTTCTGACTGAGAAGATTTTCATGACTATCTAAAAGATCAGTTATGTCACCGTGACACTATTGATAGTCGTTCCTTCTTGCGAATCAAACACGTTAAATTCTGACGATGGGTTATGCTCATGATAAAAGGGCAACATTTCGGGCACACCAATATCACAAAATTTCCGAACTAATTCGTCTCTAGAACAAATTTCATGATTGCGAGAAAAACCTGATTTTAAGCACTTTGAACTCATGTTGGTTTCTCACTGAATAATCGCCCGATTTTTCTGAAATTCATATTGACTAGGAGCCTATGCTTCTTAATCATTTTCTAGAAATTTCAAGCCTTTAGTTCAAATGGTTCCTGTGAAAAAAATATTTTCCTTATCTGTCTCAAAACTTATCCGCACAGGTTAGCAAGATGTGACAATGGTCGTGAAAACGAGAAAATATTAAATCCATAAAATCATCACTTGAAAAACTGCTGAGAAATCAATGAAAATTGCTCTGAAAATCGCCATTTCATTGATAACTCCGATTACAGAATCGCCACTTAAATGAATAAGTTCACTTGATTTTTATTGTAATTGGCAATTTTTTTGTCAATTAATAGCATTTAGAACGAAAGCAACATTGAATTATGGATAAAAATATTGCAACTTATCTCTCCTCATCTGATAATGACCATTTAGTACTGACAAGTTGTTAGTAGTTTTTAGTGGTCCTCAGCATTTATTACAAACTGTGGCTAATATCATCAGCTTAAAGTTATCATTATCACCATCAAAATGATAAAGTGATTTAAGACTTGAAATATAAACATTCATCTTATCACTTCATTACTTCGCTAAAAATGGAATCAAAATTTCCATCTTTAACTACTTTAGCCAGCAACGGCAACCCTTTGCCTTTCATGCCGTAAACAAATAACCTCTCAATAACAAACATTAGACTATTTGTGTAACGTAAAGAAATAAAAAAATGAATAGCTTCATTCTTCCCAGTCATCCAGTTTTCTGGTCCAAGTTTCACAGGAAATCCTGTGATGAAAGATAGCAACACCATGAGCGTGTCAATATCAAATACTAACAAGCCGGAGAAAAGGCAAAGTTAACCGGAAAAAGAAAAGAAGCAACAAGAATCTTGATCAGATTACTTTTTATTTTCACGATAATCTCTTTTACTTCTCTATAATTAATGTCACCATCAGTTGTGATAAACAAGGGTGAAAAGTAAAACCATCATTATCAGTCTATCAATTTCAGTGAAAAAAAGTTTTTCTTTTCTTTTCCTTCAACCTTTAAACCGTCAATAAATGTTGAAAAATTTTGCAACCTTTTCTCTTCTCTTCTCATCACCATCATTATCAATTAATCAACATTTATTAGCAAGAAAATTCTTGTTTATCAACTTTTCCAAGGTGCAACATTCAGTCAACCAGCAACTTTCATGTTAACTTTATCATCATTTTGCGTCTAACTTTAATGATCCAAATTAAAAGCAAATAATAAATGATTTATGATTGCAACTCGAACCTTATTAAACAATATTAGCATCATTATTAAGTTCACCAATCAGTTCAACAGAAAAGATGGAAAAGGTAATTTTAAATCTTGAAAGCTTTCGTTGCTCAACTTTTGCAACATCACAATCTATTGAATTGAAATGCAATTGATTAATGAATTTCGGAAATATCGAAAATCAAGAGTTGCAAATGGTCAAGAATATGCAAATATGGAAAAATGAAAAGTAAAATTGAAACAATCGAACAGAAAATGAATTCATTTCTTCTTTGCCCACGCATTTGATATTTACATTACAACAGTTGTAAACGCTTGAAATATCTTTTAATCAAAAACAAGTTCTCACCTTTTATCATGACTTATGATTTTACCATTTTTCATCTGTTTCAATTGATAACAAAGGTGAACGAAAACAATGGAAACAGTTTCAAGCCAATTGAACCATAAATACGATAACTTGGAGTAATTGATGAATAACTCATGAATATCAACAGAAAACATGTTGCGAAGTTGTTCGCAGTTCTACGTCTTATTCAATTACATGATCATTTATGCGAGTTTTGTGAATGGAAAAAAAGAGTTGATAATTGATTAGTTTTGGTGAGAATTTGCATTCATAAAATTCATGGAATGAATGAAGATTTTGTTTTCATTAAATAATTAGATCCAAACAGATGGTTAACAAATTTCAATTTAAAGAAACATTTTCATGTTGCTTTTTTTCGTTGAAAATGAAATTAGAGTTGAATTTGGTTCTTGAAAATGAACGGAAAAGTTGAAAGTAAAAGTATTGAATAATAAATATATGAATGGAAAAAATCAACAGACTGAGAAATTCAGTTGAGAAAGAAGGAGAAAACAGGAAAAGAGAAAAAAAGTGTATTTCATATTCTGTCAGTTTTGTTTACTCAATGGACTTTGAAATGAACTAGATACATATTTCGTCATGTACTTTTGATTTGCTTCCTCTTTTTTGGCTCATCAACAAGATCACATCATTATATTAAATTAAATTTCACTTTCAATCAGATAAATTTCAAGTGACATTGCACACAAAAATGACTCTAACCAAAGTGAATACTTTTATTCCTAATATCATTTTCATTATCGTCAATATCAACATTCACAATAATCTTCATATTGAGGTTGAATGAAAATGACTCGAGTGTGAATCAAACAACTGGATGAAACAAGAGAAAGAGGAAAGCGTAGACTCTAAGCATAATTTAATCTGCAAATTGACAGTTTCAATAAACTAGACAGAAGTAGCTAAAGGGAGAAAAGCAGAGAAGTGCAAGAACTTTCGACATTCAAATTTCGAAAACAAAACATTTCAAACAATGGTTTGCTGTCATGCTGTATATCGCTGAAATTATGCTAACTTAAAGTAAAAAATGGAAATTTGCGAAAAATTCTCGAATCGTCAGTTTGGATATGAAGAAAATTTTCTTTTTGATTTACTCCTGTTTATGCCACAGTTTTCTGGGTTTGTATTATCATTAACTTCCATAAAGGAGAGTTAGAGCTCTAATTTTAACCTTTAAAGATCATTGTTTAGCAGTAGGGAAAGGTCTTCTTCTGGCTCAAACTTGATTTACTGGTACAAGCTTGCAAAGCTGGATCAAACAATATCATCTTTCGATGAGTTAAATTAGCTTTTTTTACCGACAGTCGGTGTACCTAACAATTTGTTCAACTTTTTGAAACTTTTTTTATTTAAATCAGCCTATTATTCTCATTTCACTCGATTCGAGTGGTTTGAGCTTCAGCCCAGCGGGTATATTTATCTGCGAATTCTTCAGGGTGTTGTGCGAAATAGCGTTCCCATTGAGTTTCAATGTATCTAATAAAATTCGCTGCCTAATTTATGAGCTCTTGCTGTTCTTCTACTTGTTTCATCAAGTCGCGATCTCTAGCTCTTTTTCTCCTATGATGTCAACCATTCTCAATGTGTCTCAAGTTGAACATCGACATTTTGACCAATTTGAACGGTGATTCCGGGTTGGTGAGACAGCTCATTGATCGCACGATCCACAAATTCAGGGATCTGGGAGATATACTGAAATAAAGACAATGAGATTGGATTCGTTAGATTAATCAAACGATTAGACGCAGAATGATAGAATGTACGGATCGATGGAACGATAATGATTAGCATGATCATTAAGATTCAAATTATTTTCTTATATGTAGTTGAATCCATTTTTTGTTTGAAAGTGAAAGATATCATATTCTCATATGTAGAATGAAAGTCATTGGGCCAGGTAATCAAGTTTGAGCCAGAAGAAGACAAGATTTGAAGAAAAACTATATGAATGATGTAATACTTTTAAAGTATTACACCATTTTAATGCCGTAATTGGGTCCAGCTGACAAAGTTTAAAAGAAAACTATTCAAGTTCATCACAAGATGGTTATTGGAAAAATCAGTGAAAAAAGCTAATTAGGTACACTGACTTTCGGTAAAAAAGCTAATTTAGCTCATCGAAAGATGATATTATTTGGGCCGGCAAGTCTTTGCAAGTTTGAGCCAGAAGAGGATATTTCCCTACTAATTTGGTTTTCTAAAGAAATAGCCCCATAAACACAGAAATAGTGATAATCAATATGAAATCTCGTAATGAAGTAACAAAATCGCTAACAAAAAAATACTAAAATGAGAGCCTTCAGAAGTCATCAAGTGACCCTTCCTGATCGATTAAGTATGTCACTTGTTGGTTAACTCATTTGCAAATTTTCGTATTGAGTCAGATTGTTTCGTATGCAAGAATTCCCGACTTTGATATCTTAAGAGCTATTACTTGGATAATTGGATAACTAGGACTCTTTCATGGTGTGACAATTCGGCTTAAAAACTTGATTCCGAAATATGATTTAAAAAATTATCATTCCGAGTACCATTCCAAGCACTTGTTTATGCTACGGTAATGTAACAAAAACATTACGAGAGTATTATCAATCAAAAATAAGAATCGTTCGATAGATGAATGTAAATAGCAAACAAATAGATACTTTTTCGAGCTGCTTTCAACTGAGCATTAAGAGCCTTCTAAGGGATACCGAATAGTTTGATCGTTTACTTCAATTAAATAACTGTTTGATTCTTAACTCTTTATTTGTGAAAGTTATTACTTCAAATTATGCGAAACAGCAAACTCTATATGCAGAACGTTAACGCTAAAGAACTTGATGAATTTTCCCAGTCAACTGTTGAATAAAAGTCTTTTGCATTCAAAGCTCGAGACTGAATTGATTGACCTATCATTTACATGAGACTCTGTTTAATTAACCAAGGTGCATCCACATAACAATGCACAGAAAACCAAAACCAAAAATTCAACCTTAGTCTCTTTCTATTATATTAATATATTCAAATTTACAATGAGTGCGCAAATTGAAACAAAATAATATTTTTAGCAACGTTTTTGGTTGTCCAAAAAATGAGCAAGAAAAAGCAACAGAAAAGAAAATAATAAGAAATTTGATGAAAAAAGAAAAAGCAAATCATAATCTTCTTCGATGCACATAAATATACATTCTTATCAATATACTTTTCTCTTCCAATAATGCATCTCAATAACATTATTATTATCATTATCATCATTTTACTGAAGACATAAGCCAAAATGAAAAAGAAGAAGAAGAAAAATCGAAATGAAGAAAAGTACGAACAAATTGTTCGATCACATTCTAATATCATATAACTTATTTGGTAACACAAAATCCAAAGGGTAAGCAAAAATTGGTTATCATATCACTTTTTATTTCATTTCATTCTTTTATTCATTTTTCTTCTTCTTTACTCCAATTTTCCTTTCTTTATCAAATCTTTTTTTTCTTGAAAAAAAACTTAATTCTCAAATATTATAACAACGCTCATTGAAGCGATAATCCAAGTTAGTTGCAACAAAAATGTTGCCTTTTCTTGTTATCTCTTATTATTTTTATCCTCAATGAGAAAGAAAAAGAAGAAAAAGTTGAATCGAATTTCTTGTACTTTTAACATTGAGAAAAATTGAAATATTCATATTTATGGAACAAAAATTGGGAACATTTCATCAATAGAACAAGATAAACAATTACAATGGAAAGAGAAACTCATGGAATGATATTATTCTACTGAATTCAGATAATAATAATAATCGAATCTACTAAAGATTATTAAACCAATACAGTTTGTACTAAAGACTTGACTTTTCGTCGAATTTCAATCTCATGTTCAACTACTTGAACCCACACAGATGATTCTGTAGGGTTATGGTTTCAGGTGAGCCAAATTAACGATAATTGGGATAAAAAAGTTTATTTCAGGATTATTCTGAAATAACTTCAGAAAGCCATCAATAGTTCTGGGAATAAATTGAGAAATCATTTTTTCTAAATGTTCATATCAACACAGTAATCGGATAATTTGCAGGCAAAAAACTCAGAGTTTTTCGTTGGAGTGAAAATGCTAGATAAAATATCGAATTCAAAACTTTCAATTTTATATCGAATAGTTTGACGCGAATTCAATCCATGAAGTCTGTGAAATTTTTGGTGAAATTTTATTGAAAAAGTTCTGAACAGCAGTGAAAGGATGAAATTGAGAATTTTTTCTTTTTTTCTTTTGTTTTTTTTTCGTAATAAAATCTTTTCAAGTCTCCTTAATCATTTGAACGTCGAGATAAGCATGGTAATGTGGCCGTTGGAACTTTGTTTTTTTTGTTGCGATTTCGTTCTTTATTTTCTTGTTTAAGAGTCAAAGCTGGTTGGGAGAAATCTCATTCAATTGTAATACTTTTAGCTTAAATTATGAATAATTTGATCCTTTTGTCAGCAAATATTAAGAAGGCTCAAAATTTTAACTCAATTAAAGTCAATTGTATTGAAGTGATTCCATCTTTTCAACTCCCAAGGAAAGCCAAGGAGTAACGATATTATACAGCAACAACAAACGATGAATAAATATGCATATCATTTTAAATGAATGTATCAAAGAGCGATAAAAATAATGAGCTGAATCTTGGTAAAGGTGAACAATTATTGAAATATTATTATGATAATCACTTTTTTTCTGACAACTTTTGTCTCTTTTGTTTTTACCTTCAATGTTTCCATTACCATTATCATTACAACAATAAATAAAATTTGCATTCGAGTGAAAATTGACGATAACATAATTTCGCCAAAATTCAATTCCAAAATTCTAATTTCTTTTGTTTCATTTTCCATCATGTTGGAAGTTTATCGTCAATTAAAGATTGCAACATTTTCCATACTAAATATTGTTCCAATTAAAGGAGATTCTCAGGGAAACGAAAGTTTCAAGTTATTTCTCATTGAGCAAGATTGTGCAAGTTTTAATTTCCTCTGAAAGCCACTGAACAGAAGAGAGTTCATGAGTGTCAAAAGGTGAAGAAAGGAATCTAAGCCAATGAAGGTGAGGAATGACGAATTGACCTGTTGTATGGTGAAGCATTGGCAAAGAATGTGGTTAAAGAGAGAAAAAAGATGAAATCACAATTTTCTTCTTTCATCTCGTCATTTAATAATCTTGAACCAATTCTGAGGTTAATCAAGTAATTCCAAGGGTAAAAGCATTAATTTCAATCAATTCAACCTTCAACTTTTTTCCAGCCATTTGGAGTAAACTTGATTGGTAAACAATATTTGCCTCAATAACAGCTTCTTTTTTTTGTGCTTCAATTTATTATCCCAACAACCCATATCCATTGAAATGTTTCATTCATTATCGACTTTATACCTTTAATTATAACCTTTTAGTTTTCACTTTCATGGTATAATTACAAGCAACAATTCAACCTTTACTTTAACCCACTTCATCATCATCATCATAATTAGTTTTCACATTTGTAAATCATTCACAACTAATTAATTTCCAGTCCAAAAGTGAGCCAAGACTAAGTAACAATCAACTCGAACCCAATCAGACAAAATTAACTAAACACATAAATCGATAACCCAAACTGAACAATTGAGGTTCTACTCTAATAACCGAAAACCCAATTTGGATAAAAAGGTGAAAAAAATGTTCCACAAATGTGCAAAGTCGAAATGAATTTTGCCGACTTTTCAAAATACTAATTTCATGCCTTCTATTGACTAAAGTAAAAAAAAGGTGACAAATTTCACGATTGATAGTCTTTCGACGACAATTCAATCAAAAGGTAAAGTCAATAAGCTGGTAAAAATAGAAGCTGATTGCTTATTCATTATCAATTTTGTTTTGTTTTCACATTCCCAGAGTTTATCATAATTGTCATTCCCTGTCTCATATGAATATTAATCACTGCCTTTTGTATAAAACTTAATTATCAATCAAACAATGGTAAACCTTAAAAGACCAGATTTTTGTCTTTCCAATCTCATCTACTTTTTTATCTTTACTTTTTTTTCTCTCAATCCCAGAATATTGCAGAATCCATCTCGAGTGAAAATGAGTAATAAAAAGAGACATGAATATACATGTAGAGATATGTTTGAATAGCTCGAGGCGGCACTGAAACAGGTTTTTCGCTTCGTTTTTTTTCTCTCTCTTTCTCGTAATTGTATAATTTTCTTGAGTAAAACTTTCACATGACAATAGACTTATTTGATCATCAGCAGCTTTTTCCATGCTTATTGTTCATTAATAAATATCACAAGATGAAATCTAATTAACACAAACATCTCAACTTTATCAAGTTAATTAGTTTGTTTTCCTGTTTTACAATCAACAATTTTTCAACCCTGCAATTCCATTGATTAACTACTAATCACAATTTCGATAGCATCAAACTCTACTTTTTTTACCTTCATTTTTATCCAATTATCATGATTGATGAATAAATATAAGAGCAAGAAAAGTTGTTCTCGCCTCATTTTTATCTGATCAATTTTCATCCAAATGAGCTGGAAACTTCAGGTTCCAGCGAGCAAGTCACAGCCTTGTTTTTGTTTGCATTCAGTCTTTGGTTTACTTTTCAAAATTGTGACTTATTCAATTAGAGTTGATTTATAAGATAAATTTTGTTCACTTTTCTGGTTGTTACTTATAAAGATGCGTTTCTTTCAGAGTCTTTTCATGATCTTGATCAGTTTAGCCTTTTGTCCTTTTCAAATTAGTTCAATTGTTCATTTTGTAATCTTTCAGTTTCAGAGGAAAAAAATATGTTTCTTTTACAATTGTTTCATAACAAAAGATTGAAAGTAAATGTTTGTCAAACAATGAGTAATGATAATTCAATCGTCTGTCACGCCAGTTTTGGCCATTGAAATCAATCTGACTCTTTTACTTTTTACTCGTAACTCGACTTTTGATCAAGACAACAAAGTTGCTCAACAGGAAACCAGACAGAATGAAAAATTATTTACTTTGCACAATAAAATGGCTCGATGGCAACCATGTGCAACTCTCATGAATTTTACAATTTACTTACAAAACGATCACAAATTACAAAGCGAACTTTTCACGAAAATAGCTTAAAAGTAATCAAATAAATATGTATCTTGCAACTGCATCTAACTTGCTGAGCCTTGCTTAACAAGCTGATTTCAGTTCGAAATGAATCAGCAATCCGTGAAGATAAGCAAGAAAAGCGTGTCGAAACCTCAGCTCTCGCCATCAACAGTCAACTGGTCACTCCTAACAGTTCCTCAAGTGTTCCTGACCAAGTAGCTCTAAATCTATTAATAACAGACAAAGTTTTATATTACTGCAATGTAACCCACTCCGTCGTGAACCTTATGATAATAATAAAATTTGATTAAAAATGGATTATATTCCATTCATAATAAAATGTATCAAATATTAAACTGATTTTCTTTGAAAAAAGTTTGTTCATTTCTCTTCATTTCACCCTTTACTGTCTAATTTGACATTTTCCGCCATCAAAATGATCTTTAGTCACATTTTTCTTTTCCATTTATTAAGGTAATCCAAGTTATCATCTAAAATTAGTTGAACCATTTGTCTGTCTCGTAATCGGAATATCAAGATATTTCCGTTTTCACTTTAGACATTTTCAACTTTTCCATCTCTTTCACCATAACAATCATCATGATCTTTTTTTCCTTCTCTCCCAATTCATTCAGGTTTGTTCTTCATCTTTTTCCTTTTGACTTTTCTTTTCCATTCGTTTTTTCTCCCTGTTCAACTTGAAAGCGATGAAAGGAAGAAAAAAAGAGAGTAAAAAGAGAGATGAAAATTCAGCATCTTTAATGGATACAAACACATCATTCTTCCTCGCCCTTTTCATCATCATCTTTCCAAGTCTCATGAATTTCAACTCACTTCTCGATGATCCAGAAACTCAATTTTTCAAGTTAGCACTTTTCACTCCACTCTTAACCATCCAAAAAGGTGTTAATACTTTATCATCCTTTAAAATTCAACTCCCAGTTAAAGTTGCAATAAAAAAGGAAAAAGAAGAGAAGCGAAAAAATTGCAGAATAAAAAACGATAAAATTAAGTTGTTTTTATTTCCTTTGCTTTTCAGGCTCAATGAATTGAATAAGCTCTATTAGATATCATCATGTTTATCGTGATTTCTGTTTATCTCTCACTCCAATGAATCTAACAATTCCAAGAGACTATCTGATCAAATTTTCACCACAATTTCCGTGAAGAACACAAGTTCAAACAGATCGACAGAAAAAACGAACATTTTTTCCTCAATAATTCCCCTGATTTTGAAAAAATGAGCAAAAAGAGCAAACAGATTAAACTCAATGCAACTCAGTTTCTAATGCAAATCGAAAAATAAAAATTGCAAAAGTTGAAAATGATTTTCCTCTCACAATAAGTTCAAGCATTATCGTTTATTATTTCTGGTTATTTCTTTCTCTGATAATCTTTTGGTTCAGTTACAACCGATAACACAACTTCAAAGGGTTTTGGTCAACATCTCTCGAGCCAGTTGAGCTATCTCAATATGGCTCAATTGTGTTCGGTAAAATCATGTTAACCATTTGAGTTCGAATATCTTTCGTTTTCATTTCTAACCGACATCAATTGTGCTTTGTATTTTTACTGACACAATGTTAATTCGATAATTTTCTTCATCTATTAAACTTGTTTAAATTAATTGTAACTTCATCAATCAATACCTCATTATTTTGGTTTAATCATCAATTACCACGATTTCAATTATAGTAATGTTAACTTTATCAGAAGAAGAAAAATTGTTCCCAATCAACAGCTTTAAATAATTTGCCAATAAAATTTGCATAAATGTTATCTCATGTGAATAATAATTGTCGATTATAATTTCATTAGTTTGAAACTTTGAGTTTCAAGAGAAAAAGATATTTCTCCGAGTTCAACTAAACATGTAATTCCTAAGCAACCATTTGAAACAGATTTTATTACAAATATTTTCATTTTTCCAATTTAATCAGTTTTTACTTCGTGAACATTGAAGCATCCAAACTGGGAGGGCAGAATAACCATCCCTGCTTGAGAAGAAAATTTTGACGAAATTTCTTCAAATCCCGATTTTTGACTGAATATTTCACAATAATTGGATAGTTTTGAACATCATTAATGAACTCGGATAATGATGAATTGAGCAAATGTTTCAATGTTGATCCAAACAGTGAGGATAAAAAGTGTTGCAAGTTGCTTTACAACTTGAATCGTCTTATCTTTTCATCTTCAAGTTTTACTCTCAAGTCGGATTCAAGCTTCAAAAGTTTCAACATTTTTGTTCGATTGCTTTTCAACAATCTGAATCTTGTTATTAGAACTTTTCAAGAGAATGAAAAAAGTAAAAAATGTTTCAATTCAATTGGAAGATTTGAAATTTATTCCCATCTTTTCTCAACTTATCTTTAGTTTATATTCAAAAGTTTTAAACAAAAGTTAACAAAATAATAAAGTTGATAAAGTACATTAACTGGGAGTGCAAAATGCAATACGATAAAATATTAAACAATGATATATATTCGTGTTGGAATTTTGCCATTTTTATTCCATTTTCCTTTTGCTTTTCTCGATATTTTTAGAGTAAAAAAAAAAGAATCATCAAATCACCAAACATCTATTTGTTTCACTTTTCCATCTTTCATTAATTTTCTTGTTCATTGTAAAATTGTTATCGATTCGTTAACACAATGATTTATTGTTACCAAGTTAATCATTAAACTGAACATCAATGATTATAATTGAAGCACCAAAGAAATGGTTGGAAAGCATAAGTTGATTGGTTGAACCACACCTTGAATCTCTTTAATGGAGATGTTATTGTGATTATTATTAGATAACTTGTTCAGTTGAGACAATTTGCTTTTGGTGCCGGTGAAGAGGTAAGATTGATGACTGATGGCGAATGTTGAGATAGATTAGGTGAATGAGTGGTAAAAATGTCGTTAGTCGGTTCAACTTGGAAATGTTTAAATGGAGCAACTCAAACGGATTCAACTGAAAACTGAGTCACACAATATTAATCAGATTGTGTGTTAGATGAGGAGACAGAAGAAGACACTTGCTTGGGAATTGTTAGGTAAACAAGAGTCGAGTATGAAAGGAATGAAAGAAAAGGAAGAAGAAGATGAAGATGATTCTGATGAGGTAAAGAAATCAAAGGATGAAAAAGAGTAAAAAAGACAAAGGTATAATGAGCAGGGAGAAGAGTCGAGAAGGGAAAAGAGTTGAAGCTAATTAGGATTGACTGGATCATTGATGGTCAATTTAGACTTTTTATCTGGTCATCTTGTTCCTTCATCTTGAAATAAAATGTAATTCTCATGTTATTTGAGTGGAATAAAAGATGAAAGCTCATTAATGCAATTTTACTCTTTTTTTATTGATAATTATTCATTGAAGTCAACATCTTGTCCAATTGATTAACCTTTCTGAATAACTGTTGAAGTAACATTGCATCGCTATTGCAAAACCTTGCAGTTAGCATTTGTTTGTTGAGTTCAAAATTTGCATTCTCAAAGATTCTCGTTAGCCACAGTCTTTTCATTGCAAGTTACATTTGCAAACGAAGCGCAAATCATGATAAACTTTAGCATTTTCCCTGGAAAGAGTCTCTCCAAAAGAGTCGAAATTTATTCATCAAAAAAATGTATCGGAGTCTGTATGGATAAACAGAACTAGAGATTGATTAATTAATGGATTTTAAAGCTTATTCAGTTAACTTGCTTTTAAAACTTAAAAGCATTAAAAGTTAATCTTTGCATTTGTTTAATAAATGTTTAGTTATTGCTCAGAATTACGATTGTGTCGAGAAGAAAAGCTGTTTGCTGTTGCAAAGTTGTAACAGATCGAGAAAAGTGAATCAAGAGGTCAATGAATGATCCTTATTTTAGTGCATTTGTCTTTCTCTTGTGAAGTGTCCAAATTGTTGCAGACCGGAAGACTCTCATCTTGAGCCGGTCAACTAATTGTAACAATAAACTGCGTGAAATGGATGAAAACGATAGCTAATAATACTTGTCCAAGGCTTTAGTGCAATTGAAAATTGACTCAATTGATTTGTATGGAGAAATGAGTAGAAGCTGACTGAATGTTTGATCAAATACTATTGATTTATCATCTCAGATGTTTTCATCTCTCGTTTTAATAAACTTCAAACACTTGATCCCAAAGGTCAATCTGATGGGAAGAGATGAATAGCATGAGAGACGAAAAAAGTAATCACAATATGTTACTTAATGAGATTGACAGAATTCAATATTTATCTTTGTCTTTGACACACAATGTCCAACAGCAGTGGCAAAATGATCAAGATATTATTCAGCTCAAATTATTAATAGATCAAAATTTTCTTTAGATGGTCAAGTTTATTCAAACACGATTTGGTCAGCCAAAACTTGACGAAAATCAATCATTCTATAAATAGTTCAATTGATCAACTAATTTGTTTCCTTCCCATTTGTTTCACGCCAACAACGGAAAGAGTAAAAGGCATTCAATTAAAACATCATTCAGGTTAAAGTTGCCATTGAGTTCACAACCTGTTGCAATCCATTTGAAACCTTTTCAAGCTCTTTCGCAATTCGCTCAGCACATCAAACATGCGAGCAAAATTGATCAATGATCAAGCAAAAGCAAAATGATCAACCGTCATTCATTAGTCGAATATCAAAATTGCATGAAAAGGTTGAATTAATTATCCTTGACTGAATGCTTCTTGGTTCTTGAAAATGCAAGATTCTTTACGTTTTCTTGAACCTGATGTGAACTTGATCTCAGTTTCAGGTTAGCTGCTTTAATTAGTAAAGCAGTTCAATTAGTTGACACAAAAAAACATTGAACTTATCCTCAAATTAGTTAAGTTCTTGGAAATTGAGAAATTTCAACTAAGCCAGAAACATGAGACATTGTAGCAAATTCATTCGATTTAGTAAAGTTCAAGCCGAGTTCTGTTGGTAATTTGATCATCAAGTTGGAATCAATGTTATTCTGCAGAAACTTTTCTCCAATTCAAGCTAAACAATTCAACGAATATCTTTTTCTTTCAAGTTCATATGCAGACAATCAATGAGTTTTAATTCAACAAAATGTTTACAAATATTTAACAATTCTATTCTTCTTTCCGTCTTGATAGATGTTTGTAAGAATTGGCTGAGTTAAGCAATGAACGCGAAACGAATTCTAACGATTTTCTAACGAATGCAATTCTAATTGGATAAGAATTTCTTTTGCAAAGACCATTTTTCGTCCGAGTTTTCCATTCGACTCTCAGCATTTGATGGGACAAAAAATGAATGGCGTTAGTTTGTGTAAAAAGATGAAATGATAATCAATTGAAGAGAAATGATTTTAATGGAGAATAAATTATTATAAATGGCAGATTGAAACACCTTTGGTAATCACATCAGATTTTCTTGAATATTCATTGAATACTCATGAGAATCTTTGTTAACATTATTTGTCAATTTATTTCCGCCTTCAACTTGCATTATTTGTTTATCTGTTTCATCCTTTTGCTCCTCACCAAAGCAAAGGGATAAACAAAGTTTTACCATTTTCCCTATTCTCTCTGGTTCCATTCCATGATAACCATGTAACAAGGAGTAACGATTCTACTATTAATACATCACATTACATACTTAAACACATTGCATTCTGGGAATTGGATAAGATTGATATCATGAGCAGCATCATATAACACAACCAGACAGTAGTTAGTAAAATAAGGAGGACAAAAAGTAGAAAGGAATTGAGAATGAAATGAGATGAGGAAAGAAAGAGAAATGGTCAGAACGGAAACTGTACAAAAGAAACAGGAAATTATCATTATCATTATCATCACAGGAGAGAATCATGAGAGAATCCATGGAAGAATAATCTTTCAAATAAATGGTTTCAATTGTCAATGGTCAAATTGTTTAACCTGAAGCAACAATTAGCTTATTGGTTTGAGCATAAGTTAAGGAATGGAACAAGTGCAAAAAGAAGTTCGTGATTCCCATAAATTGTCCATTAAACTTGACCAAACTCTTTTTCTTCTCATTTAATTTCATCTCTTCAAGTTGACAGAAACAAGTGAAAGAAAGAAAAAACAGAGAACAGAAAAAATAGTCAATGATGATTAATCATTTACCAATCCTTTGAAATTCAAAGAGTGATCAATGATCTTCGAGAGAAAACTCAAAGTGAACTTTCGTTACTCTTTCATCATTCACTAAATTGTTAGAAACGGTCTTCAAAGTCCAGCAATCTTACGAGTTGCAAGACTCTTACTGAAATCGTCAGTTAATGCTCATAAATGATTCAATGTAAAGTGATATGCAATGGCGTTTCTGTCTCTGGAAAATGATGTGCGAATTGAAAAGAAAACAGTTGTTCGTTGCAACTTAAGTTATTATTGTTCATTCTCTATGGTTCTCTGCACCATTTTAGCTCAGTTTTATGAGATATTTTGGGAACGGAAATGTTGAAAAGTCCTATCAATCATGTTACACACTAATTTCACGGAAACAATCAATTTCGAGTTTCCTGTCTAAATGTTTTATATCAGTAGCTGCACGTTTGCATCAATATTTATTGGTTCAATATTTGTGGTTAATTGTGTTGGCATTTGATCAACATAACAATTTTCGATTAACTTAGTTTTGGTTTTCTATCAAATGCCATTTCTGCACAAATTGAATGCAATAAGAACGGATCGATGGTTAGAAAATGCTTTATTTATGAAATCAATTAGGATTAAGTTCTTGCAATAATCAAAATTTTCATCATCAGACTCAATAAAGTAACGCTTTCCAATCTTCTTACATTTTGTAGAATTGTTTGGACTTTTCAAACGTTCTCTTGTGCGAATACTAACTTATTGTGCATTTATACTACAAACTGTACTCGGCTAAACTGCTTCTTTGCATTAATTTGGACATTCTGTTGTTTGCTAGAACAAACTAAAAGCTAAAGTCGATTTGCTTGAACATTCAATGAATAGTAAGTCTTGCTGCAAAGAGTTTGTCACGATTAACAAGCACAAAACTAATATTTTCATTTGATAGCAACTTGGAATGAGTACGAATGCATTGTTTAAATGTATATTGAAAACTCAGGTAACAAACTAAATCTATTGCTGCCTAAATTTTGCCATACTTTGCTGTAAATCGTGAAAAACCTAAAAACTAATAGCAAACAAAGTCTTATAATATATGAAACAAACTAATTCATTGCAACCCAAAAGCTTGTAAACCGCATTTTCAAACACAGTCATTACAATGGCAAAAATGATCAAATTTGTATGAATATTCTAAGTACGTTTAAGAATAATATGAGAAGTAATTCTCGATTGTGTTAAAACCCAATTATCAAACTTTTACCATGCAGTGTCTACATAAATTAATCAAAAGCATTAAAAATCTAAACGCAAATAACGATAATTCTATCATGGAAACACTGTAGTCTTACAATATTCGTGCACGAGCCAGAAAAATTGATGCAAAAGATTCATTCACTCTTTTGGTAAACACATTAATATTAATGAATCAGAAATGAATAAGAAACAAAAGGATGCCTTGGTAATCACAAAGCAGATTAACTTCGATTCCCCTGAAGTATCTAAGTCTTTATTATGCATATTTATAAAGCTAGTCACTCTGCAATATACTTTTCAATTGATTATTTCCATATTCAATTTTTAATGTTTCGTTCAATTATTGACCATAAATTAGCGCAAGAATTCATTAGCATCAAGCTTTCAACGCGAGCAAGCAACTCTCCATGAGGTTAATTTGACAACTTGATTTAAATGAAAACAGAGTTGGCGACTACGGGTTCAAATGAATAAGAAAGGATGTGACATTTCACGATTCATCGCAAGGTAGAGATTCATTTAGAATCCTTAATAAAATGCAAATATTGATATTTAATTCAACTAGCATTTATAATAAACTAATGCAGACTAAGGTTCACTTTAAGGTTAAAATAATCAAGAAACCGATTGTAAGTCTAAAGCATTTATTATAATATTGAATAATCAAATACAACTTTTGATGTCTTATATTGAAAAGAAACAATAGTTATACCAGGATTATTGTCAGGAATCAGGTTAGAAGGTTGATAAAGAGTGAAACTTCCTCTGAACGAGTTGAATTACATTAAATTATGTAACCTTTTTCGCATTCGTAACTTTTCCTGCCTTACCATACGCAAATCTACTGGATACTCAGCTTGGCGAGACGAAATATCGAGAAAGTACGAGCTATGGTAGAAATAACAGAAAACTGTCCAGATTACAGCATCAATCTAGCGGTTTAGAACTTTTTACAGCATTTGAAACGAGACAAACTTCAGTAATTGGGATAAAACAACAGTTTGCTTTCTTTTCTTTTCGTTGCAACGAAAGAAAATTGTTTGTTGGGTGTAATTTTATATCAAATTGTTGAGTTGACCATTTGCAGCTAAAATTGATTTACTTCAATTTCAAAGTGCAATGGATATAAATGTTAGGACATGAAGTGAGTGAAGTTACATGTTGCTGAAAAAGTTGGAGAATCGTCTTTAATTAATATCATAAATGTTAACAGAAAAGCTTGAGATTGAGAAAGATTGAATTTCGTGGAAATAGTTTGGATTCTAGAAAATGTAGAAACTTTTTTTGTAGAACTTAGTTCAATTTTGAACAAAATCATCAATCAAATTGTGAAGCTTTTTTATTGCTACGAATTTCTTACTTTGATTATTGAGTTTCAGTTAAACTGATGAATCAAGGTAACATTTCCCGAGCAATAAGTTCAATATTACTTCATTGCTTTATTTGCTGAACAAATAGGAAAAGTATAATAATTGGCAAAAATATTTTACAACATTCCATGTTGTTGTGAACCATAAAAGAGTTCATCTTTTACAAATAAAAACGTTCAATTGATGAACTGGGAGTCAATGATTTATTGCAGCAGTTCTCAAAATTGATCGAAAACTTTTCTCCAAACTTTGAACTTGCTCACAATTTAGTTACTTGAAAACTTTATTTCGTTTGATATTCGTTCATCATTAAGTTGAACATCGAGTTTGATAGTTTTGTTTCAAGTTTATGCAAGGATACTACTTGACTCAGTTTGCTAGCATGAGATCTAAAAAGATTGACAGCAAACGCAGGGTTCTCTATTAGTAAACCCGAAAAGCTCCGAATGAATTTTATGCGATGATGGGTCTTGCAAGTCAAGAAACGCGTTTCCTGAGAAGAAGAAGAAACGAGTTTTTTAAGGTTGTACATACATGTAAGAAGTATGCAAGCAAATGCCAGTATTTTCAAAGCTGTTCTAAATCGTATGACCACAAATCGCCTTTCGATTCATGACATTCATATTGAATGCATTCGAATAAATCAAATAAGTTTTGTTTCATCTTTCTTTTGCATGCAATTTCCAAGTTAAATAAATTGTAAATTTTGGAGAAGTCACTTGCATGATTCATTCCATTTCTTGATTTTCTTTGTTTTAAAGATAAACTGACAAGCAACTCTAAAAAGCCAAAATTCGTCCTACAAACTTTGTCTTTATCGAAAATGTTAATTATGAAGTTCGTTGCCAAAAAGCTCTGCAAAATCAAACCACTTTAAGAATCTGAACAAGAATAAAGCAGTCAAGGTTTTTTATGATTTTCAATTGAAAGATTTTCCATTTTGTAACTCAATCCGTTTCAATTTTGAATTGGGAAATGTTCATCAAACTTGTCTGGAAATTGGAATTTATAGAATAGTTCCGAGAAATTGTTGGATTCATGTTGTTTACTCCAGAAGCGCTTATCTGGACAAAACATTTTCTTTTGCTCTTTTCACTACCAATATCATTATCCTTTGTCACTGGTTGACCATTTAACCATAAACAAGACCAAAGTTAATAATAGAAGTCAAGTGTGTATCAATTGTATTTATGATAATTAACAGGACGAAAGATTAGACGGAATAGAAGTTGAATTGATTTTCTCTTAATAATATTAATAACGATGCTAAGTCTATTATAATATTATTCACATTATCATTCTTCTCTTCTCATGAACATTCATCAACTTGTTAAAGAGTTATCTTGTTTTTACTCCTCATCAATAGCGTATTGATAAAGATGATCAATTCCTTTACTGTTAATAATAAAAAAGGTAAAGGTGAAGACGAGTTTTCTTTACCATTCTCCTCGAATAACTTGGTAAAGTCAAATTGGTTCAAACCATTTTCATTCTCATCCTTTTATTTTCGAATGATTGATTCAATTCTGTTAATCGTATTATGCATAATGGGATAAAACGTAATATCTTTTAATTACATTTTCTTTATCAAACCGTTTACAGCACATAAACATGTTTCCCTCTCAACTCGAACATGATATTTAATCTCTTCTCTAATGAAACAATTTTACCTCTTTTATACACGATTACCTCTAAGGTTAACACACCTTGTAATACCAATAAATGTTGTCAAAATGACATTTTTACTCATTTTCTGGTAAATCTTTTCTTTCTTTTTCTTTCCTCAAAACAAAACAAAATATAAATATAATCTCTTGGTATTTCAATCAACAATGATAACTTTGCTATTTTTGTCTACTTTGTATGGACATTCGAAAAGTTCAAAGATTCTTTCACAAAAGTAAGTGCGATCCCACAATATCTTAATCGGAATCTTCTCCCAGTCTTTTCTTCACAATCCATGTAAATGTTAGAAGAATGATGATTATAAGTTTTATTGTTCTCGAAACAAAAAGTTTAAAGATTTTGAAACCAATATTCGAAATCACGGAAAATTTCGATAAACTGAAAAAAGTGTTAGATCGTTGATATTCCCTAGCATTTTACTGATGGAAAATAAGTTTCAGCTCTTTAACTGTTACCATCACTCGAAGTGAACTCGAATAAGTCTATTTTCTGATTCTTAATTAAAAAGTCTGCAAAATCATGTTAACATTTACATAACATTCAATTTTTATATCATCAGGGTCTGCGGGAGTTTGATCAGAAATGAAGTCATAATCTCTGTCATATGCTCAAGGCCAAAACCACTAAACTTTGACCCAATTTCTTGCTCAGTATGGACCAACGAATTGAACTTTATAAGCTTTTCTGTTTACTTTTTGTTTGGATAAATCTAGTGTAAAACTAAATCCAGTCTCTTAAATCAGTAAAACTTGAAATTTTGTTATTATCTTGTCTTCAGTTATTTTACTTTAAAACTTTATAAAAGAATCACTTGGATAGAAAAGCTGATATTGAACAAGATTCATTTGATATGTTGACCATTCAAATTGAATGTTATTAAATTTAGATATCGAAATATTTTCTTGATATATTAAGAAATAAATCAAGTGAAAACTGTCATTATGCTTATTAACAACAAGTCGAGGATAAATTTTGGTCCATAAATTATTCCAAGCTTACCTCTGGGCTCATCAAATCTTGTTATAGTGACATTCAAAAACACCTTTAATCTCTTCATTTCCTTTACTCTCCTTTCCCTCTCCTAATAAACACTCATCATGATGATCACCAGTCTTTCATCACTCCCAGAACCTCATATATTCTCAATATAATCTTATCCAAAAGATGAATCTCAATATTAATAACAAAGTTTGACATGAAAGAGAAGAAGAAGAAAAAGCTAAATCTTCATTCCTGGACACAGTAGTATTCAGTGTCAACTACTAGGTTCATCTTGTTCAACTGATAAACATTCATCTTCTCATGTTTTATATTAACTTATATCCTATCAAAGTATTTTTACCTCTCATCAAAGGTTTCCACTTGTTCATCGTCATCACCATCAACTACGTTTCCTCTCACAATTTTGTTTCCCTTTTCTCCTCATCTTCTGTCTCCTTTAATTTAGTCAATCTTGATGAGGATGAATGGCCCAAAGAAGAAGAAAAAACCACACAAAAATGAACAGAAGAATATTCTCAAACTTCACTTCTTGAACTTTAATCATGAGCCAAATACATGGATTCAGAACACTTGAACCACCAAATTCCATTGATTACCAATGTCCATCCAGATTATTCTCATCTGTCATAATCTGAATAACCTCTAAATTCTTGAGTCAAGATATTGTTATCATTCTTCAGTTGATCTCATCTTCCCTTCATAAGAAGCAACAAAACAATTCAGAAAACTAATGAATATTGATAAAGCTGACAAAGTTTCAACTTTAAAATCTTTTCTGATGAATGGTGAAAAAATTATTTTTCATTACTTTTCTTTTTGTCTTTTATTCTTGCATAAAAAATGGCCAAAAATGACGACTTTTTCCACTTCTCTTTTCACCCAAAAAATGAACCCTTTTTACACACACAAACTTCTCGCTGATGGAATGCAAATATTCAAGGAATCAATTTGGATATAAGTTTCAATAAGCTTTTTAATGGTGAAAATATTGTATCACAAAGTGAAATGCATTTTTGCTGTGCATAATTGCAGTTCCTTTGAAGGGAGGAAAAAAGTTTAATTTCAATAATGAGAGTAAAATTTTTTGCTCCTTTTTTGAATACAATAATGTAGTTGAATATCATTAGGTGAAACAATAATATTTCTTGCAGAATTTTTTATTCTCTTTTCTTCTTTTTCCTCCATTTTCTTCATCAACCTTTCAACTTGAATTTTTTTAATGATGATGCTTAAACCTGCACTTAATGATAATGATTCACCTCTTTTTCCTGTGCCTGGTCTCGATGATTAAGCGAAGGACAAAAGGAGAAGAAAAATGTTTCCAATTCAAATTCAATTGAAAGAGTTGACATTCTTTCGGGTTTACTGGAAATGTTCAACTTTTCTGTTCTCAACAAATCTTTTAATGGCCTTTACAGGCAAAAATTTTCACATTAAATGAGATAATTAGAAGCAGGAATAGAGTTGACAGATAATTAGTATTGATAATTAAAAGTGCTCAAAGGAACAAGTTTAAGACAGTTCAAAGTTGATTTCCATCAGATAATTGAGTTAATCAAGTGTGACAAATTCAAGACTGAAAAATGGTTGAGAGAAAATTTCGCTCCTCGAATCTGTTCAAATGCTAATTGATAATGAATAATGAATGGAAATTGAAAAGTTGATTTTTACGATTTCAGTAGCTTTTCTGTGCACCTGCGAGTCATGATGACTTTTCAAATTGAAATCAAGTAAAAATTGAAATTCTGTGCTTTTCAAGTCACTTTATGCTTTTCAATTTGTTTGAATATGATAAGCAAAGAGTACATTTGCCAAGTGATGCTTTCAACTTTTCATCGTTCAAATGATGAATGTATTTGTGTTGGGATTACATTTCAATTGAAATTTTGCTGTTGAATGTGAAATGTTTATGCTGTTGGAAGATGCAAAAATGTATCAATATTTTTCAGTTTCATGAACAGCAAAAAAGATAAATGGCTTTTCTTCCATAACAGTTCAATTGAGTAGACAATTTTTGCATTAACATGTGGTTATTTTAAATTCATTCAACTTGTTCTTTTCCTCATGCTTCAATCTCTGAATCACCTTATTTTACGAGTTTCTTTTTTTCACTGTTACGGTTAGATTGGAGGAAATCAATGTTTTTTTGTTGCAACATTGAAGAAAAAACTTGCAAGGTTCAAAGAAGCGTTGATTTTACGATATTAGGAAAAAAACTAACAAGTTTTGCAAGCTTTCAAGCTTTTGCTTTTTTCACTGTTATCATTAAGAATCCCAGTTCTGGATGGAAAGTATAGAAAGCAGATTGTTAAAAATAGCTTCAAGTTCAAAGGAGAAAAAAATTCAACTTTTAGTTCATTGACAGGTAACCTCAATTCTTACCTCATTCATCACAATCTTGACTTTTAAGCCATTGAAGGGCCTTTTTGCTGCAACTTTCAACTCCTTTCTACCGAGTTTCAGTTATCCATTTTAACCAAATGAAAATATAAACGATTTGACTCGTATAGCTCACTGGGAATCTGTT
Organism: Tetranychus urticae; assembly: GCF_039701765.1. Lineage (NCBI taxonomy): Eukaryota > Metazoa > Arthropoda > Arachnida > Trombidiformes > Tetranychidae > Tetranychus > Tetranychus urticae. The sequence goes on along the minus strand of NC_142958.1, from coordinate 17,764,760 downwards.
GATTCGAGTATGAAATCGGTTTTGAATTGACAACTAGAAATGAAATCGATCAATAGAAAAGCTCTAATTGATAAATATCACATAACTTTGCGTCTTGTAATATTTCTGATGATTTGATGTTAGAAAGAGTTGAAATCACATTGCAAAATTTTCATTTTATGAATACTCTCCGTTGAATGTAACATTTGTATCATTTTGTGACTTTGAATTTTGCATGTCACGAAATACAATTGATAGTTTGTTTCGACATTATTGACTTGTCTTGTTCAATTTGCGAGTTAATATTGAGATTACATTTGGAAAATAAGAAAAGTTAAAAAGTTCGAGAAAATGCGTGCAGATAGTTTTCTTCATAAGATTCTATCTAAGCTTTGAAAACTATTCAGTATCAATGAATTCATGTTTTTAACTGAAGAGTTTAATCGCTCAATGCATTACGAATTAACTTATTTCTAAATTCAAAGCTCACGCTAAAAATTATGTGGAACAAGGAAAGAAAACTTTGTTTGAAGATCGTCAACTAACATCATAATGTCACGCAAATATTTGACGATCCCAACTTTTTTTATGCGTTTCAAGTCCTCAAAATAGAGTTGAATTGCGAAATGAAATCATCTCAAGATAAAAAGATACATTATTTTCATCTGGTTCGATTAATCGGTTGGTTGTACGATTGTTCAGTGATTTATGCAACCAAAGTGGCTTGAAAATTCTAGGGCTCATCGACAGAAGAAATTAGGTGAAACTAAGGATTTGCTAGAACAAGATTTTCAACTGACTTGGAGTTGAATGGAGTGAAAAATAGCTCAAGAATTGAATGTTGATGTTGATCGAACAACAGTATCGCGTTAAATCACTGGATTCCATTATTCAGTTGAAAATATTTAAATTAATTGTTGTCATTTCATCGTAATAGAGTTAAATTCTACAGAATTTTTCCTAAAAACGTGATTATGACATGAATCAGGGATGAAATTACAAAATACTGTCTTGGGAAACTTTATTCACTTTCTTTCTTCTCTAAGATGATAACATTTTTAACAAAGTAAATTCCATATCAAAAGCCTTGAATATGTAAATGACAGAACTTTTTAGAAGAAAAAATAAAGTCATTAACATTGCATCACCATTATCACTTGAACTTTTGGAGCACTTAAAAACTATTATAAGAATATTTGTGAAAGTGATAAAATGTGTGCAAAAAAGCGAAGTGAAAAAAATGAAAGCGAATTATTTCTAAATTGATGACTGAATAATTTATTCAGATTCAACTTGCAATTAACATTCAATTACTCAACTTCAAGGACAGAATCAAAGTTTCAATTTCGAGGAATCAGAGGAAAGAAAGTCTTTATCGTTCGGAAATATCGAAATGAAGGACAATAGTTGGCAGAGTTCAAGTTTAAAAATGAAAATAGAATATCAGAAAACTTCATGATCTTCATTTCCGAATAAATTTGACATTTTGTTCTTCTTTACAAGAATTTCCTGGAAATTGAACAAAAAATTTTGACACCTTTTCAGAATATTTTTGACATCGAAAAGAGTTCCATTTTCAATTCACTATTCAATTGGAAAATCATTCTATTGCCTTACCGATCGACTCTAAATTCGTTGATCAGCTAAGGTTTAACAACCGGACTTTGGTTGCGTCCATTGAATATAACCGAATCTGTATCTGAAATAACTTGAAATTTTAATTCGACAATGTGTCTTATTGTCTGACAAATTCAACTCGAAGCAAAAATATATCTTTATTTATGAGCACATAATTCAATTACTACACAGAAATGCACTAATTCAGACAGGTGCTCTTCACTATTTTATTGATGCTCTACTATCAATTTCATTAGAACATCATGTTCTTTAAAATTTCATGTCAATAGATGAAGATTTCGAGTGTTTGGAACAAGCTTTGTGATTTTCAAATTGTTACTCTGGACAATGTGTGTTGCAATCAGGTAAAGTCCTTGTTCATCAGCAAATGAATTAATTATTCAAGATACAGTTTTTTATTTGTGTTTGTTGAACATGATCAACTTGAGTCTGATGCACTCGAGTGACTCGTTTTTTTGCAACTAATGATTCCTGTTGTTCGTTGTACAGTCAGTCTATCAGCACATTTTTAGTTACAAGCTGTTTAATGTATTTACCAGTTTACAGTTTTACCCCTGATATCGTTGTTTACATTCTGTTTGCTTACTCTGCTACTCGCTTAACAGGTTAATTAGGTTGCTAATTTTGTTCACTTTTGCATCATCTTTCTCATCAGTTGCATCCTTCCAGTCAATGTCATTGTACCAGATTAGGTTATTTGTCAGTCTGTCTAAACTTACTTTAATAATGAATGAGGTTAAAACAACACAGAATATACGAAGATAAGGTTGATATATCATGTTAACAGATGAAAAAAATGAGCAACATTCTGTGGAAAGTGGATAACTTTTAATAATTATAAATTAAGTATATTAATGAGTATTTTTTACCAAACTATAACTGCAAAGACAAGCATCTTACACCACTCAAACAAGAGGAAACATCTATTAACCTGCACTTGTAACCTGCAGTTTTGCATAAGTTTCAAGGCTAATTAGTTAACGACGAAAAATTGCAAGCTCGAAATAGAACTTCATGATGACAACGTTACTTCTAACCTTAAGACTTACGTTGACATTACAAAAATGAACTCTTCACTAATTATTTTCTGCAATGCTACTAGAGAATTGACTACAGAGTAACCCATCATTTATAATAACCTCCCAACTATCAAAGAGATTTTCGAAGAGATTTTCCAGAGGTAGCTACCCTCGAATTTCGGGATCTTTTTACAATTACCCAAATGGTACTTCCCGTGTATAAGGTTTTCGATGGTCTTTTGCCGAAAATAATATTCAAATTGGGCTCAAACCAATCGAACTAACTGATCTGATAACTCTGATCTTTAATAGAACGGAACAGTAGATAAACAACGGCAATATGTAAAGTAAATAGTATGGTATTGCAGAAACTTGTTCCTTTGCAGAAATTGTACAGTTTCTTTAAGGCCTGAAATTCTCCTGCAACTTTTAGAGCGCTTTCGATTTCATATGACCCCTGCTGTATGACTCCTCTTACTCTCTTTTCAACTGCGCAAAGCATCCATAGTTTATGAGTTTTACATTGAGAGGGTATGGCAGATCATTTCAAACATTGATTCCGTTTTTCAACTTTCATTATGTTCTCTCTACATGCTGAGACACGGTATTCCAAGTGTGCCTCAATCAGTTCATGTGGCGTCCATCGACTCAGAAGCTTATTCAACTTGAGACTGTCCTTGAAAATCCTTCTAACGATTGTTTCTGGAATACACCTGTTTCTGTACCTGTATTTCTCGTTGAAGCCTCCGTATTCCAATGACGCGTTATCGCTAACTCAGCTTAGATCTTGGCTACTCTTCGATCTTCTATGGCTTCATCGTGTTCGTCACCTCCTTTGCTATCCTTACATGACGTGATTGCTGAAGGAATTTCGCTATTTAATAATCCTCTGTAGCTTTCTTTAAGGTTTTATTTTGATTTTATGGGTGCACTACGCTGTTCGAATAGTCATACATACCATAAAAATAAAAAATAAACTGCTTCTACGATGAAAATTTCTTTGAAATTTTCTGAAAGTCTTTTTGAAAGGTGGCGAAACTGCCCATACCTGATAATATACGTGCGATATGACTGCAAATAGTGGAATATGCCCGTACTTGCAATTCCATAACTCTATATTCAAAATGCCGGGCATGGTCGTCGATGGCTGTTAAGTACTTTTTTGGCCAATTTTTGTTCAAGAACAGTTTATATACTAGCTCAAATAGATTCTCACAATTCTCAGTAGTTTCATTCCTCACTATCACCTACTCCTGGTATCGATGTTGTAACAAAATCTTAAATATTACTAACTGAATATCTTTTATAGAGGCTCTGCCAAGGGAAATCCCTGACTACACACTATTCACTATGCATGCCATAATTCCCGCAAACATATTTGATTCAATTTTTATAATTTGACTCGGAAGTTTGGGTTAAGTAGGAAAAGCTTACATCGTAAAAAAGTCTTTTGTATCATTTATAATGGTAATTAGTGAAAGTAAAACTTCCAGACTCTTGAGGAGCCTAACAAAATGATCTTTTACAATTATCAATCAACGAACAGTTCACATGTAAAATTACAGAATACAGAATTAGAACCAAGTGAAAATGTATCTTTTCATTTCAATTCAACACAGAATTTCGTTTCCTTACTTTGCATTGGATTATCCGTCCAATTTAACTGGACATCATTTGTAGGCAAGAAAATTGGTGAAAAATTGCTCTCATTTCCTTTTATCTCGAACATCTTTCGTCTTTCATTGTTTCCCTGGTTACATGTTCAACTTGACCCGATAGAATCATAACTTTTTTGCATTCATTCTTTTTTTCTGTCTCTTTCTTTCTAATAAGTGAATAAATGAACATGATGTGAAACCTCATCTGATAACTTGTGTCCAACAACAAATCACAATGAATTTTCTCATTTGATTAAAGAGACGATAAAAGAAACAGCTATGCAAGATATTCCCTCATGTGAATCAGTTGTTTTGTAATGCAATTACTATTATTGAATAATCTTATTAATTATCATTCAATTACGCCAACAGTTTATTGGTTAAATGATAATCAACTCTTTTTGTTGCCCAAGCGTTTCTTTTAAATCAACATTGAGCGCAATGACATGCGAAAATTGCAACATTATTGGAACATCATTTCATGAAACTTTAATCATTGCAAATGTTTTTCATTTACTCATTACCTTTCGATTGGAAAGAAAAGGTAAAAGCTTGTTGAATCTTTGATTAACTTAATTGTGCTCGAAACAGAAGGAAACTTTAACAGCAATTACAAGCTTTTTCAATCTAAATGGTAATAAATGTTTATTATTTTGCCGCACTTTTCATGTTCAACATGCAATAGTAAACATTTTAATACTCCTTCAGGGAATCCGAGTGTTGACTGAATAACAAAGTTCATAGCATTACATGATGAATTGATTATTAAATAAATGATTCACTTGATAATTAACTTTTGTTTTTAGCAAAGAGGAAACTTTCGAAGTTGCGAAACTTATCTCGATAGTGTTTCCATAAAGTTCAATTCCTTGACTAATCTTATTCAATCTGAGTTTACTCGAATTGTTAAAGTCGTTGTCAGGAATGGTTAATGACAATAGAACACAGTTGAACAGTTGAATTTAAAAAATAATCACAATAGTCTGGATCTACTTTCTATTACAACTCATTGGATACAGAATTTCAAGTCAAGTAATAAGTTATCACAGAATGCCTTGAAATAAAAATCGTTATCAAAAGGTTAGAAGCCAAAAAGTCCATCTGAAACAGCTATTAACGAGCAGATAAAAAGATTATCTTTACGAAGATGTTGCAGATTAAACAGTTTTTTAAATTACCTTTAATCTTTTGATTCGAATCAACAATTATTTCCGCTAATAAGATAATCTGTTGAAAACAAAATATACAACTCAACATTTCTTTTTCATCAAAGAACTGGCAGGAAAATTCAAACACATAAATATAATAATTACTGCAGTCATTGTCAATAACTATCACAAATAATTTACATAAACTTAGACAGTTTTGCAGCAGCCATAAAGCGGATTAAACTGACTTAAAATCTGTTGAATTGAACGAAAAAAAGCACGAATTTTCAATCTTTGAAAAGAGCTTCGACTATAAATAAATCGACCAACATTCCTCAAATCATAACTGAGTAAAAAGATCAATATTAACTTGATATGAATAACAGTTTCTCAGAACACGGATTTAAAATCGAAACTAGGTGAGCACGATCAAACGGCAGTCCCTAAACACATTTAGAGTAAATTTTGTTCGATAATCGAAGTACAATTAGAGAAAATTTGAAAAAAGTTATTTTTTAAATTAACAACGTTGACCACAATTGGGAAGAGAGGAAGAAGACTTTAATTTTGAATTTACTTGACCTTTATATTGAAAAGGAAAAGAAATGTTGAGATAAACTTGAGGGTTTGATGTTGAATTAGAAACTGTACATGAAGAGACTAGATGAAGAGTCGACTAACACAATGTGCTTTTGCACCAATTAAACATTTTAGTTGAGTGAATCTGTACACTTGATGTTATCGGCTTTGAATGAAGAGGTAAACTTCGTAATCACACTCGAACCATTTAATCTGGAAAAGTTGTTACTCAAGTCAAACTAAAAATAATGACACTTTTAACGATCCAAACTAACGAGTCGAAAATTTGATTCAATTGGAAAACATTTCGATTGTTGTTCAATGAAAGAGGAAAGGTGCACTTTCACCATTATACTGATTATGAAAAGGTTCAAGTGGGCAATAAAGTTTGTTGCAAAATAAAGATTTGGGATAAAGAGTGAAACAATAATATCGAGTGAACATTTCAAATATCACAATGGAAAATTGGTTGACAATGTTTTGGTAAAACTTGACATGAAAAGTTTGATAAGTTGAAAGTTATCTTGAAGCAACAGAATAAGAGCTTTTCGAGTTTCAAGTTTTTTCCCTTTTACTTGCTTCTTCAACAGCTAAGCCAACCTTTTATTTAGCTCAGAATTGATATTTTGCAACTAATTTTGGTAACTTGAATGAGGCAAGAAAAGTTCAAGTGAAACATTTTTCATTTCACTTTGTGTGCTTCATTCTGCTAAACATATCATGTCATGTATTTATCATTCTGTAAATTATTGTAATCAAAGTTTTACAGAATTTAATCAGAAAAAAATATTCTTCTTTCGCTGTTTCCATTAATAATTGCTTTCGAGTTGGCATTACTTTTCATTCATTGTCAAACCAATTGAAATGTTAATCTATGAAAAATTCATCGAGATTCCAATTTTTCTCTTTTCACATTTTCTCCCATCAAGAACTTGTTACAAAGAGATGAGCGATTCAAAGAATCTCAACATTATTCATTTCTTGTTGTTCTCTAAATATTGTTCAATATCAAGTCGAAAAGTTCTTTAACATGCTTCCTCTTCGGAACTTTTTATGCTCACTTTTGTCTCATTCAAGTAATACCCTGGAGGTGAGAGTTTGATAAAAGTTTAGCTTCAATCAACTTCTCATAGTTGTAGGCAAATGTTTGGTGAAGTAGTTTAATGTAATACAGAAGGAAAAAATAATGTTGAACCAGTCAACTTGTGATGAAAATAAATAATAATAGAAACGTTTTTTGATGTAAAAAAACGAAAATAAAAAAGAAAAATGTTTGTCTATTATAACTGAAACAATTATGTCAAAGTAAATAAGATTAAAAATATTTTTAGATTCGACTTTCAGTTCAGACAAATGATGGTCAAAAAAGGTGAACTCAAGTCGCACTTATCATTTGATTGGCTCATCAAAGATTACACTTCGAAATTCATGACATTCTAAGTCTGAATGCCAGAGAAACTTATTTCAACAGATTTGCTGCCTAATTTGAAGTTGAAATTTCGCAATCCAGAATTTAGAAAAGTTGAAGACGATTTTTCTTCTCTCGAGCAAAATCATCGATTCAGTAAGTCTTTGATTCAAAAGACGATGTGACTTTGCAATTTGCAGTAATAGTGGGACGGTAATAGTTGGCTAATTCGAGTTCGAGATCTGAAGATTGCTAGAGTCCTCTTCTATCTCATTCGCATCTGCAATTAAATGGCATCATTACCGACTCCTAACCTATGCGCAGAAATTCTTGGACAGATTGGTTAATTGCTTACAACTAATCAGTGAATTGATATTTTTTAATTTTTTCTTCAGTTAATGTTAATACAATATTAGAGGTATTCACGGATATAGTTTAATCCATTTTGACACGAAAGGTCAATTTTATTTTTTAAGTTTTTCATTAGCCTCTTGAAATAGGCAGAGTCAAATTTTTTTATTTGACTTTTAATTCTAGCAATTAATTCCTCGGTATTTTTAGCTTGAAATCCATCAGCATAGACTCGTGCTTTCAAGTGGGACCAGAAGGTTTCAATTGGTCGAAGTTGAGGCACATTAGGAGGATTACAATCCTTCGGAACAACGTTTATTGAAAGTTGTTCAAGTTTCAACAAAGTTTTTGCTGCATAATGCGAAGAAGCTAAATCGGGCCAGAAAATAACTCTGTGTTTACCATGTTTTTCAATGAATTTTTTTAGTCTTTTTTCAATGCATTCACTGATGTATATATCAGAATTCATTGCTCCATTGGAAACATGATAATACACATCTGAGATCCCGATCTCGCTAATTGCTGCCCAAATCATCAGTTTTTTTCCAAATTTTTCTTGATATCTGAATTTGATATCATTAGGCACTTGTTCATTATTAATGTAAGAATAACGAGTTCCACCATGAAAATTATGCCCATTTAAATCAAAATATGTCTCATCATCTAAAATCACTATTCGATAATTCAATTTTACCTTCAATTTAGGAATTCGGTCAACGATCACTGATTCTTGTTTTTCACTAACTTTTGGAACTTTTTTTCTTTTTTTGATATTCACATTGAGTTGCTTGCAAATTTTTTTAGCAGTCGCACCAGTCACATTCAATTTTCTACCAACTGCTCGAAATCCAGGGAAAATCTTGTTCTCTGTAATTCCAAGAACTTTTTTCTTGACCGATGGCGTAATTTTCATGTTAGGTCGACCAGAATTTTTCACTAAAAAATTTTCAACATTTTCTTTCAATAAATTATACCAAAGATTGGCAGTTGATCGAGGGACACCGAATTCAACAAATTTTGCAACGATTTTTGACCTAGATAACTTTTCTGAATTGCACAAAAAAAAGTTTTGACACGCTGGTTTTAGATGCAGTGAAGACATGATGAATAACTAGTGAATTAGGTGCCTGAAAGTTCTGAGCTTTATATACAATCATAGCCCAATGTTTAATTAATATTCTTAGAAAATTTCAATGCCGTAGGTCAAACAGATTCCGAGAAAAAAGGATTTAACTAATCTGTCCAAGAATTTCTGCGCATAGGTTACATCTTGTTTGCTAATTTGATACTCGCGCCCTTAACAAGTGCAGTTACTAGCAACTGGTTTCTAGCCATATTGATAGTTACCAAAGAGTAACAAGAGACTGCACGAGAATAGAAGACCTCAAATTGAGATAAAAATAAGTTAACAATCGGTTGATAGATGGCTCTAATTAAAGACAAGAAATAAGAATTGTGAAAAATTATAAAAAAATTAACTTTTAATTTGAAGAGATAATTCAAAGAGGTTAATTTTTACTTTCTTTTCCCCTTTCTTTTCTCTTTCAATCAGACCCATCTATCAACCGATTGAGGAGCTAGCCCCTTATCTCAATTTGAGGTCTTCTATTCTCGTGCTATCTCTTGCTCCTCTTTGATAGTTACTCTGGAAACACTTGACATTTCCTTCTTTTTTTGTTACTTCCTACATTTTGTATTCATGTGTAAATAGGCAATATTGTATTCTTATTTATGTGACCTTTTATTAGATCAAACAACGTGTAAATCAGATAATCAATGTGCGTCCTTCCTACGATTAGATTCGTAGAATCCAAAGTTAAGTATTCTTGGAATAATTCAGCAATATATCAACTCGGTTGATATACCTTCTTGAAATACTCGGTATTAATAAACTGTGACAGTCTTGGACTATTAACTTTACTGTTGAGAGACATTGCTTGAACAGTCAGTCATTAGACTAGTGAATCAACCCAATTTGACTTGTCGTTATTAATCAAGAAATGAGCTTAGTCGACTCGATGCTGTGAACACTGGAGCTATTCAGAGCTTAAACTCATACACTAAGGGCAATAAAGATAGGGACACTATGGTTTTGGTCGATTACTTGACAAAGGTTGATTAATTTATGATGAAACTTGACCTGTCAAGTGAGTAACATATAAGTTGATGACTATTTGAAAAAAAATTTGATTAGTATTAAGTTTATTGTCAAAATTAGTCAAAAAAAGAAAAAATGGGTGGCAAAAAAGATAGGGACAAGATCTTAAAAATTAATAAAAAACTGGTTAAATCACTTTTGATGTTAATTAATAATGAGTTTGACTACCATTTAAACTAATTACTTCAAAAATTCTGTTTTTCATCGAGTTAATTAGGTTTTGGAGGATTTCAGGTTCGATTGTATACCAAGCATCCTGAACTGCATCCCAAAGTTCATTAACTGATGAATAACTTCGATTATTTTTATAAACTTTTTGAACAATTAGTCCCCATAAGTTTTCAATAGGGTTGAGATCAGGTGAGCAAGCTGGCCATCTTATTAAATCAATTTTATTTGATTCAAGAAAAGATTTCGTTGCGTTGCTAACATGTATGGACGCATTGTCTTGCTGAAATTTCCATTTATCTCCAGCCATTGCAGTGCAATTTGGTAACAAGTAATCAGTAAGAACTTGTTGATAATCCTCAGAGTTCATTCTGCATGAAATTTTAGCCAAGGGCAGTACACCATTATAACAGAACGCACCCCAAACCATCAACGATCCACCACCAAAGTTCCTCTTAGAAAAAATCTGCTTTTCTTTTCGAAGATCATGCCAATAACACTTTTTACCATCGGGTCCATCCAAGTTAAACTTTTTTTCATCACTGAAGATCACTGATATCCATTCCTGGTCCCAAGTCATGTAATCTTTAGCGAACTGCATTCGAGCTTGTTTATGTCCATCAGTCAGTCTAGGTTTTCGTTCCATACTTGCATATTCGAAATTTTCAGAACTGTGCAAAACATTGAGAACAGTTCTACGGCAACTTCAAGACCAGTGTCGCTCAGAATTTGTTTACATGATGAATTTCCTTCAGATGCCAGCCTGAGAATACTTCGTCGGTCACGTTGAGATAATTTTGAAGGTCTTCCAGGCGACTTAGCTTTACCATAATTTTCACCTAATTTGAGGAAATTGTGAACCACATTTGGGGATCTATTTATTTTGTCAGCAATGGTTCGAATTGAGTCACCAGAATTGCGATAAGCCTCAATTTGACCAATTTCGTACGGGGTTAAAGTTGTACCACGACCCATTGTTAAATTACACACAAAATAACTAATTTACTTGACAATTGGAACTGAATTTGCAAACTGATGCTCTATTTTGAATATGCACTCATTTTATACCCTGACCTAGGCTGAAATTCCTGAGAAATTAGTAAATTGGATCAGTGTCCCTATCTTTTTTGCCCACCGCTAGAGTTAATTTTCTTAAAAAGTTAATCCTGTCGGGAAATTTTTGAGTCAATTTCAGCATATGGCTGACAGATTATCCTCTGAAGCCTTCATGAACCTTAAAATCCTTATAAGTCTCTCACAATCCTTTTTTCTCGAGAAAAACATGATGTCCCTATCATTATTGCCAATTGTGTAGTACAAGGACCGATAGTCATACAAGAATCTACAGTTATTTTCGTCATCACTTGATCACAGATGCTTCGACTGCTGATTTTCTTCGTAACTTGAGTTTGGGACAACTTGTAAAAGTTTAAACTAACACTCAAAACTCAACCAAAAGATCATATTATAAGACATTGATTGCAAGAAAAGTGAATGTTGCGCTTATAAGGTCTTCAAGTCTACTTGTACCAAAAGAAAGAAGTAGAGATCGACCCGACAGCGAATCACAGAGCAATCACATTTACAGGAGATCATGAGCTTAGCTCTTCAACTAGGCTTACTGGTATCATGAGTAAGCAAGTAGGCGAACAAATTAAATGTTGATTCATTTTGGTTGAGTGTTCAACTTTTATATTTCTCTTTTGGTCTATTAATAAACACCTGTCTATCTTGGTTTCATTCAAATTCAATTGTACACCAATTGAACAAACTGTTGGATTAATAGCAAGGTTTCCAAAGTGATGGAATTACTTGTTTATCATATCAATCAATCCTTGAATTGTTCCCATCAAACACTTGGAAAGTTGAAGTTGTACAGAAATGAAATTACTTTAAAACTATTTGACATTTGTTTTGCCCTTTTCGTATCCAAAACTTTTTGACGAATCCATTCAGTTGAATGTTGAAGTAAACATTTTGTTTGCCTTCTCTTAAGGATAAACTTTTTGTCTTCTCACTTTCAATCAACTTTTACTGCAACATTTTAACATGTTGATTAATCAACTGATCCTCTTGACACCGGAAATTTAGCAACAGTGTCAAGTACTATCATTACATGATGATGAAAAGAAGCTCAAAATAATCAGTAATCTCACCGAAAAAAGTAGATAACGAAAAAAAGGAAAAGAGAAACGAAAAAAAACATCTCTTTTGAGCCAAAAATAATCTAATTGAACCAGTAACTTAATATTAATAATTCAATATCATTTTTCCCTTGAAAAACTTCTGCAATTCTGATGAGATAAATCTGGAAAGAAAAGGAAGAGAAAAGAAGAAGAAACAAAAAGAGGAAAAATATTGCATCAAAAGTTATCATTTTTGTCACTTTTATCCAATACAGAATCAATAATTGCAAGTAAAAACTCAACCTCAACCTCATCATGTTTAACTTTGAATAATTTCCTGTTCTTTTAACACCAAAAAGTTAATCAGAAGCGAAAAAAGATGAACAAAGCTAATTTTTCATTTTAACCTTTGCTAATTAGTGATTCTTGACTAGTTAATCTGATAATTCAATTTTCATTTTCTAATTAGCCAAACACAGAATTTACCTGAATTTCCAGGTTTCACCTTTTTTCCACTTTGGTCGAAAAGAGAGAAATCTTTTCACCCGGAAACTAGATTATTTTTTTAAATGAACTTTTCATGGTAATTTTCGTGAATGGAAAAGATGAAATGAGCAAAGAAGTAAAGTTTAGACAAAAGGACAAGAGTCGAAAATTTGGATTCATTATATTGATGGAAAGAATTGAACAATTTGTCTAATGAACGAAACAATTGTTCATGGAATAATGAAGCTAATATAAAGTTGAATGTTATAATAACATTATAATGGGTCATGAAAGATGAAAGTTTCCAAATTTTCTTTCAATATCTTTTCTCTCAAATCGATAATCTTTTTCTCTGGAAAATGCCATCAAATGAAATTATCTGTTCATTTTATGGTAACCATTTCATTACATTGTAACAATTTTTACCTCATTTTTCGAGTTTTTATTGTTTTCTGTTTGGACGAAAAAAAGATTCTCGTCTTTTGTCCAAAACTTTTGACCTTTAAATTGATTGACTTTTCGATAAACATCATTATAGAGCGAAGAGAAAAGTTGATTCGAAAATTACTTTACAAGGAAAACAATTAAAAGTTTCTGATTAATTGATTAAAAATTCAATAGACTTTTCAGGAAGAGAAAAAAAAAGTTTTCGATTTTGCAAAATCTAATTAATCTGATTAAATCTAATTTACTTTTTTTTCTTTATTCTTTCCCTTCCATGTTGATCGAATTTGAAAATAAAGATAATAATGCATCAACATTGGAACTGAATAAAGTTCAATTGGATGGGAAAACTGATAACTTTGAATTTCGATAACAAATGAATTTATTTATCTTTTCAAATCAATTTCAATCCTTTTTTCATTCCAATTCTGACAAATTGATATTTTCTGTTGAAACATGTTCAATTCTGTTCAATTTAATCATGAAATTTATTGTTATTACCTGGACAAAAGCTGATAATTTTCAATTATGCAGCAATTCATTTCATGATAAGAAAAGTGTTTATTCAATTTTTTCTTCTTCTTCCAGCTTTTCAGTCAACAAAAGTGTTTCAAAGTTGAATCCCAGGTTCAATTGAATGTTGAGAGAAACTGTTTTTTTACACTTTTCATTTGTTGCAAGACTTTTTCATCTTGATTCCAAGTTCATTTTCATACACTCTTCAACTAACAAGTGATGATATTATATTTTTTCATTAACATAAACTGTCAACTTGCAAAGTGCCAAAAAGAGTCAACTTGACAGGCAAAATATGGATTGAAGGGAATCATGTTGAAATATGGAATCATTTAACAAGTTTCTATCAGCATTTTGTTTCTCCCTGTTTTCCGAGTAAAAATATTTACTACTCAACATATTAACATAAAAACATGATCACCAACGAGTTTCAACTTGTCATGAACAACATACGAAAAGCGATGACAAAACATTTCTCAAATTTACTTCATTTCAAACTGAAACAGTTTCATTAGGAAAAATGCTAAATGAAAAAATCGTTTCGGATTGATTGCTATGATATGATTGATATGAATACTTCCGATTGCATTTACAGTTGGTTAATGTTGGCAATGAAACTTTATGTTTGTGAAATTGCGATATTGTACTTTACTCTGGGAGTGAAAAGTCCCTTTAGAGTATTTAAGTTTTCGACATTTCGAGATTAAAACTTTCAATCGTTAGCATGTTTTGAATGGAAATCGGAATATTTATCTGAACAGTCAATAAAAAGAAGTTTCCATTTCTTTTATTATGTTTACAAGTTCAACAATATTTTCCCTTACAATATTGAATGCAGGTTCCATCGGAAGTCGAGAAGAATGCATCTTATAATAGAAAAAATTTTTCGAGAAAATACGATTTCGTACTATTTCATTGAAAGTTTTTGACTCAATAAAATAGAGAACGAAAACATATTCTCTTGAGATTCAAAAACGATAAGCAAAGTTATTGGAAGCGTTTAAGTTCTACTCATGATTAAGTTCCGGTAAATTCGTCATAAGATAATACCATTTTATGATCAATGATTTTTGAATTGCTATGAATAACTCTAAAGTTTGTTTATTAAAATGGAATAAGTAGAAAAAAAGAAAATTCGAGTTTTCGAAAAAAGAGAGTTTCGTAATAACGCAGAAATGAAAAGACGAAACAAAATAATGGAAACAAAAAGTTTTTTAATGTCAGCATTTCAAAGAATGATTAAAGTTTCTAGAGAACTCGGTGCAGAATAAGAGACTTCATAAGCTAGACCAAAAAATTAGCATTTTGAAGAGATCGAAAATTATTTCGAAATCTGCAAACTCTGTAACTCGATTGAAATGTTTCAACTTTTCTGTGTAAAGTTTAATTTTAATGCAATCTTAAAAGCTTCACCAAATGAATTTTTCAAAAAAGCAGTTTCTTATAATGCATTAAAATTTGATGGGTTTAGACTGAAGGTTGAAAATCGTGTAAAGTTGGTGAACTTTTGCAATCTCTTAATTCGCCTTGAGCAAGTTCATGCATCTTCAACTAAACCAGACGAATAATAAATTTTCATCTTGAATTTTGCAACATTTCACAGAAAATTTCACTCTTGCTGAATTGGCTAAAAATTATTCTCCAGTATTCCGTCGATGAAGCAAAATTTGGAAAAGCTAATGAAACTTTGAAACTTGCAGAACTTTTAAAGTTGATAAAAATTAAATACAGAAACAGTTTCAATTAAAACTAGTTGATTCAAAAGAAACAATTAAAGCATCAATTTTCCGTTAAATTGAAATCGAAATGAAATTTCAAATGTTTACATTTAGTTCATTGGTTTTTTTATTTGCTTTTTATTTTCAACTTAAGTTGTTAATCAAATTAATGAGACAATAAAAAAAGATTGTTCATTTAATTTAATTTACAATTGAAGAAAAGAATCAAATGAATCGAAAGGAGAAAAAAAGGCAAATCTTTTGAAACGTTTTTCTACTTTTCTCCATTTTCTCGTTCACTGTTTTCATTTCATCTGATCAATAAAATGATTAATTTTAATAATGATTAATTCAACTTTGTGACATTACAATATTGAAGTGAATGGGAAAAGAGTGAAAAAATAACACAAAATTGAGAATAAAATTAAATAATGATGAACAAAGTTACCAATTGAATTTATTCAAACAGATGAAACAGTTTCATGATAATTTGAATGCATGATAAAGCAATAAAATGAAACTGGAAAAGACGAAAGTCTAATTTAACCATTTTCTTGTTTGTTTATTTCCTGTTTCATCAATTTTATTGAAACTTCAACTCATCATTTTATCCTCATTCCGGGTTCAACCTCGAATAGCTTTTCATTTGCAAATTTAAATGAACAATTTTTCATCAAAATTGATTAGATTGGCAAGATTGCCGTCGAGTTAATTTGTCTTGATTGAATCGTCTTGATGGAAATTGAAAAGTTGAAGGCAAAATTGAACATCGAAAAGATTTCCCAATGAACATTTGTGACTCCCGTGTGAGTCAAAAAACAGTCAAAATAGGACAATTTACTCACTTGGGAGTAAAAAAAATTTTTGACTCAAAAACAGGTAAAAATGAAGTCACAAAACGCTCAAAAAAAATCAGGAAAAAATTAAATTCACATTAATATGAATCCAAAAATTCTAAGATTCAAAATCAAATTATTCTGAAAAACGCGATTCGTCAATTCAGGAATCATTACTTTTTTTTATTGCGTCATTTCTCATTAATTTACCTCAAACCTGCGGGTTTTGAACCCGGGACCCACACGGCACTGTTTTGTGCTTTATACCACTCGGCTATAGAAAGGATCTTAAGATCTATGTAGCTATAAATAAGGTCTATACCGCACTAAGCTTGATAATAATTTTCTAAGTCATAAAGAGTCATCGAATCTCAAAAGGTTGATTCAGCTATAAATCTGTATATTTGCTCTATTTAGATAAATCTTCCAAGATTTACTCATTTGATGTTCGTTTCGTTTCAAATGCAACAAACAATTATTTACTAGATTCTCAATTTGTGGATTCTTTCAAAATCATTTCATTGCTATATATGATTCTTATTTTCTATGCAAATCAATTTCTGAAATTTCATCTCAAACATATTGAGAATCTCGATTCACAGTTTTTTGATTCTTAAAAAAATGATTATTACAATCCAAGATTCTTACAGCAGCAAAACGAATGATTATAAACTCACAGGCACTTTATGATTAAGACTAGTTAAATTTCTTGAAGAAAAATTACGTTTTTTTGAGATTCTTCATTTTCATAAGCTGAATTTTATTTGAATCTTGGAAATGCAATCGAAATTAAGCAATTACAATAAATATTTTTAAAAAAATGAATAAATCTGACATTTTAGAATTTTTAGCCAAACAAAGTCAAAAGTGAGTAAAAAGTTACTCTCTCGTTGATCAAAAAAATTTTTGACTCACACGGGACTCAATTTTCACTCAAAAAAAATTTTATGTTCATTGGGTTCGATTAATTTTTCTATCAATTTTACAGTTTCGTCCTTTATCAACTTCTCTGATTGAGCTGCAATGAAATTGCCATTAATCAAGCAACTAATGATTTTCTTTTCACATTTCTCTTTATTTCTTCTTCTTCTTCTACCTTCATTAACTTGGAATCGAACCAAAATCAAAGGTTTCCTTCCAAGTTAACAATTGATAAGCTAATTGAACATCAATTAGGTTTTACAAGCAGAGAAGATGATCAATCTTGATAATGACGAAAATGGTTTCAGGGAAAAATGTTGCACAAGAAAATGATTAATCTAAAGGAATAATGATTAAAGTTGAAATTGATCATGAAAATTGAAACAAAAAGATGAAAGAAAATGATTAACATGAATGGAAAATTTTGTAAACGAAAAGCGAAAAGATTCATTGATCTCAATCAGAATGAGTAAATTTCATAGATTAATGTGCCATTTATCATCGAGTAAATACTCATTTGGAGTGCAAAAAGTTATCGATAAATTATGATTTCGAAAAATGAACTTCGATTTGAACAACTATAATTTGAAGCTGTCATGGTGATAATGAGTGCCTTTAAAGATGAACAATAATCAATTCAAAGTTGCAAAAATTGCAAGTAAAAGTTTTTCTTTGGAAATTTTGATTCAATGGAAACGCGATATTCGAGAAAAGACCTTTTCTCTCTTTACTTCCTTAATTATTTCTCAGGACTTTCACTTAACCAAAAATGTTGATTATTTTTTATTGTTATTACATTATATCATAAATTGATAACGATTGATATCAATGGAAAGTTATTAACGAAGGAAATGAAAAGAAAACAAATTTCATGAGAAAATGATGAAAATAGATATTTCCGTTTTTTTCTTGTTCGTTTCAATCTCGTAATATTGTATTTCTGTTCAACTTTTTTTCTTCTCCTTTCTTGTTCCATTCTTTCCATTCCCTTCCTTCCTGATAACCTTTTCACCTCCCTGATAATGATATTAATGTTAATCTTGGCAATCTTTTGTAAGATTAGTTTTTGGTTAAGCTTTTTATCATCCAGTTGCTAATAGCTTCAAGCAGTTGCTTAATAATGCAACAGAATTGGCAGAGTTTATCAATTTTTGCACTTCATTTTCAATCTTTTCCCTCTTCTCTTCTCTCTCTTTTTTGGGCAACAAAAACAAATTATATCATTATTATTATTCAATTTGAAATGCTATTTTTTATTCGAATGTGAATTTGCATTTTTCGCCGCTTTTTCCATTCAATTATTTTCCATTTCAATGGTAACATTTTCCAGTGTAAAATATCGTCACTCGATTTGTTTTCATTGTTACTCATTTCATCGTATTCCATGTCCTCAATATTTCCATCATTTGCTTCAGGATATTTAAAAGTATTGAAAAAAAGTTATAATGTGAATATTTGCAATAGAAAAATGCTGCTCGAGAAATATTTTACGGAAGAAAATTGATTATAAATAGTAAACAACTGGGAGTGAAAAAATATCAAAACGAAAATTTCTCTCTTTTCCATTTAAATGGTTCTAAATTTGGAGTAAAAAAAGTTTAACGAAATTGAATCAATTATTTTATTCGATTATTATTTATTCTTTTTCTTTCGTTACTAAAATCAGAAATGAAAATAAGAATAAAAATGAATCATTCTTGGGAATTGACGAGACGAAAATGTCAAATAATTTTGTTCGTTACTTTGACATTTTCATCATGCTAATCATTCCATGAAACCATCAAAATTCAAGTCAAAGGTTAAAATGTAAGAGAAAAGGTTGTTTCTATTTTGCATCTTTTTCTTTCATTTTTTCTCTCTCATAAAGATGTTACAATAATGGACTGAGTACAGGGATTGAGCGAAGGTGAAACTTGAATTTTCAAGATAAAATGTGATTTTCGTTTAGACTGTGAAATGATGAGAGGAAAAGATGGTGAAAATTGACGGATTTAGGTGTTAATGTTCAACTGTTCATTCTTAGCCTTTTCCTGAATCATAAACTCGATATCATTATCTTGACTAAACATGTTTACTCAACTCAACTTGGAATCTTTTCATATCGGCATTTCTCCAAAAATTCAACTCCAACTTTTTTCTCCTCTTAACCAGATGGGAATGTAAATTGTAAAAAGATGAAAGTTTTGTTCTCTTTATTTTCTGTGCAAATGGTGATAATTTTCAACTTTTGTCAGAAACAAACGAAATGCCAAAACTGTTTATTTCCTTTTGAAACCATTTCTCAGATTCTCAGTTAATGTATACTGATGGTTCATCATTTTTATGCATTTTCATCATTTCCTTTGAGAATTATATTTCAAGTTTATTAGATTTGAACCTGAAAAGGAGTAAAATAATGTTAAATAATTTGAAAATTGATCATGAAAATGTAAAGAGGAAAACATTGTTACATTAATCTCGAGTTGAAACTTCTTTCAATTCAATGATTTTGAATGAAACAATTTGAAAAGTTGGTTGAAATTTATTAACAAAAATAAAACATTTTTTTCTCTTTTGTTTTTTTTGTTCGCTTTTTAAACTAATTTGCTGATTTGCAATTTTGGTCAACATTGAAACATTGAATTTTCAGGTTTATGTTGAATTGTGTTAATAACAAGATTAATGAAGGAAAATTATGGCAACAAGAACAATGAATGTGCCTAATGAGAGTAAATGAACTTTATTCATCTGAAATGTAAACTTGAAAGAAGAGAAGAAAAGTTGATGAAAGAAAGTGAATGCAAATCATTTCCAAGAATCTTGTTCAATGGTTAAATATTTTTTCTTTTCATGATGAATATGTAAGATGAATAGAAGAAGAAAGGTTGTGAACAAGAAAATCTAATAAAAAATATTGTCATTTCGTTTTTTTCTGGGTAACAATAAGAAAATGTAATATTCCATGTTTTCCGAGTATCATTTGGATTCTCATTTTTGGTTGGAGTAAACAAGAGAAAGCAATTGAAATGATTCAAGATTATTATTTAAATGAACATCAATTTGTTTGTTTCATGGCGCAAAAGAAATGTTCAATTCTGTGAATCATTTCTGGCAACATTAAATCATGTATTTGGTGAATGAATGAATGGAAAAGATTTGCTTGGAAAGTTAAAGTCAACAAGAAAAGGATAAAACAAGTTAATATATATTGGAAAGAAGATTGCATGGAATGGATTTTGATAATGAAAATATTTCCATTGAGTGATACTTAGAGTGGCCAGAGTTGACCAAATCAGTAACAATATAAATGGCAACGTGACCAGGATAATAGTGAATAAACATGATGATCAGAGTGACAAGTTGAAAATGATGGTCAACTGAGAAGAAGAGACTTGGAGAAAAGAAATGAACTCTTGAAACTTTTCTTTACATTTGGTCTATTGAGTTAAAATTATGTTCAATTTGTTGATATTGAGACCTTCATTTCCATTGAATTAGTAATGATATCGATTTGTTTGCATCAATTTACACCAAAAATAAGTTGTCAAGATATTTAGTCTCAGTTTCCAGACGAACTTTAAATACAAAGTTTATGTTTAGTCAGTTTGGTTCAGCTAACAAAGTCTAACGAACAGTTATGGTGGTTTCAGGGATTTACTGTAGAACATTCAACTGGAAGAAATGTCGACTCGAACTCGGTATCAGACAAAATCAAGAAAAGAGAAATCGATTAATTTTGCATAGAAAGTAATTCTTAGGATAGAGTTTTTGCGAAGAAATCACTCAATTAAAATTGGGAGAAATCGACTTCCCTTCGAAATTCTTCAGACCTTTCATCATGAGTTTCCTTGCACGGCATTGTTTGGAAAATCCAATTGCAATTGATTCACTCGAAGCCTGATTGAAATTGGAAAATCTGAAGTTCTTTATAATTGAGTTTTTTAGAGAAATTACTCGAGAAACTGAAAAGTGTTTTGCATTTTTGCGAAGTTTCAGTGAAATTAGTCTTTTCGATTCTTTTATTTGCAATTCGTTTGCAACTGGGAAATCTCAATTCGTTATTAGTGAAGCTCTAAATTTGTCGACTCAAGAATTGAATTTTAATTTCGATTCTTGGAACGATCTTTTGTTGAGAAATTTCAAACTGCATTTTGTCTCTTCGACTCTTGCTGTTGACTGAAGATTAACTTTGCTTGAGTCGTTTTTTGTCTTCCTTTTGATTCTCGAGTTGTTTCCATTTCATTGGAGTCAAAGCATCTTTACTGAAAATCAACAATTTATCACGGAAAAGCTGCCATTTTATCATGACAAAACTATCATAATCATTGTGAAAAGAATCATTTTAGTGGTCAAATATAATACTTGTTATTTATCTTCGTTTTTGGCCATATTTTCTCTCTTTCCATTCATTCTTCTATCTGATTGAGAATACTTTTTCCCCTTGCCTTTTCTTTCCTTTTACTTGTCATTATTCACTGTCAATAGTCATTCATTTTTTTCTTGAGCTACTCTTTTCTTCTTACTTTAAACATTATTCAATATCAACAGAGCACACAAGAATAACCATATTTGACCTTTAAAGCATTCCTCACAATCTAAATCTGGGCCATTAATAATAAAGTTAATGCAATAAAATATAAGATGAATGTTTAAATTGAACAATTGAGATGAACAATCTGATTTGGTTATGAAGAGAAGAAGAAAAAAAGTTTACCAAAAACGAAATAGTTTTAATCAATTTTTATCCATTCAATGGTAATTTGGATTTACCAAGAGATTTACTTCAACTTGAAGGGATTCCCTGCCTTTACTATTTACAATAATAGTTTGTTCAATCACCTAATTCATGGTTAATCTCGTTTTCCAACTCTTTACCATTATTCATCAGTAAATGTTGTTTTGTGTGATCAAGTATCAAGTTATTAATGTTTCTGATTAACTAAGTGCTCTACAACAAAAATGCAGATTTTCATTCAACTTCAACTCAGTTACAAGTTTGCAGAATTTACAAGGAAAAATAACATTCCAATGATTTATATCAGTTGATATTTTGGAAATGCCTTTTTATAAGAAATCTAATAAAACTCAATTGTCAAAAAGGTCACAATTTTCAATATTGAATGGAAGGGCAAACTCGATTTATTGGTGGTTCTTAGCATTTCATGTGTTTTACGATTTTTTAACTTGTTCGTCTTGTTGAAAGTGTCCATGTAATACTTGATGGAAATCTGAAATTAATAAGCAGAATGAAGAATTTTAATTTTCAGAATATTCCCTTTCAATGTTATCTGATATTTTTCTCAGTTCAATGACTGTGTAATCTTACACTTTTGGTCAAAACGAAGATATTAAAAGTTGAATACATAAAGCTTGGAAGAACGATGAAGGCTGCGATTGAAAATCTCTAGACCACGAGACAATCGTGTACAGCAGACGAGTTCAATAGTCTTTTGTTGCTATCAATTTACAAATCCGTGGGTGGAAGTTAAATTAGGCTTTCAAGCAAAGCTTGTGGTTGATTACGATTAACAAACATAAAGAGTAATTCAAAAATGTTTCCTTCGAGTTATGAGTTCTAAATAAAACTGAGTTCATTAGGAAAGTCCGCTGATCGACAGTTTTCAGAAAATCGGGGTTTAAGTTGAAGCTTTGATCGCCTTTTGTACAGTTGTGGAACCAGATTTTTTTCATCAAAATCGTTTAAATGTAAATCTCGATGGTCAGAATAAATTTAATATCATTGGAATTGAAGCACTAAAGATTAGGGAGGAAACTACAAGAAATGCAGCTTTCAGAAGTTAAATACGAATTGCTGCGAGTTCTTAAGTTATCGTCCATCTAAGAAAAGCTAATCTTAGATTCAAGAGCTCATTAGAAACTCATTATTGATTATCGAAGAAGCATATGTTTTCCACACTTTTTGCCTCATTAGACTCTTAATTTGCGAATCCAAATCTTGATAAACTACCGGTAAGTTGGTTTACCCTATGGACTAAACTAAGAATCGCGTGAACTTGACAGGAACTAATTTTCGTTCAACTGTGGCTCAGGCATTATCTTCAATTTATTGTTTCTGTTAATCAATTGAATCAATATTTGAAGGTTCATTGGATATTGATCTGTTTGTTCCTGTTTCGACTAATGATCAGATGATTAACTCTGTTATTATTTTAGTTGACGAGGCGAGGGAGAAGCAAATATTCAATAGATTAACCAATGATAACCTGTGTACTTTTGTGTATCGCATTACATTAAATGATGTAACAGTTATCTTTAATCATCATAGATCAATAGACAAATTGGTAAAACATTAGACGAGATTGCGAGCAAATTTTGTTTTCTCTTTTCCCTTCATTTTCTCTACATTTTTATACTCTTGCAACTGTTGTTATCAATTGGCTAATAATTCACTCCCAGCTTCTGTTATTGTCAATTTTCTTGACTATTGATACGCGTCATTTGATGCTTTCAGAGCAACGATTAACGCAAATTACTCGATACAAGATTAAAGTTGAAAAATTGTCAAACATTACATAATTAAGACAGGGAGTGATAAGAAAAAGTCCTTGGGATTGATTCACTCCAAGATAACTTTGAATAAACGCAAATGAACCCAAACCAAATTGTAACTTTGTGATAAATTCATTCATAAAATCTCTCGTTCTTAACTCGAATTCAACAAAATTTTCGATTATTTCGATATTTTTGCATTTTCGTCCCTTTTGGAGTTGCATTAGAAATTTTCGCTGAAAATGTTTAGAATGTACAGTTTCGAATGCAATTGCATCAACAGATTGAAATCTGAATAATGAGATAATTTATTGGAATCCATGAGTAAAGTTTACGCAAAAATTGAAATCAATTGTTGAAGTTAGCAGACCAATCAATCTGATTATTTTTGCGAGAAAAGTTGTAAAAGGTTAAATTGAAAGTGACAATGGATGAGCAAGATGTTGATGAAGATGAGGTTCATTCAATAAAGATAAGCTGAACAAGAAAAGTAAAGTATTCAATGAAAAAGTGAACCACAAATTTGGTAACATAATAAAAGATGAAAAAACGAAGGATAAACTTTAAACCTTGCCTTTCCTTGCGACTTTATCTTCATCAATTTTCTTGTCATCTTATGATGATGATCATGATGATGAAAGAAAAACAACATTTATTCTTTTTTCTCTCTCGCCATCTTATTCCTCGATTCTTTCTTCTGCCTCAACAATTGACGCTATCATGTGAAGGAACACAAAATGGGCTGAGGTTACTTTACAGGCTTTCCTTTTGTACATTATTTCAAATCCCAACTGAATAGCGATAACAAAACTCTTTCAAGTTTCTCTGTTTTTTATCTTCTTTCTCATGCTACTTGTTTGTCTTCATGTGATTCTTTCCCTTTCAAGTTTCATTGTCATTCTCATCATCAATGGATATTTCGTTGGCTCCTATCAGCTATTAATATATTTTTCACGTTACAATGAGTTAAGGGTCAACTTCAATTGAATCTATTCCCTGATTAGACTCATGATTGAAGCAAGAAAAGCCAACCAAGTGATGAAACAATCAAAAAACTGTTTTTCTGTCAACTTCATCAGCACCAATAATCTGAATTAAAAGTCCAACTTTCGAAAGAATCTTTCATCTCAATATGTGAATATCAAGATGAATCTTTCAATTTCAATGTTGGACGATTTTACATTGTTTCTTGACTTTTTTGTCGAAATCTTTTTTTTGCATTTTCACTGGGATTCGTTGCATTCAGAAAAGGCAAAATCAGTTGAAGATGGAAAAGAAAAGTTTTGCAATAAAATTAATTGCGATTCGAGTAAACATTTACAAAGATTAATGGTGCAACTCGAGTTATCAATCAATAACTTTTTTTCCGTTTACTTCATTACAATATTGTTCTGATGGTGCTTCTGAATTTGAATGTTTTCAACTTCTTTTTTTCTTGACGCATTTGAACTTTTTTTTTCTTCGTTTCTTCTTCTTTTTTATATTCCATTTTGCAACTCAAATTGTTCCCTTTTTTAGGGTGTCACTGGTTCCATACTGATCTGAATGCTAATCAATTCTTGCTTGTCATATGCACAATCATCAAGGGAACTTGATGCATGCATTTTCATTCATTTACTCAGTTCAAAATCGACTTTTTTATTTCTTTCAACAGAACACAAAAAAAGTAAAAAGCCAAAAATATCAACTTTTTTATTCCAAAGCTGCCACTTTTACTCATCCAATCATGGACAAGTTGTGTTCACAATGAAACACAAAATTGCCTTTCAATGTCGATATTTGTTTTGCATTTACTCGACCAACGATAATCGTTGAATGCTGCTTTTTCAATCGTAATTCAAAGCCTTTGTTACCAGCGAGAGAAACATCAGCAATTTAGATTGAAAGATTGAAGGGAAATGCAGCAACATGAAGGTTCTATTTGCAAATTTCAATGAAACAATAGATTACATTAAATCGACAAGCACATTTGTATCATTTGAAAAAGAAACATTTACAGAAGAAAAGAGGAAAAAATTGAAAAACAAATTTTCGCAGAATAAAGATTTCGATTGAAGGGATTGATCAAATGGATAAACAATGTTGACCATTGATGAGTTTAATCCTTGGTCAGCTTTATCCAAACACCCTTTCAGTTGAGAAACAAGAATAAAGACTTTTCCATGCTTTTCAAGTCTCCCTGACATTATCACGGCAATTTGGATGTTGCACTTGAAATGGTTCATGACAAAATCTTGAATTTGTTTACCCATTTCACTAGCCAAATGGTTGTTGCACAGCAAATTAAATTGATTCAATCAATCCTTTCTCATCCAAAGTAAACAATGTTCATCTTGATCATCATTTTTCGTCTTCTTCTTCTTCCCTTTCCTCTTCATCTTCATTCTTTCATTATATTGCCATTATTGTTATTAACTTTATGACAAAAGGTGAAGAGAGTAAATGCTAAATAAATATCAAGTGAAATGAAGTTGACACGAAATTTAACTCAATGTTGCTATTAATAATGACAAGTTTCAAAGTAAATTAACTTGTTATTAAGTTAACAGTTAAACAATTCAAGTTTTCAAATGAAATATTAAATTGGCTTGAAATTTGTTTTACAAAAGCAAAACTTTAATGTCAAATGTGTGACAAATTGTGAAATTAATTTCAGCTAATCAACTTGTTTTTTTCAGCATTTACTCGACTCCATGGTTACACTATTGAAATTGAGTTTGCATATTTAATTGTGTTTTAAGCGCTAGAAAAAAGAATGACAGTTGACTGAATCTCATCATTTCCTCTTCACCAAATTATTATTGAACAATTTTCTTCATCAGCTATAAATATTAATAGTTCTAATTCAAAGTAATTTACAGTCGATTCCAGCAGTTTGTATTTAAATTGAACAATTTTAATGTTTTTCTTGGTCAACATTTGAAATAAACATTTGATAATTGGACAGTTAAATAGCTAAATGGGAAAATCTTTATTGATCGTTAGGAAACTTGGAATCGATTTCGAACATTTATTTTTAATAAAATGTTGAAAATCAATAGTAATGGACATTTGCTGTTACTTGTTGCACAGTTGGGTTCAGTTTTGTCTTTCAATGTTGATGATTAGTTGAGGTTTTTAATGCAATTGCACTTTACTTTTACAATGAAACTCTTTATGGTTCATCTTTTACCATGTTTGACTCATGATGATGAAAGTAGGAAATGAGCGAAAAGTCAAGTTCGACTTTTGCTTTCTTCTTGCTTCATGTTTCGCACTTTTCTTCTTCTTTTCATGGATTTGGGCAATTTACTGAGAATCATGATGATGAAGAATTTTCTTTTCTTTTCGTAAACTATCAACGTAAACTTCGGAATAAATTGGTCATTTTTTGTTGCAGTTAAAGTAATGGTAAATTAGTTTAAATGGGTGAAGAGCAGATGAAAGGGAAGAAGATGCCTGATGAAGATGATAGAGTAATGATGATGACATGATTGTGAGCTATGATATGAGCTAAATGTAGTGAACAATTGAGGGAAAGTTAAATGTAACCTCGTTGTTTTCGTGCTTTTTTTAAGTTCATCTTCTGGTGACAGTTAATTGAATGTCAACCAAGCTTGAATGGTTGGTTAATTTCTTGAAAATGGTTGACCCATGAGGATTCACATTTGCCTTTATCTGGAGGAAAAAATAGAAAAAAAGTTTACGATGAGAATGAACAGGAATCATGATGAGCTGGAAAGAAATGGAACAATCGAAAGGTCAAACTAACAAAATCATCAAAAAAATTGAGCATTAATTGCTTGTTTGGTCATTTAACATTGTCTCTATTTCATTGCGTCTTAAAAGTTTATTAAAGCTTGGCTAAGATAAGAAACAATGTAAGAAAAGAGTTCAGAACAAAAGCAGCATTTTCATAAGCAAATCAGCAAACATTTCCTAACCAAATTTCACATTCATTTTTGCCTTATCCGTTTGTTTCGATTGCTTTGGAACACACAAGCTGAATGTCAAACTTTTAAATTTGGTTGAGCCCCAATTCTGAGCAGAAAGTGCCATTCAATTTAGTCAGATCCTCTTCAGTTCATTCAGTTCGATAATCGATAGATAATGATCATCCACTTTATTAACAATCTTGAGTTTGATCGTTTTTAAGACAAAAGTTGATCAATGATATCTGTAACTGAAACTTCAGCCGAAGTCTCTAGATCTTTACTTCAATGATGTTAATCGCTGAAAATGCTTGAGCTTTTCGATTTCAAAGGTCTTTACAGTAATCTTTATTTGTTCACTCCTATTAATGCCTTAACATGGACTTTCCAACTCTTTACTGGACTGACTGAATCAACTTGGAACGTTGTTAAATTGAAAGGGAACCGATTTTTAGCCTTATCTTCAAACAGTGGTTTACTTTGTACTCTAGACTATCAGCTTAAAATAATGATTTGATATTAATTCAAAAATTGATTCCAGAAATGATTGTTTCGCTGGGAATAAAGTATAAATTTAGTTATGGTAGAAAGATTTTTCAATTAAATTAGTATTTAAGGATAGGAATTGAATCAGGGTTAAGAGAGATTTAAGAAGTTGAACAAGATGAAAAATGAGTAAATACAGTAAATGTAGTTGGTGTTGCAGAAGGGCGAAGATGAAGATGAAAGTAAAATATGGCGAGAAGATATGAAATGATTAATAAAGCACATCATGTAATAACAAATGTCAACAAATTTACTCTTCTTTTTGTTTTCTCACCAACTTTCAAGTTGTATCAATACCTTGAGATTATCATCATTATTGTATTTTGTCTTCAACTCACACACGCAAAATGATTATCAGTTTAATGTTGAAATGATGAAAGTTTCCGGTTGTTAGATGAATGGAAAATGATAAAATTGAAATTGAATAAAGGCTATAAATAAGAGCTGAAAATCGCACAAGAAACTCGATTAGAAGCTTATTCAAGCTTAACTTTTTCTCAGTAAATATGATTACCATTATGATGGTAGTGAAAACACCAAAACAACAACAATTTTCGATTTAATTTTCCTTTTCTTTTTTTCGGTTAACGTTTATTGACAAAGGTTCAACTTGAAGTCTAGAACATAAAATGTTGCTCTTTAACATGGAGGTTGATTTAAATTTCAACCAATTTTTGACTCAATTTGCCTTTATAATGAAATGTCTTTTACTTTTCCTAGATTGCCAGAAGACGAGTTAAAAATCGACCTGGAAACAAGTCGGTTGTTCATGTGAAAGCAGATGAAAGCCTTCGAAGTACATCCAATGGTAAACCCTTGGCCTTGGTTGAAACTGAATATCGGTCAACAGGAGGCAACAATTTACCAATTAAACCACTAATCATTGAAGAGTCTCGCTATTCGAGGAGCGATGAGAAAGAGACGAGTTCACTTGAACGTGGAGTTGGAGGCATCAGTGAGGTTGGTGTTATTGTTGGTGGTGATAATTCAGATAGTTCATTTAATATGGCTCAAGTACCAAGCTGTGATAAAAAGGGAACATCAACAGTCCTTGGAATAGATAAAGCACTTCGACTGAGAAATAAAAAGGATTCATCAAACAGTAAACGAGAGGGTAAAACAGCCAAGATTCTGGCCATTATAACGGGAATTTTCATCGTCTGTTGGTTACCCTTTTTTGTTCACGCACTAGTAACAGCTCTTTGTGGTGAAGCGTGTGAAGCTGCGCCGCCTTTGTACAGCATATTCCTATGGCTTGGTTATGCCAATTCACTGCTTAACCCTGTAATATATACAATATTTAGTCGGGATTTTCGTAATGCTTTTAGAAGAATCCTGTTTGGTGCTAATCCAAATCGAATGTGAATCCATTTTCATCTCTTTATCATCCTTTTTCCCTTTTCTCCATTGGTTTGTTATTTTGGATTCCCACACTTTTTTGTTTCCCTTCAATTCGCAGCTGATGCACAGGGAATAAGATGAACAAGGAAAGACTGTTGACATTTGGGATAATGAGCATCACACTGATCATCAGAATGATGAGGAAAGAGTAAACATTGATAAAAATAATGTATAACAAGAGCATGAAAATTTGGGAAATTGTATACCAAAATACTTAATAGTAACAACTACGAGTAATGTTATATACAAATACTAATAACAATAACAATAATAATATTAATAATAATAACAATAATAATAATAAATATATACTAATAATATAATCAAAATAATAATAATCACAAGAATAATCATAATCATAATAATAAGCATGATAACAATAAAAATGAACATAATGCTGAATATTAAGAATGAAGATGATGTTGATGGTGATGAGTTGGATGAAGATGCTGATGTTGATGATTATAATACAACAAACAAAATGCTATGTATAATATAAATACATGTTTATGCATTGCTTTTTTTCAAGCCAAATTATTTACTTTAGGTTTTTTTTAGTTTATATTCTTGCTGTGTTTTGTCCTTTTTTGTGGCTTGTGGTCCCTTTGTGTCTTTCATAGTTGATTCAATTATAAGGTCAATAATGGCAACAAACATTACGTGATGAAAATGTCTTGATCATTCGTACGCACTATCTGGATGAGTTTATACCAAAGGCTATTCATAATGTTATTAATATTTGAAATAATGGACAGGATTTATTACCAGAATAACCAAAATCTCTTTATGGCCATTATCTATAATTAAATCTTTGGGGCTCTAAATGTTGATACTGAAAATGAAGAAAATAAAAGAAGAAAGATTGAAATATGAAAACATGTCACGTAAAAAAGGTAAGTGTTGAGAAATTGGAATAAATTTTACCTTCGAATTGGGATTGAATTGAAATTTTCGGAAAATTATTCAATAAAAGACACGAGTGTGTCTGGAAATTGAAGATTTTACAGTTGAGAGCGATAGAGTTATGTAAATGTACCAAGTGGTTGCAGGTTTGCCTCAAGGATGGTTTATTGACTCGTGTTTGGTGTTTGACTCTCATTTACCCATCATCATAGACATAGGTGAGTTGGACCACATCATTTTAGGCATCATCATAGATGATGGGCCAGACATCATCATGGATGGAGGTGAAGGCATCATCATTGAGGAAGGAGCATGCATCATCATTGACGGTGGCGAAGGCATCATCATAGCTCCAGCTGAAGGCATCATCATTCCAGATCCAGTCATCATCATGCCAGGAGCATCAGCCCATTTCATCATCATAGGACTTGGATGGCTCATCATCATGTTATTGCCACCATTGCCCATATCAGCGCTCATAGTCATAGGCATGGACATCGACATGGAAACAGGCATCACCATAGACATTGGAGATGGAGCAGGCGATGGAACTGGCACGGGAATAGGGATCGGCATAGGCATTGGCATTGGCATTGGGGAGCTCATGTGCATAGGCATTGGACTGATATTTAGAAGGAAAGAAAATGAATTTTCAATGGTAATAATAATATCAACAGGTAGCTGGTTAGGTTGATGAAAAAAGAGTCTCACCTTGGCATCCTGGAGAAACATTGACAAGTGAAGAGGAAAAAAATTGAAATTAATTTAACATAATACAATATTAATATTCATGTGAATATTGATACATACGGAAGCATCATAACTTGTACATTTGGTGGAGGAGGAGATGAAGATTGTTTCTCTGAATTTGATGGACTCATTGGGGCTGACTTTTCTGATGAATAAATTTGCATTACTGGACAACAACCACCACCACCACCATCACCACCTCCTCCAGAAGATTTTTTCATCATCATTCCATCATCATCCATTCCCATCATTGACATCATTGGCATCATCATTGATTCATCGCCCATTGGATTCATCATCATTCCATCGCAGTCTGTGGTATAAAGAAAAAGAATAAATGAGAAAAGGAAAATTAAGTAAATTGTTGAACAAAGTTGGTAACTAGCTTCTAATCAATTGTAACTTCCTAGAGTTTCAAAATGAAATTTATCCAGACCTTGATGGGATATCTTTTTAGACAAGACTAACGGTGATAAATCACATTCAAGTTAAAATTTTGACCCAAAATGAGAGTTACTTAATTGAAACTGTTTCTCTCTCGTTATTCTGATTTGTTATGTGACAATATTGCAAGTAGACCAAGTTAACCAACAACCGTCTGGTTAATTTGATTTGAAATCGGTAAAACAGATTCAGTCAGTTGTTTCTTGTTGTCTGGATAGTTAATTAGCTAATTGCAAGCGAATGGGTTTAGTGAAGGAAATAATGAAAGAGTAAAGAGGTTAGAGTCTTGGCTTTAAAAAAGATTACAAGAAAAGAAGACATTAACAAAAGGAAACGAACAAATAATGGAAACTTGAGGCAACCCAGAATTCATTCTAATCAAGATTGATCAATATCATGATTATATTAATAATTTAATAGTTTAATAATGATATTAATGCGAACAGAACATGGAAATCTGCTAATCACAAAGCTGTTCTCAAAAAAATTGATTCATTTTAGTTGACAATGTTTTTAGGCAACTGCTATGGAATAAAAAAAACACTAACGAGAAAAAACTTGATCAATTTGAGTATGGCTCTGGTTATTTGATTTGAATGTACATAAATTTATGGGAATTATCTAGATGCTGATTATGAAGCTGGTTAAGGAGGACCTGCAAAATCTCCTGTTCTCGATTTTTTTTGAAATGTTGATTATCAGACACAAAATTTAATGCTAATTTCAAAAATCAAATCTATTTTTTTATAGCATGCATAATTTCTGAGATATCGGCCAAAATATTTAGATATCACATAGTATTAGTGACCTTTTAAACATAATGAAGATGTCGTCTAAACCAGCTAAATCTTGACATAATCAATGTAAGCAAGCATGCTGAATAATATAGTGAAGGTTTGGTTCCTGAAAAAATAGCCAAACAGGGTTAAAATTGTAAAAAACTGAATTTGAATAAGCGTCTTTTTGAAAATAATGAAGAGGCCGTCTAAACCAGCTAAATTTTGACAAAATCAGTGTAATTGAGTATGCTGAATAATCTAGTGGTGGTTGCAGCTTTGAAAAAATAGCCAAACAGATTGAAAATGGCAGAAAACTGGATTTCGTTAAATTTTACTAAATGTCAATGCAGCACCCTGTTTGGCTATTTTTTCAGGGACTTAACCAACACCATATTATTTGCTATGCTCAATTACATTTATTTTGCCAAGAATCAGCTGGTTTAGACGGCCTCTTCTATTTTCAAAAAGACGCTTATTAATGCCTGTTCAAATTCAGTTTTTTACAATTTTAACCCTGTTTGGCTATTTTTTCAGGAACCAAACCTTCACTATATTATTCAGCATGCTTGCTTACATTGATTATGTCAAGATTTAGCTGGTTTAGACGGCATCTTCATTATGTTTAAAAGGTTACTAATAAACCGATAATTTAATATGTTTTTTGCAATTTTGACCGTGTTGGGCGATTTTTTCAGTGGTCAAACCTTCACTATATTATTCAGCATCCTTGATAACATAGATCACGAATAGAATCGACTGGCTTAGCGACCTCTTTTAACGTGCTAAAAATGCAACCTTTGAATCATAATATCAACTTTCCTTTCGAATGCGTTGTTGGAGCAAAAAAAGAAATAAATATTCGGAATCAGCATAAAAAATTACATTCAAAAAAGTTCATTTGATAAAAATATCCTAAGAGGTGATTTTCCCTATTCATTTGCAGGTCCTCCTTATTTTGAAGGCTGAAAGGTTATCGAGAAATGATTTTGCGATGCAATAAAGTTCACAATAGATGTGACGAGAGAGAGAGATGAATAAATGAATTATGATCATAATCAATGATGATGGATGTGAAAAGGCATATCAAGATTTAGATACTCTTCGTCTGTGTGAGTGTGTCAAAATTTTCAAGCTAAGGATAGAGAGCTTAAAAGTTGAATGAGAGATTCCTTAAATTGTTGTGAACAACATGGCGCATGAAGGCGAGATGGATGGAAATGTAGCAGAAAAGGATGAAAGGCAAGAAATTGGAAAATATTGAAAAGACTGATATTCATACACAAATTCTGATGGAGAGTTTCAAGACATGATTTGACCCCAATTGTGAGAGTTAAATCTTAGAGAGGAAAAAACGATTGGCAATGAACCAAGAATAAAATTCCTCAAAATGAGCCATATCGAAAGACAACACCTGAAGAGAATGGAAAGAATCAAAACTGTCCGGTCTTCTTGAAGATAGTCAGGCCCATCATGCTAATTCCGAAATATCTATACATTTATGGACCTCTTTTTGGACTGAAGAACTCATGAATATATTCTGATGATAGAGGAACCGAAGAGGATATTGAATTACTAATAGTAATTGGTGGTATTGGGTAATGAGTAAAACAATGTTGAAAAAGACACAGAAAAGTATCATCGAGAAAAACATGATGTAAACATAAGGGTCAAACGTGATTTCAATTTTGATGAGAAGGTTCTTGGTGAAGATGATGATGCTAATGGTTGCAAAAATTACACCATAATTTACATCAATTCTCAGTAAAATGGTTCTCTCTGCAGGTCTGTTAATTACACTTTTGATAAATAGTTATCTAAATAGACAAAATCTGGTAAAAAGGGTTCAAGATTAGCCATGAACCATTTATACTAAGCCATCATTTTGTTGATTGTCGTCACTATCATCATTAAGACAAGCATCTGGAAATAAAATAGAGGAAAAAAGAAGGGATAGAAAAAATGTATCGTCTTACCTCCATCACAATTACCACCCATAGATCCGTCTTTGCCTTGAAGTTAAGAATCATTAAAAGAGATAAACTTGAAAACTTGACCAAACGTAATTTCCATTAAAATGGCAGTTGAAGAGGTAACACTTATGTCTACAACGGATGCTGGACACTAGATTGAAATTTGAATGGTTAATTAATAATATCAACTTACCCATTTTTTTCATGTATTTCATGTCCATCATTTTACCATTTAAAGGATTATAAATAAGAGACGTAATGGAAACAAAGAAAACCAAAAGGGGCGCTAAAAACATGATGATTCATTCGCTCAAATATAATCTTTTGGTTAATGTAACTAAATCTAGTCTTGTTTGTTGTCGTTTCACCACTAGTAGAGATTTAAGTTTAATTATTAATTTTGATCAAGTTTGTTAATCTGATGTTCGTTCTGCCTTCAATTAACTGTTAATTCAAGATGATAGATAATCAAGTAAAACGGTTCAATCATTTTCTGGCTTACAGATCAAAAGGAGTCATAATCAGGGTTGAAAGAGGTGAGTAATGTGTTTTGTTCATTATTGAACTGCCTTTTCTTGTTCTTGTTTTTTCTTTGTTTTAAATCTTTTCATTAAAGTGATTTTGATTTAATCTGGTGTACATTTAGGTTAACATAGTGTGGTGATCATTATTGTTTTCATAAACCGTTTTTGCCGTGATAATTGGAATGTTACACAGCTGGTTGTGGATTGTGTTGTTCAATAATCCTTTATATTTCCTGTTTTCTCGGCTATAAAATCTTTTCAATTTTCCTATTTTCCCAGCCTGTTTTTTTTTCATTCAACATCGTATTTCTGGTCGAATTATCTTAACCTTGATTGAAGAAATCAATTTTGGAAGGGTCAACTAAAGAAATTCTTTGCAACATGCATTAAACGATAATTGGAAGATTGACACAAACTCTGGTCTTCATTTGCTGTTAATTATTATTTACTAGAAAGATTCAATATAACAGGAAGCCAAATTATGACCCACAGTCGGAGAAGACGACAATGCTGGACTCGATAATGATACATGATATAAGCAACTGTAGTTGATGAATTTATCTTGATGCAACCATAACTCGTATCCATGTGAAGCTTCATTCTAATAGGATTTTCCTTTCAATCTTGGTTTTTTATTCTTGTCTATTAAGTGACAATTCCACTTTTTATAACAAGTCTAATTCATCATTTGCATGTAATGTGAAAAGAAACGGTCAGACTATTTGGTCTCATCAGAGGAAAATTTCATCCACATCAATCAAATTATTCGTTCCATTATGATTACCTATGTGTACATTGTGCATTTTTTTCTCATGTGTGTATACCAATTTAAGATTCAACATTGGACAACAATGAAAGCTATTTTGGTGTGCTTTGATTATGTGGAGACAAATTTAATAACAGATTAATATTTTCCCATAATTCAATTTGTTTTCAGTTACATGATGGACATCATTTGATATTGTCAATCAACCAAGAAAATATGAAACTAATAAATTATTTGGTATATTTTCAATTTAGAAACCACACTTGATTGGCATCTTCTTCATCTTTCGCAGACTCTGTTAAATAAGTCCGACAAAAAATTATGGTTAATCCATTGATGTCCAAATGATGATTCTTACTCGTTAAACAATTTGTCGTTAATTTACTGAACATTTCAGATGGATAAACTAGTTGAATCTGTCAAAAATAAGAGCACCTTAACAAGAAATGATAGATCGACACTCAATCATATTCTTGAGCATCTCCAGAACTTGTCGAAACAGGTCTAAAGTTTTGTTTAGTTTACTTTAAAGAAAATTCATCTTATAAAAGCCCAATCATTCTATTACTCATTGGTTCTTTGACATTCCAAAATTGAGAATTGGAAACTATGGAACCTGCAGCATGTCTTTATTAAAGACTGATGTACAATAAAAGACAATTTGATAATCTTTTTATTTATTTTTTAATTTGAATCACTATTTCGGAGTAGAAATTTATATTTGGAGCGAGTCTTCATATGATCAACAATATAGTCAATAGATGGCATTGTTAGTCAAACATGTGTTAATTTACAAAATAAAAATAATGTTATGTTATGTTATCTGTTTTAATTATTTATTGTAATTAATTGTGATCTGATTATCATCGGAAATGAATTTGATGTCAATTACAAGAAGATGCTTCAAAGGTAATTTTAAACAGATCTTTACTTCATAGTATAAACCTTTATTCATTAAGACTTATTCTGTTACAGCTTCGAATTTATTGCAATCTCAAAGAGTTGTTCCCATAACTATTAAATTTAACAGTAAACTTGCGGGTGAAACCGACCAAAATGCCAATACAAATGCTGACATTAGTCTTGAGAAAGTTGAATTGATGAAAAGGCTTGCTAAGTAAGTAAAGTTTCTTCATTTTCCGTAATCATTTAAATTGTTTAGAGATATTGACTTGAACTATTTTTTTCTGTCTAGAAAATATCTGGTTGATTCTTTGCCATACCCAAAAGTTAGTAAAGAAGACCGAGAATTTCTGTCTAAAGGATTCATCACTGAAAAATTAGAAGTCAAAGTTGCCGACCAACCTATCAAATATCTACCGGAACTTGATCCAGATTCAGAGCCATTCAACCATATTTATAAAGATGTTGATGATAAAGGATTTTTCACTCGTACCGAAAACATAACTGAAAAAGATCCTGACAGATGGTTCTGGGTTGAAAGACTGATTAAAAGAAAAGAATTATCAGACTATCCGAAATACGCTGACCAGGAACCTGACAAGCAAAATTTTCCGTCTGGTTACACGCCGATTAGCAAAACTAAACCTAATTTACCATATTTCATACGTCGAACTCGATCTGGAATGTTTCCAGTCTATAAATTGATTAATGGGAATGATGAAGTTCATACATTCATTAAATTTATCGATGGGGATGTTTGGAAAGCGCGTGATGATATTATTAACTATTTAAAAAGTATCAAACAGCTTACTGTTGAGGATAATTTGGTTTCAGTGAATGAAGTCAAAGGAGCACTTACTTTCAAAGGGAATCATGTGCTGGATGTAGTTGGCTTTTTAAATGATAAAGGTTTCTAGTAATAGTTGTATCAATGTAATAAACATTTTGTTAAATAAAAATAGCACCAATTTTGTACATAAATTAAATTCACATTTGATTATGTCAGCCAAATTAAATCAATTGAAAATCTAAATGAGGAAAATGTTTACTGACAATGTCAGAAATGCAATTGTTGTCCTCTATTGAATCATCTGATGGATTTTACGTATAGCTTTAAATATTTTGGCTCATCAGGCCTACTGAAATCTCGCCTTGATCTGGTTGCCTCATATTGATGGCCTTTTGACGATTAACCATGGCTCTTGATTCTTCAAGTGAACCTCTTAGTTTTGGCTAAATTTGGTTATTGAAGGTGTCTCAGTTCGTTTAGTTAAAAACCTATCTGGTCTCAAAATAATGTTATTAAACAAGATAAACGATCAAATTATTCACACATTTAAATGGATGCTGCTTCACCCGAGTATTTGTATATTAATTCATTATCATCCTCTTCGTCTTGAATTATCAATTAATACACGCGTCTACTAATGATTAATAGAGTCTAAACCAGTAAGGTTTAGAGAGTATTTCTTAGGCGTAGCCATTTGTTAAATGCTGGTTTACCTTTAACGCCATATTTCTATCAACTGAAACTGAATTTGTAGGCTACGAATGTAAAATTCAAATTATGTTCTCACCGAATCTCTCAATTGTAATTTAAACCGAAAAAAAATTTCAATTTCCTTAAAAATAAAAAGACAATGAATTTTGATTACCAAAATTTATTTATTTCATGAGATGATACAATTAAAGAAATTTGTATCTTTTAATTTTCTTAAAGTTGACCACCACGAAGTCGTAATACTAAATGTAAAGTTGATTCTTTCTGAATGTTGTAGTCAGAAAGGGTTCGACCATCCTCAAGCTGTTTACCAGCGAAGATGAGACGCTGTTGATCAGGTGGGATTCCTTCCTTGTCTTGGATTTTAGCCTTGACATTTTCAATGGTGTCGGAAGGTTCAACTTCCAAGGTGATGGTTTTACCAGTGA
This sequence comes from Tetranychus urticae, assembly GCF_039701765.1. Taxonomy (NCBI): domain Eukaryota; kingdom Metazoa; phylum Arthropoda; class Arachnida; order Trombidiformes; family Tetranychidae; genus Tetranychus; species Tetranychus urticae. The sequence goes on along the minus strand of NC_142958.1, from coordinate 17,726,292 downwards.
GGGTTTTGACGAAAATTTGCATACCACCACGAAGTCGCAAGACCAAGTGAAGGGTAGATTCTTTTTGAATATTATAATCACTGAGAGTACGACCGTCCTCGAGCTGTTTACCAGCGAAGATCAAACGTTGTTGGTCAGGTGGGATACCTTCTTTGTCTTGGATTTTGGCTTTCACGTTTTCAATAGTATCAGAAGGTTCAACCTCAAGTGTAATGGTCTTACCAGTAAGAGTTTTTACGAAAATTTGCATTCCACCACGGAGACGCAAGACCAAATGAAGAGTAGATTCTAAATAAAGCCAAAAAAGGATAACACAATTATTTAAAAGGCAACAATAATGTAAACTAGCCTCCTAACAATCACTCAAAAGGAAAGCTATTATATAGGATATAGGTCAAGAATAATTACCTTTTTGGATATTATAATCAGATAATGTACGTCCATCTTCGAGTTGTTTTCCAGCGAAGATCAAACGTTGTTGGTCGGGGGGAATACCTTCCTTGTCCTGGATTTTAGCCTTGACGTTTTCAATGGTATCGGAAGGTTCAACTTCCAAAGTAATGGTTTTTCCAGTGAGGGTTTTAACGAAAATTTGCATACCACCACGAAGTCGTAAGACCAAGTGAAGGGTAGACTCTTTTTGAATGTTGTAATCGCTCAGGGTACGTCCATCTTCAAGCTGTTTACCAGCGAAGATCAAACGCTGTTGATCGGGTGGGATACCTTCCTTGTCTTGGATCTTGGCTTTAACATTTTCAATAGTGTCCGATGGTTCAACCTCAAGGGTGATGGTTTTTCCAGTAAGAGTCTTGACGAAAATTTGCATGATGAAAATCAATTGAAAGTTGACAAAGGTTTAAAGATTAGAAATTGAACAAAGAGAAAACTGTAAAATTGAGTGAGAGTTTGATACGCAGTTAACCAACAATAATCGTTGAATAAAGCTTTTCCTTGAAGTAATGCTGCTTTTAAAGAGAAACTGGTTTACCAACCTAAAAAGGGGGAAGAAAGACAAAGGCTTGAAAGGTGTACTTCTGCTCACTTTATACCAATCAGAAGCTGATTTAGAGTTCACTTTGATCACTTTCAGCCAATAGAAGAGCTTGTAACTGTTACCAAGGGGGTCGACACTATCGATAGGTCGATAGTTGAAATGAGGAAATATCGATGAGTCAACATGGCTGAGTCAAAACATTTGTTTTGTTAATAGTTACGTCAACGATTTTTATTTTTATTTATGTTACCTTTTTAACGATTTTTTATCATTATTGTTATTTTTATATAAATACGCTGTTAATTGTTTGTTTGGTTTGAATTTTTTATTCTCAAATTGTTAACCTAATCATGAAGCGTGTCATTCTGGTTCGGACTTGTGGTAGTCTCACTTTAAATGTGACCCCAGCTTCTAGTCCAGATAAAATGAAAAAATCGATCAATTCAGCTTTTAAAAAATGGTATGATACAATTAAAAAAGTTCCTTTCCAATTGACCCAATCTGATTACGTTCTGGATGGTTCTTGTGGTCCTAAAGAAACATTGGGTTCTTTATATAAATACATCAAGGATTCTGATTATTCTGAAATTGAGGGTGTAAAAATGTCAGCTGCAACCAAGGCTACAATGTTTGAGAAATTGTTTGCTAAAAGATTGGCAGAACTTTCTCCAATTCAATTGACATTTAACCTTGATGTGGATGATGGTGGTGGTGAGAAAACTGGTAATAGCGTAAATGTTAGTGAGACTAAAGTTTTGCTCATTGATTATGCTTCAGAGAAGGAGTTAAAGTTTAATATAAATATTGATTTGGTTGATGAGTTTGCAGAGGACACAGGACTCAAGGGCTTACCTAAAGTTTTAACTACCTCCTTGCGACGTCAAATTGAAGAGATGAGAGCCTGTGTTCAAGTCTTTTTTGATTTAGACACTAATAAGATTCATTTGCCCAAGGCTTATCATTTTCGTCTCAAGGATCATTCACCCAATTTATTGACTCTCATTTATCCTGCCTCATTGTCTGACTCTGAATTGATTGACTATAGACGGAAACTTCATGAAAAATTGGCATTGCCCTTAGATCGCCCTTATATCCGTAAAGCTAATTTACTCAAGCTTGATGGAAACAGTTATAAAAGCCGTTATTTAATCAACCCACACGTTACTGTTCCTTCGTCTGGATTAGAATCTGGTAAAGTTACAGCTGTTCAAGGAAATTATGCTTATCACCACTACATGCAGGATGGATTTAACGATGTTGGTTGGGGTTGTGCGTATAGATCTTTACAAACAATAATCTCCTGGTTCATGTTACAAGGTTACATTGAAATAGATAGAGTTCCAACACACAAGGAAATTCAAGAAGCCTTGGTTGCATGTGGAGATAAAGAGGTCAACTTTATTGGTAAAGAAAAGTGGATTGGATCTCAAGAAGTCTCATACGTATTAAGTCAGCTATATAACATTTCTTCTAAAATAATGTTTGTCAATTCAGGTCGAGAATTGGGTTCAAAGGGGAGTGAGTTGAAACATCATTTCGAAACTAATGGTACACCTATCATGATTGGTGGTGGAGTTTTGGCTCATACAATTCTTGGTATAGACTTTGATGAGAATTCAGGTCAACTCAACTTTCTAGTGTTAGATCCTCACTACACTGGCCCAGAGGATTTGTCTACAATCATTAAAAAGGGTTGGTGTAACTGGAAGTCACCTGATTTTTGGGATCCAAGTGCTTTCTATAACCTCTGTATGCCCCAAAAACCTCAAGTTTTTTGATCCATTCGAGCTTATGGTTAAATTTAAATGCTGTTTTAATTATAATTTATTAAACTTTATGGAACAGTTTGTTTTTTTGGTTAAATCCTGGTTAAACTACGCAATAAGTAAACTCGTCAAGCAATAGCTTTTTAAAGTTTGCACAGTGTTAGTAAAATGATGATTCACTGACAGTTCAGGAACAAATCAAGTCACATTTTGTTATTTAATCATCAGTCAACAAGTAACCTTGGAAAATTATATTAAAGACCTGAATTACAAAGAAAAGCCTAATCTTAGGAAAGAAGCACATGAACGCTTAAAACTTGGTTAATGCCCAATGATCATGAGCTTTCAATCTTCTACGGTTTCAACTGCGTGTCTCATCTTCCTTATTTTCTTGAAATGTAAAAGCAAGCATGACTACTAAATGGCTGCCAGATTTAATAGACTTGAGGATGAACAGTTTAAAGTTGGTTGAACAAGAATAAGTTCTTACAGATCTTCCTAGTTAAAGCAATAATGTTGATATCTTGTTTTCCATTTACTGTGAAAAGCTTTAGTTTTTATAAACAGATTAGCAGTAAATAAGCAAGATTAGATTTTGACTGCGAAAGCATAAGTTTACTTCACAAGATCAAAAACCTTCAGCAAACAAAACATTGAACCCAAAAATAGAGAAGTGAACAAATTAAATGCACTTGAAGCATCAAGGAGAAAGTGTACTAAAAAATCACTGAATTCATTCTAATTCACTAAACGATTCTAGATTGATCCATTTAACAAACATTATCTCAGTTAACAAATGAGACGTAAATGAACGTATCTCAATTCCAGGTAATCAAACAGGATAGCATTTTTATCATTGAACAGTCTTGTGATTTATTCCTATTTATAATTTCATTGTTTTCCCTCAATCAGAAAATCCTGTGACAAACACAAACTGAAATCATCCTCAAGTATTGCGTCCATTAATTAATCTACCCAATGAAGAGATTGCGCTTTACAACTGACTAACTCAAGGAACCTGACTCAAGATGTTTCAGACGCCATCTCGTTGGTAAAGTACCAGAATAAATATAGATTATTTGATTAGAGAAAAGAGATTCTGAGGATGTTTTTCTCGTGGAAAGTCTGAGTAAATTCTAGGAAATCTGAACAGATATCGTGAACGAGAAACAATTTAAATGCGAAGTAAGCTGTAAAGATTAACCATATGGGAGACAAATGCTTACCAGAAGACAGCGTTCAAACATACGGAATTAATGAGGAATAGTGAATTGACAAGAATCCAAAAGCTTATTTTCTGGTTTTGGTTAAATTAATTAATGTTTTGAGCAAATGTCAGGTTCGATTGCATTCAAGTCTAATCACGAAAAGCCAATATTAAAAGTCAATCAATCTTGGTTTACCAGCACTAAGGATTCGATTATTGGAAAACTATTATTGATAAATATTCTGTCTAGACAATAATCAATAATTTCTAGAAAATCTTATTTTCTTATTAAATATTTAAAATTATGTCTTTTCGGTTGCTTGTCCATGACTCAATAAAGTATCATGAATTTAATTCAGGTCATTCGATCATCTTTTGATTTCGTATTCTTTGTTTCATATCTTATTTTCTGAGCATTAGTTAGGCCCAATTTCAATATTTTATTGTCTCCATTTTGAGATACTCATCATTCACATTGTCAGTTCCTGGAAACTTGAGCTTTATTTATGACTCTATTTTTTCAATGATAAAGATCTTTAATATTAACTGATCAATTTGGGCCTTTCAATTCAATCTTTATCTGAATTAACGTTTGAAAGTGAGCTTTCAACATGTGATTGTACTCAAAACCCTACAAACACAGTCGAATCACAATTGTACCGTGATTCACAATTAGAATGAATTTCTCAGTTCTTTCGCACTAAGCGTTACTTTCTGTCTCTGAATTTATGAGCCTTTCCAACCCGAGGTTGCTATGAGAAGCAATGATTAAAGATTACTAAATACATTTTCTTGCATTATGAGAAGAGAGCAACCATTTCTCATTCCTCTAACAGGTTGCCTTTGTCAAAATCGACTTCTATTAATATTTCAGACCCAAGTTGTTTTACTAACAAGCTCAACAATTTGAGTATACATCTGATTTCAAGGCTACATCAACTATTATTTGACTCAATATTTTTATCCACTGATACCATTTTAACAGCTGTGCCAATGTTATTTATTATTGAAGACTTGAAAATAGTCAATTTACTTTGTTTTTCCTTCTTCCAAATGAAATTCTTCTTGTTTGGGACATGGCTACCCAATCAAGGCACACAAGATGTACCACTATAAACAAGCCATGCACAGTAGATTTATTTTACAGAATTTGAAAAATAGAAGCAAACAAAGGCTAATGGTTGGTATGAAAAAGCACATGTGGAGCATTTTGCGGATAAAGAGTTGTTCTTTATGAGCTTGTACTACAGCCAGTATGCCAGGCTCATAACAAATTGAATATTATTTAATCTGGATTCAAAAATATTCCGCTTCTCTTTTCGAGCCCTCGTTAGTCTGCAGTGTGGTGAGTTTCCTGTTTGCCAGGGGTTTCTTTAATCTCTTGTTCGGAGTTAAATGAACCTAAAAATTGTTTTCTCTTTCCATTCTCTTTGGTTCAATTATTCCGAATTTTTTGGTCTTCGAAAAGCTTTTAACTCTTTTTCACTACGATCTGTTTAACATTTTTCATAAACTTTGAGTTCAATTCCATATCTTTGGTCAGAAGATAAAATTTCATTAATTTCTGAATGGAAAGAGTAGGCCTGAGGCAGGATTTCAAGATAGGTATACAACTACTTCTGGATAATACATGATGCAATAAGCGTATAACATTTGCTCAGGTCGATTTCATCATGGATAGAGTTGGTCTTTGGAATAAATTGAATTTAAGATTTCAATTGCCATGTATTTTCAAAGAAATAGTCTTTTTCTTTGTAAATCTCTCCATCATTGAACAATTTCCATTATTTCAATCAATGTTTCCCTTCGCCATGTTTCCACTAGTTACACTTAAATACACTATGAACTATACTTACGTCGAATGTGTTTGAACAAAGACCACACAAAAGTCAAGCCTTTTAATGAAACTGCTAATCACGTATTTAAATGCCCCTTGAAATAAGAATAAAGAAATTAAAATTTATCTAAATTGAGTTTGGTTTTGAATTTAAATCAAGAGACTGGTGTCGACATCTATTGAGCAAATATATAAAATGTGACCTAAAATTTAATTGAATGATGTTTAACTTGAACAGTTTAAGTTATCAGTTTATTGGCCCAAAAAGCAAATATCGATAAAACTGACATAGGCCTTCAACTAGCTATTTCTTATCAGGAAATCGAAAGATGGCTTGAAAACGAAGAAACTGTCACATTGCCTCCTTTATTTGTCCGCACGGCAGCTATTAAAGATCTCAGCACAATTATTGATCTTTGGAAAAAACAATCAAGTATTATCAATTCATTAAGTAACTCTTTCTTGAAACCATCATACTGATCAATAATTGAATTTCAGTTCATCAATTATCAGTGCTAAGAGCTGACATAACCTACGACAGTTGAATCAATTCGATAGAAATGTCCAAACTCAATTTAGCTGCTTAGCTGAGACTTTGATGAAAAAATTGACATGACGGGTTCTCGTTTACCCTTACCGATACGTTAATCGTTTGGATACAACGAGTTGAACGAATTTGAGGTATTCAATTACAAAAATCAGCTCGAAACTATTATAATACATATATGAAAATAAGAAATGCAATTTTCGCTTGGCAAGTTGTTTAATTTCATTTTTATAAAGCAATATTATGTTACAATTGTGATCATCTTTAGCGAACAAATTTACATGGTAATTTGATTGATTGAAAAAACATCAACATTTAGCAAAATGAGAGCAAAGAAGGAAAAATTTGAAGATAGAACAAGAAAAATAATTGTTCATGAGAAAGATGGTTAAGAAGAAGGGAATAGGAAAAGGAAATAGAAATGTAAAGCAAATTGTGATCATTAGGGAAGTTAAGGTTTTGGTTACAAATAATTTACAATAATTTATGATGAAAAATAGATAAGACCAGTTAACATGCTTTTCTCAATTAATTTACAAGTCTTTCAATTTTCCTTTTTTCCATGAAATCTCCATAGGAGAAAATAAAATCTTTTTTGTTTCAATAGTTGACCTAAAATGACAAGCTCTGGTTCGTGGTTTTATCTCTATTTACAATAGACTTTGATGACGATGATGATGGCTTTTTTCATGATAATGTAACAGATGAAGGTGACAAGGAAGAAGATAAAGATGATGATGATGATGTTAATGACTTTAGAGACGGTGAAGATGAGAATGATGATGAATTATTATACAAAGGTTCGGGTGAAGCAGCATCCATTAAAATGTCTAAATAAGATGTTGATCGTTTATCTCGTTTAATAACATTATTTTTGAGATCAGATAAGTTTTTAACTAAACGCACTGTGACACCTTCAAGAACCAAACTATAGCCAAAACTAAGAGGTTCACTTGAAGGATTAAGAGCCATGGTTAATCGTCCAAAGGCATCGTATTGATAAAAAATGGAGTTTGCACCGACAACCGGATCAAGGCGAGACTTGAGTAAACCTGATGAGCCAACATATTCAAAGCTGTATGTAAATCCATCAGATGATTCAATTGAGGACAACATTTTCATTCGAGACATTGTCAGTGAACATTTTCCTCCCTTCGAGTTTTCAATTGATTTAACTTGATTGGCATAATCACGGAAAAGGTGAATCTTGTTGCCAGAGGAATCAGTGATTGAAGATAGTTTACCAAATGAAGTGTTTACATTGTAACTAAAGGTATAAATTGTCTTTTTATTTGAACCAGAAGATAAACTTCGAGTGGTTAAATGTTGCCCATAACGATTAAATATGTAAACCTCTAGAGATTCAGAGGAAGTTATTGAATATTCATGGTTTTCATCCAGTGCGGGAAGTGAAGTGTGAACTGATCTTATTCGCAGGTTTCCTTGATCACAGATATGAAGGCTTCCATCGGGTGTTACGGTAATTGAAGGAATGGCAGACATTTTAGAGGTTAAAGCAGTATTTACATCAACATTGAAACATTCACAGTTATTTTCCATGCATGAACAATCTAAATCCATTCCTGCATACTTGACGATTCTTCCATCGCCAGTTACAAGGCGAACTCGGTTAATCATTTGAGAATCACTTTCAGCTATAAAGAGATCACCATTTGTCGAGAAAGCAATTGATTGAGGAGTTTCCAGGAAAACTTGAGTTCCAAGTAAATTTTCAGCTTCCTTCTTGGACTCTGGATCTTCTTGAGCTGTAATTACGGATGAACAGTGAGTTGGTCGACCAGCAACCACTCTGATGCGTCGATCAGGTGTCAACTTGAGAACCATGTGATCATCAAGAATATGAAGTGAATTGTCAAGAGGATTGATTGCCAGTTCCGTGGGCCAACGAAGGTTAACCTTTTGAACAGGAATGGTTCCAGTACAGGGAAAGGGTTTCCAGTGCAGCTTGTGATAATGGTCACCAATAAGAGTGTGAATGTTTCCGTTTACATCAACATATCTAATGTTGGTTCCATCAGCAATAAACAGTTCACCAGTCAATGAAATGGCGATTCCTTTAGGATAAGCAAGACGAGCAGTTCGAGCTGGACGATCATCACCACAAAGCAACTTGTCTCCGGGTAAACACTTCACTCCAGAGCCGACAACAACCTCCAAATTGGATCTGGGATCGGGTGGATTGGAGCTGTTGATTGTTCGTAAAATTTGATGCTTTTCAGGATCGGAAATGTAAAGTTTACCATCAACTGGACCCATGACTAAATGATACCGATAAGCAACCTGAGAAGCTGAAAGTTCAACAATGGTGGTAACCTGTCCATCAGGGGTTATACGACGGATAAGGTTAAAGTCACCCACATAGATGGATCCATCAGGACCTGAAGTTAGAGCTACTGGAGCCAATAGACGCTGTTCACCAGCCTGTCCATTACAATAGGCACAATGAAGTGGCCTTTGTTGTCCATCGCCCATCAAGGTGGTCATAATGGAAGGCAACTTTTTCAAGTAAAGTGTTGATCCATCGCCCTTTTGCAAGATTCCTTCATGGAAATTGTATCGATGGTGAACATCCAGATTCCAACCTCCAATCTCCGAAATGGACATGTCATGACCAGCAACTTCCACTGTTTGAACTTCCCAAATGATTTGTGGACAATTGAGGTATTCGTATCCAACCGAGACGGTAGCTGTTGCCACTCCGTAAACCTTTTGTCGGTAAACATTTCGACGATTCCATGAGTAAGTGTATGAAATGTGAGGAACAGCTTCAAAGATTTGCTCGAAAAGGTTTCCTTCTAATGATATCTTGAGATGGACTAGACGAAGGGACGATGGAATGCGATCATTGGTCAATGTTAAATCAATTGTTGAAAGATAACCAGATCCTCGGTTTGAATGGTAGATTAGGTTAACCTCAGTTCCTGGAATTGCGATGCTCTCTTGGACAATTTTACCCTCTTCGAGAATCATCTTGTTGCTCTTGCTGGACAGTGAAGATACACCATTGAAACCCGATTTCCATGTGCCTCGGATAGAAGGTCTCATTGACTCGTAATCGTGTTCAACACAAATGGATGATCGATGGTCAGCCAGTTTAACTTCATCCGAGTTCATCTTAACCTCACCAATGACAACAATTTGATTCCAAGGAACAAAAACTGTTCTCTGAGTTGGTTTAAAAGGTTCACGTCTAAAGTCAAGAGTAACTGCTGATCCACCGTTAACCATGATATCAAACCAACCAGCTTCTCGAGAAACAACAATACCAAGATAATGATCATTAACAACACCAACTCGAACTCCCATCAGACCATAGCCCGAAGGTGAAACAACTTGACCTCGAATAACTGAAGCTTGGCTAAATAAGACGGAGAGAAAAAAAAGAACAAAAATAATCAATAAAAATATGAATAAAATGGACATGAAAATGTACAAAGAAAGATGTTCAAAGGATGGCAAAATGTTAAGACGAGAGTTGTTTTGATTTGAAAAGCTTTCTTTTGTGAAAACACAATATATTAATATATAATAAATCAAAATTTGCTGACAATTGAAACTCATGAAAGGCCAAAATAATGAGACCTTTTGTCAAAAAAATATTTCCTAGACTTTAACCTTTCCTGAAGCCGAGTTCAATTGAGAAAAGGAATGAAGAAAAGGGCAAATTTTGAATTTATTAGCAAACAAAAAAAGGGTTTTCAAGTTGAAGGAAATCAGTTGAAATGAAGGACCAGAAAATTTGACAAAATTAACATTGAAAACAATTAAATGAATCCTAGAGAGTCGAGTATTGAACTAATATGGGAAAATGAAAAGATGAAGATGATGGTTAAGATGACAGAACAGTTAACATTGTCAAGATGAGATATTATTTCAAAATGCTTATAAACGGTTGAGAAGAAGGAAGAAGATGGAAGAGCAAAAATGTCTAATATTTTCTTTTCTTCCTTCACCGTGTTTCTCTATCATCAAGCTTTCCTCTTTTTTCATTCAAGAACTGAATTCATCTTTCCTTTCCCGGTTAACAGGGGAGAATGGTGAAGACGAAGAGAATAAGAATAAGAAGAGAAAAGCAGAACATGTATACATCTTGATATGTCTCCCTTGGCTGCCAGAAATAATGAGAAACTCATAAAGATGATGAGGATAATGTTGGAGAAAGAGATTGGTTCGATGAAGATCATGATGATAATGATGATGGAAATGAACAAAGATATGATAAAGTTTTTACAGGAAAAGGCAGAGAAATATATTTATATATAAAAACAATCAGAGATGAAGAAAAGTGAAGGTAAAAGGTTCAGTTAAAACTATCATTATCATTATCCAGGTTCATTCCCATGATGATAGAAACGATGATAGTAACAATATCATGAAGAGAAGAAGCAAAAAAAGAGTAAAAAAGGGAAAAAAGAAAATGGAAAAGAACAGAATTGGGAAAAATCGAAACGGAAAAGGAAAAACTAGAAAAGACTCGAGAAAATAATTCATAAAAGCTGAGTTCTAGAGTCAACTTATTCGTTTTCATGAAAAGAGTAAAACTAGAAAAATGAATAATCTGAAAATGATTTATGCTGAAATGGTTGAAAAGCGATGAAAACCTTGAAAGGTCAAAGAAGGCAAAAAACGCAAAACAATAAACAGTTGAAATGATGATACAAAATTGAATTTTTTGTTTGCAAAAAGAAACAAAATTGTGGAATGAATTGTTAACCTTTTTTTATAAACAATAAAAGTTGAACATTTCCAAATGAATATCATGATAATGATGGTGATGGAAGAGTGAAAATGTTGAATAAGTAAAGAGAAACATTGCAAGTTGAACCTGCAAATGATATGTATATCAAGAAGCTCAGGCAATGTTAAGATTGAGTTTCAAGAGTTTTTACACTTTTTGTTTTCTCCATTTGGATAAATGGAAACAGCATGAGGAATGGTGAGGGGAAACGAGGAGTCAGAATTTAATGATGACTTCTACATTTTCCTTTTCCTCACTCCTTCCTTTTCTTACCAACATTGACTGGGAGTTAACCAATCATGGTAATCAAGAAAATTATCATGTAAACGAAAAATTGGCGAGAGCAAAAATTTTGCTCTCTTCAATTTTACAATAAATTCATGAGCAATCAAATCAAAAGTGTATCAAGATATCAACATTTCTCATGATAAACGGTTAAGTCAAAAGATGGTAAATGCTTGAAAAATGTGATTCATTGAAAACAATATTGAAAGTTTTGAAACAGATGAAAGCCTGAAGGAGTTTCAAGTCGCCGAGTAAAAATGCAATTTTCATTTTTCTCTTTTTAATAAGATATTTCAAGTTTCCCTGAATAAAAGGGAAAACTTGAAGAAGAAGAAATAATGAGAAAAGGCAAAATTGTTCAGTAAATAACATTACAAAATACGATTGGAGAAAAAAAGAATAAAAAGAAAAGAGAAAAAAACTTGGAATAATTGATTTGCATTTTGAGAAATGAAATAACATGAAATAACAGGATAATCAATATGATTTGGTTAAAGTGAATATAAAAAGTTCTGATAATCTTTTCTGGTAATAATATAAACCAACACAGAGTGAGATATAGATGAATAAAATGCAATAAAAATATCTCTTTTTACCTAAAAGTTTTACTTTTCTCTGAGAATGCAAAGAGAAGCTCAGAATTTTTAAACTTCTGAAGGAAAAAGATTAAACCAAGCAAAGTGAAATCAAGTGATATAACAATCGGATATGGACTGGAAATAATATCATTTCCTTATTGCCATCAAGTGTAATCAAATTTTTTGCCCAACTTATTTTATGTCTTTCATGATATTACATGGGACACAATTTTGAGCTTAAAAATGGTGAAAATGAAATTCCAAGTTTCTTTCAATTTAATTTCCAATGGAATTTTAAAGTGCCTCAAGGTAACTCATTTTTGCCTTATTTTACCTTTCGCTTTTAGTTCAATCTTTCAAATGTTATTACCTTATTGCATGATGTTGAGTTAACATTGAAATTGAAACAAGGAATATGAATAATCAGTGGAATGGCAAATTGAATGACAATTGTCAACATGATGAACCTGAACTGAATAAATGGATAACTTGACAAACAAAATGAATGGCTTAGAATAAATTCTTTGACATGATATTGTTTCATCTTTTTTCTTCTTCTTCTACTTTTCCAGAATTTCTTTCCAATCTTTCAGTTTGGTGTCAATAAAGAAGGTTAAAATGTAATAACGCACTTTTCACAGGGAAAATGCATTCAGAGAATGAAACTTGAATTTGGTGAAATCTCTTTGAAAGTGAAACAAAAAAGTTTGTCAACATTTTCTTTTCCATCCTTTTTCCTTATTCTTTATCCGATTTTCACCGAGTCTCACCTTCATCAGGGAATTGTGATGATGAAGGTAAGAGTTGATTCATTTTTACTTTTATCTTCTTTTTTTTGTTTCTAAAATTCTTTGGCTTTGCCAGCATTTTTGCTGAGGAAATTCATTGAGAAACAAAATCTTAACCAGGAGAGAAATGAAATGTCTTTTAAGGTAACAATTTCTTTTCTTCTTCTGTCACCATCTCAGAGTAAAGTACAAATGTCAACATTCCTAGGAGTGAAACTCAAATTCTTTCGCAAGTTACCCTGAACAAGATCAGGGTGAAGATGAAGATAAGAATGAAAAAAAGAAGGCAGAAAAAAGAAAAGAAAATGAAACTAGAAAAAGATTTACAAATGGACCAAAATGTGAATTCGAGCCTTTTTCGTTTCCAGGGAAAGAAACGAAAAAAAATTAGAAATTTGAAACATTTTTTTCTTCTCTCAACATTTTCAAAAGGTGAATCTTTTTTTCATCAAAACCAGAATCTAAATCTGGTCAACAATGAGCTCAAATTGTCATTGGATGAACTCTTGAAATTTTTAGTTTATTTTCCTCTTTTTTTCCATTCATTATTTTTCTGCTTCTTGTCACTGATTTCCATGAAAGTCGAAATGAAATTGACAAATGAATTTTTGAATAAAAGATGGAAAATGTTTAAATTAAAGTCGCTTTGTTTCACTTCAAGTTGATTGTTTTTAAACAGTAAAGCAATATTAACTTTGTAAAGATAGCAATTTTGATTTTTCATTGTATAATGTAATGAGATTGTAACACTAACACTAGAAGAGGAAGAAATGTGCAAGTTAAACAAAAAACTGGAAAGGGTCAAAAGAATTGAGTAAACATGAAAAAGAGATAAATCAATGAACAAAAGTTGAAACCGTTTGACAGAAGCAATTGTAATGAAAATATAAAATGCATTCAAGCTTCAACTTTTACTATTAGTTAATTTAGCTAATTTTGCTATTTAAATGCAAAGCTTTTGCGTTTCTTTCCTCTTCTTTTCCCTTCTTTTTCCCTTAACGATTTTACGCTGAATCCAGTAAACTATAATTAAGTTAACTATTCACATAGTTGGTAGTTATACAGAAGTCACCTTTGCTTCTTCATCAATCTCATCATGATGCCATTTAAGAATAACAAGAAACACAGAAGAAAGTGCAATACTGAAGAAAAATCAGAAGAGACGAGAAAAAAAAGGTTGTTCAAGTTTCAAGTGATGGTTATTCATTGAATATCATGCCATTGATCATTTCAGTTTGTTCATCTTTTCGCTTCTTGTGAGATGAACAAACATGGCACAGTCCAAGATAATGGATTGTTCAAGATAACGTTGGAAATGGCTATCATGATGACCTTCTTTGGATAAAAACTGTCCCCCTTATTCAAGACAAGAACCAGTGAAGGAGGCAAGATGAAGTAAAAAGATGATGAGGATGTCAACCATAACTTTCAACACCTCAACTCTTAACTGATTGTTGATGGAAAACATTGATTCTTTGATTTCTTCATTTTTCTTCTTTTCATCATTCCATTTTTACTCATCCCTTTACCCTAATCATCTTCATTCCTTTCCTTTTGCCTTTTAATTTTCCAACACATTGAGTTCAGGAAATGGTTAAAGCTTGCTGTCCAGTTAAATGTCCACTGAAAGTAAATAATTTTACTTTTTGCTGTTCATTTTTTTCTTCTTTTCCTTGTTTTTCTGTCTTTTTCATGATTTTTTTTCTTCACTCTTTTTCTTCTTGTCTTGCCTTCAACTGCAGAGTCACACTTGCAAGTTTGCAACAGAATTGAAATAATCAACCAACAGGAAAATTGATTGGTGAAAACTAATCAACCAGTGATTCAAGTGATTATTCAGAGATGACATTTACAATCAAAATGCAACTAGAGAGGAAAAAAACTTAACTAGACTATTGAGAGAGAAAAAGGTTTATCATGAAGAGAAGAAGAAAAAAACGAAAGAAAAAAAATCTAATCAGAATGAATCAGCATGAATGATTCTCAATGTATAATGCAAGACTGACAAATCAGGGTGTAAAGAATTAAATTGCAAATTAAATTGTAATTCAATTTTTCAATCACTCAAGTGGTTTAAAGGTTTTCAAATGAGAAAAAGCAAAAGATGTCAAAAAACATTGAAGTTGGAAAAGAGGAAGAGACACAAACAATACTAATATGGTACAAGGAGTGGAATGGTGTTTCACTCATTAAATGCTAAAAATTGATGATAAATTGGTGTTGGTGTTGATGAAGGAACATGAGAGTGATAACAATGATTGTTGTAACCAACCTTGCATTAAATCGGGTCCAAAAGAGACTTTATTGGTTAAGCAAATAAGAGAAGAGAGAAAGTAAAGTTAGTTTGAGTGGGAGTCAAAGTGGGGTTCAGTTAGACTTTGCAGGTAGAAATTAAATTAACAGAAAACAGTTGGTTCAAGATTCGATTGAAAAAGATTCGATAGGAAGTGCAAGGTTTGGGAAAAGGGTCAGTAAGGAAATGGAAAAGAATTGCAAGTTTTCTTTTTTTGTCTATTCGAAATGAAGATGAAAACGAAAAGAGAAAAAAAAGTGAAATGAAGAAAAAAAAATTTTGATACAAATTGAAGCTTCAGGGTTGGTAAGAGTAATGAACATAATAATGAGTAAAAGTAGAAAAATATATAAAAATAAAAAGAAACTGAATTGACCTTAATTGGCCTGGAGGGATTAAAAGTTGAAATGAATTTGAAATGAAATAATGAAAAGAAGATGGAAAAATTATGGTGAAATCATCATGAAGGTGGATAATGAGGAGAATGAGTAAATCAAGTAAAAAAAAGGTAAGAGATTAATGTAAAGGTTGGGAAAAACGAAAAAAAAGGTTTTCCAAAAGTAATGAAAGTTGGTTGAAAGTTGGGTCAATGTTTAAATGTTTACCTGTCATTGAAGGCTTTCCTGTGAGCATAGCTCTGAACTGAATCATCTTCAATCAGAAACTGCATTCGTTGGAAGAAGGAAGCTGTTGGCGATAAAGGTTGCTTTCGAAGTAAAATGTCCACTGGATCGGCTGATTTAAGACACAACGGATTGTTCTGGCAATCTTTTGATGAACAACATTCACTATCGGCACAGTCGATTAAACCATCTGATTTATCCATTTTTGTTGTTGATTCCATGATGGCATTTAATCAGCATTGGATGAATATCAGTTGACAAATATGATGAAAGAAAGAAGAAGAAACAAGAATTTAGATTTGCAATTGTGAATAGAACTGTAATGGAATGGTAAATGAACAAGAAAAATAATCAAGGTAAAGAAGATTTTCTTCTGTTCATTTATCTCTGAATCAGTCAGTTTAACAGTGAAAGATTGAAAAAGTAAATCAATTGGATTACACTGAGAAAATCTTTTCGCCTCTTGATCATCATTAATCTTACTGGACAATCAACATATTACTAGACATTGAAACTGGTTTACTTTATCGTAAACAATTTAAGGTTAAAAAAGAGCAACTTTTAGAAAAGTTTCAAATGATGAATCAATTGAAGGATGAAATGAAAAATGTCGACTTTTAATCATCATTGAGGTGAAACAGAGATACTGAATAATCTTGAAATGGTCAGAAGAGAAAAGTCCAGTTTTTACACTTTGCCTCTTCTGACCTTCTGAATATTAAGAGACAGAAAAATGGTTAAAGTAACAGTTTAGTCTGATATTGATTTGCTCATGAATCGACGATTCCATTCAGACTTGATTCACTATTCCTATGATCATTTTGATAATCTTTTTACTTACTCATGATATTCAACAACGAATCAAGTGGAATGAAAAAGTGATAAAGTTCGCATTCTTTTTATCATGAATCGTTGGAAGGGAATGGATGTAAACGGAAAACTGTTTTTACTATTTAAATATTTTCACCTTCAATTGTTTCAAAAGAAATTTAGAAATTTGGAAATTTGTAATTTCCATTAAACTTACCGTTATCATTGTCTTTTTTATCGCCACATTCCTTTTCCAATGGAATGCTACAATCATTTCCATGCCAATCAGAGTTGCATGAACAGAACCATCGTCCATCGCGTTCAACACAAACTCCACGATTATTACAATTCTTAGGGCAACCCTCTGAATAAGAACAGAAAAAGAAGATTAATATTGAGCAAAGAATAATTTGCAATAAAAAGACACAATTGATTCCATTTGATGGCAAGTGCATCCAAAGCATATTCACCGAGACCAACACTTTTCCACCTTTTTTCACCTCAATAAAAATTACCATTTAACCCTGAAGATACGAGTGAATCAAGGAAAACAATGAAATGCTGTTCAAGAGGAAAGACATTAGCAGATGTGCGATTTTATGGTGCAAATAAGAGAATAATCATTATCGTAATAAATGGAAAAAAATTGCGCCCAAACTGAAAGATGGAATAAAGATGAAGGCGAACAAGAAAAAATTTGGATAATATTTACATTGAGTTTTCTTCTGGTTTCTTCTCTTTTGCTCTTTAGTTCTTTACCATCTCATGATAACTTTTTACATTCTAGTATGATAATTTATTTACTTTGTCAGATTATTCTGGATTCTGGTGAACAGCAACTCGGAAAGGAAAAGGCAAAAGCAAGAGAAAAGGTAAGCAAAGCAAAAAGATGTAAGAGCAAGATCAAGTAATAGAGTGAAGTTTATTGCTAAAGACGATATCAATGTGCATAACAGAGATTACTGTTCATGATGGAACCAGCAAATAACCAGGGAAAGAAAGAGAAATAACTAAGTAGATATGTGTTAAGGATTAAACGGAGAACCAAGAAGAAGAAGAAGAAGAAGAAGAAAAGGGAAGAAAAAGTAAGGATAAAAGTAATACAGAAAGTCTAAATTACTACAGAAAACTATGGTCATCGTGAGCAATTACAGTATCCCAGGAGATTGAATGAGACAGGGAAGAATGAGAAATGAAATACCTTATGGAAAGTGTGTAATGAAGAAAGAATGGCAGAAAAGAATCAATATCAGAATAATCTGGTCGAAAGTGAGAAGAAGTCGACTGATAATGAGAAGTGATAATTTAGTATGAAAAATCATAATTATGACAGGGAGTGAATAAGAAAAGATTGAAATGGTGAAATGATGCCATTTAATGTATCAACATTGGTCATGGGATGCAGTTTATTAGATGAAATTAATTAGGATCTTTTATGTTCTTAATCAACTCTCTAAGGAATTTTGTTTGCTTTTTTGCTTTTCTCTTTTTCCTTTTTTTTACCTCTTCGATTCTGAATGTGTAAAAGTTTTATGAGAAACGAAAGGGAAACGAGTTGCATAAACGGATCAAAGTTGATGATGATTGTTGTGATGAGGAGGAGGAAGTAAAGTGAAGGGCTAAACAAGGTAATGGAGAAATGAAATTTAGCTTTTGGTGCAAAGTAAACCCTGAAACCTGGTAAGGATGAATAAATAAACGAAACTTGGCTTTTAAATGAAGAGTAAAAACAGAAGGAAAGCCTTACATTGCTTGAGTTCCAAGTTTAATGAATCGTCTCAAATGGAAATCGATTTTTTCATGGTTTTATAAAAAAGTATACTTTCAGTTGCAACAGAATAAGAATTAAGAATAAAGTAAAGAGAAAATGAATTACCACAGAGAAGAAAAGAAAAGTTTAATTCTCTCTCTCTCTTCTGAATTCCTTTCATTTCCAACCATCTTCATCATCTCGAGACATTGTGACATTAATAGAAGTCGTAATTGAAACTAGCCTTTCACTGAATAAAAACTTTAACCAATTGTCAGCATTTCTAGTGTTTCTTGAGTGTTCAACAGTTCAATGTCAGTGTTAATATGTTTTGGCCGTTTCAATGTTGACTAGAAAATGCTTAATGAATGATTCAATTTTTAATAACAATTAAGTGTTGGTCTGTGTTTAACTTTTGTAGCTTCAGTTTAGTCTGAAAATTGGATAAGCAAAAACTGTGCAAAAACTGTCAAGTCTTTTTGTTTAACGTTTGGTAAACTGCCAACAATGTTTTGTCAGATAAAATGTTTAACTATTTAGTATCAAGTGTACGAGTGTTTTACAGCTTATTAGGGAAACGTGTAGAATGATGATCAAAACTAGGATCATCATTATGATGAAGTTGCTAATGGATGGAGAAGAAGGAGGAAAAGTGAGAAAAAGTGATGAGAATGATGATATGATGATATGATGGATACAAGAGGTAAACTGTTTCTACTTAAGGCAAACAACTGACTTTTGTTTAACAAGAAAATGAAAAAATGTTCAAACTAAGTTTATGATGGATCAAGCAATGGTGAATCCGAAAAATTGATTAAGTGGTTCGACCTCAAACGGCTTTAGTTTTGTCGATGTCTTTCGATCTATAAGTCTGATGAAAATATTACAACTATCATTATACGAAGTTTCATGCAAGTGAAGGCAAATCTCTGTAGAATCCGATTCTTTAACAAGGAACAAAAAGTTGTAATGATACTGATGATGATAAATAGTGAAAAATGTACACATTTCAGTTGGAAGATTCAGAGAAATTCCAACTTCTAACTTGATGTAATGATGAAGAGGAAAAGTGTTACAAATTGTCTCAATTCCATGTCAAAAGGGAAAAATAATGAAAAATAATGTTGAGAAAAAGGAAGAAGAAAAAGTATTGAGAATGAACAAGTATGATTGAGATGATAAGTGAATGAAAGATCAATGAATGATCGAAAAAGACGAGATTCCATGTACTTGAAGCAGGGTATCAAGAAAAGGTTTGAATTTGGAGAAAAGTAAAGTTGAGGGAAAATTGCCATTTTCATAATGAAACGTTACTCGAAGCTGCTCAACGGACAAAAAGGTTATTAAGAAAAGTTTGAAATTGGATCGAAGATTATACATTTTATTGCAGATTATTTGGAAGATTGATCTGAATTAAGCAGCAAACATACACAACTGATTAGAACAGTGATTGATTAGGTTGAGTCGTGAAATGAAAAGAAAATGAATGGAGAAAACAAAAAGAAGCGAAAAAATGGAAAGAAAAGGTTAGAATACAAGTTTATCTGAGCTTCTATTCAGGGTTACATTAAACTGAAACATGGGATAAAATTGATGGCCTTTTTTACTCCCAGTCAAGTCCGTAAATATCAACCAATCGATTTGCCATTGAATGTTAAACTTGTCATACACTTGACCATTTATAAGGAAAACAACAAAGAGTAACTCATAACACAGAGAAAGAGAGAGAAAAGGAAGAAAAGAAAGAGACAGAATTTTACTTGCCTCATGAAACTAGCTAAAGAAATTGGAGAGAGAGGAAAAAAAAGAGAAAAGAAAAATTGGTTTCATGATATCATGAAGACCCATTTGAAAAGAAGTGAAACACAAAATAAACCAGAATGGATTTCAATCAATGATCAAGATCGATTCTTATAGTTCAACTTTTTCATCATTACTATTGTCTATTAAACATTCAATGGAAAAATATTTTGTTACATTGAGTCCAGTGATAAATGACCATTTTAAACGTCATCAAAGTAATGTTACAATGAAATAAACTCTGGTCATTAAAGAAACTCGAGTCAGAACATTTTTTTCCTCTCAATCAATTTACCAGTAAAAATGCAAAAACTATCCAGTCATTAGTCCAGACTCTTAGACTTGAAGTCAACCGAGCACAAGTAGACCTTCAAGTTGCAAGTTTACAACTTGCCTGCGTCTATGGAAGCTTCAAACCTTTAGTCAATTCGTTAAAACGCTAACTTCGCGTCCAAACCTAAAAGCTCAATTCATTATCGAAAAGTGTTTTATCTTGTGTATCTTAATTACTACTGCGATTATTTGAATCGGCTGAAGATTTAAAATTATCCAATGATTGGTCCAGACCCTTGGACTTGAAGGCAACCGAGGACAGATGAGCTTCAAGTTTGATTAAGTTGGAGATGCAGCACTCGGCTTATCGATTGAATGATTAATTTTCAAGTGAAAACAATTTTCAATTTCACTGGTTGAATGATATCCTCAAATATTGGTATTTGATTGGAATACAAAAATGGCTGATTAACAATCAAACAGCATCTTCTAGTTAGCCAATTGAATTTACCCTCCTCATCGTTTCCTCTTTTTGTTCATTATCATCAATGTAATCATCATTTTGTTCAATACATTTCTTTAAAAGTGTTTCAAGTTCAATGAAAGTGAATCAATAGAAAAATTTTGGCCTCTCTCTTTTCACCATTAAATAACAAAAAAAAGGAACCCATTATATTGAATGTTTGGATCAACAATGATCAAGATTAAAGTTGATCAGAGAGGGAAGAAAAAGAAGTGATAATAAATTTCATTCTCTAGTTAAGACGATAATAATGATGAAGGTAATAACTATCAATTCAATTTGGTGTTTTAGTTTCACTTTTATCAACTAATAACTAATAACAAAAAAAAGTCATTCCAATCACTAGGTAAGAGTAGAAAAGTTGATTCAAGTTGAAATAATTTCACAAGAATTTTGTTTTTCGACGAAACTTTTCATTTGAAATGTGTATCGATTGAATGAGAAGACTATTGTAACAATTTTATTAGATTTTTTGGGTTATTACTTTTTTTCATCTCTCATGGTTGACTTGATATTTCATCTGTGAATCATGAAAAGTCAACCTGAAAATGCTGCATGAATACAAAGTCAGATTATGCATAAGAATTTAGTTTGATAAATATGACCATGAGGAGCTGGAAAAGAGCAAAGAAGAAGAAGAAGTAGAGGAAAAAAAGAGAAACGATTTTCTTCTTCTCTGGTAAACATGATAAACTCAATTTAGCCATTGCTATGAATAAAAATCAACTCGATACTGTTTAGGGTTAAACACCAAATGTCTCATAATGGTGATGATGAAAAAGATTCAGTGAAACGCAATTTTATTTGGAAACATGAAAAAACTGGAAAAGTAAACAATGTTAAAATGTTATTTTCACTTCAATTAAGGTTAATATGGTTCATTAGGTATTTTCAATGTTTCATTACCAAGTAATAAAAATCAATCATTCCCATTAAAGTCAACATTCATGTAAAGCAAAAATTAACTCACATAATTATTAACCAATTAAAAGTAAAGAGTTTAATTTTCAATTAAACATTTATGTTAATGTGAAACAAAATCATTCAATTATCTCGCCTTCATCAGGTAAATATACTTTGAGTAGACTAGAGTTGAAATTATGAATAGCAATTGGAAGAGCAATTGATATTGAGATTGAGAAAATTGGAAATGTCAATTTTTTCGTGCAAAAAGTGAAATCAGTTTTAATGTTTAATGTTTTATTGAAAGCATTTAAGAAATGAATTAGAAACTCAAATGGCTGCGATAATCTCAATGTGCAAGTTGGAAAATCATGAGAAATTCAAAGTGAATAAGATTAAGGAAACAAGTGTAATCAATAAATGGTCAACAATGTTCGTGCAAAAACTGTGGACAGTAAACTTAGACTTGAAGGTAAATGGTAAACTTGAAAATAATCTTATTTGATTCAATTTTAATTTTGTAATTCTGTTGCTATTCAATAATGAGAAGAATTTCAGATTATTTTGTAACAATGAAGCAATTTAAAGTTTGATGAAAAGTCACTTGCAAGCTTCCAAGCTACCAAGTTTAAAAGATTCAAAAGACTCAATAAGATTTCAAGTTTATCTGGTTAACTAAAAGTAACTGATTATCACGTTATTTTCATTATGATTGAGACAACCAAATGATGAAATTTGAAGAAAATGAGCTTTTCTGATGAATAATCAAGTTATAGTTTAAATTACGTTTCACTTTACAGAGTTGGCTGAAGATAAAATGATATGAGAAAAGCGGCGTTTTGGGATTTCTTGTCGTTTTCAGGTCAAGTAGAGAATGGAAAAAACCAAATAATTTATTCTTCAATATCTATGGAAATATTGGTTTAGTCATTTCTGGTCAAACTTGCACTTCATTTTTATCTTTGCCAATAACTAGATAACTTTTCAACATTAATTCAGTTAAACTTTTCCAATGTGTGACAAGCAAGTCATAACCTTTAAATGAAGTGGTCATTTTCATGGTGAAAACAGGATTGATTGTTGATGAAGCAGGTTGGCGACAATTTTTCAGGTTGACTCTTATAATGCAATTGGATGACTTGAACCAACAACAGAATCGTCAAGTTGGTTAATTCAATTGAATCAATCATGATTGGGTTAACAATTTATTCATCACTGTACTCACCTAATGTACATAATTTTCCATTCCATCCTTGATTACAGAAACATGTACCATTGTTGCATCGTCCATGCTCCAAGCATCTTGGGTCACAAAGACGTTGTTCACAATTTGGTCCAGTCCATCCTTTATTGCAAACACAACCTCCACTTTGACACTGACCATTAGGACCACAATCGAGATCACATTTTTCTGTAAAAATGAGAGAAGAAGAAACAAAATTAGATTAACTTGAAAGACAGAAAAAGGTCGAAGAAAAGGAGAAAAAAATGAAAATTTAATCAATAATATTGAAGCAAAGAGTAAAGGCAATAGTTTCATAATGAAACTTTTCAAGTAATTATCGTTTACATCATCAACAGCATCATCATTAAGAGTATCTTTATGTAATATTGAGCATCATTATATAATAAAAGATGGGTTGAAACGATTGACCAAGCGATAATTTTACAAGGCTGATAGAAGTTCAACATTAAAGAGATGATTAAAGATGACAATGGATGCTAACTGATGAACAAATGAACCAACAAATTGAGTTGTTATCATCTTTTAACCACATTTTCACTTATAGTCCAAGATTATCAACATAATGAAAAGTAATTTTCTTAACCATTCAAGTAAATCTTTGAAAAATGGAGTAAAGTCTGATAGAGAAACAGTTTTTTTCATTTTACCAAAATTGTTATTTAATAAAATTATGATCAATTGAAAAGCAAAAAAAGTTATTGATTATGATAATGAAACTATCATTGGATGAATTTATCAAGTTAGAGAGCTATGAAGTGATGTTTAAATAATTGAATGTACAATGTTTTTCATGGATTTCATGAGCAAATCATTTGGGCAGAAGATGGCAAGTTGATAATGAAGATAAAGGAAATTGAAAGGAAAGTAAAAAAAAGATGAGTTTACTGTCATCAGTGATCACTTGTGCTGCACCAAAATTGAGGCTTCATCTTTCATCACAATCATCATTTTGGTGCAACCACCAGCAGCCATCATCCATTTGTTTAATGAAAATACTTTACTCATTTTTCTCTCTCTTCTTACTATTTTTTTGCTCTTCTTTCTCTTGTTTACTGACCATCAGCAAGTGTAGTTAATCACTCGTATAAAAACAACTAACGGTTCGATGGATAAATAAGGGAGTCGAAATTTCTTTTCAAATGATGATGCAGGATGAGAAGAGATGAAAAGGAAAGAAACTAGACAATAATAAAAAAGAGCAAGAAATGACGATAATGACAAGAGAAGCAAAAAATGAAACAATCATATTAACAGCAATGTCAATGCAAGCTTGTCCAATGTTGACCAGAAAAGAAAAAAGTTGCTAAATTAATCTGAAAGAAATGATAATTCTGAAAAAGGCAATTGTTCCTTTTCATTCTGTCTTTTTTCATCATTTTTTGTTTTCTCCTTCAACATCTCTATTTGATTTACAAATAACAGTTTCATATAAAATGGCATTAATAGCAACAATACGAGTAATCGTAAGCAAAATGCTAAGACACAAGCATTAAGATAACAATAAAAAAGATATTAATAAAAGGCAATAATAATAGGTAATGTTAGTTGTTAAAACATATAATAGAGCTCAGACAACAGAAGCAAAAGAAGTGAACAGAGTTACTAAAGGGGAAAAGATGCTGTTATGAACTTATCTAATTGACATGAGAAACTGAAAAGAAGAATGTCATGAAAATGAATAACAAAAATTAGTCGATTGATAGACAATTGAGGATGGATTGAGGATAATATCAAAAGGAAGTCTTTAGATTACATGCAATTCTGTGGGTATTCCAGTTGTTCATTTTCATGAATTGGATGCTTAATAGCGAATGACTTTTGTATTTGGAATGATTTTTTTGTCAAAAAGCTGAGAATTTCGATTTTTGATTTTTCTTTTTTTTCTACGATTTTTATTTGTATTTCGCCCACATTTTGTGTTCCTTTTATCTCAATATTGTTGAGAAGATAAAGATTTTACTGTTTATGTTTTCTTCAACATTTTCTTGGTAAACTCAAGATTCTGTATTGATGTTAATCATGTTGATGACTGTCGAGTGTTCTTACTTTAATTGAGAAATAATTGAAACATTTTTCAAGAAAAAATATCAATGGTCATTTGATATGTTCATAAGTGGGTTAAAAAAAGCTTGAAAAGATTTGAGCAAAGTTGATAATCTTGTTGATCAATTGCAGAGAAAAACTTGAATTGCAGATCTTTGCATTCACATTTTACTCTGTCAGTGGTTAGGCCGTTAGTGTCTCAAGAGAAGTCAGATAAATCAGGATAAGAAGAAAAAAAAGTAAACCTTGTAGGTTGATGTATGAGTTTTTTTGCCACATTTTGAAACTTTACTCTTCTCTCTTCATCATCTTGAGATGAGAGCAAGCAAAAGATAAAGCGAAGCAATATTGATGAAGAAAGTAGAAGTAAAAAAAGCTTTTCAAGTGATGATAAACGGAAATAAGTGGTTATCCAAAAGTAATACATATATCTGAAAAGCATGTACAGCATGGGACAAGAAAATAATAAAACTTAGCAGCTATTAGAAAATTTACCTCCAAAGATAAACATTACTGAATCAAAATCAGCAATTTGATATTTCATCTCATTTCAAATGTTGATTCAGAATCTAGAAAAAAAACTCAAACTTTCAAACAATCAAAGCAGATAGATTTTTTAATTTCTTACTTTCTAGACTCGAAAAGATTAACTTTTCAAACCAATTAAAAGGTGATTTTTATACTAATTAAGTAAAAGTTGATCTTCAGATTTACTTACTATTTTCAATTTTTTCAACTTTTATTTTGCACTGCATTTCCATTGAGCTCATAAGTTAGCTAAATGTTCAAGAGGCAAAGTACAATAAAGACATAAATAACTGTTCCGTTTGAAGCTCAAGTCTTGATGAACTGTATCAAAGTAAAGGTTTTTGACTGAACCTGAAAGTGTTGAGCAAATTAATAAACTTGTAAAACTGTGAAGATGATGAAAAAGAGGTGAAATTAAATTTCCGATTGTAATCAAGAAAACATTTTCCTTCCGTTGTAATGATAATGACAAACTTGATACCAATAATGGTGAAAAATGCTTTTAAAATCAACATGAAAGTTTGTGAATCGCTTTAATTGCATCAAAGACTATTAAACTTGAAATTAAATGAAACATAACAAAACTGGAAAGCAATTTGTTCATCAAAAAAGTTTCATAAGCAACAAAATCACAAATTAAATGATGAGTTTTGAAACAAATGAACAAAAGTCCATTTCTCTTTCAACCTGTAAAACTAACAATGGATTGCGATTCATGAAACGAACCTCTAGTATAATCGATTTTCATGAATTTTTCTAAACACAATGTAAATATATTTCAGGGTAAACAAAGGGTACAGTGAAAATGATTGATGAAATGGAAAAGAAAAATTGAATTGAAAATCGATTTTCCTTTTTCCAGTCAAGAAATTTGACCCTATTATCCAGAGTAAATGGTATGAGAAAAAAAAGACACGAAAATAGGTGAGCATATAACGATGAAGATAAATGTTCAAAGGTAAAAATGATGAGGATGATGAGAAGGTTGATAGGAAATGTGAATAAAGAAAACGTGAATTGAACAAAAAGGACGGATATAAGTAAATTGATGTTCAGAAAATTGATATAATAATTTTAGAGCATGATATTTGTTTTCCTTTCATCACAGTTTACACATGATTATTTAGTTTCATTTCAAGATATCTTCATCTTTCCTCTTTTTCTCATAATAAGCTTTCACCTTCATCTCAACAGATTAACTTCTCTGTTACTTTTAATCACTTTTGCACTTGTACAGTTGGCAAAAGAAAAAAAACAGCAAAAATGGTTTCATGATGATCATGATGATTACCGGGTAACAGTAATGGTTAACTTTTCAGTGTGTAAAAGCAGATAATAGAGAAAATTTTCAACTGATTGGGACATTTGAGGTTAACAAGTTAACACAAAGCTACAGAGAAAAGGATCGTTAAAAGGATGAATAAGATGATGTTGTTGATGTTGTTGATGATGCTATTTTGGTGCACAAAAAAGCTATCAAGAGGTTAAAGAGTAAAGAGAGAAAAATCAATTATGTTGAATATAAATTGCGATGGATTTAAGTGAAAATGGAGATACTTTGTAAAGATGAAAAACCAATTTTCCTTTTCAATATCATTTAACGTTGAAGATGAGAAAAGAAAGAAAAGAAACATTTCCCATTTTAGATGTTTTCTTCTTTTCCTTTTTCTCTCTTCTTCTTCTTCTTTTTTGTCCATCACACAAAGAAATAGAAGTAAGATGATGAGGAAGACAAGCTACAATGTTACAAAAGAAGGACCAACCTTGAGAGCAATCACTTCCCATCCATCGTGGTTCACAAATACATTGACCTGTTTCAATGACGAATGTCCCATGACGAGAACAATCCTGTAAACAGCGTAATGATTCGGAATCAAGTTCTGAACAATCGGCTCCTTTCCATCCTTTACTACAAAGACAAAGTCCATTGAAACAGACACCATGTCCAGTACAATCAGGATCCAGACAATCAACTGTAACAAAAGATGAAAAAATTAAGTCAAAATCAAAGTCAATGTTGAAGTTTCAATATTTGCCAAAACCAAATGAAAGGTTTAACTGTAAACATTTTAAGATTGATCAAGATGTTGACCAGAAAATTTGAATACTTTTCTTATTCAACATGAAAAGAAGATTCTTTTATCGAATGAGTTGATCTTTTTGTCGTTTCATTTTATGTTGGTTTCGCTATTTGTCAAGAATCTTTATTCCTGGTGAATATTACATGAGACAATAATGAATCATTTAGACTGGTTAACCATAAAGTTGAACTACAGACGAACCAAAATTTTCAATCTTGATCTATTTACCAATTCAATGTTAATCCAAATGCATGATGATAGTCATATATTATAGAGGATAAAATCAAATCCAAGAGTAAAACCATATATCAAGAGTTGATTCATTCAATTTCTCACTTTTGTCGAAGGAAGAAGAGAGAAAAGAGAAACTTTTTTTGCTTTCATGTTCACCATGAACTGAAACTTTGTATCTTCACCAACCTTTCCTGGTAAACTTTAACCAGTCAAGTTATCGATTTTTCCCCTTTTCTCTCTGCTCTCTCCTTTGCCTTTACCAGTTAACACACAAAACCAGAGTCTTTTGCTTTCCTCTTTTTTTTCTTCCTCTTCCTTTCCCTTCTCCTGAAAAGTTCATTCCATGAAGATGGCAAAGAATGATGAAGAATAAGAAACATCTGATGAATCTTTTTTATTCCGTTTTTTCAAGATTGTTAACAAGAATTTCAACAATCATTCTTTTATCCTTTCTTATTCAGTGAATCATGATGCAAAGTGTTAAAGAGTTTGGCAAAAAAAGTAATCCTTTTATCATCAATCCACATGGAAAATTAAGTTTCTGATGGAGAAAAAGTTCATTTCAATCTTTTCTTCATTTCACATTTAATCTGGAAATTCGTTTGATTATTGATCAATTGCTATTTCAATTGTTATTCCCAGTCACCAGTTTCAATTTGCATTTCAAGTCGATATTTAAAGTGAAACATTTTTTCCATTGAATAATTGCTTTGATTGAAAAGTGTTTCTCATGAGATTAATTGCTTCAATCATGTTTAGCTTCACTTACATTGAGCATTTTTATTGACTTCAACTTTAAAAATTGAAATAAATAAATAACTTTAAAATGTTGGCAACTTTTATCACCATTTGGGTAAAATTGGTTGTTGACATTGAAGCGAAAATGAAAGCTGCTTTTAAATGGTTTTGAGCAAATAATGAAATGTTTGTGTAAATCTTTGAATCTTGCTTCTTACCTTCTTCACAATGTTGACCTTTGTAACCGGGAAAACAGTGACACTGCCCATCAGTACAATCACCGTGTCCACTGCAATCTCTGGATTCACATTCTTCTTCCCTTAATTGGCACTCTTTTCCCTTCCAACCGGCCTCACATTGGCAAGATCCTTTACTGTAAACTCCACGTCCGGAGCAAAGTATCGGACAAATCTTCAATTCGGATTGACTTGCAACTTCTTCTTCACAGTGTTGACCTTTATACCCTGGATAACAGTGACATGAACCTTGGATACATTCACCATGTTCATTACAATCACTTATTTCACATTGGTCTTTCCTAATTTGGCACTCTTTTCCCTTCCAACCGGGTTCACATTGACAGACACCTTTATAATAAACTCCGTGTCCAGAGCAAAGTATGGGACAAGTTTCAGAGCGAGACACTTGAGACTCTGATGATGATGAATTGATGATGAGAAAAAATCGCCAATATCCATTGATAAAATATGCTAAAGCTGCTAATGAGGCAAGTGAGATGAGCATAAAGGTAATTGAAGCACATTTCCAGGAACAATGACGAGATACATTTTTCCGTATAGTTGAATATAATGAGGGTCGACCAACCGACTCATAGAGACCTGGGAAAGGTTCACGGATTCCATTGGAGACAGATCGTGACCTAAGGTCAAGAGTATTGGTCAGTAAAGTTGAATGGTTTGGTGGTAAAGCATAACATTGGCGTCCTGGTGAGAAGGCCAAGTGATTTGGCGGTAGAGCATAGCATTTGTGCTCTAAAATACAAGACATGGAAGATGAAAGGTAAAAAGGACAGAGAGAAGAGAAGAGAAGAGAAAAAGATATTAAAATTTGAAAGTGAATGATACAAATATCAATGTTTGGTTCAAAAGAGTCTACAAAGACAAAAATGGTAAACTGGTAAAAGGTCAGAAAATGGGTAAAAAATTACACACCGTTCATTAAGAGTAAAGGTTAGTGAACGAAATGGCGTACAAAATGGATTGACAAGAATTTAATCTTGCAATAAAATATTGATTTGATGAAATGTTGAGATGTAAATCAATTTACACTGTTACAATTGGTATTGGTGGGTTATCCATTTGCGTTGAAACTGTTATGTTATAATCACACAAGGATCACACATATGACACAAGAATCACAAGTAAAGCTGATGGTATTGATGATGATGAAGTTAATATCCAAGAGAGGAAAAAAACAGTCAATGGAAGAAAAAAAATTAAGATAAATTGAATTTAGTTAAAAAAGAAAACGTTTGTATTAATTTTTACTATTGGAAATGAAACATTTCAAAGAATCTCTTAGTTTCTCTTTTTTTCAAACAAATGAAATAAAAAACCTAAAAGTTGAGTTTACTGTTTAAGTGGCAAAGTTGAACTAAACTTGATCTTCAAACAAATGAAACCTTGCCTTGCTTGAGCATGTCAAGTACAAACTTTTGCAACAACACCATCTATTGAAAGAAAGCAAGATTAAACCATTTCCAGTTTTCACTCCGAATGGACTCGGCGTCCATTAATTAACCAATACAATCAAAAGATGACTTTAAAACTGACTAACTCAAGGAACTTGAGTCGAGATGTTTCAGACGCCATCTCGTTGGTAAAGTGCCAGAATAAATATAGATTATTTGATTAGAGAAAAGAGATTCTGAGGATGTTTTTCTCGTGGAAAGTCTGAGGTAATCTGAAAGCGAGAAACAAGTCAATTTTACAACAGGAGTCTATTCAATGTCTGTGAAGAGCATCGATTCTGGTGTTGGCTATTGTTCAGCGACAAGTCGATACAACACGCCTGATGGATGAAACTATCGTCGTGATTCTTCTTGTTCATCTTCTTCTTTCTCGACTAGTTGCAACTCGAGATATTCAAGCTTTTCCAATTCCCATTCAAATCAACAGCATCACCATCATCATCATAATCATCCTTTTAACCCTCATCATTAACATCAGTCTCAAGCATCTTTCCTTGCCACTGGTTCAAGTCCATTAAGTTTTTTCTCTCCAAAAATTCCTTCCAAAGTTATGCGATTGAGTTGTAAAACATCCAGTTCGGTCAACTTGAAGTCAACCTCAAGTAGCCAAGCCTCAGCTGCAAACGCAACACCACCAACACCCTCAATATCAGTTGGCAATGGTACAACGACAAATAGTTCAACCAAGAGTACAAATTTTAAAAAAGCAACTTTAGCAATCATCATCATCAGCACCATTCAAGCAACAGCAATCAATGGACAAGCTTATTACAATGATCAAGATAGATTTTTCATGTTGATATTGTTAAGTACTATTGTGTCTCAAGTTGAGCTATGTGCTTCCATTGTCGTCTTTCAATCCATTAAAAACTTTAACAAATCGTTGAAGCTTACGAACACTTGGTCACTTTGCTTTGAATTGAGTTTCTCCTTTTCCTTTTGATCTCAACAAATGTTGGATAAATGTTGGCAAAGTGTTTTGTATGATGATAGCGATGATGAATCATGTACAAGTTTGAATGAAAATGAAATTCGAGCAACGAAAGAGAAAACATTTGCGTCTTTTGAGTTTCTTTTGCGCTTTTCAAAGGCGAACAAATCATGATCACTTTACAAGTTGACAGTTGCTATTATCATCGGTAAAAGCAACACTGACCGGAAAGTCAATTGAAACTCATTTTACCCAAAGTCGACTTGTTGAATGGTTACAATAAACTTGATTTATGGTTTGCTTTAGTTTCAATAAAAGTTTGTAACTAACAAAAAGCTCACATGAAATACATGAGAAAATTGAAGAATCAAAAAATTGCTGAACAGAGTTTGTTTGCCTTTTGACAAACAGATTTTAAATGATTAATTAATAAACAAGTGCAGCTAAAAATTGAACCATAAGCTGTTGCTAATTACTCAGTAACTGCTGAAAGAATTAATTATTTTCATTGATTGAGGACTGATAATACTCTATGATTAACGGCTTTTTGCATCCGAACAAAGTCGAACAAAAAAGTTCGTTTTGATTTTTTACTTTATACTCAAATCGAGCATTTCATTTGTAAAACGTTTGGTTCTTCAACTGGTCTTTTGATAATTCAACATTGATTTTTTCAAACTTTCAATCTTCGGTTCTGATCAAGTTATTGGCTAATTTCGGACAAATTTCGATGCATTATGATCAATGTTTTTAATACCTCGCTATGAGTTGCAGTTAATTAAATATTTTCATTACTGTAATAACATGATTGAACAAAATTTGCAGAGTATTGCAAATCTGATAATTTTAATGAAATCAAAATGTAAACATTAGCTATTGTATAGTTAAGAAATTATTAGCTCGATGAGACTCTTTCGTTGAGTTCCGTTGTTATTACAATTAATTACATTAGCTTTTGTAATCATTTACTTTTTCTCCCTTTACCTGTTCTCATCATACCAATCCACGTGATCAAAACCTGGTAACTGTAAATTTTCAGGTAACAACTACCACAAAGTAGTTTAATTTAAAGCAAAACAACGTGTCTGTTAACAATTGTTTGTCTACTTTATTATGTTTTTCATCATCAGTTCCCTCTTACCTTTCATCAAATATAGAAGAAGAAGAAACCTTTTTATATCTCAATTTTAAATGTTCAGGTATAACCGGGACTTGTAGCGTGATGTTGAAAAAACAATGGCAACACGATGGATGAAAAAGGCAAAGAGAAATCCATTTCAATGGAAGTTACGACAAACATTGAATTTTATTTGCAAATCAAAATGTTCAACTTTACCAAAATTATAAGCTTAACTTTAACTTTTTAAACCTAATAATGTGATGCACAGTATATCGGTTCAACTGAAGCTGAGACTATAGCAATAATAGTGCAAAATAACTCGACAATGTCCAAGTTTAATCTCCTGAAGTCGAAAATTTTGTATTGACTTTTCTCAACCCGTTACTATTGTTTGCTCATTTTCATCAGATGATGCTTATTTCATTTTTGTTAACACAAAATGAACATTAAAAGCTGGCTAAGTTGACAATAATTGTTTTTGATTGAATTATTTATCTGTATACAGGTGAATCAATATTATTTCAAGGGCAATCTAGTCATTGACAACAGCATTTCACTTGAATTCATTTACTGTTAACTAAAAGCTCAGTGTCTGTTATCAAATGGAACGAATTTTTCTGCTCAATTGTGAAGATAATAAAAAAATGACCTGGAATTGAAAATGTTATCCCATACTTTGAAGCAAATTAAAGGTTAAATGTTTAATAACTTACACGGTCAACATTTAATATCAACAAATGAAGCTTTCCATCTATCTTCACTTTCTCATTGCAGTTGTATCACTTGGTCAAGTCAATTGTTCATGGAGTTTACGACAGCTTCTTGACCAACAACATTGGATCAATTTAAGCTCATGGTTTGACCCAATCAACACTTACACCACTTACCTAAACCCAATACCAACACCAATCTTCGCCATTTACCCACCGTTGCCATACCATTTACCCTTTCCATCAGCATTGCCTCAACCTGATTCATCGGCACAGTCACCCTTGGCCACATCTACACCCGATGAGACAACTCGCTTCTTTGCAAGTCAAACCTGTCCCTTTCAGTATTCAACCCAGTTCTCATCTGAATGTACCTGTGATGGACCCAGTTCATACCCAATCGTGACTTGTGCATCAAAATCAGCCAACCTCGATCTACCCATTGGTGACATTGTTAAAGCCCTTGATTACCCATCATTGGGTCGTCTATCACTACTAAATGTGTCTATTGATCCAAGTCAACCTTTGACAAGCAAACCCATTCAACACTTGCGACTAGTTAAAGTAACCTGGCCTTCATCTCTTGAACCTTTTTCAGTAAACTCATTGAGATACTCTTTGCGTCGACTTGAAATTATCTCATCAGGCCTTACATCGTTTCCTTTCTCATTTATTTCATCAAATTATTTTCGTCTTAAGGATATTGACTTGCGTTACAATTCATTTCAATCAATTCCTGATTTTGCCTTCTCATTCAATTCAGCCTTAGAGACAATTGATTTATCCCATAATGACATTAGTTACCTTGGTTCTTATGCATTTGCTCAATTACCAAACCTAAGGCAGCTCATTTTGTCACACAACAAACTGAAAGTGGTCAATAATTATGCTCTAGCTGCAAACCACAATGCAAACCGTAACAACCTTTTAATAGACTTGACTTATAATAAAATGTTTCATCTGGCAACCGGAACATTTGACAATCAAACTCCAACTTTTCTCGACCTAAGACACAACTCTCTAGTCTCACTTGACCAAACTGTCTTTGCCGGCCTAATCAAACGCATGTCAATGCAACCAGAGAGTCAAATTAACGTCACTGACAATTCATTTCAATGTACCTGTAAACGAACCCGTTGGTTGGTTGAGCTTCGAAAAGAAGACAAAACTGTCATTCAAGGATTCACCTGTAAATTTACTGCTGGAAATGATAAAGATTTACTTTCGTTGACGCTGAACGATATCAACTGTTAATTCGTGTACAAATATAAACAGTGAAAAGTTCAAAATTCATTTTCTTAAAGATTCATTTAAAATCAAAGGAAAATGAAATATTAGAAACTCAAATCAACTTCATCTCAACATTAGCTTTAAGCTGAAACAATCTATTTTCATACACAACTTCAGATCATCATTCATTGTTTAGGCATTTGTACAGCTTGAAAAGCTATTTTTCAGTTTCGAATCAAGTTCCATATTTTTTCAAGTTCATTTCTTCAAACTTTTCCCTTTGTTCATTGTATTGGAAAGTTGAATTTAAGATCTGATTGAAAACTTATTTACTTTGAGTTCAATCTTCAAATGAATTCAGTCTAATTATTATAAATAGTTGCAATTGCAAGTTCAAAAGCCACAAAATAATCTCAGAGGTTGACGCGACAAAAACTCGAAGCTGTTAATTGTCAAATGAGTCGAGCTGATTTTTACCTTCAAATGTCATCTTTGGTCTTGACATAACCTAATGAGTCATGAAAACTCTACAAGCAAAAGCTGTACAAATAATACAAAATAACTCAATGATTTAAACTTTAAATGTGCAAATGAACTCAATCTTTAGACTTGAAAGTTGGTTAAAAATGACTTTAGGGTCAGTTTTGTGTAAACCAACTCATTGCATTTCAAGCGATTTTTAACAATCCTTTTTGTCTTTCTTTTTTGTAAGCAACTTTGAATAAAATTTCATCCTTAATAGTCATTTCAATGAAACAATTAGACTAATTTTAATTTACTCTAATAAATCTCGTTACTTTTTGTCTTCCTCTTTTGCTCATTAAATTATCCTGAAAAGGGAAACTAATGGGAATGATGAAAAGATTTTGAAACTGAACGAGTCTGAAGAAAAGCCTGTTGCAGAAATAATTTTTTTGCTCTTTTCTTTCATCTCAATCTTGTTAGTATTTTCAATGAACATAAGATGATGAAGAAGATTGAAGCTTGGTGAAAAGAAATGATCATTTGAAGCATAAAATGATATTGGTTTCCAGTTTAGTGATTCAAACATGATCATCATCATTGTCAGTGTATAAGACAAAAAAAAGGCTCAAAATATTTTACTATTGATATTATTCAAAAGCATTGAAAGAAGATGAAGAAAAAAAGTGAAAGAAAAAAAAGAAAAGCCTGAAACTGAATTTTAAGCTCAAGAGAAACAACCAGATTAGATTGATTAAAAGAAGAGGAAGAAAAGAAAAGGTGAAGAGAATGATGATGAAGATGTTAATTTAATAGCATCTTATAACATTTTTCATGGTAAAAAGATAATGGAATTAGTAGGAAACGAAGAAAAGGTAAAATAATGTAAACTCAACAGGTAAGTTACTAGATTAACATTTTACGATTCAAGTTTAGATTGGATTGTGAAGAAGTAAAATGATTACTTCAATTGATAATCTTTTAATGTCGATATTTAAATGAGCTGTTATTGCATCAAGAAATGTTGAGAAGATGAAGAGGAGGAAGATGAGCATGAGAACAATTGTAAAATTGAAATTCTGTGTTTTGTTGCCTTTTCTTTCCTTTAATAACAAGCAATGAGATTTATTTGCTTCAAGACACAAAAAAGCATTTTTCAACAATAATGAGATGAGAAAAGGAGAAAAGATAAAAAAATGAAGCAAAAAAAGGGTAAAGTGAAGAGACAATGCATTTTGAAATTGTATATGAAATGGTGAGCAAGGAAAGGATGAAGAGTAAATATGTAAAGACAAGGAGTAGTGATGGAACGAATCGACCCTTAGGCCTTGGCATTGTGAGCATCAATTTTACTCTTATTTTGGGCTTCCTTTTTGTGCTTCCAAACCTCTAAATTTTCTTGTCAAATTCCTTAGCGAGCAGACTTTTGTGAAAAGAGGAAAAGGCTACAAAATGAGAGCAACAAAAATGCTCATCTTTCTCCTTCTTCTTCTTT
This sequence comes from Tetranychus urticae, assembly GCF_039701765.1. Classification (NCBI taxonomy): domain Eukaryota; kingdom Metazoa; phylum Arthropoda; class Arachnida; order Trombidiformes; family Tetranychidae; genus Tetranychus; species Tetranychus urticae. The sequence goes on along the minus strand of NC_142958.1, from coordinate 17,690,027 downwards.
GTCTTCTTCCCTTGATGACACTGATACAATCATTAGCCATCTTCTTGTAAGCTTTTCCCATTTTCATTCTCACTTGACTTTTTTGTTTCTTTGCTGCCCATTTTCATCGTATTCACATTAGCGGTTGTCTTCAATTTTCAGGCCGATAAGTTGAGACTCTTTTGCTTTGGTTCAACTTTGCAGACTGGTTAAAGTGCTAAACTTAGATACGGTTATCAGTAATATGGATGGTTAGTAATCATTTGATTGTCAAATAGCCAATTAATTATCTTTGTTCAACTGCTCATTATGAGTAAATCACGGGATGCAAGGGAAAATGATGCAAGTTTTTTTTGTTGGTAGACTGGAGAGGAAAAAAGGATTAAATGGTAAACAGTAAAAGAGACTGTAAAAGTCATCATAAGGTGAGCTATTAATGTTGGTTAAATTCAATGGTAAAGCTATAAATAACATGACTTTATTTTCAGTGAACACAAAAGTAAACAAGCAAATTACTGAGAAACAAAAAAATAGTAAAAATATCGTGTTGAGCCTACACCTTTAAACTAAATGAGCACAGCGAATCATAAAAAAGGATAATTTTGAATAATTTAAGCGCAAACATGATCATGTTAAGCAATTTGTTTAACTTCGTTCAATGGGTCATTCAAAGGGGAAATTTGGTTAGCTCGTTAAATGATGGAAATCCCGATCAGCACACAATCTTGTTGAATCTGTCCATTTCTTCATTTCTTTATTAATATTTTCCTTTGGATTTTTGACAAAAGTTTATACTGTTAAATTGAATCAATTATCAACCACAATTTCAACCCGTATTCAGTGTTTAGCTTTGCAAGTCTTGTCAATTTCATGTCACAATAATAATGCAAAATAATCTCATTACATTAATATGTTTCTGGGAATCGGTTTTTAAAAAACGTTGCATCTTCAATTGTATGATGTGTTAGAAGTGATTGACTCGCAAGACAAGAAACAAAGAACCTAATCTTCTGATCACATCTCAGATTAAAGTCATTTTTAACGGCTGTTTAAATGAGTTGAAAAATATACTTTTGAAATTGAAAAGGTTCAACTTGATAATTAGAGTTAAGGAAACAAAAATGTTTCAGTTTGTCAATGAAATGATCAATTTCGCCCTGTGACCCGCCAAATCAGGTCGATTTGCAATAACTATACTTTTTCTCTATCCTTATTCATAAGGTGCGCTAACCAGAGGTAAACTGATAAAACTCATCAAACTTTTTAACTCTTAATGATGAATCCCTGGTCATTTGAAAAAAGCAATTAAAATGCTTTACATTTAATGAAAACACAGTAAAGACCCTTATACCCTTTAAGTTTGGAAGCATCATCAGACTAACTTGACCGCTTTGCTTCGTAATTTATTATTAATGTAACCTTGCACTAAAGGAAACTAGAGGAAGGATAAACCCCTCATGAAAACTCTGATTTCAGTAAAAAAATTGAAACCTTTAGCAAAACTATAAATGTTGAATTGAAAGTGCTAAAGAAGGCTGAACACACAACTCTTTGAATTCATTGAGTAATAATCTTTTGATTGTGAGCTTTCAATGACAATTGGCTGTTACTTGAGTAAGAAATGGGCGATATTACAGTTCATTTTGTAACTTGTATTTCATTTTCATTTTGAAAACTCATTCAAGATAAACGCTTCATCTCTTCATCATCCAAAATTTAGTTTATACTTATCGCTCTGATAAACCTTAATCAAGCACGAAGCCGAAAATTATTATTACAGAATCTGGCAATTTTCTTAAATTGAAAGTGATATTCAATAGATGTATTCAGAGGACAACAGGGATGGAAATATTTACTCTAATTTCATCCTCAAACAGCTCATCTTTTTTCATCATAAGTGTGGTCACAAATTAACACATATTAATATATCCATAGAAATTGAAAGAGGGGAAAAAGTTAATGTTTATTTATTTTTGTTGTAAAATAACATTTGGAGCATTCTTGGCGTAAGGATGAAGCAAAGATGAAAACGAATGACCAGCAGACTCTTATGATAATGGGCTCAATAATAATGATAATAATGGTGAGGCAGCAACAATAAAGCTAATGATAATGATTAGAGTGAATGAGGGGCGAATGGCGAGAACGTTCAAAGAGCCATCTTGTTCATTTAAATATACAAAAACTTTGGGTAAACTTATTTTTACCATTTCCTTAGTTACATAATGATACTTATTTCAAGAGAACCATTCTTTTCATATAAAAACTCCAACGCCTTTTCGGCTTGTGAAGCATTAGAAGGAAAAAAAAGTCAAAAAATTTCTTTATTCTTATCTTTATCGACTTTACTCTTCAAGTTGAAATACTTACCTAGATCATCATAATCATCATCATCATCTTGGGTTAAATAAATAATGAAATTTTGGTAGCCTTTAATTTACCAAATAATTCATCACATTCATTGCGCGATTCATCTCATTACTTTATTGAACAGAAAAAAAGATGATGATGGAAGTGACAATGGCAAAGCTACATGAAAAGTGTGAGCAAAAAAAAGAAACTTTGATGAGAATATTTTCCATTTTTTAAGGTTTTAGTCACCAATAATGATTCTCATGAAGATGAGTTTAGACTTACATTTTTTATGCTCTTTTTTGATCAGGAAAGTATCAAGGTGAAACTACCATTTCACAAGATAACTGAGATTATCATGAAATTTTCTTTGACATTAACTTCGACAACAACTTTTCCTGGTTCAAAAAAGAATCTCCGAAATCTTCGCTTTTTGCTCTTATTCGCCGGAATCAAATTAAAAGTAAATGAGGCTGAATAGTCATTTAAGTTTACTATAAAGATGAAGTTGATTCCTTGACTAACAAAGAGGTAAAAGTGAAGGTGTTTGTAGGCGCTTCTTTTGTCGTCAATTAATTATGAAAAGTTACAGAGCTAAAACTATTGGTTTAATTATTTGAAGCTGTCGGGCTCAATTCAGCTTTAGTCAAATTATTCAACGATACTTTTGTTATAGGCGTTTCAGTTTGCTACAACTAATCAAACCTGATCTTGGCGTGAGCGTATCTTGAAGGGTGTTACATTTACGTAAAGGTGAAAATATTAACTAATAGTAACTGAGAAAAGATTATCATACTTTGTATTCATTATTTTGAGATTTCCAGATGATCGCAATTAAGCAAAGAGCGCATTTTTTGATCTGATTAGAAACTAGTAGAAATGAAAGATTTTAATTTTATCTCTGAGATGATCTACTGCTTTTCAAATTTTATCGAGTTTCATGCTCTTCATCACCAAGCCCACTGCATGTTTAGATTGGTTCATTTGTATTTTTAACAGCTATTAAAGTAAAACATTGTTGTTAAATTAATCCAAACGTTTGCCATCAATTGAACTTTTAAAAATTGTTTCATTTTCTTTCTCATATCCACCAAGAGGAATATGGAAGCGGAATGGATGGCGATCAATTTAATTACATTGCAATTTGTGAACGATAAATCATTTTGCAATTTATTTCCATCACCCTGAATTTATGGTTAATCTTGCGCTATCCAAACTAGTTTATCATGACAATTCTGAGTTCTGGCGATAAAAACTCAAATGAAATAAATAATGAAACCTTTGAAAAGTAATTAACTTGTTATGTGTTGACAGTAAACACATAAAAGGTTGTCACACAAAAAAAAAAGATTCACAATAAAACTCATTTCACTGGTCACCAAAAACTCTAACCATAAAAATGATAATCGCATAAATCATTACATTTTCAGCTTTTCTTTTTTACTATAAAATCGAAACAAAATCACATTAGGAACACACCTTGAAATTTTTGGCACCAACTTTGATAGTGGCATTGCCAGGTCAGTAACGATTTCAGCCGATTGTCTCATGATAAGAAGATCCTGAACAACCGCTACCGATTCAAACTCAACAAGCGGAAAAGCACCACCAAGTAATCGATGCACTATTTGAGCATTCCTACAGCTACCCTTGTACCACAAGTGCATTTGTACATCTATCTTTCATAATGCAAAAGCTACTCTTATCTGACAAAAAGACTCAATTTTTTTAATATTTTCTCTTGCTTTTATCGTCTTTCTCAATTAAAAATGATATCGCATTAAAGGGTCATTGTTACTATTCGTGAGCTGAAAGTAGAGGAAAAGTAACTGGTCACACATTCCTTCAGAGATTACTAGCCACTTGTCCTTTCTGTCAAAGATTGACTTAGTTTACACAGTCATGGAGCTGCATAGATCATTAAACTATTGAACCGAAAAACAAATGTGCCCTAGACTTTGGAAAGATCATTAAATGATAACAATCAAGTGCATGGTTTCGGGTCGTAAATAACAATTTCGCTCTTTAAATGAACTCGATTTTTTTGAACTCTCATTTCAATACGAAAGTATTATAAGAAAATATGAAATCTCTTTAATAACTAAGGTTACTAATCATGGAAGACGATCAAGACTCAATTTTTTTTCCGAACCGGAATCTTGCTTTTTCGTTGTTGACTGTTCAATCTCGTCTATTGATTGTTGTCATCCAACTTAACTTTACTCAACTTTATCAACCAAATTAGTCTTTTGAAAATCTGTAACTCAACTGTGTAAATCAATCAACACTTAATCCAATTGACTAAGGAAAGAAGAAGCAAAAAGTTGAGAAGAAAATGAATAAACTGAAAAATTATTGAAGTAATTGAATTAAACATTGATTCATGTAAGTTGAAAGGTAAGAGCAATGAACATTTTTGGCCAAAAAAGATGAAATGTTCACTTTATCTTGTTCATCTTTTCTGTTCATCAATTTTTCTTCCATTTAGTCTGAGGTGTTCCATGTGTGTTGGTAAACCAAATGAAGCAAATTCATTGGGTGAGAAGCAAACATTTCAACTAAATTCAATCAACATCAATGATAAAAATGAGCTTGCAAAGAGTGAGAGAGAAAAGGTTTTGATGAAAATTTAAAGAGCAAAAACGATGATAAAAATAAAGGCCAGAAATTGTTCAGCATGTAAAGATTGCTTGAAATCAATTAATCTTTCAATTTGAAGCCAATAAAGTTGTGATTTGACGGTAATTAGATGATGAAAAATGACATTGCAAATGATAAGTTGAAGCAATCTAATAATATTAAACAGTCAAAGATTATCAAAGTTAGTTTATAAATAAAATGGCAACAAGTATGCAAACACACAAACAAGATTAAACCATTTAAGTTGATCAGCCAAAGAAGCAAAAATAAGAGAAAAAATGATTTCTTCTTTTCCTTTTCTTCCAATATCATCATTAATCTTTTTGCTCCTACTTGGTGTAACCTTTTTGGCTCACCATTTACTTGTTCAAGTGTCAATAAAGTTTATCAGGGAGTTGTTTCAATCAGTTTGATCTTGCAAAAGTGTCCAGCAAAAAAAAGGAATCCAAGTTAAAAGTTTAATCAAAGTTTTCGTGTTCATTTGATTGTAAAGTTTGAAAAGTTTCAAGTGAAAGCGAGCAAAAAAGATTGAGATAATTGGGATGAGAATGATGCTGATTGAAGATAGTGACAACAAAATGAATTGCATCTTTTAATGTTAATGAAATGCTGATAAAAGCAGGAAAGCAAAACAATCACGAACCACACATCAAGATTTTTCATCTTTTTTTTTATTGCAAATGATCATTATCAATGAGGTAAAACATTAACTTTGCAATTCCGTTTTTTCGCTTTGTTTTTCTTATCCTTCTTCATGCTTCTTGTTAACTCATGAAACTAACCAGTAGGTTAGAAATGTAAATAAATGCATTTTCAAAAGCAATTGCAAAACGGTTTCAATTCCATTGACGTTTGACTTGATCATTTAACTCGTGCTGGTTCAGCTTTGTGTGTTACTCATTCATTAAATGTAAGCTTATAAGTCTTGCCTGTTTAGTGCTCAAGCAGTGATAACAAGAAATAACAAGATGAAGAGACACGCAAAGAGGGAGGAAAGTTGAAGATGGTTCATTGGTTAATAAGCAGCTCTCAATGTGTGTGAGTGTGAGTGAATGTGTGTTGAGTATTTTACGATTAAAATAATTTGATTGAAGATGATTAAACGATGTGGTTGTGCACAGGGTGCCAAATCATTATAAGGACATCAATTGGTAACAAATGATTATCTCAAGGGAACAAGTAAAAGATTCATTCAATGGAAGCAGGGAGACAAGAGTGAGATCAAGCCATTGCTTAGAGGCATCAGCATCAGACGAGCATCATCATTAGGCTCACAACACACTCTTTACCTTTGCTTGCAGATATAATTGTATTACCTTTTTTTTTATACAACCATGAGCACATTTTTATTGGACAATCGTGCAGCAAAATAGATCACCAATGAAACTAATTTCTGCTCGGTTTGTTACTCCAATAATGACAACGATAATAATTGATTTCCGATTACAATTTATCATCATTTTCCAATTGTACTTGAACAACTGTTAATCATTGGACAAGCCAATGGGTAACATGTAAATGGTAATGTTGAAAAAAGGTGATCGATTTGGTTAACAGCGGAAAAAAGCATTTGTAAAGTTGGTGAAAAAAGAGAGAGAAAAAAATGTGAAAAGTTAATGAATCGAAGAGGAGGAAAAAAATTGATGCATTAAAAGTCGATGAATAACCTATGGGCAGAAAGTTTGAGACAAATGTTTAATTGCTCGTATCTTTTTGCAGAATCTTCTTAACTTTTCAGTTCAAACGAGCAAAGATTTAACAACTCTTGCTCTTTAATTCGATATATAATGACCTACTATACATAGCACCTTTTGCGTTAAATTTAGTGTTTTTGGCACTCTTCTGCGGTGATTGAAGTTGAATTTTTAAAATTTTTTTGATTTGTTAGATTAAATTATTGTCGTCTTAGGCATAACATCATAATTAAAATATAAGATTTTGATAGATCATAGAGTTCTTCGAACGTTAGCAAGTTAAAAAAGCTTTAAATATTATATAACTTCTGAATAAATGGATCTTAAAGTTAATTGATTTTTTCAAATATTTTTTTCTTATGCTGAGGCGAGAAATCATTCAATTGTCGCATTAGTTAATGATTAATTTAAAATGATCAGAATGTTCGATGATCTTGAATTTCTCGCTGTAGATGAACTGAACCTCCTTCTTAGTCTCCTGAAATTTTCGGCGCTCTAGCTAATCGGATTAACAAGAAAAAAGCTTTACACATGATTTGTACATTTGTCTCAAACTTTTTGCCCATAGGTTAGTAAACATAAGAGTGAATGGTTTTCGAGTTTCATTTATTGATAGTTTATCTAATAATACAATGTTATAATTTATTACAATCAATTTACCTTTCAATTTGTTTTCGCTTTACATTTTCGACTTTTCGTGGTGAAAACAATTTCTACAAATGTCTATCGAGTTTCCAAGGTGAGAAGGAAAAGTTTCGCCATTTTTAGGTGCAAAAGGTTTTGTCTGCAAATTTGTTTAGACAAAGGTTCCTCTTGCATTTCACCTTTCATCAATTTATGTCTGAATCGAATTGAAATTTGTGTAAAAAATTATTCAAATGATTCTTTTCATCTTTGGGTGGAGCTGCTTTTCCCTTTTACCTTTTACCCAAAGTTTACCTGGACATTTTTTGATAATTAAAGTGAATGATGAGTAATAAAAGGATAACCTTAAAGTCTTTAGACTTTGCTTTCAACCATTATTTGGATAGCCATTTGGATGGGAACAAATGAAAAGAGTAAAAAGCTTTTTAAATAATGATGTTGTTTACATAATTGCCTTTGAAGCAACATTTATGGGTTTCAATGGTGAGTCTGTTGAGCTAAGAGTTATTAGCAAGTAAACATTGACTGTGCAAAAGTACAAATTCAAAGTTCGAAAAGTTTGCAAAAAGAATTTATGGGAAAAATGTTGATTTATCAAATTTGCCAAATCAAGTTTGACGATTCTTGGAGCAAGAAGAAACTCATTTTTCTCATGCAATTCTGATCAACTCCTCAGTTAATTGCATTGAATCTACGCTTAACCACGATTACCAAATTGTCCAATTGTCGAAGTGAGTCAAATTGGGACAAATTTTTGCTTATTTTCTTCTTCTTCTTCTTCTTCCCTTCTTTGCTATTCCCTTTGGTAGACTTATCAGAATTGTATAACTTAGATTGTTGCTGCTAATAAAGTGAGTTGTCAACGGAATTATTAAATAGATTTAGTTGAAGGAAAAGATGAAAACTGAATAAATGGTTGACTTGGGTAAACGGGAAAAGATTTTGATAATGACCAAGGGTCAGTGAATGTAGTAAAGGGAGAAAAAAATGAAATTGATTGACTGGTCAAATGTTTGTAGTTTTTTTCATAAGTAAACATGAAAATAAAAATAACATTACTCACAATTGTGTCTCTTTATTGCAAATACAGAAAGTAGATAAATATTATTTTTGCGATAATATTAATAACTTGGAGTTTGTTGTTTTATGTTTACACATTCATCACTATTTTGGATTCCTTTTGTTTCCAGTTTTGTGTTTGTGTTGAGGGAATACGAAAAAAATAGGAAACCAAATTATGGATTGAAATACGAGTTAACATGTAATTATCAACAGAAGAGGCAAAAGTGATCAAAGATTATTTTTAATGTCGAGTAAAGTGCATTTGAAATTGGTTAAGTTTTCATTGTAATAATACAAATAATTGCCTTTCAAAAAGGTATTAGTGTATCAATGATGAAAATTATGGTTAAATTTGGTGTTTGTCGTGAAAAAAGTAATGTTCATTATAATCTCTTCATTTTCACCTGAATATTGATGATGTTGCCATGAATATTGAACAGAATAGAAACAGTCTTATCTTTCAAGACAGACAGTTTATTGTTCAAGTCAAAATGTTACAATTGACAATCAAGTCAATTTACCTGAGAGAGTAAAGGGAGAAGATGAGAAAGAGAGGAAAAAGGATGAAACTTTGATGATAGATGAAGATTAAGTCCATGTAAAAGTGTGTAACTGGCTTAGAAATAATTTCAATCCAATTCTTGTTGCGCGATTTTCCATCTTTCTTTTTTCATCATTTTTCTTCATCTTTTCTTTGGTACCAACAACTCGAGAAATGGTCCGTTTCAAGGGAATTAAATTTCTGTGCACAACCCAACTTGAAATTTTCCTCTCTTTTCTTCCTCCACACTATCATCCGCCCTTCTTTCATCTCAATCTTGATCATTTTTTCTTCTTCCAAAATGAACATCTTTTGACACATTTATCAACCATGTTTGACACTTTATCCATCGACAGAAACATGGAATCAAAATTTTTGTCCATCATCATCTTTCTCTCTAAATCTTCATCCCTTCCTTTGGATCTTAAAGACTGCTTAGAGAGAGAGAGAGAGAGGAAGAGAGGAAGACAAGTTTTTTGGATCTCTTTTCTATTCTCACTTTCTTTAAATAAATAGACAAAAAGAAATAAGAAAAAAACAGTTTTCCTCAAAACGTGTTTACCACCCAAGCTGACAATTGAATGTTAACCTGACTCGACCAGCCTTGTTGCACCAAAAGTTGATGATGATTAGCCTTGTTGCTGTTTTTGTTTAATCATATTTTACTATTAAATGTGATCATTTGAGATTATCTGTAAATTCACAAGCTTGTACACAATCCATCAAAGTTAACAATTTGACTTGGAAATTTATTTATTTGTATTTCCAAAAATAATCATTGCTGTAGATTGATGGATCATTTTTGGATAGTTTTTTTCCTCTTCCTTCACTTTCGATGAAATACACTTTTCGCTCTCTCTCTCTCTCTGCTGTTTCTCATCAATATCATCACTGCTGCTGAGAGATTTGAATAAAAATTGTTTCAATTCTGGATAATTACTGAATTCATTAGATTCAAAATGAAAAAGGTTAATCATGAGTCAGTCTAGCTGCTGTAGCCAAAAAAAGCTGACCTTTTGATTTCATTTGCATCATCATTATTATTATCAAATAATAACTCATTTAAATTGCAAGCATAAAGTAAGCAAAAGTGATTGATTAGTTGATGAATAAATTTTGAGCAATTGAAATGCATTTAAAGTTATTCCGTTGACTTGATCGATAGCAAAGAGGAGACATTAAAAAAAACTCATTCTTTTGTCCTGCTCGACTATTATCGATAATCATTTGTTCATGATGAAAGTCTGGCAATGTCAAAACATTATCGACCAAGACTTGGAATTGAGGTTATCAATTAATTTAATCAGAATGTCAAAAGAGAATGGAAACAATTTCAGCTCCAAATGGATATGACATAATGTCAATCGAATGAGTACAAAAAAGAAAATATCAAAGATGAATTTTTCAACAATTCCTTGATTGTTATCGTATTCTCTCATGGTTGATAGCATGAGAACTGTATAATGATAAATGATGAATATGATAATCAAATGATGGATCAACAACTGATTAGAATGTGTTGGTTTTTTTACTTCGCTATAGTTGATTTTCAGTGTGAAAATGAACAGCCAACAAATTCAAATCCTTGTTCAGTCTGATTTTCGATAAAATTGACAGCAAAAAAGAAGACAAAATTGACTGATTCAGGGGGAAAGAGAAGGAAAAAAAGATGAGACAGAATAAGAAATAATAATGAATAGATGTTGACATCAATTGTTTGCAGCATTTGGTTCAAGTATGAAAAGAAACTTTGATAATCATTAATGACATGATATTACAATGTTAATACGATCGGAATTGAACAAAAAAAGTATAATAAGCATTGATATTGAACGAAAAAGATGTAAACAAATTGACAAGATAAACAACAAGCTTGTTGATATCACATCAATGACATTATCAAACATGGAATTGAGCAAAGAAAAAGTTATTTTTTCGAGAAAAAAAGAGTAATACTTGTTAGCCTGTAAAACTCAACCTCATCTGTTGAACATTTCAAATTGTTTGTAGACTTTCAAAGTTTCAAGTTTGAAACTTCAATCTTTTCGATAGCAATTTAAAGTCCATCAAATAATTGAAGATGACATCCATTATAAAGGCAATTGATACGACTAAGTGAGACACTGAAATGGAATCATCGTCAATGAAATTGTTCGTGTTACAAGGCTTCAGTTTTTCTCTAGTCAGACTTGATTACATGAGCTTCTCATGAATGGAAGTTAAGAAAGTAAAGACTGTTTAATCAAGAAGATTTCATTTCCAAATGAATACTTTTGTTGTCTAAGTTGTTATTAGTCTTTGACTTTGAATTTACTCTGAAAACCCAGTTTAACAATTATTCTGAAGTGAATAATGGTTCATGGTAATAAATGGTATTTAGAAAAAGGATTGAAACAAAGATTCGCTGAAAAATGATTGAATGAAATTTTGCCTCATAACAGTTTTCAACATCTCAAGGGTCATTTTTATGAGCAAAATTCACTTTTAGCACATTATGAAGCTCTGTAAAATGAAGATTCATTATGAAACTAAACTTTTGCAACACTTTTTAAGCTTAGTTTTAATTACTTGTTATAATGAATCTTGCTTCAACTGACTGTAGTCTAGTGTTTTTCAACAAATAAATGATCCGTTCAAGATTCCATAATAGACTCACTTTAGATTATAAAATTATAATTGCTTTGCAAAATTGAATTTCAACTTACAATAATATACCAGAGGAAAATTTCGATATCTGACCACACTTAATTTAGTTACTGCTAGGCAAAAACAGCTCACCATTTCGCAAAAGCGAGACGAAGCGAAGAAAAATTGACTTCTCCAAAACAAGAAGTGTCTTCATAAGTGCAGTTTCGAAGGTTCGTGAGCGTATTTCTATCATTTAGTCTTCTAATTTTGCCTTCTAGTTTATTGGTCTAATGACTATTGTCTATGCTTCGATCTAAAGAAATGGCTGCGTGAACCGAAACTTTGGATGAAATTGAAAAGCAGTAGAGAACTTTTTGGGTTATGAATACCAATCTCGTTTAGTAACTGTTTCGAAGAACTACTTTCAAAAGTTCAATGCACCATTAGATTATTTTGTGTGCAAAATTGAAATAACAGCTAATAATCTTTGCTCACCAATGAATTGTAAATTGTATAAGTTTTGAGTGATTTATGAAACGAAAGTTGGATTTGAATGTGTAACTGCAAGTTACAGTCAAGTGCTCCTTTTCGATGGAAAAATGTAACTTTTAACTTCGTTCTTTCAAAACAATAATAGATGACGCTAATTAGTGAACATGAAGCAAAAATTTGGCGATAATGTTGATTCATGATGAATATTTTTAAACAATTTTTTGTCTCATGAAAAGGCAAACAAAAATACGAGTCTCGAGTGGCTTGGCAAAAAGCAAAAAACCAATTTTCTGAATCACTTTGTTTGCCCATTATTTTACATCATTTTATATTCATAACAAAATCTCTGTATTCAGCCATTTTACGCCAATCCCGTTGAGACATTTCACAGCTTAACCTGAGCTTATTCTTGAGTCAAAAATTTTGTATCTTTTTCCATGTTTCATCTTCTATCATGATGAAGATAATTGACTTTCATTGGTAAACTTCAAGTCTGTTTACCAATAGTTGACTGGCCAATGAATTTGGATACATTTTGATGGGCAAAATGAGAGGAAGAAAAAAAAGAGAATTTCATTTTAAATTCGTTTGCCTTTTCAACCTTTTTTTTCTTCTCTTCAAATTCATAATCATTCACCTTTAACAAGATTATTCATTTTTCCCATTTTCCTTTGTTTACTCAAGATTTGCATGAATAACTCATCATGCAAAATGAATTTACAGTAAACTGGTAACCATTGGAAAGAAAAGGTTAGTAAAAAGTAAAGAGAAAAAAAGGGTTAACATGGGATGGAAATGATCGTGTTGATTAATTAGTTTGTTTTTTGATCAACTTTAATTAGCATTTCATTCATTAAACTAAAGAGAAACTATTTTGTCGTCAATTTAGCAGGTAAAAGATCAGTGTAAGAGAAAGAGAGAAAATCGAAGAGAAAAAATTCTAACAGAAAGATAATCAGTAAAGTTGGAAAAAAGGGTTGAAATGGATCTATTTACATTAATTGTAATTTAATAATTGTTCAGGTTTACTCGAATGTCAACAGAGAGAGAAAAATCAATTGCTTTTTTCACCGTAAAACCATTCATTTTACCTGATTATTGATTTTTACTTTCCAACCCTTTTCCCTCCCAGTTGAAGGTTGAACAAAATGAATTTCAAGTTAAACAATTATCAATGACACTTTGCATAACTTGGGAGAAAAGTTTTGTCCAAATTGAATGAACTGTTAATCAAGAGTTTGGAAGTTTAATAAAAAGCTAATTTCTTTTCTCAACTAAATGAGCTTGATTAAATTACGATTATGTTTATTAATGAATTGTTGGCTTTTGTTTTTTTGTTCACTTTACTTTTGCTTCATTTCAAATGCAATAACATTCAAAGTTTGAGTTTAAAGATGAAGAGTGAAAGGTAAAGGGATAAGAAGACGATGAAATGAAGTAAAAAGGATGAAAATAAAGTGAGAGAATTCAGTGAAGCTCAAGAAAATTCCAATGAGATTCACAATTGAATTGAATCAATTGAGTTTCTCTATTCTTTTTCATTTTCTAGAAGTGAAATCAAAGTTAACCAAAGAAACTAATACAAGTAGGAAATGATGAAAAGGCAAAGGAATTGGGAAAAGAAGAAGAAGATGAAAGAGAGAAGATGAAATGTAAAAGGTAAAATGAAAATGAAAATGAATCAGCTCAGATCAATTGGCTTGGAATGGAAATGTTGGAAAAGAAGAAAACAGATAAAGTTCTGAAATCTTGTTCGATTCAATGTATCGAATGAGAGAGTAAATGAAAAATGAGGAAAACTACACTTTTTGGAATCAACTTTTACCATGTAAGCTCAACATTTTAAAAGAGCTTAATCAAAAGAGAAAGGAAAGAAACTTTAGTTTCAACAAAATTCCGAGTTCGATGAATTTTGTTTCAAACATTCTGTAGTTAAAACTGTAGCGATTGACTTTTCCAACATTGATATTCAAAATGATGAACATCTGAACATGAAAACGAATTTGAATAACTTTTCTTTTGACCAGAACTATTGCCTTTTCAGATTTCAATTTCATTCCTCTTCCAACAAAAGGTTGGCCAAAGATGAACTTGAAAGAAAAGTGAAAAACTATAATATTTGAAATTGTAATTTAATGTTGAAAGAAGAAGAAGCAAAATATTAATAATAAAAATAGACAAAAAGCAATTTCAAAATTTCCATCTTTTTCATATTCTTTCAGTTTCTTTTATTCTCAATATTTCATGATGATTTGAATCTGAAGACAATAAATTGAAAAATTGGATTCTCAATCAGAGGAGCAAAAATGTTTACTTCTTTGACCAACTTTTTTCCTTCATTTTTTACACACAAAACTGGGAGTAAAAGTTATCAATTGAGTTTCTCTTTGCGAGTGAAATTGAAAATTTATTCATTAAAATGTCATTTCCATTTGATTCAATATTAGTCGAAATAAATGATAATTGAAGTTGTAATCATTTTATAGACTGAAAAGAGGGCCAAATGTTCGACGCTCGAAAAATGTACAATTTGCTTTTCATTTACAACTTTATTACATTATTATAAACAGTTTTTACTGGAAAACCTCTTATTTAACATGATCTGATTATATCATAATACTATTAACATCAATAGTTAATAACCTTTCATCGTCATTTTAATCATTATAATCATCAATTTGCATCAACTTATCATGATTTGACTCAATTCATAATCTTAATGAATATTATTCTTAATCAATTTGTCATGGAGTGAGGAGTGAAAGAAAATAAATTAGGAACAAGAAGAAGAAGAAAAATTAAGGTTCGCTCTTTCCTTCAATAAGGGAAAGTTGATCAATTGAGAGTTTATTCATTGGTAAATAACAATTGTTAATCTCATTGGATTCACTTTGCGATTATTGAAAAAATAGAAGAAAAAATGAAACAAAATGAAACCTCGAAAACATTCAAGTTGACAATCAAATTAATCAACTTTTCCCTTTCAGTATTAGTTTTGCAAAATTGGTTAATATTCACAGTAAATCTTTGCTCATCTTTGCTCATCTTAAATAAAAATGTAAATCACTTGGAAATGCCATCAATCTTTCAATCTGATTTTGTAACATTCAATGTTATCCGGTCAGTGAATAGCATTTTGCGTTTTCCAGTTTCTCCATTTCAATCTTGCAAAAAGATCTCTCATAAAATGTGATTGTTCCAATAAAAGAATGAGGAAAAATGATATAAACAAATATTACAAGATGAATGGTTAAATAGAGTGTCATCATGTTGAATGATGAAAATGGAGTAATGAGTGGCACAGAAAGAATGGGGATAAAACTTGGAATGGGAATGAAATCAATTGGGCATAAAGTAAACCTTCGATCGTTTTTTTTGTCTCTTCTCTTCTTCTCTTTGCTTCTTCTTGGTCTAAACATGGTCAACTCTATTTGATGGGCTATAATTTATTACATCATGGTCAATATATCATGATATGCTTGGAATATTAGATAATATTATGTTGATATTGTTGCCAGAGAAAAAAGGTTGAGAAGGAGAGCGAATACAAAATTGGCGAACAAGACAAAAAAGAGAAAAAATATTTTCACTTTAACTATCATTCAACTGAACGGAACCATAAATTGTCTCGAAATACTTTTCCATTTGCAATAATATACTTAATGAACATTGTTTATCATTTTATAAATGAGTTTACCATTTGATTAAATTTGATGATAAATTTTCTCATTCGCCAAGTTGAGCCCAGTTTTGCGTCTACTTGAACAGTTGAAGATGACTGTGATTCAGTTTTTTTTCATCTTTTGATTAATATTGAAATTTTCTGGCCATTTTCTTCTTCTTCTTTGCTCTTCATGCATGTTGGCCAAAAGATTAGCAAAGTTTGGGATAATTTCAAGTCTCAAAAGTATTTAGATTTGTGTTGTTTCGGATTGAAAAATGATGCACCAAAAATGAACATTAATTATCACCGAAATTACATTTAATATTAAAGGTAAACTAGTTAAATGATTAAGGTAAAAGATCAACTGGAATGAAGCTCTAATGAACATTACCGAATAACCATTCATCTCCAAGTAAATCTCGGAGGAATTTGTTGAAAAGCCAATTCTAAATTTGATGGAGAAGAAGAATGAACAAGGTAATCATGATTACAGAGGAAAATAGTTAATGTTGCCATGAAAGAGATGAACTTTTCTCCTTTTTTTTCATTCTCATTGTATTTCCATTTTTATTCATCAAAAATGATCAGCCATATTCATCCAAACATTCCCAATACAACGTGATGTTGCACGAAAAGCAAAGTTACTCAATGGAGAAGCTTAATTTTTACCATTTCTCTCTTTTAATTAGAGCTAATCAGTTCAATTAGTTGATAATGACTGGGATAATCCAAAAGTGGTTTGTCAAGCTCAACTCTACACAGCTTTTCCAACTTTTCGTGTTAATTTCGTGTTTGAGATTAAGCCTCATTATGGTAATTGTCTGTCTAGTTTTGCATAAAAAAGTTTTCTTTTCAATTCGACTTTGATTTTCGAAGATTCTACCTTTTTCTATCCTGCAGGAAGGATACTTTTCTTGAGTTCAAATGAGAACCTTTACAGTTGATTGGAATTTTTCATGTGCAAGTGACTTGAAGCAAAAGATATTCATGAAATTGAAACTTTTGAAAGATTCTCTGGAGAAAAATTCGGATTCTTGTTTATTCTTGCTGCAATTAAAAAGGATAATTGTTGGACAATGAATGGACAGCGAAACAATTGATTCATTTGTTGAAAGCAAGTTGAGCAAAGGTAAAAAGGTTTGTTGGGAAAGTTCAATCAAGTGTAATCACACTTGGCTATGAATGTTAAACTGACGGAAGAACCAGAAAAAAAGGAGAAATTCATTGATACATTGTAATTTTGTTAATCAAGTTAAAGTACACAGAAGCAGCGATAGACAAACAAATTAAATCAATCAAAATTAAATCACAATTGAGAAACTTGTTGACAAAACAAAAGCTTGAATAACTTTGAGTGCAAAGAAAAAGCAATTTAAATTCATTCCAATTTAATCGTGTAATTAGTTTAATTTTGCTTTCATTAAATTAATAAGAAGCGATAAAATGTTAAAATAATATTGAAATAATAAAGAAGAAAAAATGGAAAATGCTGAGAATATAATTTAATGATGAATTTTTCCTCCAAACTTTACAAGGCAAATGAACTTTTAAAATATTTGATGAAGGTTTTCATTAATTGAATAATTCCCACCTTATAGCAACTCATACCAAAGAGAAACAATGAATTCGGTCCAAATTCATCTATTAGTCAATTTAGTTTTTGAAACTTTTACTTTAAAGTGAACAAAAACTTCGACACAAAGTTCTTGTTTTTGATTCTTGATTCTGAAAAAATAGAAAAAAGAATTTGGAATTTTAGGAAATCTAGTTTTTTAAATTCATAAAAAGTTCCGCAGGCAAAGATTTGAGTTGGAAAATGATTCCAATTTTACTCTTTATTTTATGAAGAATTTTCTTTATTCATTAATGTATTAATTGAGTTGCATTTAGATGATAAAGAGATGGAAATTTGAAATGCTTGGAAAGTTTTATAAAAGGTTTTAATTGCTCTTGAGTTTGACAAAGTTTTGTCTAAAAAATTGATTTCCACAGTTGAACCATGATTACCCTGAGAAATTACACTTGAAATGTTTTCCTTTTGAAAAACCTACGGAATAACTTGAAGGTTTACTCGAGTGTTCAAAGTGTTCAAACAAAAGTGAAACAAACCTGATTCAACATTGTTGCGAATTCAGGATTTCAGGATAATCTTCACTTGAACCAATATTGAATATTGACTCTTTATCGTCAAACTTTATCCAGAATCAAGAATTTTTTTTTGCTTCTTTTTCTTCTTCCCTGACAACATTTTCTTTACTTAAAAGACAATAACAAATGATGGCGACTAAATGCTTAGGTATGTTGAATTGGAAAAGGTTAAGGATAATTGAAGGTAATCGTTACCTTCATGGTCTTGATCGGTTCCATCTTATTCTTCAATGATTATCATCAGACTAACTAATCGGTTGAAAGGTTAGTTTTGTTCAAATAATTTTGACCATTAGTCTTTAAGATGGTCATTCTGTGATTCTCTGATCTTTCCTCTTATTCCTCGGTAAGTTCATTTATCTCTGTTATGAAACGAAAATAAAGAAATAAAGATCATGGAAGAATAAAAAGGAATAAAGACGAAATAAAAGGACAACAAATCTTACCGATAGTTAACCCATAATCCCACCTTTTATCTTCATCAGAATCATCATCCTAATCCAAGGATAAAAGTTATTTATTGATGGAATTGCAGTCGAATTGTCCATTCGCTTAAATGCATGTCAAATGATTCAACTCTTTATCTTGATTCAGTGACTTTGAGAACATTTCTTTTTCATTTTCTTCTCGGAAAATTCATCGATTAAAGTTAGAAATTTATTTTTAAAATCAAAAGTTTCGACAGCAATCAAACTCGAATCAACAAGCAAACTTTTTGTCAACAGAAAAGGTAAGAATTTCAAGTAAACTTGACGATGAAATGGATAACCATTTTGATGGAAATTGAAATTCTTTTGTTGATTCACTTTTGCACTCAAGAGCAGTGTTGTTCAATTGCATTGTTGAACGAAATGAGGTGGAGAAGTTGCTACAAATTTCAATGGTAATGATGATGAGGGAAAAGAAAATGGAGAAAAGAAATTGTGGAAAGATTGCGTTCCACCCTGAAAAGGTTATTGTGATGAGAAATGAAAACAATTTCACTGGACGTTTATTCATTTGTTGATAACTTTTAATCATATTGGATGTTCAATTGCAAACCAGTGGAGCAAATGTTTGGTCCAATTTTGTTTCAATGAAAAGTGCTTATCATTGTTATTATTAATACTTTTGCCTCGAGTTTGAGACCAGTAATGAAGACAATGACCAATGTGAAGAGAAGGAGAAAAATATGAAAGATGAATAAGAGGATTGTCCAGCAAAGTATTATTATTAATAAGAAGTTAATGTGATTGAAAAAAAAGTGGAAAGAAAAAGAAGAGAGAAAAATGATGAGGAATAATGTTGATGAGCCTAATATTGATTAAATTGGGAAAACGCAAATTAACCTCAACAAGATTCTGTTGGACTAAGAAGATGAGGTGAAATGATGGAGAAGATGAAGAGGATTGACAAGCAAATGTCTCTTTTAATTTGCTTAAAAGCTTTTCATATGAAAAGAAGGGAAGAAGAAAAAGAAGAAGAAGGAAGAAAAAACTTGTACGAGTATTTACCCTGAGCAAGACACGAGGTTATCGTCACTCTTTGTTCAATATAATCATATCAAGAAGAGCCAGTAAAGAAGAAAGAATGATGAAGATGAAGAAGACTGGAAAAATTGGAAGATGCCTTTGAAGAGCACCAGCAAGGTGAAGATAAAGGTTATTATTTATTGTCACTTGAATATCTGTTTACTTATTTAACTGTTTAACTTACGGTGAAACCAGAAAATGCTTCTTCATATTCAAACATTCAAGTTTCTCTTCAATTCATCATCACCATCATCTGCCCGAGGGATGAAGATGTTGCACTCTGTTTAATACTTGACGTTATTATTTTGAAATAGCCTTTCATGTTTATATCTAAATCTTTTTCAATATACTTTTGCTCAGCATTTTGTTTCGCCCTCTTCCCTCTACCTTTACCTCATATTTTAATGTATTAATGTCACTTTGATATCAACTGTAATCCAGCAATACTTGAATCATTTCCTCTCATTTCGCCCTTTCAATTATGACTTTTTGCTCGGCAAGAATTGAAAGGTAAAAACTTTGTTTACTTCAATTATTGAAATGTTTCATTTGCTATACAATTTGCTTCTGTTTGCTTAACCATTTATTATAAAGTTACATTGATAGGGAAAAGTCGAAAAGTTTTTTTTGTCATTTCTTACGTTTTTTTGCTTTTATTCATTGAAAGCAAATTTGGGTTGAAAAAAGTTACCCTTAAGGTTAATAAAAAATGTCAAATGAAAATGCATTAAAATTCGATTGAAAGATATTCCTTTTTCCCTGAAAATTATTTATCTTTGGAAACATTGAATTGATTAAATTTTTTAATCTTTTTTTACCCTTTTCAAAAACTTGAGCAAAGTCAAAAACAAATTGAAATGTTTGCCTTTGGAAAAGGTTGGTCAAGTTGAGTTTTCCTTAGCAAAGGAAAAGGTTAAACAAGATGAAATTTCATTCTTTTTCAACACTTTTCAAGTTCGGTTACAGTTACTAATGATGATTAATCATCATCAACTAAATGCTCATTTCCATCTTGACCAATCTCTTTACACTCGCAATCATTTCAAGTTTTCATCCAATAACTTTTTTATTCAGTTTTGGAGAAAAGATTTTTTTTCTTGAAATTTTTCTAATTTGCTAATTGATTGAAGTTTCATTCTTGACCATGTTTATGCTCATGATATAATGATGAGATTAGTTGAGTCGAGTTAAGATGATGATGTATTAGTATGTTTGTGAAATGTGAAAATTGATGACTTTTGTTTCATCTGTTTGCCATTTTGATATCTTCAAGTCTCATCTTCATGAAAGACTTCAACAGAAGTCGAAATTAATTCATCAAGAAACATTTTTCAACTGAAAGCTTCTTTATTCACTGATAAGATGATAATTGTGATAATAAAGTATCAGATGGTGAAGAGATGAAAAAAGATGCCAAATGGATGAGATAAATTGTTGCTGTTTGAGAGAGAGGAAAAGTTAATCCAAATTGCTGGTTAAACACTTGAAACTATCAAATTGCCTGACAAAAATTTTCGACTCCAAGTTGAATTCATGGTTGCCAATGAAATTCAATATGAAAATTATATTACGAAAGGAAAACAAACGAAAGACTGAATCAAATGAGAGAAAAGTTTAACCTCAAAAGTAATTATTTCAGCAGAGTTGAGTGTTGAATGAAAAGCATTAATTGTCTTTTGAACAAAAGACGAAATGAAAGAATTGCTTTTTTCTCGCCAAAATTGCGAGACATTTTCATGAGCTCACTACCGAAACAGAGTAAATATTGTTGATAAAAGATTTACTCTCAATTAAGTCTGCTCAAGTTGTAGAGCTTAATTAACGCATGATAAATGATTACAGCGATTTACATAATTGGTAATTATAATGACAATCAATGAGCTCATCAGGCAAACTCTATCAAGACATTAATATTCAAATTGTATTGCCTTAAATAATGAAAGTACAAGGCGTTTTCACATTTTACGCCTTCTTTTAATCGCAGCTCACGAACTGTTAATGCTTCTGATTTCAACGATGGACTTTCAAGACTTGGGCATTCCAAATTTATTTGTTTGTTTCATCTCTGACTGGCATTCAAAGGTTATTTTCTGAATTCGTCAACTTTTCTACACTGATTGATGTTAGTTACAAATGGGCAACTTCAATGATTGAGAAGACACACGATTTTATCAGAGCCAAACTCGCTCAACCCAAGGAGTCTTGGTCTTGGTCTAGGAGGCTTGGACACTCTTATCATTGAACATTATTAGATATCAATAAGATTGATCCATAAATGAGAGTAAAAAAGTTTTCGGTTTAAAAATGGACTTTCGAATGTCTGTGAAAAATCAAATAAATGAGTGAACTCGAATGACCTTGAAAGCTTGAACTTGAAGCTAATCAATCCTGTGTTGAAACCTGAGATCTGTAGCATTGACCGTTTGTGAGTTATGACAGCAAACAGGCTTAAAATGAAAAAAGACCAATTTTTTTCTTTGGTGAAAAAAAATGTTTCAAAAGTGACTAAGCGCAAATGAATCTGTAGCTACAAGACTTGGTTGCAATCACAGTTTTATCTACATTTTTATTGATAACTTGATTGAGAAATGGTTACAAAAAATTATGTAAACAAGTCGATTTAAGGTTGAAAAGAGTTTGTGTTTTCAAAGTTTTCTCCGTTTCTCTCTTTATCATCATTCCATGATTGATAAACCCTTGAGGTTATCTGATTTTCAATGCACCCAAACAATGGTTGCTATTGAGTCACCTCACGTCTTTCCAATCATCATCAGTCATCGAAAAATTTGATTTTTCTTATCTGTTTCATTCTAAAGCAAACTTTTTCTTTTCCCACCAATTCGAGATTCAAAACTACTTTTCTCAATTTGCCGTGCTTTTTGAATCAAACATGGACAAATCAACTTTGCATTCAAGTTTCAATTAATGAGTTGACAAGAATCGTACAAGTCTGCTTAATTTGTCTTCACCTTTTTTTTGTATTTTGATTCATTACTGTTCAATCTTTCATACTTTTTCGTCTCTTCAGTTCTGAAAAAACATATCTTGTTAGATTAAGATCATGAAAGGAAAATAAATGAACAAAGTTGAAAGTAAAATTTTGATAAAAAAAAAGAGGAATAAAGAAATGTGAAAACGTGCTCAGTTCACTTGAACTTTTTTCTAAAAAAACGTTTTATAGCAATAAATATTGTTACTTTTTTATCCTTTGCACCATCATCAGAATCTTCATCATGTACAGAGGAAAGAAAAAAGTAAAAGTGAGTAAAAAAATATTGCCTTATCAAGAAGAAGAAGAAAGTCAATGACAGTTTGCAAGAGAAGACACATTTTATTGCTCTTTAACCTTGAACATTTTCTGTTTTCTTTTTTTAGTATCATGATTCTTGAAACTTCTTAAAATTTACTTGTTTAAGATTCTGTTTATGTACTCGTTTCTCGATGCATTGGCCATTTAAGAGACTCCTGTGGTTAACTCGCTCTCTTCTTCTCCTTCTCTTCCGAATCTCTTCCTCATCATTTCGGTCACTCTTCATAATGTTTGGAAACAACATTCAACTATTAATGGCACACAAGTTTAGTCTAAACCAAGAGCAAGTCCAACCGAGAAGCAAAGACCGTTTGGGTGGCAAGAGATGCTGTGAAGCCTTGAATGGAAAATATGTTTGTCTTTCATCTTTTTACCTGAAGATAAAAGGTGAAAGGAAAGAGTGAAAGATGAGCTTGGTTAGACTATTATCATTACTTTTTTTTCAGTGAAAAGTTTCTTGCTGAGCAATTCGCACTTTATGATGAGAGTAAATTACCTGAGCATTAAAGTCAATTGTGCTTTCATTTTTATTTGTTTCTCATTTTTACTTCTTCTTTTTTACTCATCTACTCAAAGGGATAAAAGTTTACCTGTTGTGTGTGACCCTAAACAATATTCAATCAACTGTTTTGTTACCTTGAATCCTGTTTTTTTCACCATTCATAGTTGTTTACCTTACAAGAGAAGAAGATGAGAGAAAAGAAAATATCTTGTCTTTTTCATCTTCTTCTTCATATCGTCATCCTTTTCTTTCCTCAAAACTATCAAATGAAAAACAAAATGTTGATCCATTCTTGACCAGCTTCTTATAGTGTTTTACCCTTGAATATCCCGTCGAGTCTGTGCTTACACTTTATGCGCTGTTACAACAATTTTCAAACATAAACTTCATCTTTGGTGTAAACAGAAGGATAAGAAAAGCAGGGGAAAGAAAAGCAAAATGAAATATTCTTTTGGGCTGATCAATGAGTATATGAATTCATGGATTATCGACCAAATTAGCGACCCACTGAGCGAGGTAAGAGGAAAGGAAACACACACAAATAAGGATGCAACTTATTACTTGATCATCATTATCATCACATCTTCTTCTATCTTCTTCTTTCATCTTATTTCTTCAAAGGATCAAAATGGTTTGCCTTCATGATCATTATTATTCTCATGTTAGTTATATTAAATTATAACCACTGGTTATTCACTGACTTTAACCAGGAATAAATTGCTGTCAAATATAATCTTCTCAACAATCAACATTCCGGATAATTTCCAACAACTTATTCAGCTATTAACTGAAGGTTGCATAATTACACTGAAAATTTGCATGATGCAAGCTGACATGAAAGAAGAAGAAAAAATTGGAACAAAAAAAAGTTCTAATCAAGTGTGCAATTACGAGTCATAGAGTTGCCATTTTCAACACTTCTTATTTGAAGTTCATAAATGGTAAAAAGATTAGACTTTTTATTGGCTTTTTCAATGAATGAAAATTTTTGTTGAGAAAAAAAAGAAATGAAATTTTCGTCCGTAAAGGTGTTGATTAAGCAAAGGAAAGGCATTAATGGATTCACAATTGCAAGACATTTGATTCTCAACAGAAAACTCTGTTTATTGAAAGATAATGAACCTGATAAATACACTGGAAAGGGAATCTCATGAGAAGTAAAGTGAAACAATGATTCTTATTTATTGAGATTGTCTTGTTTACCTCTGCTTTACTCATCAGGGGAATCAGAGCATTTCAAGATGAAACCTGATAATGGGTAAAAGGAAAAAGGAAAAGAGGAAGAAAAAAGAAAATAAAAATTGGTTTCATTCATCAGACGCACCTGAACATTTATACCTTGACTCAATCTTGGCTAACAACTAATATCATTTTGAGCAGTTTTTTTTGTTTCATTTTTTTCTCCTTTCCAAATGTATCATTTTGGTTGATTAAGACGAGAAGCAGGAAAAGTTTAAAGCAGTAAAAGAGAAACAAAGGAAAATCAAGAAAATGAAATTATTCAAAGCAGAAAAGTTGAGCGAATTGATTTCAATGGAATTGGTTAGAATGTGAATTTTTTACGAGAAAAGATGGTGATGCAGGTAAGAAGAAATGAGTAACAAGAAAGTGATTCATGTGCATTAAAATGAGAGGAGGAAAGAAAGAGGAAAGAGACTAAATTTTGGGCATAAGAGGATTTTATTTGAGTTATCAAGTAAAATGTTGAAACGAAAAAGGGAGAGAAAAATGAACAAGAAGAAGAAGAAATAAATAATGAAAAGAGGAAAGGGAATGAAAAAGTAAATCGAAGACAATTGAAAATGCAAAATTGAAAAGACAATAGCATGTTATTTATTCAACAATTTCAAGTGCATGATGAAAGAGAATCTGATCAGACGGAATATGCAACAATGGTGAACAAACAGGCAAATGTATGCATTTGTTAGCATGAAAGTAAAGGAAAATTGGTAAAATTTTTTGTTCACTTTTTGCTTTTCCTTTAGAGTTGTCATGATGAGAAGGGAAGAAAGCAATTGTCTTAAGATGTTCAAGTTGTTGCACTGCATTATAACAAGGAGTGAAACTGAATGTGATTTGAAAGGGTTGAGTAGATGATGATATTGGAAACAAATAAAGACGGTAAATTGATAAAAAACAGTGAAAATGTTATTGCAATGAGATCAATTGTTACAAGAAAAAGGATATCAAACTGGAAAAGGATGTTAATAAAATATGTTTTTCATTCTGTTTCCCAGTTTCTTTTTCCGAAATTTCTTCTTCTTTTCTCTCTTTTTTTCTTCATCATTTTACGAAGATTTGAAGATGCTGGAAAATATTTGACAATAAAAAAGACAGTCTTGATTCTGTGATAAAAAATCTGACTGATAAGTTTCAAATAATACTTCATCAAGCTGTTACTTTTTTTGCGATTTTTTTGCAGTTGCAGTTTCGTTTTACTTTGTATTACTCCTTTCAACTAAACTTCATCATCAATATACTTTTATGCCAGATTTTTGATTACTTTTCGCATTTTCATTGGAAAATTATGACCATTAGTTTGCTTCTTTGATGAGATTACAAGGGTTCATTAGATTTTCAGAATTATCCAAATGTTGATAGAAAACTAAATCGAATCAAAAGCTATTGTTAAGACAATCGACTGATGAGAGTAGCTGTTGGAGAGAAATGAAGAAACCAATAAGAACTGAATTTGTGTTTCATTCAGAGAAACTAACATTTGATAGTTATTTTATTACTTTGATTGTTTTTTCATCAGATGAATTTCCTCAATGATCAATCAAAGGAAAAGTTTGATTGGAAAATAATTAATCTTCTCATGTAATCTTAAGGCCATAGAATTTGCATCTTTCGAAAAATTCTCATGCGGTAAGTTGGACGAATGAGAAAGCTTAAGTTGAAAGATGGATTAAATTGAATTCAGAAGTTTACGTTTCGAATCTTATTGAATGTTTTCTTCGATCAAAATTATAATTTCTCAATCATTTGAGTTCCATCCTTTTTTGGTTTGAATTGTTCACTTGCCATCGATGCGTGATTCAAATTTTGACTGAAACGCTATGGATTCAGGTTGAGTTTCACTTGAATCTGAAAAGCCAACTGCAAGCTTGGAGTGAAAACAATCCAAATGAAAAGTGCATTTTAAAGTAAAATATTGTTTATTTTTCTTCTCAAGTTACGATTTTCTTGCCCAGTTTCTTGCTCCTAATGGAAACTTGATGTTAAAATGTTACAAGACAGAGTTGTCTGCATCAACAGAAAATGTTTTCAATGAAGAAAAGAAAATGCTGACGATTGTTATCATCACTTAGCAGAGCGATCAATGTACCTTGATTCGATATCATTGACAATAATAAGATGATCAAAATAGAAAAAAGTAAAAAAAAGTTGAAATCGAAGAGGAAAAGAAAACATTTTCCTGCCTTTTAATAGTTTCAAGTTGTGTTATTGACAAATTGTGTTTCAAAGTGAAGAGAAAAATCTGTGCAAAAAAAACAATCGTTTATCTACTTACCTGAGCAAAGTGAACATGATTGAAGTGAAAAATACAGCAGAATCAAAAGCAATGTTAACTTTCATCTCAACATCAACTTGTATCATTAAAACAGAATCATTGGCTGCAAATTGAGTATAAAAGGAAAACTGAAAAACTCTCAACATCAGGATTGACTGATACTTACCATGAACAGAAAAATGTTTCAAGAAAAGTTTCTAAATAAATGAATATCATGTTATCCTTATCATCATTATTATACATCTGAAAAAATAGAGTTGTAAGTGAATTGAGTAAAGAAGGAAAGGAAAATGGAGAAATAAGAATCAACAATTTTTCAGTTCATTCTGAATCAATTCATGAAAAGAGAGAAAAATTGTTGGTAAAAATAATTTACATAAACTTGAACATAATAATAATGATGATGGAAACATTGAATTTATTGGAAGGGCAAAATTTTCAATAGAAAACTGGAAAAATCGAATAAAGAAGAAACAAATTTTGCATTTCAATAAATGAAAATCTTTACTGATCATTACATAACATCGGATATTGTTGGTGAGTCTCTTCATTGAATTAAAGAGATTTAAGTTGAGATGAAAAAAGTTATTCGAGTTTGTTGCTTGACAAACATCATTTTGACCTGGTTGAGAGTGTTTATACAATGTTACTCGATTGAAGAGAAAAGAAGAATTCTGTTCGCGAAATTCACTGATGCTTGAATGTAAATATGTGTATCATTATTGTTATCATGGTTATGAGTTGAAAGGGTGAAGAGAATAAGAAAAGAAAGAAAATTTTGCTTTTAAATCAAGTTATAAAAACGCAAATAACAGTTGGATAAACGTGACTTGAGCTTGGACTTTTTTTGTTCAGTCTTCTGCTGATAATTCTGTTCAATCGGATATTCATTTGTAAGCTTATATCATTAATTTAATACTTAATTACTTTCAGGATCATGTTTCTTATTCGAATTTGATTCCTGTTCGTGGCTTGCTGGCTTTGTGCACTTGCTTTTTGGTAACTCTTCAAGTTAGTACATGATGAGGGTGAATGAAAATGTTGAAACTAACAAGGAATAATTAAACGCTTTCAAATTAATGATAAGAATTTCGATAAGTTTAGATTAATTGGGCAAACAAAGTAAACTTTCTATGCAAAAATATCGACATTTAACTATTACATTATGTTGATATCGTTAGGATAGTTTCCAAATGAAAGTCAGCTAAAAGTAATTTTGAGCACTCTTTCGGTCTCTTGCAAAACTCCAGATAGAATGTTCGCTTCTGTAACTAGAATAAACAAATTTCCAAGTCGATCATTCGTACTAATCAGTAAACTCTATCAAAACTAAGTTTACCCATTCTTTGTATCGAGCTGTTGAACTTGGAGATCAATTAGCCGTTGGACGAATGTTTTGCTTTTGTTGTGTTGTGTAAAACAACTTTGATGCATTCAATTTCTTGAAAGCTATTCGTTATTCACTGACTGTCAAACGACGATTTACATCACTTGAGAGTTCGAGCAATTTTCTCGTTTGAAGAGGAGAAACAATTCGAGTTTCCGTGTTACAGCTTGTTTTATTCAATTTTCCAGCAATCTTTACATTTTCACTATATCATTTGAGTAAACCTCTGAAAACAGCCTAACTCGAAGCGAATAACCTTTTTCTTGCAGCTTATTCTCAGTCGAACCAAAGCAGTTAATTTTAACCTATCAAATGAGCCTAACAGCTCATAAATCGAAACAATCAGAGATGAAAATAAGTTTCTCTAGGAAAATACTCCAGGCGAGATTGCTAATTGAATACTTTTTTCCTCTACAATTGACAACCAGAGTTATCAAATATTGATACAAAAGTAAATGATGTTATTAAAGCAAGTGAAAAATATCCAACTAATACTCAACCAATTGCAAAACGATAACATTTGAGAGACGAAAAGTGTTGCATGAAAAATGAATAATGAAAAGCTGTAAACTAATATACCTAAGTAATGAACAAGTGATTAATAGAAGAGTGAAAAAAAGTTGATAAAAGCAACATCTAAATATAATAAACATAATATTGTTGGAAGAAAAAAAGTTAATCTTTATTTGGATTCAATAACAAACTAGAGAAGGAAAAAAAAGTCGGATAAAAGCCGCGAAAAAAGAGATTATAAAGAAGGGATAAAACTATAAGCTAAACAGTTGAATCAGATTATCACCAAGGGATGTAATATTTGATAAAGTGAACAGTAAGAAGAAGAGGCAAGAGGAAAAAAGAATAACAATAAACGTAAAAATAATAAATACTGGTTACTGGTTAAGTTTATTCAACAAAAACCAATTGACGGTAACCGATTGTCAAGATTACCAAGAAATAGTAAAATGCTTGTTTCACTCGAAGTGAAGTTCAACTGGAAACATTTGTTTCAAAGTTTATTGGGAAATGAAAAGAAAGGTATAAAGTTAACACAAATTGAAATGAAAAATTTACAGAAAATTGAAAGAGAACAAGTTTCTAGGAAAAAAAATGTTTACGACTTTTGTTTTATTAATACATTTGAATTAATGTTAACAGCAATTGTTATCAATCCATTGTAATATTATGTGTCAAAATTGAAGACTGGGATTTGGGTTTGCATAAAGCTGCTTTGCTTTTATGTTGAAAAATATTGCAATAATGATTTGTCATTGGAAAAGATTAAAGGAGTTGGGCTGAAACATTGAGCTGAAGATGAGGATGGAAGAGGCGAAAAGTAATTGAAAATAATTATTGTACGAAATGAGATTAAGAATGGAAATGAAAAGTTGGAAATAAAGTCATTTTCCGTCTTTTGCAAATCACATTATTCGTGAGTTGAAGATCATTTTTGCCCAATCCTTCAATGGTTTTTCATTGCTTTTCATCAGCTTAACTGAAATGAGATTGACTGTGCAATAAGTTTTGAGCATTTAATAAGAAAATGAAACTTTTTTTTTCTTCTTTTCCTTTCCGTGAACATTTTAAATCTGTAGGGTGCGTCTGGTACAGACGGACAGAGACATCAAAAGATGTGAGCATTTGATGGTTAAAGACATGAAGTTGATCCGTATGAGGTCAGAAAAGATGATCATTTCAGAGGGAAAAAGGAAATTTTTCTTTTTCACAAAAACAAGATTTTCTTTTCTCCATTTGAACTTCAATTACAGGCATCTAATGAAGGTCAATGTGTACTTAGCATTCATTTATCAGATTGTAACAAGCTCAAAGCAGGGGTCAACTTGATCTGTGCATGCTGATCATTTCAATCATTTCCATGTTCAATATGGAAAGAGTAACAAATGAAACATTTGATAACCGATTGATGTTGCATTGAGACTTGAATATGGACCATAAACTGAAATTTATTCAGAGCATAATGACTATTGAAGGCTTTTTCTAGCGACATTTTTCATTGAACAAGAAAGTCAATAAACTTGAACAACATCATTAGTCAAAATACATGATTGTTGAGTCGTTTTTTGTTGTCAATTTGTTTTTTACTGTTTAGTGTTTTGTTTGACTAACATTTGCTCTTTTCGTAACAACATCATGCTTTTAAATGCTCGGAAAAAATGGACGACTTCATGATTCATCTTTCATCATTTTTCTTTGAAACATCATTTTACTAAACAAAATGCATCAAGTTGCACCAAACTTGTAATCATTAACATTATTATTAATGATGAAGTTGAAAGAGGAAAATGCGATTAGAATGAATCTGTCAAAATGTTCATGTTTTTGTTGTCGCTCAGTTTCTCAAAACTCAAAGTTTCAAGTCTCACGAGATTAAAGGCAAACGATGACAGAGATGTTGGACAGAGATCAGTGAAAGATTTGATCAATATTTTTGTTTCTTTGTTTTTTCCTTTTCTTTCATCACAACATTGTCATATTGATAATGTCCAGGAATGATGAAAACAGAAATGCTTCAACTTTATTGTCAATTCTGATGTTAAACTCATAATAATGAATAATCATTTATGGAAGCAACAAAAAACGCTTAACTATCTTC
This sequence comes from Tetranychus urticae, assembly GCF_039701765.1. Classification (NCBI taxonomy): domain Eukaryota; kingdom Metazoa; phylum Arthropoda; class Arachnida; order Trombidiformes; family Tetranychidae; genus Tetranychus; species Tetranychus urticae. The sequence goes on along the minus strand of NC_142958.1, from coordinate 17,659,347 downwards.
AAAGTCGACTTTCAAAATTCAATAATTTGACTTCAACCAGTTAACCATTTAATCAAAAGTTCAGCCGCTGTTACATTGAAATTAAGATGAGGGTAAGAGAAACCAATCCAAATCATAGTTTTCCATCCATACTGAAAGGTTGAAGATTTTCCCGATAATGGGTCAACGGTTTGAAGCAAAGTTCTTTTGCATTTGGAAAGTTATAGCGTCGAGATTTCGAAATCATTGGTATATCATTTCGAATGGCAATTTGACGTTTATTGATAAAGAGAGTAAATTTTGAAAGAGAAAGTGTAAATGATGGAAGTTTTGTAATTCATTGAATCTGAAACCATCATTTGATTCATTTGAGATGAAGCGTCTGGAGGCGAGAATTTTATCGAGATTCGGTTGATTATTGTAATCGGTTGATTTGTGTAAATCCATAAATCAATAATGAATAGAATATAATTCATCAATTTAGATTCTTTTGTAGTCCAATGTGACACTTTACCAGGGCAACTTTATTCTCTCTTTGCATCTTATTTTTCTTATTCCAATCTCTTGAATATGAAAAACTTCTCAACTGCTTTATCATTTTTTCTCACCAACTCTTTTTCACTTGATATCGTTACATCTTGTGTCACATCCGTTTTCCTGTTTACTCGCTCATTATTCATCATCAATGTTTACTCTTGCGACTTTATCTCATTTGCAAATAAAATTCATAATTATTTATGAAAGTTGATTTATTCATTGAAGGGGAGGAGAATGTGGAACAAGCAAAAAAAAGAGTTTCATTCTCCCACATGATTCTGTATGAAAGAAAATACAATTTCAATGTATTCAAATGACAAGATTAGATGCGATTATAAAAGAGAAACAAAAATTCATCCAAAATAATAACTGAAAAAACTTGAGCAGCTTGGAGATTCGTTGAGTCGTGATAAATTGAAATCATTAGAACTCAACAAATGAATGCTAATACTTGTATTCAACTCTTTTTTCATTCATAAAAGTTCGTTGACATTCATTTATCAGACTGATCCATCTTTTCATTCCTTTGCACTTGTCGCCTGACGAACATCCAACAAAACAAAAACTTCTATTCCAAACTTCACCAATGACCATCGAAAAAAGCATCGATTCCAAAGATCCGAAAAGAAAAATTGATTCGAAAAAACGAAAAAAAATAAAGAAATAAGTTTCATGTGAAAGCAAATCTAGATTTAGGTGAAGATAAAGAGTTGAATAAAAGCATCAACAATTACTTTTGATGAATTTGATAGTCGATTGTTTTTGCCTCGCAATAACAAATAGCAATATCAAATGTTGCAATTAAATTGGAGAAACTTGTTTTCACCGAGAAAAGATGAAAAATATCCGAAAAAGTAGAAGTTGTTTCATCCAATTTGGCCTTATATTAGGTGAATTCATTTCATTTGTTTCTTGCAGCATTTAATTTACACTTGACTAAATGGTAAAAGCTGTTGATCTTATGGCTCAAGTTTTACAAGGTACAGGGTTATTTAATGATAATGATCATCATGAGTTCGTTTTTTGTTTCATTGAGAACTCCTGATGTTGGAAATTATGAGGCCAAAAAAAGTATTAGAAGAAAAGGAAAAAGAAGAAGAAGAAGAAAAGAAATGAAGAAAACCAGAAAAGGAAACTTTGTATAATTGATGGTGATGATGATACGATACTTACATCATTTTCTTGTTTTTCCTTCTTTTCTCTGTTCAATATCTTTCTTCCATTTCCATGTTAGGTTAATCCATTAAGTCAAAGATCAATGTTGCCCTGTTGACCAAATGTTTCATTGAAATTTCATTTTAATCATGTAAAAAGTACATCAAGTGAACATGAAAATAAATACACTTCGTAATAAGGCTATTAATTTAATTAGGAAAATAAGAAGCTTTAACCTTCTTGCATAAGGTGCTATTATAAATGGGTTGGGCTAACCACAGGTATTGCATCAATCCAAAGTTTCCAACTTGGAACCAAGAAAATGAGAAAAAAATCTTTTTCTGTATTTTCATCTTTTCTTCTCACTTACCTTTCAAGTTTATGGACAAATACTGAGAATCAAACTTCTATTTTTTGGGTGTAAACTTGAAAGCTAATCAAGTTTATTAATAATCCATTGAAGCTTTTCACTTTTTTGTTCATTGAAACATTTTCTCATTGTTACACTTGCTTCCTGTAAGCTCAGTTATTGCAAAGTTTTTCTGCTTCTTTTTCACCTTTCTACTGATTTTCAGTCCATCAATGCAAGTTGATTGTTGATTAAATTGTTATCATTCATTATCATTGTTTCCAGTTTAACCTTGCCAGTTGAATTTTATTTGAAAAATGAAATGATGAAGAGTGATGAAGATGAATACATTTTTTTCAGCTTTGCATTCCCCACTCAAATAATCTATCATTTCAAATTTTTCTTTCTATATCATCTTCTTTACCATCAGGATATACATGAAATCAAGAGTAATGTGAGAGATAAAAAATGGCACAAAAAATCCATCAATTTTCATCTGAAAATAATTCTTGTTTTCTATTTACTTTTCTTGCTTTTTTCAACTTTTCTTTTTTTCTTACACTAATGAACCTTGCAAAGTTTCATTGGTGTTTCACCTTTATATTTAAATGGCAGGTAAAAGTGTTTCATTAAAAGTTAGGTGTAACTGAAATGGAAAAGAAAAAGAAAAGTTGAAAGTTGAAAGTGCATAATGAAGAAGTCAATGGTTGTCTCTGTTTTCATTTCAATCTTTTCCAGAAGTTGGCTCTTTTCTAAGACGACATGCAATATTAATAGGTGGTTAAAATTGCCACCCAATATTCAGTGATCAAGTTTGAGCACAAAAAGAGAGTGAGAAAGAGAGGGTGGCAAAGAAGAAGAGAAAAGATGAAAAGGTATAAAAGGTCGAAATTGAGTTAAATGGTATTGAAGGAAATTATCCGGACAGTGATCTGCATTTCGTGCAAAAATCTGACAACTTTTTGCTCTCTCTATTTAAACGTGGGCCTCATGTTACCTCAATCATTTTACCAGGTTTCAGATTTGATCATCTTCTAGTGTGTCTTCCTATACCATTGCATGGTTGATCACTCATCATCTACATCAAGGTTTATCAAAGTTTCCTCTTGGTTCAACAGCAAAGCATAGAAAAAAAACGAGAAAAAAAGAAGAAAAAAATGTAAACGAAAAGCTGACAGAAGCATTTCAATTTGATCAATTTTGACTTTGACTGCAGACACGCCAAGGCGAAACCTTTCCTTCACCTTTAAAGGTCTCCTTCCAAGTCAACTTTTCACTTGAGAGTTACACTCTTTTACCACACACAAGACAAAGTTTAATGATTGCGTTAAAATTGTCACATTATTTTCGCCCAAAGCTTTTCCGATTCCCTCCAAAGTTGTAATCGATTCTGCCACCTACTCGAAAATGAGGGAAGAGAAGAAAGAAAAAACATGGAAATCAAGTTGAAAGAATATGCAAAAAAGAGAGAGAAAAAAGTAGGGAAAAAAAGTTGTGAAAAGAGAGGAAAATGATGAGTGGAAAAGGGATGATCGACCAAGAGTGGGAGGTTTTACTGGTGACTGATTTTCAGGAATTTAAATACACTTCAAATTGGTAAGGTTAATCCATTTCAATTGTCATTATACTCTCTTCTCTCACTCACTCTGTTAATCTGAATATCAAATTCTCATTTTACCCTTATTATTATCATCATTATTATGATAATGATATTCAATAATTTGAGTAAATAATCAATCATTCTTCATCATTATCAGCTCTCACTTTTCTTCTCCTCCCACAATTATATCATTCCAAGATGGTTTTCATGAACAATGATGAACAATAAATAAGCTTTACAAATGCTTTACCAATAAACAGTGAATCAAAAATGGATTCATATTCAACTCAATTTATTGTCATTATATTTTCCTCCAACATTGCTATTAATAACTTGCAAAGTTGACTAACAATTTGAGTAAATGAAAAATTAATAAAAGTCTATTTTCACTCTTCAGAGCATTATGTCAATTCATTTTCAATGAATCAATTGTTGGTCAATTAATTCTTTGGTTATTCCATTTGGAATCGTCTTTACAAAGATTGTTCAGCTCATTTGCATCTACAAATTATTCAAGTTTGCAAATTTAGTGACCACAGAAATTCAATAGGAAATGATGTTAAAGTAATTAAATTATAATCAACTAATTTTCCCTGTTGAACTTGCAATATATCAACACATTGTAACTCAAGTTGGCCAAGTTTTAGTTTCGAGTTTAACTTTATTCTGTATTGATGAAAATTCTGTCAAGTACGTGCAATGAATTTCCAATGAATCTTTGAAAAACAAAAAAAATGTCAAAATTACTTTATTATTGTTGAATCAACTTTCAAAAGCTGATCAATTATTGATGATAAAAGAGACGAAAAGTCAATGGAAACCAATGGAAATGTTGAATAAAAGTTTTCCCATTTTCAGGTTCATCATTGACTTGAAAATTATTAATAGAGTTGAAAGGAAAAGAGAAAAAAGGAAAAAAATTAAAGTTAGTTGAATTATCTATTGAATATCATGGATACATCCTTTAGCTTTGTTTCTCTTCCCATTTTCATTTCTCTCTTTCATTAAAATAATTGGCTGTTAGTGAAAGAAGAAGATGGAAAATCAAAATGTTTCTCTTTCATTTGTCTTCAAATTGCCTCAATGCTCCAGGGTTAAGCCAATCCGTCAAGATTTGACAATGAAAATGAAAAGTTTCAAAATGTTGCTTGAAAACAAACAAAATGCACCAAGTAATTTGACTCCAATTCATGGCTGCACAATGAGTTAATTAACATTTTAAAGACCATTTTGTAGACTCAGGTTCACGTCAATCATATCATGTTAATGATATAATAATTTTCCAATTTTGTTATTAAAACTTTCATTCAGATTGCAATATCCTAACTTAGTCAAGAATCGAAGCTCAGCATTTGTTCACATTGCGATAGAACAAGCAAATTGTTCTTGGAACTCTTTTCTCACTGGAAATGGAAAGTTTTCCCATTTGAAATCTATTTTGTCCTGAAACTGAGGAAATCTTTGAAAGCATGAAAAATGAACAAATTTTTGTAAATTTTGGCAACTTAGCGAAATAACAATTTCTTGTTCATCAATCAATATTTATCGCACATTAATCAGTCATTTTTGTCGCAATTGAACACACAAGTGAAAAGGAACGTTTACAAAGTGACAAACATGATACTTTGCATGGAAATTAAGAAGCAAAGTTTTCAAGTTAATTGGCTTTATTGAGTAAAGAAAAAATATGTAAAAATAATTGAACGGCAAAAGGTAAAAGAAGAGCAAAAGCAAAATTTGATATTGAATCGGGAATTTGATATTTTCTATTGAAATATTAATATTGAAGAGAAAATTGAATTAATTAGAAGGAAAAATGGTTACGTTTAACTAATTACTTGAGACAAAATGAAATGGAGATTCATGATTCACTTGTAATTTGATGATTAGCAAAATGATCGTCGATAGACTAATGTGTGTTGCGATGATGAATGTAAAGCAAGCATCAAGATAAGGTGAGAAGGGAATGAAAAGGAGGAAAAAAAGACGAAGCTCAACATTTTCATGTTGACGATGAAATGAAATGATAAATGAAGAGAAACATGGAGATGAAAAGGATCAAGTTGAAAGTTTTGATCCTTCTTCCAATATAAACACGTCCATCTTTCATTTTGGTGTTCATCAAAATGATATTATTGTTTCTCAGTGTGACAGGTTTAGCCTCGAAACAACAACAAATGAAAATAGTGATTAACGCATTAAAAAAAGTCCAGAATGTTGTTGGGATGAACAAAAAAGTGGATAACATTGAGTTGACAAGTGCAATATCATTGGAATGAGAAGAGCGGCAAAACGAAAAATTCATTCATCTTGTTATTGTTTTTCCTTTCACTTTTCCAATGATTCAGAAGCAATGAAAGAGAATCATCAGGATTATTCTGATGATCATGTTAACCAAATTTTCCTCTTTTTTTCGCCCATTTTTTTCGATCCTCAACTTTTGTGTGTTAGATAATGAAAGAAGTGAAAAAAAACTAATAATACTCTGTCTGTTCAATTCTCATGGAAACTTTTCTCTTCCCTTTTCCTCACTTGAAAGTGAAAAAACAGAGCCCAATATTAAGTGGTAAAGGGGATTATTTGGTGGGAGTGTGGGTTGACACACCCAACTGAGGTTCTATTGAATTGATGCACAGAAATGCCAATCCCAAGGCAAAGTGATTCATCATTTACATTTCAAAGTTGATAGTTTCAATCAACTCTAAATATTAACATTTTACATCTTTGGCCAATTGACATGAATTATTTGCCAATCAGTTGTCATTGTGACATTTCTTGTAAAACCACAATCGACTCCAAGTTAATTTGAAATTTGTTATCAACTCGAAATTGAAATTTTTCAATGCTTTGGATGTTTAATGCTTCCTTTGAAATTATTTTATTTTGATATTCATTTCAATCTAATTTCCGGCTTATCTCTTATCGCCTTAACAGACTTCTGAGTAAGGATAATAACGGAAAAATGTTTCAATGTCAATACGATTATATCGATGCAAATACCATTGACTTGGTTCAATACGTTTTTGCCCTTTTCTTTTTCTCTCTCTCTCTTTAAGCTTCTTTCAGGTATCAACTTTTTTCATCTTGAATCGCCAAAGTACTTCTCATCTTGCTCATCATCTTTTTGCCTTACTTTTTCCTGTTGATTAAACTCTTTGACTTTTGTGGTTCCCTATTGATAACATCTTCATCATAATAATGGCATTTATCTTCAACTTTTCATTATTCCAATGTTGTTAAAATGTGGGATGAGGAAGAAGAGTAAAGAAAGGAAAAGAGAGAGAGACTTTTCTTCTCATCTTGATCCGCATCTTCTTCTCATCATCTTGTTTCTCAAGTTTTTGGGTTTGATAAGCTTCATTCCAATTGATTGGTTCCATTCTCATGAGAACACAACTTTTAACTCGCTCATTTTTGATAGCTAAATATTATTAATAACAAAAGTCTAATAATGAGAATAATCCTTCAATTGTCATTCTCAACCCTTTCGATTCACAATCTATTTAAATGAGCTTAGATGATTCACAGACGCTAGTTTATCAGACAAACTTCACAAGTCTGCCAAATAAAACCGAGTCAATGTTTAATTGTACAACTTAAAGAGTAAAAAGTGTTCAACTCTTTTCATCTTTACACTTGCAAAGTACTGTTAATAGGATGAGAAAAGTTGTCTAGTATTTTCATGTCCATTGTTTTTCTTGATCATTCCTGCTTAATTCATGATAATCAACAAATTTAATCTTCTTTTCATTTTTGATGCTTCATTGGGAGACAAAGAATTGCTGGTCACAAAAGGATTCTTTGGCATTTTGCAATTATTGAAGGTTCGATTCGAATCATGTTAGGAAATGGAAAATTATTACATGACAGTGTCGAGTTGACATTGCATGACAAGTCAGGCTAACATTTCAATATTTTGATTGGGTTTATTGGGAAGATTAAAATGGACCATTTCCTTTGCTCACCTTTTGCTGCCTTGTTTTACATGTTGGTTTAATTGCGTTCATTGGAGAAGCCAATTTAGGGCTAATATTATTCAGATGTTTAAAGTTGAGTTGAACAGAAAAAAGGAAGAGGAGGATGAGGATTAGGAATGAAACGAAAGATGAGAATGATGAACTTTGCGGATGATGAGACCACCTAGAGTTGGTAAAGATGTGGTTGAACAAATGATTGAGAGGCCAAACTATGGAGACTTTTATTTCGCCATTCAATGAATTATTGTTAGCGTCATTATCTTGTTGTTAACAAAGTTATCTTTACTTTTCCTATTAACTGAACAAATTAGACTTTTTTTTCTTGGTTTTGTTGGATTGACCACGAAAAACGGAAATGGTTTACTGGTTCAAATAAGATAATCAAGTTGAACCAAAGAAATTTTTCAACTTTTATTGCACACTCATCAAGGTGATGTCACGAATTTTCATCTTCTTACTTTTACCTGATTTCCGTTCGTGAGATGACAAACCTGTGAGTCGTACCTAGAATTATCAAATTATGCTTCAATTTTGCTTAGGCAATTGACAATTGATTACAACATTTTATGGTAAAAATGTCAGAAGATAATTCTCAAGCAATTGAGTGTTTCCGAAAATAAATTAGGTGAAAACAAGCTAACAATTTATTAATAACTTAGAAACACAAAGGAAATTCGAAATTTCTTTGCCTACAAGATTAACTTATAGTTTGTAATAATAATTATGGCCAGAGCCAGATGGTGATAGAGCCAATTCTAGCAAATTTTCGAAGCTTTTAAAGTCTTCTGTTTGTACAGACTTCGATCGAAGTTTTAACCGAAATACAATGAAATTCTTTCTACATCAATGTAAATTGGATCCCGTTTTCTTGAATTTTTCAAAATCCGACTTAATTCGATCTTCTAAGTAGTTATGAAAAGAAACACATTTGACTCGAAAAACGTTTGAAAAGGTTCTAAATCTCGATAGCTAAAAAGTCCTGCAACAATATTTTTGCTGCTAATTGATTCGAAAACTTAAGGAGAAATTTCGTAAAATTTTCAGTAAAAAGAAATAATTCAAGCTTTTTTCGAGTAATTGAATATCGAACTTCCTGATGATAAAAAACAAGAAAAAATATATCGTCTGATTTTCTTTGAACCATCGAGATACTCAACTAGAAATTTTGTGCTGATTGATAATTCTTTTCTTGATTTGTATTAAACTTTTCGTTGGTTTAAACTTTAATTATTGGTATGAATATTTACTTCCAAACAAATTGTAGTTCTAATGATTTCATTGATTTATGATTTACCCTGGTTCAGGCTATTGTAAATGAGAAGTTGATTGAATTTTTTCTGCTTCTTTGGTTTGATCACTTTTAAAAGCCTTTTTCTCAATCATAATTTAATATTATCAAATGAACTCTTGAGCATCAAAGTGGATAGATTGAACATTTCGTTGAGTTTCCCGATTTCAGCAAATCATAGTTTTCACATATCATTAACGTTTTCAAATTGAACAGAAAACTACAGAAGTTGTATTAGATTTGATTGCAATCATTATTAACCAAACCTGCACGTTGTCAGAGCCCAAAAGTAAACTCTAATCAATTTAACTCTATTTACATTAACTTTTGATGCTAAAATTATCATTAAAGGTAATGTTTGTCTATGCTTTTTCATTTGTTAATGCAATGTGTAATCATTTTTTTCACTTTTTCCCTTTGACTTTTTCCAACCAACATTAAATGTTGATCCCATTATCATAGCCAATAAGTTTCCAACCACTGTTCATCGCAATCTAATGTGGTATTTAATAACAGCAATAATCATAATTTGATAACATTTCATTTATAATTTAATATTATGGTAGCAATCACATTGTACATTGATATTATATTCATATTTGAAATTCAAATCCAAATCATAGTTTAACAAAGTTTCCAGTAAAATGTTATCTCATCACGTCAAGATTCAACATGGAAATTGCCTTCGCCGAAATGATTCGAACATTTGAAAACTCGAAAAATGGCCAACACAGACAATGCCCAAAAATTTCCTCCTGAATCAGTCATTTTTCCAATCCAAGTCTTGGAAGTCTAGAACTTGATTTTGAAACAAAGAACTTTTTTTCTGGCAAAATTGAGCTGGAAATGCTTACGAGATTGACTAATTATGTGCTTACATGACGGTGTACTTTTCCTAAGCACAGTGCCACTATGTGCATCAATACGGTAACATGAAAATTTGATTGCCTTTAATGTCCAGCTTTGTACGTCTTGGTGTGTTTGGATAGTCTTACCGTTAATAGAAACATTGTATAATAACATTGATTTAATTTGCTTTCATTTTAATTTTTGTAATGCAATACCTGGATACTGTTAATTATTGCACTCATTTGCATTATTGTCTAGATGATTAATTGATTTCAATTTCACCCAAAAAAGCTTGATAAACCTAATCTTTCTCTCTCTCTCTCTCTCTCTCTCTCAATTTAGTTCAGGGAAATCATCTAATTGTGATGAGAAATTGTCCTTTCTGCTTCTCCCTCAGTTTTTGGGCTTTCAAATTGAACAAAGTTGTTATCATATTTTGCTTCTTTGCATAGCTAATTATGCTTACTCATGAATTGAGAGATCCGCTTGATAATAGTGACTACGTGTTTAGCAATTATCTTTAAATTTGTCAATATTCATAAAGCAGTATAATTAGCAACCGGAGGTTAATTTATTTCCCTTCATCATATTTTATTGTCATTGTTAATATAGAGCTCATAATCTGACTTTTTGTTTCTCTTCATTTCTTCAACTTTTTCTCGGTCCACATCAGTCATGATATATTTAGATATGTTCAAAGTGTTCTGTTGAACTTGTCTTTTCCCAATTTTTAGGCCTTTTCAGGAGATGGTTGGAATCGAAATGAAGTTGGAATGTTCGATTCTGGAGGAAATTGTTTTCCTTGCAATGACAATGATTGACTGAGCTTGTAGTTGAACTACTCATTAGCACCTAATAACACTGAGGAATACATGCATTTTCTGATCTTTATTTACCATCATTCACATGAATCATTATTTTCATTTCAATCTCTGCGTTTTCAATTCTTTTTTTCTCATCAAATTCTGGGCTCAGGAAAAGGAGAAATGGTTAGATGCTTTGAATTTTTTTGTCAAAGTTCAAGTCTTTTACCACTGAATGACATTATTAATGACTTGGATCAGTACCAAGCAACAATCTTTGGTTGCCTGTTAAATTTACCAACAAGAAGACTGATGATAATGATGACGATCGTGATCAAAGTTTCCAAATTTCAGCGTAAAATGTTACAAGTGGAAAGACAAATATTTAAGATTATAAATTTCTTTCAACATTTGAATAACAAAAAGAAATGATGACACAGGGAGAAAATGAATCGAACACCAAATAACCTGTGTCTAAAAATTACTAGACAACTCGATCGAAGCGATTTATTTATCGACCTGATGAAGATTAAGGCTTGAATTTGGTATCAATGGATAGCTTAGGATCAGAGCTTTCCAAAAATATAGCTTAAGCTATGCTCTAAGGCATAATCTACTCACATTTCAAGATTTTGTAGTTAGAGTCTGAAATAAGATTTTGCAAATTTTTTTAACATATTCAATATTATTTTTAATCCTATTAATTAGTTCCTTTGGATTTTGAGTCAGAAATCAATCTGGAATAATCTTTAGGCTTTATCTAACCAAAATACCTCAATTGGACAGATTTCAGAAGATTCAGCTGTGATCAGAGGACTTTTGAATCGAAAGTCCATTTAGAGCTGTGCTTTTTTTGAAAAAAATGTTGAGCACGGTGTATGCTGAATTAGCAAATAAGTAATGAGATAATTTTCGGAAATGTGTGAAATTTTTACACAATATCGATCCTAGTGCAATAAGAAATTTCTGCAAGTTTCAACTCTCTATCTTTCTTAGTTCCGGCAAAAACTGAATTATAATGTTGTCCAGTAATTTTTAGACACAGGTTACATAATTTACATGGAGAACCTTTCATCTTGAAATATATTGATTTTCTGCAGAAGTTAAAAATTTCTCCACTTAGATCATCCCGTTTTCGAGTTTTAGATAAAGGTTACTTATGCGTTTTCGAAACCAAATCTACAGATCACAACCGAGAATTTTTTAATAGCTAGAAATACTTGCTCTTGGGCTCATGCTTTATTTTGCTCTTGACATCGTAGCTTAGTAGATATAAGTAGATATATCAGTCGAAAAGCGATCTTGAATGAATGGAGCTAAATGTCCAAGCAAACTGACATGCGATCAACTTCAAACAAATGTTGAAGTGTTCAAAATTATCAATTGTATAATATAAGGTATGACTGGTAAAGTTTGACAGTAAAGCGTACATGATTTGGGTGTTAGAATTTTTTTCCAGGCCTCAATACCAGATTTTTTTAATTATTCCTGACAATAGGCCAAGGAAATGCCGAATTTTGCTGTCAGCGACCGCCAATTATCGTTGATAGCCGTTAAGTCCTTTTAGTCGTTAAAACGCTCAAAACTCTGTTGCGTCATCCACGTCGGTTCACGGCCACATTTATTGAAGTTATTACAGTTTTTTGATTTCCGACCCTTACACCAAACCTGTAGACTGACCTCGAGTTGGTATCACTATGCTGCAATTTCTCTAATCATTCGTATAAACTTTACCCTGGGCGGTCGCTGACAAAAAAAAAATATTAATTTAGGACTATCACTATCACTAAGACCCATACTGGACAAATAGAGAGTTAAAACTAATTAAAACGCATATCAAATCAAAGCCAAGAAAATTTCCGTTAAATTAAGTCGGATTTTGTGCAAATCTGTCGAGACGTTGAGCCGCCATGAAAGATTGTAAAAATTACTGTCAAACTTTACCAGTCATACCTTACTAAAAAATAAAGGACATTGAAGGTAGTTCTAAAACTTTCGATTCTATCTGAACGAGCGTTGATGCAACTTTTTTTAAATAACATCAAATCACATCGACCTTTTAGTGTAGTTAATACTTAAAATTATCAAGTGATTCGCATTAAGTTGACAATTGGTCAATAAATTAATTCTTGATTAGGTTAGATAAGGCTAGCAATCAATGCAAACAAGTTACCTTTATGTGACTCAAAGAGTTGACCTTTTTACTTTGGTAACTCTCTGCATCTGAGTGGCAAAGATACAGAATGAGTAATGAGAACCAATTGCAATCAAGTAACCTCTGATTAACTGTAAATTAAAGGGCAACTTGAATCACCAATCTGATAACAAGATGAGCACAGAAGCAAGGAAAGAAAGAGTAAAGTAAATAAATCTAATCATCAAATTAGAGGTAACCAGATATAATGCAAAGTACAAAAGATGAGTTAACTTTTTTCGCTGCCAGTTTTACTTAAGGATAAGGTTGACAGAGGTTGTTAGAGTTTCATTTAGGCAAAGTAACAAAAACTTTGCACAGGAAAAGTGAAACTTGGTAAAGGATTGAGGCTAGAAGAAGCTGGAGAAGAGGGAAAAGAGGTAAAGTTCAGATCTGGTTCATGGAATGATCTAATGAAAATTGACATTCTCCACAGTAAATGATTAATTTAATAAAGAAAAGAGCCAATCTAGAAACACATTTTGCTCGTTCATTGTTCAGTGCTTTTCATCTTTCAAGACAAAAGTTGAGTTATTGTTTTGAGAATGCTTCCTTGGCTTCATTTGAATTTGAAAATGAGAAGAAACTAATGAAGTAGAGAAGAAAATTCTCAATTGAAATCAGTTTAAGGATTGCATCTTTACAATCAATTTCAAGACAATCACAAGAAATTGCTTATTAACAGAAAAAATCACAACTAAAAGAATTGGAAATTTTCAAAATTGCACAAAATTCCATCAGGTTTTTGTGTGAAACTGGACTAGTGGAAAATTTCATGAAATGAAAAACCTTTCTCTTCCTCGAGAATCCATTTTTGTAGTTCATCAATTCAACTGAAATTCCGATATGTTGAAGTTAACAGTTAACAATGAGCTCGTTGGTATTGTATTGTTGTCCATTCACAATTAGAGCAATTAATACATTTATCTATCCTTTACGATTATCCTTGATTTTACTTGATTTCATTATTACATTATTAAAGTTAGTCTTGATTACTCCGTTCAAGTGTTAATGATTAAACCAATACAGTCTAAACGAAATATTTAACAGGTTATGGGCTCATCGTGCTTCGTTTATTAGTTGCGTTTAAAGGTATTTTTTATTAATCATTGACGAAACCTATTTACACCATGGAAGATTCAAAATCTATATCAATTGAAAAATTAAACCAGGAAAATTGGGTTAACTGGAAATTCAAGATCAAGTTGATCTGTGAAGATTTGGATTTGTGGAATATTCTTACCGGTGACGAGAAAGGTGATAAGTTGAATGGTCAACAGTTGACTGCTTTTGTTAAGAAGCAGAAGAAGTTGATGAGATTGATTGCTCTTAATGTCGAGGATCAGTTTTTAACTCTCATTAGAGACTCGAAAGATCCAAGAGCTGCTTGGATTTGTCTTTGCGAAAATTTTGAGAAAATTTGTCTTGCAAATCAGTTCAATTTACGGAAACAATTATTGAATATTAAATATATATCTGGGGATATGGTCAAGCATATTAATACTCTTATTGATTTGAAGCAAAAATTGGAAGCTATCAATCAGACTGTCAGTGATAATGACATGGTTATTGCATTACTTCAAAGTTTACCGAGTACATATGAAACTCTGATTGTTTCCCTTGAATCTCAATTAGGTTCATCAAAAATTGACTTCAATTTTGTTAAAGGTCGTGTTATCGAGGAGTACAATCGTAAGCTCAAACTTGATATAGCAAATAATGATAGTCAGAGTGCTTTGCTAACCAGTAAATTGAGTATCAACAACAACAACAAGAAGCAAATCAAGGCAATTAATGCTAATAAATTAAGACAAAAGCGCTTTGGAAAGTGCAATTATTGTAAGCAAAAAGGTCATTGGGCTCGAGAGTGTAAAAAGAAACAGAATGACGAAGATAAGATGAAAGATGCTTCTGATTCTGTTACCGTTTCAGCACTAATGGTTAATACTGGAGCTAACCATATGGTATATTGACTCTGGTGCTTCTTCTCACATGGTTAACAATCTTAAATGGTTTTCTGATTTCAAGTATATTGAAAATGTACCAATTACACTTGCAGATGACAGTAAAATTAATGCTATTGGTATTGGTACAGTAACATTGAAAATTGAAACAACTGGTGTTATCAATGTTATTAATCTAATGAATACTTATTACATTCCTAAATTGGGTAAGAATCTATTATCAATGTCAGTTGCAAGTGCCAATGGTGCTAAGATTTTGATTGAAGCTGGATATTGTTCGATAAAAAATGGTAAAAATCGGTTATTGATTGAAGCAAAATTGATTAATGGTTTATATCAGATCAAAAATATTGTAAACTCTTCTGTTCAATGTAATATTGCAAATGAACTGAAAATGGATGAAACTGTTTTATGGCATCGAAGATTAGGTCATTGTAATGTTCGAACTGTTGAAAGGTTGGTTAAAGAGGAGAAACTCAAATTATCGAAACAAGTAAACCATGATATTGTTAAAACTTGTGAGTCATGTCTCTACGGTAAACAAACAAGAAAACCATTTGAAGAGTCAACCTCTAAGTCATCTGAGTGTCTTGACTTAATTCATAGCGACATTTGTGGTCCTATGCCAGTTGAGTCAATTGGTGGTAATAAATATTTTCAAACGTTTATTGATGACTTCAGTAAGAAGACATTTGTGTATTTGATGGCGAAAAGAGATCAATCTCAAAGTATTATTATCAAGTTCTTGAAGCGAATTGGGAATATCAAAAACAAAAATGTAAAAGTATTACGTACAGACGGAGCAAAAGAGTTTATTGCTAAAGAGGTTGAAGATTATTTATCACTCAATGGTATTCAACATCAGCTTTCTGTTCGTTATTCACCTCAGCAAAATGGTGTAGCAGAACGAATGAATCGTACAATAATGGAAACTGTTCGTTGTATGTTACATGATGCTAATATGACAGATGAATTTTGGGGTGAAGCTGTTGATACAGCAGTTTATCTTATCAATCGTAGACCTAATTCAAGCATTGACTTTAAAATACCTGAAGAAATTTGGTCAGGTAAACCTATTGATTTTAGTAAAATAAAGATCTTTGGCTGTTATTGTTACGTTCATGTACCAAAAGAACTTAGAAATAAGTTAGAATCAAAAACACGTAAATGTATTTTTCTTGGTTACCCTGAGAATCAAAAGGCATTTAAAGTTTGGGATGAAGCTGAAGGAAAGTTGATAGTAACTAGAGATGTTGTGTTCAATGATGATATCGTTGATAATTACACTGATTCAGCTAACTTGTCCGAGCACCAAAATACAATTGTTAAACCACCTTTATCAATGCTTGAACTTAATAACAGACAAGACAAAAACATATGGTTAAAAGCAGCTCAACAAGAAATGGATTCATCGATTGCTAACAAAACATGGGAATTGGTTGATCATCAGGATGAAATGAATGTAATTGATTGTCGCTGGGTATTCACTTACAAGTTGAATAGTGATGGTTCGATCAATCGAGCTAAGGCAAGATTGGTTGCTAAAGGCTTCAAGCAAATTCCATTTGTTGACTATGATGAGACCTTTTCACCAGTTAGCAAGTTCACATCTATTCGAGCTGTACTTTGTATTGCAATGGTGAAACAAATAACCTTAATCCAAATGGATGTAAAAACTGCTTTCCTCAATGGTGAACTAACTGAAACTGTGTACATGAAACAGCCCGATGGTTTTGTACAAGATGAAGGTAAAGTTTGTAAATTGAGAAAAAGTATTTATGGATTGAAACAAGCAGCATTGGTTTGGTTTAAAGAAGTTGATGGAACTTTGAAAAGTATTGGTTTTACCAATTTGAACAATGATACTTGTATATTCAGGCGAAAACGTGAATCAGATGAAATCTTCATAATTCTTTATGTCGATGATCTTCTTGCCATTGGATCGAACGAAAAATGTTTGGTTGAATTGAAAAATCAATTTAATCTTAAGTTCGATATGACAATTATTGAAAATAGTGAACAATTTCTCGGCATTAACATGAAGTGGGACAGGAAAGAAAGTGTCATTTATCTATTTCAAGAACGATATATGAATGAGATACTTGACAAATTTCAAATGACTCAATGTAAGAGTGTTAAGACTCCATATGATGGTAACATTAATATTGCTCAAACTGAACCTAAAAATCTAACCCAAAACGAATCGTTTGTTACTCGTTATCAAAGTAGCACTGGTTCTTTGAATTATCTTGTAACCTGTACAAGACCTGACTTGGCCATTATTGTTAGTATTTTATCCCAATTTAACTCGAAACCAGAAGAACATCATTGGTCAGCAGTTAAAAGATTGTTTCGATATTTGAAGTCAACTGCAAAATTAGGAATAAAACTAGGGAATAATAAATGCATATTTAATTTAGAAGGTTTTGCCGATTCAGATTGGGGTGGTAATAAGATCGACAGAAAATCATTTACTGGGTATTTGTTCAGACTCAATGGTAATCCGATTTCATGGAGTAGCAAAAAGCAAGCAACTGTAGCTTTATCAACTACACAAGCAGAGTACATGGCGCTAACTGCAGCAACAAAAGAACCAATCTGGTTGATGAGGATGCTTAATGAATTGGGTATAGATATTGATATTGTTGAATTATTTGGTGATAATCAAGGAGCATTGAAGTTAGCTAAAAATCCTATTTATCATTCAAGAACGAAACATATTGATATTCAGTATCATTTCATTAGACAAGCAGTAGAAAGTAAATTAATCAATCTTAATTATATTTCTTCAGCTGATAACTTAGCTGACCTTCTGACTAAACCATTACCTGGACCACGATTCATGAACTTATCAACAGAAATTTTATGGACAGTTGATTGAAACTCGTTGTGAAATGACAACAAGGGTGAATGTTGAAGTTAACAGTTAACAATGAGCTCGTTGGTATTGTATTGTTGTCCATTCACAATTAGAGCAATTAATACATTTATCTATCCTTTACGATTATCCTTGATTTTACTTGATTTCATTATTACATTATTAAAGTTAGTCTTGATTACTCCGTTCAAGTGTTAATGATTAAACCAATACAGTCTAAACGAAATATTTAACACGATAAAAGTTTCATTTTTTTCTGTATCAAAACTTGTTAGATGAAATTCAAGAGAAAGTGAAAAAGATTGAACAAAGAGAAGGGAAAAGAATGGGAAAATGTCGCGTTCAAGTGCAACTTTCCATTTTCATTATTTTCATTCACTTCGATGCGAATTGACAAAGAAATATCAACAAGTTTACATCAAAACAAGAAAAAAGTCTATTTCATCGAATGAGATGAGAAAATAAAGTTTGCAAAATGTTGCCTGAGTTCTCATGGATTGATGAAAGTAATGACAAAAAAGAAGATAAAAAATGAAAAAAAAATTTTGGTATAAAATTTTGCCGGGAAAAAGAAGCGAGTTGCAGTGTTTGATTTAATCACTCAAGTGTTTCACATAAACTTGTAAGCTAAATGTCGATGAACGTTGTTCAATTGAAAACTGGTCAAGAGGCATTTGCCGATATTCAATTGATTTACTTTGAAAAGGGAATAAGTAATGATGAGAAAAGAGTAGAAAAGATGAAAGCAAAAAAAGAGTGAAAAACAAAGAATCGATCCTTTGTCAACTCGAGTTATTACCATTAAAAGTTGTCTCTTGACTAACCGGTAGTCCATTAGTCGAGTTTGCCTAAAGTGGGACAATTGCATTTCCGTTGCAAATGGGCAAAGTGGGTGCAAAGCGAATGGAAAAGGTTGCCTCTTTTCACCCGCCATTTGGCTCTTCTTCAAGAGGCTGAGTGTCTTTTGATTAATGCAATGAAAGAATTGGCAAGAACAAAAAATGGATGAAAGATTGACAAAGAGATTGAAAGGAATAACATGAAGTGATGAACAATTGAAGACACAAAAAAACTGCAAATGCTTTTTTACCAACATTTGGATTCGAGTCGAGATAATTTTAATGGCAGTAATAATGGTAATTATAAAATGGCCTTAAATGGAAATTCGAAGCTCTTCTGTGAAACAAAATGATGAATTGAAGTGAGAAAAGGAACACTTTTTTCTCCATTTCCAAATGATGAGAATCCAAGTCGAGTTCAACATTCGAGTTGAAAGAAACTCGACATCTTTAAACGATAACTCACTAATTGTTGAGCTTATTTATCATCTTTACCATTCTCTTTATTCCCTCTCTGCTTATCCAATTTTCTCCTTTCATTCCCTCTTCTCTTGAATAATACCTTAGAGAAATGAACATTATCAAATATTAACTGACAACAGTTATCATTGTGTAAAATTTATTATCAAAAGAAGAGGAAAAAAGGTTTCTTTGGTTGTGTGTTTTTTTCACAGGCAAATGTTCATCTAAATAATGAAACAGAATATTGAATTTTCTCTCTTCAATCAATAATTAAAAGTTTTATTTTTTTTCATTTCCATTCTCTTTGCCTTGGAGAAACTCTGAGAACAGATTTTTAAAGATGAACCCAGTCTATGTTTAGTGTTGCTCGACTGTTGAAATCCCCAATCAATTGTAAACTTCATCTTTGGCTGAAATG
This sequence comes from Tetranychus urticae, assembly GCF_039701765.1. Taxonomy (NCBI): domain Eukaryota; kingdom Metazoa; phylum Arthropoda; class Arachnida; order Trombidiformes; family Tetranychidae; genus Tetranychus; species Tetranychus urticae. The sequence continues at coordinate 17,640,055 of NC_142958.1, read as the reverse complement.
TTAACAGTTGGATAGAAAAAGAAATATCATGAAATGGTGAAAAAAATGTGTTGAACAATCAGTGTTATTATTTTTTCTTGTCTTTCTTTCTACACATTCTTTTACATCTTTTTTTCATCTCGTCTTGTTTCCTGGTTATCATCAGCTTTTCGCCTGGACAATTGTATTGACATGAGAAGGTCTAACAATCTGTATTTTAGGTCAATCATCTTTTTTCATTGTTATCTTTTCTCTTTTGTCTCCCACTCTTTAACTCCTTCTTAGGTCGTCTTCTATATTACCTTGAATTCTTGTATCAACAATCAGAATCAGTCATCCTCAAGAAGTACAGTTATCATCAAGATTCTTTTTTTCGCTCTTCTTTTTTCTCTCATCTTGTGGACAGAGTAACAACAAGATGATGATAATAATGATAATAGTAATGATCATGATGGCGATGAGGATGGAGGACAAAAATGCAATCAAATGGATGAAATAAAAGTGGCTCAAGATGCTCTAATACATGATGACAAACAATGAAGGAAAAGATGAAAACTTGTATGTAACCAGATACTGAGACTAATTTGTAAGCTCTGGAATTAAATGGGAAAGATGATAACATGAAACTGATAGTGATTACGTATTGAATGACAAAGGAAAGGGCGAAATGATATTAACATTGGACAGATTGGTAAACAATCTAAACATAGTACTTTTTTCAAATTAAAAGCCAAACTAAAATGCACTTACTCAATGAGCAAAAAATGTCTAACATTTTAATTAAAGAACATGTAATTCTTCGAAAGAGCATCCACTTTTCCAGTACATTCAGTCTACAAAAGGTTGCAAACTATCACTTTTTTATTCTTGCAAATTATATTCATTTAGAAATTTTAAGTTGACAGAAATTTACCTAGGAATTCAACTTGCTTAGTATACAAAGGTCCTGCTCTGGGTCAACTTTTCCACTCTGGGTCATAAGCGCCTTACAGCCTACCTGGATTTTTTAACTTATAGAAAAAGTTAAAATAACCTTTGCGAACTTTTTTTAAATAATTAAAAAGTCAAAAAGCAATCTATTTCTTCTTCTTAATACGATCCCAGATGAGGCTGCAGCTCGTGATTTGACTTTTGCAAGGGGCTTGGTTCCTTTAAAAGCTTAGTGTCCGATTCAGTAAAAACATAGAACCTGACCCTTGAGTCATTCTTTGGCATGTTCAGATGCAGAGGGTCCATCAAAAGTAAACCGCACGATTATCAAAAATCTGGAGTCGACAATACATGGTTTGAGCGGCTCCATACTGACATTAGACAACGTTTGATACACACACAGTGTTTTTCAGCCGGATTTTCATTCAACCAGTCAACAGTTATGAATCGCAACAAATGGAAGTCAATGTTAGTGACAACCAACAAACAGATCCAGTTGACTTGGAAGAAGTCGAAATAGTGTCGCGTGAAGATGATTCAATTCTCGATTGCAACTGTGAAGGTGTGTTTACAACGATCACCAACGAACGAAATAGTGGATGTGATACCAGCAAATGTGGCTGCCGAGGAATGTCTCTATGGAGAAGAAGAAGGTTGTATTACGATCGACTTTTTACTAGCACATGTTGTACAGTGCCACTGAATAGGGTCTCAGTGTGTTTAGAAAACATCAGAAGCTATCTAGAAAATAATAGAGATCCTCGCATGATGTTAAATTGGATACCTGTACTTTGTTCATCGTTGCAACGAGAATTTGGACATCAAGAAATGTAAGTACAAATTTAACACAACTATACTTAACTAGTTAACTGTATATCATCATTCTCAATTTCCTTTCTCTCTTTTCAGGAAAAATCTTTGATTCAAGATGATTATTGAAAATAAAAAATTTTCATGTTAATTGTTTTGTTAAATTGCATTCGCGTGCAAAAATAACTGTGGCTCGCCATTCGCGAAAATAACAGCCATTTTATACTACTAATGTATAAATGAAGCATCCATTAACGCAGAAACTGTTTCCAGTGAGACTGTTTCAGATATCATGTCTTACTGCCGCTAGGTATGCATGGTAAACCTTGATGCGATATACTCAGAAGAAAGTCAAATTGTAGGTAATTGCGTCATTGTTGAAATCGATGAATTTAAGACTGGAAAAACAAAATACAATCGAAGAAGAATGGTTGAGGGACACGGGATTCCTGGTACGTTGGAGACATGGAAACAAAGGGTATCGATTGTAATATGTCCTGAAAATTGTTGGTCCGAAGAAGCGTTAATGCCTTTAATTCAAAAACATGTGGCCCCGGGCCAGAGATTCATACGGATCTCTGGAAAGGATAATCCAATTTAGAAAACTTTAGATATACTCACTTTGATTTCTCAAATTATTCTGAGCATTTCGTCAACCCAATTAAAGGCGCATATACTCAAAATGTCGAGTCTAGTTGGAGGTCTTTGAGAAAAAGCCTCGTGAGAGGTGAAGTAAAGGGATTGAGAGGATTGTCAAAGAGATTTTCATTAATAAACAACTTCATCCTGATCCTGTTACACCATCAGACTTTATGGGACATAATCGGAAATGCGTCCATTTTGCAAGATTAAAGAGGGGAAATCCATATGCTGATCGCATACAACACTAGCTCAAGATAGTATAACAAATTAGACAATAAATTTTTGATATAATAAAGCCAAAATCTAGCACCCCTTCGTTGTAGCACCAATTCATCATAGAAAAAATGAATAACTTCTTTTCAATAATCATCAATTTACTCTAATTTGAGGTATAAGTCAATTTTATTATGTTCGTTCATGATAGTGAGGATTTAGGCTAAAATAGGTATTCACATTTTCAAATGCTTCAATGCCATCCACCATTTCATATCAAAAGGACTATTTTAACTTTTTGCTCAATCTTTTTGATATCCTGAAATTCGGTGGACCTGATCTCAACAGAACACATCATGATCCTTTTGAAGGTAAATTGTATCATTGTCATTGGTGACTTTGATTTGCAGTCTTATGTTCAAGGAGACACAACCTCACATGATAGAGACGTAATAGAAATAATGAAAAAAATTCGATTCAGTGAAACCTCGAACTTGAAGTTTTGAATCCTTGATAGCCATGGTTCAAGCCTGAAATCTTCGCCATCCGATCGTGAGTTATGAGTGTTTTTTGGTTTTTTCGTGGCTTCTCAAATTGTATAATAGCTTCCACTTGAGCTTTGCCTTTTGTAACATACAATGTAATTGGTTGAAGCTTCAGCTCGTAATCACAAAAGTGAGAAAAATAATTAAACTTTTAATCTAATTTTCTGAAGCAGTTTTTAATCTTTTCATCAAATTATCTTTTCATTGCTGCTCTAAAAACTCGATATTGTTCAAAAGATAAGAAGTCACTCAATAAATAACCATTGTCTTTTATCGTAAGCTATTTTCTTGTTACATTAATAATGCAAAATAACTCAATGATTTCTTAAATTCTGAATCAGTTTACTTTCTTCTATTAAAAGTTATGATTGCCGCGAGGTAAAGTTGAAACGATAATGTTGATTATTGTGTGCTATCAATGATAAAATTGATCAATTTCTTTATAAGGTAAACAAAAGTTGCGAATCGTGAATGGAAACTGAACCAGAAATGAAAACATTGAAGCCATGTATAGTAATTATAATGGTAATGGTTATAATTACTCACTTTAATTCCGATCAAGTATTTTAACCCTGCATCATGAACTTAAACTGTGAAAAAAACTATTGGGAGGTTTCACAAATAAAGTAGCTTCTATCAGAAATATTAATCAAAAACTCAAGTTTCAACCCATCTTGTTACTCACTTTTTGGATGACTTTTCTAATAGCTATTGAAATTATTGAATAAAACACGAACTAAAAATTATCAAATGATATCAAATCTTGTATTTCAAAGTAATTGAACCAATTGACATGAGATAAAGTTTCCCTCAATATCAAGCATTTCCAACAGTTTATCAATTCGTGATTGGAAATAAACTTTAATAATCTTTTGATCAGAAGGTAAACATTGCAAGGGACAGCAAATCGATGGCGATTTTTTTAAAAATCGAGCAACTTATTTTCCGAATTTTCTTTTTTCGAAAATTTCGAGATTGATAATTTTCTAAAAGCAAGGAAATTAGGAGAAAATTTTTGTGTACAAAAGAAATTGAATGAAATTTCGAGTTTATTTCTTTTCTTGTTTACACTCGATTAAAGTGATAAATATTGAAATTTCATGAACGATAAGCTTTCTTTTACTCTTTACCTGCAAATAAAAATTATCATCACATTGTTATCAATGTACAAATGAAAAGAAAAGAAATGATCGATAAATGATAATGTATTGTATCGACAATAAATCACAGAGTAAAATGCAATATCCAATTTCAAACAGCTTCCATCCTAATCATCATCTTCATCATCATGAATCTTTGATTGTCCAAATGCAATCACTTTTCTTCACCTTTTTTATTGAACCTTATCTTTCTCTCTCTCCTTCACTTTTCCTTTTCTATTTACATGATCAGTTATACAATTTTGCAGAATCATTTTGCATTCTCAGTTTGTATGCATTCTATTGTTTGCCTCATATTCTGATGACGATGATGATGCTGATAACAGCGAAAATAGAAGAGAGAAGAAAAGTTAAATAAAATAAACTGAAAAGAAGACAAATAATAGAGAGAAAAGGAAAAGAAAGAAAAAAAGGAATTGTGAACATTTTCCATTCTTTATCAAAGATCCTTGTGAAATAGACTAGGATTTAGCATATGGTTGGTCCAACGTAAATTTGTTATCGAGGTGTAATACCAACCACCAACCCGTGGTAGATGTTATCATCATCATTATCATCATAATGTTATATGAGCTCGAGAGTTGTTCATCATCAGAAAAAAGTAAAACACGGTAAAATTGAATAGATGATGGATAGCAAAAGAAGCACCAATAGGTTGAGGCAAACCTTTGTACAATGTAATACAAAATGTACGAGAATATAATACATTAGCGAAAAGATAATAACCTTTTTTAAAGATGAATGGCATGAGATGATTGTAAGATGAAGTTTAAAGATGGTTAGAGAGAGGGGAAGATGAAGATAAAGATGGATAAAAAACGGTCAATTGATGTGACCTGAATGAAGTTGGGAATGCTTTCATGGCATAAATAGTGAAAAAATGAATGGAAAAGTTGGATTAGTCTTTTTGTGTTTTTTTCATCTTGTCAGATTGTCTTTTTTGATGTTGTTACAAGAAGATAAGTTTGAAAAATTTGATCAGAAACATGGAGACTCCATTGATAATTTCAGTTTGCTTTGAAATGCGCTTCTCCTTGGTTTCATCTATCAGACAATTTATTCAAGCTCAACACTATTGGCTTGATTTCCTTGTTTGGATTACCTCGTGAGCCAATATTCACGTGTAAAGTGATTAGCTTTTTTAACTCTTCCTTTGTTTTTGCTGATCGATCGACAATGAAACATTGAAAAGTTGCGATATTTAGAACAAATTGTTTGCCTTCAATTAGTCAATTAGACAATAAATTGGTTGAAAAGTTGAATTAAATGACCACCAATTGTGCCTTTCCTTGCCTTATCTTCATACTAATTTCCCATTTAATGTTTGAAATTGAATCAATGTAATTATTGTCAGCCAACAGTTTCTCTTACAAATAACCCAACTGTGATTCCAATTAACTCGAACCAGTAACCTTTTCCCTTTTTCAAATCAATTGCTAAATTGAACGAGTTTCATGTTATTGAATCTAATGAGCTCAAGCTGGATTAAATCGATTCACTTTTCCAAATCAAAGTTGAATAGTTGTCACCAAATGCATTGCTATTTGAAAGAAACTGATTCAAATGACAACAATCAGCAGTTCCTATAACTCAAAGTGCCTTTAAAAATAGCATTTTCATGAATAATCTACACACATCACTTACGAAAAGTTTGGTTTCTTTTAGAAATTCATGTTGAGTTGGCTCAAATATCAGACAAATAAAGATTAACCAAAGCATCGATCGAACATAAAGATTTGAATTATTTGAACACAACCAATTTCAATCTTGAGGTACATTTCTCGTTTTGTTAATTTCATCAAAGATTCAATGAGCTGGCAAAATTATAATAACTTGAAATTTAAATTGATCTGATTATTCCATAAATGGTTTCCAGGAATCGGTTTGAAGGGATGAACAATAAGATGAAGATTGTTATTATTGTTAAAGACATGATTGCGCTTGGAGCAAGACAAAAATGAAAGACATGCAAGATGACAAACATTGATTCATCACATTACAAGTAAATTAAAAAAGACTGAAACTGGAGCTCAGGAGAGGTGCTCATTTTGATTAGCCAAAAAGCCTAAAAGCAAATTTAACCAGCTTTTTGGGTGAACAAAAGTTTTCACTCTTTTTTTAATACCCAAGATTGATAAGCTAAAAATAATATACTTGAATTAATCGGCAAACAAACAGTGTTCATTGGATAAATAGAAACACAAGGTTGACACTCAACACTCTTTGCCTCATGATTCTTATCGAACAAAGTGACCTGCAAATTTCATTATAATCAGCTTTTAACTAGTTTCGAGTTGGATTTCAATATTAAAATTTAGTTGAATGTGAGTTTATAAGGAATAAAGACAAATTGAAGGAAGGAAAACATTTGCAATTTTGTTGAACAATCCAAATGAATTATCATTTTCTTGATTATTTATTTACTCAGCCTTTTATTAATACAAGGCACATGATAATCTGCAATTTGCAATTTCACTTGACACTCGATATGTAAACATATTATATGCATTCACATTGGGACAGTAAGTGTTCACATTATGCACACACCAAGGAATTAAAGGAGAAGAAGAAGAAGTGAATAAAAGTGTGTTAACATTATTCAACTTACGGGTCAGATTAGGGTGAAGAATGAAACTCCAATTGTTATCCTGGTAGACTTAACCGGAAATTAAATTCATTGACTCAAAGAGTAAAGTAAATTTTGGCTGAGATTAAGTAATTGCAACTGGCAAGAAGTAAAGGGATGGAAAAAAAGAAGGTAAAGATTGAAACAAGAGAAGAATCGACAAAAAAGGATAAAATGGCTCAGCTGAATGCTTGTATAATAATAATGATAATGATGAAAATAATGGTTATAATAGGCACATGGAATCATTAGAAGGCATCTAAAGTAAATATTTTAGCGTTCAGTTTAAGCTTGAAATCAACAATGGAAGAGAAGGGAAGAAAGTAGGAAAAATCAGTCTACATATTCATTAAGGAATAAACGAAATACGTGTTCAGAGTCTCAATGGGGTGCTCAGCCTATTTTCACCATTAGATTCCAATACAATGGAGTAAAAAAGTGAATGAATTAACCTTATGCAATATAATCATTGATGATGATAGTTATTATATTATAACGATAATGATGAGGATGAGGATGCTGATTTGCTAATAATGACTGGATAATGATCAACAAAAATTGTATCAAATTTAAGATAAAAACTGGTCGATGAAGAAAATATCGAACGAAATTGTAACCCAAATTTTTGGCTCATCTGATTAACAAATAAACATTTAGTTTATCAATTTAGAGACTAATTCGATTGTGAGAGATTCAACAAAAGATTGACTTTTATTTTATTCGAGTAATCTTGAACAAATTGAATCTGTATTTCAAGAAATCAATTTAGTCGAAAATCAAGAAAATCTAACTTTTATTACAATGAACCGAAACTCTTGATTTCGCAAAAAAAAACTGTCGAAATCATCAAAACACATTCATATGCTACAAGTATTTCGTAAGATAACAGACCTACTTGAAGATTGTCTGTGACCTGATTCGTGTTTAATTATCGATGATCGTTGGTATCATTGCTAATAACAAGCAAACACTGTCTAGTAATAACAATTGTTTCAAGTGTGGCAGCCTCAGTTATTAATAGTTAAACATTAATACTTAATCTGTGAGCAAACTATTGAATGGAAGCTTTTGCTAATCTAAAAGTTGCTAATCTTGAAATTACTAGACTTTCAGACTTCATATAGCGGGTCAATCTTTATCAGGAACTACATTCACCTTTGCACTCAATTCCTCTCTAAGATACTTATGTGTGTTTTTGGTCGCTAATTTGATAATCAAAGTTACTCATAGAGCTTGTGAATGCACGAAATTTTGAGTTTATGATAAAAACCATAATAATTGACTTTAAATCTTCCAATTTGAATATTAGCCACTGAAAGAGGAACATAAAAGTTTCGTTCAAAATAATGAAATTTCATACCTTTCTCTTTACTCTAGTTTTCAATTCCAGTTACATCTTTCATGATATGTTGGGAATACGTGCAATACACAAATGACCCTTACCAACAAGTTACCAGAGGAAACTTTTCTTTTCCTTCAATTTCTCTTTTATCTTTCAGGTTAATCATTATAATACACATTGGAGACTAATTTAGATTCATTAACGAGCCCAAAGAATGAAAAAACAGGTAAATTCAGTGGCTTTCTGTTTTTCCCTTTTCTTCTTCTTCTCAGATCAACCTCAGAAGATGATAATACACTAATAGGTAAACCATTGAAGGGAAACCGTAAAAAGGTAAAAAGAAGTTCATCTCTTTAATTATACCTGCCAACAAGTAAATAATTGTGTTGCTTCTTCTTAATTGTACTCAACGGGTTTCAACATCCTTTCCATCTTATCGCATCTTTACTTTTACTTTTACATTTCACGTTCATTATTATCATTATATTCATCTTTTGTTATTCCAATTCCAATAAAAGGCTCAAGATAACATGGTAATGATAAAAGGTTGTTCAGATAGGAAAAGCTTGTTTTCCCATATTCTAATGATAAAAGTTTATTCGCCATTCAAAGTGGACTTACAAATGATTTAAATGATTCGTAAAATTATCATGGAGTTGCCATTAAAGAGCCATTCAAGTTGAAACCTAAATGAAAATATCATTTCAATGGAAAAGCAAAGAAAAGATGGAAAAAATTTCAACATTTCTCCACTTAATGCAACTTGAAACAAGCAAGTTACATGAAGAGAGAAACAAAAAAGATTCTCTTGATGATATTTTACTCTTCATTGCATCAACATTTTTGATCCTTTTTTTACTCTTCCAGGCCAACAATTTTTACTTCAAATCTTTACCATTATCTTTTTTGTTCATCCTCATCATGATGAGAAAGACAATTTTCATATTATTTACATGAGTAGAACCACAAAGAAAGAGAGAGAGAAAAAAATATCAAATGACATTTTTTTAACTCGATAAATTTACCACTTTTTTGACAAATATTTGCTCTACTATTTACATTTTGAGGAAAGGAAAGGCAAAAATGAATAACTTGAATCAACAAGAAATGAAAGATTCTTTTTCCTTTTTGCGGTTCTGTTCATTGCTAATAAATAACAATTCATTTTTACTCATCATTCAATAATATTCATTTAAATACACATGTAACCTTTAATTGGATTAAATGGTAATTTTCTTGACAATATTATTAACCATTTAATATTTAACCAAACCAACCAAGCAATATTTTTTTCATGAAAATGTAAATATTGGAAGAGAGAAAAAAATGCAAAAGCTTTCACTTTTTTTTCTTCATTTGATATTCAATTTTCATTCTTTATGAATTGATTTTCTTGAACAGGGAATGATTCTTGTTAACCAATCATGGGTTCAAAAGAAAAAACTTTAATATCCGATTTTTCTACTTAGACTCGGTTCCTTTTCCCATCGTTGCTGGTCACATTGAGTCACATTAATATCCAGATGAAAATGGAATTGAAAAAGTTTCTCTTTTCCGGTTACTCTTGTTGCTCAAGGCAGGTAATGTTGCAGCTTTTGATGGGAATAGATGCTATCTTTGCCCATCAATCCAAGTAATTGGTAGACCTACAAATGGTAAAGTTGAAGGTATTGAAGAGAAAAAGGTTGCAATTTCCATAAAATTGACTGGACTTGAAGTATTTTGACCTTTTTCCTCTTATTTTCTGCCAACAATTTTGATGAAAAATTATTCAAGTATTGTCATCGTTTTTCTTCAACTGCAAATGACAGTTGACTCAATTGTATATGTTGTGATAAGGAACGATTTTTCAACAGAGAAAAATGTTTCCACCAGCAAAATGAAAAGTTGTTCAAGTTTGTACCTTTTGTATACGTTTGATAAAGGTAAACATGTTTACTCTTTATTCATTTTTATCATTTTCATCTTGAAATATTAGCTTCAATAAAGATGCCTTAAAAGGTAATCTTTAACCAAGATAAGCCATCAGTTTAAACAGTGAAAAAGATCTAAATCGCAAATCTTAATCGTTATCATTACTTTATCATTATCAAAATCATCATTTTTATCCATTTTCATCTTGCCACTAAATCCATTAAATCATTTGAATTTCCCTGCTTCTCATCAAAAGCGATTTTTGCAGCTTATGGAAGTAATACAAAGAAGATGAAAGGGCGAACGAAAAACGTTTGAAAAGTCTTTACATTCGTCGGTAAAGAAACGATATTAAGGTAAACGTCAATTACGCTAATGGATAAATTTTGAAGAGTATCATCATCATCTTGAGCAAACAAAGATGCTGAATTATTTGGAAAGAGAAGGGAAAAAATGGACATAAATTAACCATTCATTAAGGGTTCAATTATAGTCGAGAAAATAACGTTCATTATGACAATGGCGTTAAAAGTTGAACAAGATGTCATTAGTGCGAACTCTATATTTATAGTCCTTCTTTTTCTTTCTTCTCTCTTGGTGTCAAGAATGTCATTCGCTGTTAACCAATTTCATCAAGTTGCACCCATTTTCATTATCACCATCATCATAATAATCATCATTACTTTTTGTATCATCATCATCATTACCATCTTCCTCCTTCTTACCACGACATAATTATTTCCCTTTGACCGTTAACAATCTTCTTACAGTTAACAGTAAGTCAACTTTTTTCACTTGCACAGTTATTAACCACTGATAGACCAACTCGATAAACCTTCAAGTCTTTACTGTTTCCCATTAAAAGCAGCATTAGTCTGCCTCCAAAGACGTAAAAATGGTTTCCACAGTAAAATTTTTTTTCCCTCACAATGAATTTCATTCATTCATGAGTACAAAAGCACGTCCAGGCGAGCCTGTTTAAAAAGCTAAAACTCTAATCGTAAATCACAAAATCAAAAGAGGAAATGGCGTAAGGCATCAGCATCGTGAGGACAAGATGATGAGACAAGCTAAACAGCATCAGTTTATAATGACTTATGTAATAAACCATGAAAAGGATAAAAGATGAGCAGAGAAGAGCAAACGAAGTGATGAAAGGACAGTGAAGGGTTATCAATTGAATCGGTTGGTTATTATGCAAATGGGAATTTGCAATATAATTAGTGCAGAGAGTGGGAATGAGAGAGAAAAAGAAATATTTTTCACATTTTTACTCTTCACTTGGGATCATTTATTAGGATGTAAAGGACAACAAGATTGATCAATATTGAACATTAATTTGTTGACCATCAAATGCTATTAAAGCGTGTATTTAGTTACTTGTTGTATTTACTTTTATTACATTGTCCGAAGCAGGGAAAGAAGAAGAGAAGAAAAAACTGAATAATGATTAAGAAGAAGATGAGAAAAGAAGGAAAAAAAGTGAAAGATGAAACTCTTTGATTATGATAATGACGATGTTACACATTGATAAAGAGATGGAGATAACTTTTGATTGTTATCATTACTTACTCATTACTTTGTCAGGCTTCTACTTTTTTTAATAGCAATGCTTATCATCTCTCATCTTCTAGATATCACATGATATCGGAAGTAGGCTGTTCTCTATCTTTTCATTCAGTGCCATTTCCTGTTCTTTTCTTTCATCATCTGCTGATAATGTTGTTGATGGTGAATGGATTCATTTCCATTAGAATAGCAAAGAATGAAGAAGCATAAAAAAGAGTAATTCATCTTATTTTTTTCATCATTACCATCATCCTTTTTACATCCTTTTAATTTTCATCATCACAAGTTAAAGTGCAGTGAGGAAAAGAGTGACAAGAAAAAAGAGTAAACAAGAGAAGTCGAAAAAGCGAAATTTTCCATCGAATTTCCAATTTTTATCCACAATTTCGAGGGATAAATAGTCGATGGTGCATTTCAATAATGTTCATTTGCATTATATTTTCCTTTCCTCATTTCATGCATAATTGTGCTCTGCAATTGAAAGGTTTGTCTTTTGTCAATACAAGCGAATGCAGAAAAGTTGCAAAAATTTTTTGCATTCAATGTTTTATTGGGAAAAATGTACTATTATTTGATCAGCTTGACACTGATTTTATTGAATTTTCAAGTAAAATGAAAGAAACAGGGAAAAAACAGGTTGAATGATCGATGTAACAAGATTTGATTATTTAAACAGTTGAACAGTATTTTCTGTTTGCTCTTTGGATTCTTTAATATTTGTTGAGTTGCTTTTGTTTTCATTCAAGATTAGTGATTGATTGAATAAATGCATTGCATTAAGAAAGCTTCACTTCGAGATAAACAATGAATAACCTTGAATGGTAAATCTTACATGTAACCAGATATTTAGATTACATTTTGATACCAAAATATTGAAATAACCAAATTCCTGGTTTCACTTGTTTTTCAATGAAAGTTTCTCAAAACTCCATAAAAGCTAATGTGCAAGTTTACACAACAAGCACTCAAGATTTTATAAGAATCGTAGATAACTATGAAACCACAGGGAGTATTGACCTGCGATTAGAGTTGGTATCAAAATGTACGAATCTTCATATTTACTGTTCCAAGAACATCATCACTCAGTTAACTTTCTTTCTGCAATTTCTGCAACTCTTTATTGCCAATTTCTGTCGGAATTTCTTCCAAAACAAATGTGATATTGCGAGTCCATCTTGCAGTAATTACATGATTATTGACTCTTACTCCAATCACAGATTTCATCTCAAAAAACTCGATTATTCGCCATAACTTGCAATTTGTTGCAAAATGTTCATTGATAGTTTGTATTAATCGTTAGTTTGCATCACTATTAATGTCTTCATCATCTTTATTACAATCATTATAACATTAAGACTATCATTAACATTACGAGCTTTCATTAACCATCTTTATTCAACAAATAATGTTCATTGTTATTGAGATTACCTTTCATTACAAATGTACAAACGATTTCATCATTTAATCATCGAAACGAAAATGTATCACAATAGACATTCTGCTATACTTAACTGGTTACACATGAAAAGATCAACTGAATAGTAAAATATTGATCATACACTTCATCGAATTTCTTCAGCAATTAATTTAAAACAAAGTTGATTCAATCGCTCATTTGAAGCATTTGAACTGAGTTCGAATTACAATTATTGTAATTTAATTTTGAAAATATTCCCTTTTCCATTTGAAAAAATTGAATCTTAAAATGATCGAAGCAAGAGTAAAAAATTTTGAAAAAAGAAAAAGTTTCGAAATGAAAATTCCATTTCAATTGCAATTTCGCTCTCTGACCATTCCATTTTCCTCTTCAAGTTCAATTTCATTTTTATATTTACCTTTCAATTTTCTTTTCCTCTCAGTATTTTTGTTCATCATTTCAACAAGAATTTTCAAACAGCATTCACAAGTACCTTGTGATTTTTACCTCTCATCATCAGCTTCATGATGCTCTACTCTCCAAGTTTATGTTTTTGTTTCAATTTTCATTCTTTTATCTATTCTCGAAGCAAAAATGATCATCATTATTGTTCAATCAAACATGAAAACCAAACTTGACTTTAAATTGAAAATAGAATCACATAAAGGTAAGTTGAGCTTAAAGTTTATCTTCACAAAATTATTTCCATTTCAAGTGAATAATGTTGGAAGAGCGAGAGAAAGAAATGAAACCTTTTCACTTCATTAAAGTTTAAACTTTTGCCTTTCTCAAGATTCTGTGCTAAATGATCATTGATTAGAGTAGATTTAAATCTTTAAATGATTAAAAACAATCCAAGTGTAAGTAAAGGTGTAGAAAGTTTTACTGATGATCAACACACATGAAGGTGAAAATAAAGGTGAATGTAAATTGTTTTTCAGTTTTTCAAATATTGATGATATTGTTGTGTGTTCACTTGCTGGGTTCAATGAAAAGGATAAAAGAAACGAAAGAGAAAGCAAAAAAAGAACGAAAGAAAAGTTCATGTTCATTGCAATATCTGAGTACACTTGCCATGAATATTTGATCAACAACAAAGTCATTTACAACTTTAAGCTCTTTGCCTATTCTGTCCAAAGGTACAATGAAAGTCATGAAAAAATGAAGAAAACAAGATGAATGGATTGCCTTTTTGCGTCTGGTTCGTGTTTAAACGAGATTAACCCAACTTGGCCATGTAATCAGACTTAAATCAGTAATCAGTTTTGGCCAAAGTAAAGTCATTAAGCTCATCATTCATCTGTACATGGAACGAGCAGGATTACTTGCTACAAGAACTTGAACCTGGTAAAGAACAAGAAGGAAAAGTCGAGAAATCTTGAACATTTTTCATCAGCCAACAACTGTTCACTTTCGATGGATGAAATTACCATTTATTGGTCGACACTTTTAAACAATAAATTTTTATTACATTTCAACATTCTACTTGGTTCCATTAACATTCAACTTGCTATAAATGGTTATTAATATGAGTAAACAATTCTCTATGGCTTTTCAATTGAATTAATATCCAAAAATGGAACAACTAAAATTAACATTGAATACTCATTACTCCCTGAGGGAATTTATTTTCAACTTTCGTGGATTGAATTTGATATATTTTGTATGAGAAATAAAAGTTCACTTCTTTCTTCTTTTATGTAAACTTTAACATACAATCTTCTTAAAGGTGAAACGATTTAACCCATCATATTGATGTTGCAAATTATCGTGTTAAATGATGAAAGTGCAAAATGAGCTGAAAAGCAATGTAAAGAGAAAATGATTTGGAAATTCACTCAATTGGTCATTCCCGAAGTTTATCAATATATTGAATGGATAAAAGTTTCAAAATTCAAAAGCAGTAAAGATGGATAAAATTATATAATATTTTGGTCAAAAAAATTTCAATAAAGGCATTTATTGGCAAATTTGTTATTCATTTGCAAGAGTAAAGTTATTAAGAAAAAAGTTCTGGAATATTGACTAGATTTGAAAACTTGACCACAGTTCGAATATTAAGTCTATGGGTCAAACTGTTCTAGCGATAAGATCATGGATAGGCTTAAGAGTTAGTTGAGATGGACTGTATGCCTTTGGAAACGAATTTTTAAGTTTTTTTTTCCCATTTTCTAGATGAACAAATTATGATGGTAAAAAGAGTCAAAAGTGAAAAAAGTTTCATGTAACATCCAGAGCTGCCTCACTCTGTGTGCGTGTGTTGATACTTGATAATAACAGCAACAATGATAATAATAACAATGAAACTGGGAAAATGTGAGCTCGAAAAAAAGTGTGTATGAAAACTCACTGGAGCGAGGTTAGTGACTACAAATAATCGTACAGAAAATATGGTAAAGTCTATCCAAGTGTAAAATAAACAAATTGAGAATAAACTTTTTTCTTTCTTTTGGTGAAGAAAAAAAAGTTGTATTCCTAAAAATGAAAAAGAGAAAAAGAATAAAGAAAGGAGAAAGAAATACTGTCGTGAAAATAATATAAAGCAGTAAAGACAAGGTGCTTGAAGATGAAGGTAGAAAAAAAGAGTTTGATATCAACACCACTCAAAATTCTGGTAGTAATGATTTTCTTTGTTGAGGCTTTACTCTCATTTACTTTGTTTTTACCTTTGTCCCCATCTTCTATCACTTGAGGCATTTTTGCTCTTCATTTACTTTTTCTTCTCAATCTTCAACTCTTTGTTTTCTACAGTTTTGTACCTCTAAAGGCAACACTTTTATCGAGCATAAAATTACATTGGTTAATTATGGTCTTAGATAAGGCGAGTTTTTGTCTCTTTATTCATTCAATTTTCCGTATCATTTTCCTTGGTTGCTTCTAATTTAAAAGCCAAAAGATTTTGCGTCAATTTTGTATTAGGAATTGAAGCTGAAAAGATTATCATAATCAACGTGTTTGTTTCTCATGCAAAAGGCCTGTTGGAAAATTGGGAAGAAAAACTGTAAGACTGTTTTATTAGTAATACTAGTTTTTCTCAGATAGAGTTTCAATGTGATTTAATCTTATGATGATCACGTTAAACGATTGCTTAGCAGTTTACAACTCTTAAATCTGTCCAAAGCCCATTCCGAGAAAAAGATGACGAGTACAATACCTGAAACACTTTTTTGTAGAAGGTAAAACACATTTTCTTAAAATTTTTTGTTTTGATTTTTCTTGAAAGGTATATACGAACAATTTATATTCTGAATTACTATTTGTATATTTAATGATGGGGAATGAAAGACCACCGTCTCAATTAAAGTTATTTAAACTAAAAAAATCAACATGAAAACCGGGACCTCAATCGCTAATTATCTGTTTTGTAGAAACCCCATACATCACAGGAGTCAACCATGTCTGTATCTATTATATGATGAGATAATACTCCAACACATAAAGTTTAAACTTTTCATTGGATATTTTCATCTTTATTAGCTGTTATATCTGAATTCAGGTAATGTAATCGACAAGAATAGTTTGCTTCATTTTTTCATTCATAATTAAAATTTGAAATAAAAAAATTACATAATCAAAGTATTCAGCTATCGTGGAAACTTTAAAGATCCAAATGAAATCCCAAGAAATCCTTTGCAGGTTGAGGGTGTCTGCATTTGATTGTACTTCTCACATTCCAAAAAATATGTTTGAATCAAAATGAGCAATAACTTACTCTACGCAATGCTTTTTTAAATCGTTAGTACCTTATACATTACCCTGATAGCAAGTATCAGTTAATCGTACTTCATGCTTCAATTACAGGCCACAAAGTATTGGATGCTGAAAGAATTTTCAATAAACAGTTACAGTAATCTATGATGTATAATTACCTTATATTGTAATCGGTATCTAACTTCTACGGCTAATATTCCAATAAAATGTTTTTAGCACTGGGTTTAAACCGAATTTTTCCATAAAATATCTATAGGAATTATTGAGTATAAGATTGAAATTCATTTACAACTGTAGTTTATCAGATCGTTTTTCGATTTTTAGATGAGACATGGCATAATCCATGGATCCAGGCTATTCTAGACCTCATCTATCGTCAATTTTTTGCCTTCACAGGCAAAATATCTCGTACATTCTTTCTTTTTATCGAGTATCTAAAGGGTACGCCGAGTAAAGTCTGAAATTATCCGTTAATGGTAATAATAAGAATAGTAAGAATACACGAAGAGTAACAGCGAGACTGAGTCTGGTATATCTAAAACTTTAAATATGCATGCAAAGCTGTTCAATACAGTAGTTATTTTGGTGCGGGCTAAACTCAGACAATAGATTTAACATTACTGGATATGATTCAAGATGAAAATTTATGATTTGACTTGAATTAAATACGAGGAGTAAGATCGTAGAAGAATTTTCACATAGTGCAATCTACAGTAATGAATTGACGTCTTTAGTAATAGTAAATAGTAAGCTGAGTCGGTATTAACCTTTTCTGCATTACATTACAGATAGTATAGCAGGTCACTTTTGATTTCTTGATGAGACATGGCATAATCTATAGATACTTGCTCCACATTATTTATCGCAAGAATGTACTGAATAAGCGGCCGAATTCACTCATGACAGTAATACAATAGGTTACTTTTTGATTTCTTGATGAGACATGGCATAATCTATAGATACTTGCTCCACATTATTTATCGCAAGGTTGTACTGAATACGCGGCCGAATTCACTCAAAACGGTAATATAGCAAGTCACTTTTTGATTTCTTGATGAGACATGGCATAATCTATAGATACTTGCTCCACATTATACATAGCAAGGTTGTTTCGAGTACGCGGCTGAATTCACTCATGACGGTAATACAGCAGGTCACTTTTTGTTTTCTTGATGAGACATGGCATAATCTATAGATACTTGCTCCACATTATACATAGAAAGGTTGTACTGAATACGCGGCCGAATTCACTCAAAACGGTAATATAGCAAGTCACTTTTTGATTTCTTGATGAGACATGGCATAATCTATAGATACTTGCTCCACATTATACATAGAAAGGTTGTACGGAATAAGCGGCCGAATTCACTCATGACAGTAATACAACAGGTTACTTTTTGATTTCTTGATGAGACATGGCATAATCTATAGATACTTGCTCCACATTATTTATCGCAAGGTTGTACTGAATACGCGGCCGAATTCACTCAAAACGGTAATATAGCAAGTCACTTTTTGATTTCTTGATGAGACATGGCATAATCTATAGATACTTGCTCCACATTATACATAGCAAGGTTGTTTCGAGTACGCGGCTGAGTTCACTCATGACGGTAATACAGCAGGTCACTTTTTGATTTCTTGATGAGACATGGCATAATCTACTGATACTTGCTCCACATTATTTATCGCAAGGTTGTACTGAATACGCGGCTGAATTCACTCATGACGGTAATACAGCAGGTCACTCTTTGATTTCTTGATGAGACATGGCATAATCTATAGATACTTGCTCCAAATTATACATAGCAAGGTAGTGTCGAGTACGCGGCCGAATTCACTCAAGACGGTAATACAGCTGTTCACTTTTTGAATTATTCGGCTTTATCTATCGATGTGCTTGAATTGCACATGAATAGCATTATATACAAAAAATTTATAAGGATCAAACGTGCAGCAAAAATTAGGATATCAAATTCATAATCAATGTCAGTTGGAAAGCTCATGGCCAGATAAAGATATTGTGATTCAAAATAGATCACGTTGCCAGATCGAGTTCATCAGAAATAATCCAGACCCAAAGCAGGATCGATAAAGTGAGTTCGCTGAATACAATCAACAACTCAAATGGAGCACAATGAAAGAAAACTTTACATACAAGGGAAATGATCTTGCTTGTACCATCATTTTCAATTTTTTTACTTTATATTGTAGAGGACAAAAAATAATTAGCCATGTATTTTTGCTTTCTTTACGCAGGTGCGCGGGCCTTGATATTTAAGCACTTTTAAGTGAGGATATTGCATTGAAATCAATTGGAGTCACTGAAATGTGATTCACAAATTTTTTCATTTTTCTGCTTTTGATTGTTTTACTTGCTTCTCACAGTTGTCAGTGACGGCGATGCATTGCTGTTTTGCATTCAAAGTGTCTAACTATCAATAACCGCGCACCGGCGTAAAGAAATCAAAAATACGTGGCTATTTTTTGTCCTTTACAATATAAAGTCGAAAAAAAATCGAAAATGATATAGCAAGCAAGGCCACTTCCCTTGTTACTGTTTACTGGTAATAACTAATAATCAGATTGCGATTGCGTTTCACAGAGAAGACGGGTTGCAGAGAAATGTTTCGTTTCGCTGTTATTTTAGTGAAGTAAGCAAGAAACTGTATTGCGTAGCATTAAATAATTACTATAAATGAACGAGAGGACTCATTCACATAATTTTTGAGCATCTCTGTATTGTACATCTCAGATTAAATCTGATAAGCTGGTCAATTTGAATGAATGCATATGCATTGGTTGGAGCAAATTTGATACAACTGAGAAACTGCATTTAACAATAAAATAGCGTTTTGAATGCATCGAGACATGGGATCACAAAAGATGACTCCCGGGCCTGTTTCGACAGACAGCCAGTTTATTAACACTTTTGTGAAAGTTGCACGCAATTTTTTGCCCTGATTAGATATGGATATTTTTGATTCGAGAAATTTCTCTGATTGAATATTATGAAGATCTACGCAGATTCTATGTAACGTTTATTTTTTTGAATGCCATAATCCTCACTGAGAATGATGAAATTAAATTTTCAAGATTTATCAGCCAAACTGTTGTTTTACCTCACTAACGATGAAATTCAATCAAAAAAAGAAAAGGTTTGCATGAAAATATTACAATTCATCTTCAGCCTTTTCTGTTTACTTTTGATGGTAACGATTGCTACTCAACTGATACTGTCCAGTTTGTGTTTACTCAACTTTCAAACCAGTCAAATACAACTGGCATCTCAATCACCATGTTATTTAATATTTACAACCAATGTTAACCTTTCAAGTATTGAGTTTAATTTAAATTCAAATGTGAAGAAAAATATTAATCAACTGTACTGACGAGACGTGAAACTGAGCAGGAGAAGAAAAAACCAACAAAAAACGTTATGAATGTAAAGATGAATAACAAGGAAAAGAAAATGCAACTTTATGAACAGACAGATTTCAGTATCAACACATTCATCATCTTTTTCACTCTTCAGCCTCTTTGTTTTGCTTCACCAAAAACACATTGAAGTCTCAACGATCAAAATGTAAATGTAAATGATTTGAAACTTTTCATTGTTTTTCATTCTTTCCTTGCATTTTTCATACGTAACATTATTTTCCCGTTTCACTATTTTCCAACTCATATTTTTTTCATATGCAAACAACATATTATTATTAGCTTTATGCTTTGTTTTTTGCATGAAATGAATAATCTTTCATGTATCATATTTACATGAAGCAAACTGTGGCAAAGCAAGAAGTAAAAGTGAATAAAAAAACTGATGAAACTGAAAACTTGTAGATGAAATGCAGAAAAAAAAGAAAGCAAAACTCGAGTCAAAAAAAATAAACGGACAAATGCAAGTGAATATGAGAAAAGGAAAAATAAAATCAAAATCAACATCAACAGTTTCAACTTGCTCAACATTTAATCAACAATATCATCAATCAAAATCAACCTTGTCTTGGAAACTTTTTTTTCTCTCGTACTTTTTTTCTTCACATTTTCAGCGTTGACTTTTGTTTCTCTTTTGCCTATTCCAGCCATCATCATCACCAGCATAATCATCATTCAATACTTGAGCTTTGTTGTCCTGCTGGCTTTAATCAACCACGGCCAAAGTTTTGCCTGTTTACTGGCTTCATTGTTCATGTTGTGTTCCCTTCAACCTTAATCGTTGCTCTCGCAGCTGAACTGAGTCCAAAAAGAGCAACGTTGAATGATTGATTCTCTCATATTTTCAGGATAACAAAAAACATAACAGAAATGCTGCTTTTCCCAAGTGATTTTTGTTTTTTTATTTCTTTTCGTTTCGTTTTTTTCTCTGTTCACATTCTGTTTACACTAGCCATTTCAATGTTGCACCAATTGACAAATGAATATCAACTAATGTACCAATTACAAGTAAAAGTTTTACAAATTAATATTTAATGATGAATAATCGTTCACCTTTAGTGCTCAACTTGGCCCAGGTTCTGTTTTTCATTATTCATTATTCATTTTCAGACTAACATTTACTGAAAAACCTACTTTTTCCAAACTCGAAAAGTCTTTTTCTCTTTCTCTCCTTACAATATCATCAACTTTGAGCTGATAAAATTGATTACTTTTTCATTATTATTTCCGTATCGATTCATTGTTCAATCATTGATTAAAAGTTGAGGCTTTTTTGAGCAATACTAGTATCAGGGAAAATAATTGATCATCATTAATAACTTTCCATTGGAAATGAAAGCAATGAGAAAATGAATGAAGAAGAAGAAGAAAAAAATGAAAATGAAAATGTCTTTCGAGTCTTTACAATAAAAACAAGCGATAATCAATCGATAGGAAACTAAATTTTGCACCAACCATGATTACATCGATTCTGTGTGATTGTCATTGTTGCAACAATGAATAAGTTTACAGGCAACCACAGGCGAAAAGTAAAAGTTGAATAAAAACCAACAAGAATAGAGACAAACAATGAGCACAACAATCAATAATGAGTTACAAGGAATGGAGAAAAAGTAATCTTTTAATAATGATGATGATAGAAGAGCCATCAAAATAGTAGATGAATTACTTTTCAATTTTCATTTGTAAATCGGTAAACAATTTGGGTTCCTCAAAACTCTTCTCGTCACTCCATTCAATAGACGAAAATAATTTAATGAAAATTTTCTTTTCTATCAGTTTCCATTGATTAGTAACTGAATCAAAGTTAACCAATTTTCTGATCACAATGAAAACAAATGATAACAAAATTCATTGGCTCAACTAGTTGCAATGAATTGAGAAGCCAAACTAAAAAAGTCCGCCATTTATCAATAGATAAAAGTTTAAAAATTTTCGTTTCATTTGTTAATTTCCTTGTTTGTTATTTACTTCAGAGTATGCAGATCGTTTTAACCTTTATCTGTGCAAGTCAAAACTGTTTATCAACTGATGGTCTTGAGTTGCAAATGAGCTAGATGTTTAGAGCAGATGAAATTGAGTTTACTTTGAGTTTTGCATTTTTCACCTTTTCACCTTTTATTAGACACATTTGACTAAATGAAAACCCATATCAATTTGAAGTCATCTTTTCACTAGACTTTAAATCGTGGGTTGAGCTGTTGACTTTGACGCTGATGTAAAGATAGAAACTTTGAGCGAAAAATTGGTTTAAATTTTCTAACTTTACTGTGTTTATACCAAAGTTTTGACCTTTTATACCTTTTCAAGGTTTAACTTGTCTAATTTCCAGCTTTATGATCCTTCCAAGTTGATCACATTGAGTGATCTTTGATTAGGCCAACAACTGGGCAACGATTTGATTAAATGCGGGAAAGACTCGAGATGATAAGATTGCATGAATAAAAGTATCATTCATGGTCAATAAAATGATTTGTAAATCATGATTTCTGTTCTTGAAATCGATTTCCTTTAAAGATTAATTGCATTATTCAAACTCTGTTGAATTGATGAAATTTCTTGTTGATTTTCCATTTTTTATTCAATATCACATGCATGGCAAAGCATGAGTTCTTGAATTTCATTTGTTCATCTTGCTTGGAATGTAACATGAAAATGGATGTTGGCAGTGTGATAATTTGTAAGCTACTTAGAAAATGTGAGAAAATGAATTGAGAATGAGTCACTTTAATTTAATGTAATAAAAGAATTAGGAAGTTAAGAAAAGAGCTTGAAACAATGCGTGAGGCAGTTGAAGCAATTCAGAGTTGTGATAAGAAAGGGTCATGAATAAAATATTGATAAAAATTAAAGTTTCATGGTAAATGATTTATATTGAGAAGAAATGAGTAGCCAAGAAAATGAAGCATGAAGTACACCTTGTGTTACAAGATGAATTCAAGGTGGGTTCAAGTGAAAGAAAATTACTTAAGAAATTGCAAGTCGTCCATCTTTTAGACCAGCAATAATCCGGTAAACTTTTTTGCTGATAAACTTGACTGAAAACATTTTTTTCACTTTCATCTTAAATGTGCCATTAGATTTATCACAGTTTTTTCATAATTAAACCTGGAAAACGTTGTTCAACTGTCAAGTTTAAGTGGCAATGCATCAGTATAAATAGTGGTCCAGGGTCATTTGAGCAAAAAACAACAACACCTAAAGTTTTAATCAACTAATTTGTATTGAACAAGACAAGTTTCATTAGTTATAAAAGCACCTTTCGAGCGCATTTTATCCACGAGCTTTTCTTCACATTTTTCCACATGTTTATCAAGACGCAAATGGTGTCTTGATCGTTGGAAACAATGCTTGTCAGTTGAAATGATCAAAGATAAATGACACCTAATATCGCGTGTATACGCAGAGAACGAAGAGCTCGGCTAACCACATTTCTTCTCGTTTTACAGTCTTCAATGTGTTACTAACTAATCAATTTATTTAATTTTTCTTTATTCGAAAATTATATTTACTCTTTTTGTTAGAAGATATTTGTGAAGCGATAAGATTTGATTCCAAAAGAAGTATCTGAATGAAAACAGACGAACTTTTCTTTATTAAAGTTTCCATCTCTGAACAATTTCAGCTCTCAAACTATAAATTTTGTTTAATAATAACCATTCTCTGGCATAATTGTGTTCCAAAATTTCATGAAATATTAGCATCATTACTGAGATGCAGAACAACATTTACATTCTTTTTCACAGTAAACTTATTTCTTCACATAATTTTCTCATCCTTTCGTTTTTTTCTGCTTGTACACACTTTTCATCTACTCTCAATCAATTTAACCAGAAGCTCATAAAAATTTATCATAAATTTTCATGAATAACTGATAAGTGCACAATTCATTTCAATGCTAACAAGACACAGATATAAAAAAAGGAATAAGAAAATAGTTGAAAGTGAAATAACAAGCTTCTTCAATGATTTGTGACTTTCATTATTGTCAGATTCACAAAATAAGAGTCCAATTGAATTATCCATTTGATTGATTTATATTTTCATGACGAATATAAAATGAAAGAAATTTCATTGTTTCATCATGATTTAGCTTCATTTTTATGTATCAAACAAGAATGATAATAAAATTTTTTCATTGTCTCTTCACCTGAAAAAAATTGAATTATCTTCTATGAGAATTTGCAGCAAGAATTTCATGATAAATATAATGGCAAAAGTAAATGTTTCACCGAGGATAAAAATTGGATAATTTGCAATTCTTGTGCCAGTTGCTTAATTAATTTCAATTGCAAATTTATCACTTTTCATGCTAAGAATGAAGGTAAAGACAAAACGTTTCAAATTAATAGCTATTAGAGAGTAACTAATATAATACCAAAGGGAACGAGTTGCTCTGGATATAAACTCTAGATTATTCAGTTAGACTGACTTTGATTAATGAATTTTCATCTTTTAATGAACAAAGTGTTGAATGTAAAGGCAATAAATAACAAGAATTGATAAAGCAAATCTGTTTAACAAATAACTTCGAGAGAATCGAAACTTCAGCAGATGTAAGAAGTATCAAGTGAAGTCAAATCGAACACAAACATTTTACAAAATTAAAACTTGTTTTCTCCTGTTGGCACATTTTCCGAGTCTTTTAGCCCGTTTCTGTTTTCCTTTTTGTGCTTCACCTAAAGTGGTGAAAATGCAATTAGACAGTTGAATGGACTGATTGAGTAGCAACAAAAAGTGAAACAATTTTACCATTTGCTATCAGCTGTTGAGTTGAAGCCAACAATCGATAATCAATATCTCCAGTGACTGTTTTTTGACTCCATTTTTGTCTTAATAAATATTTAGATAATAAGTTAGTCTTTAATGATGAAGAATGAAAAGGCCTACAAATGCACCTCAAGCTGGTCAAAATTGACAAAATCAACTGCTGTTGACTAACCTAGACTATCGGCTAATAATCACACTTCCGTTTGATATCAGAAGTTAAGTGAAAAAACAGAAAGAAAACTCCAAAAAAGGTCGATGCGGTAGGGCCGAGAATCCCGAGTAAAACATTCTGCTCTGTTTGACTCTCACCCTAGACAAGACCACATTCTGAGTACTAACCTTTTTTCCTTGAAACCATCCAAACGTAGTTTCCTACCAACGCCATTTGAATTTATCATTACATCAATCTTGACAATTTTAACAGTTTTGCGTCTTCTTGACTTGAATCGTGTGTGAATCTCTACCTAACTAGATGTGTGTTTGTGTGACAGGAGGTTTTTTGACGTTAATGACTTTCCACTAAAAGGGATGTGGCCATTAACTCTCTTCAATGTTAACCCTAAGTGACCACCGAGTCTATCTTATCAGTTTAGAGTCGGTAAACTGATCACTCTTCATACCTGCTCTTTATCTACCTATCCACCTATCCAAGTTTCCCTTTAACCTTTTTGAGTGTAACTTTTTTCTTTTCAAACATTACAAATGATTTCATTTTTTTAGCTTTTCTTTGCTGCTTTACTTGACCATTCACTTTAAAAGCCAAAAATTTATCCTTTCCTGAAACGGCCTCATAAATAGAGACCAAAGTGAATAACTTTGTCTACTCTTGTGATAACAAAAAGGCACACAGCTTCTGTTATGCTAATGAAAAGTATTTTATCAACTTTTTTCACTTCTTCAGTAAACAAGTTGCTAAACGATAATGCTGGTCAACTATGGTCATTTAATGCCGAAAAAGGCCATTTAACATCGTACATCTGCGAGTATCCAAACTGTTCACTTTGTTCAATCGTTTGTTTACTCTTCAAATGGATCATTTAGAGTCTATTTAAAGCTGCTCCTTTAGACTCAACACATTAGGCACCATGTAATGGTACTTCTGGTTTTGAATGTTGATTTAAAAATTGATTGAAATTAACTTTTCTTTTGCACTTCAAATAAACAAGACGCGTCCTTTAAACCAACGAAGCTAGCTAATTTGCCTGCAATACCAAAATGGTTCAAAACTTTTACCTGAATAAATGTTTATTAATTTAAACATTTTTCCTTCAACTTTTCGTTTCACTCACAAACCCGTATCAACTGAATCATCATCAGTTTACGTTTTCATATCTTCTCTCTCCATTGCCTTCCTTCCTTTACCAGCTCATCTCATCTTAATATCGTTTTAAAACGTTTTTTCGCTTCCTTAACTGTTACCTCCCTAATAATATAAATGATTATGATAAGTATCACTTAGATTATTTTAAAGTTACTCATTTTTTCTCTTCTCTAAAGATCACAGCTCATGTTTTTAAGCAATACATTAAAGAAACTGATGCAAAAATTAAATATCGTTCGGAATTGCAGTTCACCAATCAGCTATAAGTTTATAATGGAAATTAATATTTGTGTACAACTGTACATCACTGATTTTCACACGTTAATAAAGTAAAGGCAATGAGTTTGAAAGTAAAACAACTTAAAATTGAAATAAATAAAAACTTTTTGTTTCACAATCATAAGATATAAAAATTCAACATGTCACTTGCAGCATCTTTAAATCTCTTGATGAAGTCTTCATATATTTATCAATTGATAGTTAGATTATCAATCAAATAGAAACCAAACGGCACATCATGATTTTTTTTACAGAAGAAACATTTGAAAGTGTCGACAAGGCAAAGAAATTTAATTGTGTCAAGTTGAAAGTCTTACTGTATTAAGTCTTCGATTAGTTTTACGTTCTAAATGACCGTTGCACAAAATAAAATTGACTATGAAAACGCCCATTAAAATGGAACCAAATAGGCACAAAATAAAAGCCATAAAAGGATTTATTATCATCGCCTTTTATGCATTATTAAATTGATAATCGTCAGGAGTCGAATGATATTTTCATCTTTTGTGATTGGATGCATTGATATCGATTTCAATATTCATTGTTTTATTGTAATATCTATGTCCTCAATGTAATGTTTGTTGTGGTTGCATTTTGCACCTTTATTTATCACACATCGAAGAGATAATGTTGATTGAATATTGAAACAGCGACAGTGAAAAATGATCTTAACTGTAATTAATCAATATCCATAACAATTACCACAAAAAAATACGAATGTCATTTGATTACTGATAATTAGCAATTTGATAATTCACAAAAGGTGATGAAGATAAATCTTTGCATGGTAAGTGTCTATTTAATTCCATTCATATTGGCATTTTCACAATCAATTTGGTTTTGTGAAAAAATAACCAAAATCAAACTTTAAAACATTTTCGATTTCAACTCAGGCAATACAAGTCTCAGCCATCAAAAAAGCAATATGCTTCTGTTAACAGTGTTTATAATTACTTGGACAACAATTATCAATGGAGCTTATTCAGGTAAATCCAACCACATCGACTGGGATAAAGTTTTGTGATACATTTGTTTTTCATGTCAACTTTTGCAGTGGTTCCCATTGATCTTCCATTGGACATTGAAGAGGGTAACTGGCTGATAAAAGCAACGCTCACAGACAACGTACGTATAAATATTAATATGTAGTTATTATTTGTTTGTCTATCAGTCATTTACTCATCACAATTTTATGTTGCAGGAGGACCCAAAGCAAATCAAAATGGATGAATACATTAAATCTGCGAATGGAACAATAAGAGGCAAAATAGTATTTAAAGTAGAAGACAAAGATCCATTCGAAATATTTTATACAAACGCAAACCAATACGAACGATTATTTTCTTTCGGTTTGTGACCCAACTTCAAAATCTTGCATTACTTTTTGACTCTTGTAAACATTTTCATCTCAATTGTTTTCAGGATTAACTTGTAATTATTTTGTTTATTCGAAATATCGTCACGGCTGGAATTACTTTGTAAATGGGTTAGTAAAAAATAATTACTCCACTAATTTGGTATTGCTTGGACCTTCAGTTATATTCAGAATTAATAAATTCGCACCTGTCTGGGTAAGTTTTCCCTTAACTGATCAATTATTAATTAATCAAATAATTCAATTTGACTTAAGAAAGCAGGCCAAGATGATGTTATTAGGGGCGTTAAGCAGCACAGTGTGACCACATATCTCAATCCAAAACTCGAGGTGCGGTTTTACTACAAAGGCAACAGTCTTGAAGGATTGAAAAGACCGACTCGCGCTTGGTTTCGTGGTTATGACCCCAACTACATGGGGAGTACGGAAGATAAATTTTGGTTTGACATATACAGTATTACTCGAGTTGACCAAAATTTTGATACGATTGTTACGGTGAGTAATATGCGCTATTTTTATCCATTTATTGACCGTATAACTTTTTTTTCTTCAAATTTCAACATTGTTTTAGCCTAAGCCTGGAATAGTTTGTGATAGATACTTTAGTGAATCTTCAGCCAAAGCCAAAGTACCTTTTCCAAAATTAACTCAACATTCACTACATTTCATTGCCAAAACCAAAGGTTTAAATGCAGGACCAGCTAAGAATGACGAAGTAAGTACAGTTTAGTATTATTGTGTTCAATAGGATGATAACGAAATTAATTTTTACAGGTTTATGCTGATGAAATGTACCAAATCGCGCGAATCAAAACTTCTACTTATGGAAAGGATAATGAAACCATTAAAACTGATATTATTTATGATTACCAATTAGGACTTGAATATGAATTTACACAAGAAGAAAAATGTTCAGTTTCTCCAATGAGTTTATCAGCACCTGGTATAGTTGAAGATTCATCATTGACTTATGGCAACTATAAACTTGATTTGAATCGATTGCTCAACTTTGACTTGAATTATCGTTACTTAGGACCAGTACTTTTCGTAAGAAGAAAAATAACATTATTAACTCTCATCTTTGCTTTAATCATTCAAAAACAATATGTGAATAAATAATTTCAGGAGGATCGAGATGAGATTGGCCTACATGCATGGGAAACACTCAATAAAGATTTTGAGGTTGGAGAAACAACTTATTCAAATTTCGTTACAACTCAGTATTTCAGTAAGCTAACAGTAAGTCAAACAAAATCTGTTGACAAATATCAATACTATATTAATATGATAATTGAAATATGCTAATGCAAACAGGATGGACAAACTGATTACACACTCGTTGGTACAACATTGAAAATCCCTGCAAACGAAGTAAGAATAAAACAAACTTCATAAAGTAAATTTGTTAATAAATACTGGCAAATCATTAATCTTCAAGAACTAAGATAATCCAAGTGAGCTGGGTATCAAAGGCTAGCATCAAAGTATTTTGGGTCCGATTTCTTAAAATAACCAAATTTCTGCATTCTTGGTCAAGTTACTTTTCAGTTAATTACGTTCAACTATCAGGGTCATCAAAAGTTCTGTTGTTTTTTCTCTGATGATTTCGCTTTTATTTCAAATTAGTTCTTCCACAATCAACTGCTGATTGCACGTATACAAGAACATAAGTACAAGTGTATAAGTTAATGTAGGCCACCTATAAGGTATTCATCTTCAGCTGAATAAGAAAAAATATTCCGTTCTTTATCATGTTAGACAAAGTAATGCCCAATGCAAAAAACTTATTAAATCACAATCTTGGTTTACATATGTTTACTCTCTTCGTGTATGTTTATCAATTTTCTTCAAATATTTTAGAAAAAAATGGCTGCTTCCCTTGCAACAAGGTACTACGATTATGGTCATGAGATTAGCTATTCAGATAGCATGGAAAAGTTTTCCGTTAAGGACTGCTATTCTGAACTAAAAGCTAAAAGAACCATAGCATTCTTCTTCACTTGTTCAGGTAAGCATTAAACTACATGTATGTTAAGATGTAAAGGAAAGTCGTCCTTTCTTAGCAATTCATATAACAAGTCACATTTGTTCAATATTTTAGGTACTCCTTGTGATTACTTCAACCAATATTATTATGACATCCAAGATAAACTAAGAGAAGGACTCATCAACTCTGGAACAATCTCAGCATCAAGAATCTCAAACATTGAACTAATAATTAACTCTGAAGAGATGATTATTTATGTTACCATTTTGGACTTTCCAAGACTGAAAAGTAGCGTAAAGTTTTGAAATTGTTAAATGTTAAATGTTAAATTGTTCAATTTTCTAGCATTTTTGCTTCATTTTGTTTTCTTTTGTTCGACAGATGCATTCAAGATGCAAAAAATGAAATTAGCTGAGAAAACATTAGCAACTTCATCTAGTGTTACAATTGATGGCGATGAAGAAGCTTGTTTGAGAAAAAATTCATATAAATATGAACCATTTACGTAAGAATTTGACAAAATGACCATTTTCCGTTAAGTAACTTTTTGTATCATTTACAGAGCCGTTGCATTCTGTAAGACAGAGAATGGTAATATATGTCAGAGAATCGACGAAGATAAAGTGAAACTTGTTGAAGATAAGGATAATGGAATTCCTTGCTCAGTTTTCATGACACCATTGAAGAATATTTTCCGTTATAGCCGAGAGTTACCTTTAGAAAATATTCACAAGAAACTTGCTCTCATCAAAATCTCATTGACTGCACCGAATAGCAACGAGATGGTCAAATTGACTCCATACCAAGTAACAGATGTAACCAAAGTAGATGACGATGTTCATTTAACAAATTCATTGCATGAAACGATCATGCAAAACTCAAAACTAATCGAAGATAATCTCGATACAGTTCGAGTTGATGGAACTAATGACTTAAGTTCTTGCCGTCGAAAATGTGTCAAGTCAGCTGAGAATAACTGTCAATCTTTTTCATTTTGCACTTATGATGACAGAGTTGAATGCTTTGTATCGACCAATTCAACAGGCAAAACAACTCTTCATGAATCGTGTGATACTTATTTAATTGATAATCTAACGAAATATAAGAAAATTTCGTTCAAAAGATTTAAATATAATGAAAAGTCTGTATCATTCGAGAGTTCTCTTGAAAAATGTGCCTCTTTTTGTTCCAATTCCAATTCATGTAAATCATTCCAATTTTGTTCTGGTTCGTGTAGCTTAGCAGGTTATTATACTGATGAAACAAGCGTTTATAGGGAAAGTTGCGATATTTATATTCGTAAGTAAAGTGCACCCGTTCATGTATCAATCAGAAGTATTCGAACTAAATTTTAACTTTATTTTCTTCACAGCAAAAGTATTGGACAGATTTGTATCATCTGGACAATCGATCGTCGAAGACGTGTTTCACACTGAAGTGAACCTCAATGCTGATCAATGGGCTGCTCTTTGTTATCATTGGAACGATAATGACGTAGTTTGTCAATCTTTCAATTTTTGCCCAGCACATGGGAAAACACCAAGTCTGTGTCATTTGTCGAAGTATTCAATACATGATACTAACGAGAAACTGATTCACTCTGATACTTGTCAAAATTACGAAAGAATCAAAAAGAGTGTGAATGGACAGCACAATGCCGAGGTTAGCACCAACGTCACCCATTCTGGGACAATTTTCGGAATCATCGTTCTATTTATTACAACTGGACTGATTTCTGGAATTGTTGTTACAGTTGTATATTCGAAATTCTTTTCTGTTAAGAGCGATGCATCTCAAATTTATAATCGTAACACATTCAGTTGGACTAAGCATCTGAATGATGATAGACAATCTGTGAATTCTGACGACTCATTTCATTTTTCATCTGATTATGCTATTCCTTCAAGTGAATGACTACAATAAAATATTCATATAAGCTTTATAATAAGAACACAATAAATAGTTTGTATCCAAATACATGTATATCAGGTATCATGTATAACTATGTTTATGCGTTACTTTACTTATAATTGATAATTTTTTGGTTTCTTAATTTGTATATTTTTCTTTCAACTTTTCGTTTCATTCACGGATTCATATCAATAAAATCATAACAAGTTTACGTTTTCATATCTTCTCTCTCCGTTGCCTTCCTTCCTTTACCAGCTCATCTCAATCAGCAATATCGTTTTAAAACATTTTTTTCGCTTCCTTAACTGTTACCTCCCTGATAATATAAATGATTATGATAAGTATCACTTAGATTATTTTAAAGTTACTCATTTTTTCTCTTCTCTAAAGATCACAGCTCATGTTTTTAAGCAACACATTAAAGAAACTGATGCAAAAATTAATATCTCTCACAATTGTTAGAATCAGACAATAAGTCGATAATGGGAATTAATATTTCTGTACAAGTGTACACCACAGATTTGCACATTTTAATATCGAAGCTAAGGTATGACCGATAAAATTTATGAATAATTTTGCAGAATTGAATCGCAGTTCTAGCATCTGCGAGGTCGAATTTCGCCATTTCTCGATCCTTCAAGACCCTGGTATGAAGTTGGAAAATATACGGTTTCAGAATAAAAAAAATCAGATTTTGACGCCTTTTCCATTTACGGTCAATTTTTGGTTAAAATTAGTCTATTTTTGCACAACATGTGCTTGGAAGTGTTGCTTTATTTTAACATTCAAATAGTAACTATAAGTCTAATCTGACGAAATATACTTCTTCTAAAAAATTATTATCAAACTTTATCGGTCATACCTGATGAGATTAAACACTTGAAAGCAAAAGGAAATAAAGGAATAAAGCATAAGAGAAATTATTCAAAAAGTGTTCGGTAAATGAGTAAACTCGTTATCCTTCTTATTAAAGTACTATCACTATCACCTTCACTGAAGCACCCTGATAACTAGTATAACAAATATCTTATCACACATAAACATTTGAATACTGATGATTATCATAAAAATCCAGTTTATTTGTACGTTTTGTGTCTACTTCCAACTTCCAACTTACGTTGTTAGTCAACCAACCGATAGACAAATGTAAATTCCAAGAATTTAGTTTTTATCATGCACTGAATTCATCGATAAAATTACAGTTAGCATTTAAATACAATGCCAATTACAATTAATACCAATAAAGACATTTTATCGAAAATTGATAATCATCATATAAATTATAATTCTATTTCTTTTGTGTTAATTTGTTCAGGGCGTTTATGTAATCGAATTGATTTCGTGCGAAAATAGTCGAAATTTTTCTTTAAAAGATTTGATATTTTTATTCAGATGAAACAGTTCTGTATCATTAGTTTCAACCATCATCAGAACAACATGCTTTCATTAACAGTATTAGTAATTACATGGACAACAATTATAAATCAAGTTTATTCAGGTAAATCTTGCTACATCGACTGTGATGACTTTTTGTGCCTCATGTGTTTTTCATGTAAACTATTGCAGTGATGCCCGTTGATCTTCCATTGGATGTTGAGGATGGTAACTGGCTCATAAAAGCAAAGCTTACAGACAAAGTAAGTATAAGTTAAGTTCAAAAAGACGTTTCTTGTTTTTCTATCAGTCATTCAACTATCATAATTTGATGTTGCAGGATTACTCAAAGGAAATCTTTATCGATGAATACATTAAATCTGCAAATGGAACAATAAGAGGCAAAATAGTAGTCAAATTAGGCGATGACGATCCATTTGATATATTTTATTCAAACGCAAATCAATACGAACGATTAGTTGTTAACGGTCAGTGTCAGTTGTTGAAAATCTACTCTTGCTTTAGATTGTCATAAACTTTTCCATGTTAATTAATCTTAGGAGCTTCCTGTGCTTATTATGTGTATCGCAAAGATGGTAACGGCTGGAACTATTACATAAGTGCGGTAGGTGATAGCATGACCAATCATTTATTGATGGTTGGACCTTCAGTTATTTTCAGAATTAATAAATTCGCAACTGTCTGGGTAAATTATCTACTAATTTATTTAATTATTAATGTGTCTAACTGAAAATTTGAGAAAACTCGAAATTAATAAAATGACCAAATACGATTTCAGAAACCAGGTCCAGATGTTTTTGCTAGGGGCGGTAAACAGCATAGTGCGAATTTAGCGAATTTTGATTGGCATCTCAGTATTTGGTTCTACTACAGAGGCAATAGTCTCGAAGGATTGAAAAAACCGACACAGGTTTTGTTTTATGGTTATGACCCCAAATCGGAAGTTCTAACAGACGGTACATTTTTGTACGACTTATATATGATTACTCGAGTTGAACAAAATTTTGATACCATCGTTACGGTGAGCAATAAGATTACACAACTGTGTTATTCATATCCATTTGACCAAATAACATTTTATCTTCAAATTTAAACATTGCTTTAGCCTAGACCTGGATTAGTTTGTGATAGATACTTTAGTGACTCTTCAGCCGAAACCAGAGCACCTTTTCCAAAATTAACTCAACGTTCGCTACATTTCATTGCCAAAACCAAAGGTTTAAATGCAGGACCAGCTAAGAATGAAGAAGTAAGCAGTATCATAAAGTTAAATTGGTTGATAATGGGATTGATTTTCCACAGGTTTATGCTGATGAAAAGAATCAAATGATGAGAATAAAAACTTCAACTTATGGAAAGGATAATGAAATTATCACAACTGATTCCATTTATGATTATCAATTAGGACTTGCTTACGAATTTACAGAAAAAGGAAAGTGTTCCATTTCTCCAATGGATTTATCAGCACCTAGTCTAGTTTAAGATTTATCATTGACTTATGGCAACTATAAACTTGATTTGAATCGATTGCTCAACTTTGATTTGAATTATCGTTACTTAGGACCAGTACTTTTCGTAAGAAGAAAAATAACATTAACTCTCACCTTATACCGAAAATAATTAAAAACAATTCATTAATAAATAATTTCAGGAGAATCGAGAAGAGATTGGAATACATGCGTGGGAAATACTGAATAAAGGCGCAGAGCTTGGTGGCCAATCTTATCCAAACGTCGTTACAACTCAGTATTTCAGTAAATTAACAGTAAGTCAAGCAAAATTTGCTGAGAAACATAAAATATAATTGAAATCTTCTAATTTAAAAGGATGGACGAACTGATTATGCATTTGTTGGTACAACAAAGAAAGCCTATGACAAAAATGTAAGAATTAAACTAATGTTCAATTCCTAAAAGAGCTAGTCAAGATAGTTATGAAATTAAAGCTAGCCTCACAATATTCTGGGCTTTTTTCATCTAGCTTACATAGTTAGTTCAATTTTCAAATCACTTTAATCGCTTTAATAAATGCAAAACAGGTTGCAATGGAATAATATAAAGGTCCAGTAAGGTTCATCGACCAAACTGACTCACATACGAAAACATTTAAGTTTAATAAGAAGCTCAAATCGGTCTTTAGATTGATAAATACACTAGCTCGTTTGAATCTTGTGTTATTTACGTGCACTTGGTTAATCTATCTTGGCTTACATAAATTCCTTTCGCTGAACGTTTCTTCAAAAATTGCAGAGAAAAATGAATGCTTCCCTAACAACAAGTTACTTCAATTATGGTTATGAGATGAGTTCTTCAGATAGTTTGGAAAAGTTTTCGGTTAGAGACTGTTATTCCGACCCAAAAGACGAAAAAACAACAGCATTCTTCTTCAGTTGCACAGGTATGCATAAAATTATGTTCAAATTCAGAGTTTTGCTGACATCTATGTGAAATACAGGGGGAAAATGATTAAATCTTGCATTTTTTAAATCGGAGTAATTCTTCTTTAGTCTTTTTAACCTTTTCTCTACAGGAGAAATCATTGAATTGAACTAATTGTCTCAATACTAGATTTAATTATTCCGTTAGTTCACATAGATGTCATCGCTCCAAAAAAAACAAAAAACTCGAGGAATTACTGTGCAGCATGAATCAGTGTCAGATCAGTAAAATCAACCTTTCTGAAAATTCCTTAATTATTCATATGCACTAACTTTTGTTCAATATTTTAGGTACTCATTGTGACAACTTAAGCCAATATTATTATCAAATCCAAGAGAAAGTTAAAGAAGCACTCGTCAACACTGGAACAATTTCAGCATCAAGAATCGCGAACGTTGAACCAATAATTAAGTCTAGAGAGATAATTATTTATGTTACGATTTTGGACTTTCCAAGAATAAAAAGTACCGTAAAGATCTAAACCAAATTTCTGTGATTTATTAATATTTGTTTTCTTTTGTTTGATAGATGCATTCAAGACGCAAAACATGAAATTAGCTGAGGAAACATTAACTTCATCTAGCGTTATAGTTGATGGCGATGAAGAAGCTTGTTTTTGGAAAAATTCATATAAATATGAACCATTCACGTAAGGCAACAAAAGACCCATTTTCCGTTTTGTAACTTTTTGTATCATTTACAGAGCCGTTGCATTCTGTAAGACTGAGAATGGTAATATATGTCAGAGAATCGACGAAGATAAAGTGAAAATTGTTGAAGATAAGGATAATGGAATTCCTTGCTCAGTTTTCATGACACCATTGAAGAATATTTTCCGTTATAGCCGAGAGTTACCTTTAGAAAATATTCACGAGAAACTCGCTCACATCGAAATCTCATTGACTTCACCCAATAACAAAGATGTGTTCAAATTGACTTCATACCAAGTAACAGATGTAACCAAAGTAGATGACGATGTTCCTTTATCGAATTCATTGTATGAAACGATAATGCAAAACTCCAAACTAATCGAAGATAATCTCAATACAGTTCGAATTGATGGAACTATTGACTTAGGTTCGTGCCGTCGAAAATGTGTCCAGTCAACTGAGAATAACTGTCAATCATTTTCATTTTGCACTTATGCTGATAGAGTCGAATGCTTTGTATCGACAAATTCAAATGATAAAATGGTGAATGATGCATCGTGTGGAACATATTTAATTGATAATCTAGCGAAATATAAGAAAATTTCGTTAAGAAGGTTTACCGATATTGAAAAGTCTGTATAGTGCTGGACAAAATTTTTCGTACACTAGTTTTTCTGCTTTTTTGTGAACTTTTTTGATTAATTTGAACTTGTAAACGTAGTAAGTGTATTATTTGGTGTCGATCGAAGTAATTAGTTGATAAAATAGTTTCATAATTCCTCCATTTCGGATACTACTGTTTCCTGCCTCGATTCTGCTGGCCATAATTTTTCGTACACTGGACTTTTTGACGAATATCTTTGCAACTATACCAAGTAAGTAATTTTTTAAGCTATATTATCTGGATACTAACATTCTGATGGTTTTACATCGATACAGTATGCATTCAAAAGAGTTGATAGCCCTAGTTCGAGCAGAGTACGAAGAAACTGAGAATTTGAGAGGAACTGCTAGGAAATTTGTATTAACACCAAGTACAGTACAATACATGATTAAAAACGATTATGAGAGGTCAAAACAAGATGTTGGTCGTCCAAAAATACTAGCCCCAAGAGATGTCAACAAAATTAAAAGAGAGGTGAACAGACTTAAAGGAAGAGGAGAAAAGGTGAATGCTGCAAAAGTAAAGACAAATTGTGACTTGGAATGCTCAAACAGGACAGTAAGAAGGTCATTGTCAGCGTTAGGTTTAAAATATAAAAAGAATCCAAAAAGAATCCAGCTCAAGCAACAGCACAAAGATGACAGAGTTAACATGGCTAAGAAGTGGCTTTCAGATTGCTTCGACTGGAAAAAGACGGTTTTCTCGGATGAAAAGAAATTTAATCTCGACGGACCAGATTCTTGGATGAGTTGGATGAGCGAGAATGATGATTCAGGTAGAGAAATGCGGCAGATGGGCGGTGGATCAGTCATGGTTTGGGCAATGCTGTTGCCTAACGGTATTGTTCATGTTTTTCGAATGATAGGCAGGATCAATGGTCAGTATTACACTGATTTTCTTGAAACGAATGCTCTTCCTATTTTGCGAAAGCATTTTGGACGAAGAAGATACTATTTCCAACAGGATAATGCAAGTATCCATAAATGCAAGCATTCAACTGACTGGTTATCATCACATGTACCTGCTTTGTTGAGTTGGCCATCCAAGTCACCTGACTTGAATCCAGTTGAAAATGTTTGGAAGATGCTTGTAGACATAGTTTACGATCGTCCTCCTTACCAAAACACTGATGAACTGTGGGAAGGAATCAAAGAAGCAGCAAAAAAGCTCAACCAAGAAAGAATTGAAACTACATCTTCTTTGATTGCAGGAATGAGCTCAAGACTAGTGAAAGTGATCGAGCTAAAAGGGGAAATCATTAACTGCACAAAAATTTCCAATCAGAGATCAAGAAGATAGTCATTGGTCTATTGTACGAATAATTTTGTCCATTTATCTTTAGTCATATTTTGTTATTTTGTTCATATTTTTTTGTAAAGTTTTTTTTCAAATAATTTTTGTTGTTATTTTCAAATTTTATATCTTTAAAAATCATTATTTATAGTTGAAAAATAATTTATCATTATATTAAATTCATAACAGACAAATCAAGAGGTGTACGAAAAATTTTGTCCAGCACCATACCATTCGTGAGTTCTCTTGAAAAATGTGCTTCTATTTGTTCCGATTCCGATTCATGTAAATCATTCCAATTTTGTTCTGGTGCATGTAGCTTAGCAGGTTATTATACTGATACATCAAGCGTTTATAGTGAAAGCTGTGATATTTATATTCGTAAGTAAAGTGAACCCGTTTTACCAGTATCAACCAAGATAAATATTTAAACTAAATTTTGACTTTATTCGTATCACAGCAAAAGTATTGGACAGATTTGCTATAACTGGAAAATTGTCGAAGACGTGTTTCACACAGAACTGAACCTCAATGCTGATCAATGTGCTGCTCTTTGTTATCATTGGAACGATAATGACGTAGTTTGTCAATCTTTCAATTTTTGTCCAGCACATGGGAAAACACCAAGTCTGTGTCATTTGTCGAAATATTCAAGACATGATACTAATGAGAAACTGATTCACTCTGATACTTGTCAAAATTACGAAAGAATCAAACAGAGTGTGAATGGATAGAAGAATGCTGAGGTTAGCAACAACGTCACACATTCTGGGACAATTTTCGGAATCATCGTTCTATTTATTACAACTGGACTGATTTCTGGAATTGTTGTTACAGTTGTATATTCGAAATTTTTTTCTGTTAAGAGCGATGCATCTCAAATTTATAATCGTAACACATTCAGTTGGACTAAGCAGCTTAATGATGAAAGACAATCTGTTAATGGTGACGATGGTTCATTCCAAATGTCATCTGATTATGCTATTCCTGTCAATAACTAAAATTAAAAATATGAAATTATAATTCATGATGAGTGAAATAATTTATGTATTTATTCTTTCAATTGCTTTGAGGAATCAGTTAATTACACGAATTGTGGCATAAAAAAAGATGAATCCTTAATACAAAGCCATCCTCAGAATAAAAAATATCCAAAAGTTTAAATCTTCAGCTTTTGACAATTTGTGCTATTCATTTGAAATGAAAAAGTCATTCTTGAAGCACCTCAAAAATATCTGTTCAAGTCGATAGTTGAACCTTTATTGGTTTCAAAGTTGGACAACTCGTTCAATTAAAAAGTTTCTCTGATTAACATTGACAGACAAGTAGAGTTTGAAGTTGAAACTAGTCTCTTTGTCACCAACCTCTTTACTTGAAATGCGCTCAATGTAACAATTAATCATCAAGATTTTTAATGAACTTTGAAAAAAACCCGCCAAAGTCAGTAGTAAAAGATACGGATTCTGCATATTTACTTCTACTGTTCAGAGCTCATGTTTGTAATCGATAACTGATGCAACAATTGAAGTTTAGAACGATTAGTTCAAATCAGCATTTTAATCGAACACTTATATCAAGCTTTCACTGATTTGACTTTTGCAATCATGCTAATGATCAGATTTTATAAAAAAAATTTGCCTCAATTTGGAATTATTAAAGTTCTTGTGCTATCACTAAACACCCTAATAATTAGCATAACAAACGTTTTATCACAAAAAAATAAAAATAGCTTTTGACTAAAATCCAATTGATGATCATGATTATCAATTTAAATTTGTTTATTTTGTGCTAATTTATTAAGGGCGTTTTCATAATCAATTTGGTTTAGGGGAAAAATAACCAAAAAATGCTTTGAAAATTTTCACTTTTGATTCATTTAAAACAAGTTTCAACCGTCGAAAAAAGCAACATGCTTCTATTGACAGTGTTAGTAATTACGTGGACAACAATTATCAATCAAGTTTATTCAGGTAAATTTCACTACATCGACTGTGATGACTTTTTTTGCTACATTTGTTTTTCATGTAAACTATTTTAGTGATGCCCATTGATCTTCCATTGGATATTGAAGATGGTAACTGGTTGATAAAAGCAAAGCTTACAGACGAAGTAAGTATAAATAGACGTTTCTTGTTTTGCTCGTCTATCAGTCATTCAGTCATGACTATTTCATGTTGCAGGATAACGCGAAGCAAATCAAAGTAGACGAATACATTAAATCTGCGAACGGAACAATAAGAGGCAAAATAACAGTCAAAGTAGACAATAACGATCCGTATGATATATTTTATACAAACGCGAATCAATACGAACGATTAACGGCTGAAGGTTTGTGTCAAACTTCAAATCTATCATTGCTTTTTGATCTTTATAAACATTTCTATTGCAATTATTACAAGGAGCTATCTGTAACCTTTATGTCTATGGCAAAGACGGTAATGCCTGGAATTATTACAGAACCACGATAGGCAATAACTTCGCCAACGATTTGGTCCTGGTTGGACCTTCAGTTATATTCAGAATTAATAAATTTGCACCTGTCTGGGTAAGTATTGCACTAACTGGTTAATTACTAATGTTTCTCACAATGTTTGTCAGTGAAAAGTTACGAAGAAACGTGAAATTAATCAAATGATTAAACAAAATTTTAGAAAACAGTTAAAGATGAAATTATCAATGGAGTTATGCAGCATAGTGCGTACACAGCTCTTGATCCTCACCTCGATGTCTGGTTTTACTACAAAGGTGACAGTCTTGAGGGATTGAAAAGACCGACCCAGGCTTTCTTTTCTGGTGATGACCCAAAGTATTATCGTACAACAGGAGGTTTATATTGGTACGACTTATACACTATTACTCGAGTTGACCAAAATTTTGAAACTATTGTTACGGTGAGTCATATAATTACACAAATGTGCTGTTTTCATCAACAATAGATCAACTTTTTTTCAAATTTCAACATGGATTTAGCCTAAACCTGGATTAGTTTGTGACAAATACTTAAGTGACTCTTCAGCCAAAGCCAGAACACCTTTTCCAAAATTAACTCAACATGCAGTACATTTTATTGCCAAAACCAAAGGTTTAAATGCAGGACCAACGAAGAAAGAAGAAGTAAGGAGTAATATTAAGTTTAATTGGTCAATAACGAATTCGTTGTTTTACAGGTTTATGCTGATGAAAAGAATCAAATGATGAGAATCAAAACTTCAACTTATGGAAAGGATAATGAAATTATTACAACTGAATTCATTTATGATTATCAATTAGGACTTGAATATAAATTCGCAGAACAAGGAAATTGCTCAGTTTCTTCAATGGATTTATCAGCACCTGGCATAGTTGAAGATTCATCATTGACTTATGGCAACTATAAACTTGATTTGAATCGATTGTTCAACTTTGACCTGAATTATCGTTACTTGGGACCAGTACTTTTCGTAAGAAGACAAATAATATCGATAACTCTCATCTTTAAACTCAATTATTTGAAAAAATATTAATAAATAATTTCAGGATGATCGAGATGAAATCGGAATACATGCATGGGAAATACTCAATGAAAATGTGGAGTTTGATGGTAAAACTTATCCAAATGTCGTTACAACTCAGTACTTTAGTGAACAAACAGTGAGTCGAACAAATTCTATTGCGAAACGGATACGTATATTATAATATAAAATATTCTGACTTGAACAGGGTCAACGAACTGATTACACAGTTGTTGGTACAACAGTGAAAGCTTATGACAAAGATGTAAGAATAAAAAAACTGACAATAAATACGTATATTTGCGAAGCTTTGATCTTCAAGACTAAAAAGAGTTAGCGCAAGAGAACTAAGGTATTAAAGGGCTATTATGGGCTCAATTTTCGGACTTGGGTCAGTTTTCAAATCATTGTAATCGCTGTAACGAATTCAAAAAACGTTTTAGTTTACTTTGGAATTGGCTAAAAACTCTTTTGGATCTTGGTTTTCTTGTGTTTAGATCACTCATTTTGGTTTGTATGAGTTTACTTCCTTCACTAAACGTTTCTTCAAACATTTCAGAAAAAAATGGTTGCTTCCCTTACAACAAGTTACTTCAATTATGGTTATGGGATGAGTTCTTTAGATAGCATGAAAAAGTTCACCATTAGAGACTTTTATTCTGACGCAAAAGCCGAAAAAACCATAGCATTCTTCTTTAGTTGTACAGGTAAGCATTAAATACGTCTAAAGTAATATTAATGTCAGATCGGCAACTAATTTCTTTTAAAAAATTTTCTGACCTGTTCATATGCGAAATCTTTTGTACAATATTTTAGATACTCCTTGCATTTATTTCAACTCATATTATTATCAAATCCAAGATAAAGTCAAAGAATCACTCGTAAACACGGGAATGATTTCAGCATCAAGAATTGCAAACATCGAACCGATCATAAGTTCTGGAGAGATAATTATTTATGTTACAATTTTGGACTTTCCAACAATAAAAAGTAAGATAAAAATTAACAAAATTACTTCAATTTGCTAAAATTTTGTTTTATTCAATTTTAATTTGTTCATTAGACGCATTCAGGATAAAAAATATGAAATTAGCCGAGGAAACATTAGCTACTTCATCTAGAGTTATAGTTGATGGCGATGAAACAGCTTGTTTGAGAACGAATTCATATAAATATGAACCATTTACGTAAGCTTTGACGTAAGAACCATTTTCCGTTTTCTAAATTTTTGTATTATCCACAGAGCCATTGCATTTTGTAAGACTGAGAACGGTAATATATGTCAGAGGCTCGATGCTGAAAAAGAAAAATTCTTGGAAGATGAGAAAAATGGAATTCCTTGTTCAGTTTTCATGACACCATTGAAGAATATTTATCGCTATAGCCGAGAGTTACCTTTAGAAAATATTCACGATAAACTCGCTCATATTGAAATCTCACTGGTTTCACCCAACAACAACGAGGTGTTCAAATTGACTCCATACCAAGTGACAGATGTAACCAAAGTCCATGACGATGTATACGATTCATTATATGAAACGATGATTCAAAACACAAAACTAATCGAAGACAAACTTAATACAATCGAAGTTGTTGGCACTACTGACTTAAGTTCCTGCCATCGAAAGTGTGTCCAGTCTGCTGAGAATAATTGTCAATCTTTTTCGTTCTGCACTTATGATGACAGAGTTGAATGCTTTGTATCGACTATTTCAAATGGCAAAACAACTCTTGATGAATCATGTAGCACCTATTTGATTGAGAACCTAACGAAATATAAGAAAATTTCGTTTAAACGATTTAAATACATTGAGAAGTCTGTACCGTTCGAGAGTTCTCTTGAAAAATGTGCCTCTTTTTGTTCCAATTCCGATTCATGTAAATCATTTCAATTTTGTTCTGGTTCATGTAGTTTAGCAGGTTATTATACTGATACATCAAGCGTTTACAGTGAAAGATGCGTATATAGATTTATATTCGTAAGTAAAGTCATTCTGTTAATGTATTAATATCCCTCAGAAGAAATATTCAAATTAAATTTTGACTTTATTTGTGTCACAGCAAAAGCATTGGACAGATTTGCCATAACTGGAAAATCGATTGTCGAAGACGTGTTTCACACAGAACTGAACCTCAATGCTGATCAATGTGCTGCTCTTTGTTATCATTGGAACGATAATGACGCAGTTTGTCAGTCTTTCAATTTTTGCCCAGTGTATGGTAAAACACCGAGTCTTTGTCATTTATCAAAATATTCAAGACACGATGCTAATGAGAAACTGATTCATTCTGATACTTGTCAAAATTACGAAAGGACTGAACAGAATGAGAAAAGGCAACAAAATGCTGAAGTTATCACTGAATCTAGAAATTCTGGCATGATTTACGTAATCATCGTACTATTCATCACCACTGGACTGATTTCTGGAGTTGTTGTTGCAGTTGCTTATTCTAGATTCACTTCTGTTAAGAGCCATGCATCTCAAATCTACAATCGTAACACATTCAGTTGGTCTAAGCAGCTAAACGACGAAGGTCAATCTGTGAATGGTGAGGGCTCTTTGCAAATGTCATCTGATTATGCTGTTCCTGGTAGTGAATGACTACAATAAAAAATATTGATATCAAGTTTATGTGTGTTGATCAATAGTTTAATGTATAAATTTTAATAAAGTTTATCAATACTAATAAAATACTAAATAAATACTCTTTAAATATGTCTCATATGTCTATGTACACATAAAGTATGCAAGTATGAATGGT
Organism: Tetranychus urticae; assembly: GCF_039701765.1. NCBI lineage: Eukaryota > Metazoa > Arthropoda > Arachnida > Trombidiformes > Tetranychidae > Tetranychus > Tetranychus urticae. The sequence goes on along the minus strand of NC_142958.1, from coordinate 17,595,422 downwards.
GCAGTATCTTCAAAAAAATACTAATTTTAAAGAATTGAATATTTCAGCTTGCTTAAGCAAAGCAATATCGTAAAATTTTTTATCACGTGCATAGACCTGAAATGGTTCAAATTGAGCGGTTTCTGCTGAATCTTGACTCATTCAGCACTAATTTTCTGCTATTCCAACAGCAAATATGGATACAGCACAATCGTTTCACTTAATACAGAAATCTTAATTTTGTTTCTCTTTCTTTTGCATGGACGTTTTCATCATCACTGCACCCTCAATTTTCTTTGGGTTGAATATCTAACGAACAATGAGTCAGATAAAGAATGAAAACCTTTTTAGAAACGGCATGAAATAATGCATAAGAAGAAATTATCGAAAAAGTGATCTGAAAATGAGTCAATTCGACTTCCTCTTTATTATCACTCTATCATTATCACATTCACTAAAACATCCTAATAAGTATAACAAATATCTTATCACAAAAAATAATAAAAAAGTATTTGAGTACTGATGATTATCAATTTAAAATCCAGTTTATTTGTACACTTTGTAACTATTTTTTCAACCAAACGATACACAAAATGACAATATCAATAACTCAATAATTATCATTCACTGAGTTCATCAATAACATTACAGTTAGCATATGAATTCAATGTCAATTAAAAATCAATATCAAAAGAACATTTTATCAAAATTTGATAATCATCATATAAATTATAATGTTGTTTATTTTGTGTTGCTTTATTCAGGGCGTTTTCATAATCAATTTATTTTCTGTTAACCAAAATTGTGATTTAAAACATTTGCAATTTCGTTTCATGCAATACAAGTCTCAACCATCATTAGAACAACATGCTTTTATTAACAGTGTTAGTAATTACTTGGACAACAATTATCAATCAAGTTTATTCAGGTAAATCTCACTACATCGACTGTGACAATTTCGTGCTAAATTTGTGTTTCAAATGACTATTACAGTGATGCCCATTGATCTTCCATTGGATATTGAAGATGGTAACTGGCTGATAAAAGCAAAGCTTAGAGACAGAGTAAGTACAAGAGACGTTTCTTACTATTATTTCGTTCTTCTATCGGTCATCAACTCATCATAATTTTATGTTGCAGGATAGCTCATTGGACATCAATGTCGATGAATACATTCAATCTACAAATGGAACAATAAGAGGCAAAATAGTAGTCAATATTGACGGCTACTTGCCATTTGATGTATTTTATACAAGCGAAAATCAATACGAACGATTAGTTGTTGTTGGTTAGTGTTAGAATTTCAAGTACATGTATAGCATTGATTTCGATTGTTATAAACATTTCCATCTAAATTGTTCTTAGGAGCTTCATGTACCTATTATGTGTATCGCAAAAATGGTAACGGCTGGAATCATGCCAGAAGTGCGTTAGGCGATAGCCTAGCCAATCATTTGTTATTGGTTGGACCTTCAGTTACATTCAGAATAAATAATTTCGCACCTGTCTGGGTAAATTTTCTACTAACCTATTTAGTTATTAATTTGTTTCACTGGAAAAATGCATTGATTAAACGACTAAATACAATTTCAGAAATCACGTGAAGATGTTGTTATTAGGGGCGGTAAACAGCATACTGCGCGCGTGGATCTTGATCTACATCTCAATGTTTGGTTCTACTACAGAGGCAATAGTCTCGAGGGATTGAAAAGACCAACAAGGGCTTTCTTTACTGGTTATGACCCCAAATCGGAAGTTCTAACAGAAGGTAGATTTTGGTACGATTTGTATATCATATCTCGAGTTGAACAAAATTTTGGTACTATTGTTACGGTGAGTAATAAAATTACACAACTGAGTTATTCATTTATTGACTAAATAACCTTTTCTCTTCAAACTTAAACATTAATTTAGCCTGAGCCTGGAATAGTTTGTGATAAATACTTTAGTGACTCTTCAACCAAAGCCAGAGTATCTTTTCCAAAATTAACTCAACAAGCAATACACTTTTTTGCCAGAACCAAAATTTTGAATGCAGGACCAACGAAAAAGGAAGAAGTAAGCAGTATTATGGAGTTAAATCGATGAATAACGCAATTGATTTTTCACAGGTTTATGCTGATGAAAAGAATCAAATCTTGAGAATCAAAAGTTCAACTTATGGAAAGGATAATGAAATCATGACAACTGAAAGCATTTATGATTATCAATTAGGACTTGTATACGAATTCACAGAGACAGGAAATTGTTCAGTTTCTCCAATGAGTTTATCAGCGCCTGGTATAGTTGAAGATTCATCATTGAGTTATGGCAACTATAAACTTGATTTGAATCGATTGCTCAACTTTGATTTGAATTATCGTTACTTGGGACCAGTACTCTTTGTGAGAAAAAATACCATTGATAACTCTTATTTTGCGCTTCAACCATTTGAAAATAATATGTTAATAAATAATTTCAGGAGGATCGAGAAGAGATCGGAGTACATGCATGGGAAATACTCAATAAAGACGCAGAGTTTGGTGGTAAAACTTATCCAAACGTCGTTACAACTCAGTATTTCAGTAAAGCAACAGTAAGTCAAGCAAAATCTGTTGAAAAAACATAAGTATTATACTGATGTATAATTGAAATATTCTGATTTGAATAGAATGGACAAACTGGTTATACACTTGTTGGTACAATATCGAAAGCATATGACAAAGATGTAAGAATGAAACGAAGCACTAAGGCTCAAGTTAAAAGAGCTAATTCAAGAGAGTTATGAAATAAACGGCTAGCGTCATAATATTCTGGGTTTGGTTACCAAACTTAACTCAGTTCTCAAATCACTGTAATCGCTTTAGCAAATGCATAACAGTTTCAGGTTGATTTGAAATAGGATAATACTACAAATATATATACAAATTTAGTATAAAGTTGAATGGCCCAGAAAGTTTCATAGACTGAATTGATAACTTGGATATGAAATGCGATGAAAACATTTAAGTTCAATGAGAAGCTCAAATTGCTCAGTTAGATTGTAAAATGGAATAGCTCGTTTGAATCTTGGGTTACCTAAATTTATTCCTTTCGCTGACCGTCTTTTCAAATGTTTCAGAAAAAAATGATTGCTGGCCTTACAAAAAGTTACTTCAATTTTGGTTATGAGATGAGTTCGTCAGATAGCATGGAAAAGTTTACAGTTAAAGATTGTTATTCCGATCCAAAAGCCAAAAAAACAATAGCATTCTTCTTCACTTGCGAAGGTAAGTACGAGACCAAGTTGGAGTATAAAATCAAATTCAGATGGGCAAATAATCCCCTCTATGCATTTTTTGGCTATTCATACAATTTTTGTTCAATATTTTAGATACTCCTTGTGATAACATCAACCAATATTATTATCAAATCCAAGATAAAGTTAAAGAAGCACTCGTAAACACTGGAACAATTTCAGTATCAAGAATCGCAAACATTGAACCAATAATTAGTTCTAAGGAGATAATTATTTATGTTACGATTTCGGACATTCCAACAATAAAAAGTAACGAAAAGATCTGAACGAAATCTATGTAATTTGCTGATATTTTGTTTTGTTCGATAGATGCATTCAAGATGCAAAACATGAAATTAGCTGAGAAAACATTAACAACTTCATCAAGAGTTATAATTGATGGCGATGAAGAAGCTTGTTTGAGGACGAATTCATATAAATATGAGCCATTTACGTGAGTCATGCAACAAAATTACCATTCTCCGTTTTCTAACTTTTAGTTTCGTTTACAGAGCCATTGCATTTTGTAAGACTGAGAATGGTAATGTGTGTCAAAGAATCGATGGTGATGAAGTGCAACTCATTGAAGATAAGGATAATGGAATTCCTTGTTCCGTTTTCATGACACCATTGAAGAATGTTTATCGTTATAGCCGAGAATTACCTTTGAAAAATATTCATGAGAAACTCACTCACATTGAAATCTCATTGAATTCACCGAAACAGTTCAAATTGACTCCATACCAAGTAACAGATGTAACCAAAGTCAATGACGATGTATACGATTCATTATATGAAACGATGATTCAAAACACAAAACTAATTGAAGATAAACTCAATACAATTCAAGTCGATGGCACTATTGACTTAAATTCTTGCCATCGGAAATGTGTTCAGTCAGCTGAGAATAATTGTCAATCATTTTCATTTTGCACTTATGCTGATAGAGTTGAATGCTTTGTATCGACAAATTCAAATGGTAAAATGGTGAATGATGCATCTTGTAAAACTTATTTAATTGCTAATCTAACGAAATATAAGAAAATTTCGTTCAAAAGATTTAACGATATTGATGAGTCTGTACCATTCGAGAGTTCTCTTGAAAAATGTGCTTCTATTTGTTCCAATTCCGAGTCATGTAAATCATTCCAATTTTGTTCTGGTTCATGTAGTTTAGCAGGTTATTATACGGATGAAACAAGCGTTTATAGTGAAAGTTGCGATATTTATATTCGTAAGTAAAGTGAATCACTTTCATTAGTATAAACCAGTATAAATAAACTAAATTTTTACTGTATTTGTATCACAGCAAAAGTATTGGACCGGTTTGAATTAACTGGAAAATCGATCGTCAAAGAGGTGTTTCACACTGAAGTTAACCTCGATGCTGACCAATGCGCCTCTCTCTGTTATAATTGGAACGATAATGAAGATGTTTGTCAATCTTTCAATTTTTGCCCAGCACATGGTAAAATACCAAGTCTATGTCATTTATCAAAACATTCAATACATGATGCTGATGAGAAGCTGATTCACTCTGATACTTGCCAAAACTACGGAAGGATTAAACAGAGTGAGAACGAGCAACGAAATACTGAGGTTATCTCTAAAGTTACACACCCTGGGCAAATTTTCGGAATAATCTTAGTTTTCGTTACCACTGGACTAATTTCTGGAATTGTTGTTGCAATTGCGTATCTCAAAATTTTTTCTGTTAAGAGCGATGTGTCTGAAATCTACAATCGTAACACTTTCAGTTGGACTAAGCAACTAAACGATGAAAGACAATCTGTGTATGGTGATGGTTCTTTGCAAATGTCATCTGATTATGCTATTCCTGTAAGTGAATGACTACAATAAAAAATATTGATACCAACCAGCATTAACGAAGTTCAAACGACACTAGAAAGAAACTAATGCAAAAAGTTTGCTATCGTTTTAAGTAGCATCGCAATCAACCAATAAGCTATAAGCTATAAGTTGATAATGTAAATGCATACAAATTAAAGTGAAAAGCAAGAAAAAGGTACAACTTTTCAATATTCAAGAAGGCAAAAAAGCTTTGAATCACATTATTGAAGTAAAAAAATTGATTCAATTTCCAGGGCAAAGTCAATCAACATGCCATGACGTTGGAAAAACATTATGTAAAGAAAAGTTGAAAGTTAATCTTTCCTGATCAATCTTATTTTCATTCTCAGTTTCTACACATTTTTGCAGTGTTTTACTTTGCAGGTCATTTGTGCCTAATTTTAACATGAAAAAACAAGACTTACAAGGGGTCGGCATGAAGTGGTAATCGAGTTTCCTAATGAAATATATATTTTTAGATAGCCCATCAGAAGTACATAAAAAGTGAAACGTAGTAAGTGCCCGTTTTTTGATTAACGAAAGTTATTGGCACTTTTATGGCGAGCCCAAGCATATCTCTATGCATTATTCTGAAATTTTTTGATGCAAACAAAAATTGAGACAATTTTACGAAAATTTGAAAAATGAACATTTAATGAAAAAATCTCATGTTTATGATCAGTAATTGCCATGATTGGCCTCCTAGACTCACTGATTGATTGAAATAATTGCCTAATGTTCATTTTTCAAATTTTCGTAAAATTGTCTCAATTTTTGTTTGCATCAAAAAATTTCAGAATAATGCATAGAGATATGCTTGGGCTCGCCATAAAAGTGCCAATAACTTTCGTTAATCAAAAAACGGGCACTTACTACGTTTCACTTTTTATGTACTTCTGATGGGCTATCTAAAAATATATATTTCATTAGGAAACTCGATTACCACTTCATGCCGATCCCTTGTTAGTCAAGAAACAAGAAAATGTTGCCTGTTTAAATAATCATGGGTAAGCTAAGCTTGAAGCTCTAATCCTAAACGCGTGAGTCTCTCTCTCTGGTTCAAGAAGAGGAAAACTAAGAAGCAAAATAATGTGGATATTAAAGGGAAAAGCCTTCATCATCCTCATCATCAAGTGACAAGAGCAAGATGATGATGACAAGAGTAAATAAGAAAGAAGAGGAAAAAAGGGCAAAACAAAGAGCAAAAATCTGAACACACATTGTCAATGAAATGAGAGGAAGAGATGAAAGATTCAATTTCATTGACAGTCTAAACTTTAGTAGGTTTATTAACCTAAAAAAGCTGTAAATCCGTTTGACTCTTGACTCGCTCTCTCACTCTAATCCTGTTCACATGATATTTTCCTAAACACTAATATCATCAGTTTTCCCTCATCAAGCTAATCATCCAATATAAACTTTTCCTCATCATGGACCTCATCATCTTCATCATTCATCGAAAAAAAACTTATTTGTTTTCATTGTTTAAATTTTGACGTTACTTTTCATTAGCGTCCCATCAAGGGCAACATTGACTTGTGACTGGTGACAATTTGGATCACTCAATAGACTCGAGTCAAGTTGCTCGAGTTTATTCATCTTACAAAATTGGAAGCACAAAAAAGAGGTAAAAGAAAGAAAAAGAGAAAAGAAATTCGACTAATGAGATTACCTTTTAAAAAGCTAATTTAGTCAAATAATCCTCATGAAATCTGAGTCAATCCTTCTGTTCAGTTTTTTCTTCTTCTCTTTGTTTCCATCACATCATTGGCATGCATCATTTTATGAATAAAAATACTTTTCATATCAAGATGATATTCTTACCTATTTTAATCTTGATGATTAACAGTTTTCCCTTCATTTTCATCTTAACTTTTAGTCTTTTTTGTTCTCTTTCCTTCTCTTATCATCTTGAACCACCTCATCTTCAGCATCCCTTTAACCATGATATTCATTGTAACTTGAAATTGGTTAACAAGAAAAAGAAATAAAAAGATGAAGTAATCTTGAACCATGATCATATTATTATATCAAGTGTTCTTAAGATTCTCACGCAATATATCAATACCTTATGAGCCTTTTCATCTTCAACTCTGTTGATAATTGAATCTTCATCATCATCAATTTCTTTCTTCTTTTTCATTCTCTTATCTTTTTCTTTTCTCTCAAATTCATCAGTTTATTCCCATTGTTTCAACTTGATCAACTTATAATATCATGCGAACATTGAAACCCTTTTTTTCTCCTCTTCTCGGTGAACCAATTTTCCATGAACACGATCTTCAACAGAATAAAAATCTTTTCCTTATTAACCCAACAGAGTCAACAAATGAAATCATCTGAATGCAACAAATTGAGCAAAACAGAAAAAAGAATTTGCTTTTTTGCGAAAAGAAAAAATTACATGGAAACGTCCATGATTAATTGTCGATATAAATAGCAATAATTGAATGTTGATGAATGAAGATTGAATGGATTGATTGTCCATCAACAGTTTGCTCAAGTTCGAGTCTTGTCGATAATTCTTGTTAATATAATGAAGAGTAATCGAGTGAAATAATGGTTGATAACTCTTGAGCAACACTTGAATGGAAAATATTGATTGAAAAGTGATTGCAACTTTTATAATAAACATTATTATCTTTTCTTGAAAATCAAAAGTTTACCTAAAAATCCAAGTTGCCATGATGATAATGAACAGAGAATTGGAAAAAGGAGAGAAAAGGTATAATACACTTTTCGATTGTTTATTGTTCCTCTTCATCTCTTCTCATTATTGTTACAAATAGAATGCAATGAAAGATGATGAAAAAAAAAATTTCCTCCTTTTCTTTTCTTCTTCTTCTATTTTCATTGTCGTTTAAAAATTTCTTCCCTCAACATTCTTGATTCCATTTCATCAAGCCAATCAACAAGACCAATGGTCATTCAGGGAAGAAAAGGAAGAAGCAAAAAGAAGATAAAAAAGAGTGGAAAATGAAGAAACAGCAATTCATCCACTTCTCTGTTAACCTTTATACGATCGAATTCGTCTTTTTATACCTTCTTCATCTTTACCTTTTCCTCAACTCTAATCGGATCCATCATTATCATTGTTACAAAAGTTGAACAAAATCAATCAGTAAATTCACGTAATAAATGATGATATTGATGATCAAGAATCATGAAAAATAATGAAAAGGAAAACAAAGCAACATTTGATTGGAAAAGTTTTTTCAATGAAAAGTCGCCTTTAAATCGATCTTGACTTGAACTTTTTTCATTCAACTATTGATAGTCAATCTAAATCAATAAGTTTCAATGATTTGAAGCTTCACCAGTTTTCAGTCAACTTCATGGACGGAGAAGAAAAAATTGACTGGAAATCAAATTTAATGACTTTTCTCACTTAATTTAATTTTAATGTTATCATCACCTTTCACCATTGTCATGCGAGTAAAAGTGTGCAAACGTAATGATATTATTGCTCTATTATTACAAGTTATATGACTAGTAGTCCGAATAGCTGGTCCTATTCAATTTGCCAATTTTTTCCTCTTCTCTTTGAGTTACCTTTTTTTTCCTCTCGTGCTTTTTCATGTGTTAAATTGAAATAAACAGAAGAGAGAAAATGAAAGATTTGGTGAAAAAAATAGCAGATACAAGGATGAGATGATGTTGATAGGAGCAAGAAAACTTTGGATGCTAATTTTAATGCTTAGATGGCTTATTCTTTGTGGTGAGTTTTCTTCTCTTTTTTTCTTCCTTTTCACCTTGCATTACCTTAGACTGTACAGTGATTTTAAAAAGAAAACGAATGTACCTCAAAAAGTAGGAAATTTTTCTTAAAAACAATGAAATGGGGATCAACAGATTAGCTCTTTGCTAATCCTTGTCTTACCTTGGGTGAAATGTTTCTTATTTACTTTGAAATGTTCTTTATTTTTGGTGAAATGTTCATGTATGTTCAAAATTAGTTCAAAATGATTTCTTCATTCAAACACTTTGGTAAATATGAGAGCATATGTGAATAATAATTTTTACAATTATCTTCGGAAATAACTTGAGATGCTAGCTCAACACCAGTAAATACCTCTTCTGGTGTCTTTGGCTTATACAACTTAACATAGTGTTTTAATTGATTAAACATTTCTTCGATAGGGTTCAAGAAAGGTGAATAAGCTGGAAGAAATAGCAAATTATGACCAGCGTTATCAATTATAGCTCGGACATCCTGAGCATGGTGGAATCTAACATTGTCCATGATTATAGTAGCGCCAGAAATATTTTCATTATTTAAATGAGTAATCAATTGCCCGATGAATTCAACAAAAGTATCGGTGTTATAACCTTTTTCTTTGGCTTCGTAAAAAAACAATGACCGATAAGCAATTGCAGCACAAATTGAGTAATTTTTTCCTCGTACAGCTTTGACAGTCAATCGAGCGCGTTTACCTTTCTCTGCCCAACCTCTACTTAATCTAGCATGGACTTGGATACCTGTTTCATCAACAAAGATAACCTTTTCTCGGTCCTGATCAACACGTAAAAATTCAACAGCATAAAGTTTTCTAGCTGCAATGACATCAGGGCAATTCCTTCTTTCTGGTACCACAGTTATCTTTTTGATGCTGAAGTTAATACCTTTCAAATAGTTATAAACAGTAGCATTACAAACCTCGATACCAAACTTTTCCATAATTTTATCCTTGGCTCCATCAAGGGTCAGTGTACAATCTTCATCGTACCATGAACGTAATTCATCGACAACCGATTGAGGTAATTTTTTAGGTCGATGACCATGAGGTCGCTGAATAGCTCCGAACTTTTTGAAGCGATGAATTATTGTTCGCACTGTGTTTACATTCACACCAAAAGACTGAGCAATATCTTTATGAAATTTGCCTTTTCTATCGGCCTCAATAATCAATTTTTTCACTGTTTCACTAATCATGATGGACACTAGTTCAAGTCAAAATACTAACTAATTTTTCTTTGGTTATTCTTCCCTAAATATACCAAAAATTTCACCCAAAATAACGAACATTTCAAAGTAAATAAGAAACATTTCACCCAAGGTAAGACAAGGATTAGCAAAGAGCTAATCTGTTGATCCCCATTTCATTGTTTTTAAGAAAAATTTCCTACTTTTTGAGGTACATTCGTTTTCTTTTTAAAATCACTGTATTATGTTTATTTTTTTTCTTCTTTCATAAACACTTTTAGCTTTAGTTTTGTTTCCCATGTAACCCACAGAGAGAAAACCACAAACTGAAGATTCACTCTGAAGAATTTTCATTCATCCATGAGTTTCTTTCCTCTCCTTGCTGACATAATAACTAGTCAAACAAACACAGAAACAGTAAAAAAAAAGAATAAGAAAAGAGAGAAAAAAACATTCATCATGCTGTTCTCACCTTTTGTTTTCCAGGCAATAGCCACCTACAGATCTGACCGCCAACGAGACAAAGCCAAGAAAACGTTACTCAAAAGTGAACTCTACTTTTTTACTTTTCATTTTTTTCGTTCGATTTTGGAAAAACATTGCAATTCCGAATTTCGATTTTTTGCAAAAAAACTTAATATTTTCAATCGCTAGTTCCGATCATCTTGGAAAATCATTTAAGATCATTGAGTTTCCATGTGTTGAAATTTTCCAGACTCTCGATCGATTTGAATTCAAGGTTTGCTACTGATTTTAAACATCGACTTGTAATGATAAAAAGGTTTTTATAAAATCTCCAAGTCGCTTTCACTAATATTGAGTCGATGAAATTCAAAATGAGTAATGATTGAAAGTGAATTAACATTAATTTAAAACTTTATGTTATGTAATATTGCATTGAAACTAATAGAAACAAATAGCACTAATAATAGGTTACATTGAATGGGTACAATTAGATTTTGATGATTGCTTTTTTTGCCAAATTACGCTTTAAAATTGCAATTAATAGCATTATCATTTATAATTTATAGATTCTCACACAAGAGAGTGAACCAGAGAAAAGAGCAACATCAATTTATCCTCAACACCGGAAATAGCAGAATTGAAAATGAGAAAAGAAACAATTATTTAATTCTCTTTTCTCTCTTACCTTTTTTTTCCATTAAAGTGCAAAAGCAAAGGTAAAGCAAGACAACAACAACAAAAAGGTTGAACATTGTTTGAGCAATAAACAAGTTAACAAAATGTGAAAAAAGATAAAAATGTAGCTTTAATTAAATGGGTCCATCAGCGTGTTTTTTTTCAAGTCAAAAAAAGAGATTCAAGAGGTTCTGTTTACCTTGTCTTTCTATTTACAGACTCAGAAGCAATGAGAGCAAGAAAAGGGCAGAAATCTGGTGAACAGCCCAGGTAAATGGTATTAAATGAAACTCACGAAACTTGGTAAACGTAACAAGGAACCAAACTTGCAATTGTATAAATAAATACATATATATATCAAGTGCTCAAGATGGGGCAAAATGGGCTTTAAATATCCACCCTTGTTCAAGGCGTTTTAGGTTACTGATGGAAATGAATCAAATTGAATCACACAGCAAAAGTTGAAAAACACGTTTATCTAAACATTTTTATTTTTATTTTTTTTCCTTTTTCCACCTTTTCCAATGCATTTAATGTTTACCTTTTTCTTTCATTCCATCTCATTTCAGAGCAATCATTCAACAAAATGCAAGCTCAATGACAGGTAAAAGCCAATGAATGCAATCCTTTCCGTTTTTTATTTGCCTTTAGTAAAAGAAAAATGTTTCAACTTAAACTTCATTTTTCATTTTACCTTTTTTTCCGGTTTCATTAAGTTAACAATTTTGCTACGGAAATGAATTGAATTTTTCGATTCTTTTTTTCCAATGATTAGTATTTTTGATTGCATTCATTGCTTAAATGATGTAAATGTTTGTTCAAATTATCTCAATAGTTTAATTCTTTTTTTCCTTTTCTCTCCCTGTGTGTTCATTTAATTGTCACTTTGTGTGTTTCGTGAGATGAGTCTACTCTTTGAGATTAAGCTTTTTCCTTCTTCTTCTTCTTCTTCAGGTGATTCAGGTTAAACCTTTGAGTAAAATGAGCCAAACAAACGTGTTGCATTACACCAACAATTGAAACAGATAAACAACGAGAAAATCATTGTAATCGTGATTCGTAAACACGCAACTTTAAACTGACGATTCTTTTATTTCTTTACTATTATTATCTCAATTTAATAGGTGATGAACACAGCAATCATTGTTATCAAGTCCATTATATGAATCACTTGAGGCTTCATATTTCATCCAACAATCTTTATGGCCATTAGTGATGAGTGAAACTAAACAGGTTGATCAATTACCAGCTCTTTACCAACTTATACTTTAATCATTGTAAAACAAAATCGAAAAGAAAAAAATTCCAAAATCAAGAACTTTTCCGAAAAAACTCTTAAATACAAGAATCGATGGAAACGACAAAAAAGTTTCCCAAATGAAAATTGAAAGAAAAGTTGAAACTTGGTTTCATTGGCTAGATGTTTACCAACAACTGCACCTTTGAATGCAAATGAAAACAAAATGTTGCTTTATTTAACACCAATTATCAACCAATTTCAATTCTAAAATTTCTTTTCACCAAAAGCTGTTAAAGTAAACTGTCCAATTGAGGTACAAAGAAAATCAAAGTATCAAAAGTGAATTAAGAAGAGAAAATGTTTCATTTAATTTACACTTGAATGAGTTTTTTTCTCGGCAAACCAACAAATTAACGTTATTCAATTGCATTTCAAGTTACAATGCTTGTATACAAATGAATAATCACTTTTACAGTCTTCTTCTTCCTCTTTAAGTTGCCAACAAATGCAACCTATTCAACTTGACCAAAGTATCCAAATGGCAGTAAATGTTGTTTTTCTTGCCTCAACAAAGAAAGTCTGGAGATTCATTTGAAATGGCTCAAGTGTACAAGTTTGATTTTACATTTGAATTGAAACATTTGAATAAAGTTTCTTCTCTTTTCCACTCGATTCTTTCCACTTATTGCGACCAATGTAAAGCTTCTTTTTTTCACTCTCAGTTACATTTTGCACTTATTCCTCAAGGGCTTCACCCTCTGTACCTTTAATGGACAATACCTTTGTGCCTTAGGTCAACTCGCTCAATGGCCACAAACTACATGCTCCTTATGTCCCATCTCATCCTTGAGATGATAATCACTATCATGATTGTTGGTCTTTTCATAGTTTCCCAAGAAAAGAAGAAGAAGAAGAAATGTTATTGAAAGCCAGAAAAAGAAAAGGTCAACGAGAAAAAAAGGTACACCTAAAAGATTAACATTGACTCCTCAAGTGGCTACCAAATGGATCATCATTATTATCATTGTCACTATTATCACTTTTATCAATCATTCAACTGTTTAAATCATTGAGAGCGGTGGGAGTCGATTGAAAGACTGGAATAATAAGGGAAAAAGCAAATGGCAAAAGATGAAGTAAAGAGGATAAGAAGGTTAAGGATGAGATGGAAACACAAAAAATCGTTGATGAATAACAGAAACTTATTTAGGTCCAGGTATGTAAGCTAATTGTAATCTAAGATTAGATGATTGAATAGAATTGCAAGAATAAAAAAGTGATCAAATTTGTAATAGTATTATGAGTTACAATAATGAAACATTAATATTTAATAACAAGAAAAAACAAATTCTTGTTCAGTTTTGTTTTGCTTTTCAAATATTATCTAATACTTGAACTTGCTTTTTCTTTCTCTCTCACTGCTTGATAAATGTTATTTGGGTTATTGTTGAGTTTTTCAATTGAATCAACATTCATCTTTTCATTTGCTCTTCAGACTTGATCTTGGCTCAATTTTTGGTCTACAATTGTCTCTCTATTTTCATTGATTCTATTCTTTGGTTTTTCAACCTTTCAATGGAAACCACAAGAATAATGTTTCATTTCAAATGAAATGATGGATTTACCGTCATCAGGAAGTAACCAATCCAATATTATTAATAAATGCAATTTTTAAGCTGATAAAAAATCTAAAGTTTCTTGTAACTTTTTGCTTCACATTGAATACGTTGAAAACTGCTCAACCAAATTAAAAAAATTGAAACTTTTTTCTCGATTCTAGTCTTACATTACACTTGTTATATTCAAAAGGTTTTGCTCCAACTTTACAGGAACAATCCAAGTATAAATGTCAAAGCTTAGCCTTTATTGAACTGCAAAACTCGCCGCTTTTCTTTACAAAAGCAAGGTTCTTTATTTTCATCAACACAATGCATTGGATTGATTGGAATCAAATGTTTCAAAAATTCAAAGCTAAGTGATTGTAATGAACTACAGAATGAATCAAACTTAGGTGACAACTTTCATCATAGTCAGGCTTTGGCTTCAAGAGATTTTGGCTAAAATCACTTTTTTACTCAATAGTGATGCTAACTGAGATCCTTACAAAATTAGACTTTTGTTGAAAAAGTTGCCAAGTAAGGTAAGGTTCAAAAAGGTTGAAAAGAAAGAAAAGGTAAAATTTCCGTGAAAACAAGCCTCGAGCGATACCAAAATTATTGTTGAAAGGTCGATTGTCAAATTGAAGCGGCCAGAGTTTGATTCAACAAAAGTTGCATCTTGGCACGGAATGTTTGTTCAATGTTGTGCATCGTAATTTATTCATTTTTTCATGTTTTCTTTCCTTTGGTTACTCATGTACTGATGCAACTTGAAAGGGACTCGAAAAGGTGGAATACAATGTGAAAATGAAACGTTTCATTTTTCTCTTCCTTCTTCTTCTTTTTTGGTAACATAAAATTTTGTAATAAGATAACTCAACATTATTTTAGTTTATCTTGTATGATATGAACATTATTCACATTGGCCTGGAGCATATATTTCATTTGCTTTTCTCTTTTCATTGTTGCTACAAATTGGAGTTTCCATTTTTTTCTTCCCTTGTTCATCATCTTTACTCTACATTTCTGCTATTTTTTTCATAATAATGATTATTCGTTTACAAAGATAATAATAATTTAAGAGCTTCTCGTGATGTCTTTCCCATTACCCTCATAATCATTCTGATCAACCCGCAATGCCTACGCGTGTTCCCTTACCTCAACTAGAAGTAGTAGCCTTAACCAATCAAATACCAGTCTAAAGACGAGTAAAGGTGAGGCTGAGAAAGTCTACTTTTCACTTTCCAAGTTTATCTAATGTTATTCATGTTGTGATTGTTTATTCAACTTTCAATCTGTTTATTACTGTTTGTTACTCTTCCAGTGATAATTGCAGAGTTTTGCAACTTCAACTTGAACCGATTAACTTTACATATTGATGAGCTTTAAACTGTTCCCAGACAAAAACCAGCAACCAAGTCATACCAACATAGTCAAAAGTATGAAAATGTATAAAAAATGAATTTCTCACCAAGTATCAGACATTCAAACTACAAGTTGAATAATTGATTGAAAAGGTCGAGCAAAGAAGCGAATCAAAATTGTATCGAAATGCAACTTTGAGGTTCGTGATTTTCTTGATAATATTCATTTCTGATTGAAAAACGTTTAAGAAGCATTTCGGTTTTGAAATGGGAAAATTTTTTGTCTTCATAAGCCACAGAAAAAAGTTGTTGACCATTTTCAATAGCAATTTGAATTGCATTGATTATTGTAAAATTGGCCAGTTTTCCAGTTGGTAATAATGGAGTGACAATGCTAATGGATAGTTAATTGGTACTTTGTAATTTGTTGTATTATTCAGTTATTGTATTACCAATATAATTATAATGATCACGTTAATTCAATTCACAGTTAGTTAAATAGATTCCATTGTCATTTCAACTAATTATTACCATAATGAATGTAAAGAGTAAAAGAGATTGTTAAAGACCCTCATTCAGTTTAACGTTTCAACAATTTTCCGTTTTCCGTTTAGACTTTTTTCTGCCTTTTTTTACTCGTTATCGATATCAACCTTTTGAAATGTCAATAAATGATAAACAAAAGGTTGATCTTTAGCAACACCTTTTGAGAAACAAAACAACATAAAGTTAAACGATCAACACTAATTATCGTAATTACAGCAAAGCCAAGTCAAGCGCACGCACACCTTATTAACCTATTTATAACCCGCATCACTTTGAAAATAATCATTTCTACATTCATCTTTACCTGGATGTTTACCTTCGTGAAAAAGGTAAAATTGCGTGTTTCCAAAGACTGTAAAAGTGTCCAGTAAAAGTTTTTCGATTAAAGTTGGTCAATTTGTATGAAAGTGAATTTTGCCGAGTTTATCATGAACTTTTTTTTCCTTTTTCTGTCGAGATATTGTTTGAGATTTTTTTACTCTTGATTGATTAGAAATGGGAATTGAACTGGTTGAATGTGATTCAATGGAAATTTTGAAGCAATTTTTTTTCCTCTTTTTATTCACTTTTGCATGAAATCATTTTTTGCCTTTTCAGTCTATAACTTTGCTTTGATGCTTTTTTACCTAGTTTTTTTACTGAAGGTACACTGAAGGCTTATAAATTATGTAAATGAAAAATCTAATTAAATAGTCATTAACAAGTCTTCACAAGTAAAGGTAAAGTATAGTTTCAATAATGCCGAGATTGTTATCAAATTGTTGCCCAAATTAACTCGTCTCATTGCGATTCCCTGACTGCCATCTATGAAAGAGCAAGGCAACTCTTGATAAAGTAAGTTGAGAATGAAAATCAATATCAACTTTTCGTGACAAACTGTTGGGCAAAATGACCTGTAAATACCGTAATGACTTAATTGCAAATTGCTAAATGAGTTAATTGTTTTTTCTTTGGCATCACAATCATGTAACTTTTTAGTGAAAAAATGCAATATTAGGAAAATTTGGAAATGTTCATTAACGGAAAAATTTCCTTTGATTGATCCTTCCCATGATTTCCAAACCTGAAACTGTAGTTTGAATTGGCAAAGAAAAAAATCTCAATCAATTTACAATGATTATTAGCGAAGAGGAAATTTGTGTTCAAAATTGTTGCTACTCAAGTAACATTACAATTAGAAACGCAAATCTTGATTGCAACTTTTGTTTAGCTCTCAATTAATATCAAGTTGACAGTTACTTAATCGAAAGTGGATGAAAAACTATTTACTGTGAAAATTAATAAGTGAAGTCATGAATAGACAAAGATGAAACTTTTTTTCGTGTTTGGTTATAGTGTTGACCAGTAAATAAACCAAAATAACTATTATTAATGCTCAAATGGACAGCAAAAGGAAAGTGTATCTTTACTCTAAACTCAATGGTGGTCAATCGTATTGAGACGATGACCACTTGAGAGGTCTTTAGACACAACAATAACCAGGTAAAGATTCATTTTGAATCTCCGCCTTTCTTGATCCTGTTGACTCATATTTTTCAAGTGCAAGTGATTAATGACGGCATCGGACAGAAGAATGAAAATCACAATTGAAAATAGCTAAGAATGGAAACAAAAGGAGAAGAAGTAAAAAAAAGTACAAAATGTACTGCAAAGTTTTCTCAATCAATTTCAAACTGATATTAGTTTTGCTTTTGAAATGAACATTTTTGAACAAGTATGAATGCAATAACAAAAGTATAATAGTAAAGTCTCGAGATGAACACAATTTGCTATCGGAAATCCGTAATAATAATGGATATAAAAAAAGAGTCCGAACAAAAACAGTAATGATAATAAATAAGGAATGAAATAAAAATGACCTCAAATCTTTTTTGGGCAAACGCCTACTTGATGAAATAATCATTAATGATGATGATGATAAAGATAGTTATAATGGCAATGATAATGGTCTGATGGTAATAAGCAGTGTTAAAGGTTTTTTTTGAAATGGATAATCAAATATTATCATGGAAAAAGAAAGAGAGAGAAAAGAGGGAAAAGTAAACAGTAAACTGGAAAACTGCAAAGCTCGATCTAGGAATCCAATGGAATATTGGGATTGAAATGATTGTCATGTTAATAATAGGAAGGAGGAGTGTTAAGTTAAGGGTGTGCATCTGAAGATGATAATGGAAAGCGATGAGATTTAAAGAGGGTTGATAATGGTGAAGAGAGAAAGATATGTTTATGTTTATGTTGATGATATTGTTATTATTGTCATTAGTTAATGGTCAGCGTCATTAAAAAGCATAAAGAGACTTTAATGCATTCAGACTAACCTCAACGCACTTTTTAAATCAAATTTGACTCAAGTTTGCTAATGACTCTATCATTAGCTGCTTTGCTTTTTGGTCTAATATTTATGCAATGGCCTCAACTTTTGAATCATTTACTCGATAGCAAAACTCGATAGTCATAAAGTGTTAATCAATTTAACTTTTTCCTTTATTTGCAATGCAATGTTTTATGAATCCAATGCAAAACTTTTTAGATGAACAGTTGAAAGTCAAGTAGATGGTGAAGAGCGTGACTTTGTAAAGACGTGAAAAATTGTTGTCGTTAAAGTTAGCGTCTTTGAATGAGAGCAATATTACTAGACTCTTTACTGAATTTGCTGATCTTGCAACTTTCACCAAACTCGTTAAAAAATCATACACTAGATAAGATTTTCCTGAAATCAATTGAAAGTGAATCTAAGGAAAATCTCTGACACACAACATAAACTAACTACTGTACAATATTACAATAATACATTGAAATTTCTTAAAAGTTTTTACTGTATTCCCTAGGCTCTCTTATTTTATTTCGGCAAAAGTCAACGTGAAAAAAGCTCGTTAAACGACTCACAGGATTTTTTCATGCTTTTAAGAGACTGAACTAGAGCCTTTGAAAAGAGTTTAGATGACAACAGTAGAGCCATCTATTGATTTGTGTATCACACACAAAGGCAAAACTAACGACAGATAAAACTAGTAATGCCTTCTTTCGACTGGAATCAGACTTAAAAGTACTTGAGCGTCTTTAAGTGATGCCAGATCCAGTTTTCAATGTGCATCCCAACTGAAACTGTTTCAATGTTTCTTAAGATAAAGCCAGATATTCGACTTTGACAGAATGTAATCACAAGTACCAAAAATTCAATATTCAGTTTAGTTTCTCATTAGCTTACGTGCTTGATGGAGTGAAATTAAAACGTTTTTCAAGTCTCTTTAATTTTCGATATTCATATTATTATTGATGAGTTTAAATTAGTTTCTTACCTTGAAAAAAGGTTCTTGTTTCTTTCAAACATTAGCATTACAAATGATTTCATTTATTTATCTATTTTGCTGCCTTGACCATTCACTTTAAAAGCCAACAATTTATCCTTTCATAAAACGGTCTCATAAATAGAGACACAAGTGAAAAAACCTTATCTAATACTCTTGTGAAAGCAGGCACATAGCTTCTGTTAATCTAATGAATTTTTTCATTTCAGTAAACAAGTTGCTAAACGTTAATGCTGGTCAACTATGGTCTTTTATGCTGCAAAAGGTCATTTAACATCGTACATCTGCGAGTATCCAAACTGTTCACTTTGTTCAATCGTTTGTTTACTCTTCAAATGGTCATTTAGTGGGTAATTTAAACCTATTCCTTTAGAATCAATACATTTAGAGACGGGCGATCCTCGATTAGTTAAAAATTAATCTTATATCGGAAAATCGGATTAGAGTCGATATTTTGTTATTTTGATATATTGTTTAAATAATTTTTTTGTCCACCTGTACTTACTATCTGGTTTCATAAATGAGAATTATCGAGTACATCATTTTTTTATCACAGTTATTCACTTACAGAAATGGCGTAATCAGATTCCATTTGGAATCAATTTCCGACATTCGAAGATCATCATTCATCATCTAGTTGCTTAGAAAAACTGAACGTCATAAGATTATCGATTCCAGATACCTCGTTCTTAGCAGAAAAAAATTTAAAATATGCAACTGCAACAATAATTCCAGAAATCAGTCCAGCGGTAGCAAATAGTACAATGATTGCGAAAATTGTCACAGATTGTTTAACCTCAGTTTTTCGTTGACCATTCACACTCAATTTAGTCCTTTCATAATTTTGACAGGTATCAGAGTGAATCAGTTTTTCATTAGCATCAAGTATAGAATGTTTTGATAAATGACAGAGGCTTGGTGTTTCGCCATGTGCTGGGCAAAAATTGAAAGATTGTCAAACTGTGTCATTATCGTTCCAACGATAACAGAGAGCGGCACATTCTTCAGCAGTGAGGTTGACTTCAGTATGAAACACGTCTTCGAAAATCGTTTTTCCGGTTATTGCAAATCTGTCCAATGCTTTTGCTGTGACACAAATAAAGTCAAAATTCAATTTGAATATTTCTTCTGGTAGTTACCGTACATTAACAGAATGACTTTACTTACGTATATAAATATCGCAGCTTTCACTGTAAACGCTTGCTTCATCCGTATAATAACCTGCTAAACTACATGAACCACAACAAAATTGAAATGATTTACATGAATCGGAATTGGAACAAAAAGAGGCACATTTTCCAAGAAAACTCTCGAATGCTACAGACAATTCAATATTGTTAAATCTTTTAAACGCAATTTTCTTATATTTTGTTAGATTATCAATCAAGTAGGTATCACACGATGCATCGTGAGTTATTTTGTCAGATGAATGATTTGAAATCGTCAAAGTAAAACACTGCAAAAAATGTGTAGAAACTGAGAATGAAAATAAGATTGATCAGGAAAGATTAACTTTCAACTTTTCTTTACATAATGTTTTTCCAACGTCATGGCATGTTGATTGACTTTGCCCTGGAAATTGAATCAATTTTTTTACTTCAATAATGTGATTCCAAGCTTTTTTTGCCTTCTTGAATATTGAAAAGTTGTACCTTTTTCTTGCTTTTCACTTAATTTGTATGCATTTACATCATCAACTTATAGCTTATAACTTATTGGTTGATTGTGATGCTACTTAAAACGATAGCAAACTTTTTGCATTAGTTTCTTTATTGTGTTGCTTGAAATTCGTTGATGCTTATTGTTATCAATATTTTTTATTGTTGCTATTCACTTAAAGTAACAACCAAATTCGACAACGAATGGAATAAGAAGAATTCAGAACTCAGAATTTACAGATCTTCATCATTAAGCTGCTTAGTCCAACTGAATGTGTTACGATTAAAGATTTTATATGCATCGCTCTTAACAGAAAAATATTTGAAATATGCTGCTGCAGCAACAATTCCAGAAATCAGTCCAGTGGTAATGAATAGTACGATAATTCCGAAAATTGTCCAAGAATGTGTGACTTTAGTAATAACCTCAGTATTTTGTTGTCCATTCTCACTCCGTTTAGTCCTTTCGTAGTTTTGACAAGTATCAGAGTGAATAAGTTTTTCATTAGTATCATGTATTGAATATTTCGACAAATGACATAGACTTGGTGTTTTGGCATGTGCTGGGCAATAATTGAAAGACTGACAAACTGCATCATTATCGCTCCAATGATAACAAAGAGCAGCACATTGATCAGCATTGAGGTTCACTTCAGTCTCAAACACGTCTTCGACGATCCATTTTGCAGTTAATTCAAACCGGTCCAATACTTTTGCTGTGATACAAATAGAGTCAAAATTTAGTTTGCATATTTCTTCTAAAGGATTCACTTTACTTACGAATATAAATATTGCAGCTTTCACTATAAACGCTTGATTCATCCGTATAATAACCTGCTAAACTACATGAACCAGAACAAAATTGGAATGATTTACAAGACTCGGAATTGGAACACAATGAAGCACATTTTTCAAGAGAACTCTCGAATGGTACAGACTCATCAATATTGTCGAATCTTTTCAACGAAATTTTCTTATATTTTGTTAGACTTTCAATTAAATAAGTTCTACATGATGCATCATTCACCATTTTACCATTTGAATTTGTCGATACAAAGCATTCAACTCTGTCATCGTAAGTGCAAAATGAAAAAGATTTACAATTATCTTCAGTTGACTGAGCACATTTACGATGACAAGAACTTAAGTCAGTAGTGCCAACAACTTGAATTGTATCAAGTGTGTCACCGATTAGTTTTGTATTTTGAATCATTATTTCATATAATGAATTGGATGCATCGTCATTGACTTTGGTTACATCTGTTACTTTGTATGGAGTCAAATTAAACATCATGTTGTTACTGGGTGAAGTCAATGAGATTTCAATGTGAGTGAGTTTCTCAGAAATATTTTCCAAAGGTAACTCTTGGCTATAACGGAAAATATTCTTCAATGGCGTCATTAAAACTGAACAAGGAACTCCATTATCAGGATTTTGAATGATTCGCTCTCTGTCAAATCTCTGGCATATATTACCATTCTCAGTCTTACAGAACGCAATGGCTCTGTAAATGAGACAAAAAGTTACAAACAGAAATTGGTTATTTTGTTGTATTACTTACGTGAATGGTTCATATTTATATGAATTTTTCCACAAACAATCTTCTTCGTCACCATCAACTATAAACATAGATGAAGTTTCTAATGTGTGGCCAACTAATTTCATGTTTTGCACCTTGAATGTATCTATCGAACAGAGTGTAACAAAATATTAATAAATTGCAGAAGTTTGTTCAGATCTTTTGAGTACTTTTTATTGTTGGAAAGTCCAAAATCGTAACATAAATAATTATCTCTTTAGAACTAATTATTGGTTCAATTTTTGCGATTCTTGATGCTGAAATTGTTCCAGTCTTGACAAGTGCTTCTTTAACTGCATCTTGGATTTGATAATAATATTGTTTGAAGTAATCACAAGGAGTATCTAAAATATTGAACGAAATTTCCGTATATGAATAGACAAGAAAATTTAAAGAAGGCATGATTTGCCGATCTGACACAGATATTATATTTGAACATAATACATTTGTAGTTACCTGTGCAAGTGTAGAAAAGTGCTATTGTCTTTTTGGCTTTTGGGTCGGAATAGCAGTCTTTAACGGAGGAATTTTCAATTCTATCTGAAGAACTCTTTTCATAACCATAATTGAAATAACTTGTTGAAAAGTTAGCAACCATTTTTTCCTGAAATATTGGAAGAAACATTCAGCGAAAGGAATAAAATGTAAGTCAAGATATGTAAATTGCGTAAACTTAAATAATCCAAGATTAAAACGAGCCAATCCATTTTAGAATCTAAGTGACCAGTGACCTTTTCATTAAACTTGAATGTTTCGTGTTCGAGTTAATTTAGTCTAGGAACTTTTCTGAACCATTCAACTTTATATTTTCCTATTTCGAATCAACCTTAAACTGTTTTGCATTTATAAAAGCGATTAAAAGGATTTGAAAATTGATCTAACAAGAAAACTTCACGAAGTGGTACCAGCCGATTTTGATGTGATTTCTTTGCGAAAAATTGCTTTGAGAAATCAAAACTTTCAATCTCCCATAGATGAAAATTGTTAGAGTCTCAATTTTTTGATGATCGATTTACACTTTATCTGTGTGCCCTATAACTATTATCGCAGCACCAAATGACAGACAAAAGATTGAATTTCTACACTGAGAAAATTCCGACATTTCAAAACTATTAATAGATTTTATATGTTTATTTGTAGCGCTAAATTTTCGATTGGAAACCCTGCAAAAGTGCGTATCAGCAGCTAAAAAAGAAAACTATTTACTTGACGAGTGCTTTCGAATGAGCTATGGAACATCGAAATCGATTGGTGCCACTTAGTAGAGTTCCCTTGTAAGCTTGGTAAGCAAACCCAGAATATTGAATTAGATCATTCAGAACTTGAACCTTAATGCTTCGTTTTATTCTTACATCTCTGTCATAGGCTTTCAATGTTGTACCAACAAGTGTGTAATCAGTTTGTTTATCCTCCTAAAATGAGAATATTTTTATTATATCAATAATTTCTGCGTGGTTTTGTGTGACTTACTGTACGTTCACTGAAATACTGAGTTGTAACGACCTTTGGATAAAATTCTCCACTAACCACCTTATTTATATTGTTCATTTCCCATGCATGTATTCCAATCTCTTCTCGATTATCCTGAAATTATAATATTGTTTTTAAATTATTGAAGTAAAAGATGAGAGTTAGGAATGTTATTTGTCTTCTTACAAAAAGTACTGGCCCCAAGTAACGATAATTCAAATTAAAGTTGAGTAATTTATTCAAATCAAGTTTATAGATGCCATAAGTCAATGATGAATCTTCAACTAGACCAGGTGCTGATAAATCCATTGGAGAAATGGAACAATTTCCTGTCTCTGTAAATTCGTATACAAGTCCTAATTGGTAATCATAAATTATATCAGTTGTAATGGTTTCATTATCCTTCCCATAAGTAGAAGTTTTGACTCGCGCGATTTGGTACTTTTCATCAGCATAAACCTGTAAAACATGGATTCCATTATTCATAGAGTTAACATTAAAATACTGCTTACTTGTTCTTTCTTAGCTGGTCCTGCATTTGAGCTTTTGGTTTTTGCAATAAAGTGTATTGTTTGTTGAGTTAATTTTGGAAGAGGCGCTCTGGCTTTGATTGAAGATTGACTAAAGTATTTATCGCAAACTATTCCAGGTTCAGGCTAAAGCAATGTTCAAATTTGAAGAGAAAAGGTTATTTGGTCAATAAATGAACATGAATAGCACAGTTGTGTAATTTTATTACTCACTGTAACAATAGTATCAAAATTTTGTTCAACTCGAGCAATAGCATATAAGTCGTACCAAAATGTACTGTCTATTAAAACTTTCGATTTGGGGTCATAACCAGTAAAAAAAGCCCGTGTCGGCCTTTTTAATCCTTCAACACTGTTACCTTTGTAGTAAAACGTCACATTGAGATGTGGATCAAGAGCTGCGGTCGCACTATGCTGTTTAACGCCCCTAATAATATCATCTTGACCTAGAATCTAAGATTGTATTGAATTAACCCGTGTGGATAAATTATGGGACTTTTTGGTTTTTTTCTTATACACTACTCGTCAAAAGTATCTCGATAGATAATGCTTGTATCATAATATTTCTATAAAAATTCACGTGCAATAGTTAGATAGTATAGCTTTGATATTTGAGAAATTAAGAATGAAAAAACAAAAGCCACTTCACAATCATCGCTCAAACTTAGAGAAGAAAAATATGTTTTAAAGAAATTAGTTTAATGAATAACCACATGAAAAATTGATATAACTAAAAAAATACATCAATCAATGAAACTCGCCAAGACCTTTCAGATGTAGTACAATCGAAAAAATTTGGATTAGTCGTGCGAAAGATATTCAATTTTACATGGAATTTTCGTTTCAAAAAGTTTACTTACGAAGTCGTTAGTCTCAAAATTTGTTTCTGTCAATGAGATTTCAACATATATATTATTAAAAAGAAATTTTCAAAAATTTTTTTCTTAGAGTTTAAGCATTGATTGTGAAGTGACCCTTGTTTTTTTCATTCTGGATTTCTCAAGTATCAAAGCTACCCTATTCAACCATTATCTTACGCGATATAAGAAAAAAACTAAAAAGTCGCATAATTTATTCACACAGGTTATTTGGTCAATTACAAGTTTTCTCAAATATTGAGTGAGACT
Source organism: Tetranychus urticae (assembly GCF_039701765.1). Lineage (NCBI taxonomy): Eukaryota > Metazoa > Arthropoda > Arachnida > Trombidiformes > Tetranychidae > Tetranychus > Tetranychus urticae. Next base: position 17,569,851 of record NC_142958.1, on the reverse strand, counting down.
TATTAATTATTAAATAAGTTAGTAAAAAACTTACCCAGACAGGAGCGAATTTATCAATTCTGAATACAACTGAAGGTCCAACCAATAACAAATGAGTACCTATGGTATTCCCAAGCTTGGTTATGTAACCATTCCAACCTTTACGATCTTTGCGATACACATAATAATCACAAGAAGCTCCTAAGATCAATTGAGATAGAAATCTTTATAACAATCAGAAGCAAAGCTAGATTTTCCAGCGCGAACACTAACCATTAAATAATCGTTCGTATTGATTTTCGCTTGTATAAAATACATTGAACGGCTTTTGGTTGTTTATCTGGACCACTATTTTGCCTCTTATTGTTCCATTTGCAGATTTAATGTACTCGTCGACGTTAATTTCCAACGCACTATCTTCCTACATAAAATTATGATAAGTGAATGACTGATAGACAAATGAAATAAGAAACGTCTACTTACGTTGTCCGTAAGCTTTGCTTTTATCAACCAGTTACCATCTTCAATGTCCAATGGAAGCTCAACGAGCATCACTGAAATAGTTTATTTGAAATGAAAATGTAGCACAAAAAGTCTTCACAATCGATGTAGTGAGAGTTACCTGAATAAACTTCATTGATAATTGTTGTCCAAGTAATTACAAACACTGTTAACAAAAGCATAATGTTCAGATGATGGGTAAGACTGACGATACAAAAAAGTTTCACCTGAATAAATATCAAATCTTTAAACGCGAATTCCGGTTATTTTCCCCTGGAATCAGTTGATTATGAAAACGCCTAGAATAAATTAATACAAAATAGCAATGTTATCATTTATATGATGATTATCAATTTTTGATAAAACGTCTTTATTGGTATTAATTGTCGTGCGAATTGAACTTATGTGCTAATTGTGATGTTAGTGACGAACTCAGGTAATAAGTGAATTGGATTGGAATTTTGATTTTGTATATCGGATGGTTGACTAGTTAGACACAAAACATACAAATAAACTGGTTTTTTTAATCGATAATCATCAGTAGTCAAGGGTTTTTTATTTTTTGTGATAAAATATTTGTTATACTTATTAGGGTGCTTCAGCGAATGGGACAGTGATAGAACTTTAATGAAGAGGATGTCGAATTTACTCATTTTCGATCAATTTTTTCTTATGCATTACCTCAGGCTGTTTCTAAAAATGTTTGCATTATTTATCTATCTGACTCACCGTTCGTTAGGTATGCACGAAAGGACTAAGAAAATTGAGGGTGCGTTAGTGATAAAAACGTCCATGCGAAAGAAACACAAACGAAATTAATGATTTATATATTTAGTGAAACGATCGAGCTGAGTCCATACTTTCTGTTTGAATAGCAGAAAATTAGCACTGAATAAGTCGAAATTCGATAAGAACCGCAAAATCGTATTTTGACCATTTCAGGTCTATGCACGTAATAAGACATTTTTGAGATATATCTTTACCAGATTGATAAACTTTATTAAAATTTACCAATGAAACTATTGATCAACAGACATAAAGTTGGTATTAATATTTTATTCCAGTCATTCATTTACACGAACAGCATAATCAGATGACATTTGCAATGAACCGTCACCATTCACAGATTGACTTTCGTCGTTTAGCTGCTTAGACCAACTGAATGTGTTACGATTGTAGATTTGATTTGCATCGCTCTTAACAGATGTGAATCTTGGATATGCAACTGCAACAACAATTCCAGAAATCAGTCCAGTGGTAATGAATAGTACGATGATTACGTAAATCATGCCAGAATTTGTAGCTTTAGTGATAACTTCAGCATTTTGTTGCCTTTTCTCATTCTGTTTCGCCCTTTCGTAATTTTGACAGGTATCAGAGTGAATCAGTTTCTCATTAGTATCGCGTCTTGAATATTTTGATAAATGACAAAGACTCCGTGTTTTACCATACACTGGGCAATAATTGAAAGACTGACAAACTGCGTCATTATCGTTCCAATGATAACAAAGAGCAGCACATTGATCAGCATTGAGGTTCAGTTCCGTGTGAAACACGTCTTCGACAATCGATTTTCCAGTTATTGCAAATCTGTCCAATGCTTTTGCTGTGACACAAATAAAGTCAAAATTCAATTTGAATATTTCTTGTGATAGATACATTAACAGAATGACTTTACTTACGTATATAAATATCGCAGCTTTCACTGTAAACGCTTGCTTCATCCGTATAATAACCTGCTAAACTACATGAACCACAACAAAATTGAAATGTTTTACATGAATCGGAATTGGAACAAAAAGAGGCACATTTTCCAAGAGAACTCTCGAATGCTACAGACAATTCAATATGGTTAAATCTTTTAATCGCAATTTTCTTATATTTTGTTAGATTATCAATCAAGTAGGTATCACACGATGCATCGTGAGTTATTTTGTCAGATGAATGATTTGAAATCGTCGATACAAAGCATCCAACTCTGTCAGCATAGGTGCAAAATGAAAAAGACCGGCAATTATCTTGAGCTGACTGAACACATTTTCGATGACAAGAACTTAAATCAGTAGTACCAACAATTTGAATTGTGTTAAGTTTGTCTTCGATTAGCTTTGCGTTTTGAATGACCATTTCAATGAATTGGATACAGCGTCATTAATTTTGGTTACATCTAGTACTTGGTATGCAGTCAATTTGACCTTTTTGTTGTTATTGGGTGAATTCAATGAGTTTTTTATCTGAGCGATTTTCTCATGAATATTTTTCAAAGGTAATTCTCGGCTATAGCGGTGAATATTTCTCACTGGTTGCGTAAAAATTGAACAAGAAATGCCATCATCATCTTCAATTTCCTGTAGCTTTCTATATTCGAATACCTGACACTTATTACCATTCTCAGTCCATTTTAACTACTATTTTGCCTCTTATTGTTCCGTTCGTAGATTTAATGTATTCATCGATTATTATTTCCTTTGAGCTATCCTGCAATAAAAAATTGTGTTGAGTGAATGACCGACAGGCGAACTAAATAAGAAACGTTTATTTATACTTACTTCAATTGTAAGCTTTGCTTTATCCAGCCAGTTACCATCTTCAATGTCCAATGGAAGTTTAGCAGGCATCACTGCAGTAGTTCACATGAAATACAAATGTATCATTAAAAGTCATCGCAGTCGATGTAGTGAGAGTTACCTGAATAAACTCCATTGATAAATGTTGCACAAGTAATTACAAACACTGTAAACAAAAGCATATTGCTTTTTTAATGGTTAAAACTTTTATTAACTGAATCGAAATTGCAAATGTTTTAAATTATGCTTTTTCTTCAAAATCAAATGGAAAATGAAAACGCCTATTAATATAAAATCAAATGAATAGACACAAAATGAACAATAACAAGGTTGATTTCGCTGTCTTTTGTTTTCGAACTATCAAATTGATGGTGTCCTGTAAACTCGCCACATTTAAGCTTTAAAACAAACAGAGAGTCAAACCCTTTTACAACTTTAAAGAAATCTCGCCACTAATTGTTACAGCTATGAGTAGTACGAGAACATACGCTTCAACTCCACAGACCGGAAACAAAATTACCTCCACCCCCTTTCGCATGATTAATTTTACGCTCGGCTGACTTAACGCTCGACTGACCTAACGGCTGACCTTGACACCGTCTTTCGATATTATTGTTTTTAATGCTTCAATGATTTTTGACACCATCTTACGGTATCGTTTTGAATGCTTCATTGATTTTTACACTCGACCGTTTGATTTTCTTAATACCATATTCCCTTCTGCAATTAACAAGTATAATTACTGAGGGTCAAATGTCAAAATGGGCTTTTACCACTTTTATGCTAATTCTCTCATAAGGTGATTTATCACATTCACTATTTTCAAACATGAGAATTAATTGATCAAATAATGAGTTTATATTGTTTGAAATGTAAAGTGATTAATGGAATTACTTAACTGTCAAATAAGGAGATTATTCATGAAATGGTTTTTCCCTTTTCATGAATTGAGATTCATGGAATTACTTTTTTACCAAATAAGAGGATTATTCAATAATTACAGTTGTTCAGGAAATTACTCAGCTGTCAGATGAGATAATTTATTTAAAAGTTGTTTGGGAGTCTTGTATTTAAGCTGAAATTTTCTCAAAAAAAATATCACTAAATTCCCATCATTCTACCAGTTCACTTTAACTATAACTATTCTTATCTTTAACCATGGGAAATGGTAAGTGTGCTTTTCTAAGGCAATACTTTGCCGATATTGCTTTGTTTGAATTTTTTTTCTCTTCCTTCCAGAAAATAACCAGATGATCATCAGATCAACCCGGCGGAACCCTCTTTTGGTTGCTGGCGCATCAAATGAGCAAGATCATCCTCCTCAGCAAACTAGGGTTCCTGGCGTATCATCTGAGCAAGACAATCCATCTGAGCAAACTGAGGTTGCTGCCACATCAATGGAGCAAACAGGACAAAGAATTCGCGTTCGTGATCAATGTTTTCAGTGGCGTTGCTCAACAACTAAATGGGCCTTTGATTCGGATGGTAGACGACAGTGTGAAATAAAGTGAGCGAGCTCGCACTTACCATGAAAACCTTGAAGATCAAGAGGACCTCACTGACAAAAACGAAGTCTCTTGGTTGGAGTTAAAGGATACGCCATCGCTCGATTCCCTGGAAGAAGAAGCGAGAAAAGCAATCGTAGATTATCCAGTACGTTTTATGTGCCTTTATTGTGAAGCACATTCAAGAGGATGGTGAATCTTCGGGAGCATGTGGTTGGTAAAAACCACCCAAATCACAAAAAATGGCACATTCAGTGTCCAGCTCGCAGAGACGGAGAAGAAATCCCAAACGAGGGATTCGTTGATGAGGGAACTCATCTTCCACGAAAATATCCCTGGGGCGCATTCAAATGTGTGGACCCGTCATATGACGAAGGTAGAGAGATATTCAAAGTATCAGAAACTATGCAGCAACAATTTGACACTAACTATATTGATTTCCGTTCGCGGGCTAATGTACCTTCATAAATGTAATTGCTTTAACTTACATTTCAATAAAAGACTCAATTTCTGAAGTAAATTCAACTTTGAATCAATCTCTTATGGTCTTATTCTTTCTTTGTCAAAGGGCGCTAGCGAGTACAAGGTCCAGGGGGTAGAATCATTTCCCCGAAATTATTCATATATGTTCCAAAATTTTTACACAATTTGTTTTTAGAAATTTGATAGCTTCGGCAGGAAGTTTATTGCCGGTAATTATTTCTTCTTCTTCTTTGAATGCATGATCGATTGATTTAATTTCACTTTTCACTAATGTGGAAAAGATGAAAGCATCTTCAATTGTTCGAGCTGGAGCAATTGGACAACAAACGAATTCTCTCGGTCTTAGTACACTAAGAATGAAATTCACATCACAGAGATATATGTCGAGTGGAGCTATATCCTTGTCTCGGAAGCAAAGAAGATGATTACGCTTGATAAGCATGATTCCACCGCTTGTTGATTCGATGGTCAACTCATCGACAACCTTTTGAGCGGGAGTGTTCCCTTTTAGCACTTCTTGTATGAAGATGTCAAGTTGAATTAACTCCCATCGCTTCATGTTGACACCGTAAGAAGTGGGATAATCCTTCACAAAAAGACGCAAGTCAGCACGACTGCAAACAATTTTGTCATGTCTCAACATAAAGTCATTGCGAGTACAAGGCCCAGGGGGTAGAATCATTTCCCCGAAATTATTCATATATGTGTCGAAAATTTTTACACAATTTGTTTTTAGAAATTTGATAGCTTCGGCAGGAAGTTCAAGCTGAATTGATTAAATTCAATATCATTTTGGTAGCTTTTGTATCGAGAATCGTTATTTAATTGAATACATTATAGCTTTTTTGTTGAATTTTTTGGCTGCTTAGCTTGCAACAGAACTATCCTGTAGGACATTTCTTTCAATGAATCGATAGAAGCACGATAATGTCTCTTTCGAATTAATACAAAATGCTACCGAAACGATATGAAATTGAATCAATTCACCTTGAGCTTGATCTTTGTACACGAATTTCTTAATCAAAATTGATAATTTACTTGCCATAGCTGTAACTATTAGTGGCAAGATTTCTTTAAAGTTGTAAAAGGGTTTGACTCTCTGTTTGTTTTAAAGCTTAAATGTGGCGAGTTTACTCCCTGTAAACTCGATAGAAAGTTACATCGTTACAATTTAATAAAAAATACAGTTCATGCATAGACTCCCCCCCCTTTGACCATATTTCAAAATACAGCTCGTTTTTGATTTTTGATTTTTTGTCTTTTTTAGTTTCATTTAAATATCTCTGAAACTAATGAAGATATTTAATTTTTGTTAATTGCAAAAAATTTCTGCATTACTTAAGCTACTGATTATCGAAATTCATCTCAATACGATAAACAGATCGAATTCAATAAAATAACAAATTTGGTTCGATTTGCGTGAGACCCCCTAATAAGTTAACTTATAAATGTTGACTTATTTATTGTGATTTACAATATTCAATGGAAGTTCATTGGAAAAATTAGTGATAATCCTCTTCACATATACTGAATAAAGTAACTCTTTAACTCGAGAGTTTTTGTCTTATGAAAGTAAGTTTTGGTAATTTGAACGCTGGTTTTGTTGTTTTGAAAGCTCAGTGTCTACACGCAGCGGTTCTACTCTTTTGAATGCTGATTGTGTTCATATGATAGTTGGTTCAATTCAAACGAGAATGATTGTATATGAAAAAGTAAATGTGCAGAAATCAAACATGCAAAAACATTACATTTTTAAGTACATGAATAATATTTGCACTCAAATCAATGTCAATAACTTTGAGCACAAAAAAATAATTGGAATACTGATGAACAAGATGAATTGAAAATCGCGTTCGATCATCTATGCGTACCAACAATTTTTGGTACCAACAAAGTCATCTATTGATTTGTGTGACACACTCAAATGCAAAACTATTGACAGATAAAACTAGTAATGCCATCTTTTGACTGGGATAAGAATTAAAATACTGGAGTGATACCAGATGCAGTTTTCAGTCTACCAGGTACATCCAAGTGATGCAAAGTTTCTCGCGATAAAAACTCATATTCAACTCTAAACTGGAATTCAATTTCATAGAATGGGTCAAAGAATGTAATCCCGAGAACTAAGGGTTAATTTACAATTCGGTTTCTGATTTGTTTACGTGCTTAATGGAGCGAAATTCAAATGTTTTTCAAGTCTCTTCAATTATTAATATAAACATTAATATTGAAGAGTTGAAGCTAGTTTCGCAGTTTAATAAAAATCTGGCTAAAGGTAAATTTTGATAAGCTCTTACTTGAAAATCAATTCACTAAATTTGCGGTTGAAGAAAACTAGTGAATCGAGAAATCACGAAAAACTCATGCTATTCAAGTTTTTGTTGCCATTGACTTGGAAATAGTTGAGACTTTATGATCATAAATTTCATTACACTTGAGGATATCCCGAGATAGTAATAGAATGTTGAAAAAGCTGAGCACGAATAAATGCTTCGCGTGAGCTGATTTTCCAACAACACAAATTTCATTCCTTTTTTTGCTGAACAAACGAACTTGAAATATAATACTACAAAATTGAAGAGAAAATATTACCGATTCAACTTCATCATTGGAATGCAATGAAATTTGTGGCTATATATGATACAGAAAAAAAAACTTCTTATTCCCCTGTAAATGACATGAAACTATCCAAACAAAGAAATATCACATCATTCCAATGTATTCTCCATGATGATTGTATTTATTTCACTCGATGCAAAATAGATTCATGAAGAGAAAAAACGAAAGCAACACAGAAAAAAAGACTCAACTTCAAAGCATCAAATGGCTGATAAATCTCTTTTTTTCATCCAACAACCAAGGACGAAATTATACCAAGGAATTGTTCAGCAACTGTAGAAACGAAGCAAAAACTCGAACGAGAAGAAAAGGAAAAAGAGAGAAGAAAAAAACACGAAATAAGAAAGTCATCAATCAAGAGGAAAATTTTTTCTCCTCGAGCATTATAAGCATCTCTTCCGCCTTTCACTCCTTTGACCTCATCTTGGCTCTCACAGCTCCCTGTTATTCACTCTCTATTCATGTTTCTCATCATCTTTAACCCCTCATGTATGTATATAATATTACATATACTTTGATTCCAAATCTTATTCGATCTCGTGTTCCCACCTGAAAAAAAAGAAAAGAAAAATTTTGCATTAATTCTTTGGAGGCAGAAAAACATCTCAATCTTCATTCATCATGTTTACCTCTCCCAATGCCATACTGCTTATTAGCAGTTCTCTCAGTCTCCCCTGTTTCTCATTCCCTGCAAATTCTGTGTCTCTCATTCTTCGTCAACATTATCATCCTTCATTTTGCTTCTCATCATAATGCATCAACTTTCAACTTGCACTTTACTCTGAAAACTTCAACTGTATTTAGCAACTTTTTTTCTCTCTTCTTTTGCTTCTTCATTTTCACTCCGTGGCCCAGGGCAACATTCAACTCTAGTTCTGTTCAGTTGTATAAACATGATTTCTCTTTTTTCCCTTCATTTGATTCCATTCAGTCACTTTCATGTTCTAATCAAGAAACAAATCAACATAATTATAATTTCAAGTTACCCAAACAACCCTAGAAGCTCATTTTGGACCAAATTACTTTTGGTATACAAATTCATTCATGTACTTATGGGAGTTCAACCCTATTGCTACAAAAACCTTAAAAGCATCATCAAACAAATTGTTAGCTAAATTCATTTCAACATTATATTCAGTCGACAACTAGAATCTAGAACGTTTTCGTAGAGTAAAAGAAGGAAGCAATTCATCGATACAAATGAAAATATTGAATAAAAGAAAGAAAGTGATAAATAAAAGAAGATAAAAGTAAATGTTATCAACAGAATAAGAGAGTGAAATGAGAAACAGAAAAAAGAGCAAGAAACTTTTGTAAAGCAATGATAAATTTTTATGCAATAACAAACAAATGTTTAAGCTGTTGGAGTGAGTCAAGGGAGTGAAAATATATTACATATTGTATAATATGATTTTAGTTCAAATAAATGACAAAGTGAATATGCGTTTACATGCAACTTGTATATTTAAACAAAAGAATGGAGCAAATGGTTGCCAAAAAAGCACAAGCAGAATGTTGAGAAAAACTTTTTCATTTTACATTTCGTATTGCTGGGGTACTTTTTGCACTCCCTGAACACTCATCAAGTAGAAAATCTCTTTTTTTGATTTCAAGATCACTCTTTTCTATCACATTTTTCTTCCTATTAATAAAACTATTCTTTCCTTTTCACCTACATCATCTTTCCATTCAATAAAAAGTAACCTTGTTCAACCTTTACCTATTATATTTTAACCTTTTTAATGCTTTAGATTCCTTCAATTATTCATTTTCATTGCAAGTTTACCTGGTTTCTGTTGTTACCGTTATACAAGCAATGTAAATCACTTGTCACAACTGAAAGCAAAAAATGTTCCAAAAACTTTTTCGTCTCTCTTCCAACCTAGTCACATTGATGAAACTCACCTTTATTTCAAATATAATAGCATGTCATTAAAATTTTACGCAAAATTAAATATTTTTTTACCTTGCATTAACTTGCCTCTCTGTTTACCTTGGTTTAAACAATTTTTAGTCGGAATGAGGAACGAAGAGAACTGAAAGAGAAACTTGATAATTATAGTGAATGTTGAAAACTTTTCATCAAATGCTCCTCGAGTCAACCCATTATTCAGATTTAACCTCTACATTAACCTGTGATTATATTGATTTATCAATTTTTCTTTCTTTAACTCTTATTGCAAGCCAGCTCCTCTATCTAATGACAAGATGAGAAATGTAATTTGTTTCATTAGAGAAAAAAAAAGCCTCTCGCATTAAACTAATAAATTTCATGGTGAACTGAGTTGTATTCAAATTTTTTATTGAATCAGACCAAATTATCTCTATTTCTCACTCAAACATTTAGTCTTCTCTTTGATCGTTATGTATTACATGAATGAAATACGGAAATTAACATCTGCTTTTATTTAATAATGCATTTTCAGGATATCATAATAGTTTTATATTGCGATTGGAAGAAAGTAGAAATGAATCCATTGAAAATAGCAATAAGTACTTACCGAACATTATTTTAAGTACTATTTGTGAATCGGGTTTTGAGTCAATTTTGCATTTGAAATACTTTAATCAGTCGTATTTTTAGAGATGCGTTCAGTGAAAAAATGTGAATGTAATGCAATTACAGAAACAAGTAATACTTGAATAGAGCCAACCGTTTGGTGTAATTTGATATTGAAAGTGACCATTTTTTTAATTACATTTCACCAATTGTGGCTCTGCTCTAGGGAATTCAATTCAATTTAGTTTGTCCAAACGACAATTGATTTTCATACCAATCCAAATATATATACATATTCATTTTCTTTATAATTCACATAATTCTAATCATTTAATCAACACTGATCCCAACAGGGTTGGTATGCAATTTTGTTTTTAATAAATTGTAACATAGTGCAAAAACTTATAAATTCAATATTACAATAAATTGAAACAAAGTCTATAATTACCAAAATATACGGAATTATTCTTTTCAACTTTATTGGCCTAGCTTAGGAGCTTTTTAAACCTGAGCCAATCAATATTATGAAATCAATGCTTCCTGGTTTACCGATTAAAGACATTCCTCAGCTTCAATACATTTGCAGAAAAGTTTTGTGCTTTTATTATTTTTAGATACCGAAGCTGGCGAAAACGGGCTAGCTAGCCAGCTACATGTACGTATGTGTGGCTTCAGCTAATAGTCAAGTTGGCTAAAGTGGCTTAGAGCTGGCTGAAAGATGAGCTACTTAGCCAAACTTAAGTTTGAAAATGAAAATTTCAAACGCTTTTTTTGTTATTGACAAAGACAACATTGTTTTGCGCTAACTAAACCATTGTCTGTCCAAATTTTTGCTGTGTTACACATGCTAAACTTAATTTATCTAACAATGGCTGGAAAGTCTTTCTTTCGTTGTAATATTAATTTTATTGAAACCATATTATTAATGCAATGTATTTAAAATAGGTATCGGTTGCCTAAATAGATTGGCCCTGCACCATTAAAAGTTTGGCGAAAATATAATAAATGGAAATTTTTATGTTAATTTACAAGTAGATTGGTATGGCAAACCAAACACAATTACAAACGTCAAGATAGTGACGAAGAACTGGAATTCAAGGATTCAAATATTTTTACCATTGAAGTAATGTATGTAGCTTATTTTTTAGCTAAAACTGTTTGTTAGGAAAACTGGTTAAATTAGGTTTTGAGCTGAACCTACCTTTCCCTACCTACTTGAGGTAAAAAAAGGCCACAATTGGCTAAACTTTGTCGGGTCGTCCGTTTAGTGCAAGAGAAGATTCTCTCCCTCACTGAGCATAAAATGGCCGACATTTTTTTGTTCAGGTCACCAATATTAGACATTGCGTAAGCCTCATTCGACCAGATATTCAACTGTGACTAAAATCAACATAAAGTGTTTTAATAAAAGTAATTACTACTGTACAAGTGGCTAAGATTGAGATTTAACTATATTCTAAATAGTGAATAAGTGTAACAAAATAACTAAAATGAATTGTAGTTTTTAAAGTGATTACAACTGTATACATTGGTCAGAACTGAGATTCCATTCGGAGTGATAAACTTGGTTCTAAGTGACTAGAATTTGCGATTTCAAGGTGTTTTTCAAGTATAGATCTTGACGAAAGACAAAATACCCACCCGTTGGTAAACAACCTGATCTCCGACCACAGTTTCTAACCTACACATTGAAATCAATTACCAGGCTCTAGGAAACCAAATGGGCATCTTCTTACACTTCATAATTGTAACATCAATGAGATAAACATTAGTGCATCTATTAACCTCTAAAATTACTCTTTTTGCAGGAATAAAGCATTAAAAAAGAATTAAATGTATGTAAATTAAATCCCATATATTATGCACTATTCATAATTGCATTGATTTCTTCGTTTTTAAATCTAAATGAGATGACGCAACTCAGGATGCCAGGATTCATGAAATTCCTTTATTCGTTGTTCTCAATATTTTGAAATACTTGCTAAGTTGCCATAGAATAGGATAATATGCAACTTTTTTCAATAAGGCTATCATGCGACAATGTATTTTGAGTTTGTTCAACGATTAATAAAAAAACATAAATAAGGATTAACATGTTTATCTTACGTTGATTGCTGGCTCCAGCACTTTTTGAAAGTCAATGCAATGATAAATATTATATATTCAGTGGTTATAGAGCCTCAACTAACAATTGCCGTTTTCATAGAAAGAATGTAGAAAGTAAAAAAGAGAGAAGAATCTTGGATACAGTCTTTCATGGCGAAAATTCCTTGTCATAGAGGTACTCCAACAAATCATAATCAGAGACAGTTTATTCTGGCCAGTGACGCAAAGATAAGCGAGTTTTATAAATATTACTCCCAAATTGCTCGTACTGCTCTCTCAATACACCCTATTGATTTTGAAGAATATCCTTCCTATTTTTAACTACACATCGTCCATTTTATCGGCTTCGTAGTCAGTTTTTAATCGTTTGTGTATGGTATTGTGAAGAGTGGAACACTGAATACAACTGTCTACCAAACTACAAGTTCGATTAAAAGGGATGCTGTAAGAAATTTCGACCAGACAACCCAACAAGAAACAAAGGATGCTGTCTTGGTCCTCCGCTCACAAGTGAAGAAATTTATCAACCTGAATTCTATGGGATTGGACCCAACTGCTGTCGTAGTTGTGGGAGTGAAGACCCTAGAAGTTTGCTACAAATCATGATCCATAGTAAATCTGCTAATGGTCAAATCTCATATACTGCAGCGGCTGAAATGGAATCTCCTCTTAAAAGGATTGAGGGATGGAACATATATTCGCCAATAAGAACCAGTTTGACTTAAATTTACCCGACAAGTGAACTAATGGCTGAAAGAAAATTGATATCCCACTGATTAATTCCACATCCCTTTAAACTTATTCGATATTTTATCATGTTAACAAACCTGTTATTACTAAATATGATTCAGTATCTGAACCATACAACTAAATTTCAACATACAATAATTCTAGTCCTAATGTTATCTCTACATTGTCACCTACACTATTTTTCTTCACCATAAAGCTATATAGAACTAATGTATCCTCTAGATCTAAGACATAACTTACTGTTCTAATTGTTTGTCAACTCTTATTAATCCGCAGGTTCATCATGTATACACTGTAAACACATGTGCTCGAATTGTCAGGTGATGTACGCGATAGCAAATAAACTTAAAAAACCTCACCCACTAGAATGCCAAGCTTATAGAAGACCATTTAGATATGGCATTAGACCCAAAAGCGACATAAAGTCGATTGCAGTATGGGACCAATTAAAATTTTACTGTAAGTTCCCACCATATAGGAAAATTATAACTAATGGAGATTTTGAAAGGCATACAAATATCTGCCCACATAATTTAAAAAATTGTTCCTTATGCATAACATATAAATTACCCGAAGAATTTCATTCGAGATTTTGCATAAACCTTAGCTCTACTCAGAATGAACTACAATTGAAAAATCAACAATTGAGGAGAATTGCTTCAGAATTGGAAGATTATAAAGAAATGTTAAAAGAAGCTGAAAATAAGCATTGCAACAATGAACCCTTCGCAAAATACAAGCTTACGACCAACAGAACCCGCTTGATTATTGTAACTGAACAGTGGCTGTTCAGAATGGCGGCTGATATATGTTGATTAATGTCACTTTAGTAATAGATGGAGAAGTAAACGAGTATTTTGCTATTTATCACTGATACAACCTCAAACTACAAGGAACAGACTTTGCTGCGGTAAATGTATATCTATCCGCTGGCCAGAGCCATTCAGAATTACTGAAGGAATTAGAGGATTCAATGTTATCTTGGGAGCCATCTACGCTAATCCTCTTGTCAGTAAAACCCTTATGCTAGCAACATTTCTTATCACCAGCCTCTTCATTTATATCCTTTGTCGTTTCAAATCCGTTTTCTCAAAACTCTGTTGCAAAAAACTTATTGACCAGAAAAAAGCCAGACAACAAAAACATGTAGAAAAAGAAGAGACTCCGTTGACAGAATTAAATTCCCAACCCGAAAATGAACAAAAAGAAGAAATTGACCCCGAGCTCAAGTGATTACAAAACCTAACCCGGAATCATTGAAAATTAGCTTAGACATAGTTTTCATTTTCATCATTATTTTATTTCATTATTCAATTCAATCATAGTGCAATAATAACACTAACAGTTAGAAGTTATAAATCATTCGATGTCATCCAGTTGAAAATCAGCAGGCCAGACACCATTTAAATACCAGGGATCATTCAATCGAACGAAGCAGTTGTCGTATACTTGCACACCTTTCATATCACCAAGATAGTATACCACCCGAGCGAAAGAAATGTTAGAATAGGGAAAATTGAAACCAGTCAAGTGTCGATAGATCCGCATTAGCCGTCCTATTGTGAGCTGCTTCTTTTGCCGGTCAAAATGGTCAATTAATTACATAATGAGTTTTCTTTCTGAAAAGAAAAAAAACAGAGGAAAAGATAATTAGCCTAATCAGAAGAAAACATAACTGTGAATGATGAAAACTTACCATGAACACCGAAATTTATTGCATTCATTTTGAAAATAAAAAGTGAAAAGAGAAATCAGAGAAAAAAAACAATAATCAGAAAAGTTAGCAAAGATAACAGATTAGGAAGCAATAGATGAATGATAATATTATCAAATATTCAGCCGTTTTATATACTAGTAATGCGTTCAAACATTTCCATTTATGAGTATAAATTTCCGTATATATAATTTCTCAAGAAAACTTTTGATGGGAAAAAACCATACATTAAGCACAGGATACATTAAAGTAAAATTAACTTAAACAATATTCAATAAAAGACAATTAGAAGAAAGACAAAAAACGTAAAGCAGGTTAGTTAACATTTCCGTACATTGATCATTTACATATCCAATACTAGGCTGCATTATTATAAAAGAAAAAATTAAGAAAAGGATTGAGGGGAAGTGAGAGGCTCAAAATAATGAAAAAGCAAAAAAAATCAAATTGCTACAAGATAAAATTCACAAGATGCATTACATAACCCTAAACATCTTGATACATTGTGTCCCTGTGCATTCGACATTGCTCTACAATAAGAGAAAAGAAAATTTCAAAAAAAAGGATTGAGGGGAGCTGAGGGGGTCAAAAAAGAAAGGAAATAAAAATGTTGAAATTTCACTTTCTTGGCTCCAAGGCACAAGCTCGTGGTCTAGTCACCGTGGGGTTATATTTAGCACGCACACCTGGGAGAGGGCGACAGGATGGCTTGCGACGATCGATCATGTGATCTTCCCATTGCTTCACCATCTTATCTGAAATTTCATTGCTGTAGTCTTGAGTGGGGCCCAAATCCTTCTCACCGCTATAAACAACAGTAGCAAAAGGGAAAATTCTTGGAAAATCAGTGTCCCGAATTTTAATTTTATTTGGAATTTTATCTAGATCTATCCTCTCCACGCAACCAACTCGCCAAAAACGCTTCTTCTGTTTTATACCAACCACGTTATCTTTAATCACGCACAGGTCCTCGTCCTCAAGACCGCAATAAACACATTTAAACCAGCAAACTTTGGTTTTTTTATATATGCTATTTTCTCCACCTGTTCCTCCATTGTATCTGCCCAATCATGCAAAAGGCCCTAGTTACTCGTTTTTTGGGATCAAATTTCTCAAGATTTCTAAGCCGGTTCATCTTCACGATCGTTCCGCCAAATTCGACTCCGACCTCCACTCCAGCTCCGTCATTGTCAAAGCACCAATATTTGGTTTCGCATGGCCAATGATCTGCTGCTACCGGTATCATAACAGATTGGCATGTAGGTAGTGGTGCACATACCGGATCAGTCTCCATGTCAGTTTCTACGTTACCTCGGTCCTCTTCTCCAGTTTCAGTGTCCGCTCCAGGTTCATCTCCTTGCTGATTACCTTGCTGAGTCCCAGACTGGTCAGGGTCATTTCGTTGGTCAACCGGTGCGACGTTATCTGGACTCGCATTCGGAACATCTGCAGCGTATACTGCTGTAAGTTTGGACAGAATCATTGTTTGAACTTATTGATTTAATTTTGCAATTATTTCCAAAAGTTTGATTCAGATTAATCTATTTCGTTAATCTCATTATTTAAGATTATTGATTCTCATTGTATTATTGTTTTCAAAATTACGATTAAAACTACCTAGTTTGATAAATCTCATTGTTTAAATCTTTGGTCTTAATTGTGCATTTTGTTTCACGTTGGCTGTGACAATTCTGATAATGTGAGTTATCTTGTTTATTTCTACTACTACTCTATTTCAGAATCATAACATAAATTTCGAATTTCTTAATCTATTTATTGATTTTAATTAAGCAGTCGTCATTCTAAAAATGGTTTGCTATGTCGCACTATGCCGCACTATGCCGCACTATCTCGCACTATCTCGAAATATACATTTCGTAACAGTCGAATAGCCAATAACTTTTTTGTCCTTTGCTCGAATTCAAAATTTTGTTTAAATTCCAAATAGTTAATCTAGTCTATTCACCTGTTACGCCCTGTATATAGGAATTTATTTCGTTAAGTTCTTCATTGTCGATGTTGCCAGTCTGTGTTTAGTTATAATGTTGTAGTTTCAAAATATAAATCAAGTTCAACTTTTATCTTAAATTGGATAATTTGAGTCAATGAACATTACCTCGTTTTCAGTACGAGTGCATTCCTTAACTAGCTCTGTCCACTTTGAATGAATTCAACTTTTACTCTTCAGGTTATCATCATGCTTTGAAATTCAATCTTTTATTTGTAAATCTCTTGTTTCCTAGTTTTTTGGTGTGTTTCAACTCTGTTATGTAAGTAGTAGAGTCTAAAATGATGAGATAAAATTGAAACTGTAAATTGGCAACAGGTTTATCTTACCCTCTTGACAAAAGTACAGAAAGTCAGAAGACAAACAATAAAGAAAACGAATAAAGTTGAGAAAATGAAACATGATTTTTCTTATTCTAAATCTTCTCGAATTTCTGTCGAATGGTCAATCTATTGCAATAATCATTGTTTAACTTCATGGCAAATGACAAGTTTACTCGTCAAAAGCCAAAGTGATTAGATAATCTTATTCAATCAAATCTCACATATTCTAATTCAATTTGATTAACCAGTTGAAGCATATTTTCGCAAGAAAAGACAATATAAATAGAACCATTTCTTTCTCTTGCCATTCTCCCTTCCCTGCTCACAATACCATTTTCATCATGTCAGAATGTAATATCTTTATCCGTCAATTAATCCAAATTTTCTTGACCTTTTCTTTTTCTTTTATTATCAACCCAAACTTAATCCTTTATTCTCCATTTGATCATTTTCCTTTTTTACCTTGCAACGATTATTCCATCTTTCATTCATAACTAATACATTTCTATTTTTATTTTCACCCGACTGTTTTACTTGTTCACTCCAAGCCTTGAGGTGAATATGGTTACAAAAATACTATCATAATTTTATCTCAATGAGCAGAAAGAATAAGAAATTCAATTGTTAATGCCGATAAAGTTTATATTGGAAGAAAAAAGGATGAGAAAAAAAATGCAGTTGATGATATATTAATAAGACACTTTGAAAGGTAATTTATGTCACAAGAAGTGGAAAGAGAGGCAAGTGCATGAATGTGCAGGGATGAGGAAGAAGATGATGCCCTGAAACTGTCAGGTTACAAGTTTGTCAACTTAGTGATGAAATTAAGAGAGAATCAATATAATGTTGATCTCAAATGGAAGAAGCTTCCACCATTACTAACATCTTTTTTTCAAGGTTTATCTCTCATATTCTCATTCATTCATTTCTTTTTTTCCAATATTATCACAAACTGTTTCTTATTCTCATTTAGAATTCTTATTTTCTCTCAAATTTTCTTTGACTTTGACTTCGACAGTGAATGTGCTGGAAGCAATTTCTATTAGTGCAAATGCATTATTTTACCCCAGTTGCTACATTGTGATTCTCTGTGTAAATTGCACCCAGAAAAAGGAGAATCCATTATTCATGTCAAACATATGAAGTTAAAAGATTGCCCCAATTATTCTCAATGATGCATCTTTCCCTTTAACAATGTGTCATCTAATTATAGTAAATTAGGAAAAATTTGATGGTCAAATCAGATAATTCGAGTCACAATATTGACAGAGAAAGACAACACTTGCTTAGACCAAATTTAATCCAGTTGATTAACGCTGACAAGTGAAAAGATTAAGTTTTTGCTCATTTTTATCTTGTGAATTTCCTGGAACTACAAAATTTCTAACAAAGCGTTGTTTCAGAAATGATCGAAACTTATTATACATCTTGTGTTTCATCTGTCAAATTAAAAAACAATCAGATAAAAAAGTTTCACCGAAGTCATTAAGAGATGAACGTGTTCGGAAGAGAGAAAAGTTTTGTTTTGAATTGAAAATTGAACATTATCGATTGAGTATCTTGAATTGCTGAGTGAATGAATACCATTGTAACTTAGGATTAATTTATGTACTACCTCACTCCAGTCAGAGTTCTGATTGCAATTTGATTTTTAAATAAAAGACGAAAAACGGTTAACTTCAAAAGATGAACAAAAGATTTTGAACTGTAGTGCATAATTTACTTTTAGCCACATACCCGCGAATGTAAAGGTAAAAAGCTCAACCTTAAAATTCGATTCTACTTGTCCTGTGTTTGTTTGTGAAAAATTCAAACCCAAATCATAAGATTATGTTTTGAAAACACGAACAAAATGTTGTTTGGAACTTGCTTCACACTTTGATAACTTGAAGACTAATAATGAAAATAAACAAGAATAATTTGAAATGTAAACGAAATAAATGTAAATATGTGACAATAATACGCTATTTGATGGTCAAGTTCGGTTCAAGAATTTCCTATTTTCTATGTTACGGATATCGAACACATGCAACATGAATAGCTTAGCTTGTAACGATCTCAAAGTCCATGGAAATATACAGTCTTCAAACTCCAAAAGCAGGAAGGTTCTTTCAACTCTTTGTACAAAAATTTAATCAGACTAACCATTATTTGAAGCGGCAATAATATCAAAGCAAAGTGTTAATTTTTAATATGAATTACCAAATTATTAATAAAAAGAGGGAAATAACTGAGAGCAACTGAAACGTAAACTTAAGATTAAAGCACAGAAAAGACAAAATTGTGAAAATTATCTTGTTTCGAAACTACTCAGCAAACCTTGAATTACTGATCAAGATGAATCTGATTCGTGAACATTTTCTCTGCCTTTTCAAACCTTTTGCAAGTTTCAAGCAAAATGATTGCAATTTTGCGTGTTCACACCTCGACCAGATCAAATCAATAGCCCAATATAACAATAGTTTTAATTAATTCTATTACCCTTGAGAAGAATGAAGAGCTAAAAAGAAATGAAAATAAAAATTACAAGCAAAAAAGGATAAAAGAATAAAAGATCTAAAAAAGGTAATAACTGGCCACCTTGGAGAGCAAATAAAAAAATCTGCAGAAAAAGTTTTTTCTCTTCTCAACATGGGAGTGCGAAATTGGAGATGAAATATTTTTAATTCTAATTTACTCTTTACTCTGTTCAACCAAATATCATCATTTCAAGCTTTTCAACTTTTCCCAATTTACTTTGTAAAGGGCGCAACAAAAAAGTGCACGAAAATGTCTGAAGCATCAAAGAATCGATTAAAGTAAAAATTTTCATGAAATGCAGTTCAACTTGCAGTTTGCATCGAGACATTTCATCGCGATCATCGTTGATCATAGCCATTATATCTGTTTCTTATTCCCAACTCTTGAGCTTATTGTTGTGACTTTCATTCCTCTTTTTTTATTTCTCGAGAAAAAATCGTTTTCCTTTCCTTTTGTAAACAAGATTTACCTGAATCAGCTTATAGACTTTGTATTCATTATTTCTTCATCTCTTTTTAACTCCCTTGACTCTCTCTTTTCATCATCAATATATTTTTGGTGACCTTCTCATCTTCCCTATCTTCCACTACCAGATTATCTCCAACACTTTCTGGCTCACCATCATCATCATTTTATCTCATGAGAGTAGCTTTTCGATTATGGTTCAGGGAAGGTTGAAAATGATTTCTCTCTTATTTCAACCTCTTTTTTTATTGTGTTTATTGGTAAAACATTATTTTTTTTTCTTGAGAACATTTAACTCGACTGAAACTAGATTCAATTGGACTTTGTTGTCTGCATGATCAGATTATGAACTTAATGCAGATTATTTGCAAATTTATTGGAAAAGATTTTCTCTTATTCTCTCTCTTACTTTCATTTTTTCACTTGAATTGATTCATTCATTATTATCATTCTCTTGCCTTTCCCATTCTCTCTTCTCACATTTAGTACATCCAATAAACTTTGGTTATCTCTGTTTTATTTTCCATATTAGCATTTATCTTTTATTTTTCACTCCCTTATCCTTCCGTGCTTCGTATTTCTTTAGTTCAATAAAGATTGAAATATCAAATCAAGTGGTAATTCCATACACATTAAATTTTGGATCATCTTGAAATCCCAACCATATTCTTATGAATATGACTATAAATCAAAGCATTATTTTTTTTCCGTGATAATGTTTGTACGAGTTGAACATTCAAACAAGAAACTGAATCATCTCAAAACCAGGAAACTGGAAAGAACATGAAGAGTTCATTGGTTAAGAAATTAATTTGCACCTCATTTGCACGTAGCATCAATTCAAATGAACTTTTAATTGAAAACTGTTTGGTTCTGTTAGAGATTGAAAAATCAATGAAACATGATGCATTTTGCAATCAAACTTTTTGTCCAAAATTTTCCACCAAATGAATAACTTGGAATCGAAGAGAAAGCAAATCAAAAATGGAAAAGTAATCATCAAATCAAGGACATTGCAAAAGACAGTTTCATTGAATTTTGCTTTCTTCGTTATGTTTCAGGAAATAAATTCAGAATCAACATTTTCCAATCAAATTTACCAACTATTTTCTTGCACATATTGGCAACAATATTTGACCATAAATCACGTTGACCATTTCGTGATCTACCCGTTGCTTTATTGCATGTCAAGCAAAGGTCTGTAACCACTTAGCATCCTGTGTGATATGATATCCGGAAGAGTTGCCTTTAAACGAGAAAAGAGGTTTTCACTCGTTTCATCTACTCAATTCTTTTTATCTCTTGCATTGCTCTAAATTCTTGCTCAAAGATGGAAAATGATGAGGATAAAAATCGAAATTGCATGGTAACAGCCCATCAATTTCAGTCTGGTAACGCCAAAGAAATAATTTTTACTCTTTCCAAATTGCATTTCTTTCTTTCTTTCTCATCTCGAATCTAAAACCTGATTGTTCAAATTGCAAGTTGTTGTCTTGGTTTAATGTGTAGTAATATTTTAACCTAAAAATAAAGCAAATGAAATGAACTCGAACCAGAAAATAATTGACCAAACTTTTTTCACTCATTTTACTTATCGTTCATGTAATACTCAGTACAAAGAGACAGAGACCAAAAGCGTGTTTAAGTTTAAAGACTTCAACGAATTTTAAACGCAACAAGAGCACGGAAAAGCAAAGAGTCAAAGTTTAAAGCCGCGCTGAGAGCTATGCACTTATTGGCAAATGAAGATAACTCGAGTAGAGGACAATGTAACTGAGAGATGCACTGATGTGCTGGATTGGTGCAAGAAGATCTAATTTCTGTTATGTTTCGACAATAAGTTTAAATATTGGGATGAAATCACAAGGAGTTAATAATCGAATAGATGGAGATGAAAAATATCATGAATGAGTGAAGTAATGTGTCATCTTATTGAGTAAAACTAAACAGTTTAGAACTCGAATTATAACTTAATCTTTCCATTTCATTTTATCCTTGTTTATTACTTTCTTTTTGCTCCTTCTTATCTTTCTCCTTCTCAACATCATCATCTTCATATCTTTTTTTCATTGCATTCAAATTGTTTGCTAAATTGAATAATAGAAGGGAAAAAATGAAAAGATTATAAAGAAAAGAAAATTTTTTCAATTTTATTACATTAATATTTTCATGTTATTTTCATTTTTTCACTCCCAATCGCCAACTTTTACTCCATTTGTAAGTATTTATCTGCATTTTTTCCTCAAACACATTCCATGATGTTGCGAAACATGAGAAAAGAAAAGATGAAAAAATGGAATCGTTATCTTGATAATGGAAACTATGAATGATGAATACAAAATAAAATGTATAAAGTGAGCGTAATAACAAAAATAATGCTGTAATGAAAACTTTTCTTCTCAATTGCATCTTCATTTTCTAATCTTGAACATTTGTCTTCTGTTTTCCCATTCATTCAAAACAAACTTTTGACACTTTGATTTTAACTATTTCACTATCGATAAGAATGACTACAAAATAGACTTTTTGGCCTCTCATTTTCTTTCTACTCACCTTAACTTTATTATTGTTATTCCTTTGATTGCGAGTTTTTCATTGATAACATTTAAAAAATCAGATTGCGAAATTGAAAGCATGTGAGAAACGAGGAAAAAAGCAAAGAGTATAACTCTTTGGAAAAAAGGATTATTTTGTACTCTTTTTTCATTCTCTTTTTTCAAGTAATCATGATTTTTTCTTTTCTTTTCTCTATTTTCTCTTCCTCATCACTCCATGAAAATGTAAATCAAAGGAAATGCATTTTTGCCGCTTTGCTTGATACAATTTTGCTCTTCTTTTTCATTCTTCCATATTCTTATGTGAACACAAGAAAAGAAAATATTAATTGAATTGAGAATGCAGAAAAAAGCTGGTAAAAAGCATCTGTCAAGTTATCTTATTCAAACTCTCATTCAAGAGTCATTTTATCATGAAAATACTTTTGTCTCTTTATCTCAACTTACTAAATAAAATTTATATTTGATGTAAAAGTAGAAATTCAATTTGTCTTGAAACGTTCAATTTTCATATGCTCTATCCATGTAATACTTTCAAAGACTTCAATATGATAGAGCATAATCGAATTCCAACAGCAATGTAATACTTTTAAATGACTTAAAGAGTAACATTATTCTTTTGTCAGGTTTGATCATTCATTGATAATCAAGAAAACTTAGAAAACAATTTACAAAAATCTGAATAGAGTGCTTGAATGAATGAAAAAATCAAACAATTGAATCTTTTTCAATCATAACATAAGTTTGAAGTTTTTCATCAGATCTGCAGAAAGAGGACCAAGAATCCAAACCA
Source organism: Tetranychus urticae (assembly GCF_039701765.1). Lineage (NCBI taxonomy): Eukaryota > Metazoa > Arthropoda > Arachnida > Trombidiformes > Tetranychidae > Tetranychus > Tetranychus urticae. Next base: position 17,546,460 of record NC_142958.1, on the reverse strand, counting down.
GAATTATTCTTGAACGGAATTTTTCTATTGATATTTTCTAATAAAGCTCTGATTATTCTTGGCAGAATATTTATAATTAGAGAGTTTCAAGGTTCATGTAAAAATATACAAATAACGAAGACAAATGCCAAATGCTTGCTGGTTGGTAAATAGCTTTCTATTTAATAATCAACTGTCGATCAACTTGATGCAAGGCTAAAATTATTGCTGTTTCTGTTTCTATTTACTTTACTTTTTGCATGAAAAAGAGTTTATTCAACGCTGAATACGTTTCATCTTGAGCTTCTCTTTTCCAATTCTTGATGATATTTCCCTTTAATACGTTTCTCTTTTCAAATCTCAACCATTGCCTTTCTTGGCTTTTCAGTTATCTTACGATTTCGACTTTAGCATTATCTTTGTCCACATTACCTCAAACCTTTGCAGTTCATTCTCTTCTTCCTTTTTCAATGAATGAAATCATCATTAACAGTATATTGATGCTAAAGAAAGATGAGCTATCGGATAAAATAAAGGATTGACTGACTCAGAAATTACAGGGTCAATTTCATTCTTTTTTCAACTTCATTTTGATCAACATCATTATCATTTGCTTCATCATCAGCGCCCCAAAAACATCATCTGAACATTTCAGCAGCTTTGGTTTGAAGAGAAAATATTACTTTTATTAACACTAAAGCAGACCAAGTAAAACCACTTCTTTTCAGTTTACTCTTTACTCATCAATTTCATTTTCTCATCATCTAATCTTTTCCTTTTTAAGAGTCAATCATTTTCACTATTCATTTCAGAAAATTTCTTTTTTCTTCTTACATTGCCTTTTTCTCTTCAACACGGCAATTGATTTTGAAATAATCATCATTTTATTCAGCAAATAAACTTTATTCCATTCAATCTTTTCCATTGCTCATTAAGGTAAAATCGGTGTTATTAATACTTATATCCATAAAAATCCAATAAACTGTTTACTTTTCCATCTAATATACTCAAATATTTTCTTGAGATGCTTTCTCGTTTCATCTAATACATTTAGATTTTCTATGAATATAATTCAGTTCAATTACCTGTCTAATGTTTGTCAATGATTTTGGAAATGTAAATTTTATTTTGATATCAGATTCAAAGCAGTCAATTACTGCTATGTGTATGAAAGCGATAGCGGAATCGAATTCCTCATAAATTGATGTTTTTTATCATTGTAGCAATGTTTATTGAGTTTTCTTGATCTCGACTCATAATCCATTCTTAATATGCTGAATAGTTTATCACATCTAAATATATAATAATATTCATATAACCTTTGAATGAGGGAATTCTGCCGTTTATAAGCTTTAATTCAACAATGAAATATAAAAGTTTACTTGACAAATAAAGCAAAAATTAACAGGTACTCAAACAGTACAGCCAATTTTCTAGAAAAATCGAATGCTTCATGATTTTACAATCAAAATTACTCTGGATTATTCATATGTTTTGCCAGTAGTCTGATAATCAAACATCTTTCTCTTTAGCATTGATTAGTTCATTTAAATAATTTTCCATACTCAGAAGCAGCAATAATCTTCGAACAATAAGTTTAAACTCTATGAACTATATTCGGTCAATTTGTCATTTCGAATTATGAATGAATAAAAAATCTATCTTGTTTTTCGTCAGCTGTTGAATCCGGCATTTGCTTTTAATTTACAACTTTACCTTGTAATACGTGAAAAGTCATCAATACGGTAAAGACTGAGAAACCTTTAATCTACAGATGAACAAGGTGAAAAGAAAGCTTTGGTTAGTTATTATATTTTGGAATTTACTTTCGTAATTGAATCGTAAAGATTAAAGAAGAACTATAAAGGGTTAATTATAATAAGATTGTGATTCTGATAAGATTAAATAATTTCAGAAATTCAAATCTCATCAAACAAAACTTCGCTACAAATAAATTGAGCAGGGTTTCAATTGCATATTTCATTTTCATTTTAATACAAATATGCTTGCGTTCGTTGGAATAGTGAATTGGTATAACTGTTTGATCATCAGTGTCTGAATTAAGTGCACTAAAAATTCTATACAAACAGAGACTAACCTAAATGAATAAATTTCAAGAAACGAATATCAAATGATGCTAAATTTGATGAATTTCAACTAAAAAGCACATTGATGTAGAAACAGATAGAAATATGGGTACCAGTAAACAGCACAATATTTTCGCTGCACCTGATCCAACTTAAAAGTCAATAAGATAATTATAATCATGACTATGCTTGCACAGGCAAGTCTGCCATGCAATTAATCAATAGCCTTGTAAAATGTTTAGATAAGGTGATTTTAATTTCAAAAAGTTTTTACAGGTGCCGAATGTATAATGACAAGTCTTGCTTTTTTGGGTATAAAAAGACGATAGAACTGGTAATCTACATCAATTCAAATTTGTTTAGTAACAGAAAATCACTAAAACAAAATGAATACCAACCTAGTATTTTTGTGTCTATTTCTCACCACATGCTCATTGATTCATTCATCCCATTCAAACAGCCTTTCAAAATGGAATCCAATGAAAGCAGCTATATCGATACCAATGAAAATGTTAGATGGTGAAAAACACATCCACAACGTAACTGGAAAACCTCATACAACTGCAACAACATCTAAACCAGGTTCTTCAGGAGGTTCAGCAGCATCAGCATCAGCAGCAGCAGCTTCAGATTCATCATCAGGACCAACATCAAACAGTAACTCAGCTAACTCAGCATCATCAGGATCAGGATCTTCAGGTTCATCAGCAGCTTCATCAGGAGCTTCAGGAACATCAACCACAACAACATCAACAAGCTCAACATCAGCAGCTTCAGACTCAGGTTCATCTGCACCAGCAACATCATCAACTAATGGATCAGGATCAGGATCAGCAGCTTCAAGTTCAGCAGCATCAGCATCAGCAGCAGCAGCTTCAGATTCATCATCAGGACCAACATCAAACGGTAACTCAGCTAACTCAGCATCATCAGGATCAGGATCTTCAGGTTCATCAGCAGCTTCATCAGGAGCTTCAGGAACATCAACAAGCTCAACATCAGGAGCTTCAGGTTCAGGATCATCTGGTTCAGGATCAGGACAAGGATCAAGTTCATCAGCAGCAGCCTCAGGTTCATCATCAGCAGCTTCAGACTCAGGTTCATCTGCACCAGCAACATCATCAACTAATGGATCAGGATCAGGATCAGCAGCTTCAAGTTCAGCAGCATCAGCATCAGCAGCAGCAGCTTCAGATTCATCATCAGGACCAACATCAAACGGTAACTCAGCTAACTCAGCATCATCAGGATCAGGATCTTCAGGTTCATCAGCAGCTTCATCAGGAGCTTCAGGAACATCAACAAGCTCAACATCAGGAGCTTCAGGTTCAGGATCATCTGGTTCAGGATCAGGACAAGGATCAAGTTCATCAGCAGCAGCCTCAGGTTCATCATCAGCAGCTTCAGACTCAGGTTCATCTGCACCAGCAACATCATCAACTAATGGATCAGGATCAGGATCAGCAGCTTCAAGTTCAGCAGCATCAGCATCAGCAGCAGCAGCTTCAGATTCATCATCAGGACCAACATCAAACGGTAACTCAGCTAACTCAGCATCATCAGGATCAGGATCTTCAGGTTCATCAGCAGCTTCATCAGGAGCTTCAGGAACATCAACAAGCTCAACATCAGGAGCTTCAGGTTCAGGATCATCTGGTTCAGGATCAGGACAAGGATCAAGTTCATCAGCAGCAGCCTCAGGTTCATCATCAGCAGCTTCAGACTCAGGTTCATCTGCACCAGCAACATCATCAACTAATGGATCAGGATCAGGATCAGCAGCTTCAAGTTCAGCAGCATCAGCAGCAGCAGCTTCAGATTCATCATCAGGACCAACATCAAACGGTAACTCAGCTAACTCAGCATCATCAGGATCAGGATCTTCAGGTTCATCAGCAGCTTCATCAGGAGCTTCAGGAACATCAACCACAACAACATCAACAAGCTCAACATCAGGAGCTTCAGGTTCAGGATCATCTGGTTCAGGATCAGGACAAGGATCAAGTTCATCAGCAGCAGCCTCAGGTGCATCATCAGCAGCTTCAGACTCAGGTTCATCTGCACCAGCAACATCATCAACTAATGGATCAGGATCAGGATCAGCAGCTTCAAGTTCAGCAGCATCAGCATCAGCAGCAGCAGCTTCAGATTCATCATCAGGACCAACATCAAACGGTAACTCAGCTAACTCAGCATCATCAGGATCAGGATCTTCAGGTTCATCAGCAGCTTCATCAGGAGCTTCAGGAACATCAACAAGCTCAACATCAGGAGCTTCAGGTTCAGGATCATCTGGTTCAGGATCAGGACAAGGATCAAGTTCATCAGCAGCAGCCTCAGGTTCATCATCAGCAGCTTCAGACTCAGGTTCATCTGCACCAGCAACACCATCAACTAATGGATCAGGATCAGGATCAGCAGCTTCAAGTTCAGCAGCATCAGCATCAGCAGCAGCAGCTTCAGATTCATCATCAGGACCAACATCAAACGGTAACTCAGCTAACTCAGCATCATCAGGATCAGGATCTTCAGGTTCATCAGCAGCTTCATCAGGAGCTTCAGGAACATCAACCACAACAACATCAACAAGCTCAACATCAGGAGCTTCAGGTTCAGGATCATCTGGTTCAGGATCAGGACAAGGATCAAGTTCATCAGCAGCAGCCTCAGGTGCATCATCAGCAGCTTCAGACTCAGGTTCATCTGCACCAGCAACATCATCAACTAATGGATCAGGATCAGGACCAGCAGCTTCAAGTTCAGCAGCATCAGCATCAGCAGCAGCAGCTTCAGATTCATCATCAGGACCAACATCAAACGGTAACTCAGCTAACTCAGCATCATCAGGATCAGGATCTTCAGGTTCATCAGCAGCTTCATCAGGAGCTTCAGGAACATCAACAAGCTCAACATCAGGAGCTTCAGGTTCAGGATCATCTGGTTCAGGATCAGGACAAGGATCAAGTTCATCAGCAGCAGCCTCAGATTCATCATCAGCAGCTTCAGACTCAGGTTCATCTGCACCAGCAACACCATCAACTAATGGATCAGGATCAGGATCAGCAGCTTCAAGTTCAGCAGCATCAGCATCAGCAGCAGCAGCTTCAGATTCATCATCAGGACCAACATCAAACGGTAACTCAGCTAACTCAGCATCATCAGGATCAGGATCTGTAGGTTCATCAGCAGCTTCATCAGGAGCTTCAGGAACATCAACCACAACAACATCAACAAGCTCAACATCAGGAGCTTCAGGTTCAGGATCATCTGGTTCAGGATCAGGACAAGGATCAAGTTCATCAGCAGCAGCCTCAGGTTCATCATCAGCAGCTTCAGACTCAGGTTCATCTGCACCAGCAACATCATCAACTAATGGATCAGGATCAGGATCAGCAGCTTCAAGTTCAGCAGCATCAGCATCAGCAGCAGCAGCTTCAGATTCATCATCAGGACCAACATCAAACGGTAACTCAGCTAACTCAGCATCATCAGGATCAGGATCTTCAGGTTCATCAGCAGCTTCATCAGGAGCTTCAGGAACATCAACAAGCTCAACATCAGGAGCTTCAGGTTCAGGATCATCTGGTTCAGGATCAGGACAAGGATCAAGTTCATCAGCAGCAGCCTCAGGTTCATCATCAGCAGCTTCAGACTCAGGTTCATCTGCACCAGCAACACCATCAACTAATGGATCAGGATCAGGATCAGCAGCTTCAAGTTCAGCAGCATCAGCATCAGCAGCAGCAGCTTCAGATTCATCATCAGGACCAACATCAAACGGTAACTCAGCTAACTCAGCATCATCAGGATCAGGATCTTCAGGTTCATCAGCAGCTTCATCAGGAGCTTCAGGAACATCAACAAGCTCAACATCAGGAGCTTCAGGTTCAGGATCATCTGGTTCAGGATCAGGACAAGGATCAAGTTCATCAGCAGCAGCCTCAGGTTCATCATCAGCAGCTTCAGACTCAGGTTCATCTGCACCAGCAACATCATCAACTAATGGATCAGGATCAGGATCAGCAGCTTCAAGTTCAGCAGCATCAGCAGCAGCAGCTTCAGATTCATCATCAGGACCAACATCAAACGGTAACTCAGCTAACTCAGCATCATCAGGATCAGGATCTTCAGGTTCATCAGCAGCTTCATCAGGAGCTTCAGGAACATCAACCACAACAACATCAACAAGCTCAACATCAGGAGCTTCAGGTTCAGGATCATCTGGTTCAGGATCAGGACAAGGATCAAGTTCATCAGCAGCAGCCTCAGGTGCATCATCAGCAGCTTCAGACTCAGGTTCATCTGCACCAGCAACATCATCAACTAATGGATCAGGATCAGGACCAGCAGCTTCAAGTTCAGCAGCATCAGCATCAGCAGCAGCAGCTTCAGATTCATCATCAGGACCAACATCAAACGGTAACTCAGCTAACTCAGCATCATCAGGATCAGGATCTTCAGGTTCATCAGCAGCTTCATCAGGAGCTTCAGGAACATCAACAAGCTCAACATCAGGAGCTTCAGGTTCAGGATCATCTGGTTCAGGATCAGGACAAGGATCAAGTTCATCAGCAGCAGCCTCAGATTCATCATCAGCAGCTTCAGACTCAGGTTCATCTGCACCAGCAACACCATCAACTAATGGATCAGGATCAGGATCAGCAGCTTCAAGTTCAGCAGCATCAGCATCAGCAGCAGCAGCTTCAGATTCATCATCAGGACCAACATCAAACGGTAACTCAGCTAACTCAGCATCATCAGGATCAGGATCTGTAGGTTCATCAGCAGCTTCATCAGGAGCTTCAGGAACATCAACCACAACAACATCAACAAGCTCAACATCAGGAGCTTCAGGTTCAGGATCATCTGGTTCAGGATCAGGACAAGGATCAAGTTCATCAGCAGCAGCCTCAGGTTCATCATCAGCAGCTTCAGACTCAGGTTCATCTGCACCAGCAACATCATCAACTAATGGATCAGGATCAGGATCAGCAGCTTCAAGTTCAGCAGCATCAGCATCAGCAGCAGCAGCTTCAGATTCATCATCAGGACCAACATCAAACGGTAACTCAGCTAACTCAGCATCATCAGGATCAGGATCTTCAGGTTCATCAGCAGCTTCATCAGGAGCTTCAGGAACATCAACAAGCTCAACATCAGGAGCTTCAGGTTCAGGATCATCTGGTTCAGGATCAGGACAAGGATCAAGTTCATCAGCAGCAGCCTCAGGTTCATCATCAGCAGCTTCAGACTCAGGTTCATCTGCACCAGCAACACCATCAACTAATGGATCAGGATCAGGATCAGCAGCTTCAAGTTCAGCAGCATCAGCATCAGCAGCAGCAGCTTCAGATTCATCATCAGGACCAACATCAAACGGTAACTCAGCTAACTCAGCATCATCAGGATCAGGATCTTCAGGTTCATCAGCAGCTTCATCAGGAGCTTCAGGAACATCAACAAGCTCAACATCAGGAGCTTCAGGTTCAGGATCATCTGGTTCAGGATCAGGACAAGGATCAAGTTCATCAGCAGCAGCCTCAGGTTCATCATCAGCAGCTTCAGACTCAGGTTCATCTGCACCAGCAACATCATCAACTAATGGATCAGGATCAGGATCAGCAGCTTCAAGTTCAGCAGCATCAGCATCAGCAGCAGCAGCTTCAGATTCATCATCAGGACCAACATCAAACGGTAACTCAGCTAACTCAGCATCATCAGGATCAGGATCTTCAGGTTCATCAGCAGCTTCATCAGGAGCTTCAGGAACATCAACAAGCTCAACATCAGGAGCTTCAGGTTCAGGATCATCTGGTTCAGGATCAGGACAAGGATCAAGTTCATCAGCAGCAGCCTCAGGTTCATCATCAGCAGCTTCAGACTCAGGTTCATCTGCACCAGCAACACCATCAACTAATGGATCAGGATCAGGATCAGCAGCTTCAAGTTCAGCAGCATCAGCATCAGCAGCAGCAGCTTCAGATTCATCATCAGGACCAACATCAAACGGTAACTCAGCTAACTCAGCATCATCAGGATCAGGATCTTCAGGTTCATCAGCAGCTTCATCAGGAGCTTCAGGAACATCAACCACAACAACATCAACAAGCTCAACATCAGGAGCTTCAGGTTCAGGATCATCTGGTTCAGGATCAGGACAAGGATCAAGTTCATCAGCAGCAGCCTCAGGTTCATCATCAGCAGCTTCAGACTCAGGTTCATCTGCACCAGCAACACCATCAACTAATGGATCAGGATCAGGATCAGCAGCTTCAAGTTCAGCAGCATCAGCATCAGCAGCAGCAGCTTCAGATTCATCATCAGGACCAACATCAAACGGTAACTCAGCTAACTCAGCATCATCAGGATCAGGATCTTCAGGTTCATCAGCAGCTTCATCAGGAGCTTCAGGAACATCAACAAGCTCAACATCAGGAGCTTCAGGTTCAGGATCATCTGGTTCAGGATCAGGACAAGGATCAAGTTCATCAGCAGCAGCCTCAGGTTCATCATCAGCAGCTTCAGACTCAGGTTCATCTGCACCAGCAACACCATCAACTAATGGATCAGGATCAGGATCAGCAGCTTCAAGTTCAGCAGCATCAGCATCAGCAGCAGCAGCTTCAGATTCATCATCAGGACCAACATCAAACGGTAACTCAGCTAACTCAGCATCATCAGGATCAGGATCTTCAGGTTCATCAGCAGCTTCATCAGGAGCTTCAGGAACATCAACCACAACAACATCAACAAGCTCAACATCAGGAGCTTCAGGTTCAGGATCATCTGGTTCAGGATCAGGACAAGGATCAAGTTCATCAGCAGCAGCCTCAGGTTCATCATCAGCAGCTTCAGACTCAGGTTCATCTGCACCAGCAACATCATCAACTAATGGATCAGGATCAGGATCAGCAGCTTCAAGTTCAGCAGCATCAGCATCAGCAGCAGCAGCTTCAGATTCATCATCAGGACCAACATCAAACGGTAACTCAGCTAACTCAGCATCATCAGGATCAGGATCTTCAGGTTCATCAGCAGCTTCATCAGGAGCTTCAGGAACATCAACAAGCTCAACATCAGGAGCTTCAGGTTCAGGATCATCTGGTTCAGGATCAGGACAAGGATCAAGTTCATCAGCAGCAGCCTCAGGTTCATCATCAGCAGCTTCAGACTCAGGTTCATCTGCACCAGCAACACCATCAACTAATGGATCAGGATCAGGATCAGCAGCTTCAAGTTCAGCAGCATCAGCATCAGCAGCAGCAGCTTCAGATTCATCATCAGGACCAACATCAAACGGTAACTCAGCTAACTCAGCATCATCAGGATCAGGATCTTCAGGTTCATCAGCAGCTTCATCAGGAGCTTCAGGAACATCAACAAGCTCAACATCAGGAGCTTCAGGTTCAGGATCATCTGGTTCAGGATCAGGACAAGGATCAAGTTCATCAGCAGCAGCCTCAGGTTCATCATCAGCAGCTTCAGACTCAGGTTCATCTGCACCAGCAACACCATCAACTAATGGATCAGGATCAGGATCAGCAGCTTCAAGTTCAGCAGCATCAGCATCAGCAGCAGCAGCTTCAGATTCATCATCAGGACCAACATCAAACGGTAACTCAGCTAACTCAGCATCATCAGGATCAGGATCTTCAGGTTCATCAGCAGCTTCATCAGGAGCTTCAGGAACATCAACAAGCTCAACATCAGGAGCTTCAGGTTCAGGATCATCTGGTTCAGGATCAGGACAAGGATCAAGTTCATCAGCAGCAGCCTCAGGTTCATCATCAGCAGCTTCAGACTCAGGTTCATCTGCACCAGCAACACCATCAACTAATGGATCAGGATCAGGATCAGCAGCTTCAAGTTCAGCAGCATCAGCATCAGCAGCAGCAGCTTCAGATTCATCATCAGGACCAACATCAAACGGTAACTCAGCTAACTCAGCATCATCAGGATCAGGATCTTCAGGTTCATCAGCAGCTTCATCAGGAGCTTCAGGAACATCAACCACAACAACATCAACAAGCTCAACATCAGGAGCTTCAGGTTCAGGATCATCTGGTTCAGGATCAGGACAAGGATCAAGTTCATCAGCAGCAGCCTCAGGTTCATCATCAGCAGCTTCAGACTCAGGTTCATCTGCACCAGCAACACCATCAACTAATGGATCAGGATCAGGATCAGCAGCTTCAAGTTCAGCAGCATCAGCATCAGCAGCAGCAGCTTCAGATTCATCATCAGGACCAACATCAAACGGTAACTCAGCTAACTCAGCATCATCAGGATCAGGATCTTCAGGTTCATCAGCAGCTTCATCAGGAGCTTCAGGAACATCAACCACAACAACATCAACAAGCTCAACATCAGGAGCTTCAGGTTCAGGATCATCTGGTTCAGGATCAGGACAAGGATCAAGTTCATCATCAGCATCTGGACCGCACGCAAATTCAATGCAATCTATCGCTTCTCGTTATGTTAACTCTGCAGGTCAAACTTGTTTATGTTATGCCTAGATGTATCAGAAAAGTTGAAATAAATTGCAGGGGCTAAATTATAATCACAAAGATAATAAATTATAAAACGAATTATTCATAACGGAAATATAGCTTAATTGTTTATGTTGAAACTAGAGCGGATTTAAAATCACGACAGGTTTCACGATTTGCAACGATATGATTGAAAAATAGAGCTTTGTCATTTCTGGGTTTTGCTTAGTGCTTGCGATTCAAGTGATAAATTAGCCAAGTATCTTGTCATTTCTTGTGTTAATTTTGTCTTAGTAGCATTTCTAGTTTGTCCAGGCTGCAACTGAGGCTTTATTACTAAAATGAAAGTGGTATTCTTGAACTTTTGCAATGCTCTGTATCTGCATGGTTGAAAAAATTGAGAATGGATCAGAGGATTGACAAAGGTAAGTGCAGATCAGAAATGAAGATTATATAATTAGCAAACTGCTATTGAAGAATATTAAGGATGAAGTTTGATCATATTGTGGTTTTAATCTGTTTATTTGGATTTTCATCTGCAGGAAAAATTTAATCAACGAAATAGCATAAGATTTGAAACAACTGTCAACGCCTCAACATCAAATAAACAAACAAGAAAGCTATTGATCTTTAGCTTTAGAGCTTTCATGATTATGACCTTTATCATAACCATCGCGATAAAATTAAATTCTTTGTTGCCATTTGTGGAATGAAGAAAAAGATCAGAGAGAACACAATGTTTATCATTCATTGACTTTTAGTTGAAATTGCTGCATTTTTCTATGGATTGGTGGATCAGATTGATGAGTGGTAATAATATAACATGATATAATCGTATTCAGTGAGAGTAAACATAAAGGCCTATTAAATTTACTTGGGATGTTCAAGAAAAGAATTATAAGGAGTTAATGAATATAATAATAATAAGTAGTGGATCATACTGAAAATCATCATAATAATGATAAGTATTATTTCTTATGTTTATATTTGCAAGTAAGGGATAAAGGATAAGCCATCAATCAGGGCAAAGTTAATCAGCTAGATGTAATTTAATTTGTTGATAAAGTGTGTCCAAAGTGTCAATTTTCCCAGTAACCACTTAGTTGGAATGAATTTTGTGTTTTGTTATCTGGAAAACATGAGAAGGGTGACGACGAAAAAAAGGAGGGAAAAAAGGAGAAAATTACTTTCAACATTTTCTTAGATTTTGTTTTACTTTTACCTCCTTTTTTCATCTTCATTATCATCAATTTTGTCAATATCATTAGCTTGAATATTAAGTAATTTTTGCTTCAAATGGATTGATTTGTTTCGTTTTTCTTTATAAACAACTATTTTGGAAAATAAATAACGTCATTGACACGAGATGATATTCATTCACATGCCTATTTACACATTCATATTATTCAATTGTTTCGCATTCTTGAATAAACTTTAATTCAGTGTGAAGAAAACTTGATCAGATAATGAACATTTTCAATTTGGCCAAATTGGAAGCAAATACTCAACTATCGATATGCATTGCAATTCAATAACTTTTTGTCAACCATCCAATGTCAATCATGGCAGAATGTTGATGAAAATGATATTCATGATATACAACTTTGTTACAATCCGTTTAGCCCATGAATAAGACTCGATAGAAATACAAGTTGAATCTCAATTTCATTTTCAACCTCACTTTCGACTGTCCCCACACTAACTGTTTGAAGAAAAGTCGATGTCAATCTTGAAAACTGTGCTATTCTTTACCTAAGACAGATGCATTTCTCTGCTATGTAACCAAAGATTTGAACATCTCGTTAGTCAACTTTCAATCCTGAGATTGATTCTGAATTTCATTAAAATTTTTGTTTTAAGTAAACAAATCGATGAAAATTATTGCGCTCGTTTTTGTCAAGATTGATATTCACCTTAGGAGATGACAAAACATCTAAACTTTTAAATCCATTTTTATCATATTTTCTTTTCTCTTTCTTTTATTCTTTGATTGAACTGTTTTGCTCGTCTTCCAAATTGAATAAATAATGAACTAATAAAGAGGTGAAGTAAAAAAGCCATCATTATTATCTTCATTGATGATGATAATGGTGGCCATAAAAGACTGACAAAGATTATCATAATAGTTTCCTTGGAATTGAAATGCCTTTTAAAACTATTTTGACTTGCAGCTCATTTAGTCTGATTATTCAATTCTTTGGGTTAAATTATGATTGCATTGTAACTGGAAAAAGGGTGGTAAGGGTGAGAAGGAAAATAAAAAATTTTCTTTGCGAACTTTCAAACAAATTGAAATATTTCCAGTATGGTTTGAATATCAGTGAAGAGAGAAAAACAAAAAAGGACAAAATCTGCTATATTAAACACTTTGCGCACATTTATATTCCATACTTTGCTTTCGTAGCTTTACTTTTTGAGCACTTGATGAACAAGAAAAAATAATCATCGAAACGGAAAATGGCTCCTTAAAATGGAATGGAAGAAAATTTGTCTCAAAAAAGTGTCTGAATTTCAAACATATTAATAAAGGGTTGTTGATAAGTGGGGCTGCAATTTTCAATCAAAAATTAGATACAGAAACGTTTCAATAAAATCTTCCAAAATTTCAGGATATAAGGTATGACCGGTAAAGTTTGAGAATAATTTTTCAGAATTGGATTGCGTCAGTTAGACTAATGACTTTAATTTTGAATATTTCAAGAGATTGTTCCGTAATAAAATATCAGTATCTCATCAACAGTAGCAAGGTGATCTTCTGACCTTTTTATTTCGGAATAACCTCTTGAAATATTCGAAATTAAATTCATTAGTCTAACTGACGCAATCCGATGCTGAAAAATTTATTCTCAAACTTTACCGGTCATACCTTACTATTTAAATACTCTAGATTATTTATCAGTCATCTAATAATTGCATTGATCCTTTTCTTGTAAGCAGGCGAAGTTTCAATATCAAACCAGCCACCAAAGTTTGCCCAGAAGTTTGTCAACTTTTTTATATATTATGAATATTTGACTCAAATTTTTTTTTAAAAATTGATATTTTCGCATGGTATGAGCCGCATTTGTATTCTTGTTTGAAAACAGGCAAGAATTTCAGCCCCGCAAATCTTATATGAAATTTTCGGCTCTGGAGAGTAAATGGATTTTTTTCACTCCATGTTAAATTTACATAGAGCTGGCAAGCTTTTTTAAAAAGGTACTGATTGAATTTTATTTAAGTAATTGAAATCATTTTAATGAATTATGCATCAAAATGAAGTCACAAGTTTGGACATTCCGGCCATTCAGTTTTTTCAATCGTTTTCACATTAATTCCTATTAGATTATTGTTTTTAATTTTGCAATTTACTTATAAACAACCCTTTAATTATTTATTTGTAGCTATCCGAATGAAAGAAAAGGGTTTGAATGTAATTCCAATGTGGAAACAAGTTATGATAGTAACGTAATAACAAAGGTACAGGGCAGTATCGTTGAGATCAAGGATAGATATTGATGAGAAGGTGAGGTTCAACATGCTAAATGATGATCAATTGTGCTATCTTTTGAATGCCATTTTCTCTTAGAATGATGAGAAAAGATATTCTGAACTTCTGTCAATGAGTTAAATGGCCTAAAATCAATCATTAGTTTTACGAGATGTTATCATGAAATAGAAACAAAGTTAGCAATGTTGCAATAATATTAATACAAGAACAAAAGAATCATCAGTGAAATAAAAACAACAAAAGAACAGAGAAAAGACAATAGTTTGGTGAAATTGTATATGAATTTGTGATTCATCTTACAAAGGACAGTTGTTTTGCCATTTCGAAGCCCACACAAGATTGGTTAAATTTGAAACAGAAAACACTAGCAATCATTCAAGTATTGTAGGTTGCTAACAACTTGATTGAGATCAGGATTCGAAGAGCAAAATCAACAAACTAAACAACTTTACAACAAGATACAATACTTCACACATAAACTCAAGACTTTAATTCAAAAAAAAACATTCTAAGAAGCAATAGAATCATGAAGTAATAATGAAATTAAGCTCAATTTCTAGAATTTCGAAGCTTAAAGTCCAGTGTAAAAAGAAATTTACTTTATTTTCTGTCGTTTTCATGTTGCGATGGAAAAATGTAGGGAATATGGTATAAATTATTGTAACAATTAGAAAGTTGGGAGTCGAAAAGCAATGGAAGAGAAAAGCAAATTTTTATGAGATCAAGCGATCAATTCAACGATAATAACGTGGATTACACAGAAATTTATTGCATGATAATGATTGTAATAATTAATTCTAACTATTGACTTCTCATTTTTATTTAGTAACAGCTTTGCAAAACTGCTCCACACCTAAACAGTCAACAGTAAGAACATGTTGAAAATTATGATTGAGGTTCTTAATAACGGACGCTAATGTATCACTAGATCTTTAGCTTTGATGCCAAAATATTTTAAACTCCCTGTCTAATACATTATCATTGGTAATGTATGTACCTTTAATAGGAATGTGAATTTTCTGAATTTTTAGAATTTTGTGCAATATAAGCACTCATTGGACATTTTCATGGTCAAATTTCACATGCATAGAAATAATGAGTTATTTGAGCTTGGTGATCAGTCGAATTTCTCTGAATCGTTTGATTGTGAAATACAGTTTTAAATTCAAAGAGTGAAATGTTATATCTTAGCAAAGATCACCTTAGGTTTGTTTGATTTACCAATAGCAGTTAGAATGGATTCAAACTTAATGAGAACGAAGAAAGAGGAAGAAATAAGAAAATTGAGGCAAATTTTTTCTTCATTTTCTTGACTTGCCTTATTTCAGTTCTTTCCGATTGTGATACAGTTTTGTCCATACAAGACTTATATAAGTTTGAAGAGAGAAAATAATGGCTGAATGAATGCCTGATGTCCAATGAGGTTGTAGTTTATCGAATTAATGACAAGTTCGGATGGGTCATGATGAGAGAGTCTTTAATGAGTAGAAGAAGAAGATGATGATGATAGGAAAGAATGAAACAAGATAGATATAAAAGGAAAATATTCAATTGAGTTTAACCTTAATTTCATTGCCTCAGCCTGTTATACCGCCTATGGATTCATCTTCTCATCTTTTCTTCTTTTTTCTTCCCTTTCTCTCTTCTCTTTTTCATGTCCGTTCTTAGGGTCATTTTATCCTTCATTAACTTACTTCACTATCTGATGAAATTTTACCTCCCAGTTTCCTTATTTCATATCAACTTCTCATTCATTTGTTTTTGTTTCTTCTATTTTACTTTTTCATGATGATGATCATCATCTCATGCTCATCTTTTTCTTCCTTAACCCTTCTTTTTATTCACGTTTCTTTTATTCAACTCTTGCAATTCTCTTTTACTTCTCAACGTTTTCCATGATAACCGCTTATTTGCAGTCTATTTTCGCTCTTCTTCTGATTCTTGAACGCGATACAAAACTTTTTTTAAAAACTCAATGGAATCCTAAAGAAAGTTTCAAAGTGTTAATGCCAACCTTCTCGTTACTATTAATATTGGTTTTGTCACAATACTTTGCTGAAATATTTTGGTTGAGACAAATCGTCTTGCATAAATTGCGAGAGCTTTAATTATACAAAATGATTTCATGACCAGTCCAGATTGAAAAATGAATCAACTTATGCAATTTGTGGTTTATGAGGGAAATTAGTGAGGAAAAATAATTGATTTACTTTGAGCTTATTGAATAATTCAACTCTTATTTGAGGCTTATTGGGTATGGAGATAAATTAATGCTCAGTTAGCATTTTTTCAACACTTCATTAGATTATCATGATTTCCATTTTCAATACAATATGTCCAAACAGTGATTATCATCATTGAAAAATGTGCTTTCCTCATTTGTTTCACATTTATCCATTCAGATGTTTACCCTATTCTCACTGTGTGATATTTTGGAACATTATTCATCGTTTAGTTTTCTGTTCTTAGAAACATCAAGCATCATTCTGGAAATGTCGTCTTTAACATCATCATCATTATTATTATCATCAACATTATCATCATCGTTTCCGCCTTACCTATCAAAAGAAGCAATCAGTTGATATTACGGAAATGTAACTCAACTTTTTCTTTGCTGCTTTTTTTGTCATTTTCAGCTTTATTTTCATCATTTTTTCTTCTCTTCTCTTTTTTTTCTTTTCTCTTCTTTTTTCGTCTTTTTCTTCTAATTCTGCTGAAAAAGGTTTATATTTCACACTCGGTTCATTTAATATCCATAGCATTTTTCCGTTTCAAATCATTTGATTTCCAAGGTAACAAAAGGAAATGATGATAAAGAAAGAAAGTAAATGAAAAGGAGAAGAAAATGTTGAATAAATCTTGCGAGGTGAAGACGATGATGATGATGCTGTTGATGATGATGATGATGATGATGATGAACAGAATGAAAAAAAGAATGTGTGATTAGACGAGAGCAAAAAGTGTAGAGAGGAAGATTAAGAAAAGTTTGGAAATGAAAAAGAAGAAAAAATAGATTTGAAAAGAAATTGACCAAGTTTTGATTGATTGGCTATTGACCAGCGACTTCATAAGCTGTTATCACGAAATTTCAGCTTCATTTTGGTTCATTTTGACTATGCTTTTTTTCATAAGAAATTAGGGTGAGAAGAAATGTGAATCAAAATTTTTAATGGAAATTCTATTTATTGACCTTTCATAAAATGTCAAGATTTTATGGTGTGATAAATTCAACTCGAACAAGTAAAAAATGTTTTTGCTTAGTAAAACTATTTAAACTGAATGACAGAATAATCACAAAAGATTACTCAAGTAATATTTCCATTCTTTCAATAATTCTGATGAATTACCCTAAGATTACTCTGCAATAATAAATTGATTTAACTCCATTCACTAAATTTAACAAAAATGCACCAAAATTGACCACAATAAAATTAAACAGATATTACCTTTTCCCTGTAGAAAGGGTTATGTTAATAAGGCATCGACTTCTGAGATTTTCATTTAAAGTTTCGAGTCAATATGTCTATCTATTATTGGAGCGATCCATTGATGGTTACCCTCGCATAGTCAAATTAACTTGATATGAATAAAAACACTTTTAAGTTACTCTCCAGGTCTTGTTTGATCAGAGAAAAATGTTTGGACAATTTCTAAATAGTTTTGATTAAGTTGTACGCATAACAAAAATTTTTGACGAAGAAATTTTTTGAGTTCAGAATTGAAAATTTTTACAGATTTTTCGACTTTGCGCAAGAAATAAAGACTTTAGACTGTATCTACAGAATTTAGCCCCCTCATGCATCCAATCTGAGGTCCAGATAAAAGTCCTATTTCAAGTCCAAAATTTCGCAAAATCTGCAAAAATTGTGATTTCTGAGCGCAAAAAATTTCTCCGTCAAAAATTTTTGTTTTTGCGCACAACTTAATCAAAACTAATCAGAAATTGTCCAAACCTTTATCCCTGATCAAACAAGACCTGGAGAGTAATTTTAAAGTGTTTTTATGCATCTCAAGTTAAATTAACTATGCGAGGGTAACCATCAATGGATCGCTCTAATAATACTTACGAGGAAAGAATCCTAAACGAGAGGATGATTTTTATCTTTTTTTCATGCTGAAATATTTTAATGGGCCAGAATTTCATGAAAATTGTAGTCTTTCGTTTCGAAATTCTTGATTCAAAAGTGACAGGGTGTCAAAGTTTCAAATTTTGAATAATTTGGGTCTATTGAAAACTAAACGCACGTATTGCGAAATGATAAAACAAGTTTGACCAATTTATCATAGACCCACATTAATGAGCACTTAAAACTATGAACGAAGTTAGCAAAAGCCCAGTTCTGCACCTCGAATGTCCGTACTTGCGATTCTGGACCGAATTAACGCCCACTCTTATACTTTACCTTACGACACTTTTATGCCGTTATAAGCTGTGCTTTGTTCATGGCAATTGACATTTTTTAACAACGTTTACAGGAAAAGGACTATCACGATTTTGAGTTAAGCTTTCAGACTTCGTATCCTGATAGGGGCTGAAGTGAGATACTTTTTATGGATGAATTTTTTCTCTGTGATCAGCAGTTTTTGAATAAATCAAAGTCAAAGTTCGAAATTCAAACGCGTTTTCTCAGCTTCTGATATCATCATTGCTTTGATTTTTCATAAAAAATGGTTATGGACCACGAGCTATCATTTTAGATCTCTCAAAGTATAAACAGAAAAGTCAGGAACTGCTTGAGGACAAACAGTTATCCAAGATTTGTTGTTCTAGCGCTCAAAACCAGTTGTCATATCATCTAATGGATTAAAGACCATATTACGAGATAGCATAACCTCTGCTAAAGTTATTGCGTCTGCATCAAAAATGGAATCGTTCTCCATACTTTTTTCGAATAGTACATGCGATCCTGAAGTCATCATATGCATATTCAAGAGCTTTGTTGTGCCATACATGATCAAACGCTCTGAACTTTGTCTTAATTTTAACATTGACATCTTCTACTATACATCGTACCTTTGTAACTATCATAGAACAATTTAGCTGCACAGTTGTCAACTGTTTCCTCCACTACTGAACTCTGGTGTCCTATATCGAAACCCTTTGTTCTGCAATGTGCTTAGACAATTTCTGAACCCTCTATCCAGGATAAAGGTGTCTCCTCGCTCAAAGAAACAGCTGAAATCTTCGGCTTGCAATATGTCATCGAAGATATTAATAGTAGCATCATTGGTCTTAGGAGTGGAAGGGCCCTTGATATCAAGAATGTAACCATGGTAAGGCTTTAGTATGACACCCCCCTCTGATCATGATGAAATTTTGCATATATACTTATTTTTTCATGAAAATTTTTCTCATGAAATCGGAACTTGCGGAAATGCGTACTTCCGGTGATACCGGAAATGAACATCACATTTATCGACACGCCGATATATTGTGTATTAGCTGAGATATCGTTCATTTCCATTATCACCGGAAGTACGCATTTCCGCAAGTTCCGACTTCATGTATGAAATCATTTTGACAAAATAAGTATGTATACAAAATTTCTTCATGATCAGAGAGGGGTATCATACTAAAGTTGAGCCAAAATGTTATTCATCATTCAACGACTTTTCAACATTGAAACAAAACAATTGAATCATATTTCAAATATCGAAATATACTTTCGTTTTTTTGGTGAATATTCTGATTAATTTCTTGAATTGTATTAACTCCTTTTCAATTTAAAGTTATTTTGCTATTAACATCTATAGTAATCTTTATATTTCATCTTTACTTTCTCAAATGTCTTCTCAGAGTTCCTCATCTGGGGTAAAAAAACGTCAAAGGAAATTACCAGAAATGGCTGGTGTTGAAACTTAATAAGATGTTTCTATAGATATGAGTAACGTCAAAAAGCAATCAGCTGGGTGAAAATTCCAAAAACACCACTCAAACCATTGCTTCGGTTACAGATGATGAGCCTTCTGAATCTGATGGAAACTAATCTGATGTAGCCTTGGTTGTCAAAAAGCCAAAAGTTAGTAAGGCTGAACAAGTTGTCAAACCCAGCTCCATCAACGTTAAAGCCATTGAAATGGACTTCTCTGCGATTTCTGGAAATGTAAACAAAGATGAGGAGCCGTATTTTGATAGTCGGGATGCTTTTATGATCTCTTCTAATTTGATATTCTGATATAAGATCTGATATTCTGATTTTGATATAAGAAGAAAAGAAAAAGCAAAAAAAGGAAAAGAAAAGACGTATTTGATGCAAAATGGAGTATCTTCATCCTGCTTCTACTCCTGCCAACAAGAGTGAGCTGAATTTATTTACTATGCCCCCACGAAAGTTGTAATAGAGACAACCTATGAAAATGACTATCGTCCATCTCAAAATTTAGATAATGGAAAGACATTTGAAGTGAATATTCCAGCTTCGGAAGATTTTACTGATTTGAGTTTTACTGAACTGATTCATATGAAAATTTTCATTGTGAATAAAGGTGAAATACTAAAAGCTACAGAAAGTATAAAATTAGTAAGAAATTTCGCGAATGCAATTTTCGAACGAATTGATCTTTACCTCGGTTCTAATAAAACTTCACTGGCTAATAATATGTATCATTATCAAGCTTTTATAGAAGGTTTGATTGTATAGACATCCTACAGAAGCAGGAGCTGGAATGTTGATAAATGCAACATTATCTACAGGACATAAAGTACCTGAATTATACAGCAAACTACATTTGCCGATGTGTACACAGGATAAATTGTTGCTAAATGGCGTTCCTTTATCTTTTCGTTTTACGCGAAGTCCTGAATCTTTTCCTATAGTAAATCAATTACTTTTAGAAAACGAAGAATATTCTTTTAAAATTCAGAAATTTTCTTTGCACGTCAAACGAATTAAACTATATCCAGATGCACAAGCCTCAATTATCAAAACTCTAGAAACCTATCCAGCTAGCTACTTTATTAACAGGTCAGACACTCGAAACTTCTTCATAGCAAAGGGATTATCATGTGAAAATGTATTTTCAGGAGCTTTACTTCGACGATGCATCATTTTTTTTGTAGATGAAAAGGCGATTAGTGGATATGTTGATTCAGATCCCTTAAATTTTCAAAATTTTAATATAAATCATATTAGCTTGAATATTGATGGAGTTATGTACCCTAGTATACCTTATGCTTGTGTTGGTTGGTTTTTCAGCATTGAACAATAGCTATCGCAGTTGACGGCGGTTTCGGCAAAATGTCGACCAATAGAGCCATAAGCACAAATGAAAGCTAGACAGTCAATCTTTCAGGATGCAATGTCGTTATTGTTGAGAAATCAGGTCTTGCTGAGCCCCAAAACGCATATTTTGGCGCATGGAATAGCTTTAGACATAGTCAGAACTGATTGTCTTCTACCTTGCATCTCGGTGTCATCATGCACGGATCCCGTTCTTGCAAATTGGATAAGGGTTTAGGACTCTTTTTGAAGGCACTTTTCCACTTACGCAATGCCTTAGAAAGGTGAAACTAGGAGATAAAAGTTTTTATCAGGAAAACCCGTTCATCGATCGAGAATCGCTACATTTTAAACTTTATCGTGCAACACGTAGCAAACTCAAAAGGGTTATAAGCCATTTCCTTTGAGCCCTAGAAGCCTCCTGTAAAATTTTTTGTAGTTGCGCCATCTTGCTGTCAAGTTACTACAAAGTAAAGAAGTGTAATATTATTGTCACCCAGTATATCATTAGAGAGTAATCTGTATCACAAAAGAAGTTAAATAGACACAAGATGGCTTACATAAAGTTGAAGAGCAAGTGGACAAATGATGAAAAGGAACATGCGGTCAATGAGAAATTTATGAATTTCCATCCAATTTATGATACTTCATGTAACGATGATTGGAAATTTAAGCACTATAGCTTATGAAGCCTTCATCATGAGTATAACAACTTAATTAGTAAGATTGATCCGCTGAAAAAAAGGTTTTAAGGCCTCCGATCTATCTTTTACAGTCTTTCCACACTTATTAAAAACAGCGCCGTCTATTACTTTGCCAATACTGGAACGAGAGTACTATTTAAATTATCCTAGCACTGTTTATGCTAGAGCTAGAGTTTCGATACCAATAGATGGCTCTGATCTTTTTGTCAAAATAAATGAGAAAAGACTGTATATCATCAAAAGCGAGCTCCGGAAAATTGACTTCGATAATTTTGCAATATAGCGTATGAGTATCTGAAAAATTTCAGACCATTCTCTAGATCATCATTGAACCGAAAAACAGCCAAAAATATCAGAAAATTTAGCTGAAATTCTATGAAGTAACAGTAAAACTCATCAATAATTGAAATATCCAAAACTTTTCTTATCTTGCAGTATTCATTGGGTGATGTTGAATGAGTTCAACTTTTCATTGAATTAATATAATACATGAACCTATGATATTGGTCAATAATGGTTTAATATTCTAAAATTAAAAAACTTATAAACTAGCATAACTATTAATATTAATAATAAGAATATCTCAAGGTGAAGTTTGGCAATTTATAGCCCATAAAAAGCATTGATATGCCTTCAACTCTATGAAATGCTGATGAATTTTTTCCTAAAGTCTGCATCAGAAGCCAGACCTAAATTGCTTGTCTAATGTCAATAACAAGAACAAGTGTGTCAGCATCTTGAAGGGCTTCACTGCAAATAATCATTGATTTGAACACATTTTGACCATTATTATTTCACAGTAAACATTCTAATTCATCGCCATTCATTGAATTAAAATTTCAAGCAAAAAAGTTATGAATCTATTCTAATCAACCAAATAAAAAATCAATGGAAGCAACTTGTTTTCACCTCTGATCGTGAGCGCAAACGTTCAACATGCTGCGGCTCAGCTTTAACTGGTTAACCTTATCATACTTGAATTGCTAACTGCTTCTTGAATGTTTATTGTAACAGTGAATAATAATGGTCCAAAAATGATGAACAAAAGTAAAGAGGAGAAAAAAAAAGAAAATGACGATGAAGAATATTGTTGAAACTGGATTTTTCTACTCTAATACTGTAACAATAGCATGATACATGACATTAGTTTTCATTGTAGTCAAAATGTTTTCTTTTCATCATTACTTTTTTATTTATATCTTTTCTTCTCTTTCTGCAAACACAACAACGATAAAAGGTTGAACATGAAAAATGAAAAATTGATAACTTTAATCGGACAAACAGCAATAATGTAAAAAGATGCAATTTTTCCTCTCAATTTTGACTCATGAAAATCATCTTCAGATAGTTATAGTCACATTTCATTTTCAAAATCATTGTTTGCCAAAAAAAGGAACCAAAAAGAGTTTGACCTTTTCCAAGCAAAAATTTACCTTTGATTTGTATTTGTTTTTCAAATTTACTTTTTTTTCTGGCTCATTCCATGATCCATGATACAAGTTGAGCTTTGCAATAAAATTGAGTTCAATTTCAATGAAACTGAAATGACAAAGCCAAGCATGGAAAAACATTGTAAATTAAAACCAATAAAATGATTTATGCAAATTGAGTTGTTTTCTTGACAATTTTCTGCTCTTTAGAGTCTATTTTTAATGCAATGACATTATTGACTTTTGTAATTGTCATCATTCTTTATGAATTCAGCTGAATCAATGAGAAGAAAGAAAAACATTGATAAAAGCATGATAAAAGAAGAATGCGTTTTTTTATTGTCAAATGATTTGTTAATTTGGCATGAAAATTTTCATTATCATGACAACTGCATGATGGAAATGATAAGATGGGGAAAAATGAAATGCAAAGCACACTGAACTTGTGGTTATAAAGATCAATGAATTGATATTCAAGGTTAAACCAGGATTAGTTCAGGGTTAAAAGTGATTGAAACAATATGAATAGAATGATAATGATGGATGATTATCACTAAATGTTTGTCACCATTACAACAGGTGAGCAACAGAATCATCATTAATCCCCTTTCCATAATGATTTATATGCTTTACATTCATCATAAAGTATGGTAATTGTTTCATGGAAGCAGTAGTAATGAATCAGAGAGAAGAGAGATAAAATTACAACTTGATGATTGAAAGGTAAAGAATCAAATTCAATTTGATAATCGTTTAATCAAAACTCGATTCAACACAATTCACTGAAAAAATCACTTCAAATCTCATTCCATGATAATCTTTGATTAGAAAGAAAAATTTGGGGAAAATTCTGAAATTTTCAATTCTTTATTGTTTTCAGATGTCCAGCTTAGCTCGTTAAATGACTGATAAATTGTCAAATAAAAATGTCAATGTTGCTTCGCTAATCAAATGCGATTAAAAAGTGAGAAAAGCTGAATACTTATCCCAGGTAAATCACAATGTGACAACCATTATGTGAATTACTACATTGATAAGATTGGGACATTAACCCTTTCAATAAAACTACAAGTTGTACGTCAAAAAACTATGCAATTAAACCTCATTTATCAACTTTTCTCTTCGTTTCACATTTTTATATTGCAATACAAATCTTCATAATACTGATTGTGATTATCATTAATTGTTTATTGTGTCAATATTACTTATTAACAAGCTGCTTCTATCTGATTATTGAGATTATAATTTTTTCTTTCAACGACGATGCAAAGAATCACTTTTGATTGTAAAAATTTTCTCGAAAAATTGGATTAAAATAATTACTGGTAAAGCCAATGACTTTTTACTTGACGTGGGTGTGTCAGCTGCAGCCATTCACTTTGTGGATTATTAGCACCTTTCAAGATTGGTTATTCAATAGGAATGAGGTTCAGATGAAAATCTATCAATTTTCAGTCTTCTTTGATTTTCCAATTCTCAAACAATTGAATGAAAGTCGAGCTTGCAAAGTTGTCTTAAGCGCAAAAAAGGTTAGCTTGGAAAAGGCCTTGCTTCGAGTTGCTTTTTCATTCTCCATTCACGAGTTATCGAGTTTCAACCTTGTTGACATTTTGAATGCACATTAAAGTTGAGTTAATGATTAGATTTGCTTTTTGATTCATGCTTGACCATCGTGCTGCTCACAAATTTTCTGGTAATGAGACAGGAAAAAATTTTGATGCCTTTTCAAAAGATTTATTGGCAATCGTAACATGATATTTCAAAGTTAGCATTTGGACTGTTGCATGTTTCCGATGGTTCACTTTGAAAAGTAAACCGAAGGGAAAAAACGATTACATGAGATGAAATAAGAAGAGGTGACAATTAAAGCCTAGTTTATGAGCTAATCTATTTTCTGGTTATTCAATGAGAAGGAAATTAACATTAACTTTTTTCCATTGATTAGCCATTTTTCCCCAATCATACACAGACTTGTTTGCTCAGCTTATGATCTAACCAATTCATATCTTGATTCCCATTGAATTATCGGAAAGATTAATAATCAGGAGACAAAAATGTTCATTTTTAATCTCTACAACTCCTAAGCATCAGTTCCGAAAATAGAAAAGTTCAAACTGGACCAACTTTTCCCTTTGAATTACAGAGCTTCAGATAACTGTTCATTTCTGGTTTTCTGGTTGATCCATCGATTATCATCTGATAAATCAATCTAAAAGTGGAAAATATGAAATCATTAAAACTTTTACTTCTTCATTTCACTTTATTTCGTTCAATAATGAAATTTGATTTTTTTACCTTCGTTTTGCTCGTTTAAACATTAACAAATTAAACTCAATAAAATTGCCATTTCAAAAGAAACTTTTTAATATCAATCAATCTTTACTGCGTTTTTGCATGATTCAGTGATTTAACGGTAAAAATAAACCAAATATGATGCTCGAAATGACTTTGATGACGATGCAAATTAACTCAAATTAAACTCATCAAACGAGATTAAACTAGTGTTCAAGTGTTTTTTATCACAATATGAAACGTTGCCTTTGCTCACCTCAAATTGAAAGTACAATCATCAATAATAATAACCGTAATTAAAAGTAAAAAATTCATTAAGTACCAAAAGGGTAACTTGGCATAAGAGAGCAATAATTCTCCCAGTTAATTCCATGAGTGAAATCAACTTTTGCTGGTTCAACACAGTAAAACACTACTTTTAATACTCGACTAAATGGCCCATTCAAATGTGAACAATAATCATTAGCCAAAAAAGATGCACAAAAGCAGCAGAAAAAAAACAAAACCTGTGCAACAGTAAAAAACAAAAAAAAAGGAATGAAAAAAACATTCATTTTTTCTTTGATAAAATAGATTATTTCATCAATTTAAAATGCTCATTTTGCTAATCACTTTCTCCTTTTTACCTGGTCTTCTACTTTAAACTCACCACTGAAAACATTATTTTATACGCTTTTTTGAACACTTGAACATTGTCAAAACGAAACGATCCACAGAATTTAATAACATTATGCTTACAAAAGCATATTTAATGGATCAATAAGCATAATGATAATATTAGATTTTGTTTCATCTTTTGTTCCTTTGGACAGAAACTGATGGGCTCAAAAGTCATCACTGAAGTAGGGAAATAAAAGAGTCGAAAATAGATTTTTCTTTCTTCTTCTTCTTCTTTTCCATATTCAATAAAAGATTATTAATAATGATGAGAGAGAGAGAGAGAGAAAATTTTACACAGAATTATCAAATTCTAATAACTGAATAAAAATAATGAAAAATCAAATTTCGAGATTGAACTTTTGTAAAATATTTTCATTTTTCATCGAACCAATTTTTCTCCATTGAAACTTCAATGCAATCCAAAATTGAAATAATTGATGTTGGTAAAAATGAGTTTACTTTTTTACTTCTTTATCCTGGCTTGCATTATTGAACCATTTCTGGTTTCATCAAAGAAGATTATCTTGAACAGCTTCAGGAAATGCGATGTTATTGATAAGTTCATGGTTAATGTTGATAATTAGGAATATGTAAACAGATGAGAAAAAAAGAGTGAAAAAGAAGAGTAAAGTTCAAGGGAATCGAAAAAAAATTTAGCCTTAGGATGGAATCAAAATGTTTGAAAATATTTGCAGAAGAAAAAAGTTGAACAAAAAGTTGCAAAATTAACCATTTTAGTGATTCCATGATTGGTAAAGGGTTAAACAGTTGAATTGCATTTCCTTTTTTGTGTCATTAAGTCTATTGAAAAGTTTGATCGAGTTTTGCATTTTACTTTTTTTTTGTAAATTTCCAACTTAAAGCTGCATCAATTGTTAGTTTATGATGATGATGACAGATGATGAAATGTTGATCATTTCAGCCATGAAATGATTTCACTATTGTTTTTACATCACCATTTGAATCATTATTTATCTTCGTCAAGATGAAGAAAAGATGAAGAGCAGAGATGAAAAGTAAAATTATGTTAGTAATAATCTTTTTCTGTCTTTACCTCTCTTCTTTCCAAATGTTATTCTGTACAATGTGGCTTTGTGGCATCATGCAAGAGAGAAAGAGAGAGAAAAAGAAAGGTCGAAATTCATCCAAGGAATAAATGAGTTTTTCCTGTCTCATGTAATTTTCTTCTTGTCTTGTTATCAGGGAATGAAAACTGCAGAATGAAAACATTGATTATAGCCTAAGGTCAAGTCTTACTTTATCTTTACTCATCATTATCCTTTTAGTTCCATTTTTCTTTACAACTTTCATGGTTGATTCAAAATGATAACTGACTCATTTCTCCATTTCTCTCTCAACATTTCAACTCTTTTCTCTTTTGCTCATTTCTATCATTCCCGTTCAACTTGACAACCTTTTTGATAATGATGAATAATGACGATTTAATAATGATTGTTGAATGATTGTTTGGTTAAATTTGAACAAAAAAAGTCAAACTTTTACTTTGTTTGTCAGTAAAGAAAAAAATGAAGAGAAAAAAAATCTTTTGCGATTCAAGGAAATGTTGAATTGTAATGAATTTCAGTGCAATTTCATTGATTTTGATGAATTTTAATGAACATGGAAAATGGGAAAAAAGTGGAAGAAAAATGTTTCCAATTAAAGGTTGATTCTGCAGAAGAGTTTTGCCATTTTGTCAATGTTTCAAATTGGTTGAAAAATGTGTTACTTTGTAATGGAAATGCATTTTTTGATCAATAATTTGACAACTTTTATCGACCTCAAAATTTGACTAATTATAAAGCTTTGCAAATGATTAATGGTTTACTCATGTCAATTTGCATGTGTCTTGAGTAAACTGAAAAAGATTACTTTTTGTGTGTTTTGTGTGCAAAAAAAAGAGATGAAAAAAAGGTAACTTTTGTTGATTGATGACGATCATTTTGTTGATCAACAATGCTATTTATACCTTTTCTTTGTGCACAATCAAATCATTTTCATCTCACAAAAATGATTGATAATTTGATAATGAGCGCTTTTCGTCTCAAGAGTTGGAGTTTTCTGAATCTTGCCTCTCTCCTGATAAAGATGTGTCTACGATTCTCATGTGAACAAGTTTCATCTCTTGTGTTGCATTTAAAATGATTATTTAAACTCATATGGTTCAGAGATGAACAACTAGTTGGAAACATGCAAAGGAACAAAGTGAAATGAACATTTCCCTCTTGACGTAATAATTAACTCATTTTTAGATTGATTACATTTTTAGTTTCTGATCTCATTTCGATGATGTTTATTGATGAACTTTCCTCTCCTTCCCTCCCACTCTCCCTTTCTCTTCTCTCTCTTATCAGTTGACAAACACAAAAAAATACATTGTGATAATCATCATGCAACAGAAGAATCGAGAAAGAAAGGAAATTCTGGTTTTGTCTGGTTTTACCAGCTTTTACAATTTTATTCATTGTAACAGTTTGGCAAAGTTCATCATTGATCAAAGAGGGTTGACCAATAAACTGTTTTTGGTTAAAGCTATCGAGGAATCAATTGAAATTTCATTTCTAATTAAAGTTGAACGGTTCACAAGACGAACCTGAAAAAAAAGAAAATCAATTTTATCGTTTCCAGTGGAAGATAATTTATCTGCAGGTTGGTTCATTATCTGGTTGTTGACTGTAATACAATTTGTTTCAAGTGTTAATATGTTAAAGAGTGAGAAGGAGAAAGAGCGAGGAGAAAAAAATGTTTACCAAAAAAAAAGTTTACCGGTGCAAATGGTTCGTTTGTGATCCACTAGATGACAGTAAAATAGGATTGGGAGTAAATGACTTTTTCCCCTCTTCAATAGCGGTTTTGTTTTGTTTGTTGTTGCTTTTACCAGGTTTACAGTCTTGCGCTGCTTTGAGTTTGAGCTTCAGTTTGAGTTGATTTCAAGTTAAGTAAACGTTGTGATAGTTTTTTTGGTTGAAGTATAAGTTGCTTCCTTATTTGGTTAACAATGTTTAGTTTCATTTCACATCTAATACAGTTAACATCAACCATACAGTCAACAACAAAGTTAACAGTAACAACACGAGTAACAACAATCTCATAACAACTTTGGTACAAAATAGTGCATTGTATAATATTATAAATATATAAATATATTATAAAATAGAGTTTTTTATTTTTTAAATCTTGTGCTTTTATCCATTTTTTTGGTCAACCTTTCACTTTAATCAGTGTTTTTTAAAGATCGCTTCATTTCATTTTCAATTTTTGCGGCTCTTTCTTTCTTTACTGTCTTTACATTTCTTTGTTTTCTTATGTTTTACATTCATTCATCTTCCTCCCCTTCCTCCTCCTACATTTTGACAAAACTGTTTACATGATGAAACTTGGATTTGTGGTAACCTGAAACCGTGATTAGCATCATCATAAAACACACACTCAACATAAAGTCCAATTAATTGTATTTGATTAATGCCTTGTTATACTGTGTAACTACCGGTGAACACTAAACTCATCAAGCAACAACCAGAACAGCAAAAGTCCATTGGATTGGTGTTGATGGAAGAGCAATAAACAAGGTCAACATTTGACAGAAGGGAACCAGTTCAGGTTGACCAACAAAGAAACCAAGAGAAACCCAAAAACACCGAGAGTTTAACAGTGAAAATTGAAGAAACAGCAAAAGAAATGGTTCTGTGATTATTATTGACTATTACTATCGTCTCATCATTGAGTATTTACAAGTTGATAACCTGTGAGAGGGAGACTGATTATAATTGCGAGATTGATTATTGATGGATAACATGATAATGTCACCGGTGAATATTGAAGTGAGGAAAGGACGGAAACGTCGACCAAGCAACAGCCTCGAAGACGATCCAGTTATGGATGATTGTACAGCCGCTTTGGTTCTAATGAGTCTCTCTTGTTCACCCAAATCAACCTTTATTCCTGATCGAGGTAAGTTGAAAGAAAAAGCTAAAATTTTTATCGATTTTTTGTTTCGCTTTTTTTCGCCACTTTATTAATTACACTTTTTCCACTCTTGAATTGTTTCAACTTTTTTTTCTCTTCTTGTACACTTTTCTCTCATTGATTATTGATATCAAGAACGTGTTTATTTGCAATTTGCAAATTAATATTACAACATTGATCCAACTTTTCAATACAAACTCTTTATACTTTTCAATCTTCACTTCTTCTGGCCTCCATCTTTTTTACCTTAATAACCTGAATTTTTCGTTACCTGTCATCAAGACTTAACAACTTTCTTCTTTTTTACAGTAACCTAAACAGTTAGTTTCAAGTTTTTCTCTCCAGCTTAAAGCAAAACTATTCGACTGATTATCATGATTATCATGATGACGAAGATGGTTTTTTCCCAACAAGAAAATGTAATTTGAATATTCCATTAAACATGGAGAGAAAGCAAAGAGAATTGGGTAACTTGAAAGAAAGAAAAAATTGATTCCAAGACTTTACTTTTCATGATTCTTCTTCTTTTTTCTTCTTCTCCCCATTAATACATAATGATTAACCTTTAAACAATATCTTCAGATAATTGTGATGAGGTCACTTTTCACCAACTAAATGTTTCAAGGTACAGTTACTTTTTCAGTTGCTTTTAAACTTGACAATTGGAAATGGTTGAAATGTCAAAAAAGCCGGAAAATGTTTGTGAAAAGTTGAAAAATATGGAAATGAGAAAAGTTGAATTTGGGTGAAAAAAAGTGGAATCATTTTGTTTTTAGTTTTTCTCTTGGTTTCAATACTTGAACCTTTCCGTTTATCCGCAGTTGTAGTTGTTGAAATTGTCCCAGTTTTGAGGTGAAACTGATTATACTTAATGTGTTAGTAAAAAAGTAAAAGAAAGTGTGCCTAAAATAGAGAGAAGAGAGAGAGGGAAAAAAGAAAGAGAAGAAAAGGCAGAAAGCAAGTGTCAAGTAATGACGAAAGAGAAAAAGAAAGAAAAAGTTGAATCTTGAGCAAAAGCAAAATAACTTAACAAGTGAATGAATAAGAGGAACCCTAAAATTTTTATAATTGCGTAAAGTAAAAGCAAGAAGAAGAAGAAGAAATCCAAGCTTAAACAATCCATTAAAGCGAATGGCGAATGAAAAAAAAACATAAGAAAAGAAAGTAAAGAAAGAAAGAAAAAGTTTCAAGTTTTGAGTTACGATGTTGGCTAACGAAGAGAAGAGCGAGAGAAAAGAAAGAAAAGAAGACAGAGATACTTGTTAGCACACCTTAGTTGATGTCCACTTTATTAAAATGAAAAGCCGGTTTCGACCTAATTGAGTAAAACTGGAAAACCTTGTAACAAAACTCATTGCGTTGAAAAAAAAAGTTTCGTTGCCTCTTTACTTCTCTCTTGCATCTCTCTCTTCGTTAGATCCTCTTT
Source organism: Tetranychus urticae (assembly GCF_039701765.1). Classification (NCBI taxonomy): domain Eukaryota; kingdom Metazoa; phylum Arthropoda; class Arachnida; order Trombidiformes; family Tetranychidae; genus Tetranychus; species Tetranychus urticae. The sequence continues at coordinate 17,514,717 of NC_142958.1, read as the reverse complement.
TTGAGCCTCTTTCTCTTTCTTTTTTCATCATCATAATCATAATCTTCTTTCTTCCTCTTCTCTCTTCTGTTTATTTCATTTTCTCGCTCCTTAATAATTCATATTACTCAATACCATCAACAATCCAAACAACAACAAAACAACAGTAAGACCTTCATTTCTCCTCTCATTTCTTGCCAACCTTCAACAAGATGAAAATGAAAGTTGATTAGCAAAATGACCTTGTTTATCCACACATCAACGCTTTGATAGCGCTTTTTTACATCGTTACTTCGTTAGCTTCAATAGTTAACTTTCTTTCGCCATCAGATTATTTTTATTATCTTTATTCATTTGGTTGGCTCGAGAGAAGCAAAAAAGTGGTCAAAAAGCAGTACAATTTTTTGATTAAATCCTTGAAAAGTGAAGGTGAATACGAAAGCTTCAAACATTTCAATGGAAACAAATTGAAATCGAAAGGCGAGAATCAAAAGAAGAAAAAAATTCTCCTTTTCTCTAATACCAAGCATTTTCGAGTTTTTACATCCAACGAATGTTGTACAGAAAAAAAAGTTCATAATCTAGCAACAAACTTCTCCACCTTTTTCAATCTTACCTTGCGCTGGAAACATTGATTGATTAGCTTTGAAAGTTTAACCTTTTTTACATTCTTTCATCAATTTTGTCTGTATCGCAAGTTTACTTTTTTTATCTGTTATTTAAGGTAAAAAATTGCCCAAAAATTATGACTTGTTCCGTTGATGAATGAAAGAAAAATGATTTTTTGTTTCTTTTCTCCCGTTTCAAATATTTTTTTCCGATTAAAATGTAATCATTTTGGCGAACCGTAAGTTTACTGTAATCAGCCTTGATCTAACGGGCCAATTTGATTGAGATAGAGATTGGAAAAGTGGAAAAGTTGAAAAGAGCGAAAAATGAAAATTTAATTTTAATTGCAACAAATGACAATAGTGCCATTTAACAGTGTAAATGATTTCAGTAGTTGGTAACAGTTATTGCTTATTATTTAATGAAACTATTATTATATCAAAAAGGGGGGTTGAGAGAAAAGAGAGAAATAACAATTATTCTAATGACATGCACTTAGTAATTTTAATGATAATTGTAATAGTGATAGTGATCATAATAATAATTGTAATAATATTTCACTAACAAGTTGACAAAGTTTTTCATTTGGTTTGGTGAAAACTGATGTGTTTACTTGAGGCATGCCAAAATCAATACAAACTGGTGGGCTTGAAAAACGTCATGAAAATCCCTTTTTGTGAACCAGTAAAGGAACCTTTCCTCATCACCATCATTATCATTATCATAATCATCTTTAATCTTTTCTCTCTTTTTGTTGTCAATTTAAATTTGCGAGTTAATCTATTGAGTGAAAATTCAACCGGGTCAGTTGAGCTCAACGGTTACGTCAACTTTGAATTTAGAAGTGATTTTTCAAAAGTTAACTCTCTTTTCACTCAATGGTTTGGGAAAATGAAATTAAGCTTCAAACTAATGCATAACAACAATCATGATGATGATGATGATGATGATGATCAACTGCAGTAGCAGAGTAAAGTAAAAGATTTTTGTGTAACTTTGAGTTAATTGAAAGAGAGTCAACAGGGAAATGATGTTGCGAAGCAGAATGATGATCAAGATGATAAAGAGTGAAAGAGGGGATTAAACAGGAGGTAATGCTGTTTTACCGCTACTTTTTTGTTGCTCACTTCTTGCTGACTTGTAAGGTAAACTATCAATTGTGGGTAAACTTTATTTCAAATTAACTGTCAAATTTTGCTTTGAACTGAACATCTTTTGTTTTTACGCTTCTTTTTGCGCTGTTGTTGTTGTTGAAGCTTTTATTTAAAGTTTACATTTCAGTAAACATTTGAACCTTGCTTTTGCCCTTTCGTCATTTCTTTCCTCTTCGTTTTTCTGTTGCTTTCATCGTTTTGGCTTTCTGTTTAGGGAAAAGTTGAACATTCAATTATTGAATTTTTCTTGCTGTGTGTTGGTTGTGTGGGTGAACAGGGAGACGAAATGAATGAGCTTATCAAGGATGATTATGATGACCGTGACGATAAATGTGATGATATTGATTACAAGATGATGACAAATTGTGATTACGTTATGTTTACTTCAAGTTTATCTCATTTACTTTTCTTTTTTTTTCTCTTTGCAACTTTTCCCTCAAACCTCAAGTTCCTGTGACTTTTTCATGTGATTTAACGTTGATTGCCAATGATAATCATAACAATAATGTCATTTTCCAATATTTCAAGCAACAGAGAGAAAGAAAGAAAGAAAAGAGAATAAAAAAACAGGAAAAGAAGCATGAAAAATAGCAGATTCCATTGACTTTTGTTTTTCTTTTTTTCTCTCTCTAACATGACATCAGTATCGTCATCATTATCATCATTAAAAAGTCAGGTAAAGTCACACATTTTCTGTCATGATTCCATTGCTTTTCAATCGACATCTTTTTGCACCCAAAAAATGAGCAAAACTGAAAAGGTAAACAATTGAATGAAAACAATTTTTAATCTAATTTCCATCAACTTTTACAGTTATTTTCTCAATCAGGTTATTCAGTATTTCCAGCATTTTTCAAAGAATAATGACCTCAAAAATAATATTGCACAATGAGTAACAACAGCAGCAAAAGACTCAACTTGACGGTAAGCAAGTGTCAAATCAATGTGTTAAAATGAGAGAAAAGCAAAAAAAATCTGTGAAAAGCGCAAGCAAAACGCACCTTTCATTTTACCGGTTAAAGAGTAAACAATCTTTTTGCTTCCCTCAAATTTCATGCCCTTTTTGAGCTTATCTTGTCCAACCTGTTTTTGGGTTCCTTGGTTGTTTACCTTTTTTTCTTGTTCCTTCCTTCACTTTACCTTTTTTTCTCATTCCATTCATTCATGTTTACTTTGACTTTTCAACGCAACATTTCATTTTCACCTCACTAACCCATTGATACATTTTCATTACTTACATGAAAATTACCACAATTATCTGTTAATCTTGAACCCAAACTTAACCTTAATTTCAACTGGTAAACTTTCACCCTCTTTTTGTTTGCCGTAGCTCAGTGCACTTGCCATAAATGTAATAAAAGGCAACATTTAAACCCAAACCAGAATAATATCACATTTAAACATCAAAACATTGTAAGCAAATAATGTCAATAAAATGATGAATAATGTTAAGCGCATTAATACATGAAATCAACAAAAATATCCCAAAAAAAAACGAAAACAATTTTTACATCTTTTCAAGGTTTAACCAGTTTTTTTCTGGTTAAATTCACAGTTTTACTTGATCAAGTGCTATTCATTATTTAACATTTCCTCTAATGTTAACATTTCTTCACCACTTATGAACCTCTTTTCATTCCTTTAACCATTTACCCTTTCAATTTACTTTGTGTTTTCGCATCATTTTGTTTTCCTAACTGTAAACTATTAATATGCTCATGATTATCATCAACATGCATCTAACCGTAAATCGGCTTATCCATTGGCTTTTAAGCCGATTTATATATTAAAAACGGGTAAAGAGAGGAAAAATTAGATCGAATATATTAACAAGTCCAACATTTTTTCCTTTATTATTATTATCATTATTGATGATGATGTGACGTTTTACCTTAGATGAAAAGTGAAAACCCAAAGAGAAACAATTTTTTCCCTTGGATTATGATAACAATTTTCAACTCTGCTCTGGGTAGACACACGATGATGCACATGAAAATGGTAAATGAAATATTAATGTGTTTATAACCTTAAATCAACTTGAAATGATCTAAAGTTTTTTTCTCTTCTTCATTTTCTTGTATCAATTCACTTGCTTTCCTTGCTCTCACTTAACTTTGCTTTTACTTCTTGTGATAATCATTTTGATATTTCAACTGGAAACTAATGCATATTTGGTTCGTTTTTAACCTGCAACTTTCGAGTTGCACTTTTTGGGTATTTTTTTGGGTTCTATTTTTGCCTTCTTCTCTCCCTTTACTTCCTCTTACCTTTTCACATCATCTTTACTGTTCTTTTGTCTCCATCGTTATCATTATTTTTAAGATTACGATTATTATCATTATATTGTTATCAACCTTGGTAGGAAAGTAGAAGAGCACCAGTGAAGAAGAAAATGAAAAAGTAGAGAGAAGAAGAAAAATGATAAAAGATGAAGTCAGTAATGATGTTGCTGTTGTTGATGTTTATGATGATGATGGTGATGAGAAGAAGAAGAAGAAGAAGAAGTTGTTTTAGAAGTAGTCCTTTTTGCCTTTTCGAAGACAAAATGAGTCAAGGAAAGAAGAAAGCTTGAGAGCAAAAATAAAGAGACTTATCAGGTCACATGTAAAGGTCATTCAGGGTATTAAAGAGGAATCATCTTTTCTTTCAAGATGTGGAATAACACGAGAAAAAGAAGCAAAAAGTATCGTCAGATGGATGAAGAAATGGGATGATAATAATGATGGATCAAATGTTTCTTTTTGGCCACTTTTTTCTCTTCCATTCCTCTCTCTCTCATTCTTCATATTTTCTCATTTTTTGCATCGATAACTTGACCAAGTTATGAGTTTTACCAATTCTCTTGCTGAACCAAATTCCAAATTGCAATTGCAATAATGGTAATAATGAGTGATTTAAAGCTTTGTGGTCCATTGGTGTAGTCTAGTTAACCCAACCTGAAAGAATGTACAAGGTGTTAGTTTGGGTGATCATGAAGATGGAAAAGAGACAAAATTGCAAAGATGAATAAAAGTCAAGAAAAGAGGATTACAAGGGACAAGTTGAATGAGAAAAGGAAAAAGGTTCAATATTAAATTGCATTGGCATTTGTTTCCTCCTCTTCATCTTTTTTTTCTTCTTTTTCTTCTTCTCTTCACATTATTCTTTATAATCATCATCATCATCATCATCAACAGCAGCATCAACAGCATGATCCTCTTCTCATTTCAGTGTTACTTTCGCAACAATTTTTGTCATCTTTTCAGTGGCAAAACTTGTAATGGTAAAAGCCAATGAAAGAGTTATAATACAATGTTTATTTCCTCATCTTCTTACCAAGTTTAACTCTTTTTGTTTGTTCTCTTTGCTGTTGAATTTGTTTCACTTCAGGATGACTGACCATTGGTATAATCACTATTCAATCTTGTCCTTTCCCTGTTTACCCAAAAGTTTCAAGGAATAGAAACGAATCAAGTCCAAAAGAATAAATGTGATAACCAATAGAACACACAAGTGATGAGAGCTGTTCTGGTATCCATAGTTTTTAGTCATTCATTTTACCTCATCACTCCAACATCTTGTTATTATATTGAGCTTGTCACATCAAACTTTCCTCTTCATGTCCATCTCATGCTCTTCATCGTCTCTTTTCTTGTCAACTCTTTCTGTTATTCTTCTTCTTCTTCTTCTTCCTCATCATCATCATCTCTTCACATAACTACTTATTATATGCAGGAAAAGAAAATATTTTACATTTATTATTACCAAATGAAAAATATCTTATGTAAATCAAATCATTATTGTTGTACTGAATGGCAAGGAATAGCATTTGTAAAAGCAGAATAGATCAAGAGAGAAAAGATTATTTCCAACAGTTGAAGTTATTTTCATTCACAATTCATGATATCAATCGATGCACATATATTATTATTGATGCATTTGTCGTTGTTGTTGTTGTTATTTTTTTGTCTTTTCCAGCTTTTCTCTCGTACTTTTTTCCCTTCTTCCTCAATCCCTTTCACCAGAAAATTTTGATGCATTTCTTGAATTTTCAGCACAGTTGTCTTGCACTGTTTCTTGTTATCATTAATTTCTTATTCAGTCCTCTTTTCATGTCAATGATTTTCATTTTCATTCATCTCACCTTATCAACAACACTATCTTGAACCATCATCATCTATCATCAACTTTTTCCTTTTGCTTTTTTCCATCTTCTTCATCTTCCACTTTACAGTTTACTTCCTCTTCTTTGTTTTCTCTCATCTTGATATACTTTTTTTACCTGTTTTATCTCTTGCTCACTCAACTCCTAGCATCAATATGATAAGTGAAATACACGAATCGACAAATGAAACATTTGCTCTCACTCAGCCTCTCTCAACCTTGTTAACTTGTCTCAGGTAAAAAGCTTGAGCTCGACATGAAAATGGTAAACAAAACAAAAAACCAAAAAAAGTCAACATTTTTAAATGGATAAACCTGATATAATCATTACTCTTAATAATGATATCAATGTCTTGTTTATCGTAACGTTACACTGTTTACGTTCATTTGTTTTTACGTTTAGTTGTAACTTGAAAAGTGGGAAAATACTTGACGGATCTTGACGGTAAAACTGGGGAACACAAAATTATCATGGTAATTACATGAGCAATACTAAATGAGTGTAGAATAATAAAAGACAAAAAACAAAAAAATGTTTATTTGCTATTTACTGATGAGTGGTGCTAAAGAAAATAACTAAAAGTGAAATAAGACAAAAAAACGAGTCTGTTTACAAGTCTTTGTGAGTCTTCAGGGCTTCCCCTTTTTCATCATTATTATCTTCTTCTTCATCCTCATCTCTCTCTCTCTCTCTTCGTTCTCGTAATCACTTATCGTCTTTTGTATATTTTAGATGTTTATGTGTTGTACTTCGATGTAATAACAAACATAATTAAGGATCAACTAGCCCTTCAACTGTTTCAATTCTTGCCTCGGGTCAAATTACAATGAAGCTATTCTGTTCCTCATTACAGGTTATAAAGAGAGAGTGAGAGTGAAAGTAGAGAAATGACGAAGGAAAGGAAATGGCTAAGTTGCTCTTTTCTTGTTTTTTTTAATTTCTTCTCTTTCTTTTTCTTCCTCTGGGAAGAAGATGATGAAGGATGAAATGCTCTTGGTTTTTTTGATTGCCTGTGAATGTAATTATGGATTTTTTTCATTGTTATCATTGGAAAATTGCCATGAAAAAGAAAAGTTTTGCCCGCAAGTTTCATTTGCTATTTTACTCATTTTTTGCACTCTTTTGTCTCTTGTCCTGTTTTTTTTTCTGGTTAAATCACTCATCATTCCCATTTCGATTCTTCCGGCTGTTGGTCTTCAGGAAATGTAAATGAATTATTGGGAAATTTTGAAATTCAGTAGAAAAAAATAGTCAATTTAGAGTGGAAATTAAGGGCGAAAAAAGTGTAATTTTGTTAATCGGTTCATAATTTAATTTGATTTTCTTTTTACAACAGGAGTCTATTCAATGTCTGTGAAGAGCATCGATTCTGGTGTTGGCTATTGTTCAGCGGCAAGTCGATCCAATACACCTTCACCGACCACAATCAACGAAGATTCAACTGCCCCAATTGCCATTGAGATTAAGGGTGATAAACGATTCAATGGATTGACAATCAAAGATGAGGGAATCTACATGGATGAAACTATTGATTTTACTAATGATTATCCAATACAAACCAGTGTTGAGGTAAGAATAGGAAAAGTTCTTAGTCTTAACAATCAATTTACATTTTATTAGATGATAATCAATGAAAATGGTTCCTTTCTGCTTCTTTCTCCTTGTTATCCAATTTTCATATTATTTCACCAATTTTTTTCTTCTCTTCTCCTTCTCATGATCTGAATAGAAAATTTGATTTAATGGATTCATATTTTCATTTAGATGTGCTTAGGTTTATGTGTTGAATTGAATTAACCAAAACATTTTATTTTTTCCTTTCTTTTATCTGATTGTTTATTCATTTCATTCATCATTTCAATCTCTTCTTCTTTCTTTGTTAACAGAAGGCACGACGAATTGTGTTCAAATGTACTTGGCGTGGATGTGGCCTTCGATGTGATCTTGTTGAAGATATTGAGAAACATGTTAGAATAGTTCATCTTGGGTAAGTTTTATTGTTGAGATGAACTGATTCATTGAAACTGAAGACTTGAGTCAAGAATTGGATTAATAAATGAATTTATTTGTTTGTTTACAGACGAAGTGAGGCGACCGGCGAAGATGATAATGATCATGAGGAAGAATTTTATTATGCTGAAATTGAAGAAGAGATGGAAATTGATAATATTAGTAGTAAAGAGAGTTCATGTTCTAGTGACAGTAGTCTGGGTCCTTTGTCACCCGTCTCGAGTTCACCAGAGTCACCTAACAGTACAAATTACAATCTAAGCCCAACACTCAGCTCGGCTTCCCTCCTTTTCTTTGCTCCTTCACCCACTTGGAGTCATCTTGATATGGCTCGACCTCCACACGAAGATCCTGAGTACCAAAAGCAACAAAAGCAACTTCAACAGCAACAACAACTACAACAAAACCAGCAAGTGCAAAATGTTCAACAGACAACTTCTGTGAATCAAACTATTCTCAGTGCCCAGATTAAACCGGAACCGGAAAGGAAGACAGTGATATCAAGCCCGATCAACATTCCCGGTATTTCGGTGGCCCATCGTTGGTCGACAAAAGGTCGTGATTCTTCTTGTTCATCTTCTTCTTTCTCGACTAGTTGCAACTCGAGCTATTCAAGCTTTTCCAATTCCCATTCGAATCAACAGCATCACAACCATCATCATCATAATCATCCTTTTAACCCTCATCATGAACACCAATCTCAAGCATCTTTCCTTGCCTCTGGTTCAAGTCCATTAAGTTTTTTCTCTCCAAAAGCTCCTTCCAAAGTTATGCGATTGAGTTGTAAAACATCCAGCCCGGTCAACTTGAAGTCAACCTCAAGTAGCCCAGCCTCAACTGCAAATGCAACAACGCCAACACCCTCAATAGCAGTTGGCAATGGTACAACAACAAACAGTTCAACCATGAGTACAAATTTTAAAAATGCCAGCAACTCTAGCAATCATCATCATCATCAGCACCATTCAAGCAACAGCAATCAATGGACAAGCTTATTACAATCATCAAGTTCATCTTCATCTTCACCATCAAAAGGGCACAGCATATCGCCAACCCGACGATCTCGAACTGAAACCAGAAAGTGTCGTAAAGTTTATGGAATGGATAATCGTGATTCATGGTGTACTCAATGCAAATGGAAAAAGGCTTGCACTCGTTTTGTCGATTAACCATGAAAAGCAAAAGCCGAGCAAGCAAGCGAGCGAGTAGAGTGAAGAATAGCAAAGAATCAAAAGCATAACAAAGTTTCTTGCAAAAAACACTCTGATAGTGTTATCAAACTCTCACTCTTGCTCAAATCAAAAAGATGGCCGAAAGATGCAAAAGCCCAAGTTATATTGTTTCATTTATCCTTATCTGTACAGAAAAAAACAAAACAAAACTCAAAGCTGAATGAAATTTTTTTTACACGCCTTTCCATTTTGGTGAAAAGAAAACACTTAAACTGTTAAACTCAGCGTGATTTTACTTTAAAAGGTAATAATGATGATGGTCAAGTCCTAACCAACAATTATGTCTTCAATTAATGAATGGCAGAGTATGAAAAAAAACAATAAGATTGTTATGCTAATTGAGTAAAGTATGGTGATAATGTCAAGGAGAGAAGCTCAAAGAAGGCGAAAAAAAGTGAAAAGAATGAAATGTTGGAAAAAAGGTGAAACCCAACAGGTAAAAAAAGAGAGAGAAGAAGATGAATAAATTGAAAAATTCTTTAACCTTTGAGCTTCTCTCTTTGTTTCTCCCATTGATGCAAGAAATGGTTTCATCACAAGTGTTGCAATGTAATAAAATGATGATCATGATGTTCATCAAAAAATCTTTTTCTTTCTTTGTGCTTCTTGAATAACTAAACAAAAAATTCATCATCATTATCATGCTCTTGATATCAATATGAAAAGTAACAAAAAATTGTAATTTTAACAAAAAAAAGAGAAAATGAAACTTGAAGAAAATTCAAGTTTCCATTTGACAAGCAAACACACAGCAAATATTATCATTTCATTTCTATTTTTTTTCAATTAAATTGACGTTGGCTGCTAAAAGTTGATATTAAATAATATCCATTCAATATAACTTTTTGATTGTTTTTCTTCTTCTTCTCCATTTAATTGTTCATTTTACCTCAAGTTGGTGGAAAAGTTGACCTTTCAAAGTCAAAGTACAACGCGATTCTAAAGGCACAAAGGAAAAGGATGAAAGAAGAAAACACTTTTTTTCTCTTCTTCTTGATAAACCTTTTGTAAACTTTTTCGTGTTCACATTAAAGAGATGATCATTTGTACCTGATGAATGTTGACCAGCTCAAATATCATGCCGTCTATTCATCGCAACCCTATTATCCTGTAAATTAGTGCCATTCAGGGTAAAACAATGGATGATAATTAACGTGTAAAAGGAAGATTGAAAGAGGAGAGAGAAAAAAACTTAACTCTTTACAATTTTGATGCCAATCATTTGCATAATTTGTATATTGTAATTGCAAGGTTATAAAAAAGTACAATGACAAAACAAAACTGTTCAATGGCAGCAACAACAAGAATAAAAGTTGATTTGCATATTTTATTAGGCTTATAATTGTTTACATTAATAAGGTGTTAGGAATCAAGTTTTAGAGGCTTCACAGTATAATTTGAATACTGGATCAGGCTTTTCTTTGTCACAAGAAAAGGTTTATGTGCGCTGTTGGAGTTTACCTTTGAGCTGTGCTTATCTGTTGGAACACACAAGTTAAAGTTTAATGAAAAAGAAACGACTCAATGTCGAAACAAAAGATGAAAATGACTTGATAATGGACTCGATTATATCGTATTTGTAATTGAAAATGAAATAAAATCCGTTGTTAGAAAAATAATCCAAAGTTGACTGGAAATTGAAACAAGTGTTTATCCAAGATTTTTGATGCTGTTTAATTGGGTTTCTGAAAGTCAAAGTAGAGCAAAATTATTGCCTCTTCAGCTAGATCTGTGTAATCTGAGTAATTATTCTGCTTCTCTTGCCTTCAATTGAACGATGCAATTATTATCGATTGAAAGTTCAACTTTACGGAAATCTATTGTAACATTTAAACTCTACTTTCAATGATGGATGCGGTCCGATCCCGTCTTCGAAATTCAATGTCTGCAAAGACAAAAAGCACTTTTCAATCCTTCACTTTGTACATTAAAGTTCGCCAAAATCGAAAATTTTTCTGAAAACTCGAAATAGAAAATGAAAAAAGCTCAATTCGTAAAGCAATAAAAATAACTGAATAAAGTGTTCAGAAATCTTTTAAAATCTGGTCTCTATTTATTTACGTAAACCTGATAAAACGAAAATTTTGTTTTCTTTTGCTATTCCATTTCAGATTTCGATAAATGGTTTGATGAGATTTCAATTGATCAATAAAACCTCTTCTGTTGACTCATTTGCATGGTTTTTCTGATTGATATTTTGTGCATAAAAATACACTGAAATATCCAGAAACTTCTCATTTTTCTCGAAAAAGATATCTAAAAAACGAAAAAATTTCAATGATTAAGGTTGATTCAATAAAGTTGCGTTTCATGAGTTGTAATTCACCATGATCAGAATAGAGATTCTCTGCATCTGCATAACAATGTTTTTTGATGAATTTCCAAGCAAATTGCTGATTACTTTTTATCCTTCTCATTTTAAAGTTCATGCTAAATTGATAGGGAAAACTATGTGTTGAGGTTACAATTGAGTCAATGAAATGTAAGACTTTTTTAGTTGAGCCATTGCTTGATTGATGCATTAATGGTTTTAATGATTTTTTCTCTCAATGATTCTTAAATGGAAATGAGTTTTTTCTTTCCTGATCTGGAAAAATTGCCAGCTTTTTTACATTTACAGAAAAGATAAACAATCAATTTACTCATTGAGTGTTAATTGTTTGCAAAAACACTAAAATTCTGGTGAAGCAAAAAATTGGCCAAAATAGATTGCCATTCCTTACCAACCATCAATCGACCCATCACCATGTTAACTGTACACTAAGCTAAACTTGTATGTAAATTAGTGTCTCACAATAGCATTGGACCTTGTATTGAGTTGACTTTTGATGGTTAAATGGCATGATTGAATAGGTAAATAATGATAGGGAAACTGAGCTAAAGTAATCGATGGATAAAATTGTTGCAACTGTTGATGCCAAAAGTTTAAAGATGAATGAGGAATGGAAAGATTGCAAGATCAAACTTGGAAGATCAAGTGATTTGCTTTGTACTGTTAGACAACGATGAATGAAGAGAGAGGAAGAAAAGTGATTCAAATCAAACAAAAATGAAAGTGAAGCAAAGAAACAAAACTGTAAAACTGAGAAAAAATGAATTTCTCATTTCAATCAATAACTTGAAAACTTGATGGAAAGTTTGTCTGTCAAATCAAAATGATGGCTCCATTAAAAAATAAATTTGTTTATTAGTAAAAATTTGTCGACAAAGAAAAGTCTATTTTTCCATGATAAACAATGGAATGAGGGAAAAGAAAGATCTTCAATACATTTTGAAAGAAAAAAGAGAAAAAGTTTTAATTGAAGTGCGCAACACTTTTCCATTGTCGAACCAATTGATCTTTAAGATCTCGAGATAATTAGCTGATATCAAACATGATCGGGTGAACCAAAAGTAGAGAAACATGCATAGACTTTCAGAAAAGTTTTCTATCCATTGATTGAACTTTTTGCAGAAATATTTCTCTTCAAAATATTCCGTTCTTGATTTACGAATTAATGCACTTCCAATTTTTGTCCACCCTTCACCTGCACACCAAACTGTTCATTTACTGATTCATTGAAATTCAAAAGTTTTCTAATTGTTCATCAGTAAAAGGCTTGAATTTATCTTTTAGTTGACTTTTTCTTCTCTTGATTGATTCATTATCCAAATAAATTGTACATTCAATTTGAACCAATAAAAATTATTGATACAAATGGCAACAAAAGAAATTTTGTGTGAAAATGAAAATAACAAAATGATATCGATTTATTCAAACATTGAAAAGACACTTGATTGAAGTGAATTGATTTCAAACCTTTTTTTCCAGATAATATTGAAACAGTTGAAACATCAAAATGTTGAAATTGACTTCAATGACTTTGATTCATCAATCTGACAAAACAATTAGTCGAGTTGGTTAAATTTCAAATGGAAAATTAAACTGCAATTACAACTGCAACTACCAAACAAAGGTGTTGTAAAGTTGTTGCAAGAAGCAAAAGAAGATCGTAAAATTTTCTCAACTATTTATTACACAATCACCCATCATGCTCATCATGCATAATCAACGATACTGAACGAATCTCTTTGTTTAACCAGTAAACTTTGCTCACATTAAATACAGGCGAGAGCAGAAATTCAGAACATCTTTTTCCTTCTACTCTACAATGAACATGTTTTCCTACTTTTTTCTGGCAACATTTTTTTCTCTACATTTTCGCAACTTGCATTTTCTCTTGAAACTCCGCTCAATTCCAGTGAATTTCATCTTCCAACTTTATCCCTTGTCGATTCTTAAACTTGCTCTTTCCTCCCTTCCTTCATCTTTAATATGATTCATAATTTCAATTGATGAGGAAAAGAAGGCAAAAGAAGCAAAAAAAATCAAAATTGAACCCTTTTCCATTGCTAAAAGATTTTCTAACCTGACATTCAAAAATATTGTCAAGAGTCCCAAGAGTGTTGTTTCCAGGCAATATTAGCAGAAGGATGAGGATGAAAGAGAGAAAAAATGAAATTCGAAATGTTGCTCCAGAGTTTTTTCATCTTCTCTCCATTCACTACTCATTTAATCTTTCCTCTCTCCACGCTTTTTTAAATGTAATAATACATTGAAAAACTTTTCTCCTTTGGTTTACTTGCATCTTCAAGATCCTTTCCAAGTAATACTTTTGTTATACCTCAACGATTCGTATAATATCATCATCATCATCATCATTTTCCCAGTATTATTGTATCGTTTCCTAGTCAGTAGATATTAGATGCAAAATGTAAAAACAAAAAAAAGGTTTATCATACTATTTGATGTTGTTATGGTTTTACTTTTTTCTGTCAAGATATTTTTTTCCTTCTTCTTCCTTCTTCTCTTCTCAACTTTTCTCTCTGATCGATACACTTTATTGAATTTCACCTAAACCAACATTTTATTATTATTATTGCTATTATTATTAGACTTATTCTGTTTGTTATCATATAATGATATTTCACAATTGCAAGGGTATTAGCATTGCTTAAATAGTCGAAACATTTTTCTCCTCTTGTTTCTTTGCCATTCAATTTTGGGTTCCTCTCTTGTTTCATTTCAGATAACACTTTTCTTTTGCTTTCAACTCAAATTGCTTTTCCCATTCGCATTAAAAAGCCAGATATTCAATATCAATTTGATTAAGTAAAAGTTCAAAAGCGAATCTGCAACTTTTTTGTTCTTTTCTACAATAATTGAAATTGTTTGACCTTTTTCTCGTTGAGCCAAAGTTCAATCTAAACTTGAATGAATAGACATTGATAGGTTTTCACTCAAATTTCGACTTCTTTTGCTCTCTTTTTCTGCATCAACCGTGACTTGTGATGAATATCGAATGGACATGAACTGTATTATTCTGCAAGTTTTACGATGGAAAAGGTTCAAGTTTTCAATTTGATAAGGAAATGAGAAAAAAAGGTTCAATTTCTTTGTCTTTTTACTTGAAGCTAATTTTACCCAAAACGGTCAATACTTTGTTTCTTTTTATATTCAAATGGCAATATTTCAAGAGATAAAAGTTGAAATAAGTTTATTTCCAGATGCAATAAAGAAGCACATGATGGTGCTCATCATGAAAGAATCTTATAGTGAAAGAGACAAAGTCTCTTGATAACGAGACCCAAAGGACATTGGATTGAAGTCAATAAGGTTTCAAGTAAAATTTGAGTCCAACATCAGTGGGTTGAATGTGAAAATAAGAAGATGAAGAAAAAAGGAAAAGGGAAAAACAAGGAAAAAACAAGGTTGAATCGGGAAAAAAAGATGACATAAAAAAGAATCTCAGTGTCGTTGGTGAAAAGGAAGAGTAAATGATGATGATAATGATGATGATGCGTAAGGGAAAGAAAAGGACAAAATCGAATGCAATATATTTCAATTTTTATCGTCAACCCATCTTCTTATGTATATCAGTATCAACCAAATTGTATCTTCATCAATATTTCTTTTTCACTTTCTTCTTCTTCTTTTTCTTCTTCTTCAGTCTTCTGTTTCAGTAACACAGAAAACTTGTTAAACTGTTCTGAAGATATTCTCAAGGAAATGTTCTTTTCTTTCATGAGACAAACAACCAAATGAAATTTGTAGCCTTTTTTCATTCTCACTTTTTTGCTCTCCTTTTCTTTCATCTTTACGCTCATTCCTCTTTTCCTCTCGCCATACACAATCAATGAACAATTCATGTTCAGGATCTTTTCCATCTTCATCAAGAAAGAAACTCGAGAAAAGAAGCAAGAAAAGTGAATGAAAAAAAACCTGTAACCCATTGAGTAATTTGTCTTGGTGAATATATGACGGACACTACAGGAAAAAGAAGAAAAAGAAGAGAAAGAAAAAGAGAATAGAATTGCAAAGATATTTTCGATCTCATCATTTACTTTTTTTCCCTCTAATGTGTTGTCGTTAGCACACACACTCAACTCTATCATTTGGTTCCATCAGAATGTGAATCTATTTCAACCAACATCACCATCATTGCCCACTATTCCTTCCCAGCGCTGCCCAAGATAACATGAACCTTTTCCTTTCTTTGGTCATTTTGTTGCTTCTCATGTCACTGCTGTTGCTTGATTAGAGAAGAGCAAAAGTTTACATTTATTGGCAACAGCTACACGAAATGACCACTTTCGTTGACGAAAGTCCTACACAAATAGCTGCATCAAATGATTATTCTTGGTCATCATTAACATTCTGATTGAATATTCAGTGAAATAATCTCTTCTCATGAGAAACTTTAACTCATTTGGCTCACAATCGACAATTGCTCAACACAATTTAACTTTTATTGCCAGTTTGGTTGAAGATGAAGTTTGAAGGAAAATTAAAAGGTTATTCAGCGTTTTTCAGTTGAATTTTAATGCCTTTCCAGCATTTCATCAATTTTTAAACTTTTGTCTTCCATCTCAAGTTTCATTTAATCATAAATAATCGTAATTTCATTTCATCCTTCAATCTTGATGATAGCTTTCTTCCTTTATGCTACACTTGAAGGATGAAATTAGGTTGGCCAAGTTATTTGAGTAAAATGAATTTTTATTTGGATTATCGAATCAAAGTTGATTCTGTTATGCAAATAGTTGCAATTGTAATCAATAGGCCTTTTCTGGGTCTTATTAACTTGTCACAATAATGCATTGCAAAATAAACTAGTCATGTTTATTGAGCCTCTGATTATATTTCACTGTGGAAAGTGACCGATTCCATTTGAAACTTGTCCTGAGTAAATAGTCTTGGTTCATCATTTTTCTTGTTCTTTGCCATGGTTTCGTTTTCTAAGCTCAAGTAAATCTGAGAGAAATGTATCTCTGCAAATTGCATCCAAGTTGTTGTAAGAGTTGCACAGCCTTTTCTGAATCGAAGCTCTAAAATCGAACCAACTATCGTAAGCAAAAGAGGCTAGGTTGAATAGTTTAAGCTTATACAGATTTTATCGGCTAGAATCATTAGGAATGCTAGAGCGTTAGATTTAGTTTTGTATCTGAATCTAATCTTTAGTATAGCTTTAGTATAGCTTTAGTGTCTCATAGTGATCTCTGAAGCTCATGAGAAAAGTTGTATGCAAATGAAATTAACTAGCCTTCAAGTTTGACACTCTCAAGGAAACATCAAAAGCATATTTTCAAGTGAATTTGCGTAACAAAACTCTGACAATGTTTTCTGGTATCAAGTTTAGCTGAACAGTTTAGCGCAAAGTTAAACTCTTGCGTTGCAACTATCAATCTCTATTAGTTAATTATATTTGATTGATACGAACAATTAAGTTTTACAGCATTTTCTGCTAATTTTGCTGTCTTATTTTTGATACAATGATCAAGTTTATCTCCAAACAAACAGTTTACGTTTTAATAAACTTCAATCTAAAATTGCCCAATAAACCAAAAAACCTAACGTTCAGCGAGTTTTACGATTAGCAATTAATGAAAATAAAGTAACAACAACGTTATTTGCGACCTTCTAACCAACTCAACGTGTTCTTTCGCTTTTAGAGACCAGAAACTTATACTCTACTTGCTTTAAGTTTCTGGAGTGTTTTGTTTGGTAAACTCTTCGAAAATAAAATGGTGTATCTTCATTGATTATTCAAATGAAAGAGATGCAGTGAAATTTGGGTGTTAATTGTAATGCTAACTATTAATAATTGACCAAATTATTGTTACTCCAAATACTTTGATTGAAACAGAATGAGTTGCACAGAAATGACACGGAAAATACAGATTTAGTAACTTATGATTTCGTGAAGTTACTCAAGATGCACATTTGGATGCACAAATAACTGATTTATTCACTAAAGTTTAGTGTTTGCGTCTTTGTTATCTCAGATCCCACCCTTAATTAGCAGTCAGGGAATGTCGATAATTACGTGAAATTTTAACCTTTTACTTGCAATTTGATTGCTTAAAAAAGTAACCATGAATTAATTTGTATCATTTCACACATTTGAATCTATTCTGTAAATAAGTCTGTGTTTGTGTTGGCTCAAGGGCTGAGCAATTGCACACTAATTAGTACAAACATGACTGAGTAAAACAAAAACAGCAATGATGTCACGGAAATGCAAATTTACTGTTCACTTCTTCCTTGATCACTGGTTCCTGCATTTGATGAAATTCAATTTCAACTATCGATGAGATCACAAGTCGCAGTAATTGAAAATTTTATGCTAACTGTCGCTTTTGTACAAACAAGACGCAATTTCTGTCAAACAACAAATGACAATGTATTAACTTCAAAAATGAATTTAAGACTAAATAAACGATCTGCAAATCAATTGAAAAAATCGGTTACAACGAGCATTAGAACAAGCAATATTTCTTGTAAATTTGCTTCGCTGTAAGGTTTGATGATTATCGAGATCAGAAATGCAATAAAAGCGAAAGAGAGAAAAAGAGGAAACAGAAATCCCAAGAAAAGTATTCTGACAACAAGGTTATGTACCATTACGGAAGTTGAATTTCGACTGTCAACTACTCTCACTTCCTCTCTAATCTATCTCAATCTGAATAGTAGTCGAGTGAACAAAATGTGATATTTGTTTTCAATTATTCTGCTTTTCTCTTTGCTCGATATATGTGTGTTTAAGTGCTATTAATAATGTTACAGTTACATGATGTGGGCCAATGATTACAAATAAAACTAAGGTTAAATTATGATAACAAGTGTGCAAGTATGGCAAGCAAATAAATTCAATGTTCAGTAACTGGAATAACATTTTTGTTTTGCTTTTTTCCAACTTTTCTTACCTTTTCCTTGCTTTTGCATTCTTACAAATTTTCGTCGCATTTGTTTACCAAAATTTTGTCGAGACTTTTCAATGATCTTCTTCTCAACAAATTGAACAACCTCAAGGGGAATCTCAACCTTTTCTCTGTTTACATCTTGCAGTGTCGAGTTGAAAATTCATCACATGAAACATCAGATGAAAAAGTAGAGAAATTTGTTCACATTGAATGATCTTCGTGATGTAAGTGTTGCTGGTAAGCAGTAAATTTAAAGAGACAAACTAAATAACCAACCTTGACTAGGAAAACTGTACTTCCTTGTAACCCAATTAGATAAGGGAAACTCAAGGTTATCACCCAAAAAAACGCACCAATAAGTTGAATTTTCTGTCATTTTTTCTTCTTCTCTTCTCATGTTTATTCCTGAATGAGTAACACTTTCAGCCTTATCTTTCAGTATTTGAATAACCTTGTGATGTGAAAGATGATGGTGCATGATGATAATGGCGTTAATTATGATGGTTGCAAGTAAAGAGTAAAAAAGAAAGCAAGAAAAGTAGTGAAAACAATGTAGGAAGAAGAAAAAGAAGAAGAAAAAGAGCAAAAAAGTATTCAAGATGAACATTTCAATCACACTTTCTTTATTAACTTTTACTTTCAACCTTGATGTGAAAATTGATCAGCATTTAAGAGGTAAAAATAATCTCATGTGATGTAAATAAAGAAAAACAAAAATGTAAACCAAAAAAACTCGACCTTCTTACCAACATTCATCAGTAAATACGGAAACAGTCAATCAGAAGCAAAAATGAAAACGAGTTTAATCATGTTTCCAGTTTCAATGAGTTTCCATGCAATTTTCTTTGTCCATTTCTGTTTATATACAGAAAAAAAACTCAACTTTTCTGCCATTCAAACACTTCTTATTAATAACCATTCAAATTGTGAAATAGTTATATTTAGATGTTCGTCTGTTTTGCCCTGAAAAATGATTTGCAAAGAAGCTTTTTTTGATTGAAGTATGATTGAAATGATGAATGAACAATAAATCTTTTGTAAATAAGATGCAAGATTAACTTCATAGAGAGAACATCATTTTGAATAAAGTTTTGAAAACACGGGAAATCACTGGATGCTACTTGAATATGTATTTGACTCTATTGATTCAACTTGTAATTTAATCAATTTCATAATCTATTGTTTTCATGTTGAAGAAAAGGGCTGTAAATCAGAACCAGGAAGAACAACTTTCTAAATTGAAGTTCACCAAATAGCTGAAAACTAACAATAGCTCCTAATTGTTAACAAGATGTTTTTCACCCACTCAAAGGTGTGTTAAGTGTTCCGTATTTAGGCTTGAGAGAGAGAGAAGAAAAAAAATAACAGAATAATATTTTTCCCTCTTTGTTTTTAATCAGATTCATGCTGGCTCAAGGTTATCCTTGCAAATGAAGCAAAAAACAATTATTATATCCTTAAAGGTTGAATGTTCATTTTGTGTGGGTAAAGAGTAAGAAAAATATCATTAACATTGTGACTTTATTATTGAACAAAATTCAACAACAACAACCTAAATCAATCACAACTTGTTGCCAATCAACACAGTTTGAATTTATTCAGATTCAAGAAAAAGTATGAAACAGAAAAAGAAAACAAACAAAACGCAAAACTTTGATAACTTGTGAGGCAAGCAGAAGGGAAACGATGAGAAGAAAGAAAAAAGACCGACCAAATCCATTTCCATCAACATGGAATAACATTATCACAATTGTATCAATTGGCAAAGGCAAAGGGCGCAAAATTGATGAATGACAAATGCTGAAAAAATTGTCCATCAAATTGGTGGACAAGAAGAAGAAAAATTGTGCAAAGAATAAAAACTTTTGCAATTCTCAAGCCATTATCATATTATTACATTTTTAACTTCAGTTCTGTCATAATTTATATTTGCCAAGAAAACAGAAGAGAAATATTTATGAATAAAATGAAATCAAATGGGAGTAACTCAACATGGAAAAATATATTTAATAATAAACTTTTCTCTCCTTTTGTTTTTTCAATATCGCAAGAAATACAAGTAAAGAAGGAAAAGAAACATGATTAAACGAAGGAAAGAAAAAAAGTGAATTTTCCATCGATACTTTATTCAGTCTGTTTTTGATGGAATGAAATTTAAAATTCAAATCATCAACCAGATTATCATATGACGAAAAGGAACATTTTTACAACAATAATTGTTTATTATTATGTATAAATTGTGTTACTTTTCTTCTTCCCTTTAGTTTCATTATTTTCATCCTTTTTTTTCTCTGTTATCATTCTCATCACCATCATTCTCGAGTTTTCTGTTGCCTCTCTTCGTCTCTACTTCTTGTTGTTATTCATCATGTTTCTGTTCTTCATTCTTGTTGCTCCTTCAAATTGCCAAGGAATGAAATGAAACGAAATATTTTTACAATTTTGTTACTCTTTTTCCCTTTCCACTCCCTTGATAGATGGCTAGAAGTTTTGATTCAATGAATGATTTAAAGAGTTACAAGTAAACGAAAAACGAAACTGAATAAATAATTTAACTTACAGCAAGAACAAAATGTTAACTCATGATAACAAATGATAATAATGATGATGATGATGATGATAATGATTATGTGAAATCAATAAAGTTGTATTGAGTGTAAAAATAAATTTAAATTGAAAGAGAAGAGGATGGAATTGAAAGTTTTATTGAGATGATCGGACGAGAAAAAGTTGATGAAGGAAAAGAGAAAATTAATTTACTGTTTGATAAATGAAAATTTATTTACACATTTTTCCGTTATTTTCCTCGTTTTTTAATACAACATTCCTTGTTCCCTCTTTCTTTGTCTTCATTCCAATACAATTGACATTATTGATGGTTAGAAGTTTTTCCCTTCAATTTCTATTCTAACCCATGCATTTCCATTCATTATTCATGATTGATTATTTGCATTCCCAATATTCATCAAGTTGTTCAACCAAATTGCGCAAGTAAGACTTGCATCAAATTAGACTTTGATATTTGTGCCAAAATTCATGGCAGTTTCAATTTCGTTCAACGTAAAAACTTTTTACAAGTTCGTTAATCAAGCTGATGAAATAATGAATTCAAAAAGGTCAAACAACCAAAAGTCAAAAATATTGTTCGATTAATGTCAGTTGAACATGAAAATATTGATCAGTTCGTTAGCATTTACCTTCATTTTTTTCAGTTACGAAAATTCGTTACGAAAAGTTACGTTTCTTCTCCAGGATCACTTTTTTATTGTTTTGGAAGTTGATTTTCTCGAAAATTAGTTGAATCGATATTTTATCTCTGGTTCTCAAAGTGGACAGTCAAACTCAAAACAATGCATTGTGAAAATAATGATTTTGCATGTTTAAAGTCATGATCTATGAAAATTTTGATGGAATCGATTCAGCTTGGAATGTTGAATCTGGCAACATTTACTCGAATTTTGAAATGACTGACTTGTGTTGACTTCAAAGCAAATGACTTTTTCAACTAACTTGTGACAAGCCAATTGACAACAGCAACAGTGTTACTTTGATCGCTAAATTTGACTTAATCCTGATAAACATTTAAAATGGACATTTATTGTTACTCGATGGTATAATTTGATTCCATGTTGAATTAATAATAATTTATCTGGGTCAATTTATGACAACCTTTATGCAGCTTTCTTCTCATTCTCTCTTTTTTTCTCTCCTCAGCATCATTTTCTTCCTTTCACTGGGTGATGATGATGATGACAAATAAATGTATATTTATATTTACAGATTCAGAACACAAATCTGTGCTTTGCTAATGATTAATTCATGTCAACTAAATGTGACAATGTAAATTCAATTTGTCCAGAGATTTTCATTTCATTTTCTGCTCTTTTCTCTTTCGTTTTTTCCCTTCTTTTTTAGATTGGTTGAGATACAAAATTTTCGTCAAAAGTTAACAAAATAATCTCAAATTTTACCCCAACTTTAAATCTTAATCTTTAGGGTGAACATGAAATTTAACCATGTACATGCTTTATTCTGTTTCTTTTGTAAAACAATTTATCCTTTTATACTTTTATATCTTGATTAATTCATGATTTCAGGGTAAACAAAGCCAATCTTTTTCTCTTCTTCTCTAGACCTTGTACTGGTTCAATTTATTGAAATTGAAATGCATTGATAATGTATGATTACTTCTACGATTTCATAATCATGAATATTAACCTGAACATAGCAGATACAACATAGACGTCGAATCGATGCGGGAGAAGTAAAAGTAAACATGAACCAGAGTCTGTAAAAGAAATGAATCAAAATGAAATTCAAGCCCAGCATGAATTTCCATTGAATCCCAAGCCAGGAGAGTAAATTTTTTCATTTAATGATAATCATTATTTGAACTTATTTCACTCTAACTTTACCTCTCTTTAATGTGATTTAAAACGCAGTTCAAATTCAGCTGAATCAAAATGAATGGGAATGAGAAGGAAATGTTGGCAAAAACAAAATTTAATATAAAATTAATAAGGAAACCCAAAAGTTGTTAAGTCCATTCAGTTGGATTTACAATCTAATTGAATCAGTAAAACAATTAAACTTGGTTTTGGACAAATGAATGTTTCTTTTTGGAAAGTTTGGTAACAAAACTTTTGTCAAAATTGGTGCCAATCGAGACAAAACCAATTTTAGCTCAACGACTCGTCGAGATGAAGTTGTGAATAATTGAAATTTAAATGATGAGATTTGCAAAGAAACTGGAAAACTGTTTTTGGATTGAAAGTAGAAGCACATTTATTGTTCATCATGGAAGCAACAGGGAGGTAAAATAGCAATAAAGATGAAATTGAAGAGAAAAGTGCAACTTAAAACTAAATTTTGAATTAAATGTGTCTGTGTGAATGAGAGGAAAGGCGAAAGCAAAGAGATAAGATGAATAAAAGAGTCAAGTTTTGAAAGTGTTGGTGAAATGAAGATTGAAATGTATTTTATGGAGTGAAAGAATCCCATCAGTTTCTGATATTTTCATCTTGAATTGCTGCTTTTTATTTTATTTTGCAAAACTAACAAACATTCAGCAACTTTCAATGTGACCTTTTGTGTTGAAATGTGTAATTTTTTAGTTTGAAATTTCAACAAATTTGATAGAAAATGGAATTCGAAAGAAAAAAGAGACAATGTTCTCATTTTCGCACCTTCTTTTCATCCCCATCCCATAACGATCAAATTGAGAGGGAAAAGGATGGAGAAGAAAATTTCTTTTGATCTTTTCACTTTTTCCTATTTTACAGTGATCTGATATCAAATAAAGGTGAGTTTTTTATGAATAACAACTCAAATAGATAGTTGGTGAAGATGAAGATGAAGAAAAATGCTGGGAAGGTGATAGAGAATGGAACATTATTGGAATACAGAAAAGGTGAGTTGAAAGAAGAAGATGGAATGGATGGTAGATGATCAACAATTTTCATCTAAATTTTTTTCTCTTTATGCTGTAAATAATAGAGTAAAGTACAACGAAAGAGAAGAATTTTTTTTCCTTCCTTTTCTATTCCACAAATATTAACTATTCTGTTGCAACTTTGCTATATTTAGTTTTCCAAAATGTTTTTTCATTTAATTTACTCTTATTCATCCTTAAACTTTCATCACATTCAGTGTGTTCTGACTTTTTTATTTCAACTTTTTTTCATGATTGAAAATGAAAAGAAAAAACGAAGAGCAAAGTTATTTCATAAATCAAATTATACTGAACAGTATTGGTGTTTCATACGATTCTATTACCGAATCGATAGTATATTTCGTCTCAAACCTAACTAGCCCTGTCCTCTGTTCCAATATCAGGACTTTCATTTTTATAACAACAGCTCGAATTAAATGCAAGATTAGTTGGTCGAATCAGAATCTATTCTTGAAAAATCAAAATGACTCTTTAAATTGAGTTGAAATGAGTTAGGACAGTAAATTGCAATAGTTTTGCATTCATTAATCTCCCTCCTTGGTTCATCCTTATCTTTCCAAAATCCTTAAATTACAATGAAGTTGTAAAATTTTGGTCATTCAACGCAGTCATAAGGAAAGGTGTCAATGCATCTTGAAGACTGGGGTTTGGCTTGCTATACTCTTAGGTTCCTTGAGAATAATTACTACGACAATGGAGGCAATCCTAAGACTAGGATACGACAAGTCGTACAGGTCATTTCACTGTGTGAAACTTTGGTTTGTGACCAAGTAAAGAAGGTCCCGGTAAGGATTCTTCGGTGAGTAATTAAGAGTTCGTATAAGCTATTGTTAAGTTCGTATAGTTCGTTAAGTTATTAGCATATAGCTTTGTTCAAAATAGGAAGTGCATGCAGTTACAAATTGGAATGCAAATTAATAAAATAACATCTTTCTCTCGATTTAGTTATTTAACCTTTAATCTTGGCATAGAAGATGCTTCAGCTTGAAATTTGGGTAATGCAAAGTTGAACATTGTAACTAATGCTTTGATCCAATATGCGCATAGTTTTGTCATTATTGCTTGTTTTTCATTTCAACTTACCAACATTAACATTGATTTTTCTTTTTGTTTCATTTCAAATTCTCAAGATGATTAATCATCCATTTTCGAGTGTTTTTACATTTCAAGTTAATAACAAAATTGTTAGTTTAAGTTGATCAATTGAGAAGGGAAGCTTCGAGTTCAAATGAGTTATACAACTATAAATAAAAGTTTGCTTCACTTTGAAAGTGCAACAAAAATGAAATGAAATATTAATAAATATTAATAGAAAAGTGAAATGATGCAAAAAAAAGAAGTGCAAATGAAATGAGTAAATACAATTGAATCTTGGATGAACTTTAATTACAATTAACATAGTTATTACATTGTATACATAAAAGTACTCCAACACTCTATTTGGCTTATTTTATTCTATTTTTTGGAGGAATGTTCAAGTTGACAGATAGAATGAAGAATGAATAATAATAATAAATAGGATATTAAAAGTTTTTTCACTCAGTAACACGCAATATTCACAATGAAGTTGAAGCTGAAAATTGATTGAGTAGCAAAAATAAAAGTGTTTTTCTATCTGTTTCTAACTTTTCAACATTCAGCTCGAATAAACTTGCAAAAGGTAAACTTTCACATTCCAACAATTCCTCATTACAAACTGTACCTTGATGAGTCAATTTTTGTGACAAATTATCAAAGTTAAGGATAAATGAGTGATGAATGTACAGTTTCCAATTTCGAAAAACTGTGACAAGAAAAATGTTTACGAAAAAATTCCGATTCCAAAATATAAAATGTTTGATGGAGATTCGTGAAGTACAACGGTACCCTTGAACTAGTACAGCTTTACCTAAAGCGGCTCCAACTTCAAATTGTCCTCTCATCTTTCGAACTTAAAAACTGCTTAACTGTTAGAATCTGCTAATCTAATTCAAATCAATAATTTTTTCTGTAATTCAGTTTAAAGTGATTTTAGATTAATAATCATCCATTGATGAAATCCATCGTCCACCGAAATTAGTTGTAAATAATCGCACTCTCTTTTGTTACCACACAAAAAAGAAGCGATTTCAAATAGCAACCTCAAAGAAGCCTTACAGAAATTTTTTAGTCACTCTTTTATTAGTTCATTTGACTGCTATTGTATCATGACTTGATTCAATTCAGTTTCTCGATCGCTCACATTCCTGGACCAACTTTTAGGTATTGAACCTCAAAGTTTAGATTTTGGATTTTTGTTCATACTTTATTCTCAGTCCCTCTCGATCTTTCTCTTACTAAACAACAGACAAAAAGAATCGAAAAAATGATCATTTGAACTTTGTGTTTGGATTTTATTACTATGCAACAAATCCACTATCCATTACCTGTGTTTTAGCTTAATACTCTTGGGACAAACACGCAGATAAAGGTTGTGAAAAGACTTGAGGATAAAAAACGAAAAGTAAAATCTGAACCAACAAGCATTTAATGTAATTCCCTGCTCCTTTAATGCTCATCTTGTTCGAATCTAAGACTCGGATTAATGTAGTTTCTCACAATTCATACTTTAAGCTAAAAAAACTATTTACTCTCATTGATACATTGATGTAAAATGTGTTTAATTGAAAGTTTCAAGCTTTCGCCTGGTTTAATCCTGTGTACATGAACCTGAATAAATTACGAATCCCATTTTTTACGATTGTTTCACAAATCAGAGTATTAATTATCAAACAATGCAACAGTCTTCACTCAACTTGAATAATAGTACTTGACGTGATATCTCAACATTTCAAGCAAGCAAAATGTTTCGTGCGAATTAAAATCTCTTTGCAAGTCTTGCCTGATAAGCTCAGAGTCAATATTTTCTTTCATCACTGACAATTTGTTTCAGGTATCATTTTGTCTACTTTTGCAACACACTTTTCAATCGCAAAACTTTTTTTCTCAAAGTACACATTCTGTTTACATTTTATATTCATTTTTATTGATGCAGTATTTTGAAACATTTTATCCTTCCAGCAAATGCAAAAAGCAGAGAAAATGTAACAATTTGAAAAATAATATTCTACAGAATGACGATTTCTCTCATCAATTTTCATTTAGATATTCAGTTGTATCATTGCATAATGGTAACTTTTTATTCTGGGAATTATTTCTTTTCCATCCATCATTCAATTCCTAGCTGAGCAAATTTCAAAAACTGAGGTGATCAGTTGAACAAGACAGAGTGAAAAGTTTTCACATCTTTAACCAAAAGTTGAGATTGAAATCACAGAATATTTATAACTCAAGAAATTTGAATAGTTAAGCTGAATGTTATCATGCTTCCAAAAGAGAAAATTGAAACAAAGCTATCGCATCAGTTTGAATTTTTATTCCTTTACATTATGTGCTCAAATATCATCATGCAAATCAAGATGCATTTGATTTATCATTGAACCATTTTTAGTTTCATTTAAGAATCAAACACATTATTCATTGTAAATGATGGTTAATAATGGACAAATAATATTGCGTTCTGGCAAATCTTATCAAATACATTATTCTTCATCTTGTATCCAGCAAAATGTGGCAATAAAATGTGAAAAATTCTTGTTTAGTTTTACCTAACAAGCTGAAGACAGAAAAAATGGGAAAAGCAAAACAATTTTTCTTTCTTTCTACTATCGTGTAATACATTTTCTTGATGATTGTTTACTCATGACGGAATCACTTGTTTGTCCCCTCTTCAGATACTCAATAACCAACGGAAGATCCAAAAGTAAAGTAAATATCTGTATATAATACTTAGGTTTCAACAGTTTACCTCCTTGTTTAGTTATTTTCTTGTCTTTCTTTTTTGATCGACTACTGATTTTTTCGTTTCCATTATTCGTTGTTTAAGCATACACAGAAAGATATTGCATCAAGTTTTTTTTCTCGTTCATAGTTTTACTAATGATACAAGAAAAGCACAATGATTTATCATTTGGTGAAGCAAATTTTTGGTTATACTCTTTACTAGCTTGTTCAAGACAGACAAGTAAAAGTGAAAATAAATCATGAGACGGAAGAAGAGAAGACATCAAATACAGTTTTTACTTTTCCTTGCTCCTTTCCTCGATTCTGCATCCAGTAGTAATAGTAATAATGCATCTAGAATAAAGCCTTATTCTCTCTACTCTTTAATATTTGAGCATAAAATTCCTACTCTTCAACTGCTTTATCCATTGCATATCTATATTTAGTTTCATTCTATTACCTTGATTTATTTTTCTCGGAAGTTGAGCGAGATAAGTCAAGGATGACATAACAACGGCGATGAAGAAAACAGAAGATAGTGAAAATCATAATTTGTATCTACCAAGTGAATCGACCATCATTTGACCCTGAAGATTGTTTTCATGATGAAACGTTTCCCGTTGATATTATTTTGATTGATTATCTAATCAGTTTTGATCTATATAAGAGAGAATCAAAAGCGAATAAAGATTATTTTGTCATTATTCATTTGAAAACTCTTTTGATTGAATTGCATTGATTCAATATCAAATAATTTTGATGGATTTTTAGATTTGAAGTGTTAAAACTTTTAGGTTTGCTTAATATTAAATGTACCATTACAATCATGCTAACATAACCGTGCAATAGATCATACGTGAGCATTACCAAAACTTTTCCTAGCGTATTTTGAGTTCTGTTAGCGTGCTTTCAATAGCTTGAAATATAGCTCAAGTATAGCGATATTCAAATATCGGACCATAAATCAACTTCGTTATCCATGAGATTTAGGGTTTTTCGGATGGCCTAAAGTTTTTCATCTATTGGTACCCGCGAAATCCTATCATTGTATGCCATTAAACAAAAAATTTTAAATGCTAACGACAAGAACTACTCTAAAATTATACATTTCTTGAACAAGCTCTTCATGTTGACTTTTATGTGTTGAATTTTTAAATTTATAATTTGACCCCATGATGAATTGCTGCGAAGAGCGATGTAATACTATTAACAGCAAGAAAAAACTGAGATATCATGCTTCTTTTGCAACTAGTGATTAAAAGATGCTTATCTGCAGCATCTAAAACATGATTTATACAACAAATAGCGTTTGCAGCATAAACAAATGTAACCATACACTAAACTTTATTGATATTTAAAATTATTAACTCTTAAACATAACAAAAGCATGTTTGACCGGCCGCATTAATAAAACGAGAAGCCGCAAGCTTAGAGCGTGTGGCTGCTGGTCCTGATGAACCTGAACCAGATGATCCTGAACCTGATGAACCAGATCCTTGTCCTGATCCTGAGCCAGATGATACTGAACCTGATCCTGATGATTCTGAGTTAGGTGAGTTACTGGTTGATGTTGAGGTTGTTGGTCCTGATGATGAATCTGAAGCTGCTGCTGCTGATGCTGCTGCTGAACTTGAAGCTGCTGATGATGATCCTGATCCAGTGTTTGATGCTGGTGCAGGTGCAGATGATGAGTCTGAAGCTGCTGCTGCTGAACTTGATGCTGCTGATCCTGAAGCTGCTGATCCTGATGAACCTGAACCAGATGATCCTGAACCTGATGAACCAGATCCTTGTCCTGATCCTGAGCCAGATGATCCTGAACCTGAAGCTGCTGATGAAGCTGCTGCTGATGATCCTGAACCTGATCCTGATGATGCTGAGTTAGGTGAGTTACTGGTTGATGTTGAGGTTGTTGGTCCTGATGATGAATCTGAAGCTGCTGCTGCTGATGCTGCTGCTGAACTTGAAGCTGCTGATGATGATCCTGATCCAGTGTTTGATGCTGGTGCAGGTGCAGATGATGAGTCTGAAGCTGCTGCTGCTGAACTTGATGCTGCTGATCCTGAAGCTGCTGATCCTGATGAACCTGAACCAGATGATCCTGAACCTGATGAACCAGATCCTTGTCCTGATCCTGAGCCAGATGATCCTGAACCTGAAGCTGCTGATGAAGCTGCTGCTGATGATCCTGAACCTGATCCTGATGATGCTGAGTTAGGTGAGTTACTGGTTGATGTTGAGGTTGTTGGTCCTGATGATGAATCTGAAGCTGCTGCTGCTGATGCTGCTGCTGAACTTGAAGCTGCTGATGATGATCCTGATCCAGTGTTTGATGCTGGTGCAGGTGCAGATGATGAGTCTGAAGCTGCTGCTGCTGAACTTGATGCTGCTGATCCTGATGAACCTGAACCAGATGATCCTGAACCTGATGAACCAGATCCTTGTCCTGATCCTGAGCCAGATGATCCTGAACCTGAAGCTGCTGATGAAGCTGCTGCTGATGATCCTGAACCTGATCCTGATGATGCTGAGTTAGGTGAGTTACTGGTTGATGTTGAGGTTGTTGGTCCTGATGATGAATCTGAAGCTGCTGCTGCTGATGCTGCTGCTGAACTTGAAGCTGCTGATGATGATCCTGATCCAGTGTTTGATGCTGGTGCAGGTGCAGATGATGAGTCTGAAGCTGCTGCTGCTGAACTTGATGCTGCTGATCCTGATGAACCTGAACCAGATGATCCTGAACCTGATGAACCAGATCCTTGTCCTGATCCTGAGCCAGATGATCCTGAACCTGAAGCTGCTGATGAAGCTGCTGCTGATGATCCTGAACCTGATCCTGATGATGCTGAGTTAGGTGAGTTACTGGTTGATGTTGAGGTTGTTGGTCCTGATGATGAATCTGAAGCTGCTGCTGCTGATGCTGCTGCTGAACTTGAAGCTGCTGATGATGATCCTGATCCAGTGTTTGATGCTGGTGCAGGTGCAGATGATGAGTCTGAAGCTGCTGCTGCTGAACTTGATGCTGCTGATCCTGAAGCTGCTGATCCTGATGAACCTGAACCAGATGATCCTGAACCTGATGAACCAGATCCTTGTCCTGATCCTGAGCCAGATGATCCTGAACCTGAAGCTGCTGATGAAGCTGCTGCTGATGATCCTGAACCTGATCCTGATGATCCTGAACCTGATCCTGATGATGCTGAGTTAGGTGAGTTACTGGTTGATGTTGAGGTTGTTGGTCCTGATGATGAATCTGAAGCTGCTGCTGCTGATGCTGCTGCTGAACTTGAAGCTGCTGATGATGATCCTGATCCAGTGTTTGATGCTGGTGCAGGTGCAGATGATGAGTCTGAAGCTGCTGCTGCTGAACTTGATGCTGCTGATCCTGAAGCTGCTGATCCTGATGAACCTGAACCAGATGATCCTGAACCTGATGAACCAGATCCTTGTCCTGATCCTGAGCCAGATGATCCTGAACCTGAAGCTGCTGATGAAGCTGCTGCTGATGATCCTGAACCTGATCCTGATGATGCTGAGTTAGGTGAGTTACTGGTTGATGTTGAGGTTGTTGGTCCTGATGATGAATCTGAAGCTGCTGCTGCTGATGCTGCTGCTGAACTTGAAGCTGCTGATGATGATCCTGATCCAGTGTTTGATGCTGGTGCAGGTGCAGATGATGAGTCTGAAGCTGCTGCTGCTGAACTTGATGCTGCTGATCCTGAAGCTGCTGATCCTGATGAACCTGAACCAGATGATCCTGAACCTGATGAACCAGATCCTTGTCCTGATCCTGAGCCAGATGATCCTGAACCTGAAGCTGCTGATGAAGCTGCTGCTGATGATCCTGAACCTGATCCTGATGATGCTGAGTTAGGTGAGTTACTGATTGATGTTGAGGTTGTTGGTCCTGATGATGAATCTGAAGCTGCTGCTGCTGATGCTGCTGCTGAACTTGAAGCTGCTGATGATGATCCTGATCCAGTGTTTGATGCTGGTGCAGGTGCAGATGATGAGTCTGAAGCTGCTGCTGCTGAACTTGATGCTGCTGATCCTGAAGCTGCTGATCCTGATGAACCTGAACCAGATGATCTTGAACCTGATGAACCAGATCCTTGTCCTGATCCTGAGCCAGATGATCCTGAACCTGAAGCTGCTGATGAAGCTGCTGCTGATGATCCTGAACCTGATCCTGATGATCCTGAACCTGATCCTGATGATGCTGAGTTAGGTGAGTTACTGGTTGATGTTGAGGTTGTTGGTCCTGATGATGAATCTGAAGCTGCTGCTGCTGATGCTGCTGCTGAACTTGAAGCTGCTGATGATGATCCTGATCCAGTGTTTGATGCTGGTGCAGGTGCAGATGATGAGTCTGAAGCTGCTGCTGCTGAACTTGATGCTGCTGATCCTGAAGCTGCTGATCCTGATGAACCTGAACCAGATGATCCTGAACCTGATGAACCAGATCCTTGTCCTGATCCTGAGCCAGATGATCCTGAACCTGAAGCTGCTGATGAAGCTGCTGCTGATGATCCTGAACCTGATCCTGATGATGCTGAGTTAGGTGAGTTACTGGTTGATGTTGAGGTTGTTGGTCCTGATGATGAATCTGAAGCTGCTGCTGCTGATGCTGCTGCTGAACTTGAAGCTGCTGATGATGATCCTGATCCAGTGTTTGATGCTGGTGCAGGTGCAGATGATGAGTCTGAAGCTGCTGCTGCTGAACTTGATGCTGCTGATCCTGAAGCTGCTGATCCTGATGAACCTGAACCAGATGATCCTGAACCTGATGAACCAGATCCTTGTCCTGATCCTGAGCCAGATGATCCTGAACCTGAAGCTGCTGATGAAGCTGCTGCTGATGATCCTGAACCTGATCCTGATGATGCTGAGTTAGGTGAGTTACTGGTTGATGTTGAGGTTGTTGGTCCTGATGATGAATCTGAAGCTGCTGCTGCTGATGCTGATGAACCTGAACCAGATGATCCTGAACCTGATGAACCAGATCCTTGTCCTGATCCTGAGCCAGATGATCCTGAACCTGAAGCTGCTGATGAAGCTGCTGCTGATGATCCTGAACCTGATCCTGATGATGCTGAGTTAGGTGAGTTACTGGTTGATGTTGAGGTTGTTGGTCCTGATGATGAATCTGAAGCTGCTGCTGCTGATGCTGCTGCTGAACTTGAAGCTGCTGATGATGATCCTGATCCAGTGTTTGATGCTGGTGCAGGTGCAGATGATGAGTCTGAAGCTGCTGCTGCTGAACTTGATGCTGCTGATCCTGAAGCTGCTGATCCTGATGAACCTGAACCAGATGATCCTGAACCTGATGAACCAGATCCTTGTCCTGATCCTGAGCCAGATGATCCTGAACCTGAAGCTGCTGATGAAGCTGCTGCTGATGATCCTGAACCTGATCCTGATGATGCTGAGTTAGGTGAGTTACTGATTGATGTTGAGGTTGTTGGTCCTGATGATGAATCTGAAGCTGCTGCTGCTGATGCTGCTGCTGAACTTGAAGCTGCTGATGATGATCCTGATCCAGTGTTTGATGCTGGTGCAGGTGCAGATGATGAGTCTGAAGCTGCTGCTGCTGAACTTGATGCTGCTGATCCTGAAGCTGCTGATCCTGATGAACCTGAACCAGATGATCCTGAACCTGATGAACCAGATCCTTGTCCTGATCCTGAGCCAGATGATCCTGAACCTGAAGCTGCTGATGAAGCTGCTGCTGATGATCCTGAACCTGATCCTGATGATGCTGAGTTAGGTGAGTTACTGGTTGATGTTGAGGTTGTTGGTCCTGATGATGAATCTGAAGCTGCTGCTGCTGATGCTGCTGCTGAACTTGAAGCTGCTGATGATGATCCTGATCCAGTGTTTGATGCTGGTGCAGGTGCAGATGATGAGTCTGAAGCTGCTGCTGCTGAACTTGATGCTGCTGATCCTGAAGCTGCTGATCCTGATGAACCTGAACCAGATGATCCTGAACCTGATGAACCAGATCCTTGTCCTGATCCTGAGCCAGATGATCCTGAACCTGAAGCTGCTGATGAAGCTGCTGCTGATGATCCTGAACCTGATCCTGATGATGCTGAGTTAGGTGAGTTACTGGTTGATGTTGAGGTTGTTGGTCCTGATGATGAATCTGAAGCTGCTGCTGCTGATGCTGCTGCTGAACTTGAAGCTGCTGATGATGATCCTGATCCAGTGTTTGATGCTGGTGCAGGTGCAGATGATGAGTCTGAAGCTGCTGCTGCTGAACTTGATGCTGCTGATCCTGAAGCTGCTGATCCTGATGAACCTGAACCAGATGATCCTGAACCTGATGAACCAGATCCTTGTCCTGATCCTGAGCCAGATGATCCTGAACCTGAAGCTGCTGATGAAGCTGCTGCTGATGATCCTGAACCTGATCCTGATGATGCTGAGTTAGGTGAGTTACTGGTTGATGTTGAGGTTGTTGGTCCTGATGATGAATCTGAAGCTGCTGCTGCTGATGCTGCTGCTGAACTTGAAGCTGCTGATGATGATCCTGATCCAGCGTTTGATGCTGGTGCAGGTGCAGATGATGAGTCTGAAGCTGCTGCTGCTGAACTTGATGCTGCTGATCCTGAAGCTGCTGATCCTGATGAACCTGAACCAGATGATCCTGAACCTGATGAACCAGATCCTTGTCCTGATCCTGAGCCAGATGATCCTGAACCTGAAGCTGCTGATGAAGCTGCTGCTGATGATCCTGAACCTGATCCTGATGATGCTGAGTTAGGTGAGTTACTGGTTGATGTTGAGGTTGTTGGTCCTGATGATGAATCTGAAGCTGCTGCTGCTGATGCTGATGAACCTGAACCAGATGATCCTGAACCTGATGAACCAGATCCTTGTCCTGATCCTGAGCCAGATGATCCTGAACCTGAAGCTGCTGATGAAGCTGCTGCTGATGATCCTGAACCTGATCCTGATGATGCTGAGTTAGGTGAGTTACTGGTTGATGTTGAGGTTGTTGGTCCTGATGATGAATCTGAAGCTGCTGCTGCTGATGCTGCTGCTGAACTTGAAGCTGCTGATGATGATCCTGATCCAGTGTTTGATGCTGGTGCAGGTGCAGATGATGAGTCTGAAGCTGCTGCTGCTGAACTTGATGCTGCTGATCCTGAAGCTGCTGATCCTGATGAACCTGAACCAGATGATCCTGAACCTGATGAACCAGATCCTTGTCCTGATCCTGAGCCAGATGATCCTGAACCTGAAGCTGCTGATGAAGCTGCTGCTGATGATCCTGAACCTGATCCTGATGATGCTGAGTTAGGTGAGTTACTGGTTGATGTTGAGGTTGTTGGTCCTGATGATGAATCTGAAGCTGCTGCTGCT
Source organism: Tetranychus urticae (assembly GCF_039701765.1). NCBI lineage: Eukaryota > Metazoa > Arthropoda > Arachnida > Trombidiformes > Tetranychidae > Tetranychus > Tetranychus urticae. The sequence continues at coordinate 17,479,725 of NC_142958.1, read as the reverse complement.
GATCCTGATGAACCTGAACCAGATGATCCTGAACCTGATGAACCAGATCCTTGTCCTGATCCTGAGCCAGATGATCCTGAACCTGAAGCTGCTGATGAAGCTGCTGCTGATGATCCTGAACCTGATCCTGATGATGCTGAGTTAGGTGAGTTACTGGTTGATGTTGAGGTTGTTGGTCCTGATGATGAATCTGAAGCTGCTGCTGCTGATGCTGCTGCTGAACTTGAAGCTGCTGATGATGATCCTGATCCAGTGTTTGATGCTGGTGCAGGTGCAGATGATGAGTCTGAAGCTGCTGCTGCTGAACTTGATGCTGCTGATCCTGAAGCTGCTGATCCTGATGAACCTGAACCAGATGATCCTGAACCTGATGAACCAGATCCTTGTCCTGATCCTGAGCCAGATGATCCTGAACCTGATGCTGCTGCTGAACTTGAAGCTGCTGATGATGATCCTGATCCAGTGTTTGATGCTGGTGCAGGTGCAGATGATGAGTCTGAAGCTGCTGCTGCTGAACTTGATGCTGCTGATCCTGAAGCTGCTGATCCTGATGAACCTGAACCAGATGATCCTGAACCTGATGAACCAGATCCTTGTCCTGATCCTGAGCCAGATGATCCTGAACCTGAAGCTGCTGATGAAGCTGCTGCTGATGATCCTGAACCTGATCCTGATGATGCTGAGTTAGGTGAGTTACTGGTTGATGTTGAGGTTGTTGGTCCTGATGATGAATCTGAAGCTGCTGCTGCTGATGCTGATGAACCTGAACCAGATGATCCTGAACCTGATGAACCAGATCCTTGTCCTGATCCTGAGCCAGATGATCCTGAACCTGAAGCTGCTGATGAAGCTGCTGCTGATGATCCTGAACCTGATCCTGATGATGCTGAGTTAGGTGAGTTACTGGTTGATGTTGAGGTTGTTGGTCCTGATGATGAATCTGAAGCTGCTGCTGCTGATGCTGATGAACCTGAACCAGATGATCCTGAACCTGATGAACCAGATCCTTGTCCTGATCCTGAGCCAGATGATCCTGAACCTGAAGCTGCTGATGAAGCTGCTGCTGATGATCCTGAACCTGATCCTGATGATGCTGAGTTAGGTGAGTTACTGGTTGATGTTGAGGTTGTTGGTCCTGATGATGAATCTGAAGCTGCTGCTGCTGATGCTGCTGCTGAACTTGAAGCTGCTGATGATGATCCTGATCCAGTGTTTGATGCTGGTGCAGGTGCAGATGATGAGTCTGAAGCTGCTGCTGCTGAACTTGATGCTGCTGATCCTGAAGCTGCTGATCCTGATGAACCTGAACCAGATGATCCTGAACCTGATGAACCAGATCCTTGTCCTGATCCTGAGCCAGATGATCCTGAACCTGAAGCTGCTGATGAAGCTGCTGCTGATGATCCTGAACCTGATCCTGATGATGCTGAGTTAGGTGAGTTACTGGTTGATGTTGAGGTTGTTGGTCCTGATGATGAATCTGAAGCTGCTGCTGCTGATGCTGCTGCTGAACTTGAAGCTGCTGATGATGATCCTGATCCAGTGTTTGATGCTGGTGCAGGTGCAGATGATGAGTCTGAAGCTGCTGCTGCTGAACTTGATGCTGCTGATCCTGATGAACCTGAACCAGATGATCCTGAACCTGATGAACCAGATCCTTGTCCTGATCCTGAGCCAGATGATCCTGAACCTGATGCTGCTGCTGAACTTGAAGCTGCTGATGATGATCCTGATCCAGTGTTTGATGCTGGTGCAGGTGCAGATGATGAGTCTGAAGCTGCTGCTGCTGAACTTGATGCTGCTGATCCTGAAGCTGCTGATCCTGATGAACCTGAACCAGATGATCCTGAACCTGATGAACCAGATCCTTGTCCTGATCCTGAGCCAGATGATCCTGAACCTGAAGCTGCTGATGAAGCTGCTGCTGATGATCCTGAACCTGATCCTGATGATGCTGAGTTAGGTGAGTTACTGGTTGATGTTGAGGTTGTTGGTCCTGATGATGAATCTGAAGCTGCTGCTGCTGATGCTGATGAACCTGAACCAGATGATCCTGAACCTGATGAACCAGATCCTTGTCCTGATCCTGAGCCAGATGATCCTGAACCTGAAGCTGCTGATGAAGCTGCTGCTGATGATCCTGAACCTGATCCTGATGATGCTGAGTTAGGTGAGTTACTGGTTGATGTTGAGGTTGTTGGTCCTGATGATGAATCTGAAGCTGCTGCTGCTGATGCTGATGAACCTGAACCAGATGATCCTGAACCTGATGAACCAGATCCTTGTCCTGATCCTGAGCCAGATGATCCTGAACCTGAAGCTGCTGATGAAGCTGCTGCTGATGATCCTGAACCTGATCCTGATGATGCTGAGTTAGGTGAGTTACTGGTTGATGTTGAGGTTGTTGGTCCTGATGATGAATCTGAAGCTGCTGCTGCTGATGCTGCTGCTGAACTTGAAGCTGCTGATGATGATCCTGATCCAGCGTTTGATGCTGGTGCAGGTGCAGATGATGAGTCTGAAGCTGCTGCTGCTGAACTTGATGCTGCTGATCCTGAAGCTGCTGATCCTGATGAACCTGAACCAGATGATCCTGAACCTGATGAACCAGATCCTTGTCCTGATCCTGAGCCAGATGATCCTGAACCTGAAGCTGCTGATGAAGCTGCTGCTGATGATCCTGAACCTGATCCTGATGATGCTGAGTTAGGTGAGTTACTGGTTGATGTTGAGGTTGTTGGTCCTGATGATGAATCTGAAGCTGCTGCTGCTGATGCTGCTGCTGAACTTGAAGCTGCTGATGATGATCCTGATCCAGTGTTTGATGCTGGTGCAGGTGCAGATGATGAGTCTGAAGCTGCTGCTGCTGAACTTGATGCTGCTGATCCTGATGAACCTGAACCAGATGATCCTGAACCTGATGAACCAGATCCTTGTCCTGATCCTGAGCCAGATGATCCTGAACCTGATGCTGCTGCTGAACTTGAAGCTGCTGATGATGATCCTGATCCAGTGTTTGATGCTGGTGCAGGTGCAGATGATGAGTCTGAAGCTGCTGCTGCTGAACTTGATGCTGCTGATCCTGATGAACCTGAACCAGATGATCCTGAACCTGATGAACCAGATCCTTGTCCTGATCCTGAGCCAGATGATCCTGAACCTGAAGCTGCTGATGAAGCTGCTGCTGATGATCCTGAACCTGATCCTGATGATGCTGAGTTAGGTGAGTTACTGGTTGATGTTGAGGTTGTTGGTCCTGATGATGAATCTGAAGCTGCTGCTGCTGATGCTGCTGCTGAACTTGAAGCTGCTGATGATGATCCTGATCCAGTGTTTGATGCTGGTGCAGGTGCAGATGATGAGTCTGAAGCTGCTGCTGCTGAACTTGATGCTGCTGATCCTGAAGCTGCTGATCCTGATGAACCTGGACCTGATGAACCAGATCCTTGTCCTGATCCTGAGCCAGATGATCCTGAACCTGAAGCTGCTGATGAAGCTGCTGCTGATGATCCTGAACCTGATCCTGATGATGCTGAGTTAGGTGAGTTACTGGTTGATGTTGAGGTTGTTGGTCCTGATGATGAATCTGAAGCTGCTGCTGCTGATGCTGCTGCTGAACTTGAAGCTGCTGATGATGATCCTGATCCAGTGTTTGATGCTGGTGCAGGTGCAGATGATGAGTCTGAAGCTGCTGCTGCTGAACTTGATGCTGCTGATCCTGAAGCTGCTGATCCTGATGAACCTGGACCAGATGATCCTGAACCTGAATCAGATGATCCTGATGAACCTGAAGCGCCTGAAGCTTGTTTTGATGTAGGAGCTGATACATTTTGTTGTTCATGCACATTGTTCAAATGCGAAGACGTCGTGTTGGAGTTTGATTGTGAGCTTGAACCATTTTCAGTTTTAGTGGCAGATCCTGTTCCAGAGGTTGTCGACGAGGCTGACCCAGATTCAGAGTTAGAAGTACTTTTTCGTTGGTTGCCAAAAAGACTGAAAGGTAGATCGATGTTCAGTCCGAATGGGCTCCATCTTGATAAACTATTGGCATTCACATCATTGAATGTTGCCAATACAGTAAGGAGCAAGCAAAAACTTACTAAATTCGTATTCATCGTGTTTTGTATTATTGTTGATTTGTTTCAACTGATAATTTTTGGTCATTGCATTTTCCTTTTTATACTACTCTATTCACATTTGTTTCAACAGATGTTCTAGTTTAGATTCTATTTGCTTTTTAACGAATCAGCCGCAGAAACTAGATGGAAGCGGAAATCAGTTGCATTCTGTTTAAACAAAATAAACCGAGCTATTGATTTTGATACACCTATCAGCTTTACGTGGTGTCTTTCATTTTACTGTGCATGACATTTGATCTTGACAAACGTCAGCATTTATGTTGTATCACTTTGAATACGAAACTATCAAATTCTCATTTTTCAAAATCATGACATAAATTATGAATAACAAAGTGCATTTTCATTGCAAAAGTACCGTAATTGTCTCGTATGGTTTTTGTGGATTGACATGGAAACAATTAATATTCACTATAATCCTATAATTACAGACACGTTTTGGTTAAATCCCTGTTTTAGATTGACTTATATTCAAACTAGTCTTATAGCAACTGGTATTAATTGCTGATTCGAAAACCTCTTGGTATGTTGTCCAGCTCTTGAACTACATTCCTATGTAAACACACAGCGGATCAATGGTTCTAAGCTTGTTTCTTCCCCTAATTCTGATCAAATATAAATAGATAATTTAGCCAGCTATTTTCACAATCATGACTCGTAATGATTCATCTGATTGCAGTTTTATTCAGTAGGCTAATCTTAGCTGTCGATTCCACGGCAAATTTATCTAATACCGATCGAAGGAAAAAACATGTGAAGAAGAATTCCAAAATTCTGAAAATTTCTTTCGGTAGTTCCGCAACAAACCATCCTCAGAATTATCCAGAACTCAACTTTAATATTTAGCAAATTTCGGATAACACAAATTTAGCGAAAAATAGATTTCGTTATCGACTATTTACAGCTTGGCATTCGTGTAATATTGAAGTTTAATACTAGATATCAGTCAATATTACGCTAGCAGTCAAATTCAACAATATCCAGTACCAGATTTTCTGTTTTCCACAACCAGTTTTTCCCTCCTTGTTGCATGATGGTGATTTACTCGAACATATACTAGCCTCAAGTCGAAATCTCTTGTCGACTTCATTGAATTGAGAAATTGTGATTATTGCAACGCGAATTGCAACAAAGGAGTAAAAATTCTGATGAAAATTTTTCTTTATTTTTTAACCAAAAAATTTAACATCACCTTTTTATGCAAAATAATAAATAGAATAATCAACATTTTTCAAGGAAACTAATCCTAGAGAGATTTAAATGAAGTTCGATAAAAGAAGAAAGTTGTTGAAACAGCAACCAATGAAAAAACAAATAATCATCAGTCAATAGAGTTGTTTTTAAATCGAGTCATTTTGTCAACTTGTTAACAATGAATGACATTTTAGAAGGCTAATTGATAACAGTTAACAAGAAAAAGCAAAAAGATGAACCCACAAAATATCAGCTTTATAATAAGACAATTGGTTGGTACAAAAAGATGAATATATTAATAGCTGTTCATCTAGACCAGATTAAAGGTTCTGATACAACTAAATTGTACGTGCTTTACGTTAAAACACAAATTATGTATCACACACACATTAATATCATTATGTATAATAAAGTTATACTTAATAATTTTGCACACAAGTTCACTCCAAGATATCACAAAAAGAAGAGAAAAATATCTTTACTATTATATTTTCCCAACGTTATTAACGAATTTCTTCTTTTAACTCGACAAAATTTATTCCCATAGCCTTTTTTTAAATTATCATCTCGACTTTATCATCATTTAAATCAGCGCAAACAGAGTAATTAGAACGATTATCCCGACATAAAAAAGTGCATCAAAAATAGTGCTAATCACTTGTAACAATCTTTATGTGACAAATAATAAATTTATTCATTCGTTGGTGATTCATGATAATTTCAAACTTTTTAATCTTCCATTACATTTGTACAGCTACTAGCATTTTACAAGGCTAATGATCATTTTACAATTCAACTTTATCTTCATCCCTGCAACTAGCATCATCACAACTCTTTTGTTTGAACATTGACTGTTTATTTGAAAAACTAAAGCATCTAGTCTACTAAATTATGCAAAAGTTGAAAATCTGTTTCAATAATAAAATGCTGTAAATAAACAACCATTCACTTTTCACCTCATTTTTTGGTTTGCAAGTTATCCATTTTTATCTTTTATCGTTGTTTCTCTCTGATTTATTTTAATCTCATTTTTGATTTATTCAATGAATCAAGAATATATGATCATTAAATGGAAAATTGTACAATTTGTATGCAAATTTCACAAAATATTGCAGTATTTTACCTTTTATTCATTTCCATAGGTAAAACGTTATAACGTAAACAGGCATTTAGATTTACCTTTTGCCTTTGTTACCTTTTACCTTTCATTTTGACCTTTGTACTTCCTAGCTGACTCTTGCTTTCGTTAACCTGTGTTGCCTTACAAAATTGACCTTCAACAAGTTTCTTTACCTTTTAAAGTCATTAGAGTTATCCTTGACCTGGAGCACAATGAAATTGATGAGTTCAATTACGCTTAGGATTTTTTATCTTCATTGGCCAACATTTTCCATACAAATATTAACACATTTTTTTCTGGTTGTGAACTCAATATTACGTTTTATTGCCTTCACATGCTTTTTATCCATCATGGTCAGTTCATGTTCATTACTTTACCAAAATGTATAACTATTTCTCTTAAGGTTATGTGTGTGTGAGAGAGTTTATTCAATTGAAGAGGATGCAAGAGGCAACCCATTTTAAGGTCAAGTACCTTTAACCTGCGTAAATAAGAAAGGAGAAGATGATTATGATAATAAAGAAAGAAAAAGTTTGGGTAGAAAGACAAAGAGAAAGTGAAGGAAAGAGAGAGAGAGAGGCAGAGATGAAACACGAAACTAACTTGTAAATGTTATAATCGCCATTCAGGTTAGGTCAACCTAGCCTGGCCTTTTAATTTGTGGATAACCTTTACCTTTGGCCTTAGGGTTGAATCAAGCCTCATTCAGCAATGTATTAGTTGGTAAAAAAAGATTAGCACTTGAGTTGAGTATAAAGTTAAAGGTGAACAGGTAGAGGTAAAGTCGAGGGATAGATGACCAAGAAGAAACGAAAGAGGCAAAAATTGGATAAAAAAAGCAAGAAAAGTAGGAAAAGGTTTTGTGGCTCATGCAATGGGATGAACCGAGTTTCGTTTCACTTTGCAATTAAAGTAAAGTCCAGTTAAAAGTTGAGTGTAAACTGGCAAGAAAGTGAAATGCTAAAACTCTTGAGAATCGTGGTTATAAACATGATCCTTAATAATAATGATAATGAAAAGGTAAAATTTACGTTCCCATTAATAATCAATGTGAAGTCAATGAGAATAATGGTTCCCAACGGAATCAATAAATTGTGTCCAAATGAGTGAGATTCTGTGTAAATGTGGTCAGGTAAAGCTCAGGGGCAAAAGTAAAGTAAGAAGCAAAAAAGTTTACAGAGATTAATTTGCAAATGTATTAATGTCAATTGCGATATAATCAAAATGATTGCTTCGACTCATGTTTCATTGACTTTTTGCAACTCATTTTTTGATCGCTACCTGTTCCTATTAGTTAGGAAATTGGTCGATGAACAAAATTGCTGGCAATACTTTTGTCAATTTTCTTCCTTCCGCCTTTCGCTCCTCTCTTTTTTCCTCTCTCTTTCTCTGCAAATCATTATCAGTTCCATGAAAATTGTCATCATCAGGTTGTAATCAAACATTTTTCACTGTCAATAGCCAATCCACATTTTAATGCTTCTCAATGCTTGACTTTATTCACTTTTATAAGCTTGCTTTTCCTTCTTCATGTTGCCAACAAAATCATGCCTACTTGTATGATTGAACTACATTATCAATTTACATGAGAAAAGTTTGGTTACATAAATCATTAATCATTTCAAGTTGTCCCCTTAAGTGCACATTCAATTGCATTTGATCATTTCTATTTTAGCCGCTTTTGTACTTCGTTTTATTTTTTCATTCCTCACTTTTTCTTCTCTTTCTTTTTTGCTGCTGCTATTAAACTTTTTTTTTATTATTTTATATGCTTCATCCATCAGGGAGGCAGAAAAGGCAACCATTATAACACCATTATTGTAACTAATAAATGGTTATCATCATTATCTGATTTATATTCAACATTGAAAACTTGTAACTCATCATTTTCTCGTTACAATTTTGTGCTCTTTTTTCATTCATTTACTTCCATTTATTCAATCAAGGATTGATTTTCGAATCAATTTTTCCAAGAATTTCATTCAAATATAATAGAGAGATGATTCAAAAGGGAAATTCAACAGTTGAATAAGTGTGCTGAATTTTTCGATAAATGGAAAGAAAATATAAATATTCAGGAGCTTGTTTGACAAGCTCGACATAATAAACTGAGTTTTCAATTGTTTTTGTTGAAAAATTCACGTTGTTTCTGCTATTCTTCTAGCGGTTGTTCAATTGAAATACACTTGTTAATATTAACTGTTGCAGGTCCAAGCATTTTTATCATTACATGGATGTTGTTGCACGTAAACAACATTACTGCTGTATAAGATTAAAACCCAATTTGTACATTGTGTACCAATTGTATTAAAAAGACTATGAAGCTCTGCGAAAAGCAACTGCTCGTTTGATTTCCTCTGTATTAGGTCTTATTTGAGTAAAGTAATGAAGTTTGATTTCTAAGTTATTAGCCTTCCTCATTCGCAATTGAAGAGGAATTGAAGCGTATTTGATATCAGCACAAACCATTTATTCGTTTCGCAATTCAGAAGAAACTTATGAAAACGCTAAAAATTTATCTACGATATTTTCTTTCATAACTTTATTCTATTGTTCCCTTTTTATTTATAGCCCTTGAGAAGAGCTGATGAATTGAATAATATGGTGATACTTGATATTCTGTTCCAAGTATTATTTCTCAAGATACTTTACATGAATGCCACTAATTGATTATTAGGATACTTTGCCTAACTTATGTCGAAATTTGAATGAGCGTTAACTCAATGCAACAAATGAAAATTATAAAACATGGCATTAACTCAGATAAATTATGGATAATGCAAAAAGATGACATGATTAAGAACAAAAATCTCTAAATTCTGAAATCTTATTTGCTTCAAAGAGAAACAAAAGTAGCTCAATTATATTCCACATCAAACGAACAGTTCTTATTATCAAACGAAAACGAATAGTTGCAAAGATTTTCAATCAAACGAGTAGCGAAAAACAAATTGAATGAGAAATCAAGGCACATCTGACGAGCTCTAATATTGTGTAAAAAAGAGCAAAAACACAGTCAAAAGTTAACCGAGAGAAAGAAAAATGCAAAGAAAATATTTATTTCAAGTTTTTGACTAACAGTCTGTCAATTTCATCAGATTTGTCATGATAATTTGCAAATGTCAATAAAATATATTTACTTCTATCACTTTTCAACACTTGAGCGTCAACTTTTAAGGCTTAACTTTTTAAATCTCGTCATTACTGTGCTTTTGAACTAGCAAAAGTTTAAAATCACATCAAATTTCTGTTAAACTAGTTAAGTGTCTTTTTTTTCTCACCATTCAAATGTTTACCTGTACAGGTCAAATTAGAAACACTAGAATTTAAATTGTTTATTTAAAATATCAGCATCGTAACTCGAGATCATAAACATTTTTTTCTTTGAATAACCAAAGTTCAATTCAATAATCATTAAGTCAAACAGAAATGTACATTTCGATTTCAACAAAACTTTGACCAGAGCAAACGGTCATCAATTTTGATTGTGCAAAAGATTGACCAGAAAAGACAAAATTTCATGAAAATTCAGAGTCGAATAAAGATAAACAATGAGTTTATGTGCACTTCAATGCAAACCATTATGAAGAGTCATTGTTGTCTTTATCATTATTAATAGCGGCATTATGAATGCTATCAATGGGAACGATAATGGAAGAGAAAGTATCTTTTGTGGTCAAACGCAAAAGAGAAAAAAATGAATGACCAGAAAAAAAGAGGAAAAACAGATTGACTTTGAGATATTAAAGGTCTTTTTACATGTAGTTTACATTTGATGAGAACATCTATTCAAAGTGAGTTATAAATTGTTTCCTATTAAAGTTTAACACATCGCAATAAAGTTAACTTGGAGTGAAAAATATGTAATGTCATAATGTGTTCATCATGATGATGCGAAGAGTGAGCAAAGGTGGATGGTAAACAGAGAGAGAGAGAGAGGGAGAAAAGAATAGAGAGAAATTTAAAAGAGAAAAAAAGATCAACATGATGATGATAGAGTCAAAAGATGGAATGATGAAGAGAGAAAAATGATAATGATGAGGAAGAGAGAGAAAGAGAAGAGTTTAAAGAAAAGAAAAACAGAAAATAAACTTTATAGTGGTCAAATTTTGCAATGGAATATGATTATGATGGAATCAAAAGATGATAAATAACACACATGATGATGATGTGTGTTTATTTCTTTTCCCATTTTACATCATCTTCATCATTGCTCTATCTTTTTCTGTCTCTCTGTGCGTTACAACATATTTTATTTTCGTTTATTTTCTCTCTCAATGTTTCGTTTGAAAGCATCATTATCATCATCATCTTATAACGTTCAACACCATGAACATGTCAGTTCACAGAGGATTTGAAATTTTTTGATTATTTTCTGTTTTTCCAAGGGAATGAGAAATGGAATGATGAGAGAAAGAGAGAGAGAGAGAAAAAGAAGAAACAAGAAGAGGAAAAGAATAGTAAAAAGATAAAAATAATACATGGTCATTTCAGTTTGAATGAATTCATCCCGATGCATGCTCATATCTCATCTGCTTTTTACTCGGCTCTTTCAGTGAATCACTTATTTCCACTGAGACTTTGTCTCCTTGTACATTTGCCTCAATATAATAATAATGATGATGATGATAGTATAAATCATGAGTCCAGCCACGTTCTGTTCAAGCAAATCATCAACAACTGTTTGTTTCCTAATAGCATTCTGCCTTCTTTTCCTCTGACCGTTTCAATCGAGTTGGAGAAAGAGCTAAAAAATAAGATTCTGTGTGATTAAGAAACAGATAGAAAAGCTGAAATGTTGAAAAGGAAAATCACACTAACAGAAAATGAAAAGAAAATGATGAGAAAGAGAGAGAGAGAAGAATAGTGTAAAAAGAGAAGAGAAAAAAAGATGAAAACAATAAATTCACTCCGAGTAATGTTTATCCTTTCAACATGTCTTTACCTCATTTCTCTCTATTCTGCATCACCTAATCACTTTAGCCATTTGTAAATCCTTCAAATGATGCCCTTTATTTTGTTTCACTTAAACCCTAATCTCAATCCATTTCCCTTTTTTATTCATACAATAAATGCAAAAGTAACATTCATCTCAATCCATTTCACATTCAAATCTTGAACAAAATGCAACATTTAATGGCAGTTTCACAATAAAAATTGATTTCATTTGTTTTGATTCACAATTTTCCATTCGTCAGATGAATGAATAAAATTGCTTTGCAATTTGCTTTGGAACCAAGGTTTCAATCGTCTTATACTTTCATCTCTCAGCAAAGGAAAAGGTTACAAACAAGATGCACAGAAATGTTCAACAAGCATTCAAATATTCAGCTAAAAAATAACATTGAAACCATTTTAGTTATTGGATATGCAAATGTATCGAAACCGAATCTCGCTAAATAAAACTTGAGTCATAATACGGATCGATATTCAATGAACAAAACTTATTGCTAAGGCATGAATCTTGCAGCAAATATATTGTTAAAGTTAACCTCGACATTGATGGTGCTGCTACCAAAATACGAGTACGAGTCCATAAAACTTAGTATCAGTAACTTTTGCAAGGGAATGCAAATGTTGTACACTTTGAAAGTTTATCGACTTATGCTTTGTGGGAAATTATTCAGCTATTAGTTAGAAGAAGAAACAGAAGAACTGTTGATTCGCAATTCGATTCGCTTTGGCATTTAACTCTCTCGCATGTCTCATTAATACACTTAATAACACTGTTTTCAGTCTGAATTTGCTTTTTTCCTTTAGATAATCACTTTCTGCTATTATGATTGAAGGAAATACCATTGATAATCAAACATGTTGACTGAATTTCTGCTCTTCCTTGTAATTCTTGGCATCTTTAGTGCATGAATATATTGATGATTGCAAATGTTTTCAGCCTTTCTCTTTGAATGTTTTACTCGCCAAATGATTCAATATTCTGGTTCCAAAGAGTTTCCAAGAGCAAAAAAGTTACAATGTTTCAATGCACGAAATAGGAAGAACCAGTCGAATGATGAAGAGTAGAAAAGATTAAAGACATTCTACCATCAATATAGCGAATATTAAACATTAATCATAATCATTCAGTAAGGTTAAAGCAATAGAGAAAATATTTCGAATTCAAAAGTAAAAAAAGTAGAAATAGATTATTTTCCCCTTTTATCATGCTTACTGACCAACATTAAGTGAAAGAATGTAAATTTTTTTTCATAAAACTTTTACCTCGATTCATTTGGGTATATCAATCATATTGAGAAATGATAAAAACCATCAATTCTGACATAATGTTAGTTTACTTATTATTTCATCATTATATCTGTACAAGTTGCAAGCAGAAAAAAAACCTGAACTTGACAAACAATTTCATTGAACTGAACATAAAAAGTTGAACATAAAAAGGTTGCAAAGAATTTGGATAATAAATTTACCGCAAATGCAATTATCCTAAAAACGCCAAGAGTTCGATATTGACCGAGAAGAGAGGAAAAATATCAACTTTTACAATACTTTTTATTACTTCATAAGTTATTATATCATCTCTAAAAGTCTATTGAATTAGTTTAAAGGTTTGAACGATTATTTAACTAAACGCTAGTGTCATTGAATAAATTTGATAACATTAATATTATCGAATGATATTGCTTTATTCCTTTTCTGAGCAAGAAAAAAGTTTCCTGTCAAAAATGATTTTCAATTCAATTTATTAACATCATTTTGTTTCAATTTATTTCTCTTTCAAATGCTGATTTTCTGAACTTTATTCATGTTTTGGATACAAAATTGCAAAGTTTTTCATGATCAATGCTGCAAAATTTATGACTATTTGCTTCAATGGTCAGTCCGCAATGGTTCGATTTTTGCTAAAGTTGTATTCAATTTATTCACTTTGGCTTCATTTGCTTCAATGAAATTTGTTTAATCGGACTTTTCAGTGCAGCTTGAGGTTATTCAAGTTTGTCTGGGCGATTGACAAACTGGTTCAACTCGATACATCGTTGATTGCAGTAAATTTGGTTGAAACACTTGACAGTTGAATTAGCTGGACTGGCTGCATTGTTTGCTTGAGGTTTGGTTGCAGAAACTTGAGGACTGAAAGAATCTTTTCTTATTCCATTGCAATTTTGTTGTAATTTAATTTGGATGCAATTTATATAGTGATAGTAATGATGCAGTGAATTTCACTAGCTTCAAGTATCATGTATTCAATGGAATGAAGGATGATTGGATTGGAAGATATCAAGCTGCCTCTGTCACACAAACTGTCTTTATTTCGATTGCAAAGTTGATTGAAAGTGATACTGTTTCATCTGTACAAAATCGATATTTTGTTAGCTTGCTTGGTATAACTTATGCATTCACTATTTTTCTCATTATCTAGCGTTAGAAACCGAGTTCAAGTTTTCAAAAAATTGGCAAGGAAATGTCAAGTTGATGCACTTTATTATTTCAGTGGCAATACCTGGCACTTTCTTATTTCCATGAATAAGAGACTTAAATTGAGATCTTTCATTTCAACATATTCTTGGATTTTTTACCGACAATACAACCGGAAAAAACTCCTGACTGAGTTAGTTAGGAAGTATTAAGATACAGTATAACCGAGCTTGTTTAATTTCCTAAGTTTCTGGTATTTTAAAGTTAAAGCCTCAACTCGGCAGTATCTTAGTCCAGTTTCATGCGGTGCAAACTAACTGTTGAACGAATGTTCACGTCATACCATCTATTGATGAGAATTGGAATCAATTTAGGCTATCAACGAGATGCAATCGCAAAGCAAATAGTTACTTCTATTTTATCAATTGTCACTTTTGTCAAGATGCTTATTCAAATTCAATTCGTTTTCAGTCGTTTGCAGAAGAATTTTCAGGTAAATCTAGGGGCAACTGTGTTTCATTTAATTGGTGATGGTGATAACCATTGCAGGCTGTGCTAACTTACTTTTTTAACTTAGCTTGCCAAGTCTCAAACAAATTACGCTTGACCTCTTTTCTCCTCAACCAATTTATAACCAGAAAATATTTACTCTGACAAACTAATGGGTACAAGAAAAGAAAATCAGCACCTTTTGAGAATTTTTCTTTTTCGTTTCAATTCTTCACTGTCGTTTGAATCCTTCGGGCTATTGGGTTAAACTTAATCTTCATGTTGAAAGTTGAAGAAAGAATCTGATCGAATCGGTTTATATTTGACCTCTCATGAAATCGGATCAACTTCTTTTTCTGAAGTAAACTACACTTTTTTCATGGTTACATTCATTCAGACAAAATCAACTTTTGATTGAAGTCAAAGAAAAAGGTGAAAGTTGTAACACAAAAGAATCAATTTGAAAACGATAACTTTCATTTGTCATCATTAAATTTGATAACAGTTTCTTGGAATTGAGAGTAAAAAAGTAAACAAAAAGAGAAACAGAGCATGAATGGCAATGAATAGGAATAGGAAAATTAACTTTTTTTTCTTGTATTTCTTTCAGAATTTCATGCAAGTTGAAGCATCAAGAGGGAACCAAATGCAATTTGAAAAGATGCAAATATGTATTCAAATAGGAAAAAAGAAAATGATTTAATGGTGGAAAGTTGCAGGATACAAATCGATAAAATAGAGTGGTCATAGACGATTGATCAAAGTAAATAGCTTTTATTGGACAATCATTATTTTCCTTGTTTAGTTTTCAAGTTTAACAGTAAAGCAAGAATGAACATAATCATCTGTTTTTCATTCAATTTTTTCGCGGTTCTTTTCTTAAATTTGATGCACCCATGGAAATCTGCATCTGAACAACTTCTTTTTCCTTTCTGTATAACTTCAGCTTTCTATTCAAGTTGAACTGAACTGCAATTTTGTTTCATTAACTTGAAACATTTTATTCAATTTAAGCTTAAAGTTGCCCATCTTTGATTCAACACAAAAGCATTTGTTTATCCTTAACAGACTCTATTCATCCCAAAGATTCTTGAGTCTAGGCTAATACAATATCTTGTAATATGCAAAGTCGTTCCAGGAATCATGAATTCTGATGAGTTTGATGGATTGAATTTTCGTATAATCAAGGAATTATTGAAAGGGTTGTAAGTTTAAGACATGATAGCAAAATGTTGTCGAAAAATGAATAAAATTGAATATTAAAATCTTTTTTACAAAAGTTCAAAGCTCAAGGTTTCACTTTGAACCCTTCAAATTTAATCAAGGAATAATCAATTGATTTTAAACAGAAAATTTTCAACTTTGAACACTTCTTTACATGAAATGAGAAAACTTGATACAAAATTTCTGATTCTTTAGATCGACAAAAGATGGAACAAACAAATTCCTGCAAAATCTAAAATGCAATCCCATTGGACAGAAGAAGTCAATATTTTTGACAGTTTTAATGCAAATTGAATATTGTGTTGGAAGAAAATTGCTCATAAATTTAGAGGTTAAAATTGGAGTTTGAATGGCGAATACAATATTTGACGTTTCAATTATTATTTGAATCTTGAATTTATTCTTGCATGATGCTACTTGCAATCGCCTTTAAAGCAAACAAAAAGTGGATCGCCTTCTACAACATCCATGAGCATATAAATGGAGATAAAATTTCAAACTGAATACTTTTATTGTTATTGCATATTCACAGGTTCAGTGAGAGCCAGTGGATGGAATAAAAGTTGAGAGGAAAGAATAAAAAGTCAAATAATAAAAGATGAGGAAAATGTTTTATAAGATAATAGTTGAATGAAGAGAGAAGAGGAAAGGGAAAGTTTGCTGGAAGAAGCTCAATTAACATGTTAAAAGTAATAGAACCAGTAAAATGTTGAGATCAATTGATGCAGACTTATTTTCAGTTAAGTTTATTTATGACCAATCAAAGGGATTAATTGGATGCATAACGTTATAACCCATTCCCTATCAACTCACTTGATTTGTATTGCTTTTCTTTTTATCTTTTCTTCATTTGTTCTTCTTCTTCTTACTTTTTTCTGTTCTTCTTTCTTCCCAGTTTCCTTCTCAATAATATTCCAACTTCTCATCTATTTCTTCTTTTTCCTATTCGTCTTTTTTTCTCTCCTCTAACCATCGACAATATATTTCCATGAATGCTCTTTTCCCATCAAATAGCCCAATTAACCCAAGTCTCATTTAATTAAAGCAATTATCTTATTACATCAACTTTTCTTGTAAAATTTTCTTCTCTTTCTGTTCTTCTTCTTTTCGTTTCTCTTCTTTCAAAGAAAGGGAATCAAGTTTCACCTCAAATAAACCGATATCAATAGTATTAACTAATACACATTAAAATGTTCATTCAAGTTATCGAGCAAAAAATAACAAGAAAAGCAAGATAAAAAAGAAAGAGGATAAACAATGAAAACAAGTTGAATTGAACAAGAAGAAATAAGATGAAGAACAAGATCTTCTTTACTTTATGTTCAGAATTCTATCTGTTTGTTCATCTCGTTCTTTTCCTTTTTCGCTTTCTTGACTCTGTTCTAATTTTGTCAATAATCATTCTTGCCATCAATTTGATGCATTCTTTCCCTTCCACTTCTTACCTTATTTCTGCCTCTTAACTTTTATTAGTAAGCAACCTTTCCCTCCCACTTTTTTACTCCCAGCTCTATTTAACCTCCCTTGACTATTTCACTATTTTTACTCACACAATTCATTCCCTGTTGTTGGAGTTCAAATAAAGCCCATCATTTTACGGTTCCATTGAAAGCCAATAACCTGGAAGCAAAAAGTTAGTGAATGAAATTGAATAAGCATCGAAGCTAGAAAAACAAGGTTATCAGATGTATGATGAAATGAAAGGCATTTTTACTCATTTCTTACCATTCCTCAACAATTTTGTCTCTCGTTACTCTTCAATTTTCTTTGTCTCTTTCCACAGTTCATGCCAGATAATTTTCACGACATCTATTCACTATAACGCGTCTTTCAGTACACCGAGTGACTTCAAATCTTTTCCTCATGAGTTTCTGATATATATTGCAGGGCCAAGGTCATTTTTGGACCATCAATCCATGGATATTTGGATATAACATGCTAACAAAAGTCATAACATCATTTTTGGAGCATTACATTTTACATACAAAGTGAAGATAATTTTTGATAATTGCTTCAAGAGTTATTTTCATTTATGTTTGGAAGCAACATTGCATGAATTTCATCTTTCCTGTTATTTCGCACTCTTACAACATTCCGACTGGTTTTTCAACACTTTTAGACAAAACCTTATCTTATCAAGATTTCAACCAAACTCGACTAATCAAATGTTTGACAATATTACGCTCAAATAAAAATAAATTGAATCACCTTCTTTCCCAATTTTCTCACCTCATTTCCAACTCTTTCGTCAGTTTTTCTCCACTTTTTGTATCCTTATCTCGTTTCATGTCAACTTTCGTTTTACCCTGTTCTGCAACTCTTCAACATTTCCATGGCACATTTTCATTATGTTACCACTTTTCTTTCACTACTTCCCACTCATCATCGTTACCATTATCATTATCATCTTTATAATAGTTCACTCCATTGATTCCACCTTTTTACAGACTTTCTTGATTCTCTTTCCTCTCACACAATCACGATTAAACCTTTCATTCCAACTCGTTTATCTTGCACAATTAATTTTCCTTAATTCACATTAACAAGAAAATTTTACCTCTACTCGTCCTTACCTCCTCACCTCACCTCTCTTCTCATCATCATTATCATCATCATATCAGTTTGCGTTCATTCAATTTTCAAGCATCTTAATTCCCTGGTTAGATACTGATAACATAACATACAAGTTGAACCAGGAAAGCACATTGGATTGGCAAGTGAAATGTTAAAATGTTGTAAGCAACTGTTGAAGATAGAAACACAAATGCATTGAAACAGGCAATTGTATAAATTGGTATCAATTCACGGTTGTTAAGCCAGCAATGAGATGAACAGTTTAAATTATCTTCTGTATAATAAAATAATTTTGTGCATTAGAAAAGGTTGCATTCAATTAAGCAGAATAAAAGTCCAAAGTTAGTCAATTGATGATGGAAAATTTATGGATACTTTTTAGACGCAAATGAGTTTGGTACAGAACTGTCACAACTTTTTTCATTCAGTAAATCTTTGTTCCTCAGTCAATCCTTAATCCAACTATTTTTGCAAGATTCTGCTACTAGACTCTGTTCTAACTCTCGTAATTCTTTTCTGTTTATGCTGTGGTTATTAATTCCATTTACTCTTTTCCCGTTCAAATTAAGTTGTAATCACAAGAATAAGTGCATACACAGGGAATGATAAGTTGGCCATGGCTAATGTATCTGAATAGCCAACTTTGTATTTGATTATTTCTTTTTTTTACCATTTATTATCTTGTTTGCACCTAAATTTTTTTATCAAATTATCATCAAGTTAGAAGAGTTTCCACTTAAGGTCGAAACTGTTCATGATTCCTCTTTACCATTTCACTTTTCCTTATTTGCATATCAGACTTTGTTCAATGAATCTTCTTTGGAAACTGTTTCATTTCTTTCATACATTATGCATGCACTTGAGAAAATGCAAATTTGTAAAAAAACTTAGGAATCAAAGTTTTAAATCGTCTTTAAACGTTACAGAAAGAGCCTTAATCTGTCACAAATTTACAGATATGCTTTCAATAACCATTTTGATGGCAAATAAAGCAAACAATTACGATTGAGTTAGTCAATCCCATCTGAACTGACCCAACAAACCCATCGATGCCAGTGTGAAAAACTCGAATCATTTACAATTTTCATACTCGAAGCTCTTGGATTAAGTTCATTTTTCAAATTATCATTATACTGCCATTGTTTTACAGTGTTCAACATTGAAATGATTTATTTGGTAAATGATAGCAACTGATTATTTTTTTGAGAGAACATTTTTTTCCCTTTTGTTTATCATAATGGTTTATGAAAAAAGTTCATTTGACAAGTAATATTTTTAACAGCAAAATAAAATGTTTGACTAAGATTGATCATCATTTCATATTCATTTCAAATACATTCAATGTGATTAATCAATTTAATATATTGGAACATGATTGAGCAAGAAAAGACGAAAAAAATTACTAACGTAATTTGGAAGCAAAATGCATGTAAGAAGCCGACTCAACGAAGTCTACTTTTCCATCATTCTTGCCACAAAAATAATGGATTAAATATCTTTCATGCATTCCATCATTATTCATGTTTTCAATTGTAAAAAAGTAGAAAGAAAAAATGATTTCTCTGATTGTCAAACTGTATTTTGTGCAAAATCATCAAATCAATTTGTTCAACCAATTGTGGCCATTTGATTTGATTAAATTTTGACTTGAACTTCTGTGAAACAAGTCCAGTTGCCACATGTTTGGAACAAAGCTAAGATGGAATTTTCATCAAGATGAATGGAATGCAATATTGGACATTCTGAAACATGCAAACAATAAACTATCTTACCTAGAATGAAGTCAAGACAAAAATTCAATCAAACAGTAAAAGTCAGAACGTAGCTGAAATTGTTATCGATAATGCAACGCATTGGTTTTCTTTCTGCAGTTCTTGATATTCCCTCCCAACATATTGGACTTTTCAACTTTTACTCAAGTCTAATCTCTATATTCATCAAATTTGGAGTTTTTTGTTCAATTTCAAAACTTTCAAACTTAAAGACTTTGTATCCATTTGCAAATGTTAACATATTTTCACCAAAATGTCTATTGGTAATAAAAATGAAATGATAAGCTGCTATAAAGTTAACCTACGAAATTGAAAATCAATCACAGAAACTTGTGAATAAAAAAGCTTTGAGAAAATTCAGAAGTTTTTCTTTCTTTCAGATTCTTTTTGTTTTACTGCCACTTTAAGATGATTTGTGATTTTGAAATTGATAAGAGTACAAAATGAGTAATTTCAGTGTTGATAACTTTTTTTCAAGTCTCAAGTTTACTGCATCAATCATTTTGCACGGAGCGTGTACATGAAATATTATTAATACTATTCATAATTTGTAACTAAAATTGAAATCAAAACTCTGATCGATTATTAATCTTCATCAACAGCATGATGATCGAATAAAGAAGAAATTAAAATCACAGCATGATTAAGTATTTAAGAAAAGAGACATGAAATGTTGACAAATATATTGCTACTGAAGAGCATCAAAGACAAACGGAGAATGCAAACAATGCTTAAACAAGCAAGAATTGAAAGAGCTGAAGAGAAGAAGAAAAGAAGAAAAAGTTCATTAATTATGTTGAAAGTTGAGTTGAACAACAAATTATGACAATTTACATAAAACTATCGTCAATTTCGTTGTTTCATCATATTCTCATTCCCAGTCATTCATAAGCCTTTTCCGTTTCCCACAAGAGCACAATAATATATGATTTGGTTACAGGAAAAATAAAACAAAATTTTCCGAAGCACAAAAAAGAAGAAAAGAAATTGCAGTAAAAATTCATTGATACCATTATTATTCCGAGTTTTTTTTTCTTTTCATCTTATTTTCTACATCATCATTGTTATCCTTGAACGTACTTTTTTCATGATAATAAATTGATGTTGAAAAATCTTGAACATTGTCTTTGTGTCTAAAACAGCGAAAGCAAAAAGAGAGAAACGAAAAAAGAGAAGCAAGAAAATGAAAACAAAAAATGACTGATAGACTTAATGATTATCCTTATAATTGGGCGTATATGCAATATCACGCTTCTTATTTTCTTGTTTTTGTTGTTGCTCTCTTCTTCTTCATCTCAATCATCATCATTCTTCATTCCTTTTTATCCTCATTTTGCTTTTTGTTTTCAGTTTTCTTCCTCTTCTTCTTCATTCAATTCTTCATTTCTCAAGATCATCTCATGTGTTGTGATTATTCTTGAAATAATAATAATAATAATAATGGTAATAATAAAAGTTGCAAAAAAAGATGATGATAAGCTTCGCAATCATAATTGTGATTAAGACTGTAAATCTCTAGAGACAGACACACGATGACAAATTGTTTGGCTTGGTTGATTCAGATAAAAGGAAGAAAGATTCTGATTCTCATCATCATCATGATACTCTAAGTGATCAACGATCTTTTTACATTATGATTGGTTAGACGCAAAAAGATTCTCAAGAGATATCTTTTTTCATCTCTACCATTTTCTTGATCTCAATTTTTCTCTCTCGAGCTTTTTTTCGTTAGCAAAAATGTCAAGAGTAAATCTCGAAACATTGTTTTTATTTTCAGTTAACTTTTTGCTTAACTATTTTGTCCCGTCTTTTGATACGAAATTTACTCCCTGTATTTTGCAGCTTCTTTTCTTGCTTTTCACCGTCTTAACTTACATTACTTTATTATCGTTGTTACACTTAATGTTTCAATGGTGTAGCTCATAACTTTTTTCAACAATCATTGGCTTTTTTGCTTCTGCAGCTTTCTCAAGTCTCTAGCTTGTTACATTGTTTCATTCTCTTGTATCTTTTTGAATCACATTTTTCATCTTGGTCAATTTACTCTGCAATAAATGTTACTTCAAGAGTGAATTAAAAATGTGCCGAGTGCAAATGTTTGCAAGATTGTTTTATTCTGGAGAGAAATGGCTATCATCTTAGTTTTTGACTTTGAGCTTTTTCTCTCCTATTCCATCCATCCTTGGCTGCATACTCATTATTTTTGAACCAATTCAGATTAAATAATTGAAATGCTTTTATATATTGAAGCATAAAATAGTGTTAGTGCTTCTTCCACTCTTTATAACTGCCCTTGCCCGATTCACTGGATTAACGTTCATAACGGAATTTCAGCTATTCCTTCTCTTCTGCATATACTTTAGCAGTATAGAAACACGCTTCTGGCTCATGCACTGTAAACAAAAATTAATGAAGAATTCGTGCTAATCGGTCAATAACTCCCCCTGACTAATACCATTTTTCATTTGATACCCTGAAGATCTAAATAATTACTGACTGAAAGCAAGGGTAACGAATGTTTTCTTTTTTAAAATTGTGATATTTTTAAAATACATTCCTGGCAATGAGTTTGAGGACAGCAGATTCTAGTAGATATTTAGGTGAATTGGTCAGATTAGCAAGCTAATCCAATTGTTTTCAATGGTTGTCGTTTTTAGAGATATTTTGAAATAAAAAAGTTCCGAGTTCGCAGACTAATCAGAGTCAATTGGTTTATTAATTATAAACATGTTTGGAGCATATGGAGGAAATTATGACGACCGAATTTCAATTAATTTCAGATTGGCACAAGATGGGAATTCAGGGTCAAATACAGTCAGAATTTCTCAAATAACGTCATCTGTCAGTATTCCCTTTCCTAATTCGCAAGTCATTTTTCAGCTTTTTTTGAGTTTTAGTGCTTCTTCTTCAAAGTTATATAATTAGCTCTAGAGCTGCGGTAAAAAGTGAAGAAATAGGTGCTATTAAAATATATCATGAATAATGAAAATCGTTGAGACAAATTGCTGAAAAACTTGGCAGAACGCATTAATGCATATTTTTAACCCTACAAGACTTTAAGCTGGATATTATAACAGGTGTTCAAACGGGTAGGTTAAACTTTGGGGCTTTATATCTCGAGAAATGCGTGCACGATCGTGGTCATTTTAATTTTATATGAATTAGCTTTACTAGGAATTTGAGAATGTCTTAAAGACAGGGTAATTAGAAGCGAAACAAAAACGCTCACCCGACTCGAAAAAGCGATTTATAATGGGATTATAACATTTCAATCGAAACTTGTCAAAAATTTATAGCTGAATTTTTGAAAATCGTCTGATAGCGTTGATTGTAAAAAGGTGAGGGTATTTTGAGCACACGTATCATTAATTCCTGATAAAAATCTATTTATATACAAATTTTCAGATCAATAAACAAATTCGTTCTAAAGATATAGCCGTTTACTTTTTGATCTACCCGTTTGAACACCTAGTATTTACTTGTATTCATTATATCATAACCACATATAATTATGAGTTATAATTTATAACTTATATTGTCCAATATGGTTAACCTTCCCTTTCAATAGTTCTTTAAAAGAACTTAAAAAACCTGACCCGATAAACGAGGACCTGAATGAAACAATGTCATATTTACAGAAGATAGTAAATCAACTAGCCAACAAAGTCGAGCGACTAATTAGACAAAATACTCCTCATAGACATTGTGATAAGGCAGTTGACATTTGAGGAAAAACTTTGAGACAAATCCGATAATCATTTTTTCTCAAGAACCAGATTAGCTAGCAAAATGAAATTTCGCATGAAGTTAGGATTAGGTTTGTACTACTCGCTATATTAATTTAAACAGAATCACAAATCTAGTTCAATCATAATTCATCATGGTATCTTGTTGTTAAACGGCCTGAAAAAATTTCTATTTTGTACATCTTGAAAAGTTTTATCGTGCGGAAATCGGTAAAAATCTGTGAATTTGGTTTTGCTACTGCTAATATGTGGTATGTAAATTTGTCAAATGGCCCAAAAATTGCTTGCGAAAACCGAATGGTCGCTCAAAATGCAAAATTACACAATCTGCGCATCGAAAAGTTCTAAAAATAACCAACAATAAAATTCTTCGCTGGATATCGTGTAATTGGTCGTAAATTAAACAAGGACAACCAAACTGCTAAAAATATTCTGATTCAACTTGGAGTTAAGGTGAATGAGCGGGAAAAAGTGCCAAAATTTTCCGAAAATCAAGTTGAAGTAATCAAAGAGCGGTAACTCAGACTAAGTGACGCTTTGAATTTCAAATTACCGATCCTTGATGACTAAAATTATTTTGCTTTGGGTGGTCATAATTTTTATCGATGCCAGTATTATTAATGTATTGATGTAAATACGGTTTTAAAGCAAATCCATTTTCGTAGCAAAGAAAAATTTGGTAAAAAATTGTTAATCTGGGCAGTCATTAGTGAATTTGGAATTTCAAAAATTTTATTTGCATGAATGTAGAGGAGCAATGCATTCGGAAATTTTTATCAATGAATGCAGTACTAAAAAACTGTACCTTTCATTAATCAACATAAGCGAAGACTAGTAGTTTTTCGGCCTGATCTTGCATCGTCTCATTGCGCTGCAACAAAGCTAAAGTAATTTCCAAGCTAATGCGCTTTGAATGAAACTGATTGAGCGATTCACTAAAAAGTTATCAATGATCAAAATTGTGTCTCAAAGTTTTTCCTCGAAGGTATCGTTCAAAGACGAGTGTAGTAGAGAAGTGAGGAACAAACACTTTAGGCCTTGCTAACCATAAAGCCACGAACTTGCGTAAGTGTACGCAATTTAAGTTAATGAAAATTACCTTAGATATAACGAAATAACGTTTATAAAGCCACAGACACCGAGTGTTTACAATTAAAAGCAAGATATGCGTAGTTAATGATCTTATTGAAATATGTTTCTAAGCGAGTCCGCATCGGCTTGCCTATCATTTCTAAGCACATCTGTCTTTGCAATAGTATTAGAATAGATGTTCATGGCTGTAAACTCTGAAGAAGATGGACTTACTTCTTTGAAAAAACAAAATCTTAAGCGAAAACTAATGAAATGTGATTTATCCCTTGAAAAAACATTTTTTTACAGGGCATTTCAGCTATTTTGTCCGATGTTGAACCCTAATTTCTCAGCACGTAGATCATCTAGGGAGTTAACCTTTTATTTATGGAACTTTCTCAGGTACTTGTTTGCTATATTTCAAGGGCAAGGTCATTGGAGGTCATTTTTCTGAAATCGCTGCTGATCATGTTAGAAGTCAATGGAAGGTCAAAACATAATTTTTGAAGTCTTAAAGTTTCATTGACAAAGTTTTGACCTTCTGTTATGACCAGATCAAAAGTTATCGGCATATGAATTTATCAACATCATTAATGAATTCTTCTTTTTTGCTTAATTTAGGGTTTTTTAAGCTCATCAAGACTTCTTTCCACACATTCTCGCTCAGAAATTAAATTTAATATCACTCGCAGTCACCAAGAGAAATAAACACGAACATTAACATTTCCGATAGAAACAACAGCTGAAGTTTGACGCTATCATTCAATTCGCAAAACAACTTATGTTTTGTAAAGACTTTTTTCGATTTTCGAGCGAAAATGTGCTGAAAGAAGTCTTGCAAAGCTTAAAAAACGCTAAATAACAAAAAAAGAAAAATTCATTAATGATGTTGAGAACTTCATGTGCCGATAACTTTTGACCTGGTCATTACAGAAGAACAACTGTCAATGAAACTTTCTGACTTCAAAAATTATTTTTAGAACTCGTATCGACCTCTAACATGATTCGTAGCGATTTCCGAAAAATGACCTTCAATGACCTTGCCCTTGAAATATAGCAAACAAGTACCTGAGAAACTTCCATAAATAAAATATTATCTCCCTAGATGATCCACTAGCTGAGTAATTAGCGTTTAACATCGGACAAAATAGCTGAAATGCCCTGTACAAAGGGGTATCTGTCACCAAAAACCGACCTTAATAGATTTTGAAATGAATTTAATTTTATAAAAGGAGGATTAAAAAAACACTGTTAACTTTTGTCAAAAGTTCTCTAGAGTGACGCGTTCAGCCACGATCGCGCTTCAAAGATGAAACAATTGTGGGCAATTCCTCGTGAACCAATCAAGTTAGAGTGCTGAAACTTTGTATGCATATACTAGTCAAAAATCTCTAACGATTTACAGAAGGAAAAACTTTTACAATGTCTTGGCCACGTTTTATCGCTATTAGGTTGTTTAACTTCGAATGATTGTCAGATGGCCAGATCATGTTTAAAATTGATTTAGATTAGTTCAGCATTATGCTTTCAACATTAACAAAAAATGTAGAGCGGGTTTTTTCGATATGACTTTTATTTTGCTTGTTATTAAAAGTGAAAGTTCTATTTCAATATGTCAACTGATTGAAAAGTTATCAGATACCGACCAGACAGAGGTCACTAAGGTTGCATAACTGCGTAATAAATCCTAAAAATTACATCACTTCTCTAACGCACAAAACAGGTGTTTCTAAAAAATTCAAAATAATTGTCATGCCTTTCTGTAAAGTTGCAGACTTACTGCATGCCAATTCATTAAAAATTTCATTACTTCCTCAATAAACAAACTAGATTTTTCTATAAAATTTAAAATCATTGTCTTTGCTGTATTATTAAATAAAAACTCATTGCATGCCAATTCATTAAAAATTTCATTACTTCCTCAATAAACAAACTAGATTTTTCTATAAAATTTAAAATCATCTGAGACCTTAATATTCAAGGAGTCTAATCTTTAATGATTTTCAGCCTTTAAATACATTTTACATTGTTTACTTTAAGCAAAAAAAGCAATTAGTTTAATTAGTTAGTACATCTGTTGAAAGCAATAAAGTTATTTTGGTTACATATTCACGCCGCTTTTCTGGACAGCCACTGTCCAGTCACAATTTATTATTACCTTCCATCTTTGTTGATTTGAATGCATAGTTTAGCACCTTCGTTAACAATAAATTGGCAGGTAATACAAAGATCACCTTTGGCTGATAGCATAATTGGTGCTGTCTCAAAAGCTTCTCATCACTGATGATAGTATGATCGGCTCGTAAAATAGTACCAACTTCTCCTCAAACCAATCTCTCTATCTCAGCACGTAGGACAGAGCCCGGAGCATCGAGAGAAAGATTCTCAATTTGGAAAGTTTGATCTAAATACCTGATTGTAAATTTGGTATATTTTCCTTGTGCTGGTCTTAAACTACTGGAAAATTTTAACATATTCAATAATGAAACCAACACTGAATAAAAAAGGATTACTTTTATCGAACAGGCTCGAGGTTTGGCAGCACAAGCCTCTTCAGAGGGACGTTCTCTCACTTCCGTTCGGTTAGCGCCACTAATCAATGCTTCTCAAAGCACAGCTTGGCGAATTCTTAGGAAGGACCTGAAGCTGAAACCTTATCGCCTCAAATTGCTTCATAGGCTCAATGAAGATGATTTTGATCGTCGGACGGAATGGTGCGATATGGTTTTGGATAGGGTAAGCTCAGACTCCAGTTTGCTCGAAAGAATAATTTGGACAGATGAAGCAATTTTCAGTCTCGCACAAACTGTCAACAGACACAATTGTGTGTACTGGGATTCATCTAATCCAAATCGTTCTTTCGAGGCTGATAATTTGGGCTGTGAGAGTCATAGTTTGGTGTGGAGTCTGGGCAGGAGGGAGAAAGCTGACTGGGTAAAGCAAACGGAGCTCTGTATTACTTTTGAGCGAGAGAAAAATTGTTTGAAGCGCTTTTTCTGATTAAAACCTTCAGTAAAACAATTCGAAACTTTTGAAAATGGCTTTTTTGACCTTGAAAAAGCAGTTATGACCTTCAAATGATCTCTAAAGGGCATAGGAACGATTTCCGAAAAATGACCTTGAATGACCTTGACCTTGAAACATAAAAAATGAATGTCTCTCAAACTCACTATATTCGATTCCTAGGCCAATAGCATATATGGTTGCAAAGTTATTGGCGTTCAACATCATACTTAGTAGCTGAATAGCCCTGTATATGGAACCATTTCAATTAATTATTCTAAAGTTTTAAATAACTAAAATCGAACAAGGTTTTTAAACTCTTCTATGTATTCTTTTCGTATTATGGCATAGAAGAAAGTTAAATTGTTGCATTCTATGTATCGCTCTATTTGTTCTAGTGCGACAAACATATCTCCAACCAGGGCCTGAAATCTCCTGGTTCTACCATGTCCGTGTAATTATTGAAGTATAATTTCCTATAAGTGATGGCAGCTTCCAACATTAGCTCCAACGGCGAGATACAGCATGTAACGATATCGTACACGCCTTGGGAGTGGGAATTCATCGTCTTATATCTAATCGTTATAAAATTTAATTTTTTCCTCGGCATACTCTTTAACATGCCTCCAATTTGCCAGACTGGATCTATTTTGATCGTCCATTTTTGCTTTTAATCGTTGAATTTGAGGTATTTGGTGATTGTGGCAGAGATCCTTGAAGATGAGACCAACACGTTATAGCCACGCCAATACACTAAGTCTTAACATCTAACGATCCACGCAACACAAAACTCACAAAGCAAACAAGGAGGTAAACTTGTCACAAGTTATAAGTTCGGATAGGCAACTCGGCTATCCTGGCAAGATCGCCAATTGGAAAATTTTAACATATTCAATAATGAAACCAACACTTAATAAAAAAGGATTACTTTTAATTTAGAAGTTAACTTTTAGATACGTTGGTTACACTATTACTAAGAATTACATTAGAACTACTAGTCATTTCATTTACATTTTATGTTTTATATTTTTCTCATTTTACCTTCATCCTCATCTTCATCTTCATCATCATCATCATCTTCATCTTGTGCCTAGTGCACAAGCTAAAAATGTCACCCTGAAGTTGACCTGTCGCCTATTTTGAAGTCGTAGTGCTAAAAATAAGAGAGTTGGCAAGTTTATCTTGCCAACTCTCTTATTTTTAGCACTACGCACAGGATTGCTTATAGTGGCTATCGTTTCATTCGAGCTATTTTGCTTTAACTTAGCATCTAACTTTTCAATTTTCTCTTTCCTAAGCTCAGCTACTTGTTTATGCACTTCCATTTCTATCACAGTCCTTGTTAACATTTGTCTCTTAGCATCTAATTCCGTATTGAGTGAACTAAGTTGATACAATATCATAGGTGTAACTCTTGATTACCACCTTTTCTCAAGCATCTCTGACAGTTATTAACGTTTCAATCACAGACATTAACATGATCAACATATTCTGCAACTTTCATGACTAATTGACAGGACGGATTGAAAGGACAATGGACCTCCAATTTCTTAAACTCTTCAACAGACTTAGGACCTGTTCTTGGTCTATTTCTAAAACGAAAAGGTACCCAACATGCTGGACATTTTCTTGTGTAGGATGGGTTTGACACCTTGTATGCACGAAGGCAGCTGTTTGGACATAACGATTTAAGGCAATTGCTGCATGTTTGTTATGTTGTGTCCGACACAGTAGATATAGAAATGATCATTAACAATTTTAATTTGTGATTTTCTTATCTTATATTTGGATACTTCGACACAATTTTCTTTTGACCATAAATCAATGTTTAAAGATTTGTCACAATAGTTTGGAAAGTGAACTAAGTAGAGTTGCTTAGTCTCTTCAGCATCTATTGCACAAACTTCTGTCGAAGTTTCATTTACGACTATATACTGTGGACCTTTTTAGTTCTTTAAACACACGGTTTGATTGTCTCTTCCACGAAGAATAAACGGATCAACCTTTTGTACTACCCAATCCGTTGCGATCTCTTTAACTTTGAATGTGAACTAGGTTCACTAGAATCAATTTACTGTAGATTTGAAATGAAATAAAAAGCAAAGCAAAGTAAAATAATAAACTAGGTTCACTGATATGGACGACTGCTTGAAATGAAATATTTAATTTATCTTGAATCGAAGTAATAGATAATGAACTGGGTTCACTACTATTAACTGAACGATTGCCTGAAATGAGATTTTGAACTTAGTTAGAAGCAAAGTAATAGATAGTGAACTGGGTTCACTAACTATTCAAGAAAATCCAGCAAAATAACCTGTTTTTTCAGTGATAACTGACCTGTAAATAAATTCTGTGTATTACATAAAAAACAATATCAAACCAGGTTAGTTTTTGTAGGCAGCGAATGAAAGCTGAAACAAACAAATACTTGCGTTCGGTGGTACTCAAGATATCCAAATGTAATTTCAACAGGTGAGCTTTAATTTGATAATTAACTTACGGCCCATGTAAGTATTTCAACTGTTCCACAGTATATCAGTAAACCAGAATGGTTGAATCAACCGGTCATGGATGAGCACCAAGTAGAATTAGTTAGACAGGCGAAAACACAATTATACGAAGTTGATAAGGGTTAGCTTATAATTGTTGATTGAAAACTTGATCATTCGATGAATTATAAATGATATTGAATTGTAAGTTGAAAGAAAACTGAAATGAACAACATGAAATATAAGTTTGACTAAGGGACAGCTTAACTCGCTGGAACCTTAGCTGAGACTGAAGAAAGGCATCTCAACCAATTGAGACCTTAATATTCAAGGAGTCTAATCTTTAATGATTTTCAGCCTTTAAATACATTTTACATTGTTTACTTTAAGTTAATTTGCGTAAGCAAGAAAGCAATTAGTTTAAAAGTACATCTGTTGGAAGCAATAAAGTTATTTTGGTTACACTCGGCGTTGCTTTTATATAAGACAAAAACTCACTGTATGCCAATTCTTTAAAAATACCATTGCTTCCTCAATAAACAAACTGCATTTTTCTATAAAATTTAAACTATCACTATTGTTATAAACATGAAATTACTTTATAACAATCGCATTGAAATCGTCAGGATCTTCTCTCTCACAGTTTTGGACGCGAAATCACCAAATTTAGCTACACGATTTACTTTACCCGTGGAATCGTATCACTTTCGCAAGACCACTCATTAAAACGATATTACAATCGCACTTGCTGAACAAAAACACTGATTTGGGCAGGTTGATTAACCGAGACTTCACTTGACCTAACACCAGCTACTTCGTGGAGTGCTAACGGATCTTCCACTGTACGAGGCTGAGAACCTACGCCAAGAATTCCAGAAGGAGGTTGTGACGAGGAAGACTGCCCTTTTGATCAATTTTCCAGCTTACTCTGCCCTAACCGCAAGAAAAATTTATCTCAATACACATAAGATCCTAGGGAAACAACTGACATGTCGAAAAGACGAAGTTTTTGCATCTTCTCAGTTGTTAGGAATCATAAAAACATTGCTGACGTTAATTGCTAATGGATAAAGTAACTGAAACAATTCAGACAATAAATTTTGCACTTATTTTAACTTTCTTTCTATAAGCCAAAAGCGTGTGTTGTGCTGCTGATGATGATCAACAGGTTGGTTATTCAATTGTGCAAGAAAAATTTCTGATTCATTTTCTGGATTTTGGTATAATTAGAAAAATCTGAATAGACTGTATTCAATTGTCATTCATTCAATGAAAAAGCGAAATGAATCTTTATTTCATCGGCTTACAACTTTCAACTTTCTTGTTAGTCAATCATGAAATTAAATGCAAGTTTATCGGGATTAAAATTAGAATGTAAACTACTCTTTAGTTGAGGGTGAGTCAACTTTCGCTTTGTCAAAAAACTTGTTTCAAAGGCAGGAATATTGTATCTCTCAACCAACACCATGAAAGCAGTAAAATAATTATCATTCTCATTATAGTTTTCAGCATTTTATTGTTACTTCTTATCAAATAGTGAGAAGAAAAATGCAAAAATAAAAGAATTATACACATAATTTAATGTTTTTGCTCTCATTTTTTCCCTCCTCCTTCTAATTCCTTTTCCACCAAACTTGAAGTTCACCCACAATTCAACTCATCTTTTTTACTTGTAATACTTTGCGCTTCTTACTAATTCTTATAATTCATGGAGGCTTCCATCATTCTGGCTTTTTATTACAGTTTTGTTTTTTTCTACGAATTTCATGTTTCACTTGTCTGTACTTTACTGTAATTACCTGGATCTTCTGATATCATTAAACAAGAGTAAGAAAAAAGGCAAGAAAAAACGAAGAAAAAGAAAGAAGAAGGAGAAAAAATGAGAAGAGAAAGAATGTTCATAACAATGTAATACATAATATAAACTTTAATTGTAAAAGATTATCTCAAATGATTCCACGCTTCTCCTTTCAACTCCTTCAATAAAAATTTATCTTGTTTCTTCTCCTCCCTTTTTCTTCATTCTTCCATAATGTACATTTTCCCCTTTACTTGTTCCAATGTGTCTACATCTTCATCTTTTCAATATTATACAGAATATCTTTTACCTTGTCTTTCGTTTCTCTTTTCCTTCTTCTTCTTTCTTTCCATCTTTACTTCACAACTCATATTAGCTAAATGTGCTTTCGGGTGTGTAATTGCGTGTGTACATAAGTATCAAAAGGGAATGATAATGATGATGATAAAGGATTTTATTGAGTAGAGATGAAAAAAGCGATGACTGATGAAAGGAGAAGAAAAAAGAAGGAAAAAAATTTCATGAAAAAATAACTAAGGGAAAGACAATGTAATATATATTATGTTTCAAGTGAAATTATTGATACTTAACATCTCAATTGGCTTTTATCAGAATAATTATTTCACTCGAATATTACATTATTTTCTTTTTTCTCTTCTTTTGCTTTTCTATCGTTTCCTTATTAATAATACACTAACTAATAACAGAGTAAATACCGTTTAATTTAGTTTGCTCTTTTTGATTCATTCACCTATTCTTCTTTTTCGATGTTATTGATTTAAGATACGCAAATATGCCAGCAACAAGATCAACAATGGAACACGGTAAAGCTGTTCAATGAACATCAGGTTAAGGTGGAATGAAGAATGGAGTAGAAATGGAGGAAAAAAAGCGAAGATAAAGAGAAGGATAAAGATGATATTGTGCAGTTATTATACAGTTTATTATTAACCATTTAAAGTAGACCAGTAGTAAATATCATTCATCGAAACAATAGAGTATAAGTATACAGGTAAAATATGATTTAAACGTTTATAATGACCATTGAGGAGAAATAGTTTGAAAGAAAATAACTTCCAATAAATTGGACACAGAATAGAAACATGTTTCTCTTGCATTTTTCGTTTACTTTTTCATTGTTTTCCACTTTTTATAGCTGCCATATTTCATCACCCCGATGATAAAAGTCAACTTCAGAAATCTTTCGATTTAGCGTGTTATTGAGTTGTTTTATCATGCTTCATGGTAAGAGTCATGCATAAGAAAAGTTGAAGAATATTGATAGAAAGTTATTGTCGTGATTTTTCTTTAGGCTTGAATGAAATTTCCACACAAAATATGCTTCAGATTAACAAGATAATTTTGAAACTAGTCTTAATGCAGTGTAAGGCAGAGGTTTGGATTTACTCACTATGAGTTTCCATTGCAGTCAAGTATCTTCTTGTCTTATTGTCATAACACATGTCTTAGCGCGCTCTTAAAATTGAAATGAAACTCGAAAATTTCAGAATGCCCTGGTTTGCTGCAAGTTTGTACCTATTTAGTCATCACTAATTTTTATGCTGCCGCACAATGAAATGAGCTCTACAGAGTTAATAAGATTTTCGATGAATATGAAAATCGTAATTTTAACTGTAAACAACAATTTGATGTACCAATATTAACTTTGAGTGCAAATGAGTTTGGATAGAAAATTGAATTAGAGAATCAACCCTTTAATTATAATTTGCATAAGTTATTAATGACTAACATTGACTTGCAGTGGAAGAAAGGTTCACTATTTTTATAGCTATCCCATACTTTATAAGCATTTGAAATCAAGTAATGAAATCCACCAGTAATTATTTACTATTCAATAATGAGCAACTGTTGATGAAGTTGTAGCAAAATCTACATTTCGAATGGAAAACCTTGTCGAAATGGAATGTAAACTGTCGATTGATTCATAGAGATTGGCTTATTATATTAGCCTGGATTGCTCAAAAGTGAATGAGAGAAAGTATAAAACTCTAACCAAAAGCACTTTAGAGCACGAAAAAGAGGACCTGCAAAATCGCCTGTTTTCGATTTCTTTTGAAATGGTACTTTTCAGACACAAAATTGAATGTCAATTTCATAAATCAAATCTATTTTTTTATAGCATGCATAGTTTTTCAGATATCGGCCAAAATATCTAAATATCACATAGTATTAGAGACCTTATAAACATAATGAAGATGCCGTCTAAGCCAGCTAAATATTGACATTATCAATGTAATCAAGCATGTTGAATAATATAGTGTAGGTTTGGTTCCTGAAAAAATAGCCAAATTAGCCAGGGTTAAAATTGTAAAAAATTGAATTTGAACAGGGATATATAAGCGTATTTTTGAAAATGATGAAGAAGTCGTCTAAGCCAGCTGAATCTTAGCAAAAAAAATGTAACCGAGTATGCTAAATAATATGGTGATGGTTTGATTCCTGAAAAAATAGCCAAACAGGGTGTTGCATTGACATTTAGTAAAATTTAACGAAATCCAGTTTTCGGCAATTTTCAATCTGTTTGGCTATTTTTTCAAAGCTGTAACCATTACTGGATTATTCAGCATGCTCAATCACATTTGTTTTGCCAAGATTCAGCTGGCTTAGACGGCTTCTTCATCATTTTCAAAAATACGCTTATTAATCCCCGTTCAAATTCAGTTTTTTACAATTTTAACCCTGTTTGGCTATTTTTTCAGGAATCAAACTATCACCATATTATTCAGCATGCTTGATTACATTGATAATATCAATATTTAGCTGGCTTAGACTGCATCTTCATTATTTTTAAAAGGTCATTAATAAATCTATATTTTAATCTGGTTTTTCACAATTTTAACCCTATGTGGCGATTTTTTAAGGGACCAAACCTTCACTATATTGTTCAGCATCTTTGATAACATAGATAACGAATAGAATCGACTGGCTTAGCGACCTCTTCTAACGTGCTAAAAAAATGCAACCTTCGAATCATGATATGAACTTTCCTCTCGAATGCGTTGTTTTAGCAAAAAAAGAAACAAATATTCGGAATCAGCATGAAAAATTACATTCAAAAAAGTTCTTTTCATAAATATATCCTAAGAGGAGATTTTCCCTATTCATTTGCAGGTCCTCCTTTTAAACAGCGTTTAAATTGAAGTTTTATGGTTTCTATGTTTTAGATAAGCAACTGGATCTTTGACTTTTGTCATATTTTGTCATATGTCTTTGAAATGAAGTTTGATTGAAATAACCGATCGCTAACACAAAGAAGACCATAAAACCCTTTAATCACGCTATTCACAAAGTTTACTCGAGAGAAACGAAACTTTACTGTCATCAAATATCTAAGCCTTGGATCGATATGTTAACATACTCAGTTCAACCATTAGAAGATTATTGCAGAGAATGTAATCAAAAAATAAAAATCAGAAATGCAGTTCCAAAGAAAAGAGGAACAAACAAAATATTACAAAATAGAATAGCAATAGCAACTAATCGTTGAATTATATTGCAACTGAAAATCAACATGAGAAATTGAAAAAATTACTCTGTTTCTAATGCAATGATGCTATATGCAGAATAATTTCACTTTAATAGAGTTTCGAAAGCAAATTAAGTGTGGATTTTGTGTATCGCTGATTATAATTTTGAAAATGAGTCGACCTGCAAGCTCAGATTTCATCAACTTCACGATATTATTGAGTGATTATTAAAGTTTCGAATAGATTGTGATATTACTTTAAAATGACAGGTTTAGATGAACTTCCATTGAAAAGATATGAAAGGACATTCACCGATCTTTCCAGCAAAACTTTATTCATATTGATTGTTTCATTTTGATTCAACTCGTCACCCTGTTATTTGGATGATGAAATGAATGGAAAAGGTGCAAATGCAGAAGAGAGAATATCTCTTTTTTTATTCCCTTTTGAGACGCAAATTAATTTCAACTTCACCTTGCAATTATTGTTATTGCCATTAGAATGATTATTATCTTCATTATTATTGCATTTGGTCAGTTTGCTACAAAAATCATTAATAAATCAGCCCAAACGAAAAGAAGAGAAATCGAGATCAATTTGACTGATCATTTGATACCAAATGATTTGCTTGAATCAATTGAAAGAAACTCAATAAAAGTGTTACTGGTTCCAAGGACGAAGAGGCATTTCAAAGCATCGAAAACAAGAAACAAAAAACGAAAAAAAGACGAAAGTATAAATGTTTGACAAATATTATAAAGATTGACATGAAAAGTTTAAGCAGATGACAATTTGCTAACAAATTAAAGCTGCAAGAAAAATTGCAAAGTAAATTGATTGAAGAAGGAATTTAAAATTTGTCGAAAAAAGAATTTGATAAAAACTTTTCCTATTCTTTACCATTATCATTCCCAGTCAATTGTATATCATTACATGTTAATGTTCATTTGACATTTGTTTTCTGACCATTTCTTCGTGATTTGACTAAACTTGTATTTCAATGGAACCCACGATTCAGGTTCCCAAAGATTATTCAAGAACAGGAGAATAGAACAAAAATGAATAATATTTTCTTTTTAATGGAAAGATTTGTCAACTTGTTATATAATGATTGAAAAGGTAAGATTAAATGTTCAATGGTGCAAAATGACGATTCATTGTATTAATGATGATGAGAAAAAAAGTGTAACTCGACAGAGAAAAAGATAATAACTTTTCATCGTCAATGTTTTTGGTGAAATGAAATTATTTGTTGAATGAAATTTGAAGCTGATGTGAATGAAATTGTATTTATGTATCAATAAAACGTTTCAACCTTTTGCAAACAGAGAAAAAAAGTCAACCTTTTTTACCTTCTTTTTTCGTCTATTTACCTTTATCCATGTTGAACTCGTAAAAATAATGGCATTATTATTGTTGGAAACAAAACTTGATGATATTTATGATGAAAAGTACAGATGATTTAGGCACGTGACTGACAGTGAAGCAGTCCTGTTAGGCCAATATCATGTGTCTCGTAAATCCACGAGAAAATGATGAGCAGATGAGAGAAGAAAAAAAAGTAGAGAAAATAGAGTAAAAAAGGCAAAAGAAAATGAGCTTAGTGTTTTTCATGGCTCAAAAGAATTTCACCTTTTTTTCTCTTTTCAACTCGACTTTTACTCTTAACTATCCATCTCGTTATCATTACCATCAGCATGCTTATTATCATCTTTTACCATTTTTTCAGTCCTTTTCTCTTTCCTTTTCTGTCACCAACATTTCAAGATTGCAACTTTTTTGTAGACAAAAATACTTGTGATGATCGACTTATTCATGTAATACTTTTTCCTCTTTTTTCCTGGTTTCTTTTTACTCTTTATACCGATGAGATACATTTTCTGGATAAGAATCATCAAGTGGCTGTATTACTCTGTTTGAACAATATCATCAATGGAACGACGAGGAAAAAATTGCAAGTAAAGAAAAGAAGATGAGAAGAAGAAGAATACATAAAAAAGACTTTTTATGAAGGACAATTGAATCAATTATCCACAAGAATACTCTAAGCTAATTGGGAACAAATTGTCATATCATTATTATTGGAAGAAGAGAGAGAGAAAAAGAGAAAAAGATAGAGAGGTAAAATGGAAACTTGGAAACATCATTATTCTCTGATAAATTTCATTCCATTCGAGTCACTTGAATTAGTATTATTGCAAACAAGAACAAAAGCATCGGAAAAGAGAGCAAAACAGAGCCTAAAGTAAATACTTTTAATCAGTACTTTTGTATTACATTATATCACAATAATGATCCATTTTTGATGATGGTTAGAGTAATAAGATGGATAAAAAAAACTTAATGAACAATGAAACGAAAGTGTAAAAAAATGTTTTAATCGATAAATGACAATTAATCCGTATTCTGTGTTTAAACTGTTTTTCTTTTTTTCTCTACATTCTGAGCTATCTTGTTCCATTGCTTGTATATCAAGTGTTTCTCATGATAATAGACAAATGGAGAAACAAGTTAAATTATCCAATTAAATTTAAATCACGTAATTAAATGAAGAGAATGTATTTCCTCTTCTCTTGAATGGCCAATTTTGCCTCCACTTTTCTTCTAAATAAATTGAAAATGCTTTAATATTCATCTGTCCGTAAATTCTGGGTTCAACATTCTGATTTGCTTCTTCTGTTTCTTTCTTTTTCCCCTTTATCTATTTACTTTACAGCCCTGTTTTCAGGGTTGAAAATGATAGCTGTTTCCAATTGAATGAGTAGGGATCAGTGAAGATAAAGGCTGGAAAAGTTTACTTTTTTACGATTAAACTGCATTCAACGCCTGTTATTATGCACATTATGTAATACAATTGGTTAATGTTTCATCTTATTGGCTTGGAATGGGCAACAATTACTAACGCTATTGATTATCTTTGTGATAACAGACTGGGCAGGATAAAAGTGTCACTCATTTATAATGAGAATATTGCTCATCTTTCTAAATAGAAATGAACGCAGAACAATAAATTGAAAAGAAGCATTCAAATAGATTTTAATACCGAAATATATTTATAATACATTCAGACTTTTGCGGATTCATGAGTTAAAAGTGAGACTTGGTCAATTCATGTATCAACCAGTTCGCTAGTTAAGTTCGAACTCATTCGAGATGATTTTCATTCAGATGGGTGACACCTATGATTTTCAGATGAGCAATGTCTGTTGAAACTATTCCTTAGCCTCTACTTGACATTTTGAGTTTATCTGGGTAAAAATCATTCAACTATCAAAATCTCACAAGGAAAGTTTCTTAGTGCGATAAGAAAATTTGTAACTTTTTGGGCTGAAAATAGTCTAATGGGTCGCATATGAACTTTTGTCAAGTCTTTTGTGTTGCAAATTTTTCGATTAAAGAGTCACAGGGAGTCAAAGTTTTGATTTTTGCATTTTTGCAAAATTGAAACTCTGAATGGAATGTAGCTTGAATGACTGCCATCTATCAGTTTGGTTTCAATGTGAAAAGCAGATTCATTTTGAACCAAAATTTTCGAGTTATCAAACTTTTTAAACTGAAAAGTTTGTTTTATGGCAAAAAACAAACACTTGATTTTTTTCCTAGAAACTGAAGCTATAAACTATTATCTTCCAATTTGATAAGTTGTTGCACAGTTTCATTCGAGTAAAACGAATTGAAGACGCAGATGTTGCTAATTCTATAACAAGAATCATCCTTGACATGATCAACCCTTTGAGTTTATTTTTTAATACTTGAAACCTTGTTCCACAATCGGCCATTTTTGCTGTCTAAATATATCTCTTTTTTGTCACAGAAGAGTATTTTCAATAACATTGACATCTTCATCATTAAACACCTCACTAGTTTTATCATTGGTTTACTCTTCTTGCTCCCACATTGTGATACAATATTTGTCTCGGTCAAGTGTAGTTGTTGTTGTGTGTGTGGACTTGACGTTATACAATGGGTTAAGGTGAATTGAAGTGTTCAGCTTCATTGATGCAAAAATCATGGACAACTTTTCATGAGTCTAACAATACTTTTATTTTTACACACCAATAAATCTGGTTACTAACTTTTTCGGTATTTTGTTTGTTTTTTATTCAACAATCAGCCAAAAGTTTTTTTTATTTACTCCAAAAGATTTCATTTCTTTCTTTATCATTCACTTTTCTTCACATTATAAAAGATAAATGAAAACATCAGAATAGCATGATATGGTTGAATGAGCAAAAAAGTGAAAAAATATAATCAATTTTGAATTCAATGATGAATCAGAATTGAAAAGCCAATTTGTTGAATGTCCAAGATTATGCTAACAACTCGCTTTGAATTTTGAAGGAAAATTTTCATTTCCAACAAACCAATTATCCATGAAACAGTAGCCATTGCTAAATTGATGGGCTTGAGTTTTCAAATTCAATTGCATTCACAAAGTAAACATTCAAAGAAACATTCATAAAGTTTCCTCATCAGTTGATGAGCTGATTTCAATCTCTATTAGCATCACTTTCACCTTTTTTTGTTTCTTTAAATTTCTTTCGAATTTAAATTTTCAATCAAATTGATTCATTTAAAACAAACTGCAACAGTCGATTGAATTGACTTCATTGTATAGACAGTTTGAATTGTTCATCTTTTTATTTTCTTTATTTTGATTTCAGCTTTTCTACTTTTGACTCTAATGCACTTTACTCCACAGAACATCATCATCATCATCATCATCATCATCAGAAATAACTATTGTAGATATAACATTATAACAATAAACTTTTTTCTTCCTTATCAACCTTTTTCTTTCCTTTAAAACTGTATTTATGAAAAAGCATATCAGTATGTAAAACAGAGTATCACTATAAATCTGATAAGATTTAGATTGTTCAATTGCTAAAGATTAACTTGGAAATTCAAGATGATAACATGAGAAAAGTGATACGAGGAGAAATTCAACAATTTAACTCATTAGAATAAGTTATCGGTGATAATAAAATTTCCTTCATTTAATGGGAATCTTTAATTTATTTGCAGCATAAAAAATGCAATGCTTATCTATCAGTATTTGCATATTTAACACATAACACTTTTTATAGACTTGTGCAAATAATGCTCAATGAACAGTATTTATACAATTAAAGTATGCGAAGATGATAAACGCTATTTTAACGAATCATTTGAAAATAAGCATTCGACCCACAATTGTAATTTTTTACTGCTTATCGTTTTACGGTTAGTTTAAAATATTCAAAATTGAGAAAATTCAAGAAGAGGTTTCTCCTCATAGAGTGTAATTTAATTTAGGTTTTTTTCAACATTTCGATGCGTCCGTACATACTCTAGTTAAAAATGAGTTCTTTATGTTGTTCATATCACTCAGCAAACTTATATGATTTGTACATAGAA
This sequence comes from Tetranychus urticae, assembly GCF_039701765.1. NCBI lineage: Eukaryota > Metazoa > Arthropoda > Arachnida > Trombidiformes > Tetranychidae > Tetranychus > Tetranychus urticae. The sequence goes on along the minus strand of NC_142958.1, from coordinate 17,438,847 downwards.
GCGTTCCAATAATCTGTAAATTTGTAATTGCTCAGCAATATATTCAGTATGCAAATATAATGGGATATGAAAAATAGAATGCACATAAAACCGCATCGAAAATTGTAAGATTATGATACTGGGGGGGATACCAGTGAGGTTTGATAGCTATAGAAGGGTCTTTATTTTGAAAATAGAAAGAAAAGGCTGAAGGTACACATATTCAAATGTAGAGAAAAACTTGCAGTTAAGCATTAATATGTTCAAAGTGAGGGGTACCAAAAAATATGCTTCGACAATACGGACCGGAAACGGAAATCACGCCACCCCTGTCGCAGGATTGATTTCACGATGGACTGACCTAACGCCTGACCTTGACACCACCTTTGGATATCTATGTTTTAAATGCATGAAGGATTCTCCTTCTTTTGTGTAGACTTGACCGTTTGATTCTTAACACTTGCTTAACACTTAACACATTCGCAGCTGAACCTGAATGAAAGTTTGGCACAAAAAAATGTTTCACTTCTGGAATAATTAGGGAGAAAATTTAACTCGTTTTGCTATTTCTTTAACTTCTTTAATTCAGAAATTATGTTCTCGAACTATCCTTTTGTATGTGCAGTTACTGTTAATTTGGTATGCTGGTGCATTAGTAGTTTGTCGCTTGTTTTGATGATTTTTCTACCAGCCTTTTAAAATATAGTGAAATCCCTTGTTTGAATGTTTTAAAGCGATTTCAAAAACTCTGGATACTTTTCATAAATTTCCTTTCGTTAAATGGCCTTTCTGGCACGTTTAAAGCATAGTCATGAAAAACCCAAAAACTATTGATGAGTACATAGAGGCAGCTGAAATTGTCGGAAAAGCTAGAGAAGCCTCAGAAAGTCATCTCCAAACTCAAGTCGTTAATAATGAATTAGATCAACTCAAGCAGACTATAAGTGAGATGAATCGTAAAATTAGAGATCTTGAAAGGACCCCAACTCTTCTGTGTAATTACTGTGGAAGACGTAATCATACAGAAGAAAACTGCAGACAAAAACCCTGTTAGTTCAACGGTACAACATACCGATGACGATTTTGCTACGACGTCCCAGAATCCAGAGAAATGTGTGGTCCCATGGAAGTAGAAAAGAAAAAGAAGCGTAGAAAATGACGAACAAACAAGCCAGCAATCACTGAATATATTACAGTAAGCTCAGAACTAGCTGCTGATTATCCCTGCTGAACGATTTGTTGGTCGATTAGTCCTCACGAGTTTGAGTATAATGGCTTACGGTAGAGAAATGTGTAGAGATGACCGCCTTCTCAAAATTTCAAGCCCTATTATGAATTCATTATGTGGCACAAACATTGAATCAATAGTGGTCGGACGTTGGGAGAGAAGTAACAGGCTTTAGTTTATGAGAGAAAATAGTTGGCTTTTTGGTTCGTATGCGTTTATTGTAAGACATCAGATTGTTATTTATCTCAGATAAAAAAGATGTAGTCGGGAAGGAAAGAGGTGGTAAGTTATGGGTTGTTTGCTAGCAACGCCGTCAAGACGAAGGTTTTGATGGACATAGCTGTCGTTTAACCCAAAGACCTCAAAAGTTCCTGCGGGCAGATAAACAAGTACGAGGCAAAAGTTTGGTGCAAACAGTGATTGGCCCTTCCACAGGAGAGAAAACATTCGAGGTGCCTGTCAATAGCAGAGCTCAATGGGAGAAACATATGTTGGATGAGCGTCAGAATGACCTTGAAAAAAGGAGGGGAATATGCGTAAAGAAACTGGCGTTCGTTCAACTGATTGAAGATACCACTTGGCAAACCCATCTCGCTGGATTTTCTACGCCATTTTGGGGAGTTGAAAGAAAATTCTTGATCGATTTCTTTCTGCTTTACCTTCGCATTTATGCAACCGTTCATTTTGGCTTCTTATATTTATCTGTTTTCGTGTTTTTTAGTTCTTAGTTCGTTCGTTTCGTAAACTTAGTTCAATGTAACCATGTGCCTTTTCTTTCGTTCTGTTAGTTTTGTTTCTCTATTTTACACACTTATTTATCCTTATTGACTAAATTCAACCTTATTCAATTCTTATTGCTTAAAATTCTTTGTTAAACTTAATTTTCAATATAATAAAAGGTTTTACTTTATTTATCTTCTAATCGGTTAAACTGTTTTATTTTGTATCTCCATCAATACGAGCAGCAGATGTTCCGAATTCGATCGGTAACATCGAAATGGTAGACCAACAAACTGAACCTGGCCAGCCTGAGATTCAGCAAGAAGGTGAGCAAAGAAATGAACCTGAGGCGGAGAACACGGTTGAAGAAGAGTAACGAGCTGACGAATAGATGAAAACTGATCCGGTGAGTGCGCCATTACCTACACGTCAATCTGTTATGATACTGGCAGCTGCAGACCCTTGGCCATGTGAAACTATGGATATCTCCGAAATGTTTGACAATGTTTTGTAATTGTTAATCTTCACTTTTTCATGTCATACATTTCAATACATTTTCTTTGATGATTTTTCATTGTATTTTGTATTTCCTATACTTTACATCATGAATGCTTTCAATACAATTTGAATTGGAGGTATTTTGAATGTATCAAGTTCAGCGATCGTAGCTGGACACGTGTATAAATTCCATCATGAAAAAATATCTGTATTATTTTCAGTTTTTTTCCTTATGCACACTCTTTTGGAGAGTATTTTTCACTTTACGCGTAGACTTCATCTTACCTGGCTACTCTTTGGTTGAAATCATATGCTGATCATATTCTCTCTATCACTAGCTGATTTGAGGTATTTATTCAAACAGGATGAAATGAGTCTTGAAAAAGTGGAGAAATTCAAATAGCCCAACGAATTTGGAGTGATGCAACCTCACTACTGTTTATATTCAGCCCGTATCATTATTATCCATGCCTTTAACAAACAACCAAATCATATTGGCTATGAGTTGTACAGTGGAAGGTATAATATCGATCAGTTTGTGAGGTAAATTTGATAAAGCATGATAAGTTAGTAAATTAGACAAATAGCCATTGGTTTGAGGTATAACTTGATTCATCTAATAAAGTGGAATCAAGGATGAAGAAGAAAAGTAAAAGCAATGTTGGTAAAAATAGCATAAAAAATATATTTGTGATTCGTTCTGCAGAGAGAAGAAAAAAAGATTTATCTCTTTTTGCTTTCTTGCAATGATATGGAGAGTGGGAAGAATGAAGGAAAAGGGGCTAAAAGGAAAGAAAAGGTTAGATGAATTGGTTCAAATGAAAAAGAGGTAAGAAAAAAGGATAATTTCCAAGAAAAATAAAGAGTTGAGCAGAGAAAAAAGTATTACTCGAATAGTTATAACAAAGGTTATCCAGAATAAAAAACATGGAAAGACATGAGAAGATAAAAAAGTTGCTAATAACAGTTGATATCCACACAAGTTGTATTTTCCTCTCATTTCTACTAATGTTGAAGCTAAACTTTCACAAGGGGTAGAAAGGAGTTGTAATGTTTCTATTCTTGCCAAATTCCAGATTAGAACAGTTTTTGTTCTTTTCTTCCAAACATCGGTTCTAATGGTCAACTTGCTTGTTTAGATTTTTTATGTTACAATCTTGTCTACCAATTGATTACAAGACTGAAAAAAAGTTGAAAAAACACTTGTTTTCCAGTGATAACGACCAATTTCATCGTCAGTGTAATTTCACTTGACATTAGACAAAATACGAAAAAGGAACGATTCTGAAGCTGGACAATGCATTTTGATCATCAATGAAATGTCTTTATATCCTTAATGGCACGTTCATTACAAGAAAATTGCTTGGAATAAATGAATGCAGAATTTGTGCGACAAATGATTCTATTTCAGTACAATTACAGAACCTAATTGTGCTGTTAAGTGCAAATGAGTAGAAGTGAATTGCATGGTGCATCTGAATTTCCATGAAATTTGAAACAAAATTAGAACATTGTATTGTATCTTGGGGCGGAAAACTTTCTAAATGAGAATAAGTAAACGATCATTTTTACCTGCAGGTAATTTTGGTCCATTTTTTTTCATTCCTTCTTAATCAAAAACCAAAGATAAAGGCAAAGAGTGAGAACAAATTTTGTTGCAACAAAACATCTGTATTACCATGGAACAAATTGCAAAGTTTATTCACAGAAATTGAAAGAAATGGAAAATGCTGATGAGTATAAATTAATGATTACAAGTGAATAATTTTTCCATCTTCTTTACTCATTACCACATTACCAGTGAGGAAAAAACTCCCAGAAGGCGATTTAATTTTGAAAATCAATTTTTACTCCAAGACATTCATAATTGTTAACCTAATCATTCATTTGTATTAAAGTTTACATTCAACTTGTATTCATTTTGCTAACAAGAATAGAAACTGTTCAACTGTCTCAGGTTGCATCAACCATCATCATGCTCATCATCATTATTCCATTGTCTGTGAGGTGCAACAAAAAAATGAGTTTCGAAACTTATGTACAAATATTGTTCTTCTTTTTACTCAGTGAACTGAACACAAAAAAAAGAGTAAAACTCTTGTTATCTTATTTTCTCCTCATCACCTTTCGTCTTGCTCTTAATTCCCATTTGCAATTACTCGAAACAGTTTGTTACATTTTAACTTTTTATTTTGCTTTTTTGTTTCTCTTTGACTTTTCCTTGCAACATTTGATAGATCATCTAAAAGCTTGCAAATAATGCAAGAGATGAGGAGAGAAAAAAAACTGTTGACATTTTAGCGCTATGGTTACCATGAATTACTGAGCACGGTGAATTGTGATTATTGTTTGAATCAAGAGAAGAGACGAAGAGAAGAGTAAAAAAACAGTAAAATTCTCACCCAAACTAGACTCGAGTTTTAGTTGTAGAGCATCTTTCCTTGTATCATTAGCAGCATCAGTAAACAATGGTGTAAAACAAGGAAAAGAAGAGCTAATTTGCAAGATAAGTTAATACCTCATCAGTTTATTATCATCATTAGTATTCAACTTGGAGTGTGTATAACTTACGCATATGTATTTACTTTTAATGATTTGTAAACACAAAGTAGCAACAGTAAAAGTAGAGAAAAAAAGCAAAGAATCAAAAGTTTTCAAGCAAATTGAAATGAGACTAGAGACTGGAAAAAGAGTGCAAAAAAGCAGATAATCAACATTAATTGAAATGGAAGCTAGAAGACAAATGAAGGAAGAAAGTTGCTGGGAGTTTAATTGCAGCAAAATGTTGTTATGGTTATAATGGAGTTGAAAATTGAATCTTGTAATCTTATAAACTTGTAAACTTGCGAAATTATTGGATTGATCTTTTAATGTTTCAAGAGGACATTGCCAGGGAATGCGGAGTAAAGGGAAGGAAGAGAAAAAGAGAAATCTCTTTTTATTCCTGATTCCATTATCAAATGTTTATCAATATTTGATTGCAACTTGATCATCTTCTTTCATTTACTATTAATCATCACAAGTTTCATCTACTTTAATCTAAATCAATTTTGGGTTAAATGTGACCACAGAGTTTCGGTTCAAATGATAATTGTTTGATTAGAAGTGTTCAAATGTGCAAATTCAATTGACACAATCAACATTAGTAAACTATTCTATTTTGTTGCTGCTTTACCAGTTCCAATTCATGTTTGTTTCATTATTGCATCAAGAATTTCATTTAACTTCATTAAGGGAATGATGATCATCAGGAAAAAAAAGAAGATGAGGAAGATGAAGCAAGGCGAAAAAAAGAGAAACAAGGAAAGAATGAAAATGTTGAAGAGGCAGAGAAGAGTGAAGAGAGAGAGATAGAAACAGAAGATGCGAATGAAGATGAAAATGTGGAGAATGATGTTAAGCACTCGATACAAATTATCTGCAATCACAAATTAATTTGACGCTTGATTGAATAGCTATTGATCCATTAGAGCTGAAACAGTGAAAAACTGTTGAATCATCTTTTTCTTCTCTTCCTTCTTGGTGGTGTTGATGATGATGATGATTAAGATGCTACAGAAGGATAGTGTTAAGTTTAAAGAGTTGAATGAAGAGGAAAAGGAAGAATAAAGAGAGAGAGAGAGAGAAAAAATTCATTTTTGAAGCTGTTGATTGAACCAACAACGCGGTTTACCCCAAAAACAAGGCAAAAAACACATGCAATACTCTTTGAATGAAACGATTAATTGGCTTGTAAAAATTGGATTAACTTTCATGTAACTGTATGCTTTTGTTTGGCAGAAACTTTTGTTCATTTTCATCCATCATTTAAACGATCAACTGATTTTCCTTCCACTTTATCTCTTGTTGGAAAAGGCAAAGGCAAAGAAATGAGTTGCATTGCCATCAGGATTACGGGTGAAATGAAAATCAGATAAACTCGAGCAATAATTTGCTACTTACTCAGCCTATTGAATAGACTGGATTCACCTGTTTATCAACTTCATTCATCAACAACATTGTTCAACACACTTTACTTTTATTCTTGTTCTCTTCATTATCTAATATAATTATTTTGTTCATCTTTTTCCATCATTCTTTTTTTTCTCTCATCTTCTTCCTTTGCTTTTTTTGTCTTACTCTTTATCTTCATCACTTTGAATTGTTTCTTTTCTTTTCTTCTCTCGAGGCTCTCAGTCTTGACATTGCCAACACAACGGAAGGTGATAATTTATAGCTCTGTCTTACAAGTACAATGTGTTTAGTTTGCGATCATCAATTAACCAAATCTCGGTTTTTTCGCTTTACTCCACTCATCTTAGACTTTAATTAAAATTGAAAAATTTTCTCGCAACTCTGTTTACGTTAATTTTAACGCTAATCACCATTTGTTTATTCATTTAGCGCTCTCTTCCAATCAACATTACCTCTGAGATTGTTCATCATTTCTCACCTTTTTGATGAGCTTCATTAATTTAAAAGTTTTTTTGTTCGCTCATTGTTAATGAACAAAAGACGCGAATGTAGAAGAGTTTATTTTACCTTTTCTTTTAGCCCTGCAACAGATTAAACCATTTACCAATTTGAGCATGCAAAGTTCATGTTGATAGCAAGCCATGCATATTAGTTTTTGATGGTAAAATGAAAAATCCAATTAAGCAAAAACATTGGAAAAACATGGAAAAAGAAAATCAAATTTCAACTTGAATTGAATTTCTAAATGAAAATGCTCAAATTAAATCATTTACTCCAAAAAATTGAGATACATTTGCTTATTAACCTGTAACTCTGCCTTGTAACTTGTCAATGTTGTGCTCATCAAATCATGAAAAAAATTCAGTTCGCATATTAGCAAATGCCAGTAATTGCAACCTCTGGGAATCAATTTTATCATGCAAAGCAACAGTAATTTTTCAATTTTTGCCAAAAATATTGATAATGATTGAGTTCAACTTTTGATTATTGCTTGTTGACTTTATATTTGATTCCATTATCTGTGTCAAAATGAAATTTGAAGAAGAAGAAAAATCATGAAAGTTTTAGAGAGAAAAGAAAAAAAATAGTCGATATAAAGCAACATAATAACCTTGTTTCATGTTGTTCCATTGATGGTAACTTGGAACTGAAAAATAACAATAATACTTTGATCCATTTTAGCTTGATGCAAGTCTTGTGAAGCGCAAACATGTTTACTCATCTGAATTAAATGTTGCAATTTTTATACTTGAGCTTATAATATTGTTATTTGTGTTTTTTGTTGCTGGGTAAACGATATAATGTATTAACAAGTACCAAGTGCTCAACTCACTGTTATTATGGGCAAATGTTTGACCGAGAAAGAGGCAAAGGCTAAGGTTAAAAAGCAAACAAATCAATCAAAGTTGATAATCGTAAAAATGGGAAATAAAGGAAAAAAAGAAGCAAAAAGATGAAAGTTTTCTCGTTAAGTGATAATAAAAATAAATCAAAGGCAAGTTATGAAGCAAAAGTTTTGGATCGTTTGAATCAAAAAAGTTGGTAAAGCTACAAATGATGGTAAACATGAGAAACAAGGAGCGCAAATGTACAATGTTGATGTGAGCTCGAGGGAACGGAAGTTTCACTCTGTTAATACCATTTAAGTTGACGCGTGCAAATATCCGTTAACAATTGCATCTTAAAGTAAAGAGAGAAGATCATTGTTTGGTGGTGGTCATGATGATGATAATGATGATTATGCTGATGGTGATAGGAATAAAGGCAGTGTACAAGAAGAGAGAGGGAAACAGAGAACCAAAAATGCGATATAATGGACCAGTCTCTTTTATCCCCTTTCGTAATATGTGAATGTGTGCCTTTCAATCAGTGGGCAATTCTTTTGCTTATACTGCCCATAAAGAGTCTCTTGTGAATCCAAATGCATCACTTGGATCATTCATCAAATTGAATTAAATGGCTCTTGAAGTAACCCACTAGTTACTCTCTTACTTTTCCACTTTATCCTTTTATCCTTTGCTTCATCATTTTCATCATTATCTTCAACAGAAGAAAAATGGAACCATTCTTAGGATTGTACATTACTCAATGGTTCATCTTTCTTTTCCATTTCATGGCTACTGAGCTCAGATTTTCGGAGGCAATCATCGTTGAGATTTTTGGTCCAAACTCAAAAGATTGCAATTATAACACGAAAATTGTAACCATTCTAATGCATTGCAATACAGTTGCTTGAGGACAGTTCATTCACTAGGCTAGACAGAGTCAACAAGAAAAGCTGCTAATTTGATGCATGAATGAGCCGAGGAACAAGAAGCGGAACAGTAAAAATTCAATGACATGTAATGACTTGTAATTTGTTAGCGATTCTATGGTTTTTTCCAGCACTTTTTCGCATCATTGTCTCAAAGCTAAAATATCAAATTGTAAAGTGTATTTTGAATAAGCACATTTTCCGTTCAACTTGGAAAAATTTGTTGCTTAACTGAAGCAAAATTAGATAAACGAAATTGTAGAACGAGATTGAGAAGCTCTTGAATTGCAATCATTCGAGGCTAGATTGATAATATTCTTGTGTGATTTGCAAATTGTACGCGTGCAGTGTTTTTGCTGCCGGCTTTGAGTAGATAAACATTGAAATTGAAAAATCCGTTTCTCTGCCTTTCTCCAGATTATAATGCTGAACGCCTCGGTGATTCGAAAAACTCGAAAAAACTTTTTCTTTTATACCAACTCGCAGATGTTTCCTGACAAAAGATTGAAGATCGGTTAGAATAATGCTGTAATGATGCTCTGAAATTGTTTGCTCTGGAAATAAAACCATGAAAAGTGGAACTACTTTAATATTAACACTTGTTAACTGAATATTTTTATATTCAATTTCAATTCCCAAGCTTGAACATGCTTACAAGTTACTTTACTATTTACATTTCAATCTTTATTTTTTTATTAAAATTCTCACCTCTCAACTTTTTTTCACCTTTACTTTTACCTTTTCAAATGAACCCATTTTTTCCATCATCACAATTATGTTGATTTGATGACGATAAAAAGAAGTATTAAATTGCTACATTTTGTTCAACTGTTGGAAAGAACTGAAAGAAAAGGAATGCAAAAAGTAAAGGTAAATGTAAAAAGTGAAACATTTTAATACATTTACAAACTTGATAACAAGAGTGAACAATAGAAGGGAAATTAGAGTAGAGAGAAAAGTTACAAAATTGGAAAAACTCAAGTTTTGCATGTTAATAACTTTCAATGGAAACATTTACTCAAATTAGCTCAACACTTTTTTTGCACATTTTAACTTGAATACCATTGGGATGACCAAAGACTGATTTGCATTTAATTTATAACAATCATTATTACCTGGATACTGTAATATTATCAATCTTCTTCATTTGCATCATTCTCATTGTCTGCTCTTTCTCCAGTCAACTTCACTTTTCTTCTCATTTTGTCAAAAGCAAAATCTTTTGGGATTTTCTTGTGAAAGATTAACAAACTGTGCAATGTTAAACATTGTTCAGTTGAAATTTAAACAGAATGAAGAAGAAGAACAAAAAAAATAAAGTAAAACATTCAAGTCTACATCAAAGTAAAAGCAGCATTTGTTATTTTTTAATAAAAGTTAATGAATTTGTTTCATTTTAATTCAAAGTGCAGCCCAACAGAATATACTGAATTATCAGAATAAGTTACTTATGATGAAAATTTGTTGCACTTGTTTTACTTGTTTTGCCTTTTAATCAATTTAACCAACTGAATCAATCAACAGCTCGATGTTTATAAATTGTTTCATTTTACTGTTCAACTTTGAACTCGAAAAAATTACAATTGAAGCATAAAATAAATTTGAATGAAAATGAACAAAATGAATTTTTAAGTTTCAGCACTTTATACTTGTTGATGGATGAACAAAAATTTAATTATAAATGCAAAGCTATCATCATGCCTTTGAAGAGCAAAGAAGCTTTTGCTTTAATCGACTGAAAAGCTTTGCAAGACTTTTCAAGACATTTATAGAAGATCTTTTTGCGATAAGATGCGTTTCAAGATCCAAAACGCCAATGACGATTGAATATAAAAAAACTTTTTCGTTGAATTGTAGGTTTGATCAAATTGTTTTGACGATAAAATATCGGATTTCCAATACAATAAGAGAGAAAATTGAGAAAAAGTCAAAGATGAAATAATTGTTGAGATGGTCAAGAGTAGCATTGAAAATGACAGAAAATTGTTGCTACTCTTGAAACGAGTATCATTATTAAATTCATTAATATAACAATAAACCAAATGATAGGTAAGTGCAACTTGTGTTAGGTTTGATTAAATGATAACTTTTTGTCCTTTATATTAATAGATTGGGCTGCTTTGAATTAGTGTTTTTGTCTAGCTTGTTTGATTGATTTACGATACAAAAACTCAGCAATAATAAAAGTTAAACAAATGGATAAAATCATTGTCATCATATTGTAAAGATGATGATGATCCAAGTAATAATAATAATGATAATAATAGAAAAATGAAAAGGTAGAAGCAAAAATAAGAAATGAACCTTTTTCGTTTCCATTATGGTTAATGTGTTCTGTGATTATCTGATTTCAACTTTTTTTTCTACTCATTTCATTGTCAATTTCATTTGTCTTTGTCAACCACACCTCTTATTATTGTTTGCTCAGTAAACCCGGAAACCGATACATGGATGATGATGATGAAACAAGATTAAAACAATGGTTGACATTAAATGATAAGCCAATTGCAAAAAAAGTTATAAATCACAGTAAATTAATTCAAGTCAACTTGGATCTGATTAAGTTATTAAAGAGTAACATTGGATAAGCTGAGAGACGAAATACAAGGTTGCTACCTTGAGAGTGCAATTGAATTGTGGAAAATGCTGCAAATGAAGAAATAGAATACAAGAGATGAAGATGAGGATGAGGATGAAAAGGGAAAAACAGGGAGAAAATTCTCTTGGTTGCATGTCAACAATCAACAGTGGGTAACCAAATTGAGTTTCGCTACATTTACTTTAATTGGTTTATGGACCAATGAGAAGCTGCTTGAACCAATGAGACCAATGAAAACCTTTAACCTCACTCTATTCAAGTTTTCCCCTTCATCATCTTTCTTCTTTTCTGGTCTTCTACTCATCTTTTCATTGCCTCTCGATTTTTCCATACTAATCGTAAGATTGATCTTCTCAGTTCTCTATCATTGATGATATTACGTACAATGAGTCTTCTTTTATCTCTTTTATTCTCATCTTCATCAGTTAGTTATTACTCCAACCTTTGAATCCATTCAGTCTAAACTTGGAATCATGCTTGACCAAGGAATCATTTGTGACACAAACTATTTTCTCCATCATCTTCAACTTTATCCTTTGATAGAAGTAAAACACACGCACACAACATTCCCAAATGACATTATCATTTACTTTTACTAGTTAACTACTTTTTAACTTTATCCTCTTCCATCTTGCAGCTTCAAGATAACTATTTTCATCCTCATCCTCATCTTTATCTTCATTTAATTTTTTCTTTGTACCCTCTTTTCTCTCTTTGCGCTCTTAATTCATTCACATTCTATTTACTCGAATCGACAAATATCTCTCTTATGCTAGATGAATTTCATCCAATTTTTCATTTTTGACTCTTCTCTTTTCTTAGAAATCTCTTCAAACTTAGCCTTTTTTATATCTGTTTTGTTAATTATTATCTTACAACTGAAAGACAGCATTTCAGGAATTTTGGTGCTCTATAAAAGAGACAGGCCAGTACTGCATAGAAAGAATTTTTTATGAACACAAGTGCAAAATTTTTTGCTAAATACGTAAGAACGTAAGAAAGGACAAAAAACGTTAGAGATGCAGGGAAAGAGTACTACAATAATGGAAGGTGAAACACGCTAGAAAGATTCACGCTTTTTAGATGTAGAGTTTGATTTCAATTCTAATGAAAAGATTGATTTTGTTTTGCCAGCTTACGAAAATCGTAATTTTCTCTATAATTTGATTATTGCAGAAAATGGCCAGTTTTACGGGTTTTCAGTCGAAAATAAATCACTATAGAAAGTCAATATTGGATTTTACATCTAAAAAATCTTTTTCTAGCTTGGTTCAAATTGGTATTTCCAATTAAATTTGAATTGTTTCTATTTGGGTTTAACGCATGATGAACATTCTTTCAACAACTAACAATCTAATTACATCCAACAATACAGAAAAAGCAATTATATTCCATTGAAGAACGTCGCCTTTTGGAAAAAACAACCGATTTTAAAAATTGTTGCCTATCTAAAATCATGAAGAATCAGTCTGTGTAACCGATGTAAATTTTCTGTTTAAATTTATAAAATGAAAGTAGTATGGAAACATACGCTTCTGAGCCACAGAACGGAAACGGAAATAGGGAAAAAACTCGTGCGCCCCCTCAGTCACTGACCCCTTGACAAACACCGTCTTTCAACGGCTATTCTATCCCCTGAGGCACTTCCGCTTGAACACCGTCTTTCAACGACAATTTTACCGTCTGACATTCCCGGTTGTTCACCATCTTTTAACGACTATTTGAAGGTCATGTTTACAATTCACACCGTCTTTCAAAGAGATTTTTTTATCATGAGGACAAATACGATTAACACTGTCTTTCAGCTAGGTTTTTAATAAACACCGTCTTGTAACGACGTATTGTTATTAACTTCATCTTCCAGTATCATTTAACGATCGAGCATGGATATTGCAATACGTGCCGTTTCTCTAAAAATCGCCGAATCTCCTCCGTTACAGTCCAGCATAATCTTCTCATGAATGCCGATCATTTGACATTTTAGCCGAATCACATATATGGTTTGTCTGTCAGAACATTGCGAATTCCAGGTTCAAATTCGATCGCTAGACCTAACCGATGGATAATTGAAACAGTATTGGATTAGCCAAGCTATGATTTTTCAATGCTTAGAGTTTAATGGAAATTGAATAGAAAGATATAAAAGAATTGAATGGTTTACGTCTAAAATGAATACAAAAATAAATGGTTACAAGAAAATAATTTGAAGAACAAGAGATACATTCAAAATGAACCGAATACGAAAAACAAATGGAGTACAAGAAAAATCATTTGAACAATAAGGGATACATTCAAAATAAACGAAGACAATTATAAATGTGTATGAGAAAAAGAATCTTTTTAAGCATAATGATTAAACCAAAATGTGACTTCAATCACCAGTCTTGAATTATTGTTTATAATATTCAACTAAATCTTTTGGTACATCAGGATCGTGCATTGCGTTGCTCATATCCTCTTTTTTGATGATGATAGCATATGGGTATATTCCAATATTGTCAGGCCTTGAATACGACAAAGGAATACTGAGTTTTTTGATTTTTGGATTCATTGCTTTTTCTCTTGCAAACCTTCCTGAACAATCCAATCGTAAATAGGTTCATTCATTCTCAGTATATTTGATACCACTCACATGTCTTTTCATGTAATACAACTCATCATCTGTGTAATTACAATACGCACATTTATAAGTGTACGGCTTTGATTCAACTCTTTTAGCAACTCTTGCCATTTCTGTTGAATAATGTTTTGCTCCGCTTTCAATCACTTGTTACATTGTGTATTCTGGACATTCTTTTGTAGTCTCAGCATTATGTAAATATTCTGTAGTATCATATTAATTCGAGAAATCAAAAAGACGCTTTTCTGGATGACCTTTAATGGTACCGAGAATATTCACTCTCCACTTACTGCAAATATTTGTTACTTTTGCGAATGATTTCCTATTTACGAGCTGAATCTGCCTTGCTTTCCCTGAGGAAACTTTTGATTTACTTCTGGTTGTAACTCACCTTGATGTTGAAGGCACTGCCTCTGTGGTAGTTTGCAATCTTGAGGTATTGTTTGATGGTAAAGGAGAGGATAGAGTAGAGGTAGTGGCCAATGTCGGAGTCGGAGCTAAAGGCAGTGTTTGGAAACATTTGTCTTGCTAATGATGTCGCTATTGATTGATCTCTTGGGTTTTTAAATAGTGAAATATATTGTGAATTCGAAGAAATATTTCTGCTCTCATAAATAGGTTTTGACAAATAAAAATTACAGATACATTTCTATGATGACTGCCTTTCGTAAACACATTGATGCTTCATACATTAAATCATCGATTATAATTCAAGTTGGTCTTTTATCCAGCTTAATTTCATCAGGTAAACCTTTGATGAATTCAACTTGCTGCAAGGAATCGAAAATTTCTTGGTATTTACAATAGAAATAAATTATTCTTTCTGGTATCGGATCACAAATCAGTTCTCTTTTAACAAGTTTTCAGTTTCAGTTTTCTCACAAATTCAGTTTTTCCACTTTCTGTTGGACCCGCAATGAGCATAGTAAAAGAATGAAGTAAATAAATTTTATAAGACATTTATTTTTAAATAAGATAAGTCATGCTTATATAATTTATTACAATTTTTATTATTTGATTACGATTTTAGGTACATTTGCTTCATCCTGCGTTTCCAGGCATATTACCACAAACATCTTGTCCTCGTTGCTGTTTTTGATGAGCTGGGCCTTTCTCAACCCATTTTTTGCATTCCGATCATTGCATTAAGGCTGTCTCCCCCGATCTTTTTATGAAGCGCACATGGTTCCAAGTTTGGCAGCATATTACTCAAGGTTGCACCAAGCTTTTCAATATTCTTCTGGGGATTCCGAGGGACTTGAGAATTTCCTCTGCCTCTTTTGACTTGCAAGCGATAAGGAAGTGGTCATCATCAATGTTCATATCATAGAACGTCCATCAATTTTGTTCAATTCGGTTCCCGTCTTTACGCGAAATGGCAAACCGTGATGATGATTTGTTAGGTATGTTGCTTGTCTCTGATCACTAGCTGATAGTTGCTCCAACTTCAAACCATGATCCACACTGAAGACAGTTGCACCTGCTTCACTCAGTACAGCAATTGCACGAGGATGAAACTTGTCATTATGGTAGAAGCCATTGAAAGATGATATATTGATGCCTTCAAAAAGGGTAACATTCGTTCTCCTTCTTTCAGTCAAAATTCAGGTCGAAAATAGACATTGAAAGACAGTGTTAATCGTATTTGTCCTCAGGAAATAAAAATGTCGTTGAAAGATGGTGTTCAAGCGGAAATGTCAGACGGCGGAAGTGCCTCAGGGGATAAAATAGCCGTTGAAAAACGATGTTCGTCAGACGGTCAGTGACTGAGGGGGCGCACGAGTTTTTTCCCTATTTCCGTTTTCGTATGTTTCTATACTACTAATGAAAAATTGTAATCAACATTCTGCAGTCATGAGAAAGAAGAAAAGTAAACTGACAATAAACAAATGAACTATCTCGTCAATAGATTGAAATCCTTCAAGACGGTCGCTCTAGAAGATAATGTTTGCCGCAAAGCTCAGGTTTTTATTATGTTGAAGAAACTAAATTGGTGGCTTGTTTTTCTTTCGGTTTGCAAATCTTCTTAAAACTGGTGAAAAAAATAAAATCAATGATTTTAATGCCAGCTTCAGTCCGGATTGCCCCTTCATTTGCTGGCGTGATATCAGCCTTTGTACGGCATATTAATATAGCGAATATTATGGTTATCCCGAAGAAAATCTGCAATTGGCTTACAGCGCTCACTTGACTTTGAGATCGAGCAGAATCGAGAAGCATGCTGATATTTATTCACAAAAGTTTCTTGAAAGCTTTGTGATAAACCCAGAAAAAGTTTATCAACTCTTTCAAATGCAAATTATTTGCAGATACTCTTTCAAGGACACTCTATTACCAAAAAGCTAAAAGCTTTCTCGTTGAAAGTGGCTTCTTTTACACGGGGTTCAAACAAACAATACAATGTGCTTTCCGTCGGCTGGCTACTGATAGCATGTCAAATTAAATTGCATCATGAACTTAGTCCAAATTGTCCGTTTTCTAACCATGAAAAATATGACAGTGAAAGAAACTTCTGTGTAGTTTGCTTGGTGCAAGTGGCAAAAATACTTCATGTTACCTGCCACCATCTATCCGTCTGCAGTAATTGCGATGTAAAAATGAAGTCTGAAGATCAGTGCTGTCCCATATGTAGAATGAAAATCAATCACAAGATAACTTGTATATCTCCTTAAAAGTAATACTTTCCTTAAACAAATCCATGTCTCCTAAAGTCCTCCTAAATACTTTATCATTTATAATTAAATTTTCTAATTTTTTGTTCTTTTTTTCTTTTTTTATCATATTTTAGTTAACATGGTTGCCACTCGAAGACCACGAACATTCATTCATTAAACTGCATCGTGAATTAAGCCCGAAGTGCCAATTTTTGAACAATGAAAATGAACAGTGAAAAATATTACATTGAAAAAAATTTCTGTGTGGTTTGCTTGGTTCAAGCTGTTAAAATATTATATGTTTCCTTGCCATCATCTGTCTGTATGCGTATCTTGTGATGAAAAAATGAAAACTGAAAATCAGTGCTGCCCAATATGTAGAGTTAAAATTAATGACAAGATCACTTGTATATCCCCTTAAAAGTAATTCGGAATTCCTTAGACCAATACAAGATTTCATTTATTTCATTCATTTATTAATTTTTTTTGTTTTTTTTCTTTGTTCTTGCAGGAAAATGGTCACTACACGCAGGTGCAACGATTTCCGACGCAAATTTGTCAAACGTGCTCCATTGAGAAGCAAGATCTTTAGTCTTTATTGGGTGCTGCGTGTCAACAAGATTGTCTTTGGTGCCACGCTTAACTCGAGGGTTCGTACATTAGACGCGTCTTTGATGTCGCCAAGTTTACAACATATGGGTGGTGCGGAACGGGAATATATCAAGAATATTTTGGAGGTGCTGGAATAAAATGAATTTTATTCAGATGACTCTAAACGGTTGACGAACAATCTCTTAGATATGTAAATAATGATGAAATCTAATGAGTAATAATCATTGCTTCATGTTCTTGCATAGTTTTTATGTCAAAATTTCAAAATGACTTATGTACACGGTGATTGGGTTTTACTTTTTGATGATTAAATATTTTTAACTCATAATCATGTGTTATGTTGTCTCTAACTGGGAACTTTTGCTATAAAAAACATGTATAATAAAATTTTATCTCAGTTGCAAACAAAACATTGCGTTGACTACATGAATCCTTTCATTCATAAACCAGTAGTTAGTAACAGTGTCTACATTTATTAGGGGTATCAAAAAGTTCTGTCGTTTTTTCACTACTGATTTAGCTTCAATTTTAAATAAGTTCTGATTATTAGATTGATCTAAAAATTTCAGGGATACAAGAGCGTCCATATAAAAGTATGCAGGTCATTTTTCAAAAGGATCGGATATAATTAACTATAATTAATTAGCTAATCAATATGCACCAATTTAAAAGAAATTTAAAGGTGCCAGAACTTATTGATATTTTTGATGAAAAAATTCAAATTAAAATAAAAAATTAACGTCAATCGAAAGCTTAAAGTCCATATAATTGTTGATCAAAATTTGATTCTTCTAATCATTACCATTATTAAATTGTTTTATTATAAGTGGGAAAAAGTTTAACATTGAGTTTCCATAGAAAGACTTTTTTAGACTTTTTTTTCAATTTTGATGAAAAACCTATTGAAAAGTCTCATAGAAAATAGTCAAAAAAATGAGTTTTTTTGAGATATTAATTTGAATAATTTAATAATGGTAATGATTAGAAGAATCAAATTTTGGTGAACAGTTATATGGACCTTAAGCTTTCGATTGGTGTTAATTTTTCATTTCAATTTGCTTTTTTTCACCAAAAATATCAATAAGTTCTGACACCTTTAAATTTCCTTTTAAACTTGTGCATAATGATTAGCTAATTAGCTATAGTTAATCAACTCCGATCGCATCGGAAAATGGCCTGCATACATTTAAATAGATGTTCTTGTATCCCTGAAATTATTAAATCAATCTAATAATCAGAACTAATTTAAAATTGAAGTAAAATTTGCTGGTAAAAAAAACGACAGAACTTTTTGATACCCCTAATATAATGGCACTGAATTGAAAACTTTCAAATCATGTTTCATATCACATTTGAAGATAAATTTCTCAAAAAAGTTTTTCATCTACTAGTTCAGGGAAAAGCAATCGTATTCCATCGAAAAACGATTCCTTTAGGATAAATCAACCGATTTCAAAAATTGTTAATTTAACGAAAGTTCATGAAGATGTAGTCTGTGTGACTGAAAATTGCAAGAACCCTTGCTTAGCTTCACTGTATGGCAAGTATC
Source organism: Tetranychus urticae (assembly GCF_039701765.1). Classification (NCBI taxonomy): domain Eukaryota; kingdom Metazoa; phylum Arthropoda; class Arachnida; order Trombidiformes; family Tetranychidae; genus Tetranychus; species Tetranychus urticae. The sequence continues at coordinate 17,420,180 of NC_142958.1, read as the reverse complement.
TAAAAAAATTGCATGAAAAATCACACATGAATCAGTTCATTGTCAAACATGTAATAATTCTAGATCAGACATATTGATAGACAAAAAAAATCGTCAATAAGCAAAAATTACAAGTGAACTCGAAGACCTTATGTATATTTGCACATAGAAACAAATTCCCTAGAGTTCGACAACTTAATAATTGGTTGATCAACTGAAAATTTACTTTAAATTGAAGGTTTAGATTGTGTACTTTCACTACTACTCATTTAATTTAAGATTTTTTTGAGCATTTGACTCGCTAAAATTCCTAATGATCTATTATGGAAACCAATGTTAAATTATAACAATAAAAAATTGTCTTCCAAATGTTCCTCTATTCCATTGATCTTTACATCGTGTTGTTGATTCTTAGTGTTGCTCCTTGGCGAAGTGAGAAAATAGTGAGATTAAAGGGAAAAAGTTATCAAATTTTGTGCAATTGCTCAGGGAGTGAGACTAATGTAAAAGTGTGATCATAACAAGATAAAGATGCTGATAATCATGATAAAGAGTTGCGCTTCATCAACTCTTAGGATTTCTGAAATTCATTTGTAAATGCGTGATTCTCATTGAGAAATATTTCCTCATTTTCTTCTTTTCTGATTTTCGTTGATTAAAACAGAAGTTCAGATGAAGATGGAATGCTTAAGTGAGGGAGAAATAAAAAAGTAAAATACAAGAGAATTGTGACTTGAAATAGTATTATTTTTCTATCAATATAATATGTGTGTAATGTAAATGTGAGTACACTTAACTGTGAAATCAGGTGCATCCTACCATGAGAATGTTTTCTGTGTGAATACAACATTCAATTTCAAATTCATTGTTGATAATACAAATTTTCTTCTTCCATTTCTACTTTTGTCTGTTTTGTTCATCTCAGTCAGCCTTAACTTTTAGTCTATTATACTCTAAAAGTTCAACTTTATCAAAGAGAAGAATCAATGGAAAAGAAAGAATAAATAAATAGAAAATAGAAAACAGAAAATAGACATGGGCCTGAAAAAAAGTTCATTATTGCTCACAATTTTTGTTCAGTTTTTTCTTCTTCGTTTCTCTTCAAATCATGTTCTTTTGCTTCTCCTTTTCTTTCATCAGCACAAACAATGATACAGTTTGTATTGGCTGTAATAAGATAACAAGCCAGGATAATGAATCAATAAAAGTTGTAAAAGTAACCAAAATACAGGATGAAGAGAACGTCATGAATAAAAGAATGAAACGATTGAAACTTTATTGAATCTAAAGATAATATTTTTTCTTCTTTTCTATTGCACTTTTTTTCACAGCTCAAATACCGTTTCCAGTGAACACTTAACGAGTAAATATTTTTGTTTTGCCACTTATTGTTTACTCTTTTTTCCCCTCTAAACTGTTCAATCGATTGATTGATATCAATTCAACTTGCCTGATGATGATGATGATGATTGTGGTTTCCAATGATTTTTGGCTTAAGATTTGATGAGGGTAAGAATGAGATTCAGTAGAGTTTAACTATTAATGAGCTAATCAAAATGTTGAGATTACTTGGGAAAGAAATTGCAGAGAGGCAAGCAAAAAAAGAGTTAGAGTTTGTTTAGTTGGTCAGTTAGAAAGGTCAAGAGAAGAGGAAAAGGAAAAATAGTTTCAAGAGAGAAGCATTACTTTTGCTCTTTTTTCTACTTGTTCTCCTTCCTCTTTTGAAAAACCTTTCAGTGGTACACACTTGTTTAATCAGAGAAAAATCAGTTGAAAAAGTATGAATTGAAGAAATGAACTGGACTGGAGTAGCAAAACCTTGTTTGACCAGCATTTGGAGTCACAAATAGATTTTTGCCTAAAAATGTTTCCTTCAACATCTAATTGAGAATTCAAGTCAAGGGTTAGAAACTTAGCCAATCATCTCATCTTTTTCTTCACACATCTTCGTGTTGCTCTGAAAACACTGAATCAATCCCAAGATTGATCCAGTCTCGATAATTAGATGATTATCAGTTGTGAAAACATCATCACGAGTTTAGTTGAAAATTTTTATACTTCAGGCACATTTAGACTAAAATGACCAAGTTGAATTGCCAAAAGTAGAAAACGTATAAAACTTGATTCTCTAGTTTAGCAATCAACCTTCGCACCGTTATTGGACGAAAATTTGATATTATAGATGACACGAGTTCATTTTCAGAATGCACAATGACAAGATTCTGTTTTCATTAAAATAATCGTTCTCCATGCTCTTTAATAGTATTTTTATGGGAAAATTTTGTCAGTTGAAAATTGTTGATTACTCTAGCATCGATCCAATGAATCAATTTTCCCACTTATTTCATCACACTATTTCATTGATGAAATTGTAATTATCTTTAGGTTATTGAACCATTCGACTTGCAGCTATATCGGTTACATATTATTTTCACTTAATAATTGTGTATTCATAAAGATCTTGTACATTTACAAGGATATGAAAATTTAGGTTGACGATAAAGATGAATAAATGGCCAACTTTTGACTGATTAATAGGTGAAGGAATGATAATATGAAACAAAAAAATGTTATCGGACAGAAGAGAGAAAGAGAGTGAACTCAAATTCCGAGAATGCTAATATTGCAGAGTATGAATATTTTGCTGATAAAATATTAATAATATTAATAATTATAATAATCAATCGTACACATGATGCAGAGTTTTCTTTCTTCTCCTCTCTTTTCTGTATCTCTGCATCTTTTGCTCGCATTAAAACTCGTAATATTATTATTATTAACATTATGATTACACATATAAATATATTTTTATGTATGAAATGACAAAAAAATATCCATAATTAGAGGAATGGAAGCGATCCCTCAAGAATCATTGGGCAAAGTTACCTTCCATCATAAACAGATGCATATACTCAATCATTATTATTGCATACATAAATTATATTAATATTACCATTTAAATTCTCAAAGATGCACACAGCTTTTCATCATTTATATCCGGTAATGTGTGAATATTGAAAAATTAAATTGACGCAAATAATGGATAACCTCTGCCTCTATCTAACTTATAATCAAGACTAAATTAATTGGAAAGACTGAATCGAGGATTCACCAGTATGTTTTCAACAACTAATCTTGAACCTTTCAGAGTCTCACTTTAAATATTACGATATGCATAATAGTTGGTACACTGCAATTCGCAAAAACTAGTGAACATACCACAAGATAATTTGCAAGCAGCACCACACAGCAGCCTGTTATTCGCGATTATACCTCCACCCAATTTGATCATTAAAAATACAACTACGATGGCTTGCTTTTTTATATGCATGGTGCCACTGTGCGCGTCGATTCGGTGGCTTAATAACTGTAAATATAATACAACTCATATTTCTTGAGGACAACCGAATAGTTTTGATAGTGTAACTTCAATGATATCACTTTATGCAGTTTTTCAGTTCACTTGAAAACGAACTGTTAAGATTTCTTTACTTTTACATGTCTTATATTTTGAAATATCGTCAAACCTCAAATATGCCAAAACTTTAATCGCAACCAAATGTGAATTCACTGTGCCCTTTCAGAGATTGAAAACGATGTATCAGCCTTAGATTCCAGGCTCCTGATGGAGAATACGATTCGCAAAGAGCACTTAGACAAGGCTACATTGACCCTCGAAGGTTACCAGCTGACCATCATTTGACCGTGTTTTTACTAACCTTAGCTCATTTCCCCGAGAGTTAATAAATCAAGAGATTCAAGAACACACGAATTGAAATACATCAAATACCGTTTCCGTTGGGGCAGGCTTTGGCTAGCTGGCTTTCGGCCCAATATTGGCATGAAAAATGTAAATGAATTTTTGCTCCTGGAAACATATTTAGAGACTGCTCTTATGATGGTTTCAACAATTTAGATCCCATTGACCGAGAATGGTAAAATTGGAAGTTTTTTAAATGAAGGCTTACCAAAAAATTTTAACATGTAAAACAAGAAGAGTAATAACAGAGAGAGTACTAGGGAGCCAGCTGACAGACATTGACGTTATCTTCGTTTCAGCTATACACTAGTTTCACGGATAAGTTAATTTTTGATCTACGCGCCGTCTACTATACTACCAATGGTATAATTAAGCATCTTACGTATAGTAGACGGCGCTGATCAAAAATTAACTTATCCGTGAAACTAGTGTACTTCAAAACAAGTCTCTATTCAAAACGATGAAGAAACTTGAAATATTAGTTAGACTGTATTACCTATTGGAAATATTTCAGAATAAACGATTTCTTGATTAGATGAGCTTAAAATCAATTTATAAGGAAAATATGCAATTTATAATACAAGTATCAAGAATATGACCAATGAATCTTATAATCTTAAGATTGGTCTTAAAAAGCACCAGAAGAAAAAACTGAGAATGGCTGACAATTATGGAAATTGCCATTGAATGCAATAATAATTGATGATAGTGATATAACAATTGCTATTTATTAGTTTGTTTTGTGCAATGCATTCTTTCTCGAATTGTTCACATGGGAGACTTTGACCTGACCATGTGAGCAGAGGGCATAAAGTAAAGTTCTGCTTTTTTGCCAATCTCTCCATTCACTAGTTTCAACATCAATGTCATCATCTCTGACTTGCTTTCCATGATGATCACGAGGATTATTACGGTTATGGTGATGATGTGAAACCATCATCAATAACTGTAGAGGAAAAATGATAAAATAAATTAATAATATGATAACAATTTTACAATTGATATTGTTTAGTTTGAGATTTCTTGTTTTCTTCATTGACTTTGTTTTATTGTTTTTGTTCACTGATGTACTTTTGTTTTCTGTATACTTTACTTCTATCCTGAACTGTTTTGTTTTTTCATCCTTCATCCTCTTCTTTTTGGGCCCAAATAAATTGAATATTTGTATTGAAATAAATTTCTACTTGCAACTTTTCTCTTTTCGCTCTTTTTTTCTGTTCTCTTCACTTCATCATCATCGTAGCCTGTAGTATCATTCACAGTAATAACAAACTTGGCTGAGCCTTTTTTTCTCACACAATTTTCATTTTCCTTTTTCTTGCTATTCCAATCCAAAGAATCCAACATCCCAGAAGACTCTTGCTGTGTAACCTCAATTCAAATTGATAAATTACTTTGATGGATGAAGATTTAAGTTGGAGTGAACAAAGAACGAAGGCAAAAAAGAAAGAAGCAAAAAAAGTGGAAAAAGAAGAGACAGAGGAGATCTTGATTTACTTGTATAATGGTTACGTTGAGTATGATGATGAAGCTGAGCATCATTTTCACAGAGAGAATCTGATAAACACCAAGATGAACAAATGTACAAATATAATAATAATGATGATAATAACAATTCAAAGATGATGTACTTCAGTTGATTCAGTTTTTTTTCATTTTCAACTTTGGATTCAGTTTTCCATTTCTTTTGCTCTCTCCTTTTCCGTATTCAATCTAGGAAAATACTGAAAAAACTATTCTCCAAGAAAACGACATTTAGTTCTGCAGAGAGAAATAAAGAGTAAAGAACAAAAAAGTGAATGAATGAAAATGGAAACTTTGTAATGGAGTAAGAATAAAAAACAATGATGAACAGCGAGAAAAAAAGGGAATTCAATTTTGCATTTGACGAGGATTCGACAGAGAATTTGCAGGAAAAAAAATGAAAAAAAGTCTGAAGAAAACAAGAGAAAAAAGGAGAAGAATCAAACCATTGGAATAATATTAGTTATCATATTCATATCTACTGTTATTAAAATCACATGAACATAATTTGAGTCATGAAAAGCAAACATGAATTACCTTTTGAGAATTGAAAAGCGTATAAAGATGAGTTTACTCGTTTTTTTGCTTCGAAATGAAAGAATTGAAGCAAAGAAAAAAAGAAATCTTTCAATCTCTTTTCATTTTTGTTTATGAAAAGCGACATTAAATTTGTGCTGAAATTTTCATCACAATTGTATTGATTCATTTTCCCTTTTTATCAACAGACTAATGTGATTGTTGGTTAGATCAAGGATGAAATGGATTCAAGTAAATATTACAAAAATAACATTCAACAGAAAAAGTTTGATGCAGGGTTTAATTACCTTTATCATTATCGACAGTAACTAAACTTTCTGGAACCAAATAGCACACAAAAAGAGCAAGCTAGCAAGTTGATACAAGTTCAAGTGTGTTGGGTTAGAATCAATAAAGTGTGAATGATCAATAATTTGAGAATTATCGGAAAGTGAAAAGAAAAAAAGTAAATTTGCTAAATTAAATTACCTTATCAAAGTTAATACAAATCAACATCTTGTTACAAGGTTTACTCGAGATTCAAGTGAATAAATAATGTTTATCGAGAAAAAAACGGATAAACTCGAGTAACGTTCAACTGAATGTAAATCAGAAAAAAGATTGTAATGATGAGGAAATTGGCTAAAGTTGTATTTTTGTTCACTGAGTTTGAATTTTCCTATTGAATATAAACACTGAACTGGTAAACACCAATTACTGGGAAAATTAAAATTCTCTCACTCTGCCGTCACTAATTTTCGCGGAAAAAGTTGACCTTTTGTAATTATTATATGACTGCAAGATACTTAGTTACAAAGACACATAAAGACGTACAACTAAAGGTATTTCCAGGTGTCGAGCCAACAACATTAAACAAGCTAAACATGAAATTTGCAGTCAATTGATTAAGCATTGGTCGACTGTACTTTCATTAAGTGAATCATAAAGAGGACAAAACTTGGGGATAAAACAGATAGTTGGTGAAAGATGAAGAAAAGGTGAAGAAAATAAGGTTGAATTTTAAAACTTAAAAAAAGGGTATGTAAAGCAAAATCTCACTTCTGTTGCGGCCTAACCACAACACTCACAATGCACATTTCCAAATTAAATCTAGTTTTTTATCAAGCTCTTTTAGAATATCATTACTTGAAAAAGTTTAACAGAAGTGCGATTTTGCTTTACATACCCCTTTAGTTGCACTGCTTAACGAAATAAACACTGTTCTCCGTACTAAATCTTTAAAAGACTTTTCTTAGCTTATACTTATTTCATCGCATCAGGAATGAGGAAATCGAAATCAGTATCAGATACGCACGGTCCTGTATCGTTTCACCAAAGTAATTCTTTTACACTTTAAAAATAGAGCTCAAGATTTAACAACAAATGTTTCTTAGCCGAAACAAAGTAAAATAGTGTAAGATTATTAAACTTACTCTAAAGGGAGTTCCAATTGAACTGAACTTTTATTATTCTAAACCATTTACTTATATCTTGATTACAATGGTCCCTATCGATCGAGGCACAGCTACGATCGATAGGGTGTAAACCTTTCTTAATATGACTTTTCTAATTTATTACATTATATATTATTCATTCTAACATAGGTGTGTAACATATACCGGCCACCATTCTGAACAGCCACTGTTCAGTTACATTAATAGTGTAAGCCTGAAATGTCAATCTGTTGTTCGTTGGTGGGTCCTAATCTTTGAAGATGAATGCCATCCCTCAAGCTCTATGAGAGGAGAGTTTATCTCCGCTCCTATGGTATATGAAATTTCACCTTTAGAAGATTTGCTCCTGAGTATGATCCCACTTAAACTTCTAGGATCTTCATTTCCACACTAGCGACAGCAGTTTGGTCCAACTCCGCAGAATTCAAGTTGATAAGTCTCTTCTTCTGTGAGGGGAGACCAAGACAGCATCCTTTGTTTTTCGTTGGATTGTCTGGTCGGAATTTTTTACAACATCCCTTATAATCGGACTTGTGGATTGGTATACAGGTATTCAGTATTCCACTCTTCACAACACCATTTACAAACTATTGAAAATTGACTACGAAGACGATTGAATGGACTACCAACTAGGGTAAAAATGGTAGGATATTCTTCAAAATCTAGGGGAGGTGTTGAGAGGGCAGTACGAGCAAGTTCGGAGTAGCATTCACAGAACACATTAATATTTGCATCACTAGCCAGGATAAACTGTCTCTGATCATAATTTATTAAAGTACCTCTATGACAAGGGATTTTTGTCATGGAAGACTGTATCCAAGATCTTCCCAATCTACTGACCGGAGAGAAAGGAACAACATCGACGAAAGCAAAATCCCAAGGTTCCAGTGGGTCGTTACAATCTTCAAGATAATCGTACTCGGGTTCGACATTTGCATGTCTGACTTGGCATTGAGATTTAACAGACTTTGCAAATGCAGATAACTTAGCGTCATTGGACGAACCTTCAATAGCATGGTCCATACTAATAAATAGTCCTAAGGCAGCTTAGTCCGCATTATCTGCAAATTCTTCATAGGAAATTTTCTCAAGTCCACCTTGAAAAGGACAACAGAAGGAATAGGAGGCACCTCCAATAATGCCAACATACTGGATGGTTCCGTCCTAAACTGTATTTTTGAGACCCAAGTCACTAGCATAGTGTATTATATATTGCCAGAATACTACGCTTTGTCTACTTCGGCTGCAGAATGGAATGAATGCCTTGTAAGATTTGTCATTCATCTCAAGGCCTTCATTGTAAGATAAAGAGATAGGCCTTTTGTTAATTGGATTTAGGATAAGGGAATTACAATTATCATTATGTTCAATAGAGCTGCATTTATAGAGTTACAATTTTTAGGAATAAAACTATGTTCTAAGGATCTAATACAATATACCGGCCGCCATTCTGAACAACCAATGTTCAGTTACAATATTATTCAGATGGTTCAATACCTATAATATTTAGCTTTATCTTTGACTTTTGGTTTACAGGGATATCTATAGGTAATACAATAATAACAGTTGGTTTAAAACAATATTGGTGCTGTCTGACAAATTTAGCATCATCTAACAGAGTATGGTCTAACCTCAAGATCGCACCAACTTTACAACCAATAGTTTCCTCGATCTTTTGTCTTAAAACTGCACCGGACTCAAGTAAGGACAGGTTATTAACTTAGAATGTTTTATCTAGATATACCAAAAAAAATTTAGTGTACTTTTCATGCGGGTTATTAACACTGCTCATGGGATTGGATGTAGATGGTATTGGTATCATGGAATCACTATGTGATCTGGCTAATTCTAATTGAATTACTTTATTTTCTAATTCTTTTATTCTTGTTTCTGCTCCTGCTGTAATTTGTTTTCTGAGGGTATTTTCTAAAGTTAATTTTTTAATTTCTTCATCTTTAGATTTAAGCTCTGCTTGGTTAGAAATGAGTTCTTCCATACAATAACTTGAATGTATTTCTTGATTCCAATTTTTGGAGGTGCATCTCGTGCAATTTTGGGGCAAGTATTTGTGTGTGAATCAAACTCTGCGTTGTCTATGATTTCTCTACATGTAGGGAATCCACAATATACTTTTAATCTATTCCATTCTTCTATTCTAAAACTACGAATAATTCTATTTTTTACTCTAGGTTCTAATTTGCCAATATCATTTAGTTGTTGTATTTGGGCTTGTGTTGTTGGGTCATTTCTCTGTTCTTCAATAAGATTAATATTTTCCTGTTCACTAATTAAAAGTGCGAAGATATCGTCGCCTTGTTCTTTATCATCATCATCTATTTTACTGAATTGGGGATCATTGGTAGGATAACGACTTAAACAATCGGCATCGGCGTGTTTTTTCCCAGATTCATAAGTTATTTTAAATTCGAAAGCTCGTAGCGTCATGGCATAACGCATTAGTCTTGGGGGTAGTTTAGTCTTGGATTTTAAGAAGCATAATGCACAATGATCAGTTACAACTTCGAATGTGATGCCTTCGAGATAATGTCTAATCTTCTCAAAAGCATAGATTATAGCAAGACATTCTTTGTCTGAAATGGTATAGTTGATTTCTGCACCTCTTATTTGTCTACTTGCAAAAGCGATAGGTTTCCATTTATCTTCGTGTTTTTGTAGCAGAATTGCTCCTAAACCTACATCAGAAGCATCAGTTCTCAACTGTGTTTCTAGCATGTAATTATAATGCGCCAAAACAGGTGCTTTGACTAAACAATTTTTCAGGTATTCAAAAGCTTCTATTTGAGTTGGTCCCCAAATAAAAGGAACTTCCTTCTTCGTTAATTGGGTTAGTGGTTGTACAATTTTAGCAAAATCCTTGATAAAGGAACAACATCGACGAAAGCAAAATCACAAGGTTTCGGTGGATCGCAACAATCTTCTAGGTAATCGTATTCAAGTTTGACATGTGCATGTCTGACTTGGCATTGGGATTTTATTGACTGTGTAAATGCTTTGAAGTTTACTGGAAGGAAATCAGATCTTTTAACCGAGATTGATATGATTTTGATAATTGAAAATGCAATAAGAGACGGAATATCATGCGAGGTGTCAAGATATGCAAAAGTAAATAATTCATTCAAAGCAAACTAAAGATGATCAATATACGATATGGGTGGGGGATTGGAACGATGTGAATGATGAATATCAATCAGTTGATGTAAAGAATAAAGACCAAGCAGGGGATGAAAATGATTAAAAAGATGTTCAGTTAACTGCGGAATGGGATTTGTCAGCATTCGAAGAAATTCCCGAACAACCACCTGATCAAAATATGGAGAATATTCCTGAAATGTTTGACAATGTTTAGTGCTTGTAATAATTTACACCTTTGTATTTGTTATAAAATTAAATAATGGAATTGGCTAAATAAAAATGTCATTACTTCTCGAATTTACAAAATAATTTTTCTATGAAATTCAGAATCAGTGGCATTGCTTGCTCATTAGACAAAAAAAATTATAACAATTATAACAATTGACTTACTGATTATCATTTACATTGTTCCTATGATAGTTATTTACAGTAAAAAAGTCATATTGTCGACTCTGTTTGAGTTCTCAAATTCGTTGCGATAAAAATTACTGTTGCATTTTAAAAGGATTGTATAAAAATATTGCATATTTCATGTCTGTAGTTACTAATTTTCACCTTTTTGTGTCGTAAATACATCTTTGTGAGTCGAGTGATTCCTTTGCAAATATCTTCTTTAGTTCAAATATTACTAAATACCACCAATCTCCTTGGTTCATAATTATCTGCATTTAGAATTGCTCGGATGTCTTTTATTCGATTTTCGGCAACCAGTGCACGAGCGAGAGAATGGAGAGTTGATGATGAAGCTATTTATTTAGTGCTTTTTGATGAAATTCAGATACAATATCATTACTTCCTCAATCAACACAAAACAATTTTTAATTAAGTTTACAAGTTTTATTTGGTTCAATACTAATGCTCGAATAACAGATGAAAAACAATATACCTCCAATAAGATTAATAAGAATTCTCTATCATTATCACCCTCATTGTCATCATCAGTCTTCGCCACGTACAGCTTCGGATGCGACAGTACAGTGCTAGTTTTGTTATTCATTTTCATGATTTTTTAGTCTTATTTTGTTCTCCTGGTTTCAGTTTCCTCTCAACGCTATCTTTATGATGAACTTTTCCAGCAGAAAGCTGAACTTCAAATAAGGTTCATGTTGTTCTGAATCTTTCTTTCCATGGCTCACCTTTTTCTCACTTCCATCTCCTTCAATGTATTAGAGTTATGATTAAAACCTATTCTGTGTGGTGCCATCTATTGCATTGGTTGATTGAAGCTGACTGAGTTTTTCGCATACCTGGATAAATGGATTACCAGAGTTATTTTCATTTCAGGTTAACCACCAAGTTGATGTCAAGCACATTCTCATTTTGAAACTTCACTCTTTGGTAAACCATTTTCATTAGTTTGAATCAATCTATGTGTTTCGATTGATTTTGGTAAAAATTATGAAATCTGTTGCCGGAGCGATGAACAAGTTGTTTCAAAAATAAGGTTATGCCATTCTTTTTATTAAACCAAAATCAATATAAAAGTTTTGAAATTATGATTTAAACTGAATAAAATGCATTGGACAAATAATGTTAGCCAAAACTAAACGTCTCTTCTGTATTTTAAATTTGACTCCAAGGGTGACTCAAGTTTAATTTGTTGTGGGCCATTTAGCTTTGGCTGCTTAAAAAACTCATTTTACATGCTATTAAACTTGTCCGAGTTTCATCTTTTTCCAAACAAGTCTTTCAATTTCCTTCATTCCCTATCCTTTTGGGTTCATTCACTATCAACAATATGCAGCTTGAACATCATCTTGAACACTTGAACTTTGATTGAGCGCAAAGAATCGCAAATTAAAACCAAACCATTTATATCAAACCCAGGTGACCTTTTTTCCAATGCTCCTTACAAATGTTAAATCAGTCGAAAAAAAGGTTAAAAATTTTAATGCAAAAATTGATTCCATTGCAAAAGGCCTGATAAAATGTTGAACAAGTAGCTGCAGGTTTACAGTAACATGAGTGAAGCTACCATTAAAGCTGCCAAGGTAAAAGTTGTATCTTGAGCAGAACATTTTTCAAGTAAATTTAATGACTATTTATGGTTATTACTTGAACCTTTTTTGACCATTCAATATTTCATCATTTTTTTCGCTCTTTCAAGTTTGTTATCATAATTATAAAAGCTTAACCTGATCTTAACGATAGTCGATTAAATGATCCCTGAAACTTTTATATTTATTAGTTTAATGTTGAAATATATTTATATTATTGCATATAAATATTAGACTATAACTGAATTAATTTCAACTTTTATGCTTGTTTAAAGCTTTCAAGCTCAAACAAACATCTCATTCGATTAGCCAAAGTGATAATCAATATGGATGATAATAAATGCCAATAAATTATGAAAACAAAAATAGTGGGCAGAAGAAAAGAGTTAAAGCGAACAAGAAGAGGAAAAAAAAGAGAAATGAAAAGTTGGCAAAAGTGTGCCAAAAGGATTGAAAGATCATTTTTATTGTCGAAGATTAAATGAACAATTGAAATGTTTAATGTGCTGCTAATGTACATAAGTAATGGTAATGAGTTGATGACTATCAGTGTAGCATTGAAATGATTGAGCAAAGTAGAAAGAAGGAGAAAGAATATAAAAAAAAGAAAAGGTTTGACTTTCGATTTTAAAGGTAATAATAGCGAGAGTGAAATGAAGGAAATGAAAATGAGCAACATTATATATAAATAACAAGAAACAACAATCGTCAAGTTACCGGTTAACCGCAGGAAACTTTATCCACTTCTAGCTCAAAGGTAAACATTACTTCATCTGTAGATCAACAGTATACATTAATAATAATAGCTTGTAACATATACATTTAGTTTGCTTCTGAATTATTATTATTATTTTTATGATGCAAACCGAAGGATCAAGTCCAATATACTCTGCTTATTTTCCCTTCTTTTCCCTATTATCTTTAGGGAATGATAAACAATGATTTAGATATACATAGATGTACATATTTACGTGTGTTTCATGTGTACCATAACTGAATATTTAGATTTCACCAGAGACAAAAGACTTTGCAATGGCCAAACATAATGTAATGCCATTAAGTTAGAATCTGTTGAGAGAAAGTTTAGGATTCAAAAGATTAACATTTTGAATTAAAAGCAAAAAGCATTTCTTTTTTTTGCAGAAAAAAACTATTTACTGTGAAAAGTATTAATAGTTTAGTTTTGCAATAAATGTCGGCTTGGATGAATTATGAAAATGGGTTAAATTTAGATTCAGCAATATATTGAAAGTTTCGAGATTTTTATTTCTTCTTTTTCTCTTTGAGGATAATTATCAATAAATGTTGGTATGGGCTTGGCTTGCTTAAATTAGTAGATAAGTTATGAGATTTTACTGGCAACATTCGAAATTGATTTTTTCGATTTAGTTCTATTTTGAAAGTCGGTAAAAACTTTGATAAACTTTTGAAATTGAATATTTATTAAAGTTTTTGCAAGGTTTCACAAAGTTTGGCTTGGTTCTTTTCTTGCATTGAAATTTTTGTTGATTCAAAGCGAAAGTTGAATCGAAGCAAATCAATAGTTCATCTGGTAAAAGATGAAAAATGAAAATTTAGTTGACAATATTCATGGGTAGAGATTTAGTGAAAAAAAGCTATTCTATTGCACCTTTTACTGAACATTTTTCACACTTGAAGATGTGCATGTTTAAAAGTATTAAGAGTGAAACCTTTTCTCTTCTTATGAAGCATCCTTTTTTAATCGTCAACACCAACACCATTATGATAATTATTATGAATGATACAGTTGATGCCTTTGAAGTAAATGGACAAGAAAAAATGACAAATTATCTTGAAGTGCAAAACTGAAAACATGTAAATTGAGAGTGAAAAGTGTTGGATACAAAGAAGTGTTGATGATGATTTTGATGGTGACAAGAAGAAGGAGAAGCAGAAAAAAAGTGATGAAAAGAAAGTTTAGTCTGAAAAGAGAGGCAAGAGAAGAGCGTAAAAAAGTATCAAAAGTCTGAATGGTTGAGAATGTAATGATGACAAGAGGAAGAAAACATAGGAAATAAGTGATGTTACAAAGAGTGCTAATGAAGAGATGAAAGTAGAGACAGGGCAGAAAAGAGAAGCAGAAAAAAACATAGTCAACAGTATTAAAGACAAACATGGAAACAAATGATGTTGATGATGATGAAAATGAGGATGATAATGAAACAAAAAAGTGAATACGAGAAGCCAAGCATAAACGGTTAATTGTCATTTCCGCCCAAATATTAACGTCTAATGGGTAACCACGCAAAGAATCAGGCTAACCTTATCCAAGGTGTGCTCAAGAATCGTGAGCTTTTTTTCCCCAGTTTCCTTTGGTAAACTTTACTTTTGACTTTAACTTTTTTTACTTTCTCTTGTTTTTGTTGCAAATCAATTGGCGATCTCACCATTTGCGCATTCATTTATATACACTTGTTATGTTCAATCAATTGTGCCACATTGACCATGGTCAAAGCAAAAGGTTAACTTGTTTAACTTGATGTGACATTAAAGACCAGAAAAGACTGAAGGTAGAGACGAAAATAAAAGTTTCAATTTTGATAATTAGCTAACTCAACTGAAGCCCAAGGGAAACCATTTTTGTGTGTCAATCATATTGTTGGTTGAAACAGCTTTTATCAAATTGTTCAAGTTTTCACCTTTTTTGTGTTTTCCCTTTTTTTATACTTTACCTGACCCAAAACTGCTACTTTTTTCACTCTCGATAATAATAATGATCGTTATTTTTATTAATATACTTTGCCAACGTTTTTTACTCATTAACTGATTTTCCTAGCCTCTCCGATAATTGCAACTCTCATGGTTCCAACCAAGACCGGAATTAATTAATTATTTGCTTTTTTCTCTGTTGGCGACTTTTTTGTTTCATTTTTTTTTCTTCTTCTTCTTCCCTCGTTTTTTATTGTGCTGTTTATAATTTTTTCATCATCATTTTATCGTAATTATTTTTTGCAACTTTCATGGTCATCATGTACTTTGAATTTATCCACTTGTAAACATTGAAGCAAATAAAAAAGTTGAAACAAAATCACTTTTTGAGGTAAAAAGAAAAAACTTTTGATGGAAAAATGAAAAATTGATTGTTTCTTTACTTTGCCAGTAATTAATCACAACTCACCTTTAGTTTAAAACTTTAATGTTACAACAGAAACAGCAGCAAACTGAAACATTATATCATTCAGATGATTTCGTTTTATTCGTTTTTTTCATTCCACTTTCTTCAAAGCGTAAAAACTTTTATTAATTGCCCACAACTTTTCATTGATCAAATGGATAACATTTAACCGTGTCTCTGTCAAAATCCAAAAGAACTTTTCACTCGCAGAAAAAAATAATCAAATTTCCAAATTGAAACTCTTCTCTTGAAGATTACACTTTTGTGAATCGATACTAAAATGGACCAAATCATTTCCAGAATTTAAATGGAATTTTGATTTTCTAATTCAATATAAATCTGGACAAAAACATTGACTAAATCAAAATGTAAGGATAAACTTTTTGCTGATCTTTGAATGATGAAAACTGTCACGAGGAAATTGCAACTCTAAACACTGAGATGAGTAAAGTTTGTTGAGTTGGATTGGCAAAAGAAGCGTTTCATCAATCATCAATTGTTACCTCAATATTGACTCTCTATTTGTTTTATAATGCAAAAATAATTTATCCAAGTCAAAGTAATCCTTGAATGGTGAAGCAATGGAAAAAATTAAATCTTTTAAATCTGCAACGTTTCTTCTTCTCTCTCGACATTCTGTATCAACTAATCTTGAAACAAGTTAAACTCGATTCAAATGGAAATGACGAGTAAAGTTGTAAATATGTTCAATGTTTTTTTCTACCATGAAAAGTACATTGGAATAAAAAGAGAGGAGAAAGAGTAAAATAAAATATTGATGTATTCAAGTTTATTCAACTTTAAAATTTGATGAATCTTTTTGCAACTTTTTCTGATCCTTGTTTCTTTTTACACCTTGCAAGATTTTCACATTTTTTGAGGTTTTCTTTTTGACCTTATCCCGAAATTCAATTGCAATTCAAGGAATATACTTTTCCATCAGATTCGACATTTTTTTAAAAAGAAATTGGTGACAAAGTTTCAACAAGATTATCATGCAAAAGGATAAAGGCAAAATCGAAGAGAAAAAAAGATGAAAATTATTCAATCAATCATTTATCGTAAAAGTTGTTGAATGGCAAAAAGATTACAAGATGGGAAACATTTCAAGAAACAAAAGAAGAGCAGAAAAAAAAGAAAAACCTTTCATGATGATGACAAGTAAACTTTTTTTTATCGTAATCATTTTACATTAATCAATCTTAATCTTACAGAGTCAATAAGATAGTAATTAACTTAATCTAATGGAAGCAAGATTTTTCTCTCTGCTTTTTTGCTCTTCTCTTGCCTTTCTCTTGCTCTTCCCTTCAATCAATTTAGATTCATTTATCAGTCACTGTCCATCGCCCAGAAACAAAATATAACCCTGATAATGTGTTAGCATTTATTTTATTTCCATTTTTTCTTCTTTTTTCTCTTCTCTTCTCTTCTCCTTTCCTTTCCATTTTCAGTCTCAGTCAACAGGGTAACGTTGATGCTCATCATTATTACAACTACTGCCATTATTATTAATAATAATGTATAACATTATATTTCCCTAAGCTCAAATAGTTTTTACCCAATTCATCTTATTTCGTTTCACTCTTTTACTCTCCATCTCATCATTTCTTTTGCATCATTATCATTATCATGGTTTTGGTCTTCATCTTTATTAGATCAGTTTGCTATCGAAGGAAGATGGAGAAAGCAAAAACAGAAACATCTTTTAATGGCATTGGCTTAGAATTTTTTTCATTTCCCATAAAAATGAAAGTCTGAAAGGTCTTTTAATACAAAGGCAAAAAGGGTAAAAAAGAGTGGAGCAACAACAAAAAAGTACAACAGAAAAGGCAACAAGCTCACCTTTGGAAGGTGCATTTTCCTTTCCTTTTTTTCTTCTCTTTCTTTTCTTTCCATTTTGTCTATCTTAACTTACCTTTAGCTTTAATAGTTCAACTTTATTAGTTTTCCCTGTGAGATTCTTATTATCTGATGATGATAATAATAATGATGATGATAAGCTGACCAAAGTTGAATCAAGGTAGTGAAAGCGTGTTGAGCTTTCAGATACAAAGTAAATTTTTGTATCAAATGGATTCTGTTAAGACATTTACTTTAATCACATGGGATCAGCACGAAACCTTTTTATACTTTCAACGCTCAGTAAATGTCTACCTACATACACAGCACTCACACACACATAATACATTGGAAAACTGCATTTTTTTCAATTCTCTCATCATTAACATGGTAAAGTGATATTTATTGAAAGGAAACTCATTCCGTTATCAAATCAATTTCGAGTCAACCAAGCAAACCTGATTCAAGGTATTGGATATTGAATAACCGCAAAAACACTTAGAACACAGAAAACTTTTTTTACACCTTTTCTTGTTCAATAAGGTTAAAGTAAATCAGAAGAGAAAAAAATGTTAACACAAAGACAGAATTATCTCTAGTTTAATCATGATAACAATAATTATCAGATTGAACAAGATTCTTAATTCGACAAAAGCATTTCAGTCACTTTTTCTCTTCTTTTTCGTCCTTCTCTCGCCACTTCATCAGCATTCTAATGTTGAACAATAGCCGAGATTCTTGCCTTTAATACACAGCCTCCCAGTCTTTCACTTACTCCCTGTCTTTCGCCAAGAATTTGGAATGATTAGGAGGTGAAAGAGAGGAAAATGTATTCTTATTCCTTTAGCGCTATTCTTACCTTATCCATTGTAATCTAGTAATAATCTGACTATAATAGGAAACTATTATTTCTTCATCAACATTCTAATAGTTACTTTTTTCTCTTCTTTCTTTTTCTTTTCCTTATTCATCTTCTTTCTGGTTTCATACATCATTATAATAAAGTTTATCCATTTATCTAAATGTTTACAGTAACAACTTGTTATTCTTGAATCTTTTTCCTTTTCTTTCTACCTTAATATCTTTACTCCTTGACAAACACTTTCATTTTTTTGGCTCACTCTATTCTTGCTTCTTCATCTTTATCTTCTTCTTCTTCTTCATTTCCATTTCCACCAAGCTCATCTCTTCTTGCATCAACAGAAAACTCAGATTCGTACTGAACTCGAGTTTCCTTTTCTTTTACCTTAAATGTCAATCCTCGGAGTTTTTCCTATCCTTTTTGCCTCCCAAGATAATAATAATATCAGTTATGTTCATGTGTAAAACTGTTTATAATACCAGTTATATCCAAACATTTATCGATGAATATACAGAAACTAATACTTTTAGATAAAACAAGAAGAGAAAATAAGAGAAAGAAAAAAAGTGTTTACAATTTTTGCTTCTTATTCCAATTTTCATCAAGCCCAATTGAGCATTGTTTATCTTTTAGTTGAATGTCAAAACCGACGAATTGCGAGTCTTTAGGAAACAAGCAACGAGTAAAGCAAAGGTAAACTTACCAAAGTAAAAAAACGTAAAAATGCTTCAAACAAAAACTCGAAACTGATAAAGGATAGGAAAAGGTTGCAAAATTTTATCAAGAAAAACTTGCTTCTTGAAAACAGTAAAGCTGAACTTCTATTCATTCATTTTCTATTTAACCACAAAAGTTGCTTCGCACTAATTGCAAAAATTTTGACGGATAATTTGAAATGTCGAAATGAAACTTGTTCTTTGTTTCAATTGGTTCATGTTGATTTCAGATGTTTCCTTCATTGTCTTATCTTCATTCAAACCTTTCATCAGAAGCTTAAATTTTTGGCTCACCAACAACTGCACTTTTCACTCTTCTCTCCATGAACTTTGGTAAACTTGAACAATCTGTCTCATGGTGGATATAACTTTTGATACAAGAGTAAACAAAGTTTATGTAGGTACAAACTCATCAACATGAAGATGGATCTGAAGGAATGGAACAGGAAAAAATAGGTTAATAATAAACTGTTGAAACTGACATAATGTTGTATCAATAATGGTTGAGATACAGAGATACATCTTGCTAAATAATTCTCACTATTTATTCAGTAATGATAAACATAACAAGTGAAATTGCATTTATCGATTAGATGAAACGGAAAGAAAGAAAGGCAACAGAGAGAAAAAAATGTTTCTCATTGAAGGTTGTATTCATTGTTTTTGTGTTCATCAAAATGCAATAAGTACATGAAAATAAATCATCAATCATGCTCATCAACAGTTTTAATCTCAACTTTTCATGATTGATAATTTTGCACTCATTATTGCACGGATTAACTTTGTCCAACCAACTTTAAGGTGAAAAAAGTTGAACATTTGATGGAAAGAAATAAAATTTTCGAGAAAATTTTTACACTTTTGGTGCAACTTTTTGCCCAACATTGAAAAGTTTAACAATAATTGACATGGAATCTGATAACTGGCAAAAATCAGTTGAAAGATTAATAGTGACATTAACCTGTTTATGGAGGTTTTATTGTGCAATTTGATGGTGAATGTGCAAGAAAAGGTTAAAAGTTTCAATCAGAAAGCTTCAAAATTCATCAAGCTTAAAAAAGTGAAGCAAAAAAAGTAATCAAATCCATCTAGAAGCTAATCAATATTGCGAACTAATGAACTCGGATGAACTCAAACATTTTGGTGACTTTACAATGTGAGAGGTTAATTGTTGACAATTTTTATTTTCCAAGCAATCTTTTTCTTTTTCCCAACTCACATTCCAAATTTTCAACACGTAACTTTGACTCAATTATTTTTGACTGAAAAAAATAATTGAGACAACATTTTGACTCCATTTTTATTGGCTTTTTGATTCCATATTTGTTCAACATCATGCATCAAAGCAAGCGATTGTACTGATTAGTTATGCAGTTGGAAGAGAGAGAAAAAGGTCAACCAAAATTCCGTCCAAGATTACTTGGATAACATTTGTTCACGCTCATCATTATTATTGTTGCTGGTACAACATGATGATTACTTTTAATCCATAAAAGCAAAAATTCTAAAAGCGAATGTGTCCGAGAATAGATTTCTCAGTTGGATTCCAAATGCTGGAAATCGCATTCAATAATGTTATTAGTTGGATGGAGAAGGAAGAAAATGCTGAAAGGGAGTGAGAAAAAATAATAAGCAGAAAAAAAACGTCAGATGAGATAATAATAAAGGGAATAAGGGATAAAAAAGCAAGAATGAGAAGTAGATGAAACAGATATTGTTAATAATGATGATGATGATAATGATAATGATAATGATAATGATAATATAAAAATAAAAGGTATTATGTTTTGGATGATATTGTATATATTTGGACAGTCAAAGAATTGAAACATATTGCTTGGTCAAAATAGTGATTAAAATGAATGATAACTGATATGGAGTGAAAAGTTATCATTATTGATACACTTGGAGTTAAGTGAAAATGCAAAGGAAATACATGAGTTTTTGTTTACATGAGAGTAAAAAGGAAAACAAATACAGAGTTTGAGAGAAGGAAAAACGATAGGAAAAAAGAGAAATGTTGACTTGCATGATGAGCAAGTGAAATTGAGAAGACGATTTTTTCTCTGATAATTATTGAGTTATTTAGAATCAAGATTGAAACCATTTTTTTCTTCTTCTTTTGCAGTTCACTTGCAACTGCTGATGATAGCAACATTCAACTTGTCAGTATTTACCATTAGTTGGACCACTTGAAATTTGGCTGATCAAATATGAATCCATCAAGTGATTGGTAAAAATGTCCATTCAATATGAAAGAATAGAGAAAACTGTTCAATTGATATTCGTATGCAAGATAGCAGATCAGATGTTGACATGAATTATGCAGAAAACTTTTTTTCTGGTCCCAGATTTGGTAACATTTTGCTTTCCATTGGCACCAAGACAACACTCTTTTAGTTTTGTTTTTTCTTCTCTCTTTGTTCTCTGTATAATATCTCAAATTAGTTTTAGCAATGATTATCATAGCTCTTACTGTGAAAAAATATTGAATTACATGAGTCGAAATGATTTTCTTTTTTGTTCTGTCGGGAAACTTTTTCTCTCCCAATCATCATCTTGTCCTTTCTCACTCCCTATTTATTCATGTTTTCACCATCAAATATGCAATGAAATGTTCTTTGCTTCTCATTGTTGATTCACAACATTCAATCATGAAATGTGCTACGTTTTATTGAAATAAACCTAACAAATTGCAATATGATATTGCAATAAGAGAAGAGTGAAGATGAGATGAAAAGATTGAATGGAAAGCAACTATTAATTGAGTTTTCATCAAAAAGACACAATTTTGCCTGCATATGATGCAAATCTATTGTGATGAAAGGTGAAAAACCTGATAGACTGCAATCAGACGAACATTAATTTTCACACAAGATTAACAGTTTTCGAGATTCATTTATGTATTAGGTAAACCAGAAAGTCTTTGACAGTTTTTTAATAAATGATTTCAAATGATTAATTAAAATAGTTAAATTCATTCAATTGTTTTGATTTTTTCTAAAATTATAAATCAAAGTTTTCTCTTTAATTTGCACCCAATTTCATGATTAAAAACATTGGTTAACATACTTAAATTGTGATTTAATTAAATTATCATTTCTTAAAAATTTCAAGTTCTAAATCAAATTGTTGATTAAAAATGATCAGAAATTTTTAATTAAGAGTATTTAATATCAATCGAAAGCTCAAATTTCATATAATCATTGATAAAAATTTGAAATCTCTAATCATTACCATTATTTAATTATTTCAATTAGAAAAAATCAAAACAATTGAATGAATTTAACTATTTTAATTAATCATTTGAAATCATTTATTAAAAACTGTCAAAGACTTTCTGGTTTACCTAATAGTTTGGCGGATTTTAACTTTTTTCAAGCTCTTCCCACTTTAAATCAATTATCAAGTTTTCACTATTTTTTCTGGATTATTTAATTCTCACGGTATCTATTCAGGTGAGATAATCATAAATAAAAATAAAACAACTCTCTCAGTTATTGAATAACTAATTAATCAGAGACAAACTGTAATGAAAAATCTCATTTTCTTTGCTATTTTCTTTGCTCTCTTAGTAAATTCAATTGCTTAAACAAATCGTTACATTTGATTTAATCTCAAGAATTTTTTCATTTCTATGTTACTACATCGTACATCAAAGATGCAAGATCAAAGCAATTGCTTTTAAATGTACAGATTTGGCAGTGCGATTGATATTCTATAAGAATTGAATTTTCTAATGACATGGCGATCTGTTCGAAAGTCCTCATCAAAATTTCGATATTTCAGCTATTTCAGATGTCATAGATGGACAAATGATTCATTTTAATCGCGAAACTGTGCTTTTTAACGTGATAGATTGTTCATTAATCAAATACTGTGTAACTTCGTAATCAGTTGAGCTACAAAAGAAATTCATACACCAAAATATTAATAAATATTAATAAATCTTTTGAAGTCGGATTTAGTTTTTATTTGTCCTTGCCCACTTTTTCTAAATAACCAAGTTTTGCCTGTGCAAACGATGCTGTTAGAGAAACCCAAAAGTCTTTGCATTTTCTCAGGTTATAAGTATGAAAACATACGCTTCTGTGGTACAGACCGGAAATGGAAACTACTTCCGGTTCATTAACCCACCTGAACACCAGCTTTCAACGTCTTAATTTGAACTTGAATTCTAGTTCATTAACCACAATGAACACCATCTTTCGACGACTTGATTTGACCTTGAATTCTGTTTCATGAACCCATCTGAACACCATCTTTCAACGGCTGAGCAAGAAATCAGCGCAGGGGCCCGAGTTGAACTTCCGTTTTCACATTATGTCTATTTTAACCTAATTTAGAAATCATGAAAAATGATACAATGTCATCATCTGAATCCTTCAGAGCTTTTAATCATTCAGAAAAGCAAATTTTGCGCATTTTAATCTTCTTCTTTTTTGTTGCATAGCAACACTTAAACAGCTGTTTATATCGTCAAATCATCATTAAAGATGATTTAATTCTTTTGTGACAATTTTTAAAGTTAATTATTAACATTTCAATCACTTCAATTTTTTTCATTGTGATTTAACTTACTTTGCAAGCGTCAAGTAATGAATTCAATTTTATTTGTTCTGTCTTTTTTGATCAATTTGGGTAAGTTGTTTTCTTATTGTCATGTAAACCATGTACTAAATTTCAATTTGTGTCTCTTTATAGAGAAAGATTCATCTTCAGATGGATCGCAAATTGGTGACCCGATTTCGGCAACAGAATTTCATATGCCTGTCATTGAGCCTTCTTCTGTTTCTTTTCCTTCCAATGAAGATTCAACATCAGTTCTCCCAATAGAGGCTCCTCCGTTGCCCGCTACTGAATCAGCACTACCAGATGAATCCACACCCTCAATATCAACCTCTAGCACCACTGTCGATCCTGTTCCTTCCTGCTCAGGAATATGTATCAGAAGGTCACGATCTGGAGTATAAAAATCAGTTGCAGCTCAAACCAGAGAAAGAAAAGGACGAAGAATTAAGAGCTATTGTACAGTGACCTCTTCTGAAGCAAATTGGAAGGTAAAAATTGATGCGTTATGCTCAGATAAACTAGGGTTTTATTCATTGTCCTTCCCTGGATATTATTCTACTAACTGGAAAAATTTACTAAATGTAGAAATTCCTGCTGACATACCACATTTACCATATGCTCAATTGGTTCGTGGAAGATACAATTATGATAGAGAGCAACGTGCGGCAGTTAAAAGAGTTGAACAGACACCAGTGAATGTTAAATGTGCCTATTGTGGTCATACATGCGATATTCTTAAAGCACTGGCACAAACATGTAGTTGGCCGTAAAGGAAAAAAATCAGGCGGAAACCAATACTGACGGATTGATTGTGTACAGCGAAAAATTGATGAAGGGGTTTAGAAAAATATCCATATGATAAAATCCCATTAAGTATTGACGGGCCAAAAAAGAAAGTCTGGGCGAAAGTTAATCTTCAGGATGAGAGTCAGAAGAAAGAAGATGGGTCATTTGATATTTCAGCAACTCTGAAGGAAGATTGGTACTTATATTTCAAAGAACATTTGTGATTAAAACAAAGAACATAGTTGTAGCTACTATATTGGGTTGTAAATTTACTAACACACACTTATTTTTATGGATTTAGAGAAGGTCAGAAGAAATCATTTCAACAAACCACTCGTTAGATATAGAAGTTCGAAGGAAAAGATTCTTTTAAAATAGAACTGTACTATTTTTGAATGATTCTCTCACAAATTTTATTAAATTTGTAACATCTTCATACAGAATCGTCTCAAGGTCAAACAAGTTCATTGTTCTAGAAGTTATTATTCACACCATGTCTCACACAATACTTCAATACATTCTATTACTCAATTCTAGTAATGAAATAGGATAATTATATTGTAAGCAAAGAGCTGATCAAAACCTGTTTCAAAACATAATTTATGAATTTTCTGATTCGACTCATGCAAATTCATGAAACAAGTGAGTCCTCGTTGGGTTTTACAGGTTTCAAGGTTAAAATGAGATAAACACTATGATAAGATAAATAAAATCCAGATAATTTTCTCAAATCCTTTCACTTTAACTTTATCTCTCAAAGTGAAAAGTTATTTCTAATTTCTAACTTTTGTTCTCAAAGTGAAAAAAAGGACGCCAACAATGTTGAAACTACTCCAATGGAAATAGATGAACCGCAACAAGTTTTTTCAATGACAGTGTCATTAATGTAAGTGTTTGAATTAAATTAGATTTCAGATCAGCTTATGTATTTTCATCTATTCTCATTCCAGGAAATTGCTGCGAGATTTCGCTCATTTTCTTTCTCTGACTATAATTTGAATAAATTTAATGAACTCGGTAAGAATTTAGAGTTGATTACTTTGGAGAAAATAAGCGAAAAAAGGCACATAATGCATTACGGAACAATTTGAAAATTAGAATTAGAAATAAAGCATATAATATATGTAATCTTTCAATAAATTGAGAGAACAAAAGAAAAAACTAAAGAAAATCAATAATGAGCGTTCTCTTTTGCTTTATGAGCTGATTGATTGTCATATTTGGACAATAAAAAGATATTATAAGATTGTGCAATAAAAATGCTGAATTTGAAAATAAAGATTTTAATCTGAAAAACTGCCTTTTTCATCTACAATATTTAACGCGAATGTTTTCCGTTTCAGATGAAGTGTGATTGTTGCAAAGAGTCTTTCCTCAATCTAGGTGAATTGATTTCCCATAAATGTCAATGTAAAAAAACTCAAAGTGTAATTTTTGAAGCATTCAATGAACCGCCAGAGAAAAGGAATTGTTTACGGTTCCCATGTTGTGATAAAGCAAGTGAACTACTTAATGAATACATAGCACATCATTGTATTTGTACCTCTAATTGTAGAAGATTTGAAATCTTTTTTGATAGTGAACCTTTGATCACAGGATGCTCCAACTGTTAAATCAAAACCTTCAAATCCCAGACGCAAAATCAAATTTGGAAAGTGTAAATCAACCTTTTCAAATCCAGAGAGATGCGCATCACATAGAAAATTATGTGGATCTATATCTCTTCTCGCACCACCTCAGCCTTCATTCGAAACAGATTTCAAGGTAATTCATTCAGCTTTCCAAAAGTGTTTCCGTGCCTATTCTCTAGTCCTCAACGACATGATTGATATTGACATTGTGAAACGATATCACAAAGCAAAAATACGAAACCTACAGGGCAATTCCGCTAAAAGGTATGTTTTCTTTTGACTGTTATTCAGCTCTTGGTTGACCGATTGACCCATGATTGTGTTTATGCAAGTTTCGCCGATACTTATTTGTCATATTTCAAGGTCAAGGTCGTACAAGGTCATTTTGCGGGAATCGCTCAGGAAGACTTTAGAGGTCATATGAATGTCATTTCATAATTTTTGACCTTCAAAAATTATTCTGACGAAGTTTCTTTCTTCTGTGATTAGTCATTCTCAAGTTATTATGATTTGAATATCCAATTTTTGTTTTTTATTCAAAATAATTTTTGAGTGCAGAGCTCCTTTTGAGTTACCCAGCCAGTACCACGTGGAGGGGGAGTTGCAATTTACTGGCCATCACTTAATAAGAGATTTCTCTGCCTATTAAGCGAGGTTTTTTTGAGTTTTCCATCTCATTCTCTTACAAATCAGAGGAAATCAGCTTAACTGTAATCTTTGTGCAGTTTCAGCTGCCTGCCTTCGATGGCAACGCAAGCTCGACAACGAACTGCTACAGAGATACAAGCTCTGCTGATTTCCTCTTGAGCTAGCTCTTGAAACTCCTCAAAAATGAATGATTTCAGCTCATCCACTGTTCGAGGTTTTCTTTTGAAAACTTGGTCTTTCAATCGCCCCCAGAGGTAAAAATCGCAAGCAGTCAAGTCAGGAGATCTTGGTGGCCATTCCGTCGTGCCTCTTCTTCCGAACCACTCAGAAAATGTCTCACTCAAAAGCTCTCTGACAATGACTGCATGGTGTGGAGGGGCTCCATCTTGCTGCCAGATGAAGAATGTCCTCCAATCTTCCCTTACCTCTGCGAGCTTGGGAAAAACAAAGTTCTCCAGCATCGCTCTGTAAGAGCTCCCTGTTACATTTTCCGTGTAAAAATAAGGACCTATTCTGCCACCTGCCCATATCCCACACCAAACCATGACCTTTCTAGCCCCAAGATTGTCTGCTTCGAAGGATTTATCTGGATTTGGAGAATCCCAGTAAACACAATTGTGCCTGTTAACAGTCTGAGCAAGACTGAAAATCGACTCATCAGTCCAGATTAAGTGATCACGGTTAATCAATCAATCAGGTTATCACGGTAAACATCGTATCAAGAAAGGACCTTTCGTTGTCACTAATGTCTTTTACAAAGACAAATTACCTAAGACAATTCAATATAAAGACGCAAATGGCAAACTTTCGATTGCTCATATTGCTAATATTTCTCTTTATCACGACCGGAGTCTAGTTTCTTAAGTCGGGGGAGATGTTGTGACCCTAATCACAAACTACAATTTAAAACTTTTCATTTTTTTATTTCTCCGCCAATAGGCTATATCTCCGCCAGCTATAATAATTATCAAAATGTTTCTTATTATCTAAAATATTATTGCTAGATGTAAGACTTATGTTAACCACATGTTTTTCAATTCCTAGAAACCGTTTTCTTAGAAATCTTCCTTTTTTAACATATTGTATCCAGATGTTAACATTTCTTGGTAACCTTACTCAACTTAACTTGAGTCCTCGTTGAGTATGCTTTTACGTTTGACCAATCACGGTCGACAAAACATCTCACTATGCTTAAACATATATTCAAAACATCACTTGCTTGCTAACCCTCAAGTCCATCACTTAACATTAATATCTAGTCACCTGACTAGAATTTATTTTCCTTTTCTTTTTACTTATATTTTCAACCACAGATAATCCAACCTTTTATTTTCAATAAACTTGAATAATTATTGTGATCATAAGTTTTCAGATCTTAATTATTTCATTTTGAGTAACCTCAACAGATATTTCATTATTCTTATTGTTCAATTTCATTTTATCTGAGAGGACTACCTCACTATTGGAGGAGAATTTGAAGGTAATTGGACACTTAAAATTTCACATTTTATTGAAAGTTTACTTACAATGATTGAATTGATATCGGCTGAGATACCTTCAACAATGAAACCTTTATTACCCGGAAGTGATTTAAATCAACAAATTGAGAAATCTTTTACTGAAATGAAGGAAATTATTGAACAATATACAGAGAGAGAAAGTGGTTTCATCATTGTTGACATTGAATCAATCGATGTAAGGATAGCTCGTTTTCAACCACATAGAGGTGGATGTCCTCAATTCAAATTACCTGATGAACTGGCAAAAAAACATGTAATAATAACTTTTGAGTGTGAAACTGATTGTTTTATGTACTCGATTCTGGGCGGACTCCAAAAAATGAGCACAATCCAAAGCGATATCAATGTAATGGTCAATTCGTCAATTGGTCTGATTTCGCAAAATGGAGAGGCCATGTTGATCTTAAACAAATGTAATCATTTGAAAAAAGAATCCGATTTAAATCAGTGTTTTTTCCTACAATTGCTCTCAAAACTATGTGCTTTCATTTTATATCATAGAAAATGAAAAACCGCTCCATGTACGCTTATTTCTACTTAATAACCATTATCATCTGATAACAAACTTTGCAAGACTTTTAAACAGTCGTAAAATTTATCTCCTTGATAGCCAGATAGCCTGGGCTCTATTCAATAAGTTCGGGTTAAGTTTTGAAAGTGACAAAAAGATTGACTTCAATATCGTTGCTGAAATGAAACGGAGCAACATAACTGTGAATCTTTCGAATTTCATAGGTTTAAGCGTTATGTAACTGATGCTTTGTGATTGACAAATATTGATAATGAGCAAATCTTTGAATCCATCCCAAGACATATAATCAGCTAATGCATTTACACTGCGTTCATATAAGTTGAATCAAGCATTCAATTACTATGCTCAACATGCGTCACCAAATAACAAATTTGAGCTTTGTAAAGAAACCCTCAGTATAGACCTTTGCTATGGCACAGCTTTACGTGTTATGGCCCTGTTTTAATGAGAGCTCGAATAAAATCGAGCAATCTTAGCACCAAACGCGTCAGATACGTTCTTTTCAATTTAGAGCAATCCTCAAAATATCCATCATTATTCATGTAAAGTTGGTTTGAGAACTGTTTTTCTTTTGCACACATTCGCACATTGATATGGTAGCTTTGTTAAGTTTGATACAGAATTCTATTAAAGTTTCTCAATTTAGTGATAATCCAGTTTATTGTAATTCTTTTCTTTTCTTTCTTCTTCTGTTTTCTCTTCTTTACTTTTTTTTCATCACTTTCTACAATAAATAACATTTATTTCAATAAATAATTATGAAAAATAAAAACGTCCGATGTGGCTGCTGCTGTTTCTGTTGTTGCTAGTAACAAATAAATCAATAAAAAAGTGAATATGATTGAGCGATGCTCTGCTTGGTTTTATTAATCGGTAATTCATATTCGGACAATAATGAGACGGTCTATTGATACTTCACATCACCGACCAGTCATTTGTTACTACACAGTTCTTCAGCTGTCCAGTCTGCATCCACTCTCCGTTTTTATTGCCTGACACGGTGAACTCAAAGTAAGTATTATTTAATCAGCATGCTTAGCTCCATGAACCCTTATGTTATATTCAAGCCTAACATTGCTATCAATACAATTAATCTTTAATCTTCAAAGATTTGATTTTAATATCATTGGGATCGTCAATGATATTCAGGATGAATTTAACTCAGAAAAGCGTAGCCTATCCCATAGTTATCTTTAATTTTCTTCACTTTCTCTACTTCTTCCTTCAGATGACTAAAATTGTGAAGCCGAGTACATAGCTTTGAAAGATGAGGTATTTGAATGCGAACTCAAAGAACCGGTTAAGCATTTGTTCGATACTGTTGTAGGCAAAAGCAAAGGAGGGCTGCGGATTAGCCAAGAAAAAAGCAAGAAGCGGGCTGCATTTATAAACACAAGCTTTTCGCCTTTCAATTTACGCTTTTAGACATAGAGAAGCAAAAGCAGATTTCGTGTCGAGCAGTACACACATCATACCAAAAAGCAAAGCAGAAAGCTGCAATTAAATTGTTAAAACAATTAAGAAATGTAACGCAAATGGTAAGTGAAATTGAGGATGTGTAAAAAATTTCCCCCAATACAATATTTTCATTTATTTCATGCAGCCAAAGAATCTTATTGGGCTTCCAAATTACAGAGGCCATTGCTATTTCATTCCCGTTTTTTTGCAATTATTCTGGAATAAATTTTTTGTTGAAAGTTTGAATCGTGCAACAGAGATTGCATCATCAAATAAGTCTGAGTTCAAAATTTCTTATTGCGTAAAGAAATTATTTGAAGCTTACCGAAAAGCCAGAATGCTAGAAAATTTTGAAATCGTCAATCAATCTGGTCTAAGTAATCAACCTGGTCCTCAACCTGATTTGAAGATTGATGGTTTTATTATCAATCTTTAATTACACCTCAGGACTGAAAAAAAATGTTACGCAGAACCAGGTTTGTCCTTCACAATTTTATATATGATTTATTTTTCACCTTTGCTTGTATTTTTTGAGTCTAGGATGAAAAAATACAACTTTGTTCAAAGATACTTTGCGAAAGTTGTATGATGAATTCAAAAATTCAAATCCATTTGAACAGGTCCTCAATTTCAAATTTAAAATTGAGTACGAATGTTCAGATTGTAACAAAATAGATACAAAGATTGTTAACCAACCATTTCTTGGTATTAAGAGAAGCTACTTTGGAGTTTTTGACTCTTTAA
Source organism: Tetranychus urticae (assembly GCF_039701765.1). Taxonomy (NCBI): domain Eukaryota; kingdom Metazoa; phylum Arthropoda; class Arachnida; order Trombidiformes; family Tetranychidae; genus Tetranychus; species Tetranychus urticae. The sequence goes on along the minus strand of NC_142958.1, from coordinate 17,389,353 downwards.
ATGACGCCATGGATAACGAAAAATCTTTTTTGAAACTCGGAAATGTGAAATGTAAATAAGCGTTAGTCGAGAGAAATAACTAAACGAAACTAAAGACATAAACTAACAATCTTTTTCTCCAAGGTAAAGGTAAAGACTGTAACGGAGATGACTTCACAGTGAGAAAAAAATGATATCTTTGCCATCAATTCTTGTTTTTCTGATTGAAGGAAATACCAAAGACGATCTCTCGAATGAAATAAATATAGAGATCCCAGAAAGTTTGAATGTATTTGGCACTGCCTATGAAAAACATGCATACTCAGTAGCCTTTCACACATACAAAGTTGGTCAATCTGACAAATATAGACCATTGCGACACCATCGAGGCAAGCCTGGAGATACAAGAGCGTATGGTCACTGTATCCTCCAAATGAAACATGAAGGAAGATGGAAAGAAATAAACAATAATGAAATTTTAGAACCACTTAGAGATTACCCTTACGGAAGGGAACAAATATTAATTCTTTATCGGAAAATTCAATAAATAATTCATTTAGACAATTGTAATTTATTTCTTTTAATTTTATTATTTCTGTAATACTTTGAAGCACATAGCCCAGTAGCTACGGATATAATAAAGTAACTTGAATTAAAATCATTGATTTTGGTCGATTAAAGATCTTGGACCAATCCAGAACGCTGCAAACCTAATATCTTATTCGTTCATACCAGTATTCAGTATTCATATCCGCATTCATTCACGGCTGACGAAGAGAATGTGGCTATCATTGATTGTTTCACCAATTTTAAATATGCTCCCGATGCTTTTAAATCTCCCCCTGCTTACTCAAAAGGTACAGCACGGAGATGGTATACCTCGACTTTTGTCTCATTCGTAAAACCAAAGTAGCAATGATTGCTGACTTATACCCTGCTGAATAGCATACGTTGATGACCCTCATATTGTGAACCTTCCCTTCGGCTAAATAATAAATATTGTGCTACAGCGATATAGTGATGCTAATTATGATGGGGATGATGCTGATTGTGATGATAGCTATAATTAAACAAATCAAACAGCGAATTAATTTAATTTTCTGATGACATGGCGTTGTGGGATGGAGTAGGTACGTGTAGCATTGGAGAGGTAGCCAATAGCTACAGAAAAATTTGCTGTCGTCTGAAATTTCGCCGACCATGCTGCCATATATAGGTAGAAAATTTATAAAAATTTGCGATGTGCAAATGTTACAGCAACTATACAGCAAAGCTTTGACAGGCTGTAAGGCTATTCACAAGATTTTAAATCTCGAAATTTTGAGTTTCTAATCTCGTCTGAACCAATGACAGTGGACCTGTTGATTATATTATTATTAGCAATATTGGTGCGTTTTAAGTTTTGTAAAGTTGAAGGCCAACAGAACACCAATAGCAGCAAAAGAAGAGATTTACGCAGCAGCACGACACGAAGATGCGGTTTGAAGAGATGTGGTAGGACATAGTAGCTATGAAACAGTATTCACGCTTGCATAGGAGTTTCTTCTTACAGGTGTAATCTTTTTTTATTTTCATGGGATCCCTGACAACTGACTCCTGGTTGTAACCCCACTTGAAGTTGATGGAATCGGCTCTATAACAGTTTTCAATACTGAAGTAGTGTTTAATGGTTAAGAAGAGGGTGAATTCGAGGTTGTAGTCAGTGTTGTAGTTGTTATAGTAGTTGGAGTGGTAGAAAGTGTTGTAGTCGATGTTGAAGCTGATGATGTAGTTGTTGTTGGTGGTCGTGTACAATCTATATATAGGTAAATATAAGTGTTAATGTGTTGGTTAATAAATGATAAAATGAACTCACCATTGACCATGAGAAATGAGAAAATATCCAAAAGGCCAATCATATTGTTTATAAAATGAACAAAATGAACAACAAAAGCAAGGATAAGTAAAAACAATCGCACACAAATTAAATAAAACTTGATCAAATGAATGATGGCTTGTGGTCTTGCTATAATGAACAGCTGATAATGGTTGCCAAGTGACAAAAAAACACTTTTTAGAAGCGCTTTTTCAAAGACTCCATGATAAATTTTATCAAATTGGAAAGAATTCCTCTGTTATAATAAATATCACTTATTTTTACCAAATAAATTGAACTTTTAATAAGGGTTAGAATTTTAACATAACATTACAAAGAAAGAGAATTAAGACTGAAAGAACTAACTGCATTGTAAAATTATATATATATGTATTTTCATCTCTTCATCCTCATCTTCATCTTCATCATCATCTTCATCCATGTGCCGTGTGCACAAAGCAACCTAAAAAGGTGACCCGAAACCTATTTCGAGAGTTGGCAAGATAAGATTGCCAACTCTCTTATTTTCAGCACTTCCCCCTCCTCAGACTCAAAAGGTCCCTCTTTTGATTAGTAGATGATGATTCAGATGATGGGTTTACAATAATGATTAAACTACATGACCACCATTTACAACATATATGGTGATCATTTACAATTAATGTTCTAAAGGTTCGTTAGCTAAATTAATGTTATTTTCAGCATTGCTAAATTCATCTAAAACTTCTTTAGGAAAAAGTGAATAATAGTCAGTCATTTGGTACTTTTCTAGTAATTCTTCGAAATCATCTATTAGAATACAAATAAGTGTTGTTAAATCCCGGATTTTTCTTCGGTGGTTCTCAATTTTTGCCCGATGATATCTGCAATAGGTTTCGACAATATGTACCATGTTTTCACATATATATTTTGATGTGAAGAAACTTCGTCTTTCGCCTCTGTCGAAGGGAATACTTGATTGTAGTAAATCGTTGATGATTCTAAGTTTAGCTGATCTCTTCATGGACAACCATCTATTTAATCTGTAGTCCATTCTAAAAGAAAATAAGAATTAAATGAATTAAACAAGTTGAACAGAATTTTATCGAAGGTACAATTTGGTTACAAATTTTCCAACTAAATGGTCTCCATTTACATCATATATAGAAACCATTACAATTAATGATTTTAAGGGTTAATTAACTAAATTAGGGTCATTTTCATAGTTTCTGAATTCGTCCAATATCTCCTTTTTGAAAAGCAAAAAGGTATTATTCAGCTGACGGGCCTCTATCAGTTTTGCAAACTCTTCCTTTTTGTATACATAGATCCACTTGCAAATTTTGAGTTTCTCTGGTGAAATTTCTGGCCTTAGCTCGGTAATAGCGACAATATATTTTAACCATTGATATCATTTTTCTACAAATACGCCGACCCATCAGTTATCTATGGAAGAATGGTTCGGAGGGATGAAAATCGCCGGTTTCAAATAGAAAATTAATGCTTCTAATGTGGTTTATGGCAATTTTCCGCATGACCATCCATTTTGTACGCTGAACCTCCATTCTACTAGGAAACAAAATAGGATTATATGAATAAAACAGAGTTTTTGAATTTTTTTACAACATTTACAATTAGTAACTCTAAAGGTTTAATTAATAAAATCGAACAAAGTTTTTAAACTCTTCTATATATTCTCTACGTATGATGGCGTAGAAGAAAGTTAAGTTGTTGCATTCTATATATCGCTCTATTTGTTCTAGTGCGACAAACATATTTCCAACCAGGGCCTGAAATCTCCTGGTTCTACCGTGTCCATGTAGTTTATTGAAATATAATTTTCTATAGGTGATAGCAGCTTCTAACATTAGTTCCAAGACGGCGAGATACAGCATGTAACGATATCGTACACGCCTTGAAAGTGGGAACTCATCGTCTAATATCTGATCGTTATAAAATTTAATTTTTTCCTCGGCATACTCTACAACATGCCTCCAATTAGCCAGACTGGATCTATTTGAATCGTCCATTCTGTAAATATTTTACAAGTATTATTTAACAGCTAGTAATGAATAGTGGGACTAAAAAGATCATATATACTTGCTAGCATTAACAGGTTGAGCTAGAAGTTTTCATGTTATTTATCCATAGGATAAGTCATTTATCAGATGCAATATCCCGAGAATGGATATTCTATAAGTTATCGTAAATTACTATTATGATTATTTCATTTGATATAATCATAACCAGTTTCTTATTTGTTTCACATAAGATAAACAGATGCGAATCCTATCACCATTCAGGGTAAAGATTCCAAATATAAACTCGTGCAAGCATAATAAAACAATTTGTTAGTGGAAATATATTTCTCTTGTTACCTTAAATCATGACTTTACAACAGGATAAGATTGTGCAACTAACTCGGAAGAGGATTAAGTGGTAGTTGTTTTGACCAGCCAATACCCTTAAAGCCACATCTGTTTAAATGATGAAACTAGCCGCTCCACACAAATCACTCACTAGGTCACTTTGGTTAGATGCACATCCTGGCAAGATCGCCAATTGGAAAGAATTCCTCTGTTATAATAAATATCACTTATTTTTACCAAATAAATTGAACTTTTAATAAGGGTTAGAATTTTAACATAACATTACAAAGAAAGAGAATTAAGACTGAAAGAACTAACTGCATTGTAAAATTATATATATATGTATTTTCATCTCTTCATCCTCATCTTCATCTTCATCATCATCTTCATCCATGTGCCGTGTGCACAAAGCAACCTAAAAAGGTGACCCGAAACCTATTTCGAGAGTTGGCAAGATAAGATTGCCAACTCTCTCATTTTTAGCAAAATTGTTTATCTTGTTTCAAGACCGTTGGTATTTATTTAACATAGCAAATTATGCAATCATGATTGCAATGTTGATTCACTGATAAAACAATTTCAACTAGCATTAATCACTATCGATTATGCGTTGCTAATTTTGAATTACTTATCCAATAAACATCAATACATCTCTTTCCTTACAGCATAGTGCTTTCAGTTCAATGAAAATAAAATAGAAAAATTCAAAAGAATTGAAGGTATTACATTATAAAATGAATACAACACACATAACCTGTTCGGAAAAAGTTTGGTACAAGTTAGTTAATCTTTTTTCTCTGAAACTATTTGTTCAATAAATTTGAAACTTTCTAGAAATGATTATAATGGTAGTATCTCTATTCAGTCCAAATTTCAGAAAAATAGCTTGATTAGTTTATTAGATTTTTCCCTTAATTAGTTGCGTTTCATACAGCCAAAACGCCGAATTTCTGAATGCCCTTTTTCATGCGTTAGCTTTCAGGTCATGTAATTATTATTACCTTCATGAATTTCTTTTTTTTAAAACTTATTGTAATCACCTAAAGTTCAAAGTATATGCTGGTAATTTTTAGGACTTAAAACTTATCGCAATCAATTAATACGAACAAACAATTATAGTAATGCTTCAAAAAAATGTTTTTAGAGAAAATTTTGAAGCCTATGACAAAATGCGAGAAAAAAAGTTAATCCTGTCTCTGAGGGCGGATTAAATGGCCCTACTAGAAAATACTGATTTTCAGCTTTTGATTGATATATAAAATGTTTAATAATTACTACCGCTTAATAGTTAAATTTCATCTTAACAATTTGTACCAAACTTTTTCCGAGCAGGTTACAACAGACAAGCGACTGCTGTTAACAGAAGCGACTTTCTTGCTTCTTTGCTTAGGATTTCAGTGATCATCTTTTCCATTAATCCTTGTCTTGCAACTTTGTTTCTCATCAAAAAATTTTTCACCACTCTTCAATATCATGATGAAACAAGATAAGATGATGATCTAGAAAGTTAAAAAACATTTATCAAAGAAGAGTTGAAAAAAAGTAGTGAAAATAAATTGTTGGCAAACAACTTTCATACAACATTTAAGCTCTTCTTCTCATTCCTATAACCTTTTTCGGTAATATTTTGTTTACCTCCCACTTTTTTCTACTTTGGCTTTACAGTGATGAATGATTGTCAACCTAATACTCTAATAAATAACAACAATAGTTAACCAGCTTAATCACACCATTAATAATCCATCTTCAATATAAATGGACATTTTCATTGCCATTATTATTATTTATCAATTTTTATTTTCGATTCACTTTCAATCCTCCGAATCATTATCAGATAAAAAGACTTGACGACAAGAGAACTTTTTCATTCAATGAAAACACGACTTACATTATTCACAATTCCTCCAATATTGAACTATCTGTGCACTTATTATGTACCAAAAGTCAAATTGTTGTCAAATATCAAAACACTTTGAACGATGAAAAAGTATTTGGCACAAAATGAGAAAATAACGTTGAATTTTATCAAAATTTTACTCTACTCTCATGATGATGGTGACTGAATTGAATCGCTAGCTTAGCCGAGGTTAAAAATTTGATGATCAACCTGTCGCCCTATTATCGCATTTCTTTATTGCTTCTAATTGCCAGTTTTTTATTGCCAATAAACAACAATCAAATCTTCTTGTTGAATGTGTTTCCATCTTGTGCGCTTTTTTATTTCTGCCATCCATTAGAGCATTTTTGTCTCATTTAGTTTCACCTTTCAAACAAGTAAACACACACTTTTCTTGATTATTTCACTTACTTGGCTTTACTGGCAGTTACATGATGCGTTTATAATTGCATTAAAAGGCATTGATGATTGCTGTATTTTCAATTATACACAGTTGAATCAAGAAGATGACTTTAAATTCCCTGCCAAATAACTTGTTGTCTAATCCGTCTGTTGCCAAATTCGATGTAATAAGTGTCACAAGTAATCCAATCTAACAAGATGCTTAACAAGTTATCAACAAGTTTCTTTCATCAGAAAAAAACGTACGAAACGAAAGAATTTTCTTCTTCTTCTTTTACACTTAGAACTTTATTCTTTTGTAAAGTCGTAAAATGAGTGCAATATTTTATAATCGACGACAATTTTATCCCTTTTTATTTTTCTGTGTAAACCTTTGTTTGCAAAGTTCAGAATACTCTTTTTACTGATTCAATCGTATCAGATTTTAATGTTGATTCTGTTCGTTCATTTCTAATTGAAAATAAAATGACAACGAAAAATGAACGAAAATTGCAGTTTAACAATTTTCTCGCTAAATGGGAAAGTATTTGGTGAATCAAATGACACAGAATAGAGTTGTTGGAAAGATTATTAGCTATTTTGATCCTGAGTGAAGTTCAAGTAAAGATAAACATGACTTCATAATACAATAGTTGAGTCAGGCTTGTTCAGATGTGTGTTACTATGAGCTGTATTTTCTGGTGGAAAAAAGGATTGAATAGGAAAATGAAAAGAAGTACAATTCCAATTGAATGGTGACAAAATTGTAGTACAGGGTAAAAAGAATTGGGTTGAAAAAGAAAAGAAAATTTGTTTTTCTTCTTTTTTTTACGTTTCCTTTTAAGTGCAAATGGCAAAAAAAAGGATTGAGCTTTTGTTGGAGTTCCATTGAGCTATGATAAAGATGATGAAACAGAGATTCAATTGTTCAATGATAACAGTAGCAAGAACAATAAAAATAACAGACAAGAAAGGAAGCTTAAGCAAACTTAACATTCGTTTAGTTTAGTTGCTTGTGAATTTATAGTCGACAATTTTATACTTCAATTAATTTGATGACTTTTAATGAAAGCAATAATATACTTATTCTGATTACTTTAAATCAACAATAGCAATATTTTCTCTTCTATCTTGTAATTATTTTCTTGATAAAAGAATATATTTCATTAGAATTTCATCATTATTCCAACACAGATAATGCTCTTGATTACGAATATCATGCATATTCAATTGCACCATTAAATGAAACAAGGTTCATCATGTGTCATTGCAATGCGAGTCACTCAAAATTGCATTTCATTTTCAAACCATTAATCGTAAAAGCTAAATTAAGTACAATTAATGACGAAAAGACATTTTTAAATTGATTGAGATTCGTTTTCCCTAAATAAAGTTATTGAATAATCCAAAGATTGAAGTGCAACTCCGAATAAAAATATAAGTTCAACAAGGTTTATCTGTTACTATGTTCGAACTTGTAACTTGTATTTCGATTCAGTCAGATACGAAAGTCATTCAGTTGATTCTCTTTGTATTGCAAAGGCTCAACTTACAGAGCTTTGATAGCTGGCTCTAATCCTGAATAGTTGATCAATCCATCAATCATAAGTAAATCAAATAATTTCTCACCAAATCACAGTGATTCCGGGCTGATTCAATGTTGCCAACCTTGTGCCAATGAAAAATTTGACTCTGAATGAATTGAACATTCGAACATTTTACAATAATTGAAAGTGTTTACCCAATATGACCATTCATTTTTGCTTGCAAGCTGCAAGTGTTTATTGCTTGTGCAAAATGAATTGATGGATGTTATTAGTTTGTTATTTTGTGAAAGATTGGAAAATATCTAGCTTCAACTCGAGCTTTACCTTTATGATTAATTTAATGCAATCTAAAAAAGCATGAATCGGTACAGAAAAAGTTGTTTTCATCGATATTTTTTCTTCTTCTCGATTGTAAAGTTTCATTTTCTCTGTTCAAATATTCTCACCTCATCTTTCCAGGCTTTCCTGAATTTTTAACCTTTTATAATTTACCAAATCAATGAAGTTTACTCAGATTGTATTTTCGTTTGGCAATTTTTCATCTCCTATCCTTTCAATTGATTCAATTGAACATCAGTTTTTTCAGTCAGAAAATTCATTATCGTAAATCCCATTTTCAAGTTGCTTTTCATTTAACTTGCCAATTGTAACCTTTTATAAGGATGGAAAAAAAGAGGAAAAACAAATCTAAATTCCAATATCTCATGTAACTTCTTATGCTTGATGCACCATCCTCCAACAAATAATGTTCAACTTTGTTTGAGTTCTTCATATTTTTTCCTTTTCCCTTTCACTTGCTGGTCAAATAATGAAATTGCCCTTCTCTTTTCTCTCGCTCTTTCTCTTCCTCTTTTCATCTTCGTCTTTATCCTGATTCTCATTTCAACCATCTTCGTTTTCTTCCTCTACTGTTGTTACTCATTTTGTACCAATGTTTACAATTTACTTCAAAACTAGATCTACAATTTAATCAGCAAACAGTTTGAAGAGAATAGACTTTCATGCCTAATTTAGCTTATCATCAGTGTTTACCCACTTCTCAATGAAAATCATGCAATTAGAATCCAAACAAAAGACGATTCACAAATTTTTTCTCCTGATGACTTTTCTTTCATTAACTTTTCTCCTTGCTTTTTTCATCCAATTTCTGTATCATCTTATCCACTCAGCATTTCAAACTTGAAAACCAACAAAAACATTCTATTAATAACTCAAGATGAAACAATTGAAAATCAAGATTCCCTTTCAAAGCCAAAAACTTTGCTTTCTCCACAAACTTTACCATCATTTTCAACTCTTTTCACATTTTCCAAGTTTCTAACAAATTCACAACAGACAATGGCTCTTTAACCATCATGAATTCAATTGACTTTCAATCAACTTTGAATGAAGAAAAAACAAACTCGAAATGCAAGCCAACGAACACAGAATTGCAAACGAAACTGAATCAATCCTTAAAGGCGTAAAATGCATTGAAAGTTTTTCCTCATTTCTCCTCAGCCAATGACTTGAATCATTATTTCTTTGTAAACTCGTCAAAGATATGAAATTTCATTCCAACTTTTCATTTTCTCAATTTCATTTGGCATGAGTCACCTCTTGTAATGATGATAATTTGTAAAGAAAAGTAGTTGAATAAGGAAAGAAAGTTGACTGGTCAAGAAATCTCATCAACCAACGAATCGAACTACTGGTCAAATGAAGCGTTGAACACACATTAAAAGCATTGATGGCTTATTCGATCTTCTCTACACCTCTTTTTGTCAGCAAGTCATCATCATTTTCCAATGTGACTTGTGGTCAGTGTTTATTGTTGTAACCTAAATGAGCTTCTTTTGTTCATAAAATGCCCTCAATGGTCAATGTTCATTCTTCCAATCACCTTCAACCTTCTCCGTCTTATTTTATATCTAACATTACTTTCAGCTCAAGTCATGATTACAATTTTCATTTAAAGCATTAAATGAGGTTGAAATTTTTGCTCCTTAATATTTGACTTTTTTTCCTGTTTCATTTCTTGCCCTTTCCTTTGCCTCTGTATTACTTATATTCAATTGTTGGTGTCCAATTCAATGAACACTGAAAAGAGGAAAAAGAGAAAAGTTGATGAAAAATGATCAAACATGCTATTTCGGCTTTATTATGATGATAATCATCGTCATCATAATGAAACTATAATAATGATAATTGGACTGAAAACTTGAAAGCAATGAATCTTGCTGATTGTTGAAAGCTTGAGTCAACTTTCAAGTGAAAAAAGGAAAAAAAATTAATCTCTTTGATTCGAGGAGAGCAAAAAAAGAGATTTTCTTCTGATCTTTTTCATTTACAAGCGGAAATGGAATTTTATTTTTCATCCGGAAATGAAGGACAATAGTTGAGTTTTCAAACAAACATGGTAAACGATGAGTTGTGAGTGGAAACATGAAAAAGTGTTGACTCCATTGGTCTTGATTCGTTTAACGGTTGAAGTAAGCAAGTTAAGTGAATGTTGATTGTTTCAAGGCAAGTGCTTGGTACCAAGACATTAAACACTTTGCTGCACCATGAAAGACTTGAAACTAATTTCAATTAAAACCAATGTAAAAACCATCTTTAGACATCTTGAAACAACTTGAATCTATTACCAAAAGTCAAACATGTTGCTGTTGAACAAAAAAAAGTTTATGGGAAACAGCAACCAAACGATTCCGAGTGTCAGGAAAACATTAAACTTTTAAAATCAATCAGCATCGCTTTATAATGGGCAATCACTTTTGCACCAAATTCATTTAATATTATAATCTCATCAATGGTAATGATTAACAGTTCATCAAAGCATAAAAAAACACTTAAATTTGGATGATGACAAAGGATACAAAGTAACTAAATCATCAAAAGCAATAAAAACTGTAATGAAAGTCTTTGAGTTTGACTTGAAACTAATGAATTTTTGATTGATCTTAATGAAAGGATAAAAACTAAATGGTTTGCTACGTTGCAAGGGAAGCAAAGTTGACTGCAAAGGTAAAGGTGGAAAATCAACATGTCAAAGAGCAAAAAGTAAATTTAATTGCATCCCCACCATCAGCAGCAAAAGTAATTGGAAAAACAAAGTGCGAAAAGAAGAGAAAAAGAAGAAGGAAAAAAGTTTATTTTCTACTCGTATTTCACCTTGCATTTTGTGATTGACAGACTAACTGTTTACCATGTCACGTTGTCTGAATATTTATCCTTTTCCTATTTACAATGCAACACATTATCAGAATCAACAATCAATCCAAGCAAATTCAGTCGACTCTTCTTTACATTAAACTTGCTCACACTTTTTGATTATTTATTATCCAAAATCGCAATGATTTAGTTTCCCTTGTCCCTGACTTTCTCTTACCCAAAAACCCTGAACATGTTAATCAATAACGACTTCATTAAGTTGAGGTAAGCATGAAGAAGAAAAAGCGTTTTCTCCAAAAAAAAATCACCAAACTGTATCAACTTGTGACTATTTTCAATTCGTTTCGCTCTTTTGCTCTTCCCTCAACCTCTTGCCAGTCGCTATTTTTTGTACACATTGTAACATCATCATCATTACCATTATCATCCCTTTTCCGTAAACAATTGACTGATCATGATCAACATCATTACCATCATTAACTCTCGTTTCCTCATCAGCTTCTCACTATTTGTGTCAATCATTTGAAATGTGATTAAACAAATGGGATCCGCAAAAGACCAACAATTTTTTCAATGTTACCAACATTAAACTCTAAATTAAATCCATCAACTTTGATTGAATTGGTTCAGCTTTAATTAACTTTTTCCACATTTGACCTGCAACTTTACCCTTTCCTATCCAGTTGACAGTCAATTAAGTCCATGAACTTGTAAGGTCACATCATGAAGCCCAAAAAGTTTGAATAATTTGCAAAATTATTTCATTTCTTTTCTTTCAAATCCAGAAAAAGAGATTCCAAATTTAGAAATGAAAAGTTAAAGAGACAAAAGTTTTGCCACAACTTTTCAGTTTTACACTCTTTTCCATGAAATTGCCCCAATTTCACCATTTCTCTTTCAATATTATAATTTTATTCCCAAAAATAAGAGTAAACTTTAAAATTTGGTTTGAAAATGTTATCAACCCATTAACCAATATTATTATCCAAACAATTTCTTATCAAGAGAAGGAAATTTTTCGCTTTCGCCTTGCAGCCATAAATGTATTTCTATTGATTTCTCCTTTTCCATGATGTTTTCATTTAGATGCTAACTCTAACAATATCGACAATAAGATTTACTCAGCATTCAGGAAAAAGAAGAGTTTCCCTGTTAATATTCTTTTTTTTTCCCTTTTCTTTTTATAATATCATTTTCTCTTTCATTATCATCATCATCATCATCATCAGCATCACGATCAAAATTATCAGAATCATGATTACATGATTTTTCTTTGTGCAATTTCGTTCTCTCTTCCTTTTCCCTTTTGCATCACTACGAGTTTGCACCTTGAGGCATTTACAACACAAGGTAAGAGATTAGAAAAGATGGAAATTTTTCTTCTTCTTCTTCATCAACACCAAGGAAAAGGAATGAAAAGAAATGTTCCAAACTATAAGTTTATTCAACCAAATAATATATCGTTTACAGCTTTTACTTGCCATAAACATGAATTATCATCATCATCATTCAATTTTTATCATCTTTTTTTCATAATCTTTTTGCATCAACTTTCATTCCCTTAGAATTCAATTTATACCATTATCTTTTTCTTTCTTGTAATTGAGTTTTTTTCTTGCTTCTCCTCACCTCTTCATCACCACTGTTTACCTGATACTCATCAACTTTTACTTCTTTGTTTACCATGGAAAAAGAAAGAGAAAAGAAACAATAGTTGGGTTGATTTCAGTAAAAAAGTGAATTTCTGCTGATGCACATTTTCCATTCTTTTTCAGATATTTTCCTCTTCTTTTCCTAGTTTAAATTTTTCAACGACGCAAGTGAAATGCATCTTTGAACATTGGCAAAATTTGGCAAAAAAATTTCCAAAGAGAAAAAGTTTTGTTCATTTCTGTTCAACATTTCAACATGATTCAGTTGAGCTTTACAAGTAAGCTCGAGAATAATACCAAAGTCAACTTAATCTGTAGATTAGTTGATCGGTTAATATCCTTTCAGCATTTATGAAGAGTTAGTCAAGAAGTTACAAGCTGAGTAAGTGAATGTGGCAATGATTTTTCAGAATTTAATTTCTCTTCTTTTTAGCTCTTTATTAACTCGCAATCTTGAAGCTCCATGTCAGTCCAACAGTTTATCCAATGTTTTTCTATTCTTTTCAAGATTATTCTGTTTCATTTTCTTATCTTGAAGACGAAAGGAGAAGCAAAACATATTCAATGTTTAAAAGGTTCATCGTTTTTGTTTGTCTAACGACGTTGGTAAAACAAAAAGCAACTCAGATCAAAAAGATAAAAGGTGAATCGAGTAAAACTAGACAAAATGAAATATAAACTGCAATTTTTTTGCAGCTCGATAACAATAGTGCTATTAAGAGCAAAAATGGGTAAAAGTGTAAAAATATTGAGGATAAAGTTTTGTAAACTAAATGAAAAGTTGTAATATTTTTGTACATCTTTTCAACCAATTTTAACCCATTTCACTATTGACTGGGAACAACTTTTTTCTGCACCTTTTTAGCCTTTTCAAAAAGTTGATCACACTTTTTTGTACAAAATTTTTCAGCTTGTATCATAGTTTAATCAGAGAGGCAAAAAAGTTTTCAGTCAACACACTTAGACAGCTGAATATTGATAGGCAACTGGGAGTGATTTTAAAGGTAAAATGAAGTTGAATAAGTCAATAGTGCAAGGTAAAGAAGAGTAAAAAACTAAATTTAGTCTTGAGAAGAAGATGAAAGTTGTTTTATTTTCTTGAAAAGAATCATTTTTTTCCTTCTTCTCAAACTTTTTTTCTTCTTCTTTCCTTCAACTCATATCAAGCTGTATCTAGCATTTGATATGAATGTATTCACTAGTTTTGTCTTTAAATAGATTCTCATATCAACGATAATTGAATGAAGATGAAGCAAGCGAGAAAAATTGATTTTCTGGTTTTCTGTCGACTCTTTTTGCTGCTACTGCTGCTCTCACTGTTCAACTTTCAACTTCACAAAACAGTTTCAACAAGTTTGTCACTTTCATTTTATATCTCACAATAATACAAATGTAAGGAGTAAATAGATCAACTAGCAAATTTAATTGAATTATCATGTTCAATGAGACTCTGTAAACTTTGAGCAGCAAGAAATGAAGTGAATCAATCAAATGGAATAGAAATTTTTGACTTTTTTTCTCTCTTGCAAACTCAAAAGTGAACAAATATGAAGAGCCAAAAAAAGCTTTTCTCAAATCTCAACATTTAATTTTCCATTCAAATAAGTCGCCAAATAAACCAAGGTAATCACACAGATAATGAGATTGAAATGCGCTCTTTTCACTTTTCTAATTTTCTATTGATGATTCAGTAGCAACGTCAAAATGTCATGTCTATTGAAACACACATTTCAACTTTCAAGATAACTTGAATGAAAAGTATAAAAAGTAGAGAAAAAAGTTTACATATTTTTCTAGTAATATTGCTTTCTTCATCATTATCAGCATCATCATCATCTTCCCAGTAAGACACTCTTATTAAAGTTGAATAATATAAATAATATGATAATTTGAAAGTCACATTGGGCTTTGAGATTAAATGCAAGATGAAGTTAAAGATATTTTCATGAGATATTTCATTTTCAAATGTGTCTCCATAACACTTGAGCTCATCTAATATAATAATAACTTTGTCTTTACCATTTCCAAACCCGGGTTGAAATATTTGACGTTTACTTGTCAAGGACAGGTTTAGAACATGTCCATTATGTTTTCTTGGACGAAAAGTATCAATATCAAGCCTTAATATGATTCCAGAGGCATGATGACAATATTTGACTATGAAAAACAAGATATGATCATAATAATTTAATACAGTCAACTTGCTAGTAAATCAATGTGTTGATAGTAATTACAATTAATCACAACATTTTTCATTTTCAATAATGGCCATGATACTGGACTACTAACATTTCTTTCGATTTAGCTACTAGAATGAAAATAAATTTAGATGTACACTAGAAAGGATTTTCACGTTATGGCCATATGCATTTTATTGTAATTTACGGTTAACATGAATACCATCAATTTCTTGTTAATTTAATCATGCTCGTATAATGAATCAACAGGGGTTGCATAGTAAGTATTTGATCTAATTGACTCAATTATTATTATGGCCTTACCCTCTATCCTTTGAATGTCGATTATGTTTATTTTATCTGAGCGTTTTATTTTATGAAAAATTTGCGCATTTTTAACTAAATTAGGGACATTTTTCAGTAGCGCATTTTTCAGTTTTTCAATATTGGTGAAAAGTGACTGTTTGCTATAACTAGCGTATTCACGATAAACCACAAAGATTTTGTCATGGCCACACTTCGTCACACATTCTGGAGTGAGTATGAAATATTGGATTTCTCCATATCTTTTCTCCGTTGTAGTTATATCATGAAAATGGAAGTAATAACTTGCTGATGACCTTCTGTAGGAATAGTTCAATGAGTGATAAATAATATGCCCTTTTTTAGCTCTACCATACACACTCAATTGATTTTGCTGCAGATTACCAAAACGAGAACGTAACATTCTCAGTATGCTTGCGTTTATTTCTTTGTTTTTCAAGGGTTTATCCAAACAGTGTGCTGACCTCCAGGTTTCAGTACTGTTGATTGGCCACGCTGGGTCCATGTTAAGGCTCTGATGTAGAAATGCTTTTGATCTCAAATAGCGATCGACCATTTGGGCGTTTTGTCCACGATTTCCATGTATTGTTTTTTTCAATTTGAAGATGTTGTCTTCGAAAACAAAGCTGGAAACATTGCTCAACGAGCCCATTTTTTTCACTTGATTAATGAGGTGACTCAAAAGATGAACATTGAAGCGCATTGAATTTTCTCCGTAAATTTCTTGATAAGAAACTAGAAAGATTTTTAGTAATTCATCTGCCATGGAAATATCATGGTTACAGCAATTATTTTTAATCAGCAATCGTATTGATACGGTCAAAGCTATTACCAGATGAAAACTTTCGGAATCAATGCACGATCTAAGCAGCGGTGTTAAGTATAGAAGAAATGTTCGGCACTCGCCCGCTTTCCAGTATGTTAAATCAGATATCTTTCTGAATTTTCTTGAAAACTCATGCGGAAGTTGAACTGACTTTCCGATGTCATCTATCTTCTTCGTTGTTGCTACTAAATTGAATGGTTTCATTCCAAAAATTGTCTTAAAAACTCCTTCTAAAACACAGTGCATATAATCGATTGGAAAGCAATCAGGTAGATATATGAACTGTTCCAATGAGCATGGCCCTTTTATGCCCATGTGAGGTGAACCAGAGCTTGCAGCCAAAATTGATCCATTCTTGTAGAAATCGTGATCTTTTATTGGATGTTCTTGACCATTCCATGGAAAGCACATTTTTGAGCCACCTCTGGCTGTTTGCATGGACTCGCCAGGGTGTTGGCAGTATGGACATCCATATTTACCATTATATTGCATGATATTCATTATTTTTGGTTTTGCTACAGAATCTGTAACAATTGCTCCAATTCGGACAATACAGAGCTTGTATTCCCCATCAATAGCGACTTTTATGCCTGTAGTGTTCATATTTTTAAGCTCTTTTGTCACTGAAAACTTCCATAAATCGTCATAACTAGCTTTATTTCCCCACCATAGACCTGCCATGAAAACATTGCTTTTACAGTACCTTCTATGCTCTGGAAGCTCAGCAATAATGAATGAAATAGGGGTTGATGTTGTTCTTGCTGATTTGACAAAAGAAGCGTCATCAATGTTGAAGATGAGTGTAATTCTTATCACGTCTTTTCCTACTGTATCTCTCCAAATTTCGTTGTAAATTCTTGACCCATGGTATGGACCTGTCAAGTTTTCAATAACATCAACTGATGATTTGAGGTATTCCTTGTTAATCTTGACTGCAAGTTCAATTGTTTGACACATGTCAAAAACACGCAAATCACCAAAAACACCAATACAAGAACAGTTTTGTTTTTGAAAAGTAAACACATTACAATTCTCACAATATACATATTTCTTAACACTGATTGAACTCGTTCGTTTCAAAAACTTGCTGAAATAATTGAAAGGAGGCAAAAACACTTTATCTCTTCCAACTGTCCGGATGAGCTCGTAAAGCTTCGATTGAGTCAAATCACTTATATTGATTTCATCAAATAACTTAGCGACAGTCAACATATACTTCTCAATCTGCGATACTGTGGCCATGTCATGTCCTTGGATTTCTAGATGATCATTGTCCTCGTGATATTCCTCTTCATGTATGACATCGTCGGTGAAACTTTCGCAAGAAGATGACTCCGAAGAGGTTGAATCATTCAGGGATATTGTAAACGATGGAGTTCTGATTGAAGTTACTTTTTTACGCAAATAAGATGAAGAGGTAGATCGGCAATGTCGTCTTGATCGCAACATTTTCAAGAAAACAGGAAAATTGAAAAACAACACATTTGCTTATGAGTTGATGGAAAAAGGTAAATTGCTAATAAAAGTATTTCCTGTGTTGATCTCCAATGAATTGATGAAATATATTTAGACCAATCCAATTAAATTACATACATTACTAGAGTTTTGATTGGTTACCATGATGGCCATGTCATTTCTCAAGAGAAAACAATAAAAGGATCATGATAAGAAGTTGCTCATTTTTTGATCACACTTTGTAGTTGAATTGTAATCTTTGTGTTTATTGTAAATTTCAAAATGACAACCATTGACCCTGTCTACACAGATTGTGATTTTACTGTTGCAGTCGGAGGTGAGTTTCTTTATGTGATCAATGCTGTTATAATTTAAATTTTCAGATGCTTTTGTAATTGTCAGGGATAAAATTTCCAAAGGTGATCCAAGAATTATACAAGCTATATTTTTTGGCAAAAATGTAGTTGACATTGGTCAAAAAATCAAGGATAGAGTTGAAGTTGAAGATCCAACTGGAGTTTGTCATACTGTCATTCCGATTTTTTATGGATCAAATAGTCTTTGTAAAAGTAAACTTCGTGAAATTGGTTCTGGTCCATTAATACTGAGCAACCCAAGAAAGACTCTGTATTGAGATAATCATATTTTAATACTTGTCCCACGTCATGTCCATACTGAAATGGTTCAAATAAATCATCAATTACTTGATAACAACATCATCATTAACCACAAAATTTCTATATGGAAATCCATCTGAAGCTATTTGTATTATATTCAGACCTTAGCATTGAATTGGCTGAAAAGCTCTAGCTTTACATCTCTCATTCGCTATTTTCATGTTGGTAAATTGTCTGAAGCTTTCTTGTTTATGAATCAAAGCTTAATAAGCAATCATCATGCATTTGTTATTTTCTGAGAGTGGTGCTGAAAACAAAAGGTTGATCTCTTAGTCTGGTAAAAGATTTAATCCATTACATGGACATGGGCAAACTGCATTGCAATTTGTTGCCAAGAAAAATAACCCAGTCCATGACAAGTAACAAGC
The DNA here is from genome assembly GCF_039701765.1 of Tetranychus urticae. NCBI lineage: Eukaryota > Metazoa > Arthropoda > Arachnida > Trombidiformes > Tetranychidae > Tetranychus > Tetranychus urticae. The sequence continues at coordinate 17,370,714 of NC_142958.1, read as the reverse complement.
TAAATTTTAACCCGGGAAGCTTCTTCATTCCTCAACATAATCATATCATTACACAAGTTAATACACTTTTCCTATCATTTAGTCTTTGCCATCGTTTCACGATTTTTTAACTTTTTTTTCCTCTTCTTCTTTGACAACTTTTCAATTCGCAAAAACAGATCAACTTTTTATATTGCAATTATTATTGCAATAATAATGTTAATTATGAAATGTAAAACGAAATCATTTCCATGATAATGATGATGATTTTCTTTCCACTCTTTTTTGCTTCTTCTTCAAGCTTCTTCTCAGACATCTTTTTGCTCAATAATATCCTAATCAATCTGAGTTAATCTAATAAGCAACAAAATTTTCATATGAATCTTTTTCTCTTTTCATTTTGTTATCCCTTTTCTATTCATTTTAATACGCTTTTTATTCCAGCTTCTCGAGTGAAGAGTAAAAGGGAAAAAGTAATGTGAAATAATAAAAATAATTAATGTGATGTTAGTTTATCTTGATGGAGAACTAATTAACTATGAATTTATTCTGTTGCATTTCAAGGGAAGTCTTATTATTTATATGTTCCAATGAGAATGAGATTCAAATATTGGGAAATAGGAAAAGGCTGGTTGAGAGAAGAGAGAATGAGTTTAATGAAATATAAAGGGGTAAATAACATATCATATTTTGATTTATATAATCATGTTATTATTCTTCAACTTCTACAACTCATCTAATTTCTGTGTCTCTTTATTTTTCCACACTTTATGTTCCTTTATCTCTCATGTTTTTTTCCCTCCTTCATCCATCTCATCAGCATTCTCATCTCTTTGCTTCTTCTTTTTGCTCGACTTTTGTCTCTCAACAGTCAACACTTGACAATCTTCCAAAAATGTTCACTCTTTGTTTCTTCTTCTTTTCTCATCATTTTATTGTTTTTTTCCTTCTTCGTCCTTCATCTTTTACCAGTTTAAACCTTCAACATTAACGAAAGCAACATTACTTTTTGTTTCCGTTTCTTGAGTAGTTTAAAGATAATTTATCGTTTCATTTGATGTAAATAGCGTAACATATCAACAAACTAGCGTTGATTGTTTAACAAATCACATTAATATTCTATTATCATTCAGCTTTCACAGTTTCAACTTATCCCCAGTTCTGATCATTTCTGCCTTTCATATAAATAATATTTTCAGATATTTCTCTTTACTCGACCTGCAAGGGAATGAAAAATATTAAGAAATAGCAAGCTCAATTCTGTCTTTTCTGTGCTTTTCACTTTCACTCCATATAAACCAAAACTTTGATATTCAGTGTGATATTAACTAGGTTCAGCGTAAAACTAATTTTGTTATTGACTCAACTCGATTTTTTAACACCGTAACGATAAACTATTAATTTACTGAGCGAAACTGAGATCGATTGATCAAATACACATTTATTGAAATGCGAAAAAATAGCACCTAATTGGCACTTGACTCGCTCTTTTTTACAGCTTGATACGTGTTCCCTTTGACTGGACTGAACATTGAGTAGCAAAGCATCAAATCAACAGATGCAAAGGTTTTAGTTGCATTTTCTGCAAACAAATAGTCATTCAATCAAGACGATTCATTAATGTGATTGAATCTGCTTTAACGAATATTATCAATAGCAACGATAACATGGATTAATCATGATACTCATTGTAATGGCCGAAGCTGCATGTAGCCAATCTTAAGCAACAACTACGGAACTCTACCATTGAACTGTTCATCAATCATCATGTAAAATAGCAAAAGAAAATAGATGAAATGATAAATAGAGAATCGAGACAGAATGAATAGAGGAAATTTTGTTCTGGTTAACCTTGTAATTGTCATGATTAGCCCTTTGGTGTTAGTGTCGTTTGTCTCTGTCAAGCTAATTGACTTTTATTCAATAAATGAATATGTTTCAATCTCATTGTTGAATAATGTAATATCACAATCTAATTATTATAATCTATTTTTCCAAAGACCAGAGAATGTTGTTCCTGGAGAAGCAGATAGAAGAAGAAAAAAAAGAGAAAAGCTGAAGCACACTTGGAATGAGCAAATAAAATAAAGATATTCTTATGTACAGATTACAGTGCACTTAGTGAATAAATCATTTTCATTTGTCAACTTTAATTGTTTCCTTTTATTTCCATTTGTAAAATTACAATACAATGTATAAGAAGAAAAATTAAACGAATTGAATTAATACATGTTAATGAATTTAATGAACAACCATTATACAACATTCGCCTGAAAATGGCAATACAAATAAATGCAGCTCAATCAATCATGAGATGATCAAATTTACCTGTAAATTTATCATGGCAAGTTAGTTCATTAATATTGAAAGATATTTAATATGAAAGAGCAAACAAAGTTTCAATGTTTAGTTCTTCTCATGATGAACCCATCGACCACCACATATCAAAACCAATGCTGATGAAAAATTGGTTCAGAGATTCAGATACTGCAAATGCTTCAATTAGAAACTTAGAATTCGTTCTTTTTCTGAATCGCGATTGAATAGAATTGTAATCTTGAATTTTCGTTCAATGCTTCTTGTTCAATTTTCTTGCCTTTTCAGTCATTTACTGCAAAACTCGAGATTCAAGACTCAATTAGGTGAGATTGCAATCCAAATATAAATCATTCACTTTGATTGATTTCCATTCAACTTTTGATCATCAGTTTTCGTTGACATTATCTAATGAATTGTAAAATTTTACAGATGAAAGGTGTAAATACAATTGAAACTATTTTACAGGAATCTAGTTGATCAGCACTTTTGAATTTCAAGAGATAATTACATTTTTCTGATTGCATTGGAAAATTTGAAACCATCATCACTAGTTGATTGATTAAATCTGTTAACTGAAAGGTCATTTTGTCAGGGAAAGCAAAACGTATCAAAGCACAAAAAAAACATGAAAGGTTAACCGGATGCTCTCTGATCTCAAATTAATGGCCTGGTCAAGCGTAAAAGTTATTATCTTTCAATGTTGATGCTCTTTTCTCTACATTCCTGTTTCACCTCAAACAGTCAACCATTTCGTTCGCTATTGATGGCACTTTTGTTCTCCATGATGATGATGACTTTTTTTCCTCTTGTTGCAAACAAAGATATCAGAATCATGGTAAAAGCAGACAAAAAAATAGATAATCTTGAGTGTTACTTTTCTATCTTTGATCTTCTTCTTCTCTTTTTTTTCTTGTTCACTCTTTCCTCATCTCATTCCTCTACTTTTAGGTTAAGCTTAATTCATCTCGATTTGTTTCTCCTTTTGTACAATTGTTTGATTAATAGCACCATTAATCGTGATTTAGGATGTCCACTCAACAATCTTCATCCTTTTCTTGCTCCCTCACTATCCTGTTCAGTTTTACTCTTTCCTTTTTTTCTATCCTCATCAGTTAGTTGCTTTGCTTCTTTCAACTTGCTTGTAATACTTTACATTGTCAAAAATGGTTCCTCATATCTAGTTGGATGAACACACGATAAACTTATTTCATTTTACTCTTTTCTCATCTCTATCTCATCCAACCCTTTTCTTCCCTTTCTTCTTCATCTTCTTCTTCTTCTCTCTACTTTGAGCCATCTTTTCATATTAATTTATAGCTTGATAGTTTAGACAGATTCAGAAGTAAAAATGTTGGATCAATTTTCCTTGGAATGTTTTCGATAATATTTTTACACATCAATCTTTAGTACTGATTATTTCTCTCGATAAATAACTTTTCTCTTTCTCTTTCCTTCTCTCTCTATTATCTTCAATCTCGTTCATCAGATTCATCATCTCATTCCTTGTTATCATCCGATTCTTTCCCATTTTCCAGTTCAACTTTTATTCCATTAGAGTAATAAAGTTTTACTCTGATAAACAATAAACTATTTTAATCAAACATTTTCACATTTGAGTATCTTAGCCAAGGAAAATAATGAAACTAAAAAATGGAATTTCAAATGTTGAAAATCCATGAAACTAATTATTGAAACTAAACTCTTGATGAAACAAAATATTCATGTTTTCCTGTTGCCCAGGCAACATTTTGTTGCATTCCCTAGGCTTGCTTAATTAACAAGCCTTGTGAACTACCGATGACAAAAAAATGAAACCTCTGGTGGATCCAATTTTTTGCTAGCAAAAACAGTACAGAAAAAAAGATTCTACTGAAAACTTCTTTTTTGCTCAATCAGATTCTTATCAAAAGACAAGACAAGCTTTCGATGAAAATTTTTCAGAAACCGTGATTTCGTTCAAACATTCTTTTCGCCTCATCTTTGATGAGCGTTCTCTTGTACGAACAGGTGACGGACGAGACGGAAAATTACATTCTATCGATTAATGTACATTTTCACACATTTTTGCCTCATTGATCTGCTAAAGTATATTTTACATCTTAAATCACATTTTAAATTTTCTTTCACATGAAAATCTCATTTCATTCCCAGAATATTTCATTATATTATGTCGTGATAATAGTGATGAAAAAAGATGATAGCATTTTTTTTCATTATTGTTCAACTTGCAAGTACAGTACAAAGTCATTCATAATTTATGTTGACAATGGATTGATTGATAAGAAGGATTCTCAAGGTGAGTGAGAATAAAAAAGTTGACGATAAACTGAAAGGCAAAAGAAAAGTTGATATCAATATTGGGTAAGCAGAGTGAAAAAAAGGTGCAAGCAAGGTACCAGAAGATAATGATGCTGAAAATGTTGATGAGAACAGAAATGATGAAAAGAAAAAAGAATGAAAATCTGATAAAAAAACTTTTTCTTCCCTCCCCAGCCATTGATGAAAGAATAAAAAATAAATTTCGAGTAAAAAATATGGTAAAAAGTAGAGAAGAGACAGAGTATAATCATGATCATCATCTACAGTAAACTGAAGATCAACTTTTTTTGTGTATATTAAATAGTGTGGTATTAATTAGGGTGTCAACCGATGGAAACAAAAAAAAGTGAATGATGAACTGATAGAAATTTTATTCCTCCATTCATTGAATTTCATCGCATTTTATCATTCTGTAATCGATCAACATGAGCTGCGATCAAAAGTATTAGTCAACTTTCATTTTTTCAGCCTATTCTCTCGCAATGCACAGTTTTGTTCATAAGCGTTTTTTTGGTAAAGTTAATCTTGAATAACAAGTTAAACCAAATTTAATCAATTTCGTGTCACCTTTATGGCATGAATAAACATTCATATTCATATTGATATATCTATATGTAGCTACATTTGCATTATTGAGTCAAATCGTTCGTTGGCTGGAAAATGTGAATATAAGTTGGAACGAATTCAGTGGTAAAATAAAGATTTTACTTCATTCTTATTATCTCTTCTAAAACAAGCATTCTGAGTAATTGCTCAATGATGGAGCTCTGAAAGGAAGTTTACAACTACAAGCTCATCTATTCTTGGAGATTTCGTGATTTTATTGCACGTTCATTTTTTCTTGCTTCGAACTTCGGTCGAAGGCAAGGGACTTAAACATTAAGTAGAAATAGTCGTTTATCTCTGTAAAACCAAATGCCAGGGTTGCACTTTTTTCCATCATTGAACTTGAAATAGAACCAGATTTCCATTTTTTGTTCAAATAATGATACAAAAGTGCTCATCATGATCATTTGACAAAGTAGACAAAAGCGTGAATCATTCAATTGCTTTTGTTGAGACATGAGTCTATTACAAGTTGTAATGAGTTGAAATCTTGAAAATTTACTGAGCAATTAATGAGGCAGATAAGTTTTGAAAGATGAAAAGTGAACATAATCAATGAGCATTCAATAGAAAAGGATGAAATGGCAATGCCATTAACTCAAAGATAATCATCATTATTGTATCAATTCCATAAATGGAAAGATGTTTGCTTAAGCAGAAAAAATTCATCATAATATCTCAATATCATAACTGATGAAGAAACGATAATAATACAAGGAGGAAAAAAAGAGGCAAGAAGAAGCTCTAAAAGGAAGTCGATAAAGAGTTGATTTTGACTTAAACTTGTAAAGACGATATTAAATGCATCCTTTTGACGTAGTGATAACTACCAAGTCTATTGAGCCTTCCAAGTATCAGCCCAGTTCATGATAATATCAAGCTATTGACAAAGAAAATTGTTATTATGATTGCAATTATTTGCTCCTTTTTTCTCTTGCTCTTTTCATTCTGTTCTGCTATAGCATTATCATGGTTGATGTTTATCTAGAATGAAAGCAATGATGAAATGAGAGTCAATCATAAAGAAGGCAAGATGGAGCATTTGTAAAGATGATGAACAAGGATGAAAAATATGAAAATGAAAAGAGATGAAAAAAGATTGGCTTGAATGTTAATCATTGAATGCAATCAAATTGACAAACATTTTGCTTCCCTAAATGAAACTTTGAGTGAAGCAAAAAAGTGAATCAAACGATTAACTTGAAGGTTATAATCTTTACATGACAATAATTTCATGATAAACTCGAGTAAATTAACTTGTTTTTTTATTATTAAATGAATCTGATAGTGAGTTTCCCATGAGATGGACAATGTGTACATTAGATTGTTACTTTGCTCTTACAAGTAAAATGAGAGAAAATAAAAAAGTCGAGAAAAAAAGGATGCGAAAGAAGAAGAAAACAAAACGATAATGATGATGATAAGCAAGAAATATTAGTTAACTGCATTATAAATAAGGCCAGTATAAGGTCAACAGCTTGAGGAGATAAAGAGTCACTACTTTTTGTCCAAATATAATTCGAGTTTATTGATGCTTTTTTTATTAATGATGGAAGGAAAACTGGAGAGAAAGAGAAAGAAGAGAAAGAGCATTTTCTCTTGATGCACTTTTCCATGGACAGATCATGTTTTCCTCTTTATTAAATTGCTGTTCATCATTTCATCTGATAATGAGTAGCAACTTTATCATAATTTACAGTTGATGGTTATCCTTCGACTAATTAGGCTTCACTTTTGGCCAACAACGAAAAAAGCTAATGAAAATTGAGAGCAAAAATGAATGGCAATAAAAATCTTATGCTCTATCAGTGTCAAGAGATGGCGTTGGTTAAATAACAATTTGACTCTTTGGGTTGAAATGAAGTTTTGATTTAATTAAAATGTAATGCAATTCAATGAGAGGATATCAATGTCACTTTTGTCAAATCGATAATAAATGAAAGCTGACAAATTTTTCTAAACGAATTAAAAGTGGAAAACCGTTGAGACTGAAAATGAAATACATTTTTGTGATGACACCATGAACTCGATTCATCACATAGCTCTTGGTTTTGATAAGTTTGACGATGCAAATGCTAGACAATTTAGGACCATTTCTTTCGTCAACAACTATAAAAGTATCCACCAACGATACCATCAAGGTAATGAACAGAATCACCTAAAAAAATTCATTTACCAAAGTACAGAACGCTTGAGTGTCTCTAGACTAACGTTAACTCTGAGCAATGAATCTTCTAATCAAGAATAAATCAACTCTTTAGAAAATTTTATTGCCAAATTGTCCATTCAGCCATTTTCGACTGGTCATTAAATAGATTGAATTCAATTACAATTTTGATGGAAAACATAAATTACTATTGAATAATTTTCAACACTTTTCACGTTGTAATGGTTCGATATTTAGTTTTAAATGATAAAGATTTTTCTTCTTTAGCAATTCAACTTTTAACCACAAAAAAAGTTGGCAAAGTTTCACGTTGAGATTGGCGAATAATTAAAGAGTCGATTGAATGAGTTTTAAAATTGGATGGTTTGATGAGCAATCTTTTTTCACTCCTAACTCTATTTATCATCTTCACTAAATGTTATCATCATTACAAGAGTAGATCATTATTTGTGCTGTTAACAAGGATTCAGTGATAGTTGAAAAGAAATACAATATAATAGAAGTTTCAATGTTGACAAAACTAGAGAAATGTTTCATGTATAGCTTTTGGTGTAAAATTGGTTACCAAAGAACCATTTCAACCCACAAATTATTTTCCTCCTTTTTTGCTTATTCCATCAATTGAAACAGAAGAAGAATGAAACGAACCTTGTCAAGGAAGAGAAGAAAATAAAGAGTAAAAAACAAAACTTTTAATGATAATAATCATGATAAAAGTGTTTCATTAATGTTAATAGTAATCAATATTTAACGAGGCAAAAATACCTTCCAGTTGAATATCAAATTGAAATGCAAGATGAACCTTTGCTTTCAATTGTAATAATTTTCTTCATCCTTTTTCCCCTCTTTTTTCCAGCTCTTTTACAGTTTACCAAAAATTTATTTATTTTCACTTAAGCCTACCAGTTTAACTGGGAAAGGGTTCAATGTTTTTTTACTGCTTCACTCTATCTTGTCTATTGAGTTTCAGTTGAACAATATTGGTTGAATGGTAAACATGGATAAAGTTCATTAAAATGGGAGAGAAAAGACAAAAAATTTATCACATTATTGATGGTGAAATGATCAGTTGGGAAATTGCGTGTCTTGCTGTCTCTCAATGTTGGATATTATTTTAATTAAGGTAAGTCTTCAAGTATCTATGAACCAATAGTTATCAAAGCGTTAAATGAAAAAAGTCAACTGAAACATTAAATCATGATTATTCAATTCACTTTGTCCTTTCAAGTTTTTAAACACTGTTTTCATTTTCCAGACTTGTTTCACTGTTTTCATTTTAATCACATAATATCCATTCAGATTAAAATGTTTCAAATGAAACACTGCTTATCCCTGCTGGATTTGCCATTTGTTGTGTTCATTCTATTCAAAATCAATGAACAGGATAAATTTACTGAAATAATTTCATTTACTTGGTGTCTCTCAATTTTCAGGTGGAACGACCTTTATTGAACAAATTAATTGGAAATTTTAATTAAATTTTACTCAATATTCATTTCATCTCTTTTTCTCTTTCTCCTGATCAACTGAGAGACTTTCTGTTTCAAAAGGATTTATTTGAAAAAGTTATCAACAGTAAAAATGTTTAATTGAATAAAATGGGTGAACTAATAAATCGATTTTTTAAATTATTACTGAAATCAGTCCTTCCACCCACACTCTTCATCAGTCACTGTCTTGAACCATGTGGTCTGTAAGCTCCTAACTCCTCACCTATCGTAAGCCCTGAAGGCCCCTCTACAATTTCCGAACAACTGAACTCTTCTTGTTCATGATATCATAAAGATCGTGTAGAGACCGGTGCAATGAATTGTAGTGTGGCACAAAAAAGTGGTACAAGGCATTTTGTTATCTGTTTTGGAGTTGAGGACAAAGAAACGGATGGTGCTGATGTTGTTGAAATTGGCGAGCAGGTTTCTTGGGAAGAAATTACAAATGTACGAACCTCTATTCCGGGCTGAAAAGAAAGTCCGTGCGTCGGCCGTAAAGAGACAATACTGCCTGAGATATGAGGGATTCCATACAATTTAGTTACTCAATGGCATTTATGAAATTTCATTTATCTTGCCAATGGTTAGAGTTGTGAACATTTGACTAACATTGGCCGGCCTGCAAAGTTTTTCAGTTTCAGAAAATACCCTTCCAATTTCAATTAGAGATCAAATGCAGAATTGATCTTGAATAACCTCTAATCGACATTGGAAGGTCATTTTCTGAAACCGCAAAATTTTTCTGATCCGATGTTAGTCGATGTTTATAACTCATACTGGCTAAAGGATATGAGTGATTACATACCATGCAGTTAATAAAACCTATTAAGGCAAAATTCATTTATCCTTCCAATGGTAAGAGTTATGAACATGTGACTAACATAATCGGTGTAAAAAATTTTGCGGTTTCAGAAAATGACCTTCCAATGTCGATTAGATGTAAAATAAAGAATTGACCTTGAATAACCTTGAGCGTTTGAACTTATGGTTGTTCAATCTGAATAAGCTCATGGTTCAAGTCTGAGGTCTTTAGCACTAATTATTCGTGAGTTATGCTTGCAAGAAGGCGTAAAATGAAAAAAACCGCCCGCTATATTTTCCTGGAGTTTCATCAAATGATGATTGTGCATTACTTTTGTCGTTACTATCGATAGTCAAAAAAAAGTTTTCGATTAATCGTAGATTGAGTGCGATTGTAGTTCACAAGTCATATCATTGACGAGAGTAGAAATAACTTTCAATACGCTTAAATAGGCATGTATTTACATGACAATCAGTTGATACAGAAAAAAGGAGAAAATGTAAACTTGAAAAGAAGCAAATTTCGTTCAATTTTAGTTCAATTCATTTAAAGCTTTTCTCTTTGCCGTTCAATTGAACTGCAAAGAAGGAAACAAAAAAGAAAATTCCAAGAATATTGTGAATAAGCATGAATATTAGACTATTGCCTTCATACATTATTGATGAGGTCACTTCTTCAGTTGAAGTTTTGAAGTGAGAAAAACGAAATTAGAGTGAAAACAAATTAGAAAATGGAAAATGTTCTTGATCAAGATTGAGTTTTCTCCAAAATTGGAACAAACTCTATTTTCAAAACCATGAATGAAACATTGTAGAATAAATAATTTGGGTAATCAATTGGACGATCGTACTTCAATCGATATCTCAAAATGCAAATTTCGATGAACTTTTTTCACTAATTATAAAGTTGTTTCACAGCAATTCCTAAACAATGAAACTTTGAAGCTTTGGCAAGTTAAAAAGCTGTCTTATTGACTTGACTCAATTAGATGTTGTCGATGCAAATGATTAAAATGGCTTTCATTCCTATTTCGTCTTTCACTGACCAACTTTACCTTTACCATTAAAATATTGTTATTATTTTATCGTTATCGTACAACTTATTTCAGGGAAAAACTCATCATCATCTCTGTTCATATGTTTATTTACTTTTCTATTAAACTGCTGATACAATGGAAACAAAAAGAATCGCTTAATCGATTGTCATTGAGCTGAGAAACAAATTTTCTGCTGGACTTGACTTGATAATGGTTAGTTTAATGCGATTTTCATTCTTCTCTTCGTCTCTCATCCTCATCTTCACACATCTTCCTATTTATGTATTCTTTTCCATCTTCATCGTCATCTCTTTCTCTCTCTTTCTCTCTATTGTGAATAATTTAACTTGTGAGATGAAAGGATGATTTGTTGAAACTTGCAAATGTAAATAGATAAGTCAGCTTTGTTCACAACCAAAAATCAATATCAATTTAAATATTGAAATGTAGTAATACTTGTGATATACATGTACCAGAAAAGTTTCAAAATCTGTCCGATTGCACAGAATTTTCAGCCTAGATTCAATATTGAACAGTAAATGGAATGATTAAAATTCTCTTTGCTTTTTGGTCAACTGAGAAAAGAAGAATTCAAGATTTTTTATCATTGCTGTTCTTTCATGAACAGAGAAAGATTGATTGATGAACAAAGGCCTGCAACAGATAAAAGTTCATCTACAGATGAGTAATTGAGAGGCAAAAAAGTGTATTAGGCGACCATTGGTGATCAAATAGAAGTCGATTGGAAGTTGAGTGTCAAATTGAATGGGTCAAGATGAGGCCGAGTGTAACGAGAAGAAAGAAGTGACCAGAAAAAATGAGGGGAAAATCATTGAGGTGAGAAAACAAATATATTATTATTACATTGAATATATTTAATTCATAATAATGATATATCTTAGCATTTATATCGAAAATATGGGAATTGATAAAGATGACAAGAAGAGTTGAAGATGAAATACAATAGGAACTGTGAGTGTGTCAGAATAGCATGAATAGATATGTTTCACAAGTAATTAAAACTAGAAAGTATTCCTCATGACTAGGGTCAGATAGTGATGGAAGAAATCAGGACTGAAACTGGGAGTAATTTTTCTGTTGACCTTCCAATAAACAAAGATATTATTGCAAAGAAAAGGAGTGATCAAAAAGGCTGAAAAGTTTTATTTTTCATTTTGGTTTCTCTTGCGTGCTCCACTTTCATCTTTATTGTAGAATTTTCATCCCAGTTTTCAATTTCTTCTCTTGTATTAGTTCATCTTGTAATAGTTCATGCCAAGTTGGACTGTGTGCCGGAAATTTGATTCACTTAAAGGGTTGTGACAGAAAAAGAAGTATTCTGAATATTTTTAACAGCACAAGAGAAGAATAAAATTTGGACTTTAAAATTATGAAACAAAAATATTTGCAGTGAATGACGAATTGATTTGTGAACTTTTAGATTTACTGAATTTGATTCGTTTTCAGGAATAGTGACAGATAGAGAAGCTTCTGTAGTCCATAATTTTTTGCAGTGCTTCGATATTTTTCACAATACAATAACTAATAACGTATATCAATGTTCAACCAACTTCCAATTGACAAGCGTGGTTTAACTTAAAATTGTGATTTCTATCGACTCGTAAAATCAAGACAGGTAGCATTTTTCTCTCCTAGATTCACGAAGCAGTTACAGCCAAATAGCTTCAGACAAAAAGCACGCAGTCACCATATAATAATTAGTATCGAAATTTCTTTTTGAAAAATTCATAGTGGATCAAGGAGCCACTATGAAAAAAACTATTAAAATCTATGCTTAAAAAGGTACGAAATTATAAATTACAAATACAAAATTTATTGAGGGTCAAATGATTGCTGTCAATTCAATTTGATCCGCTGCTCCTTGCTTGAAATCACAATTTCTTTTCACGTTTTCCCCCCATCTTACCGGATTTGTTGCCAATTCGACGGTCAACATCATAAGTGAAAATACCTGGCCCGAGACAATCCGGCTTGCAACCATGGCAAAGATGACCAGGAGCCCCCGGTTCTGTGCACTGCCGTTCGTGCCGGTATTGGTTACGCTTTGAAGTGAAGCATTTGGCACACCACCTGCAGCCCCATGAATCATCGCAACTTTTTCCAAAATTCTCAGGATCTTCGCAATCTACCAAATTTTGCCAATTAGTGCCCAACCCTTCAGGCACAGGATCGGTGCTTCCGGTCATATTGTCTGGATGGACAAGGCAATCTTCCCAGGCCACGCGATACCGAAAATTTTGATATTTTTTTTCACCAAGATAACCTTGACCAACAACTGAACAAGCGTACCTGCATCCAAGGGGAATAAATGCTTGTTTCACCTGACCAGTAGACTCATGTTCATCCTCTTCTTCCGTGGATCCATCATATTTGTCGGTTTCATTCGCACTTTGGAACGAGTGATGACCACTACCGCCGTCATTCTTATGCAGATTTTGACGCCATGATTCAGAGGGACCCGCGATTTGCCCAATAGGGTTTGTGATAACGGTGTTAGCAGAAACAGTAGCAGTATCTTCAGTGGGAGAAGTATCGGTTAGACGCGGATCTATCGTAGGAGCTCTTATTCCAAGTGCGTTCAGGTGCATCGTCTTCTTTTTTGGCATTTCGAAAAACTATTGAACAAAAGTTAAGTAATGAAAAGCCTAATAATTAGGTTTGAAAATGAATTGTTAAACTTTGTAAAACTTTCTCGGGTAAGAGTTTTAAAATACTAACAAATTTTTTAAATTTAGCAACACATTAGTAGAAAGTAAAATAAAAACACACATTTGATTACAACCAGTTAAATACTATCTCCAAAATGAATGCCCTTCATACTGTTTGTCTACAAACTTGTTAGTATACCTGTTACGGCAGACATTTATTTCCTGCTATAAATGATCTTCAAGGCTGTCTGCTTGATTGGAGACCAATTTCATATTTGAACAGAGGCTGATTCTATGAAAACAACTTCTGTTATCTAATTTCACGAAAAAATTTTCCTCGCATGTTTAAATTTTCTTCAGTGTTTTAATCAAAGTTTGATTATGGCTCGTGGAACTGAATTTAATGCAAATTAAAAAAGACAAATTGATGCTCATCATAAACAGAGAATACCATTGAGGAAAATTGCTGCTGAAATTGGTAAATTAGTTTTGTTGGTTTTTGTTAGATGCTCATAACTCTTGCCATTTGAAAGATAACTGAATAATTCGCAAAACCATTTGATAAACTTGATGGTATGAAAACACTCATATCCTTTGACCAGAAAGAATTATGAACATCTAACAAAAACCAATTGATCCGAAAAATATCTATCCTCTGCAGATGACCGAGTTTTCATTGGAGGTCAAATAATGAATTGGTCTTGACCGTTCAAAGTTATGGTTCTCCAATCTGCGGAAGTTTATGGTTCAAATCTGAGGTCTGTAACATTAATTGTTCATGAGTTATGCCTGCAAACAGGCGTAAAATGAAAAAGAAACGCCCGGTACAAACACTAGCAAATTTATTTTTATCAACTTCTTTATTTCGCTAACTAATTATGCTAAATAGCTCATCTTTGCTTTGGTTACTGATCAATATGTTCTTACATTGTTGTCAGTCTATTCTGAAAAATTTATCTTAATCTTGTTACTAATTTCTGAGTAAAATTAATTCGAGATTGTTCTCATTTTTATTCGGGATAGGTTAGTCTCGATTGAATCATTCAAATGGACTCTAAGATTGAACATAAACCTTATCAAAAAGCCCAAGCTTATTTGTCTCTGTCTTAATCTCATCATGATTATCAGAACATCAAGTTGGGAATGGAGAGAAAGTTTGTTTACAGTGAAAATTAAAATAACGAAATCGTTGTGATAATTCCCTGTTCTTTTGGGAGGACAAGAGATGAAAAATAATTACGCTTATAGTGAGATTTAACGGAATGGTAATTGATGATAATGATGATACTAAATCTGATATGATGGTTGTAATGATGAGAAACAGCAAACATGATCAAAACAATAAAACATTTTTATACTGCAAAGGTTTGTTTTTTCGGCTTATACTTTTCTTGAACCTTTAATAGTTCTAGAGAGAGCCATAACTTTTTTCTTCTTTTCATTCAGAGAATTTATTTTTGCTCTTTTCCACCAATCTTCGTCTCTCAATGTATTTTCACGACGACTGAATTGGTGTTGTTTGTTGTTGTCGATAGTGATTAAAAGAAGAAAAAAAGTGAGAAGCGATTACAGGAGAAGAAGATGAAAACGAGCAAATTGAGAGATTAATATAATGATTTTGATGATAGTTTATTTGGTGGTTTGCCAGTCAAAGAATTGTTGAAATGAATCACAGTTTAATCAATTGCATTTCAACTGGGAGTGCAAAAGCAAGAGTGAGAGACCAAAGTGAGTATAAAGTATGATGAAGAGTAATCAGAGAATCACAGAATGATGTGAATGAGCAGAAAGAAGAAAAATTTATGTGATCAACAATAAGATTTACTTTTTGGTTCAATTTCTTGTTTCGTTTTTTTTCATCAACACACAGTGACATGATATTCCAACCTTTCCACTGAATTATGGAATGATGAGAATGATGATGACAAAGTTGATTGGTAGCAAAAAAAAGGTTTTTTTCTTTGGATTCTATTCTGGAGTGAGAAAAACACCCTCAAGAATTGAGCAATGGTCAAGGTTTTTTTCACTCTTCTTTTTTCGCAATTTTCCCCTTATCCCAAGTAAAATGCTGAAAAGTGTGAAAAGGTAAAAAGGCAACAACACAAGATGATAAAGTTAACAATGAAAATTCATAACATGAAAAATAATATTTGGTTACCTCAATAAACTTAATAACTTTAAAGTCAACATTAAATTTTCCTCTTTTTGTTAACTTTACTTGTTAAGATAAATAATGGCTTTTACAGTTTTGCCTTCAACTAAAATTATGTCCAATCAGATAGCTAAGCCTGAAGCATTTTTTTTCATTTCTCAACATTTATTTCAATCGTTTTCTTCTTCTTTTTTTTCTTTATTCATTTATCAGTTCAATTTTTCTTTCTTCATTTTCCTTTCCATTTTCAAACCTTTTCTTTGCTCTCCTCTTCGATTTACACAGAATAAGAAAAGAAAATGATTCAACTTTTCATTCAACTTTGCTTTCCAATCATCCCAACAAAATTGAGCAATGATAAATGTCCGTTATAAATGTTTTTCCAGTAAAAGTATTCATCAGTTTAAATCCACTTTAAATAAACTTATAACATTCAACTGCAGTCGATAATGTTCATATTAATAATTCAATAGATTATCAACATGTTTCAACAAGAGAAAAAAATTCTTTAGAAAATTTCGTTTTCGTTGAAACAAGTTTGTGAAAAATGATATAATTGAAGCTTTACGTTTCAATTGTAATTGAATGGTTTAACAAGCAAAAATGAATTGAGCAAGCTTTCGTTTGAAATCAGAATAACTCATTCAATATTACATGATGAGTGAAAATTAATCATTTGACAACTTGGAATGATTTAGTTTACCATTTTGTTGAAATGTTTACATCAACTTTGAAATGAAAATTGAAATTTCTCTCCTCATTTCACGTCTCTTTTGGACTACAATAAATTGTTAAACTATGAAACAAGATCGTAAACTTTTATTTCTATGGCAACATTTTTCAACTCAACAATGAATGAAATATTCAAAACTGCAACCAGAATAACATCGATTATAACATTATACATTTCGACGTTAATTTTTACTTCTTTTTACATTTGTTACAACATGTTTTTTCCTCCTCCTTTCCAGGCATTTACTTTTTTGTTCCATCATGAAATTCATTTTATACCAATACAACTTGTTCATTTGATAAATATAATGATTGGTTCAAATAATTTTTTTCTTCTCCTCTTCTCTCTTTTCTTTTATTTACTCCAAGTAATATTATTAGGTTGGCGTTACTGCCAATGAATTGAATGAAACTGCCAGGGAATGGAAAGAAAAGGAAAGAAAAACTTGTAGCATCCTTGTCTTTCCAATTTTCCCCATTGAATAAAAGAGAAACCGTTTGTTTTATCAACTTTCATTTTGATTTGATTTGCTTTGAAATTTAATTATCAGTTTTACTAACTTATTAAAGGGATTGTTGCTGTTGTTTTCTTGGTTCTTCCCTGTTTGCTCAGCCATTCACAGGGTAAGACAGCAAAGGGAAAGAAAGAGTTTGAAAACAATCAAAGCTTTTAAGATTTATGTTGAACATTACCAAGGAAGAGAGAGAAGGGAAAAAAAAGATGTTGCAAAAAAGAGAAAGAAAGAAAAACGATGAAATAGAGGAAATTGAATATACTGAACAACTTGACGAAAATAATGGCGATGATGAGCAATTCCAAAGGTGCTCAAAGGTTGTTCAGAATGATGCATGAATCAAGGTTGCTGCTTTTTTCTCATCATTTTCAGATGGTGATGATAATCAAGAGCCGAGACAAGAAGCATTTTCCGAGCATTTTCAATTACAATGTTGAATGGAAAGAGGAAATTTTTCTTGAAACTGCTTCAATTAAATAAAACAATTTTTGTCCCTTTATTCACCGAGTTTCATGTTTATCCAATTTTTTTGTCACTCCAAAGTAAACTTGATTAGTTCAAGTCAATGAAAATGATTGAAACTATTCTTCTTTATCATTGTAACATGGAATCTTTTCTTCTTTTCTCCTTTTTTTCCTCCATTCTTGATGAAAAGTTGATGAATAGAAAATTGATGATGAAAACAAGCCGGTAAAAATTGTAACTTTGGATTCTTTTGTAATGAGCAAAATTGAAATTGAATAATTGAATTGACACCGATAACAAAATGAACGAGTTTAAAATGTTGCACTGCTTTTTTTTCATCATCAGCAATGGTGAAGGTTGAATGAAATGGTTGAGCAATGAATTTTGCTGAACTCTATTTTTTTGTTCTCTGTTTGCCATTCAACATGTTTTTTATGCTTATGTTTCAATTTTCCACTCAATAATCACAACTCTATTCATTTTAATCTTTATTCCCAAAATTATCAGCTTTTCACCATTATTTGAATGTGAACAGGAACAAAAAAGTCGAGTTACATTTTGATTTTGCTTTACATTGTATTACCTTTTACTTTTTCGTATTTATTTTGTTGCAATTTCCAATAACCCATTGTGATTGATGATGGAGGAAATTAACATTTCAAAATTCTTGAGCATCTCAACTTTGAAGCGCATTATTTAACTAAAGAAGGATGAGGAATGGGTAATTTGTAAAGGAAAATTGAAAAGACACATTTTGTCCTTGAATAACAAACTATGGTGAAAAGATTGCTCAGAAAGCTGAACTCAAAAGCAGCCAGAGTAAAGTTAAGTAGATTCCCTAATCGATTTTGTTTCAATTTCGCTCATTTTGTTACAGAATTTAAATTCTTGAGTTGAAATCTTCTGAAAAAATCATAGAATAAATTCCCATTTTTCTCAATCATTTTGATCAATTAAGAAAATGACCTTTTGCTTCTTGAAATCCATTTCATCTTGACTTCAATTTTCTGAAGTTCATTATGATTATTAGTTCGAAATTTATGAATAGTCTTTTGGAAATCTTCTATGCATTAGCGTTGATTAAGTGCTAATGATCGAAAAATCTTTGACGAATATTGAAACTTGTTTGGTCTTCTAACATTAGTGTTATCATTGACGAACTCTGATGAACTTTCTTGCTGAAATTGTTCTTTTTGAGGGTTCATGAAAAGTTTTTCAATAGTAATTAGTCTAAATAGTTTAAGTGGCTGAAGAAAATATTGAAGAAGAATATATGTTAGTTTGATTTCTGATATTAACTGGTGATTTAATTTGAACCCAATTTAACATTGATTTGTTTAACAGTGATTCGAATAACTTGGTTCAACAAATCTAAGATTGAATTTGTTATCTTCTCTTCACTGGGAGTGCTATTAATCGTAATTCAATCAATGACTTTTCATCTTTATTTACTTTTTATTATTTATTTATTTTCTCTCTTTTATTATTGGCAACTGCACTGATATCAGGTATTTTTGATGAGCTTTGTTGACACTTTCAGGTAATCTCAAGACATGTAGCTTGATCAACATGAATTATATTTTATCAAACTGACAACAATGTAAGCAACTTTTTACTTCCCAACTTTACTTTTCCTACACCTTTTTGTACCTTTTCACTTTCATCAAGCTACTCTCAACCTTTTCCTTTGTCAATTTCATTGTTGAATGGAATTTTTTCATTCTCTTTTTTATGAGATAATTTACTGAATTATCATCATTTTTTGACACAACTGTTTTTTTCTCCTTTCACCTTTGAATGTGTTCAAGATCCCTACCTATTGTTGACCAGTTGATTGATGACGATTCTCATGGTTTCACCAGAAAGAGAATCAGAATCTTCTTCAGAAACTGCAAACTACAAGATTGAGGAATTCAATTTGAATATGTTTAAGCATTTACAAAAGACTATGGACAGTATTAATAAGACTATGGTGATGTAGAAACATGAACAAAAGTTTTTACACCATTATCTAGTGAGGCTGAATAACTCCTGGAAATTCAATGCTGCACACAAATAAAATAATATTAATATTGTTAGGCAGCAATTTTGCGATGCAAACAAGTTGATGAGATTATTGATTGATTTGGACCTACCTTGGAATAATAAATTCACTTGGTGTGATGAACATAGAGAACTGTTCTTTATTGAAACTATCTTAGGTTTGCATTAAATTTTTGACCAAACAACAAAAGTACCATGCTACGAGGATCACCATACGGTCCACCAAGGGTCACTTGAATAGGCTAGGGATACTCAGAAAAGATATTGCTAGCGTTTCTGCTCTTTTCACTGTTTGTCCGCCTGTTATTATCTCTGATTAGCTTAATATTTCTACATGCTACTTTCTGAATTCTATTAATTCGTTTCTATTTCATTCATGATTATCAGAATTGACTTAAAAGAAATCTGGAACAGCCCAGTCAAACACTAGACATACGCGATACCAATGAGCGTCAAACGAAAGTCTCAAATAAGAGGTAGTTTGCCGCGGAAATTTTGAAAATGGACGATGAACGTTGATTATCGCTTGAGAAAGCTACAATTCCAAATCCTTTTAAAAATTCTTGAATTTTGCTAACTGGAGGTAATTGGAATGCTTGATGTCATTCAACTCATCATACAGCTTTGAATACATGACTTTTAAGGCTTCAATTTTCGGTTGTAATGCCTTAGTTAGAGATACAGAATTCATATTGGTTGTAGCACAACGATGACAAGTTATATTTCCATCCGACTTTGCGAATTCAGCATTTATTTTTGAACACACTGAACACAAACCTTTAAGCTTATTCAAATAAAAAGGTTGTGGTGAACAAGAAAAATTCAATTTTTCTTCTTAGAGACAATTTATAATGTGACATCCGTCACAATAAACGATTCGGATTTGGAACACATCCATCGACCTTTTTTGTCACACTTTCGATGAAGAATGCAGAATGGCGGATTCTTGATGGCAACAGTAAAAATTGAAGATTCTGGATCCACACATTGGTCACAGAGGCATTTAAAATTCTGGAAGTGAAATTGTAGATTTCCAGTATCGTTACAACTTTCACAAATGGGATGATCACTTGAATTCGTTATGAATTCATTAGTTCTGGATGAAAGAATAAAAAAAATAAGAATAAGAATAAGAATAAAAGATTAGTTGAAATAAAAGAAGTCGCAAAATTAAAATTAGCTTAGTAGCCAAAATATACTTACATTGAGCTTAGTTGAGCTTGCATTCTGAATTTAGCGTTACAATAAGCTTATAGCTTTACGTTTGATATAAATGAATTCACTTGATTTACAGAACTATTGATAATTATAATTGCCAGAGATAAGAATATAATGCAATCTTTGGTTATGATGAGAATGTCAATGTGCGTTTAACGACAGAATGTTTCTCTCTCTGTTGGCCATAAAGAGGCAAAGACGCGGCATATGGCTGCACATAGAATGAGCATTCAATAGCATTCTTTGATTGCAATCTTATCTTGAATTATACAGATTTTAGATAATTTTTTGATCTTTTACCTCAAATGTGGTTAAACGTATTGTAAGTTACTCTCCTCAACTTCATTCTTATCACGCTTCATAATGTGCATTCAAAGCAATCATATGCTTACAAAAACGTTTGACTGGGAGGCAGCATTAATGGCCTTAAAAATTAGCAAATATCGTAAATATTCGTAGTATATCTGCATTAAATATTAGATCAACTCGCCAGATCATATCACAAGTTACTTGTGTTTACTTTCAAATCGTAAGCGGTACACCTGTGACACTTTTTTCCACCAATTACTGAGTTGCCGTCAGCAGCCTAAGATTTAGGACGCAAGAATATTAGAGGTAAAAGTGTGAAGGAGTAATATTTCTTAAAACTCAAATATTCGAATTTCTTACATGATAAAGAAGAACATTTTAATGCAGGCCAATAAAAGAGGTAACCAAAAATTGCCACTTTGCTATCTTAATAGATCAGCAAGACTCCAACTTTTGGTTTTACAATGGATTCAACTAGCAAGATCAAAAATTTTTTGTTCATTTTTTATGCACATCGACAGCTTGTGCTTTTCTGGGCTCAAGATTGAGACTGATTCGATATGTTTTTTTGACAACAGCGCTTTCATTCTTAATTTCTTTCGATGCAAACTGTTGAAAGAAACTCTAAATGACAAGCTCATTATATGGCTGAGCTCAATCTAGCTGAATAATGAGCGTATTTTATTATCTACAATAAATTAAAATGTCAACTAAAGAGTAAAGAGAAAGAAGCAAATAATTAATAAGCTACAATATAAATGTATCCAAGTCCTTTTGGGTATCATGTTATTACATGAGAGTGTACTTTACATATTATCAGATTGTTAGTCTCTCATAAAAGAAGAAGAAATGTTTCTCTCATGAACAGTCAACATGATTTTGGCAAGTTCATTTACTGTTGAGCATGAGGGAATGATAATAATGGGATAAAAAACAACGGTAAAAATTATTCACCAAAGGTGATGATAGTAAAAGAATGAAAAGAAGTTGAAATTAACTTGAAAAACTTCTCAATGTAAATTATTTCCTCCTTTTCAGCAAGTAATCAGAGTCAGCTGTCAATCAAAGTTATCTATCATCGAAAAACGCAAAGCATTCCGAGCAGAAAAATGTAAAACTTTTTATTTATATTTTTCACCTTTTCAGAATAATTCAATTTTTCTTCTTTCAGTTAAAAACTCAAATCATCATATTAGTTTAGATATTTTAGACGTAAATTTTTATATGCAGATACCTTGAAGTAGTTATCAAGCACGGAACCAGAATTCGTCCACATACAAAATGTGTTGATTTTCGTTATTTTGTTCTTAATTCGTTGTTAAATTCAAAGTCATCATGAGAAGACAATGAAAATTTATTTTTATCATAGTCAAAATATGATACAATTTGTAACAATTTGCTGGTGCATTTTGACGAATGATGAGATTTGGAATCCTAAATCTGCAGATTGTCAAAGGTTGAGCTGAGTTTTCATTAAAGTTTGCACTTGAATTTGCATTTGGGAAAAGGACACCCAATTAGCCAAAAGGCCTTTTGACTATCCTCAACGCTGTTTTGACGAGGTCTTATGTCACCTTTACCGGTTTCCAAACGTACTTACGACAGCTATCATCCTTGCTGCGCTTTATCGAATTTTTTATTCTAATCAAACTCAATTTGTGTTATATCGCTAACGAATCATAGAAAATTTGAGCATTATCATATTCTGAAAGCAATCAGAGATGAAAACAATTCATTGAGATACGAAGCTGATGCTCTATCTACATGCATGTGGCATCCGATAACACACGAGTGCATCAAATTCCTAAAAAGGTAAAATTTGATTCTATCTAAAGTTATCTCTTTATTCAGGGAGTTTCTATAATCAAACTGATTCCGTTAAAAGAAGCATAATAATGCTTTAAAACATTAGGTAATTTAGGTAAAACAGCATCATAAGTCTCAATCATCACCAAGAACAATATGATTTTGTTAACAGTGTTTGTAATTATTTATGCTTGGACAACTGTCAATGGTTATACAGGTAAGTCTCATTACATCGACTGTGCTGACATTTGTGCTAAATTATTATTTGATACAAACTATTGCAGTGATGCCCGTTGATCTTCCATTGGACGTTGAAGATGAGAACTGGCTGATAAAAGCAACGCTTACAATCAAAGTAAGTATTGAAGTGAATAGACTTTTCTTATTCCGTTGGTTTATCAGTCATTCACTTACCGCAATTTCATTTTTCAGGATAGCCCATTACGAATCAAAATAGATGAGTACATTAAATCTGCGAATGGAATAATAAGAGGTAAAATAGTAGTTAAAAAAGACGAAACTGATCCAATCGACATATTTTATACAAACGCCAACCAATACGAAAGATTATATGTTTCAGGTGCGTGTCACAACTTCAAATCTAGCAATGCTTTTTGATTGTTGTAAACATTTCATCTTAATTATTCTTAGGAGATATTTGTGCCCGTTTTAGTTATAATTACGGTTGGTATCAGAATATATTTAAAATAGGCAGTAAATTGGCAACTCATTTGGCATTGGTTGGACCTTCAGTTTTATTCAGAATTAATGAATATTCATTTACCTGGGTAATTCGCCTACTTACTGTTTAAATATTAATGTTTCTCACAAGGGATCGGCATGAAGTGGTAATCGAGTTTCCTAATGAAATATATATTTTTAGATAGCCCATCAGAAGTACATAAAAAGTGAAACGTAGTAAGTGCCCGTTTTTTGATTAACGAAAGTTATTGGCACTTTTATGGCGAGCCCAAGCATATCTCTATGCATTATTCTGAAATTTTTTGATGCAAACAAAAATTGAGACAATTTTACGAAAATTTGAAAAATGAACATTAGGCAATTATTTCAATCAATCAGTGAGTCTAGGAGGCCAATCATGGCAATTACTGATCATAAACATGAGATTTTTTCATTAAATGTTCATTTTTCAAATTTTCGTAAAATTGTCTCAATTTTTGTTTGCATCAAAAAATTTCAGAATAATGCATAGAGATATGCTTGGGCTCGCCATAAAAGTGCCAATAACTTTCGTTAATCAAAAAACGGGCACTTACTACGTTTCACTTTTTATGTACTTCTGATGGGCTATCTAAAAATATATATTTCATTAGGAAACTCGATTACCACTTCATGCCGACCCCTTGTCAGTGAAAAATATGAGCGAAATAAAAATAAATCTAATGATTCAATAAAATTTTAGAGATCAGATCAAGATGAGGTTATCAGAGGCGTAAAACACCATAGTGCATACGCTAAAATTGATTATAATCAACTCAAGGTGTGGTTTTACTACAAAGGTAACAGTTCAGAAGGATTGAAAAGACCGACACGAGCTTTATTTTCTGGTTATGACATCAGCGATTATAGGGAAAAAGAAGGTCAATATTGGTTTGACTTTTATACTATTGCTCGAGTTACCCAAAATTTTGATACTATTGTTACGGTGAGTGATATAATTACACACCTGTGCTATTTATATCCTTTTTTTGATCAAATAATTTTTCTATTCGCATTACAACTTTGCTTCAGCCTAAACCTGGATTAGTTTGTGACCAGTATTTAAACTACGCTTCAGCGAAAACCAGAACCCCTTTTCCGAAATTGACTCAACATGCAGTGCATTTTATTGCCAGAACCAAAGGTTTAAATGCAGGAACAACGAAGAAAGAAGAAGTAAGAAATATATTACTGGATTAAATTATTTAACAACGAAATTGATTTTGACAGGTTTATGCCGATGAAAAGTACCAAATTATGAGAATCAGAAATTCAACTTATCAAAAAGATAGTAAACCCATAACAACTGAAACCATTTATGATTATCAATTAGGACTTGAATATGAATTCACAGAAGAAGGAAATTGTTCAGTTTCTCCAATGAGTTTATCAGTACCTGGTATAGTTGAAGATGCATCATTGACTTACGGCAACTATAAACTCGATTTGAATCGAATGCTTAACTTTCATTTGAATTATCGTTACTTGGGACCAGTACTCTTTGTAAGAAGACAAACATTGATAATCTGATAATTGTCATCTAATTGACATCTTTTTCTCAAACTTTTGTAAACAATATGCTAATAAATAATTTCAGGAAGATCGAGATGAGATTGGAGTACATGCATGGGAAATACTCAATAAAGATATGGAGGTTAATGGAAAAGTTTATCCAAATGTCGTTACAACTCAGTATTTCAGTAAAATAACTGTAAGTCAAACAAAATCTGCCATTGGACAAGAATATAGTTTAAATATTCTGATTTGAACAGGATGGACGAACTGATTACCCACTTGTTGGTACAACATTGAAAGCCTATGACGACAATGTAAGAATGCAACACTGCCAATATATTAATCTTAAAGATATTATAATATAAGGTAAAAGAGCTGATCAAAGTGAGCTAATGTTTAGAAGGTTAACTGCGAAAAATTTTGTGATTTAATTACCATATTGAGCTTCGTTTTACTGTAGTACCGATGTAATCACTGTAAGCAATGTAATCGCTATAATGAGTGCCACCCACATTCAGTTTCATTTGAAATCAGCTATTACACGGTGTTAAGAAAGTTTATGCTCAATTTTGGGGGGAAAAACATAATTTTCTGTTTCTACGCAATGGAGGGATATTTTTTCCCCTACATAAACTTTCTTAACACCCTATATAATAGTATGATAATCATAGGTGTACATAGGCAATGAGCCTAAATTGACTTAAAGATGTAAAAATCGCAGTTTTACAACAAGTTACAACTGATCACCACGATATGATCAAAATTTGTTGGCTGGATAAGCTCTTTTGATTCTTTACATAAGTTTACTCCATTCGCTAAATTTTTCTTGAAATATTTCAGAAAAAATTACTTGATTATTTCACAACGAATTATTTCGATATTGGTTTTAAGACGAGCTCTTCAGTTAGCATGGCAAAGTTTTCAGTTAGAGACTGCTACACCAACCCAAAAGCCAAAAAAACCGCAGCACTCTTCTTCATTTGCGCAGGTAAGTATGAAACTGTTCAGCTGTCATGCCAGTGTCTAATAAGCAGATCATAGTTTTGAAAAATACTTTTCTATGTAAATCCACGGTTTTCTACATCGATATATTTCACCAACTTTATTTCCAAATCATGCTTTGGCTGCATTAATTGTTTTCCGAACTATGCAATGTGTTAATTTTCTTGTAAATTCATAAACAATATCTTTTCAATATTCTAGATACTCCTTGTGACTACTTCAACCAATATTATTATCAAATCCAAGATGCAGTTAAAGAAGCACTCGTCAA
Organism: Tetranychus urticae; assembly: GCF_039701765.1. NCBI lineage: Eukaryota > Metazoa > Arthropoda > Arachnida > Trombidiformes > Tetranychidae > Tetranychus > Tetranychus urticae. Next base: position 17,344,579 of record NC_142958.1, on the reverse strand, counting down.
GACTGCAACAATCTCAGCATCAAGAATCGCAAACATTGAACCAATTATAAGCTCTAAAGAGATAATTATTTATGTGACGATTTTGGACTTTCCAATAATAAAAAGTAACAAAAAATTTTCGAAAAAATTTTTGCTAATCGCTAATATTTTGTTTTATTTTGTTTCGATGAATAGATGCATTCAGGATGCAAAATATGAAATTAGCTGAGAAAACATTAAAAACTTCATCTAGAGCTATGATTGATGGCGACGAAGAAGCTTGTTTGAGGACAAATTCATATAAATATGAACCATTTACGTAAGTATTTGACAAAAAAATTCAGTTTTGTAACCTTTTGTCTTATTAATATTTGCAGAGCCATTGCATTCTGTAAGACTGAAAATGGTAATGTGTGTCAGAGAATCGATGGCGATGAAACAAAACTCATTGAAGATACGAATGATGGAATTCCTTGTTCCATTTTCATGACACCATTGAAGAATATTTATCGCTATAGTCGAGAATTACCTTTAGAAAATATTCATGAGGAGCTCGGTCACATTAAAATCTCATTGACTTCACCCAATGACAACGAGATGTTCACATTGACTCCATACCAAGTGACAGATGTAACCAAAGTCAATGACGACGCTCCTTTAACGAATTCATTATATGAGAAGATTATTGAAAACACAAAACTAATCGAAGACAAACTTAATACAATTCAAGTTGTTGGTACTTATGATTTAGGTTCTTGTCGAAGAAAATGTATTTCGTCTGCTGAGAATAATTGTCAATCTTTTTCCTTTTGTGATTATTCTGGCAGAGTTGAATGCTTTATATCTACTATTTCAAATGTTTCATCTGAAAAGATAACTCATGATGGATCTTGTGGAACTTATTTAATTGATAATCTAACGAAATATAAGAAAATTGAGTTCAAACGATTTAAATAAATTGAGAAGTCGGTATCATTCGAGAGCTCTCTTGGAAAATGTGCCTCTTTATGTTCCAATTCCGAGTCATGCAAATCATTTCAATTTTGTTCTGGTTTATGTAGTTTAGCAGGTTATTATACTGATGAATCAAGCGTTCTTAGTGACAGTTGCAATATTTATATTCGTAAGTAAAGTGAAATTTTTAATGTACTCATAATAACTTTATTTCAAACTAAACTTCTTTGTATAACAGCAAAAGTATTGGACAGATTTGAATTAACTGGAAAATGGATCGTAGCAGACGTGTTCCACACTGAACTGAATCTCAATTCTGATGAATGTGCCGCTCTCTGTTTTCAATGGAACGATTATGACACAGTTTGTCAGTCTTTTAATTTTTGTCCAGCACATGGTAAAACATCGAGCATGTGTCATTTATCGAAATATTCAAGACATGATACTAACGAGAAACTCATTAACTCTGATACTTGTCAAAATTACGAAAGGACTGAACAGAGTATGAATGGGTGTTCAAGTACTGAGGTTATCACTAAAACTACAAATCCTGGGACAATTTTCGGAATCATCATACTATTTGTTGCCACTGGACTGATTTCTGGAGTTGTCGTTGCAGCAGCATATTTCAAATATTTTTCTGTTAAGAGCAATACATCGGAAATCTACAATCGTAACACATTCAGTTGGTCTAAGCAGCTAAACGATGAAATACAATCTGTGAAAGGTTCATTGCAAATGTCATCTGATAGTGCTGTTCCTGTAAATTAATGACTGAAATAAAACATAGATTTCAATTTGATGAGAACAAAATAATTTATAGTAAAAATATATATAAAATAAAAAATAGTTCCGCTTTTAATTCCCACTTTTGGATCCGTCCACTTTATTTACAATTGATTTTATAAACAGACGGTTTTTGTGTATTATTGTCTAGACAAACCAGTTTTTTAATTTGGACAAATAACTTATTGATTTGAACAGTGACCCAATAAAAAATTCTGAAAATAATCTGTGCTTTTCACGTTCAATTAATGATGCACAATTAACAAAAAATATTCAAAATATAATACTGGGTGACAATTAAGTGCTTAAGTAAAGTAAAGGGCTATAAAAATCGTATTTCTTGATCGATTTTCACCAAATTTTCAGGAATGAAGTTTAAGAAGAAAGGAATTTAATAAATCACATTTGCAAAGGTGAAACCTGAACGGGTGATCATATGACGCAATACGATTTTTATAGCCCTTTACTTTACTTAAGCACTTAATTGTCACCCAGTACAAACTCGTTTTTGACTTTTTTCGTTACAAAACAGTTAGCGAAAAAAGATTGAAACCATCATTGCATCATTTATTAAAGAGCTAACTATCTGCTGAGCTTTATCGAACTTTTCATTCGAATCGAATTCAATTTGTGCTATATCGATCATGAATAATAGAAAATTTGAACAATTATCAACTTCTGAAAGCAATCAGAGATAAAAGTGATTAATTGAGATACGAAGCTGATGCTTTATCTATTTGCATGTGGCATCCGATAATACACGAGTGCACCAAATTCCTAAAATGGTAAAATTTGATCCTATCTAAAGTTATCTCTTTATTCAGGGAGTTTCCATCATCGAATTGATTTCGTGGCAAGATAAACAACATTATACTTTAAAGCAATTGCAATTTTGATTTAGGTAAAACAGTCGAGTATCATCAGTCTCAACCATCATTAAAAACAATATGCTTTTGTTAACAGTGTTTGTAATTACTTGGACAACAATTATCAATGAAGTTTATTCAGGTAAATCTCACTACATCGATTGTAATAACGTTTTGTGCTAATTTTTATTTCATATAAACTATTTTAGTGATGCCCGTTGATCTTCCATTGAACATTGAAGATGGAAACTGGCTGATAAAAGCAACGCTTGCAATTAAAGTAAGTATAAATAAACGTTTCTTACGTTTCTATTTAGTGCGTTCATCAGTCATTCAATTATGTTGCAGGATAACTCGAAGCAAATTCAAATCAAGGAATACATTAAGTCTGCAAATGGAACTGTAAGAGGCAAAATTGAAGTTAAAATAGACAATGACGATCCGATTTACATATTTTATACAAATGCAAATAACAAAGAGCGATTATATGTTTCCGGTTTGTTTCACAGCTTCAAAACCTAGCATTGTTTTTGATTGAGCGAATATCTCATCTTAATTGTTTCTAGGAGCTTTTTGTAACCATTACAGTTATAATCATGGTTGGAGTCGTTACTTAACTAAAATAGGCAATACCTTTGTCAATTATTTGATTTTGCTTGGACCTTCAGTTATATTCAGAATTAATGGGCATTCACCTATCTGGGTAAGTTACCTACTCACAATAAAAAAACTGTTCTTTCATTGTGAATGTTTCGTTTTTTCAGTTTGCATGTTGATGTTGCTCATTGAAAAAATTATGCAACTCCAAATTAATCAAGTGATTCAATATATTTATGATTTCAGAATAGAGATAAAGATGAAGTTATTAGGGGTGTTAATTATCATAGCGCCTACACTGATCTTGGTTGGACCCTCAAGGTGTGGTTTTACTTCAAAGGTGATAGGCTTGAAGGATTGAAAAGACCAAGTCGAGCTTATTTTTCTGGTTATGACGAATACTCAGTGTGGGACAGAAAAGGTCAATATTGGTTTGACTTTTACACTATTGCTCGAGTTGACCAAAATTTTGATACCATTGTTACGGTGTGTAACACCTGTGCAATTTATATACATTTACTTATCTAAAAACTTTTTCTCTTCGCATTTCGACATTGCCTTAGCCTAAACCTGGATTAGTTTGTGACCAGTACCTAAGTTACCCATCAGCCAAAGCCAGAGCCCCTTTCCCAAAATTAACCCAACATACAATTCACTTTATTGCCAGAACCAAAAGTTTAAATGCAGGACCAACGAAAAAAGAAGAAGTAAGCCGTTTTATTGTGTTCAATTAGATAATAGTAACGGGATTTGATTTTTTACAGGTTTATGCTGACGAAAAGTATCAAATCTTGAGAATTAAAAGCTCAACTTACGGGAAAGACAATAAAATCCTCACAAATGATATCCTTTATGATTATGAATTAGGACTTGAGTATGGATTTACACAAGAAGGAAATTTTTCAGCTTCTCCAATGAGTTTATCAGCACCTGGCATAGTTGAAGATACACCATTCACTTATGGCAACTACAAACTCAATTTGAATCGATTGCTCAACTTTGATTTGAACTATCGTTACTTGGGACCGGTATTTTTCGTAAGAATGCAAATAATAACATTGATAACTCTAATCTTTTACTTCAAACACTTGAAAACAATAAATAACAACAAATTAATAATTTAAGGAGGATCGAGATGAGATTGGAGTACATGCATGGGAAATACTCAATAAAGATATGGAGGTTGGTGGAAAAGTTTATCCAAATGTCGTTACAACTCAGTATTTCAGTGGAATAACAGTGAGTCAAAAAAGTCTATCGCTAAAGATGCATTATATTCGTAAGTACATAATAATTGAAATATAATGATTTGAACAGGATGGACGAACTGGTTACACACTTGTTGGTACAACAAAGAAAGCTTATGACAGCAATGTAAGAATTAAACAACTCTCAATGCTTATTGGCAAGATCTTAAAGATAAAGTAAAAGAACTGATCCAAGTGAGCTAACGAGACGCAAGATGTAGAAGGCTAACCTAAAAAAATTTATTAATAATTACTAAATACTGAGCTTGGTTTTGGGATCTAGGAAACAGCTCGGATGATACTGATAGTTGCACAGAGGCAATGAGACTAAATTGACTGAAGGATGTAAACATCAGAGTTTAAAGACAAGCTCAAACTGATCACTTGAATATCAAAAAAATTGTTCGTTGGATAAGCTCTTTTGATTCTTTGAATAAGTCTATACCAACTGAATGTTGAATTTTCCTTTAATGATTTCAGAAAAAATTGCTTGCTTCTCTAACAACAACTTATTTCGATATTGGTTTTAAAATGAGCTCTTCAGATAGCATGGGAAAGTTTTCCGTTGAAGACTTCTATGTCGAAACAAAAGCCAAGAAAACCATAAAATTCTTTTTCAATTGCACAGGTAATCAAAAACCATCAAATTGTTGGAGTGATGAATCAAATCCAAATAAAATCTCCTTTTCCAAATGGGTGATACTTTCTACTTTGATGTTATTCAAATCCTTGTTAATTTCCGAATCATGGATTGAATGACTTACAGAAGTAATTTTCTTAGCTATTCATATTCTTACTTTTTCAATATTTTAGATGTTCCTTGCAACTACTTGAAACAATATTCTTATCAAATCCAAGATGCAGTTAAAAAAGCACTCGTCAACACTGGAACAATTTCAGCCTCAAGAATCACAAATATTGAAACAATAATTGATTCCAATGAGATAATTATTTATGTTACGATTTTGGACTTTCCAAGACTAAAAAGTAAAAAAAAAATCCCTTAAATTTCTTCTATTTGCTGATATTTTTGTTTTGTTCATTAGATGCATTCAAGATGCAAAACATGAAATTATCTGAGAAAACATTTACAACTTTAACTAGCATTAGAGTAGATGACGATGAAGCTTGTTTGAGGACAAATTCATATAAGCACGAACCATTTACGTAAGTATTTGACAAAATAATCATTTTTCGTTTTGTAACTTTTTGTATCATTTACAGAGCCATCGCATTCTGTAAGGCTGAAAATGGTGGGTTTTGTTACAGGATAGATGGTGCTAAAGTGAAACTTGTTGAAAAAGAGAATAATGGAATTTCTTGTTCAGTTTACATGACACCATTGAAGAACATTTATCGCTATAGTCGAGAATTACCTTTAGAAAATATTCATGAGAAGCTCGGTCACATTAAAATCTCATTGACTTCACCCAATGAAAACGAGATGTTCACATTGACTCCATACCAAGTGACAGATGTAACCAAAGTCAATGACGACGCTCCTTTAACGAATTCATTATATGAGAAGATTATTGAAAACACAAAACTAATCGAAGACAAACTTAATACAATTCAAGTTGTTGGTACTAATGACTTAGGTTCTTGCCGTCGAAAATGTATTTCATCTGCTGAGAATAATTGCCAATCATTCTCGCTCTGCGATTATTCGGGCAGAGTTGAATGTTTTTTATCAACTGTCACAAATATTTCTTCTGAAAAAATAACTCATGATAGATCTTGTAGGACTTATTTAATTGATAATCTAACAAAATATAAGAAAATTACGTTCAAAAGGTTTGATAATATTGAAAAGTCAGTAGCATTCGAGAGTTCTCTTGGAAAATGTGCTTCGTTGTGTTCCAATTCCGAGTCTTGTAAATCATTCCAATTTTGTTCTGGTTCATGCACTTTAGCAGGTTATTATACGGATGAATCAAGCGTTTATAGTGAAAGCTGCGATATTTATATTCGTAAGTAAAGTGAAGTGTTTAATGTACTCACCATTATAGTTTTATTTCTTCTAAAATTTGACCTTCTTTGTATTATATCAGCAAAAGTATTTGACAGATTCGAGTTGACCGGAAGATGGATCGTAGAAGACTTGTTTCAGACTGAACTGAACCTCAATGCTGATCAATGTGCCGCTCTCTGTTTTCAATGGAGTGATAATGGCACAATGTGTAAATCTTTTAATTTTTGCCCAACACATGGTAAAACATCTAGCTTATGTCATTTATCAAAATATTCAATACATGATGCTAGTGAAAAACTGATTCACTCTGACACTTGTCAAAATTATGAAAAGACTGAATACAGTGTGAATGAACAACTAAATAATATCAATAAAGTTACACATTCTTGGACAATTTTCGGAATCCTCGTACTATTCATCACCACTGGAATGATTTCAGGAGTTGCCGTTGCAGTAGGATATTTCAAATTTGCTTCTTACAATAGAGATGCATTTCAAATCTACAATCGTAACACATTCAGCTGGTCTAAGCAACTAAACGATGAAAGACAATCTGTGAATGGTGACGGTTTATTGCAAATGTCCTCTGAGTATGCTATTCCTGTAAATGAATGACTACAATAAAATATTGATATCAATACGAGAAGTACCAAATAAATTAGTTTGAATATCGTTCTCATGAATAAAGACAAGCTCATGTATTGCGCTTGATTTTCAATGAAGAAAATGGTAAGTAGATTAATGTGAAACTTTTGAAAACTAAAGAATATTGGGCACAGGGGTGCTAGCATATTTACTAGCATTTTAAGTTTGACACGTTAACTTTTGACTAGTTGAGCAACAAGTCAAATGACTGACCGTTTAACAGTCGCAAAAAATACCGACTAATAGTCCAAGACTTATTCACTACTAACAGCACCGAGTAGTACGCCGATTTCTGTATAAACTCGGATTGCTCCCTCGTGCACTCAATGTTGTTGTTTAATATTAGGTCACCATAATATCGTAATCCACTATGTAATCCACCATAATATCATCATAGACGTGACATATAGCACATATAGCAAACTGGCCTCAATAAAAACTTCTGAAAATATCCTGTCCTTTTACGCCCGATTAATGATGAAATATCTAAACAAATTTTTTTTGATCTCTATCTGGATCTTTTTCGAAATCTCTTCCAGTTCGGCAAAAATTGCCAGCTCATTTAGTGATTGAAATTTCATAAAGTAAATCTACAAGTAAATCTAGTAGCTGTAAAAGTCAAAAGCTAACATATCATTCCAATCTGAAATCTTTCAAATGTTTTTTCCATCACCCAGTAAACTCAGTTAAAATAGTTATATTTGTACAAACGCCAGTTTTTTTATCGTTAGTCAAAAAAGATTGACACTATCTCATCCACGTGCAATTATCATATTCTGAAAGCAATCAGAGCTAAATAAGAGATGCATTGAGATACGGAGCTGATGCTTTATCTATTTGCATGTGGCATCCGATAATACGGACAATATGGTGCATAATACGGTGAAAAAAGTGGTGGAAAAATGTGGAGCTCGCGGCTCATAGTTACCTCAAGCTATCTTAATGAAATCCAAGTAAAATATCCTATCGGTCCTGGCTCTTCAGTCCCCTTGATAGACTCGAACTCAGCTTAAACTGTTGTGATGACAGGTTAGACTGGACAAATTCGACCCGTGAGTGGATATTTTCTCAGTAAGTCAGACCTTCATGGTCGAACATCAAGATCTGACTTCTGATTAAGCACAACCGAGTGTTGAGATAAAAATGATCATATTGCTAAAAAGAATAATTGAGACTGCAGGGGTTTAGAGATCTTGAATGAACTTGAGTAATTTTAATGTTGATCTTGCTGAAAGAGCGATAAGAAGAGTAAAATTATCCAAATTATATTTAGTTCTATAAAAAAAGTTATCGTGAAACTGTCCAGAGCTTCGGAGTGCAAAACAAAGAAAACTGACCATTCATTTCTCAATGTTTGAGAAGATCTGCTTCCTTGAAAACGGCCGACTGTAAGCAATTCAATCGATAGTGGCTTTGCCTCACCTAATTCTGGGCAAGGTTTTGTTGCTCAAAGTTCCAAAACCAACTTTTCTTTACAATAGTTTAAAACCATGATTAGTTGACCTAAATTGTTGCACCTTTGAAAATTAATCTAAGAGAATAACGATTTATTGTGATTTGCAACTGATTTATCTAAAGGGTGCATTGTTTAAGAGTGAAATTATGGGAGCAAAAAGAGTAACATTTATTTACCTGATTGTGATGATTATGATGATGAAGATGTTGTTAAATATGATGCATTTTCATCGTCCATTTTCAACTTTATCTTCATCTTATCAACACATTTACCGTCATAGCCATCACAAGTAGATAAGTAAATGTTACTCTTTGCTCACTTGATTTTTCTCTTAAACAATACACCCTTTATTATTGTTTAATATTTGCATGAGAAACCGATAATGCATTTCTGTATCAGACTTTTTTCCATTGACTGATGATTCCTAAAAAGGATAATGATTGAGGAAATGAATCACAAAATTGATAAGTCTGTTTAGTGTGAATTCAGCGTGTTTCAATGAAATGATTCACCCACAGGCTTATTTGTCCGCGTATCATTGCACTTTTGTATCGGTCTACAGAGGGTTTTGTTTAATGTAGACTTAATATTTGCTTTCTGTCATCTTTATATACATGGATTTCATTCTGAATGTCATTACAAGTGCACACGATTCAAAAATTTCACACATTCGTTGGAAAATCTTGATAAATATTTATGATTAACTTATTAAACGTTTTATCACAAAAAATAATAGTCGACTAATGATTATCGATTTGAAAATTCATAAAAGGAAATGAAAATGATTCCTGGTTATGGTTTGCATTCAATGCTTGCTTATTCAGGGCGTTTTCATAATCACATTGATTTCTTAGGAATATAACCAGAATTGTGCTTTAAACATTCGCAATTTTTATTTAGCTAAAACAGTCGAGTATCATCAGTCTCAACCATCATTAAAGGAATATGCTTTTGTTGGCAGCGTTTGTAATTACTTGGACAACAATTATCAATGGAGTTTATTCAGGTAAATCTCACTACATCGACTGTGACAACATTTTGTGCTACATTTGTGTTTCATTGAAACTATTGCAGTGATGCCCATTGATCTTCCATTGGACATTGAAGATGGTAACTGGTTGATAAAAGCAAAGCTTACAGACGAAGTAAGTATAAATAGAAGTTCATTATTTCGTTCGCCTTTCAATCACCCACTCATCACAATTTTATGTAGAGCGATAGCTCAGTGCAAATCAAAGTCGATGAATACATTCAATCTAAAAATGGAACAATAAGAGGCAAAATAACAGCCAAAATAGGCAAAGAGGACCCAATGGACATATTTTATACAGACGCGAAGCACTACAAACGATTACGAGTTAGAGGTTTGTGTCACATCTTCAAAATATGTGTTCATTGATTGTGATAAACATCTTTATTGTCCTTAGATCCACTTTGTGACCATTTTTTGTACAAAAATAAAGACGGCTGGGATCGTTTCCTGGACGGAGTAGAAAAGGATAACTTTGCCAATCATTTGATATTGGTTGGACCTTCAGTTATATTTAGAATTAATAAATTGTCGCCTGTCTGGGTAAGCTTTTCATTAACTGTTCCTCACTGCAAATTAAAAGAAGCATGAAATTGATGATTCGATACAATTTTAGACCTCAGGTCAAGATGTTGTTATCAGGGGCTTTAAACAGCATAGAGCGACCTTTTCTCTTGATCCAACCCTCAATGTGTGGTTCTATTATAATGGTAACAGTCTTGAAGGATTGAAAAGACCGACTCGGGCTTTGTTTTCTGGTTATGATCACAAATCTTACGTGTGAACAGAAGGTCGATTCTGGTATGACTTATATACTATTACTCGAACTGACCAAAATTTCGATACTATTGTAATGGTGAGTAATATGATGAATGCCTGTGCTGTTTTATTTGTTTTCACATCGAATAACTTTTTTTCTTCGAATTTCAACATTGCTATAGCCTGAACCTGGCTTAGTTTGTACCCAATACTTCAATTATACTTCAACCAGCATACCTTTTCCAAAATTAACTCAACATGCATTACATTTTATTGTCAAAGCCAAAGATTTAAATGCAGGACCAGAGAAGAAAGAAGAAGTAAGCAGTATCATTGTCTTTGATTGTTTAATAACAAAATTGATATTTAACAGGTTTATGCTGATGAAAAGAACCAAATCTTACGAAGCAAAAGTGCTACTTATGGAAAGGATAATAAACTCATTAACACTGATATCATTTATGATTATCAATTAGGACTTGAATATGAATTTACAGATGAAGGAAAATGTTCAGTTTCTCCGATGAGTTTATCAGCACCTGGTCTAGTTCAAGATGCATCATTGACTTATGGCAACTATAAACTTGATTTGAATCGAATGCTTAACTTTGATTTGAATTATCGTTACTTGGGACCAGCACTTTTCGTAAGAATGCAAATAATAATTCTCATCTTTTACCTCAAACACTTAAAAACAATAATTTACAATAAATAATTTTTAGGGGGATCGAGATGAGATTGGAATACATGCCTGGGAAATACTCAATAAAGGCGCAGAGCTTGGTGGCCAATCTTATCCAAACGTCGTTACAACTCAGTATTTCAGTGAACTAACAGTAAGTCAAACAAAGTCTGCTGAGAAACAAATATTATTGTGATATTTTGATACAACAGGATGGACGAACTGATTACACACTTGTTGGTACAACAAAGAAAGCTTATGACAGCAATGTAAGAATTAAATAACTCTCAATGCTTATTGGCAAGATCTTCACGATATAAAAGAGCTAATTCAATATACATCTAACATTATAAGTTATAAAAGCGAGGCTAGCGTCAAGATATTTTGGGCTTAATTCTCAAACTTAGCTCAGTTTTCAAATCTTGAATAAATGCAATTTTAATTTGAAATTGATTAACACAAAATTCACTGGTAGATCAAATTGACTTGAATAAGAAATATTAATAAAATGGCCAAACTATAAGCTCACGCAGATACGCACAAAACTTAACAAAAAAATTAGCTCTTTTAAATCTTTGGTCATGTTGACTCTCTTCAGTGAACGTTTCTTCAAATATTTCAGAATAAATTGCTTGCCTCCCTCACAAAAAGTTACTTCAATTATGATTATAAGATGAGTTCTTCAGATAGCATGGAAAAGTTTTCAGTTAGAGACTGCTATGCTGACCCGAAAGCCCAAAAAACAATAGCATTCTTCTTCACTTGCACAGGTAAGTAGCAAACTATGTTCGAATTTAATATCTTTCTCAGGTTGACAAATCCTCAGTAGCTTTAAAAAGCGTGTCTTTTCAAGTTCAACGCAGTTGCTACCTTGATGTGACTCATCATCTTGCAGAAATATATTGAAACTATTCATATACGCTAATTTTTGTTCAATATTTTAGATATTCCTTGTGATTACTTCAACCAATATTATTATCAAATGCAAGATAAAGTTAAAGAAGCACTTGTCAATGCTGGAACAATTTCAGCATCAAGAATCGCGAATATTGAACCAATTATAGGTTCTAAAGAGATAATTACTTATGTTACGATTTTGGACTTTCCAGGAATAAAAAGTAAAGATAAAGTTTAGACAAAATTTGTTCAATCAGCTAATATTTTGTTTTGTTTTGGTAAATAGATGCATTTAAGATGCAAAATATGAAATTAGCTGAGGACACATTAGCAACTTCATCTAGCGTTATGATTGATGAAGAAGCTTGTTTGAGGACGAATTCATATAAATATGAACCATTCACGTAAGTACTTCAACAAATGTACCATTTTCCGTTTTGTAACCTTTAGTCTCATTTACAGAGCCATCGCATTCTATAAGACTGAAAATGGTAATGTGTGTCAGAGAATTGATGGTAAAAAAGTAAAACTCATTGAAGATGAGAATAATGGCATGCCTTGTTCCGTTTTCATGACACCATTGAAGAATATTTATCGTTATAGTCGAGAATTACCTTTGGAAAATATTCACGAGAAACTCGCTCATATTGAAATCTCACTGGTTTCCCCCAACAACAACGCGATGTTTACATTGACTCCATACCAAGTGAAAGATGTAACTAAAGTCAATGACAATTTAACTAATTCAATATATGAAAACATCATTCAAAACACCAAACTAATGGAAGACAAGCTTAATACAATTCAAGTTTTTGGTACTATTGACTTAAGCTCGTGCCATCGAAAATGTGTTCAGTCAGCTGAGAATAGTTGTCGATCTTTTTCATTTTGCACTTATGCTGATAGAGTTGAATGCTTTGTATCGACGATTTCAAATGTTTCATCTGAAAAAATAACTCATGAAGCATCGTGTGGTACCTATTTAATTGAGAATCTAACAAAATTTAAGAAAATTTCGTTAAAAAAATTTAACAATATTGAAAAATCTGTAGCATTCGAGAGTTCTCTTGGGAAATGTGCTTCATTGTGTTCCAATTCCGAGTCATGTAAATCATTCCAATTTTGTTCTGGTTCATGTAGTTTAGCAGGTTATTATACGGATGAATCAAGCGTTTATAGTGAAAGCTGCGATATTTATTTTCGTAAGTAAAATGAATCCGTTTTTGCATCAATTAGAATAAATATTGCAAACTAAATTTTGATTCTATTTGTATCACAGCAAAAGTATTGGACAGATTTGAATTAACTGGAAAATGGATCGTAGCAGACGTGTTCCACACTGAACTGAATCTCAATGCTGATGAATGTGCCGCTCTCTGTTTTCAATGGAACGATTATGACACAGTTTGTCAGTCTTTCAATTTTTGTCCAGCACATGGCAAAACATCGAGCATGTGTCATTTATCGAAATATTCAAGACATGATGCTAATGAGAAACTGATTCACTCTGATACTTGTCAAAATTACGAAAGGACTAAACAGAGTGAGAATGAACAACGAAATACTGAGATTATCAGTAAAGTTACACATTCTGGACAGGTTTATGGAATCATCGTACTATTTGTTACCACTGGACTGGTTTCTGGAATCGTTGTTGCAATGGTGTATCTCAAATTTTTTTCTGTAAAGAGCGATGCAACTCAAATCTACAATCGTAACACATTCAGTTGGTCTAAGCAACTAAACGATGAAAGACAATCTGTGAATGGTGAAGGTTCATTGCAAATTTCATCTGATTATGCTGTTCCTGTGAGTGAATGAAGAGAATAAAATATTGAAATAAACTTTATAAGATCCAAATAATCTATTATGTTACTATCGTTCACATGAATAAAGCCAGCTTCAAGTATTGTGCTTGATAATTCCTATTGAGAGATAAGAAGTATATTATTGTGAGAGCTTCGTAAACTATCAAATACTGGGCGCAGGGTAGTTGTATGCACAGTTGGGGTTTCCAGTTTGACACGTTTATTTGAACTTTAAACGGGATTTTCAAAGAGCATCTTTCAACATTTTATATTATCAATACTGGTTGGCAAAAGCAATTGGAAGCTGATTTTTAAGTTACAACATTGAGTATTGAAAAAGTTGTAGCCTTATCCGATAGAAGCAGTGGGAAATTTTAGTTTGCCGTTACTTTGACCTTTACTCTTTTGGTAAAAATCAAAACCATTCAAAGATAATCACTCAAAGTCGAAAATTCGCAAAATCTTAGCAATAATATAAAAATTATAGAATCATTTGATCATTAACTGATGAGATCAAGTGGATAAGAATGCAGAATAATGGATTACATTTAAATAGTGATTCAGTTGACGATTAATAAATTGAAATGTTTTATTATTTCTATTATCATTTCTTTTTCTCATCATTTTATGCATTTCATGTTGAGCATTTGCTGATTTGACTTCAATCATGCTAATGATCATCTTTATCTCCTATGACTATGCACAGGTTCTTGAATATCTCGAAGCAAACACAAATGACCCAACTATAAGTGCTTTTATCGAATCAATCAATCCAAGCATTTTTTGCCTTCCTTACTTTACTTCTCCTTCTTTACTCCTCTAAGTCTATAATAGCATTCCAAGATTGCATCCGCATAATTCACTAATATATACTTGATTGTCATCTCTTCTTTTTTTACATTCAGCTTAGTTTTTCTCTTCTACCTCTTTTCCTCTCTCGATCACATCCAAAAGCTCTTTTTGCCCAACCCGAACAAAAAACAGGATTGTCTCTTACTTGAGCTAATTCATCAAACTCACCAATTTCTAAAAGAAAAGAATTTTTTTTCTACTTCACCATCAAAATGATCACCAGCTCTATGACATTTGCTGACTGTCTTATTCATCTTCTGATCATCATCATCATCCTTGCTTACAGCTCCTAAATCTGTAGCTCAGTTTTTTGTATTTTTTTCATTTTATATTTTTCATCATTTCCTTGCAACTTTTTTTCCAATGATTTTCCTTCCTGTTAAGCAAAGACCAAAATGTATTTCTTTCATTCTTTTATGAGTAAACTCATAGGCACAAGTCATAGGATCCAGTGAATCAAGCTCAAGCTAGATGTCATCATTGTTCAGCACAAAAATGATCGCAATGACTTTCATTTAGTCGCCTTATTTTTCGAACTATTTTCCACTAAAATTTACTAAATATTCAACAAAAATCGTTTGCACTACTTTAGCACAAAATGCTCAAAACTGAAAAAATCTAATAATCTCTATGCTAAGGTTTCCCTTCATTTTAATTAATACATCAAAGCTTAAACAAAAGTCTATTATCTCAAGTTTTACCTCAACTTGATGATGAATTTTACTTACTTTGCTTTACTTTTTCCTAGCATTTTGATACTTTTTTATATCAATCATAATTACCATAATGAAATGAACTAGGAGATAAAAAAGTGCAAAGTGAAAAGAAGGAAATGAAAAAAAGTTATAAAATGTAAATAATGATTGTACAGCTTTGGAGAAGTGCAAAAAAGGCCTCGAAAAATTATCATACCTTTTCACTATTCCTTAAAGATATAATCCTTCTCAAGACTGTTAATTCTGATAATTTGTTGACTAAGCGTTTTCAGCCTTCCCTTGACTTGAACATTTATACGGTTTTGATTAATGTCAATTGTCTCTGAAATTGAATCTCTAATACTTTGTTCTTGTGGTTTGAGATAAGTTTAGTTTGACTAATTGTTTCTCAAACTTTTAGTAGTAAATAAAATCCGACATGAATACAGTGAAAAGAAAAGAGTTTCATTCAAAAAAATCGAGATTCACTTTCTTTCGCCTTCGTCTTGATGGAAATTCAAGTTTGCAAAATTGATAAATAATAAACGTCTAAATGCTAACATATAGAATGAAAAACGGACTCAACAGCAAGAGGGAACAGGAAGGAAAGTTGCAAGCTGGGAGTAAAAAGTCCGCAACATTGTATCTTGAAAGTTTAATAAAGTTGAAATGTTAACTTTTGATATTCAAAGAAATGATAAGTCAAAAGAGAATGAAAAATGAAAAAATTGAACATAAAAGATGATGATGCTTTTCTTAGACATTTTGCTGTTTGAATTTTTCTTATGTAAAAAAGTAAAAAGGTTGAGCAAAAATGAAAAAAAAGAGTAAAGCTGTTAGAGCAAGACTTGGACATTATCATGGGAATGATGAATTTTTTGCTGTCCTATTCTCGTAGCCATTGTTAGGCTAAAAAAAGTTAAATATTAATAACACAAAAGAGGTGAAAAAAGGAAGAGATGAAGATGAAAAAGTGAAGCCGGGAAAGATGATCAAGGAAACAAACTGAATTTATGAAATTTTGGAATATTGATAATCCAATGTCCATAGTTTTCTTGCAATCACTTTTTTTCCTCTTCTGTTCATCTTCCATATCATTTTCTCTGATTTTCTCTTTTTCCTACTCAATCTCTCTTGACTTCTTTATGCTCTCTTTTATCCGGCAACGCTTTGATTGAAATGATGCATGTCAGCAGAATTTAATTTGACAACATTTCCCAACTGACTTAGACAAACAAGTTGCAAATCCTTTTTATACATAAACATTAGCTTGGAAGGAGCAATAGGAAGAAGCGCTTTTTCCTCACCTTTTATTTTTCTCCTTTCATTTTCTCCTTCTTTCAGTCGTCATCATCTTCGTAAACATTTTCACCTTGCATTTTGTATCTCTTTTTTCATGTTCAATTTTTCAAAATTTTCTACTCTGCATGATGAAACAAAAAGATAAAGTTACAAAAAGCGAACTGATTTTGATGCTACAGTCTTTTCACACTTATTTTGACAAAAAAATCAGAGCCATCTATTGGTATCGAAACTCTAGCCCTAGCATTAACAGTGCTAGCTTAGTACTTTCGTCTTACTATTGGCAATATAATAGACGGCGCTGTTTTTTTTGTCAAAATAAGTGTGAAAAGACTGTATTTCAATTTCTCTTCTTTTTCAAGATTTGCTTTCAACTTCTTTCATTATTTGAAATCCACATAATCCATTATACCAAAGTCTTGGGGCACACGCAACTAGAAAGAGCGTAAACCAGTGCATAGAATGAACACTCCGATCGTTAGCCTTTTTGCATTTCTTGCACTTGACGCAATTATTTTCCTCTAACGTTTCATTTTCCTGCAAGGGAAAATTACAATACCGACTTCCTTAATGCTTGAAACTAACATTGTAACTTTTATAATTAGTTGATAGCTCACTGGTCAAAGAATCGACAAAGTTGGAAAGCTTTACCAAAGAGTCAATATTGTCCAGATAAGAGAGTTCGGATTAAAGATTGATAAATGGCTAATTTACGATCTTACGATAAGTTAGGCTGGAAAAGTCTAACTTTCACTACTCAAATAGCAGCAATATTGATATTAATATTTAACTGATTTGACTCTCGATCGCAATAAACTTTTTATAAAACGAAGTAAAAAAGTTCTTTGGGATGGAATTGTGAAAAGATTAATTCTAAGAAGTGAAATTTCGACTAGATTGAATATAAACTGTTATAACTATTGAATGACGAGAAATAATGTGTAATAAGGTCTAATGACAAGTACTTTGAACTTGATTATTATGAAAAGCAAAGAGACTGAAGTAAATTCAATCAATTTCGGTAAAAGAAGAGAAAGAATAAGGAAGCAAATGGTGGTAAATGAAGACAAGCCATAAGAAGGAAAACAAAATGAATATATGTGAGACAAGAACAGATAGATTGAGAGAAAAGTCACTTTGGTTCTGACAGAAATAAACTTGTTGGCCTGCAGGCAAATTTAAGAAGGAAAAGTTGGCAACAAGAAACTAACTACATCGAGATGAAACAAAGTTTTCACAAAAGACAAATGAAGAGCAAATAAAGCACAATTTAACATTACAACCTTGCTACCTTCTTACCATAGCAAGAAGAAGAAGAAGAAAAAAAATCAAAAGAAAAAGAAAAGTAAACCAAAAGAAACCTTTAAGAATAACATTTTGCAGAACTTTTTGCTTCCATAACTTTGTCTAACTTGATAACAGATAATATATTAATTTTATTAGTTTTACCTTCTTTCCTTTCATCGGTTCAAACTATTTACTCAACCCATTCAAAGCTAAACACTTTTCATGGTTAATTCTCATTGCCTTTTTCCATGTCATTAAAACAATTTCAAGTCTCGCTTGTTTATACATTTTATAATGAAAAGGTAAATATTGGGTTAAAAAAAGGTTTTGAATAAAATTTTTTTTTAATCTCAAGTAAATTGCTCAGTTCAAGTTGACAAAAATGAATGTTGTGGAAACTGAAAAGATGAAAGGTCAAAGTTTTGGATGAATAGTTGAACAAGATAGAGAGTCAGGTAAAAGGGAAAGGCAAATAAAGGCAAAAATTAATTGAAAGCGCAATCATTGACTAAACTGGTTAAACCGAAAAGATGAAAAGGTTTTCATGTTTTCCCAGATTCAATGTATTCTTTCAAGTTATTTTGTTTAAAGTAAATTATCACATTTAGACTGGGAGTGATGATTAAAACACAACAGACATTTCTTGCAAGAGGGAAAATATTTTCCCTCTCTTTGTGTGCTCTTGTTCATGGCACATTTATTAGCATGTAATAAATTGAACAATGACAAAGAAGAAAAAAATTGACAGAAAATGGTAAATTGCATTGAAAATGTATTATTATTGCTTCTATTATTATCATCCGTCTCACTCTGCTTGCACCATCAGTAAAGGGAGAAAGTAAAGTTTGATTGACTTAGTTTGTCACCACAAATTAAGTTGACTAAAATTGATACTGATTCCTTTGTCAATGTGAATGTGCTTACTTGGATGACTTTTGCCTTGCTCGTTGCTCTTCATCCAACATTCAACCAACTCACTCCCAATGCCATTCCATCTCACTTTTTCTCATCCCTTCTCTTTTGCACTCCCTTTCAATTCACTTTTGTTTCTTATTTTTTTTCTGTTCACCTTTTCTTTCCTTCTCTGGTTTCTTCTCCCTTCTAAGTGAGTTACGTTTTTGTTACTCTGTAATCATATGCATGAACAGTAATTCATTCAATATGGAGAAGAGGAAGAAAAATAAGGTTCAACTTGAATAAGTTGTTTTCTAGCTTTTTATTCATCTTTATCTTCTTCTTCTTCTTCCACTACTTCTGTTTCTTCATTTCATTTAAAAGGTGACAAAACGAGAAGGGAGGAAACACGTAAAGTGACACACTCAAAGTTTCAAGATTTCAATCAACAGTTGACAGTTGATTCCAAAAGAAAAGGAAAAATTAACATTTTTCTCCATTATTCAACCTTTGTCTCTACACTTTGATTGACACAATTTGATTTTACGCTTATCATTTAATAATTGGTTCAATAGTCGACTCAGTGTTTTGTGGTTTCATTTAATAGCGTAAATTAAATTGTTAAATATACTTCAATTGAGCTCAACTTTGGAGCAACAATTTTGTTTCTTTAAAAGACTTTGATAGAGAAATCATTTCATGGAAAAAAAACTTGTTGGATTTCGTCTTTTCACACTCTTTTCGCATTTGCATCATTTGTTCAATCTGTTTTCATTTCCATTTTCATTCAATCGTTGCTGCTTCTTGAAATTGCATTGATTTACATTATTACCTGAGATTCATGTATAAATGTTTAAACAATTTATGATTAATGATGTTTCCTTAAAACGATTATTTAGACATTTTTCATTTACTTTTCTTTCTTTTACCGAGTATTTTTGGGTTTCTCGTTGCACAATGTTACTCGAGAATTGCTCAAAGCTTTTCTGTTGAATTTTTTACTTCTTTTGCCCTTCATCACCGCATGATGATACGAGATGACAAGATTGGAGGTTAAATACGAAAAGTTGAACAATGGAGTGGAAAATGTTTTTTTACCTCTCCACTCAAATTAGCCGGAAGCAGATTGAAATTTCAATTTTACTTTTTCACACTTTACTAATTTCTTGTTATCGAAAAATTAATTTCAATCGTAATATACATTTTGATATCATTTTTACTCCCTTCTTCTGTCACAATTCTTTGTTTCACTCATCATTCTCATTAAACTTGTTTCACTCTACTTTTATCAAAAATACATTTCAATTTGCTGCCTTTCAATGAGAACAAAGTAATTCAGAAGAAAACACTTTTTTATTAATTTTCCTACGCTTCTTGTTCTTCTCTCAAGATTACATTATTGTTACAAGTTTATTGAAACACATGAATAGACTGGGTTGAACAGTTTTCACACTTCAGTACCAAGTATTAATATCTGACAGATTTTCCTGAAAATTACTTTTCCAAGATTAAGTTACATGATTTAATCAAATCTCGAAATTTCCTAAACTAAACCATGCAAAATGCATAACAATTAGCTCTAATTTATTTTTGTCACTCGATCCAACACGATCATCGGTAAAGGAACATGTATCACACAAACAAACCCTCGTCAATATGGCAAAACCTGATTTCTTGTAAGAGGACATCAAAAAGTTATGTTAGATCTCATCAAAAATTGCATGAAGTATAGCGTTAGTCCATAAACGCACTCTAAAGTTAAAAGGTTTGCAATGATGTCTCGCACCCGCCACATGATAGAATGCTGAAGTTTTGTGCAATGACATTTCTTAAAGACACATGGCTATCACTTAACAAGAATGATTTTCATCAGAGATCTTGGATCACGTATTAATAGATCGCTTCACTTTGAACGGTCGGCGTTTTGTGAGACTCATGCCAGGGTTGATTGGCTTGATTGGCGCAAAATACTCCATTCAGTACTGACTTCAGCTAAACAAGAATGTTTTTTTGCTTATTTCTGCAGACTAAATATACTCGAGGTGCAAAACCTAAAAATCAACTTGACTCTGGCTCTTAGCCAACTACTTTTTTAGAATAATAATCAGCATTAAAAACTTTATTTGCTTCATTAGTTGCTCGTCTGCAGAACACATTGTAATTAAACTGTGGATGGAATGAAATTTTATTCGAATTGTTTTTTTTCATAAAGTTCAAAGCAACTCTCTTTCCATTATTTTGCAAAGGCTCAATGAAAAGTGAAAAACAAGTTGCAGTTTTTTTCGTAAAGTTTTACATTTTCAAGGATTTTCATCAAAATTATTAATCCGTTAGACTTGGTTGATCTGCGTGTGTAAAACAAGTTTACTTGTGACTGAATCGGATTAGAATCGACTTTTAAATTTACATTTTCTGATTTCTACAGTAATTCAACTAATCGTTGGTTCGATTGAGTTTCCTACCCTGATTAATTGTAATAGACATTTAATTTTACTTAAACACGCATGTTAGCTTGGTTAAATTAATTTGAAATGGAAATGGTTAAAGTTGCTATCAACCAAGATTAACTAATAAATAAACTTGATGTAAAATCTCTTTAATTACAGTGATGTTTAGAGACAATCAAAGTGGATTATAAGAGAGAGAAGTTGACAGAAGTCAGGATGATGACAAATTAGTCACATTAGGAACATCTACATTGAATTCCTATCCAACCTTCAAGCGAACGACAAAAACTCATAAAAATAGTTGTTTACCACTAGATGATTTTAAAAGGAAACCAGAAGAAGCACGAAAAGGATCCTCGCTCAACATATCGATGATAACGCATTTATGATAACGCATTTATGATAACTTTAAAATATCAATTATTGGGGAAAGTTTCTTTAAATCGAGTTGCTCTGAAGGTAACTGAAAATATTCATAACTCCCAATCCCTGATAAAATGGGTTGATATCTTTTTCTCTTTGATTTGTTCTTTATTAAATAGAAAGTGTACAAAGTGTGGTTGACACTTTTCGCCCTAATAGAAGGTGAAGATGATGTTTCTGATGCGAGATGAGTAAGATGAGATGAAAAGAAAAAGAAAGAAAGAAGAAATGAGAAATGACAGCGAGAAAAGTTGGAGTAAAGATCAAGTGAATGGAAAGCTTATCAAGAAATGATTAGCTGTTGATGCTTTATAAAGTTGGATATTCAGAAGTTGGCAAAAGATGAACCCTGAAAGGGAAAAGTGAATATAAAGGTGAAGGGGCTCGAGGAATGCATGCGAGTGAGCATTAATTTGAAAGGTGCAAACCGGGTTAGCTTTTTCCAAACCTGTCATTTCTATTTCAATCTGGATTGAAAATTTCCTCTGGGAATTGAAATAGTCTCCGGAAATCCATTAAATTGGCTGACAGAATTAAACTCTTAGGCTTCATGCTTTTCTCACTCTTTTTATCCACAATCTTAGCAAGACTTTCTTCTGATGAAGATGGTTCACTAAGATAAATAGGAAATCTATTCTGTTTGTTTATCAAACACTATTTGACTGTTGATTTGAGCTTTGATCTTTTGCCACTTTATTGATGAATAAAGAAATAATGAGTAATTGTAAGCTGCAATAAAAGTCAATGGAGAGAAAAGTAAAGGAGTTTAGGAAGAAGAAGAAGAAGAAGAGAAAAAAGTTGAACCTGTGTGTACAATGAATGGTGAGAAGATGAAGATGAGAGAGAATAAGAATAAGAAGGAATAAAAAGAAGGAGAAGAAAAAATAATAGTTACCAAGCTATCTGATTGAGTTTGGTTTTCTTCTGGAATTGGAAATAAAACTAACAAGATAAAAGATGCTAAGGGAATCCAACAAGAATTCCCAAATCAAGTGGATAGGAATCAATTATTTTACTTAATTTGATGTCATTCACATTGACCACAGAATTTTAGTCGAAAATTGCAATTAAAAATGAAAATGAATCGCAGAATCAATTGAATGGAATAAATGAGCAAAATTTAAATTTAAAATGTTGACCATTGTCTACTTGTTAAGTCGATCAAATTATTCAATGAAAAGAACGAAAATGAAAGTTGAATGGAAATTGATTTTATCACTTCTTTTAACAGTTTTATTTTTCACTTGGAAATGTTCGACTGCTGCTTTTGCTCACTTTTCAGCTAAAAAGTGTTGATTAAAAGTTTCCCGTCAACTCATCTAATCATTTAATTGATAATTCAAAAGTTATTCACTTGGTTTAGCAAGTGTTTAATCAAGTTGCAAAAAGTACAACAGAAGTCTATTTTTCTTCATCATTCCCAGCAATCCATCTCTAACTCCATGATATCCTAAACACTTTGAACGATAATCTATTTTGCTTTATCAGAATAACCTTCATCTCTGCCTTCATCTTCCTTCTCTTCTTGTTGTTCTTTTTTTTGCTTCTTCTCTCTTCTTTAACACTTTATCCTTTGCAATTTACTGAGCAAGAAAATGAATGGATAAAGATGAACATGATTGGTGTTAACTGTAGAATGAGTGAGTAAGAGAGAGAGAGAGAGAGATGATCATGAATGCTTATCATGATACATGTTGGAAGATAAAATAATGATGATGCAGATGATGAGTTAGAGAAGTGAACAGAGTGAGCAATATATTGGTGGATGAAGAAGCAAGTAATACCAAAGTAACAGCAACAGACGATAATCAGTCAATTGTGACTTGGTTAAACAGTTAACTTACTTCTAAAATTAACTTTGATCAATTCCCTAATCATTGTGACTTATTGTTTCAAATTAACCAACTGAGACCATTTAAGGTAAGGATAAGTTTATCATTTCAAATGAGGAGGCGTTGATGAAGATAAAGATGGTTTCATGTGTCCAAGAGTTGCGAAATAAAAGGTAAAGGGAAAAGTATAAGGATAATGATGATGATGATGATAAAGATTGGAGATTAACTTCAGAAGGAAGGAAAAACCATCAGAAATTGTCTTTGAATCTCGCCAAAAGTCGCCAACATCGAAAATTGCTCCAAACCAAAATGATTGAAATTTTAAAAAAATCCATCTTTCTACATCAACAAATTCTCAATCAATCAAAACAAAATTTCTTTACAGTAATCAGAATAACAATTTATATCTAAATCTTTAGTCGCAATAGTTTAACACGGAAGTGAACACAAATTGATCACAAGCGATAATATTGCTATCACAACTAAAACTTAACTAGAACTGGTCGAAGTTTCCATTCTTGGAATTAGAAGTGTATCATTCCTGACTGCTTGGAATGAATGAAACTGAGATTTTATAACTTTGTATTTGGAAGCATTTTTTTGTTAATAAAGCTCTTTGGCTCAAACTTTTCATTTCCTAATTTTGTGTGTTTTTCTTTGATTTGTTTCATTGCATGAAGAAGTGTTGAAGTTTGGAGTAAGTTTTGCGATTCGATTAAAAAGCAACTGTAATGAGATATTTTTGTAATCAAGTAATTAAGTCCTTTCATAATTCCTTCTTTGTTTCATTTCAACATTCAATTTTTTAATCAAATGCAAAAGTTTATCATTTCAAAAGTGAAACGTTTTCAAATTCATTGTAATACTCTGCAAGAGTTAACAGGTATTACTTGGTTTCACGTAATGCATATAAAAATGAGAGAATCCAGATTGAATATTCAACATCTTTATTAAATTTGAAAAGATATTTGATTAGTTTATTTAGAATGAAAATGAAAATGAAAATGAATAGAAAGTTTCAAATTACTTTGAACAAGAGTTTGGCCCAAATCTTTAGTCATTCAGCATTCATTAACCCTAACTGAATGATGCTTATGTTGAATCAATATTGTTATGAAAAAAATCCTCATTTCTAGCAAAAATACCTATTCCAACTCATGTTGGGAATGGGAAACTTTGCAATTTTACTGAATTAATTTACTCAAAACTTTAATAGTTGACTAAATGAACTTCAAGTGTCCACTAAACCAAGCATTTTGCTGATCGTCAAGAGTCCAACATCAAAATGAAAAAGATGAGTTGAAGCATGTTAATCTCGAGTGTTTTCACTTAAAAAGTTCATTAGAAAACTGTGAAAATCTAATTTGATTTTCGCTAAAAATTGGTAAACAGTTGAAATTAGATTTAGAAATAAAAGCTCAATACAAATAGAAATTTGACTTCGACCAGTAAACAAAGTTCTTTCAGAATTCAATTCCGATATGAGGCAAGCTTGATGCAACATCAAAGATCTTCGCTTTTGTTGAAGTACTTTCAATTTCTCAATATTTGCTGACGAAAATGAGAAAAAGCAAAATCATAAAACTGTTTTGTCCAAGCTCTTAATGATTTTCCATCCATCATTTAACAATTTAACGTTCAAAATTGAAACATTGCCGTTTACGAGTTGACACAATAAATAGAAGATTAAATCTCAATTTAGTTTTATTTCAATTACAATTATTCATTAAATTCACCATTACAAAGGTTTCAAAAAGGAAAGTAAATCAAAATCGTTGATAGTTTTTCATTAATCCAAGTTATTTCCACAGAAACATTTCAACTGTAAAATGAAGAGAAGAAGAGGAGAAGAAGAAAAATCAAACAATTTCTTCTACTCAATGTAAATCATTCTTATATAACTCAAACATTTTATCTCATTCCAATCTCTGAATCTTCAACAACTTCAAAAGACCATTTTTCATCGATTTTTCATCCAAACCCAAAAGTAAAATAGCGTCACTCTGTTTGGCAACACTTTTATCTCTGTCATACTTTTACAACTTTTCATGACTGAGCAAAATGCTTTGCTAAAATTTACACTTTTCAAATTTTCTCTTTTCTTTCCTTTTCTCTTTGAACTTTTTTTTCTCTTTCCAGGAAGAAGAAGAAAAAGCAAAAAAGCAAGGAAATTCAGCAAGAAAAAAAGAGCTTGAAATGAGCTTAGCTAGCTTCTTATTTCCTATCATTTTCCACCTTTCATATAATTTATTGCATTCGTATTTGTTTGTATTTAGACACTTTAACTGCACTTTGTACCATTGTGAATTACATATTGTGGTAGTAAATTTCAACTCATCTCATCAAATCACATCAATCCCATCATAAACATTATCACCATCAGAAATGATCAATTGTGCCATGAGAGGAGAGAAGAAGGCAAAATTAGAACTAACTCGATATAAAGCTAATAGCTTTTCAACTCGATACTGCAAAGTACAGTCAAGTATCATTAATGTGATTTGCTTTTCCATTTCTTTTCATTTTTACCTTTATTTTCGAGAGAACAAAAAACTTCTATTGTCACATTTACCGAATTAGTTTTACTTTTTCTTCTCCTTCTTCATCTTAATCAACTTTCGTCGGATCCAGTTGCAGTAAATGTTGGTATAAAGTTGAACCTGCAAGAGTCAAGAGTTGGATAATGAAGCCAATAACTAATCGAGAAAAAAATTAATTAAACGATGAATTATCAGGCAATTGATTTTAATGGCAATTGACATTGTTCCAGTTCCAAAATGTTTTCATTTTTGCGCAATTTTTGCTCTTTTCTCTCTTCTTTTTGCTTTAGCGGAAAAGGATTTGAATTTTTCATGAAAAGAGAAACATTATTACTCAAAGTGAATCAAGATTCATTCATTTGATAAGCTGAAAATTGAATGAAGATGGTGAATGGGTTGAGGGATACAAAACTGGTTGCAACTTGAAAATGTTGCAAATAATTGGATTTCAAGATGAATGAAAAATTATCTTTGAGTTACTGAATCTGTCAAGAATGAAAGGCTGTATTGCATTAAATAGACTCAGCTAATTAACTTTGCCAGAATCGGATAAATCTTTGTCAACCACTTTTGACTTGGATGGTCGGTGAAGGTAACAAAAAAATTGAATATCAATCAACAAAACATCTGACAAAGTTGAAATGGAAAGAAGAGGAAAAAAGTGAAAAACAAAAGAATCACAATTGCAACATGAAAAATCATTATTCATCATTTGGTCCAATTTTATTACTCATCTTCTAACAGCTTCCCTGTCAAACTCGCCGGAATCCCAGTGAGAATTCAATGAGGTAAGGTGTTGATTGTATGACAAGAGAAATGCAGCTAAATAGATGAAAATAAATGTACAAAAACAATTTACGCCAACATGGAGTTGGCAACGATAATGATTGAGTAAAAAAAGCAAAAGAGGAAAGAAAAGACTGAAACATTGCAACAATTGGCTGAGTCAATTTCAGAATCAGTTTGAAAAAAAGTATAAAATTGAAACTTTGAATCAAATTTACTTTTTACCTTTAATGAATTATGAAATTGTTGAAACTTTAAACTAAAAGGATTGACTTTGTATCTAGTTAGACATTCGTAATGAGAAAAACTTTTAAATGTTGAAGGTTCAATTTAAATGGGAAATCGTTTAGTCAAAGATTTCCATCAAAACTCTTAATCAGTGAATTAATAGCAAGATAATTATCAGGAAAAAGAAAATTTTTGCCCAAAAAATGACTGGGAATATTTAAAATGTTGGTTAATAAGGGTAAATGATATGTGGAGTTGAAAAGAAGCGAGCAAAATGAAAAGAGAGTGAAAAGTTGAAGGATAATGCTGAGGGAATATGGAAAGATGATGAGCTTAATGAAACAGGTAGTAAAGCACTTTCATCAACTAAGCTAATTGACTTCATCAGGAGAGGAAATTAGCTTTGAAACTTTGTTATATCATGGGTTTTGTGCAGTGAATAATGTGAACTCTTGCAAGTAAAGAAACCGTGTTTCATGGAATAAGGTAAAAAGAAAATGATAAGAAGGAATCAAGAATGGAAATGGGAAAAAATGAAAAAGTTTCAGTTTTCTTTACCTTTAATTACAATTGAAGGCAACTTGAGAAAATACTTTGAACTTCATATTTTACTTTTCTCAAGACTTTCATTTCTTCAAATGTCTTTCATCAAATATCACTAAACAGTTTCAGATTTATTAGGATAAATATTTTCGACACATTTCGATGTTAAGAGTTTCAGACTTTTCTCGATCAATTTGCAAGAATTGTCTCAACGTTTGACAGAAAAGACTATTTTTGTTTCGTTAAAATGCATTTCATTACAAGTTTTTAATTCGATATCAATGTGCTCTCGAAGTTGTTTGCTAACTTGAGCTCGATTCGGAATAATTTTGATTATTTGATGCCAACTCTTCATATTTGCATTGAATGTCCTGATTACTGATAGAAATGTTTTTTTCTATTTCTTCATTTTATTCTTTGATCATCATTCCCTGTATTGAAATGTCAAAACTTGAATAATGAAAAAGGAAAAAAGCTCACAAATCTGATGAAATTTTGGTGTAAAAGAAGGTCAATAAACATTAGAAAGTGTAAAATTGAATAGAATTGAATAAATGCATGTTTTATCAATGATAATAACCTTTTGTATTTTGGATTCGTTTTGAAATTTTGTTCATTTTTCTCCTATTATTTACCTAAGTTATAAGTTGAATAAAAAAGAAAGGACAAAATTGATAATCTGAAAGAGGTTAAAGTAAAGATGAGACAAAAACACCGTTTGAAACCGGAACTTGAATGAATAGCTACTTGAGAGTGTAAGAAGAAGAACAGGAAGTTTATAAGATGAAAAGTCTACATGAACTCATTTTAGAATAAATATTTTATCGGCGAAAAGAAGAAGATGACGAAGAAGATTAAAATGAGTGGAAAGACTAAATAAGACACTTATACAGTTAATCATCCAAAAGGGAAACATTATCATCTTTTATACTTTTACTTTTTCTCTTCTTCTCTTGAATATTTTACTTCGACTCAAATGTTATCAACTAATGTAAATAATAACAGTTGTCAATAAAAAGCTAGCAATGATCATCATCATCATGATGATAAGAATAAAAGGCAAATCGAAAAATAATCTCAAAGTAATAACTTTCAAGAATGAAATATTATTACGTTTCATGGTAAATAATATCTCACAAATATCATGAGCTAACATACTAATGTGTAAAGTTGTAAATAATAAGAACAAAAGTTGACCCATTTTCCAATGAAAAGAGAAGAGTAAAGTTCTCAGATGAAATTAGCAAAAAGAATTCAACAAAATGAATAATCGTCAAAAAAACGTTCGAGTTTATTTCAGAATCGAAATTATTTCAGAGTTTACATTTTCTTTAACGAATATGAACTTTGAGAAAAGTTATTCAAATGCGAAAAAGTTTAGGAAAAAGTTCGTCATTTTACAACATGAAAGAATCGAAATTAGTTTTTATCATTTTCGTCCCTTTAATCTAAAGAACTTTTAGACATTTTCAAGAAAAAATTTCTTAGAGCTGTACTGCTGCAAGACTAAATTTTGAAATCGTTCATTTAGATTTAAGGTTTTATCCAAAAAGGAAAAACTTTGATAGTTTGTTCAGTTCGTTGAGTCGCTGGTTTTTTGATGTGTTTTTGGACTTGCAATGGATATCGATCGAGAATCTTTTGGCTTTTAGTGGGAACAGCTCTTGGACAAGTATTTTATGTTATTAGGGAATGTGAAAAATCCCTGACACTTGGAGTTCGAGAATCATTTCGACATCTGAACTGGACCTGAAACGATGAAGGACTGAGAAAATTTCCACTCTTAACTGGCGAATGCTAAGCTCTTGATGAGCTTTCAGTTTCATCATCCACATCTGATTCTTACGTTTATCTGAGCTTCATTTACTGTGATATTAGTTCAAGTCGAGTACTCACAAGGCATGAGGATTAGTTGAGCTAAAGAATATTGTATTCAAATTTTTTCTTCTTTTTTCCCGTTTCTTTTTCATGACAACTTAACAGGCTTAACAAATTAATTAATGTTGAAACTTGATGAAACGAAGAAAATCAGATTATCAAAAAAAGAACTGAAAGAATGAAAGAAATGAATGAAACTCTATGAAAAATGTGATTCAATTGAAATGGTTGCCTTGAAAGGGCCAACACTTCTTATCCTTAAACTCATGTTGTTGAAAAATTGTTGGAAATAAAGAAAAGATTATATGATAATGAATTGTAATGATATATAATATGAAGAGTAAAGTAATTATGGTTTGAAAAAAAGGAAAATTATTTCATTTCTTTTGATCTTTTTCCATGAATTATTCAATTGATTAGTCCTTTTCTGACTATATATGGACAAATCGTACAAGAGAGAAAAAGAGAAGAAAAAATTTTCTTTTCCTTTTCAACAAAATTAATGTTTTCTTGATTCTTGCAAGTTTAATATTTAGCATTATCATTATTCACCAGTTGAAGCGCAGAAGAAAAAATAAAACTTTTTTCTTCCTTCTATCATCTAGATTGACCGATACTTTTAATAATGATAATGATCCATGAGATGGAATAGAATTAAAATTAGCTCAACAATGGAATACTGAGAATGATTTCAAGAATTCGTTGTTTAAGATTCCAACTTAACCAGCTAATGTAATGCAACTGTTTCTCCATCAGTTTCATCTTCCATTCTTATTCTCTTTTTGTTCATCATTTTTCGATGTTAAGCTTCTTAAATTATCCAGAACTAGGATGAAGAGTAGAAACGAAAAAAAAAGAAAACTCGAATAGCAAATAAATGTATTGCATTCATTCCTATTACGCTCTTTTATTATCAGTTTATCAGATTATCAGATTATTATTAGCATCATCATCATCATCATCATTATTATTATCATTATCATTACAATTATGATTATTATCGTCATTTTCATCATAGTTATCACATTATCCTACTATTATCAGTAAGACGTATTATCTGGACAGGGAATGGAAATGAAGAGAGAGAATGAAAAAGAGGCAAAAGTTGAGTTGAGTGAAGGCATAATTGAATACAATTTGCGAGAAAAGACAAACCAGTGTTTTGTATCATTAGAACTCGATAATGTTGAAAGAGGGAAAATATATCAAAGTGAAAAATAATTATGATAATATTTGTATCGAAAGGATAAATCATTTGGAAAGACTGAGGATGGAATCGGAAAACAATGGAAACCATTATCATTACAGATTTTGATGATTGTTCGTCTTGGATAAGGTTCATTATGTTTACTTGTTAACATTGTTTTCTCATCAAAACTGATTAACTGTGATTCGGAAAATTTGAAAAGTCTATTGTTTTCGACTGATAATTTGCTGGTTCGACAAATTGCTTTTGATTGCTCAAAGTGTCCTGAAAGGGCAAAAGGCTATGTTTTTTACTCAATCGTTGGTTGAAGTTGCTATCGATTGAAAAAGATTTGGAAAACTTTTCATTTTCCATTTTTTTCTATTACTTTGAAAATTAGCTTTAGCTATAGTTGCAAGGTGACGAGCTAATTGGAAGTAACATCATTGACTTGAATCGTCAATGTCACTGAGGTTTTCGCTTAAAAACGTTTCAAGCTGAAAATGAAAACAACAAACAGATGATGATGTCAAGATGAAGACTTTTAAGTTGAACATGATGATAAGGAAAAGGAGCAAGAAATGTAGTAATAACCATAAGTGAGTCTCCTGTGGTGTTAGGATCCTCCTTCTTCATGTAATTCTTGACCAGGTAACAGCTTAATACAATTGACTGTTTATTACATTTGGTCATTTCTTGTGCTCACTCATTTTTGCCTTTCATTTGAGCATCTTCTCTACTTTTCTTCTTTGCCGTCTTCTCTTCAAGAAGAATGTCAAGTAAGAAGAAAAGTAAAGAAGATGAAGAAATGAAATAAGACTTGGATTGTGATGAATATAATACGCTTAAGGCTTCTCAAATCAAATGACAAAATCTAACTTCATAAGGCATCCCATAGTTTGAAGGAAATGATGATGAGCAAAGAAAGTTGAACTGAAATGTTCTTAAATGTAAAGACGAAGATGAGGAGCAAACGGTGAGAAGACAATGAAGAAAGAGAAAGATGCTTATTCAGAAGTATTCCACTATTGACCAGTTATCTTCCTTTTCTTTTCATCATTTCTTCCCTCTTTCCCTCTTCCTATTCAAGTTGAAACATTGAAATGTTAGATAATGGCTAACAATAAATAGTTATCATAAATACATCTCAATCTTTTCCAATTTATCTCACCAATTTCACCATCCATTCTTGAAACTTTCTTCATTTTCTCTCTTTTTTTTCTTCCTTTTTTGTTTCACTTTTTCAATACATTTTCCTGATTCTTCATGTTCACATCATCCTGCTTTTCATCTCAACAATTGATGATAAATAGTTGTTCCGTTTCCAATTTTCGCTTATCGCCATTCCAATTGAAATCAAATTTTCATCCAAATTGTTCAACTTGCGCCTTCACTGTCCTTGCAACTCACAATGAAAAACAATTTAATTTCAAACTTATGCAGATGTAGAGTGAAACATTTGAAAAACAATCATTACTGGAAACGTTCAGAATTCAAGATGAGTTTGAATTTCAATTTTTATTCCTTTTCAATTACTCCATCAAATGCATCATAATTGAGTTTCAAGAATTGCCTATTTTTAGAAGTTCAAGTTTTACCTTTTTTCAAGTAAAAATGAATTTACTTTGTTTCTTCTCATTATTGTTACATGACAACCAAATGATGAAACTTGCTCATTATCACCATTGGAATTATTCGGAAAACCTTTTCTTTTCATCTCATCATTTTTCCCTTCTTCAACTTTACACTTTGCTGATTAGATTCACCCAAAAATCTGATGAAACAGCAACTGATGAAAGTAGAAAATTTCAAGGAAAAGGAAATTCGTTGCTCAACCTTTGAATCAAGAAAGTCAACCATTGAATGAAGATGATTTTTGCTGAAAAACTTTTCCAACACTTGACTTCAAATTTACCAAAATTGTCGAAATTTTTGTTCTCTTTTACAAATTCTATAAATTATTGACTTTTTGTTGAGTGCACATGAAAAGTTGGCTCATTTGTTGAGTTCAAGATAATAAATTAACCCATCATTATCCAGCTAATTATATTCATTTTGTAGGAAATGAAAGTAAAATTGAATGATGAACAAATTGGAGGAAAAAAAGTTTAATTGTTAACTATTGTTGGTTTTAATAATTTCCTCCTTCTCATCATCTTTACATGATCTGATTACTTTTGAGTGGTAAAAATGAAAAGAGAAACATTTTGATTCCAAATTAACAAACTTTTGCTGTTGTACCGTTTCTGCTTTCCACTGAATGTATAATTTTTGTAAACTCAGATTAATGAGTAAATTGATGTTTGATGAATGTTTCCATTCATTGAGAGTTACATTGAAAATGGAAAATCTCTTTTTGCTGTTGCACCTCAAAAGGAGAAAATATTATTTTTCGACTTTTTTCTCTTCTTTTAATTAATGATGATTGTAAAACTTTTGTTTACCATTGTTTGTTGTTCACTGTTGCCATCCTCTTCATCATCAACATCATCATTATGGAAAGAAAAACTTTGTTTCTTTTTGCGCTTCTCTTCTTGAATTACATTGAAAAGACGCAAAACCCTTTTCCATGGTTAAGCCTAATTTAATTATCTCAACTCGAATCGTAAATTTAGCTGTTAATTTAAATTATTGTTAACAATTCTTTATTCAATGTCTTTCTCATTTTCATGTGCAATTGTCACTTTTTCCTATTCATCTTTGTTATTATCTTGTTATTATCATCCATTTTTGCCTTCAACCACAAGAATACTCAACTTATTGGAATAATAAATATATTAGTGAGAATAAAAGAATCCAATGAAGAAGAAGAAAAAAAGATGCAAATGTGAAAAGAGTTTCAATTTTTCCTGAATTAATAGATTGAAATTTGTGAGGAAAATGTTCGAGATTCAATCTTGATAATTTGAAAAATATTGAAATGAATAAATTGGCGGAAAAAGATAATCTAATATCAATGGAATATTTTTGCAAATTAATTCATTTTAATGGAAAAACATTCATCAGTTTGAAATGGAAATGATTTCAAGATAAAATTTGGTGAAAAAAACTTGCAACACTGGGAGTTGGCATTTACACTCCCAGTCTCACTCCCAGCCTCACTCCGAGTTGGTCAACTTTTGTTGAAACTTTACTTTTTATAAACATTCTAATCACATTCTTTATTAGTAATTCAATATTTTTCAATTCATTACAAAAATGAATTTATCTTGTCGTCAATGACTCGGCGAGTGAAGGGAGTGAAACAATGAAGCAACGAAATGATCGACTTTTTCATTATCTTTTATTGCTCATCGTGGGTCAGTTGAGTTACTTTTACATCTTTATTTATCAATCAAGTGTAAACAAGTCAACATTGTCATATCTTGCAATGTTGATCAGCATTATTACCATTCCTTTAATAATGTGATGGTGATAAAAACAAGAGCAAATTATTATCACAATTTTTGCCATCTTTTTCCACTTCTATTTGTTTTGCTCTTGATATTAACTTTATTTTGATTCATTTGTTTTTCCATCCACAATCAGTTTACCTCATAAATATAATAATCAGATAAACTTGAATTGAAAGCATAACATGGGCAACATTTCCTTCTTATAGTATGCGATCCATGATTCTGTTTGAATAATCATTCAATATTGCCAGTGTTTAAACAAGAATAAATTTCTCGAATTTGCAAAATTACGAATCAATTTCGAGCAAAAAATTTTCATATTCCAGTCTTCATCAGCTCAATGCTAAAAGGAAAAGTTAATCATTCAGATTCTGGTTATGCTAAAGCTTCATCTTGGATAAAATATTAACAGAAAAATCGCTCACAAAACTGAAATTTCCATTCAAACAAGAAGGAAATCGAGAAATCAGTCTTTTATCAGTTTTGATGATCGCCGATCTGATGTTTTATCAACGAAAATATCGTTCGTTGGTAAAGATTAGTCTTGAAATTGATATGATTGTCATGATGGTTACCGAGTATTGATTGTGAATGCAATTCAAGTTGTCTTTTCATTAATTTTCTGTTCTTTCTTTTGTTGAGACTCTTTTAGGCCTTTTCCCGTTCATTGATAACACGATGAGGTAAGGTTTACTGATTTACTTGACAAGACGCTTTAAACCTCAACACCTAATTATAATGAAGATAATTATACTTTTCCTGAAATTGTTGCTGAAGCTCATTATTTTCATCAGCCACTTTCTTTGTTCCATGCTTGGGTTTTCTCAGGTTTCATCACTTACCTTTCTTCTTGTTAATCACGAGGAAAAAGTTGAAGTTATTCAAATTAAATTTATAAAATAAATAAATGTCAAGACTTTTGTTTAGTTTTTCAATTTGCAATTGGATATGCTAAATATTAATATCATTATTATTATTGTTATTATTATTTCATTAATAAGGTGAACAACCAAAGGGTATAACATCATGTTAATGTGCATTTTGTTTTTGCTTTTTGTTTGTTTAAAAACCAGCACAAAGAGGAGAAAATTTTTCTTGTAAGATTTTTTGTCTTTTTTGTCTATTGTTGTGTCTTCATTTTGTTTTGTTGAATTTAAATTTTTTTCTCGTTTTGAGTCTTTGAAGTTTTGCAAAAGAATCAAACGAAAGAGTTGGATGTCAAAGCAAAAATGATAAGATGAAAAGGGAAGACACGGGGAAAGAAGAAGAAATGTGATGATGAAAATGATGAGAGAGAAAAGAAGAATATATTGAACAAAAAAAGAGAAATAAATATTAGAATGAAAAATAAAAAAATGTGAGCAATGAATTTTGTATATATTTCAATTTAAAACGATATAACTAAAAACGATGAGAGGCAAAAAAATATCTGAATGTATAATATATTCAGCAGCGCGAATTGAGTTGTGCCTTGTTTTGGTATCTTTGCTCATCGAAAGCAGATTCAACTCAAGAAAAACAGTCGTTCATTAAAGATCATGAAATTTATCACAAAGTATTCGGTGTTAGAGAAGACAAAATCTTGGTCAGTTCGACTGTGAATTTCATGATCTTCGTGATTGACTCAATTTTTTAATCAAAGTTGCTTTCATGAGCAAAGATGCTGAGAACAAGGTACAACTTGATTTTCGATGCTGTGTAATGAAAAATCTATTGAGTTTTGAAGAAACAAGAGAAAAATGAAGTAGAAAGGAAGCAAAGGAAAAAAGGAAAAGGAAATGATGAGTGTATATTGAGTGATGAGCGAAAATTAGAAGAGAAAGGAAAAGGAAAAGAAGAAGCTGAGAAGGCAAAGCAAGGCGAAGATTTTGTTTTTCTGTGATTAAACTGATGCGGTTTGAAGTGTTTTATCAGGGAAGATGAAACATGATTTAGAGAAGCAAAGGAAAAGAGAAAATTATGGAAAAAAGATTAAGATAAAAAATTATGAGAAAGCAAAAGGAGAAGAAAAGAAAGGGGTTAAAGAAACTTGAAAGGCAAATTGTGATAAAGAAGATGCGAATAAAAGAGAATGATGAGGATAAAAGGAAAAAGTTTTGAATGGCAATCGATTTGAAGCTTTTTTCCATTCCTTGTTTGTCATCA
The DNA here is from genome assembly GCF_039701765.1 of Tetranychus urticae. Taxonomy (NCBI): domain Eukaryota; kingdom Metazoa; phylum Arthropoda; class Arachnida; order Trombidiformes; family Tetranychidae; genus Tetranychus; species Tetranychus urticae. The sequence goes on along the minus strand of NC_142958.1, from coordinate 17,308,465 downwards.
TCTTTTTTTGTCTAATTTTGCGCTTGCTTTTTTTTCTTTCTCTTTTCACGATTTTCACTCTTTTCCTTTAATCGACAAAACGAGTGCAAGCCTTTTTCCATTTGCATTGAGTACACCATGAATCACGATTTTCCATTCCATAAACTTTACGACACTTTCTGGTTTCGGTTCGGGTTCGTCGGGTTGGCGATATGCTATGACCCTTGCTAGTGGCCGACGAGCTTGAAGATTGCAACAAGCTTGTCCACTGATTGCTGTTACTTGAATGATTACTAGAGTTACTTGCATTGGTTGGGTTTATGGTAATGCTGGTAGTGTTGGTGGCATTCATGTTGTTGCTGTTTGCTCCATTGGTAGTGCTAATGTTGCTGGTGTTGACACTGGTTGTGGCAAGGTTTACTGTTCCGGTTGCGCTTAATGACGAGGCTAATGAGGTTACAGCAATTACCGAAGTTGTGCTGTTTGTTGACTTAATGTTGACCGGGCTGGATGTGTTGCTACTTAATCGCATAACTTTGGAAGGAGCTTTTGGCGAGAAAAGGTTTACTGGACTTGGACTTGAGGCAAGGAGAGATGCTTGAGATTGATTATAGTGATGATTATTGTTGTTGTTGGCATGATGATGAAGCATGTGATTATTGAGATGATGATGGTGGTGGTGGGAATTTGAAAATGAGTAGCTTGAGTTGCAACTTGTCGAGAAAGACGATGAAAGAGAAGCAGAATCACGTACTTTTGTCGACCAACGATGGGCCACCGAAATACCGGGAATGTTGATCGGGCTTGATATCACTGTCTTCCTTTCCGGTTCCGGTTTAATCTGGGCACTGAGAATAGTTTGATTCACAGAAGTTGTCTGTTGAACATTTTGCACTTGCTGGTTTTGTTGTAGTTGTTGTTGCTGTTGAAGTTGCTTTTGTTGCTTTTGGTACTCAGGATCTTCGTGTGGAGGTCGAGCCATATCAAGATGACTCCAAGTGGGTGAAGGAGCAAAGAAAAGGAGGGAAGCCGAGCTGAGTGTTGGGCTTAGATTGTAATTTGTACTGTTAGGTGACTCTGGTGAACTCGAGACGGGTGACAAAGGACCCAGACTACTGTCACTAGAACATGAACTCTCTTTACTACTAATATTATCAATTTCCATCTCTTCTTCAATTTCAGCATAATAAAATTCTTCCTCATGATCATTATCATCTTCGCCGGTCGCCTCACTTCGTCTGTAAACAAACAAATAAATTCATTTATTAATTCAATTCTCGACTCAATGAACCAGTTTCATCTCAACAATAAAACTTACCCAAGATGAACTATTCTAACATGTTTCTCAATATCTTCAACAAGATCACATCGAAGGCCACATCCACGCCAAGTACATTTGAACACAATTCGTCGTGCCTTCTGTTAACAAAGAAAGAAAAAGAGATTGAAATGATAAATGAAATGAATAAACAATCAGACGATAAAAGAAAAGAAAAAATAAAATGTTTTGGTTAATTCAATTCAACACATAAACCTAAGCACATCTAAATGAAAATATGAATCCATTAAATCAAATTTTCTATTCAGATCATGAGAAGGAGAAGAGAAGAAAAAAATTGGTGAAATAATATGAAAATTGGATAACAAGGAGAAAGAAGCAGAAAGGAACCATTTTCATTGATTATCATCTAATAAAATGTAAATTGATTGTTAAGACTAAGAACTTTTACTTTTCTTACCTCAACACTGGTTTGTATTGGATCATCAATGATAAAATCAATAGTTTCATCCATATCAATTCCTTCATCTTTATTGATTGTTAATCCATTAATTTGTTCATCATCCTTATTAATCTCAATGGCAATTGGGGCAGTTGAATCTTCGTTGATTGTGGTCGGTGAAGGTGTATTGGATCGACTTGTCGCTGAACAATAGCCAACACCAGAATCGATGCTCTTCACAGACATTGAATAAGTGCCTAAATCAATTGGTAAAAAAAGAAAAGAAGAAAAACCAAAAAAATTAATTTATCATAAGTAAAAAAAATACAATAATAAGCACAATTGACAGCAAAAGCATAAGCAACAAAACATACAAAGCTCAACAAATTTGACAAAGAAGTTCATCTTTGACAGAATCAATCTAAATTTAAAATTTGCTCAATTTAATCCAAGATGAGTGTAAAGAGAAAGGTAACAAGTTGACTTGAATACTATTAACCTGTCAAATGACAATAGATATAATCCAAAGTGAAAATGGGATGTAAAGAGAAAGAAGAGAAACATTTAAAGGAAAGGAAAAGACAAAACCAGATTGGAAACATTGAAAGGTAGAAACAAGGTTGAAGATTGAACAAAAGCTAGTCCAAGTGTTATACAATTTTGTCTTCATTAAAATGTAATAATAGTAAGACATGAAATGGATAAAAACATTTCAATGCAAATTGGATACAATGTAAATAATTAAATGCTATCGATTGATAGTAACAAGTAAACTAATGGTAAATGTCAATAGATGGCAAACAATAAAAAAGAGAGACTATCAAATGGTCAATGGATACATTTTGGTCAATGAAATGTCAATATAAATGAATAAAGAAAGCGAAATGAAAATTGGCTCATTGTTTATCGATTATGAGAAATGATTACAGCAACCATCAATGAAATGCAATATATGGATATGGATATAAAAGGAAAAGGTTAATAAAAGTAGAGATTGAATGATATCAAGAATTTGAAAATGAGCCATTAAAGTTATTGATTGAAGGTGAAAAATTAAAATGGAATGATGATTGAAAAAGAAATCATCAAATTATGATCAACTTGAATGGAAATATTTCCAGTTTCAAGTACAAAGGATAAAGAATGAATTTTTGCTAAGTTTTTCTTCGTTTTTTTTCTTTCCTGTGAAAAGTTAACTCAAAAATTTGGTGCAATTTTAAAAAAATTCTGCTCTTCTTCTTGATTCTCTTCATTGTTGATACACAAAATATTGTCTGGTAACAGCAGTTGCTTTATCAGAAAATGTATGCTGGAAAATACATGAAAAGTTATCATAAATATCATTAATAATTTTTCGTTTCTCACTTTTACTTGGAATGATAAGAGAAAGGGAAAAACGAAATGACATGAAGAAAATGATGGTAAAGAAGAAAAAATTTTGTTGATAATATTGTGAATATTACGAGAGGAATAAATGAATAGTGTGTTTACTGATAGGAATAAAAAGTTTCAAAAATTCAAACAAAAGATAAATTTTCAGGCAACTTTTTGTTTATTATCATGATTATTAATAATATTATTGTTCTTGGGGAAAGTGAGCCGAGCAAAAAGAAACATATAAATAACTTAAAATGATGACTTGTAAATCACAAGGAAAGAGAGAGAAAAGGAAAAAAACGATGATAAATATTATCCTTTTCTTCTTGTTCCATGCTCATCTTCATTTTCTCATTCCTCTAACCATTATCATATCATGTTAATTTAATGTCGAAAACAGCAGAATATCAGTCCTATTAGGAATGCTTATCATAATGATGAACATAAAAATAATATAATAATATGGATGAGAAGGAAAGAAAAGGTTCAAATATTTTTGCCATAAGAACTGTTTATTGTAAAAGGCAGAAAACACGCTAATTAAAAGGTTGCTAACAATGTTTGTTTCCCTGCTAATTAGGTTGACCTGCCTCTAAATTTTTCTTGATAATCATGATAATGATCGTCATTGCCAGTTTCATCTTTTCTCTCTTCTCCTCCTTTCTTTCTCATCACTTCAAATGGTATGAAGTTTACATTTGAAAGTAATGTAAACCAAAAGTATTTTTTCAATAATCTTTATCTTCGTCTTTACTCGTGATTACCCCATAAGACAAGAGGTTTTGTAACCTAAGAGAGTCACTCTTGGCGGATCAACTATTAACTCCAAACCCTTTTCAATGTTAATCACCATTATCATATTAGTTTCACTTGATTCTTCTCACTCAAGTTTCGCCTTTTTTCAGGCAAAAATTCATTGAATCATATTTTTGATAATAATAGAACCATCAATAAGCCCGACAAACATAGAGACATGAATTTCATCATTTCTAGTTGCGTGTTCAAACAGTGAACAATACAGCAAAAAGTAATGATGAAAATATTGGATGAAAATTACGTTTTCTGTTTGAAAATCAATAAGTTTCATTTGTTTTTTCCCCTTCAGCATGTTCAGAATTTATCAGGTAATTTTGTGCTTTTTTATTGAAAAAATGATAATAAATTGTAATAGTTTCTCAGGTGGAATAGTAAAAGTGGAAAAAAATGATTTATTTCAAACAATATTTTGCTCTTCTTTGTTTCATTCAAGAAAAAAAAACTTCTTTTTTCCATCCTTTCCTTTTCAACTTAGCATGGTAATGATAATAATTTGATAGAAAGCATTTATATATTTGATTAGATGAAAAGGTAAAAAGGGAGCGCGATCAAGATATTGATTACATTTTGCAATTTAAAGTTATCTAACAATAAGTTGACAGAAATAATCAAGTAGAAAGGTTATTAAAGGTATCAAATTAACTTGTAATGTTGATTAACTTTCAACGGCAAAAGACGTAACCAGTGAAGAGAGCAAGAGTAAAATTTACAGCAACAATGTAATAAGTAAACGTGAAGAGGGTTGAGTAAAAAATGGCGATACAAGATATAACTGGAAGAAGAAAAACAATGTTAGTTGGCAACACAGAGAACCTTGAATGAAATTGAATGGGAAACTGAAAAATGGAATGAAATAATGGAATAACATTTGATAATGATTTGTCATTATTTATAGCAACGGAAGAAAAGTTGAAATGAATAATAAAGTGAAGTCACAAAAATGTTATTGAAACTTGATTTGATTTGCTCTTCTTGTCTTGTTGCTGTTGATCTGCACTCATCAAGGACTAATCAACCAATGATTATGCTGTTTCAGTGATTATCCCTGAAGAAAATTATTGCAACCCTGAAAGCAGAAAAAAACTTGATAGCTTCATAATGATAATTGAGAGAGAAAATGAAGAGAGATTAGAAAAATTGATTTTTGTTCTCATGGCGAAGAAAAGGTGAATGAAAAATTTTGGGTGAAACATAAAAGTAAAGCTGATGAGAGTTTAATGGTGAATACAAGACTGAAAATGGGTTGAATTTGGGTTAAACCAGAGAAAAGTAAAAAAGTAACATTTTTTGGTAACCTTTCAACTTAATAAGGATTATTTGGAGGGCAAAACTTGTACAGAGTCAAATAGGTTCACATACAATGTTTATATGGGCGCTATTATTGCCATGTTATTCGGTTCAATGGATTTCCATGAAAATCGATTCAACATTTTGTGCTTCCATTTCTCACTTTGTTTACCAAAGTGAAAAGCAGCAAGGAAACAAAAAACGTAAAAAAAGCTTGTTGACAATTCAAAAAATAAGGTTGAAAAGTCGACAAGTTTTCTTTCTCATCTTTTGTCTCTTTATGCTACTCATCTTTTTTTTCATTATCATCATCATCTGATGATGAGTAAACCTTTCACTGCGTAAACAGAGTATAAGTAATAGCAAAAGATGAATAGGTAAATTCAGTTTGATGGAAGTAAAAAATTGTATAAAATGAGGGAAAAGAAGAGGAAGAAGAGAAAAAAAAGGTTGACAGGAAAGGAAAAGAATGGGGAAAAGAGTGAATCTTGGAGTGACAAAGTCGAGTTCTTGGAGTGATGAAAATTGTTTAAATTGAATAATTATTGTTTCAGTTGGGAAACAGTCGATTTGATAAGTTTTCAATATCAACAATATTTGAAAAGATTCAACATTTTGAAATGTTCAACTGAAATAAACTTGTCTACATTTTGATAGTCATTTTGATGTTTATCAATTTTGCTCTTCAATATATTGAACCATTTCAATAAAAGAGGCAAAAAAGATTTCAAATTATCGTTAATTTGTTTTTGATGTTTGTCTTAAAAAAAACTCTATTTTCCAGTCAATCTGAAAATAAGTTTACATAATTATATTCATTAGCAAGTGTAAATTGTAATTGGTTTAACTCTAAGTGCATAAAAAAGGATTTCAAAAAAAAGGTTTAAACTTCGAGAGAGAAAAAAATGTTTCCATAAAATCTCGAGTATTCATGGTTATTTATTTGATCGTAAAGTTAATTCCAGATTCGATTAATGATATTTTAGTTTACTTGTTCGTGAAATTTCATTGGTTTCATATTATTGCGATTATATGCAATTATTTGATGATGATGATGATGGTAATGGTGAATATGAAAGAGATGCTATTAGCTAATGGAAGATGTAATGAATAGCAATTTGAAATGTTGGAGAAAAGAGGAGAAATCCTTTTATCGATAAGGATGGATAAAGAGATGATAATTTCGGGTGAAATCAGGTGTGCAGCAGAGAGACAGAGAGAGTGAGCAACCGAGTAAAACTATTGTAATTGTGAAATGAATTAGACAAAGAAATGTGACAGATTTAGACATAATTGGCTTATATAATTATATTGGCTCCATAAAACTCGCAATAAGATGGTTAACCATTGATTCAATCAGAATCAATTGAAGCATCATAACATTTTTTAAAAAGTGTACCTTAATACAGACGCGTGAGAGGCGAAAGAGGATTGTTTCTCATTATTACAGAGAGAAACTGCAGAGACAATAATTTTCAAGATAATGATGAAAATAATGAGAATGATGATGAGCAGAAGGAAAATGGTTCAAGATTAATAATGATGCTTAGGATGAGGGACAAGAGTGAAGGCAAGTAAAGTTGTTCATTCATCGAACCCAAAATTGAATGAAGAGAGTCGTGAATGGATTACAAGATGATATCTTCTTTTTAATTCAAATAACAAAAAGTTCAATGATGATAATGAGGATGATGATGAGAAAGATGAAGGCAATGTTAAAATGTTTTCATTCGTTGTCATCACTGTACACAAGTTAATCTCGTTACTATCTAAAAGTAAATTACATTTTCAAATTGATGGTTGACATTAAAATCTCTAGCTTTTTTTCAAATTTATTTTCAATCTTATTTCATTTCATTTTATGGTTTACTCTCAACTTTTTCAACACATTTTACAGCCTTTCGATTATTTTTCCTTCTCATTCACACTCACACAGTCACACAGAGAGATGAACATAAATATTACAATAAAAAGGGAGGAATAAAGGTGAAGAGAAGACTCTTCAAGTCTTGAAATTGAAAAATTTTGCCTCGATAAACTTGAAAATATATTTATTATTGGATACATTTGTACATTTTTATACTTATAAATGGGCCTATCAAGTGTTTATACATTGATATATATACATATTTATATTTGATGATAAGTTGAAGAAAAAATTTCATCAACTTTACGTTTTTTCCCTTTTTTTGCTTTACTTTTTTAAACTTATCGTTGAACGAAATGAAGGACTAACTTTTTATTTCTTGCTTTTGATTCTTATTTTCATTTTATATTTTTATATTTATCCTAACCTTGTTTAGATTTAAGCTTCTGATTTAAGCTTCTCAGCATCATCCAAATAAGATAATAAGCTTCTCTTTTCAGAATTGAATTTGAAACTTTTTTTCTCCGTTTCTTTCCTTTTTCTTTCAACTCTTTCATGGAAAAATGAAAGGCAAATCTTGTTGATACCTTTTTTCCTTTCCTTCAAATTGTGTACTTTTTCGTTCTCTTCATTCAATCATTATCATAAAAAAATAGAGAACTTTTGGAAAAGAAAATATCACAAATTCTGGTTCAAAAGGCAGGATATTTTATTCCTTCCCTGTTGGAATTGCTGTTATTCCAAGTTTTTTTTCATTATTTGTCATTATTTTTATTTCGTTATTATCACTATTCTTACCCTGGATTACTGGGAGTGAAATAAGATATCGTCAGAAAGAGAGGGAAAGAAGAGAAGAAACCAGTAAAATTATCGTCAAACTTGATGAATCATGTTTGACGATAAATTTACCATGAAGAGAAGAAATAAAATTGTTGATAGTTTGATTCAATTTGCAATTTTATTTTATTTTTTCAAGAGGATAAAGAAAAAGAAATCAATCAGAATATAAAAGCGACCAAAAACTCATTTCATTAAAACTCTTTTCTTTCCATTTCAGTTGAAACTGATAAATTTATCAATAAAATGTTTACCATTGATACGATAAAATGAGAAAAATACACAATTCTGATAAAAGTCAAACTCAGAGAGAAGCATGAAAAGAGAGAGAGAGAAAAGTGAAAAGTTCAATTTATTACTTATCATTTTCCGTTCACTATAAATGTAGATTGATAATGCATATACACTTACAGGGTTGTTAGATGATCACACATGAAGATCAATGATTCTGAGTTGAAATGAACACAAATACATAATTAATATTGAATTTTCATCTTTTTTTTGCTAAATCTTCTCAATTTTTATACTCAATCTTATGAATCTTCTGAATAAGTAAGAAATGAAGAGAGAAGAAAAAAGTGTCACCAAATATCATTTTTGCTCTAAGAGGATTATGATCCCATGGATTGTTGAGATAACTTTTTTCCTCTTCCAAGCCTTTCATCTTTTCTTCATTTTGCAACTTGCATGGAAACAAGTCGAGTTATTTTTATATTTCCAACTGAAAGAGGAAGAAGGATAATGATTATGATGATGAAAAATCAATGTCAATAGAGAGGAATCTTTGTAAATGTAAAAGTTACATTTTAATTTAAAAGTAAATGATAATCATAGAGTCAATGGAAAAGGCAAAGAAATCAAATTCAGTGAGTTGAAAATATATTCAGATTTAGGGTGAAAAAAAGGAGCAAGAAAAAAAGAAATAAAATGAGAGCAAAGAAGAAAAAATTCAGTTTGCTTCAGAATAATATCAATGTTGTTGATAATGCGAGTAAACATGAAACTCTGAATTTTTTGCAGGGTTAGAACCAAGGAGAGAGAGAAAAAAATGTGAAAAAATGTTGGCCAAACAGGAAAAGATTTGATCATTACTCGTTCATCTGTTGGTGATAATATGTAAAAATATTCAGATTCAGTATTTAGATAATTATAAACACACAAAGACAGAGAAGACAAAGAAAAAAGATGAAAGAAAGAGATTGAAGACAGGCGAAAAAAGGAAAGTAAAGAGAAAAATGAAAGTAAAATTCCTTTGGATAAAAGTTGAGTTGTAAGCATGCGTTTCTTTCAATCACCTTCACTGATAGGAAACAAAGTAATATAAAGTAAGGGAATGAAAGAGGAATCAATACCGGCTTTTCAATGCTCTTTCATTTTGGTGACCTTCTATCGCTTTCTTCCTTCTTTGTTCTCTCTCATCTATCTTCTGCTCTTCTTCCTGTTTTCCTCATCATCCATTTCTCGTTCATCTCTGGTAACAGTTTTACCACTTCCAACGATAGATGGCGTTAGAATACAGAATATAAAATGTTTTACTTTTTATCATTTTTTTGTTCAATTTTTCATTCGCCATTCAATGTAATCCATTAAAATCACTTTTTCAAACATTACATTGTAACCAGAAATGCAAAATTTTTAAATTGATGAATTTTTTCGCATTCAAATTGAATAATGAATCTTTGTTTTTTTGTTGTTGCTTGCTTTATGTTCAATATTTTTTTCATGAAATGTTTATATTTTCACATGTTCAAGCTATTAACATGATGAGGAAAAGGAAAAAAACATTTAGCTCAATTTTTTGTCGTTGCTCAACAATTTTTTCCTCTCTCTCTGAAACTGGTGATGAAAGATGAAAAATAAACTTGAAAGTCAACAAAAGTCAAACTGTCAGATGAATGAAATGAAAATTTTTGTTGCTTTTTTGTTCATTTTCAACTCATTTCTTTTCAATTTTGGTTCAATGAGAGGATGGAAATGGACTGACAAGGCATAAAATTTGGATGATTATCGAGTTGAATTAAGTTCTTGACTGGTCCAAATGAAGATGAAAATAGGTGAAGAAAAAGGTTTGACAAAGTGGCCAAAAGTAATTAGTCTTTCTGTTAATCCGCTTTTTGGAAAGGATCAAAAGGAGAAAATAAAAGATAACAGAAAAGGTAAAAGTCAAGGTATATAAAGGATAATAATGTTCAGGTGAAGAGAAGACAATCAAATGAAGGAAAAGTAATTCGTCGAGTCTCAAGAAAAGGCATTCATTTGATAATTACAATAATCTACGATAAAGGGAACAAAGAAAATGGTTGAATCATGGCGAGCAGGGAAAATGGTGGAAAGAAGAGAAGAAAAAAAATGACAGAAAATGAAATTTTGATGAAAATTTCCAATTACACATCGAATCTACATAATCTATTCATTTAAATATTTTCTGTATTAAAATTCAAATGAATTCGGTTGAGGTTAGCAACAGTAAATGTCCATTTTGAATGTTATCACAAGGTTCATTACTAATTAATAAGATGTACTTTAATCATGCAAATTGTCACTTGACTCAGTAAAGGTTTAATCGATTTGTTGCCTGAAAAAGCAGTCAAAATATCGAGTCTCCAAGTTTTATGGAAAGACTAATAAAGGGAAGTGAAAATGGAAATTTACTTTTAGCAAAATCGCGATTCGAGTAAAAATTTGTTCATTGGTCAGGTTGAAAGATGAAAGAACAAAAGAAATGATCGAATCTTTAATCTCTTATCGATTTGAAACATTGAACTTTTGACTGAATTTTTCAAGTTTATTTATCCAATTCAAAGTTGCCATTTACTTTGTTGAGCTCAAAAAAAAGGTTGAAATTTTCAGAATCAATTTGAGTGAATTGATTCGAGTGAATCAAGTAAACTCGAGTTCAACATCGAAAGTGGCTCCATTGGAGTAAAACAATTTGCAACTTTCAATTCTGGTTAATTGATTCCTTCAATATTCACCTATTTGTTGTTGATTGTAAAAACAGTTAACCGTCAAAAAAGCAACACAAACTACGCTATCCAGGTTAGCAAACATGAGCATCAACAACCAGCAGCAGTAGTAACAAGATAGTAAAAAAATCAACAACAATAACAGTTGAAAAGAGTTGATAAATAGGGTTGGAGCAAGTTGATTACTGTTGATAATCACGCAAGAATCAAACATAATCTGGTTAACAGATAAATAAACTTGTTTCAAAATGAAAAAAAATGTGTAAAACATACATAAATGAAAGAGTAATTTAAATAATGTTGATAATGATAACCATGAAAAGTTAATTAAATAGTTTGATTGTTGTAAGTTGAATTTTTTCTTCTTCTTCTTCATTGAATTAATTTGCATTTCAATTCTTATTCATCCCTTTTCTTCATGTGACAATTTCATTTCATTTTTTTTCTCCTTTTTCTGGTGAACATTTTGTTTACGTTTCATCCTTTCAAGTTGAATACAATTGTAAACACATTGACCATAACCAAAACCCTTATCAGGGTTAAAGTTGATCATTTGCCGTTTTTTATGTCAATCATGAAAATTGAATTTTCTTCAAGTTAACCTGAATTTTTACTCAACCAAAATGATCAAAATATTGTTACATTGTTTAAATTGATTGTAAAATAGTTTTTTTTCTTGTTTCTCTTTTTTTCTGATTTCTGCTTATGATGGGAAAATGATTTTATTATTTATTACAAATGATAGTAATAATGATGATAACTCGAGTGATGTTGAATGAATATTTATGAGCACGTTTTTTGCAGCATTTCAGTTGTTTAGAGGTTTACAAGTTTGCAACAATAATGGATTCACATCTGTAATTGAATAAATTGTATTGCAAAGTAATTAAAATACTTTTTCTGATTGATTAACTAATTTAATCAATTGTATACTTTTGGCTTCCATTTGGATAACTGTTCATCTCCAAATGATTATTAATAGGCACGGAAACAAATTAAATTGATTTGCACACAAAACTTAATTATTATCATCATTAACGGTTCTGTTTATTATTAGGATATTTACAGTTTATTGAGGTTGTAAGATGAAACATTTGAACCAATTTTTTGATTGAAATTTACTGTAAATTTGTTTTTTTCCCCTTGCAATTGATTAATTTTTGCTTTCAATTCTTTTCGCCAAAAATGTCACCAGATTAATGAAAATTTGGCGGGAATAAGGTTGGAGATAAAAAAAGATTCATCAAGGAATATCATTATTTTGAAGATTTTTTTCTCTTCTTCTTCATGACAACAGGGGAAAGGGGAAAACTGGAAACATCATCATTCTCATTTTGAACATCATCAACAACATTGACTGGTTATTGGGAAAAGAAAGGGAAAGAATGGAGGAAAGAAGAAAAGTCAATTCTGTCAACACCTTTGTAGGTTAAGGAAGTGGGAATCAAGGTAAAGTTGATAAGATTTACCGAGACAGCTCAAAGAAGAAGAAGAAAGAAGAAGAAAAGAAAGATTTATTTGCACATAATGTTAATGCTAATTAATGATGTTGCTATCATTGGTGATGATGATGATGAAAAAAGATGATACCACTACTACTTTTACTGATGATAATGATGTTAAATGCATTTACAATAATTATGTTGATAAATAATGAATTATCATCAAAATGAAGTGTCAATCTCTTTCTCTTTCAAGTGAACAAGTAGTAAGGTATTAATGGTAGAGAGATGATGATGATGATGATGAGGATGGCAATGAAGAGAAAGAGTGAAAAATTAGAGGAATAATGAACAGAGTATCAGAGTATAAAATAGAGTATAAGAAGAAGAGAAAAAGAAATCTTGTTAATATCAAGAAAGCAATTTACTGCAAAAAGAGATGAAGAAAAAAAAACTGTTAAATGTATTTTTGTTCAACACATTATTCAAGACTATTGCAAAAACTATCATTTGTGCGGTAAAATTTAGCTGTGAAAAAATGCTTCTCACAAGGGGGGTACCCGAGGTCATCCGAACCGATTTCAATGATTAGTGTGTCATTGAATTCGTCTTATTAAAAAACAATATAGTTCGTCCTCTTTTGAGTAGCAAATGGACACAAGGGCAGAAAAGCGCCATTTATTGTCTATCGCTATGCATAGATCAATGTGAAAGCAATAATATGAACCCATTGCGATGAGCCTTTTTGTTTCACTCATTTTGTTTTGTATGCTCTTTGCCATACTTTACATGTAAAAAATTGAATTTTGATTCTGTTTTTCTCGTTAATCTTTAATTTGCTACCCGGGGGATTTCGAGACAATTAAACACTCATAAAGCCTAATTGGTTTATGATAAAAATATTAACTTTTATTCGGATGACCTCGGGTACTTCCCTCGTCAGAAGAAGAAGAAGAAAGAAGGAAAAGCCAACTCTATCATCATCATCATTATCATCATCTTCATTATCAGCTTCATCATAATGTGTCTATGTGCAAAGATATTGTCAAGTTTATGTCAAGATGGCGATTCCAAGGAAGCAATCGTTTTTGACTTTTCATAACTACATGTTTTTATCCTACACATACAAGGATAAAGGTGATAAAGATAGATGATGAGTGGGGAAAAGAGTGTAGAGAGAGAGAGAGAGAGAGAGAGATCAAGTATGATCCAGAAGAGGTTATGTTGTGAGCTAAGAGAGGCCCATTTAGGCCAGGCCATCCAGGGAAAGACAACCTGGCCCAGGCCAACTCAGCCTTCCAGGTCAAATCTTTCATTTTTATTCGTCTTCCTTGTCTTAGTCAGTACTTCTACCACTTCTTGCTTCTTTTTTTCACTCCTTATCCGTGCACCCTCTTTCACAGGGGAGGAAAGCAAAAGAAGGACAGTTATAAGAGGATGATGATAAAAAAGACTGAGGGAGAGATCACTGGTAGAGTATCACTGTAGGGAGTACATCATTTTAAATAGCGATTTGTTTTGCTTCACTTTTCTTTCTCTCGCTCCTTATACTTCATTCAAAAACCTCGTTAACCAATTTTTACTTTGCTTCTTGAGCCATTTTTTAGTTTAATTTTTTGAGCAACCTTTTTGCATCAATTGAGCTTGCTAGATGCAGCTATCTGCTAGAAAAGGGATAACTTTTATTGTAAACAATTATTGCACATAAACATCAATACACGAAATCAAACTGCGAATAATTGGTTGATAAGATGAGCATAAAATGAGAAAGAAAGAAAAATCTCTTATTCGCTCTTTTTGTCTACAACTGACTACTTCTAGGATTTTATCGCTATTTACATCATCAGCATCATCATCCTTTTTTTATCATGACATTGAGTGTATCTAAGGGTAGCTTATTTAATTTCTTTGCGCTTAAATTATGTTCTGGTTTCATTCAAATGGGTAAAAAGGGAAACTGACAAACACTTAAACATTAATAAACATTAATTGAGCTCAATTTTCATCATGCAATTGTTGAAATATATGTAACACAATGAGCCATACAATTTAACCTTTCAATTTATATATTGGGTTAAAATGATTCTTTTTTTTTCACTCAAGTAGGAAAGTATAATTAAGAAAAGCGGCGAAAAAAAGCGAATCAAACAATCGATAAAAATTTTTTAGCTTTTTCTTTCAACTTACCTCGATCAGGAATAAAGGTTGATTTGGGTGAACAAGAGAGACTCATTAGAACCAAAGCGGCTGTACAATCATCCATAACTGGATCGTCTTCGAGGCTGTTGCTTGGTCGACGTTTCCGTCCTTTCCTCACTTCAATATTCACCGGTGACATTATCATGTTATCCATCAATAATCAATCTCGCAATTATAATCAGTCTCCCTCTCACAGGTTATCAACTTGTAAATACTCAATGATGAGACGATAAATAGTCAATAATAATCACAGAACCATTTCTTTTGCTGTTTCTTCAATTTTCACTGTTAAACTCTCGGTGTTTTTGGGTTTCTCTTGGTTTCTTTGTTGGTCAACCTGAACTGGTTCCCTTCTGTCAAATGTTGACCTTGTTTATTGCTCTTCCATCAACACCAATCCAATGGACTTTTGCTGTTCTGGTTGTTGCTTGATGAGTTTAGTGTTCACCGGTAGTTACACAGTATAACAAGGCATTAATCAAATACAATTAATTGGACTTTATGTTGAGTGTGTGTTTTATGATGATGCTAATCACGGTTTCAGGTTACCACAAATCCAAGTTTCATCATGTAAACAGTTTTGTCAAAAAAATATGTAAGGTTAAATGTTTAAAAGACATGAAGGTGAAAGAAAGAAGAAAGGAAAACAAAGAAAAAACAGAGAAAAATGTCGACAGAATAAAGTAAAACAAGCTTAAACAGATAGATAATAAAGTTGGGTTGAAATGATGGATAAAAAGCACAAGATTTAAAAATAAAGAATAACTCTTGTTGTTACTGTTCTTGTAGCTGTTGTTTTAATAGTTGTTGTTGTAGTAGTTGTTGTTGGTTGTTGATGTTGTAAAATGTTTGTTACTCTTGTTGGTTACTGTAAGCTTGTCGATTGTATGGTTGATGTTAACTGTATTAGATGTGAAATGAAACTAATCATTGTTAACCAAATAAGGACTTATACTTGGACTTAGGTTTGAACCAAAAACTATCACAACGTTTACCATTTCATTTAACCAAAAAGACACTTTGAGAATCTGAAAACAAATCAAACTGCAAAGCAGGCGCAAGACTGTAAACCTGGTAGAGTAACAACAAAACATATCTGCTATTAAAAAGGCAACCCGAATCTCAACCTCCAATCACAATATACCTCCATCTAGCGTCTACCAAATAAACTAAAGTACCGGTGAATTTTTTTTTGGTAAACATTTTTCTCTCACTTTTTCTTTCTTTCTAACTCTCCTTTTCTCACTTTATGTTTAACATAAAACAGAGAATTAAATTCTGGTACATTTTCATCTCTTTTGCGCACCAGAAAATAGTTCAAGTTGATCCTGAAATTTGTTAAATAAGCTAATCTATTGATGATTTAACAAGTTACCTAAATATAAATATATAATCATTTAAGCTTGAACAACATTGAAATTTGGCTTTTTTTTCTTGAATCTGTCTTGAAGTGTTTTTTTTACTTGGATAACAAAAAGAGCTTTTCAATCAAGTTTTACCTGGAACCCAGAGTAACATCATGAATAGTCATTTGTATCAAGAAAACCATCAAAGAAATCGTCCAATGTCCATCTTTTTTCTTTTACTTTATACCTTGAAGGCTTTTAATTTTAATTTAGATTGTAAATGTAAGGTTTGGTCGTTGCTTCAATAATGGCCAAACTGTGCAAAAAAAGTACAAGAAGGAGGAAAGGAAAAAGTTAAAGATGAAAGACAAAACTGAAAGATGAAGATGAAGGAAAAAGAGAAGAAGCAAAAGCAAAAAGAAGAAGAAAAAAAGATTTTAATACAAATTTGAGCTTCAATTATCTTCTATGCAATCTCATGTTCATGATGTTGCCTCTCTTCAAAGGGATGGATAGATATGCATAAAATGTTTACTTGGAAAAAGAAGAAGAAGAAGAAGAAGCAAAAAGAAATCCTTTGAAGGAAGAAGAAGCAATTTAAAGTTGACAGTTTTCATTTATCCTGGACCAACATAATCATCATCATCATAATCAACAACAAAAGTAGCTTCAATAGAAACCTTCTGATTTTACCCTGATTAACATGAAAATTAATAAAAATTAGCCCTCACCTTACAGATTTTGAGCTGTTTAAACCTCTTCAAAGGGAACATCATTTTTGTTTTGTTTTTACTTGTTAAATTTATTGTTGCATCAAATTGCATCAACATTATCATCATGATTCTCATCCTTTTTGGTGAATTAATAGTTTCTTCATCATCTTAGTTACATGCAGTTTCTTGTGTTGTAGTTAAAATGAAAATGGTTTGATTGTTGGTAATCGTTTGAGCTGGAAATATTAATAGATACAATATGAAATAATGTTAATGATAACAATGATAATATTAATATGAAAATAACAACAAAAAAGGAAAGTTGAGTTTTTATTCCCTTAAGACATGCAAAGAGTTAACAAGATTCACTAAACAGGAGCAGTTTGCTGTAAATGCAATTTGCTTTTTCCAATTCAACTATCAAATCTGTTTACATCAAAAAAAGTAATAGTTTCAACTCGGCACAATCATTATCATTGTCATTATCATTTATGGATATTTACCTCTACCACGATGTAATGTTTACAGAGTCAGAATCAACAGCCAAAATCCAAGTAACCCAACAGTCGCTGTTGAACAACTTTTTTTTCTTGTTTCTTGTTCCTTTGCTGTTGTTTTTGTAATTGATATTGAAAGCAAAAATGGAGTCAAATGTTTGTTGATTGTTCAAATGAAGTGTTTGAGTTGAGGAAAAAAGGAGAGAAACGAAGTGAAGAAAAAAAAATAACCAGAAAAAAACCACAAAATTGAGTTCTTCGCTTTTTTTGTGTCTCTACCTTTACTCTTGAAATGTACAATACTAATGATGATAATGATGGTGGAAAAGGAAATGTAAAAGTCACCTCATGTTTAGAAAAGTTATTATTCCTAATCAAACATTTTCCATGGTGATGATGATCAGTGTAAATGTTTAAATGATTCGCGTTTTTGGGCTTCTCTTTTTTTTGTTGGTAAGTTATTAACTTGTCAATCAACAATCAGGTAAACATATTTATATTAGCATTTTACAAGCAACAGAAGCAACCAGGTAATATTACAAAACTGGTAATGACTGTTGACTGTTTTAATATTGAAAATAATAAAACAATAAAAGATGAAAATAAGGGTAAAAAAGAAAAGAGTTTTTTCTCTTCTTTTTATAACCTAAAGGTTTACAAGTTTTGGTGATACTCAATCGATCCAGAAAATTTTGCAACTGAATGTTCATCTTATCATCATTATTGAAACTATGTTGGCATTGGAATACAATAAAGGTTTCAAGAAGTGAGTAAAGGAAAAGTCCGCGTGATATTTGAACGTGATGATGATGAGGATGAGAAAGGTAAGAGATAACAGAAGCAGGAGAATGGCAAGTTATGAAATGCTAATAGAAATTTGAGTCACTCGAAGGTAGAGAGAGAGAAGAAGATGATGAAAAGATGAGGATGGAATCCAATGGTTCAGGTAATGAGAGAATCCAAGGTAATGTGATATTATTGATAAAATATATATAAAAGTAGTTTGATTGTGGAGTAGATCTTTTTTTTCTTCTTCTTCTTCTTTGGATGATGAGAACATGAAGAAGCTGAAAGAAGTGAGAAAAGCATAAGTTCATTTTCATCATACTTTTCATCATCATCCTCCTCATCATCACCATTATTATCATCCATGAGGCTGGATCAATATTTGGTGAAGAAAAGTAAACGACCGTGAAAATACAAAGAAAGTTAATTTGGAGTAACATTGGAAAAGATTATTACAATAGATTTACCAAGAAAATTCAGGATAAACTGTCAATAAGTTCAACTAGATAAATTCAGTTTAACAATGGCTAATAACAGTAATAATAATAATATTAATAAAATCAAATAAAATTATTATTCTCATTGATATTAGTTTCATTTTTGTCATCACTTTTGTTTGCCATCTTTTTGTACATTTTTTTTGCTTCTTCTTGGTACATTTATGCATATATTGATATAAATAATTATAATGGATCAACTATTTGTTCAACCTTTTTCTTTATCTTGATTCTTATTGAAACTTATTCAATAATGAATGTGAAATTATCAATGATTTTGAGTCAATGTTTGGTTTAGCTGTAAAATTTGAAAAGGCCAAAGAGGAAGAAACAAAAGGTTTGAAAATGGGTAACAATGTTTCATGTTGAAAATTAATGAGCAGAAAAGGTTATTAATATTGGGTTAAAGGTTAGAGTAAAATTGCTGGAAAGTTGACGATAAAAGATGATCATGATGAGGATGTTGGGTAAGCCTGATGATTGACTAAGCTCATCAAGAAAAATATGGGATAACATGAAATTGACCTGATCGTTGAAGAAATGAAAGTTTATCTTATTCATCTTCAATCTTTTTGTATTTCTCTTCTTCTTTTTAATACTTACTTTTTTCTTCTTTCTCGAGATGATTTCTTTCTTCTTCTTCTTCTTCTTCTTCTTCTTTGGTCTTCATGAATCTTGTTTCACATTAACCATCCTCTCTTTCATTATTCATCATCATCATTATCATGAGAGTTGCTTATACCGATGTTGATCTCATTTTGCTTATTTGCTTGGCAAGTCACCAATTTTCTGTAATTTAAAGTGTTTAAAAGGAACCTTAATCTTTATAAAACCGGACAACCACTTACTCTTCATCATCTTTTTTTCATCTCCTTTCACTTTGAGTAAAAAACAAAGCTCCTTCGAGTGATTATCCTTTTTGCTTCTTCTTCATTCTTTTCATCATCATCATCTTTTAAGGACCCATCATTTTATCGTTATGCAAGCAAAAGTGAAAAAGGAAGGAAGGAAAGATCCAGGGCTTAATGAAAGCAGCCAGTTCAAGAGATGAAGATGAGTATGATGATGATGATGATGATGGTGGTGGTGGTGGTGGTGGTGGTAAAGATGAACAAGACTAGAAAAGGAAAGAAAAGCGAAAATCATTAAATGGTAAAAAAGGAGGTGATAAGTTTACTCATTTAAGACCTGTTGCCCTGAAGCATAAGGCCAAGGTAAGAAACGACTATGATGACCAAGATTATCATCAAGAAACTAGAGACACTAAGCTTCATCATTTCGCTCATCATTTCATCATGAATTTATAAAAATAATACTTTGCCCTGGTTAATCCATTTTCTTGTTTACTCCCAATCATCAAGTGACCTTAAAGTGACATCAAGTTGAATCTCTTTTTTCACCACTTTTTTCATTTTCTTCATTTCCTTTTTTTACCTTTACTCCCAACTCGATGATGATTGTAAGGTGGTCAAGCTAAGAAGCAAATTAAAAAGTAGGAAGAGAAAGAAGATGACAAAGTGAGCAGAACTTTTTTCAAGTTAAATTAATTGGAATTGTAAAGTTATATTGTTTCTAAGTCATTTATATTGTAAACAATATAATGAAAGATAATCATTTTTGTTATTAATTAACTCACACATGGTTAAACTTTTTACTTTTTTTCTTCTTGTTTCATAATTTTCAGGTAAATTTTTCGCAATTGGCCATGATGATGATTATTATCATTATAAAGACAAGTTATCATTAGTTACGTTGATTTAGTGGTCACAACAGTAAACAATTTAATTCGACTTTCAATTATCTTGGGTTATTAAGAGTATGGAGTAGAGATGAAGCTGTACAGGTAACAGAAACGGGTAAAAAAAGGACCAGAAAAAAGAGCAAAATTATATTAATTATCATTGGGAAATCATGGTCGTCATAAATGATTAAAGGTTGTTACAAGCATCGAATCAATTAACTCAATTAACTGAGTGAAAACAATTTTCTAGATTTACTTTTTTGGAGTCAACATTTAAACACGTTTAGTTGCTGCTTCATCCTTTAATATCCACTAATCCAACTTGATCAATTGATTGTTGAGACAAGATCACTTTTTTCATCACTTTTTTGCTTCGTAATTGTAAATCATTCAAATGCATGTTTAAACTGTAAAGTGTAAACAACAAGAAAATGACTTTTTTTTCGTAAAATTGTTTACAGTTTAACCTTTTTGCTTGAAACATCTCATCATCACCATTATCTTGATTTTTGGTCCTTTTTTTGCTATTTACCAATATGAATGAAAGTTTAATGAGAAATAAATTAACCCTAACTTTAAGCTATTAAAACTCAACAAACCATCAACATCTCACCTTACCTTTTCTGCAATCAAATTAACCATGATTGTCAAATAATAATAACACAATTGCTGGGTTAATGGTCATAACATTGAATTAATAACACAAAATCAACTCAACTTACCAGTTTTTTTTGTACTCATTTTTTTCTTCTCTCTCTCTCTTTAACTCTCTTCCCCTCATCATCATAATTTAACTTCTTCTTCTTTTTTTCTGCTTTTTACTCAAACCAACTTTCCTGGCCTTTTTTACCTGTGTTTGATCATGATAATTATGAGATCCTGTAACCACTAATCATCAAGTTCAGTCGACGTTTACATGTTTAATCTGCCAAATAACTGTGGTGATGATCACGTTTCTTTTGTATTCAATTTTCTTTCTTTTTTCGCCATCTCCAATCTCTTGCTCTTTTAACATCCAATGTTGTTTATTATGCAAGCAATTTGATGATCTACAGAAGGAAAGAGAAGTGAAAAAAAGGATGATAATGAGTAAGACTTTTGAATGAATGAACAAAAAGAGATAATCTATGAGTAGAAGAAGAAAAAGAAGAAGCGAAAATGGTGCAAAATTCATAGTTTTCAATAGATGATGAAAAGTGCAATGTTGAACGTATAAAGACTAACACTGTTTTTTACTCGGGTTAAGAGTTGTTGATGTTGTTGTCGAGGAAAATGTTCATCTTCATTATCATCAGTTTCCTTTTACAGTTGTTGTTGTTGTTGTTGTTGTTGTTGTTGTTGTACCCAGAGATAACAATCAACATTAGCGAGATAAAGTGTAGGATGAACAATTTAACGATTAAATATTGTCGCATAAGTGTTGTCAACATTATTTGATTAAGAATGGCTTTGACTTGTTTTGCCCTTTCCAAAAGTTATTTGCAATCTTTTCTCACTTGGACATCTAAAGGAGGAAAAAAGTAAAAGACAAGAAAAAATTAAGTCAATCTCATCTCTTAATATGGTTACGATTACATCAAAACTCACCAACTTTGACTATTTACCTTGATTTTAAACTGCTGTTTAAAACCAACGATGCAACCTAACAAAATTGAACCTCCTTTTTGCAACATTTGTCATTTGAAGAAGATTTGTTTTCCACAATCTATTTACTCTCTCTCCTTCTCTCCCTTTGCTCATCAACAACAACAATAAACAACATTTCGTAGTTATCATCATTTCCTTCTTTGTTTCTTCTCTGTTTGCTGTAATCCTCCATTGATTCTGGTTTTGGTGCAAAGAATTATGATTGCATTGAAAGAATGCAAAACAATAGCAAGTCAATAACATTAAATGTCCTTTTTGTCTTCATCTCTCTCTCCTTTCAAACGTTGACTCTTAATGATAATTTCATTTGGCGTATTTGTTTCTCCAATGAAAAATTTAATCTGCAATTAATGAGAAGAAGAAAAAATTATAATATCAATGATAACAATTGTGGAATGGGTGAAGTGATTAAGAAGAAGAGGAAAAAGTTAATCAATTAATAAATTATATAAATACTATGTGTTAAATTATACAATGGGTTCTGGTTTTTGTTTTGTTTATTGTTGATTTTTGTCTTTGGTGAACAGCAATAATGCAACTAATTGGGTTTAGCGAAGAAGAAGAAAGAAGAAGAAAGTTTTTTTTTCTTCAAAATGAAACCAGGCATGATACATCATTGGTAACTAGATACGCCTTTTGTTCATTAAAAGCACCAAGTGAAAATACAGAATAAAGATTATTCTACATCTTCATCTAGGGATCAAAATTGAAAGGGAAGAAAAGAAAAGGGGTGAAAATTAAGCAATGGGAAAGTAAGTTGAGCCAATCAATGAGTGCTGTTGCTGCTTTGCAAAAAGTAAAATAAAAATCTGGTCAACAGTGAAAAGATGCTTCTCAAGTTTAAATATCAGGAAAGATCTGGCTTTTTTTTTGCTTTGCGGGTAACCTTGAATTTTGAGGGATTTGTAAGTCCGTAGGGTTACCATCTTATCCCATTTGGTAAAGAAAAAGGTAAATGCTCAGATCAAAATGATGCAACAAGGGTAAAGATGATCAAGATGACGAGGAGAAGAACCAGGAATGATATCAAGGATAATGATGTTGATCTGTTGCAGCAAGAAAAGTCCAGCTAACCAGGCAAAGATATCACAAGTTGGAGGACGTTGAACTGTTGAGGGTCGCTTTTCCTAGGCTGTTTTTAATACATGATCAGGAAGGAAAAAGAAGAGGAAAATGAGGCGATGAGCAAAAATGAGAAGAGAAAGTGCAACGATTAAGCAAAAGAGTAACATGGTTTGTTTTGCTTTAAAATCAATTTTGCTATTTTGCAAGTTTTCATCCTACTTCAAGATTTGAGTTCAACTCAAGTTAAAGGTGAAATCAATCTTTGATTATAAATGAATACAGATAAAACTGTGGGCCGTTTGTTGACATCTTCATGTTTGTCACATGGAAAGAAGACGATCATCATCATCATGATGATGGTGGTGGTGATGATGAATAAGAAGATGAAGAGGATGTTGATAGTGAATTTTTTGAGTTGTTTGCAACTTTTTCATGCTAATCGTTTCTCGATAGAGAATTTAGAAAAGAGAGAAAGCAAAAGATGATGCAAATGATGAAAAAAAAGTACGTATTGAATCAATCATCATTATACTCATCATCATCATCGTCATCGTCATTATCATCATCAATTCCAATTGATTTTATGCAATGTCAAAACCTTTGGTTCCATTTTTCAGCTCTCTCTTTTTTCTTTGCATATCTTTACAGCCTAAAACAGGAAAGAAGGGTAAGAATCAGAGATTAATTTACCAAGTAAAATTTATAACATTACATGAAACCAATCAAGAAAATGAATAATTTAATGATTATTTCCCTTTTAAATTTGTAAATTTCCTCTCGGTTATAATAGATATATTTTTATACATAAATATATCCTCACAGTTAATTCACTTACCATTAAATTATCATCATTTTAACCATTGACATCACCATCGTACTCTTTATCATCTTTCGTTCCTTGAAATGGAGACTAAAAAGAGAATAGAAAATCTTCATGATGATGATGATGATGATGGTCTTTCAAGGACCATTCAACTTATTGAAGCTCGATGGTGATGATGATCAAAGTAAACGGAGCAGAAGGGAGGGAGAAAGAGAGAAAAAAATAGATCTAATGATCTAATGTGAACTTGTCGTGTTACAAACTCTCCCACCCACCCTACCTCCTTCCCTTTCATCTCTCTTTCTCAACAGGGTGTCGGTTGAAAAACTTAGTTTATCATCATCTTCTCATTTTCTTCATTTTCTTATGTTACTCTGGTAAAAACTTAAATACATGGCTCTCTCCTTTTTTACCTATAATTTAGCCATCAAAACTGTTTTTTTTTCAGGTTATAAATATTATTATTACTATGCGCTAAAAAATTAGCATCCATTTAATTCTTTCTCTTTTTTTTTCCTATCGCTTTTCATTCCTCCTCATCGCATCATCATAATCATCTAATCTACATTGAATGGCCCAATTCGTAGTCAAATCCATTCCAATTCAATGTGATTGTTTATACATATCAGTGTAATGAAATATCCACCAAATGAAACATTTATGCGTTTCTTTTTTACTTTATACCAAAAACGCATAGTCAATCCCTGAGGCCACCATCAAGTTCATGCCCATGATTACATGTTAATGTATCTCTTTACCTCTCTCCCTTTGCTTTAACTGATCTTAATGCTCCGCCATCATCTTCTTTGCCTATTTTTTTGATATTTTACCTCTTGATTTTTTTTTCTTTTCTTTCTTTTCTTGCTTCTCTTCAATGTGTGTGGTTATGCACAGAACCAATCGATCAACTTTAATCAGACTGATATACATGGGGGATAACATGGCGCCTGATCCATCAAAAAGATGCCACCTAAATTCACAGATAATCGAAGTCCTTTTTTTTATGTCTCTGGTTCTTTCTCTTTCCTTCTCCTTCTTTGTATCATTGATTGAATGGATAAACATGAGCTGTAAATTGAAACAAGCAAATGACATTAGCAATAATATAATTTAAAATAATGTTGAAAGTAAAATGAAAATGGTTGACCTTTTTTTGTTCATAAATATTGCAAGGTCAATCCATGTCTTTTCCCTGTTTCCTTTTGATCACTTTTTCCATGTTATTCTGATTTTACTCAAGTTTTCTTTTACGTCTGTCTACTTCTCCTTGAAAAACATTCAATCTATCGTGCTAAAGTTCATTGCAAGGAACAAGACTTGAAACTGTGTGTGCATGCAAACTTTTAAACAAAGTTGTATGCGTGTTGCATGTGAGACTTTTTGAGTCCATTGATGACAAAGAGAGAAAGTGTTTAACTTGATGATGATCAACGAATCATTTAGGGAACCCTAGACACATATAAATAATTAATGGACTCAGTTACTTGTTCATAGCGAGACTCTTTAGAGAATCAAACATTAGGTTTCAAAGTAACACACAACAACAGAAAGGGAAACGAAGATGAAGTTTAACCTACTTGAAAAAGTTAACATCAGTTAATATATAAATTACAGGTTCTTTGTTTATTGCGAGATTAAGTTACTTGGTTTCTTTTGCTTTTCCTCTTGTCCAGACAAAACTGTTTAAAATTGGAAATGATGTTTCCATTTTGTTCAATTGATCAAATGTTAACCATAAAGAGCACCAATCATGGTTCAAGGGAACAACAAATCGACAAGATTTATTTCCACAATTAACTGGTTTATTATGCACGGTGAAACCTGTAATCAATAGAAGAAAAAATTATTGAAAAAGGAAAGAGAAAAAATGGTTTATTCAAACTCAGTCAATAACCTGATGGAGTATATAAATGTGAATTGAATTGCATTTTTTGTTCATCTTTTTTCTTCGTCATCAACTTCGTTTCACTTTTTCTTTTTGCTTTTTTCTTTCGTTTGATTCGTAACGATTCTTGAGAAAGTTGAACATTTCCAGTTTTCGAAGAAAATTATGATAGAGGACATAAATAATGCATGATAAATGATGACAGTTCTGGTGATGAAATGATAACAACATTTCAATCCAATCATCAGCAATTTGCAAAGCGAAAACAGATTATTGCGAAAAGACGAAAAGAGAAGAAAAAAGAAGAAAACAAGACGAAGATGAAGATAAAGATGGATATGATGATGATAGTAATCAGGATGGAATCAATTTGCTTAATTTTGGAAAATTTTAATGCAATTTCCATGCCAATTGAAGAAACTGGCTTTTTCCTTACTGTTAGGGTTGAATTGAATGGCTCTTACTTTTTGATTTGCTTGGATTTGATTTAATTTGCAATTTTCTGTTAGAAACGGTTAATTAAGATACAATTTTCCACAAAACAGTTCCAGATTAGTTGTTTCTCCTTAATTTCGTATTCGTACCACCTTATCAAGTAGATGCTGATTTTTCTTTAGATATAAATGTTTTCCATTCAATTTCTTTATCTTAATCACCACTTTCCTTACCACATTAGCAACAGTTTACTGCAAAAAATACTGTTTCTCCCAGTTTCTTTTATTATTATGAAACACCAAAGATCAAGGACCAGCTATAAGATGCATGTAAGGAGTGTTCAATCTTGCTTCATCTTTTGGGCTCAGATCATTTTTATTTGTTCCAGGTTTTGCTTTTTTCTTCTTCTTCTTTGATTCCATTGCTTTTCAATAAACCATTTACAATGATGTTGCCCATTAGTCACTGAGCACCAAGAATGGTTAGTTTTTGACTTTACCAATGTTTATCCAATCCATCAATTGCTAATAGAAATATGTTTCAATGCTACTCTCTTGAATTTGCAAATGAGGTCCAAAAAAGAGGAACAATGAAAGATGCCAACCTGGTTAAACTTTAGCGTAGCTGACATATCATCTTTTATTTCTTATTCATCTAATAATAACAGGGAAGAGAGATAAATCTTCAAGTCTGTAATCATTCAACTAATCTAATTCATATTTAAAGTACCTGATGATAAGAAGTAGCCTGGTAAATGTCATTAGATTTACTTTTTTTTGGGCAATATTCGGTGTCCCTTTTTTTTCCATCTTTCTGAATCTTTTAATTTCCTCAATTGTAACTTTGGTTGAAACAGAAATGATCATCTGCGGTTTCTTGTTGACAGTAAGGGTGAATGTTGTGGCGGTGGAAAGTGTGAATCTAAGGAAGAGTTGGAGAAGAAAAAAAACAGTCTTAGTACATGATGATGGTGCATAAAAGGAGAAAATTGAACACTATTCCTGGAAAATTCAAATAATAGAGATAATAATGATGTTGATGATGATGATGGTTCAAGAGGTTTTTTTCATCTTTTCATTCTTTATGAAGAGAAATTATTCCTTTAGCATTTTATGACCTAAAAATTAATACATAATTTTATGTTACAATGAGTTTCGTCAAGGTTTGAAGGATTCATTCTGCTGAATGACCATCTTTTACCAATTGAATGTAAAAGCTGATTGATTACCTGTTAGCCACAACTTTGCTGATTGCTTAATTCAGTAACATAGCTTACTCAGCATTGCTACTTAATTATTTAGTTTTTTTTGCTTAACATTGAAAATAAAAACTGTGCATACACAAATTTATCTCGAGTTACTGTTGCTGTGTGTTGCTGTTAACTCTTCAGTATTTAATCATCATCACCATCATCACCATCGTTATCATTGTCATTATCTCTTTCTTTTTCTGCAAAGTACCAATTTAAAGAGGAGAAACTTGAAGGTAAACAGTTGTGAGTAGAGAGAGAGAAAACGACCAAAAAAATTAACAGCATTAGAATACGGAGAGTTGATGAAGATTTTAAATTAATGACGCCAATGATTTTCTCTTTTCCATTTTCATTCATTAACTTGTTCATTGTTCGTTTTTCCTTTTTTTTCCAGTTATCTAATTTTATACCATGAGATGTACCTGTTCCATCTTGTCATGTCCGTTGTTGAGTTTGGTGGTGGTGGTGGTGGTGAAGTTATTGTTGTTTTAGGTATTACCGGTTTAGCTGACGCCCTTACCCATAGTTTGTTACTAGGGGCCATCATTGACCGGAAAAGGGTGTGGATACCTTCATGAGGTTTTGGTGTAGATGTGGATGTGGATATATGTGTATGTTTTATGTGTACGTATGTATACATTTTTTTTCCTCTTCACACAAGTGAACAATGAGCAAATTAAGTATAATCATAATCACCATAATCATAATCATTATTGTTATGATTTTTTAACTATTATGACTATTATTATTATTATCGACCTTTCTCAAGGATCATCGTCATTCAGGCTGATCTAGTAACGAAATATCTCCATAGACTTGTTGGTGCGTACACTAACAATGTAAATTTGGATAAAACTATGTGTGTGTAAAACTTATATAATATACGCACATAGCCACACCTTTACAGAAAACTGGATAAACTAGGGGAGCCATTACCGTCCAGGATGCATTTTTAAATATCAAAGATAGATCAACAGCAGAAACCCGGAAGATTGTGTTACCAGCCCAATGAGAATGGATGTGTTGTGTGTGCATAATTTTACTGTTGATGATATATTGGTTGTTAGTGTGAGTGTGTTTGCATATATAAACGTTGGTATAATTTAAATGGATGATGAAGTTTATAATAATTGTGAAGAGGGAAAATGATGAGGAAAACAGTGGATCCCATTGTAAGCCTTTTTTTTACTTGCGTAACCAGGGTAACCCAATTCAAAGATTTAATAGCGGGTTTCAGGTTTACCGAGGTTGTATGAATTAGGCTCTATGCTTGGACTGTCAAGGTTTTTCCGTGATATTTCACTACCTGGAGACCTTGAGAACTTGTAGATTTAAAAAAAAGAGAAGGGAAGAGAAAAGAAGAAGAATGGTGAGAAGAAGAAAAAAAGAGGAGAAAAAGGAGTAAAGTAGATTTAGTAACAAGAAATAAGAAAAAAAAGTTAAATAAATAGCAATTGATGTACAATTGAAAAACAGATTTATGAAAAGATGATTGAATTGAAAGACCTTGATAAATCCTCAGCTTTTGGTTAATTATACTTTTTCTTTGCCTTTCTCCTTTTTTTGATTTAATGCCGTTGTGCATAAGTAAAAGTGTTAAAAAACATCATTCCAAGGCTCTTCAGTTGTGTATCCCATCCCTCATCATCAACGAATAGCACAAGTTTCACATGGTAACCTGTTTTCTTTTCTTTTCTTTTGAATGTTGCATTTGCTTTTTTCTCTCTTTACATCTTTTCTGCTTTTCTTGGTAACACAATTCAACACAACCCTTTCGTTCTTTATTCCTGGATCTTTAAAGGTCCGTTCAAGGTTTTGGACCTCGTTATTGTATGGCCTTCTAAATAGTGAAAAACGGGTTCCTGTTTTCTTTTTGCTTGCACTAAACTCTAGCTTTATCAGTTATGGACCAGAAATCCGTTTCTTTTCTTGGCTTGTCAATTTAGTCTTGCAACTTTCATTAGGATTAACTCAGGGAGACAGTTTTCTTTATTGGATTTTTTCGGACTTGTACTGTTATCAAACTAGGCTCCCATGAATACGGAAATAAATTATAATTATACTTTTCCAATTTCACCAAGCTTATCATCATCATTTTCCAATTCCGTTGGTTCCTTTGTTTTGCCTTTGTTGTCTAATTTGAAATGTATTTTGTAACAATTACTTTTGCCTTTTGTTTCCTCAGATTCTTTGTAAAATGAAATTTAGAGGACACGTCAACCACAGGAATTGATACTCATTCTAAGCCATGCCAGAATATTTTTGGGTTTCCAAGGACAGCAGCAACTTCAAACTTTTTTTTCACTTTTCATCAGTGGAACCAAAAAATATGAACAGAGAGATGAGATGAAGAAAAAAAAGAGAGAAAGAAAAGTGTAAGAAAAAAAAACATTATCAGATAGAAGGGTAAATAACTGTGAACAAAAATAAACTTAAATTGATTAATCTGTAATGCTTGAGCAGTTGATAAATGAATGAATCCCTTGTCCGTACCAACAGTTATTACATCATTGCGTATACTTGAGAGAATCTGGAATGAGAAGTCACCTAAAAGAGAAAGAAGGTAAAATGTATGCGTTAGGAAAATAAGACAAAGTGAATAAAATTGCATAAAAATGGTTAGAAATGGTGAGATAATTACCGTTACCAAAAATCAATTTATAAGCTGGCTCTTGCAAAAAACGTGTTGGAAGTAACCGTTGAAAGAAACGGTCTTTTTATGGAAATTTTCTGGTTTGTGAACTCGTCATGGGTCTAACGATCATAGTTGAAATGGTTATCACCATTGTTAATAAATTAAAATAGATAAATTGGTGCAACAAGACAAAAACAAGTGACTAGAAACCCAACCGCAAACAAAGCTTTTAAAGAGAACAAAAGAAAGGATTTTTTTTTCTTTAACCGATTAACCGCCATCTACTGAAAATTAAAGCCGCGTTTTATTATTCAAATGTTTATCTTTTGGTTTTAATTTAATTTAAATCAATTAAAGTCAATTGTTTTTAATCTAATTTGTGATTTGAACAACATTAAATGCTCTGTTAAACCAGTGTTGTCTTCGTTTAGTACACTTTTCATTTCTTTTGTGTTGAAATAAAAATAAAACCAGTACCAGAAATATGTTACCCCATGAGCTGGTTCATTAAGTAGCCCTTTCTCAAAGCTAAATCAAGAGGATATAGCTAAATGTGACATTCATCGTATCAGACGATATGTTGGCTGGTGAAGACAATTAACTTCTGCCTTGGTTTCGTTTAACACATGCTGATTGTTTGAATGCTGCCTTTGGTTTCGGACTATGGACACTGTCAATCTCTTTTTGGTGATACAAATGGTCGTTTGTTATTGCTTATTGAGGGCGATATGCAAAGGTTACAACTAAAGGAACAGAAGAAAAGATGGAAAAATTTGGTATAATTTTTGTGTCAAAGAGTCTTGTTAGCCCTACGGATTAATCTCAGGTAATACGCTTTTGAGTAAAATAAGTTGCTTCATCTGTTTTTTTTTTCGTAGAATGAAAATAAATTCCAATCTTTATTCTTTCATTACATTTCTTTCTTTCCCATTATGTCTAATTAATTTCAATCTAGAATCATCGATTTTTGTTTGTAAATTTGGCGTCTTTTACTTTCTTTCTTTCTGATCTAATATACTTTGATTAAATTCAGTCTTCACACTTGAGTCTTCGCAAAAGAAAAGTGTTCAAGGGTAGTAGTAAATTAGGTGTTGGTATCGAGATCATTAGAAGGAAAGTTGACTTTTTTTTACTAAAGACCATCATCATTATCATCAATTGCAATTACAACAACATCGAGTATCATCATCATTATCGTTGTACAAAGGGAAAAAGAATAAAAGTAAGTTGATGAAATTGAATCAAGTTAAAGATCTAAATGTTGTGTATATTCTCTATGTGATTTACTGCAACCGGATGGACACAGACAGGTCATGGGAAACCAGGTTTAAAGGGTGTGACCTTTCAAGCCAGTTTAATAATCAAACAATGACGTTCCTAAAATAATAATGGCTACCAAGCTGAAATGATGACCTTACACAATTATTTTTAATACCTGTTATATTAGCTAAAAAGTTATTTAACCAGTCCACCAATGTGATCACCATGTTTTTTTATCTGAGTAAGTCTTTTCCCGTTTGTTTTTCTAACCTTCCCTCAATTTGCTGCCCTTCTTCAGTTAAGTTTATCTGTTTCAGTGTCTGTTGACCCTTCTTTTAAAGGCCAAAAATCCAATGTAAAAGGAGAGTTTTAAAAGAACGAAGCTAAATAAAGAAAGAGTGACTCCTCTTTACCCTAAGGGTAAGTAACATTGGCTAATATATCTTGTTGTCAGTGTATCACTATCATTATTACCTTCTTCATCATTTTCCCTTCATCTCCCAACAAGTCTTTAAGTTAAAGACTACAAGTTTTGTCCTTTTTCTCTGGTTGACCATTAATCTAAACTTTTCTTTCTTCTCTTTCTCTTTTAGCCTTTTCCATCCATCTATCCTGAGTTTTCCCAGCACATTAAGGAACATCGCATGGCTACTCACTTTGAAAATTTCAATTTTTTCCACCTTCTTTCTAAATCTTTCCATAGAGATTTGACTCCTCTTCAGACCTCTCCTCTCACTCTTACCTGAATATGAATTTCCTTGCAATTTCATAACTTCCAATGGTTCCCTTTTCAACTGTCCATAATAATTGTGTAATAATTTCAGGTAAACCGATTGCTTGCATTTACTCTTGTAATTTTGTTTCTACTTTCTTCTTCTCTTTTCCTCTCTCACTGGACCGAATCTTTACCTCGGACATGAGTTGAGTTTTAAAAGGAATTGGCATTGGAAGAAAAGGTAGAAAGTAGGAAAACAAAAAGCAAAGACAAATTGTCTTAATCAGTCAACTTTTTTGTTTTTATTGTTTTTCATTGTTTCTTTTTTTACCTTTTTTCTCTTGCTTATTTATTAGTCACCTTGCTTTGTCCCTAATAATGATCATGACTGTTATAATCATTATCTTTTTTTTCATCATTATGACCATTATTTTGAATCACTGTGAATCTAACTATACAATAAATGACAAAGTCCATAAGGCTGATTGTTGTGATGTAAAGGCGTTACCCCACACTCAACAAACACAGCAAAAAAATTGCATTACATTTGCCTCAATCAAGTGGGTACTGATCAATACTAAAGTTAAAGTTGCTCAGATCATGCAAACATTATGCAACTATCGTAACTTGATATACATTTTTTTAATTCCTATCTTTAACCCGTGATAAAAGTTGAAACCGTATTATTTCAACTGTTTTTCACGCGTTTACTTTGCCCAGGCAAGAGTAAATTGTTTGCATAATTGTTTAAGTAACTTGTAAACAGAGAGTTTAGTCTTGTGATGCCAAGTGATCTTAATTTGTTGAAATTAAGACGCAAACTTGTTAACTATTGATTGGTGTGAGGATTATGAGAACCCAATTTTGTTAGGGTTACGCCTTTACCCAGCATATAACTAACACAAAAATATTAACCAAAAAAGTGAGAGAAAAGACTAAACTTATCTTTCCTTTTCACATTATTCTGTTTACGCTCACACAATTATTAAGGGTTATTATTAAAGGAAATAACTGTTCAACTTGAAGCTCAATGCCAATACTGGATCAAAATTTTTTGTCGATTTTTGTTCTTTTCTCTCTTTATTCTTGCTGTATTTTCATCTTCCTTTCTCTCTTATGTTACTAACAGTTCTATCCTTTCATTTTTTTTTGCAGAAGAAAAAAAAAGGTTCACATTAAACAAGGAGAAGAAGCAAAAAAGCCTAAACCAAAGGGAAAACAAAAGGAAGAAGAAAAGAGAACGAAAAAAAAGAGAAATCGAAAGTAAAGCAAATAAAAAAATAAAGAGTCAAGATTACCAGGAAAAAGTAATCATCATTCTACAATCATGACTTTGGGTGTAAAACATGTTCACAATATTCATCAGCTGGTGAGGTTTAGTGAATCTAAAATCTAACCCTAAAATCATCAAAATAGATTGGGTTTTAATTTATTGGCTATCAATAGTTTGTAAATGCTTCAAGTTGCTTGGATTGCTCTTCAGAGAAAATTATTGCACTGGTTTTGTATAAAAACGCACGCGTCGAGGTTAAGCCAAGACATGATTCTCAAGTGAGTGACTTGAGGACACCCTTTAATTCATCATACAGGCTGCTTTAGTGTTAGGTGCATCATGCAGAAATCTAGAAATAAACAAAACTTGAAATTATTATGAGCCTAATATACAAAAATTTATAATAATCGTTATCTTTTTCATCTCCTTTATCGTCCTCTTGAAGTGGTTCCAAGCAACTGTCCATGGCATGTTATAATCATTAAACAATGTATCAACAGATTCCATGTTTTAATGATGTTCTTAATAAGCGATCAGCTTAGATTTGACCAGAGACAAAACAAACATCCTGAAGCTAACCGCCCTCATCTCCCGACATAACATTAACATATCCGCTCTCTCAATATCGCTTTATATAATATAATTCATGCGGTTCATTGTTTTGATCAGACAGAATAATTTTATTGTTATTTAGTCCATTCTTTCAAATAATTTTCATCAGTCTTCCCATTTACACTATGAGTTTAGTTTTTAGTTTGATGCCATCAAATTCAGGTAAAGTTGGAATGTCCCTTTCCGTTATTAATTTTAGGTTTTTATTTAAATTTTCATTTTCAATTTTCTCATTATTTATTAGAAAAGTTCATTGAGTTAATCTTTCAGGAAATTTTATCAGCACTAAGTCCATATCGTAAAACAATTTCTTAAACCAACAATAAGGAATGAAACTAATTGATGACAAATTGGTTAACAGAACAATTAGATAATCTTCAAAACATGAACAAAATTAAAAAGAAAATTTTTAATCGATTTCAATTAAAATTGAATTTCCATTTCTGACATAAACAATTGTTTTGAGTTTTGACAAGAAAGCAAATCTCTTTCTTCCTTTCTTCTCTTTCCTTACAACATTAAGCCGGCTTTCACCGGCTTCGGTATTTTGCCGGTTTCACATTGTTACGCCATCTATCGAGTAATCTGGTTCCTTCAAATGTAAACAAAGAGTTTCAATATATTCAATCTTTAGAGCAATTGAAATATTGTTTCATGGATTGAATTATGTCCATAGTAATTAAGGCATCAATTTTTACGTTCATTAGTACCTTCTTTGCCTGTTTCATCCATTAGTTCCAATTTATTTATTAATCTAATTCTGTAACTGAATTATTAACTAACTTGTTCACATTTCTTTTTAATTTAACCAATTTGTCCTTTTCCTCTAATTTGATGAAATCTTGCTTCTTTATACGGCCTTTTGTGATGATTCCTTTTTTTGTTAAATAATCTCTTTTCTGTTTCTATTTTTCCCTTTATTGATGGTGATTAACTCTGTTTCGCTTTTGAATTTTACTTCACAATTTAGGATTGCAAATTATGGTTATGCATTCTCTTGGTGAACAGATTTATGATTAACTCATTGTTGTAATTGTTGACCATTAGTGAAATATATTAGTTAATAATCTGGGTTCATTTTGTTTCAACTTTCAGTTATCAAATGAAGCTTTATTTTTTGATGAGTCTCTTTTTATTAAATTGAAATTGAGTTGAAACCGTCCTTACATTGTTATATGAAAATAAAGCAAAAAAAAACAGTAGAGAGAAGATTGATTTGCTCAATCGCGTTAGCTTTCCCATTCCTTTGTTTCATTGTACTAATGCTTTCCCGTTAATGTGTTATGGTTCAATTTAATTGCTATTATATTATTATCTTGAGCCATATTAAAGTTATAATTTGTTATTCTCCCGATTTGTTTAATTACCTGTGGGCTCCTAATATTTTCAATGCCTTTTTGGGTATATTTTGGTGATATTTTTCATTTATTGGTGTGTTGAATATAAATTGATAGGGAAGAAGAAGAAAAGGAAAGAGAGAAGCCCAGCAATCAGCAATTCAAGTCCTAACCAGAGAGAAAAAAACGAATGGAATTTATCATTAAACTCTATCTACTGTTAGTTAATCAATCGTAATTGTTTGTGGCAACACACACAGAAAATATAGAAATGTAGAGAAAAAAAACTCTTTTCTCTCTTCTGTGTGTGATAAAAATGATGTTTAATCTATATTCTACATGTTATCAATATATCTAATATAATCTCTCCTATTAAATTGTGTTTTTATTACAGTGGCAATCAAATGAGAGATGAGATTATTATTGATCTACTTCTTTCCCTGTGAGATGAGACCAGGTATTTGATGGCAAAAAAGAAGCTAAAAAAGGAGGAAAAAGACTGAATCTCTTTTCAGTCTCCCATAAATGATTCGGAATCTAAAGAAAAGAATTGATGGAATCGAGTTAAACTAGTAATGGCCGTAATTGAAAGCATAATAATCAACATTTTTTTATCAAATCATTTAGTAACTCAAGCTTTCATCCTTTTTTTTGGGTTTAGATCTTTTTCTTAAGTGTAAGTGTCCATTATATCTTTCCTTCTCTCACTCATTTCTTGACTTTTTTTCCCTGATATTAAGACTTTCTTCATCTAACCAAGCAAACCTTTTCTTTCCATTTCTCTTTCTTTCTCTCATCTTTGCTCTATTTACAAGGATTCCAGAGGCAAACAAAGGCAATATGTTTTTCTTTGATATAAAAGTCATAGCAAATAACAAACATCACTATCAACCAATGGAAGGAGAAAAAATTCAGGAAGACAAGGCAAAGGAGGAAAAGATTGTTAATGTGAAATGATGAAGGGAAAAACTCGAACAGCATCTTACGTCTTTCTCTCTGTCTTTCGGAAGATTTGTGGGAAACAAGAATGGTCGTGGTGGTGATGATGATGATGTGAAGGAGGATACATTGTATATATTCTTGGAAGAAAAGGGAAAAAAAGAGTAACAAATATTATCTGGTTTCTTTCTTGGACTCAAAAAAAAGAACCTAGAAAAAGCAAGAAGTGAACAAGCGTCAAAATTGAGGAGTGCAAAGGTTTTTAAAGCAATTTAATGGTGGCGATTTCAATTGAAAGACTCTGATGAAAAGTGAAATACAATGATAATGATAAACATAAAGATAAAGGAGGAAAGAAGGAATGAAACTATTAGTAACAAAAATAAATCAGTAACTAAAGTAATGAAGATGAGGGACAATTCTAGGAAATAATAACTTTGAGTGATTGTATAAGAGGTATACTCTTGTCAAGCAGTATTCAAAGAAATCAACAAATCTCACGAATCATCATCATCAACATCATCTCAATAGTAATCTAGAGGTATACTTTTTCAGAAGAAAACCCATGAATTCCTTTTTTTCTTCTTCTTCTTTCTGGTATAGCAAAATTTCCTTTTTCCTCCTAAAACATAATAAGGTTCAGTTAATTGTTATCAATTTGATATCGTTCTTGGCAAACGCTTTTCCTTTAGATTACTGTGTTAACCTTTCCCCATTGTCTTCTTTCATCACTTACTTTCTTCTTCTCTTTCTTTTTGCTTCTTTCTTTCTGGTTCTCTTTCAAGACAAAGAGTCGAGTGTCATTAAAATAACATTTGCTTTTTTACTTATACTTTTTTTTTCTTTCTTTCACATTTTCTTACAGATTTCATGTTATATCATTAATGAATGGCACCCATCAAGAGATGAAATCAAAGAAACTCCAAGTATTATGAAAGTTTGGAAACAATATGTGTATAATGTTAGCAGTTAATACTTAAGGAATGATTGGACTGATAAAAATAATTACATTAGGGCCTCCAGTTTGCTTGTATTTTATCTGCCATCTATTAATAATTAGCCTAATTATAGTCATCTTAGCCGGTAAGATTGAGCTGAACTTGATTAATTACACATTGGTAACAAAGATAACCTTGTAAACAAATCAAGTTTTGTATTTTTTGTTGTTGTTGTTTTCTTGCATGAATACATATAAAGTATTTGATGGACTATCAAAGAAACAATAAATGAGATTGCCTCCAAACTCAAGTGGAAACCCAATTTTGGCATCAACTAAACCAGTAAAGTTTTGAGTAAAACAATAGGGACCCCTCAATGATTGGGTTTAAACTGCTGACCTAAATTGACCTCTAGCTGCCCAATTATACTTCATCATCTCTATTAAGGTACATTTTTGTAAAAATTGTTTCATTGTTTATGTCAATTAGTAGTGATGGTGATAATGAATAAAAGTCAACGTTACCTTGACTTGGCTTCATTTTCTGCTTTTTAGTGAAATAAAATGCCTTATAAAGTCTTTTATTTCGACTTTTTCCCCCATCATTCTCATCATCATCATCATGTTTACCAATTTTCCTTAA
The DNA here is from genome assembly GCF_039701765.1 of Tetranychus urticae. Lineage (NCBI taxonomy): Eukaryota > Metazoa > Arthropoda > Arachnida > Trombidiformes > Tetranychidae > Tetranychus > Tetranychus urticae. The sequence goes on along the minus strand of NC_142958.1, from coordinate 17,270,936 downwards.
AGGTTCCAATATCAACCATCCAAGGGCAAAAGTGAGTTTTTTTCAGTGTTGATCGATAGAAATGATAAAAATGGGAAAGATGTGATGTTGGCGAAAGAGAGAAATAATAAAGAAAAGAGAGAGAAGATGAAAGAAGGCGAAAGAAAGAAAGGCAACAACCAAAATCTTCTCTTTTTTTCTCTCTTTTTATCTTCGTTTCTCCATTCAGAAGAAGAAGAAAGCAAAAAAAACTGATGTGGATTTTTTTTCGTCACTAAAGTTATTTCATTCTTATCTGCTTCTCTGAGTTTCACCTCCCAATAAGAATTGAACCAACAAGGTATCATGTTAATACGGTAAAGGAAAAGACGAAGAAGATGAAAAAAAAAGGATGGAAACGAGAAGCCAAAAAGCAAGAGGAACCAAGAGGAAGACAAAGAGACCAGGATGAAGCAGTTGATGCCATTTTGATGATGTTGAAAGTTAACAGAGATTATCCACATGAAATATCAAAGAAATAGAAGCAAGCCTGTGTAAACCTTATAGTAGATATAATTGACATTGAGTTCAATCGATGATATCGAATTAAAGCTGTACAGAGAGGGGGAAAAGGAGAAAGATGAGAAGAGCAAGAAGAAAAGGAATAAGAGAGAGAGAAAAAAGATGAATAAGTAAAGAAAGAGAAAGAGAATGTTGTTGATCGATCTTAGATTAACCCATTTCAAGTGTGGATCCATTTCGTTGCCTTTCAACCTTCATGACAAACTTATGCTTACAATTTGCCTCAATCACAGATGAAAATTGTATTAAAAGACTATCTTTATCATTTACCATTCAACTGAATCTCCATTAATACTGGTTCAATATTGTTTACTTGTACGTAAACAATAACCATAATAATTTGAGTGCAATCAATTAGCTTCTCATTCAAAATATCTGTTTGTTTCATTTACTCTTTTCATTCTTGATAATCTTTTCTATCATTTCGCATAATTTTCATCTTTCAATCCTATTTGAACCGTTTTCTGCCTCTTCTTTATACCTTTTCATTTCCACCTCATAATCTTGCGAATCCTTGTTACTTTCATTTCATTTTTTCACATGATGTTCATCCAATGATCATCTTTAGTTGTGATGAACCAGAAAATTTCATCATAACTGAGTCCCAAATCTTTTCAAATTATCTTCTCAAGTTCATTTTCCATTACCTTCAAAAGTCTTGACATTTTGATTTTTCCTCATCTTCTTGCTCTCCTCATCATTTTCATCCTCCTTTTCATCATCTTTACCATCATAGTGTTAACCCATTAGCTCTTGTTGATATTGTAAATGATGAAAACAATAAGTCATGAAATCACCTAATAAATTTATTATTTTCATTGTGGCACCAGAAAAACAGTTTGCTCTTTCCTTCAATCAATAATGTTGAAACTTATTGCGCTTTTGAGTCAATAACACCATTGAATTACATTTAGATTTTTTACCTCCAGGCTTGATGAGCATGGAAAATTGAATTTACAATTATGATATCGTCCAATCAGGTTGATGATTGATAAAAATTTGGACCACACAAAAATTCCCATTGATTGATGTTACAACTGTTGATGAGTGGATATTGCTTAATGGTTCAGATAAATCCATGGTTGAATGGTTTATAAATGGTGAAAAATTAGGCGAATTAACCGGAAAATGAGAAATTCATTTTCATTCTCTGTTTTTTTTCATTCATTACGGTTAAATATAAAAACTTGAGCTCAACAAATGTATATAATAATTTGAATTTTATCATGTTTTGCATTTTATAGGAATCTATCAATAACTAGAGTATAACAAATGTAAAAGGAGCGATGAGATGTACAAAATTTTGCTGTTTCCCGAATTAAACAAATGTGGACAATGCATAATGTGATAATTAAATGCTGGTCCATGTTATAGCTTTTGCTGATCTGTTTTACCAGGTGAAGGTTTGTGTTCAATAATTTTTACATAATTTGCAGGAACCAGGCCAGTTTTACCGTCAATTGCAGCTAATAGCCAATCACCTATTCTTGGTTGAACATCTTTGGGGGCAATTATAATCTTCTGTCCAACTGTAAGAGGTAATTCACCTTGAGCATTGGTCGTAAAGGCATACAGAGCTTTACCAATATAATGTTCATCTTCTCCCGTTAACCATTTTGTATTTACATGAGATAGTGATCTATTGTATCTTCGTATTAATGACCATATCATCCATGGTGCTCCTAAAACTAAACCAAAAAATATCAAAATTGGTAAAGATGATCTATTTGGAACATCTTTTCCGCTCAGAAATGGGTTAAAGGTTCCATCTGAGTTAAGACGTATATTTCCCGATGAAACTTGTCTCCAGGCATTTTCATGATCACTCAGACTATTGGAAGATATTAGGCCAAGATAGTATAATAGTTTCTTTATAAAAGATATTATTATGCGAACAACAGGCATTTGTTCAGTAAACTGATTCAGTTGATCTTTAAGAGATGATAAATGATGAGCAACTCCGAGTACAGCACGAAATGATGAATGTATAGCAAAATAAGTAGACTCTAACATCATGGCCACAGAAGAAACTGATTGAACAACTGATTCCAAAGATTGAAAGCTTTGTCCACAAGTTTCCTCAGCAATCCTGAGAAAATCATTACCAACCATATTTGATGGATAACCTCCATAACCACCATACCCTCCTCCGTAACCCCCATAACCACCATAACTACCGTAACTACCATAACCTCCATAGCCACCATAACCTCCAGGCATTCCAAATGCTCCAAAACGATTCAAATTGTTGTAACCATAGTTCATTGATGAGCCCCAAGGCCTTGAAACTGAATTGTGAAATGGACGAGCAGGTAATGGAGGAGGTCCATTTAAAGTTGTATCATTAGATCTATTGGTATTGCTTGATTCCATATTATTGTTGTTAATTGCACTCTCATAAAAATGTCCACTTGTTAAAGGTGAAGCCTCATGTTGATTATCAAATAAAGGATCAGACACTGTAATATAAGAAGAGAAAATTAGAATAAATAGGAAAAAATCATCAAATAAATGTTATAGCCTGAAAATAGAGGTCAATCGGAAATGTTTGACGTTTCACTTATCGGAATGATTTGCAATAAGTTGTTCTAAGTGATTCTAATTTGTTGAATTTAAAATAACGTTACTTACTTGTTCATATTTAGCCCAAGAATTTGATTTCAAACCTTTAATTGTTTGACCAAAGATAACACAAACTTGAAATAATTGAAACAAGGAAAAAACTGTCAACAAACCAGATTAAAGTACAGGTTGACATACAGCAAACGCTGTTTACATGAAAGTTGGATATTTTACACAATAGATGGCACTTACTGTCTTGGATTTTCACGATTCTCAACTTGAAAATCTCAAGTTTAATGGTTCAGGTTTACCTTGATTGGTAAACAAGATTTGGTTTTGCACAAGAAACTAACATTTAAAAGTTGGGTTGTCTGGCAATGTGTTTTCATTAATATTGTCTTTCTAAGAATAATTTATTCTTATTGCTAAAAAGTGATTAAATTTACAACAGTCAGTACATAGATTTTGAGCTTGCCATGGTACAATAGTTTTGAACATTTTTTTAAAAGGCACTGAATAAAAACAATTTTAGATACAAAATAAAACAATCAGCAAAAAAAGTCATTGGATATTCAAATTGAATACAGTTTGAATAAAATTAGGAGTTGAAACCTTTTTCGTTAGCATGTTCTTGGTCATGTTTGTGAGATTTTAACCAAGTAACTAAACCTTGGTCACCATTGGACGAATCACCTCCGATGACAATATTTGGTAACTTTGGGACGGTTTCAGGTTCAATCGGCGGTGAATTTTCACTTTGGGATCCATTTGGTAGAGAGAGATTTCGGTTAGATGAGATTAACATTTCCATTTGTTTTTGCTTCTCATTTAATTGATTTTTTAATAAGAAATTAATTTGATTCTCGGCTGAAAGCAGCTTTTGCCATAAAGATATATTTTCTGTCCTAATTTTGTCATATTTTCTTCTTAATTGGCAAATTTCGTCTTCTTCATTTTCAGCCATCACAGGTGAGTCAGGCCTAAGATGTTGATGATTATGCAGGTCATGATGATGAGGTATATGAATAGCTGATTGGATTGAGGCTAAAGTTGATATTGCTGAAGTAGTTGACGGATCGACTCCAGGTCGATTATCAGGTGGACTTAATTCACGGCTGTCTCTTCTTGAATCACCAGCAAGGTTTTCACCCAGTTCTGGTGAAAGGATTGTTATGGCTGCTTGAACAGCTCCTCGAACCAACGAGTCTAAAGCAAACATCCAATGAGGTTTGATGTTATGACAACGAAGAACTCGATTGACTGCATCTTGAGCTAAAAGAAGAGCCAATTGGATTTGATTGATTCCATCAAATTCGAGATCCTCCTTAACATACGCAATCGCTTGTGCCAACGGAGCTCTATCTTGTTCCGGAATAAAATCTCTGATTCCCGCCAACAACTGATGCAGGTGATCACTTGTCAATAGTAAACCTTGAATGTTTTGCTGAAGTAAGTGTAACCAAGTATCACACATTAGATGTGAATCGTCATTCAAAACTTGAACCAAAGTCGCTCTCCTCTCCGAGTCCTTTTTGAGTAAATAAAAGCCACCAGTGTCACCATCTCGAGGTGTTGTTGACGCACTTTCAATTGGTGGACTCATTATACTTCCACTATTTCTTCGAGCATAAGGGGCATCCTCAGAGCTGTGAAAATAAGGCGAAAAACTAGAAATTATAAGCTTATAATTTGAATTGACTTCAATTTATTTGAATAAATTTTAAAAATCATTCGATCTTTCTCTCGGTCAACATGGAAACGTTTAAAAAGGCAAGTTAAGGGCGATAAAAAATACGGTTAGTCGGTTAGAATCTTCGGTAAAATACGAAACTGCGATCGTAAATTAATAAGATTTGAAATACAGAGAAAGATTGAATCGTTATTGTTAAAATTAATTGTTAAAATGTTTAAGTGAGTACCTTAATGAACTTTGGGAACCAGGAATAACAAGACGATCTAATTTGGGTCTCCGATTCTCTTTTTTTCCGCTACAATTTGTTTCATCCTTTAGTCTGTTTGTAAGGCAAATCAGGAGGTAGCGAAAATAAGATTATATATAAAATATTAGTAAATATTCGAAGTCATACTTTCATGCATTATTTAAAGCTTTTCAATAGCAAACGCATATTAATCTTGGATAGCAAATGAAAAACAAAAGGGATTAAATAACAAATTTATCAAAGATTAACCACTAATTGAAATGATAGTTTAAGTTTATGACAATCTTACAGGGAAAATATTCATTCGTTTACGCAATTAGAATAATCGAAACTCTTGCAAGTTTTGATGGTTTCGTTTCTCAGGAAAACAAAAATTGAAAGCTTATTTTTAGAAGTGTTACGACGATAGTAAAATGTATGGGAATGAGAAACGTAAAAGTCATTACAAAAGAATTGTAAAGTTACACTGAATAATTAGCATAAACACTTTTTTTCCCAAGATGAATGTTGATATATTTTTAGCTCTCATGGAGATAATTCATCAAGAATAATATCAATCATTATATTTTGAATAAGGTAAGGCCTCAAGATTAACATGAAAGCAAAACCACTTAACCTTCATCTGAATTATAATCAAGGATAAATTATGTGATCTTGATATGCAATTAATTGTTATTATAAGAGATTGTCAATGAGAAGTATTGTGGGTCACTGGTTTAAATACAAAATATTATGATTGATATTAATAATTGTAAATAAAATTAAATTAAATAAGTTGAAATCATAACAAAACAAGTTGTTATTTGACAGAATGTAATGTCTTTTCGTGATGTATTCACAAACGCAAGATTAAAATGATTTGATTGCGAAAAAAGCGAAATTCGATATTAAATATAAATCAATCATTTAAGGGATAAATTAAAATAAATAATTAAAAGATCAAGGTGGTTAGTGTTTGGATAAAACTTACTTGCATCGATATTTAAACGAGTCAAGAGTTGAATAATTGAAACTTACTTGCTTGTATCATCGGCACTGGCAAATCGATTTCTTGAGTCTGTATTTCGATCATCTCGAGGAAGATGTGATTCAGCGGGAACTGAGATGCTTCGATTAAAATCTAGGTGACTTTGTTTGTGAGGTGTTGGTGAGGATGACATGGGCATTGTTTTCTTCTTCCTAGTACCATGACCATGGTTTTCAGCAAGAAAAGGATGTTCTAATAGTTCAGCAGCAGTAGCTCGAGTATCAGGATTAGGATCAAAACATCGGAGTATAAATTCTTTGGCTTTTTCCGATAAAGATTGAGGAATCTCAGGATGTTCCTTGTGAAATCCTACTTTGAAGATAATTTCAGGACCAGAGATTCCATCTATTACTGGTGTCCGTCCAGTTGCCATTTCAACAACTGTACAACCCAATGACCAAATGTCTGCTGGTGCTCCATAACCTCGTTGTCCTTGATCAATCACTTCTGGTGCCATGTATTGAAAGGTTCCAGTAAAGGTTTCAGTGTTTGGATTGAGACCAGCCAAACGTTTGGAGGCCCCAAAGTCAGAGATCTTGATTATTCCCGAATATGTATTGACCAGTACATTGTCGCCTTTAATATCACGATGGACAATCTTTTGGTCATGTAAATATTTCAACCCTTGGAGCATTTGTTTCGTATAATAAGCCATTGTCGACTCATTTTCCTTTAAAGGTCCCCACTTAGAGCGCAACAGTTGAGATAAACTTCCACCAGGAACTCGTTCCATAAAAATTTTAAAAGTGCGGTTCTCATACATTGATCCTAAGTATTGAACAATGTTACGATGTCTTAACTGCGAATGAAGTTTAATCTCTTCGTGTAAAGGCTGGACCTCTCTGTGGTTGGATGAAACAAAGAAATTTCATTATTATAATAGTTGCTAAATTTCCATTAAGATTTGATGGATGTAATTAAGTGGCAGAATGAAAATTACAAACCCTTCATTCTTGACAGGTATTTCTTTTATGGCGAGTTCAATTTGTGTCCTTTTATCACGAGCGGCATAAACTTTACCGTAAGTTCCAGCGCCTAATACAATTGGTCTTCTTTGATCGTCTAAATCGTACTCATACTGTAATCAACAAAAATCAATAAGAAAGAATTAGCTATTTTTCATTGATTTATATCAAAATTCCTGGAGATTTTTTTGTCTTGTTTTCATAATCACCTGGAGAGGCTCATTGTCATGTTGAGCACCAAGATCCGCAATCAAGCCTTGATCACCCGTCATCTCAACAACCAATTGATGAAATCTAGCTCGTAATGCTTCTGAAGGGAAAAACATTTGGAAATCATCTGAGTTCAAATGAACATAAAGGAAAAGGCATCGTTCATCTCTTTTGTACAAACTAAACAATAAATGATAAAAATAAAAATAAAAAAATCATATTTAATTAAATTAGCTAGTTTTGTGCATGCTAAATCAGGATAATCAGAGTCAAACACCCTAGAATTGAAAGGTAGAATAAAAGTGAATTCAGATCTTGGATAGTGTCAGTGCTAGCATAATTTCCTGTACCTGTTGTAATACATGCATTATCTGCACCTGTATAAGTTCCGAATTCTTTGAACAATTCGACAAATCATTTTTTGTATTATTTTCTAATGTTTTGATTGACTACTGTACACCTTGAGAATTGTCAGTTTATCATTACGAATAGAAGATTACGAATAAACTGATATATTTTCTGGCACTTGAAAACTTGAGTGATTTATAAAAGCAATCAGTTACATTTTCAATAAGAGTATCACAAAACATACAAATTGCGTGTAAACTGGATGTTGCTTTGATAAAATTGAATAGCAATGTCTTCAGAGCGTATCGAGTTATACAATCAAAATTAAATTAAAATGTAATCAAAATACAAATGATATCAGAACAGTATTTCAAAGTGAAAACAATAACTTATAAACAGTCAATATCCGAAGTGAAATGTGAAAGTCAATTACTTTAAAAAATATTTATTAGTAACTATGGCCTCCAGCTATTACTTCCAATTATCATTAAAAATATAAAAACTTGGCCATCAAGATTCAATTTGTATAAATAAATAAGAAAGATAGAGAGATATTGATAGTACAAGTGAATGTCCAAGAAAAGATGGATAATCAATCATGTTGACTTGAATCATTCTAATGAAATGAATAGGATAGATTTCAGGTTTCCCGTATTAATGAAGCAAAAATTGTGAGAAGCAGCAGATTATATAAAAAAGTTTAAATAATAAATAACAATTGTAATCAACTAACTCAACAAATATCTATCTTGAGGTAAATAATGATATTCATTGTAATAGTGAGCTATTGAAATCACAAAATTGATAAGCATGAACTCAGTGATGCCAATAAATGATAACAAATTTGGCTAGTTTGTTCATGAGGTATAATAAATGAAAAATTTCCTTTCAATGTTCAGAGAGGAAGGAATCCTGCAAACGTTTAAATTGTTTGTTTATCAAAATAATAATAGTCGTAATTATGATTTAGACTATCAAATATACAAGATATGAAAGTGTTAGGATATCATTAGCAGGATGTTATTCAGTTAACTGTTTCTGAGAATTCATAAATTCAAGACATGAGAAGAGAAAGATATTTTAATTAGAAACATTGAGCAATTAATGAGTTGCCAAGGTTACTTTTTCTCACAAAATATCAAATCAAATTGAATGATTGAATAAAAAAAACAAATTTTATGGGAAAGTGTCAGTTTGAGGCAACAAGAACAATAAAATTCATGCCAAAATTATCATAAATAAACAAAAAGGAATCAAAATCTACAATAATTGGCAAGCTTTGTGAGACTAATTTGTAATAATTGACAAGGTTTTCCTAGAAGCTAACTCAATAAATAATAAATTGGGAAAAATCAGAATAATTGAAGTAACTGCACAAATGAAACTGTGAAAACAAAATAAGTAATAAAAAACACTTACCTAACTCCTTTTATGGATGATGCTTCAATTAACCAATTATGTGGTCGACGACAGTCCATTTTTTTCATACATTCAAGACAGACATTAGTTATTTGAACTGATTTCTCATCAATATCTATATTAACGGTAACATAACTGGGCTGATAAGTTTTGGTTGGCTCTAAGACTAGAATAGGAAATTTAATTACACTAATTTCTTCCTCGGTTGCATCGATAAAGTATTCCATCCAAAAATTGAAAATATGTTCTTCCGGAGATCGCTCAGAGTCTTCAGGTTTTTTACGAAATCGATTGATAAGTCGAATGTTGCCAATAGTTGATTTTAAATACCAATTGGGAGGTTTCAATTTGAACATACATTCTGATGCTTGAATGGCTTTAGAATAATTTTCCGCCAAAACTGAAATCTCAAAAAATGTAGCAACATCCCAGTAATCTTGAAGAGATGTTAAACTACCTTTGCGACCAATCAGATTACTCAAAACCATACCAATTCTTTGTAATTCTTCAGAAGCTGCAAAATTGGCTCCATCGATGACTAGAAGAGTTGCCAAGTTGATACCAGCGTACTCATTTGGTTGAACTTCAAATCCTTTGCGATACCATTTGATTGCATTTTTTAAACTGTCTACATCACTGTATCCAGACTCGACAAATTTATCTTTATATATTCGCCCACAAAGACAAACAATATCAGGTACATGACCATCCGTTTGTTCAAGAGCCATGGTAATAAATTTTATTGCTTTTTCCCGGTCACCCTCTAAATTGCGACGATTGAGAGCAAATGCATAAAAATAGAGAAGAGTTGCATTTGAAGTTAATTTAAGGTGTGGAACTGATTGGAGATCGGTGAAAAGTTTAATCATTGCATCGTAATCTTGAATCTCTCGGAATGAGAGAAACATATTATAAGCAGTTTCTATGGACATTAAGTTGGGATCATCAAGACGTTTCCGTAAATTGTGTAAAGCTTCTCTTAATTTGTCTCCAGTATGATCATCCCGAGCTTTTCGTAAGTCACTGAGAAATTTTTCCTTCATATGTGCCCTTGAAATAGAAAAAGAAACAAAAATTTGAGAAAGATGTACAAGGTTATTATTTAAGGATCCTTTTAAATTTAATGGCAAGCATTTTAAATACACAGTTAATTTGGATTGGTTTTTTTTCACTTGAAAAAATTCCAATCATTTTAGCTTCACATGAAAACCAATTTCATATGCGTATGTGTAAAAGATATAATAAATTTATTCTAATTATTATCATAAATTAAATAATCAAGATAAAATTATGTTATACTTACTTTGTTTGAATTTCAATTTCTTGTAGAATCTTTGTTAACTTGGTGTGAAGTAAGATTTTTGTTTCAGATGATTGAATAATATTGCCGTTATTCAACATATTGATGACATTTGGCTCGGTAACAATACACTGTTTGTTTTCATTGACTCGATATGAAATTAATGAATAATTTGAGCAAGAAAGTCTCAATTGTAAGGCACCTTCGGTTGAATATTCGTTAAAAAGTAAAATGTTTTGTTTCATTCCAAAACTTTCACGTACTCCAAGTAGATACAGTAACGAATTTTGCTGCTCTTGGATACTCAAATCAATTATGGCCACATCAGCTCCGTGAAACTTTTCAACAGCAGACATTTCACCGAAATCTAATTTTTGAAATAAAATTAAATGAAGTGATGCATTAGCTGCATCACAGGCTTCCTGAATTTCTTCATAAGCAATTTTCCTTTGATACAAAGATGAAGAAGCCAGCGTCTGAAAAGTGTGAAAAGTAAGTTATTAATACATTGTACTGGATTCAATCAAGGTGAGTATTCTTACCAAATCCATGACACAGACAACTTCAACCCTTGGTCTCTGTTTTGATTCAAACGCGTCAGAAACCATTTTATCACTTGCTGATCTTTCAATAGCACTCATAATCACTAATTATTAGAAAGATGGAAACAGTAACAAGTGAATGTAAAAAACAAAATCACTATTGTGTGTGTTGTGTCGATAATGAGTGTTATCAGACTGGTGATGATAAAATTACACACACAAAATAGATGAAACAACAGTAAAAAAGGCAAAAACCAGAGAGCATAACAAGAAATCAGCGCCATCTATTTTTGTTTTGTGCATTTAGAATTTTTTTAAAGATTGAAGTCAGGATTTTCCTTGCTGCTTTTTATCTTTTTTTACTATTGTTTCATCTATTTTGTGTGTGCAATTTAATCATCACCATAGTCTGATAAAACTCATTATCGACACAACACACACAATAGTAATTTTTTTGTTTACTGTTACTGTTTCTAATAATTAGTTATTATGAGTGCCATTGAAACATCAGCAAGTGATGAAATAGTTTCTGACGCTTTTGAATCAAAACAGAGACCAAGTGTTGAAGCTGACTGTGTCATGGATTTGGCTCTGAAAAGCCCAGTTCATACTGAGGACAGAAATGATGCCGATGACAGAGAGGACAATGATGATACCGAAGGCAGAGAGGACAAGGATGATCCCGATGGTAGAGATGACAATGATGATCCCGAAGGCAGGGAAGACAATGATGATGCCGAAGGCAGAGAGGAAAAAGATGATGAAGAGAGCGATGATGGTGATGATGATGTTACAATCACCATCGGTGAAATAAAGCCATTGGATCATACACCACCTGCTTACGCTCCTATAAATTTTAATATACCCAAAAGAGGTCCTACATTTGGGCAAGGAACTGGTACTGGTACAAAGAGCAAAAATATTGGACTTAATATTGAAGCTGTAGCAAATTACAATGGTACACCTATCTACGATTTGAATTTAGATACAATTACAGACAAACCTTGGAGAAAACCAGGAGCAGATATAACAGATTATTTCAATTATGGTTTCAATGAAGAAACATGGAAGATCTACTGTGAAAAACAAAAGAAGATTCTATCAGATATAGCAGATGGAACAAATAATAGTTCTAGTATTCCTAAAATTGGTACTATTGAAAGATCGGTTGCTCCTAATGGCAATAATAATCAACCAATACCGCCATTTACAACTTCGGGCCCTAAAACAACTGGCGCTCCAACTCAATCGGTTACAGAGTCTCCTATTCCCATAGCTAGTATCAACGAAAATTCAAAATATTCTGGTATGGGATTAACCAAAAAAGCAGGTCCTCCTCCAGGTAGAAAACCAAGTGGTACCATTGATGTCATTGGAGGTGGAACACCAAACAGTCCATCAATGATCACTAGTCGTCGACCTCCGGATACACCCGATAACTTCAACTCTATGATGAATCAAGTTCCACCCGGGCCAGGATTACCGCCAGGACCTTTCCACTATCCACCGCCGCCTTTCGGGATGCCACCACCACCACATGCTGGTATGGATTTCCATCTCATGGGCCCCAGAGGAATTAATCCATCTATGATTACAAGCATTCCGCCTTCTACAAGTTACCCGCCACCCCCCATCTTAGATTATAAAATGATTATAAAAAGAGAACGCGATGATGATGGCGAGAGTGACAAAAGAGAACGGGAAGAAAGGGATAAAAGGGAAAGAGAAGAAAGGGACAAAAGAGACCGGGAAGAACGAGAAAGAAGAAGTAAAAGAAGAGATAGAGAGGAGCGTGACGAGCGCGAAAAGCGCGAACGTAGAGAGAGAGAGAAACATGTTAAAAAAGAGTTTAGAGATGAGAAAGATAGAGATAAGCGAGAAAGGCGTGATAAATATGATAAGAGGCATCGAGATGATAGAGATGATCGCGATGAAGGCAAAAAACGCAGAACAAGTGAAAGTGATTCCAGAGATCGAGAAGAGAGAGTGAAAAAAGAAAAAAAAGATAGAGGGGAAAAAGAGAGGAGAGAGAGATAAAATATCCCGCCGTCCTGTAAATGCACCATTTCATGTCATAGTCCTTAATCATTAACAGATTCAACTATTTAATAAATGAACTGAAAAGTTTCTCATCACTTACTCATGTAAATTCTGGTAAACTGTAATCAAAATGTGCTATAGAAAATTCATATTTGGCGGTTACCTAAACAGCTGATTTTGACTGACTTTTTTTTGTAAATTGTGAACCCTAGGTAACAATTTTATTTCATTAATTACTTCTAACAGTTAATTTAAATACATTTTTATGAATCTAGACTTAAAATTATTTCTTAGCTGTATTTGATTACACAGTTTCTATGTTTACTGGTTCAAACATTGCATACATTAATCATGTGGTCTGGTTATGGCCTTTTGTTTTTATTTTTTGTGATTTTTCAATTAATTTTATTTGCTAATTCAGCCATCAATACTAATATGATACCTGAACATGCTAAAAAGAGTCGAAAATTGATTCCTGCTGATTGTTCACAACCCTTAGTTGGTCAATACGTTTGTAGTGAACCCATTATTGATCCAACCACGCAACAACCAGTTAATTGTGATAAAAATAACAAAGCTAAAGTAAATTGTACCCTTCGTGATGGATTTTACTGTGATGGTCAAGAGAAAAATGTGACAACTTTTTTGCAAGATATTGACTGTCTTTACACTAATGGATATTATTTTGAAACTGCTCTATTACTCTCCATTTTTCTAGGTTTGTAAAATTTTATTTACTAACTGTTTCATTGTGATTTAGATTCAATATCTCCACTTTCTAATTCTTTTAATCTCTTTTTTTGCAGGTATGTTTGGGGCAGATCGCTTCTATCTTGGTTATCCAGCTATCGGCCTACTGAAGTTATGTACATTTGGCTGTTTTTTCATTTTACAATTCATTGATGTGATACTCATTGCGCTGCAAGTTTTAAAGCCTGTGGATAATTCAAATTACATTATAAGATATTATGGACCGCGTTTAAATATTGTACATATGGATAATAATAGCTGGCCACTGAATAAAAGTGAATTATAAACCTAAATTCGTCCAAAAAAGGCTCAAATTGACAAATTCTACTGCGGGATCTGGTAGAAATGTTTAAATGCTGAACACAGCATCTCCGACACTTTTCAATCTGCTAACCTGAAGATATCTTTTATATTGAATTATGCTGATGAAAATAGCAACTTCAAGTCTAAGTTTATCAACTTGGGTCAACCTGCTGTTTACATTTTTGACGTGCAAACAATTTATTACTTGATAGAAATTAATTGAGTTGTACTGAGTAATGCTAGCAATACTTTTAAATGTTGAGTTGGCTGCTTGACAAAATGTATAAATATTTAACAAGCTGACCAATGGATTACAGTAGAAGAGTTAAGTCTTCCATAGAATCGGCATGTAAATATTTCTTTGGATCATAGCTATTGAATAAAGTGAACTAGTGATATGATGATCATCGCGTTCATATGCTCTTCACCTCCTTCAAATTTTTTATTTCAATGATCAAATATAATTTCTCCAGTATTGCGAGTATGTTCGTCAAAATATATGATGCAAGCCTGGAAAAGCTATTTTTATGTCCATAGCTTTACTTCCACAAAATATCACATCATGATTCGAGTATCAGTTCATTTATCCCCATTTTCCCCCATCATTTCAAGTCGCTGAGAACAAAATTGAAATAAAAAAACTAAATTCTGATCAAATATCAACCTTTAATGGCCATTCTAAGCAATAGCTTCATTTCATTTCGACATACAGTCACAGAATAGCTTATTTTCTCTACTCTTCTGGCAGCGTGATTCATAATTTTCAATCATAATAGATCAAATTTAACTTGAAATGTTGCTTTAAGCTGATTTCGCGAGTTTTTTTGATTGAAGTCAATTGATCATCAAAGAAATCCCATCGAAATTCGACGAACTTCGAAAGTACAGTAAAGTACCAGATAGTGTCACTCCTGTGAAATTGCAATTTGTTGGGCGAAAATGTTCAATTAATCGAAATAGCTAATAAAATCTAAATTATTTGTCAGAAGGCGCTAAAAATTAACTAGCTTAATATTCAAACTGAGATACCATTAAGTTGAAATTTGCCAAAAATTCAATTTTAGGTGACTTCCATCAACCATTTATTGAAATTAAAAATCTCAATATGTGCTGTGACATCAAACCTTCCTATCTTCTTTCCATGAATCTTTCAATTTAAAAAATTAATCTCGATTCGATGAATTAAGATTTGATGGAAGTCAGCTTTTATTAATATCTTGATAATTTCAACCAGAACTTTCTTCAAGAAAGTTTCTTTACATGAAACTTTAGGGACCGTTAAATAATCTAATGACATTATCTGGTACTTTAATATTCAATCTTCAGATGGCGCTGGTTTCTTTTGTCAAAATAAGTGAGAGTTTACTGAATAAGATACAAAAAAGTTTTTTAATTTGAAAAATCATCATTTGCAATGTTAGTCCAACTATTTAATTGCTACTGACAATTCACCTATCAGTTCATCGAGTTGTGTCCGTAATAGCTAAACTCATGCAAGTCAACCCATAATAGCCATCAGCTGACATCTGAAGTGCCAATCTTTAGATGCTGTTTTATTAATAGTTAGATAATTTGGTAACGGAAGATTTTTCGATGCTTGGCGTTCATACCTATGTGTATAAACATATTTACAAATATAATAATCTTTTTATTGAGTTTGTCTCGGTTTCTTGTTGAATCTTTCATCAGGCAAACTTTTGAACAAAATTTTTTTATCCCATTGTGATAACTCAATTGGATTACCATTTAAGCATTATTTTGATTTGTGTTTCAATTCTTTATCCATCAGCTTTGGTATTTACTGTTCAATGTATTTTTTGTTTCAAACATTGTTAGCAATAGTATTAATCTGCTTAAATATTTGACTATTGAAGATTTGAAATGAAACAAGAGGATACAAATGAAGGATGATACAAGTAGCGAAGGTAAGAGATGAAGATGGCTGAATCGAGATGATTGAAAGATGATAATTAGGATTAAGCCAATGGACCAGTGGAAACAATTACTGTTAGTTGATAAATTTTGAAGTGAACAGCAAAACTGAAATACAAAAAAAAAGACAAAGAAGGAGTGAAAATGTTTGAAGGGCAAAGAAAAGGCAAAAATGAAGATGAAATGTTGAATCTAGGCAAAAGAACTGTAAATTACCTTGAAATATAGCGTGAAAAGGTGATGTTGAAGTGAAGTTAAAAATGGTTTAACAATGAATACAAGATGTAATAGGATGATGATGATGTTAATAATAATGATAATTGTAAGAAGTGAATGAATAGTGATTGTGTTGCATTGAATCTGTCGACTTATCCAATTCAAAGTTACTCCAATCGTAATAATGATTGGTATTGGAATCTGTTTCTTGAAAAGTACATTCAAAAGAAGAGTATTATTTGGTACATTTCTAGGAGCAAAGGATGATGCTGATGATAAAGAAGAGATGAAGAAAAAGGCGGAGGAGGTTGTGGTGGTAGGTTGTAATAACAGGTTAGGGAATGAAGAAGCAAAAGAAACATAAGACACACACAACAGAAAAAGAAGAAGCTGAAGAGAGAAAAAAAGAAACTTTGACATGCAGTTACAAGTCGTTTTCACAGAGGGTGGTGAACACAGGGTGAACAGTGAGTTGAGTTGTTGTTTCTACCATAAAGATAACAGCACATCAAGTTGTGTGTGTGTGTGTGCTGAGCATAAGCACATAAAGTGAGACAATAATAATAGTAATCATAATTGGTCACGAGCGAAGCAAAAAGTCATCCAAAGTGAAAAGAAAGGTCAGCGGGTTGGAACCAGTAATTTGTCATTCAAAAGGCTAAAGATATTACTTTGAAGTTTATTTCAATCTTTTTCTTTCATCCCTTGGATTTATGTGTCAATGGTGTCAAAACATTTTTTAATTTTCATAACACTTTTATTCATAATGATAAATCACTTGATAATATACTAAAAATTCAATTGAATAACAGTTAGAGATGAATAGAAACATATGGATATCGAATCAACCGATATGTATCGATATTTTTCTTGAACCGATATCAATATTGGTTAAGACGTAATCGATATAAATGCATAAAATAAAATATCGTCAAGTTTCAGCTTTAGGCTTTAATTTGTCCAATTTTTTCCATGACCACTCTTTCTTATTCTTAAGATATTTTTTCTGTTGTAACTGGAGAACATGCTCGAATTAGGTTCTGATAGTCACTGAACATTCAGTCAATCAAGTCAACTTTCAATATAAGATTTTCTGGTGCTGTTTGATATGCTGATATTGAGATACTAATATTGAGCATCTCTAACCTAAAGGTGAGTTTCAGTGTTTCCAAGAATGTTGAATGAATTTTACTTACTGTGAACACTATTTTATCGAAAACTGTCGATTAGATCTTTTTTATTGTATTTAAACTGGTCAAGACAGCTAAAAAACAGCTAATATTGATTTACCTTTCTGGATATTGACTGTAAAGAGATTTACTCGATTTACAATTTAACCTAAAAAGACGTTTCTATCTCATAATCACTCTTTCTAGTTTACCTGCAAGTTTACTGGGTAAATACTACACAATCTGATAATCGTGAAACAATTGAATGCTATCTATGATTAGA
Organism: Tetranychus urticae; assembly: GCF_039701765.1. NCBI lineage: Eukaryota > Metazoa > Arthropoda > Arachnida > Trombidiformes > Tetranychidae > Tetranychus > Tetranychus urticae. The sequence goes on along the minus strand of NC_142958.1, from coordinate 17,253,390 downwards.
AATTGTGATTTCGATTAGTGGCCATATGAACTTTAAGTTCTGGATTGATTTTAATTTTTTTTCAAAGTTTGATTTTTGATCATTGAACCAATAATTTGATAAATCAATTTTTTGCTTTTGAAAGCAGTAAGAAATGACGTGCAAGATAAATGTTATCAATCACATGTTAATGAAGTTTATTAGATTAACTAAGCTTTCTTGATAAGCTCGTGATTAAGATTTAAAATCGCTATCATTTCATATGCAACAACCTAATATTTACCTGAAATTGAGACTTTGTTCAATCATAGATGGCAATCTAAATTAGAAGAGCATTGAGAAAGTGTTAAGTCTCATTGACCAGACAGTCTTTTCTGGTTCAACGTTGGCTTTCATTTTTTAGCTTTTTTTTGTTTCTTTTTCAGCATTTCATCATAAATTTGGATTGGTGCCTCGAAATGGCGCCAAGTTTATCGTCAGCCTTTTGATTAATCTCATTGGTGTGTCGTTGGTATGAGAACATTTTTTTTTAATTTTCATCATTTCAGTTGTATTTTTATTCACATTTCATGATCTGCCTCTGCTCTCCTTAATCTTCCTCCCAGCGACTATTTTCACTGTTACACTTTAAGCCTGAAAGCTCCACCTCACCTAACCCTCGATTGGGTTTATAGTCGTACAAGGCGTGACTCTGTTTTATACGCACTCGTATTGCAAGTGTTTTGGGTTAAGGTTTTCATGCTGCTCTTGAGTGATGCTTGAGTTGATGGTTTGATGTTGAGAGTTGATTATTGTGAGCAACAAGAAGCTGTTTAAGTCATCTTTTTTTCATCGTTTTTCTTCTCATGGGCTTGTTAATAACATTATCATCATGAAGATGGTTTCTTGTGAAGGTTGTGGTCAGCCCATTAAAGACCGCTTCTTGGACAAAATATTGGACCGTGCTTGGCACACTTATTGTGTCGTGTGTTTTGACTGTAAAAGTGAATTGACTGAAAAATGTTACTCTCGTGAAGGCAAATTGTTCTGCAAGCAAGATTTCTTCAAGTAAGTTAACCCTTTTCATTACCTAACGATATTGTCTCATCAAACTCAAAGTCATCTAATGGACCTTTTTTCCCTCCATTTCGCCTTTTGTGTGTTTTCCATCGCAATCATCTGTCAACTTGTACAACGTGATTACCAACCAAATGGATACAACTTTACCTTTAACCAGACGATTTGGTAAAAAATGCGCCCGATGTTCACAAGCAATATTCCCTGAAGATTATGTTCGCTGGGCTCGCAACAGTGTTTACCACATTCGCTGTTTTACATGTGTTGATTGTCACAAGGAATTGTTAACAGGAGATGAACTTTACATCATCAATGAAGATCAACTATTTTGCAAGAGAGATTATCTAGCATCAAGTCAACAAAGCCACGGTAATTATCAATCAATTGATTTCAGTAGGTTTCTTCATTTCAGTTTCACCTTTCAAACCTTTACGCAAACAGAAATTCGTTCAAATTAAGCTTCAACTGTCAACGGAAATGATTGTCTCCAATTGCTGTCAACACATTCGGATACGTGATGTGTGATTTCACTTGTTTTTCTCGTATTTTTCCAATAGAACCCTTTAGGTGTTGAAAATAAGAGTATTAAAGCGATTAAAAGATTAGCAAAATGAGCTGGAACCTTCTTCTGCTTAAAGCTGAATCTTCTTGAACAGCAACACCAAAAGTCGATTCGAGTTGTTTGTTCACCTGAAAAGACTCTCACACTTCAAACTTGTACTAAGCTAAGAAGAAGAAGAAGAAGAAAAAAGTAAATGAAGAGCAAAAAAAACTCTCGATTATGTATATTGAAGAGGACAAGAGCTAACAGTGATGATGAAAGAAGAGATGAGAATAAACTCGTAGGTGCAGATGATGAGGATGAACTGGAAGCGTGTTGCATCCTCTTTGTGTTGATGATGGAAGATGAAGATAAATATGAGAAGATTGTTTACATTGTGACCAAAAATTTGCTTTTAATACAACAAAATAATTTGAGTTTGATTAGCATCACATTTCAACCTTTAACATTGATTAATCTTGACGAGAAGTAAAAATATTGAATAACCCAATATTGGGTTGAAAATGGCAAGCGTGCTCATCTTGTGTGTCAACCAAACAGTCGACCCCTAATGTGAACCTCAATTTTGACTAATCAATCTTGACTCGTTAATTACAATTGAAACATTACAAGATGAATGGAAGCAGAAAAAAATGATATCAAATTTACTCGACACTCATCATTGTATCAAAAAGAGTAATGAAATCAGTGTTGATCAATTTTTACCATTCATTACGACTTTTCCTAATTATTTACTTTGTTGCAATATCATTAACTGTTAACATCATTAACTTCATTTGTGACTCTTAATGATCAATATGAGAGCAAAAGTATCTTTTATTAAATACATTTATTTACTCATTACTGGAACATCATTACAACGAGTAAATACAAACGCCCAAGTTGACACCCTTAATTAATAGGCGAATGACCATTAATTAAGAAACTCGTAATTTCCAATATTTCAACCTTTTCTTTATTCAGATTATTCCAAACCTTCGAGTCCATGTGTGTTGAGTAAACATTGAAACTCTGTTTGGTTTGAATTTCATTTCAATCTTTTTTGTCGAGTTCAATATTTGCATGATGACGGACAAGAAGAGTGAAAATGCGATTTTTCAGTTTTTCTTCTCGTTTTTGATTTTTGGACCAAAGTTTGAAAATTTTCTCTTCTTTTCTTTACCTGATTAAGGTCAGATGATATTGAGTAAACCTATCAAAATTGTAGAGACAACCTTTCTTGTGAGTTTTATATTCAAGTGCCTGTGTAACAAGAAAAGTAGGAAGAATGGAAGATGAATGTCGGGTGAGAAAAAGAAAGAAATGTTTAGGATGAAAAAGTTCATCTTCTCTGTGGATTCAAGTTACCCAAGTCTCCACCTTTTTTCTCCTTACATCTTCTTACCAGGTTCTTTTGCTTGAACCAAGAACCTCCCATCTTCTGCCTCCTCCTATTTGCTTTTCATCCTCATCTTTTTTCTTCCTTTTCCACTCGCCTTCAAGCTTACCATCTTCATTATCATCAACATCAAACTTACTCTTGGTATCAAAACTTGCAACTTTTATTACACTTTTACATTTTCCAGCTTTAAGCTTTTTCACATTTTCACCATCATTTTATAATCTTTTTGTGTCTCATTCATCACAGTCATCATCGTGATTCTCAATCCCTTGACAATAATGACAATCTTGAAGGAAACTTTTCTCTTAGCGCCTCGATTCACATCTGACAATGAAACACCATGAAAAAGTCTTGGAAAATGACAAAACAAGAGAAACTCTAAATATTGATGAAATTATCGCAATGATAAACATGCAATATTTGTACTTGACTTAAGGTTCGTAGTCGCCTTAACAATTTGCAAATAGTCTTTCATCATTTCAATTGGTTTCATTGAACAGGCTGAATTTCCAATCCTTTTCTTTATTCCCTGCAAATGAGAAGTTCAACAGAAAACTTTCTTTTACAACATTTCAACTTTGACTGGCGAATGTTGAGGTTATTGATGATCGAGTTGATTTCAAACTGATAATCTTGAAATTTTTAGAGGAAGGGGAAGAGGGAAAATGGCAAACACATGGATTCGAAAGGAATACTTCATGAGATTGTATCTTGTTGCAAAATAGATTACATTTTCTTCTGATAACTTCGAAAAAAGTTTCTTCTCTTTCCTCTCTTCTTCTTTTTTGCCATCTTCATTGATGCCTTTTGAACTTGAAGACGAAGGCAACATTTGAAGAGACAAAATTTACGACTCATAACTAAATGTCGCTAAGTTTTCCTTTTCTTGACAAGTTGAGTTAACATCTTTTACTTTCCATCTTTAGGTTACTTTTACTATTATGTTATTATTATGCCTCAGTCTATCTTATCATTTCATTTACATTTGCTATCATATTCAGCTTTATTACTTCAAATCTTGACTTCTGTCTACAAATTGAGTTCGAGACATTTTTTCTTGATTCATTCGCATTTACCATTTCTTTCGTCAACCAATTAAACTTTAAAAATGTTACTTTCCATTATAGCCATTGAAATATAAATAACTTTAGACCGGTGAAAATTTATCGAAAAGTAAATTCATCTGTTCCAACAGTGATTCGTCTATTGAACAGCTTGCATTTTCTTGATCAGTTTCTTTCGATTGAAATACTTTCTTGATTACTGAGAATTTCGAATCGTTATGAACGAAATAATGCAAGATTGATATAAATGTTGAGATAGTGCTTTTGTTTGCTTCTTGCATTGAATCTCAAGTTTTATGTTTTGTTTTGCTTTCACTTGTTTTTTTGTTTCTTTGGCATTTTTTTATGATTTTTGCGCATTTCAATTGACAATTCCCGCAATTTCATCTTATCTTTGCCCAAAGATATGAAGTACTGCAACTAACGGAGATTCTTTGAGATTTGCTAGAAACAGTAAAGATATCGATAAACGAGCCTTTCTTACTCGTTGCTCTTTTTGCAACTTAATTACTAACTCTAAATCAATATAACTTCGCAACCTTTCCTAATGAGTCAATAAATATTGTCAAAACAAGCACAAGTTGACCTCGGGATGGCTTCATTTTGTGACCATCATTACCTTGTAAATAGTTTTAAAGGCCAAAATTATAGCAGCAGAAGCTCAACAGAAGTACTAAGAGTGTAATAAACTACCCGGGTTACTCTTTTAACTAAATATTACCAAAAACTTGGTAATGAGCGGGAGAATAGCTAATTTTTTTTCAAACTCTCGTTCATTTCTTGTTGCGCTGATTTCTCACTCGCATCTAACTGTTAGTTCACCAAAATTCTTGGTAAATTTTCTTGACAAGATTTTAGCAAAATGACCATTTTTTTATTGGCATTTACTTTAAATTGATTTTTCAACACAAGAAAGCTTAGCTTAGTGGTTAAAGGTATGGTCTGATGCTTCGGAGCGTTTGGGTTCGAATCCCAATAACCTTTTTTTCAAGTTTTTAATCTAATAAATTATTGGTAAAAATTCAATAAAAAATTAGTAAAATTTGAGCTAAATCAGTGCCAAAACGTTATCAAGCTCTTGATTATGTAAGTTGGCTAAATTTAGGCTCTTTCCTGGTCATAATAGTAACCCGGGTATAGCTAATATCAGCTTATACACTAAGAAAGGGAGAAAACAAGAAAGTCAAAAAAAAGTAGAAAGAAATACTTAAAGTTAGTAAAAAAAAACTTGCGAAAAAAAGACTCATTTTTTGGAGCCTTTGTGACCTCAATTAGGCCCTTTACAGAGACAAAAGCCATGAGCGTTACTCCAAGCAATAAAGCCAGTAACCCACACAACGTCACAAGGTCAGGAAAGGTAACCTCTGGAGAATCGATTTGCCCACTAATCTCAGTGACTCTGCAAAATGTGGAAATTTACCTTGAAAAATGTTCGAAAAAATGAAACTTGAAAATCACCTTTTCCCCAACAACCATTCAACTCTTTACTACAAAGCAAACAAACCAACAATGTTTGTACCTTGTTTAAATCGAGTTAATCTATTGTCATTCAATACTATTGAGCTTAACCATAATCTCTTAATCTTTCAGTAACGTTGAGCCATCATTAAATGCTTCCTCATTCACTAATCAAAACCAAGGTTTAAAGGTTCAAAGAGAATCGAAAAGAACGCAACACAAAAAAAATGATTACTGACTTTATGTTCATGTCAATAACGCCTCCCTTGAATCATCACAATCATGATGATGATCATGTAATGTACATTTGAGTGAAGAAGAAAAAAAAAATTACTTTTTTACATCAATTTCTTCAACCTTGAATTTGCCTATTTCCATCTTTTCGCTTGTCAACTTGACAACCTTTTTTCCTCCTTAATTTCTTTCTCATCATCATCTCGATCATCTTTCGTGTACAATCAGTCAACATCCTCGACTGTCCATACTCTCTCTCTCTCTCTCTCTCTCTCTCTCTCTTCCTCAATCATCCTAATACACATGATTGAATCACGTGACAAAGCCACGGTTAAAAAGTCCATTGATCGATTCAACAAAGTCACGGAACAGTTACAATTTTTGTCTTGTTTAGTCTTTCATCTTGTTTTCATTGGATTCATTGTACCTTGCCAGTTGTACCATTCATCTGGTCCAATATAAACAATGATGATCACCCAATGAATCCAGTTGATTCACAGAGTAACCATTGTCTTGTGTTTACTCTTATTGGCTTTTCTCATTTTTCTGATCAACAATTGACATTAGACTGTTTAAACAATCAATCTCATCTTGTGCTTATTCAACCTCTAATCTCTGTTTTCATTGCATCTTTCAATACTTCTGTTTACATGCCTCAGGTAATATTGATTATTGAATTTAAGAATTGCTACAAGAGAGAAACTCAGACTCAGAACACACACACACCAGCAAATAGAACAAGAAAAAAGCAAAAAAATCACTAAACAAACATTTTAATCATTTCTCCTTTTCCCGTTACTTCTAGATATTGATTGAAACAAAAAAATCAGTTTGAAGTCGACTTGAGACAAAAGTTGAGTTTTCACCAGTTTGGATAGGAATGGTTTCACTTGAAACATTTATTATTCACAGCAAGATATATACACAGTACATCCACAGGGAAACGATAGGCAAGAATAGTTCACATGAAAATCAAACATGAAACATTCTCCATGTAATATGTATAAGAGTAAAATGGAAGAGAGAGAAAAGAGATTTTCTTTTCCCTTCTAAGCAAATATTATTTTTCTTGAAATATTCAAAGCATAAAAACATCACCATTTGCAATATATTTGGCTTATTGTATAGAAGGAAAAAGGATGAACAAAACGAGATAAAGTTTACTCTTTTCCGGTTCCATCATGAAAGCATTAAAATTTTCTTGTTCAACCATTTTCGAAGCTGAAAATTTGCTCGAAAAATTCTCCTCTTGAAGTAGGCTTTTTGTTTCTGCAATATTTTTGTCAACTTATTCATTTGCTTGTTTCCATTTCAATTTGTCAGGCAAAGAAGAGAAGAAGAAACAAAACAAATGAAAGTAAAAAGAAAATGCAATTTTTTCTCTTTTTCCTCTCATCACCATTATCATCATCATTATCATCAACAAATGGTATTATAATTTGAACCATTTTGGCACCCATTTAGATAATCAGTTTTGCCAGTTTTCTGTTGATATTTTTGTTACGACCATTGCTTTTCATTTCTCGATGCCTTAGGTAATATTAAAAATTTATACGGAAATGTATCAGTGAAAAGATTCATGAGATTATCATTGATGTAGCGCTTGGAGGCATCAAGCATATGTAATAATAAAGCTTATGAAAGGCAATTGAAAATTGGATGAAAGAAGAAAACATAAGCCTGAATGAAGATGTTTACCAATGAATGGTTCAGGGTGTGCGCCGCTTCCATTGTCTTTGTGTCAGTCTATTGCGTTTGTTGACAAATTGAATGATTTGCAAAGCGTGCTCAAGACTTGAAAGACTTATCAGGTTTTTATATTATTCAAGTGTATTTACTCATTGTTTCATCAATCTTTTGAATAACTCAACTTTTTTTTCTCTCCTCTTCTCATCTACACTTTGAAACTCTTACCTTTTCACCTTTGCTATACTTTTTTCGCTGCGAAAGATGAAAAAAAGTTTACATTTCCACTTTTGCTTATTACTTTAAATAAACACTTGGTTTGTTTTTCATTTTTCACTTCATTCATTTACATTTCGCATTTCAACTTATTTACCTTTCCTCGCATCATTTTAACCCTCACGATGTTTAACAAAGTTCAATATCAATATCACAGGTTAAGTGAATTTGTGTGTTTTGCTGACTTTAAACAAAACTCATTGCGCTTCACTGGCTTGGTCCATCCAAAGCTAAATCATTGTTTGGCTTTTTGTTTCAATCAAAGTCCAAAACTAATGATAAAAGGTGAATCTAGATAAACCGATTGAATCTGGATTGGTTTGTCCAATGTTTCGATCAAAGAGAAGACTGAACTGAATATCGATTCAACTAAAAATTTGAATCATTTTCTTGTTCAATATCTGATTCGAAATTTATTTTGATCAGAATTTTGATTGCGAACAGATTTGATGCAAGTTTTGAGTCGAGCGTTTGTATTGATTTATTTGATAGTTGATCAATTTTGATTTGATAAACTGTTGATTTGGATGTTTGACAGTTTGTTTCACCTTGCAATTCGAATGTTGACTTCGTTTTTGTTGTTGCTTTCAAACTGTTTGAATGTTTACCATTACAGTTGACATTTCGACAATTAACATTGATCCAACCCTTTGAATGTTGAATTTTTGTTGACCTCTTTTTGTGTGCTGCCTTTTAATAACATTTAGTTGATTCATTTAATCGTTTGTTAGTCGCATTACTGTTACCATTGTATTTGGTTTTGTCTGTTAATCCTTCTTCTTTTACTGTTTGTACATTCATTTTCAAATGTTTGATATTTTTCCTTCTCTTCATCTTCTTCTTCTTCTTCTTCTTCTTCCATCGTTCAAGTGATAAAAATATTAAGTGAACAAACAGTTTTTTAAACGTAAACTAAAGGGTTTCAAAATATCGCTAATCAGTTGACTGAGCAATCATTGGACCATTTTTAATATCATCATTGATAAAAACACTAGACTTATAATATACTTATTGAAGGACATTTTTAAAAGGCTATTTTGCTCTTTCCTTTATTCCAACCAGTTACTGGACAGCAACCTTTTGTTGCATCTTCATCTGCTTCTTCATTGTCCATTATTCGTGTCTGGTCTGTTTATGTTTGTTTATTTGTACTCTTGGATGTTGTTGCTGTTGTTGTGGTCAACCAGTCAAGTTGAATAATGTTCATAATTCACTCACAAATTTTACATTCAAATATTAGTCTTTTCAGTCTTGTTAACATTATTAATCTGTTTTCACTGTACATTTGGTGTCTAAGTTTATTCAAGTCAAGATGTTATCCTTTTGAGCAAAGCTTCATCTTTATGCTTAAAAGGCAACAAATTGCTCAAATTATTCAGTAAAGTCTAAAATATCCAATTCGCTCGAGACGCTAAATATTCCTAAGATGTAACCATTTACCGAAAAAATCAGTCATTTTTCTTCATCTTCCTTTAGTTTCAACTATCAAGCTTTCACAGTTTCATCTGAACTTTTATTTCATGATCATTGCTGAAAACTGTGAGATTGTGAGAAAATTTAAAATTTAAATCGAAATTTTTTTGGAAAACTCTTTGCTTCTGATAGATTCGTCAACATTTCAATATTTAGCTTTTGTCTTTGCTCGAGTTTCGGTTCCTTTTATTAATCAATAAACTTTGGATTGACTTGTTCAACAAGATTGTGAGTCAATGAAGATTCGTGCATTTATCAGTTACGCACTCATTTATCCTCTGATTACAAGTTAAATACATGAAAAACGATTCTCATTACTGTCTTTCTTTTTCACTCCCTTTTGAGACAATGATGATGAAGATGATGAGGAAGGAGGATTTGAAATAAACTAATATTTGAACGTAAATGTCTGTTGATTACAAGGCGTACATTGACAATCCATATTGAAATGCAATAAAGTTACAATTTTCTAATAGCCTAACTATGTAGAGACTTTTCTTCCTCTTTCTTTCTCTTCTCTCTCTTTTTGACTTGATTGATGATCTTATCCTCATCATCTTCCATCCTCTCTAAATTTATCACCCTTGCAACATTTTCTTATGCTCCATCAGTTTCTCTTTCATCTTCTTCTCTTCAACTATTTACCTCTCTTTAACACTATTGATGATGATGTTCAACAGTTTATATATTGTCAGTAGATGAGGAGAAGATGGCAGAAGAGAGAGAGAGAAGAGAGAAAATCGAGTCTTTTCGCTGGTCTATTCGACAATCGAAGTTATAATATTTTTAACTTGGAGTGGTGATGAAGACGAACAAGAATGAATTGCTCCTTTGAGGAAAATGATGATTATAATGATGATAATGATAATGATGAGTAGGAGAGTTTCAACTGTTGCCTATTGCCTGTTAACCCTGGGATTTGAAGTTGGTTTGGGAGACTTGATGATGATTATGATAAAGATTTATATCTTGTTCGTCTTTCTTCTTGTGGATGACCCAGGAAATAAGCGAAACAATGAACATGAAGAGTGTATGGTTCGAGTAGCCTTTTGCCTGTGTACAGCTTTGAGTGTCTTCCTATTTGTACAATTGAAATGAACTGGACGAGAACAGGATGCCCTGGAAATGACCATAATGATAATGATGGTGATGATGAAAGGCGAACAACAAGGAGAAGATGAAAAACGAAAAGAAAAATTGCCTCTTCAAATGATATTATTCATCTTGTTAATCAGATTATTTCCAACTCATAAAATGCCCACTTTTCAAACATTGTTGCACCAAAAAAAGTTTTGTTTTGAAAATCACATTAGATACTCTTGATAAAACACCAAATCAACTATTAACATGAAGCAAAGCCAACAGCTTGATTCAATTTCGTCATTAATTTAATCAACTTTTTTTGTGTCAAAAAAAGTCACCTTCAGTTGACCAAAGCTTTTCAAAACTGTTCGAGTAAATCAGATAGAAATTTCAATTTTCGCATTTTTGAATAACTAAACATAATTGAATCGATATTGAAAAGGAAAGATCGACTGAAATTTTCAAATGAATTGGAATGAAACTGAATCAAATTTTCTTATAAGTTCGAGTCATGAGAATTGAATCTATGGATCGAATAGAGCTGAGTCTCTGATTTTTAGATGAATATGGAATCGAATTTTTAATCCATTTTCGATGATAATTTTGGTTCGTTTCAATTTGATGCATTTTCTGCTAATTTTTAGCTTGAAGCCTTTACCTTACACTTTTATTGTAAAGTGAATTGTAATGAATAAGATTGATAAATTGATTACAACTTTTCATCATTCACATCATTTTGATCCATTTTTCTGCTTCTACCTTCTCCTGCTTGTAACAATGATTGCATGAGAAGGAGAAATAATTTCATGGTAAATACAAAAAGACAGGAAGAACTCACCAAAAATTATATTTAATAGTAGATTACTAATGCTGCCATGCTTCATCTAATTTATCGTTTGATTTTTTGATATATATTATTGAAGAGAGAGAAAGAAAGGAGAAAAGATGAAAGTGATGTTTAGTCTTTTTTTGGAGGATAAATGATGATAATGATGAGAAGAAGCAGAAAACGAGGAGAGAAAAGGAAGAAAAGCGAAAAGAGAAAAAAAGCAAATCGAAAAAAAAGAGCAAAGAATGAAGAAAAAGCTTTACCTTTACCAGTAATTTGGTGATCTACCTTTTGACAATAAGGTGTAATGATTATCATTTACATTGACGTGTGAGTTTAATGTTGGCCTCGTACACACAAATGTACATAAATATGTAAATGGTTAAACCATTGAAAATGAACAGTTGCAACAATTGAATATCAAGAGAATGGCAAAAATAATTTAACCCAAAATTTATTCCGTAAACCTTTACATCGCTTACCAATGAGAAGTGAACTCTCTTAACCATCAATTTGGGCCGAAAATGATCATTTAGTGTTAGACAATTGATAATTATCGGATTGAATCGAGTGCTACAATTCACACTGTTAATGCCTTTAATCTGAATGTTGATTCCTAATCATTGTTTAACTTGTAATGGCTTTTTAATCAACTTGACATTAACAGCTGGGTCTGTGTGGTAAACAGTTTTTTAATGCTTGTTGGTTGACTCTTTGATATCACGCCAAGTCTATCATGTTTTGATGTACATGATAAAACGAATGGGCAAACAAAGATGAATGATGATGATAAACATGTGAAAGGTAAACTCCCTGAAAATAGGTTGAAAGGCGTCAGTTTTTTGTTCCAATCAAAATATCGAGTTTTCTTTGAAATCATTGAACAATCTTTTTTGTTTTCTCGAAAAAAATGTTTCCTCAATGACAAAATGAAGCAAAATGAAATGATAATTTTGAATGGAAAAATGTTAACAGAAATTGTTATTTCACTTTCATGTTTCTTTATTGTTTTTTACCACGCATATTAATAACACTGAATTTTGCTGTTGAATTGAAATGTTAATCATGTTTAACTTTATGATCATTTAATTTACTTTCCAACCAATTGGTTTACCGTTTTCATTCATCATTAACATTGATATTTACTTTTCATTTTTTTACATTCAACTTTGAAAGTTGCTAATTTGTTTAAAGAGTAAATTAAACTTGATTAATGTTCAATATCTTCAGATTCATTTTCATTGTTTCCATTTTTTCGCATTTCAACATTTCTCTTTACCATTTGATTTATTTCATCAGTTTTATCGTGTCTCTGCCTTTTGCGTTTCAGCAAATTTCTTGTCTCGATGAAATTCAATTGCATGGAGATTGATTTTTGCCTTTATTTCGATGCATTTGTTTTCATCTTTTTTTTGCACGAAAACATCAAATGAAAAAGAGATTCTACTTTTTGTTATCTAAAGCTTATCATGACTCGAGTTGGTCCACTAAGATGAAGGTGTGAGCAAGTTTTGGTGAAACATGGCCAACTCATGAACAGAGAACAAAAGAGTTTCAAATCAATAAATTGATTCACAATTGGTTGAAACAAAAGGTTGATCAAAGTATTGCAAGATTTTCTCGTGAGTTAAGTCGACTTGGAATACAAAGTAAATAGCAAAGCGTGAAGAACTTTTAATCAGATAATTCTTTCAATTATCCTGTAAAATAAATGATGAATGACAATAAAATTGGAAACAAATTTGGCTTCTCTCGACATTTGCAATGATAATGTCGACTGATATCGATGAAGCGACCAGAGTAAAATAATTATTGAATGTAAACCATTGCAACAACATTTTGCCTTTCAAATTCATCTTTGATTTACCATTGAAAATGTGAAATCCCAATGAGCTTAACTTTACCAAGTCAGATTATCGAGATATAAATTTACATGATTCTTATTGGAATATGAAAGTAACAATGTTATACCTCAGAGAGCACAGAATGAGGAAAAAAGAGAGAGAAAAACTTAACATATTCTTTTCTTTATATTGTCTAAAAAGCCTCTTCATTTCCATCATCATCATCATCTTCATCTTGGCGCAGAAATAAAAAGAGTAACTATCATCAATCAAACATCTATATAAACAAGTCCACATTGAAAAGAAAACTTAGGTTTTCTCGATTCTCTTTTTATCCTTTCCTTGATCGTTTCATCTTGATGATGAGGAAGAATGATGATACTATAAGTACAACAACTTAAACTTGTCGTTTACCATTAAAATGTAGGGATGAAAAAACAGAGGAGAGAAGAGTGGGGAGAAGAGAGAAGAAAAAAAATTTCATCTTTGATAACTTTGACATTATTCTTTTGATAACATTGTTTGACGATTTTTTGATAAACATTTTGGCTAGTATTTCCATTATTACCATTTCAAGTTGACATTATTCATATTAATCAATTCATCTTATCATAATCATCACCATTATCATCATAATCAACCTCTTTTTTAATACTCTATCATTTACACAAACACAATATTAAACAATTGATTTCATGTTTTTTTCCCTTGCAAACTCATTCTCTCTATGTGATGAGGATAAGAGAAAACATAAAATGCATTTTATTGACCAAATAATTGATGTTTGATATGTCCAATGTCGAGTTGTGATGAACACAAAAAGAGTTATCACTTTATCTTTTTTTGCTCTCTCTCGTTCTGTGACTTCATCCATCTTCATTTGGTTTTACAGTAATCATTATTTTCCATCCATTCAACCTCTTCTCTTCACTTTGTCCAATTGTTTCCATCTTTTCGAGTTTCTCCTCGCTTCTGTCTCTCTCTCTCTCAATTACTTGGATTAATTTTGGTTACAGAAAAGTTGAACATGATGCGACTGATGAAAATGAAAGAGACAAGAAAATATCGTTATCGTTGGGTTGCACTGAAAAGAGATGGAAATGTTAACATGATTAGTATGAAGAGGTTGGCGGAAATGAAGTGAAATTAATTGTGACAAGTAATGTTATCTTTCATTTACTTTTTTTCCTCATCTTCTGGGGTCAACCAGCATTGTGAATTGCTTTTGCATCCATCAACGTGTTCCAACCCTGTTCGTGTCTTCACTTGGTTGAAACACAAGACGTTGCTTCCATTGTGTTTGTTGCAACAAATTCAGTGAAAGCAAAGAAAAAAATTATTCATAAAATGACAATTTCGATGCAACATCCAAAAATTCAATTTGACAGTTTCTCATGTTCAATCAACTATTCATATTGGTCTTGACTTGGCTAATCATGAATGAGTTCTTTCCATATTCAACAATTGAACATCTTTATTGTATAAAACTGTCCAAACTCATCATGATTGTCAAGCTGCTGGAAAAAATCGAAAAAATAATTTTTCGAAAAGTTGCTTTCAGATTGAAATGATTCTTTCAGCTCTACTCATTTGGTGAGGGAAATGCAAATGAATAAACTTGAAATAATGTCATAAGTGTTAACCCTTGCTTTTAATCCATTCTTGTCGTCCTTTTCATTAACACAAGTTGATGGGTTAACAGAATTAATCGACCAATAGTTATCAATATCAATAAAGATTGACGCTTGAAAGATTCAGAACTGGTGTTTACTAATCTGTTTAAGTTAATCAAAGTGAAAATGGTTTCACTTTAATCATCATCATCATCAACACAATAATGATTCCTCCTTTCCTTTCTTCTGACCAAACAGATTCATAAAAGACTGGAGAATGTTAAACAAGATGAAATTTAGTTTAATGCAATCTTCAATCAGGAAGCTACCCTTGACCAGTGAAAGCCAAAAACATCTCGACACAAAACCCTTTTCTATTATTAGATTAGCCAAGTTTGAAAGTTACTAACCGTACAGAGCAAGTGAGAGCAAGAGAAAGATGAATAAAATGTACAATCATCATCATTCTCATGATAATCATGGCAACATCATTTCTCTTTACCATTACGGCTTTCAGTTTCAAATTTCCGATTTAAACCCAACTGAATCCATAACAAAATTTCCGTCTTTCCAGCAAAAAGCGCAACAAAAGTTACCGCAAAAACCTTAATCTTTACATTTCCAATCTATAATCAACTCGATCATTAAACCCTGTTTTTGCAGTTAAACAAAATTACCGCTCAGCTTGAAACTGAAAGCAAATGATAATCGAAAAAGATAATCACATTTTCATCAACATTCATCTGACCTTAAATGACGAATTTGGAGAAGAAGAAAAAAAAATCGAAAAACTTGTCACTTTGACAAAACCCTTTGTATCGATTCATCTGTTTGCACAGTAAACATTGAATTGCCATTTAATTTGTGTTAATCAAATTTTGTCACTCCATTGATATTGATATCTGAAAAGGTGCAGAATGAAAAAGTAAACGTTAAATAACTTGAACTTCGATCGAGTTAATTAAGGTAAATACACATTTATCGATTATTAGATTAGTTGATCAAACAAATGCTTAAGGTTAACCTGTAATCTGATTGTCTATGTTTGATAATGGCAACAAAAAAGTGTACAACTTTCTTCCTGTTTTTTCAACATTTTTCACTTTTCTCTAGTTACCTTTACTCATCATTATAATCATTTGAAAGCAGTGCATGTGTCCAGTTATAATCATGATCATCATTACCTGTTATAATGATCATTTCACCTATCATTTAATAATGCCTCAACACCCTCATCATCATCATCAACAACATCATTATTTGGTGTCTCTTTTTAATCATTATAATCAGCCTTTGCCCACACAAATGACAATCACCTTTTGACTTTACATTTCAGCCTCGTCTTGTTCATTAGAGATAAACTCTGGCAACACTAAATGTACCTTTTACCTGTTCATGTTAACCTTTTGTTTGTGTTTCAATTTTTTTTCTTTCCAAATGATTATCATTACGTTTTGCACAATTTGCCATCAATTTTTTTCTCTTCTGAACGTAAATTGTTTTTACTCGTCGATTGAGAGTAAAATTGGCAAACTTTTAACAATAGTTTTATGCAACTTTATTGATATCATTTGTGCTGTTCATTATCAACCACACCCAGACTCATTAAGAATTGCAGAGTCGACTTTTAATCGGGTTACCCATTGATTGTTAGTCAATTTTCAGGTTAATATTCATTCCATTGACAATCATTTACCAGTTGGCAACTCTTGTTAGATAATTAATCTCATTGACTTGTCATTTGCGTCAATAAGATAAGCTACTGAATAGTTTGTTAATCCGTCAAAGATTAACAGTGATTAAATAGATTTTCTTTCAAGATGGAAAATTTTCATCAATGAAACACTCATGTTCACACAGCTGAACTACATTCAATTGAAATTCAATTTACACAATTTTTCTTTTTCCAAAATCTTTCAAGTTTCAATGATGAGATGAATGAGTTTTTGTTTGCATAAAAGGTTGAGAAAAGTGATTTAACACAAAAGTAAAACTTTTTGCATATTCATTCAAATCTAATATTATTTGAACTTGATCAAAATCGAAATCGAGATTCACATTTTTAAGAACTTTTCGAATTTTGGGAAAATGTTGATTTTTTGAACGAGTTTTTGTTTGCATAAAAGTTTTGAATTGGAATCTGATTTTAGCAGAAATGAAATTTTCATCTTTCATTGAATTTTTATTTATATCTAATTTGTTTGTTTCTTTGCCTTTCAGTGAAAGATGAGTTAATGCAACCAGAATTAAGCATGAGTCCACCTGATAGTATGAGCTTGAATCAAAGCGATCTTAGCATGAACCAGAGTGACCTGTCCACTTTACCCTCATCGACAACGGACCATTTAACGGGTTCCGTTCTTCCAACTGGAGACCTTACAACTGTAGTTTCACCTGCAGATTCTTTACCTGAATCTGTTGGACATCGTCGTGTTTCCGTTGTGCGACCAACTTCAGGCCATAAGCAAAGTTCATCTGAACACAAACCAACAAGAGTGAGAACAGTTTTAAATGAAAAACAATTGACAACCTTAAGGAGCTGTTATAATGCCAATCCTCGACCAGATGCTCTACTCAAGGAACGCCTTGTTGAAATGACTGGACTTTCTCCTCGTGTGATACGAGTTTGGTTTCAAAATAAACGCTGTAAAGATAAGAAGAAACAAATCATGATGAAACAAATTCAACAACAAGAAAAGGTAACTTCACCATTTTTTCAAGAAAGTTTTTGAACAAAAAATGAACAGAAATTTCACTTCATCAGCCAAAAAAAAGTACAGAATCAAAGACAAAAACTCGTCCAGCAATAAATCAAAAGTTTATTTTCACATTCCTTCAACTGTCAAAAGTACCATTAAACTTTTATATTGAAAAATCAACTTTTAAAAAGTGAAGTTCCCTTTCAACTTTGCAATATAAAATTGACAAATAAAAATATTCATTTCTAGAATCAAACAGTTTTCAGAATAAAATTTTCATTTAGAATTAACAAATTTGTCAAATTACTCAATCACGGGCAAAAACTTGGGATATTCATTCATCAGAAGTAGATAATTAATTGTCACCTTATGAGTCTTGATCAATACTTGACTCTCACTTTTTGAGTTTAATTTTTAAAATTTTCTCGTCTCTGCCGTTTCTCATCAAAACTTAGATCAAACATTTGATTTGCAAGTCCATTAGGCTACACATAGTAAGGCATGAAACTAAATATTCATATCATGATGTATTCAAAGATCAATTATAGAAATGATAACTTTCCAAGTTTAATCGCTGTTGCCTGAAATATTCCTTGACCGAACAAGATTTATCCCAAAAACCGGTTGTTTCATTTATTTACAAATGGTTCAACCAGATTACCTTAAATATGTTTTTCAGTTTCAATTAAGTCGTCTTTTCCTTTGCCTTTCAAAGTGAGAATTAGATAATGTTCACATCTTCATGAACCAATCCATAGAGTGCAATGATATTGAACTTGAGAACTATAGAAAGAAGAGAAAGAGAGAGAGAAATGTTGATGTCAATAAATCATCATCAGTATCATAATAAAGTGAAAATTGTTAATTGCAACTGATATCATTTTTATCAAGCTTAGACGCAAAGATGAAGATAAGAGTTTCATGAGTTTAAGTAAAAGTTTCATTTTTTTGATATGAAAAGAAGAGAAAATGTTGATCAGGTAAAAGACTGAACAAGTTGCCTCTCAACTGCATGTTACAAAAGTGTACAATGATTCCTTTTCTCGGCCGAAAAGTATGTTCATGAAAAACTATTGATTCCACATGATTGACCAATCAACTTTATCAAGGGAATTTCTTGTGCAAAGCTTCATTCAGTCAGATAGAAAAAAAAGTAAAAAGCAAATAAGTCATGATATTTTCTTTTCCTTTTTTTTCCTGCGCAATTCTGCATTCCATATAATACAAGGTTTGATGGTAAAATGATACAGAATCTTGTTCCCATAGGAAATTAAGATAAAAACAGTAAATCTGTTTCATTGATTTGTGCATGAAATTGAGTAAAGAAGAAGATGAAAATGAAAAGATACAAATGAAGTCGAAGAGTTGGGTTTGCGATAAAAGTCAATCTTTAAACAATTAATTTGATTAGCTCGACTGTCATCCAAAAGGTAACCTGTAAAATGATTTTCATTGACATCATTTAATGATCATGCATCATCAACAGTAATCACATGATGATTTGTTGATTGGTGATTATTAATTGGATTGGTAACAAATTGATATCACATTCATTTGGCATGATGATTAGTGAAAGGATGGTAAGAACGAGACAAGAAGCGGCAAAAGATCAACTTGAAAGGTTATCATTTGTTTTTACTTTTGGGTTGCTTCTCATTTTGTTCATCAGAGACTTGGTTGAATGAAGGTAGAGGCAAGTCAAAAGTGAGTCTGAGATGGAGCAGCACAATTAAGCTGTCCAACAAGAAGGTTGAATTGTGGCCAAGCTTTCCTTTTCTTGAAACGTTTTGTTGAAACTGAAGAAACCTTTGCCCTTAACCTTTCGTTCTTTTCACCTTTTTTCTCTGGTTCACTCTCTAATCCAACAAGACTCATCCTTTTTTTTGCTGGCCAATGTATATGTGCATATATTGTTAACTCAAGGTAAAAACTAAATAAATGTTTTCCAGTGATAAAAGAGACTTACTCAAGCATAGATGATGGTATAAGCTTTTTAACTCGTAATGTGGCGTGTAAGTGCAATCCTAGTCAATTAATGTGCCTACTGTTAAACATACAAGAAGCAAGAAGATGGAGAAGAAGAAGAAGAAGAAGAAAAGAAAGAGAAGATCTTTTCATGTTATTTAGTTTTCATCATCTTACCTTTATGAGAGTAAAGCAAAACATTATACGCTCAGAAGAAGAGATAAAATCTGTTACAAATGATGAATCAAGAGTAATATAAAGTGAAACGGACAAAGTGAGGATAACGGCCGACATTGAGAGGACGATGGATAAAAGGTTAAACACGAAGAGATGGTGAAGAGACACCAACAAGAGTAACAACAACAACAGTCAACGGTAACAATGAAAAAGTAATGCAATGTTGATATAAAAGACAGAGAAAAGTGTGAAATAATTGTAAGCCAAAGCGGACCAAAGAAAAGCTTAAAAAAATAAAGATATCAAGTTAGTTAATGTTAAAAGCTCTTTCCTCTTCCTTCAAAGCACACAATCCTCGCTCTTGTACATCATCTTCATCCTCAATATCATGCCTTTTCACCCTTACTTGGATAAAAAGCATTAACCATTCAATCTAACCAATCAACCTCAATATCCACACATTTTATTAATTCACCAACCCAAATAGTCGACCATTTAGCATCGCTTTTCACCACCTTTCAACTGCTAACATTACAAACATTTTTTTCAGTTTTTCTCATTTTACTTTTTCGTCTGTTTTTTTCATGAATACTTTTCAATGACATTTTTTTGCCATCATAATGTCGCTGAGAATTGCGAGTTTTTTCAACCTTTCTTGATCGACAATCTTTTCATCTTTAATTGATAATCTTTTTGTTTGTTTTCCTCTTTTTTTACCTTTCCATTTGCATCATGTTTTGAGGTTTTTTGCTTGTTTATGACTTAACAGCTTCAACTCACTTGCTTCGTGCCTGTTTACCGGTGATCATCATCATCATTATACAACAATATCATCAATGAGACGCCCTTTTGATGAAATATTAAACTTTTAATCTTACGGGATTCCACTTTAATGTCTTTACTCCTCCCTCTCTTTACTTTATTATTGATTATCTTTTTTAGTTGTATCAACCTTTAGCATGAGGAAAATGGTGAAAAGAAAAAAGTTTTTTTCTTTCGCTTTTCTAGGCTTTTTCAGTTTACGTTCTTGTCCCTTTCATCTTTTATGCTTCTTCATCATCATGATATGATCATCAGTATAATAATCATGATGATCATCCTCCTTGTTATCCACAGAAAATTAAAGGACAATGTTTCACCTTAACCAACAACGGGTAAAAAGTGAAAGAAGAGAAATTATTTATTCATTATTAATAAGATAGTAAAACCTCAATTTAAGGCTTTTCCCGGGTCACCTCAAGCTCATTTTCCCTCTCATCATCATCATCATCTTTTCTCTCTCTTCCTCATCAATATATTAACATTGGCCCACCCAAAACATCATTCACCTTTCTCCTCCTGCTCAATATCTTTGCTTCTATGATACAGAAAGGAACTTGCAATATAAAAAAAAATGTCGATAAAATCAACTTTCCAAATGTCCGTCATTAGACCAGCAATTTTCTCCATCAATTAAACATAACACGCTAGTCTCGAAATGCATAAAATGAACTGCCCAATGAATCACAAAATAACTCAACAAAACCACAGACAATTCGACATTCAGTAGAATTTCTAAATGTTCCTTTTTTCAAGAAAGCTTATCTTATTGACCAAATTTTAAATCATAACTTTTTGCAAATCTCAATTTCTTAAAAGAATGACCGCATTTTGGTTTTATCAAAAAAAATTGACAAAGTTTCTTAACCTGATATCAATGTTTAGTACAATGTTCATTTCGAACAACTTGATCTTCAGAACATGGAAAAGCTGAGATTCTTGAGTCTTCCAGTATCAGCAAACCGTTCAATATCATCTTTACACAAAAATAGTTTTTTGTTTCCTTTTCATCTTTACGTTTTTTTAATATTAATCATTACAGTTTTTTTGTGTAAGCTGATAATTGCCCTCAACTGTATCCATATACTTGAGTTGAAACAAAGAGGAAAGTAAAAAAACAAAAAGCAACACAAAAAACAGAATCACCCATTTACTATGGTTGGTTAATTTCAAGGTGAAACGGTCAACAGGCTGAATATAATGCCAACAATGAGCTTTACTTTTTGTTCATATTAACATTCTCATTGAACCTTTCCTTGTCTTGACCAAAATGCAAGCTTAATAATGATGAATATATGTACACATATTGTTATCATTTAGTCTCTCTCTCCTCTCTGTCCAACTTGAACATAAAGTTATATTTATATTATAGCGCATTTGATTGTTTCACTTTTCAACTTTGTCATGATATGCATTGAGAATCAATTAAAATTATCGCTTCACTGAACATTTGTCTCTCTCTCTCATTCACATGAATCTCACTGTAACCACATTTTATTATGTAAATCATGTCGCTCTCGATAGACACTTTTACTCACCTTTTTGCCTGTTATGATTAACCTCATTCCTCTCTCATCTTTATTATTTTTTGCTACTTTTTTTGGCCACAATTTTCATATCATTAACCATGGATACAGCAAGAGAAAAGGTGAATCAAGGAAAAAAAAGTGTTTAATGTTGAAACAATGAATACTTTTATCCAAGTCAAGCCTAACGATTTAATCGAGACAAAAATTCATTTCAATTAGAGTTTCAAAAGATACTTGTTGATGTGGAAATTTTTGTTTATGTTTTTTCTCTTCTCACTCTGTTTGTTTATCTTTCATGGTTTTTATTATTGAATTATTCCGAGTTGGATTCTTTACCACCAAGCTTTGTACCTTGTACGTGCAACCGGCCAAATGCAATGAATAAACTGTTTTATTCATGTTGTAAGATGAAATAAGAGAAACTGATAACTTGAACGTGTTTGGAATTGAATATTATCTTTTCCATCATTTTCACCATTTACTTTCATTTCGCTTATTTTACCTTTTTGTTTACCCTCACATCTTATCATCATGACTATTTGAATGTAGACGATTAGTTGATACATGAGAATTATCACAGAAGAAGAAGAAGCAAAAAAAAATCTTGCCCTGAATTGGTTCAGAATACCATCCTGGAATACCATTAATAACAATGTGGAAATGATAATAATAGATAATCAATTATTCATGAATGGAAACATTTGATGAGACCAAATATCATCATTTGATTGCTCTCAATTATACATCATGCAAACAGTCGACTTGGCTTACTTCAAATATTAATGATTAAACCTCGAGAATCCAATTGATGTTTGACTTTTACTTTTCAACTTTTTTTTCTCCTTTTCTCTCTTTTCTTTCAAAGTTATTAATTTTGTGGCAAAAGCTTCATGTAACATGTCATGAATCCTCTCGAGTTTGCAAAATAATTTTGCAACCTGTAAATCTAAAAGAACAGTTTATCTTTTCAATTTCATTTATCAATTTTGTTTCATCTTGCAGTCGAAGGCAAAGAAGAAGAATGAAGAGAAAAAAAATTTCCCCTGTAACCTTGTTCCACTAAATTAGATTAATTACCAAGAAAACAAGTAAATTAATATCTTGAAGTTTAATATAGTAAAGATGATAATATAATAATAATATCGTTATTTAAAATTCTGGTTATTGTAAGGCTGTAAAGTTGCTCCTCTTGAAGGTTCAACTTGAAAATAGATTTTCATCTCAATTCTCAGGAGATGTTTAGCTGATGTTGCATATAATTTCAATTTTTGATACATTTTCTTTTCTCTCACTCATCTTCATCCTTTGACATTGCAACAAAAAAGTGCATGACAAATTGCAAGATTGTCCTGAACATTTTACAAGCGAGTCTCGACACTATATTGAACAACAACAACCAAAAAAAGGACAAGAACAGGAACAAAATTACTCGAGGGATTTATGCATTTCTTTTCATTCCATGTTTTTGTATAACAAAATATTATTTACAAATTTATTGGTTTACTCGAAAGAGGCAAAACACTGTCACGGGTATTCTTATCATCATTATCAACAACAACGACATGATTATCTTCATCATCTATACGATGATGCGTCTAATTTCATATCTCATTACTTACTCATTAGATGCTTTTCAATTTTCATCCGTAACTTTCCTCTTCTCCTTTTTTTTACCCTGTAAAAGCTGAAAACATTTTCCACTTCCTACAATCTTTTACTCTGTTTATCATCATTTTTTCCTTCAGATTTATTACAGATCTTCTTCTCTCTCTCTCTCACTTTCTTCCGATTCCGTTTCCTTTCTTGTTGCCTCATCTTCCATCTTCTCATCACATTACTCTTTTCTCGACTTTTCACCATTCATTGTTTCCCCTCTTCTGTTTATCCATTCAATGGTTAAGGTTAAAATAATGTTTGCCTTGAGCATCATCTTTTTGTTCCTTTACTCTTTTATCTTGTTCATCTTTGCTTCTTCTTCTTCTTCATCATCATTATCATCACTCTGGCCTTGTTTCGCCTTCTATAGAGCCATTAGTATCTTCTATTCAATTGAGACAAATTTGAGAGAAAACGATGAAAAAGATGAACCGGAAAAGGGTTATCATTTGAAAGAATCTCAATATCTCTAACAGCGTGGGAGCAACAATCATATTCAATATAAAAATGCTGCTAATCTTATAATAGCAGTGATAATAGCGATAATAGCGAAAATCAATTGAAGAAAAGAAGAAATTGTTTTTCTAATTTTTCTTCTTCTTCTTTTCGATTTGCGTTCGTTCCGCAATTTTTCAATCAAACCGAGTTTGCAATTTATTCATTGCTCTTGCTATTCAAGTTGAATCACTTGAATCATTTGGTTGTAACAAAAGGTAAAACTTTTGTTTTTCTCGGCTTTTTTTGATCCTCTCTTGTATAAATATCTTCAATTGATATCGTATGATACTTGTTGGTGTTTCCTTTTTTTACTTTACTCTGCACCCGATACATGCAAAGGTGTTCGGCATGGCTTTACCAGACACTCGAGACACTTACCTATCAGCATGTCTCGTTGATTGTTTACCTTTTTCATTTACTTTTTTTCTCTCGCTTCTCTCTTCTTCAGTCTCAGTCTTTCAATCACACCACTTCTAGTTGCCTTTGTTTCAATCAATTTAACCGCCGAGGTAAAGCTATCTTTCCTGATAATCTTGATATCGCACTTTTGTGACTCTTTCCGACCCTCTTCAGACTCTTCATCCTCTTTTGCACACTTATTGTTACTTGCTACTTACTTACTTGATTAGCCAATTGAGTGTAACAATTCACATGAATAACTTTTTTCCCCTTTTCATGATTATTAAACAAACTGACGTCTTTACCAACAGCATGAATCAGCATTTCAGATCACATTTCCATATTTGCGTTCAGTAATGAAAATTTCATTACTTTATTCGTTAAGGTTTCGTTTGCAAAATTTTCAACTCAATTAGATTTGATTGATTGGATAAAGATTTTCATTCGAACTTGATCTCATTTTTCGTCACAAATAATTAATTAATTAATCAATCCTCTTAGTTGATCAATTGCACTCATCTTAAAGAGAGTTGATCTCAAAATGTCGAATCACAAGTTGGACGATTTTGGATTATATTCCCGGTTAGAGTAAATATTGAAACAATGCTCATCATTTTGATGCAATCGCATCAAATGACGAAAAGGTTGTTTTGAAGTTTGCAAAATTTTCTGTCAATTAAGATGAAATCAACTTTTTGAGCAAAAAAATTTATTCTCGAATGAAAAAGTTATAGCAAAATTTTCGTCTCAAATCAGACTGGAAATGATTTGATTGAAAATAAACAAAGTTATCAAGATACTTGAAGATGAACCATTACTCGGCTTACTCACAGGCTAAGCCATAAAAATCTGAAGGGTTAGAGATTGTGAAAATAATGGTGATTTGGTTGCATAAACTTGCAGCTATTCATCAACTTTATTAGATTAAATTGGATGAAACATTTGCTTAGTTTAACCATTGAAAGCAAAATGAGTAATCCAAAGAGCTTCACTCTATCCATAAAAAAGGGTTAACTTAATGTTCACTTGAAGCTGAGAAAAATGTAAAAATAATTTGTCGAAGAAGAAAAAAATGTCCAATAAAAATTGATGCTTTCAATGTTTCAAAAACACAAAATTTAATCGAAAAGTTGAGTCGAAGAATTTTCAAGATAAACTGGAAAAAATTAAATGCTACTTTAAAAGGAAGAAGAATATTTTCTGTTCAAATTTTGACCAAATATCAAATAGAAGAAAACCCGAAAAAAAATGTTTAAATTTCTAATCTTTTCTTATGTTCTCTTCAGGATGGAAGGCAATTACAGAGCATTGCTAACATGCAAGGTGTCCCATTGGTAGCAACCAGTCCAGTACAACATGAGATTCCTCATCCAATCGAAGTCCAAAGTTATCATCCGCCCTGGAAAACATTAGTCGACTACAAGCAAATACAAAGCGATTGTGATCAAGATGATCCTCATTTAGGACAACATATTGACGTTAATTATCATTGTCCTCTTCATGTATAACATTCAGGCTCAACAAAGTTTTTATTTTTTACACCTTATTCAACGATTTGTTCCCATCTTTTCACCACCGCCGTCACCATCATTTCCACCATTTTCTTCTTTTCCCATTTTCTCTTCTTCTCTTTCACTCTCTTCACCTCTCTTGCCCATCTTTCATCATCATCATCATCTATACTATTAGATGGTGATGCCAAGATTCAGTGAAAACCTACTCTATAGGCTTGAAATCCACTCCATATCTCACCTTGCCTATATAAGAATCTTCCTTGTTTCTTCCTTTTCTTTCCCCTTTTCTTCTCTTCTTCCTCTTCTTATTTTTCATCTTCTTTTTTCTTCTTCTTCTTCTTCTTCTCTTTTCTGACTCTTTATTTTCATCTTTTTCAATCCACATCATCTTTTTCCTTTCCTCATCTTCTTATTTCAACATAAATATTTCATCCTCAATGTGAACAACTCATCATGCAATTTCTCATCCTCATGCTTCTCTTTCTCTCTCCATCTCTTGTTCCTTACCTTTCTTGCCCTCTTCAAAGATGTAAGAGAAGATGTAACAATTAATAAAACTCTAAATCAATTGAAACAATTGTTAGTTTCTATTTTTCTTCCTTTTCTTTACTCTTCTTTTTCCCCTCTCAACTTGTGTTTCAATATTTTTCATTTTCATTCATTTTGCCATCCTTTTCCATCTTTATACGTTTCTAACAATTTTGCTTATTTCTTGTCCTTAAAAAACAAACAAACTAATCAAAGCAAAAGACAAAATTTTTACCATTCAAATGTCCACATTTATTCAAAAGAAAAAAGTTCAATGTTCAATTATTCATGATTGTTATTTCCTTAACCCCAATTGATTGTTCAGATGAATGAATATCTAAAGACGCAAAAAATAAAACAAATAAGAACAAAAATATAAACAGAAATTATCTAAACATAATGTAAACACGTAAAAGAAACTAAAAAAACTAGAAAATTTGGGAACAAAACAAGTCTCAATTTTCATTTCACCATTTTCATGATTTCAAGAACTCCATTGAATAACAATTCAACTGAAGTTGCTATCATTTACTCATTTACTTTCCAATTCAGAGTTCTGCTGCTCATTTCTATGAATTATCACAATTCAGTTCATCTAATCATTTCGCGATTCCATGTTAATTGGTAAATGCATTAATAATGATATCAACTTGCAGACTTTAATCATTTGCATTTGATGGTCCATTGAATCAGACACAAGATGATGTTTAGTATTGATTTGTGGTTAAGAAAAAAGATTGAGCAGAAAAATGATCGATAATTTGTTTTTTAGACAAAATCATTTTTCGCAAGTTAATCAATCGATTTGAAGGGAAAAGTTGAAAGATTAGATTTTGGAAATTTACTAAATCAATAACATTGTTGCTTGCAATCAAGGCATTAAGAGTGAAAAGATTTACAGAATTTTTGAAAAACTCATTTCTGTTTACTATTGGAAGAATCCAAGAAAGTTTTCGTTTTTACCATCGGAAATGCATCGAAATTGATTTAGCAAACAAATTAAATTATCAAAGTGCAAGAGAAATGTTGAACTTGATTCAACTGAGTTGGACAATAATTTCATGGAACCACAGGAATAAAAAGGCTGAATTGGTTGTAATAAATATTGAATGGAAAAGAAGAAAAAGAGATTTGAGTTTGTATATTCTTGCCTGATACTCTGTTGAAACCGCAAAGTTTGACATGAATCGGAAGGAAACTCGAATTGATTGTATAAGCATTATGAGGAAAAGGGAAAGAAAAGGAAAAACTGATTGTTGAGTGGAGAAGAATATGTTTTCAGCAAAAAGCGAAAAGAACAACAAATGAAAATTATTTATCCCATATCACTGTTTACGGCACAACTTGTGTACCATTTGTGCCTCTTGTTGGGTTATGCGTGGCTGCATCCATGGCTCAATGCGTGTGTCTGTTTTCTTGCCTTGTCCTGTTCAGTCTCAGTATTTATCATCAGCCATCACAATGATTACCTATGGAAAGGCAGAAGAAGGCAAAAAAGAGAAAACGCAAAAATAAAAATTAACTCAATCCATAGTTTTCAATTTACAAACATGAAGATGATGATGATGATAACACGTGTAGACTTGACGCAATAGGAAGGAGTTGATTACACGCGTCTCACTTTCAACTGTTCAAACTTTTCCTTTTTTTCTTCTTATAAACATTTCCATTGCATCTTACTGGGAATCACTGGGAGTGAAGTTTATGTTTATAGCTAATAAAGTGAGAAAAATGGAATCAACAGAGCTTTAGATGTGAGCTAAACACAAAAAGGCTAAGGTAAAGAAGGCGAACAAGAAGAAATGTTGAACTATATCTCAAGTATTATTACAAGATAATATTAACAACAAACATTCAATCTTGCTAATCAATCTAATCCTCAATGAATCGACAACTTCCGTCCTTTGCTGTTGATTTGTTTGTGTTTTCATTTTTATCCTCTAATGATATTGATTTCAGGTCGATTAGTGTAAAGCTTAAAACTCATTTACAGCTTCACTGGATTTACAAGTGGCTTTCACTTTATCATATTTATATCACTACATTTGCAAGAAAGGAAAAGTTTTCAGCTTTTCCAGTTTTTTTTCTTCATCTTCTTCATCTTCTTCTCATCTTCCCTGTCTGATGTAAAACACTTGCCAATCAAATTATTACCAGTTTATTACAAGTATATAAATAAATTTCCTATTCTTGTTGTATCTTGAGAGAAGTAAAAGTGTTTGAAAAACTGCAAAATGGCAAGTAAAACCAGGAATAGATCTTTGTTTTTAAAGTGAACACAGCAAGTCATCAAACAGTGCAAACTGAGCCTTCAACTGTGGCTTAAACACGCGTTAAGTGTCACCATTATGTATGAGTTTCCCGCATTCCTGGTTCTTCTCCATATGCTTTTTTCCCCATTTTTCTTGTTCTGCTTTTGTCCTCTCCTCGAGCCTTTACTTCAACAGTGCATCTTTACTCAGATTATGATGCTCTTGATAGTTTATTCAAGTATAAATAAGAGATCTAAACATGATTGTTCGATTAACTATTGAAACTTGAGTCAGTTTTCTGTTTACCATTTTACTGTTTTTACACCTTCAAAATCACTTCTCACTCTTTCCGAGTATTTAAAGATCATTCAATTGATCATTCAACATTATCATCATTATCATTGATATATCCTAATGAGTGACCTTTTTTTCTGTCAATGTATAATCAAAGGATAATTATCACTCTTTGAAACCCATTTTCAGCTTATTTATTGATCTTTGCCATTGCACCTCATTTTTGGTATCACTTTTGCAATTTTCTTTCATTCCTTTTTTCACCCAAAATTTCCAGTTACTTTCTCTTGTATTTCAACGAGAAAGGATGAAAAGTGAAAAATAAAGATAATTTTCCATTCTTTAAATGATGATGAGCTAAACTTTTTTTCAAGGAAAAAAATGGCAAAATCTTTTAGCAGATTCTTTTAATGATTTTGAAAACTTTTTGATTGACAACAAAAGCGACAAAAAAGGAGCAAAAGAAGAGGAAAAAGTTGATGATGATGAAGATTGAAATATATCAATGGATGGAGTGAAAAAAAAGAGTTTACATTACACGATACAAGATGAGAGTATTACATGGAAATGGATGACAAGAGGACAGAGAAAGAAGATGAAAAGTGAATGGCTAAAGAGAAGGGAAATGAAATGAAGATGAAATGGAAAGGAATAAAGTTGAGCGAAAAAATGGAAAGATTCAAGTGAAGAGGAGTTTTGTAAAAATGATGTTCCTGTGACTCTGAAGGTGTGGAAAGCTGGAAAAGGTTCAGCATTTGAATGATAGAAAAAACTGAAACGACAAAAAATGGAAACTTTTTTTTGACGTTTCCGAAATAGCTGCACAAGCTGAATAGAAAGAAAATTCATGAGGAAAACATCAGTTCGTTGGAATATGCAAGTGCGAAAAAAGTGCTTTACTTTTCATGTAATGGCGAACAAATAGAATGGAAAAGATTCAAAGCTTGAAATGTTCTTTTTTTGCTCATTCCAAAGTCAAGACATTCGAATGATTTCCGACGAAATTATGTGAAAAGATTTTGGAACAATTTATTATTTCTTTTTACACTCTTTATCATTTTCTATTTGGACTCTGATCTTTTCCTTTTCAACATAATCATCATTTTCATGTTTTCATGATTTTCTCTTGAATTGTAAAGAATATGTTCATTTCTCATTCTCCTTATTCACAACATTATCATTTATCTATTCAGGCAACCTTTTTTTTGTTCAGACTCTCAGTAAACTTGGAACAATAAAGTGTGAAAAGAGAGAAAAAGAAAGGTTAAGAGAAAAAAACAAATACTGAACCTTCTTCGCTCATGAAATGTAAATGCAATTTAACTTAATTCAATTTAGTGATTCTCTGAATTCTCATTTTGAAACTTTTGCATCTCAATTTTTGATTCTCATTGATTGATTGATTACATTTTACTCTTTCTTTTTGTTCACCATTTTCCTTTCTCTCTTCATTCAACCAACAATTGATTGATTAACCTGCAATTTCATTGAATCATTACAGTTGGACAACTTTTTGCATGAAACAAAAATGTAAAGTGAAAAATGACGAACTCAATTTTTCATTACAAAACTTGAAAACAATGAAAGGAAACAATTAAGGTTAACAATTGGAAATCGTTAAACAATTGAAACTTCAATTCGAAAATTAATTTCCCATGAAAGGTACAAGTTTCAAGACTGATTGGAATGTCGAATGTCTAATTAGTCAAATGCAGGCCAATGAAGAAGAAAAAAGTAAAAGAGAAAAAAAAGTTTCAAATGTTCAAGATTTACATAACACTTGTGAAAACTGTACATTGAATGATGATAATTGAAATGATAATAACATGTCTTAAGAAAAGGCAATTTATGGGTAAAGTGAAATGCGAATGATGAATGAAAATTAGCTGAAAATGGTCTTCGAGTTTACATGAAACAAATACTGTGTAAAGAATTGAATAAATCACCATTTATATATTTATGCATATTCTCAATCATTTTGATGATAATGATAATCTTTTGTGCTAAAATGTTTCTCTACTTTTTTCCTTCCCTTCTTCATCTTGTTCATCTTGTGATTTGATTTAATAACCCAGTAAAAATCACCAAACCGTATCAGATCAGTTCACTTACTCAGTGTTGTTGGTTTGTGTCTTTGTAACACTCATTGTACCAACCAAGTGAATTGCTAGTTTTGTGAAATGAGAAGAAGAAGAAAAAAATGATATAAAAGCACACAAATCAATGAATAGTCTGAAGGAGGAAGAAGAGAAGAGAGAGAAAAACTAAGAAGATGAAAAAGTCACTTTTGACATAATTTTCATCAAACTTTTTTCTCTCTCTTCACTTGATATGAATATGTCGACTGGTGATCAAAGCTCGACATTCATCATCTTTCCGTGTTTTCCTACTTTGGCCAACAAAGTCAAATTGTACAGATGAATAGACACTTTCACTGACTTTATTCATCATATGTTGACACAGAAAACGCTCATTGCATCTTCATCATCATTTGATTGAGATGATTCGATATCATTAGATCAACTTTTCTCTTTTTTTTTGTTACTCGAAATATTTTGCATTTTCAGAGTAACCTTCACCTAGGCTAAAGGGAAACATTTGAATGCATTTTAATTCTCATTTATTTCTCTTTTTCTCTTTCTTTCTTCTTCTTTCGGTGGTTTTACCATTCATTCATGAATCAATTGTATATTTACACTTGACTCAACAATAACAACAGGCCAAATTGAATTTATTCATAGTGACTTGACTTTTACCCTGAAAGTCAAATAAATAATAAAAATAATGTTAATAATAAACATAATGATAAAAAATAATATTACATTGATTTAGGACAATCAATTTATTTGATTATATTTTTACACTTTCATGCCCTTGATTACCAAGAAGGGATCAAGAGGGAAAAGAGAGAAAGAAAAAGATATTCCTTTTTCGGTCAAAACTTTTTTTTTCTCTTCACTTTCTTTTCTCCTCTCTTTTTGCCTCCTTTTCCTTCATGGTTAGCTAAACACAATTCTGATACTCAGTTGACAGGTTGCACAGAGATTATTATTATTAACAATGAATATTATCATTAGAACCATTACTGTTATTAAAGTGTACAATATTGGCAAATGGTAAAAGTTGGTCGCAACACACAGAAAACATAGTTTTCAAAGTGTTGTAAAGAAGTTCTGGAAAATGAAAAGTTTGATAAACTTTTAAAGTTGCCCAAGTTGACTTTAGACGAGTTTGTTTTTATTGCATTTTTCGTGGTTAACCAAATGACCAGTTAATGTTCATCTCAAGGTAAAGACAATAAATAGCATTGAAAATTGATTAATAACCATAAAGAGATTTATCAATACCTTTTTACAAACCAAGCTGGTCTCAACTTGGGCTAATAAGCGCAATTACTGGACCATTTGGAGTTTCACAGTTTTTATATTATTAAATCGTTGCTTAATCTTCATTGATAAATGTTGAATTATCCAAAGGATTTTCGCTTTTTATATTCTTCTTTCCCTTTTTTTGTTTCTCCTTCTCTTATCAATCAATATTAACATCTAAAAACATTTGAATAGCCTTTCACTGAACCATCAGATAAACTGACCATAAACATTTTATTTATTTATTTATCTTATCCCAACATCGGAGAGACTTTCATTTTATCACATTCTTTATAACCATATAATATTATCATGATAATAATAATGAAATAATATTCCAAGTGAACAGAAGAAGAAACAAAAAAAGGAAGGAGAAAACATTCGACTTGAAATGGCCGATGATAATAATGTTTAGTATTTATTTATATTTAGAAAGATTAATCTGTAAATATTATCAAGTCAAAACCACAGATGAAGAGAAAAAGGTAGAGAAGAATGAAGAGAAGAAGAGAAAGAAAAATGACAAAATTGGTGGTGAAGATAGGATGATTAGAATGATGATGAAAGAGAGACAGAGAATGTATTAAAAGCTCATGGATTATCCATCAATTTTGTATTCAATGAAAGCCAGTTAATCGGCTTAAAGTGTTTCTCCTTTACTCTTCTTCCTCATCTTCATTCTGCCTTTTCCATCATCATAAGCCATTACAACCTTAGACCTTCAACAATGCAAAAAACACTGACAATGGGTAACACCAACAACAGAAGACATTCAATGAACTCACTGATTCTCTCATTTTGTTCATCATTCCTTGTTTTTTGTTTTTTTTCCTCTTCATCATCTTCTTGTCTCCAAACGATATAGACTAAAGGTAACCAGCAACCTCTGTCAATATCACATCATCAATGCTCTTTTCTGTCTTTTCCCTTTCACTCTCTCTCTCTCTGTCTACTCATATTGTCATGGTTGCCTTGGTTTCCACTCTTTTCTCCTCATCTTCTGACCTCGTATCATCTTCTTTCTTCATCTCAGTCCACTTTTTATCCTCTTTTTCTGCTCTTCTCTCCTTATCCGCCTTTCGACTGGTTATGGTGAAAGTAAATTTAGACAACAGGTTTTTCAAAGTTTCATCTTTCTCATCATTCCTTTTGATGAACCATTGGATTAGGTTAACTTTTCTCTTCTCTCGTCTCATCTTCTTGCTCTTCCCCTCTCACAATATGATAAATGTTGATATCTGTTTAACAAGAATCGGAAAGGGAAAATGAAAGAAACTTTGATTGAATAAACAGTCCCAAGTTACTGGTAAATGTAGTGAAATGCACAGATAGAGACTGGATGATAAGTAGTCGAGGAGTGAGCATTGGATCAACATTTTTACGAGTTAAATTATATGTTAACTGTTTCTATTTTATCATCTTTTCTCTTCTCTTCTTCCCTTTCCTCTCTCAATCTCATAATATTCATGGGAAACATTTTTTTTCTTCTTTTGTTTTACTAATGTTAGACTCGAACAAAGTTTATCAAACAGAAAAGCCTTTTACAAATTTACCTTATCCACCTGACTAATAACATTTTAATGATTATAATTTCAATTGAAACTTTTTTACTGTTCAGTCATGTTAATTATCGAAATAATTAGTACTCTTTAAAACTCATTTCATCACCTGAAACCATCAATTGTAGTAAAATATACAAAAAAAGAATTGAAACTTTTACTGTTCAGTCTAATATCAAAATCAATTCATTTCCTGGCTAACGGTTTATTCATTACTTTTCAAAATTTAATGATCAAAACATTATTACAGTTTATTGTTTTAGCAGTAAAGATTTATTGTGTCCCTCATGTCATCATGTGCAAAATATTCTCATTTCAAGTTTATTTTAGAAATATCTCAACCTTGTTTTGCACTTGAATATCTGTTCAAATAGTTGCTCAAATGTTCGAAATTTTGGTAATATCGATTAAAGGGCCATAAGAAAGTGGACGATGCAGACATGATGATGAAAAAATCGTGTGATCTTATCGAGTAACCAAAACAGTCTTATGTGCATGAGGAAAGTCTGCACAAACTTGCCATTGATAAACTTTGAGTGAATTTGAAAAGATCACAGCTCAGCGATTTTAAGATCTATTAAGACCGAAGTAGCAGGTTTGATGTTATTATCAACCCAAACCTGAATGCTTTCTCTCTATTAAATTCACTTAAAGTGGTTACACCAATATAGTTTTACCTATGGCCAGACTGAGAGACTGAGTACTTAACGGTATCGTTGCCATACAATGACATGATTCTGACTTAGAGGTGTTCATTCATAATTCCTTGACGATAGTGCGGGCCATCAGGTGATTCGTCTCGTACTGGACCGAGTATCTTCTGCAATTACAAGTCATCAGTAAGGTAAAACTAAGATCTGTTACTCAACGACTAACTTGGTTTTTACTCAAAAATGCATCCATTTTCATTTCAAAGCTCTTGAGCGAGATGAATAGAGCATCAAAAATTGTATCTTTATCATTTAATCGAGACTGAATAGTTTACATTCTGACATTGAATCTTCATCTTAATTATTTCAAGTAAAAGTTATCATATGCATGTCAATTTACACGATGCATAAGCAACAACTGAAATGAAACCGATATGACCGGCTTATTTCACGCCACAATTGGAATCAGAACATGGGATAAGTCGCAAAAGTTGAATTTAGAGGTGTTTATTTTTAGTGCTTAGGTGCATTTAATTTTGCAAAACGTATTGTCTGCACACCATTAGAGTAGAAATTTATTTTTAATGACAAGAGAAGAGTTTTGATTCTCGTTCCGATTATCAAAGAATGGACAGGATGGTGATTCGAGCATTTAACCTGTTTCCTGCATTATCGAGTCTTTCATTTACCTTTGAACAGATCATATTTATAGAGCTTGTGAATTTATTTTCTTGTTATAGTATTTTTTGTGTTGCTGCTGCTTCTTGTTAAAAGCGGAAGAACAACTGAAGCTATCAGCTTTCAATCATCTTTTCCATCTCGACGTCTCAAAGGAGGAAAAGCAAGCAAGCAAACTGAAGATGAAGAAGATGAAGAAGAAGAAAAAAGAGAAAAAAAGAAGATGATGATGGAGATGGAGAAGAAAATGATGGCGAAAAGAAGAAGCCATATCTTACCCGCCTTAGGGATCAACTATAGTAATGTGTATATTAACTATTCCTATGAGTTTATTTCATTTTTCGTCTCTTTTCTTCCATGTTCTCACTTGTTCCTTATCATTTTTCCTTTTCTCTTTCCCTGCAAATATTCTGTACAATTTTCCAGTTCATGAGAGACAATCTTCATTTTTCTTCCCTTTCATTGATTCTTCTCCAATCTTAATCATAATATCATCTTAATCTAGCCTCAAATAAAGACGAAAGGCTAAGTCGACTTGAAAGAGGAAAGCGAAAGAATAAATTCTTCTTCTTCTTTTTTCCGTTGTTTTCCAACAACAAAACTTGTTACTCCAAAGCCAACCAAATATTCAAACAATTGTCTTTATACTTGTTCATGTAAGCAGTATTGAGCTTTACAAACTTTTTGTTTGTCTGGTCAGTTGAACAAAAAAAAGGTCTAATAAAGTAAAAGTAAAAGTTCATTTACAGTTCAATATTGAGCATAAAATTTGACTTATTTACATTTACTTTTTCTCTTTATCCTCATCTCTTTGGATTTCCTTCCTACAACAACATTTATCACTTTTCAACTGAAAGCTACTGAAGTTTGAGCCACCGTGAAAGATGATGATGATGTTGATGGTAAAAAGAGATAATTTGAAAAGAAGAAGAAAAATATTTACATGGTAAAATGGATGAATTATTGCTTACCTGATAAGTTAATTGAGTTATCATCAGAAAGATGATGGCGAAAGAAGAAGAAGAGAAAAGAAGACTTTGCGTGACCTAAAGGTGCACAGATCATCTTCGGCATTGCTCAACTATCTCTTGCTCCCTTGATTCTGTGGTAAGAAAAAAAATTTCAACAAAACTACAGTAAGATGATCTTGATGATGAGAAGTGAAAGAAGATAGCAAAAAGAAGAAGCAAAAGGCCAAAAAGAAGAAAATAAAATGTTTATTGAACGAAGCAGGTCAATGCAGCAATACTTGTAACAGTAATAAATGGCCAACCCGGTGCCACAGATAGTAAAGGGACAAAGATTGTGACCAATAATTAGCCTAAAGAGCAAAAGATGAGACTTGATATAAGCTCAGTATAATTGATTCAAATGTGATAAAAAGTCATCTTTTGCTTCAGTTTTCTTCTTCTTCTCCTTTCGTTCAGTTCCAATGTGCTAAATTTGAACCATATTTGTTTCCTTCTTCACAGGCTAATTAAGGTTGTAAAAAAATGTTGTAATTGCTAACGCCATCAATCACGTTGCAACAAACTGCTCTCAGCTTGAGCTATTGAGACTCAAGAGAAGCGCAAAAGAAACAAAATAAATTCTTCTTTGCCTCTGGTTTACCTTTACCTGCCAACTCGATGTGTACTTTATTAATATAACACATTTCAAGCAATTAATATTTTCCTCTTTCTACTCTTTTCATTCCCAGCCCTACTTATCTGATACCAATTTTGAAATTTCCTTCTTCTTCTATTTCATGCAATTATTCTTTTTCCAGTCAAAATATTGTCAGTTTCAAATGATGGTGAAAATGATAATCTTCAATTCAGTAAAGTTTCATTGCTAAAAAAATGTCACTTTTTTTGGGAGTTTTTTTCTGCTTCTCACTTACAATAAGTAAATGGTTATTTAATCAAAAAACCTACTCTTTTTTGCTCTGCAAGAATTGTTGGTGAAAGTCTCATGTTATTGAAATTATTGGGTGTTTCAGGATCAAATTTTCTCTTATCTATTAATGAATGAAAAGGAAAAGTCTTGATAAAACTTGCGCCCTTCATCTTTACCTGAAACTTTTCTTCTCTTAAATATTGTCACTCTGTTTACGAGTTATAATTGTCCATCTATTTGATGGTCGGTGCTATCTATTCAATCAGCTAATCAGTGTAATTATCCAACATGAACTTGAAATTGATGGGAAAATTAAACATCCACAAGTGATGAATTTCACTTTTCATTGATTTTAATCAAGATAAGCTCAACTGTAGCAGAAAATTTTTGAAACTCAAGCTAAAAATTCATTCACAACGTAAAAGTAAAATTATGAAAATCTTAATAAAAATATGAAATTACGCAAAGATCAAGCTATCGTCTTTAGTTGAAAAATGGGTCCCAACATGTATACACATTACAACATGAAACAGTCATGATAGCTCCGTGAAGGTTATAACTCTACCTGATGTACAGCCTACATGCAAAAAGACCGATTTCCAGACCTACTCATGAGGCTATGTAAGAAGCCAACTGTAGAAGTACGGATAACTAGATCAAAATTCAGAGCTAATTCAGAGTAAATACAAAAGTTGATTTAATGCTAAATGAAAAATAAAAGGTTCATGTTTTCAAAAAATTTTAACTCAATTTATTAACCTTTATGATCAAATTGAGCAGAATTGCATTTAAACAAAGAATTTTAAGGTCATTCATTGAGCAATCTCAATGAATCAGTGCAGATGAATGAAGAAAATATTTCACGAAATAAACTATTATAGTGATTGCAACCAAGACGCAATATCAAAACAAGCGAATAAAAAAGAGACAAAATGAATGTCAAGAGTGTAATCATCACTGTGTGTTTATTGTTCATAATGATCAAGACAAAAGCCTTCAATAGTAATGAATTTAAGTAGTATCATGGTAGATCAGAATAAAGCCACCAAAGTTCTTGATACTTGATAACGCTTTAACCATATCAATAGCAAAAGAAAATTTTCACTTTTGGTTTTTAACTTGCGCTTTTTGTCACACTAGTAAAGCTTTGGTTTTGAATGAATCCTCATCTTGATCCAACCTAATCTAACCTAATCTGACCCATGATTGATTTACATGTCGTCATGTTCAACTAATTATGTGATTTTCTTTTTATTGAAATTTCTCCCCATTTTATCATTTTCATCACCATTCATTGACATGATGGCCTTAAGTAACTGAACCTTTGAAAAGGATTCAGACCTTCAACCCATAATAGAGCCAATATTGTACAACAGTTGATCAGTTTTGATGAGGCAAACTTTACGCTGGATTACCATCTAATCTGGCGACAATCATTAAGCCACGTGTCGAAGCTAATTTTTAAAGATGCTTTGACAACAACCTAGATTCATCCTTTAGCCTTTCTGCTTACACTCTCACCCAGACTCATTGCAAGTGTATACATTATTCAGAGTTGACCTTTTGGGAGTTTTGGGATAAAATTAAGTTTATTCCATTGAGCACTCAATTGAAACAGTTGTTGCTGTTGATGTAAAAAGACGGTCATGATAATGATGATAATGATGATAATAATGATGCTGATATAAAAGTTAGTAAAGGTCACAAGAGGAGTAAGCGTGTCATTTCAAGTGTAAAAGATTCTCTTAGGGAAAAGAAGGAGAAGGATCATCATCATCACCATCATCAGATGAAAAGGTAAATCTTTTTATATCGGTTAACTTGTGAAAAAAGAGATTCTTATTGATGACACGAAAAAGGAGAAAAACTTAAGACCATAAGTCCAATTGATGGTTTTCAGATTTGAGCAAAGAGTTTCTTATCCATTTCATCTTCATCTCTCTCTTTTTTTGCATCTCTTCATTTTTCTCCATCAACATTATCCACATCATTTTCCTTTCCTTTTTTCGCTTCTCCTCATCAATATAAATAAATAGACTTTTTTTGTCCATCACTTTCTTTGCCTTCGTTTTCATCTCTTTTTTCGCCTACTTTTTCTCCACCAAACATTATTCGTTTTTTCAAAGTCCGGAAAAGTTTAAACGCTTATGGATATCATCAACAGTTTTTTGCTTCTCATCCACTTTCAATGCCTTGGAAGAAGGCAAAAAAGACTCATGAAGATATCTTCAGGAAACTGTTGATGGATTGGCAAGTGATGAATGTTTATTTAACTTTCATTTCTTTCCTTCGCTTTCCTAGGTTCACCATCTAATGCGCTTTTCCGATGTTGATCATCATCTTGACTTGAGTAAAAAAATGAGTAAACAATTTAATTTGCTAAATAGTTTCAAAAAGAACCGACCAAATGACCAATTAACAGCGAAAAAAGGTGTCCATATATCATCATTACCTTTCCAGGTAAACTCGAGTAAAACTTGGGATTTTTGCAGCAGAATAATATTCGAATGACATTTCTTGGTTTGATATTTTTGCCATTCAATATTTCCAACACTTTTCATATGTTGGCCAATTGAAACCTGAGAGGCTGCTCTTTGACACCGGAACGAGTAATAATGATTTAAAAACGTGTTTACTATTTTGTAAGTGACTGTACCGATTAAATCAATGTAAACCTCTTTCAGATAATATTATTTTGCCTTCTTCTTCTTCCCTCTCTTCATATATGTTGAATATGAGTATTTATCCAATGTTATTATTATATTATAATACACTGATTGTATAATATAAAATAATATTGAATTGAAAGAACTTAAGCTTTTTTCTTCGCTTCTACTTTTCGCTTTCCATTCACTATTCTTGGTCAATCTAATAATCAAATCGTTTAACCGTATTTGCAAGGCCCTTAATGGAATTAAGCCTGAAGAAGAAGAAGAAGAGATGAAGATGGTAAAGAAGAGAGATGTTGATGGTTCTAAGGCCATTAAAAGAGTTTTTTTTCATTTTTCTCCTTTTCCTTTCGCTCTCTCTTTCAACTCTCATTATCTTTCCTTGCATTCAACAAATTGTTCATCACTATCATCAACACTATCATCATTATCATCTTGATCGTCCTTCAAACCTGGAACGCGACTCAAGAATGATATTATCTAAATTTATTGAGCTAAACAGGGAGACGAGAAGCTGAAGAAGAGAAGAGAAGAAAAATATAATAAAAATAAAATTAGTTGATAACATAATATAATAAAAATATACTGTCGTAGTAAACATTAGGGTAAAAGAATCAATCAATGGTGTTATTATTATATAATGTATAATAATAGTATAAATAAATGTATTAATGTGTTCCTTCTTGTATCCACAATGAATATAATGTGACACCGATATTTTGTCTGATAGCGAAAAGTATTTGGCCCAGAATAGAGAGAGAGAGAAAGGAAGCGAAAATTCGTCTCTTTTTTCTCCTTTCTTCCTATTTATGTTATTGAATATCGACTAAATGATGATAATGATAACACTGAACGTAATGTACAATTTGTAATGCAAGTTTCGGCGACTGGAAGAAGAAATGAAAAAACTCTTTCTTGTTTTGCCTTTTTTCAATAGTTTAATGGATTTAAGAAAAGTCTCATTTCCAATTGAAAATCGAGGAAATAGGAAATTACGTTTTATCTACATTAAAAGGAATCACAATGTTCAATGTTTAATAATATTACAATGATGATAGTTTCAGAAGAAAACTTTTTTTAACCTTGATTTTTGTCAACTCAAGTCCAAAGTGTGACCTTTATTTTAATGGACAGGGTAAATGGACTCATTGAAATACTTTCTTCTTTTTACATTAAGTTTGCGTTTTCGTAACAAGAGTTTTCTACCTTTTTTTTCTTGAACAAAAAACTTTCTTCGAAACGTTTCAAGATTTACCTTTTATTTTGCTGGGTTAAACAGAGTCGTGTTTTGTCTCTTTATTT
Source organism: Tetranychus urticae (assembly GCF_039701765.1). Taxonomy (NCBI): domain Eukaryota; kingdom Metazoa; phylum Arthropoda; class Arachnida; order Trombidiformes; family Tetranychidae; genus Tetranychus; species Tetranychus urticae. The sequence goes on along the minus strand of NC_142958.1, from coordinate 17,212,418 downwards.
TGTTCCAGATATGAGATGAGTTAAAGTAATGTTATCAAATAGTCAATGGGTTTGCGACCAAGTAGGATAAAGTTTAAGTAATACGCAAAAATAACATTGTAAAGTCTCGTTTTGTTATTTTGCGCTTCTTTGGCGATTCTTTTGCGAAAATGAGTTGAAGAAGAAAATGCCACTTTTAACTGTTTCTTCTTTACCATCTTCCTAGACTTTTCTTTTTTTCTTGGCTCTTCTCTCTTCCTCATCTTCATCACATATTACTTGTAACTTCAATTTTGAGGTTCCATTTCTTTGGGTTTGTATTCTTACCTTTTACAATTATTCTTTTATTGTAGTCATCATCATCGCTAGCCAACCTTTTTTTTATTACATCAATAATATCGATCATCATCATCATCATCATCATCAGGTAAGATGAAAAACTTTTCTTTTTCTTCTCTCCTTTTAGATGATCGATGGTCAATCAATTGTCAGATTTCATCAATGCAAACCTGTAGACATGAGAACTGTTACTTGAAAAGTAAGGAAAGAGGAAAAGCAACGTAAGAATACAAAAGCTTCAATGCTTGTTCAACGATAAAGGAAACTGTCCACTTTATCATAATGATAATATAGATTAGTGTGATGATTGGAAACAATCAAATGAAACAAAACAAGTAATCGAGTTGAGTAACAAGTTGATGAAGGTTTGAGAAAAACTTTTCCTGTTCCATTTTAAGTTCGATATCGATTTGTTTTAAATTTACTTTATCACTAGTTTAGTCATATTGGCATTTGAAATTTTAAACTATCATTTAACAGACCATTATTTGGATTTGGACTTTTTTTCATAAAATTTTTCTGGTGAGTTATTGTAAAATGTTGATGATGATTTGTTGATGTTGAATAAAGTGATGGACAAACGAGAAAAAATTTAATTTACAAAACAAAACTTTACATTGGTAAATGTTGTGTCAGTGAAAATGAAGTGATCATTTATTTTGGAGAAGATGAAAAATGGAACAGAAAAGTGAAAAATTCAAGCTTTACTGAACAATTTAAACTTGAAATTAGATAATTTGAGTTAAATTTTATTTCACTTTTTTTCAGAAAAGCTAAAAAGTCATTTAATCGGACTAGTCCTTTTAAAAATCTCTATTGAGTTAATGAATCGATTTCCTTTCCTGCTCAGTTTATTTTACAATTTTAGTGCATGAGCGTATTTTTTGCAATTTAAACTTTGTAAGCCAATGAAAAGTTGAAATTTTTCACAAATCATAAATCAAAAAGACTAAATTGTCAAAACACTTTGCAACACAAGAAAATTTCATTTCTTTAAATTGTCTCTTTTTTAAAGTGCATTCTCTTATCGAACTGAATGACAATAAAATTGCGCGTTGATGAATCGAGTCAAGAATAAAAAACTAATAATAATGATGCAAACTCAAGTAACCGTTTAGAGGATCAGTCATTTTATCAAAAGGCCAAGTTGGATAAATCATTTAGTAAAATCAGTATCACAAGTATGGGACCAAGTAATAGCTAACCTCAAGTCTGCATTAAAATTAATCAACTACCTAAAATTGAAGAGATCTCGTCTAAGGATGAAAACTAAAAGTGAGGAAAAACATTGAGTGCAACTCGTTCCTCCACCTATTGATGTAGAGTTCAACTACTCTATGAAATATTTTCCAAAATCAGAAGTTAATCTTTGATTCACTATTCATTGTAATACAGAATGTATTATTTTCATTTAGCATTTGGGCTTTTTAATGTCGTTTGTCCTGCTCAATGGAAAACTTTACGATCAGTCATATTTGATTCAATGTGATATTTGAAAACGGAAAAGCTAAAATGAACTACTTTTATCACCGTATAACGTGCAAGATTTTGAATACTAATTGCTTTTAGTGCTTTGAAGTTTACATAAAATTTTTGCAAACCTGATTATCCTATAGATCTTCAGTTAATCAGATGACATTTGAAATGCAACGCCTGCATTCAAAGATTATCATTAGAAAGAATAATAGCAAGAATAGACGGAGATATAATGCTGAAGCTGTAGTGTAATACTTATTTGAAGAGAAGGTTAAACATGTGGGTCATCAAATTAAAAAATATGTTAAACAATTGAAAGATAAAATTTGAGTTGCAATATATATCAGGGTTGAAAATATGTGGTAATGAGTTAACAATACTAGTTAATGTAAGGTAGAGGACGTTATCGTTGGTAGAAGTAGGTAGGGTCACCTCAAGAGTCAAGATAGTGTTTGTATAGTTCGATGAAAAGGATTTTCATTTATCCCTTCACTCTTAACAGAAAAGTTTGAATGTTTTCAAAGATCTGAAATAAAATAAAAAAATCAAAGATGGTTGCGTGAAGAAATCTAATGGTGAAAGGTCCAGACTATAAGGTGGGCACGCAGCTTTATCACAAAACCGATCAGGAAAGCTCCTTGCAATAACTCGGTCATAAAAATTTTCTTTCAGATAATCAAGAACTATATTGGTTAGAGCTCTATCCTGTTGCAACCAGTAATCATCAATCTGGTTTTTTCTTTGCAATTCTGGGATGACTTTTCCCACCAAAAGGTCTCTGTATCGATCATTGCATCGAAATCTTATATTCTTAAGAAAGCAAACTTACCTTCTTATTCTTTTCGATGATTGTGACATTAGCTGGAGCAACCTTGCTTGGTATTAACGCTATGTTTACATTGGAAAGCGCTATCTGTAATTAGGCATAATAACTGATACAAGTCTATATAGGTCTATGTTTTGTCTTGAACAATGTCCAGTAAATCGCCTCTTTCAATAAAAAGCTTCTACCGGTCGCAAGTTCATAATAACAATAACAATAACAATTCTGCTAAGTCCAGCTATAAACGAAAACTTGATTCAAGTGATAACGCATCTCCCCCATTTAAAATACCCAAACTAATTGATCTTGTGACGTTAGAAGACTCAGATGATGGAGGTTCACTGAACAATGAATTCTTTACTGTCAGAGGAAGTAAGTATTAATTTAATTTATATCCTGGTAAATCTTGAACTAATTTTGATTTTTTAGTCTCTCTTACACCATCTTCAGATGCTTTACCTTTTGGTATTAAGGAAACTTTTAACTCTCCAGGAGATCCAGCGAAAGACCGTTTGTTTGAAATATTTTCTTCAAATCACAAAACTCTGATATGCTACAATCAGCCTACAATTCGCTTTCACATGTTTAATCCTCGCTGGATTAATGTATCAGAAATAGATGAAATGATCTCACCTCAACTTGTTATAGTCATAAGCGGGTCATTTTTTTCACATTCAAAATGTCCATATCTGTCATTACGGGGACTACATTTTTACTTAAAAGAGTTTAATAGAGTTTTTAAAAGAGGCAAAAGGTAAAATTGTCACTGGCAAGTATCCTGCCACTGTTAAAAGAGTTTCCTAAAGAGGCAAAGAAAATGATAGTTACTGATACTCGTGGTTGACTACGCTTGTACTCTTATAAGAGTTTCTCAAAGAGGAAACAATAAATTAGATCAAAATAGATTAAAATCTCAAACTGCTTGTCCCGACAATTTTTTTGAAGCTGGCCCAATTTTGGTCCTTATATTTTTCATGAGGAACGTTCGCTACTGGATGGCTTGTTACTTTTAGCTCCGTAAATATTGCTTTGTGGTCCGATATAATTGTATCCAAATCTTCTAATTTTCTACAAAAGTTCAAATTGGATGTATATAAAATATAATCGTACCTAGCAACTGTATTGCTGTGGTCACAGAAATAAGTATTTTCGGTCAACACCACGCTAGATCCGAATTCTTCGATCAAAGTCTTGAGAGATTGATCATCAGCAGATGAATTGTCAACAATGCTCGCGTTGAAATCACCAACGATAATTAAAGCTTTAGCTGGATCCACTTTAACTCCATACTTGTCAGTACCTCCATGGTATAATCTTGAAATTGTGCAACGCAGTGTATTCCAGTACACTCTTCTTGTACCAGCATTCATATCTGGTTTCCTGTGTGTGTTGATGAAACCAATACCTATTGGAGAACTTATTGCGGTGATCATCCTATCACCGGTCTGAAAAACAACAGAATTTTGCCTTCGTGTTGTTATGGAAATAATGTATGGCAATCTTCGAGATGAAAAAAAGTCATTTTTTCACTTGGGTCACCACTTTGATTTCTTGATGATCGGCGAAAATCCTCAAAAAAGTCATTGCTACTGTCCCAGCATGACTTAGGCACCTCTTGTGAGCCAACAAAAACTGACCTTTAGCTGCATATGGATTGACTTTGTCTTTCACGCGTGTAAATAATTCACTGTCTTTATGTTGAAAGTTAAAACAAAATCTCCGGGATCAAATCCAAAATGAATTTAAAGAAGCACTCGTCAACACTGAAACAATTTTAGCTTCGAGAACCGCAAACATTGCACAAAATAATAAGTTCTTAAGAGATAATTATTTATGTTACGATTTTGGGCTTTTCAAGGCTAAAAAGTGGCGAGAAAATCTCCTTCAAATCGCTGCAATCTGTTGATATTTTCTTTTCTTGTATCCACAGATGCATTTTTTATAAGATGCAAAACATGAAATTAGCTGAGAAAACGTTAGCAGATTCATTTCAAGTTATAGTTATTGGCGAGGAAGAAGCTTGTTTGAGGACGAATTCACATAAATATGAACCATTTACGTATGTAATGCAACAAAAGCACCATTTTCCGTTTTGTAAATTTTCTTCTCTTCTATAAAGCCATTGCATTCTGTAGGACTGAGGATAGTAATGTATCTCAGAGAATCGATGGAGAAAAAGTAAAAATCGTTCAAGTCAATGAAGATGTATCCGATTCACTATATAAAATGATCATTTAAAGAACGAAACTAATCGAAGACAAACTTAATACAATTCGTGTTTTTGGTACTATTGACTTAAGCTCTTGCCATCGAAAGTGTGCTCAGCCAGCTGAATATTCGTAAGTAAATTAAATCTTTTTTTTATCAACCAGAAGAAATATTCAAATTAAATTTTGTTTCTATTTGTATCACAGCAAAAGTATTGGATAGATTTACGCGAACTGGAAAATCAATCGTAGCTGACGTGTTCCACACTGAACTGAACCTCAATACTGATCAATGTGCTGCTCTTTGTTATCATTGGAACGATTATGACACAGTTTGTCAGTCATTCAATTATTGCTCGGCACATGGCAAACATCGAGCTCGTGTCAATGATCAAAATATTCAAGACATGATGCTAATGAGAAACTGATTCACTCTGATACTTGTCAAAACTACGAAAGGACTAAACAGGGTGTGAATAAGCAACGAAATACTGCGGCCATAACTAAAGGCACCCATTCTGGAACGATTTTTAGAATCATGATACTATTTTTTGCAACTGGACTGACTTCTGGAATTGTTGTTGCACTTGCATATTCCAAATTATTTTCTGTTAAGAACGATGCATCTCAGCTCTACAATCGCAACACATTCAGTTGGACTAAGCAGCTAAACGACGAAAGACTATCTGTCAATGCTGACGAAGGTTCATTGCAAATTTCATCTGATTATGCTGTTCCTGCAAGTCAATGTCTAAATAAAATATAGACATAAACATTATAAAAGAATAAATTAACGTTAAATTAAGTTGGTATATAAGTATCGTTCTCATGAATAAAGTGAATGAGTATAGAGCTTGATAATTTTCGGTGAAATTTCTACCTCTGTATTGCCTCTTTGAGCAAGGGCATGGTAAATATTAGCTACATCAATATACGTGGCTATTCAGTTACCCACAAGCACAGTGCCTTTGTTCGTACGATTTTCCAATTTTGTTGGCTTATACTGTAGAGGGCGAAAAATAATGAGACACATGAATTAATTAATTATATTTGCATAATTGCATTTGCTTTTCAAACTAAATAACAGTAAAATTACGAGCTGAATCAAGATGGTGATAAATGAATTATGATGCAAACTCAATGGACTATTTACTGTATCAACATTTTTAACAAAAGGCCAAGTTATATTAAATCGCTTTGTAAAATCATGGTCATTCATTAAAGGCCAAGTGAAGGATAGCCTAGAGTCTAAGTCATCTAATACCATAATAATTGCCAATAATGAAATTAAAATGTGTCAACATTAAACTACTCAATACACAACTTGTCTCTCCATCTGTTGTTGTAGAAATCAACTACTCCATGAAATATTTTTCCCACCAACAGATATCTTTGATTTAATGTCTATGTCTAGTATTTACATGATTAGTATCAATTTCATCCAAATTTCATCTTTTTCATTTTTCTTCCTTTCATTTTCTGTCAGCAACTTACTTTTATCAGTCATTTTAGTTCTCTGAATCTTGTTGCTCCTTTTTCACTCTTTGCCTTTTCTTCCTTCAATTATTAATTTGGCAACTGGTAGCGTCTAACCCATGCCAACATGTAATTTTAGCAACTCAAGTTTACCGACTCAGTGAAAATGAACGAAGGTATCCTTTCAAACCTTCTGGAATCACACTTAAAAAGATTCATTTTCGTTCCCCTTCTCTCTATTTCTCTTTGATCTCATCACAATCATGCTTCACCCAAAGCACCAAGGCTACTTTCATTTATATCTTGTGCTCCTAAAGGCACACCATCATTATCATCTTCATTCTTCGCTTTCTCTATCTTCCAACTCCCAACTTTAACTTGTCTGGATCCAATTTTTGCTTCATTTTTCCCTTCAAAATTTTCTGAATCTTTCGCTTTTCCACTCTCACTCTTCTTCATTTTACCTTGTTACTCTTTCTTTTACTTACAGCATCCTTATCTCCATCCTCATCCTCATCCATATCTGCGCGGTCTTTTCTCCCATTTTTGCGTTCTATTCTCACTCTTTTTTTCGTTCTCCCAAGTTTCTCTTTTCCATCATGAAACTTGTCAGAAGAACAAGAAGAAGATGAAAGAAGGAAAGAAAGAAAGCAAAAGAAACTCATTGGAATAAATTTCATTGTAAGCATCTCTATTTTCATATCATGTGTGCTTCCATATCATCTATTCAAATAGGATTTAAATGATTTAACTTGTATAATCATCACCATCATCATCATCATAATCATCTTCACCTTCATCACCAACATAACCATTATCATCGACCTCATCTTCACTTTCCAGTGCACGAGAAAATAAACAAAAGAAACAAAATCAACGAGGTAAACATAGAAAAATAGTTTTTTTCGTTATTCAATTGTTAAAGTCACCTTGCAATCAACATCATACAGTTTCATGATTCATGTGGCCAATACTTCATCATTGGTGAAACAAAAGGTTCATTATAATTTACCATCAACAAAAATCTCAGTGATTGTGGAGTAAAAGTGAAAACAAATTAGTCACAATCATGGCAATGATACGAGCAGGAGGTGGAGGTGGACTAAACACTGGACCATGGGCTGAGTTGATGGAGAAATTTCGTGAAAAGCAACATGTCCAATCGAAGCGCGATCAACAGTAAGTTCGAGTTCTGTTTAGTAAGTCAGTGAAAGGATTTGTAACATGAGACTTGAAACACCAAATGTTGCCCTTCAAAAGTTGAGACTCGGAAAAATTTTTCCTCTTCAAAGACATCATGTGCAAAAAGGCACCATTTGTAAATGGTGACAAGACGAAAAGAAAGCTTTGACATTTGAACTTTTCGACTTTAAATGGCAAAGTATATTATTGAAAGTTTTTTTACTTTACTTTCAATTTTTGTATTCAATTAAGTTTAACCTCTTTTTATTCATCACATCATAGCTTTTGCATGTTGAATAATATTTCTTTTTGCATCCATTTCAAGAAAACTTGGCGTAAAAATGATTTCAAATTAGTACGATTGACTTGCAGTGGAAAACTTGAAATGTTCACTTTTCTGATCATTATCACTCTCTTGCTCATCATGGTTAGGGAAACTTTCAAAACGAGGAAAATTTTACTCATTTCTTCTTTAATTCAATTTAATCAACCTTTAACAATGTTACATAATAAAAACAGCTTGAACTTTCTGTTGATTGATAAACTGGATTCAGTTTCTTCATGGTGATGATGAAGATGATAACTCAAGTAATAACAATACATCACAAAGAAAATGAAAAACAGGAGAAACAAAACGTTTCTTTTTTAACTGAAAAAAACCTTTTTGCTTGGAATAATTGATTGAATGTTGCTCATTAACTTTCAAGATCGTTCCAATTTTAATCATCCGATTGTCCTAAAAGGTCAACTTAATGAAATTTTCAATTGAATTCTGTTTCGAAAAATTTTGTTTCATATTTCAATTTGATTATCCATTCAGTGTAAAGTTCAATTTTAGCTCTTTCCAAGTCATCTGATGATGACAGATTCTTGCATTTGATGGAATGTAAAATGAAGAAAAATTTTTGAAAAAATTTACATGGAAATGATGTGAAACATAACATGTTTCATATTAATATAAAGATACAGGTTATCGAATATTATTCAGCAAGAAAAATTGAATTGATAGCAGAATTTGGCAGATTGCAATGTTTGATCGCGAGACAAAAAACTGTTGCTCTGAGATTGGGCTGAGAAAAATAAAAAGTGAAGAAAAAAATTTTGTTCAATTTTCATGAAACTCTTCATTCTAATATATTCTCGTACTTGAGTTTTTTGCTAACATTTTAAAATGAGATAACAAGAAGGTAACAAAAAAACCTTTCCAAATATAATGATAATAGCCAGGTTGGTAAGAGTTTCAAGAAAATGAATTCAGAGGTAAAAAATAGCGAAATAAAGTCATCATAATCATGATAATGATCATGATCATCATGAATCTCTTGCTGTATAAAAAGTACTTTTCATTTTGTAGGAAGATACAAAAATAAGCGAAACAAAAAATGAAGCAAGGAAAGTTATCATTCTCTTGATGAATAAACTATTCCGGAACAAAGATGAACATGGGATATACTGAGTGTTAAAATGAAGTATTTCCTCTTTCAGATGATTGGAAATTTTGAACTCGAGAAGCTGCAAATTTTAAACTGACGCCTTTTGATAATAAAATGTGCAAGTTTTTATTGTCCAACCTTTGAAAAAAATCGCTAAGATTATTTTTCGAAAAGTCGTCGACTCGAAAAAGGGACACCTTTCGATGCATGCATGTGTCTTGAATTTCATGTTCTTCCTAATGATGCTACTTTTACTTCTCTTCGTTAATGCATTCGAAATTCAATATCACTATTCAATGCTGGTTAATTTCTCATTTCTGTCAAAGCTAATCAATTTTTCAGGCAATAAAATTGTTATTCACTATTTGCTTGACATTTTGATATCATGAGACACTTTAAGCTTTAGTTCAACGCACATTGTCATCTTCATTTATCTATCTTAACGTTTCTTGGACATTTCAACCGTTTTCATCATCATGAGTTTTGATGAGCACGAAAAAGCTTTAATTTGTATTGAATAATCAGAAAACAATTTTATACAATCTCTTAAGGAATCATCTCAAACTTCTTAGTTATTGCTGTGTTCAATTGAAGAGTTTGAGGTTTGAGATCTCTCGAGGAGACTTTACCTAGCAGATCAACCGCTAGAAAAAGTCACAGGACATCATATCAGGGAATTGAGGTGCCCGCTTAATTCAGCCTTTGAGTCCTATCCAATGCTCAGTTTGCTGAGCGTTATATTAGGTTTCCAACTAAGTTCGTTCGTTTTTTTATTACTAAGTTCAATTGATAATTTTTTGGTGAAAAATTCATCTTTTCAATATTATTTTTTACCTAAAGATAGAGAATTTATCAGGCTTTAATCCAGTATAATTTTCATAATGATAACAATTAAAATAAATTGTGAGTTAACAAATTGAATTGATCAACTTTTTACAGATTTTATTGGGCCAGCGTGAATTATAATTATAATTAGTTTTTACATTGTGATTAAAATTAAATTAAATGCATCAAATAGCTGATAGTCTAGAGTATCGGTGTATGGAATTTCAAGTCTTAAGATAAATCAATTAATTAATTAATCAATTTAAACTCAGAATTCATTTAACATTGAAAATCCATAGACGTCCAATTTTTGATGAAAATCCAATATTTCACTATTTTTTAATTCAGTTTTAACATTGGATTCGACAGAAAAAATTGAAAGTTTACGGATTCAAAGTTGATTAATTGATTAATTGATTAATTTGAAGACTTGAAATTCCATACACCGATACTCTAGACTATCAGCTATTCGATGCATTTAATTTTATTTCAATCACAATTAAAAAACTGATTCTAATTATAATTTACAATCGACCCAATAAAATCTGTAAAAAAGTTGATCAACTCAAATTGTTAATTATTTTTTATTTTAACTCTAATCATTATGAAAATTATACTGGATTGAAACCTGATAAATTCTCTATCTTTAGGTAAAAAATAATTTTGAAAAGATGAATTTTCCACCAAAAAATTATCAATTGAACTTAGTAGTTCAAAAAAACGAACGAACTTAGTTGGAAACCTAATACCAACGAAGATAAATCAAAACTACACCGAAAGAAAGAGCGTAAACGCAAATTTAAGACACATGCATGCATCAGAATGTGTCCTTTTTTCGAGTTTGACTTCTCGAAAAATGATCTTTGAGAAGAAAGTTAATAAGATCAACCAATAAAAATTTGCAAATTTTATTATCGAATGGCATCATTTGCAGCTCAACGGACTCAAATGTTACAAACGTCTAAAGTTGGTAGTACGTCATTTTGACACCCAGTACATCTTGTTTGGTTACAAATATAAAGTCAAATCTTACGGATTAGATCTGTCACTGTCAAAACCCTCGAGACTAACCCAACATTTCCGTGTTCATTTTTATCTGAACTTAACTTTTACAGTTTTTATTTTCTTTACAACTGAAAATGGGAAAAATACTAAAGAAATGTACTTCATGTTTGCTGATTGTTGTTTCATTTGAAGAAGCAGTTGATGATGATGATGATGGTGATGAATATGACACAGACAAGAGTTACAAAAATGGAAAAAATTTCATTTAATAAAAGTAGAAAAGTAATGTTGCAAAAATAAGAGGATGAAAATAAAAAGAAAACCTGAGAAAAATTTGAGAAAAAAGTTCATTCCTTGCTCAGCTTCAATGAACAGCCTCTACACACCTTGAAAACTTAGATTAATGCAGTGTAAACTTTCACATTTAGAAAAAATGAGTTTTCTTTCTTTGAATATAATGAAGTAAACATTCAGTAATTTTCATCTAAATTTTAATTGAAACCAACGAATATTTGAATTATTCAAATTTATAAAGTTATGATGCAAAGTATTTGATAATCATTGTAATAAAATCTAAAGCTGTAAATGTAATTCAAATTGTCGAATAAAATTGTGAATTTTTTGTGCAAGAATTGAACTATTAATAAAACTGAGAAACTGTTTGCTCAGCAATACAGGAATATCAAACGTAGAGTGGGAATGAGCAACTGTATCTCAACATCAGAGAAGAGTTACGAATAGAGAAAAAATCTTTAGAAAATAATAGATTAAGACTATCATTATAAGGTAGTGTAACTACAAATTGACGAATAAATTGAAATCGAAATTTGAGAACGGCTAAGTCTAAAGAGAAAAGAAGGATAACGGACTAAGATTCGAAGTTTGAGCAAGATCACCGGTATAGACGATGAAAACTGCTGAAACAGCCAAAAACAATGTTTGACTTCTGCACTAATTGCTTTACGCATGACTAGCTGAAAACATCAATAGATTTGTACCTGTAAATGTAGCTTTTATTCAGTGTCCTTCTGTTAGACAATCTTGCATAATTGAAAAAAGAGCTTGATCTGAAATTTGTTAAGTAAACCTGTCCAACCTGGTATATCATGTGTTTACTCAGCATTGTCACTATCAACTCATCGAGTAATATATCATTCTTCAGAGTAGGGTTGATCAATATTGTCACTTTACGACGACGAATATGGACGAATTTGTGCACTTAAAATTGAAAATCAGGGAATAATTGAGAGACAATTCTTTGAAAGCGCGAAACACGAATTATAATAGTTTAACTTGCCACTTAAATGCAATAAATTGACAACATAAAGCTTTAATAATATTTCCTGATGACAAAACATATTTAAGTTTTGTCGAGATGTCCATGGTGCATGTCCATCACATTAACTGTATTGCTGTCTAGACAATAAGATTTTGTTGGTCTGCATTATTATGGAAATTAAGAGGAAAAGAAAATTGCTGCCGAATTTTAGGAAATGTTTTGCAAAATTGGAAGATGCATTGTGTACAAACTAACATAAATCTGTGTTTTAATACAAAAGCTTTTTTGCACAAGTAGAAATCACGAGTCAAGTAAAATTTTGACAGAACAATGAACTTTACAAAGTGCAGTATGAGCTAGAGTATCAATTTCTCGAACAACTACTTGCAAAGTCAGGTTTGCATAAAAACTTCCTGACGAAATAATCTGACAATGCATAAAGCTATGAAGTTTAACGTCTGACTCCAAATTTTTGGTTATTCGAGTGTTCAGCTAAGTTAATCTATTGTTCTTGAAAGATAGACCACTCCACTCGGGATTTCATTAAACCTTTACTACAAAATATGAAGAAGATTGAATCTCATAAAGTATATGAAAATAAGATTGGGTTTACCAGTGCTCCAAGTCAATGGAAAATTCATAAACCGCTTCATGAATAAACTTTGAATATAAAAACTTTGTGTCGTAGAATCCTTTATTAATAAGTTTTCCACGCTTCATTATATGCAATGAGATAAATTGTATCAATCCAAAAATAAATATAACTCTTATAATATTATGATATGTCAAATTTAGCCATAAATAAATAAGATTGATAATAAGCAAAAATATTGAAATTTTGTCTAATGATTATTGAATGTTTTCTAGCAGTGAATGTTGAACTAACCCTAACTAACCCTTTGTTTAATTTCAACTTTAGACATTGAGTTAAACATCGCTTTCCTTCTTTCATGCAGTATAAATGACGGCCAATTAACAATGAAATATTACAATTCTATTAGATTTTATGCGATAGAACTGGACATTCAAGTGCATGAGCTTAGAAAACAAATGCATGGATCGAAGTCGATTATTAGTTGCTCTTCTTTCCTATTTCGATTTCATCTTCACAATGTTTTATTTTGACAACTTCACTACATTTTCAATGATCAGAAATATATAATAAGAATAGTTTGTGAGCCAACGTTTGTCAGAGTAAAACAGTTTGAGTGAAGAACTATTATATTAAAAAATAGCTGTATAACTGAGCGCTTCTGAGTTGAATCTGAATCAAATTAAACAAAGACTAATTAAGTTGACCCTCTACTCGCAAAAATAGCCAATATTTCTTTTGCAATAAAGTTTTCGATTCTTCAGCAAACTCGATTAGCCTTTAATGTGAAGAGAAATCCTAGAACAAAAGTAGCTATTCCAAATATCTGTTGAATTGACTCAATTTCACCTTTTTTTAACCGAAAATTGTTCTGTTTCGAGTTTGCAGAAACTGTCTCGTCTCAAAGTTTTTCACCCTTTATCATTAGCTAAGAAAATTGAGTTGCACATCAAGTTGATGAATTAATTGTTTACAAACTGAATGTAATCAAATGGATTTACATCGAAAGATGTTTTAAAATTTTGAGATGAAAGTAATTTCAATTTACCGTGAAAAGGTAATTTCAACTCCCAATGGTTAGTTTACTCGCTCGTCGATTTGAATATCAATCAATGAGCTAGTTTAATAACTTTATATGCTATGGAGCTACATTTTCATCAGTCTACTGATATTAAAATATTTGCTTTTGTTTTTAATCAACAGCATTTAGCATTTTATAAACATCAACTGCAGCAAAGGCAACAGCGAAAAGGTAAACATCATTATCAGAATAATTTGTTAGAACCAGAATTTTTCATTTTTACCTTTTCCTTCTTTTCCATCTTTTTCTGATGGATAATGATTTTGTTATTAAAAAGGCTTGAGCCTGTTATAATACTTGACTCCAAGTGTTGCCTGATCTTGATTCACTTTCCAACATTTTTGAAACATTATCTTTACTTGATATTAATAACATTATAATATCAATAATGTTAATGCTTCAGGTTACGTTAAAAAAGCCATTATAAACAAAAGACTACCGTTAATAGTGTTGGTTAATTTCGTTGTTGATTTACCTTTTGTGTTGAGATTTTTAGACCAAAGGCAAAGAGAGAGAAAGAGAATGTTCTGAAAGATTTCATTTTGTTCTCCTTACAGCATGTAATGTTTCTGCACAATGATTTATCATGTCTTCCCAGTCTTTTCAGCTCATTCCAAGTTCATTACTTTTGGTCACAAGTAATGTTGTTTAATAAGGATAAACATAAAATTGGACAGGAAATTTTTTCTAAAAAAATTTTTCTTCCTTCAACTTTCCAGTAGCAATCTTGAACTGTTAAAAAAACTGCATAAAATTACGAGAAGAGGAAAATGATGTCGGCTAACAATTTGAATGAAAGCCTTTGAAGTTATGCTCGACTGACTAACTTTGAAGTCAACTTTTCAAATTATTTGTGCATCGACTTAATAGTCATTAAACATCATAACAGTCCTTAGATGCATTGGACATAATAAAATGGTAAATTCGCGGATAAATATGGAAGCAATGCTTTGTGTTATTACAGAAAACTGCAAAAATTTGTAGTTGATGGATAAAGTTTTATTAAAATCAAATAACATGAAAATCAGAAGTTTGCTAGCAATCAAATGATTCCTTTCAAGAATCAACTCAGTTTACCAAACCACTAAAAGACACTTTAGATGCTAATAAAATAATATGCTGCAACCATTAAAACGATCAGTAAGCGAGAAATGTTGAGCTATTGCAATTTTAAACAAAACAAACTACATCTTTGCATGGATTTTGCGAGATTTTAACGTTATCATTTCGATCAATCGCACCTTTTTGCAAAGGGACAAGGAATATGATCAATAGCTCTAGCTACTTTTGTAGCTAAATGCTTGTAATTTTCTTATGTCCTTTAAGATTTCAGGAGAGGAATTGGAAATTCCATCTCCCATAAGAATGACAATTTATGATCTTTGTGATGTATTTCTTAGCTGTTTAACGATAGCATTCAATCAAGATCACATTCAAGATGGTTTTCTTTCCAATTCCTTTCCAGCTAAACAGTCATATTTATGCCCATTAGATGATTAGTATTAACAGAATGTTACGTTGTATTAATTGTTTATGTGGAAGAACATCTGAGAACATGTCCAAGTTCATGAAAATCTAAGATTCTGATACCTGAACATCCTTCACTTTCAATTATTTCAATCAAAAGTATTTGCAAACATTGCTCAGGTAAAGCTTTTGTGTACAAAGACTTGTTCAATAATTGAATCACGCAAAAACCTTTGCTAAATGCATAATGAAATATTCAACAAAAGTGCATCTGTTGATATTTTGACAGAGAATAAACTACATCTATTGATTTTCTCTCTTCTATTGGGTTTCACCAAAACGAAATTTTCTCAAGTCAGAGTCTTGAACATGCAATTATAACTGAATTTTGCAAATTAAAATGATGCAATTTGTTCTCAATTTTCGTTGTATTGACATTTTGCAAAGAGTTGTTAACACCTTTTTGGGTAAACAAAAGGTTATAAAGAACCCAAGATCATGACCAATTGCATCTCAACACTTTTCATGACATTCAGTTATTAATTACAGTTTACAAATGGATATTTAACTCTAATCAGACAGTTAATTTATCCTGCCAAAAATAAGACTGGAAAGCAATTAAGTGTGATTTATGTTGCTCTGCTTTTTGGCCCGAACCTTATGCTTGTTGTTTAAATATTTTGATCTCTTCTATTTATGATATTTTGGTCATCTGAGTGTCAAAATTTGTTTGTTTTATTCGCTTGTTATGCCATTAGTTTTTATTTACAATCACTTTTTACCTTTCAAGTAGAATCAAAATGAACAAATATTAGTTCATTCGATTTGCTCTTTTTTCATTAAAATTGTTTCCAATGGACTCTAAGATATAAACATCCATCTATGCCCATAACTTTTGATCCATACTTATAAATGTTATTAAGTTTCTTTCAACAGACTTTACTCCAATTTTATACTGCCTTAGATTGACCATCTTTGCCCGTGACTCCCTTCAACCAATGCTTCTGTAAGACTGGTTAGTCTTTTCAGTATCACGTCTTGATTTGGGCTAAATTGTATTTCCAATCGATTTATTGAAGATTCAATTTTCAATATACTTTTGCACTTCAACTTTTAAAGTCCTTTCAATCAATTATTCGATAAATTGTGCAAACAATGGCTTTGTAGACGTCTGGAAACTATTTTGCAAAACTTCACTGGCTATGATTTTGCTATTAAACTTAACATTGAATCAAACAGTTTTCTCGTTTGCAATTTATAGCGAAAACAGATCGAAAAGTAGCAACAATTGAAACATTTTAACTGAACAGTGGGCTAATCAAGTAAAAATGCAAAATGAGGCTCAATTAATTAATAACAAAATTTAACCCGCAAAATGAACCATCTAATGTTTAATGTCATGCAAAAGACTTGAAACCAATCTTTACTACTCATAGTTGTTTCACTATGATCAAATACTAGTTCATGGCTTTTCTAATCATGCATTGTTGCATATTTTTCAGGCGAGGTTATATTCATTATTATATTTTCTGCATTTGAAGTCTAGCATTTGTTTGCAAGCATTTTTAGCATCAGAGGAATCAGATTACGTGCTTTCAATTTAAATTATGCCGTAAAAATACTTTTCTGCATTATTTGCAAAAGTTGCTCAGTAATATTTATTATTACTTTTGTTTCTCAAATCGTTTTCAAGCCGTTTTCAAGATTTGTTTTTATTTATTCTCGAGCTTAGTAGTATCAAAAGTCTAATGTAATCTAGTATTTTGATCATACGAATGTACAAATAATAAAGACTAAAAGGAAGATTGTATCGCACTAGAATTTTTATTTCTTGCTCAAAAATGTTATTAATCGCAGCATAAATACAAATGGACGCAGGCAGTTTTGACGCAAACTATTCTATCGTTTGCGTGGATAGAGAGAAGAGATTTAATTGAGTCTTAAAAGGGAAGAGTTGGACTATTAGATAACTTCACAGGTCTTTGACACAAAATTATACTCTCTGTCAAACTACGAACACTTTCAGTTGAAGATTGGTTTACCAATCCAAAGAAGAACTATTAGTAACTAATAGTAACTTGAGTTAGCATATAAATTCAAGTACAAATGCAAAATGATTAAAAATGAACTTAAATACGTGTTTCTCATACAAACTGATCTGTCGATCGAGCAATCGATAACTCAACAGTAAGAACATTTGTCTTCTTGATTTAACTTTAGTTAGAAAAGCAAAGAAAAGAAAAGATGGATTTCATGTTGATTTGCTCTTAGAACCCAATTTCAGGACAATTAGCACAATAATAAAAGAGTTTAGTCTTATGTGGTCAACTAATGGATGGAAGACTTTTAGAGTTGAACTTTCTCTTCTGATTACCGAGTCTTAACTTTAACTGATTCTATTATATCGGACACAATTCTTGTTTCTTTTCGTTAGACTGAGTTGACTTTGAGCTTTTAACTCAGAGAACTCCATTTAACGTTAAGTTTAAATTTAATTTTGAATTTCGCTTTACTCTTTGGGTGAATCTGATGAATAGTTATCAGATCTTATACTAACTTGTTAATTGACTTCTTAAATAATACAGTATATTGCATCTTGTAACAACTCATTCATTCATTTCTCTCAATTATTCTGTAAACAAGAAAACAACTGAACAGGTAATTTTGGTTCATTTGGAGGAATAAAAGTTAGAACCCAAAGGAACAAAAAAGGAAAGAGCAAAGAAACTTTACTCTTTCACAGAATCTAATAATAATATCGATTTTTCTTTTCCACTCACTCATGGACTTTCCTTTTACTCTCATTTCAAGTTTACCTGTTTCAATTCCATAAAATTCTCACACAATATCCTCATTATTTCCATCAATTTTCAATCTATTTCATTTCTCAAATCCAAACTCAAAGTTCAATCAAATTATTTATACTTTTTGTTTCTTCATTTTCTCAACTAAATTCCCTCGATTATTGCTATTTTACACTGAAAACCATTTTATCTGGCCATTTAAACCTTTACTTCAACGTTATAACAACCAATTTAGATCTGAACAACATTTAAATTGCTTTTTACTCTTCGATTCAAATTGTATTGCAAAGTTTCTTGAATCAATTGCAATTTACGATCTTCTTGTTTCATTTTGTTTCTTTAGATCATTGCCAAAGGTTGCAACTGACAATCTATTGGAAAGAACTCGATCTGAT
Source organism: Tetranychus urticae (assembly GCF_039701765.1). Lineage (NCBI taxonomy): Eukaryota > Metazoa > Arthropoda > Arachnida > Trombidiformes > Tetranychidae > Tetranychus > Tetranychus urticae. The sequence continues at coordinate 17,194,055 of NC_142958.1, read as the reverse complement.
GCTGGCATTGAATTCGGACCTCGTCACCGATTTGAACAGATAAGCCATGATCATACGCTTTGTGAACGGGTAATAATCAATGTTAGTGGAACAAAATTTGAAACTCAATTACGAACTTTAAATGTTTTTCAAGATACTCTTTTAGGTGATCCTTTACGAAGAATAAGGTAAGAATGAGAAAATGTATGAAACGATGCGAGCAAAATTTTTGTTCTCATACACTTTTCGCTGATTTTTGCCTCTAGATATTTTGATCCAAATCGAAATGAATACTTTTTCGATCGATGCCGAGTTGCCTTTGAAGCTATCCTCTATTATTATCAAAGTTGCGGTCGCCTTCGCAGGCCTGGTAATGTTCCGTTGGACATTTTTGTGGAAGAAGTTAAATTTTATGAATTGGGCGAAGAAGCGCTGGAAAAGTTGAAAGCTGATGAAGGTTTTGCAGCTGATAAAGAGGAGCGACCTTTACCAACCAATGAACTTCACCGTAAACTGTGGCTACTCTTTGAGCATCCTGAAAGTTCGCAGGCTGCTCGAATAGTTGCCATTACGTCAGTTTTAGTCATCATTGTATCAATTGTTATCTTTTGCCTGGAAACATTACCACAGTATAAGCATTATAAAATATTCACAACATTCGACAATAAAACTCGAGTCATTGAAAACGACGTGCCATCAACTTCGAACCCCTTTTTCATTATTGAATCCCTGTGCATTGTTTGGTTTCTCGTCGAGTTTCTCATTCGTCTATTTGCCTGTCCATCTAAAATTGAGTTTATAAAGGTACTTTTTCAGACATTTTCACTACTTTCAGCTACTTTAGAGAGCAAAACGCAATACAGTGGAAGTTTTTTTGTTTTTTAACGAGTGACATTTCGATTAATTTCAATGAGAATTTAGATTAAGAAAACTAAATTGCCTAATTAGCTCACGCGCACATTCGTTTAATCCAATTTCAGGTGATTTTTTTTAAATTTTATTGACTATTTTAAACCTTTGCCAGTTTTAGTTTGGCTGATTTGAAGTGGAACTGCTCTACGAGTTCAAATAAATTTTTATAATAAAGTGAAAAATATTTCTCAGTTCATACAGTTTATTTTTAATGTTTGCAAAAACGAACAGATTATTAACAATTCATTCAACTATTGATAAAAACAATTAATAGATTTTTTATTTTCTATTTCATTTCAGGACATTATGAATGCAATCGACTTTATGGCAATCGTTCCATTCTTCATAACTCTTGGAACTGTTTTTGCTGATAAAGAAGAACCCAAAACCTTTAGTGGTGAAAAACAAAATCAAGGAGCTTCCCTGGCCATTCTCAGAGTTATCCGTTTGGTTCGAGTTTTTCGCATTTTCAAGCTTTCTCGACACTCCAAGGGCTTACAAATATTGGGAATGACTTTGAAAGCTTCTCTTCGAGAATTGGCCTTATTGATATTTTTCCTTCTCATTGGTGTTATCCTTTTCTCTTCAGCCGTTTACTATGCTGAAGCTGGATCCGAACGATCCTATTTCAAGTCAATACCTGATGCCTTCTGGTGGGCTGTAGTCACCATGACCACTGTCGGCTACGGAGATATGGTTCCACTTGGTGTTTGGGGTAAAATGGTTGGCTCACTGTGTGCCATTGCTGGTGTACTTACTCTAGCCCTGCCTGTGCCTGTGATAGTTTCCAATTTTAATTATTTTTACAATCGAGAGATGGGCTCGGAAGATTTAAACAACATCAACCTGCATCATGTCAAGAGTTGCCCTTATATTGGGCTTTATCCTTATCAAACAAGCTCATACACAATGGATCCAGATGAAGACAATGCATCTCAAACGTCTTTCCCTGATGTTTCCAATCATCATCAAATTTCATGTCAACCCTATCATCATCATCCTCACCAACAACACGACCATCATTCCCACTCATCTAACCAGCAATACTACCATCATCCCAATACCTATCAATCAGATGGCCTAATTTATAATAAATTAGATACTGACAATGATCCAAACAACTCAGATTATCTAGACTGTGATTCAATTATGCAATATGATATAACTCAATTAATAAATCAAAAAAGGCAAACTTGACTTTCTTTGTTCATTTCTTTTTGTCACTCCCTTCTCATCACTCCCTTCATCTTGGACATAATCTATTGCATCATTACCACCACTTTGACCATAAATCCAAACTCGAGTAACTCATTCGCATCAATGAATAAACATTTTTTTTCACATTCATTTCAACATGCTGATATCAGTAACTCTATGCCTTTTCACTCGAAATTGAATAAACAACAGCCACTGAATGATAATTTTTTGATCGTTTTCTGCTTGTTTCATTGGTTTGCAAATAATCGTATCATAATTGTTATATTTCATTGTTACAATCATTTTTGTGGGTTTTATGACTTTTCTATTTTAATTGTAAAAAATCTGTCTTTTGATGAGCAAAATTAAAGTTTATCTTTACCTTGATTTGAAATTATAGCTGATTCATTATGTTTTTGTAGTTTATCTGTTTGGAACAGCTGTTTCAAATCTTTTCCAGTTGCGCCATAAAATAAGTACGATCCAAAGATCTGACTCAATGATTGTACAAAAGCGAATCCAAGTTTAAGCTTTAAATTCGTTTTGCTTGAGAATAGGCGATAAGAGCAATTTTTCATTGCCCAAATGGATTCAGTTTACATTTCCGATAAACCAACAGAGTACAAATGCAAAAGAAATTGGTTAATTAAATTTATTTTTGCCCGTCTTTGTCTATTTATGTCAATCAGTGCTTGAATGTGACAACTATGACAATAGTTCAAGTTCAAACAATTACGACGAATGTCATAGTTGTAATAATTGTATTTTTTGAATTTTTAGTAACAAATAATAAATTTTACATGCGTACCTGATATCAATTGTATCTTGTTGCTTTAATGTTCAGCAATTTTGTTGCAGAAACTTAATGAAAGTCCAAATTGACTAGACTAATTAGACAATAGAGCTAAAGCCAATTTGATCTTATCGTTTCTCCTATCTTGGGCGTTTCTGCCATTTACGTTGTGGATAAAAAAAAGTTAAAATCGAGATTCATTTTCTCTGTTTAGACTTTTATATTAATGAAAGAATTCTGACTCATGTAGTTCACTAATGGATCGAACACTTTTGATTTAATTTTCCCTTCTAAATGCCGATACTTACCTCTAACTCAATCCTTTATAATGTTACTAATATTACAATTCCATTAGTTTCTCGATCATATTTCAACTCAATACCTGATGCCTACTGTTATTGTATTAGCCACCATGACCACTGTCGGTTATGGAGACATGGTTCTACACATGGTTCGGTGTTTTAAGTAAAATGGTCGATAACAAAAACACCACGAAACAGAAAAATCATCGATACTTGAGGAAGTTCAGAAAATGATTGTCAATTTCATCATTATGATTTCGAAATAAATCCACTAAAATATTCCATTTTTTCGTTTCAACCACAATCATATTATTAATAACACACTTGTAAAATAACATTCAATTTTTCGAGAGCATATAAAATCCATAGAGGTCAAATTAACCTTACTTCTCAACTGGATGATCAGGTTCAATTAAGAAAGAGTCGCATTCGTACATACATTTCCTTACTTTGCAAGTATCATTTAAAGATGATCGGGATTTCTTATGAATAATGTAATAAACGAGTTATTATTGTGCTTGCGAGATTGGTTTGAAAATTTTGATCAATTAGTATTCAATATCAAATTACTTAGTTTGAAGAAATATATTTCTGTAACTTTATTATGAGGATTCTAAATAATCTCAGCAATCAGTGTACAATTGGACTCATTTGTTATCGAAACCTAGTTTTTTGATTACCAAAGATCAAAATAAGATCTAAATACAGTTATGGCAGTCAAAAATATTCCTATTAAAGGATTTACTCTATCATGGTCCTGGTTTTCATCATCGACATCATGTTGGTTCACAGAGGCTGGTGTGGTATTAGCGACTCTAGACTCATCGGAGACATCATTTTGATCCACGGAGAGGGTTGAAGTGATTTCAATTTTAGGTGGATCGTCGGACTCATGTTGATCCACAGATGCTGTCGAAGAAGTTTCAATTTTAAATTTATCTACAGTAATTGGATCAGAGTCAAATTTTACTAATTGTGTCATAATATTATCAGAATCATCAGCCTTATAAATCAATTTCAATGGTGTATCATCAAAAGAAAATGATGAATATTCGCTACGAAGTTTGATCGCTAAAAAGATGCCACATCGAAGACCATCAATGTGCTTTCTAAATATATAATTGTTCAATACTGGATCTTGCTTGGATCCCATCTTAGTCGAAACAATAACATAATTTCTATCATAATCACAAGAGATAGATATTGAACTGTTTTTTGAATTGATCAAGGTCACATGTCTAGGTTTTTTGTCTTCGTACTTGGAAAGGCGGTAAATAAAAAACTCGAATGAATCATTTTCTTTCTTCAAAGTTATCATATTGCTACCAACATCGTATATTGTCTTGTTACAGTACCGAGCATATGACCAACGATATATCGGAAGATCATTCACGGCCACAGTCTTATCTCTATCCAAATTTGACAGCGTAATTTCCACTTCGGATGGCTGGTTAATGTTGCCTATTGCCAATGAACCAGTTCGTGTTTCCTTTCCGATCAGAGCATCCACCAAACCAACCTTCAAAACCCACTTACACTTGTTGATTACGGGAAATAAAGTGCAATCATTTGATGTCTCGTCGTCAGTAAAACCAGAGCTGCAAGTTGCGTCTTCATAAGGATGTTTGTTACAGCTGAATCTATATTTCTTGTCATTGAATTTAAATGAGATGTAATTTTTAAAATAACGATCGAACCTGATAGGTCTATTATCAATTAGCTCCAAACTTAATGATGGTTCAAAAGCATTTGCCCATTCCATTGCGAAAACCGCTGTTAGTGTTACCATCACGGTCGAATAATTTATATTCAGATGGTTCATGAACATCCTCACACTGACTTTCAATGATGGTTTGGCTTGAAAATATAACATTGCACGAAAATAAAAGTAATAAGCATGAAAAAACTTTGGAAATCATTTTACTTGCAATTAAATTACAAGTTTAAACTAGAGAAACAGCAATTTTTGTTCAATTATTATTAATAGATATTGAATGATTTTTCATCGGCATATTTATACCGAACCTATGGATAAGATATCAAATTTAATGGTGATTACTGATGAAAATTTTGATAAATGCTTTTCTCTTTGCTAATTAGCGCCTATTGTGCAGAAATCATTCGATCTTATTGTTGAGAAAAAACAATTGCTAATAAAATGAACTTAAACTCTGATTAGTAAGCAGTGATTACCGATTCTCGCAGTCGGTAAATAATGAGGATTGCATTTCATTGGATTGAAATTAGGGCGTGTTTCGGGTGCAATTTGCTTACAAAATTGAGTTCCAGTCTCATGAAATTCCTTAAAAGGAAAATGGAAAATCAATGATTCATTGAGATAAAAAGCGATGTAAAAGATAAAAGAGTGAAGCAATACAGTAGGGGGTTAGGGTCATGTTAAAAAAACAGGGTCAGAGTGCAGCTATTTTCAAGTGTTATTAATACAATCAAAATCAAAATCAATCTACAGAGAAAGTATTAACAAACAATAAGCAAATATAAATTCGATCGCAAAGTTGTTTTTGTTGAATGTTGACTACGAAAAAAATCTCGGCTTTCGCCAACTTTATTTAAATATTTAATGTAATTGAATTTGAGAAAAAAGCAGTGACTTTGTAGGTTTGTAGGGGCTTAAAAGCAGAATCCATTATTACTAACCTGTTGGGAAAAAGTTTGAGAATTTTGGGGTTTTTCTCATATCTCGTCGGATAATGACTGAATTTTTCTGAAAATTCAACATGTTATGTTACAGCTTTGCTATCTGAGAAATTCAGAATGAAAAAAACAAAGGCCACTTCACAATTATCGAACAAACTCGGAGAAGAAAAATTTCAGATTAGTCGTTCGAAAGATATTCAATTTTAAATAGGATTTTGGCATAAAAAAAGTTGACTTACAAAAGCTGTTAGTCTCGAAATTTGTTTCTGTCTATGAGAGTTTAACATGTTTCAAAAAGAAATTTCAAATCTTTTTTTCTCCTCCGCGTTTGATGGATAATTGTGAAGTGGCCTTTGGATTGGGGTTATTTTGAGCAACCAATTTTGAGCAAACCTTTTATGAGCAAAGCATCTTAAGGGCAAAAGGGGTTTAAGCAAAAATCTTTGTAATTTAAAATTCATATCAAATCAATTCAATTCATTTCTTTCCTTTCAATAAATCTATCTAACAAAATGAACCAAGAAATTAAGTTTATCGCATCTACTCGTGGTGCTGATTTATTTACAATTAAGTTCAATATATTTTATATTTTACCAATATTTTTCCAGGCCGAACGCAATGTAAAATTTTTGCTCAAAAGATATCGCTGGAATCAGCTTTGCTCAACTGCAGAGTTGCTCAAAATTGGTTGCTCAAATTAACCTCTACGGGCCTTTGTTGACACTGATTTTTCTGACGGATCTTTAGTGGATCAACCAGATTATGCACTTATTGCAATAAAAATTCTGTTTATGCACAACAATCATTGAGCGTCCAACAGTAAACCAAGCTAAAAAATCATCTACTTCCCAGCACAATGCTTTTCAACACGGATAGTTTGTCAAGCTAATTTGGTAGTAAAATTTGTTTAAGAATCCTTTCCCTTGCCATCGTTTTGACGTAAAAATGACTGATCATGCCTTGAGTTTTTTTCTCTGAGTAGGTGATCAAACCGAAATCAAAAACACGATTTCTTATTCAAGGAACCATTTCCAGAATAAGAAATCAAAAATTTAAAATCTTTAGATCATGCAACATTAATAATATTCATTTTGGAATGAAAAAAAGCCATTCTTTAAGTACAACTAAATGTTTTCGTGCAAGCTGTGAGTTGATCCTTTGTTGGTTTTGATAAAATCCGGAATTTCTTATTCAAAGATTGTTCAAAATGCTGCTATAAAAATGACTAGTCAATGGTAATCGTTGGGCGCATTATTTGAAGTTGCCTTTATTTATGAAAGCTATACATAAAATATTGTATTTATAAAATTTATTGGTACATATAAAGTGGACACAAATATTTTATTGCAGTCATTCACTCACAGGAACAGCATAATCAGATGACATTTGCAATGAATCGACAGCATTCACAGATTGTCGTTCATCATTAAGCTGTTTAGTCCAACTGAATGTGTTACGATTATAGATTTCAGATGCATCGCTTTTAACAAAAAAAAATTTGAAATATGCTACTGCAACTACTATTCCAGAAATCAGTCCAGTGGCAACAAATAGTACGATGATTCCGTAAATCGTCCCAGAATGAGTGAGATTTGCGATAACCTCAGTATTTCGTTGTTCACTCACACTCTGTTTAGTTCTTTCATAATTTTGACAAGTATCAGAGTGAATCAGTTTCTCATTAGTATCATGTCTTGAATACTTTGATAGATGACACATGCTCGATGTTTTTCCATGTGCTGGACAAAAGTTGAAAGACTGACAAACTAAGTCATTATCGTTCCATTGAAAACAGAGAGCGGCACATTGGTCAGCATTAAGGTTCAGTTCAGTGTGGAACACGTCTGTTACGATTGATTTTCCAGTTAACGCAAATCTATCCAATACTTTTGCTGTCATACAAATAGAAACAAAATTTAATTTGAATATTTCTTCTGATTGATACAAAAAAAGATTCACTTTACTTACGAATATAAATATCACAACTTTCACTGTAAACGCTCGACGCATCCGTATAATAACCAGCTAAAGTACATGAGCCAGAACAAAATTGAAATGATTTACATGAATCGGAATTGGAACAAAAAGAGGCACATTTTCCAAGAGAACTCTCGAATGGTACAGATATGTCAATATTTTTAAATCTTTTGAACGAATTTTTTTCATACTTCGTTAGATTCTCAATTAGATAGGTACCACATGATGTATCATGAGTTATTTTTTCAGATGAAACATTTGAAATCGTCGATACAAAGCATTCGACTCTATCAGCATAAGTGCAAAATGAAAAAGATTGACAATTATTCTCGGCTGACTGAACACATTTTCGATGGCAAGAACTCAAGTCAGTTGCACCAACAACTTGAATTGTATCAAGTTTATCTTCGATTAGTTTTGTGTTTTGAATGATCGTTTCATATAATGAATTGGTTGCATCGTCATTGACTTTGGTTACATCTGTCACTTGGTATGGAGTCAATTTGAACTTTTCGTCGATATTGGGTGAATTCAAAGAGATTTCGATGTGAGCGAGTTTCTCGTGAATATTTTCCAATGGTAATTCTCGGTTATAACGGTAAACATTCTTCAATGGTGTCATGAAAACTGAACATGAAGTTCCATTATCCTTATCTTCAACTAGTTTTACTTTTTTACCATCAATTCTCTGACACACATTACCATTCCCAGTCTTACAGAATGCAATGGCTCTGTAAATGAGACGAAAAGTTACAAAACGGAAAATGGTATTTTAGTTAATTTACTTACGTAAATGGTTCATATTTATATGAATTTGTCCTCAAACAATCTTCTTCATCGCCATCAACTATAACTCTTGATGAAGTTGTTAATGTTTTTTCAGCTAATTTCATGGTTTGCATCTTAAATGCATCTGTTGGATGAAATAAAACAGAAAATTAGTAAATTGCAAAAAGTCTAGGAAATTGTCGTTACTTTTTATTCTTGGAAAGTCCAAAATTGTAACATAAATAATTATCTCATTGGAGTTGATTATTGGTTCAATGTTTGAGATTCTCGAAGCTGAAAGTGTTCCAGTGTTGACGAGTGCTTCTTTAACTGCTTCTTGGATTCGATAATAATATTGGTTTAAATAATCACAAGGTGTATCTAAAATATCAAACATAAGGTTGAGTAAATGAATAGGTAAGAAAATCGAACTTTTTTGCATGATTCGGAAAACAATAAAGATGATGAGTAATATCAAAGTATGGATGATACCAACTTGTATATTTACTTTCAAAGAAAACTTGTTTACTTGCTAGAAAAGGTATCTTCGACTAATACGATTTGTCGATATTAAACTTGAACATAAAATTGTAGTTTCATGCTTACCTGTGCAAGTGAAGAAGAATGCTATTGTTTTTTCAGCTTTTGGATCGGAATAGCAGTCTCTAACGGAAAACTTTTCCATGCTATCTGAAGAACTCATCTCATAACCATAATTGAAGTAACTTGTTGTAAGGTTAGCAATCATTTTTTTCTGAGATATTTGAAGAAACGTCAGCGAAAGGAGCAAACTTATTTAAATCAAGCAGGGTAAAGTAACCCAAGATTCAAAAGAGCTAATCCATTTAACAAATTTTGTTTGTATAAGTGGCCAGTTTGAGCTTGTCATTTTAGAGTCAATTTAGTTTAACTTTTCTTTACCAGTAAACTTCATAATAGCCGATTGCATTGATGAAAATCCTTTATATTTTAAGTCTCATAGATTAGCTCTATTAGATCTTGATTAATTCATTGCGAATATTTATTGCCAGTTGTTTTATTCTTACATTGTTATCATAGGCTTTCAACGTTGTACCAACCAGTGTGTAATCTGTTCGTTCATCCTGTTGAATCAGAATATTTCAATTATATTTATGTTTCTCGACAGATTTTCTTTGACTTACTGTTAGTTTGCTTAAATATTGAGTAGTTATGACATTTGGACGATTTTTGCCCCCAACCTTGGCACTTTTGCTGTATATTTCCCATGCGTGTATCCCAATATCATCTCGATCCTCCTGAAATTATTTATATTTTTGTATTATGAATGATTGAAGCACAAGATGAGAATTATCAATTTTATCAATATTTGTATTCTTACAAAAAGTGCTGGTCCCAAGTAATGATAATTCACATCAAGGTTGAGCAATCGATTCAAATCAAGTTTATAGTTGCCATAAGTCAATGATGAATCTTGAACTATACCAGGTGCTGATAAACTCATTGGAGAAACTGAACAATTTCCTTCTTCTGTAAATTCATATCCAAGTCCTAATTGATAATCATAAATGATATCAGTTGTAATGAGTTTATTATTATCCTTTCCATAAGTGGAACTTGCAATTCTTAAGATTTGATTCTTTGCATCAGCATGAACCTGTGAATAATCAATTTCGTTATTAACCAATTTAACTCAATAATAACTACTTACTTCTTCTTTCTTCGCTGGTCCTGCACTTAAACCTTTGGTTTTGGCAATAAAATGTACTGAATGTTGAGTTAATTTTGGGAAAGGTGCTCTGGTTTTGGCTGAAGCGTCACTAAAGTATTTATCACAAAATACTCCAGGTTCAGGCTAAATCAATGTTGAAATGCGAAGAAGAAAAATTATTCGGTCAAAAATAGTCGCAAATATCACAGGTGTAATATTACTCACCGTAACAATTGTATCAAAATTTTGGTCAACTCGAGTAATAGTATATAAGTCAAACCAATATTGATCGTCTATTCGCCGGTAAGAGTTGGGGTCATGTCCAGAAAACAAAGCTCGAGTCGGTCTTCTCAATCCTTCAAGACTGTTACCTTTGTAGTAAAACCACACATTGAGATGTGGATCAAGAGTTGCAGTCGCACTATGCTGTATAACACCCCTGATAACATCATCTTGACCTGATTTCTAACATCGTATTGAATCATTGGATTAATTTCAAGTTTTCTTTGATTTTCAGTGACAAAAATTATTCCTTAATCAGTCAGCAGAAAACTTACCCAGACAGGTGCAAGTTTATTAATTCTGAATATAACAGAAGGTCCAACCAATATCAAATGAGTGGCGAAGTTATCGCTTCCTAATTCACTTATGTAATAGTTCCAGCCGTAATGATCTTTTTGATACAAAAAATAGGTACAAGTAGCTCCTAAGAACAAGTGAGATGAAAATTTTATACCAATCGCAAAAAAATGCCAGCTTTTGGAGTTTTAACACAAACCTTTAACCATTAATCGTTCGTAATGATTTTTGTTCGTATAAAATATATCGAATGGCTTGGTGTTGTCTACTTTGACTGCTACTTTGCTTCTTATTGTTCCATTTGCAGATTGAATGTATTCATCGATTTTGATTTGCAATGGGCTATCCTGCAACATGAAATTGTGAAGGTGAATGACTGATAGACGAACGAAATATGAAACTTCTATTTATACTTACTTTGATTGTAAGCTTTGCTTTTATCAGCCAATTACCATCTTCAATGTCCAATGGAAGATCAACGGGCATCACTAAAATAGTTCAAATGAAATACAGTTGTAGTACAAAACGTTATCGCAGGCGATGTGGTAAGATTTACCTGAATAGACTCCATTGATAATTGTTGTCCAAGTAATAACAAAAACTGTTAACAAAAGCATATTGTTTCAATGGTGGTTGAGACTGATGGTACAAGTTAGTTTTAAATGAATCAAAAATTGAAAATCTTTTAAAGCATAATTCTGGTTATTTTTCCACAAAATCAAATTGATTATGAAAACGCCCTGAATAAATTAAAACAAAATAAACAACAAAAACATAAACATTTATTTCGATTGCCTTTGTGAATTTTTAAATTGATTATCATCAATAGTCAAATGATATTTTTATATTTTTTTTGTGATAAAACGTGATGTTTAATGTAAATATTTATCAAGATTTTTTAGTAACATGTGTAAATTTTTGAATCTTCCGCATTGTATTGTACTGGACTTCACAATCAAATACATGTGAAAACATGTGTGAATACCACCTATCGTGAACAAATCAACACATGTAAGTGGGTTCATTTCGTTAGTACATTTAGAGTCAACCCTGAACAAGCTTATTCAATTTTGTTAATCATTTTCAGCCATGGTTTTAAACATGAATTAATTTTAATATAATCAGAAATATTTTGTAAAATATGACATACGCAGATATGACTTTTACCTTTTTAGGAATAATAAATTGAAGACAACAAATCTAATAAAATAATGCATTATCGGATACCACATGAAGATAGATAAATCAGTTCTAAAGAATGATGCATCGTTTTATCTTTGATTGCCCGCGATTTTAAAACGTGTAATCGTGATTTTAAACTATGCAAAATCAAGTCATAATATGATAGTTCAAATTTTCTATGCATTAATGATGCAAGCCAAACTACAGATGATCTATTAATAAATATGAAATCAAATAAAGCTCAGCAGATTGTAAGATTGAAATAATGATTCAACGAAAATTTCAAGCTTCGAAACTAGGCATTTTTCACGACTTCTCGCTAACAAAACATGATAAAGTGCTGAATTTCTGTATTAATTGCAGTAGTGTTAATCCCTAAGGCCTCTTCTAAGCCAACCTTGAGCTTCTGGATCCACTTTTCACCCGGGTCTAGAACAACTACATGACCGGGTTTGGACCAATGTTTCCCTTGGTTTCTTTCAACTTTTTGCCCTTTCTAAACCAACTTGGCAGACCTGCACTAAAAAATTTTATGGTAAGCACCTTACCTCAGATGACATGATGTTTTTATTGCACTAAATTAATATGAATAAAAATGAAAAAATAAAATAGAAAGATAAACTTTGAAATTTTAAAACAAATAATAAACTTTCAAGAATAATGAACTGTTACTATAGCAATTTGTAAGACATTTACCCGCAAATATTCGAAGCTCATCTTAGGTATCATAGTTTATTAAAATCTACACAAGGAAAAGGTTGTAATTGTAAAAATACAATTCATTGCTGTACAAAATGTTAATAACTTTGGAAGCAACTTTCCACTAAACAAGTTTAGCATCTTTTGCCATCTTATAAAACTCAGATTCGTTGTTTTTCAACAGATTATCCGGAGAATCATATTCAATTATTTGCCCTTTATCCATCACGATGACTTTGTCATAGTCCATGATAGTATTCAAACGATGAGCAATCGTAACAATAGTACAATCTTTGAATTGTTTTCTAATTGTTTGCTGAATTAATTCGTCTGTTTCCACATCTACTGCTGCTGTAGCTTCATCAAGAACAAGAATTTTAGATTTTCGCAGCAGAGCTCGAGTTAAGCAAACAAGTTGCCTCTGACCAACACTCAGATTATCTCCACCTTCAGTAATTTCATAATATAGTTGGTTATCCAACGAGACAACAAAGTCTTTTAAATTTGCTTGTTCAAGAGCATCGTAAATTTCATTATCAGTATGCATTTCCAAGGGATCAAAGTTTCTTCTAAATGAACCAGAAAAGAGCACAGGATCTTGAGGTATAACAGTTAATCGTGAACGTAGATCATGAAGTCCTAATCGAGATATATCTTCATCATCAATCGTAATAGTTCCGTCAGTGGGTTCAATTAAACGGAATAGAGCTAACGTCAATGATGATTTACCTGCACCAGTTCGTCCAACAATTCCAACCTTTTCGTTAGAGTCTATGCAACAAGTGATGTTTCTCAATACCAAATCGAGACCAGGTCGATATCGAGTTGAATATTTGTTAAATGTAATTCGACCCTCAAAAGGCCAATCTTTTGATGGTCTATGAGACGGGTTGGCCCATGGTGCCTGTAAGCAAATTAAAAAGTATTAATGGAAAAGTAATAATAGCTTTTCAGTGTCAATACGAGAATATTTTTCCATGCTTGACCTAATAAGTCAGTATCTAATCAAATTGAAATTCATCTTCACCTCAGCATCCAATTTTGTGTATTCCAAGCAACGCTCAACGGAAACTAAATTATTTTCAAGGTCAGAAAATGAACGAACTAACATGTCCAAAATACTAGTTATTTGGGATGCATTACTGATGGAAAGACCTATTTTCCCAGGACTCATGCTTCCACGGCCAATTACAGCGTAAAGTGCAGTCGATGTTACAATAATGTTGCCAAGTAATTCAAGTCTAACTGATAACCAACGACTAGCGGCAAGATTGGCCATAGATGCACTGTTGTTTACATCAACCAATTTGAATAATTTTTCCGAGAATCGATCTGTTGCTTGATAAGCTCTGATTGAAGTTGAACCTGTAACTGTTTCAGTATAATGTGAGAATATGGGTGAACGAGTAACTCCATCGATTCGCCTTAATTGTCGTGAACTTGCGATGTATATTTTCTGAGCAAGAAGAAAAATTAATCATTAATGATGTGAACATTTAACAAACGGTTTTAAATGAGGAAATCAAATATCAATACCTGAATCAAAATATAAACCAAAGCAAGAATAATGATCATTATTACCAAGAATGGTGTTTCCTTGATTATAATTATAACTGCAGTAACCGAATTAAATACTCTCATTAGAAATTGCTGTATGCTAAAGATCATTGCTGAATCAGCTAAATCAATATCCTTAGTGAATCTGTTCAAAATCCGTCCGGTAGGTGTGGAATCGAAGAATGACATTGGTGCTCGAATTAAACGTGATAACATTTGTTCATGAATCCACTGTGAGCCCTCGACAACAGCAATACACAGCACCAATGTAAAGGCCAAGATGAAAATGGCTTGAAAAGTGCCCAATATAGCGTAAACTATTAGTCGTTTATTTCGCAAAGCTGTATTATGGTAGTTGAGAGGATTTAAATAGTCATCAGCCCATTCTGTTAACCATAGACTCGAGGCTAAAATGAAACCACTGAAAATGGTGCAAAATAATAATATGACAGAACAGTTTTTCCAACCAATGGCCTTGATATAATCAAAGTAAACCTTGGAACTAACTGAGCTAGTTTCAGCAGTTTCCGCTTCAATGAGTTTGAATTTGTCTTCTTTCGCGTCATTTTTCGATGTTGCTCTTGATTTTTTACTTTTACTTTGCCTAGTGTGTGATGCTCGACGACGAATGGCCGAAGTCTCTGAGTCAGCAGAAGATATGGATCGGGTGAGTGATAGCTTTTTCTCACGCTCTAAAGCTTTAACAAAACTTTCATCTTCAGGATCCAACTCATCTTCTTGTTCAATCTGATATTGAACAATGAAGTTGAAAAATTCACCCTTTTTAGCCATCAGTTCACTAAAAGTTCCACTTTCGTAGATTTTTCCATCCCTCAAGACAATTATTTCATCTGCTTGCGGTAAGAATGTGATTCTGTGAGTGACCAAAAGTCGAGTCTTATTTTTAAGTAAACCTTTGTTTCCAATTACTTTTTCAAATAAATGTTTAGCAACATGAGCATCGACAGCTGAGAGTGGATCATCCAAAAGGTAAATATCTGAATCTGAGTAGACTGCACGAGCAATGGAAACACGTTGTTTTTGTCCACCGGATAAATTAATTCCTTTCTCACCAATTTCAGTCAAGTCGCCTCCTGCTAATATCTTCAAGTCAGGTGTCAACGCACAGGCTTCAATAACTTGATCGTATTTTTCTTGAACAAAGGGTGACTCAAACAAAATATTGTCACGAACTGTTGCATTTTGAATCCAAGATGTTTGAGGCACATAAGCGACTTTGCCATCTACATTTACAGTACCATGTTTCTTGTACAAATCACCTAGAATAGCAGACAGTAGAGTAGATTTACCAGAACCAACAACACCGACAACAGCAACCAATTTTTGCTTCTCAACTTGTATGTTTATATCTTTAAGGGTTGGTTCTTCATCACGAGACCAAGAAAAGGTTGCATCCTTTACTAGTATTGGATTAGTTGAATCAGGATTATGATTAATGGATTCAGTATCGAGTTCATCTCCCGCGAGAAATTTATTTATCCTTTTCACCGATACCAAAAACTGCAAAATGAAATGTTCAATGAAATTAAAAGTAAGACAAACTACAAGCAAACAAGACACTTCATACTTACACTTGCTCCGGAGGTTAATACGAATGGGAGATAATTTAATGGCATAGTTAGAGTATTTATCAGTGTTATTGATACAAAAGCTTTATTTGCATCAAGAATATGATTTTTATCAATCAGCACATAGGATGCGAAGGAAACTACCGTAACCTAGTTAGAAATAAAGAAAGCACTTAAAATCAATCAAAATCTTAGGTATAAATGTACTTACCAGAAAAGATAAAGAGGTAAAAGGAAATGTCATTCCTGCCAGCCAAAGCGCCTGAGATCTCAAATATTTGATTTCATTTTTTCTGATTGACGCAACAATGTCACCAAAAGCACCTTCCCAAGCATATAATTTCAAGACTTTCATTCCATTTAAAACTTCTGAAACTAATTTTGATCGAGAATCTTTTTCTTTCATCAGAGCGACTTGACATGCTTGGAATCGACTTGCAACGAAACCATTGTAAGGGACAAGAAGTAATATGACTGATAGGCCGATGAACGATGAAACACCCAACTTTCTCCAAAGCAAGTATATGGTGATCGCCAGTTGAAGTGGGGCAGACCATATGATGTTAACGATACCAAAATAGTCAATGACACGTTGAGCATCAATCGCCATTGTGTTGACGATTTCACCAGTAGTGTAGGCACGTTTTCCATGACTTGAAAGCTTGATGTTCTGTCAATTTTCAATTGCAATAAATAATTAGTTTAGCAGCTTATTAGATTATGTAGATTAGTATGTTTTGTCTTACTTTTTTATAAATAATCGAGAAGAGTGTTGCTTTCATTCGTATTACTACTACTTGCGTCCAAAATTCGCTTTGAGATTCTAGAATTGATTGCATAAGTGAAGAAATAAACATAGCAGCTGCGATAATATAGCCTCTCCCTACCGGGTGATCGGAGATGACAAATGCTATCAAAGCATCCATTAATTGTGGACCAGCAAAGATAAGTAAAGTTGAGCAAAATTTGCATACAGCACCAAGAAGGAAAGTGGGCCAAAACGATTTTACCAGAATTTTCAAAATGTCTGTTCTCTGGTCTTTTAAACGAAGTTTTGCCTCAACAGAAGTAATCTTCTTTTCAATAACTGGTGCCGTGTTTGGTCCCCTCAAGCTCCACATGTCTGATTGTAAAAGTGTCCTACGGAAGCCTCGAATGGCCATTGAATCAAACCATGTGAAAAACAGTTTACTGATGAAAGGCGAGCTCTCAAAAGGACATGCATTCTGTATGAAATGAGTTGAAATAAAACAATTACATGAGAAAGATAATTAAAACGAAAAGAAGTGATCTTTACCTCGCTTTCTTTACTCGGCGTTTCTTTTTTCGTATCAGCAACACAATAAAGCAACAGTTGGCAGAGTACACCAGAAGTTTGTAGAGATTTGTTGACCACATCAGTTTTGTCAAATGACCAAGAGAATTCATCCTTTAAAACAATTAAATTTCCAATTGTTAAATAACAAATAAAATGTATAAAAAATATTGAATACTTACACGATGCTCCAAAGTAACTATAAGGGTATACAAATTGAAAACTGAATAGATAGTCATGAGAAACCAATAAATGGTTAATAACACTGAAGTTTGGACTCCTTTTGCCCGATGATACCAAATTAGCCATAATGAGAGTAACTAAAAGATATAAATTCAGATAAATCACAATTACCATTAGAATGAAAATTAGAAATAAAGAAAAGAAAATCAAAAGAGGTCAATTTAGACTCTAAATTTTAGAGTAACACTCAAAGAGGAGCTCTCTTTGGTAACACTGAAACAAATGTTAGAACAACTTACATAAGTTGAAAGCTTAATAGATGGAGTTAGGTAAGCAGTTGGATAGACAAGTTGATCATTTTCAAATTCAATCAAAGAATCAATCAATTCGTAAATGCTCGATACAACGAGAACCAATCCAATTGTCTGTATCAAAAAAACAAATAATCAAAATAAAGTCAATTTTATTAAATAAAAACAATAAATAATATGGAAATATCAAAATATCTGCATGAAAGATACTCAACCAATTTTAAAGCAATAAATAAAGTCCAAGAATGCTTTTTATGGGAATTTGATTTCAGGAAAAAAACTGAGAAGGGCAATGAAAGGTAAAGGTAGAACCAAGTAATCCAAAGTAAAAAGGTATCAGTGAAGCATGGTGAGATTACGAATGAATTCGAGTTCCATTGTTCAACCAAATCCTGTAAATGGATAAATAAACGAAGAGTTACATTTGATTTACTCCGATGAATTGAATGAATTAACTCACCCATGGATTGTAACCACAATAACTTTCAAGTACCATGTTTGAAAGTGAATTAGACTAGACTCATTGGAATTGATTCATCGAGAGACTAATGATGCAATTCAATCAACATCTAGTTTCCATATTCTTCCACTTGATGATTGGTTCCTTTATTAAATAATAGATCTTTATAAGGTGCGACCTAAAAAGTTTGCAACCTCTCTTATTGTTCGTACGTTGATTTGGGCTTATACCGTTATTTGAATGCTTTTATGTTGTTCTTTTTCGATAAATATTGTCAATTAGACAGACTCATATAAAATTTTCAGGCTAAAGTCCACTGAAATCGAGTTCAGCCGTCGGCAATTTTGAAAAACGCGCCAAATTTTTCGAATCCATTTTTTTGGCCTTTCGACCAGAATTTTCATAATTTGTTATTCCTTCATCGCTCCTGAGTCTTTTGTTTGCCAGATAAACACTGAATTCTGAAATTTCTAAGGCTATCAGAGTATTACCACACTGATACAAAGAAAGGCAGAGACTAGTCAAAAAATCGATCTCCGTTTATCAAATGTTTAAGGTCCATTTTCTGATTTGATACTGAATCAATACATACAAAAAATATATCAAAATGTTCCTTATATTTCAACTAATCCTGTAATATAAAATGATGCCAAAGTGTCTAGTTTAAGAGGAGCTATGACTAAAAAACCGTTTGGTTGCAAACTTTTTAGGTCGCACCTTAGCCACTCAATACTTGATTATTTATCTTGAAACTTATCTGCACTCGCTAAGCTTTTGTGATCTAATGATAGCTCGCATCCGTGTAGTGAGCATGAAATAGCAAGTGTACACATGCTAATAAAGATTTATGACCTTGAGCTCGAAAACCTCGTGCTGAAATCAAAATGATTATTTGAATTAATTTGAATTAAGATTGAATTAATGTTTAAATATTAATATCAATAGTTGTGACAAGTAATTTACACCAAGAATGGGTTATTAAGATGACAAGAGCTTAAATCTGAGACCTAAGTTGCTTTATCTAACAAGGGTTGCACTTCATATTGAGATAACCATGCAATAGCAATATAAATTGCCCTCGAAAGTTAATGATATTGCACTTGGTTCTGCGATAAGCGAAAATTGGAATAAATCTATTTTTAATTTCCGATTGATTGTGATTTTCTTCCGAGTAATTTAAGCTCCTTTTTAAGTTACAACCTTTTTGTTCATTATAAGTTTCGATCCAAAGCTCAATTCAGCTTTTCATCAACGAATAATTAATTTCTTGGAATCATAAATTTTTTTCAAATATCAAATGAACTTTTTATTATGTATTCCAATGAATACATCCAAGGAGATTGATATATTATTTCAATTATAACACAATCAATACACTAAAATATATTAATTGACAGATAATAGTGACAAAAGTATCGATTATCCAACAAATAATTATCAGTATTACATGAATCTGATTTTGAAACATCTAATGAACGAAAGAGAAATAATGAGAAAAAGTTCGTTGATGAAATGAAAATTGATTTGAAGGATCAATCTTGTTGAATCTCAAGTTAATCTAAAAATGAATCAAGTAACTTGTCAAAGTCAGTCTGTAAATCAATAGAGAAAGTTGATTCCTTGTTACATTTTGGACAAGATAATACAATTTATTGTAATATAATCATGATAATGAAATTAAATATCATAATGGTTTACTCATTAATAATGATTACCAGTTCAACCAAAATAGGTAACAAAACCTTTACTTTATTGTGCAAACCCAAATTGTAAAAAACAATTTAACATTTACTTATCAACAGGTTTAATTGTGAACCCAAATGATCGGCTAATTGTTTCAATTGTTGAACAAGCTTTGATTGATTATAAAACGATTGAACCAAATGAGGTTTACTTGGTTGTGATGAGAAATGATTATCCATGTGACCAGCAATTTGATTTAATTTTTGACTATTCAATTAACAACAACATCAACTTGAACAATACCTAAACCAAATTGGTGTCAATTAATTAGTCTGAGCGAAGCAAATACTGTAAGATACCTCCTACAATGCCTCAAAAGATGACTTTGCCAACAATAACTTTCAAAGTACTGGGTGACAAAAGGGGTATGACTTTTTTGAGTACAAGGCTAGTTGCTAAGAAACAAGTGGTGACCTCTTCAACTATATAAGGTACAGTAAGTGACAAAAGTTTAAGACCACTAGATTTTTTTAAATAATTATTAAATGAAAAGCGATAGTGATACCAAAATAACCTTAAATTATCAATTTCTTATGACCTTTTCATCAAGCAAAAAATAAAATATAAAAAAGCATTAGAAAAAAAGTTACATAAGAAACAAAAAATTTGGCGGTGACAAAATTATAAGACCACTTGGTTTATTAATGTTTAATATTTAGTTTGAGCTCCATTTAATCTAATAACTTCAAAAATTCGATTGCTCATTGAGTCAACAAGGGATTGGAAATATTCAGGCTCAATAGAATACCAGATATTTTGAACTTCTTGCCATAGATCCTCAATTTTATTAAACTGCCGTTGATTGGCATAAACCTTTCTTGCAATTAAGCCCCATAGATTTTCAATTGGGTTGAGATCTGGACTACATGCTGGCCAACCCAATAGCTTAACTGAATTTCTATTAAAAAAATCTTTGGAAGCATTAGAGACATGAATTCTAGCGTTATCTTGCTGAAAAATCCAATCCCTACCTGCGTTGAACTCAGCATTTGGAAGTAAATTTTCTTCAAGAACTTTGATGTAATCATTAGAATTCATTGAAGTTGAAATTTTGACAATTGGTAATACTCCGTTGTAGCTAAATGCACCCCACACCATAAGAGATCCACCTTCAAAATTTCGTTTAGAAAAAACTTTTTTATCCTTGCGTAAGTCATGCCAATAACATTTCAAACCATCAGGGCCATCCAAATTAAACTTTTTTTCATCAGAAAATATCACAGAAATCCATTCGTTTTTCCATGTCATATGCTCTTTTGCAAATTCCATTCGTTTCCTTTGATGTTCCTCTGTTAATTTGGGTTTCACATCCATCGAAGTGTATTCATAAAATCCAGTAGCTTTTAAGGTTCGATTGATGGTTCTTGGGGACACTGGAAGTTGTAATTCAGTTGCAATCTTTGCACATGTTGTATTCTCGATCGAAGACATTCGCAAAACTCTTCTTACATCACGATCATTAAGAGCAGGGGGGCGACCAGATCGAGGTGAGGTACCATAATTTTCTCCTAACTTTGCATAACTTTTCACAACCGTTGCAGATCTGTTGATTAGCTTTGCAATTTGGTTCAAGGAGTTACCTTGTTGCATTAGAGCATCAATTTGACCCTTTTCGTAGTCATTTAGAGATGTACCTTTAGGCATTATGTAATTTGGATCAAAACTTGTATAAAACAAAAAACACAAAGAAAATCAGAAAACTAACTATTGCAATGGAAAGAACGAGTGAAAATGACCCAGAAAAACTGTCTAAGTTCACTTTATATTGCTAATTTAGCCAATTGTCTTAATTAATTCCATCTGGTCTTATAATTTTGTCCCTGTGTTAGCCATATGAGATGCATTATTTTAATACTTTTAAATCCTTAATCTATGCAAAATTAGCTTAAATCGATTCGGAGAGTGTTTCTCATGAAGATTAAACTAATCCAATTGAAAAAAGACCGAAAATAACCCGAAAAATCAGTTAAATAGCTAAAAATCAAGTGGTCTTATACTTTTGTCACTCAGTGTATGACTGGTAAAGTTTGTCAGTAAATTGAAAAACACAAATTATTAAGTTAATAGTAATAACACATTTATTTATTCATTCGGATTACCGAGAGAGGACCTTTTTCAGCAGCTATGCTAATTTTTTCTTTCTCATAGGCGAACAGCCTTTCGAAATAATCAGAATCGAACTTCTTTAATTTAGAATTGATGCGTCTTTTCAATGCTCCAAAATCAGTGGCATAACAGTTTTTTGCATAGACTTTTTGCTTCAAATGAGCCCAAAACCTTTCGATGGACCTAAGCTGAGGTATACTTGGTGGGTTTTGATTTTTTTTGACATATTCTATGCCATATTTATCGAGGGTTTCGAGGGTTTCATTTGCGTAATGACAACTAGCGCCATCTGGCCAGAATAGATATCGCCAGTTTTGGTATTTTTTGCGATAAATGGGACCAATCTTTTCACAATACATTCTTCCTTGTACATAGCTGCATTGACTGCACAATTGGCAGGAACAAAAAATGGTTCTGAATGGCCTCTTCGAGAGATAGCGATCCAAACACACATTCGAGCTTCGAATTTTATTCGCGGTCTGAATCGGGTATTTTCATCAATTTTTTCAGGGATTTAGCTAAAAACCATTTATTTAACTTGCCTGCTAGTGGAAAATACGATTCGTCGTCTTCTATTATGTCGATTAGACCATTTACAGGTACCAACTCCTTTTCCATTATTTGCAACCTTTCCTGTTGCTTGATTTGTTGCGCTGGGGTTGATTTGGGTGCGTCAATCCTTTTGCAGGCTTTAATACCAATTTTCTTTTAATAATTCCTGGCAGTAGGCCAAAGAAATATCAAATTTTGCTGCCAATTCCACCGTTCCATCCTTCTGCTATTTGTTTAAAACGATTCAACCTCCGTTTCGTCATTTTTGTGGGTTTACGGCCACAATTATTGTAGTCAGTCAAATTTTCTTTATTCCTGGCCTTTGCACTAACTCTGTAGGGTGACCTCGCGTTGATACCATTATGCTCTAATTGCTTTGAGCACTCGTATAAACTCAAATCTGGATGGTCACTTACAAAAGAAACTATTAATTTACGGCGATCACTAGCACTAAGAACCATATTGACCAAATAGAGAATTAAAACTAAATAAAATTCATATCAAATGAAAGCCAAGAAAATTTCCGTGAAATTAAGTCTAAATTTTTGCAAATTTGTCCATACATTGAGCCGCCATCAAAGATTCTAAACTTTACCAGTCATACCTTACCATCGAAAACGGAAATAGTTGAAGCTTTGTTTGCACCAAAAATTTTCATCATATACAGTGTGCTCCATAAAATATGGCAGATTCCTTCGTTCAACAAAAAATTGATTTAATCGAATTTTATTATGGTAATGGCAAAAGTAAAGCGGAAGCAATACGCAAAATGAAGACAAAATACGGGAAAGATCACAATTTTTCGACTCAACACTTGCAAGGTAAGAAATTTCAAAAATGAAAAATTCGTGTTTTGCCATTTTTTTCGTTTTCTGTCCTAACTTATTTTAATGTATTCTGTTACTTGATTATTTGTTTTTTTCATCATTGTAGGTACATTGAGCTGTTCATTACCACTGGTATTATGGATGACCAAAGAAGTTCTCAACCTGGGCCAAGTTACACAGTTACTACCCCAGAAGTCTTGGATGTTATGGAGAAACATTTTAAAGAGAATCCAAATAATTTTATTCGCAAAGCAGCCGATAAACTTGGTTTAAATCGCGAGACAACACGCCTAATTATGCGTAGATTTTTGAAAATGTTCCTATACAAAATTAGCATCCATCAAAAGTTGACTGAGGCTGCCATGGCAAAACGCAAGGAATTTGGTGCAAAAGTTTACTCCATGATGAAAAATGAAGAATTGTATGGCGATAAATAATATTCAGCGACGAGGCACACTTCCATCTCGATGGATATGTGAATAAACAAAATTATCGGTATTGGGGAACACAGCCTCCAGTCCAATCGAAATCAGCGCATCCACAATGCTTCATTATCTATAACCAGTAATTTCATTTGTGTTTTTGTCCTTCTAGCCTTTTACTCCAGACACCCTTTAAAAGGACTATTGAAAAATTTCGATTTCACAGTTAAGAGTTTTGGCTTTGTGATTTTTTCGGTGATAAAAACTAAATCTATTAGTGCTATTGAAAATGAGTAAGACATACCGGTAAAAATAAGTTTCAGATCTCACGCTCTTACGTTCACAGAAAGCGGTCAATTTAATTTTAAATCGTAGTGATCTGTAGATACACAAGATAACTCATAAGCTTTTAATCGATAATTTATTAATAAATTTGCCCAAAACTTATTGATTAAGTTGAATGCATATAAAAATGAATGCGGAACTATTTTTGAACCTTATGAGACAATTATCTGCGTTCGAGTTAAAGGTTTATTGTTTGCAATTAGTATGTATGTAAAACATAAAAGTTTTTCTGCTTTGCTGATTAATGTTAAGGGTTAAATATTGATGCTTTTGCACTCAATCAAGTAAGTTTAGCTAATTGTTTTTAGTTATTACAAAGACCTCCCAATAATTCAGACTAAATTTTCAATGGTCCCTATTGAAAAAGGATAAAATTTTGTTTTGATTTAACCAAATTTCATTTCGTCTTTTTTAGCTATTAATTTACTATTTAGATATTATTTATTTAATTTTCTTTCGTAAAATATTAATCCAACATTTTAGGTTAAATTTACTCGATTAAGGAAAATTGAAAGGCATGAATTATGCTGCTGAACGAATGTTGTAAATAAGCTATTTCAAAGGAGTCTGAATTACTGGCAGGTCTCTGTATTTTAAATAATTATTTTGAAACTCATCGATGCACAAAAACGAGGCAAAAAAATTTTTGCGCGAGGCATGCAATGGATAATTGAAAACGTAGTCATGTGTAACCCACCCAATTTTATGTAATCAGATTGCAGCTATTTCTAGATTGGGAACACCCTTATTGATTTTATGCATTCCATAGCATGTTAAATATTAGATGGTTAACAATAAAGATTCAGTTCTAGTTAACCAGAAAACAATAAACTGAAAGAAACGTGGACTCGAAGAGTTACTGCTGAAGCATTTATTGACTACGGGATAGGTTAACAATGTACGGATAACTAGATACAATACTGGTTACACTATTTCAAAGTTACAATATTGTTACAGTATAAGTGATACAATTTGAGTCATAAAGGATTTAAGGTAACTATTAGGTGGATAGGCAGGTTAGGGAACCATCGGAGCCCGGCTTGAGCTCTAGCGATGGTTTGGAAATAAAGATAAGGAGACTGGAAGGATAATATGATTAAACTGAGAAAACTAATCCCTTTTTATATCATTTTTAAACTAAAGCTCCCTTTAGCTCACTTTGTAATTACGCTAATAATCAATAATTAACAATAGAGTAAGTAATAGCTGACCATAAGATTAATTACCAATCCTAATAACTGAAGACGGAGCCAAAACGGTGCTTCCACTCTTATCGGATGTAATGGTGGATTAGTTTTACCCAAACCTTGTTTGTTCATCTGGCAACTTTTGCAGTTTTTGACGAATTTAAGTACATCTTTCTTCATCTTTGGCCAGTAATATTTTGATTGAATTTTCTTGTAAGTTGGTAAGAGTCCAGGATGACCAGAGATTGGATCGTTATGATAAGACTCCAAAACCTTAGTTACCAAGTTTTCTGGTAAGACTGGAACCCAGGCTTCACCAAATTCAGTTATTACCTTCCGCTCCAAGATACCTTCTCGCATTCGGTGCGAGTTCTTTTGATTATTACCTTTACCTTCCATTTCTTGTATTTTTTGTTGAACAAACGGATCACTTCGCTGTTCAGTTAGTAACTCTCCTTGTTCCTCTTCTTCTTTCGAAATTAACAGTGTAAATATGTCATCACCTTGTTCGATATCATCTTCGTTCAACCGATTGTATTCAGGGTCGATCGTCGGATACCTGCTTAGACAATCAGCATCTGTATGAATTTTCCCAGATTTATAAGTGATGGAAAAATTGAAAGACTGCAAAGTCAATGCGTAACGCATTAGTCTAGGAGGTAATTTAGCCTTTTTGTTCAGGAAACACAAAGCACAGTGGTCCGTTACTATCTCGAAATGAATTCCTTCGAGATAGTGCCTGAACTTTGTAGGGTAAAATTCTGATTACTGAATTTAATCAATGCTTCTCTCCTTTTGACTTTGAATCTCTGAATTCAATCTTTTTCTCGCTTATTCCATCATTCATTTAATTCAATTATAATTGTTTTTCTTAAACTTAAATTTGATTTCATTGCTCAAGCAATATTGATTTACTCTGTCCATTTTTAGTCTCATTTCATCTTAAGTGCTAAGTCTAATTGTAATCTTAAAACCAAATAATTAGCTGAACTAATCCATGTTAAGTTGACCACAATCTTGGTTAACTAAGCATTGAAATTTAAGGTTGAAAATTGAGTGTCAAAAAGAAAGAGTACCAAATTTACCTTTCTATTTTTGTCTTGTTTTCAACTTTTACTTCACCTTAGTTTTAATCTCAAAAGCACTAAAAAGGCTATTCTTATCTCTCAAGAGATATCTATGTCTAAGACTTGTAATGGGTAAAGCACAGTAACATTAACAACACTAATTACTGATAAGACTTTTTAGTCACCATATTGTAACCCAAAAAATTAGACAACTGTCGACAGAGAAATCTTATCCCTTTCATATTGTTCCCTCCAAAATTATCCTTTTGTTTCACAGTTGGTATAAAACCAAATTTAACTCACTTTTCAATTCACTCTACATTATTGTAAGTCACCCCAACAGTTACTCTTTCATTGTTCAAATTAAACTTATTTCTCAAGAAATATCATTACCTTCTTCATGAAGTCTCAGTATTCTTATACTTTCAAGTTAATTTCAATAAAGTTATTTCCAAGTAACTCAGTATTCCTCAAGAATTGTGCTCTCATCTCTAAAGAGATATCTATTACACTTTGTGCATGTACAAGCCAGCTAGGACATACAAGATCGGTCCTTGATACGAACTTATAACTTGTAGTGAAAGCAAGTATTGCAGCCTTCTAATCAGATAGCTACCGAAACCGACCTTTCACTTGGCGACCTTGGCAGGATCGCTTTTGTGTTTCCGTGCTGTTAAGTTCTGTGTGTGTTCATTGTGTTTCCCACTTGACTCAATTTGACCTTTTTGACCTTCTCTTATCGGACTCGCCGTGCCTGTGTTTAAGTGCCTGATTCTTATTCTTCAGTTCTAGTGAACTATCTTCAAATTCAAAGATTCATCGAAATCTCCTCATTCAAAGATTCTCCGTAATCTCTTTCCCAATCAGTTACACGTAATCATTCCAATAAGGTAAACTTGTATCAAGTCTTTTAATTCAGATTATTCCTCAAAGAATATTTCTTCCGACACAATTCCTTTCATTCAATTCAAAAATTTCAAAGAATACTTTCAACCCTCATTATCCTTTTCAATTTTAATTCAAACTCAAGTTCCCTGAACTCTTTCAATCCTTAACGTTGAACATTCTTCAAGAATATCAATTCAACTCCAACTTTCCAATTCAAACTTCTCCTTCCGACTTCAACTTTAACTCAACTCCAGTTCACTTCGAACTCTTTCTCAAAACTTTTCATCTTTACTCATCACTAAAGTGATATCATTGTGAACATTTAACTCATTGCATTACTCATTCAACATAAATGGCAGCTACTCGACGAAAGAAATTCAATGTCCCTTCAGATACTCCAATTGTTTTTGAAATGACCCCTGACAATGTTACCGAAACTTTAACTTCTTGGCATATTAGTACACCAATTGCTTGCCTGGCCAGAAAGCGATTGATCGAATGTATTAAAACACATCTAATATGGCTTGGAGATTCGCTCAGCGATGAAGACATCGAAAGTTTACCAACCGAAGAGGTAACAACATTTCAAGTTCCCGATTGGATGGCTTCATGTCGACGCAGTGGTTTCACCGAGGCAGAAATTCAGACCATCATAAGAACATTAGGTCGTAACCGCGAAGCAATGCTTCGAACAACTTTCAATGAAATTATTTCCATCCCTCTTCCCACTACAAACCAACGCAAACTTATTCAAATATTGAATGCGTTAGGTGCCAATATTGTTGACCCTCCTGAATCTCCGATTCCTCAACCTTCTCCATTATTCAGTAATGCTT
This sequence comes from Tetranychus urticae, assembly GCF_039701765.1. NCBI lineage: Eukaryota > Metazoa > Arthropoda > Arachnida > Trombidiformes > Tetranychidae > Tetranychus > Tetranychus urticae. The sequence continues at coordinate 17,165,931 of NC_142958.1, read as the reverse complement.
CTCCTCCTCAAAATGAATCACAATTCAATTCTCAAATATTCCTTCATGCTTTATCTAACTTGAAACCAGATCCTCAAGTTACTGAATTTAAGAAAGGTGAAGATGCTCTTGATTTTATCACTAATACTGAGCAACGACTCGCTCAAGAAAATGTTGACGATGCTACTCGTTTGAGATGTCTTAAAAAGTCTTTAGCCCATGAACTTTTAGCTGTTTCTAAAACATTAGATCCTACCATCAGAACTTATAGGGAATATTTAACAGCGTTAATCAATGCAGTTAAAACTCCTGCAATGCAGTATTCTGCACAATTCCAGCTAAGACAACTTAAATATAACCTCGCCGATCATCCCAATACCTTCTTGTTAAAATTAAGAACTTCGCTTACTAAAGCTGTAGGTACATATTCAGAAGAAATCTTTAAACATGAACTCCTAAACCATCTTCCTTATTATATTCTTACCGAAGTCAATACTTTAGGCATCAATGATGACCTTCCTAAAATTACTAATTTACTCATTCGTAAACATTTCGAAGCCGAGCAATCCAAAACTTATAACAAAAATAAAACTAATTCCTCTCAACCTCCTCGAACTTCTAGTGTTAACCAATTGTTAACCAGAAAACCAGATACTAGAAATCAAAACAACAGATCTCAACCTTATCGTCCTCCTACTCAATCCAATTCCAATTCAACCTCACTTTTCTGTAATTACTGTAAACGTACAGGCCATACCCTTCAAAATTGTAGGACCCGACCTCAAAACCAAAACAATCAAGCTTCTTCTCGCCCAAATCCAAATATTAGAGCAATTACTGCACCTCCAAGTGCAACTTCCCCTGCAAACACAACTCCATCATCTTCCGCTAATTTAGCTATAACTCTTCCTCCTGAGCCTCGTACTGCAGCTATAAGAGACTCATCAATTGCATTTACCCTCTCATCAGTCCCAACTGTTCCACTTCTAACTCAGTTAGGTGACACTAATTTGACTCACATGCCTCAAGCAACCTTCCGACTTTGTAAACCTACTCGTGAACTCGTACGAGAAGGCAGAGTTTTGCTTGACACTGGTTCAACCTTATCAGCTATTGACGCTAAAGTTGCCGAAGAACTTGGTGTTCATATCATCCCTTATTCAAGATCGTTAAAGGGAATTGCTGCTAAACAGTATGTACCATCCCATGGATTTGCATATGCTGTTGTTAAACATCCGCAGATGGCTGAATCAAGAATTTTACGCATTCATATCGTAAATGAATTTGAACCCGTATGTCTCATTGGTAATGCATTCCTTCATCTTTACTATTTTACACTCAAATCCGATGGAGAAAATTATACAACAACTTGCTCTGAAAATTTCAATTCAACCCCGCTTGATCCTACTTTCCTATTCCGTTTCTGTACTCCTGACGAGACTCAACAAATCTTCGAGAAAACTACTCTTCCTGCTAATAATACTGATGAAAATTATATTCTTGACACTCGTCCTAAACAACCTATTCAAGTTCCTGTTCAAATCGAGAGTTCCTCCGCAGCATTAATGGCGAAATGCGATTTCCATACTCCTGAAGAGTACAAGGAAATTAAAATTCAACCTTTTAGAGAGAAAATAGCCGATAGAATCAATCCTGATTTACCAAAGCCAATGCAAGAACAATTAGTTGACCTAATTGATTCCTTTCAATCGAGTTTTTCACAATCAAAGAATGATTTAGGACTCGTCCCAGCTTCTGTTTGTCCTGTTCAAATTGATTTAGATAATCAAGAGATTCCCAATCAGAATCCATACAATTGTGCGATTCACAGAAGACTCGAGTTTAAAAAGATCATTGATGAAATGTTAGCCAACGACATTATTGAACATAGTACCGCTCCTGGTGGATCCCCTTCCCTCTTAGTTCCAAAACCTGATGGAAGTTTTCGTATGGTAATTGATTACCGAAAACTTAATAGAATTACCAAGGTTCCCCGTTATCCCATGCCTCGTATTGACGACTGTTTGGAAGTCGTACGTGGTGGTAAATACTTCAACATTTTTGATTTAGCTCAAGGTTACCATCAAATCGAGCTACCGCCTGGAGAACGAGAAAAGACTGTCTTTGTAACGCCTGATGGTAAATACCATTACAAACGTATGCCTATGGGTCTAGCAAGCGCTCCTTTCATTTTCCAGCGCCTCATGAACAAAGTCCTCGAAGGACTGATTTATCAAAAATGTATTGGATATTTTGATGATGTTCCAGTTGTAGGAAAAGATTTTCCTGATTTACTGGCTAATACCGAACTCGTACTTAATCGACTCAAAGAATACAATCTCAAAGTAAAACTTGAGAAATGTCATTTTGGATTTGAAGAAATCCTTCTTCTTGGACATCTTGTCTCTGGACAAGGTATAAGACCTGATCCCAAGAAAGTCGAAGCTTTAAAGAATCTACCCTATCCTCGCAATGTCCGCGAATTGCAATCCATACTTGGTTGCTACAACTACTTCTCTCGATACATTCCAAATTTTTCAACATTAGCTGCTCCTCTCTATCGTCTCATTTCAAAAGAAAAAAGATTCCGCATCCTTCCTGAGGATAGACAAGTCCTCGATACCCTCAAAAATTCATTAATCTCCACTACTATGCTTGTTCATTTTGACCCTAAACTCCGTAGAAAAATCTCCGCTGATGCTTCAGATCATGCAGTTGGAGGTATCCTTCTTCAAGAAGATCCTAAATCCCCTTCATATAATTCACTTACATCCATCGAAGAAGTCAAAGATTGGCTTCCTCTCTCATTCTACTCTCAGAAACTTCAAAAATATCAAAAACATTACTCCGTCTCTGAAAAAGAGCTTTTAGCAATCTTTGTTGGTGTCAACAAATTCAATTATTTCCTCGAAGGAGATTTATTTCTCATCGAGACAGACCATCACGCTCTTTGCCAGTTAACAAAAGTAAACTTCAAAAATTCCCGATTGCAGCGTTGGTCAATTATGTTGTCAACATACAACTTTAAAGTAATTTACAAAAAAGGCTCAACTCATCCTCCTGATTGTTTCTCTCGTTACCAAAACTTCTGGTCTCATCGTAAAGTCATTGACCCTGAAGAAGAGTTTCTTGATCGCATTTATCTAGTTGACTACGTCACTGATCCCTCAGATAATCGCTATTACGATATTGGACTAAATGCACTTTGTTTCGATGAACTACATCACTCAAATGATTTAAATTGTATTCCAGCAATTTCATATTCAACCAGTTCTGAAACTTCACACATCAAGAAATCTTCCAATCCAACTCCCTCCGAATTCAGTTTATGGAAAGACAAAGTTCGTTCCACTCAATCTAACAATGCAGACATTCAAAAAATTATCACCCTCTATCACTCTAATGATCCAATTGCTGTTAAACGATATGTTATTAGAGATGGCCTACTCTATCGGAAAGACATCAATACTCCCTTTGGTTCTCGTCTGGTAATCGACTCTCAACTCCTGAAAGATATCTTCTCATATGAACATGAGAGCCCCTTAGGTGGACATTTTGGCCCTGAAAAAACGTATCTTCAAATCTCAAGAAGATTCTGGTGCCAATACTTATATGATATGGTCAAACAACTCTGTGACAACTGTATCATCTGTCAAATTGCAAAGCCTACAAGTGTCATCTATGTAGATCCCTCAGTCAAACCCATTCCTAAAGAAATCTTTGAAAGATTTGAATTGGATGTTCAAGGCCCTATTGTGGTTAATCAAACCAAAAAGTACATAATTGTATTAGTGGACATACTTTCGAGATATGTTTTCGCAAAGCTTACTAACAACCAAACAGCTTCTACAGTTATAGCCTTATTAACATCCCTATTCCAAACTTATGGTTTTCCAAAAGTTATCCAAACTGACCAGGGTACAAACTTCACTTCTGAAGCCGTACATCAGTTCCTCAAGGAAAATGGAGTTAAACATGAGAAATCAAATCCTTACCATCCTCAATCTCAAGGCATAGTCGAACGATGTAATCGTACGATTGCTGAAAGATTGAGATCGTATGTGATAGCTAATTCAACTAAGAATTTAAAGAATACGCTTGAAGCGTCTCTATTTGCAATTAACACATCAGTCCACAAAATTACTCGCTTTAGTCCCTACTTTTTAGTCTATGGTAGACATCCGAGAAAACCTTTAGACAATCTATTGGATTTCCCTGATGCTAATTACTTTAATGTAAATCAAGCTAGAAAGTTAGCCTTCGCCAGACTTCATTCTCAACAACTTTACCAAATTAACCGAACAAAAAGTTTACATCAGTCTTCCCCATATCGCTTAGGCGATTTTGTCTTTGTTAAGAATGAATCAATAGATCCTAAATTAGCAAAGAAATTTCGTGAAAAGTTTCATGGCCCTTACTTAGTCTGTGGAATCCAAAAAGGATCAATTTTATTGTTAGAAACTGAAGATTTAGGTTTGTTTAGTGCAAACGTATCTAATACAAAACTTTATCGAGGTGAGCTCAATGATAGAATGATTAAATTGAAAAATCAATATTTCAATCCTGAAACATATTTAGAATCAGAAAACTTTAACTTCTCTAATTTACCAGATTTAAGCCAGACAGATTTAACTAATGATTTAGATAGTTTAGATGATCACTTAAGTGATATTAATTCCTCAAACTCAAATGCAGACTTAGATTTAGATTTTAATTCAAATGATTCTCAAGAATCAACTTCAAATTCAGAACAATTAGAGCCCCCCTTAATCATCTCAAAAGATGATTTCAATTTAAACAAATTTCTCCAAATTCCCTTTGATTCCTCTGTTGCTCAAACAACTTCAAATTCAGAAAATTTAGCTACAAAAATCATATCTCAAGATATACAGGGCATTTCAGCTAATTTTACCGATGTAAATCGGCTATATCTTTGCTCCTGAGAGAACTTGAGGTGTGATATTTTGTTTATGACAATTTGGGCGATACTCAATTGTCATATTTCAAGGTCAAGGTGATTCAAGGTCATTGCGTTATTTGACCTCTAACTGATATTTGGAGGTCATTTTCTAAGGCTGCAAAAATTTTCAGATTGGTTGATGCTAGTGACATGATCACAACTTATTCTGGTCAAAAGATATGAATGTTTACACATTGATGTGTCGATCAATTGGTTTTAAGAAAAACGCATTTATCTTTTCAACGGTTTAAGATACCAACTCGTAGTAAGCATCAACCAATCTGAAAATTTTTGCAGCCTTAGAAAATGACCTCCAAATATCAGTTAGAGGTCAAATAACGCAATGACCTTGAATCACCTTGACCTTGAAATATGACAATTGAGTATCGCCCAAATTGTCATAAACAAAATATCACACCTCAAGTTCTCTCAGGAGCAAAGATATAGCCGATTTACATCGGTAAAATTAGCTGAAATGCCCTGTATTTAAAACAACAAAAAGCCAACCGAATTTATCTCAAAGTAAAACTCAAACTAATACAATTAACCAAAGTTTAGATTCTCAGTCAATCTCTCAAGAGATATTAGACTTAAACAATTCAGATTCTGAAAGCCTTAATTCAAATATTGATTCAAATTCAATAATTCAATTCAATTCAAATTCTCGACAAATTTCTGATAATTCTAATTATATTGATAATCAATTTACCATAAAAGCAAAGAAGCCCAAACCCAGAAAAAAGTATGTAACAGCAGATAGAGAAATTTCCCACCAAAATCAAAATTTGGTTAATCATTCAAATGATATTACTAAGAGACTAACCAGAGCCCAGATAAGAAACCTAAATTTAGGCGCCAACACTTATGTGTTATATTCATTTTATGCTATCTCATCGGTAAACTTAACAAAGCCTGGTACTGATAAACTCTTACCCATATCAAACTTTGCTTTAACCGATTCTTCAGCCAATCAAAATTGTCCTCGCAATCAAGGGAAAGAAAAATTTTTCCCCCTTTGTACCAATGGTACCAAAGCTAAAACAATAGACTCCCTCAGCCTTTCACTTTACTGTTCGTCTTTCTTCAGACATCTTTTAATCCTTAGAAAAATTTTCAAGTTCTTCATTTCACTCTTTACCACTAATCCGACCACAAACTTACCTTCCATTTTCACTTTCAACTTTCAACTTCTACTTAATCTTTTACCTGTTCTGAACTTTAAGTTCTTCTTGCAATTGTTATTGCTACTTCAGTTGACCCTTTCAGTTTCTGAAAACTGTTTCAAATTCTTCAAGAATTTCTATTCATTTGTGAAAATTCCATCTTCATCCCTCAAAGGATATCAGTTTCAACAGTTCCTTAGAACTAAATTCAAGTTTTTCTTAAAACTTATTTCTCAAGTTAAACTTATTCTTTGTGAATATTCAATTCTGTTTCCATTCCATCATTTCTCAAGAACTATTCCTAAGTTTTCATTTATTCAATTTTGTTCAAGTTTCCCTGAGTCAAAGTTTTCTAATTCTCAAATCATGAACCCAGCTAAGAAAACCATAATTGAAAAGATTCTTCCTTCGGGAAAAACTGTTAGAGTTCCTACTCCACCATCAAGACCTTCTCGAGACATTCGATCTCCATCACCACCAACATTGAACAAGTTCCCTGATGAACACTTAGTTCGAGCTCGTTTCGCCGATGATCCAAACTCTGTAATTTATGTGCATCAACGCTTAGCTCATCACTCTAGTGATACAAGTTCAAATTTGTCTGAACGCTTTGCCCGATCGACTAATCCAACTCCATCTAATAGTCGTGACAATTCGAGTGAATCGAAAATGCTTCCTCCTCCACCTCCTCGTAACAAGAAGTATAATCAAGACAATTATGACTTTAAGTCAAATGTTCTCAGTGATGAAAGTGCTGATGAAGAAGAACTTTTGGCTATCAGATTAAGCCGTGAACCTCGTCCACCCAGTTCAACTTATCCTGACACACTCGCTCATCAAACTTATCAGGAACCTCCAAATCAATGGAATCAAGAAAACTTCGCGAAGAAGTCAAATATGATGAATATGCCGTCTACTTCTGGAGTCAAGATTAAGACTGATTCGACCAAGAAGTCAAGTCCTGAACCTCTCATTTCAAATAATTCTCAAATTGTTCAAATTGGTAACAGTAAGTCCTCAAACTTTAACCCTAGTATTTCGAATCAGTTACCTCGATTTCCCTTCCGTCCAACTCCTATGCCTCCTAAAATCAATACTTGCCGCAAAATGTGGCCTAATAAATATCTCAAACCCGCTGACTATCCTTTTGCTAAGAACGAATATCCAGCACCTCTTCCTACTGCTCCTTTACCCTATTTCTGTCCAGATGAACATTTTCTTGAAGTAAAAGAAATAGTTAAAAAGAAAGCTCAAGTTTTCTCAACAATTAAACAAGATTTTGATAGAATGATTAGACAAAAGATTTTTGATAATGTTTATAACAATCCTGAAATTAAAACAATGTCTCTTCCTCCGATTCCTCATGGAGTTATTAAAGCAAACATAATTAATCCTGAGTTAGATTCAATTGCTGAATCAATTAGATGTATATTGTGTGAACAATATGCTATTCAGCCTCTCGAATGTAGATCATGCAAATCTTGTTATTGTTATGAATGTATTCATTGGTTGAGAAAACTTGTTTGGACTTTGAAGCTCCTTCCACTCACTCATAACTATCAATTCTTATGCATTCATCCAAGATGCATTCAATATCACGCACAAAGAGATGATTATCCCTTCACTCAATCCCTCTCCAATAAAAAGACCCTCGAAATTTATGATAAATCCACTTTTAAATGTCGAAGAATCTTGTGTACTGAAAGTTTCCCCCCTGAACTCTTTGTTAGACATGAGTTAGGTTGTCGATTAGGTTTGTTCAGTGAACAAATTGTTTTAGATAATCCAATCAAAGAAATAATTACTCCAACAGTTCGTGAAGAACTCAAAAAGGCTCCTAAGAGCATCAAAAATTTTCTCCCGCATCACTTTCATGCACAAAACTTCGACCTTCCCGAAAATCATCGATCCCACGACAATCAGTGGTATGAGAAAATGCAGCTTTGGGCTTGTTTATCTCACATGAAAGATGAAAATCCCAATGACCCTTACCTTCAGCCAGCTGCTATCAGAACCATAGCTAATTTCAGTTTAGGTTTTTGGGATGCTACTAAGCAAATCAAAGATCCCACTCATCCTCTTTCCGAAGGTGAATACTTTGTCCAACATATTGTTGGATTAGATCCTATTAAAGGAACAAAAGTAGATCCTAAGGTTATCAAACCTCGACCCCACACTATCATTTGGTCCAATGTCCCCTTCTACCTTCTCACTGATTCGGAAGAATGGGTAAAAGTAGCTCGAGGATTTCCTCCAAAATTTACACCTAGCTACGCTAAAACTATCGCTCCTGATACTGAGGATCGATTAACTCCTTTTATTAAAATTAACCCATTGGAAAGGTTATCACCCGAGCAAATTGAAAAACTTTTCGAGTTGGCCAAGCATCACTTTCCTTCTATGCGTGGATTCCGTATGGAACATATCTTTCCCTCAACAACAAGTCAAAAACATTTAACTAATCGAGCAAATAAACTCGCAGTAGCAACTCGAGAATTTCATTCCCTCACTACCATTCGTATGCCAACTCTGAGAGTCAAAACTGATAGATTGATTCAAGAAAATATCAAGCTCCATCCCTCTCCTGAAACTACATTTTGCGTTCATATGGCTTATTGTCGTATTGCTGGTGTATCTGTTGATGGCTATAATGACGCTATGCGACCACGTCCTGTATGGGTCGTTATTGTGGATGGATACCGCAATATTGTATACGAGTCTTTAATTCGACATGATCACATTGATCATATGGATACCCAATTTCACGGGTTAACTCCTAAAGATATCAAAGGAGCAAAGTCATTTGAATCTATTAGAGATCAGCTCCTGGCATTCTTTCTTTCTGCTACCGCTATCATAGGTTCTGGCCTTATCAATTTGATGCATTCTCTCGATCTACACGAAGATGAAATTTATGCATTACAGCATAAATTCAGGGAGATAACTCAATTCTTTTCCCCTTACGCTGGTTCTCCTGCAGCTTTATCTTTAGTTGCATTCTTATTATTACCTGGTTTCACTATAAAAGCTGAACCACATTCTCCAGCAGTTGAAGCCATTACTGGAATGAACCTTTACATGGCTCATTGGCAAGAAATTGAGACGATGGCATCGAAATTTGGAGGTATCAATCATGAAAACATTACTCGCACTTGTGGTAATGCAAAAGTTTCAAGATTGTTGCAAATCTATCGTAAACGAGTTGAAACCAACCAAGCTCGTTGGCCAGCAGATTGGTCATATGTCTTAAGACATGGTAAACCTGAATTCAAGGCCCCCTGCGTTCCTCCTTCATCTTCTCCTGCATCATCTCAATACTCCAATTATGGTTCAGACGGTAACGTCTCAGTACGTTCAATAAGCTCTTCATCTTCAACCTCATCTGATTCAGTTCAAGTTCTAGAAGATTTTGGTCTTAACGGTACTGAACCTCCAGAATATATTCCACCTGCACCTTCAAATAGCCCTCGACCTGAACAAGACTTCCCTCTTATCGACCTATCCGATGACTCTGAATCTGATTCAAGTCAACCAATCATTCCTCTGGTACCAGTTCAAATCCCTCAAAGTCCGGCTTCACCTCAACACTCCACATCATCTCAATCATCTGAATCAACTCATTCCAACTGGTCAGATGAAAATTTAGCTCAAGCTAACTCTAATTCTGATTCTGAATCTAATTCAAGGAAAAGAAGACACATCAGTGGTGAAGAACAAAACCCTGATTTTCCGCCGCCTCTCATTGAATTTGATGCACCAGCATCTCCCTCCTCTTCAATATATTCTTATATTGCTGATCTTCTCAAGACTCCATCTCCACCAACTTCAAACCCTCGATCATCTCCGGTATCACTTTCAGGCTCAACTTCAACAACTTCAACAACTTCAGATTCAACTTCTTCTTCTTCTGCATCAACAACTTCAACTTCTTCTTCACATTCTTCTTTTTCCTCCTCATCTTCTTCTTCATCTTCTTCCTCCTCTTCTTCCTCATCACCTTCTAATCCACCATCAGACAGATATAGCCGAGGAAAAATCATACCAATTCCTATTCCACCGAGCCCTCTACAAAGATTACCAAGAATTCAGTATCAATCGGATACATCAAATTATTCCAATCGGTCAACCCAATCAAGATCTTCAGGATCATCAAGTTCAAGGAATACAGTCATTCAAGCCAGAGAGATTGGACCATCACAAGTTCGCTCCCACATCTTTTATCCTACAAGACAAAGATCCTCATCCCGAGATTCAGCTTCAAGTAGAGCTGCATCAATCTAAATTCAATAAGGATCAAGGTCTTAAATTCAGGGAAGTGTAGGGTAAAATTCTGATTACTGAATTTAATCAATGCTTCTCTCCTTTTGACTTTGAATCTCTGAATTCAATCTTTTTCTCGCTTATTCCATCATTCATTTAATTCAATTATAATTGTTTTTCTTAAACTTAAATTTGATTTCATTGCTCAAGCAATATTGATTTACTCTGTCCATTTTTAGTCTCATTTCATCTTAAGTGCTAAGTCTAATTGTAATCTTAAAACCAAATAATTAGCTGAACTAATCCATGTTAAGTTGACCACAATCTTGGTTAACTAAGCATTGAAATTTAAGGTTGAAAATTGAGTGTCAAAAAGAAAGAGTACCAAATTTACCTTTCTATTTTTGTCTTGTTTTCAACTTTTACTTCACCTTAGTTTTAATCTCAAAAGCACTAAAAAGGCTATTCTTATCTCTCAAGAGATATCTATGTCTAAGACTTGTAATGGGTAAAGCACAGTAACATTAACAACACTAATTACTGATAAGACTTTTTAGTCACCATATTGTAACCCAAAAAATTAGACAACTGTCGACAGAGAAATCTTATCCCTTTCATATTGTTCCCTCCAAAATTATCCTTTTGTTTCACAGTTGGTATAAAACCAAATTTAACTCACTTTTCAATTCACTCTACATTATTGTAAGTCACCCCAACAGTTACTCTTTCATTGTTCAAATTAAACTTATTTCTCAAGAAATATCATTACCTTCTTCATGAAGTCTCAGTATTCTTATACTTTCAAGTTAATTTCAATAAAGTTATTTCCAAGTAACTCAGTATTCCTCAAGAATTGTGCTCTCATCTCTAAAGAGATATCTATTACACTTTGTGCATGTACAAGCCAGCTAGGACATACAAGATCGGTCCTTGATACGAACTTATAACTTGTAGTGAAAGCAAGTATTGCAGCCTTCTAATCAGATAGCTACCGAAACCGACCTTTCAAATTTTCAACTGCGTAAATAATTGCCAAACATTCTTTATCGGAAATAGGATAGTTTAATTCCGCTCCCCGTATTTGTCGACTGGCAAAAGCTACTGGTTTCCATTTATCGTCGTGTTTTTGAAGTAAAATTGCGCCTAGTCCAACGTCTGAAGCATCAGTCCTTAGTTGTGTTTCCAGTTGATAGTTGTAGTGCACTAAGACTGGGGCCGTACACAAAAGTTCTTTTAACTTTTCAAACGTTTCATTTTGTTCGTCAGCACAAACAAAAGGTACATCTAGTTTAGTCAAGTGGGTTAATGGTTGTGCAATTTTAGCGAAGTCTTTAATAAATTTGCGGTAGTAAGAGCAAAGAGCAACAAAAGATCTTACATCCCGTAAAGTTGTCGGGGTGGGAAACTGTTTCACCGCTCTGATCTTTTCTGGATCAGGCTCTTGTCCTTTCTCACTGATGATGTGACCAAGGTACAAAATCTTTGTTTGAAAGAACGTACATTTGCTGGGTTTTAAGGTTAGACCAGCCGTTCTCAATCTTTTGAAGACTGCTTCAAGTCTTTCAAAGTGTTCTTCGATCGTTTTGCTAAAGATGATTATGTCATCGATGTAAACGAGACAGGTGTTGTATTTAAGACCAGCTAGACAAACGTCCATTAACCTTTGAAATGTCACTGGTGCATTACACAGTCCAAAAGGCATGACTTTATATTCGTACATCCCGAATTGGGTGACAAAAGCTGTTTTCGGTTGATCGATTGGATCCAATTCCACTTGGTGGTATCCGCTACGTAAGTCAAGTAGGCTGAAGTAGCGGGATCCTTGCAATGCGTCCAAGGAAACATTAATGTTTGGAATCGGGTAGGAATCTTTAACCGTTACTGCATTCAGTTTACGGTAGTCCACGCAGAGTCTCCATTCTCCAGTCTTTTTGCTCACAAGTACGACAGGTGAACACCAAGGTGAGAAAGATGGTACAATTATTCCATCTTCAAGTAACTCATTTACTTGCTTTTTCGTGATTTCACGTTTAACTTGACTCTGACTATAAGGGGATTGGGAAATAGGAGGGTGGTTTTCTGTTCGAATCTGGTGCATGAATAAATTGGTTCTTCCTAACTCACTTGAAGTGACGGCAAATATGTCCCGATATTCAGATGCTAGGAGAGTTAGATGTTCAACAACCTGTGCTGCTGTCCCTGGCTGTACTTGTAGTTCTAACTGGGTTTCTATTGCTGCTGAACTGAACTCAGAATCATTAACTTGTTCAGATTCCATCACTTCAGAATCATCTTCAGTCGAAATAAGTGACTCTGTATCGGTATCACTGAAAGTGAAACTGTCACTATCTGGCGCTGACTCTGATTCATCTTGCTCTGATTCTGACGTTAAAAGAGTTATTTGTTTTGTTGGGTCTTTAATATTAATTGAACCATCAGAGCAATCAATTCTGATTCCTGCTTTCTTAAGTAAGTCTTGCCCTATTAGGACGTCAAATTTCTTCGGCAATTGCTTGAAATGAATTGTAATGAAGTTCTAATAATCGCCTTTCTTTTTCCACCAGGGCTGCAGAGGTCTTCCTCGTTTTTTAGGAGTTGTAATTTCTTTTGGTTTAGTTTCTTCTTTCTTATTTTCTTCTGGTTTCTTCCAGCCACTTGTACTGGGTTTAGGTTCTGACTCTTCTTTTGGAGCCACTTTGGGAAAAGTTTGTCTGTAAGTATTTTCTGTTCTATTAAATTGTGGCTGAGGAATGCCTTGATGAGGAAACTGAGGGGCTTGAATCACTGTATGAGGTGGATTAATTGGATACTGAGTAGGATAGAAAGGTCTGTAGTTCTGGTTCCTTGCTTTCCTTCTACATTCATCTTCGACATGACCTGCTCTATCGCAAAAACTACAATGTCTATGAGGAGTGTTTTGTCTAGATAGTCGCTCGACTTTATTAGCTAGTTGATTAACTACTCCTTGTAAATGAGTCATTGTTTCGTTTAGGTTCTCTTCTGTCTGATGAATTTTTGAGGTTTCTTCAAAGGGACCATTACAACTACACATTGCCCTCTCTGCTAACCTAGCTGACTGAATCACTGTAGTTAAATTCTGTGGGTTCTGAAGTGTAACTCCATACTTGATTTGAGGCAGCAATTTCTCCTTTGCCATACTCACTATGAATACCTCAGGTGTGTTTTCATCAATCCTAAGACATAACTCTTGAATTTCATATATAAAATTAATAGAAGGCTGACCTGGCATTTGCCTAGCTTGCTGAAGTTGTTGGCTTAAGTAAGACCTGTAATCAGCAGGACATAGGTCAGCGATCATAGCTGCTTTCAGTTCAGTGTAAGTAGTTGGTTTAGATTGGTTTGAACTGAAAGTCGAGGTGTACCATCTTCGTGCTGTACCATCTAGGTAGGCAGGAAGAGCTTTGAACATATCGTCTTGACTCCATCCTAAAGCCTCAGCGGTATATTCAAAGTTGGTAAACCAATCTATGATATTAACATTTTCCTCGTCTCCAGTGAAAAGGGATATTGTTACAGGCATGCTTGGGTATGATACGGAACTAGTAGTTTTATTTGGCGCACCAATATTAGGAGTAGCCCTAGCATAAGGATTCATGAAGCTTAGCATGCTTGCAAAAGAATACTAGACTCACCTTGATTCCCGACGTAGAGCAAAATCAGGACTGAAAAGGACGGAGTAAGGACGGTCAACTATTGGCTGGCAATTTCACGTAAGCAGAATGAACAGCTAGCAGCTAACAGCTAACAGCTAACAGCTAACAGCTAACTGGCAGGCACAGATATCACGTGGTTAACAGGTAACTGGCTGTAGATAAACCGGTGATGACTTATACACGATCTCGGTGGAACCTCCAGTTGAAAGAAACGTGGACTCGAAGAGTTACTGCTGAAGCATTTATTGACTACGGGATAGGTTAACAATGTACGGATAACTAGATACAATACTGGTTACACTATTTCAAAGTTACAATATTGTTACAGTATAAGTGATACAATTTGAGTCATAAAGGATTTAAGGTAACTATTAGGTGGATAGGCAGGTTAGGGAACCATCGGAGCCCGGCTTGAGCTCTAGCGATGGTTTGGAAATAAAGATAAGGAGACTGGAAGGATAATATGATTAAACTGAGAAAACTAATCCCTTTTTATATCATTTTTAAACTAAAGCTCCCTTTAGCTCACTTTGTAATTACGCTAATAATCAATAATTAACAATAGAGTAAGTAATAGCTGACCATAAGATTAATTACCAATCCTAATAACTGAAGATGTCAATTTGATCGATGAGTGAAATGGTTCATCAACAAAAGGTGCCTTTATGATTAATTAACTGATGGTCAGTTATTACCAGAAGATCAATTTATTGATTTTATTTGTTACAGTTAACAATAAAGATTCAGTTCTAGTTAACCAGAAAACAATAAACTGTTTGTTAAGTAAATTTTTTGATAATTTCATGAATGTGTGATTTAATTACTGTTGATATTTCAATTTACTATTTCCCAGTGAACCTAAAATTTGATGATCAATGTAATGAATAATCAATACGTCCAGTAAAAAAGTGCATAATAATGAGCAATCTTTGGTTAAATTCATAATTAGGCAGATAGAGATGCTCTATTGATTTCATGTTTAAACAAATGCATAGTAATGCTCTTTTGATCTGTTAATTGGTAAATGTTGGGAGTAATGCTTCATTGCATATGAAATTTTCGTTATTCATCTTTACTAATTGCTAGATGGTTATTAATGTTGATTAATTGTTTATATTCATATTGTATCTACATGCGGGAGAATAAGGGAGAAAAAGAACCTTTGGTATAAAAAGGATTGTAATGTTCAGTTTTAACTTATATTCACTCCATCCTATCAGTCTAGAATCAGGGCCTGATCCTTGAGGCACCCTTACCCTCCTTTACCACCAATACCTTCAACTACCCTTGTACTAATATTGTTAACCTTTTATCACATATATGTAAACCTCCTACTAATTGTTGTACCTCTTTATATCTACTGTTAAATTTTTCTCCTAATATCGTAAATGGGATATGTTGTACCTCAAACCCTATCTTCAACTTGTTAACCTTAAAATATTATACGTTGAAATCCCACATGTTGTTAGCCTCCCCTTTAATCAAATAATAAATATTGTGCTTCAGCTGCAATTCTCCGTCCGTCCTGTTAAGATTCTTTCAATTGGTGGTCATTATGAGGGCTGGAATAATCTACGCCTATTGAGTCGTTCCTGTCCGGAATTTTATCTCCGGTCAGCCAGTTGATATTACAAAGTTCTTCAGCTGTCCGGTCTGCATCCATTCTCCGTCCTGATTGCCTAACACGGTGAACCCAAAGTAAGTAGTATTTCATCAGTAGTATTCCATAGCAATTAAAATATTAAAACAATAAAAATTCAGTACAATAGGAACTCTGGTCGAGCTGTGTTCAATTCTTAAAAGATATGCTCTCTCTGATGCCAAATTATCATTCTACTTTAATTCCGTTGTCGCTCTCCAACATCAACATCAACAACATCAATAAGAAAGTTTTTTCAGTTTTATTTTGTTCAATTTTGTTTTATTCAATTTTATACAGTTTTTCTGTGTTCTTTCTTACACAGCAGAAGGTGAGTTGTTCATTTCGTTTACTTTTATTTTGGTTAAATATAATATTCAATATTTCCTTTCTTTTCTTGCAGCATCAAACAAACCAGCACCCGCAACAATACAATCACGAACTACAAAAGGTTAGCCTTTTATTATTTATCGGGTATAAATTGTGTAAATTTTCCTTTTTTTCTTGTTTAGCTTCGGCGCCATCATCACCAACAACACCAACAACACCAGGATCTAAACAAAAATCTAACGTGAGTTGTTTTTTCCATAACCCTTTTTCCCTCTACCTTTTTCTACATTTAACTTTTCTATCCTTAACCTTATATACTCCCTTACCTTTAGCTCTTTGTTTTCCTTTCCTTTAACTAAACATACATTGACCTTTATCTTGAATAACCCTTTCCTTCTTTACCTTTACCAACTTTTGTATACATTTACGTCTACTTTACCTTCATAAGCTTACTTTTCCTTACATTTGTATTCCTTTGTTTACCTAAATTTCCTTGCGCATGCACTAACCTATGCCTTAACACCATCCCTTTTACCTATACTGTTGCCCCTCTTGCCTTTTCCCTTTCTTTTTACCTTCCTTTTCATTCCTTTTTACCTTTCTTTTAGTTGTCTTTTGTCCTTTTTTTACCTAGCTTTTCACCTTTTTTTTAGTTGTCTTTTACCTCGCTTTTTCCCTTTCCTTTTCCATTCCTTTTAGCTTTTAGCCTTTCTTCTATCTATGTGGTTTTAAAAATACATGTACCTGTACTTTCAGATGTACAAGTAACTGTAGCTGTTCATGTTAAGATACATGTACATGTACCTTAAACTTTACTTTTACATGTGCGTTTACTTGTACACTAAACTGTACCTTTTTTTACTTACGTTTACGTTTATATGCATGTTTATATTTTATGTTTATATTTGTACAACTGTACCTGTACTTTGCTCGTATACCTTGTCCTCTACCTGTTCATGTAAAAGTACAGGTAAATGTACATGTACATCAAACTTTACCCTTAACTGTACGTTCACCTTCACGTTTACATGTACAGGTTGACTTGGGTAAACCTCCATACAAATATGCCTCGACAACTAAAACCGAGCATTCAAACCCAGTCCGTTGTTGATCTTGAAGCTAGAAGTACAGACGAAGACTAGGTGCCAGATTTTTACCGAGAAATTCGACATATGCCTCCACGGAAGTGACGAACTGGGACGATATCAACAGCCCTGGTACATACAGATCAGATGCTAACAACAACCAGCAAAGATTGGTTGATGAATCTGTCGAATCTACAAATCCATTTCAACTGACACAAATCATCTATAAGATCAAAATGAAATTGAGAATTTTGAATGTGGAATTTGTTTAGATGTTTTTATAATCATTTTAACATAAAAAATTGGGCAAAATGCTTAACTTCTCTCCGTCCAGATATTTGCCTTCCTAAATATATAGATAATCAAGTAAAGGAAATAGAATCCAGACAATCTGAGGAAGAAGTAAAATGCCCGAAATGTCAGACGCCTTTGCACCGTATAGAAAGACCTCAGACTGAGCCCAAATTAATAGAAGCTTTTGGAATCTTACATTTTATCTGTTATCTCTATCCAAATTTTAAAAAACTCTACTTGTAGCGAATTCAGTTCATGTAAATACAATAAAGAGAATTGCCAGAAATAGGAACCAGCAGTTTCATTTAGATTGCTGTATACTGAGATGTGATCATACATTAGTCAAAGATGACAAACATCACCAGTTTGGTTTCAAGCCTACAATGTTAACTGTCCTACCTGTCGACATGCATGTCGAAGAGGGATGCCAAATCAAAATGGAAATCAATGAACTTGGACCGATCGTCTACATATATGTAACTAGACCGTGGATGTCCAGAAACACAGCGGGTATATGTAACCAAATGGCTAGTTTTAAAAATAGACTTTTAACTAAGACTAAATATGGCCCCTATCTGAATTTAACTATAGAAGATCCTGACCCTCACTATCTCTCTGTACAAGTAGCTAAATAATAATAGCTTGTGAAATAAAGAAATATAAATAGCTTGAAAAAATCAAGAAGATAGCTTACGCGCAATAAGCATCATCAGTTTTAAATTATGCAAGATTTGTTCTGAAATTGAAAAAGGATAATTAGGCCAGATGGTACATTTGAATTTTCGGTTTATCGGAAAATTGTTATCATTAATCTAATAAAAAATAAAGATTTATTCCAAAGATCATAAATAATGAAGATATACTAATATATACAATGTATTCATGTAAGTAATCATAGTTTTTTTATGATTTTCAATAAGGGTTTTTCAATTCTGCTTTTCAGTTCTCGAACTACAATATCTGGATCGAAGAAATGTAGATTTATTTTGTTAGACCAAGCATGCATTATTTCCATTTATGCACTAAAAATTCGATTGAAGTTGCTTTCTAACTGTTGTTATTGATGGTAAAAGTGACATTAATGGAAATATTTTTCAAAAAATTCGGGCATTCGTGTGTTATATTGTAAATAGTGAAAATAAAAAATAATTAAAAATAAATACTAATTAATTCCACATTTCTTTAGATATATTCATCATTACAATATAATACTACACCGTGTTCAATAGCCTTTCGACATCTTTTTTTCTAACTAACTTTTGAACCGGTTTTTAGAAATGCATCAAATTTGGTATTTATTCAAAGTACAAAAAAGGAAATCAATTGAAAATATTTTCGAAGTGAGCGCCCTCTACTGCGATGAGATGGCGAATTCGTTTACAGAATTGGTCAATGACTCTCGGGAAAACAGCAGGATCAATGGCTGCAATGGTCCTTCCGATGGCATCTTTCAAGTCAGGAATGGTTTTTGGACGGTTCTGGTAGATTTCATCTTTAACATAACCCCACAGGAAGAAATCTAATAGTGAAAGGTCCGGGCTATAAGGTGGTCAAGCAGCTCCATCACCAAAACGTTCAGGAAAGTTCCTTGCAATTACTCGGTCATCAAAATTATCCCTCAGATAATCAAGAATCATATTGGTTGAATGGGGTGGAGGTCTTGTTGGAACCAGTGATCATAAATCTGGTTTTTTCTTTGCAATTCTGGGATGACTTTTTCCTCAAAAAGCTTTCTGTATCGCTCAGAATTGACAGTTCCTTCGAAGAAAAAAGGACCAATGATTCCACTTGCGCTCAAACCACACCAAACAGTCAGTTTTTGAGGATGAAGAGGTTTGGATACAACCAGTTCGGGCTTTTGCGACCCACAGACTCGATAACTCTGCTTATTAACATATCCATCGAGCCAGAAATGAGCTCCATCACTGAAGATATCGATAAGATAGACTTTTTGGATCGAGATTCGCGTCAGGTGTATCCAACATGTTGCACATCAGGTTAGCGAATTCGACTCTTTTAGCACAAGATTCAGTAGTTAATGGCTGTCCAATTTGCAATTTGTATGGTATAAACCAATATGCTTCCGTAAAATGGTCCAAGCCGTCCCAACACTAACTTCAGCCTGACTGGCCAATAGACGGATTGAGGTCGATGGTTGATTTTCAAGGATAGCAGAAACTGCCGCAACTTTTTCAGGAGTTCTCACAGTTACCTTTTTGGACGCCAAACCTTCCTTATCATCAGCAACAGAGCCAGTGACTTCAAATTTTTGGATGAGATTCATTACCGTTGACCTGGACGGTTTTCAGCATTTTCTCAGCAATCGATTTGGGTTCCTGTCACACTTGTACCACGAGATTACCAAAAAAATTCTTTCTTTAATCGTATAGTGACTCATTTTTGAACGTTGTAAAAAACACTGTAAAAAGCTGGTAAGTTGTAAAATGGCGTCCGGAAGGTGATCAAGCTACTTCCTTTATTCAACAAAACGCCCTCTAAAACATCATCAAGAAAAACCGCGGCTTGCAAAAGTTATTCAGAAAAAAAATGTCGAAAGGCTATTGAACAAGGTGTATATTAAAAAACCTGTTATTTCTAAACATGATTAGAGATCTGATGTAAACATATGATAATATTAGTCCTAATGTTATTTCTACATTTGCACCTGCACTATTATTTTATCATAAAGTTATATAGGACTAATTGGAAAATATAACATCTGACATTATGCTCATTGTTATGTCTTTACAATTGATTACTTTAACCTTAATTATTATCAGTATCATAAGTTAGTTAGTTGCTTTCGTTTGAATAACAAAGATTAGATTATCTCGTCATTTCAATATTGAAATTTCAATTAAACTCATTTATTCCGGTGAACTATTTCGATATTAACCTACTGGTTATGGGCTCAGTCTCGTAAGTGAAAATGGTTTCAGGCTCGACGAGTCTAATTGACAAGTTTTATGGAATTGACTTTCCAACTTGGAAATTTAAAATGATGAATTATCTGAAAAGAGAAGGCCTTTGTGGAGTTATTTTTGAATATACTGATCCTGATGTGAATGATCAGAGGTTGGCTTTATTCAAACGTCAAGAAGAAAAGGATCTTGGTTTGTGTTGTTTTGTTGCATCAAAATACATTATTTTGATCAAAAATGCTTCAACCGCCAGCAAATTTGGTATTCGCGAGACAACATTTGAACGAAAAGATTTGTCTAAGCAATTAATGTTGAAAAAAAGTTTGCAAATTTGAAAGTCAAGAATGTTCAATCTGTCTTCGATTGTATTACAGAATTGAATAATATCTGGTTCAGGCTAACTCATTATGGGGATATTATAAGTGACCAGGATAAGGTTATTGAAATTTTGAGCAAATTACCTAAACAATATAAGCATTTTGTCACTTCGATTAGAGTTATTTTGGATAATATTAAATATAATCATTTACTGGCTAGACTTTTGCAAGAGGAGGAAATAGCTAATGGTCAAGGTCAAAATACTGATGAGACTGCTTTGTGTATTAAACACAAACCTAAATTGCAAAACATTAATAACATCAAATGTTATTACTGTAATGAGAAAGGTCGCTTTGAACGAGATTGTCTCAAATTCAAGGAAACATTTAGTAATAAATATTGATGTTATCGGTATCGGTACTATTGAAATTAAATCAAGTTTTGGGATAAATTGCAAGCTTATGTATTTCATGTCCCTAAGTTACATCTAGATTTGATCTCATGTGGTCAAGCTGAAGATTCAGGTGCTAAGACTGTGCTCGGAAGTGGTGCATGTAAGATTTATCTTACAATGAAAAGTTCTGACATTTACAAGGGAAATGTCAGAACTTTTCATTGCTGATTTTAATGAAACATATGTCAATCGATAGAGCATGGTCGAGTTATAAAAAGTGAAATTTATTTTTTCTGTCATTGCATCTAGTCGGGTAAAATGAAAATTTGAGCGTAAATATTGCAATGCATAAACGATACCTATTTTGCTTTCGCCATTTTGCTAAACTTAAATAAATTGAATAAAACATTTACAAATTGTTATTTTTAATTAATTGTAACTACTTTTAAACGTTTTTACCATTCTACCTAGAAATCAAACCAGGTTAATAAAGTAAGTAATTACAATTTGTAACACATTTGTAATGGTTCTTTTCAATATGGTTAGATGAACTTTGCTGCTTTTAATGTGTTGGACTGTTTGCACAAGCTTTCCCGTGGAGAAATGCCAGATATAACAGGCTGTGAGTTGGATATAGCCAAAAACATCCAATCAATCATCTTGGATGCCCAATAAAACAAAAATGTGGAAATTGAAGATTATACAGAGCTAGATTTCATCGAACCGGAAGAAGAAGAAGATTATATTATGACAAGCGCAGAAGAACGAAAATAAACGGATTTTCACTTGACTATATATCAACAGTGTTGAATTGGATTGATTCGAGGAAAAAAATCCAACATTCGAGACGATTCACAAACGTTATCCCCGAACCAAAGCTAATAACTATATTCAAAGATTTAGAGAGTATTACCAACAGCAAGGAACCAGAAATGTGAAAATGAAACAAGGAACCGTTGCTGTTTTTGGCAAATACAAACAATGAAGAATAGCTGGAATAACTATCCATGATGTATCAAAAGCTTGGGCTATTGCTGAATCTAGATCGGTGAATCTGGAAGATTTCAAAGCCAGTGATAGTTGGATCGCCAGGTTCAAAAGAAACAATAAAATTGTGTCTCGAAGAATAACAAAGTTTGTTACAAAAACTAACACTGAAAATATTGAATCAATCCAGGCAAAGGTAACTGCTATGATCATCGAATTAGAAGAATACAAGCGTGAAAATAATATTGGAGATGCACAAGTTTACAATGCTGACCAATCAGGGATCGCCTATGAGTTTCATACAGCAAGAACATCGTCACACCAAGGTGAAAAGATACAGTTGGTTTGATCAGGAGTTCAAACGCCAGGACTCATTCTTATACAATCATGCCTTTCCTTTCTATGGATGGAAAAATGGGTGCAAAAGCTTTGATTTGTTTGTAAGAACGAAACGGTGAATTTGGTGCAACAGTTAGAGAGAAGTTATTCCAACCTACAAATCTCTTCATTTGTTGCTCTTCATCTGGTAAAATGAGTACATCGTTGATGCGACAATTCATAACGGATGTTTATTCGCCATCCGTTGCTGATTCCTCTTTTGTGATGATCGATTCATGGACAGGACAAAAAAATGAAGATTTATACAGAGTGGAATGAAAAAACATAAAAACTTTCACTATACCAGCTGGAGCAACCGGTTTTATGCAACTGTTAGACTTGTACTGCTTCAGGCAATGGAAATCTATTATCAAAAAATTATTAAAAGAATTTTACAAGATCAAATCAATCTTATTTTGCATAAACGGAATAACATCATCAAAATTAATTCCTTGATATTGAATCAATTTCAAACTCCTCTATTTAATAAAATGTTTAAATATGCATGGTCGAAAGGTGGATTCACCGTTGCTATTGCTGTATTCGAAGGTCTCGATGAAATTTGTTTTAATTTCAACAATTATATTTGCGAGGCTTACAATGCAAAAGTTACATTCATCAAATGTTCTTGGTTTCGGTGCAGGAATGTTTGTGCCAAAAACGTTTTTTCGCTGATTACCATTATCACAATGCAGAGCAAGAAAGTACAGCCAGCTCAAGTCTCGAAAATATTGATTGGCAATGAATTCTTCCATTATAAGCATCAAGCTCAAATGCGTTTCTCAAATACATTTTTACCATGGACGAAACATGGATACCACTGTACGATCCGCTGTCCAGAACAGAATCTTTGGAGTGGGTACAAAGTTTTGAGGAGCTGTCGAAACGCCCAACCTCTTCTTCGAGAGACAAAACAGTGATGGCCAGCGTTTTTAGGACAGCCAAGGCAATAGCAAAATTTTTTGGATGGATGATGGATCGACTATCACAAGAGAGGTGTACCGTCAACAATTGGTGGAAGTGAATGAAATTGTGTGACAGTGTCATTCAGGATCAGGCCGAAATCCTTTGTTTCTTCAAGACAATGCCCGTCCGCACAAAGCTAAGGAAACAATGGCACTAATTAAGGAATTGGGTTGGCACACCATGATGCATCCTCCATATTCCCCTGATCTGGCCCCAAAGGACTTTTATTTATTCTCAAATTTAAAAAGATACACGCGAGGCCGAAGATTCGGGTCAATTGACGAGCTTAAGGCGGAAGTTGAGTCATATTTTGGAAATCGGCCCGCTAGCTGGTTTGCGGTCGGATTTGCACAATTTCCCGAGCGGTATCAGAAGTGTATAAGTGCCTCTGGCGACTATTTCAATTAGAAGAAATTTCAATGAAATCTTAATGTCTAGGGGTATTATCACCCGGACACCCTAATAGATGAGTGTTACTAATGATTTGAATGCCTGTTACCTATTTATCTAAGAGAACTCATCTATTTTTACTTGGCCAAATCAAATTTGATGTTTAAATTGTGACGGTTGATCGAGAGGGCAACAGTCAAGAGCAAGAAAGAGGAAAAGAAAGAGGAAAAGAAAGGGGATACAGCCCATAAACTCACTATTTGCTAGTTCAATATTATGGGTGTCGAGAGAGGGCAGCACTGGAGAGAAAGGGTTAACTTGAAATTGAACTTTATTCAACTGATCATTTTAGGTTTCCTTCATATATATGTCCCTATGGAGCATTGGGTTGTACAGGCTGGTTTTGGTATGTTTAAAATATAGTCAATGGCTACAATAAGTATGGCATAAATTACATTAATCTGATCAGTGAGGTTTTTGGTAACTTAATTTATGTTTACAAATGTTGATATGGTTACCTGTTTAATGATAGGTAGGTTTACATTGGTTTAATATGGGTTAATATTAGAGAAACTAGATGGCGGAAAAAGCTGGAGAAAACATTTGGATGGATGGTTATCTGGGATTTGTTTGAGAACTTTTATTCCAATATCGAATGTGGATATGGGATGCTTGGCGTCATGTCTTAGTTTCCTTCGTTCCTGTTCAGCTTTGGTCCGAGTACGGGCCAATTCACGGGCTTCCTGGAGATCATTCTTTTTATCAGTGAAGGTCGGAGTTGAATCCGTTCCAAAGAAAAGAAAAGCAGGAGCGTAACCAGTGATGTCATGTGGAGTGCTGTTGTAATCCTCAAGAATCTTCGGAAGGAGTGTTGTCCATTTGCGGTGTGGATGATCCTGAAAAGCTGTCCTGACTTGTACCATGAGAGTTCCATTCATGCGTTCTACGATACCATTTGTTTGAGAATGGTATGGAGTTGAGAAGATATGCTTTATGTTGTGACGTTTCAAGCATTGTTTAAGAGCGTTACTTCGGAAGTTTTTATGGCAATCAGTCAAGATTGTTTTCATACGGATGCCCGATTGAACAAGTTTATCGAGAAGAGTAACTATCGAAGCGGCAGTGTTTGTTGTAGTGGGAAATGCCCAAACGAATCTTGAGAAGTGATCGATGAAGACTTGAATGTGCTTGTGACGAGTACTACCAGCAGCAGGACCCATGACTATACTGTCAAGGCCTATGAGTTCACCTGGTTCCAAGTCTGTTGAAGGAAGAATCATTTGACCGATAGAAGGACGGTGAGGTTGTTTTAACATTTGACAAGCTTTACAAGAGTCAACGTAGAGTTTGATATCGTTAATCATATGGGGCCACCAATAAAACCGCGTAATCAGTTTTACAGTTTTGTTTTTCCCAGGATGACTGTATTCATCATGAAAATGTTGTAAAACTTTTGGACGGAGAGATGGTGGTATGATTGCTCTTGTGGCACCTTTGATTTTCACGGTGACGATACCATCAGTGTTGAAAGATTGTCTTATATCTGAAAAGTTTGTTCGTGATTGATGCTGTTTAATTTCAGCTGCATCGATGAGAAGAGTGATAGGGGCACGAGAAAGAGCTTAAACATGTTGTTGAGATCGACCAGCAAGATGGAATAACTCGTAAGTTAATGTGGAAAGTTTGATTGACCAACGGTAGAGTCTTCCTTTAGGTTTCTTAAGTGTGAGAAGCCATTTGAGAGCACGATGATCAGTTATGATTTTGAATGGAAGACTGAGGTAAGCTTCCAAGTGTTCAACGGCTTCGACAGCTGCTAAACATTCTAGTTCAAATACGGTGTAATTTCCTTGGTGTTCGTTTAGTGCCTTTGAATATTAGGCAATAGGGTGTTCAATACCTGCATCATCGGTCTGAACGAGTGTTGCTCCTATGCCAATCTTAGAAGCGTCAGTATATAATGTGCAAGGCTTATCTTTGTTGTAGATAGCGAGAACAGGTTGAGTGGTGAGTTTGTCTTTCAAGGTTTGGAAAGCTCGTTGTTGTGGATCTTGCCAGTGGAATGCTTGACTTTTACGTAAAAGATGTGTGAGAGGTTTGCTTATTGAAGAGAAGTTTGGTATAAAGCGGCGATAGTAGTTGGCTAACCCTAAGAATTGTCTGACTTCTTTGAGGTTAGTTGGAGCTGGAAATGCACTAACAGCAGTGATTTTCTCTTTAGACGGCTGGACACCTTTGGAGCTGATGACATACCCAAGATAATCAACTTCATTGCGAGCGAAGTGACATTTGGATAGTTTTAGCTTGATGTTGTAATCCTTGAGGAGTTTGAAATCCTTTTCAAGGAGTTCCAAGTGTTCAGTAAAAGTTTTACTGTACAGGGCATTTCAGCTAATTTTACCGTTTTAAATTGGTTATATCTTTGCTCCTGAGTGAACTTGAGGTGTGATATTTTGTTTATGGGAATTTGGGCGATACTCAATTGTCATATTTCAAGGTCAAGGTGATTCAAGGTCATTGCGTTATTTGACCTCTGACTGATATTTGGAGGTCATTTTCTGAGATCGCGAGAATTTTTATATTGTTTGATGCTAGTGACATGTTCATAACTTATTCTGGTCAAATGATATGAGTGTTTACGCATTTATGTGTCGATCAATTGGTTTTGAGAAAAATGCATTTATCTTTCCAACGGTGCGAGATACCAACTCGTAGCAAGCAACAAACAATATAAAAATTCTCGCGCTCTCAGACAATGACCTCCAAATATCAGTCAGAGGTCAAATAACGCAATGACCTTGAATCACCTTGACCTTGAAATATGACAATTGAGTATCGCCCAAATTTCCATAAACAAAATATCACACCTCAAGTTCACTCAGGAGCAAAGATATAACCAATTTACAACGGTAAAATTAGCTGAAATGCCCTGTAGATGATTATGTCATCTAAGTAGTTGATGGCTCCTTTGTACAGGAGTGAACCGAGTACACGCTGTAAGATACGTTGGAATGTTGCTGGAGCGTTCTTTAAACCAAATGGCATGACAAGCCATTCATAATGGCCTTCATGAGTAACGAATGCAGTTTTCTCTACACTATCGGGATCCATCTTGATGTGCCAATATCCCCATTTAACGTCAAGTGTCGAAAAGTACTGACTACCCTGAAGTCGATCAATGACATCATTGATCCGTGGTAGCGGCATCTTGTCGTCAATAGTGATTGCATTGAGACGGCGAAAGTCAATACAGAGTCGTGTACCACCATCTTTCTTTGGTACACAAGTTACGGGAAATTCTCAAGGGCTTTCGGAGTCACGAACGAGACCTTTTTCTTTGTATTCAGCGACTTGCTTGCTGATTTCATCCAGTTCCGATTGCGGACGGCGGTAAGCACGGAGTTGTATCGGAGGATGGTTTACTGTTGTGATGCGATGTTTGGCGACCGTGATACGACCAATGTCTGTTTCGTGTTGAGCGAATACTGTTGGATAACGAGCGATGAGTACCTCAAGCTGATCTTTCTCTGAAGTTTCACCTAGCAGAGTTACCAAATCCTTTGAGTATCCTTTGAGGTGTAGACCGAAGCTGATGCACGTAGATAGACGTATTAAGATTGGATATCTGAAGTTGGCGAGAACATGGTACTTGACTGGCTTAGTAGTACGATGAATTGTTGTTTTAGCGATTACGGAGCCTATGCTTCTTGTAGAACCTTCAACTTGATCAATAACAATGCGTTCACTGTGGTCAAGTGATAGCTGGAGTCTTTGACTGGTCTTTAGACTCATGATGCTGATGGTACTGCCAGTATCTATGAATGCTTCCATCTGCTTTCCTTGGAGAGTCAACGGAATATCTAAGAATTCGACAATAGGCGAGATATTCTTAGCAAAGCAGGTAGTTGCGTAAGAGTCATCTGGAGGGCGACCTGCCTCAGCATTACAAGTTTGCTGAGGTCTGCTTGTAGAAGTACGATTGCGACATTCGCGATGCCAGTGATTCTCTGTCTTTCCAAGTCTCTGACAGATTCGACAAAGAGGAGCTTTACCATCATTTGAAGGGCGATTCGAGCGGCTGTTGTTGTGCTGCGGAGCGGCGGTTAGCGTCTTGGCAGGTTTCTTCTTGAGTAAGGCTTGCTTACGTCTTTCATTAGCTTTATGATGATTCTCAGTTTCCATTGCGATCTCAATCCAATCGGAAGTAGATTGAGCTCGTGCAGAAGTCATTGTTAACCTCCATGAAAACGGTAAGCCTTCGGTTAGTTGCTGAATAATCGCTAGTTGCTAACTCAGATAAAGAGGTCTGTCGAAGAAGTCTTACTTTACGGCGGTAATACTTCTCAACATCTTCTCTGCCTAGGATTATGCGTTGAGCAGCAATGAGAGGGGATTGACTTTCACAGCCAAAACGATTGATCAGTTGAGTTTTCACGGCATTCCAATCACGCATGTGGTTACCAACAATCTCATCACCATACCATTCTAAAGCGGAGTCTTTAAGATAGTACATGAGTTGTCGGATAAGTTCGGTGTCATGTTCGGAGTCGATGTGTTGTTCATATAGTTTAATCCAGGTTTGCACACGTATCTCTTCTTTGTTACCAGAAAATTTGTCAAGTCTGAGAGGAGTAAAGATGGGTTGACTGATGTTTGAAGTACTGGGTTCGGGTGTTGCTGAGCTTACAACTTGTGAATTACGAGCTGTCATAGGTCATTTTGAACTTATTTATTGGTTCTTATGGTATACAATTTTGTGGATATAATCACGAGGATTATTTACAGTTTCTTGGGAAGTGGGAGCGTACGAAGAAAGACGAGAGTTAAACTGGAGGGCACGAGAGGCGATACTTTTAGCTCGAGAAAGGAAATCTCTTGAAAGGACACGATGAGGAAGTTGGTCTTTGTATTCTTGGTGATTGCTACTTGAATCAAAGAAGTTAGCTGGTGTATGGTTCTCTGCTGCTGAAGCTTTGGCTGCTTCTTTGATACCAGTTTTGAATACGGCAGCTGAACGATGTTCTGCTTGGCGTTTGTGTCTGGCCAGATGATTCTCAAGGGTAGATGAGATGGTAACCGTGAGTTCAGCGTCCAATCGATGTCGTTGCAAGGAACGCTTTTGCACATGCTTCTTCTTCTGGTTCTTAGTAAGAGGAAGAACAGAAGTTGAGGAAGATGGACCAGGAACCTTTACAGGAGAGTTTGAGAGGCCAAGAGGACGAATTGGACTACCAAGAGGACGAGATGAGCCAGTAGAAGGACGACAAGGACCAACACTAGGACCAGATGGAGCCACAGAGATACCACAATGTTGATAAGGGCCAAGGAATATCGGAGGACGAACGATAGTTGTAGCTGGAGCGACTGGAGGACGAATAGGACCAACAGAGGGAGCTGGACCAGACTGACGAGGCGGAAGATTATACCTAAGACCTCCACCAGAGACTGCAATACGACCACCAGGCTGATTACCAGATTGAGAAGCGGAAGATTCGTCTTCGTCTCCGGAGAGGGCGCCACCAAACCAATTACTAGGTGAAGAAGGGGGATGAACCAGCGAGGGGTCGAAACAGGGTTCTTGCTCGATGAATTGCACTGTAGGGGAGAGAATAGAACAAAAAGAACGATTAGTTAATAACTGGGCCGATAGAGGGCGACTCTATCCTGTCGACTGCGCCAATTGTGACGGTTGATCGAGAGGGCAACAAGAGCAAGAAAGAGAAAAGAAAGAGGAAAAGAAAGAGGAAAAGAAAGGGGATTCAGCCCATAAACTCACTATTTGCTAGTTCAATATTATGGGTGTCGAGAGAGGGCAGCACTGGAGAGAAAGGGTTAACTTGAAATTGAACTTTATTCAACTGATCATTTTAGGTTTCCTTCATATATATGTCCCTATGGAGCATTGGGTTGTACAGGCTGGTTTTGGTATGTTTAAAATATAGTCAATGGCTACAATAAGTATGGCATAAATTACATTAATCTGATCAGTGAGGTTTTTGGTAACTAAATTTATGTTTACAAATGTTGATATGGTTACCTGTTTAATGATAGGTAGGTTTACATTGGTTTAATATGGGTTAATATTAGAGAAACTAGATGGCGGAAAAAGCTGGAGAAAACATATGTTGTTTGTATGGTAAAGTGTGTTTTGTTTTATTCAAGTTTAATTTCTAATGTGCTTCTTAATCGTTACAAAATAAATAAATTTACAATAAAGGAGGATGTCGAAAGTTGCCTATTTTCCGATCAGTTTTATTATATATGTAATGTATTTAGTTAAAAATATATATAATGTTTTCAGGTTATTTGTTGAACAGTAAATCCTGGTTACAGAATTGAATTGAATTTAATACGAATGAGAGTGTTAATTGAACAAGTTCTGAGGTTAAATGGTCAAGTATGGGGAAGGTTCATTAGTAATTTTTAATATCAATTAGAATAGTAAAGTTAATCTGAATGAACAGTGAAGAGATTAGTCCAGTGGCTGATGTCGGTGAAAGATGATGTTTGTTAAAGATGGTATTGGTTAAAGATGGTGTTGGTTAAAGGTGAAGTTGATCAAGATGAAGTTGATTAGGATGAAGTTGACGAAAATCAAGGTTCAATACTAGATAGATGGATAAGCAATCAGGTGAACTTAATGGTCAAATAGATGAACTTAATCAAGTTAAATTAATTTTAAATTCAATATTAACAATTTGTCAAATGGACAAAAGCACTCTTTTCAGGTTCTGAGTCGAACTATCAACTGAAGGAAAGAATCCTTTCTTTCCTTCAACTTAAGAAAGAGAAACCAGGCAAAAGTAGTTCTTTACCGTTGAGCTCAACAAAGGATGCGTTTTAGCCCTTCATTCATTGTTACCCTCAAAACGAACCAAATACAGACAGAGAAAAGACAGTGGCGAGAGAGCGCAAAATAAAACCCAACGTTTCTCTTTCCTATTTTGTCACTTAAACATTGCTATATTATCTATATTACATTACATATTTATTTGGTGAAATGAGAAAGAGAAACCACTACTTTCATTTTCATTGAAATATTCGAAATCGAAGTTCTTTTCTAAAAAGTCTTTTGTTAAAAGCTTGAAAAACCGTTTTTTGAACAAATTTGCGTCAAATTTAGTTTTGAAGACGGCCTTGACCTTCCAATTGACCTGTATTAGTTTATATTAAGCGCATTACATCTTTCACAATAACTTTGAGGCCAAAGGAGTATGGGTAAAAATTCTGACTTTCGAGTTAAGAGTTCAAACTTTGTGAGTTTGTAGGCCCATAAAAACTGAGTCCATTAGTGACATTAAAAATTTTCTCCGATCGACCGTTTTTGAGAAAATCGAGGTCAAAGTGCAAACTTCGATCGCCTTTTATTCGATAATGGGACAAGATTTTTTCACGAAACTTATTTTCCTTAGGTATCTTTTGATGGCTAAACAGAAAATGCAATTATTTTGGAAAATAAAATTCTCTGTTTCTGTGCAACAGATACCTTCGATATCACTTCGATTTTCCGTTAAACCTCCGCCATTCTGTGACCATAATAGCTAGAGATCTGAAACTTAGTATTTGTCCATAAACATTGTTAGTAAATAGCATCGATCGAACACTTTTTTCAATTTATCAACAGTTCTCTTGATTTTGGACATTGACCTGAAAAGTTTGAACCCCGATATCTCGACAATGGCTATATCCACAATCATCATTCTTCGTTTTATCATTAGATCTTATCAATAGCTATAGTAAATTAGACTTTTGTAATCATCAAAAGTTATACAAAGAATGTTCTAGCTTGTGTTGTCAGATTTTGTATTTCGTATATTGAGTTGAATGATAATGCTTATGATGCGCTATAAGTATACTCATCAATGAATAAGCAAACTTGAATTTTTTATATATTTAGTCAAACTATATAATAGCTATTGATAAGATCTAATGATAAAACGAAGAATGATGATTGTGGATATAGCCATTGTCGAGATATCGGGGTTCAAACTTTTCAGGTCAATGTCCAAAATCAAGAGAACTGTTGATAAATTGAAAAAAGTGTTCGATCGATGCTATTTACTAACAATGTTTATGGACAAATACTAAGTTTCAGATCTCTAGCTATTATGGTCACAGAATGGCGGAGGTTTAACGGAAAATCGAAGTGATATCGAAGGTATCTGTTGCACAGAAACAGAGAATTTTATTTTCCAAAATAATTGCATTTTCTGTTTAGCCATCAAAAGATACCTAAGGAAAATAAGTTTCGTGAAAAAATCTTGTCCCATTATCGAATAAAAGGCGATCGAAGTTTGCACTTTGACCTCGATTTTCTCAAAAACGGTCGATCGGAGAAAATTTTTAATGTCACTAATGGACTCAGTTTTTATGGGCCTACAAACTCACAAAGTTTGAACTCTTAACTCGAAAGTCAGAATTTTTACCCATACTCCTTTCGCCATTTTTCGATTCTTCGAAACCCTAGTATGGCGCTGAAAAATATATGGTTTTTGGATTAAGGCAAAATCAAATTTTGACGCCTTTGTCCATTTAAAGTCATAACTTGACAATTTCTGATTAAAATTAATTCATTTTTGCACAAAATATGATTGAGAAGTGTACGTTTATTTCAACGGTTAAATGATGCCTGTAAGTCTAGTCTAACTGACGCATTTCAATTCTAAAAAACTATTCTGGGTTTTCACCGGCCATACATCATTTCAAATTTAAGATCAAACACACTGAATCATCTAAAAAACAAATCTATATTACATAATATCACTTCTCATTCATGAATATTTTACGTTCTTCCATTCGCAAATACCTGTATTTTTTCGTGAATATCCTTCGAACGGTAAATCTGACCAAAACATGATTTATATTTTTGAACCCAGCATAAAAAATACATAAGAAAAACGTACTACAAAAGTGATCTGATTCTGGGCAATTTTCCCAATTCATTTTGATTCTACCTTGGTAAACCCCTCGTTTTGGTTCAACAGTAGCATTTCAGTTTTATGACCTGGCAAACGATCAATAATGAGAAGAGCTTTTTGTAACACACCCAAATGTTAGAATAGATGTAATATCTTTAAAACCCATTTTGTTTTCCTCCCTTAAGATTTTATATTTAGAGATGTTGGAATAAACTCACCAGTTCGACTAGAACTCGACTTGAGTTAACTTGAAATGTTTCTCATTTTTTATGTCTGCTTCTTAGAATGAAGTCGAGTCTGAAAATGCATTTCTTGAATATAATTTTTGTCATCCAATGGTTAGAGTAACAGTCCTATTCGAAGGACAATTTATCTCTATGTCTTTGAAACATTTAGGATTTTTCACATTGCCAGAGGTGCAAATTTTTTACCGTCACTTGACTGCAAGTTCAGTCCAACTGTTATAACTTCAATGTTGCACATCGTCTAAATTAGTTTTACTTTAAGTTATACTTCAGCCCGAAAATTGAAACACTCTATTGTACAAGATAATTTTGATCAAACGGACCATTTTAAAGCTCATCTTACAAGGGAAGTACCCCAACCACTCCGAAAATTTTAAACTTTTTTGAACTTCAAATATTCATATGGGTCAGATATGAACATTTGGCAAGCCTTTCGAATAGCAAATGCTCCGTTTAAAAGTTACAGGGTGTCAAAGGTGTTTTTTCATAGGTTTATGTGCCCGATGCGAGTAATGTGAATCTATAATAAAATAGTAAAATTTTTTATCATTATAGATTAGATTCATATTGCTTTAAATAGGCTTAACCTATGCAAAAATTGATACTTTGAAACCCTGTAACTTTTAAACGGAGCATTTGTTATTCTAAAGGCTTGACAAATGTTCATATCTGACCCATTAGAATATTTTAAGTCCAAAAAACGTTTAACATTTTCGGAGCGGTTGGTGTACTTTCCTTGTGAGGTAGTTTATTTTAAAAGCTACACAAGGAAAAGGTTAAAATTTGAAAAATACAATTCATTACTGTACAAAATGTTAATAACTTTGAAAGCAACTTTCCATTAAACAAGTTTAGCATCTTTTGCCATCTTATAAAACTCAGATTTGTCGTTTTTCAACAGATTATCCGGAGAATCATATTCAATTATTTGCCCTTTATCCATCACGATGACTTTGTCATAGTCCATGATAGTATTCAAACGATGAGCAATCGTAACAATAGTACAATCTTTGAATTGTTTTCTAATTGTTTGCTGAATTAATTCGTCTGTTTCCACATCTACTGCTGCTGTAGCTTCATCAAGAACAAGAATTTTAGATTTTCGCAGCAGAGCTCGAGTTAAGCAAACAAGTTGCCTCTGACCAACACTCAGATTATCTCCACCTTCAGTAATTTCATAATATAGTTGGTTATCCAACGAGACAACAAAGTCTTTTAAATTTGCTTGTTCAAGAGCATCGTAAATTTCATTATCAGTATGCATTTCCAAGGGATCAAAGTTTCTTCTAAATGAACCAGAAAAGAGCACAGGATCTTGAGGTATAACAGTTAATCGTGAACGTAGATCATGAAGTCCTAATCGAGTTATATCTTCATCATCAATCGTAATAGTTCCGTCAGTGGGTTCAATTAAACGGAATAGAGCTAACGTTAATGATGATTTACCTGCACCAGTTCGTCCAACAATTCCAACCTTTTCGTTAGAGTCTATGCAACAAGTGATGTTTCTCAATACCAAATCGAGACCAGGTCGATATCGAGTTGAATATTTGTTAAATGTAATTCGACCCTCAAAAGGCCAATCTTTTGATGGTCTATGAGACGGGTTGACCCATGGTGCCTGTAAGCAAATTAAAAAGCATTAATGAAAAAGTAATCATAGCTTTTCAGTGTCAATACGAGAATATTTTTCCATGCTTGACCCAATAAGTCAGTATCTAATCAAATTGAAATTCATCTTTACCTCAGCATCCAATTTTGTGTATTCCAAGCAACGCTCAACGGAAACTAAATTATTTTCAAGGTCAGAAAATGAACGAACTAACATGTCCAAAATACTAGTTATTTGGGATGCATTACTGATGGAAAGACCTATTTTCCCAGGACTCATGCTTCCACGGCCAATTACAGCGTAAAGTGCAGTCGATGTTACAATAATGTTGCCAAGTAATTCAAGTCTAACTGATAGCCAACGACTTGCGGCAAGATTGGCCATAGATGCACTGTTGTTTACATCAACCAATTTGAATAATTTTTCCGAGAATCGATCTGTTGCTTGATAAGCTCTGATTGAAGTTGAACCTGTAACTGTTTCAGTATAATGTGAGAATATGGGTGAACGAGTAACTCCATCGATTCGCCTTAATTGTCGTGAACTTGCGATGTATATTTTCTGAGCAAGAAGAAAAATTAATCATTAATGATGTGAACATTTAACAAACGGTTTTAAATGAGGAAATCAAATATCAATACCTGAATCAAAATATAAACCAAAGCAAGAATAATGATCATTATTACCAAGAATGGTGTTTCCTTGATTATAATTATAACTGCAGTAACCGAACTAAATACTCTGATCAGAAGTTGCTGTATACTAAAGCTCATTGCTGTATCAGCTAAATCGATATCTTTAGTGAATCTGTTCAAAATCCGTCCTGTAGGTGTGGAATCAAAGAATGACATTGGTGCTCGAATTAAACGTGACAACATTTGTTCATGAATCCACCGTGAACCTTCGACAACAGCGATACACAGCACCAATGTACTGGCCAAGATGAAAATTGTTTGAAAAGTGCCCAATATAGCGTAAACTATTAATCGTTTATTTCGTAAAGCTGTATTATGGTAGTTGAGAGGATTTAAATAGTCATCAGCCCAATCTGTCAACCATAGACTTGAGGCTAAAATGAAACCACTGAAAATGGTGAAAAATAATAATATGACAGAACAGTTTTTCCAACCAATGGCCTTGATATAATCAAAATAAACCTTGGAACTAACTGAGCTAGTTTCGGCAGTTTCAGCTTCAATCAGTTTGAATTTGTCTTCTTTCGCGTCATTTTTCGATGTTGCTCTTGATTTTTTACTTTTACTTTGACTTTGCCTAGTGTGTGATGCTCGACGACGAATGGCTGAAGTCTCTGACTCAGCAGAAGATATGGATCGGGTGAGTGATAGCCTTTGGTCAAGCTCTAAAGCTTTAACAAAACTTTCGTCTTCAGAATCCAACTCATCTTCTTGTTCAACCTGATATTGAACAATGAAGTTGAAAAATTCACCCTTTTTAGCCATCAGTTCACTAAAAGTTCCACTTTCGTAGATTTTTCCATCCCTCAAGACAATTATTTCATCTGCTTGCGGTAAGAATGTGATTCTGTGAGTGACCAAAAGTCGAGTCTTATTTTTAAGTAAACCTTTGTTTCCAATTACTTTTTCAAATAAATGTTTAGCAACATGAGCATCGACAGCTGAGAGTGGATCATCCAAAAGGTAAATATCTGAATCTGAGTAGACTGCACGAGCAATGGAAACACGTTGTTTTTGTCCACCGGATAAATTAATTCCTTTCTCACCAATTTCAGTCAAGTCGCCTCCTGCTAATATCTTCAAGTCAGGTGTCAACGCACAGGCTTCAATAACTTGATCGTATTTTTCTTGAACAAAGGGTGACTCAAACAAAATATTGTCACGAACTGTTGCATTTTGAATCCAAGATGTTTGAGGCACATAAGCGACTTTGCCATCTACATTTACAGTACCATGTTTCTTGTACAAATCACCTAGAATAGCAGACAGTAGAGTAGATTTACCAGAACCAACAACACCGACAACAGCAACCAATTTTTGCTTCTCAACTTGTATGTTTATATCTTTAAGGGTTGGTTCTTCATCACGAGACCAAGAAAAGGTTGCATCCTTTACTAGTATTGGATTAGTTGAATCAGGATTATGATTAATGGATTCAGTATCGAGTTCATCTCCCGCGAGAAATTTATTTATCCTTTTCACCGATACCAAAAACTGCAAAATGAAATGTTCAGTGAAATTAAAAGTAAGACAAACTACAAGCAAACTTCATACTTCATATAAAGACACTTCATACTTACACTTGCTCCGAAGGTTAATACGATTGGGAGATAATTTAATGGCATAGTTAGAGTATTTATCAGTGTTATTGATACAAAAGCTTTATTTGCATCAAGAATATGATTTTTATCAATCAACACATAGGATGCGAAGGAAACTACCGTAATCTAGTTATAAATAAAGAAAGCACTTAGAATTAATCAAAATCTTAGGTATAAATGTACTTACCAGAAAAGATAAAGAAGCAAAAGAAAACGTGATTCCTCCCATCCAAAGCGCCTGAGCTCTCAAAAATTTAATTTCATTTTTTCTAATTGACGCAACAATGTCACCAAAAGCGCCTTCCCAAGCATATAATTTCAAGACTTTCATTCCATTTAAAACTTCTGAAACTAATTTTGATCGAGAATCCTTTTCTTTCATCAGAGCGACTTGACATGCTTGGAATCGACTTGCAATGAAACCATTGTAAGGGACAAGAAGTAATATGACTGATAGGCCAATGAACGATGAAACACCCAACTTTCTCCAAAGCAAGTATATGGTGATCGCCAGTTGAAGTGGGGCAGACCATATAATGTTAACGATACCAAAATAGTCAATGACACGTTGAGCATCAACCGCCATTATGTTGACAATTTCACCAGTAGTGTAATCACGTTTTCCATGACTTGAAAGCTTGATGTTCTGTTAATTTTCAATTGCAATAAATAATTAGTTTAGCAGCTTATTAGATTATGTAGATTAGTGTGTTTTGTCTTACTTTTTTATAAATAATCGAGAAGAGTGTTGCTTTCATTCGTATCACTACTACTTGCGTCCAAAATTCGCTTTGAGATTCTAGAATTGATTGCATAAGTGAAGAAATGAACATAGCAGCTGCGATAATATAGCCTCTCCCTACCGGGTGATCGGAGATGACGAATGCTATCAAAGCATCCATTAATTGTGGGCCAGCAAAGATAAGTAAAGTTGAGCAAAATTTGCATACAGCGCCAAGAAGGAAAGTGGGCCAAAACGATTTTACCAGAATTTTCAAAATGTCTGTTCTCTGGTCTTTTAAACGAAGTTTTGCCTCAACAGAAGTGATCTTCTTTTCAATAACTGGTGCGGTGTTTGGTCCCCTCAAGCTCCACATGTCTGATTGTAAAAGTGTCCTACGGAAGCCTCGAATGGCCATTGAATCAAACCATGTGAAAAACAGTTTACTGATGAAAGGCGAGCTCTCAAAAGGACACGCATTCTGTATGAAATGAGTTGAAAGAAAACAAAATTACATGAGAAAGATAATTAAAACGAAAAGAAATAATCTTTACCTCGCTTTCTTTACTCGGCGTTTCTTTTTTCGTATCAGCAACACAATAAAGCAACAGTTGGCAGAGTACACCAGAAGTTTGTAGAGATTTGTTGACCACATCAGTTTTGTCAAATGACCAAGAGAATTCATCCTTTAAAACAATCAAATTTCCAATTGTTAAATAACAAATAAAATGTATAAAAATATAATTGATTGAATAAAAAATATTGAATACTTACACGATGCTCCAAAGTAACTATAAGGGTATACAAATTGAAAACTGAATAGATAGTCATAAGAAACCAATAAATGGTTAATAACACTGAAGTTTGGACTCCTTTTGCCCGATGATACCAAATTAGCCATAATGAAAGTAACTAAAAGATATAAATTTAGATAAATCACAATTAGAATCAAAATTAGAAATAAAGAAAACCAAAAGAGGTCAATTTAGAGTAACAGTGAAACACATGTTAGAGCAACTTACATAAGTTGAAAGCTTAATAGATGGAGTTAGGTAAGCAGTTGGATAGACAAGTTGATCATTTTCAAATTCAATCAAAGAATCAATCAATTCGTAAATGCTCGATACAACGAGAACCAATCCAATTGACTGTATCAAAAAAAACAAATAAATCAAAATAAAGTCAATTTTCATCAAACAAAAACAATAAATTAAAAAAATATCAAAATATCTGAATGAAAGATACTCAACCAATTTTAAAGCAATAAATAAAGTCCAAGAATGCTTTTTATGGGAATTTGATTTCAGGAAAAAAACTGAGAAGGGCAATGAAAGGTAAAGGTAGAACCAAGTAATCCAAAGTAAAAAGGTATCAGTGAAGCATGGTGAGATTACGAATGAATTCGAGTTCCATTGTTCAACCAAATCCTGTAAATGGATAAATAAACGAAGAGTTACATTTGATTTACTCCGATGAATTGAATGAATTAACTCACCCATGGATTGTAACCACAATAACTTTCAAGTACCATGTTTGAAAGTGAATTAGACTAGACTCATTGGAATTGATTCATCGAGAGACTAATGATGCAATTCAATCAACATCTAGTTTCCATATTCTTCCACTTAATGATTGATTCCTTTATAAAATAATAGATCTTTATAGCCACTCAATACTTAGTTATCTTGAAACTTATCTGCACTCGCTAAGCTTTTGTGATCTAATGATAGCTCGCATCCGTGTAGTGAGCATGAAATAGCAAGTGTACACATGCTAATAAAGATTTATGACCTTGAGCTCGAAAACCTTGTGCTAAAATCAAAGTGATTATTTGAATTAATTTGAATTAAGATTGAATTAATGTTTAAATATTAATATCAATAGTTGTGACAAGTAATTTACACCAAGAATGGGTTATTAAGATGACAAGAGCTTAAATCTGAGACCCAAGTTGCTTTATCTAAGGGTTGCACTTCATATTGAGATAACCATGCAATAGCAATATAAATTACCCTCGAAAGTCAATGATTTTACACTTGCTTCTTGTGATAATCGAAAATTGGAATAAATCTATTTTTAATTTCTGAGAAATTGTGATTTTCTTTCGAGCAATTAAAGCTCATTTTCATTAAGTTTCAACCTTTTTTTCGTTATAAACTTCGATTAAATCCAATATAATTTCAACTTTGATAACAAATAATTCATTGTAAAACTCTTGGAGTGATAAATTTTTAAAATATCAAATGAACCTTTTAATAAAATGTATTCCAATGAATACCATCCGAGGAGATTGATATATTATAACACAATCAATACACTAAAATATATTAATTGACAGATAATTGTGACAAAAGTATCGATTATCCAACAAATAATTATCAGTATTACATGAATCTGATTTTGAAACATCTAATGAACGAAAGAGAAATAATGAGAAAAAGTTCGTTGATTGAAAATTGAAAAAGCAATATTATTGTACTAGATGAGTAAATTTTAATGAATTGTATTGATTTGAAGGATCAATCTGGTTGAATCTCAAGTTAATCTAAAAATGAATCAAAAATTTATCCCAATATAAGTAACTTGTCAAAGTCAGTCTGTAAATCAATAGAGAAAGTTGATTCCTTGTTACATTTCGGACAAGATAATACAATTTATTGTAATATAATCATGATAATGAAATTAAATATCATAATGGTTTACTCATTAATAATGATTACCAGTTCAACCAAAATAGGTAACAAAACCTTTACTTTATTGTGCAAACCCAAATTGTAAAAAACAATTTAACATTTACTTATCAACAGGTTTAATTGTGAACCCAAATGATCGGCTAATTGTTTCAATTGTTGAACAAGCTTTGATTGATTATAAAACGATTGAACCAAATGAGGTTTCCTTGGTTGTGATGAAAGATGATTATCCATGTGACCAGCAATTTGATTTAATTTTTGACTATTCAATTAACAACAACATCAACTTGAACAATACCCAAACCAAATTGGTGTCAATTAATGATCAACAAATTAGTTCATCATGTTCAAATAATACACTAATTGTTCGCTCACCAAACTACATTTTAGTTCGTTCAGTTGAGACTCTCGTCAATCAATACAACTTGGATAATGTTTACATCTTTTGTGACTCTAAATTGGGTAAGTAAACTGGTAATTGCAATTTTTCACTTTTACTAAATTGTCTCGTTTCCAATTAGAATTGAAGGTTAATCAGTTTGAATTGTTTGATTCAACATCAGTTAAATTGATTTGGAATCAGTTTGATGTAAATTCTGACGAAAATTTGGTCAATTTATTGAATAATGTAAAGCTAAGTAACTTCACTAATATTCTGGTTATTGGTGAACCAGTTTCCATCAATAAACTGTTGGACATTGTAAGTTTGAAAAGCTGGTCAAAGTGAAGAGACAAATTGATGAAATATTCATCCTTAGATTTGGAAGAGATTGTTATGAAAAAATATTATTCATGTTGACGTTGGAATTGAATTGTCTCTTTATTTTTGATATTAAAAACTCCAATTTAAAGGAAATTTGAAGCTTTTGTTTTCTTATTTTGCTTGCGATTAGATTCAAAGATTTGGTTTATTTAGACAACCTTATACTTGGTTTACTTTAACAAAGGTAATTATAATTTAACCATTAAATTTTAATAGTTTCATCC
The DNA here is from genome assembly GCF_039701765.1 of Tetranychus urticae. Lineage (NCBI taxonomy): Eukaryota > Metazoa > Arthropoda > Arachnida > Trombidiformes > Tetranychidae > Tetranychus > Tetranychus urticae. Next base: position 17,124,721 of record NC_142958.1, on the reverse strand, counting down.
ATTTATTAAACATTATATTAATTGACTGTTAATGCGTTTGTTATCTGGACAGAGCTTGAACAAGGTAAAGTGTACTTCATGTAAACATGGACAAATGATCAACATTGAACCCACTCAGTCAATGCTTCACGAGTACTCGTACAAACCCAATTTAACCAGTCTGGTTGAACCAGAAAATTCAATTGATGTCTATTTCTATTATGATTTAACTCGCTTGATATTGCATTCGCTTGATTGGCACAAACAAACTGTTGAACAATTTATCCATTTTAATGGATCAACATTTATAAATGATTCAAAGTCATCATTTGTCAACTCGATACATTCATTAATTCAATCTTGCAATTACATGGGGCGTTATGGTGATTGGATAATGAACAACATTGAAATGGATAATCAATTAGAAGGCAATTTGAGATGCAATATTATGTACCAATCGTTATCAATGAAACTCACCAAGAAGACTAAATTATTCAATAAATACGAATCGAAAGTAATTGGTTACATGGATATGAGTCAATCGAAGGGAAATGTCTATTTTACTTCACCAATATTGGAATCAAAAGAACCTTTTTTAAGAGTTGTAACAATTCTGGTAAGCAATTCGATACTTTATTTACATTGAATAAATTTTTCAACTCTTCTGTTTCTTCAGAAATATTGATGCTTTTATATTGATTATAAACAAAGCCAGACTAATTCAATGATGAAAAACAATACCGAAAGACATTTTAAACCAAAAAGAGAATAAAGTTTTACATTGAAATCATTTCACTTTGAAGAGTTAGATCTTTTACCAGCAAATATTTGATCGTTTCAGTAAATTTGCAAGCTTATTAAAACTAATAAACATATTAAAATCGTCCATGAATATGTAAATTGAGTTCTTGTTGCTGTTTTTAGGATGTTAAATTGCAATTCTATCACTTTTGTAACGATCTATCTCAACATCAAATATGCAGTATTTTATTAGGTTGATGTACGTGGAGTGAGAAAAGTCAATGAGAAAATTGTATGGTCTATGAAATCACTCGAATTAACTTAGATGGTTTTGTATATTAAATGTAAGTCATATTATGCTATATTCCAATGTTATGTTCAAAAATCTAATGATTAAGCAAAGACTGATGATTTTAGGCCTTTCGTTCTCAAGGAATCGAAGATTCAAAGTTTTGAAGCTTATGGCCTAAATCAAGAGAACAGTTTTCAAATTGAAAAAAATCTTCGATCCATGATTTATACCAACAACTTTTAGGCAACTAATAATAGGTTTCAGCTCTCTAACTATTACGTTAGCTGAGAGAGGTCAGTTTTAATCGAAAATCGAATTTATGTGTTATACAGAAAAGGAAAATTTCATTCCTCAAAATAAGTGCATTTTTGGATTGGGAATGGGAAGCATTATTAGCCGAATGAGTTTCGTTGAAAAATCTGTTTGCATTGATGAATTAAAGCCGATCGAAGTCGAAACTTTTATCTCGATTTGTTCGTAAACTGCAGCTCGAAGAAACTTTTTTAATAGCACTGATGGACTCCTTTCCCGTTGTGCAAACACACCGATGCGATGTTTACATTATTCACTGTAATATATTGAGCTAGGAGCTCATTGCTCAAAGCTAAATACGAATTAATAATAATATAAGATAGAAGGTGAAAAGATTCTCAATTTGATTAATCTTCGTTTCGATGGATCGACCAAACAATGATCACTCTTCTTGTACGCATCAGATCTTGAGCGATGTCTTTGAATATCAATGTTCTTTATACAAATATCTTATTGTTTGAATAAACAGTTTTTAACATTCTAAGCAAGTTTAATTTCAAATTTTTCTACAAGCAAACTTTTCCAATCCTTACTTGTAAAATAGGATTTATTAATGAGTAGGAGTAAACTTTGAATGTTACACTATTCAACAGATTTCATTCATCGCTAAGCTCGTAATATGTATAAACCAGTGAATCCTCATGTTTCTTCGGCAAAAAATATTATTGTTGCAACAAAAGGTTCCATCGTTTCTAAAGATTTCAACCTTTTGTCTTCTTTTATAACACATTATAACAGTTAATTGCATCTTTACGGATTCAACCAGATTTAAATGTTGAAAAGAAAGCATCTGAAGCTGAAAATTTAATCAACTTCAATTTTCAATCGATTTAATGTTTCTTTTCTTGTAACTCTCACAGCAACCTCCATTTGTAATGAAAAAGTTAACCAATTCAAGTAACAACGACGCCTATTATGGATTTTATATCGACATCTTTAATCATCTTAAAAATCGTTATGGCTTCAAGTTTCCCGTTTACCAGATAACCGAAGTTCCTGACGGCTTGTATGGCATTGCTCAGTCGGATGAAGATTCTCCTGAGATTAAATGGACTGGTGCAGCTCAACAATTTGCATCTGTAAGCCTAAGTTTCCAGTCTAAGAATAACTTTTAAATCAATTGTTTGCTCCATTGTCTCAATATCTTTTCATATAAATTCAATTTTTTTCGCTCGATTATGCAAAGAAACTTCAAACTGAATGAAGAACAAATTTTTAGAGCAAGTTATCGTGTTTCAATATTTAGAAATATTCAGAAAGATTGAAATGAATTTCGTTATTTTGAAATTGAATCACAGTTATTTGCAAAGCTTACAATACTTATTAATAGTCGGTAAAGGTTATTTGAAAAAACTGTTGCTCCAGAAGCTTTTGCCTGACAATATTATTATTAGATTTAATCGATCATTAAACTGTTTTCGATAATACTTTTTCAAATTTTCTGTTGAATGAGTTAATGAGAAAAAGAAATTTGATTACGATAGAAAATTGATCGACAATTTAATTATTCTAATTGAACTCTTGACATTTTGTTTTTTCCTTTCAACTTTTGGGTAAGAATGAAGCTGATTTCGGTTTAATTGGAATGGCAGTCACTTCTGGTCGTGAATCAATCATGGACTTTACCGAACCCATATTTGATATGGTTGGACTTTCAGTGATGATGAAAAGACCTTCCGCTCAGGATTTCACGTTTGTCTTTATCAATGTGTTGGAAACTGATGTTTGGTATTCCGTTTTCATCTCTTACTTTGTAACCTCCATAATCATGTCAATATTTGATTTTTACAATCCAAAGAGAAGAAAATTGCAGGCAAAAGTAAAAGATGAGAAAAGGATGAAGCCTGATGAGAGGAAAAACACAGTTGGCAAGCACTTTAGCAAGATCCGTGAACTCAAGGACCATGAAGATGATAACGAGACAATCGAAGAAAGTCAACACTTAGACAGTGAAATTATTATTGATCAAGAAACTGATAATGTTGATGGTAACGAAAAAGTTTGCTCTACAAATGACAAAAGATTCAACCTAAAAGAGTCATTCTGGTTTTGCCTAATATCATTGACTCCTCAAGGCGGAGGTGAAGCACCTTCAGGTCTATCAGGTCGTCTCTTGGCTGCTACTTGGTGGCTCTTTGGCTTCATCTTGGTTGCCTCTTACACGGCCAATTTAGCCGCTTTCCTGACTGTCTCCAGACTGGACAAAAACATTGACACTTTTGCTCAAATGTCGAAACAGTACAAGGTTAGATACACTGGAATCAAAGATACCTTTACTGATGAATATTTCAGGTTGCTTGCTGAAAATGAGGATCGATATTACGAGTAAGTAATCAACCTTAACTTGATCATGTTTAGCTTCTGTTTTCAAACTATGTTTAGATTTTAAATGAGATTATTGGTAATTTAATTTCCAGGGAATATAAACATTTGCACTTTCATTTATTGCTCAGTTTAAGGTTCATTCAATATTGACTTTTATTCAATTTATTTAAAAACTTAGATTCAGATCTGTGAACAATAATGATGCTAATTAAATGTTGAACCTTTGCTTTCAAATAAATTTCATTATAATATCATTAGCATCTTAATTGCATTGTTCAACTTTTTGTCGTTTAATGTTTCACTTTTTTTGTGAGTAAAAATTGAAACCGACTTTTCCTTTAAACAACATTTAACATCAATTTTGCATACAAATGTTTGCAAACAGAAAATTAATTTCCATGAAAATTTTAAAAATGACTGATTCAACTGCGATCTATTCATCGTTTATTAAACTTTAACTTTCAAGTAAACATCACTAAATGAAAAGAATCAGGAAATTTATACTTATCAGAGCAAATTTATTCTTTATTTCATTCTTAACATTTTACATGATTCTGAAAATAGCATTTTACTATCATCTAATCAACATTCAACTTGGCTCATTAATAGTTGAACATGTCAAGAATACAAATTACTGAAATTATCGATTTAAAATCTTGAGCTTTTGTTCAATGAACAACAGTTACAATGAAAAAGTCAAACACTGTTAACCGTTAAGAATAAATTTGTGATTTACTTTGAATTTTACTTTCGTTTGTTTATTTGTACAGAATTTGGAAAGCATTATCGTTGGATGACTCGATTAGTGAATATGAAAGGTCACAATTCGCTGTTTGGGATTATCCAGTCAGCGATCGTTATACCAAAGTTCGAGCTCAAATGGATGAAATTCCAATACCGAAAAGCTTTGAATCTGCCCTGCGAACAGTTAGAAGTTCAGAAAGCTCCAAGGAAGGTTATGCTCTTATTGGTAATGATATTATTCCTAATTGTTGATAACTTGATTGGTTAAGCAAAATTATTATCCAATTGAATGGATCGTCTTTTTACCTTTCAACGACCAATTCAATTGTTTCCATTTTCATTTTCTCAATCTTTTTCTTTCATTTTTTCTCTTTTCTATTCTAGGTGAAAGACTCTCAATGGAATGGGCTGAATCTTTATATTGTGACATAAGAGTTCTTGACTCAACCTGGGCTCATCATCCAATTGCCTTTCCAATTTCATTCAATGATCCCTTTAATTTGAAACCTTTTCTCGATGAGTCAATCAAAGAGATGAAACGTTCAGGTGAATTGGATAAATTGAAACTCAAATATTGGGGCAATCACAAGTCAAAGTTAAACTGCCCTGAATGGAGGAACCCAAATGGTATCGATGTGAAAAACATTCGTGGATGTTTCATTATCCTTTCAGTTGGACTTTTCTTCACTGCTTTTGTCCATGCAATTGAAAATGCGCTCATTGCCTTTGTTGCGAAAAGATCACTTTATCCAAAGAGCAAAGCTCGCACTTCTTATTGGGTCACCTTTTTATCTTGGTTAATCAAACCAACCGAATCCGGTTGATTTACTTGAACACAAAGCAAACCCAAAAATTTAAAAGTTCAACAAGTGAAACCTAAAAATGAAAATCGAGAATCGAAAATTTCGAAGCTTTCAAATTCTCAATGTTGCAACAAATATTAATCTGTAAAGGTCAACAATTGGAAAAAATTGGATTGCGAATATTGAATGGCAAGAAATTTAATAAAAGTTGTTTTTAATAAAATGAATGGCACTTGAATCGAAAGCAGAAAATGGAAAAATGTCAAATGAAAAGAAATGATTTACTTTTGAAAATCAGATAAAAGAGTTAAATTAACTAAACGTTAGGTAAACTGAATGTGAAGAAAGGGTAAACATTATATTTTTATATAACATTAACTAATATAATGATATATTATATAACATTTGGGTGAAGACATTAGTTTTTGTAAATACTGATAAACTGGTAAAGTTGAGCAAATTGTTGAGATTAAACAGAAATGAGGACTTTTTAGTTATGAAAATATTTCATTTACTTTCATTTACTCAACATTGAAAGACACTTTTGGAGTCGGTTTAATGCAACATCAACAACCCAAAAAATGATGATAATCATGAAGATGAAAATTAGAATATCGAAAGAGTAGAAAAAAAACATTTCTATCTTCATCATCTGAGTGTTCAAATAACATGAAAAACCTACGCACTTATCAATCGATATTATTCTGGTAGCCATTTTCCTTTGCTCACTAATTTTTCTTCTTTCAGTCTTCTTCTTCTTCCATTAGAGCTATTCTGATAACTTGAAAGAACACAGGAAAATAGACAGAGAAACGTCGAAAGGAATATTGTGAGAAAGAAAAAGACAGAATCAAAATATCAACTCCCAGCCTTGTATTATATCCTTTGGTACATTTAAACTCCTCTTTGCTCTTTTATCCAAAAAAACGTATTCATCTGTTATTATTATTATTGAAAAAAATATAATTTTTGTTTCTTTCCTTTAATCATTTTAAATTTAATATCGGTTAATCACAATCATGGATGACAATACTTGAAGTTTAATTGTTAATTTACGCCAATCTAAACCTTTTTTTTTGTATATTACATCGCACCAGTTTATGTGACTGTTTAACAACAACAACTGGTTTAACCTGCAACCTTCAATCTTGATGTAAAGATTAACTGTTGAATTGTTCAATCCAAGGATTAATTATACCTCATCTTGAAACCAAAGAAACCAGAAAATTGGCCAAAAACATCGTTTTTTTATTGAATTACAGAAATCTTAAATTGTCTCAATTTGGAAACCATTTTTTCTGGTTTCTTTTATTTTTCATTTTACAAGAGTTAAACCCTGTTTTATGGATTAATTTTGGTCCAGTTCAATTTACTTCATATCTTGGATTATTTTATTGTTGAATGCTGAATGTCGATCAATCAACTCGTTTTCATGTCTTTTCATGTTTAAAAAATTGTTTGTTAAAAAAAATTTAACCGATTGTTGCTTTTCATCGTCACAATTCATCAACATAAGTCCATTTGTTTCCTTCACAGTCATCCATCTTTTCTTGGCTTTTCACCAATATTAAATGTTGATTCATCATTATCATCATCATTATTGATAACAGTTTTATGGTCAACAACTGGTTTGATTGTTGACATTGTGAGACGTATTCATGGTAAAAAGGTTACTAGGTTCAACCAAGACAGAGTCTAATCCTCAACACTTTCATCGTATCTGTCATTGAATCCATTTCGTATAATCTCAACCATCGTCCTCATTTGACTTCAAATGACCATCATGAAATCCCATCGACATGTTTGTTTCCATTTCCGGCTTATGTGGTTACCTTTACTTTATACTTATCTGTTGGCTACTCTTAGCTATGCAGATCACCTTTTAGGTAAGACAAGTTGACAAGACAAATTATCTGAAAGGTTGAATCATTTTTTTGTGGGTTTCCATTTCAACCTTCTATGGTTAACCAGGATTGAATAAGATTTCAAAGACTTCACCATTTCGCCTGTAACAATATTTTTACTAATTTTGTTTTTCCTTTCACCATCAGGTAATCAAGATTTCGATGATTCAGATGACAATTCATTTCCCGGTAGACGTTGGAGCTTTTATCGGCAACACCGTTACGATATTAAGAAACCAGGACCAACATATTTTTTTCATGAACCTGATTCCAAAGAGGTTGGCAGCAAGTTCAATTAACAATCCTTGCAACTTTGATCAACACCATTGACATTTCAATCAACCTGGGCAAAAAAATAAGAAAACAATAGACTTATTGATTATACATTTAGCTTGGGAGAGCAACAGTGATGACAGTGAAGAAAGATATTTTTAGAATAGATTGTTGTTCCAATGTTATAATGTTGAGATTTAATATTAATGCTAAGCCTTAATTTATAATTTAACCTTTTAGTTAATTAATGGAGATAATGACTTAACAGACAGCAAGATGATACTTTTGGTTGATTGGTTCATTGGTATTGAGCTTAAGGTTGAATTTAGGTTTACCTGTTATTCATGTTTCATTTTTTATCTTTGGCTTGATTTTACAGTTAAAAGATGTTCAATCAAGTAATTATTTCAACCCAATTAAGCCTGGTTTTACTGAAGGTATCGTCCAGTGGTTGCCATTCGATGGATCGGTGAAAGGTGATAATAATGAAAATAATAATCCAGATGAAACCATGGTTAGAGAAGATGAAATTGAACCAGAAAGATTAACAGCAAAATTCACACCAGATGAAGAACCAAGTGAACCTCTGGAAACGGTTGATGACTTAGCTGAATCAAGGCCACTTTTGGCATTATTAGAAGATGTTGCTCAATTAATGGCAACAAATAATAATAAAGACGAGCCCATATTGATGGAAACCTTAAATCAAGATGAAAATCAAGAAAATGGTAAGTTTTTGCCGGTTACTGCATAAGGCTTACCTTTGAAACAGCTTTCCGATGCACCAACATCTTATTGATTCATTTATAGTCAATCTCTTCAATCAATAAAAATCCAATCTATTTTCATGAAAGAAAATAACATTGAAATTAGGTATAATTCACTAAATAAGATAATCATCATCATCATCATCTAAAGCTATAGTAGACATGACACTTTCCCATTAACCTTTTGTTGAAACAATGAAGAGCTGAGCTTTCAGTAAAATTCATTATTCATCTTTACAAGGAAAGATCACCAGAAAGCTTTTTTTAAGTTAAATCGCAATTTCAACAATGGATGAAGATGAATTTACTGTTTCTTCTACAAAGGACAATCAGTATATTTATCCACTTATTCAAAGTCAACCAGATTAAGAGACTAGAGTCATTACGTTGATTTTATAAACTGGAAACTTGATAAATATTTCAATTTGTGAAATTATTGATATTTATTACGCTGACTGATTCGTGACTCTTTGTCAATTGATGACATAGAATCAAATGTGTTAAACTTTCCGATAGCTGTAGCAGCATACCTGTAGCATGAAATTTTCGCTTCCCAATAATTTAAAAAGGCAAATAGAGCAGTTTGTAAAGTTGTTGCCATAGCCTGACCGAGAGACAGCTTTTGTCAGGTTTGTCAATATTAACACTTCAGGATCTTTATTTATTTACAGTGAGATGAGTTTTCCAACCATATATTAAGTGTTATCTCCCCCATAATATGTCACCTAGTTGATGATAACTGGCAAGTCTAAAGAAATAAAAAAAAATATTAAATGAGAAATCGAATGATGTTGAGGACTAAAACAAGCTTAGACTCATTGAAAGGTCAATCAATTGACTGTTTCTCTGGATTGACCATTGAATCCGTCACCCAAAAGTTATACATATTAACCGTATAAAATGTGTAACAAATTTCCTGGTCAAGTGATTATAAAGTTAACATTTGACAGTTACACATTGTTCTGGTTAACATCACATTACCATTCGATTCGAGTTAAGCAAAGCTTTAAACTAATAATAGCGCTAACCTTTTATGTAATCACTATGTCATTAACCATTTCAATAGAATAAACTGAACACGAAAACAAAATAAAAGGTAAAATTAAACGTAAACAGAAAATAATCAAACGCAAAAAATAAGGATTATTTAATCAAACGATAGAAACAGTTTGAGTAACATTATCTATGATTTTTCAGTTTCATCTTTTGCCATTTTAAATATTTTCTTTTTCCAACGCTAGATGGAACAGCTTGAGGATTAATTTTATTGAATCTTAAAATGAAATCAAATTGATGCCAATTTATTTGAATTTGCTTGATGATTAATACAAATCAAAGTAATACATTTGAAAGATGGGAAGGAAAAAAATTATGAAATTGAATCTTAAAAATGCACTATAAATACATGACAGCAACAAAATTGAATTGAACAATATTTACATGAATGCAAATCTTTGTTGTCATAAGTAATTTCAATTGAAATGAAGTTGATCAATTTTGACTTTTATTTATGTTTGCCAAATGTAAATATTACAAGAAATGTTAACCTTTTTCATTTATTTTTCCCAGAACTATCTCAAGACAATGTACCAATCAATCGATTCCAATATGATCCAAATGTTTGGAATGCTTATCAAGATAATCGTTTTGAAGTAAATGAGCCATTGGTTAATTATCTGTCCCAATTACCTGATCTAAATGATTATGTAAGTAACACATTGTGATACCTTTAGTTTGTATCTTTATTACATGAACATTGGAATCTTTTAATTCACTCAATTTAGTTAACTGTTCGTGATGTTGCTTTATCCTCCAATCTTAATCAAAAACCAATTTTCTCGGATAATTTACTCTCTTCTTGGTCTTCATCTGTTCCCGACGAGTCTGGCTCTAATCATCCTGTTGAGTCTCTTTCATCTAATACTGAAGCTCATCAAAAAATGGTTTCATCTAATGATGAGCATGACAATGAACAAAGTGAATCAATTGATAAAAGATTAAATTCAAATATCGAACCAAATGATAAAAGTTTACCAAAAGAGACACAGGATGGCGCTCAAAGCTCTGTCAATGAAAATGTTGAATTTGAAGAACCGTTAAGTTCATTACCTTTGGGTGAGCTTATTTTTAAAATTTAATCCATTTTCATCCTAATTGTTAATTTTAATTATGGTTTATGATACAAAATTCGGGCTAATTTCAAAGTAACAAAACTGAGTTCTATTTTAATTTGTGTTCAACCAGTGATTTACAGTTCTTATTGGTTTTATTCAATTCACAGTCTTCGGCATTTTGTCTCAACAAACAAGTGTTTTGTCAATTTTTCTTGGTTCCAATTTTTTTACATTTCACTTTCAATCAATTCGGTTTTTTACATTTCCAATGTAATTGAATTCTGATGATTTAGTAATTGTATCTTTACAAGTCAATAGTTGTGTTCAACTTTGCTTGTTTACCTTTCATGTTATAAGATGGCGGTAATGCTGTTGAGGCAATCTGTTGGTTCAACAAGTATGTTTTGCTGTTTAAATTGACTTCAACAAGTGGTTATTATTTCGCTATAATTATTGATTTATCTCTCATAATTCATTATGAATAACTGCTATTATATATGATGCTCTATAATGAATCTGAAAGTAGATCTTTTGATTCGATTGAAGTGATTAAAGTGGAGAAGTATGGTAACCAAAAAAATGTTTGCTGTGTAACACTGGTTACGGCTAACAATTGAAAGTAAGTAGTTATATTGGTTGAGTTGGATTGAGTAATTAATTGTAAATTTTTCTTTTCTCTCTTTTCTCTCTGCTTTTGAAAAATTGTGACGGATAATATATACCATGATCATCATCTTCATCAACATCATTTCAAGTGGATTATTCGTTATTCATTTATAGAGAGGGTGAGAGTGGAAATAATATTACCAAAGGTAATATAATAATAGTAATCTCAATTTTGACTGAGAGACTCTTGAACAGAGATTTGTTTTAATTTGTGACTCTGTTGTTTTCATATCAACAACTAATAATAACTTGAAACTAATATTGTTGAAGATGACAGGTATTATTACTGGAGGAGAAAAAACTAGGTTGATATAAAGATAATCAATGGTTTTTACAAGCAATGAGGTAAACTTTAACCCTGACCAACACTCTTCAGTTTCAATAATCAGGAGTTGCAGGGAAATTTGGTGGTAAAAATGTCTGAATATTTAACATTGTTCACCAAAAAGCGTATCAATAACAATCAAATGGTTCATCTTTTTTCAATCCTTTTCAAGCTTCACCATTATCATTGGCAAACATTGGGAAAATGTAATCTTTTTTTTCCTTCTCCTACATTTTAATCTTCAAATTGTGGTAGATTGGCTGTTAAATCATCTTTGTAAACATTACCGTTAAAGCCATGAAACTCATTTGCATACTCATTTGATTATACATGGTTAACAAAATCTCTAATTGCAATGAATTAATAATGTAAACATGGAGCAGAGCATAGATTGAAAATCAGTTGGTGAAGGCAACAAAGAAACAATAAGGAAAGGAATGAAAAAGCCATTTGTGATTGTAATTGAACCAATTATCGCGAAAATTGTCTAAACTCACCTCTAATTGCAACCCAAAATGATGATTGCTAAGGTTTAACCATAAATTACAATTCACATTATACAAAGGAAGGCAAATTTACAAAAATTGAAATAGTTTCCATTAAATCCATTGAATTGAATCCAAATGAATCTTAATGATGATAACTGCCATCATGATTTTCAATACCAGACAAAAAATGAAACTTATCTTTTTAAAGATAATTCTTGAACCCAACCTGGTTTTCCTATTGATTTATAGTTGGGTCATTAATATATTACCAAAAGGCAAAGCAAACAATTTAAAGTTTACCGTAAATCATTGAGTTAATACTGCAAGTTTTAACTTTAATTGTAATCCAATGTAATCTGAAGCAGTAGACAAAAAAGAGTAGAGAGAAAATGTAAAAATAAAATGAATGAAAGATTGAACTCAATAAATTGTAAACTTTTAATTAGTCTCATGAGATGTAAAAATATTAATGGTGAACAAGAAGGAAAGAAGAAGCAGAAAAACAAAGAAACAAATTTGGTAATAAAAGGTAAAGATACCTGTGTGCAAGTGTTATAACATGAAACGAGTTGAAAGAAAGTGTTTAAACAAGGAATTAAACCTTTCAATTTAATTTGGGAAAAAATTGTTGAAGCTCAAAAAAGCAAGGTAAATGAACATGATGAACCAGAAAAGTAACCAGAAAATGATGTTGATAATGATATTCTTTGTTTCATCTTTATTCATTCTCTGATTCCATTGTTGATGGGAAAATGTGCAAAGCTAAACAATAATCTGAATTCAGTAAATCCAGTTGTTGGTAGCAAAAAAGAAGCCGTAATCCTCAATATATTAGAGTAAATTTGAAAGGCAAGAAAATGCTGAGATGAATAGAGTAAAGAGAGAGGAGAAGAAGATAAAAGTGCGAAGATGAATTCTGTTGTTTCTCAGGTAACCAAACAAATGACTATTACAAGAAGTAACATTTCAAAGGTAAACTCACCTTGTTTCGCCTTATTGTTAAAGTCTAGGCAATCAATGAAGACTGACAGTTCCCTGATGATTTAGCTTGAGCAGAAAAAAATGATCATCTTGTTGATGAAAAAAAAGAAAGAAGTGAAATCTTTTTATCTTCATCTTTTTGTCGACTTTTGTTGATTGCGAACAAGAAAAAGGGAAACAAAACTGTTCAAATCACAGTTTTCTCGTGTTCCAATCCCTGCAATCCTTTCTCACCATCATCATCATCTTTTCATTTTTGATCATCTTGCTTCCCAAATCTTTATCCAAACCTTTTTACTTTACCTTTAAACAAATAAAATGAAAACAAAATTTCATTCCAATGAGATTTTGTTCATTTTTTCTGCTCATTCTTGGTGTGCAACTATTTGTTATTAACTTTCTTTCCTATTATTTTCTTGTGTTCATTTCTTTTTATCCGAAACAATCAGGGGAATCGAAATGTTTGATTTTCATTTTAATGGACTTTTTAAGTAACAAAAAGGTCTAAATGTTATTGAATGGAAGCAAAAATATCCAAAGATACAGATGTAATACAAAGAAGAAGTAATAAAAAGCAAAGAACCAGAAAAGTAAAGTAAAAAATGTTCAAGTTAACCCAATTTAAGTTAACCCAATGTAATAGGGTTAACAGGTTGGCTAATTTATACGGAAATAAGTCAGTCATTTATCTCAATTGATTTAACCAGTTTAGCTTGTAACAATAAAAGTAAACATTTAAAATTAAACATTATTTTGATGAACAATTTTACTCTCATTTTTCAATGTTAAACGCCTTCAACTCTGGGAATTGAAGACCATTTTTACGCTTGTTTCAATGTTGATCCACAATCAATTGAGCTTTCAACTTTTCTAATCAATTTTCACCCACAAAATTGACATTTAATGTTATCAGGAGAATCTGTTGCTTCCATCATGATACAAATTGGAATGAAATTGCTGCTAATTTACTGAATTTTGGCTTTTCGCCTTTTCTCTCTTTCCATTCAAATGTAATATTGTTATCAGGCAAAAAAAAGGAAGAAGATTTAACCAAATATCTTTTTTCCCTCTTAACATGCAACTTTGATTTCAGTTCATTGAATACCCTAAGGCATTGATGAGTGAAGCTGAAAATTGATGCAAAATACAATAGCAAAGCATATTGAGATCTTTTGTGAATCAAATATTTTTTCAATGCAATTCAAGAAAAAGGAAAAGAAATTGAGTTTTTTTTCTCTCTTCTTTATTGCTAATATTATTTAAAAGATGATCATGAGATGTAAGGGTAAAACTCTTGAATAAATTTGTGTATTTTTTCAAATGATATAAATTTATCATCAGGAAATGCTGAAAACAAAGTGACTTGAAGGTGAAAATTGTAAAAACATGAAAAGTTGCCAGAATAAAAGATTACTGTTGAAATGTTAACGATAATCTGTTCACAGTTTTTTCCTCCAGTTTATCGATTGATATAATCATTCATAATTGACAATTAAATGACGAGAAAGGTAAAAAGGTAAAAAAACGGTTTTTGGAACCAGAAAAGATTTTCAAAGTGACAGGGAAAACAGGGAAAATTGAACGGATAATGAGATTCCATTTTAAGGTGAAATTAAGTTAAAATAAAGATAAATGAATAGATTGGTTGGTTGAAGATGATAAATGATGGTGATGATGAAGAAAGAAAATGACTCTTAACAGGTTCCATTCATGATGAAGTTAAATGATGTTGACAGGGAAACTGAACATTTTTCAAACGGTTAATCTCTCATTACTTTTCATAATTTTTCAAGTACATTTTAGAATGGAAATGAAGAGAAGAGAAGAAAAAAATCTTTAAAACGATCGCACTTTTCTCATCTTCCATCATCTGATCATCATAATCTTCCGATTATCATCTGAACTTGATTTAATTCTGTTTAGTTTTTGCTACTAATTCAACTTCACTTCATTTACCAACTAATCTAATTTAGTCTATTTTTTCATCTATTAAATGGTAAAGACAAATTCATCCTTTTTTTGCACCTTACAACTTGAACACACACATTCACCATGACATTCAGCTGATGCAAGAGTGAAATGAGAATGATAAAATGAATCAAAAGAAAATGAATTTTCGTTTACAATTAAAAGTTGATTTAAAACAATTATTGCTCTTTACTTTTTTCAATCTTTTTGTTTTCACTTTCAATTGCTTTTCCATTTTCCCTGCTTTAACCCATTAATTTGACTTGTGAACCACTTGAAATTTATAATTTAATCATTGCCAATTTGTTCTTGATTGAATCAATGAAATGTTTACCTGGTTCATTTTACATGCAACTGTGAATGGAAGGAGAAGAAAAAAGGAAAACTTGATTACCATTTACATTATTCTGCTTCTGCTATTATCTTCATTAAAATTATCGTCATTTATTAACATTTGTTTCTCCATTTTTGCTCTTCTGTTTTTACATTTATTCTGATTGATTCTTTACTCTTCCCTTACTCTTCAAATCAATGTTCATCAGCTAACCATGATAGTTATGAGTTGAAAGTTTTTTCCTCTTCATTCCCAAATCACTAGAGACTAAATTCAACTGAATCAAGATGATGATGACTTTTCAATCTCATTTCCTATCAAAGTTTATCTCACTATTTGTCCATGATGATGTTACCAGTATTTGCTTATAATTTTATTGCCAAAGATTGTTAATGGATTTTTTTCCTTCGCCATCTTCAATCAAAGTTATCATCAACAAAACGATGAAAAACAGTAAAAGTAGAAGAAGAAAAAGATTACAAATTTTCAAATCATCCATTTCATGATTTATTAATATTAATATTTAATATCATTTCTTTTTTTATTTGCACAACACAGAAAGAGGAAAAATAATGATAAGAAATGATAATTTTTCATTGAAAGACAATTTGCTGAATACTTTTTCAGTTTTACATTTGGTGAAAATTGAACCAAAAATTGATGCGAGTTTAGAGATCATGAAAATGGATACTTTGAGTTCAACTCACTGTCACTATTGAACAGGTTTATGATAAGCTTGACAAGGAAAAGAGTGTCAACTGGAAAACTTGTATCATTGAATATTGAACATCTTTGTTTGCATAATTGAGTCTTGCCCTGTTTGACAAGTTGAGACTCAATTTGCAGTTTCAACATTTTGTATTGACATTTATCCGAGTCCAAGTACAGTTAAAGGTAGAATTATGATTGAGACAAAGTTGCAAGAAACAACAAAATTCATTGGAATATTAAATTGACTGGAAAAAATACTCATTGGGTTCACAGGTTGGTTCGACACATGACATGATATCGCCTGAAGATAGCAATAATCGTTTACGATTATTGATCATGTAAACAGGTTTAATCTTTTTAAAAGCAATTCTCATTATAGAAGTTCAACTCTTGAAGAATTATTTTTCCTTCTTCATTACAGTTGAGTTTCTAATGAAGTGATAATCACATGAAGAAACTGAATCAATCTTTTCAAGTGAAGAGCAAAAGTAAAATGTTGTAGCAAAGAGAAGAGAGAAAAAAATGTTTTCATTGATGATGTGATAATTTTGAAGATAATTATGTAAAGTAGATGATTGTGATGATTGAAAAGTTGTGTTATTCAATTTGAGTGGTTCATGGTGAATTCAATGGAAAATCTTCTCTTTTTTTCTTTCTCTTCTCTTCTTCTCTTTCCCTTTTGATGAAGAAGGAATTCGATATGGTTTAGAGAGGATTGAATGATGTGAAACATGATGTTAACTGGGAATGGATGAAAGGATGAAGGAATGATAACGGTAATCTGGTTCTCAAATAGAATTGGAAAGAGAAATGAAAATGCTTCTTCTTTCAGGTATATGGTTCAGATAGACAGGGCAATCATGTTATTAGAAAAAGTAATGCAAATAAATGAGAAGATAAAATTCCTTGGAGGCATCAGGGAAGCAATTAGAGGAAACTGTAAACTAATCAAAGCCTTCCAGCATTGAGAGTTATTCCGAGTCAAGTGTAAATTTGATTCAATCCTGGAATGGAGGAGAAAGGAGAAAGAAGAGAGAAAGAAAGAGAAGAGAAGCAAAAAAAGTTGACAGAATCCAATTTCTGTCTTCTTTATCACTTCTCATCACTTCACGAATAATAATGATAACAATATTCATTTTAACCTCTTTTTTATTACAACAAACTGTTTCGCCCAAAATGTTAACCAGGAAAACTTTTACTTAGAGGAAAACTTTTGTTTCATTTCGATAATCGAGTAAATTAATTTTCCAATTAACTATTGACATGAAAATAAACTTGGAAATTGGTTGGAAATGCAGAAGAAATATCTGCTTCTAAAAATCTACAAAGAAAAGAGTCGAAAAGTTCCAGCCTGTCATCGCAAGTTCAGCAATTTTTTGCGAAAAATCCATTTTTACGAATCTTGAATCAGTATAACAGTATTCATTGAAATTCGAGAAGTTGATTTTTGAACTTTTCAAGAATTGAAAATATCTTCATTATTTAAAGCCTTTATCATAAAGAATGAAACAAAATCCAAAAAAGTTGAGAAAATGAAAATTTTTGGAATGAAAATGTTCGATTGTCAACATGAAAATACAATTTTTCAGTCTTTAGTAAACAAATTAACCTGAATAATATTTTCAACATTGATTTAGAATCTTTTCTGTCAACAGCAATTATCGAAGCTTGTTTACCTTTGAAAATTGAATGTCAAAAAATGAAACAAGTATCAGATTGAAACATTTTTCATGGACAATAATGGAACTAATATTGTAAATGTTACACAAAAATGGGATTAAAAGGGAAAAGTGAGCAAATAACATGGAGTAAAAAGAGGTTAACATGTTGATTCACTTGGAGTTAACCAGTTTACCATTGAAATAAAGTATCACTTTGTGTTCACTTATACTTCACAGAATGTACCGTTTCTTCATGTACAGCCTCAGTTTCCAAGATGAACATTCTGTGTTATCATTTTGTGCAAATTTCGCCTCATTTTCATCACTCATTCCTAACCTGAAATAAAAAAGAAGAGCACAAAAAGGAAAAAAAGAAAAGAGTTTCAAGTGGAAGGAAAAAGTGAAGTGAATAAGATGGAGAAAGTGTGTAAAGCTGTTAATATCATTTGAATGTCTGTAAATGCAATTATCATTTATGCAATAAACACTTGAACAATAGCTTTACAGTATTTCACTGCAGACGAAATGATAATTGGAAATTTCAGAAGATGAAAGATTCTTTTAACATATTTCTTGGTTTCTTCAACTTTGACAGACTTTTTTTTCATCTTAATGATTGTTCATTACATTTGCCTTTTCATGTAATTTTCACGATTCTCTTGTAATATTACAAACGAAACAATTATTTCAGATATTTATTAACTGATGCAACAACATGATCCATTTTGCGCTTCAATTTGTTGCTCTGTTACCATTGATATCTATTCAGGTGAATTAACTGTCAATATTGAATTGCTTCCAATCTAGAGATTTATTTATCAAATGATGATGAACCAATGACCATAATAATTGAAACTGCTAATTCACATCATCAAATTAGCTGATGAATGCATTATAACGACTCTCATTATCCGAAAATTTTGCTCTTTATTTCAATCGCCATTCACTTTTAATGTATTGAATCTAATTGGTCAACATTATACCTTGTGTGGGTTGTCTGTTGCTTCATCAACCAGAAACGACAACAGTCAATGAGCAACAGTTTTAAATGGGAAACAAGTGAATAACAAGTTTCACTGAATAGCCAATTAACTGGTCAAATTGATAGAAAATGATGAAAACATTTTTTCCCTCATCAGATCAATTTTCACAGTTGGAAACGAAAATAATCAACCAGAAAAGATTTTAAATTTTTGTCAAAGATCGACATTCTAATTGTCCTTATTCAAGCAAATAATACTTTTTGTAGCTTTTTGATTCTGGAAAACAGAAAAAACTATTTTCTTTAATGAAACCAAAATGCATTTCCGGATTCATCTGGAAATCTTCACAGTTCTACAGGTTGAATGGTTAAGGAAAATGTCTTATAAAAGCAATTCTTTCATGTTCAATAAACAATGAATACAATGATAAACCTAGTAAATGCTCTTTCAACAGTAAAAAGGTTTTTACAAGGTTTCGCAGTCTTGCATTTCATCTTTGCTGTACATTTCAACTTTTTGTTTGCAAATTTACTTGAAATATCTTATTATCGCTCAATTATTCTGAATCTTGAAACTGAAATGTTTCAAGCTCGACTTTTACACTAGTTTATTCAATGTGCATTAACAATAAATTTAAATTTAATTTGAATGGCAAGTTAAGATTCAATTGTAATGAAATCAGTAATTCACTTTAGAATGAAAATGAAGCAAATTGAATAACTTATTTATTTATTTAAATTATTAATAAATAATTGATTGGAAAACAATTTTGATTCGCAATTTTGATTCACTTTCCTATCTGTTCACTCATCAACATCATCAACAAATCATAAATGATGCTCTCATTGAATTGATTTAATGGTTGTTTGGACTTTTACCATTCCCTTGGGTTAACATGTTACCAGTTGTTTCAATTCAATTCGTTGCCATTTAAAACGCTTTTTTTGTTCCAACATCAAAGTCAACTCATCTATCATCTCATTAACATTTTACCAATCATCATCATCATCATCTTAATCTTCATCATTTCTTTCGAAATCTACAGTTGTTTAACCCCGGTTGGAGTAAATTTAAGACTAACGAATGAACGTAAAGAGAAGAAGAAAAAACAACTTACGAAGAAAGCAAAGAAATCATGAAATTGTCAAAATAAATTGGCTCCTAATGAACCGTTATCTGGTATAATCTGTAATCTCCTGAGAATCTCATGAAATAGAGAAAAAAGTACGAGTAAAAAGTATCCAAACAATTTACAGTTGAAAGCTACTGTTTTATTGATTCATTTTAATTTCATTTATCAAATCAACATTTAATTTTTCACTCACTAACCCAATGAGCATTCATCAAACCTGTTGCTTTGTGATCAACAAGTGTTCATCACTGGTGAATAGATAACTCCAAGTGCAAACAGATGTCGATAAGCTCATGCATAGAACCATCTTTCATGTGAACAAAACCAACATTCAAATGACCAAAACTTTCAAGTAAAAGAGTTACTCGAATCATCCTTTGCATCAACATTGAAACGAAAGGTTAAACTATCAAATTTTTTTCCAATCAAATATTCGAAATGAATTTTATGCTCGATAATTTTTCGCTCAGAATTGGCAAACATTTGGATAAGAGTTTGAATAATGATAAATCTATAATCATATTACTAATCAGATTTCATGTTGCCATGGTTTTAAGAAATTAATTCAATTTTTTGATTCAAAGGTTTGGTTAATATTGAATGATATTGGAACAGATAAAAAGAAGAATATAATTTAATCATGGAATTGATAGTGAAGATGAAATTAAAAATTTTTTCCATGATATTAATGATGTTGAAAAGTAATTTTAAATTGTAAACTGAAACTTGAAATGATTTTTCTGGAAAAGAATTTGAAATATCATTATCATTGAGTAACAGGGAGAAAAAGGTTGAAATTTTTGTTGAAAAAATAAAATTGAATAACTTTGTCAATTTAAAAGTAAAAAAGCAAAGTTTGCATTGAATTTTTCATCATTTTTTTCTCCTCTTCTCTTCTTATATCTTCTTACAAGAAATTGATGAAAATTATTCTGCAAGAGAATGGAAAAAATGAAACAAAAATTTTTCATCTCGACGAACAATTCAATTCTGATTTTTACCCTTGTACAGGTTAAATGGTGAATCTCAAATTTCATTTAAATCCCATTACCTTAATGAAAAAGAAATTTTCTTCTTTTTCTTCTCCATTAAAATATTATCATTTTTTTTAAAAAAAACGAAGTAAAATATCAATATTATTTACTCCCAGTAATAGCAATAATAATCATAATAATGGCAGGAAAAGTTGTGATGGAATGAAAATTTACTGTCAAAATTGAGAAGCAAACTTAATAACGTCGAGTTTCGAGTTGCCAGTTCCGTTGAGGGAACAAAATATTGCATTATATAAAATAATTTTTACCTTGTTCTTTGTTGATGAATGGAAAGAGTTTGAGAATAGAGAATTTCATTTGGAAGACAAAAAGAGAATTTTCTCTTTCTTCTGTCCTCAACATTCCTCTTTCAAGATAACTATTGAATGGAAGAACGAGAAACATGAAAAGGATTATTTGTATTGTAAAGCCTTTCAAAATGTAACAACAATAATAAAAGTAATAATGATAATATTCAAGGTAAACAGCATTGGATATTCAATAATAACAGAAACAGGGAAGGAAAGGAAAGAGGAGAAAAAGATTTGAAATCTGTGAAATTGGATATTCATCAAAATGATAATAATGATAATTTGTCTGTATTTATGTTTCCCAGGTAACTATTGATATATTTTGCATCTAAATCCAGTATTGATGGATCAACTTGAATAAATTGTGATTATAATTGTTAGACTGTCTTTGATTAGCTCTCAGTTGATTTCATCTTTATCTTGTATTTTGTTGGGCTTTTCATCATATTTTTATTCTGCTATCAACTGGGAGTTTGAGTGGGAATGTTGAATAACACTGAATATGTTGGAGTAAATTTGAATCTAGGATTGGGAACAAGAACGAATTGTTATTGGATAAAAGTTTAGCAATGTTTTCCATGTTAGGAAATTCAATAGTTGAATGTTGATTTATAGTGTTTATTGTAGCAGTTGAAGCAACAATAAACTGTTAAAAATGCGACTAATAAAATTGTCAATTTTTGTCACATTTCGTATCTCATGACATTCTTAACTTTTCAAACTCAATTCTGTGAACAAGGACAAGGTGAAAAGTCTAATATTTTCCCTGATGCAACTTCGATATTCATGTTGATATCAATTCGATTCAAATTATAAGTTGACTGGCATAGTTTTGTTGAAGAATGAAAAGTGAATTTGAAAAATAATCTCTTCCTCTTTATTGAAAGTGCAACAGTTGCTAAGTTACTTGGTTTGATAATGAAAACTCCATTTTAACACTGAAAATATGCAACGTTTTGTTCGCAAGGTCAACAAAAAACTGCAAAATTATTTTTCATCGAGAAGAAAATTTTACAAGCTTTTTATTAAGCAATCCAGACTAAAAATACTGAATTCATAGCTTTTAATCTAAAAATCAGAATAAAGTTGCAGTTATTTGAAGTATTGAGCTTCCACATTTAACCCTTTAAATTTGATTTATATAAAGTTTCAGCTCATAAACAGATACAGTTACAATAGTCAGTACTAGTGAACGAAATCCTAATCCGATAGGAAATCGATGAGGATTTCAATTTTGAATTTTTCATAAATCACCCACTCAATCCGAACTGCATGGGGCATATGAAGCTAGAGCGAGCATATAACCAGCGCATAAAATGAAGAGCAAAAGTCTTCGCATAGATACGCTCTTTGCGTTTCACGAAATAATTGCCATTTAAACAGAAGTATCGATTTCTGCTTCCAAAATAGTCTTATTAAATTTTTTTTACACATTTTATCATTAGTTGGTAATTGAGTAACTGTAGGGTTGGTAGATGAAGAGAGGCCAGGGAAAATCTCATGGCAATGATGTACGGCTTTCACTGTGAGTTCATAGATTCAAATCCCTCAAACTTTTTACGTGGTGTAGGCCTTCAGCCAAACCTGGTACAGACCGCTTGATGCTGACTTCAGATAGTGATATCTGTAACCCATAACCTCCCAGCTTGTGGAATCTTTTATGTTACTGGAAATTTGTATGAGTGTATACGAGCTTAAAACTTGTTAATGGCAAAATTCGGACAAGAGCTGACCCTTTCCTTTATGTTTATGACACTTCTGCTGGGTTGATTGGGTGGTTTCGCGGCACATTCTTTCAGCATTTGCACACATAATATACCAAAACATTTGATCTCAGAGTTTAAAATACTGGGAGTGAACATTGCAACTCCCAGGTTAAATGCGAAATAAGCTCCAAGGAAACAAGATTGCTACAGAACTGTTGCTTTGATAATAAGAGCCTCAAATTTTGTATCAGAACGATGTGATTTATAATAACGAATTTGTAACTAAATCGATATTTTTTCTTTCCCATTCAGAACCGATAAAACTGATTAATCCAAAGGAATTAAATTTAGTCCTAGATAGACCAGATGCAAAGGTAAGATGAAATTTTCATTTTTCACGATTAGGCAAAAACAAATGAAAATAGCAATCTTAGGAATGAACAAAACTCATAGAAAACAATTGTAACCAATTACAAAGTTCAAGTCTATAAGTGAAGCAAAAATAGCACTTAAGGTGTTCATGAGAAGTAAAAGATGAGAAAATATAAAATTGAAAATTGGATAAAATAAGAGCTGGGAAAGGAATGAAAAATGAAAAAATTTTGAGCAACAAAAAGCAAAAACTGTTAAGTATGCTTATATTGATATGTTATCATCATCTATATAAATACCAATGTTTCTAGTGCTGAGTTATCACAATTTTATTTGTTGGACTTTTTATCTTCTCTTGTTGATTCATTTCTTAACACTTTTTTCACAAGTAAAAAAATGTAACAGAATTTTTCTTCACAATTTTTTCTCCTCTTTTCTCTACTCTTAAGAACACTTTTCCGTTCCAAGTTTCTCATTCAACTTGTTTTTCATCCTTTATTTTCATCACTCACCAAACATTGAGCCTAGAACAAGCAACCAAAATAGAAATGCTTAGAGATTCATAGAAATTCATTTGAATCTTTCCTTTTTTTTCCTTGCCTGCATTTGAAGCATTTTCTTCTGAGAGAAATGTTGACCCAAGTTATACATTGAATATTCACACCTTTTTACCTTTCTCAAGCTATTCAGATGAAATATGCATACACTTAGACGGATAAATGTGTAGAGTAAAAAGTTTTTATTTATCTATTCACATCAATCCATTTATTGGTTTAAGCAAAGAGCATCTTTTCCGTCTATTCTGGATGAAGATGAAACAAAAATGGTTCCATCTTATTCCATAATAATCATGATTTTGATGATATTATTACAGAGGAAAAGAGATGAAACTAAATATAATAATAATGCTAATAATCTGGATGCATTTTGCTACAATTTTGGGTTGTTAAAATGATAATCTGAATAAAGATACTTGAGAAGTGATGAAGAGAGTGAAGGAAGCCTTTTGTATTTATAAACATCAGAAACTCCCTCAAGATAATAATAATGATAAAAGTGAAAGTTATTTGCATTATCATTATTATTATTAAATGTTTAGCTCATTTCTCGTCTTTTGTTTCATTGTTCAACAATTGTTCAATTGTAACAATTTTCCCTTTCATCTGTCTTTATCAGTGTAAATGACTTGCATTAAACTGGGAGTCAGAAATTTGATAACTAAAAGATAACACATTAATAACATTTTCATTATGAAACATGATAAGTAAATGTTTTTTAATAGATTTTTCCTTTTCTCTTTTCAACTGATTTTCATGCATTTCCCATTCATTTTCAGAATTATTTAGTAAAAGTCTTTCAATGCAACATTCTTGTCATTATAAAATTGGTTCACAGAAGAAAATATAAATTTCTTTGATTTTCTATTCTATTTCCCCTTTTAATATTCAATTTTCAATTTAGAAAAGTTTCGAATGAAATTTTTGTATAAATTAAGTTTTGGATAATTGATTTATGAATATAAAATTTCATGATTCTATGATTTTAAAACTGGAATAAACATGAAAAATTGGAAATGCAGCGAATATCTGATTTCAATTGATTAGAAATCAAATATCGCTAAGTATTGAAGGAAAGGTTGAGCTCAAGTTTCTCTACAGACTATTTTTATTCGCATTTCTAATCACCAGAATTGAATTGTTTAGTTGTTCGATAAAATGTTTACCTTAGTCTTGCATGAATATTATCGTTGTCAATGTTTGAACAGAATGGACTGACGAAGAATGAAAATCTAAATTTAGCTGTAAATTATTAAAATTTTATCGAAAGTCGACTAAAGGTTCATCTCTTGTTGTGAATAGAATAATGAAAAAAGTTTATTTTCTAAAATTCTGCTTTTTGTGGCACAAATCAATTAAGATGAAGTTTCTTTTAGAAACGAGTTTTTTCCCCTTTTTTTTGATGCGATAATTTGGATTTCTGGAAATGATTGACTTGATATGAAGCCTTACTGAACAATTAAATCAATTTGCAACTCACGTGTTTTCAGCTCAAAGTTGCTTCTCATCGAATGATTAACTTTCATTGAAATTGATGATCACATGTAAACTGCCCTTATGTAATTCAAGCTGAGTTAATCGAGCTAAATCTGTTTATTAAATTCGATGTAACTGATTGTTTCATTGTCGGTGTAAACTCAACTGATTAATTAGCTTCTCATGGAGCCATTATAAGAAGATTGCTTCTTCAATCATTTCTATTTCTTCTTTTACCCAACAATATTGACCCTCACTGGACTTGTATTTTATCGACACATTTCAAAATGATTATCAACATCAATATTGTCGATTTAATATGATGTAAATGATGTTACAGTTAATTCAATGTATCATCATGTTTGGGTTAAGCCAACAGCATACAATTACAACTGATTATTTCATGTCGTTTATCGAATCATAGTCAATATCATTCAAAGAAGAATAGGAAATGAACAAGAAAAGTTAACCCTTTATCAATTCATCTTGTTCCATATTTCTACTCATGCAAATGAGTCTTTACTTTCAGACAATTGTTAGTAACAAGATACTCAGGTAAATGAATTGTGTTCCTCAAACGATGTTCATTAAATGAAAAACTTCTCACAAATTAATTTTCTGTCTCATCAAACCTCACTTTAACCATTAAATGTTTACCAAAATTGCAACCCTCAACCTTTTAATGAAAACCCAAAGTTTAATAACAGGTTACAGCAAATTATTGTTTAAACAATTCACTTTCACCCAGATATTCATGATTCTGATGAAACGTGAAACTTCAAACCCAATGAGTATTTATTTCTCACTTTGAACATTCCCTTGAGCAGTCGAGATACAAGCGACTCGAATTTTGTGTCTTTTTTTTCTTCTCTTTTTTTCTCTCTTCTTTTTCACTCAGCAATTGAACAGAAGAAACGAAAAATAAAATGAAAAAAAGAAGAAGTTGAATGGAAATGATGGAATCAAAGAGGAAATATTGATATTGAGGTAAAAGCTCAAGGGCAACTTTGCAGGGTAACCTTTCGTTTAGTTGCGATTTCTTGAAAGACAGCTTTAAATACGATGAAATTTAGTGCAAAATTTGCAATCAAAACCATTTTTTTAAGGTTCCTTTTCTCTCTTTTCTCTGTGCCTTGTTTTTGGGCACAAATGGTTTAAATGTTTACATAGGGTTAAATTGCTGGAGGCTAATTAAGATCCAAATCTATCAAACAATTCGCGCTCCTTTTTATGAGCTTCCATTATTTGCAGTTTGAGCATCTTTTTCCTTGCTAAAGGTGTTGCTCTTGTTCAATTCTAGTTTATAATGCAATATATTGTAAGTGTGTAAATGGATAACAAAAAAAGGTGAGAAGAAAAAGAAATGGAAAAATGCCATTCATTTCTCGTAATAATGCAATTCTCATTTCATTCTCAATTGTATCATTTACTTCAATTCTTTCTCTTCTCTGGGAGTCCATTGTTATTGTTATTACATTATATTATATAATATTAACCATTTTTGTCCGCCTTTTGTGTCACCTTTTCTTCTTCAAACCATAAACATGTATCAATCATTAGTTGTTTAGCTTTATGTTAATGTCTACATGTTGCACACTCCATTGTTGCTGGTCAAGCAATTATCGCAAACAAATTATTTCCAGTTAATCTTTGCTTATGTCCAACTTGGACGTTTTTTATTTCCTTCATACTTCGACTTTCGGTTATTGAGGCAAGATTAGCTAGCTTATGACATACTTGAGCATGGGAAGCTTCAACCGATTGATCGAAATAAAAGTTTATAATTAAGTTTGGAAAATTGCTTGAATCAAGTGTTTGTAAATCGCAATGAAAACTGAAATGTTCACAAGAATCAGAAGTGGCAGGTGAAGTTTAGATAAATGTTTTTATCTTATGAACTTTTCGTAAAGATTTGACTTGAAATTTCAGCTCAGATAGGAAATATTTATTGAGCTAAGCTTGTGTTTTTTGAGGTTCAAATTATTTTGAATTACCTTTCAATTTTTCTGTTGCAAATTCAAAGTCTGCAGCCGAGTTAGGCTGAAAAGTTAAGAATTGAATTTCTATTTGAAATTTTGTT
Source organism: Tetranychus urticae (assembly GCF_039701765.1). Taxonomy (NCBI): domain Eukaryota; kingdom Metazoa; phylum Arthropoda; class Arachnida; order Trombidiformes; family Tetranychidae; genus Tetranychus; species Tetranychus urticae. The sequence continues at coordinate 17,097,682 of NC_142958.1, read as the reverse complement.
TATTTTGCATTTCAATTTTTGATTGTATTCTTTGAGATTTCAATTCAATTGTTTGTCTGTTAAACCTGAACTTTTCATCCGTCTGGTAGTACATTTTATGTAAGAAAATTTTATGCTCGTTTCATTAAAGTTTTGAAATCGATATTAATCTTTAACCAGTTTTACAAAATTGAACTTAGCATTTGACTTTTTTTGTAATTAACTTGATTACTTTGATTATTTGTCGAATTGTTTCTCTTTTATGCTCAATTTCAACTCTTTACATTCATTTTGTGATTAATTGTTTAATTTATTGTCTTTGCTTCTTCAACTAACCAACAATGGGCATCCATTTGAAGCAAATTGTTTACCTCTTCTCCTGGTTCATGAATAATTTAATGTTTGTTTCCTTTGATTTCTTCATCTTCACTTTCAATCCTTCAATTCATTTCAATCAATATTGATAAAGTTTACAGACTTGAGCTCAATATTGAAACAATTTACCAATTTTAATCTGAAAACAGCCCACAACTAGTTGCTATTGAAAATACCTGTTGATATTACCAGGAAAAAGGATAAATTTGATACTTTTATCGATTTCAATAGAAAAAGCTATTTTAAAAATGGAAACATGCGAAAAACAAAACAAAACTAAAGAACGCAAAATTGGGTAAAACCCAGAACGAGTCAATTCCATGCAACTACAATTATTACAATTGAATAATCACATTGAACATTTTCTGGTTTCTAACTCAGTATAAAGTAGTCATTTACAAAGTAATAACCAGCAACAACAATCGTAATAATAACAAGCTCAATATTTTCCTTGCCAACTTTAATAAAGTAATACAATTTTTATCTTCATTTTAACATTAAATTCCACTCTTTTGCTTCCCTTCTTCTAACATTCTGATCCAATGCAACCAGTTTCAAGCTTAATATAAATGTATATTTTATTATACATTAGCAAGACTGTGTAAGTCAACATCTTATCATGTCAACTACAGTGTAAAAAGAAGATGAAGAAGAAGAAGAAGAAAAGTAACTCATCTTGCAGTAGAGAGCGTGAAATGATGCAAAAAAGCAAATGAAAACTTAGCCATTTGACTCAATCCACGTGACCTTTATCATCCAACATCTTTCATCTTGATGATCATCATAATACCCGTTATAGATTTACTCTCAATCAAGAGAAATAATCTCTTCAATGTGTCACATTTTTTTCCCTCCTTGTTGGTCGATTCAAGAGTTTTCCCACTTTCTTTATTCTCTTCATCCACCATCATCATCACCACCACTGGCATCACCTTAATCAGTCTTGAGAATCAAATTTATCCTCATCCAATAACATTACATGCTCAATAGTCAATATCAGAATATAAATCAACCAATTGATTAAACTAATATTGTTGACCTTTTTTTCTGGTTTCCTCTATTTTCTGGTTCAAGATGGGAAAAGTAAAAAAAACAATGAAAAGATCAAAAAACCTTTTTTTTCTCTTCGCCTTTACACTTTACATTATTACATGTTCAACAGCTAATAATTTGGTAAATTTAGCTTTTCCAATTGTTGATCAATAATTTGCTCATCTCAATCTCTTCAATCTCATCACCCGTCTTCATTATCATCACCATATTTAACCAGCTAAAAGAGTGAAAGGTGAAGAGAGTAGAGGAAAGCATAGAAAAGGTTATCCTGAAAACCAACAGTTTGATTGATTATGTGGTTACAGCAAATTGACATTTAACTTGACAGGTCAACTGTTGACCAGAAAATGAATTTATACACTTTCATGATTAATTGGAGTGACATTATTATTCTCACATCAATGGTAAAATTCAGTGTAATGATAACAAAAATGCTTTACCCAATAAAGCAACCCAAGTATAATCATTACCTGAAAGGTCTACAGTCTAACTAAAATTGTCCCTTTGGTGGTAAAAATGAGTGAGATTTTCAATGATAATCATTTGAATTGATCCAAGTTTACAATTTTGTCTGGTTTAACCGAAATTAGTTGATTTACAACCATCAAGGCATGATTAATGATCTTTGTCGACTAAGTTTTATCAATTAATGAATTTTTTCTATTGATAAAACCTCTCGATTTGTATCAATGATTAGTTAAATTATGTTTCAATTTGAAGAACCCAAATTTTCTGGTTCACCAAATGAATGTGGGTTAACATTGAGGTAAACAGTTGAAAATGAAATGAAATTTGACTAAATTTTAATCCAGTTTCAATGGGTAAACAAACAATTAGACAAATCAAATCAATTGAACCAGTGAAGGCAAAGCTCTCCACTATAATTATGATTGGAAGCTGAACAAGATGAAGATTGAAAAGCAATTTTATTCAATTGATGGACACATTGCAATTTCACTTTTAATCACAATCAACTGCAACGTGACTCACAACCAATTAATGGTTAATCCATTCACCATTCATAATCAGCATAAACACTTGACCCTCATGAAACACCAGTGGCTAAACAATTCAATTTATTTGTGACCAATTGATGAACCAATTTTAGAGTTTGATAATCCATTTCATCTTTCCTTTTCATCCATGATCAATTTCAACCTCTACATTCAAACAACACTGAAAATGGTTGCAAAAAAGATGATCCAATAAAAACTGGACTCATCTTCAGTGTTGACATGATAAATGAAATCTCTCGAGCATTGAATCTCCTTAGAAACTTTAGCTATTTCCTTCTTTTCCAAGTTACACTTTTCCTTCTTCTTCTTCTCATCATTCCTTAATAGAGATGAAAATGGATTCCGGATACATTATTGAAGTAATTTACATTGAATTTAATGAAGATAATCACTCTTTGCCCTTTGATTTACGCTAAATCAGTTCAAATTGATGAGCAGTCAGTTGATGATAAAGGCAACTCAATAACATCAACAATCTAGTTTATTGTAATAACTGAATAAAAATCAGTTTACATTTTCATCCTTTTCTTCATCTTTGCTTTTTCTCTTCCAACACATTTTTTTTGATTAAACCGACAATTCTGGTTGTAACAATTTTGATGAAAAAAGCAAGTTTGCGAATTGACAAAATTTGAAAATGCATTTAACCATAATAATGTGAATGTAAATGAAAATGAAAAGTTTGATGAAAAAAGTAAGTTCATTTTTTGGGTTCTTCTTTGAGCAAAAGGGAATCTTGGAAAACTGTTATCATGATCATGGTTATGAAGAGCAATTGAAGAGCAATTTTGTCTCTCATCACTCATCATTACCATGCTGGTGATACTTTTGATGAACAAGAAGAAAAGGAAAGAAGAACATTATTATCAAATTACAAATTGACTAAAGGATTTTGCTTCCAATGGATTATTTGTAACTTAATCAAAGTAATCAAGTCTGGATCAATTAAAAAATGAAGAGCAAATTGTTTAATAGATTTGACATTTAAAACATTTGTTTTACTTAAACCATTAAAGTTGATGAAATTAAACAAGTTTAATGGGATTCAAGGAGCATTGTCGTGAAACAAGGGAAGGTGAAGGGAAGGCAACAAATAATATTCACAATGATAATCATAAAGGATAGGATTAGATGAAATAAAATTAGGCAAAGTAAGAAAAGGGAAGAAAAATTTGGAGAAAGAAGAAGAAGAAGAAGGAAAATGATGAAATATAGAGAAAGATGAAGATTAAGAGGAAAGAGTAATGTGTAAGAGAAGAAGATAGATGAGGAAAAAAAATCAGAGGCTAAATCAAAAAAGAGATGAGAAAATGGAAAAAGCAAAAAATGTTGGAAACTTAAGCTTCCCAAAGGATGATGATGAGATGGAGAAGGTAAAGGGAAGTGGAAAAGATGATCAAGATGAAGATGGTGAAGATGGAGGAAGATGGAGGAAAAGAGCATGTTGAGGAGGGTAAAGATGAGGATGAAAAGGTGAAATATGTGAAAAAAGGGAAGAAAAGGGAAGAAAAGAAAACCTGTAGCATTTTCATTGCACAGTTATTTTATAAGCATGGAAGATGATGATGAGAATGATGATGAAAATGAGAGGCTCAGAGAGTATGATTGATTCCATGTAACCATGGGTTACAGTTTCAAGTTGTTTTGATTGTTGTTCCAAAGGAAGGATAAGTTGATGATTTGGCGTTGAAATGGCATAAAGAGACTTGTGCAGTTGCTTTCATCTACCAATATGTCTTCAACCTTCACTCGGTAAACAACATTATTCAATTATTGTTACAACTGTTTCCACTGTTACTCATCTTTTGCCTTCTCATTATTTAGTAATCAATTCTTGCATCTTTTACCTTTCATTTTCAATTAATTCAACAAATCATTCCTCAAAATCATCATGATTGATTATCAATTGTAATTTGTTTCACTTCACTTTAAACGTTCAATTTGTTTTATTTCTAATTTCTTTTCTTTTCCTTGTCATTCTCATTTAACCAACATTGGTCTGACTTGCTTTTTTCCTCTTCTTCTTCTTTTACTCTCTTCAATCAGGTTAAAAAACGATTTGTTACTTCACCTTCATTATCATCTTTACCTTCATCTTCATCTTTACCTGGCTATCCAAACCTTGAAAGTCAATCTTCCCAATCGTTGACTGTGCTCACAGTCTCATTATGTTTAACCGTGTTTGCTGCTCTCATTGCTGGACTGGTTTTGTTTGTTATCCGAAGGAATCAAAATTTACGATCAAAACTACGTAATCTAATTGGTTCAATTGGTTCAGCTGAAGAAGGAAATGAAACTGCATCCGATTATGAGGTAAATACAAGTCTTGATAATAAATAAATGACTGGGAGTAAAAAATCCCTTCAACAGATTCTATTCGAAATATGGAAATTTTCCATTCAATGTTGAAGAGCAATGAAGGTTTATAACTAGCAAAGTCAATGAGACTTATCAAATGATTTGTTTCTTCATTATTATATGACAAATTTTGGGCCATTTTATTCAATGTTAGATTTTAAATGTTGCATTTTTGCTCTTAATTTTAAAATTTACTTTTGTTCAATTTTAGGACCTTTGTCGTCAACGGATGCAAGGTAAAAATCGCAAGAAATCTGATAAAGATGAAAGCAGTTCGCCTGGTTCAAAGGGTAAAACAGCTTCCTCTGGTTCAAACAATAACAATTGTGATGTTAAAACGGGCAAAACTGGAACTGACAGTAAATCAATCGATTCTGGACCAGAACCCTCACCACCATCAAGATCATCAACCTCTTCATGGTAAGTGAACAATTTAACCTTTTCTCACCATCTGCTGATTCCATTGAAAATGGAGAAAAAAAAACTGATCCAAAGAAAAACTTCATCCATCTTATTCAATGAGATAACCTCAAAAATGATAAAATAAACTCCCAGTTGAATTGAAATTTCAGTTTTTTCTTCTTCAGTAAAAATAACGTTTGATTAAATATAAATATCTAGTTATTTTATCATCAAAAAGCAAACCATTCTCAAGAGTTTATTCAAGATGAAAATGAAAACCATTTCAATACAATTTAGACTGAAACATGATACGAGTCCTTGTAACTCCCAGTGAACTTTATTTTCAATGGAATAAGAAATTTCCAAAAAAAAATATTCTCAAGTTGCGTCCAGCTTACATGAAATTGTAACCTTGAATTTTTGAAGAAAATTATTGGAAAGAATAGAAAATTCTTGCATTATCATTGCAACCTTTTCATCTTCTTTTCCTTATATTCCATTAATCAACTCTGAGTGGAGAGAAAAAAAAGTCGAAGAAATTTAATCTTCACCATTTGTTAGAATTCTTATTCATGGTTCATTGAAGAGATTTACTCAAGCTGCAACTCGAAGTCATTAAACTTTATCAACACGATAATCACTCCAAGTTATAGGTTGTTCCTCTGAACCAGACAATTGAACATTTTTGTTGAACAAGTAAAGGCATTAAGTTGGAAAAGGGAAGAAAATTTCAAGCTAACTTCAAATTTCCGTTTCCTTATCAATGAAATGGAGAGAAAAATGTCAAAATTTCAATTGACTTGAAGAATCATGAAAAGATTCATGAATGAATAGATGCAACAAATTTCAAGTTTCAACTTTTCAACATCATTATCATTCTCGGGTTTAAAGGTGAACCTGTGAAATTAAAGGCAAATAATGAATGGTAATGTTGTATAATGCTATGCATGGAAAAATTCACTGATAATGAATAAGAGAATAAAGAATGCTGATGAATCAAAGACAAATAAAAGTTATTAGTTTTGCATTTCGATAACAATATGGAGTTTTTTTTTCTTCTCTCTTTTACTCTACTCTTTATCAGGAAACTTAAAGAGGTAAATGAATAAAAACATTTCTGAAAATGGAATTATTGTGTTGCTAGAATAAGATGGTGATTGAAGGAAGACAAGTATAAGAAAGAGTATTATATAAGAATATGGTTTTTCTTACAAAAGAATATTTTATCATTTTTTTTCTTCTTCTTTCCTTAACAAAGTTCCACTGCTTCTATTCCGTTCTCATGAGATTTCAATAGATAATACCTTTTTTGTTCAAACTCGGATCTGTTAACGTTTGTAGATGCAATGAGACACTCATAATAATACCAAATGTGAATGTTGATACAAAATAGTTTAATACTTTTCGTTTTTCGTCTCTCTTCTTGTAATCATTATTTTCTTCCTTTTTATTATCTTTCTTTCTTGCCCATTCATTCATCTCTCGAATGTATAGTTGGTCATCATCTTGATCATCTCTGTGATCATCTTTTACTTTGCTTGTCATTTTTCCTGCCCTTCAACTTGTTTAAGAAAACATCATTTTTAGTTCATTCAGATGAATCAGTTTTCTTGCCCTGAAATGACCAATGAAATGACTTTCACTTAATTTGCTCCAAGATTTATTCGTATTGTCATTGTTTTGTTTATCATCATTGTTGTTAACTTGATTGTTACTCTCTTTTGATTGTCCATTATCAAAATTGTACAACATTTTCATTTTTAGCTTTCTTTTGCTTTTTTCCATTCCTATTACTCTTTCTTCATCTTATTTGTGTATATATTTTGCTGTGTTTACATTCAATGGTCATCAAAATGGTGTATAATAAATCAATGATGATTCTTGGTCAAACATTGAATAGTCTTTCATTGGAACATGTTGCCCTTAATTGTTGCCTTTTTGCTTCTTCATTTGTTTTCCTTGTTGTATTTCAATTAATCAATACAGTTTGATGAAATTGCTCAATCTGACTCATTTACTAATCTTGGTCCGTTCACTTATTGTCATCATTTTGATTTCAATCTTTTCTTTGCGTGATCATATCATGGACAATCAGATGTAAAATAGTTCAAGCACGATATATAGACTTGGTTTGTAGCTTCAAATCTCGTATAAACGACCCTTTTAAGTGTATAATCATGAACCATTTCTGATCGATTCTGGTTTAGCATTTAAAGCTTAAGCAGCAATTAAACATGATTTGCTAAATGGTAACATCCATTTGAAAAAGGAAACATTGTAGTTAAATCAAAGTTAACGGCTAATAATTGGCTTTCAAGCGAATGATTAGAAAGCATAAACTGCGAAACCATGTTGTTGAGACTGATATTCATTCTTTTCTTTTCACTTTTTAATTTTTCTCATGAAAGGAGTGAAGAACCAATTACTTCCAATCTTGACATATCAACTGGTCACATGATTTTGAGTTACATGGAAGATCACTTGAAAAATAAAGATCGTCTGGCAAAGGAATGGGAAGCTCTCTGTGCATACGAAGTAGATCCATGTTCAACCACAGCAGCACTTTTACCTCAAAATGCATCCAAAAATCGTTACCCAGATGTACTTCCCTTTGATCATTCCCGGGTCATTCTTAATGATCTAGCCAATTCAAATCGATCTGATTACATTAACGCTTCCACCATAACAGACCATGATCCTCGTTCACCAGTTTACATTGTCACTCAAGGACCAATGCCTTCAACTGTTGCAGACTTTTGGCAAATGGTTTGGGAACAGGGATCAGTCATAATTGTAATGTTAACTCGTCTACTTGAAAATGGTGTCGCCTCATCAGCTCGCTACTGGCCTGAAGAGGGTTCAGCTTTGCATTCCAACTTTGAGGTTCACCTTGTTTCTGAGCACATTTGGTGCGATGATTATCTGGTTCGCTCCTTCTTCCTGAAAAACATAAAAACCAATGAAACTCGAACTGTAACCCAATTTCATTATCTTTCCTGGCCTGAGAATGGTGTTCCACCCAATGCAAGATCACTACTAGAGTTTCGAAGGTAAGAGCAAAGTTGAACCATTATTTTTTTATCCAATCTCATGGGTCTTCTTTCAAGTAATCTGTGAAGAAGAACAAAAAGATTCAAATTAATATCGAACAATGTATATAAATTATAAAACTGATTCAGTTAAATGAACAAAAGAAGGTAAAAGCGAAGCAAAAACAAATTGTGAAAACAAGAGTGCAATAGCATCAATTGAACATTTAAATACCACCAATGATAACATTTCAATCATTTTTCTTTCATCATTTTTGTGAGTGGTGCAATTTCGCCATAAAATAACCTACTAATTGCATAGTCACAAAAGTGATGGTAGCGGAATGATCATCAACTCTACTCTCATCACTAACCACCACTAATCTACACCATCCATCTTCATCACCATTGCATTCAAGACAAAAAAACTGTCAAACCAAATCCGGAAACATAAACAGATGATATTTATACTAGAAACATCTTATTGAATGGGAAAACAGAATGAATTTATATCATCATAATCATCATTATTATTATCGATATTACCATAGATATTAATCCAAGTCATAGACACTTTTTCACAGAATAAAAAGTGTTCATTCGTGTCCATTTCACTGTCAACAATCCCATTCTCATGTGTTAATATAAATGTATAACTTGGATATTTATGATAATCATGTTAATATTATATCTTTTCAACAAAATCTGTAAAAACAAAGCCCTAGTCAAACCTGAATAGAACTGCCAATCAGAATGAGACAGGACAGGAAGAAAAAAGAGAAACAAAGAGAAAAGAAGAAAAAAAATGAATTCAATCGCCATTATCGATTTTTATCCACCAATGAATAATTCGGATATGTCCATGTAGATCAAAAAATATCTCAAAATAATTTCCTGTTCTATTAATAATCAGAATATCGAAGAGCGAAGAGAAGGTAAAAATATACCCAAAAAAAGAGAGCAACAAGCAACCTACAACTTGCAACTAATTTCATATACATTTACTTTTCCTCATCATTTACTTTTCTTGATACCAAACTTGGAAGTAATAACTTCTCAAATGGCACTGATAATGCTATTTAGATTATCTAATAACTCAATGATAATAAACAAAATGAAATAAATAATGATGATGATAGTGGTGATATAAAACTTTCTGTCGTTTATCTTTTTCCTCTTTATTTTGCTTCCCTTTTTCCTTCATTATCCTATTATCCTTCCATGCGTTTTTGTATCTTTACATCTTCACTTTGTTGCTTTAATTTTTCCACAGGAAAGTCAACAAGTCATACCGAGGTCGATCATGTCCAATTGTTGTACACTGCAGGTAAGATATAACCCTTGAAATGTTGAATGTCTACAGGAAATAAAAAGGCAGAGAGAAAAAATGAAATGAATGAAACAAAAGAAGACGAGAAATGTCAGAGTAAAGCATGAAAACAATGGCAGAAAAAAGTTACTCACTGGAAAACTGAAAAAAAACAATCGATTAATGTTGATATTGATTTTTATTTTCTTTCTTCTTTTTCCTTATTCGTGGTTCCTTGCCTTTTGGGTCATCATGAAAACCATTTTCACAATAATGATGAATAACCAGTGATGGAATAGGTCGAACGGGTACCTATTGTCTAATTGACATGGTCCTAAATCGATTAGCCAAAGGTAGGTTGTCTTTATGTTAACTCCATTGGAAGAGCAAAAATTGGAAACATTTTTCTCTTTTTTTTCTTGTTCATTCCTTTTTGCTTCGCCATTCATTGATTAATCCATTTTCATGCTGATAGCTGATAATATTGTTACAACAGCTATGAATCGAATGTTGTCTTCACTGGAAACAAAAATATAATAACATTAAAAATTGATACAAAACTCATAAATTTATAAGCAAAAAAGCTGTTCAATTTTTCACATGAAAAGATTAATCAGGAAACTAATTTTGTCTCACTTTTTGTTGGTGCTTTTTTTAACCACCATTAACAACTGTTAGATTGATGTTGCAAAAATTTGTTGCTATCAATCACATTGAAATGAATCAATTTACTGTTTAGGTTTTTGTTACCTTTCCATAGTTGGTGAAAGAGCTAAATTTATTCACAAAGTTGATTACTACTGGTTGATTCCCTATTCATTTTTGATCAAACATTAACTTTTCTGATACAATTTGAATGTTTTTTTTGTCTTATTTTCTCGTCTATTCTGCTTCTGTTTTAATGATTCAATTTTATTTGTCTTTTTAGTTGACTTATTCCGTCAATTTATCTATCTTGTTTCATCATTGCAATGTGATTTTGGGTACATTCAATTGAATACTTTTTGCCCTTTGTATTTGCTTATCCAATCTTGTTGGTTAAATTTAGAAAGTAAATGCAACAAGTGAAGCAAAAGGTTGTAAAAATGGGTTCAATTGAAACATTTACATTTCTTTATAACTGTCAATTGTGTTCATCAAAACGAATAATTTACCCTTTTCTGTGTTTTCCATCAATTTAACATTTATCATGAAAGAACAGTCAAGATCAACTTGAGCTAACCCAATTGACTAAATGTCTGTTACTGGTAATGATGGACATGTACAGATTCAACTAAATGTGGTATTTGCCTGGTCTGTGAATAATATAATCAACAATTCTTTCAAGTCCATATCAACTGGACTCGGAATTTTATCTCCATTAAACATTTGAAAAGCCAGTTTGCTGCATCGATGTTTCACCATTTCTTGTCACCAGATTGTCATTTAACCAAGCGAACCCTTTTGACATTACTTAGCCTTGATTTACAACTGGAAAAGTAGCTCGTTTCAGGTTAAACAATCTGGTTTGAATTAGATTAAAGATGAAGAGTCACAATTTGTACAGATAATTGGACTGAATATCTGCAGAAGAAAATGAAGTTTGATCCAAGAAAATAGCCAGCATCTATATCAAGATATACTCTTCATTGACCAATAATAGAAGTGCAATTTGCCTTTAATCCATAATTACTGCATCCATAATCAATCATCCAAGTTCCAGGCTTATCTTGACTTGTGAATTATGATAATTGGCGTTTACTGTCCAGAAAAAGAGAGAAAAAATTGAGCAACAATTAGAATGGACAAATGATATAATCTAAAAATATCTTGACATTGATTCAATATGGTTTGTACATTAAAGGATTTACTATTAGCTGAAAATAACTCCAAGATTATGCTGAGAATGAAAATAACCCAACAAAATTCATATAATTTACCTTTTATTGAATCTATTAATATTAATGATGTGAGATTCACGGGTTTTAACAGACAATAACTTATTGCTCAGCCAAATTCCTGAATAACAATTTCAACATTGAATACTCTGATCCATAGGAATTGCAATTAGTAAACTAGCTTTGTAATTATCTCTAGTTTTAATGATAACCTTTTTTTCAACCTTTCACATTGTTAACTTCATTATTATCAAATTACTTTTTTGGTTATACTTTTTGTAGGCTGACTTTTTTTCTCTCACACAGCAACTCTTGGTATTTGTCAATGTTGATGACATTTTACTAGTCAAAATCAATTTAAAGTTGACTTCATTATTGACTGAGTATAAGACTTCTCAATGAATAAATGAACATGTAATACTATTGAGTAAAAGAAGGGAAAATGAAAAGGAAATCCAACAAGTTATTTCTATGACTTTTCAAAGATCTCTTTTTTGTTGTTGTCTTGAATTTGGTAATAGGTGAATGAGAGGAAAGTGAAAGGTGATGGAAGGTGTTGCATGGAAAGGAATGGATAAGTAAGAGTGAAAAGGGTAACAAGTTGAAGGAAAGACTCACAAATTAGATTACATCGTGATCATACTTGGAATGAGAATTGATTGCATTATTTAACACAATTATCATCCTGATGTGAGTTTGTTTATTGATTAAGGGTACAAACACTGGAATCTGTTAGCTTTGGTTAGATGGCTTTTGCTTGCTAATGTCTTGTTAGGCTCATCAATGAACATATTGTAACAGCCAATTCAACTTTGAATCCGCATCTTAAATCAGGGAAGATATCATTTGATTCCTAAAATCAGGAAGAGAGTAACACATTTAACAATATTACCATGAGCTTCCTTGTTGGATATCCATTCACTTATTGTTGATATTTACTGGTATTGGTCTTGTTGTTGTTTAATGTTTCCTAAATCTCAGAGTTTTGGTCCCATAAAAGCAAGTTGTTAAACACTGTTTTTACACCATAAAAGTTGAGATAACCAATCATTTATGTTTTAATGATTCCCTGACGTAAGTTTTATTTCATCGTAAAACTGAAAATCTGGTGAAAAAGAGAGAAAGAATCAATATTAAATAGTCAATCAAATTACAGTTTATGTGGTAGTATAGTTTGAACCCAAGCATATTACAAGTTGTGGCAGAAGCAAAAAAGTGCCAAAGTCATTTTATTGAAATATTATCAATGTTTCTAAATTGTTTATTTAACAGTTTTACCAGCAGTATTAATATCAAATGAATCTAATTTAATCTATCATTAAAGTGATAGCTGTTAAAGTTGATGAAAATTTGTCACTACAAGAACCAGAAAGAGCAGTAATAAGGTAAAATAGGCAGAGAGTTGGGAATCAAAGGTTGGTAAAAAGGTTCTGTAAAAGGGATTTATTATGTTGGCTTGCACTTGGATTGATTAATTAAAACAGAATCAATAGATAAGACTACAATAAATAATTATAACATGTTTAAGCTGTAAACTGATTCAGCTTTTGGATGAATAAAAATTAATAACATGATTAATTTTAGACCCATTCAAGATGGCAACTGTTGGTAATGTTACATGTGATTCTGTCAACTCGTTTAATTGGTTGAAATACAAGCATCAACAGAAACGATGATTATATCAATACAATCCAAATGTGCATCCAAATTGGGTGGGTTTGTAAATAATTAGCTAATAATTAAAAACAGATTATCTTAAGAAGCTTATGCTTGTTACCCAAGATGTTACAAGCTATTCAAGTCGATTTTAATGTTTCAATTAAAAGGAAAGATCTTTTGTTTTGCTTCTATCCACATAAATACACAAACACACGCTCACTTATAGCGAAATGAGCTCGAGTTTTCAGCAAAATTGTTCATTTGAAACTGAAGAGAGAGAGAAAGAGAGAGAAGAACAGCTTTCAGATTATCTGCTTCCCCATTAACCATTGTTCATCTTCAGAACACTCTTCTTCTTATCATTTGCTTTTGTTTAAAAGAGTAAATCTTTTTCCATTTTCTTGAATCCTTTACTTTGATTTTTCCTTTGCATCAAAACACACGAAGGGATTGTTTTTCTTTGTCCAAAAAAGTATAAAAAATTGTTCCATTTACGGTAGCTTAGATTTTCTTTGAGAATCGATTTAATTCCTGTTTAACAAGCCTACCTTTTCCTCTTGCTTAACTTCTAACAAAGACGTGAAGGGATTGATGCAGAAAAGATGAGTGAAACTATGGAGAGAGAAAAAAAACAGAAATAAGATGAGGAAGATGAAGATAAAAGAGAAGGTAAAATGTAGGAGTAAACATTGCCCTAATCTTCAAGATTCCAGGTTTACTTACCCAATTTTTTTCTTTTTCATCTCTTATTTTTTGTCTTGTAACGTCGTTATAATACATTTTATCTAATCTCCTGTGAGATTTTCATGGTCGCTTTCAGTATTTGCAGATTCCTTTCATCAACAGAATCTTGTTCATCCAAATTCATTCTCTATTATTTAACCAGTTTTGTAACCATTGGTAACAATAGTGAACAATTTTCCTCAACTTTTCATCTTGCCACTTCAAATCACTTCAATAAACAATCGTTTCTCAACTAAATTGTCTTTTCATGATTGTCAGGATGAAAGAATTTTTCTCTCGGTAAAATATGTTTTCTCGTTGAAGCTATACATCAGCCTTGTTTAGTCTGTTTATGAAAGGTGAAGAAATGAATTGTCTCTATTTTGTATCAACAGGTATTTTTCAATATGCTTCATTGATCCGTGAAACTCTTTCTGCCATAACTGTTATGATGAAAAAAGAAAAGAAAATGATTAGATGAAGGAAATACATAATAACTCAAGTTATCAGGTCAAGAGATGGAGTGAAATAATAAAGGAAGGATAAACTGATTATAGAACTTTTGAATTTTGTCTTCTAATCTGTACCAGAATTAGTGAACAGAGACGCAAACGATTTTTCAAACATGATCAATACCGTTCTTTGGTTGGTTAGAATCCATGTTATTTGAGAAGAGAGAAAAAATTTTGAATGAAAGATGATGATAATGGTGAAGTTGGAAAACTGTAAGATGATGAAATGAAACCTGTTCGAGTAAGGTCAAGATAAATAAAAAGTAACTTAAGTGAATGTCAGTAATGGTTAGAAGTGAAAAAGTTGAGCTTCAGTCAATGTATTATCAATTATCATTAATTATTAGGTGAAACTCATGATCTTAAGAGTCTATCTGAATGATGATGTGAAAGATGATGATAATGATGGCAGGGAAGGAAGCAAGATAAATATTGAAGGTAATGGAAACATCAGGATGAGATAGAAGATTCAGTCAATACATTACAAGTCAATTGATATAGATAAACTTGGTGAATGTTGATCAATAGCTCAATTTTAGACCTATTTGGTGACTAATGATAACATATGAATATATTCATAATCAATAAAGATCGATGGAAATTTCAATCAATTTTGATTGAAAAATTAAAGTTGAATAACATTTCTTTTGCTTTTCCTCATTGTCAGTTTGCATTGTTCCATGAAATCGATGAGCTTCTCGTCAGTAAATGTAGATATGATATCATCACAATCTAAATGTAAAGAAATAAAGTTGAAATTAATAGAATTTTTTTCTTTCCATTCTAAAAGTCAATTTAACTTTGGGTTAAGAATATAAAGGTAACAATATTTACATTTCATGCTCTATTACCTTTTCTACTGATATATTTAACAATTAGAATTGAAATTGTGTCAGGGAAATATAATTATGGCATATGAACAAGCAACTTTTTCCCATCCAAATGTAATTTCCATAAGGCTGAAATTAAAGCGATTGATACTGTATACAGAAAAGGTTAAATAGAAGAGGAAAAGAATGTAATTTATTAAGCTTACCACATTTCCAGCCTTTATTTATTCCATATTTCATGGAGAAGATAAACTTGAACTTGATGTATTAAAGAAACATCATCAAGATCATAATATTAAACATTAGCTTTCCACCCTGGTCTTTCCATTCCCTCTTTTCAGGTCCTTGTCACACACTAGATTGAGAATAATATAAAAGCTTAACAGCAACTTATGAACCTATGAAGAGGAAAATGGAGAAACAAAAAATCTTATTACATTAAAATAAAAGCATTAATATATATGCACAAAGAAGGAGAAAAAAATAAAGCATAAAAATGTATGCAATTCTGATATATTCAATGCTAACAGGCTTATTCAATATATATATGCTGTAATAATAACAATAATACTAATAATTCCTGAAATATATCTTTTTACGTCGTTCTTTTTTCTCTCTCATTCGCTACCTTTTACTCTGAATGTATATTTTTATATACAAATTGATGGAGTGGATAAAAAGTACGCAAGAATGATTAAATGTTATAAATAAATATATGCATATCAAGTCATACATACATCAGGTATAATCATTTTTAGCTTAACTATTTTATCGATATCATCTTCTTTTCTTGATCCAAATTGTGACTTCCTTGCCCTCGGCAAATCTCGTCTCGTTGAATTGATTCTATTATTCATGGATCCATTAGCACTTGAAACTCAACTCATCACATGACAATTCGGTCTAATAGCTAAATCTCCAGCATATGTGTAAATGTGTGGGAAATATTCCAACTTGATATAAAGCTGATTCCAATTTCATTTTGACATTTGCTCCTTGACTTGGCTCGAGTTTTGCGTCTATTCCCACTCTCCTTTTGAAGTTAGATACAGCATTTTGTAAGCTGGAAAGAAGCAGCACAAAAAAAACAGATTTTCCCTGCAAAATGTTTATATGCACATGTACATAATCATTCAGTATGAACATGTAAGTATTACCTTGATGGAAAATAAGCAAAAAGATTCTGCTTTGACTTGCTTATGAATATTTCATTGATCCACTAAATGGAAAAAGTGAATTTGAGAAGCAAAAGATCTTTCCTTTCATCATGCCTTTCATTTTCTTTCTTTTTGGCCACATGAATGTTGACTTGACTTTACTCTTTGCTTTTCAGTTTCCTTCTTTCTTTAGTATGCTTTTGTTGGTTCAGTTGTTGACACCATTGTATCTTGACAAAACAGTTTTCGAGTTTAATACCTTTATCATCATTCTTATTACTCCTACTTTTTACTTCTTTCCAACCTCTTATTGTTGGTACCATTGCTGATGATGGAGATAACTAGGTCTTCAGAATCTGCTTGTTGATGGCTTTCCAGCACTATTCATCCACCTTTTTTTTGAATAATGAAAAAAATATACGTAAATTGTATCAGATTGGTTTCCCATTCTTTAGCCTTTTCTCCTTCTCTGGCTTCTTATTCATTCCTGAAGATTTTAGTTTCCTTCATTCAACAAGTAATTCTTTCTTTTCATCCTTTCCATTGATGATAATAATGATTATGTTTCTGTAGTTCCATTCTTCGACAGCATCTAATATAAAATGTAGAACATTTATTAGATTGAGCTTGCAGGAAAAAAAAGACAAATAGCTTATAAATTGCTCTCAAATTGCAGTGGAAATATGAAAAATGGTGTTTAGCTTTGAACAGTTATGGCAACAAATATTTTACTCAATTTTCTCCTTCACAGTTAGTCTTTTTCGCTTTCCTTCTTTTCCCTCATTTCTCATCTAATAAGTTTAGTAAATCTATTTCGACAATAACTATAAATATATTAATAATAACTCGTCACCAGAATTGATTGTTGTTCACTTTTCTCTCTCAAATTCTCTACAATTGACAATTAGCCTCAAACTTCATTATTTGCTATTTACTCAACATAGAGCATGGCTATTCCAAGGCAGTACATAAATCTTTTGAATAACTCTGATTGTACAAGGTTCAGTTGAAATACCTTTAATGAATTTCTCCCAATTGACTATCAGTTTCTTAGAGAGAGATTATAACATTTTTGTGACACAAAATATCCACTCAAATAAATAAGATCCAATTTACACAATGGTTTCAGTATTGTTCATGTAGTCGCATTAAGATTACGAATCAGCTGGTAATAAGTGCCTGTAAATAAAGAAAGAAAACAGATCTATAATTTGTAAGTCAATCAGATGATTATAACATAAAAATAGGGTCTAATAGAAACCAATGATCAATTACAAAAACACACTGATGGAGAAATACATTGAGAAAACTGCTAATTAATTAGCCTAACCAAATATAGCCTTAATTCACTGATGATTGTAACGAATACACAAATGGAAAAAAATTAGTTACTAGTGTTGCTCATTTTATTGTAACCTTCCATAACAATTAACTAGCATAAGATAAAATTGGCATCAATTTGAGGCAAATCTATTGAAAATGTCTTTACCACTTACCCAGTAAATTAAGTTACATTTACAATTGTTTTCAGGAAAAAAGTCGTTATCAGACTCTAAATCCAATCTCCCTTTGGTTGAACATTACTTGAACAAAACTGAATCACAGGCAAGCACTTACAAGAGACAACAGTCAACAAAAGTGATTAACAGAAACTGGAAAAATAACAGAAAAAAGAACAAAAAAGACAAAATAAAAATGATAGTAAAACAGAAATGACAATTCAATATTACTAAACAGGAATGTCTCTTACCCAATAAATTGTATAAGCCCAACGATCGGCAAGTGGCATGGCCAAAATTATTCCAGCAAACATTTCAATTTCAAAAAAATTGATGAAGAAAAATTAATTTAAAATTAACAAAGAAAAATTTTATGACCAAAAACCGTTTGAATATCCGATTACTCAATGTGAAAATCACATGATCAAGCAACAATCCTTTTTAACCGCCAATCAAAGAGTAGATGCTTCAATCTTTGCCGCCAATTGACTAAAGCGCGCAATAGTTGATTAATTTTGATTATTTTAAAATATCTTCCTTTATTATTATAATTGTGATTTTTCATAAATATTTAATTACGATTTATTTTCTCTTTATTAATAGGAGCCAAGGAAATTGACATCGCAGCCACGCTGGAACACATTCGTGATCAACGCGGTGGAAGTGTAAAATCAAAGGCCCAGTTTGAATTTGTATTGGAAGCCATTGCTGAAGAAGTCTCGGCCATCCTCAAAACTCTGAAGCCCAATTGATTACGTGTTGATTTCCAATGATTGAACCCAAAAGAATTTAGTTTATAATCAATCCAATTACACACCAATCAATATTAAAACATCAAACAGTAAAAAAAATGGACAAGCCTTTAAACACAAACACATCAACAACCTTAAAATTGATCGATGGCAAAAGGGTCAACAAACATTCTCCTCATACTTAACATTTGTTTTCAAGCTTCACAGAAATAAAAGGAACCCGAATTATCAACAACCACACCTTCAAAGCAAATCTTTATATACACCATCAATACCTGTAATCAAACCAGAATGGGATTCATATTCAAGAACAGAGAAAAAGAAAGTCATAACAAAGCCATCTGCATAAGTCCATATTGTTGGATTGTCGTCATCTTTGATTAATCATTTCAATTATTTGTTTAATTACCTTTGTTTTTGAGTTTGTTAAATTTCATGTTGAATTCGTTTTGCTCTTTACATTACTTTTCATTTCATTGATTCAGAAATGGTGACAAATTTACTTTCCATGATTTTACAGAGAAGAGAAAAAGGAAACCAAATCAAGCAAACAAACCAAATACAAATCATCAAATGTCTGTGTTGAGATTATTAACTTAATTCTTCAAATTGCTCTAACGCTAATTGTTTAAGGCAATCAATCACTCGTCTTCTTAACCTTTAACCATCATTTCCTTGTTTCACCCCAGTCTTTACCTTCATCATTTACCAAGACAAAATCTTTCGAGTTGATTCCTCATTTCCCATTAAATTCACAAGCAAAATAATCAAAAAAAACACTCATTAATTAAAGAAAAATTAACTGATTACCTGGAAAATTCCAGGATAAGATATTTATGTTTACCTGGAAATTGTTGTTTAGTGGGATAAAATATACACACAATTCAACAAAAAAGTCGTAAATAAACAAATAAAAATCGTACCTCTACCATGAATTTCAATTCAATGAGTAAAATGATTGCTTTGAAATTTAGTAAGCATTCGTGAACTCGGGATACACTCATTTTACCGACAATTTTACAGATTTAAATTTCTTTCAATTGTTAATATATTTCAGAGTCAATCAAGTCATTCACAAATCAATTTTCATTTTATTTGCATTCAATTAAATTTATCATGATACAATTTACAGTGTATTACGCAGTTAAGGGTGAAAGCATTGGTAAAGTAACAGAAAGATTAACAGTTAAAATTTAGCTATTTAGGTATTAAATAATCTTTGAACCAATCAACAAATGAATTTTCTATTCTGTAGACGGCTCGGTCTCTGGACTCGCATTTACTTGAGTATCTGTCTGCGGCGTAACCTTTCGTCGATAAATTTTAATACCAGTTGCCATTGAAATGGTCAATCTGTCAATAATTGATACACCAAACCACATACTCAAAATACTTCCGACAAAAATAATGTATTCAGAGAAAATTTGATTCGGTTTGGAACTGTAAATAGTACCAGGAAATTTAGACGCTTGAATCACAAGAACACTGTAACTTTGCGATACCTCGTCCGTTAAGATCTCTTGTTTAACCTCATAATCTATCTTTTGACATTGAGGCAGACGAAATGTTTCATAACATGCTTTATAAACTGGCAAAGCTTTCGATTGATCATTGATGAATGGTAAAGCACCAGAATATTTACCAAAAGGAAAGACAGCAGCATGATACAGTGAAGGCGGTTTCATAGCAAGTAGTCTGTTATTGATACAATCGGCAAGAGCCGAATCTCGATCATAATCAATGCAATTAGTTTCATATGGATATTCAAGTAAACTTGTTACAATCTTTCGATACTGAATTATGCTGAAAACCAGTCCATCTTCTCTGTAAGGAATTGTTGTATAATAAATGGGATTAGGTTCAATGTTTGAGTTGAATGAGGACAATTTAAAGCCGTATTTAGCATTTATCATGTTACCCACGGAAATAAAAGAAGTGCCAGATGCGAAAAGGTTTTGTGCTTCAATTTGTAAAGGTTTAGAGTTGTTTAGACAAGAGATACGAATATGGAAACTATTCGAAGAGAAAAATCTTTTTAATGAACAATATTTGTTTAAAACATTGTTATCATTATCATGTTGTATCCAAAGACCATGTATTTGTGTTCTCGCATCAAATGACAACTCTTCAATATCTTTAACTGTAATAAATTCAGCAATTTTATTGGAACTTTGGCGAGCGTTTTTGAGTACCCATGAACACAGAATAGGATAAGAATCGGCAGTTATTTTTGAAGCATCAAATTGATCATCATCTTCATGTAAATAAGAACAAACTTCAGCCATTTGTTTAGGATAACGTTCATATAGTCGACTAATGTTCAATACTGATGCCAAGGGTAAACTAATGTCTATTTCAGGTAGTTCAATACAATCTGGATATTTAAATGAAACTTCGTTTCGAACTTTGAATGCCAAATAGTTGCCTGTGGCATTTAAAAGTTGAGCTGCACAACCAATGACACAAAAAAACTTGACATAAGAGTGAAATCGTTTGAAGTTTGGTGATTCGATGAAGGTTTCCATGATATCGAAAGAGTGGATGAAGTAAACTGCTGAAGGAAAAGCCAGCAGAAAATGTATAAATAAGTACAATAGAAGGAAAATTATTTCATTTTGAGCAGAATTATGTTTAAATACTGATTTCTATTGAAAATCATTTCAACAAATTGTAACATTCATTATAATTGATGAATCTATTTGATTGATGGGCAAGCCGCCTTAATTTTTCCAAATGTTGATAAAAACATTCAATCAACATTTTCTTTTGCTTCTGTAGCTCAATTCTGACATTCAAAGGTAATAGAAACAAACGTAAATTTTGCACACACTGGATAAAGGTCACACAACAGGTAATGATTAAAATTAGATTTGATTGAGTATTGATGTCTATTTCAACTTGTATTATTAATATTACATATTATCTCTCTCTTTCGTATTTATCATTTACTTTATTCAGTTATAATAAAATCATTATCAAGACAAAATTGGAGTCAGAGAAGGTCGATAATGCATGTAGTGGTGATAATGAAAATTAGTTTTAAACTAACTAATTAGCAATAGAATTTTATAATTGATCACTAGCACTAACAAGGGAAGTAAACGTAACCCTTGGTAAAGATTTGAATGAGAGAGGTATCATTGGATAAAGCATGTTGAGTTAGCTCATGAGATGGATATGATTTAACTAAATTACTTGATTTCCATCAATATAAAGTTGAAATCAATTTTTTATTTCAGTCATTCAATTTTCAGGAAAATCATAACCAGATTACATTTGCAATGAACCTTCACCATTCACAGATTGTCTTTCGTCATTGAGCTGCTTAGTCCAACTCAATGTGTTACGATTAGAGATGTCATCGATACGAATCAATTCTTTTTGCGAAAATGAGAATCGATTAGCTGTTCCAAATATCGATAAACTTGCCATGTTTTTGTCCATACTATTGCTAATAATATATTCTCGTATTTCTGAGTTAAGTTAAAGTCTTTTTTGATATTTTTTAATATGGTTTCTCCATTTTCATTTTATTTGCATTAAGTTCAATTTATTATTTTACAATTTATTACGCAGTTAATGGTGAAAGCATTGATAAAGTAACAGAAAGATTAACATTTAAAATTAAGCTATTTAGGTATTAAATAATCTTTGAACAAATTAACAAATGAATTCACTATTCTGAACCAGGCTCGGTGTCTGGACTCGCGTTTACTTGAGTATCTGTCTGCGGCGTAACCTTTTGTCGATAAATTTTAATGCCAGTAAATACATACAAATAATGTATTCAGAGAAAATTTGGTTCGATTTGGAGCTGTAAATAGTACCAGGAAATTTTGACGCTTGAATCACAAGAACACTATAACTTTTCGATATCTAGTCCATTAAGATCTCTTGTTTAATCTCATACTCTACCTTTTGACATTGAGGTAGACTGAAATGGTTTAAAAAACATCTCAACTATCGTAATCATCACAAATGTTACGCTTTTTGCTCCCATTTTTGCCCATTCTTTCATTATGAACTTTTGTCTTTTGAATGTCAATTGATTGTTACCTACTCGTTTCAGTGAAGACGAAACTTTACAATCGATCATTCTTGCGTCGAAATGGTGGCTATGGTAAGGGTTCTAGAAGAATCAAATGATGACCATGATTTTATTATTTCTAGAAACTTAGTGATAATCAATCATGATCATGACAGTCAATCAAGTTTAAAAAATATGGTCGATGATGTGTTGACATCGTTTTTCCATTCACCAATGCTCTAATAGTTTGCATTGTTTATTCAATTTCCATTTTTCCATCTAAACATCTTTTCCTATTTTTTGTTCCCCATTTTGTGCAGTTACTACTTTTCTTGTTCAAGAAATAACAAGATATAAAATTCATTTGTTTCGTCGTTTGATTGACGCTTTTTTCTTCTCCATTGTATCAATCTTCAGTTCTTGTTTGCTGATACTAGCAGCTTAAAAGATTAACCAAGTTAGATGATAAAGTAAAGCTCGCTTGTTTGAGACATTAACAGTGTATGAATGAGACACCTAGTGCTAGTTCCTTACTGAATCAATATCTTTATATTTTGTTCACTTTTTAGCAAAAATTTTTGCATGATTTCAAATGTTGAAAGTCAATATAGAGGTTAATAAATTAACTATCGATGCTCATTTTAAATGTAGAGGTAAAACTTAGTCAACTTTATGACAATTTTCAATTATTCAACTGTTCATAGATGCAACCAGGTGAAAATCATTACACTACAACGATTTAGTGTGCTTAGTTTTGTTTTTACGTTTTCTTACTAGTCAATATTTCAAACCATGGATGATGCTTGGGATTATTTTGCTCAACAATCTGCCCCGCCGACTGAAACAAATACCTTGTTGGAAGAAAGCGCGGAAGAAATGACGTCTTTGCCACCATTTTCATCTCTATCTTCAAGTGATTTAGAATCCATATTGAACTCACTTTTACCTGGCGATGAGACGCCTCAAAACCATATGGACTATGGAACTGGTTGTACTGTCAATACAAACAACGATTGTGATATAATTTCAAGCTACAATTCAAATCAAATTGAACCATTTCAGGAGTACAATAACCAAATTTGTTTAAATAATAACACACAAAATTGTGAAAGTAGCAATTTTACAAGTAGCTCATCGTATGATGCCTTAGAGCCGCTTTTGGCCTCGTACACCAGTGATCATTTAAAATCTTCATCTCTTCTCACTACTGATACTTCTGATGCTTCTCTTCAAATCGAGACAATTTTTTATTCAACCCATAACAGTAATTATTTGATGGAACCTTCTGATAACTCTCAGAGAGTCCAGACTTGGCCTTCACTGCTTCTTCGCTCTGGCACACATCAAAAATCTATTATTTTGCCCACGATAGACCCACGTTTTAAACCAGCACTTTCCCTGTGTACGGATACATCACTTGTTGATGAACCATGGAAACCAAATGTGGCAAAGAAAATTTTAGCAGCTTATTATACACCGCTAAGCTTGAAGTCAGAGTTGCTGGCTACTCAAGCAGCTCTTAATGAATTTCAAACAATTGCTATGCAAGAAGCTGTGAGGGCTTTTCATGATATTGCTTTTCACAATAACATTACCATCAAACAAGGACGATCTAATTTTCCTGATGTTGGTCCAAAAACCATTGTTAAAGCATGTAGAAGAGTAAAGGGGTTCAGGCGATTGCTAGACGATGATAAAGTCACTCTCTTGTCAAGTGGACTTTTGGATGTAATGGTACTGAGAAGTGTTCTCCTTTATGATCACCTAACCGACAGTTGGAGTGTAAGTTGACTTTAATCAGTTAATCGATAGAACCAATTGTGTTTCATTTTAAACTCATAAAATAAGTACTTGATTCACAAGTTATTAATTGCATTAAATATTGTCTTCAAGTGTTCAGGTTCACGATTTGCTAGAAACGACGTTTTCCAGGATCTTTCTTTACTAATTGGACTTACTCGTGTTATTGAGACTTTTCCAGATCGATGGCGAAAAGATTTAACAGTTGCATGTCTTATTTACTTGATCATTATCTTCAATCCAGATCTACCTTATTTCCAATTCAGCGGAGCCATAAGGTTATAATTAAGATTACTGATAACTTTGCTAGTCCATAATCATCAACGAGAATGTCTGAAAGATTTTTTCGTCATTTTTTATCCATGAAATGATCAGATTATTCATAAAACAAGCAACAAGAAAGACAAAGAGAGCATCTATTAGAGTAAATTTTATTAATTATTGAGTCTATCAAAATTAGATTGTATGGATCAAATTCAGTGAATCCTCAATTTTCGGTCCTGTAGATATTTCTAATAACGCTAGCTAATAATTTGTTAACATTAGGTCAGAGAAATTTTTGAATTTAGATCAACAAAAATCAAACTTTACCAATTTTTCTTTATTTTACGTTATTTTACTTTAGTTAATTTACCATTTTGATTTTTTTTCTTTCCCAGGCAAGAACAATACACTTACATTTACCTGTTGCAACGATATTTGGAGATGGCTTGTAAATCTCCATGTGACGCCTCCGATTACCATTATCGTTTGATGGCCAAAATCGAAGATATTCAAAACCTGCGACGAGACATGCAAAACTTTTGTGAAGTTTTGTACCCAAATTTCTCAATATTGAAGTCTATAGCTACATTGGTGAAGTTCAAAATTACTTGCCATTAATAATTATTAAAAATTTATTTTTCTCATTGCTATTTAACTCGTAATGCAACTATTCAATTGTTTATATTCTTGATTTCTATGCCAATGATATTATACAATAATTCTAGTAATTAAGTAATTCTAGTCTAATAACCAACAACTAGTGGAAGATTGGCCATAGATGCACTGTTGTTCACATCAACCAATTTTAATAATTTTTCAGAGAATCTGTTTCTTGATAAGCTCTAATTGAAGTTCAACCTGTAACTGTTTCAGCATAATGTGGGAAAATGGACTAACGAGTAACTCCATCGATTTGTCTTCTTATAATTGTCGTGAACTTGTACTGTATATCTTCTAAGTAGCAAGAAATAAGTTACTGTTTTGATGTGAACATTTAAGGAATGTTTCGAATAACAAAAATATTGTCAGACCCTGAATTTGGATTACTAATTTTATTGCTAGGCTAATTAAATACATGAATACAAATATTAAGTTAGTGCTGAAGATAGTTAATTTAGAAATATTTTAGAAAAGGATAGAAAAAGAAATGTATTACAATCTCCAGGGCTCATTTTTCAAACTTAAAATTGAGGGGTCGTCTCCATATTTCCACCCTGTCCACCCTGGGTTTCAATGGCTAAAAATTGTTGTTAGACTAAAGAATTAGGAATAAAATGTGTGTCAGACCCAGGATTTCTTGGAATAAATAAAATTTGGATTAAACGATGATCTATTTTATGTAAAGTTAAAGAATTAAAGAAGCAAGTTTTCCAAGTAAAGAGATTTGAATACGGTTAAATCAAACTTATTTTATGACTAAAAGAATTACCTGAGAAGTTGAATGTTTCTGAGAAATTGCAACCTAACTCGTAAATTATTAAGAATTAAACAGAAATTGAAAGATTTACATATGAATAAAGCCTAAAAATAGGTTTAAGGGTCCGTCAGACCCAACTTTCCCAGATCGTAAATTGATAAAGTTAACTATCAAGAAGGAAAGAAGGTCAAACGACCATCTGGTGACTTAAGGTCACGTACTCTGCTCTCCCAAAACGGGAATATAAAAAGAATTGATAAAGTTTGATCATTATCTAGAAGTTTAGTTTTGGATCCTCAAGTTTGTTTGAGTAATTTTGATTCTTTAAATTTTGCTTGGTGTTTGTTTGAAAGTTTACTTTTAACTTTATTTGTATACTCAACAGTATTCTATGAAACCATAGTGCTAAATAAAGTATGTTCAACCAAGAAAATTTTCTATTGTTTTCATTTAATTATTTACATCGGTCGTCAGACCCATTCCGATCATCAACATCTTACCATGGAACCCGACTCGGTGACAAAATGGAGGTTCCACCGAGAGTTTTGTGTAAAGTGCTGGACAATTGATATCTACTTGCCATCTTTAAAAACTCATCTTGTGTGATACATTAAAACTCAATTTCAATTCAAACTCTCATCAGACTCTTATGTGTTGTACTTTTCAACAATTAAACTTTCATCATTTAACGATAATCAGTTCATCAGACTGTGTTGTGAATCACTCGTGACTTTTCATTGAACCTTATTGATATTTCTGGTCTGACAGGACTTTCAATCCACCTTGATCCACCAATAATCCAGTTCATCAACTTAATTCTTTCCAAGATTTCTGGTCTGACGGGATTCACCATAAAGCATCATCCACTTATCATCAAAATTATTCATTCATCTTTAACAAATTCAAGGTCTGACGTACAAAAATCTATTTTCTTTCCTCTTCCTTCTACTATAATATTCCTTATTTCGTCCTTTTGAATAAGACTTGTCTTTGTTATATTAAAAATGACTGACACCGAGGTAAAGACAATTAAACAAGTAGTTTCTCTACCTAGAGGACCAAAATTAGATTACTTCGATGGAAGTATTTCTTCTCAAGTTTTGAAGTTTATTGATAAATATGAGAGTTTAAGTAAATTTTATTCATGGTCTGACGAGGATAAACTACAAAGAATTTGTCTTTACCTTGAAGATTCTGCCCTTTCCTGGTTCAAACAAGAAATTGAACCGAAAATTGGTGATCCAAAACTCACTTGGTCTACATTTTTCGAATCATTTAAGGAAACATTCCTACCCTCCTCGTATAAAGATTTCCTTCATGAACAATTGAATAATAGAAAACAGGGTACTGGTGAACCAGTGACTCGATTTATTATTGATGTTAAGGAATTATGTTTGAAGATAAACCCCTCTATGGAGGAATCTGAAATTCTTAGATATCTTTTTCGAGGTGTCAGACCAGAAATACAGTCTGCGCTCTATGCAGCTGAAATTGAAACAATTGATAAATTCAGCAAAGTAGCCAAAAATCTTGAGAAAGGAAAGATTACTACCTCTACATCTGATGAAATTTCAGAATTAAAAAATTTAGTAAAGGAACTTTTATC
The DNA here is from genome assembly GCF_039701765.1 of Tetranychus urticae. NCBI lineage: Eukaryota > Metazoa > Arthropoda > Arachnida > Trombidiformes > Tetranychidae > Tetranychus > Tetranychus urticae. The sequence goes on along the minus strand of NC_142958.1, from coordinate 17,070,038 downwards.
TAATAATTTATCAAATGCCATTCAATCTCGTCCTGAAAGGACTACTGATAACCAACCTGTCTGTTATTATTGTAAGAAACCTGGACATTATAAGTCTAATTGTAGATTATTATTATCCAAATATAACCAACCATCATATAATAACGCAAATAACTATCCAAATAACCGTCAGACCAATTACCAAAATAATCGTCAGTCTGGTTATCAAAATAACCGTCAGACCGGTTATCCAAATCATCGATATGATAATAATAATCCAAATTTTAATCAATTTCGAAACCCTATTCCCCCTGATCAACATTCTAATTCTACTCAAGGAGAGTGGGTTCAATATTATCCACCTAACTATTCGGAAAATGTCAGGCCTGACACCAATTCAACTCGAACTGGAAATACTTTAACTCGAGGTCCCAATCCTAACACACCTAATAACTCTCATCCTTCCCCATCAAACGCTCTTCCTGCACCTCCAACTACGTCAGACCAAGCTGTTAATAGAGTTTTCACATTAAGTGAAACCTCGGATGAAAATGAGAACTATGTATTTGCTACTGCTTGGGTTGATGAGAAACAATTAAAATGCATCATTGATTCTGGATCAGCTGTGTCCATCATTCGAATTTCTTCCGTTCCTAAGCCTAACAACATGCGCCATTATGAGGGTCCCAATATCACTTCAGCCAGTGGACATCATATTTCTATTTTGGGAAAAATAAGGTGTTTAATACAAGTTACTGGTATCCCAACTGCTGTTTGGACTAATTTATTAGTGGTCGCTGACGATTTTACTTATCCCTTACTGTTGGGAAATAACTTTAATAAAGCTGGTGTTATATTGGACTTGCGTACTATGAAGGTACAGGCTCAGACCGGGCCAACGGAACAATTGGCTAAGTCTAACCATTTTGATTTTATTACTAATTCTGATTGTACTAGGTATTCCTTAAATTTAGGATACCAATTTGAAACAAATGATGGTCTTATACCATTAGATTTAAATATTGTCGAAACACCAAGCAACCTTAGATGTTTAGGTCTGACAGTTGTAAATGAGGTTGATATTTCCTCGCCTAATGATCAAATTTTATCTTTTCAAATATCCATTGATGCGTTTTCTATTCAAAATAATAACAATTCCCTTTCCCAATGCGAAGCAGACAATAGATCTGACGAGTTAAAAAGTGAAAATTCAGACTTGAGAGAAATGGATAAACAAAAAAATTTAAATACTCTAAAATTATACCATCTTGACCCTTCTCAACAAAAACAAGTCAAACAACTTTTGAATGAGTTTCTGCCAGCTCTAGCTTTTGGGAAAGAGAACCTGAGTCAATGCACTTTGTTTCCTCATATTATTGACACGGGTGACCATCCACCAATAAAAAGTAATCCTTATCCAAGGTCAGAGGCTGAAAGAAAAGAGATCAATAGACAGATTGGAGAAATGATTGAGCAAGGAGTCGTCAGACCCTCTTTTTCCCCTTGGGCTAGCCCCATTGTATTAGTTTCCAAACCTGATGGTAGTAAGCGTATGTGTGTAGACCTCCGGAAGGTCAATGCAATTACTAAAAAGGATGTCTATCCCTTACCAAATATTGATATCATTTTGTCATCGCTAAGAGGAAGTTCTTATTTTACTGCTCTTGATTTAAATTCAGGATATTGGCAATTAATGGTACATCCAGATGATTGTCAAAAGACTGCTTTTATAACTCAGGATGGTTTATATGAATTCATTCGTATGCCATTCGGTCTGCCGGGCGCTCCTTCAACTTTTCAGCGCACTATGGATGTAGTTTTAGCTGGTTTAAAGTATAATCAGTGTTTAGTTTATTTGGATGATGTAGTTATTTTCGCTTCTTCCTTTGATGAATTAATAAAAAGAAGCAGAAATGTATTGAATGCATTGAAAGAAGCCGGTCTGACGATAAAAGTTACTAAATGTAAATGAGCAGTAAGAGAAATGTTATTCCTCGGACACATAATAAATGAATCAGGAATAAAAACAGACCCGTCAGAGATGTTAAAAATTTCGAAGCGCCTCGCGTTGTCGCAGGTATTAGAAGCTTTATTGGTATGGCTAGCTATTATCGGAAATTTATCTCAAAATTTTCTGAGATTGCTGCACCACTAACTAAATTAACTAGGAAAGATGTCCCTTTTATCTGGAGTGAAGAACAAGAGAAAGCTTTACATGAGATTAAAGCTATTAAATAAATAAATTGCTGTCAGACCCAGTCTTAGTACATTCTGATTCAACAATACCAATTGAGGTGAATTGTGATGCTTCTGGAATTGGTGTTGGAGGTGTTTTAGTTCACAAAACGGATAAGGAAGAAAGACCAGTCTGGTATATTAGTAGATTATTAAAGGATGCAGAATCAAGATACTCTACAACTGAAAAAGAATGTTTAGCCATTGTCTTTACCTTAGCTAAATTACATCACTTTATATCAGGCTTACATTTTACTATTTATACGGACCATCGCGCCCTCTGCTGGTTAAAAACTAAAAAGAAATTACCTGACCGCTTACTTCGATGGGCTATTCAGTTAGAACAATACTCTTTTGATATTAAATATCGAACAGGAAAATCGAACCTTGTTGCCGATTATCTCTCTAGATACCCAACTCGATCAATAGGAGATTTCACTGAGCCCTTAGATGCTTACCAAATCAATGTTCTCACACCGTCAGACCATGTTATTAAAATGAAACAACGAAAAGATCCAATGTTGAATTTCCTGAAGTTTCTTGTTCTGGTTTTGTTTTGGTTGATGACTTATTATATAAATTAGTCAAGAAAGAATCCGGACCTGGATTAGTTATTTGTATTCCCACCAATATGGTTGAAGAAATTATCTCTTGTTGTCATGATCCAATCTCAGGTCATTTGGGTTTTGATAAAACATACAATAAAATTAAAACTAGATATTTCTGGACTACTATTCGGTCTGACACTAAAAGATACATTGAAACTTGTCGAACTTGTCAAGGAAAGAAAGCCGAAAATAAAATGGCAGCTGGTTTATTATGTCCTATTAAAACCGGAGGACCGTTTGAAATGGTCGGTATGGATCTACTAGGACCTTTTCCCTCGTCAGACCGAGGAAATCGTAACATTATTGTAGCTACTGACTATTTAAAAAGGTGGGCAGAATGTCGAGCTTTACCAAATGGTTCCTCTCAAGAAGTAGCTAGCTTCTTTGCTGAATCAATTGTGTGTCGATATGGAGCTCCAAAAACAATTCTTACTGATAGAGGAAAATGTTTTGAAAGTAGATTTATTGAGATGATCTATGAGATCTTTGCCTCAAAACATACACGAACAACCGCATATCATCCTGCACCAAGGTTCTGACAGAGCGTTTTAATAAAACTCTAGCAACTATGCTTTCAATGTTTGTTAATAATAAACACTCAGACTGGGATCTTTATATCCCTTTTGTTTGTTTTGCTTATAATACATCCATTCAAGCTTCAACCAAGTTTTCCCCTTTCTTTTTACTACACGGTTATGAAGCGAGATTACCTGCAGAGGTAACTAATATCTCAATGGGTTGTGATGATGCTGAAGATTATGCACAGATGTTGGAAAGTATGTTATTAGAAAACGTAAGTTAGCTGCTCAGAACATTGAACAAAGTCAGACCGCCGATAAAATACGGTATGATGCTAAACATCGACCTACTGTTTATCAAACGGGAGATAAGGTTATTGTTTATACTCCAAGAAGAAAAGTAGGGAGATCAGAGAAGTTATTACATTTCTTTTATGGCCCTTACGTTGTAATAGAGCGCTGTGGATTAAATGTTTATCGAGTGAAAGAAGACAATCAATCCGGCAAATCAGACTTAGTCCACATAAGTCGTATTAAGCCATACAAAGAGCGACATCTTGAATTGATGACTGAATTAGATGGAGAGTCTGACCATCTACCTGCGTCTATTTCTGAACCTGAACTTGAGTGGGATGAGCTTCCTAGCCAATCAAGTCCCATGTCTGACATTATTCAGCATCGGTCTGACAATTCAGACCATCTGTCTGCGCATGTAAATCGTAGGTCTGACACTTATATTTCAAATGAAAAACGTAATAGATCACCAATCAATACTAATCATAGTGAGAGTGAACAGTCAGACTCAGAAGGAGCTACCCTTTACCGTTTTCCTTCACCCCGAATCACTCCAACTAATTCACCCGAACCTGAATTGTCAGTTAGGCGAACTCAGAGAGAACGACGAGCCCCAAACGGGTTAAGCTATTTGCTCACTCACAGCCTCTTTTTACTATTACTTTGCCAAATTTCAATCGTTCAGACCGCTTTCATAAAAGCAAATCCAGTTATTTGGAGACCAGCCACTACTCCAATAATGAATGGAGACATTGAGGTTGATATCGGGACTAAATATTATGAACTATGTGCAGGATTGTCTCAAGCCTTAATTGAGCATAATATGCAACCAGATTTTCTACACAATTGTTGTAAAAGTGCTTTTGAAGTTTCTTTCCTGAAACAGATTTCACAAATGTGTAAGGATGTTACGACTGAAGCTGAGAGCAAAATGTAAGTCAAAGACAAAAGGTTTCTTGTGATAGAAGCTGCTATCATAATAATTGGTGTGGTAAGTGTCCTTTCATTAGGAATTGGCGCTGTCAGTCTGGCAGTCAGTTCAAAAACACGGACTGAAGTAAATTCTTTGAGAGCAGACCTAGAGAAACAAGTCTCGATTATACAAAAACTTAACTACTAATCAAAAACTTTTTGAGAAAATGCTAGACACGATTGACCAACAAGTATGAGTCTTACAAGTAGAGGTTGTTAAGCAAAATAAAATTTTAGCTCGGATGAGAAATACTATTCCAGCCACCTCATTCACGATTGCCAGCATGGTTTCAAATTTACAAACTACTTTGACTCAATTGTGAGCCATAAATCGTGCTTGGGCTAAAAATAAATTAGACCCAGCAATTTTTGACCTTTCAAATTTAACCTTACCTTGTGGAGAACAATGTCCGGTGTAAGCAGCCTATTCAATGAATTGTTATCACAATCCAATGGCCCAAAAGTTGAGATTTTTCTTGAAATTTAGAAAAATAGACACAGAGTCCAAATTGATGCTAGCTGATCCTTTCACTCTTTTAGATTATAATGAGACAACAGGTGAATTGTGTAAATTACATTACACCGGACCAAAGTATGTCATTTATCGAAGAGGAGTAAAATGTACAATTCCTGTCAATAGTTATAATTCGGTAGAGACTGTAGTCGTCCTGACACTTCGAGCTGTAATTTAATTGAGCATAATAATACTCTGTTAAATTGGCAAGGTCATACATGTGAAGTACGGCACTCTATTCAGGAGAATGAACTTCTTCAAATAAAGCCAATTAATGACATAAACATCATTTATTGTCCAGGTCTGATCATGAAAGCTTATGACCGTGAGGTTAAATGTCCTGCGTATCCTTTCCAACTTAATGCCCAGGAGAAGTTTACAATCGGTAAATTTCATTATGAAACAGATGAGTCTGCAATTGCGACAAATTTACGCTTTATTCCTGAAGCTTCCGAGAAGATAAACTTTCAATTAATGCCAGACTTACATAATTTTGATGCGGATGAATTATTAGATTCACTAAAATAAAAATATAATAGCCTGAAGAGTCAGTTAAGACCCATTGAATTGAATGATTGGACACCTAGATCGTTCGGTCTGACACTCAATTTACTTGCTATATTACTTTTATTTACAGTAACTATCCTCTGTGTTTACACTATATGATTTCGAAAACGTATAATAATTTTCCCCAAATGAACAAGCTCGTCCTGAAGAGGTACCGTTAGAATCAACATCAGGCTGGAATAAGCGTGATGCGAATACCACAACTAATGAGAGGCCAACGAAAGGAAGTTTGAATAAATTTGTCACATTATCCATCTTGTTCATGTTTCCAGTACCAGGTTTACTCTTTCCGTTAAATGAATCCCATATTGAAATCACTCAAACTTCATATGGAAATCATTGTAAGAAATTTCAACTACTCGAAATGCAGATCAGTTGCCATAAATTACTAAACGAAACCTTCGTCAGACCTTTGAGTTCGGTCTGTTCTTTGAAACCCGAACTCCAAGTAATGAACCACGAAACTTTTCCGTCTATTAATAACAGAAGGAGAAGATCCACAGCAGATGAAATTAAATTAGTTGCAGTACAAACTAAATTGATTATCATCAAGGAAAAAGTAACTCGATTCCTATCTGCTTGGAACTCCGGTGAAATTTCAATCAATATGTTGAATGAGGTAGGAGTAGAAAATATCACCCGAAATGAAATTGGTTCATCTAAGTTAACACTAAAACCTTTATTTTGTGATATTGATACTCGGTGTCAACAATTAACAATTAATTTCATGCGAATTGAAGATTCTTTTGTTTATTACACCTGATTAACCTCATTATCTATCTTAATAATTATTTGTCTAATTATTTTGATCAAATGTATGTGGTCTGACCGAAAGTCTGACCATGTAAAGTTGCGAAAAATTACTGACAGACGGGAACGAATCCCTTCCTTTCCTCCTCCACCACGATTGTGGTTTGCTTAATCAAATCAGACCCTAATGAATACCTCTTATTTATCATCAATTACACACTAAAATTAAAAAGCTAAACGTCTTGGAGGAAATTTTTTGACCGTTGCGGCAAATATGGAATTACATCCCAACTATGGTTTTTGGAAGGAATTTGCCTTTTCGTATCCTGATTTAAAGTGTGCCTTTTGTACTGAGCCTTTTATAGTGGAATTCCGGGAAGCGAAACGCTGGCAAAATCTCTCACAACATTTGACACGCGTACACCCTAAGGAATTATCGAATGGGGATGGCTTACAACCAGTGGATTTTGAAATGTGGAAAAATGCACAACAAAAACAATGATTTTCTTTGAATTTTAATAAAGGATTTTGCTTTTTGATTTATTGTTTTCATTCTTTCTCTACTTGTAGCGTGGTCTGACAAATTTCACCTGGGTTATTTCTTGATTAAATCATTTAAATGATGCTCTACAACATAGTTATTGTCTAACATCATTAAGTACTGATTTAGTCTTCTTATAATTGTTGTGAACTTGTACTGTATATCTTCTAAGTAGCAAGAAATAAGTTACTGTTTTGATGTGAACATTTAAGGAATGTTTCGAATAACAAAAATATTGTCAGACCCTGAATTTGGATTACTAATTTTATTGCTAGGCTAATTAAATACATGAATACAAATATTAAGTTAGTGCTGAAGATAGTTAATTTAGAAATATTTTAGAAAAGGATAGAAAAAGAAATGTATTACAATCTCCAGGGCTCATTTTTCAAACTTAAAATTGAGGGGTCGTCTCCATATTTCCACCCTGTCCACCCTGGGTTTCAATGGCTAAAAATTGTTGTTAGACTAAAGAATTAGGAATAAAATGTGTGTCAGACCCAGGATTTCTTGGAATAAATAAAATTTGGATTAAACGATGATCTATTTTATGTAAAGTTAAAGAATTAAAGAAGCAAGTTTTCCAAGTAAAGAGATTTGAATACGGTTAAATCAAACTTATTTTATGACTAAAAGAATTACCTGAGAAGTTGAATGTTTCTGAGAAATTGCAACCTAACTCGTAAATTATTAAGAATTAAACAGAAATTGAAAGATTTACATATGAATAAAGCCTAAAAATAGGTTTAAGGGTCCGTCAGACCCAACTTTCCCAGATCGTAAATTGATAAAGTTAACTATCAAGAAGGAAAGAAGGTCAAACGACCATCTGGTGACTTAAGGTCACGTACTCTGCTCTCCCAAAACGGGAATATAAAAAGAATTGATAAAGTTTGATCATTATCTAGAAGTTTAGTTTTGGATCCTCAAGTTTGTTTGAGTAATTTTGATTCTTTAAATTTTGCTTGGTGTTTGTTTGAAAGTTTACTTTTAACTTTATTTGTATACTCAACAGTATTCTATGAAACCATAGTGCTAAATAAAGTATGTTCGACCAAGAAAATTTTCTATTGTTTTCATTTAATTATTTACATCGGTCGTCAGACCCATTCCGATCATCAACATCTTACCATGGAACCCGACTCGGTGACAATATTTACCTGAATAAAAATATAAACCAAAGCAAGAATAATGATCATTATTACCAAAAATGTTGCTTCCTTAATTATAATTATAACTACAGTAATAGAATTAAATACTCTCATTAAAACGTATATTAATTTCACCAAATGAACAAGCTCGTCCTGAAGATGTAAAATCCTGAAGGTGTGAAATCAAAGAATGACATTGGTTCTCGAATTAAACGTGACAACATTTGTTCATGAATCCCCCGTGAGCCTTCGACAACAGCAATACACAGCACCAATTTACTGGCCAAGATGAAATGGTTTGAAAAGTGCCCAATATAGCGTAAAGCTGTATTATGGTAGTTGAGAGGATTTTTTATATTGACTTTGCTTGACAATAGCAATGGCCGATGTCTCTGAGTCAACAGAAGATATGGATCGGGTGAATGATAGCTTTTATCAAGCTCTGAAGCTTCAACAAAATTTTCATCTTCTTGTTCAACCTGATATTGAATATTGATATTGATGCAAGTTGAGCAATTCGCCCTTTTTAGCCATAAAAGTTCTACTTCGGTAGATTTTTCCATCTCTCAAGACAAATATTTCATCTGCTTGCGGTAAGACTGATTCTGTGAGTGACCAAAAGTCGAGTCTTATTTTTACGTAAACCTTTGTTTCCAATTACTTTTTCAAACAAATGTTTAGTAACATGAGCATCAACGGTCTAGGGTCATTTCAGCGAAAAGCATTTGCGCAAGGGTCAATTGAACGAAAGGCAACTGGGCAAAAGTCACTTGAGCGAATAAATAAAGAAAAGTACATTAAAATTTCATCTGACAATGGAACCTTACTACATGTTTACTTAATTTTTTTCAGGAAAAAATGTTTATTTTAGATAGAGGGCAGCAAGAAAGTAGGGATACAAGTATTAATAGCTGCAAATTTTCCCAATTATGAAAATGGTATGTGCAGTTAGAAGCTTAAGGTTGAAAAATGAGAAAGAGAAACGTGAAAATTTATTCTCCTCTTTCTTTCTACTTTCTTTTTCTCTTTCATTTTTCTCGTTTGTTTTCAATGAAATAACCTAAGAAGGGCTAAGAGTTAAGAAACCCTTTTGTTGTAAAAAAACTATCCTTTACTTTAGCCTGGTTTTTGTCATTTTCCTTTGTTGAAGAGGATTCGGGGTTAGTTGGGTATTTTGACTGGCTCAGTTTACATTGAAAAATTAATTGTGGTGTCCATTGGACAAAGATTGATAAAATTTAATTGTAATTGAAGTATTAGACTAACTAATCATTAGTCAAATCTCCATCTCTACCTTCATCAACTTTACTTTCATCATCTTTACCTTCATCAACTTTACCTTCATCAACTTTACCTACATCAACTCTCACTACATCACATTGTGGATTCCATTGGAGGTACAACGTATTTGTTAATTTTGAGTAATTGAAGGTTTCACTATTGTCATAATCATCATCACCATCAGTCACCTTCAACCTCTCCAATTTGGATACCTTTGTTGATCTCTTTCTGATTGACTTTATTGGGTCTATTTCCTTTGCCCTTCTTTCCCTTTTGTCTTTGAATTTACCTTGTATTCAATTAAAATCTTAAACGTTATACTTCTTTAACCATTGACCTTATAGTCAATATTAAGTTAAACATTTCCTAACTCAAGCGACTTTCTGTATCGATCTTACGATTCAACCTTCATTTAACTAATAGTAAGCAAATAATTACAGGTATTCGTTAAAAAAATGTAAACCACATAGAACTTGCTGGCAATGAGAACATTGTATAAAAGCAGAAATGTTACAATTATCTAGGCTACAGCATTCAAATGCTACATCAAAAATAACTTTATCTGGATGCTCAAAGATTTCTATATCTATTGGGTATCCAGATTGCTTCCAAGCGTGTTGGATCATCGGTTCAAACCTTTGCGAGCTGAATTGGTTGTGAATTCATGCTTGTAGTTTAATAATTTGAATTTCGATGATGCAAGTTTATATTCAAATTAACAACCAATGCTCTATCTGTGAATCTTTTAACAAAATGAAATGTTAGTGAAATTTCGTGTGATAGTTTTCGAGAAATTTGAGTTCGCATTGGAAACTTCGACCGCTTTTTGTACAGTTTTTTTCATCAAGATCATTTTTCTGATAAAACTTTCAATGACTAACCAGGAAATGCACTTATTATTTTGTGTTTTTTTATCAAAAGATTTGATTTTCAATTAGACCTGGCGCTTAGTGTGACCGTAATAGTTAGAGATCTCTTAATTTTGGCTAGTTGCCTTTCGCTCAAATGCTTTTTGCTACAATGCTCCATCCACGCATCGACAACTGAGAGGGGATCCAAAAGGTGAATATCTGAATCTAAGTAAACTGCACGAGCAATAGAAACACGTTTTTTCGTCCAGCAGATAAATTGATTTCTTGTTTCACCAATTACAGTCAAGTCACCTCCTGCTAATATCTTCGAGTTTGGTGTTAGCACACAAGCTTTAATAACATGATCATATTTTTCTTGAATAAAGGGTGACTCAAACGAGATATTTTCTCGAATTTTGGAATTTTGGATCAAAGATGTTAGAGCCACATAAGCAACTTTGCTATGTATCGTGATACATTTACAGTGTCCTTTTTCTTGCACTAATCTCCAAGCAGACAATAGAGTAGATTTACCAGAACCAACAACAGCCACCAATTTTTTCCACTTAACTTTTAATTATGCGTTTTGTCTTACTTTTTATAAATAATCGAGAAGAGTGTTGCTTTGAAAGCAATGCTTACATTCGTGATACTATTATGGCTCAATAGAAGCGATCTTATTTTCAATAACTGGTGCCGTGTTTGTTCTCCTCAATCTCCACATGTCTAATTGGAAAAGTGTCCTACGAAAGTCTCGAATGGCTTCAATTGATTGAATTTCTGTATCTTAAGATTGACCAACAGCTTGCTTGAAATTAGATAGTGCAGCTTTCATACATTCAGATCGCATCAGAACCAAACCAACAGCACCAGGCTCACCGTTTGCAGCAATAACCATGAGCACTATAGACACATACGATTTTGATTCATTTTATATATTAATATATAATATATATTCATTGTTCAAAATATCGAGATAATTTTGGTACATGTTTTTCATGTAGTTATCTTGGAAAAAAATTGTGTCGATAAAATTGTCTGTATGTGTGACAAAAATTGTATTTCCAGTATGAGCCCTCATTCTGACCACAAAGACTCCAAGTCTGTCCGGTCTTCTTTGTCTTGGTAGATGTTTGAAAACTTCAGGATGACCAGCTATTTGACAACTGTGCCTCAAATCAGCTTTGGTCACTACCAATCGTTACTTCGTTTGGTCCTCATTTATAATTACTTGAAATGGACAATTTGTCTTGAAGGATCTGTAATGAAAGATAGTTTATTTGGGATTCTCAAGAGTCTAATTTAAGGGCTCTTTTATGGTCAAATAGCGTACCTTATTTTTCTTTTTCCCTTTGCAGCCAAAACATAGGCTCGACCATCAGCTTTACAACATAGTAATAATCTTGCGTACCGCAACCGATCACATTTCGATTTATCGCTGGTTTGTCTATAAAGCTGTCCATATTTCGAAGCTTCATAAAACTTGATAAACTCTTCAAGTTCAGTATAAGCACTGAATGATTGGCCAACAAAAAAAGAGTTATCTGAGACATTTCAAAAAAGAAATAGAGTTGGAAATTGAGCACGACGATGAATACATTAACGGTGCTCGTATATCGTCTGACACGCGGAGTTGAATGAGAGCCTGATAGGTGGCATCACTTTCAATTGATAAAAAGAGCCTCAATCTGAGTGTCCACGAATCAAATCGAAGATAAATCATAATAGCCATTAGAATTGAAATTAGGAATAAAGAAAATCAAAAAAGGTCAATTTAGAGTAACAGTCAAAACACATGTTAGAGCAACTTACATAAGTTGAAAGCTTAATAGATGGAGTAAGGTAAGCAGTTGGATAGTTGATTTGATCAATTTTCAGTTCAATCAAATCAATCAGAACGTAAATCAAAGAGTAAAATAAGATTTGTTGCACTCTTTGACGTAAATGCTTGATATTTTCAGGCCTTTTTTCAGTGAATCTTGTGTAAAGAAGTAAGTATTGCTTGTATTTGCCTATCTAAACGTCTCTTTCCTTTCCCAAATAAATAGAATCGTTTTAAAATCGAAACACACATAAACCAACAGTCAAAAAACAAAATATTTTTGAATACACCTTGATAAAACTTTCATTATTTTTGAAAGAAAAGATTGAGATATATAATTTGTAAGTTAAAATAATACGGATCTGTTTATTTAATCATTTAGAGAAAGTTTGAATATATGTTATAAGAGAAACGGTGAATACAGAATCTTTATGTTATCTCAGATAATTGATTTTGTATCAATTATGTCTGCAAATTGTATAGCACATTTAACTGGATTGCATCGTCTTCGTAAATGTCCGGTCTTCTTCAAACTATAGCCATAGCTAGTTATAAAAGAATAAAAATTTACATTAAAAAATCTTTTTGAACATATTATTGTCCGAGTTTTCTGTGAGTTGTGGCTGACTTACGTTAAAATTGTCCACAGATGCTTAAGAGCTTCCAAGTAGCATCGTCAAATTTAAACTTTGCGGCATAAAAGGCATTTGGTGATGCATAGGATTGAGCTAGTTTTAAGGTCATTAAGAGCGTCAAAATTATCATTAATTGATCTTGTTTCAATAGACAATAAATTTTCATTGATTGTGGCTAACTTACGTTGAAATTGTCCAGAGAGACTTATGAGATTCCAAACCGTATTTTCACAGTTGTGTCTTGCAGCAGTGAAAGCCTCTGATGATTGATAAGATTGAGCTGCTTATAAGAGGGTTAACAATTGTATTAATTGATCATGTTTGAACACATTATACTCTCAATATTTTATTAATAAATGCTAACTTACGTTTTTGTTGAAAGAATGGCAAGAGCTTCCAAATAGCTTCTTTAGCATTTTGGACAGCAACAGTGAAGACATCTGTTGATTCACTTGATTTAGCTATTTTTAAATATTGAATTAATTGATCATGTTTGCACAAAATATAGTAATTTTTCCTTCTCAGAGGCCAACTTACGTTTGAATTGTTCAAAGAAGGAAGATATCTCACCAAGAGATTTTTCAGCGTCCTGCTTGGTCTGGGAATCGTCGATGGAGCTTCGCTTGCTCAATGATTCAGCAAAGACAACTGTAAAGAATAGATTTAAAAGGGTTAGAAATGATTCGATATTCAATCTCAGACATTTCAAATATATATGATACCTCCGATGAAGCATATAGTCAAGAAAATGGTGGCACGCATTTTGATTGGTTAACAATGAGAATTCGGTTCTGGTTTCTGATTAGGAGAATGAAATATTTTGAACTTGATTAATTCAATGAATGGTTATTTCGAATGAAAAGCAACTCTTTTTATATAAATTTTCGTTTACTTCCAGGACGTTAAATTTTTGTATCGATTTGATTGACATTTCCACATACAGCAAGCATTCATCTGCCAAATGATGTGACAGATGAATCCAATGAGTAATGATGCACTGACTCTTCAGTGCTTAGATAGCTAGATGTCCAATGAATGTGATTACATCGAGCACATTGATGAATACCGAAAGTATTATTAGTCTTATTAGTGAAAATTTCGTACTGTTAATTTCCCTTCAGGATCATCTTATATGAATCATATCATATGATCAACCGTTCGAACATGTGATAGGAAAGGTAGATTAAAATTTCGCTATTTAGGCATTAAATAATCTTAAACACATTAACTAATTAACAAATGAATCCTCTATTCTGAACCAGGCTCGGTCGCTAGACTCGGAGAATATTTGATTCGGCTTATAACTGTAAATAGTACCAGGAAATTTTGACGCTTGAATCACAAGAACACTGTAACTTTTCAATATCTCGTCCGTTAAGATCTCTTGTTTAATCTCATACTCTATTTTTTGACATTGAAGTAGACGAAATGTTTCATAACATGCTTTATTTCGAATTTGCATCTTTGTTTGCCAGACTGGAAAATACTCATCTTAAAATTGAAATGATTCCGATCTAAAGTTGAAAATGTTAAAAAAATGATTCAGGAGCTCGAAAAACGTCCCGTCCTGATTCTTACTCAGAAGAAGTAGACGATTGAATGATTAAATTTTCGGTTTGTTCAATTGCTGGCAAAGTTACTTCAGGTTAGACTAATTTAGAAAATTGATTCAGCTTTGAATTAATTCTGTTCGAGCAAATGTTTTCTTCCAATTTTGTCACTTTATTTGTATATATTTTGAAGGAACGATATTTATCTTTCGATTTCTATTTTAATTTAAAGGTCACTTCAAGCACAAATTTTTACCAAACAGAGCTGCTTGACTTTTGCTTCAGATTCTGTTTGTTCTGTCAGACTTTTAAAAATAATTAGAAACGAAGCAAGTATCAAACTTTTGCTCAGAAGCCACATTTACTCAAACAGAATTAAATTCGAAGCTGAATCAAATTTTCATTGGCTGATAGTGTAAAAGACCATCAGTTTCATCGAGCTGATATCAGTTACAGTTTCAATTTGATAGATTTAATCTGGTTTGCAAAAACATTCAAATTTTTATTCAAAGTAAAGCAAATCAACAAAATTCAATTTACTGAAACAGTTAAACTCGTGTTTCTCATCGCTTTCATTGCCATGTGCAATTGTGTTTCTCTAGAAGATTGGTCAAAAATCTTGCTACCATGAATCCAGCAGACATGCTAGGTATGGATGTCCCAACATCGACACCATGTGGATCCACCGATTCTATGTGATTAAAGCCACCTGATCTGTCTCTGCATATGGGGTCTACATCGACATTCATCCAGTCATAACATTATAATAGTCATTCTTTCCAATAATGAAATCAATCTCTATTGATTTCTAAACTATGAAAATTATAAACTTTAATAAAATTATTTAAACTCTAATAGTCTTGAAAATTTAATTCGGAATCATTTAAAATTTCAAAATTCAAAATTTGAATCGTTATCGAATAACTATAGCGATCTTTTATTTTGGAATAATCTGTCTCTGGATTCTATATCCAAGTCCTTTTGCCTACTGAACATAATTTCGACTGACCCGAACCTTTCAATCAACCAGTGTTAAATTACATTTTTTTAAAAATTCTTCGATTCTACTAGACTCTGCTATGAAGTTTTAAATATAAAATTTTTTGGCGAGAGTGAAAATCAGATTAGTACACCTTTGTCCATTTGAGCCCATAGCTAGACGATTTTTGATCGAAATTTGTTTGTTGCTGAAAAGTACACCTTCATTCAAATGGTCAAATAGTGCCTGTAAGCCTAGTCTAACTGTCTAATTTCCATTCTTAAAAATTTGAACGAAACTTTATCAATAGTACCTTAGTATTCAAAAATTCAACCATTCAATCGTCATAATCTTTTATCATGGTTTGCACTATATTTTTCATGCCATTTTGCATTTAAAAAAATTATATTGAAAAAATCTATTTCCAGGCATTTTTTCCTATTCTTTTAGCCCGGTTGTACTCTAAATAAGCAACTCAAAAATTAGCAACACAGGTTAAGGCAAATATGAAAATAGCCAATGGCACAAGTTAAGCTGGTTAGATCTTTACAATAAAACTGAAATTCGCATTTTAACCCACTCGAAATATGAACAATAACCAAATCACTAGTCAATAATAGTTTTGCCATCTATCAATATGAACCAAAACTCGTCTTGTGAATATAGTTTCATTAAATCTAATTAAGGGGCGAATTTATTGTGTCATCATTCGTACCTATTTCGGAAAAAAATACTCGTGGTGATACGAGCTACTGGTATTGCTTGGTAAATTCATGTTCTTCTCGTTGCAAATCAAATGGTGAAGTATTTACTCTAACTGCTGATCATAATCACGGCGATAATCCTGCCGAATCGATAACAAGAGAGCAAGAAATTTGATCTAGAATGTCATAAAGAATGACCCGGTTATCACTGGTAATGAAGCGTACAATAAAGCTACGAACATATTAACAAATAATGATGCTGATGAGCTTGGTATAGCTTTAAAACCATTTCGTATCCTTCAATCTACAATTAGTGACAATAAACTAAAACAATTGCCACCTTTACCATCTTCTCAGGATTCAATTCAGATTCCTGATCAATTCAGAAAATTGGATAATGGAGAGGATTTTTTGCTTGCAGATGATTGATTTGATGAGAAAATTTTACTATTTGGAACTAGAATTGAATTTCATTGAATATTTGTGCAAGGCAAAACATGTTTAAATGGATGGTTCATTTAAAACATCAGCAACACTCTTTCTTCAACTCTACACTTTACATGTAATGGTTAATGATGTAATGGTTCCCGTTATCTATGGTCTTCTTCCTAATAAGCAACCAGAAACATATACGCGTTTTTTCAGATTGATTCAAGATGAAGCTATGGAATACGGATTGATTTTCTGTCCTGATGTTTTCCTAATCGATTTCGAACAAGCTGTTTCATCTATTAATGTGATATTCCCAAGTGCTGAGGTTAAAGGTTGTGCATTTCATTTCAGTCAATGTGTTTGGAGATCGATATGTGGAAGCTGCAATTTCACCAATTGAATACCTCGAAAAGAACAAATACATCAAGTTCAAATAGTCATCGAAATTACTGCCTACAAAAACGTTCAATCTTCAATGTGTAAATGAGAAAAACAAAAGGTCAAAATAAAATCTAATTGTGAACTTCGAAAGCTATTTTTTCAAAAACCTCGATCAGAAAAACCTAATCAATCAAAAAATACAATTGACATCGAAATGACAGCAATTGATAATGTAAATCATCGTCAGAATAAGAAATCAAAAATTTGCACAATTGTATTGGACAATTGGGTATAATAGGTTTTACCAGTAACTTTGAAGTCAAGCCATCGAAATGTCTTTCGGATACCTTTCTTCCAGTATCAAATAAAATATCTGAAATGTGTTCTCTATGTACAAATTCAAGAGACATTGAAGCGTCTTTAGTAAAATCACCAAACAAAATAATTCATCATCGTACACATTTATCAGCCACTTTGAATCATCTATTCGATGAATATAAATTCGGAAAATTTGTTTAGTTCGATTGCATCGACAATCACCCTTGGAGGAGATAATTGAATCAAAATCTCTGAGAGTCTTTATTAATTCATTATCCTTAACCTTTGATAACTTAACAGAGTCCATGACCACAAAACAATTGGAAGATGTTCAATGGTAAAATTATTGTGGAAATAATCCATGCATGGTTCAAACAAACGCTCATCGATCATCAAATAATCAGTTACTTCGTAAAGATCAATCACATCCTCCATTTGCACAAAGAACGATCCAGTATGAATCCAATTGAGGATAGATCGAAGACATGTTCATCAAAATCCAGTCCTACTTTGTTTTCCTTTGATTCCAACAAATCACCACAAAACATTTGCTCAAAGTAAGGCACAGATGAACAAATAGACTTTTTGGAGACATAATATTCATTTTTCCTCACAACAATTTTCAGTTTAAACAACTCTAAACCTTTACAAATTGAAGCACAAAACCTTTTCGCATCTGGCACTTCTTTTATTTCCGTGGGTAACATGATAAATGCTAAATACGGCTTTAAATTGTCCTCATTCAACTCAAGCATTGAACCTAATCCCATTTATTATACAACAATTCCTTACAGAGAAGATGGACTGGTTTTCAGCATAATTCAATATCGAAAGATTGTAACAAGTTTACTTAAATATCCATATGAAACTAATTGCATTGATTATGATCGAGATTCGGCTCTTGCCGATTGTATCAATAACAGACTACTTGCTATGAAACCGCCTTCACTGTATCATGCTGGTGTCTTTCCTTTTGGTAAATATTCTGGTGCTTTACCATTCATCAATGGCCAATCGAAAGCTTTGCCTGTTTATAAAGCATGTTATGAAACATTTCGTCTACCTCAATGTCAAAAGATAGATTATGAGGTTAAACAAGAGATCTCAACGGACGAGACATCGAAAAGTTATAGTGTTCTTGTGATTCAAGAGTCAAAATTTCCTGGTACTATTTACAGTTATAAGCCGAATCAAATATTCTCCGAGTCTAGCGACCGAGCCTGGTTCAGAATAGAGGATTCATTTGTTAATTAGTTAATGTGTTTAAGATTATTTAATGCCTAAATAGCGAAATTTTAATCTACCTTTCCTATCACATGTTCGAACGGTTGATCATATGATATGATTCATATAAGATGATCCTGAAGGGAAATTAACAGTACGAAATTTTCACTAATAAGACTAATAATACTTTCGGTATTCATCAATGTGCTCGATGTAATCACATTCATTGGACATCTAGCTATCTAAGCACTGAAGAGTCAGTGCATCATTACTCATTGGATTCATCTGTCACATCATTTGGCAGATGAATGCTTGCTGTATGTGGAAATGTCAATCAAATCGATACAAAAATTTAACGTCCTGGAAGTAAACGAAAATTTATATAAAAAGAGTTGCTTTTCATTCGAAATAACCATTCATTGAATTAATCAAGTTCAAAATATTTCATTCTCCTAATCAGAAACCAGAACCGAATTCTCATTGTTAACCAATCAAAATGCGTGCCACCATTTTCTTGACTATATGCTTCATCGGAGGTATCATATATATTTGAAATGTCTGAGATTGAATATCGAATCATTTCTAACCCTTTTAAATCTATTCTTTACAGTTGTCTTTGCTGAATCATTGAGCAAGCGAAGCTCCATCGACGATTCCCAGACCAAGCAGGACGCTGAAAAATCTCTTGGTGAGATATCTTCCTTCTTTGAACAATTCAAACGTAAGTTGGCCTCTGAGAAGGAAAAATTACTATATTTTGTGCAAACATGATCAATTAATTCAATATTTAAAAATAGCTAAATCAAGTGAATCAACAGATGTCTTCACTGTTGCTGTCCAAAATGCTAAAGAAGCTATTTGGAAGCTCTTGCCATTCTTTCAACAAAAACGTAAGTTAGCATTTATTAATAAAATATTGAGAGTATAATGTGTTCAAACATGATCAATTAATACAATTGTTAACCCTCTTATAAGCAGCTCAATCTTATCAATCATCAGAGGCTTTCACTGCTGCAAGACACAACTGTGAAAATACGGTTTGGAATCTCATAAGTCTCTCTGGACAATTTCAACGTAAGTTAGCCACAATCAATGAAAATTTATTGTCTATTGAAACAAGATCAATTAATGATAATTTTGACGCTCTTAATGACCTTAAAACTAGCTCAATCCTATGCATCACCAAATGCCTTTTATGCCGCAAAGTTTAAATTTGACGATGCTACTTGGAAGCTCTTAAGCATCTGTGGACAATTTTAACGTAAGTCAGCCACAACTCACAGAAAACTCGGACAATAATATGTTCAAAAAGATTTTTTAATGTAAATTTTTATTCTTTTATAACTAGCTATGGCTATAGTTTGAAGAAGACCGGACATTTACGAAGACGATGCAATCCAGTTAAATGTGCTATACAATTTGCAGACATAATTGATACAAAATCAATTATCTGAGATAACATAAAGATTCTGTATTCACCGTTTCTCTTATAACATATATTCAAACTTTCTCTAAATGATTAAATAAACAGATCCGTATTATTTTAACTTACAAATTATATATCTCAATCTTTTCTTTCAAAAATAATGAAAGTTTTACCAAGGTGTATTCAAAAATTATGATGACGATTATTTGTGACGCTTTTGTTTCCCTATGATAACTAAATATTTGGATTGATTCTTTTAAAATATCAAGGCAAAACAATGTTTCAATGAAAAAGTCATAACCATCTCTTTATTCATAGCTAATACTTAAATATGCTTGACATCCTATTGATAAAATTCATCTCTATCAACCAAATCAAAACCAACTTCAGTTGAAACTTTTATTCTTGGATAAGTTCAGCATTTTATTGAAAATTATGATAACATTTTTGGCAATATCTTTTTATTATTCTTTTCATGATTTAATAGTTCGTGGTCACATTCATTAAATTACAACAAATAAATGAAATCAAACAATTTTAATAGAGTCCGAATAGATAATAATTTAGCTGATTGTAATGTGCAAGTTGCATTGACACTTTGACCATAGATTTAAGATTATTGTAGATGAAATAAGTTCACTCAGATTCACTAGACAAAAGGGCTCTTGATTTAACTTTCCAGTTTCTTGTGTAAGATGAAGATCAAAGAGAGAAATAATTAAATGGTGATTAACAAAAATAACATCACCATTCTCCACGCTTGATTGATATAACTATGCAACTTCGTCAGCTTCATTGTTGAGAATGACTTGGAATGAAAATGGTTGGAAAATATAGCCAGATCCTGAGTAAAATTTGCTTTGAAATTCTACCCAATGTAATCTGAGAGCGTGAAGGAAAGCACTCAAACCTTCCATCAATAATAAAACAGAAACCGTTAAAATTGCCCAGAATCCAAATGCTAAATACATGATGAAACCTCCAGCAATTTTTTCGCCAGTCAGACCTTTTTGAAGAACCATACTCCATAAGACTTCACTCAATTGAGCGTGAGCTAAACTCAAAGCCCATAATCGAAGGTATGATGCTGTATGAGAAATAGATCCAAGACAAGCTTCGATAGTGTGAATCACTTGATGAATAATTGTGTCTCCAAGATCAAAAGGACCATCATGACCATGATCACCGCCTCCACTTTCAGCTACAGCACCTGAACTCTCCATTGAAACTTGTACTTCACCATCGGCATTATAACCATTATGATTTTCATTGTTAGATGAATGCATCGCTGCAAGCACACGAAGATCATTTTGCTTCTTTAAAAAGTATGGTTTGATACATAACATCCAGGGAATACATAGAAGTGTAAGTATCAAAAGGACTGTTTGAATGAATTGTTGACCCCAGTACATGGGTAACGCTGAACAAGGTGAATCTGGATATTTGTAAAGAAACATATTGATTAATGTAATCAAAATTGATGGAGCGCAACTGGAGTCTTTAGCATCAACTGAAACCCATTTAGCTAAAATTAAAAGATCAAGATATCCAAAAATTGATAACATGAAGATAACTTGAGGAACAAATTCACACACAATGTTGATACGATTTCCAAAATAACGGTGGTTATAGTAGCCGAGAACAAGTCCAAACAACATTTGCATTACTCCAAGAAGAATAGAAAGTTTCATTTTGTAAGAGTTGAGATATAAAATTTTATTCCCAGAGACTTGCCAAACAGGATCGATTCCAAACCAATAAGGCCTATCGGAGTATTGTGTTAGTGGGTCTAACATCATATTTTCCGGGTAAAGTCCTGTTTTAGGCAATGTTGTTGCTTTCCATGATGATCCGAAAATGTTCAATGACTTAGAGAAAATATCATTATAAATGAGACCAGTATATATTGAGAAGAGACCCATCAACAGAATCAAATATCGTCCACCAAAGAATGTTTTGAAGATTTCGTTGCCCTTAGCCTGGGCTGCAATCGACTGCTCTTTTAAACACATCCAAAGAGCGAAAAGAAACATTAAAAAACCATGACCAGCATCTCCAAACATAACGGCAAATAAAAATGGAAATGAAATTATTGAAAATGGAGCGGGATTAACTTCACGATAAGCAGCCACACCATAAGCATCTACTATATTTTGAAAACCTTGAGTGAACTTATTTGTACGATTAAAAGTTGGCGGTGTTTCTTTGGTATCCATTCGATTGAGAATGGACGGTACAGATGATCCACTTCTTTCTGTACCTCGTCTCAATGCAATATGGATTCGCTCTAAATCATCCACTGGACACCAACATTCAGCAATTAAACATTTACTAGTGAGATCAAGATTAAACATATTCAATGTTAAATAGATTGCTTTGATTTTCCTGACTTTTATGATCCAATTTTTGATATGTTTAGCAGCAGCAACAAGCACTCGATGACGATGTTCATTGGTTTGTTTAAGAACAGTGTTTAGTTCTTCGATTCTTGAAACAACGCCAGCAATCATTTCTCTTCTGTCAGCAGCATTATCTGGACAAGGATAAAGAGTGGCTCTGAATCCTTCACAGATTTTTTTGACTCGAGATTTCAGCTGCTCTCCTTGGAAGAAGATGATGAATACAGATTTGTAAACATTGTCCCCTGTAACTGGATCTTCAAGTGGCTTTTCGATTTCAGCTTGACGAAGGAAGACATTACCCAGACAAACTCTCCAAAGCATCCTTTCGAAAGCAGGAATCCGTTCTCGCAAAATGACTCCAGCTAAAAATCTAAGAGATGATAAGTTAATGATGAATAAAAGAAAACGAATGTGTAATTTGCAACTTATAAAGAAAATGAAAGTTGATGAGAAGATCGCATCGTATTCTGGACTATATGTATATTAAAATACAAATTGAAATCATCGATTAATTCAATCATACCCCAAATCGGATGTGAAACGTTCGGGAGCTCCTTCAGTATTCATATATGAATTCATCGCAGCGTTAAAATTTTGAACCTCACTAAACCTCCTCACACCTTTATCAGAGGACTGCTAAGGTTCGTAATGTTGAATATAAAGTAAATAAAGTCAAGGTTTAAAAATGAAATAAATTCAAACAAAAAAAAGCAAAAAGGAAAAGCGTAATAGGCTGTTATTTCATCTTGGTTAAATAATTGTTCAGGAAATAAGTAAAAGCTAGGCAACAAAAAATAATAAGCACTAATGTGAGCCAACAGATAACGATTAAGTACCAGAAAGATAATAGAAGTAAAATTGTCGACTCCATGGATCTAGAAACATACCCTAACTTCATTTGGGCCGGACCACCAGCACGCAATCCTTCTTCACCAAGTAATTGAGTTGATTCGTCGCCCATTCCTGTTTCTTGAATCTGTATGGTGTGATATTCCACCTTCACGATCAGCATTCACATATAATACGATAATATAAGGGTAACAGATGGAAGGAAAGGTAGAGGTGGGGTTGTGTGCATTCATGTATTTGTGAGTGCAATTGGAGTGTTATGGAAATTCAAAGTTGGTGAACAAAGCACAAAAACCAAAGAAGAACGGATGCGATGCGTTCGGAGGGAGGACATGCATAAGCAATCAACAAATAAGAAAATGAGCAAAACAAAAATTGACCCAGGACAGGTTGATAGAACAGAGGCGATAGTGAGTAAGTTAGAAACAAATACAACAAAGGTTAAAGAAACAGAAAAGAAAAGAGCTCTAATAAGCACCAAATTTACTATAATTATAAAACAAGTAGTTAGTAATGACTAATGAGGTGAGCGGGTGATCTTTTCTATGGCTAGTGGCGAATCAGGTAGGAGATATTGAGATATAAGGGAAGGGTAATTATGGATAAATGGATATGGAAAGGAATGGTTTGATGATTGGTGGAGATGTGAATATGAATATCAGGATGGGTAATGAATTGAGAGAAGAAGGAGGAAGCAGGAATGACCTAGCTTGGTCAACTTGATTGAAATACCTCATCGAAGAATTGTTGAGTCTTCTGTAAAATATGCTTCAATTCCGTCAGTTCAAGATAGGTTTTTTTCAATGCTTCAGCATTAGCGTTGACTTCCTTCAGTTCATTTTCGAGTTTCTCAAATGTTGTTTCCAATTCAATCATCTCTCTGGGTAAGGGGGCATCTGGAACATCACCCATATCGGACATTGGAATTTCATCTTTTTTAATTTCTTTTTCAAGAACCCCTGCAAGCCAAAAATAATAAAATGAGAAAACAGGCAATAAAAATTGTTAGTATGAATCACAGAGTTAAATGGAGACTAGTATTGAAAATGTTAACATACGTAATTTTCTCTCCATTTCATCACAACGACGAACTTCAAGGACAAATTTTCTTTGGAATGCATTTACATCTGGATTGAGCTATAAAATTAAACAAATTCAATGTCCATTAAAATTTACAATAAACTCAAGAATAATAAAGACTTACATCACGGAATTGTACAAGTCCAAGTTCACCTAGTTCGGCAACACACAGATAAGAGGCTTCTGATTGAAGAAATAGCTGGCAAAGGCTCATCTCTTCACTTCTTAAAAGAGAACCCATGTTTGACCAGTTCTCCTCTAACGTGAACCACAATAGATGAACACTGATAAATATAAATAAGGTTAAGATCCAGTAAAACGCCCGGAAAGTAATAAATAATTATGAATTAAGTAAATTCAGTGTATCAACAAAATACAGGAACACATTAGGCGTATTATGACATTACTGGAGTCAATAGATTTTACTGAATCGTCTCAGAATCAGAGCCTTGTTGATGATAAACAAACCTCGATTAATCGATTAGCATGTTTCGATTTTGATAGATAACATTGATAGTAAATCAGTGCTAAATTTAAAATTGTTAAAATTCACCTAAAACGACCAGATTAAGTTATTCCAATTCAAAACTCACCTTAAAATCAAAATCGTATTGCCAGCTGGGGATTTTGACAATTAAATTTGTTGAAAATGAAGTAATAGGTCAAAGTTTAAGAAAATGGAAACTAAATAAGAATCCAAATAAATTGTTGAAAATGAAAAATTCAAAATGTATCTTGTTACTGACGATAAATTGATTTCAATTTCAAAGGCGAATTATTTGGGAAATAAATTCAATGACTAACAAATGATTGTTTTGATTATCAACTGAGGAAAACTAAATGTAATTTGCTTCATGTTTATCGAAACAGATTGAAAATCTTTGTTAGGCCATTATTGAAAACAATTTGCCATGGTTTTTGCATTTCTTCAAAATTTAATTAGCAAATATTAAAATGTTGTTCTGTTAAATTAATTGCAATTAATTATAACAACAATTTGGCACCAATTCGACTTCTAAAAATGACACAAGATGGCAATCTTTATGATCCTGGTTCCACCCAATTTTCCTATGACGTCAGCTGTATCTTATGTTATTTCATTTATTTGTTGATAATTTTTGTGTTTTTATTTTATCAAGCCAATTATGGTACCTCTAATCAACTAATTAGTTAATTGTGTTGTTATTTTCTTAATCATTAATGTCAATCGACTATGTATCTCCCTTAATTGATTCATCTGGATTGGAATCTACATGTTGTAATGGGCATGGAGTTCAATAGTGATAAAAACAGTAAGGTATCCTTCACTGGACCTGATGCTAAGGAGGAGGAAAATCTGGATAATTTATGCAACGAAACTATCTATGAAGTTCTTGGTCAAATATCTGGACAACGACAGTTGGATTCTCCGACCAGCCATGTTGTTTCTGAAAGAGTACAAAATTTAGCTTCACAAATATATACTGAGCTTCAAAAGATCATCAACAGATTCTCTGATGAAGATGAAATTGTTGGTGGTTTGATGCCCTTGATTGTGAATGTCCTGGAATCATTGGATATCGCATTAATTGAATCACAACAATTGCAAGTTGAATTGGAGCTATGTAAAGATGACAATGAACAGTTGGTATCTGCCTTTGACAAGGAAAAGGCTATCAAAAAACGAATCGAGCAAAAGTTATTGGAATATGAGTTTCAATCTGAAGATGAGAGGCAACAATATGCTCAAAAAATCAATTCACTCGAAAACATTGTCAAAATGTTGGAGTTGAAAGCCAAAAATTCAGCTGATCATGGTAAGTTAACTTAAATTCAATAAACAAACAGATGGAATACTGGTTGACCTGATAAGATTATCTCCAAAAATTTCAATGAAAGTTAATCAAGTTTTTTTATCGTTCTATTATTTACAACTTTTGTTTAAAGTCAAGTGTTACAGTTAAATTTTGGATTGTCTGATGTCTCTTTTTTGTACTTGTTTTGATTTACTTCACTATTATTCAACTTTTATCCTCGATTATTGTTTTTCAATCTAGTTACTCATGAAATCCATTTCCATTTGACTTTAATGTCCTGATTGTATGAGAAACCTGACGCTATCCCCAATTGTTTTGTTAGCATAAACATTCGAAGCTCTTTAGTTACAGTAATTATTATTTCTTCGTTTGTTTTTGTGAGTTTCTCTTGTCCCCGATCTTTATTATTAGTGATTATTTTATTAAAATTAAGTGAACGCTTGAAGTAACCTCTTCATTACTTCAGTAATCACTCATTACTGGAATCATTATAATCCGCAATTTATTTCATTTTGTTAATCAATCTCTCTCATTTGTATTGACTAAATGAAAAATTAGTTTGATCCAGGGCATTATTTTACATTTCTTGTGTTGTTTTCAGGAGAAAAATTCAACCATTTGTTTTCAGATGGATAGAGTGATTTAAAAACAATTTTTTAATCCTACGTATTTATTTATAGCTTCAAGATTGGAGGAAAAAGAGCAAGAACTGAAAACCGAAAATTCCAAGCTTCATACTCGTTATAATGACTTACTTCGAAGCCACTGTGATCTTATGGAACGTATGAAAATATTAATTGGAGGTGATGATGATACTGGTCAGACTAATTTAGTTCCATCGAGTAATAACAAGCCAACAACATCCAGAAAGTCTGATGTTGAATCCTATTCTAGTCATAGCGAAGAAGTCGACATCAACATGCCCTCTAAAAATCTGGCCTCAGCTATTATGGGACCTCGTCAGGCCTGGATCGACACTGACTT
The DNA here is from genome assembly GCF_039701765.1 of Tetranychus urticae. NCBI lineage: Eukaryota > Metazoa > Arthropoda > Arachnida > Trombidiformes > Tetranychidae > Tetranychus > Tetranychus urticae. The sequence continues at coordinate 17,043,195 of NC_142958.1, read as the reverse complement.
ATCACTTGAAGATGCTTCAATAATTGAAGAAGTAGATGAAATTCCCCGAGATCGTGAAAAGGACAGAGAAATGAACAGTCTTACAGGTATTGCATATTTTAGATTTGTATCATTTCGATTTCGAATTGTGAATAACCCGTTCTCATGGATTTTTAAAATTTCATCCGATTGATTCACTTTTTTAATTCTTAATTTTTCTTTAGGTCGAATTTCACACCAGGATAAATATGCCTCATCTGGTATGCTAAATCTTATCATCTTCAACAAATTCATTTTACATTTCCTCGTTTCGTTTTCACTGTGTCATCATTCCGTCTTCGCTCTCGTTCATAATCAAAGTAGATTTTTGTGTAAAGTAGATTTGATTTTTCAATAACTTCCAATTCATGATTGGATTTTTTCCAGCCAAATTTTTCTTGTTGGTGTCATTTATTTCTGACTATCCAGTTTATCCCACTGTCTTTACAAGGCAAATAGCAGTTCGAGTTCTCTGTTACTTAATTTTCAGATTGTTTGCTTTTTTTGATTATTGAGATATTTTAAGGGCAACAAATATTGAATTTTCACCTCGAACTGAAATTATGAACAATAATGATGCACTAAATTTTGCCTTTCTCTTGATTTTTCAACAACGTATGTGTTATATTTTTATGCTGATTATGTTTTTTATTTATTATTAATCCCATTGTTCACATGATTATGGCAGTTACGGATAACTTTTTCGGTGAGTAATCTATTCTATTTTTGCTTCTCTTTTTTCTATCACGCTAATATTTAATAATGAATTTTGTATTTTAATTTCGTTCAGGTATGGAGAAAGAAGTACAAAACCTTATACGGGAAAATGATGAACTATTGGCGACCAAGAATGCTCTCAATATTGTTAAGGATGATCTTATAGTCAAAGTTGACGAACTTCAAAGTGACTTAACTATGTCTAGGGAAGAAGTTCAACAATTAACCGCCGTTAAAGATAAACTGAAATCACGTATCGCGCAATTAGAAGATGAACTAAAGAAAACTAAAGAAGAACTTAATGAAGTTAAGCAGAAAGTTACAGCCCAACCTCAGGTATTTTGGATTCTATTTTAAAATTACATACAATGTTAAGAAGACATGAACACAATAAAAAATCTATAAATTGATTTATTATTGAATAGGATGACGAGGAAGGAACACCTATGACTCAACGTAAACGCTTCACACGTATGGAAATGGCTCGAGTTTTAATGGAACGAAATCATTACAAAGAAAGGTTAATCGAATTACAAGAAGCCATAAGATGGACCGAGCTGATTCGTGCCAGTAAAACAGAAGGAGAGAAAAAATCTGTCTGGAAATTGTAAGTGTAGCATGATAATAATTAATCGATATTGACTAACATAGCTCATTAATTTTAAAGAATTAACCACATTTAATATTTGTAATCTCTATCTTTATTAACGCTGCCTTTAAAGTGGAAGAAATTTCTCCAGGTATTCTTGTGATTAGAAAATTTAAAAAAATTAACCTCGTCATCGAATTGTTAAACAGTGTTTGAAAATGATTTCTCACATTTATCTTTCTCTTTTACAGTTTAAGTAACTTCTTCGGGACTACCGGAGGCACCTTACCTAAAGAGGGTAATAGAAGCCCGGTTAAAACTGCTATTCGTTATGGTACTTCTAATCCAGATCAAGTAACACCAGCCCTTGAAGCTATGAAAAGGCGATCTCGTACACAACATTCTGGTGATCTTGTGCTTCTCATGGATGCCGATATTTCCAGTGAAAGAGCAAGATCATTGAAAGCAGTTCGTGCTCATGTTCCTCGAACCAATGGAGATCGTATCATGGCTTATGGTTGGAGTATAGCTGGAAGTGGTAAAGAATCAAGTGAAAGTTCTGTTGAGGGTGGCACGTATCTCACTTCTCTAGGGTTACGCCATGCCTCTGTTCCTGTACCAATTTATTGTAGACCATTAAATAACGATGATTTGGGTTTGAAGATATGGTGTGCTGCTGCTGTTGATTTAACTGGTGGAGAAGCTGGATTCCCTGGTAATCAAAATGCAAAAGCTGAAACTCCGACTGCGGAAAAGGTTTCAATAGCAGCTATTGCTGACTTAGAGAATGAAATAGGCGCAGCAATAAATGACCAAAATGATTTTCCAGATGCCAAAAAGTTGTCAACATTTGCTTGGATTTGCAGTGTCAGCAATTCAAAGAGTAAAGTCAACATTGTCAATATAAAGAATAATCCAAGTGAATTTTTGGATTCATTTACAGTTAAAACACATCTTTTATGCATTGCCTCTATTCCTGGAGCCAAGAATAATGATATTTATGATTATAATGATATTGATTTAGATAATATCAAGATTGTCGAAATAGATCCACCTCAACAGCAACCATCGCCAGTACCACCTTCAAATAATGAGAAGATTGAAACTGTACAAGCAAAAGATGCCTTAAAAGTTTCATTTGAAGATGAAAAGGATGATCTACTTTCAAAAGAGGCTATCTCCAAGAATGTACAGTTGGAAAAATTGACTGAATATGTTGCCTACACAGAGCCACCTTCTCCGTCAGTCTCTGATGACATTCAAACATCGAATACAACAGTTTATCAACCCATGTCAACATGTTTACCAACAATGTGGCTTGGAGGACAAAATTGCATGCTTTATGTCCACTCAGGTCTCGCTCAGTGGTCGCATTGTATTTGTAGTGTTAGACTTCCTGATTCAATTCTCCAAATTGTCCATTTCAAGGGACGAGTTTTCGTAGCTTTGGCCAATGGACAGTGTTGTATATTTGTAAGATCGCCAACAAATGGCTGTTGGGATTTCTCTAAATATCTTATTATTGATATGAGTAAAGCCAATTCACTTTCAAGCGACAGTGTCAATAAAAATGGATCTGGTAATTCAGGATCAGGAACATCTTCTCCAGCCAGCACTGCTACCGCTTCCTACAGTATAAGATGTATGGAAGTTACCAAAACTTCTGTTTGGCTTGGTTATCGTAATATGGTTTATATTCTTGATCCTGTTGCGCTCAAAATTATTCATTCCTTAACTGTACATCCAAGAAAAGAAACTCAAGTTCGTCAACTTGCTGCCATGGGTGATGGAGTTTGGTGCAGTATCCGTTTGGATTCAACTCTTCGCCTTTATTCAGCTCTTAAACCATATCAGCATCTTCAAGATGTTGATATAGAACCTTATGTTTCTAAAATGCTATCCTCCAAAGCTTTTTCCTTCATTCGAGTAACAGCTCTCCGAGCCAGCAACAATCGCCTTTGGATTGGAACAGCTAATGGAGTTATATTAAGTATACCCTGTGATAAAATCAGGTCGACCAACGCTGATTCCCCTTCTAATGAAAGTTCAAGCGGCAATTCACTTAAATCCAGCGATTCTGCAAATCATAAAACACCTACATCGTCCTCACTAGTCTCTGAAAGTGATGTTGGACCCATTTCAATAGCCACTTTCATTCCTAAATGTAATCCATCACAATCTCAACTATCTTACCATGGCCACAAAGATGCAGTTAAATTTTTCTTAATGGCTAAAAATTTGATTACAAGTGGAGGTGAAGGATACATTGATTTTAGACTTAATCCTGAAGAAGAGTCCAACTCATTATCTAAGGGTGATCGTTCCCATCTCATTGTTTGGGAATTGAATTCATAGACTGGTCATCATTTCATCAAATAAGCATAATTTTAAATTAAATCGTTTATTTCTTTTCCCGTCGTTATACTTTCCCGCTCCAAAGTACTGTACAGAGGCTGCAATCATTTGATTTATCCAAGTTTCACTAAAGCAGATGTATTGTCGATTTTGACCTTTAATGTTAACTTTACTGACTCTCTTTTTCAAAGAAACACGCTCTTTTCTTTTATCTAATTGATTACATATTTAATATATTGATTGTTAATAAACAATTTTCGTCAGTCTTCAAACGACTAAAGAAACAATAAAAAAAAAGTTTTATCCCTATTGATTCATTTGCTTTTACAAGACTACTGACTATTTGAAATTAAAGATTACTTTTAATTCATCCATTGAAATCACAAAAAAAATGTTTTACAAATCCGAATTCATATCAGAATGAAAAGAAATCTAACAATTTTGATAAACTCTCAAACAAAACTCTATTATAATTGTTTGACCTATTAATCTTACCTCTTTTCGACCTTTTCTCTACGATTATTGTTTTGTTTCTATTTGATCTTTCAGTCTGCAAAACAATGTGCGATTTGCACCAAAGAAATTCGATTATTTATATTATTTATCTTAAGAATTAAGCTCAGGCTATGAACAATTGTCCAAAACTTTGGTTGAAACCAGCCTTGTTGAGAGTGTTTTGGATCCAATGATTTGATCCGAATATCTAGTCAATTTTTATCAAGTACCATTGTTGTTATTTATGTTAACCAAAAGTCTAATCAATCGAGCCTTTCTTCGTCATTTAAGTGACCAGTATTGTTTACAATTTTTTATCGTGAAAATGTCAGGTAATCAAGCACCTAAAGTAGTTGGCATATCACCAATTGGTCCTTCTGGTTCTAACTATATCAAACCTATCAGGTTAAAGTATACACTGGTAAGTCTTAATCTGATGAGTACTAAATGTTTTTCTCTACTTCTTTCGACTTTTTCTCGGTCAATTTCGGTTTGATATTTTAAAATTTTATGGTTTATATTATTGTTTAGGATGGCAAACAATTGGCTTGGGATTGTGTCAAGGCTCACGACAGGTAATTACAATTATCTTGCATTTTCATTTCGTTTGAAACTTGTTTTTCTCTTCATTTCTATGTTTCCAGCGTTGCCATCATTCTCTATCACAAAGAAAGGAATAAGCTGATTTTTGTAAAACAATTCAGACCCTCATTGATTCTATCTTCAGCTTTGAAGCTAGATGCTGAGAATGGAATAATTGAAGCAGATCCAAAAATTGATGGATATACATTGGAAATGTGTGCTGGAATCATCGATAAACCTGGTAAGTAAATTGTTGTGATAAAAGTAGCAGCTGATCATTTGTTTCTGTTTACAGGGTTAAGCCATGAAGAGATAGCCAAGGAAGAAGTGTTGGAGGAAACTGGATATGACATACCAGTCAGGTAAATTGCAAATTCGTTAGTTTAGGATGGACCGTTCGATTTTCAAACTCGTTAATGTTCTTTTTATCCATTTTTTTCAGTTCACTAAAATTTGTCACTTCATCACGGTCTAGTGTTGGATTACAAGCTTCTTTGCATTCAATTTTCTACGCTGAAGTCATGTAAGGATAACTTTAATTGAGTCAAGTAATTGTTCCTTTTTACCGATTATATTTTAACTATTCAATCCTAAAGTGACGCACAACGAGTCAATCATGGAGGCGGAGTTGATAATGAAAGAATTGAAGTTGTCGAGTAAGTATGATTGATTATGATTATCCTTTTAAGTTTCTTTAACAATTTCCAGTTAACTCTTAATATCACTCTTTATACTCTCCAGATTATCGATTGAAGAGTCTCGCAAATTACTTTGGTGTCACGATAAAGATGTACAATATTCACGACCAGCGCACATGTTATTGGGCTTATCTTGGTTTATTTACGAATATTATCCCAAAAATCATTCTTAATTCAAATGATATGGACTTTGTAACTCTAGATTCCAATAATTGACCTCTTTTACTTTGAATAAACTATTCTATTATATTATATATAAAATAGTCATTAAAATACTTTGATCCAAGTATAATTGAATTCATCCAAGCTCATTCATTGCTTCCCTTTACCATATCTCATAGCTTACGAATTCAGCAGAGTTCAAAATGAGGCTATTAATGATAAATGACTTATTTTATTAGTCATCTAATGTGAACTGAACATAAATTCATTAATGAACATGTTTAGCCAACAGAATCTCACAATATCTTACTAGCTTTACAACTTATTACTATTTTTAGATAATTTTCGAGAGTATCTTGAATAAAAATTCAAAAAATCTGATTATCTGAATCAGATCTCATTATATTGAAGTTTAAACGAGCTCCAACTTGAAAATTTGTTCGAAGATACATGATTAGAAATTTTTTTACACTGCATGAATAAATTTTCATGCAGTGTAATGATTCATTTGAAATCAATCATAACAAAATGCTCGGAAACTAGTGTATAAGACTTTCTTTTGAGTAAGAGTTCGGTGAAAAAATCTGATGCCTCAATGGTACAAAAAGAGGCCAAAGTTTAAATTTTGAACCGAATTTTGTCAAATATCGTACACGAGAGAAACTTTTCAAATCCACAAATGGAAGCAGTTGTATTCCCAGTTCGAACCGATGCATACAATTTGATCTCAAAATTCAAGATCAAAACTATCTATTTAACTTTAAATATGTTAAATCTTGGTCTCACTAGTAAATGTTTGATTGCTAATTGTTGGTGTCCAGTGGATGATTTAGAGCGAATCCATATGCCATTGAGACGAGGTACAGAAAGGAGTGGATCATTCCGTCCATTCTCCATGAATGTCTGGAGATGCTGGTCATGGTTTACTAATGTTTCTTTTTGCTCTTTGGATGTGTTTAAAAGAGCAATCGATTACAGCCCAGGATTAAACATTCTTTGGTGGACGATATTTGATTTTGTTGATGGGTCTCTTCTCAATATATACTGGTTTCATTTATAATGATATATTCTCTAAGTCATTGAACATTTTCGGGTCGGCATGGAAAGCTATAGAATTGTCTAAAACAGGACTTTGCGTACTCTCATTCTGTATATTCCTTGATATGCATCAAACCATACTTTTTAAAGAAGCAAAACGATCTTTGTATGCATTCATCTAATGGTGAAAATCACTATGGTGAAGTATCAGTGACAATGGAGAGTTCATGTGCCGTAGCTGAAAGTGAAGGACCTGGTCATCGTCATGATGGTCTTTTTGATCTTGGAGACACAATTATTCATCAAAAGGGAAAACACTCGCTTTAATCTACTTCTCTTTGACCAAAATAGCTAAATCAAGATTCCTTTGCTTTAAATTTGAGTAAAACATTACAGCAGCCGTCAATGGTCTTGTCGTAGAAGCGTCGCTTTTACTTGCATATTTAAAACCAGTTAAACTATATTTATTCGGATTTTATTGTTTGATTTGCTTTGTAACTTATAGTAAATTGTAGTAATTTGTGATAAATGAAGACAAGAATAGTTAAAAGAAATGAGCTACCAATTTTCTATTAATTCCAATAAAATAGTCTACTGATGTTTCTTTTTGTTCTTTGGATGTCTATAAAAGAGCAATCGATTGTAGCCCAGGCTAAGGGTAACGACATTATATTAATTCCAATAAAATACTTAGCTGTACAATTAGAAAAAAGTTTAAACTCAAGTTGATTTTCGCGATGCATTGAGTTTCAATGATTGAGATGTTAAGGTTGCTACTAAAAAGACACAATAAACACATTTGTTGCATTTATGCACAAATTTACACAAACACTGGAAGAAAAATGGACAAAAACGGGTAATAATGAATTTCTTCCAAGTTTAGATGCTGTTAGTTTGAAGGTACTTAAAAAGTGAGTCCGTGTGTGCTATGGAAAAGTTTCTCTGATTAATAGTTTTCGAGTAAATAGAGTTTGAAGTTTAAACTTCGATCGCTTCTTGTACAATAGTGGAAGCAAATTTTTTCATGTAACTCATAGTACTGGTGTAACTTTTAATGTACAATCATGAAATGAACTTACTTTGAAACATAAAACTTTCTATTTTCTGTAAAACAGATAACTTCGATTTTCCGTTAAAGTGACCGCATTCTTGTCCTGTAAGAGTTAGATGGCTGAAATTTATTATCTGTGGATAAAAATTGTTGGTACAAATCAACAATTGAAAACTTTTTCCAATTTATCCATATTTCTCTTGATTTTGACCATTAACCTAAAAACTTTGAACATCAATAGTCCGAAAATGGCATCACTTTCAATCATCATTCTTTGTCCAATCATTAGATTTTATTATGGACTATGATGTTTCGAAATGTTAAATTATTCCAGATTCTGCAGGAAAAGTTCTAGCATTGTATTGCTTATGTTACCAGATTTGAGCTTGATTACCAGATTATTTTATAAAGTTGACTGGTTTCTCAGCCACGATTCTTTTGTGTTAGAAGTATATTCATCAAAGATGAATCAAATCAAATTTTATTGGATATAGAATCATATTATTTTATAGCCCATGATAAAATCTAATGATTGGACAAAGAATGATGATTAAAAGTGATGCCATTTTCGGACTATTGATGTTCAAAGTTTTTAGGTTAATGGTCAAAATCAAGAGAAATATGGATAAATTGGAAAAAGTTTTCAATTGTTGATTTGTACCAACAATTTTTATCCACAGATAATAAATTTCAGCCATCTAACTCTTACAGGACAAGAATGCGGTCACTTTAACGGAAAATCGAAGTTATCTGTTTTACAGAAAATAGAAAGTTTTATGTTTCAAAGTAAGTTCATTTCATGATTGTACATTAAAAGTTACACCAGTACTATGAGTTACATGAAAAAATTTGCTTCCACTATTGTACAAGAAGCGATCGAAGTTTAAACTTCAAACTCTATTTACTCGAAAACTATTAATCAGAGAAACTTTTCCATAGCACACACGGACTCACTTTTTAAGTACCTTCAAACTAACAGCATCTAAACTTGGAAGAAATTCATTATTACCCGTTTTTGTCCATTTTTCTTCCAGTGTTTGTGTAAATTTGTGCATAAATGCAACAAATGTGTTTATTGTGTCTTTTTAGTAGCAACCTTAACATCTCAATCATTGAAACTCAATGCATCGCGAAAATCAACTTGAGTTTAAACTTTTTTCTAATTGTACAGCTAAGTATTTTATTGGAATTAATATAATGTCGTTACCCTTAGCCTGGGCTACAATCGATTGCTCTTTTAAACACATCCAAAGAGCCAGAAGGAATATTGGTAAATCATGGCCAGCACTCCAAACATTAGATTGAGAATGAACGGTACAGAAGATCCTTTCTGTACCTCGTCTCAATGCCATGTGGATTCGCTCTAAATTATTCACTGTCGACATAGTCAAAGTTAAATAGATAGCTTTGATTTTTATGACTTTTGAAATCAAATTGCAAAAATCGGTTTGAAAATTAGACAATAAAAAGAGCAAAAATTTTGACTTTGGACTAAGAGTGGAGATTTGGCCAGTTTGTAAGCATGAGGCAACTGAATCCATTTGTGCAACTGAATGCATTGAAAGGATTATTGTCAAAAAATATAATAACTTTCGAGTCAAGAGTTGGGATTTTGTGAATTTGATATTTCGAGAATGGCAGTGCACGGAATCATCATTCTATGGCCAATCTTCAGGATTTATTATGGGCTATAGTATAATGTGACTGAATACCGAAGGAAATCAGAGTCAATTCATCTAATAAGGAATATCCTTGTGACATATCGTTAGATTTTAGTTTAGTAACCATTCACCATTTATAAAGCAAGCATAAAATCTGGTAACATAAACAATACAATGCCATAATTTTTTTGTAGAATCGCGAATAATTTAATATTTCAATATATCATAGCCCATAATAAAATCTAATGTTTGGCCTAAGAATGATGATTGAAAGTGATGCCATTTTCGGACTATTGATGTTCAAAGTTTTTAGGTTAATGGTCAAAATCAAGAGAAATATGGATAAATTGAAAAAAGTTTTCAATTGTTGATGTGTACCAACAATTTTTATCAACAGATAATAAATTTCAGCTATCTAACTCTTACGGATACAGAATGCGGCCACTTTAACGGAAAATCAAAGTTCTCTGTTTTACAGAAAATATAATAGAAAATTTTATTCTCAAAAGTAACATAAAACATATAACATAAAAGTACATTTCATGGTTAATCATCAAAAGTTACATTATTAAAATGAGTTTCAGGAAAAAATCTGCTTCATTAATTTTACAAAAAGCTTTGCAAGGACAAACTTTGAGCCCGGTTTTCTTGAAACCTTTAAATCGCACGAACGGACTCAGTTTTTATGTCTCTACAAACCAACAGAGTCTCAGTTCGAAAGAAATTCATTTTCATTCATTTTCGACCATTTGTCTGACAGTATTTGTATTGATTTGTGCATAAATGTAACAATTGTGTTAATTGTGTCTTTTTAGTAACAACCGCTTATTTGTCATAATTTTATAAGTTACATTGTATTATTCCGTTTTTTGCAGTGCTACAGTTGATGAAGAGCATTTCAGAAAATCTTCAGGGTTAGCTTTACAAATTATACATCTATTGAATTGGCACAGACTTCAGATCAGGAATTTGTTTTTCTTTTAGTAACTTTCGCTAGCAATTTTTATAATAAAATATAAGTCATGTTTAGGAGTATTATCCTCAACTTGCGAAGAAGGTGTTCAAACAAAAATTGTTATTTCCGTTCTGACTGCCTATTAGATGATGTTTTCTGGCAATTATCTCCCATTTGCTAGCCCTTCATTCTCATTCATGTTTTCCTTACCCGTGCTATCATGTCTAACCCAAATTGTGATGGAAAGCACTCTGTTACTTCAAGATTTTTAATGGCATCGCAATAGTCAAATATGGGAATCTTTCTTGTGTTGCTGGTGAAGCAAAGGCAGATTGAGAAACCAGACTGGCTGCATCGGATACTCACACCTGAGAAATGAGTTTTTTAGCAGCCTGATTATTAGCTATCAATACACTGAGCCATCACAGTTTCTTCCTTTTTCCTTGCGAATAATTTCCTTCCTCTAATAAATCTGATTGGAAACAAGCATATTGAAGACAAATTTTTCAATTTCGACATAACCTCATCTTAAAAACCAAAAAACTGAATAGCAATGAGTATTATGAAAGTGACCAACAATCTGGTTAAAGATAATGTACATATCATTGAGTTAAGCATGAAAATGAAGCTCACTGCATGGCCATTTTAACAACTCTAATTACTTATTTGAGGCAATAGACATTCAGACTAATGGTTTTAAGTAATGAAAATAAGCTAATTTAAACTTTCAGAATTAGAATGTTTAATTGTTTAATCAAGAAGCAAGTAAACTACTTTCGTGATCAATTTTCTGGTAAAAACAAGCGATTTAAATACCGTACGATGTTTCTTCTCAATCCAGTGATAACATCAGGAGAAAGGCAACAATTATTTCCTCCAAACAATCCGTTTAATCAGCCAGCTTTACTGGATACTTGTTCATCATTTTAAATTCATGCCCGAGTATCATTGAATACACGATTAATCAGTGTTCAAATTTCATGACCAATCAAGTTTAGTTGAGTTCAAATCAATTACTGTTGATATCAATTATGATGTTTGTGCCTTATCAAAGGTGAAAAGATGATAATTATGAATAGGAATGACCAGAATTTGGATTAACCGATTTTCATTGATATGTGTTGCTTAGTTTCCAACCTGAAAGTGCAATTCCCTTCTTTAAATAGTCACCACGAGTTTAGCAAAATATTAATAAACATACAAACTCTGATAGTTCACCGTTCATCACGATTCTGATAGAAAAGGGAAAAAACAATTAGAGAAAAGAAGAAGTAGATTCCCATCATTTTGTTAATCATTCATGTCATCCCAAAAGAAATTTACTTTTCCCAATTCCTTGAGGTTAACCCTAATTGTCACATAAACACCCAACATTTTCTTATCGACAATCAATCAACTAATATATTTATAACTCAAACCATTCAAATTGTCTCATTGTTTTTACTCTTCTCTGTCTTTTCCTTTCAACCGTTAATCTGAGCCAGCGGATCAGAGCGGATTAACCATTACTGGAATCAGATAGGGATTTGAGATTAAGCTCAGATGGATCAGCATGTTAATCGGACGAAATTGGGTGGAAATGGCGAGAAAAAAGCATTTTCTAATGGCAATTAAGGAGTGGATTTGGAAGGCATTTGAGGATGGATCGGGACGAGAGGAAAGTGAATGAGGAAGAAGAAACAAGTTGAAAGATTGAATTTGATTAAGATTGTTAATATAACGGAGATGAGATGAAAGATTGAAATTTAAATAATGAAAAGATGAAATTGAAAGTAAAACAAAAACATTGATGTTAATGTTGATGATGGTGGATAAATAATTAGGTGAAACAAGAATACAGACTTCAATGGATGTGAGACGATTGTTAATTATAGTTGGTTCAATCAATCAATTGAATGGACTAGACACAAGAAGACTTGGAGATGTAATCTAATTTTGGTGACCATTTCAGTCCAAGATGGTAATTAGATTGATAAATGAAACCATTAATATTCAAATTTGCTTTACAAATTGTATTTTGTTGTGTGAATTTGAGAAGGTAAAAGTATAATGGTTATCATGATTCGTCAATTTAATACTTTACGTGGTAACAATTAGGTTTCATTTTAAACATTTAAACGGCAGATGAATTGGATATTGAAACTGATGTCAAGTTTGAATATCAACAAATCATTCATCTAGTAAGACAAATAATATCAATCAAGCAATCAACCAACAGCAAGTTGAACTGTTATATGAAACATCTTACCTTAGAGCAGCTTAAACAAATTGAGATTCAATTGAAATACATTTCAATCATGAATGACTAGTTAAACTGTAGCTCATTGTGTTCCGAGTGAATCAAATTTACCTTTATTCATAATGTCAACAACTCTATCATTTTGAATTGTACATTTTGTATTCAACTAATTTACCTCTAAATCGCATTAATAAATGTCAATTAAACTCTATTCCAATCATGTTAATCCTTAATCAGTGGAGATTGTTTGAGTTGTTCAACAAAATTGTTCAGATGAAAGCAACTCAACCTAAATTATTTGCATTCATTTTCACGTCTATTAATATGATAACCTGTTGATTGGTTTTTGTGTTCACCAAATTAAGTTAAATTGTGACAGATTAGACAAGAAGTGAAAAATAAAAAAAAACCAAGTGCTGTGATTAACCGGAAATTCTGGTCAACTTGTCATTCATTTAATTTGTATTGATACAGTTTTTTTTTCTTTGCTCAATCTCAATTGATTGGATTTATGCTAACATGGTGAGCTATTAGTTGTTATCACCTGTAATAGGTTTTAGTTGAGGAAATTTGAGCAAAAGTTGACTAAGGTGATGAGAGTTAAACCTGTTAACTGTGTTAAATCCTGATGAGAAATATTATCAACAGCAATTATTTGAAAAGATGAAATTATTTGAATACTTTAATGTTGACTGATCTGGAATTGGGTCAATCCAATTGATTTGCAACAATCATAAAAGCCAACAGATGGTAATAAAAACACAATTTAATCCCAATTAAATATGTGTGTATGTGTATATTAGATCTCAGTTAGACCATTTAGATTGAGGACAATTTGCTCTATTAAATTAACAGTTAGTCAAGGTAATCTTTTTATGTTTTTCACATTTATTAGGTGATAATCCTTTCGGCTCTTGTTTTGACAATTTTTGTCCTCTTGCGAACTTTATGGATTGATCAATTGATTTATTCATCTCACTTGGATTTTCATCAGCGTTAATCTAATTTACTGTTGAAAAGGTAACAATTTAAGTTGATAAAATCTTTAAAATAAACAGTCATTATCAATTCAATTCACATCCATGCATGTCTTGATCAGTCCACCAAATTATACTATTCAGATGTATTTTGAATGGCACAGTGTGAATAGTGAAAAGAAACAAAATCTCCTTTTCTTGTTGCCAATTTAAATTTATATTCAAGATTTTCGATTGACTTTCAAAGAATCTCAATTTGAACTCGTTATGATTGCTTTGTTTCCAGAACAGCTCCAATTTGACCTGATTGGTAGAGAAATGAAAAAAAATCTAGTTAATTAACCATAAGTAACAATGACCAGTTTCAAGTTAATGTGAGATTTCACTCAAATAATTGCAATTTTTCGCTTGTCAGAGTCTCACCTCCAATCCCTGCCAATTACAGTAAACGTTTACAGCTCTCAAATTACTGGTGTACGATCATGTTGATAATCATCAATAAACAAGTCAACGGCTAATTATCTGGTCAAAACGCTTCCGTAAATGCCATTGAGTAATAACCATCACAAAACGTCCACAATAATGTAATTCAAGCAGTAACAATGATTGCTTCTGGCTATGGATGGTAACCACAAAGATATCCATAGATGGATTGTTTCCATTTCATACAGCAAGTGAATCCTCGTGTTAACGATTAGTTGACTGGACCATTGAATGAAAACAGGATCATTTAAGCCATAAAATGATTTTAATTGACTCAAATGAATGATTCCAGTGGATTAGCTGAAAGAGTTGGCACATGAAAATTAATGATTGCGTCTTAATGATTTTATAATCAACCATAGCATGTATTGTTGTAAAACTAGTTTATTTGTGTACATCTTTATGATCTCCAACTATTAAGTTACACAATTTAAAAAAATAAACAGTCGTTAAATCAAATTAATCGTTTAATAATACTTACATAACTCAGTGGTTGATAAATCAACTTATCATCAATCGTTAAACTAGATAATGTTGCACATTTAACAGCCACTGTTTAATCGCACAGTTAATATGCATTGTTTTGGTCTTCTCTTGCTTTCTTTTCTTTTTCTTGTTCTTCCATCTCTTTCTCTTCTCTTTCTTTCTCTTTCATTCTCTTTCATTCTCTTTTCACTCTCTATCTTCTCTCTTATCCTTATCTTTCTTCACCTTATCTCTCTTCATCTTCATTCTCTTTCATTTCTCTCTCTCTCGGCTTCTTTCTATGGACATCGTTACGTAAATTTTTTAAACAACTGCCCCTCGCAGTTATGAGATAAAATTCACTCGGGCTACGCCCTCGTGCTTTACATCTCATAACTGCTTGTGGCAGTTGTTTAAATAACTCACATCAAATTGATCAGAAAACACAATTATTCTAGTAAGCTGATGAATAACATGATTGCGCGGTTTTACACTCGACCAATCATTGTTCATTGTTATGGATAGTAAACAAGGCGCAATTTTTGATTCAAAGATTGACCATTTAAAATACGATTTGATAAATTGACGATGAAATTGGTGCTAATTAACTAAATCCATCGTAATTAAATCAACCAACAAAAATGTTTACAATAATTGGCAGTCTCAATGGAATGGAATGGACGAAAATCAAGATGAAAAATGGCAAGAGAAAGGTTAACATTAATTGAGATTATATCACGATATAATGATTTAATAAATTGCAATCTAATTGATGGTCAACAATGGTTAACAACAACAAAAACTAATTATTGGGTAAATAATTAAATTTTTGTACTTTATAAGAGAGAGAAAAAAAATATTTATAAAATCTAGCCATTTATTGTTTCCGGATAGATTGTATTATTTAAATGCGCTTTAAACGCACATACGATGATGTTTGAAATGGCGATTATAATTGAAAAAAAGGTTGATTTGCCCGAAGCTGATTACAATTAGATTGCTTGGACTGACAAATGAAAAGTAAAATGAAAAATTTACGATAATTAAAGAGTTCTCTCATTGATTGTTGCACTTAATTAAACTACACAATTTTACCAATCAATGAATCAACAGTTAACTGGACAGTCGATGGAGTGATTAATGTACAGTTGACTTTTGGCCGAAACATGTTGACAGTCAAATAGTTACATTAAGGTAAGGCCGAAAGTTAAACAATTTAATGGTAATGAGTATAAATTTTTCAGGATTACATTAATTTGGTGTAAATCAGAGTCAGAATAAGGTGAACCTGGTGAAGGTTATATGGTATTGATGATAATATTTTGCTGTTTTGTATCAAAGTTGAAGGCATATTAAAGGAAGAGTTAATGAAACAATCTGTTTTGTTGAGGTACATTCACTAATTAAGGGTTAATCATAGAAGAGGTAAAAAATTTGTTTGTTAAAATTGCAATTAAATGAGCATTTTTCTTGTTTCCATACAAATTCATTGCTATCTAAATTGTAATCGGAAAGGAAAAGGAAAGTGTTTCAATAAAATCATTTTCATTAAACAAATGAGTAGAAAGTAAATGTTGAATTATTATCATTATTTTGTTTTTAAGTTGAAAAGTAAAGCAAAAATTAAAAACCAACAAAAACACAACTCATAATCAACAGTAATGATAATTAACTTGGGGTTATTAACAACCTAAAGGTGAATTGATTAAATAAGGTAAATACATATTGATTAACTGATTTTCAATCATTTTTTGGTTGCTTTCATAATGCTGAGAAACTGATCGTAACTATCGATCATTCAGATTTTAATCTGAAATATTTTAAAGTATAATTTTGATAATTAACTTGTGTTGAGCTTTGGCAAAATTAAGGCTCAAAGTTGATACTTGGTCATGTTGACGACAATCTAGTTGATTAAGACAAGGAAAGCTTCCAATTGGCACAATAAAGGCAATATTTTTGAATGACTTTTGATTGACAGAGTAATTGTGCTTGTATCAGCTGTTAATTAAGTCAGAAAATTGAGGTTACATTTGGAATCATCAATCACCAAAAATACGAATCGACTGGAAAAATGTAATTTTTATCATTAAAATGTACAAATAATGGGTTACTAATATGTACCTCCGGTCAACACCAGTTAAGGCCAATCAAGCATTGTAATCAACTGTTGTTTCAACTTGTGTTTATCATTGTTCCAGGTAAAGTTGAACTTAATCCATTGATTAGTTGATTAAAGCTTGACTGTTAATCAGGATAATGTTTCATCTGGTTCATAATGTACAGCTTTGATTGTGTTTGCAATTTGAATTTTAAGTAAACCCAAAAATGGTGAGCCTGGATTTTGAAAGACAAAAATAAATGAATGAGAAAGTTAATTATGATTATAAATGTGATTAAGATGATTATCATAGAAGAAAAAATGATGATTGTACTGAGGAATGTAGAAAAAAGGTGAAATACTTTGTTATACTGAATAATGAATATTCAGTTGATACAGAATGGCTGGCTCAAAATGTTGATCCTCTTTATATTTGATGATTGTTTTGATCGTCTTCCACCAGAATTAGCATAAACAGGATGTTTTACGATTACAAAATGATTAATCAAAATAAACTGATGGAAATCGATTAAACCAAAATTGTATTCAACATCAACATCATTAGGCATCCATCTTGTTGCACTCTGGTCGCCATCAACGCCATCATAATTATCAAAGGCTTGATTTCCGTTTCAACCAATCATCAGTTGGATTAAGCTCTTGAAAGGTATTATCAAATTGTTTAATCCATAAGGTAAACAGCAAATTCAACAAACGCCAAGCTCTTCAAAACTTCTTGGGAATGAGTTGGTGTCAGTAGATAAGTTAATGTTGTTCAGGTTTGGTGTTGAAGTTTAATGGACTCATGGTGATAAGATGATGACAAAGATGAATATGGGCCATGATAAAGCTACTAAATAATAATGATAAGAAAAAAACGGAAACGTTAAAAACGTGAAAGGTCAAAATAATGTCGGACAGTCTAATATTTTGAGCGTTAAAATAAAGCAGAAAAACAAAATTGGGGTTAATTTCTTTGCACGGATTCACTTAAAGAAGATGACAATTTGACTTAATCAACACTATTCTTGGTGCTGCAGTTATTTCTGTCAATTAGTTTACATGGGGCAACAAAAGGCTCGACCAGAATCATAGTTAGGTCATTAAAAAGCCTCAAAGCCTAATCCAAGAATGAAATTATATTTTTTGTCTTCATTCCAAGTTGTTGAGTTAATTTTGCAAATTGTCAGCCCTTTTTTAAGGTGAACCCTTTTCCACCAAAAATGACCACTCATTGAGCCTAAACAATTAAAGCTCTAGAGCACTCTAATAAAAGTTAATGTAAAATTAATGAGATTAAAAATTATAGTTGATAGAAATAGTGTTAAACAACAAAATATTAGCAACACAAGATTGGGTGAATCACTGGTTGAGTCTAACAATCGCCAAACGAGCCTAAGGAGCTGGTTTTTCTATTGAATTTGAACGATTTTACAAAATTATTTTGGTTGAAATTCGATGAGAATGTGAATGACCAGAAAATTGACAATTAAGAAGAGAGGAAATTGGAAAAGATGGCTCGTGTAAAAGACGAAATTATATTAGAGCAAGATTTAGGTTAAAAAAATGAAGCAAAAATTAGGGTAGATTTTTTTCTGCTGTGCAAAATTAGAATTTAAACTAAGGTAAAACTTCCTGTAATTCATGGTTTTTAATCAAACCTAATCAAGTTTGATAGGTGTTGTTAATTAGGACCGGGGTTAATAAAAGCTTGAGTTAGTTATGATTAATTACTGTTAACAAGTTACACTTACCTCGTTTCTCGGCTGCTACATGTTATCCATTAAGAAAGTGTCGTGTTAATCAATTGGGTCCACAAAGAATTGTTCAATTCTGCTTGATTTCCTTTCAATTTTTATCTAATTCTAATCAGCTGGATGACACCTTTGAAGTCAAAATAGAAAGTTGATTATTTATAACAGTTTATGGCACATTTAACAATTTTAAATTATAATTAATCGAAAGGGAAATAACAAGAGCTACTGCAATTTAAAAAAAACCGTTGAGTTAGAAACAGCTGATTAGGTCAAGTGTGTGAGAAAGCTGTAAATGTTTCAAGCAATAAGACTTATTGTTTTATCCGACTTTTGGTTAATTGTGTTTCTTCAAATGAATCTTTAATTCAACTTTGATATAATTCTAATTAATATTTTCTTTGGTGATTTAATTATAAAGTGTCAGTTTTAGTTGAAATGGACACCGGAATAAGTGTATCAACCAGACTAAAGGAAAAATTGAGAGAACTCTCAAGGTCAACCTCAGGTCAGTCAAGGTTCTTCATATTAGAAGTTTTTGTTAAACTGGAACTAAGTAAAAGACTCTTCGCTCTTTTGGTATATTGAGAAAATCTTCCAAAAAAATTTATTAATAAAAGATAATCTCACTTAAGAAGAAAATTCTGAAAAGAATCATTCAATAAAAGCATAAAGCTTCATATGACTAAAAAAACTGGACAACACCAGTAAGAAAATAGAAATTAATCTAAGAAATTAAGAAGAAAGAAATTATCTACTGAGAAAAGATGACAACAGAGTTTATAAATTTATTTGTGGATGGAATGAAACATGTAATAACTGAATGTGAGTTGGTGAGATGAGGAAAGATTATCTTTCAGAGGATGAAATACTTCAGGTGTCAAAGGAAGAAAAAGACTGGAGTATTGCACAATGGATGGAAAACCATGGAAAATATTCATAGAATGGATGAAACTGGTATCTGGAAGTATTGAACAAGAGGACAAAAGTCAAGGAATCAAACCAATCGGGATGAATAAAGCAATCAAAATTCTGGAATCAATTGTAAACCTTAGAGATAATATTATGAGATATCATATGTAACTGAATAATCTTTTGAAACCATAACACAAAATTAATACTGTAAAAAATTAATCCCAAAAAGCTAAATGTGACTAAACCAGGGGGCAGTACAGATTATCAATCTGTAAAACTGTTCAGTCAATCTATGGCTTGCTTGTATTTACTTTATACATTCAAATAAATGTTTGATATTACCAATAATAGCTAGTTAATTATTATAATGTGCAATTACCATGGATTAAGTTCAAGATCGATTGGGATATTTGATTGTTCAATGTATCGATGAAAAGACAAATTATGGATTTTAATATAAAACTTACATTACTTGTGGACACTTGTTTTTTGTTTGTATTTTACCTTAAAGGCTTTATCATTTACAATTCAATCAGTTTACCGTTTAATTTTGTGTTTAATTTGTTTGTTTTTTCTTTGATTACTTTTTTACCTGTTGCCTGATGATTGATGAACTTGACATGGTAATTATTTTAAAAATTAACTGATAAGATAACGCCTAAATTCAAAGTGAAAGTATATTCTGAGAACACCTTTTATCCAAGACTTTGCTGCTAGTAACATTTGACATGGATTAATTTCATAAAAGGTTGAAAGTGAAAATCAGTTGATTAACTGTTCAATTCTTGGTAAATTGTGTCTTCATATCATCACCTTTGTTGTTAATCGACTTGACATGATTCAACTATTGACGCTATTGAATGTAAAACGATTCATTAATTTTGTTTTTTGTGTCAATTTTGAATTTCGCTCTGTCGCTGTTTTTGAAGGTAAAGTATTATCAACAATAAGTGTTGCAATTTGTAATTATCATGAAAAATAATGAAAACACAATTTACTGATTTTTGATCTGATTATGGATGATAATAAAGAAAAATGTCATGAGAAAAAAAAACAAAAAAAATGATTAAATAAAATTCGCTTGAGGACAATGTTTTGCGATATTTAGAGTTATCCTAATTGTTTGAGTTACAATTAATGAACCATTTTTTACCTGGAAGTAATTTGTATTTGGCTTTTATTACCGTTAAAACATCACATTTTGTATCCAATCAAACTAAAAGTGAAATTAAAATACATACAAATAATGTATTATACTAATAAAAAGCCAAAAAGAGAGGTTTATTGGGTGTTGCGTGAACTTGCAATTACCTTATCTTGACAAAAATTAAATTGTTAAAAATGAAAATGTCCAATCAGTAGTAAAGGTCAATATTTCCATTGGACATTTCCATCGTTATCAATTCTTAATCATAAACGAAATAAGATAATTGTTAGCTCTTTCACATAAACAAATGCGCAAACAAAAAGGTAAAGAAAAGCTATTTGATCAAAGTGATTTTAATCAAACTGATATGCAGTCCTTTAATGATGAGGTAATAATCAATCAATACAGTTACCTAAATTGCAACCATTTAGTCCAGGTCAAACAAAACTGTTTAATAATCAAGGTAAATAAGTCATTACAACCATTTACTAATATATTTGCTTCTCATCCTTCGCATTTGCAATCGTTTTTCAATCCCTTTTTGAAATCGTGAATCACCCAACTGTAATCAATTTAAAAGAGAGAAAAATAATCTTAATTTTTATCAATTTTTCCCAATTTTAGATAAACGTGAGAAAAGGTTCTGACAATGAGCCATGTTGCTTTGAAAATTGTTTGTTTCATGGGTGATAATTGCGAGTTTCAATCATACTGTTGAGTATAGCTGAAGCTAAAACAAGCCGGCTTTGAAAAGGTAAAACACTAATTGTTGATACCTTTTTTTGGTTTACTAAATAAGTGTAGATGTCTTGATAAATCTTTGGTTTCCATTTATTAAGCTTATAATTGTTAACTGGTTAAATATCAAAATCACGTAATTAGAAAGAGTTACTGTCAAAGTGACCAAAGCTTTAGGAGATGAATGCTTCAAAAATGGTTCCGGGTTATCAGGTTTCTTTATTGTCCTTGACACGGCAAAAATGGTGATAACCTTGATTCAGGTAGACAACAATTGACCAATATGGATGAGGCTAAAAAAAGCGAGAAAAAAGGTAAGATTAAAATGTCTAAAAACAATGATTGTTATAAAGATGATTAGCTTAAAAGTTGAAAAGATTGTTAATACAGGGCAATTCCGCTAAAAGGTATGTTTTCTTTTGACTGTTATTCAGCTCTTAGTTGACCGATTGACCCATGATTGTGTTTATGCAAGTTTCGCCGATACTTATTTGTCATATTTCAAGGTCAAGGTCGTACAAGGTCATTTTGCGAGAATCGCTCAGGAAGACTTTAGAGGTCATATGAATGTCATTTCATAATTTTTGACCTTCAAAAATTATTCTGACGAAGTTTCAATCTTCTGTGATTAGTCATTCTCAAGTTATTATGATTTGAATATCCAAATTTTGTTTTTTATTCAAAATAATTTTTGAGTGCAGAGCTCCTTTTGAGTTACCCAGCCAGTACCACGTGGAGGGGGAGTTGCAATTTACTGGCCATCACTTAATAAGAGATTTCTCTGCCTATTAAGCGAGGTTTTTTTGAGTTTTCCATCTCATTCTCTTACAAATCAGAGGAAATCAGCTTAACTGTAATCTTTGTGCAGTTTCAGCTGCCTGCCTTCGATGGCAACGCAAGCTCGACAACGGACTGCTACAGAGATACAAGCTCTGCTGATTTCCTCTTGAGCTAGCTCTTGAAACTCCTCAAAAATGAATGATTTCAGCTCATCCACTGTTCGAGGGTTTCTTTTGAAAACTTGGTCTTTCAATCGCCCCCAGAGGTAAAAATCGCAAGCAGTCAAGTCAGGAGATCTTGGTGGCCATTCCGTTGTGCCTCTTCTTCCGAACCACTCAGAAAATGTCTCACTCAAAAGCTCTCTGACAATGACTGCATGGTGTGGAGGGGCTCCATCTTGCTGCCAGATGAAGAATGTCCTCCAATCTTCCCTTACCTCTGCGAGCTTGGGAAAAACAAAGTTCTCCAGCATCGCTCTGTAAGAGCTCCCTGTTACATTTTCCGTGTAAAAATAAGGACCTATTCTGCCACCTGCCCATATCCCACACCAAACCATGACCTTTCTAGCCCCAAGATTGTCTGCTTCGAAGGATTTATCTGGATTTGAAGAATCCCAGTAAACACAATTGTGCCTGTTAACAGTCTGAGCAAGACTGAAAATCGACTCATCAGTCCAGATTATCCTTCCAAGCAGATCATTTTCATCCTGAAGTCTAACCAAAATCTCATCAGCCCACTCAACTCTCATATCAAAATCCCCTTCATTGAGTTTGTTAAGCAACTTGATATGATAGGGCTTGAGTTTTAAATCTTTTCGCAAGATCCTCCAAGCCGTGGGCTGTGACATGTTGGCTAGACATGCGATTCGATGCGAAGATAGAGACAGGCCCTCTCGAGATGCATTCTCTGCAATTTCTCGCACTTTCTGAATGTTCTCTTCTGTCCTTACCACTTTCTCTCTCTTTCTCTGGTAGACCACCGACCCGTACTCCCGATAAATTTTATAAAGGTTGTGAAATGTTGTTGGAGCGATTTTCAAAAATCTCTTGTTCCACAGAAGCTTGACAGCTCTTAAAGCAGCTGTGCAAGACTTCTGTGCAAGAAGATAATTTTCAAGTAAATCGATTTTTTGAATCTTTGAAAATCTAGGCGCCATAATTTTGATAATCTGATAAAAAGTAAATTCTAAAGTTTTGTGTGACTGAACACTGCTAAAATAGCTGATAATGAAATGAAAATCTTTGATGAGAAATTGAAACGAACAACTTTAATGATAATTTTACTGAATTGATTTGGATATTCAAATCATAATAACTTGAGAATGACTAATCACAGAAGATTGAAACTTCGTCAGAATAATTTTTGAAGGTCAAAAATTATGAAATGACATTCATATGACCTCTAAAGTCTTCCTGAGCGATTCCCGCAAAATGACCTTGTACGACCTTGACCTTGAAATATGACAAATAAGTATCGGCGAAACTTGCATAAACACAATCATGGGTCAATCGGTCAACCAAGAGCTGAATAACAGTCAAAAGAAAACATACCTTTTAGCGGAATTGCCCTGTAGATGGTGATTACGAGAAGAAGTAAAAAAATCGCAGGTAAATCCTTTTATCAATATCAAAGCGACTCATGATAATGATGAAGATGATGGGTAAGATGATGGGTAAAAGCTGAAAATAAGTGAGAGTCAATTAAAGATTGGAAATAGTGAAAAGGATGAGGAAAAATGGCATTTGTTTGTACTGAAAGGAGAAAGTAGGCGTCGATATAAGATTCCAAGTTTACCTGGAAAAAAAGTTGTTGCTGGACTTATCCGAACGGGTTCATGATTGTTAGCACGTTTCATTCAATTGGAACAAGAAGACCGTTCATGATGATAAAGATGACTAAGAAGAAGAAAACGAAAGACAGATGAGAAGACAGGAGAGAAAGAGAAAGACTTGCTTCTTCATCATTATTTTCTCACCATTTTTTTCTCTCTCTCTTTCATATCTTCGCTTTCTCTTCTGGCCTCATCTCGAATTAGCCTAAATTTGGTTTACTCCCGCACTCTTTTCATCTCACTCTCTCGAACCTCTTTCTCTCGTCTCTACATCATCATCATCAAGTCGTTTTTTCCTCCCTCTTTCTTCACATCGATCTGAGGAAGAATAGCAAAGTCAAATCTTGAATCAAGTCCACTTTCGACTTTACCGTTTGACCATTAACATGAATATCTTTTTTTGCTTTGTTTCCCGGCAAAAATGTAAGTGACCAATAATCATAACTTGATATCTCCATTAATCTTTTAAAAACCATTAATTCTTTTCTCTATTCTTCTTTTGGTTATTTCAATCAGTAAACATCAATTAAAAACCATTGGAAGTGAATGTTTTCCCCAATAATGGAATTGTAACCAGATTTTAATCTGGAATTTGGATTTCCTTTTTTTCTTCATCGTTTTTTTCCTTTAAATATTGTTTTAAATTTCGCTTCGTGATTTTTCACTCAAGTTTCGTTTATATTGGACCATTATCTTCGTCTTTGACCAATCTTTACAACCTTTGTTGTCACCAGCATTGTTGCCATTTTGTGGTTGTGTAATTTGTGTGTATCTTTGATTGTTTCACCAGGGACAATCTAATCACCATGTCGCACCAAATATTAACAAGTTTTATATTGATTAACCTATTGACTCTCAATTTATCGAACGGAATATTACTTCCACGAAGATTAGCTCCAGAAGATGCTGATGCTTCCATTTTATCGCCAGTTTTCAGTTCACTTCAGCTTGATGATACCTTTCATCTTGCCAAAGATATTGTTGTTCAAAGACGTAAACTTGAAGCCAACCTTGAAAGAGATGGTAAGAAATCAAAATTAGATTAAATTCAATTTAATATCGTTCACCTTTTTATTGGTATAAAATGTCCTCCTAAACGATTTCGAATTTTCATTCATTTGAATCTTTGTCTCTCTTGAGCCACAATTGTCAATCAATCGAGTTGCTGATTGTGATTCATTTTGATCCATTTGATGATTAATTAGAAGATGAAAATCAAAGTCACTTTAATGCAGAGTTTTACAAGTTTATCAAGAAAACCTTCAACATTGGTATAAATCATGCTTCAAGTGTCATCCTCAACACCACCAACTATTGACCTTAGACAATCAGAGTTGCAGCTTAATCATAACTAATAACTCAATAACACAGGTATTAGTTAATCTTAAAGAGCTTCTTTCATCTTCTAATTAACCAATCAGCCATTTGTTGACAACACAAACAGCAAAATTACAATCTAAAAAGATGATTCGATTTACCAATGAACATTGACATTAATTGGTTTCAAATTGAATCATCTAATAATAACTGAATTTTAAAATTACGAATGCAATGAAAAGCAAAAGAGTAATAAAAATAGTTGTAAAAAAACAAAAACAAAACGCAAAATCAAAAACTCAAATTGAATTGAATAATTTATTTGCAATCAAACTGTAAACATTTAATATGAAATGGATATTAATATCGAAGAATCAGAAGATGATGATGAAAAAATCAAAAAAATCAAATTAAGGCTGAATTTTAATCTTAAATTAATAATTTCGTTTTTTTTTCTTGTTACTGTTTCATTGTGGGCAATGAATGGGTTAAGTAAAAATTTAAAAGTGTAACCAAAAAATTGAGTTAAACTTTGAAAGTTCCTGCACTTCACTCAACTTATACTAATAATAATTAGGAAAAAAATTTAATCAAAATTTTTGTCGCCATTAAAAGGGGAAGAGTAAAGGTCAGTTTTCCTGTTGCTCTCTAATCAAGTGTTATATTTTAAATTTAATTGTAACTCAACTCTTTTCTGATGGCACAACTGTCAATATATCACTGATTATTCAATTCATTAGAAACATTTTCCCTTTCAAAGGATTTCGATCTTCAGGCGATTTTTAACTTGTCTCGACTTTAATATTACAATCTGTTAATACTTTTTGAAGCTTAATTATTGACGCCTTGTTATTCATTTTACCAACTACCGATTGACCTGAAAAACTGATTTCTTCAGATGTATCACAGTAGGCCATATATACTTACTTTCATCATCATCATTTTCAACTTATTTTTCCTTTCATCTCATATTAAATGTTTATTTTTGATTCATCATTATTATTATTATCATTTGCTCTTCCTTTATCAACATGATGTATTACAACAAGCAAAAAAGGTATGACGAATCATGATGATCACCTTTGATATGTTTCATGAAGAATCACTTTTAACACTTTTATAACAGATGAAACTGATAAACAATTTTGATGATCATAATTGATATCTTTGATCGGACCTCGTCAAGATCAAAACCAAAAGCTTTACACCAAAAATACGTTTCAATTGATCAAAAGGTTTCTCCTGAATTATATCTGCTACTTTCACCGTAATGATTGTTACTCATGTCTCGATTGTAGCTTTTCACTTCACAGCCTGGTTTTTAGTTTGCTGAATCCTCAATTTGATCCAATTTTTCCGTCAATTTCTCACTTTACTCAAAATTGGTTGATTTGAGATTGACCTACGTGAGTGGACTGAGCATCATTGTGATATTAAACAGTCTGGAAAAGATGATATTAAACATTAGATTAGAACTTTTTTTATGTAACTAGTTTGTTATCTAATTGAATAATTATAAGTTATCTTTGTCAGGTAATTACAATTGTTAATGGCCCCCTAATAATTAGTCCTAAATTGAGAGGAACCACTGTTAACAATTATTTAACCGAAATTGTGACCCTATTCAACTGTGATAAGCCGAAGAAATGAGCTGGACCATCATCATTATCATCATGTCTACCTATTTGTTCAATGTAATGATGATCATCATGATAATAACAATAATGAGAATGATGATGATAATGATGATGCGTGGGGATGTAATTTTTCTTGTCTTACTCTCTTTTTAGTCTCTCCATCTTAGTGTCTTTTCCACATCATTGTTTCCTGATTACTTGGTTTATAAATGCTTTATGTGTATACTTTTTTTTCATCTGCCAGATAAGTTACAGTACGGTTTGTTTATTTTTGCAGTATCCTCGATCTTCCCATAAGATTCGGATTAAAGTTCATTGGTCAGTCTTAATATAAAACTTGCCATCTATTTCATTTGGTTATTTATTGTTTATTTAAACGGTCAGTTCTCATCGAAAAGAAGATTCTAGAGTAAAGAAAAAAAAGAGCAACAGCAAAACAAAAAAAAGACATTAAAATTCAACTGTTTAAAATGAAACTTTAGATTGGCTCGTTTGTTATTCAAGCTGATTGTAAGTGATGTAAATTACAATAATCATAATGAGTGCAAGAAGAGTAATCTTCTCAGAATAGAAAGTTAGTAATTCGATTAGCTAAATCACATTAAATATGATATTAAAAATAAACACATACATTGTTATAAAGATGGTTGAGAACTTGATACTTGTGTGTTTCCTCTACAACATTGCTTGAACCATCTGTTGAGAACGATCACCTGAAATTGTTGAAAAATAAATTAGTGATTAGAAAGCTAATATATCAGCAAATAGTTTAAATGATTATTGTTGGACATTGTTAAAATTAGTTGACTTACATTTGAATAATCAAGGGCACAGTTTGAAATGATATAGATTCATTAGACCAGAAGATGTTACACCAATACATTGCCAATAATTATTGAGATGTATGTGGTTAGTTGGCCAATTCAATAATTGATCGGTCAAACTTAAACTTGACCCTATCAGCCTTGATAAACATTTTGTTAACAATCAAAAGACAAGGAGTGTAAAGAACGACTTGTTGGCTATAAAAAAAATACGACTCGTCTGATTGTCGCTTTCATCAGACGTATTAATAATAGTCAAAGCAGGATAGTCAGAAAGGAGGCAAATTTAAACTTGTCTCAATCATCTTTTTTTTTGATTCACTTGTGATAAAATTTAATCTTAAATCTATTATTAGGTATTGTTATGTACATATAGATATTATGATGTTATTATTATATTTATATTCTGATTATTTTTTTATTATGTGTGTACTTATCGGTATATGTTTGTTTATTTGTTATTTAACGTAACCTGTTGATTAGATGAATGGTCAAGAGGGTAATGATGACGGTCATTCAATTGAATTTAACCCCTCTCGTTCCTTTTATTGCTTGCATGTTATTTTTAATTTCCAAACAAACAAATAAACAAATTAAACAACATTGCATCAACAACAAATTTGGCCTCGATTTTATTTTCACCCGATATTATTTCTCTTCATCATTACCAACATCTTCATCAATTTTATTCAACTTTCAGGTCTATTAAATACTACTTAATATTTCAAGTAATTCAACAATTTCTATTGACTATTGCTATTTCTCAACATTATTGAAAAAAAACCAATTCATTCAGTCAATCAACTCTTTAAATGAAATTTTTAGACAAATTCAAGTTTGTCTGCTTTCAAGCTTAACTGTTTACATTATACCGATACTATCGGTTTGATAGCTTCCGATTGTTATGATATTCAATTGAAATGGAAAAGTTTATATTGATTTCAATTTTGTGTTCAAATGAGGATAAAATTGAGAGTTTAAAGGACAATTTATATTAATGATTGTAGATTGAGTAAATTTCATTAACCTTGCATGCTTTTGTTCAGTTTTCATTTAACTAACCGTGATTTTTGCTTCTATCCATTTTACAGGTTTAGTAACTGATATGAGTAAGGAAACTGCTGTTACTCGACATCAAGCCGTTACTACAACATTAGAACGAGGAAATGATTTAGAGAAGCGTCAAGAAGTATTTGAAGAGATGAGTAAACTTTTGGCTCGCAAGTGAGTATAAATAATGCTGATTATTGTAGAAAATGAATGGATTACAATTTAATTTCTTCTTTTATTCTGTCTCTACTTTGCAGTATGTCTCATGACCCAATCTTACCCTCAGCTACAGGTATTGCTTTGGCTAGAATTGAATTAGTTGCACCAGAAACTCGCCAAGCAGTTGCCAATTGTAAAGAGGATCAACATTACCATTGTGATCCTTACAAGCCTTACAGAAATTCAGATGGTTCATGTAATAATCTTCACAACCCTGGTTGGGGAACATCGTTCAGTTGTTTTACTAGATTACTTCCACCAGCTTATGCTGATGGTTTATCAGCTCCTCGTATCTCTGTTACCGGTAGTTCTTTACCTAATCCTAGAGTTCTTTCAGCTGTACTCCATCGTGATTTAAATTATCCTGCCACTTATACTCATATGACTATGCAATATGGTCAATTTTTTTCACACGATGTCGCCTTTACTCCAAGTTCTAGGACAAGTAAGTTTCGATCGACTGGGTATTCATTAATAGTGACTAGTGGATATCAATTGACCATTGATTTATTTTGACTTTTTCTACAGAGGACGGTAAAATGATTCAATGTTGTCCACCATCACCCAATAATCATCCTCAATGTTACCCCATTTTGGTGCCAAAAGAAGATCCATTTTACAGTGGATACAACGAATACTGTCTTAACTTTGTTCGAACCGCCATGTGTCCACAATGTAAATTAGGTAAGTTACAATCATCATTGAATGTTCCAAATTATTTCAAGACAAAATTTTAACACAATCTATTGCTATTTGATAAAACAGGACCAAGAGAACAAATGAATCAGATAACATCGTACATTGATGGATCAATGGTCTATGGAAGTATGGAGAATGAAACAAGATCCCTTTGGACGAGAACTGGGCCAGGTTAGAAATTTTTGAATGATCTTTATCTCGACACCAAAACCAAAATCTTAATTATTTGTTTACTATTACTTTCTATAGCTGGAAGAATGCACATTTCAATGGCTGCTAATGGAGGTGAACTATTGCCACACTCACCAGAACCTGATTCGGATCAATGTAGTAAACCTTCAGAGAATATGTACTGTTTCAAAGCAGGTAAATACAATCAAAAGCATTTCAAAATCAATTTTTTAGCTAATACATAAATTTAGATCCACCCAAGCTAATTTAAACAACAACTCTTATTTATTCCCTTGTTTCAGGTGACAAAAGGGTGAATCAGCATCCAGCTTTAACAGCACTTCACGTTGTCTTCCTTCGTCAACATAATAAAATTGTCAATGAATTAAAAGCAATCAACCCACATTGGGATGGTGAACGACTTTACCAG
The DNA here is from genome assembly GCF_039701765.1 of Tetranychus urticae. Classification (NCBI taxonomy): domain Eukaryota; kingdom Metazoa; phylum Arthropoda; class Arachnida; order Trombidiformes; family Tetranychidae; genus Tetranychus; species Tetranychus urticae. The sequence goes on along the minus strand of NC_142958.1, from coordinate 17,013,097 downwards.
GAAGCAAGGTAAATCACATTAATTAAAGATGATTTCGATTTTGGATTAATGATGAAAAATTAAGCTAACATCGATAAGTTCAAAAACAAAAACAAAACAAAGCCATGAAAAAAAAAGAAAATGAAAACAATAATCAAATTCTCACCTCCAACGCAATTACATTGAATTGATTATTATGAATGTTGAATATGAAAAGATGATGATAAAGAAGAACAAGAAAAAAATAAGAAAGTGGTAAATTCATGAAAATGATTAAGGAAAAAGTAAAACATTTAGAATAAGATTGATTTGATTTAATACATTTAATGTAACCTAATTTTCCCATTGATCACCATTTTCATCATCCATCAACTGTATTGTTTTTGTTTTGTTTATTATTACTTTTCAATCAACCCAAAAAAATTATCATCTTCATTGTTTTATGCTTGTTTTTGGCGTTGAATTTTCCTTTAACTTCAAAATCATCTTACAGCTTGATTTTGTTTCTCTTTTTAAAATTAGACGTATTAATGTCGCTCAAATTCAAATGGTAACCTACGGCGAATGGCTTCCAATTATCATTGGCCCTGATGCAATGAAATTCCTGAAACTCTATGTTCTTCCTTACGGTTATACTGATTATGATCCTTACACTAATCCAAATGTAATCAATGAATTTGCTGGTGCAGCCTTCAGATTTGGTCATTCACTTGTTAACAGTGTTTTCGCTGAAATATTGGACGATGGTAAACCTTCAGGTTATCGTTTAAGAGAAAATTTCTTCACTCCTTTCGGATTCTATCATGGACAATTAGATGCAGTAATTAGAGGTTTAGTTTCCCAAGCTTCACAAAATAGAGATCCATTTATATCACAAGATATGAAAAATCATCTCTATCGACCCAAAGACTCACCCTATGGACTTGATTTACCAGCATTTAACATTCAAAGAGGCCGAGATCATGGTTTATCTGGTTACACTGATTATCTTAAGTTCTGTTTTGATGAAAAAATCTATGATTGGGCCCAATTGGATCAATACATGCCAACCTCTCAACGAACTAAATTCCAAAATCTTTACAAGTAATGCTTTCACTCTATCACACAAATTAATAGTTAATCAGTTGACAGTTGTTAGCCATTTTCTAACGATTTTTTATTCTTTCTTTATTCAGATCGGTTCATGATGTTGATTTATTTTCAGCTGGTTTAGCTGAATATCCTTTACCTGGAGCTGCTGTTGGACCAACATTTACTTGCATCATTGGTATTCAAATGTACAATCTTAAATTTGGTGATCGTTTTTGGTTTGAACATCGTGACCAAGCCGGAACATTTTCTCCAGGTAATTATAACTTCTCTTTTTCCAACCATCAAAATGTTTACAAAAACAATTTACTTTTTTTGTCTTTTCAACCTCAGAATAAGTATCAATGTTTCCAATTGCAAACTACTCTCAATTTAATTTGATTTACTTTACCTTTATACCGTCAACTCCTTTTTCCCTAACGCAAGATTTACCCATCTAATTTAATAGCTAAATAATCGTAAGGAAAATTAGATAATGATGATGATCAACGTCATATTAAGCTTATTTTTACCCTTTATTCTACTTTTTTCAACAAGATATTTCTACTCTTACCCTGAAAGGTAACTGTGAAAATTGATTCCAGACAATCTAAAGGTATTAAGGGACCATATTGTCCTCTATACCATCAAATTTAACGCAATCATGTTATTTATTGTTGAATAAAGCTGATAGTTGATTGACCTTGTTGTGTAACATTTAATAAATAATATCAACGAGATGAATTGATTTTGGAACCGAATGAATGATGGATAATTTAATCAATGAAAGTTTCTTTGTCGCTAACAAGTTAATATTTACATGTATTACTGACAAGCTAAGATGTTTAGCTTATGACAATCCAGCAATTTAGGTGAAACAACAGCGTAAATAGATTTGAAGATTTCCATAATACTTTATATTACTCTTATTTTTCTGGATCAATCATTTTGGCCAAGAATGGGTAATTTTTATTGAAAAAAGGTCTAATCTTGACCATTCAACCCTTCATCTTTAGTTGAACCTCAATTTTTGTATAAATTAAATTGTTGCTGTTACTTTCAATCTATTATTGTTGCTTTCATTAAATTGCTCTTCAGACAACCATTATTTTTATATTTATCTGCACATCAATCAAAACCAATCAATCAATCAAACTAATTGATTACCAGTAAATAAGCCAATAGTCTAACCAGAAAATGAAAGGATTTGCTTTTGTTTCTTCTAAATCAACCAAGTTTAATCTAAATTGTTTGCCCTTGATCCAACTAACCAAATTGTGTTTGTACCTAATTTTAACACTTTTCAATTGAATTAATTTACTCTTTTTCATTTTTACAGATCAACTTCAAGAAATAAGGAAAACAACATTTGCCCAGATTTTATGTGCCAATAGTGACAAATTGAGTTTCATCCAGAAAAATGTATTCCGAGGTGAATCAAAGAGGTAAGGATGGAATCACTAAAGACACTTGCAATTACAATTTAAAACCCCTTTACCTTCAACTGCCATATTCCAAAAACTAGCTACAATAGGAAAATTCAGAAGCTTAGCCGAATGGGTTAATTTGATGCTTAAAAATACCGACAATTTATAGCCACGAGCTGGAGTTATATGTATTTTGCACGCATTCATGTCTCACGCTTATAAATTTCACATAAGAGAAACGTGTTTATATGTTGCTGATTTTTTGTTGATTATGAGGACGATGATGATGATGATTAAGAAGAAGAAGAAAAAATCACAACTTGATTAGAGTTTAAAAGTGAATTGAATTTCTTTAAATAAGTAAAGCTGGCAAACCATTAACATGCATCAACAACAATCATAGTCCAAAATGAGTTTTCTCAATATGGAGATTAGCAAGGAAATTTATTATTATCATCTTTACGACTATTAAAATTATTTTAACTGTAAGTGGCTAGAAGAGGCGAGAAAGTTGAAAAATCAAAGTAGATTGAATCAAATTAACCAATTGGTTTGTCGATAAAATTTTGAATTGTTAATGTGCTTTTGTTACGGAAACAGACTAAACATCTTAATGGTTTCACTCAGCTTTTCTTGTTATTTCAATTTATTGATTGTTGATGTTAATTTCAATCAATTTAGCTAAATGCTGTGAAACGCTCTTCATCCGTTAACAAGAGTTTTATTGTTTCTCTTTTCTTTCCCCTTAAAACAATTTCCATTTCATATCATGATTGTAAATTTAAATTCACTGATTAATTTTGTTTCTTTTTCTTGTCAACAGAAATCCAGTTGTTCCATGTAATACTCTAACAGCTCCTGATTTAAGAGCATGGCGTGATTCAAATTATCCCGGAGCTGAAATACCTAATAACTATCATCCTTAAGAGACAAAAGCTAAAGATGGATATCTAAACAATTAAAATGAAATTATTTTCCAACAATTTGATAATGATAATAACGGTAGTGAGGGTAATGAAGATGTATTACATGATTGGTCAAATGAGAATAGGAAATATGGAGGAAACAAGTGAAGAGCTGAATCAGTAACCCAATCAAATTGCCATTTCTTGATATAATTCGCCATTTTAATTTCCAACATTTAAAGTGTTGCGATATTATATCATCATCGTCAATAATAGCCTTTATCATTATCATGAATTTATTATTATGTTTCTAAATTTGCCTCATCAATCACATCGCCACTCTATTTTTGCGTTAATTTTCATCTTCATCCTCTCACATTTGCTTTACATGATTGGACAAGTTTAATCGTAAATTGACTGGACACGTAAAGCTAAATTGATGACAATAACTGGACAAGATTGATTCAGAAAGCAAAGGATAAATTAATTTTCAAAGCAAACCCTTGACACTGGATAAATGAGAAAGTCAGCATTTTATCGTTATTATTGTTGCTTTTTGTGGAAAATATCGTTTTAATTGTAATTCACTCTCACTTTTCATCATTGAGACAATTTTACTGTTGATTAAGCTTATACTGTAAATATAATCTACATTTTTTTTCCTGATTACACTCACACTTGATGAGAATCCAGTTTGAATTTTCATCAACCTCAACAACGAAACAAAACTCAAATAAAAAAATGACATATAATGATTATTTAATTCAAATTGATTCAATGTTTGAAAATTGTATTCATTGTAAGTATGTAATTTGATATCAGGTCATTTTGACTTCTCTTTCGGTGATTATTATGATAATGAATGAATCAATCCAATGGGTTGACCAGTAAAAGTGGTAAATTGTAAATGAGTTATTTAAATTGTTGGCAACAAAAAAAGTACAAGGTATCCCATCGAGTGATTGATTGTCAAGTTGTAAGTCGGGTGAAGAAAAAAATGAGAAGAAGAGAAAGAGTTAATCGTAAAATTGAAGAGTCGAGGTCATAAACAATTAACTGTGAGTTTAACTGTTCGATTATCGATTGTAATATAACAATAAACAAATTATGTGAATACATGAATGATTAAATTAAGGTTATCAAATATGAAAAGAGGATCATCAAGTAGAGGATTGTTTCCTTACTCTTCATCTATCTCACTCTCGCTCTGTGTTTACCATTAAGACTAACATTTTAGGTAATCTTTTTTTTACCTTAACAATCATTTTCACCTTTTATCATTTCTGTTTGATTATCATGTTATGTATTAATATGTTTATTAGGAAACAAATTGAACAAAAATGAATAAATGGCGATTGTGATTTACAACTGGATATGGCGATTGAGTTTATTTTAGCTTTGAGAAAAAAAATTGGCCTCATTTTCAAATTGTAGTTTCATCTCAATTTGATTGTTGATAATGTTAATCTACTTGAGATTCAACCTCCAACTCGTTTTTTTGCTCAATTTCAATGGATTAATTGATTAGCGAGAGTAAAAGGTGCATAATTAAGCAGCTATTATATAGTTGATTAGTGTTCCGTCTAGTGAAACATTAGTCTAGTATTTCATTGCAAGTTTAAACGGTAAATGATTTTTCCGCTTTTTTCAGTGGTTAAGTGTATTGATTTGTTTTTGCCTGGTGATGCCTGAATTGTTTTCAAGCGATAATAATCTGACGGTCTAAGTAAATTGGCAAAAATTCAATTTAAATAGATTTGTTAAGTCAACAATTGGTTGAGCTTAATTAATTGGCTAGACTGGAAAATTTTGTTGGTGTTTACTTTTAATTTTCACTTGTTTGCTAGATGATAGCAAGTTTAGGAGAGAGAGAGAACAAGAATAATTTTACTAATTTAAAAAGTTGCTAGTTTGGTTAATTAGTAGTTACTGATTTAAGTAAAGCCATAGAGTTTAATTTAATTTAGATTCGTTTGGTGTCACTGTTGACTTTTGTATTTTAACGTTTTAGATTCCACTAGGTAAAGCGCCACTTGTTGACCGTACAAGACTTAAACCACTTTACTTTAGTTTTTGATAAACTCAGCTTATTTTTTTCCATTTTTCTTAGATTTTTCATTTTTTTGTTTTGTTTTACTGTTTATTTCTCACTAACTACAATTATGAGTGATACTGTTCTTTTACCTGATGCCAGTCTTGATCAGATTAATAGTTTGCTGTCTAAACATGGAAAACGAGTTTGTGGATCAAAGGAGTTGAAAGCTGCCTGGCTACCAATTATTCTGACTAACAGTTTGAGAGCTTCTGTGGGTGAAGTCTTATCATTTAATGTTCAACAATTGACTGTCAGTGATTGCAAGCAAATAGGTGCTCCCCAATGGTTGATTAAATTACGCCGGTCAAGAGTGCACGAGGAGGACATTGAAAGACTACTCAATGTTGGTGTCAACAAGATAGAGCATCTAAAAATTTTGCCTGTTGAAGTGATGAGAGATGCTGGTTTGAGTATAGAAGCTCGGAGGACAATCGCCAGGTTGACCAAGTCAGGTGAATTGCAAAATTCAAAAACCACTATCATCGAGCTATCATCTGTTCCGTCCACATCTCGTGAATCTTCCGATGCTAATTCAACACTTGTTCAAACCAACGGAGAAATTGATATTCCAGTGAATTTATCAGAAAATAGAAATTCCTCTCGACAATTTTCAGATGAGATTGTTGATAGTGTAGTTTCATTTATGATGAACAAAATAAACAACCAGCAAACACAAGAAACTGTCTCTACGGCCAACCTTCAAAGATATGTACGAACAATTGTCACACTTTTGCTTCAAATTCTTGCGGGGAAATTGCCTTTCTTTAGGCTGATACAATCAGCTAGCTCGATTTGGAATCTACTCAATCAAACTGCAAATTCTCAAAGATAATCAATAAATGTGCCATTATTTACTCTAAGTCCGTCCCATTTAGCTTATTTCAATATACGGATTCTTGCTGTGGTTCTTGAAATGTACATGATTCTAATCACAAATATCTTTTTTCTTGATTGTGATCTTACCTTAATTATAAATATCTTTTTTAAATAAACTTAAAATCTCAAAAGTAATTTTACTTACAAATTAGGAAAATGTCCTCTTGATTCAGAAATCTGTGTTGTTAGCTCAAAGTTTTATTTACAATATTTAAAGACCAAAACATTTACATTTGCTAGTCATGTGACTGCAAACAGCTGATTTCCTACTCGTGGTTTTGTTTTTCTTATTTGCTTTATCGGTTTTCTTAGTGTTTTAAACTAATTAATTTTATTTAAATGTCATCTGGATTGGTTCGAAACGTAAAAGTAAAAAATTGCTTCAACTATGTTGGCCAATTGTATAATGTATCATTAAGAGGTTTCTGTGCCACTGGACCTAATAATGGAAGCTCCAGAGAAACAAACTTTAAAAGCAGTGATACTAACTCCGATAAAGATGCCGATAAAGATGCAAAAGCCGACCAAGAGCCGAATATAGACACTTCTTCTTTGAAAATAGATGAAAAACCTCGTTGGGATGAAGCTGATCGTGATGCTCGAATTGCCAGGCTTCGTGAAATTGTAGCCCAGCCAGCAAATCCTGATACAGCAATTCATTTTCCTAATGCAGATTATGTATTTCGCTATCCAATATTTCATTCACTATCTGACTCTAAAATTCCCTCTGCAATAGTATCAGATGGTCGCAAAGATTGGACAAAATCAATTCATGAAGCTTTTAAAAAGCCTTTAGTTGATTACCCAGAATCTACCGATTTTTTAATCATCGGTGGAGGAGTAATTGGCTTATCTATAGCATATTTCATCAAACAAGCTATGGGTGATCTTAGAGTTGTAGTTGTTGATAGAGATTTTAATGTAAGTATTTTTGCATCAATTGGCTTCGATCTTTTTATCATCGATTCTATTCTGATTTACTCATTTGTAACATTTTTTTTTGTTTAGTATACACATGCTGCTTCCAACTTGTCTTTAGGTTGCATTAGACAACAGTTTTCGCATCCTACTAATATTAAAATGGCCGCTATAGGTGCAGATTTTTATAGACAATCAAAGGATCATCTAAGCATTATAGATAAAGAGCCTCCCGATTTGAACTTTCACCCTCAAGGATATATGTTTTTGGTAGAACCGGAGAGAGCTGAAAGTTTCTTGAAATATCATCAGACACAAACCGAATGTGGAGCTTATATTGATATATTATCGCCGGACGATTTGAAAAAAAGGTTTCCTTGGTTAAATGCTGAAGGAATAGTTTTTGCAACATTAGGTTTACAAGATGAAGGGTGGATTGATCCGTTTCCACTTTTAGTTTCGCTTAAGGGTAAAACAGAGTTTCTTGGGGCTCATTTTGTAGAAGCCGAAGTTTTTGATTTCAATACTAGTCTTGCATTACCTTCTTCACCTCATCGCGATGAATTGGGAAATCCAACGGAAATATGTCACCATGCACTTTTACGTTTTCCAAATGATGAAATAGCCCAAATAAATTTTTCTCGTTGTATCGTTTGCTGTGGAGCTGAATCAAGGGTTCTTGCTGAAGCATTAGGAATTGGAATAGAGCCAGGACTAAGACGGATTCCTTTACCTGTTGTGCCAAGGTATGTGTGAGATAATCGTTTAAAATTTATAAAAATTTAAATTATTGCTTTTATATTCTTCGCTTTGACAGGAAAAGATATGTATTCGTTTTCAATGCTCCGGATGCTCCAATTCTAGATTTTCCAATCTTAGTTGATCCTAGCGGCGTTGTATGTAGGAGAGATGGCTTGGGTGGAAACTTTATAGTGACAAAATACCCAACAAAGGTAGAACATTCTTGAAATTTTCATCTAGTGGTCATGAAAATTTTATACAACTTTCTTTTGCTTTAACAGGAAGAAGAACCAGATCCAGGTAATTTGGACGTGGATTACAGTTTCTTTGAAAAGGCTATTTATCCCGTTCTAGCTCGAAGAGTCAAAGGTTTCCAAAAAGTTAAAATTGTCGCTGCCTGGGCAGGTTATTGTGATGAGAATATTTACGATAACAATCCAATAATTGGCAGTCACCCGTACTATAATAATATCATTTGGGCCTGTGGTTTCGGCTCCCATGGAATCCAAATGGCTCCAGCAGTTGGTCGAGCTATGGTACACTATCAATTGAGAGGATATTATCCTGAAAAATTAGGCTACAATCTATTTGGTTTTGCATGGGAAAGAATGTTTCAAGGCGAAAGAATTTACGAAGACCTGGTACTTTAAATTTTTGTATTAGCAAATGTGGCAAAAATTAGCATTAGTGGTTCAAGATCTGAATCAAACATGGCACTTCAATCTCATTTGCTAGTTACAAGAAATTAACATTACTGACACGTTGTTCAAAAAGTGTAAATAATTTATTATATATAATTTATAGCAATTGGTTGCATATCTACTTTGTTTTTTTCCTCCAAATCAACGAGTTGTATTAACAGGACCAAAAATATTAGCTGTTTGTTTGCTTGCTGCTCTGGATGGAGCAAATCCTAAAATCTTTTGAATATTCTGTGAAATTAATAGAATATGTTTAGATGATTTTGTATTGTCGTTTCTACATGGAATTTTAATACTCACTTGTCTAATGGACATAGTACATAAGATGTACAAAAAGATGAAAGAACAATCAGTATAATCATTGCCCGAAATATTTCGGTGAGATAGTCCCTGCACCAATGAGATTGGTACAAACGGCAATTTAGCGACTATACGTCCATCGAAACTGAAAAAGATAAAATATGATAAAAATTTGATATTTTTTTGTCAAATAAGGAGAAATCAAAACTTACATCGAATTAAACATGCTTAAAAGAGCAGTGAAGGCTAAACCAATAGCAAACATTGATTTCATTTTAACTAATGAAAGATCTCGGTTGTGGTTCTTGAGTTTTTCCTCTTCACGTTCCAATTTTTTCTTCTGTTGTTTATCGGTGGGTTCTCCGATGACTTCTTTTTTCTTTTCTACTACATGATGAGAAATTAATAATACAAATCAAATAGTGAATATGCAACATAACCGAGAAATGGTGTCAAATCAGGTTTAGAAAGCCGTTAACTTACATCTTTTACATTGTCTTTCCACTTCTGCTTTCAATTTCTTGAACTTATCAGTTCTATACACCATGAGCCATGTAAGAGCTGTTAAAAATGTTACAAAAATTAACAAAAAATCATGAGAATAAAGCAAAGCATTTAATTATTTGTAGCCTAGTTTACAAAAAATCACTTACCTTCACCAAGGAGTGCAGTGAAGATAGATATAAAAAGAATCAATATACAATCTTTCCACATAATAAAAAAGACACTAGCATTAGCTGAAAGTACAAATGTATTCAAAGAAAATAAAGATGAATTAGCGAAAGGATTAACAATTTAATAAAGATTGCAATTTAAACCATCACTATAAACACGATTCAAGTTAAAGTTTGTCTTTACCAAGACAACATAAATGGAGAATAAAAAGCGCGCTATTTAAATCAATAACCCAATTTCATGCAATTGTGATGCATTATTATTTAATGTAATGTAATATAATTGATACAATTAAATAAACTTATTAAATGTAGCCTGACAAGAAATGACAATAAAACACCTTATTACACGATTATAAAAATATCTAATGCAATATTTAAATATGAAAATGAACGTAACACTTCATGCTCTAACAACTTCTGAAAAACATCTGAAGACTATGATTGCAGCAATAACAATAAAGGAGTATTTTCAAACAATTTAACTTTCGAGTTAAGAGTTGTGACTTTGTGGCTTCGTAAAGACATCAAAACTGAGTCCTTTAGCGCTATCGAAAATTTTCAGGATCGACAGTTTTCGAGAAAATCGAGGTCAAACTTCGATCGCTTTTTGTACAATGATGCAGTCATATTTTTTCATGAAACTCATTTTACGGATGTAACTTTTGATGACTATTCATGAAATTCACTTGTTTTGAGAAATACAATTTTCTGTTCTGTGTAAAACAGATAACTTCGATTGTTCGTTAAAGCGACCGCATTCTGTACTTGTGAGAGTTAGATAGCTGAAACTTAATATCTGTCGATAAAAATTGTTGGTATACATCAACGATTTAAAACTCTTTTCAATTTATCGATAGTTCTCTTGGTTTTGACCACTAACCCAAAAACTTTGAACACCAATATTTCGAGAATAGTAGCACCTACAATCATCATTCTTTGGCCAATAATTATATGTTATTAAGGGCTATAATATATTGAAAGCATCCAGATTGCAGTCCAGCTAAGTGTAACGAAATATTCAAAACATTATTTGGTGGACGATATTTGATTATGTTGATGGGTCTCTTCTCAATATACACTGGTTTCATTCATAATGATATATTCATTGAACATTTTCGGATCGTCATGGAAAGCAACAACATTGTCTAAAACAGGACTTCACGTACTCTCATCCTGTATATTCCTTGATTTTATGCATCAAACCATACTTTGCAAGAAGCAAAATGATCTTCATATGCATTCATCTAATGGTGAAAATCACAATGGCGAAGTATCAGTGACAATGGAGAGTTCATGTGCCGTAGGATGTGAAAGTGAAGGATCTGGTCATCGTCATGATGGTCTTTTTGATCTTGGAGACACAATTATTAATCAAGAGGGAAAACACTCGCTTTAACCTACTCCTCGTTGATCATAATATGCTAAATCAAGATTCCATTGCTTTAAATTTGAGTAAAACATTACAGCAGCCGTCAATGGTCTTGTCGTAGAAGCGTCGTTTTTACTTGCATTTTCATAATAAAACCAGTTAAATGCTATTTATTCTGATTTTATTGTTCGATTTGATTTGTGGCTTGTAATAAATTGTAATAATTTGTAATAAATGACGACAAGAATAGTTAGAAGAAATTAGCTACCAATTTTCTTTTAATTTCAATAAAATAGTTTACTAATGTTTCTTTTTGCTCTTTGGATGTGTTTAAAAGAACAATCGATTGTAGCCCAAGCTAAGGGTAACGAAATTTGATTGACTCCAATAAAATATTCAGTAGTATAATTAGAAAAAAGTTTAAACTCAAGTTGATTTTCGCGATGCATTGAGTTTCAATGATTGAGCTGTTAAGGTTGTTACTAAAAAGACACAATAAACACAATTGTTGCATTTTTGCACAAATTGACACAAATACTGAAAGAAAAATGGGCAAAAACGGGTAATAATTAATTTTTTCCAAGTTTAGGTTCTGTTAGTTTGAAGGCGCTTGAAAACTGAGTCCGTATGTGCTATGCAAAAGTTTTTCTGGCCATTAGTTTTCGAAAAAATAGAGTTCGAAGTCTAAACTTTGATCGCTTCTTGTACAATTATGGAAGCAGATTATTTCATGCAACTCATATTACGGGTGTAACTTTTAATGTACAATCATGAAATGAACTTACTTTGAGACACAAAATTTTCTGTTTTCAGTAAAACAGATCACTTCGATTTTCCATTAAAGTGACCGCATTCTGCACCTGTGAGAGTTAGATAGCTGAAACTTAATATCTGTGGATAAAAATTGTTGGTACACATCGCAGATTTAAAACTCTTTTCAATTTACCGATAGTTCTCTTGGTTTTGACCACTAACCCAAAAACTTTGAACACCAATATTTCGAGAATCGTAGCACCTACAATCATCATTCTTTGGTTATACGTTAGATTTCATTATAGTCTATGACATAGTATGACAGAATACTCAATAAAATTTGATTTGCTTCATCTTTACTGGATATAATTCTAACACAAAAGATTATTGTTTGAGAAACCATCTACCTTTATAAAATAATCTGGTAACATAAGTAAAACAATGCTACAATTTTTTCTGCAGCATCTTTAATAATACAATATTTCAAAACACTATAGTCTATAATGAAATCGAGGTTTTGGCCAAAGAATGATGGTTGTAGGTGAGGCCATTCTCGATATATCGAGGTACAAAGTTTTTAGGTAAATAGTCAAAATTATCGATAAATTGAAAAGAGTTTTAAATCTGCGATGTGTACCAACAATTTTTATCGACAGGTATTAAGTTTCAGCTATCTAACTCTCACAGGTGCAGAATGCGGTCACTTTAATGGAAAATCGAAGTGATCTGTTTTACAGAAAACAGAAAATTTTGTGTCTCAAAGTAAGTTCATTTCATGATTGTGCATAAAAAGTTACACCAGTAATATGAGTAACATGAAATAATCTGCTTCTATAATTGTACAAGAAGCGATCAAAGTTAAGACTTCGAACTCTATTTTTTCGAAAACTATTGGCCAGAGAAACTTTTGCATAGCACATACGGACTCAGTTCTCAAGCGCCTTCAAACTAGCAGAACCTAAACTTGGAAAAAATTAATTATTACCCGTTTTTGCCCATTTTTCTTTCAGTATTTGTGTCAATTTGTGCAAAAATGCAACAACTGTGTTTATTGTGTCTTTTGAGTAACAACCAGATATTAATAGTCACCTTTTGAGTACGAATAGACATGAAAAGCGAAAAAATTGATTCTATCTCAGATTTGGAAGCATAAGTTTGCAGAATGCATTATTGTTTGAAATTCGGAGTCTAAATCTAGATCAGTTAATTTTGAATTAAGTGTGGACATTTGGAGTAAAAATGTCAAACCTAAATGAAAAAGAAAAAAGTGAAAATGTAAAACAGATGAATGTAATTCTGATTTGATGTATGCATTTTAATTTGTAAGCAAATGTCCATAATGAATCCATCATGTTAAGGATCTTGATATTTAATAAAAAGGTTTGATTCACTAAAGGCAAATGTTTATAATTATTTATGAAGTTGACAAGTCTTGTAGGTTTGTAAAGTACATTATGCAGCTCCGATTGAATTAGATTTGTTAGACAGCTCAATCATATACAATTTATTCAGACGAACATTCATTGTGAATATAAATAGATTCAACCTACAATTCAATTGAAGTTGAATTGTTTTTTACCCACAAAGTAATAACTGAATAATTGTACCACTGAAAAGCTATTATAAGAAACCTTCAAAATCAGAGACAAACAGTTCGAAAAGGTTGCTTGTAGGATCTGGACAAAATACTTCATTTATTGATTAAAAACCCGCATCAAAACAATCAAACAATCTTGTTTGCTAGACAATTTATAAATAGATATCAACTAACTATTAACTATTAATATTTGAAGAATAAGCTCAACAAAAATTTGAAAATAAGCATTAAAAGTTGGAGTCTGAAAAATTATTTCTTTAAATCCTGTTACCTTTTTCGACTAACATCACTTGACTTTGCCTTTATACTACATGAATAATACATTGCATATTCAAAGCGATTCCCTTGATGCAACTGGGAATAGATGTACCGTATCTGTGGGCATAGAGTCACAGTGTTTAAGGATGCACAGGATGGCGAAGAGCACTTTTGCCTGTCCGATGACTGGGTTATTGTTTATGGTAACTTCGAGCTTTATTTATATCGAGTTGTGTCAACTAAAGGTGCTTTTATTGATCACTGACAGTACTAAGAGCACCGTGACATTATATACGGATACGGTGATCCAACTGTTTGAATTTTATTGTTAGAAATATGTTGATCGGGTGAAGAAAGTTGTAAGTTATTGAGAGATTATTTGCGGGTAAACTGCTTCTTGAATGTAATTGATTAACTCCATCGGTGACTTTGCAAGTTGACCATATTTTGCATCCAAACGACACATCTTGGACCTTAGTTTAAGAAAAGGCTTTTGCAGTTGTTAACTATTCACTTTAACGTTCACAATTGCTACGTAAAATGAATATTAAATTGACTAAAAATAAGTTTGACTGGTTAATTAGTATGCATTATATGAAGCCAAATTGTAGGTCAATCTACTCGCTCATCAATAACTCAATCAAGATATCAAGGGAAGCAGTTTGAATTGAAGTTGTTTAATCTCATTGGGAACAATTGGACTGTACCAAATAACTTGCCAGACATTATTACCAAACTAATAATTGTCAGTTTGATAGTTATTTAACTAGTGTAACGCTAATCCTAATTGCTTTTAATTCACTCAAATTTCAATGAAACACTGTTTCATAAACCAGAAATGACAAAAGGAAAACTCGAATCAAAATGACAGCAAGTCTTTATGAAGCAATCTATTATATTATGCATTATGTTATGCGAACGGAAATGTTTTATAAGCAATGGATTAATCGTTGAATTATCAAATGTTGATTTAAAAGAACAATTTAAGCATGAAATTATTGCAAGGAAAGCCTGCGACTAAAGCACCAAAACTTATTGTAAATTTCATTTCAATGGATTACGTTCGACTCAATGCAGTCTATCAAGAAAGCAAACCTTTGGAAGTAATGTTGACAGAACTGACAGAATCTATCTATTGAATAACACAGTCAATGTCCTACTTTTGTATTCCAAACGGAAATTTGCAAAGACTCGATTCTCCTTCTAGTTGCATTTCATGCATTCGCTTGTTTAAAACGAAGTCGTTATTGAACCTTTCTTTTGAGCATCGATCGATTTGATTATAAGATTTACTTAAATGCATTGAGTTTACCTCTTTTCATTTTCGAATCAATTTTACCAACTCAATTTACGATTAACATGATCTTGACATTTTCTCTGATCTCATTGATTCCATCATGAATATGTTATATTGATTACATTATATTGATCAGTGTTTGATTGAAAAGTGAAAAATTGACCTTAAAGTTTGTCAAATTTTGCAATTAAATACTAATAAAGAACGAAAAGTGCACAATCTTGTTAACCAATTCACTTTACTTTTATCCTTCGAATGCTGAAAAAGAATTGTTTTACTCTTCTTTTGTTGAATTGCCTTCTTAACCAGAAATTGATAAGTTTCGAAAGAAATTGGGAGAAGAATTTTTCATCAAAATTCTTGCTTTTAATCTCTCAAGTTATTACATGTTCTTCTGGCCTCCCAACTCTAAGTTTATTATCAATTTCATCAACCTTTCATAACAATAACTTTCAAGATGATCAAAGGGAATCGAATCATTTTCAAGTTGAAATAATTTTCTTAATGAAAGATTCTTAACATTTACAGGTTAATCAAATTCATTTACTCTGATTGAAGTGAAATTGCTGGTAAAATGATTCTTCCTTGACAACCATGACAGAGACTAAGAGCAAATTATTAAACTCAGCAACTATTATAATATAATGATTAATTATCCATACTTTTTATCAACCAAATAGAGTTAACCTTTTTATCCAATTCTTGCAACAAAAAAAATGACAATTCCAAACCCAAATGCAGTTCGTTTCCCTGTCAAGGTAACTTTTCAAGTATGTTATTATAATACAACATAATAGGAGAGACTTTGTCTTCGTGCAACTATTAATAACTCAACTGAAAAACAAAAAGACGAGGAAAAAGATGGAAGGAGAAAAGAAGTTTAAAAATGTAAACTTTTGAACATTTGGTTAGCATTAACACTAGCATTCGCAACAAATGAATAGGAACAAGTTCAATCAAAGCTTTGAAAACATTTTATTGATTCACAGTAAATACAGCTCTTGATAATGGTCTGTAATTGTTGTACAAAATGTGAACTAGAGATACAAATGTATCGAAAAATCATTATAATTCAATTGTATTTATTATTAGTTTTGAGTTGAAGACAAGTTGGCATCTGCTTTTGACTTCGATACACATTTTGTATTATTTTGGATTCCAATTGCTTGATCATTTGCTGTTGCGGACTCAGCTTTAAAAAAGTATCTTTAATAATGTTCAAAACTGAGATATGAAATGCTTGCCACCAAAACAGAGAACAGCATTTAAATGAAGTTTGATTAATTCTCGTAAAAATAAGCCATGAAATGCTCTTATGTTCATTCAATCATCTTTACATTTCACAGTTAATTTTTAGTTTATTAATATTTGATTCCCAATACTTTTGCACTAACAAGCTCTGCCTTTTAAGCTTTAGTTTTGCCTTTGATCTTATTTTTTGTTCAATAGTTTTACTAAAGTCCCAATTATCTTATAGTCAATTCAAAAGAACCCAAATTGAAGATGGAAAAAATCACCGCTGAAAATGGTGGATTAAAGGCTGACATTTCGCCAGAATTTAAATATTAATTTGTTATTCACCAATAGACTGTAAACAACAATGTAATATCATAGCTTGTTGACTTTTCGAGAATCTCGAGTTCTAATAAATATTAAAATACAATAGCATTAGTTTGGATGAGAGGAGAAGATATGTTTTACACAATATTTCAATTGTTCATGATGGTCGGTGATGAAGTAAAATGGAAAGACAAAACTTGAAATGAAGATGAACCAAAGACAAGATGGCAAATCGGCTTTAAGGATTAAGAATCGATCAAAAAGTAAAATAAAAAATCAGTCGACATTCAACTATTGTTACCAAAGATTCATCCAAAGGCAATTATTTTCATTTTTAATCACATTTTCCATTACTTAATAATGCAAATCTATGGCTCCATTAGATCGAAGAAAGGTGTTAATCTATCGATTTATAACAGTTACATGTATGTTTCCCTCAAGAGAAGCAGTTTACCATGAGTTTCATTCATTGTTACAAAAGGTAAGCGAATCCATATTCTGCTTTTTTCATTATTAATTTTCGTCTTTCAATGTGAGTTACACCGAGAAATTGCATTTATTATTCAATAGTTTTCTGGGTTAAAGTTTCTGAAAAATCTTTACCTACTTTTCTCTATTAATCTTGATTTCAAATAAAACTGTTGACTTTGACATTATTACAGTGAGAAACAACACTAACCAAGTCATCATGTTTGTCATGTTCACACAAGACGGATAACAATTTATCTGATTCATGTAAACTGAAATGGTTTGTTGTAAAATAAGGAATCAGGAAATTACAAAACTAAGAAACTGTAATCTGGAAACCAGGAAAGCAAGACTTTATATTACATTATTCACACTTTGCTAGCATTAAAATTTGTCATTCCTCAGCAAAAACAATTGAATTAAAACAAGGTTAAACTTTCAAGTTTTACTTTCCATAATCGATGAAACTGCTCATATTCAGTTGATGAAAATCAATTTAAACTCATCAAGCTAGTTTATTCATTACTAACGAGACAAGGTGAGATAATGTTAATGGTTCCGAGCAACAACTTGAATGTTTTTTGTCTTCATTTTTTGTCAACAATTTGGTGAAAATCAAAATTGAAATATAAAAGCTCTTGAAGGCTCAAAGCTGAGAAAGCTTATAAAAGTTGGAAAATCAAAATTAAACTCTTGAAACCTTGAAATAATCTTGGTAAATGAATTTATAATGAATTGCTGTTTGTCTTAAAATTTAATTTTGACGAATGGAAAACTGAAAAGGCAAAATGGCAAAATATACTTACAAAGAGAGTTAATTAATTTGCTAATTATTTCGACTAATGAACGTAATTAATTCAAAATGGAGTTTGATATGAAAGGTATCACAAAGGCTTCATGTTGTTCATGTAATATCTCATGAGATTATTTCATGTTTACGTTTCAATTTCATTATCATTGTTCAGGCAATTGAAAAAAAGATAAACTCAATTGCAATTCATAATGAGGAATAAAAAAAGATACGAGAAAAGAAAATTGAAATTGGAAAAATGGAAGTAAACAGAAAAACGAAACAAATCAATCAATGGTTATGAACGGAATGTGAATTAATTGCGATTAGCCTGAAAAGTCAACATTGAAACAAGCTTGGAAATTGGATCAATAAATGGTGAATCAAGGGAATATTAAAATAACTAGACAAATGAATGAAATGGAAACTTTCATTTTGCTTTACAAGGACAATTACAAACTTCGTAAATGTCAAATTAAAGTTGACAAATTTGTCTGAAAGTGAATCGCAATTACATTTTGTTAACCAAAAAATGGTAAATAATGTACAGTTTTTGCAATTTATTGGCAACAAAAGGTCAAGTTGACAAGCATTCAAGTAACGAGAAAAATGATCTACGAAAAGCAAAATGATATTCTCTGCTCATAAAAAGATCTTTAAAATTCCTAAAGCATGATAGAATTTCATTTTTCCAAATTTCGCCACAAATGATCTTCAAACTTTTCCAGGCAACCTGTTGAACAGTTTCAGATCGAAATGAGAAATTGTTTTCTGGTGATGCGATTTTTTCGATTTTTTCGGGCTTTTATTGTAAAGAATGAGAAATGAAGCGACACTTATTTTGGTCTTTTTATTCGCAAATGTCTCGTTCATTTTGTTTAAGCATTTTCCAGAAATGAAAGTGCTTGGCGTGCATGGGATTTACTTTAAAGCGATTATTTTAAGTTCCGTTTTGTCTGAGAAATTGTGTTTTAATCGACGAAAAAATCGCAATCACCTGGGACAGTCTGGTTGTCAGAATTGTTGAGTTTTCAGAGTATTTTTGGATTGTTAATCTCTTTGAGAAATGTTGAAAGGAGAAACTTTTCTTCTTGAACCGTCTTTTTGCTTCTACTTTTTGTTGTACCTTTTCACTCCCTGTAAGCATTAATAAATAAATCTACACTTTTATTTGAAATGAATTTTCAATTTTTAAACATTTTCTCATCGTCTTCTATCTCTTAATCTTGCTTCCACTGTAATCTTCATCATTGCGTCCTCACACATCATTCCCTGTTGTGCTTGTTATATACCATTATTTTCAGTTGACAATCGATAACATATGAGTAGAGTTGATATCGATCGTTGTCAAGTTGAATCATTTCTTTTTTGCCCTGGCTTTCACTTTACAGTTGAAAAGAGTTTGACTCCATCATTTTTACTCACATGGAACTCAATTTTTGTCAATGTTTGCACTCTTGATGGGTCCTTACAGTTTTTTCCTCCAAAAGTTGTGCGCATGAAAAAAGCTGAGCGAGAGAGAGAGAGTAAAGGAAGAAAAGGAAGAAAAGGAGAAGAAGAAGAAGATATTATATTTATCATCAGAATTGTGTATTCGTGATCATAAAAATCAAAAAGATTGACCCAACTTTTTTCCTGCTCTGTTATTGTTATAGCAACGTTGAGGTTGATGTTTTTTTACCTTACATTAATGTAAACTCAGGGTTACTTAAAGTTACCATTTGGGTTTGTATCAAATCATTATCAACTTTAACCAATTTGACAACATCCATTATCCAATATGTATTATTTAACCATGTTACAGTGTAATGTTTGTGCCAATTGAGAGTAAAAAATGATAAACACTCTTTCCATCGGATACTTTGGTTAACCATCATGTTTTGTAGTTTTAATCAAACATTGGATAAACAGTTTACAAGAAAAATGTAATTGATAGTGAACACCTCCCAGTTGATGGGTAAAATAATGTTTACTTTATTGTTGACAATGAGCCACTAATTGTACAAGTTTATCTTGGATCTCTTCTTTTTTTTGGTACTTTTGTTTGCTTACCTTTAGTGTGCCCAAGTTATCAAAAAACCCTCCAAACTGGATCATTCATCGGCACTGTTGACTCACCATAACCACAATCTTCATCTTCACCATCAGTCATCCACAAGTATGGCCACTCAGACAACCATCTATCAGTGCATCAAATGGACCATTGTAGTTCTTTCAGTGACCAATATGGCAGCCTTAACCATTGCCGTTATAAACACAATCACAAGAGAAACCGTTCCATTGGATTGGGATAGAATCATTTCAATTGGATTAACTTTTATCATTCTACTGATTCCAGTGATTGGAGCTTGGAAACAGAATTACATGTTTCTCATTCTTGGTGGCATTGCATTGGTTTTATCAATCATTTACTCTGCCATGGGCCTTAAATCCGCTACTGAGCTTCACCTATTAATGGCTTTACTAACCGTAGTTACCTTTGCATATGCAATACTCATTAGGAAACGTGATGCTTCACTCATCAATTCAAATGATTCATTTTGATTAACATTAATACTCAACTCTAATGAGGGAAACCAAAACGACCAGAGACAAAAAAATAACAAAATCAATTACTTTTTTAGCTGATCAAAAAAAGCCTAAATGACTGTTTACCTTTGAATTTGTAAAGCAAGAAAAAAAATGAGACAAAAGACATGAAGCCAAAATGTGAATCTAATGAATCTGAAAATAAAACGTCAACAAAAATCGACTAAATTAACATTGGATAACAAACATCAGTTTATTATTTGATATTATTTTTGTTGTTGTTTTTCCATTGAAAATCTTTTGTTCACCTTTTCTTTTTCTAACCTAAACAGACAACATTTTACTTGAGTGAATCCTTTAATATGCTGATAACTGGGAGAAAAAAGTTATTACTTTATATTATAATCAAATAATATTAGTGTAAACCCAAATGATAAATAATGCGACTCCAAAAATATGGCAGAAACACGAAAGAAAGAAAAGAATGATTAAAACAAGAGAAAAATGTTGAATAAATTATTGTGCAAATTGAATACTGAATGATTCATTTTTGGGTTAACATTCATCATTAAATTATCTGTTTACCAAAATTGCATGTCTCATGCAATGTGGGAGTGAAAAATATTGGCTTAACATCAACCTGTTGTCCGATTTGAGATTCAACTTTTTCTTTTCTCGTCTTTTTCCTCGCTTCTATCGAAACATTGACAAAACTATTGATGGACAGTTTAAGCATTCTCAGGATTGAACAATGAGACAATTTTATTGATGAATTGAAGAGAAAAAAAATTCTTTTTGATTAAATTTTGTTATTGAAAAGAAATGGTTCAACTTTTATTTTTACCTGTTTCTTTATTTATTGAATCTCAAGATTCAGCAAATGGCATTGACTAGAATCAATTTGTTCACTTTTGGGTCCAACCAAAAGTTGTTGGCTCAGGTGAAGCTCGATTGAAAGTTGAATTTTGTGTGAACTTTTGTGTCTTCATTTCTTTATTTTACCTTTCAACATGAACCTTATCAAGTCAACCATGGCTTTTTACATCTCAACATTTCTGAATTCAATAGTCTTCCCTGTTAAGTAAACTTTCAATTTTATTTAAAAGCTTTTTGTCCATCTGACATTTGATATGATGCATGATGGTGATGATGAAAATGATGGCGATAATAACAATGATGGCAATAATGATACCTGTAAGTTTGTTTCGTGTTGAAACTTGAATCACATGAAATGCAAGAATATTGAATTGCTCTCAGAAGTTTCTCAAGTTTTTTGGAAAAAAATTCAAGTTGTTCGAGAAAATACATTTTGGTTTCCTCTTTTTGCCATTTATATTACAACAACGAATACAACCGCGAAAGAAAAGTTTGACATCGTTACCATTAACTTTGCGCATATTTTAAGTATGTTGATAACATCGCATCTAGTGATGGGTTTCAAACCTTTATTTTATTGATATTTGCCTTCATAATTTTTTAATTAGTTGAATTTTCATTTCAATAAAAGTTCAGTTAATCAGGTTATTGTCGAGAAAGTATCTTGATAACACAAGACGTTTGTTTTTAACGTTTGATAAGACGAGTTTAATTTCATAACTTGTGACTTGTCAATATTTGAACTGACGTAGATCTGTTTCTTAGCCTTTTTTCATTTATTGATTTAACAATTAGGTGATCCTAATTCAAATTTACTCAAAATGTTTGATTATTCACTGAATCATTAGCAATTACTCAATTTTTTGACAAGTTTAAAAATTTTTGATTCAATTTTTGTCAATGGAAAAAGTTTCAACATGATCATTTTGAATGACATTAATATTTATAAGTAAGTTTATTAAAATAAATTGCTCATTTTTCGGTGTCATAAGAGATTCAATAAAATATAAAAAGACGGTAATTCATTAAATCGATTATATTTAATTCCCTTTGCTTTATTGACCCACTTCCCCGATGCAAAGGCGAGGGTAAAAGTTCAATTAATTAAAATTGATGAATTGATTCATCAGGACTCTCATATTTTCATTGCGTGCTGCAAATCGTGAATGATGGCTATTGACAACAATTGAAAGATTAAAAATAGATGAGACCGGAGTTTCAAATGCATTATTTTAGTAGTTAAACGACAATTAAACGATCTGATAAAATTCCGCACAGAGCTTCCGAAAACCACAATATCTGCAATATCCACAATATTATACATGTACATGGCCAACAACAGAACTTGTTTACAACTGTAAAAAACAAGAGAAATTGAATTATTTTGATGTTAGTTAACGCATGTAAAGAACAAATGTTCTAACATCAATATGACAACTCCACCTAACGAGTTGGCAAATAGGTTGATAAAACAGATTGCCTGAATTTCAGAATTGAATGCAAAGAAAGCCATTAGAGAGAGAGCATGCTGCGGTTCATATGAAAATTCATGTAAATATGTAAAATATGTTTATATTTCTTGAAATTGAGTTGGTCCTGCGATATTTAGGTTAAGAACTTTTGAGGCGTACTTTATTTCGGTTTATTAGTTATCTATTGACCTAAAACTTGTGAGTTTCGGAAGAAAAAGACAAGTTGTTGTGATTCTGGACGATCTGTAAATCGGGATTCACAAAATTTTCACTGTGGTTCACTGTTAAATGCGTGTGACCATACGATGATAGGTTGTACACGCCATGTAATAACCACGCCATAAATACGTATGGATTTCAGTTCCTTGTGCCACATGTTTTTGGGCAAGTGGTAGCATAACTTCTTCACTCCGCACATTGTCTAGGCATATCTCAAGTCGATAGCCTTTATTCCCATTTCTTTCAATCATGCCAACGATCCAGTAGAGCCTTCAACCAGCCTACCACAGTTCTTCCTTTTGCCTATTTTGCATTCGTTTATTTCGACGATTATGCCTGTTCCTCCGATCGGCCCTTGCTGTTCATAAAAAGCATCAATCCTTACTATGCAAACTTCTCTGGTATACGAGAAAACATCAGCAATTGTTTCCCGGGAAACTGTTGTGGCAAGATTCTGTTTCCGTGTGTTTTGTTGATCTCGAAGTCGGTCGTAAACTTTTCAAGGTTCCAAGATGATCCATCTGGATAACATTCATCTTGAATCAGCCTCAGAACTCGCAGGTGCATAGCGACTGAAGCATCTGGAATCAATGCATACACGGTAGGAATCATGATTCCACTTGGCATGACATGGAATGAATATAATGAATGGCACACTCCGATCTTACTCGAGGGTGAGTTGGAAATGCTGAGTCAGGCTGAATCTAGGCTGAGTCAGGAATAGTTGCTTAGGATCTTTTCCCGCCTGTTGTTGGCGCTAAGACACATTATGTACATCAATCAAGTTCCGTGTGCTTTACATGTTATCGGTCCGCCGAGAGAGGTAATCATACCCATTGTAATGAGCTGAAAATGGCAAAACAAAGACATTGCAGAAAAAAGGAAACAAAATGAATGTTATTCTCAGCTTCATAATGGAAATTTTTCATAAGCGAAGTTGATTTCAAGCTTTGAAACCTTAAATATAAATTGAAGCGAAAATTTGCAAGTCTTAAAGTTTCATCAGGCATGTTTTTTCTCTTATTTCTATCAATTTATCACAGAATCACCCGAATCGAACCGTACCTTTTCGGCACCTTCTTTTGTGAGTAAACTTGTTGGCAACTACGAAAATTGGTTATTCGAGCTTCAACTTTCACAGATGAACATTGTTTGTATGCAACCATAGCCCTTATGTCAGGCTCATGACAATGGTCAGTTTCGCCTGTGATCAAATTGTTAGCATCAGTATTTACTTCCACTTTACAATTTTTATCAACACAGGTCTAATAAGTTGTTCCACCATAATTGTTTCTCTTGAACAAGAAGCTGAGCCCGACGAGTTGATTAACTTAATTCAATTTCATTAGCCATTTATGAAAATCAGCGAAAATACTATTTTGATGATAAATTGCAATCTAGCATCGAATAGACAAATGAAATCTGGGTTAAAAATATGTTTTGTTTTAATCAGTTTTGCCTCAATCTGAGACTCTGGATTTATGGTTCTATAATGTCGGGAATTACACTGACTAAATAGCATAAAGATCTAACACCTGGTTCGAAAGTTAACAGTACAAACGACCGTCAAGGATAAAAAACACCCAGTATGTTTCATACTAACTACTGTTTTAAACCATTCGTTTATTACTCAAATTTCATTTTTCATATGTAAAATAACATAATTGATTTTACCGTGCATTTTCATCTTCAGTATCATATTTTAAAATTGAAAAATTTACAGCACTTTTGGTAAAACGAAAAGACGTCGGAACTGCATTGATTATTGATTTATCTTGCTCACATAAATGAAGATAAAGTCGAGAGTATAAATCAAAATTCGCCATTTACATTCTTGATTCATCGACTTCTTCCATTCTTCCTTATCAACAGCTATCACGTTTGAATGAATAAAAATAAGATTGTCCTTTGTTTTTAAAATTTCGTCAACAAAACTCCCATTTCTTTTTTTGGAAAAAATCTAATACTATCGTTACTGAGAAATAAGCGCTTCGATGTGGGCGCTACATTTTTGCTGAATTGATGAAAGTTGTTGCTAATAAAGACTTGGTAAGGTAAGAATAAATGTTGTAAATAATGTAATGACAGAAGAAATGAAACTTGGATTTATAACAAATAAATTGAGAAACGTGAATCCAACATCATTTTTCGACACACGGTAAAGGAAAAGTTCAATCTGCAATGAAAACAAGAGTTTGCATTCAAAAAAACGCATAATAAAAGTAACAATTTGGATTTCAAAAGCTACACAACTTACCTCTCTATTCAAGTTATCAGGTTCATTGAGAAGAGATAGTTCATATAAAGTTTCTGATTCTTCATATGATACCGTATTTACTCTCATCATGATTATCGTAATGTAAATAATGTAAACTGCATCGCCACACATGAACAAGCACGATATTAGTTTGCGTCGAAGTGAACTATTTTCTCCGTAAATTGTATAAATATTGGTAAAGTTGCTGATCGTTGCAATCGTATAAAGATGGGCAATCTCAAAACGGGCAAAGTCCTCAAGATGAACCGAAGCTCGGACTGCAAGGCTGTACATAAGTCGTAATCTATTCAGTCTTTTCGTTACATCAGTCACATTCTTTAGATTCTTTAGTTGAATGTTGATCAATTCAAAACATCCGATCAATTTTATGACGGCTCCACAAAATTTATTATAAGCATACAACCAGCCAAAAATGCTGATTAATCTTGTGACATTCACGGTGAATAGAAAGATTAATTTGGTTCTCGTATCCGATTTAAAATTCTGGATGTAAAAAGTTACAATCAACAAGAAGATTGGATAATAGAGATTTAAGTAAAACACCACGAACAATTTAATTCGCCTTCTTTTCTTTTCAGAAACGGCAACTGTTTCATTCTCAAGAAGATTGAAGTTTTCCATGAGTTGATTTGCTTGCTCCAGAGACTTCCAGTTATATCCGCAGATCAAAATGAAACCTCTCAAAATGTCATCAATCTCTACAGTGATCATAAAAAGGCATCTGTAAATCCTGAATGAACTGCTTGGTTTACATGAGCCTTGATCAAAGCTCCGAAATCCAGCAATAAGTCCGGCTGCGATGCCACACAGTCCAGCTAGGCAAAGGCCTATGTGAGTTGAAGAATACTTTTTCATAGAAATTGATAAATTGAACGAACCGAACAAAAACAACACTTTCAAAGTCTATGATGGTTTGAGGAAAAGTAATGAAATCCAGGTTGACCAAACTTGTATGTTAGCTTTATACTAGTTGTTTTGACTAGTGTCGCTCGATATTGATTGTCATCTATTTATCTTTGATATTCTGACTCAACTTCAATAGATTATTGATAATTTTCAAGCGGTTTGCGTATCTAGTTCGACTGATCATTTCTGCATAACATAACGTCTGATTTCACTGTTCGAGTCTCATAAGCGTACTATGCTAATGGTATTTTTAAGCTCTTTTTCGCTAAAACGATGAATCCAAGTTAAAGCTTTATCAAATTTACTTTTCTCAGTTGACTGTCAAAGTTTGTTCACTCAAATTTCATCAATAAAAGTTTGGATCCATAATAATGATAGGGATAGTTTTATTACTGCTAAAGTATTATTAGTCGATTTTTTGTTAGTATTTGATTATCTTTAATGTTGACTATACTGAACATAAATCCAAGTTGGACCATTGCCAACTTAGTCTCTATCATTTCTCAGTCTAACTGAATATTCTAGCATGAAACTTATATATCATTTCCATTATTCAAATTGAGCCATTGTCAACTGACAAGGCAAATATATCATAATAATGTATTTACATTGTGGTGAAATCAGATAATTTACCAGTCCAACATAAATAGTTATTGATTAGTCTTGGCTTTTGTCTGAGTTATTGACTGTTTTGTAACTGCAAAGACTGTCAAAAACAACCCCGGAAACAAGATTCAAAATTTTTAGTTTAAAACACAAACTCAAGCTGGCGTTAGTTGAGTCACTCAATTTCAGCTAGCTTTTTATCATTCAACATTCCGAATGAATTGAACTGAAAGCTCAAGCCTTTTGTCTATTATAATAAAGAAAGGTTATCTTCACACCATTTACCACCCTGTATTAAGTGAAGAATTCAAAGCAAATATCTCCAAACGGACTGAAAAACAATTCGATAAAATCGTTAAACATTTTTAATTTCCAAAGATTCAATGACCAAAGTTTTCATTTAAAAAAGTAAAAACATTTAATGCTGAAACTTTCAATTGAATTTGGGAATATTGTGCATTTTGTTTTTGAAATGATAAATCTTTTGTAGAGTCATTGAGCGATGATAAAAAATTCAAAGTTGACCAACTTCAACTGGATCAAGTGATAAAATTTGAAACAATTGCAATAACGTTGTATCCATTAATTAACATTTTCACTGTTAATCTTCCTCTTCAACCTTGAAACAATAGCCAGCAAACAAAGGTTCAAACAATTGAAAACTAATCAAACAAGTACATCACATAAAATGTAATCCAAAATGTTGAACCATAAGAGAAAGTCAAGAAGAAGGAAAAGGCAAGTTTGTCCAAACGATTGTAAACAGTTAATCAAACAACGGCGAAAAAAAGGAAAGAAATCTCAGAATCTGTTGGAATGAAAACAAAAAGTTAATTCAATTGTCATTACAATCAGTCATCTTTATCATACTTACACAGTTTAACAGCAACACCTTTCAATGATTTGATCGTTTCTTTTCCTTAACCATACAAAATGGGCAAAAACTTGAGGTTCATCAATTTCAATTAATTACAAAACTTCAATGAGTTTCAACGTTCAACACGAAGATGGAGATTCGTCTGATAAAAGTGCGCTTTACACGCAAAAGTCAACTTTGACTTTAATCTGGATCATCATAATCATCGTTATTATCATTGTTATTATCCTTTAAATCGCCGTCTTGATCATAGAGATTTAACTTGAGCCAAGATCTTCCTTTAACCTTCTTCCCACAACGAAACCTGAACAGTCTGAAAATGGCCAGATTAACTGCAATTTAAAGATTATTATTGTTTTCAATTTCACTCGTTTCAACACTTTTATCTCACCTAATGTTAACACTTTCAAAATTATTAATACATTGATTGGTTAGTTTGACCTTATTCGGAAAACAAAATATCAGCAATCTCAAATAGAAAGGTACAATTTTGGTGTAAATAACTTTCCCATTCCCAATTGAACAATGTGAACTGATGGACTTGATTAATGCAAACCATGACCATGCTTTATGGTAACAGTTTCATTAATTGTCGGCCAAGTTTAAACAGTCAATCAATTGAATTGAGGCCCAAAAGTTGAGAAAATAAACTAAGTGTCGGTCTAATCAAGATAATCGTACCACTTTTTGCTATAACCTTTATTTTCAAATTAATTTATCTTTTCACATCGTAATTAATAGTATAATCAATAATGAATCAAATTAATTTTCTTTATTTGTATTATTTTCTCAACAAAATTGTATCCATCATTTGTGATAAATGGTATTTTCACTTTCATTTAATGTTGCTTGTTTACTGGGAAAAGTTGTTTGTTTGATGCTCATTGATATTGTTATTTATCTTGATTGATATACGGAATCGAGTTCAAGTTTACAGTGAATAATAACTATTGATGGTAACAAATACGAAGAAACAATTAACAAATGATAGTGAGTAGAGATAATAAGTCAATTAATCTGGTTCCCAAAAGGTATCAACAAGTCAGTGCTGTTTGACATGAAGAAAAATTACCATCTGATGTTGAAAAAATATATTGCACTCAGTTCACACCAGAATAATCATAGATCAGAGTTTGAGGTTGGCCATTTCGAATGATTCAATAATTATTAAACAATACAAGTGACTATTGGTACCTAGTGGTACCGACTGACGTGAGAAGAAGCTGAGAGCGATTATAATTATAAAATCTAATTTATTTGCGATTCCAGAGTGCGATTTAATTTTAAACGATTGTAATACTTGGCAGTGAAAAAGGCAATGCTCGAACAAAGAATAAAGCAGAGGGAAAGTTCCCTAAAGTAGTCTAACATGGTTAAGTTGAGTTAAGAAGATATACCCATGAATTTATTCAGTCTTTGCGAAATCGTTGAAGTGATTCATTTAATTTAAAGTAACTTGGGATTTATTTAATTAGAAATATTTTATTGTGCAGTTGGTTGCTACATTCACCGAGCTACTGTCTATGTATCCCCGGTGTGTAAGAAACAATATTTAAATGCAATATAAATAAACTTATGTTTCCACACATTGCGGATCTCACGAATTCATTGCATTATACTGTTTCCACGAACTGTATAACTGCAAGACGAATGTCAAATGATGATTTCGATTAATCTCTCTAACTCTAGCTCTATCTATCTATCTCTCTTATCTTTTTTCTTTTCTTCGTAGTTCAAACAGAAACATTTCGTCTCTTATTGTCGAACAAATTGCATGGTAAAATTCATTATCATGTTGAAATATTCATCTAAATTTTTAGCATTAGGAATGAGACTTCAAGTTTTCATACATTTTGATAACCTTTCGAAACAGCACATCTCATAGTGTCTAAACCTCTCGCATGCATTTCTTTGCTAAATGACTTGATAAAAAATTCCAAAATGTTCTTTTTGAGACTATTACTGTCAGGGAACTTTTACCATGGAAAAGCATCTTGGTGAAGCTTCATCTTCAAACGGATATGCCAGGGTAGCTCAGAAGAAGCTCTGCAATCATTGTATCTAATGCGCTCTTTTAAGCCAAAAACAATACATTATGATTTTTTCATATTCCTTGTCACACATAAAGATTGTGATATTGTCGAGTTTTGTAGTTAGGGTTTGCCATTGAATATTATATCGATTTTGCATATCCATCACAAAATCAACTCACATCGTTGCTAAGGATTGTAACATTCGAAAGCGAAATGGATGTAAAAATTCTAAAACTTGATCATGCAAAATATGTAATAAAGTCCGATATATGATCGTGTCTTAGTAATAGCAGTCAATCAGTATAATGTATAATTTTTATACTTTTGTGGTGATCAATAACCAACTCTTTATTTGTGTCTTTTTTATTTCCTCTGTTCATCAGCAGATTTCCTTTCTCTCGCTCCTTTATGGTCAGTGTTCCTTATGATTCAGCATCAAACAAGTAAAAAGTCAAAATCGTTAAATTCATGGTCTTTTAACGCGAAATTTTTGATAGACAATACAATTAGTTAATAAAAATTATGAAGATTCAGAAAATTTCATTTCATTGCAATAAAATATTACTTTATTTTGACATTATGTTCAAAGTTTAGGATTAAAATAGCAAAATGAATTAGCTATTTCCATTCATTGTAGTGGAGTCGACACAGATTTTCATGGTTTTATAGGAGACTTGTTACAAACATACTTCACTATGTCACAATATACCCCTTCAGTCTTGTCAATGGCTTGATTGCATGCGACATCAGATATCCCTTTATTAACGTCTTTTATGAATCCTGTACAAGCTTCTTTAAGAGTAGTAGAACTTAGCACTTGCTGTTGATAACAGAAACTTGTTCCAAGTATTGCGACATTACATTTCTGTATATCTTTGTTTTCAGCATCAATATAATTGATGCTTACAGAGAATACGATGAATGCAAGGAAGATTGCTGAAAAAGAATGAAAATTCATTTTATAAACTGATAATGATTTTGAAAAACTTCAATCGAGTTAAACTTAAAATTAAATTGACTGATGGAGAGGAAAGATACAAGTGATTTGTAGTTACAAAATTCATTTCTTTTATACACCCATGAATTTAATCAGTCCTAGCAGAAACATTGTACAAATAGATAAATTAGTCTAATGTAACTTAAAATTTGTTTAGTTAATTAGTAATATTAACAATTAATTCATGCGTTCACCAATCTACTATCTGCCTAGTCACTGTGAGTATGAATCAATATTAATTTGCAATTTAAACATTCTGATGTTTTCACACATTGCGGATCTCACGAATTTATTGCGTCAAAATTTTTGCAAATGAATTGTTTGCGTATTTTTAAGATAAATGTCAAGTGTTAATTGCGATGTCACTTGTTGACTTTTCTCTTTTCGTAGAGGATAATTTAAACAGGCAAATCTTATTTTCTGCTTTCGTTGCATCTAATTTCACTAAATCTGAACTCAGAGCCATTTTAACTTTAAATAATTGAGAAAAATTTTAATTATTCTTGAAATAATGATAAAAAATGTAAGTCTTCTTGCATTGTCGGAGGTCATTTTGTTTGGTATCATAGAGTTAAGAACGATTTAGACTCAGCTGGACCCCTTCGAAAGACTAATTCTTAACTGCTGGGCCTAAACTATCTGAACAGTTTGTTAATTAATAGTAAACTTAGGAATCGAATATTTGTACTCAGTTAAAGGAAAATTTGAA
Source organism: Tetranychus urticae (assembly GCF_039701765.1). Classification (NCBI taxonomy): domain Eukaryota; kingdom Metazoa; phylum Arthropoda; class Arachnida; order Trombidiformes; family Tetranychidae; genus Tetranychus; species Tetranychus urticae. The sequence goes on along the minus strand of NC_142958.1, from coordinate 16,981,816 downwards.
TTAATAAGATGATTGGTCTGAAAATATTTATCAAATCTGATGAGGTCATCATAAGGTTAATCAACGAGAATTTCTATGTGAAAATGCAAAGTATTGAATAAGATACTAATGTCCCAACGGATAGTTTCTAATACCTTGCTGGTTCAGTCAATATTCATAAGACCAATTCAGCCAATTTAGTGAAATTAGATGTAACGAAAGCAGAAAATAAAGGGTGTCTGTTTTAAAGTGTCTTGAGCATCAAAACCAGAATGAGCTTAATTGGGTTGAGATAAAAAAACACAATAACAAATAGAAATTATTTGCGATAAGAATAACTTCAACACCATCTTCAGAAATAAAAATAAATCAATAAATGTAAACAATTAAAAGATTTTTTTAAATCACAAAACACATGTTTTTTTATTTTTATTGTTGTCCTACTGTTGTTTTCTTGACCATCTCTGCTTGTCTATTCTGTTTGTCTCATCATGTACTCAGAAGAAATAAGAATGTTGGCCGTAAAAGATTTCTACCGGCATATATTACTGACGGCATCGATGGATGAACTTTTACAGCTGGTTGTTGGTAAAATAAAGGAAACATTTGGTGTTGATGTTTCCAAGCGCTTATGACAAGAACTGTTCAGTTTTTCGAACACTTGATCCTTTGAAACGAGTAACTATTGAGGCCAATGTTAACCGGGAAATCATCCCGATGGTAAAAAATGATGATTCTTTGTCTCGCAGAGAAATTGCGAATAGGCTTGAAGTCGGCAAAGATAAAGTACACAAGGTTTTGAAGAAATCTGGGTTCAAGCCGTATAAACCGATCGAGGTGCAAAAATTGACGGCAACCCAAAAATGTAAACGACTTGACTTCTAAACTAGATTGCTATAGATATCGATGTCAAGAAAATTTGGTTTTCTGACGAAAAGATATTTTGTTTAACTCGGAAAGAGAACCAACACAATACCAGGCGTTGGTGCAGGGAAAGGTGGCTTTTCCAATCAACGGCTCGCTCATCCAATTAGCGTCCGTGTGTGGTCTCATCCGCTGGAATTACCGGTCTTTATTTTTTGACAGTAATGTTGACGAATATGTTTATCAAGTTATCATTATTATTAGGTTATTATATTATGGTTGACTTTTTTATCATACCAGAACGCACGAGTAAATTGATGGTTGGTGGTTCCAACAAGCAACACCACATTGCACCAGACTTTCATTGAATCTTTTAGAGGCGTATTTCGATAATCGTTAGATTAGCTGAAATGCTAACTTTGAATGGCCACCTAATTTTCCTGACCCAAATCCATCGGACTTCAAACTTTAGGGTTTCCTTGATTATAGAGTTAAAAAATTCATCCCAAAAACATTGAATCAAATGAGAGAATTTATCAAAAAATGAAATTGAAAAACTACCCCCTGAAACATTGCTGAAATTCTGTGATAATTTTAAAAAAGAATAGATGTTTGTACTTAGCAATCTAATGGGCACAGACTCTACAGACTCAACTCAGACAGAATCGTATAAAACAGACACCCTTTATTTTCTGCTTTCGTTACATCTAATTTCACTAAATTGGCTGAATTGGTCTTATGAATATTGACTGAACCAGCAAGGTATTAGAAACTATCCGTTGGGACATTAGTATCTTATTCAATACTTTGCATTTTCACATAGAAATTCTCGTTGATTAACCTTATGATGACCTCATCAGATTTGATAAATATTTTCAGACCAATCATCTTATTAATTCAAATTTTCCTTTAACTGAGTACAAATATTCGATTCCTAAGTTTACTATTAATTAACAAACTGTTCAGATAGTTTAGGCCCAGCAGTTAAGAATTAGTCTTTCGAAGGGGTCCAGCTGAGTCTAAATCGTTCTTAACTCTATGATACCAAACAAAATGACCTCCGACAATGCAAGAAGACTTACATTTTTTATCATTATTTCAAGAATAATTAAAATTTTTCTCAATTATTTAAAGTTAAAATGGCTCTGAGTTCAGATTTAGTGAAATTAGATGCAACGAAAGCAGAAAATAAGATTTGCCTGTTTAAATTATCCTCTACGAAAAGAGAAAAGTCAACAAGTGACATCGCAATTAACACTTGACATTTATCTTAAAAATACGCAAACAATTCATTTGCAAAAATTTTGACGCAATAAATTCGTGAGATCCGCAATGTGTGAAAACATCAGAATGTTTAAATTGCAAATTAATATTGATTCATACTCACAGTGACTAGGCAGATAGTAGATTGGTGAACGCATGAATTAATTGTTAATATTACTAATTAACTAAACAAATTTTAAGTTACATTAGACTAATTTATCTATTTGTACAATGTTTCTGCTAGGACTGATTAAATTCATGGGTGTATAAAAGAAATGAATTTTGTAACTACAAATCACTTGTATCTTTCCTCTCCATCAGTCAATTTAATTTTAAGTTTAACTCGATTGAAGTTTTTCAAAATCATTATCAGTTTATAAAATGAATTTTCATTCTTTTTCAGCAATCTTCCTTGCATTCATCGTATTCTCTGTAAGCATCAATTATATTGATGCTGAAAACAAAGATATACAGAAATGTAATGTCGCAATACTTGGAACAAGTTTCTGTTATCAACAGCAAGTGCTAAGTTCTACTACTCTTAAAGAAGCTTGTACAGGATTCATAAAAGACGTTAATAAAGGGATATCTGATGTCGCATGCAATCAAGCCATTGACAAGACTGAAGGGGTATATTGTGACATAGTGAAGTATGTTTGTAACAAGTCTCCTATAAAACCATGAAAATCTGTGTCGACTCCACTACAATGAATGGAAATAGCTAATTCATTTTGCTATTTTAATCCTAAACTTTGAAAATAATGTCAAAATAAAGTAATATTTTATTGCAATGAAATGAAATTTTCTGAATCTTCATAATTTCCATTAACTAATTGTATTGTCTATCAAAAATTTCGCGTTAAAAGACCATGAATGTAGAGATTTTGAATATTTAGTGGTCCTGAAAACCTCTATTTAAAATTATAAAAAAATAGTTTGGGGTTAGGAAAATTACTATGAATAGCATGGGTAATATCACTGGCCCTTCGAACGGTTATAAAAACGAAATTGTCGCTATTGTCTGATAACCCGTACTCTCTGTTGTATTGGATAATGAAAGCTGGATTTATGAATGAACGAATGTAATTAGTTTGATATGCCTAAATGTTTGCAATAAACATTCACAATTATGACTCTAATTCAAATACAGTTCAATTTTGTTCTTAATGATCAAGTTTTTAACACCTTTTCGTCACTACTACGATCATTACTTCCGGAAACTTCTTCTATCCGATCACTAGTTTCCCAGTGGTCTATATTGAATAGTTACAAGTCCTCACACAATCATTTAATCTTTAACAGTGAAGAGTGGTATGTACAAATGCATGACAACAAGTAGTAAAAAACATTTATTTAAACGCTTAAAATTCAAGAAGGACGAATACCTCGATTCCAATGATACTGATCGCTTCTTCATCATAAAATGAGCATCGCATAGACTTCAAAGGATTGATAAGCTTAACTTGAGCTAAAAATTTACTAGTTTCACGATTCCATGTTTGCAGAAAAAAATAAAAGGGAAATCGGCATAATTTAGCAACTGTCTCAAACGAGACACTTTATCATCCATGTTCAGTGCCATGCAAAAACTAATTCATACTTTATCGAGGTAGAGAAGAGCCTCAAACTTCGAAAGTTTTCTTGGATGCCACAAATTTAATATTTCCTTATTTTGAGTAAGCTTCGATTGTAATCGGTTTCCTAATGCGTTAATTAAAAACTGAAAGTTGCACGAATAATCGAGAATGGACCATTTCCAAATAACTGTGACTAAACAAAAATCAATGTGTTACAAGTTAATTATCAAGAAGATCGAAATTTCGAAATGAAGTTGCACTTTATCCTTCCTATTAAATCAATGCTAGTACACACAAACACATTCATCCACTCATTTACTTATAATAATTTAGGGTGGACCAACTGGATTACGTGTTGTAGCTTTAAGCTTAAATTTAAATGGAAACCAATAATAAGGAACCAGAAAATAAGCTGATAAAAAGAGCTGTTTATTATTATTATCATTTTTCATATTATTAAACTGACCATACCTTAAATCATTTTCATCCCTTTTTGGTTTTTTAGTTCAACATAATTAGTTTGGTGTTCCTCTGAATTTACAATCAACCTTGACCTGATGTTTGATGGCGTTTAACAAATAATAAAGTGATTAAAAGCTATTTTATATACTTTCATATATTTTAATGAATCAAAATTGCAACTGGCCAACGCCCGATTAGAGAATAAATAAAAGGATAGAGAATTTCCTTCATTCCAGAATAAACGCGAAAACAAACAAAACTTGAAATGGTTTTGTTTTCTCAATCACAATTAACACGTTTGTTTCTGCATTCATTTCTTCATGATAACCATCGAGTTGATAGTGATTGCAATGATGATGATGATGATTACCTTCAAATGGCTCGTGAACCAAATCACGAAGTGTTTCAACTCGAAGCACACCTAATGTTAGAGGATGTCCAGGTTTGGTTAAGAGATAAAACTTGTCGATTAAAAGATGATTTTCTAGTTTATTGGGTTTGACCATTTTTCAATGACCATTACTAAGTGGCAAGAGTCTTTGGGCTGAGTCGAGGTTAATCTGACCATGTAATCAACTATGAATTTGATTTCATCAAGTGCCGAAAAAAGCAATTGTAACAAAAAGTTATCTAGAAAAATTCAAGGAATAATTCAAGTTTATCATATTTCTGACTAGTTGATTGTCTTGAGCCTCTTAACGGTCACTATTTTCAATACAAATAAAACAGTTTGTAAATTAATAAATTGATTATTGTTTCAAGTTTCAACATTTAACTCCTAAAACCTTAATCTATTGATATTTGATTGAAATCGTGAATAGAATTGATTACTTTACAGTTTTCTTTCTGCATCAGTTTTGATTACATAAATTGATTCAAAACGTTTTCCTCATAAAATTAACCTTCAAATTAATTTCAATGGCCAATGAGTGCTTGAAAATCAAGGATTATCAATCTAATTAAACAGTCTTTCCAAAAATATAATTAATCATAATCAAAAAAGTAAAAGTAAATTGCCTAGAAATAGTTTGCAACGAAACATGTTTACGATTTAGATGTTCTGATAATAATGATTAAAGATGATTTCGCTCATTTGTTATGTGATTTCAATGTGATTTAACTGTTTTGGAGCATTTCAATCTCTTATACAATTCATATTCTTTGATAGATTCATTCATCATCTTGATAATCTTTGATCATAATCATGAAATTTTTGTCGTGCAAAATTGAAATCTCAATGTGATTCATAGATCACATAATTCAATATGTTCATCTTTACCTGTAAGCCATTTCAAGGCATAATTGAAGGGTTAATTTTTTTGAATTGTTGACTCAGGCTGTACATCAAGGTTAGATTTTAATGTTTTAAAATAGTTTATCTTGATAATTTCAAAGCATTTTGCATAATTAATAAGTCATTTGTTAAGCATAAAACAAAAGGTTTTTAATGCGATTCTGGTTAAATACCAAATATAAGTTTACAATACAAAAATTAAATCACTTGCAATCAAACCTTGATAATGTTCACCTTGTTTGGTAAAGACAAAAGTTTAATTTGATGAAACTTTATTTTTAATCATAATTTTTGCCGAAACTCTGTAAGGTTATTTGATAATTAACTCGAAATTTAAATATATTAAATACAATAGCTGTTAATCATTCGTGAAATTGATTGCCTGCGATTACTTGTTGAGCCCAAAAAAATTTGCAATTTAAAGTTCGAATCAACATTGCAAGTAGGGATAAAATTAAACACCAAAAATTCGAAGGAACATTAATTTTTCAAGAATTTTGTCTCGTCTCTCGAATTTAATTATTAATCGCGCAATTTAAGTTCATAATTAATGTTATAAAATGATTAGAAGGCAAATTGATGGATTGGTTTGCTTATAAAAAAAATGTTTAAGCGTTTAACACAAAGTTAGCGCAACAACTGTTGCAAGAGTTGAGGCAGAGCTGTGGGTAAGTAGAGGTAACTGGAAAACAAGAAAACTGGGTCCAACTTGTGTTACAACTTGTATTCAAAAGTTTCCCGTATTTAGTGCAAATCTCAGCGAAAATCGAAAATTGAAACTTAGATTACCTTTTGTACAGTTGTAGAACTAGATTTTTAAGTTATGGTATTGAAATCTCGAGTCAAAAAAATCTGTGAAGGATTCAGAGCCACTCTTTACCCTTGTCCGGATACTGCTGCTGACAGAAGAGAAATGATTGCCGGTGTTGTCTCAAGAATCGAAGAACTTAGCACTGTTCTTAAACAAACAAATGAACATCGTCATTGTGTCTTAGTTGCTGCAGCAAAACATATCAAAGATTGGATTATTAAAGTCAAAAAGATCAAAGCTATCTATTTAACTTTGAATATGTTTAATCTTGATCTAACAAGAAAATGTTTAATTGCTGAATGTTGGTGTCCAGTGGATGATTTAGAGCGAATCCATATGGCATTGAGACGAGGTACAGAAAGAAGTGGATCATCTGTACCTTCCATTCTCAATCTAGTGTTTGGATTGCTGGACATGGTTTATCAATTTTTCTCTTTGCTCTTTGGATGTGTTTAAAAGAGCAATCAATTGCAGCCCAGGCGGAGGGCAACGAAATATTCAAAACATTCTTTGGTGGACGATATTTGATTCTGTTGATGAGTCTCTTCTCAATATATACTGGTTTCATTTATAATGATATTTTTTCTAAGTCATTGAACATTTTCGGATCGTCATGGAAAGCAACAACATTGCCTAAAACAGGACTTTACCCAGAAAATATGATGTTGGACCCACTAACACAGTACTCCGATAAGCCTTATTGGTTTGGAATCGATCCTGTTTGGCAAGTCTCTGTGAATAAAATTTTATATCTCAACTCTTACAAAATGAAACTTTCTATTCTTCTTGGAGTAATGCAAATGTTGTTTGGACTTGTTCTCGGCTACTATAACCACCGTTATTTCGGAAATCGTATCGATATTGTGTGTGAATTAGCTCATAATAGAGAAACTCAAAATAAAGTAGCTCAAACGATCAAACTTTCTGATTTTAGAAAATCAAATTTCTTGGTTTCGATCGAAATGAAAAGTTGTGACTTTTGTGATTAGCAAAACTCTTTTTCAGCAAAGTCTTATCATGCGATCTAAAGAGCTTATTTCACTGCTTTAAAGTACTGCTTTCAGAATGATAAATTGTCTTCATGTACAATCGCTTCGTAATAATATTTGATCAACGCATTTTATTGAGCTCTTGCGATTATTGATATCTTAATCTCAACCAAACAAGACGGTGAAGTTGAAAAATGGAATCTCAGAGCAACAATAGATTTAATTTAATATACAAATCAAAGATTTAAACCATTTCATCTGTTGATTGTAGTGTTAATATATTATTATTTTTATCATATTTAAAGGTAAATGAAAGAATATTATTGCGTTATTTTTAGCAACATTTCAGGTCATCTCATCAAGATTTACTTTCTGTCCGTTTGTTTTTCGTATTCAAGTTGATCTCATTTTCTTGCCTTTTCCTCTCATCTTATATTATTACATTAATAAGCTCAACAATCAACTGCCTACTGTGGACAGTAATAATAATGAGAATAACAGTGAATTAAGTTGATTGTCAGGTCTCATCCGTTGAAATATTAATAATAAAAGTTAAACTATTTGTATTCATTGTCTCACTTTTAATTAAGGCCAACTCGACTGTTCTCAATAAGAAAGTATAAAACTGAAAAAGTTGACAACAATTAAGCACACAATGCAAAAATAAAGATCAAAAACAATTGTCACTTGGAAAGCTACACAATTTATGGAAATCAGATTAAAAGGAATACGATTAATGATCATGACTATCACATGATAAATCATGATGATGATGATAATTACAATTAGGTGACACAAAAGAGAGAAAACGGAAAAGCTAATTAACTTTAATCTTGATTAGGTTAAATTCATTTTTGGAGTCAACCTTTTGTTTTGCCTTTTACATCACCTTGAGCATTATTGTCAAGTTAACATGTTTTAACCTCTTTTCGCGATTCTCGTCGGTTCAACCATTTCGCTGTAAAGTAGTGTTCAATCATTATTGCTTATTAATTATTGATATTCAATTTCAAATTAAAATGTAAAAATAGTTAATAGTAACTCATCAATAGCATTTAAATGAATCAGGTCATATTGGCTGGTAATAACTGTCAATGAATGTCAATTTAAACTCAAATTTTCAAGTTTTTTAGTTAATCATCTCATCACCTTCAAAGGATTGAATGATCAACATTTTTTAACATTTAATGAACATTGAACAATTCACCATTTTTAGAGTTGGTTTAAAATTGAAACTTTTCAGTTTCACTGTTTTGTTCAACTTTCACTTTGAATTTATAATTAAATCGTTTAGATGGTTAAAAATAGTTTGATTATTCATTTTGCAAAGCTCAGTTCAGTCGATAATTTTTCTTTATCAATTTGCATCAATGTTCATCACAATTGGAATGGTGAAAAGGATTGAAACTTGGTTAATTGGGAGAAACGGTAAGGAAACAAATTATCAATTAAAACGACTTTATTCAATTTGTTGAACAGTTGAGAGGGAATTGATTGGAAATGGGAAAAAGAAGCAAAAATTTACTTGAAAATTCACTTTTTGTTGTTTCTGTTGCCCAACTTCGTTGAGATGGCGCTCGTTCATCACACAAACGGTTAACTTGTTTTCGAGTTTAAAGTGAGTTTAGTTTGAATCGAGTGAGCTCAATCAGACTTGAACACGTTAACACGTACTTAGCTAATAGCACAAGTTTGTACAAGTTGAACCGCTTTAGTTGAACAAGTTTAGTGGGAGTAAAGTCAACCTTGTTAGCATCAAATTCATCTTCATCACTGGGACTTACTGTGATAAATATCTCAATGTATTGCCATCATTAATGTGTTCAATTTTAACCATGTTTATCTGTAATCATTTACACCAAACAAAAGTGCCTTTTACCATCAAATTGATTACAAACAAAGTGTCAACCCATTGAAATTTTACCTTACAATTAACTTCAAAGTGACCTCAAGTGTTGAACCATTGTGAACCAATAATGTGCATTAAACATTGATTGCTTGAAGCCTTTGTAAATTGTGATTATACTTTTATCTGCCAAATAATAACTCAATAGCAAAAATGAAATCATTCAATTCATTCTCATCTTTACTCATCATATCAACATTACTCATTACATGTAAGTTACTGTTACAATCCAAGAATTTTTGTGTCAATTTTCATCTTAATCAAGTCAACTTTGCTTTAATGTCATTAAATTATCAGCGAAAATCTTTTTAGTCCATTTACTTGTTCATCACAATTTATGGCTCAAACTTGCCGCTTCAATTGTCATGTAAAGATGAGCAAAGTTGAGGGAAATTTAAAGATGAAAAAGTTATTTTCAAATTCTTTATTCCAAATCGTTTCACAAACTTTCCCAATCATTCAATTGACTTTTTTCACCAGTTTCACCAGTCTATCAGATTCCGGTCAACAAGATTAACAAAAGGAGGACCTGCAAAATCGCCTGTTCTCGATTTTTGCTGAAATGTTACTTTTCAGACACAAAATTTAATGCTGATTTCATAAATCAAATCTATTCTTTTATAGCATGCATAGTTTTTGAGATATTGGCCAAAAAATTTAAATATCACATAGTATTAGTGACCTTTTAAACATAATGAAGATGGCGTCTAAACCAGCTGAATATTGATATAATCAATGTAATTAAGTATGCTGAATAATATAGTGAAGGTTTGGTTTCTGAAAAAATAGCCAAACAGGGTTAAAATTGTAAAAAACTGAATTTGAACAGGGATTGATAAGCGTCTTTTTGAAAATAATGAAGAAGTCGTCTAAACCAGCTAAGTCTTGGCAAAATAAATGTAATCGAGCATAGAGAATAATATGGTTATGGTTTGGTTTCTGAAAAAATAGCCAAACAGGGTGTTGCATTGACATTTAGTAAAATTCTAAGAAATTCAGTTTTCTGCAATTTTCAATCTGTTTGGCTATTTTATCAAAGCTGCAACCACCACTAGATTATTTAGCATACGTAATTACTTCGATTTTGCCAAGACTTAGCTGGTTTAGACGGCTTCTTCATTATTTTCAAAAAGACGCTTATTAATCCCTGTTCAAATTCAGTTTTTTACAATTTTAACCCTGTTTGGCTATTTTTTCAGAAACCAAACCTTCACTATATTATTCAGCATACTTGATTGCATTGATTATGTCAATATTTAGCTGGTTTAGACGTCATCTTCATTATGTTTAAAAGGTCACTAATACTATGTGATATTTTAATCTGATTTTTTACAATTTTGACCCTGTTTGGCGATTTTTTCAGTGATCAAATTTTCACTATATTATTCAGTACCCTTGATAACATAGATCACGAATAGAATCGACTGGCTTAGCGACCTCTTTCAAAGTGCTGAAAAATGCAACCTTCGAATCCTAAAATGATATTTTCTTCCGAACGCGTTGTTTTTACAAAAACGAAACACATATTCGTAATCAGCATAAAAAATTACATTGAAAAAAGTTCATTTCATAAAAATATTCCAAGAGGAGATTTTCCCTATTCATTTGCAGGTCCTCCTTGTCATTCTTTTGCGAGAAAAAAAGGTAAAAGTTATCTTCCGGTTTAGTCGATAATTTATCTTGAAATTCATCAGCAACAGAATCAGTTTTGTGTAAACTCAGGTAAACTGTTTATTTTCATAAATTGCGTGTTAATTTGATGGAATTAAGATTAACAATCATTTTGATTGACAGGTCAAAATCAAGATGAGTCCTACAGTTAATCCAACTTGACCAACATTTAAGCAATTTAAGGTGACAACAAATGGATTATTAAAAGATTATGTTGCTTTATTGATGATTAAGACAAGATTAAGTGATCAATCGATTCTCTATTTACTCAATCAACACTTATGACAATACAAGAGATGAAGAGTTGATCATCTATCATGAATTGTAATCAATTGAAAGGTGGAAACCTTTTCAAAGTTTTCACTTCATTTTTTATTTATTCAATTGTTTAATCTCAACTCTTGAATAAATATCAACTGACCAGCTTTCAACAACTGATTGGCCATTTCAAATTGAAGCCCGGTTCAATGATTGGCATCCATTTTACCTGATGATTTACGGTTAGCAAAAAGAGCCCGATTTAATCATTTCCTCATCAGCAAATGTTTATTTTCATGTTTCATTTGTCTGTCTATTTGCGAGCAAAAACATCAATAAAAGTTTACCTTTTTGTATTTGGGAAACGTTTGATTAGCCAAGTTGAAACATGTTCATCGAAATTAGTTAAATTTGGTTTTAGACTAAAAAATGAAAGTTGATTAAACATTTAACTTTTACATGTTAAACTGCCGCTATAATAACCTGGTTAAACGCATTTAGTTTTGATGAGTTTTATCAACATGATATTATTGCGTTTTATTGTTGCTTAATCTTCATGTTAATTGTAGCTTAATTGTTGTTTATTAATGATTAATCTTTCCAATCGTCCATTAGATTCTTTTCTTTCTACTATTTTTAAGTAGTTTCATGAGCTTCCCTAAAGATGATGATTAGCTTCAAGTTTTTTCTTGATTAGACCAAATTGTAAGATTCATTTGAACATTTTCATTTTCTGGTTAAATTCTGGTTACATTTTGGTCCATTTTCGGGTTAAAAATTTTGCCTTGATTGTTGGTCAAATTGAGTTTGCCTTTTGATTGAAATTCTGGTTGAGCTCTGGTTAAGCTTTTCTTGTGTTGACTGGTTTCTTTTGTTAGCATTTGAAGTACTTTGAAATACAGAAAAGGAATCAAATTAACACTGATTTGTGTCAACTGATTGACTTACCAAATGAACGATTAACATGAATTATTCAGCAATTGACTTTGATTTACCGATTTAACCAGATTAACACCAGTAAGAACTGTTAACCTGAAAAGGGACTCAGCTAGACGTGAGATAAATAGAGTCAATAACTTAATTGTCACCTTAATTGTAGATATTGACTCAAGTGACTTTCAAATTATGTAAAAAGTAAAAGTGCAATTTTTCTTCTTCTTCTTCCCTCAATTATCAGAATTTTAGTGAAATATTCCAATAAATATGATAAATTGAAACACTTTCCGTTTACCTCAGTTGGAGGTGAAACATTTGAATATAACAAAAAAAAAAGTTTAATCAAAGATTCATTGATTGTTCACAGAGCCGAGAGTCAGGTCAACTCGAGTGAGGTTAAACTGTCCATCAAAAAAGGTAACTTTGAATGAATCAAATCAATATCATAATCATATTTATCAATGAAAAGTGTTTAAACCTGGAATGTAATAACAATGAGAAAAAGTTGATCAAATTAAGTTTAAAACCAAAAATGAAGTTGAACCAATTTGAAAAATTTTCACCTTAATGATGATGATGATCATCATCATCATGTTAATTGTCGTTCCATTTGTTTAGTCTCAAGAAAAAGTCAACTTTGAAGGGAAAAAATGAAGAAGCAAAATTACCGTTTCATTTGATTAACCGTTTTCTGTGTCATCAGTAACTGTAACAGTTGAAACATTAACCCAACCTTTAACTGCTGTTAAACATGAAATTGTCATGAATCCACTCATAAAGTTCCCAAATGAACTTTTCGACATTTCTCTCAATGAACTTCAAGTTTACACGATTGGCCTTAACCGAGTCTTGACTCAAGGTTACCTTTGATAATTTCACTCTTTAATTGTCCAAATATTTTCACTTTTCAACCAAACTTGATCCGTAAATAAGCTTTTCAAATCTTTATTGCTATCTTCAATGTCCATTTCGTTTCATTGTAACGATCGTTTGGATATTTTTTATTATTTTAATTTTCATTTTAAAGGCTAAATAACATTAATGATTCCAATTGATGAAGTTACATCTTAATTATTTGTTAACTCATCAAGGTTGATGAATAATGAAGTAAATATAAAAGTGTAAAGTTTTTTTCTCATTTTTCATTATTCCATTTGAAAAGCTCAATGAAAATGAAAGCATTTTTGCAAGCTTTGTTTAACCATTTGTTATAATTTAAATTTAGGTCAATAATTGTTTGTCTTTGATAATAAGTAAATTGAATAATTAAAAGTAAAGGAAACAATGAATCAATGAGATATTTAAACACACACCTTAACCTGGGAATGGTATTTGGCTGTTCAATCACTTTTCACTATTTTAAGGAAGAGATTATCATTATTAGTTTAATACATTTTATACCTTAATTCGTGTCTACTATTGTAAAAGGTTTGGTTGATTAACTAATGATTACAATTAGAGAAACCAAACTTGGCAAGTTAATGGATCTAAATGTGTGTGTGTGTTTGATAAGCAAAACTATCAAGGTTGATATGAATCAAAATATAGCCATTTATTGTTGTAGCAAAATTATGATTTAACAAGGTTTGCCAAGTTTGATCAAATATCATTCAAAGTGATCGTTAAATTTATCATGAAAGTAAATGGTTTGCTCTCGATCAATAATGAAAAATTGAAAGAAAGAAATTCATTCAGATAATCAGATTTGAATAATTTAGCTGTAATTGAGTCAAAGCGGGATAAGTTGAAAAGGTCACTTTTCATCTCTTGCATTGTGTTCATCTCATGTTGACAGTTTTTCAATTTTTGATTTACATTCACTTTTCAGTTGAAAACTTTGCACCTTCAACTTTGGTCGTTAAAGGATATTTTTTATGATTTTATATTTCATCAAAAGTCCAACATTTTTCTTCCTTAAAGATGACTTTTTTTTTCGTCGGACTCAAATGGCCGGAAGATGGTTATCAGCGTGAATATAATGTCTCACTTTGTAATCATTTCTGTCAATCATGGCGAGATTCATCATCTTTCTGTTATTACCTATTTAACGCCTTCAGGGTTTCACTCACTTTCATTTCCACCTTGATGCATCTTTAATAGTTATATCATCATCATCTAATAACCTCTAAATTAAACGACCTTAAATGTCCTTCAATAATCAAAGTTATCATTTTCCTTATTTCTCAACTCTTGCCTGAACTTTTAATTATCCCAATAATTAACTCGACAATTCAACTTGAATCAAATGCAAAACAATGAATCAAAGTGAACAAAATCGACTCTCATATTGAATCAAATGTGTCAATCTGACTTTGACAATAAGTCGACACTTTTGGTGAGAAAAGTTCAGTTTATCGCCTTTTCGACCCTCAAAAGTATCATGTTAATCTGTTTAAGATTCACTGATAATGAAATGATAATCGTTTTCGTTGCGATCAAACTTGTTGAACAGTAAAATGACAATCATTTGTTCAACTGTTTAACAATCTTTTGTTTGCTTAGTTTTTCATTTCTTTTCAAGTTTCATCACATCATCGGCTCATCGTTATCATGCTAAATGAACTTAACAATTAATAAATTATTTATATCTTTCAAGTGAAAGTTTTCTTCTTCTTCTTCTTCCTCGGCTTTTGCTTACCTTTTATATACTTTATTGCATTCATAACAAATAAATTCATTCAGAAAATTTAAAAGTGAAATCCAGTTTTGGGAAAGTTAATCAATTATGTTTCATCGTGAGTCTTGCTTTGTAACAATAAACAGTTGAAAGAGCAACATTTCAACGTCAACAGATTGTTAATTAAACAATTTAAACAACGATAAAGTGCTATTTTTGTAGGAAAATATTAGTCATTACTTCCAACTAATGATAATTAATCTACTGTAAGGTAAACCTGACACAGGTTTCACAGAAGCAAGTTGAACATGGAAGAAGAAAATTGAAAATTAAATTTACAATTTAAACTCAAACAGGAACTAATTGATTATGATTACAATGAAAATGGTTATTTTGGACAATCTAAATTGTTGCCTGTAAATGAAGGTGCAAAAATGATTCAACATTTGATTAGAGTCGTCAATGTACCAGCTTTTATCCATCAGTTGTGATCAGTTCAATCATGATGAATGAGGGACAATCAACAGTCTAATGATGATTAGTTGTGACAAGATTGACATTAAATTGATGAAAATGATGAAAAGTGATTAATTTTGATTCTCAAATCGATAACATTAAAACATTGACTCAATAATCGAGTAAAATATTTCAAATTAAATCTTCTTTCAATAACTAATCAATTGTCTTTCCAATTGATTTACACTTTAAACAATTAGAAGCTCAAACTGATCAACAATCAATATTGAATTTAAATCTGAATCTTGAATCAGTTGACAAAGTCTAGATTAATTGACTGAAATCTTTTCCCTTAAAAAGTCATTATTACAATGGTCAGCTTTGGCCAACAATTAAAACCAATTGAAATGCAACTTTAAATAATGTCAAGGATTACTTTCTGTTATTGTATTTTGTGTACCTTTTTTGAGGGCCAATTCAATACAAATTGGGGTCATTTAGCATTTAAAATTAAACGTGAAATTGATAGGTTAACCAAGATTAACTAACCTAAAAAAATGCAGTTAATAATATCTAAATCTTAATGGTTAAACTGTATTTTTACAAGGCATCAAAAGCAATCAACAAATAAGTAACCCAATCAAGGTTAATATTAATACAAGAAGCTTTTCGCTTTCTAAATGTTTCCAATTAACTTTGATTAAATGTAAATTAAGAAGCCAATTTGTAGACATTTTTCAATCGCATTTATTACAATTGTTTTTTGAAACCATTAATCTTGCTTTACTTGAACAGTTAATTCACAAGCCTTGACTTGATTCTAGATTATTATCATGTTACTGATGATGATCAAATTGAAATGTTGATTAATGTTGAAACCTTTCATTTGCCTCATCAATAGTCTTGGTTATGAGTTGATGTTGTTTTGCTCATTAAAACCTTGATTGTTACTTAATTGTGAAAGGAAAACATTTAATTCCAAGGATTTAATCATTTCAGATTCTTCCTTCCGAATCAAATCTGACTAACAAATGTTGCTTTCATTGGAAAAGGTTATTGAAAATTATTTCAATCTCATAAGCTTCAAGTTCAATCTTTGAACCTTTTACAATCATTTCTAATCACAATTAACTTTTCATTGTTTTATCCTTTCAAGTTGGACTTTACATTCAATACATAAAACCTTTTGTCTTTCAAGCAATTTCAATTTTCTTTCATGATATGATTTGCATTAAACATGAAAAGTCTGGTTTTCAGGCGACTTTTAATTGTTGTCGTATTTTGATTGCTGTAAGGTAATTGACAAAAGATGACAATGTAAGGAATTAATAATGATGAGAATTGTTTTTACTTTCAATTTACCTTGACTGTTTAATTTGATATTAATTTAGATTCGCTTTTCAGATCATTTGGTTTGTTTTCTGACGCGAAATGGGAAGCTTGGAAGATTGAAAGGTTTCTCATTGTGCCAACAATTTGTTAAATGATTGTTGTTAACTTGTAATTACATTTGTGGATTAACAATTATAATAGACACAAATTTTGTGGGAATTTTTCAGTTACCTTTTTCTTCATCGACAACAATCATGTTAATCAGGGTAATAATAATGTAACAGATAATGGGATATTCAAAAATTGAGGTTAACTTTTCTGGTTAAAATGGACAAGTTATACTTAATTTTTCAGATGAGTTTTTTTTTCTCAACACTTTTCAATCTAAATTATTGCTCTATTTTGGTCTATCATCGTCTTTAATCAACATGTAATCAGTTGTCTCATTCAATTTAGTTTATTCAATATTATTAGTTATCGGATTACCAAATTATTTTACATTTATTATTCACTTTTTTCTGGTTAAATGACACTTTAGGTTGTATTATTTATTGTTCCTGTTGTTAGGATATCAAATTTAAATGCTAATATACTTTTGACAATTAATTTAGACAATTTGATTGACCTGGAAGCAATAAAATAACTGTAATTAACTTTAAATGATAATCATCATTGATTTTAAAGAAACCGCTTTATTGTACCCTTTCAATTTAACCAATAAGCGTTGGTTGAGGTTTGAAAATTAATGGCTGTTGGCTAAATGTCGTGAGCTGCTTTTTTCCTATTGTTGTTATCAATGTTAAGCTTGTTTTTGATTCTGTTTGGCTCCATAATTTGTGTTTATTGATTGTCAGTCTAATGGTCACGATCAATCAGTTTGTAAATTTTGTAATCAATAGGGACAATTAAGGTGTTTCTTTGATGATTCAATGATGTACTGATAATTTGCGAAAGTGCAGTTACATGTGATTTTGGTTTCTTCATGTTGTTTATTGTTTCAACTTGGATCACTGATCAATCAAAAGGCCAGTTTTAATACAAGTTTCAAATTGAAAAGGTAAAACAATATTTCTATTAACTGTAATCACATAATCCAAGTGTTTAACTCGTGATTAATTATCTAACCAAGTGTAATAATTCAGGGACGTTGACTGATGGATAAAGCTGCTGTTGCAAGTATTTGTTTGAACCGTTAAAGATGAAGATCCAATCAATGAATAATCATAATGATAATTTTAATTAAAAGTGAAAATGATTAATGATCTTGAGGGAAAATGTATTTCATTCTACCTCAAGATAATTGAATTGGATTGAAACAGTTTAGCTGGAAGCACAATTGTATCAAATACTTAATTAATTGGCTATGACACAAAGCCAAGTTGACACACGAAAGATGTTTGGATTCTTGATTGATAATAATTGAATAAATGGGTTTTCTTGTTTTGTACTCCAGAATTTGTTCAAACCAATATGTCATAATCACTAATTTGCGATTTTTTTCTCTTCCTTACAGTAAAATCATTTTCAGTAAACTGCCAATCTGAATATATTCATCCAGTGCTTCCTCAAGCTGCTGCTCTGGTTGCCGAAAGTTTCACCTCGGAAACTGCACTGCCTACAGTTACTGTTCGAGGTTTCCTCAATTTTCGAACCACTGTAGATGGAACTGTCATCGTCTTCACACCTGCTTCTGCAGCAGCTACTGGAGGACCCACAGAAATTACGCCAACCAGTCCACCATCCATTCAGCCAAGCAGAATAGAGGTTACATCGAGTCCACCAAAGGTTTCTGATATAAAGCCAACATCTGCAAGCTCACATTATGATGTTAAACCGACAGTCTATTCGCCATCTCCATCTTTCAACGATCAATTGTCTAGCGAGCCAGTTAATTCAGGAGCTCAATATCCAACTGGATTGGTAACTGTGCTTGGTGGAACTGTGGTACTCAATGGAGCAACTACAGTCCATGAGACAAAAGTAATTGGAACATATATCAATGGAAAATATGCTCAAATTTTGAAGAGCACGTCTTACGTGAAGAGCTCAAGTGAACCAATATCATCTTCAACTCGTCCAACCGAGATTAAACCTTCTGCCTCAGTAAGCGTCATTCCTTCAGCTCGACCACGTCCAAGCCGTGATTCACTTAAATCAGAATCAAGTGAAAGTGTTAGACGTGTAAGGCCATTAAAAGTCCTCGAGTCATCTAAAAAGGAAGATGAGCCCAAGGAAACGGAAGGCGGAAATAGCAATGTTAAAGAAAATAAAGTTCAATTACGTCGACCTACTCGAATAGGAACAAGGTTGACTTATGCTCCACGTGAAAATCCACGGGTAAGAGATTAATTAGTCAATAAAATCAGCATAAAACACGATACAGGTTCCATTAAAAGGAGAGATAAATTAATCAAGAAAAGTT
Organism: Tetranychus urticae; assembly: GCF_039701765.1. NCBI lineage: Eukaryota > Metazoa > Arthropoda > Arachnida > Trombidiformes > Tetranychidae > Tetranychus > Tetranychus urticae. The sequence goes on along the minus strand of NC_142958.1, from coordinate 16,962,979 downwards.
TTGACATTGAATCAAGACTAAAACAGTAAAATGAAAAGTTTTACAAAATTTGAAAAATCATGCTTCACAAATCTTACAATTTTTGATTACGTTAATCAAGTTCATTAATTTCCATATTCATTGTTTACATTGTTTATTGTTAGCAATTATTTACGTTTTGAAAATTTTAATCTCAGCTTGATTCTTGTTTTCTGTAAAAATTATAAATAAGTTAGTTGAGACTATTCAAAGCAAGGCTAAATATAAATTGTCACAAATAGCACAGATCTCATTTTAAAGATGACGGTTAGATAAACAGATAGACCATTAAAAGCCATCTTGATAGCTTCATCCTGTCTTTCGCTTAATTCGTCATTACACGAACGTATTGTTGAGCTTTGATAAAGAATAGAAATAAACTGGACTGAAAAGTTCACCTTCGTGCCTGAAATTATAAAATTTTCTAATTTTTTTGTTTTTTTTCTTCAATTCAAGGTCCGATTGAATCGATTCAAGGTGAAAGTTGCTGCATCTTCAACTGCCTCACCTACTTCAAGGGAAAAGGTCGAAGAGGAAGCTGCCAAAGAGATTAACCAACGTTTTCAAAAGCGCCTTGGTATTGGACGCTCCGGATCAAGCCTCAACAGCAGCTATCGTCGATCACGTAATGAAGAAAAGCCCAGCACGCCAGCACCAGCACCTCGAGAAGAAGAAATTCGCGATACTGACCCACAATCATTAGGAAGTGGCTCCGATCATGGCTCAGAAATATCCTCTGGTTCATATTCACCTCCATTATTTGATCAAAGTGATCCTTTAAGTGGGCCAATTGAACCTTCAGCTCCATTGAAACAAGTTCAAACTGTAACAAGTGAGATAACTCACCATCTAAATGGATCACCAATAAAAGTCGATACAGTTACTTTAGTGACAACAGTTGATGAACCAATTCATCCTTCCGCGCGCTTATTACTTGCTGGTGATGAAGGAGGTCTAATTGAACCCACTGAGCCTTTACCGTTGAATGGCAATGAAGTTACCGGTGGACCAAATGGACTAGAGTTACCACCCATTGTTTTAAGTCGAACATATTCTTTGACTGAACACGTTTCACGAACAACTGTCGTGCCAGTTTTTGACGGTAAAGCTTCAGCTAATCACACAATAACGGAGAGCTTTGTTATCCGTAAATTGATTACTGCTTACAAAACAATGCCATTTGGTGACTCTGCTCTGTTAGCAACTGCTTCAGCTGAGATGTCTAACGGAACTGCAATACTTGATGGACTTGAAGCTTCCGAACAAAATCTCGAACCTTCTCTTCTTGGTGGAGCAATCGAGTTAACTTCATTACCCGAGGATGGAGCCTTGATTAACGGTAAAGCAACTTCCGCCTTATTATCGACTGCAGGTCTTCAAACTCTTGATCCCTCAACTGGATTTGGCCAAAATGGATTCAATTCACCTTTAGGTCAAAATCTTCCTCCTTTTGATCTTTCTAATCCTCTCGTGGTTGGAGCTGCTCTTCGTAACCCAGCTTTGGCTGCTATGTATCTTGGCTTACAAAATTATCATAATCAACAACCTGATCAACCTCAATATGAAACAATAACAAGACCGACTGAAGTTATCTTACACGAAACTGTCTATAATACGAAGGTTCTTAGTTTCTATGACGGTCGAGCAACCCGAACGCGAACCATTACTGAGCCAGCTAGCACAATTGATAAAACCATAACAACAGTAACAACTCAAGTTACTCCTCGATTGAATACTGTTGATTTACTTGCAGCAGCTCAAGCCCAACAATTTCAAAGACTTTTAGCCACTCAACTCTTGCAACCAAATGGACCAACACTCCGAGCCTCAGTTCAACCTAATCTCAATGGTTTCCCTGGTTATAACTTACCTTTACAGCAACCCAATTTTAATGGAAACAATTTCAATGGTAACAATTTCTTAAGTGGACAACAACAATTTCAACAATTACAACATGCTCAAGCACAACAACAACAACAGCAACAACAGCAACAACAGCAACAACAGCAACAACAGCAACAACAACAACAACAACAACAGAATCAACAAATTGCCAATGGGCTTAATCAACTTGCCTTTGGTCGCTTCGCTCAACCTCAGGTCCAACCTGCATCAACTATAACTCACACTTATACAACAGTAACTGATGCAACATCAACACAATCTAAAATTTACACACTCAAATACAATGCTTTTAGCACTAAATATCGTACAGTTACATCAACAAGTGTTTATCCAACAACCGTGACAACAACCAGTACAATTGTGGTTCAACCCTCACTTGGACCTGCTTTCAATCCATTTTTTGGTTGATTACTCTGTTTATAAGCGTTATATACATCAATTCAATCATAACTTCTCATGTGAATAAATTTAACTAATATTGATTGAATTACTTTCAATTCAAAATGAATTCAAGTTGAATTGAATAAACAAAAATGTGATATTGTTTGTCTATTGGAAACATCGACATCGCTCTTGTGCTAAAACAACTCCAAAACTTCCAAAACAAAAAGGACAAATGATATTTGTGACTATTGTTGTTAATTTTAATTTTTTATTTTACTTCTAAATGATTTATTAATCAATAAAGTGTAAATAATTTTTTTTGATAAAATCTTCTGAATGTTTCGTTTCTTTATTTCTGAACAAATTCAGAGTGCAACTCAAGAATCTTGCAAGATGTCCAATAAAAGTTACATCAACAATAGCAGAGCTTAAAATTAGACAGTTTTAATCAAACTATTTCAAGGTTACTAAATTAAATTTAGGCAAATTACATGTAATTAGTTACACTAACTAATAAACAAACCAAAATGTAAATTGTGACTGATCAAAAATGTAAACAAGTATAACATGAATGATTATTTCCCCAAACACACGAACCTTCTTACTGTAATAATTGATGTTCCTACACATTGAAAATGATTGAAACGCGCTTTGTTTGAGATAACAAACATTTTTAAAATTGGTGTCGATGGGTAAAGAATAGAAGAGCAATTTGTTGACTAACAATTAACTCAACAAAGTAACATTAAAAGCAATCCATTAACTGTATAAACAATGAGCAAACACCTTGAACCTATTAAACTTGAAATCTAAATTGATCAACAATTTTTGATACAATAAAGTGTTTATCATTGAAGTGCATCTAAAATCAACAATACATTGATTAATGGAATAAAGTAAATGACCAGTTGATGGCCAAGTTTGTAATTTTGATTGTCTATTGTCAGTGAACTTTCTGGCTTACCAATAAATGAAATTTTGTCAATCAGAATGATTAACTGTTGAATTGGGTTTGTCTTAATACTGTTTCTCACTTCCCACTTTGAAAAGGTTTGGATAAGTTAAAGACTATATACCATGACCTAGCTTTTGTTTTATCTGAGTCAGATAAAAATATAAAATTGTTTTGATTGTTATTTTGTATATTAAGTTGAATTTTGATTCATATTATTCATGAATATTTGTTGGTGAAATGGGTTTGTAGCTGTTAACAGTTGGACTTTAGGTTTCTTTGGACGGTAAAACACCAACACATTTCAACCAATCAAGCTTAATCATTATCCTTTAACACCAACAATGATTCTGATTGATTGAATTCATAATTAAACGGAAATTAATTGAAATTATTGAATACAATTGTTAGCGTTAATAGTTAACACAGTATGAGCTGTGAAAATCAAAGTTCAATTGATTCAAATTCAACTCTACCATTTGACTGTTTCGGTTACCAACTTGAAGCTAGATTGTTAAACTCATTGATCTCAGCATGTCAATTATTTGCTCTTGTTTCGGGTTATTTTAATTACAACAGCTGATTGTTGTCTGCTACTGGCAAAGAGTCAGCTTAATCAAAAAGGTTTGTTTGAATGAGCGATAGATTACAAATTGTCTGGTAGTAGGAAAAATTGCGACTTAATTCAGGATGAAATTAAGGAAAATGTTCAAATGCTGGGCTTGGCAATTGGCAGACGATGATTTAATTTAATTATTTGGCTAATTTGTAACACAATGATTAAAATTAAAGGGACGCTTGTTCTATTTTTCTGATGATTACTTTGAATTTGTGGTTACTTATTCAAGGTTACGGATCAATTAATCAATCACAATTAAAATTCAACTCAACCTTTTGTAAATCAAATAGAGTTGAATCTTTCTTTTCAAAACAAAGTGTTTCAACGTGAATAAACGATGAATTATATTAAAGAAGAATGTCTACTGATTAAAGTTAATTTATTTTAGTTAACCTTTATTGTGATTTGGTAACAAGAAAAAATGCTGGTAATTAGTTCATCTACGTATACAAAACAATATAAGCAAATAATATTAGAAAAAAACAGATTGGTGGTTGCAGTATTACAAATTACTAATGAAAATGGTTCATTTCGCATTCATTGCAGACCAAAGTTTATAAAACTTGGAGCTGGTATTCATTTTCAATTTTTGCGGATTACCGTCTTCAATAATTCGTCCTCCTTCCATGAGTAAAACTCGATCACAGTAGAGAACGGTTTCAATCTTGTGAGCAACAGTCAAAATTGTGGAATGTTTAAAGCTTGAGCGAATTGTCTTTTCTAGTACTTGATCAGTTTCACGATCAATGGAAGAAGTTATTTCATCAAAACAAATTATCTTTGCTCGACTGAGCAAAGCTCGAGTTAAACAAATTAACTGACGTTGGCCAAAGCTCAAGTCACGTCCATTCTCACTTATTATTGCATTAAGACTTCCCAAACTCAAAACCAAAGAATCTGCTTGACATTGTCTTAATGCTTTCCAAATTTCATCATCTGTGTGCCGATGGAGAGGGTCAAGGTTATGACGGATTGAGCCACTGAACAAGTAACTATCTTGAGGGACGATGAACAATGAAGACCTAGTTAGGAAAACATAATAAAATAATTAATAGCATATAGTGAATGATTGGTATTGGTAAGGATTGGTAAAGGATTTGAAAATCATACCTGAGATGACGAACGTTAACAGTACTTATATCAACTCCATCAATTATGATTCGACCATTTTCGAGATCTTTCAGTCTAAATAGTGTTTGAAGAAGAGTTGACTTTCCTGACCCTGTTCGCCCAATTATACCAATGTGTTGACGAGGTTCAATCGTTATTGTTATTTGATTCAAGGCTAAAGGTGATTCTGGCTTGTATCGAAGAGAAACTTGTTCAAAAATAATTTCTCCCTTATTTGGCCAATGTTCAGGGCGATGTCCATCATCATCTTCTTTACCAATCGACCGAACAAATTGTTGAATTCTTTCTACTGAGATCATGTCGACTTCTACTTGAGAAAAAGTTTGAACAAAACCATTGAGTAACCCAGTAATTGTTAATGAATAGGCCAACGCAAGACCAACAAGTCCAGCATTAACTTCAACCAGTGCAAAGTAATGTAAAATAACAGCGGTTAGTGCAACCGCACAAGAGAAAATGACTCCAAGAACCTGAAGGCGAATGTTTAACCATTGTGAAGCAGCTGAAAATGCATATTGACAAGTATTTGAAACATCAATTTTATCGACAAAGTCAGTGATAAACCTATAAAAATACGAATATAAATATAAATTTAGTTGTTAAATCATAATCGCACATTTAATCATTTTAAATACCTTGAAGTCGCAGCAAAAGCACGGATAGTGCTAACACCTTGAATGGTTTCAGCTAATTGGTGGTAAACTGGTGAAAGACTGACAGCGCAAAGACGTTTCATATCTCGGGAAGTCCAACGATAATATTTCTAGAATAGGTGTTAATCCGTTAGAATTTAAAGTTAACAATAATTAATGAATGACTAACCTGAATAAAAAAATAAGGGATAAACAAAGGCAGTACAGCAAATGCAGTCCAAGGAATACCATAAATTGTAATAAATAAAGAAGCTGCCAGACCAAATATTTGGCTGAGAAGTATATTTAAATTGAAAGGTAAGCCATCATCGACATTAGTGATGTCAGATGAAAAACGATTAATGATTCTACCAAATGCAGTTGTGTCGAAAAATGAGATTGTCGATGTTAATGTACTTTTGAGCAAAATTGAATGGATAGCCTTAGAAGCGGCGATCCCTCCATACGCAAAGAAAAATGCACGAAATAGAGAAAACAACGAGTTAATGATGGATATCCCAGCAAAAACTCCGAGATACGTATCAGCTCCAGATAAACTTGAAGTTGAATTTTTGATCGCAGTAGTCCAATGACTTAGCCACCAGTCTGAAGCAGTTCGAGATATTTGCATGAAAGTGAAAAGAATTAAGATGAATGGGGAAAGCCATGGACCAACAGATTTCCAATAATGACGATAAATATCAAATTTAACTGTTCCCTTTTCCATTGCTTCTTCTGAAGGTTTTTCCACCCTTTCTACAGACTCTGAAAATTCTTTCTTGTCAGGAACTGAAGCAACGGTATCTTTGGGCTTAACATAAGCAAGTATACCAGAGTTCCCTTTTTCCATCATTAACCCGTTATCCATGACAACAATTAACTGGGCATTGGTAAGATATTCAGTGTGATGAGTGGAAAGAAGCTTAGTTTTAGATGAGAGTAAACCATCGATGCATTTAGTTTTAATATGGTCAGCAACATGAGCATCAACGCTAGAATAAGGATCATCAAGGAGATAAATATCAAAATCTTGGTAAACAGCTCTCGCAAGTGCTATGCGAGCTTTTTGGCCACCGCTTAAAGTAACTCCACGGTCCCCAACTATTGTGGCATCACCATTTGGAAAAATCTAAATCATTAAGAAAGAAAAATCAAATGTTTATCATATGATTAGATTGTTCTGTGATAACTTATAGATAAAATTACCTTGAAATCTTCAACAAGAGCACAGGCATCAATCACAGATTTATATTTAATAGGATCAAAGATACTGCCGAATAGAATGTTTTCTCTTATAGACGTATTTTGAATCCAAGGGTCCTGAGGCACGTATCCAATTCCTTTAATTAGATCATGATCATTTATTTGAAAAGTTCCAGATGCTCTACTCATTTCTCCAATAATAGCACTAAACAGTGAGCTTTTACCAGAGCCAACGGAGCCCGCAATCCCAACGTAATCTCCTGACTTAACGATTAAATCTATAGGCCCGAGTGTGAATCGATGATCAAGTGTGATGGTATCTCTTTTGAAAAAGCTACCGACACTATTGAGTTTTGTTTCACCCTTAAGACATCCAGTATAGTGAGTAGAAAGGTTCATTTCTTTGATATCGAGAAATTTTTGGATTCGTTTAGCAGAAATACAAGCCTCTATCAGACCATTTAGAACCCAGGGTAAAGCATTCAATGGATTAATCAACATATTGAACAGAGCCAGACTTGTGAATACTCTAGAAGCAGTTAAATGGTTTCCAAGAAGTACATAAGTGGCAAAAGTTGACAGTGAAATAAGAACCGGTGTTGTAGCCCAAAAGTACACACAAAGAGCATCCAGATATTTAATCTTTCGCATGTATTTCATTTCCTCGTTTCTCAATTTTATGATCTCAGCTTCAAATACATTTTCCCATGCTTGCATTTTGACCAGACGGATTCCTGTCAGCATTTCTGACATTAGTTTGATTCGCTTGTCCTTCCATTTGAGAAGATGAACATTCAGTGAACCAATTTTATCGCAGATAACTTTATTCACTGGAATTATGATAAGCGTAAGGAGTAATCCGGCTAAAAATGCAAGACCCAGCTGGGAATAGAGTAAATATAAAGTCACCACAAGTTGCAATGGAAGAGTAAGAAAAGCAACCATTGACGGATAAAAGTTTGTAACTCGACCAGTATCTGTGCTGAGAAAGTTAATAATCTCACCACTGCTGAATGTTGATGCCATCGAGTCACTACGAACATTCAATAGCTTTCGATAGAGTAGTTTGCTTATGCTACTCGTTATTTTAAGGGAAATATTTGCGGATTGAAAGTTGTATAAACTGATACTAATAGAAGATACAAGAGTTGAGCCAAGAAGAAAAGCACAGTAATTAAAACCTTCGTTACTAGGAGTTGAAGTTTCATCTTCAATATAGAGAATCAATCTTTCGAGGATCAAAGGGCCACCAAAGTAAAAGATATCAGCGACAATTTTGAAAAATGCAGTAATGAAGGCTGGTCGCCCAAATGCTTTGAATAAACTTTTCCAAAGAACCAGGCTAAATTTGTTGTATGGATGATTTAAGCCAGACTCATTTGGTACGATATGTTGAATTAGCCTTTCATAAGATGTATTTGTTGAAAGACTTGAAGGTAAGGGAAAAAGATCGTTGTGACTTTTGATCTTCTGCTTGTATCCTTTGGTAAGTAAAGGGTTTACCCAATAAAAGAAGAAGCGACTTGGTAAACTACAAGTTTGGTGGTTATCGAGGGAAAAAGATGCGGAAAAAGATGTGGACATTGGATGAGATTGTGAGAGAAGATTCTGCAAGTCAGTATCGTATAATTGCTCCTTGAAGATTCGCCATCGATTAAATCGTGGCCATAAAGTTAAAATAAATATTAGATTGATTGCTATAACTAGTGAAGCAATTATGGTAGTATATTGACTATACGATGAAGATAAGGTGCGGTTATTTAAAACCCAGTCAAGGTGCAACCCATTTGAAATAAGCGCTGAAAACATGAGAACCATGAGCGATGATAAGTTGACTAATTTGGTTAACGGTGAGAATTTTATAATTCTATATGATACAAGAGATACCATGAACCAAGCAATTATCTTGATTCCAATGGAAATTATAGCAATATCGGGAGGATGTTTGCCATCAGGTAGAGACCAATATTCAAGAAGAATTAAGTTTATCACAGTCAGAGTTAGGATTAACCTAAAGCCATGAGCAACCCATTTGGGCCAATTTTGCTTTATATAAACATGGTCAGGAATTGTGAGGGTTGATAATAATAACGTTGAGACTAGAGCTATGAAGAAGTGAAGTGGTATCTCAATTATCATCTGCAGGAAACAATAATCAAGAGAATATCCAGTGAACACATTGAATTGCGGTTCACCACAAAATTTCTCGTAAAGAGTTGGTTCGTCCATTTTATCATATTATAATAACAAAGCCAATGATTATCTCAATAAATTATGAAAGATCCTTAGAACGGGTTATCTGGAATTTAGAATTGACTTCTTTGTTTTCGTTTGGTGTTTGCTTTGTTGTTGCTGCTGATGTTATTTTTGTTTACTTTAATGATAATCCTACTCCCTTTGTGGGGGCTCTTCTTGAGTTAATTGAGAATGAATCTAAGCAAAGATGGATTGATAATTATAAGTACACACAATTAAAGTTGATTGAGATGTAGATATAATAATGTAATTGAATTACAGAGGGAAACAGAATCGTAGATTGAATGGAAACTTCTTACCTCTTTGTAAGATGCATCTTGATATTTCTTTACTTAAACCAACAGTTTACAAACTAATTATAACAGATTTGGCAATAGATTGGTTCATTCAAATCAGATTTATTGGAAAATCAGAAAACACAATTAATTAAAAGTTGTGAAAAGATTAACTTTAATAGTAAGAGGTAGTAAACATAGATAATAAAGAAATGTGAAGGTTTTGCAACAGACTCTCAGTAACCTTGCGCTCATCCTTTCTTCTGATTTGCTGAATAAAAAGCGAAGATTTCAAATTTTAGAAAACTTGAAATCTTCACATTTTGAGGCCAATTGAAAATTTCATTAACTTGATTTAGTCAATGAATTAAAAAAATTGTAAATATGATTTTAATTATTTGAATGGAAAGATGCTGTGCTTTGGTAAGCTTAATTATAGTTCTTTAGGGGCTACATATTTATGAGTTACAATGGAAACAAAACAATATTATTGATAGTAATTTGATAGATTGAGCTTGAACAATTATCATTGATCGCTATTACTAATAAAGTTTTAGAAGATGCTTGACGAAAAAATGGCTCAATTAGCTGTTATTATCATTCATAACTTTGATTGTAGCAGAAATGTATCAATTTCTCGGTCATGATCCATTTCTTTGTTGTTTTTTCGCAGTTACTATTTATCAATTATATTTGTTAAACAATGAGCAAAAAATATTTACAATCATATTTCATTAAAACAAAATGTTTTTGATTGGAAACCAATCTAGTTCAGAGTTGACGGGAAACATATGATAGATATAAGCACGTATTGGTAAGCAGAATGACAGCTTTTCACTTCGATAAACGTGTATGACCTAACAATGATAATTAGAATGGTATGCTAAATGTATTATTGTTTTTAAAATGTTAAAGATTGAGTCGATTATTGTACAAAAAATTAAGGTTCCTAATTGAAGTATATTAATGTTGTTTCATCAATATGGTTAGATAATAACTTGTATCGCTAAAGGTGACAAATTGCTGTACTTTTCAGAAGATTATCGCCTAATTAAAATAGGTAAAGGTCACGGACAAAGGCTACGGTTGACAAAATCTTTATGATGAACAATTTAAATTTAAGTGATAATTGTTATTGAAGAAAGTAAAAATGGATTGCCCATTGAATAATAGTAATTTAATAATAAGCACATTTCAATAATAGAATGTTCAGCTTTCTTAATGCATCGTTTAATAGAAATTAATTTCATTATTATCCGATATGGAAAGATTTATCTATTTATAATGAAATACTCACATAATTTAACACCTTTCAATATGCAACTATCAAAATGATTAAGTGATTAAATTCTTACATCCGCTAAATTTGTTAGGCCTAAGTGAGTTCGACTTGTTACTAAGTTTCTTTATGATTTAGTACTATTTTTGCATTTCCCTACACATTCAGATTTATTCAACTCTTGCTCCTACTGAAAATACCCATCTTGGAATTTTTCTGAGTCTCTTTCAACCCAAATTAACCGGTCTTTCCAGATCTGGTGAACGTGAAATATGATGGTCAAAAATAGCAGGGAAATTTTGAATGTTGCTTCTTATTCACAAATTTCCATGTAATTTGAATCTTGGCCACTTTGAAATCCAGGATGACAACCAAAGAAAATCCTGTTTATTTCTGCTATAATTACTCAACAATGGCAATTATTATCTGTGAAAATTTCTTCAGCAGCAGGTAATTAATAAATCACAAAATGAATTTCCTTTTTTTTCACTATTCCGTTCATCAGGAAATCCTGACAAAGTTAGTTCAAGGTTGGCACCAGAGACAAAAGAAGTATCACCCATTATGCACCTAATCAATGAAGAAAATATGCAATAAGATATAAATACTAATTAGTTAATCAGTCAGTTTCACTTTTAATTTCAAGTAGAACAAGTTGCAATAATTCATTAGTCCATGAAAATATTTTTTGTAATAAGCTAATCAAAGTTTTTGCTGCAAGATGGAAACTTGAAACCAACACAAAAAAAACCTGAATCTACTTTATGATCAAAATAATCCTAAAATTAACTCTAATTTTGTTGATTTTAAGTGTTTATCAAACAATTATTGCCTATTGTACTTTAACTTGCATAAATCATCATTACCGTCAATACCTCCTACTTGTTTTCCTTCTCCTCCTCCAAATATTTTGTTATAACACTTTCTTATCCACTCTTTAAATCCTTTTCATATTACTTTTTTGCTTCATAACTTCATATTTCATTGTTTCTCTCCTTTGGTTCCAAAGTTGACTGTTAGATACGATTTTTACGCTACGAAATTTCATTTGGATACGACAAACACCTGCACAACATCTATTCCAGCATAAAAATTGTCTCTATCACCTTTATAATCGCCATTGCCATCTTCATCATCTCCATCTATTAATTGGTGTAAAAGTGTGAAACAAATCAAAATTAGAAAGGAAGAGTAAATTCAAACAAAAAAATAATGAAAATCGTCACTTTATTTAAGAAAAGATAACTCGAACGGAACTTTTCAACATTTGTTTTGGTGTGTTTTTTGTTTCTTCAATTCAACAAAGCAGATAAACGCTGAAAATATAAGCAACAAAAGTGAAAACAATTTTCATTTCACCCTTTTATATTATTTTTAGTAATTTATCGTTTTTTTACTTACCAAGTTTGTTTTGCTCATCCGCTTGTGTCATCAGTTTTGAAGTCAATGTTGATTAAAATTTTACCTGTGATCCTATCAATTGTTGGTCAATTAGTTTGGTACCGAGCTGTGCTTGGGCAATCATCTGATGAACCATTAATTATACCAGTTTCAATTTATCCCATGTATGAGTTGGACAACCAATACATTGGAGACAATAATTTCAAACCGCCAACAGGCTTTGAAGATGAAGACAGTTCCGAAGAAGAGGATAAATTAGACCCCGACAAGATTGATTACGAAGACAAAGAACGTAAACCAGCAAGTAAGAAAAACTGAATAAAAGGATCAGAAGTTGCAAGTGTTGTGTTGCAAAAATTATGCTTCTTTGAAAAGTGTTAACCTTTTATTTTCTTTGTTTATTTAAACCGCCATTTTCTGTTACCTCATTGGTTAACTCTTATCAATGACTCAGTGGACATTGCTAATTGGACTTATCAAGGTAATGTTGAATGTTCTTATTTTATATCAAACTGTTTTTAATTTTATCATAATTTTCATTCACCATATTTTCAATTTCCCATGTGAAAACAGAACAAGAAGATTGGGAAAGCTTTTACCCAGATTGTGGTGGTAATAACCAATCACCCATTAATATTATTGACGAGTTTACGGAGAAAGATGATATTACAGAAATTTTTTTTGACCCCAGTTATGAAGCTTGCTGTCGAGAAATGGAAGTCAAGAACACCGGACGATCAGGTTCGTTAACTTTTTACCGATTCATTGCTCTTTTTTATTATTCATTAATTTGTGATTTGAAACAATTGAGAGGGATTGCTTGATGAAGTAACAATCTCGTTTTGCTGTTTATATTTATTTTGCTTTTATTCATAACATCTGATTCTTTGAGAGATTCAATTTATTGCCCATATTGTGAATTTTCTTGTTGTTCAATCATCATGTTTGATTGAAAGACATTTTATAGTCAAACTTCGTGATAGTTTGAGATCAATTTTCTATTTTGTTTCAATTATTAAAATTAGTTAGGCAATAGAAACATAAATTATTAGCTTATCAATTATCAACTGAACTGAACTTATAATTACTGAACTTTAGAAAAACAATTAGCTATTAACTCAAACCAACTAATCGACCGGTTAACAGATATGAATTTCAACCAGAGTTACAGTAAACTTTTACTCTTGAAAAGTTTCCGATTTAATACAAGTAGATTAGTTCATATTCAGTTCTTTCATCAAGTTTATGAAGTACATCTTAACCAATAGTTAGATTATGAAAGGTTATTTACCCTTTAACTGCCAATATTTAGGACTAACCGTTCATTTTCAAGATTTGCCACGAAAAATCTAATCATCCTTTAATAACATTTGCATTATTAATTTTTTGACCCACAGTTGAGCTCGCGATATCTGAAGGTAAAGGACCATTGGTAACAGGACCTTTTGTTGATAATGAAGCCTTTCATTTCACTCAATTGCACTTTCATTGGGGAGTCGAAGCTGAACAAGGGTCCGAACATGCAATAAATAACCAACGTTATGATATGGAGGTAACTATAACACTTGATTCACCGAATCTACAATTTTAGACTAATCTAATATTTGATTGTTCTCTCTATTTATCTACCTTGTCAAGATGCATTTTGTACATTACAACCAAAAATATAAGGATTTTAATGAAGCGTCAACAAAAGTCGATGGCTTGGTTGTTTTAGCAACATTATTTAAGGTAAAATATAAATTCTTGGAATGATGATCAATCATATTCATAATTATGAGTATTGTGAATTCACGCGATTGCTTGACTTCTCATAATTTTGATAACATTGAATGAAACACCATTCTCCATCAACACATTCAAATCATGAAAAGTCTTCGTTCATCAATCATCGTCCTTAGATTGATTATTATTCTTGAAAAGATTTATGGATGATTGGCTTTACATGTTTATTATAGTGATTCTTTATCACCCTTTACACACAATATAAACAGTGTTTAATTGTCCATACTCATCATTTCCGTTTCATTTCAATCTAATCACAATTAGTTGAATTGACATTCATTATATTTTCCAAGAAAGAAAACCTTCAAGAAAATATCAACCTAATGAGTTTATCGATCCAACTCATTTTATTGTTTTTGACCATTTTATTAGCGTTTAATCAATTAATTTATTTTTCAATTTTAATTTTAATTTCACAGATATCCGAAAGTAATAACCCAGCCTTAGAAGATATTGTCAGGAAATTAGATAAGATCAGATGTGGAGGATTGCGATATGAGCTTGGATCTCGATTGAATTTGTTACAACTTTTACCTTCTAATTTTGGTAAATATTACCAATATCAAGGATCTCTCACCACACCACCGTGCTCTGAATCAGTTACATGGATTGTTTTCAAAAATTCACAGAACATAGGAAGAAAACAGGTTTGTTTATTTGAAAATGAAAACGAAATGAACGAGCCTTTAATTAATTGTTGTTTTATTCTTACTTTTACGCTTTTTTTATTTTACCTGATTGTTTGACTTTGATTGACAATTTCAGATTAATAAGTTCAGGAAACTTTTTCAAGATAAAAAATGCACCATTGAAATGGGTACTGTTACAAGACAATTACAGCCTATTAATGAACGGATTGTTTACTCATCAACATCAACTAATAATCATTATCCAGCTAAAATGAATGGCTTAAGCAGATTACAAACGATTGGAAAAGTAATCGGTCTTAAGGGAAGCCTTTTTTAAAGTCATTTCATTGAAACAAGTCAATTTTTCCTATGTTTTTTTGTATACGGCATCAAATCGCAAGTCACCAAATTCACTTGTTTAAATTAAAAGAGTTAGATGAAACTAACATAAAAGGAGTAAATATCATCTAGCTCGTGATTGTAATTTATCAAAATAAAAATTGTTATAAAAATTTCAAAGTCAAACTTCAATAGATTGGACGTTGAGTGAATGTGAAACGGTAAAATATTGATCAAAATGATTTTTTTTAATCTTGATTCGTACATAAATTTTCTTGATTTCATTTTCAATCTCTTGAATAAATAATACAGTTAAAAAATGGTAGAGACAAATAATGAAAAAGACGAGAATAAGCAAAACAGAACAAAAATTGAGACCAGAATTCTTAGTTATTATGAAAGAATGAAGTGAAATCAAGAGCTGACTTCGTCACCTTCATTATTAAGAATAGTTTCAAAAGAAAATGGTGCAAAAATATAACCAGATCCTGAGTAGAATTTGCTTTGAAATTCTACCCAATGTAACCTAAGAGCATGAAGGAAAGCACTCAAACCTTCCATCAATAATAAAACAGATACCGTTAAAATTGCCCAGAATCCAAATGCTAAATACATGATGATACCTCCAGGAAATTTTCCAGCTATTGTCAAACCTTTATTAAGAACCATACTCCATAAGACTTCACTCAATTGAGCGTGAGCTAAACTCAAAGCCCATAATCGAAGATATGATGCTGTATGAGAAATAGATCCAAGACAAGCTTCGATAGTGTGAATCACTTGATGAATAATTGTGTCTCCAAGATCAAAAGGACCATCATGACCATGACCACCTCCTTCACCTTCAGCCGCAGCACCTGAACTCTCCATTGTAACTGCTACTTCACCATCGGCATTATAAGCATTGTGATTTTCACCATTAGATGAATGCATAGATGAAAGCATACGAAGATCATTTTGCTTCTTTAAAAAGTATGGTTTGATACATAACATCCAGGGAATACATAAGAGTGTAAGTATCAAAAGGACCGTCTGAATGAATTGTTGACCCCAGTACATGGGTAACGCTGAACAAGGTGAATCCGGATATTTGTAAAGAAACATATTGATTAATGTAATCAAAATTGATGGAGCACAACTGGAGTCTTTAGCATCAATTGTAACCCATTTAGCTAAAATTAAAAGATCAAGATATCCAAAAATTGATAACATGAAGATAACTTGGGGAACAAATTCACACACAATATTTATACGATTTCCAAAATAACGGTGGTTATAGTAGCCGAGAACAAGCCCAAACAACATTTGCATTACTCCAAGAAGAATAGAAAGTTTCATTTTGTAAGAGTTGAGATATAAAATTTTATTCCCAGAGACTTGCCAAACAGGATCGATTCCAAACCAATAAGGCTTATCGGAGTATTGTGTTAGTGGGTCCAACATCATATTTTCCGGGTAAAGTCCTGTTTTAGGCAATGTTGTTGCTTTCCATGATGATCCGAAAATGTTCAATGACTTAGAGAAAATATCATTATAAATGAAACCAGTATATATTGAGAAGAGACCCATCAACAGAATCAAATATCGTCCACCAAAGAATGTTTTAAATATTTCGTTTCCCTTAGCCTGGACTGCAATCGATTGCTCTTTTAAACACATCCAAAGAGCAAAAAGAAACATTAGTAAACCATGACCAGCATCTCCAAACATAACAGCAAATAAGAATGGAAATGAAATTATTGAAAATGGAGCGGGATTAACTTCACGATAAGCAGCCACACCATAAGCATCTACTATATTTTGAAAACCTTGAGTGAACTTATTTGTACGATTAAAAGTTGGCGGTGTTTCTTTGGTATCCATTCGATTGAGAATGGACGGTACAGATGATCCACTTCTTTCTGTACCTCGTCTCAATGCCATATGGATTCGCTCTAAATCATCCACTGGACACCAACATTCAGCAATTAAACATTTTCTTGTTAGATCAAGATTAAACATATTCAAAGTTAAATAGATAGCTTTGATCTTTTTGACTTTTATAATCCAATCTTTGATATGTTTTGCTGCAGCAACTAAGACACGATGACGATGTTCATTTGTTTGTTTAAGAACAGTGCTAAGTTCTTCGATTCTTGAGACAACACCGGCAATCATTTCTCTTCTGTCAGCAGCAGTATCCGGACAAGGATAAAGAGTGGCTCTGAATCCTTCACATATTTTTTTGACTCGAGATTTCAGCTGCTCTCCTTGGAAGAAGATAATGAATACAGATTTGTAAACATTGTCCCCTGTAACTGGATCTTCAAGTGGCTTTTCGATTTCAGCTTGACGAAGGAAGACATTACCCAGACAAACTCTCCAAAGCATCCTTTCGAAAGCAGGAATACGTTCTCTTAAAATAACTCCAGCTAAAAATCTAAGAGATAAGTTGCAATACAAAAAGAAAAATGTAAGGATTATATTGAAACTTTGAAAATATTGAAGAATGACGAGAAGATCGCATCGTATTCTGGACCATATGCAAATTTAAATCATCGATTAATTCAATCATACCCCAAATCGGTTGTGAAACGCTCAGGAGCTCCTTCAGCACTCAAATATGAATTCATCGCCGTGTTAAAATATTGAACCTCACTAAACCTCCTCACACCTTTATCAGAAGATTGCTAAGGTTCGTAATGTTGAACATAAAATAAATAAAGTTAATATTTTGAAAATAAAATAATGCAAACATAAAAAGCAAAAGGAATAGCATAAAGGCTGTAATTTCATCTTGGTTATTAACTAATCTGGTAATATGCAAAAGCTAGGCAACATAAAATTATAAGCACTAATGTGAGCCAACAGATAACGATTGGGTACCAGAAAGATAATAGTTGTCAACTCCATGGATGTAGAGACTTCAACATACCCTAACTTCATTGCGGCCTGACCACCAACACGTATTCCTTCTTCACCGAGTAATTGAGTTGACTCGTCACCCATTCCTGATTCTTGAATCTGTATGGTGTAATATTCCACCCTCATAATCAGCATTTACAGATAGTACGATAATATGAAAGGTAACAAATGGGAGGGAGTAAGGGATGATCAAATTTGTGGGTGCATTGGGTATTTGTAAGTGCAAAATTTAGTGTTACGGAAATTAAATGTCAGAAAAGTTAGTAAACATAGCACAAAAAGAGATTCTTTCAAAATGCAAGGAAGTTTTGCGGAAGCAAAAATAAAAATAATCATAACAAGAATTGCTCGAAGATAAATTGATAAATGTGGTTAATGGTAAATGATTTATAAATGAGCGTAACAAAATTAAAAAACAGTCCTAAGCGTAAGAGTTTCAAGACTTCTGATAAGTACCTATTAAAACAAGTAGCTAGCAATAACATATACGGTGGGTAATAGTATTAGCAAACAAAGGTCTTTTCTTGGACTGATTGTGAATCAAGTGAAGGAAAATGACATGAGTAAATTTCGGATAGGTAGGATATGAAAGGAAATGGTGGAATGTGCAAATGGATATTACGATAAGGAGATGCATGTATGATACTAGGGAGAAAGGGAAAAGCTTGGTCAACTTGATTGAAATACCTCATCGAAGAATTGTTGAGTCTTCTGTAAAATATGCTTCAATTCCGTCAGTTCAAGATAGGTTTTTTTCAATGCTTCAGCATTAGCGTTGACTTCTTTCAGTTCATTTTCAAGCTTCTCAAATGTTGTTTCCAATTCAATCATCATTCTCGGTAAAGGCGCCTCTGGAACATCACCCATATCTGACATTGGAATTTCATCTTTTTTAATCTCTTTTTCAAGTACCCCTACAAGACGGAGATGAAAGAATGAGTAAAAACCAGTTGAAACTTGAATAGTAGGACACTATAAGACTTGATGTAAAGTCAAATTTTGACATACTTAATTTTCTTTCCATTTCATCACAACGGCGAACTTCAAGGACAAATTTTCTTTGGAATGCATTTACATCAGGATTAAGCTGTACAATGAAAAAAATATAAATCATTAGAGTTTACAAACTGACTTAGGTATACCAAAGGCCTTACATCACGGAACTGTACAAGTCCAAGTTCACCTAGTTCGGCAACACACAGATAAGAGGCTTCTGACTGAAGAAATAGCTGGCAAAGGCTCATCTCTTCACTTCTTAAAAGAGAACCCATGTTTGATCAGTTCTCCTCTAAATTGCACCAAAGTAAAAAAACTGATAACTATAAATAAAGATTTGATAGTCAAAAATTCTAATAGCAAATATAATGTATAATTAATTGACCAAAAACAGTTATCAAAATACTAGAACAATTTAGGTGTAGTGAAGGTTCCCAGCTACCTTGGTTTGACAATCAGAAATAAAAATCTAGTTTGTTGTCTTTTCACCCAATTACGGTAATAAAGAATACCGCTCTCCCAAACGGTTACTCTCGATAAGTGAAAAGTAACTTGTGAATGCCCCACTAGACGGCATGGACAACCATCAAGGAGGGAAGTACAAAAAGCTTTACTAAATTATTAATACAATAATTAAATTAATAAATGAAATGAAATTATACAATCAATAAACTTATGAGGGAAGTGCCCAGGTTATCCGATTAAAGTTAATATTTTTATCATAATACAAATAGGTTTTATGAGTGTTTAATTGTCTCGAAATCTTTCGGTTAGTAAATTGAATTAAAAAAACAGAATCAAAATTCAATTTTTTAAATGTAAAGTATTGTAATGAGTACACAAAACAAAACGATTGAAACAAAAAGGCTCATCGCAATGGGTTCATGCCATTGCTTTCTTATTAACCTATGCATACCGATCGACAATAAAGGGCGCTTTTCGAACCAAGAATATTGAAAGCCACAGACTTACCTTATTTTGATACAAATAGTGAAAATTAAACTGTTTGATGATATCACCAGGAAATTAAAGTATTCAAAAGACATTTACACACTAATAATAAACAAAAAAAATAAACAAATGAAACTTTCAATTTAATTATGCCAGTGAACAACACTGTTTAAACACAAAGCCTTCTGTTGATGATAATTTTATTGTCTAGCTTGTTAAATTGAAAGTTAATACAAGGGTAAATCATAGTGAATATCATAGAGACATTTGGTTATTGATGTAAAGGTGGATTCAAAGTGACACAAATGAATAAATGACCAATAACAGCTGTGAAGTCCATGTAAAAATGATAAAACTCCTAAAGTAATGATTATCAACCATTTAGGATAACTTTTGTATTCACTGAATTCATCAACATATGGATAAATTGCTAACAAGTTCAAAATTTTCTGTATTTCTATTTTTATATCTTCAACCATAGTTGCTAAAATTGAAATGGTATGATGCTAATGTTTATTGAAATATTAATTTCATTAATTTAAATGATAAATTTTTCCTCAAATCTGTTCCTTTAACTACTGTAATGTAACACTTTTCAATTATTACTTTTATATTGTTTGATTGGAAATCAATATTTAACTCTTTCCATTGATGAATAATTGATTTAATTACATGATACATTATTAAGGGACAAGTTTTTGTAATTAACCATTAAAGTTTAATTAATAACAACCGAATGGTGTTCGGATTGAAGGGAATTGACGTTTGATCATTTTGAAAATTATTGATTTTGTTTGAAAGTTTTGCAACAATTTAAAGTACAATTGCATTCTAAATTCGTTGTTTCGAATTTTTTTAATTATTCTTGACAATAGATGAGGGAATTGTCGAATTTTGAGGTCAGTTCTCTTTGTGAACCATTCCAACCGTAATCAATTTTTTGAAACGGGCAAATTCGCGCTCCGTCATTTTGGTCGGGTTTCGGCAACAATTCCCATGATTTTGTAAATTTTTTTTATTCCTAACTGCTCTTCCGATTCAATAGACTGCACCTAATTTGATTTCATGAGCCCTCATTTGCTTACTGCATTCACACAAACTTAGTTCGGCATGATTACCAGCAAAATTAACTTTGAGATTTCGACGATAACTTAAACTTAGCACCATTTGAATTGAATAACAAAGTGAAAATGCCCTAAAAATTATATCTAATTGAAGCCCAATAAATTTTCGTCAAAACAAATCTAATTTGGTAACAATGTGTCATGACTGTGAATCACCATGCAAATTCAAAGTTTTTACTTGCATTCTTTACCAGTCATACCTTACAATTGAAGAGACATTTTACCAGTGAAATCGTGTTGATGGGATAACTTGAACTGAATGCTTGATCCATGTTGATCCAACTTTTTTCAATTTATGAGCAGTTCTCTTGATTTTGGCCATTAGCCTTAAAACTTTGAGCCTCGATGTTTCGAGAATGGCATCACCTACAATCACCACTCTTTTACTTTTATCATCATTTTTATTAATCAATATTCAATTGTGCAAGTGTCAATCTTTAAACTGTTTACTTGGCAACTGATTGATACATGGTTATCTTGTGGTTAAAGGGTTTCAACATTTCCCTTGATTGGCCTGGTATAAGAAAATCCAGAAACATGGTGAGTAAAAAAAGAAAAATAATTGCATATGCTTTGGTTTTAATTGCGCTTCATAATTCAGGGTCTACTTTTTTTTGTTTTTATTTTATTTCAATTGACTAATTTTGTTTACTTATGATAAGCTATCAACAGAGATAAAGTTAAATTACACTTCAAATCAAAAGTAATAAGTATGGCGAATTTACTGATCAATTTGATCAAAAGTATTTACTGGAAACCCTTAAAGATGATCTGGATTATCAAGCTATTGGTGACAACAGTCTTATTAACAAAAGGCTATTCAACACAAGGTAAACCCAAATTGTTACCATTATTGTTATTTTTTAGACCATTATTTATGCCTGTTGGTGAATAAATTAATTTTAACCTTTTATTCCGGTGAACTGATCTTTGATATCTTTGCAGACTATGAAAGGACAATTATCGATTGCTGCAAACTAGGACAAGATTTTGCAGATCGTTGGTCTTCAATTGGCTGCTCAACAAGTAACCCAACTCTTTTATCCAGCCTTAATGTTACAAATGGATATTTTACAGACTGTGAGATAACTTTTAGTCTCTGCTGCTCGGCTCGTCATCAATCAGTCAACTGTGACCACGGTAAATCACTGGCTCAATCATCGACCGAAAAGTGTACCCCATCCATCAACTTACCTCGTTACACTGAACATTCAAGTGCTGTTTATGAATGTTGTCAAGCATGTAAACTGGGATCTATTGCTCGAGAAGAAGGAAGATCTTGTTTACTAACAGCAAGTCTGAATTTTACCAAAAATTGGCTAAAATCGTTTACTGAATGCTGTCAAGCAGAGTCAAAATCACCCAGAGATGATTCCCGTGAACGTGAAACAGATACATCAGAAACAAAAAGCGTCTGTGAAAATGGTTATCTCGACTCAAACGAAAGATGTAAATGTAATCAAGGTTACAAGTTGAATCCCTCTGGGTCATCATGTGTAGATATAAATGAGTGTGTAGAGCTTGACAGAGCTTGTGCTCCATGGCAAAGTTGTAACAATCAACTTGGCTCGTACAATTGTACTAATAAACCAATACACCAACTATCAAGATTCAATCAGTATTTATCATCACAAGCTCCTTGTCCACCAGGATTAACCAGAAGTAGCTCCGGATGTATTGATATGGATGAATGTGAACTTGAGCCTCCTGTTTGTCATTCAACGTTGGAGACTTGTGTCAATATACTTGGCTCATATCGATGTGAACGGCAATCACCCAAAGTGGATCCATCTCAGTGTCCAGCTGGTTATCGATCAATAAATTCCCAGTGCATTGATATCGATGAGTGTTTGATTGGAATGCATCGATGTAAACCATCAGTCGAAGATTGTATCAATATTCCTGGTTCCTATGAATGTCGTCCACGAATTGACCGGTTGCAATCAGGAAACTGTGATCGAGGTTATAATCGTAACATTGATACCGGACTGTGTGAAGATATCGACGAATGCGTTGACTTCACTCTTTGTCCCGATACACACAGATGTTTCAATGTACAGGGATCGTATTTGTGCATAAGAAAAAATGAATGTGGAACTGGTTATGCTTACAATTTAACATCAGATAATTGTGATGACATTGATGAATGTGAGTTAACCCCAACAATATGTGGCTCATCGGTAATGTTCAAGTGTATCAACACACCAGGAACCTATCGATGCACTCGAATAGCATGTCCACCAGGTCAGAATCTGCAACCTGATGGAACATGCCAATCAATTCAATGTCCAAATGGATTTGAGCGAAACAGCTTAGGTACATGTGAAGATATCGACGAATGCCTTATTCCAGAGCGCTGTCCACCTGGCCATACATGTGTCAATTTGGTTGGTACTTATCAATGTCGCTCAGTTTGTGAAAGTGGTCTCCGTTATGATGCTAACAGTAATACTTGTCGCGATATTGATGAATGTTCAGAAGGAAGACACAACTGTCTTTCGGGTCAAACCTGTATCAATAAGTATCGATCATTTTCATGTTCATGTCCAATGGGACAACAATTGGATGAATACCAACGATGTGTCGATATCGACGAGTGTTCAAAATATGGTTCTGAAGTTTGTCCAGTAAATTCAATTTGCGTCAACAAGCAAGACTCATTTGATTGTATCTGCCAAAAGGGTTACCGTAAACCGTCTTATTCGATATTTGGCTGTGTCGATATTGATGAATGTGAAGAGACTCCCTGGGTTTGTCCACATAAGTGCATCAACACTCAAGGCTCATATATTTGCTCTTGTTCACCTGGTACGTCTAATATTGGTTAAATTAAATCTTTTCACCATCCTTTTAAAAATTAAATAATAATTTTGTCTCCTTTTTTTCTCCCTTTAGGTTACAGGTTAGCTGACGATGAAAAGACATGCATTGATATTGATGAGTGTGCTGAAAACATTGCCAAAATGGCATTCTTCTGTGAAGGTCGATGTAATAACACTGAAGGTTCATACGTTTGTTCATGTCCAGAAGGATTTCAAGCTCGCGATAATAGGTTCTGTGATGATATCAATGAGTGTGAACGCAATAAACCTTGTGGGGAATCAATTTGTTTAAACACAATTGGAGGTTACAAATGTTTCAATCAAGACTGTCCAGAAGGTTATATCAGAGATGTAGCCCATACGCAGTGAGTATTACATTTTAAAAATATTACTTGTGATATAATTATTAGCCTTGAATTGCTTTCCCAATAACATATTCAATCTTAGAAAATTAATAGCCATTTATTGATTTCCACTCATCGATTACCATTAACAGTTTATCTGATTCACTTTATCCCTATTGATCTATAATATTTCAATTTATAAATAGACCTTGAGTATTGGTTGATTAGTTTGAACAATTTCTTTTAAGTATTTGCTTTAACCCAATTTTCAATGCTGCCATTAAAACCATTCTCTCTCTTATTATAAATTTTTCAATTTTTATTGTTTCAATGAGACTAATTATTGTTTTTTGCCTTATTTTATCCTATTATTCAGTCGATGCAAGAAGCCACGAAAAGCCGTTCAATGTGTTGGTGATCAATGCTACGAGATTTACAAGAAACCTTTATCTTATTCTTATAGCTATATTTCCCTTCCCTCTGATGTCTTGATTCCGTCTTCTGGTAAACTGGCTTTATTCACGGCTAGAGGACCCCTTATACCAGGGTCAGAAGTGCTGTTCAAATTGAATGTAACATCAATTGAAGCTGATAATTCAACTGAGCCTGCTGTGAGAGATGATTTTCATTTAGCATCAGCTTATAATGAAGCCATAATCTCGTTGATTAAACCTCTTAAAGGTGAACAATTGGCTAAATTGGAGCTTGATTTAGAGCTTTATCAAGGTGATTTACCTTCAGGAACCACCAAAATTATACTCATGTTACACATTTCAAAGCATCCTTTTCAAAAGTCCAGACGAATGAAATTACAATCAAATGATATAAGGAAATAACCACAGAATTGATTGAATTTTCAAAAAAACGTTAAATTGTAAAAAAGTCAGACCATAAAGTCAAATTATTTGGCTTCGCAAGTCAAATCAATAATTCTAGTTTCGTTAATCATGAAAAGCAAAAAAATATTGCTTAAATTAATCAAAATCAACAAGATGGCATTATTTTACCATAAATTAAATGATTTCACTTCAAGATTTTTCATATTTTGATGTTATTTTCCATTTATAATATGCACTCGGAATTCGTCATCATGATTTGATAAATTTTGTAATTCTATGCATTAAAAAGTGCACAGATGAGAAAATATTTAGGAAACGATTTAGATTAGACTCCAATGAATAAGATGAAATTAAAGATTATCAAGATTGGTGAATACTTTGTCTTTTAGTGTAAAAATGATTTCAGGAAAGTGGTTAGACTCAATCTTCAAGTCACTAGAAAAAATGAGATGAATTTTGAATGGAAACGTTGGATTATGTGAAGTTTTATCATTCATGGGAGATGTGGAGTTTGAAATTAAAAAGTCCAGCTAACATTTGTAAGATCGAACTATTTATCAAAGATAGTTTTCTCTATTTTTTCAGACATTGACTCGACCACACGAATGGGCGAGAGTCTAGTTGCGATCATCATTCATTTCCTCTGGATCAAGATCTTCATCCTGAAGTTCATCGTCTTAAAGTTTAAAGAAAAATGAAAAAGGTTAATTTAAATATCAGGTGGTAATTTGTTATGTTACGTTTGTTTGTTATTAATAGGCAGTGCAGTAACTGTAGGCAGTGCAGTTTCCGAGGTGAAACTTTCGGCAACCAGAGCAGCAGCTTGAGGAAGCACTGGATGAATATATTCAGATTGGCAGTTTACTGAAAATGATTTGACTGTAAGAAAGAGAAAAAAATTGCAAATTAGTGATTATGACATATTGGTTTGAACAAATTCTGGAGAATGAAATGCATTTTCACTTTAAATAAAATTATCATTATGATTATTCATTGATTGGATCTTCATCTTTAACGGTTCAAACAAATACTTGCAACAGCAGCTTTATCCATCAGTCAACGTCCCTGAATTATTACACTTGGTTAGATAATTAATCACGAGTTAAACACTTGGATTATGTGATTACAGTTAATAGAAATATTGCTTTACCTTTTCAATTTGAAACTTGTATTAAAACTGGCCTTTTGATTGATCAGTGATCCAAGTTGAAACAATAAACAACATGAAGAAACCAAAATCACATGTAACAGCACTTTCGCAAATTATCAGTTCATCATTGAATCATCAAAGAAACACCTTAATTGTCCCTATTGATTACAAAATTTACAAACTGATTGATCGTGACCATTAGACTGACAATCAATAAACTCAAATTATGGAGCCAAACAGAATCAAAAACAAGCTTAACATTGATAACAACAATTAAATTGTTGTTACCAGATTCTGGTATTATCTGGTATCTTACTGTCCTTTACATACTGTAATTTAACACAACGCCATCTGTCGGTGCTAATTTTACTATCCAGTATTCTGGTTGAAAGCCGAATCCGACGATCAAAATTTCGTCAAATTTAGATAGTAACTGGAACGAGCATTATAAAAAATGTCTTTGAATTTCAATTTTAGGCTGAAATTTATTACATTTGAATCAGGATTTAAAATAAATTATACAAGAGATTTTACAATCTTTAAATTACATATAGAAGTTATAATACAATATTAATTATTTTTTTTACCATTAACTAATCCATTTGACATTACTATATTATTATTATTATTTACAGATGATTTTTTCATGCAATCGTCATAATCCTCTTGCCTTTTAAAATAACTCTTAACTAGGCTGATTGAAGGGCCATCAATCATTGGTGAGATAATAATGGAAAACAGATACGAAAATAGTACGACTGGAGCCGATAGATTGACCAGAATATCGAAAACTGTTAAATTAGAAACATAATTTTGCGTTCCATTCCTTAATCGGAGCATAATTTCATTCATAAATAAAAGTGTTAAATTGATTCTTGACATTGGCTTAAAGAAACCAGCACAGGTGAAACGATATAAACCATCAGAAAAAAATCTATAGTGAAGACAATACATCGGCCAGGCATACACAATTGACCATACCAATCGTGAAAAGCTTGCATAAATGATGTCAACGGCATAAGGGAGTGATACTAAATTGTAATTAGTTACAACTTCATAACCAAAAACGATCAAGTTACAAACCAACCAGAGAAGCCACATGAGACGCTTGTGAATCTATTGAGCAAGAAAAATTTGTATTAATTTCAATAAATCAATTCAAAAGAGTTTTATATCAAAAATCATCAGTCATCATTAATTAAATTTACCTGTTTACTTATAATTGGCTCCTTTGGTTGCAGAGCGAATGCAAGTAAAATACCAACAAAATAAGGACTCATATGTGTAAATGGTTTAGAGTGTATAAAAGCAAGATACTCGGCTAATTCCTGGTTGACAAAGTTGAACGGTAACCAAGTCGGTGACGTTGATTTATAATAAATAATTGAACCCAATAACAAAGGTCCTAACAGGGCAAAAAATATTGCCAGTGAAATGGATAGACGCTTGTAAGACTTTCTTAGTGGCCAAAGGACTATAAGAAATAGAAATGCCAAGACAAAATCAACTTGAAGGAACCAATCAGGCATAATACATAGATTCCAATTATCTGGATCAGCAAATAGATGAGTGTATAAAAATAGATGACTGAACCAACGTTCCGAACATGTATCGGGTATGGAGGAAGCTGAATAAAGGTGAGACCAGAAAGGTCCGCCAATCAAGTCACGAACATGGTTAGAAAAGATTAAAATATAAAGACAGACGTTAAAACCGATGAGAACAAAGAAACGAGCCCATCGGACCACAAGGAAAGTGATTGCTGAATAAAGAGTAAACTGTCCGTTAAAGTTGAGGAAAAATGTCATCAATTCAAGTCCAGTAATCAAAAAGTAAACCTCTGATGCCAGATAACCTGGTAACAAAGAGTAACCCAAAAATGAATTGTAAGATGCTTGAACTTTGAACATTGAATGGAACGAGCCGTAATTTAAAGCCCAACCAACATGGCCAATAACGATGTAAAGCATGGCAAAAAATTTGTAGCACTCAAGAAATGGGTAAGATCGGGTGTTTTCATTGTTGTTTGTTGAGAAAAGCTTGGACCAGTTGAGGTATAAATTGAAATGACCCAAGATAGGATGACTTGGAAAAAGGGTTCCAATTATGTTTAAACCAATAACTGTTGTAACAATAGCCAAAGCGATGTATTCACGGAATAATATGGGATTTCCTGATTTGGCACGATGTTGACATAAATCAACATCCACTTTCATTTGAAGACCCTTTGAATGAACCCATGATTCAACTATTGTTGTCATTTCTAGAGGTGAACACTGACGAGGTAAACAAAGGCCAAACGTTAGATTAACATTGTGAAAATAATGGACATGAGGATATAAATAAGTTGATAATGGGTCAGTTAAATTGAATGATGATTTATCCAATGGGCGAAATAAACCTTCAGCTGAACGTTTTGGTGGCAATGGCATTGACGCAGTCAAAAGACAATATTGGCTTTCCTCAAGTGATACACATTGATCAAGTGATCCTAGATCAGTCCAGGATCCAAATAATAATCCAGATGGCAGTTTTCCCCATGAATCATACACTTTAGGCACAAGTTAAAAAATAAATGATTAAAACTCAACTCATTTCAATACAATTTGAACAAATCATAAACACAATTGTCAATCATTAAAAGAGGTTAATTTTTTGTGTACTTTTATGGATTGTGATAATTAATACAATTTCATTTCAATTTACCTAATCATGTTTGGATTTTATTTGATTTCTGTTCTTAAAACAACCAGAAAACTCTTAAAAACTATTTAAAATGATATTTGCGGCAGGATTGAA
The DNA here is from genome assembly GCF_039701765.1 of Tetranychus urticae. Classification (NCBI taxonomy): domain Eukaryota; kingdom Metazoa; phylum Arthropoda; class Arachnida; order Trombidiformes; family Tetranychidae; genus Tetranychus; species Tetranychus urticae. Next base: position 16,934,242 of record NC_142958.1, on the reverse strand, counting down.
AATGAAATTGAATTTATTCGTATTGGGTTAATTGTTACCTAAAATTGGTACTTACTTCTAACATAGTTAATGTCAAATTGTTTGATTCCATTGATGACTTTGAATAGTGATTGTTGACAGGAACTTGAAATTTTTGCTGAACTAATTACCGGAGTCAACTGATTATCTAATAAACTTGACAATCTATTAGTAGCTGATTCACTTATAGTCCAAAGTGTTTGCCATGATTGAAGATGATTGAGTTCACCGTTCACAGAAACAATAAAAATGAAACTTAAAAGGGCAAAAAGTATGGATTTTGTCATGATTAAAGGTGAAGATTATTCTGTACTAAAGATTTTCTCAATTGTTGCTTCAACTCACCAAGTGAAGGATTCAATGAAAGTCATCTTCTAGTTTCCCCAAATTAATAACCAAGGTTTATAAACCAGAGAAGATGATAAACAGGAATCAGGTTTTACTGTGTGCGTTGAACGGGGTAAAACTGAAATTGAAACAAGTGTTAGCAAATGGGAATGACCATAAAATAGCCTCAAGCAGATATTGAGCTATTTTGAAACAATTTTAACATTTAAAGTCATTTATAACGCTCGTTAACATTGAGTTTGACTTAAATTGATGAAATATGCTTTGATTACTCAATGATTGCTTTTTAATTTTCAAATTCATTTTTCAAATGTGTAAACATTTTACTATCGATTTTTCGGAATGCGTCATTTCATGAGATTAGTCTTTCCAATGTTGCTGGAAAATTGGGAATAAAATGGGAAAAAATTGTATTTTAATGTTTAATTTTACTGTCATTTGTAATATATTGAAATGAGCTTTAAATCTGACAAATTGGTTGATTGAAAACAGTATTTAAGATTGATTCTTGACCAATTTACCTTTTCCATTATAAGGTTTGGTAAAGAATCACACTTTTCAAGTTGAACCATTTTATTTTATTTTTTGTGTAAATCTTTCAATTTCATTAACAAGGACTTGACAATGGTTGAGGTTAATTATGATTTTAAATTTTCCAATTAGCTGCAACACTAATTAAGATGGAACAGATTAAACCCGCATTCAATTGTTGGTCATAATTGTGAACTAAAAATGATTTGTAAATACTAAGCATCACAAACCTGTTTATTGAACGATTTTACAGTCATTATTCAACGAAATGATCAACATTTTCAAAGATATTTTCAGGGCTACTTTGGTCAAGCATAATCAATTTGATTAGTCAGGGTTAAGCTTGAAGCTTGGTGAGGCTAAAATTAATGTTAATGCAAGGGTAAACAGGGAAGTGATGAAGTTTGGTGTAATCACAAATAGCTTGGAAAAAGTGAATCCAACATCTTTTTTGGACATTCGATAGAGAAACAATTCAATCTGTCAAAGAAAAGCGTAATTAAAGGTTAATTAATGGCAATTGATCAACTCACCTCTTGTTTGCACTGATTATCATCCGTTAAAAGGGACAATTCATACAAATCTTCTGATCCTTTGTGTGAAAAATAGTTTACTTTGATTAAGTTGTATGTTAAATAGAAGAGGTAAGTTGTTGTTGAAAGGTTGTAGCATAAAATTTGCAATGAATCAGCTAATGAATTTGTTGGTGAAGCGAGATTGAAAATATTATTCACCAAATTAGAGTAAATGAATTCAATGTAAACAATTGTTAGATAATAGCATAAGAAAGTCTCGGCTGATTGGGTCGCCCTGATGGTTAGACTGTAATAGCTGCGATAAATCTTGATTTGATCGGTTAGGTGATCAATATTGAAAGGATGATCGGTCAACTTTTGATTAATCATTGCAAACATGGCTTGTAAGTTGATGCAAATCTCTGAAATCATGTTCAACATGAATAGCCAACCCATTACTGTGACAAATTCACAAACAGCAATAACATATTTGTAAATGGAAGGTCGATCTTTAAAATCTTCTGAATCAGTTGGAAATAGATAAGCACCAACAAGGGTCCAGATCAAATCGTTTAGCGATGAAAAAGTCATCACAATTAGCTTAAAGCGTCTTGATTTTATGATAAATTCATGGCTCTTTTGATCCATTTTTAACCATACTTTCTGAGTGATTGATACGTGATTGTCTAGAGCTGCCCAGTCAAACATGAACAGTACAACCAAACCTCTAATGATACTAATTAAATCATAGTGAATATCATAGAGACATTTGGTTATTGATGTAAAGTTGGATTCAAAGTGACACAAATAAATAAATGACCAATAACAACTGTGTAGTCCATGTAAAAATGATAAAACTCCTAAAGTAATGATTATCAACCATTTAGGATAACTTTTGTATTCACTGAATTCATCAACATATGGATAAATTGCTAACAAGTTTAAAATTTTTTGTATTTCTATTGTTATTCCTTCAACCATATTTGCTTCAATTGAAATTGTATCATAGATTAATGCCAATGTTTATGGAAATATTAGTTTCATTAATTTAGATGATAAATTTTTTCTCAAATCTGTTCCTTTAGCTACTGTAATGTAACACTTTTCAATTATGGCTTTTATATTGTTTGATTGGAAATCAATATTTAACTCTTTCCATTGATGAAACGTAGATTTAATTACATGATACATTATTAAGGAAAAATTTTTTGCAATTAACCATTAAAGTTTCATTAATAACAACCAAATGGTGTTCGGATTGAAGGGAATTGACGATTGATGATTCTGAAAATTATTGATTTTGTTTGAAAGTTTTGCAACAATTTAAAGTAAAATTGCATTCTAAATTCGTTGTCTAATCCATTTTTCGAGATATTGTTTCGTTTTCGAGGGATTGATTGAAAAATGATTGGAATGCATTGTAGACGTTGAAGTCAATTTGAGTGAATGAAACAGTTTGAGGTGTGGTTGAGGCTGGAAAATGAAGGGTGCTGAAGCACTACAGTGGTGCAACTCATGTTTCACTATAAATTGAATGGAAAATATATTTAAAAAAAGCGATGCCATCTTTTTATCAATAGAAACTACTATCGATTGGAACTTGTGAGTTGATTGTGACTTTTTTAATTCATGACCATTTTATCACAGTCAAATTGTATAACGCCTTTTGTGTTTAATAGATTATTTGGGCGTACAAGCATTTAAAAAGTCTTATAAATGTACCGATCATCATGAAAATGTTTATGAGATTAGATCTATAACTTTCTAGATGTCAATTTTATTAACCGGACAGTAATTCAGTCATGGACAATATTTTTTAAGATCAGATTTTTATTGCGCGACTTATATTCTCAAATTGAATTTAAGAAGCTTCCTTCTGTTATTGATTATTCTTAGGATAATCTATGAACTAGCGATTTTTGCTTTAACAAAAGTTCCAAGGGAATTGGCTGGATCAATTACTAAGTCTTTCCAGGTTGATGCTGATAAATCAGATTCCACTTGTTGCAACCATTTTTCAACATTTTTAAGTTCACTTGTGTCAACTCCAACAGCTGTAGCCGTTGTAATTGTAACTGCGATTGTAATATCAGCAATGGTCAACTCATCACCAGCGAGATATTTAGTCTTTTCCAATATGGAATCAAGTTCAGCAACCTTTTTCTTGAAGAGTTCAGCCATCTCAGGTTGAGCTGAGCCACCACGGAAAATTGGTCCAAAGTAAGCACCTAAAGTTGAAAACAAGGTTCCTGCATCCCAGAATAACCATCGGTTGACTATTGCTCGAGCTTGTAATTCAGTTGGATAAATTGAGTTTCCAGGAGCAAATTTGTCCACAAGGTAAGTGATGATGGAGCGACTACGTGAAAATTACAAGACATTTAATCGGTAAGTTTCCCGAAAGTAAAAACTTTCAACTGATTCTTACCTTTCCCAAAGCGCGAATCCATCGTCAACCAAAGTGGGTACACAATGGAATGGATTAATCTAATGGATAATGAAACCCGAAAAGAGATTGAAACAATCGAATAATAATAGATGAAAACATTAAAACATTTTGTCGACTGTGATGATTAAAACTCTTCCAAACTGAAAGGAATGAAAGTGACGAAGTAAAGTAAAGTTTACTTACACTGAGAAATTCTGGTTTCATATGTTCACCAGTCAATAAACTGACTTCTTTTTCTTCGGCATTGATTCCAAGTTGTTTTACTATGATTCGAACAACTCTGGATGGTGGAGAGAAAGTGGTGTGATACAATTGAAGAGACATTTTACCAGTGAAATCGTGTTGATGGGACAACTTGAACTGAATGCTTGATCCATGTTGAGCACAATTTTATTGAACAAAAAATGGGCGCTGTCAAAGTTATCTCTTGCCCCTGAACAATTAACTTCAGGTACAAAGTTATCAGAGCCAGTGAGTAAATTAACGATTAATTCAATCAAATTTATCAAACGCTGTGATCTTCAGAGAATGGCGTTTCTAATGTTGTTTTTAGACGTGCAAAATTGAAAAAAGTTAAGCAGGGCAAAGTCAATAATTATAAAAATAACATAAAGCTTCTAGCAAAAGTATTGGAAATCAAATAATGAAAGAAACTGAGAAATGAAAATATCACTGATTAATGATCAATTTTCTTACTTTTCATAGCTTATTTGTAAAGTATGTTATCAGTTTAGAAGTGTGCTAAAACTTCATGTAGTTAAATCACTTATTTTAGCTCTTGATTTATAATTGAAATGAATTTTCCTAATAGTTTTGCACTGAACTCCACATTATCACTGGTTCAATAATAGGCTTTAATCTTATCGCTCAGTTTGGTTAATAGAGTGACTTTTAACTTCCTAGTTAGGACAACACTTTCTCTTGGCTGAATAACTCAGAGCTTAGATAAGTCAAGTGCATCAGATCCCCTGATAAGGGGTAAAATTTTAATGATGAAATGAATTGGCGAACATAAATAGAAATTATTCTGGTATGATGAGATGGGTTGATTAGATATCATGAGTGACTTTTGATAATTAACCAGAATAACTGTAAATTGGTGATAACTTAAAGTTTTGATCAGAAGAAAAGACAGAATCTGATTTTGGATTCAACGTTTTTCAGTTATTACTAATTGTTCCAAGATATGCATGTGATTTTGATGTGAAATCAAGTTAAGCTTGTTATCCAACTTCACTTTTTTATTCAAAATAGATGATTTTTTTGTAATGAAATAGAGTTTTTCCTCGCCCTTCACAGGCCAACTAAATGAACAAAAGAGTTCAAGAACTTTTCGTGAGTTAAAAATAAAACTGTGATTTTGTAGCAGCATGAAAGTCCATATGGGCAGTTAAAAATTTCTGTGATCATCAGTTTTTGAATCTGCGAGAAAGCGAGTTTATAGTTGGAACGCCGATCATCCTTGGTACGGAAACAGGTTTTTTCATCATTCACCAACTCATTTCCTGTTGTAATTAGAGAAGGTACTTAATTGGGGAATAAAATTGTATACAGCCGGTCGATTTTTGGTCCTCATCCACCACTTTGAGTGCTGGTAATAGTCAATTTGCTATAAGATCTACGTATGTATGTCCAAAATCAAGAAAAATGTTGAAAATGGAGAAAAAAGTTCGCTAGTTGATGGCCAATTTTATTCAATCTTTTGAGCAAGCATCAAAAAGTCTGTTGAAAGAGGCAAAAAATTGATTAAGCTTTTCTAATTCATTCGTTACTCATGAATTTTGATAGCAATTTTATTCTGATTATTATTACAATAAGATTGTAAATGATATTTTTATCGCCAATGATTTACTAATACATCATGTGAAAATTAAAATAAAAACAATTTATCTGCTTTTTCATTTAGTCTGGTTCATCTGGATATTTTTAAATGTCACACAATTAAAATTCCCGAATCATTTTTGTTTCAAAATAATCTATTGTCGTGGTTAATATTAGCCAACTTTCCTTCATACGGGGTGTTAGATAATAAACTCCGGATGCTTCAATATTTTTCGAACCAAGCAGAGTGAACAGAAAGTTTTCCAGTTTCTTTTGAAAATATCTGCCAAGACGTTTTGCTGCAAATGGTTTTACTTTTGATTAAATTGTGAGGGCGGGTAAAGCTACCCAGTTAAAGATGAGTTGGGCCTAAAGGCTTTCCTAAGCAGGTAAAGCTTTAAACTTGTAGGCTTTGAAGAAGAGCAGACTTCGATGATCAAATTTGTATCACTTTCGTTCAAAAATATCAACAACGCATTGATCATCAAAAAGTGCCATCTTACATACATCCACATGCCTAACATTATTAATACGATAGTCAGATCAAAACAATAAAAAAAGTTAAGTGTTACTCCCACAATGGAATTTCGTGTGATTACTTTATGCTATTTATTGAGCTAAATTTATGGAAAATCATTTATTACTATCATTCAAACCATTCTTACCATGAAATCTTTAATATTTCTAGTTCTCTCAGTAAGCCTTGCTTATGGAGCAAGAGTATTTACTCAACGAAATGTTCATCCATTGTCTGATGTGATGATCGATCGAATCAACTCTATTGGAACAACTTGGAAGGTAATGTTTTTATCCTTTAATCTATGGGCCACGAAGAGTTAAATATTAATATTATCATTTTTTGATTTTCTTTTAGGCTGGACGTAACTTTGATCAAGCTTCATTACCATATGTTAAAAGACTTTTAGGAGCTAAAAGAGGTTCATCCAAAAAGCTGAGACAAGTTCATCACGAAATCAATGAAGAGTTACCAGAAAGTTTTGATGCTCGTGAAGCTTGGCCAAACTGTACACAAATCAGAACAATCAGAGACCAAGGAAACTGTGGAAGTTGTTGGGCTTTTAGTTCAGTCGAAGCTATGTCTGATCGTATTTGTATCGCCTCTCATGGTGCACTCCAAGTATCATTATCATCACAAGAAATGGTTGCTTGTGCTGATCTCGGTGGTTGTGGTGGTGGATGGCCAGAATCTGCCTATGAATATTATCAAACTGAAGGTCTTGTTACTGGTGGCCTTTATCATGGCGATGGTTGTTTGCCTTACGTTTTCGAGCCTTGCATGCATCACATTAAAGGGCCCATCCCAACTTGTCCTGAAACTTATAAACCAACACCTCAATGCTCAAGGAAATGTGCTGCTGGTTATAAGAAAACATTTGAAGAGGATAAACATTATGGCCAGAAACCTTATACCATTTCATCCGATCCAAAGCAAATCATGAAGGAAATCATGACAAATGGTCCAGTTACTGTAGATTTCACTGTCTATGCTGATTTCCCTAATTATAAGTCAGGTTAGTTTCAAAATATATTTTGCTTGTAGCTTTGGGCAAACGCATAATTTACACTCAATTCTTAATTAAATTCTTGTTTCAAATATATTTTTCCACTTGAATAAAATATAAATGTATATTTCATCATGGCCCAGGCGTTTATCAAAAGACTACTGACGATGCGCTTGGTGGTCATGCAGTTAAGATAATTGGCTGGGGAACTGAGAATGGTGTCGATTACTGGTTAGTTGCGAATTCTTGGAACACATATTGGGGTGATAAAGGTGAGTTTGTATATAATTTACGTTGATATTATTTATTTAACAAAAACAAATATTTTTACAGGTTACTTCAAGATCAGGCGAGGAAATGATGAATGTGGCATCGAAGACGATGTCGTTGCTGGATTACCGAAGCTTTGAATGTTCAAATTGAATGAACTGCCTGGATGAATTGCACTAAATTCAATTTCATGAAGTTTTTAATTTAATAATGGATCTTCAATTGGATTATCATTTATTATTTTGTGATTTGTGATATTATAAGTAGCTATACGTGATTGTTACATATTATATTATTGTTGATATGACAAAGAAAACATGAAAACTAACCGTAGCATTACAATTAAAAATATCTGAAGATCAAAAGTTCGTATTTTCAAAATTCTTATATTTTTCGTGACTCTGAAAAATGAATGAAAGAACTCTTTCCTGACAAATCCTAGTAAATGTTTCGCCATGGATAAGAGATCAGTGAATCACTAAACAGAAAATGTTCGTATTCCGTAACTCTGTTGACAACAAAGTAGAAAAGTGCGATTGTATCAACCCTATCGTTATTTATCGATGATTTCAAATCGATTTTATATCGATAATTTCAGTGATATATCGTACTAAAGGAAACCCTTGGAGGCGCTTGTTCATCTTATTACATACACATGTTTGACCAAATTTAGTCTGTTTTTAGGTATTTAGGTTTTTTTATTTTTTGAAAGTGTTATTCACTGTTATATTAAAATATGCCATCCAAAGTGTGGTTAGTCCGAAGTCTAGATCATCGAGAGAAGATCTGGATATACTTTTTATGAAATGGATCTCATTACTGATATCAAAGTGCTAAAAATAAGAGAGTTGGCAAGCTAATCTTGCCAACTCTCAAAACAAGGCTAAAACTTATTTTAAGATGTAGCCTTATTAGGCTACAAAATAGGATGTTGGCTATGATGATGATGATGACGATGAAGATGAAATGTGCAAAATATAAAATATAAAATGTAAAAATAAGGACTAGCTAGTTTTAGTTTTGCTTTCTTGGTAATATGTAATGTTTATCTCCGTTAAATTAATAAAAGTAACCTTTTTATAAAAGTGTTAGTTTAAGTGAACATTATGTTAATTTTTAACAGTGGCGACCTTGGCAGGATCGCTGAATAGCGATCCTGGCCTGCACCTTTACTTTAATTAAAAGTACTTTCAGTACAGTGAATAGTTTATAGTGTTAATGAGTGCAAAATTAGTTAATGTGTCCCGGTAATCACTGGTACAACTGACTGGTCAAATAAAAATTTTGTTGGTTCATTCCCGATCAAAACCAGTTGACCAAAGAATCCAACGAGTTTGGAGATCATCCTCAACACACAAAAGTAAGAATGTGTCAACCATAAATGCATGGTCTTTTTGATCTTCTTTAGCTTTTGCATGTTAAACTACCAAAATTATCTATAGAGCGGACCCTTTTCGTTTAATTCACCACGATGAAACCCATTATTGTAACAAAGTTTATCGTGGGCCAAAATACGTTATTTGGAGGAATAATTCAATTTGTCCTTTCAATCCAGAAGATATTGAAAACGAGGACAATCTAATCATAAATCCTGATGATAATGATTGCATCGATTCAGATGACAAAACTCTAGATGAATTTTGAAAAACAGAAAATTGCACTGAAAAAATTAAACGAGCCGATGTCCAAATTAAAGTTGCTAATGAAGAACTTTATATATATTGTTTCAATACCAACATTACGATATTTGATATAACTAAACCTTGTCCAATTTATCCATTCAGAATAACTAAGGATACTGTTTTCACAATTGGAAAAACTTTTTACAATGTTACTCACGTAAAAATGACCATTAACGCAACTGAAACCTTGAAGATTAATCTCTTGTTAAATCCGACCATGTCAAGCTTCGAATTAAAACCAATTGTGATTGAAAGATTTGATGCCGTAAATTTTGTCAGACGACACAGTACTAATCCATTAGTTCAACTGATTGGGGTTACAGGACTGATGTCATTTATTAGTCTACTTTGCTTGTTTATTGGTTGCAAAATAAGGAATAAACGAACGACTTATGTTCAACCAAATAGGAAAACACATAATTTTGTCAGCCTGGTGACGAGAGGAACCATTATTAAGGCCAAAAATCCGAAGAATTACAATGTAGATCATCTTTATTAATCCAATCTCTTTGTTTTCTTTAAATATCTTACAGAAATGGACGATCAAAATAGATCCAGTCTCGCAAATTGGAGGCATGTGAAAGAATATGCTGAAGAAAAAATTAAATTTCACAATGATCAACTTGAGGATGAAGAATTCCCACTCGCAAGGCGTGTGCGTTATCGATATATGCTTTATCTAGCTGTACTAGAGCAGATGTTGGAGGCCGCCAACACTGATAAAAAATTATATTTCACAAAATTACACGGCCACGGTAGAACCAGGAGATTCCAGGCCCTGGTGGGAGATATGTTTGTCGCTCTAGACCAGATAGAACGATATATAAATTGTAACAATTTAACTTTCTTTTATGCCATAATAAGAAAAGAATACATAGAAGAGTTCAAAAACTTTGTTCGATTTTAGTTAATTAAAACTTTAGAATAATTAGTTGAAATGGTTCCATATATGTTGTAAATGGAGACCATTTAGTTGGAAAATTTGTAACCAAATTGTACCTTCGAATTCTGTCCAACTTGTTTAATTCATTTAAGTCTTATTTTCTTTTAGAATGGATTATAGATTAAATAGATGGTTGGCCATGAAAAAATCGGCTGAACTTCAAATTAGAATCATCAACGATTTACTACAATCAGATATTAATTTCGACAGAGCCGAACGACGAAGTTTCCTCGCAGCAAGGGGTATTTGTGGACGGATGGTTCATATAGTCCAAGTCTATTGCAGATACCATCAGGCGAAAACGGCGAATCGTAGAAGAAAAGTCCGGACTCTAACAACACTTATTTGTATATTAATAGATGATTTTGAAGAACTGCTAGATAAGTATCAAATGACTTACTATTATTCACTATTTCCTAAAGAAGTTTTCAATGAATTTAGCAATGCAGAAAATAACATTAATTTAGCTAATTAAACTTTAAAACATTAATTGTAAATGATTAATATACATGTTGTAAGTGGTGGTCATGTAGTTTTAAAATCCTTAAATCTTAATTGTAACATCTTCATCTGAATCATCATCAAGTTAACCAAAAGAGGGTCCTTTTGGAGCTGGAGAGGGGGAAAATGCTAAAAATAAGAGAGTTGGCAAGCTAATCTTGCCAACTCTCAAAACAAGGCTAACACTTATTTTAAGATGTAGCCTTATTAGGCTACAAAATAGGATGTTGGTTATGATGATGATGATGATGATGAAGATGAAATGTGCAAAATATAAAAATATAAAATGTAAAAATAAGGACTAGCTAGTTTTAGTTTTGCTTTCTTGGTAATATGTAATGTTTATCTCCGTTAAATTAATAAAAGTAACCTTTTTATAAAAGTGTTAGTTTAAGTGAACATTATGTTAATTTTTAACAAAAGGATTATTATAATAGAATCATTTTTCAAAGCAACTGTTGATATTTCGGGAAAACTCACTTAACTGTAACAAGAGTAATACCTGTCATCAACATACTTAAGCATTGAGTAAAATCGGTAACAGTCTAATTTATTAGACACAAGGAGGAGCATTTAATTAACACACTATTCCGACCAATCACAGTTACCGGTAAATCTTATATAACTATAAGTGAAGCAGGTAAAACTTTCAAAACGTAATTTTACGCAATTCGGAACCAAGGTTTGGAAATATTGAAAGTTTGAAAAGATTTTCTTTGGCCACAATTCCTTTTTACCCTAGATTCAAAAGATTGATTTCATATTACCATCACACTGTGCCCATGCAATTACTGAAATTCATAACACATTGCGATTTGTGCCTCTCACTTAGGAAATTTGCAAATCATCATAATCACCTACAGGTAGCTTATAAGAGCTACATGATAAGCGTTGTAACCAACTCATAGATTCAGAAGTAGGACTTAGTTCTGGCTTCAAATACTACTTATCTCTGTCGAATATCAAGTTAAACGCTGATCCACTTGATTTTTGGAAGCAATTGAAACGAATAAAAAAAATTGAAACGAACTTCATAAATTAACGATCAAGTACCTAACAAAACTGCTACCTCTGTCCCTTGCGAGAGGCTTTTTTCAAAAGCAAGTTACATTCTTAATGAAAGAAGAAACTAGCTCCATGCTAAAAATTTTTTGTTTTTTGCGATCTTTACCACATTGTTTTAAGTATTAGACGTTTTGTATCGTTTTTCAAACTAAACGGATTTAGCGATAATATCAATATTAATTGATTACACTTTTCCCTTGAGTTTTTTGCTTTTTTGTTATGCTGCCAAAGAGGGCTACTAGAGTGCGTAATCACTGATTTCAGAAAAAAATGTTACAAAACATTGTTTTGGTTTAGAGGAAAAAGAAAGTGAAGTTAGCTTCGATTTTTTTTGCAAAATTTTTCATTAAATATTTAATTTAAACTGGAGACCCACATCGTCTCCAACAACCAACAATTGTTGACTCCTCAACATCAACAAAACATTGGTGAACTATGGTGATTGCCTTGTAAAGGTCGATATCATTGTTTCGTCGGGAAGTATTTTGACTTATATTACATTACAATCATTACAATATTTTTCAATGTAAAGTTCTGACAGCTTTTTTTTGTATCTTGCTTTAATAGAATGGATTATTCCTCCGTCTAGAGGTTGAGTGATTGAAGTGGTACTCGGAGGAAGATAAGCAGGGACAATATTTTGTGGTGTGTAATAACTTGTATGATCTGCAAAGTTATCGAGGAAAAGAATTGCTGTTCTGGGTCTTTCTGTTCCCTAAATTTGACAATTTTTTCTGTTATAAACTTCATGGTTGAGGTAAAAATGAGATTCTTGGTTAAAATTATCTTATTCGCATCCACTTATCCAGAGTCAATCGGTTCAAGCGTTCTTTTCAAGCGCAAAATCATAACACTTTTCTGGCGCATCTCGGCTAAGTTGTTGTTTGATCTGAATCTTAGTACTAAATCGTCCTTCACGGCCAACAGAGCGTGTGGAGTTGGCAACCATTCGAGCTAATTTATTACCCGTAATTTTTCAAATGCATTATTACCTTAAAATCTACCTCGATCACCTCTTTAGCGGCCTGCATATTTTCAGAGGTTCTTGAGCATTTTGTTCGACCACTCATAATTCTATCCCGCATAACGAAGATTCCACTCTCGGATGCAGGCATCCACTCTGCAGAAAAAATCAAAAAAGCAAAAAACACTCTTGCGTCAGTGGTAAGAGTAAATTTCAATTTTTCACTTACTCGTTCATAGTTTGGTTCCGAGGTGGTTTTTTTCAATGCGATTAGGTTGACCATTCCCGTTTTGACGCATTGATATCACAATTTTTAAGAAAATAATGCGCAATAAAAGAGCTCTAGCTTTATCTGGGAAATCACTTCTTAACAAGTTCACTAAAACTGACTCGAAACGGAAATACTGATCAAGCGATCATCTAGAGGACACACAGCATCGGTTTTGTTAGATGTCTGGTAAGCCAGATTGGTTTATCATCTGGCAAATATGTCAGAAGATCTTTTAACTGTGAAACAGTCATTAAATGATGATAAATCAATAGATGATTAGATAATGATAACGCAATGGCGATAGTGCAACGCTAATGATGAAATAGAGAAAATTTTGGTCATGCTTGCAAAAAAAATATTTGCTATTCATAACTTAAATAAATTGTATTTTTTCTGAATTATAAGTGCTTAGTTGTGAATTCTAATTCATTTCAATTTTCAATTATTCAATTTTTGATTTGATTTACAATGGATACGCCACAGTCTACATTGCAGTTGACGAAAATTCAAAGGAAAAGATTGAGAAGAGAGGAAAAGACGGCTGAAAAAGCAGCAGAATTTAAGAAATTTGGTAAAACTGATCCAAGATGGAAAAAATTGAAATTGAAAGATGCCGAGAAAAAGGAGCGCAGAGCTATGAAAATGTTTAGCAAAGCCCTTTCTGCAAAGAAGGCAGAGACCGTCAAATCTGACCCTAAGTCTTCATTTATTTCGCGATGCACCTGTCTCAACTTTTTGGATGCACCTCTTTTAGCTCCTAAAAGTCTCTTAACATATGGTAATGAAGATTCATCGAAGTTACGTCCAGCATAAAAGAAAATCAAAGAAATTTCACTCTTCGTGGCCCATAGATTAAAGGACAAAAAACATTACCTTCCAAGTTGTTCCAATAGAGTTGATTCGATCAATCATCACATCAGACAATGGATGAACATTTTCTTGGGTAAATACTCTTGCTCCGTAAGCTAGGCTTACTGAGAGAACTGCAAATATTAAAGATTTTATTGTTATTAGAGCGAGCCATTGATGGTTACCCTCGCCTAATTAACATAAACTGGGACAGGTGAAAACACTGTCAATTAACTCTCCAGGTCTTATTTAATTAGGAAAAAAAAGTTTAGCTTGTTCATAATTAGTTCACATTAAGTTGTGCACAAAAAAACCAAAATGGTCAACGATTAAATTCGTGCAGTGTTACGATCATACTTTTTGCAAAGCTACTCAATAGACGCTACACATGCGAAACTAAATAAACTTTATCCCGATCGAGACATCAATGTCAATGCTATAAAATACTGGTTTAGACAATTCAAATTTGGACGACAAGATCTGGCCAATCGACCCACGAAAGGAGCGCCTCTGCAAATCGATTATTCGAAATTGGAAGCCGCTGCCGACAGAATTGTTAAAAGTGATCGTAAGATCCCACTACGAGATCTTGCTGCAGAGCTTAAAGTTGGATATGGTACTATGCAAAGAGCTTTTAAACGGAAATTTTGGCTATAAAAAGCTAACTTCAACGAAGGTTTCTCTTGTTTTAAATGAAGCAAATAAGCAAGCTCAAGTTTAAGCCTGTCAGGTAAATTTAAAGAAATAACGTGCTCAACCTAACATATTTTTGAGGGCCCTTTTTACTTTAGACGAGACTTGGGTCTCCCTTTATTCGCCTGCAAGAGCTCTCCAAAGTTCCGACCTCTTCGTTGAGAGACAAAAAATCCATGGCTTGCGTTTACTGGGACTGCGAAGGCATCATAAAGATTTTCTGGATGGAAGATGGAACAACTCTTACAGGAGAGGTTTACCGACAGCAATGTACTGAAATCGCACCTTTAATAGCCGATAGGCAACAATGGTCAAGCCGTCGACCACTCTTCCTGCAGGACAATGCTCGTCCGCACAAAACCGAACTTACGGTGGCAAGAATAAAGGCTTTGAACTCGATTCCCATAATGCACCCGCCCTATTCACCAGACCTAGCACCCAGTGATTTGCAAATCTCAAAAGATATCAAAGGTTTGAGACGATCGAAGAGATGAAGGCTACTGTAGAGGCATATTTTGCTGAAAAGCCTACCTAATGGTTCAGGTCAGTTTTTATTGAACTTTCCACTCGGTAGGAAAAGTGTATTAATGCCCAAGGAGAATACTTCGATTAAAAGTCAAAAAAGTTTTCGTTTCTACTCGAGGGTAATCATCAATGGATCGCTCTAATAGAATAGCAATACATAATTTTCGAAGGTGTTATTCCAATAAATAGCATGCAGTAATCGCATGTATAATAATTGTGGGAGTTACACGTACCTTATTTCGCATTATTTTGATCTGATTGATTCAGCACAGAAAATGTCACTTTTGAAATCAAATCTAATCTTCAAGTGCATGAATTTTGCTCGTAAGGTCTCATTGACGTCAAATCAAATGCAAAAGATACACCAAAATCTAATCTTGTGAGTAGTAGTACAGATACACATAACTCATACACCAGATAACTCACTTTTAATCGATATTTTATTAATAAAATTGAGTATTAAATTATTGATTAAGTTCAATGCCCATGGTAATTAATGCGGAACTATTTTTGAACTTTTTGAAACAATTATCTAAGTTCAAGTTTAAGGTTAATTGTTTGCAATTAGTTTGAACATGAAAGTTTTTATGCTTTTATAATTAAAATAAAGGGTTAAATAATGATACTTTTGCGCTAAATAAAGTAAGTTTAGATAATTGTTTTAGTTATTCTTGGATTAACAATGTATAAAGGTTTTAAACTTTACTCGAAGGAGTTCTAACTCGAACTGTCTTTATTTTGTTTCACTACCTACTATTATTTGAATTACAATGGTCCCTATCGATCCAAGAACAACTAGGATCGATAGGGTGTGAACACTTCTAAACATTAATTTACTAATTTCTTATATCAGATATTATTCAACATATCATGGGTGGGTTACATATACCGGCCGCCATGCTGAACAGCCACTGTTCAGTTACATTAATAATGTGTGCCTGAAGTGTCAATCTGTTGTTCGTTGATTGGTCCTAATCTTTGAAGATGAATGCCATCCCTCAAGCTCTATGAGAGGGGAGTTTATCTCCGCTACTATGGTATATGAAATTTCACCTTTAGAAGATTGGCTACAGATTATGATTTTATTTAAACTTGCAGGACCTTCGCTTCCACAATTGCGACAACAATTTGGTCCAACTATACAGAATTCAGGTTGATAAGTTTCTTCCTCTGTGAGGGGAGGACCAAGACAGCATCCTACGTTTTTTGTTGGATTATCTGGTAGAAATTTCTTACAGCATCCCTTGTAATCGGACTGGTGGATTGGTATACAGTCGTACTCAGTGTTCCACTCTTCACAACACCATTTGCAAACGATTACAAACTGACTACGAAGACGATTAAATGAACTACCATCTAGTTCATATCTTGTGGGATATTCTTCGAAGTCCAAAGGGGGAATTGAGAGAGCAGTACGAGCCAGTTCGGAGTAGTATTCATAGAACTCGCTTATCTTTGCATCACTGGCCAGGATAAACTGTTTCTGATTATGATTTGTTGGAGTACCTCTATGGCAAGGAATTTTCGTCATGGAAGACTGTATCCAAGATTTTTCAAATCTGCTGACCGGAGAGAAAGGAACAACATCGACGAAAGCAAAATCATAGGGTTCTGGTGGATCGCTACAATCTTCAAGATAATCATACTCGGGTTCGACATGTGCATGTCTAACTTGGCATTGGGATTTGACTGACTGTGCAAATGCAGACTTATTAGCATCATGGAATGAGCCGTCGATTGCATGGTCCATACTGACAAAGAGTCCTAAAGCAGCGTAGTCCACATTATCTGCAAATTCTTCATAAGATATTTTATTAAGTCCACCTTGAAAAGGACAACAGAAGGAATAGGAGGCACCTCTAATAATGCCAAAATACTGGATGGTTCCGTCCCAAACTGTATTTTTGAGACCCAAGTCACTAGCATAGTGTATTATATATTTCCAGAATACTACGCTTTGTCTACTTCGGCTGCCGAATGGAATGAATGCCTTGTAAGATTTGTCATTCAACTCGGGGCCTTTATTGTAAGATAAAGAGATTTTGTTAATTAGATTTAGGATAAGGAAATTACAATTATTATTATGTTCTATAGAGCAACATTTATAGAGTCACAATTTTTTTTGGAATAAAACTATGTTCTAAGGATCTAATACAATATACCAGCCGCCATTCTGAACAATCCAATGTTCAGTTACAATATTATTCAGATGGTTCAATACCTAGAATATTTAGCTCAATTTTTGACTTTTGGTTTACAGGGATATCTATAGGTAATACGGTAATAACAGTTGGTTTAAATCAATATTAGTGCTGTCTGAGAAATTTAGTATCATCTAACAGAGTATGGTCTAACCTCAAGATCGCACCAACTTTACAACCAATATTTTCCTCGATCTTTTGTCTCAAAACTGCACCGGACTCAAGTAGGGACAGGTTATTAATTTGGAATGTTTTATCTAGATATTTAATGGTAAATTTAGTGTACTTTCCAGGCGGGTTATTAACACTGTTCATGGGATTGGATGTAGATGGTATTGGTATCATGGAATCACTATGTGGTCTGGCTAATTCTAATTGAATTACTTTATTTTCTAATTCTTTTATTCTTGTTTCTGCTCCTGCTGTAATTTGTTTTCTGAGGGTATTTTCTAAAGTTAATTTTTTAATTTCTTCATCTTTAGATTTAAGCTCTGCTTGGTTAGAAATGAGCTCCTCCATGCAATAACTTGAATGTATTTCTTGATTCCAATTTTTGGAGGTGCATCTCGTGCAATTTTTAACATTATGGGGGCAAGTATTTGTGTGTGAATCAAACTCTTTGTTGTCTATGATTTCTCTACATGTAAGGAATCCACAATATACTTTTAGTTTATTCCATTCTTCTATTGATCTAGGACCCGACTTGGGCCTCTGTATACATCTAAGTGGCTTCCTACAATTTGGACATGGTTTAAACTTTTCACCAGCTTTTAAGGTAAGATTATAAGCCCTTAAGCAGGTATTGGGGCACATGCAAACTCTACAAAAGTTACAGGTATGTTCACTAGAATGATTTGAAATTCATTTTGAGCATATGATGCAAGTGAAGTCCTTGTATGCTTCTGAATCTACAAAATCTCTCATAACTTGAGGTTCAGGAGCTTGTTCCATAATGGATAATATTGCTGGATTTGGTGGTGTTAGTGGTCTATTGTCCAATGCGCCAATGTCAGCGTCAGCCTCAGTGTCAGAGTCGGTGTTAGCGTCGGAAGTTGGGAGATTCCAATTAGGCCAATTTAGCTCACGGTGAAATCTTCTTTGCCAGTTCGATGAATTGAAGCGAGAAGTGGATGGAAGCGGACCAGAATTTCGATTGGAAGAAGTATTTATAACATTAATACGTCTACCTCTACCAATAGCGTGACCTTGCCAATCCATCGGATTGTAACGAGAAGTGGATGGGACTGGATCTGAATTATAACGGGAGGTGGATGAAACTGGACCTGGATCTGGATCTGAACTTAGGTCAACAAATACTGGACTTTGTGGCCGTGGTCTTAGACGGTTGTGGTACATGTTGAATAACCTATATTTGGATAGAATGCGATAACACATTTAAATGTTTGAATAATAGATATTATTAACTAATATAATCTAAAGTAGATGCTAAATCCATTAGGTCTAAATTTATAATTAATATTATATTAGGGGCCACATTAAATCCCGGGCTGGCTGTGCCATTGAGGTCACACACAGATCTCGTTATGGTATATGCATAGCTGAAGTATCATAGGTTTGGAAAATGAACTTTTGAAGTTCTGAAATTTTTTGGCCCATTTTTTATATGGGAAAGGTCACGACCGAACCGGCTGAATACAGACTAGTGGAGATAGTCTCTTTAAAGAAAGGGCTGTAGCTTCTTGAAGAGAATTTCAAACTTATGTTTGGACATAACCACAGATAGCCTAAGCTCTGAATGATAGATCAGCTCCATAAAAAAATTTTCGCGAAGCGCAAAAAGGTTTTTGAGAGCCATTTTGCAGGTCACTCTCAGAAAATCGGCTGTATACGAATTTTCCAGCCTTGTCAAAAGGTCATTGAGTCTGATCAAACAATTGCAATGAAATCCTAGACTACAATGTTTATTCTTTCAAATGATACCATGAAAGCTATATTACAAGACCAAATTGCCTTGTATAACTCTCGACAACAGAGGCTTTACATAAGTCAACTAACACTCATAAGTCGATTTCGATCAAACTAATGAAAACTTCGCTCTAACAAAAAATTTAGGCTATTTCATTGTTTCCCACCCAACCTATTCTTCGAATATACACCCTAGCAACATTTCTCTCTTCTTAAATTGGAAATGATTATTACTGGAAAGAGAGGAAACGGCCTTGAAGATCAAAATGAGCGTTTTTGAGCCGTTTTTGCTTCGAAGTCCCCTGATTTGTACCTGAATGGAGTAGATGAATGATCTTTTGAATAAGAAGCCTGCATGGATGCCTAAAGAGATTCAATTGCATAGTTCTCAAAAAAACATTATGATCTGACCCTAGCCCGGGATTTATTGTGGCCCCTAATAGTATAACAGCAAAGAACAGTCATTGTTCAGCTAATACAGAGAGCTCAGTGGAATCGAAATCGGTGCTAATTGCGTTTTGTTATCTTGGTAATTTGCATCTGGAACCATATTTACTGCAATAACAGGCTTTTTAATGCAAAATAATATCGTGTTGAACAACTTTGATATTATCAGTAGCATTATGCATACGGTTATGACACCCAATAAAACTGTTATTAGGCTTCTTTTAATCCAAGATAACCATGATTCATCGCGCTGAATCACTGTTTCATGTTGTGTTATCAGTTCTTCCAACAACACAAGATCATATGGTTTTTCCTCGACAACCGGTCTGATTTTTGTGAACTTCCAGTTAATCAAATTAGAAATAGGTGTCATTTCAAAATGTTCCAACGTGGCAAGCTCACTGAATGGATAAAGTTGACCATCGATGGAAAAGTTCTGATCCGTTGAAACTTTAGTAATCTCATTCGAACACGGCCCAGTACTGCCATATTGAGTCAAGTTATGACCAACACAATAGACATAATAATAATCATTAACAATCTTAATCTGTGGTTTCCTTATTTTAAATTTAGTTGCTTCAATACAGTTTTCCTTCTCCCAGAGTTCCACTTCTTTCGATACGTCACAATAATCGGGGAAGTGAATTAAGTATTCTTCTTTTAATTCGTCAGCTTCAATACTACACATTGTACTGTACATGTACATCAATACTGTACATGATTTACATGTAGAGGTAAAGGTACCTTTACATGTATCTTTACCTTTATCTTAAGTTATCTTAAATGTACATGTACGAATAAAGATACCTTCACATATACATATACATGTACATTAGCCTCTACATGTAAAGGTAAAGATTACTTTGTTTATACATGTACATGTACATGTACCTCTACATGAATAGGTAAAGGTAATTACTAATACATGTACATGTACCTCAATATGTAATGGTAAAGATAACTTTACTTATACGCATGCATTTTAATGTACATTTTGCTTACCTCTACCTCCTCCTCTACCTCTACCTATTTCTTAGCTAAATCTGCAACTCATTATAACTCAGTTATTTTAGCAACTTTGCTTTATCTTTACATGACTGTATCTTGTTTCTACGTAACTGAAAGCAGACTTTTTTGAATCTAGAAAGCATCTCCATGTGTATCTCTTTATGTGTAGATTTCTTTCACGGTAGAGTTCACATTTTACAAATTTGTCTGGTGAATATTTCTTGTATGATAACTTATACATCGTTGGCAGCTTAATGATAATTTCAAACCTTCTGTTTTTCAATATAATGATACAAATGAAGTTATCTCAATTTCTTTTCACACAGGTAGTTGTTGAGAGAACAAATCTTTTTCGTATCCAATTGATCCATTGTTTGCTATTTCTTTCCAGAACATGTATCGATAGAGAAAAGTCCCAAACTCCATTTCATTGTAGATTTTAAAAGTTCAGGACGAGGCAACCCAAGTTACTGAACAAGATTTATTTGAAGAAGAAGGAAATGGTGTTATTAACTTTGCTGACTTCATGATTTCAATGCATGAATTTCTGTCAATTTTAGCTCTATTGCCACAGAAATATGCTCATCAAATGATGTCATGCATCAAATATGTAGACACAGCTAAATCTGGATTGTACATTTCAAGGAGAAATTACCTTGCAACTTTGAGAGAACTAGAGAGCGAACCTTAAAAATTATGTAAAGAATTTCAACTTTACTCATTGGGAGTTCTATGTGAACTGAACTTTATTGTATATTCCATCTAATATTTAACTTGCTATGATATACATAAATATCGATCAGGGTGTTACCCCTCAAAAGATAGCTAAATCTAATTACATTGAATTGGGTGGGTTACATATACCGGCCGCCATTCTGAACAGCCACTGTTCAGTTACAATAATTACGTGATTTCCGATGATGTGCAGCTTATATTTTGCGATGGGTTGATTGATTTTATTGGTTTTCCAAAGCTTTCAGCTTATTTTCAGTTTCTTTTAACATTTCTTTATTATCTTCCAATTCCGAAGCCATTCTTCTTAGTTCTCAGGTTTTCAATTGTAGTTCTTTCTGGGTAGAACTAAGGGTCATGCAAAATCTTGAATGAAATTCTTGCGGTAATTTATGGAACAATTGTTAACATTATGTGGGCAGATATTTGTATGCCATTTGTAGTCTTCATTAGTTATAATTTTCCTGCAGGATGGTAACTTACAATATACTTTCAATTGGTCCCATATTTTTACTGACTTTATGCCATTTTGGCGTCTACAACCATAACTCCATGGTTTTCTACATGCTTGGCATTCTAATGGATGGGATTTTTTTAGTTTATACGTTAATGCGTACATTACTTGACAATTTGGCACATGCAATGTTTACAATGTTTACAAGTGTGGTTTTGGAAATGGTCTGGGATAAGTTTTAAGCATGATATACATTCAAAATCCCTTGTTGCTTCTTGGTCGACCCAATCTCTTTTGAATTCTTCTTCCTGTGCTCGTGTCATTTTCTGGACTTGCTTACTGATGAACCTGCGAATTGATTAGAGTGGACAGTTAGAACAGTAAGTAATGTCTTAGGTCTAGAGATACATTAGTTCTATATAACTTTATAATAGACGGTAATGTAGAAATAGAATTAGGACTAGAATTTTTATTTGTTGTGTTTTAGTTGTTTGATTCAGATTTTAGATCATATTTAGTAATAACAGGTTTGTAAACATGATATAATATTGAATAAGTTTAAAGGAATGTGGAATTAATTAATAAGATATCAATTTTCTTTCAGCCATTAGTTCACTTGTCGGGTAAATTTAAGTCAAGCTGGTTCTTATTTTCGAAGATATGTTCCATCCTTCAATCTCTTTAAGAGGAGATTCCATTTCAGCCCCTCAGTATATGATATTTGACCGTTAGAAGATTTACTATGGAGCATTATTTGTCTTAAACTTCTAGGGTTGTCGCTCCCGCAATTACGGCAGCAGTTGGGTCCAATCCCACAGAATTCAGGTTGACAAATTTCTTCCTCTGTGAGGGGAGGACCAAAACAACATCCTTTGTTTCTTGTAGGGTTGTCTGGTCGGAATTTTTTACGCATCCCTTGTAATCGGACTTGTGGTTTGCTATACAGTTATATTCATTGTTCCACTCTTCACAGCACCATTTACATATGATTAAAAACTGACTACGAAGCCGATAGAATGGACTATGCCGTAGTTCAAAAGAGGTGGGATATTCTTCAAAATTAAGACAGTTTATTGAGACAGCAGTACGAGGAATTTGTGAGTAATATTTATAAAATTCGCTTATCTTTGCGTCACTTGCCATAATGCACTGCCTCTGATTATGACTTGTCGGAGTACCTCTATGACAAGAAATTTTTGCCATGGAAGATTTTATCCACGATTTCTCAAACATACTGACTGGAGAGAAGGGAACAACATCGATGAGAGCAAAGTTATAAGGCTCCGGTGGGTCACTGTAATTTTCAAGATAGTCGTATTCAGGTTCGACGTATGCCTGTTTGACATAGCACTGGGATCGTATGGATCGGGCAAATGCAGACTCATTAGCATCATGGGATGAACCATCAATTGCATGGTCCATACTAACGAAGAGTCCTAAAGCAGCGAAGTCCGCATTATCTGCAAATTCTTCGTAAGAAATTTTCTTAAGTCCACCTCGAAAAGGAATACAAAAGGAATAGGAGGCACCACCAATAATGCCAACATACTGGATAATTCCGTCCCAAACTGTATTCTTGACACGCAAGTTACTAGCATAGTGTATTATATTGCCAGAATACTACGCTTTGTCTATTTCGGCTACAAAATGGGATGAGGGCGTTGCAAGGTTTATCCGTCATTTCGGGACTCAAACAGATTTTCAAGATTCAGGATTGTTAGAATTACAATAAAAGATAATAAAGAGTTAATAGAGATGAATGAAGGATGGCGAAAACTAAGTTTTCTTAAACCATTGATCGAATCACTCAAAATATTTTAGGAATGAGGAATAGGATCAGGTTTTGTGTAAATGGGTCTAATATAATATACCGGCCACCATTCTGAACAGTCTCTGTTCAGTTACATTATTTGTGACCACTCAATTTAAGGTGATAGGCTACCATCCATGGTTTCAATTTGGGTGTTAATCTGCAATAAATTATTATTTGTTTCCTATGTTTTATACTAACTCAAAATTTTATACTAAACTCTATTAGTTTTGTGATTTTTATTTCTTTTGTCTTTTTAAGGTTCTCTAATTGCTATGTTTTAAATGAGTTTTAATCTTTCTATTTGTTCGTTTCTTTAACTGATTCATTTACGGTTTCGAGAAGTGAAGAGTAGCTGTTGACTTCTTGTTCGGCCAATCTAGCTGCTATAATTAATTCATTAATTGTTTTTGGATTTCTCAAAACAATCTCATATTTGATTTGTGGTAGGAATTTTCCTTTTATTAGACTGACGATAAAACTCTCAGGCGTTGTTCTATCTATGATTTTACATAATCCATATATTTGGTAAATAAAAGCGAGGTTAGATTGACCAACTTGTTATTTGTTTGCCTGTAATTCTTGTGCTAGTTTAGCTTTGTAATGAATGGGACTAAGGCCTACAAGAGCGTCATTCTTCCATTCTTCTTCATTATTTGCGTCGACGTTTGCCCTTGGGCTGTCAGCATACAAGATGTCGTACAATTTAATTAATTTTTCTTTTGTTGTACCTATTTTGAGTAATTGATTTACGAGTTTAATTTCGGTCACGTAGAATAAGTTATCTTCTTCTTTCATTCTTTATTCGTTAAGTATTTAATCTTTAATCTGCTTATCTAGTATCTAATTTAATAAAATTTTCTTAAGGTTTTAAAGTAATCGTAATTTAAATTTTTAATTAATTTTTTAATCAAGCAAAGTATTTCTATTCGATATTAAAGTTGAAATATGCAATTATTGTAACGAATTATTGTTATCAATTCTTTTATAATTCCTCTTTATCTATGGTATAGTTAGATTATTCTTTGTTTATTAATCTAGGTAAGTTATGATTATTGTATATAATGTTTAATCGTTTTGTGGTGTAGTTTCTTCGAAACTTATTATTCTAGTAAGGTGTTGTCTCTTGAGACTAAATCTAATTAAGTGATTTATTATCTATTTTGACTAAGATAACTTTCTAGCAATTTAAGGTGTAGTCACTCTGGACTTTAATAATCTATTGTATTTATGATTATGGTGTAACCTTTTTGGGTTTGATTTATTATTTTCAGATAAAACTGACTATTATTGCTGTATATTGTAGAATCACTAGGACTTATGGTAAGATTTTATTATTATTAGTATCTGATTTGATTATTATTATATTATCTTCTGATCAATAGATTTGCAAAAATGCAAGGTTTATGAATCGATACAGTTTAGGTATTAAGATGAAATTATTTTCAGGCAAATTAGGAATATAGAAATGTATGAAAGATGGCGAACTGGAAGCTCTTAAACCATGAATCGATACAATTAAGGTACTAAGATAAAATAGTTCTAGGTAAATTGGGAATATAGATTGGAAATGTATGAAAGATGGCGAGCTGGAAGCTCTTAAACGATGAATCGATACAATTTAAGTATTAGGATGAAATTATTTTCAGGAAATGAGGAATAAAGATTGGAAATGTATGGAAGATGGCGAACTGAAAGTTCTTGAACCATGAATCGATACAATCCGAATATCTTAGAACAATATTACTTAGAATTAACAATATTA
The DNA here is from genome assembly GCF_039701765.1 of Tetranychus urticae. Taxonomy (NCBI): domain Eukaryota; kingdom Metazoa; phylum Arthropoda; class Arachnida; order Trombidiformes; family Tetranychidae; genus Tetranychus; species Tetranychus urticae. Next base: position 16,908,931 of record NC_142958.1, on the reverse strand, counting down.
ATAATAATGGTAAATAAATTAGTTCACAATCCAATAAAGTAATATTAAGTAATACTAAACACTATTTTCTAACGTAGAACTAGTTAAGGAAATTTTTATATGTTACTTACTTATGCTTAGTATAATATGAGATTCTTTATTTTGATAAGACAATGTTATTATGGATGTAAAGATGATAATAATTCTAGTCAATTTCTAGTCATTCGGTTGAACCAAACGATCCAATGATAAAAGATGACAATTGGTTAAAATGTACAGTGAAGAAAATGTCACACATCTAGCAAAAGCAAACAATTTACCATGAAATCACTGAAGGTTATGTTGGTGAGCTGAAATGTATTGATTGCTTGGGTTATGATGTTGATGATTTTATTTATCACTTTATTGTTAGTTCATGAGACGATTTTTAATCGAAACCGAGTTTTGTTGTAAATTTAAAGTCTGAATCAAACTGGATAAGAAATTATCGAAGAAGATGTTGAAAGATTACTACAGTCACTTTTATAAGATTGTTGAATGTTAATTGTCAATAGTTGAATGGTTGATTATTATGGTTAGTAGATTGGGTTTTTTTGGTATTATGTTGGTTAGGTGATGAAAACAAAGATGAGATTCTTGATAGTATTATGAATGTACAATTTGATCGAACGGAGATTATATATGTTGATTGGAGAAGAAAAGAAATTTCACACCAAACCAAAGTTAACTTTGATTTCACTATTTATGTGATGTTCTTATACTGGTCAATATAAGAATGATACACAATCAATGAAATATCAAATTAACTGTTTCAATATTTAAATGATGTTCTGATGTTCAATATTTAAATGGGTTACGATAACAGTTAAAACACAATTAGTAAATTTTATTAAATTAGTTGTTTCATAGTGATGAAATTTGTTGACAAAACAATAACCAGAACCTCCAAAATGGAAACCAAATTGATTATCACAACTAATGTTCAAATTGATGTTTAACTTAACTGTTTGTTTTTTAAGATCTTAAAGATGGGTAAAATTGACTTTCACTTTTACATAGAAAAGGCAAGAGGCTGATTTCGCCTCACTTCGGGCACCAATTGTAAAGAGTTTCAACTTTACTCATTGGGAATTCTATGTGAACTGAACTTTATTGTATATTCCATCTAATATTTAACTTGCTATGATATACATAAATATCGATTAGGGTGTTACCCCTCAAAAGATAGCTAAATCTAATTACATTAAATTGGGTGGGTTACAATTATGTAATTCCCCTGCATAATATTATATTTTTGATAAGCACATTCATTAAATTATATATAATTATATATCATTATATTTACAATTGAGCATGAATTGTTTTTATTTGATTTCAGCAAATTATGAAGATTATTTCGACCACAATTTCATCAACCAGCTCAGGGAAAAACAATTGTATTCCGTTGAAGAACGACTCCTTTTGGAAAAATCAACCAACCTCGGAACTTGTTCATTCACCAAAATTTCATAAAGATGTAGTCTGTGTGACTGAAAATTCCAAGAACCCTTGTTTAGCTTCACAGTATGTCAAGTATTTAGAAAAGTTGCATAAAAAACTCACATATAAATCAAATCATTGTCAATCATGTAATAATTCTAGAACAATTAGAAATATTGATAGACAAAAAATTAATAGGCAAACATTAAAAGTAAATTCAAAGACCTTATGTATATTTGCAAATGGAAACAAATGCCCCAGAGTTCGACAACTTACTAATTGGTTTATCAACTGTAGATTCAAAATACATAAAATGAAAAATTTTAATCAACATTGTTCGATCATGAGACATGAACTCACATTCAACTGAACTTATAGACATAATGCTTGATATGTTTTTAGTAATAGATTCCCATTCATAATTATATTTGTTCGATTTGCATGTATCACTTATCATGTATCTTTTTCAATTTAATCGTTTCTAATTATATCTTTGTATTTCATTATACTTCTAAATCAATGTAAGGTCTCATTGACGTCAAATCAAATGCAAAAGGTACACCAAAGTCTCATCTACAGATATCACTTACTACGAATGAGTCATTCGGCTCTAATTCAGATGAATCGCAAATTTTTCTGGCAAAATTTGAAAATTATGTTCATACTGGATACAATAGAATATTTCGACTAACCGGACTCGTGAAATATCAAATTAAATTACAATTACACTTGCCATTTTTGTTTTGTTTTGTTAGGATTGTTACCGCAAAAATGCGAGAGAAGAGAACATTTATGTTTTTTGAATATAAAAATTTATTTTTATCAGAATTTAGATTTGCATAGTCTAACTCTGGTCTATATTGATAAGATGCGACACTGGGACATTTTGAGATTATTCAGCTTTAGAAAAAGTTCAAATAAACTAGACTAGAAGAATAAAGGGCAAAATCTTTGACTCATTTGGTTCAATAATTATAACTGTGGGAGTTGCAGTTATCGCATTATTTTTTGGCTTAAATTTTATTTTCCAGAAGTCATGCTACTTTGTTGTTTGTTAAAAATTTTCCAATATATAATATTTTTATCTCCAACTTTCATGAATTACATGCAATAAGTTATGATATGAGTGACCGTTAGAGTCCGAAAGCTGAAACTTACTTTTTTTGTGAGAGAAAATTGTGCACCTCAACGATCGTCAACTTCTTTCAATTTATCGACAGTTTTCTTGACTTTACCCATTGGCCTGATAACTTCGAACTTCGATACACGAGAATGAAACCACTTACAATCAAAATCTTTCTTTCATAAATTAGAAGACCATTCTAGATCATGCAAGTAGATGTTCTAGCACTGTACTAATGCTGTCAGATTTGATTTATAAAGGCAATAAACGGCTATTCTAATTCAAATCTTATGTCTGAATGCAAACTGAATATCAGAGAATTTGACCTGATTCCTGAAATAGCGAATATCAAGAGAACTGTTGGTATAAGCAGAAGGGAGCAAGTATAAGCTCTCTAACGCTTAACTCACAGAATGGAGTTGTAATTGAAAATCGAGCTGAACTGTACAGAAACAATGAATTCTATTTCACAAAATAAGTGCCTTTTCTGATTGACCATCAAAATTCTCACCAGTAAAATGAGTTTTATGGAAAAATCTGGTCCAATAATTGAACTATTTTCTCGAAAAAAGTCGATTGGAGAAATTTTTATTAACACTAATGGATTATGTTTTAACGTCCCTACAAACACACAAAGTCTTAAATCTTAACTTGAAGGTCAGATTTTTACAAATAATCCCTTTTAAGGTAATGATTTGCTACAAAAAACGACCATTTGTTATAACTAAATATAATATACGTCTGTAGATGTATGTTATTGATTTGCGGATTGTAGCAGGTATTGGAAGGGTTTTGGACACATAATTGTATATTTGGTTTATAGTTAGCTTTATCTGTGGAACAATCAGATCGACTTAATGCGAAATCAGATACGTGCAACTCCCACACTCACGATTTATGCGATTACTTTATGCTATTTATTGAACAAAATTATGCATTGCTATCATTTAAACCATTCTTACCATGAAATCTTTAATATTTCTAGTTCTCTCAGTAAGCCTTGCTTATGGAGCAAAAGTATTTACTCAACCTGATGTTCATCCATTGTCTGATGAGATGATTGATCGAATCAACTCTATTGGAACAACTTGGAAGGTAATGTTTTGTCGAATAATTTATCAGGTCACAACTTTTATCCTTTTTGATTTACTTTCAGGCTGGGCGAAACTTTGATCAAGCTTCATTACCATATGTTAAGAGACTTTTAGGAGCTAAAAGAGGTTCACCAAGCAAGCTGAGACAAGTTCATCACGAAATCAATGAAGAGTTGCCTGAAAGTTTTGATGCTCGTGAAGCTTGGCCCAACTGTACACAAATCAAAACAATCAGAGATCAAGGAAACTGTGGAAGCAGTTGGGCTTTTAGTCCAGTTGAAGTTATGTCTGATCGTATTTGTATCGCCTCTCATGGTGCACTTCAAATATCATTATCAGCACAAGAAATTGTTGCTTGTTCTAATCTCGGTGGCTGTGATCAAGGATTACAAGTAGCCGTCTATATCTATTATGCAACTGAAGGTATTGTTACTGGTAGCTCTTATCATGGTGATGGTTGTATGCCTTACGATTTCGAACCTTGTATGCATGGTGGTGAAGGACGCATTCCGACTTGTCCTGAAACTCCTATACCAACACCATCATGTTCAAAGAAATGTGTCGCTGGTTATGAGAAAACATTTGAAGAGGATAAACACTACGGACTGACTCCTTATATTGTTTCATCAGATTCGAAGCAAATGATGAAGGAAATCATGACAAATGGCCCGATTTCTAGTTATATCACTGTGTATGCTGATTTCCTTAATTATAAGTCAGGTTAGTTTTGAAACATTTTTCGTAGTTTTGTGAAAACTCATATTTCGACAAATATATTTATTAGTTTCTTGTTTGATCTACTAACAAGATTAGTTTTTGCTTTCGCCTGGTGAATTGAATAGTTTTCCACTCAAAATCTTTTACGCATCTTCCCCATTGAATTAAACTTGCTTTTAATTTCATTTAGGAGTTTATCAAAAGACTACTGACCATTCCCTTGGGGCTCAAGGCGTTAAGATAATTGGTTGGGGAACTGAGAATGGTGTCGATTACTGGTTAGTTGCAAACTCCTGGAACGAGTATTGGGGAGATAAAGGTGAGTTTATATTATACATCATTTACCGTAATAGCATTCATTCAATAAAAATTCAATCTATTTTTACAGGCTTCTTTAAGATCAGACGAGGAAATAATGAATGTTACATTGAAAGTGATATCATTGCTGGATTACCGAGACTTTAAGCAGTGTCGCTAAATTGCCTGGAAGTTCAGTGCACTATATCCGATTTGTAAAAGTTACAATAAAGTTGTTAGCATATTTTTTTATATTTTATTGAATTATCATTTATTAAATTATGATTTGTGAATTTACTAAAGATTTCATATAACCGCACGTATAAGCTGACCGTGATAAAACAATAAAAATATCTTATGATCTAAAATCCATATTCAATTAACTAGCCACAATTTTCTCCAATATTTGTGACAACAAAAACAAAAAGTATATTCCCTCCGGGAGAAAATCATTTTGGAACTGTACCATATCAGAAACAAACCAAGTTTTCTGGACATAGATTAATCGACTGATTTTTGTATCCAATATTTCATTTGTCTTTTGACTTATTAAGCTAAGAAAATTTTCGTTAAATTAAGCCAAATTTTGTGCGAATTGTTCAGACATTGAGCTGCCAAGAAAGATTCTAAAATTTACTGACAAACTTTACCAACCATACCTTAGTTTGGTGAAATTCATCTTTTGGTGCTGATGTTTAAATAAAGTGTTTGTAGCCTTATGTAATTTACAGTATGATCTATTATAATACTATAGATTTATTAAAGAATAACTATGTTTCACCATTTGGCCTTTTTATGGTCTTCTTTTATTATCTTGATTAGTCGTCATACTCATAAACAGCATCATTGAATTACCTTGGAACCCAACTCTGTAAAAATATTAACGATTTCATGGCTCAAATGATAGTAATATATAATTTGCGATTAATTTGATTCAATAAATATTTTAAAGTAATCGCATGTATCGTAATTGTGGGAGTTACACGTACCTTATTTCGCATTATTTTGATCTGATTGTTTCAGCACAGAAAATGTCACTTTTGAAATCAAATCTAATCTTCAAGTGCATGAATTTTGCTCGTAAGGTCTCATTGACGTCAAATCAAATGCAAAAGATACACCAAAGTCTCATCTACAGATATCACTTACTACGAATGAGTCATTCGGCTCTAATTCAGGTGAATCGCAAACTTTTCTGGCAAAATTTGAAAATTATGTTCATACTGGATACAGTAGAACATTCCGGCTAACCGGACTCGTGAAATATTAATCAAATTACAATTACACTTAGCATTTATGTTTTGTTTGGGTTAGGATTGTTACTGCAAAAATACGCAATTGAAGAGAAAGCTTGTTTTGTGAATAAAGGGTGTCAAAAATAAAACAGGTTGAAGACTGAAACCAGAATAAATGTGTCAAGATAAAAATAGATAGGACTATTCGTAATAGTTCTAGTTCTCTCAGTAAGCCTTGCTTATGGAGCAAAAGTATTTACTCAACCTGATGTTCATCCATTGTCTGATGAGATGATTGATCGAATCAACTCTATTGGAACAACTTGGAAGGTAATGTTTTGTCGAATAATTTATCAGGTCACAACTTTTATCCTTTTTGATTTACTTTCAGGCTGGGCGAAACTTTGATCAAGCTTCATTACCATATGTTAAGAGACTTTTAGGAGCTAAAAGAGGTTCACCAAGCAAGCTGAGACAAGTTCATCACGAAATCAATGAAGAGTTGCCTGAAAGTTTTGATGCTCGTGAAGCTTGGCCCAACTGTACACAAATCAAAACAATCAGAGATCAAGGAAACTGTGGAAGCAGTTGGGCTTTTAGTCCAGTTGAAGTTATGTCTGATCGTATTTGTATCGCCTCTCATGGTGCACTTCAAATATCATTATCAGCACAAGAAATTGTTGCTTGTTCTAATCTCGGTGGCTGTGATCAAGGATTACAAGTAGCCGTCTATATCTATTATGCAACTGAAGGTATTGTTACTGGTAGCTCTTATCATGGTGATGGTTGTATGCCTTACGATTTCGAACCTTGTATGCATGGTGGTGAAGGACGCATTCCGACTTGTCCTGAAACTCCTATACCAACACCATCATGTTCAAAGAAATGTGTCGCTGGTTATGAGAAAACATTTGAAGAGGATAAACACTACGGACTGACTCCTTATGTTGTTTCATCAGATTCGAAGCAAATGATGAAGGAAATCATGACAAATGGCCCGATTTCTAGTTATATCACTGTGTATGCTGATTTCCTTAATTATAAGTCAGGTTAGTTTTGAAACATTTTTCGTAGTTTTGTGAAAACTCATATTTCTACTATTTATTAGTTTTTTTATGTTTGATCTACTAACAAGATTAATTTTTGCTTTCGCCTGGTGAATTGACTAGTTTTCCATTCAAAATCCTTTACTCGTCTTCCCCACTGAATTAAACTTGCTTTTAATTTCTTTTAGGAGTTTATCAAAGGACTACGGACCATTCGCTTGGTGCTCAATTTGTCAAGATAATTGGCTGGGGAACTGAGAATGGCGTTGATTACTGGTTAGTTGCAAACTCCTGGAACGAGTATTGGGGTGATAAAGGTGAGTTTATACATCAATTACGGTAATAACATTTATTTTATAAAAAATATATTTTTTCACAGGTTTCTTTAAGATCAGACGAGGAAATGATGAATGTCACATTGAAGATGATATCGTTGCTGGATTACCGAAACTTTAAGCAGTGTTTATCCCTATCGCTAAATTGCCTGGAAGTTCATTGCACTCTATCCGATTTGTACAAGTTACAAGTTACAGTTTCAGTTTGGGTGTGAAATTGCTTTTGTGATTTCATTAAAGATATCAAATAACAGCTCGAAAGTCGACCATAATAATATTATATGATAAAAAATATCTGCTGATCTAAAATCCGTATTCGATTAACTCGTCACAATTTTTCCCAATATTTGTGACAGCAAAAACAAAAAATATATTTTCCTTTAGGAGAAAAGCATATTGAAATTGTACGATATCAGAAACAAACCGTTTCTGGACATCGATTAAGCATTCATTATAGCATTGAAATTATGTTGTCAGATTTGCTACTTGGTTTAAAGGTAATAAACGAGTATTCAAACACAAATCTTGTGTCTAAAAAGCTTGTGAATGTAAACATAATATTAGAGAATCTGACCTGATTCCTGGTATAGCGAATATCCTTTTAACACATCATAATTGAATGGATTTAACAACTACTTACAATACTTTCAAGAAAGCTGAATGAACTCATGGGTATAAAAGAAATCGGTTCTTAAACGCAAATCACTTGTTTCTTTAATCTTTATTAGTCAATTTATTTAATTTCAAGTTTTCCACTATTCATTTAGTTTATAAAATGTATTCTCCTTTATTTTCAGCGATTTTTCTTGTGTTCATCGTGATCTATTATATTTAGGCATGAATTACATTGAAGCTGAAGAGTTATATAGCCATGTGGTTCTTGGAGTAAGCGTATGTTCTGATCATCTGTGTTGTTTGACACCATTACGCTTGGAAATATTTGTCCAGAGTTTTTTGAAACAAAACGGCATCTAGTCAGTCAATGGAATGCAATTTGAATTATCAATGTATGAGACCACGTCTGTTACACAATCACCTATTAGGACTAATGTCCAAACAAAAGCCCAGCATTCAAAAGAAAAGTAAGCTCTGGCCACAAACAGCGTAAAAGGCAAAAATATGTTATTATTCTGCAAAATGTAATAAAATATTCATTACTTAATTTTAAAAATATCTTTTAAGATTGCAACTACAGAGATATGATTGTAAGAGATATCTCGAGTTAAATAAATGTCTGTTTTTAGACTTACGTTCAGCCTCGTCCATTAAGCTGGTTCTTCATTTTCCGATGAAATGATACATTTCTGGTTAGTTAATGTTCTTCGGATGTAACGAGGAAGTTTGTAGCTCTTAATTAGTAAATTCACTAATTTACATCTCTTTCAGGCTAATGAGCTTAATGCATAACATATTAGCACTCCATTGTTTGATTGGATTCCGTGTTGCTTCAAAAACTGCGGACAAAGTCCAAGTGTAATATCACTCACCACTGACTGATCAGAAAATAAACTTTTTCCTTTACATAACTGTAAAACTATTTGTGCATCGCTAATACCTGAAGAGATCACGATGAACACAAGAAGAATCACTGAAAATAAAAGAAGATGCATTTTGTAAACTTATAATGATAGTGGAAAACTTAAATTGAATCCAACTTAAAATTAAATTGACTAATGAAGAAGAAAGAAGCAAGTAAATTGCAGTTACAGAATTGATCCTTTTTATATACACATGAATTTATTCAGTCAAAATGTAATCATTCAGAAAACATTGTGTTGACATAAAAAGTGGTTAAATTAATTCGATGTAATTTAAAATTAGTTAAACTATCAACATCCACGCGGCAATTTATTTATTTATTTAACTCGTAGTACATTTATTTACTTAATAATTTACTGGTGCGTGCACTAGGACCTATTTCAGGTCTAATCCAATGCATGCAACAACTAAACCTTGACTTAATGCTCTTAATTTACGAGTTTATTATTGTTTTTTCCGAAATCTTTCGGGCTCTCATGCTAATCGAGTGATCGTCTGATCTGATAGTATAAAGGTTTGGTCAGCTTTTAGGCTTCATTTGTTTTATTAATAATAAATTAATTATGCAACGTACAGAATCTTGTATAATATTACCATTAGTGAGACTAAAAATCAGAGACTGATAAATGATATTTAAAATCCAATAGAAGATCGAACATTATGCTAATAACAACTTGACAAATTGATTATAGTACAAGTTTCATTCAAACTTTTCTGAGTTTGGGTAATCCAGCAACGACATCTTCTTCAATGCCGCATTCATCATTTCCTCGCCTGATTTTAAAGTAACCTGTAAATACATATATTTTTATTAAATAAATAATATCAACGTAAATGATGTATAAACTCACCTTCATCACCAAAATATTCGTTCCAGGAGTTTGCAACTAACCAGTAATCGACGCCATTCTCAGTTCCCCAACCAATCATCTTAACTGCATGACCACCAAGCACATCGTCAGTAGTCTTTTGATAAACTCCTGGGCAATGATGAAAATATACATTAGTGTTCTAGTCAAGTGAGCAAATACATTTTGAAACAAAAAGTGGAAAAATTGTATTGAGCGTAAATTATGCATTCGCTTCTGCACAAAACTACAAAAAGTAACCTCTGTGAATCAAACATACATATATTACGAACTAATAAATGGTAGAAATATGAAACTCGTGTTCGTACAAATGTGCAACAAAAAAGTGTATTTCAAAACTTACCTGACTTATAACTAGGGAAATCAGCATAGACGATGAAATCTACAGTAACTGGACCATTTGTCATGATTTCCTTCATGATTTGCTTTGGATCGGATGAAATGGTATAAGGTTCCTGGCCATAATGTTTATCCTCTTCAAATGTTTTCTTATAACCAGCAGCACATTTCCTTGAGCATCGAGGTGTTGGTTTATAAGTTTCAGGACAAGTTGGGATGGGCCCTTTAATGTGATGCATGCAAGGCTCGAAAACGTAAGGCAAACAACCATCGCCATGATAAAGGCCACCAGTAACAAGACCTTCATTTTGATAATATTCATAGGCAGATTCTGGGTTACCTCCACCACAACCACCGAGATCAGCACAAGCAACCATTTCTTGTGCTGATAATGATACTTGAAGTGCACCATGAGAGGCGATACAAATACGATCAGACATAGCTTCGACTGAACTAAAAGCCCAACAACTTCCACAGTTTCCTTGGTCTCTGATTGTTCTGATTTGTGTACAGTTGGGCCAAGCTTCACGAGCATCAAAACTTTCTGGTAACTCTTCATTTATTTCGTGATGCACTTGTCTCAGCTTTTTGCCTGAACCTCTTTTAGCTCCTAAAAGTCTCTTAACATATGGTAATGAAGATTCATCAAAGTTTCGTCCAGCCTAAAAGAAAATCAAAAAAGGATGAAATTTTTCTCTTTGTGACCTGATTGATTATTCGACAAAACATTACCTTCCAAGTTGTTCCAATAGAGTTGATTCGATCAATCATCTCATCAGACAATGGATGAACATTTCGTTGAGTAAATAATCTTGCTCCATAAGCAAGGCTTACTGAGAGAACTAGAAATATTAAAGATTTCATTGTTAGAATAGTAATACATAATTTTCGAAGAAGTTATTCCAATAAATAGCATAAAGTAATCACATGTATCATAATTGTGGGAGTTACACTTACCTTATTTCGTATTATTTCTGATTGTTTCAGCACAGAAAATATCATTTTTGAAATCAAATCTAATCTTCAAGTGCATGAATTTTGCGCTTAAGGTCTCATTGACGTCAAACCCAAATCCAAAGATACACCAAAGTCTCATCTTCAGATATCACTTACTTTGAATGTTTCAGCACATTTACCTCTCTTTCAAGCTATTCACAACCTTTTCTGAAAAAAATTGGCAACTTATTCCCTTACCGGATATAATAACATATTCCGGCTAACTAGACTCGTGAAATTTCAAATGAAATTATAACTGAATGAGTTGCGCTTACCCTTTTGTTTTGTTTTGATTAAATATTTGCCTTAAAAATACACACAACTCGCCATTCAAGAGAGTAAATCTTTTTCTTTGTGAACATAAAAGTACATAATTTATTTCCATCAGAATACACATAAAAATAGTCTAAATCCAGTCTACATGTATTTTGTTTAGATACGACACCGGGTCATTTTGAGATTATTCAGTTTCAGACAATTTCCAGATAAACTATTGATAGATTAAGAGAATAGCAGGCAAAATCTTTCGAGTCATTTGGTCAATGATTATAACTATGGGAGTTGCACTTATCTTATTATATTAATATTATCTTATTTTAATAATATCATTTGGCTCAAATTTTGTTTTCGAGAAGTTGCGTTACTTTGTTCCTTGTTGATAAAAACTTTCCAATATTTTTATCTTCAACTTGCATGACTTACATGCAACAGGTAACCGTATGAGTTCTGTAAGAGTTAGAAAACTGTCAGCTCATTTTCCGTAAGTGAAAGTTGGCACACCTCAACGATGGATCACTTCTTTTAATTTATGGACAGTTCTCTTGATTTCGCTCATTGGCCTTAAAACTTGAACATCGATATCTCGAGAATGGCAACACTTACAATCAAAAATTTTCTTTCCTCAATTAGATCCTTTCCTTCAAGATCAGATGAGGAAATGATGAATGTTACATTGAAAGTGATATTATTGCTGGATTGCCGAGACTTTAAGAAGAGTTTATTCTTATCGCGCAATTGACTGAAAGCTTGCACTCTATCCGATTCGTAGAAGTTACAATAAAGTTTTTAATAGCATTTTATCTTCTATTGGACTATCATATACAGTCCAATTTAAACTATAAAACATGAAAAACATTTTCATTTTATAAAATTTTTAATAAGCAAATTTTGAAATGAACTTTTGAACCAAACTTTTGAAATGCGTCTATTACTATTCTCTTTTCGTTAAAAATAGTCTAAACAGGCATCATTCATCTGCTCTTGTTATCCCCAATCTTGTTGTTATGGCCAATCCATCTTATTTTTCTACATTCACTGAATTGATTCCATGGACTAAACCAGAAGTAGTTCACCGAAGGTGAAAGGTGTGTTGGAGACCCGCAATAATGAGCAGATAATGTTGAGGGTCAATCTTTCTAATAAAATCTAACTGCTAATCTCTTCGGTCCGGTTCGATCAAATTGTAGCGCCAAAAAGACCCTCAACGTACAATTTTACAGAATGGAGATAAACACAATCGAATTCAGGGTTCAACTTTTTGTTTGTTAGATACAACACCGGGTCATTTTGAGACTATTCAGTTTTAGACAATTTCCAGATAAACTATTAATAGGTTAAGAGAATAGCAGGCAAAATCTTTCGAGTCATTTGGTCAATGATTATAACTGTGGGAGTTACACTTATCTTATTAGTTTTTGCTTAGATTTGATTGTTTTCCGAGAAGTTATGTTACAATGTTTATTATTCATGAAAATTTTCCAAAATATTTTTATCTCCAACTTGCATGGCCTACATGCAATAGCAAAGATAAAATAATCTACTTTTATTTTGTTACTTTACCTCGGTAATAAAAAATTGGCATTAAGTCATTGTGATTATCACAATTAGTTGTCAATCAATAAAATAAAAAGAGGTAAATATTTAAATACAAAGATTATGAACTTCGAGGAAAGAGTTGGTTTATTAGTATATTTTAGAGTGTATGTTTATTAATAAAAGCATAAAAGCACCACAGATTTGCTAAAAAAGCAACAAATTATTAGCCTATTATCATAAATAAACCAGAATTCACCAGTTTCTCTAATGTTATGCATCACAGTGTATTTATATTAGCGCTGTTAAAGAAGTCGAAGTTTAAACTTTGATAAACTTTTGGATAGTTTTTTTATCAGATTTTTTATCGAAATCCTTTTTCTGCTGTAACTTTTGTTATTTATAATAAGTCAGAAAAAGCACTTGTTTTGATGAATAAGAATTTTTTTCTGTGCAACAGATCTCTTCATTTTGAAGAGAGTGTGAGAGTTAGAAAATTGTCAGCTCATTTTTCGTCGTGAAAGTTGTAGGAATTCCTCAACGACCGACTACTTCTTTCAATTTATGGACAGTTCTCTTGATTTCGCTCATTGGCCTTAAAACTTGAACATCGATATCTCGAGAATGGCAAAACTTACAACGAAATTCTCTCTTTCATCAATATTCTATCATGAGCTATGTTATTCGACCATCTAATATATTGAAATATTAGATTCAAGATCATACAGCTAGATGTTAAAGGATTGTAATACTTATGTTGCCAGATTTGATACTTGGTTTAAAGGTAATAAACGATTATTCAAACACAAAATTTGTGTCTAAAAAGCTTGTGAATGTAAACATAATATTAGAGAATCTGACCTGATTCCTGTAATATCCTTTTAACACACCATAATTGAATGGATTTAACAACTTTTTACAATGGGCTCAAGAAAGCTGAATAAATTCATGGGTATAGAAGAAATCGGTTCTTTAAACGCAAATCACTTGTTTCTTTCTTCTTTATTAGTCAATCTACACAATATATAAAGTCAATGTATCAAATTTTTGTGTCAAGATTGTGGTCAAACTGAGCGGGTTTTAAGAAAAAAAACTACACAGCGTCAAAGCCCGAATTCAACTACATCCACGAAAAATAGGAAACCTCACCTCAGAATTCAGATCTCTGAGAAATTCATGAAAATAGAGGTTGGGGGAAAAAGTGTAGAATCCGTATTCAATAACATTGAAAAAGGGGGAAAAACTTTTTTGTTATTCAGGTTTATGGTTCATTGTTGGGCCAGGATTTTATTTAAAACTTTGTCATTTGAGTAAAGAGTACAGAGAAGCTTTTTTCACCATATTTTCTACCACTCAATCCAACACATCCACTAAATCAACCAAAACAACATCAATTTTTAAAAAAACTCTTCTCAACAAAATTGTCCACCACCATCTAGCATGTCCACTATTAATCGCCATCATATCTCAAAAAGTGGTCAAATTGGGTGGTGGATAATCTTATAAGAAAAAGTGTTTCTGAATACTCTAAAGTGGTTAATGAAAGTGGTGGACGAAAAGTGATGTTTGATTTAGTTGATTTGGCGGATGTGTTAGATTGGATGGTGGACATCACCGTGAAAAGACGGTTAGCATGGGTTGTTAAAAGAAACTTGCGATCAGCCATGATCGCATTAGTTTCTTGTTTATTTAATTTCAAGTTTTCCACTATCATTATCAGTTTATAAAATGAATTTTCCTTCATTTTCAGTAATTCTTCTTGTTTTACTCATGATCTCTTCAGGTTTTGATTACATTAACGATGAACAAAGAGTTATACAGGCATGTAGTTCTTAGAGCAAGTGTATGTATTGATCATCTGTGGTGAGTGATGTTACTCTGGACAAATTGTCCAGAGCTATTGTCCAGTCTAGTTTAATGAAATGCAATCGGAATCATCAATGTCTCACGTCTGGTGCACAATCGTCATTAACCTTCTGTAATTTGTCCAAACAAAAGCACTGCATCAACCGTTAGTAAGCTCTGACCACAAACAGCTTAACATGCATCAAGATGTTATTACTCTGCAATAAAAACAAATAAAATCTTGATAACTTATGCAATTATTTTATGCAATAAAATTAAAACTATGAGATATGAAATATCTCGAGTAAAAATGAATGTCTTTTAGACTTACCTTCGTCCATTAAGCTGGCTCTTCATTTTTCGATGAGATGATACGTTTCGGGTTAGTTGGTGTTCTTCGGATGCAACGAATTTTTGTAGCTTTTAATTGGTGAACAGTAATTCACTAATTTACATCTCTTTCATTGCATTACACTTCTCAGCCTTTTGCATGCTGGATAGCACTCCATTGACTGACTGGATTCCGTGTTGTTTCAAG
Source organism: Tetranychus urticae (assembly GCF_039701765.1). Classification (NCBI taxonomy): domain Eukaryota; kingdom Metazoa; phylum Arthropoda; class Arachnida; order Trombidiformes; family Tetranychidae; genus Tetranychus; species Tetranychus urticae. The sequence goes on along the minus strand of NC_142958.1, from coordinate 16,893,688 downwards.
AACTGTGGACAAATTTGTCCAAGTGTAACATCACTTCCCACTGACTGATCAGAACATACACTCGTTCAAAGTACTGCATGACGGTATAACTCTTTGTTCATCGTTAATATCTGAAGATATCATGATGAACAAAAGAAGAATCACTGAAAATGAAGGAGAATGCGTTTTATAAAATAATAATGAAAGTGGAAAACTTAAATTGAGTCTAACTAAAAGTTAAATTGACTGATGAAGAAGAAAGAAACAAGTAAATTGCAGTTACAGAATTGATTCCTTTTAATATATACACATGTGTTTATTCAGCTTTCTTGAGAGAATTGTAAAAAATGTTTGAATTAATTCGACATAAATTAAAATTAGTTTAACTAATAACATCCACGCAGCAATCTATTAATTGATTAGCTGTATTTCTGAATAATTAATTGGTGCGTGTACCAATCTATTGTCCATGTCTCTACTCTGAATAAGAATCAATATTCATAGAAAGTGTAAATACTGATGTTTTCGTTCTCGAATCCATTTCATTAAAAGGTGTTTGTTTTTAAGTTAAATGTAAAATGCTAATTTCGTCTTCTCTTTATTATTATTTCCTTTTCGTAAAAAGTAGTGTAAATAGACTTCGGTCATCAACCAATTCCTCTTATTCTGTTTCATTGAATGAATTGGTTCCACCACCATGGACTAAACCAGAAATAGTCTTTAGATCCAAAGCTTTACTAACTGAAGGTTTGCTGCTAAAAAGACACAATTGTCACATTTATGTAACAAATTGAAACAAATACTAAAAGGCAAATGGGCAAAAACGAGTAAAAATGAATTTCTTTCAAATTCAAACTCTGTTGGTTTGTAGTTTCATAAAAACTGAGTCCGTTTGTGCTATCAAGAAATCTCTCTTATCAATATTTTTCGAGAAAATCGAGTTCGAAGTGGAAACTTTGATTGCCTTTTGTACACCTATGGAAGCAAATTTTTGCTTAGAACTCATTTCATTAATGTAACTTTTGATGGCAAATCAGAAAATGTACCTCATTAAATTAAATAAAAATTTATGTTTCTTTAAAACAGATCAATTCGATTTTTAGTTAAATCGACAGTCCTTTGTGACCATAAGAGTTAGACAGTTTAAACTTAATATTTGTCCATAAAAGTTGTTTTTACACTTCACGGATTGAATACTTTTTTCAGTTTATCGATTGATCGCTTGATTTCGGCAATGAACCTAAAAACTTTGAGCCTCGATATTTCGAGAATGGAATCACCTACAATCATGATTTTTCGACACAGCACTAGATTTCATTATGGGATATGCTATGTTGAAATTTTCGGATAGTTCAAGAAGCTGTGAAAAAAGTTATAGCGTTTCATTACTTAGATACCAGATTTGATACCAGATTAACAAAGGTAAATGGTTACTTTTGATGTGTTGGAAATATATTTATTATAAAATGAGTTAGATCAGATTTCTTGGATGTTAAATCATATCATGTTATGTCCCATAATGAAATCTAATAATGTGTTGAAAAACCATGATTGTAGGTGATTCCATTCTCGAAATATCGAGGCTCAAAGTTTTTAGGTTCATTGCCGAAATCAAGCGATCAATCGATAAACTGAAAAAAGTATTCAATCCGTGAAGTGTAAAAACAACTTTTATGGATAAATATCAAGTTTAAACTGTCTAACTCTTATGGTCACAACGGACTGTCGATTTAACTAAAAATCGAAATGATCTGTTTTAAAGAAAGATAAATTTTTATTTAATGTAATGAGATACATTTTCTGATTTGCCATCAAAAGTTACATCAAAGAAATGAGTTCTAAGCAAAAATTTGCTTCCATAGTTGTACAAAAGGCGATCAAAGTTTCAACTTCGAACTCGATTTTCTCGAAAACTATTGATAAGAGAGATTTCTTGATAGCACAAACGGACTCAGTTTTTATGTGGCTACAAACCAAGAGAGTTTGAATTTGAAAGAAATTCATTTGCACTCGTTTTTGCCCATGAGAAAAGAGATTCTTGGTAACAAAGCACAGAAAATGCAGTTTTACGCATTTTTAGCATCTATTCACATTGAAATCAATATTAAGTTGTAATACGTTCACGTATTTGAGATAAAATGGCGTGAATTTACAGCCCTGAATGTCTAAAGTCGTTTGTTTTGAGACACACTTCAACTTTGGGCTGATTTGTCTCAAGAAAGTGACCAAAAATGTGAAATTTCATTAGTCTAATCCTCGAATCCCCAATCAGGAAAACACTAAATGCCAAATGAATAGCATTATATCCATTTATACGCAAAGGCAAAACAGCATAGCAATATTACTCTCAATCATGCAATTCCCAAAGACAGCCATGGCAAAAAGGAAATACCCAATCTTGTTCGCACAGAATTCCTGAAAATGGTTTTTTGAATGCAAAGGAAGCTTTTCTAATGAGTTTGCTATGCTTGAATCGATTATTGAGGTAATCCATACTCTAAACCCTTGAATTTTGCGAGGCCATTGAATTTGACAGATCTGATAGCGATCTGAATAAGTCGTGTTTAGCATGAAAACATGTTAACTCATTACAAGGCTCAGATTTAAAGCCCTAAATTGCATGCAATAACAAAGATCAAATAATCTACTTTTATTTTGTTACTTCACTTCAGCTTCATAAAACATTGGCGTTAAATCATCGAGACTGCCACAATTAGTTGTCAATCGCTTCAATGCAAAGGAGTAAGAAAATGAGTTGAATATGTAACCATATTATTTAACTTTAAGACTAATATTTAGGAGATCATGTTAATCAAAAATATAAATTTGTTAATTTCTTTAAGTCAGATCACAACGCGTGAAGATAAAAATATAATAGAAAGGACTATTTTAAAGATGTATCTAATAGATTTGTGGATTGTAGGTGGAATTGTGGAGATTTTGGACACAGAATTGTATTAATAGATTTTTATTTTAGATATTTATCTGTGGTGAAACGATCAAATCAAAATAATGCGGAATAAGATACGTGTAGTGTAACTCCCACACTTTCGATTTATGCGATAACTTTTTGCTATTTATTGAGATTCATCAAAAATCATTTATTACTATCGTTCAAACCATTCTTACCATGAAATCTTTAATATTTCTAGTTCTCTCAGTAAGCCTTGCTTATGGAGCAAGAGTATTCACTCAACGAAATGTTCATCCATTGTCTGATGAGATGATTGATCGAATCAACTCTATTGGAACAACTTGGAAGGTAATATTTTTGTCCAGTAATTTATCAGGTCACAAAGAGTGAAATTTCATCCTTTTTTGATTTTCTTTCAGGCTGGACGTAACTTTGATCAAGCTTCATTACCACATGTTAAAAGACTTTTGGGATTTAAAGGAAGTTCACTAAGAAAGCTGAGACAAGTTCATCACGAAATCAATGAAGAGTTACCAGAAAGTTTTGATGCTCGTGAAGCTTGGCCCAACTGTACCCAAATCAGAACAATCAGAGACCAAGGAAACTGTGGAGGTTGTTGGGCTTTTAGCACAGTCGAAACTATGTCTGACCGTATTTGTATCGCCTCTCATGGTGCACTTCAAGTATCATTATCAACACAAGAAATGGTGACTTGTGGTGAACCTGGGGGTTGTGAAGGTGGATACCTAGAAACTTCCTACGATTATTATCAGACTGATGGTATCGTTACTGGTGGCCTCTATCATGGTGGTGGCTGTTTGCCTTACACTTTACCACCTTGTAACCATTCAGTTAACGAAGTTTTGCCAATTTGTCCAAAAACTTATTTACCAGCACCTCCATGCTCAAGGAAATGTGTTGCAGGTTATGAGAAGACATTTGCCGAGGATAAACATTATGGACAGGAACCTTATACCATTTCATCCGATCCAAAGCAAATCATGAAGGAAATCATGACAAATGGTCCAGTTACTACTGGTTTTACTGTGTATGCTGATTTCCCTAGTTATAAGTCAGGTTAGTTTTGAAATACACTTTTTGTTGCACTTTTGTGTGAATTCGAGTTTCAAATTTTATCATTTCATTAGTTTGTTGAATTTTTGTTTAAAAAAGATTACTTTTCGGGTTTCATCTGGTGAATTAACTAGCTTTTTGCGTCAAAATGCATCTATTAACATACTTTCTCATACTTCTATCATCTAGGAGTTTATCAAAAGACTACTGACGATGTGCTTGGTGGTCATGCAGTTAAGATAATTGGTTGGGGAACTGAGAATGGCGTCGATTACTGGTTAGCTGCAAACTCTTGGAACGAATATTGGGGCGATAAAGGTGAGTTTACACAGCATTTATGGTAATAGAATTTAATAAAATGTATATTTTTACAGGTTTCTTTAAGATCAGACGAGGAAATGATGAATGTGGATTCGAAGATAATGTGATTACTGGATTACCGAAACTTTCACAGTAAGAGGTGAATTAACTCATGATTTTTTGAAGCCTTCAGGTGATTGAAAAAACCGAAATTTTTAATTTTTATAATTCTATAAGTACTGATAGAAATCTCATAAAAATGTATTATGTCTTCAGAATGAAGAATCAGATTTGGACACTGTTATCTATTTAACTTGATAATTTTGAATAAAGATTGTTTCATTTTGACACAATATCTAAAATTGTATCTTCTTTTATCGTTTCACTGTGTAACTTAAAAAGTAAATCCAAATCTCTTATTGTAATGATGATTTCATGATTTGATGATGAAAGAAACCATTTATTTTATTCAAATTCATGCACAAATCTTGATAAATTTTGTAATTCTTTACATGAAAAAAGTGATGAGAAAATATTTATTAGAAAATGTTTAGGCACGCAATTTAGAGTAGACTTTAATGGATGAGGAGAAATTAAAAATATCAAGGTTGGTGAATACTTTGTCTTTTGGTGTAGTGCAAAAATGATTGCAAAAGTGATTAGACGCAATCTTCAAGTCACTAGAAAAAATGAGATGAATTTTGAATAAAAACGTTGAATTATGTGAAGTTTCATCGTTCATGGACTATGTGGAGTTTGAAATTAAAAAGTCCAGCTAAGATCAAACTATTTATCACAGATAGTTTCGTCTATTTTTTTCAGAAACAAAGACATTGACTTGATCACAATGGGTGATAATTTAGTTGCGATCATCATTCATTTCCTCTGGATCAAGTATCTTCTGTTCATCGTCCTAAAGATAAAAGAAAAAAATGAAAATGTTAATTTAAATATCAGGCGGTAATTTGGTAATGTGATCAAGTACCTTTACAATTTGATAAAGATGACAAGTTAATATATTCAGGCAGCCATTGATTCTGATTCTTCTTTTAGGAATGATCAGTTGAAGAGAGGCAATGAACAAGAATAAACCAGCTAAGCCAACACCTATTGCTAAAAACAATGTAGGCACCAGCGATAAAAGCGTGTTTATCAATATGAGTAATCCAACAAAATCAGAACTTAAAGAAAAGCTGATTTCCATCCAAAAAGCAGGGAAAACTATATTTGGCATTTTATGACTTCTTTTGAATGCCTGTGAGCGAGTTATTCCGATATTTAATTGGAGGCGAATAGCGGCTGCTGCTGTGGACCCAGAAGTTGGTTCAATTTCAAACCAAGCTAAATGATCAGTTTCGTTTGGTGATAACCCGTTTACCTTAGTTAAATAATAAGGATCAGCTCCCAAGAAATGAGGTAAAGATAAGAATATTGGAAAGCCATAATTAGGTGTGGATGCATCAAAAACTCCAGAAGGCAAGGTTTCATTGGATCCGTCAAAAGAGTAGCTAGTTAGCAAACTATTGTAACACTTATTTGGAGGATAAATTGAAGGACTAGCAAAATTGTGATCTGCAAATAAGTATTTCCATGTTTCAAGTCTTTTAAAAAGAAAGTGACTCTTTTGATAGGTAAAAGAGAGAGTACGAGACAAGTCTGGAGTAAATAACTTGATGGTTTGAGTCGGGTTATTCCTCAATGAAGGAAACATTTCTCCCAGGGTACTATCATTAAACCGGTTGCAAGCTTCATTTTCACCCGGTTCATCAGCCCAGATACCAAGCTTATCCTGGCCATTAATACGAGTCAGTAGGTTAATCTTGTTGATATCATTAACTCCGGAATAAATTGTGTACAAATAATCACTAGTACCGTTTCTATGGTGAAAATAGGCAAATTTGCCATTATAGCCAGCTGTAGCTTTAGGCGCAACTATGGAGCCAAGTTCCATTAACATATCAGGATAACCAAGAAAAGTCAATTCTTTGATGCTTTTTTCGATAATGAAACCATGATCAACGGAAGCTAAAAATTCTTCAATCAATTTACGCATAGTAAATGATACTTTTTCAATCCAAGTTAAAGTTATCACTAGAGGAGCATTGATTGTATAGACAGTAACATTCTCATCCATAACAGAGGCTTCTCTATCAAAAATCCAGGTTCGATTCCGGTAAAAGCTTATAGTACCATTTGGGTTGATGACTGGAGTATTATGAGTTTTGAGACGATAAGTAAAAGGTCCAAGTTCAACTAGATTAGGTTTGGCACCATCATTTTCCACTTCAGATGGATTGGTAATGTTGTAAAAATAAAATTTATGAAACACAGGCAAAGGCATATCTTTCCAAAAAGTAAACAAAGCTGATCCATTGCTTAGCACGATTTTCTGAAACCAAAAATAGTAGAATCTGTCAACACCAGAGTTTCAAATTCACAGTAATATCTTACCTGATTAATAATCTTTCTGGTAATTGGTGGGAGAAGGAAAAATCCAGTGAAACCAATTGCACCAAAAATAATAGCAAACAAAGGAAGACCAGTAAGCTTGCCCATCACCAGAAAATAGAGGAGACAATATATTTAGAGAAAGATTTGTACCAATGACTCTGGTGTTTCCGATGATGGCGATGGTAATAGTTAATTATCTGACATCCGAAGTTTAGCACAATTCACAGGAAAATTGAAAAAAATTATTAGGTTACATTTATGTCTCATGTTTGTTTACAAGAAACAAAATACGTTAGAAATGTAGATTTCACTTTCTCTTTCCATCTTTCTCGTCCATACATAAACACAATGTGATCATCTTCCTTGTTAGCTTTCTTGCCTTTTTCTGATTGAAGGATAAAGACTCTTTCAACAGTTCATATTTAAGCTTGCAAATGGTTTTTCTAAGTAAATTAAAAGATTTCAAGATTTTGATTAAGAAATACTTATAAAAAGGAGGGCTTTTTACGGAAATTGGGTTCAATTTAACACAAGATTGTTATAATATTAATTCATTTTACCTTGAATGTAAAGTTTCATTGATCATTAACATCTCTCAATGTTATTTGCATGATCATGTTACTTTGTTTTAAAGCAAACTCTGCAATAAAGTTTATAAGAAAACACATCCGAACAAAAAGTCATATCGACCTTCATTAACAAATGAACCTTCAAATCAAGACCAAACCTAATGACCGTGGTTTTTAGCTAATCACAAACTCATCTAAGCTATAATTTTGTATCAACTACCCAATATTATAACTGATATTATATCTAACAAAATTTTACCATTTATCTTTATTTAAATGCCTATTAGAAACATCTCGAGCCTTCATGCCGAAGCAAAAATAACAAAAATTTCAGTTTTCATCGGACAATTTTGCGATATATATATTGAGATGTAATATTTAGATGGACTTGCGGATGAATAAACAATACACTTGCAGCAGGTCAGCCTTAAGTTAATTTTTAGGTATCAACACCTCGAGCATTTTTAATTACTCGAGATAAGAAAACTGAACAAAATAAAGTTCGATTCTGTACATTAGCTATGACTATGAAGAAAATCTTCGATTTTGTTAACTCAACCCTAACCACTACTGTACTATAATCGGAGCGACTATGGGTACTCAATCTTTGAGAAGTGGTTAGTTGGCCATTGAGTTTCAGTTCAATTATATGATTGTAACAAATTTTTTAAGCAATAAATCTAACAATTATTTGCTAAACAAAGTTATCCAAACTTGAAAATAAGTTATACTCAACAGCCGGAATGAAAAATCAGAATTCAAACGATTCCTTGATTATAATACTTTCATTCAATTTGAAATGGTATCACAAAAATTGAACAATAATTAATGTAAATTTCTTACCTATTATCAATATTTGGCACAATGGTAAAGTTAATGTTTAACGGTTGATTTCACATAGGACTTTAAGAGACTCTTGTAAAACACAATCTCATGTTTAAGTTATTTCCAAAGATCACTGGACGATGATTGAAACAAAACAGATTGACAACAATGTTTACTATGAAAATTATCAACAAATTATCAAGAGAAGGAGAAAGAGCGCTTTTGAAATGTTGTTTGCCTTCAAGGAAAACTGGAGACAAAACATTGAGCGAGGCATTTTCTTGAGACGTCATCTTTACATCCAGACGTCATATTCAACATGCCAAGGTTTGATCAGTTTTCTTCTTGCTCTTGATGGCCAGAGTTTACCTTGTTGTTTACCATAGATAAGTCAGATGTTTGAGGAAAATTTTGGGTAAAAATTAAATCAATGATAATTTCAAGTTGCAATCAAGACTCCAGGCTTGGATTTTGGCCGCTATTAAATCATATCAAGATACCTGTTCTCATCTTGTTTTAATATCCATGACGATTGTCAAAGATTTGCTTGGATATCATTTTAGCAATTTTTATCAAACAAAACCAAAGTACCAGAATTATGTAAGGTCAGATGTCTTTGTTTTTGTGCCACCAGATTCAATCTTTTTGAGTAGTTCGATTGACTATTCAAACTCCCCAAAAATTGTTCAAAATAATAAATTGACAATGTTTTGCCAGAAAATGCTGAAATGAAGAAAGGAAAAAAACTGGATTAGTTCCAAGATTCATTTTGATCTATTTAAAGCAACTTGGTTTATTAGCAGACTCGTAGTAAGTCTATCTACTTTATCTGAAAGATAATTTGAAGAAGTGAATTCACAATCCACTGTTAACTTACCACTGTTGATTAAATTCATTTTGTCCAACTGATTTGGTGAGTATGCCAAGCTTTATAGTACTTTATAGCATGAACCAAGCTCGACAATTATTGATTCATTTATTGGTGACACTTCCAGTATCAAAAAATCTTAATAAATTAATCTCGACTGGTTGAAAGGTGGGTGAAAATAAACAACCTTACACTGGTAACGATTGTTGAGATTGGTTGAATAAAATAATCACTCATTTATTTGTACTTTGATTTAATAATTTTAAATTTTTTCAACAGTGACGTTCAAAGACAGAAAATTTCTTAATCTTTAACTGAATAGATTTGAGTAAACAGAACTTAAAATCATGAAAGACACAATTGAAAAATCCATGGAACAAATGGAAAAAGATAAGCAACAGGCTTTGGATAGAGCGCTAACAGCTGAGGAATTGACTGCCATTGCCCAAGCAAGAGCAGAAAATGTAATTATTCAAATCAATTGATCTAAAGTATAATTTTTATGGATATTAATTGGTGTTTTGTTTCATTGACAGGCTGAAGATAAAGCAAGGAATCTCAAAGAAAGGTTACTGGCTATGGAGGAAAAGCTCAAGAAAGCCAAGGAAATTCAAGAGAAAACAATGGAAGAGATAAGAAACAAGAAAAATCGTATAGAAACGGTAAACTTGAATTTATGACTAAAATTGTGAGATAATTTGTAAATAATGTTTATTTTTCACCTATTTAGATACAATCACAGACGGTATCTTTATCGTCAGCTATAAGTGTGCTTGAAGCCAAATCTGAAACTTTAAAGGCGGCTCAAAAAGAGGTAATGTAGGACTCTCAAAAATATATCTATTAGCAACGTCTTAGATAGTCAAAGTCAAAAATTATTGGAAATTTTTTGGCTATGCTAAGATTGACAATCAATATTTGGTTTAGTATAAGATAACCAGTTAACATTGATTTTTTTTCTGTAGTTAATGACACTCGAGGAACAAATGGAAGCAGTAGATCAAGAAAAACAAAGAAAATTTGCTGAAATGGAGGCAGAAATTGCTCGAACTCGGGAAATGAGTATTAAACGTGAACAAGAAATGGTGGCCAAACTGGAAGAGTTGAACCAAAAATCAGAAAAATTGAGACAAATGACCTCCAAACAAACTAAAAAATAAACCAAAACATCATAATTAAAATGCAGACATGTAATGATATTGATGAACTTGAGCTGGTGAACCTAATTGAAAGATTACTAGAATCTACTTATCAATAAGTGGCGAATTTTCGTTAAAAGGATTGTCTATCAAAATGTCTACTGAAATTGATTTTGATTTTAATGTAAAATTACACAATGTATTACACAATAAGAAAATAATGTTTTGACAGACTTTGCCTCAAATTAATCTCGATTGAAACAAATCCAGGCAAAACAAAATTTGACAATGAAAAATTGATTGGTTGATTGGTTGACCATGGTAGGATAACAAGGTGACTGTTCAAATGGTTAGAAAGGGTCTTTACATAGAGCAACGGCAGTGAATCTAAGACATTGAGGGTTCTTATCAACATATTTACGGCAAACTTTGATTGCATCACTAACGAAAGTGTCTGCACTAGATGGGCCATGGGCGACTGGGCCCTGTTTGCGACCATCCATCTCGTATAAAACTCCATTAACTTGGACTAAAGCAATGAAATGACAATCAACATGAGAGGTGGGATCTGGAGCAACAGTTTGACCAGTCTGGGCACAATCATGATGAGTATTGTTGATTTCAGTAGAGTTAACCAATAGATCGGCTTTATCGTAAGGAGACAAGTCTTTTGTTTTATCGATGAACTTTTTAAGACTAGAGTCTTCAGTGAAAGTAACCGTGTTGGTATTATTAGCAACAGCATGTAATATTGCCATGGCACCACAAGCATTTCCAATAGTTTGCTTCATAAAATAGACGTCCTTATCAGTGACAGGCGACGAATCACCGACTGGGATACCATCCTCGACTTCACTCAGAGGATACAAAAGGATTATAGAAACGACTGTAGGACTAGGGATAAATTGTATCGATTCGTCATCAAACCCGTAAACATCGACAAACTTCCAATCCGTCGTAACGCCCAAGTTTTCAATAAAACTGTTCAATACATCTGGATTTGATTCTAAAGGAATCCAATTGAGACTCATGATTTCTTCAAATTAATATAAAAAGACAAACTAAAATTAAAGGACAATAAAACTCGGAGGGTCAACAGTTGAGAAATATCAAAGCAACAAACAAAACCAAGAAGGGTAAACTGGTGATTCAAAATGACACAACATTGATTGAGTTTAATGGCTATTGAACACAATCAGGGAAACTGCTTATGGTGCCACCTCTCTTAACCAATTTCATCTTTTTTTTATAACTCTTTTTTGATACAAAAAAATTGATTGCATTGTAATTTAATTTATTTTCATTTGCTTACAAAACTCTTTAACTTTTTATTATTCTAAACAGGCATTTTATTCTAATTTCATTGGCTCAATTTTAATTTAATTTTATGTACACAAAAGATTAATCATTACATGTAAATATCTTGAATGGAGCAACGTAATTTGTTTTAGCTTTTCTGGCTTGAATCACTTTGATTTTCAAGCGAAAGTCTCTTGGCTTCAGCATCTTCAATCCTTCTTTGAATTTCTTCTTTTAATCCCTGAGAAAATAATTGTCATTAGAATTTGAAAAATTAAATGAAATAAGTGATTGTTGACTTACATCAAATGGTCGATAATATTCATGGACAATAGACGATCCGACCATAAAACAGGCGGCACAATAAAGACCTCTGAAGATTACTTCATAGCTAGACATTTTCAACAGCTGATTGAAATAATTGTTTAGTTACAGTGATGAATGTAAAAATCAACTCTATGAAAATTTATTTAATTTTGGGGTTAGTGTTAATCATAACGTTTCAAGAGATTGTTGTTTTAAGTATGGTGTTCAAGAATCCAAAACCTTTTATTTAGATGACTTGAATTGTTTAGAAAGGCTTCGAGTAATCTGCATGGCATTGAAATTTGAAAAATACGCCAACAAATTTACCAATAGAAACTGGTCTATTGAAATACATTCCCGAGTTCTTTTAGTTATCATTGGATTTAGCTAACAAACCAGAATTTTCTTGGCAATTAGCCTTTCGGCTGAAGGGTGAAAATTATCGTAACAACCTCACTTTATCGTTGATTCATCGATACTCAGATGTATTTTGATATTAATGTCGTAACAAGAGATGCTCTGGTTACTAGTAACCGATTACTTGATAAGAAGGAAAAAAATAGCAAATATTGTTAACTCAAGCCGGCTACTTTGATCATTAAGAAAGTCAATTCCATACTGCATGATAAAATCTAAAAAAGTGATTTAAGTGAATTGCGAGTTTATTGTTCAATAAATGAAAGGAATTGAAAGTTGGTTACAGCAATTTGATCTTACAAATCTTGGCGCTTCAAATTTTGAAGTCATCAAGTAACTCAAAGAGTATACTCTTTGAAGTAACTGGTTACTTGTAACCAGGGAGAAACTAACCACGGTTACTGGTTATACAAATCATTTTATTTGGTAAACATAGCTTTTTTGTGTACAATAAATTTTATAATTTTAGCCGATTGTTATTTGTTGGATTCCAATTTACCGTTTGCTACTTTGCTTCTTTTCGACTTAATGGTATCCAAGTCAAAATTAGCTCTATTAGCTTCAATAACTGTTACTGCTTCCATATTTATCGGTGTTAATGTCGCCCAAGATTTAGAAAAGCGTCGTGTTCGAGCTGCTGTTCTTCATGATCTGCAAAGACTCAAAGAAAAATCAGATGGATTGTGAGACCAAATCTATCAATTCTGATGGAGATGATAAAGCTAACTTTGGTGGTGTTGCAAGTCGTGTCCACTTAGACGAAGACACCTTCAATCAATTGGACAAGAAAGAATTATGGGAAAAATGGAAAAAGCAGGAAAGTTACATCGATTTCTTAGAAAGAAAAGGCGATTGTATTGTGCAGCCTGCGAGTGACCATAGTAGTTTGAAAGAATACGAAGAAAGACTAAAACAACAACAAAATGAAGCTTGTAGACGTGAAAACTACCTTTTATTGAGATTGACACGGAAGGAACAAGAAATTACTGAATACAAGGTATAATTTATTGTTTATTATTGAGTCCTTTTGTTGTAATTTTCAACAAATGGTTTCTTTCCAAATTTTCATTAGTCTACAATTTTTATGTATCTAAATTTCTTAATAATTTCTTATCATATCCTATCTTTCCAGAATCGCATTCAAGCAATGAGAGAAGAATTAATACCATCCGATTCTAGGCTTAATTCAACCTTATTAGACCCTGCACTTAATTTGATGTTTGAAAAGATGAAATCAGAGGTTGCATCTTCTAAAGAACGAGTTGAACAAATGCAAAACGAATTGGCAGCTTGGAAATTCACAACCGACAGGTAAAAAATGTTTACAATGAACACGCTTTTTAAGTTTCCAATTAGATTTGTGCAACTCTTAATTCTGTTTTCAAAATTTTATTCACAGTCATATGGGCAAACAACTTATGGCTAAGTGTCAATCACTTTACAAAGAAAACGAGGAACTAGGAAAGACCATTGAATCTGGGGCAATTGGTAAATTAGAAGGAGAATTAGCTCTACAAAGAAGCTTTGTCGAAGAGATGAAGAAAAGTCAAATGGGTATGTTATTTTATTGTTTTACAGAACTGAAGTTCACTTAACAAAGCATTCGAAAATTGGCATTGATAGTTCAAAATTTAGTATCAAATGGTATTATCGTTTTTTGAATAATTTACATATTTTTGTTTTCTATCTCTCCACAGAAACTGATGAATTTTTATTCGAGCTTGATGAAGAAGTTGAAGGATTACAGTCAACCATTTTCCATCTTAGAAACCAACTTAAGGAAATAAAATCTGAAAGTGATCAAACTGCACCACGTCCAGTTGAACTTACCTCAACGACTTAATTTAACAACAAAACTTTTAATTAAAACCATTCAGTGTTTTAAATCGATAAAGAAAAGAGCTGAATTTCATAGAGTCTGTAAATCTTTGTAATTTGAACACTTCTCTCATTGTACTCTAGTAAAATATTTGTACTCTTTCATCATTGTTTGATGATCTAATTAGATCTAAAATAACGCTGTCTAGTTTTTCATTTACTTATTTTAATTTATAATTGTGATTAGAGGATAAACGTTTTCTTTAAATGCATCAATCACATAAATTGACTAGAACGATTAATTATAACGAAAATAGCAAAGTTTGAATAAATTTGGGTTTAGCTGGAGTCGGAGGAATTTAAATGAAACTGGAATAAATAAAAAATGATCGGTTTAGATTTACATAATATGAATGAGATTTTATGTATCAAAATTGATTAGAAACAATCAAAATATGAAGATGATAGGATGGTTTGAAATCTACAAAATAATATATTGTAATAATTTGTTAAATTATTTGTTTATAATGCAAACAAAGTTATTCAATTTGTTTTTGTACTTTTGAATTTACATACAAAGAATATACATTTAATAAATACAATTAATTTTAAAGAAAATTCATGATTATGTAGTTAAAATACAAATTGACTTCGCATATCTTCAAGTTTCTTGGATACTTCAGCGGGTAAGTAGTTTAGATCTTCTGCAATGGCTTTTTGTTTATTCAAGTCAATCAGATTGAATTGTTCAACGAGATCACCATCAATGACATTTTTGACCGGGAAATAGTAAGATCGGAAAGAAAGATGCTCTCGACCACATAAAGGTGCAGCTTCAGTACGAAGGTGCATTTCAATATGTTGGAAGAAATCATGTTCTTCTTGAGAAGAAAAAGGAACCATGACTCCAACAGTTCCAAAAAGAGTTGTATAAAGAATCAGTTCAGAGAGTCCAGGAATGAGTGTAGTTTTCTGAAGCGAATGAATTATTTCGCCAACATGGAAATTACAGATAGTCTCTACTTTTTGAGATGCTCCTCCAAGCCAACCTCTATCCCATAATGATTTGACTCCAGTAGGATCTTCATCAACATCATCCGTAATACCGTGAGGTAACCTGAGGACACTGAAATTACCAAATTTGTCACCAATGGCAACAGTTTGATAATCAATCAAACAAGAAGCTGTTATCCAACGAGGAGTAGAATCGTCAGCAAAAATCACAAGCTGATTATCTGCAGCCTTATAACGCACAAAGAAAACACTCTCTTGAATATCAGTTACATAGATACGATTTCCCATGGCGTGAACTGATACAATACAATAAGGAAAATGTTTGTTTTCGCATTTACGAAGTAGTTTTTTCTTTCCAATGTCGTAAATTCTCAGCAATCTTCCAATGCTGATCAGAACTCTTCCTTGGAACGGGCATATTGAATGAGGCACATCTTCGATTGGAGTGCTGTGCATCCATTCTAGACGCTTGCCATCATCTAAGATACTATAGGTTTCTATACTGCCACTCTTAACTTTTTTTGGGTTTAGCTGAAGCTCATGAGCAACACCAACAAGAAGAAAAGGAACATCGCCGTGTTGTGCAAAACGTACGATAGATATACTAAGCGCAGCTTCGTTTTGCTTAAGTGGAACTTTATGGTGAGTCTGGCCTGAAATTGGATCAATAACTCTAATTAAAGAAGCCCATTGACCTACTCCAGCCTTAGGAGCACCAAAGATATTCTCAGGGAGATCTTCACTGATAAATGCAGCAGCCATTTCCGCTGCTATTTCTTGTTCGTCTTCACCTGCAGCCTCGACCATTTCTAATGCCAGTTGTTGCTTTCTAGCCTTTTTAGATTCTTCTGTATATGCATTGTGATCTGTTTCAATAATCATCAAGTTACCACTTTCAGGATGAATTGCGAATTTTCTTGGAGTATACTCAAGTGGGAATGATTGATGATTAAATACTGCTCCTAATTTTTCAAGAGATAAAATTCTTAAAGTATTTCCAGAAATAGCAACAATGCCTTCAGGACATTGTTCAGAGGTAAAACCAGAAGCAAATTCAAGTGTCTCATATGACAAAGGAGTAAGATGAAAGCGACTTTGGTGATAGTAAAGTAACCAACAACGACTGGATATTGCTAGAACTGCATCACAGCCTTGCATTTGAATACGGAATAATTTAACTGGTCGAGTTCCCAAATATCGAGTTCGAGTATCAGTCAGATCTCCAGATGCATGGTCAAGGATGAACCTTAAAAGAACACCATTTTGCAAACCAACGTTAAGATACAGCCTTTCACTCGAAACATCTCTCAACTCCTTACTTCCAGCGCCCATTTCTACAATAGAAAGAGATTCGGGGGGTGCAGGTACGGCGTTGTGCGATAATGGTGTGAGACAATCCTGATCAAAATAAAAAAAGACAGTTAATTAAAACTCTTGCAAGCAGATATAGAATTTTAAGCGAATCTTAAAAACTCAGAATGAGTTGTCAACATAGTGAATTCAGCTGAAACACGGACGATATAAAATGTATTCATCATTGATATTTTGAGTTAAAGTTAGATAACTAATTTTACTTACATTAGGATCTAATGAAACAACTCTAACAGTGTTGTCAGCTAGTCCGATTGCTAGAAAACGAGATCTTTGTTCACTAGAAGGCACAGCCCCAAGAGCTAAACAAATGACTTCACAGGCCATATCCTTTCTGTCAGTATATTCATTGAGTTGTCCACTAACATCCATCTCAAAGTAAACCAACTCACCACCGGTTAAAGCAATGACAACTTGCCGATGATTAATAGCACACTTCAAAATGTGCCTTTTACCGGGAGTACGCCATTCATTAACTCTCTTATCTGCGCGAATATGACGGATACCATCAGGATAGATCTAAAAAAGAAATAGAACTTGATGAGCTACTATTCAGGAGTATTGAAAAAATTTCTGTAGTTTGGAATAGAACTTACCTGAACCAGTGCATCAGTTCCTATTTGACCACAAGCAAGGGTCGGTGTTGTTCCCAAGAAACCTGAGTCAGTCACTTCTTCTACGGTTTCCCCGATAGAAAGGACTAATGTGGCATTTATAAATGACACAATGATGTAAGCATCATACTCCTCGTCAGCCCGCCGCTTAACAGTCCAAACAGCATTGGGGGTTCCTGGTAACTCAGATACCGCCATTTCAGAAACTTCAAGTCCATGCCTTAATACTCTTAAAGTGGACCTAGGTCCTCGACCACAGGTCATTAGCAGTTGAGGTGTGTCTTCATTGGCTATATCTGCAACTTGACATGACATTATTGGGGATAACGATTCAAGTTCATCTACTAATACCAAATTTTTTAAAGGTCTTGGATTAAAAAAGAATGTATCGCCCTCTTCAAGCAGCATAGCGCTACTTAATTCAGGTTCATCATCATCATCACCCAAATGAGCTATTTGATACAGATAATGATTACCAAATTCCGAGGCAACAAAGAGGAAACCCGTTTTCAATACACACATTGCAGTTGCAACGGGTACAGTGTCAAAATACTTGAGACGAATTTCCATGACAGTTTCGTCTTCGGTTTCTAGAGTAATTTTAAAAATGTCTCCTTGTTCAGTCTGAACTAAAAAGAAAAACATTGATTTGGTTTTGTGGGTAGCACAGCAAACAAAAATCATTCCTCGATCAGGATCATCGAGGTCATTTCTCCTACGAGGTATTGGACAACGAATATCATGCTGATCTCCGAAGTTCTTATAAGTAATGTAGTTTTCTGAGCAAACAAGAACACCACTCGGTCCATCAGCACCTCCAGGAACAGATATTAAAAAGTTGCCATGTTCTTCCAAAGGCTCACTATATTTTCGTACAACATGGTTCAGCCCTAAATCTAATTCATAAAAAGTTAATGTTTGCTGAGTTTTTTGAGCAGCTTCGCCAGTAGGATCGTTATCTGCTTCTTCATAGTCCATCTCGAGACAGGCGAACATTGGATTATCAAAGCCCACATCGATACCAACAGTATGATAAACCAAGGTATTTGATTTGTGAGCCTCTAGGGGAGAAGAAATAGTCAACCGCGCTTGACTATCTCTGTTTAAAATATAGACTAATTTTTGTTTCTCAACAGCACCTAAAGTGATGAAGAATAATAAGATTATTAAAGTTTGATAGACCACATTACTAAATTACTAGGATTAGCTTCATTACAAAATTATCAGAACTTCTTAGAGGGTTAATAAATCACAAAGGGTTCATTAGCATAATTTTTCATCATTTAAAATTGTAATGTATGCTCTAATTAGTCAAAATTGCTCATGAACTTACTTATCATTAATGCCCTTCCTTTGGGGTCAATAGCTAAATATTGTCCGGGGACAATTCGACGACATCCAGTTTTGCCGTAAGTTTCTTGGTGAACCTAAAAAGCGGCAACAAAAATTAATAAAATGGAACAAAAGAATAACCAAACATTACCTTATCGAAAACATTTTTAGTTGGATTGTATTCAAGAATGACAATTCGCCCAGAATCAGAACCAATAGCTAAATAATCTTTGGATCCTCCAGTTAAACGAAAAGCCAGCATGGACCGTATTATACCAAAAACTTCAACAGATACGAGAGTATGAATTTTGCCGGTATTTATATCAGGTCTGATGAGCTCCAAGGTTCTTCCTTTAGAGATGGCAATCTCTTGATGTTTAGTGCCAGCAAAATTACCATGAATAGCATGGGTAATCCCACTGGCCCTTTGAAGGGTTATATTGTACAAATGCATGGCACCAAGTTCTAAAAAAACATTTATCTAAACACTTACAATAAATGATAATTTTTTAACTTAAGAATCAGATTCAAATTTTCTGAACCCTTATAAATACCGAAAACAAAGCGCGTGCTTCCGGAGAGTTGCTAAGCAATCCAATAGTCAGGACAGAAAGATAAAAATAACCGCTTTTTTCAAAATCATAGAGTTTTGATGAAATAAAAACAGACAAATTAAATTTCTTTATAAATTGACATAATTTATTAAAATTAATTAATTTCCTCCAATCAAGCAATTGATAATTTTAAATTTTACCAACCTATGACATTCATCTTAACAGTGATCGATAGTAACAATGAAAAATCATTAACATTTCAATCCAATTTGATCAATAATAATTGTTTCCTAATTTAGACGATCCAAATGATTACCTTATTACCAGTAATGGAATCAAGTTTTGTAAGATTCATCCTTATTTGTCTCTTTATTTCTCACTTTTGTCTTATTGTTCAAATTGTCACTATTATTACTTTTCTCACCATTTAATTCCAGTTTAGCGATATTTTCCTTCTTAAAACTATCACTATTACTGCTGTTATTAAAATTGTTGTTTAAATCACTTGATGTTTGCTTATTAATTAAACTGGCCTCTGTCTTGATAGCCTCTTTATCATCTCTTTTAGACCTTTCCTTTTCATTTTTGGACGATTTACCTCCATCTTCAGGTTTATCAGTTGTTACAGCATATAAATCATCATTTCGATTGAAATGATTTTCCGATTTAAGACAATCAACTGTATTGACAAACCGACAAGTAAAGGTTGTCTGGTCAAACAGAGTATAATTTGGACACAAAAAGTCATATCGATGACCCAAAGCACAATGATGATAAACCTGAAAGAAATAAAAAAAGGGAACAAAATTAGTTGATTATTAAAAATGAATGTGAAATGAATTTTCCATTAGTCATTAAATTGTTGCAAAAAAACATAAAAAGACAATTTGGATCAATTGTTAACCTTAAATTTACTTTTCAGTTACAATAGTTGACCATAAAAATTGCAAACAAATTAACTCTAAGCGTCAATCTTAATTATGTCAACTTGACCAATTAAATGTTAACCATTTCTTGTTATAAGACCATTTAGATGAGCAAAAAAGTGAAGCGCTTTTAATGATGATTGAGAGAGGAAAGTAAAGTGATTAAATTTACCTGACACTTGTGTTCAATGGAAGCATAATAACCATCATGTCGACCTTCACAATTGAAATGAATCTCAGTTGGCAGTGAAATATAGAATGGATAATCAGTTAGATCGGCTCCTTTCAATTCATGAGGGAAATTGGGATCAACCATGTAATCAATTATCCTGTTGTCAGGTCGAGGCTTATAATTTGGTGATAAGGTTTTCGTGGTTGGGGCTGGAGTTGTGGTCGTAGTGGTTGACGGAGTTGTACTTGTTCGCTGTCTTCGACCTCCTTGACCTCGTCGTCCCTTCCTTCGAGGACGATGGGTGGTTGTGGTTGTTGTCGGATAGTCATACTCGTAATCATCATTATCGTCATAATCATCATAATAGTATGGAGCTGGTGGTGGTGCAGTTGTTGTTGTCGTTGTTGTGGTTGTGGTTGTTGAAGGTCTATTTGCTGGTCCTGCAGCCTGGTTGGAACCCAATGGATTTCGAGGTCGTTTACGTCGACGTCGACCTCCTCCCGGTCGACCAGCAGGTCTAATGCGGAAAGGTCGTGGTCCAGGGTCCGATTGGTTTGGTTGGTCAGACTCGCTGGTTGGTGCAACTGTGCCAGTCTGTCCAGGTGAATCATAATCATTTCTAACCGAGAAGGAAAGTACAATTAATTTCGAGTTGAACAAATACATTCAAGTAAAAAAATTAATGAACAAAATGGTTTTCATGATTTTCCTTCAAAAAAGATAAAAAACGTTGCATTTTGTCCGCAATTTCAATTTGGAAAACAAAATCTTCCGAAAATCTTTGAATCTCAAAATTTCCTTTAAAAATCATTATTAAAGCAAATTGTTAAACTCATCTCCTAATCTTGATCAATTAAATTAACTATTAACTTTACAAGAATTTAATTTCTAATCAAATCCATCAAATGCTTATTTTTGTCACAAATCAATAAAGTTTTCCATTCTCACTGAAAAAGCTTTGAAAATGGAATAAAAAATAGCTGAAAATGATTTAAAGGTTTGATTTAAAAGAATTAAGAAAGTTGATTAAATCTTGAATTGAAAGTTCAAATGGTTTCGATTAGATGAGCGAAAAAGAAATTTTTTCAATTTATTTCAATCAATTCAATAATTTTGCGTTTTTCTGGTTCAACAAACAATTGAAACTTTCCTTTAAAAAAGATGAAAAGTTTACAAATCAATTTATTGGGTTGAGTCAAGCAAAACTACGGAGCTTTGATCATCGATATTTCAATTTCATTAATCACCTTCGACTGTAACCTCACATATTGGTGAAATGCTCATGTTTAGTCACCAAAAAACTTCGATTCCACCGTTGGTTCAAAATTGATCTCAAAATAAGCGAAAAATTTCAATTTTCTTAATTTTCCCTCAGACATTGATTCCGTTTCTGGTATATTAGACTTAATTTGTGAAAAATCGCACCAAATTGAGAGTAGTTCAGATCAAATTTCCGTACTTTTTGCTCGACTCAACCTATTATTGAAATATAAATGAATGTTGATTCAAGATTGAGTTTATTCAAATAAATCATGAGATTAAATAGCATTTAATAGATTAAAATTAGATTATGGATGTTTCTATTCCGTCTGAATGTTTCTTTGCTTTACCATTAAAACTCGCTATTATACAATTGTCTAACAAATCACGATTCAAAATCATGAGTTTCATGATAAAATTTAATGTTCATCAAACAATTGGTAAACAATTGATTCTGATAAATGAAAAGAGACAAAATATAAAGAAAAAGAAAAAAATGGAAAACAATCCAATTCCTTGATTGACCGGAACCATTGACCCGATCAACCAAGTTGACCAACATATCAATGTATCTATTAAAAACATGTTATATCCAAAAATCGTGTTCGAACTAAATAGTTAAACTAAAATTGCGAATAATTGAAATAAATTTATGCTCATTTGTTAACAACGATTAACATTATTTTAAAGGAAATAAGCGCTACTCTGAATGGGACAAATTTTGAGTATAAGTTGAAAATTTTGATGATTTAATGTTATTTTTTGAGCAAATATGAATAATAATAACTGATCAACAAATACGGTTATTTGTGAATGTAATATCAAAAGTAATCAGACGTATTAATAGCAATGAGAAAGTTAAATTGTAACAAACCGAAAGACAAACCCAAATTTTTAGGTTTAAAAGTGTGTTTAATAATGATTATTGTAATTTAGATTGGATCAATCAGTTAATTTGTTTTCACAATTTTACACACCAATTGATGTATAAAAAGGTAAACCCAAATGAAAATAAACTTTCCAATTTGGAAGCATTTGTTGGTATAAAAAGTAACTTAATTGTCAACATTTATTTCCACCTAAATTCATAGTTTAAATCACCTTAAATGGTAAACTAATGAAGTGAAGTTGATAGCCGGCGTGAAAATAACAGAAAAACATGCAAAAATCAGGCCAATTTAAAGTAATATCAAAATCTATCCGATTAACAATTCTAATAATATTGATATCTATCAAGTTGATAAGTCTAATGGACTTTATTAAAACACTAATTTTCATTTTTGCTGTTCTCATTAGTATTTTGTATTTGCAGTCGAGATGAGGAAGTGAATGAAGAAATGAGGGAAAATTAAAGACGAACCTGTAATTTTGAGGCTGACCGCGGTCATTTGTCCGATCGAAATTATTATCGTCATTATTGTTGTGTTGGTAGCGGTGACTTGGTCTGGGCGTTGTCGTGGTTGTTGTTGTTGAAGTTGTGGTTGCAGTTGCTTGAGAGTAAAATTGATTACGATGAGATCGATCATTTGAGTGGCGATTATTCAATCTTGGGTTTGGATTGTTTAATCGGGTTGTTGGTTGATCAGGATAATCGTAATTGGGTTGCCTCTGTCTGTCACCATCATAGTTGTAATGATAATCTCTCGAGATTGGCCTGGTTCTGGTTAGTTCGGTTGATGCTCGTGTTGTGCTTGTTGTACTTGTTGTTCCCCTTGTAGGTCTACTTGTGGGTTGACTGGGTAAAGGTGAGGCCGTTGTTAAGCCTCTTCCATTGTAACCAACTGGTTCATCTTCATCAACCAAATGATCAGCAATCATGGTTCGATAGTGAGATGATGGTCTACGACCAGTTTGAGAGTTTCTATGAGACTGAGGTCGAGATTCAAACTCAGAGTTGCCCGACTGATAGTGGGACAGGCCGACCATTGAAAGATCCGAATAGGTTGTGTAAGGTAGAGATGAAGTTAAAGTAGGTGGCAATGTGGTTACAAAGTATGGACGTGGAAGTTGCTGACGAATATCTTGGTTGGGAATTAAAATGGTCGGAGGTCGAGCAGCATTGATGTAGGCATGATTTGATTGACGGTAATCACCAACAGTTTGAGGTCTAAAATAGCGAGCTCGATTACCACGGACAGAATCAGAGTTTTCAGTGGATCGTATTAGGGAAGGATGAAGTTGACGGGAAGAAGAAGAGGATGACGAGGATAGACCTGATGATGAACCTGGAACAATACCAGTGAACCCACTTTCCAATCCAAGAGTTTCCCTGTTTCTTGATGGTGAACCTCCTCGTGACTCGTAGTGTTCATAGTTGGGTCGATATTGAGGGTTAGACTGTCCATTATTGGTATTACCGTCTGAACCCGATAATAAACTTGACTGAGGTCGAGGTAAAGTACCTTCAAAATCCTCTGAATTGCTTTTAAACCTTGAAAATGAATTGACTGAGTCTAGTGAGTCCGAGTTGCGAAAATTTTGCTTAAAATGTGGACTTCGAGGCTCAATTGTATCACGAATTTCACTTGACCCAGGGTCAAGCAATTCTTTACCTTCTTCGTTCTCTTTCATGTCAACCTCCATAAAGTGTGATATTGGATCACTTCTTGGTTCCATGTTGGGATCCGATTGAATCTCTTTAATCTTGATTCGACGTCGACTTCCAAATGAAGTGGATCTTGATCCATGATTAGCTTCGTAGGGAGATGCGGATGAAGCTGATGAAGCTGATGATGGCGATGCTAATAGGGAAGCTGAAGATGAATTGTAATTCCTTTTGGCTGATGATGAACTGTTTGGCACAATAAAATCGTCAAATTTATATTCAGAATTTGATTCAATGAGATGATCAGCAGATGGCAACAAGGAGGGTGACTGTTCAACTCGACGGACTCTCATTCGACCTGGCCTTCCATTGGGTAAAATGGATCCTGATCGAGGAGCCGAGGAAGATTTAATTTCCTCATCAGATTCTAAATAGGAAATGTCACCTCCATTTGAATCAACTGAATCTTGCATGTAACCATACCGAGTGTTTCCTCTAATTGTTTTAGCAGGAAGAAAATAGAATGAAGTTCCATCTGAACCAGAATCATCATTTAAATCTTCAAACAATTGATCTTGACTAAGACGTCTCTTTATCTGTAAAAGCAACAAAAAATAAATGAACAAAAATTAAAATCGCAAATCAACATTCACTGAGATTCAAGTGTAAAAAATTGGAAATTGAAATAAACTCGAATCATTAATCATTGATTTTTCTGCTAATTATTTGATTCTTTATCACTTTTTATTTAAATCACTGATTTGATGAAGAC
The DNA here is from genome assembly GCF_039701765.1 of Tetranychus urticae. Lineage (NCBI taxonomy): Eukaryota > Metazoa > Arthropoda > Arachnida > Trombidiformes > Tetranychidae > Tetranychus > Tetranychus urticae. The sequence continues at coordinate 16,869,169 of NC_142958.1, read as the reverse complement.
AAGAAATGAATTGAGCTTTCCATTAATGACAATTTGAAAGTGAAATTTACTTTAAAATCCAAACTCATTCATTGAAACATAATTAAGATTAGTGTTTGAATTGAGTTTTCACTTTCAATTGCTATTCAGGTTAATCCTGATGAAACAAAGAGTTGAACATGAATATAATTATACCAACAATTATAATTAAAAGGGTTCAAGTTAAAAGTGAATCAACATTTGAAAGGTTAACAAATCTGTAGGCGGTTATTGTAACAGTAAATTACAAGAAATGATGATTAACAATTGACGGATCGATGAGATCAACTTGGTAAATACGGTGAAAGCGATTAATTATTGGTTAATAATAATAATAATTTATAAATTTTCGCCGTCTTTAAATTGTCTTATTTGACAAACAATTAATGATTAAAGTGATTGATGTTTCCATTTTTTTGTTTGAAACATTCAACGACAATCAACCAATTCAAAGGAAAATTTTGATTGTTAAAGTTAAAACCTAAATAGGCTAATGTCATTTATTGTAATAATAATAATATAATCATAATCATCGTCATCATCATTATCATTCAAGGTAATCAAATGATTGTTTGTCAAGAAAACTGTTCAATCCAAAATAATGTTGATTAACCTGATTAACATTTTTTGCTTCGTCTTCAGACATTTCTTTTAATTCACATTACATTTCCAATCATTAAGTGATGATATAATAATATCGTCACATTTTCACATCAATAATCAGTGAAATAATCATAATGAACAGATTCATCTTTTATATTGCAAAAAAATGTTGATCTAAAAATGATTAAATTTTTCTCAAGAATCTTTTATTTCTGCTTTTTTTCATTAATCGCATTGAATAAGCTTTCATCGAGTTCTAAAGCTCTTCTGATTAACCCTGAAAATTGACTGAATAAATTGTTACAGTTTATCATTTGCTGGAAATCATGAAATGGTAAACTAATCAAGCTTTCACTTGAATTTTGTTTTGCTCGAAAAGTATAACAGCCTGTAAAAAGGATGATCACCTCTTAATCAACTATTGATCTTGATCAAAATTAGTTGATTTGGTTTAGTTTGAAAAATGCGGCTATTTTAATCTGTGGCTCCATCTCATAGACCATTCAATTGCATTATTAAATTGAGTAACAAGAGTTAAATGATAAATAAGGGCAAATCGGTTCATTATTACAATTGTTTCTGTATATTTTCAGTGTGAATTTTATGTTTATTTTCTCATAACTTTTTCTACTGTGAAAATTAAGGAATTTAAGGTCAGTTTGATGTTAACAGATGAGAAAATCGGAGTTTGATTATCGAATATCAAATTCCAGGTCGAATGAAAAAAGGTATTTTTACGAAGTAAGTCAACATTATTTGTCAAAGTAAAGGTCAATTTTTCAAGGGTTTTTGGTACAAAATCCACATCTTTAGGTACATTTTTTGGTGAATCTTCAGGATTACTATCTAAATTAAGACTGATGTGCAATTATTAATTGAACGACGAGAACCTGTTGATTTAATACAAAGTTGCTTCACTGTCCATCATTCATTGCAGGAAAGATTTCGTGTCCATCTCTGCTGTTCGTGTCCATCATCCATTTTTATCTAATTATCCAATAATTGTAATAACTTGACCATATTAGACTAAACAAGAAAATTAACCAAATATGATTAATCTAACCGAAATGCTTGGCAACTGTTCATCACTGAAACCCATTACTAATTACTACAATAATTATAGCTTTGTGCTTCGGATACTGCAGCTTTGTTAACCTGTACCAAGTGGAAAATTTTCCTATCAATTTTAATTGATATTCACGGAGTTTTTTGCCAATTTAAACAATAAGGAATGATGATAAAACGAGATTATTTGGACAAAATTTGGTTTCAATTGACTATCTATCTAATCATTTGTCCCTAATATGAATTTGCACTTGAATAGGTCACAATTAAAAGTAATCATGATAAACAAAGATTAACCTAGCTTAATGTCAACAGTGTTGAATGAAAATTTGTTTCATTTCAAAGCAATTAGCCAAATTGCATTCATTCAATTTAAAGTTACCTTTAAAAGTTGCTAAAAAATTTCATGGTCAATTCATCACCTCATTTCCTCAACAAATTGGTCTCACTTTTACTTGACCTCATCTTTACTTCCTAATTTTTTGCTTTTCACCGCAAAAAGAGCAAATCAATAAAAGATGCTGAGAAGATGATAACGAACAAAATCTCATTAAATAGGTAAGCAACAAATTAAGCATAATAATCAAATAATAACCAGTAAATTAGAAGGTAAAGAAGGTAAACATTCAATTTGAATTTCATAAACATGCAACAAACTTGCGCTTTTAAAGATGATTTTGTAGAGGAAAATGTTTCCAGGTAAAAATTGAAAATCAAAGGCAATCATTAATTGGTTTGAAAGGAAAAGAGAAACTAGAAAATGAAAATAAAGTTAATTGTAATGATGATTAGAGAAAAGGTGAATTACAATTTGGTGATTTGTGACCTCGTTTAAGATGATTTGATCAGACAATTTTTTCTCCTCTTCTCTTGTTCATTTGCTTTATCCAAAAATTCATCATTACCTGTTGAGTTGTAAAAACAAGGTAAACGCTTCAATGAACCTTTTTCCGATCCAAACAAATAAAAAACATTCAACTCGATTGAATTCAATGATATCTATTGTAGAATCCAGTAAAAATATCCAACATGAATTTGAACATTTTTCACATTTTCATCAATTTCTCAGCGAATTTCATTAAAAGATATTCACAGACAGATCTGATAAAATGTTGCTTTATATTTGAAGGCTAATGAGAAATTATTTTGCACTTTTACCTGAGAAAAGAAAAGCATGTTCAACTGAATGATAAAATGTTACTTGAAATAAGGTTATAATTGTTCACAGAGTGAACCTGAATCAATCGGCAATCCAATTGCAAGTCAAATTGATTAAATTTTGTGTCAATTTTTTGATAACAATTTTCATGTAAAATGATGCCAATCGATAAACAGTTGTTCACCTTTTTTTGCTTACAGATTGACTGTGATGGTGACTTTAGGATTGTGATGCTCAAAGGATAAGAGTTTACTTGGTCCAAAAACGCACTGAAAATTGTTCAATGGACGTGATAACGTTTCAATGATGAATCGTCTAAACGCTTCTCTTTAGATGTTCAACACTATTATTTATATCGGCTTTCTAATCATTTCTCAATTGTTTCAATAATCAATTCATTTCACGGTGCATTGTTAACCGCTGCACTGAACGGTAACGTTTAGTTCATCAATCACCAAACAATCGAGTTAACCGGAATTAAAAAAATGCCAAGTTTAGGTAAATTGTGTAAGTTTGGTGTTGGTTAAATGAAAAGACGAAAATCTGGTCTTATAAACTTATCTGGATTCATTTGGAAAATTTGCTTTCATTTTCTCTCTGTAAATCTCTAAACTGATTTGCTGGTTGAGACTTCACTCGTTAAAGTTCATCTAATTATTTTGAGCAATTAAGAATCCTTTAGATGGAAACAAAGTCTATTAACAGCTCTTAAGAGCTTAAATGTTTAGTAAGACCAACAAGTATCGGGTTGAAGTGCCATTTGTTTTTAAATAATGTAAACCTTTACAAATCTCAAACCAAATGTTCAACTATCAATAGGCATATTATCGGCGAAAGGTCGACTCACTGTAACAAATTTGTGCGAAAAGCGCCAAGGCTTCAATGATCAGACTTTACAAGTCAATCAAAAACTGGACGCTCAGTTACACATTGTAGCTATACAATTTCAGTCTACCCATTCCATGAAGTTCATTAAAATTTATCAATATTTATGCAGTTATCTTATCCGTTTAAGCAGCTTTATATACCTTTTACCCAAAACAAATGAACTATCAACTTGACCAGACATGTCTTATCCTAAGTATAGAACCTTAAATGTCTTCATTGATAGAATCAAATCAACTTTGATTGTCTGGTTATTACCATTTTGAAACAATTTATTTGCATGGACAACCAATATCATATGATAACAGTGAAAATAACAAAATGAAAATTTTAGTGATCTTCAAATGAAACCCTTTATAATGTTTGGCCTTATATTATTTCAGGACTAACATTGAAATAACTGTTACAATAGTTAATTATACCCGTAAAATGCTGATAAATTGTTGCATTAATCATTTTCATGTCAATTTTGAAATACATCTTTTGTTATCTTCATTCCTAAATGGTCAATCAAGGTGGTATTAAATGTTACCACTATCAAAGTAAAAATATATTTAAATTATAATCCAAAATAGATGATTGGAGTGGAAGAAGAAGTTAAATAATGTTGATCAAAATAAGATGGCAGGAAAGATAGTTAGTTGTTTACAATCTAAATTGGGTTCAATCAAAAAATCGAGCAAAAGGTTGAAATAAACCCGAAAAAGTATGGTAAAGTTACACCTTTTTTTAATTAACATTATCAATGAAAAGCAATAGATTTGATTGTACAGCCATCAGCTGATGAATCAAAACCAATCAATTGCCTTTCATCAATAAGTAATGAAACATTTGCTATTAAAACTTGATTTCTCTATCAAATCAATTTGAAGCAATTATTAATTGAAATTGTTAATTGAAACATAAATTATAAACTCGGTTATTTAACCAAAGCTATGGATTGAATTTCAAGGATTACCAATGATATTTATTATGGGCTGGTCAAGGTGAACCCAACTGTAGTGGTTAGTAAAGATTAAACATTTGCTACTTGGGAGCAATTAAGATCAATGATTAATTGTTGATTCTGTTTTTTATAACATTTCTTGTTAAAGTGTAAAAATTGTGGTTAAAAGTGAATTAAATTGTTCAACATTTGATGTAAGGTGAGGTTGGTTGAAATGAAAAGTATTGTTGATGGAAGGAAAAAATTGAAACTTACAATTTTTTTGCTCAAAGTGCTATTATCTTTTAATCCAGGTTTGATTGCTTGATTAACCTGACAAAGGTTAATGATGATAATTGTTGTAATCAATATCCATAAAGTAGATTTGCTTGATTTCATGATTTATTTTTTATAATAATTGTTTCCAGCTTTAAATGTAAAACCAAATTAGCAAATGTTGAACAAACGCACAATTATATTTTAGATGAAGATGATGATATTAATGATGATGGGAGTGATGAAAAGATGAAAAGATGATCAAATGATATTTGCTTTAACTTTTTTTTTAATACCTTTACGGGTTCGATTAACGGAAAGGTCAGAATCAATTTTCTTTAAGATTAACCAAGTTCATCTTATTTGGACAACTTGGAGGTTAACATCCAAGTTTTCCGGTAAATTACTTGTGTGTTGACTTGATTAACTGATCAACTGATTCTGGTTTGGGTAAAACAAATAATCCAGTTAAATTGATTGGAAACAAATTGGCAAACTGTTAACACCAAGAAAAGGTGAACATGGAATCTTTGTGCTGATTTGAATGGAAACACAAATTAATCATTTCCAAATGATCAATCACTAAATTTGGTAATGACACTGAAATTGACTGTTGAAGATGATGTTGATAATGGCGTTGATCGAGAACGGCTTCAAGAGTTTGTAAACAACAGAGAAAGTGAAGGTAAATGAAGCAAATTTGTTGAGATTGTGAAAGGTAAGAAGAACAAAAAATAGCTAATTTAACAGCAATTAAGATGAGCACAAATTGCGACTGAATAATAATGATAATAATAGGTATAAAAGGGAAGAAGGTTAATTTAGATTATTACTCCTTCTTGAAGAGCAAAAACAAAACAGCCAACAGAAAAAAAAGGAAAGACTTTAAGAGTTAAATGAGCAATTAGAAGAGTATTTAAAATGTATTAACAATTGGCTACTTTTAGGTCCAAAGTAAGATCGATGACCGCTCCTTTTGTTTTAATGATGAGAAACGGTAAATTAGTTTTAATTGTATTGAGATGTAAACTATTGAGATGTAAAAAAGATGCACGTAATACGGTCTTGGAAGCAACGAAAGAATGGTTATTTAAGCTTTAAAGATGACAATCAAGATGAGTTGAATCAAGATAATTAGGATGATTTAACAATGTTAATGTTGACTCTTGAAACTGGACACTGTTAATGGATCAGCTTATGTGAAAGTTGACAAGTAACTGTAATGATAATTGTAATTGTAGTTTTAATTTAAAGGACAAGGGAAAATAAAAGAGTTGAACTTGCCGGTTAACATGTGATTTATCCAATGGCAAAACCAGTAAAACAAAGTAAATCCTTTTTTCGGGTTTTTTGGGTTAACTTGAAATTAAACAATTTACACAATTAGAGTGTTGATCATTAGATGAGATGACAGTTAACCATGGGTTAACAATGGTTTTTGGTTAAGTCATGTCAAAGATGGAAACACATTTTTAATGATATTTTTGTATGTAAATTGACGGGTAAATTGGGTTTGGAAAGCGATTGATTTCAACCACTTTTGGGTTCACTTTTCATTTAACTGGTAACAAAACATGGTGAACCTTTTACTCGTGTTAACTGGTACTGACTGAGCGAAGTCAACATTCGTATGAAAAAGCGATAAACAAGAGTAGAAAAAATAAAAGAAGAAGAAGAAGAAGATGAAGATGAAAAGAGGGAAGATGATGGGAGGAGGGAATCAGAAGAAGTGGAAAAGATTCAAATGAATGTTCAATATCGCGTCAACAGGTTTCAAGTGAACAGAAAAGTGGATGACTGGATCACAAGCAGGGGAACCGTTTTTTTTCGTGTTAATCTGTATAACTGAATCAAGGTACGAATAAAGTTGATTTTAAGGTGTTTATCGGGAATCAAGATATAGAGCAACTCACTCAGCTGGAGTATGCTTTTTTTTCATCTTCATCGTCTTCATCATTTTTCATCTTTGTCGTCGTTGTCTTCATCATTTCGTCTTTTCATTCAATTTTTTAGTTAAACTTACATTTCGATGGTAAAATGTTTATCAACCTTCTTTGAAAGACTAGTTTAACGAGATTTTCCGCTTTTCTTGAACAGTTTAACTTTTAATCGACTATTAATCTGTTTTCAATCTCTTTTTTTTGCTCCTTTTAATTTCAAAAGCATAACAAGTTAGATTAAATAGATGATTACAATCAGAGCTTTATTTAAGCTCATTTCATAGCTGATAATACAATGTTAATACGGATAATGGTGCACTTTCAATTTCATTTGGCATTACTTTACTTTCATTTTCTTGCAGCGTCTTTATTGTGTTTGTCAAGTCATTAGCATTTTACGTTATTGATTAATTGTCCGAGTCAAATTATTTGTAAAGGTAGGACAATTATGCATTATAATGATAATTTAATTGAATCTTTTTAATTTCCAAGTATTGTTGAAATGGTTTGGAATGAAAAAGCAATGAAATCAACAAAAGGCTTCAAGAAGAAAAGAGAAGGTAATTGGAATTGTGATTACCAGAAAACTGTAGATTATCATATTTTTTAATCATTATTTTAAATCCCTCTAATTGTCACCTTATTGGGTTCAAATTGTTCAGTTATCATTATTGTTGGTCTTTCATTGGATCAGTTGATTGAAGTAATATTAAACATCTTTAATGAATCCATTCAATTGAAAAATAATACATTGAATCTCAACGAGACGGTAAAAAATATGGTTCACTTGAAAATGTTTGATTTTTGGTGCAAAATTAGAAGGGAAAAATGATTTGAGCCAAAAAAAGTAAATGAAATTAGGCAAATTAAGTTTAATGGTTAACCTTTTACAAGTTAACCAAAGTGATGATGATGTTGATGATGATATGTGAATGAGTGAGTAAAACCAAGAAAAGAATCGTACAAATAACTTGAGAATTTGTTCTCAATAAAAAACCGGTTCAGATTGAACATTAACTATCCTCACTATTAACATCATCTTCATCATCTACAGACATAAATGTGTTCCTGAAATGGAAAGCTACAAGTCAAACTGACCTGTAAAAGTGACCCTTACAGGAAGCTTTTTTTTCTCTCAAAGATAATCAGTAAGCAAATTGACTTTACAATCAAACAATGATATTAAATAATGACCTTGATAATTTACCTGAATCCATTTCAAGATAACAATTAAAATTATCAAAGTAGACTGGCCATTGGGCTGGCCAAGTTTACATTTCATTGCTATTATCAAAAATAATTACTATTTTATTATAATTTTTTATTGTTAATATAATGTGATTTAGTCAGCTGTCTATTTGATTGATAATAAAGACTTTGGCTAACAATGAAATTTCACGTCAGTTTAATAGAAACTATTAGGTTTCTTTTCAATTTAAATACACAAATGATGAATACTGTGATCTATTATCATTGGTCTTTTTTAAAGCAACTTTCAATTGAAAATTTATCAACCGAGCTTTATGGTTTAGTTTATTCAAATTGCATTTTAATAGCAAGTTAATGGCCACAATCAATCGCTTTCATCATTTAATAATTTGATTCATCTAATGGACGGTTTAATTTAGAATGAGTAAAGTAATTAAGATTTATGAAAGAGTAAGGAATGAGGCAATTTTTTTTTCTTCAACAAAATTTGGTTCGAACGTTTAATAAAAAAGATTAAGGTGTTAAGGTTCCATCAGTGGAAATATAATTTCACACCAAGCATATCAAGGTTATTTAAGGTAAGTGAAGATTGTTGCTATTATTTATATGTTGCTGTTCATTGGCCAAATAAAACTGACCAAGAAAGGTTGATTCAATAGGCATAAAATTAGTGGCCACGACGGTCAGGGTCACGTTGTCGAGGAGCTGCTTTAATGATGTTATCAACTCGTAAAATCATTTCAGCGGCTTCAGCAGCACTTAAGAGAACTTGTCTTTTGACTACAGCTGCTTCAATAATGTTTAATTTAGCCATATCTTCAACAGCTCCATTCTCCATGTCTAATCCGTAACTGTGTTTACCCTGTTGGTGAATTGCTCTGAGTTGAGAAATAAGTTGAGCACTATCGTAACCACCATTATCGGCAATAATTGTTGGAAGTTGTCGTAAAGCTTTAGCGAATGCTTCCATAGCAAACTGTTCTTTACCTGGTGTTTCTGCAGCAAGTTTAGAAACAGCATTAGCCATCAGCATTTCAGATGAACCACCACCGTAAATGATCTTAGGAAATTTAACAGTTTGCGATAATACACAAAGGGCATCGTGAAGCGATCGCTCGGCTTCATCGATAATTTGCTCAGTTGCTCCACGAAGAACAATTGTACAAGCTTCACCAAGAGGAACGCCAGAGAACTTGAGCATTGTATCTCCACCGATGATTACCTCTTCGATCAAGTCACATTGACCAAGTTTTATCTGAATAAAGATAAAAACACAGATTAATTAATTTGTATAAAAGTCTTAGGTAAGGTATTAAGGTAGGAATACACACTTTATCAGGGTGACCGAAAGTAGAAACAATTTCTCCTCCTGTTACAAGAGCAAGTCGCTCCACTCCATCGAAATCAGCATGTTCAATGGCCATTACACCAGCGTCAGCAAACAATTGTTCAGGATAATTATAAATTAATTGACGATTAACAAAAACATTAATGTTATGAGCTAGAATTTGGTCAACTTTATCTTTCATTTTTTCTTTTTCTGCCAGCTCGAGCTCAGCTACTTTGGCAATAGAGTCTACCTTAACTCTTGAACCGAAAACTTTAATTTTATCAGTATCCATAGGAGTATTGGCGATCAAGATTTTAGCCTTTTCAATTCTCTTTGGTTGGTTAACTCCTGGTTTCTTATCCAAAAGAAATCCTTCATCTAAGAAAGAATCAGTCAAAGTACCACCAGGTTTCTTAATAATTTGAATCGCATCAAGATTTCCTGACCCTTTTAACTTAAGAATAGCCTTTAAAGCTAGCTCTGAGAAAAATTCTTTATGTTGAGAAAGAATTTTAGAGCTAAGGGTTGTTCGCGCAATATTTAATAGATGAGACTTGAATTTTTCCTCATCAGCACTATCATCGACAGCATTATCCTCTAAAGCTTTACGAGCAACAACCACAGCCTGTCTCCATCCAGAAATGATGGTTTGAGGGTGAATTTTCATATTTATCAGTTGTTCTGCTTCCTTAAGTAATTCCGAGGCTAAAACAGTAACACTGGTTGTACCATCTCCGACTTCATCATCTTGAGTCTATAAGTGATTTTGAAACAATTAATTGGAGTCAAACATTTCTTACGATCAATATTATTACGATGAGACCATGCTTTTTACTTACCTTAGAAATATCAACAAGAACCTTAGCAGCAGGATTATTGACTCCAATACTTTTCAAAATGGTTGCACCATCATTAGTAATTTCGACCTTATTACTTCTACTGGTACTACATAATAAAATTTTGTCCATTCCTTTAGGGCCAAGAGTTGTTTTAACCAATTCCCCAACCGTAATAGCACCAACAAATGAGCTAATTCGAGCTGCTTCAGCTTTCTCCTCATCGGCACCAGCTTTTAAAACTTGAATAGGTTTCAAGGGGTTGGTTATGTTCGGCATCATCATCATTTTGAATTATTTAAAAGTAGTACAAGAGGTTGACAAAGAAAGACAATTAAATTAATTAATAATAATCAGAAAGATGACAAGAATAAGAAACACTCTTTAAATCAGAAACAATGAAAGTTGAACTGAGAGAAAGCACACCACCCTAAGCTATCTCTCACACTTTATCTTTTTCGTTTTTCCCTGTTTCTTCAAGTTTGCCTCTTTTTTTGAATTTCTGTTGAAATAAAATTGAATCAATGTTAAATTTGGTTTGTTGCCCAATTTACAAATTTTTAAGCCACGAAAATTTCTATTCTTTCGATTTAAATCAATTTCTTTGAATTTTATCGAGTAAATCTCTCATTAAATGTCCGTAAATTACAATATCTGATAATAATGGGCGTTTTGAATACAATAATTATTGCTCATCGAGGCCCGATTCTAACGTTTTCCTCTTCATCACATCAGACTAATATGGACATTTATTTCAACTTTAACTATAAACACCTAACTTAGATTTTAGCCTGAGTTTTAATCAATCTTTAGCTGTGAATTTTCAGCGTGACTGATTTGTTTTTGATTCTGCCAACAGTCAGATTTGCCTTTGAATTGTTTGATGTCCATAACCTTTACATTGATTCTTTAACTTAATTATTCTAGTCAAAGCCATTACGAATACATCTAGTCTCATAAATGTAAAATCTTTCCGTAAATCGACCATAAATTATGGGACAATTCTTGCGCTAATCAAAAATTTACAGGATCTAGTTGAAATTATCCGGACGGATCTCAAACTATGCGCTCTGTAAATTTCAGGAAATGTTATGTTTAAACAGCTAAATTTGAATTATATGATCAAATTTCAGACAAATTCACTGAACCAACAAAGTGCTTGAGACAATTTAATTGCAATATTGTTTCAAAATCGAAATGATTTCTTCATACTTTAAAATGTTTCAATTTTAATCTTCTTTGGACTTAAACCAGATTAAGTATTCAGGCATGTCCTGCCCGAACTTCAAGCTATTCAATAAATTCTTAGATCTGGTCCAAATCAAATTAAACAACTGCAAATTGGTGAATAAAAGACAATTTATTTTTATTTAAAGGTAGCGGTGTTAATTTCTACCGCCAGAGGGCAATATGATTCTACATTAGGAAGTGCAAGAGACGTTTGCAAATATCTTAAGAATCTTAATATTAAGAAGCTTAATATCATTTTAGTGTAAAATGGATTCTCATATTTTGAAAAAGAAAGCGCTTTAGTTTGGTCTTAAAATAAAAAACTTGGACTAACCAATTGACCTCTTTTCAGAGCTCACTTTCGGTTTGTACACCCAACTATTCAGTTTTCAGAGGTCTCTCTCCATTGTTTATAAGTTGGTCTCTTTAATTTTGGTTATTTGTTTACGTCTTTCTTGTTGGTCCAAATTGATTTATTCCAATTAATTAAAATGGTTAGTCATTTTTTACTTTCTTTTCTTGATCAACTGTTTAACAAATCTCATTGTTTTCACAATCAAGGCAAAGCTAACCAATGGTATTGGACTTGGTGGTGAAACTCGTCAGTTAGTGTTGGGTGATAGTTTTCGTAATTATCGGTGCAATCGTGGCCCTAAAGGCCTACACACTGTTCGGTATGATTTCAAGCCTGCTTCAGTTGATACTACCAAAGTGGGTGATATAGAATTTGGCGAAAACAATAAAGTTACCGTGACTATGCCTAATGTTGAATCAGCTGGATTTTCACAGACGGTCTTTAAAGGCTCAAGGAAACCACATCTCAAAGAATGTGTTCTTATTATTGACAACGAAACCGGAGAATTAACATTGGAAAGGTTGGCCCATAATATTACTGTGAAAAAGACTCGAGCTGAAGGAAGTTCTCGAGCTGGTTTACCTAGGCCTATCACTCCATCATTTGAGACTCAGAATGAAAAAAGTGGATCATCATCTAACAGCAATGGTAACAATGGCAATGGGAACAATAGTAGTTATAACAATAATTCCAACAATAATTATAACCAGCGGAAACTTTCACCACCAATGATCAATGGCTCTATTAATGGCGGCCGTCCTATTTCTCCGAAAGTTTCTTCCTCTTCTTTAACTGTTGGTGGACATCATGGTAGTTTGTCACAAGGAGGATCGCCTTCATCCTTTACACCTAAATCCAATCGATCTTCACCAAATGTTGCATTCGGGTTACATCGTAGTCCTCTTGTGCAGTCCAGTCAACCATCTATGCCAACTAATGATTTATTAACCTCAAATCACATTAAACCTGATGATGAGATGATTGGTATTCTCTCAGAATCATCAAGTGATTCTAGTGAACATGGTTCATCTAGCAGTGATAACAGTGATAGCTCTAGTGATGAAGATGATGAGATCAAGCAAGAAGTTGTAGAAGCCTCGAAAAGTTTGAATGATGATAACTATTCGAGAGCAGGTTCATCTTCATCATCTGGATCAGATAGTAGTTCTGATTCTGATGATGAAACTGGCCCTGCAACGCCAACACCAATGATGACCAATAATTCTAAAATCAAACAAAGTCCGAACAATGGTTCCTCTTCCAGTGCAATTCTTCCAAGTATGCCTAGCATGTTGAGTATGCCCAAATTTACGCAATTAAGTAAGTCGATCAAGTACAATTTACTTTCTATTTACAAATCTATTTACCATGTATTTAATTTTTTATTTTGCTCTTTTTCAGGTGAAGACTTACAACTAAGTGAGTCTGGAAGTGATAGTGATTGAAGGCTTTTCGCTGTTTTCAAAGATCATTTACGGAGTTGGAACATCTGAGACGTTAATGGCTAATGCTGATTCAATCTTGATGCAGAGATACTGAGTAAAGAAAAATTTGCTACGAAAACTTTGGGCAAAGCTTAAATGCTTCGTACAATTATTTTGGTTACGATTAAAAAGTACAATTGTTGAGGATGAAGCTAAACCGAGCATCATTGAAGTAACTTTAATCAAAAGACAAATTCTCAAGTGCTACTGTAGCTAATTATTTTACGAGTTGATAATTTTATTAAAGCAGCTCCTCGACAACGTGACCCTGACCGTCGTGGCCACTAATTGCATGCTTTAAAACTATTTTAATCAAACTTTCGAGGTCAATTTTATTTGGCCAACAAACAGCAACACTTAAATTACAATCTTCACTTACCTTAAATAACCTTGATATGCTTGGTGTGAAATTATATTTCCATTGATGGAACCTTAACACCTCAACTTTCTTTTTTATTAAACATTTGAATTGAATTTTTGAAAAAATTGTCTCTTCTGCAGCATTTCACGAGCCTCAGTGAATTGTCTAATCTAGATGATGGCTTGATAAGTTACAAAATTACGAAATTACGAATAATTGTGACCGGCCATCAATTTATTGGTTAATAAAATTGATAAACTAGATCACAAGGTGAACAGATTTTGAAGCGTAAGCTGCTGAGAAAGCACAGTCGATAACGAGGCACTTTTCATTTTTTAAAGTCTTTATTTTCGATCATGAAGACAAAAAAGTGACAGAAGAGTTGATGAATTTAAACAAAACTATAGCTTAAGATTCTTTCATTTCTCGCAATCTTCTAACAGCACCACGAACAGTAGCTGCAGTGGTTGTGCTAAAGACATAGGCTCCTCCGGCAACTGTTTTGCCACAACCGCGGCAAGACCAGATTCCTACACATGATCGCTTCATTGTTTCCTTTAAAAAACGAATAACACATGGATTAGACCGAGAAACACACAGAACGGAAAATAATTCACATGTAAAATCTAAAAGACACCTACCTTTCCGCAAAATGTACATGTGTACTTTGAGTGTTGTGTGACTTCAATTTTCTTAACCATTTTCCTGAGAGAAGCACCGTACCGAGTACCATATTTACCAACAACTCCTACCTTCTTGGTTCGCTTTGCCTGAAAAACGAGAAAACAAAGAGCACAGGTAAATAGAGGTCCAGATTCAACAATAAAACATTAAACTTACCATTTTAATTAATTGTAATAAATTACTTTAATTTAAACAAGAAAGAAATAAACAAACACTACAACTTATCAAAAATCCAACTTACAATTATAAAAAGTCTTTTCCGCTTCCGAATGTGGTAAGCAATGCCCTCTATCGATGAACGTTAAATTCCTACACCGCTATCTTTAAATCCATTTTTATTTTACTTTTCATAATAATTTTTCATTTCTAACATTTCCTCAATAATAATCTTACCTAATTCATTGATATCAAATGAATTTAAATGCTATTTCAAAATTAATTAATAAGGATTGAAAGTGTAACCCAAATCTTGGAATTGTTTAATCCATAAATCAATATATTAACCAAATGAACATTTTACAAATAGATATTAATCTTGCTCTAAATTAAGATCTATTGGATTTATTGGCTTACAAAATGAAGCAAAATTCATCTTATATTACATTCAATAAATTACCATGCAAAATGAGATTAAAGGTCGATGAATTGAAAATCATGATAATCCTTGACTTGATCTATAAGCTAAAATGAAGGCAAAAACAAGATGAATGTAAATACAAAAATATATTAAAATATAAATAATGGATTGAATGTGAAAATTAATGTGTTACAGTTGAATGTAAAGTTACAATACAAAATAAGTGATTAAGTCTTCAGAGCGTTGAATCTTCAGAGCGCAAGATTGAATTACAGAGTGAGTCCAACATAACTTGAAATAATGGTTAATCAACAATTTTCATTTCAAGTTGAATCCGATAAGCAACATTTTGTTTTTCATTCACTTAATCACACAAACAAAATCTTTACATTTGACAACATTGAACCCAAAACCATGGATTTAAACTTTACCTCAATTTTAATCGTTTAACCAACCCAGTGAAATCAAAGTGTTTCAATCTTGTCCAACCAAATAATGTCGACAACAATTAACAGTAAATCAATGAACCAACAAATGAACCAATCTTCACCAACTGAACATAACTATCATTACCATTTTTATAAGGTAAGGCAACTTTCAATTTTTAAATGTTAACCAAACATCTGTATTCAACAGCCATTCAATCACGTAAAAACAAGTTTCATTATTGAATTTAAACACATTTAATTTACAATTAACTCGACAATTCGTTTTAAAATTAAGCTGAGAAAGTGTTAACAAGTTAAAAATCAAAGTAATTAGTGATTAAAATAGGGAAACTTTGAATCTATTTGATTGAGTATGTAATTGGATTGGGTTTGAATATTGGGTTAAAAATGTTTCACTTTAGTGACTTTTATTTTGAATAAACATTTATATTGATAAAAAAACATTGTAATGATGAGATAATAATGCAAAAAATAGGCAAAAAGACATAAAAATAGATATTATATGAAGAATCAAAATGATATTTTTCTTGTTATTCAGATAAATGAACAATAAATGACAATCTAAAAAACAAGTTGACAATAGATTTTTATTCATCATTTTCATTTTTTAGCCTTTTCTTTTCATCTTATTCTTGATTATATATTTGGCTTTTCTCATCATACTCATCATCACACTAATCGTCATCACCATCATCATCATCATCCTCCTCATCATTTGACCTCTTCATTCCTCGTAATGTTATACTTTTTTTTTCTGTCCATTGATATGAACATGAAGAAAATTCTGTAGACTTTATCATCATCATTTCTCCTTCTCAGGATGAAAGATAAAAACATTTACAGAATCATCAATCAACCAAATAATAATGCGAGTTGGTTAAACATCAAATTCAACGAATCAAAATAAATGGTTTCACTGTTGATAGTTTTTTTGTTTTCCCTCATTTCTTAACGTTGAAAAGCCTTTTGTTTGACTTTCTTTGTTTTCCTCTTCACTTTCACTCTCATTGTTTCACTTATATCAGCAAACATATTTAACCCCAACTAACCCGATCAACGACAATCAGCTAATCATCAGTCACTCTATTAATCATCAATTTGTTAAGTTCAAGTGCAAAGTTAATCGTCACAATAATTGGTTTCACCTGAAAACAAAGACACAAACCAACAACAGAGTAAAGCTCATAAGTCAAAAGGTTGTACAACTGATTGAAGGGACAGTTAACATGGATCAATCATGCTAATTTATGATGCCAAAATTTTCTCATCTTAATTCACACCTTAATTGTCTCACAATTGTCAGCTCTTATCTAAATATATTTGATGGTTTCATTGTCATTGCGTTTCAATCGTTTCTCACTGTCACTTAGATATTAGATCGTCAATTCCAACTTTACGAGTCGAATGAAATTGTTTAGGATGAGTTTAGATATGACAATTGATTCAGAAACTTTTAAATCGACCTCAACATGAAATTCTGACAAATCAGGTTTTAAAGTTTCTCTTAATCATGAGCATTCCGTTGGTTCGTTAAACTTTACTTAATTGATTATGATAAAGTCGACCAACCTTGAGACAGTTTTTTATTGAGACATTAACTGAATGGGATTACTTTAAGAACCATTGCCAAGATAAACAAGATTAAAGATTTTTATTCACAAGAAAATTCATAGTTTTTGATCGACGAGTTAACTGTTAGCAAACAAAATTCATGCAATGCAAAAAATTTACAATCGCTTTCTGATTTCTTGAATTATATTAACAAAGTAACGACAAGTAATCACCATCAAGTCGGAAAATAATTTCCAGAAAATGACTTTAATCTGAGGAAGGATCAAATAGGCTGGTCACTTCGAAAGACCTCGATCTTGCGATAGTAACTAACATATCCAGCAGACTCTTGAAACATCTTACACTTCATTTTTGGTTTTAAACAATGCAATCAAAGCGCTTGGATGGTTAAAAATTGAACGTTGATTAAAACGATTAAATCTGACGCTAAAACCTATTCATATGCTAGTATACCTACACTAAGGTAATTCACACTTAAATTGATCAATTAACTCACTCACATTCAACCCGTAACATTATTGAACCCGATTTTGAGTTGCAGCAAACCAAATGGTTTGAAATGTTGGTAATGAAATGAAAAGATGGTTTAAGAGTTTTTATATTAAATTTCACAGACTATTTAATTTAACAATTTATTTACTTTTATTTCATTCTATTTAACTTTAACCATTACCGTTGATTGAATGGTTTAAATTAAACTATTGAATTTCAATTCTGTAAAATCTAACAATTTTACCTGAAAACTGAGCCAATATTTATTCACTAATATTCACCAATTTCATTTACTTTCATTGTCTCTTCACAGACTGAACAATTAACTTTCTTGTGTATATTATTCATAATGATTTTGGTTGGAAACATTTCAGTCTTAATAACATTACTCATCTCAAAGAAGCGTAAAAGTCGGATGAACTTTTTCATGATGCATTTAGCAATTGCAGGTCACTATTAAACGTCATTCAATTAATCAAAGCTAATTGGAATCTCTGTTTTACCCAATCACCAGATCTTCTAGTTGGATTGATTAACGTTCTCAGTGATATTGTCTGGCGATTTACAGTTGACTTTTATGGAGGCGATTTAATGTGCAAACTTGTTAAATTTTCATCAGTAAGTTTCAACAAAAGTGCTTTTACTTCACTAATATCTCCAACTTGTTTCTTCTGAATTAAAATTAGTGCAAACTTTTGATTAAAAAAGTGCATCAAGATTGTAATTTGACCTACAAATGCAAACACAAACATTGCCTGTTCATATTTCATTTGTTCAACTCTTTAAAGCCCATTCTTCCCCTAGAAGAATAAGAAATCTATAAAATACAGGGTAATGAGAAGAAACTCCGAATATTTCAATCTGTAAGAGAATATCATTAGACGCAATTCATTCCATGATGCAATGAATTTCCAATGAATGCAATGAAAAACGCGTTCATTGGGTTGCATTGAAACGATATGATTCATGATTCACCTCATATGCTGGGAAATCATGGAAATGATTGAAATTGTTTGAGTAACTCAGTCAGTGCTGAGAAAGGAAGAGTTAAGAAGAAATATTTCAATGAATGAGATTTTTCTTGTTAGACCTTTAAATGAAAACCTCATTTCCCTTGGAATTGATTGATTACATTAATTGCTTGAAATGTTAATAAATTGATAGTTCACAATTTGATAAATGAAAGAAAATGTTATCAAATATAAAGTTTCAACATTCAGTGACATTTTATTTCATATTGAAGCATTTTCTGAGAAAAACGAGATTTCAAAACAAAAAAAGGGATTTGAGCTCTTTTCTAATAATACATTGTTTAGAAATGAATTGACGAAAAATGTTGATGTAAATTAGGTCGACTTTCATGATCATATTTCAATTGATTAGTTTGCTAAAGTTTATTTAAAATGAAACATGAAACTTGATCAAAATTTTCAATCAAATTATCAAACAATAACAGGGATTGATCTAATAACGATTTTATTTAAAACTTTAAATTAGATTTTCTTAAATTGAAATGCAGCAAACTTAAGAATCAAAAATTTATTATATCAATTGGTAATCAGAAATTTAATTGAGCTCCTGAAACCAGATTAAAATATGGATACACTAGTTATCACTCTCAATATGTAATATCTAAATCTTTGTTAATATTGCAAACTTATAAAATAAACTCATTGATCATTGAAGCTAACTCTTTAATAACTCAAAAATATACAAAAATTTTAAAATGTATCATTTAATATTGAACATTGTCACTCATTTAATTGATAACATCCAATATAGTAAATACAATTGAAAAACAAGAAAACTTAATATCTAGGATTTAGTGAAACATGCTTAAGATTTAAATTAGTTATTAATGAAAAAATGTGAAAGTTGCTCCAACTGAAAGAGAGAAACGGGTTTATTTTTTAAAAACTCGTGTATCGATTGTGTACAATGACCCGTTGTTTACCTCAATAGAGCCTTGTTTTGTGTGAATTTGTAAATAACTATCATGATCCATGACAACATCACTGTCATGATACACGTCAAAGCGAATCACAACCAGAACTGTTTTTATAACATTTAAAGTAAACAGAAGTTGAATAAAGAATATAAGAATGTTTAGTATTAGATACATTAAGATGTAATCTCTCAGGTATTTCAATAGTCTTTTCTAGTTCACCATATTCCATAGGAAAATACAATATTCCAGGGATGTTAGAAATGATCATGAATAAAGGGCGCTATGATGTATTTGGAATGGAATTTTTGATTAGAAGAACAGACTTTAGCATCCAAAGTTATCTGAAAATTGAGGGTCATTTTAATCAAATGAATAAAAGCACAAAAAGTAAATGGTCTTCTAGCACAATTACAAGAATAAGTACAAAAAATTTTAAGAAAAAAATATTCAGGCAAACTTTCAATTTCACTCTCTCATAATATAAGCTAACTTTCATCACCAGGAGTGCAAAACCCAGGATTAAGATATAGAACCAACCATCGAACTGAAGCCTTTGAACAAAGAATTATCTAAAGCTAAAATGGGATTCAAAATATGAACACTTTCAGAAGAATCGCTAGTACCATTACCCTCGTAACTATTATCGAATTTGAATCAGCAATGTTTTCAAACATTAGACAAGTTTTTCGCCGATCATTCGTTTCAGACGAAAATTGAGCATAACGAAGGCATTCAATGTGATTTTAATGATATCAACACATTTCGATTCTATAGACTTTCCTGTGTTAGGACGTCCAATTCAATCATCTAATGTTTTCGCCTCTAATGAAACTTTCATGTTTTACTTGAAGCAACCAATGTTTCCTGTGAGCCTCAAGATTTATCAGTAACAAGGAGTCAGTCAATATCATTTAGTAACAAGTATTGGACAACAAGTAAAGCGAATACGAAAGGTGATAATACAATTTAATGTTGATTTGCAATAATCATTGTCTAAACTCAATGAGTAAATTATGTTTTCTATTAACAGACCAAATGGTTAACCAGCAATCAATATTAACAGTAATTGTCAGTCGAATGGCCAGTGAAAGTGAAATCTCACGAGAGTTCATTCACAACTTATCATGCAATTGCTGCAACTAAACTGAATAAACAGTTTGGATTAAACAACAACTTCCAAGTAAACTGTTAGTTGATAATCAATGAAAATTGTTTTGTTATTAAATTTACAATTCTGATTAGCATTGGTAATCAAATAACATAACAATTGACCTTCAAAGGTTTTCATGGGCAAAGAAAAAAATAGCCTTGAAATGTGATAATTGAATCAAGTTACACTCAGCAATCAATCATTGAATAATTTTATTCAGCAAACGGAAAGAAATGAGAAGAAAATTTTGGTGAAAATTTTTAACCACAAAAGTTGATTAACGATTAATGATTTACCTTTCAGGTTTTGGTTACTTACTCATCAACTTATGTTTTAGTTTCAGTATCAATTGATCGTTACGATGCTGTTACAAATCCGCTCAATTTTTCATCAAGCTGTAAGTCAATGTTATTGATTAACTATTCAATGACTTTTATTGATTAACCTTTTCCTTTATTGATTTTTGACCTTTTTTGTTGCCTTTCTGTCTCTTCATCCTTCATTGTATACATTGACACTTGCTGATGGCAAACCTGAACAATCACAGAATTATGATCCAAAATTAATTGATTGTCAATTGAAATACATTTTTCCCTTTTACCCATTTTTTCATTGAAAATAGTGAATCATATTTGAGATAATTTATTATTGTTCATAAGCTATTATTTTGTTCAAGTGCAAACATGATGGATAAAGATGTAATATTGTAGACAAAATTATCCAAATTAAAACGTCCAATGACCTGAGATAGACGTATAAATCAGTATAAATCTGTCTAATCCTTTATCTGACTTTGCCTTTTTTAGGGTCAAGAGCTCGTCGGTTGGTCGTTATTTCATGGGTCCTTAGCTTTGTCTTTGCTGTTCCAGCAGCTTTTCTCAATCAAGAGGCTGAAATTAAAGGCCATATACAGTGTTGGATCAACTTGAGTTCAATTGGCTGGCGTTTGTATATTACTTTGATTGCATTTACACTGTTTTTCATTCCCGCAATCATCATTGCTGCTTGCTATTGTGCCATTGTCCATGTCATCTGGACTAAAAGTCCATACACGGCTTCAGATGATTATAATATACGAAAATTAGTTTCAAATCGTTTGGAATCAATGGACAAGATTTTAACGGCCAGTTCTTTGGATCAATCAAAATATCTCAGCTCTAGCGAAAAAGGTGAATATCTTTTCAATTACTATATCCAAGACAATTTTATGTGACTTAATTTAAAAAAGATGTAAATTCAAATCTGAATCACAGGAAAACAGAAGTCTAATCAGTTTTAATACAGATTAAATCTGATTAAGGGCCAGTCCGGCATAGTCTAGTTTAGCTTGACTAATGATTTGATTTGTAATGTAGTCTCTGAAGTGTAGCATTTGACGATTTAATTGTCATTGACTTGCAGAAATGCTGTGAGAGCCATCTTTCATGCACTTCTGAAAAAATCCCGTGAACATAAAATCTCTTTGTGAAACATTTATCACATACCTATCTTTAGGACAATGAAAGCAGCTCTTCTAGACTCTGCAGTTCATACTTTTTGAGATTTTTTAAATAAATCAGGAATAATTGAAAGTTCACTAATAAATAATATTGAAAACTGCTACTCTGTAGCCAGGAACAGTTTCAACTGAGGAAGAATAAGCTGAAAAACTATTGTTTCAATTGATGTCCCAAGTAAACCGAATTTAAACACTTTCTGGATGGAAAGAGAAAACATAATATTATAATTTGAATATCAGTTCATTCATCATAAATTAGACAGTTTTGCAGGCTAGTAGATCAAAATGAAACACTCTGTGGAAATAAGAATTTAATTCTGCATTTGAAGTCTATTCTTGGCATAGCTGGACGCTTAGAGTGATTATTACTTATTCGGGTTGATCAATAACCAAACTTTTCTATTTATTTTTGGAGAATCAAACTTTTACACAAAAAATTAACCTTTTATCATAAAAGTCATTGAACCGTTTTATCAAATGCTCTGCAGTTTTTACTCATCTATATTAATTATAGACCAAGTATACAGCATATTATGTTATCGTTATAATACGGAGATGAAATAAAACTCTCAATTTAGAAATTCCTATGCAAGTTCTCGTTTCAAAGTAAAAAATCAATCTGTAATTGTGCTCAATACCCTTGTAAATACAGAAGAGTGATAAAATTGTCAATCATAAAAATAGTTGACTGATTGATTGAAATAGAGCCACAGTTTGATTGAAAGCCAATAGATGGCAGTTATCAAGCCATCCAGTCATAAGCATCACTTGAATAAATGCATTTGACGAGAAAATTTTTAGCGAAAAAACGAGATTAATTTGGTAAATAAAATTAGGGAGGAGAAAAGGTTGAAATCATTGACCTTGCTAAATATTGAATAATAATAGAGAATCATGAAATGCTTTGCAGGGAATTATTTTTATCAATAATGTTAATGCTGAAAATAGCTGACCAAGAAGTTGTGTTACAGATTTAGTAAATGGATTTGGATGCGATTTGATAGAAGCAAAAAGTTTACCATCAAATTGTCTCATAAATCGTCCAATAAATGGGCTAAAGATTGATCTTTACTTTTGGTAATCAGTTAAATGGTAATCAAAAAGAAGCTGAAAAAATCGAACCAGAAAAGGAGAGAAAACCAGAGAATAGTGTTTAACCAAAAATTAATAACATCTATTAATACCACTTGTTATTTTGATGCAATCCTTTATTGTTTCTGGTTACTTCTACATGTCTTCATACCAAACAAAATTAATGTTATAATCATCATAATTGTCGTTATTAAACAGCAAACTATTGGCCATTCAACTCTACAAATTAATATTTTGTTTTTACAGGAATGAGTTTAACTGCCAGTGAAGATGATTTGAGTGGATTGAAAAGAGCCAGTTCTAGAGGTGTTATCCCAAAGGCCAAGATCAAGAGCGTTCAAATGACTTTGGTAATTGTTTTAGGTAAGTTGTCAATATTGAATACTAAAATGATTAAAGATTAAACTTGAATTTTTCGTGACCATAAAACTGGTAATGTAACTCAGTATGAGTATCTCAAGAGTCACCAAGAAAGAAACACTGAACTGAAAAGTGCCTGAAAATTACTGTTTCTTTATCATTACTTTTCATTTTCTCAACCAGTTTTCATCCTTTGTTGGAGTCCTTATTTTGTTTGGGATCTTTTACAAGTCTATGGATTTATACCAATTAATCAAACAACGGTGGCCATATCAACATTCATTCAATCAATGGCTCCATTAAACAGTGCTGCTAATCCAATAATTTATGGACTTTTTTCAACTCATCTTTGCAGAAACATAAGAATAAATTGACAAAATCGAAGCCAGAAAATCATAATCAATATTGAAACCTTGAATGGCAAAGACTATTGTAACAACTTTGAAAGCAAAGACATTAAATGAAAATAAAGATGCCATTTCTTTCAATTCAATGCTTTTTTACATTCACTTTTCACTGAAAGTTCAACGACTAGAGATTAAACTCGTCTCGACACAAACTGCTCAACATAATGTTTCAAATTCAAGACTCAGTTCAATTTCAGAATCATATTCTTTTTCAAAAATCACTTCAAATCCTTTATCTGTACTCGACTGATTTTTGAAGCGGATCGATTTTCTATATTTTATCAAAAAGTTTTGCCCAACCATAAACTTGGAAAAAACTGGCACATTTATGGTGTATCGGATTATTATTTGATCAATGTTATCATATTCAAATTTGTCAGTTTTGCCATTTAAAATCAATAAGAATCCTGAAATTTACAAGTTAGAATCATGTTAAAATGAATTTGTTAAGGTTATCTATTTTTCAGGCCAAGCAAGATTTGCCAAAACTCGGGGGGTGCAGGTACGGCGTTGTGCGATAATGGTGTGAGACAATCCTGATCAAAATAAAAAAAAGAAAGTTAATTTAAACTCTTGCAAGCAGATATAGAATTTTGAGCCAATCTTAGAATCTCAGAATAAGGTGTCAACATAATGAATTCAGCTGAAACACGGATATAAAATGTAGTCATCATTATATTTTGAGTCAAAGTTAGATAAATATTTGTACTTACATTAGGATCTAATGAATCAACTCTAACAGTGTTGTCAGCTAGTCCGATTGCTAGAAAACGAGATCTTTGTTCACTTGAAGGCACAGCCCCAAGAGCCAAACAAATGACTTCACAGGCCATATCCTTTCTATCAGTATATTAATTCAAGTTCATCTACTAATACCAAATTTTTTAAAGGTCTTGGATTAAAAAAGAATGTATCGCCCTCTTCAAGCAGCATAGCGCTACTTAATTCAGGTTCATCATCATCATCACCCAAATGAGCTATTTGATACAGATAATGATTAAAAATTCGGAGGCAACAAAGAGGAAGCCCGTTTTCAATACACACATCGCAGTTGCAACGGGTACAGTGTCAAAATACTTGAGACGAATTTCCATGACAGTTTCATCTTCTGTTTTAGTAATTTTAAAATTTCTCTTTATTTAGTCTGGACTAAAAAGAAAAACATTGATTTGGTTTTGTGGGTAGAACAGCAAACAAAAATCATTCCTCGATCAGGATCATCGAGGTCATTTCTCCTACGAGGTATTGGATAACGAAAATCATGCTGATCTCCGAAGTTCTAATAATGTAGGTTTCTGAGCAAACCAGAACACCACTCGGTCCATCAGCACCTACAGGAACAGATAGGAAAAAGTTGCCATGTTCTTCCAAAGACTCACTATAATTTCGTACAATTGATGAAGAATAATGAAGATTAGTAAAGTTTGGTTGATAACAATAGCAATTTACTAGGGTTAGCTTCATTACAAAATTATCAGAACTTCTTAGAGGAAAATAAATCACAAAGGGTTCATAAGCATAATTTTTCATCATTTAAAATTGTAATGTATGCTCTGATTAGTCAAAATTGCTAATGAACTTACTTATCATTTATGCTCAAAGATTGAGGATTGTAATCAAGAATGACAATTCGCCCAGAATCATAAGAAATACATATAGCTAAATAAATAATCTTTGGATCCTCCAGTTAAACGAAAAGCCAACATGGACCGTATTATACCCAAAAACTGCAACAGATACGAGAGTATGAATTTTGCCGGTATTTATATCAAGTCTGATGAGCTCCAAGGCTCTTCCTTTAGAGATGGCGATCTCTTGATGTTTGGTGCCAGCAAAATTACCATGAATAGCATGGGTAATCCCACTGCCCAACATCGATTACAACAGTATGATAAACCAAGGTATTTGATTTGTGGGCTTCTAGGAAAGAAGAAATTGTCAACCGCGCTTGACTATCTCTGTTTAAAATATAGACTATTTGTTTCTCAACAGCACCTAAAGTGAACAAGAATAATGAATAATGAAGATTAAAATTTGATGGAACACGTCACCACTTTATAAGGGTTAATTTCATTACAAATTTATCAGAACTTCTTAGAGGGTTAATAAATCACAAAGGGTTCATAAGCATAATTTTTCATCATTCAAAATTGTAATGTATGCTCTAATTAATCAGAATTATGAACTTACATATCATTAAAGCTTTTCTTTTGGCATCAATAGCTAAATATTGTCCGGTGCCAATTCGACAAGACCCAAGGTTTCAACAACACCTAAAGTGAACAGGAATAATGAATATTAAAATTTGATGCCACACAAAAGCAATTAACTAAGGTTGGTTACAATACAAAATTATCAGAACTTCTTAGAGGAAAATAAAATCACAAAGGGTTCATTAGCATAATTTTTCATCATTTAAAATTGTAATATATGCTCTAATTAGTCAAAATTTGCTCATGAACTTACTTATCATTAATGCTCTTCCCTTAGGATCCATAGCTTAATATTGTCCGGCGACAATTCGACGACATCCAGATGTGCCATTAGTTTCTTGGTGAACCTAAAGAGCGGCAACACAAATTAATAAAATAGAACAAAAGAATAATAACCAAAATTACCTTAGCGAAAACATTTTTAGCTGGATTGTATTCAAGAATGACAACCAGTACCAAGAGCTAAGTAATCTTCAGATCCAAAGTTAAACGAAAAGCCAGCATGGACCGTATTATCCCGAAAACTTCGATAGGATGAAATTAGACCCATGAAGAGCATGAATAATCTCACTGGCCCTTTGAAGGGTTATATTATTCAAATGCATGGCACCAAATAAACGTATTTAAAAAACATTTATCAAAACACGTACAATGATGATCATTAGTTAACTTAAAAATAATTTTGAAATTTTCTGAACCCTTAATAAATAGCGAAAACAAAGCACGTGTTTCCGGAGAGTTGCTAAGCAATCCAGTAAAGTAATAAGAGGTGACACCTCTGAGGCCCAAACTGATAATCAGAAGGCGCTTTAATTGAAATGCAAAGATAAAGCACCAATTATGAAAGATATCAGATCTGTTGATTGGAAGATGGAGATGAATGGTGAAGAAAAAAATGTAGATGAAGAAGAAAGGATTTAAAGTCAAATACTCGTAGGAAATGAGCTCAAATGAGGCGCACGTACTTTTCGTGCCATTGAATAATGTACGTGCAAAAATACGTGCCACGCTTTGTTCATCATCAACCTCATCATTCTTCACTTTTTATCGTCACTTTTTATCCTGTTATGCAGTTCACTTTCTCAGTTCATCTTCTAGTAATAATCGTTTCAAATTTCAAATGTTACAAGTTTGATTAATTGTCTTGATCAAAGTGGTTCATCATTGTACTTGCAAATGATTGTGAATGTTAAAACATGAGCATGAGTTTAACTAGTGAATTTTGTTTTGTTTTTGTTAGTTAAATGATTAACCTTGTCTGAACTTGTGAGCTTTGTTTTCACTGTTCAATTGAATCCACAAACAAAATCATTGGTTTCAGGGTTGAGAGCCTTTTGCTTTGCAAAGTTGTTTTCAGACTCTTGTTGTACCATTTATGATACAATTAAGTCTTCCAAGGCGAGTGTGGCCACACACATTGAGCACACTTTGACAATTAGCTTGTTCCTATGTGCGTAGGGTCACAGTCTTAATGTGGTTGTCAAAATAATGCAAATGAGCGTTACAAGTTGGATGGTCACTCAAGGCATTTCCCTTTATTTTACCATATTAACTTCATTTTTCAACATATTAATTATCAAGTTGAACGTTTAAACGCTTTTAATGGTTTGTCAAATGCGAGTATTGAGTATTTACCGTTCCGAGAAGCGCAATTTGGAATTGATTGTTTTCAATTTACTCTTGAAAGTAAACATTTAATTATAAATAAATTAATGCCATTATAAATTGCAATAAATTTCATTATTATTGATAGTGTATAATTGTTACAATTAAAAAAGAAAAAGTTTGTCAATATTTATTATTAGCAGGGATGAAGTTGATGATAAATTATATTCATTATTACAATATTAATCAAAATAATCAAAATATTATTTAAGGCCTCGTCGAGTCAAGAAGCCTTATCGTCTCTGAAAGCGCCCAAATGTAATTATGAGCATATCGAAGTGTCTCAATTTTAGTTAGTTTAGTGTCTTCCGAGGCTGTCGGTAAAATCTTGCGAAGAGTTTCCAGTGCTTGATTTAAACTGTGCATACGATTACGTTCCCGGTCATTTGCTTTTACCCGACGATTACGCTTCAATTTGTTTACCAAAGTTGGACTTCTTGCTCTGGTTCTTCGAGTTTTAGTTCCTTTGGATCGTTTATCACTATTGTTGCAATTACCATGATCACTCTTAATGTTATTATTATTGTTAATGATGTTATTGAATGATTTGTGTTGCTCTTCCTTAACCATGATCGAAATTTCCTCGTCAAGATCATCATCTTCATCATCCTCGTTATCACCCATCATAGAGTCAAACATTGAGGTTGATGAAGGTGTCAATGGTTGATGGTTTAATGAGCTTATGGTCAAAGGAGACTGTGTGTAGGGTATTAAAGGAGTTAAGGATAGTTCACGGAAGGGTCGAGTTGGTCCCATTGATGAAGATGATGAGTTTAAAGATGAAGTTATGGTTGTGCCATGGAATGAGTAGGATGAAGAAGATGAAGATGAGCAAGATGATAAAGGCGAGAAAGGCGATGAAAGTAGACTTGGTGAGGTTGACGGTAAAGGTGAAAAGTTGGATATGGAAGAGGCTGGAGGTGAGATTAAATACACACTTGGTTCAGCCATCGAGTCGGTTGATTCAATAAGAACCCGTTGATTGAAATTTTATCACGATAAAGTCCGTTGGATATGAAGTTTAGTCCGCTTTTAAGTAACACTGAAAGTTGGTTCACTTTGTTGACAATGAGTTTAGTAAAATGTCCCAAACTGATGTTCAAATTGAAATGAGCTTCACTTATGGGACACTCTTTGATCGGCTCCTAGACTATGCTTTGGCTGTGTAGGTCCGCCCCTTATGAGACACATTTCCCCGCCTCGCAAAGTAAAAGATGATAACCTATTCAATAATAATACGGTCTTTGTGCGCATAACGTGCGACTGAAAGGGAAGATGAAGAGAAAAGAGGAAGATGAAAAAACCAAAAAGATTTAATGGTTGGGACAAAAGGAATGAAACTGAAGGCAAATCACATTAGGAGTGGCACAAGTGGCACTGTCAATATCTACCTGATCAGTTGTTGAGCGAAAAACAAGAAAAATTTCAATTAATTATGAAATCGAAAACATTGTCATCGATTCCAATCAATTTTCCTTTTTCTACCAAATTGTCGCAAGCTTTGTACAGTTTAGGACAAAATATGAATTGCTCTTGTCTCATAAAATTGAACTAAATTTTTATCCTAACATTTAGACCAAAGCTTTCGACCAATTTCAAAACAATCAACCTTAAATTGGACTGAATAGTGAAAGGGAAAAATGCTGTTCTTTGCAAAAATCAAGAAAAATGTTAACCAAAAAATTGAAATCAAATGATTGTTGTTCAATGATTTGGCGATTTACTTCCTTGAGATTGTTTTGTCAACTGTTCCAAGTAATGACAAGTTTTGAGTGTTCAGTGTTTTCAATTTATATTCATTTATAAAATTACGTTCAAAATTATTAAAAGATTGCTTATAAAAGGTGAAAAAATAGGAAAAGTTTGTTGTCCTTCCATCGAAGGAATAACAAAAAGATCAATTTTAGATGAACGTAAAATGTGACCATGCATTTGCTTAAAATGGAGAGTAACCATAAACTGACCATTTAACCATACAAATAAATTACATTTGTTGTTTATGCAAAACTCTCAAACTTTTTGAAGACAACAGCAATCATACAAGTTATAAAGATACAGATTCACTCCCAGTTATTAATTGAAATAATAAAGAGTATCGATACTTTATTTTCTTTCCTCTTTGCATCAAAGTAAATCAGGAAATATTATTCACCATTTACTTTAGTCTTGTTCAATAAGCTATGACACATGTTTAAATAATGCAAATTAGTATAAAAGAAATGGCGAACAAGAAAAATGATAATGATAAGAAGATGATTCCAACAGGTCGCAATTATCATAACCTTTTGTGTATTTATAATAATAATAAGTCAACTTTGTTTCAGTTGACCTTTATTCGCAGTCGCCCGTCAGTTTGAAGTTGCTTGAATTACCGTTTCATCGACTATTAGATAACTATAAAAATTGTAAACCTCGATATCAACCAAAAATTTAGGGTCACATTTAAAATAGATTATTAGACTTTACGAGAAACTCCAATGTCAATACATTTGATCGGCAGTGTCCAAGATCAAGATAAATATCGAGTTTCAAGATTATTTTCGTCCAAAAATCTTTTCTGTTAGACTTCATGTTATTAATAAATAGTAAATATAAAATGTTGAAAGTAATTTGTGAAACAAAAGTTGACTTTTCAACTAGTTTCATGCTAGGGTGCGATGAAAATTTGCTATTATTAATAATATTTATCGTTCCGAGAAGCGCAATTTGAAATTGATTGTTTTCAATTTACTCTTGAAAGTAAACATTGAATTATAAATAAATTGATGCCATTATAAATTGCAATAAAAGTCATTATTATTGATAGTATTATATAACTGTTACAATTAAAAAAGAAAAAGTTTATCAATATTTATTATTAGCAGGGATGAAGTTGATGATAAAATATATTCATTATTACAATATTAATCAAAATAATCAAAAAGTTATTCAAGGTCTCGTCGAGTCAAGAAGCCTTATCGTCTCTGAAAGCGCCCAAATGTAGTTATGAGCATATCGAAGTGTCTCAATTTTGGTTAATTTAGTTTCTTCCGAGGCTGTCGGTAAAATCTTGCGAAGACGTTCAAGTGCTTGATTTAAATTGTGCATACGATTACGTTCCCGGTCATTTGCTTTTACCCGACGATTACGCTTCAATTTGTTTACCAAGGTTGGACTTCTTGCTCTAGTTCGTCGAGTTTTCGTTCCTTTGGATCGTTTATTATTATTGTTATTACCATGGTCGTTCTTATTGTTATTATTGTTAATGATGTTATTGAATGATTTTTGTTGCTCTTCTTTAACCATGATCGAAATGTCCTCGTCAAGATCATCATCATCTTCATCATCCTCGTCATCATCCATCATAGAGTCAAACATTGAGGATGAAGGTGTCAAGGGTTGATGGTTTAATGAGCTTGTGGTCAGAGGCGACGGTGTACAGGGCATTAAAGGAGTCAAGGATAGGTTACGGAAGGGTCGAGTTGGTGCCATTGAGGAAGATGATGAGGTCAGGGATGAGGTTAAAGATGAAGTTATGGCTGTTGCATTGGATGCATGCGATGAAGAAGATGGCGATGAGCAAGATGATAAAGGTGAGCAAGGCGATGAATGTAGACTTGGTGAGGCTGAAGGTAAAGGTGACAAGTTGGATATGGAAGAGGTTGTAGATGAGATTAAATGCACACTTGGTTCATCCATCAAGTCGGTTGATTCAATGAGAACCGGACTTTTCAAGTTAACAGAGTTCATGTTGAGTTGGTGAAAGTGATTAGGTTGATGAGATGAATGTACAAAAGAGGGATGATGATTGGGATGATAAGGTGAAGATTTTCCGTGAATTTGAGTGAAAAAGTCACCAAAAGGTTCGATAACAGTTGTCGCTGTTACGGTTGTTGTTCCCGTTGTTGACCCCAACGAGGCTGGTGTTATGGTTGCTGGTAAGATTGTAGTCATTGGGTTCAACATTTGATTAAATGGTTCAGTTGAAAGTCGAAGTGAATGCATTTTAAATGTCACTTGGATAAGGTTAAAGGAAAATCAATTTTCAATAAAAAAGTGTCCAAAATAGAAATACTTTATTCTCTTTTTCGAGTTTCTTTTGTTGATCTTTCCACAAATTTTTTTTCTCTTTCGATTATGATTTCAACCTTCTCTCCTCTCGGATCAACTCCATCATTACCATTATTACAACTATTGCATTTTGATTGGAAATCTGAGGAAAAGTGAAAAAAACGAGAAAAAAGTCGATATTAAACAATGAACTTTAATCAATAACATCAACACCTTTAAACCCTTTGATTCAAGATTAACACCTTGCTTAGGTTTGGCTCTTTTTGTCCAACTTGCAAGGAAATTGGCAAAAAATAATTTCTTTATTTCTCAACACCTTTGATGGTTTTTCACCTTTCATTGAATTAAAATTGGTTAAGATGATCAGAATCAATTTTAAGTTTCACTTTTACTTGATGACAATCTTTACCTTTGAAAGGCTTTTCTTTTACTTGAACAAGTTCAATGTAAAGTTGAATGAAATTGTAATAAATTGTATAAAAAAAGAAGAGAGAAAAGCTTTTATTTCAAAAGTGCGAACCTGAATTGGTCAACAAATTGATTTCAACAAAAGAAGCAAAAAGGCAAAAGGAAAAGGGTTAAATGGTAAATTGTAAAAAGCGAGACAAAATGTTGACCCATGAAACAAAAAAGGTAAAGTGCGAAGGCAAAATGGATGACAAAAAGAGAAGAAAAAGTTTTAAGAAAAGTAAAACTGTAAATCGCACTGGACCGTAAGTGTGTTAATCAGAAAGGGTCAAGCATTAAAGATGAAAGGATGAAAAAAGAGGAAGAAAGGTTACAACAGGTCAAGAAAGAGGTGACAATAAAGTTGCCAGTGATTTTTGATGGAAATGTTTTTTTTTTCTAATTGAAACATTCTTTACCAATTTTAAAGTGTAACCAAAGTGTGAAGTCCTTCAAGACTCTCTCGAAATGACCTTTCAATGTTACAATAAAGTGATCTTTCATGCAAAGGTGAAAACAGAGAAGAAGAAAGAAAATAAAGAAACTTTTCTTGAAACCTCTTGAAAGGGTTAAACAGAGTGGAATGAATCAACCTGGAAAATCAATTTGAAAGTATCGGTGAATGTGACCGTTGAGAGGGTGGATAATAACAATAATAACGAATAATTGTCCGACCTAAGATATGCACTTGAAAGATGACAATGAGTTGCCAACGGCCTTCGATCATTGTGACCAATTAGACCATTTTATTTCGCCTTTCAATTCGTTTTTTGTTTTTTCCCTTCAAATGTCAACTTCAGTTGAAACGTTCAATGTTGCATTAAATATCCAAATGTAAATAATTGCTGGTTTTTCATTCACTTAGTGGTTAGTATATCAATAAAACGGGATTAGGTTTTAATCGGCAAAATAGGAAATGTTTAGTGAAAGAAAAGGATTCGATTTTGTTTTTCTATTTTTTACTTTTTCTCCTGATAATCTATTGATGGTCCATTAATCTGTGTAAATTTGAGCAAACCAAACAAATTGGATTTAGGTTTGATTATAATGATGATGAAGGAAGAGGAAGAGAGGACATTGCCATTCAATGTTCATGACCAACTCTCTTGATTAACAGCAACTCGTAATCATCTCAATGATCATCAATAATATTAGCAAAATGTCACTATTCATGTATAATAATAATATAAAAAAAAGAAGAGATTGAAAACTGTAACATTGAACAAAGCTGTCAACTGAAGCTCAAGCATAAAATATATTTATAGTTTTTTATTGAAGGGAGGGAAAAATGTTAACTCAAGCTAGGATGGCTAATAATAATGATGATGATGATAATGATGAATAGATGATAACAAGAACAAAAAGTGTATTATAATATGAAATTAATGTTAGACCAATAAAGAAGAATAGATTGAAAGAAACTTTCATTTTATTTTCATCAACATTTTGTCACCAAAACACGGACTTTTAACCATCAAGTTTAACTGTTGCAAGTTTCAATCTTGAATCAAAGTTGTAATGTAAAGTTTCAACTCTTACCTTTTTAGGTTGAATAAGATTGAGATTTTGTTGTTCTATCGACGTTGATGATATACTGTTGATTAGCACAATTTAGTCCGTTTTGGATTTGGATTTAGTCCGCTTCAACACTGAAAGTTGCTTGAAAGTTTTTCACTTATTTTTGGTAACTTTGACAATGTTTGTTGTAAAATGTCCCAAACTGTTGTTCAAATTGAAATGAGCTCGAGCTTTACTTTTGGGACACTTTTTGATCGCCTCCTAGACTATGCTTTGGCTGTGTGGGTCCGTCCCTTTTGGGGCCAGTAAAAGATGATAAGCTATTCAATAATAATACGGTTTTACGGTCTTTTGTGCGCATAACGTGCGACTGAAAGGGAAGATAAAGAGAAAGAGAAGATGGAAGAAAAAAGAAAGAGAAAACATTGACAAAAGGACGAATCACGATAACATTTGAAAGGTGAAAGATGAAGATGAGGGAAGAGAAGGAAGATGATGATGAAGAGAAAAGAGAAAGATTATTGAAAGTATTAATTTATCAATATTGAATGTTGGCGAATTAGCGATTTGTTGTTAAACAAAAAACTTGAGATGAACCTTTTTTCCACAGCATTTACCTTTATCATGATCATTATCATGAACCGTTATTGGTTTATTTATTTGGGATAATCAAAGTTATCTTTCATTATTATTATTGTTATCATTTATATAACAGTTAAAGTACATATTTACAGATTCTTATTTGTTTACTTGATAAACTTTAATTGCTTTTCATCATTTTTTCACCATCCATCAAAACGCTGATTAAATCTCATTTTTCATCGTCTTTATTCAATTGACTTTGTTTAATGTAAAGGCTTTCAATGTGATACTGACAACATTTTTGTTGCTCTTTTCATTCATCCAATGGAACCTTGTTTTCTGGAGTTTTTCACGTATTCTCAGTTAATTATGGATTTCCAATATTCTAATCTTTATCTCATTTCTTGGGAGCTGATCCTTATTATTTAACTAAGGTAAACGGGTTATCACCAAATGAAACTGATCATTTAGCTTGGTTTGAAATTGAACCAACTTCTGGGTCCACAGCAGCAGCCGCTATTCGCCTCCAATTAAACATCGGAATAACTCGCTCACAGGCATTCAAAAGAAGTCATAAAATGCCAAATATAGTTTTCCCTGCATTTTGGATGGAAATAAGCTTTTCTTTAAGTTTTGATTTTGTTGAATTACTCATATTGATAAACACGCTTTTATCGCTCGTGCCTACAGTCTACTCTAAATTGCGTGCCTAAACATTTTTTATGATAATAAATATTTTCTCATCGGTCACTTTTTTCATGTTCAAAATTACAAAACTTATCAAGCTTTGTGAATGAATTATATATTTTTTATATTGTAACCGATATTGATATTTTCTCGTGAATAAATATCGATAATACAATATAATATGACTGAATATCAGAGAAAATCTGACCTAGTTCCTGTAATAACCAAAATCCTTCCAACTTATGAAGAGATTTGTGTTTGAATAACCATTTACCTTTATAAATCAATCGTTTTGTATCATCTTGAACCATCTAATATGTCAATATAACACAGCTCATGGTAGAATGTAATAATTGACGAAAGAAAGATTTTCGTTGTTAGTTTTGCAATTCTCGAGATATCGATGTTCAAGTTTAAGACAAATGGAAAACTGAGAATCAAAGGAACTGTTAATAAATTGAAAAAAGTGTTCAATCGTTGATGTGTAGCAATAACTTTAACCGACGAAAAATGAACTTTCTAACTCTTACGGTCACTTGAAGCGGCAGGTTTAACCGAAAGTCGAACTGATCTGTTGAATAGAAACAGAAAATATTGTTTAACAAAATAATTGCATTTTCTGGTTGACCATCCAAAGTTATATCAGAAAAAAATCTTTGATTTTGAAGAAAAAATCTATTCCAATAACTGTGCAAAAGGTGATCCCAGTTTGAACTTTGACCTCGATTTTCTCGAAAACTGTCGATCACATAAATTTTTTATTGCAATAATGGACTCAGTTTTAAGTTCCTAAAAACTTACAAAGTAAACTTACAAACTCCAAACTCGAAAGAAAAATTTTTCGTATTAATACTTACTCTTTGACCAGCAAAACTGTTGATTTATCATTTGAAATGTTCAACATTTTGTTTTGACTTTTCATAATTATCGGTTAAAGTGTTAGTTTTAACAGGAAAAAACGGCTTGAAAACAATTATGGTTAAATTGTTGTCGTTCGGACAATTAACGTGTTTGACATCTGTCAATGGTAATTGATGTTAATCATGAATTGAGATTGAATAGTTGATGCGAAACAATTGGTTTGCTCAACATTTACGGTCATCTTTTCATTGATTAATGATCATAAACTAAACTGGTTGAAGGTTCATCAATTGAAACAATGTGATGCAAAGGTTAAAAAGGGAAACAAAAACTGAAAGTTAAACGAGGTTAAAGGTTAAACAGTGTGAGTGTGCAAGAAGCAATACAAAGGGTTAAAGGCCATTTATATTGACAATAAAAGACTGAAAGAATGAAAAATGTTTCTTTCTCTTTCTTCTTGTTCGCATTTCTCTTTCATCATCATCGCCATCATCATCTTTATATTCACATCTTTATCATGGCGACTTGCGCCATTTCCTTTCCTTCATTGCAATACATTTCTGTGATTAATTGAACATAAAATATTCAGAAGAAATGATTTCTTGGTGTCAAACTAAATACTATTTTTTTACATTTCCATTTGCATTATCATCAATTATATGCAGTCTAAATATTCACTAATGGTTCACATAAGTAAACCTTGGGAGTGAAAATTATCAAATAACAATAATAATAATAACCATTGTAACCTGTTTG
This sequence comes from Tetranychus urticae, assembly GCF_039701765.1. NCBI lineage: Eukaryota > Metazoa > Arthropoda > Arachnida > Trombidiformes > Tetranychidae > Tetranychus > Tetranychus urticae. Next base: position 16,832,485 of record NC_142958.1, on the reverse strand, counting down.
CTTGTGTGAAAAGGCCAAAAATAAAATTACCGAAAATTGTAAAGGACAAAAGGTAATATCTTTGAAACAGAACAGGAAACAAAATGAAAAAGTGCAACAAGTTGAATGACGGACAAATAAGGTTTGATAAAAGTGTATCCAAATGAAAGATAATTTAAAAATCGAAATTTTGGACAAAACGGAAAAGAACCGTAAGACTATTGAGACTATTTTGTCTTTTCGAGATCAAAGGGTCAAAATTTTGTTTCGAATCAGCAATTTGCAAGAAAAGAAGAAAATTGATGAATCAATATTTTACCGAAATCGAAACAAACAGTTGATTGCAAATTTTTCGTGAAAAAATGTTTTCTCAGTTCACCTCAAGCGATTTAATACTTTTGATGTAAAGTTGAATTTTGAAGCTTGGTTTCGATTTAGAACGCAATTGTTGTAAAAATTAACTTCGTAAATCAAATAGTAAATCATTTGAACCAAAGTAAATGACAAAATTGACAGTCAAGTGTGAAGCTTATGCGATCCAAAAGGGATTTTTTGCTTCTAGATAAAAAACTTTTGTTTCTTGATTCATTTTTTTAAAGGTTTGGCACTTTCATGAGTCGAGTTAAAAAATTGCGTTACCATGAAAAAAAGGTAAAAAAACAAGTAAACTTGAATGTCGTTAAGGGTGGCCTTTGGGTTAGCTATGTGTGTGTTTTTTGTTATTTGGTTACCATAGGCTTGGCTTCATCTTGATCGCCAGATCAAAAACCAAGAACAATGTCAATAGCGATAAAAAAAGGTCACATCGTTCAGTGACGCTTTTCGCTTGATTACATCAAGTTTGTTTTTCTTCTTCTTACCTTAAATCTTGAAGATTTTCAGAAACATTTGCCTATCCTGTAAGATTTGTGTTTTTTTTATCCAACGTGAAGAAGAAAGAGAAAAATGATGAAAAAAAAGAGAGCGAAAGATGAAAAGGGCCTTGGCTCGTCAAGAGCAAGTTGAATGATAAAGTAGGGAATAGAAAAAAAACTAGGAGCGAGAAAAATTTAAATCTCAAGATTGAAGATTCCATCATTTCGACTGATTTAATGGTTGTGACAAAAGGAATAAAAAATGAAGGCAAATCACGTTAGGAGTGGCACAAGCCAACTGTGAATATCAACCTGATCAGTTGAGCAGCAAAAGGAGAAATTTAAATTAATTATCAAAACAATCAGTCAATTGTCATCATCGATTCCAATCGACTTTCATTTTTCCATCAAAATGTCAAAAACTTTGCCTAGTTTCGGACAAAATATCATTCGGTTAACATTAACTGTATTTTTATCACAACATTCAGACAAACTTGCAATTTCAAAACAATCGACTCGAAATTGGACGGAATAGTGAAATGATGAAATGCTGTTTTCCAAAAATGTTTTCAAACTGCTTAGCTTAGAAGAAAAATTAGCGCTTCAGATTTCGAAACAATCGTTGTTCGATATTGATCGATCATTCTTGATTTGCTTTCTTAAGATTGTTTTTGTAACAGTTTCAAGTTATGAATTTTGGGGTTTCAATGTCCAGTGTTTTCAATATTCATTTTTAAACTGTTCAAAGTAAACAAGTATCAAAGATTGTTTATAAAGTAAATAATAAAAGGTTGAAAAATAGGAAAAGTTTGTTGTCCTTTCATCGAAAGGAATAACAAACAAAAGATCAATTTTAGATGAATGTAAAATGTGACCATGCATTTGAAATGTAGAGTAACCATAAACTGACCATTTAACCATGCAAATAAATTACATTTGTTGTTTACGCAAAACTCCTACACTTTTTGATGGCAACAACAATCATAAAGTTATACAGATACAGATTCACTCCCAGTTATTAATTATAATAATAAAGAGTATCGACAATTTATTTTCTTTCCTCTTTTCATCCAAAGTAAACCAGGAAAGGTCATTCACCATTTTATTTTGTCTTGTTCAATGATCAAAGGGAAGCTAAAAATTCAAGTGATGAAGATGCAAAAAAAGAGGAAAAGAGGAAACCCATGAATAACATATGTTTAAATGATGCAAATCAGTGTAAAAAGAAATGAAGAAGAATGATAATAAGAAGATGATTCAAACAGGAATAACAAATTGCAAATGATTATCATAACCTTTTGTGTTTTTGTAATAAAAAGTCAACCTTGTTTCAGTTGACCTTTATTTCAGTCGTCAGATTCATCCAGTTTACCGACTATTAAAAAACTATAAAACTAACGTCGATATCAATACCTTAAGCATATCCAAGTTTAGAGACGCGAGACAATCGATTATTAAACTTTACGACAAACTCTAATGACTAACATTTGCACGGGAATTAGCAACCTTTTCAAGATCAAGATAGAAGATGATTTTCAAGACTATTTTCATGGAAAAATCAGTTCTGTTATGATGTCCATTTCTTCACCTTTCACCAAAAGTTGCGTTTTCCACTCATTTCTTGAAAGCATAAATCAATCGTTGTAAATTTGTTGTCGACAAATGCACTGAAATGGTCCGACTCGATTTATTTTACATTAAAGTTGTTTGGCTTTGTTTGTGCTTATTTGCTTTGTACAAGTTTGCAAAGTTGGATTTTGATCTTTGGCTAACTTGTAGTCGAAATTGTTTTTCAATATTTTAGAGCTTCTTTTTGCAATTAGTTTGGTTAAACAATCGGCAAACTTTATTATTGAACAATTAACACTCGTGTTTTCACCTTTTTTACAATTGCGAGTCCAATTTGCAGTGATTTACCATCAATAGCTTAGTTTACTTTACCTTGACTTTGTTTCAAGCAAAACTGTAAATATTAATATTATATTAATATAATAATTTATTGTTCTCGTAATAAACTGATGCCTTTTTGTGCACCTTTAGTCTTTTTTATGAGTTTAATCCATCAAATTTCAGCTGAATCAATACCTTTTGAAGATAGTCGGGAATAAAATCATTACAAGTTCCATCTTTTGTTTACTTGTTATTATATTTATCCTCTGAGTCTAAGGCTGAATGTTGATAAAATATCCAATAATTGAGTTACCGAGAAGCGACTTTAAAGACGAATAAAGTTTTATTATTAACACCTTTTGAAAATTTATTTACATTTAAATGAAATTTTCAATACAAATTACAATTGAAAGCCATTTAATTGGATATCTAAATGAAAATTGAAAGTCTTTCCAATTGTCGACATTTTTAATCAATTCAAGTGAAAAAGGTTTGCAAATGTAAAAGTTATTTCCAATAATTTGCCGTTTTTGCATCAACAAATTTCAATACTTGGCTTTGAATGCCTTATACATGATCAAATAATCAACAAGTTATGAATACAAAACGAGTTATGAGAATGCAAAATTTGACTAAATTTAAGCAAATTGTAAAAGAAGCAAAGAATAATTTTTCTGGTTAAAAATTTTCTAAAGTTTTCTTTGAAGCAACAAAAAGCAAAGCTAAAAAAAGGTTGAAATTTGAAGGCTGCTTTTGGCCCGGAAATATGATATATTTAAGGTAAACTTGGGTAAACGATCAAATGTCCAACAACAGAATATTGGTTAATTGTGAATTGCAACAATCAAAAATAATTGACAGTTAATCACAGTGGATGGTCATTTGATTACAGAGTTGGTCATTTACCTGTTGCAACTTGAATCCAAACGCAAGAACAGAGAGGAAGAGAAAAGGTGAAATTGAACACAACAAATACAAATATTGGTATTGGGTTTGTGTTAGTGTTGAACAAGTACGAGTGTGTTTGAAAGAAGACATAAAATTGTCTTGAATCCAATAAATTTGTGGTCCTTTACCATTTGCTTGGTCAATGGCATAGAGTAAATCGTTGAACCGAAAAATAGTTACAAGCAAAAGAAATGAAAAGAAATGATGATAATGATAATGATGATGATGAGAATGATGAGGATGATCACGATGTAAAGATGAAGCTTAAAAGTTGCATTTTACTTGATGACATTCGTTATGGATAGAGAGAGAGAGAAGAAGAGAAGAGAAAGACAAATTTGAATCTTATAGCCTTCCCTGGAAGCCTTGCGGGCTTGTATCAAGTAATAATAACGTGTAATGTGTCTGTCCTAAAGCACAGGAATCAAACAATGAAAGGTTGAAAAAAATATAATTTGAGTCTTTGAATATTGAATAATATTGGTTCCAATTTTTGGTGCAACAATACGTAACCATTTTACCAGTTGAACAATATGCTTTTGTTACTTTTTATTTTACCTTTCTTCTTCTTCTTCTTGCTTGGCTTCTTCTCCTTACATCGCCAGCATCGCCATCATCATCATCATCTTCTTCCGCTTCTTTTTTTGCTTCTCTTCGTCTTCGACTTTCTTCTTTTTTTTCTAGTTTTCGCTTCATTCGCTTTTATTTTTCTTCTTCTTCTTCTTGCTTCGCTCATATTATTTTTCGGTTAAATATTTCTTCGTCTTCTTACCTTTAGTATTTTGTTTCCTTTCCTTATCCAACATTGAAAGGTAAATCAAGACTTGGAATGAAAAATCACCCTCAAAGTGGTGCTGTTTTGCCCATTACACAATGGCTATTTAATGGTTTCACTTGGTTTAATCGTTTTGTCCATTAAATGTTCAATCTAATTAGTTTAGTTTAGTTTAGTCAAAACTCTTTTTGTTACCGATTGTTGTGATCAAACCTTAATTGATCTTATTTAGCCAGATAATTTTGGGTGATCTGTAATGATTATTTGCTTGATTGTCTTTGGAGAAGCAATTTTCGGCCGACTTTTGCTTCTTTTGCTTTTGGTTTCGATCTTCTAGTTGAGACCTTTTTTTGGGTTAAAAGATATCAAGTTTTTTTGGGATTGTGTGACAGTCATACTGTGAAGGGATGATAATGATGATGACTCTGATGAAGATTAGTGAGTGCAAAGGATCGGAAGTTAGGGATGAAGAATGGGATTCACAAATGTTTACGTCTCATCCTATTGTTGCCCATTGCAAAGAGCTAAGTGTCTCTAGTATTACAATACGGTGAAGGAAATGAATCAAATTGTAAGGTTGACAGTTGATATGAAATAGAAGTAAAAAGATTGTCGATTTTGTTTGTTATTTGTATCTTTTTTATTTCTTGCAATAAATGATAATTGTTTGTCTCAATTTCATATGGATTTATATTGTCATCGTTTTGTGCATCCAAACAAATAAAGAATCAAATAAAGCAACATCAATAAGGATGCAAAAAGACCAAAAAAAAGGAAAGGTTAATAGTCTTAAAAATTAGACTAAATTTATTCATCTCAGAGCTTAATTGGTATCAAAAATTTCTTCATCCTTCCGAGCTGCTTCCAACATTCACTCAACATATTCAGCCCAAAGATCCACTTCCAAATCAAAGTTAAAAGCACAATTAAGTTTGCAGTTTAAGTTTTGCTCTAATTTTGTCCAAAAATCAAGTTTTGTTTCAAATAGCATTTGTTGAACTGCTTCTGTGGCTTATCATTAGCAATGATCAATTGATGTTAAGTTTTGCTAAAAGATAATGTTGATCTTTGGCTTACATTTTGCGGTCGATTTACATTTACAGATCGTTTAATGGTGTTTCAAGCAAACTTTGTAAAATCAAATAAAATCTCGAAGGTAAAAAGGTTTACAAAACGATAAATACTCAATACTCGCATTTGACAAACCATTAAAAGCGTTTAAACGTTTAACTTGATAATTAATATGTTGAAAAATGAAGTTAATATGGTAAAATAAAGGAAAATGCCTTGAGTGACCATCCAACTTGTAACGCTCATTTGCATTATTTTGACAACCACATTAAGACTGTGACCCTACGCACATAGGAACAAGCTAATTGTCAAAGTGTGCTCAATGTGTGTGGCCACACTCGCCTTGGAAGACTTAATTGTATCATAAATGGTACAACATGAGTCTGAAAACAACTTTGCAAAGCAAAAGGCTCTCAACCCTGAAACCAATGATTTTGTTTGTGGATTCAAATGAACAGTGGAAATGAAGAGTGAACCAAACCAAGGTTAGACTGGCTAATAATTTAACCAACAAAAACAAAACAAAATTACTATTCAAACTCATACTCATGTTTTAACATTCACAATCATTTGCAAGTACAATGATGAACCACTTTGATCAAGACAACTAATCAAACTTGTAATATTTGAAATTTGAAACGATTGATAATAGAAGATGAACTGAGAAAGTGAACTGCAAAACAGGATAAAAGTGACGATAAAAAGTGAAGAATGATGAGGTTGATGATGAACAAAGCGTGGCACGTATTTTTGCACGTACATTATTCAATGGCACGAAAAGTACGTGCGCCTCATTTGAGCTCATTTCCTACGAGTGTTTACCTTTAAATCCTTTCTTCTTCTTCTTCTCCATTCATCTTCATCTTCCAGAGAAACATTATCATTCTCTTTCAAATGTTAATTTTTTCCTCTCTTCTTCCTTCATCTTCTTCTTTCTTCCTCTCTTTTCATAAGGAAAAGCAAAAAGAGTCATTTTTCTTATTCTTATTCTCAGTTTGCTATTTTGCTTATAAACATTTTTCATTTAAAAACGTTAAGAAAAGCGTTATTCAGCTTGGAATAACTTTTACTCCCAGTCTAATAAACATGATTTTAACCATTGAATATTGACGATTAAAAAGATTAAATGAACCGAAAGTTGACAAGAATTTCCAAGAATCTAAATTTTGACCTAAATTTTCATTCAACTGTAATCATTAAAGCAACAATTTGTTGGAATTACATTTTGTTTCTTCTTGTCCACTTAACATGTCCAGTGAAGCTAAAGGCCTCAATAGCCTTCCAGGTAAAGTCAATTTATCACAATTGAACAAGTGTTTAAATGTTTCAATTTAAAGTCAAACATTGAAATTTGAAACGAAAAGAGTTTTGCCCTTAAATTGTTTGTAGTTAAACCTTTAACTTTGATCAGTTGATAGTGGACATTGTTTATTGACATTGGGTTTGATGATTTTTGCTTGTTTTATTTTCCTTTTCATTGAATAATACAATTCTGTAGAGAACTGAATAGTCTTTGATTGTTCATTTTTTTCGATGTTTTGTTCATTTTCATAAAGTCTCAGTTTGAACGCGAAATAAGTTTGACAATGAAAAGGTTGTGATTTGTATCTTTCATCTGATATATTTAAAATGGTTTATATCAAGAAATAAAAAAAAGGTCAACTTATTATTGCTCATCATTGGTGAATTGAATTAAGATACTGATCAAGGTGAATGTCAATGGACAATGAAATGATGATGATAATCAGCGGAATATATAATTGAATGGAAAGTAAAGGTTGAAAGGCCGTTCTATTTACAGTGAATATAAGTTTATCATCATCACCATCTAACAGTTTTCAGGATAAAAGGGAAGCCAAAAAGGGCAAGAAGATGGTCAGACAAGATTCAGTTGTAAGGGTAAAGTGGGGAAACAAGTCAAGGGATTCATTGATTGCCACTATCTTTACCTTTCATCTGGACTCTTTAACCTTTCACTCTTATCCCATCATCATTATCAGCATCATTATCATCCTCATTCAGAATATTCATTGTTTTCACTTTTTAAAGGTGACAAAAGCTCAAATCAAAAGATGTGTAAAGATTCAAGTAAACAGATTATGATAACTAAAGGCACAGGCTAAAAGGGACACGCTGAGAGTTACAATTGACGGACTTTTCTGGTAAACACAAACGGTTCAAAGGTATTCAAGATATTCAGGGAAGGTTGATTAATGATGGTGGAATCGGCATTTTTATTCCTTTGCTTTACATCAACATCAATGACCTGATTTGGGTTGCAATCAAGTTTACAATTTAATTTACAAGTTAAATCTTTATCAATCAAAAGCCGAGAAAGTGTGACTGAAGGTCTCGAACAATATTTAATATCGAATTTTCAACCGAAATTTTTAGACAATTTTTTAAATTGAACAAAAACAAAAAGTCAACATTAAAATGAACAAATGCTTCCACAATCAACTCCATCACTCCAATACAATCCAATTTGATTGAATAGTCAAAGTCAGGAAAAGATGAACATTAAAAATTTAGTTTTCTGTTTGGTTCTTATAAGGCCAAAAACAATTGAAAACTTCAATTGAAAAATTTCTCGATTTCATATCAACAATCGGAATGATATTTTAAAATTTCATTTTATTCAATTTATTAAATTATCGAAAAGGACAAAAATATTTGTTGAAATAAAGTCAAAATTTGTATAAAATTATTCTTTAATAACAATGAAACGAATCAATAGATTGATCTGTTTTTCATTGCGACCTTTTGTCCAAAGTTTCATTGGAAAAGTTGATTAAATTTAAATTTCATTTAAAACATTATATCCAGCCCAAGTAGAGTATAAATAATGTCGAGAGTTGCGATTCCAGTTGAAACATTAAAGCTTCATATTGTTTAATTTTTCAATGTTAATCCAATTATGGCAAACCATTAACACAGCAAAATTACAAAACTGGAAGAAGAAAAGTTTCATTCATTGACATCTCTTGACTGTTTTTTTTCATTGAATACACAAAGTTTGGTAGTTGAGCAAACAATGAAAAATGAAAATGAAATAACATGAAAAAGATGCAGCGAAAAGTGATACTCATTATATTGATAAAAGCAACTCCCAATTGGGATGAGGATGAGGGTGATGAGGAAGAGAAAGTTTTTTTCAGCCTTAACACAGCATATCAAATAACATGTTCAATATTTTCATCATCGGTTTGCCCTCAAAAAGCGCACAATAATACAATAAAATTATCTTCATCTTTATCAAACAATAACCTCTTTTCATCTTTCCATTCAATTTTGTCTCAATCTTTTCAATCATCCTCATCAGCCATCATCATCATCTCTCGGTGGAATCATTAAAATCACTTGATTAACTTAACCATTGATACAAATTGCTTTTGGGCGGAGGAAATGCTAACCTATCAAGTTAACCCGAAAACAATTAACTTGCGATCAATGGAGCAAAGACGGATAACCATTAGTGTTTCGATTGTATAACTTTGTCATTATGTTCGGTCAACGATTCAATGGTAATCAATTTGTACTCGAAAGACGTCTTTCCTGGTAAAGGTAAACAAGGTAAAGAATTGAAATTCAACTTTCATCTGTTTGTTCATCTTCTTAGGCCAATGGTCAGTAATCAGTTGAATGGCCGATTAAAACAGCTCATCATTATTATTGACAAAAGCTTATCTTCTTGTCGCGTCTAAATTGTGAATCAAATTGTTTTCGACTTTGGTTGATGGAAACAATGAAAACAGTGAAAATACTAATTCAAATATTTAAACTGCCGATGAAAGTTGGCCAATGAAAGGTGTGAATGTTACGAGTTACGTTTCTGTTTGTTTCAACTGTTATTGTACGTTTATTCAAATACTATCGCTATTTACATATTTAACTAAGGTTAACCCATTGAATGAAGGGACACAACTCTAATCCATAAAAATATCAAAATATTTACCATCCATATATTTGTGAACGTTTATATGTACATTGCTACTTTCGTTACTTTCACTTAATTTTAAGTTGATTTGGTTCACGTTTAAATAAACAATCTTGACCGAAATCAAATATTGAAACGAAAAATTTTGTATCACAATTGTTGGATCAAAGGGTATATTTAGACTGGATTTAGAAAAGTTTACCAAAATAAACGATCGAAAGTGAGAAAGTGAGAAAGTTCCTTTCAAAAGGAAAGACTATCGAGTTAGGTTTACAGGATTCGTTTCAATTTTGGGCAGTTTCGCAAGTTTACAGGAAATAATTTTGATATTGCAGTCTTTCGGCTATAGAAATGGTCTTTTGAAAATTTCTTGATTCCAGCGCGGAGCCAGTTCTTGAAATAACAAGTTTAGAATTCAAAATTATTGCAAGATTTAAACATTAAGCCATTGATATGCCAATGTATGGAATGTAATGGATTTTCATAACTCTTTTAAGCTTGAACTATTAAATGACCTCATTTTGCTTTTGAATGAAATGAAGGCAATGAAAGTGCCGAAATCTTAAGCATTTCATTCGACAAGGTAGCAAGTTTATTGTGATTTTACCTTTCGTCGAAAACCATATATTTTCAACTTTATATCAATGTTTTGAAGAATCGAAAAATGGCAAAGTTCGCTCTCAAAGTCGTTAAAAAAGATGCCCGATATAACTCAACATAGGCCGAAAGACCGGTTTAGGTCATTATCGAAATTAAATTGCATGGACTTTTAATAAAAAATGATTTTTCATGGATTAAAAGCCTTTTGAAAAAGAAATTAAATTGCTGATATTCTAAGAGATTATTCTGAAATAAAAAGCTCAGAAGCTTAGCTACGTTTTGGTGAAATGCTAATCACTTGTTCGATTGATTAAATCAAAGTACTTTATTGTGCGTAAAATGTAAAATTCAATTGTTAATCTGTTGATTTTAGTCGCAAAACTGGCGATGGTAAAAGACGTTTGAAACGAAAGACACCCAATTGAGAATTTGATTTGTAATTATTTCGTGATAACAATAATGAGTTTACCTTGTGATTTACATTGGGTGTCACCGTTATGTCCGTTTGACCCTTTACTGGATCCTGGTCAAAAGTCTGTTACTGACCCCTGGGCTGCCTTCTGAAACGCTCGGGTTAACCTTGTCCAAGTGACATTTATTATAGAAAACAACAATTGTATTGATAACATTTAACCTTTTTTTTGTCAAATAAACTTTTCTCTCTACTCTTTCCATTTTATATTCACATTGAAAACTTTTTTTCTTCTTGTTCTTCATTCTTTTCACCTTTATTCCGATTCCATTGTTTATCAGATCTCGTTCAATGTCACCAGGTACACAACGGTTGGCACATCAATCCACACCCACCCACCACCCACCAACATTTTGTTTATAAATGCGACTCCGTTTGCTGCCTGTGCTTACGATCAACTTGAAAGCGTTTTGCTTCATTTTACTTTTAACCTTTCAAAGTTGGGCACAAAAGGATTGCGATCAGTGAATAGACAATGTAAAAAGAGTTTTGACTTTAAAATAATGATAATACAAGTTATCAGTTATTCAATAAATAATGTAATTCTTAGCACCCAAAGATCACCCTTTGATTCCTATTGAGGAACAAGAAAAATCTATTTTCGCATTCGAACCGAGAAAAGCATTTCTTCTTCATTCATCATTCATTTTGTCTTTCAATTTGCAATCAATTCTCAATTGTGACCCATTGTTGATTTATCATTATTTTTACCCAAATTTTAAAAATAAAATGTCAATACAAACACAGAACGAACAAAACTCTATTTTCTTTAATGGACTGAATTTAGTGAATCCAGAATCAACTGTGAATTTGATTGGGTTTGCAGTTTAAATGGAAAGTCATTGCAAATGCTTTTCCAATGGAAACCGTGAAAACATTCAACAAGTTGCTTTGGTTGCGGTTACAGATTTTGCATCGTAAGTGTTGTATAATGATTAATTAATTGAAACACATTGATCAACAAGTGATCAAAATGCGAGGACAATAGAGACTGGTTGGGAGTAAAAAAGTTGGTCCAAGTAAATGACATCGAATCCAGTGGATTTACAAATGACAAGTTGACAAACAAATGGGACAAAGTATTGGAGGGAAAAGACAGAGAGGAAGAAATGAAGGAAAGCTAAATGAAGGTGGAAGATGAGGATAAAAAGTAGGAAGAGAAGATGAATGAAGGATGATAATCTGTGGTCTCTTTTTTTGATACTTTTGAAAGGGAAAGCAAATTTATACAATATTATTGTTCACCATTTTATTATTATTTTTCAAACTCTTTATCTTCTTCATTCCCTTTATAACAAACGCTTTTTGTACGATAATCACTAATACAGTAAAATGAAATGATCCATAGTCAAAAAGTTGTAGGATAAATAGTCAAAGATTATAATGAGTTGAGCAAATTGTAATTCCCTCTCAATTGTAATCATCAACTTGATTAATAATATTTACCGTGAAATACTCAATTGATTGCCTTTTTCTTCAACTTTCATCCATTCAACAAGTGAAACTTTTCTTTCGCTATAATTATATCCCAATATCAATAGTTTTGTTTGCATTTGGACAAAAAGATAGACCAAAGTGGTTTCGATGAACAATTTTGATGAAATCTTTGTAAATTTTGAAAAACTCATGTTTTATTTGAATATAATGAAAGAATCTAAAAGAGTTTTCATCATTAGAACACCTTTCATTGATTCGAGTTCAATATTTTGATCAGATTTCAAACTTTTATCAATTTCTGAAAGACTTGAAAATCTTTATTATTTTATTAAAATACCAAATGAAATGAAAGATGGCTTGAATACAATAACAAGAAACGGGAGCCTTGAACTGTTTAAATACATCATCGATGTCTTTGACTTCAGTTTAATGCTCCACTAAATGTAATTATTTTGTTGAATTACTAAGGTTGATTGATATTGAAATTAACAGTTATTTCGCTCATTGCTTGACCAGTTTTGCGGTTATTCAATTTCATTTCAATTCAAAGAGTTGCTACATTTTCCATTGTTTTTTGTTTCATGTCAGCCTAACCTGACGTAACCCAACCCAACTCTGATTTGCACTCTAACCTTTAAGATTATTTGGTCTCTAAACTGATTGCTAGATCTGTGTGACTGCAGTTTGACTTGAGGGTTGCTTTACCTTACATTAAACAACCTGTGTAATGGACAATTTGAATGGGAAGAAGAAGTAAAAAAAAGTCAAAAACTTTCTTTCAAATTCACTTTGCTCTCTGTTTAACAATGGACTTTTTACTGAAAGAGGGAAGAAGAAGATCTCTCTGTAAGGTAGTTTTCTTCTTCTTCATCTTCATTTTGCTCCTTCTTTACATTTCTTAAAGACATTCATTGTATTCATCTCTATGTCTTATAAAGATATATATATATTTAGGGTAAACTATTTTTCTCATAAAGCAAAACAGGAGCAACTATGAGGTAAGCAAGAGAAAAGGTAAAAGAAACGTTTAGCTATGCGAACCCAACTTTTAAACATTCAAACCTGATCCATCATAATCAAATATATTACCAAGAAAGAGAATACAATTGTCAGGTTAAAAGAAGAGAAGAAAAATGAATCGAAAAAGGAGATCTTCTGATCATCATCATCATCACCACCATCATCATTATCAAAAAGTGTAAGGTGTGATAACCTTTAACAGTTACCTGTTACCTTTCTTTGCTACCTTTCCAATCGAATTCCATGTTCCAGAAGAAACTAAACAAATGTACAAATATATTTATCTTCCATTGACAAACTTAAGACAGAAATTCTAAGAAATTGTTCAGCAGTTCAGGTGGACATCAAAGAAGCTACTTTTTAAATAACAGATCAGAATAAAAGACAAATCAAAACGCATTCCATAATAAGAACAGAAATTGATAACTTTGTTCAACTAATTTGAAAAATTAAAACATCATTTTATTCAGTTTCCAAATCCATTCCAAACTCGATATAAATCTTATTTAGCTTGACAATCACAGCATCGTCAGACTTATCATTATAATCAAACTTTTCAAATGAATCTCTCTGGTTATTTGCTGTACAATCTCAATAAATTTCAAGCGAAATAAACCCGAAGCTATTTCAATAAAAATAATTGAAACTTGAAAATTGGCTTCTTTATTTTGATATTAAAAATCTGCAATTGCTGTTTCGATAGTTTATTAATTGTAACTTTGATTCTCCCTTTTTGATCAAATGTTGATTAAACTGATAATTTGTTAATAAATAATGTTAAATTGAGTATTGATTGAGGTAAATAGGAAAATGACTAAAAAAAGTAAATTTTGTAGATAACTTTTACTCCAAGTTTTGTTGGCAATAAACATTAAAAGGTCAATTTTGAATGAGAGCAATTTATCTTTAAAATTAATTGCTGATAAATTAAACAACAATGCTCTTTGATGAATACAGACAAACTTTTGCTCAATGTTTATATTATGGAAGCAATTGAATTCCCGAAATATTATACAACAATAAGATAAATGGAAATGGAAAGAAAAGAATCAAAAATTAGATATTGACCCATAAAAATAGCCTTTTGATGATTGGGATAACCTTTCAGACTAAATGGTTAGACATAAATCACCCGAGAGAAGCCGAGAAAAGAGTGGAAAAAGAAGAGAAGAGAAAAAATGAGATGAAAAATAGGAAGATAAGAGGATGAAAGACATGATAGAAGGAACATTACAAACATGGAAAATACGCAAAACTTGTACCAATTTTACCAGCAATTTTTACAGGTAAAGTTGTTCAATTTCTCTTCAATGTTGATATGCAAAGGTAAGAAAATGGAATCTTGGAGACAAAACAAATTGACCGATTTTACACGGACAAATGTAACCTTAATAATGTGAAAGAAATGATAAACTGGATTATGATTGATTTCAAGCAAGAGACACTTTTCATTGTTAACATTGGTCCAACAATTGAAGCATGTTAACATGATAATCAGATGATTGTTACATCATGTAAATGATGCCGTTGATTAGCAAGGCAAGTCAGGCAATGTTATCCAAATGACCAGTGAACCGAGGAAACTCTGGACACTTGAAATAATGCCAATCAGTTGTGCTTCAATTGTGTCTTCAGTTGTCAAATGTTTCCTTTACGAACAAGTTGAGATGGAAAAATGAATTTTTTTTTCAAGACATTCTAATGTCAACGTTTTGAGAAACATTTTTGCATCTTCAGTTGATTGCCATTCATTAATTCAATTGTCAATTAATCGGCTTTACTTGGGTTCAATAAACATACAAGTTACTTGGTGAAAAAAGGCATTATAATGATAATTTGACAAACCGATTCAAACAATGTTATTGTGATTAAAAGATTTTCATATTTACTTTTTTCTTTCCTCATTTTTATTTTCACATTTCTCGTTATTATCATAAACTCCCAGTGAAGAGTGAATGTTAATTGAGTTAATCTTGAGATGGATTAGGTGCTTTTCAATGGTCAGATCAGGATTAAAGAGTGAATATTAAGGTGACAATAAACTAGGTAAAACTGATCTGAAAAACTGTTCAAGAATTCATTGAAAAAGATTAAGGATGGAAAAAAGATGGACACAAAGACTGGAAAATATTATGAAGACCAAAACAAATATTGGATAAGAAAAATGATATTTATAAGAAAGTCCATTTTTTTCTGTGAAATCATTTTTGCTGGTCAAAACAATTTGCTTAAAGGTGTATATAAACATGGAATGAAGAAAAGGTAAGTTTGAAGATTTAAAGATGAAGATGCGAAGATGAAGATTATCCTTCGTAACCTTTTCTTGTGTAAAAATGATTAAGAAATGCTTCTTTTTTCAACTTATTATCCTTATTCCTTGTATTCATCTTTAGACTATTTTTTAGTCTTGCTTCAGGCTAGACTCTGATATTACAACCTTTACTCTGTGATAAGATTTTTTTTGCTGCTTTTACCTTTACTTTTAAGGAGTGCTTTTATTCAATTTTGGGTTGCGCTTTACTTTCGCAGGCCTTTTCTTTGTCTGAACAAGAAGAAGATGGCGAACAAGAAAATCTTGTGATTAAATAACAAGACGAAGATGAAGGTCTTAGTTGGAAATGTTTGCCTTTATTATTTTTACGTTTTTTATTTTCTCGCTTAAAGACATTGGGATGTTTGCATTGGGTGCTTATGTGATCTGAAAGGAGAGTTGAGTTGAACAAAAAAAGAGATTAATATCATGGTTATATTACATTTCCAATGGTTGTTCATCAATTGTGTTTTCAAAACAACAAATGATAACCTCATTTTTAGGCTAAACTTGAGCCTTTTCATCTTGTCGTCAACTTTGGGCAATGAGAAATGCCCATTTCACAAGTTATTCAATGTTTATCAGAATCAAAACTGCTAAAGAAACTGTTAACGTTAATATTGTCTTTTGTTGGATTGTCTTCCAGGAATTCAGGCATTTCAAGTGTTCAGATCTTTTCTAGTAAATTTTTAATAATAGTTGCTGAACGTGTTGAGATATCTGGTCTTTGGTCACTTTCATGTCGAGTGAAAGTCTTTTCAATTCATTTCGTTTTTTCTCATTTTTTGGGTTATTTTTGGTTCTAAATTTTACTTCGTTTTTTGAATAAATTTGATTTTGATTTCCAAGAAAAAGGAAAGTTAATTTTAAAAGAAGCTCATTTTTTCACCTTTTCTTTCAGACGAAGTTAAGGTTTAGTTTCAATATTTTGCGTTTAAATTGCTTCATTGAGAAGTTGAAAACGGAAAGTAAATGTTGAAGCAACTAAATTGCTTTCATTACTTGATTGGGCTTTCATAGCTTGAGAAACTGTTCATCTTCGGTTGAATCAATGAATTCAGAATTTACAAGTTGACCTTTGACTTGAATGGAAGCATTTTTTTGTCCCATTGTATGTCTAATGGCTTAAAGCGACAACTGAATAAAGTCAACTTAATATTGAGTTTTGTTCATTTCCAGTTTCATGTTTGTTTCAAAGATATGACAATAAAAGTGTTAAAACTGTGTGAACAGTTGACATGTAAAGAAACATGTTTGATGAAAAGTATAACTTTTCATTTTAACCCAAAGAAAAGAGTTGACCAAAGAGAAGCCCTAAACAGTGTCCATCTTGTCCAAGCGCAAGAAAGAGAGCAAAAAGAGAAAGTTTAATAATAAAGAAACTGAAAGTTGCTCTTTTTTTTGTTGTGACCTGAAAACGTGAACCTTTTCGCAGTCCAAATAAACAAGGCAAAGTTGCACTTTCATTTTTACAGAAAATCTAAAGAAATAAAGTGTTGGAATTGAACAAAAATATGAAGAAGAAGCGAAAGGAAGACGGAAAAATAATGTTTTCCAAATCCATTGGAGTGACACTGAACGCCTTTAAAACTCCACCTTTCTCTCCACAGAATCGAGTGACAATAAGATCAGGATTCATCTCCACCCTCTTCATCCTCCTCCTCATCTTTCCTTGTCCATCTTCCTTCACATCATTGGTTGCTCATTTCTGTGCCTTTCAATTGTGGACAAAAAAGTGCACTGAATTATCGACCTGGAAATTGCAATGTCCAAGCTTGAATGAAAAGAAAGTCCATTTTCTTCCGTGTAACGGAAATTTGTCAAACAGACTGAATCCAACCCAATGAACAGTAAGAAGTAAATATAATAATAAAAAGTAACTCCTAAGAAGAAGAAGAAGAAGAAGAAGAAGAAAAGGATTGAAAAGATGAAAAGGGTCAACTTTATAGTCTCTGTATTGTGTCTTTTAACTTTTTATAAACTCAACTTTTCTTTCTTTTCCTTGACCATTGTTTTCACCAAATTTCTTACCTTCAACATTTTCTTTCTTTACCTTCAACCTGAAACTGAAACTATTAACTGTCAACGAAAGTTCATAAAAGTGTCCTTTTGTTGCCCCAAAACCCTATTCAAGTTTATCCTTTTTTTACCTCTTTTATTACTTCTCTTTGCCTTGTAAGGTCTACAGCTTTTGTGTGTTTACAGCAACTTGCCAAGTCCATTGTTAATGGACTGGACACTGGACATAATCGTCATTGTGCAAACCAAGACACAAAGATGGAAGACACCAAATTCAGTTTACACCTTTTCCATGTAAAATTGAAGAATAGAGAAGAAGAAGAGAAAAACGAACAAAATTTCTCTGAATACTTTTCAATTTATCATGAATATTATGTTCGGTCATTTTCTTGCTTCATTAATAAACACCTTTTGTTGGTACAAAAAAAGATGCTTTCAATATCATTCCATCATCACCTTCAATTGATCAACAATTAACTTAATTACATTCAACTGAACCATTTACAGAAGCAAAGTAAATCACAAAAGCATTGGACTTGGTCACACTTTGATTTGTCTTAAATTTACAAATTTAAATTTACATGAAAATACACTGAAAAAGCATTACAATGTTACGCTGGAAAGCAAAAAGGAAGGCAAAAATGGGCCATAAAAATGGCGAAAAGGAGGAAAAATTGGGAAAAAACATTAACATTGCTTTTAATTACATTTTAAGCGGATTAAACCTTTACCTGAACCATAATCGTTACTTTTATTTTTTGGGTTAGAAGCAGGTGAATAGCTTTTTATAGCAACAATTGGAAGGCGTACGATATTGTGTTTAAGAGAAAATGATGGGCCAACATTTTCTCATGTAATAAGTACAGAGTAATGTACCATTATTGTAACCCTTTTCAGGTCCCGACCAAGGACAAGAACATTAAATGTTTAAACATTAAACACCTTCATCTTTGATCCGCCATCTCAGCGCACCTTATTCATTGTTAACTCACGTAAACGGCTTTCAATGACAAAAGAGAAATACTTTTATCTTAATATTTAGCTTTTCATAAATCAGCTAATCGTATACATTGAAGTGGTCATTCAATATTCACTCTCTAATATCATCTTCATCCTTCTCATCCTCCTCATCATCATTATTAACATTACTTTCATTATTTTCATCATTTAAGTAAAGGCCTGGTTAAGCCTTAAAGATATGAATCTTGTCAAGCCAACAGTCTCTCTCCGTCCCTTCAACAGTCAACCTTTTTTCACCCGATCAATACTTTTCATTATCATTTCACTTTCTTACAATTGGTGTAAAAGGGTGATTCAAAGTGGACTCAAGGTCAGATTACCGTTACTTTTATTGTCTCTTAAACATCTTAAAAGGTATTACAAAAGGTAAGATTTTTACTCGTTTACATCATTTCCTTTAATATCATTATTTGATTGAAGAAACGATTTAAGGATCAAAAAAGGTGGGCTGACTTTTCATTCATTATTTTTACTTATCATTTATTTCATTTGAATGCTGAATTTGCTTTTGTTGTTAACAATGATTATGTTTAAATTTCATTCCCTGAGTTTCCTTATGTTGTGTATTTGTGTATCAATGAAAAACAATTTTTTTGTGCTTCTTTGCTTTACCTGTGCCTTTCAACTCTTTACTTTGTTAGTGATTTCCGTTTTTTCTTGCTTTAACCCTTTCAAATTGCTCGTCTTTTGTTATTGTTAATAAATTATGCTTGATTAAGTTTACCTTGGTTGTTAAAGGTTAGCTTGACTGTCATTTTTAAAGATGATAACCCTTTTTGGCTTCGCATTCAAACAGATAATCTTAGGCTTTTTTTACCAGATTGAAGGTTGATTTGGTTAGCAAAAAGGGTTTTTATAATGGGCTTGGCTTTAATTGTAAACTATTAAGATTTGATGATGAAAAATTGAAATGGATTCTGTTACCTCCATATGGATTGGAAGGGATGAAATTAACTCTCCTGAGGAGGCAAGAATTGAATATTTCAATATTTCCGTTTCAACAATTTTTCTTTTTCCATTTCTTCCAATGCTTTTAAGCTTTCTTTTGTGTCTATACAAAGTGAATTAATTTGGATAAAGGTTAATTATGTTGATTATGTTTGGTAAAATTGTTTGGTAATGTCAATATTGATGGAAAAAATTGTGTAAAATAATCAGTTTGATTGAAATTGCTTTTCTAGTTTGTTTGATTTTTCAGTTTCAATGTGAGCGCCTTTTTTCAGTCGGTTGCATTTCATTGGTTGGATTATGTTTACAAGCGGTAAACACTTGTTTCTCCTTTACTGTTGATTTCAAGACAATTTGCTATTGTGATTAACGCCACGAGTTTCAACTTGACTTTTTGTGATTTTGTGAGTTTAAATAATTGTTATGTGATACCAATCAATTGAGTACCGGCTTTTCCTGAATTGGGTAATGATTGACTCAGTGGAGCAAAGATACAGAATAAAGGATCAATAAGAAGACACGTGTAGCGGTTTTTACTTTATAACTGGATAAACGTGTCGATATCAGACAAATTAAACAGCAATTGGTAACCACAAAACAATTGTGTCTATAAAAGCTTCCACGTGGCTTCAGGGGCTCAAGGAAATAATCAAGATGTCACCAAATAGCCATTAAGTCAAAGAATCACCAAAAATGGCAAAATGAAAGGGCGCCAATCCTGTGATGAAAAAACAAAGCTTAATCGATCGTTAACATTTTTAAATTATTGGAAAGAGGTCAAATCTGGTTTGTATTGTATCGTATTAAACTGCATTTCTGAATGTGTATCGTGATTAACCTAAGCCAACACAATTAGTCTCGCTGGGGCTAATTGGGTACCAAGCGTGTGATACTTAATCCTCTAAATTGAGGGAATCAAATTCATCAACAACTCCAACTATTGTATTAGTATTATCAAATGGACTATTAAAATAGATGGAGCACACAATTTACTTCAAGATAGATTGATTTCATTCTATTAATGAAGATACAGACTCGTGAGAAATAATCACTAATTAACCATAAAATTGATCAAATAAAAAGCATACTAATCAAGATTTTTTGTACCATAACGCTACAATCAGGGAATCTCAACTCTCACATTTTTTTGTTGTATTTTTCAGATTATTGTATCATAATCACGGTTTGGCGCAATCATCAACTTATTTACCAATTTTTATGGGAAACGTTTGGATTAATTCGCTCCACAATTCATGGGATAGGTTATGGTATCAAGCTAATCATTATTTAATCATTAGAAATGCAATCGGTTTCCTCAATAATTTTGTTTACCTAACTTTTTTGCTTGTGTTTTTTTGTATTGACCTTTTACCTGTGATTCCTATAATTATTGTTTGCTTTTTGATAGAAACTAAATTATGAGTTTGTTTACTAATCAGAACAGGATTGGTTTCCTGGAACTGGAACGTAAAATTCACGAATTGGACTCGAAAATTGAAACAAGGTAAAGAACAAAAAGACATTAGTGGAAAAAAGGAAACCCAAAATGACTAGAGTAACAAAGTGGATCAACAATAACTGGAAAATCATCTTATTTAACCATAATCAAAATTATTGTCAATCAACTTTCTATCAACAGTTAAAGGATAAAGCAAAAGGGATCGGTTGACATTGGATGACTCTGATCAACATGTTAAACTGATTGAGAATCATGTTGAGAGTCAAAGCTGATTTCGTCTCTTTTCAAATTGGTTCACAAGAAAGAAAGGAAATGTCACTGGAAAACATTTTTTTCTATCCCTTGGATGTCAACTAGATGAAGATGGAGAAGATGATGACGACGAAGATGCCGATGACGATGATGAAAAGGAAAGTTATAAAAAGGTAATAAAAAGCAGAACATAAGAAGCGAAAAGAAATTCAAACTCAAGAAGTTGAAATCAAATGGAAAGTTAATATGCAAAAAAACATTGATGATGATAAGGAAAAAAAAGATGAAAAGGAAGTCAACCTTTTGTTGTACACATCTTTGGTATCTTCTTCTTGTCATCATCATTTAGATTGGTAAAGATAAATCCATGACGGCGAAACAATTTGAATAACTCATAGATTTGAATGTAAACCACAATTGTACAATACTGTATTGAGATTAACTTGAGCGCTTTTTTTATTGAAGCTTGTGAAGCTCACAAGGATCGTTAAGCCAACCAAGTTGAATATATCCAAGTCTCTGTTAGACCTTTGGAAAAATTCAGTAATGAATTAATCCAGCAATTTATGATTCAAACTACTATATATTTAACACATTTGGTTGTTGATTTGTTTTCAATGCATTAATGAATTGATTTGGTCAATGGTATAAAAAATTTCAATGCCAACTACTGAGTCTAAATGGTTAATGGTTTAAGTGTAACATTAAGAAATCTATTGATAAAGGAAAAGTCTAATGTAATTTCATTATATTGCACTGATTTAGTCAATGAATTGACAAAAAACTGATTGACTAAGAAGATAACGGTTCATTTTTAAGCTTTGTATATTTCCATTTTTTCAATGGTCAGTTGATTGAAGTGATGAAAAGGTAAAGATATCTTAAAATGTCTGATGAAAAGAGATTTCTTTTTCTTCCAATAAAAGCATATAAATGGACCATCATCTACATCATCAAGATCACAGTGATTCCAATAATAATCTTCATCATCGTCATAACCATCAAGGCACCAACATGATGAGGAATTTTGAACAAAGCAGGTTCCATTAAAGGCCGTTAATGGGAAATGGTGCTTTTATGCTTTCAAAGATGAATACAAAAGATGATACCGAGAAGAAAGAAGGAGAAGACAAAATTAATGACAATTCACAATAGAGTCTGCAAAATAATGATAATACAAGACAAGACATTCAACATACTTCAGAATTGGCATCATCTTAAATGTTGTCATATTAGGATTTATCCTTTCGACCCATCTTTAAACTCATCCCTTTCATTGAGTTGATTCATCTGTAAAATGAGACAAAATTGTTACAATATCGAAAGCTAGAAAAGTTACCATTTTGTAATTGATCAAAAGGAATGATGAGCAAGAATTGTAAAGGGAAAAGTATCTTTTACTTAGAACTTACCTCTTTCTTGTTGATTCTCTCTCGCTAGGATTAACTGGACAAGACATTGTTATTAGGTAGGAGTGAGTTAAATACAGACCAAAGGTTTTACCAAACGCCAACCAATAGATGGTCAATAGCCTAAAGGTACAATCCTGTTAACAACAGATTAATGAGTTGAGTTGAATTCAGATTAACTTGAAAGATTAAACGTTATAAAGCAACATATCATTATAAATGAGAATACAGAACAATTTGTTTTTTTTGTACTCTTCTGGACTACACCAAACTGAGTGATTAAATCACTTAAAGGAGCTATCAATGACACCAATGGGCTTAAAAATTGTCTCTTTAAGTGACAAAAATGACAATCAGAGCATCGCTATTGCCACCAAATATTGATAGATAATACTTACCAGACTGTCCTTTTGAACAGTCTAATCAACCATAAATTACACCAGAATCAACTTGTCCATCAAACATAATCTTTAACTAAAGAAGAAAAAATTATTGAAAATTTTTAAAACTCTTTCAACCCAATCTGGTGTCAAAAATGTTTAATTATCAAGTTACTTGTACTGCCGCCACTTTTAAATATCCATTATTTCCATATTTAAATTGAAGTGAAAGGGATGTTAATGTTAAATGATTTTACTCTGTATTAAATCAATTGAATAGCAACAAGTTGAACAATTTGGGACATTGAATGTTACAATTTGAATCGATCGGAATTAAATGTTTGACACCAATCCACACCTTTTTTCCCACTCTTATTACCATTCAGTTTATGTTTATCAGAACATCTCTTGATCATTATCACCAAATTTATAACTTGATTCATCTTTCTTTCTCCATTTAAATCAATTTTTAATACAAATCACTTTCAATATAATCTTACATGTAAATGTATTTTGGTCTAATACAATCTCATTATGAACAATCATTGACACGAAAAACACTTTTCATTGAAATACGCTTTTGCTTTCCATTTTTCACTCTTCTCAAGTCAATCTTAAGACTTCCGACCTGATTTTTACCTGGCTTTCATCTTTTAACATTTCTATTTTCAATAATAATGTTTAACGCCATTTCTATTAACTGGTATTGATTATATTGTTGATAAATGATGGTGTAAAGTAAATGTAAGAAAAACTAGTTACTAGGAAAAATCTGTCCTTCCAAGAATCAAGGGAAACGATGAAACAACTCTTCATCCGAGGGATAAAGCTAAACAACAAACCAGGATTTTTGCCGATTAAACCTTCATCTTACATCGGTAAGTATCAATGTTTACTTTTAATCAGTGCCTTAAACGACAAAATGACAATAATCTAGTAAAACAATGTGTGTTTTTTGGTCTCAAGACAATCTCGGTCTTGTTGATATTTTTTCTTCATGTAAAATTCAATAGTCTGCTTGTTTATATTGAATAGATTTGATCAATCCTCTATAACTTGAATGTAAAACGACTCAAAGCTGATCGAGTTTGATTGAGTAACGTAATCAATCACATTGAAGGGAAAATAAAACAACAATATTGATTGTTCAATTTAATAGACAACTTTCTTGGTATTTTGTCCTTCAATGCTCATTTTATGCATATTTTTTATCAATACTTGAGCTTTATCACAATGTCATAATGAGATTCACATGATATCATTCAATTCATTTAAACTGTCAAATAATTTTCACTGAATAATGCACAATAAACAACCAGCAAATATCAATTGTGTTATGTTGTGAAAATGATTGAGAACCGGAGATGAGCTTTTAACTTTGAGGTCAAAGCTTGACCTTTTTTTTCTGTACGATTGTTGCCTTTGCAACAAACAATCCCATGTTATTTGGTTAGACCGGAATGCAAATTATTAGGACACAAAGCATAATAAAGATAATCAAAACTTGCTTAAATATCGTTTTTAATCATTAATTTCAAGATAAATATAATTTTTGCATCAATAACAAAGTGTTTTGACTTTGGCGCTTCATCGCCATCTTACATCTTGTTAGACAATTTTTCAGCCAATCAATCAGACTTAATTTGACCGTTAAGAGTTGTTATAGAAACACAAATAGCTTAAATTTTAAAAATACAGTAAGTAAGATTGACAAATCGTTGTTAACAATCAAGCCATAATAATAATCATCTGAATGTTTCATCTTTAAATATTAATGTGAGTCCACTTTTTTTTGTTACGAAGATGAAGGTGAAAATGAATTCTTGGGGAATCTTTAAGTATCAAATATTTTAACTCTTGAAATAATCCATTGTTCATAATAAGCTTAACGCTCATTTTGTGTTAGCTTTTTTTGTGCACCTCAGTTTCATATAATTTGATATTTCACATTATCTGGTCAGTACTTTTTGCTTTTATTATTTAACTTTACAAATAGGCAGAAATATCAACAACAAACAATATTTTTTTCTCTCACTCTCTCATTGACTTCAATTGACATGACAAACACATTTCTTTTGTTCACCTTTGATTCTTATTATTGTGTAAAAGAAAATGTCTTAAAGAAAACTATTTACAAGACTTTTCTTTCTCATTTTTTCCTCTATTCTTGTTCAGTCTCTTTTGAACAAAAATTTTACTTCCAAATTAATTGAATATCTTTCTCTTTTCTCCTTTTGCTTAGGTGCACAGAGACGCGTAATTTCAAGTGTTTTAAAATTTTGAATGTTGAAACATTTCTTTTGTTGGACCATTGAGCATGTTAGCGACGTCGGGCTGAATATGATCTTGATCTTGCTTCCAGTTCTTACTAAACTTTCAATCTTCCACCCTGTTTATGATTATTTTGAGCAATCAACTTGCAATAGATCTGCATTGATGTATCTACATTGATGTTAGTGTGAAAATATCGAGAGAAGCATAAAAATCAACAATTCTTGGAAATGAGTTAGCTTTGCATCCAGACAGATTATTAAGCTCTCTTAATTAACTATGAAGATTTATTTGAATGTAAGTGTCTTGAAGCACTTTTTTATAAACTGTTGATGATCAAATTTCCATTGAAAAACGGATGATGCAGTAATCTGTTGATTGTTGTTGTTGTTATTCAGTTAAACATGTTACCTAGATTTGAATTACATGTGTATTATTAATACTTGGAGTTATTCATTTGCAATGTAAAATTTTCATTTTGATAACTATTATTAATATTTCTTTTTCTTTCTTGGTCTTGCATTGCCTCTCTGATTACAGCAACCTGATAGTATTTTGGAGTCCACTTTTTTGCGCTACTGAAGGAGATAGTATCGATCTATTTTTTATTTTGGTATAACAATATTGTGATCAGATTAAAATGGCATTCAAGAATGGCGAATAAATCAGTTTTGACTTTATAACAATCCATTGGTAACTCAATATAATAATAATGAATCTGTTGTTTGCTATTTGAGGGCAACATAAACACAAAATATTCAACATTAAATTGGTTTCAGCATTAAATTTACTGAATGTCAAGTTAGTGTTTTGTCAATTGTTGGTCCCAACCTGACGAGCTAGTTTATTTGATTCTAGTTTAATCTAATTCTTTTCTCACTTGATATTTCCAAAAATATCTTATTCTTAATTCCTACCAATGTGTATTTGATAAAGGAAACCTAAGCGATTCAACCTTTTCCCCAAACTCAACAGATAGTAATTTATTATAAAGGTGGTGAAAAGGTCGCTTATGCAAAATAAATTTCAGATGAAAGAAGGTTAAGTAAAATTTGTTAATATTTATCAGGTTTATTGATAATAACTATGATAATATGGAAGATGAGAATGAGAATGAAGAGTAAACACGAATATCCTAAGTTTACTTTTCCCACTTGTTGATAGCGCCGATGCTAATGCTGATGTATTTTTTTATTAATACTACTTTTAGGCAAACAAAAAATAAGCTCAAGTAAAATGAAAACGGGAAACAAGGTAAATTGACAATGACTGGTGAATCCTGTTGGTCCAAGAAAGCAGAAGATGAAGACGAGCTGATTGTTTGGACGAATAACATTAACAATGCAAAGTCACCAGGAAAAAGAAAGATGAATATTATATTTTATCTCTTCCTATGGATTTTCATTACAATAAAAAGCTAAATGAAAGGTATGATGGATCATCGAAGCTGGTGTTGCTAATAATGATCATCTTCACTGTAAGGGACCATTTTCCCGGTGATAATTTGATAATGGTAACCTGCGAAAGTAAACTAACTTATCAATGGAAGCTTGGTCAACTTGGTCCAGATAACCGGTTTTAGTTTGGTCCAACGTTTTCAATTCATTTCATTTTGAGAATTAATCTTTCCCCAGACATTAAAATAAGGCCTCAATGAAAAAGAGGAAAAATACGAACCGAGCTCCATAGTTACTCTAAAATGCGATCTCTAGCCAAGCCCAGGTCACCCAATGTTGGAAGTAAAGGCCGTACATGAAGGAGTGTGTCCAACTACCGCTCCTAATGAATACAATGGCAATGATACTCGAAAACTTGAACAGAATGTGAAGAAAAAAGATCGCTTTTATTCATCATTTAAATGGCAAAGTTTTCAGATGAATGTTGCTGAATTATGAGATTGGATGATGACAATGAGCCATAAAAATGAAATAGTTTGAGTAATTGCCGGTTTCTTTTTTATGCACAAGTTAAATGGAAAAAGATAATTATGTATTTATCATGAATCCATGTATTAAAATCTTCTAGGAGATGTTTTTCAGAAGTTTTACAATCAAATAAAATTGTTCTGGACACTAAAATTGAAAACAAAGCTCATCACTTGGAGCCTATCAGTTTTTAATGCTACAATACTTTGGTAGGAAGTAAGCTTAAGCAAAATGAAAACGGGAAACAAGGTAAATTGACAATAAATAAATGCCATTGATTGTTGAATCCTGTTGATTTAAGGATAAAGAAGATGAAGACGATCAAGAAGATGAGTTGATTGTTTGGGTGAATAAAATTAACAATGCAAAGTCACCAGGAAAAAAAAGATGAATATTATTTTTTTTATCTCTTCCTATGGATTGTGACTACAATGCGAAGTGAAATGAAAGATATGATGGATCATCGATGCTCCTGATGATGATCAAGGAAACATTTGCTTTGGTGACAATTTGATGATGCAGGTAACCCGTGAAAGTCAGAAGGTGAAGAAAACTACCCTTTTCTTCTTTTCATCTCTTTTCATCTTTCTTCTGGACTTATCATCAATTGGTAAACATGTTTTTGTGGTTTTAAAGGTAAAAACACTCCAATGATTTTTGCTTCTCCTTTCTTATTCTTTTTACTTTTCTTCTTCTTCTTCTTCTTTAGGTTCAGCTTTTCAACTAATCATGAATGATATTTTTGTGAATGTCCTTTAAGTGGCCTTCTCATAGGAGATGAAATCACTTGAAAAAATCTTGCCCCGGGTTTGTTTCCTCTTATCAAATAGTGAACAATTAAGACAATTCCCTTTGAGTTGCTCAAGAGTTTTACTGTATATTATTATAATATATTGGATGATCGCATTGGACTCTTTCATTTCTTTCACTCTTGTTCCTTCTTCATCTTCAATTGGACACTAGACTTGATTTTGATAGAAATGTATATAACAATAATAAAAGGAGTCAAATCAATCACTAATATCATGGAATAAAATCAAGTTTGAGTGTGTTAAAAGGCTTGAGGAACAATTCAATGATTCGGTGATAAGAAGCTACAAAAAAAAGGAGTACATTCATTGATCAAGATTGATTGTCGAGTAAAGCTTATCAAGTTGATCCAGGTAGCCAGTTTTGTTTTGTTTAATGTTTCCATCCAATGGACTTCAAGTGGACTCTTCAACGGACCATTTCAACCGTCCAGTCTTTTTTACCTTCCAGTTTCCAGCCTTTTTTGCCCTTCAAACAAAACTGTTTACAAACTTGTAGATGGTCATGATAACTCTACTGGTACATTGATATTTACACATTACTAATCGGTGTTACCAAATTCATTTCTCAACAATCCCTTCAATAGTCAGTGAATTGCAAAAATCAAATCAACTGTTTGTTTCCTTTTTCTTCCTCTCGAAAAGGTTCAAATTGGAAAAGTACTAAAGTATTACAGGTTTGTTAATGGATTTGAAGAGCTTAATCGTTGGATGGAAATTACAATGACGAAAAATCTATTAATTTTTTTGACACAATCATTGAGAAAATTAGATTCAAACAGAAAGGATTGGTTAAAATTGCTCAAAGCGATTTTCATCTCAATGGTTGAAGTAGCATGTTCATTAAGGCAAAGCTGTGATCACAATTTCGCTAACAATGAGGTCAAAAATATAAAATAAGTGGATTTTAAAATGAAAAAAGTAATATTTTAAGCATTATTGTTGAATTAAGATTCCGAGATGAGTTAAATATCCTGTTAGCTGCATTTTATTAAAACTCATTTTCAAATTTTACTCTCTTCACAATAATTATTGGCTTCTAAATTTTTGGAAAATCCATTTTCAGTAAAATAATCTCTCAATTTCTTGTACAACTGAGATCATCATCAGAAATCAAACATTTGCAAAGAAAATTTAGAAATAAAAATAGCAAAGACAAGTTTAATGTATTTAAAACAATTTTAATTTCATAAGTTTTCGATATGGAAATTATATATGAAAATGATACAAATTGAATAATCTATAAAAGTTGTTTGGAGAAACACAGAAAATATATAAATTTTAATATTCATCAAAGTTTAGTTTGAGATCCAGTCTATCTGAGAAATCTGAGTTTACTTAAGAAACTTGAAAGCTGCTAAAATTCCCCAATGATCGCTTGGAAAACAAACATGAGGCTTCAAGCGTTCAATACCAATCAGACCAAAGTATTCAGGAGCTATTTCGCTCGGAATGGAATCCCTGAAGTATAGTCGATCAAAACGAAAACGAGGTTTGAAACCGTTTCTTCCCATGGCTTCGAGTTTCAGGTTATCATTTCGTGTCATATCCCAAGTAAATTGACATTCTTTACGTGATCCAGTTAACTGCCATACATCTTTAATTTTTGAGTTAGGACCTCCTAAGCTAGTGACCTATGAAAATCAAGTCAAATAATGATTAGCAAAGCGATAATCTTGAATTGGGCAAAAAATTAAGAATCTGGTACCTCAGTATCGCGTAAGTTTAAGTCCCCTCCAAATAAAACCGAAACATCTTGAGGAGATGAATTTACGAGTTGGAAACATTTTTGTAATTGTCTCTGACGATTGATGGCTCCTTCTCGTGTGCTTTCTAGGTGAGTATTCAGGAATCGTAATTTAGTCCCGCTGATTATCGCCTGGCAGAAAAAAATAAACGAAAATATCAACTAATCAATATCATTCAGAGTTACTGCTATTATTAATAAGAATTTCTGTAGTAGCCAGAAAACTCACATTGACATCAATGATATTCCTGCCCATATCTGTGTATTCAAAATCAATTATTTTGTGATCAAGGTGTTTGACAGTCTTCTCGCGAAGACAAGTAACAGTATAATACTCTCCAATATACTGATCACCGGTTCTTCCATATATCAATTTGTAATCGGTCAGCATTCTTGAAATTATAGATTCACTCTCAGGGACAACTTCTTGGAAGAAAACCACATCAGTTTTAATTTTATTGACAATGTCACAGGCTCCTTTGGTCCTTATGCTGAGATTCTTATCAGATAATCCATCAATATTCCATGTTATTAAAGTAAACTCATCTGGTTCCTCCATTTTGGTGGATTCACAATCATCTCCGTCCTCCAAAGTTATAACATTATTTGAGTCTTGCGATGAACCATCAACAATTTGAATATCCATTGTATTGAAACCAGCTTAACCGGTAGATACCTCGAGTCAATTGGTATCAAAACACACAAAATGAACTAACTTACAGTTAGATGCTATGTTTAATTCACTCGTTTACACCAACTCAGACAGACGTGACTTACGATAGAATATCGCACTTCAAGAATCAAATCAATAAACCTTTGAAATTTAGAGCTATCAATGTCTAGTAAAATAGAGTGAATTAAACAAAAGAATAGAAACGAAAACAGTGCTGGTCTGCTGGTTACTTTTGATTGACAATTGTGAGAGGGAAATTCAAACGAAAGCAAAAAAGCATATTGATTTTGATTTTTTACAGTAATTCTCAGTTTGTTTGATCATAATATACTTCTTATTGTTATTGTACATACGAGAGAATCTGTTCCAATATTTATAACAGTATTTTTACGAATAATATCTCTGCAGAGATTTCGTTAGATTTATATGTACAAGATTATTATTCAAATACCAATTATCAGGATGGATTGTATATTAAATTATGTACTCTAAATATAACATAACAGTAATTAACTTAATATAACTTAATTTCCAATTGAAGTGTAGAGTTACTGAACTAATTTTTGATTTTGTTGAATAAATTTTTATTAAAAACCCACGGAAAAATGGGATAAATGTTCGCCCATTTGAATCCCATCACTTCCAATTAAGCTTCGTCTGAGTACAAGACAAATAAGTAAATCAATGCACTAACATTATCTTGATCATGATTTTTGTTGGTTAATGTTAATGAAAATCAAGCGATTCAAATATTTAAAGTGCAAAAAGTAAATTGAATCTTCCATCAATCAGTGAACGGTTGGTCAATATTCTTGAAAATCAAACTAACAGTTGGTTAGATAGACTTGATGGTTATGCCGAAATAGCTTTGTCAGTTGAAATTCATCAATTAAATTGATTAAATCAGGAATAAATAAAGAAACATAAATTAATAGCCTCTGATTTTCTGTGAAAATAGTCTTATTTAAGCAGCATTAAACTTGCTGTGAAAATAGCCAAACATGATTTTTTTGTAAACAAAGTGACTATTCTTTCCATGTGACTATTTAATTAAATGATAATGTCCCTTTTCGGCTTTAATCGACAGTTTTTGCGATTAGGACGACTGTTACATGCAAGAACTATTCTTTCGTCAAGTTATGCGTGCCAAGAGGAATGGACAAAAAGGTTACAAGAGCCAGTTTTTGCTGGTGTTAATGCAGGTTTGTTTACTATCTTTATTATTATTCTTAATGCTAATATTACTGCTGTTCTAATTGATTTCATGTCTCTTACAGATGAATTTTTCTTCAAAATGAAAGAAAGAGCCAAGTCAAAGGTACCCATCGAGCCAATAGATGTCGATATATTTGCAAATGTCAGTGGTCATGAAAATCTTGAAGAATGTATTTATTTTTTGACACTGCTGCGAGAAAATAGACGAACTGCATTCACTTTAGAATCTACACATCATGCCGTATGCCGTTTATTTCTGAATGCTGATGCTGCGGACAAATTATTACCGATTCTTCAAGATCGCTTGAAGTACGGAGTGTTTCCTGACAATTTTGCATTTAATATGATAATGGACCACTTTTTAGAAAAGTCAGATTTCACAAGTGCCTGTAAAGTTGCACACCTTTATATGTTGCAAGAGGACTTCTCAAAATTAACCAACGTTTTAGCTTTGTATTCTGTTTATGGATGTTTGACGGATCCTGCACAGAAAGAAGCTCTATGTAAATCTGAGGAGAAACCAGTATCTGAAGAGGAAAAAGATAACCAAGGAGACGAGGATGAAGTTGAATATGTCAGAGTACCATTCGTCAGAAATCCTCACTTTGATGATCATTTTGATCTGAAAGATCCTATCTTACTCAGCGGTAAAACTCTCTATCTCATTGGTTTACGATATAATGGTGTTATTGGACTAACCTCGCAACTAATAGGACTTGCACTTTGGAAAAAATGGTCCTTGGCTCAACAATTGTTGGAAAAAGTTATTGCTGATCAACCTAATAGTTATTTTGCTAAAGGAACTATTGAATTGATAAATGATTTTGTTAGTTCTGAACCAGATGCAGAAGAAACAACATTTATAGAGAAACTCAAATCCAATGAAAATTTGATGAAAGGAGAAAACATTGTTGAACTAATCAAGAAAGAATTCAATTCATTGTCCGAACTGGAGTCAAAAGATTGTTCCTTATTGAAAGAAAAATTTTTGAAATGGTCCGATGATAGAGCGAAGGCGCTTCAGGAGCAATTGGAAAAGTACGTTAGAGAAGAAAAAATAAAAGAAATCAAGGAGAGGAAAAAAGAATTGGAGCTAAAAGAAAGAAAACTGTTCTTCTTTGAAAATTTCAATAAGATTGAAATGGAATACGTGGAAGCTAAAAAGAAATTAGACGAACTTAAAGCGTCAGAAGCCGAAGAGGAATACTTCCCACCAAAAAGATGAAAGCATTGAAATTTTATATTATAATGATAATAAAAATTTAAAACATGCAGTAAATACTGTTTGTTACTAATAATTCAATGTTTGTTAGATAGGAAAGTACATTTGAACTTTGTAATTTGAATATTACTCATGTCGATGAATTCATTATTGTTGTATGCTACCAATAGAAATTTTTCTCGTAAATTTTGAGCCACTCAGTATTGTGTAAACTCAAATAATTGAAATAGCCTCGAGACACTCGAATATGATCATCATTTGAGTAAGATCAGTGTAATTTCCATGTTTCATTGTTTATTGCATCAATATGAAACTTTCACACCAAAAAATATTAATAAATCTTAGTCAATTCAAATTAACTGAAATATTTGAGGTAATCAATATCAAAAATTAAAGTATATTTGATGAAATAAAAGACACATTAACAAGTTCTAGACAAATGGGTATTTTTATTATTTCATCTGGGAACCTTTTTTGATCTCATCTTTATATAATGCACCTTATGATGACATTTTTGTAACTTTACTTTAATATCACTTGAGGCTTGTCCAGATAAAAGTATACTTTGAAAATTATCGGCTTGGACCATGTAAGAATAAGATCATTTAAGAGAATAAAACCAGATTCACAATAAAAGGAAGCTCATAAAACAAATGCTGTATTATCATGGTGCCTCTACAGATTTGCAAGGACATGGATAAGAAAATAGAGAAGAGCGGAAATCATTCGGTTGCATATGACTTCATGAGATCCGAAGCAATTTTTAAATGTTCATTGAGTGAGTTCAACTTATGTTCCAATTGATGGATAATCTTGACCAGCAGGCCATTCTCTTCGTCTTCATCGATGGTAATCGGCTTTTTTCTTTCCTCTTCAAGATCTTGGACCTTAGATCTTAATTGAGCCTCCAGATTCTCTAAATTCTTCTTTACATTGTCCTTTATCATGGTCGGATACATTTTTTTACAGGTTTCCACTTTACTATTCAGCTTATTCATTGTTGTAAGAGCTTGTTTGGCAGTTAGGTCTTTAAAATTGAACACCTTTTTTGTTTCCAAAAGGTCAAAAGGATCAAATTCATCACTAACATCAGCTGATGGTTCCTTTACTTCAGATTCTTCAGCATCATCAACACTTTCTTCAATTGAGGTTGAGGCATACTCGGCTGCTATAGCGGATAAATTGTTAGCACTATTCAATTGGCCAATAATGCTACGCCGATTACAGTTAGCATCTCCATAGGAAGTAAAATTAAAGTCCAGTGAGTCTAAAGAGAATTCCTCTTCTTCATCATCCACTGGTTGTGATAATGTTTTAGATGGAGCAATGAACGTCTTTTCAGCTACATAAGTGAATAAGTATAATAAGAAAATGAACAAAGAAAAATATTAACGAACAAATTTTAAATAAAAGATTATAAATTTTGACTTACCATTAACTGGTTGTTCCACACGAATCAAGTATGGACCTTCTAAACTCTCCTCCAATGTTGAATTAGCGATACTTTCACCTTCCATTTTTGAAATTAAAATTGAAACAAAATCAACTTAAACTAAAACACTTTAAGCCTAAATGCTTCTCATTGGATGTAAACAAAAGTTTTTTGTGTTCATGATGTGAAAGTTGCGGTAAATTATTTCACACACTTATCCATCTCAATCACAGCCAATGAAAAAACTATAAATATCAATAGCAAAATACGGATCGAAAAAATGAAAAAAGTTTGTAAAATCATTCAACTTTAATGAAATAATTTAATTTAAAAATCAAGAATAAATCTATTTTCAAATCACATCTCAAGCTTAATTTTCGTAATTGACTGAATCTGGTCCAAGCTTTCGCTTTTAAATCTGCCAATTTACAAATGAACATCAAATCTACATCAAATCTACATCATTATCAATTTGCATTAAAAAAAAGATTTCCTTAATCACTCAATAATTGAAAGAAAAATTAATTAACCGATTTAAAAGTTAAATATTGAGTTAAATAAAATGAAATTGCAAAACATTATTTGACCATGCAATTTTCATCAAGAAATAGTTCATTTGATACAGACTTTTCCTCCATCACTTTTCTGAACTCAATTCTTAATGATTGGAAAGTTCAATTGACCATTTCTGAAAAGTGATGGAAAGAGTCTTTTCCTTCATTTCTAGGATCTTGAATGCAAACAATTAATATTTAAGTAGCTATAAGCCAATCATCAGTTTTTAGCCCACAAAATATTATAATTGCTGCATTCAAGATGTTTTTGTTTCAACTCAGAACTCAATTTTTGTAATTGAAGAATCAATCATTCAATCTCAGATTAGATCAACTTGAGAATCGCGAGTAAAATAAAATGAGAAGATAAATTTTTGTCTACATATTGATTGTTATTATGGTACAAAGACCGTTTGGCAGTATGTTACAGAGGCGTTTTTGGTACAGTGTCTAAATACAAAAAGTGTTGTCTAACTGTTTGAGTGTGTATTTGCAGTAATCAGGAATCCAGAGGTAAACTAAGCATTTGAATGGCAGTACATGAAAAAAGATATCCTAGGAGATCGTTCATAATGGCGAATCACAAACGATTCAATGAATATCGGGAAAATGTAAAGCTGATTTGGTTCACAGTAGTTTTGGTTTGTGTTGACACTTCTAGCATTTATATTTTGTATAAATTCCTAGATCCATTAACACTTGTTTGAATTGATCGAATCAATGCATTTACTTCTTGAGGATGGTGGCGACGGGGGCACCGTAGATTGCACCAAGAGCTGGAGCAGATAAGACCTTAGCGTATGGAGCGAAAGCTGGTGCGGCGTATGCGGCGTATGGAGCGTATGCGGGGGCAAGAACTTTAGCGGCATAAGGAGCAGCAGCATAAGGAGCGGCGTAGCTGGCGATTGGGGCAGCGTATGCTGGAGCAGCGTGGACTGTGGAAAGAAAAAGAGAAAAAAAATGAAAGATTAATAATCACTGAATAATGGAATCACTGGAATTCACTGAATCAATCCAAAGGGGAAACTCACTGGTGTGACTGTAAGTGGCAGCAAGAGGTGCAGCGTATGCTGGAGCAGCATATGCGGCTGCTGGGTAAGCGAAAGCTGGAGCAGCAGCAATGGCAGCTGGGGCAGCTAAGTAACCAGCGTGGGAGACGGCGATGAGGGCGAAAAGAGCGACAACGGTGAAGGTGTTCATTTTGAGTTTGAGTTGAGAGTTTGGGGTTTGAGTTGCAAAAGCAAAAATGATAAAGTTATTCAAGTGAGTTGAATGGAGATGAAGATTCGAATGATTCTTTCCAACCAATTCTCGGCACTTTTATACAAAAATTTTGAAACCTTGAAACTCGGTCAGTGTTTGGCTAAAGCATGTAATAGATAGGTAAAAGTGAGCGAAAGAAAGGAAAAGTGAAAGTGGAATTAGGAAAGAAAGAGAAGATAAAGAATGGATGATCAACAAGAAAGAGGAAAAAAGAGAGAAGAAAGAAGATCAAGAAAGGTGGAGGTAGATTAAGAGCGATTATTACATCGAAACTCAATGAGTACTTTAAATGTTGAAATATAAGCCACTCTCGCCGAGCCTATCCCAACTCCACCTTGGCTATTCACTTTCACTTTCACTTTTACTTTCTCTTCTTCCTCATCTTCCTCGTCCTCTTCTCTCTCTCTCATTCTCAGTCTTTCAATCTTCCGCCCCTTTCATTCTGTTTTCATGAACAAATGTTCATCTAACTTTCATTTAAAATTGAATCGGTCAATTTTTGCTTTTCATCTTCTTCTTTTCTTCTCATTTCTTTCCTATTACCTTGATGGAAATGCGTTGGCTTTACATTAATCCAACTGAATTAACATGAATCACGATAAACTACTCAAGGATAAATCAAGGTCGAGTTCGACTTTTACTTTTCATTTATTTTTCCATTCTTTTGCTTTCTCCGTATTAATAATAATAATAATAATCACAATTTGTATTTGGATTGAATTGATGCATAAAACAGTCAAAACAACGTGAAAATCAAAATTTGAAAAAAAGGAGCGGTTAGTTGGTTGTTGGATTAGGTCTTGAATGATGGATTAAAATTGCGATTTTTAACAGCATTTGATTTTATCATTTCACTTTCATTATCCACCTATCAATTTATCTATTCAGTCTGCTGTTCACTGTTGATCACTGAAATCCTGTTGATTCTCTCCGTGATTCACTTCTTAATAAACCACCGACTTTTACCTTTCCAATTGGCTTTTTAAAAAAGCAAAATTTTTCCCTTAATCAATCAGATAATGTTCATTTAATCCTGTTAACTGTAGATTCTTCAACCTCTCACTTTTAACCTGTTTATATCTATTACTAATCACCAATAATCGCCATTAATTTACAATCGACAATTGTGATCGCCAAAAATCTCGAAAAGGTCATATTCACCATTCCAACAGCAAGCAAATAGGTTTTACCTTTTGTTACCAAAAAATCCAAATCAAGAGTTAGACTAAATCCAAAAAAGTAACATTTTAATTTGATATTTTGATTAAATTGTTAATTTGGCTATTTGGGTCAACTTGATCTCTCCAAAATGGAGATGTTCAAAAATGTTCATCTTCAATGGTCAACATTAATTTACTTAGCTAATTATGGACAAGTCTATTGTTACATTACACTTTTTTGTTTAGGTTGAAGGTTCATCATCATCATTATTATTATCAAGTTGATTATCATTATCATCAACATTGTAAGTCAAGGCTTGAATGGTTTAGTTTTATAAACACAACTCGTTATTTGATGAAAAATAAGTAAAAACCAGCAAAAATCAATTGTTACCTTGTTGTGGTTTCATTAGCCAAACATGAACTTACAAATGATAACTGCTATTTAACCTTCCTTATTATTAATAATCAATCATTTTCTTTGACTAATCAAAAAGGATTTTAAACTGTAAAAGCAATTTATTAAATCATCTTGTGTCCAAAAAATCAAGCGTTATTGAGTGAAAGAGGTAAAGTGAATGCAACAAACATTTGACCACAAAAAGTGTACATTCATTAATAACAATAATCACATTGTGATGCAAAAAGCCAGCGAAAACAAAACACTGTTTCTTTCATTTGGCGTTTTTTTAATGAATACTTTTTGTAAATTGTAATGAACATCATGGAATGATGACCAATACAAATTGCATGTTATGTTAATTATTGATTAATCATGATTTTTACAAGAAATCGTGAACAGATTATCCTTAAAAGAGCCACAATTCTCATTCTCATAGATGTTGCTTTAATATTGCAATTGAAGCTTCAAAACATTTGACAACAAAAGCTGTTCAAGGATAGATTACAATTTATTAATCAATGGAAATTTGGTTAATTTGTTTTCTTCTTCTTCTGATATATCAATGTTAATAGATGAGAGGTTTAATAGCGATTTAATACTGGTTAAGATTATCTTGATGATCAATGTTAACACGAAATGTTGATTTACTAATTGCAAGATTTTCACTTTTACTTGTTTTTTTACTTGTTCACTGTTCGTAAAAGGGAAAACCATTTATCAGGCTTTTATCATCACTCATGATCATCATCATGATAATCATGATGGTAATCAGAGTCATCATTTTTTACCGTCTTTGTCCATTGGAATCAATGATTGGGTGGAGATTTGGCTTGCAGGCATTTTTGCTGCGGTTATTGATATAAAAATAAATGAGAATTGAAAAGAAAGGAAAAATTGTGAGATTAACTTTTTCCAGATTTTAATTGGTTACAATCAATCTTGACAGTTTATCAAGGTTAACCTTTTTAATTTGTTACCTTTCAATGGACTGCTGATGGATCAAGTCCAATCGATTTGTTTTTTGATCAAATTAACATTTTTTTCACTTTTCTTTGTTGTTAATACGGTAAAATTGCTAATTAATGTAATCTTGCAACATTTGAATAAATTTAAGGTCAAATGTAATCTTCAAAGTTGACCCTAACCTGATGAGATTAGAAAATGAATTCATAAATTGAATCAAACAATTGTAGGCTTTGTCTTGATCAACATCTCATTGAAATTGTATTACTTTAATTCAGATAATGATGAGAGTTCAATGTTATCGGTTGGAAATTTTGTGAGGAAAAAGTTATTAAAGCTTTCGCATTTGCTTCTCTTGCATTTTTTAGCTTAAATTGTTTGTCAATTAAAATACAATGATAATGATGATGTTGCTGATGATAATTTAAAATTATCCTTGAACTGTTTTGCCTGTGCTTTTCTGTTCATAATCATTTGATATTGTTAATTTAATAAGGTGAGAATGATAGTCATTGAAATAAATGTTCAATGAGAATCATGAGAAGCTTCATGATGATGGATAAATTGTTAATCTTTTAGACAGCTCTTCAACTTTTTCTTCTTAATTGTGGTTTAGGTTTCCTGTTTTAAGGTCAGTTAACCAGTTAATTGGGTAGAAGTTAAATTTAAATTGTTTAGGGAAAGAGAAGTGTTGGTTTTTGTTGTTGATTTGAAAATTAAAATAATACTTTGCTTTATATTATTTGTTTTTACAAGTTCGGGTAGGTTTGGGTTGATTGTCAGGTAAGGGACAAGTTGGTTGTTTAGCTAAAAATTGGTAAGGATTTAAATACACTTTGTATCAAAGTTGATTGGGTTGAATTAAAATGGTTACAGGTTGAGGTAAATGTATTGTATAAATCAAATGTTCATTTGGTATTTAAAAACAATGGTAGGTCTAAAGATTTTTTTTTCTTCCCTCGGTGAGAATATAAAAGTGTTTAGATTGTTTTATTACAAAGTGTAAGATTTTTAACAATGAAGACGAAAAATGGTGAGAAATTACAAAAAATTAAAAAATGGAAACAGAAATGGATGAAGGTGGTGGGCAAGGGTTGAGAGGTGATTTGGGTGACAAGCGGAGGGTAATTTCAATTTGGTGGGAATTAAAAAATTTGAGCAAATTTCATTTGGATGAATTAATGACCTGTGATGAGTGACTTTGATGAAGAGCAAAAAAATTGAACAAAATAGTGAGGTAAATAGGCGAACTCGGTGTGTAAATTTGATTCCCATTTAGAGCTTTTTCACCATTTGCACAGAACTTCATGGGAAGGAGTAGTTTCGCTTTTCAAATCGTCATAAACCTGGTAAAGGACGAGTAGGAACATAATGAAGCCAGTGATGATGAGAATGATGGAGAAGAAAAAGAAGAAAATTCGAGTGCTTTTCTTGAAACGACCCTTCTCACGACGAGCTATGGCTAATAGACAAAGGCTTGGAAAGATGAAAACGTTGGCTGATGCAAGTGAACCAAGTAATTGAATTAAAATACCAATATTAGGTGTTAAAATAGCTGCTAAAAGTGAGGTTACAAACCAAATTGTGGTTATAACTATTCGGCGTCGAGGTTCACCTTCCATAAAATCAGCGGCTGATAGTTTAAAAAATTCTGCATACAATCCATCCAAAGCACCTCTAAAATGGAAGAAAGAAAATGATAAAAATCAGTTATTTGATATCATTCAGAAGTTCTTTTATGAATTTCCATAAAATAATGGATAACTTGTTCTAGATCAATGTTTCTTGACCAGTAAAAATTATCTTTGATGGACAGATTTGGACGATGCATCAAATTTTATGCATGGTTATCCGTGAAAAGGTTAGCATTGATACATTTCATGAATTGAGAGTAAATGAAATGAAATTTAATCTGTCTAAGCAGATGAAATGCAAATGACAGACCAAGTTGCCATTTTGTGAGTGTAAACATTGAACTTATTTAGTGTTGAAAGAAATTTTCAAGATAAGTATCAGCAAAAAAATATATTAATCCTGATAAAATCTTAATTAGTTTTGGGTGAAAAGTTTTACCTTCCACATAAAATCATTGATGGATAAGTTGTTATCATCTTGACTACCAGCGCCAAAATACCAATCATTACGACAGGATCTTTTGCACTGTACAAAGCCATGATATCGGGTGTTACGTTACTACCAAAAGTAAGATAACCTGTTGTGCCTGCAGCTGAGCACAGTAAGAAAAGTATTGCCAGTGACAATATGGTTGCTTTGGTGAAATTGGCGATATTACGTTTAGCCATGCAAGCATACACAGGAACCGATATTTCATGGGACTAGAAGATAAAAGACAATAGACAAAGAATAAGTTTACAAATGAAACGAGAATCAGAAAAACTTGAGTTTGTTGGTTGAAGCTATAGTATAGTTTACCTGATATGCGAAACAAATAACGGGAAAAACTGCAACCATTGATGTGAGTGAGCTTGGCCTAAAAATAAGAAAGAATCGTTATGATATTGAACTTGAACAATAGCTGCTTGAATTTACTTGGTCCTTATCGGTGGATCAGGAATATCCAATTTGAAGTATTCGTAAACATTTAAAAAGACCACGTAGAGCATAGCAAATACGCCTAAAGTCCTGTATAAGATGAAAGAAGAGATTTTAATGAAAATAATTTGATAATCAACAAGATTTTTCTTCGACTTTGGTCAAGGTTGTAAACTTACCCAGCATATCTGAGAAAGTCAAGTCGACGGAAGTAACACATTGGTAAGATGAGAAAAGTGGACGTCACTGAGATAGTGAAACGACGATCAATGTACCAAATACATTCTGTAAGATGAGAAGCAAAAACTGGAAGAGGA
The DNA here is from genome assembly GCF_039701765.1 of Tetranychus urticae. Lineage (NCBI taxonomy): Eukaryota > Metazoa > Arthropoda > Arachnida > Trombidiformes > Tetranychidae > Tetranychus > Tetranychus urticae. Next base: position 16,791,197 of record NC_142958.1, on the reverse strand, counting down.
AGAGAAAGAGTTAGACGTTTAAGGTACAGTTAATTTACATACAATAATTGAGATTAAATAAACCAGGACAGGCGACAGATTAAATGATTGAGTTATCCTGAGTAAATCTTTGATTAACTATCAGAATTTGATTAGACGCACCTCTATCAAATTGATCTCCAATGATAATCAGAAAAGTCACACAGACACCGTAACAGGTTAAAAGGATTGAAATGGCAGACAATTGTTGAGCTCTTTTTCCACATAACGATAAAAGTACATCGTGATAGGTGTCATCCTTGTTTAGGTCAGAAGCATAAACCAGAATGATCATTGTAGATGCTAAAATAGCCATCATGAACTAAAATTGTAGGAGAAAAAAACCGGCGGTAAGTAAGGTATGTAAAAACAAGCCATTGAAGCTGACAGAAGACATTTTTAATAACTTATGAATGCAGAATTAACACCAAAAGTTGCCTGAAACATGATATAATAACTTACAATTTGAATCACAGTGGCAATTGTAACACCACCTAGACGATCGTATGCTGCTGGGTAATTTAAGACACCAGCTCCGAGAGCACAATTTACCAGTAAAAAAGCTGCCACAGGCCACGAGATTCCTTTTTTCATTTTCATGGTTCAGGAGAGATAAACACAGATTGGTGATCAGAAAAGCATAATAGAATAATTAAATCAATTAAACCCAAGACAGAGGCTACTCTATCATACGAGGTTTGAGAAAGCAATGGTACAAAATGCAAAACAGACTAGAAACTAGATACACAAATATTAATAGCTGATTATTTTGAACTGCGACAGTTAGTTTTACCGCACATTTAAGGTTAAAGCATTGGAAAATACAGTTGACTAGGTGTTAAAGCAATTTCAGTATAATAACCAGATACAGAGACAATACATTTTTATGGACAAAAAGAATGAACAAATCTAAGGATCAAAACAAGGCAAGGGTTGAGGGAAAGTAAACAAAGATGAGACAACCAAACGTTTATTTCCATTATGACCTAATGACGAGTAAGCTAACAATAATTTTTTTTAATTGAATGTCAACTGAAAATGATATTTTTCCATGACAATCACCAAACATGAGATAATCCGAATGTAACAAATGTAATTACTAATTAATAGAAATGATGATTAACTATGGACTATTTTTACACAGTTTCACTCTAAGCCGTTTGTTTTCCATTATTTTTGCCTTTGTCTTCTGATATTTTTGATTCCTTTACAAGTCTTAACGTTATCCTTTGTCTATGTAAAGCCTGGACAAAAAAAATAGCAAACTATCTTCACCATTGTTTCAAGTTAACAAATACAAAGCAAAAGATGGATTTAATCTGTGATTAACCTTTCAAATAATTGGACTGCATGTTAACATTTTAAGTATTTTAGATGCAAACTCACTTCTTTTGACTGTTCGTTGATTGAATGGACATTTTTGATTGACTGCCACTTAACTCTATTAATCATTTAGATGTTGCATAATTCACATTAAATTTAATTCTTGATTAAGGCCTGAAGATTGGAAGAAATCTAACGGTAAAGTCAAGGACATGACAGTAAAATATAATGCATTGATTGATTGGAAAATAAATTAACTATTCTAAACCATGTTAACAAAATCGAGACTAGTTGAGAAGTAATATTTCAATATCTTATAAGTTGTTGGCTTATTGTTTTTCGGTTATTAAACACTAAACAGGTTTAAATTTGTTGAGGAAAAAAATATTGAAATTCAATTTTCTGAGGTACAAATTGATAATCAAATCCAAGAGGACACAAATTTTGGCTAAATCCATATTAACTAATCAAACTGAATATAAGACTAGTATTTCGAGTACAATGCAATGATGACTGTCCTCGAGTCTGGTTAGTGGTTGACCATTCAGTGGTCATCAATTAATAAAACAATTAAAATTGAAGGAGAATAAAGATCAACATTAATGGCAATGTTGAGAATAAAAGGAACCAGATAAGATTAAAGGCTGAACCATCACGTTGTTGGTAGATAATCATTTTCCTTATTAAGGGTATGTTGTCAAACAATACGTTAGTAAGGTTAATTACTTTATTTTTGTTTCGTAAAGTTGATGTTCACGAATCAAGTGAATTTTAATTACGACAAATCTTTTAATAGAGAAGCCTTTTGTTGAAATTGTAATCCGGTAAAGTTACAAGTTGCAGTGAACATGTAAGCAAACAAACGCCATCTATTGTATTATCTTATAAAAAAACAGTCTGTCACATGTTTTTAAGTTGTGTTCATCACATTGGGTTTAAATTAGCAGTATCCAAAAGTTAATTAAAAATGATTACTCCGAATTTTATGTTGAAACAAGATGATAAATATGTTTATATTACTATCAAAGCTCCTATGGCTAAATTAAAGGAAACACAAATTGATTTCGAAGGAGATATGTTTCATTTTTCTAGTAAACCTTATTACCTCAGGTTAGTTTGAAGTTTTTTTTAATTCGTTTGGTTTTCTTGACTTGATTTATTCTTGTTAGTTTGTATGTGTTATATTCAGATTAAGTGACAGATTTCGTGCAATTTTGTCTCATAATTGTGATATACATTAACGTTACCAGTTACTTAGATACGAATAACTTAATTTGGTCTCATTATTTAAACAGATTGCATTTACCTGGTAATTTGTCCGCACAGGATGGTTCTGAAAAGATTGATTGGGTCGCAGAGGAAAATAGATTTGTTATTAGTGTGTTAAAAGAAAATGAGGGCGAGTATTTTGAAGGACTTGATATGTTAACCAAACTGTTAACTCAACCCAAAAAGGAAAAACCAATGATAGCTCAAATTGAGATTTTAGATCAAGAGTCTAATATCGAGGGTGACGATGAAAATGAAGAAGAGATCGATTGGTATATTGATCAAAGTGAATGGACAGAAAACGATCAGCAATCAATTCTAGGGGAAAAGTATGGATTTGCAAATCGATATACTGGCATTATAGAACGATTAGAGGATGAAATTTGGGATCTTTTGGACGTCAAAAAACCAGAGAAAACTAATAATCAAGATCGTAAAAAACAGAGGATAGAACAAGATATTAAGGCCTTTGATGAAGAACACTATTGGTTTGATATGTTTGAATTATCAGAAACAATTGAGAACCTAATTTGTTTTAAAGCTCACTGGGAACTGGCTTCAACTGATACAATCCAATTTGATGATGACGAGATATTCAGATTGAAAAGTTTACCCAGAAGAGAGTATCTGTTATCTAGAAAAGAAAAATTTCATCTACTTCTTGGTTTAGTAGATATTTTGTTTGCCTACGCTTATGATGTAAGAACTACTGACGGAGAACATTCTTGCGAATCGGGTTGGACGATATCAAAGCTTTCATCTACTCTTTCGTGGTTTGAACAATTTTCAACATTGCCTGAAGTTCTTTCTACATGTGTTCAGCGATCCTTGACCTATCCGCTATATCGAAATTGGAGTTTGTGCAATAAATTGATCTCTGATGTTAAAAAGATACTTAAAAATGGACGAACTTGCGTGATCAAATGCCTTTTAGATATTCACAAAATTTTTAACGAATCTGGAGATCTTCGTTACATCCTTAATGATCTTTATATCACTGATTATTGCATTTGGTTGCAGCATGTCAAAGAAAAAACCTTTATCTCACTAGCTGATGCTTTTGAGAGAATCCAAATAACTAAGGATATGATAAATCTTGACCTAGAACTCATAGAAGAAGCTGCCAATCAAGCATTTATTGAAGACAGATATGAAAAGTTAAAAGTATCCAATGATATCAAAGATCTCGAGATTGACTCTAGTAAACATTAATGGCTCTCATGGCTCTCAAAATACTGCGTTATATCCCGTTCTAAGATTGTGATATTTTCTTATTTTTTGTGCATCCAATCAAAATTGCATATTTATTGAAATTTTAATTTTTATAAACTCACCTCCAGCCGTAGCTTCGGATACTCCTGGAATATCATCGAAACTTGATGCCTTGCGATCTAACAAAGGTAGTCGTTCATTTTCTTCCGCAATGGTTGTCCACTCAACACAATTACTATGAAAGAAATTTGGATCAATATGTAATCTTTCATCTTTAAAATCGTTTTTCATTAAAGCTTACCATTTGTTAATCTTGATTGAACCCGTTTTCAATTTATCGGAAACATCACTGGATAAAGTCTGCCAAGGAATATAAGCCGGGAAATCGAGGCTTGAGTTATAACTGTCGTGAATAAAAGAGCTAGAATCACGGCCTAACCGCAAACGAGTTGAACCACTGTTGTATGCATACGTAGATCCTCCGTATCTTGTCGAGCTACCGTGAATACTTATTCTTGAGCTTTCAAAGGTTTTCTCTATGGTTGATTGAAACATCTTTTGATTGTTTTTCATTGACATCGAGCTAATGGCAGTTGAATTTTCAAGCAATTAATAAAAAAGAAAAAGAACTTTAGTGCTGAATCATGAAAAAAATGGAAAGAGGAAAAGGGTGTACGTTTATAAATCAATAGAATCAATTGGTCAACAATTCGAAAACCATTGGATGATATTTGAACAAAAAAATCAAAAATAATTAATTTACTGTTGGTGAGGAAGTTATCATCAGTCAAACATTGGATAATTTTTGGCACTAATTATGTGGTTCCTTGTTATTTTTGTTTTTCCATTAACACACAAACAGTGAAAGAAGTCGAAACACGAACACTTTAATGAGCACAGAGAAAATTTTATTGTATCCGATGAAAGATTGACAATTTAAACACGCTCTCAGTTGATGATATTTCCTATGAAGATTAATAACAAAACAGAGCAAAGGTGGTGGTTAGAAGAAGACAAGAAAATGGAGAATCAAAAAGTAGAGAAAACGTGCAAATTTGATTACAATTGGAGGGACAAATGGTGAAAAAGTGATGGCAAAAGGCAAAGTTACTGAGAGGATAATCTAGATAATCAAAGTACCAAGAAGAGGAGCTTGAAAGATCTCATTACACTCCGATAAATAACATTAGTGTTGAGTACAAATGTAGTAAAAATAGTTAACACTGCGATTGGTTGATTAGGGTAAAGATTAAATTATGAAGAATCAACTAAAGGATTTTGATCATTTGTGCAGTAAATTGTATTTTTTTTGTTAATTTTTTTATCCATACTTTTTCCTCTTTTTTGAGCATCAAAATCGAAGGCAATTTGCATCTCCCTCAAGGTTAACATTTAAATGCGACCAAAGGTCGATTGAGTTGGGTCAATGAAGTGATTGTTTAAATTATAATTAGCTGATTCTAGAGTAACAATGGCAATGATGATGAAGATTAATCTGTGAATGGATTAGAGTGTGATGCATTTGCTTCGCTCGTCGTCAATTTTTCATCACAAGGTGTGATCTCACCAACATTTATCTGTCCTATCTCGGGTTCGTTATCCTTTCTCAATAACATGTAAGTTTTCCCGATTATTTTGGAAGTTCATGATTATTTCAATGAATCTATGTGTTTTTCAATGTACATTTCGATGTACGATCTAACTGAACCATCTTTGCTAATTTTAAAATGTTACATTTGTTAAATAAAACAACGATGAGGAATTAATAAGCTAATTGAGCTCAACTTCACCTTGGAGCTAAACAATATTTTTATCAATTAAGATAAAACAATAGGAATCACGATGTAAATGGAACCGATTGATTGCATGATAAGCTTAATTAATTTATCTCGCCTAATTCATTGTCTAATGCTCATGTGGTTGAAACACATGCAGGCTGACTGATACCGACAAAAGGCGTTCAACCTAAATCAAAAATAGCTTGAACAAATATCATAATGCGCTTATTTTTTTAAATCTTTAATTAATTTCCTCCGAATCATAATCACAATGATGCCAGTTTAGGTTGAGTTTCTTTGGATTACAATAAAAGAAACGTTTTACGCAATTTCTTTGCAATTTAAATACTTGAATTTAGATTATTGATTTTGACATGAAAAAAAAAATCCATAGAAAGTAGCATAAGAGCATAGAGATAATTGCATAAAGTTGCTGACCACCATATACATTCACTTCCATACGGTAGAGGTAGATTGTTGATATAATTAAGTTTTCTTTACACAATATTTAATCTCGCTGCACTGTGGAACTCAGATAATTTCAAGCCAACATGTGAAGTTTGAGTTAAACATGATTGTAATGAGATTGAGTAAAACAATTCATCAACTTTTCAATCTTAATGTGCCCAGAATAAAAAAAGATTTTCATTTCTTACACAGGTATGAAGGGAAATAATATTGACAGAAATAGGAGAAAAAGCAGAAGGGTTCAAGTTAAAGAAAAAAGAATAGAAAGTGATAGAGAAGATTGCGGAAACGCGAAAGGAAAAATTTGAGTCGAGTTATTTGTTATAACATTTCTTGGCTTTTCCTAACACAACGAGCTACCTTCCTTTTGAATTCAGCTGGATTTTCTCGCCATTCTTTCTGTGATTGAGAGAAAAGAGAATAAGATTATTGTTTTGAGTATAATAGCTTTTTAAATAATTAAAATGAAAAATTTAAATGAATAATCAACTTACAGCAGCATCAACATTAGCAGGTGACTCATCATTTGGATCAGCTAGCATTGAAATAACAGATATCATTATAGTTTCCACCGTATGTACAGGTAACCAACGCTCAGATGCTTTTTCATATCCATATTTATCATCACCGGGTTCGTGTAAAATTGATATACACACCGTTCCATTTTTATCAACTGAAAACAAAGTAGAATTATAATTAAAATGATTGATTCGAATTTGATTTCCACACAACTTAGGATAGTTCAAAGGGATAATTTGTCGCAGTATATAAGTGAGTAACATAAATAACAGTGAGTATTCCACATGAAAATGAATTGACAAGATTTAAAATTATCAAATTAAATTAGTCTAGCCTAGATATTTAACGATGTGGTAATACAAATTATTATTTTGAATAAAGTTGGAAACCAAAAATGCGTATCAGTTTATAAAAGCAAGTTTGTGCTTATGTGTAGGTTGAGCTAATTATGTCATCTCAAGATTGCGTAACAAAATGTTGAAATCCTTGATCTAGCTTATCCGAACCACCTAAAGTTGATCAGAAAAAAATGCGGTGATTAGTTGAATATTTACTATTTGGATGCCAAATATCTGTTAGAAACTTCATCTTCGGAGGCCTAAGTGGATAATCTTTAGGGAAGCATAAGTGACATTTGAAAAATCCACCCTCGCTGTAAAGAGAAAGATAAAACACGTTAGAAACGAACATTAATTAAGCTCGAAACTTATTCTGATTAGAACACGACAATTACTATAGAGTATCTGGTGGTCCTATGATGAGCACTTCCCATAAATAAATATCGGAATCATCAGCCAATCCAGCAGAGAATCCTTCGACTGGATTTTTTTTCAAATCTTTTTAGGGTGATAATATCCAAAGACCACGATTATGATAGTTAAGCAATATACGAACGAAACCAAACAAAATGAAAAGATATGAAATAAAATGTAAAAAAGGTTAATTATTGAAAAATAAGCGTAAATGAAAAAGGTAAAAGAAAGGACAAGAGAACCAAAATAAATTTATACGTCATTCATCTATTAGACAACAAGACTTACCGTTTAATTGTTTTCTTAAAAGTAACGCTGATTGATGTTCGGTCATTTTTTCAACTGATAAACAGACTTACAGTAAAAAAGTGAGATTTAATAAAATATATCAAAAAGACAAACTTTAATAACGTTGAATAAAAGTAATTTCAAATGGAATTGGCTTCACCTGATACAAGCTCAGTGGCTCTTGAGAAGCAACTTGTTGAACCATTTATTTGCGGGATATTTAAACTAAGTACGCAATTTAATGAAAAATTGTCAACAATTAAAAATGTAAGGAATGTAATTAATTGAGTAGCAGTGCAAAAAACCATGAAATTATTTTTTTTGAAGCTGTTTAACTTCATCAGATCTCTGAATTTTCAGAATCCATCTCAATGCTGACTTTAAGATTCAAAAATATCTGTAAAAATAGCTGTAAGAGTATAACATTTTTAGACTGTAACTTAACATGAGCTTGTTAGCTCTCTACTAAAATTACAATCCAATCCACAGAAAAATTTCAGGAGAATTATCATTCAGATTCATGAACTTTATTCGTTCCTTCATAGGTATTAACAGTTTCTAAATTGTTTGCATAGCGCATAACATGATTCCGATATCACGAGCCATCAAACGACCTACTTGCAAGCAAGCTGATAATACAATAGAAATTTCAGAAGCCATATCGGCTAATTTTTTCTGTATCAATTGGTTAGCTGCTAACGGACGGTCAAATTGTTTACGATCCATTGTGTATTGTCGAGCAGCTTCATAACAAAACTGTGCAGCTCCTAATGCTCCCCATGCAATGCCGTATCTGGCATTATTTAGACATGAAAACGGACCTCTCATACCTTCAGCATCCATGTTTGGATCCAGTAAGATAATAACTTTTTGTAGATGCATCATAAGTGGCCTATGAAAGTATATAGAAAAAATCTTTAGCCGCATTAAATTAAAAGCACCATCAACCATTTCTACTACACGAGTAAGCAATCCATAGGTAACGGAAGATCAGCATTTAGAGGATCAGCATAATCAAATTTTGCACAGAGTTTTAGTAGTCGACATATTACGATTTGAAAACACTTTACCATATGATAATGTCGAACTGTTGTTGAAAAGGGGCTTTATTCGGTGCAAAAAATTAGTCATGACACTTGATGTTAAACATTTTTAAATGAAAAATATGAGACAATCGAAACATGAGTTTCATGTTTCGCGCTCCATCACCAGGGTTTGTTATCTTGTTTCAATTATCTAGTTGCTAATAAATGATCTCCATGTATTATTGCGGACTGCATGATTTTGTCGATAATTTTTTTTCATGAAAGTTGTATAATTAATAAACTATAACCAAATGCCTTCAAACACTTTCATGCAACGGATCAACATTGAGTGATTCTCAGTTAACCCAATCAGATGACATGAACCGTATCTTGACTTGAAGCTGGTTACAAAGCATCATCACTTTTTCTCTTTAATTGTTGTGACGTTGTCACTGAATCAACACACTATTTAGTCTTCCGAGTTTTTTTACCGTTTAGTGTTGTTTAAGATGACGATAAGAATAATGAAACTAGGGAAGAGTGTATAACCAATTATCCATTATTTTATCAGATTCATTACTTTCTCTCCATTATCTTAAAGTCATCTGATCAGCATTGATAAATGATAACATTTTTAATCTTCCTTCTAGATTAATAAAGGTAAGAATTTCGAAATATTTTGTTACTTGATGGTCTTTAATAAAATATATCAATAATTTTATTTCTTGAATTTCACAGAACATCCAATCTGGTATCTATTTCTTCTTCCACTAAGATCTCAAGGATGTTCACCTGTATATCTGATTAATCGTTTGAAGATGGTTTTGATTATGCCAACAAAGTCTGGTTATTGTGCTTAAATGTGATATTCTCAAATAGTGATTCGTATTGTTGACAAGCCTTCAAAATAAAGCAAGAAAATGGAGCAACTGACCATGCTGACCCTGCTTGCCTTTTCCATGCTTTTTGGCAGCTATTTTGCTGGTACAGTTCCTTTGGTATTTAACTTTTCAGAGGAAAAAATAAGATTTCTAACAATTTTAGGCTCTGGTATTCTGGTTGGCACAGCTTTGTCAGTTATCATTCCAGAAGGGGTCAATACAATATATGCCTCTGCTTATAAGAACCATCTAAAAGCATCAGCGTCATCAACTTTAAAGGAAGTTGAAGATTTACCTCATTCTGTTATTGGTCTATCATTGTTGATTGGTTTTGCTTTTATGCTTGTCATTGACCAATTTGCCACCCGACATACCAGCTCTGCTAGTTATTCAACCCTATCAACCACCAGTGATAACAATTTAGAGACTGGGGGAGTTGGAAGTGATAACTCTCATGTAATTAGACCATCTAGAAAGGCCTCATCGTCCAAGATAACAGCAACTATTGGTCTCGTTGTCCATGCTGCTGCAGATGGTGTTGCACTCGGTGCCGCAGCAACCACATCTCACACCGATGTGGAAATGATTGTATTTTTTGCCATCATGCTGCACAAGGCTCCAGCAGCTTTTGGTTTAATTACCTTCTTGATGCATGAAGGTGTAGATCGAAAAAAACTTCGTAATCATCTCTTGGCGTTTTCTTTGGCTGCACCAGTCGGAGCTTTTGTAACATATTTTGCTATAAATGAATCCGCACAAGAGACCCTTTCTGATTATAATGCCACGGGTGTTGCAATGCTTTTTAGCGGTGGTACATTCCTCTATGTAGCGACAGTACATGTTCTACCGGAGATTATCCATCATCAAGCACTTAAATTAAGTGAACTCTTAACGCTAGTCGGTGGATCACTTTTACCTTCTCTTTTGACAGTGAAACATCATCATTAAGCAATAATTCAAAGAAAAGGTGAAGTGATAAACTTGATGTCAATAAGATTTCATTCTACACTTGTACATTTAAATCTAATGGACTGATTGTTTGATATTTTCATCAAAGACGAGAAATTCATTTGGAATATCTGTAAATTAGTTGAAACTTATTCAAGCATCCAATCGTTGCTCCTGCTAGCATTTTTGCAGAGGAAAATAACATCTTTCTTTTTATGATTGGCGTTGTGGCCATTATCTCCAAACCTCAAGTGATTTCTGTACTTTGAAGCCCTTTGAAAATATTTTTATAAATTACAAAAATTATATTTCCAATAATTTATTAAAAAACTAAAAAATTTTAAAGAATATCATTTCAATCACAAAGAAATTCAAAAAAGAGAAACTTTCCTCTCATTATTGGCATATAGACATTAGACATTATTTGCGGAATACATTTATTTTTACATTAATCACCATTAAGATTGCGGTTAACAAGGCGACATTAATTGTCAATCAGTTCATTGTTTCTAACTCAATTGTCGTTTGAAACATTAATTAGACTGAATTGGAAGAAGGTTACAATCACTTTCCATAGTCATTTAGTGCAAATCAATCAAATTTGCGATTATCACGGCAAACTAAAAGTTTTTCCTTTTCTATCAACTTTCTTCATTAAATGTTCAAAATTTTTTCATCATTCATCATATTTAAACAAAGTACGCGATTTAATAAAAAATTGCCAGCAATTGAAAAGATAAGGACTGAAATTAATTGAGTAGCAGCTCAAAAAAATGAAATTATTTTTTTTGTAGCTGTTTAGCTTCATCAAATCTCCGAATGTCAGAATCCATCGTATTGTTGACTTCAAGATTGCTGTAAAATTAGCTGTAAGAGTATAACATTTTTAAACTGTAACTTAACAAGAGCTTGTTAGATCTCTACTAAAATTACAATCCAACCCACAGAAAAATTTCAAAAGAATTATCAATCAGATTCATGAACTTTATTCGTTCCGAGAAACAATAAATTTACAAGTAATATTTCAATTGTATGAAACAAAATAAAAATAAGAAAACCAAACTCAACCCGAAAGAAGGTAAAAATATAGTGTATTTGAGTCTCTACATATTAACATTGTAAGCTCAAGTTTTCAATTGAATTTCATTCAAAAGAATGCTTGTATTCCTGTTATAGCTTTTCCTAGTATTAAAGCATGAATGTCATGCGTTCCTTCATAGGTATTAACAGCTTCTAAATTGTTTGCATGGCGCATTACGTGATATTCATCAGAGATACCGTTTCCACCAAGCATATCACGAGCCATTCGAGCAATCTTCAAGGATTTACCACAGGAGTTTCGTTTAATCAAAGAAATCATTTCAGGAGCAGCTAAGCCTTTGTCTTTCAAACGACCTACTTGCAAGCAAGCTGCTAATCCAATAGAAATTTCAGAAGCCATATCGGCTAATTTTTTCTGTATCAATTGGTTAGCTGCTAACGGACGGTCAAATTGTTTACGATCCATTGTGTATTGTCGAGCAGCTTCATAACAAAACTGTGCGGCTCCTAATGCTCCCCATGCAATACCGTATCTGGCATTATTTAGACATGAAAACGGACCTCTCATTCCTTCGACTTCAGGAAGCATGTTCTCTTCGGGAACTTGAACATTTTCCATCAATATCATTCCAGTTGTTGAAGCTCTTAAAGATAATTTGCCCTCTAATTTAGGTGTTTCCAAGCCTTTCATTCCTCGTTCCAAAATGAATCCTCTGACTTTTCCCTTATGAGCTTCACTTTTAGCCCAGACGACACAAATGTCAGCAATCGGTGAGTTAGTTATCCATGTTTTGGATCCAGTAAGATAATAGCTTTTTGTAGATGCATCATAAGTGGCCTATGAAAGTATATAGAAAAATTATTAGCCTTTGGACTTAGATCATATTCATCCTATTCACGGTTTTTTGAATGAATAAGTAGATCATTGATAACTGTTATTGTTACCTTGGTCGTTAAACCACCAGCATCGCTTCCAAAATCTGGCTCAGTGAGACCAAAACAACCAATCATTTCACCAGATCTTAATTTTTCCAAATACTTGTCCTTCTGTTGGTCACTTCCGAACTCATAAATTGCCCCCATAACTAGAGATGATTGAACACTCAAAGCTGATCTGTAAGCACTATCAACCATTTCTACTTCACGAGTAAGTAATCCATAGGCAACGTAAGATACACCGGAACAACCATATCCTTTCAATGTTGGCCCTATGGCACCTAAAGATCCCATTTCTTTCATAATATTCTTGTCGAACACCTCATCACGGTTAGCTTTCAAAATTCTTGGCATCAACTTTTCTTGACAATAAGAGCGAAATTGGTCTCTAATCAAAATCTCGTCTTGGGTCAAAAATTCGTCCATATTTAGAGGATCAGCATGATCAAATTTTGCACCGAGAGTTTTAGAAGTCGACATATTACGATTTGAAAACACTTTACCATATGATAATGTCGAACTGTTGTTTAAAAGGGGCTTTATTCGGTGTAAAAAATTAGCCATGGCACTTGGATGTTTTTAAATGAAAAAGATGAGATAATTGAAACTCACAAAACACCAATTACTTTTTTTCAATGTGAACAAAACAAAAATGCAACTGGAAAGATACGAGCAAATATCTTAATCATTGCGATATCTAATTAATGATAAAGAGATATCATATCAACATATCAATAATCAAGTAAATAACAACTTGAAGGTAATTCATAGACACTGATCAGATAATGGGAGTACAGTCATTCAGACTCTGAATTTCTTCTAGTGCAACAGCGTGAAAATAGCTGTTTATTTATCGAGCAATGTAGGTTTTAATAAAAAGTTAAAGCATTTCTTTCAAATTAGCGGCGAGATAAAAATAATTATGATCAAGATGAACCATAATAGCTTGAATTTATTAATTCTCCAAGCAATCATAGGTGAACGAAATTCCGACTAATGCAAATCTGAATGGAGAAGTTTCAACACTGAAGGAGTATTTCCGAATGCTACTTATCATTAGCAAGTTATTAGTAATAATCAAACTGAGCTCACATCTGTGAGGAAATCCGCCAATGGCAAGCGTGGTTAGATATTTTTCAACTGTCCTCGACTCATTAAAGCTTTCTTCTATTACTGTGTACCTTCTAGTAATGAAGGTAAATTAGGTTTGCTTTTCAAAGTATAAATTAGCATGTTAGAAACCGAGATCAACAATATTTCACTTGTTAAGGATACACGAGTTCATTGATGTGTTGAATTTTTGCATATGCAGAGCGAATAACACACTGAAACTATTAACATTCATCAAAAGAGACTTTATTAATTTAGGTTTGTTTATGCTTCATCCACATTCTCTGTTTGAAGACCCTTGAAAGTGGCAACATTAACATAGGTGACCAAAGTATATAACTTGTTTGGACTATCCTCATCTTCATTACGTTTCCTTGATAGTCTAACTCTTACTCTGAAAGGTACATTACGGATTCCTTTGGACCAGATGAATTTATTCAATCGAGTATCAACTCGGACATCTGAGGTTCCCATTTGTTTGAAAGCAAACTTCTTAATTTCTTTGATGGCTCTTGGAGCTCGTTTCTTGAAACCTTTGCCGTGAATCCTTTTGTGAATGTTGATTGTATATTCCCGTTGGATCACATCATTAATAGCTGATTTGGCTGGTCTTTCTTTACCTTTCTTGGCCATCCTAAAAGAGGAAACAGATAAAGAAAATCATGAAAATATTGAAGATTGAGATTGTGACAACACAAAGGGCTCATTAAAAGTTAATTTAATTAACTTACCTAATTCAATGGGTCAAACAGAATTGATTAATTTAACTAGATTAAACAACACAACACTTAACAATACGCAAGAAACCAAATTTACTCTAACGGATCCGGAAACTACTTCCTAAAGCATGCAATGAATAACGCCATCTACCAGTCTTTTTATGAACTCATATATTTTTGAAATTAATTTTTGTCATAAAAAACTTTATTATTCACAATGTCGGTTGAAAATTAAGAATAAATCAAATTATCAAAAAAATATAACTAAAAAATACAAAAATGAGATCGAAACAAGACGCACGAATTGAATTACCAGAATATAGTTATTTTGTTCTCGGTTCACTCGCAAGATGAACCTTTGAGGGGTTTATTATAATTCAACTTATTTTCATGTTTCTGTACAAAACGATGGAACATAAAATAATGCATGTAAAGCAAACAATTTTTCAGTCTTAATCAAACAGAGAGTATTCCAAATTGTCAATGAAATAAATTTTTATCATGAATAGATAACAAGCAATATACAACGAATGTGAAAAAATATAAATGGAAAATTTTGAACATGCAGTTAATTTAGTCCCTCGACTTTTGCAAAAGGAATTGGAAAAGCTGGTGCTTATCTTAAAATAACCGTTTGAAATTTGCTGATCAAACAATCACTAAACTGGTTATAAAAGATCAAATTAACAATAGAAAATTAAAATCTTCAATTTCAAAAGTGAGTCTAGGAGAAAAAGCCCCATTTTTCTTAACCATTTTTTTTGCAAAAAACATCGAGGGACTACTTATTGTTTTAAAAAAATATTTAAAATATATTCTGAAGTAATAAAATGTGACAGAAATCAGCTCTTTCTCTTTGCATTTCGTGGAGGAAGTTTTCTCGTTTCTTTCTTCGGTGGAGTTTTTTTGGTTTTTGTGGCTGCTTCTTGAACTTTTTTTGTTCCTTTCCCTTCAACTTTTCTTTGAACTTTTCCTTGACTTTTTCCTTGGCTTTTTCCCTGACTTTTTCCTTGACTTTTTCCTTTGCCTTTACCTTTACCTTTTGTTTTACCAAGATCATCATCATCGTCGTCACTGCTACTGTCACTGTCACTGCCACTTTCACTATCTTTGTCGTTGTCACTGTCACTTTGATTGTTTCTCCTATTGCGTCTAAATCGTATAATTTTCTTCTTATAAGCTTTTTCATCTGGAGATCCCTTTTGTTTCCAAATAACAATCTCCGTTTGATACATAGACGCAAGAATGTCACCAGTGTAGTTGAATCGATTGAGAGAGCAAATTTTATTATTTGGATTTTCAAGTACCATAATCTCTCTGCCATCGCGACCATCGAAAAAATTAACAAGTTTTGTTTCGTTCATAAGTTTAGGAAAATTTCCGACGGCAATTAAGTCGGTTAAAGGATGCCATTCAGCTCTAATATTGGTAATAAATTGGAAATGTCGATGAGGATGAATAATAGTAGCAATATGACTCCAATCGCCAGATGAATATATTCGCAATTCGTTTTCCTGGTCCGTAGTAACCATTTTATGTCCAGTTCGATTAAAATAACATGAGTTAACCCCGCGAGTGTGCGGTAGAACTTCCAGTTCTCTAAAATCGTCCAGCATTCTAATATCCCATAATTTCACACACATGTCTGCTGTAGCGGCTGTGCTCATAATGTTAGAATCTCTGGGATGAAAATCAATGTGATTGATCTTTCCAGGTTTGTGACATTTTATTTTTGTACGCTCGCCCTATCAATGAAAATTAAATAATTAAATTAGTTCGGCGTTTTTATGTTTGAAAGATAAAGGGTGTTGCTCTAAAATCCGTCAGTAGCAAAAAAGGTTAATGAGAAGATCCAAGACAAAAACTAGTTTCGGTGATAAGAAAAATTTGGTCAACCACTAATTGACCTTTGTGATTAAACTAGGCCAGCCGTGAAGCGGCGTAGTCTGAGCGAGCGTGCAGAGGAATAAGGAGACTGAATTATGAGGGTTTGAGAAATTTGATTAGTCCGCATGCTAAATGGCAATATAACATAGAAAATTCCGATTGATGGAATACCTTTATCATCACTTATTATCACTGTTTTTAATGTAAGCAAATGGTTTAAAGTTGTAACAAAAAAGTTTTGAAAATTTTCGTAAAAATAGGTTTTACTTGTTCTACCATAAACTTGGTCAGCTAAACCGATTTTTATTTCAAGTTTTCATAGTAAAATTAAGAGCTTTATAAGAAAAAGACTTGAACAAAAATGTAGAATGAAGTGTTACAGACTTCCAGAAAAAACGACTTTTATGCAGTTTTTTCGGAAACGGATGTTTCGAAACCGGAAATTTAGTATCGATGGTGAAGAAGACCATGTGTTGTTCACACAGTGGAAGTACGCAAGTCGTCAACGCGAATCTACGCACTCCTTGATGATTTTCGTAAAAAACCCTTTTTAGCCTATAAAACCTGCTGGGCATTTTTTTTCACGAAAAAAATTCTTTCAGAAATTCTTCAGATTTGTGTGATCAGCTATCGTAAGTTTGAATGTAGTGAGTTGGATGGTTGCTGTGATAATGTTTAAAAAAGGTGAAATTTTGGTAGTATAGGGAGGGAAATTATAAGTCTTTGCTTCGCTCAGACTAATCAATAACTCTTCTTAGTTAAACTTACAACTTGTTAGTCCATGGATGGACAATACCAACAACAAGCTGTCACAAAGGTTGATCAAATATTTTTTCGATAAACCGAATCAGTTTCTTCTTGGATCTTCTCATTTACCTTTTTGCTGCTGACGGATTTTAGAGCAACACTCTCTATTTTAGTACCTCTCCTGAGCGCGTGGAATCAGGAAGCATATGAACATTTCCTTTGTTGTCTCCCAACATAATGACTCGTTTATCGAAGTTGACATTTAAACCGGCATACCAAACATTGAAGTCACCTTGAGGCTGAAGTACATTTATATCATGAGTAGACATATCGACTTTAACCAACTCTCCTGATACATTTAACGAATAGAAATTTCTATTATCAGTTACATCAGGAATTATCTCTCTTATTTCGCCTCCGGGACCAATTCCTTCAGAAATCATATCAAGATTCTTTACATCATTGCCCGAAATGGTATATCGATTTACATCAGGAATAAGACACAGTTCTCCATGTTTACCACCTACTAAAAGACTATTAGGACGCTTTGGAATCCATCTTATGCAACATAAACGATTTGAAAATGGTTGAAAGGTGTTAAAGCAAGTTAAATTGCTCAACACTATTCCGGAGACAATATCAACTTGGTCAGACGAAGATGCAAAAGAATCAACCTTGCTGATGCTTCGCACCATGATTTGTCGTAAAATGTTTTCTTTTAACATGATTATTGTGAGATTTTAATGCCTAGTATTGTTGCACAGTAGTTTATATTGTTGGATCAATTTTAAAAAGTATTCTTAATAATTGAGTAAAATAGAAAACAAGACTTAGGACTTACGTTATAATTGTATAAAAATTATGTAATGAAATGTGAAATGACATGAAATTTAAAAGAAATCGGTAACTATTTAAGAACGGTGCATCATAAATGTTACCCACAATACATTGGAATAATGAACTACAAATAATCACCAAAATCAATCAAGAAATCAAAAATAGTTGTTACGATAACAAACAAATAAAAAAATAAAAAGAAGCGGTAAATCAATCTTTTAAAATTTAAAATGATGTCCGATCAGTCACATGGTTCGAAACCATGAAAACAAAAGAAGATGGCGTCCTTTTTTGAATTGATGTCTTAAATAAAGGCATTAAGATTGATCATTAAGCATGATATTTGAAGGAAATTAGATACGAAGAGTTTTTTGATTAAGTGAAATTTAGTGTTGCTATTTGCATAAATCAGTCAATCAGTTATTTAAACCTAAAATTTACTACTTTGTCCATTGTGCTCAGAGTAATCAATTGAAAGTTAAAAATGAAGACGGAGTTTTCCTGAGTTTTTTGAGTAACTGTAACGATTCAGGGCACAAAAATGTTACCGTAGCTGCATCTGTTAATTGTACGACATTCAATAACGAAATTAGACTAAATTTGAAGTCTAGATGATATTATTCTTAGGAAGGGACTAATTAACTAGCTGTACGCTCATTGATTTAAATTAATCATTGCAATTAATTTCAAAGAGTAACTATAGCTACTGCCCTCTAGGTAGAGTTTTGATAAATAAGCTTGGTTTATTTTCATTTTTTGTTCTGATTTTATGTTGTTTATATATTTCTTGTTTTGATCTGATTTTATTGTGCATTTGATTAGTTTTCGGTGGAAACAACATCCCTCATTTTAAATGCCTTTTCTTCAAGGTCCAGGTCCCATTAGGAGGACTCTTCCTTATTTAAAATCTGGAACGCTCATCTTCAAAGACAGAGTTAAAATCATGGAGATTCATTGTAATTGGTATCCTAGAAGACATGCCGTTGAACATTTAGTTAAATATGGTAATGCACATGAAGGTTTAAATTCATTTCATTTTTGGAATGTTCCTCAAATTCAGTATCAAAATCCTGATGTTCAAATTATTAGATTCCTCGACATGACACCCAATCCATTCATCAGGTGCTGGTTAGACAGTGGTAAAAATGTATTGTTTGATTGTTATGAAAAAACTAGATACGAAATTTTACTTCAACTAGCAAAGACGTTAGGAAAATCTAAAGAACGATTGAAAATGGAAAGTGATAGAGCTAAAGATGCTCAAGACTATGACAACCCAGCTCATTTTGGATTCAACAAGAAACAATTTTGTATTTGCGAAGTTCCAGGTAGGTTTTTTGAATGATTCGTTTTTCCTGGAAGTTTTAGCCTCTATAATTTATTAACACTAATTTACATCTCATCTTTTAGGTCAGGTGCCGTGTCCAGGAACTTGCGAGTTGCCTAAAAAGTATTTAGGATATTATAATCAATATAAACCCGAAGAACTGGAAAAATGGAATCAAGATTTAGATGCTCCTTATTTGACGGAAAAACAAAAGCAGACAAAGTTCCATTGGTTCCCTCCACATGCTAAACCTGTTATAGAAAATCTACCTGATATTGAGAAACCTTTCCTCCGTGAGTTCGGAAAAACGCCTGGTAAAGATATTGCTCCACCAGAGTCATATTATGAATGGAAAGCTAGACAAGAAAAGAAAATGAAATGAAAGATTTTTCTCATCTTAGATTAGCATTGTGTGTATCAATCTCGTCCTATTCATTTTGTTGTAAAGGGTGTTAAGGTTTATTTCTTGCAAAAACAGGGGAAAGAAAAAAGATCTTATCTGAAGATAGAGATGAAATCACAAAGATAAAAGGTTAATCAAAATACCCAAGCAAATGAAAGTGACCGATTCATATTTATCGCCATGTTATCACCATTTTCATCTTTATTTTCAGATAAGATCGCTTTTACCTTTTTCTATTCTGCAAGAAATAAACCTTAACACCCTTTAAAATCTTCAATTATAAAAAATTCAGTTATCAAAGATCAAATGATAATTCATAAATTAAAATTACAGAATTTAATTAAATGACGTTAGAATTTTCATCATTTAGAATGAAAATGTTTATTCAATATACTGGAAATCGATGAACTTTTGAGAAAAACAAAAGATAAATTAAGGAATTGAATAGTTATAAAGATGGATTAATGAAAGCTTTCACATAATGACAAAAATGAATTCGCTAAAGTTAACTCATGTTGGAGTTGGTGAAGCTGACTTAGGTTTATTTTCTGCTTGAACTTCTGTCATTTCAGTTTCTGTTTCGTCCTCTTTAGATGGTAACTCGAATGCCGCATTGCTAGGTGCCACAACAACAGAATCCCACACAGACATATTCACTGTGATACCATATACATCGGGTTCTAAACCAAGGATAACTTTATAGCCTTCTCCATAGCAAAGAATTCTGAGTAAAGTTTGAGCTGTCATGCAAATGGCATCTTGTTGAACTAAAGTAAGACCAGCATGGAGTGGATTGCCATTTTCACAAGGATCAGGAATACCTGTAGATCCAGGCAAAAATACTCCACCAGCCAAAAGCTGTAAAACTCGTTTAAATGCAGAGTTGAGAGGTAATAATTGTTGAGGATTTCTAAAAGTTACTGAATAATGAGCTAAGACATCAATCATCCAGGGTGATAAAGCAGATAATCCTTCGAATCGATTGCATACATCTCGCAAGACTCTGATCAAAACTTTGACGGTGGTTAAATTAGCAGATTCTTCGAACCAGCGTACGTGTCGTATTGCCGCCATATGTCTTTGTAAAATTTTAATTGATAGATGAATAGAAGGGTCAATTTTTCTCATATTTGGAGGAATAGTTGCTATCAAACATCGTACTGCAGCTCCATTCATTTGACTGATTATATCGAACCCTCCATCGACAACTTCAGACCGAAATACCATACCACTTTCCATTTTCATCAACTCATCGACAACTTTCACTCCTAATGATTTAATGGCTTCTAGAACTGGAAGAGTTTTGAGAATAACAACGAGATCGGCAAGATTCCTCCCAGCCAGCATCGTGCCTTTTTTAAATGAGCCAATGCATCTCACCTCTTCGATAAGCTGATGTAAATAATCAGAAACAAATTAAAAGTGGGAAAAATGATTGTTGATGCATATTCAGCATAAAATATGACTACTTACACAAGCGTCAAAAGTGCCAGGACACAATGCCAAATTTTCTAAAACCATTTGAGTTTTGGAGACAAGATTGACCAGATTAGTTTGTTCCTCTGGGGATGGAGTTAGATCACTGTTCCGCTTTAAGATCGCCTATTCAAAAACAAGAAGAAAACATTATAAATAAGAATGGAA
The DNA here is from genome assembly GCF_039701765.1 of Tetranychus urticae. Classification (NCBI taxonomy): domain Eukaryota; kingdom Metazoa; phylum Arthropoda; class Arachnida; order Trombidiformes; family Tetranychidae; genus Tetranychus; species Tetranychus urticae. The sequence continues at coordinate 16,770,065 of NC_142958.1, read as the reverse complement.
TTGGAATTATAAACAATTATTTCAAGCTTACTTGAGTCAAAGCACTATCGATCTCTTTAGGTGATGACACTTTAGGAAAATAATCCTCAACCATGTAAATGTCAAAGGGTGGCCTTGGGAGATTATGATAGCCTCCAGAGTGTCGATGAAAGTTGCCACGATTATTGCGTCGTCCTTTTTCGTGCATTTTGTTAGCAAAACAAAACAATTCAAAACACAAAACTGATCCGATTTAAATTGAAATTTTGTAAGAAAAACAAGTAGCAAGCCAAACCAATCAGAAATAGGAGCAGATCCTCGACTCGATACGTATCTATCAGTTAAATGGACTAAAATTATGTAGCCCCATCTAACGTTAACCGGGTTAACCCTAACATCAAGTTTCAAACTTGAAGTTTGGCTTTTTATGAACTTTACATTGAATTCATTTCGATACTTTAATGATTGACAGAACGCAATCTTTTTAAACTGAACAGAGAAACAACATGACCAACAGAAGCAAAACTACAAAGACAAATGAAGAAAGAGAGACTGAGGATAGATCTCTAGATAAAGAGAGTTTACTCAGAGCTCTAGATGATCATGGACCTTGTGTGATCTACGATTTTGAGCTTTTGAGGACGTATTTTCCTTCCAAATCCGATGCCCAATTAAAGTAAGATAAATAAGCTTAAATTTTACTTTCAGCCATATTTTAACTATTTTTCATTTGAACAGATTTCTGGTCGCTTCTTATGAGAAGAAAGGTAAAGATCTCAGTCTCAAACAAAATTACATGGATCGTTTCATCGAGATGAAGAATATAAATAAGTGGTTATCAGTTATTTCGAACTGTGTTCCTTTTCCCGCTAAAAAGGACGATTTCTCTCGTGTTTTGTTGGATATTTTCACCCAGTTTTCTGAATATACGATGAGTAACTATTACGACAGAGAGAATGGCGAAGATAAAGAGGACGATAAAGATGATGATGCTGGTGAAGATGATGAAGACGATGAGGGCGACGAAGACATGCTTGATAATGAAGAAGAAAGGGAAAATAGCGAAGTAAATCTAAAGGGAAATGATACTTTTGAAAATAGAAATGGAGAAAAGATCGACTACAATGTTATCTATTCTTTCTTCAATGAAATATTAAACAGAAGATTTCCTTTCAAACTTCAAGAAAAAGAAGCGGCCATAGCTCTTTCTCTTATGACAAATGTTCGTGAGATGGTTGAATTGGTGAGAAATGAAGATGAAAAGGCTTTTTTACAAGCTGCATCTTGGTGGAAGCCAACTGCAGATAACGCTAACGGTACTATAAATGGTCAAGCTGATAACCCTGATGCTAATGGAACAGCTAATAATAGTGCAGCTAATGAAATCAATCCTGATCAGCCCGAACATTATGCAGATTTACCTCGATTCCGTAAAATAAGAGATTGTTTGAACCCTCTTAAAATTCCTAGCTGGATCTTAAATGACAATCATGATCTACTGTCATCTCATCTAACTTAACCATTGATTGGTTTTAAAAAGACGAAAGATTTGGTCCAACTCATTACTGGATTCTGTGATTTCATTTAATTCTTCAGACATGTGCGAGATATTAATCCGTTGAAAAGACTCTATGACCCTAAAAGAGTCAAATTTCACCTCAGATTCTTAATGAAAACCCATAAAACCTCAGTTCAAGTTGTAAAATTTATGCAGGGCAGAGAATGTCCGTGAATATGCTGAGTTTTTGAGGAAAGCCCAAAGATCAGATGGTTTGAAAATACGGTAAAGGGTCAAAACAGCGAAAGCCAAAACAGAGAAAGGCGAAATAGCGGAGGGTAAAATAAAGAGGATAAATAATTAAACTGATTAAAGTTTTTTTTTGAAAATTAAACACAATGCTTTGATTGTCATAAACTGAATTGGTTCAACTATATCATTTTTCGCTGTTTTGAACCCATTGACTTGACTACCCTGACTTGACCCGCTATTTTGACTAGCTATATTTATTTTATTCAAGTTTAACGAAATAAAGCGGAATAAAAATTAAAGCGAATATTTTCAAGTCTTGACATTTCTCAGACATTTTTTCATCGATTTATCATAGAATCTCCCGAACCGAAACGTACCTCTTTCGTTAGGCACCTTCTCTTGTTTCAGATTTATACCTTCACAAACAATTGAGTAGAATGTTTCTGAAAAATAGAATAAATTAGAACAATGTAAATAAATTTCACACCAATGACATTTTCGAGTAAAACATTGAAAATTTAGTTCGTATTTGGGATCTTTTGTTTAGTGATTGCAGTTATTAATCAATAGACATCACAGAAAAATCATTGAGACATTTTTATTTTTCTTTATTACAGAAATTCATGATATAACAATGTTAAAGTTTCACTGGTACAGAATTTCAGATTTAAATTTTTCAAGCCTTACTTGAGCAATATTTATTCACCAAATTGCAATATTCTTGACCTCGTTCGTTGAAGATATTTTGGCATCGTACTTGAATCATATCAGCCTGCAATCCAGAAGGTCCATTCCAGTCCAATTTCAGTCCTTGGCTGGCATAATTAACACAAGTGTCTCCAAGTTGTTCATCAGTCACTTTTGTACCATCGCTGCATTTACTCGGCGAACCTTTGGTCTTACTGCATGTGTTCTGGCCTTGAGTTTGAGAGTAACATACATCTGAGAAGATGATGATGAACACGAAGATGATTGCTGGGAATGAAGAAGAAGACATTTTATAAACTTGACTGATGAAGAAGAAAGAAACGAGTGGATTGCAGTTACAGAATCGATTCCTTTTATATACCATGAGTTTATTCAGTACATGAATTTTATCTAGTTTCTTCAAACATTAAGTATTAAATAAATAACTGGGATCTAAAAGTGATTCAACTATCCTCAACCACTAAAAATTCATTTATTTAGTCAAAAAACTAACTAATGCATCTATTGTCAATATATTCACACAGAGTAAGAATCAATATTCAAATGCGTAATCTACCATTTTCACACATTGCAGATCTCATGAATTCATTTCATCAATGCTTGTACAAATGAACCGGTTGTTTGTTTTTATGTTAAATGTCAACCTTAGTCAACCAAATCTATTGGATAGAGATTGGATACTTTTCATAAAGTTTCAGCACAAATTAAAGTTAGGATTGTCCAAACTTTTTTAAAAGCAGCTTATATTACTAACTAATTTTATAATATTAAGTATAATAGTATTATAAGTATAAAAACCATTCAAGAAAAGATGCCTCGTTTAATTACGCTGAATTATCAATTTGAACATTTAAAGGAGGAGGACGAAATTCGCCTAAAAATTAAAATTTGATGAGAATAATAATTCTAATGTATTTTTACGTGAAAAGAATGAATCTAAAACTCATTTTTTTCTGCGACCAATAGTTTTCGAGAAAATGGCCTTAAAAACTGCACCATGCGCAAATGCTCATTTGACATATTTTCTAGAGTATTTCCATGTTGAGAAATCCATTTATCGAATCCATTTTATTCTGTGACCTATACTTTTCGAGATAATGACCTTTGAACTTTGACTTTTGCAGAAATTCATTTCAATTGTTTTTATAGAATGTTTTCATGTTAAAAAATCCAAATATTAAATGCATTTTATTCTGTGACCTATACTTTTCGAGATACTGACCTTTGAACTTTAACTTTTGCAGAAGTTCAATTGAATTGTTTTTATAGCATATTTTGGCGGTTGGATTTCAATGTTAGCTAAAAATAGAAATTGATTATTGCATTTAAACATATTTGTGCTAACAAAAACAAATGTCAAACGATATGATTGGGAACTTTGGTCAAAACAACTCACACCACGTGAAGGTAGTTCCTTTTGTGAGTCTTGGGTAGTTTTTTATACTGGTTACCCTCGCCTCCAGTTTGATTTACCAATAACTACAATCGTGGTTATTGATTTTGATCTTGAAGTGGTACTGAAAAGCTGCTTCGCACTCCAAGATGGAGATCAATAATCATGATTGAAGTTATTGGTAAATATGCTTCAGAAGGTCACTATGAGAACTTCCAGGCTCATTAGTTTTCTTGCCCTGAAGCGTTTCAGCAACAGCAAGTGTTTCTTGAGCTACCTGGAAATCCTTTATAGCCTCATTTCTCAGCGATTCAGCTGCTATTCTACCGAGACAAGTTTCCTCAGCTTTGTAGCCTTCGACAGATGAATTTTGCTTGAACATCTCAAGACTTTTTTTGAATTTTTTGGCGGCTCTATTTTTTTCTTTACGCGCTTTTCTCGCCATATCCTTTGCTACATAGGGATCAGCTTCGCCTTTCGCAGTTAAACTCGCTTGAACATTTTTGTCCCTTTCTTTTTTCCTCTCCCTCTGATTTTTCCGCCATATTTTTTTAGGAATTTCTTTTTGTGCATCCATTTTTAACTAAACACAAAGCTAATTTGTGTTAAATTGTGTGATAAACTGTAGAATTGAATTGAAAATTGAAAATGTAAGCCCGAATCGAAACTGAAAGATCAAGTTGAAATGAAAAGAATGAAATGAGAGTAAAAAACAATCAGTTATGAGAAATACAAGTAAGCATAATATGAATACAATACTATATGAGGAACTTTGGTCAAAACAACTCACACCACGTGAAGGTAGTTCCTTTTGTGAGTTTTGGGTAGTTTTTTATACTGGTTACCCTCGCTTCCAGTTTTGCCAATCGATGTTATATGCTTTTTGCGAAATCTTGAAAGAAATTTTCAATTTTCTTTTGGTTTATCTTAAAAAGCATATAACATTTATGGCAAACAACAGATTCTTGAGAAATCCCTGTTGGAGCACAACACTTACAGTTTTTCTCAATTAATTTTCTTTCGAAAAACTGAAACATTGAGGCATCCGTTAAAGGATATCTTCTGCAAGATTTTTTCTTTCGACCAGATCTTGCTTTTTCCCTAATGGAAAAACAAAGTTTACAGAATGCGCAATGACTTGAGCTAGACATATTAATATGGAAGATATAAATAACAGTTGAGATATTATCAGTGAAGTTAACAGTATTAGAAATGTATAAGTATCAATAGTATAACAATCAATATGACAAAATGCAAGTGAGTAAAATATGAATACAATACTATATGAGGAACTTTGGTCAAAACAACTCACACCACGTGAAGGTAGTTCCTTTTGTGAGTTTTGGGTAGTTTTTTATACTGGTTACCCTCGCCTCCAGTTTGGAAAAGGACAATGGAAATCCTAATTTTTAATGTTCAAACAAAGTTTGAACTTTTCACAAAAATCAACGATTTCCATTGTCCTTTTCTTCCTATGTTTGTAATACACTTGGTAGCAGCGGTTGCAAATAACAGAACCAATAAGATTCTTTTTTTCGCAACCCCTTGTACCGTGCATAGAATTAAGAAAATTCAGCATTTCAGCATTGCTGATGCTGTATTTTCTAATTCTTTTTGGTCCTTTTAGCAACCCTTTTTTGAAAGTGCTGAAAGCAAGATTACAATTGGAACAGTAAGCCATGATTTGTTATATAAAATATTTGAATAAAGATAATTTAATATGTAAAGCTGAAAGATATTTGTTTTGATTGAATGCTTAATAAAGCGAATGTTTTAACGCAAACTGATCACAATGGAAGTCACATACAAATAACATCAATGATATCAATTGACCATTCTCTCTTTAAACCTTTCACCTTATTAGTCAAACCAATATGCGTTTTTAAAATATTTCAATTTTTCTGATTTTTTGATATTTTTTTTTTGGGCATACATATCACAATGGAAGTCACATACAAATAACATCAATGATATCAATTGACCATTCTCTCTTTAAACCTTTCACCTTATTAGTCAAACCAATATGCGTTTTTAAAATATTTCAATTTCTGTTTCAGCGAGATTTTGCATAAATGGGCCGCTAACTAATAAACGCATATGGTTAGGTAGGTGTGTCATGTGACATATGGCATCGTTAGAGATTGATGTATTCAAAATTTGATTAAGGACTTGTCTTCTACGAAGTTGTTTTTTTGAAAAAGGGTTAAGCTATTCTCTGTATGTCACGCTCATTATCGTTTTGGACTTCGACCAGGTAAGGTCGATTTTTTTTGCATTTTTTGCTTTTTTGGCTGTTTGGCATTTTTGGCGATCATAAAGACCAGCTTGCAGTCCACCGCGACTGGGGAAACCCAGTGCGATGGGTGTAAGCTGGAATTAGGGCTTTCCTTCAAAATCGAATTGAGGTGAAGAAAATGTACTTCGTGCATTTTTGAAATTATCAATTCAGATTTGAGGAAATAGGATTGATTCAGATTAGATTAGACTTATCGGCTTTTTATGTTTATTAATTCTTTATTTTATCTCTCATCTCTTTTCAGATTTTTTGCAACTTTAATAGAAAATCATGGCCACATTAAAATCGAATTTACAAGCGAATTCTTCTCTTTGAATTTAAAAGGTAACGATTATTGAAATTAAATATAATAATTAATATTTTGTTATGCATTATTTGAATATGTTAAGAATAATTCATCTTTTTCGGTCAAATTTAACAGAATTTCACGCTTGATTTGGATCTTTCCTGCTGTTTAATTTGGATTTTCCGTTTGGTTTTAAGGTTCCCCAGTAAGTTTAACAAGAGACTGATTTCACAGCTGTTGAAATGAATTCTATGAGCATTTCTATTTTGCTTCAAGTTACTGAATGTACTTATCAGGATGAAAAGCACACTATATCAACATCAATGAATACAGAATAAAAAACTGCATAGGAAAAATGGGTTTTGATCGTGGTTCCACAATATCGAGTGTTCCATAAACCATTAGCAATAAATCCCCATAGAACAATATTAGAATCCATTTTGAATGTACTCATCAGGATGAAAATCGAATCATATCAACATCAATGGATACAGAATCAAAAACTGCATAGGATGAATGGGTTTTGATCGTGGTTCCACAATATCGAGTGTTCCATAAACCATTAGCAATAAATCCCCATAGAACAATATTAGAATCCATTTTGAATGTACTTATCAGGATGAAAATCACACCATATCAACATCAATGAATACAGAATCAAAAACTGCATAGGAAAAATGGGTTTTGATCGTGGTTCCACAATATCGAGTGTTCCATAAACCATTGCAATAAATCCCCATAGAACAATATTAGAATCCATTTTGAATGTACTCATCAGGATGAAAAGCACACTATATCAACATCAATGAATACAGAATAAAAAACTGCATAGGAAAAATGGGTTTTGATCGTGGTTCCACAATATCGAGTGTTCCATAAACCATTGCAATAAATCCCCATAGAACAATATAAGAATCCATTTTGAATGTACTTATCAGGATGAAAAGCACACTATATCAACATCAATGAATACAGAATAAAAAACTGCATAGGAAAAATGGGTTTTGATCGTGGTTCCACAATATCGAGTGTTCCATAAACCATTGCAATAAATCCCCATAGAACAATATAAGAATCCATTTTGCATGTACTCATCAGGATGAAAATCGAATCATATCAACATCAATGGATACAGAATCAAAAACTACATAGGAAAAATGGGTTTTGATCGTGGTTCCACAATATCGAGTGTTCCATAAACCATTAGCAATAAATCCCCATAGAACAATATTAGAATCCATTTTGAATGTACTCATCAGGATGAAAATCGAATCATATCAACATCAATGGATACAGAATCAAAAACTGCATAGGATGAATGGGTTTTGATCGTGGTTCCACAATATCGAGTGTTCCATAAACCATTAGCAATAAATCCTCATAGAACAATATAAGAATCCAGTTTGAATGTACTCATCAGGATGAAAAGCACACTATATCAACATCAATGAATACAGAATAAAAAACTGCATAGGAAAAATGGGTTTTGATCGTGGTTCCACAATATCGAGTGTTCCATAAACCATTGCAATAAATCCCCATAGAACAATATAACAATCCATTTTGAATGTACTCATCAGGATGAAAATCGAATCATATCAACATCAATGGATACAGAATCAAAAACTACATAGGAAAAATGGGTTTTGATCGTGGTTCCACAATATCGAGTGTTCCATAAACCATTAGCAATAAATCCCGATAGAACAATATTAGAATCCATTTTGAATGTACTTATCAGGATGAAAATCACACCATATCAACATCAATGAATACAGAATCAAAAACTGCATAGGAAAAATGGGTTTTGATCGTGGTTCCACAATATTGAGTGTTCTTTGAAATAAAATAGCTTCTGTCTCTACTTTTTGTCACTTTTTTCGCTTTAATTCAGCAACTACACGTCGCATCAAAAAACCATTCAGAAGATTTCATATTCATAATCAGCATGTTAAGTTCTATAAGAAATGATTTGTTTCATGTGAAAAATTTTTTAAGGCCATTATCTCGAAAACGGCTTCGAATATAAAAAAACGGTTAACACTATTATATTTTTCATGCCATTTTACATTTAAAAAATTCAGTTTGAAATAAATCTATTTTTAGGCATTTTTCCCTATTCTTTCTGTCCTCCTCCTTACAATAGTGCACCAATTATCCCTCTATCACATACATAATGAACTGAAATCGCTTAATCTCTATGAGAACTTCACTAACAGATCGCCCTTTAAGTGGTCCTCCATCGTCGCCCTAAAACGAAATTGCAATGTAAAATATTGAGAATAAAAGAAGTTCAAAATTTAATTTCAAACTGAATTTCAATGGCGTCAATTTCAATCTATTGTTATGTATATTAATGTTTTAACACATTGTGGATCTCATGATTATATTGCATTACCACGTTTGTGTTAATGTCAAATGTCAAATTGTTTTTCCTCTCAATTCATATAAAGTTAAAACGCTGTTGAGTTTCGCGGATTTTAATTTTCTTTAGATCTCAACGTTTGGTTACAAGGCGCTACAAAGTTATCTTCATCAATATCTCGTGAACAAAACATGTTAGAGCCTCAAATTTTGTATCATATTCGTGTAGAAATCGTGTTTAAAGCACAAATTTTGATGTTAAATATTACAGTAAATAATATTTTTCTCGAAACATCGAACTAAACAAACACAATTCACTTGAAAAGGCTGACCTGATATGTGCTTCATTGAATGAAATCCTTCTAAGAAGGTGCACAATATTATGAATATTGTCATCAAGCTGTCATCAGTTCTGAATTGTAGTTTTTCAATAGAAATCACGAAAATTTGAAAAAAATAGTTTAGACTTTCTTATTTTGCTTTATTGCAGAATCAAATTTTTTTATTCTAACATCATTACAGAAATTCATGATATAACAATGTTAAAGTTTTACTGGTACAGAATTTCAGACTTAAATTTTTCAAGCCTTACTTGAGCAATATTTATCCACCAAATTACAATATCTTTGTCCTCGTGCGTCGAAGATATCTTTACATCTCATTTTAATCACAGTTTGTGGATCAAAGCCTAGTCCTTGACCAATAGCATTAGCGCAAGTATCTTCAAGTTGCATATCAGTCACAGTTCTACCACCTTTGCATTTACTCGGCGAACCTTTGGTCTTACTGCATTTGTTCGGGCCTTTAGTTTGAGAGTAACATACATCTGAGAAGATGATAATGAACACGAAGATTATTACTGGGAATGAAGAAAAAGACATTTTATAAACTTATAGTAATATTAAAAACTAGGCGATTGATGAAGAAGAAAAAAACGATCGAGTTTATGTAACAGAATCGATTCCTTTTATATGTCCATGAGTTGATTCAGGTTATGCATTTTATTTAGTTTCTTCAAACATCGAGTGAATGACTGTAGCTAAAATAAATACGATCGCCCCTAATTACTCACAATTGATTTATTCAGTGCCAATTAACTGCCTAATTTATCTATCTGTTCATCTAGCTATTATGTATCCACTCAGAGTGAGAATCAATATTCGTATAAGTCATCTGATGTTTTTACACATTGTGGATCTCATCAATTCATTTCTTCAATGCGTTTACAAATGAACCGGTTGTTTGTTTTTATGTTAAATGTCAACCTTTTTGTGTTCTTGTCTTTCCGTCAAATAAACACATTGTTCATAATTTATTATAAATTGAGATTATTCAGGATCATTCTGTTCTTTTTTTGCTATTCTGAGTGGATAAATTGATATTGATGAATTGAAGCTACATGAAACCTTTCAAGATGACCTTTTCTTGTAAGATGTCCCATGAGCTAACGATGAAGGTTTAACTGGTTCAGCTCACCGAAATGGGTTCATGTTTCATTATTTAATCAATTTATACCTTCACAAACAATTGAGTAGAGTGTTCCTGGAAAATAGAATAAATTAGAACAGTGTAAATAAATTTCACACCAATGACATTTTCCAGTAAAACATTGAAAGTTGAGTTCTTGTTAAGGACATTTTGTGAATCAATTGTTTATTTGGTAACTAACTCATGGTTACATTATGCAGGATAATGATGTCTGTAAATCACTATAAACGGAAGTACATAAGACTGTGACTATGACATAAAGAAAGCCAATCCAAGTGGCTTGTGGGATAAACCAAATGATTGCAATGAGTGCGATCACTTGCCAGAAGGCGAAGAAACTTAAAATAGTTGGCTTTTGTAGTGTCATGTAAACTGTCTTGCAATTTACTGTCAAATAAACTATCTGTGTGTCCCAAAACTACGATTGTAGTACCAAATGAAAGACAAAAAACTGAATTTCTACTTGTAACTGTTTCTACTGTATGAAAAAAATTTAATCAAAAAATCCAAACTTGAAATGTTATTCCATTTTGAAAACGTTTCATATGATTATTTGTAACCCGGTAAATGAAATTTCAGATCATTAAAGTTTCTACCGAAAAAAGCTATAGCATTAATTACTTATGTTACCAGATTTTATGCTTTATTTATAAAGGTATATGCTTTAAGAGACAAATCTTTTAATGTTTTAGTCAAATGCAACTACTTTGCAAGCTTTTTGCATAAATGAAATGTTTAAAAGATCATTGACAGAAATTTTGGCTTTCATGTTAAGAGTTTAGATATTATGCGTTTGTAGGAACAAAAACTGAGTCCATTAATGCTTTGAATTAACTTCTCCGATCAATAGTTCTCTAGAAAATCGAGTTCAAACTTTAAACTTCGATCGGCTTTTATTCGACTGTTTAAGGAAATCTTCTCGTCAAACTCATTTGACTGGTGTAACTGTCGATCAGCAATCAGAAAATTTACTTATTTTAAGCAATGAAATTTGCTGTTTCTGTATAACAGATCAATTCGATTTTCGGTTAAAACTGGCCTCTCTCATTGAACTTAAAAGTTAGAGAACTGCAGCTTATTATTCTGCGATAAAATTTGTTGTGGCATCTGATGGTTTTAACACTTTTTTCAAATTATCAACAGATCTCTTTGAAATTTGGCCATCGGTCTAAAAACTTTGAAACTCGACATTTCGAGAATTATATTACCTAAATTGATCATTCTTTAATCAACCAATAGATTTTATTAGACGCTAAAACATGTAGAAATTTTAGAGCATTAAAGTTCCTAAAAAAAATTTATAGTACTGAATACATATGTTACCAGATTTTATGTTTGATTTTTGAAGATAAATGATTTTCCAAACAGCAATTTTCTGATGTCTTAGAATGATATTCATTATTGCGTGAATTAACTCAGATCGTCACTTTGTTCAGTCATATTTTGTTACAGGCCAATATTATGTATTAAAATCTAATAATTGACCAAAGAATGGTGCTTTTAGGTACTAGCGTTCTCGAGATACTAACACTAAAAGTTTTAAGGCCAATGGCCAAAATCAAGAGAACCGTTGTCTATTTGAAAAAAGTGTTGGTTCACTCATGAATACAGACGAATTTTATCGCAGAATAATAAGCTGCAGTTCTCTAACTTTTATGTTCAATGAGAGAGGCCAGTTTTAACCGAAAATCGAATTGATCTGTTATACAGAAACAGCAAATTTCATTGCTTAAAATAAGTGAATTTTCTGATTGCTGATCCACAGTTACACCAGGCAAATGAGTTTGACGAGAAGATTTCTTTAAACAGTCGAATAAAAGCCGATCGAAGTTTAAAGTTTGAACTCGATTTTCTAGAGAACTATTGATCGGAGAAGTTAATTCACAGCATTAATGGACTCAGTTTTTGTTCCTACAAACACATAATATCTAAACTCTTGGCATGAAAGCCAAAATTTCTGTCAATGATCTTTTAAACTTTCATTTATGCAAAAAGCTTGCAAAGTAGTTGCATTTGACTAAAACATTAAAAGATTTGTCTTTTAAAGCATATACCTTATGTATGGATGAAACGTTTGAAGGACTATTGACAAAAAGTTTGACTTTCAAGTTGAGAGTTTACATGCGATGTGTTTGCAAGAGCGAAACCTGAGTCCATTAATGCTAAGAATAAACTTGTCCGATCAATAATTCTCGAAAAAATAGAGATCAAAGTTTGAACTTCGATCGTCTTTTGTTCCCTTATGGAAGCAGACTTTTGCATGAAACTCATTTGCCTGATCTAACTTTTGATAAGCAACCTGAAAATGAACTCATTTTAAGAAATAAGATTCTCCATTTTTGTAAAACCGATCATTTCGATTTTCATTTAAAACTGGCCGCATCCTGTGACCGTAATATTTAGAGACCTAAAACTTATTATTCGTCAATAAAGGTTGTTGCTTTACATCGTGCACTGAACACTTTTGTCCATTTACCAACAGTTCTCTTGATTTTGGCCTTTTGATGTAAAACTTTGAGTCTCGATAATTCGAGAATGGTAGTGTCTAAATTGATCATTCTTCGAACATTCACTAGGTTTTGTTATTGGCTTTTATACAATGACATTTTAGACCCTACTAAAAAAATAGTAGCATTGATTACTTATGTACCAGATTTTATGCTTGATTTACAAAGGTAAATAGTTATTAAAACACAAAATCTTATGATGTATTAGCCAAATAGTCTGCTTTGCTTTGCACTATTGACAGAAACTTAGACTTTCGCATTAGAGCTGAGAGCTGAGATGTTTTGTGTATGTAGGAACGAAAACCGAGTCCATTAACGCTAAGAATTAACTTCTCCGATCAACAGTGCTCAAGAAAATAGAGATCGAAGTTTAAACTTCGATCGCTTTTTGTCGCCTTATGGAAGCAGATTTCTGCGTGAAACTCATTTGACTGATGAAACTGTTGATGAGCAGCCAGACAATTCACTTGTTTTAAGTTATAAAATTTTCTGTTTCCGTACAACAGATCAATTCCATTTTCGATTAAAACTGGCCGAATTCTTTAATCATGATAGTTAGAAAGCTCAAATTTATGATTCCTGGATAAAAGTTATTGGTGTACATCAGTTAGCGAAAACTGTGTTTAATTTACTAACAGTTCCGTTGATTTTGACCATAAGCATTAAAAATTTCGAATCTTGATATCTCGAGAACGAAAGTACCTAAAATCATTATTCTTTGACCAATAATTAGGTTTTGTTATGGACTATAATACAATGAGATTTTAGGTCATTGAGAACTCTAAGGATAAAGTTATAGCATTAATTACTTACGTTACCAGATTTTATGCTTTATTTATGGAGGTAAATGGTTTTAAACACAAAGCAAATGGTGCTTTAGTCAAATAGTCTGCTTTGCAAGCTCCTTCATGAATCAAATGTTTAAAGGATCATTTACAGAAATTTTGGCTTTCAAGTTAAGAGTTTTAGTATTGAATGTTTGTAGGAACAAAAACTGCATCCATTAATGTTATGAATAAACTTCTCTGATAAACAGTTCTCGAGAAAATAGAGATCGAAGCTTAAACTTCGATCGGCTTTTATTCAATTGTTGAAGCAGATTTTTGCGTGAAATTCATTTGCTTGGTGTAACTGTGGATCAGCAACCAGAATATTCACTTATTTTAAGTAATAAAATTTTCTATTTCTGTATAACAGATCATTTCGATTTTTGACTAAAACTGGCCTCTATCATTGGACATAAAAGTTAGAGAACTAAAAGTTATTATTCTACGATAAATTTTGTTGGTGCACGTCATGGCTGGAATACTTATTTCTAATTATCAACAGATCTCTTGATTTTGGGCTATTGGCCTTAAAACTTTTAGTGTTAATATCTCGAAAACCATAATACCTGAAAGCACCATTCTTTGCTCAATTATTAGATTTTAATACACAATATTGGCCTGTAACATAATATGACTGAACAAAGAGTCGATCTGACTTAAGTCACTCAATAATCAATTTGATTCTAAGACATCATAAAATTTGTGTTCGGAAAACCATTTATCTGCAAAAATCAAACATAAAATCTGGTAACATATGTATTCAGTGTATAACTTTTTATGTAGGAGCTTTAATGATCGAAAATTTCTACATGTTTTAGCGTCTAACAAAATCTATTGATTGCTCAAAGAATGGTCAATTTATGTAATATAATTCTCGAAATGTCGCGATTCAAAGTTTTTATACCAATAGCCAAAAATCAAGAGATCTTTTGATAATTTGAAAAAAGTGTTCTAACCATCATGTATACCAACAAATTTTAGTGTAGAATAATAACTTTCAGTTCACTAACATTCACGGTCAATGAGAAAGGCCAGTTTTAATCGAAAATCGAATTGATCTGTTATTCAGAGACAGAAAATTTTATTACTTAAAATAAGTGAATTTTCTGGTTACTTATTCACAGTTAGATCAGGAGAATGAGTTTCACGCAAAGATCTGCTTCAATAATCGAATAAAAGCCAATCGAAGTTCAAACTTTAACCTTAATTTTCTCGAGAACTATTGATCGAAGAAGTTGTTTTATAGCATTAATGGACACAGTTTTTGTTCCTACAAACATAAAATATCTAAACTACTAACTCGAAATTCAAAGTTTCTGTCAATGATCTTTTAAACATTCAATTTATGTGAAAATTTGTAAAGCAAACTATTTGGCTAACAAATCATAAGATTTTATGTTTTAAAATTATTTACCTTCATAAATCAATCTGGTAACATAAGTAATCAATGCTCCACCTTTAACAATGTATAACTTTCTTTAAAGGTCTTTAATGATCTAAAATGTCATTGTATAAAAGCCAATAACAAAA
Organism: Tetranychus urticae; assembly: GCF_039701765.1. Classification (NCBI taxonomy): domain Eukaryota; kingdom Metazoa; phylum Arthropoda; class Arachnida; order Trombidiformes; family Tetranychidae; genus Tetranychus; species Tetranychus urticae. The sequence continues at coordinate 16,754,937 of NC_142958.1, read as the reverse complement.
CCTAATGCATGCTCGAAGAATGATCAATTTAGATACTACCATTCTCGAAATATCGAGACTCAAAGTTTTACGTCAAAAGGCCAAAATCAAGAAGACTGTTGATAAATGGACAAAAGTATTCAATGCATGATGTACACCAACAACTTTTATTGACGGATAACAAGTTTTAGGTCTCTAAATAGTACGGACGCAGGATGCGGCCAGTTTTAAATGAAAATCGAATTGATCGGTTATACAGAAATAGAGGATCTTATTTCCCAAAATAAGTTCATTTTCAGGTTGCTTATCAAAAGTTAGATCAGGCAAATGAGCTGAAACTCATGTTTTAGATTTAAGAGAAAGTACATTATAATTAATAAAATAGGATTCCTTGGAGTAGAAAATAAAAGTCACAATAATTAACGTGAGGAAGTTCAGATTTATTTTATTTCTATGGAAATTTGAATACAACCTTAGATCGATTTGGAAGATGCATATTTTTATAACAATCCATCAAACTAATACAAACTACTTTTTGATTGTTTGGCAAAATTTTGTCTATTGAAGTTGGAACATTGGTCAACCAGGTAAGCTGGTTAAATTGATATTAATTTTATTAGCAAATAAACAGAAATAGAAATTCAATAGTTGAGCTACATGCTATTGAACAGATTGATTGTGGCAAGATTCAACAAAGGAACAATATTTTAGTAAAATGGAAATAAAAAGAAATGTTGAGATCAAAGCTTAATGCTTTTCAAGAAAAACAATTAGTCTTATCTAATATTGAATTAATATTGAAATTGAAATTTTGGAAGTGTTGGAAGTATTGAATATGAGCACTGAATAATAATATTCTGGAAAATAAGAGTGAAAAATAAATGATTGTTGAAGCACAATTTGCTTTTTTGCATAAAGCAAGACTGTATACACAAGCGTCAAAAGTGCCAGGACATAATGCTGAATTTACGAAAACCATTTGAGATTTGGAGACAAGATTGACCAGATTACTTTGCTCTTCGTAAAATTTCAAAAAAAAATCGCGCAATCAGTTTACAATAAATTTTTAGGATGAATCTGGTCTGTTGATGATATAACATGATGCTATTAATATCAAACATCACTACTAGTGTTTCGTGATATTGAAAAAAAGGTATTGTTAGAAAGAATCAGTATCAATCATAAAGGTATCGAGGATTTAATGAGTACAATTAAAGAATGGGTTTGTGCGTCACTCTCAGGGTCTCTAGAAACAACTGAAAGCTTATATTTTTTTCTCAATTCTGTTATAATTTATGGGATAATTTCATAAGATTACGCGTTTTTAGGTACTGAGTACTCAAATTAAAGTATCGATACTTTTATTCAGAAAAATATCAACGAAACACTAAACACTTCTTTATCCTGGACAATGTTCTGCTATTTAACCAGTTCGCTTGATAATGTGAATACCAGAATCACTTTCTACAAGATCAGAAATTTCACCAACTTGAAGAGCAAAGGATGCTTCTTCAAATTGTTTTTGCATGGCTCCTCGGGTGAAATATCCAAGATCTCCTTTTTTACGGGCAGAAGAGCAATCTGAGTATTTGGAGGCTAACTCTTCAATGTCCTTTTCACCAGAAACAATCTGTTCGCGATATTTTTCAGCCATCTCACGAGCTTCCTCTTTGGACCGAGTAATAGTATCCTCTCTCCAAGACGAGGGTCGACGACTTTCCGTGTGTTTGACCAGTAAATGGCTACAGCGAATCTTTTCATCGTCTTTTGTACTTGCTTCACATGTTGGTTTTTCCCATTGACTTTCTTTTGTGTAAATGTTCAAGTAATATACTTGTCCAGTTGACCGACTTTTCCTTTGTTGCCACCCTTTAGGTAGATCATCTCCTGAGTCTTCCATGATGAATTTAAATCAAAAATATTAGAAACTAATTGATCACTGAATAAATCACTGGATTAAAAAATATGATGGGCAAGAAAAAACACTGAAAAAAAGATATTTCAGGATTTGAGAGCTTTAAGACTGGGCTTCAGTTTTGTTGACTGCAGCCTAGGATACAGAGAAAGCATAAAAAGCATGTCCTTTCAAACTTGGCATAATCAGCTTGAATCACATTGGAATCAAGCAAACATTACAGTAAGAAAGTGCACAAAATTTTATCAATGGTCCCTTTTGAGGAGGAGTTACATCTTTAATTTCAATTTATTTAATTCCTAGTGGACATAATTTAATTTTTATTAGTGAAATATCAACCAAAAACTCATAAAACCAATTTAATATCAAAACCTGAAAGAAACTTGGTTCATTAAACAAGATTGAAAATCATGAGATTGAGTTACTCGATGAATAGTGAGAATAAGCTATTTCCACATTGTTGCAATTTCTGGTAGGTGACTGTAAAAAATGTAAACAATATTATTAACTACCTTTTTTTCCATGTTAAGATTTCTAGTATTTATTGATTCGGGTGATATCTGCGATAAATTTATCAAATTGTTCTGGTTTTCTATTGTCAGTATGATCAACATCACTTCTCGTCCACTGCTTTTTAAATGCTATCGCCATTCAAGCTCACCTTGGACATCTTTTTTAACTTCTCATCTCAGTGCAACTTTTAGTAATCAAAGTACAAGAAAACAAAGCCCTAATATTATTCAAATCAAACGAGAACAAGTCATCGAAGAATATGTCCCAGTCCCAACACAAGCTGAACGTATTGTTGCCAAGTTTCCTAATAGTGTACAACCTTACCTGAAATTGATGAGATTACATTCACCAACTGGTGGATTATTACTTTTGTGGCCAGGTTATTTTGGTTTAGGTTTGTTGTTTATTAATCATTGATAATCAATAGCTCATATAGAATATTTACCGATTTGTTTTCTTTTTCCTTGTACAGCTTTTGCAACTGACGCAATGCGATATCCAAATCCAACTCACCTTGCTTTGTTTGGCGTTGGTACTATTTTAATGAGAGGTGTTGGTTGCACCATAAATGACATTGTTGACCGTAAGATTGATAAAAATGTTGAAAGGACGAAAAATCGACCCTTAGCGAGTGGAGAGATTACTGTTCCAAAAGCAATGGCCTTTCTAGCTCTTCAATCCAGTTTAGCTTTATCTATTTTGTTAAAATTTGATACAACTAGGTAAGTTATGTCCATGCAATTAACCAAGTTTGTCTTATAAATAAGCAATTTGAAATACAAATGAGCAAATAAGGGTCTGAACTATCTGTAGATCCCGGCGAAAATACTACACCAGCCAAAAGCTGTAAAAGGCCAAATGAAGAGTTTATAATTGTTGAGGCTTCCTAAAAGTTATCGAATTATGAGCTAAAGCATCAATCATCCTGGGTGATAAAGCAGACAATCCTTCAAATCGATTGTATACATCTCCCAAGACTCTGATCAAAACTTTGGCGGTAGTTAGCAGATTTTTCGGACCAGCGTGCGTGTCGAATTGCCGTGTCGAGTTGCTATAAAGCACCCTTCATTTGACTGATTACATCAAACCCTTGATGGGGATGAAGTAAAATTAAGAATAACAAAAAATTAAAATGGGTTTACCTTTTTGGTGTATTTCGTGTCCAACAGATGTCTCTTGAGTGCTCTAGTTTTTCATTTTCAACTTGATTGCTATTAATGTTTCTTAGCTATTAATAATTGCTTTTATTTTGAATTTCTTATTTTTCCTTTTCCATAATTTGTCTTTCAGTATGGTATTGAATTAATTTATAGTATTTAATCAGTCCTAATATTTCTAGAAATAGATTGCGACCACAGTATTTATAGCCTGAGCTTCAAAGTTCCCATCGATTCCATAATCCATATTCTTATGCTGTCAACTCTTAATTCAATTGTTATTTCAATTATATTTGTTATTTTACTCTGCAATTGATAATGTTTACTTGACAAAATACCTCAACAATATTTTACCAAACACTCGTATCAAAATGTCAACAAGCCTAATTAATGAAAGTGATCGTTGTGATCAGTCAAGTTTCTAATCCCTTCAATCATCTAATTGATAATATTTTATGTTTACTTGTGTTATCCCAAATACCCTTAAACATCACAAGGTATCATGTCACCGTTATCAATACAACTGTGTTCACTTTCACTCAATATTATAACACAAAGAGCAGAAAGTTTCCTCATTGTCATGGTAATCAACTAGGCAGCAATCAAATTAACCATATAAAAGTAACTCACACCTTAAGCTAAACATAAATCGATTCGGATTTGATTATGATAAAAACTCATAAAAAAAAGCTAAACTATTTTAACAGTGCAAGTGAAAAAAAACACACACACACAAGCAGATCAATTGTTTTATATCATGTTTTATAAAACAAAAAAACTTCGTGGAAACCATTGATCTAAACTTTGATTAACCCACCCAACTGATCTGCTCATGCATGAGAGCTGAATGATGATAAATGATGATGACAGGGAAAAAAATGTGGGGTAAAAATGTAACCATTTACCATAGTAACCATAGAGTCCATTGACACCTAGACACAGTAACGATCCCACCATAGACTAACCATGTTAAACTAGCCGCATCATTGATTCAACTTGGATTCATCTTCACTTTGTGACTATTTTTTAAGCTGACGATCGATGAAAATGAAGATGAATATCCAGATGATGAGAAACGTTTTAAACTCACTTGACAATCATTCATCCATTATCCATTCATGTTGATTCCAACATTTTGATTTAATGCTTAAGCCTCTCCTTTTTTTTCCTTCCCATTTTTTTTCTTTCTTTTTCTTATTTTTAAACTTTCGTTCTTCCGGTGGAACCCAAGAATGAGAAGAAGATTTTACAAGAAGAAAAAAGAGTGATAAATATCACTCTTTCTTATCTGACCTATTTCAATATCCCGGTGTTTCCCTCAGTAATTTAAATGTTATCATTTCATTTCACTGTCATATTGACAATATTTATTGCCTTAAAGTGTCCGTCTTGTCCTGTCGCTATTATTATCCAATTGCAAGGTGTAAACGTTTGAATTTCATCATGATTTATTATCGACTCTCCCTCTTCCCCAAATCATCTTGATCAGTATCTTCCTTGCTATTCACGTGAAAATCAATGAATGGCTGTCAGAATTTTTCTGTTAATATAAATTTTCTTACCAATCACCCTTTTCACTTTATAATATTGCCTAAAATCAATTTCAATCTTCTTCTTCTTCCTATTTGATGTTAGTTAATTGTCATCATTATTAGACAGATTGACTGACTTACAGTTTTACCAGAAAAAAACAACTCAACTTAACGTGTAAGTTGGCGTTTAATCAAAATGCAACAACAAAATTCAATCAACAATCAATTTAAATAAGCTTAAGGAAAAGGTTTACTTGATTAAAAGGTACTCTCACTAAACACAGCAAAATATTCACTTGATATATTAAGATTAACCCAATCATGATGCTGGTAATAATGATAATGCTGGTTGGTGGTTTTAAAATGTTCATGACAGTAATTTGTCTCAAAAGCTATTGCCAAAATTCAGCAAAATTCAGATTAACTCTTTCTCATTACCCAAAACCAGAAGCAAAAAAAAACCTAAATTATACTAACCAGCATAATATGTTAATAGTGACAATTATTGTGACAACTTTAATGAAACAGATCATTGAACTGCCAAGTGCAAATATTCACATTCTTGAAATATTTGCAATACAAAGAAAAGGTCGAACTTAAAAATTCCGTAAGTGTAAATTAGTAAACAGTTAACAAGTTGAAATAACTGTAAACAAGGAACCATAAAAAACAACCAAAAAAACAAGAGACTGGGTCAAATTGAGTTACCCTTGACAACCAACGTTATCCTTATGAATCCGTTTTTTTTGCTGCTAATGTTGCTTAACAACGACCATTATTATATCATCAATTGATATAATTTATCATCTTTATTTCATTTATCGTCTTGTTCATCAGCCTCATCATCATGTACTTCAAGGAAACTTTGAAAGTTGAAAGGAAAGCAAAAGAAACTACATCATCTGATAAAGATGAAGTGCAAAAAGGTCCTTGAGATGTCACTTTTTTCTCGGTCGATGAACCAATATCATGACTAGATCACTGAATAACTTTCAATGCTAACAGAATCACAATTTTTGTTTTACCTCAAATGGTCTCTTTTTGCCTATCATTACCATCATTATTTAAATGATATAACTCTAGTCTAGTCGGAATCGTGAAGATGCTGATCACTTTTTTACTCAGGTAAACTCACTTGACAAAAGTTGTTGCTCTTTTCTCGCTTTTGAATGACGATGATAAGTGATGATAAGTGATGATGAGGGGGACAAATGGTGAAGGGAACTTAAATTGACCTAATTTTCTGTTTTTCACCATTAAAATGTATCTGACTTTGTGATTATGTGAATGTGTGTATACATATACATGATCATAAACAGCATTATCTACTTATGTTGATAGCTTATTTCTTAGGGTCATTCAACGAGGACAAACATTTTGATTGCAGTGAGTTGATGATGATGTTGATAATTGTTACGTTGTAATTATGTATAATGATAATGATGATGACGGTGTTATCATTTTCAGAGAATAACAATTTTGTTTGTACATTTTTTATCCAATGTTACTCTATTGATATTTCACTTTATTGTTTCTTTTGCTTCTCGCATATTTATTTACTTTTTTTATTCACTCTTTTTTTGCCTCTGTTCATACTCGCCTTAATTACAATATAGCTCGTTGAACTCATGATGATGATGAGGACGATTGTTATGATGTATATTATTTTGATTATTACTTTAGATTAATATGAAGACATAAAACATTCCTGGTTCAGTTGAGATACAAAGAACTCTTCAATACTATTCTTTCTTATAAACCCAAAAGCCTACTGGCATCGATCCATAGATTGCTCAAAGGATGATCATGTTGATGAAGACTTGACGGTGATGAAGTAAAAGAGATGAACTAGTCAATTCTCGATGATAATAAAAGGGTTTCATCAACAACGGTGTAAGCCAAATGAATGTAGGCCACAAAAAAATACCAAACTTAAAGCTAGTTATTGCCAAAAATATTTATCTCCATCTTACCTCTCTCAATCTATGTTGAGGTGACCAAACTTTCCTTATCATTTTCGTTGATTGAAAAGTTAATTGTATTGATCCAAGAAAGTAAATTAAATTAACTCTGGAAATAGATTTTTTTTCGCTTCATCTTCTTCATCTTCTTTTGCCTTTATCATGACATTTTTTTATCCTATTGGTTCATTTTTTTGATGACTCCTGATCATTACATTTCACTAACCCATAAATAATGGTGAAAAATTTAATAAACCTTGCTCAACATTCCCGCTATGTTTGTATTTCAATATGTATTTGACCCAGCTAGTTTCATCAGATGATTGACCTTTATATTGGCTTTTCCCTCTTCAACTTCTGGGAAAACCAATTATTATGATTATTTTCACGATTTGATTAGCCTTAATTAATTGAAAATGAAAACAATAACATTGATTTGATGTAATATTGATATATCAATTGTTGTAGATGTGGATATCATTTCGTCTAAACCCGAGTAAAAAGTCATTTGATCAATGCTTATAACAATCAAGGTTTTTATTTATCAAAATTTTAATCACATTTTTATTTCTCTATTTTTTACAGTATAATTTTAGGTTTAAGTTCAGTTGGTCTTGTCTGTATATATCCGTTTGCTAAAAGGTTCACTTATTGGCCTCAACTTGTCCTTGGGCTAACCTTCAATTGGGGAGCTCTTTTGGGTTGGTCTGTGGTTACCCAAGGTAATATTTACTTACCTGGCGCAATCCCGTTATATCTTGCCTGTTTGTCTTGGACGCTTTTGTATGATACTATTTATGCTCACCAGGATCGACTCAATGACCTTTCCATAGGCCTTAAATCGACTGCAATCAAATTTGGAGAGAACACGAAAACCTGGTTAAACGTCTTCCATGGAGCAATGATGTCTAACTTAGCTCTTGCCGGATTCATGACTGAACAAACATGGCCTTTCTACGTTTCCCTCATCTTAGCTAGTCTTAGACTTTTGTCCATCACTCGAACTCTTGACATCAACAATCCTCGTAATTGTGGTCAAAAGTTTAAAGACAATGTTCTTGTTGGTTATATACTTTTTTGCGGCATTTGCTTATCAACCATGATAAAGCCTCAAAAAGAAAAGGAAAATAAAGAAATTCTCATTGAATGAGAATTGATAAGTTTAGAATTGAAATATCTGTTTGTGACAAAAATTTCAATTTTACCAACTTGATACAATGTAACTTGATCATGATGATGATGATTACCGTAAAATGAAATAATGTTAGTTTGACAACAATAGTTTTTTGTGAATGCTTTTTTATGCGTTGCTCTGTTGTTTCAAATAACTTAGATTTCAATAAATAACATAAGATTTTGGAAATAGAGCGATAGTGAGAATAAAGAAGGTTAGGGAAGATAGAAGATGAAGAAGAGGGAAGATGGTAAGGTGAGAAAGGAAGATCTTAGGGAAGAAGGAGAAGAAAAATTAAGAAGGAAGAGGAAGAAGAAAAGGTGTCTTAAAAATCTTATATATATATAAATAGCTTAAGGATGCTGTTTTCTTAAGTATTTAGTATCTTAATTTCATTCTTAATTTTGTTTTTTGTGTTAATTTAATCAATAATAATAATCAACAGACAAACAATTGAAACAAACAAACAATGGCATACAAAAAAAGTTACACACCAAAAATGAATGTGTTTAGTAGCGAGAAGCTGAAAAAAAAGTTAACCAATGGTACATCATTTTGTAACTAAATATATGATCTATTGATTCACTTTTTTGCTTGTATAATTTATCTTTCTCAATTAACTATTAATTTAACATTATTATCATCATTACTGTATAGTTTAGTGTTTTCTGGTTGCTGTTTTTTTTGTGTCTTGCCAACTAATGTGTAAGTATGCTTAGTAAATGTATGTTTGTTGAAGTTTGTCGCGAAAAAGGTAAAAAGGAAATAGGAAGAAGAAGAAGAAGAAAAAAGATGCAGAAGAGGATGAAGGAGATGAAGAAGAAGAGGAGGAAAAGAGAAAGATGAGAGGAAGAAAGCGATGAAAACTGAGAGAAAGAGAGGAAAAAGAGATGATTTTTTAGATACAAAATACTTAAGAAAACAATTCTTTATATAACGCTGGGAATTGTATATCTATGGATGATTTTAGGCAGGTTTGGGTGAAATTAACCAAAGCATCCATGTGAAGTTTATTTAACATTGTCAACTCTTGGGTCTTGGCTGTTAAATCAGGCATTATCGAGTCATGTTGATTCTCTTTTAATAGCATTCTTAATGCCTCTTTCAGGTTCTTGTTCATCTGTGAAATACGATGTATACTACCAAGACCAGGACGTTCTGATGATCAACACGGTGATGAGGAAGCCAAATATGCCAACAATCGGTTATGGGATGATAAACCGAACCAGGAAACACCAAGAAAACATCAAGAAAGTATCAAGGAAGCACGATTAATCACAATTTCCAATCAATGAGAAGCAATGAAATATCCAAGGAATCACATGTGACCAAGGATTGACAAATTCACGTGCAACAAGATTTAACAATTTAACAATAGAAACAATAATTCCAATGGATTAATGTTGATTCCAGATGATTTTAAGTTTATCCATTGAGTCCAGAATTTAATTTTTACATTTTAATGGTTGATATTGGTGGAGCGATCATTTCATTGTTATCATGGTGGTGGTCATTTGAATTTGTTGAACATGGTACGGAAAAAGAAATACAAACTCATCAAATCAAGTCCAATGAAGGAATAGCAAAAAAATCACAATTGATTAACAGTTTTTAAGTAAACTCATTGATTGCCATTATTTAGTCGGACAATTGAGCTTTGAAAACTGTTATTCAATTTAATGCCGTTAAATTGATTATTAGCCATCAAATAATAGTTTCTATTTGAATTATGCTTTAAAAGTATCTCGCAAGTTAAACTCAATTTAACAATACAATTGAAAATTGTGAATTTAACATGTATCAATGCTATAAGGAGTTTTAATTTATGATGGTAATTGTTTAATTTGATGGCTAATAGTCTATTGTAATGGTAATTTGTTAAGAAAAAAGGTTTACCTGGAGATAATAAAGTAAAGGCTGAAAATAGCGCTAACTCTTCTTCACGTAGCTCCATTGAAGCAATACTTTCAGCTAAATTAAAAGCCTTTGTTACCAAACGATTTTCAATGTTATCATCGGTCAAAAAATCTTGTAGCGACATTGAACGATTGTTAAAAATGACCCGGCCCGTGTTAAGGTCATAACAACGGCTAATCTGGAGGCAGCAAAGCTCAAATGAACCAGTCTTAAGGAGGATAATTTTATCATCTTGAGGCAGATTGTGAAAATTGGGAATCCATTTAGCAAATTCAATAACTCTTCGTATCACTTCGGTCAATTTATTAGCACATTTAAACCATTTCTCTTCATGTTTCAATTTCTTAAAATCAACAACCTCTTCATCCATATCCCATGAGATACCAATCTCTTCCGAGGTAAAAGAGCAACCATTGGCATTGCGATAGGCATTTGAGATTATTTGTATCACTTTATCCAATTCAAGGGAAGCCAAAGGCTTCTCTAAATCAATTATAAGTCCATTGTTATTTAATGGTGAACTATCGGGCACTACATCAAGGCAAGGTTTCTGATCAGTAAAGGTTGTTGAATCAGCATAATCACTGGCTGTACCATTGGATCCTCCACCTCCATTATTGGAACCATTTGTTGAACCATTTAATGTTGACCCAGGTTCGGTTGTTGAAGGTCCACCAGCAGATCCAACTAAATCTAATCCCACCATGTTTGGTGTATAATAACCATTGGATAGTTGATCGTAAGGTGAACTCATTGTGGTCTGGTAATGGTAGACACCATTTGATGGGAAGGAAACGATGGGTTGAGGATTGGAGGATGAAGATGGCTGTTGAGGAGGTTGTTGATCAAATACTGATGAATCGGGTGAAGGTTCAGCAGCTTGATATGATTGGGTTGGTGTATTTGAGGATGGCATTGAATGGGAAGGTGTTTGACCTCCTATCGTTGACCCTGGTCCATTGCCACCACCTCCTGGACCACCGCCTCCACCGGATCCCGGTGTTCGTACCATTTGAGCCTGATGGAAGCGAACCTCATCTTCAACCTTTTCTCGCTGCTTTTTGGACATTCGTCCAAATTTTACTGCATCTCTGGACATTCCCAGAGTGAGACATTTTTTAAGACGACAATATTGACAACGGTTTCGATTTATTCGGTCGACAACGCAATTCTTTTGCCTTGGACATTGATAATTAACGGATGATGATTGACTTCGACGGAAAAAACCTTTACAACCTTCACACGTAATTACACCATAATGAACTCCAGATGATTTATCGCCACAAACTTTACATGGGATTATCTCAATTTGGGCTAATAAGAAGATGGTTAAGATGGTGAAGAAGAAGAAGAAGAAGGAAGAAGGAAGAAATAAAGAAGAAAAAGAAAAGAAAATAATAGTTATCGTTATAATAATAGTAATAATAATAATTATATTTAGTGTCAGAACGTGCCATTAAGCTGTTTACATGGTTATTCAAGAATAGAGGAGCTTTTGATTTCACAAAAAAATCAGGTTTAGCTAGGGTTGAGTTGTGTTAGCACGTCACGAATGCGTGAGTAAATTGGAAAAGAAAGAGAAGTGATGATAAGGAAGATGGAAAAAGAAAGAGAGAGAAAGAAAGGGTTTCCCCAGTCATGGTGTTCAAGGGATGCAGGAAGTTGATGTGGGTGGTTGAGTCAGGGAAAAAAAGATGAAATTCAACCGGAAATAAGGCCATTGGGTAAACGAAGAGAGGTAACTTCAAACAGGAGTTTCAATATGTTTTATTGGAATGATGATGATGATGATGATGATGATGATAAGAAGAAGAAGAAGAAACAAAATGGAAGATAAATGATTTGAAAAGCGGATGAGAACGAAGTAGGAAGAAGAAGAAGAAGAAGAAGAAAAAGAAAGAATAAGATGAAGAACAAAGAATTGGTAAGAAAATAATGGCTAAAAGATGATTTCCGTATCAAAATAATTACTATTATATTGCCATTTCACTGTTTGCCTTTTATCTTTACTGGTGATTTATTTTGTAATATAACTTTGATTAATATTAAATCACTGAGAATAAAAATAGCATCAACTAAATAAAACAACAAAAAATGTATTTATAAATGCGGAAAAAAATTGTATTAAATTTAATGTTCAAGGTGATCTAAATGCAATTAAAGCCAAATTACATTTCAAGATGCAAAAATTGTCCAAAAATGAAACATAAGAATCTCAATATTAGCATTTACCAGATGAAGAGTGAAGCAAAATTTGATGCAAGATGAAGATGGTAAAATGACGAGGAAAAAAAAGAGATGATGAGAAAAAAAAGAAGTAAAAAGCTAACGAACGATGAAAAGAGTTCAGATGAAGTAATTCGTAGATTGAGTTTGCGTCGCAACAAATGCAACGATTTTTGGTTGAAAAGAGAGAGATGATGATGATGATGATGATATAAAATGAAATGGGAAATGGAAAGATTATGAAACCCAAAGAAAGAGGTTGCCGAAAGAGGAAAACCCAAAAAACCAGAGAAACCGAAAAGGATGTTAAACATTGAACTGGAGTAAACCGAAGCAGTTTCAATTGAAAAATGCATTTTTAAAGGTTAAAATTGTTTGTATAATTACAACAATTATTACCCATTTGATTGATTAACAACAACAATATCAATACAAATCATTATCCAATAACCATAGGAATCGATGGGGAAAAAAATGTTGTAATATTGGGTAAAGAATGGAAAGAGAAAGATGAACAAACCGAGAAAGAGAGAAAAAGAAAGAGAAGATGATAAGGTAGGAGTGAGTCTGAGCAAAGAGAGAGAGAGATAATGATGATAAGGATGAGAAAGAGAGAGAGAGAGAGAAGCAGAAATACGAGGTCAATGCACTTATATAGGTTGACCCAGTTGTAGGAGAGTTTAAACACGGAAGAAAAACCCGGAAGAAGAAGTCTCAACATTTACTCTGATCCAAGTAACACTATTGACCATATATACGGTTGTTTTTTACAACTACTTACAGTACCGTTTTTTTCATCGTTAATTGTCAATTGCGAATTGTCTTTTGGCGTTCTGACTATTCTAACAATTTAACATTTATTGATTATAATTGCAATGATTAGGGAAAAATGTCAAAATTTAATTGTTTTCATCTTAACGCATTTGTTTACTAATTTTTTCTGGTCTTTTGACATTCAAAGGATTTACATTTTGGCTTTTATTTTTGGCTTTTTTATTATTTTCAATTTTGGGTTTCATAGGTTTTCCTGGTTAGTGTTATTGGATTACAATTTGATTATCTTGTTGAGGATGGTCTTGGTTATGGCTGATTAAATGTCGATGGACTTGCAATGAATTTTGGGTTTTTTGGGTTTTTTCATGGATTGGGTTTGGGTTTGGTTGAATAGGAAATGGCATTTTCATTTTTTGGTTTTTTTCAGGATTTTTTGGGTAAATTGTTGATTCTCACCTTTTATTGAGCCACTGTGAGGTGACTCTATTTTAGAGTAATTCCCAAACATTGTAACTACAAAATGGTTTGTATTTGTGTTGGTTAATTGTTGTAATCAAAAGGTATTGGTGTAAAAATTTGACTGTATATTGGGATCACAATTGTTAGTGAGTGATTAATAAAACACAGACACACATATGCACAAAAATAAGCACAATTTGTCGATGAACGATTGGGTTGAAATTAAATCATGAAACGTTTAGAAGTGAAAATAAGTGTTGTAAGTCTCCGGTAACTCTTGTATATTGTTGTGTGTGTGTATTAATTTAAATTAAGTTAATGATGTTGATGAATGGGATGAGGTTGATGAAGATGAAGTTGACGTTGGTAAAGTTGTTTCCATAAAAACATAAAAATATTGTTGAAATGATGTAAAAATTACAACTCCAGAGGCAAAAAACAATAACAACAATAATAACAACAACAATTAAAGCGACGATTTACAGTAATGTTGTTATGATTTATTCATATAAAGATTCATTTAAAGGTTGACTTTGTAAAGATGCATTAAAAGATGCGTTTAAAGATGCTTATGTCGATGGTAATCGAAGGTAAAAGATGATGAAAATGATGATGATGATGATGATGAAAGGTGAAAAATCAAAGGCAACGGTGTTGACCAGAGAAAGAGAGAGAGAGGCAAAAAAAGAAGAAGAAGATAAATTGAAGAAGAAGAAGGGAATAAAAAGAAAGAAAAAGAAAGGAAAAAAGAAGACTACGTTTTCGTCGTCGTGGTCGTCGTTATCGAAGGAGAGTTAAGATGAGGTTGTTGGTAAAGATGATGAGAGGTAAAAGATGTTGAAGGTAAGAAAGAGAGAAGAGAAGAGAAAGGAAGGAAAGAAAAAAGAAAGAGAAAATTGTACGAACGTTTCATTTAAAAAACAAAATGAAGACAAGAAGACAAGAAGAAGATAAAAAGAGAGGCGAAATAATCTAATCCATGGTTTATTTTAAGTTCGTTGTATTGAAGCCCAACATTAAATGGCGAGAGAAGAGAAAGAGAAAATTTTGTAACCAGAAGAGAGACAGAAGAAGATAAGAAGAAGATGAACAAGAAAGAGGAGAAAGAAGAAGAGATAGAAAGAGAGAGAGAGAGAGAAAAGAAGAAAGAGAAGAGAAGGAGATTTGGGTGAGAGAAGAGTGAGTTGTGAGCATTTCAACTCAGTGTGAAGTGTGTGTTTCCAGTGAGAAGGATGAAGGAATGAAGATGAAGGAGACTCATGGGGTGGAGAGTGGCAAGAATGAATGAATGAGAGGGAGAAAAGGGAATGAATTTTGGGGAAATTAAAAGGTGGAGTTGACCTGGATAGTGGTTAGTGTCAAGGTATTTTTTTGCGGCTGGTACTTTTTGGTACCGTCGGTAAACTCACTCGTATTTCTCTTTCTTTTTTCCTCTCTTCTCGTTCTTTTCCTTTTTTTCATCTTCTTCTTCTTCATCTTCTTTACCATCTTCTTCTTCTTCTTCTCCCTGATCATTTCTTTTCTTAGGCCAGGTAAGTTCCGTGATCGAAGCTTGTTAATACTCTTCATGTTGGTGTTGTTGTTGTCTTGTGTACATCTTGGTACCAAGTACAAACTCTCACAAAAAAATATGCAACTTCTCAGGTCAAATCCACCCCATCCGTTCATCATCTTTCCTCTTCATCTTTTTTCTTGTCCTTTTCTTCCTTCTTCTTTATGCTCTTTTTGTTCCTTTATCCTTCTCTTTCTTTTATTATACTTTTTTTCCATTCTTTTACTTCTTCTTCTCCTTTTTTCCTCTCGAAGGGTTTCCTCGTCATCTTCATCTCTTTCTTTTTTGCCTCTTTCCTCACCTTCGTTCTCATCCTTCTTGCCCTTCCAACTTTTTTGTCCAAAGGATTTCCGTGTTTCCTTATTTTCGGAGGTCACAAACTTTTCTTATTTTTGGGTCTTTTCAATACTCAAATCTGCCTATTTTATCATTCCTTGCTGTCAACTATTATTTTGTCTAGTTTTTCACCCCAAAAGTAAAGAGGTGCCCATAGAGTAGGGAAGAGGAAAAAGGAGTTAAAAAGGTTACAGGAAGACCTTTTTCTTGAAGATGGTTAAGATGATGAGGTTAAAAAAACATTGAACAAGGTGAAGGGAACACAAATAATATCTTGGGAAATGTCTTGTGATTATATTTATATGCAGTTGGGTTCACCTGGAAGCAAATGGGTAAAAATTGTGACTCTTTTACCTTTTCTTGTTGATATCTTTCACTTTAAACTCGGACCCTTTTTATCCTTCATTTTGTATGCATATTTTGGTAAACTTGCAAAGTACAGTTTAAGATATGATATTAAGTGCATTTACTGTATTGTGTCTTTCATGCCAATTGATGATTCCAATTCAACCATTTTTTTCCAATCCTATTCAATCACCTTTTAAAACCTTTCTTCTTCTGCTTCTGCTTTTTTTCAATTAAATGTCACATCTCATTGAATAATTATAAAATTACCTGAAAAGGTTGGAAAATGTTGATTTCCGTTTCATTTGGTTGTTTGGTTTGGCTTTCAACTGCTCAATCATATGCTAACAGGACAATGTTATTGCTGCTCAATCAGTTTATTAACTTTGTCATTTATAATACATTAACCTGATTGTCAACTGTAAATGATATAATTGGGCTTTTACAACTGTAAACAACCTTTCATTTATCATGTTTAATCGCTAATCAAATTCAAGGTATAACATTGAGTTGATTATTGAAAATGAGACAAAATTGGTTGATTAGGTAAAGTTAATTTTGTAATTGTTGAACCAATGAATGGTGCAAAAATGCGCAAGTGACCCATCTTTTGGGTTGATTAAATCTTGTTTTCAATCAACCCGTTCAGTTCTCATGGAAACTTTGCAAGTGAAAAATTGCAAAAACGAGTTCCCAAGTTGCCCGAGTAACTTAAACAGGTTGATTAATTTTGGTTTCAACCAACACAAGATCCTATTCAGATTACCAAATAAGCCCTAATCACAGCGACCAAACAATAAAACCAATAGTAATAACCCAAAAAATCAGGTCAAACAAAAAGATAATCAATTTTCATTTTTCACCATTTACAATGTAAATTGACAAAACCCAAATCCCGAAGCTTCAAACAAACAGTTAACCAGATTGATGATAAATAAATATAAAAGACAATAATTTGCTTTTTCAATGCTTTATTTAATTCATTTTTGATTCAATATCAGTCATGATTCAATTATTAACTATGGATGGTTAACAAAACTGGTAAACCAACCAAGCCTTTGAATCATCGTCCACCAAGAACACTGTTAAGAAGGCCGCCAATGATTGGTTCTGGTTTTGGTTCTGGATCAGCTGTAAATAAAACGATAAAATACATATCAATTAGTTAATTACTTGAATATTGTCTAGCAATGAATACTAACCGTAAGCCATGGCGACAACTGAGGCAAGAGCGGCGATGTAAACGATGATGGTTCGGGCTTCCATTGTTTTGTTTGTTGGGTTGTTGGTGATTAACACAAGTTAATTGAAAGTTAGTTTATTAGAGTTGTTTACTAGTTTGATAGCAAGAATTGAATGATTTAATTGAACAATTTTTATCTCTTTTATACGATTTCTGATGCTACGTTTCAATCATCTTTAACCTTTACTTTCCATGATTCTTAGGATGCACCTGAAGATGATTCAAGCAAAATGCAATTCATTTTCAGTTAATAATAAATCACCAATGTTTTTGTCTTTCATTTTCTACTATACACTATTGATTGGATGATCAATTGTTTAATTGAATTAAATCCAGGTTAATAATCATTCTACTTGCAGATCATTGATGTTCAACCAATTTCCGCTAATTAATCAAAATTCTGGTCAAAATCTGGTTGTGATTGTTAGTGTTAATCGTTGAAATCTCGTTAATATCTTTCAAACTAATGATCATCAAAGTTGTGTAAATTTTATCAAATGATTGAAGAGAAGTCAAGTATTTGAAATAAACTTGAAATAAGTAATAAAATGGTGAAAATAATGATCAACTTTTAAATCACCTTCCATAACAGGATTGAGAGTTTACTGGAAAATTTGAGTCACAATCAACTGTAACATCATGTAAGCATGGAAATCCAATTGTCTAAACAGGAATAAGATTCTTTCTTATGCAGAACGAGGAAGATCAAATGATTACAATCAAAAGATTTCAGTGCTTTTGTTTATCATGCACAGCCATTTCCCAGTACAGAATCCATTAAACAATCCCAAATACCAAATTATTAACCCTATCCTCTGGATCAGAATAATAAAATGGCCATTAAATCTAAATAAAAACCTAAGTTTTACAGCATGAAAAATTGAAATCCATTTCTATTGCCTTTACACATCTGTTAGTAAGAAAAATTGAATGAAATTTCTTGGACTCAAATTGTTTAACAAGATTTTTATGATTACCGGAAATTTTATCAACTATTAAATGTAAAAAATTAACATGGATTGAAATTTCATTTTCTGAGCGGTTACAAATTGGTCAAAAGAGGTCACAACAAGATGTAAATAAAGAAGCACAAAAGGTCTTGAAGATGATGAGGAATTACCTGTTTTTGAACCAATAACCTGGCCAAACCACAACAGTAACAAAGGTCCTATTGATAAGACCAAGGTCAAAGCTGACTCAAAATCGACCAGAGAAAGGCTGACCTTGTGTTAAATAGATGAAGGTAAATGTGTTGGAGTCCAATAGGCTAAGACACATTGAGACTGGCAAAGAGCAATAACCTCTTCAACAATCACTTTAAAGGTAAACTTTTATTTCCTTTTACTTCGTTCTAGGATTCACAATTCTCAACGGCTAATATTCGATGAAAAACAAATTCTAGAAAATATTCATCTTTTTGTTAAACCTTATAACTGACTATACAGTATACTGTATACAGTGTTTATAATATTTACATTTCTCTTTTTCATGATAAGCCGAGCTTTGATATGTGTTTGTGGGTGGAATTGAAAAGTGTAAAAGTTTCAGAAAAATCAAAAAAATAAATGCTCATTTTTTGAGAGGAAAGAGTTGGACAAATTAAACAATTCAGTGGGTTGAATGGGTTGAGAATGTTTAGGATTGAGATTTTTCAGTCTTTTGCTTCATTTTAGTTTTTGAAATTCAATTGAAAACATTTATTCTGTGTTTTAAGCGTAAAAGTATTATAAATTTCATTCAGCCAAAGCTTACAAAGCTAGTCAATCTATAACTTGCAATTTTCATCTTAACTGTAAATCATTCAGATGGATAAAGTCATTGAGAGTAAAAGATTTTCAATTTCAGTCCATCTATCGGTAACTTGTTTGTTTCCAATATTTGGCTTTTTGCTTTCTTTTCATTCGTGGATTAAGTATTTATTCAAAGTCTACGCACTCAGACGAGTTATAAACACGAGTGCATTAGATAAGGGTCCAATTTTTCGCAAACTTTGCGTTTGATAAAGTTTATAAAAGTTTCATGTTCATTTGAATTTCTGATAGCAAAAGGATTAATCGCCCTTTCTCACTCCTCTAATAAATGCTTTTTAACTCTGTCAACTCTTTAATAGCAATTGATTTAAAAAAAGTCGAGCAAAATTCATCAATAGTATTGTGGAAGCAAACATTGATACTTTTACTGTTGAATGAAAATTGTTGCGTTAAACGCAAAAAACGCAAAGAGTCAAACGATTTTGCGGGTTTCATTTTATGCGCTGATTTACTTTCTCTTCGATTAGCTACAAGACTTGGATCGACTGTGTATAAAGCTTTATTGTGTATTCGCAGAAATAAAACTCGTCATGTTAACACAAAACATTATTCAAACAGATTCAATTTTACTTGAAACACGAAAAAATTGAAAGCAAAGCAACTCCATCTGTTGGTTTCACTAATAAAAAGTACATAAAGTAATATTAATAAGAGTTTTGCCTTAAGACTTGAAGAACGATGTTCATCAATGAAATTCAATAGTACCAACAGTGCTGAAAATACACTGCTGGCAATAAGTATGAGGACAGTAGTTTTTTTTGAATAATTTTTCTGTGAAATGATTGCTTGTTTACTGGTTAGTATCAATTGGAAGTCGATGCAAAATTACGTATTTTAAGTTAAAAAAATTAGAGAAAAAAAAATAAATTAGATAAAAAAATTTGAGAAAATTAATTTTGCGCATGGCAAAAATTATGAGGACAGAAATTAAAAGCAATTAATAATCGATTTGCGATCCATTAGCCTTAATCACTTCAAAAATTCTTGTGTCCATAGACCTAATAAGTGTTTGTAGGTAACTTGGATCCATGTTGTACCAGATTTCTTGAACGCAGTCCCAAAGTTCATCCACTGTTCGAAACTGTATTTCGGAATTTGAATGTTTTCTGATATTTGTGATATCCATAGCATGTCAATGAAAATTGTGATTTTTGATACACTTTATTACTGGACATCTAGTGTTCATAATGCCTCAATCAAAGCACAGTATCATTCGTCCCTCAATAGCTTCAAATAATTATGGATCATAGTATAGTATGAATCAGGCTTTTCTGATGAAAACCTCGAGTCGCAATTCAACTTCATTTTCATATTCATATTCATAATTTCTTATCCCGTTAATGGTTAGCCGAATTAATGATAAATAAATATAAAAGACAATAATTTGCTTTTTCAATGCTTTATTTAATTCATTTTTGATTCAATATCAGTCATGATTCAATTATTAACTATGGATGGTTAACAAAACTGATAAACCAACCAAGCCTTTGAATCATCGTCCACCAAGAACACTGTTAAGAAGGCCGCCAATGATTGGTTCTGGTTTTGGTTCAGGATCAGCTGTAAATAAAACGACAAAATACATATCAATTAGTTAATTACTTGAATATTGTCTAGCAATGAATACTCACCGTAAGCCATGGCGACAACTGAGGCAAGAGCGGCGATGTAAACGATGATGGTTCGGGCTTCCATTGTTTTGTTTGTTGGGTTGGTGATTAACACAAGTTAATTGAAAGTTAGTTTATTAGAGTTGTTTACTAGTTTGATAGCAAGAATTGAATGATTTAATTGAACAATTTTCATCTCTTTTATACGATTTCTGATGCTACGTTTCAATCATCTTTAACCTTTACTTTCCATGATTCTTAGGATGCACCTGAAGATGATTCAAGCAAAATGCAATTAATTTTCAGTTAATAATAAATTACCAATGTGTTTTCATATTTTACTATATTGCACTATCAATTGGATGATCAATTGTTTAATTGAATTAAATTCAGGTTAATAATGATACTAGAAGCAGATCATTGATGTCTTCCGCAAATTAATCAAATTTGTAAAATATTTCTTCGAGTTTGTGTCTGCCTTGTTAGTCAATGATTGTCATGCAATCTGTCAGGGAAATTATCATATGGTAATTGAACTGTCCATTAAATGAATTTTTTTCATACTTTTATTTTAAACAAACTTTGCCTATAATTTCACGCAAAACCTGTTAATATATGAAAATCAATGTATTGGAGCCTAATAGTTTAAGACACCTTCAGACAGGTAAATATGGTTGTTACTCAAGACACAATTTTTACATTTCTGCCCAAATACTGAAAGACAAATGAGCAAAAATGGTTGATATTAATTTCTGTAACATTTAGACTGGTTGTTGGGACATAATAACTGAGTCCATTTGTGCGATTTAAAGATTCCTCTGATGGACAGTTTTCGAGAAAATCAAGGTCAAAGTTGAAACTTCGATCGCCTTGGGTACTATTATGTGAGCAGATTTTTTCATTGACTTTTGATTGTCAATCAGAAAATGCACTTATTTTGAGAAATAAAATTTCATGTTTTCTGTAAAACAGATAAGATCGATTTTTAGTCAAGCCGATCGTTTTCTATGACCATGAGATTTAGAGAGCTGGAACTTAGCATTTGCCCATAAAAATTGTTGGCTCACATCATGGATTGAGTAATTTTATCAATTTATCACCAGTTCTCTTGATTTTAGCCATTGGCCTTAAAACTTTGAGCCTCGATATTTCGAGGATGGTGACACCTACAATCGTCATTCATTCACCAAACATTAGATTTTATTGTGGACTATTACAGTATTTGACTGAATACTGAATAAAATCTGAGCTGATCTATTTAATAATGAAGATTCTTCTAACGCATAAGATTTGTGTTTGGTAACCATTCAACTTCATAAATAAAGTCTCAAATCTGACTACCAGTATTAAGAAAAAAATGCTACACCTTTTTACTAGGATCTTGAATGCTTCAACTTATCATAGCCCACAATCTAAAGTTTGGCCAAGAATTGTGATTTTATAATAGATGAAACCATTCTTAAAATATTGAGGCTCAAAACTTTGAGGCAATCCCCAAAATCAAGAGAAATGTTCTTAAATTAAAAAAAGTATTATATTTAATCAATGATGTCTACCAACAATTTTTATGGAAAAATGACAAGTTTCAGCTTGATAGCTCTTAATATCACAGAATGCGGTCGGTTTAACTGAAAATTGAACTTGATCGGTTTTACAGAGACTGAGAATGTTATTTCCAAAAATAAGAGCATTTTCTGGATGGTCATCAAAAGTTACATCAGTAAAATAAGTTTCATGACTAAAGCTGTTTCCATTGCTGAACACAGGCGATCGAAGTTTCAAATTTGAACTCGATTTTGTCGAAAACTTTCTATCGGATGAATTATTTAATAGCCCCAAAGTCCCTACAAACTCACTAAATCTCAACTCAAACGTTAGAGTTTGTTAAAATTAATACCTTGAGCATGCATGAAGCAAGCATTAATACTTTTGCTTATATCAAAATTATTGTGTTGAACGCAAAAAAATGCAAAAGAGGAATACACGACTCTAAACTTATAAGCAAATGGTTAACCAGATTGATGATAAATATTATAAATATAATAAATATAAAAGACAATAATTTGCTTTTTCAATGCTTTATTTAATTCATTTTTGATTCAATATCAGTCATGATTCAATTATTAACTATGGATGGTTAACAAAACTGATAAACCAACCAAGCCTTTGAATCATCGTCCACCAAGAACACTGTTAAGAAGGCCGCCAATGATTGGTTCTGGTTTTGGTTCAGGATCAGCTGTAAATAAAACGACAAAATACATATCAATTAGTTAATTACTTGAATATTGTCTAGCAATGAATACTCACCGTAAGCCATGGCGACAACTGAGGCAAGAGCGGCGATGTAAACGATGATGGTTCGGGCTTCCATTGTTTTGTTTGTTGGGTTGGTGATTAACACAAGTTAATTGAAAGTTAGTTTATTAGAGTTGTTTACTAGTTTGATAGCAAGAATTGAATGATTTAATTGAACAATTTTTATCTCTTTTATACGATTTCTGATGCTACGTTTCAATCATCTTTAACCTTTACTTTCCATGATTCTTGGGATGCACCTGAAGATGATTCAAGCAAAATGCAATTAATTTTCAGTTAATAATTAATCACCAATTGTTTAACTTTGTTTTCCATGTCCTACTATATTGCACTATCAGTTGGATGATCAATCGTTTAATTAAATTAAATTCGTTGCATTAAGTGAAATAATGATATCTGGAGACGATCATTGATGTCTGCCTTGTTAGCCAATGACTGTCATGCAATCTGTCAGGGAAACTCTTTGGTAGTTGAACTATCCATTGAATGACTTTTTTGCTACACATATTTTGAGTATGTATGAAAGCAAATTGGAACAGGTTTCCATTGATTTTACATTAATCTTTCAATGGTGGACATTGAAATAGTAAAATGTGATTCTTTTTCTTTTGATTTCTAATTTTGGTGAAGTTTTGGTCGAAATCTGGTTGTGACGATTAGTGTTAATCATTTAAATCTCGTTAAATATCTTTCAAGCTGATGCTATCATCAAAGTTGTGGGAATTTTGTCCAAACTGACTCAAAATCGACCAGAGAAAAGGCTGACCTTGTGTTGGTAAAGGGTCAAAACAGCGGAAGCCAAAAACGAGAAGGTCTAAACAGAGAAAGGCGAAATAGCGAAGGGTAAAATAAAGAATCTAAATAATTAAACTGATATACAGCAATATACGCATCGATATTTTTCGCACATTTGACTTTCTCTATTTTGTCTTTCGCTGTTTTGTTCTTCTCGGTTCTGAGCCTAAACGTTTTGTAGGGACAGTAAACTAAGTCCATTTTAGCAATTTAAAAGTTTCTTTGATCTACAGTTTTCGAGAAAATCGTGGTTTAAACTTTTGTACAATTATGAGAGCGGATTTTTTCATGAAACTCATTTTATTGATGCCACTTCTGATCGTCAATCAGAAAATGCACTTATTTTAGTCAAATAGTGTGTGACATATTCAGGTTTTATTATAAATAATAATAATATTTGCATTTTTTTCTATTTGGGTGAGTTTGATATTCTTGTATTTGTGGGTGGAGTAAAAATTAGAGGAATCTGTAAGTTCATTATTTTTCATTTGTAACATGTTGAAACAACAAACTCGTACTCTTTATTTCACAAAAAGCGATAATAATCACCATAGAAATGCGAACATATTTTCAAGAAAAAAGTTCCATTATACAGCTGCGAAAATGGAGTTAGACCTCGATACCATATCTTTGGCGCATTGTTTGGTATCCAAGCATATCGATAGTCAATTTTTTGAGATAAATTTTTGCTAATCAACATCAACTCAAGACTCATTAGTCAAGGCATTGAATCAATGTTGATTGTGCTTAATTTATCTCAAAAAATTGACTATCGGTATGCTTGGATACCAACCAATGCGCCAAAGATATGGTATCGAGGTCTAACTCCATTTTCGCAGCTGTATTCGTCTTCCGAAAGATCTGATTTATCAATAGCTGCTAATCAAATCTGGATATCGATTTGTCAATTCGTAGGGTTCCTTCGTTAGATGACCCAGTCATTGAGAAACAAGCATTAGCAATTGCAGTCCGTCTATCGGTAACTTGTTTATTTCAAATATTTGAATTTAAGCTTTCTTTTCATTCATAAGCTAAGTTTTTTTTCAAAGTCGACCCAGCCAGAAGTTGAAGTCGTTATAAAAACGAGCACATAAGGGAAGGGTCGAATGTTCAGCAAATTTTGCGTTTTAAAAAATTTATCCACGTTATAAGTTCATTTAAATTTCTATTAATAATAGCAAAAGGATTAATCATCCAATCCCGCTCCTTTAATGTGTCCTTTTTAATTTTGACAACTCTTTATCCATTTAACTAGAAATCGATTCGAAAAATTAAACAAATTATTTTTTAATTTATCAATAGCATTATGGAAGCAAGCATTAATAGTTTTAACTGCAGATGAAAATTATTGCGTTGAACGCAAAAAAATGCAAAAGAGGAATACACGACTCTAAACTTATAAGCAAATGGTTAACCAGATTGATGATAAATATTATAAATATAATAAATATAAAAGACAATAATTTGCTTTTTCAATGCTTTATTTAATTCATTTTTGATTCAATATCAGTCATGATTCAATTATTAACTATGGATGGTTAACAAAACTGATAAACCAACCAAGCCTTTGAATCATCGTCCACCAAGAACACTGTTAAGAAGGCCGCCAATGATTGGTTCTGGTTTTGGTTCAGGATCAGCTGTAAATAAAACGACAAAATACATATCAATTAGTTAATTACTTGAATATTGTCTAGCAATGAATACTCACCGTAAGCCATGGCGACAACTGAGGCAAGAGCGGCGATGTAAACGATGATGGTTCGGGCTTCCATTGTTTTGTTTGTTGGGTTGGTGATTAACACAAGTTAATTGAAAGTTAGTTTATTAGAGTTGTTTACTAGTTTGATAGCAAGAATTGAATGATTTAATTGAACAATTTTCATCTCTTTTATACGATTTCTGATGCTACGTTTCAATCATCTTTAACCTTTACTTTCCATGATTCTTAGGATGCACCTGAAGATGATTCAAGCAAAATGCAATTAATTTTCAGTTAATAATAAATCACCAATGTTTTTGTCTTTCATTTTCTACTATACACTATTGATTGGATGATCAATTGTTTAATTGAATTAAATCCAGGTTAATAATCATTCTACTTGCAGATCATTGATGTTCAACCAATTTCCGCTAATTAATCAAATTAATCTTTTATACTCTTAAATTTTTTTAAAAAATAGAACTGAATTTTGTTTTCAATTGTTCATCAGAAATGAATTTTGTTGAATTTGTCATGTCTATTAATTAAAATGGCAGTCAATAACATCATATGATTAGTTATCTGTACTTCATGCAATTAATTACTCTATGGGTCACCTTTCTCGTTCTACCTTTGAAAAATTACATCCGCTTTCAATCTATTAACAAGGCATATTTCATTCACAATCATTGACAAATCGATATCTTCCATGATAGATCGTTTCTCGTGATTCATTGATAAATTTACACGTAACCACAACTCTTAATATATCACAATAAATCACATCAAGACTATCAAAGTCTGATGCTAGCAAGATGCTTAAAACAAGGTAATTCAAATAATTGAACCTGAAGTCATTAAAAAATCGACTTTATACTAATTTCAATCTATTTGCATCAAAATGCGATACTTTTGATAAACTACGACGAAAATCTCAATTTTACTATTATTATTACATTCTGTAATTGATATTTGACGGTTCCATTGACCAAAATAATGTACCGTATTTCCGAACATATAAGCCGAGGCTTATTAATGAAACGTTCACTTAAAAGCGCATTTTTCCTCACTTTAGATTAGCACTATGTGCTTCCACACTCGTTAAAAAACAGGTTTTTTGTATGTACTTCTATGTAATTGCTTATCAGTGTTCTTATTTATGAAGATAAACATGGACTTCGCAGTGAGGAATTTCTGTTCATAAGCACAGTGCTTATATGTTCGGAAATACGGTATTATCAATGTATTTATTTAGGTCTATCAAAATAAAGATTCTTGAAAATTGAAGTAAAGTCATTTTATATTCATTGCTTACAATTGTTAGCATCTTATTTACCTCTTTATCTCTGAATATCATGATTCTTCATAACTTCGTAATGCGACTGTTACATTCTGGGTCAAGAATCTTATTTTTAATTAATAAAAATCAATTTTCAAATTTTGTGGCAGCCTACTTTATACTGCCATCTGATACTACTTGTTGTAATTATATTTATCGTTCAAAGATACACTTGTTGATAAACTGTTGCAAATTTTTATTTTAAGGCTCAATAACATCTATAGTTTAGCTTTGAAAGTCATTATTGAACCACTATTTTGAAAGTATGGATATTTTTCAAGATTTTCAATCAAATAATAGTAATCCATTAATTGTGTTTGATCAAGATGACGATGGAGGTCTAACCAGTGCCGATGTAAAAGCTGAAAAAATTGAGACCAAAAACAAAGATGAAGACAAGTTAAAATTGGATTATTTCGAGGATCAATCTTTAGCCCAAGATTATGTTTGTAAAATTTGCCAATTCATCGTGGTTGATCCAAGGGAACACAATACCGGTGCTGTTTACACTTGTACTTCGCTGTTTTGTTACAATTGTATACTTTCTTGGATTAAATCAGGTAAAAGTTACTGCCCATCACCAGGGTGCTTAACATCTGGTTTTGATGAGTCTGCATTCAGGGAAATTGGCTCTCGAGATACTACCCGATTGAATGGTCTAAAGATGAAATGCCCATTCTCATGTGGATCGACGTTTGCTTATTCTGACTACATTTATCTATCTCATCGAGTCCAATGTCCCGCTAATCCAGCCAATCTGTGCAAAATTTGCAAGTCTACAAAAACCAATCCAATTGGAGTCCATGACTGTAGAATCGTTTTCAACGAGATGAGGCAAAAAATTG
The DNA here is from genome assembly GCF_039701765.1 of Tetranychus urticae. NCBI lineage: Eukaryota > Metazoa > Arthropoda > Arachnida > Trombidiformes > Tetranychidae > Tetranychus > Tetranychus urticae. Next base: position 16,727,433 of record NC_142958.1, on the reverse strand, counting down.
AATCATTAAATAACAAAGTGGTAAAACTTAATGGTGTAATTGACCAGCTACGCCGAGATTTAGAGATTAGCAGGAAAGAGTCCAACGCTAAAGGAGTATCGTCTGACCATGTGGAGAGCAATGACAATAAGCAAAGCAAAAAGGCTGGAACCAAAGGCAATCAGCAAACTAAAATTGAAAAGTCTGGTGAAAAGTTGAAGGATGGTAAAAAGGATAAAAAGCCAGCAAAAAATACCTCAACATCAGGATCGTCGGATAATCAACCCACCGGTGGAACTAAAGCTCTTGATAAAACCAGTACAACCATTAAGGAGCAAAAGTTCACAGTAACTTTCTTTTCCAATAATTACCTCAACAAACCTGGCTCGTCTGGAATCAATTTAATCTTTCATTATGGTGACAAGTCTTTCAACTTTGATGAGGCCCAAGTAACGCTAACCTTCAGAACATTCCGCTCTCTTCTAACTGACATGATGGGCCATGAACCCGGTCTTATGTTACTGATTCGACACAGAGTTCTTCAGGATAAAGATGTCGTCAAATTTTGTGGATTCCAACCAGGTAACAATGTCATCACAATAATTCCCAATGAAGCCCCAAATTATAGTGAACCGGGCTACAAGTTGCACCTTTTCTCGCCTAAATCGCCTCAAAAAGCAAAGAATGATGACGCTAAACAGAATAATTTAATCAACTTCTATTCAAATAACATGTCACCTCAACCAGGTGCTAATCGAATCAAATTAATTCTTCAATCTGAAAGTGCTACTTTCATGACTGACTCTGTTAAACTGGATAGAACCATCGGTGATATTCGTAATCAAGCAAAAACAATACTTGGTAACAATCCTACCAAGATGATCTTTCTGTCGCATCTCATCCTCGAAGATAACTTGTCTGTCAACAATTGCGACCTTCAACCCGGTACAACCGATATCACTCTGCTTCCACCAAATTTTCAATTAAAATATGGTGCTAATGGAGCCTTACATCTGAATAGATTTTTAACAAATAAAAGCCATGGAGTTAAATCCAATAAAGCAAATTCTTTAGCCTCTCTAGTTGATTGAAGACAGTCGAGTCTCATTGAAAACTGATTTAAAGCCTGTTCATCAAGCTTTATTGATGCATGGATGGCAAGTAAGTTGGTGATTATAAATGCTTTGATTCCTATTTTATATGGACTTTCGTGAAATCAGATTCATTCGTAGTGTTTAATCTTTTAACAATTTATCTATTGATTATTACAGTTTAAGATGCAATCTCGATTTTATTTATAGTTGTGGTTGATTGCTAAAGAGCTGTGAATATCCGAAAATAGATATTGTTTACCTTGACAGATAATTTGTATCTGTCAAAATTTTACCTATTCATTGTGCTTGAATCTTTTCCATTTTAATTTAGACTGCAATTGACGACACTTTTGTTTTTGATGGAAACAAAGTGGAATAATGAAATTAAATTTATATAATTTTAAAATATTTTTCATAATTTAATTCCATCTTTTTATTGAATTGATTGAAATAAACGTGATTTTTATTCATTAAATAAAATGTTTTATTCTTGCAAAAAGATCTTTTCGTTTTCATATTTCATTTCAACTTTTTAGCATTTTAATTTAACATGAAATTTACATTAAATCAACCATTTATTCTCATTCCATTCTCTTGTCAAGAGTTTAAATACAATTATTTTAATTTCAATGTAATCGATACCATATTTTACGATATTTAAGCTTTAGATTTAAGTTCAGCTGCTTTGGAGTAAGTAAATTTAAGGTAATCACCAACTTTGGGTAAAATGGACCTCATAGCATCTGAAAATTTATCAATTTTCTGGCGATCAACGACAAATCGATCAGTGATTGTATATTCAGGATAAACAGTCAAGTCCATTGGTTCATGGCAAGCCGTTTGAATGCCCAAATGGGAAACCCTAAACCATGAACGGAAGACATCGGGAAACATTTGAAAAGTACCATTGATATGAGCATTGACAATGGTTGATCTGATTTCACCCTGAGAAATGCGTAAAGGTATTGATCCAAACAGATGATAGTCAACAGTGTAGTTAGCTCGTGAATCAAGTTTGGGAACCTTGTGGCGAAAGTGAAGATATGAGCCTGATGTTTCCACGGTTTCAACCCGAAAATCAGACAATCCATAGAAGCGAATGTTGTTTATTGTTGTCACTAGACGACCTACTTCGGGTGTAATGGGATCACAGTCTTCTAAGGTAAGTACATCCGTCAATGGAAGTGGATCTAATCGAGAAACTGGAGTCATTTGAGGAAGACACATTTTTTCACGCAAAAAGTCTTGAATTTCTCCTGAGTCTCGGAGTAATCGTCTGTATGCTTCAAATGAGGACATGACCAGACTCTGGACTTGATTTGATAACATTGGAGGCATTGAAAGGGAATCAGATGAGGATGGGATCGACAGTGAATTCAGTGAAGTACAGAGTAAAGTCCATATTAAAACGAGAAACATTGATTTAACCTGAGAACGAAACATTTTGTCGACTTGATTGGACAAAGCCTTTCATCAAATTATCATTACCTTTTCATTTTTGTTCATATTTATATAACCGTTGTTGCTTCGTTTACTCGTTATTTGGTATGATAATTATTAAATTAATATGTTTGCTCATCAAAACAATGCCGAGTTATACCTTTCCCTCCTCTCTGTTTCTAGGCCCATCAACGGTGTTCACGCAGTTAACTGAACTTCCGTATTGGCAGTGGACTAATTATTGAAATGTATTGTATCTTATGAAGTTTGATTGTTGCTGATTCCACCATGGTAAAGAGGTGAGCAGAGGTAAAAATATCAACACAAGTGAAACTGATTTATGGGTATTTCCAAGGGTAAATTGATTATTTTGGTAAAGACCAGTTGGTCAATCAAGTCAGTGACCCGGTTAATTTAATACAAACTCACTCAATAACTAGTTTCAATTCATTCTAATCGCAATTTTTTTTGCTGATTCAATGTTACTCTTCAACTTTTACTAATAATATTTTATCCCAAACAAACGCATCAATTAATATTAATATTAGATAATAGCTGTAAAAAGATATTTATAGTACATTTATTAGACTTGAATGCAATTTACATATTTTTAGGCCCAGACTAATAGACAATTTAAGTAATCCGAATTCGGAAAAACTAAACGTTAAAATATATGAAAAACAATCAATTACTTGGATAACAATTGCTGTTGATTTGAGTTGATTTGTTTAGTTATTCAGAGTGTGAAATATAAAACATGTGTAAAAGCCCAACCTTTGTCCTTATATCGAGACTGTTACCATTATTTTGATGGTCAATGGTTGATGTAAGATTCCCAATTTTCCAAATCATGATAACCTTGCATAGCAACTTTGGCACCAGCAATTTTACTGCCAAAAACAATGGCATCCTCAGGCTTGGATCCTCTAATCAAAATATCAAAAACTGTAGCAGCCAGAAAGGTATCACCAGCTCCACATGTGTCTACGACCTTTGATTTTGGGTTAAAAATGGGTGTTGATCCGACGGGTCCAATTATTTTACCATTAGATACCTTGGCTATTCTTGAACCTTCATCACCCCAAACGAAGATCACATAAGCCTCATTTTTAACCAGTTTACATGTTTCTTGGATAGTCTCATCCAGATCTTTCCAGCCTTTCAAATGTCCAAAATCTCGTTCCACAAAATAATAATCAATTTTCTCATCAAACACTTGAGACAATCCTTCATGATCTGTTTCCAATTCAACCGATATAACTGGCTTAGATGAACCAGCTGTTTGTTTGCTTCTTACATAACGTACCATATCAATGATACCTTTGATATTGTTTCGGCTTTCAACATGAATCCAGTCATAATTAACCAAATCATATTTCACATATTTTTCCAACGACAAGTCAGGATAGTGACTGAAAATAAACAAATCAATATTTCAAGATTTACTCAACAATCAAACGCAAAATAAAACATACTTACTCAGTATAATGAAAGTAGGATCTAGAGCCATTCAATGCATTGAGGATAACGGCAGTAACTGGCGTCTTCACAGATGGATCAAAAAACATGCGATCGTGACGAATATTTTCCCGGTCAAAAATCTCTCGAAGAAAGCTGTAAGAATCAGAAAAAAAGTTGAATAAAAATGCTGAGTTACCTTCGTATTGTACCATTAAAAAAAGCTTACTTTGCAGGAAAATCATTGCCCAAGGTACCTAAAAGTTCAATTTCAATCTCCTCATCCTTAGAATTGCCATTTTTACACTTTTTCAGGTGCCAATTGCGAAGCTTTGAGAAAACGACTGAATTATTCGAAGCATTGCCGCCTAAATTCCATCGAAAATTATCACATCTGTTCTCAACAAAAATATCGTTATCAACACACATCTTGTTTAATTAGATGACTTTTAATTGATTTACTTACGGTATTCCAGCGTCTTCTTGTGGGTAACCTTCAACTGTAAAAAGAGCGTCACAACAAATAAGGCCACTAAAAGCAATTCGTTTCTTATTAACACTCATTATACCTTTACAATTTAAAGTTGTCTATTCTGAGTTGATCAGAGATCTCAGCTTCCACCAATCAGTCCATTCTGAAGAGTCTCTTAATATTATCTTTTATAATTCAATAAACAGTCTTAAGATAAGATTGTTTAATCCAAGTTACCAACGTCGTTTAGACTTTGATAAATTATTAAAATAGCGATACATTTTTATGCCTTTTCATTATTTCATTCAATAACATTGATTAAGATCAAGATTACGTTTATTGCAAGGCTGTTTAAAGGTAAACCCCAAGGAGATTATGATTTAATAATTACTTAATACAATTTGAAGCTCTCATTCATTTTACCTATGTAATGGATTAAATCAGAAACTAATCAGTGCTGAGTTAATCTGAGAATGCAATTGGATGATAAGTCATGAATTAGAGCTTGAATCTTTGATTTGTTGTTTAACTGAAATTCAAACCAAATCAATACCAGTCTCCATATGGGTTAACTCAACAATTAAAGACAAAAAAGAGGTTTTAAAAAGACAATTATAATAGACATTTTTGGGCAGTTAAGTAGATATGCTTGTATAACAAGCATCTTTATTGTTAAGTTAAAATTTTGACATAAACGTAAAATTTACATAAAGAGTTTAAAATTTGTATTTTTCATAAAAAAAAGCGTTGCGTTATTTTTAGGTGAAAAGTCGATGTCTCTTTGAAGATGTTGACGCTCTCGACTATAAATATGGCAATGTTATTCAAGGAAAGTTAAAATTTAACGATTTAATTTATTATAATTGTTGACTTGAGTTCCCATTCAAATTTTTTCGATTAATTCCCCTGTAAGTGGACATAGGTACTTCGGGAGGCTCTAATTCTTCGTCTGAAGATAAACCATCAAAAGCTTGATTTACCATACCATTAGTGCCATAAGGATTTGGTGGTCGTCTTTGTTTTGAGTCTAGTGTTGATCTTGCAGGATTACGAACAAACTCATTTTTTATTCCAAGCGTCTGCATTCCAACATGATCATCATATCCTAAAATATTTTTACTGCGCTTTATGAGAGCAGTAATAGTTTCTCTGTTTCGTTTACCACCAAGAACAGGAGTTGTAGCTGTTTTAATAATGAAAATAAACGTTAATTATCATGTCAATTCAATATTACATTAAAATTTGTTGAATATTTAAAAAATACTTACTTCCTTCTTCTTGAGCTTCCAAAATCGCCATAAACTTCTCTCTGAACGCAACATCCAAAGTGCCGGTTTTAATTGTTTGTCTGCCACGCATCTCTAATTTTTGGATAGTCTTTCTAGCTGCGATTCCATAAGTATTGTCTTCCGAGCTTTCACCATCATTGAAACCTTGCAATTTCTGGAGTTGACGAGCAATATCAATAGCATTTCGTTTAAGATCATCTTCACCAGAAATGTCATCACGTTTACTTTGGAATAGATTAACTGAGGCTAACATGTGAGATAAAGTTCCGAATCGATGAAACAGCATACCAATCAATTGGATGAGCAAAATAAGACCAAAGAAACCAACAAAGACCAATCCAATTGGTTCCATTTCAAGATATTCCTTATCAATACGGATTTCATTAGTTTCTGGTATAAATGTAATGTTTTCTCTAATACCGTAAGGCCAATCTACATGAAGAATGTCCTTATTCAATTGAAGTATCAGCACAACCAAAACAAATAGAGCATTTAACATGAAAAATGAGAAAACTACTCTATTTCGCAGCTCTTTCAATTCAACAGCTACACGAGCTTGATGATCTTTATTTTGGTCGATTGGATAGAGATATTTGGAAATCAGTTCCTTCCAAAATGCGATTTCATTTTCTGCAAGCTGCTTGATTTCACCATCTCTCAAATCTTCATCTTCAATCCAGTATGGATGGTCTTCATCAAATCGTGGAGCAACTTCTTCATTATCCTTAATTGACATATCATCAGTTTGTGATTCTGAGCCAATTGAATCCATGTCTTCATGTTCTTCATTTTCTGTTACAGTAGATAAATTATCTGAAAATCTAGCATTACGTCCAATCGAAGATCCTTTACGTCTGGGGCCACCAAGTGGGTCAAGATACTTTTCAAGAGCACCAAGTTTGTCAGTCATTTCACTAAGATGTTGTTCAATTTTAAGTAGATGAATCTTTTCGTCGTTTGGTTTGGGATATGTACAGAAAGAGCACCTGAACAAGTTTGCCAGACTAAATTCAATAGATCCTTCTTCTTCTTTAGCGTTTGGATTAAGATTCAAGAAACTCAATAAGTTGCCCTTTTTGATTTCTTCAACAGCTTTCTTTTCCTCTTCCAGCTCAGCCTTGGTCTTTTTAGACTGAACTTCACGTGTTCCCCAAGTAACAACGTTCAAGTTGACCAGAGAATAGATCATAAGTAGAAGGTACATGCATGGAATCGAAAGGAAATAAAGTAAACATGGATATAAACAGTGAAACTCTTGTGGATGAAGCAGTGCCGCCACTACAAAAGACCCAGATAAAGCTATGAAAAATACGGCAGACGGTGAAGTAACACCATCTTCAGCCATTTGAATAGCGGTACCAACAAAGACAGCCATCATGAGTAGTGCATAACAAGCGGACATTATTTGTGCAACCAGAATCTGTATATCATTTTTACATGTGAAACAGATAACGATGAATATGAGTATTGGTATCAAATTGAAAAGAAACGAGTCCCAATTGGATATACGAAAGACAGCAACCATAGCTCCGACCAACATAAGAAAAATGGTTCCTGGTTCAAGAATCGTTCCAACCATCAACATTCCTTGATAAACAATATAAAGTAAAGAGATGTGATCATTTACTGCCACAGTTCGCTTGTAATCACCAAGAAGATCAAGAATATTAGCCATTGTGGATGGAGCCCATCGACGTCGTTGAGTATAAAATTCACCAAAACCTTCTGGACAATGTGTATAAGCATCAGCAGCAGCTGAATATTCAACACGATAACCTCGTTGTAAAAGAAGTGTACAAAGCCATCGATCTTCACCTTGATCGTATTGTACATAATGTAAGGCCTCATCGGATCTTGTCGTATACTTTCTCATGACATTATCATCCATCAATGCTTTAGCACGGAAAAGTGAGAAACAACCTGGACTACAAAGTACACATCCAATCATGTGTTCAGTCGCCTTTTGAAGCCAATGACCAACAGCATATTCAAATTTCTGATACCAAGCCATGAGACCGCTACCAACTGGATGAATACGTCCACAGGCAGCTCCAAGATTCTTATTTTTCTTCATTAAATCTACAAGAAGTTGCACTGCTTCAGGACGGAAATTAATGTCTCCATCCAAAGTTAAAATATAGGTATTCTCAGCCATTGTAGCCTTTCGATTAACATCAATTGGTAATTCCATCAAACGATGTCCAAGCAGATAGTACATGTACATTACTTGACTCCATCGTTTTCTGTGACGAATTTTCATTTTATCTTTCAAATGGACATGCAATTTATTACCTCCGGGCAAAACGTATTCCAGTTTACCACCGTAAGGAGTTGGATATTTTGCTGGTGATTTTAATCTGATCTCACATTGGTGAATGTTACTTGCAGCTGTATCAATAACTTCGATAAACTGTTTAACGAAACGATTTACCACTTGATAATCATCATTGTCATCGCTCAATTCAAAAGCATCGTCAAAAAGAATGTGAACTTCAAATTCATAATAGTCTGGGTCAACAACTCGAAGATATTTCTGAGCTTTATGACGAGCTGATTGATCAAAGTCCATTCTAAAAACTGATTTCAACATTTGGATCATTTCTTCAGAGGTTTCATGCCACATTGTAGCACAAACCAAAATTTTTGTTATGAAATCTGTCGATTGGACTGTTGATTTTTTGTCATCTGGATGCTCTGAAATCGTTTCATAATGTAGAGATGGGTCTTGTACATTGTCAGGATCTCTCACGGATTTGTCAATGTCTCCTGCCTTGATTACTTCTTTATCATCCCGTCGTCGATTAAGTATCATTGATGCGTCAATTAGTAAACCACAGTACATAGGATTTACAAACAGTTTCTCAGTTGTCGCCAAACGTTCACATTTAGGGTTGAATATATGGAAAGTAATCCAAAATTGACTGATGTACATGATGACCCAAATTATTCCGTGTAGATTGTAAAAGACACCATCTGTAAAGAACGTATCTGCACTTGGACATGACCAAAATAGATAACGAGGAAGGAAACGATTAAGAGAACAACTGTTTTCAAAATTGAGAACACAAAACTGGGCTAAAGTCATGGCAGTAACGGGAACTGAGAGAATCAACGGAGAGGCAAAAGAAATACGTTGAATACAAATTTTACAAGCAAATTTACCAAAAACATAACAAAACCATGAGGCACTAATTTGTAAGATGAGCATCCAGATTGGTGCTGAGGTTGATGCAGGCATCTCAAGCCATTCAGATTCAATGCCAACATTTGAATCAGATAGAGATTTAGAAAGATCAGATCGGTCGCGTATAATGAGTATTTTGTGAGAAGTGAAGGCAGATTTAAATTGAGTGAATAAATATAAAGCTGATCCATCGACTAAAAGTCGTAAAATTATTGTTGCGATGAAGATGAGTATAATTTTCCATGCTGAAATGAAAATATAGATGAAATAACGAGATTTTTGAAGGCCTTCTTTGATCTGAGCCAGTCTTTGGATAGCACGGAAAGGAGATTTCTTATCAATGTAGTTTTCCCACCATCCAATTGAAATTAACAATGAAGTGATAGGAATGTAAATTGCAACTGGATTGTCTGTTGACTCAGCAACGGACCAAAGTATTAAACCAGAAAGTTGAGCTCCAACGGAAAGAAGATCAAGAAGAGTTTTGTATCCACGTCCAGCTTCACCAGAATGACGAGAAAATAAGCTCAAACAACCAGGAATGAAACAGAAACAATTTGTTAAAATAACACCTTTGGTAACATCTAATGATGGCAGTATCAGGAAAACAAGCATTACAATTCCAATGGTATGTAATGTTTCAACAATAAAAATCTGGAGAAAGAATGAAATCAAAATTTAGAAATAGAAACAAAAATATTTAAAAATGCATCAAAATAGCAAAACTTACTAATGAAAAAACGGCTTTGCTTGGTCTTCTAATTGATTTAAAGGTACATATTCTGGCAGCTCGAAAAAGTGTCATTAACTCTGGAACTATAAGAACTCCTATTAAAGCCCAGATCCAAGCGACCCTTTCTGGATCGGACAAATTAAGCACTACTTCATATTTTTTATCTCGATCCAAACTTGGTATTCCATGGCTGCAAATGATTAATCCCGTTCGATTTGGTTTGATGATTGAGGTCATAAATAAGACTAATCCTTTGGATAGGACAGAACAAGCAAGAACAACTATGAAAGTAATCACATAGGCACATAATTTTAATATTTTGAGTATCACATCAATCCATTCGGAGCTTGAAGTTTCATCGTCATCTGGTGGGGGCGATTCAACAAAAACATCCCACTTTTTAACTGTTTCACGAGCCATTGAGATAAAAAGACCCGGTAAATAAAAAGTCTTTTAACACCTCCGGTCGATGGGGCTTTTACTTTTACTTTTACGGCAATAATTAAAGATGATCCAAATTTGATTATTGGTGACGACTAATCTCAATCAAAAAAATGATGGTAAACAAAAACGCACACGAAAGCGAGAGAGAGAGAGAGAGAAGATTTAGGTGTACTGGAGCAGGTATCCAGAACTGGCAAGATGGCGTCCATGCCAGAACAGCAGAACCGGAATTCTTACAACTTACACCCCTTATAGTAAAGAGGCTGGGTATGAACGCTTAACCTTAACTAGGTCAGACGATCGATCGCCAACATCAAAGCAAGCAAGTGGATTAATGGAAACTAAGTCTTAACAATCGTTCCATTTCACTCTTTTGAATGTTGATTTCGTTCAGATGAAAGCCTTTATTCAAACGTGAATGATCTAAATTCATTTGATCAAAAAATTGATGAATTTTGGTTCATTTCAAGAACAAAACAATTTATCTTTTGCGAGCCAACTCCAGCTCCCATACTTCTACGTGAAACGTGTTCTTGTTGTATTTGACCGTGATCGATTCTTGACCGCTCATGAGCTTGATCTACATCGAAGATCTTTGAAATGTCCTAAAATGAGCCAACATGCAATAAAACAGTAGTCGGTTTAGTTTTTCTGATTTTTCTCGGATAATTAAACCTTTGCTTACCTTTTCCCAGTTTCGAATATACAGGGCGTTAGCGCTAAAAGTTTTATTTCTAGATTGATTCAGCAACCTTGATGTTAAAAATTTTGCTACGCAATATATTACAATATATTAATACATACTATGTCTTTTTCTTTTGAATTGGAAACTTTAAAAAATGAAAAATTGTTAGTCTTCGTCCAGATTTAAGCTTCTTCAAGTTCAACCTTCCATTGGTTTTTAAAAAAAAAATTTCACTAATGAAAAAGCCTGTCTCTGAAACAACTTTTGAGATAGTTTTACTCAAAGCAAAGGTTCAGACACTTAACTGCTTATCTCTTAGGTATCTTAAAGAGCTGAGGCTATGAAGGGTACCTGTAAACTCGCTTAAACTCATTTAAGCTTTAAGACAAACAGAGAGTTCAAAACTTTTACAACTTTAAAGCAAACTCGTCACTAATTATTTGCTGCTTTGGCAAGTAAATTATCAATTTTGGTTAAAAAATTCGTGCACAGCGATCAAGCTCAAACTGAATTAATCAAGTTTCCTAATTTTGGTAACTTGTTGTATCAGTTCGAAAAAGAATTGCTATCTAGACATTTTACAGGACACCGAGCTTTTTCAATAGTGAAAGAAATTTTTATTTTTGAAAACCAATGGCAGCTTCCATTTGAAGAAGCTTACATCTGAGCGAACCCTAACACTCTTTTCAGTTGTTAAAAGTGACTAATTTAAAAGAAAAAGGCTGTATATAGTTTTTAAAAAGCAATAAACTGACCTCTCCCACATATTTTTGAACCAATTCAGACCCAATTACTCTTATGAAACAGGCGTCAGTACGAATTGCAACAGCCAGTGCACATAAAGTTTTACCAGTTCCAGGTGGACCAAACAATAAAACTCCTTTTGGAGGCTCTATTCCTAATTTTACAAATCTTTCCGGCTATGAAAATAAAATAATAAAGTTAACATTTTGACTCGAAACTAGACATAGATAATAGACATAATAGATAGCAATGCAAGGATACTCACATGTAATAAAGATGTCTCAACGATAATGAGTTTCTCAATTTGTTCTTTACAATCACCAACATCACTATAAGTTACATCGGGTTTTTCTTCCACTTGCACCATAGTGACAGTATGGTCAATCTTCGGAGGCAACGGTAAATCAATCTGATATTGGTTTCTATAAGCCCGACTAATATTCATTTGATATTTAACTGCAAATATATGTAACATCCCAGACGTCCAGTTAAATACATAGCTGGAAAGTTCAAGATGAAATTTAGTACTTTCATCATAAAAAGACCTAGACTTTTGTTTTGAATTCCTGAGTGAAATAGTATCAATGATTTTTCACATCAAAGATTCAAATTAACCAGAATATCTTTTTTTCTCATCACTTTACATACTTTTCTTCATTCTATCTATTCTTATACTCATTTTTTCATTTTCTAACTTTTCTTTTCAATTATTATCTAATTATTATTCCAACTACTTTGTATTCAAACTGAAATCAAAACATTGAAAGATCGATCTTGGATCGATCTCTGAGTCGATATTTTAATTTTTTCGATCCGAAGATCGAGCTTGAAAATCGCTGATCCTGCCATCTCTGATTAAATGGAAACACAATTTTGTGCTAAATGATGACTTGAGAATTTTTGAGTGTGGCGCTCGCATACTCACTCTGTAATAGCAAACTCACCTTATAAATTTTGTTTTAATCTATCCTACTCTTTAAATCCCATTACGTTTAATTTTTCTATTAATTGTGATCTAGTTTTAAGTAAATCAATCTTGTTATTGAAATAATTAAAATGGATTATCTAGGAGCTGATCAAAGAAAAGTTAAAAAAGACGATGATGACAAAGAGAAAGACATTAAAGGTTTGTTATTGTCTTAACTATAAAATCTTTACTCTGTCTATATTGTTTATACTCATTTCTTATTCAAATTATTGTTGATTCATGTCATTCATTTTAAAAATTTAGTTTTGGATGAAGTCGATATACAGCTTCTAAAAACATATGTAAGTATCGTGAAATTTTTAATTCAACCTCAAGCCCATGTATTGGATAACATTTTTGGTCATCTAGTGTTTACTTTTTGCTAATTTTTTTCTAATTTCTTATAGGGTACTGGTCAATATAGCCGGGCCATTAAGAAAGTTGAAGATGATATCCAAACGATACTTAAACGAGTAAATGAATTAACAGGAATTAAAGAATCAGACACAGGACTTGCACCTCCTGCTCTATGGGACTTAGCAGCTGATAAGCAAACTTTACAGAATGAACAGCCTTTACAAGTTGCCCGGTGCACTAAAATCATCAATCCTGATTCAGATAGTCCAAAATACATTATCAATGTGAAGCAATTCGCTAAATTTGTTGTAGATCTGGCTGAGAATGTTGCAGCAGCAGATATTGAAGAAGGAATGAGAGTTGGTGTTGACAGAAACAAATATCAGATTCATTTACCGTTGCCTCCGAAGATTGATCCTACTGTCACTATGATGCAAGTGGAAGAGAAACCCGATGTAACTTATAGTGATGTAGGTGGTTGTAAAGAACAAATTGAGAAACTCAGGGAAGTCGTTGAGACACCTTTATTACACGTGAGTATCCTTACATCGCTATCTATTATGTCTTGCTTCGAGTCAAAATTTAAATTTATTATTTTTTTCATAGCCGGAAAGATTTGTAAAATTAGGAATAGAGCCTCCAAAAGGAGTTTTATTGTTTGGTCCACCTGGAACTGGTAAAACTTTATGTGCACGGGCTGTTGCAAATCGTACTGACGCCTGTTTCATAAGAGTAATTGGGTCTGAATTGGTTCAAAAATACGTGGGAGAGGTCAGTTTATTGCTTTTAAAAACTATATATATTCATCAAGCTAATAAAAATTGGGCCTTTTCTTTTTTAGGGTGCTAGAATGGTTCGTGAGCTTTTCGAAATGGCACGAAGTAAAAAAGCCTGTCTTATTTTCTTTGATGAAATTGATGCTATTGGTGGTGCTCGTTTCGATGATGGAGCTGGTGGGGATAATGAAGTTCAGAGAACTATGTTGGAACTTATTAATCAACTTGATGGTTTCGACCCTCGTGGTAATATTAAAGTTCTTATGGCTACTAATAGACCAGATATTCTAGATCCAGCATTGATGCGACCTGGAAGGTTAGATCGTAAAGTTGAATTCGGTTTACCAGATCTAGAGGTGTGTAATTTATTTATTGTTTTGAGAATTTTTTCACAATTTGTAACAATTTTTTATTTTTTACAGGGTCGTACTCATATATTCAAAATTCATGCTCGATCAATGAGCGTTGAAAGAGATATAAGATTCGAGCTCTTAGCTCGACTTTGCCCTAACAGCACTGGTGCTGAAATTAGGAGTGTCTGTACGGAAGCTGGTATGTTTGCAATTCGATCTAGGCGTAAAGTAGCAACGGAAAAAGACTTTTTAGAAGCCATCAACAAAGTCATAAAAAATAATGCTAAATTCAGTGCTACCCCAAGATATATGACTTACAATTAATTTCTCTTCACGATCTTCATATTTTTCTTACATCCAATTTAATTAGCAGATATGAGATTTCGTTAATAAACACCAAATTTCTGAATATTAATCATTAAATTCGTTTATTTATATGACTGTGAAGTTATAAAAAAATTTCTAATCCACGGGCAACGAAATTATCAATATAAATATTTGAATTTTAATCAATTAAAAAATAAACAAAAATTTTTACATTTCTGTGCTCAAAATTGGTACAAATCAACTATTTATAGTTGAACGATTTTTAAGCCTTTCTAAATATCTATTTCGAGCTTCTGTAAAAACTTCTGCAACTGTTCTTTTCTTGAAAATGGCTTCCAATTTTTCCTCTTTTGTTCTTTTGTCTTCCGGTTCGCCATCATCTAATTTTCCATCAACCAATTTTTCATCTTCTAATCTTTCGTTATCCAATTTGCTATCATCGGATTTCGAACCATCCAATTTCATATTTTTTGACTTAGAATCTTGTGATTTCGTGTTTTCCAATTCTGTGTTTACCAATTCTGTTTCTTCCTCTTCATCTTCCGATTCTTTGTCTTCCGCTTTTCTATCTTTTCGTTTTTCGTCTTCCACTTTTCTATCTTTTCGTCTTTTATCTTCGACTTTTCTATCTTTTGGTTTATCGTCCTCTGTTTTCTCATTTTTGTTTTTCCCATCGGTAACAGAATTAAAAAAATATTTATAAAATCCACTGAGATCTTTTTGCTTTTTCACATCCATTGCTTCTTCTAAAGCTTCTTCATATTTTGCTTTCGCCTCGGCAGCTCTTCGCAATTCCAGTTTCTCCTTGTAAGCTGATGTTATGAACGTTGGCTTATCAGCAAATTGATCACCTTCGGCATCTCTTTCAGCTTGCACTTTACGTTCAAATCTCCTTTCCATTTCTTGTTTCCTTTTATCAGCTGTTTTGAGTAAATTTGAAATATACTTTGATTTGTTTTCCGTTTTAGGTTTCTTACTCTGTTCTTCCTCTTTATCCTTTTTTATATCACTATAAATTTCATCATATTCGAAGATTGATGGATCTTCTTCCAGAGCTCGCTTGATGTTTTTCTGAGCAATCAATCGGTTTGCCATGATGGAGATTCAATTTTCTGAAAAAAACAAATTTATAAACACAATAACAAATACACAAACACGATGTAAACAGAATTAGACTTCAAATCAGTCAGAGCGTAGTGCGCAGTCGCAGAATAAACTACTATTTTTGCAAAGAGTAATAGAGTTACTCTTTGTATTTTTGTCTATTAAATATTAAATATTAAAATTTTTATTATTGTAAGTCCTGTGGCACAATCTGTTTTACACGAAGTAAATTAAATTGTGGCGTAATAACTTACAATTTAACCTTTACACTGAATAATTCTGATTTAATTCAATAGTTTACCGTCTGATTCATTCAGATAATTTATCATTTTCCATCATAATTGCGATATAATTACTTTTATTATGCCTTGCTGATTACAGTCTGATTAGTCATTAAGAACATTTTATCATATCTTGTTATGAAATTATGCTTAAAGTTATTAAAGATTCGAATTTACATAAGTTCTAATAAATTCTTTAAATGGACTATTTTTATCTGCAATACCAAACAAATGAAACGGACAATAATTATTAAAATGACTTGGTTCTTTCAGTCATTCACCCGGTTTTGTGGTTATTTTACGATAAACTTAAAGTGCTGCTGATGCTTATTGCTTCGTACGAGTACAAATTTTTAACTTATTTTGCAATAATTCTGAGTCATTCGAGGAAGAGATAATCATGAAAAGTTTACTAAGTAATGTTAGAAGCTTAGTAGATATATAGATGCTATTATTCTCTGATAAAGTTTTTAAATTTATGATCTAATCATGACTTTGACAATTATTCACTTGCGAATGAATGAATCGTAGATAAAGAGAATGTCATGGGTCTTGAATTTTCCTCGATTCGATTAAATCAAGAATATCACCCTTGCCCAGTTCTTTGAGTAATCTTAGTTGCACAGTTGGTTTGTTTATCGTCATTTAACACCTGAATTTTAATCTCTGGATGGCATACATTTAAGTCTTTCGAATGCAGCTTTCTCCAAGCTTTCTCTATGGTTAGGATGAGCAATGTTGATCAGCTCATAGGCTCGTTGTCTTAATGTTTTACCGAAGAGATAAGCGATACCGTGTTCAGTAACAATATAATGTGCATGAGCTCTGGTTGTTACAACTCCAGCACCTTGTTTCAAGAATGGCACAATCTTGCTTTCTCCTTTTTTGGTTGTTGAAGGCATAGCCAAAATTGGTTTACCTTTGCCATCATATCCAAGAGCAGCTCCTCGTAAGAAGTCAACTTGACCTCCAAATCCTAGTAAATAAAGAAGTAATTAGCTGTAAATTCAATATAATTACAATCGAAGGGAATATTTACCGGAGTAAACTCGAGTTCCAATTGAATCTGAACAGACTTGCCCACAAATATCAACTTCAATGCAAGAATTGATAGCAGTAACCTTGGGATTTTGTGCGATTACTGATTCTCTATTGACAAAGTCTATGGTCCTCATAGCTAAAAAAGATCGGTAAAATAAGATAAGAAGGATTATCTCAGAGATTATTGAGTTGAAAATATTGAGAGAAAAGATAAGATGAAGTTAGGAAATTTCTTATTATGCATTGTGACAGCATAAAGGAAATTGACTCTACTTCAAATAATAAAAATGAACAGAAAACGCTGGAAATTAATAGAAAACTTACTAATAAAAGGATTATCATCAACAAAGTCGAATAAACGTCGAGAACCAATGATAAAACTAACTACTATTCGTCCTTGTTCTATATTCTTCAGCCTGTTAGTAACTACTCCTCTCTCTACCAAATCTACGACACCGTCTGAAAACATTTCAGAGTGAATGCCTAGATCTTTGTGGTTACCACAAAGAGCAAGAACAGCGTCTGGAATGGCACCAATACCCATTTGCATTGTTGCTCCATTTTCAACCAGATTCTCGGCTATATGTTTTCCAATCATTTTTTCAATGTCAGAAAGAGGTTTGGGTTTATGTTCTGGTAACTCTTTGTCACAATGAACTACAGCATCAAAATGGGATTCATGAATAACAGCATCTCCATTGGTGCGAGGCATTCGTGAATTAACTTGAGCAATGATGTACTTAGAGTGGATTAAGGCAGCCCGCACACAGTCAACCGAAGTTCCCAATGAATGATTACCATGGGAGTCCGCTGGACTAACTTGGACCAAGCTCACATCAGGTTTGATGATTCCTCTGAAGAAGAGTTGAGGGATTTCACCGAGAAAGATAGGAGTGAAATCAGCCCGACCTTCAGCAATTGGTGTTCTACAATTAGCTCCAGTAAATAAAGAGTTGGATCGGAAAACATCAGTTAAATCAGGTGCATTATATTCAGCTTCGCCCTCGGTGTGAATATGATGGATTTTGACACCTTTTAAACTGCTCTTACGTCCATGCTCAGCTAGTGCAGGTATTAAGCCTCTTGGAGTAGCAGCTGCACCCTGAATAAAAACAGTATCACCTAAATAAAAACAAAAAATGACCGGGTAACAAAAATTTTCATAACACCAAATATTCAGAGGGAGAAAATTAGCAGTTTTCAGAAAACAAGAAGAAAATCATGAAGGAAATGAAGGATATAAAAATCAATAAACAAATAACTTGAAAAACATAAAGATTAATAAAAATAAATTTACCAGATTTCACAACAGATACAGCTTCTTCAGCGGTCAGTTTTTTGGGTTTACGATTTGGAATTGGGTAACAAGGTTCAGGTGAATAATCATGAAAAGATGACCTGAGAAATGGGTTGGCAAAAAGCCCACGAGAGAGAAAACTTTTAGCAAGATTACTTTGCATTATTAGTCAAAGGGTAGTAATAGATAAGGTAATAATAAGGCAATAATTGAGACTAGATGTAGAAAAATGCTACAAATAATTAAAGTGAGAAGGAATTTGCCCGATGATATAACAACAAACAACTTCAGTCATCCAATCTTTCATATAGCAAGTAGCTGCAGATGGCGCTAACAGCTATGTGATGTAATTTTTTCAATGAAATTTCGAAATTTCTGAATCAAAGATTCAGCAAATATTTTCTCCAAGGTATTATTAATAGATGCAGTTCCACCATTTTGACAGAATTTCATCCATTCAACTTCAAAATTTTTGCGGATTTTCTCCAGCAAATACTGTTTCTTACTTTAAATCAACTTCAGATTACATTTTGTACTGTTCAACAAATAATCGATAGTTACGATTTCAATCGGATTATTTCGAACTTGCAAAGATTTTACTAAAGCCACAGGTTTATGTTTCTGTTTTGACTGCTTTTGATAGTCTTATTCACATCACAATCGCTCATAACATTGTCTAAATTCAATTGAATTACCTTTACATGCGATTGATTTTTTTGTCTTCCTTTCAATTGAGTCAATAACTTGAGTTTTGATGATTATTCAAATTTATTGTATTTTGTAAAAAACTCTCTTCGTTTGGTACTTTAATAATGCCGATATTCATTAATTCACTTTAAATATTGAATAATCAAAATTTAAATTGCATAGCAATGCAACTTTAAGGCGGACCTAAAAACTAGTTTTTAAATAGATTTGTGCTGCCATCTCATAGTAACCAGCTAATAACTTTGGCTCAGCTGTTTTTTCACATGTTTTCCTCGTTAGTTTGATTATCAAACTTTGATTTATGGATTTCAAACAATAGTTTATAATTTCAACATGCCATTTACCTTTGTTATTTTATTGATAAAAATTTATTAGTTTTAACTAAATTTGAATGATGGACTTGCCAATTGGCGGAGCAAATTTTAATTTGCCTACTAAA
Organism: Tetranychus urticae; assembly: GCF_039701765.1. Taxonomy (NCBI): domain Eukaryota; kingdom Metazoa; phylum Arthropoda; class Arachnida; order Trombidiformes; family Tetranychidae; genus Tetranychus; species Tetranychus urticae. The sequence continues at coordinate 16,708,261 of NC_142958.1, read as the reverse complement.
AATTGTGATGAATCGAAATTATGTGCTGTATGTAATGAAAAAATTTTTAAATACAAATGCCCTGGTTGTTTAACAAAAACCTGTTCAATCGAGTGTGTCAAGGTTCATAAAAATGAGCTTGATTGTGATGGTAAACAAGTTAAAATTCCCTTCAAGAAGATTGAAGATTTTGATGATAAACAATTTTTCAAAGGTAAACCAATTTTCTCAGCAATATTTATTTTCTAATTCTGACTATAAATTATGATTAATAACTTTTTCTCTGTATTTATAGACTTTAATTTTTTGGAAGAAGGCTCAAGACTATTAGATTGCCTGAAGAGAGATCGTCAAAATATCATAAAAAGTAAGGATCAGTTGCCACCTTGGTTGAAAAAGTTGGTCTATGAAGCTCGTTGCAGGGGAACGCGTCTCAAGATATTACCTGCTGGTTTTGAGAAACGAAACAAAAGCAAAACAACATTTATGTATGATAAAAAAGAAATACTATGGGATATCGAATTAATCTTCACTCATATCACCGTTAAAGGAAATCTTATCGAAAAACCTTCGTCAATTACTCTCAACCGAATGAGTGAAAAGAAAACTTTGAGTGAAATTATTCAAAGTATACTAAATCCTACAGACATAATGGAAAGAATAAATTTATGGAAATTCCTGACATCATATCGTTTAACTGATCCTTCATCGATTGTGGTTTTATTATCTAATGGAAAGAAATTTCACGAAGTTGACATGAACCAGAATTTGGCCAAAATTCTTGAATGCAAAACTATTGTTGAATATCCAACTTTTGTGGTAACTTTGACCGAATTCAAAGATCTATTTCCAATTGAGACAAACGAAGAAAAGATAGTTGCCAATGAAGATGGATCTAAATTAGTCAACGGACAAAATTCAAATGGCAAGGGACGGTATCAGAACAATAAAAGAAAAAATAGAAAAGGAAAGAGAAAATTTGGAAAAGGATTGAAATCTCACGTTGATGCTAAAATACCAAAAACAAGTGAGAGTGATTCAAACAGAGAAAGTTGTGCTCACAGTTTAATTTCTGAAGCTTCATCGATTACAAAAGATTTGGATACAAGTGCAATTAAAGGATCTCCAATGGAAACAGTTGAACCTAATAGTTCGACTAAAAATATCAATTCTTGTCCACTTTCAGCATCCTTCCAAGTTACCAAAACAGGTCAACATGACTCAGACGTTTCTTCTCTTTCGACTAGTGATGATGAAGATTATCAAAGCTTTGTCAACATTGGTTTTTCCCGATCATCATCTGGTGTTTAATTTGTCTGTCGTTTTTTGCAGCTCTCTTTGAATAAAAGTAAATATCAAATTTTATATTAATAAACATGTACATTTAAATAAAATAATTTTTTTCTACTCACTTTTCAAGTCTTTTAACATCTGAAGTAGAATGTTCGATTGACATATGCAACTTGTTTATCCTAGTCTGCAACTTTGCATGTTCTCCTGACCTTTTCAGCTTATCGATTGTTTCGGTAAGTTTTGCCTTCTCTTGGGCCAATTCATTGAATATACTTTCATTTAGTTGTATTTCACATTCAATTTTATCGATCTCTTTCAATTTCATCTCTCGGGTGGCTTCCAATCTTTCTCGATAATCTTCATTGTAATGATATTTTTCGAAAAAATTGTTTACTTTATCTGCAAACTTGCTTCTTAATTCTGTTAATCGTTGTTCACAATTTGTTAAATTTCCTGTCAGTTTTTCATATTCACTATTCACTAATATTATCGCATCTTCCGTAATTTTGGTTTGAGCTTTCAGCATGAATATTGCCACTTTATTTCTTGTGTCTTCTTTAGGCTCATTTGGAAACATGATTACGCTGCAGTAACAAAATAAACGAACACAACAAAAACATTAGTTTTGTCTCATTTGAGTTTAAAAGATACAATAATAAATTCACTTACCAATTAACTGTACAACCAATTGGTCGAGATTAATCAAATCAAATGTAATAACGCTAATAAACAAGAAAAATCAAAAAAAATTAATGGCGTTAAAATAATTCTAATTAAGAATTTCTAAAGTGTTCTTAAGTTCCACCACTGATGAAAGCGCCATCCAGTATCAAATTTAATTTTCTAACATAATTACATGAGTTGTAGACAGATTACAATTTGTAGTTAGTTAATAACAATTTAAGCAAATGTAATTTTTGTTCACTTAATCTCAAAAATAAATTCCGAATTAGAAAATCAGACCTAAAACAACTTTCAATACATTACAGTCAATTTTTTGGTAATTAATTACAAACTCAATCAATTCTTTATTGCTACAATTTATTACGTTAACCATAAACGGTTTATGCGTTTCTTCACGTTTTTGATTATCTAATAATTTTTATTATGGGACTATTTGCACGATAATCTTGATTTCGACCAACCCCAAACTGAGTATCAATTTTTTGAACTGAATTAACTTTATTTCTCATAGTGTAATCTTGACTGACAATAACTTAATTGAGATTTGTTACTGGCTTGGATCCAGTTTAATAATAAGCATCAGAATAATTGTGACTGTTAACCTTGTTTCTTTTATTATTAGAAGCAGATTATGACTCGTTTAGATAAATGATAAATTCACTTTACATTCTTAAAAAGTCAATTAAGTTGAACTTAATTTGGATTACCAGTTTTACTTGCAAACTATTGACTGGTCTATTGGATTAGTGTTAGACCAATTGATTGTGATGTCTCAAATATCAAAATATCCTTTGTAGCGATGTAAGTAAAAGAGAATAGGACTAATTAAAGGGTTAATTCAGGTATTAATCTGGCTTTCAGCTTCTACTTGATGCACAAATCATGTACTGTACACAAAAAATATTTGAATTTGCCAAACTTCCAAGGCTTTCAAGCTCTCACTTCTGAACAGTTGTTCCTCAACAACAATAACGATATCAACAAAGTAACATTATTTTAACATCTCAATCAATTGTTGTTTTACCTATTGATATGATCAACCTTTCAACATTCAATTAAATTTTAATGATTGTTAAAAATAATTCAAGTGTCAACTCCACCATTCAATAATATAATATAGTTGTGTTTTATATTTGTTTTGCTTGACATTCAAAATCCTCTTCAGCTTATGCCTTTAATGCGTTTTGATCCTTATTTAAATATTAATTCATTGATGAACCTGATTTCCATCATCATTCTGACAATCTAAAATAAACATTACTGAATTTACAGATCTTTGTTCACCTAATCTTCAAAACGTAAGTGATAATATCTGTAATTCACTTCAAAGGTAAGTGACTGTTTTTTGTGTTCCTTATAATTTTGTCCACGTATCAATCCTCATTGCCAACCTTGTGTTAAATCAGCTGTCAGAACTAGATAAATTTCCTCTCTTTTTGCTTAAAAATGTAAAAACTATTCTCAGGTTGAAATAGAAAGAACAAGAATTGAAATATAATGCAGTAGAGATGCTAAAATTTTATCAGCTGTTCTTACAGTTATGAATGACCTTAAAGCCTATGAGGCATTAGATTTTGAAAAATGATCAGATAGACTACATAATATTAAATATTATTGTATTGTTTAGGCTCTTTTGTTTTGTCCAACAAAGATGCTATCACTTTGCATTATATTTCTGTAAACTTTAATAACAAACATACGATTCATAGGCGACTACAAGTTTTCAGCTACTCTAATTTAAAGCCAAATTAATATTGTTGAGGCAATTTCTTGTGTTGATACTTTTCTAGTCAATGTGAAATTGCACTGAAACTCCCGGAAAAACTACTTTTAAAATAATAAACGACAATTTTGTAGCCAAACAAATGTAATGGTCATTGCATTTGTAACAAATAAATTAAAAATCATAGCTATCATTTACATGTATTCTTGATGCAGAATGATCTTTTCCTTGCAGTGCCATTTGCAATATTTGTATTAAGTTATAATAACGGCAAAAGACCAGCACTTGGGCGACTATTTCTGCGGTGCTCTGAGTTTATAATGAAAAGATGGTCATTCATAATACATAGCATCCTGTATAATTGTAATCACAGCACTAATCTTTAAAGTTAATGTTGTCTTGATGCTTCATTCTCAGCTGACTTTGCTGTATCCAATATGAGAATTTCCAGAATTTCGCCGTGACTGGATGAAATTTTGAACTTTTCTGGACTCAACAATATTTGTAATAAGCGATTGAATTCAGTTGGATCTGAATTTAGCAGCTTACCTCAAAGACTATTCTAACTATGAGAATTTCTTATTGCGATTCAACAATCTTTAATCTTTGATACATGTAATTATGGTAATTTTTTTATTAAATAACCTATGGAAATATAACTTCCATTAACCCTCTAACTCACGAGTTACAGTTAGTCACTGGGTGCGTACGTGATTCAAAATGCAAGTACATCAGATTGTAGCTTTTAATTGATATTAAATTTACCCGCTTTATTACCAGATTGTTTCCTCTTTTCATTAGCAGTAAATTTGTTAACCATGTCGATTTAAAATTATGTGCCAACAAGATTTACATTGAATCAAAATAGCACAATATCAAGCATTGAAAGCAATCCTTCGATTCATATTTTTCATTTTTTGCTTGATTTATTACGAGCTCACGTGGTAGGTAACTGTCATTTCCATGCAGCTTGTAATGATATCTCAATATTCAGCTTGTAAAAATAACTAGACAGTGCTCTTGTTACTCTGATTAATTTTAAATTATAGCCTAACCAAGATTTAATTCAATTGGCAGATTAAATTTTAAACTCAACGCCACCTTCCTTTCAGCTGTTCAACTTTTAATTTGTCCTCTGATTTGTTTTTTACCTCATGTGTTCAATCAATTTTTGACTATTTTTTAAAGATGGTTTTTTACATGTGAAATTTATTTTATCAATTCTTATTCATTCATTAACTTAGTAACAATTTTTATGGTTTTCATTTAGTTGACAATTAAGTCTTTCATGTTTCTGTCTTTTAATTCATTCTCACTCACCAACTTGTCAACTTGGCAATAATATTGAGTTGTTTTTTATCATCAGCAGGCTGTGTTCTTGTGGATATCAATCACCATTCCACCACCATTGAATCTTTATCTTGGTTTCATTTTACTCTCCAACATACATCACAAATAATTTACTCACTGGAGGTAACCGTTTCTGTCTTTGAGTGATCTACCTTTAGAAATTTTCATTGCCGTTAATTCATCAACCCTGCAATCACAGTTTTTGAAGCTTTCAGTTCTACAAACTATTCATCAAATTTTCCATACAAACACATCATGGCATCTAAAGACAATCAAAAGCCAACACAAACCATACCAAAAGCAATGAAATTTGTAATTGGAGGAACCGCTGGGTAATAACTTTAACTATGATTACTTGTTATTTACTTATGATTTATGGTCATATAATTTAATCAAACTATTTATTTTTTACAGAATGGCTGCAACAATGTTTGTTCAACCATTTGATTTGATAAAAAATCGTATGCAATTGACAGGTATGTTAAATCAAGGTTTGAGGAATAATTTTCATTGATTATTGTATCGCTTTCTATTTCAGGTGAAGGTGGAAAACCAAAAGAACACAAGACAAGCTTTCATGTGTTCAGATCGGTCATCAAAAATGAGGGAATCCCAGCTCTTTATACTGGACTTTCAGCTGGTCTCTTCCGCCAAGCATGTTATACGACTGTTAGATTAGGTGTATATTCTAGTTTATTTGAAAAATTTTCCTCATCTGATAAACCTCCAGGTTTCTTGACCAAAGCTGCTATTGGTATGACTGCTGGAGCTGTTGGAGCTTTCTTTGGTACTCCAGCCGAGGTTTCTTTGATTCGTATGACCTCAGATGGGAGATTACCTATTGCCGAAAGAAGGAATTATCGCAATGTTTTTGATGCTCTTTTGAGAATCTCAAAGGAAGAAGGTGTTCTAACTTTATGGAGAGGTTGTGTACCCACTATTGGTCGAGCTATGGTTGTTAACGCTGCTCAGTTAGCTTCATATTCACAAGCTAAACAGTCCTTACTGTCGACAAAATATTTCAATGATAACATTTTCTGCCATTTTGTCGCCTCAATGATCTCAGGATTAATCACAACAGCTGCCAGTATGCCTGTTGATATTGCCAAGACTCGTATACAAAATATGAAAACAATTGATGGTAAACCCGAATACAAGGGAGCAATCGTAAGTTTCTTTTGATTTTTCTTCACTTTCAGATTAACTAATTTCACCATTCATCAATTGCTTATCTTTCTTTTTATTTTAGGATGTTCTTGCCAAGGTTGCCAAAAATGAAGGATTCTTCGCATTATGGAAAGGGTTTACTCCATACTATCTAAGACTTGGCCCTCACACTGTATTGACTTTCATCTTCCTCGAACAAATGAATCAAGCTTATGGAAAATATATTCTTGGAGTTGCTGGAAAACAAGTTGGACTTTAATCACGAGATTAAAAATCAACAAGCTTATCTCCATTTCATTTTTTTTGTGTTTCTGGTCTTGTTTTGGGTCTTCAACATGTGTACATCCTCCGAACTATCGTGTTTTGAGACACGTTTTCCTTATCGATCTTTATTTTACAAAAATGCAACAAATTAATGGTCAACAAGTTTACCAAGTGATATTCAACACTAGCCATTTTAATTCTGACAATTTTAGTCACTATTTTAACTCAATTTTTTTCGTTTACAAATTTTGTTTTTTTTCCTGTTTTCATCTTCCCCATGTTTCCTTGCATCCTATTTTATCAACTCTAATATTGATCATAAATGCTAAGCTATCAATTGAGTTGCAATAGTCTGTTAAATTTTTTCTAATCTACATTTAATTTACGAAATTTTGATCTGGTAAACTCAAATTATAAACTTTTATTTTTACATGTTGAAATCAATTCAAGTTTCCCCACTTACATGGAAATTATCTTTGTGCAATGACACCCCAATGAGTTATCATTCATTGTTGTATGTACATTATTCGTTATCTGAATCTTATTTTTTTGAAGTGTCTCATATCAATCTCCGGAATAATGTGTATTTTAACTTTTCAGCAAACATAAAGGTTATGACTATTCATCTGTTGAAATTGTCTCTCAATTGTTGAAATTATCTGTTTACATCTCATGAAGTTCCCTTTTTGAAGATTAACCAATCCTGAGCTACGCTATGCAGAGAATCTCAAAGATCTTACAATTGTTAGCCAATCTGTGCTGTATTAAGATAAAAGCTATTTCTATGCTGACCTATTGGTCAAAGAAACGGCGACTTATTGCATAAATTTATGTATTACTCTACCAATTCAAAATCTCTAATCCAATCAAGTTTTCATAGTAGAGCTCAGTCAGGAAAGATTGACTTTCAAACAAATTGAATTCAAATTTAAATAATCAAATGAATTTTAATACGATTAAGGATACAATTACATTGAAAAGATTTTAAGGTGATATAAGTTTTAATAAAACTGAACGATTACAACATTAAATTTCCGTCAAAAAGATTCGAATGTTGGTGTTTAACAAAAGAACTATTAGAATTATTTGATAGCAAAGCCACTTATTGACAATGCTTGTACAGATAAAAAACAAATTAAAATTCATTATAAATCTAAATGAACTGATTAATGGATAAAATGAATAGATCATTTCAGAGAAGACACATTTGCTAGAGCATATTCAAAATCCATTGAACTCCAAACGTCAACATGGTTCATAATGTCATCGAAATATAATGAACAGTCGACTTCATCGATAACTGAAGGAATATTTTTGACTGCTGTGAAAACATCTTGTGGTGTAGCTGGGTTAAATTTGGCAATGTAAGATCGCATTTGATCAAAAAACAGTTCGGTTGGACTGAAAAAGGTAGATTCGCAAGGATAACTGACAAATACTTTGTTGCTGATAGATTCCATGGTGGGGTCTTCTCGGAGCTCACCAAGCTTGTGTCCATCCAGCACGCAGTAGAATTTCTTTGCGTTTTTCTGTCCAATGCGAACCAAAAACTTCTTGAAAAAGTCGATAAATTTATAAGGTTCTTTCTTTACTTCAGGTGAACTGGCTGGTGATACATTTGGGGAAGACGAGAATGGTGATGGGTCTTCCTCTGCTTCGTACATAAATAAGCCATCTGCTTGCATTGCAACACAAATTGTGAATGTTTTACTTTTGATTGACCAACGAGGTGAAACTTTCTTTCCATGATGTACTCTAGTATTAATGTTTAATTTAGTATAACCAAGAAAATAGAGATCAGGTTCGTCAGCAAGTGGTTTAAGTCGCCTGGCAAATAATTGCCTTATCACTGGTATATATTTTACGACCGGGTTACTGGGAGTAAGATCGGGTACACGTCCAACCGAATAATGAAAGCTATGCAAGCAACCAGCAATCCTTTCCAGGTCATAACGAATATTATAATGTGAATCCAGTTTAGAATTAATTTCTTCCATGGTTAATAAACAGTCCTCCTCAATATAAGATCGAATCACATCACTCATTTCTGGGGTTATTTTGGTAGAGATTTTCGTTTGACCAACAGGAGATTTAACAATAACAGGCGAATCGTCACTTTTCAATGCCTTTCCAATAAAGCTGAAGTTTTTATATTTTTCAATGACTGATCGAACAAAGTTAGTATTTAATTTGAGATTACTGTTTGTCCCTGGCTTCAGGACATCCTGGTCAGATCCATTGCACTTTTCAACATCTAACTCTTTGATTAAAGTCATCTTTGTTGTCGTAGGTTGAAGGTTAACAGTAAAAACAGAGAAAAATATCACAGAAAAAGTAACAAGAGTTGAAAATTAGAACAAGTCAGGTCAATAAAGTATTAGACACAATGAGTAAAGGAGAGAAAATCAAAGCTTAAATAGGGAGAATAAATTTAATTTTCTAGAAATTACTCTTATCTTTGACCAATGAGAAGCTCATTTTGATATTATTGGAAAACGTCTTTCAAATAAAATGTCGTTATTTGTAAATCATTAATCTTCTGTTGTATTTCTCAACAATCATTTTATTTGAATTCAACCCGCTTTAACATGCTATCTTGTTCTTTATCTTCATTATTTCGATTTCTTATTTTAAAAGCACTCTTCTCAAAGAGTTGAAATGACTCTTCTCCGTAACAAGTCAACCATTGCTAATCCATCTATATTGAAATTGAACTTGAACTTAAGGGTCATTCAATTCACAAGTGTCCATAGATTGATATGCATTAATCTGGTAAATATTAACCATAGATCAAAATTGATAATTTTAATTATATTTTGACCACTTACAATGTTTTATAAAAACAGATATTTAATCATTATTGAGCGACATTTTAGTTAAAATCTGTCGAATCGACCCTTATCAACATGAAGTTATTTGTCGAGTATTTTTAACTCTTTTGCCTTATTTTGCTATCTATTACCATCAAGAATTAGACGTGTATTAGTTTTCAACAAAACTTCGATTCAATATTTTTGAATTGTTAATAGTATTCATTTATTTTCCATGAGCTTGTCGTTTCGACGCTAAGTTGGTCATTATTTACTTAATTATTCAAATAATGTATTTGAAAAAGTATAATTATTTTTATTGATATTTAACTTTCACCTAGATGGCTCTGAATACTGTGCGTTAAATTACAGGAATGAAATAACGCCATCTATGGGTTTAAAAATAGTAAAACATTCAGCTGTTTGAAAATGTCAATTTATTGAAATCTTTCAACAGAAATATTTGTTGTAAATTTAATCTAAATGTTTACTAATTAAGTGTATTATTTTTATTAATCATCATGGGAAAATTTTTGTCAAAAATTTTTGGCAACAAAGAAATGAGAATATTAATGCTTGGTTTGGACGCTGCCGGTAAAACCAGTACGTTAAATTGAATTACTCTTTCTTGTTATACTCAATTGTCTATCAACTATAAAATAATTATTGCTACTGATCTAGTGTTTTTGTTGTTGTTATGACTAAATTTTCATTTTCCACCCTAATTTGTGTTAATTTTATCTCTTTTCTCTTCTTTCAGCTATCCTGTATAAATTAAAGTTAAATCAATCTGTAACAACCATTCCAACTGTCGGCTTCAATGTAGAAACTGTGACTTATAAAAAAGTTAAATTCAGTGTATGGGTATGTATATTTAATAATCTTGCTTCTCTTCTCGTTTTTTGGTTTATTTTAATTTTTTGCCAACCTCTTTGGTTTGTTAAGCTAGTTGGAAAGTTATCAAAAACTCTTTTGCGCTTCATTTTTGGAAAAATACAGAATAAATACCAGATTCTAAGATACAGTAGTCTGATATTTTGCCGGAAATGATAAACATAATGAGCTTTGTAAAGATTGCGAACTTTTGATTAGTTATTTATAAATGAAGAAACATTAATGTAGACCAGATTCTTTACGTTTAAGTTACCTGAGATTATCTAAAATCACATTTCATTATCGAAACAGAATATATTACACCACATTTCAAGCTACCAATAATTTGATCTTCCTTTTTTAGCTCTCTTTAGTTTCTCTTGTTTTATGTTCTATTTGTGTTCATTATTGAACAATTGTTAATCAAGCTTCATTCATTCAGTTAATTGAATCCGAGTGAAGCCTGTAGTAATACTAAATCTGATCAACTTTTTTTGTGCAACTGATAATTAAACTTCATAATCTCCTGCTGTTTTTTTCGTTTCATTCTTTTGTCGTTACCAGTTCAATAATTTTTTTTCTAATTTTTTTCTATTTACTTTTCTTCGCAGGATGTTGGTGGCCAAGAAAAAATTAGACCTCTTTGGAGGCATTATTATATAGGAGCTCAAGCTTTAATTTTTGTAGTCGATTCATCTGATCGCGACAGAATAGAAGAAGCAAGACAAGAACTATACCGAATTGTAAACGATAGAGAAATGAGGGATGTTATTATTTTAATTTTTGCCAATAAACAGGATCTCCCAGAAGGTAATGTATCAAATTCAACAATACATATCAATTTCCTCTAACCGATTTACACATTTCGATTGTTTTCCCTCAGATGGTGAAATAATTGTAGTTTATTTATTCATTCATCATTAGATCTTTATGTTTGCTCTCGTTTATTGTCGTCTCTAGCTTTAGTTTATCTCATTTTATCTCATCGTGCATGCTATTTATTACTATCTTATATTCGCAAGAAACTTTTCTTAATTTAATTACAAGTCCTTCTTTGACTGATTCAGCTATTACACTTTTATCTTGATAGACTTTAAGTTGTTATATTGTATTTTTTCATTCTTACAATAATGTGTCAAGCACAGTATCCTTCATAATTTTCCAATTCTATCTCTAACAAGTTAATTTTAATAGAAATATCCTTCAAAATACGACGATAATAGATAGATTTAACTGCATACTTATTTGAAAAATTTTCAGCACCGTCTTATCGGTTGAAAGAGCTGATCAGTTTAAAACTAAATTTTTTTCTGTCTGTTACTTTTTATTGATTTCATTATTTTATTTGTACTTTAATAACTCTTTTTTCATTCTCTTCTCTATTACAGCTATGAAACCTCAAGAAATTCAAGATAGATTAGGGTTGACAGCTTTAACCAAAAGAAGCTGGCATGTTCAATCATCTTGTGCGACAAGTGGAGATGGATTATATGAAGGTTTAACCTGGCTGATGGATAATTACAAATCCTGAGGTTATTTCTAGGATTAAATTGTTGATTAGAAAAACAAATTATATTCCATTTTTTCTCTCTTAATTGAGCCTCCACTAAAAATGAACGCAAGAACAAAACAACACAAAAGAAAACACTCCAAAACCGACATTAGCTGAGACAACTCATTTCAACTTTACTTAACCACCAATATTGTTACCCTTGAACTATTTGATAATTCAAAGTTTTCTCATCATCTTTCAACTATCAACTAAACTTTTCTCTTTCCCCATTTTTTCAATGAGGAAATACTGTTTCCATATCATTAGATGCAATGTCCGTCTAAACGAAAAGAATTTCTCTTTTTTGCCTTTTTCATTCCTTCAGTTTTTTTTATTTACTTTTAATTTCAATTCGAGAAAGTTAATACTCTAACTTGAAATTATGAAAACCTCTTTTGATTCGAGAAAAAAATCAGAGACTTTATTTCATATTAAAGCTTTACTAACAGCTTCAATTCCTGATTGAGCTTTATTCTGATCCCTGAATAGTTAATTTTTGTTTTATTCGGACCGTAATAGTGGTTAAACAAATCTTGAAATGATCAAATCCCGACGGTATCCAAATATAATAAGCTAACTACTAGAATTACTATCTTTGTTAGTGCACAGTAATCATCCATTAACAGTTTCGATAAAACACAGATCGTTTCATTTGATCTTTGCTTATTCAAAATACCTAGCTAACTATTCAAACGTAAATATTATTTACGTAACTCCGAGTTATACTGATCTAATTATCACTCGTTTGAGTTGACTTTCGTTCTTGAAATGGGAGATTTCTTGAATTGAATCCGATGTTGATTTAACTAAATGTAATGTTAAAATGTTTAATCTGTGCCTGAGATAATAGTTATGAATAAAGAAATAAACTATTAATATAAAGTGTGAATAAATGAGAAATAAATTTGAAACCTTGCAAAATTTCATTTATTAATTATCACTTCTGGAGGCAAGTGAAACTTTATGAGCCGTAATTGATTCATCAGCAACAGCAAGGACAATATCTGAGTATTCATCACTCATGTAAAGATGGCCTAAGTTATCAGCTAAACAAGTGATATGGTTGATTTCACCAACAGGTACATTCGTCGCGGCTGATGTTGCGGAGGTTGATGAAGTTGATAGATTAGCAAGATCATGTTTATCACCCATCTTGCATATGATATCAGATTCAAATGAAAAATACATCATTTTAGTCACTCCAACAATTTAAGAGCAAAAAAAATATCACCGTAGATGCCATCCGCTCTACTCATTAAGTCGTCGATCTTTAAGTCTGTAGGAAAGAAGAAAGGAAATACCCTTAAGACCAAACTTCGACACTTTCTTCACTAAATATTTGCAATCTAAATACTAAATCTAAATAAATGTTTATTCTTTAGTCCTGGCCATGTTTGATTAAATTAAATGCTAATGGCTGGTCAATCAACATCGAGATTCATATGAATCTCAATAAAAAACGAAATTAGAGCAGAAATCGCCTTAAATCTTCTAGAAAAACTTGTTCTAGCATGGGAACCTCCATCAGAGGCAATTCTTCTGATTCATATTTGGTTACATACATTAATCTATTTGGAGTGAATTACGGAAAGCTATTGAATGTATTATAGAATTTAAACATTGCGCCATTCAAGTTACTTTTTCTCTCAATCAGAGGAGCTGATGCTAAATAAAAAGACGCCCAAGTTTTATTATTATTATTATTTTGTTTTCGCTTTCATTAGAGTTTTATGTCTATTGGTTAATTATTGATCATCTTAAATTAATCTTTCTAGTGTCATTTTAAATTTTGTTAATCTCAACGCATTTAAAAATGGTTCAAGGCGGTATGTCCTGTGTTAAATACCTCCTTGGTGTTTTCAATTTTGCCTTTTTCTTGTCATCTATTGGTATCATCACATTGTGTGTCCGATCCATAGGGATGCCTGAATCAGCAGAAAAGATTTTGGATGTTGATAATCGCCACTTGATTGTTATGGTAGCAGCTTCTGTCGTCCTCTTAATCATATCTTTCCTTGGCTGTTGGGGTGCGCTTCGAGAAAACCATTGTATGCTGGTTTCTTATGGAGTTCTTCTTCTCATCATTATTTTAGTAGAGGTTGCTGTGGGAACCCTAGCCTTCCTTTATAGTAACAAAGTAGAGGAGCTTGCTTACCAAGCAATGAATAAAACCATGTCTTCGTATGTTATGGATGATGAAAATTCAACATCTACCAGGCTTATCGATGATTTACAGAAGAATGTTAAATGCTGCGGAGTTTATAATTATACCGATTTCCTAAGTAGATTTGATAAACTGCCCTTATCTTGTTGTGGTAAGCTCAGAGCTGTATCAGCACTCAAGCCAATCACCGATCTGGAAACAAACACCACTGGCTCTCAATTCTTTCCCTACAACTCCAGAACTGTTGGAGCTTCTGATCGCAATGAGACTTGCCTTCCAAATGAAGCTTTCACGGAAGGTTGCGCTCACAAACTTTGGGATTTGATGTATAAATATTACGGTCCCATCGGTGGTATCTTGATTGGAGTGGCTGTAATTCAATTACTTGGATGCATTTTATCTTGCGCTTTTGCTCATTCTATCAAACAAGACTATGAAGTGGTCTAATCATCAAGTTAATACTTGTACCAACCTTTTTCATGTATTACCTGACATCCGTCTGTCTTAATCTCTCACCCTTACCCTCCACCTTCATCCTTACTTTCCCTCTCGTCTTTTTGCACTTTTCTCTGTATCCTTTTTCGTGATCTGTCTATGATCAGTTTATTTTCCTCATTTTTCTTGCATTTAATCATTCGTCTCAAAAATCAAAGGACATAATTCACCTAAATAGCGAGTAAATGTAAACCACCAAAACTTGGTTGAATATTCAAACCTTTTTTATTGAAAACCATTCTTGATCAATAACAATTATATAATAAGATAATTAATAATCCTCTTTTTCCTTTAAGGTTCTTTTTCTATCAGCGATTCTTAAATTAATAACCCAATTTCGGATCACCTTCATTTTTTAACTGCTTCAAACTACAAGGCTCAAACAAATCAACCCCGAAAGTGCAGTAAGAGAATCACGCACATAAAGCATACAAAAAAGAAGTGAAAGAAAATCTCTTGATAATGGGACAAGAGAATCAAACATCTATAATTAATCTGTATCTTGATTTTCTCATTAATGTAATAATGTCTACTGGTAGCTAAAGAAGATCTTTGTCATCCCATATTATGTCTCATTCTTTCTCTTTCTCTAATTTGTTTGTGTTTCATTGCTCACATTTTATTATTTATTACTTTAACGGTGTTTGTTTTCCCATCATGAAATTAACAAGTGTATATATTTACATTAAATATATTGGTGAGAAATCATTATTTCTGTTTCATTTTTTTCTGATTTTTTCGTTGAATCGTTAAATATTCTGAGGAAATGGATGAGGGAAATTACCTGATTACTGAATGTTACATTTCAGTCAAATGTTTACCTTGTTTTATCCCTAAACCGTTACTATTTCCAAGTTACGGTTCAGTATCTTAACAGATTAAAATCATGCATTAATCTATCCAGATGGCAAATAGGCCAAACAGACTATTATGACATTATTATTGATAGCCTTTTGTTTAAAATTACATATTTTAATTTGCTTTTAAACTATTATGATATGCTCAACAATATATAAAATACAGAAGTGCAATATTTTCTCTTAACTTTATCCAACTGTTATTTCAACTATAGTTGACTTATCGCCATCAAAATCAATCTTTATTGAGTTGAGAGGAAGACTTTATTGAATCTCAAGAGCTTGAGATAGTCGATTATCATAATATAATAATTCAACAATCAAAAATATTTAATTTCCTGTTTCTCTTTTCAGGCATTTATGGTTCAAGAGATTTTCCATTTGTCATTATTTGAATAGATAGATGTTTGAATAATAATTAAAATGACTAAATCTACCTCAAAATTACGAATTCTATTGAATCTATTTGTACTTTAACAAAATATAAGCACCCAGAAAGTCAATTTGACATCAATCTAGTTTGTATAGATGAACCAGCTTTAACTCAAAGTTATACTGATGTATTATATTATCACCTGTTTGATGACTGGCTTGACTTTTCGCTCTGGAACTGAGATATTTCTTGAATTGAATCAGATGTTGAATCAACTGAATAAAAGTGTGAATAAAAATTAAAAGAGGAATTTCGAAACCTTGAAATTTTCATTTATTATTATTTAAATCAACAAAAACAGAATTAACAAAAATAACTGAAAACCCAATTACATTAGATTTCATGTATTAAGAGGCATTGTGCCTTTCTATGTAATATTTTCGCTTTTAAATTGAAAACAAATAAAAATTTAAGACGAATGTAGTAAAGCAAATTAAGCGTAATTTGTGACGAAAAAAGTGAAAGATTATTGACAATTGATTGTCATATGAATGTGGCGATAAAGTTTGATTTAAATTGTTAGTTCATAGTCGAAGTAGTGATGACGCAATAGCGGGAGGTGGAAGGAGATTCGATTCCCTTAATGAGTCTGATGCCGGACTTGGAGTGAAATCAGAGGCCGGGCATTCAAAATGCACACAGTGAAATACTTCGTTTGCTGAGTTATAAGTTCCAGTAATTCTTATATAAACGACTGGACGCTTAGAGAATGAAATAAGTTGCCATGATTTACAAAGCACATCACGACGATCAGCAACCATTTGCCAATTAAGATAGTCAACTGAAACTTCGATGTAGTAACTATAAGTTCGCTTATCTATATCCCAAAGCAGAAGCTTCATTGAATCAACCACATAAGGTTGAGCTAATTGTATTACGATTGCTCCACTGCCAATTTGATGACACGTATAACCAGTTTCCCAATCATATTCGTTGTACTTTCCGTTTATTAAAGCATTGCGACTTCTGCTCACTCCTTCAATGACTAGGGCGGAGTTTTCAATGGTGGCAACATTATGATCAGGAATAACAAGTCCATTAGAATCCAACAGGAAGGGTCGATTGGTAAACATACATTCAAAAGAAACGAGTAAAAAGAACCTATTAACCGTACTTTGAGTACCTCGAATACGAATATATTTAACCACTCTAGGTTCAAAGTAAACTTGCTGCCAAGAACGACATAAATATTGAGTATGGTCTATTATTCGAACCCAATCAACGCGATCCATAGAAACTTCAATATGATACGAGTAAGCTCGCAATTCTTTGTCCCAAAGTAACATCTTGATATGGTTGATTATACACTGAACGCCCAATTCAATCACAATACCTTGACCATCTGCGTCATCAATTAAATGTCGAGTGAATCCTTTCTCAGTATCGTAGTTTGAAATATCACCATCCAACAAAGCTGATTTATTGTCTCCAGTGAGAACTTGTGCTTTTAATTTAGGCTTGGCGACATTTTCTTCAGGCCTGAGGAGACCTCGATATCTTAAATCGGTATTACGAGATAACTGGTATTGTTGTATGGCATCTAAAATAGCATCAGCTGAAACAAGGCTACTGGGTCTAACAATGGTTAATAAATCGTTCAATTTGATAAGAGGCAGTCTAATACACGAAATAATATCATTTATAGGTGCATCTGGATTAGCCTCAAACCAAGATTTCACAGCTTTGAAAATAATAATTTCATCGGCGCAGAATGAGTCTCTGCTTAGGATTGCTTTAACTGTGGTTGGAGTTAAAGTTAAAAAAGTTTCATTTTGAATGATAGTGAGAGCATGTTGGTCGATAAAACTGGAGCAAACTTCAGCAAGTGATGAGAGACCATAAAGAACAGAAGCCTCATAAAACAGACAAGCATTCTTAACATTTAAAACAGCTTCCATGAATTTTGCAATCGAATCTTGGAGTTGAATAAAACCATATTTATGGGCTAAACCTAACAGCTCTAATAATCCATCTTCACGAAAATATGTTAATGACATACGACCACTGTAAATATATTTTAAAAGGTGCTTGAAAGCGGTTAATGAGGTTGATTTGAGTTCAATCACTTTCTCCTGGCTTTCTTTCATTCCACCAAACAACATAGCTCGAAAATAATCACTTCTGGAGGCAAGTATAACTTTATGAGCCGGAATTTTTTCACCAGCAACAACAAGGACAATATCTGAGTATTCATCATTCATGTAAAGATGGCCTAAGTTATCAGCTAAACAAGTGATATGGTTAATTTCACCAACAGGTACATTCGTTGCGGCTGATGTTGCGGAGGTTGATGAAGTTGATGGATTAGCAAGATCATGTTTATCACCCATCTTACATATGATATCAGATTCAAATGATAAATTCACAGTCGATAATTTTAGTCGATCCAACGATTAAAGAGCAAGAAAAACATCACTTGATGAACCAATCAAACGATACCACCATGAATACCATCCGTTCTACTTATTATTAATAGATTAAAAAAGCCTGCAGGAGAAAAGAAGAAAAACCATCAAAACCAAACTTCGACATTCTCTCAGTGAACTGCCCAATTAATTTAATTAGGACAAATGACTGTAGAAAGCATATAACAGTTGAAATAATCTAATGTAATAACCTATGTAATAACATGACTATGAATTTGAATATTACTGTTTATACCAACTGAATTGATAAATAAAAATGTAAGACATCTATCGATGTTGTTGTTACTTGTAAAACTTACCAAGACAAGTTGTTTATTTGAACAAATCATTTCTAAATAAACTGACCAATATAAAAGCCATCAGTAAACAATAACAAAAAATAGATTTGTAATTTGTTAAGACACATTCAAAATAAAACTATCCATTTCGAAATAAAGATCTTGTCAACGGTAGTCAAGATGGGGAGTAGAAACAAGATGTATGTAAATATCTTTAGAATCACTTGAGTTGTTTTAATTATCTTTTCATTAATACAGCTCTATCAGAAGTGATATTATTAAGTTAATTACGATGGTATAATTTTAAATAATCTGCTAGTAAACTAACATTTATTTAAGAAACTGAGAAAAGCACAAATAAGATGCGATCATATGATTTTGATGATATTGACAAGAGATGGCGTTGTAAATGTAAACATAAAAATGTGCATTTAATTTTTTTCTAATTAACTCTAATTAATTAACTTAATTATCTATAGTCTATACATTAAATTATTCCTTAACAACCTAGAAAGAGCCTTAATCCAAAAAACCGTGTTCAAATCGGTGTATTACCAGGTAAGACTTGCATGCTTTTCATTTTGCAGTTTGAAATTAAGAGTAAATCAAAGAGCAAATATCGATCAATTATTAACAGTTAAATAAATTTTATCATGTTGATTGTCCTTTTGAAATATAATTGCGGTCAGAGGTTTAAAACTTTCTGGTTTACCAAATAAATTAACCTTTGACTAAAATACGCGTACTTGACCGCAAAATAGAGCACTAGCTATTCTCACGACAGCTAACTTTGAGAGGGATGACTGTAACTCAATTTGAAATTTTCTCAACGAATTGAGTGTAGCTACAGTTTATGTTTTCAGCATTCTTCTCTTAATTAAACTCGTATTTTAATTTTGAAAGATTCGAAATGTCCAACAGTATCGTCTCTCATCTTAATTTGAATCTTGAACATTTTCACATGTATTATTCAACAGTGACTCCATTTAGTCAAGTGATTTCTGAACTTAATTTGGAAAGTAACTTTAATCAATCTTACCATTGTGTCTTCAATCGAATTATATTGACATCCAAATCAGTTTTTGATATCAAGAGGCTCAAATTAATCAAGCCTATTGATCAGTCAAGGTTAAAAGAAAACTTGAAAGAACGTCTTGGAGCATATTACCATTCTCAAAATGTTTCTAGCAACTCCATTAGGCTAGATTATGTTCTTAGTTACTATTCGAGTCCACCATTCAGTAAATTTATAAGAATGCTTGATCCAGTTTCTACAAATTACCTGATTCGTGCTTGCTCATTCTTCGAATTTATCGATGATTCATTTATTTTGCAAAGAACTGGCCCTTATTTTTGCGATTTCGTATGGAATAAAGATCCTCCAATGTAAGTTGTAAGATATTAACCTATTAATGATCATCAAAAAAGTAAAAGCCTACTAATCTTTTTTCTTTACTCAGATTGGAATCATCGCGATTTATAAATCCCAACAAAGACAGTGCCAAAAGACAGATTGAAACAGATGACTTGCCGCGCAAGAAACTTTATCCAGCCTGCGATAATTGGTGTAACAAATTTAAAAGTTTAGATCGTCACAGTCTACCTCCAATTACCAAGAAGAAAATGTTGTACGGTAAACAAAATTATCGTTATTTTAATAGTTACCTTGATGTCACACCTCGAAATCTCACCTCAAGAATTTTCAGTTCAGTTGACACTGAAGTAAAAGATCAACTACCATTGGAACCACTGACAAGTACTTTAGATCAAACCTTGAAACTCAGCAAACGTTGTAAATTTATAAATCTTTTGCACAAATTCTGTCCTGCTGTTGACACAACGATATCTTTGGATTCATCAGAAGCAACGCAAAGCTCACTAAAAAGTTACAATGATCACAATCAAGTCATCTCTTTCATGTACAGTGTTTATCATCATTTGTTTCCTCAAAAAATTTTTGGATCTCGTTCTAATTGTCAAGGCATTTTTGAAAGATTGAAATTATTGGTGACCACTGGGAGTAAAGTGCGGTTCATTGTCTCTAACTTCAGACCACCATCTCTAGATCTAGACTCTTGTGGTTGGATGAACAATTTAAAATGTATACACAAAAAAATTTACATTTTTGATTTCTTTCTTTTCTGGTTGGTCGAATATTTCATTAATCTGCTGAAGAATCATTTTTATATTACTGAGTCAACAAGCTCAAAATTATATTTTTACACTTATCCTGTTTGGAATAGTATCCAGGACAAATACATCAATAAACTAGTCAAAGAAGGTAAACTTAAACCTGTTGAAATTCAAGAGATTAAACAAGAAACTCACATGGACAAGCTTTTATTAAGAAGCTCGAATCTTCGATTTATACCTCGATCTCGTAAATTAAGAATAATCAACAGATTACGAATAGCTGGTAAAAATGAGACTCGTACTTGTCTTCAGGTGTTATCTTATTTTCTCGGTCGAATGGTTTGTTCCTCAGCATCACAAAGGCATCGACAAAATATTGCTAAACTTCAAACAATGATGAAGTTGTCTGAAAGTAAAAAACTTTACTTTGTTCGTGTCGATATCGTCAATTGTTACCCTTCCATCGATCAAGGAAAATTGTTTGACTTAGTCTGCAATCAACTCGAACAGCAGTTTTCCTATGCAACAACGAAAGATCCATTGAAAATTAAAGAATTTGATTTGGTTAAATCATGTGTTACTAAATTAGCTGTCAAAAAACACCATTTTAGTAATGAAAGCAGGACACAATTCACCGAACTAATAAATCGACTTTCATCTAACCAAAATAATTGTGTGGTTGTTCCCAAGCGTTCATTAACTAATTATTTTCTGCAAGATATACGAGCTTTATTTCGGAGTTACATTTTAACACCTTATCTGCGTCTTGGACCGAATCGCTATTATCAACTTCTCAAAGGAATTCGTCAAGGAGGAGCATTATCGAGCGATTTGTGCTCGTTTTTCATCAGTCACGTATTAGATCGAGTGATTGATGATTTTGGCTTACAGAATGAAGAAGCTCGTTTAATAATTGAAGACGATATAGTCTTTGTTACTTCTTCGCTTGAAAGAGCACAACGATACTTGTCTTTAATGTTGAATGATTTTCCGAAGCATGGTTTGGAGATAAACACCAAGAAATTACAATTCAACTTTGATTTTCCAACAAACGGTCTTTGCCAATCAGAATTTTTCACATTTTTCGGTCGAGATATCTATTTGAATTCCAAAAAAGTTCTTTCTAATTATGACAAATATCAAACTGAGAGCTGCCAATATTTCTTTAATTGTAACCCTTTTACTCCGAAGAATGAGCTTCGCAAAAGTTTAATAAGTAAGTATCCATTATGTTCCTGAATTCGTTTATTCAATTTCAGCTTTTCTCTCTTCACAGATCAGCTTAATTTATCGATGTTACCCTGGGATCTCGACTGCAGTATGAATGATGATAAATCCGTTGCACTGAACATTTACCAGAGAGCTTTATTACAGTCGTCCAGATTATCCTGTTATCTTGTTTCTTCGCCAAAATACCGTTCTCTGCAGGTACCCAAGTATTGGATAAAATTTGCAACCGGTTTTGCAAAGCATTTATTTGCCATAAAAGAAAAATGGATTGCGAGAGGTTTAATCGATTGTCCATTTACATTAAATTTTATAAAATGGTTAATAAGCGAAGCCATCTACAAGCAACTCGGAACTTTGAGAATGAGACATCGTAAAACTGAGAAAGAAATGTTTGAAAAATTCGTAAAGACTTCACGGAAAAATGTTCCGCATATGATTCGTACCAATTTTTTTACATATGTTTTGAAAGAAAACACTTTTAATATAAACACTGTGATTTATCTTTGAATTCAGTCATTAAACGATGCACTGTGATAATCTCAAATAGAAGTGGTTGATTTAAATAAACAATATCGACAGAACCGATGTGTATTAGTATGCATACTGAATTTATTTCTTGATTTTTCAAAGCTACACTAAACATATATCTGTTTCCAATCCTTCAACTCAAGAATCTTTTTCTGGGTACTTAAATTATACTCGATTTACCAGAAAGTTAACGAACATAATCATGTAAGTCTAGAACGTAGCACATATGTAGCATTAACTTAACTTTGAAGTTACCTGACTTATCTGTTTATGCCAGCCGAGTCACAATCAAGGAGAAACATTAATAATATCAAACACACTATGGATTTGAATATTGAAGAAATAAACGCGGAAGCAAGTAAAATTCGAGTAGTTTAAATTAAACAAGAGATTTAATTCAAGTGAAATAGTGAAATCTAAATTAAACTTGGCCAAAGCATGATTCTTACTCGTCTTCCCATTGCTTTAGCAGGTAAATTTTTCTGGAATTTAGCACGAACAACTCCTGAGTTACCATGCTCTCGAGTGACTTTACCCCAGATAACTCTAACCTTTGAATATTTTCCTTTCCTCAAAGGAACGGTTGTCTTATTCTTTGCTTGATACATGAAGCAGCACTTCTTTCCAACGTAGAATCTAGAGTCAATTCGTTTGGTAACACCGTCAATTTTCAACAAGGCAGTGTGTTCGGTCTGATTTCTTAAGCTTCTCTTGTATCCTAAGAAGATGGCCTTTGAATACAATCGACCTGGCTTGGCTGCAATCCGTTTACGTTTAACCGCAACAGTACTTGCTGGTTTGGTTGGTTTGGTTGGTTTCTCTGCGACTTTCTTTTCCATTCTGCACTAAAAGGAACACATTCACAATAGAAATAACATTAGTATTGATAGATTAAAAACACCAAAAATGAATATAACACTTACCTAAATTAATTAATCAAATAGAATTGATTATTTTATTAAATTAAATAACAAAACCAAAACTAAAATACCTCTTTAATTCACTAGTAAGAAGTTGCTTACTTGAAGACCGACTTAAATTTCCGTTTCCAGAAAGTAACCAAGGTGATAGAAATGATACCGCCCAATTTGAATTTGAACAACTTGAAGCTCAATTTATTTTATTGAATTTAATGTTAATTTTACTTTAAACAAGCAATAAAATTATATTTTTCTCAATTCATTTGCTCCTTTAATATTTAAAAATCAAGAAAAATGATTGAATAATCATTTTTCGCACTATAATCGTCAATAATTACAATTTTCAATTCTGAATTTTGACCTTCTTTGCAATCATTTTTAAAAATCCGGGAATAAAAAATCTCAATCAGAATCACATGAATCAAATCAAATATTTTAATAATTTTACCAGGAAATTACAATCAAAGATCATTAAATTAAAAGCATTAACTAAAAAACCATTCATCTTTAACAATCTGCTAAGTCAGAATATTTTGATCAAAATGACTTTTAAAAAAGATTCTGTTGAAAATTTGATGTAAACGATGAAATGAGCAATCACATAATCAATTAGCTAAAGTCAATGGAAATGAAATTCAATAATTACAACAATTGTGTAATAATAAACACTAATTGAAAGTTTTAAATCAAAAATGAAACAATGGTAGCCAAGCTAACGCCATCTTTTGATGAAAACACTGGTGTCAAATAGTAAATTTTTAATTTAACCTTTTAAAATGAATTAATATTTTAAGTTTTGATTATCGTGTTTTAATCCAAGCAATAATTAAATTAAGATTTCCAAATAAGTATCATTGTTAAGTAACAATCAACACGCTATCATCAAGCAATCGGTTTCTTGATATCATCGAAATACAACTTTACAAGTTAAATCTTATCGTTAAGTTAATATTTTGAATCGATCAATCTTTGCGTTTCAATGTGCTTTAAATATTGGCCTGCAGATCACCGAAGGATTGTACCACAGTAAACCAAGTAAACTTTCAGTGAAACTCTTTGATTTCATTAAGTCACTCAGGAAATTAGGCAATTGACTCAAATCGAAGTATCATTTGGACATCTTTTTACTGCACTTCTGGTGAAAGTGGTCATTGGTATTCAGTTATAGCCCAGTTGCAACTACGTATAAACTTAAACTATTTCAACCTATACCATTGATTTAAGATGATTATATTAATCGGAATTGCGCAAAGCCGAATAAAATAACTCATCAAAGTCCCACCTTTTATTATAATAAAGTAAGTCTTTGATAACTTAGGAATTACAGCTTATTTAGTTAACAGATAAATGTTCAAGTTTTCAGTTTACTTTCAGAGTTGCAGTCCTAACAATCAAATCCTATCTTTTTTTGGCTATTTCAACTAACCTCAATCCCAAGCTATAACCAAACAAACTGTGACTTCAAATTGTATTTGTGACTTTACCTTTGGCTGAGTTTTTGGTCTCATTTGTTTCAATTTTGTTCATTTGTTTTACCCTTGGTTAACCATTGATACCGACTGAAATCATCTCAACATCCAAAGATCAAAGCGCATCAAGAATGATCTCAACTTGCAAATTATCAACCATTTGTTGGTTAAATTTGATCAACCTAACACTTTGCCTGTATCTCATTGCTTCCATTAGTTTAGTTGGTTGTTCATCTCTCCGTTGGTTACCAAATTCAAATGATCTTACCTTTCAATCAAACGGTGATGATCGAGTTTCACCTTCCAATTACAACCTGGAATCAATCAGTAAGGAATGGATTCAATGGAGAAATATGCTGAATGAACTGGAAAAACAACGACAATCAAATTTGGATTCAATTCCAAAGTAAGTTAAATTATATTAACAATTCAGTCAACTGTAAACATTGAAATGAATATAAGAAAAAGCAAATCCCGATAAACTCTCAATCTTATTACCATTACAATCATCAGTTTATTATAAAGCATCTCAAGAGAATCAAAATTTACTTTGATCGTCACAATTGAAACAGTTTACAATTTGTAATACAAATTATCTATTAATATTGATTCTCAGTTCAGCCAACCTTTCAAATAATGATATTAAAGTACACAAATCAAAGGGATAATCAGGAAACAATTTTCATTTCCTTTCCTTTTTATAAGATAATTTAACGATTCTTAGGAACAGCCAAGCAATTTGCTGAGTAATTGTTGAATATTAAAGTAATTACAAGTAAAATTAAATCTTCTTTACTTCTTTCAATCGTTCTTTGATGGTTGGCAAAAATTTCAAGTCCAACAGATTTGATCATTGAACTTCAAGTCAATAGTTACTTTGTTTTCATAAATAAATCATTTGTTGGCAAGAGATTGACCATTTATCTTGAAAGATCAATTGAACAATTTAATGTTTTCGTTTAACATAATCCTGTAATATTTTGAAACCTAAAATACGGTCAGATTAAAGGGATTTAAAAGCAATTTTGGTTATTTGCTTTGGTTTCAGTCGATGGACTAGACGTTGAGTTGAAAATTGTATGAAACTTGTCAATACATCATCATTAAAACAATCATCATTTTTACAGTTTTCAACAACAACATGAAAAAGGATTAACAATGAACGCTTCCCTTGA
This sequence comes from Tetranychus urticae, assembly GCF_039701765.1. Taxonomy (NCBI): domain Eukaryota; kingdom Metazoa; phylum Arthropoda; class Arachnida; order Trombidiformes; family Tetranychidae; genus Tetranychus; species Tetranychus urticae. The sequence continues at coordinate 16,682,458 of NC_142958.1, read as the reverse complement.
AACCTTTTCAAAGGTCAATCAAATTGGTCAATCAACTAGAGTTAACCCAATAAATTAGTGCAATTAACTGAACCCACTGAACAATTTTAAGGTTATTCAGCTTTTAAATCGCACTTTATCAGATAGAAATGTTAACATTCAACTTTGGAACCAATTTGGTTACTATTAATAAGTTTATTCAACTTGTAATTTTTATCAACTAAATTGAATATTCACCAACTTAATCAATCCTTGTTAAGCTTAATTTTATCAAATTTACAATATTTTTAGTCTTTTGAATGTTATCCAGAATCTAAAATTGAAACCTTGTTTTGAAAGATTCCCTGTTGATGGCTACTTATTTCATTGAAATATTGAATGGCTATAAATTGAATTGATTTGGTGTAAACACCATTAACCTTTTCACCTCCAACTTCAGGGAGTTTTAAATGCTCGGTGATAATGTTAATAATATGTAAAGATTTATCTCATCAATCAAATCAATCAAATGAATGACAACTTGTCAGATGGAAACTATTTTATATACAAAATACATAATATATTAAAGATAACATGTTTAAAGTTATCAATGTGTGTGTGCTTCACATATTCAAAAGCTTTTCAGTGTTTACTTTCTGTATTATTGAAGTGCTAGACAAAATGATGAAAGATGAGGATAGAACACCAAACCAGAATTCTGATGATCTTAGTCAACTGCTACTTACTTCACCATCTTGATCGTCTTTCAAATTGAAAACTATTCATTTTACAGAATGAAAAATTGAATCCATTTCTTTTGCCCACGAAAAGCAAACAAAACGCTATTTATTTTGCCATTGCCAATGAACAAAGCAACTCTTTCCATTGTCATATCCTGAAATCATGATAATCATATTATTTCTTTCACTCCTTGATAAAGATTTAAAGCATTTTCGTGAAATATTGCTTCAAAATTCTGGGAATTTATCATTTAGAAATGCTTCAACCTTCGATAACTTACATTTTTTACGAATTCAGTTTCTCACACGCAGTCTAGTAATTGTCAACTTTGCAATCGTAAGTTAATATTTATATTGCTGCGAATGATGAATCGCGTCTCATCTTTTATATATTATATCAGTAGTTTAAGAATTTGAGGAATATAAGAACTTAGAACTTTAAGAAACGAAATTTGATTTCATTGGATGCACTTGCTTCCATGGCTGTCTATTTAGATTAATGGACATGAAATAGAATTCAATTTTTGTGGAAGATTCAGGATGGATTGGTTCAGATTTGGGATTAGAAATAAGATAAACTCAACATTAACTGGTGCATTTACAATTAAAAGTCCTGGATTCGAATCATTCCGAGATAAATGCTGAAAACTAGTAAAGAAATCGTGAAGATTAAACTGAATAACTATGTTAGAACTATGTGATTAAAATTTTGATCTCAAAGACCACAATTTTTAAAGGAAAGATTTACAGATGAAGAGAAGTTGATTTAGGTTTATAAATCTTGAGAAACTTTCACGATCTGAAAGATTAAAGTCTCGTAAAATCCGTGAAATCGTAAAATGAACAAGGAAAATGTAAAAAGCTTTAAGTTTGGAGCTGTTTGGAGTAACATTAACAATGATAACTTTGTTGTGTGCCACTCTCTTACAGATTGTTAATTACACATTGAATACATGAGTTGATACTGAACAAGCGTCCTACTTGTTGTATTCATGATCTTGTCTCTTTAAAATATTGTAACACACACAGTTAGCACACAGTTGATAGTTGGCTGCACATTATTGATGTGAAAACATATTCATTGCAAGGAGGAAAGAGTTCTGATGAGCTCTGTAAGTTTAGTTAAGATCAAATTGTGAGCACAAAAGTTATTCAAAAAAGCGATGCTCACGAAGAAATATTCCTTTCTACAGAAATAAGTTAGTTTTCAGACGAGCCAGCTACAGAAGTCCATATAAAGAGATTGAGCTGATTCCCTAGCATTTAACCACCTTATTTTCATTTATCTTGTTGCTTCAGGTACTAATATCTATTATCTGATCTAAGGAATGTCTTTCTTGGTAAAATAATAGAAAATTGCGATGCAATTAAAAGCAGTAGACAAGTAAAGACGTCAAACGGTTGCGAAGGGTTTCCTATTCTTTGCCGAAAGTGAATCAATAAATCATGAGACTTGGAAGAAGACTCTTCCTTTTCCTTCCTGCCTTCCACATCGAAGTTACTATGAAAAAGCAACAGATCTTATAATATTGCTGTCTCGCATTTGATATTCAATTGCAACTTAAACATTAACATATTATATGTCATCTAACATTCATCAGCATGTATGACTTTAAACGCTTTGAATGTGTAGATATTATAATAAACCTAGAATTGCGAGAATATCATTATGTTCATCATTTCATTGATTTCAAGTTAACTCTTTAACTAACAAATAAATGTTACAGGTCAATGTTTAAAGTAATTTACAAGAGGATTGAACTTCATTGGAACAATTACAATCAATGAGAGTGGTTTATACTCCATCATGGGCCAATGTAGACACTCTTGCTCACTCGATTCGCCCTTAGAAACAAATAATTCAAGCTTTTTGAAGTTTAAATAAGAAAAAAGCCTTTTTTGAAAGCCTTTTTTACGCATCAAAGTTGAACAATGGCAAGATTTGTTTTCTCAAGCAATTAAACATTTCATAAGGTCTTCCATTGTTTTAATTTCGGCTCAGTGCTCATAAATCTTTGCATCATTCATAAAGTTTCTCAAAATATCGTTCCATGCGTACATTTACTAAGTATATAATAATCTACGTAACTTTCCAGCTTTTCTCTTGTGTTTCAATTTCATATTCTTCCCATATTGACCCTGAAGCTCTTCTACTATCCACTATTCATAATTTCTTATTCTTAGATTTTTCTTCACTTTCCTCGATTTCCTCCAGCAATTCATCAATTTCTTTTCGAGATTCCTTTGATAGTTTTATAGACGGCTTTCCATTTCATTAACATTCCGTCGTTGCTTGTTTACCCAATTCAATGTATCTCATTGAATTATTAACCATATATTCCGCTCCTGAACCTGCATCATTAGTATTTTCAATACATCTTAATAACCGCTTGAATCTTGTCTCTGAATAAGAGTTACCCCGAAGGAAGACATTTGTAGCTACTAATGAGGATTGGCCAGCTTTGATTCAACTCAACCTTTCAATATTTAATCGTATTCCATAAATATTATAAATCATAATAGGAATAATCATTGATATCTTTATAATTTGCGCATAAATTAGCTCGAAATTGTCACACAAAACAATCAAAGTCTTATTGCTTTAGAAACTCAAGATGCAAATAAATTCTCATAATCATAAACATCTTGAGAAAGTTTTAATTGCAAGCAATTTACAGATTTAATGAGCAATCAAAGTCTTGAAATGGTCAAATTTGTACACAAAAAAGACCTCAAAAGAGCTTCGAATGTAAAATTTGAATGATTTATCGTTAAATTATGAATTGCAAATGGATTGAAATAGCGATGAAATTAATAAAGAAACAGACAAAATCTATTTGACATGCAGACTAACACAGTCAATTGTATTATAAAACACACTTTTTGATTTATTCACTATTATTGATTTAAAGGTCGTTCCCAATGAACTTATTCAAGAAAGCAAAAATTGAAAAAAACTTGAGAATTCATTCCATTCCAAATGATTTAGATTACATTTCCCATGCAACAATACAATCCTTTCCTCTCCCAGCAACAATAATTTAGTTTATAATATTTCAAACAAAACAAGATTCCATATCAGTTTAAATTGTAATTTTGTTATTATCCTTCATAATAATCTGAATATTAATGGTCCAAGAAAGAAAATAAATGTTAAAAAAGATTCTCTTCTAAATAATTCAAGTCAAATTCAAATTGCACAAATTGCATCTAAATTTCATCCAAATTAAAGGATAAACCTTAAAAAATTTATACTTTACCTTGTCAGATGTTTGTTTTGCATCTCAATAACAGTAATTGTTTGCTCATTAATACATTTAATTATTTTCATTTTACTTCATTAATGGAAACAAAAGCAAAAACTTAATCTTCATTTTCAATGAATTTGTTAATTTGTTTATTATTTCAATTCCCTGTTTTGATTTCACAGCTTCTAATTGTTTCAACATATTGATCAATAATTCAGAGTTTTGTCTCATTTAGCAGCAATAAATTGCTTTGAAACCTTAGCTTTAATTAAACAGCAACTTTTGCGTCTTCTTTCAACGCAAAATTAACTTCAATAGCAATTAATGTTGATTGAAACATTAAATTAATCAAGAGTTATTTATGAAAATGCAAAAAAAGAAGATGAAAATGATTAAAAAAAGCAAATCAATAACATTCAACTTTAGCGTGTAACCTGATCATTAAAGTTAATTTGATTGCTAATATCGATATAAATTCAACGATAAATCATTCAATAAGTTGACATTTTAAGATGGTTAATCATTGGAAAGGTTAATGGTTAACTTTGACGAGTAAATCAATGACTGGCAACCATTATCACTTGATTACAATTAATTTATAAATTTAGTTCAACTCTTGACGCTTCGATTTCCTGATAAGTTAATAAAATTGTTAGCTTATTGTGTTATAGTTATAATGTAATAACAATATGAATAGCATTTTAATAGTTATTGAAAGCTCATAGGAATTGTAAAACAATATTAAACTGTATTACTGCATATTATCGAAGTATTCAATCACTAGGAAAGTAGTCTTCAATTCTGATCGAAGCAAATTCAGATTAATGAATAATTGATGAAACTTTGAAGAGACAAACAAAAACATGATCACAACCTTGATCAGAATTAATAAATTGTGGAGAATAAGACAAAAAAAAACTCCCAACCATGTAAATAGCCTTTGGAAATAACAATAACAATGAAATTACATCGATAAAGCACCTTATTGTAAATCTAAGGCTAAAATTTTACAATTTTAGGCTCAAAAGAAACAATTTGTCGTTGAACATTTCGAAAAGTGGTTTCTTAAGCTTCCAAGATGAGAAAAATCTGATTTATATCAAGCATCATATTTACTAACCAAAGATATTCTCAATCATTCTAATATTCATGGTCAATACTGATGAACTTCAAGTATACAATTTGAGAAATAATCTTTCATTTGTTGAACAAGAAGCTAAATTTGGTTGAAACCAATATTTCTTGAGAATCAAGACAATTGAGGAAGTTTACAGATTTTAGAATTCTTTATTTCAGAAATTCTCATTGCAATGAAGTTTTTTTGCTGTTGAAGCTGGAAAACAAAGATTATCAAGTTTTATTTTCAAAATATCAATAATAATTTGAACGATATGATAATTTTGAATCAATAGAGCTTAAGATGAAAGATTGAGATTTTTTTACGTCAACAGTTTTGTTTTACCTTGCCTTGATTTTGGTGAATTACATTTTGATTTATCTTTTTCTCTGGTTTCTCCTTTTGCTTAGTGAAAAACGTGGATTAGATCTTGGCTTAAGACGAGGATTATCAGGCCAAAGAGCAGCCAAACATCTTGTTGGATTGGCTAATGCTGAGTTTGCTGGTGGACCTGGAAGGAAACGTTAAAGTTATCAATAATGCAAAGCTAAAGCACAATAAAAATTTCCAACAACAAAAACCTCCCAGAAAAGACATTGAAAATAGTGAAAATGATTTCTTCTTAATCTTGATAATACATTTTCCTCTCTGATTCAATCATTTCGCATTCTTTTCTTTTCACCCAAAATTCCCTCCAATTTAATCTCATTAATTTAATACATTTACTATTAAACCTTGATTTAACCTCTTCTAATCCCATCAGCTACCAAAAAAAAAATGAATCAATTCAAAATAATACTAATAATTAATCTTAGATTCAAGTTTGTTCAACAACATTCAATACCAGTTATTTTATCCGACAAGGAATGCTTAAAATCTTGAATTGTTGGATTCAAGAAATAAACTAAACTCAACAAAATTGATCAACACAATAATTTAGGACAATTAACAAAGACTGAAATTGAAACATCTTGTGATCCTCTTGATAATAATGGTGGAAGGTTCAGTTAACCAATTGTCCAGCAATTGCTATTGAATCTGCGAAAGAACCCAAAAAATCAATGTTAATAATGACTATTTACACGTTAATTTGATCAATTTTTATTTCTATAACAAAATAAGCTATTAATATAACAAAAAGAAAGGTGAAACAGTTACATTGAAATTGTTAATTTGAGTTTTACCAGTTAATTGATAGATGTTTCATGTTTCACCAAATTTATTGATTGTTATTTTTTCCCTTCTCCAACCCATTTTCAATGTAATTACAATTAGCTTGATGATTAAACTAAAAAAAGTTGATTCCTTTTTTTCATACTTGAAACAATCCCTTTTTACCCCAATTACAAATGAACTTGAATGGATAACAAAGCAATTAAATTAATTTACTTTTCACCTTTACTGACCACCAAATTGCTAATAATTAATTCATGTGATAACATAAATAATTAAATAAATTACAATTGTTAATAACAAGTAACAACAATCTGGTAAAAACAAAAAAAGTAAACAAAAATACAAATTAATAACCAGAAAAGTTGGCTTTTTTTCTGGTTCAAAAGTTGCTTTTGTTTGCCTAACCCAATAAAATGGGATTATATTGTTATATTTTGGTCTTATTGTTGGCTTTCCGATCAAATTATTATGTTTAAACACTGATTATTGGCGATTAAAATGTATAATTATTGCTATTGTATGAAGACATTTTCTGGTTAAACCAGACATTTGGTTGACTACTTTGACTAAATTTGATTCTGGTATAATTACTATTATTAAATTACTGTCCAACCGTATTTTGAATATTTGATGGTCGCTACAGCCTTACAATCTAGTCTGGTAAGTTAATTCATTTTGGGTTAAATGGCTTCTGGTTTGTCTCATTTAACAGTCCAAAGATGTTAACTTTATACAAATTTTCCTCAAATCCAACTGGTAACCATCATTATCATGATCATGGTTGTATGCTAATGATGATTGTGATGAATGAGCTGCGGAAATATTTACAATCAAGTGTTTTCATAAACCCAATTTGAACAATTGATTTTTTCTCAGCCATCTTAATTGATTAATCAATAAGTCGACAGTTGAAAATATAAACCTTTTAATAAGCTAAATCCAATACCAATAACTGAACAAAAGCTCAATATAAGGTTAAATAATAAATATATTTCAATGGAATAAGTTGATACCAGAAAAATGGAAACGACATAATGAATGGTTAAAGGCAAGAAAACTGGTCAATTGTTGTTGCCTTTTAACGGTAAAATAATCACTTTTGTGGGTAAATTTGATACTCTTTTGACTGATTGAAATTGATATCCAGATTAGGTTCTGGTTCTTGAATCTATTGAAAATCTCGAGACAAAGAAAGCAGATAACATGAAGACATAATCCAGTAAAGTCTCCAGTGAAATTTATAGTGTTATATTGAAATGCTCAGCTTTACTAACCATGAAAATGATGATAAGAAGAAGTAAAAAACAAAATGATGATGATGATGAAGAAGCTTGTAATAGAAGGAAAAGTTTCAATTCTCAAGTGTCTGGAAGGTGATGAAAGGCTTGGAGTTGAATATTAGTTGGCTGAGAATAATATAAATCGTATTCTCTTCATTCCATGTTTTTATTCATTCTCAGTGAAAATAATCTTATTTCAAATGTTCATTATGTTATTTGTTTATAACTTTTTTTTCCTTCTGTATTTAATATCAACATTGTTGTTTTGCCTTCAAAGGCCAAGTTGATGTGAGATTTTTTTTTGAACTTTTCGCCTTTTTTTCGTTTCTTTTTTTGTGTTTCATACAAAATGTATTATATATTTACCTTGACTTGTACATCAATTGCAAATTACACTTGGTAACAATAAATGACTTGAAGTTAATTACTTACACTTTGCACAAGGGACAAGTTGATGAAGAGACTGATTATGGTTGAGTTTAATTCAAAGTTTGGTAACATTTGAACATGATTAACATCTTTTTGAGTGATTAACTTCGAAAAAGATGAAACTTTTGGAATGAGCAGGTAACTAGAGTCAAGTATTTTCAATTAAATGATGCTTTTCAATGTTTTATTGATAGTCAAGGTGAAGCTTTTGTCCATTCAGTCATTTTTAACATTTAATAACTCAATAGATTCACTTGATTGCAAAGATTTTGCTGAGAAAGTCTTCTGTCTGTTCAAACGATCTATCAATAATTGCATAAAAATCTATTGAATTAAATTTTCTCCCAATATTAAGCAATTCAACTTTTATTATTGATCAATAGTAGCAACTGGAAAGCTTAGTCAGGTATTATAATAGCATAATAGTAAGTTTTTGAAGTTTTAAAGTTAGTGGATGGTTAAAAGATCATTGACAGAAACTTTGACTTTCGAGTTGAGAGTTGAGATATGTTGTGTTTGTAGCAACAAAAAATTAGTCCATCAATGCTATGATTTAGCTTCTCCGATCAGTAATTCTCGAGAAAGTTGAGGTCAAAGTTTTAACTTCGATTGGCTTTTACTCGATTATTGAAGCAGATCTTTGCGTGAAACTCATTTACTTGATTTGGAATTTGATGAGCAACCAGAAAATTCAACTATTTTACATAAGAAAATTTTCTGTCTCTGCAGAACAGATCAATTCGATTTTCCTTTAAAATTGGCTGCATTATATGACCGTGATAGTTAGCAAGCTAAAATTTATTATTCGTCGACAAGAGTTGTTGGCATATGTTAGTAAGTAAACACTTTGGTCAATCTACCAACAGATCTCTTGTTTTTGGCTATTGATCTGCAAACTTTGAATCTCGATATTGCGAGAATGATAGTACCTAAAATCATTATTTTTTGACAATCATTAGGGTGCATTATGGACTAAACAAAATGATATTTAGATCACTAAAGTTCCCACAGAAAATTTGAAACATTAATTACTTATGTTACCAGATTCTATGCTTTATTTATAAAGGTATATGGTTTTAAAACACAAATCTTTCAATGTTTTAGTCAAATAGTTTGCTTTGCAACTTTTGATGCACATATGAAATGTTTAAAAGATCATTGACTGAAATTTTGACTTTCGAGTTGAGAGCTGAAATGTTTTGTGTATGTAGAACGAAAACCGAGTCCATTAACGCTAAGAATTAACTTCTCCGATCAACAGTACTCAAGAAAATAGAGATCGAAGTTTAAACTTCGATCGCTTTTTGTCGCCTCATGGAGGCAGATTTTTGCACAAAACTCATGTACTAGATGTAACCATTGATGAGCAACCTGAAAATGCACTAGTTCCAAGAATAAAAACCCTCTGTTTCCGTACAACAGATCAATTCCATTTTCGATTAAAACTGGCCGAATTCTTTAATCATGATAGTTAGAAAGGTCAAATTTAGGATTCCTGGATAAAAGTTATTGGTGTACATCAGTGAGCGATAACTTTGCTCAATTTACTAACAGTTGCGTTGATTTTGACCATAAGCATTAAAATTTCGAAGCTTGATATCTCGAGAAAGACAGTGCCTAAAATCATTATTCTTTGACCAATAATTAGGTTTTGTTATGGACTATAATAAAATGAGATTTTAGATCATTGAGAACTCTAAGGATGTAGTTATAGCATTGATTACTTACGTTACCAGATTCTATGCTTTATTTATGAAGGTAAATGGTTTTAAACACAAAATCTTATGATATGTTAGTCAAATGCAAATGGTTTTCAACTTTTTACATAAATGAAATGTTTAGAAGATCATCGGCAGAAACTTTGACTTCCGAGCTGAAAGTTAAGATGTGTGGTGTTTTTAGGAACAAAAACTGTCTCCATTATTGCTAAGAATCAACTTCTCCGATCAACAGTTCTCGAGGAAATCGAGGTCAAAGTTTTAACTTCGATTGGCTTTTGTTCCCTTATGGAAGCAGATCTTTGCGTGAAACTCATTTCCCTGACCTAACTGTGAATAAGTAACCAGAAAATTCCCTTATTTTAAGTAATAGAATTTTCTGTCTCTGAATAACAGATCAATTCGATTTTCGATTAAAACTGGCCTTTCTCATTGACCGTGAATGTTAGTGAACTGAAAGTTATTATTCTACGCTAAAATTTGTGGGTACACATGATGGTTAGAACACTTTTTTCAAAATTTCAAAAGATCTCTTGATTTTCGGCCATTGGTCTAAAAACTTTGAATCTCGACATTTCGAGAATTATATTACCTAAATTCACCATTCTTTGAGCAATCAATAGATTTTTTTAGACGCTAAAACATGTAGAAATTTTGAATCATTAAAGCTCCTACATAAAGAGTTATAGCACTGAATACATATGTTACCAGATTCTATGTTTGATTTTTGCAGATAAATGGTTTTCCAAACACAAATTTTATGATGTCTTAGAATGATATTCGTTATTGAGTGAATTAAGTCAGATCGTCTCTTTGTTCAGTAATATTATGTTACAGGCCAATATTATTTATTAAAATCTAATAATTGAGCAAAAAATGGTGCTTTCAGGTAATATGGTTTTCGAGATATTAACACTAAAAGTTTTAAGGCCGATAGCCCAAAATCAAGAGATCTGTTGATAATTTGAAATAAGTATTCCAGCCATGACGTGCACCAACAAAATTTATCGTAGAATAATAACTTTTAGTTCTCTAAATTTTATGTCCAATGATAGAGGCCAGTTTTAGTCAAAAATCGAAATGATCTGTTATACAGAAATGGCAAATTTTATTACTTAAAATAAGTGAATATTCTGGTTGCTGGTCCACAGTTACACCAGGCAAATGAGTTTCACGCAAAAATCTGCTTCAACAGTTGAATAAAAGCCAATCGAAGTTTAAGCTTCGATCTCTATTTTCTCGAGAACTGTGCATCGGAGAAGTTTATTCATAACATTAATGGATGCAGTTTTTGTTCCTACAAACATTCCATACTAAAACTCTTAACTTGAAAGCCAAAATTTCTGTAAATGATCCTTTAAACATTTGATTCATGAAGAAGCTTGCAAAGCAGACTATTTGACTAAAGCACCATTTGCTTTGTGTTTAAAACCATTTACCTTCATAAATAAAGCATAAAATCTGGTATCGTAAGTAATGAATGCTATAACCTTTTCTTTAGAATCCTCAATGATCTAAAATCTGATTGTATTATAGTCCATAACAAAACCTATTTATTGGTCAAAGAACAATAATTTTAGGTACTGTCTTTCTCGAGATATCAAGCTTCGAAATTTTAATGCTTATGGTCAAAATCAACGCAACTGTTAGTAAATTGAACAATGTTATCGCACACTGATGTACACCAATAACTTTTATCCAGGAATCATAAATTTAAACTTTCTAACTATCACGATTAAAGAATGCGGTCAGTTTTAATCGAAAATGGAATTGATCTGTTATATAGAAACAGAAAATTTTAAAACTTAAAACAAGTGCATTGTCTGGTTGCTCATCAACAGTTTCATCAGCCAAATGAGTTTCACGCAGAAATCTGCTTCCATTAGGCGACAAAAAGCGATCAAAGTTTAAACTTTGATCTCTATTTTCTTGAGCACTGTTGATCGGAGAAGTTAATTCTTAGCATTAATTAACTCAGTTTTCGTTCCTACATACACACAATATCTCAGCTCTCAGCTCCTAATGCGAAAGTCTAAGTTTCTGTCAATAGCCTTTAAAAAATGCAAAGCAAAGCAGACTATTTGGCTAATACATCATAAGATTTTGTGTTTGAATAATCATTTACCTTTTAAATCAAGCATAAAATCTGGTACATAAGTAATCAATGCTACTATCTTTTTAGTAGGGCCTTTAATGATCTAAAATCTCATTGTATAAAAGCCAATAACAAAACCTAATGAATGCTCGCAGAATGATCACTTTAGACACTACCATTCTCGAAATATCGTGACTCAAAGTTTTACATCAAAAGGCCAAAATCAAGAGAACTGTTGGTAAATGGACAAAAGTGTTCAGTGCATTATGTACAGCAACAACCTTTATTGACGAATAATAAGTTTTAGGTCTCTAAATATTACGGTCACAGGATGCGGCCAGTTTTAAATGAAAATCGAATTGATCGGTTTTACAAAAATGGAGAATCTTATTTCTTGAAATAAGTTCATTTTCAGGTTGCTTATCAAAAGTTAGATCAGGCAAATGAGTTTTATGCAAAAGTCTGCTTCCATAAGGGAACAAAAGACGATCGAAGTTCAAACTTTGATCTCTATTTTTTCGAGAACTATTGATCGGACAAGTTTATTCTTAGCATTAATGGACTCGAGTTTCGCTCTTACAAACACATCGCATGTAAACTCTCAACTTGAAAGTCAAACTTTTTGTCAATAGTCCTTTAAACATTTCATCCATTTTATAATTCATCTTGTGCTATTAGAAACATATCTAACTGACTAAGCTTTATACTTCTTATTCTTACTTTAACTATTGATCAAAAATAAAAGTTAAATAATATTGGCCTTGGTCATCTCGAATGTTTTGTACTATTTGCTCCAAACTATGTTGAAGCAGGCATTGATACTCAAAGAAAACTCAAAGAGGCGTCGGTTTCTAGTATTCACTTTGGTTTTACGCTTTAAACGCGAATTGGGTTGCTGGTTATTTTTTAGGGATTGATGTAATTGCAATGTGGTTTTACAAAATGCAATTTTTTAAAAATTTGGCTTTAAATTGGCAAAGAAATCATTTTTACAGAATTGCAAACTCCTTAATGTCTCTTATCAAATCCAGCCGATTTTTACGGCCAATAATTTAGCCTTTTATTTTCATGCCTCTTAAGGTGTTTTATTTATACTTGTATTATGGTCATCACGATTGACTTTTAACTGTCTCAAGATCTGGTAAGTTATATTTATTTGTTATCATTTGGAGTGAAAAGCAGCTTTTTTCACTCCAAATGTTTGAATCAGTGAGCCATTGGGATTTAGTTAAGCAGGAAAACAATGAAAAACAACAGCAAAGGATCAAAATGATTGTTGATTAGTTGTTGAGGTTGGCTAAACTAAAGCAATTACAGATAATGATGATGATTCTGGCAATGAGCATTTCGATCAGCGAAACCAATTTACTTAAGAATTAACAGATCATTAAAGCTTATTGTCAACAGTTTAAGCTTTTGTTCAGCTTTTTATAAGATGAAATTGAAAGATGGACAACTTTAATAATCTAATTTAAAGTAATTTCCAGCAATTTAGATTGACCATTTATCATCATCGGGTCTCAGGTTAACTCCATTATCATCCCTGCCAAGCTCAATTAAATCAAGAATCTGTAATTAAAGGATAAAGTCAAATGGATGATTTGCTTTTCAATGAGACAATCAGTTGATCACTCACAGTTGGACCAACAAATTGATATAAAATGAATAGAAGGAACAAATTGTTGGAAAAAAAGATTTTATTTATCAATAATTACTTTCAATAACCAAAAATACAATATAAGAAAATAGTAAATTCATATTTTTTCATTCATCATGTTCTTGAAAAGACTGAGCTTTTATCAAATCTTTTTTGACAAAATATAATTTCAAACAAAAAAATTAACAAAATATTAAAGTGATAAGTAAAATAGCGATTAATTACAATTACAGGTAAGAATGGAAATTTTGATTCTCCCTTTATATAAGCGATGAAACAAAAAAATTATCACTTTTACATGGAGTATATATTTCTTATAAAATTATAGACTCATGTTAACAAAATAAACTTGATATCCATGTAGTCAGGATATAATAATATATATTTATAAAACAAATTGCTTGTGAGATTAAGTTGATTCGTTGTAGTGTTTTCAAATCAATTTGGATGGCTTCAATATAGTGTAATAACATTGGCGTAAAATTTTAAGACTGGAGGATTGCAATGACTCGCAAATCGCTGATTAATAACAATTTAATGATGTTCAATCCAAAACATTTCTTGATCTTTACTTCCTTTTTTTGGTGATCTTTGTTTTGTTGGACAAAAAATCACTCCATTTTTTGTATTTTTTTGAGGCAAATTTCAATTTCTTGTCAAAGGATGGTTGAGTCCATTTTAATGACACTCAGTGTTGATGATTAAATGATAACAATTGTCCGTAATAGACGATTACCAATAGATTGAATTGGTTTTCCTCAATTTAAAACTCCAAGGAGGATTCGATTCTCGGTGGTGACTTTGATTGGTGCTGATGAGTTTGCATGAGCTTTGTGATGACACTTGATTAGATTGTGAACATTGATTTTCATTTTTAAACCTGTAACTTGAAAAATAGAAACAAAATGTAAAGTTAGATTCAGTTTAATATCCTTAGACATGAAGGAAATGTTAAATTGTTAGTAAGGATCAAAGATGAACCAGAAATCACCAGAAAAAATATGGGTTAGTTAGTTAATTGATAAATGATAAAATGAATAAAATAAAAATGAACTTTACATTACATTATTAGCATTAAAAGGAAAGCCATTGTGTTGGTTAGAAATATTATAATATCGTTATTATGTTATTTGCATCATTTGATCAATCATTGAATCATTATTATAATCAGGTAATTAAATCACAGGGCAAAGAGTCCAATTTTTAAAATCATATTTATAATTAATAATAACCTACATCAACTGCATATTAAAATAGCATTATTAGTAAAGTGTTTATTTAAACGTGGTTAATGTGATACTTGACAATGAAAAGTCATTTCAACGGTTCAATTTTGGATCAATAATACAAACCATAATTAATAAACTAACCTTTCAGTTGGACTTGATGAGGTTGTTGATGAGTTTGATGAGTAACCATAACCAGGTTCATCTTTGCGATTCAATAATTGCCTCTTCCATTCAGGAATTGCACTAATTCGTTTAGCTTCATGTTCAGATAAAAACTCTTGTTCAGCCTCTTTCCGAGCTTTCTCAGCACTCTTCTTAGCCAACATGAGCCTCTTCCATTGAGGTATTGGCACCCCACTATTATCATGAGTAGCCACTTTATCTAGAAACTTTTCAGCTGTATATTCATTTGCTAGTTCAGCCATTTTATCCTTAACCTGAAATAAGAAAAATAAATGAAAGTTAAACTCAAATTTTCTGAAAATGTCAAGGAAAATGAAAATTCTCGAAATGTATTCAAATTGTCATCAAAATCATGAGGCAAAATTATTAATTGAATTGAGTCTAAGCTCATTGAGTTACAGACATCTTTTTAGGAACTTCATCTTTACTGAGAGTATTTAATTTCATGTTAACTTATTAAAACTTGAAGAATCAAAATATGTCTAAAAATGATGTTTTCAACTATTTTATGTATTTTTTCCTTCTTCCTCACCAATTGCAATTCAATTGATTCTTGAGTTGTCTGCTGAGTTTTTTTTGATTCCTCTCATTTTAACATTTCATTTAACCTTTAGATTCTTCAGAATTTCATGATGGAGAAAACATTTTCAGTATCTTGGTAGACAGGGTGCGAAAAAAGAAGGCAAAAAAATCAAAATGTTCAATTGAAAATGTTATCAATCAAAGAAGACGCACAAAAAAGAATCAGAATTTTCCTGTTGTCTCAAATTTTTTAGATCATCATTTAGTCTAAAAGTCAAATCATTAATTTGAAATTAATTTAACAGAATCAACTGGAAAATGTTGGAGAAAAATGTTAACCAAAATCTCATTTTACATGTAAAATTCAATTCTCATATTTCAATTGATTTTCTGGATTCGTTTTTGCATCTTTCTGTTAAATCATTGATTCCAATTAAGTAAAACAGAGTGAAACAAACATTACGATTATGATTTATATCAATTTTTTGACATTATTTGCTCCACTATTTTAAACCCTTTGCACGGACCAACAAACATCATGAAATGATAATATTCAATTTCTTGATTCAGTCTTTTCAACTCTTCTGTCAAAGCTTATCACACCTTCATCGTTAAGGAGATAATGCTACGTGATGTTAACTTTATTACGACAATATGTATATTTAATCATGACAAACCTTTCAATTTATCAGTTACTTTGATTACATTTCGAGGTACAATTCAATATTAGTGTAATAAAAGGCTTACCTCATCTCGACTTTTATCTTGCTCTTTCCGTTTCTTTATCCCATCCAAATCTCTGGACATTTTGAGTTCAGCAATAACGTCATTTTTGTGTAATAAAACGGTTCGCTCTGATATATTTGGAGGAAAAATATTTATCAAAAAGGGTGAATTCAATTATTATTAAAATTATAGTGAAAAAAGTAGTTTAACACCAAAATTGGATTTCAGTTTTCTTGAGATTTTTCAAGTCATTTTCACCCTTTACCTGTTTTTCCTCATCATCAGTTAAACCTTTTTCACTTAAACTGAAAGGAAACTTCAATTGAAATATTAATGCCAACTTCAATTACAATCATTCAAAATATTTAATCTTATTGTTATTGTGTTGCTTTGCCTGTAAACATTTAACCATTTTATTGCAACTTTAAGCTCATGTTTAATGCACTGTTGATCATTTACCTTTGTGAAAATGGATTGTAGTAAAAGGTAAATATTAGTGCTTAATTAATGAGCCAAAATTGATGTCAAATCAAGTATGGCGACAAAATGATGTCCTGCGAAAGTAAAATATTGCTAAATATTGCTAAATGTCATTTAAATTGGCGTACATTTGAAACTTTTTAACTGAATTCAAGTAAATTACTACTTTCATCAATAATTTGCTGAAACATTGAATCACTTTTCTCATAGCACGTTACGATGTAATGATAAAAGTAAAACAAAGTCACAGCCAATGACATAGATGAGCTCAAAGTGAAACTAAAGTGCCAATCAATAATTAGCTTAATTAACATTCCACAAATGAAAATAAAATAAATGTTCGCTTTTATGTTTCACTTTCTTAATCTTCATCTTATTTGGTGTCTTTTCCTTCACTTATCATTATCTTCTTAGAATTTTTCATTCTTCTTTTCTTCACAATCTTCATCATCTTTCGCTATCCATTCAACTCTTTTTTACTCATTTAAACTTGAAATCATCTTTTTACTCTCTTCATTCAACTGCAACGACAGTTCAAGAGGAGACTGCAATAATAAAAGCACACACACACAAACAATATAATATCTAAAATATAATATTATATAATGATAGTAATGATCATCAAGATAATAATCATAATAATAATAACTAACCGTTAGAAGGTTTAACCGTTTTCCTCAGATGGATTCTCTTGAGTTCATCTTGAGTAACTGTAAAGTTGCAGCTACCATTCACGTTAGCTGGTGATGAGGATGATGAGGACTGATTAGTTGATGATGCTAACTCGACAATTGATTTGTTGTTAGATTGTGAAGATTCATTGAATGACGTTCCCTTAATTCCATCAATTGATCCAGACGTTACACCGTACCCGTTACCCAGGTTACATGTAGATCCACTTAACCCATTTCGGTTAATCAGATTGGATTTAGCTATTCCAATTCCTCCTGATCCTACTCCGAGTCCATTGAGGGTTGAATGTGAATTACTAGAGCAACTTGATTCTGAACGAATTGAACTACTCCAGCCTGATTTAGTTGAATGACAAGTTTCATAGAGATGTTCAGAGGTTGCTGAGGAAGATGGGCGAAGTGGATGATGATGGCTGTGGTGTAAAGTGTGTGGATGGTGAAGATTATGGGTTGATACTGAAGATGCTGATGAATGTGAATCATCTTTGATTGCTTCATATTCATTTGATGAAGAACAGGAAGAGTTCATATGAGGCTGATACAAGTGAGTTTCAGATGAACTTCTTTTGATTCGTCTTTTCTCGAAAAATATCATTTCCTTACAACCTCCTCCTGATCCCATTCCAGGTCCTGACCCTGAATTGATGAATCTGGGTGAAGCAGAAACGGTTTTACCAGCAACACGTTTCAAATATTCAGAGGGCTTTATGTTTGTATCTGAATCTGGTGGTGAGTTAAATTGTGGCGGGATGAATGCTAACTGTTTCTCTGCTATTAATTTCAACTTGCGACTTTTATCGACATTATTTGATCCTGGCTCTTCATATTCAGATGAAGATGAAGATGATGAAGATAAAGGTATTTTACTGACAGCTTCTTTGGATATTAATAGGTTAGCTGGTGGTGGAGGAGGCGGAGGTGGAGGTAGTTGGTGACTTTGAATACTTGATGTTGTTTGCGTTTGTTGGTTCACTGTCGGTATTGTAGATGTGTTTATGGTGGGTCCAGTTGAAGACGATGACGATGTGGCTAATTGATTGATTGTTGACATTGATGAGGCTCTGTTTAAAGTGTTACCATTGGCTACTGATTCACCAACATCTAACTTGGCAATTAAATTTTTGACTTCTTTATGACGGTCATTTGGGGCTACTTTTAATGGGCGAGAATCAATCGAGTAAATTTTATCTTTAATGTAAATTTCTGAACATTTGCTCTCACTATTAATTCGATTTTTAACTGTCCCATTATGGTTGGAGGTACCATTAATAGCTTCAGATTCAGTCTTTTTGCTCAAAGTAGAAGCTGATGAGTCGATGATAGGCTCCAATTCATCGACTTCTTGATAAATTCTTTTCTCTAAATCATCAAATTCCTGATAAATACATTTATCACTATTAGTTGACGATGACGAAGAGGATGACTCAGTTACTCCACTTGACATTGAAGAGGTCAATTCTGACGTTGGTGGACTTGAAGATGAATCGCATTTAATATGATCATGATCATAATCAGGAGGTGGATCAGAAGATTCAGACATTGTTCCTTCATCAGAATTTGTATAAACTTCTGCTTTAACTGTAATATATTAGACAAAAAAGGGAGAAAAAAAACAATTTAATTAACTGATTGTAATTAGCTGAGAATATTCATGATTAAAGAGATTAAGACATCGTAATTGAAATAAAAATGAAACCAAGAATTGACAAAAAATATGGAACAATCTTTTTCTTAATTCATCATACCGTCTGATAATCTATCTCATCTAATTATATTCAATGTTGATCAAATAATTAGTAAGTGTTGGTAATTAAATTAAAGGTAAATTGCTTCAATCTATTTATAATATAATTTAGCGCTTAATAATTGCTTTTTTTAATCAAATGAGTGAATAGTAATGATTGCAATTTTTGCTTATGCTTAGCATAACTATAAAGTCAACCTTATTTCTTATAAACTTGTTTCAATTGATTCTTTATATTTGATCATTAGACCTAATATTAGCCAATAATTAGATAAATTGAATAAAAAGACTCAAATCATCAATTGTTGCTTATTAAATGATAAATCGTTTCCATTATTTGATGACATGTTAATGAAAAATGAATGTTCATTTTAGCATCAATTTAAAGCGGAGAACGGAGCAAAAAAATATTTCACTTTTCTCATTGTTATTGTTCATTGATCATCAAATTTTAGAATAAATAATTGCATGTTTTCAGCTTTCAATTCATCTTATTAGACAAAAGTCATTGATTTCCTCACCTAATTTAATAGGATGATTATCTGATTTACGATGCTTCTCATAGACTTTGGATGGCCCTTTGGGTCGATTTTTGCGGAATAATTTTTTAACCCGATCATTTGATGTGACACAAGAAGGATCATGAAGAAAAAAAGGTTCAGTGTTTGATGTTGACGGTGGAAGAAGTGAATCTTCATCGGCAACTGATTCTTTACCAGAATCGGACGCTTTACTGCTATTAGCTCCAGATGAGTTTAACCGATGAATTGATTGTGAGTTTTGATGAGTTGGAAGGTGATGATGATGAAGATGGTGGTGGTGGTGGTGAGGTGATGCTCCTGTTGTTGAGTTTGTAGTAGATGTTGAATGTTTCCGAGGAAAATGAAGATTATCAGTTGGCTTGACACCATCATTGATGACGTTGCCACATCCATTGACTCCATTTTCACATGGGCGAAGGTAAAAGTTGTCACCGGTTGGACCATGATGATGACCAGGTAAATGAGTATTCCAGTAGTCGAGAGAATCAATACATCCACAAGCATTTCTTGAAAAAAGAGGAGAAGATATTATTAGCAAATTTATTGATATCAAACGGTAAAAAGGTTTCAAATTTTATTGCTAAAATGCTAAAATATTGTTTCATATTTGAAAGGTGAGAAATAATAAAGGTGATATGATAAAACCAAATAGCATTCATTAACTGGAAAATAATTCGGAAAGATTAAGTTCAAGTTGATATTTATGATCTGAGAATTGTAAAAATTTATCTTTTGTTTTATTAACTTCCACTTGAATGTTGTGAAGGTGAGACTTTTTTGGTCAAAAATTATCACAATTGACCATTATTCAGCTGATTATTCGCTAAGCCCTGATTCAGTTTGAATAAAACTTGATCAAATAAAGAGATAATTTTCACACATATGACAATAAGTCAACCATGATCTTTGAACTCAAGTAAAAGTATTTGATAATTTTCTAACCTTATAACCATTTTGACGTTGTACGCTCGGTGTTAGCAAAATTAAACATACACCACTAATAATAATCTTCAAACATTGTATTGGTGAATGTGAAGTTCAACTGAATTATTTCAAGTTTACAGCAAATGGTCAATAACACCACCAAAAATAAGGTTAAACTTAAACAAGGAATAAACGATTTAGTAAACGAGAAAAATCACCAGAAGAAGAGTAATTGAGTTAATTGGACTAAAAATACAAACAATAGCAAAATGACAGAAAAAGTAGAAGCGAAACTTAGCAACAATTTAAAGATTGTTGAAAAAATTTTCAATTTGTTTCCTGATTTATTTACAAACAAATGGGATGGAAAAACAAGGAAATTTGAGAAGCTCAGATTTTGTAAGCTGGAAATCAATGGTAAAAAGATTTGAAAGAGAGCGATAAAGAGAGAAGATGGAAATGAAGATCAGGATGGAAATAATGATGAAAAACTTGAGGGCAAAGGGTAACAATAACAAGACCAGAAAAAAGGCAAAAAGCTTCAAAACCAACAGGAAAAATATTATATCACTAACTACATAAGGTAAGTTGGGGTGACTAATGAAGCCCGGAGTAAACGGTAATAAGCTGTAAACTTATATCAAGTTATTCCAATGTTGTAATCAGTAACAGTGTTGTACCGTGAAAATATACAGTGCTGTGTAAAAAAAATGCTACATCAAAATAAGAAAAAAAAAACTAATTGAGTTGAAGATGCATAAAGCGTAAAGACAGGAGTAGGAGGAAGAAGCTACTAAAGACGATAAAAAAAAGTAAGATTAAGATGAGGTTAGGTTAAGGTTACAGTATAAGAGGATGCTAATATTAGATGAAGGAGAAAAATTATAACAGATCATTGGAATTATCAGGAGATTCTGTTCAATTTCATGATGATAATTTTGATGATTCAATTTATTTGTTTGTCAAGCATGGCAGAAAAACTCAAAATATAAATAAAAAATGATGGCCTTAGGCTACTAAATATATTTTTATGATATTATAAGATTAAAAAAATGGTTTGATTTGTTTGTTCTGATACGGATTGATAGTCATTGAGAAAAGATTGATTCAAAGAAGAAGAATGAAAAAGTCAACTTGAATTAAGATTATTGTTATTATCATATGCATATGAACGTGACATCGATTGATTTCAATTGGGAAAGAGCTATTATCGATATTTGGACAGTTCGCTGATTTCACGTTGAATCCATTTACAGCACTACTACATTGGCTTTAACCAGTTGTCAATCAATAACAATTAAACTGCGATAATTAGAATGTCTAATGAATGCAATTAGCAACGATGATAAATGATTCATTTTACTTTAATGCTGCAAAAGTAAATGTAAAAATCATGTTGAACCCAAATTCCATTTTATTACTTTTGGTTAATATTTTTTTCTGGTTAACTCATCATTTGTTTTTAGACAGCATAATGTTTAAAAACTAATGATCTTGTTGACAGGCTTGGTGGTTAAAATATTGAATTGACAAAATGGTGGATTAAACTTGAAATGATGATATCTTACCTTAGTTCAGGACATGATTCAACAAGAAGTTTAACACAAATAGGACAACCTTTAGCAGCAGCATAATGTAATGCAAGAGCACCAATGTTGTTTTCATCAACAGCAGGCATTTTAGCTTCTTTTAACAACCAACAGAACATCCTTAATTAATTGTAACCAATTAATTTAGTCCACAAATGCAGGCAGAAAAAAACAACAGAAAACTTTTACCATCAAAGTTCAATGGAAACAAACAATTGGTTGATTAAACAGAACTAAAAACACAGACACAGAGAACACACAATCCAATTTAATGATACATTGTGAGATGACAAAGGGTTGAACTGATGGCGCCAACTAATCGATGAGTTGAGACAAAGACAAAAACCGTTGGTTAAACCAAAGATGGTTATCAATTTTCTGGTAAAATTGTGTGTCGTAAGAGGTTAACCTGTTGTCAACACTTTGTAAAACCGTTTTGTTTGACTTTTTAGTTGTGTCGGCTTATCAGCAGTAAAGTTGCAAGTTGCTTCAATATTTAACAAGTAACATGGTTAATGTACAGGGTTTGTTGATATTAAAATAAACAAAAAGAAAACAGTGAAATGGAATAACAAAAAATGTAAAAATAATGGCAATAATGATACTTGACAGAAAGAAACTGCCAACGGGATTAAAGTGTTGATCAGCTTGCAGTTAAGCAAATGACGGCAAATTGAGTGAACAACAATTGTAGAAAAGGCTGGCAACCGAAGAAGAAGAAGAAGAAAGAGTTAATAGATTAATGGATTATGAACTCATCGGAGAAGAAAGAAAGAAAAGAAACAAAAAAAATGGGGGAAAAGAGAAGATAATAGAAAGATAAATGAAAAATGTAAAGAAACAGTGAGAGAAGGGGCTGAGAAAAAAGTAAGATAAAAAGGGGAAGTTACTTTATCCATTTTTACATTTATCGCCACTCATCGAAGGCAAGTCGTTAAACTCAGAAAGCATGAAAAATGCCTTCAAAAACCTTCCCTTTTTGCCAAAATCTCGTTCTTCCCAACATGTTTTCGGATTTGTCTTCAATCTTCATTCCCTTTCTCTCGTTCAGTCTCTTCAAGATCTTCATCCTCATCATCATCTTTGTTTTCATCAGTGTCTTCATCAGCTTTTCAGTGTCTTCATCTTCATCACAATCGTCTTAACTTTGTCACCAAAAAACACATCAACAAAATCAATTTGTGGATTCGCTGATCCGTTTGTTTGTGTAGCTTTTGTTGTTCAACCCTTTTCTTAATCACAATTAATTGGCAACTTGATCTTATCACACCTTTTTCCCTCTCTCTTTCATCCACTTTCTTCATTTATCATCATCTCTTTCATTTCACGTATTCAGCTGTTGATTATGTACACCGTTTGTCAGGTATACACATTAACCTCTTAAAGCTTCATCAGGCCTAAATCAAATTATTGATAACACGACGAACTATACATCCTTTAATCATCAATAGATCATACTATAACAATTTAACAAATTATCGTCATCATCATCACAAGACATACATGATAAATATTGTCATCTTCAGAGCAAAATTGATTAAAAAAACATGATGAAAGATTCATCAACACGTTCATCTAATCAACTGATCACCTTTTCTTGCTTGCTAATGTAATTTCAATTTAAATTCATACTCAATGGACAATTTTAATTAAGCCAAACGTTTACTCAATAGTAACAATTAATTAAGTTAATAATTGAGTAAACGGATGATGAAAACTGAGTGAGTAAGGATAAGTAGATTTGAAACCAGAACTTCACTCATCCGAACCATTTTTCTTGGTTGATAAAAAAATTTGATTTAAAAATACCAGTAGCTTGAATTTGAAACAAAAAAAACCGTCAAATTTCCCAAAGTATGCAAATTAAGTCATTTTTTATCATTTCAAATGAATATCATTCATATTTTTGGTGTTTATTACCATTATAATTATTGCTGAAAAAAAATATTGAAATTGTTTTATTGTATCCATAAATAAAACATGTAAAGCAGTCAATTTTATAAGAATTTTTTTATGTTAAGTGAAAAACAAGAATCATTTTAATGGATTCGAAATGAATTGAAATTATTTTCATTATTAATTCTAGATTCGAAAAGAGAAGCCTTTCATCGATGTCTATCAGGAAAAGTTCAAATTTATGTGAATATAAACTTAAATTTGAAAATTTCAATGTATTCAGAGGATTCTGATTTATTCTGATCTTCTTGGTTTTTTCAGACAAATCTTATCAATTCTCCTTTCAGTAGACATTTTTTCAATCCATTTCAATTTAATTCACATCTAAATCAAGGACGAACCAAGCAAAAAATAGTGAATTGATTAGAATGTAATGATTGAACAGATGATCAGGAAAAGATCAAGGTTGATCCAGAATTTGTCTTATTGTTTCCTTGTCTTCATGTCTCTTTGACTTTTTTAGATTCCTGGATTCCTGGCATTTTGGCTTCATGCTTTGCTCTTCCAGTGCTTTTCAACAGGATTAATCAAAAATGAGTAAACACATGCAAGTTAAGGCCTCGTGGTAGTTCAAGGGAACCATTATTAATCAAATTTTCTTCCAAAATAACTCAGATGGAAGTTTCTATCATCGTTTACTTCACTTCGATTCTTCTCACCAGCGATATAGCAAAGACAATCAACCATTTGATTATCTCATAGTGAACATTCATGAGAAACAAAAAGATGATGATGACGATAATGATACTGGTGACGATTCTGATGGCAAAATAAAGAAGAATATAAAATCATCAAGAAACGATAAGAAATATTTACTTTTTAGCAATTTCAGCACAGAGAACAATCAAGATTTAGATTAACATATGTATTATCTTTAACACAATTTTTAATCGCACAATTAGCTGGATAATTAATTAGCTTCTTGTATTGTTAACACATATTTAAGATTGGAGCACAGATGAAAAAATTAAGCAAAATATAATCATGTAAACACATAACACCAATTCAACCAGACTTTATCTTGCTAAGAGATCACACCGATGATTCATAGCATAAAAAGCGGGTAAACCTTTAAAGGAGCCAATTTCAAAATTTCAACAAATGTCATTTATTTGAATTGATTTAAGAAATTATGTTTCAAACCTTAACAATCAGGTAAATTGTTAAAATGAAATATTATCAAGAAATTTGAATAAAGCAATAACTGTTTATTGGAAGGGTGAGGTTTGGAGATTTATTGATGATAAACGTTCCAATATCAGCTGGTAGTGGGTAAACAAATAACCATTTGATTTGAATCATTTCTGGTGAGAATTTTTATTGATTTTTACTATCAACAGTTATCATTTAGCAGTTATCAATTCCATTATAAAAAAGGTTCAAATTGTAAGGTTAGGTTGAAAAGTATGAAAGAGGTGAAAGTGAAAATTGTATTTGAAATTGCAATACTGATTAACTTTGCAAGTGCTTACAATCATGTTGACTAATGCTAAATCAAGGTTAATAATCTCAAAGGAGTGTTTATCAATCAAATTCAATTAATTTCTCGCAGGCACATCTCATCGATATTGTATTAGATTAACAAATAAACCCAAAAAACAACCAATTGAACAACGATTAACCATCTTTGAGAGTTGTTAACGAATTCATTCAATGTTTAAGTTTTCAATTTACGCAAATTCCCTTTCAATATCAAAAGATTACAATTTACATACAATCTGAATAATAAACTAAACTATTTCAATTAGTATCAAGAAATAAATTATAAAAACTGGTAAACTGTTAAACCAGCTTTTTGCCAATCATTGTTAGCAATTGTATCAACCAGAGGTGCGAGAAAAATGAGGTTCGATATTTAGGTTAAACGTTTTAATAGAGATGTAAAGTTCAGATACACGGAAGTTGTAATTCATGATAATCAGTAAATGAATCAAGAGATGATTAAACTCTCAAAGAATTTGTGAATTTCAAAAAAAAGCATTTATTAGGGCAAAAAGAGGAAGATGAAGATTGTTTAACAAGATGCTGAAAATATGGTTGAAAAGCTTCTTTCAATTGTAAATATAAATGTTTTTGTTATTAACATGAATCCCACTAGATTTCCCTATGGCTATGTATTAATACACCAATGTGTGTATAAATAAATAATTCAAGTTAACCATTGTTAACTCTTCCTCTCTCTCTATGAACAGACAATGTATAAAAAGTTTGAAAATTTATCTGAGCATGAAAAATGTATCATGTTATAACACCAACTTAACAAGTAATCTCTGGTTCATTCAAAATTTAAACCAGTCAAGTAAAATAATTATGTATACTTACCATATTGTGTGCAATAAAGGAGAAGATACCGAAGACATTGAGCACCAAACACCTTCAAAGAAGTATTAGATTGGGTAAAACCTTGTTAATTTTTTTGATTACTCTTTCAGTAGGCCAGAATTAAATTGAATGACCCTAGATTAGCGCTTTGTAACACTCGTTAAAGGTCAAATAAACAACTGATTAAAAAAATAACACAATAAACAGGTAGAAATAATTTATGAATTTCATCAAAACAATAACGGTTTAAGGTTTTCTGGTTCAATTAAGTAAGACGCCCACCGCAAGGGCAACCATATTTCACAGATGATAACTTATTTTCTAGGTTGTTTTTCATTTTTATTTCATTTCTTTAATTTGAATAGCTCAATATCAACTGATTTTTTTGTTTCTGACTTATCAACATTTTTTGTGCATTCGATAGTTTCATTAGCTGAATTTTCTATTATTTTCGCATCGAGATGGATAAGCTGACTTTTTTAGGTTTTCAAGGAAGTAACCTCTTAGCTCTTTGAAAACCCTTGCAACGACTGATTCAATGGAAAGACTGGAATGAAAAAACATTTGGAAATATGAAATATATCATGAAGAGAATGGATATTTCATTGAATATACGATCTTCAACCTGGATGTTTGCCTTAGCTTTGATAAAACCGGAATGACCATTCGGATACCACTCAAAGTGAACATCGGACCGAGGAACCTTTTAATCTCTGTTTTTTTGGCAAACGAACATTCGTAATGTGATCTGATGGTGTATTAAGTGCTGATAAATCGTAAATGTCCTCGAGTCACTCAGTCATAGACTTAATATACACGTCATAGACTTAATCTCGGTAAATGCAGCTTTGCATAAAATCAATGCTTTTGTCTATTTTTAATACTTTGTGCTTTCTTTTGTCTATTTGATTATTATCAATAATAATTTCAATTGTTTGGTCACCTTTTGGTCTTTAATAATACTTGATCTATTTATATTTGTCTGTAAATTTATCTTCTGTACAACCATGATAATCAAATGAGACATCATGATCCACTGTAACTGGACCTTTAATTTGGTTAACTATAAAAGTCTAACCTCTTTAATCTTCATATTAAACATGTTAATCAAGTTAAAGGTCACTTGTCCCAATGCCGTAAGTATTATATTATTATCATTAACTGTTAATATTGTTATCATTATTATTGCCATCTTTATTATCTTATGTGGTCAATAACAATTTAAGAAGCAAATGTAGTAAATGGTTGATTATTTCATTACTTTGACCATCTCACCATAGTAAACAGATGAGTACAGTTAACACTGGGTTATATTGTTGATTCCATATTGAAGTTGATTAAGTTGATGGTGATGATAGGGATGATAATGAGAAGAAGATAAAATTATAATCAAGATTAACAACTGGTCATCTTATTAGACTTCATACTCTGGGTTCAATCTTATTTCTGGTTAAACTTGCAGATACTTGGCTGTAAATAATAAGCAAAATGAATTCATTCATAAGCCCATTTACATGGGAAAATAAGACTTACAATCTTTACTGAAAAACAACCAAAAATACCGGATAAAATAACAAGATGAACACAATTTTTAACCAGAAAATTGCTTTCCTTCAACTGATTTATGGTTATCCTAATCAATTCAGACTATTAAAACAAATAACATGTAAATCAAAATTAAAAACGTCTCAAGGATTGAATCACAATCCTAACCAGAAAATGTAATCATTGAATGCATAATGTATTTAAATAATCATTTGATTTAGTATTGAGCTATTTACTTGCTTGGTTAATTGTAAATGAAAATAAAATTGTGTTTCAAGTAAAAGTATCTATTGTTACCCTGATCAGGATAGACTTGAAATTGAGTTTAGTACAAAAAAATTAACTAAACTAAAGTAAATTTATTCAGGAATAAGCTAATCTTGTCTCAATTGAATTTAATAGACAATTGAAGAAGATTTTAATTAAAACAATAAATGAGTCAAACAAACAACATTCAAAGAGACATTCAACAATCAAATCTGGCAACACAACCCAATCAATCTTTAAATTGTCAACATTGAAAAGATACTAACCATTACCAAATCCTATTCAATTGTTTTAGATCAACAATGTTTCTTGATTTAAACATAAAGTCAACAAGTTAATTGTTACAATTAAAAGATTGATTAAAATTGAAAGTAATAAGTGAGTCTGGTTTTTCTGGTAACAGCAACATCTAAATGAAAATAACCCAAAACCAGTTTTAGAGCAAGTTCAATGCAAATCATTATGTGAAATCTAAATCCTGATTGTTGTCTTTTTTTGTTTTAATCAACACAATTAAAACAACTAATTGTGATCGTTTGATGAAAATAAGTTAACAGTTAATTCATGTTCAGGTTCAAATTGTCTGATAAATTATCTTAAACTTGTATCAGATGCAATAAATTGTTAATGTAACTTAAAAATGGATACAAATTATTAACTGATCATCAATCAACCAGATCAATGATAAACCTTTCTTTACTCATCATTTAATCCCTTATCCTGATCAACATCATGATTGTATATTTAACATCATTTTCATCCTCATCAGCCTGCATCTTCAACTGCAAATTGAAACGCAAATATGAATTGAATTAAAAATTTAGATCAAACTAAGGCAACAATATTTTTCAACTTGATTTACCATTGAGTTAAATTCACAATTGTATCAACTGTTAATTTTTACATCAATTTTTAATGTATTACAATGTAAATGCTGGTTCATTGTTTACTTCGGTGGTTTTTGTTATGAGTGCAAATTTATTTGTATCAATTGATTTACATTACATTTATATTAATAGAACCCAAATCTGTGTCAATTGGGAACTTGTAAACTGTTGTAATTAAAGGTTTGTGATTGAAAGATGAAGGCATCAAAAGTCTAACTGTAACTAACAACGAATTGATTGTTCACAATTAGTTTAATATAAAAGCAACTTGTTAAGCTTTCCCATAACAAAAAAGCCTTTGCTTAATTTAGTTATTAAAAAAGTGTCTACAAAGTAAAGGTGATGAAAAAGGTTGATTGTTTCAACAATTTCAATGTTTTAACTGGTTAATCAGAACACACCTTGAAAATTATCCTTTTTCACTTGTTCTCAGGTAGTGTTGAAAAATTTGGGTTTCCGGTTGATTAAGTTGATTCTATTAGCTATTATTATGGTTAAGATGGAGAGGTGTTGAAAAAAACTATGAATTTTTAAGATAAATTTAGGTTCTAAGGGAATATAAATCTTTTTTTTTCAAACAGCATAAATCTTTCAACCATGTTTATAACCTGAAAATGTTCACATATTTTTTTTACATCATTATACTGATTATTATGACTGCTATTATCAATATGAAAAAGCACGATGGTTAATAAATTATAAACTAATATTCATAAGCGTAATGACAATCAGAATGAAATGAAAGCAGAAGAGGCGAAAAATTATATTAAAAATTATATGCTTACATATTTGGTAGGTTGATGGTGTTGAGGTTGTTTGGTAGGACAAAGACATGAGTTGTCTAAGGTTGCACTGGAAATTGTAATTGTAATGATTTGCTGATGAACTAGATTCACACAGTCAACAGTCCGAATCAAAATATTCAAAAATTGAGTCACAATCATCTGGTAAGTGTTATAAAACAATCAATTATTATAATAATTTTGGGTTGAATGTTTGTTTATGTGTTACTGGTAACAGGTTTTTATGGTAAAGGCAGCATGGTCAATGAGTTGGGTAAATGGTAAATGTACACAATTAGACACCAATGAACAAGTAAATTAAGGTTCACAATTAACACTTTCAACTATACAAAGTATAAGATAAAACGAAAATTAATGATTTATTAAAATATTCAATTAAAGCGTTATTACATGATGGTAAAGTGAGATAAATAGGAAAGAAACTGTTAGGTTAACATTGTTAGCCGCGTTATTTTACCTTAAGGGGTTATCATCTAATTACCATCAGATTCAATTAATTAGCCAAACTTCCAGGTTAATTAGCAAACCAGTCATCTGATTGAGAAGGTTGAACATTTTAAGGCTGACCCGATGAAAGATTGGATAATTAATAAATTTGGTTTTAATTGGAATCAGTGAAAAGACGTAAATGAACGGCAATAAAAAGGTTTGGTAAAAAAAAGGTGAAAGTGACCAGATAAATTGTAAACCATTTTGTTTAATTGTTTGTTTTAATTCTCATGAAATGATCAGAATCAACCGGCCAATGTTGACTCAACCATGTAAGTAACAATTTAACTTGACTTCACTTCAATTACAATATTTAAATTTAATTATTTTACATCTTTATTTTGTCCCTTTCAATGTCTTTTCCCAATCTGGTGTTGAGGTGACTTTAATGGATGCTTGTTGGGAAACCAAACTCATCAGACTAATCTTAATTAATACCTTTAAATCGGAAGATTATCAACAATTAATTAACATCAACGTGTTATCAAGTTGATGAGAATTGAAATTTCTCATAAAATATGAAACAAAATATTTAATCATCAACTGAACACACCAAATCGCTGCAACAAGTTCACTGACATTTACCAAAATATTGCACAAAAAGATATGCAGGAAAAGGTAACTTTCAAATTAAGTAATTGACTAATTAAAAGACAATTCTAATTGTGAATATTGGAATATTATCATCACAATAAATCAATTTTCAAGTAAATTGTCAAGTTTAAATTACAATCAAAAGGTACATTTAAAGAGGTTAGAGTTGGACAAAAATCAATTCAACATAAATAACCATTTCTTTTCAATAACAAAACGCTCCGATTAACCTGAATTTACGCTAATTCAATTAGTTTAGTTGCCATATTTAACCGTATTGATTACAAGCTGATGATAATTGTAAACGAAATAGATAAACAAATCATTAATAACAATTGAAACTGTCAACAAATCAATTAAAAGTAAATAAATCCATTTGAAATAAATAGCAATTGAAATATACTTTTAGGTAAATCCAATTTATGGATTTATCATTGATCCAAGGATGATAGCTGATTGGATTGACAGATTAAATTGTTGGTTAAATCATGAAACAGTTGTAAAACTGTGAATTACTGATTTATTTGCTCTTCTCATGTCTTGAGTCTTTTTAGAAGCAATTGTAACTATTGATTGATTATCAGAACTGGTTCATCTAATGTTTTCTTGTTTCACTTGTTCAGACGTTGACATGTTAGCTGATTTGTTGCGGCATTAGTTAATCATAATCAAGTCGCAAACTTGGTGTTAACATGATGAATCGTTGGGTAACAACAATGCTGAACGTTAACACATCAGATGGTCGTGTTCACGATGTGTTTGTTGGTAACATGTAACTTAACACTTTCACATTATTCAAATTAACTGTTAAATCAATTGTTAATTGTTGCCAATATAAGTGTCACCCAATTCATTGGCCAAAGTATATGCAAATCAAAAATCTTTCACTTACATCTTCCTCCTTAACCATCATTTTCATCACCATATTACTGAATATACCTCATTTTTACCCATTTTTTGTCTCCTTTTTTGTTTACAAATTAACGAATCTTTTCTTGTATCTTCTTCTTGATTCAATTGTTGATTTAAAATAGTTTGTGTCTGTATGAAGCTGGTTAAACATGACAATCGCACCTTTACACGTACAGTTAATTGGTTCAAAATATGCTTTGTATAATAAATATTCAACATCGTGATTGGAATAATCAATAAAACAAAAGTTGAACATAAAGGATCAATTATTATCACTATTATTAATAGAAGAGGATAAGAGTTGGATATTGAAAGGGTTTTCAAATTTACAACAAACAACATGATTGGTGAATCCGGTTAATAGCTTTGATTGGTAATTTAGTCTAATAAACATATCAATCGGAGGTTGTTGAATGTTTACAGGCAGAAAGAAACACTTTTAATTTCATCTTGAACAAGCAATAAAAGTCAATTTTCACAATCAATTTGCTAATGAATTGCTGTTAATCAGATGTCAAGGGTAGTCGATGGGTTAACAGCGAAACATGTTCATCAAAATTGAAAAGCTAATTGTTTATGTTGATATTGGGATGAAAGCTGATTGATTTGGAACCCATTTTACAGAAATTATGAAACAATGGATTTTACCAGAATTTTGATGAACTAGAATCTTGGGTGACCTTTAATCATTGGTAACAGTGTCAGTGGTTTCCCTTTGAATTGGTGATGGTAAACCAATGATCTAGTTTGTAAATTATCATATTTAAACAGTCATTAGTTGTGTTTAAAGTAAATAACGTTACAATAATTTAATGGTAATATATTAACCATGGTAAAGATGTAAATGTTAATAAATTGACCTGAAGACTTGAAGGTTTGGCAACTCATAGCTTCATTAACAAGTCTGATGAACTAGAGGTTTAAAGCTGATAGGTGAGTTGAACAATGATGATAATAGAGATCATTGGTAAATATTAGTTGGTCAAAGAGAGTTAATTTTTTAAATGAGGTCATCTAAATAAACAATCAAAGGAAATTGGAGCTAATTTCATTACAGAGTCAACTGTTACTTGGGATACTTTTCCTTTGTGAACAGTGTTGGTAACCCAGAAATGATAACCGGTGAGCGTTAACCAGCCTACTCAGTGAGCTTAACTTGTTTGTTTAATATAAATTGATCTCATCTTGATAATAATGTTACATTCACCATCGGTGTACATTAGCCGCAAACAATTTCCACCATAATTTTTAGCTGAAACAGTTCAAAGTTAGCCATGATGATGGTGAATGGTTTCCAACTGTTGCTTGTTTTGATTCCCTTGTTTGGATCCTTTAGTCAGTCACAGTGTTTTATTGAAGATGGTTACAAACGATACAATGATTATTCCGTCCTTCGATTCATTCCGACCAATGTTGAACAATTGAAATTTCTTTATGACTTGGCCCATAATGAGACTTTCCTAATGGAGCGAGGTGTTGACTTCTGGACTGCACCAGGTAATCTCAATGCGTCTGTGGATGTTATGTTGTCTCCAGAAGCACGGTCTTCATTGGCTCCTCTCTTCAAATCAAACCTTCTGAATCCAAGTGTGATGATTGACGATGTTCAAAGGTAAATTATGATTAACCAGTTTCCTTTATGATTATACACCAATCCTCGAAACGGTCATTTAATCAAGAAGTGTTGAATCCATTAACCGCTCTTCTTACTGTAGACGTATAGATGCTGAGAACGAAATTAAAGGAAGACAAAGTTTTCCATTTCCATTTGGCTTACGAGGATCTCGACCAAATACAAAACTATTCTTTAACACCTATCAACGCTATGATACGGTAAGAGTATAATTAATACAAATTGAATTAAAATTACTTGATTATATTATGTTTCTTGGAATAGTAAAAGTTATAAGAAAGTAAATGGTTGAAGACCAGCTGACAGACTTACATTTGATTAATTAATGACAAAAATTGCTCAACTTAATTAATAATATAAAACAGAAACTACTTAAATTAAGTTTGGTCGCTTAGAAAGTTAATTTAACTTAAATCGTTAATTTGTGCTAAAAAAAGAAGGCAAGAGCAATTAAATAATTTAGCTTTTTGCTTCAGAAAATAAACCATTTTTTGAATAAGATCGAAGCTAGCGAAGCCTGGTTTCAACTTAGGCACTTAAATTGTTGCATTTTAAGACAGTTATCCAATCATCTGTGACAATTTGATTCCTTTTATCATCTCTAGTTTTAGTTTTAATATTTTAATTTTTATTATCATAATTTTAAAATGAAAACTGTGTCTTAATGATTTTTACGTTTTTTATGATTTCGAGAATCATGTGATGAACAAACTATTGGTTGAAAGGTTGTCTCAAATTATGGAGTTTAATAACATGTCTTTTGGGGTGTCTCTAGATTATGGCAATGTTGGATGATATGGCCAAGTCCAACGACAAGTTAAGACTTTCAGTTGAAGTTATTGGAAAATCTTTTGAAGGCCGTGATCTGAAAATAATCAAGATAAGTAACGGTGCATCCAATGGTAAACGTAAAATCTGGATTGATGCTGGTCTTCATGCTAGAGAATGGATTGGCCCATCAACTGCTATGTACTTTATTAATAAGGTTAGTCTAAGTACTCCAGTTTATTTTTATTCAAGATAATTCAATTGATTTCCAGTTGAAGTATTCAAATAATCGAATTATCCATTGATTCATGTCTTTCTTTCTTTTTTATTTAGTTGGTTACATCAGCTGGTAAAGATGAAGCTGTGGATCAAATTCTGAATAAATATGACATTGTTATACTTCCGCTTGCCAATCCGGATGGTTATGAATACACTCATACAACGGTAAAGTTGCCTCAAAATTTGTGCAAACCAACAATCAAATTCAAAAAAAAGTTTACATTTCATAATTGTTTTCTTTATTCATCAAATAATAGAATCGTATGTGGCGTAAAACTAGATCTCAAACCAATAGTAGATGGGGATACATTTGCCGTGGAACTGATCCTAATCGAAATTGGTCTTATAAGTGGGGAAGTAAGTTTATGAGTCGAACAATTGAATTTTCGGAAAATTTTAACCAAAAGCTCATTCGTTAACTTCAGTTTATAAATCTTGTAAAACTCACATCTCAATTTTCGCATTCAATCTTTTCCTTTTATTTAGCTGGTGGATCAAGTTCTAATGCATGCTCTGATATCTTCGCTGGTCCAAAACCATTCTCCGAACCTGAAACCAAAGCTATGTCTCAATACATCCTGAAAAATGGACCCTGGGATATGTATATCAGCTTCCATTCTTATTCACAATTGATTCTCTTACCATGGGGCTGGACAACTGATTTACCCGAACATTACAACGAAATGTACCGAGTCGCCGAAAAGGCAGCCACAAATTTAAAATCTCTTTATGGCACTACATTCACTGTTGGAAGTGCTACTAATCTTCTATGTAAGTAACAAAACAATATATCGTTAATACGACACACAAGTGGTATCAAGTGATAACAAGTTATAAATATTTATTTTGATGACTGATAAATTGTATTGAACTATTTATTTGCTTATTTAAGATGTCGCCTCTGGTGGATCTGATGATTGGGCCTATGGTGAAGCTGGTATCAAGTACTCTTATACTTTTGAACTTCGAGATACTGGTGATCATGGATTTGTCTTACCTGAAGAGTTTATAAAACCCACTGGTGAAGAAACTTTCTTGGCTTTCAAAACTATGTGTGATGAGATATATCAGACGAGTTAGAATGCAATACAAACATAATTCAACTCAAGAATGATATAGACTTGTAAATAAAATGACAAACAAACAGATAAATCATTAAAATAACCGTTAAAATACACTAAATTCTTAGATTACTTCAGTCTCTTCTAATGCATTGAACATAAATCGGTAAAAATATTGATCATTAAGTAACTAGCAGATGAAAAATTGTTATTCAAATAGCTTTTATACCTTAATTTACAATTTTACATCAAAAATGAAGATTAAGGCTTGAAGATTTCTTTCCGATTGAATTAATAACAAGACCTATCGTAAGTTAAATCAACCAAATTATTACAATCACTGACTCAGAATAGCTAAATTCATTCAAATAAAAAAATGTTCAAGAATGAAACTTAAAGAACATTAGCAAAAATGTAAATGTAATTCCATCAACAATCGGTTTGAATTTTTAGCCATTTTTGTTGAAAAACAATTGCAATAGGACAATCCTAAACAGTTGGGATAGCTTGTTTAAATATAAACCAACAATGAAAAGTGCATTTACTTTAAACTAATCAACAATTTCGAAATAAAGCTGCATTGATAGGATCACCTTTAGCAATAACAAATTATTATTTGTTCATCAACATGTAATGGTTAATAATGTGAATTCAAACATTATCACAAGTCTTCATCAAGGCATTCCAATAAAGAGATTAAGCGCCAAAACTATTTATCAATTCTTTCATCAATAGATGGCAGTTTTGTTTACCGCTCTTCCATTCATCTGGTTTCAGAGGGCTTTGTACTTTCTTTGTTATTAGATTGTAATTTACAAAACTGTCGTAATTCACAATAATCAATTTAGTTTTGTTCAACTTTTGTGATTACTGTCATATTATTAAATTGTGGTTCCAAAGATGGGAAAATCCACTAAAAAGAATAACAATGATGCTGTTAAAGAAGAAGAACCAGTGAAAACCCAAATGGAAACCGAAGAAGAACAAGAAAAGAGTGAATCTAATCAAGCTGATGCTGAAGAGGAATACGCGCCAGGTTGGTTTTAATGAATATTTTCTATCTAGTCTCGTTAATTGTAAAATTTAGTTTGAACTGTTTAGTTTAACAAATGTAAATTTGTAAATTACAAGTTTCTATTTACAATATTTTATTTGGTTTAAATTATCTGCGAATTTTGATCTAGCTTAATACTCTCGTATTAATTTTCTTCTTTGTTTTCTTTTCCATGTTTTTTTCAGAAGAAGAAGGCGAAAAAGAAGCTGATGGTGAAGGTGAAGGCGAAGTTGAAGCTGAAGCTGAAGTTGATAGTGAAAATGCAGCTGAAGATACAGTTGAAGAAAAGGTTGAAACTGCACCAGCTAAACCTCCAGGAAAACTTGCAGTCAATTATGAGGGTCAAGTCACCGAAGATCGATCGAAAAGATTTGAGTATCTTCTACAACAAACTGAAATTTTCGCTCATTTCATGACATCCGGTGTTAAACCTGGGGAACAAAAAGCAAAACCTGGACGTAAACCTAAACCAAAAGAACCAAAAGAACCTGAAAAACTAGAAGAATCTAAGTTCGAAGTGAATGACCACCGTCATCGAAAAACTGAACAAGAGGAAGATGAAGAATTACTTAGTGAAGTCAAGAAAGATGTCAATTATTTTAGGTAATATTCATCATTTATTTAAATTCATGTGCAAGGCTAATTCTTATGATGTTATTTTTTGTAGATTTGAGGAAAGCCCTAAATATATTAAAGGGGGAACTCTTCGAGACTATCAAATCAGAGGTCTCAACTGGATGATTTCTTTATTTGAAAATGGTATCAATGGTATTTTGGCTGATGAAATGGGTTTGGGAAAAACTCTACAGACCATTAGCTTGTTGGGTTACATGAAACATTACAAGAATATTCCCGGTCCTCACTTGGTTATCGCTCCCAAATCGACTTTGACCAATTGGATGAATGAGTTTAAGAGATGGTGTCCTTCTCTAAACGCTGTCTGTCTTATTGGTGATGCCGCAACACGGTCAACTCTTATTAGGGATACACTCCTGGGAAACCAAAAGGAATGGGATGTGTGTGTGACGTCTTATGAAATGATTATTCGAGAAAAATCTGTTCTCAAAAAGTTCAACTGGAGATATATGGTTATTGATGAAGCTCACAGAATCAAAAATGAGAAAAGTAAGCTCTCAGAGTTTATTCGAGAATTCAAAACTACAAACCGTCTTCTGTTAACTGGTACTCCATTACAAAATAATTTACACGAGCTATGGGCTCTACTCAACTTTTTGTTACCTGATTTTTTCAACTCTTCTGAGGATTTCGATGCATGGTT
The DNA here is from genome assembly GCF_039701765.1 of Tetranychus urticae. NCBI lineage: Eukaryota > Metazoa > Arthropoda > Arachnida > Trombidiformes > Tetranychidae > Tetranychus > Tetranychus urticae. The sequence goes on along the minus strand of NC_142958.1, from coordinate 16,644,560 downwards.
CAACACTAGTAATCTGGTTGAAGGAGATGACGGAATTATTAATCGTTTACACGCAATCCTTCGACCTTTTCTTTTAAGAAGATTGAAAAGTGAGGTCGAAAAACGGCTACCTCCTAAAAAAGAGATCAAGATTTATGTCGGCTTGAGTAAAATGCAACGCGATTGGTACACAAAAATTCTGATGAAAGATATTGACATTGTGAATGGTGCTGGTAAAATGGATAAAATGAGGCTGTTAAACATTTTGATGCAGTTGAGAAAATGTTGCAATCATCCATACTTATTTGACGGAGCTGAACCAGGACCACCTTACACTACAGATCAACATATAGTCGATAATTGTGGTAAAATGTGTATATTAGATAAACTTCTACCTAAACTGATGGAACAAGGCTCCCGCGTTCTTGTTTTCAGTCAAATGACTCGCATGTTAGACATTTTAGAAGATTACTGTCTTTGGCGAGGCTTCAATTATTGTCGTTTGGATGGTCAAACTGCTCATGAAGACAGAGAACAAGCTATCTACGAGTTCAACAAACCTGACAGTGAAAAATTTCTATTCATGTTAAGTACCAGAGCTGGCGGTCTTGGTATCAACCTAGCTACTGCAGATGTAGTTATCTTGTTCGATTCTGATTGGAATCCTCAAGTCGATCTTCAAGCTATGGATCGAGCTCATCGTATCGGTCAAACAAAAACTGTAAGAGTTTTTCGCATGATTACGGACAATACCGTTGAAGAAAGAATTGTAGAAAGAGCCGAGATAAAACTTAGATTAGATACTGTGGTCATCCAACAAGGACGTTTAGCTGAAGCAGGCTCTAATAAGCTTGCTAAGGAAGAAATGTTGGGAATGATTAGACATGGTGCTGATCATATTTTTGCGTCTAAAGACAGTGATATTACTGATGAAGACATTGATAATATTTTAAAGAAAAGTGAAGAAAGAACTGAACAAATCAAGGCAAAATTGGAAGAACTTGGTGAAAGTAGCTTACGTAATTTCACTCTCGATGCGCCTGATTGTAGTGTTTACAAATTTGAAGGAGAAGATTATCGAGATAAGCAAAAGATGACAGCTTTAAATTGGATTGAACCACCAAAGAGAGAAAGAAAAGCTAATTATGCGGTTGATGCTTACTTTAGAGAAGCATTGCGTGTTAGTGAGCCTCGTGCTCCAAAAGCTCCTAGACCTCCAAAACAGCCCAATGTGCAAGATTTCCAATTTTTCCCTCCAAGACTTTTCGAATTGTTGGATAAAGAAATTTATTATTACCGTAAAACTCTAGGATATAAAGTACCAAAAAACCCTGAATTAGGAAGTGATGCTGCAAAAATCCAAAGAGAAGAACAGCGAAAGATCGATGAAAGTGAACCTCTAACTGAAGATGAAATAGCAGAGAAAGAAGATTTGTTGACACAAGGATTCACAAATTGGACTCGTCGTGACTTCAATCAATTTATAAAAGCTAATGAAAAATATGGAAGAGATGATCTTGATAGTATTGCTAAAGAAGTAGAAGGTAAAACTCCTGATGAAGTCATGGAATATGCCAATGTTTTCTGGGATCGATGTCATGAATTGACTGATTGTGATCGCATACTGGCTCAAATTGAAAAAGGAGAGCAGCGAATCCAGAGAAGGCAAGATATTAAAAGAGCATTAGATGCTAAAATGTCCCGGTACCGAGCACCATTCCACCAATTGAGAATAGCTTACGGTACAAATAAAGGTAAAAACTATATTGAAGAGGAGGATAGATTTCTCATCTGTATGCTTCATAAACTTGGATTTGACCGAGAAATGGTTTATGAAGAATTGAAATCATCCATTCGAAATGCTCCACAGTTTAGATTCGATTATTTCATCAAAAGTAGAACCGCGCCAGAACTTCAAAGAAGGTGTAACACTTTAATTACTTTAATAGAACGTGAAAATCAAGAAATTGAAGAAAAAGAAAGATCTACAAAGAAGAAACCTGGTCCAAAACCAGGATTACCCAGAGGATCTAGTAAACGACCTGCCGTAACAAATGACAGTAAAAATAAGAAAAGAAAAAAGTAATTACCCAACCATCACTATTATGTTTTAAAACGTAAGATCACACATTTAATCATTGAGTTTCACTCTTTAGTCCATCAACTGCATCTATCTTTTTTATAATTTACTTTATCTTTAATCTATTGTCTCCAACATTTCAATACCCATTTAATTAAATCTTGTAATAAATTTTGTCATTATATCTTTACAAGTAATGAATCCCGACTTCATTCCAATATTTAGAATGAAATCTCACTCTAAGCTTTAGAAATTTTTATTAAAATTGACTCAATACTTAATTTATAAATTACTCTCAGCATTTCATTTTATTTACTATTAATACATTCAATAGCGCGAATTAGTGCATAATAAATTACTATCTTTGGTTTTAGTTTTGCAAATAACTTACAAGAGTTAAATTAAATGATACAAATTCTGAATTTCATTTTTTTATCTCAAGCCAAAATTAGATAATCGCGATGATCGGAATGAGGAATATTAAGAAAAATGAATTTGATCAGTTCAAAAAATATAATATTTCATATATTTTGTAACAAATGATAAACATATGCATATTATAAACTGTTATTACAACTGTATTGAGTTAAATAAATATTTTAACCCGATTTTGTCGATAATTTTTCATACAACCCTTGTATTTCATCCAAATCCATATAACACCCTTGAAGAAACCTTTTCTCCTTCAATGAATCATATCCTTCTCTTCCATGGAATACCCGGCGATTATTAAATATAACAACATCTCCATCTTTTAATTTACACGAAAGTCGATTACTAGTGCATCGAGTGTACGAGAACAATTGTTTGAAGGCTGTGAAAAAGCTTTCCATTTGATCATGAGGCAGTAAAGGAGCTCTCATTGAAAAGTAACTCAAATTAACCTCTTTGATTATCACTGAATTTTGATCACCCGGCTCTGTGACAATAACTGGCCATTTTTGTCTGAACCAAATACCTCTTTGCGAATCAAAAAAGGAAAACATTACGGGTTTAGTTAAAATTTCAAACATTTCAGGCTGGAATTTCTGCAACTGCTGACAACAATAAAGACCATCAGCAAAATAAGAATCACCTCCATTTACAGCGGCTTTAATACAATGAAGCATTTGGATTCCTGGTACACGTTCACGATAACATAAATCAGTGTGAAGCTCCAGTGGGTTGGAGGAATAACTGAAATGAGCATCCGGAGAAGGATTGACGACAACATCAAAGGTTGATCCATATCCAGAAATCCTTTCATAAGCGATTCTCCTAGCAATTGATAGAACAGTTTCTTTTTCAGTTGGAGCACCTGAAACGAACGCAATTCCATAAGAGAGGATATCTTTGAGCAAAGATTCAAGGGTTGAATCATCTGTCATGATTGACTCAAATGAATAATGGTGATCATAGATTGGGTTAATAATTGATACATTCCAGGGAAATTCACCGACTATCTCTTTAGGTGCATAAACACCGTCCTGAGGTTCAGATGATTCACCAAATTTTCCTTTGAACAACATCAACCAAGATAACTTGTAGCATGAATGGTGTGGAGATCCATCGTACCAGTCAATCAACAGTTCGGACCCATTGTTGACTATCTTAAGGGGCTTTAAGTTTTTGAAATCAATGTCTGCAGGGTTTAATTTTTTATCCTTTGTTAGTGGACTTATACACTGTTCACATTGACATGAGTCTCGTAGCCAGGCAACATGAAAGCGTTCACTAGATCCATCAGGAAAGTCAACTTTAATCACGGATCCGTCGTAATTTGATAGGTCGCTGGTTAATTCTGGAGTAGGTTCACTTGATTCCATGATTGTTCTTCAGTAAACTTAATTGTTAATCAAAAGCTGATGAGCATAGGGCATTGAAAATTTAGAAGAAAATTATGCTTTGTAACACGTTGAAAACGAAATGGATTTGTAAATACATGTTGGATCGCAAAATTTTGGATTGTTTGATTGATAGTGTCGATCAAACTGATTAAAATGTTGATGACAAATTTACAATCAACTGAACTTTTATTAACAGGATAAGAGAAACAAACGGTAAAGTTAGATAATTGACAATTATTAATTGTTTACTGTAAAATTAAGCGCATGCTTGTTTTTTCATACTTTGAACCCTGGATTAACCACATGAGAACCCATTAGTGCTAAACGCAAAAAGATACATTGGTTTCAACTGAAAAGATTCAAATGATTTTTAAAATTTGTCATTTTGTCAATTTTATGTTCTAACTTTTGCATCCTTTATAAAAGATAATCGATGTTTCCAAATTCAGAGTTCAAGAGTAACAAATTCCAATCAATTCTTAACAGTTCTTATCAATGTCAATCTATATGATTTTATCGTTATATTTGATCATAAAAGCAATGAAAACAGAAGACATTTCAGGTTAAAACCCTTTAAGCTCAGTAAAAAACCCTTCAGTACTTGAAGTTTATAATTGAAAAACACTTGACTGTTGTCTACTGTTTTCATAATTACAATTAGACTTTGTTCAACAGTTTGTATATATTGTTGAAATACCAATTGTAAATATTAATAGTAAAAATAGGTGTAAGCTAAGTATGTTTGCAGTTATTATCTTGCAACTAATATCAAAATTAACAAATCCAGTGGAAATTTGTGTTATTAGATGATTTTTGTATTTACCGATCAGCATCCTACTTCGATAGTAAGAAAATTACTTTTAAATGATGAGGAAGGCTGTGAATAATTTTGACGAAAATGGTTTTAATAGTAAGAAATGATATTTTCTATGTCAATGAGAATAAACTTTTAGTGACTGAATCATGACATTGATTGGTTTTCCAATTTTTTTGAGATGGACATTATTTTTAATTAGAGTTATGGGCAGCTATTAATTGTTTCAACTGTTTGATAACAGTATCAACCAATTTTCTTTTATCTCGTTCATTTTTCTTTAAGGATGCAAAAATATTACGATTTTTATCGGCTTCCTTGATTTTCTCCAAAAGATTGAGAGCCATTTGAGGGTTGACCCTAAGATATTTATTGTCCTGTTTGCCATAATCAGCAATATAAGTAGACCATTGCCAAGAAAGTAGTAGATCAACTAACTGTCTTAATTCAGCGAAACACATTTGCAGTGCATTATCTTCAAACCCTTTTACAGGTTCAGAGCTAGCAAAAAATTCACACTGCAATAAATCAAGGTTGAATTGTTCTAAAGCACCCATGGATATAGCTTTGACATCTTCGTCGAGAAGAAAGTTAATTAAAGATGAAGCTATATGTTTGCATGCAGACACACATGCAGTCTGGGCGACTTTCAGTGGTAGATTGGTAAAAGCTTGGAAGGTAGAGGTCAAAAATTTGATGAGATCAGCGATATAAGAAGAGGCGACTCCAGATGATTCGACCAACATCCAATCATAATGAGCGATTTCGAAGAATTCATCAATTTTTTGGTTGAGAAGAAAGTAGATTTGAGATTCAGCGTCAGATCGAGCATCTTTGAACATTGAACTTCCTTGAAGTTTAGCGAGATGTGAGCCACCCGCTAGTTCAGCAATATTGGTAGTTGAAGAAGTTAATGGAGATCCAAGTCCAGTATTTAACGGTTGAGATATATATTCTTCTAGAAAACTCATAGAGTCTTCTAAATAGTTGGTGTTTATGGCAATTTGGATCAATTGGAGTAATCCTAGGCTTGGCTTTTTAATTAATACAGACAGGCAGCCACTGAGTGTTCGAGTAAGTAGAAGGTTGGTTGATTTTCGAACCATGTCTTCGATTTCAGTTTGACTTATATTAAGATCTTGCGAGAATTCACGGCATGCGTTAATGAATCGTTTAACTTGAGTGAAAACTTTGGGTACAAAAGAGGAGAAGGGAAATTTTTTGGGATAATCTGAGTCACCAGTGGAAACTACTTCAGCTTCATAATAAGGAAATTCATTGATGATTTCATCATATTCCGCTTGAGATTCAACTTCAATGGGATGGTAATTATCTGCATCAAAAATGGAGCGAAACAATGCACACCATTGTTTCATCAAAATTTCATTATACTGATCACGGATCTCAATGAGTAAATTGAGAAAAGGGTTTACATTATATCCATAACTTTGAAGAGTTTGACTAAATAAAATGATGATTCTTTTGATTTTAAGCATGAGATTTTCATCGGTACAATAAGATGAATAGGTTCGAAGAGAAGCAATCACTGATTGCAGAGCATTTTCCCAGACTTCATCGAGATAACTTTTGGTTATTAAACCTGGAGCAGTGTTTAGAATATGATTTTCAATAACAAAGAAACCCACGACTCCGCAAAAATAATTCTTGTAACCATCAATATTCTCGTGCATGTTAGTTGGAGGTTGAAGAACCAGTTTAGCTTGTTGTTGTCTTTGCTGGCGATAATAAATTTCAAATAACTCACGGGCTCCGAGACAGCCAAAAATATGAAGACAACGATAAACCGGAGAAAAATCAACAATATCAGTTCCTTTCAGCTCTTCTTCTGATACACCTCCATTTAAATCGATATCGGACCCACTATCGATCAAGTCTAGATCATTTTCCGTTGAGGCAGATAAAGGCGGTTTAGGCGCAGGATGTTTCTTTCTTGAGGCAATTGCTGGGCCCTTTGGAGTATTATTAACAGATGAACTAATTTCATTGATATTGTTCATTGATGAATTAATCGACAAAATTGTGGTTGATTTTTTGACTGGGCTGCTTGAAGAACTGTTTTCATTTGAAGAAGAGGCACTTGTAGTGCAACTGGTTAACAGAGTATCTTCGATATTTTGCTGATGAGCAGCATTCTTCATGGCAATTTCACCAATCTGGGACGACAATTGTCTCACGTTTTCGAGAAAATCTTTCAGATCTGACATTGAGGCTTCTTTGATTTGCTCTCGAATTTGGGGAATCTTATCTCTCATTGCTTGGGCAAATCGATAATGAGAAACCCGGGGTAGAAAATTATTTTCTAATTGCTCCAGAGTTTTGAGAGCTGGATAATAACGGGTATTTTCCATTTGTGAGGTTAATTTACTATACATCTTAAGCACTGGTAAACATTGACTTAAGTGATCTATGGCTGTTTCTATATTACACACAATTTTACGGTACCGGATGAGTTCTTCGGCTTTCCGCTGAACATTTTCAGAGGATTTTTGGATATCTTGATTCACTTCCAAAATTTCTTTCTTAAGTATGTCAGCTTTGGGTCTAACTTGCAGAAGATCATGAATACAATCTACAAAGTCTTGGTAATTGGCATTACACATCCTTTTAATCTCCTCGTCATGGCTTTTAATTCGAGCATCCAGCTTCTCCATAAATTTATCATATTCATCGCCAACAGCTCTGTTACTACTGAAATAAACCGAAAATTTAATTAATCTCTTAAAGAACTTCGACAGAAAAATTTCATGCTTCATTCCATTTTAAAAATATCATATAATTCATTGATACGCTAAAATAAGTTTAACTACGATACTTTTGCAATGATATCAATTAGGAGATGAAGCCAAACAAAAGATGATTTGTTATCATTACCTGAGTACAAGGCTGAGAGATGATGGATCATTTGATTCCAGTTCAATGAGAAGATGGTCACATCCATTTAATTTTGAGAACAGCGGGTCTGTCACAGGCGGATCTTTGGATACATTCATGTTTAACAATTAAACTGAATCTGAAACTGGTACCATCAATAAATTAAAGCTTGAAGAAACCAATTTCTGATGACTATCTATTCTTTATGTTACATTCGATGAGTGAAAATGGTTCACATGATATAATCACTCAATAGCAAGGTATCAAAATAAAATCATCAGCCTAGACTTGATTAACAATTTAATCATTGGTAATTGACAATTTGAATAACCACTGATACGTGTAAGATGAGCACCGCAAGTCAAATTTTTTCCAGCTGATTTTGTTGAAAAAGTTGGGATAAGTGTGTTATTTAGAAGGCACATATTCAAAGCTTGCAATTTAACCTTGCATGTTTACCTTTTTCTTGTACTTTTTCATCAATTTGAAAAATGTTAAAAAATCATGTTTAACCTTAATAAGTGATGTTCAGAACAACCTACAAACTTTTTGACATTTTACACCATTCTAGTCATGTAGCTTTGATAAAGAACCCATCATTTTTTGGGCATGGAGCTCGGTTGATAAGTGTAAATCGAGTGACATGTTCCTCACATCAACAACCCAAACCTAAATCCAATGTTATCAGTGATTATGGAGAAGAAGAAAGAATCATTAAATATCTGACGGACCCAAACGTGGGACAAATTCAAGAAAAAGTGAATCTAGAATGGAAGGTGATAGAGAAACCGGATAACCTTAAATCAATAGGTTACTATCTTAAATTAAGCAAATTTAGACTTACAAGTCTGGTTGTACTAACCACATTAGCCGGTTACACCATGGGTTGCTCTCAATTTGATCCTATTATCGCCAGTGCATCTCTTATTGGCACTGGTTTGACTTCTGCCGCTGCAGCAAGTCTCAATCAGTTTTTGGAAATACCTTTTGACTCACAAATGATGAGAACTCGAAATCGTCCTCTAGTCCTCGGTCAACTTTCTTCTGGACGTGCTTTTTCGTTTTCTTTAATTTCTGGGACAGCTGGACTCGCTACATTAGCATTTTTCATCAATCCCTTGACAGCTGCTTTGGGTGCTTTTAATTTAGTTCTCTATTCATTTGTATATACACCGATGAAGAGAGCGAATATTGCAAATACTTGGGTTGGATCAATAGTTGGCGCCATACCTCCTATAATGGGTTATACTGCCGCAACCAATATGATTGGTAATTCACATTTTCTAGATAGATTACTCTAATCTTGCAAAATAAGAGCATTGTCGGAATCCGATCTGTGAAAAAGATTTTCATTGCAGATTAGAAATCCAAGTGTAACTTTTTGACTATAATTCATTGTATTCTAACGATATTTCTTTATCTTTTCAGATATACCATCGATATTCTTAGGATTAATATTATATTCATGGCAATTTCCTCACTTTAACGCTCTATCTTGGAATATCCGTCATGACTATGCAAGAGCTGGTTATCGAATGATGTCGGTTACCAATGAGGATCTCTGTGTACGCACTGCTTTGAGGCATGCCTGTCTTTTGACTGCTTATTCATGTTTAATGAGTACATCTTATGTTTCTCTTACCAATTATGCCTTCGTTTTAGGATCTCTACCTCTCAATATTTACCTAATTTATCTAAGCTGGAAATTCTACCAAACACCGAACGCAACTAGTTCTAGAAAATTGTTTCGTTACTCTCTCATTCACCTGCCAGCTCTCATCATTTTAATGCTCATCTTCAAATCAGATAGAAAAGACGAGTCAATAATGAGAGATGGACTTGTTAAAACGAAAACCTAGTAGTTAATGAGATGAATTAGCTCTATCTTGTAATTTAAATTAAAATTGTTAACTTCTTGTGAAGAGAAAGTCAAGTTTCATTTTCTTATTCCATTATTGTATGAGTTGAAATGGAATGTAATGATTTATTTCTTAACCAGTTGATGTAAATAAATTTCCGTCGATTCGTACCTTCAATCAAAGTCATTCATCAATTTATAGATAAACCAAAATTCAGGTTAAGGCAAATCAGTAAGAAGTCTTGCTTTATCAAATAAATATCACTTCCAATTTCATCAGCCTTGCTTTATCCTTTTTCGCCTTAAGGGTAAATTGATTGTTTTGGTCAAATAAGACTACAGAAAATAAACATACTAATTATTGTTAAGGAAATAGAATTGAATGGCTAATTTCGATAATTAAATGTTCGACAATCATAAAAGCTTGATGCTCAACTGTCATAAATAAACAACCCGAAGCCAATTTGAATCTAGATCAAGTTGATCGAGAGGATTATCCGTTGATCTAAGGTAAAAAGAGGATCTCGAAAAGCGCAAAAATCTTTAAATTTTTGTTACAGTCACTTAATGGAACCCGGAATAATATCAATCTTAACCTTCAATTTTATCATTATCAACATCATGTAACAGAGGTTTAATCAATAATCAAATTGATTCTTCAAATTATCTCATCTCAAGGAAAAAACTTAACTTTTAAATGCTCAATATTTCCGGATTTCACTATAATTTGACTAATACACGATAGCTTTAACTAAACCATTGAATGTCAAGTTCTGTCAGTGAGGTAAACAAAATTCAAAGCTACCATCATTAACATCATGATAAATAAAATAACCTTTTCATGGAAATCTTATCTTCTTTATGCATTAAATTTTCAATAACAATAAAATTGAGTAAATAGATAAAATTGATTAAATATTTCCTCTTAAATTGCTTTCACTTTTTGATACATTTACATTTAAAATGCTTCAAGTTTCAATTCTTGAAAAAAAGGTTTGAGGATATTTTGTAAAATTTGAAATGATTAACAAATCTGAGAAAAGGATAAACCCAGGAAAACCCAGGAAAAATTGTGAAAAAAGTCGAACTTTAAAAATTAATGAAATGATACTCAAAAGTTCTGAAAAATGATTGAGTAGATACAAAAAAAGTGCGTTTTATCCTCGTAATTTCACCTCCAAAATAACTTGACATGAATAACAAGACCGTAAAAATTGAGCTACTCGAATTGGTCCGTCTTTTATGACCATTCAAATATTATCTGGGTTAATGAAATAATTGAATCAGAGAATATGAACAGAATAATATTTATCAATCTTTTGTGAAATTTTATCATACAAAAACAAAAAAGAGTTTGTAAGGTAAGGAAAGAGATATTGAAAAATAGAAAAATGAAAATTTGGAAAATACAAGAATGGAAGTTTGAAAGCAGGAAGATGAGAGAGAAAAGATGAAAAATTAAATGCAGATAAACAGGGGAAACTGATGAGAATTGGTGGCTGGACTGATGGGCTATAATTTCAATTGTTTTTTTTATTTTGTAGATCAAAATATTAGATCACATCCAGTTTTTGTTTTGTTGCTTGTTGCTCTTTGCCTTTTCAGTAAATTTTGTAACCCTTTGATCTTTTCTCCTTCTTCCTACTATCATCCAAAGTCATCTTATCTAAAGCTAAGAGTTTCTCTCGATTCTCTTCAACTGTCTTTATCCATTTATCTGCCATTATACGCCATGGAACGGTTCCTCCATACTCTTTAGGTAATATATGAACTGGAATACGTTTATGTAATTCATTCAGATCACGAGGAAATGAAAGACGATCCTGTAATTTTTGTGTCATAAAACCAGAGATAAAGATGAGTATAGTTCGTATCAGGTGGGGTAAGTTTAACCAATGAACTTGTTTATGTTTTACAGGAAGTGCTTTCTGCAAAGGAGAGATGGAAAGAAAAAGAGTGAAATTTTAGATAAAATGAGATAATAAGATGGCGATGATGATGATGATGATTGGTAATTAAGCGAAGGATTTAAAGTTATGATGGTGATGGGGAAAGGTAAGCTATAGAGAGGAGTGAAAAGTGAGAGCGGAAACGTTTTGCTATCGAGGACACGTTGTGGGTAAAAATATATTTGTTATTTGAAAAAGATGAATGAAAATGAAGAAGATGATGTAAAAAATTAGTTGATGATGATGACGATCAGACTTACTTCTCCGCTTTGGGCTAGTCTCTTTAACTCTCTGATTCCTAAATAAGTTACTTCAGAGAGACTGACTCCTTCCTGGTCAAATATGTAAACAAATCCATTTTTTTGATTCTCTTCATTGTCCAATAAAATCTCGAAAGTAATTATGATGGAACGAAATAGATCAGTAGGTAAATGGCCGTATTTTTGGTTAAACATTGCACATCGGCCAAAAATGACAGTCCTTCCTCGATCATCTCGCTCAAATAATGGAAAGATGTAACCACGTTTGATAAGATCGTATAAACTTGAATCTCGAATGTCTAAATTTTTGTAACAATAAGGATGGACATTGCGAACCTTCAAGTATTTCTCAAAGACACGACAAGATTCTTCAAAATTAAATTTGCGGAACCGTAGAAACCGAAGTATGAACAAATCATCTAGAAAAATAAAACAAAGGAACAATTAGTTAAACGAGATTCACCAATCAAACCAAATAATCAAATTGAATAGATAACATGCCTTTGAATGAAATATTTTGATATAATCCAGAGTTATTGGACTGAACATGTCGAACATTTTATAATCAAAAATCAGAAACATAAACAAAAATACAATAAAACTCATTTTACTAAACAGCTGAGTATTAATTATCTAAAGTATCTTTTAATACTTAGATATGGATCTAAACTATCGATTGGTATTTTAACGGTTTTAATGTGAATTTGCGGGGAAAATTGGGAATCAAATTGAAAATTATGGAATTGGCATTAATTAAATTGATCAGGAAATTTAAATTAATCAAGAAAGTTGTGACAAACTTACCTGTTCTTGGCGATACAAATTGCGGTTGAGACAAAATCCATTCACGAAATTTTTTAACCAAAACTTCTTCTTGACTTGAGATGGTCATTTTAATTTGAATCTTTCACAGATTTACTATTAAATAATCAAATAGTCACTTGATTGGCACTATAAATTCAATTAAGATGAACTAAGATTACGCGAAATGGGGGTAAATTTGATGCAAAAATTAAGTCTCAAAAAAATCCAAATGAAGGGCAAAATGTTTTCACAAATAGTCACGTTGTAACACCAAAGTAAAGACCAAAGCAATGAAGGTAAATCAACAATCAATAGATGATATATTCATGAAAATCAAAATAAATACTCAGTAGTTGAAACAATTACAGAAACGTATAACTAAATCACAGACAAAAAAAAGTAAAGAAAAGGCAAATTAGATGAAAATTTGTTGTTTATATTTTTAAGGTAGAGGTTATCAGGTTTTGATTTTAAAAATAACTAATGAATTGTCAATGAATCAGGATGGACAGAAGAATAAAAAAGACAGAGAAAAGGTGATGACTGGAAATAGACAGGCATTTAAAGAAAGAGAAGATAAAAGTGAGAAAGTGAGTGGGAAAGGAGGAGTTATCAAGGTGGACCAGCAAAATTGTCTTGAAAACCTGGATTAGGATTAAGACAAAGGAGGATTAAAAAGGATAAGAGCAAAAATGTGGATCGAGCAAAGACAAAAAGGTCTTCTTCTTCAAAAATCTTATCCTTATTCCTATCAAGATGAAAGATTTGTGAAAAAGATGAATAAGAAATTTTCCAGTCAAATCATCTGAACAACAACCAAAATTGTATTTCCTGATATAAAATATCAAATTATTATTGAAATGATCATATTAAGGGTAAAGATAGCTTTCAACGATTGATTTTCCGATTGCTACTTTCACTTTCCTCTAACAACAATCTATCTTCATCCCATCATCATTATCATCATCGTGATACAAATTTACAATCCCAATAATCCTGAATCACTTGTAGGCATATGAAATGAGAAACGTCCAAACATGAATGGATAACCCTAAGGGAATAATAATATCAGATTAATTTCAACTTTTTTTACGGATACTTTTTGATATTGTATTAAAAATAGAATCGACTATAGTATCAACTAAATTGCCCTAATTTTCAGCATTTTTCATTTTAATAACTAATCATCAGCAACAATCAAAATCTCTAAACACCTTTTCTTGTTACTGGTGTTTATCATTGTGTATTTTGTTTAATTGTTGACCTCAAATTCATATTTATCATTTTTGCTTCTCATTACCAAAGTTAGATCAAATGATATTTTTATTGACCAAATAAAACTCAGATTCTGAATAAAGGTTCATTTGAGTTTAAACACTGAATTGAGCAATTATTTTTCGCCTTTTAACTTGAAGCTAATTTTTGCTAAAAAATTGCTTTCATTGCAATTGTCACGCATTCAGTGCTTCATGGTTATCCGAATCGCTGTCTTTTTCACTTGCAATTTCAACGTTACACTCATTTTTTTTGAAAAATAAAACCATTTCTGTTTATTACGCAGGAAAACTATTCATTGTTAATGATTTAAATATCGACTTACTTTCACTAGAAAATTCTTTGGCTGGGAATTCGATTGAAGTACAAGAATAAATCAATACTAATTGGAGGCTGAAAAAGTCATTCAGTCTTCATAATAGTCAATGTACTCACAATAAGGCTTTATGTTTTATAAAGGTTGTAGGGTTAGGGTTAAATATTAAATCAATGAAATGTTATGTGTTTAAGAAGAGTTTATTAGAATTGGTTAGATTGGAGTTAATTAAGAACGGGTTATGGTAACTTTACCATTACGATCAACTCGTTTGGTGACTCGACTGACTTTACCGGGATTTTTTGAATCGTAGGTAACAGTTTCAGTGACGGTACTTCCATCTGGGTTGGTTCGGGTTGATGTTGATGAGGCAAAGTTTGAATTGGAAGCTGCTGATGCAATGGAAGAGAGTCCAGCTGAAGTTGGGTAAAAACCAAAGTTATTGAATCTTGAAGCTTTAGCAACGTTTCCACCATTATCATATGAACTGGTTAAATCCTCAAATTGATTGTTATTTCCATCGTTGTTTGAATCATGATCTACACTTGATGATCCATATGGTTCACCTACGGCTATCCCTTGGGTTGAAGCTGAAGGCCTATTTGATCCAGATGAACTGTGAACGTGAACTAATTTAATTGGATTTGATTCAGTTGACTCGTTTGATCCACTATTGACTGATGATGAAGATTGTCGATTGATTTTGACGGTTGAACCTCCATTGGGTCCACCAAGAGTCTCGATTGTTTCAGTAATCTTTTCACCTTCTGGGCCAGATTTTTCAACCTTAATGGTCTGAGTAACTTTGTTACCAGAATTTTCGGATGAACTGAAATCATCTGGAATATTTAGAGATTGGAAGGAAGGTGATGGAAAGGAATTGAAACCTGAAAAGGAAGGTTGAAAGCCGAATGGATCATTGGAACCAAATGGAGATTGGAATGATGGGACAGAGCCGAAATTTGACATTCCTGGGAAAGATGATCCAAAGAAGTTGCCTAAAGGGAAAAATAACAATTACCATTGAAATTATACATTGAATGTGATAACAAGTAAACTCAAAAACTTACCAGAAACGGCAACAGTCAATGTAAGAAGTCCGGTTATGGGAATGAGAATCATATTTGTTTCTTCTCAACGAATTTGTTTGTACCAAAAGAAGCGAATGATTGGTGTTAATCTTCATTAACACAGTTTTATAGACACAAAGGTAGGAGTTAACCAAATTGAATGACGAACTTTTCAAGACAATGACTGTCGTAATGATCAATTGATCTATGATTAGCCTCAACATCACTACTCGACTCATTCCAGCCGGTAACATAAGATTAATTACCCAATTGTTTGTATGGTTGACAGGAAATATTGATCATAAGAGTATCGTCATTGAGAAAATAGCAAAGCTTCAAATCTACAGGTCAATTAACCTCAGATGAATGGTAAGAGTTAAGAAATCTGAAGCTAGACCGAGAGTTTGATTTGCGTATTTAAAGGACAGTTTAGAGTCCGATATCTGTTGAAAATACTCAATGTTCATTGCTTGTTTAAAATCACTTTCATGGTTAAACAGATGCTTTAAAGACGAGTTTATGATGAATCAATATTTTATCAAAATTTGTTGACAAATTTTTGCTCCATTCAAACGATTGAAAGGTGGTGACTTTGAATCCTTGTGAATATTTTTCAGCATTGAGACCTACAGCTGCATGATTATGCCTTCGTAATGTTAATAATTTTGATTTATTGCGTTTCATGCGTTGATTTGGGTAAATTGTTTTTTTGCAAAATTGAATCTGATTGTTTCTTTACAGTATTGGTAAATGTAAAAGTTAACAATGTTTATACGAATGTCATCATGGAATACGAGAAAATATGTTCACTGATGATTAATAATGAGCATCATGAAAGATATTTAGATAATGATTTTGGTTCAATCAATAATCATCATTCTAGATGTTTCAATCGATTTAGTCAATATCTTTTTAAATTGGACGTGGAAATTGTTAGCTAAACAAATATTTCTAGTCAATCACAATTTGAATTGCGTCATTATTGGTTGATTCTAATGAACCGAGTTTTAAATTAATTTCAATCATAATAATATTATTTATTATTATTGATCGAAAATCAGTTGAATTAGTGCGATAGAAGTAAATATTGCTGTTTTACAACATTTTATTGAATTTTTAACACCAAACAAGATTCTATTTACATCAGAAAAAGATTGAATTGCAAAAATTTTGCTCACATTTGATTAGATTTGAGTATAACAATAAATGTCTTCAATGAAATAGATTGAGTTCTATATGAGTTAACCAGAATAAAGGTAGGAATGATGTCTTGGCAAGGAGATGATGAAAATTTAAAATGAGACGAATTTGAGACAGGTAAAGTAGTGTCATGAAAACGTTGAACAACGATGAAATTACAATAAAATTAGAATAAAACCACACGATATTTTATCCATGTTTTTGAGCCATTGTATTTTAGATTCAATAAACTAAATAATGTCATCTGAACAGCGAAGATAATTGATATAATATAATCAACAAAACAACAATAATTAACGACTTTTTCCAAAACGTATACGCAATTGTTCAAAAAATATAAAGGTTAAAACAGTTTGAGGTCCAAGTCTGACGAACGCAGGAACATAACCTGTTAGAAGAAAAAAGAGTAAAAGAGATTAATAATTGTTGTTTCAACAGAAACTCGAATACGCGCTATGAAATGATGATTACCTTTGAAGAAACCTAAAGGTCCACACTCTTTAAAAACTGTACCCGCACAGTGTGCTATGCCTCTGTAAACTCCGGGCGGTGCGTTCATCATACGAGTTTTTATTACATCTAATGGCTGGGTCATGGTTGTAGCACAAGCTCCAGCCAGGAAACTTGCACTAAAATGCGTGTTTAGATTGTCTTCGAAAACATTTGGAGCATATTTCATCATCATGTACTTGAATTGATCATACATAGATATTTGACCGATCGTTATTAAGGCAGCTCGAGAGGTGGCTGAAGTTGCTCCATTGAATAATCTGGAAACTCCTTCGCGTTTGTAAACTTGAAGTATACCATCGAATGCATGAGCATAACTGGAATAGACAATAGAAGAAATTTATTAGTTATTGATGAATTTGATACTGGATATACAATTAATGAATAAATGGAAGATTCGGGATGGCTAATTGAAATCAATGATTCGTGAGATCAGCTTTTCAAGCATTCACAGCTTATTTGTAAATCAATTATTTGCCTCGCAAGAGGTATGAGATAGCAAACAATTAACTGCAATATATATTAAATTGATTTGAAGAGGAAATGAAAGATTAGATTTTCATCAAACTTGGCAACAAAGAGTATAATTTGATATCCTGTCTATCACTTTTGAACAAATGACGGTTCGTAGGGAAACTTACAAATTTAAATTAATTTATACTCAACATTGGCTAATTGTCATTCTATCAGAGGACTAAAATGTTATTCAAATTTAACCGAATGTCAAATTTAAATCAGTTATGAACTGTGAGTGTTGCATTTTGATATGAATATATCCTTGAATTAATCATAGCTAATTGTTGTCAAGCCTTTGAGTTGATATTTCCCTCTATCATTTAATAGATCACTCCTGTCTAATTTTCATTTAACTCATATCAATTTTGCTTCATTGCAGTCATGAAAAGAGTAAATTAAACGAAAAATCATGAAGATAATTTGATGGTTGTTTCCACAAGATGATATAGGAAAAACAATGGAAATCTTGAGAGGAAACCATTAAAGCAAGAAAAAAATCATTGATTGTAGGTGTAGTTCAAGAGGAGAGATATGCTTGTATTGATTTAATTGCTTACTTTCTTCTCTCATTATATGGTAATTTGATATCATTTTGCATTCTAACATTAACCATATCTGCCGGAGTTCCCACGAAGCCACCAACAGCACCAGAAAAAGCAGCAGCTAAAACTTTTTGGTAGAATGGCATATTGGGTATACCTTTAGGGTCATTTGGGTCAATTGTAACTAATCTTTGCTTGATTGCTTCGTAAACAGCAAATCGAGTAGTTGAATAAGTAAGCTGCCTTAAGAGACACGCAGTAAGACCATTGTAAAGCGCAATGACTCCTTGACTGCGAACAATTGAACTTGTTGTTGTGAGTAGAGTAGCTTGGACATGGCCTCCTTGTTCTGCAAAGCTGGTTTGAAGGTGGACTTTCAACAGATCGAGTGGATGAGTACAAGAGGCTGCCATGGCAGAAGCAACACCACCAAAGTACCATCGAGCAACTTTAAGTTCACTTCGTTCCGACATTTTGACAAATATACGATGATCTTCAGTTTAAAGATGGCACTATGACTGTTTAAAACCAATAGATCTGGATCACAGGGTATTCAATAATTAATTCACAACTTGTCAGGTGAAATATGATTTAAATTGATGAAGAAAGTTTAGCGATACAACTGACAAGAGTCTCACAGAAAAAAATGCTTTTTATAAAGCTAGAAGTTGTGATGATAAAAATAATATTGAATGATTATTCAAATGTCGAAGTTGGACCAGTGCTCAAAACGATTACTTTCCCGGTAAATTTACCCGAGTTATGACTTCATTGTAAGTCATTAACCAATATAAGAAACAAAGTGAACACCATGAAAACACGGGGAATACTGATGATGGGGAAATACAGGTATTTTGAAGAGATTCAAGAGGATAAGTTGATAGAGCTCATCAGATGGGTTGTTTTGGTTGACTTTGGTTGGATACCTAGATATTGCTTTCTCTCCTTTAGTTCTCCTTCCTAATAAATGATATTCCTGGAATAGACCCTGTTATAAATGAATATGGGATTCATAATAAATAATGTTGCAGCAATAACCAACAATATTTCCTTCCAATAAAAACGCCAATAGCTTTCTTTCAGACCAATAAACTCGGTTTGTCAGGTGTAACCCAGGCAAATGTAAAATTACTCGCTTGATCACTTGACTTGTATTCCTTAATTTTTGTAAATGTAGATAGATCTTCCAGTCACCAATTGAATCTGAAATAAAGATGAAATAGAGAAAATAAGCAACAGTCAAAAATAGCAACAGCACAAAGACAATTACACTTTGTTTACAATAGCGCAAGAAATATATAATTTGAACCATACCATTAAATTGATAGAGATAACAATGATAATAATGAAAGATTATTATTACTGAGACACTTAATTAATAATCTAAATCTTCACATTGTACATAAATGACTTTAATAATACTCAAGATTAAATGAGATCAAACAGGCTTCACAACCCAGGTTGAACACAAGAACCAAAATGACATGTTTGTCCAGTTCCATCTGATGGTTTGTACTCAATATAGACTGTTGCTTTTAAATGAACTCAATTTGAATCGTATGTGTTATTTGACTCTTTGAGCACTTATTGCGTAAAATATTATTATAATATCACGACTTGCGTATAGACTAGCTTTTCATGTTGACGCATTTACCTTGACTTAATTTTCAATGGATTAACTTTGAATTTCACAGATGAAAATAATTGCAATGCTCATAACCATAAGCGCATCCAACACAGATTTATTATAATTGGATTGATCCTTAGAATTTTTAAAATTGTTTCGTTTCCAAAAATTGATAGTTTCATGATAACAATAAAATAAATGAATTGAACAACCAGTTCTCTCGTAGATCCCTGGTAACATCTCATGGATGAAATATTTTAGGTGTTGCAGAGGTTTGAATGGAAAACTATTATTTTGCAGTAAATCGATAACCTAATAATATGCTTTAATGGTCAAGTAATTAATTCATATAGACCATTGCAAATGTTTTCTTCCTACAAATTGGCCTAAGAAACTTTAAAACCAGATAAGAATTATATTATAAATTCAATCCTTTAGCTAAAGCAATCTATAACAGTAGCAAAAGATAGAGAAAGTTTAATGAATCAAGGACATTACACTTTGATAAAAACCAACGGTGAGCTGGATATAAATGATAACCCTAAGTAACTTTATATGAACAGTATGAGACAAAAATTACATTGAAAATCTTGTAACAATGAATAAAAATTCAATCTTTACATGATTGTACATGTATATACTAACTAAATAACAATTATTTTATGGCAGATAAGCAAATTTGTTCATAATCCAATGGATTTAGGTAAACGAGCGAGTTCTATAAAAGAGTTTGCACTTGATTCAGGAAGACAAATATGAAAGATTGAGTCTGGCGATTAATGATGATTGTTCATTTGGCTTTTGAGCTGTTTCAGCACGCTAATAACAATATCACGAAGAGTAAGAGGTTTACAATGTTCTTCGAGCCAACCGAAAATACCTCCTGAGAGTTCATCAAAGTTTTTGACGGTCACTGCAGCATCAAACGATTGGAAAAGTGAGTCGCAAATTGCTTGGAACACTTGAAATTTGACATCTTCACTGACTTGATTACAAGTTTGTCCAGGTTGAGCTAGTTGATGATGTTTAACAATACGTTCATAATTGGCTTTCATTATCTGCAGAGCAATAACTTCTTTGCGAAGTGACTATCGGGAAGAAGGTAAAAAAAGACAAATTATTAGAAGAAACAATGATAAAGAAGCTTGTGGCTGCGCAATATAGCAAAGCGTATTTAAGTTGAATTGCCTTCATCAAGGCCTTTTGAGTTAAAATTAATGTCTCATAAATAAAAAAGAGCCAGCATTGGCAAAAGACGGGCTAAATATCTTTGATAGTAATTCATTTTTTTTAGGCTTGAGAATTGCGAATTAAAATTTGACAATGGTCTTAGGCCTAAAAAGATCAAACACATTGCTGGCTCCATACTGAATATACTTTTCCTACCTGTAAATCTTCTTCTTCTTTTTTTTGCTGCACCTGCATATACTGTATATACTCAATCGATCTTTGTAGGATTGTAGCTTTGCTGAGTTTGTAACTCGACACAGAATCTTGCTGAGCACAAGTTGGAACTAATGATTGAAGCTCTTCATATCCTTTTTTGATAGCGTCTCTTCTTTTCTGTTCAGCCATGGTATGAGCCTCACGACGCCTCTCTTTGTAACTTGTTGTTGACTTGTGATCGGAATCTTCATCATCAGTGGTCAACGAGGCATCAGTATTGTGGGTAGAAGAAGCTGAAATCATGGCGATTTCTGTGTTCATGAACGTAAGCTGATATCTAGATGGCTACAACAGTGATGAGAAAGAACGTCAGAAAAGATAAAATTCATATGTTAATAAAACTATAGAAGTTGAGAGTAAATTATACTTACCAATCTAGTGAAAGTCAGAGGTTTTGTTTCAAAATTGGGTTAACAGTACCATAAGTCAGAACGGACGCTAAAGAAGAAGTAAAGATCAGTTAGATTAATCGGTAAAACAAAAACAATTAAGAGCTACTGACTATGTATAGTATATTATCGTTATCGGGATGTTAAGGTTTCAAGTTTAAAATTGTCTGATTACTGTGTTGATACTTGAGATCTCTTCACAACCATATCAGCCAGCCGAAGAGGGAAGAGTTTAAGTTGTAGAATTAAATATAAACACTTGTGACAATATATTCAATTATTGTTTAATTGTAAAATTAAAAAATTAAAAAATTAACAAATTAACAAATTAATATCTTGATAAGCATGGAGATCAGATTGAAATTCAGACATAAGTATCAGTGAAGGAGTAAAGTAGAAAACAAATCAAGTTGAACATGGTAGTCGCGAAGGAAGAAAACAAGGTTATTAAGTAACTAACATTTCAACAGGTTCAATAATTTTAAAGTTGGTGCAAGATATTTCAAATATATTGTCGCCTCTGGATGATTTTCTGGTATATTTGTTGAACATATTAGTCGTGAGAACTGACGAGGAGACATTTCACAAGCTAATAAATGCGACTTGATTAGAAGACAAACAAATACCAATTACATATGTTAGTGAATAGAGCTTTCACTACAACGCCACCGTAAGTAAACAAAAACCGTTGTAATCTTCCGAGATCGCCACAAAGATGGATTTAAATAGATAACAATGAAATAAGATCAACAGAAAGAGTAAAATCAACACAAAAATGTTAATTAGATTTTAAATTTAAATCTCCACCAAAACTCACAAGTTCCAAAAGACTGAAGCTAAAAAATATTGCCTACTGGCTTCTGAAGGATTATATGTTTGCAAAACAATTGAAACTTGTAATTTAGGTTTTACGAAATAAATACTGTGTTAAGTAAACATTGAAACTAGTCGGTAATTAGTGAAATAATTAACAGCTTTATTACTAGAATGTTAATAAATTGCTAGAATAAAGATTCAAAGTTAGTTAAATTTGAAGATGGCGCTTCCAGCTGGATAATCTTTCATTGGTTGAAGGGTTTTGTATACATTACAGTGATTGGCCAATCAAAATTAGTTCATCTGAATTCGACTGTTGACATTCTAAATTCAGACGATCATTTCTGAAATGTTTAAATATTTCAGTTTTCTAAAGTTTATTTGGTATTTTTGGTGTTAGAGTGTTGTTATCCTTGTGATCTTCATTTTTCTGATAAAATGTCAGAACTATCTCTGGTTGATCCAACATGGGAAATGATTGATCCTAATCCCAATATTTGGTCCCTTTTTGCTGATTTTGATAAAAGATTTTTTAACGGCACGTTAACTTCAAGTTTCGTTGAATTGATGTGGTCTTCCAATCGTATGACTTCTACTGCTGGACTTTGCTGTTGGAATCCTAGAAACAATTATGCTACAATTAAACTATCATTGCCTTTGCTCCAGCTCCGTTCAAGAGCTGATTTGGTTGAAACTTTGCTGCATGAGATGATTCATGCCTATTTGTTTGTTACTCGGGAAGATGATAACCACGAATCTCACGGGCCCAAGTTTCATATGCACATGTTCAGGTAAGATTATCAAAACTCCATAATTCCATTATTGCATTGAGTTGCCATTCATTTACTATGTGTTTCTCTTTATAGAATCAACAAACTGGCTCGTACCAATATAACTGTTTATCATACTTTCCATGATGAAGTCAGATCCTATCAACAGCATGTTTGGAAGTGCGATGGTCCTTGTGCATTAAGGCCTCCGTATTACGGCTATGTCCGTCGTGCAAACAATAGAAAACCTGGCCCTTATGATTATTGGTGGAGTCAACACCAATCTAACTGTGGAGGAAATTTCGTAAAGATTTCAGAACCAGAGAAGGTTGTGAAACCTAAACAGAACGGAAAAAGCAAGCAGGTAGCAGAAGTAAAAAATAACAAACGTATCCTCGATTTTTTCAAGACAACTTCACCTATTAACAGTCCAAACAATAAAAGTCCAACCACAAGCAGTCCATTGAATAATAAGATAGAAACGAAAAGTACACCGCTGAAATCAAGTCCAACTATTAAACACGCTGATATCAGACATTTCATCTCACCAGTCAAATCTCCCGAGCCTGAAACAACGTTTCCTGGTAAAGGTCATCGTCTTGGTTCTGCCTCAGAACTCGACAAACCTGTCAAAAAAATGAGGCTAGAAGATGTAGAAGTTGGTGAGGTATCGAGTAGTCAAGATAGATCTTTGCCTACCCATCTAATTAGTCAAGATACGGTCAAACCTATCCTTGCAATGAAAACTGTTAACTTCCTTCAAAATGGTAAAAGGACAATGCAAAACTCTGAATTACCAGACTTGCTCTCTCAAATTGTAAATAAATCTACTTCCTCCACTGAATCAAGCAAGGAAAACCGCGCGGAGTCGTCTTCTGGACAGAAACTAAATCACTCAAGCCATTCAGCAGTTACTTTATCAGATGACGAGGACTTCACCTATGATCTTCCCGATTTTGACATTGACGACTCTATTATCATTGAAACTGTCGTAGATAATCGAAACGAACAAGATGTTGCTAAAAGTCTAGCTGTTGATTTAAATCAACCCTCTACTTCGAAAGTTCAAGAGCCAATACATAATCCAGATGAGGATGAAGATGATTTCACTTATGATCTACCTAATTTTATACCATTTTGTGGACCTGGACATAGACTGGGTTCTGCAGTCACCAATAAAGCCCCTTCCCGGCAGTCAAAAAATTCCACTAATGTGATTCAGCCTAAACTAAACAATGCTCAAAAAACTCAAGTCATCAACCTTATTTAAACCATTTTCAACTTTTGATATTTTTTTATCATTGTTTATTGCGTTAATTATGAGAAAAGCGGGTCTTCTACTGTTGGATCTTTAGATACATTCATGTTTAATAGATGAATTATATCTGAAAATAATGCCATCAATGAATTAAAACTTGAAGAAAACTTTTTTTAATGTCTATCTAATCTTTATATTGAATTCGGTGCGTGAAAATGGTTAACGTGATATAATCACTTAATAGCACAGCATAAAATCATCAACCTAGACTCGATTAACAATATAATCAATAGTAATTAACAATTTGATTAACCACTGATACGTGTAAGATGATCACCGCAAGTCAAATTAATTCCAGCTGATTTTGTTGAAAAAGTTGGGATAAGTGTGTTATTTAGAAGAGACATATTCAAGGCTTTCAGTTTAACCTTGCATGTTTACCTTTTTCTTCTACTGCTCTGAAAATGTTAAAAAATCATGTGAATCGTAATAAGTAATGTTTAGAATAACGTACAAATTTTTTGACGGTTTACATCAATTTAGTCATTTAGTTGCGATAAGAAACCCATCTATTTCAGGCTATGGAGCTCGGTTGATAAGTGTAAATCGAGTGACATGTTCCTCACATCAACAACCCAAACCTAATTCTGATGCAATCGGCGGTTATGGTGAAGAAGAAAGAATCGTCAAATGTCTGACGGATTCTAACTTGGGACAAATTCAAGGAAAAGTGAATCTAGAATGGAAGGCGGTAGAGAAACCGGATAACCTTAAATCAATAGGTTACTATCTTAAATTAAGCCAATTTCGACTTACAAGTTTGGTTGCACTGACTACATTGGCCGGTTGGATGGATTGTTTGCAATTTGATCCTGTTATCGCCAGCGTATCTCTTATTGGTATTGGTCTAACTTCTGTCGCAGTAGCAAGTCCCAATCATTTTTTGGAAATACCGCATGATTCACAAATTATGAGAACTCGAAATCGTCCCGCAGTACTCAGTCAACTTTCTTCTGTACCTGCTTTTTCGTTTTCTACGATTTCTGGAACAGTTGAACTCATTGCAGCAGCAACTTTCATTAATTCTTTGACTGTGGCATTAGGTGCAGTTAATCTAGTCCTTAATTCATCTGTATATAAACCCATTAAACAAACGAATGTCAATATTTCTTTGATTTACCCTGGTTGGAAATTCAACAGATGG
The DNA here is from genome assembly GCF_039701765.1 of Tetranychus urticae. NCBI lineage: Eukaryota > Metazoa > Arthropoda > Arachnida > Trombidiformes > Tetranychidae > Tetranychus > Tetranychus urticae. The sequence goes on along the minus strand of NC_142958.1, from coordinate 16,619,159 downwards.
ATTCAGCTGTCTGGAAAATCTTCATTCTCCTCTTCTCCTTCTCCTTCGACACCCTCTCCAGCGCCTGTATCAACCCATGAATCTAATAATGGCCAAAATCAAGCTTCTATAATAATCACAGATAGTTGTGCTCAACGATTAAAACAAGTGAGCGGAGATGGTGAATTTCTTCGAATTCAAGTTGAAGGCGGTGGATGTCAAGGATTTAGCTATAAATTTGATTTAGACAATCATATCAATGATGACGATATTATATTCCAAAAGGATGGTAGCTCGGTTGTTGTTGATAGCACTAGTTTGGAATACATAAATGGATCAATTGTTGATTATTCTTCTGAATTGATAAGAAGCTCTTTCAAAATTGTTAACAATCCTCAAGCCTTACAAGGTTGTTCTTGTGGTGCTTCTTTCACAATTAAACTTGATTAATTTAAAAGCCCTATTTAAAAACTAATTTCTGTATCAAACGTGATTAGTGACTATTGTTATTTTATCGGATCTGAGATCTATTCAGTTCAATTATAGCTGTTTGCTTTCATTGGATGAAATTTATGTTGATTGATGATTCCTAATCAGTGAGTTAGGGTTGCTACGGAGATAAATAGATTGGATAAATTGCAAAGATCTGCTTCTGTAAGTATGAATAGATATTACTGCTAACTTTAAATTGTATTATTACCATAACCAACCTCATCAATTTTTATTATTATTGCTTTAACATCACTTTTGCTTCTGATTATTCACCTATTTGGTGTGCCAATCTTTATTAACTTGTTACTTAATGTGTTACTTGTTAGAATACTTAACTCAAGTACCAGTGACAAATATTCCAGTGACAACAATACCTCAACGATTGTGTTCAACCAACCCTTCCCATCTTATAATTAATTAAAGAATAATTGTTACAAACCTGACTCAAAATGAGTGAATCAAATGACCTTCAAAGTGACATTAATACCATTCAAAACGACTCAAATACAAGTGACCAACAAACAAATCAACTACTACAAGGAGAAACAAGCAACAACCAAAATACAACAATTATTGTCCCAGTCTCAGAAGACGAAGAGGAATTAAAGAGAAAGAAAAATCTCACCGATTGGGGTCTTAAACTATTCCACTTTGGAACCGATACAATTAAGGAGGACAAATGGAGTGAACTCAAAGAACAAGACATCACAAACATAGCCGAAATCGAATTAATCCTCCAAGACCAACAATTATTAAAGAAACTACACATTGGAGCCATCAAGAAAAGACGATTGGATCTGCTGGTATTTCGGAAGAAACAATTATTCAATGAAACAATCAACGATGCAACGAAACCAGGAACAAGCCAACAGACATCAAACCCCCGAAAACGACCGACAACAATTATTAAAGACAACGAGATCACCTATGCAAAAGATCCTAAGATACCAAAAATCGTTAGTCAAGCGAATGAACAGCCGATCCCAAGCCACTGGATTGAGATAAAAGAAACCCCAAAAGACCCAGTGATACTGGCAACAAAAACGGGTATGTCGCCTAAAAAACTGGATAACTTAGTTAGAGAACTCAAACAAAAAGGTGAAATAAAGACTCCAATAAAAAATCTTAACCCAAATATGAAAGGAGTCACAATAAGACTCAGAGAAAAATCAGATATCCAAACAATTATTAGGGAACTAAACAAACAGAACATTGAAGCAATTTCACCCAAACCCTTTGATCCAGTTATATGGATCAAAGGAAAAAAGGTGAATGAACTTAAATGTTCAATAGACGATTTCATGGAAGAAATCATTGAAGAAAATAAATTTGAGAAGGATAATAAATTCCTTTTTAAACCCAACAAGAATAATTATTTACTCTTTAGAGTATCACAAGCCACTAGGTGCAGAATCGAGGAACTCAGGGGCCAAATAACTTGGCAATGTAGGACTTATCAAGTCACAGACTATTTCAAGATAATACAATGCCGCAATTGCTGGAAATTCGGCCATAGTGTCTGTACCAGCCAAAAGATTTGTGAATATTGTTCACAGAGACATACAGATAAATGTCAAATCAAAGAAGACAAAAATAATTATTCTTGTTGTAATTGTGGAGGAAAAGGTCATTCAGCAAGGGCAAAAACATGTCCAAAATACTTAGAAATACTATCACTAGAGATAGCAAAAACAAACTATCAATACACCTTTGTGATTCCTCCATAAAAAAATCTTCTTTTGTGTATAATTCTATTTATGTAACCCAATCAAAACAATTATTCAATTAAAAATCCATTTAATCCCACCAATAACAATCAAACTAAAAACGATAAACAAAACTTAAATAAAAAATATCCTTTGGTTAATCTCCTAATCAAATTCAATAGCTAATATAACCTTTCTCAAAAGTACAAAACAATTATTTATGTAACCAATAAAACAAACCAATCTAAAATTCAAATAAAAAACAGATTTATATTCAAACAAATCAAATCAAAATCAAAATAAAACAACATTAATATACAAAATTGAAATTGCAAATTTATTCAAAATAATTATTCAACTCTTTGAACATGGAGGTGACGATTGGTCACTCAATTATTGAAATATGAACCATGAACTGGTTCATAAAAATTAAACAAAATGAATTAACAGAAAATGAATGAGTTAAAAAACAAAAAAGAAACAATTATTCATGGAATAGAAAGTCATATGAGTAATGACATGAAGTTTAGACAAAATGAATAATATAAAAGATGAATGATAAGAGAAATAATTATTCCTCAGCAATAGAGGAAAGACGAGGCTCAAAATTAGCCTTTGGTACAGAGTGTAAATACAACCAAGCACCCAATTCATCCTCATTATCGAGAACCTTTTTCTTTTCAAAAAGCATGAGTGGTGTGGTGGCAGGAACACCAGAAATAAAAGAACTGGTATCAACACAGGATGACAAAGTCCTATGATTTAAAAGCAACAAATCAGCATCGTTGCTACCAACTCCAAAGGCTTCTTTGACTCTCTTCAAAAATTGTTCCTTATCGCGCACGAGAGGAATATACTTATAAGACCATTCATGACCAGAAGCCAAAAATACCTTTACAAAGCGTTCAGAGCCATCCATAACAGGATCTGTAATAGAAATAAAAAAATAATAATTATTTAATACGAATAGACAAACAAATAAAACAATTATTAAATCAATACTTACTAATATTTCCAGAATGAGTCCGCATAGATAAAACTCGATACTTAGACTGATGTTTAGCCATAATTAATTTTTGGCGATTCAACAAATCCTCAGTAACCGGAGGAGGAACAACAATATCGGTGTTAGGTGTCCAACTCGACAATTTTTTGAAATCAGCACAAACTATAACATGTTTGATATACTCATAGGGACCAAAATCTTGATGGCACCCTTTGCACTCAATAATTATTCGAGTGTAATGAGCCTCTTCAATCTCACAGAAAGGACGAAAAAAAGGGTCCTCAAAAGCTTTAGCACATCCAGCCGGACATCGAGGATATTTTTTTCCATTTCGATCAATACCATAATTCCGATTTACATCAAGATTCTGTAGTGAAATAATACAGGGTTGACAGAAGTATTTTTGACAGAATTTTTGATTATATCCTCCTGCATGAACTCGGGGACTTAGACAAAGCCGATCACAATAATTGCAAAAATATTTATGCAGGAATTCATCCCCACGAACCATAGATTTATCACACTCCATCTAAATAATTATTGAAACAAAAAAAAAAAACAGATCATCAAATTGAATTAAAAAACCAAAATAAAACAACAAATTATAAAAAAAAAAAAAAACGCTAAAAATTTTCTTTCGAATAATTACCTTTTTTACCAAATAAAATTGGTATTGATAAACTGAAATTGATTGACAAATGAATACAGAAATGATGATACCAAACGAACCTATCAAATTAAAAAATCAATAATAAATAAAAATTAATCAACAATGATAAAAACACAAAAACAAAATCAATAACAATTATTTAATCAAAAGCCAATCATGGCAAACTTACCTCTTAAAGAACCTTTTTGTAATCTTACAACGCAACAAGAAAACCGATAAAGGTGATAACTGATAACAAAAACAATTATTGAGTAATAAAACAAGTAATTAAAACAGTGATTAGATAAAAATTAACAACTCTTGAACTAATCAAAATAATTATTCAACTAATGAAGTAGCATTTAAACACCTAAAAACAAAAAGCTAGCTAACAAACTCCTTTCACTTAAAAGATAATAAACTAGACAACAGAGGGCACTAGATACAAAAAATTACACGAAATTCAAAAATAACCAGAAAAAATAAAAAACCAGATAACAGATGGCGCAAATAACGGAACCAGAAAAAATAAAAAATCAAATAATAGAGGGCACTCACATCAATGCAAACGTAATAAAATCACAATCAAAAAACAAAAATTCAACAATTAACAGTTAAACTACCCCCTGACTCAAATAATTATTATTCATATTGAAAATTTCCCCTCTACCATACCAAACAGTCAAAATGAGTCAATCAGACTCAACAAATTCCTCAACACAGTCATCAAATGACTCCTCAACAGTATCAAACCCCCTAGAAGATCCACTTATATTAAATGTAATTCAACAATTATTAACACTGGATGTTGATACCTTTCTAGAGACAACCAGATTATCTCAAAGTTCCTGCATCAGCTTAATTACACTCATCACATGCTCTCATCAAAAAGTGGATGAAACAATTATTACCAGTTTATACAAATTAATTCAAGCAGTTGATAAACTACAACCTCGTTTCGCATCAGCAAATACCATACTCAACTCAAGTGCCAGTGACAATTATTCCAGTGATACCTCAACAAACCCACCACAACAACCAAACCAGTCACCTCCACAACATCCTGAAAATCAAATTATTCCAACAAATGACACCAACCAACTAAATGACAAAGAAACCGATGACGAAGAAGACGTGAAAATAATTATTGCCACCAAAAAGACACAATGGGAACCAACAACCGAAATTAAACAACACATTTCTTTTGTCAGCGGCCATAAAAGTTCAAGACTAAACTACCACCTCCATAAAAACCTCCCGAACCACATTCTGCTAAAAATTATTGAGAATAACGATCCCGACATTGAGGTAATCTTTGTAAAATTTAAAATAATTATTCTAAAGGACAATGTAAATGCTGAAACAGCATCAACAATAATAGAGTACTTCTGTGAATCTTATCTTGAAGAATTTAATGAACAATTATTTATCAGAAAAATTCAAATAGATAAATCAAACTTCTCAATAATTGTTTATATAAAAAACTCCCAAATTTATAATAACATAAAAAGCCAACAATTCAAAATTGTCATCAACCAAATTCCCTACAAATTTAACCCTAAAACAAAATATCTAGTCTGCAAAAATTGTAAACACTCCTACTCCGGAGGACACGGAAGATGTTCTCAATAATTCATTGGAATCTCAATTCAGAAATTGAAAAAACAAGAACAATTATTGAAAAAATAGAAACACTCAAGTATGACATTATATCCATAAATGAACCTAACTTCAGATTAATTACAAACATATTTCCAAGCTCCTCTGACAACACATTTTCTAATATAAAAAATAACTATGAAATTTTCATTAATAACCAAACAATACTAATAACAAAAAATTCAATAAAGGCCAAAAAAATTAATAATTCAATTGAAAATTTAATACATGTAAAAACAAAACAAATAAATGTAATCAATTGTTATATTTTTCAAAGAAACCACAAAAAACACAAAAAACAAACATCAGAAATAATCAAATACATATTAGATCTTAAACCACCAATAATTATTTGTGGAGACCTAAATGTTCAAGACCAACTCTGGTCATACAATTTTAAAGCAAAATCTGAATGGTCAATAATTTATGAAACAAAAAACCTGAAAAATTACCAAACACCTCAAATAGATAACTATACCTTTCATCTGCAAGATGACAAATCTTGGATAGATGTCATATTGATTCCTGAAAACACAGAGATAATAGAAGGGGAAACAATTGTTTCAAATTATGACCATTCATTGATTAGCACAAAAATAAATGTCAAAATACCAAAAAATGATCCAATAAAACAAACAAAAACAATTATTAAAAACTGGCAAATCAAACTGAACAAATCAGATCAAACACCAACAAAAATTGACAAAAACACACCACTGATAAAAAATTGTCTTAAAATTATAAACTTTCCAATCACAAACAGAATCAAAAAAATTACCAAAATCAAATCAAACTACTCATCAGGTATAAGAAAACTTAACAAACAAAAGAAAAAAATTATTAAACAAAAAGATTGGCAAAACCTACAACCAATAAAAGATAAAATACTAATCAAAAAGAAAAAACATTCAATGAAAAACTTCACCTTTACCACAACAGAAGAAACCTGGAAGTGGATTAATACTAAACTAATCAATAAAACTAAACAAAAAATAATTACATCTACCGATAAACTAAATGATGATGAAAAATTATTTTTAACAAATTGTGTCTTAAATAATTTTTCAACAAAGAAACCCTACTTTAATGACTCTGACTTTTCACCTTTCCCTGGTAAATTAGATAAACATGTTTTTGATCTCGCTCTTAATCAAACACTAAAAAGTAAAAGCTCACTAAGAGCCGACGAATTTAACCCATATATATGGCAAAAATTCTGTAAAATAAATGCAAATAAAATTCAAATAATTATTCAAAAAATATTTGAAATATCATATATACCAGAAGCAATCAGAATCCTAGGTGGTGGAATACTTCCTAAACCAGACGGCAAAAGATTGCGAATTCTAAATTCACCAAACTATCTGTTAAAAATAATTGATAAAATCATAACTTACCAACTAACAAAAATAAGTGAAGAATGGTTTCTACCAGGGACACAATATGCATTTCAAAAACAAAAAACAACAGACCAAGCTTACCTGAAAGCCATCAATAGTGACATGAAAAATTATTTTTACATGAAATTAGACTTAGAAAGTGCGTTTGACAATGTCAATATTGAAAAAACAATTATTCGATTGAAAACAATCAATCCATCCCTCAGTAAAATAATAGAATCATTGAGTTCAAGAAGATATATCAAACTTCTAGTAGATAACAAATTCTGGTACAAAACAGAAAAGAATGGAGTCTTACAAGGAACGTCAAGCGGCCCTTTACTCTTTATAATGACTCTTGACTTTCCCATCAGACAACTGACACAGAAAATCCCAGAAATAACAATTATTTCCTACGCAGATGATTTTATTATAAAAATACCAAAAGAAAAACACAACCAATACAAAACAAAACAATCAACAGAACAAAAACACGAAATAATTATTAATCAAATAAGCAAATACCTAAATGAAATAGATCTAAAAATTAACTTTCAAAAATCTAAAACATACTTCTGGTCAAGAGAGACAAGATCTACCTTTTACAAAGAATTCCAAATCCTAGGCTCAAATACATATATAAGCAAACAACACATATCACAATCAACTAAAGAAATACACCAACAAATTATCACAGAATTCAGCGGTATACTCAAATATCTTCCGTATCTACCACAAAAAATAAAGAAAATAATTATTAGTTCAAAAATCCTCCCTCCGATTAAAAAAATCGGTTATAACATATTTAAACATCTTCCACCTGAAGAATTAATTCCTTTCATTCTAAAGGAATCAAAAAAACTACTAAACATCTTTCACTCAAATTATACCGGCTATCAAACCCTCTGGACTATACATGCAACAGATCACCCAATACAACAAATGTGGCAAACAATTATTGAAAATCAACACCTTGAAATTGACGAACTAAACAATTATTATATACATCCACAAATAACAATCACACCTTACCCGATTAATGAAGACTTCTTTTGGAGAAGAAGAAAAAGATCGGACCCAAAAATGAAAATTTATAATACAAAAACTCAAATAAGCATCGAGATAAACAACCGAATCAACAGCAGTCTCAAGAAAACAAGTAATCATGGTTGGCTTTTGATGGTGGTGATGCAGTTCGATCTCAATCTTCAAGATATTTGGATCCCATGGCAAATTGGACAGCACCTGAATGGAAATTCAATAACGAAAAAAGAATTATTACTAATATGTAAAGAGAGAGACAACAAACCCTGGACATGGTTTACAAGTGACCAAATTATTGAACAATTCACCATCCCATCATACAAAATGAACCTAAAAGACAATAATTATTTACCTGTTTACATCAAAAAACAACAAATCTCAACAATTGTTAAAACAAGACTATCAACCATCATCTTCAAGAAAAATAAAGAAAACAACCCATGGTCAATATTCACGCCATCGCTAACCAACCTAACAGATAAATATGGAAATATTGGAGCAATTAGTCATTGGAACTTTGAAAAAATTATTTACAATCTAAGGAAGAACTTAAGTTACTTACCATGCTGCGGAACAAGAATAACATTCAGTCACATAAATGAAAGCCAATGTACAGCGATGAAAGAATTAAGAGAATACCACGATTTGGATAACCTAAATATTGAAAACCCAATAACCAGGAGACAAAAAACGAAAAACATAAAACAATTATTTAATCTCTTAACAGAATCAATTAATATTTTCAAAGAAATAACCTTATTAATGTAATAACAATTATTGTAAACGCCTTACTTCCCCTACTTCCCTTCCCCGAGACCTTTTTTACTTGTAAATGGTTGCCTAAGCCATTCATAGATGTGTAACCAAGGAGCCTTTAAAGGAAAAAGGCACCAGAACCACATCTGATGGAGCTACTTTATGTTTAAGTGCTCCAACCTGATCAACTGTATCAGCCACAATCTGTAAAAGGTTTCACACTTGCTATGTGCGTTTCAATAAATTGTCTTATGTGTCTATATTTTTCTTCGTGTGTCAACTTATTTTTCAAACCTTCACAAAAAGTCACTTCTCCATTCTTTGTTGACTAATTTTTATCACCTTGTTTACCTCTTTTTTTTCATTGTTTTACAGCGTGACTACACCCATTGTCTCTAGTATTGTTTCCTGTGATTGATTACTTGAGATCTCAATTAACAAAGACAATTTTTTCTGCGCTTTGATTGTTTCTTGTTTTTCAAGTCAACCTGTGAAAGTTTGAGCCACAATGTCTAATGATGACAAAATTTCCAAGTTGCGAAAGATCTTTCTGGAAGAAGCATCTGAAGAGAGTCACCTTTATGATCCACAGGATATTGACCAGTTGAAAACAGATGATTGGTCGGTGGAAAGGTATCTTCTCCATTGCAAGGGAAACATTGAATCCGCCTTGCCCATGTTGAGAGAATCCATGAGATGGAGAAAATCCTTTGGCGTCAACAATCTCAAAGAAACTGATTTTCCAAAAGAATACTATTTATCTGGAAGTTTTTTCACATATTTACCCGATCGAAAGGGAAATGCCATGGTCTATATTAGAGGGAAACTTCACCGTAAAATAGCTGAATGGTCTGAAATACATAAGAAATTCTTTGTTTTCATCATCAATAAATTAGACAAGGAAATGGGTGGCCATCGTTATGCTGCTTTTTGGGATTGTGAAGGTGCAGGATTAGCAAACGTTGACACTGAAATGCTCTCATTTATGGTGACCACAATTTCATCCTACTTTCCTTATGGCTTGGAATATGTTTTACTTCATGAACTTCCATGGGTTCTCAATGCTATCTACCATTTAGCCAAAAGTTGGGTTCCCGAACATTATCAAAGACTCGCTGTTTTCGCCAATCGAAGCAACATCACTGATTATATTGCCCCTGAAAATCTTCCCGATTATCTGAATGGAACTTGTACAGTAAATTATCGCAACGTACCAGAAGGAGTTCCAACTGCTCGAGAATGTGAATTACGCTATCAGCTGCTTGAAAATTCAGCCTACAAACTGGAAACCTATTTAGAGAATTACTGTCTAGAATCATGATGGGTAGAAAACAATTAAAGAGAAAAGGAAAATCAACAATTTAAATAATTTTGTAGAATCTTAATATCTTTGGTATTATTTAACTTCAATCAAAACTCACCCAAAAAGCAGTTCTAAACACATAATCAACCTGTTGTGATCTGAATGGATCCCAATCACAATGCTTTACTCAATTATTCAGGATCTCTTTTTTATACTACAAACTGGACTCAAAACATTCACAAGTGCCTCGAAAAAAAACAGTCAAATCTAAATTTCGTTATCATGGTAACATTAAGGTTAACGACTCTTCAATATGCTTTCAACTATCTATTTTTTTCTGCATTTTCCTCCATTTCTCTATTTTTTCTATTGATATACAAGTTTTTTGTTTATTTTAAATATTTCATAATAAGACTGTTTACTGATGACGCTCACTCTAATTGTCAACCATAAACGTTTTTAGACACTAATCAACTCGTAATTTATTCAACTCCAACTAGTACAAAGTAAATGTAAATCAAGTAAAGATGATGAACAAAATAACGCGAAGATAAATAAAGCTGTGGCGATCGACTCACAATCAGCGCAACTCGGCTTAAATCATTGTTAAATCCAACTGACCATGTCATAATTATTTATAAATTTACAACAATTCTGTAATAATCCAAAATTAACGCTTATTCCAACTGGTAGTACAATGACAACATTTACAGAGAAATTTAGTTTCACATAAAATGATTTATTTTATCAAGATTGTACATATAATTTTAACTCAAAAATAGTGCATCCAAGTGCAATTAACTTATCGTGAGTTTAATGGTGTATTTTCAAAAAGTCAATAAGATTAATTAGATAATTCAAATAATTGATGATCAGTAAAAATGAAATATTGAAAAATAAGGCTTCAATGAAAAAAAAGTTGATTTGTGAAGATGATTGTGATAATGGTTTGTGCAGTCTCGATTCAGTCCATCATTGTAATTCCTTAATGATTTTGATTTACATAAGGTCTCACAGTTAATTTAATCTTCCTTTTAATGGACATCAACTGATTAACTTGGGCAATATTATGACTTTTAACATCTAATCCATCAATAGCAACGATTTCATCGCCAATCTCAAGTAATCCAGTTAATATGGTTTGTGTTTGCTCATCTCGCATCCGAGACACAAAAACACCTGTAAATAATTAATGAAAAGATTAATACAATTGAATCACAAAACTGAGTATTGATAAATAATTTCAAGTCAAGTCGCAATTACTAAGTGCAATAGAACCGAAAATTGATAAACCAATTTTCACTTGAAAAATTCCTCACCAAACATCGGCAATCAAACAGATCAGCTTACCTTTAACATTATTAACTGTTCCTCTAGCCAAGAAAAAGCCAAATGGTTTACTTTGTGGTCGATTCAATTCAATTACCTGTGAACCATCAGCTTTTAATTCAATCAATTCACCCCATAGTTGATTAGATTCTTGATTGTAATTTTTTTTGGCATTAACGTTGTTCCATTTGGTTTTACTGAAAGCACAAAAATACACAGAATTATTAATTACCAGAAAATAAATAATTGATTATTAAAATAACGATCATTTCTTGATGTTAAACATTGATTGACAAATTGAAACACTTTGAGTTAAATATTCATCACAAAAAAAAACGATTCATTAGTTTAAAGTTAATGATGTTTACCATTGCAATTGGTCTAAATCACATTTTGACTCGACTTTGATTAACTAAAAATGCTGATTCCATTATAATTACTGTTAATAATGATGTCAACTCAACGATAATGATTGGATCAATCAATCTGAAAATGATAGGTTAGGATAAAAATGATCATTGAGGACATTAAACATGAGATTAGCCTTAAGCCTGAAATGACAAAATTGAAAAGGTTTCTCCATTTAATTATTGTTCAATGCGATCCACAATTGTTTAATGGACAGTTTTTAAGCTGCAAATCAATCCGATTAAATTAGCATACAGAAATTAATCCATTGCTATTAAACCTGATTCCTCTTGCCGACTCTTGTACAGAAACAAATATTTCAAAAATTAACCACACACTATGAAATTATAATTAGCCGTTTAAGCATTTAACTTTCGCATTCACTCAACAACTTTAATTGCATTACAATGATAATCAAATGTCATAATGATGCTTCACTATAAAGGCAAATGAAGATGAAAAATGATGATCAACAATGATCAAGTCACGATTTGAAATGAAAAGGCAAAATTATTCAACATTCACTTTCATAGAAATTCATTTTGCAGGTAAAATTAACAGAAATATTTCCTAGAATTGAATGAAAAAAATGCAAAATTGCATTCATTTTAATCACAATCAGTTAATCAACCAAATTAAGCCATAAATCAAATTCCTAATTCACAAAATTCAAAGTGTAACAATTTTCTCGCATAAAATGACTATAAATTGCAAGGAAACAATTGTTTGATATTTTTACAAAGCGTCAAAATGATTAAATTACAAAAGTTTCAATTATAACAATGAAATTGATTAACGGTTAAACTAAACATTAATCAAAACATTAACAACACTGAATAAATTGAATGTTAATTGGCAAAGGTAAAGATTACAATTAACCATTGAATAGGTTTACACAGCAAACAAGAGAAACCAAAATAGCAACTTTTACCCTTCCTTTAAGCCTAACAATGAGAATGAGAAGAAATGTTAACAATACGAAAATGATTATTCATTTTGATTAAGAAAGCACAATTTAAGGTTGAATCGTCGACAATTAGATGCAACAAATTATAAAGTTACCAGTTGATTATGATTTACTTGCAATGAAAACAAAACAAGAAGAGCAACAATTTGATTATATTGAGCTTTTTATATTTCCAGCAAACAATTTAGAGCTTTATTTTGGGTCTTCATTTTGAGATGGTAATTTGAATGATAACCAGGCAAGATTGTTAAATAATGTACCAGGAAGAGCATAAACTCATCTTAATTAACAAAGTTGATAATCAGTTGATTGTCTAAGCATCAAGTTTCATGTTAGTGTGGGTTTGGTAATTTGATCATCATTTAATTGTAACCTTTCTCTTGATCATTATTAACCAAATAGATTATGATTTTGATTGATTTGTATGGAAACTCACGATTGTGAACCAAAATACAGTCAAACATACAATTTGATGAAAATTGTTCAATTTGTTCATCATTCAATCCTGTAATAAAATCTAATGTAAAGGGTTTCCTTTTTTGATAATCTTTCATGAGATCAACCTTATTTTGTTTCATGTAAAACACTCAATGATTGATTAATGTATAATTTCAATTGAAACAACACAATATTTAGATGAAATTTACAAGCAAAACAAGAGTCAATTGAAACACTTTAAATTGATTACTATTAAAATGGATTGGTTAAAAAAGGTTGATGTTTAAGGTTAAATCTTGATTGTTATCCCTTTCAATCTTAATAATTAACAATGATGCCAAGGAATGTTTCATCTTTTAATTTGTGTGTGGCAAATGAAGCCCAACCATTGAAATAATCAACAGTCAATATCAACTTGTCATGTTAACCATTAATTAAAGTGTTTAAATCGACTACAATTAACAATATAACATGAAACTGTTTCATTTGATTTTTGAAGCTTCACTTTTTTTCACATTCACTTGTTAAACTTGCTTTCCAATAACCACACACTTATGTTGTATTAATGCTTGTTAAATTGATCACAATAATTAACTTTTATGGATCATTGATTTTGCTGGATTTAATTTTCTATTTGATTGTTAACTCTTTCATTAACTTTCAATTTTTTTCAAAGCTACAAAAAAGATTGAAAAGTCTGTTTTGCTCAAATTGAAATATTTATCCTTTTGCTCAGCAAATTGAACAATTTGACTCAATCAATCAAACATTCAAGATTTGGTAAAAATAAATTGTCCAATTTGTGACAATTGTAAAGGGAAAATTTAGACTCACCTTTCATCTTGTTTTTCAATTTGATTAATTGAATTGTCTTTGTCTATTGATTTGCTTTTTCCCTTTGTTTTTCTGAAGCTCATACGATTTTTAACCGTTTTAACAAATGATTTTAAATCAATAGATAAATCTTCAGTTGAATGATTCTTTTGCAAAGAATCGGTCGACTCAAGTTTAGAATTAAGATTTGGCGTTGATTTGGACGATGAAATATGGTTTACACTCGCAACCGCCAGTGAGCTTTTCAAATTGGCTGAAGCTGTTAAAGACGAAGCTAAAAGTGATGAATTGGCTGTCGATTGATTATTGCTCAGATGATGATCTTTGGGTATTTTATCAGTGCTAAAAGCTCGAGATAAAGCTTTCCTTAAGCCACCAATCCGTTTGGATAACCATTTATTTGAAGCTCCTTGGACTGTGGCCTGAACTGGTTGTGCTGCACAATTTGCCTGATTCACTCCATCGTTAACATCCATAGCAAATCGAGTCACTTTGACGATTGAATTGTTACCAGGCGATGACAACTGTTTACCTTCAATCATTGACCTTGCCTGTTCATTGAATTTATAATGAACTGGTGTTGGCGATTGTTGAGGGAAAGTTGAATTTTGAGTTGAATGGTGAGGTAAATGGTGTGGAGCATGATGAAGATATGAATGATTAAGATGATTAGGACGGTTAGCTTCATGTGAATCTTGCTTTTTTGTCACTGATTTGCTAATTGTTGCATATTCAACTTGACAAGTTTCCTGTGATTCATTTTTTTGCTCTTCATCTTTAATCTTGAGCAACATTGTTACGCTTGTTGGTGCCATTGTTGGCTTTGACTTGGATGAAGGTAAAGGATAGATTTGATCGGGTTGCAGGTAAGCAGCTTCACATGGATCATCCATTGGTTTGTTGGTTGATGATAAAATACCGTTGCAAGATGAATAAGTGGCCATCATTTTTGGTGCAACATTGATTTGTTTGAGTTGTTGATTTTGTTGGTTCATTGATTGGCTTGAAGAGGAAGAGATTAGGTGAGTTGATGGTGAAGATGGTGAGCCTGATGAGATGAAGTACGGACCATTAATCTGTAAGGCCATTGGCATGGTTTTGTCTTGTTTTTGTACAAATTTATCTTCATCCTTTTCTTTTCCTTGTTTTCCCTCTTCTTGTCTTCTTCCAACCTCTTCATCTTCTTCTTTTGCAACAGCTTCACCTTCACCTTCACCTAAATACTGTTCATTATTATCTGCCAATTCCAATTTCCTCTGATTATCCTTCATTCCTTCATCATTAACAGAATCTTCAACTTGCTTTCTAACTTTACCATCTTCCTCTCCACCAAAATGAATTGATTGTAAAGGCCAATTTGGTGAACTTGTTGAACTACGCTTAAGTATTGACCTGTAATGGATTCCGGTTGAGATCGGGTTAACAGTTTCATCATTGATGTTACTATTGGCATGAGTTTTCTCAAGATTATGATGAAAATGATGATGATGGTGTTGGCTATGAGAATGATGAGGTTGATACTGAGGAAAGTGATGTTGAGCAATGTTGCCATCCTGACTTTCAATGCTTCGTTGACCATTTGATGGTTCACTCTCATTGGAATTAACTGATAATTGGTTTGATTTCCTTTCAACTGAATTACCGATTAAAGCTTTGGATTGAACCAGCGACTCCAAAGGAAGCAAAGGCGCCGTTGCTGATGAGCTTCCAGTTAAACCAGATTCTGGTTCATTAGAGGTTGAGCTTTTCCCACAAGGAAATATCGCTTCATATTGATGATCAAGATTATCATTCTCTTTAATATCGTCTTCCATTTCATGGAATTCAATTTTTTTACTATTTTGACTTAAATTGATTCGTTGAAAGTGTTGATTGCTATTAAATTGAGGTGAATACTCAATAGACTGGTTGCTATACAAGTGACCATTAGCATTGTTATTAATTGGCGTCATTGAATGAGATGGACGATTAACTGATTTGGTTGCCGGTGAAGATAAATTAACTTGATTATTTGTAACAAAATTTACAGCAGCAACGGCAGCAGCAACCGCTTTATCAACAGAAACTTTATCATTAACAATTGATGAAGCATCATCACTAACAACATTGGCCACCGAAGCAAAGGCACAAACCATTGAATCAGTAGACTCCAAAGGATCGATTGTACACAATTTGGTAATTTTGGGTTCATTTGATCCAGTTGTGTTACTGATTGATTTGTCTTTTGAATTGTTTAAAGTTGAACAACTTCGACTTTTTGACATGCAAGTTGTTGAACCTGTTGATGTTTTGGTTGTTGTGTTTATTATTGCTGGTGTCGTTGGTGCTAATGAGGATGATTTTTGCGTCTTTAATCCATTTGGTAAAGTACTTAATTTAGATAGTTTTGTTGAATCAGGAGATGATCTAAAAGATGAACTGAGAGACAATTTAACTGAATGAGATTCTATGAGATCAGGCTTTTTAGTATCTAAAAATGATTTTCTGGTTCCATTTGGTAAAGTTGATTGGAAATTGTTGCGATTCTTTTGATTAAGTGTACTTGTCCATTTGGCATTGTTGTTGGTTCCAATCTTGTTATTACGAGGTAATGTAGACCAGGATCTGTCAATTGGTTTAGAGATAGTTGTTACTGAACTTGAAGATGAAGATGATGGCGATGGTGTTGAGGATAATGAGGTTGTTAAAGGTGTTTTCAAGGGTAAAGGTGAAGGGATTGTGAGTCTACGATGAGCCAAAGGATGAGTCTCTTTAGGTAAAACTGTTGACTGGTTTTGATTAGAAGATGAATTTAACCTCATCTTGGGTTCACTTGTTAATTGGTTAATTGTTGTTGCACCTTTTGGTGAATACATTGACGTAGATAGATGGCTTAATGATTTACGGAGAGCCAAATGGGTTGGTGGACTTTGATCGTCAAACCGGACTCGTTGAAAAATTGGTTTACGTTTGTCTTGGTGCAAAGAGATTGGTATTGGAGTTGGATTGGTCGAGTCTTGATTCGATGAAGAAGAAGAAGATATTGAAGAAGATTTAATTCCATAGGCCGAAGTCAGGGTTACATCAGGATCAGTGTCAGTTGATGAAGCTGAACCAATCCTTGTTGGTCCAATGGCAACAATTCCCGAATCAGCATCAGAATCTCCTGAGAAAATGGTGTAAAAGTAAAATTAAGTCATCATTAGTAAATCATTTTTTAAACTAAAAACATTTGTTTCCTTTGATTGATGTAACCAACAATCATGATTACATTGATAGTTCAATTCATCTTCAACTAGATTCAATTCATATTATTGACAGTTGATCAACAATGATAGCAATTAAAGGCTAAATTTCAATGCTAATAATAAAGATGCAAATAAAGCTCTTAAAAATGAATAATGTAATTTGATTAGATTGAAGTTTAATTTAGGAAAGATGGACCATTTTTTTGATTGTAAAATGAAAATGTTTACAATTAAATTGTGTTCATTCTCAATTTGTCTCCATTCAATTGAATACAAATAAATGTTAACAAAAACTGAATCAATCCTTTTCTCAGTAAATTGAGGATATTAAATGTTAAAAACAAACTCTAATTATGATAAATCATCTTCAACTGATTAACATAACATCAATCATGATAATTGTGCGATTAAATTGTTTTCGAGAAACAATTCAAAAAGGTTTAAAATGAAAATAAAACTGATTTGGTTAAACATATTCTCAGTTAATCACAATTGTTAATCATGAATCTTTTATGGATTGAATTAATTGTTGATGATCAACAAATTGATAAAGTTTTCTGTTTAATTTGAATTTTTCACTCTTTTGGCAAAATGTTGATCAAATGGTCAAATTGGTTCTAAATTGTTCCCAGCTTATCATAATCAACTGACGCTATTATCACCTTCATCTTAATTATGCTGATGTTTGGTTCCTCTTTTAAATTTTGGTTATTTTTACTCTTAAAATAATTCTTAAGGTGAACTCGGTTAGAGGCCAATTAAATGTTGAGGTAAACAATTGATTATCTTGTGCAGAAGATGAACAATTGAGAAATGATGATTTAGTGATGACAAATGGCGATTCAACAATAAACTTTTATAAATAAAATGAGGAATTAACCTTTGATTGAACCAGCAGGTAACTATTCAATTAACATTGAAAGCAACAAATAGAGTTGACTAGTGAATAAAACTAAAAACATGGTTTCTCAGGGTTTACATTGATTTCAATTTCCTGATTAAAATTTCAAACTGATTTGAGTTTTTTGTTAAACACCATTTAATTGTTAACACTGTGAACTAGATTAAAGTAATTGTCTAATCAAACTAAACAGGAAATAATCAACTTTAAATGACCATTACAAAGACAAGATTGAATGGTTGGCATTTTGAATGTTGAAATGAAAGTTGTCACCAAAGGTAATCAAGTGGCAATTTCAAGTAAAGTGATTAATATTAAACTTACCATTAACAAGATTGGCATTTAATGGAGTTGCATTTGAATCTCGATTTGTGGCCAAATTTTTCGACAACTGTAGACCAATTTCCAGGTCACCTTGGTCAATTGATTCAGTTAGATAGTTCATTGATGGATTGTCCAATAAGACCTGAATGGAAATGATTAATTGACAAGAGTAAACAAAAGGTTACTTAAGTTGATTTTAAGGTGATTCAAGTTGATTCACATTTTCCTTTCAATTGCAATGGTTGATGAGTTTGTTATTTTTTTGCCAAAGGTAACTTTATTACCTTTTTGTGTTTCATTTAAAGTAATTAGCTTCACTCTGAAGAGTAACCATTCATTAAAAGTCAATGGCTGATAGTCAACCTTAACTAACCATGAATACAATCTGATGACTTCACATGGAAACAAAACAAAAGCAGCAAACTGAATAAAACTTGAATAATCATTGATAACCAAGACAATGAGATATTCAGAAGATATTTTGGTGACAATTTTGAAATTACCAAGCTCATTGAAACAGATAAGTTTCACATGGGAAATGGTGAAATTTTTGTTTCAACAGAAGATGGCTAAAGAAAATAAATTCATGGCAAATTGGCTGATAATTAGAATCAGCTGAGAAAATCTTTGACAAAACCAAAAGTACAAAAATCAAGAGGATAAAGTTAACCTGAAGATAATCTGTAAATGATAATCGTTAATACAATTCACACAAAGCTAAAAGGTATTTCAAGTGTCAACAACTTGGCCAAGTTGAAACCCAAATTGTATTATTGAAAAGGGCGGGCAAAATATTTTCAAGTTGAACCAGAAAATAGTTTCTTCAATTATATGTAATGAATACATTATAATAACATTATAATAGACATATTTTTTATTGTAGTTTCTTGGGCTTTTTTATAGTTTTATTTATACTTTGGCTGAATACTTTTAGCCCACTATTCATTTGACAAAAAGTCAAAGATGAGTTTGAAGAAAGTATTATCTGCTTGTTTTTTGAGTGGGAGCATAAAACAGGTAAGACGATGATAAGAAAAGCTTAGAAAGTGAATAGAATAGGCTTTTTGACAAAGAAATAGACAATTTTCATCTTCTTTTTTTACAGCCTAAGGTAACAACAAAAGGATATCATTTTGAAACCTGGATTCATTATAATCTAGGATAAGTGAAAATATTTCCAAGGTTAACCTCTTTACGAGTTGCTGGATTGAGTTTTAAGGTCAAATAGTCACCGTAAATATTCACCGCTAAACATTCATTAATTCATTGTGTAAAGCGATAATAAAGTGGTGGGTAATTTAAGTTCAAATGGATTTAGAATCTTAAATAAGCAAAATAATTTAACGGTCATTCCAGTTGCAAGTTTAGTGTAATCAAGGCTAGTCTAATGGGCAACCCTTAGATGAGTTTTATAGCCATCATATGCTCACTTTGTCTAGATGCTAACCAACTTCAAGAATTAGGACAAACCAAGATAACGTTAACCTAGACCCGAGCCCTGGGAATAACCCAAATTTGGTCCAGACTCAGCGAAGGCCGTAGGGTAAGTTGGACTTTAGATAAGAAATGACTTGTTACGATCGACTGATCAGGACAAAATAACAACTTGAACGAAGATTAAAAGTGAAAGAAAAAGGAAAATCTTTAATTGTAAAAGTTTCCTTTATGCAAAGAGTTGACAGAATTTTCAGCTCATATCATGCATTTTATTCATGTTGAGTGTTTTTTGCGAAGATCAAACCAACTGCAATCAGAGTGAAAATCTTTTAATGATCAAGTTTGATTCCTGTTCAATTTGATTGCAATTATATAGCAAAACAAAGTGATTATGTCAAAAAGTTGAAAATAACTTACAAGTTGAGGTTTAGTTATTAGTGAATCAGTGCCTCTTTCAGTCTGAGAAATCTTGAAAATTGATTGACCAACGATTTATCATTTTTTTTCAATTGAAACATTGAGAATGAGGTCAACTCTTGAAAGTAAAGGTAAAGTTGAACCAATTTTGTAATCATTATTTGAATAAAATAATGAATGCAAATATTGTTGACAATCGCGATTGTCGATCAAAATTGTATAACAAGTTTGTTTTATTGATATATCATGTTTGAGGTTGTCATTTATTGTCTCGTTTCATCACGAAAATGACCAAGACATGAAATGATAAGGATGCTGGAAGCAACAATAATGACGATGATAATAATGATGACGGAAATAGAAATGAAAAGATTCACAAAAATAAGCAGTTGACTATGAATCAGGTGAAAGTATTTTTCAATTGTATTATCAGTTTATTAATAAATAGCTTTTGCTTTTACCATATTTGCCTTAAAAGCATTCCAAGATAATGAGGGAAACTTTTGTATTATTATTTGTTATTAACTTTTCTCTTCATCCTCTTTCTCATCATCATCATCATCTACCTTTTTCTTTGAGAGTGTATACAAAAGGTGAAAGTAATTTATCGAAGTAAGTTTGGAAATCAATGAAATACAGAAAAAAAGCCAACAAATGATATATTTGAGAGGTTGTTGTTGTTGTTGTGGGTAACAATTTTTATCATTATTACCTTTAGTTGGATAAACAAAATGTCAAAATCAGTGTAACATTGAAAACTTTATTTAACTTTGATTGTTGTAATTTGCTTCAAAAATCATTGTTACCTGTTAACCTACGATAATGGTTATTGGGGCAGAAGAGCATTGAGTGTGTGATAAGGATGGCAGGATGAGTTGATGATGATGTGAAAAGAGAAAAGGAAAAAACATTTCAATTATTTAATGTAAATTGAGACATTGATCATCGACTCAATACCTTAAAACTACGATTAAATGGCAATCAAGTCGCACAATTTTTCAACACTTTAATCTTACTTGAAACCTTCTCACAATTAATTGACTGATTAAGCAAGAGAAAGATAATTAGCGACACTTTTTTTACCCAAAAATTTTCTTCTCAGAATCAATTCGCTAAATGAGTTGATAAATGATGATATTGAGATGTAACGACCTTTTCATTACAACCATAATGACAAATGTGAGAGAGTCTGGGTGTTGATTTAAGCCACAAAAAGGCCCAACTAATCGTTTGCTCATTCAGTCCATTTAACAAATTGTTGAATCAAGTTGGACAAAGTGGAAGAAGTCAAAAAAAAGATTTCCCACCAAAAAAAGAGGAACCATTTAGTGAAGTGCTTAGAGTTAGGTAAAGAAAAGATGATGAAGATGAGCAAGATGAGGAGTTGAAAAAAAACAAGGCTAGATGAAGAGGAAGATGATGATTAGTATAAAACATGATATACTTGGATGATCCCATATGACCTAATAAACACACAGTACTTGGGTTACTGTTATTTACATAAGGCAGATTAAAATCACTTCAATGTTGACTTTACATTGAGGATGGGCAAGTTGATTGTGAAAACTGGCCAATTGTCAGGCCTATCAATGATCATCACTTTAGTGCTTTTTGTTTTTTTCCTCATTTCAATCTTTCATTTTTTTCGCCAAATTAACATTAAACATGCAAGGAAAAGGTTGGCAAATGAATTTGGTTATCTAACATCATGAACAATGTTCATCAACATCATTGGTTTGGTGGGTTTTTCCCTCTCGTTTGTTGGTGTGGTCAAGATTCCGTCTTTCTTTGCTCTTGATGATTGATGCAAGTTTAACAAATTAACAGAATCTTTTACTTCTGATTATCTCTCGACAATGAAAATCAGAAAAAAAAGGTTAAACAATTTAAATGTGCGTTCATCATGACTCTTCAACACGATAACTTTAAAAGTACCTTTTTTTGTCTAATTGTTACAATTAAAGTTGTCAAACATTGCCCTCACGTGTTCAAGTTTATCATTCAATTGACCTCAATCAAATATTTTTTTATTAATATTTGCTCTTTTCACATGAAAAAAATAAACTTTAAATTGGTGCAATCGTTTGAATATTGCAAAGCAGTTAAGTTAGCATTTACATTTGAGTTTGCTAAAGATCCATTGGATTGCTTCAGATTACAATGTTTAATGCTAGTAAATTGATTATTGATTTACTTTTTTTCATTTCTCATCATTTCTGAAAAACAAAAAGATGATTCAATTTTCGCACTTTTTCTTGGTCATCAACTCGATCCATTTAAACAGTCATGACTAAATTGTAGTCATTAAATTGGACCAACTTGAATCTAGAAAAGCAAGCTAAATCACTCAAGGTAATGATGGTCAGTTTGATGGTTTTCATTAGATGGATGAAACCATCAATTAGATGATGATTATGCATGATGAATGGAATGACGGTGGAGAGGAAATGTTGAGCTTTCGTAATTGGCTGCGATTTACATCAGTCAATGTGAACTCTAAGTGAACAACCAAGGAATGAATAGTACTCATCATGAAATCAACTGCATTCATTGAAATGGTTTCAATGAAGTATTCCATGTTTGATTCGATATAAAATGATTCCCTTTCATTTCGACGATAAAAGGATTTTGTTTAAAGAGATTATCTAAATTTAAAGACAAACAAAATTCTAAAAAAAATAAATCACTAATGAAAAGAGCGCAATGGTTCGATCCAAAACAACTGCATAATGAGTTTGAAACCCCGAATTACTGTTACTATTACCATTTATTTAAATAATTTAAGTGTTTTTATGCTTATGATGAGTACTGTATTACCTAAGGAATGCTCGAAGAGGACTATTCCAACCTGGGTTATTAGAGTTTTCATGACTTCCAGATGGATAGCCGTATGATTGACTGATGCCACTTTGAACATTATTGTGAAATTGTCCACCATTTGGCATTCCTCCAAATGATTGAGTATTAGGTGCGAAGAAAGGGATACCGTATGATGGCCCTGAATTGGCTCCTCCATAATGTTGACCACCGAATGATTGAGCTCCGCCGAAACCGCCGTTAAAAGAACCCATTGCTGGACCTTCGTTATAACTTGCAGGTCCTGGCGCTCCTGCAAATCCATTAAATTGTTGCATGTAACCTTGATTAGGATTGGCGCCATAATTGTTGTTTCCTTGATTTGAATAACCTCCTTGAGATTGTGGTGCTGTGGCTGGACCACCGGTTAAAGCGGAGTGACTGACAACAGGTAAATTTTGAACATCTTGATGAGTCAATGGTTTCAATTCATGATTCTCCAAAGCTCCGGTGAAATCATGGAAAGCAGCCTTTTGATGTTCCTCAATGGCAAGAGGTTTCAATCCTGGTAATTGAGCAATTGAAGCACCTTGAATAGGTTGCATATTTCCTGCACCATAACCAGATGCACTTGGAGCAGCAACAGCAAGATGAGAGTTAGGACTGGCAGCAGCATAAGCTGCCTGAGAAAGGACAGTAGAAGCACCATGCGAAACAGATTCTGAAGCAACCATTTCAGTAGATTTTGCAGTGGGAACAGATGATGTTTGATTTGATTTAGCAGGTTTAGCAGTGGAATCAGCGTGAGTACGAGATGCAGTAGAAGAAAAGTTTTTAGCCATTTCAATTTTTTGCCCTACTGAAGGTACTGATGAAGATGGGGACGCGAGTAATGTTGAACCAGATGAAAGTCCATAGTGAGTTGATGATACAGTTGAAGAGGTAGCAGCTAAAGGAGTTCTGTGAACTTTTTGTGAATTTCCATGAACCTTGTCACAGGGTGATTTTTTCACCGGATTGGGTTTACGAAAGTACAAGGGAAGTGGAAGCGTCGAGTATTGAGTGTTGGATGGCAAAGAGACGGGACTTTGGATGCCAGTATTGGCAGGTGATGGGGCAGCTGGACCAGAATCAACCGATGATCGCTTCAAACTGTCACCAAGCTTATCGGCAGCAAGCAACCCTTTCAGAGTATTTAAATCAATTTCAAGTATTTCATCGTAACCAAAGAGCTTTGATTCAACCAAGCAAACTTGGCTAATTTGTAAGATAGAGATAAACACTGGAATGTAATTGACTGAAAACATGGTTGATTGAAAAGACAGACTGTGGTAATGAAACTATTGAACAAGAACTTATGGGAAGCGGTCAATCTTGAATATGACTAAATCGTTTGAATGCCGGTCAATTTATGCATTACAAGGTGAGATCGATTTTGGGAGAGATTCAAGTGAGTGAAGGAGGAGAAAGTCAAAGGAGAATGAAAAGTGTTGCAATTATGTCGACACACTTGACCTCAAGACTATATTTATTTAAAGAGTCGTTCATTTTTTTGATGAGTTTTTCATAGTTTATGGTGCAATTGACCAGTTGATAAAGATAAACATGTTAGATCAAAATCTAGATTCTCGATTGATTCGTTCAGAGTTCGTTTACTTTTACCGTTTTTTGTTTTTGTTTGAGCCTTTTTTGGCGGTTTTATGGTGCAACACCAACACGCAAATGGACAGAAGCGCCTTTCCAATCTTGAATGTGACATTTCTTATCTTTAAATTCATCAGATGTTCATCATGTTCCCATTATTGATCTACGCTCATTTTTTCCTTGAATTTCATTTGATTCCAAGTTACTTGATGGAATCAGGAAGAGAAAGTGTTGAATTAACATGATTCAGTTCTATTTTCATTTGATATTGCATTTTTGAAAAGGTCAAGCATTCCTTTAAACTTTTGCTTTCGTTTAATTTGATTTTTAAATTGTTGGAATTTGATTTGAAAGAAGTTTGTTCGATGGCGAAAAAAAACATTTAATTTGAATTTAGACCATTCTATAAGTGCATTTATAATGGCAATGACTGCAATCGAGATATTTCTTGTTCGATTGTTATCAAAGAACTAAAATATTAAGTTAATCAAAAGATAATCAAGATAATCTTGGCTATAGATTAATGGCTTTAGTAAGGTAGTAAGCAAGATAACAGGTCAACTCATTAAACCTGAATGTGTGTTCAAATATACATTCAAGTATTTTTGACACGAAAAAGATAACTTGTGCGGACTGAAATGCCTCACAACCTCAATTTGTAAACGATGAAAGATGAACAAAAAGAATGAAAAAAAATGATGAAGTAGATGATGATGATTATGATGGAGATGGTGAAAATAGATTATTAAATTATCATTAAAAAAGGCAACAGGAAAAAAAAGTAACAATTTTACTGTAAACGTTGTCATAATACAGAGAGTTGAACGCGAGTTGAACCTTGTTCAAGCCAGAAATAAATATTCAGGTAAAAGTTGCAAAGATGTTTATGATGATAGTCATGAAATTTTTGAATAGAAAAAGATGAAGACGAAATTTCGTGAATCATTTTTTTGCTTGTTACGCCAATAACAATGAGACAAATGATAACAAGCTTGACGAGCCATTCAACAAGCAAAGCAGAGCAATGACAAACTATGAACCATTTTTTACTACTGTGCGTTCAGTGTCAGAGGGGAGTTGGAGGAGGAGGAGATGGCGAGATAAGAAGTAAATGAGCAAGGATAAAGGTAAGGAAAAAAGGTAAGAAAAGACGTTGAAAAAGGTCTTTTCATTTGAAAATTGTTCAAGTAGAGAGAGGTGGAAGAGGGCAGACAGAGCCATAGTCATCAAGGTAATGTCATTGCTACACAGTTACCTGTTTTTCCAGTCATCAACATGTGATTACATCTTCTCTCGCAAATGGATCTCTTATTTTAATGATAGTAATTAAGGAAGGCAAAAGTGAGGGCAGAAAAGAGGCAACGAAAATTATCTTCATGAAAATGACATGGACTTGTTATCTTATGAAAATGTCCGTAAAATAATTGAAGGGAAAAATAAAAACCAAAAACAAGTCACTTTCATTATAATATTGAGCCTCTATGCTTTCAAATGAACAAACCTTTCAAAGGTAACAACAAAATGTTAGGAATAAAGTTACGCAAAAATAACGACTAAATTTAGCTGAAAACCTTTTCAAGGTCAACTCTTGATTCACCTTCAAGGTATAGGTTATCAACATCAGTTTTTTGTGTAAAAAAACAGGTAAAATAGATGAATTAGAAACAATACAAATATTTCAATTGATGGCAAGCTTTTTCATCATTTCCAAGGAAAAATCTGTTAAATCTTAATTTGTAAAGCTGTCAAAAGTTTCCATTTAATTAAGGTGTTTTCAGGTTATGAATGCCAATCAATAATCAAAATTGAAATCAACAATGATGGTCATTTTGTAATGGCTCAAGTGACCACACACAAACACATTTATTTCAAGAGATTTTTTTGTTCCCTTCATTTTTCACTCAATCTCATTGCTACCATTTTCAGTTTACATTTTTGGGCTTCTTTTGCTTTTCATTTTTGCTGGCTACTGAAATATACTTTTATGAATCACTATTATTATCATTATACTTTATCATTATATTCATTAAAAGTGTATAAAGAAAAGGTATTCTGAGCATTTGCAGAAGCACGCGACCAACGTTTAACCTGTAATTATTATCATTATTATCATGTTAAATCATGGCTATTGAATAAGATTTTGTTCCCTTTTGTTTCAGCTTTTATTTCTCATACAGAATCTTGGCTTATGGCACTAGTTGGTAAGGTCAGTATGAGGCAAGAGCGATCTTTGAAGGTATTTTTAATCTTCCTGTTGACTTGTCACGAAAGTTCCGGACCGTTTTGAATGAATTTGGTTAACATCAATTATGAGAAGCTGTCAAACATTTAAATTTAACTGATTTAAATGGTTGCTCAAAAATTGAAAGTTCAATCCTTTTTACATGTGTAATGTTCACTGATTCAACAGTATAGTTAAGTTGAGATTGAATTAACATGACCATTAACATGACGCTAATGTTTGTTGGTTAACATGTTAATTTAAACACAATTCAGCATGAACAATGGAAAGTTGTGAAAAAAGATGATTTCACTGATTAAATGGAAAACAGCTTTATGACCATTTTAATCAAATTAATTGTTACAACAATTTAAAAATTAAGGAAGTTAAATGATAACAATTGCATTTTGTGCAATTTTGAATGAATTTAAATCCATTTGTGTTCATTTTCGCGATAGATTAAGAGCTGAAATAAGATGTTATTCAATATTAATGATTCACATCCATTGATTTAATGATCAATTTAAAATTCATTCTTGCAAGCACTGAGACAAGAATATTGGTGCTTCATTTATGCACGATTAGCTGGAAGTCGCTTAGGAGTTAGCCTTTACCAGGGCTGGCAAATTGCAAATGAACAGCATCATGTTGGAGCAAGTTTCAAGACAATACTGATAAAATTGAGAAAATTAAGATTTCGTTTTCTTTCATCAAGTTCACTTGATTTACCTGAACAAATGAAAGGTTATCCATGATGAAAACGTCGCCAATCCAAAATCCATTATTAGGAGAGTCTAATCTATTCAAAAGTTCCAGAAACTAGTGAATGATAAATGATCAATTTCAGTAATTAGTTTGGATGTTTCAACTTGAAATTCTGAACGAAATTTCTCGTTATTTGAAGATGCAATTTTGGAATGAAAAGATACAACATTCAAATTGAACTATTGATTCGTTTGATTCAATAGAATTTGCAAAAAGAATGTTTCTTTTTCGCTTATTTTAATGTTGGATAATTTCAATTGAAACCGATGAACATGAACAAACCTTTAGTTTAACTCGAAATGGTAGTTTGAAATTTTTTTGATTCAATTTTTGATAATATGAATAAGAATGCTTTAGCTATAATAAGAAGAGAAAAGTGAATCACAAAAAAATAAAAGATGATCAAAGCAAAGCATGAATTTCATGGACTGAAGGTGTTATACTGTTTACCTTTACTAATATTTTGCCGGCTAAATAAGAAGCTAGGCCTATCTGGAAAATGGTATTAGAACCAACGATCCATAGTCCACGATCTGCTATGGGCATATCAAATAAGTTTAGATAAGAATAAAGAAGGGTCACTTCACCACTTAAACCAATCGCATAATAGCCAACCAAGAAAATATATCTCAATAGATTATTAATATAGTCAATTTCATTGAGAACTGAAACTTGTTTATGGTGAAGTCGATAAAATTGAACAAAATTTATATTTGATAAACTTGAAAGTTCGTCATAAACGGAATGAATTCGTTTGTTTAAATAACAAATTGACATGATGATCATGATAGCAAACCAAGCAACTTGAGGAACAATGAAAATGATCGCTATAATTGATATTAATTGCCAAGAAACGAAACAAATGAAATACAAAGGACTTTGAATGGACAAGTAAGTCAATGGACTGCTGTATAGTAAATAGACATAACATGCGATCCAAATGGTCGTCGGAACAATAGATGCACCTATTATTTGTCTTGAAAGGAACACAATTTGTTGTCTGAATTTCATTAAATGGACAGTTTTCATGTTCAGAATTTTACTGGTAAATCCATGAATGGAAGCTTCTTCAATAACTCTGAACCAGGCAAGACTTCCATTTCGAGCTTGATAACAAGAAAAGGATCGAAAAGTTCCGAGACAGGTTATTCCGATGATGGATAATATTCCAATGGGATAACCGTTGTCCCAACCCGATAAAACATCACCTAAACAGACTAAAATGATTGAATCATTTATGAAATAATTGACAATCAGTCTAATTAATGTAAGGTAGATAAAAAAGTCAACACTGATTGTTGAAATGGTAAACCATTTGGTTGGTTTCGATGAAATATCATGACCATTTTGATACACAAGCAACAACTGACCATAAAATATAAAAACTTTGATTGCTCGAGCAGCTTCAGAATGTTCAATATTAAGCGATGGCCAACCAATAATTGCGAAAAATAGTTTTTTCAATGCACTCTTTTTTTCCTCTTCAACTTCTGAAGTTGCGAGTTGAAAAACAATTTGATTCATATTCAAAATTCACAGAGAGATTATTTCAGCTTATCAAGAGTTGGATACAATTTATATCAATTTTGATTGCTATTGAGCTGTCTTTAAAGCCATAACAGTTCGCGACATTATTTGCGTGGTTCCTTAGATCAGAAGAAAGTTACAAATAATTGAATTAAATTTTTAATAGTATTTGAAATGCAAGTTTAACTATCAATTATTAATAAAATTCATAAGAAAACTATTCTTTCTCTGAATGCTACCTCAACATGAAACATAGTTTGGATACAACTTTCAAATTATCCTTTAATGATTATTTCTATAATGATGCAAGCCAAATGGAAGCAGACTATCATTAAAATAGCCGTTCATCTTCTCGTGATGATATTATCCAAGAAATTCAGTGGAAATGAAAAATTCATCATAATAAAAGTTTCTATTGTTACAGTAAAATCTATCCACTTCGATTTTTGCCGACAATGTTGATGAAAAATTGTAAAGTTGATGATTTATTCCATGGATTTAATGCACTTGAAGTATTAATATCAACTTTAGTTCAGTTACACTCAACCACTTACAAGCTAAACACTTAAATTTGTAGACAAAAATCATTCCAAAAAAGTATCTATTAAGACTTCAAGTCGATCGAGATTATTCATAAGCTAGTTAATAATTTAACGTGAAGATTCATGAACTCAATAACTGAATCTTAACCCATTCAGTTCTATTCGCAAATGAAATGACAAATTTTTCCTCCCAAAGTGTCATTAGAAATTTCAGATCATGAGAGGGTTACGAACATTAAAAGAGCATCGACACGATCGACAAGAACTTTCGATTGATACTATTTTAACACAATCAAACATTTTGCGTGTTTCATCTCATTCAACTTCAATCAAACTCTAAGGTTTATCCTTGATTTATTGACGATTGTTTGTTAAACTGCCAAGTAAATTCAAAAAGTAGACTTGATTAGAATCATAAACTTCCGGTTGAACATTTCAATATTAGGTGCGCTTTCAGCTGTAATTAAAATTTAATTGAAATTGATATTTAGATGTTTATTTTTTTCTGCCTTTTTAACTTGCAAATCTTTTGACTCGTATTTCCGGTCTGAACGTCGATCCAACGGCAGTCCATCCATCTTTCTTCATCTCAAGTCTCTTCTTCTTCATCATCATCTTCTTGTTCGCCTCTCTTTCACAGGAAGTATTCCTGACTGCTTTAATGCCAAATGGCAAGTCAAGACTAAGAGAGCAAAAATAAGAAGGCAAAAAAAACATAAACATAAAGACAAATGTTGGATAAAGGTTACCCTTAAACGTGTTACAAGAAACAGCAGAAGCTCAAGACGCTCTGTTAACCTTGCGTAAATCTTGTGAACGAGCCTCTCTCCCTTAGCGATTGTCTTAGCCCACTCCCCTTACTCCTTGGAGGGCTGTAAAATCTTAAGCTCATCTCGTAAGTCTGTGTATTGGCACAGCCAAAAAACGTTAAACTTTAACCAGCTTATGTACAGTTGAATGAGGTGAGGAAAAAAACAAAAGATGATTCAAGACGTTTTTTTAATGAAAACATCTCAAGTTACTTGTTGATGTTTTTTTTGTTTTGCAATGACAATGGCGTACAAGACAGCAAGTAAATCTACACCAATAACAATTAGTTGAACATTGAATTGACAATGTTTAACTAATGAAATGGCAAACATATTGAGCTGTAAGTTAACACATAAGGGATTCAATTGATGGTCAAATTGGAAAGTTGCCAATGCATGAATTCAATCATATTTTATTCTGATTTTACGATTTTTTTGGCAAAACTGATAAAACTTTCAATATAAAGCTCATAAGTGAATATGAAATACCTAATATGGTATATGCATTGGAATTTATGCCCAAAACAGAAACTTGAAATTGTTTTGAAATACAAATGTAATTATCAGATTCGATTTTGGAACCAATTCCTGACAAGAGAGTCTTATCGTTGCTGATATCGTTAGGAAAAGAATTACTTGTACAACGTGGATCAACCATACAATGCAAATTAATCTAATCGTAAGTTTTCATATGACTTTGGTGTCGAAAGGAATATTCATAGATATGATTAGTTAATCCCATCATGAGATTATTCTTTCACCTATTGGCAATGTGAATTCGACAAGTTTTGAATAGTATATAAAGATTCGGTGAAGCAAATGATGCTACCAGTTAATCAAAATATAATTCAGTTTTTACTAACTAACTTGACCAAATATAAAAATGAAAACTTTGATTGTTTTAGTTGTTCTCTGCAGTGTCACTGCAATCCTTGCTGCCCCTAAAGACGAAGGAAAACATCATGAACCACATCATGAGGAACACAAGGAGGAACACAAAGAAGGACACAAAGAAGGCCACAAGGATGGACACAAGGAGGAACACAAGGGAGACCACAAAGGAGACCACAAGGAAGAACATCATGAACATCACGAACATCATCATCCTGGACCAAAGCCTGGACCAAAACCTCCCCACGTTGAAATCGAGAAGAAGTTAGATGTCGTCATTGGAAAATTGGATGCAATCGTAAGAGCAATTGAACGATTACACCCAAAGCCCAAGCCAACACCAAAGCCAACCACAGTTGCTCCAACAACTTCTGTTCCAACAACTGCTGCACCAACTGCTGCACCTACAAGTGCACCATCAACCGAAGCACCTTCAGATGATTCAACCACTTTAGCATAAATACTCCATTGAACCCCTTTCAAAATCGGAAATATATTAAAGTTATGACCTAAGAGTTACAAATTGACCTGAAAATGTCTAATTGTTTAGCAACGAAATTCAATCAATTATTCTGTTGATTCTAAATAATTTCTTCTGGGAATGATTAAGAACTACCAATTAACATTTCTTGTCATTGCTTGTAATTTTTCAGTTAAAATAAAAATTAATTAATTCCTAACATTTTATTATTAAATATGTTTACCCATAAAAACTTGTGTTATTGAATGAGATTAAGTAATAAGTCGGTTTTGCCAATCACATCAGGTTAATTGGTGATGTTTTGGCTTCTTTTGGAATGGCAATACTTTAGATAACGTTGATTGACATTGAATTAATGATATCTAATTAACAATGAGCTCCTAAGTGATATTGAACTATCTGTTGAAAATAATTGTTGATCTAATCGCGAGAATCATATGAGTCCTGATTGTGATGATGGAACGAAAGGATACACAAATGTGATTAATAGCCCAAGTGATTGATTGATTAGTAATCCAAGTAATTACATTAAGATATGTTAATATCTAGATTAATTTGTCGCATGATGAGATCATTCCGTTACCTGTCGACAGTGTAATTTGAAAAGCTTTTTTAGAGTATATAAAGATTGAAAAAAGACTAAAGATGAAAATTGTTAATCACAATACATTTTGAGTTTGTATTAACTAATATTAAATTAAATAATAAGTTAGTAAATTAAAATGAAAACTTTGATTATTTTAGTTGTTCTTTTCTGTGTTGTTGCAACTCTTGCAGCTCCAGACATCAAAAGATACAAGCGACGATCCTCCTCATCATCATCAAGATCAAGACCTTCGTCAAAGTCGCCAAGTAAGACTCATACAACTCACCACGAATCAACCCACCATGAATCAACTCACCACGGATCAAGTACAACTCACCATGAACCGAGTAAGACTCACACAGCTCACCATGAATCAAGTACAGATCTTCGCGAATCGAGTAAAGACCGCCATGAGTCAACTCACGAGGAATCAAGTCCATCTCAATATAAATCCAGCTCTAAACCTAAACCTAGTCCACAGCCTTTTAAGCCCAAACCTATTGGGCCACTACACAAGTCAACAACATCAACAACAACCCGTAGACCTTCCAGTGTAGTGCAACCTGCTGTCGAAACAACAACACGTCGATTTGTCGCAACAGGATGACCATTCGACGATTTCTGACGATTTTTCAATCCAAAAGTTGACTAAAAAATAAACTCGTAATATCCATAAAATCAACATTTTCCCGAATTTTCTATCTTAAAACCTTGAGTGAAAAATGTAATCTTTGATATCAGTTGATCTTTTATGTTACTGAAAATTCAAGAATATTCATCTTTAATAAACAATTACTCTTGAAACATTAAAGATTACATTTTAACATAAGCCTTTGTTACAAACAATCTTGTTTTGAATGAACAAAAATATTCATTTGTGATATAACAATGTGAATGATATATTTAGTTTGATGGGGAACAAATTGAGCTATCATAATACAAAATCAGATAGGTATTCAGATTAAGCTATAATTAATTCTGTTATGAATTCTAGTTAAAACCAGAATGCTTAGAGTGTGAAATGTTGCACAAAAGGCATTCAAAGTCTCCTGACCCACCGAAAAATCAACAAAGGCGTTTTTGACGAACAGAACATGAGATGTGATTCATAGAAAAACATATTTAATCAAGTTCAGATGATGTGTTATCAGCGAAAATCTTATTCAATCGTATTACAAAACAAAGATGGATTGAAAGATAAGGTAAAAAACAATAAAAGTAGTAACGATAGCAAAATAGGAATAACAAGATAAAATCTTGAAAACAGTTATCAAAGTAAAATATTAACGCAAGAAGAAAACAGAGAAAAAAAGATTTAACTTTCCCTCCTCTTCTCATGCATCTTGCAATCATTAGCATCTTCATCTTTACCCTCTCCATCATTTTTCACCTTCACCTCTTCATCAACATAAACATGGTAAAACATAATAAGCAAAAGTAAAAGCAATTTTAAATAGTCAATGTAAAAACCAAATGAACCTTAACCTTACGAGTTGAGGGTAAAAAAACGTAGAAAGCGTAAAATGAGGAAAAGGCCAAAAACGGAATTAATGTTAATTTAGTGAATAAATGTCTTGACACAAGTTTCTTAATATTACTGTTTACCTCAATAGTTAACATGGGACCGGAAAAATAAGTTTAAAACTGAGGTAAACATTAAAGATTAACAATGATTGAGCAAAGTTTGTGAACACAAAC
Organism: Tetranychus urticae; assembly: GCF_039701765.1. Taxonomy (NCBI): domain Eukaryota; kingdom Metazoa; phylum Arthropoda; class Arachnida; order Trombidiformes; family Tetranychidae; genus Tetranychus; species Tetranychus urticae. The sequence goes on along the minus strand of NC_142958.1, from coordinate 16,584,944 downwards.
AAAACAGATTAAATGGCAAAAGTTGATATAAGGTGTGTGTAAGTTGATAATCAAAGCTTGGCAAAGCTTTTCAGTCAACCTTACAGTCAACCTTACAGTCAACTTTACAACCATTATTGACCTAGTCAGTGTTTTGCTAACGTTTTGCAAGTAAAAAAAGAGCAACAAAATACATAATCGCAAGGAAATGAGCAAAGTTTAATGTTTATGAACAAAAGCATACAAAAGCTTTACTCTTATGATAATGCAAGAGGCAAGCAAAGAGAGAGTAAGTTTTAAATGACCGTTACCTTGGCGGGTCTAACTAATGCTGTGGGCCAGCCTCAAAGATCACGTTTACGTCGATAAACTTTATCCTCAAGATTTTGCCTCTTTATCATCATTATACTCTGTTTTCACTGAAGGAGGAGGAAAGTTTGCTGACTTTGCCTGGCAAGGTAAATTGACTTTTCAGGAAAGGTCGGAGATTCAAAGGAGGAGGAGGTTGAAACATAATCTTCGTGCCTACGGAAATTATACGGTTCAAGGTACAAAACATCTTAGATGTCTACCATCATCATCATAATGATGGTGGTTTCAGTATATCATCAAGAAAGTATGAAAAAACTATTCATGAAACAAGTCAATTTGCCAAATTGAAACAATTGATTCACAGATGAATCTACAATTGTTATCATTTACCCAGTTACCTGGTTAAATCTTGTTTTACTTTAGATCCATTAGGTGTCAATCTTTTCATTTTATTCATTTTAATTCATCATATCGATTGCACAGAGATTTAATTACAATTTCAAGTTGCTCGTTTCATTTGATTTACAATTTTCAAATGATTCGGATTACATGTTGTTGTATCAAAAATGCTTGTTTTTGATTGTTAAGCTAATTAATTTTCAAGTTCAATGTTGTCTGATAATAATTTTAGCACAAGTTGAGTCAATTGTTATTCAATAATTGTATGTTATTGCAACTTGATGGGCTGTTTAATGTCTAATTGATGAAGATTCAATTGTTGCTGAATGATTGGACATAATTTGTTGAACAGCAAAAAATCACCATACAAAGAATAACATTTAATTTAAAAAATTGCAACCGATTCTGGTATATTTTTTTCCACATTAATATTGAATGATTAAATTTCAAATTGATTCTGTGGTAAGAAGAAAGTTCAGTATATAAACACTTTGATTGAACATGAGATGATCAAATTTATTTGTTTCAATTCGTGTCAACATCTGAAAGAAAGTTTATCCAATCTCAGTCAATATGAAAGGTGCAATTGTATTAGTTTTCATAGTTAGTAGCTTATCTGTGCTTGTTGTTTCACAAGATTTTGGTAACAATTTTGATCCCATGCCGGGACCCGGTGTTTTTCCAGGTCAACCAATGCCACCGCCAATGAGAGGACCCTTTGGTCCACCTCACCGTGGAGGACCTAGACCACCACATCCACCACCGCCACCATTTGACGCTAAATTGGATGTGATTATTGGTATGTTGATGGAGATTCAACAATCAGTCAACAGACTGAGTCCACCGGAACCACAACCAACAACAATTTCACCTTCAAATTCAACTGATTCCATCAATATTACAGCTGTTTGAAAGGTTAACTGGTTGTTCCCATGTAAACATTATCGCTTTAAATTGTCAATAAATTAACTTGTGATTTTCATCAAAATAACTCGTGGTTAGTTTTCATTCAATCAACAAGTAAGTCTTGCTTCAGACAAATTGACAAATTATCGATAAATGGTTATCTTCAGAGTTGGCATTGTAAATAGGGAAATAGTTAACAATTGACATTGATTGTGAACATCAATATTGAAAAGAGTTAGCTGTTAAAGCATCCATTAGACATGGTTAGAGTGAATATCTATTCGTTTAATAATCAATTATTGATGGTTACGATTGCAAATTGAAGTTATGGAAAAGTGTATACGAAAATAAAAAAGTCTACTCACATTAAAATTGTAAAAAACTTGTAAATTAAGTCCACAATTGGTTGTAATATCCGAACAAAAAAATACAATTTGTATGTTAGAAGTAAAAATCCGTTGTAAACTTTGAAATGTTAATGCTGAAAGAAAGGTTGAGCAAGTGAAAAGAAACCCTTTCACCTTAAGTCAACTAGTCACACTAGTAAACACTAATCATTGGATTGTTGATTGCTAATTCAAAATTGATGATACACTGAATCCTTGAACATTAAATGAAACAATCACCAATAAAAATGTGGATAAAAATTGGCCCGCCAAAAAAAGAAGCAAAACAATCAATGAATAAATTATGAACTGGAAGCACAAAGGGAAACAAAAGGTAACCAAGGTGAGAAACAGGTAAAAAAGATTTAGACATTTAACTAAAGCCGTTTGTTGTGTGTTGACCAAAATTTGAATTGACCTGGCCGTAAGAGTAACACGTGAGTTTAAAACCAGCCAATCACAAACGATCGTTTTTTTTACCCAAAAAGGTAAACTTGAACCTGCTGACATCTATTGGTACCCAAACAAACAAAAACCCAAAAAAGTTCATAACTCAAGTATCCTCAAATTATCAAGTTTGTTATGAGGAGCTGAACTTCTGTCAGCCGAAGATTTGTCAGTAGACGATATTTGACAGCTTTCCGAAAAACATGAATCTTTTGATTGCTTCCACAGCTTTATCATGTTCAATATCTATTTGAGGCCAGCCGATTATAGCATGAAAAAGTTCGGATATTTGTTCCTTTAGCTTTTCAATTTTAAGAATAGTGCCAATAGACATTGCAACTTCACTGCGATTGAAATGAACAGAAGAAATTATAAAAGGAAAAAATGTCATATTTACTCTGATATTTATTCTTATTCTTCATTTCGATTTTGAGATTTCTATTGAAATATTGATTCCATCGCGTGCTTAAATCTATACAATCATACACAAAGGATTTTTTAGTGCCATGAAGACTGTCTTACAATTGACTGTCAAATGAACGAAACAAGTTAACTAAACTAAAGCAGTGGTTAATGATGTACTATTTGTCGTGTAATGAAAACACTTATTTGTCTCCACTTCAAACAATATGCTTTCTTCATGTTTAACATTTCAGGTTTCCATCCATCGATCATTTATTTTCTTTTTGTCTTTTTGGGCCAATCATGGAATCCATTTCGTAGAAAGTCACACGATGCTGCCCTGATGATCATTGCAATCATGAGCCAAAATTTTCATAGTTACCTGATATTCTGACATACCTGTACTCTGATATTCATTATAAGAATAAGTGTATTTTGCTGCTATATAGAATTTTTTACAGCTGACTGTCAACCGAATGACGATTGAACGCGATGTAAGACTGATTTTGTCAATAAAAAATGTCGTTAGGTGCCATCTGTTAACTTGAAAACACACTTGATTTTCTCTTCTAACAAATATTACTTTGAAGAAGGACAAAAAATTGAAATGAAATGAGCAATGAAAAAGTTTCTTTTTATTGTAAACTTGTGAGTAATTGGTCAGACAAAAAGTTTGCATCAATTTTTCCAGTATGCGATTTCGTTATTCGTAATTGTTTTGATAAATCCTATGATAACGAGAGTAAGAAAGGCCAATCTGTTGATGAAATAAAACTGTATTAAAAATGTGCGTATCTGCTATTTTCGTGTTAATGCATACATTAGCCACTGATTTGGCTGCTAAAAATGAAATTGTACCCATTTGGAATACACCATTAAAGCCGTTAATACCCAAACCAAGATCAGCTAATGGCATTCCAAATAGTCCAAGGTATGAGTAAAGCATAGCAACTTAACCAGCTAAGCTAACTAAAGTGTAACCAGAATAAGAAATGTAACGCATCAAATGGTTAATGTTATCGAATTCGTTGAGGAATGAAATATTCTGGTTGCAAAGTTTTTTCAATGCTGAATATGATAAAATCTGGAGTTTTAATGATTCCTGTATTTCGCTATAAATGAATTTGATTTGCTGGTCACATAGAAAAAGGTTATGAGATAGAGTAAAGAAATCCAAACAACTTGTGACACAAACCAACATTGGGATTGAAATAAGTGCGATAACTTGCAGAAACGCAAAATAAGTGGATTTTGTAATAAAATATAAAATGTTTTACAATTGAACGTCAAATAAGCGAAACAAGTTATCCAAACAGTAGCATGGACTAATGATGGACCAATTATTTGTCGAGCAATGAAAACACTTGTTTGTCTCCACTTCAAACAATATGCTTTCTTCATGTTGAGTACTTCAGGTTCCCATCCATTGACCATTGCTTTATCAATCACTTTAGTCCAATCAAGGGATCCGGTCCGTACCAAGTAACACGATATGGCTCTGAAACCACCCAAACAAGCATTACCACAAAGAGCTAATATTCGAAGTGCATATGCATGTCTCATGCCAACAAATATGTCGCTGATATAAGTTAGATTGTCAGTGAAAAAGCAAAAAATGAAACGAAGAACAGTAGTCAAAGTGCAGAGATCAATAGCTACGGACAAACAGGTGAACCATTTAGTTGGTGTGATTGGATGGACTGCATTTGGATAGGATTGATAGACCACATTGTACAGACGATGTTATCGAAGCTTATAAGGGAACCACAAGTGGGTGAATTTGAATCAAAGTGAGGCTTTGATTTGAAGGGCATATAGTTCCTCTCTGTTAATCTCACGTTGCGATGAGCTGTGAAATTACAGTGACACAGAATAGAACAAGCAAAATAATCAAATTTTCCATTTTTCATTAGTTATCACGAACTAATCAGCGCAATCAATTAGTTACTATTAAATAAGACAAAAATCAACAATTAACTCGATGTGACTCGTCTTAAAAGTCACTTTATTAGCACTTTCCTCTTTTAGTTACATTCAATAAAACAAACATTTTTAATGCGCAAACAAATTTATTGATCAACTATTAGGAATAATAAGAATCATTCTGATTTTTAACCAAAAAGATTACAAAAAATGACAATAAATGTTAATCGATAGTCACTCAATCATTTAAACAGTTCAGCGATGTTTTGAATTATGTTACTAAACAATTGAACATTTACAAATCAATTTGTAACTTTTGGTTAAGACATTTCAGATTGATTTTGAAAGGGATTCAAAGGGCTTTAAACTGAAGTGGTTGCAGGTGCAGCGGTTGTTGGTTCAGCAGTTGTTGGGGCAACCGTAGTAGTTGGTGGTGGTGGTGGAGGTGGGTGAGGTAATCGTTCAATTGCTTTCAAAACCTCGTCCAATTTGAACAGAATGATGTCCAGCTTCTTCTCGATGGGGTTTGGTCCAGGGCGAGGCTCAGGTTTTGGCTTTGGTCCGGGTTGTGGGCCATGATGTTTTCCTTCGTCTTTAGGGGCAGCAAGGATGGCAGTGACACTGCAGAGAACAACTAAAACAATCAAAGTTTTCATTTTTTATTTGTTTAATTCGTTAGTACAAACTGAATTATTAATATGTTTTGATTAACTGGTAACATCATTTCATTTTCCGAATCTTTATATACCATTCAAAACTTGTCAAATTCACACTGTCAACATGTGTTTGAATAATTTCGTAATGTGATAAATTGATCATATCTACGAATCTTTTCATTTCTTATCGAGTCAGTCGGAAAATTTACGACTGGGTTTGCTCTAAACAATGGATTCCCATGAAGCAAGTAAATATTTATCATTGAGCAAGAATATCTGCTTCAAGAATGCGGTTCTAAAATTGAGTCTGATGATTATCACGAAAGAATTTCAGGTTTTTACTTTGAACAATAAAAAAACAATTAACAGGATACAAGTTTATCACAATGGATATAATTCATATTCAGGAATGTGCTTGATATCGAAACATTCAGTTTTGAAATAATCTTGATTGAGAGTTTGATTGGAGTTTCAGGATGATATGAAACGATCTATAATGTTTGTTTAGTTTCACCGTTTTTCCACAAAAACATGATGAACGTAAAAATGGTATCGATCGAAAGTTCTCGTCAAACTGAACCTAAGGTAATGCAACTAAAAATTGACACATAACTTCAAAATTGAATATCGAGAAAACGAATAGACATAATGGAACCAAATGTCAAATTAATCAGACGTGATGTCTAACGATTAATTTCAAGTATTTTTAACCCATAATTTTGATACATTTTCAACCATATTGTCACTAAATGAACACATAAAAGTGACCAGTGATTTATATTTTAGCGGTAATGTCTCTAATGCTAATCAACTATTTAACCATGTTAAGTATTTAAATGTGTCTAGATCAACAGTGAATCGTATATGAAAACGTTTGAAATCCAATTCATCGATAGAGTCATATAAATTAGACGAAATTAAAACCCGTCGGATACTGAAACTAGTCGAAGACAAAAGTGAAAACCGTCTAAACTGGCCTCGAAAATTAAACAATTTTTCCTCAACTATTTCAATAGAATTTTTAGATGCATGTATGATCGCGAAAGCATTCAAAATGCTAGTTTCGATGGTGTATTGGCAGTTTTTATAATAATTTGCTTAAATAAAAAAATTGAATCAAAATCTTAACAGGTTATTTTGTTTTAACCATTAAATGCAATTTTTAGTTGCATTACCTTATGCTCATCCAAAATTCAATGTAAAAAATGGAAAAAATCATTTCTTATGTTTAGTCTTGGTAGAGATAATGAAATAAGTCAGTTTCAAAGCACTATTGATGCGCTATTTCAGCCCATCTTTCAGAATAAAGATAGAAATCTAAACAATTGCAAGTGTTTTATCATAGACTTGTGTAACTTGACTTCACCGTTTTATCCAGAATTAATTATTGTTAATTAAAGAGTGTTTAATCTTAACAAGTGATTAAAGATGATTTCATTTCTGAAAAGGTATTTTCAATGTGAATTGACAATGATATTTCAGGTAAAGCTTGAATTAACAAAACGAACTTAAGAAATGGAAGGCAAAATTTTCAATAAATGAGGCAGTTTGACTGGATTTACAGGCATCATTGAGTTATTAAAGTAAAGGTTTAATAATTGTGCAAAAATAAGTCAATTTTAATGTGAAATTGTGAAAATATGGTGCTAAATAGAAATGAGTGCCGAAAGAAAGACAGAAAATTTTCCTTTCAAGTAAGAGTTGAGTCTTTGTAGGGGTTTGTAGGGGCATAAATTTGAGCCCATTAATGCTATCGAAAATTTTCTCTGATCGACAGTTTCCGAAAAGATCGAGGACAGAGTTTAAACTTCGATAGTCTTTCGTACAGTTGTGGAACGAGATTTTTTATCGAACTCATTTTTAGCAACTTTTGAGGATCAACCAAAAAATGCACACATTTCTGGAAATATTTCTGTTTCTGTTCAAGAGATTTTCGGTTGAACCTGATGCTTTGAGTGACGACAAGAGTAAGAGAGTTTTAACTTATTTTTTTGTGGATAAGAATAGTTGCTAAACATCAACAGTCGAACATATTTTTCAATTAATCGACAGTTCTCTTGAATTTGGCCTTTTGCCCCAAAGCTTTGAGCCTAGATATTTCGAGAATGACAGCACCTACAATCACCCTTCTTTGACCAATTATTTTGATGTGAGCCATTATATGTATAAATATAAGATCATTCAAGATCATGTAAGAAAAGTACTAGCATTGTACTCGTGTGTTCAGATCAATGTTTCATTAATAAAGGTGCATGATTATTCAAACAAATTATGTTTTAAAAGGATATTTTTTAGTAAATAGGTCAGATTTTTCTGGTATTCAGTCATATACTGTAATATTATAGCCCATTATAAAGGGTGTTGCGGTCAGAAAGGCTCAAGCAATCAATTATTATTGAAAAACGTATCTTTATTTTAACGATTAAAGGCTGCCTGTGCGTCTAACTAGAGGTTCTCGGTTGTACTTCTGGTATAAATCGAAAGGAACGATATTTGTATCGCAAAATATTAAATAGTATAGAAAGACATTCAGCCATGAGGCGCGAGTGATGAAATATATAAAAACACACTTGGCAAGCAGATTAAGTACCCTTAGGTCAACGAGAAAAGTATTGATGTCGATGCAATAGTATTGCAGAATCGCTAACCTTGTTAGGCTATCTGCCTTGATTTATTCTTGAATGTACAAAACTTCACCTGACGAATCTTAATTTAGGAATCTCAATCAAGATTGTTTTGTATTGATTGATTGACAAAGGAATGTCTGAGTTGTACATTCCATGTAAGATTATTAGTTAGATTACTTCATTTCTTTTGTAATCCTGGAACAATTCAACGTTTTCTTCTAGTACTGTTTGATCGACTCATTTAAACTAATCTGTTTGCTCTATTGTGCGAGTTGATTTGATAATCAATAAATTGGATTTTCCACTTACATATTTCAGATATGACCTAATCTATCATTTGAAATTGAATATTTTGATCGAATTCTTTAGATACAATTATGAATCCATATAATAAATATCACTATTGTTTCCTCCTTTTACAACTCTATTCTAGATAAGAAAAGGATGTTTATGAGCTTGAATAAAATGAACAATTACTATTAATCTGGATAATCACGAAGGAATTTTTCATATCTTTAGATAAGCTTGCAAATTAAAACATATAAATACAGTGAGCTACCCGAACTATTTCATCAATTGAAAAAATATAACCAACTGTGAAAACAACATAACAACAACAAAATGAAGAAGTTTTTGATTATAACTTTTGTGCTATGCAGTTTAACTGCTAATGCATTCGAACACAATAAGCTCGAATTGCAGGATGACGATCTTGAAGAAATGAAATTCGAAGAGATTGGCGAATTTGGCGGAGAGCAACCTGAACCACGAAGACATCACGGTGGTGAACAACCCGAGCCTCGAAGACATCATGGTGGAGAGCAACCTGAACCTCGAAAGCATCACGGTGGTGCACAACCTGAACCACGAAAGCATCACGGTGGAGAGCAACCAGAGCCTCGAAGACATCACGGTGGGGAACAACCTGAACCACGAAGACATCACGGTGGAGAGCGACCCGAGCCTCGAAGACATCATGGTGGAGAGCAACCTGAACCTCGAAAGCATCACGGTGGTGAACAACCTGAACCTCGAAGACATCACGGTGGTGAACAACCTGAACCTCGAAAGCATCACGGTGGTGAACAACCTGAACCTCGAAGACATCACGGTGGTGAACAACCTGAACCACGAAAGCATCACGGTGGTGAACAACCTGAACCACGAAAGCATCACGGTGGTGAACAACCTGAACCACGAAAGCATCACGGTGGAGAGCAACCAGAGCCTCGAAGACATCACGGTGGGGAACAACCTGAACCACGAAGACATCACGGTGGAGAGCGACCTGAACCACGAAAGCATCACGGTGGTGAACAACCCGAGCCTCGAAGACATCATGGTGGAGAGCAACCTGAACCACGAAAGCATCACGGTGGTGAACAACCTGAACCTCGAAGACATCACGGTGGTGAACAACCTGAACCACGAAAGCATCACGGTGGTGAACAACCTGAACCACGAAAGCATCACGGTGGAGAGCAACCAGAGCCTCGCAGACATCACGGTGAGGAACAACCTGAACCACGAAGACATCACGGTGGAGAGAAACCTGAACCTCGAAAACATCACGGTGGAGAGCAACCAGAGCCTCGAAAGCATCACGGTGGTGAACAACCTGAACCACGAAAGCATCACGGTGGTGAACAACCTGAACCACGAAAGCATCACGGTGGAGAGCAACCAGAGCCTCGAAGACATCACGGTGGGGAACAACCTGAACCACGAAGACATCACGTTGGAGAGAAACCTGAACCTCGAAAACATCACGGTGGGGAACAACCAGAACCACGAAGACATCATGGTGGAGAGCGACCTGAACCACGAAAGCATCACGGTGGGGAACAACCTGAGCCTCGAAGACATCACGGTGGTGAACAACCAGAGCCTCGAAGACAGCATGGTGGAGAGCAACCTGAACCTCGAAAGCATCACGGTGGAGAGCAACCAGAGCCTCGAAGACATCACGGTGGGGAACAACCAGAACCACGAAGACATCATGGTGGAGAGCAACCTGAACCTCGAAAGCATCACGGTGGAGAGCAACCAGAGCCTCGAAGACATCACGGTGGTGAACAACCAGAGCCTCGAAGACAGCATGGTGGAGAGCAACCTGAACCTCGAAAGCATCACGGTGGAGAGCAACCAGAGCCTCGAAGACATCACGGTGGTGAACAACCAGAGCCTCGAAGACATCATGGTGGAGAGCAACCTGAACCACGAAAGCATCACGGTGGTGAACAACCTGAACCTCGAAAGCATCACGGTGGCGAACAACCTGAACCACGAAGACAACACGGTGGTGAACAACCAGAGCCTCGAAGACATCATGGTGGAGAGCAACCTGAACCTCGAAAGCATCACGGTGGTGAACAACCTCAACCTCGAAAGCATCACGGTGGTGAACAACCTGAACCACGAAGACAACACGGTGGTGAACAACCAGAGCCTCGAAGACAACACGGTGGTGAACAACCAGAGCCTCGAAGACATCACGGTGGTGAACAACCTGAACCACGAAAGCATCACGGTGGAGAGCAACCAGAGCCTCGAAGACATCACGGTGGTGAACAACCTGAACCACGAAGACATCACGGTGGAGAGAAACCTGAACCTCGAAAACATCACGGTGGAGAGCAACCAGAGCCTCGAAGACATCATGGTGGTGAACAACCAGAACCACGAAGACATCATGGTGGAGAGCGACCTGAACCACGAAAGCCACAACCACCTAAAGGACGTTTCGAAGCTGTCATTGATGATATTGCTTCTAAAGCTGACCGTGTTTTGCGGTTAGTCCGAAGTCTCTGAGTCACAGGATATTTCTTAAAACGTATTAATTTAAAATCTATAAACATAAAATAAAGTTCAATATTTTGCATATCTAATTTGTAGGTGTTAAGTGTCAACTTATATCTATTTTTATTAAAACAAGTGAATTTTGAGAATAGCTCATTTTGTAATATTAACGACGGTATAATAACGATTCGACCCAAGCAATAAAACTAGAATCAAAATTCTTTTTAGCTCTAAATTGTATAGATTGATTCTCAAGACGACTGGTATAAGCAAATTATCACAAGGTGTATATAACTCAATTAATTTAGTGTTCAACAGTTTGATGATGATTATATGGTAACAGTTTCGTTTTACGGACAAAGGCGTGAACATTAAAAATCATCCAATGGTAGACGTCTTTTAAGGGCGCTCTTTATGAACAATTGAATTAAATGAAGCTAATTAAGGCCCCAGGCCAACCTAAGCCCACCCTAACCTTACCAAACCTAACCTAACCTAACCTAACCTAACCTAACCTAACCTAACCTGACCGACCAACCAACAGCCCCTTGATCTAACTTACCTAACCAAAAAATCATATGTTTTAATGTTCACACCTTTGTCCGTAAAACGAAACTGTTACCGATTATATGATGTTAAAAGATGATTCTAAATGGTGAAGAAACAATCGAGATCATCAACCTACAAGTGATACAAACGATTCAATTAAAAATAAATGCATTTAAAGTTGGACTTGATTTGATATTGAAAGTAAAATAATACACGAATAAAAAGTACGGCAGTTTAACAGTTGATAATGATTAACAAGTTTACATGCTAATTGTGAACCGTTGAAAGAGTAACAAGGAAACCTGTATTTAACCAATTTTACTGGTTTAATTGCTTAACCATCCGGACCGAAGTTCAATGTAATGTTATCTCAAGTTTGACGATTGTATTTAAGGTTTATTTTTGTCTTCAATGAGAGTGATTAAAAAAGGAGTCTTGATCTAACTTTTAGCATAAAGCAAAATACAACAAAAAAAACACATTAATGCGAAAATGATCGGTATAAATGATTAGTTTATTAAAAATTAACCTTGGAGTTAATCAAGTAACAAGTAGAGATGTGCTTAAGTCTGTTTAAAGACTAAACAAGAAGAAAAAAAGTGATTTATAATTACAATTAACAAGATGATAATCATTCATACAATTGATATCAATATTTAAACGAATGAAAGAAACAAACAAACTTTAAACAGCAATCAGTTAATAAACATTTCTGTAATAAAAATGTACATTTGCGTGTAACAATACAGTTTAATTAACATCAACAGTCAACGTAATGTCAATAAATATTGTTAAACATGGTAAATGATTGAATCAGCTAATCAACATCGGGTTCATTGCAACAATAAACCTGAACAAATGTCAACATCCAGACGATAATCTGGTTGTTCAATAATGCACCAATGAAATAAGTAAAATTGTAAGGAAAGATGTTCATTGCTCGATATATTGACCTTTAAGTAATCAGCTTTTTGTTGTTCTACTCGACAATCTCAATTAAACTGTTGCTGTCAATCCAATAAGATATAATACTTAAACAATATCATTCACAATCAGTTGATTAGTAGAGCATCTTTTTTGTTTTTGGCCAGCATTTGCAGTTCTCTCCAATAAGACGATTAACATTGATTCTTGACATGAAGGAAACATCTTTACTGTTTGAGCTTTCATTTCTTTAGATTATCTCAAGTCTGCCATTTCAACCTTTCACCTTGTACATCCTTGCAAAGATTGAGTTCACAGTGTTGGACCAACATTTGTTTGCTTGCTGTTTATTGCCATCGTAGAGGTTAATTTGAGCAACCAATTTTGAGCAACTCTGCGGTTGAGCAAAGCTGCTTTCAGCGACATCTTTTGAGCAAAAATTTTCTACATTGCGTTTGGCCTAGAAAAATATTGGTAAAGTAAAAATGACTTTTAAATGCATTATAATATTTTTTATGCAAGTTTAATTTAATTAAATTTTGATGATAATTGATTGCGCACAGAAATAATTAGCGCTTAACTAGTGCGCATCGGTTTCACTTAAATTTTCAAGTCGGGTGAAATATTTACATTTATCAACTAAATCGAAAGGGCTCAATCTATTATTAATATACTCAATGGTCAATGTATGAATTTTTTGATCTATTCTTTTGTATTTCGTTGGTTTGACCGATATGACTGCACCATGTGAGGCCATTGCTAGTTTACTATCGAAGTTGTTTTGTTGTTGCAATAACTTTTCAATAAAATGCCAAATATTAGCATGAGATCGACCAACGGCTTGATTCAAAGCATTATGCCATCCTTCGACGTGGTTGTTTGTTCGAGGGTCAGGGTCATTAAAATGGTTCCAAGTTTCGACAGGGAATCTAGCATTCAATTGAATATATGTAGATTCGAAGTAATCGAAAAACTTAAGCATATCGTCGTCTTGTGGGGCCAGTTGTTTTATCGTTTGATAAGTATTGGTAATATCGTTAATGCTGAGGAAAGGTAGAGCTGAAATCCGTTTGACCGCTAAACGCACATCATTTTCGCCATTGTTACTTTTGTAGCGATTTATCAAGTTGTGTTTGCCGACATTGCGCCAGATCGATTGAGAAAAATGAAAAAGGCATGATTTTAGCTCGCAATTAGGGAAAACTGTCTTGACCGCTCGATGAAAGGCCATTTCAAAGTCAGACGTAAACTTTCTAGGGCACCAAGTTAGTCCAATTGACGCACAAGAATCTTGAATTAGTCTTAACAACCGCATATAAGTATTAACAGTTGCGTCGGGGATAAGCGCATATACAATCGGTACCATAAGTCCGTTTTTGATTACATGGAATGAATACAACGATTGAAATAAACTTGGCACACTTTTAAAGGTCCCGTCCGAATATATGTGATCAGATTCACATAAAGTTTTCAGAAAACTGGGCGTAAAAAATAGCATAATCTTGTCTTCAATGCCATCTGATAGTTGATAAAACTTTTCACCAGAATTTGTATTCGTCAGGTAATCAGGAACGATAATCTCCGATCTTGATTTGGGTAGAGAAGGGTGACAATCACGACGAGCTGCAGAAATTGAATTTTTCAATTGTTTAAATGTATGAAGAGATGCAGCTATTTCATCACGAGCAAATTGACCACTGGTCATCAATTCATTAGTTACAACTGAGTAAATAGCTTGACAACTTTGAAAACCAGGGTCTTTTGCTTTAACTTTCAATTGATGACGTTGTTCGTAAGAAATTATTGCACTAATATCAGGTTCATGGTTATGTCCAACATTACCAATGACCACACCATCAGAAACATGAACCTTGCCCACACACCCTTTATTAATGCACGTCCAGTGAGTGGTATTACTTTTAACCGCTCTTTTACGGTGGACATAATTGTTCAAAACTAATAAATCAGCACCGCGAGTAGATTTGATAAACTTAATTTCTTCACTCATTTTGATTAATAAATTTATTGAAAGAAAAGAATTGAATTGAATCAAATGAAAGTTCAAAATAGTTCAATTTGTCAAAAAAAACTTGGAAACATTTGACAGAAAAAGCTTTAATTAAGTAGATTAAATTACAAAGATTTTTGCTTAAACCCCTTTTGCCCTTAAGATGCTTTGCTCAAAAAAGAGTTGCTCAAAATTGGTTGCTCAAAATGACCCCAATCATTGCCATTGAATAAATTAAGCATGATTGGTAAACGATCAAATGATAATCTCGTCTTAATTTGGTCAACCTCGTTAAGCCATTTTTACATCAAGATGATGATCTCTTTTTCCTTTACTTTTTTTTACGTCCTGTTCCTATCAATACTTTGATTCTTGTTTCCATCTTGATTCACCCATAAACCAGTTTTCACCATCAACATCATCATCGTCTTGATCAGCAGCAGCAACAGCTTCTGAATAATAGTTGTAATAGTGGTTGTAATGGCGGTAACAATCCTGATCTAAGAAAGAAATGAAATAATAAAAATTATTATTATAATTATGATTATTATTAATATCATTTTGATAAAAAACGATATATATTTATAAATTCTGAAAATGTCGACCGTTGATCTTTAACCTGAAGGATTTTTTAGGTGTCCAGTCAAGTTGCCTGCTTCAATCCGATTGACCATTGGCTAAATTCAAGGTTCAATACATTAAGTTCATGATATCTGTTTTATGATGGACTAATACCTCTTGCCTTGCACCAGAAAATGGCAATTTCACGCTTGCAAAAAAACCAGAACGTCTAGCTGACCTTGTAGGTGCTGAATGGTTTGTGATTCAGGCTACTTATTTTGACAGGGAAATCACAGAAATTTCATCAATATCCAGTAATGCCAAGTAGAGGTAGAACTTCAATTTGTAAATTAAAAGGTTACCGAGTTGAATCTGGATTGCTTTGAATGGCTCAGTCACACAGAATCTGATATAATACCAATATGGACGAAATTAAACCAGGCTAATGAATGATTGTTCATTGATTCTTGTGGGGTCAATCTTGTTTTTGAGGTTGGCTTTAATTAACTGTGGTTCCCAGTGGTGTAACAATTGAGGTGAAAAAAAGGAAGAAGGAAATTGCAAGGAAAATGTTTGCAAAAGTGTGAAGATAACAAGGTAAGTGGATTCAAGCAAAGAAGTACCCGATAAGTGGGAAGACAGAGATGATAGACTGAAGGGGTAAGATTAAGGATGAGAGGGAGATGTAGGAGAGAGAGAGGGAAAGAGAAAGAAGCTAAAGATCGAGATGGAGATAAGTGGAAAAGAAGAAAAGAAAGGTAAATAGACAGGAAAAGAGCGAAGATAAGTGAGTTAGTAAAAGTTTCAAAACTTGTTTCTCCTTTTCTCTCACTTATCGACTCCTCTCCCTCTCCTTATTCGTCTTCTGTTTCTTCTTCTGTTTCTTCTTTTTCTTCTTATGAATCGGAACTGAAATGGTGATTGATATCCGCAGGATTGAATCTTTTGGAGCGTTAAGAGCTCGACTCGGTTTTGTTGTTAGAAGTTGATTGAAGATTAAACAAACAGCAACACCAGCAGATCAGCAACATAAACAAGTCAACGACAAATTACAACAAGAATTTTTGTATTCCAAATCCAGTAATTATTTATTTTTTTTCTAATGTTACCAATATCGTGATTAACTTGCATTATAATTGAGTCTGAGTGAAAAAAATAGTTACCAGAGTAAATGGTAACACAATGGATTGGTTATGTTCTTTTGTTTACATTTGGGTTGTGGTCATTTCTTTAGTGGACACTGGATACAGTGATGTACACCGATCACTTTCTCAACAACCTCTGTCCTCCTCCTTGTCCTCGTCCCAAGGCTCTTTGAAATCATCATCTTCATCATCTTCAGCCTCTTTGACGGCAGCTTCATCGTCAGTGTCTGTTTCTGTGGCTGCAGCAGCCTCTGTGCCTTCATCATTGTCAGCATCTTCAGTTTCTTTGCCAAAAATTAAGTTAAAATCATCTAGTGAATCATCCTCTTTACCATTAACAGCGTCTTCATCATCGTCATCTTCATTACCTAGGCTTACAATCAAATTTCCTAAACGGGCAAGGGGACGAAGACGGTTTCCTGTTCTTAAAGCGATTGTTTCATCTTTTGTTAAACGCAAATCTCTTGATAATGATTCCCCGTCATCAGTATCATCAACCTCATCTTCATCTTCATCAGCATCTTCATCTCACCACACTTTACTCCATCCGTCTCATCTCCATCATCCAATTCATCATGGCTACCCTTCATATATAACATCAGATGGTCTTATTGATAGTGATCTCAATGGAGGAGCTTTGGAATCGATTGAACTGGAAGTGATTAAACAAGAGGAATTACAGTCTAAAGCTAAACCTCGACCAACTCGGAGTCGTAAAAATTTTCTTGTCGCCACTTTAACCAAAATGTTGCGTTCAGTAAATTTTACTCAGGTCTCGGAAGACTTAAGAATTGGATCATCATCCAAGATTAATTGTTTAGCTTGCAATAGTCTTATGTCTCTCTATTTGTCCCCATTGAACACAAAGGAAGTTATGGTGGGAGCAGCTCGAGTCGTCTGTAAACAGTTTAGCCATCTAATGAGGACCACGGAAAGAGTCTGTTTGGGTGTAGTTGAATCATTTGCAGATGATTTAGATTATATCAGACGGTCAAGTCGTTTAACACATCGTGAAATGTGTGGTCTCCTATTGGGCGTTGATTGTGTCAGAACGGTCACGGAAAATCTCAATTGGACCATACCAATACCTAATAAACCGCAACAACAAAGTAACATAATCAATAGAAGATCATCAATAACATTACAATTGAGTGACTTACCCAATCAGAGGAGAAGACAATCAGGAAATAGCATGAGTAAATATACGGAAGGGCTTATTCCATTACAAGGAGAAGCCATAAGTTTACCATCGTCTGCATCGTCATCAGGCTCGTCTTTATTTACATCGCCTCACTATCGATATATCCGTGATCCTATCTCACTGGAAGACTCGGTTAATCTAAATGGACTCGGTGGAAATAAAAAGTTGATTGGTGTCGTTCACTTAACAGATATACACATTGATCCATACTATCAAGAAGGTGCCGCCGCAGCTTGTGGAGAACCCCTTTGTTGTCGATCAGCTGATGGTAAAGTTGAAGCTGATAAGATGGCTGGTAAATGGGGTGATTATCGTTCTTGTGATACACCAATACGTACTGTTAGACATGCCTTGAAACATATCAGTGAAAATCACCCAAATGTAAGTTACCAACATGCTTATTGTTTTTTGGGTACAATTTTCAGGATTTTCAATATTCGTATGAGCTCAATATTTCAGACAATCCAGCAAATCTCGTCTTTCTTTTGTTAGCTTTAACCTCTAACATTACTATTAATCTTCCCTCTCTCAATTTTTGCCAACTATAATTAAAATTGTTTTCTGGTTACCTCAGAGATACAAATTTTAAATGAGATTAGAGCCGCTAATCAAAAGATGACGATTTGTTGATCATTCATTTCATCAGTTTAACACGAAAAAATAAGCATGTTGATGCATATAACATCATCATTGTTGCTGTTGTCATCTTGAAATGTTTAATTTAGTTTTCTGTGTCAACTCTAAATTTTAAATTCAAGGTTAATCTTAAAATCATTATCTTTAATCATTGGAAATTTTTCTTCCTTATTTTCATGTATTCAAGTTAATTTGGTTATTGCTATTGCGACTTTTGCAAGTTGCTCTTCTCGTTGACTTGAATTTAAATTAGCTTGTGTTCACTTGTTGATGTTGTTGATATCATGTTTTTTAATGATCATTATTATCACCAACCAAACCAACCTGAATTTTTATTCATCTCTAATACCATTTGTATTTTATTTTAATTAAACAACATATTAGGCCCGTTATTGGATGTGGACAGGAGATATTGCTCCTCATGATGTCTGGAATATAACCAGAAAAGAAGTTATTAGCCAAATTAAATTAATCACTAATATGTTTAAGAGATTCTCACGAGTTCCAGTTTACCCAGTTATCGGTAATCATGAATCAGTTCCAGTAAACAGGTATGTTATAACCTCAATTGTTTCTAATTATTATTATTAAATTTAAATCTCAACCAACAGTTTCAATGTTAACAATTTTCTGGCAACAAAATGTCTACTCACAGTGACTTAATAGACAACTATTTTAACCATAGTACATTGGTTTTAATTGTCGATTAACATATTAAAACCCAATCAGATTCAATCAAACATTTAGCCAAACAATTAATTATTCAAATATTATGCTCTATTCATTTCCATCATAACATGATTTGATCTAATTAATGAATATTAAGGAAGCTTCAAGGTAAATAAACTAGGAAGACACAACAAAAAGCTATCAGTTGCTTGAAGCAATAAAACATCAATCATAATGTAAAGTTAGTTAATTTATTTCTCCTATTTTATAATAATTCAATCTAAATATCAATTCCTTTTTCAATGGCTGTTTAAATGGCACCAATAAATGGCTATTAATCAAGCATTTTATTAATCACTGCAAACAAAATTTACCTCAGTTAACACAAAGTACCACTTTCCTTGTAAACCAATTGATTAACTGGTGAAAATTGCGTTCTGTTGATGATATCAATTGTAACTCCGTTTTGGCTTGAATCTGTTTAAACCAAGAAATCGATTAATAGTGAAAATTGATTTCACCAACAGTGTAAATTGAATTGGATTTGCCATGAAACTTGACAGATAGATCTTAATAGATGTTTTGTCAGTGAATGTTGATCAAGCTTGAATGGTTAAAATGTTGAGCATCTAAAAATGAAAGTGATTTGATTACGCTTTAAGCAACAGTTGATTGATGAATATTTTTTTCAATTTTGCTCTCTATTATAATCTGAGCTGCCCTTAGGAACGCACTTGTTGTCCTCTTCCTTTCATGATGATAATCATTATCAATGAACACATTTGACAATCAAAGATTTGCTTTGCAGCAGTTGAACCTTTAATGATGTTGATGGGCAATGAGAAGTTAAAGTCAAAACCATTCCTCTAATGGTAAACTTATAAGCCAGAAAGATGAACGTGATTAAGATGAAAAATTATTTAAATAACATTGAATGTAATTCAATATAACTGTCCTGAATAAGGTTATCAAGGAAATGAGTTGAAAAAATAAGAAAATTGAAATTGATTTCTAAGCTAATTCTGATTAATTAACGTAAACACACTTACATTGATTATTGTGTGTAAATCAAGAGTAGAATGTTTCACTTTTTTGTTGTTGTCCAACATCAATGGAAATTACATTTTTATCCTTTCATTATCAGAAGTTATTCAATTATTGTTGACTTTTTGTTGCAATTAAATGCAATTTGATTAAATCTCTATTTTTGTAGATGTTATCATGATAATGGAAACGGAAAAAATATATAATGATCAACATTATTGTTCATTATTGTAATGTTTCAAAATGAAGTTGGATAAATGTTTCGCAAAAATTTCTACTGATCTGATTGATCTTTTTTTTCCTTTTTCCTGATATCTTTTCAAATTGTTGTTATTATGAAGCAAGTTAAAGAAACTCAGTAGTTATCATATTAAAGATTTACCAATACGTTAAATTGTTAATCATTTTTAATCATTTCTTTCTGAACGATAAACAGCTTTGCTCCACCAGAAGTGAAAGGACCAGTTTCCATCTCTTGGTTATACGATGTTCTGGCTCAAGAATGGTCATATTGGTTACCTGATGATGCAGTTAGAACCTTAAGATAGTAAGTTGACCAGCTAATCACTTGACAAATGCTTAACAATTAAAGGTTGATCCATTCAACCAATTTTTAGGTAAAAAAATTAAGGTTAATAAAAAATTGAATATAATCAAAAGGAGCGCTTTTTTGCAGCAGAAAATGCGCAACCTCAATAGTCAACATATGACTCCAAATTGAAGTCTTCAATTGTCAATTTCAAGTTGAAATTATTAAATTGATTATTGAACTTAAACAAGTTTTAAAAGCAATTAATTATGTTGATTTTGCATGGAAAAGTCTATCTAACATGAGTAAGTTTTACAGGACTTTCTAATGTTTAATGTCAATTGGATATTTCACCAAAACTTGTTGATTAGTTTTATGTTTTTGTATGAAACCTTTTGAACGTCTTGCAACTTTGATGTTAATTATTGATGTCTAATTTATATTTTTTTCTTGTTTTTTCCTTGATTTAGTGGTGGCTATTATACTGTCAAAGTCAGACCTGGTTTTAGGATAACTAGTATTAATACTAATTATTGTACAAGACTTAATCCCTGGACGTTATATAATCCGATTGATCCTGGAAGTCAATTGAAATGGTTGGTTGATGAGCTTTATGATGCTGAAAATTCTGGTGATAAAGTGCACATTATTGGTCATGTTCCTCCTGATGATAAAGAATGTACACAAGCTTGGTTATTCAATTATCTAAGGATAATTGATCGTTTTTCATCGATTGTTTTAGCTCAATATTTTGGTCACACTCATCATGATGAATTTCGTGTTTTATACTCACCATACAATTCAGAGAAACCTACTTCCATGGCTTACATTGGGCCAAGTATAACACCTTACACTGATCATAATCCAGCATATCGTGTCTACCATACTGATAATGTTGGATTTATTAAGGACCATGAAACAATTTACTTTAATTTAACGGAAGCTAATCTGAGTCCTTTGGGCCCTCAATGGCGTAGAGGTTATACAGCTTTAGATGAATTTGATCTTCACCATTTAGGACCTGAAGGTTGGGATGCTTTAATAGATAAATTAGATTTTGATGATAGACTTTTTCAACACTTTTACAGGTAAGAATTATTTTTCAAGTCCTTCCAACCTCATAGTTTTTCTTTGATATTGAAAAAAAGTGAAAAAAAGACTAAAATATAATACAGAAAAAAATAAGAGTAGGTCAATAGTTTATCTAAAAAGTCAACGAAAATTAGACAAATCATATAATCATAACAATATAATAATACGAAATGATTTAGTTACAGTTCTTGATATTTTCTAATTTTGTTAGTTTCTAGTTTCAAGTTTTGACTTCATGTCTTAACTCACGTAATATCTTTTATCACTGAAGGTATTACAATTCAGAATTTATAATTATCTAACCGGAAATATTTGCTTATCGCTTTGGTCAGGCGTTCGATCCAGTTTAGTAAATTAACAGCCAAACTTGCGTTAATCTTATTATTCTTAGAATTAAGTTGTAAAATAAATCATTCAGAATTTCAACTTGATTGAAGCAAAATACTTTTTTTTCTGCACTCTCCTAACACTCGACAAAGTAACCCACATCAATTCATTAAATTCAAATTTATCATCAATGCATTAGATTCACGT
Organism: Tetranychus urticae; assembly: GCF_039701765.1. Classification (NCBI taxonomy): domain Eukaryota; kingdom Metazoa; phylum Arthropoda; class Arachnida; order Trombidiformes; family Tetranychidae; genus Tetranychus; species Tetranychus urticae. Next base: position 16,563,216 of record NC_142958.1, on the reverse strand, counting down.
TTTTCATTAGTATATTTTTGCATCTAAAGTACAGTAAAAGTGAATCTCAATTAAAACCTTCCATTAAAGATGTGAATACATCATTAGAATGTAAATTTTATTCTCTATGTCCAGACAAAAATTGAATTATTGATTTCAGTTTCATTATAAACCAAAAGAGCCTAACCTGACCAAAATCCGGTTTACCAAGATGAATATTTTTCATTGTCCAGACTATTCTTTAACATAATCAATTCTTATTGTTTGATTTCTTCCATTGAAAAGAATATTACAATTCAAATTGAATACTTTGATTAATCACTCAATACAACTTTATCATCCAATTGTCAAGCTATTTATAACTCTTCTCATCTTTTTCTTACAGATTATCATATCGTTTCAATGAAGCCAAAGACCATTGCAATTTATCGTGTAAAAAGTCAATACTTAAGGAGCTGCGAGTTACTGATCCATTCAAAAAGAAGCCTAAAAGTATTTTCGCGTCTCGAAGGAAACTCTAATAATTTTGCCGCATTAAATGCGATTCATTCTTGTAATCGATCACAAGACTTTAGGACAAACGCAATATAATCAACTGAAGACCAAACTAAGTCTCATTTTGCTTTTGTACAATCGTCGCTAAATTTTTCGCCACACAATTTCAAAGTCGCAATACGCACAACTTGAATTGTTATTTATTTCACTTTTTTTTCTTAACCTCACCAACTATCACTTTTTGTGTAAACATATTCAACCTGAATATGCAACCTTTTAAAAGGACATCTTTTTTGATAATTTGGTTTTTACATTGTAACTAACTTTACCTTTTGTTTTAATTTTTTGATAAACGATAAACCCTTTTCTCTGTTGAGGTTTATCTCGTTGAATTTTTGTAAATATGGATAGATAGATATTTAATAACTAATTGACATAAGCAAGTAAAATTATTTAGTCAAAATGAAATGAACAATATTAATGCCTCTTGCCAAACTCAATAAAATGGTTTAAAATGAATACTTGCTCTGTCTAATTAAAGTTAATTTTGTAAAATCATTCATTAATATTAGTAAATTGTAATAGTAAATTGTATTTATACTGACATATTGTGAGTTGCTAACATCTGAAAGATTGTAATCAAGATCAAGTGGTTTTGGTGTTAAAACACTTAAAACTTTAACATTTGCAGAAAAATTGTAATAATTTCCATCACAACTTCACATGGTAATGTCATGGAAATGAATCAAAGAAACAAAAAAATTACTTCGTAACAGCAATAAACACACTTTGCTGGTCAAATAAATTCAATAGTTGATGAATCAATGGACAAAATAACTGTTATTTACATAAACTTGTCAGCTCTTGAAGATGCCATGAAAAGTTGAAAGATCTGGGAAACCAGGGAAATAACCTGATTGCTATCTTTCATTTTCAAGTTTCAGTCCAACCTGATATTACATATAATCTATTATTAACTAATAGTTGTTCACGTTTACATTGAGAAATGTTAATTGTATCACAATACATCAAACGGGACGTCTTTTCATGTCTTGAGTGGTACTTGATTGGCAAGTTTCCTCTATTATTACAAATGATTAATAAATTGTTAAATAGTTTTCTTCTATTTTTTCTCATTCACATTACGTTTGATTGATTGTTTGACGTCGATTCATTGAATTAATTTTTACCAGAGAGTGTAAAGTCAACCGAATAAACTATGATTACTAGAAAATTAGAAATAAATGCAATTGAGGGAAATTAACCCCAAAATACTTGAATTTTTATTTACGATTATTCAAGCAAATTTCTTGGACAATTGTGATTAAAATTAGCTTGACAAGCTTTAATAAATGATGAAATAAATTGTTGGCTTTACTCACTTTGATTGACAATTGTTTAGCTGCTTTTGTACAATTGATTAAATGAGAAAAGCTTGATGAACAATTTTCAATTATAAATAGCTTTGTTTTAAAATTAAAATTTGGTAAACAAGATTGGAAATCAGTAGAAAATGTTTCCTAAAATCTCAACTGTGTTCTTAGACTTTGTTTTATAAATAATTTGACAGAAATACATCTTACCATGAAATATATTAAATCGATGGTTGGATGAGAAAATTTAATATAAAAAATCAGATATCCTAATAAACCATGACAATAAATAAATGCTTTTTGCGAAAACAAGCAACAATTAATCGTTAAAACAGGAAAATTTGTAAAACAATTTTATTTACTATTTCATCTACCTAGGATCGCATTTCCTTGATTGTTGGATTAAAAGTAGAATAGATGAAGGTATAATTAAATAGATAATCCTTGAAATATTCAAGGGCTAGGCGGCGGAGAAATAGCTCTTTGTAATCTGCCCTTGCTCTCATTCCAAAGGTTATTCAAGGCTCCTTCTCTACCAAATAATTCAAGAAAGCTACCAATAAAATCTCTTGATTTCTCTTCCCATGTATGTATAAAACCATGTCTCTTTTCTTCAAATTTGTCTTTCAGTTCATCCATTTTGTTTTGAAGTAGGAATTTTTTCTCATTTATGAATGATACGTTCATTTCCTTGGCAGAATATCCTCTGGCTAAGTTACGTCGTACATAAATATCATAATCTTTAACAATCCGGGCTACTAAATCGCTAGTTGATACACCTTCAGTCCTTTGCGTTGGTAAAAACATTCCTTTTTGTTTGATTAGAGCGTAAACATCATCTTGACCATCAGATGTATAAGGTACTTCATCATGAGCAACAAAATCAATCTTATTTTGTGTTAAAAATTCTTCTGTTAACACCCAAGGTGCATCACGGATAACTTCATCGACAACACAACAATATCTAACAGCTTCGTATCTTTCATCTTCATTCATCACAGTTTTTCCTTTGAGAGAGTGGGTCATCGCGTCATTGTTGACACCAACAATAAGCCAAACGTCAGGAAAGGCATTTTTGGCTTGCTTTAATTGTCTAGCATGTCCTAGGTGGAATAAATCATAAATACCATCCGCATAAATACGAATCCTTCTCGGAGCTTGACCGGCTTTTGCAGTTTCCATATCTATCTTTATAGAGTAATCACAGGCTTCCCGTTCTTTAACGGCTTCAAGATCCGTTGAAAAAGGAGCTTCACATCTTAAGCTACCTCCACGAAGCATTGCTCTACCTCCACAATCACTTTGACCATATATCATCTGGTTATTGGAGCTTTTGTCTTCATCGGCATGTTTTCTTTTGGGCATGATTGCTGTACACAAATGAACAAAATATAGAATTAAAACTAAAAAAGTGGATAACACAATTTACTAAAACCAGATATTGGATGTTTATACGCCATTTTGTCGACTATTTTTAAAAAATTAAATAAAAGCGCCATCTAGTTCAATTTTAAGATACCGGTAGTAAGAAAAATATAATAAGATAAATAATAGATGGAGTCACTAATCGGTGTTACTAAACTTCACTAAACTTTATTCGTGAAAATGAAACACAGCCGATGTGAGATGAAACTAATTATGTTTTAGGGGTAATTTTACTTCGAAGAGATGAAATGGTTATCAGAATAGATCTGATAAATTTCTATGCGTCCTAAGCTTGAATCAATAATTTCAATGAAATCAATGAATTCAAAGTCAACGCCATTACGATGAAATAAAGGAAATTTCGATGAATGGTCAAAAAATTTATCGACTGATTTACTAATTATGGCTAATCATTATTAGTTCATTTTCCTTGCGTGAAAACTAAAAAATCATAAGGTAATAAGATCAGCGATGAGAAAACAAAAAATGCGATCTCTTAGTTGCCAATTAATCTAAATCTAGTAGCATTTTAAAGATTTGTTTAATATTTAGAAAGTTAGTTGATCAGCTTTTGATCACATTTTCATTCCTGAAAATACCCACTCATCACCGCTTGTGACTTTACTTGCGTATATAAATGTCAATTCTTTTAAATGTTCAATACGCGGACAAAAAGTGGATTTTCAAACAGGCATATCTGAGTTAAAATCTTTACTTTAATTTTAATGCGCTGCGATAATTAATCAATTTCTATTTTACCTACTTTATTTACATTTCAATTAGCCATAAATCATCAAGTGTAGGATGAAAAAATCTGTGTATTTTCATTTAATATCTACTGTATATACATTATGTGAAGGATAACATAAAAATTTACAATTTTTTGCGAAAAAATACAAAATCAAGAAAATGTAAACCCTCTGAGGGTCAGAAGAGACAATGTAATCTTATTTAGGAAGCAATCACGTTTCAATCGTTGGTGGGCGAAGCCGTCTCAAGAGTCGCAACGAATGAAATATTGTATCATTGTCTGTTGCGGCAGAATTGAAATAGCACGAGAAAATTATTGTTGAAAGCAATCCAATCTGTACCTTTTTTAGATCTTATAACAGGAACAACATGGAGAGCATTGAATTACGATTGATCATGGCATTTACAATTTTCTTTATTAAATACATGTGACTTCATTAAACTAGACTGAATTAACCAGATAAATAATTATAATTGTTTATTTTAAACCAACGTTGACAGTTCAATTGGTTGAAGTAAAGCGGATCCCTGGAGTTGAGTTAACCGACTCTCTGTCATTTCCTTGCTTGCTTTAGTCTTCTCGGCCTGAAGAGGAAAAAAAAGGAAGAAAAAAACAAATAATCAAAGGTGTTAATTAAATTTGTTGAGCTAATAGAAGATGAGAAATGTCACCTTTCCAGGAAGAATCGGTTGACACTGACATATTAAAACAATGGCACTCAAGTGTTGATTTTCCTGACCGATCATCAAGACAATGATGTTACGTAAATACGTTTACATCTTTTTAACCAACAAAAAAGGACAATTTACCTTTCCAATCAACAAAACAATCAAGTCAACAAGTTAACAATCAATCAAACAATTTAATTGATCGCCAATTGATGGTTAACAAGAAAATGTTGAAAATGATTAACTTTTTAAAAGTTGGTAAAGTGAAACCCGTTAATCTTGTTCAATTGTTTTCATCTTAAACATCAGCAAAAAAGGTACTTTTAAACATTAATCAACTAAACTTGTTCATGTAATAACCATGTTAATCAACGAACTGCTCGAGGAAGATTCAAGTATAGAAGACACTTACATTAATCAAAAAAAGTGTGATTCTCATCAGATTATCAGAATAATGTTCAACATTGTGTTAACCTAAATCAACCACAAAACCGCACTTTTCATCAAGTTTGAGGTAAAAATAATGAAAAGTCATTTGAAAGTAAAGTCAGTTATTTTGAACTAACCGTACACCTGAAAGCCAAGCAAACCTCAGCTTGAAGCCAATAGAGTAATGATGAATAATGATAATAATAAAACACTAACTGGAACATTGAAACATCAAGCTGAATAATTAACAGCAATTTAACAAGAATCATGAACGAGGTAAAAAAAGATGTAAACAAATGAAACAAAAGTGTTGACCAGAATTGAATGCTTTGAATCAATCAAAGTTACCAATTTAGATGAATTGATTTGTTGCTTGGCAAGATTGTGGGAAAAGTGATTCAAAGAAGGCGACTAAATATTAGGTCAACTTACTTGCCATAAATAGACGTTTTGAACGGATGCAAGGCCACAGAAAACAATTCCAATGCCAATGATGATGCTAGTAATTAAAGCTGGAGTCTCGTCAAAATTGATGAATGTAAATAGTATGACTCCTAAAAATATCAGAGAGAAAAAGAAAGAGGATAAAAATGATGAGAATGATAAAGTTGTGTGTCATCTCTGCCCATGTTTCCGGTTATACAGTCAATGAACAAAACATTATCCGGTTTCCGTTGATATTGTTATTGAAAATGATATTTAAATGTTAAGCATTCTTAAGAATATTATTGAGATGACAAACAAACAAAAGCTATTCTTAACGGAAGGGAGTCAATTCTGTGGTAACATTTGTTCAGTTCATTTCTCAAGGTGAACATTTTCAATTCTCTCCATTTTCCTTTCAACAGTTTTTTTCTTTTTTTGGGCTCTTCTCTTGTTTCGACCCATAAATTGTAAACTTTGGTCTTTACCATTAAACATGAGATGATGTTTAAAGGTTAAACCATTCATGATGCTGCGATTGTTTAGAAACCAATTTTGTTCAGTTTCAACTTTTTTTTGCATTTCAGCTTTTAATGTTCGATGGTCAAATTGATTCGTAAGTTGATTTGTAAATTGATTGTCATTTGATACTTGGATTGATTAGTTTACTATTTTGAGCTACGGAAATGGGTTCAATCTGATTAAAGCATTTTTACCATTTAAGAGTCATTTTTTGCTTTTCTTTGCTACTTATACTTTTGCTACTTTTATCTGGCCTTTTGTTGTTCATGCAATTGTTGTTCAACTGATTCAATGAAGAGTATCATGGTGATAGGTAAATTGAGACTTGATTGTTGTCATCAATAAAATGAACTTTAAATGGAGCAAAGTCGTTGGGAAGGCAAATTAAGGAAGTGCAAAGTTGTGACTAAAAAAAGGCAATTTCAAAATTAACCGAGAAAAGGTTAAGGTTACATGTTTAGACTAAATGAAAATGGAGACAATTTGATTACAATTAAGACTGATTGTGTTTTTATTTGCTGTTGAGGTTCAATTTGAAACTCGCACGATCTCATTTTCCCTTAATTGTAATTCAATCCATTTTTATTTCTCTGCAATTTTTGCTTTTCTCTTGCTTTGTTTCGCAGAAAACGATCTTTTTTGTAAAAAAAATTTGCCATTTATTGTTATAAAAGGTTGAAGCGCAATTGAGCTTTAATCGAGCTTCAAACGATTGCTATAAATGATAATGGTACAAATAAAGGCTCAACATTAGCTAATCATGTATAATAACATCATCATTTCCCAGACTAATAATTAACGCTTCGGCGAGTTTAAGGTCAGAAAATGATAAGATAATAACATGGAATATCTTCAGGGAAAATCCAGAGAAAACAGAATTTCCTAAACGTCTTACTTCATATAAAATGAAATAAATTTGAAATTCTGTTTTCTAAATGGATCATGATAGTTGCTCATAAAAAGTGGATCAAATTGATTATCTTGACTGATTCAATCTTGAAGTCTAATTCATTGTTTGCATCTCCGTTTATCTCTGTTTCTCTGAATTTGATTACTGATTGTTCATTAAATGTCAGCTTCACGTCTTTAACTTTATATTTCAAGAACTGAAAGTTGATTAGGAAATTTTCCTGCTTTTCTTTGTCCATGAACTGACTTAATTCATAGCATTTTGATCTGAAACTTGAACACCAACGCAAGTGTAACCTTATTATTAGAATCGATCGTTTCATCTAAATATGAACTTGGACTTTATGATGAACGTTGAAAGAAACGACATTTTCAATTATCTTTTTTGATTGAGATGAAAATGGATGTTGAACCAAAATGGAAAATTTGATTGACTTTAATTTGTAAAACTTATTGTAATGAAATAATTAAGTCACATTTATTTAACCTTTAATTTGCTGATTGACACCTTACAACTCTGTTTACCTCAACATCCATTAACCTAATAAATGATTAAAAATTTCAATCAAACTCATGATTATCTGATGTTACAGAAAATGATTGAAAAAAGAGGTAAAAAAACATGTAAAAATGAAATCAATCCAATTAAAAAGTCTGTCAAAAGTGACGAGTTTTGTTAACCAAAATTTCAACGTCCATTAACAGCGCAAAAATATAAATGAGAAATGAGGCAAAAACTTAATTCCTAAAGCATGATTTCAACAATTTAGCTAAAATTGAGTTTTAAAAGTTGAACAAGAAAATTTGGAAAACACGAAGAAAAAACAAATGCAAGTTTTTTGAGCCAAGAACTTCAAAGTTTTCAAATTTCTCAAAATCATGATTCATGAATATCAAAGCACTTTTGCAAAAGCAATCAACAGTGCAAACGACAAAAAGATGTGAATAAAGTTGCAAATGAAAAGTGACAAAAAGAGAAATGAAAATGAAATGATTAATGAAATTGCATTTAAACAAGAAAAGCAAACAAAACCTGATCAATGATCAAACTGTGGATTAGCCAGAATAAACAATTTAATGTTGAAAATAAAAGTCTTTATTTGATTCAACATCAACCTACGATAATGAAAATTTGAAAAGTAATAAAACCTGAAAACTGAGCCTACACATTGAAAGATACAGTTTTGTATGAGTTTGTCAAATTGTGCAAATGTTGCTTTCAATTTCATTGAACATAAAAAGTTGAAAAGGTAAAGAAGTGAATGAACAGAATCAACTTACCGGTAAAAAAGATAGGAATTGACAAGAGGAAAGCACCAATGGCAGTTATACGAACATGGGAAGTTTTTTTCAAAAATTGTTGGGTCCTGAAGAGAAGGAAGAAAAAGAGAGAAAAGAATCAGTTTTACAGCCTTTTTCCAACCTTTTTTGCTTCTTCTTTTTTTTCTTAGTAACGTAATTAAATCATTAGAGTGTAAAATAAAGTGTAACTCATTCATTAGACACACTTTGTTAACAAGATGATTTGTATGAAAAGAACCTCAGAAAAGTCTGAAACAAATGACACTCGAGTTCCGGTCATAACATTTCAACTGAACATCATTTAATTCAAATCAATCTTAACCTGAAACATTTAATCATCACTCCAATCATCATTATTCCCATAATCGTCATCATTATCATCTTAAAGATGAGCTCATTTTTGGGTTCAACTTGGCTACATTTGATGAGCAAAAGTAAAATGATTTTCATCAAAAAATCTCAATTTCTAAACATTATTTTCAATCGTTTTTCAGGATAATAAAAGTGATAATAACAACTAACTTTGATCAAATTGAATGGAAAAATGTGTTTAATTTTGTTTCCAATTGTTGTTTTATTGCGCTTCAAAGCGATTCCAAAAAACAGAAAACTAATGTTCATTAAATGATATTAATTTCATTAGAAGGTGATAATTGCATGATTTATTGATTATTGTTTTTCCATTTCATTTTTGCAATTAAAGAATCTTCCATTATTAAGACATTATGATTAATCCTTTCCGAACAATTTAACTCAGTGTTGATGAAAACGCAATCAAGTTGACCTTTTTTCTCGATTAACTTCGATAGCCTTTAAACTGTTGAAAAAGGCAAATTTGGACATTGAAACGAAACTCTATTCAACAATTAATTGACTCATGAATGAATGAATTGGAGTAATTAAATTAAAAATGGTTCATGATAAACTCTTTAAACATGCATGATTGTACATTGGGTAAAGCTATTGAAATGATGAGATTAATTAATATAATTATGTTGATGAAGATGATAATTGATGAAAATTATTTGAATAAAAAAAATGTTTTTCTTAATAATTATGTTAAATTGAATCAATCTTGTTAGAAATGATTACAGTAGCGTGAGATTGAGTGGAAATTGAATTGGAATGAAGAAACAAAAAATGTAAAGAAAATGAATTTAGGCAAAAATTATCAGCTTTCTGTTGATAATTAACTTGATCATCATTTTGAACCATTTAGATGGTGATTAAGGAAGCAAATTTAGGGTCAAAATTAGGCCAACATTTAATAAAATTTGTGCAAAAAGGTTTAACCTTAAGATTGAAGCGTAAATAGAAAAAAAAGAGAAAACTGTTTTTTTCTTTGCTTCTTCAACTAACATTGAATGTTTGATGGATTGTGTAAACTAATCATTGTAACCATTTCAATTTGATCAGATACTGAATGAAGAAGAAGAAGAAAAAAGTAAACTAAAAATGAACATTGTTTACAAAGATCAGTCATAATGATTGATGAGAGGAATAAGAAGGAGAAGTAAAAAAGAAACAAAATTAGATAATCAAAAGTGAATCAAATGTTTACAGCGTTTTTTTTTGAGGTTGAACAGGGAAGGAGGTGAAAACGGGATTTTGATGTTTCCAGTTGCGTTAAAACAATTGATACAAGTTTGATCGTTTTTTTTGGTTAAATGATTAAAAATAGAGCAAACCTTTTGGTCCCTTGAGGTGTTTTAAGCAGTTTAACGGCAGACAAGAATTGAATGCAACAGACAAAAAGGCAACACAAGTTTAGTGAAATGGTAAGAGTACTTAAAGAGACTGATATTTGGAAGACACGAACATATTCACGAGTATTTACAACGATTCGTGATTGACTGAATACATTAACAGTACTTTTATCCTTGGTTAGAGGGGAATTGGTGCCAGGTGAGAGTGGCAGTTCGTTGGGTTTAAGGTCTTCAGGTATGGTTATAATGGGTCCGGTTCGTTGGAGAAAGAAGAGGGCCAAAAAGGCCATTAACAGTGATAATAAACACATGAGAGCCAGAGAAGAGAGCATCTCTGAGATTCCATTGGAATTGAAAACAATGTCACTTGCTGATTGTTGGTTGACACGAGTATATCCAGTTGGACTCAACAAACCTATTGGACTACCAGGATCACCTGGACAACCTGGACCATGAGGTGATCCCGGCATTTGTTGGCTTAACCCTGGCCCCGATATTCTAGATATGTTAAGGCCACCATTTCTTAAAGGTCGAGCTGCTTGGCCAGTTGCTGTGGTTGATGAAGATGATGTTACCAGGCCTGGAGGAGTCAACCCTGATCCACTCCTGGTAATGTCTAAAACTGTTTGCTTGGTCGAATTGAAACTTGGCCCATTGGCGGTTGGTGAGGTTAATGTGGTTGACAGTAGACCTGAAGATGAGCTGTTGACATGGTTAACTGTTAGACGATTTTTACTCGCATTTCGATTGAGCGTTCCAGTATTGATTAGGTTACCATTCATAATTGGTGTTCGCGGTGTTAATGGTGAGGTTAACTGGGTTAGACCACCATTCAGAGTTGAATAGTCACTTGGCAAGGGTGAGGTTGGTCGAACGGAGAGAGTTGATTGTTGCTGTTGATGATGATGTCTATCTTTTAGGTTGTTGTTGTTGTTGGTATAATTACCATTTGAATTGTTGTTACTAGAAACTCCTGATGACTGTTGCTGAGTATTTGGTGGTGAAACGATAACAACGCCATTAGATGTTATACCGTTTAACGGTGACAAACCATTGATGGCGTTATCATAACTTTGATAATGTGAAGGATTTGTTGAAACTGGCATTGCCAAGTTTTGAAAGAAAAAGGTTGAAGCTGATGATGATGATGATGATGAGAAAGGCGAACACTTTTTGGGAGTAAACCTTGTAGAGTCAACAGGTAAGATAAATCATTAAATTATAATCAACAAATGTAAATGTTAAATGTGAAGACGAGAAAAGTTGTCATTAAAAGATGAAAGATGAAAGTATTAAAATAATGGCGGGCAAATAGCAACGGCAAAAGGTTTAACCGTTAAGGTCATCCTAAAGATGCAAAGGTCTAGCAACAGTAAAACTGGATTCTCTGGCGAAACAAGAGTCAACCAAAAGTGATGCTAATAATTATGTTGATGGAAGATTGGACTGGACACGCGAAAACGCGTGGCACGCGTTACAATAGCCACAAGGTAATGTTTAATAAATGAACAGACTTTGGGTTAAGCTACATCTTCCATCTGCTTCTCCCTCTCCTTTTCCTGGTAACTTTCCTGGTTGCTCTCCTGGTTGATCAGTTGACTCTCTCTTCTCTTCTCCTTTTTTTAATTCTCTTTTCTTGCTCTCGATATGTTTCGACTTTTAAGGTAAAAGGTTTTCGCAGCTGAAAGGTTATTGTCACTGGTAATGGTGATGCTGGTGATGATGTTGTTACAACAGATGCTTTGATTGAATCACAATATTTGTCACTGAATAATGTTCAACTTGACTGTTGATGTTGACTAGACTTAACAGATTTATATATTGCAATGATTAGTGTTTTTGATCAGTTTCCAGTTTTCGGGTGTTGCCATGAGTTCCATTGGTTTCCATAATGTTCATTATTAACCAATTTTCCTTTGATAATAATCTGTTGATAGAGAAGAAGAAGAGAGAAAAGTTAATCAAACATAATTTAATGGTTTTGATAATGAAACAAATGTGCTTTAAATGGTAACGTTAATTCAAGTTGAAATATTATATGAAAAGTGAAGGAGAAAGCATGTTTATATTGTGAGCAATGGTAGGAATGGTTTGTTAAAATGAAGAGGATGGCATTTGAGGTACAATGTCAGCTTGATGCTCGTCTCATCATTGCATGCTATCAGATGAAAACAGCTATTTAAAGAGGGTCAAGATGAAGAGGAAAGATTGATGTGAAAAATGTAGAGAGGAATAACAAAAAAAGTCAAAGTTGAAAAAACAGTGAAAAGATGAAAATGATAATGTTATGTAAAATTGAAGGATTGAAGGGAAAACAAAAGGGAAAAATGAAAAGCAAACCAGAAAAGTAAACTCTTTAAACCAGTCAACTGTATTATTGTCATTATTGTAATTAACTAATTGTAAATTTACTAGATGTAATAATACTAATGATTAAATGTAAATATTTTACTACTTTAATCAAGCAAATCTAAAGTTAGTTGAAAAATGGTTGAAGCATTAAAGATGAGATGAAAAAGGATCTTGTTTCTGGTTAAGGTTAACGATAAACTGGAAAAGTAAATTTTGTTGAAAAAGTTCTTGCAAATTGGTGAGAGATTGTCATGAGGGTTTAAAGGTGATGATGAACCTTGTTTATTGGTGGACAAAGAAAGATGAACAGAGCGAAACGATCTCATGAAGATGAGGCGAAAAGCTAATGATGATGATGATTGACTCCTACTCAGTTAGGACTGACCATAAAAATCATTTACGGACCACAGAATACATTTTTGTGAAAAACTGTAAAACCTGTGCTCATCAAGGTAAAACATGTTCACACAGATAAATCATTGCTCATTGTTGAATGAAAACTTTTGATGGACATTCAAGTTTAAATTTATTCAACACTAATTAGTGAAGAAATGTTGAAACAAGATGAGAAAAAAAGTTCAGTGCTGCTTTTTTTAAGTAAACTTTGCCTTCTCTCTGATACATTTTGGTTCAATACAAGAGGCGATGAAATTTGGTGGGAAATTTGAGACGGTTAATCATTGAATAATGAAAATTCATTGATTTGTATTGTTTCAAGTTACGTTTAGTTAATTACAATGAAAAATAGTTGTTCTTATCTTGACCAATCAAGTATTTTACTATAAAATGTTTGATTGAACAATTGAACAAATGGCTTCAATTACATCAACCTTTAGGTTTAAACCAACCTTTTGAAAGCTGATATCCAAAGACAATCCAACATTTTGACCAAATAAAATTATCTTAAATGAGCCTTTAAATTAACCTTAAAATGACCATTCAAAATAACATTTGAAATTAACATTCAAATTAACTTTATAAATATTGAGATTGAAAGATGGAAAAGATAACTTCATCTAATTAGCCATTAAATTGGCAGGTAAATGAAGGTAAATTAAACAAGGAAACAATGAAACGTGAAAAGTAAAGAATGTTATTGACTTGAAATCAACAGATTGTCATCATTGCTACTGAAATCAGGTGAATAATCAAGACTGGAAGAGAGGTAAAAATGAAAATAAAAAAAAGGTTAACGTTTTTTGATGAAGTTAATGGTGAACATCAAGATCATTATCATCAATAAAAAGTTGCTATTAAATAATAAAATGAAGAAGAAGAAGAAGAAGAAGAAATTAACCGAAAAAGGATTAAAATAGTAAAAGTGAAGAGAATCATCTGAGGAAAACTTTCTCTTCCAATCAATCATCATTCTCATCATTCTTATCATCATCTTGCCTTCTCTTAGCCTTTTTCATCTTTTCTCCCATTTCTACTTCAAGTTAATACCTGAGAACCAGTTAGCCAAGCAAATCGCTTTTCACCATTAACATCGTCATTCCATTGTTAAGACGTTTTCCGTTAATAAAAAGTTACCTTCCTTGTCTACTTGGACTTGATCCTCATCCCGCTATCTTCCGGTTCAACCGGAAATCTTGCGCGACTCAAATCAAAGGTAGACAGGGTGAGAGGCTCAGTTGGACCGGAAACATCTGTCGCTAGTAAATCGTAAGAGAAAAAGCGTTTCTCCACTTTTCCCTTTTTCATTCAATTTTTTTGTTCATTATTATTTCAACGTTTGGTAACAAAGACAATCAAAGGTTGAAGATGATTTCAATGTTTATCACTCAATTATTTTTCGTGGGAATTTCAAAAGTTCTGCTTTTCTTTTCTTGCATTTCTTCATATTTCACCTTGAGATAGATTGTGAATTCAGAGTTGCCTTGAGAAAACATGATTTGAATAAATTCGTTTTTTTCTTCTTCCTTCATCGCAAGTGTTAGCAACCTTTGAGTTGCCATCATTTTCATCTTTAAATATTGATTTGATTTTTTTTCTGCCAAAACTTCAAATTCATTGTCTAATCAGCTTTGCACCATTAACATCATAATCGTTGTCATCATTATTATCATTGAAAAGAATGGTTAATTAAAATCGTTAATCACGATTTGAAACTATCGGTAAGGAAGTTGCCGTTGAATCGGCAAAAATTGTAACCAAGTTTCTCAGATATGTTGACCAATTAAAGGCCGAATCACGACATGAAATACAGTTGCATTAAAATGATTATCTGGACAATAAATTTCGCTTAAAAGACAAGCTTAAATCACAAATTCTTGATCAATATTTTTTACCGAAAAAGAAATTTTCATGTTTTTTAAGGTAAAAAATGTGAAATTTTAAGGCTTCTAACCTTTGCCTAACAAGATTAATGTATTTACCTTTTTATTGGCCTTTACCTTTGACCGTAAATTGAAGACCTACAACGAAGACTTTTATCCGATAATTTGAGTTGCCTTTTAACCTAAACTTTACGGTCTAACAACAACAAGTTTAACCTTTTACAAGATATCATGTGTGCTTTCAACACTTTGTTTGTTTGGCTGAGCATTCTTCAGAATATCTGATAATCATTGGAAAGATGAGAAAAAATAAAGAAAAGATAAAAGTGGTGGAAAAGATGAAGATGATTATCAAGATGCTAATGGTGAACAAAGTTTAAGAATTCAAGGTAAAAATTCTCATCATTTCATTAAGCAATTCACTTTTGATTGCTCGTTACACAGCTTATCATCATTCTTGTTTCATCTTTTTTTTTCATCTTCTCCTCCCTTTAGCATCTTCTTTTCCAATCTCTCTGTCTCTCCATGTCGTTTGAACTGGTCTTTGGGGTCATCTTAAAGTGCCAAGGCCTTGAGGGTAAATTTTTGCTCTTCTTTGCTTACTCTTGCTTCGCCATCATCATTTCTTCCTCCTTTTACTTTCTTAGACTGTAGTATCATCAACAACATCATCATCACTCATAATCATAACAAAACAACCAATTATTTCCTTTACGTAACACAGAAGTCAAACATTTTAAAAGGCAATTGTTTCCTCCATTTAAATGAAAAGGTAAAAACAAAAGGCTTACCTCGAAACGATAAGTTTACTTGGTTGGTTAAGTTGAGGTTGAAGGTAAATCAACGATTGAACGGTCACTTGTAATCCGTTTGAGGCAATGAGAATCACATAACACACGATTTTATTTTTGATGGCAACAATGATGAAGATGACTCGGTGAAAGTGATCAAGTTAACCAACAATAATGGTAAAGTTGCAATGCTGAGTCGGCTGTTGTTTAGTGTTGTTGCTTATTAAGGTAAATGTTGGTAACTAATACAGATAAAATGATGATGATGATGAAAAAAAAGAGGTAGCCCAATAAGCAGTGAAACGCGCTCTACAAAAGCTAAAGTCACTTTTACTCCGCCTCAACTTGTTATCCCGTTTTCTTGTTTTACTCCCGTGTGAACATCTTTCCTCTCCCCTTCCTCTTCTTCATCTTCATCTCCTTTTATGTCGTTCTGTTTTTGTTTGTTATTCCCGTCTTCCCTTGCTCACCTTACTCTCCCTCTCTCTCTCTCTCTGTCTTTATTCATCATCATCATAATATTTTTCAGTTAATGCTTTTCCTTTTCCTTTTCCTTCCATAGGAACTTTACAGTTGACCTTATAAAATGCAAGTTTTTGGGGTCAGTGGAGAAAGGCCTTGCCTTTGGTTTTGCGGGTCAACAAAAATGTCAACTTCACACAGTCTCTAAGTGTCAACTGATTGATTATGGGACATTTGATGAGAAACATGTTCCTATTATCAAATAGCTAATTGATTTTGTACCCATCTTGATGGCCAATCCATGTCCATCTTTAAGGCTAGTTTACAGCCGACCATCAGTATTGATAATTTGGCTTTCATCAAAGCTCATCTTTCACTTTTACTATTCATCATCACTTATGGTCGATATTACTTTTTGCCTCTTGAATCATGAATTGTTTCACGAAAACATTTGGTGAATAGCTGACATCATTTTTACAGCTTTGCTGGATAGTTTTGGTATTATTCAGATTGGCACAGGTAAACGTCCAAATACAGGATTGTGTACATTGAGGTATTCAACTATCTTTACCAAATTACCTTTGGTTTGTTTAGCTTCAGAGTTAGTCATTTAAACCTGTGGATTGATTAGTCTGTTGAACTTGGTTGGATAATTTGTGTAAATATTGACATAGCTTTTTCTAATCGTGACATTCAAGTTGAATTCAATTGTATCCTGGTAAATCACCTTCCTGGTAGCCAAATATGTTAATTTTCCTCATCGGGTAACTTTAACCGCCTTTTAGCCAAGAAAACTTACAAGATTCCCATCAAAATTTGGTCATTATGGAAACATATTTCAGGATATATCAACTTTCAAAACATTAATTTTGAACCGTTATTTTCCGTTGTAAAATTAGATGTCCTGATGAAAGTTTTAAATAATGGCTTTATTACCTAGCCTTTTTTTATAAAGTATTAATGTTGTACTTAGTACATGCAAATATGTGTAAGGTTGATATCAAAAAATTTTCAATGCTTATGACAATGAGAGGAATACAAGGTCGATTTGAGAAGTTGAAATGTCACTATTTTTTGCCTTCAACCATAATTACATGATATCCAAATTTTGTCTTAACTGGAGGATCGGTGTAAATTGGATTGTTGGGTGTTGATGTGGCTAAAGCAAATGCAGCATCTTGAAAAGGTCCAACCATAGATCCTCTGGTCATCCATCCTAAATCACCACCATTACGAGCTTTATCTTCACTGAATAACCTAGCAACTTCAGAAAAACTAACGCCACTCTTTAACTTCTCAATGGCTTCCAAAGCTTTTGATTGTTTCTCACAAAGTATATGACGAACTTTAACAGAATTTCCAGAGCCGGTCTTTTCTTTAGTCTCTTTTTTGCCAGAATCTTTAGAGTCACCTTTACCAGACGATTTACTGGTTGAAGCCGCACCTTTCTTTGGAGGCATCTGATGTTCAATTAAAGTTTCAAAAAGTCGTTTAAAAGACTTTGCCTAAATAAACGAAAAAATTAACTAAATTAACAACAATTGAAAAAAATACAAACAAAAAATTCTCACATTGAATAACCACAGCTCCATCTAACATTGCTTCCAGTTACTTCCAACAGATGAAAAAAAGCGCTCTTCTTGAATGAAAAAATGATATAAATTGTCAAACTATCAATTTTTCCAAATGAGGTTCGACATCGTGACAATTATGAGCATCATATTGGAACCCGTTTCGAAAACGTACTGCAATAAATGCATTGGGATAAAATAATTGAATGAAACTGAATGATATATCCATCAAGTAATATATCATTAAAAGTTGAAATCAATACTTACCTGAATGAACGAGTAATTATCCATCGCAAATGATTCCCCGACCCAAAAACCAACGAACGGGCTGCTCAATCGATCTAGATTACCAAGCAACTGACAAAACAATATTTTGCTAATTATACAATGAAATTGATTAGCATAGTTACCTTGAGTTTGAGTCTAGGCTCAATATTAATATTGTTTTGATAAATCCTATGATAGTGAGAGTAAGAAAGGCCAATCTGTAAATGATATAAAATTATATTGAAAACTAGCGTATTATGCTGATTGTATGGTTTCAAATATTATGCATACTTTAGCCACTGATTTAGCCGCTAGATATGAACTAAAACCGATTTGAAATATTGTATTAAAGCCGATGAGTCCCAAGCCACGATCAGCTAATGGCATTCCAAATAGTCCAAGGTACGAGTAAAAAATAGCAACTTGACCAACTACACTGATCAAGTTATAAGCAGCATAACTAATGTAACGCGTAAAGCGATTTATGCTATCAAATTCGTTGAGGAATAAAATATTCTGGTTGCAAAGTTTCCTCAATACTAAAGATGGTATGTATCTCCATTTTAATGACGTCTGTAAATCACTATAAACGGAATTTGATTTGTTAAGCACATAAGATGTTACTATGACATAAAGAACGCCAATCCAAGCAGCTTGTGGGACAAACCAAATCATTGCAATGAGTGCGATCACTTGCCAAAAGGCGAAGAAACCCAAAATAGTTGGGTTTTGTAGGGCCATGTAGACTGTCTTACAATTGACTGTCAAATAAACGTAACAAGTTAACCAAACTGAAGCAATCACCAATGATGCACCGACTACTTGTCGTGTAATGAAAACACTTATCTGCCTCCATTTCAAACAATACAATTCCTTCATGTTGAGTACTTCAGGTTTCCATCCATTGATCATTGCTTTATCAATCACTTTAGTCCAATCAAGGGATCCTTTCCGTGCCAAGTAACATGATATGGCTCTAAAAGCACCCAAACAAGCAATAGCACAAACACTCAACATTCGAAGTGCATATGCATTTCTAATGCCAACAAATATGTCACCCATATAAGCTAAAGTCAATAGATTATCAGTAAAAAAGCAGAAAATTAAACGAATAACAGTGATCAAAGTGCAGAGATCAATAGTGAGCGACAAATATGTAAACCATCTCGTTGGTGCAATTGGATGGACTGCATTTGGATGAGGTTGATAGACGAGCAAAATCTTTCCGAAAAACATGAACCTTTTGATTGCTTCAACGGCTTTAGAGTGCTCAACATCTATTTGAGGCCAGCCGATAATTCTATAAAAAAGATCGAAAATTTTGTTTCTCTTTGGCTCCTTGATTACTTTTTTCTTTGAAAGTCGTATTTTGAGCACAGCAACAGTCAGCATTTTATCATTGAACTTGAAATGTATTAATTGGAAAACATAATGAGGAAATCTCATGGTTACTCTGATATTTATACCTAACCTATGCGGAGAAACTTTGAGACAAGTTATTTCAGCAATTTTTTCTTTTTTCTCAGAAATCATATTTTCAATTGACTTGAAATTTTAGGGAAATGATTATAATGGACATTTATTTACACAAGTCAAATTTCAGAAAATTAGCTTGATTAGTTTATTAGATTTTTGCATTAATCAAATGCGCTTCAGTCAGCTCAAATGCTTCTGTTTCGAAATGAATTTTCCATGCGTTAGCTCTTGAGTAATTTAATTCTTATTGCTTTCATGAACTTCTTTCTAATAAACATCATTCGATTGCCTGAGGTTCAACGTATATGCTGGAAATTTTTAGGACTTGAGACTTATTGGAATCAATTAATATAGACAAATTAGTGTAGCAACTCTTTGAAAAAATTTCTTAAGTATGCTTTTTGGAAGCCTGCGAAAAACGTTGAAACAAATGATAATCTTGTCCCTGAGGGTGGATTAAATGGCTCTAGCAGAAAATACTGATTTTCAGCTTTTGCATGATGTATAAAATGTTTAATTATTGTAACTTCTTAATTGTGAAATTTCATCTGAACAATTTGTCTCAAAGTTTTTCCGCATAGGTTATTGTTCATTTTATATTTAAATTTTAATTGAAACATTGATTTCATCGTACGCAAAGTTATACAGTCATTAACTTCAAGCTATCACTTGCGTATCACTTCTCGACTTTTTACATATTAGATGCATTCCATACATTTGATACAATCACCAAGTACTGGTCGTAGATCAATAACTGTTCATTTATTTCTTCAAGATTCTTTAATTACGCTTTTGATCGTTGAGGTAACTGTTGGAGACTTTCAACAATATTCATTGACTGAAAATGAAACATTTATTACCTGAAGGAAAAAATGATTGATGAGAAGTAATCAATCAAATACTAAATTGATCATCATTTATTGGATATTTAACGACCACCAAGTGACCCTTGTTTGTCAAACTAAACCAGCACCGATAAGGGTGGTTAAAAATTGAATTAAAGACAAGATTGAAACAAAATCAAACTGTACAAGTGTGCCTGCAATTGTCAACATACATTATTCCAAAAATTCAGCGATCTAGCTTGTTCATCAGACAATTGGACATTAATTTACAACCACTTGAACAATCAAACTGCCCGAATATCCATCAGCATTCATAAAGGTTATGATCAAAATGATAATATCAAAATTTGCCTATTTTCAGATTGTGAATGATTTTCTTTTGCAATTTTTTATACTTTAAAAATATAAAGGACGAAGTGGGAAGTCGCGACCAACTAGAACCGATTATTAATATGTTAAAAAGAAAGATAATTTATATGCAGAACCGACTTCCTACTTTCTTTTCTGACTTATCATTCGTGAAATATTAACGAAAAAAAAACAAAATAATTTGAAGACGAAGAGACGGAAAAAGGGCGAAGTGCAGAGGCATCAAAGATAGCGTATCACAATGAAGATTTTTTATGTTAGTATGAAAGTAGTGATAATTCCACATATTTACAGTAGCAATAGTAGAAAAATAGCGCGAAATGCTCAATAGTTTGTGATGAATATTGAATGTTGCGATGAAGACTGAAAATAAATAGTAATAAGCCTAATTTGATTTTTCAATTGTGAATCGCATTAGCATTTCGATTTATTTTGATCGATTGCTTGCTGTAAATTCAAAAATTCTTAAACCTTTTACGTTTGAAATAAAATTCCTGTTCTCAATTCTCGATGCTAAAAGTTTATGCTGATTAGACATATAAGGTAATATCTTCTTGCCTTGTATTATGAATGAATAAGCTTTCAATTCATAAAAAATAGGAAATATATGCTACGTATTTAGAAATCAGATTTTTTATTCAGATTTATCTTATGCATAACAAACACAGGTTTGACCTGCAGAATTAACATAGCGATTAGCATAAGCAGCAGATGATCCTGCACCTGATCCTGATGATGCTGAGTTAGGTGAGTTACTGGTTGATGTTGAGGTTGTTGGTCCTGATGATGAATCTGAAGCTGCTGATGATGATCCTGATCCAGTGTTTGATGCTGGTGCAGGTGCAGATGATGAGTCTGAAGCTGCTGCTGCTGAACTTGATGCTGCTGATCCTGAAGCTGCTGATCCTGATGAACCTGAACCAGATGATCCTGAACCTGATGAACCAGATCCTTGTCCTGATCCTGAGCCAGATGATCCTGAACCTGAAGCTGCTCCTGATGAAGCTGCTGCTGATGATCCTGAACCTGATCCTGATGATGCTGAGTTAGGTGAGTTACTGGTTGATGTTGAGGTTGTTGGTCCTGATGATGAATCTGAAGCTGCTGCTGATGATGCTGCTGCGGCTGAACTTGAAGCTGCTGATGATGATCCTGATCCAGTGTTTGATGCTGGTGCAGGTGCAGATGATGAGTCTGAAGCTGCTGCTGCTGAACTTGATGCTGCTGATCCTGAAGCTGCTGATCCTGATGAACCTGAACCAGATGATCCTGAACCTGATGAACCAGATCCTTGTCCTGATCCTGAGCCAGATGATCCTGAACCTGAAGCTGCTCCTGATGAAGCTGCTGCTGATGATCCTGAACCTGATCCTGATGATGCTGAGTTAGGTGAGTTACTGGTTGATGTTGAGGTTGTTGGTCCTGATGATGAATCTGAAGCTGCTGCTGATGATGCTGCTGCGGCTGAACTTGAAGCTGCTGATGATGATCCTGATCCAGTGTTTGATGCTGGTGCAGGTGCAGATGATGAGTCTGAAGCTGCTGCTGCTGAACTTGATGCTGCTGATCCTGAAGCTGCTGATCCTGATGAACCTGAACCAGATGATCCTGAACCTGATGAACCAGATCCTTGTCCTGATCCTGAGCCAGATGATCCTGAACCTGAAGCTGCTCCTGATGAAGCTGCTGCTGATGATCCTGAACCTGATCCTGATGATGCTGAGTTAGGTGAGTTACTGGTTGATGTTGAGGTTGTTGGTCCTGATGATGAATCTGAAGCTGCTGCTGATGATGCTGCTGCGGCTGAACTTGAAGCTGCTGATGATGATCCTGATCCAGTGTTTGATGCTGGTGCAGGTGCAGATGATGAGTCTGAAGCTGCTGCTGCTGAACTTGATGCTGCTGATCCTGAAGCTGCTGATCCTGATGAACCTGAACCAGATGATCCTGAACCTGATGAACCAGATCCTTGTCCTGATCCTGAGCCAGATGATCCTGAACCTGAAGCTGCTGCTGATGATCCTGAACCTGATCCTGATGATGCTGAGTTAGGTGAGTTACTGGTTGATGTTGAGGTTGTTGGTCCTGATGATGAATCTGAAGCTGCTGCTGATGATGCTGCTGCGGCTGAACTTGAAGCTGCTGATGATGATCCTGATCCAGTGTTTGATGCTGGTGCAGGTGCAGATGATGAGTCTGAAGCTGCTGCTGCTGAACTTGATGCTGCTGATCCTGAAGCTGCTGATCCTGATGAACCTGAACCAGATGATCCTGAACCTGATGAACCAGATCCTTGTCCTGATCCTGAGCCAGATGATCCTGAACCTGAAGCTGCTCCTGATGAAGCTGCTGCTGATGATCCTGAACCTGATCCTGATGATGCTGAGTTAGGTGAGTTACTGGTTGATGTTGAGGTTGTTGGTCCTGATGATGAATCTGAAGCTGCTGCTGATGATGCTGCTGCGGCTGAACTTGAAGCTGCTGATGATGATCCTGATCCAGTGTTTGATGCTGGTGCAGGTGCAGATGATGAGTCTGAAGCTGCTGCTGCTGAACTTGATGCTGCTGATCCTGAAGCTGCTGATCCTGATGAACCTGAACCAGATGATCCTGAACCTGATGAACCAGATCCTTGTCCTGATCCTGAGCCAGATGATCCTGAACCTGAAGCTGCTCCTGATGAAGCTGCTGCTGATGATCCTGAACCTGATCCTGATGATGCTGAGTTAGGTGAGTTACTGGTTGATGTTGAGGTTGTTGGTCCTGATGATGAATCTGAAGCTGCTGCTGATGATGCTGCTGCGGCTGAACTTGAAGCTGCTGATGATGATCCTGATCCAGTGTTTGATGCTGGTGCAGGTGCAGATGATGAGTCTGAAGCTGCTGCTGCTGAACTTGATGCTGCTGATCCTGAAGCTGCTGATCCTGATGAACCTGAACCAGATGATCCTGAACCTGATGAACCAGATCCTTGTCCTGATCCTGAGCCAGATGATCCTGAACCTGAAGCTGCTCCTGATGAAGCTGCTGCTGATGATCCTGAACCTGATCCTGATGATGCTGAGTTAGGTGAGTTACTGGTTGATGTTGAGGTTGTTGGTCCTGATGATGAATCTGAAGCTGCTGCTGATGATGCTGCTGCGGCTGAACTTGAAGCTGCTGATGATGATCCTGATCCAGTGTTTGATGCTGGTGCAGGTGCAGATGATGAGTCTGAAGCTGCTGCTGCTGAACTTGATGCTGCTGATCCTGAAGCTGCTGATCCTGATGAACCTGAACCAGATGATCCTGAACCTGATGAACCAGATCCTTGTCCTGATCCTGAGCCAGATGATCCTGAACCTGAAGCTGCTCCTGATGAAGCTGCTGCTGATGATCCTGAACCTGATCCTGATGATGCTGAGTTAGGTGAGTTACTGGTTGATGTTGAGGTTGTTGGTCCTGATGATGAATCTGAAGCTGCTGCTGATGATGCTGCTGCGGCTGAACTTGAAGCTGCTGATGATGATCCTGATCCAGTGTTTGATGCTGGTGCAGGTGCAGATGATGAGTCTGAAGCTGCTGCTGCTGAACTTGATGCTGCTGATCCTGATGAACCTGAACCAGATGATCCTGAACCTGATGAACCAGATCCTTGTCCTGATCCTGAGCCAGATGATCCTGAACCTGAAGCTGCTCCTGATGAAGCTGCTGCTGATGATCCTGAACCTGATCCTGATGATGCTGAGTTAGGTGAGTTACTAATTGATGTTGAGGTTGTTGGTCCTGATGATGAATCTGAAGCTGCTGCTGATGATGCTGATCCAGTGTTTGATGCTGGTGCAGGTGCAGATGATGAGTCCGAAGCTGCTGCTGCTGAACTTGATGCTGCTGATCCTGAAGCTGCTGATCCTGATGAACCTGAACCAGATGATCCTGAACCTGATGAACCAGATCCTTGTCCTGATCCTGAGCCAGATGATCCTGAACCTGAAGCTGCTCCTGATGAAGCTGCTGCTGATGATCCTGAACCTGATCCTGATGATGCTGAGTTAGGTGAGTTACTGGTTGATGTTGAGGTTGTTGGTCCTGATGATGAATCTGAAGCTGCTGCTGCTGATGCTGCTGCGGCTGAACTTGAAGCTGCTGATGATGATCCTGATCCAGTGTTTGATGCTGGTGCAGGTGCAGATGATGAGTCTGAAGCTGCTGCTGCTGAACTTGATGCTGCTGATCCTGAAGCTGCTGATCCTGATGAACCTGATCCAGATGATCCTGAACCTGATGAACCAGATCCTTGTCCTGATCCTGAGCCAGATGATCCTGAACCTGAAGCTGCTCCTGATGAAGCTGCTGCTGATGATCCTGAACCTGATCTTGATGATGCTGAGTTAGGTGAGTTACTGGTTGATGTTGAGGTTGTTGGTCCTGATGATGAATCTGAAGCTGCTGCTGATGATGCTGCTGCGGCTGAACTTGAAGCTGCTGATGATGATCCTGATCCAGTGTTTGATGCTGGTGCAGGTGCAGATGATGAGTCTGAAGCTGCTGCTGCTGAACTTGATGCTGCTGATCCTGAAGCTGCTGATCCTGATGAACCTGAACCAGATGATCCTGAACCTGATGAACCAGATCCTTGTCCTGATCCTGAGCCATATGATCCTGAACCTGAAGCTGCTCCTGATGAAGCTGCTGCTGATGATCCTGAACCTGATCCTGATGATGCTGAGTTAGGTGAGTTACTGGTTGATGTTGAGGTTGTTGGTCCTGATGATGAATCTGAAGCTGCTGCTGATGATGCTGCTGCGGCTGAACTTGAAACTGCTGATGATGATCCTGATCCAGTGTTTGATGCTGGTGCAGGTGCAGATGATGAGTCTGAAGCTGCTGCTGCTGAACTTGATGCTGCTGATCCTGAAGCTGCTGATCCTGATGAACCTGAACCAGATGATCCTGAACCTGATGAACCAGATCCTTGTCCTGATCCTGAGCCAGATGATCCTGAACCTGAAGCTGCTCCTGATGAAGCTGCTGCTGATGATCCTGAACCTGATCCTGATGATGCTGAGTTAGGTGAGTTATCGGTTGATGTTGAGGTTGTTGGTCCTGATGATGAATCTGAAGCTGCTGCTGATGATGCTGCTGCGGCTGAACTTGAAGCTGCTGATGATGATCCTGATCCAGTGTTTGATGCTGGTGCAGGTGCAGATGATGAGTCTGAAGCTGCTGCTGCTGAACTTGATGCTGCTGATCCTGAAGCTGCTGATCCTGATGAAGCTGCTGCTGATGATCCTGAACCTGATCCTGATGATGCTGAGTTAGGTGAGTTACTGGTTGATGTTGAGGTTGTTGGTCCTGATGATGAATCTGAAGCTGCTGCTGATGATGCTGCTGCGGCTGAACTTGAAGCTGCTGATGATGATCTTGATCCAGTGTTTGATGCTGGTGCAGGTGCAGATGATGAGTCTGAAGCTGCTGCTGCTGAACTTGATGCTGCTGATCCTGAAGCTGCTGATCCTGATGAACCTGAACCAGATGATCCTGAACCAGATGAACCAGATCCTTGTCCTGATCCTGAGCCATATGATCCTGAACCTGAAGCTGCTCCTGATGAAGCTGCTGCTGATGATCCTGAACCTGATCCTGATGATGCTGAGTTAGGTGAGTTACTGGTTGATGTTGAGGTTGTTGGTCCTGATGATGAATCTGAAGCTGCTGCTGATGATGCTGCTGCGGCTGAACTTGAAGCTGCTGATGATGATCCTGATCCAGTGTTTGATGCTGGTGCAGGTGCAGATGATGAGTCTGAAGCTGCTGCTGCTGAACTTGATGCTGCTGATCCTGAAGCTGCTGATCCTGATGAACCTGAACCAGATGATCCTGAACCTGATGAACCAGATCCTTGTCCTGATCCTGAGCCATATGATCCTGAACCTGAAGCTGCTCCTGATGAAGCTGCTGCTGATGATCCTGAACCTGATCCTGATGATGCTGAGTTAGGTGAGTTACTGGTTGATGTTGAGGTTGTTGGTCCTGATGATGAATCTGAAGCTGCTGCTGATGATGCTGCTGCGGCTGAACTTGAAGCTGCTGATGATGATCCTGATCCAGTGTTTGATGCTGGTGCAGGTGCAGATGATGAGTCTGAAGCTGCTGCTGCTGAACTTGATGCTGCTGATCCTGAAGCTGCTGATCCTGATGAACCTGAACCAGATGATCCTGAACCTGATGAACCAGATCCTTGTCCTGATCCTGAGCCAGATGATCCTGAACCTGAAGCTGCTGATCCTGATGAAGCTGCTGCTGATGATCCTGAACCTGATCCTGATGATGCTGAGTTAGGTGAGTTACTGGTTGATGTTGAGGTTGTTGGTCCTGATGATGAATCTGAAGCTGCTGCTGATGATGCTGCTGCGGCTGAACTTGAAGCTGCTGATGATGATCCTGATCCAGTGTTTGATGCTGGTGCAGGTGCAGATGATGAGTCTGAAGCTGCTGCTGCTGAACTTGATGCTGCTGATCCTGAAGCTGCTGATCCTGATGAACCTGAACCAGATGATCCTGAACCTGATGAACCAGATCCTTGTCCTGATCCTGAGCCATATGATTCTGAACCTGAAGCTGCTCCTGATGAAGCTGCTGCTGATGATCCTGAACCTGATCCTGATGATGCTGAGTTAGGTGAGTTACTGGTTGATGTTGAGGTTGTTGGTCCTGATGATGAATCTGAAGCTGCTGCTGATGATGCTGCTGCGGCTGAACTTGAAGCTGCTGATGATGATCCTGATCCAGTGTTTGATGCTGGTGCAGGTGCAGATGATGAGTCTGAAGCTGCTGCTGCTGAACTTGATGCTGCTGATCCTGAAGCTGCTGATCCTGATGAACCTGAACCAGATGATCCTGAACCTGATGAACCAGAT
The DNA here is from genome assembly GCF_039701765.1 of Tetranychus urticae. Taxonomy (NCBI): domain Eukaryota; kingdom Metazoa; phylum Arthropoda; class Arachnida; order Trombidiformes; family Tetranychidae; genus Tetranychus; species Tetranychus urticae. The sequence continues at coordinate 16,535,923 of NC_142958.1, read as the reverse complement.
CCTTGTCCTGATCCTGAGCCAGATGATCCTGAACCTGAAGCTGCTCCTGATGAAGCTGCTGCTGATGATCCTGAACCTGATCCTGATGATGCTGAGTTAGGTGAGTTACTGGTTGATGTTGAGGTTGTTGGTCCTGATGATGAATCTGAAGCTGCTGCTGATGATGCTGCTGCGGCTGAACTTGAAGCTGCTGATGATGATCCTGATCCAGTGTTTGATGCTGGTGCAGGTGCAGATGATGAGTCTGAAGCTGCTGCTGCTGAACTTGATGCTGCTGATCCTGAAGCTGCTGATCCTGATGAACCTGAACCAGATGATCCTGAACCTGATGAACCAGATCCTTGTCCTGATCCTGAGCCAGATGATCCTGAACCTGAAGCTGCTCCTGATGAAGCTGCTGCTGATGATCCTGAACCTGATCCTGATGATGCTGAGTTAGGTGAGTTACTGGTTGATGTTGAGGTTGTTGGTCCTGATGATGAATCTGAAGCTGCTGCTGATGATGCTGCTGCGGCTGAACTTGAAGCTGCTGATGATGATCCTGATCCAGTGTTTGATGCTGGTGCAGGTGCAGATGATGAGTCTGAAGCTGCTGCTGCTGAACTTGATGCTGCTGATCCTGAAGCTGCTGATCCTGATGAACCTGAACCAGATGATCCTGAACCTGATGAACCAGATCCTTGTCCTGATCCTGAGCCAGATGATCCTGAACCTGAAGCTGCTCCTGATGAAGCTGCTGCTGATGATCCTGAACCTGATCCTGATGATGCTGAGTTAGGTGAGTTACTGGTTGATGTTGAGGTTGTTGGTCCTGATGATGAATCTGAAGCTGCTGCTGATGATGCTGCTGCGGCTGAACTTGAAGCTGCTGATGATGATCCTGATCCAGTGTTTGATGCTGGTGCAGGTGCAGATGATGAGTCTGAAGCTGCTGCTGCTGAACTTGATGCTGCTGATCCTGAAGCTGCTGATCCTGATGAAGCTGCTGCTGATGATCCTGAACCTGATCCTGATGATGCTGAGTTAGGTGAGTTACTGGTTGATGTTGAGGTTGTTGGTCCTGATGATGAATCTGAAGCTGCTGCTGATGATGCTGCTGCGGCTGAACTTGAAGCTGCTGATGATGATCCTGATCCAGTGTTTGATGCTGGTGCAGGTGCAGATGATGAGTCTGAAGCTGCTGCTGCTGAACTTGATGCTGCTGATCCTGAAGCTGCTGATCCTGATGAACCTGAACCAGATGATCCTGAACCTGATGAACCAGATCCTTGTCCTGATCCTGAGCCAGATGATCCTGAACCTGAAGCTGCTCCTGATGAAGCTGCTGCTGATGATCCTGAACCTGATCCTGATGATGCTGAGTTAGGTGAGTTACTGGTTGATGTTGAGGTTGTTGGTCCTGATGATGAATCTGAAGCTGCTGCTGATGATGCTGCTGCGGCTGAACTTGAAGCTGCTGATGATGATCCTGATCCAGTGTTTGATGCTGGTGCAGGTGCAGATGATGAGTCTGAAGCTGCTGCTGCTGAACTTGATGCTGCTGATCCTGAAGCTGCTGATCCTGATGAACCTGAACCAGATGATCCTGAACCTGATGAACCAGATCCTTGTCCTGATCCTGAGCCAGATGATCCTGAACCTGAAGCTGCTCCTGATGAAGCTGCTGCTGATGATCCTGAACCTGATCCTGATGATGCTGAGTTAGGTGAGTTACTGGTTGATGTTGAGGTTGTTGGTCCTGATGATGAATCTGAAGCTGCTGCTGATGATGCTGCTGCGGCTGAACTTGAAGCTGCTGATGATGATCCTGATCCAGTGTTTGATGCTGGTGCAGGTGCAGATGATGAGTCTGAAGCTGCTGCTGCTGAACTTGATGCTGCTGATCCTGAAGCTGCTGATCCTGATGAAGCTGCTGCTGATGATCCTGAACCTGATCCTGATGATGCTGAGTTAGGTGAGTTACTGGTTGATGTTGAGGTTGTTGGTCCTGATGATGAATCTGAAGCTGCTGCTGATGATGCTGCTGCGGCTGAACTTGAAGCTGCTGATGATGATCCTGATCCAGTGTTTGATGCTGGTGCAGGTGCAGATGATGAGTCTGAAGCTGCTGCTGCTGAACTTGATGCTGCTGATCCTGAAGCTGCTGATCCTGATGAACCTGAACCAGATGATCCTGAACCTGATGAACCAGATCCTTGTCCTGATCCTGAGCCAGATGATCCTGAACCTGAAGCTGCTGATCCTGATGAAGCTGCTGCTGATGATCCTGAACCTGATCCTGATGATGCTGAGTTAGGTGAGTTACTGGTTGATGTTGAGGTTGTTGGTCCTGATGATGAATCTGAAGCTGCTGCTGATGATGCTGCTGCGGCTGAACTTGAAGCTGCTGATGATGATCCTGATCCAGTGTTTGATGCTGGTGCAGGTGCAGATGATGAGTCTGAAGCTGCTGCTGCTGAACTTGATGCTGCTGATCCTGAAGCTGCTGATCCTGATGAACCTGAACCAGATGATCCTGAACCTGATGAACCAGATCCTTGTCCTGATCCTGAGCCATATGATTCTGAACCTGAAGCTGCTCCTGATGAAGCTGCTGCTGATGATCCTGAACCTGATCCTGATGATGCTGAGTTAGGTGAGTTACTGGTTGATGTTGAGGTTGTTGGTCCTGATGATGAATCTGAAGCTGCTGCTGATGATGCTGCTGCGGCTGAACTTGAAGCTGCTGATGATGATCCTGATCCAGTGTTTGATGCTGGTGCAGGTGCAGATGATGAGTCTGAAGCTGCTGCTGCTGAACTTGATGCTGCTGATCCTGAAGCTGCTGATCCTGATGAACCTGAACCAGATGATCCTGAACCTGATGAACCAGATCCTTGTCCTGATCCTGAGCCAGATGATCCTGAACCTGAAGCTGCTCCTGATGAAGCTGCTGCTGATGATCCTGAACCTGATCCTGATGATGCTGAGTTAGGTGAGTTACTGGTTGATGTTGAGGTTGTTGGTCCTGATGATGAATCTGAAGCTGCTGCTGATGATGCTGCTGCGGCTGAACTTGAAGCTGCTGATGATGATCCTGATCCAGTGTTTGATGCTGGTGCAGGTGCAGATGATGAGTCTGAAGCTGCTGCTGCTGAACTTGATGCTGCTGATCCTGAAGCTGCTGATCCTGATGAAGCTGCTGCTGATGATCCTGAACCTGATCCTGATGATGCTGAGTTAGGTGAGTTACTGGTTGATGTTGAGGTTGTTGGTCCTGATGATGAATCTGAAGCTGCTGCTGATGATGCTGCTGCGGCTGAACTTGAAGCTGCTGATGATGATCCTGATCCAATGTTTGATGCTGGTGCAGGTGCAGATGATGAGTCTGAAGCTGCTGCTGCTGAACTTGATGCTGCTGATCCTGAAGCTGCTGATCCTGATGAACCTGAACCAGATGATCCTGAACCTGATGAACCAGATCCTTGTCCTGATCCTGAGCCATATGATCCTGAACCTGAAGCTGCTGCTGATGATCCTGAACCTGATCCTGATGATGCTGAGTTAGGTGAGTTACTGGTTGATGTTGAGGTTGTTGGTCCTGATGATGAATCTGAAGCTGCTGCTGATGATGCTGCTGCGGCTGAACTTGAAGCTGCTGATGATGATCCTGATCCAGTGTTTGATGCTGGTGCAGGTGCAGATGATGAGTCTGAAGCTGCTGCTGCTGAACTTGATGCTGCTGATCCTGAAGCTGCTGATCCTGATGAACCTGAACCAGATGATCCTGAACCTGATGAACCAGATCCTTGTCCTGATCCTGAGCCAGATGATCCTGAACCTGAAGCTGCTCCTGATGAAGCTGCTGCTGATGATCCTGAACCTGATCCTGATGATGCTGAGTTAGGTGAGTTACTGGTTGATGTTGAGGTTGTTGGTCCTGATGATGAATCTGAAGCTGCTGCTGCTGATGCTGCTGCGGCTGAACTTGAAGCTGCTGATGATGATCCTGATCCAGTGTTTGATGCTGGTGCAGGTGCAGATGATGAGTCTGAAGCTGCTGCTGCTGAACTTGATGCTGCTGATCCTGAAGCTGCTGATCCTGATGAACCTGAACCAGATGATCCTGAACCTGATGAACCAGATCCTTGTCCTGATCCTGATCCAGATGATCCTGAACCTGAAGCTGCTCCTGATGAAGCTGCTGCTGATGATCCTGAACCTGATCCTGATGATGCTGAGTTAGGTGAGTTACTGGTTGATGTTGAGGTTGTTGGTCCTGATGATGAATCTGAAGCTGCTGCTGCTGATGCTGCTGCGGCTGAACTTGAAGCTGCTGATGATGATCCTGATCCAGTGTTTGATGCTGGTGCAGGTGCAGATGATGAGTCTGAAGCTGCTGCTGCTGAACTTGATGCTGCTGATCCTGAAGCTGCTGATCCTGATGAACCTGAACCAGATGATCCTGAACCTGATGAACCAGATCCTTGTCCTGATCCTGAGCCAGATGATCCTGAACCTGAAGCTGCTCCTGATGAAGCTGCTGCTGATGATCCTGAACCTGATCCTGATGATGCTGAGTTAGGTGAGTTACTGGTTGATGTTGAGGTTGTTGGTCCTGATGATGAATCTGAAGCTGCTGCTGATGATGCTGCTGCGGCTGAACTTGAAGCTGCTGATGATGATCCTGATCCAGTGTTTGATGCTGGTGCAGGTGCAGATGATGAGTCTGAAGCTGCTGCTGCTGAACTTGATGCTGCTGATCCTGAAGCTGCTGATCCTGATGAACCTGAACCAGATGATCCTGAACCTGATGAACCAGATCCTTGTCCTGATCCTGAGCCATATGATCCTGAACCTGAAGCTGCTCCTGATGAAGCTGCTGCTGATGATCCTGAACCTGATCCTGATGATGCTGAGTTAGGTGAGTTACTGGTTGATGTTGAGGTTGTTGGTCCTGATGATGAATCTGAAGCTGCTGCTGATGATGCTGCTGCGGCTGAACTTGAAGCTGCTGATGATGATCCTGATCCAGTGTTTGATGCTGGTGCAGGTGCAGATGATGAGTCTGAAGCTGCTGCTGCTGAACTTGATGCTGCTGATCCTGAAGCTGCTGATCCTGATGAACCTGAACCAGATGATCCTGAACCTGATGAACCAGATCCTTGTCCTGATCCTGAGCCAGATGATCCTGAACCTGAAGCTGCTCCTGATGAAGCTGCTGCTGATGATCCTGAACCTGATCCTGATGATGCTGAGTTAGGTGAGTTACTGGTTGATGTTGAGGTTGTTGGTCCTGATGATGAATCTGAAGCTGCTGCTGCTGATGCTGCTGCGGCTGAACTTGAAGCTGCTGATGATGATCCTGATCCAGTGTTTGATGCTGGTGCAGGTGCAGATGATGAGTCTGAAGCTGCTGCTGCTGAACTTGATGCTGCTGATCCTGAAGCTGCTGATCCTGATGAACCTGAACCAGATGATCCTGAACCTGATGAACCAGATCCTTGTCCTGATCCTGAGCCAGATGATCCTGAACCTGAAGCTGCTCCTGATGAAGCTGCTGCTGATGATCCTGAACCTGATCCTGATGATGCTGAGTTAGGTGAGTTACTGGTTGATGTTGAGGTTGTTGGTCCTGATGATGAATCTGAAGCTGCTGCTGATGATGCTGCTGCGGCTGAACTTGAAGCTGCTGATGATGATCCTGATCCAGTGTTTGATGCTGGTGCAGGTGCAGATGATGAGTCTGTTGCTGCTGCTGCTGAACTTGATGCTGCTGATCCTGAAGCTGCTGATCCTGATGAACCTGAACCAGATGATCCTGAACCTGATGAACCAGATCCTTGTCCTGATCCTGAGCCATATGATCCTGAACCTGAAGCTGCTCCTGATGAAGCTGCTGCTGATGATCCTGAACCTGATCCTGATGATGCTGAGTTAGGTGAGTTACTGGTTGATGTTGAGGTTGTTGGTCCTGATGATGAATCTGAAGCTGCTGCTGATGATGCTGCTGCGGCTGAACTTGAAGCTGCTGATGATGATCCTGATCCAGTGTTTGATGCTGGTGCAGGTGCAGATGATGAGTCTGAAGCTGCTGCTGCTGAACTTGATGCTGCTGATCCTGAAGCTGCTGATCCTGATGAACCTGAACCAGATGATCCTGAACCTGATGAACCAGATCCTTGTCCTGATCCTGAGCCAGATGATCCTGAACCTGAAGCTGCTCCTGATGAAGCTGCTGCTGATGATCCTGAACCTGATCCTGATGATGCTGAGTTAGGTGAGTTACTGGTTGATGTTGAGGTTGTTGGTCCTGATGATGAATCTGAAGCTGCTGCTGATGATGCTGCTGCGGCTGAACTTGAAGCTGCTGATGATGATCCTGATCCAGTGTTTGATGCTGGTGCAGGTGCAGATGATGAGTCTGAAGCTGCTGCTGCTGAACTTGATGCTGCTGATCCTGAAGCTGCTGATCCTGATGAACCTGAACCAGATGATCCTGAACCTGATGAACCAGATCCTTGTCCTGATCCTGAGCCATATGATCCTGAACCTGAAGCTGCTCCTGATGAAGCTGCTGCTGATGATCCTGAACCTGATCCTGATGATGCTGAGTTAGGTGAGTTACTGGTTGATGTTGAGGTTGTTGGTCCTGATGATGAATCTGAAGCTGCTGCTGATGATGCTGCTGCGGCTGAACTTGAAGCTGCTGATGATGATCCTGATCCAGTGTTTGATGCTGGTGCAGGTGCAGATGATGAGTCTGAAGCTGCTGCTGCTGAACTTGATGCTGCTGATCCTGAAGCTGCTGATCCTGATGAACCTGAACCAGATGATCCTGAACCTGATGAACCAGATCCTTGTCCTGATCCTGAGCCAGATGATCCTGAACCTGAAGCTGCTCCTGATGAAGCTGCTGCTGATGATCCTGAACCTGATCCTGATGATGCTGAGTTAGGTGAGTTACTGGTTGATGTTGAGGTTGTTGGTCCTGATGATGAATCTGAAGCTGCTGCTGCTGATGCTGCTGCGGCTGAACTTGAAGCTGCTGATGATGATCCTGATCCAGTGTTTGATGCTGGTGCAGGTGCAGATGATGAGTCTGAAGCTGCTGCTGCTGAACTTGATGCTGCTGATCCTGAAGCTGCTGATCCTGATGAACCTGAACCAGATGATCCTGAACCTGATGAACCAGATCCTTGTCCTGATCCTGAGCCAGATGATCCTGAACCTGAAGCTGCTCCTGATGAAGCTGCTGCTGATGATCCTGAACCTGATCCTGATGATGCTGAGTTAGGTGAGTTACTGGTTGATGTTGAGGTTGTTGGTCCTGATGATGAATCTGAAGCTGCTGCTGATGATGCTGCTGCGGCTGAACTTGAAGCTGCTGATGATGATCCTGATCCAGTGTTTGATGCTGGTGCAGGTGCAGATGATGAGTCTGTTGCTGCTGCTGCTGAACTTGATGCTGCTGATCCTGAAGCTGCTGATCCTGATGAACCTGAACCAGATGATCCTGAACCTGATGAACCAGATCCTTGTCCTGATCCTGAGCCAGATGATCCTGAACCTGAAGCTGCTCCTGATGAAGCTGCTGCTGATGATCCTGAACCTGATCCTGATGATGCTGAGTTAGGTGAGTTACTGGTTGATGTTGAGGTTGTTGGTCCTGATGATGAATCTGAAGCTGCTGCTGATGATGCTGCTGCGGCTGAACTTGAAGCTGCTGATGATGATCCTGATCCAGTGTTTGATGTTGGTGCAGGTGCAGATGATGAGTCTGAAGCTGCTGCTGCTGAACTTGATGCTGCTGATCCTGAAGCTGCTGATCCTGATGAACCTGAACCAGATGATCCTGAACCTGATGAACCAGATCCTTGTCCTGATCCTGAGCCAGATGATCCTGAACCTGAAGCTGCTCCTGATGAAGCTGCTGCTGATGATCCTGAACCTGATCCTGATGATGCTGAGTTAGGTGAGTTACTGGTTGATGTTGAGGTTGTTGGTCCTGATGATGAATCTGAAGCTGCTGCTGATGATGCTGCTGCGGCTGAACTTTAAGCTGCTGATGATGATCCTGATCCAGTGTTTGATGCTGGTGCAGGTGCAGATGATGAGTCTGAAGCTGCTGCTGCTGAACTTGATGCTGCTGATCCTGAAGCTGCTGATCCTGATGAACCTGAACCAGATGATCCTGAACCTGATGAACCAGATCCTTGTCCTGATCCTGAGCCAGATGATCCTGAACCTGAAGCTGCTCCTGATGAAGCTGCTGCTGATGATCCTGAACCTGATCCTGATGATGCTGAGTTAGGTGAGTTACTGGTTGATGTTGAGGTTGTTGGTCCTGATGATGAATCTGAAGCTGCTGCTGATGATGCTGCTGCGGCTGAACTTGAAGCTGCTGATGATGATCCTGATCCAGTGTTTGATGCTGGTGCAGGTGCAGATGATGAGTCTGTTGCTGCTGCTGCTGAACTTGATGCTGCTGATCCTGAAGCTGCTGATCCTGATGAACCTGAACCAGATGATCCTGAACCTGATGAACCAGATCCTTGTCCTGATCCTGAGCCAGATGATCCTGAACCTGAAGCTGCTCCTGATGAAGCTGCTGCTGATGATCCTGAACCTGATCCTGATGATGCTGAGTTAGGTGAGTTACTGGTTGATGTTGAGGTTGTTGGTCCTGATGATGAATCTGAAGCTGCTGCTGATGATGCTGCTGCGGCTGAACTTGAAGCTGCTGATGATGATCCTGATCCAGTGTTTGATGTTGGTGCAGGTGCAGATGATGAGTCTGAAGCTGCTGCTGCTGAACTTGATGCTGCTGATCCTGAAGCTGCTGATCCTGATGAACCTGAACCAGATGATCCTGAACCTGATGAACCAGATCCTTGTCCTGATCCTGAGCCAGATGATCCTGAACCTGAAGCTGCTCCTGATGAAGCTGCTGCTGATGATCCTGAACCTGATCCTGATGATGCTGAGTTAGGTGAGTTACTGGTTGATGTTGAGGTTGTTGGTCCTGATGATGAATCTGAAGCTGCTGCTGATGATGCTGCTGCGGCTGAACTTGAAGCTGCTGATGATGATCCTGATCCAGTGTTTGATGCTGGTGCAGGTGCAGATGATGAGTCTGAAGCTGCTGCTGCTGAACTTGATGCTGCTGATCCTGAAGCTGCTGATCCTGATGAACCTGAACCAGATGATCCTGAACCTGATGAACCAGATCCTTGTCCTGATCCTGAGCCAGATGATCCTGAACCTGAAGCTGCTCCTGATGAAGCTGCTGCTGATGATCCTGAACCTGATCCTGATGATGCTGAGTTAGGTGAGTTACTGGTTGATGTTGAGGTTGTTGGTCCTGATGATGAATCTGAAGCTGCTGCTGATGATGCTGCTGCGGCTGAACTTGAAGCTGCTGATGATGATCCTGATCCAGTGTTTGATGCTGGTGCAGGTGCAGATGATGAGTCTGAAGCTGCTGCTGCTGAACTTGATGCTGCTGATCCTGAAGCTGCTGATCCTGATGAACCTGAACCAGATGATCCTGAACCTGATGAACCAGATCCTTGTCCTGATCCTGAGCCAGATGATCCTGAACCTGAAGCTGCTGATCCTGATGAAGCTGCTGCTGATGATCCTGAACCTGATCCTGATGATGCTGAGTTAGGTGAGTTACTGGTTGATGTTGAGGTTGTTGGTCCTGATGATGAATCTGAAGCTGCTGCTGATGATGCTGCTGCGGCTGAACTTGAAGCTGCTGATGATGATCCTGATCCAGTGTTTGATGCTGGTGCAGGTGCAGATGATGAGTCTGAAGCTGCTGCTGCTGAACTTGATGCTGCTGATCCTGAAGCTGCTGATCCTGATGAACCTGAACCAGATGATCCTGAACCTGATGAACCAGATCCTTGTCCTGATCCTGAGCCAGATGATCCTGAACCTGAAGCTGCTCCTGATGAAGCTGCTGCTGATGATCCTGAACCTGATCCTGATGATGCTGAGTTAGGTGAGTTACTGGTTGATGTTGAGGTTGTTGGTCCTGATGATGAATCTGAAGCTGCTGCTGATGATGCTGCTGCGGCTGAACTTGAAGCTGCTGATGATGATCCTGATCCAGTGTTTGATGCTGGTGCAGGTGCAGATGATGAGTCTGAAGCTGCTGCTGCTGAACTTGATGCTGCTGATCCTGAAGCTGCTGATCCTGATGAACCTGAACCAGATGATCCTGAACCTGATGAACCAGATCCTTGTCCTGATCCTGAGCCAGATGATCCTGAACCTGAAGCTGCTCCTGATGAAGCTGCTGCTGATGATCCTGAACCTGATCCTGATGATGCTGAGTTAGGTGAGTTACTGGTTGATGTTGAGGTTGTTGGTCCTGATGATGAATCTGAAGCTGCTGCTGATGATGCTGCTGCGGCTGAACTTGAAGCTGCTGATGATGATCCTGATCCAGTGTTTGATGCTGGTGCAGGTGCAGATGATGAGTCTGAAGCTGCTGCTGCTGAACTTGATGCTGCTGATCCTGAAGCTGCTGATCCTGATGAACCTGAACCAGATGATCCTGAACCTGATGAACCAGATCCTTGTCCTGATCCTGAGCCAGATGATCCTGAACCTGAAGCTGCTCCTGATGAAGCTGCTGCTGATGATCCTGAACCTGATCCTGATGATGCTGAGTTAGGTGAGTTACTGGTTGATGTTGAGGTTGTTGGTCCTGATGATGAATCTGAAGCTGCTGCTGATGATGCTGCTGCGGCTGAACTTGAAGCTGCTGATGATGATCCTGATCCAGTGTTTGATGCTGGTGCAGGTGCAGATGATGAGTCTGAAGCTGCTGCTGCTGAACTTGATGCTGCTGATCCTGAAGCTGCTGATCCTGATGAACCTGAACCAGATGATCCTGAACCTGATGAACCAGATCCTTGTCCTGATCCTGAGCCAGATGATCCTGAACCTGAAGCTGCTCCTGATGATCCTGAACCTGATCCTGATGATGCTGAGTTAGGTGAGTTACTGGTTGATGTTGAGGTTGTTGGTCCTGATGATGAATCTGAACCTGATCCTGATGATGCTGAGTTAGGTGAGTTACTGGTTGATGTTGAGGTTGTTGGTCCTGATGATGAATCTGAAGCTGCTGCTGATGATGCTGCTGCGGCTGAACTTGAAGCTGCTGATGATGATCCTGATCCAGTGTTTGATGCTGGTGCAGGTGCAGATGATGAGTCTGAAGCTGCTGCTGCTGAACTTGATGCTGCTGATCCTGAAGCTGCTGATCCTGATGAACCTGAACCAGATGATCCTGAACCTGATGAACCAGATCCTTGTCCTGATCCTGAGCCAGATGATCCTGAACCTGAAGCTGCTCCTGATGAAGCTGCTGCTGATGATCCTGAACCTGATCCTGATGATGCTGAGTTAGGTGAGTTACTGGTTGATGTTGAGGTTGTTGGTCCTGATGATGAATCTGAAGCTGCTGCTGATGATGCTGCTGCGGCTGAACTTGAAGCTGCTGATGATGATCCTGATCCAGTGTTTGATGCTGGTGCAGGTGCAGATGATGAGTCTGAAGCTGCTGCTGCTGAACTTGATGCTGCTGATCCTGAAGCTGCTGATCCTGATGAAGCTGCTGCTGATGATCCTGAACCTGATCCTGATGATGCTGAGTTAGGTGAGTTACTGGTTGATGTTGAGGTTGTTGGTCCTGATGATGAATCTGAAGCTGCTGCTGATGATGCTGCTGCGGCTGAACTTGAAGCTGCTGATGATGATCCTGATCCAATGTTTGATGCTGGTGCAGGTGCAGATGATGAGTCTGAAGCTGCTGCTGCTGAACTTGATGCTGCTGATCCTGAAGCTGCTGATCCTGATGAACCTGAACCAGATGATCCTGAACCTGATGAACCAGATCCTTGTCCTGATCCTGAGCCATATGATCCTGAACCTGAAGCTGCTGCTGATGATCCTGAACCTGATCCTGATGATGCTGAGTTAGGTGAGTTACTGGTTGATGTTGAGGTTGTTGGTCCTGATGATGAATCTGAAGCTGCTGCTGATGATGCTGCTGCGGCTGAACTTGAAGCTGCTGATGATGATCCTGATCCAGTGTTTGATGCTGGTGCAGGTGCAGATGATGAGTCTGAAGCTGCTGCTGCTGAACTTGATGCTGCTGATCCTGAAGCTGCTGATCCTGATGAACCTGAACCAGATGATCCTGAACCTGATGAACCAGATCCTTGTCCTGATCCTGAGCCAGATGATCCTGAACCTGAAGCTGCTCCTGATGAAGCTGCTGCTGATGATCCTGAACCTGATCCTGATGATGCTGAGTTAGGTGAGTTACTGGTTGATGTTAAGGTTGTTGGTCCTGATGATGAATCTGAAGCTGCTGCTGCTGATGCTGCTGCGGCTGAACTTGAAGCTGCTGATGATGATCCTGATCCAGTGTTTGATGCTGGTGCAGGTGCAGATGATGAGTCTGAAGCTGCTGCTGCTGAACTTGATGCTGCTGATCCTGAAGCTGCTGATCCTGATGAACCTGAACCAGATGATCCTGAACCTGATGAACCAGATCCTTGTCCTGATCCTGAGCCAGATGATCCTGAACCTGAAGCTGCTCCTGATGAAGCTGCTGCTGATGATCCTGAACCTGATCCTGATGATGCTGAGTTAGGTGAGTTACTGGTTGATGTTGAGGTTGTTGGTCCTGATGATGAATCTGAAGCTGCTGCTGATGATGCTGCTGCGGCTGAACTTGAAGCTGCTGATGATGATCCTGATCCAGTGTTTGATGCTGGTGCAGGTGCAGATGATGAGTCTGTTGCTGCTGCTGCTGAACTTGATGCTGCTGATCCTGAAGCTGCTGATCCTGATGAACCTGAACCAGATGATCCTGAACCTGATGAACCAGATCCTTGTCCTGATCCTGAGCCATATGATTCTGAACCTGAAGCTGCTCCTGATGAAGCTGCTGCTGATGATCCTGAACCTGATCCTGATGATGCTGAGTTAGGTGAGTTACTGGTTGATGTTGAGGTTGTTGGTCCTGATGATGAATCTGAAGCTGCTGCTGATGATGCTGCTGCGGCTGAACTTGAAGCTGCTGATGATGATCCTGATCCAGTGTTTGATGCTGGTGCAGGTGCAGATGATGAGTCTGAAGCTGCTGCTGCTGAACTTGATGCTGCTGATCCTGAAGCTGCTGATCCTGATGAACCTGAACCAGATGATCCTGAACCTGATGAACCAGATCCTTGTCCTGATCCTGAGCCAGATGATCCTGAACCTGAAGCTGCTCCTGATGAAGCTGCTGCTGATGATCCTGAACCTGATCCTGATGATGCTGAGTTAGGTGAGTTACTGGTTGATGTTGAGGTTGTTGGTCCTGATGATGAATCTGAAGCTGCTGCTGATGATGCTGCTGCGGCTGAACTTGAAGCTGCTGATGATGATCCTGATCCAGTGTTTGATGCTGGTGCAGGTGCAGATGATGAGTCTGAAGCTGCTGCTGCTGAACTTGATGCTGCTGATCCTGAAGCTGCTGATCCTGATGAACCTGAACCAGATGATCCTGAACCTGATGAACCAGATCCTTGTCCTGATCCTGAGCCATATGATCCTGAACCTGAAGCTGCTCCTGATGAAGCTGCTGCTGATGATCCTGAACCTGATCCTGATGATGCTGAGTTAGGTGAGTTACTGGTTGATGTTGAGGTTGTTGGTCCTGATGATGAATCTGAAGCTGCTGCTGATGATGCTGCTGCGGCTGAACTTGAAGCTGCTGATGATGATCCTGATCCAGTGTTTGATGCTGGTGCAGGTGCAGATGATGAGTCTGAAGCTGCTGCTGCTGAACTTGATGCTGCTGATCCTGAAGCTGCTGATCCTGATGAACCTGAACCAGATGATCCTGAACCTGATGAACCAGATCCTTGTCCTGATCCTGAGCCAGATGATCCTGAACCTGAAGCTGCTCCTGATGAAGCTGCTGCTGATGATCCTGAACCTGATCCTGATGATGCTGAGTTAGGTGAGTTACTGGTTGATGTTGAGGTTGTTGGTCCTGATGATGAATCTGAAGCTGCTGCTGATGATGCTGCTGCGGCTGAACTTGAAGCTGCTGATGATGATCCTGATCCAGTGTTTGATGCTGGTGCAGGTGCAGATGATGAGTCTGAAGCTGCTGCTGCTGAACTTGATGCTGCTGATCCTGAAGCTGCTGATCCTGATGAACCTGAACCAGATGATCCTGAACCTGATGAACCAGATCCTTGTCCTGATCCTGAGCCAGATGATCCTGAACCTGAAGCTGCTCCTGATGAAGCTGCTGCTGATGATCCTGAACCTGATCCTGATGATGCTGAGTTAGGTGAGTTACTGGTTGATGTTGAGGTTGTTGGTCCTGATGATGAATCTGAAGCTGCTGCTGATGATGCTGCTGCGGCTGAACTTGAAGCTGCTGATGATGATCCTGATCCAGTGTTTGATGCTGGTGCAGGTGCAGATGATGAGTCTGAAGCTGCTGCTGCTGAACTTGATGCTGCTGATCCTGAAGCTGCTGATCCTGATGAACCTGAACCAGATGATCCTGAACCTGATGAACCAGATCCTTGTCCTGATCCTGAGCCAGATGATCCTGAACCTGAAGCTGCTCCTGATGAAGCTGCTGCTGATGATCCTGAACCTGATCCTGATGATGCTGAGTTAGGTGAGTTACTGGTTGATGTTGAGGTTGTTGGTCCTGATGATGAATCTGAAGCTGCTGCTGATGATGCTGCTGCGGCTGAACTTGAAGCTGCTGATGATGATCCTGATCCAGTGTTTGATGCTGGTGCAGGTGCAGATGATGAGTCTGAAGCTGCTGCTGCTGAACTTGATGCTGCTGATCCTGAAGCTGCTGATCCTGATGAACCTGAACCAGATGATCCTGAACCTGATGAACCAGATCCTTGTCCTGATCCTGAGCCAGATGATCCTGAACCTGAAGCTGCTCCTGATGAAGCTGCTGCTGATGATCCTGAACCTGATCCTGATGATGCTGAGTTAGGTGAGTTACTGGTTGATGTTGAGGTTGTTGGTCCTGATGATGAATCTGAAGCTGCTGCTGATGATGCTGCTGCGGCTGAACTTGAAGCTGCTGATGATGATCCTGATCCAGTGTTTGATGCTGGTGCAGGTGCAGATGATGAGTCTGAAGCTGCTGCTGCTGAACTTGATGCTGCTGATCCTGAAGCTGCTGATCCTGATGAACCTGAACCAGATGATCCTGAACCTGATGAACCAGATCCTTGTCCTGATCCTGAGCCAGATGATCCTGAACCTGAAGCTGCTCCTGATGAAGCTGCTGCTGATGATCCTGAACCTGATCCTGATGATGCTGAGTTAGGTGAGTTACTGGTTGATGTTGAGGTTGTTGGTCCTGATGATGAATCTGAAGCTGCTGCTGATGATGCTGCTGCGGCTGAACTTGAAGCTGCTGATGATGATCCTGATCCAGTGTTTGATGCTGGTGCAGGTGCAGATGATGAGTCTGAAGCTGCTGCTGCTGAACTTGATGCTGCTGATCCTGAAGCTGCTGATCCTGATGAACCTGAACCAGATGATCCTGAACCTGATGAACCAGATCCTTGTCCTGATCCTGAGCCAGATGATCCTGAACCTGAAGCTGCTCCTGATGAAGCTGCTGCTGATGATCCTGAACCTGATCCTGATGATGCTGAGTTAGGTGAGTTACTGGTTGATGTTGAGGTTGTTGGTCCTGATGATGAATCTGAAGCTGCTGCTGATGATGCTGCTGCGGCTGAACTTGAAGCTGCTGATGATGATCCTGATCCAGTGTTTGATGCTGGTGCAGGTGCAGATGATGAGTCTGAAGCTGCTGCTGCTGAACTTGATGCTGCTGATCCTGAAGCTGCTGATCCTGATGAACCTGAACCAGATGATCCTGAACCTGATGAACCAGATCCTTGTCCTGATCCTGAGCCAGATGATCCTGAACCTGAAGCTGCTCCTGATGAAGCTGCTGCTGATGATCCTGAACCTGATCCTGATGATGCTGAGTTAGGTGAGTTACTGGTTGATGTTGAGGTTGTTGGTCCTGATGATGAATCTGAAGCTGCTGCTGATGATGCTGCTGCGGCTGAACTTGAAGCTGCTGATGATGATCCTGATCCAGTGTTTGATGCTGGTGCAGGTGCAGATGATGAGTCTGAAGCTGCTGCTGCTGAACTTGATGCTGCTGATCCTGAAGCTGCTGATCCTGATGAACCTGAACCAGATGATCCTGAACCTGATGAACCAGATCCTTGTCCTGATCCTGAGCCAGATGATCCTGAACCTGAAGCTGCTCCTGATGAAGCTGCTGCTGATGATCCTGAACCTGATCCTGATGATGCTGAGTTAGGTGAGTTACTGGTTGATGTTGAGGTTGTTGGTCCTGATGATGAATCTGAAGCTGCTGCTGATGATGCTGCTGCGGCTGAACTTGAAGCTGCTGATGATGATCCTGATCCAGTGTTTGATGCTGGTGCAGGTGCAGATGATGAGTCTGAAGCTGCTGCTGCTGAACTTGATGCTGCTGATCCTGAAGCTGCTGATCCTGATGAACCTGAACCAGATGATCCTGAACCTGATGAACCAGATCCTTGTCCTGATCCTGAGCCAGATGATCCTGAACCTGAAGCTGCTCCTGATGAAGCTGCTGCTGATGATCCTGAACCTGATCCTGATGATGCTGAGTTAGGTGAGTTACTGGTTGATGTTGAGGTTGTTGGTCCTGATGATGAATCTGAAGCTGCTGCTGATGATGCTGCTGCGGCTGAACTTGAAGCTGCTGATGATGATCCTGATCCAGTGTTTGATGCTGGTGCAGGTGCAGATGATGAGTCTGAAGCTGCTGCTGCTGAACTTGATGCTGCTGATCCTGAAGCTGCTGATCCTGATGAACCTGAACCAGATGATCCTGAACCTGATGAACCAGATCCTTGTCCTGATCCTGAGCCAGATGATCCTGAACCTGAAGCTGCTCCTGATGAAGCTGCTGCTGATGATCCTGAACCTGATCCTGATGATGCTGAGTTAGGTGAGTTACTGGTTGATGTTGAGGTTGTTGGTCCTGATGATGAATCTGAAGCTGCTGCTGATGATGCTGCTGCGGCTGAACTTGAAGCTGCTGATGATGATCCTGATCCAGTGTTTGATGCTGGTGCAGGTGCAGATGATGAGTCTGAAGCTGCTGCTGCTGAACTTGCTGCTGCTGATCCTGAAGCTGCTGATCCTGATGAACCTGAACCAGATGATCCTGAACCTGAAGCTGCTCCTGATGAAGCTGCTGCTGATGATCCTGAACCTGATCCTGATGATGCTGAGTTAGGTGAGTTACTGGTTGATGTTGAGGTTGTTGCTGAGTCATTTGGTATAACAGGTTTAGCGTGCGTGGTTTTAGATCTTGATGATGAATCTGAAGCTGCTGCGGTTGATGATCCTGATCCTGATGTTGGGCTAGTTTTCTTGTGACTTCCAAAAAGGTCCATAGGCATTTTCAAACCGATGCTTATTGGGTTCCATCTTGATAAGCTGTTTGCATCAACAGCACTAAACGCTGTTATGGCTACGATGCACAAAGTTATTAATTTAATATTCATGTTTTTGTTGTTGTCTTGTAGTTAATACTTTTCAACTGATATCTGTATCGCTTTTTCCGGGCTTTTTATACCATGAAGTTCTTGCTTTCTTTTTTTATCATGCGACATCTGTTCAAATTTGTCTGTTTTTGCAACTATACATTCACAAATAATTTATGCAGATGAAATTTCATATGCATTCAAACGTAGATAAGTCTATTGATCATTTAATTTATTAGATTAATAAGCACATTTTGGCGAATAGTTCAATAAATCGGTGCTTCTGACAAACAGAACTTTTTATAATGCTTTGCATGCGTAATTATACTGGATATGGCTCTAATCACATTTAATATTTCTGTCGGAAAAATTGAATTAATGCGTCATCATTTCGGATACTTAAAGCTGGCTAAATACGGGTCAAAAATAAAACAACGATACACTGAGCAAACAAGATGATATTTCGGCGAATAAATTATTAGCTGTTTTCTGAACAAAAATTAAAATAGCTTTCTAGCGAGACAAAAGTCAATAAAAAAGAACGTTGTTTCTTTGATAAAAACTTGTTTTGCATATCAGTTTCTGTAGCTATCATTTTATCATCATATTATAATAATAAGAAAATTATACAAATCAGCTTTTATCAACGAGTTCCTGGTTTTTCGTACCATTTTGAAACAATTTATGATATTTTTCAAATGAAAATTCGCATAATTTTATTGAGATAGCTTCAAACTAATAATCCAGTTTCGAAGCTCTAAAACTAGCATCAAATTGCTCACCTGCGATAGATTATGTAGTTTAATGGTTTCTATGTTTTTCATTCAGGGTTAAAATGTCAAAATGATTTATTCAACTATCTCTTAAATGTCAAACAGCGAGTTGTTTCAGTGTATAAGTTAGCACACTGTTAAATGTTTATTTAATTTTTAATTGTTAGTTTGTAAGGTATTTAATAGCAAAAGGAATGAAAGTACGTGGCTTAAAAGAAATGGTAGTATTAAAAACCTTGTCAGTGAAGAGTCTAACGATTAAAAACGCATCTAAAATTACCTCAACCGTACAGTTGATGGTAAAGGTCATGAATAAAATGCATTTGAATATTTGCTAATTTCAATTTGATTAACTTTACGGCTAAAACTTGGACATCGAAAGTTTTCCTTTTCAACCAGATTGGTAAAAATTCTGTGAAATTAAAAAAAGTTAAACCGTTTTATTTCACGAATTGTATTGAAATGATTAATTTGTTAGCAATACAATTCATCGTTCAATTTGCTTCACTTTAATTGCTGCATCAGTTTACAAACTCAATTTTGAACATCAAATAATCGTTAATCGATCATTAAAGAGTCTAAAGATTCAATGGTGATAATGATAACTATTCATTTCACTTTTGATTGTTTCAATTATATGATGAGTTTAACCTTACAGCGACTTTTATTATTAAAAACTTTGACTTTATGAGAACTCAAAGATTTCCAGTTTTTTCCTTCAATCCAGCATTTGAAGCATAAATAACACTAACCTGAATTGACCTCTACTCTTACTGTAAGTCTTGCACGATTTTCTGTGCAAAACTGCCAAGTAATTTCATTGATTGTAGCATCTGAATTTTAATTCAATCTAATCATGCTAAACTCAAGCTCACAATGTACTGCCAGAACTATCTATCTGATCGAATTGTTTCATTAACAGGAGTTTTCGAATCTCTTTTTCTGGTTCTACACGGATGCTCCTTTTCTTCATTTTCAGTATCCCTAATGATTTATCAATAAATATAAAAAAGTTCACAGTTCAACTCAATCATTAAGATAATAACATTTCATGAAACCAAGGTAGTTTGATTTCAATATTATCGTCTTCGTTTCATATTCAGCAATTCAAAATACATTTTGGAAAAGCCATGAATAATTAAATTTTTTCTTTCAACGGTAATGAAACTGATTTAAATTGAAATGAAAACTTCTTTAATGTGTAAATTTTCGTAAATTAATGATGATTTGTGGTTCAACTCGTAACTCTGAGGAATATTAAATTATAAAATTAAGTGTGAAAATGCAAAGAATTAATTTTCGCTACTTTGGTCTCGAGTTTTAATGAACTTACATTGCCCTTAAAATAATTTTCAGCATAGCAGCCAAGGCAAATACACTTGGAAACAGGAAGCCATTGAAATATAATAGTTATTCAGTCATCAATAAAAATTTAATTGGTTCATCTATTTCAGATTCAAGATTATTGCTTGAATGAGTAAATGACTTTTTTTTGCTCAGAATCAATATTTCGATATGCGTTTGTGCAAATATGAAATATAAATGAAACCATTCAACTGGTATTGAATATTGAATAAAACAATTCTTTTGTGAGTTGAATTTGCCCAGATAAAATGGGCATTATTACTGCAATAAAAGTTGTGGTTTCAAATAAAATAAGTAAAATCTTTTATGGTATCATTGGTTGGCCTGAAATAGATATTCAAAATGATAAAGCCGTTGAAGCAGTTGGAAGATTCATGTTTATCGGGAAGCTTTTGCTCGTCCATCAACCTCATCCAGATGAAGATCGTACAGTACCTCCGACCAAAGGACTTACTTACTTATCCATAACAATTGATCTTTTCGTCTTAACAATCATTATTGAACTTTTATGCGCCTTTTGTACGGATAATCGTATAACTTTGGCTTATTTGGGCGACGTATTTGTTGGCATGAATAATGAATATGCACTTCGAATGCTATGTCTTTGTGGTACTTTTTGTTTGGGCGCTACTAGAGCTGTATCGTGTTACTTGGCACGAAATGGATCACTTGATTGGACTAAAGTGATTTATAAAGCAATGATAAATGGATGGAAACCTGAAGTACTGAATATGAAGAGAGCATATTGTTTGAAATGGAGGCAAACATGTGTTTTCATAGCACGACAAATAGTTGGAACATCAATAATCCTCACTTCGGTTTGGGTAACATGTTTTGCCTATTCGACATACAATTGTAAAACTCTTTATTTGGCCCTAGAACGTCCCCTGATCTTGACCTGCTTCATGTTTCGCCAGATAATTACATTTTTTGCGATAATTTTTGTTGTTCCACAAGTTGCCTGGTTCTGTTTCTTACTAGTTATTTCAATTACTTATCTCATTTATAGATCAAACTCCGTTTATGTCGACTTACAGAAATCATTGCAATTTGAATCTTTGCCAGTTTCAGTTATAACTAAAATTTGCACCAAAAATATTTCTTTACTCAACGAATTTGAATTTATAAATCGGCAAATGAGTTACGTTTCTTACTGTGGCTACAATCTAATCAGTTTTGCTGGACAAGTTGCTCTTCTTTACTCATACCTTGGACTGTTCGGGATGCCATTAGCTGATCTTGGTTTGGGCATCATTGGATTCAATACTGTATTTCAAGTTGGTATAGTTTCATTTATAGCAGCTAAATCAGTGGCCAACGTATGCACTATATTACTAATATTATTGCTTAATAATATTACGGGATAAAACATGAACTTCATGTTCTGTTCCGTAGTTCTTGATTCTAGTACTAAATATGATTTAACATCATTTACAGGTTGGTTTCTCTTACTCTCATTATCATAGAATCTATCAAAATAATTACAACATTGAGCCAAGACTCAAACTAAAGGTAATTATGCTCATCTAATATTTTGAATTAGCGAGATTAAAATGAAAGAAATATTGTTTTGACAGTTGCTTTATAACCTAGATCGATTGAGCAGCCCGTCTGTTGGTATTTGGGTCGGGGAATCATTTTTGATGGACAAATACTCATTCATTCAGGTAAACAAAATTTTTTCATTTCTTGTAATAAAACATTGAATTCTTTTAAATATCTCTTTTCTTTATTTTTCATTGCAGTATCTTCTTGAAATGTGTTCCAATATGATGCTAATAATTGTTACAATGCCAGCCTTAATTTGGAGGGACACATAAGATACAGCATCAACATGTATAAGTATTCTTCAGTGGTATTTAAAAGTTCTGTTGAGTCATGATGAGGCTGACGCAAATGCAAAAAAGGCTTGCTTTAGCAGTAACACCATAACTTAAGTCAAAGGCAATGCAATCAGTATTTGTAATGAACCTTAGTTCCTTGACCGTTCTTGAACAATAAAAATGTGCAGGCGTAAAATATTATAAAAACATTTTCTTGATCTGCGCTGTTCCATGTTCGATAACTAACTGAATCTTCTGTCAAGAAATTTCAAATTTTCACCAGACATTTTTCATACTCTTATTTACAAATCTACAAAAAACTGTTGAAATATTTTCAATATTTTAACGGCTACTTCGATTTGCCACATCAAAGTTAACGTCCAATCTTTTCTCCGAACAGGTTATTTTAATTTTATTTATTACAATATTAAAACAAGATAAATTGAAAAGAATTGGCATTTGACAATGAAGTTTTTCTACTCATAAGATTCAGTGAATATGGTTCAATATTTGAAAAAAGGAAGAGAAATGAAGCAAAATTGTCTAAACAGTATGAAGATTGGCTGAATCACGTTTTGGCATTTTATACAAAGTTCCAGAAAAGACACGCAATTATATTCAAATTATACGCATTAAAAGCAATGATGAATTCATATTTGAAATCAAAAAGGAAAAAATTGTGCAATTTAGTCGAAAATCTCCTCAGTGTTTATTCAAACCTTTAAACAGTAGTTATCAAAAGTCCTGTTCTGGACCCAACTCGTCCGCTCTGGACCAATTCGCGGTTCTGGACCAACTTGCGGTCCTGGACCAAATTTTATGCAAGAGTTCCACAACAGATATCTGCAATGGGCAGAAGAGCGAGGTCCGCAGCTCGAAGCACAACATAATAATAGAAATCTTTAATTTCATTTCTTTTGTAAACTAACATTCAATTCAGTTGTTACCATTAAAACCGATTTTTTATAGAAAAACTTTGTTTTTTATCAAAAAAAGAGCGCACCGTCATACGGTATAAAATTTGGTCCAGGACCGCGAATTGGCCCAGAGCGGACGAGTTGATCCAGTACGGACGAGTTTGGTCCAGAACAGACTTTTGATAACTTTAAACAAAGATCATCATTTTTAACTCCAACCTGCTTCTCGTTTTCATGCAACTGTTTTACCTTTTGTTTTCCTTTAACTGGTGGTCAATACAATTAATAAACAGCCGATAGCGAAAGACAATTGTTCAGAACTGCTTAGGTTCAAAT
Organism: Tetranychus urticae; assembly: GCF_039701765.1. Classification (NCBI taxonomy): domain Eukaryota; kingdom Metazoa; phylum Arthropoda; class Arachnida; order Trombidiformes; family Tetranychidae; genus Tetranychus; species Tetranychus urticae. The sequence goes on along the minus strand of NC_142958.1, from coordinate 16,513,103 downwards.
GCAATTGATTACCGATGACAATAATTTCGCCTTGATTAACTTTAAGGCTGAATCTTACAATAGACAGATCTGTCAGACATCAAAAGTTGTCCTTTTCAACTCAATTGGTACCAATTTAGTTAAAATAAAAAGGTCGCGAAAAATAGTTAAACCGTTTTATTTCACGAATTGAATTGAAATGTCTAATTTGATAACAATAAGATTTTATCCGTCAATTAGCTCTACTTTGATTGCTGCATCAGTTTACAGACGCAATTTTGAACATCAAATAATCATTATCGGTCATTATAAGTGAATCTAAAGATTCAATGGTAATAATGATAACAATTCATTTCACTTTTGATTGTTCCAATTTGTTCAGTTTAACCTCTTATTATTAAAAATGTAGTTTTTATGAGAAATGGAAGATTCCCAGTTTGACTTTCAATCCAAACTTTGAAACACAAATAACACTACTTGCCGACTTGACTACTTACACAACACTAAGTATGATTTACTGTCAGGCTATTTCAGTATTGGTCGTAGTATCGAAATTTAATCTAAGCACGCTAAACTCGGCTCACAGTACTACTACATGTATATCAATCTCGAATCGGTTCACTAACAGAAGTGATCGAATCTCATTTTCTGATTCTACACGGATGTTACTTTTCTACATTTTCAGTAATCTTAATGATTTATCAATAAATATCTGAGAAGTTCAAAAGCATTTGAAATCAAACAAAGATTCAGTTCAATCATTAAAATAACAAGCTGAGCCCCCGATCATGGCTGATCGTGAATTTCTTTTCACTGAATACAATAAATTCAATCCACATTTAAAGACTCGAATGGTTGATGAAAAATCATTGTCTAAAAGAAAACTAAAAAATTTTCGTTCATTTTGAGAGTTGTACAGTTGAAGCATCATATTTTTCACTTAACTCTTTACTCGAAAGACAGTTTTACTTATCCTTCTAATCCAACAATAAGCCATCAACCTGAATAACCAAAAAGTTTTTCCCCCAAAGTCAATAGTAAAAGATACGGATTCTGCATTTTTTCCCCCACCCTGTTTAAACGCTGATTTCTCAGTAACCTGAATTCCGAGAAAGCTCTAACTATTTTTCGTAATTGAAGTTCAATCAGGGCTTTCATTCTATGTAAAAATTTTCTTTAGAACCCGTTTAGTTTAGTCACAATCTTCCCGCAAAAATTTCATAGTTTGACTTTATATATTGTATAGATGTATAGATAACATTTCACAGAATCAAGGCAATTTAATTTCAATATTATCATCTTTGTTTCTTGCTTAGCAATTCATAATACATAGTACGTATAGAAAAAATTTATGAATAAGTAAATTTATTTTGACAACGGTAATGGAACTGATTTAAATTGAAATGAAAACTTCTTTAATGTGTGAATTTTGTTAATAAATGATGATTCGTGGTTGAACCCTGATGAATATTAAATTAAACATGAAAATGCAAAGAATTAATTTTCGATACTTTAACCTCGAGTTTTATTGAACTTACATTGCCCTTAAAACGATTTTCAACATTAAAGCCTGAACAAGTACACTTGGAGACAGGAAGACATTGAAATAGTTATTCAATTATAAATAAAAATTTAATTGGTTCATCAATTTCAGATTCCAGATTACTGTTTGAATGAATAAATGATAATCTGCTCGGAATCAATATTTTGATATGCGTTTGTGCAAACATGAACAATTAATGAAAGTATCAAACTGGTAGTGAAAATTGAATCAAACAATTCTTTTGTGAATTAAGTTTCTCCAGATAAAATGGGTAGACTTACTGCAATAAATATTAAAAAGTCAAAGATAATTAGTAAACTCTTTTACGCTATTATCGGCTGGCCTCAAATTGATATTGCACACGACGAGGCTGTTGAAGCAATCGAAAGATTCATGTTTATCGGAAAGCTTTTGCTCATCCATCAACCTCATCCTGATGAAGATCGTCCAGTACCTCCGACCAAAGTTTTCACTTACTTATCCATAACCATTGATCTCTTCATCTTAACAATCTTTATTGAACTTTTATGCGCCATTTGTACGGATGATCTTGTAACTTTGGCTTATCTAGGCGACATATTTGTTGGCATGAATAATGAATATGCACTTCGAATGCTATGCCTTTGTGGAGCTTTTTGTTTGGGTGCTTTTAGAGCAGTATCTTGTTACTTGGCACGAAATGGATCACTTGATTGGGCTAAAGTAATTGATAGAGCAATGATTTATGGATGGAAACCTGAAGTACTCAACATGAAGCAAGAAGATTGTTTGAAATGGAGACAAATAAGTGTTTTCATGAGTCGACAAATAGTTGGTACATCGGTAGTCTCCGCTTTAGTCTGGCTGACCTGTCTTACTTATTCGACATACAATTGTGAAACATTCTATTTGGCCTTAAAACGACCACTGATCTTGACTTGCTTTCTATTTCGGCAGATAATTACACTTTTTTCGATAATTGTGGTTGTTCCACAAGTTGCCTGGTTTTCTTTCTTATTCATTATTTCCGTTGCTTATCTCATATATAGATCAAACTCCGTTTATATTGATTTACAGAAATCATTACAATTTGAGTCTTTGCCAGTTTCAGTTATAACTAAACTTTGCACCAAAAATATTTCATTACTCAACGAATTTGAATTTATAAATCGTGGGATGAGTTACGTTTCTTATTGCGGTTACACTTTTGTCAGTGTAGCTGGACAAGTTGCTATGCTTTACTCATACCTTGGACTGTTCGGGATGCCATTAGCTGATCTTGGTTTGGGTATCATTGGATTCAATACTGTATTTCAAATTGGTGTAATTTCATTTTTAGCAGCTAAATCAGTGGCCAAAGTATGCACTATTTTAAAATACTATCATGAACTTTTATGTTCTGTTTCGTAGTACCAATTTGCTTGATTCTAGTTCTTAATCTAATTTTATGTCGTGTACAGATTGGTCTTTCTTACTCTCATTATCACAGGATTTATCAAAACAATTACAACATTGAGCCTAGACTCAAACTAAAGGTAATTATGCGCATCTATTCCGTCGTGGAACTAGCAAGATTAAAATAAACGAATTATTGTCTCGTCAGTTGCTCTATAATTTAGATCGATTGAGCAGCACTTACGTTGGTTTTTGGATTGGTGAATCATTTTTGATGGACAACTATTCATTCATTACGGTAAAAAAATTGATTCGCTTCTTGCAATAAAACATTACATTATTTTTATAAATAATATTTCATTTTCTGTTTTCATTGCAGTATCTTCTTGAAACGTGCTCCAATATGATGCTAATAATCGTAACAATGCCAGCCTTGATTTGGAAGGATCAATAAAGGACCAGTATTTCCATTTACAAGTATTTTTCAATAGTATCCAAAAGTTCCATCAGGAGCATGTTAGAACACATTTTTTATGATGTACGTTGAAATGTACGCTACAATTAAGCGTGCATGTTTAAACTTGATAAATGAATGCCATTATCTACGCCACTAATGTTCCCATTTCATCGAGCGATTGTCTGATATTGAGTTTCCATCATCCTTTTTCGTGTTACGAGCCGTATCTCGATACCAGTCAGTGATATAATGATGAATCTTTCTGAAATTGACAAAAAGATATCTAAGAAATTTTAAATGTCCTGCAACTTTTGAACCAAGCAAAGTCAATGTAAATTAAGATGGAAACCATGGTGCATAATTCAAATAAAGACAAAAGACTAAAAAGCAAAAATGACAAATCTAATGACTATTATCGTGTATAAACTTATTGAGTAAAACGTTGAAGTTTATAATAGCATCTATACCATATATAAAGTCAAAACATGAAATTTTTGTCTAAAGATTGTAGCCAAACTAAAAGGATTCTAAAGAAAATTTTTTCACAGCCTGAAAGCCATGATTAAACTTCATCCACGAAAAATAGTCAGAGCTTTTTCGGAGTTCAGGTCACTGAGAAATTACCGCTTAAACAGGGTAGGGGAAAAAATGCAGAATCCGTATCTTTGACTACTAACTTTGGGGGAAAAACTTTTTGGTTATTTGGGTTAGGGTTCTATTAAAAAGGGATTTATGTAAAATGGTCTTTCGATTAAAGATTTGATAAGAATATTTTAATATCATTGTTACCTTTAAACATACAAGTTTGGTCAAATTTGGTCTTGCTATCAATTCATCATCAGATATTAAATATTCTGAATTTTTTGAACTTTTTCTGGATTCAAATTTCAATTCATCATCTCTTTAAACCCATTGTCTTGACATCTCAACTTGGGATTTCTATTTCGACCCATTCCAACCAACATTAACCAATTTATACCTCAATTTTTGCTTGCTTTGACTGACAAACTACCGAAATGTCGACCACTGTAAACATGGTAAGTTAATCAACCAAATTATGAACTTAATTTCAAGTTAGAGTCAATGTAGAGGTGTGAAGTGTATTTTATTGGTCAATCAGGCTTATAAAAAGAAACAATTTCTTTCAGATTTAGACTCTTTTAGTTTGTAAGGACATAAAAACTGAGTCCATTTGTGTGATTTGAAGATTTCTCTGATTGTCAGTTTCCAAGAAAATCGAGTTTAAAGTTGAAACTTCGATCGCCTTTTGTTCAGCTATGGAAGCAGATTTTTTCATGAAACTCATTTACTGATTTAACTTCGATGTTCAACCAGAAAACCCACTTATTTTGAGAAATAGAGCCTTCTAATTGTAAAAACAATTATTCAGATTTTCAGTTTAACCGAACGCATTTTGTGATCATGAGAGTTAGAGACTGAGACTTATCACTGATTCATAAATATTGTTGAGTCATATTATAGATTGAATATTATAATAATTTAACCAATTGATCAATTTTTATCTTGATTTTTGCCATTGATCTTAAAATTTAAGCCTTATTACTTCGAGAATAGCGCTACTTACAATCATCATTCTTACAACAATTTAATTCTTTACTAATTTATAATTCAATTCAATCTAATAACTTTCCGTTAGCACATTCGGGTTATGATATTTATGTTGTAAATACACAAGCAACAACTTATTCAACAAAACAAACTCATATCAACCCATTTCTTGGTAAATAAACCAATTTTCAGTTTAAACTTCAAAAGACAATGCAAAAAGTACTGTTGAAGCCTCGAACATACGAGTAAAGATAAAACATTATTTTCAAATATATGCACAAATTGACACAAATACTGAAAGCAAAGTGGCAAAAACGGGTAGAAATGCATTTCTTTCAAATTGAGACTCTATTAGTTTGTAAGGACATAAAAACTGAGTCAAATGATTTAAAGATTTCTCTGATCGACAGGTTCCGAGAAATCGAGTTTAAAGTTGAAACTTCGATCGCCTTTTGTTCAGCTATGGAAACAGATTTTTTCATGAAACTCATTTACTGATTTAACTTTGATGTCCAACCAGAAAATACACTTATTTTGAGAAATAATGTTTTTTGTTTCTGTAAAACAAATCAAGTTAAATTTCAGTTTGACTGAACCCATTCTGTGCTCATAAGAGTTAGAGACTGAAACTGATTATTGATTTATATTGTTAGGTCACATCATAGTTCAAATAAACCAACCTACTCATCAATAGTTATCTTGATATTGAATTAAAGCCGCATTATTTCGAGGATATCATCACTTATAATCATACTTATAATCATCATTCCTTCAACAATTTGATTCTTTACTAATTTATCATTCAATAGAATATAATAACTTTTCGTTAGCGCATTTGGGTTATGATATTTGGGCTGTAAATGCACAAGCAACAACTTATTCAACAAAACAAACTCATCTTAACCCATTTCTTGGTAAATAAACCAATTTTCTGGTTGAACTTGCAAAGATGCCTACAAAAGTACTTTTGAAGCCTCGGACATTTGAGTAAAGAGTTGATGCTTGGTCTTTTGTAGGGACATAAAAACTGTTTCCATTCGAGCTATTAAATAGTTCTTTTGTTGACAGTTTTCAAGAAAACTACAGTCAAAGTCGAAACCTCGAAAACCTCATATTTTTTGTGACAACCTCAAATTTATTTGGTTTCTCTTATTAATATTAGTATTGATTATGAATAAGTAAATTATTAGAAATAAATTGCTTTCAAATTTAGACTCTGTTAGTTTGTAAGGACATAAAAATTAAGTCCATTTGTGCGATTTAAAGATTTTTCTGATTGACAGTTTTCGATAAAATTGAGTTTAAAGTTGAAACTTCGATCGCCTTTTGTTAAGCTTGGAAGCAGATTTTTTCATGAAACTCATCTACTGATTTTACTTCAACGTTTAACCAGAAAATGACAATTTATCAGTTATTTATTAATCAATTCTCAAATCTGAAATTATGAGCAAAACAACTCTATATATTTTTTGGAGACTTATGAAGTCAGTATATTATAACCCATAATGCAATCTAATCATTGTTGAAAGATCTGTTTATGATTTAGCTGTTCTTGCTTCGGACTAAAGAATCCGTACCTCTTTCTATTGTTTTAATTTGATTTGTTTATTTTTAGTTTAAAGCGTATGTTGGTTTTTCTTTTGTGTGAAGGATTTGATGAAAGAGTTGTGAGATCGGACTTATGTGCAAAAACAATTTCTTTCAAATCTAGACTCTGTTAGTTTGTAAGGACATAAAAACTGAGTGCATTTGTGTGATTCAAAGATTTCTCTGATTGACAGTTTTCGATAAAATTGAGCTTAAAGTTGAAACTTCGATCGCCTTTTGTTGAGCTATGGAAGCAGATTTTTTCATGAAACTCATCTACTGATTTTACTTTGTTGTTCAACCAGAAAATGCACATATTTTGCGAGATACAGTTTACTGTTTCTGTAAAAAAGATCAGTTGGATTTTTAGTTGAACCGAACGCATATTGTGATCATAAGAGTTAGCGACTGAAACTTATTATTGATCCTGAATATAGTTTGGCAGCATGGATCAAGTAATTGAATCAATTTATTAACAGTTATCTTGATTTTAGCCAATTATCTTTAAATTTGTACCTAATCATTTCGAGGATAGCATCACTCACAATCATTATTCTTTCAACAATTTAATCCTTTATAATTGATTATTCAATGCTATCTAATAAATCTCCATCAGCGCATTCGAGTTATATTTTTTGGTCTGGAAATGAAAAAGTAAGACTTATTCAACAAAACAAACTCATTTCAACCCATTTCTTGGTAAATAAACCAATTTTCTGGTTAAACTGAAAGTGTAATTCAAAATAATGTTAACTCTCGAACATTTGAATGAAAAGTTTATACTTGGTAAGTTTGTAGGGTCAAAAAACTGAATCCATTTGTGCGATTTAAATATTTCTCTGATTGACAGTTTGTGAGAAAATCGAGTTCAAAGTTGAAACTTCGATGACCTTTTGTTCAGCTATGGAAGCAGACGTTTTCATGAAACTAATTTTACTGATGTAACTTTGCTGTTCAACAAGAAAATGCACTTATTTTGTAAAAATAGATTCTTCTGTTTCTTTAAAAGTGTTAAACCGAACGCATTCTGTGATCATAAGAGTAAGAAATCGAAACTTATTATTGATTTATAAATATTATTGGATCACATCATAGATCAAATCATCAAATTTATCAATAGTTTTCTTGATTGCTACCATCGGTCATTGAAATTTGAGCCCCATTATCTTGAGATTAACATCAATTACAATCATTATTCTTTCAACAATTCAATTCTTTACTAATTAATGATTCGATGCAATCTAATAAATTTCCACTAGCGCATTCGGGTTATGACATTTGGGCTGTTAATGCATGAGCAACAACTTATTCAACAAAACAAACTCATCTCACTCATTTATTGGTAAATAAACCAATTTTCTGGTTAAACTTGAAAATGAAATGCAAAAAGTACTGAAAAAGTCTTGAAATTTGCGTAGAGTTTAGGTTTGATGTGATTGTTCGGGACATGAAAACTGAGTCTATTGATGCTATTAAATATTCATATGATGAACAGTTTCTAGAAAACAAAGTTGAAACCTCGATCAGCTTTGTGATGTTGTGGTAGCAGATTTTTTTGATAAAACTTATTTCACTGATTTAACCAGAAAATTGTTTCATTTTACCAAATAAAATTTTAATTTTACTGTGAAACAGTTTGGTGAAATTTTTGTTGAACCCAAAGCTTTCTCGGATCATAAGAGACAGAGCATGGAATCTTATTAGCGATCCATAAAAGTTTGTTAGGTTACATCGTAGATTAAATAATTTTATCAATTTATCAGCATTTCTCTTCTATTTGGCCTTTGGTCTTGAAAATTTGAGCCTCATTATTTCGGCAATATTATCACTTACAATCATCATTCTTTCAACGATTCATTTCTTTATTGATTAATAATTCAATTAAATCTAATAACTCTAAATTTGCGAATTAGGGTTATGATATTTGTTAGTTAAATGCACAAGAAACAACTTATCTAACAAAACAAACTCATCTTAACCCATTTCTTGGTAAATAAACCAATTTTCTGGTTAAACTAGAAAAGGCTATACAAAAAGTACTGTTGAAGTCTCGAACATTTGAGTAAAGACTTGATACTTATTCAGTTTGTAGAGACATAAAAACTGAGTCCATTTGTGTGATTCAAAGATTTCTCTGATCGTCAGTTTCCGAGAAAATCGAGTTCAAAGTTGCAACTTCGATCGCTTTTTGTACAGCTTTTGAAGCAGCTTTTTTCCATGAAACTCCTCCACTGTTAATACTTTGATGCCAACCAGGAATGCACTTATTTTGTGAAATCAAGTCTTCTGTTTTTATAAATTAGATTTGCTTATCCTTCTAATGCAACAATAAACCATCAACCTGAATTAACAAAAAAATTTCCCTTAAATCAATAGTAAGAGATACGAATTCTGCATTTTTTTCAGCCTGTATGGACCCTAATTTCTCAGAGACCTGAACTCAGAAAAAGCTCTGACTATTTTTCTTGGATGAAGTTTAATCATGGCTTTCAGGCTATATCAAATTTTCTCGAACACCTTTTATTTTGGCCACAATGTTTACCCAAAAATTTCATGTTTTGACTTTATATACCGGGCTTTTTTTTTCATTTTACGCCTTCATGCAGGCATAACTCACGAACTGTTAGTGCTACAGACTTCAGACTTTAACCATAAGCTTAACTAGATTGCACAACGATAAGTTCAAGTGCTCAAGGTTATTCAAGGTCAATTCTTTATTTGACCTCTAATTGACATTGAAAGGTCATTGTCTGAAATCGCAAAATTTTTCTGATCCGATAGTGTTAGTTACATGTTCATAACTCATACCATTGGAAAGATGGAATGAATTTTTCCTGATCAACTGAATGTTAAGGAATCACCCATATCCTTTAGTCAGTATGAGTTATGAACATGTAACTAACACTATCGGATCAGAAAAATTTTGCGATTTCAGACAATGCCCTTTCAATGTCAATTAGAGGTCAAATAAAGAATTGACCTTGAATAACCTTGAGCACTTGAACTTATCGTTGTGCAATCTAGATAAGCTAATGGTTCAAGTCTGAAGTCTGTAGCACTAACCGTTCGTGAGTTATGCCTGCATGAAGGCGTAAAATGAAAAAAAAACGCCCGGTATTGTGTAGATGTGTCAATGTAGATTAGTCTGATTTTCTCGATCTTGATCTTGATTCTGTCTTGATCTGTTCAGTTGGACCGAACGCATTCTTTGATCATTAGAGTTAGAGCTAGAACTCATTATTGATGCATAAATATTGTTTGGTCACATCATAGATCAAATACTTCAAACAATTTATCAATAGTTATCTTGGTTTCGGTCATTGATCTTAAAATTTAGCTCTGATTCTCTCAAGATTTGCATAACTTACACTCATTATTATTTCACAATTTGATTCTTTACTACTAATAATTCAATTAAAACAAAAGTTTCTGCATTAGCGCATTTGGGTCATGATGTTTATGCAGTAAATGCACGAGCAACAACTTAATTAACGAAAAAAACTCATCTTAACACATTTCTTGGTTAATAAACCAATTTTGTGATTAAAATTTGAAATGTAATGCAAAAAGTACTAAATGAGTCTCGGTTATTAGAGGAATGAGTTGATACTTGGTGAGTTTGTATGGACATAGAAACTGAGTTAATTGGTGCTTTTAAATAATCTCTCCGATGAAAAGTTTCTAGAAAACCGGGGTCAAAGTTTAAACTACGATTGCCTTTTACTCAGTTGTGGAAACAGATTTTTTTATAAAACTTTTTACTGAGGTTTCTTGGGTTTCTTTTCAGAAAATGATCTTATTTTAGACTTCAACTTTTTATTTCCTTCAAAACAGATGAATCAGATTTTCAGTTCCACTGAACGCATTTTATGATCATAAGAGTTAGAGACTGAAACTTATTATTAATTTAGTAAAATTGTCAGGTCACAACATGAATCAAATAATTCAACCAATTGATAAATTTTTATCTTGATTTTGGCCATTGATCTTAAAATTTAAGCCTCATTATTTCGAGATTAGCATCACTTACACTCACCATTCTTTCAACAATTTGGTTCTTTACTAATTAATAATTCAATTCAATTTAATAACTTGCCATTAGCACATTCGGGTTATGATATTTATGTTGTAAATGCACAAACAACAACTTATTCAACAAAACAAACTCATATCAACCCATTTCTTGGTAAATAAACCAATTTTCCGGTTAAACTTACAAATTTAATTCAACCATAATGATGAAGACCCGAACATTTCAATACAGACTTGAGACTTAGGTAGTTTGTAGGGACATAAAAACTGTGTCCATTTGTGTGATTTGAAGACTTCTCTGATCTACAGTTTCCGAATAAATCGAGTTTGAAGTTGAAACTTAGATCGCCTTCTGTACAGCTATGGAATCAGATCTTTTCATGAAATGCGTTCTACTGATTTTACTTTGTTGTTCAACCAGAAAAGTTTGAGAAATAGTTTCTGTTAAACAGACAAGCTGAGCCCGCTCATGACTGATGGTAAATTTCTTCCACTGAATACAATCCGATCCAGATTTCATTTAAATCAGAGACTAAAATTATTGAACTATTGTCAATTAGATAAACTCAAAAAATTTGTGTTGAGATTTGAGCCTTTGTTGGCTGTGTAGGTATAAAAATGATTTACTCATATTTCTCATGCAACAATAAACCATCAACCTGAATTAACAAAAAGTTTTCCCCTTAAGTCAATTGTAAGAGATACGGATTCTGCATTTTTTTCACCCTGTTTGGACGTTAATTTCTCAGTAAGCTCAATTCAGAAAAAGCTCTGATTATTTTTCGTGGATGAAGTTTAATCATGGCTTTCAGGCTACATACAATCTTCTTGAGAATCCTTTAGTTTGGCCTCAATCTTCACGCAAAAATTTCATGTTTTGACTTTATATATTGTGTAGATATGTATATGTAGATAAGTAAGATTTTCAGTTGAACCGAACGCATTCTTTTGATCATAGAAGTTAGAAACTGCAACTCATTATGCATCCATAAATATTGTTGGTCATGTCATGGATCAAATACTCTAACCAATTCAGCAATAGTTATCTTGATTCTGTCCATTGATCTTAAAATTTTAGCTTCATTATTTCGAGATTATTTCTTCACTTAACATCATCATTTTTCAACAATGCAATTCTTTACTAATTAATAATTCAATTCAATTTAATAACTTTCCATTAACGTATTTGGGTTATGATATTTATGCTGTAAATGCACAAGCAACAACTAAACAACTATTTCAACACATTATTGATAACTAAACCATTTTTGAAGTAATGAACCGTTTGTTGTATCTTCAATCTATTAATTCATGAATGGTCATTCTTTTTTCATTAAGATTTGCAAATACTGTTCTTATCAAGCATCAGATGAAATCGCTCTCTTTATGCACCAATGCAAAGATTTTGATGACGAGGTCATGATTGAGATTGAAGAGCCAGCTAAAAATCAAAATACGCGACAGACACGTTCAATGTGCAAAAAAGTGGAAATCAAACAAGAGAAACTGAGTCCAAAACCAAAGCGACGTCGCAACCGACAAATTTAAATGGAATAACAATCTGAACCAACAAATTGTTTGGAAACCACTGTTTTGAGCCTCTATAACAATTTTAAATTTTGATTCTTTATTAAACAAAATTTCTATACTATCAAATTAAAAATATTCCGAATTTCAACTTTAACCATGATTTACTTTTCAACTATTGATATTCAAAATCAAATTCAAATATCTGATATTTAATATTAGTAGATTCACCTTGATGAACTTTAAACGATGATGTCCAGAAAGTTAGTCTCACTCAAAAAAAATTGATTCAATTTACTTTACACACGTTGCCTCAATTTATTTGAACAAAAATAATTACTTTCTAAGCAACAGCTCATTTACTGAGCAATATTGATGTTCTTTGAGATCAAATAGTAATTTGCAAATATTTTTCCGTTGAAATACAGGTTCTTACGGAATATCGTTCCTTTTACACGGTATTCGATCGCATGTTTTCATCTTACAGAAATGATCTGGAACGAATAGGGATGGATGCAAATTGTAGAATAACTTACATTTACGAAATTCATCGTCCCGTTCATGATAACTTATCATCACTTTTCCATTTATTTGACTATAACCAAGGGGAAGTAATTTGGCATATTGATCGAGTTGTTAATTATTTTCATTTTCTATACAATCAGGCAATTTTTATGCAGCAAAATATCGTTTTGATCAATGTTGATGTCTACGCTTTTGCCTGTTATATTGCCAAAGAATTAGAAAACATCTATATTGACTTAATGCTTGAATACGATGTTTTTGAATAGCCAGCATTGAGCTACATATATCCCTTAATCTGCATTTCCATTAAAACTTTATAACAATAACACTTTGAATGTTCCTTCATCATGTACTACTGATGCCATAAACCTTTGATTTACGAAAAATTTCTTGATGAATTTATAGTTGAAAACTTTGAAAAATAGCAAAAAATCACTTTTTAACCCCGATTTACTCGACAAACAATTGCTTGGAAATTAAAAGTTTAGTATCAGGAGATTCAGCTTGACAAGCTCTTTGCGTAGATGCCTTGAAAGTTAGTCTCACTAAAAAAAGAATTTTTGCCTCATTTTAACATTGAAAATATTGAAAACACTGTAAAAATTTAAGTTTCAACTCTCATTAAATCACGAAATACATGTTAGAAATTTACAAATTTTACATTAGGAGACTCAGCTCAACAAGCTCTTTGCGATGATACCTAACTTTGACTTACGAAAAATTTCTTGATGAATTTATAGTTGAAAACTTTGAAAAATAGCAAAAATTCACTTTTTAACCCCGATTTACTCGACAAACAATTGCTTGGAAATTAAAAGTTTAGTATCAGGAGATTCAGCTTGACAAGCTCTTTGCGTAGATGCCTTGAAAGTTAGTCTCACTAAAAAAAGAATTTTTGCCTCATTTTAACATTGAAAATATTGAAAATAAATCTGAAATTAATTTACACTTTAAGTATGATTAACTTATCGTATAATAGTTTTATATAGCAGATTGTAATTTTTTCTGTAAATTTGACTACAGGGTATAAATATGTATCGTTCATTCTACTCAGTTATGAATCGCATCTACGTTTTCTACAAAAAGGATTTGGAAGCCATTGGAATGGATGAAAATTCCCAAATAACTATTATTTACGAAATAAATCGACCTCTTAATGATAACTTGACACCATTTTTCGATTTATTTAACTACAAAGATGGCGTGGTAACTTGGAATTTAGCTCGAGTTTTGGATTATCTTGATTTCCTTTATCAACGGGCGCTTTTGATGGACGAAGATATTGTTAAGATCAATGAGCATGTTTACGATTTTGTTGTTGGCTTGGGAAAGGATCTTGAAAAACTCTTCAATGAATTGATAATTAATCATGATGCCTACGAATAGCTTATGTTTTTTTCATTTGATATTTTGCTGATTTTTTATTTATTTAATTTCTTTTCCAATTTACTGTAAACTTTCAAGTAAAGAGTAAAAAGTTTAATGAAAAATTTCTGCATCTAAGTGTCGACTCTAAAGTAACTTTTAAGGCCTTTCCCCATCGAAACTTTATTGTCGTATGATGCGCCATCATGATTTCCAATCATTGCGAATCATCAAGTGAGCTACAAAAAGTCAACTTTGAAAGTCAACATATTAAAAAAACTAAAATTAATTTACACTTTAACCATGATTAACTTCTCAACTATTAGTCTGACATTTAAAAATTTGATATCAGTAGATTCACTTTGATAGCTTTAAACGATTATGTCCAGAAAGTTAGTCTCAATTCAAAGAAATTTTCACCTTTACTCCGTCGCTGCAAAACTTTCCAATTATTTTCTGCAAATCAAAACTAATTTAGATTAATTTCTCACTATTTTTTTTCATCAATGTAGACGTTATTCGAAGCTTATGCGCTGGAAATTATGTTGATTCGAAAATGTAATAAATTACGAAAAGAGCTAATAGAGGCTGGCTTCGAATATATCAAATCTTGGAATCTGGATCGTTCTGGATCATTTGCTGAAAGGATCAGGGCATGCGATTCGATCACTTTTCCTGTAGTGGATAAACATAGTCTGATCCTGAAGGATTTAGAATATGTATTAGCGGTCTTTAGCAATATAATCGACCGAGTTTCGAAAAATCAAGCATCACCTGAACAAAAATTATTTGTTGAAATCGATATATCATTTTACTTGATTATAGTCGAGCCATATCCTGTCTTGATTAAATAAATATATTCCAATTTTTTCTTCAGTTATAAATAAGTGAATTTTCATAAATCGTTTATGAGCATGTGCACCTTTCCTTTCCTTCTTAAGATCGAGCTGACTTTGTGAAAAATTTGAAAAATTTACTTTTTGAATGCTTAGAAGATTAAACAACTTTTCCAAATTCTAACATTTCAAATTTCCGTACTTAACTCATGGTTTAAGAATTATATAAGCAAAGTTCAAGCCTTTTTATTGTGATTAAATTGCATAATCACTGCAACAACGTCGTTATCGTTAAATTAGATCGCGTTATAAAGATATTATTACTTTTCTCTCAAAACGAGTTCTTTCTTCTGCGCTAATCATGTTCGATTTCTTCTTTGAAGGTTACACCAAGGAGAGGGAGACCAAGAAGAACGAGTGCAACACCTAGACGGACCCCATATAATAGAGATCGATTACGAAATTTTCAACGAAATCGGCGTGATATTAGTGCATCCGGATCAAGTCCAACTGACGCACTTTGTATTGGCATTGCCCATCATCAAAATATTTCAGATTCTTTAACTTCAAATTTAGAATCTGCTTATTTAGTTTGTGGTCATTGTAAAGCTAATGTTTTTGAACATGAGAAACAGCGTGGGGACTCTTTCAGTATCTGTTGTCAGAAAGGGAAAATTATGCTCCCAACTCCACAATATCCTGATTTATTCAAGGCCCTTCTAACAAAACAGCATCCACAATCTGATCATTTCGTGAAGTTTATTTGTCAATATAATTGTGCATTTTCTTTTGTCACTTTTGGTGCCAAAATTAATGTTCCACAAGGTCATGGTAATTATTTTTTCAAGATTTGTGGCAATATTTATCATTATATCAATCCATTAGACTCAACAGCTATTGGTGGGCAGCTCTATCTTTTAGAACAAAGTGAAGCAAATAGAATCCGTTTATTACACAACGCCAATCTATCTTTAAATCCCTCTTTGATGCATGATATTGCAAACTACTTACAAGCTAATAATCCTTACGCTATTAGTTATAAAAATATGCGCCAGATTCAGTTAGAAGAGCAGATATTAGCCAGAAGAAATCGAAGACGAGCAATTGAGTATGGGTTACAGTTTTTTAATGATCCAGTTAATAGTGCTAACAGAGGTAATGTCCCTTTAGTCTCAGAAATCGCCGCTGTGTTCGAAACTGAAGATGGTGCTCCTCCATCCAACATCAGCGTCAGAGTTTATCCAAGACAAACAAATTTTTCCAATACAATTTCATATGTAAGTCCACATTTGGATCCAATGGCCTATCCTATTCTTTTCCCTAATGGTGAACAGGGTTGGAGATCTGGTTTACCTCATCAAAGTGAATTCGCTACTGCTGTGCTCAAAACGATATCTGTCAGACAGTTTTATTGCTATAGATTATTCGACAGACAGGATTCATTCAATCCTGTACTCCACGCAGGGAAACTGACACAGCAATATATTGTTGAGCTATACACTAGAGTTGAATCTGCGCGATTGAAATGGATTCGAGATAACCAAAGCAAACTTCGAACTGATACTTATGCTGGACTACTTGATGTCCTGAATTCAAGATCAGAGACTGACGGGATAAGAGCAGGAAAATTGGTTATTTTGCCAAGTTCTTTTTCTGGTAGTCCTAGAAACATGCAATTAAAATATCAGGATGCAATGGCGGTTGTTCGTCATTGTGGGAAACCGGATTACTTTATTACGATGACATGTAATCCAAAATGGACAGAGATACTTGAATCACGTTCTCCATTTGATGACATTGCAAACAGAGCAGACATTGTAGTTAGAGTTTTTGAAGGTAAAATTCAACAACTTAAAGAATTATTAGTGACTCAAAAAATATTTGGTTCTGTTATCATTCTTATTTATGTTATCGAGTTTCAAAAGAGAGGTTTACCTCATGCACACATATTATTGAAAGTTTCTGACGAGTACAAGCCTAGAGACTCAGATATTATTGATAAAGTTGTTTCAGCTGAGATTCCATCGCAAGCGGATGATCCAATATTGCACTCATTAGTTACTAAACATATGATTCATGGTCCGTGTGGACAACATAATCCCAACAGTCCATGCATGCTTGACGGTAACTGTTCAAAAGGGTTTCCAAAACCTTTCCAGTCAGAAACAATTCTGAATGAAAACGACTACCATGTTTATCAAAGAAGAGATAATGGTATTACAATATCTTTGAGAAATGGAAGTGTAACTGTTGATAATTCTTTTGTCGTTCCATACAATAAGTTTCTATTGAAATATTTCCAATGCCACATCAATGTGGAGATTTGTTCCACAGTAAAAGCTGTCAAGTATCTCCATAAGTATTTATACAAAGGCTACGATCTCGCCAGTTTGAAAGTGGTTGAGAGACGAGATGGAGAGGAGCTAGACTACGACGAAGTAACGCATTATACAGGGCTATTCAGCTACTTAGTAAGATGTTGAACGCCAATAACTTTGCAACCAGGCATAACTTTGACCTGGGAATCGAATGCAGTGAGTTTGGGGGACATTCATTTTTTATGTTTCAAGGACAAGGTCATTCAAGGTCATTTTTCGGAAATCGCTGCTGCTCATGTTAGAGGTCATTCTGAGGGCCGAACATCATTTTCGAAGACTTAAAATCTTCCTGATCAAGTTTCGACACTCTGTGATGAACGCTGCTTGAGTTATTGACATTTAAGTTTCAAAACTGCGTTAATTTACATTTTTTATTTTTAAGAAAACTCGAATTTTTTATGCTCATTAGCCCTAAATTGGAACTAATAGGCAAAAAGAATTCATCCTTAGTTGTAAAAATTGAATAAAACCTTGTTAAATAAACTTGCTTAACTCCATTCGTGTAAAGCGCTCCTGGAGCTTTGAGCAGTCACCTGAATCGCTAAAATGTGGAAGAGAACAGTGGAAAGTGGAAAATGAACTCAAGTTTTGATTACGCCCCCAATGAGCATAAAAATAAAAATGTAAATTAACGCAGTTTTGAAACTTAAATGTCAATAACTCAAGCAGCGTTCATCACAGAGTGTCGAAACTTGATCAGGAAGATTTTAAGTCTTCGAAAATGATGTTCGGCCCTCAGAATGACCTCTAACATGAGCAGCAGCGATTTCCGAAAAATGACCTTGAATGACCTTGTCCTTGAAACATAAAAAATGAATGTCCCCCAAACTCACTGCATTCGATTCCCAGGTCAAAGTTATGCCTGGTTGCAAAGTTATTGGCGTTCAACATCTTACTAAGTAGCTGAATAGCCCTGTATAAATAGCAGATATGTTGGTCCAACTGAGGCTGCTCATAGACTATTTTCCTTTCCCATGCATTATAATTCACATCCTGTTGAAAATCTACCTGTACATCTCCCATCTCAAAACTTCGTTCAATTTAATGAGAATAATGCACTAGCAGCAGCCGCAGCTTTAGCTCTTAAGCACACCAAATTAACAGCTTGGTTTGAGTTTAACAAAAGTTCAAGTCATTTTCACCTTTATCATGAAATGCCATTGCATTGTTGTTTCAAAAAAAATACAACAACATGGACGCCTCGATTGAACAAAAGTGATACCATCGGAAGATTACAGATTGTATCACCGAGACAACCAGAAAGATTCGCGTTGCGCTTGCTATTATTGAGAATTTCAGACGCTAAATGTTTTGAAGATTTAAGAAAATACAACGGAATTATTTACTCAACTTTCACTGAAGCGGCAAGAGCTAGAGGTTTAATAGAAGATGACAGTGAATGGGATGCTTGCTTGACAGAACTTTCTCAATTTGCATTTCCATCTCATATTCGAGAAACTTTTGCTTACATCCTTATATTTGCATGTCCAGCAAATGCTATGCCTCTATTTGAAAAGTTCAAAAATAGCCTTTCTGAGGACTATCTTCGTGATTTTCCGCAAGACATAGCTTACCGAAAAACTCTTGAAGACCTGCAACATATATTGGATGTTCACAAAAAGAAACTCTCAGATTATGGCTTTGACAATGTAATTGTTAATCCTCCTTTGTATCCTACCATAAGTGATAATCAAATAGCAGACTGTCATCAATGCTTTCAATCTGATTATTCACGGGCAAATTCAGAACAAAAGTTCATACTTGATCGAATAAGAAATGCAGTCAATGATCCATTCACATGTGAAAATGTATTTTTCATTGATGGCCCTGGAGGTACTGGAAAAACATATATTTACAATTGCTTAATTAATTGGTTGATTGGTGAAAATCGTGTAGTAATACCCGTAGCTTGGACTGGAATGGCTGCTATACTTTTAAAGAATGGAAGAACTGCACATAATCGCTTTGGTTTACCTTTAGAGTTTAACGAATGTTCAGTTTCATCAATTGTAGCACAGAGTCCAGAAGCTGAATTATTGAAAAAAACATCTTTGTTCATTTGGGATGAAGCATCAATGATCCCAAATCATGCGTTGCGAGTAGTCAATACACTTCTTCAGGATATAATGCGAATCAATTTACCTTTTGGTGGCAAAATATTTGTATTTGGAGGTGATTTTCGTCAAATATTACCAGTTGTAAGTTATGGAGGGAGAAAAGAAACAGTTAATAATTGTATTAAGCGTTCACCACTGTGGCAACATTTCAGCGTTTTGCGTTTGAGAACAAACATGAGAGCTAATTCCGCCTCTGATGATTTCAAGAAGTTTTTATTACGAATAGGAGAAGGAACTTACCCCAGCCATCCTTTAACGAATATTATTTCTCTACCTCGATCATACATACTTGGTTCTGAAGAAGATATTGTTTCTAAAATTTTCGGGTCAAACAGTAACCAACTAACGGCCAATTATCGCGCATTTGCCAAATCTGCTATTCTTTGCCCAAAAAATATTCATTGCGACGAGATAAATGATAGAATTATCAATATAATTGATGGATCTGAAAGAATATATTTGTCAGTAAATTCAATTGTAGATGATGAAACAGAAATATCATCACAATATCCAATGGAATTTTTAGATGCACAAAACTTTCCAGGTCTTCCTCCACATTCATTAAGACTTAAAATAGGTGCGATTGTGATGTTGCTAAGAAATTTGAATTTGAAAGTAGGACTCACTAATGGGGTAAGAATGTGTGTAAAAGCAATGTATGACAATGCACTTAAACTAGAAGTTATAACTGGAACTGATACAGGCTCTATTGTCTACCTCCCGAGAATCGATTTGACACCATCTGATACTAAATTACCGTTCAGGATGAAACGTAGACAATTTCCCATCAAGCTAGCCTTTGCGATCACTATAAATAAATCACAAGGCCAAACGCTTGATAAAGTTGGGTTATATTTACCTGAACCTGTTTTCTCCCATGGCCAACTTTATGTTGCGTTATCACGCGTGTCACTAGGATCAAATCTATTCATACAACTACCAAACAGAGGAAATGATTTACCCGTTTCAAACAAAACAGTAAACATTGTTTATAAAGAAGTTTTGTAAATTCTCACCATAATATGTAATTCACTTTCCAGATTTGATCTTTCACGTAATTATGTATGTATCGCAATCGATTCAAATATCGGAAACATTGTATTGGCAAATGAAAAAAAATTATAACTTAATTTTCGTCACATTCAGTAATATATTGAACATATTTCGATCATAAAAACCAACAATCAATTTTGCGTTCTGAGTATGTTTATATTTACTTCATTATATCAAGATCTGTAGAATGGCTGCTACCGTATTTCTTACGATCAGTCATGATCGTGGGTTCCGCTAGTTTTTGTAAACAAATTATCCCAAAACATTACCAGTTAACTCAAGTGCTTGGTTACAATAACTGGACTCAATCAAGAATATCTATTGAGTTATGATTAAAAGCTGGCAAAAATTGCTTTAGCACTTTGCTTTGGCTCAACTTAAGTCAGAGGCATTCAGCATTCGTCCACCGTGATCAAATGATAAAATATCAAAAATTTTAAGACCAAAACAGTTGCAGTATTTCAATTAAAAGAAAATGATAATTTGATACTTTTGTACATTGTTTATGTTTTATTTTTAAAATTTTTATTACATTATTAAAACAAGATAAAATTGCATCAACAATTAGTCTAATATAAACATAGAGATATATTCATTATTTATAACAATCAAGTATTAATAGGAATAAAATTGCATATCAATAATGTGTTATATGTACATGATGGAAGAAGATTACTTTAGAATTTGTAAAATTAATTAAATGAATAATCAGATTAATTAAAAGTTACTAAAGGTTTCTCGATGAGAATGGAAAGTATTTTACACAAATTGGTCATTTAAATTGTTTTGATATAATTATTGGAAGAGGATGAAAATTGATTGGATAGATCTCTTGTAATTACAATTAGTAATTTCATTTATACTTTTGGAGGGACTTCTGTTGACCAAAGTCTTTGAGATAATCAAATGAACCCAACTTGAATCCACAAAATTATCCGCAAAATTGTTAACAGTTTCATTGATTAGTTCAATTTAATCCAGCGATCAATTGAATATTCCAATGCAGCCAGCCATCTGAGAAGTAAAAGAAAAGTTAATTGTTTTGTTGACCAATCACTTGGAATAAACCAAACAGTTTCTCAAAATGTGCTCAGAAAAAAATGTTTTCCTTCTCATGATGGTCAATTAATAACCTCTCGAAAAAAAGGAATAATTTGATAAAAGTTGAACACTCAAGTTGCAACAAGACTGGGAGTTGGAACTGGGAGTAAAATGGAAACATAAATGGATTTCAAGATGAAATTAATAAACAGTTATTACATTTGAAAAGGCACTCATCTAAAAACGAAACAATGAAAAGGATCAAGAAAATTCATCTCTTGAATTGTGAGCATTTGATCAAAAGAAAAACGGCAAAAAATTCTGACAACTACAGACATGGAAAATGATGAAAAGGCTATCAAAATAATATGGATTTCATTCAATTCTGTATCTTGCGATTAATCAGTTTCAATAGTTTTTGAAATTTGTAAACTTCATGAACTGACTCAATCTGTAAAGCAAAACAAGGAAAATAAAAAAAGTTTATTTTCTCGTGAAATCACAGAACCAATTAACATGAAAAATCTTGAGCAACTTGTAATGTTTTCGATGATATATGAAGCTTTAAATGAGTAAAGTTGAAACATTTTTTTCGAACTTCAATATTTTCTTTTTTTTCTCTGTGCAAATACCTTTTCTTGTCAATTTCAGATTCAGCCATGAGCCATAAATGTTTCATTTTTCGATCCCAAGGAATAATCTCAAATGTATTACGTTTACCAGCCAATGAAGTACTTTGAACTTTACATCCGTGAAGATAAAAAACTCCTGAAAAAAGTGTGATAAAATATCTTTTAATGAGGCTGAAAAGGGTGAGAATGAAAGGAAACGATAAAAAAAAGTTTCGAACTAAAAGTAACAAAAAGTCTAGAAAACATGATTGAAAGATGGAATATCACATTACTTCCGAGTGAAGTTTTTTTTGTTCATTCAATATTCAACATTCTTCTTGGCCAATCTTGTGACAAAATTTTACTCTTAAATTTCTGTCTCATCAGCTCAAGAATCAAGAATCAGTCAGATGTTGTTGAACAGCTTTTCATGGAAATTCTGCCTTTTCTATTTTATTCTTCTTCTTTTTCTCCTTCTTTTCATAGCCTTTCTTTACCGATTATGCTCATCCATTCAATCCAATAAGCTAACATGATAATGTAACTTTGTTCTTTTTGTTACACTGATAACATTTTTATTACTTGATAAACACAGAAATGAACTTATTCTTGACATTGTTACACAAAACTGTTGGATAACTTGTCAGGCAGTTTAAATTGTTTGGATAAAGAAAAAAGGATTTTCTGTTTCACCATCTTCTATTGTATTCATCTTCTTACCTAAAGCTGTTGATGATGATAAATCTATATATGAATAGAGACAGGCGTCTTTAAGGACAAAATATCTTTGCTTCCAAAGTTTCCGTTTTTGTCCGAAAATTCCGAGATAACCTCGACAATCGAAGTCTTTTATGGCTAAAGGTTTAATGTGAATACAGCGAAGTGTTTTTTCAATATAAGAGTTGGTCTAGAAGAGAAAAGAAAAGAAGAAAAAATGCTGATCAATTACGATTATTCAATCAATTTTTGATTAAAATCAGTTCAAGAGACTATGAACATGATGAGTTACAAGTGAGGTGAAAGATGAGCAAAAAATGAAAGAATTTTTGATGGAATAAAAACTCATTTAGGTAGAAAGAAAGAAGCAAAAAAGTGGACGAAAAGGATGAAGATGGTTGAGATGATAAAGATGAAGATGACAGGAATCGTTGAAAAGAGAGAAAATTCAAGGTTTGGATTCTTTGCTGGGACTGAATACGAATTAGACTTTGCTAGCGGATGAATTTTCAAGCTAATTTCTTGATTGAATTAGAAACTGATTCGCTTGTACAAATGCAAATATCAATTTTTTGTCGTTTGTAACCTGTGGTTAAAAATTATGTTACATTGAGTTAATAGGCAAATACTAGGAAAATATTTCTAAACTTTCTGAACTTTGTATTCAAGTCGTTTCCATAAAGATTCCATTGCTTTTGCTGAGCTGAGCCTTTTTGATATCCTTAATATCCAGAAATTAAGCAAGAGAACCAAAAATTAGCTCAGAAAATTGTCTCTGAATATTTCGGCTCATCTTGGATCTAAAGTGAATTAGCATAATGAAAAAGTTTATGCTATGCCAAGAGAAGATAATGGCTTTAGAGTAGCAATAAAAATTATAACAAAATGTATTGATTGAAAAACAATCGAATTATATCCATCAGAACCTTTTGCAACTTAATTTTTAGCCAAAGGTTGTAAGCGAATGATCAACTTAACATGATTGGACTTTTGGATGAACTTACTCGACTAACTTTGTTGGCTGCCGATGATAAATGTTGTAACCAACGTTGAGCATTTTCTTCGACTGTTGTGCTTAAGTAGTTCGATGGACCATCCATTTTGTCGATCCGAAGTAAATAACGATTCTCACAATGGTTCACTGTGGATGGAGGTATCAACGTGATTGTACAATTTTGTAGGTTTATTACTCCTAAAGGATCAATGGTCTGTACAAGAGTAAAAAATAGAAGAATAAATGAGACGAAATTTAATCAAAAACTTAATTTTCAGCAGAAAATCACTTTGGATGAAACAAATATGAAGTAAAGAGCCAAGTTTTTTCTGTTCCTTTTTCACTCATTCTTCACTTTCCAATCGTACTGTTGAAAAATGTTGATTCAGATGATACATTCATGATGAATAATCACTTTCGCTGATTAATTTTTTGCAACATGTTCCAAATTGCTTCGCTAAAAACATTCAGTCTGCTTCAATTTGCATCAAATTTGCAGAATTGATTACCTTTCATGTAGTATTTGGAGCAATTTTATTGCACAAATAAAATTGAATGAATACCTTGACAATTGGGAAAATTAATAAACTAATTGAACTCTCGAGCTACTGGTTGGATTGACTGAAAATGGTTATTCGAAAATCGGGATTGCCATGTTTTTTGAAAGAAAATCTTGAAAACGAAAAAAGATTTGAACCATTTTTTATGGCGTTAAACGTCAACTTTTATAAAAAACAATTTAATGCTCGAATAGACTTTTTTCAAAACTAAATTGTGAAGTGTTGATTAAAGTGTTGTTTACAAGATTAATGTCCGTTTTTTCAGATTAAAGTTTAACTGGCATCATTTAACGATATTGTAAAAAAGCTAACAATGTTGCTGAGAAAAGTGATAAATTCAAGAAAACAAGATTGACGCACTTTTTATGCTCCAGTTTTAGTTTTTTTACACAAAAAAAGCGTTCTTCTTGAACAAATTGAATGAAAACTTTGGATTCGCTGTCAAAACTAGCAAGTTGTGAGTAAAAAGGCAATCAGCTTTGAAATTTTTTACAGTTAATTCCATGAAGTACAGATCAATCCTGCTCTACTTTTGTTTTCGTTGTCAAATAACCTAAAAGAAGATCAAAAGGAAACTTTTAACTTCTTTTCTAGTCTTACATCTTTCGATCAATTGTGGAAAGAATCGATCAAAATGGTCAATTGAACCACAAAAAAGGCTTAAAACACTATCCTTCAAACTCACTGTAGTACAAGAAAATTAAGATATCGTCGTTTGAACGTCAACAATGCCTAGTTCGTGATTCATTGCTTTCTAATAACTCACTTTTTAGACTTCTTTACAAGAAATAAACAAAACTAAACTTTCTTTTATTCCCATCAAGCAACTCAACTCCAAGAATAAAATGAAGTTACGAAAATCAAGCAAAACTTGTCAATGGAAATGAACTTGATTTCGGTTCATGCATTTTGATATTGATTTCTGGGTTTTCAGGTACTAAAGAAACCATTGAATGGGTTAAACCCATCAATTTTTAATCAGAATTTGCAATTTCAAAAGTCCAATTCTTTGGTTCTTTTCTCTAAAAACTATAAAACTAAGATTTATCGTTAAACAACATTGAACTTTTATCGGTTTATAACTCATGCCAGTGTTATGAATAACATCAATAAAGAGATTGAAATATCGAGACAAACCTTTGGTTGATTGTACCAATAGAGACAATAATCTGGCCTCAAAACAAACCACCTTTTCTTCCAGCAAAGAGATTCATTTGAAACATTGGATGACATTAAGCTGGGTGATTTACGGTTCAAGTATCCACTGAATATTTCATCGTCATCTTTCAACTCTTTCAAAGCTGATTTCAATTTTTGACAGGTTCGCACAAGTTCAAGTTTCAACGTTTCTGATCCTGTTTGAAATGAAGATAAAAGCAAAAGCATAATTTCCGAATGTTATTATCGTGCGTTTAAATTTAACTTGTTATGTGTTACATTACCTGCATGAGCTAATCTGACAACCTCAGAATGGGAAGCATCAAGAACATTCATATCATTAACACTAACAACAATATCACCAACTTCAAGGCCACAACTTTCAGCAGGAGTTCCTAAATTGGTAAAGACAGGGAAAAGAAGATAAACGAAGAGAAAAGGAAATGAAATCATTTCAGAGGAAAAAGGAGAAAATATATAAACGAAAAGTGTCAACAAAAGTTGTGTTATCAACAATTTAATCCATGTGAAAGTTGAAACATGAACAATTTTTCTTACCTCTTTCAATAGCAGAGACAACAACAGGACGACTCCCATGGATTCTGAATCCAAATTCACCATTGAGACGTTCAACTATAACAGACTTTTCAACATCTAAAAGGAAGAAGTACAAAGAAAAATGATTTTACAAATGGAAAGAGAAACAAGGAAAAAGTTGCATTTTGCTAAACACTTACTAAACGCATTGTCCAAAATTTTCTTGTACATTTCAATGGAAGCCTTGCGATGAATCATTCGGTGAGTTACAGCTTCATAGTGTTTCTTGAATCCCTTTTCCGAAGGTGTTGACTCGATGTCACCCTGTGGACTCTCGGTTAAACCGTCTCGCCCCTTGCAAGCCTCATCAACTTGCTCTTGTTTGTCAAGTCTACGTTGACCCCAAACACGAAGCTCATCATGATGACCAATGTAAAACCATGGGCATGACTTGTAAGCATCCGAGTAAACTCCAATGTCTTCATCATCGTCCTTACGGTAGCTCAACATGTCTTCAATGGTGGCTGACTTGCGGTATGGATGGGGTGACCGAGTGGCTCCTTTACGAGTCCCATGTGAAGATGTGCTTAAAGCACTGCAAGACCCTTGACTTGGACTGGGTTGACTACTGGTTGTTGTTGATGGACTACCATGGGAAGCACTTTCACCACAATGGTTACAGGTAAACTGGTGGGTACACAATGGGACTGGACTGAGTGATTTACCCGGTGAGCGAGTCAATGATCGGGTTCGCCTTTCTAACGGTGGTCGCTTACCGTTGTTTGCACAAACCTTGGCTGTTCCAGTTGGACGAGAAGACACTAGTTTATTATCATGATGATGATGGTTGTTGGGTTGCTGTTGTTCATCACTCATTTTGACTAAACTTTCAACATCACTTCTGTCTACTGATGCTCCCATTGACGCACTCTTTTTACTCTCAATAAATCGTAATTTCTTATTTAAACTGGAACCTTGAAGTCCACTTGAAGCTTCTGGAAAAATATTATCACCATTATTATTATTGTTATTAGCATTACTTGGAACATTATTAGTTTCATTACTATTATTGTTGGTTTCATTGGGAGTAGAGTTGAGGTTCTCTTGAAATTCTTTACATGGAACTGGTGATTCATGAGAATATGAATTCATTTCAATTGCATGGTGAACCTGTGATCCTGTTATTACACCTTTATTGTTATGATGAGTTCCCATCGATAACGATTCCTCATCAATTTCCTGGGAACTTTGCTGGGTCAATGAAAATTCCAAACGAGCCATATCCTGTTCAGTAGCCTGTGATGATTCACCACCCGTATTGTCCATCCTTCTCTCTTCCTCTTCCCTCTCATCTTCCTTAACGTTATTATTCCCAGACGATTTATCACCCAATAGATCGAAATGAACACCAGTTTGATGATTATTACTTTTAACTTCTTCACTTTCCTCCATTAAATGATAGCCTTTACACTTATCACTATAATCATCATCATCATCATCATCATCGTCAACCATTTCACCAATTTGCTCCTCAACTGATTCACCAAGAATTGAAGTTTCCTCTGAAAGTTTAACTCGTTTACGATTCTCATTGAAATGATCACATTTCGTTGAATCAATTTCCCTTTCAATAGTTTCTTCAGTTGGAGTCTTTGATTCACACTGGTCATCCGGCAAGTTAGACTCTGGTTGACCATCGATCAAGAATGAACCCGATGTTGTTGAATCGGAAAAGGAAGAAGGTGAACTGACTTCAGTTCTGTCAGGAAGTTCCAATAAAGAAACCTTCTTTTGAACACAATCACTTTGCTTAATCTGATCCTTCTTTTGATCCTCTTCACCTTCTTCACACACTTCGTCTTCCTTGTTATTTAATGTTCCTTCTGATGAAGATGACTCTTTAAGACCTGGAGTTGGTGAAACTGATTGACCTGAAAGCTCAAGTGATTTAAGGCCTGAAATTTCTTCCGAAACTTCAGATACAGTGGATAATTCGCCCGACAAGGTGCGTCTACAAAACAATCCCAATGCAGTCAACGAAAAGGCTTCCTTCTCATTTGTATTATTACTGTTATTATCTGACGAGAAAATGTCCAAATTATCCGATTCAACTGGATCACCTTCACTATCTTCACCAGCATTTGTTGAATCATTTGAATTTGAAGTTGCTGTTGTTGTTGAAGATGAAGCTCCTGTTCCCATTGTTATTGTGGTCAGTGTTACTTCATAAGTATCAATTGAACTCTCTTCTGATCCTTGACCAGTTTCATTTGGATTATTTGAATTATTCTCTTTCCTCTTTTCTTCCAAATTCATGTTTACTCTTTTCGTTTTCAATTCCATCTCATCTTCTAACCCATTCTTATCATCTTCAAACTTTTGTACATTTTCACTTTCGTTTTCCTCTTCTTCTTCTTCTTCTTCTTCTTCCGACTTGATTGTCACTTCTGTTGATGTTGGTGAACCCATTGAAGCTATTCTTGCAACTTCAACGATTGTGGCATAATCACGTCCTGTTGAGGAAGGATCTGATGAGAAAACTTCATGAATAGGAGTAACTGTTTCACTGTTGACACCTTGAGTTTCCGAATCAAGCTCTTGATCTGAAGAACCTTTGGAAATCAAAGAATCCGAAAGAGGAGATTCGACAAGCTCTTTGCGCCAACCAGTACATTCAAGTTCAACATCACTTGAACCCAAATCAATAAGCTTATCATCATTTCCACTTTTATTACTCAATGAACCAGATTTTCGTCTAACTCGCAATCCAATCGGAGTTAGTAGAACCTGAAAAATAAAACAATTTTCATTGAACGACTTATGTTTCAATAAAATTCATCAATAGAATGCATCAAGTTTCAGAATGAAAACTATCTCTCACTTCATTTCGCCATTCATCGTTCAAAAGCATTCAATAAAGTGTTTAAAAGCCTGCTATCAAAAATGATAGAAAAATGCCAAAATTACTTCCGTACTTTTTACAGATTTTAAATTGAATGAGAAAGCGAAAAAGGTGAAGATCTTCGAGAAATCCCAAAATTAAGAGTTTATAAGCCAATGAGAATAGACATAATCTTTAAAGCTGAGGTAAAATAATACATTTGAAAGTAATCAGTTGGTTATTGGACAAAAAGATATTAGAAACATTGTTCAGTTGAATCACATATCCTGATGAAAGCATGATCATAGAAAATTTAATGGAAAATCGAATTGAAAATGTTTTCATCGAAATTCAGTTACAGCATTGACTGGAATAGCAAACCAAATAATGAAAATGAAAACATGAATATAAAAAGCTTTTCTTTAAGAACACTGAGTTTCATGCTAAAGACATCAAAATAAACTTAAAATCTCTCAATTCCATGATGTATTGGAGCTCCAAAATCAATTTTGAAATTATCACTTCAACTCATAGCTAATAAGCAATAAAATTTTTGGAACAAAATGGTTCATGGAAATTGCCAGCGAATACTCGAAGATAAACTGAAAACGTAAAGTCAAGAAGCTTCATGAACACCTTTTACTTTCAACCTTCAATGTTGAGCTAAAATGAATAAAAAAGATTGAAAGACAAACAAGGAAAATTCATGTTAATTGAAGGATCGAAGTGATTGGCATGGTAAAGAGGAAGTTGGAAACTAGAAGAATAATGAAAAGGATATCGATAAAAATCTTGAGATGAAAATGAAGATAAAATCATCTTAGAAAGCATTGGAACAAGCCTGATGATGAATTCAATTAGAAGCGATAAATTTGCTTCCTTTTCCTCTTCCTTTGCGTTCCTTTTCACTTGTTTTCTCCTTTATCCAGCTTCTCTTTTCACTTCTCTCATCGACATGATCATCATTGAATTTTCCTTCATTTTCTTGCTCTTTTCCAAGTTATCCCAGTTGACCCTTTTCACAAGGAAACACTTGGAGTTACTTAAAGCAACTGCAAAGTGAACCTTGGGAATCCTGAAGCAATCCTTCAAAATTTCAAATAAATTCAACCCTGAAAATAAAGAAACATAAACTAAATCAAATTTCTTTTGACTTTTTTTCTCTCTTATATTCACATTCAATAATATTCCCTTCTTTACAATTCTTACAATAACAGTTGAATCATTTTCAACAATATCCATGAAAGAAGAAATAACGATCAGAGAAAAAACAAGTTGAAAAGAATCTCATTTCTTGCAGGGAATCACAGAAGATCAATTAATGTAATCATTTATCAACAATATCTTGTGATTTCCTTTTCATCACCAAATCATCAATTCAATATCAACACTGATAACTTAAACTCCCTGTAAATGTTTTAAAAACAGAAAAGCATTTAAACTTTCAACTTGCTGATAACTTCCAAATCAACTGGTTCAATATTTGAATTGAAATGTTAACAAAATTGATAAAGTAAATTTACAGTCGGAATAATACTTTTTATTGAACCATGAAACAAATTGTTTAACCAATTTCAAAATTCAATCGAAATTTGAAATGAAAAGTTGTTTTCAAATTTTCATCAAAATAAATAATCTCATTCTTCAACTTGATGGAAACTAGAATTAACTCATTTCAACATTTGAATATTTGGTGAATTGCATGGAAAAAGAAATTGCATCTTTAGATGAACTTTGCGATTAGACGAATTATTTCATTGGAAAAATTATGAATTTACATTTTTTCCTTTTCTTCTGAACTGCCGATTGCTTTGATTTATCGTGTGTTCAGATGATTCTTTGTTCCTTTTTGTTCCATTCCTTGACAAATTCATTTTCTCTTTCATCATGAATCTCTGAATGACAGATCAAGGTCAATATGTTGACACTTGGACCATCTTTATTCTGATTTTTCTTTTGTTGCTTTTTCTCTTTCCCTTTTCAGTCTATATTTATTCAAGATTATCATGATTTTTGTGACTTATATTTTGTCATCAACTTGTTTGCCTTTCATCTGTGGTTATCGAGATTCTGTTTCTCATCAAACAACTTATCATGTCAACAGAGGCGAAAGAAAGGGAGCAAAAAAAAGAGACAAAAGAAAAGAGAAAATATTGCAAATTCTGAAAGAATGAGTTGACTTGAGCATCTCATGTTGAGATTATAAAGACATGTTAAGAGCATTTTTATTAATAAACAAATAATCACTTTGACCCAGATAATTGTGATAACCTGATATAATTTGATGGGAAAAAGTAAGAAGATGAAAAGGGTAATCATGAGTGGCTCATGAAAAGACAAAGTTGACTGAATGTCAATTAACGGCAAAAAGTGAACATTTATTCCATTCTTTTTGTTGCTGCCCACTGAAATTCAGGGAATTCATTTTTATTAGCCATTAATTTTTCCTTCACATTCGTTATCTAATAACTAATAGATTAGAATTTATTTCTCACTCAAGTCCATTTACTGACCATTTCTTGAAATGAAATTCTGTCAACATTCCTAGGAACGAAAGGTTAAGAAAAGTTTTTTCGTCGAGAAAATGAGCGAAAAAGTTTCTCACAAAACTGAATAGATAATCGATTTATTGAAACCAAATTTCGTCATAAACTAATATTTTGATGGAAATTTTGCATTTTCGCTTTTCTTTTCGTCAACTTATATCGCTTTAAGTGAATATCAGAATTTCAATGAAGATGGAACAAGTTTTCTTTATTATTCCAATGTTTATGTTTTAGCTTCTGAATTTTGCTTGAATCGTTCACCATTTAAATTTTAAACATAAAAGGCAGAATTTTGCTTTTCTTTGTTCCTTTAACAATGTTGATCAAGATTTTAATGGATTTCCCTGTTGCAGAATTCATTATCAGAATAGTTATTATCTGAATAATTTCTAACCTCATTATTATTGTAAACAGTTTAAGTTTAACCCTGGGAAGGGAAAGAAGATAAAGAATGATTATGAAGATGGGAATGATAAGTTCGTTTCTCTTTTCATGGAATAAAAAAACTAAAAACTTGGAAGTATTTTTAGGTTTCAACTTATTTCCTCTTTCCTATCAACTGGCTTTTCCCGGCAACTATAATTACATTTGGATGGGAGTGAAGAGAAGGGAGGAAATTTTAAATCAAAAGAAACCCAAACAAAGTAAACATTTTCATTAACTCAATTATCTTCATGTTGAATGGATAATAATTTAAATTGTTTCATTCAATAACCAATTGCAACTGCGTTCCCATTAAAATTAGCAAAATTGTGTGGAAACAGAAATTATTTGATTTTCTTTTAAATCGAAAGGAGTGACAGAATTAACCTCAATCCATCATTTCAATGAAAGATTGTCTGGAGATCTGGAAAATACCAAACATTAGGAAACTGTGGTCACAATCAGCCATAAAATGTTTCACTTCGTTAGTCAAACTCAAATCCAAATTAATCTCTTAATATACAATTCGAACCGATTAAGAGTAATAAACCTCACTGAATTTGGATTAATCTGTGCTTCAGTCTTTTCTATGTTCATCTCTGGTCAACCAACTCAAGAAAATAGATTCATCTTAAAGCAAATAATTCGCCAATTCACAAACTATCTATAAATTGATAGTCAATGCTTCAAACTTATTGTTACTTTTCAGAGAGTGAAATATAACATTCAAATGTATGGGTTCTAAGCACACTCAGTGAGAATGTTTTCTCGCTCAATTCATTAAAATTTTTGTCAATTGTTCTAATACTTATTCATCCATCATACAATCCAAGATTAACCTTTAGTTTGAATTGTAAAACGTTTCAAGTTTTATTCAAAAATATTCATTTTCACTACAAAGTAATTTAAAAAACATTTATTATTGTCAAATATCAAAGTTTAATCTGGGAGGGAAAATTATTCTCACTGGGAGTTCACCAAAGGATTGAATCAGATCAAATTTTAGTTACATTTTTTCATTTTCAAATAATCATTGATTCAATTTTTATCCATTTTAACTTTAATTGTTTGGTCTAATGTTAGCAAGTTTCCTGTTATCGAATTACAGAATTTTCAAAAGATTTATTTTCGTTTTTCAGTCTTCTATTTCAGATAATGTCTTTAGGCTAAAAGATGATTCTTTCGAGAGAAAAAAATTCTACTTTGCTTGACCAAGAATCAAAAATATTTACAATTGAATTTGGAATGCTGTGAATTTGCATGAAAGATTAATGGAATTTTCAACGAAAGAATAAATGTTTTTTGTTCGAAAGAGAAAATCATATTTCAAATATTATTTGGCATTTTCCAGATTGATTACAATCCATGTATCTGTGATGATCCTCATCAGATTCGATCAATAACCTTCTGGTTTCCCTTTTCTCGAGTTCCATCATCAACTTGTTCTTGCTCATCTTTTCCTTTCTTTCCTTTATTTCTCATGAATTCACCAATAAAGGCAAACTGAAGAAGGAAAAACTCTTGACTAGTTTGATATTTGTTAACAATATCGCACAGCAAACCATTTCTCATCATCATTATCATTACCATCATCATTGAGAATTTTTTTTCCTTGGAAAAGTCTTATTTCTCTTGTGAAAACGAAAAATGATGAACCCGAAAAACTGACAAACGAATAAATGCATTTCATGATAGAAAAGAGCTGGATAAATGAATATGAAAACATGAAACCATATTGACAAGATGTAATCAAAAGTAATCACAAATTTCATTGGAAACAGTCGAGTAAATGTTCTCATTATAATAATTTGTTTGCCAATTGAACATCAATCCATTTGCTATTCATATTGTTGATTCAATCAAAGTTACCTTTCCATTCAATTCGAGTTTCAATTAGTTCATTCAGATAATCATGAGCAACTTTAATTGCTATTCCATTGTCAATTTCTTTCCATTCTTCCAATTGACTTGTTCCATCATTTTCATGAGCTTTTCTTTTTCTCTCTTTTCTTCTCTTCTCTTTCAATTTACATTGTTTTTTTCACCCAATTTTCTGGGATTCAGTTAATTCTCTGACTTTTTTTCCTTCCAAATATCATGAATTGATAAATGATGGTGAGAATCTAATTTTCTAATAGTTTCATGTTGACACAGAAAAAAAGCTCAACTTTATTTATTGTCTTGTATCACATCAGGAACATGATTAGAGTTGGAAATTGTGATTCTTTCTCGATTCTGTAGCAAACTCGACTTGATATCAAAATGTCGACTCAAATTATAACTTTGATTGCAATCAAGTTTGAAAAGAAAATGAAACAAAAGAAAAGATTAATTTCAATGGTTACCTTTGATTCAGTTTGAGAGTCGAACAGAGTTTTATTCAATTCGACTTCACCGTCAGCCTTGGTTGATGGAGAAACGGATTTAATCGTTAGAGTTGAATCATTTTGTTCAGTGGAAGACAATGATGGCTGAATAAATTCCTTTTCATCATCATTCTCTTGGTATTCACTTTCATCGAAACCTTTTCTTCTAACGACATTTTCTTTTCCTCCTTCATCTTCATCCTCATCATCTTCCTCTCTGGGTGACTCTTCATTAGCCGTGTTATAAATGGATGAACCACTTCCTGATGTTTTCCGAACAATTGGTTTAGAAGAAAAGTCAAAGCATTCCGTTTCATTCAAAAATTGAACTTCATTTTCATTATCAAAAGGTTCACTTTTTACTGGCGAAGAAAT
Source organism: Tetranychus urticae (assembly GCF_039701765.1). Taxonomy (NCBI): domain Eukaryota; kingdom Metazoa; phylum Arthropoda; class Arachnida; order Trombidiformes; family Tetranychidae; genus Tetranychus; species Tetranychus urticae. Next base: position 16,478,552 of record NC_142958.1, on the reverse strand, counting down.
GGCAGAATTGTTGGTCACTGAGCTTTCCGAAGATAAGCGTTTAACTGGTTCTTTCAGTTGATTGGCTTGTTCAATATCAACATGAACATTTGCATCGCCAGTCTTTTCATCCCAAGACACTTTTTCCTTGAAACTTGAAACATTCTTAACCTTTTCTTTTTCCTTGGACAAGCCTTGCTTAGAAGGTGTGAGTAAAGCACTTGACAGATCACTAATCAGTGTAGGCGAGTCGTAGTCATCATCCATCTCAGTCAATGAATGATCACCTTCATCAGTCCCTTCACCCGAAACGAAAGCTTTGCTCGAAGAGCTGCTTGATGCACTTCTTCCGTCACGCACCTCATACGATCCAAGAGCAGGTGACTCATTGCAATCTGCAGTTGGACTTGAACCATCTTCAAATCCTGGCGGTGGATACAGTACTGGACCATTTGGACTAGTAAAAAAGTCGGCTGCAACCGAATGACGTCGATAAAGGCCGATATCACGAAGGGAGGAAATGTGATTGGTCTCAGTATTGGATCCATCCAGGTTGGATAGGGAATGATAATTGGTGTGTTCATTCATTTGATCAATGGATATTGACTTGATGACACAAGGTTGTGCTAAAGGTAATTTGGTTGAAAGTTCATTGGAATGAGCTTCACTTGGACACTCTTTTTGGACTCCATTTTTCGCTATTGAAGCAGATGCACTTGCTTGGACTGGTGCTGGCGTTGAATGCCAATCAACTTCCTTGGCCAACTCGGTGTCATCAATTGAAGTTGACAGGCTTCGCTGGACCTTCATTCGAACTCGAGTTCTAACCTTGGATTGTCTTTCCTCTAAAATAAACTCTTTAACTTGCATATTATAATTGCTACGAACTTTATCCCTTCCCTTTGCTTCTCTCCCATCAAGGTTTACCATTTCATTATTTTTCACATTCTCATCCTCATCATCACTGTCAACCTGAGACGATGAAGATAAACAACTATTGGAACGACTAGGATTACCTTTTCCAATGTTATTTACATTTTCATTTACATTATCATTTCTGGTTCGCCTATTTGAGGCTTGATGATGGTTATAAGAGTGATGATGATGGGAATGAGCATGAGCACGATGGACTCGCTGAGTTTTATACTGAACTTGAGGTTGTGAGTATTGTTGCCTGTGTTGATGGGAAGAGCAGCTAAAGTTTTTACTCGACTCATAAAAGGTTGATGAGTTGGTCTCATAATCATTATCGTGATCAATAAACTTATTTGGCAATTGATTCCAATGAGCATCTGGCTCAGCATCACAATTATCCTCTTTACTGGGTGACTTGGAACCTGAAGCTCGAGGAGACAAAGTCAGATAATCGGGCAAAGGTAATGAGTCAGTCAGATGATTGCCTGAAGGTAATGAACTTTCAGTTTGAGTTGCATGAGTTTTCATTACAACTCGTCTTATTGAACGAACCTGTGACTGTTTACTACCAATTGGTGTTGTTGGCTGTTGATTTGGTTGAGTTAATGATGAGACTGGATTGAAATAAGGTTGACAGTTGAGATGATTAGGCTGGTTAACCAGGAACAGGGAAGAGTTGCCAATTGATTCGCATCTTTCAATGGATCTAAATGAACCGGTAATCAGTCTTTCCTGTGACTGAGTTCCAAGATTATTGGAAGTAAATGAATGTTGACTAGACTGACGGTAATTGGCACCGGATACTGAGGCAGGGTACGATGATCGCGGGGTGAGCAGTGTGTTTTTGCTGTTCAATGGATCGGGTGACAGTTGATTGAGAAATGGATCCATTGAGGTTGAACTAGTACTTGTGTTGGCCAAAGCTGAAGATAAACTGTATCGATGTGATGATAAATCTGTTGGGTGAATATGATGAACATGTTGTTGTTGAAGGTGATAGTGATCATGGGTATTGCCTGGTGTTGCTGACGAACTTGATGGGTTGCACGGTGTTTCAAGTCCAGAGGCAACTGTGTTACTTCGAATTAAATTGGAACAATCAAAGCTCACATGTTTAGTTCTCTCGTCACGCTGGTCGATTGGATAGTCCACTTTGCTTGCCCCTGGATTGGATGGACGTAAAGCAGATGAACCTGTTCTCACTGCCCATGAATCGCTTAATGAGTTACCATTACTGTTGCTATTGTTGAGTTCATCGACACTTTTACTTGAAGAAGACGAAAAAGGTTGTGAATCCTAAAAGAAAAGTTGATGGAAAAAGTGTTACTAAAGATATTTTTCGTCAAGAATTGTTATTCACCTTTGATGCTTTGAAATCGAGCAAATTTGGTCTATTTTGTTGAACTCCTTGTTTATGGTTCAATTTATATCCTTCATTGAATTCTGTAAGAACAATTGATAAACAGTTCGTCAAAGGCTGCATCATCAAAGACGACAGTAGTGAAAATTTGCTTGCTCCAGCACACTTCGACATTTTGCTCGAGAAAACGCAAAACTTGCAAGTTTATGAAATAAAACAGTTTGAGTTAAGACATTGAGCTTTTTTCCTCTCAATCTTGACTTTTGAACCTTTCTTCTTAATTTTGAATGAAACTGAAAACAAATGCATTTTCATCTTAAGAGGAAAACAACTTTGAAATGGAAAAGTTATTTGAAAAAATTGTGTTGAACCAGACTCCAATTTCGTTGTAGCTGAACATTAATTTCGATAATTTAAAGCTTTTAGAGCTTTTCATTTTTTTATTCCGTAAACCTTGAGTTTCAACTTTACAGTTTAATGTCATGTCTGGAACCAATTTAGAAAAGGTCGGCTGTTAATGAACATTCATTGATCTTAACTTTTCCGAGAAAATATTAGCAGCAACAATTTCGATTTACAATATAATGATTTGCAATCAATAAAAATGCATTTGTTTGGCTGAAAAGTTTCAAAAATGTTTATAAGTTTTTGCATGAAAAATAAAATGCTTAACTGCTTCTCGTACTGCACTAATGATTCGGTCATTTTCGGTTAAGAAACAAAAATTGGTGTTCTTTATGTAAAGATCATGCACTTAATATAATCTATCAATCTTTTGAGAAAATATTCTTTTTGAATAAACTTTTGAATTGAATTTTAAAGCAAACATAAATAGAAATGAAAACAGCAGAATTTGCATTTTCATCTTTAGATTGAAACATACCACTTGGCTGACTTGTGCTGACTGGAAGTCGTTCATTGGCTCGGAAATGGGATGAGCTGTTGCCTGTAAATCGTCCAGTCCAACAGTTCCTCGACTCCAACAGTGCAAGATTTCTAGGCTTGGGTCTTCTTTTGAAACCTCCATCCGAATCTTCATCTTCTTCATCATTCCTGTAACCAGATTTATCAATAACTCGATTTCTAGTTTATGCAAAGTGCAAAAAAGCAAAGCAAACGTTAAAAGACAATAAAAGCAATATTTCATTGAATCAACGAAAAGGGATTTGAAAAGTATTTTGAATAATATCTCATGAGTGGACAACATTTCAAAAAGCCATTTCATTTTGAAAATGAATTTTTTATAACATTTTATAAAGAAAATTGAAATGCAAATTATCCAGACAGAGAGAAAAAAAGATGAATCGAATAGAAGAGTAATCAAATTGTCAATGTGCTTAATTGACCGCTGAAAACCTTTCAGTTCAAATCTTCCAAAATGATGGTAATTTGATTCAATCTGTTGAAATGAATTATCACGATAAAGCAATGATAATAAGCAAATGATAATCTCAAGGGAAACTGATATTGAACTCGGATTTACACTCCTTGCAAGTCACATTAATGAAACTCCAAGTTTGATGTCCATTCAAACTCCAACTAAAAATAATCAAAATCCACTTTTCCTCTCATCAAATTACTTTTAAATTGATAAACTGGACAGCAAAAAATGAGTGAAAAGATAATCTGAAAATCGTCAAATAATTTGAATAAAATGCAAATGTAAAGTTTAATCAAGTTTCAAATTGAAATTAAATATTTCTCTTGAATCTGAGTCTAAATCTTATTCATGAATAACAAATGACTTTAATTAAACAAAGTTAATAAATGATTATAAAGTTATTTAGACATTAACTTTACCTGGAAATGACAATTTCAAAGGATTCAATGAGAGAAGCTAATTTTTTGCCTAAAAATTTTCATCGAATCAGTTGAAGAGAGAATCAATGAAAGAAGGAAAAGTTGAAAGGAATGAAAATAATGGATTGAATTGTCGTAATTATCCAAGCTTTTTTCATTCTCAAGTTATGAATAATGTTTTCATTAACATTCATGTCGTTAGTATTAACCTGGAAACAGAAAATATCAGAATGTTGAAAAAAAGGTTAACTTTTTTTTTCTTCCCTTTCAACACATTAATCTGAATAAAGAGTTGATATCTTTCTTCTTGTTCTGACTTTTACCAACAAAAGTGAAAATAATAAGCAAAATGCTGGCAAATGTTGATAACAATGGTTAAGTTGTTTCTTTAAAAAGGCTTGGCTCAGGGAGTTGTTATTTTATGAGTTTTTTGGGTTGGGATTGATAAGCTCATGAATATGGCCAATGCAAGACACAAACTGGTAACCTCAATAAGACTCATGATTAAGGGAGAGGTTTATCTGCCTTCGAACTATCATGTTTACACTTTGAATATTTTGGTGATGAATTTGTTCCACCTGACATTTATTGCCATTTCAAATAATCTCGACTGAATTTCTGTTCTATTAAACTTTACAGAGATGTTTTTTCCCAGCGAATTTCAATTGAATTGGAAAATATTAATTCATTTATTATTTATTTTATTCATCAACAGGAAAAAATAGAAAATTGTTTGATGAGAAATTTTCTTCTTCTGAACTCAACTGTTGAAGTTTCAATAAAAAAAGACTTTGAAATTTTTCTTTTTTTCTGTTGGAAAATATTTGAAATTTCTTTGGATGTTTACTGGGAATATTTTCAGATGAAATTATCAATAACAATTCAATTTTTCTCTCGATTCGAATTTCATTTTTGATATTATTTTTCTTATGAATTTTCTGCTTTCTGGGTTTTCTTTTCTTTTTTTTTGATTGGAATGAAGTTGAAAGGAATGAAATTGAAGATTGATGGACTCACCTAAAGGTTGCTTCATGTTCTGGCTCTAAATCAGTTGAACATTTTCCTTTTTGCATACATGAGAAGAGATATAAATTCTTGTTACATGGATTAGTATCTGGAAGGTGACTTGTCGATAAACAGCCAAAAAGTCCTCTTTGATGGTAAATGTTGTCTTCGAAAACTTGAAGTTCTTTTCTGTTGATGCAATATTGTTCTCTAATGTCTTCTCGAGAATAAATTGGATGACCTTTTTTACTTCGTAATCCACCGAAAGGTGTTCCTTTCCTTTTCATAACCATCTCATCGTCTGAATAATAAGTAACTGGATCATCGGAAAAGTCAGCCTAAACAGCAAATGATGAGGTAAACAAGAATATGCAACAGGAACAACAAATTTAGAATCAAATTTTCAATTTTCACTCTAATTCGAGTTTCATTTATAAAAAGCTAATGAGTAAAACTTGAAACACAGAGATTGTAAAGTGAACACAAGTGATTCAGATGATGAGGAAAGAAAGGAGAACAAAGGAATAACGTAGAGAAAACTGATGAAACTTGGTTAATAAAGTGAACATGGAATCTGTTATCATGCAATGAAAGTTTCACTACTTGATGATGCCATCTATATTTGGGCAAAGATAACAGAACATTTTCAACTCTTTCAATCGAAAAAAATTGCTGAACAGAGTTTATAACTTGGATTTGAAACTTTGGTCAAAAATTCAAAGCGATTCACATTATTCTGCATCAACATTTTTGAATAGTTTTCTTTTCTTTTATTGTTTTCATGCTAATATTTTAAATTGCTAGCCAACTTACTTGATCAATATTGATTAATGATTATTGATCAAAAATAACTAAAATTAATGGGCGCAAATGAATATTTAATTATTCTGATAAAAAAATGGAAATGTGGAAATTGATAGAAAATTATTTATTAATTATTATGCAAAGTTAAACACGACTGAAAATGTCGCTGAAAATAATTTTTACTGTTGACACAAATATAGTCGAGACATTAAATTGAATTTCAAGCGTAAATCAAGACAAAAATCGAAAAGTCGATTACAATGGCAGCTTGAACTATTTGACAATTAGACATGAAAAATAAATTAAGTGATCGATGTGATCAAAGGCACAAAGTTTAAATTTTATTATTGTATAGCTTTAACACGCGATTAAATCAATATTTCAATAGCAATTCAAATATAAAAAATTTACAATGAGCATAAATTTGGAAATAACTAAGAAATTTTCTCTTTATGATTTCACAAATTAAACAGTTTTCGTACATAAATGTCTACAGTTGCTGCTCCCATAACAGAGCCGAAGCAAAACGTAAGCGGTATTTTCGATCATCGGCTGGCCTCAAATAGATATTGCACATGCTAAAGCCGTGGAAGCAATCGAAAGATTCATGATATCAATAAAACTTTTGCTCATCTCTCAACCTGATTAAAAAAATTATCTCATTATAAAATTTTTTCCCTTTAGAATTTCTTCTGTTCATTTCAATCGCAGTGAAACTGCAATGTCTATTGGCACTATTCTCAAAATTGAAAAGCTAAAGGAAAGAATTTTCGATCTTTTTCATGCTATTATCGGCTGGCCTCAAATAGATATTGAACATGCTGAAGCAGTGGAAGCAATCAAAAGATTCATGTTATTCGGAAAGATTTTGCTCGTCTATCAACCTCATCCGAATGCAGATCATCCAATACCACCAACTAAATGGTTCACCTATTTGTCCGTCACTATTGACCTCTGTACTTTGACTACTGTTATTCGTTTAATTTGTTGCTTTTTAACTAATAATCTATTAACTTTGGCTTATATGGGCGACATTTTTATTGGCATGAGAAATTCATATGCACTTCGATTATTAGCTGTTTGTGGTATAACTTGTTTGGGTGGGTTCCGAGCCATATCATGTTACTTGATCCGAAATGGATCGCTCGATTGGACTAAAGTGATTGATAAAGCAATGATCGATGGATGGAAACCTGAAGTGCTCAACATGAAGGAATTATATTGTTTAAAATGGAGACAACAGAGTGTTTTCATAGCTCGACAAATAGTTAGTACGTCATTAATCGTTGCTGTAGTTTGGATAACATGCTGGGTTTGTTTGACAATCAATTGTGCAACATTCAACTTGACACTACAAAGTCCACTTGTTGCGAGTTTATTCACATTTTGGCAAGCAATTGCACTCATTTCAGTGATTTGGTTTGTTCCGCAAGTTGCTTGGATTGCTTTTCTTTATGGTATAGCATTTTTTTACGTCATTAACAAATCGAATTCCGTTTATAGCGATTTACAGGCAGCATTAAAATTGAAACGTATGCGATCTTTAGCATTGAAAAAACTTTACAACCAGAATATTTTATTCCTCAACGAATTTGATTATATAAATCGCTTGATGCGTTACATTGGTTATTCTGGTTACACTTTAGTTAGTTTAGCTGGACAAGTTGCTATGCTTTACTCATACCTTGGACTATTTGGAATGCCATTAGCTGATCTTGGTTTGGGCATCATCGGCTGCAATACAATATTTCAGATTGGTTTGAGTTCATTTTTAGCAGCCAAATCAGTGTCCAAAGTATGCATTGACTTGAAAATTATGCAACAAATATAGCACGTTCAATAGTAATAATACTAATTTTAGTTGTTTGTTTTAATTCATCAACAGATTGGACTTTCTTACTCTCATTATCATAGGATTTATCAAAACAATATTAATATTGAAACAAGACTCAAACTCAATGTAAGCATACTCATAATTGTGCAATTGACATCAACATCTTGTTAGTTTCTTTATAATTTAGATCGATTGAGCAGCCCGTTCGTTGGCTTTTGGGTCGGGGATTCATTTATGAATGATAATTTTGCATTCATTCAAGTAAGTTTTGATTTCAGCTTTTAATGATACTTAATGGACTTATCATTCAGTTTTACCTCAAAATTTCATTTTTTCGTTGATTGTAGTATCTTTTCGAAACGTGCTCCAATATGATGCTCATAATTGTTACAATGTCGAACTTCATTTGGCAAAATTGAAGCATACATTTTATCTACCAATGAAAATTATGCCACAATAAAAAGAAACCTTTTCATGTATAATGCGACAATCTATTATTTTATCCGATAAAAAAAGGACTGAGCTTATTTGTGGAATCGAAAAAATTCTTTGATCAGTAGTTTTCAATAAAATTGAATTCACCGAGGACTCCAATATTCTAGCGTATGGAGTGATTCAAAATTAACTTGTCCGTGAATAGAACTCTAGCTCGAAATTCAAAGTTTTTACATTATGACCTTTGCATTACTTTCAATGTTCAATAGCTGTGAATTCAAATACAATACGAACATCTAGTTCACAATCTAAGCAATTGATTTCCTGAAATGGTGAACATTAATGTGATGATTAAATGTGCATAAAATAAATTATTTGCAATTAAACCCAAAGCAGGTGAATAAATCGAACTATGGAAATTGATGAAAAATTAATTTCAAAAGTTAAACACGAATTGGCTGAAAATAATTTCTGATGTTGCCACAATCTAGTGAGAACTCTTTATTGAATTTCAATCATCGAAAAGGTGAGACGAAAACAAATCTAAAAGTCAATTATAATTGAAGCTTAAGCAATTGAATTGACGATCAGGTATAAATGTTAAGAAGTATAAATAATATGCATTAATACTTCAATGTTCAACTTTAATGATTGTATTGATTTAATAGATGAAATCGATATTTTAATAGAAATTCAAAAGTAAAATGAAACAATAAGTATCAGAGTTACTCGAAATTTTTCCTCATGTTTTGCAATTATTATATTCCGATTCCAATGACAAAATGACTTCTGTTTCTCAACTGAAAATAAAACAGGCAAATAAAAACGTAATAAGCGGTCTTTTTTTATGCTACAGTTGGCTGGCCTCGAATAGATGTTGAAAACTCTGAAGCTGTGGAAGCAATCAAATGATTCATGTTATTCGGAAAGATTTTGCTCGTCTATCAAAATCACCCAAATGCAGATCATCAAATAATGCCGAGCAAACGGTTCCGTTTTTTATCCTTCATTATTGACTCCACCACTTTAATTACTGTTATTCACTTAGCTTTTGGTTTTTCCCAGATAATTTACTAACTTTGACTTATTTGGGTGACATATTTGTTGGCATGAGAAATGAATATGCACTTCGAATGAATGCTTGTTGTGTTGCTTGTTTGGGTGGTTTCAGAGTCACTTTAGATTCACTTTGACTACTGTTATTCGTTTGATTTTTGCCTTTTACTGTTAATACATTGACTTTAGCTTATATGGGCAAATTCGAATGTTAAATGTTTGCCAGTTTTAGAGCAGTATCGTGTTACTTGGTACGAAATTAATCCCATGATTGGGCCAAAAAGATTGATAAATCAATGATCAATGGATTGAAACCTGAGGTGTTCAACACGAAGCAAGCAGTTTGAAATGGAGGCAAAAAAAGTTTTCATTACACGACGAATAGTTAGTACATCATTAATCATTGCTTCAATTTGGTTCATTTGTTTCGTTTACTTAGCAGTCGATTGTAAGATAGTACATGGCACTACAAAATCCACTTGTTAAATGATTTTATAGATTTGTGCACGTGATGGAATCAATATTTCAAGAGAAATTCAAATATAAAATGAACAATAAGTAAAAATATCAGAGTAAATATAAAATTTTCTCCTTTTATAATTTCCTCTGTTCATTTCAATCGCAGTGTAATGTCCATTGGCACTATTCTCAAAATTAAAAAGCTAAAGGAAAGAATTTTCGGTCTTTTTCATGCTATTATCGGCTGGCCCCAAATAGATATTGAACATGCTAAAGCTCTGGAAGCAATCAAAAGATTCATGTTTTTTGGCAAACTTTTGCTCGTATATCAACCTCATCCTTATGCAGACCATCCAATACCACCAACAAAATGGTTCACCTACATGTCCGTCACTATTGACCTCTGCACTTTGACTTCTGTTATTCGCTTAATTTGTTGCTTTGCAACTGATAATCTACGAACTTTGGCTTATATGGGCGACATATTTATTGGCATGAGAAATGCATATGCACTTCGATTGTTAGCTGTTTGTGGTATAACTTGTTTGGGTGGGTTCCGAGCAGTGTCGTGTTACTTGATCCGAAATGGATCACTCGATTGGACTAAAGTGATTGATAAAGCAATGACCAATGGATGGAAACCTGAAGTACTCAACATGAAGAAAGCATATTGTTTGAAGTGGAGACAAACAAGTGTTTTCATAGCTCGACAAATAGTTGGTACATCGTTAATCGTTGCTTCAATTTGGATAACATGTTTCCTTTATTTGATGTTCAGTAGTACAGCATTCTATTTGGCCATACAAAATGCATTTATTTTGAGTTTCTTTGCATTTTGGCAAGTAATTACACTCATTGCAATCATTTGGTTTGTCCCACAAGTTATTTGGATCTCTTTACTTTATGTCATAATCTTTTTTTATGCGATCAACAAATCAAATTCAATTTATAGCGACATACAGGCAGCATTAAAATTGAAACGTATGCGATCTTTAGCATTGAAAAAACTTTGCAACCAGAGTATTTTATTCCTCAACGAATTTGATTATATAAACCGCTTGATGCGTTACATTTCTTATTTTGGTTACAATCTAGTCAGTGTAGCTGGTCAAGTTGCTATGCTTTACTCATACCTTGGACTATTTGGAATGCGATTAGCTGATCTTGGTTTGGGGATCATCGGCTTCAATACTATATTTCAGATTGGTTTGAGTTCATTTTTAGCAGCCAAATCAGTGTCCAAAGTATGCATCAACTTGAAAATCACAAGATACGCTAGTTTTTAATATAATTTTATTTCATCAACAGATTGGCCTTTCTTATTCTCATTATCATAGGATTTATCAAAACAATTATAATATTGAACCAAGACTCAAGCTAAAGGTAATTATCCTCATCAATTCCGTCGTGTAATTTGTGAAATATTGTCTTTTCAGTTGCTTTATAACTTAGATCGACTTGGCAGTCCGTTCGTTGGTTTTTGGGTTGGTGAATCATTTTCCAATGATAATCGGGCGTTCATCCAGGTAAGCATTAATCTCAAATTTCAATGATACTTTGATTAAAATGTTTCCATTTTACTTAATAATCTATTCCAACGTATCGTTTGCACTAATTGCAGTATATTTTCGAAACATGTTGCAATATGATGCTCATAAGTGTTACGATGTCGAACTTCATTTGGAAAAATTGATATAAAGTCTCTAATTCACTAATTACTCACAAATGTGTAAAACAAAAGAAGCCTCTGCATACGTTAATGTATTACTTGATTCAATAAAGCATAAGTCAAAAAGTTCTTGTTGCTCCTGACAAGTTGTGAGACGTGTTCAATAAGATGCTCATACAGTGATCCCTCTCAAAATGCGAACTTCTCAAAGTGCGACGTGAAAGGTCGGTTTACGGTAGCTATCTGAATAGAAGGCTGCACAACTTGCTTTCACTACAAGTTTTGAGTTCGTATCACGGATCGCTCTTGTGAGTTCTCACTGAACAGATGAATTACTGTGAACTTTAGATATCTCTTTAGAGATGGAATACACAAATCAAGAATACTGAGAGTTATACGAGAATAACTTTATTAAACGAAATTAAGAATATTGTGAATTTGAATAAGTTGAGATTTCTTGAGAAATGAGAAGCTAAACAATTGAGTTGAAAAGCTTAATGATGGTTTACAAGAATGGTTTAAGTTGACTTACAAATGAATTTGTGAAGTGAATCAAAAAGTAAGATAAATTTGGTTTTATACCAATGTTGAAACAAAGAGTAAATTTTGGAGGGAACAGTTGGAGAGTAAAAAGGTTTCTCTGTCGAGCTTTGTCTAAAGTTGGCTAATCAGTACGAGTGACTAAGTTACTCTTATCAGCTAATTAGCACTACCAAAGCTATATGGCTTTTACCTTGGTGACATGTCTTGAGACATAAACCAGATACAGATATCTCTCTAGAGATTGTAGCCTTTTTAGTGTAAAGGGATTAGACAGAGGTGAGTTATTAGGTTGAAAATGTTAACCATAAAGAAAGAGATTTTTACCTTTCTTTCTTTTTGTGCTCAAATTTTGCAACTTAATTTTGTGGGAGGATTAACCAGGATTTGTGGTCAATTTACATGGTTTAGGAATCTGAATTTAAGAGTTAAAATAAACAAGAACTGCATTTTGAGTTTACAATTAGGGCTGAATTATATTGTTTGAGCAATTGGGTATCTGAGGGCTAACAATTAAGGTTTGATTTAAATGAATAAAATGAATTTAAATGAATTAAATGAAAATGAATCTAGAGATTCGAGTCAAGGAGTAAAGCAATGAATAAATTCAGTGGGTAAGATTTCTACCTTACACTTCCCTGAATTTGAGACCTTGATTACTCAGTGAATTTATATCGATGCAGCACGACTTGATGCTGAATCTCGTGAGCTTGATCTCTGTCTAGTTGGATAGAAAATATGTGATCGGACTTGGCTTGGATTAATTTGAAAGGGCCTTTGAATGATTGTGGCTTGAGAAGATCCAGATTGAGTGGAGCGATTTGAAAAGTTGCTTGTGTCCGATTGATTCTGAACTCTTGGAAGTCTTTGAAATGGACTTGGTGGAATTGGAATCGGAATGATTCGTCCTTTTCCATACCTGGATGCAGATGAAGGTGGAGAAGAAGAAGAGGAAGAAGAGCCGGAGGAAGATGAGGATGAGGATGAGGAAGAAAAAGTTGAATGGGAAGAAGAAGTTGAAGTTGTTGATACAGATGAAGAAGAAGAAGTTGAAGTAGTTGTTGTTGTTGATGTTTCAGAGAATGAAACAGGGGAAGATCTCGGGTTTGAAGCAGGAGGAGATGGAGTCCTGATTAAATCTGCAATATATGAGTAGATTGAAGATGAAGGTGACGGAGGGTGATCAAATTCAATCAGCGGAGGTGGGAATAATGGAGATGCTTCTTCAGCACTATTGTGTCTTCTTTTCCTTGTTGCATTTGATGCTTCAGAGTCAGAGTTAGAGTTTGAGTTTGAAGTAGCTTGAGCTACATTTTCTTGAGACCAATTTGAATGAATGGAATCATTTGATTGAGATGATGTGGAATGTTGAGGGGAAGCCGGAGTTGTAGGGATTTGAACTGGAATAAGTGGAATGATTGGCTGGCTTGATTCAGATTCAGAATCATCTGAAAGATCGATGAGGGGGAAATCTTTTTCCAATCGAGGGCTATTTGAAGGAGCAGGAGGAATATATTCAGGAGGTTCAGTCCATTCATATTCTGAGGTGATAGATGGTGAAGAAGATCTTGAGGAAACTGAATGAATTGATACATTGCACTCAGAACCAAAGTTTGAATATTGTGAAGAGGTAGGAGATGAAGCAGGAGGAACGCAGGGCGCTTTAAATTCAGGCTTTCCATGTCTTAGGACATATGCCCAATCTGCTGGCCAACGAGCTTGTTGAGTTTCAACTCGTTTGCGATAGATTTCGAGAAGTCTTGAGACTTTCGCGTTTCCACACGTTCGAGTGATGTTAGCATGATTGATTCCACCAAACTTTCGAGACATTGTTTCGATGTCTTGCCAGTATGCCATATAAAGGTTCATTCCTGTTATGGCTTCGACGGCTGGAGAGTGGGGTTCAGCCTTGATGGTAAAACCAGGAAGCAAAAGAAATGAAACAAGTGAAAGAGCAGCAGGGGAACCAGAATAAGGAGAGAAGAATTGGGTAATCTCCCTGAATTTGTGCTGAAGGGCCTCTATCTCATCATCATGTAAGTCGAGAGATCTCATTAAGTTTATCAGGCCAGAACCTACGATTGCTGTTGCAGTGAGAAAGAAAGCGAGAATCTGATCTCGAATTGATTCAAAGGATTTAGCAGACTTTATGTCTTTTGGTGTTAAGCCATGGAATTGAGTATCCATGTGATCAATTTTCTCATGACGAATGAGGGATTCATAGACTATGTTTCGATAGCCATCCACGATTACTACCCAAATAGGTCGTGGTCGCATAGCTGGATTTCGTTCATCAGCAGTCCATCCTTTAACCCGGCAATACGCCATATGAACTGAAAAAGTTGTCTCAGGAGACGGATGAATTTTAATGTTTTCAGTAATTAGTTTTTCAGTTTTACTGCGAAGAGGTGGCATATTAATTGTTGTTAGAGAATGAAATTCTCGGGTAGCTACTGCTAATTTATTTTGCCTATTATGCAAATGCTTAAGACTTGTGGTGGTTGGAAAGATCTGTTCCATTCGGAATCCACGAAGCGTAGGGAAATAATGTTTCGCATATTCAAAAAGTTGATCTCTTTCTTCAGGAGAGATTCTTTCGAGAGGATTGATTCTGATAAAAGGTGTGAGTTTATCCTCAGTATCAGGAGCTACAGTCTTTTGGTATGATGGAGTGAATTTAGGAAGAAAACCTCGGGCAACTTGGACCCATTCTTCCGAATCAGTTAATAGGTAAAAGGGAACATTGGACCAGGTAATTGTATGAGGTCGGGGTTTTATGATCTTTGGATCAATTTTGGGACCTTTGATTGGCTCTAATCCAACAATATGTTGAATAAAATGTTCTCCTTCAGAGAGAGGATGAGTTGGATCTTTGAGTTGCTTGGTAGCATCCCAGAATCCAAGGCTGAAATTTGCAATTGATCTGATTGCAATTGGTCGGAGGTAAGGGTCATTAGGATCTTCATCTTTCATATGAGAAAGACAAGCCCAAAGGTTCATCTTTTCATACCACTGATTATCGTGGGATCTATGATTTTCTGGAAGGTCGAAGTTTCCAGTTTTAAAATGACTTGGAAGGAAATTTGCAATATTTTTTGGGGCCTTTTTAAGTTCTTCACGAACTGGAGCTGCAATGATTTCTTGCATAGGTTTATCTAATACGATTTGTTCACTGAACAAACCTAAACGACAACCTAACTCATGTTTGAGGAATAATTCAGGTGGGAAACTAGAGATACATAAAGTTCTTCTACATTTGAATGTAGATTTATTGTAAATTTCCAGAGTCTTTTTGTTGGAAAGGGTTTGAATGAAAGGATAATCATCCCTTTGAGAATGATATTGAAGACAGCGGGGATGGATACAAAGGAATTGGTCATTATGATTTAAGGGAAGAAGTTCGAGAGTGTAGACAAGTTTTCTCAACCAGTGGAAACATTCACGACAATAACAACTTTTGCAAGATCGGCATTCAAGAGGTTGAATACTGTATTGTTCGCAAAAGATGCATCGAACTGATTCAGCAATTGAATCAAATTCTGGATTATTGATGTGAGCTTTGACTAAACCATGAGGAATTGGAGGTAACTCTCTGGTTTTAATTTCTGGGTTCTGGTAAACATTATCATAGAGTTTAGTTCTAATCATTTTTTCAAAATCTTTCTTAATGTTTGAGAAAACTTCTGCTTTTTTCTTAATTATTTCTCTGATTGTGAGAAAATGTTCATCTGAACAAAAGTATGGAAGAGGTGCAGTAGGGAGAGGGGCTGGATATTCATTTCTAGCGAAATTATATTCATTTGGTTTTAAATATTTATTAGGCCACAATTTACGAGTGGTATTAATTTTAGGAGGAATAATAGTGGGTTTGAAAGGGAATCTGGGTAACTGATTCGGAATAGTAGAGTCAAGTTTGGAAGGCTTACCGATACCGTGATAAGGAGTTATTTGTAAATTATTCTTATTGATTGCTCCAGCGATTGGCTTCTGAACTTTATCAGCTTTATCAGCGTCCTTTTCCTTCTCTTTCATAGAGTCTTGAGGTGGTAAATCAAATCGAACAGTCGATTGGGTTCTTTTGGAAGTACCAGGAATCAGAGGCTTAGCAAAATTTTCTTCTTTCCATTGATTCGGTGGCTTTTGGTAAAGTTGATGAGAAAGAGTTTGAGGGAAAGTAGTACTTGGAGCTCGAGGTTCTCGACTCAATCGAATGGCCAAAAGTTCATCTTCATCATTCGAGTCATCACTCAACACATTAGACTTAAAGTCATAGTTCTCCTTGGTGTACTTATGATTCGGTGGTGGAGGCGAAGGCAATTTAGATGATTCAGCTTGAGCTGATGAGTTCAATGATGATGAATTCACTGGATGATTTCGAGATTCATTTGAATCACGATTCAAATCTTGATGAACATTGACTGCAGTTGGTTCGTCAGAGATTAATGACAAAAATTCCATAGATGAAGTTCGAGTGTTCGGATTACGAGGAACTCTTCGAGGAACGTAAATGATGGTATTTGGATCATCAGAGTATGAAGCACGCACTAATCCTTCGTCAGGGAACATGTTGAGAGGAGTCGGTGAAGGACTTCGAATTCGATTCGCAATTGAAGGAGGCGTAGGAATTCTGATAGTTTTCCCTGAAGGAAGAACCTTTTCAATAATTGTTTTCTTTGCTGGATTCATGTTAAAGCAATCGAGAAAACTTGGTAAACTTGAATCAAATTGAATTGAATTGAACACAAAATTAAAGGAGTTTATGAAAAACTTAGGAATAGTCTTAAAGGACTGAATTAATTCACAAGAATTGAAATGAATTTGGAAAAGTTTTAAGAAAAACTGTTGAATAGTTCTAAAGAACTGAAACTTGAAATATCCTTTGAGGGATGGAATGGAAAGATAGACTGGCAGAAGTAAAGTGTTGAAGAAATCGGAAGGTGAGGAAAATTTTGGAAATGAATTTGAAAGTAACTGAGTTGAAATGAACAGGAGAAAGGATAATGAATATTCTATGAAGAATTGGAACTTTAAGTTCAAATGGAAAAGATTAAAACAACTTAAAACAAGTTGAAAGTTGAAAGTGTTAAGTAGAGTTGTGGTCGGATTAAGGTAAAAATGGAACTTAGAAACTAATTTTCTAAAGTTGGAGACTTTGTCTGGTCTTAAGAGAGACGAAGAGTGAAGTGAAAGGTTTATGGATTCTTTTGTTTTACTGTTGGTAACATTGGTACAAGGGGGAAAAAATTTTATTTTCCCTTGATTGCGAGGACAATTCTCATTGGTTAAAAAATTGGTTAAATCAAAGTTTGATATTGTCAAAAGTTTATCTTTACCAGGCTTTGTGATTTTTACCGCTGACTTATTGATAGCATAACAAGAGTATAACACATAAGTGTTGGCGCCTAATTTTAGGTTTCTTGTCTGGGCTCTGGTTTGTCTTTTGTTAATATCATTTAAATGATTACTCAAATTTTTATTTTGATGGGAAATTTCTCTGTCTGCTGTAATATACTTTTTTCTGGGTTTGGGCTTCTTTGCTTTTATGGGAAACTCTTTATCAATATAATTTGAAATTTCTCGAGAATTTGAATTTGGATTAATTGTTGAATTTAAATCAATATTTGAATTAAGATTTTCTGCACTATCAGAATTGTTTGAATTTAATATCTCTTGAGAGATGGTTTCTGAAGCTAATTGTTTAGGAATTGTATTAGTTTTACTTAAAGATATTTTCGGTTGGCTTTTACTGGTTTTAAATATATCTTGAGATATACTTTTAGCTAAATTTTTATCTGAAGTTGGAGTTGTTTGATTTAAAGATGAATCGAAGGGAATCTGAAGAAATTTGTTTAAGTTAAAATCATCTTTGGAGATGATTAAGGGGGGCTCTAATTGTTCTGAATTTGAATCTGTTTGAGGGTTGTCTGGGTTGAAATCTAAATCTAAGTTTGAATTTGAATCTGGAAAAGTTAAATCACTAGAGTGATCAGTTAAATCATTAGAGTGATTATCTGAATCAATTAAGGAATCAGTCATTTCAGTCTGACTTAATTCAGTTTCAGAAACTGAATCAGGCAAATTAAATGTTTCTGATTCTAAGTATGAATCGGGATTAAAATATTGATTTTTCAATTTAATCATTCTTTCATTGAGCTCACCTCGGTAAAGTTTTGTATTGGAAACATTTGCGCTGAACAAACCTAAATCTTCAGTTTCTAACAAAAGAAGGGAACCTTTTTGGATTCCACAGACTAGATAAGGGCCATGAAATTTCTCTCTAAGTTTCTTTGCTATTGATGAACCTACTGATTCATTTTTTACAAAGACAAAATCGCCTAAGCGATATGGGGAAGATTGATGCAGAGCTTTCGTTCGATTAATTTGATAGAGTTGTTGAGAATGGAGTCTGGCGTAGGCTAACCTTCTAGCTTGATTTACATTAAAGTAATTGGCATCAGGGAAATCTAATAGATTGTCTAAGGGCTTTCTCGGATGTCTTCCATAAACTAGAAAATAAGGGCTGAATCGAGTAATTTTGTGGACAGATGAATTAATTGCAAATAAAGACGCTTCAAGCGTATTCTTTAGATTCTTAGTATTATTGGCAATCACATACGATCTCAATCTTTCAGCAATCGTACGATTTGCTCGTTCGACTATACCTTGAGATTGAGGATGGTAGGGATTTGATTTCTCATGTTTAACTCCATGTTCCTTGAGGAACTGATGAACAGCTTCACTTGTGAAGTTGGTTCCTTGGTCAGTTTGTATAACTTGTGGAAATCCATGAGTTTGAAATACTGACTTTAACAAATCTATAACTGTTTGAGCTGTCTGATTGTTAGTAAGCTTTGCGATGACATATCTTGAAAGTGTGTCAACTAATACAATTATATATTTCTTAACTTGATTAACCATGATAGGGCCTTGAACATCCAATTCAAATCTTTCAAAGATTTCTCGAGGAATGGGTTTAACTGAGGGATCTACGTAGATGACGTTCGTAGGTTTTGCAATTTGACAAATCATGCAATTATCGCATAATTGTTTCACCATATCGTAAAGATATTGACACCAGAATCTTCTTGAGATTTGAAGATAAGTTTTCTCTGGGCCAAAATGTCCACCTAAGGGGCTCTCATGTTCATAGGAGAAGATATCTTTCAGGAGATGAGAGTCAATTACCAGACGTGAACCAAAGGGTGTATTAATATCTTTCCTATAAAGCAGGCCATCTCTAAGGACATAGCGTTTAACAGCAATTGGATCGTCAGAGCGATAGAGAGTGATAATTTTCTGGATATCTGGATTGTTAGCTTGAGTGGAACGAACTTTGTCTTTCCATATACTGAATTCAGAAGGTGAGGGATTTGAAGAAGTTTTGATGTGAGAAGTTTCAGAGTGAGTTGAATATAAGATAGCTGGAACATGATTTAAATCATTTAAATGAGGTATTTCAGCAAAGCAAAGTGCATTTAGACCAATATCGTAATAGCGATTTTCAGAAGGATCAGAGATATAATCAAGTAAATAGATACGATCAAGGAATTCTTCTTCAGGGTCGATAGTTTTACGATGAGACCAGAAATTTTGATAACGGGAAAAGCAGTCAGGAGGATGAGTAGAGCCTTTTTTATAGACAACTTTAAAGTTGTAAGTTGACAACATAATTGACCAACGTTGTAATCTTGAATTTTTGAAATTAACTTTAGTTAACTGGCAAAGAGCGTGATGATCTGTCTCAATGAGAAATAGATCTCCTTCGAGAAGATAAAGAGGAGCAGCTAATGTTGAGAAATTAGGAATATAGCGGGAGAAATAATTATAGCAACCAAGAATGCTTTGTAATTCTCGTACATTACGAGGATATGGGAGATTTTTCAGAGCTTCGACTTTCTTGGGATCGGGTCTAATTCCTTGTCCAGAGACAAGATGTCCAAGAAGTAATATCTCCTCAAAACCAAAATGGCATTTTTCCAATTTAACTTTGAGGTTAAATTGTTGTAGACGATCTAATACGAGTTTAGTATTATCAAGCAAATCAGGAAAATCTTTTCCTACGACTGGAATGTCATCGAAATACCCAATGCATTTCTGATAGATTAAGCCTTCTAAGACTTTATTCATCAATCGTTGAAAAATGAAAGGTGCACTGGCCAAACCCATTGGCATACGCTTATAGTGGTATTTACCATCAGAAGTGACGAATACGGTTTTCTCTCTTTCACCTGGAGGAAGCTCAATTTGGTGATATCCTTGAGCTAAGTCAAAGATATTGAAATATTTGCCTCCTCTAACGACTTCTAAACAGTCGTCTATTCTGGGCATAGGATAACGAGGGACTTTGGTGATGCGGTTAAGTTTTCGGTAATCAATTACCATTCTAAAACTTCCATCAGGTTTAGGGACCAAGAGGGAAGGTGAACCACCAGGAGCAGTACTATGCTCGATAATGTCGTTTGCAAGCATTTCATTTATGATCTTTTTAAATTCTAGACGTCTATGGATAGCACAATTGTATGGATTCTGATTAGGGATCTCTTGATTATCAAGATCAATTTTAACTGGACAAACTGAAGCTGGAACAAGTCCCAAATCATTTTTTGATTGTGAGAAACTTGTTTGAAAAGAATCAATTAAATCAGTTAATTGCTCTTGCAATCCTTGAGGTAATTCAGGATTGATTCGGGCTGCTATTTTTTCTCGGAAAGGTTGAATTTTGATTTCTTTATACTCTTCAGGAGTAATGAATTCGCATTTAGCCATATGAGCAGAAGTATTTTCAATTTGAACAGGAATAGGAACAGGCTGAGTTGATTTTGGACGGGTATCAATTATGTAATTATTTTCAGTATTATTATTAGGAAGAGTTGTAGTGTCGAAGATAAGTTTAGTTTCATCTGGGGTACAAAATCGGAAGTAGAAAGTAGGATCAAGTGGAGGTGAATCTAGGGATTCAGAGCAGGTAGTTTTATAATTTTCGCCATCGGATTTCAAAGTGAAATAATATAAATGAATGAACGCATTTCCAATCAGGCAAGCTGGCTCAAAATCTTTAACAATATGAATTCGGAAAACTCTTGATTCTGCCATAGCGGGATGTTTTACAACAGCGTAAGCAAAACCTTGAGACGGGACATATTGTTTTGCAGCGATTCCTTTTAATGTTCGAGTATAAGGAATGATATGAGCATCAAGTTCTTCGGCGATGCTAGCATCAAGGGCTGACAAAGTAGAACCAGTATCAAGCAATACACGACCTTCTCGGACCAATTCACGAGTAGGTTTACAGAGTTTAAAAGTTGCTTGAGGCATGTGAGACAATTGAGTTTCACCCAACTGAGTTAGAAGAGGAACAGTTGGAACTGAGGAAAGTGTCCAAAGAAGTCCTGGGTTTCTCAAAGCATCAGCTTGAGGTTCAGGAGGAAGAGATGTAGCTAAATTGGAAGATGATGGCGTGTTTGCAGGAGAAGTTGCACTTGGAGGTGCAGTAATTGCTCTAATATTAGGATTGGTAGGATTATTAGAAGTGTTGGAACGATAATTTGGATTATTTTGGGGTCTAGTTCGACATTGTTGAAGGGTATGACCGGGTTTCTTACAATAATTGCAAGTAACTGTGTTTGAATTTGAAGTTTGATTAGAACGGTAGGGTTGAGAACGAGTGTTTGAATTTCTATGATCAGGTTTTCTTAACAAGTTATTGAGAGTTGAAGTTTTATGAGGTTGAGAGGAATTGGATTTGTTTTTGTTATAAGTTTTTTGTTGTTCGGCTTCGAAATGCTTTCGAATAAGTAAATTAGTTATTTTGGGAAGGTCATCATTGATGCCTAAAGTATTAACTTCAGTGAGAATGTAATAAGGAAGGTGATTTAAAAGTTCATGCTTGAATACCTCTTCGGTATATGTTCCTACAGCTTTAGTAAGCGAAGTTCTTAATTTTAGCAAATATGTATTAGGATGATCGGTTGGATTGTATTTGAGTTGTCTTAATTGAAACTGAGCGGAATATTGCATCGCAGGAGTTTTAACTGCATTAATGATTGCTGTTATATACTCTCTATAAGTTCTAATAGTGGGATCTAAAGTTTTAGAAACAGCTAAAAGTTCATGAGCTAAAGCCTTTTTAAAACATCTCAACCGAGTAGCATCGTCAACATTTTCTTGAGCGAGTCTTTGCTCAGTATTTGTGATAAAATCTAAAGCATCTTCACCTTTCTTAAACTCAGTAACATGAGGATCAGGTTTTAAATTGGAAAGGGCATTCAAGAGAAATTGAGAATTGAATTGTGATTCATTTTGTGGAGGGGAAGCATTACTGAATAATGGGGAAGCTTGAGGAATCGGAGTTTCAGGAGGATCAACAATGTTAGCACCTAAGGAGTTCAATATTTGAATAAGTTTGCGTTGGTTAGCAGTGGGAAGAGGAATGGAAATAACTTCGTTAAAAGTTGTTCGAAGCATAGCTTCGCGATTACGACCTAAAGTTCTTATGACGGTCTTAATTTCATCCTCTGTGAATCCTTGGCGTCGACATGAGCTCATCCAATCAGGAACTTGAAAAGTAGTTACTTCTTCAATTGGTAAACCTTCGATCTCTTCATCGCTGAGCGAATCTCCAAGCCATATTAGATGTGTTTTGATACACTCGTACAATCGCTTTCTGGCCAGACAAGCAATTGGCGTACTAACATGCCATGAAGTTAAGATTTCGGTAACCTCTTCTGAAGTCATCTCGAAGACAATAGGAATGTCTGAAGAAACATTGAATTTTTTTCTTCTAGTAGCTGCCATTTGAGTTGAATTAGTAATGCAAGTAAATGTTCACAATGATATCACTTAAGTGATGGTTAAAGTTGTATGATGAATGAAGTCAATTAGAGTTGGAATAAGAGTTCGGAGTTGTGAATAAGAGTTCGAGTAGAACTGGAGTTGAGTTAAAGTTGAATCGGAATAGAAAGTTGAATTGACTTTGTAAGTTTGAACAATGTTCAAAGTTTAAGGAATGAGTTCAGAGAACTGGAGTTGAATTTTATTTAAAATTGAAAAGGATTGAATTGTTTGGAAGGAGTATTCTTTGAAGAATTGGAATTGAATTAGATTCAAGAAATGGTGTATATCGAAATATTCTTTGAGGAATAATCGTAAAAACTTGATACAATTTTACCTTGTAAGAGCTAATGAATAGCTTTGGGTACTTGAGTGATACTGACTTTGAATTAAGTTGAGTAAAGAAGATTTCGATGAATCTTTGAGAATTGGAATTGAACAGTTCAAGAGAACTGAGTCAGGCACTAAGTAAAAATGGCACGGCGAGTCCGATATTCTAGAGTTTGAAGGACACAATGGTTTGAAGCTTATAACCTTCAGGAAGGTCAAACTGAGTCAAGCAGGGGGAACACAATAAAACACATACACAACGAGATAACACAAAAGACGATCCTGCCGTGGTCGCCAAGTGAAAGGTCGGTTTACGGTAGCTATCTGAATAGAAGGCTGCACAACTTGCTTTCACTACAAGTTTTGAGTTCGTATCACGGATCGCTCTTGTGAGTTCTCACTGAACAGATGAATTACTGTGAACTTTAGATATCTCTTTAGAGATGGAATACACAAATCAAGAATACTGAGAGTTATACGAGAATAACTTTATTAAACGAAATTAAGAATATTGTGAATTTGAATAAGTTGAGATTTCTTGAGAAATGAGAAGCTAAACAATTGAGTTGAAAAGCTTAATGATGGTTTACAAGAATGGTTTAAGTTGACTTACAAATGAATTTGTGAAGTGAATCAAAAAGTAAGATAAATTTGGTTTTATACCAATGTTGAAACAAAGAGTAAATTTTGGAGGGAACAGTTGGAGAGTAAAAAGGTTTCTCTGTCGAGCTTTGTCTAAAGTTGGCTAATCAGTACGAGTGACTAAGTTACTCTTATCAGCTAATTAGCACTACCAAAGCTATATGGCTTTTACCTTGGTGACATGTCTTGAGACATAAACCAGATACAGATATCTCTCTAGAGATTGTAGCCTTTTTAGTGTAAAGGGATTAGACAGAGGTGAGTTATTAGGTTGAAAATGTTAACCATAAAGAAAGAGATTTTTACCTTTCTTTCTTTTTGTGCTCAAATTTTGCAACTTAATTTTGTGGGAGGATTAACCAGGATTTGTGGTCAATTTACATGGTTTAGGAATCTGAATTTAAGAGTTAAAATAAACAAGAACTGCATTTTGAGTTTACAATTAGGGCTGAATTATATTGTTTGAGCAATTGGGTATCTGAGGGCTAACAATTAAGGTTTGATTTAAATGAATAAAATGAATTTAAATGAATTAAATGAAAATGAATCTAGAGATTCGAGTCAAGGAGTAAAGCAATGAATAAATTCAGTGGGTAAGATTTCTACCTTACAGACGTTACCTGGGAACGGTCTATTCATACGGTCAAAAAATAATTTTTATTTTAAAAATATCTAAAAATAATTTAATTCAACTCAAAAAGATCTCAACCTAACATTAAAACAAACAGAATTACTAAGAAATTCATGAAATGGTGAAAAACATGTGAAAAACGTCTAAACAATTTGCCTTGAAAATAGACAATTACACGAAAGAGTCGCATTTTGAGAGGGATTACTGTAAGTGTTACATCTGGCGTTATTGGTGACTTTAAGACTTTACGCAAAATAAAAAGAAACCTTACTAGACAAAGGATTCGTAGCTATTCGTAGCAATTCTTATATTTGAATACCGAGCTTGATCTCGATGGAATAATATTTATGAGAAAAGAATATCAGTGAGTTTTCCCATCAACAGATGGCGGTTAAAGACTTTATTCTTATCCACAAAATGAGTCGTTCATTGCCTTCAGCCATGTTATTGCTTGTACAAGATTTTTCTGAATATTTAAGTTCTTTGATTGAATTAAAACTGTCCTTAATGCCATGCAGCGTGGGTCATGAATACTTTGAATAAATCTCGATTGCAACTGATAAGAGTTTCTGTCATCAAGTTACGTTATCAATAAATCGTTGATATAAAAAAATGATGAGGTAACAAAATGAGTTAAAGAAAACGAAAAGAAATTTTCATAAAAATGGACAAGAAATTAAATTAGGAAGTTATCTGAGTTCAGAAGATTTTCATTTCAACCTTTTCTGTCTTAATTGCATTTAATAAATGGCGGTGATGTCAAATTTTTTAATCTACTTGACAAAGGTGTCATTAATAATCAAAATAAAATTAAAGACGCAAAAAACCGAAAAATTATACCTAATTATTAATACATAGCTATTACAGACTAAATGTAGCTCCATTTTTTATTGATCATCTCTTAATTGAAGTTCATCCATTTGAATTAAAAATTAGATGTGGAAATTTCAAATAAAATATAAAATTGTAACTTTATTCACGCGATGAAATCAATATTTCGAAAAAAATATAAATGGAGAATCAAATCATGGGTATAAATATAAGAGCAACTATGAACTTTTCTTATTTTGTTTTTACAATTAAAATATTTCAAGTTCACAGTTAAAATGCTTCCTGTTAATGAGATCAAAACTAGACAGCCAAAGATAAACCTATTTAGCCGTCTACTTTACGCTATTATTGGCTGGCCTGCAATAGATATTGAACATCATGAAGCTGTGAAAGCAATGCAAACATTCATGTTTTTCGGAAAGCTTTTGCTCATCTATCAACCTAATCCAAATGCAGATCATCCAATACCGCCGACTAAATGGTTCACCTATTTGTCCATCACAATTGATCTATTCACTTTGACTACTGTTATCCGTTTAATATGTGGCTTCTTCACTGATAATCTATTAACTTTGGCTTATTTGGGCGACCAATTCAACGGCATCAGAAATGAATACGCACTTCGAATGTTAAGTGTTTGTGGTGTAATTTGTTTGGGCGGCTGTAGAGCAGTATCGTGTTACTTGATTCGCAATGGATCCCTTAATTGGACTAAAGTGATTGATAAAGCAATGATCAATGGATGGATACTGAAGTGCTCAACATGAAGGAATTATATTGCTTGAAATGGAGACAACAGAGTGTTTTCATGGCACGACAAATAGTTACTACCTCAATCATCGTTGCCCTAATTTGGATAACATGTTTCTATTATTTGATGGTCAATTGTAAAACATTTCACTTTGCGCTACAAAATGCCGCTATTTTGAGTTTATATACATTTTGGCAGGTAACCGCGCTCATTGCAATCATTTGGTTTGTACCACAAGTTACTTGGATTGGTTTTCTTTATGCTATAGCCTTTTTTTATGTGATTAACAAATCAACTGCGATTAATAGCGATTTACAGACATCAGCAAAGTCGAAACACATACCTGTTTCAGCATTGAAAAAACTTTGCAACCAGAATATTGCATTTCTCAACGAATTTGACAATATCAATCGCTTGATGCGCTACATTGGTTATTCTGCTTACAATTTTGTAAGTGTAGCTGGTCAAGCTGCAATGCTTTACTCATACTTTGGGTTGTTTGGAATCCCGTTGGCTGATCTTTGCTTGGGGATCATTGGGTTAAATACAATATTTCAAATCGGTTTGAGTTCATATCTAGCAGCTAAATCAGTAGCTAAAGTATGCATAATATTTGAAACCATACAATCGGCATAATACACTAGTTTTTAATATAATTTTATTTCATCAACAGATTGGCCCCTCTTATTCTCATTATCACAAGATTTATCAAAACAATTATAATATTGGACCAAGACTCAAACTGAAGGTAACTCATACCCATCAATAATGGTGTTCAAGCAGTGAGATTAAAATAAACGAAATATTGTTTTGACAGTTGCTTGCTAATTTGGATCGATTGAGCAGCCCGTTCGTAGGTTTTTGGGTCGGGGAATCATTTTTGAATGATAAATACTCGTTCATTACGGTAAATATTTATGAATGCTTAGTAGATTAATCATTTCGTTGCACCTCATAATTTACTCCAATGTTTTTTTTGCTTATTACAGTACCTATGTGAAACGTGCTCCAATATGATGCTCATAATTGTCACGCTGTCGAACTTCATCTGGTAGATTTTCTGCCGTATTTTAATGCGGCCGATCAAATCTGCCAATTCGCACAATAAAAAACCTTTTCTGACATGATTTAATAACAATCCAGCTGCACAAGTTTTCTGTCGTTTGTTAAAATATTAATTAATAAATTAAAATTCAATGCGCATAAAATTTAATCTGAGAAAATTTCTGTATAATCGAGTGATTGAATCAATAAATTTTTTAAGATGAAATACACAGATCGACATTGTCCAAATTATCAGATCTTGCAACCACAGATGTGAACAATATCACAGGTCGTATAACCAAATGAGCAGCAATGAAAATGGAGCTACTAGAACTCGCTTAGCGACTGTTACTTGTTTGATGTCCCAGCTTATAGACAGTTTTCTAGTGAATTATTACCGGTTGTTATTCCAAATCTCATGGTTCGAATTACCAACGAAAAAACAGTCCAGTGCTATTAGGAAAAAATCACAATTTTGTCAATTTTTAGATGCAAGTTAATATCTTGAATAAATCTTGGGTATCCCAATATTGGATAACACAAATCCCTTCAACACATTTTATTGAATTTCATCAAGAGATGAGACAAAAATGAAAAAGATAATTATAAATGAAGCTCAAACAATTGAATCGACATTTAGATATTAAAAAAATTAAGAAGAGATACGCCTTAATGGTGTAAATTTTTTCATTGTATAGCTTTAATCACGCGATGAAATCAATATTTCAATATAAATTCAAATATGAAAATAAACAATAAGTATCAAAGTAACTATCAAAGAAATCCAAATGCATATCATCCAATACCGACAAGCAAGTGCTTTATAAGTGCAAGTGCATCATTAAAATTGACCAAAATTTATCACAAGCAGTATTGAGAAAACTGTAATTTACGATTTAATTTAGATAATTTTCCATGTTCCCGAATCTAATAAACACATTGTATTGATTTTTTCATCTCATCATACGTAAATTAAACCAAAATCGAAAGGTCAATCATGCTTGAACTTAGAATGATTGGAATGACAATAACATGAAATATAATATGTAGTTGATGATGGTATTTTATGAGATTTATTTTATTTTAGCTTTAAACACGAAATGAAATCAATATTTCAAGTAAAATTTAACTATGTAATGAAATATAAGTATAAAATTCAGACTATCTATGAAATTTTCTCATTAAGTTTTTGGTTTTAGAATATTTCGATTTCAAAAATAAAATGTTGACTGTTGCTGTAGTCAAAGTATGACTCTTAAATTGAGCAGCTAAAGAAAAACAGAATTAGCGCTCTTTTTTATACTATTATCGGCTGGCCTCAAATAGATATTGAAAAAGCTAAAGCTGTGGAAGCAATCGAAAGATTCATGTTATTCGGAAAGCTTTCACTCGTCTATCAACATCACCCGAATGCAGTCCATCCAATACCACCAACTAAATGGTTTACATATCTGTCCATCACCATTGATCTCTTCACTTTGACTTCTGTTATTCGTTTCATTTGTTGCTTTTATACTGATAATCTATTGACTTTAGCTTATTTGGGCGAAATATTTGTTGGCATTAGAAATGCATATGCACTTCGAATGTTAGATGTTTTTGGTGTCGCCTGTGCGGGTGGTTTTAGAGCCATATCGTGTTACTTGGTCCGGATTGGACTAAAGTGAATGATAAAGCAATGATCAATGGATGGAAACCTGAGGTGCTCAACATGAAGGAGTTGTATTGTTTGGAGTGGAGACAAACAAGTGTTTCGATTGCTCGACAAATAGTTGGTACATCAATATGCGTTTCTTCAGTTTGGACAACATGTTTCGTTTATCTGACAGTCAGTTGTGAAGCATTCTACATAGCACTACAAAAGGCACTTATTTTCAGTTACTTTATATTTTGGCAAATAACTTTGGTTATTTCATTCATTTGGTTTGTTCCACTAGTTTGTTTAGATCGCTTTCCTTTATGGCATATCCTTTTTTATATGATTACCAAATCAAATTCCGTCTATAGTCTCTTACAGGTATTATTTAAATCGAGAGCATCCTCATATCTGGTATTGCATAAACTTCGCAACCAGACTATTTCATTCCTCAATGAATTTGATAACATTAATCGTTACATGCGTTACATTGGTTATTCTGCTTACCACTTCGTCAGTGTAGCTGGTCAAGTTGCTATGCTTTACGCATACCTCGGAATGTTTGGAATGTCATTAGCTGATCTTGGCATGGGAATCGTTGGCTTTAACACTATATTCAAAATCGGTTTAAATTCATTTTTTGCAAAGTATGGCTAAAGTCATCAACATGATACGCAATTTCTAATATTATTCATTTAATCAACAGATTGGCCTTTCTTATTCTCATTATCATAGGTTTTCCAAATCAATTATAATATTGAGCCAAGACTCAAACTCAAGGTAAGTACAATCATTAATTCTATTGCGATATCAGCGAAATATTGCCAGTTGCTTGGTAATCTAGATCGATTGGGCAGCGGGATTGATTCGTTGGTTTTTGGATCGGGGAATCATTTTTGAGGAATAATTACTCGTTCATTCAGGTAAAAATTTATTCCAACTTTTAGTGATACTTAATGATTGATGAATCTTTTAATTTCATGATTTCATTTCAATACATTGCTTTCGCTTATTACAGTATCTATTCGAAACGTGTTCCAATATGATGCTCATAACTGTAACTCTGTCAAACTTCATTTGGCAAGATGGATTCGACTAATTACTAACAAGTTTAAAAGAAACCTTTTCATACAATAACGCATGAACTCATTCAATAAAACATAGGCAGAAAAGTAAGTCTATCGTTTGTAGAAATTAAATTATCCATCTGCAATTAAAGTCAAAATAAAATGGAACAATAGAAGTTGATTGTCTCAAAAGTTAAACGCGAATTAGCTGAAAGTAATTTTTAATGTTTCCACAAATCTATAATAGTTAAAACACTTTATTGAATTTCAATCATCAAGAAATTGAGACTAAAATAAATCGAAAAGTCCATTATAATTGAAGATTAAACAGTCGAATTGACGATTAGATATAAATTGTTAAGAAGTAATACGCATTAATAGTTCAAAGTTTAGCTTTAATGATTGTATTGATTTGCACAAGCGATCAAATCGATATTTAATAGAAATTTAATAAAAAAGAAACAATAAGCATCAGAGTAACTTGAAATTTCCTCCTTAGGTTTCTACAATTAATATCTTTCAATTCAATGACAAAATGACTTCTGATACTCAACCCAAAATAAAACAGCCAAAGAAAAACGTAATAAGCGGTCTTTTTTATGCTATTGTTGGCTGGCCACATATAGATATTGAACATGCTAAAGCTGTGGAAGCAATCAAAAGATTCATGTTATTCGGAAAGATTTTGCTCGTCTATCAACATCACCCAAATGCAGATCATCCAATAATGCTGAGCAAACGATTCCTTTTATTATCCTTCACTATTGACCTCTTCACTTTACTCACTGTTATTCGTTTAATTTTTTGCTTTTTTACTGATAATCTATTAACTTTAGCTTATTTGGGTGATATATTTGTTGGCAAGCGAAATGAATATGCACTTCGAATGTTGAGTGTTTGTTGTGTTGCTTGTTTGGGTGGTTTTAGAGCAGTATCTTGTTACTTGGCACGGAAAGGATCCCTCGATTGGACTAAAGTGATTGATAAAGCCATGATCAATGGATGGAAACCTGAAGTACTAAACATGAAGAAAGCATATTGTTTGAAATGGAGACAAACAAGTGTTTTCATAGCACGCCAAATAGTTGGTGCATCATTGATCGTTGCTTCAATTTGGGTAACATGTTTCCTTTACTTGATGTTCAGTAGTACAGCATTCTATTTGGCACTAAAAAGTCCACTTGTTATCAGTTTGTATACATTTTGGCAGGTAATTGCACTCAGTGCAATCATTTGGTTCGTTCCTCAAGCTACTTGGATTGGCTTTCTTTATGGTATAGCCTTTTTTTATGTGATTAACAAATCGAATTCAATTTATAGCGAATTACAGACATCATTAAAACTAAAATATATACGATCTTCTGCATTGAGAAAACTTTGCAATCTGAATATTTCCTTTCTCAACGAGTTTGATCACATAAATTGCATGATGCGTTACATTGCTTATGCTGCTTACAATTTGATCAGTGTAACTGGTCAAGTTGCTATGCTTTACTCATACCTTGGACTGTTTGGGATGCCATTAGCTGATCTTAGCTTGGGCATCATTGGCTGCAATACAATATTTCAAGTTGGTTTGAGTTCATTTTTAGCAGCCAAATCAGTGGCCAAAGTATGCATTGACTTGCAAAATTGACATTGAAATTATGCTCTAGTCCTAAATTTAATTTTCTTTCATGTACAGATTGGTCTTTCTTACTCTCATTATCATAGGATTTATCAAAACAATTATAATATTGAACCAAGAATCAAACTCAAGGTAAGTATACTCATCAATTGCGTTCTTTGATTAGCTAAGTATTGTCTTTTCAGTTGCTTTATAATCTAGATCGATTGAACGATCCTTCGGTTGGCTTTTGGGTTGGGGAATCATTCATAAATGATAATTATGCTTTCATTCAGGTAAACATTAGATGATAATTCACATACAATCTTTCATTTTACTCAATAATTTTATCCTAATGTATTTTTTGCCCTGGTCACAGTATCTATTTGAAACGTGTTCTAATATGATGCTTATAATTGTTACGATGTCGAGCTTCATTTGGCAAGATTGATGCAAAGTCTTTATTTGACCAATTACAAGTGTACACAATAAAAAGAAACCTCTAATTGCGGATATTTATCGAAATAATGCATTCATTCAATGAAGAAAAAAGTTTCAGTTTGCTTTCTGGCAAGGACCGTGAACCATATTTCCATATTAATGCTTCAATAAAGTTAGCCTAAAATTGAATTGAAGTGATTTTTCATTTTCAATTGTGTCCATTTTCAATTCACAAGCCCTCACTCCGTGAATAGTGCAAGTTAAGTAGTGATCATACAGTGCTCCTTGATGCTATCTTAAAATCGACGTATTTGAGTGTTTTTCAGACTGTTTTAAATACATGTATTTGGGATGAAAAGTTTAGTCAGTCTTTAGTTAAAATAATATTTTCCATCAACCTGATTGAATAAAAATGTGAAACGAGAAACGTGAACATCTCGTTCACACTCCAATCAATTTGCTTTTGAATCTCTAAGAGGATAAATATTAGTTATGGGTGTACTCTTTCAACGATGAGTCTTTAGTGTGATGAAGCAAATTGCTGAATTAACTAGATCTTTCTATCAAAATGAATTGAAAAAATTAAACGAACCAAAGCTGATAAAAGAAATCGAATCATTTAAATTGATAAAAAATTAATACTCGCAAAAGTTAAACACGAATTGGCTGATGCCAACAAAACCAGTTAAAACATTTTATTGAATTTCAATCATCAAGTAAGTAATACAAAAATCAAACAGTCAATAAAAGCTCTAGCCATTGCATTGAAAATTATTAGGCATGAAAAGTGAGAAAAAGTTACGTATCAATAGTTCAAAGCTTATATTTTAAGATTCTATAGCTTTGAGCACGCGATGAAATCAATATTTCAATAGAAATTTAAATATATAAAATGAACAATAAGTATCAGAATATCAGAATAACTAGGAAATTATACTGATAAAATTAGCTCTCTGAATTCCTGTTTCATCAATAAAATGTCTATTGGTGCTGTTCTCAAGATCAAACAGCCTAAAAAGGACAAAATTAAGGGAATTTTTTACGCTATTATTGGCTGGCCTCAGATAGATATTGAACATGCTAAAGCTGTGGAAGCAATCAAAAGATTCATGTTATTCGGAAAGCTTTTGCTCGTCTATCAACATCACCCAAATGCAGATCATCCAATACCGCCGACTAAATGGTTCACTTACTTGTCCGTCACTATTGATCTCTGCACTTTGACTACAATTATTCGTCTAATTTGTTGCTTTTATACTGATAATCTATTCACTTTAGCTTATATGGGCGACATATTTGTTGGCATGAGACATTCATATGCGCTTCGAATGCTAGCTCTTTGTTGTATTACTTGTTTGGGTAGTTTTAGAGCCATATCGTGTTACTTGGCACGGAATGGTTCCCTTGACTGGACTAAAGTGATTGATAAAGCAATGATCAATGGATGGAAACCTGAGGTGCTCAACATGAAGGAGTTGTACTGTTTGAAGTGGAGACAAACAAGTGTTTTCATTGCTCGACAAATAGTTGGTACATCAATAATCGTTTCTTCGGTTTGGATAATCTGCTTCGCTTATTTGATATTCAATTGTAAAACACTCTACGTAGCCGTACAAAGTGCATTTATGTTTCGTTTGTTTGCATTTTGGCAAGTGATTACACTAATAGCAATCATTTGGTTTGTTCCACAAGTCGCTTGGATAGCTTTCCTTTATGTCATAACCTTTTTTTATGTTATCAACAAATCAAATTCAATTTATAGCGACATACAGGAGTTATTAAAACTCAAAACACTATCATATTCAGCATTGAAAAAACTTTGCAAGCAAAATATTTCCTTTCTCAATGAATTCGATAACATCAATCGCTTGGTGCGTTACATTTCGTATTTTGGCTACAATCTAGTCAGCTTAGCTGGACAAGTTGCCATGCTTTACTCATACCTTGAACTTTTCGGAATGCCGTTAGCTGATTTCGGCTTGGGAATCGTTGGTTTTAATACTGTATTCCAAATGGGTATAATTTCATTTTTAGCAGCTAAATCAGTGGCTAAAGTATGCTTTACCTTGAATTATGAAATCGATATTATGCGTTTATCCTAAATTTTATTTTATGCCGTGTACAGATTGGCCTTTCTTACTCTCATTATCATAGGATTTATCAAAACAATATTAATATTGAACCAAGACTCAAGCTAAAGGTAACTATGCTCATCAATTCCGTTGTGTAATCAGTGAAATATTGTCTTGTCAGTTGCTTTATAATCTAGGTCGATTAAGCGATCCTTCTGTTGGTTTTTGGGTTGGTGAATCATTCATGAATGATAATT
The DNA here is from genome assembly GCF_039701765.1 of Tetranychus urticae. NCBI lineage: Eukaryota > Metazoa > Arthropoda > Arachnida > Trombidiformes > Tetranychidae > Tetranychus > Tetranychus urticae. Next base: position 16,444,558 of record NC_142958.1, on the reverse strand, counting down.
ACGCTTTTATTCAGGTAAAAATTTATTCCAACTCTAAATTATATCTAATTGATTAATAATTCCATTATATTCTCAACGCATTGTTTGCGCTTATTGCAGTATCTATTTGAAACGTGTTCCAACATGATGCTCATAATCTGTACGATGTCGAATTTTGTTTGGCAAAATTGATACAAACATTTTGTCTGGCCAATTAATCACAAGTTTACAATTGAAATAAACTTTTTCATTGTTCGTTGCTTGATTCAATAGCATTCAATTGAATACATAAGCAAAAAAATATTTTTTCAGTTCTTCTTTGAAGTAATATTTGTTAGAAAAGACAATCAAGTGTGTTTACAAATCAACAGATGGCGCCTTAAGACTTTTTCGTTATCCCCAAAATCAGTCTTTCAGCGCGTTCGATCGTCATTAAAGTCTCAAACTCTTGATTAAAAACTATCTTCGATGAGAAAATTTAAGAAAAAAAACTTCCTGTTCTGTGCAAGTGGTCACTCCGATCTACATATTTTACTATGGATTGATGCAGAAGAGTTAAAGATTGGTATTTGATTTATCAGATAAATGTCTCCATTATTCAGGTAAATGGTTATTCATTTTCATTTTTATCATTCATGTGGTACATGGATGTATCTGTTTATTCAAGGAATAGATGTCCTTTCTCATCCAGCTATGTCATATTGTACTCCATAGTAAAATATGAATAGAGTTGAAAGAATTATTATTATTTTAAGTGATAAATTCTAGAAATATTAGTCCACAAAGTTTTAAGGTCACTCATCAAAATCAAGAAAACTGTCGATGAACTCTAATACGGTATTGACATCTTGGTTACTTTCCAAGCTACTCGCAATTGATTCCCTGAAACGTCAAACATAAATTATGACTGTACTTTTTAATGATAATGGGTCTTTAATGTGACGATTTAACATACGAAAAATAAATTAAAGATTTGCTGAAAATAAAATTGACTTAAGAAAAATTAATTCACTCAAAAGTTAAACTCGAATTTGATGAAAAAGATTTTTGATGTTAGTTAGCAAATCTATAATATTAGAATAATAGTTAGAACATTTTATTGAATTTCAATCAGAAAGAAGTTGAGACAAAAACAAATCGAAAAATCAATTATCATTTTAGCTTGTAATATTGTATTGAAAATCAGATATGAAAAGCATCAATAGTTTAAAATTCATCTTTTATGATTGTATAGATTTAAGCACGCGATGGAATCAATATTCCAATAGAAATATAAACAATAAGTATCAGAGTAATTATTGAATTTTCGGCTTATGATTTCAATGATAATCAAACGAATGGTATACAAATTTGTCCGTCACTATCGATCTCTGCACTTTGATTACTGTTATCGGTTTCTTTTGTTGCTTTTTGTACTGATAATTTAATAATTTTGGCTCATTTGGGCGACATCTTAACATTAGTTAACTTGTTTCGTTTATTTGACAGTCAATTGCAAGACAGTCCTCATGACACTACAAAATCCATTTGTTAAATGATTGTATAGATTAGACCACGCGATTAAATCAATATTTCAAAAGAAATCTAAAAGTCATAATGAAGAATAAGTATAAATATCAGAGTGAATATGGCATTTTCTCCTTTTATAATTTCTTCTGTTCATTTCAATCGCAGTGAAGTCGCAATGTCTATTGGCACTATTATTAAATTCGAAAAGCTAAAGAAACAAATAATCGAACTTTTTTATGCTATTATCGGCTGGCCTCGAATAGATATTGAAAATGCCAATGCTGTAAAAGCAATTGAAAGATTCATGTTTTTCGGAAAGCTTTCGCTCATCTATCAACATCACCCGAATGCAGTCCATCCAATCACACCAACTAAATGGTTCACCTATTTATCCGTAGCTATTGATTTCTGCACTTTCATCACTGTTTTCCGTTTCATTTGTGGCTTTTTCACTGACAATCTATTAACTTTAGCTTATATGGGCGACATATTTGTTGGCTTGAGACATGCATATGCACTTCGAATGCTAGCTGCTTGTTGTATTACCTGTTTGGGTGGTTTTAGAGCCATAACGTGTTACTTGGTACGAAATGGATCCCTTGATTGGACTAAAGTTATTGATAAAGCAATGATCAATGGATGGAAACCTGAAGTACTCAACATGAAGGAGTTGTATTGTTTGAAGTGGAGACGAACAAGTGTTTTCATAGCGCGAAAAATAGTTGTTCCACCATTAGTCCATGCTTCTGTTTGGATAACTTGTTTCGCTTATTTGACGCTCAATTGTAAAACAACTTACGTTGTATTAAAAAGTCAACTTATTCTGGGGTTGTTTGTGTTTTGGCAAGTTACCACACTTATTTCAATCATTTGGTTTGTGTTTCACGTTGTTTGGATCTCTTTACTTTATTTCATAACCTTTTTTTATGTGATCAACAAATCTAATTCAATTTATAGTGAAATACAGGAATCGTCAAAATTTAAGCTTTTATCATATTCAGCATTGAATAAACTTTGCAACCGGAACATTTCATTTCTGAACGAATTCGATAACATTAATCATTTGATGTGTTACATTTCTTTTTCTGGTTACATTTTAGCTAGTTTAGCTGGACAAGTTGCTATGCTTTACTCATACCTTGGACTGTTTGGGATGCCATTAGCTGATCTTGGTTTGGGTATCATCGGCTTTAATGGTGTATTCCAAATGGGTGTAGTTTCATTTTTAGCAGCCAAATCAGTGGCTAATGTATGCATTAACACGAAAATAGCAGATACGCACGTTTTTAATACAATTTAATTTCATCAACAGATTGGCCTTTCTTACTCTCGTTATCATAGGATTTATCAAAACAATATTAATATTGAACCAAGACTTAAGCTAAAGGTGCGTATACTTATCATTTGTTTAATTATTAGCTAAATATTGTATTTTCAGTTGCTTTATAATTTAGATCGGCTTGGCAGTCCGTTCGTTGGTTTTTGGGTTGGTGAATCATTTTCCAATGATAATCGGGCGTTCATTCAGGTAAACAGTAATTTCAACTTTTAATGAAACTTTGACGTCTTTCTTACTTAATAATTTTCCTAATTTCTTAATCGTTTGCACTAATTGCAGTATCTTTTCGAAACATGTTGCAATATGATGCTCATAAGTGTTACGATGTCGAACTTCACATGGAAAAATTGATATAAATTCTTTATTCACTAATTATTTACAAATATGTAAAACAAACAGAAGCCTTTTCATGCGTAAAGGCATCTCTTTTATTCAATAAAGCATAAGTAAGAAAGTTTTTGTTGCCTTCTGAAACGAGTTTCAATATGATGCTCATAGTTGTAACCTCGTTGCTAACTCTGGCATAATTGATGAAGAGACTACGCACAATAGAAACCTCGTCAGGTAAAATTTATGTCGGCAATGCATTTATTGATCTAATAGAACATAACATAAAATCTTTCGTTTTGCAGCATTTTTTCGTCTCGAACAATTAAAGTGAAATTTTCATCAACTGTTGTCCCATCTCTTATTATTAGCAAATCGACTGAAGAATGAATGAAAGCTTCAGCTGGAAAATTGTTTTATTTTATAAAAAAAAACCAGTAAAAAGATTTTAGTTATTCTTATATCTGGATACTGAGCTTTATCTCGACTGAATAATATTTATAAGAAAAGAATTTCAGTGACTTTTTGTATTAACAGATGGCGCTTAAAGACTCTATTCGTTATCCACAAACTGAGTCGTTCATTGCCTTCAACCATGTTATTGCTTGTACAAGAATCTTCCTGAATATGTAAAGCTCTTTGATTGAATTCAATGTTGTCCTTAATGGCATGCAGTGTGGGTCATGAATACTTGAAATAATTGCAATGTTTTCCATTTTTAATGAGCAGAAACTATATCATTCATAACTGGGTTAAATCAAGATGTTGTTCAACCTCCAGAAATATCATGAAACTAATTATCATCATTTTAAAATTCTATATCATTTATTTCCATCCAATTTAGACTCCAACTATTTCCTCAAATGAAAACAAAATGTATGGATGAAATTCACAATTCTCATGTTTTCTCGTCAAGTGTTGATAAGTAGCCTCAGGAGCAAGCAATGGATTGAGTTACAATAGATTCTGGAAACATGAGAAAAGAATTCATAAACATGTTTATTATTTTTTCATGGTCAACCCTGAAAATCAATCATTTCCTTCTCAAAGTAAATTGTTTGTCCAACAAAGTCAACCAATTTTCACTCAATGTTCAACTGTTATAGACTAGTCGGAATAAAATTCAGCTTCTTTCACTTCAACCAATATTTACACAAAACAGAGGAAAAAGGAAAAAGATTATCATGAAAAATGGCGAAACATTTAAAAATGAAATGCTTTTTTTCATCGAAAAAGTTAAAACAAAATTTTGCTTTTATAACAAGGAAAACAAATTAATGGTCAAATGTTTACATTGTTGTAATGTTGAATTCATGAGAGCTTATAAGAAGTAAAATATTAGCAAAGCAAAATTGATTTGAAAAAAGCAACTTTAATCGTGAGTAAAATGTTTTCATGTGTTTCATTACATTTGAATGAACAAAGAAAAATGAATCCATGAAAATACATTTGCAAACAAGGCGACAAAAAATGAAACAAATTTCCATTCGAACTGAACCTTTTCTCAAAGAAATGATTGAAACTTGAAATTTGACTGAATCGAGTTTTCTTTCAATATCAGTTTACGTTTAAACAATTAATGATTTAGCAAAGTGATGATTAAGTGCTAAGTAGACTGTAAACACTGTTTGTTGAGCATTGCTAATCACTTTCAAATGGATTTGAAATGGTTCAAGAAAAGTGGAAGAAAATGATGAAAGGGAAAATTGAACAAGAGAAAAGTGTTTAATCAATGAACAATTGGAAATGTGAAACTTGGTTTCCATTTCAATCATCATTATATCAATCAATGGATAATCGCTATCATTTCAAAGATGATAACTGAAAAGGACAAAATCAATATTGATATTTGAACGTCAGGCAAGTTTCATTGAAAATGCAGCAACATTAATCAAAAAAGTAAAAGCTGTCAATTTATCAACTTATCAAATCAATAATTTTGCCACTTTGATAACATGAGGACAACCTCAACAATTGAATCAGTGAATGGTTAACAATTAACTAAACCAATGAACCTCAAAGACCAGAATTATTATGAGAAAATTGATGGAAAAGAATTGCACTTTTGGAAAACTCATTTTTCTACATTTCTCTCTTTTCACCAACAACTGTTTAATAAAAGTAAAAGTTAATGATTGATTAAATTGTATAATAACGTCTAAATGGTTCAACAAGCATTGTGACCAGTGTTGGAGTGAAAACTCCCAGTCTCACTCCCAGTGCCACTGTGAATGAGCTCATCTAGTGTTTGTAATAACTTTTGATGAAAGCTCATGAGACAAGATCTTTAATCTTGATTTACTATCAAGAGTTGAATTAATGTGTTCCAATGAACCTGATAATCATTTTGATGCCTTTTTTCGATTGCGAACCAAGGTAACATTTATCTCGAAAGAATTGAGCAAAATTCTCATTGTTTAGCATTTCGCCTGTTTACTTCTGCTTGGATTGTATTGTTATTGTTATCATCAGTTGAAACACAAATTTATATTCAACTGATTCATCACAATGATATAAATATTATTTTTTTTCGCTTCTTACTTTTTCTTTCTTTCGCTCTTTTCCTTTTCTTTCATGGAGAAAACATGGGAATATTATTAGCTTGTGCAGTCATGATTGATAGTAATATCATTGTTTTTCATGGTTCAATGGATTCTGTCCTAATCATATTGAATGGGAAGACAAAGAAGGAAGAGAGAAAAGCACCGAAGAAAAAAAAGAGATTTTCCTCTCTTCTTGTGATACTTAATTCTTATCCATTCTTTTTTTCTCCATGATAGACTAGTACTTGGCTAAAGGGTATTACAATTGACATGAATGAACTTTTTTTTCTTCTTCTTCTTCAAGCCTCTTTCTTCTGTAAAAATTGTATTATAAAATATTGAACGGAAATTTTGGAGAAGAAAAATGTCAATCCCATTAATAAGTGTAAACTTTTGCCATAAGTTTTGATGGTTAAATCCTCACAAGCAAAAGAAACATTATTGTGTTTAACCAAGTGGAGATGAGATAAAATTGTCAACCACCATGGAATTGATATTATTGATTAGGAGCGAAGAAAAGATTGAAGCGAAAAGAGAAGAAAAAAACAAATATTGCAACAAATTGAATGGAATTTCACTCAAAGAGATAATTAATGAGTTGAGGAGAAGAATACTAACAAGATTGAATAGAACGCCTTCATCTAATGGGGATTGATAGAAACACTGAAAATTGACTTCTTTAAAGGGTACAAGTACATTTAAGATGAAATTGAGAGTTTCGAGAATGTTGATTGACGTAAGCGTCAATCTTTCGGTGAATAATTTCTTCAACCAACAATCTTTAAACTTGTTCATCTGAATAGCAGAAGAGTCGACAGTTATTACATGTAGTTGCATGACAAAAAAACATCAAATTATCGCAATTTTCTTGCTCACGAATCGAAATTAATTTTTAAAGACTTTGTTTTATTCACAATTTATCAATGAATCGAGAGATTGATTTGTATTAGACAATCCAGAGATTAGGATTTCTTTTTGGAAACTGAGTTTTTACGATTTGTGAGTTTGGCATAAACTTCATTCGACTATGTTTAGCTCGAAATCTGTGTTTGGAGTTCATCTTTGCTGACAAGGAAACTCCTCCAACTTTTGTCACAATTTTTTTCATTTTATTCGTTGAACTTGTTCTTTTGGAACAATGGCATTGTGGAGTTGATAAATTTTCTCGAGTTTTTCACCAAACAACTTATTAGAATATTGGAGTGAACTTTTCTGTCATTCTGTAAACATTTGTATGATGAGGTTCATTCATATAATTTCATTCGAAAACATTGAAATGCTCTTGGTTGATGATACTGAGGATGGCAAAGCGATGAATAAACTAATGGATAAACTAATTGTCTAAGCAAGCAATTTATCACTTACAAACTCAGCATGCATTTTCGTTGTTATCAAAACACTCATGCATCAGAAATGCGCTATTTTCAGATTCAAATGTTGTTGCCAAGTTTCACAGAGCATTCGATAGTTGATGATATTTTTCTTCGATTCGATGAATATAATTATTCTCTCAGATCCTTTTACGATTTAATGGTGAATCCTATCAGTTTTCAGCGTGATTCCCCGATCCCATACAATTTCTTGCTTTTAAATGTTATAAAGGAATAATAACATGAAAAGATTAAATACAAAAACCAATTTCTATTTCATCAGATTCTACATGCTGGTCAACATTCAATAGAATGGAGGTCAAAAGAAGATTCAACTTTGGTTTGGAGCGACCAGTTTACTAACTCTCAGTCTCAACGAATCGATAATTTCATCGCATTTTTAATTCTTTTAACATCAAGTTCTCAATATTTTATTTGCTTTTCCTTTTAATTCCAAGTAAAAGCCATGAAATCATCAACATTTAAGAAAAGTTGAGTAAACTTGAGTCAATTAGAGTAGATGAATTATCATTGAATTGAACCTTTTCCTCTGAACTAGAGACTTTATGTGAAGCTAATATAGCATCTCAAGTGATTCTTGTTACAATTAGTTGAAAGTTAAAAAGGAAATGAGATGAAAACCATAAAATGGAATAAAAAATTAAACTGAAATGATAATAAATGTGAGCTTCTTGAAATGAAGTTGGGATGAAGTTGTTGAGCATCATGATAAGAGTAGAAGGAAATGCAAAAAGCAAAAGAAAATTATTTTTTTATCGTTTTATGTTCTTCTTTTTTCTCCTCACCCTCATATTTTCTTGCCTCTTCAATGCAAATAAAAAATGAATAGACATTCTTCCACCAAACTATTCAGTTTCCCCTCAACATGAAAACTTGTAATTCATTTTCATTTAGCCAACATTCGTGTTCAACTTCATTAGCATAACACATGGAATACCAATTGAAAGATTAAAGTATCAAAAGTTGAGACAAAACATTTCATTTTTCAAGTAAAAAGAAAATACAAATTCTTTGAAATGGATATTTTTATTTCTTTCAAAAATCAAGTTGAAAAAAGGTTTGCATTTTCAACAGTCTTTTCCAACTCTTTAAGTTCCATCAAGTATCTCATTGAATTGAACAGGAAACATTCAGAAATCATTTGAGTTCACTCTTATTCAACTTTTCTTCAAGAAAAGAAGCTTCAATAACATGAAAATAAATGAATAGAAACTCAATTGGATTCAAAATTCCAGATTCAATTGTACTTGTTGGTAAAGAAAAATGATTGACATTTGTCAAGGTTTATCGAAAAAGAAGTGGAAAAATTGATGAATAGAAAAGGAAGAAAAAAATTTCGATTTAATTTGCTTCGATCAAAGTCGACGATTCCATTAAAATGTTTGCAAAAATAGTAAATGTAAAGTGAAAATTAATGAGCAACACTTTAGTTTGCATAAGTGAATGTAATTTCAATGAACAAGTTAAGCTTGACTCTTACCCAAGTCATCTTATTGACCGTTTCACTTCTTAATTTACCTTTAATTACCATGCCTCAGTTGGTGAACATCATGTTACAAAGCTTAAGCAAACACGATTCGAAACTAAACTCAAAGGAATAAAGCATTTTCACTTATCCAAAGGCTGACCATTAAATTAACACAAAATCCTAGAAAATCGAAATTTTATTTTAAAATTGAAAATAGTTGAACTGAAAATTCATCAATCTGGTAAACTGGCTATTCTGTGATAAACAAGAATAAAATTTTCACCCAATCATGATTCAGTTGGATAGCATTGAAAAGGAAGAAAAAGGTTGTTCAACACGAAAATCTAATAATAACAATAATGATGGAAACTCTGAACGAATCAAAGTTAACAGGTTTAAACAGGGAAGGAAAAGAGATTCAAGGTAAACTCGTCTAATAGATTCAGTTGGCAGAATCAGGTTTGAGCAAAAGAAAAAGGAAAAGGAATATTTTTTTTCTGTTTACTGATAAAAACGGAAATAATTTATTAACCGACTATTTATTTGCAGATTAATGAATAATATCAGGAAAAGATGAAATTTTGATGAGAATAATTCATTTTCTTTTTGTCAAAATATTGATGGTAAAGACAAAAGGACCAAATTTTTACCCGTAAAACAAACCAATCTATCGATTCGCTTTCGTTCAACTTGTATTAAAGCAAATTGTTTGCTCATCAAATCATTGATTCAATTGTTTAACTCAATTTGTATTGATCATTTGCTTGTTTCACCCAATAAAATAATATCACAATAATTTGAAAGTTCAATAGAAATGAGAAAATGTTCCCTGAGATTCCCAGATGAACAGTAACAATCGATATTATGAATGTACCATTGTTGCCTGTGATAATTGGTAAAGTTGAATTTTAATGTAAAACAATTAATTCTGATTGTTGGTTCATTTCACTTTGACAGAGAAAAGTCTTTGCTTTTTCTCTTCTTCATTCATAACCCATTCAACCAGATTAATCAATTGCCAAACAATTTTCCAAAATGCATGGAAACCATGAGAAAATGATGATTAGTTGATGTTGATTAGTTACATTTTGAGAGGGAAAATGTTTGTTGAGCAAAAAAAAGATGATTAAATATTCAAAATGAAAAGAGAATCAATTTTCCATTGAATCTAAATCATTTATCATGTATGTGATCAAGATGGATTCATCTTGTTCCGTGTTTCAATTAGAACCAAATGCAACCTTAAGAGTGATGCGAAATTTGGTTCTCTAGATAATTGAATAAGTTTTGGCAACTTTGTAAAGGCTATCAATTAGTGCATTGAAAAAATGAACAAATGAACTTTATCAATTTTCATGATAAAGTTAATTGATTGCACAAAAATTTCTTCACGCTGGGCTCAACTCAATTTGCGTTTCTTTCAAAATTCCTGGCTTCGGTTGGCAGGGAGGCTGAAAAATCACAAGTTCTAATTCAAAGTTCATCAACAGCAACACAGAATAAATCACAATTCGATTCCTCAATTCCCTGTTGTTCATTTTCCTTTTTCGATCTTACGGAACTTTTGGAATTTCAAAATTTCGTTTTTCGATTTTTTATTGAGGAATTTTTATTTCGCAGCTTTTTTGAACCCAGTTCTTTCGATTCAATTTTTCGACTTTTCGACTTCTTCAACCGTTTAACAATCTCTAGAGACTTGTTTAAGATGTTTCTGATTTATTAGTTTCGATCAGAAGAATGCTTCAATTGAATGAATTCCCTGAATAGGTTACACTGACTATTCTGTGGACCGACTCTTGTCATTGGAAACTTGTTATTGAATCGTTAATTTCTTGACTCACCATTATTCATATTTGACTCATGAACATGATCGTTATACTTATTTGTACCAAAAGCTGAATATCATCAACTGTACTTTGCACCTCCCTGGAGGGAATCTCATTAGGCAAGGATAAAACCTCTTGTACAATAAAGTTTCCAATCAATCAAAGGTTAACATGGAAAGCATCTGATGTGCACAAGCAAAAAGCCGAGAAAAGTCTAAATGATGAAAAGCTTATTCTCTGTCAACTTGATATTCATCCTGTTCATTTCAATATCACCATATAATATAATTTTGTTATCATTATCTTTACTATCTTTCAGAGTTTTGATGAGCATAAAATTGTTATAATTGCAACAATTTTTCTTTTCTCATTTTCCTTCAATCTTTTTCTTCTCGATTCACCCATTTTCCTAGTTTCATCAGATTAATTACAAGTTCATTAAAAGACTACATTTTTTTCATGATAAGAGTAAAATTGTTCACAAAAACAGTCAACATTGAATGAAGGAAAGAAACAAATGAAGACTAAATATTTTTCTCATTTCTCACATTCTGTAACACGAACTAAATGAACAGAAAAAAAAGTGAAATGAAATATCATGAAATACAGAAAAGGCAGGTTAAAGTTATCAAAGAAAAAGAAATGAAAAAAGTGTCAACTCGAGTTATTTAGATTGTCATGATATTCATCATGAAACTTGATGTTTTTAAAACATTTTGATTGTTCTCTTGAGTTAATAATTAGAAAATGTTGAATCTGAAGAAAACATTTTCATTCAAAGAAAAGTTTTGAAGTAAATAATGATTGACTCATGGAAAGGGTTGAAACACCTTTTTTTCGTCTTGAAAATTGTCTATTCCTTCCAAGTCTTCATTAACGTCTTCTCCCTGAATTTCAATTGTGAATAATTTTCCTTTTCTCATCTTTTCTCTTGAAATTTTCTCCACTTTTTAAATTGAATTTGACTTAAGGGACTTTAACACCTTAATGATCAACAATTTTCTTTATTTTTCTTCATTCATTTCATGGTGAAACTCATTAGAAGAAATTTGAATTCTTTTCGTCTTTTCATTTTTACCTTTTTACCTTTAACGATATTTGCCTGGAAGCAGCATAAAGATTATTCAAGTTTTCAAGAAAATTTTTTATTCTTTCACTCACTGTGATTGAACAATTTCAAATTCATTGAGTAAAATGGAAAACATGAAAATGTGAAGTTTCAAAGGTTGAATTAAAAGAATTGGGAAGAAAAGATTTTTACATTTTCATGATTTTCAGGTTGAAAGGGAATCAAATGAAATGCAAAAAAAGTAAACAAAATTTTCTTTTATTGATTCATTGGAAATCATGTAAACATGGTAAAAATAGGGAAAAGAAAAGAATGTGTAACGAAAAAAAATGCTTTTCCTTATCCTCTTCATTCCAACATTAATCATTAATTTCCGGTCATTATTATCGAATCTTGAAGTCTATTAATATCAAGTAACTTGCCACAAGTTGAGAGCAACCGTAAAGATGTAAGAGCTGATATTCATTACAAGTTTCAAGGTACAATGTTCTTGATTCACTCATTTAGCATTTAATAGATATTAATGTTATGGATCAATAAATGGCTAAAGTAGACTAAACCAGAGATTAAGAGGGAGAAGGATGAATCAATAACCAGAAAAGTAATCAGTTATTATCTGATTGAACAAAAATTCTTGTCGATATTCACATTTCAGTTACCATTCATTGGTTCATTGTCTTTTTTTAGGTTTCCTCACTTCATTTTTTCTCAACATTTTTTTCATTTTTTTACCAATAACTTTTTTCTTATTTTACTTATTATTATTGGCTTATTGTTTATCCTTCCCTGTCGAGAAAAGATTTGATTATAACGATTTCGCTTATTGATTCACAATTTCAAACTCAACTTTCAATTCTTAACGCAAGACGGAAGTCTTTAGATTCAACGACCACAAAAGAAGCAAAAGTATAATTCAATGTGATCAAGTGACATTCAATATTTAACGAAATTTTCTATCATTTCTGAACAGCTTCAAAACTTTTGATTCACATTAACGAATTTTATGATTATTCTGCTCTTAAATGAAATTCTGTAAAATCAAAATCCAAGCTGGAAAATGTTCTCATCCAAATTCATGATTCTAGACAATTAATGTCTAGAAGAATAGAGTACTTCATATTAAATGATATGAATAATATTAGCTTTGGTCATCAGTTCTGTGGGAGAATTCATCTTCGACTCACAAGGGATCGGCATGAACTGGTAATCGAGTTTTTGAATGAAATATATATTTTTTAATAGTGCATTAGTGGTACAAAAAAAGTGAAAAATATTAGGTGCCCGTTTTTTGTTTAACGGAAGTTATCGACGTTCGAAGTCGTATGAATTTGCTATGTCAATCATTATGAAAATGCTTATTTTCAAAGAAACAATGAAGACAAAGTGTTTTACGGCAACTTGGCCAGGAACATTGCATGAAAGAAGTAATGTTACAACCACTGGTCTGGCATATTATGTGTTCAGGCTCAAAACAAATCTCTTTCAAACCTTCAAACCTCGTTGTATCAATATTGAAACCGCTATTTGACCATGCAAATCTGAACATTGGTATGAATAATGGGGAAGTTAACTGGTTCAGAATTAGCGAATTCATTGTCACAATTGTATCTCGATGATGAAGAATTATGGGAAGTCTATCAAGTATAATTCTTGATTGTATTCTTTTTATAAAATCTTTCCATTGACGAAATGCATAAACATCCAATGGCTGCATCATACTCGTAGCACCTTCAGGTATGTAGAATATTTTTATTCGTTTACCTTCTACCTCTAAATTCGATTCATCTTTATGACCAGACCATGAATCAAGCAACAAGATTGATTTATCAGGGGCCATAGGTCCATAAACTTCGTTCATAAAAGTCTTAACAAGGCTTTTGTCCAGTTTTCCAGATTTAGAGCATCGCACCAACAAATTTGGTGTTTCTGGTACTCGAACATTAGGCCCAAACGCTCCAGTCGGTTCTCTTAAGCAGATGAGTGCTTTTGTATGCATTTTTCCACTCATTGATAGAATTGGCATTATAGTGTATGAATGAGTAGTAGCATTCACACTAGCAACAAGGGCAGCTGTATTCCTTTCTCCAATGTAAGAAAGAGTCCTAGCTCTGTGTTCTTCATATCTTATTCCAGATTCGTCGGTATTAAAAATAGCATTTTCTGCTATATCGTACTTTCTGGCAAAGTCCATTACCTCAACGATCTTCGCTGACGCTGAATTTTGGATTGATTCTTCACTAACATGAGAAGCAATTGTTGTGAATTTCGTAATTTTTCTCGAGCCAATGCGATTTCTACTTTTTAAATCTTGAACCCATCTATCTGAAGCTCTAAATCCTATATGTTGAATTTCAACAGCTTTTTCGAGTGCCCAGCGTTTTATATCAGCATCACGTATCGTCAATAAATCAGTTCGAGCTCTATTAAATCTTTCATATACGTGATTAGCAATCAACTGCATTTTTTCTCGAATTGTCCCTTGGGCTTCAACATAGTCACGAAAGCGTTTAATGTAACTGGCTGATTTAACTCGTCGGAAATGGTGTTTGAGTCGATCAAATGAAGAATTTGGATTATCATCTTTCCATTGTAAAACTTTACAGCAGTAATCATATGTGAAAACATCATTCGCTGGCGCAGAGAGTGGTTCGAAAGTAACATCAGCCTGATCTTCAGCAATTGTATCAATCAAATAAAGATCTTCTTCTTCGTCAAATTCATAAGTACTGTCTGCCTGGATATTCAAAATTATTTGTCTCAATCTTTTGGCGAGTAAATCTTCTAAATGGGTAATGTTTCCAGCGCCTTGTTCTCCACGAGACAAAGAGTAGAGGCGATTTATTACAGATGCTTCGGATAATCGTGGCTTCAAAGAGATAAGAAATATTTGTTAGTGATTTTCGGAATATTTCAGGCGATAATACCAATAAAACAAATGGTTTTATAAAGTATTTTGAACTTACCATTTTGCTGGTTCTTCTAGTAGCTGCGTGAAATAAAGGTGTGGCAAAGTTTTTCAAGTCCAAATGGCACAATTGATTAGACAAATAAGCTGGAAAAAGTTTTCGAAAACTTATGTATATGCTTGTAAGTTTGATGGTTTCACAAAAAGGCAATTTGGCATAAAATGAATATATCAAATCAAGTTAATAATAACCAAAACAAAAGTTGCTGAATAAGTAACAACCTAAAAAATGATGAGACGGTCAAAGGTAAAAGGTCACTTGGTGACCGTTGTCAAGGTCTGGTCACTTTCCGTTCAACCGCGGTCATTTCAAACCGAGAAAACTTGTAATAAATTTTTGACTTTTGTCACCCTATATTTTCTGAACGCAAAAAAACGGGCACCTAATATTTTTCACTTTTTGAGTACCTCTAATGTACTAATAGAAAATATATATTTCATCCAAAAACTCGATTACCAGTTCATGCCGATCCCTTGTCAGTAATGAAACTAATCACTACGTAGTGCTCAATAAACCTAGAAAAACGATTCACACACGAATTTCATGGATATCCATCCAGTCTGACCTCAACTGATTTGATTCTGTTTTGGATTGTTTGCAAGACCAAATGTCTGGTTAAATGGTGTTGCCTTGATTAATTAACATGTCAGTTAATTCTTGAAAATGATTCAGGATCAAGTCAATCAACGTTCGCATTTTGTCAATGAACAGTTTTGGTCAATTCCAACTGATTGATGTACTCAAAGACGAACCAAAGTTTAACACCAGAAGAATTTTGATGAAGAATGTAAATGGTTTAAGTAGACGGAACAAGGTGAAGACAGTTTAAGGCACAACTCGGTCCAAATAAAGAGATTTCAAGGCAATTAGAGAAACAAAGTGAACACTGAATAGATTAACCAAAGCAATTGAAAAGAGGAATCCATTCAATAGTCAACTTGCAAAGAAAACTCAATGAAATTTTGCTTTTCTTCACTTCCATGATTCAATATTCATTGAGAATTTCAATTTTTTCTCGACAAACTATTCTCCAACAAATTGCTAGAAATGAATTTTCCTTACTTTAGACTTTTACATTGAACAATTGATCATGAAATTTTCATCTTCATTTGATTTCTTCAATTAAAATGACACTTTCTGCTGTTGATTTGTGCTGTAGTCTGAAGTGTTTCTCACTTTGATTAATTAAATGAATGTATGAAAAGTCGATCTTTGCTTTTTGAAAGTAAAATTGATTTCATTTCAATATTGAAATTGAAAACTGAACAGACTCGACTAAAGCAGAAAGCTTATAAAAAGTGGACAAAAAATGAGGTCAAATGTTCCATAATTGTAATGAATTTGAAGTTTTATGGTTTTCATCAATTCAATGTCAAATTGAGATTCAGATTAAGCCAAATCAATTGCTTTTTTGCTTGTTTCTGTCAACTTTTATTTAAGATTAAATTTTTGTTCATGTTGAAATATAATTTAATCAAGATTTATGAACCTTTTATACAGTTGAAGTCAGTGAAAGTTGAGATATTTTGGATCGTCAAAATTATTTTTTCTTGATCGTAAAAGATGAAAAGAGAAAGAAAAGAAATGGGTAAAGATTTTGATGTTATTTTAACCAGGTTAACCAGGTAGAGATGGAATGGATGTGGATGTAAGAAAAGAACCCTCAGGGAGTTTCGAATACCATAATCTTTTTTATCTATTTTCTGGTTTTTTTTGTTGCTTCTCTTCTTTTCTAAAGGTGTCAGTTGGTGAATCAGAATTTGTCAAGATGCAGATAAAAGGAATGGAATGACAAAAGTTTGGAAAGGTAAATGAAGATAAACAAAAAGATGAATATAAAGATAAAGGATGCACATGAGATGGATTGGATGTTGGCAAGAGTTTCCTAGCAATAGAAATGCTTGTTTATCCTTAAATATTGAGTTCAATGTAATTCCATTCCCAGGTTTTTTTTCTTTCCATTTTATCCTTTTTTTTCTGGCAGAATTTTTGTTTATCTTCTTAAAAAGCATACACAGAATCACCATTAAATTGAAAGGTTGGTGAGAAAAGAAAAGGACGAAAATGATGATTATGATGATGATGGTGATTGAATAGGCAAAGTTTGACTTGCTTTTGTCCAGATTATTATTGACTATTCATTGATTACAATAATCTCTCTGTTTCAAGATTTATTCAGTTATGACAAAGACGATTGAATCATTTAAATATTTAAACATTAAACTTACCATTTTGAGATATTGATTGGTTTATTGTTTTTTTTGTGTCTGGTCAACTATTGAAGAAACTGGAGAGCGAACAAAAAGAGGATCAAAAAAGATGTAAAAATGATTGATAATTGTGACCAACAGGGAACACAGAATGATAAATTATGATGTTACAGTTGATGATTATGATTGTGATGAGTTTAATGATGACTTGAATTACAGTGATGATGCTTTGTCAACTAATAATGTTGATAATGTTGTTTCACTTTGAGCTAAATTTTTCTCCTTTTTCCTAAGACTAACATTATCATTAGTTGAAATTATTTTTCACTTTATGAAACATTTACTAACAGTGAGTAGACAATCAAAGAGAAAGATGTTTTGTTTTCAAGTTGATTCACTTTAATTCACATTAGTTATAAATCCAGGAATCACAATGATTACAGAAAAAATGAAGTAAACAATAAATTAAATGATGAACAGTAAAAATCCAAGTTGGTTTGCTGGCTACTTGAGATGCTACAAAACATTCAATATCATTGTACAGCTTTGTTTTTGGTATACATTTGTTATTCCTATTTTCATTAGATTAACCTTTCCATTTTGTATTGGCATTTTACTTTCTGTTAATTTTATCACAATTTTTGAACCTTTTTTCTTGGTTGGGTTTTTCAACATTGACAAGGATAACAACAATAATAGAGGAAAGGAAAGCAACAAGAAATGAAATTTCAGGTTAACCTGGCAAGTAACTGTTTTTCAGTGAATCTTGTGAATACATGTAAGTTTTTCTTGCCTTTAACTAACTTAACGTCTCTTTCCTTTCCCATAACAACTTGCTTTCCTCTCATCCTCATCCTTTTCATCTCACATGCTCATTCAGCCTTTTTACTTCATCTTCATCATCTTCTGTATCCTTTCTTCTTCTGTTTCTTCAGCATCTTGTATGAAATGAATTGGTTCCTATTCATTTTATGTGTTTCCAGTTGGATCGATATTGTTATCGCCTTTCTTTTCTTCCTTTCTCTTTTCCTTTCATTTTCTCTCAATCTTCAATCAGATTGCAGTAACCTTGTGAAGTGAGGATGAAAATGATGGTGTAAATGCTTTAAATATGAAGACAATTCGGTCTGATCAGGTGGCAGGTTTCATCTCACTTTATGTTGTCATATTCGCTTCCTAAATTGATTTATGTTTTCTAATGCCTCTTTTGGATTATTTTTGTACAATAAAAAGTATCCTTGTAACATAGCCATTGAAACCTGCTTTGTCTCCAACAGAAGTCTGTCTTTAAACTGAATAGCCATTTCGGTATCTTCTTGCGGATAAAACCTGGTGAAGGCTTTAATAATTTGTTCTTCACTTGCATAGCCAATATATTCTTTATAATCAACTCGACCTGGTCTTATCAGTGCGGGATCCAGTCTTTCTAAGTAGTTTGTGGTCATAAAAAGTATTCGCGCCTCCGATGAAGCTACACCATCAAGCATGTTCAAGAGTCCACTAAAAGTCAATCTACTTGATCCATCATAGGCAAGTTGGACATCTTTTCTCTCTTCACGAGACACAAAGGCAGCATCAATATCCTCCAATAAAACAATTGATTGTTGCGGTGTCACATTCATTAAATAATTTAATCGATCATCCGTAAGTCCTCGCTCACTTAAATTTAGGCAACATATGCTGAATTGTAATTCTCCGGCTAGTGCAGTAATGAAGCTCGTTTTACCACAGCCTGAAAAATAAGAAAATTTAATTAGTAACTTTATTCAAGGTTTTAAAAATGAAACAAATAAAAACAAACCTGGAGGTCCATAAAGGAGATATCCACGGCGATAAGGAATGCCTCGTTCTGCATACCAGTCAGAACTATCGATAAACTCCTTTACATCTTTTGTTATTTTTTCACTTATATTTCCATTTAGTATCACCGAAGAAAGTAATCTTCTTTTTCTTGGCGCTCCGAACTCTCTCCATTCGTGGCCCATTGCTGTGTACATAACAGTTTTTCCTTCATAGGTAGCCAAAGCATCTCTTCTGGCTGTCACAATAATAAAACAAAGGTTTAAGTTTAACAATCTGGATAACACAATTGTACAAACCTTCATCTAAAATATCAAAATAGAGCTGACGATTTCTTCCCAAAGTAGTTAATTTGACACTTTCCCAAGGTACTCCTGTATTTAAATTTAACATTTGATCACGAGATCGCTCCAAAAAAATTAATTTTCCTCGATACCAAAAATAATGTTGACCAACTGATGGCACAAAGTCAAATTTTGTTTCAACTTTACCACTCTCCATTTGATTAAAGGTAGTTTCGACGGATAAATGTTGGGCATTTTTTGTATTACGATTGATCCACAAGAGAAGCCACTCATAGCTACGGTCCCGGCAAGGTACCTCCAAGCTCATCAAATAGTTTCTCTGGAAAACCTGAGTACCAACTATGAGAAATTTACGAAGGATTGCAATTCCAGAGCCAATTCCAACAAGACCAAAACCGGCACCGAAATACGGATTAGTTGACAAAGAGGCTATTATTTCACTTATCGCCATCTATTATAAATTTTAGATTTTAATATAATGATAAATTAATTTTTTCAATACCGAGAAGACTAATAGAAAGATAAGTTGTTCAAAATCAAAACATAACAATAACATGTGTTACCCGAATTGATTCAAGGTTGGCGCTAATTTTATTCTTTTTAGATATTCTTTTTAGACAACAGATGGAGCATATAGTTTACCAATGTTTGTAAACAATAACATGCTTTTATTTTTTGATTCTCTAACGTGTTTAATTTCAACAATTTAAATTCAATCCGTTTTGAAAAGTTTATTAAATAAATACTTATTTATTTTTTGATAAAATCAAATGAATTCTACAAGGATTGACAGTCGATTAAAACTATTACTGGACAGTAATAATGTTCAAAAGAAACGAAGTATTTTTGCCATTTGTGGGGAGAAACCACATCTTGCTGTACCGATTGTGTTCCACTTTCTTCGAAAGTCTAGAGGGACAGTGCTGTGGTGCTATAAAAAAGATCTCCCTCACAAAGAAAAAAATAAGAAAAATAAGAAAAGAAAATTCGACCCTGAGGATCCCTTTGAGATTTTTGTCCGATCAACATCGATCAGGTGGTGTTACTACCATGAGACTGATCGGATTCTTGGAAATAGTTTTGACCTGCTGGTTATTCAAGATTTTGAAGCGCTGACTCCGAATGTTCTTGCTCGGACAATTGAAACAGTTGCTGGTGGTGGATTCATCATTTTCTTGTTTTCTAAATCCATGGATTCTATTGGATCTTTGAAGATGGATATTCACAGAAAATATCAAACCGAATATGGGCAGAATAAAGAAGTCGTCTCCAGATTTAATAAACGTTTTCTCTCTTCTTTGGAAAATTGCAAAAGTTTTATAGCGATGGATGGTCATTTCAACCTTCTACATATCCCTGCAAAGATTGAAGAAATTGATTCGAGCCAAAAACCAAATCAAAATGAATTGAAAAAATTAAGCAACTCTTTTGAAGCAAACCCATTAATTGGACCATTGGTAAATTTATGTGCAACATTAGACCAATCAAAAGCTGTGGTTTCAATGATTGAATCGTTGGCTGAAAAAACTTTGAGGACAACAGTTTACTTGACAGCTTCTCGGGGACGTGGAAAATCAGCTGCTTTAGGCCTTGCTGTTGCCGGTGCAATTGCGAATAATTTTTGCAATATTTTTGTTACTTCGCCATCTCCGGAGAATCTTAAAACGTTTTTTGAATTTGTGATCAAAGGACTCAGTGCTTTACATCTTAAACAGAACTTTGATTTTGATATAATCAACTCGAATGAACCATCACATAACAAGTCAATTGTTATGGTTTGTATTTTGAATCAATTTAATCAAAAAATTCAATACGTTCCACCCAAGGAGATATCTGAAAACAGTTTGATGAAAAAGTCTGCTGAATTAATAATCATCGATGAAGCCGCAGCTATCCCATTACCTATTGTCAAGTCATTTTTGGGGCCATATATAGTTTTTTTATCATCAACTATTGATGGCTATGAAGGAACCGGTCGGGCATTGTCCATAAAACTGATAGAACAGCTCCGAAATGAGGAAAATAAGTCCAAATTGAAAGAAATAAGGCTGAAAGAGTCTATTCGATATGCAGATGGCGATCAAGTGGAAATCTGGATGAACAATTTATTGTGTTTAAAAAATGTTGGGTCTCAAAAGAAAAAAATGGACTCTAATAATATTGATGACTGTGCTCTATTTTACATTAACAGGGATACATTATTCAATCATCACCCGACATCAGAAAAGTTTTTAAATAAGCTTATGTATCTTTACACTTCATCTCATTATAAAAACTCACCTAACGATCTTCAAATGATGGCTGATGCCCCAGCTCATCATTTATTCTGCTTGCTTCATGCGAAAGCCAATGTGAAAAAGAAAGATAAAAACTCAAATATGTCTGTCCCTGAAGTTTTGTGCTTCATACAAGTTTGTCTTGAAGGGCAAATTGATGAATATTCAAAATCAGACAGGTCACAAAATAATAAAAGACCTGGAAACTTGATACCTTGGACGTTAGCCCAGCAATTTCAAGATGCCAAATTTCCAGCTTTATCAGGTGCTCGTGTGGTCAGAATAGCTACGCATCCGGAATATGTTGGACACGGGTATGGTCGGCGAGCTTTACAGCTTTTAATCGATTATTTTGAGGGGGAGTTTCTAGCTGATCCGGATTACATTTCGAATGAGGATTTTTCAGAATCGCAAGCACTTTTGGTATATTTAGAAAAAAGAAGACCTGAACGTCTAGACTATATTGGTGTATGTTATGGTGTTACTTATGATTTATATCGTTTTTGGAAATCTTCTGGCTTTGTACCAGTTTATTTACGCCAAACTACCAATGAGTTAACTGGTGAAAATAGCTGTATAATGATCAAACTTTTGCAGCATCGAAGGACTGAGTTTTCAAATAAAAGTTCAAAGGATTGGTTGATAGAATTTTGGACAGATTTCAGGCGTCGATTTGTTTCGCTACTGGATCGTGATTTCAAAAAATTGCCCATTCAATTGGCTTATGAGATGATAACTTCTGATAAAAGTTTATCATCAACCAACAATGTACTATTATCGCCTTCCGAGATCGACGTGATTCTAACTAACGATGATGTCAGTCGTTATTCATCTTTAGTTGTTAATGAATCTGTTTCACTCCATGGAGTATTTGATTATTTAACAGTTTTATCTTATTTTTATTTCACTGGAAGGTTTACATCGGAGTTAGATAAAGAAGTATGTAATATAATGATTGGCCTTGTTCTACAACGAAAATCATTGGAGGAAATATCAAAAGAACTCTCAATAAACCATGATACAATGAAATCTAATCTAGGAAAAGGTTTAAAAATACTATCCGCATCATTTTTGCAAATCAAAAATGCGAATGATAAAACTAAGGTTGCAATGTAACTCTAATTTTCGCTTTATTCATATTTAAAAACATATTTGACATAAAATTAATTTTTTACTATTGTTAAACTATCTAGACACTTGAATGTGATTGACACAAAAACAGAATAACAGACTCCTTATTTATAAGTAATAAAATGCGTCTTTTCAATTCACAACCATAAACACAAAATTTGTTTAATCAAAAATTATGAATGGTTAAGTTAAGAAAAAGTAAATTATTCTGCAATAACAACGCAGAAGTGATTTGTCCATGAATAATGATAAAAACTTTTCAAATTTTTTAAATCATTTTCTCTCAATCTTCCATCAGATTGCAGTAACCTTGTGAAGTGAGGATGAAAATGATGGTGTAAATGCTTTAAATATGAAGACAATTCGGTCTGATCAGGTGGCAGGTTTCATCTCACTTTATGTTGTCATATTCGCTTCCTAAATTGATTTATGTTTTCTAATGCCTCTTTTGGATTATTTTTGTACAATAAAAAGTATCCTTGTAACATAGCCATTGAAACTTGCTTTGTCTCCAACAGAAGTCTGTCTTTAAACTGAATAGCCATTTCGGTATCTTCTTCCGGATAAAACCTGGTGAAGGCTTTAATAATTTGTTCTTCACTTGCATAGCCAATATATTCTTTATAATCAACTCGACCTGGTCTTATCAGTGCAGGATCCAGTCTTTCTAAGTAGTTTGTGGTCATAAAGTATTCGCGCCTCCGATGAAGCTACACCATCAAGCATGTTCAAAAGTCCACTAAAAGTCAATCTACTTGATCCATCATAGGCAAGTTGGACATCTTTTCTCTCTTCACGAGACACAAAGGCAGCATCAATATCCTCCAATAAAACAATTGATTGTTGCGGTGTCACATTCATTAAATAATTTAATCTATCATCTGTAAGTCCTCGCTCACTTAAATTTAGGCAACATATGCTGAATTGTAATTCTCCGGCTAGTGCAGTAATGAAACTCGTTTTACCACAGCCTGAAAAATAAGAAAATTTAATTGGTAACTTTATTCAAGGTTTTAAAAATGAAAAAAATGAAAACTAACCTGGAGGTCCATAAAGTAGATATCCACGGCGATAAGGAATGCCTCGTTCTGCATACCAGTCAGAAACGACCAAAACCGGCACCGAAATACGGATTAGTTGACAAAGAGGCTATTATTTCACTTATCGCCATCTATTATAAATTTTAGATTTTAATATAATGATAAATTAATTTTTTCAATATCGAGAAGACTAATAGAAAGATAAGTTGTTCAAAATCAAAACATAACAATAACATGTGTTACTGACTTGAATTGTTTCAAGATTCAAGGCTGGCGCTAATTTTATTATTTTTAGATATCCTTTTTAGACAACAGATGGAGCATACAGTTTACCAATGTCTGTAAACAATAGCATGCTTTTATTTTTGATGCTTTAACGTGTTTAATTTCATCAATTTAAATTAAATTTGTTTTGAAAAGTTTATTAAATAAAATATTTATTTAGTGTATTGAAATGACTTCTAAAAAGATCGACAGTCGAATTAAATTATTACTAGACAGTAATAACGTCCAAAAGAAACGAAGTATTTTTGCCATTTGTGGGGAGAAACCACATCTTGTTGTACCAATTCTGTTCAACTTTCTTCGTAAACCTAAAGGTACAGTGTTATGGTGTTTTAAAAAAAGTCCAGCTCACAAAGAGAAAAAGTTAAAAAATAAATTCAAAAAAAGAAGAGTCGACCCTGATGAAGATCCATTCGAGCTATTCATTAGGTCAGCATCAATCAGGTGGTGTTATTATAATGAGACTGATCGAATTCTTGGTAACAGTTATGACCTGCTGGTTATTCAAGATTTTGAAGCTCTCACACCAAATGTTCTTGCTCGGACAATTGAAACAGTGAATGGTGGAGGAATCGTTATTTTCTTGTTGAAATCCATGGAATCTATTGAGTGTTTGGTTATGGATGTGCACAAAAAATATCAAACCGAAATGCATAAGGATGTTGTCTCCAGATTTAACACACGTTTCATCTCATCTTTGAAAAATTGCAAAAGTTTTGTAGCTGTGGATGGCCTTTTCAACCCTCTTCATATTCCTGATAATATTGAAGAAATTGAATCGAGCCAAAAACCAAATCAAAATGAAATAAAAAAATTAAGCAGCTCTTTTGAATCAAACCCATTGATTGGACCATTGGTAAATTTATGTGCAACATTGGATCAATCAAAAGCTGTGGTTTCAATGATTGAATCGTTGGCTGACAAAACTTTGAGGACAACAGTTTCCTTAACAGCTTCTCGTGGACGTGGTAAATCAGCTGCTTTAGGCCTTGCTGTTGCCGGTGCAATTGCAAATAATTTTTGCAATATTTTTGTTACTTCGCCATCTCCGGAGAATCTTAAAACATTTTTTGAATTTGTGATCAAAGGACTTAGTGCCTTGAATCTGAAACAGAACTTTGATTTTGATGTAATCAACTCGAATGAGCCATCACATAACAAGTCGATTGTTACGATTAATATTTTAAATCAATTTAATCAAAAAATTCAATATGTGCCACCCAAGGAGATGTCTGAAAACAGTTTGATGAAAAAGTCTGCTGAATTAATAATCATAGATGAAGCCGCAGCTATCCCATTACCAATTGTCAAGTCATTTTTGGGACCATATTTAGTTTTTTTATCTTCAACAATTGATGGTTATGAAGGAACTGGTCGGGCATTGTCCATAAAGCTGATAGAACAGCTCCGAAATGAGTCAAATAAGTCAAAATTGAAAGAAATAAAACTGGAAGAATCTATCCGATATGCAGATGGCGATCAAGTGGAAATCTGGATCAACAAGTTATTGTGTTTAAAAAATGTTGCGTCTAAAAAGAAAAAAATGGATTCTATTTCCAATATTGATAACTGTGCCCTATTTTATATTAACAGAGATGTCTTATTCAATCATCACCCGACATCAGAAAAGTTCTTGAATAAGCTCATGGCTCTGTATACTTCATCTCATTACAAGAACTCACCTAATGATCTTCAAATGATGGCTGATGCCCCAGCTCATCATTTATTCGGCTTACTTGATACTAAAGACAATGTAAACAAGAAAGATGAAAAATCAAATATGTCTGTCCCTGAAGTTTTATGCTTCATTCAAGTTTGTCTTGAAGGACAAATTAGTGAATATTCAGTATCAGACAAGTCACAAAATAGTAAAAGACCAGGAGATCTGATACCTTGGACGTTGGCCCAGCAATTTCAAGACAACAAATTTCCAGCTTTATCAGGTGCTCGTGTGGTCAGAATAGCTACGAATCCAGAATATGTTGGACAAGGATATGGTCGGCGAGCTTTACAGATGTTAATCGATTATTTCGAAGGGAAGTTTTCAAATGATCCGTATAACATTGAACATGAGGATGGCTCAGAAAATAAAGAATCCCACGCACTTTTGATGTCTTTAGAAGAAAGAAGACCTGAACGTCTCGATTATATTGGTGTATGTTATGGGCTAACTTATGATCTATATCGTTTTTGGAAATCTTCTGGCTTTGTTCCAGTTTATTTACGTCAAACAGCCAATGAATTAACTGGTGAAAATAGCTGTATAATGATCAAATTTTTGCAGCATCGAAGGACTGAGTTTTCCAACACAATTTCAAAGGATTGGTTGATAGAGTTTTGGACAGACTTCAGGCGTCGATTTGTTTCACTATTGGATCGTGATTTTAAAAAATTGCCCATTCAATTGGCTTATGAAGTAATAACATCTGATAAAAGTTTGACACAAACCAACAATGTACTTCTATCGCCTTCCGAGATCGACGTAATTCTAACTAACGATGATTTCAGTCGTTATTCATCTTTCATTGTTAATGAATCTGTGTCACTGCATGGAGTATTTGATTATTTAACAGTTTTATCCTATTTTTATTTCACTGGAAGGTTCACATCAGAGTTAGATAAAGAAATATGTAATATAATGATTGGTCTTGGTCTACAACGAAAATCATTGAAGGAAATATCAAAAGAACTCTCAATAAACCACGATACAATGACATCTAATCTGAGAAAAGGTTTAAAAATACTATCCGCATCTTTTCTGCAAATCAAAAATGCGAATGATAAAACTAAGGTTGCAATGTAACTCTCATTTTCGCTTTATTCATATTTAAAAAACAATATTTGACATAAAATTAATTTTTTCTGTTTTATAAACTATCCAGACACTTGATTGTTCAAAAGCAGGATATATTTAGACTCCTAATTTATAAGTCATCAAATATGTCTTTTCTCAATTTATATTGTTGTGAACCTTTGAACTGTAACAATCTTTTCAATATTAAATGTGATTTTGGGATGATTATTCAATCTTTATGTTAATTCTCTAACCTAACTTTACGACTCCAAGACTATTGTCTTCACTATGCCCATACTTGAAATAAAAAAACCTTTAGCCATTGTTTTGGATGTGACAGGTCCTCTTGTAACCAAATCTTTCATGACTTATTCATCAGAGACTCGGCAATTTTTGTTGAATAATTACAAAGATTATGTCAGAGAAGTTTGGGGACGAACAAATTTGAAATTATCAGTCAATTTCTTTCGGAAAGAGATAGAATCAGAACGTGATGAATCCAGATATCCACCTTTAGCTCCAATCTCAGCTCCCCAGGAAGAGCAAATTAATGCTTTTCTGGAACATTTAAAATACCGCTTCGAACACGCCTGGGGTGTTAGATCAGCTGCTCTTGGTATTTTTCATCTCGGATTGTCGGAGTGGGCCTACAAAAAGGGATTGCTACTTACACCGTAATTGTGATTATATTGTTTATTAATATCTCCTTCAATTTTTCATTTTAACAATAATTTTATTTCATGTGATTTTATGTTGTAGTGTTTATCCAGAGGTTAAAGATGTCTTAACTCAATGGAAAATGGTTGATGGTCTCAAAGTGTATGTTAATGTTGGACCCACTAATTTTCTGCGTAACGTTTTCTCTCGAACCACTCAGGGTAATCTTTTACCGGTATAAGGCTTTCTATAATTTTTTGGATTAACCCTTGTCTTCCACTTACAACCTGTACCTCTTTAGTGTGTCTCTATTGAGGAAACTTGTTTCATTTACACTTTACTCTCTCTCACTCTCTCTAGTTGATTGATGGTCATATGAACCTTTTGGAACACAAATCTAAAAATTTCATCAAATTAATCCAGCTGCTTGAGATGAATCCACAAGATATTGTGTTTATAACTAGGATGGTCGAAGGTAAGCGTTCAGCTCTTTTACTTGTTTTACATAATCTTGGTGAACGTTTTCCTAATTGATTTGTTTTTACTTTAGATGCCAAATTAGCTTCCAAGGAGAACATTCGTGTTGTAATTATTGTCCGTGAAGATTTCGCTCCAGATACAGTGGCTGAAATCAAAGGAACTCAAAAAGCGCAAAAATCATCAAGGGAAAGGGAGAAACAGCGAGAGGAAAAACGCGCCAAAAAGAGACAAATGCATCTGGCAAAATCAAGAATAAGTGCTACTGAGTTTGGTGGAGAAGAAAAACATATAAGTTCTGATTATGAGACGGTAACATCAGGATTCGATGATGAAGATTATGAGCCCAGTGCTTCGAGCATAGGAAATACCGATGATATTCGTGATTTTCCTGTCATCGTGAAATTAGATGATCTAAAATGGTTACCTTAGTCAAATCAAGCTTAACACTTATTCCTCCGCCTCTATGCCTGTATGCCTGTATAAACAACCAAACACTATCATTTAAATGGCCGATTGGTTTCCGAACCTTCTGTGATCCATGAACCATCAAAGATCCGAAATGTTGAAGAAATAATTTAAGATTGGAGCATTTTAAATGTGTGTATATAATTAGTCCTCGCAAAAATGGAGAAAACAAATTTTGAAAAAAATACAATAAAAAAGAGGCTCTCAACGGAGAGTACTTGAAAAGAAGAGTTTCAACCAAAAAATCAACAATTATCATTTTACATGGTGTGTTTTTCATTGATGGAAAAAGACAAAAAGCAAATATTCCTCAAAATTGGGTGCTCAGGTGATTGAGTTATACTTGGAAGATGAAGAGACCAACAGTTATGGCAGGAACAAAAGTAAACATAACATCATTGCCATGGCTCTTAATAACTTTAATGTTGATTACCATGCATTTCGATGAACCATATTACATTTAATATACACATTAATAACGATTCTCAACATATCCAACTCTGTAACCCTCCATAATTTTTATTTGAAACCAGCTGAAATTGTATATAAATCTTGCTTAACATATATAAATCAAGGCGAACCTAGAATCATTTTGTTTTTTTGTATAATTATCTTATATATATAACAATTGATTTTGTATAATTATTTACAGGTTGAAAAGATTTCCAGATCAATGTGAATACAAACACAATCGATGTTTTTGTTTTTCCTTATATTTTGTTTGCCTTTCGGTATCATTGTTAACACGTACTGAACAACGAGCAAAAATTGAGTCAACAAAAAAGATGAAGAGACTGAAAGATTGAGAAAGACAATCTGGTGAACAATTGTCATAATTAATGTGCTTCTATATACACAATTTATGTACAAGATATTTGTTATGGCTGATTGGTCTAAGCTTGTGTTGGTTTTATGCTTAAATGATGCTTTTGCATGGAGTTACATGAGTTAATGGATGATACCTTTAGCTACAAAAAAAACAAGAGTATCAAAACAATTAAGGCTCATTTTCTCGTCCCTCTTAATGTTTATCAATTGCTTTTGTTGTCGAATATTTTTCCTTGTTGATTCTCGGTTGATTACAATATGATGATGAAAATGTTGGTAAAGCAAAACAAAAAGGTTGTGCTTGGAACCAAAATGACAGGGCAAAGTGAAAGGTGAAAAGAGAATGGAGAGAGAAATAAAAGTTGACCCATAAGATGAAATTCGTTGTTGGATACTCGATTGTGATTATCCTTTTCAATGGTAGCCACCATCATCACCACCATCATTAGTGCCACAATTAGTACCAGCCATTGTTTACCATGAGCTGTTGTTCGTGAACAAGGTAAAGTTGGAATTGGATAAAAGATGTTTATCTCCTTGTGGTTTAGAGGCCAAATTATGTGTGTGGTGTGTGTATATGTATTGAAGGCAAGATACAAGAAAAACAAACAACAATGATAACGATACAGATAATAATGATAATAATAATATAATAACATTATTGATAATAACAATGAAATAACAATTATTTACAAATGAAA
This sequence comes from Tetranychus urticae, assembly GCF_039701765.1. Lineage (NCBI taxonomy): Eukaryota > Metazoa > Arthropoda > Arachnida > Trombidiformes > Tetranychidae > Tetranychus > Tetranychus urticae. The sequence goes on along the minus strand of NC_142958.1, from coordinate 16,415,169 downwards.
GAAAGATAACATGGAGGGAAAAGAGTTACAGTACAAAAATTTGTGTCTCAAATTGTGATAATGATGCTGGCATTTTGGTGATTATTAATGATGGTAAAATGAAAGTCTCCAGGAGAAGGTATAAAGATTGACATCACTTGTTTATCATGACAATTCGCAAAATTGGAATTTCAATTGATAAATGATTTTAGCTTTTAGTTACAAAATAAGACTGGGAATTGATTTACAATTGATAAAGCTTTCTCTTTTTCCAGTCTTTGCTCAACATTTATTTTCTCGTTAACATAAGAGATTGATTAATTTATTCCTAACTTTTGTTCGTTTTGTAATCTAAAATTAAAAAATTGAACCAATTGAAATTGATTTGTTGTAAAAAATCGAATAAAGTAAGATAATGAATTGAACCATTATTAGCCTAGCAATCAGTTGAATGAGAAATGGCGTAAGCAAAGAATTGAAATGGAGAAGAGCTTATCATTGAAACAGATTATGGTAACAATAAGTAAAAAATGATTCTCAAGATGAAGAATAATGATAATGAAGATGAGGAGATGATAAATTTTAGTAATTGTCTAAGGTAAGAAGGAGTAATGGTAAAATTGTACTCAGGGTGTGGTGGATAGAGTTGTTCAACTGAATTAATTGGACAAAATTAATAGAGAATGAGTACAGAATACGAAAAAATAGAGATTGGGTGGAGACTTGAATCAAGTTGAATGGTGAAAAACAAAGGGTAAATATTTTGCAATAGCAATGACAAAGTGATTTGCATATAAATAATGATAAAAATGAAGAGTGAAAAAAATTGATTAACAACTAAGTTTGCCCAATGTTAGCACCAATCATCATCCTCATCATCAACCTCCAATAGAGTCAAGCCATCAATACGATGATGTCGATGATGAGGCGATGGTGCAGTCACCAAAGGTCCAGGGGGCAGTATAATGGGCGGTTGACCTGATGGTGATTCAGGTAAGGCTATTGGAGCCATAGATGAGGGCAACAATGGCGGTAACAGAGTTGGTGTTGGTGATGATGATAACCCTATCAATCCTGCAGTTGCTGATGTTGATGAAAGTTGAGGTGGTGGTGCTTGTGGCGGTGGTAATGAAGGTGGTGGCTGTGGCTGTGGTGGCGGTGGTGGAGGTGGACGTTTACGAGTAGGTATATTAGCTGCTGCTGAGGCAGGTCGGGGTAATAAAGGTGCTTGTGATAATGGTGGAGGAGAAGAAGAATGATGATGATGATGATGATGATGTTGACTTGGTAGGCTAGTTGAACCCATTGGAATAGCTGAAGATGATGGCATTGGTATCGGTGGTGGTGGACCTCGTCCAATACTAACACCAGCGACTCCTCCACCTCCTAATGCGCTGGCTGCTCTTGATGGTAATGGTGGCGGTTTCAAAGGCCTTGAAAGATGTGAGGTATTTTTACCGGGTTTCCCATAACCATTGGGCAGTGGTGAGGGCAGTATTCGTGAGCCGGTTACTTGGCCAATACCAAGGCTGGCAGCGGCTTCGAATGTTAAGGGCGGATCCGTTTCCGGTGATAAATAAGGCGGCTGTTGTTGCTGTTGTTGCTGAGTTGTATGGTTAGTGTCTGTGATTGATGTCGATTTGGCAGGCCAGTGTCCTGACTAAAAATAATAAAAAATAAAGTAAATATTAGAAAATCGATCCAATACGTTTTTTACATCATGTATAGCTATTATACAAAAGGAATACAATAGATGATTGGATGCCAATTCATGATCATTGATCATCTATAAAATAATGCTCTATGTGCACAATCACTGACCTTATAAGTCTAATTTCAACACAAACTATTGCCATAATGATCAATTATAAAAAAAACTAAAAGACTAAAAATAAACAAACAAAACAACTTTTTGAATAATAATAATTCCCTCCCATATTACATAAGTTACCATCAACGAGAAACCAGAAAAAAGCATTAAATAGCCCAATAAAATGCATTGTTTATAAAGATAGTTCCCGTAGATGGCAGCATGAAAAGAGTAACATAAAGGATTAACACTGGTAATTTACCAGATTATGACAGTCAATTAAGGAGTTTAATCAAATTTTATTTCAATTTCTTAAATTATCAATCAACTTAATTAATTTTTCTAAACTGTTCTTAATTCTCGAGAAATCACTTTAGAAACAATTTAGACTGAAATTGATCTTTCAAGGAAGATCTAAAATCATGAAATACTCTAACCGGTAAATAGTGTTAATAAGCTATTCCAGGATACTATCATTATCTGGTATCTTACTGTACCTAAAAATGTTTAAATCAATGCTTTTAGAAAATGAAATGAAAGATAATTTTCAAAACTGAATAAGAATTTTGCAATAAATTTTCCTAATTCAACGGATCATCATGAATATAAAAGTCATTGTTAGCAAGATAGAAAGAACGAAAGTGAAAAAGAAAGAGAAGCAAAAATCAGTGAGTAAAAAATCAATAACTGAAATGTCAAGTTTATTATTAAAATTATAACTCGACATTGTTTGGGTTAGGATTGTAGATGGATACGAACCAGAATATAAAAAGGACACTTTGAAATTTGTGAAAAGCTAAAGATCAATGTAACCTTTTCCTTTCGCTTTTTCCCTTCACCCATTTTAACCGGTTTAAACAGTTTTATCGATCCAAAGGCAATGAGGTTACATGTATTATTTACCTCGCACCTTGCTGCTTTTTTCCAACTCATTCGAGTATCCTTCAAAGCTCTTTCAGGTCATGACCTCATCCTCGAAGTATATACCCTTTACTCTCTTTTTTTTACTGCCTTTGCTTACAATACACTTTCTTACTCTTACTTTGTTTTCCTCCTCATCATCTACTCCTTGCAACTCTCAAAACAGTTAACCTGGTTATCGACTTGCCTTTCAGATCATCAAGCCTGCGCTCTTTCACATCTCATACAAAATGTACCCTTTTACCTTCATTAGTTTAACCAGGAAAAATGTTTCACAGAAAAATATTCAACCCAAAAAAAAGATGCTATTCAAGAGCAGGTCAAATGAGCAAAGTTGTGATTTCAACTTTAAATTTTCTTATCAAATTTTCAACATTTCCTTGTCCAACTCAAAGAATCGATATTTTCTGGTTCATTTCAATCAATGAAAGATTAGTTTAAAGATGTTTTTTGCTTTAAAATTAATATCAAGCCTGATATCCTGTTTGCATTGTTTCAAATCCCTTCAATCATTTTACTGACAAACCAAGGATTGGGTTAAACTGATAACCATAATTATTGTAAAGTAAAACTGCAATAAAAACGAGAATAGAGATGAATTATGAATTTACAAGTCTGTATCAAAGTCATGATTTCATGTTGAACAGAATCAAGTTATTCCATAGACTGTTAATATCATCTGGGGAACATTGAGGTTTCAGTTGAACAAATCACTCGGCTTCATTTAGGTTTGCCTTTCAACAACAAAAATAATATATGAAAAGCTAAACAATAATCATCCAAAAAAGGTAAAGATTGTTGTTCCATTTGTCTCTTTCACTGATTTCTGCCATTTCTCTGGTGAAATGGTTAACCTGAGTTAAAGCTTGAGTCTTTTTTTACCATTTAATCAGTTATTCAATGGGAATCAAACAGATGATCAAGCTTTAATCTGTTTCATTGAAAATGAGAGACAAAAAAGAAGACTCGTTTATTGAAATTTGATTTATAACCAAATATATCAATAAATCACTTTACCAGGGTAAACAGGTTGAGCTCATTAAAAATGGTTCACAGTGAAAGAGTTTTCAATCAAAATTGATTCATTGAAAAGTCAAATATTAAAAGGTCTTTAGCAAAAGTAAATTAACATGATAAGTTGATGACGAATGTTAGCTTTAAAAAGCATCAATACATGATTAACGAAGCACAAGCAAAATGCAAATCCAAAGGAAAATGTGGACTTTTCAAATGAATAACAATGGATAACGAACTGAGGAATTGAGTGAAAAATTTTAAACATAAACTCGAATTATTTTGATGTTTTTCATTGATGGTTAATTGATGAGTATAAATGGTCAACGAAAGAAACAAAGGGAAAATGGAAGAAAAATAAACCAGAAAAGGCAAACCTACTTGGGTTCAAGTTAATCAGGCACTTTTGGTTACATTTTACATTCGCAGTCCACTCTCTTTCTCTCTATCTTTAGGGTCCATGTGGTTTGGCCAATGGGTTTACAGTTGAATGTTAACGATGACCATTGGTTAGCACAATATAACCTGATTGGTAAACACAGATAAGAGAGACCGCAAAGTAGACCAAAGAAGGAGTAGAAGACACAAGATTCGGTAAAGGAGTAAACAGAAGGACAGACGATTCGGCAAACACAAAACGGTTCACAATTAAAGGGAAGTTCATTTGCTTTAAGCACCAACACATTGGTCAAGTTTTGGTTTCAATCTGTCAACAGAATGCAAGTAACAAGGATCGATCAAAAAACATTGAAACATAAAGAAACTGGCAGGGAATGAGAATCAAGCAATAAATGTAAATTTAAAATAAAATTTATAATTAAATGTAACAATTAATGGGAAAGGAATGCAAAGGTTCTTGATAAAATGAAACTTATTGTCATTAAATCATATAAAATGGATCATTCATTTTAAAGTTAAAATGATAAACTTTGATTAGTTAAAAAGTCAATTGTCGATTTAAACAAACGAGTTGAAATCGCTTCAACAATTGCTTTGATCTTTAATTCAAAGTTTATCTTGTGATTCAGTATTAATCAAAGAAAATGAATTCATTTTCCAGCAGATATTGAGTTGATTAAAGTTTCATTTTTAGATTGTTTCTTGAAAGTGAAAATTTTTCAATTAGCTTAAAGATATTAATATTTCAATTCAATTTGTGCAACATTTGGATGAAGTTGAAAGTAAATTAAGGGTCCGGCAAAAGGGGTCCGCTGTAGTTGACCATTTTTCTGATTGCTTGATCAAACAGTAATCAGCTTTTGGAAAATGTCATTTTTCAAGTTAGAATATATTTATCATGAGAACTGAAAGATTGAGCTTCTCTCAGAAACTCGCTCACGGATAAAAACATGAATTAGTTCTCATATAAATTTATGCAACTCTTCACTAGAACAATAAGCTTCAATTGAATGGTTTAAGCACAGAAACTCCATGAATCTACTAATCTGGTAGCTCATCCAGAACACTGATGATCTCATCTTAAATTACAACTTGATGAAGCAAGTACAGATGGTTGTTGTGCTAATAGATGAAATTGAATTTCAGAGTTTATTAAGATTGTTAAAAAATACAAAATTTACTTGCAACTCGAAAAGGTTATAAGCTTAGTCAACCTAGATTTTGTTCAAAGACTCATGTGGTTGTGATTCCTGTAAGCGAAAGAAATCGTAGTTAAATTAGTTTCAGCTCAACTGGCCTGTACGCTTAAAGAGATAAATTCAGGACAAATGATCTCGATAAAATTTTCACAATTTTTGCAGTTGTTTCTAAGCATTATGAATCTGCTGATGACAATATAAAGCTAGAAAATTCACAAATGCATTATAAAGCAAAGCACTCTGATTCGATCGTGTATTGAACCCATTTCAAGTTTTATACCGACAAACTGAGTGTAATTTCAAGATAAATGCAATGATTTCGGATAAAGTTGTAGCTTTCAGTTCTTCAACAGTTATTTCCAAGTTATTTTGAAGCCAAACTTTATCAATTAAATTTCGATAGCAAATAAAAGGAGACAATAAAATTTTTGGTAAATTATTTTGACTGAGATCAATCTTTTGCTCTAAAATGTAACCATGTCATAATGAAATTGTTTGCTTCTGCAAAAAATGTCATTTTTTGTTTCAAATGATATTCAATGCGCTGCTGATTGGCCATTTAAAGTTTATCTTTTGAATTGATTGGATTCCTTTCCCTTCCCAGCATCAAATTATAAACTCTAATAAATCCAAAGTAATGATGATTACTTTGATATGCTTTCAGCCAAGTTAATGAATAATAAACAAGCATTGGATTGTAAAACCTGGACCAGTAACAATATCTTTGTAATGCATTATTGTGCATACTGAACCATGCAAACTCATTTGTTGAACTTCAACAAATGAAACACTTTGCCAGCAAATCTTTACTCGTTTAATTTACCTTTCAACTACCAAATTGAATAATTTATAACAAAAAAAGGTGTTTAGTGATTGGTAAATGTTTAAATTGAATTGAAGGAAAGATTTGAGTGAAAGGAAAAGTTAACAATATTAATGGTCAAACAATTTTCTGGTAACAGTGTAACCCAATATGTTTGCCTGTTGAAACCAGAAAATGAAAGGTAAATAGATTGTAGCAATAATATTATAAATTAAGGAAAATTACAATTCTAGTGTTTGAACAATTTGCAAAGTAAATCAAAATTTAAATGTTAATCGCTAAATTAGTGGATTGTGGCTTTAGTAAAGTGTTTAGTTTTAAAGGTTTTAAAGGTTTAGTGAGTGGAAAATGTTGGCTCATTAAACTTACTGGTCCATAAGTGGTGTGTGTTGGTGATGCATTTACACGGGGAAAGTTGATGTTGTTGGGTGATTTATCAATCATTGGAATTGTTGGTGAATGTGAAAGAGTTGGAAAGTTTATTCCTTCAACTGATTGTGAACCTCCCAAAGATAAAGGTGAAGGTTTAAATGGTGTTGCAGGTAAACGTCTTCCCGTTCTTGATCGTCCCAAGGCAACTGTGGCTGCACCAACAGCCGTTGCTGCTGTTCTTAACCTTTGAATGGGTAAACTGACTGCTGATTGAGGTGAAGGACTGCGACTTCGTTCAGCCAACTTGGTTGTACCATAGTAATTGTCGGATGGACCAGGAACCGGTGTTTGGAGAGGATGATGGCTGGAAACATGGGAATGTGCATGACCATGAGGACTGGGACTTCGTGATCGCTTATCAAGGCACGTTGTACGATATTCTGGACTAATGGATCGACTTCGACCCGTTGCCTCGGTTGTTGTTGTTGTAGGAGGTGGACCTCTCCAAGGTGAACGAGAACGACGACGAGAGGCTCGACGACGACTTGGAGAGCGACCAAGTAAAGGTGATCCATACGAGTAAAATTCATCTCCAAGAAGTTTTTCTTTGAGTAACAAAGAGAACAAAAAAGTTAATTAAATCTCAAACAATTTAAATAGTCGTCTCAACTTACGTCTCGCCCGACCTTTCCGTGAAGTCTCAAATTTAACAATGTCAACCACATCGGAAACGGCTTCGGCAAAGCCAACATCCGATGGTCGAGGTGAGTGTAATCGTGATCTACCAACTGGAGATCGACCTCGATCACCCTTTACCGGAGATTCATCCCGAGTAGGTGAAGGCGACCTCGATCCAGGTCGAGTAATTTGCAAATCAGGTTTAAGATGAGCCATTTGTTGAGACATTTGTTCCTGCAAATCGAACCAATGAAGAGACAAAAAATGATAAATTACAATCAACTAGAGACAATGAAAGAAACTTGTTTTTCCATTCAAAACATTGACTCGATTCATCAAAGAAACGAAAAACATTAATTGTAAAAATAGCATTTAAAGATTAAAATTAACATTAACTATAATCTAGTGAGTTTGGTTAAACATCCTAAAAGTAAATTAAATTTTACTGAAAAAAGACACAAAAAAATAGTTTTACTGCAATGATACTAATTATAGTTAGCTTAATTGTATGGTTAACCATTTGTTGTCGTGTGTTCTTGAGTACATGTTGGCGATGCAACGAACAAAAAGGCCAAAAATGTTAAAACAGTTATTACATTGAAATACAATTAAGTGAGGACACCAAGAAAGACGATGCTTACGACATTTACTAGTCAATCAATGGAACAATCACAATTAAAATAAAACATAAATCCCAAGTAAAAGTCAGGCAGTTATTGACTAATTTATAGTTGAAGGTGTAAAGTTGATTGACCTGAATAAAAACGGCAAGACAGTTTACATTGGATGCAAGAGTGCGACAGTGAAATGGGAAACTGAAATCATGCAAAATTTTCAAGGAAAAACAAGTTTGGAATGAAAAAAGACAGTAAAATGGTTACAATGCAAAGGATAATACAAAACATCAACAATCAAGAGACATGATTTTTCTTGTTGGTACAACATTGATTAACATTGATTTGGACATGATGAGCAATGGAAAGAAAAAAAGTTACAACAATAATGACAATAAACTTTTGGGAATTTCATTTAGTGACCCTTTCATAGTCAATGGAGCATCAAAACACACACACAAAAGGTGCACACTTTAACGCTATTTACGTTGAATTTACGATAAAATTTCATGTTTCCTTAAAAGTGGAAACATTTTACAATTTTTTTGTTGATAAAAAAACAAAGAAACACACAAAAACAATGTCAACCTGTCGTGTTTGTGACTCGATCTAAGTTTGAAACATTCATGAGAAAAGAAAACGTAAAAATAACACTTTGCGTGGTGTCGAGTGAAAATTACGAGTGTGTGTCAAATGTGTTTGTTTGTGTTAATATTTTGCTTCTGTTAATTGTTGGAAAATTGATTGTTGTGTGAGAAAAAAGGTCAAACCTGAGTTTCAAAGTTTTTTGAATCACTAGAGTCTTTCTTGGATTTGCGTTTACTACTTCCTCGACGAAGGAAACTAAAAGACCGTCGTCTCTCCTTGCCATCCTCATCATCGATGCTGGAAAGAACAGGTTTAATTAAAAATCAGTGTCAATAGTGTTACTTAAGCAGCTCTAAAAAAGCAGTGATTACTCGTGACCTCAAAAGATTCATTAATTTAAACATTGGAATTGGGTTCATAAGGAATGGTGAGTTGGAAGTGAAAGAGTTCAGATTCGAGCTCGGAAGGGAAAGTGAGCGCTAGAAGTGAATGCTGGGAGTGAGGAATGAGCAAATAAAATAATGCATAAAATGATATAAACTTATAAAATCTTGTAAAATATTGAGTGAAATGAAAAGGCAAAAAAATGAAAGAAAATAAAAAGTGAACAAAATAAAAAAATAGAAACATAAGTTGGATTCGTTGTAAATTTGATGTCATGAGAAGAAGGAATTGAATTGAGAGTCAATTCTGGTTGTGATTATGCCATGGATGCAGTTTTTTTTGTGGAATTCAAGTTTTGTTCTTTGGAAGTTTCATGCTGAAATTGAAGTTTCATTGTTGCTAAATGACTTTGATGATCCATTTACCTTAGATTTGACCTGACTGAGCCCTTGCGACTTGCCTCTTGGCCTCCACTTCCAGTGTCGAAATGATCTTCGTGTGGATCTCGAGTTGCATGGGAATTGCTTTGACGAACTGCACCCATCAATCGTTGTAATAATGATGGACGCTATTGTGTTTGTGTTTTGCATTTCATGTTTCATTTCATTTTGTAAACGTTAATGAATAAACCCATTGAAATTGATTTACAAATTGTTTGCCAATTTGTTTTTTGTGATAAAAAATTAGTCATGTTTTGTCATGTGATGTGTTGATGTTTGTAATTAATAGGAAAATGAATTTGCAAGGAAAAGTTAATGGCAAGATGAAGAAAGAAGAGGAAAGAGAGAAGAAAAAATGATGTAAAATGAGTGTTTCGTTACTATTGACAGTAAATTTGGAGTGAACCAAGTGAATGATTGTGTGATTAAGTGAGTTAAGTGAATGAAAGATAAATAAAAAAGGTTGGAAGAAATGAGATGAAATGAAAATCTGAAAACAAAAGTGAATTTTGTGAGTGAAAGTGAACAATTGTGAATCAAGTGAATGGAGTGAGTTTGGAGTGAAAAAATAATCTCAAACATAAATACGATTCGCTGATAAAAAGCAGAAAACGCACCTTTTCAACAACTTCGCGTTCGAAACATTTCGTATCTCGAATAAAAACTTTTGAAAATTTTGAGTAACTTTTTTTCCTAATCTAACAAGTTTCAACTGACAAACCATTGAGTTGTCCGATTGAGCAGTTAAGAACAAACGAATCGCTCTAAATCACTTTAAATCTCGAGTCGAATCTCAATAGTAAAATATCCTTCAATGATAACACTTTTAAAAAAAGAATTTTCTAAAAGTTCTAACAAAACGAAAAAAATACACATCGATTTTGGGAAAATGTTGCAAAAATGAAAAAAAAAACTGTTTTGGGATGAAAACAAGTCAAGACATTGAAATGAGTGCAACATGGAAAAGACGGAAAATCGATTGTCGATTCTCTGTCTTGAGGTAACAGGCACAAATGCAAACAATACCAAGTGAATATCATGGAATGACTGGTGAAGGAATCTTTGAGGAACAAGGAATGTCAAGTGTTGTTGCAAAGGATAATGATTAAGATTGGGAAATGAACTAATTTTATTGAATACACTACCGAAACATCACCAGAAGCAGGGAGAGCACTTTTTTCCTGAAACAAACACAATACACAATTAACAATACTTAGGACTATAAGACAAAATAGATGTTATTAGACAACATTGATAACAAATAAGGAAACATAATCTATACGATAATAATAGTAATAACAGTAACGATAATGGATCAACTTAAAAAATGATATCGAATGAGAACAAATAAAATTAAAGTTTTGTACTAATTCAATTTATTACTTTATTATCATTATTTTTTATGTTTTTTTCAACTTTAATTGTTGTCAGATATTGAATTTAGCACAATTTAAGAAACACTTTTCTCTAAATTTTGAAATGTTTAGTGATAAAAAACTTAGATTTTAGCACAAATTTAGGGATAAATGTAAAATTACGATAAATGGTCAACTTAGTTTTCTAGTTTTAAAGTTCATTCTGTTTGCCTAAATGGATTTGTTTTTTACGGGAATTTTATTGGACATTTTTTCATTCAATTTTATGCAAAAAAAGGCAAACGAAGGCAAAAAAATAATCATTGACATTTAAAACGGACGATTATGGTTCAATATGTTAACACAGAAAGATATTTATCAGTTAATTAGATCAAGTTTAATGTTTAGTTAAGATTCATTAGTTTGAATCAATGTTTGAATAGTTTAAATTGTTCATTTAGAATCTTGGAAATGTTATTTTTAGAAGCAGAAAATGATGAAATTTCAAAATTCTATTCATGATCAGCTTGAATTAGAAATGGAAAAATTTAGTTCTTTTGGATTATAAAAGCGTCTCGAATTTAAACTCACAACTAAATCAAATTAAAGCGAAAAAATTGAGCTTTAGTTTGTTGCTATATTCACCATTAGTCTTGATTAAGCTTCACACAAAGTCTTTTAAAGATGAGTTTTGAACAAACACTGGAACCAAAATCTGAACTTTTAATCCAGAAAAGTATCTTTCGTCTAACGAATCGACTAACAAGATAAAAGTCTCTTTTCATTCCAATTCTTTTTCTACAGAAAAAAGATTCGTTTTGACATAAATTATGATTTGAATTTTTCGTTGTTTTAAATTGGTTCGCAAAAATAGCCAAAGAATTTGATTGAATAGTTGATCGTTTTAACAAATGCTGAAAAATGTTCGAGATGGAAGAATCATGAATAGAAGTGAAATATTGTTTCCACTTGTTTTGAAACTGAATATTTTTCGATGGAAAAAGTTTAATTTTACCCTTTTCTCAACTTTTATTTTTCTCAAATTTCTTATTCTTTTATTGCTCACTCCCAGATAGAGGATAAAATGAATTTTAGAGAAATGATTAGAAGATATTATTAGTGGAAGTTATTTAGAAATGAATATTAAAAGTTAGATTGTTCAATTGGAAAGAAATGAAATAAAATAAAAAGATAGATAATATGGTAATAATAATATATAATTATATTAATAAGGAGTGCGAAGTGATTTGTGCAACAACTTACAGCTAAACCCGATCCTGGGACAGTTCCGAATCGAGTTGTTCGCCAATTCTCCAGAACTAAGAGACCAGCATAAATTTTACCCACAGTCAGCTTTCCTGCACCCAATTCTGGTTGAATGAAGAAATAAAATGTTTGGTTAATCATAATCAAGAGGAAAGCGAAATCGATGAAATGTTGTATTTGACTTTTTATCCGTTTAATGGAGTAATGACTATTTACCATCATCGGGTGGAATCATCTTGTCAAGCATCTTTTTAGCTTGTAAAGGCCACAGTTTACGAACAGTTTCACGCAACTCTCGATCAGCAATGTCCATCTCATCTGCTGGCCTCATTTTGATGCTCAAATTTTCACGAATCAAGGCAAACAAGGTTGTTGAAAAGTTTACTTTACCCTCTGGATTGACGGGCATATTCATGCGAATCAGTTTCTGAAATGGAAATGAAATCGAAAAAATTTTTTCTTTACTATTGGTTGAACTGTAAAAAAAGGTTTACTTCTAACATTACCTTGTAAGCCAAACGATTTGGACATTTATTACCGAAACCCAAAGGCGGATCCATGTTTCTAAGCATGTCGTACATTTCAGTGTAATGAATCCAACCTGAAGCATTCGGATCATATTCAGCCCAAACACGAATAAACTCATCCAAATGATGGGCACCGAGAATGGATGAATCTCGAGTTAAATAGTCAAAGTTGTCCATAATGACGGCAATGAAAAGATTGAGCATCTAAAATGAAACAATCAAAGTTGAGATTCATCTCGATTTTCATCAACCTCTTTATGCTCTTAAACACTAGACTAAAAACTCCATCTTTCATGACTTTTATAGCTTTAAGATTTCAATCAACGGAAGAAAAATTTTCAAAATCCATTCAAATTTCAACTTCCATTAGCGCATTAAAAAGTCGAAGAATCGATTTTTTCTTTTCTAGTTACATTCTCTTCCAAGGACTAGAAACTTACCAAAAATGAGCAGAAAAATATGAAGCTAACAAAATATGCATAAGACCAAATGGAACCACATTCGGGTTTATTTTTCTTGGTTCCAGGATCACAGGGTCTACCTTTGGTACAGGCCAACATGATTGCTTGCCAAGCTTCACCGGTAGCACATCTGTCGAGTGGATCAAAGTATGAAAATGGTTTGAGTGAAAACAAGAAAATGAAAAAAATGTTAATGTCTTTACTCACCGGAAGAGAAGCATGAGTGATTGTATGAATGTTTGAAAATTGTTGTGTCGGTTATACTCAGTTTCCGGATTCAAACGGATATTTCCGAAAACCTAGAAAACAAAAGAGTTGAATTATTGAATCGGTTGGCATTACATGTAACATAACCAAATAAAATTATCAGTTTGAATAATCCAAATGCAAGATTCAACTGCGCTAAATGTTTACTCACCTGCATACCGATAATGGCATAAATGAAAAATAACATGGCTATAAGTAGACAGACGTAAGGCAATGCCTATTGAAAGAAAGTTAAAATTAGAAGTTAATTTTTTCGAATCTCATTAATTTTCATCAAAATGGTAAAATTTGAAGCAACGGTCATTGGCATACTTTGAATGATTGAATAAATGTCCATAACAAAATTCTTATCGTATATCCTTGGCGTAAAAGTTTAATCAATCGAGCAGCTCGAAACAATCTTAAAAAACCAACATTAAATTGGTACGATCTCAATTGCGACTATAAGTGTAGAGAAAAAGTAGAGTTAATTTTTTTCCATTTTTTCGAATCAAATCTTCACAATAAAAGTTTCATTTACCCCGAACTCCATAACAATTGCATCAATGACGCTTCCAACAACGGTAACAAAGTCAAAAACATTCCAAGAATCTTTGAAAAAATTCTGTTATTTTCATCCAACATCCAGTTGAAATGAGTTTAATGGTTGAAAGAAAAAGTTGAGGGAAGAAAGTGAGGAGAGAAAAGGTGGACAACAACGAAAGGAATGAAAACAGGGAGGAACAATAAACAGATGATAACCAGAGAAAATGTGTTTTGGAAAAAGTCGGCATTAGTAAGGTAAAGTTTCAATATTGATAGAGAACAAAAAATGAATGAATTTAACATTTTTTCAAAAAAAATTCTAAAACTAAGTTCTAAATGAACAAAAGAAGCGCTAAATATTTGGTATTTAAAGTGTCTTATCAGATAGTATCATAAAGAGAAATTCTGAGCGAAAAATGAGTCGACTGAAAAATCTGCCAAAAGATTCTAATGAAAGACTGAAAGTTGAGTTTTAAGAAAAGTTTTTCAAACCTTGCATCCAAACGCCACTAATTTGAGAATACATTCTAATAGAAAGAAAATCGTGAATAATTCATTCATGTAGCTCAAAACATCGAGATAAGTATCATCAGCATGGTGATACTGTGATAAAGAATTGCAAAAATTAAGAGAAAAGAAAAAGCGAAAACCATGGTGGCAACATTGAAAAAGAATCATGAAAAAGAAAAGACATGAAAACGAAAAAAAAATTAGTTATCATCGGGGAATTTGTTTTTTTGGGTCCAAAATTTTTCGAAAAATTATTTTCCAATTTGAATATCAAAGTGTATCGTATCGGAACATTGGGTGACGGTGAATAAAAGGTAATCGTTTCAACGTAAAAAAAGGAACGGAAAATGAAACAAAATTTTGGCAACATTTTGTTTTGTTTTTCAAATTGAATTTGTTTTGTTTTTGTTACAACAAAAGATTGGGTTTTTTGTTTGAGTTTATATTAGCATTGGTAATGTTACGAGGAAAAAGGCGGAAAAGGAAAAGATGGAAACGGGGAAAAAAGAGAAGAAAAGAGAAGAAAAAAAAGGTAAATGAGAAAAATGTTTCGTTTCCTTTGATTGTTTTCTGTTGAAATGAACTTCAGACGAATGGAGATAAACACCCAAAAAAAGTGTAATGTGATTAAGTGATGAAAATAAAGGCAATTAGTTGTGATTTGATAAGGGAAGGGAAAAGGAATGAAAATGAAATTGCAAAAAGGTAAATTATATTTTACTTTTTTTTCATCTTCTTCTTTTTTTTGTTCCTAATTTCATTGCATATTAATGGTTGATAATGTTTCGACTTGTGTCATGTATATACATGTAAATGTGTGAGTTGTTCAGGGAAAGGGAAGAGGAAAAGTAAGATGAGGATGGAAAGGCAAAGGGATGGAGAAAGTAAAAGTAGGTCATCTAAAGAAGAATCAAGTTAATGTTCCAAGAAGATGATGAAAATGGTAAAAGAGTTACATTACCTTTCAGGTCAAAATTGATTGATTCATGTTCATGTTTAGTGGAGCGAAATCTTTCTATCAAAATTCGTCGACTAAAGTCGACTTTGCAATCGTCAACTTTCATCACTAATTACAACTCATTTCTAGACTTTTTTTTCATTCCATTTTCTTCTTCCAACCTTTATCTCGCCATTAAAGTTCAATTGCAATACATGATTAGCTCATTTACCAATCTAATGATATATTTACTTGGATAACAGCAATTGTCATGAATCAATTTATTGATCCAAACACCTTTTCCATCACACTTTTACTCTCATTTTTTGTCCATTTTTTGTGTGTCTCTTCATTTCCAATTTCATGCCTTTCTCAACCTTTTCGCCTATTCATTATCATGATTAAAAATCATTTTCATTTGCATATTTTTCCAATGAGTTTTGTTTCGAGTTTGGCACTTTTGCCCGAAAATCAATCAATTTTTACTTTTTCTTGATTCGTCTCTTGGTTACATTAACTTGATAATCTACTTTTGTGGTCAAAGTTTCAGTTTTTATTCAATTTTTGGGTTTCTTTTCATTTCTTTTTTTTTGCTTTCATTTTGAGTTGCGTTTTCATCAACAATATTTCCCTTTATTTGTTTTCAGTTTAATTGGCTTTTGAAAAGCTTTTCGTTGGCTTTTTTTATTGATTTTTGTGCAAATTTTTGTTTTACTTTGAAAACTTTTGCTTTTGTAATATTTCCAAATGCAAATGAGTTTCAATAGTCTTTTTTACATTGTCATTTTATTTAAATATCAAAATGCTTTTACCAATTTCATGCACCATGCTTTTGTTTCATGCTTTTCAAATAACTCAAGATGCTCAATCAAGATGCAAATTAACTGATAATAAACATGCTCAAGTAACTCACGTTTCAATCTTGTTACTCAATGTTGTTAACAACAAATGTAACAATCGGGATTTTGGTTTGAAAAACTTGCAATTCCTTTAAACATGCACAAGATGCTCAAGATGCCAAGTTTGAGTTTTTAGTGAAATTCAAGTCAACCGAATGGAATCGAAAAATTGCGACCTCAAAATAGAAATTGGAATTTTCCATCGAAATTCGAAAAAAAATTGAAATCTAAATAAACTACTCCAAAGACTAATAAACTTGTAGATAACTTGAATTTGCTGAGAATCGATAATTGGCTTGGAATTGAAAAAAATGAGTTTTGCTATTCAAAGTTGAAATGTAGCTGAAAATCAATTGGAATTGGAAAATTTTCTCGTCAAATGAAACATTATTATTCAATTGTTAATCCAATAAAGTCTAACCAGATGAAATTCAAGAAGATATTCAGACTCGTAAAGTTGTTAAAATTGAAGTTCCAGATGAGAATCAAGAAGAGCAGAATGAAGCGAGAACAAGAATCGCTAATCATGACAATCATGAAAGTAATATGATATTAGCTGATAATACTCGTCAAATACCAAATATAATGACCAAATTCATGCAATTTCAAATCTCAAAATCAAGAGACTTTGACTTGATAACAATGATAATGATTTTATTTTAACGGTATTTTCTTCAAACTAAATTGTTCTAAATTGTTCAACTCGTGTTGCCTGGAAAATTGTTTTTTTTGTGTAAATTTTTTCATTATTTTGTTTTCATTATTAAACACTAATCGAAGGGTAATCTTACCCGGATTCCAGTCGCAATTATCTTGAGCGCACATTCAAGAGAAAAAAGCGCAGTGAATCCAATATTAGTATATCTGAGTAAATCTTTCAACTCCTGGCTGGCTTTATTATGCTATATAAAGAAGAAGAAGAATATAGAATTGCAAAAGTGTTCGTTTTCGTTTCCACACGATTCATGTGAATCATGAGGATGATTGATGAAACATTGGAAAAGACGATTCAACGAGAGAAACCGGTCAAAATTTCAACTTCGAGTTTACTCTTTTGAAAATTTTTGGGTTTTCATAATCAGATTCTATCACCTAAAAGCATCAAAACTGTGCTAATAAGAAAGTGAACAAAATTTTTCCACATTTTTCAATTCGTCAAACGTTCTATCGATAAGTTTTACTGGAATCTGCCTCAAGTTGAATCTCGAAATTTAAAGAAAAGACTTTTTCATCTCAACAATAATAATCGTGATAATGATACATTTGATTTGCGTTTTCGCACTCTTTTCCTGGGTTGCTTTCAATATTGTAATTACTCTTGAAATGGTTTGAAATTTATTGACCAAGAATATAATGTGAATGAAAATTGCCATCTTCATGATTAAAGATTTGAAACTATTGAACAAAACGATTACGATAAGTTTCTTTTCTCACTTTTGGCACATCGAGGAGAAGAAGAAGAAGAAACGAAGAAAGATTGAGTTGATGTTTGATGAAGCGTAAACCAGTTAAATGAATGAGAAAAGGTTGACAACGAAAGAAAAGTCGAGACAGTTAGATTGATAAAGAATGTTAGTCAAGGATCATTAAGGATGAGAGTAAAGAGGAAAAGATGAAAAGATGATGAATAAGATGATCATGTTGAGGTAGAAAGAATTGGACTGAGAAAATTGCATTCTCATAAGATGAAAGCTTTTGGTTAAAGATAAGTGTCGGCTAAATGTTATCACTGACAGAATCGCTTTTCATCTTTCAAGTTCACCTTTGCCTTGTTTAACTCCATGTTGATATGAAAATAATTTTCATCTTTTAATCAGTTTACGAGCATTTTGTCTGGTTAATAGAAGGGAAAGGCCTCTTGGAAAAATCTGTCATGTTGAGCGAACAAAAAAGAAAGTTCTAAACATAACCGAGTTTCTGTGATTTCATGGATTCTTTTGCTTTTGTAGACCAACATTTCATTTCGATATAAATTTCAAGTTTAAGGAAAAATCGAAATTTTGTTGATCGTTAAATTTCGTTGCTTTACTGGCCAAGTTGAGTTTTGATTAAATGTCTGATCACTTATCAAATAAGAAAATTATAGTTTCATCTCAATGATTAGTAAAAATGATGGTTACAACGAATTTGGAAGAAAAGACTTTTCTTGTGTTCCAAGTTTTCCCTGTTGATAGCTATTATATACTAATTGAAACTTAATTGACTCTTGAACAATCATTTAACAAACTTATACTCAATGACAGTTTAATGTTACACTCAATGTTATCAATTATCCATCCAGAGTTTACAACATTTCAATCTATGTTAATCTGTTTTCGCCCTTTATTCAGTTTCTTTTCATGAAAAGATAAATACAACTTATCTTTACTTTCAGGATAATCGATAAACATGAGTATCAAGTCAATTACAATCAAAGTGAATAACACAAGATTCAAGTTTCAATATTTTTCCTTCCAACTTTTACAGCAATCAAATGATAACTAAAATCAAATGTTTCCTAATGTAAATCAATTAACGCTCATTAAGATTGCTTTTCAATTATTTGTTTCTATTTCTTGAGGCTTCTCATGTCAATTGAACTTTGAGTTAAAGTCGAGAGCTGAAGTACATTAGCGCTGGTAAACATGATCTCAGTGTTGGAATCAGAAGCTTAGAGTTGATCTGAATCTGAACATTTGGTTAAACTGTTTAATCTTTTGTCGGTGATTCTTCAAGATTTTTGGGGAAAAATTGTGTCAAATAAAGTATCGTTTTTGATGCAATTGACTTTTCATGATTTATCCAAGCATTAATCATAATTTTATCGAAAGCTACACTTTTCGATTTACTGATGAAACTGAATTTAGCTGAACAAAAGTATGATGAATAGAAAGATGGAGGCGAAGAAAAAAAAGGTAAAGTTGCGAACAAAATTGACTCGAAAAAGAGAACAAATAACATTTAGATGGATTCCAGGTCAAATCAGTTCGTTGCTCCTCATCTTTCATCATCTTTCATCGTTCACTCTTCCCTCAGTTTCAAAAATCGATTCAAACATTTCTTCCATTCTGATGCTGTTCATCTCTTTGCGCATCCCTTTACTCAGCCTCATTGATGCCTTGATGCACTTTACTTTTTTCAGGTAAAAATTCAAGTCAACATTTTTCTAAATGAAAATTCCCTAACATTTCGACTTGAAATTTCGAATTGATAATAAGAGAACAATGAAGGTTGAAATGAAAGAGATTCTCATTTGAAATGGAAAACAAAATTCAACACATTTTTCTGTTGTTCAACTTTTCACCAAATTCATTAATTTTCAATGTTATCATTTGTAATCAATGAAGACGATAATGTAAATGATAACAGCTTTTAGGGAGAAGTAAATTGATCAATCAACAAACAATTTTTTTCCTTTTGTAAAGAGTCAGATAGAAAAGAGAAAATTTTTGCTTTTCATGAATTTGATGAAATAGTTGAGGTGAAATCATGTTTCCCAGAATTAACATCAAAAACAGAAATGAAAAAAGCTCACAATTGAAAAACAAAATTATCATGTAAATTGAGAAGATGAAAGATGGCGAAAAGAAAGATAAACGTCAAATCTTTTCACTTCAAGTGATGAATAAATGATACAGGTGAATGGCTTCAAATCTCATTTGGGGTTACATGAAACTCGATTCATGACAACAGCTGAAATGATTGAGACAATCTGATAAAGCAAAGATAATTAGTCTTGCACAATTTTTTCTTTTTTCTCGGACTTGTTCCATTTTCCCTGAAAATATTCCTCATTTTGGTAATGTAATTAAAAGGCTGAAAACGACTCATCATTATCGTTATCATTATCAACATTATTATTGTTGTAGACATTGAGTGAAAGTGAGACAAAAAGGATCAAGAGTTGGACAGTAAATTGACCTGTAAACCCTCAACACCACACGATGCAGTTTTTCATATGCAATCAAATGCAATGAGTTTTCGTTTTTTATACATAAATATATCAACTTATATTTATATATATAGAGATGGTTCAAGTTTAATATCAAGAGGCTATTAAGTACTTTCCAAGTGACGATAAACCCAAGATAACGACAAGAAGGCGAAAACATAACGTTAATCAAAAGTGTTTCTCTCTGTGTGGTTGTGTGTAAATTGTGAACTTATCACAAAAAGCATCATTGGACGACTCCAACTTTGGCACTTTGCAAATACGAAGAGAATTTTGATTTCGAAGAGACAAAAAATGAACGTTCTAAATGATAGCGAAAACGAGAAATTTTCAAACATCGAAGTTGAGTTTTCGAGTTTTTCGTTTTTTCGCTTTTCGATATTTGTCTTTGGAAATTTCCTGTTTCATCTAAAGTTTATCGATGGTTTTTGATTAAATTCTGTCTTTTCAAGCGTTTCATTGCTTCATTCATTTGATGTGTTCAAAGTGCCAAAATTGAAGTGTCAATAAACTTTGTGTTGATCTTTGAACTTTTGTTAATCGTCTTTAAGAGAAATATTATTGGAAACTTTAAACTGAGCACAGTTTTGATTTGGTAACCTTTTCTGACTGAGTGCTCTGTTTTACTTTGAGTGAGATTTCAGGTTTAAAGATGTGGGTGGGAAAAGGGTTGAAATGATGATAATTTTGAGCAATATTCATTTCATTTTGTCACTATTTAAGCGAAAGATGGTGAACTTTGAAACTGATGGGTTTTCTTGTTGCTTTTGTGTTTTATACTCTTGCGTCGAGTCTATTTTGTCTGCGCTATTTTCATTTGCTCAACATTGTCGATTGGGATTTTTGTCTTATTTTTTTAACTTTGGCTGGATTCAAAGCTTTGATTGGTTTGGTTTCAAGTTTGTATTAAACAGCTTACCTTCATCATAAGAAGAAGTGTATTAAAAACAATTAAAATCATGATGAAATATTCAAAACCTGTTGACACCACAATCCTCCAGACTCGATATTTAAATGAATCTTTATTTTTAGGCATGTAACGCTGTTGTGGCCTGGCCATGATGGCAAAATCAATGCATGACTTTTGATTCTTGTCCAGTTCACCTTCTTCCAACTCTTTTTCACCTTGCTCTTGAAATGTAATAATAATTAAGGCAACGAAGATGTTGACGAAAAAGAATGGAAATACGATAAAAAAGATTATGTAAAAGATGGACATTTCAACACGAAAATGAGGCAAAGGTCCATAGTCTTGAAACGTTGCGTCCATTGAGTTTTGTAATATCCTGAAGGAAAACAAAAGATAAACACAAAATGCAATCAGTTATATTATCCAAATGATATCGATAATTAATAAACATTTCAAATTTTATTCAATCAAAAATAGCGCCAATTTGGATCTGATGAAACCAGAAAACCAGATAAAACCTTTAAAAATTGATCGCCATGTCAATCAAAGTTCAATAGCAAAACGAGAAGACATATGAGGATAAGAGGCTCGAATAAATATCTTCAAGTTTCCCTGATCTTCCCTTCACTTTTCCAAACTAGTCTTAACCTGACCTAGCCTTTCTCTTATCCGGCATTTCTCTATCTTTTTTGGCGCGTTATTCCGACATTTGCGCACATCAAATTTCTTTCCTTTTTCTCTTTCCTTTTTTCGCCAAATACATTTTATGCTAACAATTGTTGGCGTGGACAGATAGAAATTTAAATAACATTTATGTTCAGAACTCGAAACTGTATTCTCTTAAGATATTGCCAAGAATAAAAGAAGGGAAATGAATGCTCCAAAAGTCTATTATTTTGTTTGTAAAAATATTTGATTCGATTTCAAACTTTACAGCCTAAGCTGCAAATATGCGCATGATAGTCAAATTTTGAATGTTGCTTACCCAGGCCAACCTTCACCCGTTTGAACAGCAAATAAGGTCAACATGGCAGCCATAACATTGTCATAGTGAAAATTTCGTCGCTCCCAGACCCGTCGTTCAACAGCTGGTAAACTGTTTTCTTTGAAAGAGAATCGAAAAAACTCGCCCCTAGTTGGAAGGAAAAGTTATCCAAATTAATGTGTCATAACAACACAGAAACAAGATTAAAGTCCATCTGAAAGTGACTTTGAAAGATACTTACTGACATTCCTCTTTAGTCAACTTGGATTCATCATTGCAAAAGAAGAATCGACCGTTGAACAATTGGACCGCAATGACGGCAAATATAAATTGAAATAACATATAAACAATCAAAATGTTGAATACATTTTTAAGTGAAGTAACGACACAATCAAATACAGCCTGTAAAGAAACAAAGAAAAGGTTAACATTGATACACTCAAAGGTAAAAGTGTTTTATTTACCTTCAACTTAGGTACTCTTTTGATGGTCTTCAGAGGTCGCAACACTCTTAAAACTCGCAGTGATTTAATTGTACCTAAATTTTCAGCTCCATCTTTTTCGCTGTAAAACGATAAAAAATGGCGAATTAAAAATAATGATTTCTTTCAAAGTTTAGGGTTTAATGTTTCATGGGAAAAAGTGTTCAAGTGAAAAATGCAAATTCAATTTTTGATTACATCTTTAATAGAAAAATGAATATTGATAGACTATTAGTTTTGATTACTGAACTTAACTTTTCTTGTAGTTGTTGAAATAATGCTTGATTAGGATTGATTATGTTTCACCATTTTATCCCTTTGCTATTAACTTCCATTTAAATTGCTATTCAGTACAAGTTCATGTTAAACCTGAGTAAGTCTTGATTGCACAAGTATTTTGTTGATCCGGATTAATGGATTGTCTTCACAGAGAGGCAACAATTTATAAACCTTAGACCAATCAAGGTACTTATAGACTAATAATCTGATTTATCTCTTTTGGAAGAAACAGATTACTAGAAACTAACTATTAAACTGACTCTGAAAAGCACTTTCCAACAATTTTATAGAATCGCATTTAGAAATTTTGTCAAATTCGAACAAAAAACCCATGAAATTCAAGCGAAAATCAAAGTTTCTTCTCAAGCTCATTTCTAAGTTCGCCTTTGTATTTCAATTTAATCAGCGACTCAAAGAGATTTCTCATGAATTGTTCGAATCATTCAGAGTTTCCCTTTGACTAACTGTTAATAGCTTAGCAAGATAGTGTCAAGTTAATGACATCGGTTGAAAGTGAAAATTTTCATATGAAATATTCGGGTAAAAATAAATGAAATTATCGAAATTCTTGAGATTTTGAATCTTAAAGTTGGAATTGAAATGTTCATCTGAAACTTTTGCATTTTAAAGGTTCTTTTACTCACCCCATTCCATAACCGATAAGGGCACAGATAACAACAACGGCATCCATGATGTTCCAGACATCTCGACAATAGGAACCTGGATGAAGAAAGATTCCTTGATCGACAATTTTAAGCAACAATTCAACAGTAAAGACACTTGTAAATGCTTTATCAAAAATTTCAAGAGTATCGTTAATGGGTGAATCTTCATTGACTGGATCTTCACAGGCTAACGCAATGGATGAACAAAAGATGACAACCATAATAAAAAAATCAAAATAACGTAAATTGACAACATAATGAGCTGCCTTTCGGATCGGATTAGTTGATGACAAGATGAACATGGAAGAATAGGGCAGCATTGGTTTGGGTCCAACAGCATCTTCCTCTTCATCATCACCCTTATCAGCATCACCAGCAGCTTTACCAGTGGCACCAGCCTTTCCACCCTGTTTACCCTGTAAGGGTGAAGGAGGACAAATGGTTACAGCTGGCAGGTCAAGAGCATTGGATGATCCAGTTCCCTGTTTATGTAAATGGGCAATCTCATTTTCCAACTGATCTTTGGCTCGTTGTTTATCCTCTTCGGCTTCCTCTTCTTCCGCAGCCGTCAACTCTTGAGCATTGGCTAAATTGTCAACCGCAATGGCCAAGAACACATTGAGCAGAGTGTAATTACCGAAAAGTACCAAAATGATAAAATAGGAACTGTAAATCATTCCACCATTATCAACGCCTCCCTGCGATTCAATTGCCTGATACATAACTTCATTCCAATCTTCACCGGTCAATATTTGAAATACAGTCAACAGTGCAACAACAAAAGAATTGAAATTTACTGGCGGAGTTTCTTCAGGAAAATTGAAGCTATAAAGAGATCAAAAGATGATTCAGTAAATTGCTTTCTAATTGCAAAATTGGTTCAGCAATTGAAACTTACTTTCCACCGAAAAGTTGCATACCGAGAAGAGCAAAGATCAAGATGAAAAGAAAGAGAAGAAACAAAAGGGAAATAATGGATCGCATAGATGATAACAAAGAGACAACCAAATTTTTCAATGAGGACCAATACCTAGAGTTTGAAGAGGAGTTTACATTAGATGAGAAAGAAGTGATTTTTTCATTTTTATATTTACTTTGTAACTTTAAATATCCTCAGTAGACGTAAAGCTCGAAGTACAGAGAATCCAAAAGATCCTCCCTTGTAATGATCCCAGATAACTTCAAAAACACTTCCAGAGATGACCTGGATAAACAAAGGAAAATTAATTGAAAAGAAATGAAAAATTTACCAACTTTTGGCTTCTGTTGTTTTCAACTTTTAGTCTCGTTACTTACAATGCAATCAAATCGATTAAAGGCTGATTTGAAATAAGTTGTAAAACCCAGTGCGTACATTTTTAAAAACATTTCAAATATAAATAAACCCAGAAATACGAATTCAGTGTAAACTGTTGAAAGGAATCATGTTGAGGGTGGAAAAGAAAAGGACAGAAAAAAATGCATTAACTATTGAGTAGAAATTCAGTTGCCAATCGAAGTGGACAAGACATGATGAGAGAAAATGGAGCAAAATCCAAAGTTGGTCAACCGATCAAGTAGACACTCATGATGTTCGGTCGCGAAGCACAAAACACTGGCGTTTGTTGAATAACAATTTTTCATTTTTAATCCATTGGCACATATTCATCTCATTGGTGGAGATGGTGGACACTATCCAATTTGGATCCTTTCAAAGGTAAAATTGGCATCGGATGGTCTCATGAGACACGTCCTTTTACAGTTGATATTGAAGCATCTCGGTTAGGATTGACCTTTTGGACACTTGACACTAGTTTTGAAGAGGTTTAGTTATTCACTTTTCCATGTTTCCATTTAATCCAATTTGATCGTTTCTTTGAATAAACTCGGCACCAAGCGTTGCTCTTTGACATTCACTTAACCTCAAAGAGCAAAACCACGCTTCTTTAGTCTTTGCTTTTACCTTCAACTTTTCTCTCACCATTTTATCTCATCATTTAAACGATTAAACAATATACTGGTTTTTCAAGTTTATTTGATAGATAAGAAATTGAAATTGATAAGAAAATGTTACTCACAAAAAAAATCTGTCACAAATTGAGGTTGACCGTAGTGTTCAACAGCAACACAAACGGTATTTAAAAAAACTAATACAATCACAAACCAATAAAAAGCTTGCGATTTAATCACTCTCCGTACAGACGATCTAAAAGAGCGAAAGAAAAATTGCAATCATTATTTCACCGAAAATGCAAACTATTGAAACCTTGAATTCAAAATTCCCAGTCATAACAAGCACTTGAAAGCTATCAAAAATCCTTTCTCTGATAATTAGAAATTTCAATTTTGACCAATTTTCCATTTCATTTGAAACTCCAATTTTCTTCAATAAAACCATTCGTCGAAAGCTCTGAACTCGAGTCAAATCGTCCCTCTCAATGTTCCAATCAACCCTTCAAGGTTTCAATAGTCAACTGGCCAAAGACAACTAAACTTACCTGACACGTTTCTCTGTCCTCCAGAAAGCCTTACAAGCTCCTCGATTTTTAATCTTTGAGTGAAGATATGAAGCTCGAGCAAATCCTTCATTTTACAGAGTTGAACCAATCAATATAATCAAGTGCAAAGTTATTATTAGTGTCGATTAATAGTGTGACACAAAAGAAAATCCCATTTGATGAAGCATTAGAACCAAATGTTTGATTTGGTTGATTTGATGAACGTTGATATTTGATCAAGAAAAGAATCAAACATTTTCATTGACAAATGCGAACCAAGGGAAAGGTAACGAAGGACAAGGTGAGCAAACAAAGAGGAACAACGGAAAGGTAACATTGAGTAACAAATTGAAACAAAAAAGAAATGACAAAAAGAGAGAAAAGAGGGAAGAAGAAAGAGAAGAAGAACGAAAATTTTCATTAGTAAAACGTTTTGCTACGATATTCAATATTTATCAAGATTGCAATAAAAAAAAGAAAAGTATTAAGTTCTAAAAATAGTTACAAAAATAATAATTGAATTGAATTCATTCCAAGCTACGGTTATAATTGCGTTCCAATTAATCAACAAGACCATCTATTTAATATACATCATCATGTTCACTTTCATTTAAACACAAAATTAAACAACTAAGTTTACAAAATAAATGTAATAAAATAAAAGTAAAAGTCAAGCTTTGCTTGTAATTGAGTAACTAATAGTTTTCAATTTGAATCAATAATTGAGTTAAAACTAGAGCATTGCCTTTGTTGTTGGACAACAACTTTGAATAAACTACAATTTAATCAGAAGCAAGGTAGCAACAATTGAAACAAAATAAACTAATGAAAATTAAATTTTTCAGGGAAACAGAAAATTTTAATTTTTCTAATTTAATTTCAATTTTTAGCATTAGAACAACTTTATTCAGTTAATCATGATCATTGGCAAGCTTGAACATGAAATTTAAATTTACTCTCAACATTCCATTTGAAACATTTTCATCGGATGTAAGGATATAAGCGCTGAGTTTGCATTGAAACTTTTGCCTTTCATTTGACAAATTTGCTAAGTCTTGAGAATTTGTCAGAATATTAATTGTAAGAAAGTTTTCCTATTGAGTTGAGATTTTTTCTGTCGAAATTCGAGTTTTTCAGTTTTGAGGATTTACTGACTCTAAACTCGACTAGTCGTGTTAAGCCTCGGATGGATTGGAAATAACAACCTTGAATAAAGTTGTTTCATGCAAGGTTCAAGTTCGATATCTTTAAATAAAGTTTTTTTCGCAATTCGGTGAGAAAATAAGATGAAATAAGTATTAATCAATAACTTCACTCTTTTGATTCTTTTCACAGAATCTTGAGATTCTGCGATAATGCAACTTTGATATATTCAAGAAGAGCCTATCGACTATTGAAAGAACCTTTCGAATCTATTAGAAACCTGTAAAAGTACAATAAGCTTTGAAGATTGGGTAGAAAAGAGCATTTAAAAATAGGTTTCAGAAGAAAAGATGCAAATCTTTGAGCGACTATGCAAGTATCAAAAAGATTTTCATTTCGATTTGAATCATTTAGGCTTGAAATTTTCGTTTTTCTATCGATAATGAGCGATGGACTGAGCGTCAAATCGAAATTATTTAGAACTTAAAGCAAAAGAGAAAAAATATTTTCCATTCGAGTTTCGGAAAGACAGAAAATAAAGATTGTTATCTGAAAATAAAGAGTATCGCTCAATGCAAAAGTAATGATAAAATCTGAGCTTGGATTTTTCATCAATCAATTAATATTCAATGTATCAATAGCGAAAAATCCAAGTCCGGATAGCGTTTATGCTTTCAAGACTGGAGTGTCAATTGATTAAAAACCAAAAAACTCAAAATGGAAACCCTGATCTTTGAGAGATCTCTTCACAGAAACTGTTTCATCGATACTTTTGCATAAAGCTTTGTAATGTAAAGAGAAAAATGATGAAAATGAAAAGATTGAAGTAAACAGATAATATTAGATGCAAGGTTAACCTGGATAACGCACAGTCTCAATAGGACTTGAACAGGTAAACATTAGCCTAGTATTGAACAGAAAAGTAAAGGTTATTGCACTCAGGTTGAGAAGGGAAGGTAAAGGGAAAAAATATTTGGATTCTGCCCTTTTCGCTCTTCTCATATCATTATTTATTTATTCAATTGTCGATACATTTTAAGGATTCAATGCTGATCAAGTAATCTGATTACACTGAAAGTCAAAAATAGCTTTGGATCGTAATTTTATCATTTTGTTCATCATTAAATCAAATTGACTAAAGGTAAAAGAGAAGCAATTTTTTAATCATTTTCAAATTTCAACACTTTCTTCATTTAATCGATTTCAACTAAAGTTCCAAGTCTTTTGTTTTTTAAAATTTGCAATTCTCATCATTTTCATGTTTGTCAAACCTTTTCGGATCAAAGCATAATCTAATAAAATCTTTGATTAACTTTTTTCCTGGAAAAAAAAACAGAATTTTTTTTTCAAAATCAACTAATAACCAAATCTAGATCATGTTTGATGCATAAACACAAGCATTTTAATGAGAAAAATGCTCGAGTGGCAAAAATAAAAGGATAACGAAAGAAATGAAATGTTCATCCGATGAGGCAGAGCAGAGCAAACAAAGTTTAGAAATTAGAATTTTGTTTTTTTTTGGAAAAATTTAATTCGCTAAAATATTGATCATTTAATGAATAGATAGAGTTAATTATTTTATAAGAATAGGAAAAATGCGAATGATAAATGGCAAGACCGCAATATTGTATTGATAATCATCTATTGGAAATAAAAAAGCAAAGCATTTTCGTTTTGAAATTGAATCAAGAACAGTTATCTCAATCAGAATATCAGACAAAATTATTAAATATGGAAAGAAAAATAAAATAAAATTCAATCCAAAAATCAGCTAAAGACAATAAATAACGAGCTGTTGTTGCTTTTTATTGAGCGACTTCAACTATTTAATGTTTGTTTGAGCATTAATACCTTTAAGCACACCCTTCTTAGGAAGCACTTAGGAAGTTATTTTATTAACATTATTTTTTTATCGGTTCATTTGGTTTCCATCAAGTTAGATAAAGTAAGGAAAGAGCAAAGGAAAGAGAAGAAGAAGAAGAAGAAGAAGAAATGAATTATTGATTAATTTTGGATATCATTAAATCTCGATTGAAGATCATTTTGCAAAGTTTCAATTAAATTATCAAATTAGTTGTGTTACAAAGTAAATTAAATTTTCCATCAAATCAACTTTTACTTTTCGAACTCAATGTTTTTGGAAAATTCAACATTTTGATGAAACGCTTAAATTTTCATTCATCCGCTCCTTAATAATCGAAATCGATGATTTCAACTTGGTCTATCATTGGGCAATTCAGCAACTCGGAAATTTAATAGTTGACTGAATTTCGTGTTTCAACTTTTCTAATCTATTTTTTAGGTTCAAAAGGCTGCTTTTGACTGGATTAACTATTTGAAACTTTTCTTCAAAAACTTTGTTCTTGTACTGTTTCAACTTTGAGCTTTGTTACTTTGTTTTAGTTTCTGTCTTTATTCAGTTTCTTTTGATACACTTTTATCAGACTAGGTGAACTGAGGTGAAGATTTTATTCCAATGAATCAATTCGTTTCACTGTTATTTGTTGTGAGAAAAAACGTTACGAAAGAAAACGAAAGTTGCATAAAAGTTATTCTTACCTTCTTCTTCCTCTTCCTCTTCTTCTTCGGCATTTTCTTCGTCGTCATCTTCTTGACTTTTGCTTAAAGTGCTTTTCCCTTTTTTACTTTTCGTCGCTTCTCGTCTTCGTTTAACTGCATGAGAACATTTAAAGTCGAGATGATTAGAGAACTTCTTGTGGATCAACATTTTGATAGAAAATTTTACCTTCCATTATGTGTATTCTTTCCTCTTCGGTTGTTCGCTCTTCTGCAAGAATCACATCCTCAGCTTTTATTATCCATTCAACATAACCTTCCAATTCTCTCTCCAATTGCTCCTGACGACGCAATCGAAGAAACGATTGACGGTTTTCAACCCTTTCTCTTTCTTTGGCAAACTCTCTGAAAGAAGGGAAAAAGTTAATATTAGATTCTCTTCAAGAAACTTGATCAAACATAATCATCAACTCGATAATTGCTCAAAAAAGGCGCAACATTTCATGAGTCAAAGAATGCTCAAACTGTAAGATTGAGAAACGCGAAATCAAAGAAAAAAGTTTACATTGAAAGTCCAGTAAAATTTACAGGGAATAATGTTTACATTATTATTGAATAGCAAGTAGAGAAACGATTTTAAATGGAAAGCAAATTGAAAAAGGAAAGATGAAAATAAATATTGGAGTGAAAAACATATTAAAATGAAAAGAGTGACTACATTAACATTGAGTGATATTCAAAGTAAGATTGAAAGTATGCTTCAATATCAAAGCTATTAGCATTCTTCTCAGTTGACTGGTAACGGTAAATCGATAAATTTTGTTGTGATCTACTCTTTCTTTTCTCTCTTTTGTACTTGTTTTCCTCTCTCTCTACTTGCGTTTCCATGTCCTTCTCATGGTACATGTTTTAAATGTTTGCATATGTGTGTCTCACTCACTCTCAATGCATATCTGGTCTCCATTTATGATCATTATTATTTCAAGTCAACAAACATATTTTACTGTCAGAACAAAATTAAGCAGAGAATCAAGGTAGAGAAAGGTAGAGTTGAAGGAACACCATCATTTATATTATTCAGTTAAGGTCCATTTAGATTGACATGCATTTATTAATACATATTTTGATCACTTTATTTCTATTGTTATTGCCATTATTGTTGTTTTTACATCTGATTATCACTTGAATAATTTTCTCCTTTCCTGTGCTAAATATTTACTCGTCCTTGTTTCAAATGGAAAGGTTTCACCGAACAAAAAATGGGACAATTTTTCCATTCAATAACGAAGTGAAACTCATCGAAAGAGTTTCTTTCAAACAGATTTAATTTCCTAAAAAACCTCTCACTATTGAGTTCAAATGCTTTGAGAAATCGAGTTCTAAAAAATAGAAAACGAAAGAAGGATAAAATTCTGAATGCTTTGGAAAAGTATTTTCGAACGATTTAGTGAAGCATTTTCTTGGAACATTGTATTGAAAGCTTTTTCATTTTCCTATCAAACTTGCGATCTTTTAGTTTTCCTTTCCTTTCTATTAATGATTTGCATTGATGCTTAGATCAAATCAATCATGTTAGAGAAGAGGAATAAATCTAATTCTAATTTCTTCTAATTTAGTTCGATAATTGTTCAAGATTCGTGGATAATTATGGTGTTGGAAGTTGTAAATTCATGTTTATGGTGAAATGTGTTGAATTTTAACCGAAAAATGAGTCTCAATAGACGAAATTGGATTGAAGAGTTTGACTCTTTTTTTTCTGTTCACATCTTGATTCTATTACTTTTCACAGTTGAACATTTTAGCTCGACTATTTTCAAGTTATGAACATAACTTTCAAGTTAAACATACTTTTCATTCCTTGAGGCAATTGTTTCACTTGGAATAGAGTTTGATGTGAAGCAGAAACCCTGAAAAAGAATGCATTTTTCTCTCCTTTTTTTTCCTCAGTCATTTCCTATTCCCTTAACTACAGAATTGAATTTTCTTGTCAAACTTATTCACACTAAAAGTTATTATTATTATCATTTATCTGGCAAAAGAATGAAATTTTTTCCATTGCAAACTATACTGGATTGTACATTATACTTGAGCCTTTTTCATTGATTAAACCTTTAAAACATGAAATGAACAATAAACTGTCCAAAAGGAAAAAGTAAAAGACGAAACAAAAAAAGATGATAAAATTTACAGTTATTTACCCGCTTAAGACACCAAGAACTAAATTGAGCATAAAAAAGGAACCCAAAATAATAAGAATGACAAAATAAATCCAATTCCAACTGGTACCCATGGCATCATTCATCTGTTTTAAATTGGTCAAGGAATGGAAAGGGAGTGCAAAGAAGAAAAGAGTTAAATTTTTTGATGGAAATTTTGATTGGAAACAAATGATTGTTATAAATGATTAATGAACATTGTTGAACAATCTTGTTACCCAGTAAAGCACTTGAGTCCAGCCTTCTTGAGTGATACATTGAAAAACAGTTAACATAGAGAAAAAGATGTTATCAAAAGAAGTTATCCCGAAGTTAGGACCTTTCCAAACTTCTTGACAGGAAGATATATTTAAATCACAGAAATGAGCTCCATTGTCTCTCTTCTTCTCTTCAATTTCATCACAATTACTTGGATTACCACAATAACAGGGAGTCTCTTGTTCTCCATCTAATATTATCGATGCTGGAAAAAGGGAGTGGAAAAAGAGAAGAGAATAAAGTTAAAGTTGAACTTTTTCATTCAAAATGTTGCTCAATCATCATCATGATGAATAATTGAAATGGAGAAAAAAATCGATATCAAGTTGACTCAATTGGCCAAAACTTATTACAGCACACGAATGAAACAATATTTTTTATACGAGTTTACATTATGGACGAAAAAAAGACATTTTTATTCAAATTTATTTTCAGCTTTTCATATGTTCGAATATTTTTGCAATAGAATTTAATTAACTTAAAAAAACATTATACTTTATACTATCATTTTCAAGGTGAAATTTCCGATCAATTCATGGCTTTTCAATTTTCAATGTTTTTCTAAATAAAATTTCTATTTCATTTTGTACTGAAATCATGTAAAGACTTGAGTACTTTGCTTCAACGATGTCGTTAAAGAGTCAGAACCTCGAAAGAACAATTTCGCAATAAAATCTATAAATATCTTTATGTTCATGAAATGCATGGAATAACTTTGATTGATCGATGTTTACATTTCACAATCTTATTCTTTCCTCCCTGGCAAACAAATAATATCGGACAAAAAAGCTGAACATTTTGTAAACTCTTTTGAAGACAATTGCTTTTCAAATTTTGCTTTGATCAAAATACGACTTTATTTCAAAGTTTAACTTGAAAGTTATTACAAAGTTTCTTAATTGATCGATTTGCCAGCGATTTGGAATGCATTAAATCTTTAATATCAATGAAGGGTTATGATGAATGAACTTACTTAAATCTTCAAGGCTAACACAGGTGTGATGAAGTGAGCCTGAGTAAAATTCAAGGCCTATGATGGCGAATATAACGATTGCAAACAAAACCAATAAACCAATTTGTAACAAAGGAGCCATAGCTTTGATGATGGACTTGAGAACAACTTGAAGACCTGTCGGGTTTGAAACAAGAGACGGATTAGTCCCAATGAATGAACATTTCCATACATTTTCTTTCTTCTTTCCGTTCGTCAACTTTCAGCATTTCTCTTCTCAATAATGTTTCTCTCAATTACTTTCCTGTAAACATGTTGTAATTGAATAGCTTTCAATCGCCTTTTTTCATCATTCAATTACTTTTCCCAATCAATATCAATATTGAACTTATTAGATTCTTCTCAATTTATCTCTCTTCGCCTCTTTCATTTACTCTGATTTATTTGTATCATTTGTTCATTGTTCAACATTTTCTCAATAAAATGCTTTAAATTTGATTCACCAAGATTCCTTGTTCCAAGAGTTTTACATTCATTATCAATTGAAACTTTTATTTCCCATTTTCAAGACATTCATTTGCTTCTTTGTTACTCATTTTCGTCAGACTCGAACAATCACGAGATTTTGAATAACATTTGAATATAAAGTTGAAAACTGATTGACGATAAATGAGTTTCTCAATTTCATTATTGACCAAAATGTAACCAAATGTTATCATGAAACTTTTTTTTTCTCTCCGAATAAACTTCTTTCTTCTTTTCCTATTTCCTTTTTTTATTTGATTATAATTGACCTCAATTTGCTGAAGAAACAGCTGAATGAAGAGGAAATTGAAACTGAATAGAGTGAAAAGTATGGAAGAAACAACCTTGTTTTCACCATGTTTCACCATCATTCTCATCCTTATCATCATAATCTTGCAACTATAAGTTTCCACCACAAATAATACTTTTCCTTGTGATTAGACTTTTGTTTTTGTTCCCTTCTCTCAATGGAACCCAAAGAATCCCAAAAAATGCAATAACATTTTCTGTGAACTTGCGCTCAACTTTATCGGTCAACTGAGTAACTCTTTCTCTCTCTTCTCATGTACAATGAAAAAGATTCAGCAATTATCTTATCCAAGCAAGGAAAATGTAGGAATTTATAAATGGTGGAAATAATAAAAAATGATGATAATCTGCAACAATAAACAGCAACAATTCCCTCAAGATAAATATTCGTGTTGAAATCTGTATCAACTAAACATGTAATGATATTAAATTTAAAAAGTAAATGAAAGTAAACAAAAACCGAAAACATTTATTCCAATGGAATCAACTTTGCTTTTTATTCACATTCAGACTCGAGAGGATAAAACATTTTGTTATAAAATGGTTAAACTGAAAACTTGTAAATATCATCACTAAAATTAAATGGATAACATTATTCAATTATTTGCATTGCAAAATATTCCAATGGAAAAAGATGAACATGTAAACATGAAAAGGGTGAAAAAAACATTGAAATGTTCAACCTCTCGATATCATTGATTGCAGCCCAAAGCCTGATTCAAATGGCCAAGTGAACAAGTATAATGTGACTTTGCTCATTGCCATTCAATTTAACTTTCAATGCCTTTTCACATCTTTACAAATCATCTTCAAATCGACTGCACTTTCAATAGACTCAAGTTTATCCAAAATTTTTCAGAAAAGTTGACTTCTAGTTTCATCATCTTCTTCTGCTCAGTTTCAATAATCTATTAAATGTTTCACAAATGCACAAAGCACGATTCCTCAGCAAATTTCATGATTAAACTTGCTAGTTATTCATTGATATTAGAATGCGATTGAAACTTGAAATAGCCTTTTAGTGTTTAAGCTTGATTTTGGATCGAATAGACTAGACATTTCGAGCAGCTTTTGGAATGAAAAGATTTGTTAGATTTTCAACTGTTTTAGATGTTCTGCTCGAGATTTTTTTCGAACTTGCATTAATGCATTAATTTAAAGTCTAGAAAATATCGTTTTGCAAATTTTCTGTCGAACGAAGATATTTTGCTTTCAATGTTACCAATTCGAACCAAATAGCAATTTCGAAAAGTCTTTAGTTTTCGAATCCAAATGATCTTGATTTTGATTTGTGAAAACTAGGTTAAGAATCTTTTTTCGATTTCATTCGAAACTGTAAAAGCGCAGGTTGCTCAGAAAATGTTGCTTTTAGTCTTTTACTCTCATTAGGTCAATGGCTTTTCTCATCAATCCAAGCAGAATGTTGCTAAAGATGATAAAGAGTTGAGCAGTTTTGAAGGATGGAAGGAAAAAGTTGTACAAGAAAAGAAAGAAAGGGAAGAAAGGGAAGAAAGGTAAAACTGGTGATAAAGAAGGAACAGCTAACGTTGATCGATATTTATTTTTTACTCTGACTTTCTTTCTTAGCCTTTGTCATCACCAGCATTGTGCAAAAAAGTGTATAAAAAAGAAAGACCAGAAAATCGAACCCAAAAAAAAGAAGAAAAGAGAAAGTGGAAAAGAGAGAGAAAAAAAGGGAATTTCGTTTGAACCATTTCCTGGTGCGAGCTCCCACAATTATCATCATTTTCGTTATTACTATTATTATTATTACATTTGGGTTAAGAATGAGCATGAGTCAAATGTAAGATACAAGTTACTCAAACATGATGAAAAGGGAAAACTAGAAATAAAAAGAAGAAAGTGGATAAAAGAAGGAAGAACAACTGAGAAAAACCGGAAAATAGCGTAAACTGAATACTCTATCAAATGCAAGGTTATTGAGCATTTATTCTCGTTCCGATAATCTATTCTACATTCAGACAATCAACCTTGGAAGAAGCAATTGAAGATGCAATGAAAAGGGAATAAATCAAAAGTCTCAATGAAAATGAATCAAGATTAACTCTCAAATTGAAACTTCCCATTCATGTAAAATCATTCATTGAAATGCTCATTGATAATAAATTGCAATCATTTGTATTCTTGTTTCTTGTCAATTGCGTCGATCCTGTTTTGACGATGAAAAACTTTTCACATTTAGTCTCGTTTTGTTTACAATTGAAAACAACTTCAACATTCAACTTTCAATTTACTCTTTATCCTTTCAATGCTAATTAATCATCAATTAATCATTGATAGACTTTGAGTTTCCATTGTGTTCGCTCATTTGCAACTCAAAATGTTGAAACAGAAAATGATATTAAAGTGAAAAAAACTGTTAATAATATTGGAAACAATGAAATAACTATTATGAGTTTAAGTGAGAGAGTAAACAAAATGAGATAACTTGGATTGGTCATGCTTCTAATAAATATTTTGGTTGCAGCGAAGCCAAGCAACGTTTGAGTATAAATTTATAAATAAATATTCGTATGTTATGCATACATGAATCGGAGAAAGAAAATGTTTTTTTTCCTTCTTTTCATTCTTCTTTTTGTTTTTTACTTGTCATTGTTTCTCCTCTTCGTTCTTGTTTCTCTTAGGATTATCACACTACTTACTTGGAATACCAGAAACCAGTTTAAGAGGTCGAAGCACTCGAATGGCTCTCAGGGTTCTCAAATCTATTCCTAAATCGAGGATTTCATCAGGTAATAGGGTGATAAACCTATCAATTGTTGGGATGCGACGACAAATTTTCAAAAATCATTGATTAAACAAAAAATTTAAATGAAAATAAAAATTAAGCAAAGAGAGCATAAAATGAACAAAAACGCGAAAACATTCAGTAACTAAATTACAAGTTTATTGCAAGCATGAAAGTATTTTAAATTAATGAAATTTTGAAGTCGATCTTTTATTAAAAGTAATTTTTAAGTGCGCAAAATTAAGCTAGGAATACATCGTGTTTCAAAGTCGGTTTGCAGTTCGGAGACTTTTAATCTTCGATTAAGTCTTTTGTAAAGGAAATTTAATTTTCAAAGTGAGTCAGTTGAATGAAAACTTAGTAAACTCATAATGAAGATGAATGCTTGGTAAACGTGTTTTTTTGAGCTGTGACTCCAATGACTTTTTGGATTCTTGAGTCCAAAGAGTTCGGTAGTCTATTGTTATTGAAGCCTAAACTTTTGTACTTTAAATGCAATCATCCAAATAGCTATTGGATAGCGAGTGTGAACCCAATCAACAGTGCTCATTTTCTTGATCCTAATTGATCGAAAATTGGTTCACTTTTGAATCAAAATTTTGATCAACTTGAGATTCAAGATGTCTGTTTGAATCAAAATAGTTCGAAAATACCGAAATTTTTCAATAAGAAAAAGAAAGTCATGAATCACTCAATGAATATCAACGAGTCAAAAGTATCGAAATTTAACTTTATTTCAACGATATTGAAATTTTTCAGAAGTTTTATAAAAAAAGATGTTTGAATAAGATATTTGAGCTAGAATAAGATGTAAGATATTTATTTGAGCTAATGAATCATTTGTTTTTCAAAAAAGGCGTGACTATCATATCTTTCTTGTATGTGTAATAAAACGAGGAACTTTTGATGTAAATACATTTTGAGCGAATTGAATCTATTTCTAAGCAATCAAAATTACACTGGATCTTATTCACTTCATTAACGTTATCCAAAGGGAAAGAAAAAAAACCAGTAAATCCTTGAAATTCAAGAGAAACACATCTAGTGAAAATTTTCTGACCAAGAATGTATACTTTTTGGTTCAGCTCTGCAATGGCGTTGATGTGATAGAACTCACTACTCGTTGACACATAAGAGTCATCTCTTTGCTTTTGCGTACAATAATTTCGTGTTGAATAACGTATTCCCTTGTGAATCATTGTCTTGAAAAATTTCAGGTCAGAAAAAGAAATATTTCGATTGAAATGAGATCTGAAAGCATTCAAAATCTTCTCCTTGTATTCTCTTGGAATATTTTTGTTTTCCGTTTTAGTGGTGCAATTGTCATAATTCGTGATTCCGAAACATTTCCTTTCTTTTGCATTCAAACTCCACTTATTTATTTTTGTTGCCAGATATTCCTCATAGTTTAAGTCATTAACAAATACTCTTGTAAGAGCTGGGCCAACATGAGAAAACCGTCTGACTTTTCTTTTTAAATAACCCATCCGATCTTCTAATGGGTAAGAAGAAACTCCTGAATTCGGTCCGAGAAATCGAAAAGAATCTGCCAAATGCGATAATATGTGTAGGTTGTAAGATAAAAATCCAGATCCGAATAGAGTTGCAGTGCCTTGTTGATATTCTTCTACTAGATTCCGAATTTCTTGTATAGCAAGATCGTGAACAGGACCAACATGAGTGATATAGTAAACACGATTAAGAACACAAATTAGATTGACCAAAGCAGGTTTCAATAGTCCCCTCGCTGTAGAATAGAAAAAATACATCAAAAACGAGTCCCATTCATTTGACTTCCAGAATTTGCTCTGACTAATATGTCGTGGGGCTCGAATAATTTCCGATGGGACTTTGATGCATTCGAGTCGACTTCCAATTTGTTCGATGAAATTCGACTTTTGGATATTCTTCGCGAAAACATTTCCACCATCTTCGGAACCAAGTATTCCTTTAATAATCATGTTTCGGAATACACCAAGACTTATGCTATGCATAGGCTCCACACAAACACCATTAACAATATCGAAATCGCTCAGACTCAATAATGGTGAAACACCATTGATTCCTTTGAAACGAGGGTTCAATGCGAAATTGAAAGCATCAACACAATTTTCACTTCGAAAAAGATCTTTATAATCTAAGAAATCTTTCTTGGTTCTTCTCATACGCTCTAAATCATCTCGTGTTGAATTTGAAAAAATTCTAGCACCATTTGCTGAAGTGGCTTGGATGAGACACCAGTCACAGCCATGTATGTGATTGAACTGTTTAACATTTCGGAGATAAGCCCGCATAGGTGCGTCTGCTATTAGAGCTACTAAATGAAATGTTGTGCCGCCAGAATGAGATTCGGATAAATTCCATTGGACTGGATCTTCTGACAATCCTTTTATTTCATCACATATTGGTGTTAGATAAATATCAACCGCAGGTTTTTCTTTTCCAACATATAAGCCAACTAGCAAGAAAAATTTCCTTCTATGAAACGGCTTTAATTCATTGATCGTAATGAAGATCGGAAAAATCTTATTCGATGAGGAATTTGAACAAGATATTTCGTCTGAATGCAAAGTTAAGGTCATTCTAGAAATGTTTTCCGACGAATTCAATTTAACATCAGCTGCTGCCTTTGCATCTGCTATATCATCAATACCTTCATTTGTTGAATCTTGCCAAAAATTGCTTGGAATTGAAGGAAGATATTTTTCTAATTGCTTTCTCAGCGGAAGATGTAAAAAATAATTCCCATTACCAAGAGAAGCTTGAACCGATTCGCCATTACACTCATAGCAATTGTAGTTTTTTGGTTCACCGGTGAATGGACCATGAGAGTGTGATCTCTGACAAATGATATAAACTTCGACGTTATTTTTACTCGCTTGTTTATTCCAAAAATGACGCACATTCGGGAAAGTGAGCAGGTCAGAAAAAAATCTAGAGCTGGCACAGTTGAATAAATTCACCACTATTTCTGAAGAGTGAAGATTGCAATGAGAGAGAATTGAAAATAAACAGGCTTCCATGAATTCCTTTTTTTGCGGATTATTTTCGGGTTGAAAAATATCTTCGTGAAACACAGATTCTTCAGAATCATCAGGATTGTTTTCAAATTGAATGAATGAATCATTGTCAGACGAACTTTGCTGTGAGTTATTAACAAAACGATGATCTAAATCTGGTAATCCTGCAATGTATGCACGTTGTTCAAACACGTGTTGACGTCGTCTTTTACGATAGTTCACATTAAGTCGACTGTTCCGAAACATTTGAGAAATTTATCTTTCAAACGATTAATTGTGGAAAAATTTCAAACAAGACTTTGCTTTAATAAGAATTATAAAGATTAATTAAATTTGAGCTAAATCAACTTGATTTAAAGGTAAATTAAAAAAAGAAACTTTTCTTATCGAAACACATGGTGATCAATCACCATAGTAACCAATCATGTGATTTGTTTTAGCCAATGAGAACTATTGTTTTCGAATTTTTTAAATTCTAAAACACATGTTCTCTTCTTATTTCCGCAACAGATAAGCTATTTTTAATACAATTTATTGTTTTATTTTTGTGATTTTTTTGTATTAATTCCGTTTTATTTTATACAAATTGTGAAATTTATCAAAGTATTATTGTCTTTTAGAAGAAATCCGGTGACAAATATCTGATTCTGAATGGAATTAAGATCTAAAAGAAAATCTTACGATTTCAAGTTTCGAAAAAATCCGAAACCATCAACAAATCTAGATTTTATTCATCATCAAACCACCTTACTTGGTTCCTTTCTAACTCTGATGGAAAATCAGATGTCTGTTATCGCTGTTTTACGGCGTAAAAGTGAAAATGGTGATTCCTTGTTTCCTTTTGGCTTCAAGGTGGAAAAAAATCAAATTCCTTCAGATTTGATTCTTTTAGAGATTAACTCTAAAAATCTGATTTCTGTAGACATACCAGAATGTGGTTCTTTCCCTGCTATGATTGTCGCAGTCGGAAGTAAGTAAAATTTACTGCTTAAATATCATGCAGAAATAATTCAATTTAATTTTTTTATTTCTAGGTGATTCAAAAGAACTTTTTGAATCTTATAAAAATTTCTACACTGGTGCCAAAAAGAAAGCTGTTAATAATCTCGAGAAAAAAATCACTTGCTGGATAAACACCGAAGGTATTGAGATTCAAAAAATGAAGTCGAAAGGTTTACCTTCAATTGAGGAAGATAAATTTCGTGAGATTCTATACAAGTGTAAAATTCAAGAATCAAAAGAAGAAGGAACAAAGGTGGTTAGTGAGACTGCTGAACCTGGAACTAGTTCTTCTTTCATGAATCCCTCCACAGCTACAAATGTAGAAAAAATTCGTGGAAAAAATGGTAACAGCAGTGAAAAAGAAGAAAATGATATCTCTTCTGTTAATAAAAGTTTGAAACTCATTCGAGAAATGAATGAAACTATCATGGATCCGCAGATGGTCAAAGTGGCTTTCTCAGAGGTTGTTAAAGTTCTCGAAGCGATTCTGTTGACAACACATTGTAATGATATTACGAAGCCAGTTAAAACGCAATCTGGTAAAAAGATAAATTTCTCACAAACGAGAGAAATCGCAGAAAAAAATCCAACTTATGAAGTTGGAAATATAACTATGGTGGAAGGAGTTCTTCCTCTAGTAACCCGGGATTATAAACGTGCAATTTCAATGGGAAATCCGAAGAACGCAAGTCGCAATTCCAAAGCAAATACAACTATTACTAATATAGTAAAATTTGCTTTCCCAAAACATTGGCTATCCGGAGTAACTCTAAGAGGAGCTGGTGGAAATAGATCTTTGACTTCTATTTGGAGCTACCCAAATCCATTATTAGATCCATGCGAAGGAGAAATTGAAGAAGATCTCGGGGAGCTCAGACTCCAAGCACTGTTTGGTGAGTTTTTCGATTTTTTTCTGATAATTGAATTCGATTTATTAATCTTTATTTTTTTCTTTTAAGATCACGCTGTTAGAAAGAGTAGAAAATTATCTTATGATAAAGCAATGGAAGAATCCATGATTAATGCTCTATCCAAGGCATTACATTATTTCAAATCGAAACTTGGTCCGAATAAGACTCAAAGGGTGAATAAAGTCAAGAAAGATGACTTTTCGTCTATTTATGGTAACTTTGAGTCACCAGATGAATCATTCGACGCTAATAAAACCGCCCAGAAAGAAATCGAGGCCTCTCCAGAAGTTATTTCTGACGAAGACAATGAATCTCCATCTAAACAATTGGATTTTTCAGATTTTGGAGATTCTCAAGAATCTGGTGGAGAATCTGGTGGAGAAACTGGTGGAGAAACTGGTGAGAATACTGGGGGAGACGATCCTGAAATTTCTGGTGGAGAAAATTCTGAAAGAGAAGATCAAATTCAGAAAAGCCCAGGAAATACTATGAACAATCTTCTAGAGCCTCTTTATTTAGAACCTCCAGAATCTGACGATTCGACTGGCTTGAATAAAATCTTAGGAGAGCTACCAAAAGATCTGAGTGTTAACAGTGAAAAAAATCGTGCTTTTAATACTCAGAAAAGTCCGGCTGCTGAACCTACCACTAATTTCAGCATTACTGAAGTAACCTCAGATAATCCTGATACCTCAACTTCCATCTCGGAAATCAGAAATATTTCTGATGTGAGGATTTCTACAAGTGAAAGCGGAAATTCGAGACGAAGCTCTTGTGGCACAATAATCGAGCGAGTCGATGATGACTCTGGAATCAATGAGTCATTCAGGCAAGTAAAGCAATCCACGCCTCTTAAGAGAACCTCGCAAAATGAAAATGACAAATTGATCAAGAGATTCAAAGCCTTGAAAACTCCATTTAAAAACATTGCTGAAACATATCGTAAGGAGAAAGAAAAAGATCAAGAGGCAAAGAAAGCAGGAGAAAAAGAGAAGGAAAAAGGAGACGAGAAAGAAACTGAGTATGAAGATGAGGGAGAACAAAAGAATGAGAAAGTAAAAGAAAAAGAACAAGATCAAGAAGCAAAGAAAGGAGAAGAGCAAGTTATTGCGGAAGATCAAGAGTTTCGAGCGGAAGATTTTCCAATGTTGAAAGAAAGCGATCTCGCTATTTTGAAAAATCTCTCTGACCCTAAATTCGCATATCAACTTGCGAAGAATATGGCAGAAAAAGTTGTAACAAAGGATTAATACTTTCCTTTGTGAATTTATTCCGAATTTTCGCGAATTTATTATTTGAGAATCATTTGAAATACATTCAAATCCAGAATTTTATCTTTTCAGAGTTTATCGATCAATCTAGTCGCCAACAATTATTAGGTCGCCAGGCCAAAATTACTTTACTTTATTATTATTACTATTTCTTTATGATTCTCAAATCAATTTATCTAATTTGAAATTTATTTTTTTCACTATTTTTGTTATTATCAAAATTTATTTTTTTTACTAATTTTTTGTTGCTTCAAATCAAATTTGTTGATTCAAAGTTAATTTTTACACCTCCTCTGTCAGTGAATGAGGCATTGGATCTTTTACTGAGATCTTTCAACATAATCCTCTTTCACAAGAGGGGTGTAGATTTCCCCTTCTTTTCAAATAAAAAATGATTAGAAATTTTTCTAGATTCACTTCCTTTTCCGCTGCTTTATTGATAGAAGTTAGATTTTTATCAAGAAAAATCATTGCTAATCCAACAACATGTCAAGTCTAATTAAAAAATCAAGAAATGTTTCAAATTCAAGTGTTAGAAAGTTTTCGTCTCAACCTAATGTTGCAAACTATTCTAGTAGCAATTTACTCTTAAAACAAGTGTCACAGTCTGCTTCGGTGAATTCAACACAAAATTCAACTAACTTCAAGAAAAATTTCTTTAAAGAGAATGAACGATCTGAATCTGATATCAACAATACTCCAACACAAAAAGAATCGCTAAATTACGTTGTCCTGCTACCTTATCTCATGGATGAAACTTTTCTTCCAATCAAGCAACCATTTCTATTTCAACTTGACGAAAAAATTCTGATCGAAAGTGACTTTTCGATTCCTTTCACATCTTATTTCGAGACACAAAAGAATAATTTCACCATAAGATTCTCTGGGGAACAATTCAATGCTCAAATCATGGCAATGGGACGTAAGTTAAAATTTTTCATTTCATTGACATAATTAATAATTTACTTGTTTTCTTTGCCTCAGAATCAATTCAAGAAGTTAAAAATTGCTTGAAAAAAAACATGAAATTGAATCCTCTCTGGTCCAATATACGGAAAGTGGTTGGAA
The DNA here is from genome assembly GCF_039701765.1 of Tetranychus urticae. Classification (NCBI taxonomy): domain Eukaryota; kingdom Metazoa; phylum Arthropoda; class Arachnida; order Trombidiformes; family Tetranychidae; genus Tetranychus; species Tetranychus urticae. The sequence goes on along the minus strand of NC_142958.1, from coordinate 16,371,531 downwards.
AACTGAATGAAAGATCAATTTTTACACATTCACCGCTAGATATTGACGAGGCTCCAATTCATAGTATTATCGGAAAAAAGAAATTTGAAAATCTAATTACCTCCACTAAAACTTGTACTGACGCCGTAAGAAGAGTTTCTGATTCAAGATTGAATGAGAGCGATAATAGTTCAGAATCTCAAGATTTAAGTTCTCATTCTAACATCGATACTGAATCATCTGTTGGAATTGGAAAAAAATCAGCAACAAAAAAGAAAGATTTTGACGAGATTACTGAGAGAGATAATTTTCTTAAAGAAACTGCTCTCAAGAATGACAATCATTCACTCACACTTATTACTCTTGAATCATTGCAAACTAAAATCCAAGACTTGCAACGACGGACAGCTGTTCTATCTGACTCAGATATACTTGCTTCTACTTTGAAAGTTGTTGGTTGAAAATATCAACTTTACTTGATTTATTATAACTTGAACTAACCATTCTATCTTTCTAAATGTTCAATTTGACTTATTAGTCATGATTTACCTTTAATCTAAATTCATTTTCAATTTTTGACTTTTTTCACTTTTTCTCGTTTCATCTTCCAACATCACCAATAATGTTTCTGACTAACATTCAACACTTTATTCACTCATAGTTCATCATCATGAACTTAATGATTAATAATTAGTTTTGACCTGATAAGTCATTTAAGTATTAACTATGAAAAACCCTTATTTTGACCTTTTCCCATACATTTCACCATATGAAGCTACTGAATAAAGAACCTCTGGTATTACTCGATATTTTTACATATCGTTAGCTTCCTTTCATTGAGACAAATCTGTCGGTAACATTTGTTTACCTGTACGACTCATAGTTCATGAGAAAACCTCAGTTTCTCCATGAACTATGAACCCTCCAAAGTCCTAGGGAAAGTGTCCACTGTACCTCAACCATTCAACCTAATAACTTGATTCTTTCTTTAATCATTTACTATTCACCTACTCTAACTAACTACAACACCTAATTTCACCCCTTAAACCTAGAAGCTATTTTGACCTTCAACTTGACCATTTTTACCGACTTAAGCTATTTTCAACCTCTTGCTATCAACAAACACAAATCCCTAGAGGAACTCACATTCCTTGGTTTTCTTCCACTCATTCATCTTAACCGTCAAACAAACTCTTACTCACCGAGGACTCAAAAGGGCTGTCTTACCTGCCCTACTATAAATACCTAAAATATCACCTTAACACTTATGGTGTATATTGTATGTCGATGGTGTATCTTTTGTCTCGTATTCAGTGTTTTGAACTTAACTAGTTTTTGTATCTTTTTCGTATTGTCCTCTTCGGTGTAAATTCACTAAAGTTGAATCTGTCAATTGCTTCTTCATCATCTTTAACAATTTTGAATAAACTTATTTAAATTGAATATTTTGACTTTATGTCTGTTGGTCTGAATATTGGCCGTGTGTTTTGTTTTATTTGATTCATCTTTAACCTTCTTGAATTCACCATCATAACCAACAGGTTATGGGCCCAGTCACGCTTTGCTGACTTGTGTTTGTTTTGTCATCAGTTTTTGATACTAAATCTTTGAGCCTGAATATTGGCTATTGTGTCCACTAGTTAAACATCATTTATTTGCATAATCATCACTGACAACACCATCATGATCACCAACGAAATCCAAGTGATAAAATTAACCAAGACGAATTATTATGTTTGGAAAAGATCCATTGAAACCATCTGTAGATCCAAAGGAATACTTAATGTTCTTGACGGTACATCATCACGTCCATCTGAATATAATGCTGATGAGATTCTCACTCTCACTCAACGTGACATCACCAGAAGAAACACCGAAATCAATGAATGGGATGTCAAGGATTCCACCGCTCAACAACAATAATAATTTCAATAGAAATAACAATAACTACAATCAAAGAAACAATTTGAATTCTCAATCAAATAACTTCAGGAGTAATTCAAATAGATTTAACAATCAAAACAGAAGTAACAATAATTTCAATACTAATAACAATTACAACAGACAGAATTACTCAAGCAATAATAACAATAATTTCAGAGGTAACAGAAACTTTCAGCGACCTAACAATGTTAACTTACATTCCAATAGAAACAATTATTCCAACAGAAATAATGAACAACAAGCTAATGTAGCTTTGACTAACAATGAAAATGAAATAAGTAACGACCATGATATTGCTTATACAGCTCATGAAAATAGATCAAATGAGTTAGTTTGGTATTGGGACTCAGGTTGCTCTTATCACTGTACCAGTGACATTAATAGTTTTAGTGAATTTGTTGAATTGGAAGAGCCAATACCTTTGACTATTGGAGATGGGAATAAAATTACTGGTATAGCTAAAGGTACAGTATTAGCTAAATGTTTTGATGGCAAAAAATGGAACAAATGTAAACTTGAAAATGTATTGTTTACACCTCGACTTGTTAAGTTTAACCTGTTCTCGTGGATGCAAGCAATGAAAAAAGGTTATAAGTTATTCTCCTCATTGGAAGGAACAGAAATTTCCGATAGCAAGACTGGTAAAGTATTGATGACTTGTAGACCAGTTGGTAATTCATTTGTTTTAAATTTGCAGACTAGAAAAGATGAAAATAATTTTGCTTTGATTGCTAGAGATGCTTCACTAAGTGAGTGCCATAAGAGACTTGCTCATGTAAATGTCCACAAAATCATTGAGATGTCCAAAGAAGGATTGTTGCCTAAAATTAAGATTGATTGCGACCCTAATAAATTTGTCTGTGATGGATGTATGAAGGGAAAAATGTGTTCGAAGTCGTTCAAGACTACAGTACCTAGAGAAGTAAAGGTTGGTGAAGCTTTTCATTGTGATTTAGTTGGTCCAATGGAAGTGTCATCAATTAGAGGTTCAAATTATGCTTTAGTTATAAAAGATGAATTTAGCTCTTTTCGATCAATTTACTTCATTACTCATAAATCAGATACTTTTGCTAAAATTGATGAACATATTAAAGATACTGAAAAGGTTACCGGTTCAAAGGTAAAAATAATGAGGTCCGATAATGGATTAGAGTTTGTCAATAGTAAGGTTGAGACAATTCTGAAAAATAATGTTATTACTCACGAGTTGAGTTGTCCATATACACCTCAACAAAATGGACTGATTGAGAGAGAGAATCGGTCGATTGCTGAATTAGCACGATCAATGTTGTTCGGAAGTAAATTACCTAAAAGACTGTGGGCCGAAGCAATGAACACTGCTGTCTATGTAATGAATTTAGTAATTAACAAAAAACATAAAGGGATAACACCCTATGAGCTCTGGTACAATAAAAAACCTTGTTACGACCATCTTCGCGTTTTTGGTTGTGTTGTGTACGTCAAAATACCGGATCAACAGAGAAAGAAGTGGGACGCAAAGTCAAAGAAGTGTATATTTATCGGTTACACCGAATCAACCAAAAACTATCGTGTTTACGATCCATTTACCAACAAAATTAGTGTCACCTGTAATGTGAAATTTTCTGAAAATGATGACAATGGTAAAGCTACAATTGACAGTGTTAACAATGATGAAGTTGTTAATTTAAGAAAATTATGTGGAGTCAATGATGAAGATGAAAATGAAGATGATAATGACTCTGATAGTGATGAGACTATCATTTACGACCCACTTGATGAGGATGAACTGACCAACCTAAATTTGAAAGGAAATTCATTTGTTAACTTATGTCTTGCTTCTATTGCTGATAATTCATTGGAACCAATAAGTTATGATGAAGCAATGAATTCAGCAGACTCAGTTAATTGGTTAAACGCAATGAAAGATGAAATGAAATCTTTAAATGATAACAATGTTTATGACTTAGTTGAACTTCCAAAAGGTAAACGAGTAATTTCCTGTCGATGGGTTTACCGAATCAAACGTAAAAGTGATGGAACTATTGAGAGATTCAAAGCTAGATTGGTAGCTAAAGGTTACTCTCAAAAATATGGAGTCGACTATTTTGAGACTTACAGTCCAGTCGCTCGTTACGACTCAATAAGAGCAATACTTTCAATTGCTGCTGCTAACAAAATGTATTTATTACAGTTCGACGTTAAAACTGCATTTCTTTATGGCGATCTCTACGAGGAAATTTATATGCAGCAACCAGTTGGGTTTGATGATAAAAGTGGTAAAGTTTTAAAATTGAAAAAAGGCTTGTATGGTCTGAAACAGGCTCCACGTCAGTGGAACGCAAAAATTGTTGAGTTTTTTACCAACCATAAATTCACTCAGTGTAAAGCTGATCAATGTATTTTTGTTAACAATCAAAATGCACTAACAATTTGTGTCATTTATGTTGATGACGGATTGGTTATCAGTACTAACAAAAATGAACTTGAAAAACTAACTAATTCTTTATCCAAAGCTTTCGATATGAAGTTTCAATCTCCTCAAGTTTTCGTAGGTATGGAGATTATTCAGAGTCCAGATCGTTCATCTATCAAAATCAAGCAATCAGCTTACATCAAATCATTACTAAAGCGTTTCCACATGGAAAATTGTAAACCTATTGGTTCTCCTGGCGATCCTAACCTTAAATTAATTGCAACTAATGATGCTCCTGATGCATCAATTCCATATCAAGAGGCTGTTGGTGCTCTTCTGTACCTTTCCATCATTTCTCGCCCTGACATTACCTTTCAGGTCAACAAAGCAAGTCAATTTAATTCGTGTTATAATGACATTCATTGGGGAGCAATCAAGAAAATCTTCCGCTACCTTAAAGGTACAATTGATCATGGCATCATCTACAATTATCCTAATCCTGATCTTCAACTACATGGTTATTGTGATGCTGACTTCGGTGGCGACTTGGTTAAAAGAAAGTCAACAAACGGTTTTACCGTCACACTTGGAGATTCACCAGTTTCTTGGGCTTCGAGACTCCAGAAAAGTGTCGCCCTATCAACTACCGAAGCTGAATACGTTTCGATTAGTGAATGTACTAAGGATGTTTTGTGGTACATTCAACTACTGACCGAATTACATGTTAATTTGACCACTCCAATCACAATTTACAGCGACAATCAAGGAGCGATCCTTTTATCGAAAAATAGTTGCGCACCGAAACTGACCAAGCATATTGATATGCGATTTCATTTTATTAGAGACCACCAAGAAAATGGTAAAATAAGAATTGAATACATTCCAACAACTAAACAACCAGCCGATATGTTAACCAAATCTTTAACACCAGCAAATTTAAGCAAATGTATCAATTTGCTCAACATTAGTTAATTGTGTTTGTTCCTAGCAAGGGAGGCTGTTGGTTGAAAATATCAACTTTACTTGATTTATTATAACTTGAACTAACCATTCTATCTTTCTAAATGTTCAATTTGACTTATTAGTCATGATTTACCTTTAATCTAAATTCATTTTCAATTTTTGACTTTTTTCACTTTTTCTCGTTTCATCTTCCAACATCACCAATAATGTTTCTGACTAACATTCAACACTTTATTCACTCATAGTTCATCATCATGAACTTAATGATTAATAATTAGTTTTGACCTGATAAGTCATTTAAGTATTAACTATGAAAAACCCTTATTTTGACCTTTTCCCATACATTTCACCATATGAAGCTACTGAATAAAGAACCTCTGGTATTACTCGATATTTTTACATATCGTTAGCTTCCTTTCATTGAGACAAATCTGTCGGTAACATTTGTTTACCTGTACGACTCATAGTTCATGAGAAAACCTCAGTTTCTCCATGAACTATGAACCCTCCAAAGTCCTAGGGAAAGTGTCCACTGTACCTCAACCATTCAACCTAATAACTTGATTCTTTCTTTAATCATTTACTATTCACCTACTCTAACTAACTACAACACCTAATTTCACCCCTTAAACCTAGAAGCTATTTTGACCTTCAACTTGACCATTTTTACCGACTTAAGCTATTTTCAACCTCTTGCTATCAACAAACACAAATCCCTAGAGGAACTCACATTCCTTGGTTTTCTTCCACTCATTCATCTTAACCGTCAAACAAACTCTTACTCACCGAGGACTCAAAAGGGCTGTCTTACCTGCCCTACTATAAATACCTAAAATATCACCTTAACACTTATGGTGTATATTGTATGTCGATGGTGTATCTTTTGTCTCGTATTCAGTGTTTTGAACTTAACTAGTTTTTGTATCTTTTTCGTATTGTCCTCTTCGGTGTAAATTCACTAAAGTTGAATCTGTCAATTGCTTCTTCATCATCTTTAACAATTTTGAATAAACTTATTTAAATTGAATATTTTGACTTTATGTCTGTTGGTCTGAATATTGGCCGTGTGTTTTGTTTTATTTGATTCATCTTTAACCTTCTTGAATTCACCATCATAACCAACAAAAGTAACCATTGAAACAGTCTGTTCCCTTTTTTCTCACATGCATCAAGAAAAAATTCAATCTTCAACTATTTACAAAGTTGCAATTGAAGATGAAACATACAAAGTGAAGAAACAGGTAAAATTTACATTTCTCAAATTACTTCATTTCTAATTACATAATATCTTAATCATTTAGGATAAAATATTTCTGGAAGGATTGGTAGAATTAAATCTGAGCAAATATCAAACAGCAATAGGAAGAGCTAAGCCAAGAAACCCATGTGCTTTTGCATATCAATTAGTCTCAATAGCTTTCCCTTCATCATATTGTGACAATGTTTGGCTTGGAAAAAAATATTATGATGAAAAAGAAATTTCCGTCTTTTTTGAGCAATCTAAGAATAAAGGTGCGAAATTTCCATTACTTTTTATTTGGTCTTTCAAGGATCCTTTCAATGAGCCAATAGTTGGAGATTTTGATATTTTTCTAGGACAAAAACGCGTTCGTGCATTCACAGGTAATTTGTCCAGAAAGATTATGTTGAATTTTTTCTAAACCTGATTCTTTCCTCAGACCATATATTCCGAAAATCTGGAATATTCGAGTATGACGAAGAACTCGAAAGTAAAGTTCGAACGAGATTGAGTAAAGTACTGTGCTCCAAAAATAGACGAAATATTTCTGAAGATCCAAAAAACGCGGTTGAAAAAGAAAAAAATCAAAGATTCGGCGGTGAATCGAGTGGTTCGATATTTGTCAAAAAGCGTAAATCTGAGGATTCTGAAGATTTTGAAGACGCTGATCTCTGGGATACTGAATGTTTTGATTAGAATAATTTCAGCGAAAAATATCTTAATCTATGCTTTTTGACTTTTTTCTGGTAAAATAAAGATTCTTGCTCTGATTGTGATTCGAATATATGTTTCTTGTTTTTTTCTTGATTATTTCGTTGAGAAAAATCATGAAAATAATGATTCAATTTTGATTCAACGGTTGTCAGAGTTGTTCAAAAACATTTTGATTCAACATTGAATCATTTGCTCAGTTTTTGCCATTTTTTTTATTCAACTTTGAATCAAAACTGTTGATTGGGAACTTAAACACATTGCAAACACATCGAAAATATAATTTCATTTAGCAAAAGATGTAAGGTGAAAAGTGTTATCCAAATATTGTTTGAAATCGCTTTTGAAACACGACATGTTCATTGAAATAGAAAACGAACGAAAAGTTATTAAAAATAGAAAAAGTTAAAAGTAAAATTAAACATTTCAATCAATTTTCTAGTACTAATAAACTAATAATAAACATATAATATTCACTAATGATATACTTAAAGGCAATAGAAATAAATTACATTTTTGTTTAGCATTACTGGAGGTTAACTAATTGAATAGATTGAACTCGAGAAACATTTTTCTCTTTCTTACACTTCTGTACAATAACATTGATTCAAGTGTTGATAGCATTTGTAATGTGATCATTTTCACTGATCTAACAATAAGTGACTATAAATAGCCTTTGATAGTAAGGAGAGCAAAGCAGGCCAAAGTTAGACCTCGATTGGACTATCAATGACAAATGTTTCATAAAAGAGTTAAAAATTAATTTTGCTCAAATAATGAGAAAAGGTCGTCACGGAACTGAAGACGAGAAAGGCAAGAAAAGCTTTCGTGAAATATTTATGACAAGTTACAACAAAAATCGTCTCAGGGCAATGACAACCTTTTCGTCTAGACCGAGAACAGTAAACACAACAACAAATAACGCGTTCATCTTAGGTTTTAATTTGTGTTCAAAATGATGAGTTGAATGTATTTCCAAAACAAAATATATTCATCCCATTATACGAATAAACGAAACTATGGAAAATCTAAAAAGAAATTCATTTTCCATTTAAGTTCGTTTAGCTTTTGACGAGTTTCAGGTTAAATGAAAGAGATTAAATGTAGTGTTATTCAAGTGTTAATAATATGTTATACAAGTTGATAATGTTAAATTCATGCTTTGTTGGTAATAAAAGTACCAAAAATTCACTCCCAATTCAATTTGATTAGTGTTTTGGTTCGCACTTTCTCTTCACTCTCACATCGTCGAAAGAAAAGATTGTTTGATTGACGAAGAATAAAACAGTTGAACTTACTTGGAGTCCGAGCAACTACTTTTAACGGACGCAAAACTCGAAACGATCGTAGCATTCTCAGGTCTAAATTTTCACTTCCTTCCACGGCTTTGTTGACAAGCCTGATAAATGATTAAAGTGTTTTTTTGCATGACATTGAAAATTCATGTTTTCATTTCCATATTGACCATTGAAGGAGAGGAAAGAAAAAAGAGATTTGACGATATCGAACAAGTCGGTTTAAACTGATTAGTATCATTGAATAATTGCAATCATGGAAAGAGTTTGCAAGTTTTCCTGCCTTTAATCATTCCTGGTTTCATCTATGAACTGATTCATTGATTTTGTCGCTGGTTTACTACATTTTTATCTGTATTTTGCAGATTGTCAATCGCCATGCAAAATGCGTTCCTTGATATTTCAATGCATCAACTTTCATGCACAGGAAAGCAGAGTTGGCAGAAATCGCTTTTAATCGTTTACTCAAGATCACTACACTTTTCACTACTTTCATCTTCAATCAATCATTTCTACCTTTTTCTCTATTGATTGATGCACTTATGCATTACCTTTCAAATTGGGAGCGAATCAAGTTAATTGATAAAAACTACAATTAAATCTAAATCTAAAGCTTAGGAACTATTTTGATTAACCAAAAATAACTCGCTAATATTAATGGGTTAAAATGACTAAAAGTTACTTTTGGTTAATCGGTATTAGAACTAATTAGAACTAGGAATAAACATTGAATTGATTGAATTTTGCAATTAAATTTTTCTTCAAAACTTATTTTCCAAGAGAAATGGTTAAACAATGAAAATTCAATCAACTCAATTGTTGGCATTTAGTTGGGAAGGAGAAACAAACGAAAAGGGAATTTTCATTCCAGATGGGATTGGGATTGTTTTTGGATTATTTTTTATTCCTTTTCTCGACAAATCAATATTAATAATATTAATAGGTGCTAATTATAGATGAATATCAATTACAATAGCGAATTGAAACAAGATGAAACTTACCCAGTTATAACGACAACGAAATCCATTATATTCCAAACGTTTCTTAAGTAAGATCCTTTGTGCAGTACAAAGCCAGAGGCAATAATTTTTAAAGAAGCTTCTACACAAAATATGCCTAAAAAAACTGGTTCCGTTTTATCCTGGAGCACGATGAGTGGCACGATTTGAAAAGGGTTGGAAAAAGAGGAAATTAGAAGAAGAATCGATTTGGAAGGTTGAAAAGGTGCGAAAAGAAAAGAAAAGAATGCAAAGAGAAAAGTTGAAAAAAGGTAAACGTACTAATTGAAGAGCTAAAGGTGTCCTATCCTTTTCGGGCAAATGCTCCTCCAAGGCCAGTACAACACAATTGGCAATGATGGTCAAAAGGACTGCATATTCGAAAACTGACCATTCTGTAAAGGCCTTCACATTCCGTCTTAGGAAGTTGTCCTCACTCAGTATGAAACATGAGCTAGGACCCTTCCCACCCTCCGTGGAGGGTCCTTTCCTTTTGGCCATTTTACTTGCTTGGCTTAAATTGCCTGGTCCAGTTCCACTTTCCCCATAATTATTAGAGGTTTCAACGTTAGCACCGTAGCTGATTGAAAGAAGTCTAAAGGTTTTAAGGGAAACAACAAGAGTAAATGTTGATAATGGTTGATACTGGTTGTAAAGATGGAGATTGAGGTGAAGTGAAAAAAGAGAGGGAGAAAGAATGAACTGGGAGTAAAAATGATACTAATGGAAAAGTAATTAATCACATTTGGACAAAGTGGATAGTGCGGTGGTGGGCTTCACTGTTACAAAAATAAGATTGTCCAGCATTAATAAAATTGGCTTCCAAGGAATCGGGAACTTTGATTTAACATTCAGATAAGGTATTCGTAGTGATGGAAGGAAAGGGAATAGAAAGTAGCTTCCTAAGCCTGAAGTTCAAATGGTTACATGAATGTAAACGAAGTAAAAACCGATTGGGAGAAGCAAAATTTCATTTCACTTTTCAAATGCTGTCATAGATGGCAGCTTCTATTGAATACCAGGGTAACACTTGGATGCTGCCATCTGGGAGAGTTCATTATAACCATTCAATTGACATTTTTTCATCTTTTCTTTATTTTCCCTTATTTTCTCTTTTTACCACATGGTGTAGATATGATCAGAGATTGAGCTCATTCATCATTGGTGAATAACAAATGTTCAATTATCAAATGTTTCATGACAATAGGTGATGTTTAATGCTTCTAAACAATCTTTCTGTTCATGCTTTGAATCAATTTATTAAGAAAAAACAATGCTAAACGAGAGCGAATTGAATCAGCTGCTCATTTCAAACGTTTTGTTGGCTTTAAAAATTGAAATTCGGGCGCAAAAGCCAAAAAGGTTGCGATTAAACTCTTAGCCTATTCTGGTCATTAGATTAGTGGAATCAAGGAATTGGAATAAACTTGTTTTGCAGTTGGTTCTTAGACGAAAACGCCAAAGAGAGCATTTAAACAATTTAAAGCTGGCTTTGGTTATTGAACAAAAAGTTGCTCCAAGCGGCGTTAAAATGGCTCAAATAGCGTTTAGTTGAAAAATTATTTTTTGCAGTTCGATGTTGGGATGATATCGAACTTTGACTGACATTTTGTGCATCAAAATTCACTGAGAATTCTCCTTGCAATAAAAGTCACACCGTTGATATTTCCAAGTTGATTTTCGTTCTTGCGACTTACTTTCTCTTGCATATTGTAAAACCTCACATTTGCAATTGTTTTTTGCTACAATTGAGATCCAAGGCAGAAAGAAGAATCAAGAATGGCAACATCAATCTCTGATCACTTTCAAATTGAGATCCCGAAAAAAGATCGAAGAAAAATAATTTTCATTAAAGCACATTTGGCAAATTCATTTTTCATTTACACTCAACAGTTGAATTTCAAACGGTTTTGACATTTCACTTGGCATTTAGCACTTTCCAATTAAAATGATTTCAATTTTCAAATTTTTGCAACAAATGCGATTCCAAGGAAATCGAAAAATCAGCAAACCTGATGAAAATTCACGTTTATTGTTGAACCAAGGAAGCCAATTTTAAAAAGCACTGAATGAAGGAAAAGGTTGGAGTTTGAGGAAAGACGCAATTATCAATATTTATACTCACGCAATGTCTTCAAGTTTCATCCCTTTCAACTTTGAATGAAGAAGCACACACGCTTTGTGATCCGATATCTCAACAGCTCGACGTCGCCTCAAATGGTTAGCTGGAGGAATATCACTACTTATGGAGGGCCGAGAGAAGGACGATGAACGTGACCTTTTCCCATCTTCGGGTACCTTTAAGGTTGCAGTGGAAGAGATTCGTTCACTTGTTGTTGCACTTGAAGAGTTTAATTCCTTTTTGGGTGTAAAACTATAATCCTTTGAATCACAATCGTCACCATTTAAATCACTTTTATATTCCTTTCCTTTGGTATTTTTATGATTACTTTTACTATTATTAATAAAATTGATTGATCTATTGTTTAAACCATTCCTTTGGGCATTGTTATCACTATTTTTATCACTTGAAACACTAAATGTTTTAACATTGATATTATTCCTTGAAGTTGTTGATGTTGCTGCTGTTGCTTTCCTTCCTTTTACTCCAACATTATCCCTTGCATCTTCCTCATCCTCATCATCTTCATCATCCTCTCCATCATCATCATCATCATCATTCTCATGGCCATCATCACCATCTTCATCATCATCATTATTATCCAAGCCAATGTTGATCCTTGTTTGATGTTGATGATGATAATGATCATGTTTAGTTACCTTTTCACTTTCCTCGTCTTCTTCACGAGTTATCGTTAACCGTGATTCTGATGGAACTTGAAGTGTTATGCCAACATTGGGAGAAGAGGTTCGACGGCGACTGTTCAAATGACGACTTGCGGCTGCCCCAATCATCTTCTTCTATATCTTTATCTTCTTCTTCTCTCTTCTCACTCTCACTCTTTCTTTCTTTCTCTTCTGTACTTTACCCTCTCGACGGAGTTTCCTTTTCTTTCGTGATTCCCTTCGAGTTTCACTTGTAAATACAAATACCAATCGTTTATCAGTTAGTATTTCCATCATCATCCTCATAATGTTTATCATCAATTCCAGAGAACCAGTTTTCCAACAAGATAATGTTCGACTTGAGTTGACATGATGACCCCAATGAGACGTAACCATTTAAACCTTTCAAAGTTTTTCCCATCATTTGCATTTCCAACAGTTTACTTAACAAGTGTAAAACAAAAGGTTTACCAAAAGCCGAAACTTGCGAAAATGCCAAAAGTCAAAATTCGACTCTTGAGTTGTCCATAAGTCTTGCAATTACTTTTTTTTGTTGGTTCGCCTTCTCCTTACTCTCAATCAAATCAGTCCAATAAAAGACAATTTGTTTCGATATGAGGCAAAAATGGAGAAACAAGATTGAAAAAGTGCAAAAGAAATGGATGAAATCAGATTACAAATTTGACGTTAATTTGATACAAAAAAAATCGAAAGATGTAGAGATGAAAAGCTTTCAAAATGTAACAATAACAACAATAGCAACAGCATGAGCATCAGTGGCAACAACAACAAGAGCAACAACAAAAGGTATCCAATTATATTTATAAGAATTTGATTCGAGGAAAACGATTAGGACAATTCGTTGGATGAGAGAAGAGATGAAGATATAAAAAGAAGGTTAAATTGAAAGATTAAAGATTCAATAATGCGAATGATGAGAAATGTGGAAAGTAATCGAGGGATGAAAAAGAAAAGACAAAAAATTTTTCTCTTTTTTTTCGTCAATTTTCATCCAATAAGTCAATGTGTGCCATGAATCCAATTGCAGCCTTTTACATGATTATTGTTTCCATCAATTACGAGGCATTAAACAGTCGACAATGTTTACACCTGTTGATATAAGAAGAGAAGAAAAATGTTTAAAAAGAATGAGCGTTAATTCGATAATCGAAACATGTTCAGTTTGAGCGAAACCAAAGTTTTTTCCAAACTAAGTTGCTAATCAATTTATCCAAATTTAATCATCAACTTTGATGGAACAAAAAGTCTCTTCATGGAAATGACATTTTCTCATGATAAATGCAATAAAAGTGGCGACATTTGTCAATCATCTGAGAATGACGATGTTCCCATTTGCAGTTTCACATTTCAAGATATGAATGGAATTAAAAGGAGGAGAAAAAGTTGAAAGACAATTGGATTGTTTGATTGAAGAAAAGACGATTTCACTTTCGATTAGCAATTATTTACTTTGAAGCTCGCGGTTTCAACCATTTAATCTGATTGATGGTCTTATTTAGTTCACTTAATTCATGCTCATTATGCTTCTCATCATTATCATCATTTTGTCCAAACTCTTTCATTCCCAGTAAAGAAGAGCTTATCTTTCTTCTCTTTTCTCTCTCTCTTTTCCTGAATCAATCTGATGAAAAGCTTTTTACATCTTCCAAGCTCTTTTCATGGCCGTCATCTTCTTTTAATGTAATCTGAGTTTCCTTCTTTTTCAATCATTATCTTTATCATTTTTACTCTCTCTCTCTCATAATACAGATCGACTAATATTCAGGATAAAAAGAGTTTGTTCAATTTCACATCTAACTGGGTACATATAAAGTGTGCTCAGTTATTCTTGTAGTTATTATATTTACAGGGAGGGAAAAGAAAGGGAATGAGAGGAAGAAAAATGAAGAAAATTATTTACCAAGAATATCTTGATATTAAAGATAAAAGGTTAAGGTTAATAGCTCACTTGTTGAGTCGCTTTCTTGTTGCTGCTTCCATTTTACTTTTGTCCTTTTCTCTTGATTCTCTTGCTTTTTCTTTCCATTTATTTGTCGATATTTATATTTGCTATTATTACTCTTTACTTTATTACTTTATGGAAACTGGACATAATGGTCATTTCTCATTCTTTTCAAGCCCAAAATTCATCTCTACATTTAACCATCTTTTCTCTTCTTAACCATTTCCAATTGCACCAACACTAATCAGCATTTTCTGAGTAGTTTTATTTCTCTCTTCATTTCGTACTGATTCATTGACCTTGCAAGCTGTTTCAATGTTCATCTCATGGAGAAGAAGAAAAACATTCAGATAAGATAACTTTTTTTTAGCTTCTGTTTTTGTTCCAATATTAGTGTGATGAGTAAATACATTTGGCGAGATTGAGTTTTTTGTATCGAGAAAAATATCGACTTTGATTATTCACTTTTTTATATCAGTTGCTTACTTTTACGCCGATTCAACACCTGAAGTTGGTTTAATAAAGTCAATGACTAATTTAATGAGAATAGATTGCAAGTATTTATGATTCAAGTCATGCACCAGATGCTGTTAAACAAATTAACTCGTTTTATGGCATAAAATGGATTAATAAAGGTTTGTTCAGAAAGTTATTCTGCTTTTTTGAGTTTCAATCAACAAGCATTTCAATTTGATGAGTCGATTTGTTATTCTTTGATCTTGTCATTGCTCGAATAAGGTTATCGATAGAAATAGTTCTGTTGCTCAAAATTGTGACCCAATTAAGAGCAACAAGCAATTGCTATGCAACAACATTACAACTCTACTTCAATCTTATCCCACATCTTTCAAGGAATAATTTTGCAAAGCATTTTCTAATTGAACAAATCTGTTGAAAAATTAAAGATGAGAAACGATGCAATTCCATCGGTAATAATTTCCATCATTCAATTAGCATTCGAAATGAATAATGAATCTGTTGAACTTCTCGAAATTGTTTCAATTTGTTTGATTAATTTGATTAACTGTTCATCTTTCATTCCGAGTTGGTTGAAGGGAATGAAGTGAAAGTTTTACTTTGCACTTTACTTCATTTTTATGATTCTCAACTTTCGACATTTCCACGACAATAAAAGTGAGAATGGAATGAATGAATTTTGGAATCAAAAATTAGCTCAATTCATCATTATTAGTGTCATTTTTTTAATCTTTTCCTTTTCTTTGTTAAATCATAAAGATAAATTACTCAGAATAAAAGGGTTATCATTCCGTGTTGTGGTGAGAAAAACATTTAAATATTTTCCTTTTCCATTTTTTGCCTCTTTTCGTGAAAGCCAACAATTGAAAGGTAACGGAATGAGAAGAAAAAGGTAAAGAAAAGGAAAAGCTTTTTGATCAGATGAAATGTTGAAAAGCGTCTCACAGCATCAACAGAATGCTAAGTGATAGTGACAACAAGAGGAGAACAACAATAATTTTGGTTTTTCAAATTAAGCTCAACAGTCAAGAAGAGCAAAAGAGAGAAAAAAGTGATGGTAAAAAAAGAAAAGAAAAATGAGGATAAAAATTACGAATTCTCGACTCTTATTATGTTTACCGTTCAATGAAAATGTGACAGATTAATGACGGAAAACAGAGTGGAAAACTTTGCTTTATGAATCATAATCATTCATTGTCAACATTTCACTCGGAATCGAACACAACACAAAAAAGAAAAGAATAGTTTTTTTTCTCGCTCTCTTCTCATTCTTTTCCTTTTCATGTTCAATTTTTCAGCTCATTCAACCAACGGTCAATCATTATTCAATATTAAATGGTTTTTGCTTCATCATTATCATTATCATCAACTTGTTCATCATTCAACGTTGAAACCTTCAAAGTAAAAG
The DNA here is from genome assembly GCF_039701765.1 of Tetranychus urticae. Lineage (NCBI taxonomy): Eukaryota > Metazoa > Arthropoda > Arachnida > Trombidiformes > Tetranychidae > Tetranychus > Tetranychus urticae. The sequence goes on along the minus strand of NC_142958.1, from coordinate 16,355,371 downwards.
GGCAACACAACGAAACAAGAGATTTCTAGGTTTGCTCGCCATCTCAACTCTTCTCAACACAACCATTTGCCAGACAGGGTTAACCATCCATTTATATCCAGAGAGATTGAGAAACAGCAAAAATAATATACATTAATGGAAATGGAAAATGATAAACTCGAACTGTTTACATGACAATGATAAACTCTTTTTAATATCCATTCACTTTCAACATTAAAATTCATCGCATTTTACCTCAAACACACAGACTAATGTTGCAATATCAAGTGGTCAGGGAAGCTGTTTGTCAATGTCAACTTTACCATTTTACACTTTACTTTTATTTAACTTAAATGCAAGTTTAAAGGTTTGACATTTGATGAATGTTTTTACTTGTGAGACTCACGTTTGAATATTCAAATGGAAGAGAGAAAATTGGAAAAATGAACTTATTTTATTGCCTGACAATTATTTACATTTAAAGTTGAATCTTCTTCTTTAAACTGAAAATTTTATTCTTTGATATTCAACGAAATTGAAACTTTCAATTGAAATGCAACATTGATTGTAATTATGTTATAACACTTTTCACTCCCAGCTTTGCTACAATGATAATGAATGTTATGAAATTATGCAAATTGGAAGAAAAGAAGAAATTGCTTTCAATAAAAGTTTTTTTTTCATTGATAAAACTCTGTTTCATTCAACTTTACTAAACAATATGATATCACAAAATCATCTGTTCATTCATTTTCTTTCTCTTTTCTACATTTTCTTTTCACTGATGATTTGATTAATTGTGTGCTCTAAATTGAAAGGGAAAAGTTGATTGCTATTTAGCTCAACACTTGACACAGTTTTCACTCCAAGAACAGAGAATCGATAATTGTTGTGATAATAATAACTTTGAAAACAAAAGATAATTTTTTAGAGATTTTGTTACTTCTGTTGACAATCAGTGAATTAAAGAGACAAGAATAATTCATTTACGTTGAATAAGAAATAACCAGCTTATTCATCATTTCCCTCCCAGCTTGTACATCATTCCCTGTTAATAGATATTTTCATCTCTCACATCATTAATTTTACCCGCAATTTGTCTTTAAACTTGTTATTAATTAATTTTCTTTTCTCGCTGTCGACCCAACAAATTTCAATCTCTAATCCAACAGGGAATTGTAGCGATAAGACTTTCAGTTACACCAATGTGCTATCAAACTTTAAAAAGCGCATCTGATTTGATTAATTTTTTGTTTAATCGCAACATTTATCAATTTTAATTATCCATTTAATCATAAACTTTATGAGAAATTAGAAAATTCAGAAATTCGAGTTTAACACTATTTTAATTACTTAACATGAAAAAATTCATTGATTGGAGTTTCAGCAACTGGGAGTAAATTCACTCCGAATTTTCGATAATCTTTTCCATTCGAACCGTCATTTGAACGATTTTTCGTTTCACAATAAATCATGTTTTTTGATGTTCATGGATTGAGTTTTGGTTTGTTAAAGGTGCATTTCATGGAAAATTATTTGTTAATATTTTTTAGGGAAATCAAAGTTTTCGAGTTTTGATAAAGAGAAATGAGAAAAAAAAGTTTCTCTTTTCAATTGCACAAATTTATTGTATTTTCATTTCCACCTTTTCCTCAACTTCATTTTCAACAGAATCATAATCATCAGCAACTCCATCAACAACAACTAATTAACATGAACCACAATTATCTTCCCATTTGCCTTCGGAGTTTCACTTTTTTTTCACTTTTTCTCATCATTCTTTTCATCCAAGCAAAACCCTGAAAACAGAAAAGAGTGAAAAAGAAGATGAAGAAAAAAAATATTCTACTTGATGTTTCCTTTCACTTCAACATCATTTCGTTATGATTATAATTAACTTTCAAGTGCATGAAAAATTTGCTTCATAATAAAGGGTTGAATCTAGCATAAACTAAACTTGACAACTCAACTCACCATCAAATCAACACTCTTGATGACTTGTAAGCTCAACATTAGCAAACAAAATGAAATGATTCCAGTTGATACAGATAATCGTAAATTTCGTCTCTATTATCCTATTAATAACTTTCACTTCCCAAAGAGGAAGATAAAAAAGAACCAGCATCAAACATTTCTATTTTGGAACAATTTATAAATTTTTTTTCGACCAAAAAATATTGCAATGAAAAAAACAAGTCATCATTTACTCGTAATGAAAAAATGATGGAAAAGAGTTGAAATGGAAAAGGCACAAAACTCGAAACCAGGAAAAAACATAGACTTTCATTAGACGTCTTATTGAGTTACAAAAGAGACTGAATAATTTTGCACCTTTAAACAGACTGATGACGAAAATGAAGATTCAAGGTGCACTTGCAGATAAAATAATATTTACACTCGATTCTCATTATCAAGTCTTGTGCATAATGGCACTCTTCACTTTGTCTCAACTTACGAGACTACTTTTCATCATCATTAGACATTTTATCCAAACACTTTCCATCACAATTTAATGCAATAAACACAACAACATTAACCAGAAAAAGTTGACAAAGAAGAAGAAGAAGAAAAAAACAGTTTAATACCAATTTTTGGCATCAACTAAATTGATTATTCATCAAACTCTTTCATCATTCACTTTTCCATCATCATCTTTATTGCGTTAGAAACTGAATATTAATAAGGTTAATCTTGAAGTTTGGTGTTGATGGAAAACTTGACAATAATGAATTGAAAAATTCAAGTCGCTCTCCACATTTAAATAACAGATTACCAACCAGACTCAATTTTCCCTCGAAAAGATACAAAATGAAATTTATCTCAAATGTTTCATTTTCTTTGGAGGAAAAACTTTGAGAATGAATAAATATGTTTCCACTTTTGGTCACTTTTCCTTCTAATAAATTAATCTTGAACATCGTCTTGGACTGACCCTCAAAGTCTTTGTTATTTATTTTGCACATTACCATTATTAGTCCATTTGGTTTGCTTATTTGCTTGCAAGGTTGATAAACTTAAATATACTTGAGACAACCTTTGACTCTAATGGACTCAAAGTTGCTTGATATTTACCAAAACTGACAACAACACTTACTTTGGATTGAAACTTTTTGCCTTTTTTTTCCAATTTTACTTTTTCTTTTTTTCTTTCGTCAACTTCTTCCTTTCCCATGTAATAATGGTAACATACCTTTTTCCCTTTTCACTCTTTTTCCTGTTACAATGGAAACAGAAACTGGTTGGCAAAAATCAGAAAAGTTCAGCAATATTTAAATTCAGATAAACTTTGATTCCTTAAACAAACAAAAGTCTTGCTCTTTTCTTGCCTTTACCAGTTGCCAAGTTGCTCTTTCCCGGTTCAATTACTCTTTATATGCTCAGTGATGAAGGTTTTGCTGTAGACAGAGAAGAGGTTTAGGTTAAGTGATTTTACTTGAGGATTTATAATGTCAAACTTGTCATCAAATTGACGTTTCAACTTGCATTTCCTTGCGATTCCCTTTTCAGCATATCATTCCAACTCTAAATGATGATAATAATATCATTTTTTGCTCCTTCTTCTTATTCAAGATTCTGTGCTATCATTAAACGTTAACAGATTGGTGATTATAAAAAGAGATAGAAAAAGATATTTTGTTCTTTTTCTTCCTCTTCCCTTCCTGTGATTCTCTTCAATTCTGTGAGTTTGCATGTTCATTTGCTACTTTAGTTTTCTCTCAATGTTGAACAACTTTTTTTCTTTCTTTGGTGGAGAAAAAAAAAGTTTCATGATGCTTGGATAATGAATGCTGAATCACTTTGTTTTGTGTTTTTTTCCCTTTACTCTTCAATTAGGAGTTGACTTTATCAACATTAAAATTGATAAATGCTCACAACCGATTCAATATTCAAGTTTGAGTCAATTTTTTTTTGGGTGTTGCATGTGATCAAATGAAGTGATTAGTTGGAGTGTGAAAATGTTGAGTTGATTGGATTGTCTTATCAGCTTCAATGAGCATTCCATGGTAATGATGAGATTCAGCGGAAAAATGATGAACAATTGGATGAGAAAAGTAAAGGTGAAACAATGGATGATAATGGTTTGAGGGAAGAGGAGAAACTCTTTTTTTTTGAATAAAAGTTGTTACTTGTTAACATTATTTGAAAACTGGGATAAGAAGGGAAGAAGGCAGACAAAAGGAATGAAGACGAAAATTGCTCAAAAGCAAATTGAAAATTGATGAACAAAAATGTGATTGACGGATATTGATTGAAGAATGGAATGAGCGAGTTTGATGTTCTCTGACAATACTTCATGAGAAGAGTATTGAAATTCAAAATCGATGATAACCTGAAGAGGAATTTGGAATTTTTTTGTCAAACATTGAAAGGGAAAGAAGGTGAAAAGGCCAAATGGATAATTTATTGAATTTATTTGAGCAAAGGTTTTGTCAAATAATTATAATGAAATTGATATTCAATTGATTGTCTGAACAAGTCTTGATTCATTGTTTAAAATTAAACCAACAAAATTGCAAAATTCTTGGATCGATGAAAAAAGTTAGGAACTGAGTTCATTTTTTGATCTCTTTCAATGGAAGATTTTTCATTTCATCGATTAATTTGGATACGCAGATAAAGTTTTGCCAAACTTTAAATCATTAAAAGTCGAGAGTCTGACGAAGAGGAAAAAGTTTAAACAATATTTATTTTCTAGATCAACTTTGAATTCGAATGAAATGAGTTTATCTGACTGATTGAGATTCACCGAGTTTCCTTGATGAGTAAATTTTGGAAATTGATTGATAACAAGTGTCAACCTGATGACTTGGTCAGGCTTTTCGATAAACTTGAAGAAGTCAGTAAATCGACTTGGATCTGTCTCAATGGTTATTCCCAGTCAAGGAAGGTTGATGGAGTTAAAATTTATGGAAACTTTTTTCTGTGTTTCTACTGCCTTTTGACTTGCCTTCGTTTTCTGACAATCGCACTCGTCCAATATGAAAGTGTTAGAATTGTTTTGGGTGACACTTTTATCGGTCACTCGGAACACATGCTACTCAACATCATGTGCTTTGGAACATCTGCTATTTTAGTGAGCGTCAAAACTGCCATAACTTATGGAGAGTTTCGTTCTCGGCTGCAAATATTGCAATTTTTTTCTCACCTTCGATCAGTTAAGTTTTCAACTTTCCATTCGAAACAAGTGAATGATCAAAAATTCCGTCGACTGATCTTCCTGCTTGGTCGAAGCTTGCACACTTTCATTTACATTGCTTGCAGCAGCATCGCTATAATTCACATACAAGCCATGATCAGGAATCCGCAAATTTCACGAGAAATTTTTCTTTTCCAATTGATTTGGCTTCCTTGGGCTAATGGCACCTTTTATCTTGCGGGCTTGGCAGTTTATTGGTTTTTCATTCACGTTGTCATTTTCATTTCGTTTTCCGTTCAATTGATGGACTCGGCGATTGATGCAACTCGAGAGTTGAATCGTGAAATGATGACAAATGAACATGAAAGGAAAGTTATCGAAAGAAAATTGTACCAACTTTACAAATCTCAAAATGACCACTACAATCAGATTGACTTGTTTCTCGACAACTTTTCATCGTCTACTTTCTTAAGCTTCTTTATGGGCTCTTTTTTCGCCGATTTATCCTTTTTCTGTGGCAATTATGTTGGAACGGGAAATTTTGTCATTGATTTTGTCTTGATGTTTCTCGGCACAATTATAATAGCAAACATATTACAGTATGCGCTCTTTGCTTCTGGTTCATCCAAAAAGGTGAGAGTTAAAGTTTTATTGAAAAGATTCACCGAAGCTTAAAGTCATCTTATACCAGAATGATTTGACTAGAGATGCATGACTTGAAATACAGTAGTTACGCATCGAATTTAAATTTTTCTTGAGTTTCAACTAATTAAATGATTCATTTATTTACTGCTTGTAATTAATGACTTTCTCTTAGATTGAAAACTTTCGCAAGATGATCTATCATATATTACGGACGTCATCCAATTATCACGCAATGTCATTAAGTTTGAAAATTAAAATTAAGGTGATTTATTTCATCGATTTAGCGTACAGAAACTTACTTCAAATTCAATTGTTTTACAGTTGTTGACAACCTTGGAGCGAATGTCGATAAAAAAGATTGGATTCTACGTTGGAACTCTATTTTGTATGGATAAATATTATTGTGTCATTGTAAGTAATGCAAATTGAACAGAAAGTACGAAGGATAATGCCGAGTTTCTGCATGCAAAAGCTAACAATTAAGAAGCAAATAAACCAAAGTATTCCCGACAAGAACCTTTATGTTTACGGGAGCCAATCTCGAATAGTACTCATTTTTCCCTTTTCTTTAATCTCAAGTTTCTATTAGAAAACATCAGTCTATACTTGCTATTTGTGTCTAACATCACCAAAAATCAACCTGCAAACCTTGAAATGGACTGACTCTGTGCATGGATGATGTTTCGTTTGTTTTTTAGTCGGGGATATCAACGACTATCGCGGTATATCTAGAACTTTTGGACAACGCATTTTTATAACATTTGATGAACAAAAAACCATTTTGCAAAACAACGGTATTCATCGATTACAAAGATCATGAAGATTTCACTGTAAACTTGAATTATGCTACTTTTCCTATTCTTTTAAACTTTTCAATTGATGACAATTAAAACAAATAATATTATTACCAATCAGTCTTGAAAATTTGATGAACTAATAGCTTTTCTTGATCATTAATAGAAGTCAATTTTGCTGAAATCAAATTATGATCGTGATGAATCTCATCATTTAATTCATCATAAGATTTAATAGATCGTAAATTTGCCCATTTTGTAGAAATAACTGTTTTTCAATAAAAAGCAAAAATATTTTTGATTTAAGGAAGTAAATAAAATATTATTCTATTTTTTGAAATATAACTTGCTTTCAAATCTCTACCTCAAAGTATCCAAAGGGATAATTGTAACTGAATCTATGATTCGTATAAAATAACATAAAACGCACTAAATTGCTCAATACCAACTTTTAGCTTTTATTTCGTTTTGAAAAATTCATTTACGATGTCTGTCACCAAGTGTGCATTGAGCATCCAATAAAACTATTAAACTAGTGAGTTGTATGATGTTCAATTTCATTGTTATGTCCTTGCAGTGACTTTATGCAACTACGGACAAAAAAACTTGAAACTATCGACATTGATTCCAATTTAAATTGTTTAAATGAAATGAAGTCTGCAATATTTTGCAAGGTTAGTTATTTCAAATGTTAACATTGTATTATAATTGTTTTGATGACTCCTAGATAATCGATTAAGTTTCATCAAAAGCCATTGTTCTTCATTAGCTTAATTACAATTACAATGAGTTTTGATTGATCGCCAAATGATGGAAGTTATAATAATGATTTATTCGAATTTGGATTTGCGTGAATCAAATTTACAATAATCATTACCACTTTTCTTGAGTTTCACTTGTTTTGCATTTCGTTGAGTAACATTTGAAATTCAAAACAATGAGATGATATTGAGCTTAACTTTTAATAACTAAAGATATTGAATTTTGTGCAAGTTGACTTCAAGTTGCGAAAGTCGCTAGAAAGTATCGTTGATTGTACTAAAAATGCGAATGGAATACGAAAATCGAAGGAAATACTTTGTTCCCAAAAAAGTAAATTTTGTCCCACCGTTAAACTCACCGTCATCTTTTCTTGAAAAACTACTCGACTCTATTGATCGACTGTCAGTGCCAAGTAAATTAGTAAAACTGATTGACCATCTTGAAAGGTCAAGTATCGCTTCATGGATCTGCATCAATGGTTATTCTCAGCAGAGCAAACCAGCTCGGTCTAAACTGATTGTCAATATTTGTCTTTGTCTTTGGTGCTATGCAAATGCCCTTCGACATCTAATCATTGCGTTTGTCCAAGATGAGAACTTACGCATTCTATTGGGTGACAGTTTCATTGGTTATCCAGCATACTCACTGCTCAACATAATCTTTTCAGGAGCAGCATTTCTTTTGGGCAGCATTAAAACTGCTCTTGTTTACTCTGAATCTCAATCTCGAATGCAAATTCTGAATGTCTTTGGCTCATTGCGAGACAAGAGTTTTGATCGTTCCATCTGGGGAATGACAAAAAACTGTGATCTCAAATTTCGAAGATTAACCTGTCTAACAAGCTACAGCTTGGATATATTCATAGTAACAGCTGTCGGTTCAACAATCACGATGCAAATTCAAGCAATGGTGTTAAACCCGTCAATAAGCGTACGAACCTTTCTCATCCAACTCGCCTGGCTACCTGTGAGCAATATAGCAGTTTATTTTTCCGGTTTAGCTGCTTATTGGTTTTTTGTTCACACAATCATTTTTGTTTCGCTTTCCATTCAATCGACCAGTTCAGCCATCATTCGAGTTGACAAGCTAATCAAATCTGTGAAAGTCAGCTATTCACATTCTGTGACAATGAATGTTATCCAAAGATTGATTCAAATGCAAAACGCTCACTACAATACGATAGCGATATTAAATGACAACTTTGGTCTCTCAGTTTTCATCTCATTCTTTGTTGGGTCACTTTTTGCCGATTTAGCCTTCTTCTGTGGTACTTATGTTAGCACTAAAAACATTTTACTCGATCTTTTACTCTCTTTTATTGGTTTCATTACTATCGGAACAATAACTCAATACAACCTTTTCGCCTCGGGTTCATTTAAAAAGGTTTGTTGAAACACTTAGTTTCCTGTGTTCATTAATTTGTTCAATTCAAACTTTTTTCCTTTGTTCGCTTTGACTGCAGATTGAAAAGTTTAGAAAAGCAATTTACAGATTATCAGTCAATATTCCATTCGATTTGAAAACGAGATTCAAGGTAAAGAATTCTTATGGTGCATAAACTTTGATATTTCAATCAACACTTTCTTTCTTATCATACTCTTCACATTCAGCTCATTACAACATTGGAACGAATGTCAACGTACAAGATTGGATTCTATATTGGCAATATATTCTGCATCGATGATTATCATTGTTTCATTGTAAGTTGTAAAATGCCTAAAATCTATCAATTAGTTGCATGACAAAATTTTCTCTCCACTTTCAGTTTCTCCTGGAAAATATCAGTTTATATCTTCTTTTAATTGCAAATATTTCCAAAGCAACAAATTGACACGGAAAAAGTTGCTTCAACGAATGTCCAACTCGAGAAAGAAATAAAAGATATTTTGAACGCAAATTTTTAAATTGGTTGGTGAATATTCAATACTGAAAACTCATTTTAGTCTACAGAGATGGATGTCTGCTTAAAATTCAGTTAATAAAATTTTCCTAGAAAGATAGCTTCTTGCCAACATGGTATAACCATGTAATAAACAACGAGATAATGAATAAGATAGAATGATTCATGAAGATAGCGAAAGTGAAAGAATGAAAATATTGCAGGCCTTTACAGTGCATAAGAGTAACATGCCGCTATTCTGCAACTAATTTGAACTCGTTTTGATTTTATTCTTTACGGGGTGTTAAGAAAGTTCGTGTGAGGGTGAAATACATGTACTCATATTATCCCTTAACTCATAACAAAATCAATAGATTGGTCAAAGGATAGTATTTCTAGGCGACACTATTCTCAAAACACCAAGGTTCAAAGTTTTTGGCCAAAATCAAGAGAACTGGCATTAAATTGAAGAAAGCTTCCGATCGTTAATGTTCACCATACATTTATATCGACAAAAATGAGTTGCAAATCTCTAGTCTTTACGGTTGCAGAATGCGCCTGGTTAAACTGAAAGTTAAAGGGATATTTTACAGAAAACAAAAACTTTATTCCACAAAATGAGTGCATTTTCGAGTCCACTAACAGAGGTTACCTCAAGAAAATGATTTTGATGAAAAATCTGGTCACACAACTGTACAAAAGGCGATCCAAGTTCCAACTTTGATTTTCTCCAAAATTGTGGATCGGAGTTTTTTAATAGCAGCAATAGGATTAGTTTTTATGCCCCTACAAACCCACAAAGTAACCCTTAACCCGAAATGTAAACTTTTCGCGCATACTCATTTATCGGTAAAAAAATGAGTTTTAGCTCATTCTCAATTATCCTTGCTAAAATTCAGAAAATCAAGCTCCCTGAAATAAATGCATTTTTATAGTTTACCAGCAAAAGTTACATAAGTAAATTAATTGGTGCGATACTCAAACTCTATGCGTGACAGAGCCTGACTGAGCCGTTGTTCGACTTTGAGTCATGATAAGGATAACTAATTCTATGGTAGCCAGATTATGGTGTTGTTCATTGGGAATGATCAGATTCCATCAGATGATGGCCGAAAGGTCAACGCACCTTTCTGTGGTGAACAGTTTCAACGAGTTGACTAAAAATTACCAGCCATCATGCCAAGAGCGGTCGATAGAGATTTTCATCAAACCCTGTCAAACAAACAAGAATTTGTATTCCATCAATGCCATTTTAAAATTTTCAAAATAAATGGTTCTGCACTTATTAGCGTTCGACGTAAGGAAATTCCTCCATAGAGAACAAGGAAACTCTGTACGAAAGCTTGCAAATAACTCAACCTACAAAATTGATATGCTTAATCGATCAAGAAAAATCACTTTGTGACTCCTGAAATTCAAAATTTCACTGAAGATATCTCTGTGAATACAGAAACAGTGACAATCAATATGAATCTTCAAAATAAAGTAACGAAATTGCTGACAAAAAATGCTCAAATGAGAGTCTTCGACTCTTGGAGGTCATTAGAAGTATGATAATCAATATAATCATTATAATCAATTATATTAAATAGTCCTAAATTACCGATTAAGTTTCATGAAAACCATTGTATCACGCACGAATTTGAATTTGCGTAAATCAAAATTACAATATCTTTCTCACTTATCTTGAGTTGGGTTTCTCTTTGAAACTCTTTGTTGAAAAACTTTGTTTCTCTCTGTTGTTTGAAACAATATAAATTTTAAATAAATGAAATAATCAAAACCGTATGCAAGAAGGTGATGAACAGTTTCGTGAAGTGTACAAAAAAAAGAATGGGACACAAAGGTCGAAGGAAATATTTTTGTTGCAAAAAAGTAAATTTCAATCCAAATTTTGTCTCATCATTAAACTCATCGTCATCTTTTCTTCAAAAAATTCTAGACTCTATTGATCGACTATCTGAACCAAGTAAATTAGTTAAACTGATTGACCATCTTGAAAGGTCAAGTATAGTAAAATGGATCTGCATCAATGGTTATTCTCAAACGAACAAACCAGCTTGGTCTAAATTAATTTTCAATATTTTCCTTTGTCTTTGGTGCTATGCAAATTCCCTTCGACATCTTATCATTGCATTTGTCCAAGACGAGAGCTTACGCATTCTATTAGGTGACAGTTTCATCGGTTATTCAACATACGCACTGCTCAACATAATCTTTGCAGGAGCAGCATTTCTTATGGGCAGCATAAAAACTGCCCTTGTATACTCTGAATCTCAATCCCGAATGAAAATTTTGAATGTCTTTGGTCGTTTGCGAGACAAGAGTTTTGATCGTTCCATTTGGGGAATGACAAAAAACTGTGATCTCAAGTTTCGCCGATTAACCTGTCTAACAAGCTTTAGCTTGGACATATTCATAGTAATAGCTGTCGGCTCAGTAGTTATCATACAAGTTCAAGCAATGATTTTAAGTGCGTCAATAAGTGTACGAACCTTCGTTATCCAACTTGCCTGGTTATCCATAAGCAATATTGCCGTTTACTTTTCCGGTTTAGCTGCTTATTGGTTTTTTGTTCACACAATCATTTTCATCTCTCTCTCCATTCAATCGTCCAGTTCAGCTATCATTCGAGTTGACAAGCTAATCAAATCACTGAAAGTCAACTATTCACACTCTTCGACAATGACTGTTATCCAAAGATTGATTCAAATGCAAAATGCTCACTACAATACGATAGCAATTTTGAATAACAACTTTGGTCTTTCGGTTTTCATCGCATTTTTTGTTGGTTCCCTTTATGCTGATTTACTCTTCTTCTGCGGCACTTATGTCAGAACTAGAAATATTTTACTTGATTTTTTACTCTTTTTCACTGGTTTCATTACTATCGGAACAATAACTCAATACAACCTTTTCGCCTCGGGTTCATTTAAAAAGGTTTGTTGAAACACTTAGTTTCCTGTGTTCATTAATTTGTTCAATTCAAACTTTTTTCCTTTGTTCGCTTTTAATGCAGATTGAAAAGTTTAGAAAAGCAATTTACAGATTATCAGTCAATATTTCATTCGATTTAGAAACCAGATTAAAGGTAAAACAATTTCCCGTTACAATCAACCTCGATATTTTCAATCAACTGTTTCTCATCATACTCTTCACATTCAGCTCATTACAACATTGGAACGAATGTCAACGTACAAGATTGGATTCTATATTGGCAATATATTCTGCATCGATGATTATCATTGTTTCATTGTAAGTTGTAAAATTCCAAAAATCTATCAATTAGTTGCATGACAAAATTTTCTCTCCACTTTCAGTTTCTCCTGGAAAATATCAGTTTATATCTTCTTTTAATTACAACCATTTCCAAAGCGACAACAAATTGACTCTGAAACGATGCTTCAACAAATGATGGATAGCTTATGATGAACAACTTTTGCAAGATGACCCATTATATAACTTGTGTGCTCATCATTTACGCCTTTTCGCAATCATAACTCATGAATGTTGATACTAGGGGCCTAATATTCGAACCATTAGCTTCCGTCGATTGACAATGAATTCAAACATCAACTTCAAGATTCTAGGTTTTACCTGTAAATAACACTTTGAAGAGAAAACCTGAGAGCGCAAACTTTTTTCGATTGGTTGGTGAATATTCAATACTGAAAACTCATTTTGGTCAACACAGATGCTTAAAATTCAGTTAATCAATTTTTCTGACTTCTTGCCAATATGGTATAAACATGTAAAAAACTCCGATTAAACAACCATTAGATAATGAAGATAGAATTCATTCACGGAGATAGATCAAGAAAAATATCGCCTAATAATAAAAAACCTTATGATGTGTTCGAAGAGTATTCATTGTTCAATGAATTAGCTCAGATTTTCTTGAATAAGCAGCATAACCACCATCGCCCATAACAAATTCTATTGATTGGTCAAATAATGATCTTTTCAGGGGGTTTTCCGTTCTCGACATATCGAAATTTAAAGTTTTTAGACTGCTGCACCAATGACTAAATCAAAAGAACTGGCGATAAATTGAAAATAGTTTCCGATTGTTGATGTTCACCATAAATTTTATCGACGAAATGAATTTTATATCTCTAGTTATTACGGTAAAAGAATGTGCCTGGTTTCACTGAAAATCAAAATGATCTGATTGATCATCAAAGTTACATCGAGTTTTAGCTCATTCTCAATTATACTTTCTAAAAGTCAGAAAATTACGCGGTCCGAATTAAATGCACTTTTATTAATAGTTTACCGGCAAAAGTTACACGAGTATTAAATTAATGGGTTTGATACTAAAATCTATGCGTGCAATGACCGAAAATCAGCAGTCATGCCAAGAGCGGTCGATAGAGATATTCATCAAGCAATATCAAACAAAATTTTCTTTCCATAAATCCAAGTTCGAAAACTCTCAAAAAATGGTTCTTGAGTTATTAGCGTTCAAAGTTAGGGAGTTCCTCCATAGAGAACAATGAAACTCGGTACGAAAGCTTGCAAATAACTGAGCCTACAAAAGTGATATGTTTAATCGATCAAACAAAATCACTTTGTGACTCCTGACATTCAAAGTTTCACTTAAGATATCTCTGTGAGCACAGAAACAGTGACAATCAATATGAATCTTCAAAATAAAGTAACGAAATTGCTGACAAAAAATGCTCAAATGAGAGTCTTCGACTCTTGGAGGTCATTAGAGGTATGATAATCAATATAATCATTATAATCAATCAACTTAAATACGCCTAAATCACCGATTAAGTTTTATAAAAAACCATTATATCACGCACAGTATGCTGCAGGTTACAATAATGATTTAACTGAATTTGAATTTGCGTAAATCAAAATAACAATATCTTTCTCACTTATTTTGAGTTGTGCTTGTCTTTGTGTAATTGAAACAATGTGTGGTTTGAGTAAATAAAATAATTAAATCTTATGTAAGCTCACAACAGATGGTGATGAACAGAATCATCAAGTGTAAAAAAATAATAATGGGACACAAAGTTCGGTGGAAATATTTTTTTTGCAAAAAAGTGAATTTCAATTCAAATTTCATCTCATTATTAAATTTACCATCTTTTCTTGAAAAACTACTCGATTCTATTGATCGACTATCTGAGCCGAGTAAATTAGTTAAACTGATTGACCATCTTGAAAGGTCAAGTACCGTAAAATGGATCTGCATCAATGGTTATTCTCAGCAGAACAAACCAGCTCGGTCTAAACTGATTATCAACATTTTCCTTTGTCTTTGGTGCTATGCAAATGCCCTTCGACATCTAATCATTGCGTTTGTCCAAGACGAGAACTTACGCATTCTATTAGGTGACAGTTTCATCGGTTATCCAGCATACTCACTGCTCAACATAATCTTTTCTGGAGCAGCATTTCTTTTGGGCAGCATTAAAACTGCTCTTGTTTACTCTGAGTCCCAATCTCGAATGCAAATTCTGAATGTCTTTGGCTCATTGCGAGACAAGAGTTTTGATCGTTCCATCTGGGGAATGACAAAAAACTGTGATCTAAAATTTCGAAGATTAACTTGTCTAACAAGCTACAGCTTGGACATATTCATAGTAATAGCTGTCGGAGCATCAACTGCTATGCAAATTCAAGCAATGATTCTAAATCCGTCAATAAGCGTACGAACCTTCCTTATCCAACTCGCCTGGCTACCCGTGAGCAATATTGCCGTTTACTTTTCCGGTTTAGCAGCTTATTGGTTTTTTGTTCACACAATCATTTTTATTTCTCTTTCCATTCAATCCTCCAGTTCAGCCATCATTCGAGTTGACAGGCTAATCAAATCTGTGAAAGTCAACTATTCACACTCTTCGACAATGACTGTTATCCAAAGATTGATTCAAATGCAAAACGCTCACTATAATACGATAGCGATATTAAATAACAACTTTGGTCTCTCAGTTTTCATCTCATTTTTTGTTGGGTCACTTTTTGCCGATTTACTCTTCTTCTGTGGTACTTATGTCAGAACTAAAAACATTTTAGTCGATTTTTTACTCTTCTTCATTGGTTTCATGACTATCGGAACAATAACTCAATACAACCTTTTTGCCTCGGGTTCATTTAAAAAGGTTTGTTGAAACACTTAGTTTCATGAGTTTATTGATCATATAATAATACAACCATTAATAATAAATAATTTGTTCAATTAAACTTTTTCCCTCTTTTGGTCGCTTTGACTGAAGATTGAAAAATTTAGAAAAGCCATTTACAGATTATCAGTTAATATTCCATTCGATTTGAAAACTAGACTCAAGGTAAAACATTCTTATGGTGCAATTAACTACAGTATTTTTAATCAAGTCTGTTTCATCATACTCTTCAAATTCAGCTACTTACTACATTGGAACGAATGTCGACGCGCAAGATTGGATTCTTTATTGGCAATATATTTTGCATAGACGATTATTATTGTTTCATTGTGAGTCCAAAAATGCCTAAAATCTATTATTTTCATGACAAAATTTTCTCTCAACTTTCAGTTTCTCCTGGAAAATATCAGTTTATATCTTCTTTTAATTACATTCATTTCCAAAGCGATAACAAATTGACTCTGAAATGATGCTTCAACGAATGTTAAAACTCGAGAAAATAAACTAGAAATATTTTGAACGAAAATTTTTTCAAATTCTCAATTTTATTCATTTCTATCAAAT
Source organism: Tetranychus urticae (assembly GCF_039701765.1). NCBI lineage: Eukaryota > Metazoa > Arthropoda > Arachnida > Trombidiformes > Tetranychidae > Tetranychus > Tetranychus urticae. Next base: position 16,339,471 of record NC_142958.1, on the reverse strand, counting down.
CAAATTACAAATGCAAATCGAAACCAGTTGCAATATGAACTCAAAGAATTCAAAGTTTCCTGGAAACCTTTAGTTTGATTAAACACTTGCAAAGCCATCAACTTTAATAAACTTTCATCTCTTGGTTCATCATGTTATCATGTTTGTCTTGATCATTTAAATTTGTTGAACAAAACAACTTATGACAGAGAAATGAAAGGAAAAAAATAACCATCAATTTACTGAATAATGTTACATGTTGTTAGAAAAGCGTTGTTCATGATCAACTGGGAATCGTTGATATTGGCAACATTATCATTTTCATAATCAGCAGAGAAAAGCTGAGTGTCGAAAAAGAAGAAAAGGAAAAATTCATGATTGTTAATCAGAATGAATCACTTGAATATCAATTGATGATATATCAACCACATAATTTATTTTTGCCTTTTCTTTTCTTCTTTTCTCCATCTTCTCATTATCATCTTTCCTCTCTTCCCTCAACTTGTAAAACTTTACTTTGCGCTTCATGGTTCAATGTTTCATGATATTCATTTTGACAAATTGAAACAAACAGCAAATAATATTCCTTTACAGTCATCAGAAAAGATTTGTAAGTCAACATCATTTATCAAATATTAATTTACTATTTTTACCAATGAAAAGGCGAAGAGAAAATTTTCTTCATGTAAACTTTTCATCTCATTCTGATCTCAATCCATGTTAATCTTTTTCCCAATTATTATCCAACCTTGTTCCGTCTGTTGAATAGCAATTTCATCAACTTGCGCCTCTCGGATTATCTCAACATTTCCTTGTCAGGTTGACCGAAAAATGATGATGAGAGAAAAAAATTCATGATAACTTTTTTTTTCTTCGAAAAAAAGATTCCATTCATGATGGAAATGTCAAATGTTAATACTTTAGTTTCCGGTTGGTAAATGTCGTGTTGAAAGGCAAAAAGCAAAGTTTATTTGCTGGAAAAAAAAGTTGATGGAAAAGGGAATGTTTTGTGTTGAGGAGAAGAAAAAAATTTGTTATTGCATTTTAACTCGACCTTGTTTTTGCACTGTTCAACTTTTCATGTTGCTTTTGACTCGAATCAGATTCTAATGCTTGTTTATTACGATAATAATGGGTTCCGGTTTGGCTGTTTATCAGCATTGTGATTGGGATCTAAACTCATTGGGATATCCACAAGTAAATGTACAAACATGTTGAAAGAAAAGATTAAATGGAAGAAGAGAAGAGAGGAAAATCCATGAAGACTGAAACCCAAATTAATGAACAAGAGATGATGTTGATTAAGTTGTAGATGGTTCGAATGATAATGGAATTGATATGGTAGAAAATGTTTGTCTTTTTCTTTTTTTTCTCTTCTTCTTCTTCTTCTCTTTGATTGCATGATTTAAGAAGATGAAGATAGAGATGAAGATGATGATATTAAAGATGGAAAAATGAAATATTGAAGTTGGATGAAAATGAAAGTTGGAATGAAATGGTGAAAGGAAAAAGTTTGAACTCTTTCTTTTACTGGTTGAAATGAATAGGGAATGTTGAAGTGAAATACCATTGATCCGAGAAATGAATCTGATCAGGAATGAAATTGAAAAAAAGGAAGAGTAAAGATTCGTTGCAATCACAGATAATCACAACTTTCTGTAACCTTTTTTTTCTTCTTCTTTTTCTTCTTCTTCTTCTTTGCTAGTTTAATGATGAAAATTGTTTCATCTTCATCTACTTTTCTCATCATCACCTTGAACCAACTCAATTTTGTTTCTCTTTTACTGCTCATCAAAATAGTTTATTGCATTTTACCTCATTCAACCAGTTTCTAATTGCAATCCATTTCAACCTTTTGACTTACTCTTTGGTCGCTCATCTTTTCTTGTCTCGAAACTTAAACTGAAACATGAGCAACCTTTCATTTTTCATTAACTCAGAGACTTTATCTCATTCAATCAAATAGACGCCCAGAATTTCAAAACTCCTTCGTCATGTCATCACAATTTGACGCCTGAATTCATCAACTCAGTTATTGAGTGAGATTCTTGTCTAGTTTCATCAGACTATTCAATCTCCACTATTTATCCATATTATTTTAAATTGCATTTCATCATTCAGTTTCTTCTCTGATGCAAGATGAAATGGAAAACCGAAAAATTCTAAAAGTTGAATCAGATGCAAGTTCAATTTGACGCATAAGCACTTTTCTGACCAAGAAACTTGACTTATTCGGTTACTGAACAAGATTAAGTTTGGTTCATTGAAAGATCGATTAAGTCTGCCTCAATTATAAAGACAATGCTTCTGAAGACTTAAGCTTAAATTAGTAAATTTCGAGCGTTTTTTATCTGCAAATCTTTTTAAAAACAAGGAATTTACCAATTTTATCGACAATTATCTGTGATTTGTTAGAATTTTGAAATTCTTTTGCTTGATTTCTGGTATCATAATGATATTGAATAAAATATGATTGGTTAACTCCCAGTTAAGTTGGAGTGAAAGTCGCAGAGTGAGAATCAGAATTGATTTTTTAGGTTTCTATTTATATTGCAAACCAAGTAAGTGAAAGTTTAATTATCTTCTTGCAATTTTCTTCTTTACAACATTGATTAGCATGTTTCATTGTAACGAATTTTTGTCGATTATTGGTTGCGATTGCCGAAAATGACCCAGAAAAGAGTTTGGAATTTTCGTTGCTCAGGCTGACATATTCATTTCTCGTGGTTCACTAACAGTGTATTTAAAAGGTTCGAAGTGAAAGGTGCATAAGAGAGATTCGTGATTGTAATAATCTGTCATGAAAAGAAAATTAAACTCGCTCAGAATATTACACCCGAACGTGATCTAATTTCAATTGAATTGAGCTGTTTACTGGTTAAAGCTTATCGAATGTAATCTGGATCTGGAAAGGAAACAAGTCTTCATCGAGTGATGATTGAAATAAACATGGTGATGAATATTGACTTGTGCACAGAAAAAGGTTACATATCGATTTTCAGTGATAAGATAAGCTCGACTTCAATCATTCTTAACAATTTTGGCTTTCAACTGAAAATGTAAAGACTAATAAAATTGAGTTTTTTTTCCTTGTTCTCTTTTGCCCTTTTCTTTTCACTGTTTTCCATCCAATTGTCAATTTGAATTAAAAGGAAAGCGAAAGAAACTTTGGTAACGATTGAATTGGAAACGAGGAATCTGAAGATGAGAAGAAGAGTTTCTCACTCGATTCAGTTTGACAAATAGTAAAATTGTAATGAAACAAACATTGAACAAGATTGAAAGTAGAAAAGAGTTTAAATTTGAAAATCAAATTTTTGATTGCAATAAAGGAAACCAACAATCATTGAACTGTTTTCTTTCTCGGTGCACAAGAGAAGGAAAAAAAGTTCAATTCTTACCTTTTTTACCCTTTTCCTCGTTTCCATTTCCTTTCATAATATTGTTTCAATTTTCAGAGTTTATTTTTTTCTTCTTCTCATTCCCTTCACCTTTCAGCTTTACAATTGATTTAACTTTTATCATGAGTTATCCTTCATCATTCCCTGTTTATATGCACAAGAGTGTTTGTGCTTGCATTGGATTGGAATGAAAATGGAATGAAATTTTTGGTAAAAGCTCAAAAGGTAAATCTTGTTGCAATCTTGTTGACTTTTGTTTCGGCTTGAACTGTTAACATTGGCTTTAAAGTCAACTCGATAATTTTAAAGTAAACAGAAAACATTTCGTTGCAAAAATAAGATGAAAATTCATTTTTCTGTTCAATTTGATTAAACACAAATTAGTTTATCTTATTTGTTTTCACCAGAAAAGTTACTTTTTTTGTGACAACTTTTTTGTTCCCTGTAACTTGCTTGCTCATCACTCCAATAGTTTTTACAAACCAGTGAATTGAAATGTACATCAATTTTTTGCTATCTTTTTGGGTTAACGTTTGTGGTTGCGCATAATTATTGTTATCGTTTGTCAGCATTTTGTTTCGCTTTGTTTGTGTCTTCTGTCAGTTTCATCGGTTGATAAATTGCTGGTTATTGTGAGAAAATTTAATAATCACAAGTGAAAATCGATACATCACTGTTTACTTGCATTATTTGATAACACTTATTGGCTGTCAATCAATTATTCCAACAATCAAATAAGATTTCAATGGAAGAATAAAATTGTTGAAATTTTCATGTTGAATTACTATTGCCATCTATGGTTCTGCAGATGAATCAATGTGAGTTAAAGTATTGCCATCTGTTGAAGGTGATTGGTAATGATTCAGATTATCGATTTAAATGTTGACTGTTTTAACAACAATTCAAATGAACATTTACTTTTTTTTAAGATTGAGTAACTGTCGAGTGAAATGCTTTGATAGATGAAATATCAAACTCGTTCAATCCTGTTGACCAGCTTTGTGATATTGTGATGAACATCAATCATAATCAATTAGCGAAATAGCAAAACTTTTGTTTTACTCGTTCAAACGCAGATACCGTAAGCTGTTGAAGTGCGTCAATTTTCATCAACTTGCAATCGATCAATCAGATTGAAGCTCTTGAACAATTTGATCGAATCTGATTTTGGGAAATGAAAAAAGCTAAGAATGTGAGAAAAAATGTTCTGTTGGTGTGTCACAATATAATAAATAATGAATGAACAATAACAATGAAATAAATCACCAATAAATCAACTGCAATCTCGTTAAACTAGAATAGTGTGAAATCGACTTTTTATTTTCTCAACAATCTCAACAGTCAGGTATAACTCAATTTGAACACATTTTTGAATTGACCACAGTGCCATGGAAAATTCATGGACAAGTTTCAGTTCATTAAACGAACTCAAACTATTTTGCCATCCATTCGAATAATTTTTTTCTAATGATCCAATAAAGATTTTCCTTTTTTTCTATTTTCACATTTTCCTCAGGTGACCTAAACCTTGAATTATAATACATTGTAATATGTTAAACATCGAGAAAATGCTAGCATTTTACATTATATTTAGGAAATGGTCTCAATTCTGAGGTTCAATAAGGGCAAACTATTTACTCACAACTTGATTTAACAAAGTCTTTTCTGGCCTTTTCTTTCCTGCAGTCACTTGAAACGTCAAACATGCTTTTGCTTGATTCTCTTCCTTAATCACTTTTCTATCATCACACCAGGTCGACTCTTTTTGCTTCTCAGTCTTGAATGTGAATTTCCTGAAACCTTTTACTAAAAGCAAAGACCTGTTCAAGTAAACTTCAGAACCTCAATGTTTGATTTAGTTGCTAATTTCATCATTTGGCCTTTTCCTCCTTTCGATTTTCCCTAGCAATTTGATTCTCTTTGATATGTTTGATGAGATGTGATCATCTTTCTGTTTAATCACGAAACGTAAGTATGAAATGTTTATCTAACGTGAGACAAAATCGTTGTTTTGTGATCATTATCATGACAACCTTAATCAAAAAATTAGCAGACGAGTTGAAAGATGTTCAACTGTTGATCAATCATGAAACATTTGCTAACATTAGTTTAACTCTGACTTTTAGACCCTTTCTGGTTGATTAAAGTGTCTCTAAAAGGTAATGGCTGAACCTTAACTAATGAGTCTGATCTCGATTCACATAAAGATTCACTAACATGAGATTGCAGCAATTATCTTCACTGTTTAACAAATTACCTCTTCGATCATCTTCAACGTGATCTTTGTGATCCTGTAATGGACATTGACTAAAATCTCCTGAATATTTAGCTCACCCATAATCGAAGTACCTCAAATTTTGTATTTTCACGGCAGTCATATTGAACAGACTACACCAAAATTTTCAGATACTTTTGAATTGTGTAAGAATTCAGATAATTTCAGAAGTCTTGTTACATGAGAAACTATTGTGGACAACTCGTTGATTCATCTTAAAACAATTAATCAGTTTATTTTCATGTTTCAAATTTTGAAATGGATTTACATACTGGTTTCCGAATCACGCAAACAAAGAGGAATCGCTTTCGTTTTTTGCACTCTACCACGATCCATATGATCGAAGCCACTTACTCACTTAGTATTAATAATAAGAATAGCTTCTATAAACAAAAAAGAATCAAGTAATAATTTTACTTTTCAATAATTCAACTTGAACAGTTGATTGCTACATTGTATGCAATGTTGTAAAATCGGGTTTCTCGTTTAGATTTCATATCAATAATAATTTCTGAATAAAAGATTCTTCAGTAAATATTTACTAATAATGAATTGTATTCAAAAAGTAGATTTCTTACCTTCTTTTGGGTGTTTTACTTTTCTTTTTCGGAGCATGAGTGACCATAATCAATACACAAATCAAAGTTAGGTGAAAAATGAAAGTACTGATTCTAATTAATTGCATCTCTTTTCAGACAGTTAATAAGCTAGTGGCTTGAAACTCTTTTTAACATCAACTATATTATTCTGTCGGATCAGTTCTTTTTTGTTCATCTTCAAATTAATGGGATTATTCATTGTTATTTATTCTTCTGTCCTACTTAAATATCAATATTGACGCTGCATGAAATGTGAGTCACTTGTTATTGAGTTGCAAAGATGTATCCAGCTGCAGGAGGGAAATGAATGTAAAATTTTGAAAGGTTGAAAGAATGTCACAATTTTCAAGTCAACATAAAACTATACGGATCAATTATAACATCGATGCCGAACATTTCGCAAGGAATAATCAATTTTTTGAATAAAACAACTTTAAGGAGTTAGAGAAGAATGTTTTTAGAACGACCGCAACATTGCAACAGCAAAAATAAACACTCGTATTCAAATTTAAAGTTTTTACTGTTTCTGGTTGCACCATTGTCCAGATTTATCATTTTAATATCATTTGTACACAGTTATGATTATGATAATTTAACGAATAACCAAAAAAATTAACAATATAACAAAACAGAAAAAACAGTTTTTGTTTGTTCACCTATTCGGAAGTTGCAAATCGTATGATCAAATGATGAATCTGCGATCTATTATTTTTAACTCTAGCATAAAACGCTTTAAACAGATGCTTTATTCAGATGGAATTGTAAATAAGCTAGTCAAACAAACGACTCATGAAAATCAGTATAAATGAATTTACTTCAATGCAGAATCATTCTTTTAAGCATCAGTTTATTCACTAATTTTAGATAACAATTTGTTGATAGAAACATTACAGTATATTAATTGAAAAATGCAATTCTTCAGTAATTTGTCGTTGGTCTTTTTCATATCTATGATTGCTATGTTCAACATTACGTCAGCACAGTTTGCTGCAAGTGGTTTCAATGCTAGATTCGATTTTAATTTAGGTAGAGGAGGAGCTTCAGCTAACGCTGCAGCTAAAGCTGGTGCAGGTAACGGTGTTCCAATTGGTGGTGCTGACATACGTTTTGTGTTAACATCTACGGTGAGACCTACAATCACCACTACCAGACGCGATGCTAGGTTTGACTGATATGAGTTTGTTGTGGCTCAAACTGGAATTTGTAGCCAATTTATAAAATGATTAGTTGCGCGCTATAAGTTTTTCTTCAAATAAGTTTATATGATGTAATTCATTTATTTGGTTCCGATAAATTTGGAAAATTCGAATTACGAAAGAAATAAATTTTACATGGAATGACTTAAATATTTGAATACTTTATTGAGAAAATAGCGCGATCGTGATGAATGAGTTCTCTGCTGCAAGATCCGATTTCTACAGCTCTCTTCCATGGCCATTCACTTTCGTTACAAAATTCGTTGCCTCGAAATAAACATTAATTTTCAGTTAGGCTGTATGTCAATGGCAAATGAACTTTTAACACTTCGCTTTAACTTCGAGATCGACTTATGGAAAAAGAAAAAAGAAGGGTCGTCAGAATTTTTCAATTTTTATCTTTTCGAGTCAAAATTCTCAAAACATTTTTGCCTTTTATTAATAGTCAAAAATGGAAGCTATTTTTATTGAATGATTTTTATTTTATTTGGGATCATTTTTGATTTAAATATTCTGATAGGGTGAAAGCAAAACGAATATGCTTTGAACATTTATTTTCGTGGAGTAAAGTAAGCAAAGTTCTACATGAATGTTGAGTTTAATAGTATTTTTGCAGTTTCATATGCTCATTTTACATCTTATTTTTCATCTAGTTCAATATCTTCGCAGCTAAGATCCAAAAAAGATACCAATAAACGGATTTCATAATGCATGCAAAATCGGATAATTATATCACTCGAGTTAATGCAAGTTATGATCGATTGAATTGAAAATACATAAAGAAAGCAACAAACAATATTCAAATTCTTGTGCAATACAAATCACGGAATAGAATGAATGGCAGATATGAGAGATGCTACGATTTCAGTGAAAATACATTGTGAGGTGTTGAACAATCACTGAAAATTCTTATTTTATTATTTTTAACACAATAGATGCATATTATTTTCTTTTCTCATCTTTGATATTTCAACTATTAATAAATTGTCATTCTTTAGCTAACACAATGAAACAGTTCTCACTTCAATGCAAAATAAAATAACAAATAACCTTTAAGCAATGATGAAAAAGCACAAAAAACTTCATCAAGGTTATCTTCAGATGAGAAAAACTTCTACTCGGTTTGAAGAGAAAAATGTAAGTTTCACGAATTTATTAGTTCATTGTAAAGGATTCAACATTCATCAGTCATTGGATGTTTGGCGTTACTTTGGCGTCAGAAATAACAAGAAACATAAGACATGAAAAGATTTTAATATTGATAATTGAACGATTTCATTCGAATTTGAATTTATAATATTCAATTGATGAAATTGAATGAAATTTTACTTAGAAACCGAACTGGAAACAATCAGTTATATCGTTTCTCATCGGAACATCAAGCAAAGTTGAATCGAAATGTTGATGCTCTTTAGATGCATGGCTCAAATAAAAAGTCAAGGTTTGGTTAAAACTGCCAGGCTGTAGCATTCATCGCCTTTTTTGATTCTCAATCTTTGATAATTCAACTGATTTACTGAGAAAAAAATCAATTTACACAGAAACTTAAGATGCTGAATTGCAACATTCATTTTTTTCTTCTTTTTATACGATGTCCATTCCAACATTTTAACCAATAAAACTTTATTTTACTTTTCTTTTTTCAATAGTCACATTGGTTTGTTGCTCTCGCTCAATTGATTGTTTCATTTTTTGCAATGATATTTATTTCTTAGAAATATCCATTGCTCAACTGTTTTTTAACCCTCACTTGATGAATAGCCAAAAGGTTCTCATGGCAGACTTGCTGCAAGTTAAAAAAAATGATAAACCAAGCAATGCCAGTCAAAACTTTCTAAACTACCTGTATTTAAGTTGAGATTGATTAAAAGGACATCACTTAAAGTTGCATTTGTGTCCCTTTTAAATTAATAACTCAAAAAAATACTCTAAAATTGTTATGAAACGAAAACTCTACAACTTACTCCGAAAAAAATCTAGAAGAAAAAAGTTGTCGCCTTAAATTGCTTCATGAAAGCATCGAAATAAACTCGAACTCGTTATGCTGCCATTTTGCGAAACATAAAAAGCATGAAGTAACATTTAAGCAACTGTCAATGGAATCAAAATTCAACATTTGCAACAAATAGTAAGTCAGGTCTCTCATTTTTTGCAATTTTTTACCCTTTAGAGTTAAGATCCGATTTAATTAGACGCTAAAGTCCATGTTAAATCCCATAGAAAAAAATTTAAATCCTCATAATGAAATAACTTTTAGCATTCTTATACATTTTTGACAGAATTCAATCAAATTTAGTGATTTTTTAGACGCAATAACCAGCCATGGATTTGGATGCAATAATAACAATGAATTCTGAACAGTCATCAAAGTTTCGAAAAATATTTCCAATTGTAAAAAGTTATTCAAAAATACATCAATTACGATTATCACGAACTTGATTGATATTGAATAAAAAATGAATCATGAAAAGTGTTTCTCTTTGTCGATTTAAGGAAAAGAGTAAAAAAAGTTTGACTGTTTTGATAAACCAAAAAGCAAGAATAACAGCGTGAGGTTGATCGGAATTGAATTGAAATTGATTAAATATCAATTTATGATATAATGGATGTGATGTTCAATTGGGTGAAAAGTAATTGTCAATTCAAAGTATTCTTACACTTGTTTCACCATAATAATTGATTGGTTAGTAAACGTTGACTCCAACTCTAGTCTATTGATTTTATTGTCAAGGTAAATGGCAAACTAGGATTAAGTGACAAAATGAAAAACAAGTAGAGTGCAAGTTATCTGGATAGTGAATGATAAACATGAAGCAAGGAGTGTAAGGAAAAAAAGAGATTGAGCAAAAAGAGGGAAAAGTTGCAAGTGATAAGCAAAGTACAAGAGCACATCAGGACAAAAATGGTACAATGTAAATCACAACAAGAGCAAAGACAAAAAGGTGTAACAGAAAGAAAAGAAGGTCTAAAAAAGAAAAATGTTAGTCAATTTATGTGGATTCAACTCTTTAACTAACTCCTTGTAGATTACAAAATGTGATAAAAATGTCATGAGTAATTATTCTCTGGAATAAAGTCAAACTGATTCAGACAGTTTGGCCATTTGTCGACACCATTCACTGTCTACTTTTAAATCCATAAATAAAACTTTAATCATTTCCTATTTGACCATTTAATATTTACCTTTACAGCAATCATTAGAGTCCTTAAAGAATCGTTAAAGAAGCTTGTTAACTTTGCAACAATTTCAACCAATAGTTAGACATTGTTCTGTGTCTAAATGAACTTGAACATTTTCCCATCAATAATCTATTTTCATCTCAATACTCTCGATTGCTTGTAATAATATTAATGGTGAAAGGTGAAGAGAGGCTGGGAAGGAAAAGCAAGAAAATGAAAACGAAAATATAAACAAAGTATTGCAACGAAGTAAAGATGTCAGTTGAAGAGAAACAAATGAAAAATAGATTTGATGGAAACTCAACTGTTGATTGCAAATCGATATCAACTGTTCGTTGGGCAAAGAGACTTCATTTCTCACCATCTTAAACCCTTCAATACAGTCTACACTCTAGTCTATCAGCCTCCTTTTTTCATCTACTTTTTTTTCCTTCAAACACAACACAATCTTTACTCTACCTTTAATGCGTTAAAATGCCTTTTTTCGTCTCTCATCTTCATGTTTATCTTTTCTCATGTTAACCTTATCTTCATCTTCATCATCATTCCTTCACAGTTAACTTGCTGTTAATAAATCACCTTTACCCAATAGGTGAGCTTTATTTATCTTCTTGCTCAACGTTTCAATGTAATCAACTTTATCATTCCCAGGCACATTCCCCTTGGATTCACAATAATTTTACAGACTTTAAATTTAAACCTGATCCGAGTCCAAGTGTACAAGTGTCAGCTCTTTCTTGCGCTTTTTCCTCACTTTCATTCCCTTTTATCGTTTTTTTGTGTCTTGTCTCATCTTCATTAAGATTCGTGAAGGTAATGTTGGGAAAAGCGAAGCAAGAAAAGGATGAAGAAGACAACGTCTTTCTCTTGCTTTTCTTTTCTCTGTAAACTTTTTTTCTTCCTCTCTCATCTTCTCTAATAACAATACCATGTATCATATATATTTATATATTATAAATACACTTTATAAATGTACTTTTATTTTTCTAGACTTCATGGTGAGACTCGGAGACATGGTGTAACTTGATACACTTTGAGTCTTTTCATTAAAAAACAATAGGAATCTGAGTTGATGAAAAAACAGCGAAAAGTAAAAGGCGAAAAAAGCAAAAACATAATAGGAAAGTAAAAGTAAACAGTAAATGTCATTTTTTATCGTTCTGTGTAATGATATAAGAAGCCAATAAATTGGATTATTTTTACAGGCTTATGAGTTGTTCAATCAATTATCAAAAGTGAAGTTAATCTGCTACTTCGAAGTATAAGACTATTCGGCTAATGTGTAAGATGTTAAATTCGAATTATTTCACAACCATATCGTGAATTGCAGTCGAAAAAAGGCATGAAATGGAGGAACTGTTGTATATTGCAATATATTGAATGTATTATGAAATGGAAATCTTGGTGTCAGATAACTCTGATTTTGTGAGATTAACCGATGTAAATCTATTGGGATATTCAGCGTAAATTTTGTTTAACGTCTAATTAATCCAAAAAGCTTCTTTAAAATCGAGTTTCTTTAAAACCATTTTTATTGGCGGAAAATTTTCGCGGACGATATCTCCATCAATTATTATATTCGCGTTTTTCTTATTTCTCTATTTATTTGCGATCGCAACGAACGGTTAATGCTATAGACCTATGATTTGCAACATGGGCTTCCGCAGATTGAAACATTGTGAGTTCAAACGCTCAAGGTCAATGAAAATCATTCCGTTATTTACCTTCTGAATGACATTTTAAAGTCATTTCTGATAAAGCAAAATTTTCCGTTTGGTTATGTTTGTTTATGTGCGTTTTTTCTCCAAATCGTCTGATTGACATAACGGTGTGGTGAAACTCTTATATCTTTCTTCTATGAGTTATGAGTATAAAAAATTACCTCCTAATGTCATTTAGAGGTCCAAAAATGGAATCACATCCATTGACCTTCAGGGTTTGAACTTGCAATTCTTCAACCTGCGAAAGCTCATGGTTCAAATCCCAAGTATATGATTCACATTGAATGGTCACATGCAAATATGTCAAAAAATGTATTAATCTAGTTAAGAAAATGACATACTAATTTTTTCAGCGATCAACTAATAAATGCTCCTTTGTAATAACATTCGAGTAACTTATAAGGTTTGATAATGAGTGACCAAATTCAGAGTTCTGTTGTACAAATGACAAAAACTAAATACGCAGCATAGTTCAAATACTTTTTTCATACAATGATAAATGAGCTTTTTAATCACTACAGGGCTATTCAGCTATCTTTACCGATGTTAAGCGGCTATATCTTGGCCTGTGATTGACCTAGAGACTACAGAATTTTTACACGCAAATTTCTCCAACATTCATTTGTCATATTTCAAGGTCAAGGTCATCCAAGGTCATTTTTCAAGGAAGATAAAGACAAAAGTGTTATAGGGTGTCAATAATGGATAATGATTTTTCAGAGATTTCAGGTATTCATTTGTTGAATTAATAAGTTTTTTATGATTGTGTATCAGTCATTTATGTGTATTTATGATGTTATTGTGTGCATAGAAATTGAAGGATCCGAAGATGGTCTTGGAAGCGAGGACAATAAAAACGGTAATGGTACATCGTTATACTGATAATGATAATTTACTGTATATTCATTTATGTTATAGAATGTATATCTAATCCGAATAATGTTTGTATTTTTTAGAATTTTTAGATTCTGGTTTTTACGATGGTGTTGAACATACAACGAAAGAAGGTACGTTTTGGTTCTTTTCATTTGATTTAAATTTAATTTAAATATTCTCGTTTTATTTCAGATCTGTCCAAATAGCGGATAAAGATCCACAAGATTTTAATCAACAGAAAATTGAGAATGAAGTAAATCTAGACAAAAAGGTTTAGTATTTTTCATTTATATTTATATATATGCATCATTTTTATTTCAGGTTGATATATTTAGTCGTAGGCAGCAATATTTTGTAAGAAGTTTACATGTTCCCATAAATGTTTCTGAGCTTGACGAGGCTGATAAATATGAAAGCATATGCTTGTTTGGCAAACTAATACAAAATTATGTCTTTCGTGAGGATGGTAAAAAATATAATTACTTTCGTTTAAAGGTTTTTGGGTCTATCAAGTATTTGACTTTATACTTCAAATATTATCAGAAAGTGGAACAAAGATATCTACAAATGTAGGTATGTATGTACAATTTAAGATCTAAATGATTTACTAATATTTATTTATTCTAGATGAAGGATTTGGAACAATTGAAAAACAAAATTATTTTTATTGGTGGCAGTTTGTTCCAAGATAAAGACGTTGAATTTATATATATGGTACCGGATTTTATTGTTAAAGGTATTGAACAATCAGCTTACGAACACTATATTAACCGTTTAAGATTACGTGTGCCTGATTGAATTTAAATGTGAATAAGTATCAAAGAGATATTGACAGAGCAACGAAATTTCACCAACATGCTCATTTGACCTTGAAAATTATGACTTGACCTTAGTTTGACCTCTAAAGTTGCTTGGAGCGATTTCCGAAAAATGACCTTGACCTTGAAATATGACAAATGAATGTCGACGAAATTCGCGTGTAAAAATTCTGTAGTGTCTAGGTTAATCACAGGCCAAGATATAGCCGTTTAACATCGGTAATTCATTAATGCAGGGCTATCCAGCTAGCTGACCGATGTTAAACGGTTATTGTTCTGCTCCTGAGTGTTCTTGAAGCCTGAGATTTTTTACGGGCTTTACGGATATTCGTTTATTATATTTCAAGGTCAAGGTCATTTTTTGCAATTGCTCAGACCGATATTCGAGGTCAAACTAAGGTTGCATCATAATTTCCAATAACTAGTAATTTCAAGTAACACCATCAAAAGATGCGAGGGCTCAAGGTCACGCAGGAGAAAAATAACATGCCATAAACATCAGTGTAGATAGCTAAATGGCATTGTAGTTGATCAATGCAAAATCGATTTTCTTTTGTGAAAGTAAAAGTATTCTCAAAACTGTTTAATCAATTTTCATGGACAAAGGATTTACACTTAACATTGGATTAATTTGATGAATATGTTGCGATATTACCATTGAACAAGAAAATGTTCAGATAGATATGGTTATTATTAACAATACAAGATGAATTGAAATGTGCGAGATAATAAGCTATCTTTGAGAAAATTTCTTTTTCTTTCATTGTAAAAGCTATTCATTGTTAAATAAACATTTGATACGGACGAAAAGTATTCATTTGGCCTAATAGACGTTATTTGCTAGGTCTACGAATACCCTGATGATGATCTCGAGTTTACTATTAATGCGGCTGGTGGCGTCACTAGACACGGAAATTTCTACCCTCCAATATACCCGAATCTATAACAACAGATGATTTAGAGATCACCATACAGATTCCGGTAAGTGATCAGTTTTCAGGCTCTTATCGGAATCAGCTATAGACGTTGAAAGTTGAAAATTTTGAATCTCAAAAGACACCTTGCGCCAAACGCTTCATTTCCACAGTTCATCACGCTCTCCAATCATAGCTACTCTTGGCAAAGATAAAAACTGCTACCATTGAAGATGAACCTTAACAAAAGCGAACCTCTATCTAGAGGTAATTTTTTACCTTCTTTATTATTAGGCATATGGCTGATTTTTTTCTGTCAGAAGAGTCCGTGATGCTGGAATAAACATTTCCATAAAGTCTGGAATCTGCGAATCTGGGCTGCACATATGGCTGCCTTTTTCTTGATGTATGCATTAGAAGATTTAATAAGGCAATCAACTTCACCAGCAAGATCTCTGCTAATTTCTGTGAAGCATATTCTCCCTAAAGCACACAATGCAAGTCCTACCACATATTGAATTTGACTGTTGAGGTCATTTTCCTAGGGAGTTAGCTACTAAAAGGTGAACATTTTGTCTTTCATCTAACAGAAGCATGGCTCCCAAATAACTAATTCGTTTATCAGCGAATAAAGGACAAAAAAATTAAAATATCGTTAATGATTTCGATCGACCATTGAACACTGTAGAAAGCATTCACGAAAAATGACTTGAGCAACCTTTCAATCAAAATCAACTGGTTCTTCTTTTCGAAGAGCTTCTCTGCTTGACTTTCGACTTTCGATAATTAAAAGTTAGTCAGTCATGACAAAAACGGGATTAAAACAATAAAAGACGTCAAAAAGTGATGTTCAAATGTTGTTAATGCAAATTCTCACTTTTATTTCGGAGGCACTTTGTAACTCCACCGGAAATCATGCATATTTACCCTTTGTGCATAACCTAGCATAACCGAATCATCACTTTGAAACTTTATTGTTTACCTGAGTTTACATGCAAAAAATCAAAGTGAAAATAATTAATTTTGTATTACATTTGTGTATGAGGGTGAAAATCGGCATGTTACAATTCCCTTTGTGAAGAAGTAAATTTTGATTCCACACTTTAGAACTGACAATATTATTCTTGTCATTCTTCTCCTCTTATTATTTACTCAAATCCTGACCATTGGGAAATCAAAGAAAGATTAACAGATATTTTTGTTTGACAAAAAAGCATCTAAAATAAAATTACATGTGCTAATATCAATCAGAATTACAATCAATTTTAAGCAACAAATTTACAACTCATGAGAGGAAGAAAAGATTCTGAGTTCTGAAACGAGAAAACTTCTAACTCTCCACAATTGGCAACAGTGGAAATTCATTTTCCCATTTCAATTGAAATATTCATGGAATCATCTGCTCACGGAATAAGAAAAAAATTTGGATTCAAATTTTGTGACATTTTGAGCTTTCATGTCTTTTTGAAGTTCTCATATTTATTATACAAAATCTTTTGAGCCATCATTTTCACCTCTATTCTCCTTTTGACTTTTCATGTGCTCTTTATCATCCATTCAAATCACATGATTCGATTTTACCCTGCATTCTGAAGTAAAAAGTTCAAGTATGAAATAGAAGGTTGAACAAGAGGAATAAAAAAAATCATTTTCAAGACCCTTTCAAAATACTTTATCTATTTTTAAGAGTCTTGTCATTTAACCTGAAGGCTTTTACAATGACAATTCACATGAATGCCATTCACTGGGAGGACAAACAACAAAAAGTGAAATTATTTTTTCCACAAAACTGGACATTTTCTTGACTTTTATCGATTTTGACTAGACAATGTTGTGACCTTTGAGGTTGTCTGAGAAGCGCTAAAGTGATGCAAAAGTTGTTTGTTAGTGTTTCAAGCTTAAACCTAAATCAATCAATAATCCGTGTTTAGGAATGCTCGTTTGATGTTGCAATTTAAGACTGAATTAAGTAGCTTATTCATCAACAGGCAAATGACAGTTAGTGATTATGATAAGTGAAGAGAAAAGCTCAAGATAAAGTTCCCAGTATGAGTGTTTATCATCCAACAAGATTATCATCATTTCAATATTATTAAACAACTCATTTCTTCTTTGATTAATGATTGATATTGACAATCTTGTTGCCAGTTCAGGTGAATATTTCATGTTGGAAATTTTTTGCCTTCTATTGAAGCCTCAGAGTTTTGCTTAAAATACTTGAGAGGAAAATAGTTCTTGAACTTGAAGCACATTATTCGAGAAGAAAACGAAACATTTCAACATTTTCTTTTCACTCAATTCTCTGACTCACTCAGTTGACCAATGGCTAAACTAGACTCTCTAATGAATTGTGGTCATGAATCTGATGCTTAATGCCAACACGATTCAAAATTCTTTGTCTTTTCTTTTCAAGATTATTTCTCTATTCTGTAGGAAAGTTCTGTATTACATGTTAATACATTATTTACTCAATTTGCTCAAGAATTTTTCCACACTTTTCTTGCAATGGAATTGATAGAGATGAAGATATGAACAGAGAATAAAGAAAAAAGAACTTATGAAAAGAATAAGTTCTGTTGATATTCCCTTCCAAGTTGCCTGGAGGAAAATTTTCAAGTCTTGAGGCAATTCTTTTCTCTCAGTCTTTTGTGTTTCCATCTGATGAGCATTTTAAATTCAATTCAATATTCAAAGATAAAAATAATAAAGAACATTTGTCTTGCAGGATTCATTGCTTTACATCATTTTTCGTCAACGAAATTGTCAACTGTGAAAATGAAAACGTGAAAAAAGCTTACGGCTTAAACTCGGCATCCAGAGAAATTCATTTAAATTATTCAATTGAATTGAATTTAATGTAAACATCATTATGATCCAATGAAATAATGTCAACTCTACATGCGCTCAATTTTCATCAAAACTCATTCATTAATGAAGAAAATTCACATTCTTCATGAAATTCACTCATCCATATTGTCCATGGAATTTGATTTTACCTCTCTTCCCTCTTCATCAAACTCTTAATACATATTTGAAACTGTCGAGGGAACAAAAAAGTTGCACACAATTTTTGCCTTGAACTGAATTACAGATAATTAGTTTACTTACCTTTTAACCAACAGAGGAAATGAGCAAATGAATGGAAAAGGTGAAAATCACTGGAAATTGTGTTAGTCAATTATCCTGTTTGTCCTTAGACACTAGGAGCAGTAGTCAATCATGATAACCTTGTCATGATCTTGAATTGTCAAGAAACTTTGGATGGAAAAGTTTTTCGCTTTTTTTCGTGTCGCTGAGGAAAAATGTTTACCAAACTTTTCCTCTCGTCAAATCATTAAATGAACATTGAAATGATTTTGGCACATTTGGTACACTCTTTCAAGTGTACAATTGAATGAAAAGCAAAAGTGTCAACAAGTTGATTCTATCAATGTTGACATGTAAAATGTTGAACATTCGGGTGATTCGAGAAAAAACATTCCTCTCATCAACTGAAAGGATAAAGTAAATGAAACTAAAAAGAGCAATGCAAAGGATAGTAAAGCTATTTAGGTCACAAGGTCAACACGAGTTTATTACCTTTGATTGTAAAGGATATGATAGGTAAAGTGTCATCATTTACTTGGTTAAATGTTTTCCAATCGCGCAACCAAACTCGAACATTTACATTTTCTCTCAATTTTTGCCTCGTCTTTTGAACTGAAACAAAAGACAAAGTTCTCTATGGAATTGACCATGAAACAATTTTCTCTTTACCATCATTTTTCATTAAAGAAAATGAAAAATGCGAAAAAATGGTTTTCTTCCCATGACAAGATTCGGTGATAAATTACCAATATGATGGTTTTATAAAGACGAGTGTTTCGAAATTAATGTTCGATGTTCAGTAATCATGCTGATTAACACTGCCTCGAGCATAGTTGATGAGAAGAACCTTTCTGGATGAAAATCGATTTTTTGGCTTGGAAGCAACATTTCATCTTGATCATGTTATGCAGTTATTAAAATTGTAATGATCATGTTTTGATTCAATTATTTCAATACTATTCACTATGGAAACTTGATTATTCAAAAAGAATGGAATTTTCTCTTTTTTTCTACACTCTATCATTTTCTCTGGCAACAATCTGCACTCTAATTTGCCTTTAGCCATGGTTCGTTCACATTCATTGATTAGGTTGAGCTGTTTTTTTGCTCTTCTCCTCATTCTGCTATTATTAACTTGTAGCTTTCATGTGAATGAAAAACCGTTTACAGTTAACTCTTCAGTTGATCGGTAAGCTTAACTATATTCAACCAATTGCGATACTCCAGGCTATTCTTTGAATCAAATTCACCTTCTGTTTGCTTTTATGATAACATGAAAAGCTCAGGTAACATACTTTTAACAAGAAAACAGTAAAAGTGCTGAATTAAAAGGTGAAAAGTTGAAAGGAAAGAAAGGTAAAGTTGTAAAAAAGAGAAAAATTTTCAAAAGTAAATATTGTCAACAAAGATGTAAAAGGAAAAAGAAAGCGACTCTTGATGATTTTTCATCGAGATAACTAGTTGTGCCTATTGTCGAGTATTATGCCTTTTATGCAAATAAATGTTGATGTAAAGTTTTGAAAATGACATAACAAGAGATGATATTGATTGATATTGACTTTTATTGGATCGTATGAATGAAGAACTGGTAAAGTTGAGGGAATTGCCAACGAAAGTAAAATGTTTATTTCCAATCATCTGAATAAATTTTGATTTGAAATGAAGACCAAGAAAAAAAGAGAAGCCAAAGCAAATTGGAATCCTGTTTATTTTTATAAATAGTTTAATGCCTTTTCAAGTAAACATTTTCCAACATGAAACTTGGACAGATTTGTTTTTATTGAGTAACAATATTCTGAAACATTAATCTCAACTTTCCATCGACTCACAGTCGACTATCAATTGATTCAATTTGTCAATAATACAGGATCAATACATCAACTTTACGCTTGTTGACACGAAGAGTAGAAACGTTTTTCTACTTTTAAACCAAAAACTAAACTCTTTTCAATTTAACATTTGGTTGACTTGCAGAGTCATTTTGCTAACTAAAATGAAATACTTTAGTCAAATGGATGCTTTCAACAGAAGCAAATGAAGAGCAAACTTTTATCTGGAAACCTTGAGCTCAAACCGTTTCAAGTAACTTGCACTTGACAAGTTAATCATATAACTATTAAAGTGAATATAATGATGAGTATTAGCCATTGCCTGAGGTTGAAACATGAGTTGGTCTAAGTGGACAATTTGCAGATAAAATGTAACCTCACTTTTATGTAACACAATAAAAGTTATGAAATTAATGTCAATTTGGTTTCAGGAATAAAGTGGAAAGCAAATGAAACAAAATGTTGATCCCATGTAATTGGATGAGTTGAACAAATGAATGATTAAAAATGTTTATTTTTCTCCAATTCAAATTCACATTTATATCTAATTATCCTGAGCAAAGACTCGTATTGAACCATTAACTGTTTAACCATTGTAACTTTGTGCCTTATTACAAAAGCCAACAACATCATTTAACTGACTTGTAAACTTGAGTGAAACAAATGACTCAGTCTGTATATAAATAATCATGTAACCAATTATCATCAAAATTAATTTAATAAAAAACACTGAAAAAGAACTGAAGGCGAACAAAAAAGCAGAACAAAAAAAAGTGAACACAAAATGGTTAAATGTTTATTCGTGTAATTTTACCAGATTAGGAATAAAGGGAAGAGAAGAGGAGAAGAGAAAATGAATTTTCTGAACAAATAAGGTAATAACAATTAGAACAGAAGCGAGAATTTTCCCTCAAAATTAATCACCACATTTATTGATGCTAATTAGGAGATAAACAGAGGGAATCTTGATTACTCTTGATGGATGAACAGCAATTTCAAATCAATTGGAATGTTGACTCCAACATTAAATTCATTTGTAAAACTCTATCAACTACTTATTTCAGTTGCTTCAGCATTTTGATTCTTCTTGTGAACAATTTATTCTGAAACTATTGTAGTTCATGGAAAATGAGATTTTTCTTGATCATTTTTGTTCATTTCAAATGAAACCTTTGAAGAGATTAACGAAGAAAAATGAAATCTTTGTTCGATATTTTCATGTGTTTACATGGAATTCAATGGGAAAAGTTGATTTGCTGTAACATGAAGTAACAAGCCTAATTTAGGATGAAATTGTGAATGAAAGATTCTTATCGAAATCAAAAGTGTTGAAAAGTTAATGTGAGAAAAGTCATTTTGTAAGCTTGAAATAATTACTTTGACAGGGGAAAAATCGTTAGAATGAAACTTTTTCCTTTTCTTTCAAGTATTAAATGGTTAAATTGTTCAATCTATTTTTATTATTATCACGATGTTAGCCTTAACTTTCCAACTCCATCAAACCTCACAGGGAAAGTTTCTGAAATTAAACTGATAAAGAAAATTATTCTTTTAATAAAAGTAATAATTAAAATCAACGTTCAACATTTGTTTTCTCGGTTCAACTCGATTAAGTGAAGTTGGTCATTAGTGAGCCTTCAACTTTTAAAAGGCAATAATTTAATTTCTTTCATCAACTTTTTAATTCATTTATTCATTCATTTTGTTCAATTTTCCCAAAAAAACTATGTTTTAATTGCATTGGAAGAACTGGAAAAGGTGCAAAAAAAAGTAAATTCACAGAAATACTGAGTAACTGAAAATGAAATTTTGATCTATTTTCCCATGAAAGGCACAAAATTAGAATTTTCGCAATCGAAAGTAAAAATTTAGAAAAGAAAATTTTCTTTTGATTCTTCTGATTGACTCAATACTTCAATAATCATGAAGTGAACAAAGTGGTTGAAACAGATACATTTACATTGGAATGGCACTTAAAAATATTTACTATTCAAGATCAACTCGAGTTGCAAGTCTTGAGTCTTGAGTTGGTAAAGAATGGAAAAAGTTGATCGAGTTGGTGACTTTCAAGGTTTGGACGAAGAGTTTAGTAAAAAATATTTTTCTGGTTAAGTCAAGTGTTAAACTTTTATGCACAATGAAGGTTACGTTACCTTGCAATCTTTTTTACCTTCCCTTCGAGTTTGATCTTAAATGCTAATTTAAACCATTTTAACCTTATAATCAAAATCCAATTGCATAATAGTACCTCATTTAAACTCATCAATCAACTTTTATCTGTAAAAAAGGTTAATGATAATCACAATTTGAACATGATTTTATTATTCAATCAGACTGGGAGGGTAAAATATCTATGGGTTTAACCTTTAATAATGATTATTCTTTTCCAGTTTTTTCTTTCTTCTTTCACTTTTTTCCCGTCAAACTATTCAACATAATAAAATAATTTTCTCTTCATTTCAACTTTTTCTTCTTTTCCATTTTTTTGATGTTCACTCTATCAAACTAAATTATCTCAATTTCAATCCCTGACCTAATAATCTGTAATAATTTCAACTTTATATCAAAAATGGCAACTCTTATGCCAACCATCTTAGCATCTGATTATTCACATTTCAAAATGTTTTGAAATTCAGATCATTTAAAGATCACAGAATCTCTTTTAAACTGAATCAACCCTTTTCCGTCAAACTGATTGATTGCTTTGATTTCTTCAAGAAAAACTTCTTTAACCCAAAGATTCGATAATTTTCCTCATTTTACTTGAAACTTCGCTTCGAATCAAAACTCCGACCCAGCTTTGGAATTTATCAAACATGAAAGTTCTGTATGCAAGTTTAATCGAACTTCTTTGTTTCGAAAGAGAAAAAGTTCTATTAATCTCAATTGTTGTACATAATGAATAGATTGTATGGAAAAGACTCATGAACCTCGCAAGATTCAGTGTAAATAATTGGGTGAAAAAAGAGATTATAATTAGTTTCCATAGTTATTAACATTCTACTCGAGTTTAGTTTCCATATTGTAAGTTAATTGTTTTACGATGTTAATGAAGCTAATCAATGATAATAAATTTAAATGTTGCTCACTAATTGTTCAATTTGCTTCCCTATTCAAAGCCCAGTAAACGATTGATTCAAGTCTAAAAAGTAGAATTTTCAAGTTCTATTCATTGAAACAAAAAAATTTCCTCATTCCATGTTCAATAGTAATCATAAAGTGTCGATTGCATGAATAAATTTCAAGTATTAAACTTTTTTTGTTAACCAAATTGTATTCACTTAGAAAGTGTAAATAACTCGACTGTTAGTTTTTTTCAGGTAAACATTTCTTTCTACTTTGCTCATTATCTTTCACCATTCAACTCGATCTATTCTTAGGTTTTTTATTCAGACCTTCCAGTGATGATTGCTATCTTGAACAACCGTGAGCTGTTTGGAAGGGTAAAAGTGTGCAAAATGAAATTATGAAAGAAATGATGCAGAGTTGGAATAGTTCATTAGTAAATTAACTTGATGCTTTTTTTACTCGTAATCATGTAGATTCATGTGTGTTTTATTCTTATAACCATATTCAATGATTAACAGGGCATCAAATCTAATAGATTTGTTGATGATAATGATTATGATAATGATGGTTATAGTGAAGCGAGAAAAGACATTTTTTGCATGTTCTTTTCTCGCTTCATATTGTGCTCATAAATCAGAAAATAAGTCAAACCATTCATCAATTGAATGAACGTCTGAAAAAAATTGACACACAATTGATTGAATGTCGTTTTTTTCAAGCAACCTCAGTAACATAATGATCTCATTGAGATTATCTTTACATTTACTGAGCCTTTCGAATCAATTAAGTTTCAATATTGCAATGAAAACTGACATGCAAGCCAATATTTATTGATAAAAAGTGGCGGACTTCTTATCGCGTGTTCACCAAACTAGAGTCAGGATCAAATGAAGGTTCATAAAACAAAAACAAGGGCTTCAAAATTAAAGAATGTGAAATGAAAAGAGTATTCTTCATGTATTGTTCGAAAAATCCAATTGTACCATTCAATTGTGAGGAAATTTTGCTCTGAATTTAGGCTGTATTGAAGCGCGAAACTCGGTATGGATAGATAAGAAATGAAGCTAAGAAATGAAAGAGGCATTTCAAGCCATATTTTCTTATACATTAGCAGTCGTCAGTTATATCTACTCTTATGAGTGTTTGTCAAAAGATTAATTTTTAGTTGCTGTATTTTTATTTCTGCCCTAACAAGTTAGCCAAGCTTTATATCCGATTTTGGTGTCTGATGCCTCATCCAGAGCTAAAGGTGCAGAATACTTCACTGACTTTATCAAGGACCTTGAAAATGACCTTAAGAAGTCGTTTGGAGGTCAAATGAATGAATAACCTTAAATGGCCTTGAAACTTAAAGAGTATTGCCCTTGAATGCTAAAAGCCATACAGTCCAAATATAAAAGACCTAACATGGTTGGTTATCACTTATCCATGCTTAATTATTACTTTATTATACTCAAAGGACTTCGAGAAGCAGAGTCGTCAACTCTGTGCCCAGAGCAAACGGACACAGTCTCCAATGGTAAACAAATCAACTTCGTTCCCTATCGTGGTGGCCAAGGTTCTGGAAACTCAATTTCTAGGTTAAATAATGGGAAAAAACCAAAGTCAACATCAGGGAAGTAACGCATGTAACTTTGAAAAACTAAAAATTATCTTGATCCAAAAAACAAGTTGGTTTATTGTTTTCGTTTTTATTTGTAATGAAAAAGATCTTGGTCATACAGTCATAAACGGCCTCAATCAAATGGTTACACTACTCCAGGTTATTCAACTCCTCGATATCAAACTAGCACGAGCTACCCTATTGATGGAGATCATCGAACCACTTCAAATTATTTCTCATCATCTAATCGGGCAACACCAAGTTATTCAACTTCCTTCCGACCAACACAAAATTACATTGACTCACCAGTACGATCAAGTACCGGGCGTTTTTTCATTTTACGCCTGTTTGCAGGCATAACTCAGGAACGGTTGCTGCTAAACACCTCAGATTTCACCATTAGCTTAAGGAGATTGACGAACCATAAGTACGGACACTCAAGGTCATAAAAGCGCAAACCGCTATTTGACCTCTAATTGACATGTAAAGGTCATTTTCTGATAGAGCAAATTTTTTCAGATGGTTTGATGTTAGTTGCAAGATATATCTTCAATCTCCGTAAGCTAATGGTGTAAGTCTGAGGTGTGTAGCAGCAACCGTTCCGGAGCTATGCCTGCAAACAGGCGTAAAATGAAAAAAAACGCCCGGTACATCTCTCTATCAACTGATGGCCAACTATCACACACTGTCCTGTTACGATGCTTCTTTCAACCAATGGCCTTTTTCATCATCGTGACCCTCAGATTTTTTTCACTTTTAACGACATGGCATCGAAGACTAACTTGTCCATCCAATTTTAAATTCTAGCTTGACACAATTGGTAGACGGTGCCTTGAAAGCCAGGTAGTACACGCAATGAAAATTTATAACCATAACATCTACTGTAGCTCAAACCATTTGGAAGAAAATATTCTGATAAGCTATTGAATCGAATCCTAAGCCTGAATTTGATTTTCTTTTTTTCAAGGAAAAATTTCATATTTTCATCAGCATTTTAATTAGCGGGTTAATATTTAAATGGTATTATAACAATCATGCAAGAGTTGAAATTCAATGTTGAAATGGAATTGAATTACTTGCAATCAAGTTTCTGAATGTAAATGTGAATAAGATTTACACGATAAATATCACTCAGAATTTTTGACTACAGTAAATGCAATAACTTTGGTAGTCTTTAAATCAATGAACCTGAAAGTCATCGATAAGATTTATTTTTCCTGTAACTGTTATCGAAATTGAATGTTGATAATGCAATGATTGATTAAAGAATCGAATCGATCAACAAGTCACTTCTTCTTTTTCATTCCTTTTCCACTTTCTCTTATTCAAATGAACTTACATTACAAATTGACGGACAAGTTTGATATTAGCCTCTTATATTGTCATGAAGGCATGTTGCCAGGTTTCTCACTTCATTTCAAGTAGACTGAATTTTTTCTCTCTTCTTTATATTCTTTTCCTCAAATGAAAATAACGAGTAAATTGATAAACATTATGGTTATCATTGGACTCTGACAAGCGTCAACTTGAATATCATGATAGAACACAAATGATTATCAAGTTTTGGTAACACAATTTTTCGGTTGTCATGGTTTGTCAAGTAAATGAGAATCGTTATCATTCATCAAATTTGATATCATTGGAGTTGCTATCCAATTAATATATTAACTAAAGTAAGAGAAAAAGCTATTTCTTTTCAAATTTTTTCTTCATTTTTGTCTCTTCTTCTCTTGTAATTAAAAACTGATAGATTTGGGTTACAAAAATGGCAATTGTTCAGCAATTGCTACAGACTATCCGTGACATGATTGAGAATCCAGTCTGTCAATTAGAAATTAAAGGTAATTATTTTATGACAATAGTTACTCCCACTTTAATTATTATTTTCTTGTTATTATTTTTTCATCTCACAATAATTTGTTCTGTCAATTATACCATTTTCTTTACTTCTATTCAACTGATAGCTTTGACTGAATTTCATTCATTAATTGACTGTCTACAGTTTTGTGTTTCGCATGTGAAAGGGAGGCAACAATATCAACTGGGAGTGAATCATATCAGTTGAGAGCAGTGGATAGCATTTGATGCTAAAAGATTCTCAAGGAATGCTTTATTGACCAAAAGTAACTCTTTATCTTATTTTGTTTTTTCTTTTACTTCTTGCCTCTCTTCCAATTTTGCTCACAAGTTTAGAAATTGAGATGAAAGAATTGAACAAGAAAATGTTGATGAGACAAAATGATACAGATAAACATGGGAAACGTGAAAAATATTTCTAATGTGATGAGAGTAAAGGAAAACAAGACAGAGATAAAATGATACTCTGGTATATTCAGGGAAAATTTGTTGGTCTATCTCATAACCTTGAGTTGGTTCAAACAATGAAAGCCAACATTTACTTTTATGCCTTTCAATCAACAAAACTCATTGTTTTACATTTTCATATTATTCAAGTTTCCTCACAAAATCAAGGACAAGTCAAAAGTTTACTCCAAAAAGAAACAATGTTTATCCATAAAAAAACATTAAGCATTCGTAAGCATGCAAAAGTGTTGCAAAGGAAATTTTTTGTTGGTTTCTTTTTATCGTCTTTTCACTCCACAGCAAATATCCCCAAATATGGTCAGTAATATTTCATCGAAACGCCCAGTGCTTGGAATATTGAAGGACCAATTGAAAATGGAAAAAAGTAAAAAATGAAAGTATTCCAATATTCCTTCTCCAAATGATTTGAATTGAGATTGGGTCAACTCTTTTCTTCGGAATAATGTGTCCAAAACTTTACCCATCACACCTTGAGTATGAAATGCAAATGAATGGTTGACAAAACTGAATGATTGGAAAAAGTTTAGACCCTTCATCAATTGAATATTGAAATGTGAACTTTTGCTTCTCTTGCAAGTAATTCACCCACAGTTCAGACCTGTAGAATCACGCAAAGTATTCATGGATTGAAAAATGGCTCTTATTTGTGTCAGCAAATTCCTATGAGAACTGGCAGACAGTTGAAAGGAATAAATAATAATATGAATAACATGGAAGGAGGAAGCTATTAGAAAGGAAAAGCGAAAAGACTTGGGAAACTAATAACTTGACAATTGTAACTGGAATGGTGTAAAGAATCAATTGTTACAAATGTTTCTCTTTTCCAATGTTTAATTCATTTTTCACTTTCAATCATTCACGTGTTTCCCTTTTACTGACGCCAACATGAATCACTTTACTTTTTTTTATTGAATTTCGCCTGAAAAAAGTACATTTAATTGATTGAAAAATGTTTACTGCAAATTAAAGTGAAAACAAAATTCATTCTTCAACTTTTAACTGTAAAGTAAATTAAATTGTTGAATGAATAAAGAAAAAGGTTTAGATTGAATTTACTTTTGTCGTGAATGAATAAATAATGAAAACTAGCTACATTGAGATGTTAGCATGTTTTTCATCTTCAATTGTCAACAAGTTTAAAGTAGCTGTTGATGAAAGTTTTGAAAGAAAAGCTTTTGTTGAAGGCAAAGAGAAAAGTTTTCTTAATTCATTTGAGAATTTATCAAAGCACATAAATTTTATTTCAACTTATTCTGTTGAATTGAAAAATTTTCTGATTAAATTAGGTCAACTTTGCTGGAGCAAGCCAATGAGCAACAATGAGCAAATAGTAAGTAACTTTAGAGCATTTATCAATTTGAATTCTCAACGGTAAAGTTCATGCATCGAAATGTTGACACGATTCAAGTCCATTTTATGAAACAATTGAATGAACTTTGCTTAAAGTTACTCAAACAAGATTGCATTAGTTTTTCAAAGTAAGATCCAGTCCAAATCACTAAATCTGGACGAGTAGATACAGATTTAGGGTCGAAACAGACTGAAGCAATGAAAACGATTGATATGAATGAGTCTGTAACTTGATTATCGTAGATCCATCCGTTCGCTTGATGAGTTATGAATCACCTCAGGTTATCACACACAAAAAGACAGTTTATTTGAAAACGTTCAAGGCCCTCGATTCTAATTGTTTCATGGCTCATTTATAAAGGTTGCTTGACGTCTTAAATATCCGAATAATCTGGAAGCGTAACTCTTTTCTGTCTGGATTAGCTCCATCGAGAATCGATGGCATACATGCATCACCATCAAACAACCTGAAATAATACTGATTTGTTAAAACATTGAGCAATTCACTCGATATGGGATATGTTAAATTTTGCATTGTACTTGAATATGATATGAATTTTTTTTAAAGTGATTTATTTTAGGTTAAAATTAATTCTTTGCTTCAATTTTATGGAATCAGCACAAAATTCTAGTTTGTGGTTTACTGATATTGTAATTTGATGCGTGAGGATAAGTTACCCTTCAATAAACAAGATCGCCTTTAAATTCTAAGGAATTGGTGTCGCACAAAGGTCTGAATACGAGTTATAAACATGGAAATCATAAACTGAACGCTAAAGGTCATTCAAGGTCACTACGTTATTTGACGCTATCTCTTCTCACCAAACTTAAAAATTCTCAACCAGAAAATTACCTCGAAATGTCATTTAGAGGTTAAATATGAGAGTGAGCTTGCACGAAAAAGAAAATGCATGCGGATCAGATAATGGGAATGTTCATCGACCATTCAACTATTTCGTTGAGACAAGCAGCGGGGTTGGGTCATCACCAATGTCAATATTGAGAACTTTCAAGGTTAAAAATCTTATTCATACAAAGCAAAGACGTCTAAGCAACTATTGTTAATCCATGTTGATGCAAGATTCAGTTTTTGGCAAAGCTACTGCAAATGCTTCGACTGCAGATTTTCGCAATAGACAATATGGTTTTCCGATGAGAAAATTTTTACATAAACTACTCGAATTAATCGACAAAATAATCGAGGTGGTTATCAAGGAAACCTGAGAACCCCAGGCAACGTGTTCTTTTGATATTATGCATTCAATTTTAGTCTACCTGAGATGGCAAAATAGTCAAATCAATCGTAATCCGCTTGATTTCAACAAGACGGGGCAACTTCACACTGTACAAATGAAATACTCGCCTTGTTAAACCGTTATTATGATACTCGCCTTATTAGCCGTCGCAGTGAGCTTAGATTGAACCAAAACATACTCGATCTTAATTTTTAGATTTTTCTTTAATGATACATTGATAATAAGGTGTTATCAGCACAATAAAAACATTGACTCTATTAAGGAGTTTAATTATTCATTAAACAAAAACTATGCCTTCGCAATTTTTGTTGCATAATAATCGTTTTTTTATTTTTCTACCTGTTTGTGTAGATAACGCAGGAACGATTGCTGCTACACACTTAGGACACAAAGTATAAGTATCTTCAGATCGTTCCTTAGTTCGAACTCTCAAGGTTATTAAAGGTCACTCCGTTATTTCACCAATTAATAACCTTTGAAGGTCATCATAAGAGAGTGCCAATTTTTCAGTTTGATTGATGATTGTTATGTGTTAATAACTCATGCCGGCCAAAAGATAAAAATGTTTCTATACCGTTTAGCTAATGAATCGTTTCAAGTTAAAATCTTCCATCTATCTAACAAGTTGGGGTTCCAACTTGTAACCAAACATCAACAAATCAGAAAAATTTCGCACTACCAGCGTATGACCTTCAAATGTCATTTATAGATTAAATAATGGAGTAAGCCTCAATGACCTTGAGTGCGCAAACTTATAGTGCTTGAATCTGTAGAAGCTTATGGTTTTAATCTGAAGTTTTCAGCATAAACTGAGTAAGAAACACAAACAGGTAGGAAAAATAAGGGAAACGCGCAATAAAATTGAAAACTTTAGAAAACGCATCGACGAATATCGATAAGTTAAAGGTGATTACCTTCTTCACCTCTTGTAAATTTATAATCGATTCATCGGTAAAGGTATTGTTTACATTTTGCGTCTTGTTCAGCTACTTTTCTCCTAAGTCACATTCTTATCTTTTTCGTCGTCATCATTGCTGTTATTAAAGAAAGATGATTTAAACCCACCGCGCGTTACACCCATTACTAAATAACCAAGTATATTGAAAAATACTATGAAAAATATTAAAAGAATCAAATTTTTTATTCACTTTAAAGGATAGGTATAATGAAATTTTTCCTCATTCATTAAAAAGGTTGGCAAACTGAAATAAAATTGAATTGCAATGATGTTGTCCTGCATTGTCTTTTCAATTCACTTTTATATTCATTGTTTTTCACTTCCCTTTCTTACTTTCGTCATTCGATTACCAACTAATAATAAATACAATTTAAATTGTAACTATTTTAAACCTTCCAATTATTTCTTCTCAAACCAAACATTTCTTCATTAGTATCATTGAAATTCAATGGATTAAATGCTTAAAACTAAACTCGATTCAATTTCCTTCTATTCCTTCAAAGGAAACAAAAAATGAATCGACTAATTGTACTAATTCAACCATCATTAATGTAATTGAGAAGGTAAAAAGTTTTGATGGAAAAACGAGAAAATTTCAAAGTAAATAGAATCTCTTTTTCATTGCAAGTTTAAATTTTCAGCTGGAATTAGATTAACCATTCAGCATCCAATTTAACTATAAAGTAAAGAAGAGAAAAGATAAAAGGCTCAAAACTCTTTCCATTCAATTCATTTGTGCTGAAACAGTTTTAATTTAATGATATTTTTACTGTTGATAAAACTTTTAAAGATACGATATTTACAATAAATTGTTGACTCACAAGCTTAGTTAATCTGTAACTTGTCATTGTTTTCAATTCAATATGAATGAATGTTTTCAAGTGAACAAAAAGAGCGGTTAAGATGAGCGGAAAGGTAACAAAGTTTGAATGGAGGTAAAAAAAGAAGAGAAAAAGTAAAAGGAAAAAAAAGATAAAGATGAACATGAAAAGAATTAGAACAACAAAGATGGCAATTTTTTCTCGAGCAAACAGTCAGCAAACAATAAAAAAACGAAGAAAAAAAGAAAACTGTTTTTTCTCTATTAACAATGTTCATTTGCTCTTTTCATTTCTCAGGTAAACTTTCCACTTTCACGGGTTGAATCAATGGATTCATTTTGATTCTCTTGAACCTCTTTGACTTGTCAATCGATCGATATCATTGAAAAGTTGAATAAACAGAATGTTTATTTTCTCGAAAAAAGAAATGTTTCAAATCGAATGCTCGGTATAAAATTCATAACTCATGAATGGAACAAGAAAAGGTAAACTTTTTTCTTGCTCTATTTTTCATTCTCTTATTTTCATTTATCCCTTTTCGTTTTCCATCTACTTATTCATTTATACATTAAAAGATGATGTTGAACATTTGAAAATTGAAGAAAATCAAAATGTCTTAAGAATCATGTAAATATGTTTCATCAGGAAAAAGGCGAATTATTTCATGTGAGATTCTCTTGCATCTTTTTTCTTCTATTTATATGCATTATTCAATGAAAAGTAAAAGAGAAAATCAAAATTTTGGTTAAAAAAAGAAAAATTGATTCATTTTCATGGTAAAGAGAAAATCTTTGCCAATCCAAGTTTAATTAACTTAAACGATGTTTATTAATAAAAATATGATTTTCCATGGAAAAGAGAAAATCATCAATTTCGAAGTTTTGCGAAAAAATCAGTTTTGCAAATCAGTTTCAAAAGATGACTCGAGGAAAAAGGAACCTTTCAAAGAGAAACAAAGTTTTTCATTTCATTCTGTTTCATGTTGAAACTAAAAGTATTCACGATAAAGGTTGCGCTCATTTTTCACCCACATTAATGCATCCAGATAATGATAAAGTCTATTGGTTTTCATCATCATTTTGCCTTCAAATGCTCCGATATAATACATCAAAAAATTTGACGATATTAACCATTATTCACATTTTTACTTTTGTTTGTAAAAATATTTTTCTCTCTTCATTCCATATTTTGGAAAATCTTTTTTGTTGAAATATCATTCGATGCACTTGAACTTTATCACTTTACAGTAAATAAGAAATCAAAGTGGAATCTCTCTCTGAATGGAAATCCATTTTAATGTGAGCAAATGTTTTTATTTGCATCGAAAATTTTTCTCCTCAAAATAGAAGTGAATAATATGATTGAAAAAAGTTTTCATTCTTTGCGTATTTTCAGCTATGAGGAGAGATTCATCAATAACTTTTGATTGAAATTTTCATGCAATTTTGTAATTCAATTGAGAAAAGAAAGAGCAACGACTTTAATGCTTTTCCCAGTTTATGTAAACATTCAAATTCATTTAACTTTTTGATTGATTTCAATGGAAGGCTCAAGTTTCTTTTTTTCGCCCATTTTCTTTTCTTTTTTCTTCTCACCTTTTTTTCCCTTCTTTGATCACTTTTCAGCATCATTATCAAAATGGTAAACGGAAACGAGCATTATCATTGCCGGAACATGGGATTGATCAGAGTTGGTGGAATAAATTGATTTGGCAAAGAGAGAGAGGTTAAGGTGAAATTGAGAGTAACAATGAATTAGATATTCATATTGAGCGAATTGAATTGAATGGATGAAACAAAAGAAAAGTCAATGCTTGCCTGTAAATAATTGAAATTGGGTGTTGACCTTGAAACCGGAAATGAGAGAATAACGGAAAGACTTTGATGTGATTACAGATGAAAAGGTGAACAAGAATGGCAAGAGATTGGAAAGGTTAAATGTTTTGCCAGGGAAGACAATTGATGATCATGATCATGATTACTTCTGTGATTTTACTCTTCAACTTTAGGTGAGCCTGAATTTGTCAGCCTTTTGAATAAGAAATGAACATTTTCTTTTTTTTCTTTTTCTTTTTCCTCTTCACCATTTTCCTTCTCATCACAGAGCCAAAAGTTGAACTACAAATTGTTTATTCCAAATGTTTTTTGCTTCTCTCTTTTACCTTTTCCCTCTGAATCTGGAAACAATTTCCATAAGCAAAGAGCTGCCAATTAATGGTAAAACTAATCACGGTAAAGTATTCAACTCACAAAAGTTGGAAAGTGTTGAGTCCAATTGAGGGAGATAATGATGGAGAAGGAGGAGGAAGAAAAAATATCATCTCGAAAACAGAAAAAGAGTGAAATTCTCGAGAGATCAATAAACAGCTAACCGCAATTCATTTTGAATTTACCAGGTTCCACTCATTGAATAACTTTGTTAGACTCTAACCTGGCTAATCAACACTAAAGGAAATTTGGTTTCGAGTTGAGATCGATTCTCAACTGTAACTTCGATACATTAGTTGATGTTGGTTCAAACTGTAAAGTTGAATTTCGATAGACATTATCCACTTGAAAAAAACGATTCATTCATCAGTCGATAAATATGGGAAAATGGTTTGTTGGATGAAGTTCTAGAGTAATTGAGATCGAGTGTGAATCAAGGAGCAGATGAAGAGGCATCTTGGAAGTTGATTCAGATTAAACAACTTCACCAAGAGTTGAGTTTAATGAGGGCAATGAAGTTTAAACTTTAATTTAGATTCATTGGTTGGTTGAGTTAATGAAAATGGATCATATCTATAGTTAATGGAAATGGAGTCGAGAAAAATCCTCAGGTCATTTAGAGAGAAAAAGTCAATTTCAACATGTTTTACTCTTCGAAAGGTCAAACAAGGTTGGTCGAGACATTTTGCTGAAACAATTTCAAGGAATAAGAAACTGTTTGAGTTGAATAGAGTTCAATTGAAGAGGAAAATGGATGAATTTGTAAAGGATGCAGGAATGGAGATTAAGTTGAGGTTAGTTGAGTCGATAAAAAAGTGAGTTCAATTTAAAATTTAAAGTTGAATCGAATGTTCAAAGTGATTTTGTCACAGTTTACTAAATTATTTATACTGAAACATTATCATGAAACTAAACATTCTGCAACAGAATCTGAGACTAAATCAAAAAAGAAAAAAAGTAGAAAAGAAAAATGTTTTGCTGGAAATTGCAATAAAATTTCAATATTTTTATGTGAATACAACTAGAGGTTGGCAAATTTTCATCACAAAACAAGATTATCTCAAGTCATTCTCAAGAATTTTGAGCTTTCTGAGACAAAGAAAATTAAAAACTTTAAAATCTTTTCTGAAGAAATTTTTATCGATTAATTGACTCGATTTACAAGATGTTCAATTGCAAGCGTTATTGCATTAATTGTGGCCTTGGCTCGACTTGCAATAGTTTCTTGAGGCTCAATTTATTTTATTCAACTTTGTATCTTTTGGATTTGCCCGAAAAGCAAAATTCTAGTTCAAAGAAATTGTTCTTTTGATCATATTTCAACTGGAAAAATTCGATTATTCAATTATGCCAAGAGAGTGCAATTATTTTATTGAATAACCA
Organism: Tetranychus urticae; assembly: GCF_039701765.1. NCBI lineage: Eukaryota > Metazoa > Arthropoda > Arachnida > Trombidiformes > Tetranychidae > Tetranychus > Tetranychus urticae. Next base: position 16,304,624 of record NC_142958.1, on the reverse strand, counting down.
ATAGTTGAAGGTTTCAAAAATATTGATCAATGGTGAAAGGAAAAGAAATGTTATTCAAATATTATGAACACTCGAATTATACTTTACGTTATTCAGCAACAACCTTGATTGAACTTTCGTTTCTCTACTCTTTCCATTCAAGAAACTCTTATCTTTATTGAACTTATCAAATTACCAGATCACGATCTGTACTAGTAATAGAAGGAGAAAATCTGTTTTTTTTGCTGTTTTTTGAAACAACGTGAACTTGATTCAGAATCTGAAAAGGAAATTTTCTTTTACAACAAAAGTTGGAAAACGAGAAAACTATCCAAACCAAGGAAGTGAATGCAATTTCATATTCAATTGAGTTAAATTTGCAAAACCTTGAAGTAGAGTAAAACTGAGCAAAACGCAATAATCTGATCCAGTAGAGATCTTAATGAGTTTACTCTTTGATAAACGAGCTAAAAGTTATTGAAATTCATCAGAATCTGAATGCTCTAAAATCCAAAGTTTAATCCATGTCTCGCAGCATTGCTCAAGTATCCGATGAACTTGAAATTTCAGAGAAAAAAAATTCTAATATCGATCAGTCTCAAGTTTTCATACTTGAACTCATTGCATTCCAGTGTTTAATGTAAATAACTTTGAAAAGTTTTTGAAGAGCTCATGTAATAAAAGTTGAATAAAAACATTTTGAATACATTTATCGAATGAGCAGGAATCGATAAAAAAAGTTAACATTCAACTTATTGACAAGAAATGAATGGTTAAAAGAATAGTTAAATGGTAAAAGTCATGAAAAACAAACAAATTCCCTGCTGTCAGGATATTATTCTGTCAATTGGTAAACTAAACAATATCAATGTCAATTGGAAAAGTGATGAGAGAAAAATGACAAAAAATAGAATTCTCTCATCTTGAACATTATTGAACGGTTAAAGAGTAAAATTATAACCACAGAAATGAATAAATTGTTTCCAGGGAAACATGAAAAGATGGAAAATAATTTCGAAGAAAAATTGAAATCACTGTTGGAAATTCATTTGATTTCAAGTTTCATGGGTTGAATTCGTTGCTCTTCTTTACATGATTCGCTTTTCAATTAAAAAATTGTTCAATCTTCTGGAAAATTGTTTGCCTTTTTCACCCAAAAAACTTATTCTCAACTTTTCTGATTCAAATTTTTTTCTCTTTCAATTTTCTTGGTTGCTCAAATCATGGACGTCTCATTGAATGATAATGAAAAAATGATGTGAAACTCAAACTTTCCTCAAGCTGATGAAATTTGGTGGAAAATTTTTCATCAAGAAACTTTGAATTTCTCTCTTTCTTTTCTTCTTTTTCCATGGACGGTTCAGTTGATTTTATTAAGATATGATGAATCTTTTCCACAGTTTATAATGAAAGAATGGAAAAAAGATTTTCATCATTTCGTTAACAAGTTGAGATTTTTTGGTTTAAATCAAAATTCTTGGCTAATACTTGATGTGCTTCATTTGTTGCTTGATAATTGGCTGATAACTATACAGAGTCTGTGAAATTTCCAGAATTTTTCATTCGATTCGATGCAGAACACGGACTCATTTCGCAATTTTACTTTTCACTCTTGGCTTGAATTGATTAATTCAAGATTCGAAGTTACTGAATTAAAGAAGAAAAATGTTTCTATTTACACCATTTATCAATAAAACAAGTATGAACGCATGAACTTGATTAACTCAACTTTTCCCTTTCATATGTAAAACTGTGAATCTCAAGATTAATAGTTTCCATGGTTACTATTTCAATGATGTTCATCAGTGCGTTTAAAGTTTTTATATCTTTATTCATTTTGCTCATCATCTTCATAACCTTTATTATTTGCTGTTTATTTCAACTTATTCACGTTTCAAAACGCTTCTGTATCAGCCTGTGTTGGCTTGTTAATGAATTGGGAATAAAAAGAGTTGCATCGATTCAGATGAAACTGAGAAGGAAGAGGCAACAAATATCGCAAGCTATGAACCTTGACTTGAGAAAATATAAAAATGTCGAGTAATGCTGGCAAGAAACGAAGACTCAATATTTATTTGCATTTTTTAAACAAATTATATTATCAATCACCGCGAAACTAGGGATTCGTCTGCTTATCAGCTCTTCTTAGCTCACTCATGCATTTATTTAAAACTTTGGATTGTTTATCGAATGGTGAAATAGGTAGAAAACTAGATTTCACAAGTAAATTGCTCCTGTAAAGCGAATTCAATGAAAATGAATCAATATATTTCATGATGCGAGTTTTAGTCTGTAATTTTTCCTTATAGAATTTAATATTCAATTTTTCTTTGTTATCTTTGATAAATATATTTTTGTATTTCATTGTGTTTTCTTGTTATTGTTACTTTTCTAGGTCACTCATTTATTCGATCTTCAACTGCATTCCAAAGGTCATTTTTCTTATGCAAGTATCTTTTATACAATAGATGCTCTTTGTTGAACATTGAATGAATTGCATAACGAGGAGTAAATACGTGCTCTAACATTATGAAAAACCCAAACTCTCAAACAACTTGGATGATGCGAGTAGTCGGTTTGAAGTAGTAGCAATCGATTTAGAAACCCATGGATTTGTCGAAATTCAATGTTTGTTATTTAGGTACATTTCAGACAAGTACTTTCGCAACTTCTGCGAAGGGAGTATTTAGCATATTCTGAAGGAATATCTGAGTTTTTCAAGTGAATAGAATCAGTTTTATAGTATCTGAAAAAAATTGACAAAAAGTGAGCTTCGGAAGGCCATTTTCAATACCTCGATCACTTGAATAATTGTGCATTCACCCAATGCCATTGATTTAGCTTCTAATGCTGGTACTGGAGAAGAGGACCACTAAATTATTGAAAGAATGTCACATAATCTGATCGAGCTGTTGAAGTGCAGAAGCTCTGAGAATTTAAACACTGAAACTCACAAGGGAAGTATCCCAAACGCTACGATAGGAATTGAATGAAACTCAGTTATTTCTTTTTGTCTCTTTGAATGTTTATTAACCTGAAATTCTTTGAGGTTGCAAATTATCGGTTGATGAGAAAATTGGGTACAAAGTTAGAGAAGACTATGATAATGGGGAATTACAATGAAATGTTTAAAGCAATAGGGTTGTTTACAATGTGAACAAACGATGAAACATTGATTGTCACAATCATCAATAACACATGGGTCGTTAAAATTAGAGAAATTGATCTCCAATACGCTTTGAAAGCTGGAAACTTGCTCTTCCACTGTGTAACCTGGACGTTGCCAAGCGTAAACAAGCATCGGTCTGTATACCGGAGATGATAGCTGATTATGAGCAATGGCATTCATCTTGATGATGAACTCTCTATCTCTCAATTTTTCTTCAGCTTCGTCATTAGATAATGAACTGCGAGTATAATCAGAGAATCTTCTCATCAGTATTTTATATTGGCGGAAGAAATATACGTCCAAAGGTTGCACGTATTTGGTTGTCTTTGGCGGAATCGTCTTTATTACTAAGTCTTTATCATCAATATTTTCAGTGAAAATGGTTTGATCCGATTGACCAGTGAAAGAGTCTTGTAATAAAAGATTTCGATCAGAGAGTTCAGGGCCAAGAATGTTTTTTGCGAAGTTTATTAAATTTTTCCTTTCCATCTTGCCACTTCTGCTGGCATCTGCAACTATTGCTGGAAACGTTCTGGTTGCTGCATTAACTTTCTGCTGAACCTGTGGCCCAAATTTACCTGTAGGCTCTTGGAGACAGATATAAAGTCTTTTCGATAAGAAGCCAGATTTTCTTATGAAGAGCTGCACTGTGTAAGAGTGAGTTGTTGAAGATTGATTTTGTACTCTTGCAAGAGTTTCTTTCTCACCTCTTACTGACAAAGTTCTGTTACCAGTCATCTCGTACTCAACCTTTGTTTGATCGGTATTGAGAACAACTCAATCTGTGAAGCCATTTTCTGCAGTAAATGCATTAATGTCATTCACAAATTCTTTTGCTCTTTGTAAGATTTCTGCCTCACTAGTAACTTCACGTCTTGTTAAAAACTTTGTTATTTTGCGGCTCACAATATTATTGGCCTTTTTGAATCTATTCAAAAAAGAAGCAGACACTTTGAATCCCTCCAAACCAACAGCAGTTGCTTGTTGTCTAGCCCATCCTGAATATTCCAATAATGAATGATGTTCCCATTGCGTCTGTGCTCGGCAAATTTTGATTGGCAATAATCTTTTACGCTTTGGACTTTAGCTCGTCTTGTACCACCTGACCTTTGTGATTCAATCACATCTTGAATGAAACTCTTTGACTTATTGAATTTTTTAGCAGCTTGTCCATATGAATGATCTTTGGTAAACTCTACTATTTTCTTGATTTTCTCTGCACTAACTACAAGATCAGCAGGCCTTTTATTATGAGAATCATCTGCTGGTTCATCGCGATGTTTCCTCACTAGTTGTAGTTTCTTGAGATGAAGATGATATTTCCATTGGTTCAGCACTTTGTGATGTACTTGCAACAGGTTGAACTAGTGTACACTCATCGTCACTGTCGGCATCATCTCCGTAGTCCAAGCAATACTCCTCTTCGACCAAGAGTCTTTGTTCTGACTTGGCTTTGAGTTGAGCGTACATGGAGTCAGCAAAAAGTGACTCTTCAATTGTTGGTGTGGTTAATTCGAGTTCGGGAGATGCATTTTGAAACTTTTGTTTACACAAAAATAGAACATTGAGTGGATTAAAATCCATATTTGATGAAAAAACAGGTGAAAAAAGATGAAAATTTGACGGTAAAAGTGACTAAATTTTGATAAGTGAAACGCTTTTTTTTCTTGAAAGAAAAATTTGCAACCTTTAAGCGAGCGCCCTCTAGGGTTTTAGGATTAGCCTAATTCAATGGCATATTTTTTACCAAGATCTGATCGTAGCGTTTGGGATACTTCCCTTGTCAGAAAGAAAAATTATTTTCTTTTTCTTTTTCTTCATTTTGATTTTAATCGAGCTTGAGGGGCTCCCTATCCTATCTGAAACTCAGCGAATAAACTTGTGGATCGAATCTGGGATCTGTAGCATGCACCGCTCTTGAGTTATGGCCACAAACAGGGAGAAAAACAAAAACAACGGCCAAACAAAGAATCCTGAGTACTAATACATTTTTCCGAATTGCTAGCTCTCGACTCCGTACTAGCGTAGCAAAATAGCAATTATGTGCCTTGAATAAGTTGCGCAATCGAAAGTTTTCTCGAAACTCGAACGGCACTGAAACACTCGTATCTTTCATCAACATGATGGTAGTTTTAAAGAATGACCTTGAAATGTCATTAGGCTGAATATACCTGTGACCTTCAATCAAATTTACATCACTCTTTGTGGATTGAATGCAATTGTATTAAACTATTATTTTGTTTAACAGAAAATTGAACAACCGCAGATAATATCAACAGTTTACATCAAGAAACTACACAAATCCAAATTACATCTGCTAATTTCTTATCAATCCAGATTAGTTCATTTTTTCATAGATAACTCTTTCTGTTCATACATATCTAAATCATAATTCGGATACTTTATTAATTGATCACGACGTAGATCTTTTAACCAACTGCCGATTCAAAGTTAGTTAAAATATAAGAAAACTTACTTGAAACTCGAACCTTAAGCTTATTCAGTTGACAATAAGAGCTTATAATTCAAACTTTATATCAGTAGCATTAGTTACGACCACAAACAGGCAAAATGAAGAAGACGCGGACGAGATGCAAATGCGTATTGAAATTACTTTCTAACACTTTAAAAGAGATTCTTTAAAAAGGGCATGAAATTCAATTTTTGAACTCATGTCTTTCTTTCATCGCCTGAAGATGCCAGTTTAAGCTGATCAAAGATTTCAGTTTATCAGCTATCTGTCAACAATAATTTACATGATAATGTGAAATTGTAAATTCATAGAATACATGATGAATTTCACGATAATTGGATTATTAATGGTAAAGTTATTATGTTTAGGGTGTGACGATCCTTGTTCTGGTCCTACATCATTACTTATCTACGATGTTTTGCACAGTCAATTGTGCAACACGATAATGATGATAACTGTTAAACATTTCATTTTTATTTCAAGAAACATACTTCACAATTAATTATCTGAGAATGAGAAAGGAGCAAAGAAAAAATCTGTCACTAATGATGTTACTTGAAATGGTTAAGTTTGTTAACTTTTATCCAATAAAAAGATACAAATTTTTCTTTTAAAATTCATGTTCTTGCAACAGAAAAAGCAAGGTGAGAAAAGTTAATCTTTAAAGTAACTAATAACATTTCTGTAAAATTCACAAGTCTTGCTTTTCCTCATTAAACCAATTATCCAACTCTCATCATTACCATTTTCATCTCTCAATCTAACAGCCTTCAATTCATTCCCAGTTCCCGAGAGCTTTAAATCAGCATCTTCATACAATTCCCTTTTTTCATACTTGTTTCAACTAAAACTAAACTCGATTGGAAATGAAACAATGATAAACTTCTGAAGTTAATCAAGTCATTTCAATTTGCTCATTAAATAAGAAAGTTTAAGTAAACCGGCAAACTAACTCTCTTCACTCCCAGCCAAACATGTAAGATAAAGTCTTTAATCAAAGAAGAAAAGATAGATTCAGTTGAACATTCCAAGCAAATGAAATGTTGAATAGAAAAGTAACTTTTAAAATGCTCATCGATTTGAACAAAACTGACTATTCATCGACTTTCCACTTGACATTTCCATTGAACTTGTTGCAGCTCAAATTGAATTATCAACTATGAACGTTAATCTGTTTAAGAAACAAAGAAATCTTTAAAGTTTTAATCTTCCATCATTTGCACAAATTAATCTTCAATCAATCGATTGAATCCATAAATGTTTACAGTCAAACTGTACAAGAGTTTAGTCAACGATTTCCAATAAAATGGTCGAATCAGTTGATGACTCAAATTTTTTGTGCTTCTTCTGTTTTGTTGCAATTCGTCAATATTTATTAATACTTTTATTTTCTTATACTTTAGTTATTCTGAGCATGCAAACAACTGGATTCGAGTCACAATTTGATTTGATTAAAGTTTCAATTTTGCTCAACAAAATACTCAAAGTTGGAAAAGCATTTTGAAATTTTTACTTTAAATGAATTTCAAAGTATTATTAATATACTTTTCACCAACAATTGGTTCTATTTTGAATTGTTCATTTCATTCCATTTAATCTGTCAAGATAAAACATTTAAATTTGAACAAATAAAATGTATAACAAAAAAGGGTTTTTTCCTTGTGAATATAAAGTTTGAATAATTTCATCAATTTTTTACTTTGCATTCCAAACTTTTCTGTTATATTTTTATATCAACATTTTATATGTTCATTGACTTGGTTTAAAGGTAAAAATGGAATTGTGATCAATGAAAAATTTTCCTCTTTTTTTACGATTATCGTTATTGCACTTTCCTTCGTTGGCATTAATATCTTGAACCATTATTATCATTAGCCATTATTATTACCATTATAATGGCACAATATAATTGTACAACCATAATTACCTCAAACAGTATTAATAAATTGAATAAATATAACTATCAATTGAATCCTTGATTCACATTCAAATGCCAATTGGAATACATTTTTGGAAAGATTTTCCCATTCAGAAGTTTATTCACCATGAAATGTAATAAAAAATGGCAACATTCGGGTTGCTTTTTTTCGTGTGAAAAGTCAATCCTTATTGATTGGAATAATTGGTTCGTATGTTTCCAACTTTTAGCGAAACAAGCAATTTAGAAGTTCAGAGATTGAATTTGTTGATTGTTTGAGACAATTTTTTTGTTGTGAAATGAGATTTGGTCATGTTATTCAATGATTGAAATGATTCAGTTTCAATCGGAACATGGCATTTTTCGTTTTCTTTTCTCTGTCGACACTTTCTGTCAAGTTTCAGGCTCATGATTGAATGGGAAAAGGGACACTATTTGATAGGTTCAGATAATTGATGGTAAATTGAAACAATTTGTAGAAGTTTGAAAAAAAAGAAAATCAAAGTTTCCATTGCAATATATCATGTTGAGGTCTTTGCTTGATTATCGGCTTTTATCTTTTCAAAGATAAATGTCTTAAGTAAAGAATGGTGATTCATTGGGAAACTAGACTGAAATGTTCAATTTCACTCGAACTCGGATTAACCTTGAAAGATTCAACAGATTTTTAACAAACAAAATAGTAAACAAAAGGAAAATATTTGAAGCAGAAGAGAAAATTTCAGGATAATAAATTGAGTCAATTTCGTTGAAGAGAAAGTAACTTTTCAAGAGTAAAAAAGCAAAGAAAAAAAGTTTATTTTGTATTCTTTGCATCGAAACCTGAATAATTTTTCACATTCTTTTTGAGCTCATTTCTTTGAAACATGTAGAGAAACAAGTTACAAATAAAATTGTTGCAAAGCATGTGAACAACGAATTTAGAATTTTCACAAACTTTTGAAAAAAAACTAAAAGCAATGCAACGAAATTCATCATCTAAATTGATGTGAAAACATGAGATTCAGGGCATGAAAAGCAATAGGAAAAAATCGAAAAAATCAATTTTCATTGAATCGACAAATTAACTTGCAATGACGCCAATCATTGAATTTTTTACCTCATGATGATCATGTCCAGACTATTGGAATGAGACAGGAAAAAGAATTGCTCATTGGAATATTCACTTTTTCCTTTCTAATGAGGAAAAATGTTCTCCACTCGCCTTTTCTCTATTGACAAGAATACTAATTATATAATTTATATACGATAATCAACTTGTCCAAGGTATATTAGAATAAAGAAAAGGAAAGAGAAACGAACAAAAAAGTCATTATCAACGCCCAAAAAGCAGAACTTTTACCTTCAACTGTTTCATCTCAATCTCTAATCTTTTTCTTCGTCATGAATTATTAGATTGAAGATATTGAAAGTGAGAGCCAAAAAAAGGTTTATAATTAGTCAAGGATTGATCAATGGTGTGCATCGTCAATGAATCCTATTAATAGGATAAAGCATTGAAAAGCAAGACAACATCACAACACTTGTCCTATCAAAAAGCATCACCTTTAGTCTACTCTTACCATAAACAAAAGAATCGAAGTTTTCTGCACAAAATTCCCATTATCTTCATGATCTAATCTTGATTTTTCATTGCACCTTGGTTTCATTGTTAGTTCATCTATCGTTCAACGATCCAACTCTTTGCTCTTCATTTTTTTTCGTCACATTTTTTCACTTTCGCTCAACGTGAAAAAATTTGAATCTTTTGCAAAAAAGAGCAAAATGCTAATAACGATTATCATCTGGCTGATGTGCTCATGCTGAACAAGAGTAAAAAGAACTTGTATTGAAAAAAATTTGCTTCTAATGCTAGTCTTTTTTGCTTTTCTCTTTGAGAAAAAGATTGTCAAAGGGTTGAGACTCTATTCTTGGTTGATGAGTTGAAACTGTAATTTACTCTGATAACCAAAGAAAAGGCTGAACAGATAAAAGTTTGGTTCAAAAGTAATCTCTACTGTAACCTTGTTGTTCCTATCAATCATAGGCATCAAGTTTTTTCCATCTCTTTGAGACTCAACTTTGTGTTCAACAATATTCAGATGAGATTAAAAATAATGTGAACAAAAATCAAGGGAAATTGTTTGTCTCATTCATTCGATTGAAAGTGATCAAGATGAAACTGCTTTTAATATTTAACCTGCTTGCCAGCCATTTTACACAACATTAACCCATTTCATTCAACTTTGTTAACTTCAAGTTACCTTTCAAGAGGTTTTGACAAAAGTTGTGCAAGTTGTTAGTTTGATGAAACTTTAAAAATGATGGAATCTGAATAAAAAGGAAAATGACCCAATTAATTTTCTTTACATTAGTTGAACATTCAATCATGATGGCAGATGCAAGTGTTGTTACCACTTTAAACCTCATCAATTGGTAACACATTTGGACAACTTCATGGTTCAACATTCGATGTGCTATCATTAAAGCGATAATCTTGTGCCATTTTGTTCTCCTTTTCACATGGGATAAATGTTTCTTTTTCATGATTATCTCTCATCATTACCATCAACCCTGTATCGATATTATTATTAATAATGGTGCGTTCATCATTATTATCATTGATGGTATCAGTGACGTTACATTTGTTCCATTTACCTTTAATGATGAATTCATGAGGCGAGAAAAAAGAAGAACCAGAAAAATGTGAGATGAAAAGAGAGGGAATCAGAAGAGGTAAGGTTTAACGTTTTGGACATGAACAAGTTCATCTCAACAAAGTTTCGGTTCAATAACAGAAAACTCTTTCACTTGATGTTTCTCTACAGAAAAAGGCAAAAATTTGTGTTCAAATTACTCATTTAGTGGTAAATGAATGGATAGAGTTTGAAGAAGAAACATTTAGAAGAAAAATGATGAGGATAAAAAAAGATGCTCAACGATTGTAATGATAAGATTGATTTTCCGTTTGTTTGATTGCAAGGTTGGGAGGTAAAACTGGGAGGTAAAAATAGCTCAAGATTAAGATTAGTATGAAGTGATGCAAGGAAATTAGAAGAGAGTAAAAATTATCGAAACTGTTAGAGCAAATTCTGATTCTACCAAGACTGGGATGGAGTGAAAACGTGCTGGGAGTAAGTTTACTTGGAGTGAGCTGGGAATGATTGGGAGTAAAATGCTATGGAGTGAAATAGTTGCAAGATAATGGTGAAATGTATGATGTTATAAATGAATGTAGAAATTGGATATGAAAAGTTGACCAATCATTTCATTGTGGAATAAAAAAGAAAGAGAAGGTGAAAGTAATATCATTACCAAATGGAGGAAGGAAATTGGCGAATGGAAGAGAATGAGAATGATGAAGGAAAAATAAGGGTGAAAAATAAAGCAGATTATAAATGCTAGTCTGACAGATTTACGGATAAATATAAAGTTGACTAACTTTTGAGGGTAAAATTTGCACTGAAAATGAAAAATTTTATCCTTTCACTTTCACCTTCCTGGACACCAAACGATAAAGCGCTTTTGTTCAACAACCTTTCCAGATAAGCATTGGAATAATGAGTAAACATGATAATAATGGTTCACTTTCAAAGTAACAAAATGTAAGCAGATAAAAAGGTCAGTTGAAAGTGATAAATGAGAAGGCTTGGCTTGGAACTTGTTTTGCTTTTCTTTTAAATCTTCAACTCAATACTGTTTATAAAGTTATTCATTTTGAATGAAAGTGAAAAAAAAGTTCAAAAAAATTTTCTCTTTGTGCTTTTTTCTTTTACTTTCAAGACATCGATAGCATTTTAAAATCAGTCTGATTATTTGATGGACTTGCAAGGAAAAGTGGAAAATTTTCCAATTATTTGTTGAAATTGGACTGGGAGTGAAAAATATTTTGATGCTCCAAGAATAACTTTTTATTCCATTATTTTTCTCTATTGAATCAATCATGTTCCCAATGCTCATGGAGAAAAAGGTAAATTTTTGTTCGACTTTTTTCGCATTTGTAGATAAGAATACAAATTGTCTAATTAGTTGGAGTAAAAGATGTTTTTTCTCATTATAATTGATTCTCTGATCAAGAATAATAATCAATTGGCTGATAATTCGCTGATTAATCATAAAATGTTTTTTCATTATTACCTGAACAATCTGTTCATTCCAAGGCATATTTCCACCTTTGCCACTCTGCAAACATTCTGTAGTTTCAATGTACATCATGTTGTGTCTTTATGCTGAAACTCATGATGCTATATCCATGACATCTTTTCCAGTATCAAAGGGAAAAAGTAAATAAGCGTAGAAAATAAAAAAAAGGAACAATAATATTCCATCGACATTGTCAGCATTTCCTTTTCCGAACCTTTTCCAGCTCTGATTCTGTTGCAACTGTTCATTCCCTGTCGAATACAGTTGTTCATTCTCTTGAATTCTTTTCAGGTTTCACTGTTTCTTTCCTCAATAATGATTTGAATAATACTCAACTGACCAAAAGACTGAGTTTAGCGAATAAAAATGGATCAAAATACAAATTCATTGCATGATAAACAAACAAACAACCAATTAGATTGGAAACACACACACATAGAAGGGATCAATATTATATAATCATTCAATTATAGTTAATAATACGATTCCACAGGTTTATTACCAAGAATGGAAGAAATGAAACGTAATGAAACGAAACTAGCAATAATAAATGAGATAACAATAACTATTGTGCAGTAAATGGTAAATATAATTACATAAAAATATTGTTATTCATCAATGAATGGTAATCAAATATTGCATCCAAAAGCAAATGAAATGTATTATCAACCAAAAAGCGCAAATATCCTTCGTTAGGCGATCAAAAAACTGGAAACTCAAAATTCTTTCAAAGTCACAACAAACTGATTTCATTAAAAATCATTTTCAAAACTTTGACTTTTGAAGTTGTAAAATTTTCAAAAGTTCAAATCGATATTTGCACAAACTCATTGAGTTTTTACCAACATTTTCTGAGATTCGTTATACACTAAAAACATAAATTCCCAAAGCTGAGATAGAAGTTCTTGTTCATGCAAAAATCTTTCAAAATGGAAACTTGTTTTTCGAAGTTGCAAATTTCCAAATTATAATGCTCTTCATTCTTGAATTCTTTAATTCTTGCAACCAAAGTCGAGAAAATTTGAGAGAATAAATTATCGAAAAAGTTCATGGATGGAAAATTTCAAAAGTTTAAAATTGCAGTTATACATAAAGAAATGGTGTTTTGCGAAAAGCCATTGAAAAGTCGATTATTTTGTGATGAAACACTTTTTGTTGCAAGAATTGGATCCAATTGAATATACTCATTACCAGTGGATTATGCAAATACCATGTTAAGTTAGACAGGTGAGAATAGAGTTTACATTAATATTATTATCATTATTACTGTTAATGCTAATAAGGATAATAGACTGATGACCTGAATTTTGTTCTTGAGTTATTGAGAAGAGAAAATATTATTCATTTTCTTTGCTTTGCCCTTTTCTTTTGGGTTTTGTTTCAAAAGTGATGATGAATGTTGAAAGGCTGCAAATTGTCATAGAACCAGGAAAAAGGTTTACAATTGTGATTATATTATTATGTTGGAGAAACTACTAGTTAGGAGTATTCCCATGATGATTATAGATGTTCATATATGAATGCGTTTGGTCAGTTTAGCTTTTTTTAATTTACAATAATTGACCAAGATTCGGTTAAAAGTGTAGATTGAAACTTTTGTATTCATGTCGTGACATTCCTTGTTTCATAAGGTTAACATTGTCATTCATCAAGAATTTGAATAAGCTGCAAAAAAGATGATGAACAAGAGCCAGTCAAAGATTACCCTTCTATTACAAATTATTCAATTTATTATTAACATAGAAAAGAAAATTTGTCCCTTTATCTGTGTGCTTTACGATGTTAAATAATAATCAGCTTAATGAGAAGGACAATTTATGAAATTATTTTCTAATCAAATAATGGCATTTCATGACAGTTTGTGAATACATAAACATGAATAGTTAGCATTCTTGCTGGGAGTCGAGTAAAAATGAATTTTTAATTGTCTTTTTTTCACTCTCAATTGGTCAAAGATTTTATTACCATCAGAATGGTAATTGAGTGTGGTTCAACTTCATTGAAACAATTGACTATTAATTTTTGCAGTTTTCTCACCATTTGCAAACAAATTAAACTAATAAAGATGCAGTTTCGAGCATAAAGTTTATCATGGATCACTTTATAAGATGAACCATTCCGCTGGAGAATACAGGAGCGAAAAATTCATTACAATATTAACAAGTTATCTATTTTGTAAGAAATTGCTTCTCAAATATTATTAAAACGCTTGACCGACTTTTGGAAATAATCAAAACTTATTGCTCAAAGCTTCTAGTGATATCTTGAGAACGCAATAAGTAAGTATGCTGAAACTGCGTGCAAGGATATTTCTTCATTGATTCAATTGATTCACAAGAGCGGACTTCTTGAGAGCATCCGAATTGCATATTATGACCATTCAGTCAGTTTGAGAAAATCCATTACTTCATTTTACCAACGGAAAATCATCCATTTAGTGCTGGCAAGTTTTTGATATGTATTGACTGCTTCTGAAATGGTCTTATTTTTTCGGTCAACTCTAGTTTTTAAGTGCAAATTGACGGGAAACTTTCTCTGAATAGCTCAAATCTTACTACAATTTCTTGTGAAAAAAGAGGAAACAGAAAATTTGCAGTGATATAAATCAATTATTGTTTGGTCTAAAAATAAAAATATTTTATCTTTAGAGCACAGTCAGTGCTGAATAAGACAGCTTACTTTTTGGTAAGACTTAACATAATTTGCAGTTAGTTTTGTGATATTGCAGTTCAACGAAAGTGCGTTTTTCATTCCAATCGAAGATTTTTTTCGAAACCCTTTTAATCAAAGTTTTGTCCTTTAGTGTCTTGCTTTTCAAGTTTGTCACCGATTTGGATTAAATTTACTTTGAATTTTTAATTTCAGAGTATTTCAAGATTAAAGTGTATATTTGAATAAACTTTGAATGGCTTTTAACGACAATTTCACATTGAATACAGTGAAATTTTCTTTCGCGTCAAAGAGAAATCTTTAGTGTAGCTCAAACTGTAATTTTTATTTGCTAAGAGTATAACTTGGACGTACCTTGACCCGAAAGTAAAGATGCATGGCCGGTGATGTGACTCCAGAAGAAGTAAATAATTATCCTAATTAGTCACAAAATGCACAAAAACACAATTTAGCACTGAAAGTAATCCATTGAGCTGGCAGTTGAATAAAACTGTAAAAATTAAGTAAATTTAACAAATAAGATCCTCGAATGGAATGCACAATGCAATCGAGTTTTGCTTTTTATTTGGCGCAAAATGAGTTGCCAACACAAACTGTAAACTAGAGTTAAATCACAGAAAATTATTACAAATGCTCGATATTTCGAGCGAAAATTGACTTTTCGAAAATTAAAAGTTCCACTAAGATTGAATGCTAAAACTGTTGCCACCTTGCACTTGTTATCGTCGAAATTTGAATGGTTTTCAAGTAATTATTGTTACCATGAACAAAAATTTGAGTGAATGTGTTGCTGGAAAGTGCGCAGTTTACCGGAATAACTTTTACTTTACAAATGTATCGTCATCTGGTTCATTTCTTGGAAACTATGAATTTCCATGATCATTTCTACATGCTATATTGCTGCTTCTAATCTTCAAATTTTCCTTTTCTCTCTTCTCACAAGATGGAGTCATCCGTTCAAAAGACAATGCAATGAACAATTTTATCAAACTAAATACACGTATAAACTAAAGAAGATTGATGGAGCCCAAAAGATGGACCCGATAGCACTGAAGTTTCGTTCACTCAATGATTTTCTCTGTAATCAGAAAGATTTGAACGCTAACTCTACGCAAATTGATTATTATTTTCGTCTCTTTTTCATGTCACTTTGGTAAACAATACTACTGTAGGATGTTAGTGTGTTACTTTCGACCTTGTGCTGTGAGTCCATAGGTTCCTCTCACTAAATACCTGACTTTTAAGCTAACTTTCACGGTAGTTTACAGTTGTAACTCCCGAACGGTTAATCCTTCAGACCTCAACTTCTGCAGATTGAAAAACTGAAAAAATTTCGACGTTCAAGTTTATTCGTGGCCTTTTCGTTGTTGACCTCTAGCTGACATTTGGAGGCCATTTTTTGAAAGTGCAAAAATTTTCAGATTGGTTCGTTTGTGGGGTGACTATAACTCATACGGGTCAAAAGATGAGTGTTAAAATATCATTCATTTGATCAATTAGTTTCAATAAACATTCATTTATCTTTCCAACTTTGTAAGATTTCTACTTGTAGCAAACAGCAACGAAATCAAAAATTAGAGGTCAAATAACGAAATGACCTTGAATTACCTTATACGCCGACCTGAAATCAATAAGTGCATTTATGCTAAATTTGGTAAATAAAGTTGCAAACTCTACTAATCTTTGTTACAATTCAGAATTTATTTACATCAAAATGCGTCAACAATTACTTTACTAGGTGTCCGAAAAGTCACGCAATAAACTAAACGGCTATAACTTTTGAATGCGTTTAGTTAGCGTTATATTTTTTGTACCAATCGTTTTCTTTTCAATTCGGATTTAATATACTAAATTTTTTAAATTTCGACCCTCAGGACTGATAACGCCTGTAAGAGACCCTGGATCCGTGCAGTGTAAGCGACATTTTTAGGTCAAAAATTTTTTTTCCTAAAAATTTGTGTAAACTAAATCCGACCGTCAGATATGGTCACAGAAAAAATTTGGTGCAAAAATATCGATGAATGGAATAGTTATCGCCGTTTAGTTTATTGCGTGACTTTTCGGACACCTAGTATCTTAGAAGCACAATTAGGATACCTTACACTTGTTAGTTTTATCAATGTATCAATTGTAAACTCTTAGTTAGAATGGACATTAAGCTTGCAGAATATTGTTGAAATAATCGTGACATGTAAATGCTATTCGATGAAAGATTATTTAAATAAATTTGATTTGACTAATTTTTATGAAATGTTACTTTTTTCACAAAAAATGACATGTATTGGGCCAATGGAAATAGTTATGCACAATTTTTCATGACATAAAGTATTAAAATGTCATGTTATCAAGTTAAAAGATCACACGAATTTCGAAAAATTAAGATAAGTTATTTTATACGATTTTGAAAGTTAAAAAAAGTACCAAATGGAAGTTACTTACACCTTTGTATTTCGTTAAAATAAAGAAATAGATTTTACCCACCACCAGGAACATAGAGACAAGTTCGAACAAATGCTTCAAGAAAACATGCAGTCGTTGTTGACCTCTAACTGAAATTTGGACGCCATTTTTTGAAAGTGCAAAAATTTTCGAATGGTTTGTTTGTGGGGTGCTTATGTATTAAATAACCTTCACTCGACGTCTCAAGGTCAAATGTCAAATTCCCGCAATATGACCTTTGCCAAAGGTCCTTTGTTATCTCCGAAAATTTTTATGCATATCTACCCAAGCATAAAATATTTAACATCAAGTTTCAAGTTTTTTATCAAAAGGTTATTGCTACAACTCTTCGTAATGAAATCAAATGGATTTTCAAAAGGGCTAGACTGAAGTATGAATCATCACTTCGTTTCACTACACTTCGATAACAAGATTTGCAAAAAAAGATAAAATAAAAGCTTTTGATGGTCAAGCAATTTTTACTGATTGATTAAGCACATCAAGCCCAATGGTTGGCCCCTTGAGTTCATTTGCAAGTGCTGGTACTGAGAATTCGCTCAATTTGTATTTCCTTATCTCAAGAACTATTTATTGGATAATTTTCATCATATGTTCAAGAAGGTGTTGAACGTTTCACTTTACACTTGTTATTGTCGAAATTTGAATAGTTCTCAAGCAATGATTTTTATTATGAGCTAAAAATTGAGTGAATGTGTTTCGCATAAAATCGAAGCAGCTTTTTCTTTACAAATGTATCGCATCTGGTTCATTTCTTGGAAACTATGAATTTCCATGATCATTTCTGAATGTTTATATTGCTGCTTTTAATCTTCAAATTTTCCTTTTCTCTCTTCTCACAAGATGGAGTTATTCGTTCAAAAGACAATGCAATGAACAATTTTATTAAACTAAAGATAAACTAAAGAAACCCAAAAGATGGAGCCGATAGCTCTGAAGTTTCGTTCACTCAATGATTTTCTCTGTAATCAGAAAGATTTGAACGCAAACTCTACGCAAATTGATTATTATTTTCGTCTCTTTTTCATGTCACTTTGGCAAACAATGCTAGTTAGGATGTTGCTTTCAATCTTGTGCTGTGAGTCCATAGGTTAATTACGTAAAAGTTTATTTACTCTTCCATCTCAGTGGAATGGCAATTTTTTGTGGATTATTGTGATTCTTAATCGATAATATTTCATTATTGATCTTTTTCAATTTTTCCAGATTTTGACTTGAAGACTTTCGCGAAAAGTCAGCAAGAAAAAGAAGTTTTGTGATACTCGAATAATGCATATTCAGATTGAATAATCTTAGTTTTTGATTAAATAAAAAAAACGAAATCCAAAGTAACAATGAACATATCATTTGAAACAATATTAACTCTTTTATTTAAAGGTAAAGTATTCAACATTTTCGTGTTTACTTTTCCAATGATCTTCAACTTCAATTCGGAATCCATTGATAGAAGTTTGTTTGGAAATGTTGAAATTGCGGAAATTAAACTGCATAATTTTCCCTTCAATTTTGACTTTTAATTAAACGATGAAACTTTTCTCTTCCCATTTGCTGTTCTTCCATTCAGTCAAATTAATTATTCTACTGATAGTGTATGTTTCTTGTGATGGTGATAAACCTTTACCAACTGTTGGTACTCCTTGTGCATCACCAGAAGTGTTGGTCAACGGCTCTCCAAGTCCGGATATTCTTGACATGGTAACTGGTGGAAAGTCATCAAGTTTCACTTCAATTGAAGAGATTCTCTTTGTGGGACAATTGAATCCAAGTGATGAAAAGAGAATATGTAAAATTAAATGTATGAAAGGAGTTTGGGTTGGACCAATGTGCAGTTCCAAGCCTGGTAAGAATGAAAAAAGATTTTCCATGTTCTTCATTTACCCCAATTTACAATGCTTTGCCCAAGTTCATATTTTCCCAGTTTTTTCGATTACAAGTCAAACATCGTTGAGAAGATCTGAAGGGTTCTGAATAGTTCATGATTAAACTGTTTTATTGACAAAATAGAGTATCGATTACAATTACGATATTGAGTGAACATTAGATGAAAATTCCCAAAACTCATGAATGGATTTAGATATCACAACGGAATTTCGTATAGGAATTTTGTATTCAGCCTTTAAAATTCCAATTCTTGTATTTACAAATAGCAAAAGTTATCATTATGCATAGACTAATGGCCAGATTTGAATAGTTTTTTTATGAAACTATGAACTCTCAGTTAGCAGAAATGTAGAAAAAATGTAAACTTTGAATCAAAATTCATGTTCAATTCAACCAGTTTACTTGATCAACAGTTATCGAACGAAGTAAAAGTTTTGAAATGGTTTTTTAATAGCATCAATGAATTGATTCCTGATGGATTCTAGTAATTTTCAAATGAATGATTCATTTTTTTGATAAACCCTGATGATTTATTAGTGAAGTTGATTCAAAGTAAAGTACAGAAATCAACAAATCTGAGTTGAAAACATCAATTATCTTGATGATCAGAATGATATCTAACAATTTTTCCTCATTACTTTGCCTTGTTTTTGTTAAGCTTAACGAGTTTTTATTTTCTTGTTACATTCTTAGGCTCAGGTTTATCATCTCATCTTGCCTTTTATACTTCTTTGTTTATCTACAGTCAAGAGTAAAACAAGTTTATTATAAGCATTATTTTTACCAACGGAATTACCTTTCGTTGTTTTTACTCCTTCTTTATCGCTCATTTTAAACATTAATCGAGCAAAAACTAATCGTAAAACTTGGAATTTTCATTATTTTTCCCTTGCTTTCTTTTTCTATCTTTGTCTGTATCTTTACTGAAATAGGAAGCGATGTTTTTGAACATCCAACTTTTAAAGAATGTCAATTGAAACCAAGATCAAATGAACTCGTTATTACTCACAATGTATCTCAAATTGTTTTGGATCAAGTTCAAACCTTTACAGACCAAAGTATCATTAAGGTAAGATTATGAGACCGCACTTAAAGCGAAAAAAAACTTTGTACTGTTTGTGGTCAGAAAATGAATAAAAAATGGTTTTATTGGTAATGAGTATTAAGATTTTATTCGGAAAAATTTAACACATTTCTGTCTGTTTTATCAGGTGCGATGTAATGACGTTGGCCTTTACAAGTTCAACGGTTTTTCCGAGCTTCAATGTATCAAAGGTATCTGGGATCATCCATTGCCAAAATGTGAGGAAACAACAATGCACACAAATTTTTCGCGTAAGTTCAATAGTTTTCTAACGTAAGCATATCTTCTTAGCATTAAAACTTGCTTGCAACCCAAACACATCTTTATCAAAGTCACTCAAATGAAGCTTTCATGCAAGATACGGGTTTTCTTGGTCAGTAATCAATCGATCAAGTTACACAGCTATGCGATTAGGCATTGTGTATCCTTCATAGATAGCTTTAATAGAAAATCTTTTAGTGTGTAACTATCATTCGAGCTCTTGCGTCTCTTCAACAAGACATTTTTACAGGTTTTTCTGATGAAGCTGCGTATTTTGAGATAAAGCCCGTTGTCCAAATTTTTTGCTCCTGATCTAATCATTAAATTCTGACAAATAATCTTAATGATTATGAATTCCTAGTCACATTTGCGTTCATTGAAGTTTGATATTTTCAGCTCAAATAACAATCGCAGTTCCATCAGACTCTTGGAATCCAGTGAAAATGCTGATGCGAAATGTTCTTAGAATAATATTTGAATGATAAGTTGTTTCATCTTTATAGTTTCAAGAAATGTACAGAAATGTCGTTTAGAAAAATCCATTTCTATCAAAAAATGAATCTTTGTAATGAAAAATATCTGAACTCTATTCAGCACAATTATTATGATTATTATTTTTTCTCGCCTTCCTTGTTTCTACACAAATATTTGAGCATTTAAATCTTTTGATAACTTTGAATGTAAACTGAATGAAGCAAGAAAATTTTCTGTTCTTACAAGATTTATATTATAAATATTTAAAGTTTGTTTGTTCAAATAATGTTGACTTGGGAAAAGTGTATTTCAATATTTAAAGTTACAGAATGAAAACGTTTTATTGTCATGAAAACAACATGACATTGAGATAATGGTCTATCAAGTATTGATGCAAGTAGAGATTTGGAGTAGAAAATTTTCTTTTCCTATTTATATACAATTTGATGAATTGAATTGATGATGAACTGGGAATGATAAAATTGATAAATAATTGCAAGTGAACAGTAAACTGTTAGTCTAGATAATTGATGATATTATTTTGCCGAGAAGAAAAAAGCCAATTGTTGAATAACAAAGAATTTCAATGAAGAAGAATCAAGAAAAAAAAGTAATTCTGCCTTTTTTAGATTCAATGTAACTCTGTAAAGATGCACATGCAAGTTGACTTAACAATGTTATTTGATATTAACGAGCAGCAAAAAGGCTTATCTAGATAATACTGATTGGAATGCTAATTTGACTGAAGAAAATGTTCAACATTTTTTCTTCTTAAATCTTTCATTTATAAAATGTTATCAGGATTACTTTTTTTTCTTGTGAACTTTTTTTCTATCATGAAACAGAAAATTATTCTATCAAAGCTTAATTTAATCTTTAATTTGCGTCAACTTTGAAGCTAGGCACAGTCTAATTAAAGTATATTTTGTATCGATGTTAGTCTGTGAAGAAGAAAATTGAATCAAGCTTCAAAGTTGAAAAAGTCAAACACATTTTCGTTGATCACTTTATCTCGTCAGAATTGTTTTTTCTTTTCGAGTTTATATTCGTGAAAATGAACTTTTTGGTAGATTTAACCTCAAGAATTCAATGTGCTTCTTAGGTGTTTGTGAATAAAAACGAATGTTACTTTGAAAATAAAATTTTATTCTCACTTTTTTTTACTTCATCAATGATGATGTTAACCATGTTACTGTTTGTTTTTGTTTAATCTCAATCTGGTTCATGTTCATTCAATCATAAACTTTCTTTTCTGTTTCATCTCTCAGTTGACTCACCTCCATCAATTGTATATAGTGTGACCTCGGGTGATATTGGAATAACAGATTCTGGTGAACTTTTGGTAACCCCAGGAACCGTTCTTCATCTTGATTGTTTATTTTCACGAACAAATGGAGACCCAGAATGGACTTGGACAATGGCTCAAAGGTATTTTATCCATTATTGCTCTATTTTGTGGAACCATTCTTTTCAAATCTTTCTTGGCAAAATTTTTCAACCCCCTTATGAATCAGTCATTTCAAGTTTTTTTTGATTTTTCAAAAGCTGATGCTAGTTAGCTTTCAGTGTCAGAAAATGATGATTCTCATCATTTTGATAAATTGGAGTAATTATTGAAATCCAATTCTCGAGTTTACCTTTTCCATCAAAACATTGAAGGAGTGACAGTCTATTAAGGAAACAGAAATTTTATTTCTAATTCAATATTACAAGAAGATACACGATTATTAATGATCGTAAAGCTCTTTTTGTCGAGTATGCCACAATCAGTTATCATCGAAAAGACCCGATTTTTCGAAAAAAACTATCGTCTGAATAAGAAATTTAAAAACTGAAATCTTTAGCTGTTGGCGAATTTCATTCAAATGTTCGCGTCGTCAAACACTATCTATTGTTCAAAGGAGTTTGTGCTTGGAATGTCCTTTCGAGTTAAGAGAAGAACTTTATAGGTTTTTAGGACCTTAAACGCTGAGTCCATTAGTGCTACACGCAATATATCTGATCCAGAGTATATGAGACAATCGAGGTCAAGTTGGAAACTTCGACCGCCTTTTGTACAGTTTTCTGAGCAGATTTTTTCATCAAGCTCATTTTTCTGATACAACTTTTGACGATCAATCAGAAAATGGACTTATTTCGTGAGATAACATTTTTTCGGTAATGTGACTAGTGACTGTAATCAGTAACTATTGTTAAAATTTATCGCGTTTGCTCAAATCGATATGGTGTTACTGAATTTTCCGATTATAATTAGAAACTTAAACTTAAACGGACTTTTCTCAAATTCTTTATTGGTAACTTATAATGACAAAAGTTAGAAAACTTTTAGTTTGTAACTAATCATAGAATTAACGGGCAATAAATTTGCCATATAAGCTCATGCAGCAAAACCCCAAGCTACAGGCCCGGGATTGGCAACGAAGCTCCAGCTCCAGCTCCACCTTCACCACCACCGCCACCGCCAGCATTAGCATTTAAATTCAATCCAGCTCCAGCTCCAGCTCCAGCTTCAGCTCCAGCTCCAACTGCAGCTCCAATATCACGGTCCTGTGCTGACGCAGGGTTGAACATAGCAATTATAGCCATGAAAAAGACAATCGATACATCACTGAAAAGTTTCATTTTTCTTTATCGAGACACTTTTAATTTTTAATGAACAAATCGTTAACTGAGGTAAATAGATATACTGAAACTGATGCTGAAAATGATGATTTAACATGTTCAAAATTTCTTTCTATACTAATTCTCATTATCAGCTTGTTTGATCAGCTGCATTTTGCGATTTTGTCTGAATAAATAATCTAGTCATAGCATTGAACGCAACAGATGAAACAATATTTATGATGTACCTGACATTTTCTTTTAATTTCACGTGTGTTTGTAGCAAAAACTCACCAGCGGTTAATGATACGAATCTCAGATTAAATCTGTAACTTTCAGAAGATTGAAATAAAAAATGTGAATACTCAAGTTCACTTCATTATTCGACCCATTACTGACATTTTTAGTTAATTTCCTGAGATAGCAAAATTTTTCAGATTTTTCCATTTTACATCATAATGAATATTGACAAAGAATATGAGTATTTCAATATTGCAAAAAGTCTCTTTGATGTTCTGTATAGCCTTTGAAAGCATGTAATAATAAAAATTATACAATTTTTCAGCCTCAAGTTTGCCCAGTTTCTGCTTCACAATAATTCTATTTTTAAATTTTGTTTTTGACCCTTTGATGCTCATTTAAATTGATAAGACTAAAAGTCAATTGTATAAGCAATGGAGATTTCGATTAAAACTAATCTTATCGATTTAAATGCGTATCTTTAACTGATTGATGGGCGAAACTTAATTTTCTAAGCTGTATTATTATGAATGATTTTCAATACGGTCTAGTAATGCTGGGTTTATATTGATATGATAAGCTTTAAATAGCACTAATTGGCTCGTTTCTACAAACGTACAATGTCCTAACCCTTGAATCGAAAGTTGGACTCATTTCGTTAACATTTAAAAGTATATAAACAAAATTCCAAATGAAAACAAATCAAATATCATTTAGATAGCCAGCCGTCAGTCATTTCAGCTGAATTAAAGTTATATAAATTGTAAACAAAAGATCAAAAGATTAGCATTCAAATTTCAAGCTGTTTATTCAGTTGAACCTCAGTTTTACTGAAAACTTTGCTTACAATTTTTTTGTTTTTTTACACCGAGTGATTGGCAGAATAATTTGAGAATGGCACAAATGCCCTACTCATAGAATTTTCAAATAGAAATTTCAGTCTCATTTCAAAAATTAATCAATTTAATTGAAAAGCGTATATAATCATCACATGGTAAAGCATCCGACACAAAACGACAATTGGGTTAGATCCCCACCTATTGATCAGTATTACTTAAATAGAAGCCAAAAATGACTTGAACTTAATTCAATTCTGTAACTAACAAATTCAATGAATAAGGAAGTTTACTATTAAGGTATGAACAGTAATGTTTTGGACTAATTTTTCAAAATTTAATTGCGACAGTTATAGACTTACAGGCACCATGTTATCGTCAAAATAAAGCTAAACTTTTCAACAACGTTGTGAAAAAATTAATTAATTTCGATAAAAAAATGTCAAGTAATGGCCTTAAATAGACAGAGGCGTCAAAATCTGATTTTACCTTTCGTCAAAAACCATATAATATTTCCAATAGAAAAAAGACTTTTCAAAAGCGGACTTAAATTTCGATTATTTCAAGAGATTATTTCCAAATAAAAAAAGCAAAAGGTCACTTTTCTTGTGTTGATGAAGTTCTGATTTGACTTTATTTTGACGATAACATGGTGCCTGTAAGTCTAGTATAACTGTCGCAATTGAATTTGAAAAAATTAGTCCAAAACATTACTGTTCATACTTTATAAGGAAGAAAATTATATTTCAATCTGTTCGTCCAATCAATTTGTTCCGCATTTACCCAACTACCTACAAAGCTGACGAGTCTCTATGAAAAATGAATTAAATGATTTCGATGAGCTCGCAGTGGCATATTTTTTGGATTTTTTCGAAAAACTCGCGAGCATTATGAAGAGTAACGTTGATCATATTTGCATTTTCAAATGATTGTATCTTAAAAGATAAGATAAAAAGTTTTTTCAAAATCACTTTTACTTGAACTCTTGATATTACTCGATGAAGCTGAACCAATGTTTCATTAAAAATAACAGCTTTTATTTTATGCTTATTTTAACATTTGTGTTTATTCAGTTTATAACCTTTGATTACGAATAACTTGAATAAATTATCGATAAAGTCGAGACGTAAACCTTGAACTATCCAATTACTGAGATAAACAGATGAATCATGATACTTATACTGATAATATTCTATACAATAATTTAAAAAAATCTTCATTTTTTCCTGCGTCAGTTTAACCGAAATTGAAAATAAGAAATGTAGTAACGCAATAGAGAGAGAGAGAGTAAAAAGTTCAGAATATTGCCGATTAAACTACTTGAGATAACATATCAAAAGCTTGGTTGTAAGGAGCGTAGCTTTTGAACGAGAAATCCTGTTCAAATCGAACTCATTTGAAGCTTTCAATTTATCAAATTAAACAGAAGGTCTAGAAAGAAGCTTTTGAAAAATCAAAAAATGGAATGCAACATAACAATGTTGCCATATTTGGATACCATAAGTTGAAAAAGCACTTGTCACAAGTTGAATAATGAATGACGATTTGATATATGAGTTTTCCAGACTTGGCTATGATTTAACCTCTAAATCTATCATGAACTATTACCGGATAACCTGGAAAAATGAAGGATGAGTATAACTTGACGGAAAATCCAAGTCACTAGATGATCAGATCAAATCGAAAAATAGTCAAAGTTAATCTTGAAAATATTAGCTGAAATGGCTAATAAAAGGATCTTTCAGATTTGGTTCAACTCAACTTGAAAACATTTGAAGAGTTTTATTTTACAATTGTCATTGTCATGTTTCTGGCTTAACATGTGTAGTTTTGCATAACGCTCTTTTATCACATTTCCAACTGAAACCTTTGCTCACATAATGCTTACTTAATGTTGAATCAAACGCCATTTTGGTATAATTGAACCAATCAGTATGTGATGGAATCAGTTTATTTCAAGATTGAAAATAAAATACGGGCTTAATTATGACTCGGATGCATTGAGCTTGTTTCATTCAATTTTTATTCTTCTGTTAATAGAGACTAGTCATTCATGTTGATTAATTTTTCGTCAAGACTTTCACTTGCAAGTTGACGAAGTTTGAATTTAATTATGTAAGAAAATTTGAATGTTATCTTCTCTGTTCAGGAAAAGACAAAATGGCACCCAAAGAAAATTTTATCTGATCGAGAATGTTTAGAGAAGATCTTGAGTGAAAATATTTTTGTCTCTTCTAAAAATAAGGTTGATTCTTTCAGTGAAAATGCTGGCAAATGATGTAAACAATGTGAGCCTGATAAAAAGGGTGAAGAATAATGAATGTTGAGATTGGTATTTGGTGGTAAAAGGGAATGTTGAATACTCAGATTATTGCGTAGTTGCTATGCAATCGAGTCCAGTATATTTTGTGCTAAAGAAAAGGTGAAAACAGAAAATGCTTATGAATAGAACAAGAAGAAAAAAGTAAGATTTTCTCTCTTATATGCCTTAAATTATTCTATTCTTTTGAGATGAAAGTCTTGAATGATGAAGGCAATGCCAAGTTTCCAAAGATTTTCATTATATACTGAATAAATGTCAGAATATGTATTGAATATAATGTTTGACTAAGAGCATAATAAAATCTCTGGGAATATCAGAAAGTTAAATAACGAATGATCAAGTGAAAACTCGAGTTCATTCTCGAGTGCGCAAGTTTATATAAAAACCTTTTTTTCGGCCTTTTCCATGTGGAAAAGTGGAAAATGCAAAATGTGAATAGAACAGCTTAAATGTTCCAATGAGGCAAGCGAAGATGGTAGCACTTTTTGAATGAAATTTTTCCCACTTTTCTTTTCTGGCTTCTCAGACTAAAAGTGACTAAATTTTTCAATATAATGTTGGATATAAAAAGCACAGAGTTTCCCTTTGATTGAATATGTTTAGACTTTTGCTTTGTTATGAGATTATTTAATCCTCCCTCATTTCCTCATCTTCAACCCCTTTATCCTCTTCTTCTCCCCCTCAATCATTATATATAAAAACATGTATCTTCAGTTGGTCAATTAAGTCATTAAATACATCTATTTTGGTTAAGAACCCTCTTCTCATTTGTTACCTCGTAACAAATCTCGGTACCTCTCGCAATCCTGGATTGATTGTAGTGTCTACTGTGTTTTACTTTTGTGTTAATTTCTTAAGTGTTTCTCAAATTGACTTGGTCAATAGTCTTTAGCCCTGGGCTCAGTGAATTGTTACATCTTTAACATTCGCCAAAATAGCGGGTAAAGGAGAAAAGAAATCTTTAACCAAAGGTACCAGTTCTAGTGTTGAGACAAGGTCTACATCAAAAGGATTTAATTTTGTTCAGTTGGTAACCGAGAAGCGGAAACAAAAAGGTGTTATAATGGAATTAAGTGAAGCAGCTAAAACTGATATGATAAAAATAATGGCTGATCTCATCCAGACAAATAACGCTCAGATGACTAATATCTTCCAGACCAGTATTACTCAAGCTACTAGTCAAATGACTAATTTGATTAATGAGAAGATATCTAGTGCTCCAGGAGCTTCAACAAGTGAACCTTCACCCGTTCAAATAAGTGAACCTCCAGGAGATTCATCAATGTTCAATACTAGTTTCATGCCGAATAACCAGACCCTTGGTCAAAGCAACGGTCGAAAGACCTTCTTCAAAAATGGTCCACCACCGAAATTCTCTGGTAAAGAAAGTGAAGCTTCAGGTTGGCTTCGAAGATATGAGCAAACCTGTACACTTAATGGTTTATCTGGTGATGAATTTCTTCATGGTGTTGGATGGTGTTTTGAAGGCATGGCCTCAGAATGGTTTTGGTCTCGCATTGTTGGAACTAGTCAAGGACTAAACTGGCCTGATTTCAGGAAGAAATTCTGTGCTGTTTTTATTAATGAAGAGGAAAGATCTCGATTGTTACACAATATCAGTGGTAGGTTTCAGAAACCGGAAGAGAGCTTGAAAAGCTATGTATATTCAATGCTGTCTATGATTAAAGAATATGACTCTTCAATGGATGAAACAAAGGTGATTGGTTACATTACTCAAGGTATGAGAGAAATCTATAAGTTAACTGTTCTCTCTTATCTTCGTACTCATGGTCGTACTATGGATAAATTGGAAGAAATTGTACAAGATCTGAGTAGTCAGAAATTTGTTTCACGTTCTAATTTTAAGGGAACCGTTAAGACTAGGACTCCAGGAGTCTCTAATTCTTATTCCCATGGACCTGGTCCATCAACTTCTCAAAGACAAGAGAGTCCCAGGACGCCGTCACATGATCTTATATGTTACAATTGCATGGGTAAAGGTCATGGTGTTAGATCCTGTAAAAGTCCCAAAGATACTAACCGTATCAAGCAAAATGCTGAACAGGTTAAAAGACAGAGGAGTGGCAACATTTCCGCTTCCGCTGTTAGTAACTGTAATATTAACAGTTTTAAACCAAAGGTGACGTTATTGGTCAATGACAAACCAATAACCTTTAAAGTTGATTCAGCTGCTGATGTTAGTGTTCTTAGTGAAAAGATTTGTAAAGACAATCAAATTAAAATTGAACCATGGCTTGGTTCGTCAGTATCTGTCGCTGATAGTAGGACAGTTAAACCAGTTGGCAAGGCCACAGTTCACATTAAAGGTGATGACCTTGATGATACTATTGATATTTGCGTATTACCTGGTAATCAGCAAGCTTTACTTGGTAATGATTTCAATCAGGATCATGGTTTATTATTGGATTATGTTAATAAAACTGCTGTTTATCGCATCGCATCCAAACCGAGCTCCAGGAGCAGAATTGAAGTATCTTCAGTTGAAATACTGAAAGATTATCCAGAAGCTTTTGCTAATGATCAAAGTGATGTTGGGTTAATTGAGAATGTTTATCACAAGGTGAATACTGGAGATCATCCTCCAATTTACCAAAAACCCTATCAAGTATCTGTTAAGAACAGAAATATTGTTCAAGAGCATCTTGATTCGATGCTTAATGCTGGTATTGTTGTTCCCTCGGAAAGTCCTTGGGCTTGTCCTATTACTTTAGTTGATAAGAAGGACGGTGGTAAAAGATTTTGTGTGGATTACCGGAAGTTAAATGATATTACTGTTTCCGACAAGTATCCGATTCCTCGGATTGAAGATGGCCTCGACCTATTGGAAGGAAGTAAAGTATTCTCAACACTTGATATTGCTGCTATGTATTGGCACATCAGGATGGATCCTAGTGACCAATGTAAGACCGCTTTCATCGTACCCCAGGGGTTGTACGAGTTCGTAAGAATGCCTTTTGGATTGAAGAATGCACCTGCGACTGCTGTTCGTGCTATCAATGCTATCCTTGGTGGTTTAAACTATGTTGATTGCTATGTTTATTTTGATGATATCATTGTGTTTGGGAAATCACAAGCTGAACACGATACGAGACTTCGTTTGGTCCTGGACCGCTTGAAAGAACATAATGTTAAACTTCGTCGACACAAATGTACTTTCTCTACCAATCGTATTGCTTATTTAGGACATCAGATTGATGATACTGGTATCAGACCAGACCCTAATAAAACCGCTTCTATCTCATTGATGAAGCCTCCTTCAAATGTTCATGAGATTAGACAATTTTTGGGCCTGGCCACAACTTACCGTAGATTTATCAATGGTTTTTCAAAGAGAGCTTACCCTCTCAATCATCTTTTGAAAAAGGATGTTCCATTTGTTTGGAGTCAAGAACAACAAGAGTCATTCGATGACCTCAAAAATGCTTTGACTTCACCTCCAGTTTTATCCTCTATCATGGATGAAGGTGAATTGGAATTGAGGACTGATGCCTCTCAAAAAGGTCTTGGTGCTTGTTTGCTTCAGAAGCAAGATGGTGTTTTGAAACCATTAATCTTCATAAGCAGGACACTGAACCCAGCTGAAAAGAATTATGGTGTCACAGAACAGGAATGCTTAGCAATAGTTTGGGCTATTACTAAGTTACGTCATTACCTGTATGGTCGAAAGTTCGTTGTTGTTACGGATCATTGTGGACTTTGTTGGTTTAAAAGTATAAAGCATCCTACTGCTCGTTTAGCTAGGTGGGCATTGAAACTTCAATCGTTTGATTTCGATGTCAAGTATAAGAGTGGTCAATTACATAAGGATGCTGATTGCTTATCCAGAAATCCATTGGAAACCGTTGAGTCTGACTCTGATGATTTGGATCAGATCCAAATATGTTCTATTGATGAATCTGATGATTCATTACTTTCAAGTAATCAAAAAGAAGATGAATTTTGTAAAAGAATCGTTTCACTTCTTAATTCAGAACAATTATCAAGAAGAGCCATGAAAAGAACGTCGAAGAAATTTACTCTGGTTGACAATATTTTGTATCGTAATTGTCAAAGTAAATTATTGCCTGTTTTACCAAAATCCATGGTAGCTAAAATACTTGAAGAATCTCATGATCTTCCTTCTGGTGGACATTTGGGTTATGCGAAAACTCTATCCCGTCTTAAAGCAAGAGTTTGGTGGTCTAAAATGGACGAGGAAGTCAAGAAATATTGTGTATCGTGTCATTCATGTCAAATGCGTAAACCATATTTGAGCCAGGCTCGTGGTAAAATGCAACTCCAGGAGATTGCCAGTAATCCCTTCGAAACTGTTTCAATGGATCTCTTGAGTTTACCTAAATCCGAATCTGGTTACAATTATTTGGTAGTGGTTAATGACCAATTGACTAAATTTGCAATGGCAATACCAATAACTGATGCTACAAGTACAAATGTAAAAGAAGCTTTTCATCATGGCATGGTATTACGGTTTGGAACACCTAAGAAGCTAATAACTGATCGTGGTAAAAATTTGATGTCAGAGGAATTCCAGGAATACCTCAAAAGTATGAACATTACTCATACTCCTACCTCTGCTTATCATCCAAGAGCCGATGGCCAAACAGAACGCTTCAATTCCGTATTAGGTGTTGGTCTATCTATATTTGCTGAAAATAATCCGGAAAGTTGGGAAAAATATGTTGATGAACTTTTGTTTGCATACAATACTTCTACGCATGCGACAACTGGCTTCCCGCCATTTTATCTTGTTCATGGTTTCGAACCAAGTCTCCCGTTAGAACGTCGAGTTGGTGCTGCACCTATATTGAGAGGGACTATTGAGTCCAGTCCATTCAATCGACTCAGAGTCGCTCGTAATTGGGCTCGTGAGCAAATTATTAGAGCTCAAGGCAAAGCTAAACAACGTTTCGATCGATCTAGAGTAGACGATAACTTCAAAGTTGGCGATTTAGTAAGTCTAGCACAACCTCGATTGAAGAAAGGTAGTTCGAAGAAGTGGAATAAACCATTCAAAGGACCATATCGGATTATCAAACGCAAAGGACCAGTGAATGTTGAGTTGATTAACTTAAAAGGTCCGGCAAGAACTCAAGTTGTACATGTTGAACGTTTAAAACCTTATAATAGTCGTAACATTTGACAATTACTGCAAAGATTATTGTCTAACACAATAATCATTCGTTTGAGTTTGGCGCCTCAGAGGCTAACTATTTGGTCAACGACCCCTATCAGATTACATAATCTTGATGGTCATTTGTTAATTAACTCTCAAAGTGAACACATTAATCTTTTTCAAATTGTTCAATTTAAAAAAAAAGCCAAATTTATTTTTGTGAAAATGGAGTTTCCACGCCTCATAGAACAAGAGTTCGTTTACAGTGAACAAAATTTCGTGGAACGAGATCGAGCTATCGAGTTCAAGTGCCTTCTATGCCTCGATATACCCTTCGAACCCGTCAAACATGGCGAGTATACAGGATCGATTAGGCCCAGGGCCAACTATCAATCCTGTTCTGCTGTTTTTTGTAACAATTGTTATGATAAATATTATACATTGAATGAAACAGATTGGTACGGGTTCTTACGTTGCCCTCAAAATTGTGGAAGGTCGATGACCAATCAAGACGGCCTGGCCGATAAAGTCCCTCTCCGAACAGTTGATATTCTCCATAGACTTGTGGTTAAATGTTCATTCGAAGCCTGTGATGAACAAATGGCTTTTTCAAGCGTCTTGGATCACCAAAGAAACTGTAGGTTCAACCCAAGAATTTGGTGTTCTACATGTGCCATAGAGAAAACTGAAGACCATAATTGCCGCCAATACATAGAGTCATTAAAAGAACGAATTCGAGAGCTCGAAAGTTCGCAGCAAGTTCGTGGTCCAGGACCAATTCCACAACCAGCGCCATCTAGCAGCGAAGGCCAGATAACTGGGTTATCAAATTCTGTTCAAGTTCTTCATCGATATGGAACTGGTGCAGACGTGGTTGTTCATTTTGGTGGTCAAACCAAAGTATATAAAAGAGTCCCACTTGAAGTTTTTGGTAGGGAGCTAAGAGCTCGAGTTGAGCGTGATTTTGGTCAGCAAGTCGGTCAAATCATACATGTCAATCATAGAGAGGTGTTGAATAACATAGCACTTCGACAAGCTGATGTCCGGCATAGACCAACACATCTCATTGCCTTACCTGTCGATACGACATTGACTTTGGGTCAGACCCTCAACATAACCATTCAAGGTCCTGGACAAGTCATTTAAAGAAATCGAGACGATTTCACTCGGACGGGAGATTTGTTATGAGATTATTTAATCCTCCCTCATTTCCTCATCTTCAACCCCTTTATCCTCTTCTTCTCCCCCTCAATCATTATATATAAAAACATGTATCTTCAGTTGGTCAATTAAGTCATTAAATACATCTATTTTGGTTAAGAACCCTCTTCTCATTTGTTACCTCGTAACAGCTTGCAGAGTTGTTCATTATTTATCAAGGTATGGTGATTTGTTTCTATTTTCACATGGAGATAACAGGATTACAAGTGGAAAATGCATATTGACTAAGCATGTTAGTTGGTTCATTTTTGCTTGTTCAATTTGCTTCTCTAGGATGAAGTGATGATAAGACAACAAAAAGCTGAAAAAGGCTGCAAAAGGCTATAAAAGGCTCCCAGCTAATAAGGAGTGGGTGAAAGGCATCAAAAGATTAATAAAAGGTGACAATCAACTCTAGTAAAAGATGAGAGTTTCTATCAGCATGCAAAATTCAAGCGAATCGGTGAAGAGGCAAAATCTCAATGGAATCGGCTCTCATCCTTTGCTTTTTATGCATGCATAAAGATAATGATTTTGTGAAGCCGTTTTAATGGCGCATATTTGAAAACATTTCGGCGACAAAACTTTTTAGCAAAATGGTTTAGCCTTGGCATAGCAGTCAATGAGAGATGTAATATGAAAGCGATGACATGCGGATCTTTGCAGACTCTGTCTTAATGAAGAGCTCATAATGCATTAAAAATAGTGGAGACTAGCAAAATTTTGCAGTTAAACTTGATTTTACACACTTATGGTTGCACGCAATGAAAATTTTTGAAATCGTTGCGAAAACATTGCGAAAATTTAAACTCGCAACTTGCTTTTAATGCAAAATGAACAGTTTAGTGAAAAATCATGGAAAATTCAAGTTTAATAATTTAACAAAAGCTTGCACGATTTCATTCACTGTTATTCAAATGCGAAATCACATATTAACGATTGAAGATAGATGGCAAGTATTGAAATGACATTATTAACCAGAATCGTAGAATATTGAAATTTCTTGCATTAAAAGTTCGTTTTTCCATAAACGCAATCGTAAAAAATATTCAAAATAAAAGTTGATTCCAATCGAGTAAAGTATGCTAGAAAAAGGTAAAAATGAGTTTTTGTGTCACGATATCTTTACGCTCGCAAAGCATAGACATTTAAATAGCAAATATCAGTAAATCATCATTAATCTGCAACTTTTGGTACTTTTCGAAGAGAGTTTCACAGTGAATTTTCCGAGTTGAGAGATTCGAAAGAAAATGGTTTCAGTGATTGCAAACAAGATGAGTTTCTGTTCAATTAATTTCTATTTTATTCTTGCAGACAATATCCAACTGGATGGGCTGTAAGTGAAGACTCGCGAAACTGGAAATATCGTTTATCTGTATATTACACAAATGAAAAAGACTCTGGCCAATTCAAATGTACCACACCCAAAGGACATTTTAATAGCATTTCCATTAAAGTAAAAGGTAAGCCATGAACTAACACTTTGATTTCATAATTTATTAAATCATCAACATTTCACTCGTCTCATTGCGACTCAAAAGGTGCAATCTTTCCATTGACATAACAAGCTTTCAATACAAGACTCTTTTCAAAATGGTTTACACTTTTAAACTTTATTTTACTCTCGAGAGTTTGTCAACAATGTTACCTTCAACTTCAACTTGTAACACAATTGCAATCATTTTTTTCTCGTTTCCCGATAAATGTTTAAACAAGAGGTGAAAACACGAATGAATCCAAGATTCGAAACTTGTTTTCTCTCCTTCCTGATAGCGATATGATTTATTAATACATTGATTAGCAATTATAAAAATAGTAAGTTGACGATGGCAAAGCAAGTTAACAACCATTGATTATACTAATAATGGTTACCTGGAATCGTGAGAGAGTAAAATGTCAATAACACATTTCATCTTCTCGCCTAATCACCATCATGTAAGTGGTTAGAGTTGGAAAAGGACAAGAAAATTGTATTATGAATACTTGTTTGAATGATGAAATGGAGGAGGAAGAAGAAGAGAGGGAAGAAAAATGTTGTAAATGGTTCCATGAATGAGCAAAGGAAATGTTGGAATATCATCGATCACAATTCTTTAACCAACAAAATTTTGTTTTTTTTCTTTCTCTTCTTTTCTCTACTTTTCTATTCATCATTATTTTCACCCAACATTTGAGCATTCTCAAGGTAGTGCAACCAATTTCAAGCAGAAACCCAAAAGTGTTTATTATTATCATTATCAATGTTTATGCTCGTCTAACATGGAAATAATGTTTACTACAAGACAACATGAATTGAATCACATGATTATTTGCCAACTTTTCAGTTCTATAGTTTTTATCTCTTTTCTCTTCATTCTATTATCTCGATTGTTATTATCATGTTACAGAGTAAAATGTTCAATATTCACTTTTACTCAATCATTATTGAATTTTGTTTCTCAAAAAGAAAATGTTTTTGAAGGAAGAGAAAAAAACAAGAAAATTATTGAAGTAATAAGAAGAAAAAAAAACTATTTCTTTTTGTTGGGAAAAAACAAAGGAATATATTATTCCTTCAGATTCCAAGAATTTTTGTGTAAACATGAGTCGACAGTTTTATCCAGTTTCTGTATTCAATTTTTATTCCAATTCCGAGTTCAAGTGGTTTCCCATCATGAAATGGTCTTTTTATCTTTTGCACTTCAACTGTTATACGATTCACATTTTCTTTGGGTTTACCTTTTTTTACCCTTTAGTTGGAATCAGCTTATTGGCTTGATTTTAGCTTCTTAATGATACGGGATAATAAGAAATTGTGATTATCTTGGGTCATCATGAGAATCATCTGAAGATGCCAATTATATTTGCAAGTCTTGCGAGGATTCATCAACATTTGCTGCTTTATAACTTGCAGATTTATTATCATCATCATTATCATCCGAACTCATTAATGTGATCAACAGAAATGATGGAAACTCGTGAAAAGTCAACTTTTCTTGTCATCATTTTAATCAAGCTAAATGTTGAAGGAAAAATTATCCTTCAAGTTAATGAGAAGCTTAACATAATGAACTTGGTAACAGCCAAAATCACTTTCAAAGTAAACTAAATGCTTTTCCTATTAGCAAATCTTGTCCAATATTTGTATCGATATCAAATGAATTGCCATAAAATTGGATAAACCTGACAAATTAATTGTCTCTTCATTGATATTGTGAAAGTGAAAATAAAACGTTTCCAATGAAAACACAAAACTCGACGTCTTTCAATGTTATTACAATATTAAATGTCAATAATCTTTACCAAAGATTTTATTGAACATTAAATTTTTGCTCTTTTTTCATTTAAAGCATTTGAACTTTGATGAGTTGACAAAATGGAATAAATTGTTGAGGAAATATTTTTTCTATTGAATAATATTCTTTTCTCCTTTTTTACGCTTGAAACTGTCAGGTTGATTTGTTGGGATGGATTTGCAAATTGATAAAATTGATTCTTTGCTTTTAAACTTATTTTCCAATAAATGACCAGTCAGTTGTAAAAATGCATTACAATATGTTTAACAACATTTTCACTCCCAGTTAGCCATTTTATTGATAGCGTCCATCTTTGTTGGATAAACATTTACTTGTATTAATGTAAACATTGATTTTGACATTTTCACTTGAAAACTTTGTTGCTTTAAAAATGATGATAAATGCTCTTCTTTGAATAGCTTTGGAAGAAGAAGAGCAAAAAAGGTGAAAAAACAAATAAAAGAAATTGATATTTATTAAAGTTTATATTAAAAAATGGGAAATAATAATAATGTTAGGAAACTCGTTTCCATTAGAGTTTATCTTGTCAAAATGAAACACAAAGTGTTGTGGTTAAGGTAGAGTTGAAGCTGAAATGTTGATACATTTTGACTGTTTGTTGAACACCATTGACCAAATAATGTTGCAGCAAATAATAGTGATGATGAGATGGAAAGAAGAATAAGAGTTTTTTTTCTCATCATTTCAAGTAAAACTGGGAATGAAATGAGATTTACAAGATGTGAAACAAGTACTGATGCTATCCAGACAAGGGAAAGATAAAGAATGATGGAAGTGAAGGTGAAATGGGAAAGTCAATGGGAACAAGAGCGATCATTGTTGAACACAGTTCATCTTGAAAATGAGCAGCCCAAAGAATAGGTTAGACTGTCAGATATGGTTTTGGTATAAACTAGAGAAGGTGAAATAAGAGTTTATATTTGTTTGGTTGTAAAACAAAAAATTGAGGCTCTTGGGAGGTGAAACAAGGTTGATAGCAATTGTAGCTGGGAATTTATACCTTCAAGGTATTGTGTACATTTTTGTTTAACAAGAATTCAGTTGAATAAAGAAGCAATTTTACCATTGAAAAATTGTGACCAGAGGAACCTGCTTTACTAATTTATTTTGTTTCATCTTTCATTGTCCTTTACTTTTACCTTTACTGGCATTGCTGTACTTGATGCTTGCTTTTTATTTACTACTTGTATCAAAAGTTATCACGGGAAATGAGCAAAGAAACTAGTAAAATTATTCTGCCAATAATGAGGTGGAAAAGATCAAGAAGAATGGTCATAAATTTATCTGTAAAATTGAGGTTTCAATGGATAAACAGCTTGCTATGGAAATTTGTATCGAGTTAATGAATGTTTCATTAACGCGAAAAAAGGAAGCAAAATTTTATTGCTATTGTAACTTCGTCAAAAATTATCTCCTTTAAAGTTGATCAAATTTTAATACAAATGAAAGTCAGGTCAGTCAATGACAACTGCATTTCATTTTGGTAAACATTATTTTGAAAAACCACAGCTTTTCATTTTTTCTCATTTTTCATCAACAATAGTTTGGAATTGGTCATTTCTTTTTGACAGCTTTCAGTACTCTTCTTGTCCTGATGAGTCCATCATTTCTGAGTTATCAGAGTTGAAGAGCTGCATTGACATAACATTTAATTATAATCATCATCATCATTCTTTAACCAGATAATGTTCATCTACCATGAGAAGATGACAAGAGAATGAGAATGCGAGAAAATAATCTCAACTGAATAAACTTTCTTTTACCACGCAATAAATCTTTTCTTTACATTTTCTTTGTCCTTCAAACCCTTCATGCTATTTACCTGTTCTTGTTTGCTTTAAATCATGATTCTCTGATGATGATGATGTTCTTTGCTTGAAATATGATTCACCTTTATCTACCAGAACCGCTAATTTAGTTACAATTACCACGTGAAACTTGAGTTAATAACTTTTCTTTTCGATTCGCATCTTCAAAAATTACAGTTTATTCAGAAAAGGATTATTCAATCTGATCTGATATTGCTCCTTGTAAAAAGGTAATCAATGATTTTGCAGGACTAAAAGGCAAAAGAGAAAAAAGACATTTCTATTCATCATGCCAGATGAATTTGATAGTGTTTCAAATGAAGAGAATCACTTGAATTAGAAAGAATTAAGACGAATGTTTCAGCAAATCTCTTTAACAACATTTATTAGGCTTTTAATTCAAGAAATTTGAATGGATTTGATTGGAAAAAGCACTAAATGAATTGATTTTCCAACAAAACGAAGTCCTAATTTTGTTCACATTGGAAAAGTTATAAATAAAATTTCTATTCAAATAAGTTAGTTAAGAGGGCATCTTAGTTAAAAGTTAACTGTGAAGTAATGTCCTTTAAGCATCTACAAATATGGGTTCAGAGTCAAAACCAAGAAGGAAATAGAAAGCAAACTAGAAAGATTGAAACTCGAGAAAGTTGATTTTCGGTGAACTGTGCCTTTGTCTCAAGAATATTAAACCTTTCAATCGTCATTCTCTATCAACCAAGTTATTTTATTGTATAATAAAGCTGAATGCCGGAAAGATTCACATGCACCTCAAGTACCAAAAAACCATCTATCCAAATCTAACTCGAAAGTCGATATTTCTGTATCCTATCCATTCATTCGAGCTTCTTTACTTTGCGTTTCTAAATCAGGAACATCTATGTTTTGTCTTTCTCTAGATTGCTTTCACTATTCGGGCGCATTACTTAATATATGGGCACGCTTTATTGTTTAAAGCTAAAGCTATTGATTCAGACGTTTCCGAATATTTTGTCCTTTTTATTACACCAGCAAAATACTCGTGTTTAACATTTCCAAGTCTATCCTGTTGGGAAATTGATGTAAAGTGTTAATAAAAGTTGATGAGAAAAACGAAGTAAAATGGTGAAAATAGGAATAAATAATTATCGCTGAGAATATCGAGTTTGTTGCTTGGTTGAGTCTTAACTTTTGATGAAAAACGAAATTGGTGAAGAGAATAGAGAATGAATTAATTCTTCCATTTCAATGAAAATTAATTAGTTTGGTAAAATTTAATCAAATTGACTCTATTATTATTTACATATTATTTGACTCTGTGAGCAGGAAAATTGTGCTCGATCAACATTATTTTCAACATTATTTTACGACGAAAAAAAACAATCGCAAACAAAAAAAGATTGTATTCAATTCAATTACAATAATAAAAATTTGATCAGAATTTTGTTCAAAATTTTATTCAAAACTTGATAAAGAATCTCAAATGTAATAAATTCATCTCTAACCATTGAATATTTATCGAGCTTCGAATAAAATATTCAGAAAAGAAACTTTTGGTCAATTTTCTGTTGCTCACTTTTCTTCTGTTCAGATAAAGTTTCAATGTTTTAAACTGCAAAATCGATGTTAAATGGTAAATGTTTTCTGTTCATTTCATGAATTTACCTTTTTCATCGTTTCTGTTGTCTCTTGAAATTAAATGGCATTCTAATAATAATAATATCATTATGATTGTTAAACAAATGACAGAGAAAAACTCATTAAATATTATATTTAACTTTCATGTTGAACTGAGCAATAATTGAATAATGTTAACTTGTTCAGGGGAAAGAAGGGAAACAGGCGAAGAGGAGAAAAAAAAGAGTTGAACATGAAAATTCGTCAAATCACATTTGGCTTTAAGTGATGAGAAGACGATGACAATGATGATAAAGAGATGATGAGCTTTGTTCATTTCTATCTCAACAAGTTAAACTTCATCAAAACAATTCTCATTATGAACCTTTTCTCCATCAACTCTAATTAACAACAGCCAATCCTCATTCCCAGTTATCAATATTTTTACTCCCTTTATCTTATTCTCATATTGATCCAGGGATTGTCGAGATTCAACTTAAAGTGATTATCATTTGTTTTCACTCAAATTAAATTGACATAAATGAGCAAATTCATCGTTCGAGTTTTACTTTTATTGGATCAATTGTTCATCATCTTGAGGATGAAATTTTCTTTTTCTTTTCAATTCTTTTCTTTCAAAGTCTTTTGTTTCGTTGAGATGATGGACAAAAAAGGATTGGGAAAAGATTAAGTTTTCAAGTTTTATCCATTTTCATGATTCTTTGCAATTGAGAACAATTTTATTGTAATTATCTGAACATCATTTTCATCAAACTTTAGTTTCAATGGACTTTACATTTGTAAATGTCAGATTGGTAAAGATTTGGATGGGAAAAGGTTCGAGTTATAGAGTCAAATGTTCACTGTTTGTGTTTCGATTGCGTTTCAACTTTTGATTAACTCAGCAATCAAGGTTAACAAATTGAATTTTTTCTTCTTCTTCTTCGTTTTTGAATTTTGATGAAAAATGAATTGAACAAGGTTGACTCAAGATGTTAGAAAAATTGATCAATTTTTGTTATTGTTAACTTTTGTGTTAGTTTGGCCTTTTTAATTATTATGCTTGGCTGAACTGGGAGTTGATTTTTGACTTGAAATTATGATAATCATAATGTTAATAGCAATGGTAATAAATAATAATGTTGAGCATCACCATAATCAACTTAAAGTGATCATGAGGAGAAAAGTTCTTTTTCCGAATCTTTCTTTCTTCTTTTATTTTGGGTAAAAGTTTTTTCTCTTCTTTCCAATTTTGTAATGCTCAAGTACAGGGATGCTTAGAAGAAATTAAATGAACTTCTTGAGACATTGAGTGATGGAAGGAATGAATGGAATTAAGAGAGAGAGAGGGAAAAGAAAATGAAGAAAAGGAGAAGAGAAAAGAGGTGAAAATAAGTAATAAGGTATAATAGACAAAGACAAGGAAAAGGAGGATGAAAATGATGATGATGACAGAAGATACGAATGAGAATAAAGGGTGAGAAAAGAATTGAACAAATCAATATTTATCATGTTGGCAAGTCTTTTCATGTTTTTCCCGTTCAAAATGAGGTTAACTAAAGTCTCCATTTATGATGTCTAACCATTAATATCTGTTTATTTAATGATAAAATGAATGAAACTTGATCAATCTGAATATTTTGCACATTTCCAGTGGCTAACGATTTTCCATTTTTCTTTGTGATTTTGGAAAATTTTGATTCCGGTTTCCACGCTTTTCATTTTCATTTTGTCCAAAAATTTTGATAAAAGTAGTAAATACAAAAATTGCTTTCGAGTTAAGAGTTGGGATTTTCTAGGTTTGAAGGAGCATGAAAACTTAGCCCAAAAGTGTGGGCTAAGTACTTAGCCCAAAGCCCACTTCAACAATTTTTACGAGCAATAAGTTGCAGCTTTTCAACTCTTACAGTCGCTCGAAGCGCCAGGTTTGTCCGAGTGATTAATTGACAGAAACAGTAAATTCCATTCAAATCGCATTTTCTGGTTGATTATCAAAATTTACACGAGGAAATGATGCAAAATTCGTCCGCGAAACCTTACAAAAGACGGTGTGAGTTTTCAACTTCGATTTTCTTGAAAACAGTGGATCAGAGTAAATTTTAAGTTTTAATTTCCTCAGTTCGTATGCCCCTAAAAACCCGCAAAGTCCTTTCTCTAAATGAGAAAGTAAATTTTTGGATTTACTTTGATGTTGGTTTGTTTATGTCTCTTTTTGCGTTTCATTGCATATTTGATGAAAAAGATTTCTTGTAATCTCGTGACTTAATCGAGATTACTTTGATTCGATTGTTGATTCAGGAAAAAGTTTGATTGAAAAAAAGGAATAGAAATTATTCGGTTAATCCTGAATCGTTTTGAGCTTTTATTAAACAATTAACCACTTGAATGTTAATAATCTCTTGAAAGGGTGAAATCTCTTGATACTCATCATCATCAACTTCAATTGTAACACATTCAAGGTTTAATTGAAAATAAGCTGTTCAGAAAACCAAAAATTGTATAAT
Organism: Tetranychus urticae; assembly: GCF_039701765.1. Taxonomy (NCBI): domain Eukaryota; kingdom Metazoa; phylum Arthropoda; class Arachnida; order Trombidiformes; family Tetranychidae; genus Tetranychus; species Tetranychus urticae. Next base: position 16,262,598 of record NC_142958.1, on the reverse strand, counting down.
CAAAGCGAACCTTCATTTCGAACGAAGAAAAAAAATAAACATTTTCACGAATCCTTAGTATTTATTGATTGTAGCTGTTGGCTTACATTTGAAGTCGTTTCATGAGCATGGAAAACCATTTTCAACACTTTTTGATTCGTTGTTTTTCTTTGAGAAAAGACCAATTTGACTGTCGAATCTTTGAGTCTGGCTTTGTTATTATATTTTAATATTAGAAAATTGTTCATTTTCAAATCATTTTCAATCTTGATCAAGTCTTCTTTGCTTTGCAATAATTTAATGAATTAAACTAACAAGTTAGTCCTGGAATTGCTTCGAGCAATGAACTGAATAAGTACTAATCTTTTCCAATACTTTTTTTCTGTCTTTCAGCTTAACTTTCAGTAAAGTTTATTTAATTCACTAAAGAGCTTTGAAACAAAGTAACTGAAAAGCCATGTGTTGGATGGAGAAGAAAAGAATTTAGAAGAAAAATTCTGTTAGAATAACCTTGAAGCCAATTTAAACACTTGAAGTGTTTTTTCTTCTTCCCTGTTTTGTGATGGAAAATATTAGAAGAAAGTTCATTTACTTTAGTTTCTCGAACCATTTCTGGCTCATTTGATGTTTTAAATTGTGAAAATGAAACTATATGAAACTCCAGTTTCAGGCAATTAGAGTTATTAAATTAGACTAACAGGCAAAGTCAAACGCCTTTATAATCGTATCTCAATTTAATGATTCAATTTGCAGAGAAAAGGACATCAAAAGAATCGAAAAGCCATTAGAAAAAATCAAAGTTATTTGTTGCATCAATCTTGACAGAATTTCAGATTTCTTTCGTTTCAAAGTCTCAGTGTTTATCAATAGATAACACTTCTATCCATAAATTCATTAAACTTCAAAAACAAAGAGGCGCCTTCGAAGAGAAAGTTTAACTTAGTAAAATCGGGACGAAAAAGAGTCAATAAAGATTCATGTAGAAAGTGTTGAAGCATTTTAGATTTTTAACAGAATGTTTTCATGAAAAATTAACCAGAAAACTTTTACTGTGCATTTAACCAAACAAAATTTGCCGTTTCAAATGACGTTGAACTACTAACATTCAAAACTCTGAAACAATTTATCAAACCAAATGGAAAAGATGTTGATCTGGAAATCAAGTCGTTTGTTTGAGCATCCAACCAATAGTTAGATAAACTTTAAAATCAGTGACAAAAATGTTCTTTTCAGGTTTAATTAGTTTTTTCTTGTTCTCACTCTTATTCAAGTTAGGATTTACTTTTAAGCAAAACCTTTTCGAGATGTAATTCACCGGTGAAAACTTTAAACCTTGCTTCTGTCATTTCTGACAGAACAGTTTCTTGATGAAAAGCTTCATCCTCATCTTATATTTTTAATCTCTGCAGCCTATCAAAGCTCACTCCCAGTACAGGTTTGAGAAAAATGCAAATTCAGATTTTTCACGCAAATCTTCTCTCAATGAACAATTAGCATAATTTTGATAAAACAAGACTCAAAGGCTGAGAACTTCGAATTTCTCGTTTGTTTAAACAAATTCCAGCAATTCCTCTCAGCATGGAATGATGGAAAAGCTCATCTTGAAAATTTACTTTATAACAGAATTTTCCACATCAATCTAGTGAAATAAACTTCTATGAAACCTGAACTTAAGTTCTGAAAAGTTGACCATCTAAAGTGTAATAAACTAAAATTATTGTTCCATGAAAGAGAAGATGAAAAACTAGCCATTAGCTAATTTCATCAGTTTATTTTCTTGAAACTTCATTAGCATTAATTTATTGATATTTGCACATGAAATTCATTGATAATAATGAAACTTTTAACTTGAACAAAAGGCTCGTAAAAACAGAAGAAGGCAAAAAAGTGTAAAAATTATTGTTCCCAATGTACTGTTTATGCATTATAATTTAGTTTTATTTCAATAAAGAAAGCAAAATATAAATAAATAAGTGTAAAAGTGCCTAAAAGCAAGTTGAATATTTGATCAAAAGTTGTTAGCATAAAAAAACACTAATGATTCTGTAAAGTTGTTTCGAGTTGAACTTTATTTTTCGATGAAAGTCAAGAAATTTGTGGCAAAACTTTTCTCTTGTTGATTCTCTTAACCAAGTGAACATTATTATCATTATTATTTCTTATTATTACCATTACCATTATTATTATCTGGTTGAGTGGATATTCACATTTTGTGTGAACATTGATATGAACGTTAACAAAGTTACCAATAATGTAAAGCCTCCAGGGAATCGTGAATAACCAAAAAATCCTTTTAAAGAGTTACCTTTTCTTTTCCCTTTTCCTTCTCATTTTATCATTGCAACAGTTTTATTCATTATCCATTGGAGTAAAACCTACTGAATAATGGTGAGAGAAGCTACTTTTGTTTTCCACTCCAGAAAAGATCATGTCAATAATGATATTATCGCCCATCAAACTGCATCAACTAAAAAAGACTTGTTAGGAACTTCGAAGACTATTTGACGGAAACGGAAAAAAAGGTAAAACTGATTGTTGAGAGAAGAGTGAACAAGAAGGAAACGAAAGAAAAGGTTATTCTCATCTTCATTTGTTACCTTTATCAAGGTAAAGTCTAATAAGGTTACAATTGAATATTTTTTGTGATAACTCAATTTGAAGGGAATGTTCAGTTGCGAGGTAAATTGGTTTATCACAGCTTAATAAAGATCAAGAGTACAAGAGTTTCTGATGCAAACAAAAGGTAAAAAGATGAAGAATGGAGGAAAAATTGGATTAAAAGTTCAATACTTTTTTTCCAAGTTGAAGAATATTTATTTGGCCAAATTTCTGTGGTCAGTTTCGTGTTGGACTCTGGTCTTCTTTCATCTTGTTTTCCATTTTTGACAATGCTCTCAGATTGAAATGAATGTTTGACATGAACTTGTGATGATGTTTCTGATGAGGCTTGATGTTGATTTATTTATGGTTCAATGTCAATGTTTATTAACCTTTACTTTGCTCATTATTTATTTTATTCAGTCTCTTGTCCACCTTTATCATCATCTTTACTGGGCCTATTTTCAATCATTATTTAACCACATCATTGATCCTCTATTTTTTTGCTTATCACTGTCATCTGAATCATTGAGAATGTCCATCAATTGATTAGGCAGAAAGAATGAAACTTTTTTTTTCTTCTTCTCTTTTCCTTCTTTTTACATCATGATTATTATTAATCAATGAAAAACTCTTCTCAATGAAGGATAAATAATGAATTACTTTTCTTCTCAAACAAATGTAATATCATCAAATTTCGGGTTATCAATCATGATAATTCAATGAGATGATCTACTGAATAGGTTTCAGCTATTAATAATAGTGCTATTAATAAAGAGCTTCTTGGCGAAGGTAAACTATTTTCAGGGTAAAATTGAAATATTGATCAAATTCAAATTGAGACTGCTTTTAAATAAGTTTATTGTTTGCTTCCTTGGAACAGAGACAATTTTATTCAAATTTTATTCTCAACTGCAATTTTCAAAGCTCATCCAAAAACAGATTGAAATTAGCTTTTGAATTTCTGATTTTCTTTCAATATTGTGATTGCTTGTGAATAAGTTTCAAATAAAGTCAGACTAAATTTTGATTCGAATGTTGATCAACTGAATAAACGATAATTTTCTAATTGGTAAACTCGAACCCGAGTTTGCTAACTGATAAATACTGACAGTATTGAAAGGAATCGTGTGTTTACCCTCCTTCTGAGGCTGATCAATGGCGTTACAGCGCTTATTTTTCTGCTAATGCTCCATCTCTTGAAAGTGAATAGGATTGCCGAAAAATAGAATTTTTGAGGAAGTGAAAGTTGATTTAGACGACATCGAGCAGGTAACGTTAAGAAAAGACAAGACCAGTTTTATCAAAGAGGAACGTCAACTGAATGCTCTCGATGCATACTTAGTTCAGACTTTGAATTTTGGGCTTCTCTGCAGGAAGTGTTTGCGACTTGACGAGATTGAATAGTTTTGTAACTTGTAACTTGTGCGAGCAAATTGCTGTCGCACCAAAGAAATGTTTCTGCTTTAGTAAGCTGTATTAGATGCATTGTATGGTTAGAATCAGTTCTTGGAACTGCCGAAGATTACTTCGTGCTTGAACTTCTTTTGTTTCAACCAACCTTGCATACTTAAGGCTGAATCTTCTGGCTATCCAAGTTTTGATCGCTTGTCTTTACAATCATTCTCAAGAATCGCTGTCTTTAGTACCGTTGTTCAGTTGAATTTTAATTTGAGCTTCTTCAAACATCTTCGATACTTGAGCTGTATCAATTAAAGTGATTTGATGATCAAAACTTTGATATGAATGCAATTCAAACTCATAAACTTTCAATTTTTGCAATAAAATCAAGTGAAATACAGAAGAAAGTACAAAATTTCCAGACATATTTGGAAAGGAAAGGAACTCAGGTATAAGATGAATGGTTTGTGAAATTGAATTTTGAATTATTCCAGACTCATGAGGATATCACTTGAATTGAGTGACCTTTTTTAGTTAACTTATTCTAAGAAATTCAATCGAAACTATTTCAAAAGAAATGATTTCTGAAATGATGCAACTCGATCAAGAAATGATCTTGAACTTTGCACTGTTTTTGCTGTTTAATATCAATATTAATATTATTTGTGAATTGACTTTGGTTCATTAGATGGCGGTTGAATCGCCTTATTCAACTTGAAGTTTTACCGATTTGAGTTTAAGCCCAAAAATATCAATAGTGAGAGAGTCAAGTTCAAATGTAATCAATAGATTTGGACTACTTTTGTGCTCGAAAACAGGTTCTACCTTTACAAGCATAACTTTAAAGTCCTTTTCATTGCTGCCCATTTGACCATTCCATTCTTGATTCATTTGCCATCAACAATAGCAGTAACTCGATAAAGCTCAATATTAACTTAATAACACAATTCAAATACCAATTTAATCATCTTTCACCAATCTTCATCCCAATCGAAAAGAGATGTTCAAATGTTGAAAACATGAAAACTCGCAACTCGCAAATGAACATCAATAAGTCGCACAATCCCATCTAATTATATTGTTAACCTTTTAAATTGTCTTAACCACTTTCGATCTCTTCAATCAACTTGAAACTTATTTTTTTAACTGATCTACAAACTCAATATTCAATCCTGAAAATATTAAACTAAAAGTATAACAATTTTACCATCAATTTTTGACCAACTCTGACCAACAACCGAGTCCAATATAACAAGTTTTACATTTAATTACGATTTATTGAGAAATTTGAACAAAAATAGGTTTTACCAATCAATAAATAGCAATAAGTTTGCAGTTGAAGAAAAAATAGTTGAAAATAAAACGGTAAACCATTTGATGATTGCTTGTTAAGTATTTGGCCTAATGACCTAGAGACGGTTTGTTTTTTGGCACCTTTTTTTGTCACAAGAAGAAGCAAGAAATGAGAGTTAATACTATTAATAAGTGGTCAACTGAGAAGGTTGAAACTGCACGGTTTTCAATTTGCATAATGAATGGCAAGTGGATAATGTTGACCAACCTTGATATGAAACTCTTTATTGTTTGACTTAAGACTTTTTCTATTCACAAAACAATCTTTTCTTACTCTTTAGACATTGAATGTCCACCAATCGATTCAAGTGATCCAAATAGGATAATGATTGTCGATGGAAGGAAGATGCACAGTCAAGCTCGATTCTCGTGTGTCGAAGGCTATTTTCTGGTTGGATTTGATGATATCGTTTGCACTCCAAACGGTTATTGGTCTCATCCTTTACCCAATTGCCAAGGTAATTACAGTAAACTTGAGTTTGTCAGTTTTTTACCATTTAAAGGTTCAACTTGCAAATTGAGCAATTTTTTGCTTTCAAATTGAAAATAAACTTTACTAAATTAAACTTAAATTGAATGCTCAATTGAGCTGATAATGGATGGGAAAAGGAATTTTATTGTTGTTTTCTGCTCAATTAGGTGAACAATTGTTTTCGGAACAACAATTAATGGAATCAATTTCATTTTTATTAGTTTGTTTTGTTGCTGTGAATCTCAAAGTTTTATTAGCAGCCAATTATTTGGATAAATTGAATATTTTTAGCTTGGTTATTGTTGACAATAAAAGAAGGATTGTAAAATTAAAATACTTTTACAATTGTTGCTTGTCAACCATTTACATTTAATTTGAAAATTTTTCTCTTCTTCTTTCAACAGCAATTGAATGTCCACCTTTATCAACTGAAGATCCTTACCTGAAAATGTCAACCTACAATCGAACCTTTGGATCTCGAGTTTACTTTTCTTGTCCCAATGGGTACAGATTGAATGGTTTATCATCCATTTCGTGTTTCAAAAACAATACTTGGAGCAATGAGATTCCTCAATGTGAAGGTAAATCAATCAATAAAAAAAACTTTTCATTGTTTCTTTTTCAATAGATGCATGAGTCTTGTTTCATCAGCCAGTCAGTTGAGTCGAGAAAAGGTGAAAACAAAAACATGATCAACAGCAATTGCACTTTTCCAACAAATCAATATCAACCAGTGTTTACCATCAATAATGAGTGGAAAAATTTCAACACTTGAAATGATGATTTTCCAATGAATGATTGATCTAATTCAAATAATGATATTATAATGTTGATTAAGCTACAAAGTTTCAAAAGTTGGATAATTTCAATTACCGTTATCGCATAATCTCATCATCTCATTAAAACCTCAAAAAACTTAGATTCGAAAGAAAGTATCGATTTCAGGCAATTCAAGACTCACTTCGTTGTTGCTCCATTAAAGGTGAAAAATGAGCAAAATGCAGTCACTTTACATTGACTAAACTTGGGCTTGAAGAGCTTTCACATTGAATATGAAGTTTCGACGATTAAAATATAACTTTGCTCGTCGCTTCTTCTCATGACAAGACTGACAAGTTGACTGGTTGAAGTTGATTAGGTGACAAGTGACTAGTTTTCTGGTTGAAAAGATTAACCAGATTCTAAAGCTAACATGTAAAGTCTTGGGTTAACTGTTCGTGAAAAGATTTTATGTTTTTCTAACGATAGAAAACTGACAAAAAGATATTTCTTCGATCACTGAACAATGGGATTGAAACAAGAGAAGATTCTGGTTGAAAAAATGCAGCAAAGTTCTGAAGCTAAAACTTGAAAAGAATTTCCTGTGTTCGAAATCATCAAATTGATTCTAAAATTAAGAGATTAATCTCTCGAAGTAATGACTTATTGTTTCATTTCCAACTGGTAATGTACGGAGTTTTAGAGCAGTTTGTTTCAAATTCAAGTTCAACTTTTCAATCAAGTTATCGGTTGAATCAGTTGAGAAAAGGGAAATTATTTTTTCGCCCGAAAAAAAGAGTTTCACCAAACAGAAGCAAATTTTCATTCTCACATTGTTATCCAATTGGTATCGTTGTGTTATCATGGCATGATCAAGTTTCAGTCTTCAGTTCCATTTCCGTTTCACTATTCTGTTCGGATGTTTTCTTCTTTTTCTTTTCACCTTAAAAGTTGGACTACAATTTCCGGTAAATCTTAGTTTTCATCAGTTTCTTTATTGTTGTTCATTTCCTCGTGAAATGATTACAGAGTAAAGTCTACTCAAGAAACAACAAGATGAGAGAAGAGGGAAAAAAGCAAATTTCATTTTCAATTTGAAATTGAATTTTAAACCACAAAACATTAGACAACAATTTATAATTCAAATTCATTTTCCCATTAATTTGTTAAACTTGTTAATTCAAATGTCTTAAAAGGTTCACATGAAAAGCGCGTAAAGAATCAACTTTTCATTGAAATATCATTATTCATGTTCTTGTCATGTATTTTAAGCAGAAATTGGAAAACAAATTTCATTCTCATTTGTTATTCAAGTTGTCATTTCATGATTAAATTGTTGCCAGTTTTGAATCGTTGGACATTTAGCTTTTGTCCATCAAAAGCGATCATCAAAACTGTCATTAAATCTTTTAATCTTTCATGTTGTTCCAATGATGATGATTAAAGATGCTCAAAGTAGCTTAACAAAAGTGATGTTAAATGAGAGTAAAATGGAAAAGCTGTTCATTTTGTCAGAATGAAATGAATGGTCAAAACTCGAACAGAATAACTGATAATGTTTCCAGTCTTTCATGTTGCAACGTTCATTGTTTCTTGTCAATTGTTCAGATAAGTTCATTACAATTCATCTCCATTACCAATGAAAATGACGCTCTTTTCCTGAGCCTTGTCAATGGACAGCCAATGAAAATCAAATGAAATGCTTGAAACATTTACTCGAGTCTTTATCCAATTCACAGATAAACTAATGAAAACCATTCAACTGTTTAACACTAAAAATCAACAATGACGCGAATCGCCGAATGAAATGAAAAAAATAAGCTCTTAAAAGGAAATTTTGTTTTTCTCTCAAAATCTAATAGCTTACCTGTTGATTGAGATTCAAGGAAAAAAGAAGAAAAATTGAAAAATGAATTTCCATGTTAGACATTGAACCTTTTGCTTTGCTCAAACGAGATTAATCAGATCATTCTGACGTTGATGAGCGAATGAGAAAAAGTTGATCAAAATTTTCCAACGAAATGCGCTTTTTTCAGACTTTTGATTAGCAATTTTTTCCGGAACTTTTACAGGAAAGTAATGACGGGATAATGAAACTTTTAATCAGTTTTCGAAAATTTTAATTCTTTCATATCAATTGAAACATCATGTGAATCGAATTTTGCAGAAACTATTCTTTTCTCTAAACGCCTTTTTCTCTCAGTTGATTACAACTGATTCAAAGCTAATTTAAAATTCATTTCACATTCTTGACCCATGTTGACTGTTCAGTTGATTAGATAAGATCATCAAGATGAAGAACTGTAAAGCTTGAAGACAATGACGTTTTAAACTTTTTTTATTCTCGACTCTTCAATGGACGTTAAACTAGATTTCAATGTTTTTTTAATTGTACCTTTAACTTTCCATTCGATTGATCGAAATCAGTTGAACTTTTTCTTCATTTTACAGCCGTTTTCCTTTGAATTTTCATTTGGCTCTTTGTTTGCTTCAAGCTTAACTCGCTGCCCAGCAAACATTGCAGTTGCAACTTTACCTTGTTGACACTTTGATTTGACCTGATAATTGTAACGTTATCAGATGCAACAAGTTTTAGATTCAATTAAGTCACAAAATGTTGCGCCTTTTCGCAGCAGAAAAGTTTTCCTCTCCATTAGGCCATTCTGGCCATTAGACCATTTTTGTTCAACAATTAAAGAACAAAGTTTTCCATCATTTTGTACCAATTTTGATTTGTCAGCTTCTTCAAAGTAAACATTGAATGTCCATATCTTTACGCAATTGGAACCTTTAGGCTAGTCTCATCATGCCGTTTTGTTTGCGCTCTAAGGTAACTTTCAACTTTCCAATCGGCACAATCTTGATAAGATACTTTTACTGTGCTTGGAATGGCTAATGTTAACGGTCAATCATTGGGAATCTAAGGTCAGGAATAAGATCTTTTTTTGTGTCTCTCATAGGGAAACGTCCAAATGTAAAGGAAAATTTGGATGCTTTTCTTCATGTGAAACATGATGAGGATGGTGAGTGTGATGAGGATGAAGAATTGAAAGAAAAATAAATTTTCTTTTTTCTTTCCTTTTTGTCATTTCACTTTTTTTCAATTTGTTACTTTTCATCATCTGGAGCAACCGAGATAATGAAAACTGTTATTATAAATACATGATACTGAATAAGGTAACATGTAAAGTGTGCTTTGGAACCGGATAGATTCATTTTGCTTACTGGTCAAGGCCACATTTAAATTGGATTCACCTGAATTAAGGTCAGCTTTGTTCAGTTTACAAGTTAATCGATAAATTTTCTTCTTTCACTTCTCAATTGTTGTTAACATTTGTTAACATCAATCATCGCTAAATCATCATTCAAATATTGGCTGAATCAGGATAACAACATTTTAATTATTTACTGAACATCTTTTTCAAGCATTCACTTTGCCTTTTTGGAGCAATGGAAAAAGTGAAAAGAAAACATTTCAAGTCGAATCGCAACGATCATCAAAAACGATTGAAAAGTGATCGAAAAAGCAAAAAAATGAGAAAAATCGAACTCGACTTTGTGCATTTCCATCTCGCCCTTTAATTCATTCCAAAGTCTACTTTTGAAATTAAGTTTTCTTTGAATTCGAAAAGTGGACTTTGAATTGGAAATATTAATCGAAATGGAATGAGAAATGACCGAAAAACAAAAAAAAGAGAAAATTCGAACTTGACTTTTTTAAATTTTCGCGCTGCAATTTATTCTACTTTTGGAATTGAATTTTCGATAAATTTGGAAAAATGAAATTCTAATTGAAACTTTTCTCTGTTCTTTTCTTTCTTAGAAAATACTTGTCCAATTCCATCGACACCATCGAATGGACGATTACTGGATATTGGCCATTATCGAACCGGTGATTATGTTCAATACTTTTGTAATTCAGGTTACATCATGATTGGTGATGGTCTATCAATTTGCCTTGAAAACGGAACTTGGTCCAAACCAACGCCCATTTGTAAGCATTTCTCTTGGTCAATACCTTGAACCCAATATTTACCTTTATTGTTAGCAACTAATTACCGTTACTTTTTGCCTGAACCCAAAGTGAGGCTTGAAGCAAATTGAAACTCTTTACTCTTTGTTGCTCTTTAAATTGCTTTTTACATTTTGTTACAAAAACTGAAAGGCTTAAAATTATCAAAAATTAAATTATCATTCAAGTTAAGAGAATACAAAATGAAACATTAAAAATATGAATGTTTGCAGGGTTAAAGGTTTCAGGTAAACTGATTAATCTTATTGATGAAAGTAAAAGTAAAGAAAGATGAACCATTTTTGACTTGATTTTCATCATTTACTGATGTCCTCAATTTGATAATCTGAAAGTGAACAAAATGTTTCCTTTCATTTTATCTTGATCCATCATCTCAATTTCAATAATCACACAATCAGGGTCATTTTGAATGACGCTTGGATGGACAGTGATCATGATTGATACAATGGTCAATCACTTTCTCACAAATGGTTAAAACAATTAAACCATTTTTATTCAATTGTCACCGAAGTACCCAAAAATACTGGTTAATCAAGTTTTCGGTTTACAGCTTTCATTGTTATCTGTTTACTATTTTTTGCCATCATTTCTGGCAATTGTTTAAATTGATCATTTTTCATCATCATCATCAAGGTAACATATTGACTTATCAAAGATGGTTAATATTGAGATGAAAAAGGAGTAAAGTCATGTAATCATCTTATCATCAATAAAAGCTATTTTTCTGGTTCAAAAGAAGACTATTGTTAAGCCAAGACAAATAGGGTTAATCGGTGAATCGGACTTGAAGAGCAAAAGAAAAGAGTTTCTATTCTCATTTCTTCATGTTTTTTTTATATTTTTTTGTATTCTTTTTATTTTCTTCTTCTCCATCAAATTATTATTATATTAATCATTTTTATCTCTCCATTATTGATCAATTTTTACCATTATTTGCTATTTTCAACTTTCATCTTTTAAACCAGGTAAAGCTTCATGTGAATTTCCTGGTGAACCAACAAATGGCTATTTAATACCAACCAAATTTCATTACAATATTGGTGAAACCATTTCAATTGTATGTAAACCTGATTATCGTCTTCAAGGGTCAACAATACTTACCTGTAACTCGGATGGTCATTGGTCAGTTCCATTGCCCTTCTGTAAACCTGCTTATCCAGTCATTTAATTTGTAAATACAACGGTTAACCCAAAATAAAGTACATATCACAAAGGAAGAAGAGAGACACTTTTAATTTCAGTGTTCAAGTTTCAATTAATTTAGTCAATTTAATTTTTTCTCTTTTTCAGTTAATCTATTACCAAATTAACAAGCAAACAAGTGTGACATGGAATACAAAAAATTTTTAACAAGAGAGTAGCAAAAAGGGAAAGGATTGAAAAAAAAGGTTGAAAGATTAGGGTGGCAATTTGATTAACCTAGGATGATTTGTCTTTAACCTTTTTGGTTAAATAGGTATGGATATAAAAGTCGGAAAACATTTTAAGAAAGGTAATGGCTTCAGCACCTTCAGCAATTGCCATGGCTCGGGGCCATTCACAGGATGGATTTAACAAGGAGTAAAGGGAATGTGATAGAACCAGGGTAAATTGTATCAATTGAACTTCGGTTATATGGCGTTTAAGATGAATATACTTTTCCTTGGGTATATCGAGAGCAGCACAAAGGTAATAGGTGTACATGACTGCATGTACAAACGAGTTTACCAATGGAGTCATGGCTGAGTTACCGCCGGGGAAGAATTTACAACCGGCCCATGCAGTGAGAGGCATAATGGCATGATGGAAAACGTGGAGTCCAGAAATGTGGGAATTTTTCTTGCGAAGCACAAAGAAAAGAGTGTCGAGAAAGTCCATAAATTTGGTTATAAAATAAAGGTAACCCAAAGCAATGGTTAAACGGGTTTTTAGGGAAACGTCACTGGTATCCAGAGATTTACAGGACCAAGCTTCGGCTCCAAATGAGGTTACCACAAGGCCAAAGACGAAACCTATTAAATTGAGCACAATTAACACCGAGTTGTGGATAATCATGGCTTTACGACATTCCCATGCAGCCGAGTTTTTCATCATTTTGGGTCCCCAGTATTTGGCAAAGAAGATGTATAAACCAACAATGGTCAACACTTTCCAGGGTCCACCATGGAGCAAGGGGTACGAGTCTACTCGAGGGTCACCTTTTTCTTGCCACACTTCATAATATACATAATTTATAGTGTTCATTAAATTTGTCAACATTTTGGCTTCTCTTGTAACTTGATGGTGTCTTTATCCAGTAAGGCGATACACAAAAATCAATTGGGAAAAACTGAGGGAAAAGGTGAAAGAACAAAAAAAGTTCGATGTATAAGAATTAATGATGGAAGAAGAACTGAAAAAATTAAATTAAATTAAATAAAAGAAAGAGAATGAAGGGAAAGGGCAAAATAAACTTTGTATTTAAACCGATTTAAAAACAACTGAAGCTCAAAGGATAAAGGGTAAAGAAAAGTGATTGGACTAATTTAGATTGAAAATGTTCATCTATTATTTCAACTAATAGATGGCAATCTAGTCAATGTATTTTTTCCTCGAGTAAAAACTATTGATATCTAATCATATGGTTTGGTGATTGAAATAAATTAATTTACTTGTTAAGACTGTTTTTAAATTGTGTTTGACCACGAATTAAAAAAAATTGGAAAACTCAACAATCTACAATTAACGTGAAAACGTCTCTTTCTCCCATCATTATCATCATCTTTCTCCTTCTTGGTTTACCTTGATAACAGTCAAAGTCTCGTTTTCATTGCTGCTTTTTTTGTCTTCATTTTTTTCTTCTTCTCTCTCTCTTTCTCTCTTTTTCTCATCATCACCTCTCATTTTTGGGCTGGATATTAAAGGTAAAGTCGAGGCTTTAAATGAAGGAGGAATCAATCGGAAAGAGGTTTGATTAAACTGTGATTAGATTCAAGTGTTGGTGTCCTTTTTTGGGTTCATCTTGCTCTAAATGATTTACGTACAAATGGACTTTTGATTTTCTTAGTTCCTTTTACTCAATCAAGTAAGATTAAATTGTCTAGTAATCAACTAATCATCTTTTCAACTTAGTGTTTCCTCATCAATATGATTACAATCACTTCAAAAATTATTTAAGTCCATCTCATTACTTGGTTTGCTAACATTTCGAGTAGAAATGGTTTTCCTTGAGGAAACATTTTCTCCAACACAAGCAAATTCAAAGATTAACAGTTTCTAGTCAATATTAACGTTATTAACCGATATTAACCTTAACAAGGCCTTTTTTTAAAAATGACAACTAATCAATGATCATTCACAATAGTAATTACATCTTTGTCAGCTAACAGATCTTCAAATTAATGCGGCAACAACACAAGTACTGTCGAGTAACGTCCAAAAGTAATGGTCACTAGGAGATATGAAAATCACTACATCGAGTTGTATCTCCTGAGATTCACCGTTATCCTAATAGTAAAAGGCACAAATCACTAATCACTTGGTCAACAATCAAGGAACGGACGACGCAAATTGACGTTTTCAATCATTTTAATCACACTTTGACGGTAACTGATGTTAATTCAGGTGATTTCAGATCGAATGTTCAAGGGAAATTCGTAGTCATGTTTTGGTTCATTTTGGGTTAGATTTTTGGGTTAATTTTGGGGCTAAATTGTGAATGAGAGTTTACATGGATATCAAGAGGAAATGTAATTAAACTTACTAGACAATTTAGTTGATGGTAATTGTTTGGTTAATGGTGAAGTCAATAAAGATGAGCTCAATTTGGGCTCGCAACTCCTGAAGCCAAAACAACGAGTATGAGCATGTTCAAGGAATAGGTTAGTACGGCCAAAGAACCAAGAAAGTCGCCACAATCGATTCTCTCTTTTCTTTCTTTTAGACCAACCTTTTGTCTGAATTTATCATTTTATTGACTGGACAATTGAATTCATCATAAGCTGCGGTTTGACAATCTGAGATGTTGAAAGAAACAATTGAAACAGAGGAATGATCATGAAATGACAAAAAATGTATAAGATTATAATATTAACTGTAAGCCGATCGAGTTTCAACTCTAACCCTTTTGAGCAACTAAAATGAATGAAAAAGTCTCAAATTGATTGTTATAATTACATTAGAACTCAATCTTTTAAGATTCTTATCGAATTGGATGATTCAACCTCTCGAAGTAATTGGATAATGGTGAAAATTGAAACAAATTGAACAATCGAGTTTTAATTGTGAATGAAAATTGCAACTTTCAAACTCAATTTTCTGTTTTGATGGCGATTTAAAGTTGTCATCGAAATCAAATGTTATGAAATTAAGTCAATCTGAATTGATATTTTGAGGCTCATGTTATTCATGGTTGATAAACAATTGAATACAGACTTGCAAGAATCCAGATAAGTTGAAATAGTTTGAATTTTTCGCATTTCGTTAGTTTCATGTTAACTTTTACCATTCACTATTTGACTTTACAGTTTTCAACGTTTTCCCGTTTAAACATGTTTGCCCAAAATAACCAATTTCAATTGATGGTAAGGTTTATTTGGTTCCTTCGGTAACAACTATTGACCTGAATGCAATTTGACAGAATAAGAAGAATGAGAAGAAAAGGAAGAGAACACAAGAAGAAGAAGAAGATGAAGATAAAGTTGAAGGAGGCAAGAAAAGGAAGAGATGTTATTTGAAGTGGAAAAGTGAGATTGAAAAGCGAATGGACAAAGCATGAGGTTTACGATTTTTCACACTTTTTCTGGTCTAAATTGATAATTTCAGGTTGATACAATTTATCCCCATCAAGACTATCATAATCATCATTTACATGGTCAACAGTTGACTTTAATTTTGACCCAAATTGAGTTTCACTCCAGTTTCTTGTTCAACACCCAGAGAGATGTAAGGATAAAAATCTGGTTGAAAAGGATGAGAGTTTATTGATTTTTATTTTTTCTTGTGCTTTTCTGGGTTTTACTTTTAATGTTTACCTTTGGTTAATCAGTTGAATGTTTGGATGATTTAATGATCATGTCTGTTAATTGAATTGGTTGGTGATTGAAAGATGAACAGAAAAGAGGATAAAAGAAAATGGATAAACAATTGATTGAATGAAAAAGAATTGAACTTAACAAGTATATAAATACAAGATTTAACCTGATTTATTGATGAAGCAAATGATGAAGTAAATGATGGCAATGATGATGATGATCAAGTTGATGATGACTAAACTAGCAAGAAGAGCAAGATGATAATGAAGTAGGTAATGAGACGAGGGAAAGTTGGCAAAATATTGCAAACTTGACAATAAGACGTCAAATCAATTGGATTGTTCACCATTAAACGTCATTATCATCTTCATCCATTTTCATCCCATTTTTTGTGTGTTGGCTTTTTTACTTTCACACTAACACCATCATCTTCATCTTCATCTTTCTTCTTCTTCTTCTTCTTCTCACTCATTTTTTTATTTTTAAACTGTTCTTACCTTTGTTTGTTCAGTTTACCTGGTTTTACTTGGTCTTCCTCATCATGCTAGTCAACTATTCAGTTTCACTTTAACGTTGAAATGTTTCTCATTGTTGCTCGCTTGCGGACTTTTTTCATTCCCATTTCATTTTTTGGTTAAAATGCCAATAAATCTTTTGGTTCAGGTTAAATCTTTATTATTGATTATTACCATTCAATCAAATATTTATTTTCTCGGGTTGTACTTGTTTGACTAATTGTCACCCACGGTCAATCTTTTAACCAAATTTGGTGTTCGTTTGTTTGATCGGTTTCTTGTCATTCTTGAACTTCGCCAGTTTCTTGTTTAAATATCAATTTTTTGTTTCTTCTTTTCTAGGAAACTAAACATAATTGGCCCAAAAGAGTCTTGTTTTTGTTGCTACCTTTTCTCATCATTACTTTAATAACAATCATAAAGTTGATAGTTTCTTGAGCAATTTATTTGTAAGTCATTTGACATATTTGACTTGTTGATTGTCAAGTTGACATTTGTTTTTGGTCAATAAGTATTACATGGTTATCTGTTAATTCATCTATTTATTGAGATTGCTTGGTGAAATTAAAATCATTTTATATGTCAACAGCATTTCAATTCAACTTTCAATCAAACTGATCATTTGATTAGTCAACTAGTTAAGCCATCTAACGGTGTCTATTTAAACCTTTTCATGTTTAGTTTTCAAATGACTTAAAAGTTATTCATTTTTCTTGGCTATTTGGCAAAGTTTTTCACTATCAATTCTAATTACTTGAACGCTCATTGACTAGTTGGGGCTTCAGCTGCGGGATGTGTGCTGGCTAATCGCTTATCAGAGGACCCAAACAAAAAGGTTTTGCTGCTCGAAGCCGGTGGACCAACTCCTAGTTTAAGTGAGATTCCAGCTTTGTCAAACATCTTTCAAGGGTCGGTTTACTCATGGAATTTCAAAACGGTTCAACTGGAGAAATCTTGTTTCAGTATGCATGATCGAGTAAGTACAGTTAAACAAAAATTCTGGACAGTTTTTACGATTTGATGTTTAAATTTGGGTTACGCTTTTGAGTTTTGAGAACTTGTAGCAAATGTCCCTAGCAAGAGCACCAATAATAATGTTTTGATTATTTAGAAATGCCGATTTATTCGGAAAAGGCCTGGGAGGAACTACTATGTTTGATTCTATGATTTACTTAAGAGGTAATCCAGATGAATACAATTCTTGGAGCACACTAGGGTTACGTGAATGGCGTTGGGAGAAAAATTTTCCATATTTCATCAAA
Organism: Tetranychus urticae; assembly: GCF_039701765.1. Lineage (NCBI taxonomy): Eukaryota > Metazoa > Arthropoda > Arachnida > Trombidiformes > Tetranychidae > Tetranychus > Tetranychus urticae. The sequence goes on along the minus strand of NC_142958.1, from coordinate 16,245,235 downwards.
GTAGAACAAAAGAGAGATGCTAATTTGTATGACACTAATCGTAAGTATTTTTTTTCGAAACACAGTATGTACCTTTAATTAACAATTTACTTTTTATCTCGCTAGGAGATTATGGGACTAATGGATACCTTCCTGTAAATTTGGATCCATTTGAAAACATTGTTACTAAATCAATTAGAACTGCTGCTGCAGAATTGGGTTTACCCTATGGTGATCCGAATGCTGTGTCTAATGTGATTAATGCGCGACCACAATTCACTCATTTTAATGGAACTCGATTTTCAGCATCTAAAACTTATTTAGAGCCAGCTATGCATCGACCAAACTTGAAAATTCTAACTTTTTCTCGAGTTAATCGAGTTATATTTGATGGCAAGCGAGCGATTGGGGTTGAATTTAATCGCCATGGTTTAAATCATTTTGTCGCTACTCATAGAGAAGTAATATTGTCGGCTGGTCCGATTAACAGTCCAAAAATATTGATGCTTTCTGGGATTGGACCGAGGCAATTGATTGAAGAGCATCGTATGGAAGTTATTGCTGACTTGAAAGGTGTCGGTAAAAATTTGGTAAGTCCTTTGTGTGCTTTTTCACTTAACTACAAATTAGACAATGTCCCAAGGAGCATATTAAAAGATCAATATGATTATGATACAATCAATGAGTATGTTGAATATGGAAAAGGTAAGAGTTGAAAATGAGCTTACTATTGAATCTATTTCGTCTTAATATCTTTTTTTGACTTTTACAGGTCGATTAGCAACTACAGGATATGATTCAATCACAATGCTCAATCCACTGTCTATGGGCTTAATGACACTGAACCTTATTTGGCTTGTTCTGCTCAGTCATTAACGGTTCCGTCCGAGTATATATCTGGGACCTGTCGTATAGGCGATACAAAAGATCCATTTGCTATTGTATTAATAGATAAAAATCTAAAAGTTTGTTCAGTTTAGTTAAGTGAAGGTTAGCAATCCGATTTCAAGTTGATTAATGTGACTTTTACCAGAGAATAATTCCATTTTCAAACTTTGGCCGAGATTTTAAAACCTGAAAACAATTGACAGGTTAAATTTTTTATTAACTATTTTTGAAGACGAAGAGCTGACTTCTGTATTGCTTAGCAACAAATTCAAGCATTGTTTAAAATCTATTTCCAACACTTTTTCTGTGGAAATGTCTCCTCCTGAACAAATACTAAACCATGTATTCCGACTTTTTCGGTCCATTAGCTTCTTCAGTACAATTTTCTTAGGACTTTTCAATAATCTTTCAACAGTCTGAGTATGAACATTTTGATCGAGAGGATTGATAAAATTAATACTGTGATTAACACTTCTGTGGAAATAGCTAATTTGTTCAAGATTATTATAAACTTACCACTGGTCAGTAAAGATTGTAGTTCATGCGATTCATCAATTTCTAGATGTAGGCCTGCACCATCGATAATTTAGTCAAATTCACTCAATGCTTCTAGAGCAACTTCTCTAAAGAACTGAAAATATTCAACTATCGTAATTTTGTTTCCTTCATCCAAACCTACTTGAATAGCACTTCGAAGAACTCGATACAGTGGAGAATCCCATAAAGTTGTGAAAATTTTGATAGTCTCCCTCTACTGGTTAGAACCTTAACTCATTAAATTTGTCTAATTTATTAGTCATCAAAACTAGAACCTATGGCAAAGGTTTGAAGCACTTGAAGCAAAGGTTTAATCAAAAGAGGGAGCCATTCAATTTTTACAACCTTATCGGACCCTTCACTGTAATTGATATTCTTGTTTTTCAAAACATCTTCCATTAATTGACTAGTTCTAGGTGCTCAGCAAAACCAAGTCCTGAAATATCTCAATTATCAAAAGCCGTAATTTTGGACACTAAATGGCAGTTATTTGAATTACTAAAAAATTTGAATCTACTATGATTAAATTATGTGAAAAATTAACCCGCCAATGTGCCATTTTATTTAATAGGTTTACCAGAATACTGAAAAACTCACCAGGAAATCAACCTTCATTGAAATGATGAAATGTATTAAAAATCACTAAACCCCTTTCCTTAAACTTGAATCTGCAACTGATAAACTATTGGAAAAACTAGACTTTTTCATGATAACATATCCGGAATAGAAATGGAATGGACTTTGAATTTGATTTTCTCGGAAACTAGTAATCCGATCAGGTCAAAATTCTCAGTATGGACAGACGGTATATTTGCGTGTATGAAACCAGAATTGAAATTAGAATGATAGCACCAATAGTTTTCAACATGAGCAAATTAAAGCAACATGAAGTTTTTAAAATTTTTGCGAAACTCTGAAGATAAAAGTGATCGAAAAGCGGTAGTCGCTCGATTCATTAGTGCTGGTATTCCTTCAACAGCATATCGTGAATATGCCAAACTCATTCTTGGAGGAACTGTGCGTAATAGAGATGTTCCGATATGATTGATCAATCGAAAAGATCGATAATCGGAGGAAAAAAATTGATAGTGATCAATTTTAAAGGAGATGAATCATATTGACACATCCTCTGCTCGATGGCAGAAGTTTATTTTGATTAAAATTGTCTTTTAAAGTGTTTTTTGTGTAAAAAATAGCGAAAAGAAGTTTAAATATCGAAAAATTTCATATCGATATTTATCGCTAGTTTAAGAGATCGATCGACTTAGAGAAAAGACGGATCGTAAAGATCGATCACCCTTATGATCGAAAATCTCTAGTGCGTGCGCCTGGAAGTGGATTAGTGCGCTCAAAATTCGATAATTCAACTCGAACTATAATTCGAATGGTTAAAAATAAAGTTTTTTATGGTTATGCTGCTGTTGGAAGGAAAATTGGGGTTGATGAAAATCTTACATCGAGAGACTTGGAATAAATGTTCGGGCTAGAAAAAAATTTCCTAAAGTTACCCCTGAACAGGCTCAACGGCAAAATAATCGACTTCGTCGATTGAGAGAAACCATAGGAAATAAGCAATTGATACTCGATGACGAGAGTTATTTTGACCTTGAAGGGTTCAACTTTTATGGTTCTGATTAATTTGCTTTTAAAAGCATTGAAAATGTCCCTCAAGATGTGCAATTTCGCCGATGCTCAAAATTTGATGGTTTGGATTGCGATTGGTACTGAGGGTTACTGCAAACCGTGCTCAACTGCAAAACTGACAATCGGTGCTCTCAATGCTGATTTATATTCTAAAGAAGGCTTATCAAAATTGCTTGATTGATACCGTGGATCAAAAAGGAATATAAACACTCAAACACTCTTTTGACCTGACCTTGCAATTTGTAACTACGCTCAAAAATCACTCGATACACTAGAGGGCGCTAGTATCGCCTATGTAAAAGACAAAAATCCGCCTAATTGCCCATAATTAAGGCCAATTGAGGATTTTTGGGCAAATTTGAAATGCAAAGTGTACTCAGATGGTTGGTTGCCTAGAAACAAGTTACATCTTATTCGTAGGATCGAAGATGAATTGCGTACATTCGATCATTTTTTTCAACAATTTGATTAGAAACATTAAATATAAAATAATCAAAGCAGATCGAGGCGGAATTAACACTCTTATCGAGCGCTAAAAGCATGATAAATCATTATGGTAATAAAAATCTCTATCTTAAGTAGTTTTTGCGGTAAATCAGGCGAAAGGTCCATAAAGTCTATTTTCCGAGCAAAGCCACTTACTCTGGTTCAGCTTAGTACTGGTGGCAGCTGCTTTACTTTAGTTTATAAATTTTAATTTTAAACAATCAACTTGATTTAAAGTCAAATTCAATTCAATTTAGTTTAAAACAGAAGCGTTTAAGCACGATAATCAGAAAAATCGAGTGAATCTAGCAATTCTGGACATTCTGTAAAGATGATTAAACCAACGGAAAGAATTGATGAATTTAGTATGAAAAATTATCGAAAAAATCGATCAAGCATTTATACACTCATCGACCATTAAATTTAAATCAAAACAAACCAATTTTTCTGATTATGGTGCTTAAACTGCTTCTGTTTTAAAGTAAATTTAATTGAATTTGTCTTCAAATCAAGTTAATTGTTTAAAATTAAAATTTATAAACTAAGTTAAAGCAGCTGCCACCAGTCCTAAGCTTAACCAGAGTAAGTGGCTTTGCTCGGAAAATAGACTTTACGGACCTTTCGCCTGACTTATCGTTTTTGCTAGAGAAGCATTCAAAGTTCATTTCCATTTCTATTCCGGATATGTTACGCAGATGTCTAATTTGTAACGAATAAGCACGATTAAAATTAAACTTGAATAAACAAAAAACACTTTTTTCATAATGCTGAATCCCCTTTCTTTTCCTCTTTCATTTTTCTTTTTGCTCTCGACTGTTGCCATCTCCATCAACCGTCACAAATTATTAAATAAAAATTGTCAGTGAATCCTCAATTCATATCATGATAACGCATAAGTCACCTCAAAATTAAATATTTTATTCAACTGAATTTACATGTTAATTGGCTCAAAAGTTTGTTTAATAATGTTTATATTGACATTTACATGACATTTACGTTGTCTTCAAACACCATTTAACCTTTTACAGGACTGTGTTTGATCATGAGATTATCAGCTTGCGAAAAAATTGTGCTGGCAACAATTGTTTTTTCCGTGTACAGAGCTAATTATGCTGATTAATTGACCTTGAAGTCACGTTTGACTTTAGAAAAGTCATTTAATACTCTTTTAATCTCGTGAATCACCTTTGAATTCAGTAAACAATGAGAAAAATAGTAAATAAAAAATAAAAACATTGTAAATTACTTTTTATTTGTTCATTTTTACAGAAATACTATAAATACTCAGAAATTTAGTTTTTACTCATCATATTAAAACTCGTGTTAACTGAATCAGTTATTTTCTACCAGTTTCAACCAATCAAATCAAAATGAATTCCCATATTGTTGAATTAATTTTCATAATTCTTATTCTCTCAATTTTAGCATCCACTTCATTTGCGGACGAGGACGACACTGTGGGTGATGCTGTTCAGATAGTCTTAGGTAAAAATAATCGCTAAAATAACCAAGAATGACCTTGTAAAAGACCAATATAGCCCATGAATAAATAATATTCCATTTGATATGCCAATGTTTTTGTTTTTTACTATAAATTCGGTCTAATGATTTATTTCGTTAACTTATCGACTCAGTACTAAACTAAAGCGTAAGTCATGCTAACTATTAATAATGATTAACAATAATCTCATTTATCATGACATGATGATATGACATCATCTTCTCTTTAGACAGAAATAGTTATAGTTATAATTTGATTTCGAGTTAATAGTTGGAATTTTGTGGGTTTTTAGAGGCATAAAAATATGTCTCATTGACGTTGCGAGTCCGAAAATTTTTACTGTCTGTGCCACCATTGATATTGTATAGAACTGTATTGTACGGTATTGTACTTTTATGGAAACCGGATAGTATTGTATCATTAAATCCTCACATTATTACATTGAGGTGATGTTAGTCATTCTTAGTGAACCTGAAATTGAATAAACCAAAAAGGCAAGAGATGGCGCCTATTGCAATGTAACAATATCTTTATTTTTACTTTAAGTTCATTATTTTATTGTAATTATCAAGTAATCTTTGACTTTTTTCATTAAAATTCAGTTTTATTTAGAGTGTCGCAAGACGAAACAGAGAAGGACAAAAGCAAAATAGAACGGTTCAAATCTGATTTTCGATGAATGGTTTTAAGATTGCGACTCGAGAATGGTAAGTCTTAAAATAATCATTCACCCATTATGGTATCTTAATATAAAATTTAGCTGATTCGAGATGCGCACTCATCTCGTGTATCAAAATACCGATCAAGTATACAATTCTATAACGAAAGTCTATATTTCTGTACTCTATCCTTTCAATCAGCTTAACCATTTGAGCTTTGACTATCTATGCTTTAACTATTCTATCTGCCTCTGGATTGCTTTTGCTATTTTGACCCTTTAACTTGATTGTAATTACAACGCGGACAAATTTAGCTCAAATTTGTCTCTTCAAGCTGTCGAGTTACTACTGACAAGTCTAGAGAACTTCCAAAAGGAAATCAAATAAATTTTAAAGAAAGGAATTGAATAATTCCATTGGATGCTGTGTGAAGAAACAAGTACGGTTTGAGTATCAATAAGTAAATTGGATAAAACATAAGATCAATCAACAAAATAACTTTGCTTGGATACTTCATGGAACTTTATCGTGATCAGTAACCGAAAAGTTGAAAAGAGTTATAACCAATTCATTGGAAACAAAAAAAAGTTTTTATTAGAGAAATGCTAAAGGGTTAGACATTTATTATCTTTGAGCTTGTTTTTTCTCTAAAATATATTTTCTCTCATTTTAAAGCATATCAATCACCCAGGTGACCAGAAGAGGTTCTCTCATGGAAAATGGATAAATATTGTATCATAAGAAACAATAAGGAAAGTTCAATCACAATTTGATGAAAGTTGCCTTTCGAGACAAGGAACCGATTTTTTATACCAAATCTAACCAAGAATTTTCAGTACAAGTTCGCTCTCTTTTATTGGTTCAGTCGAAAACACTTTTCTAAATTAACTTCTTTGAGGATTTTTCAGATAATTCCTTCAATTAGACTGACAAATTCATGAACATGACTTAAATTGGACCACTTAAGTAAAAGCCCTAAATTTGATGATCTACAATGTACAATCTGTAGATCTGATGGTGAAGAGTCTTGAGTTTATCTGTTTTGTTTTTCATTTTTCAAATAAATGTGATTGTCAGGTACACCTGAACTTAATATCGAGGTTCATCAGAGTTTTCATTTCATCGTTTGATATCTTGCAATAAATGAGTTAAATCATATCCAATTTCACAAAGCTTTGGTCCATTCCAATTGCAATATCTTACAATCTATCCAAATCATACTTTGCTAAATTTTCTGTAAAACAATTCAACAATTTTGTTTAAATAAAGTTCTAAGCAATCAGTCTTCGAGTTAAATCTAAATTTCTCTTAATTTTATCGTAAAATTTGATTGCGAAATTCATTGATTAACTGCAATAAAAGATCGATTTGTGGAAATCGTATTTAAAACTGAATCATCCGTCTTTCACCATTTTTACCCTGAAATACGATAAAAGTTAATAAGAGCAATAAAATAGTGGTTAACAGATCAACTCGCGTCAAACCATTAAGTAAAAGTATAAAATAAAAGACTAACTTTACAAATAAAATCTTGTCAAACCAAATGAAATAATAATGCTTGTAATAGCAACTGGCAATAAAAAGCATTTTACACGCAAATCAAAATGAATACAAAAAGGTAACAGACAAAAATGATGAAAAGTAAAGGGTAAATGATGGAGTGAACCAGAAAAGAAAAGAGAAACAAATAAAAAGAGTAATGTAGAAGAGTCAGCATTCAAAAAGTTAAATACTCATTGGAGGGCGACAATAAGTAAATTATTAAAATTAATAATACAAAATTGGAGCAAAAAAAACTAAAAAGTTCTGAGAAAAAAGTCAAGATTAAAAATTTTTCCAATGTAAAAGAGTCAAAGTCATCCAGTATAGCCTGAAACTCTGCCTTTTTGAATGCTGTCTCTTTTACCTTACTCTTTGAACAGATGTAAAGATGACAAAAATAAATTAACCAGAAAAAACCAGGAAAACCAGAAAATAGAAAGAGAAACTTGATGAATAAATAAACAGTTGACTATACAACTTTGATGACAGCAATTGAATGGGTTAAATAAATTAATTTAATTTAATGATGATAATGTAAAAGATTGTAACTGATCACGATAAGTTGAAGGAAAAATGATGAAAATGTTCAACTCCAAGGCAAAACTGGGAGTTGAACCAAAAAAAGGCTTCACTTTACTCTAAATTATGATTAAAAGTTTCACTGGAATCATCTTTCACAGTTTATTATTAGTTATATTATTAGCATTTGGACTGATAAGTAAATATAATAACAGAAATAAAGTATTGAGATAAGGTTATAAGGTGGGTTAACTTGTGCTATTAAAGTGGCTGTTAAACATGAGGCAAAGAGTTTATCCATTGGTTTGGAATCATTGAGAAGTTGAAGTTTGCCTGAAAGTAAACATGACTTGAATTGGGTTCACAGGCTAACCACTTATGTAGACGATCAACATGATATGAAATTAAGGTTTTTGATAATGGCTGATGACGATCATCATGGTCATTCTCATCAGAGCTTTTTACTGGTTTTACCAATGATAAGGGAAGAAGATGAAAAGGGAAATGCAATAAAATTAAAAGAGGCAACATCATTGTGATCAACAACACAAAATGAATGTCCATGGTCTTTATCAACATTGATCATTCCTTTACCATCTTTACTTTCATCTTTATTTTCATCAACACAATCTACATCATCACTCTCATCATCTTCATTATCTTTGCCGTCAATTTCATCTTGGATGACAGTAAGCTTTTCCTCCTTCTTTTTTAGATATGTTTATTGGTAATTTCATTCAACTTATGGCATTTATTATTGCCTCTTGTTGATCAGATCAAACATTCATCATTTCACAAGGATAACTCATCCTCATCAACCTTGTTTTTCCCATCTTTATAACATATTAAACATAACTCCAGTCTTGTCTTTATCATCTTTTCATCTTATATTAAGTTTACCCTGTTTTATTGTTAGGCCTTCTCAACATTTCAAGCCAGCAAATTGTACGTCATTTATACACATTCATGTAAACTTATTGTCAAAAATGGACAATATTTTGATGATTTTAATTCAACTGCAAAATTAACTCAAACACTTTTCATTTCATCACAAAAGCTTTTATTGAAACATACGATTGAAATGTCAATGAGACAATGTTTAAAGATCAAAATGATTGTTATTTGCATCTTGGTTTAGATGCATAAATAATGGCTTAATAGTTGACAGATTATGATACAATTGAACTAAAATTATTGTAATGATATTTTAGGTGATAGAAATCAAATCATTTCAGTTTTAATTGTTATGCCTAAGGAATATCTAACTGGATAAATAAAGGTTAAATGCATTTCAAAATAAACCATTTTCTTGGTTTATGCTTTTATGTTTTGCCATTTTTATTGGTGAAGGTTTCAAAGGATGGTTTGTAATGTTTCCAATTTTTTAATAATCAATCAGTTAATTAGAAATTATTTCATGTTTTTAAATACGATTTAAATCTACTGGTTTGAAAATTGTGGTTGACATGAGAGACAGATCAGCTTGTGATTTTATGCAACTGTAACTGAATCGATCAACATTTGTTTCGTTTTTGAGCTTTAAATTTGTTAGTCTTGATTATTGTTATTGTTGATGAAATTTATAAATTAACTTTCAATTTTTGATTCCATTTCTTTGACTTATTAGCTAAGTGGTTGTTGAATGATTGATTTGTTGTTCATCATTTAGTTGATAATTCAGTTTATACAGTTAATCAAAAGCATTAGTTTGATTTGATCGAGTAAACTGAAGCGTTTTCAGTGAATTTTTCTTTTTCAATCTTCTCCTCATCACATTTTCAAATTGAACTTTTCATTTTTTTTTTACTTCTTCGCCTTTATCTTGCCATTCATAACTTTGATTCAATATTATGTTCAAGTTTTAAGAAGAAAACCAGAAAAGATGAAATAAAAGTGACAACTAAAGTTGATCCAGTAAAAGTTATCATCAGATGAGTTCAGGATGATGAAGCATGAGGAGTAAAAAATGATAAAGATGAGTGAATAGGAAATGATGATGCAGAGAAACTGAAAAGGCTGATATCAAATGGTTTTTATTCTTCTTCTTCTTCTTCTTGATTTCTCATGATTCTGTTGAATCGTTTGTCTAGGTAAAAATGATAAAAAAATAAATATATTCAATGGTAAAAAAGATATGCTTGGATCGGGACAAGTTTAGTTTGTTGAGGTTGAAAGGTTATAATATAATGTATAATGATGATTATGATGATAATGATGGTGATGTTGATCATATTAAAATGAGTAATGAAAGCAACTTGATACAATTTATGGGTTCATCATCAAAATCTATCATGGATTTAGTGATGTAACGAATTTTTTTTTCTCTGAAGCAAAAAAAGAAGCGATAATGATGAAAATGAATTGAATTGAGTGAGAAAATGAGGATCAAAGTAAAAAGGTGGAAAGTTGATTCAAATTCAAGTTGAAAGGGATCTCCATAATGGTAATGGCATCATCATGATTATTATATTATTGCTCTTGTTGATATTCTGGAAATTATTGTTCCTTGAGATAAGAAGGAACGTTGAATAGACGAAAAGGGGATTGGACAGGTATTTGAGACATTTAATTAAAGATGTCTTCTTGTATCCTAAATTTGAGGTAAACTTGCTTAATAATAAATGATTTCTCGGTAAGTTGACATCAAATTTTGACTTTAGATCTTGTTTAAAGATCAAGTTTTTTTTGTACACAAATGGTTATGACATGAAAAATTGAAAACTATCAAAGTCAAGGAGGAAGAATTACAGTGATTGTGGAGAAGACAATGAATTGGAATATGAAAGGTATGAAGGAATAAAAAGTTTGACTAATTAACAATAGACTATTTCAGTTGATTGAAAGTGGATGATGAAAGGGGAACCAGTGACAGAGAGTTTGGTCAGGAAGAATTAATTCATGATAATGGTTTGAATGGGCCCATTGTTTAGTGACTTGAAATGAAGTGAATTATCAAAGGTAAATTAATGCTGAATGATGATTGTGGGTTAGTGAAAGGACTAGTTAGTAGAGAGCCTTTGAAAGGGAAATGAGAATGGATGAGAGAAGAGAATTGATAAAATAACAGGAGAATGGTGATGGTGATGGTGGTGGCGATGTTGATGATAATGATGATCAAGATGATAGTAATGATGATAAAAACATGAAGCATGAGCTGAAGATAGTCAGGAGAATAGATGATATTCTGAAACTCTGTTAGACTCTTTAAAGATGCTCATGTGGCTGTTGCTTCAATAAAAGTAAACCTTTTCTTCATCTCACCAATTTCTTCCTTTCCTTTTCTTCTTTATCATCATTACTTCTTCTTTTTACAATAAACATCCCAATAGATTTTGTTCCATTTACCATATTTCGTTTATAAATATATATATATATGTATCTAATGAATATATATATGTATTTTTTCACTTTGCTTTCCTAATCATCAGGTTTTTGATTCATCTTAGGTTTGAGCTTATTTTTCATCCGCAACTTTTTTTTTCTCCTCGATTTTCATCCTGATCTTCATCTTCCATTTCTTATCCTCCTCCTTCTTTTCCTTTTATGATTTCCTCTTGATAGCTTATTGTTTTCCTCCTTTTCCTTTGGTTTTTCTTCTTCTCCATTTTGGTACTTCTCTTTGCTTCTAGTTCACAGTTAAAGTAAAATCAATCCATCAGGAACAATGTTATTTTGTGATTACCCAGAATGTTGATTTTCTGATTGACTTAATGGAAGAGTTGAGCAGAAATCAATGATTAAACAAGTGAATAACAACGTCAAATCAATTAATTACACTTTCTGACTTCCATCATCATCTTTTCAGTCTTGTTACCATTGTTGTCCGTTGAATCCCAAACACATGTTTCAACATGTTGACTAGTACAGAGAAATAACAAAAAAAAACAAGGAAAGAGTTAAAAACAGTGTAAAAAGTGATATTTTAATGTTAAAGTAATAAAATCAACTTACAATCAATTAAGAGGAAAGTTGTAACAATCGGTGAAACATGATTGTTTACACTATTTAATTACCCGCATTATGTTGAACACTTAAATCCACATTAACCAGAGAAACCAAAAGATCAACACCAGAACACAAATAGGAATACATTAACCAACAGCCAGACAGCAATCAATTGATCATCTAAAATCTTCTGTCTGTTCACCACTTCGTCGGGATTCCATTAAAATAAATTTTACCACTAATTAATAAATTACCACTTAATAGTTAAACAGATACCAGAAAAAAAACATCAAAATGATTTCAGCAATGCCAGCTGTTGCTGTCCGTCGTGAGCGGGAAAAAAACCGGCAAGGAAAATTAGTTGGTGATCCTTTTGGTAGAGGTCTCACTTACCTTTCTACAGCTCATCATTCGTATCTTCCATCTTCATATTATCATCATCCTCATCACCATCATCAACAACAACATCAACATAATCAAAATTCATCTAATCAACAAGCAGGATCATCAACAACCTCATCAAACCGTCTCAACTCATCTAATAACATTGCCAATGAAGAGAAACATCATCTTCGTTTCCTCATCTATACTTCAGTTGGATGCCTTGTTATTGGATTAATCTCACTACTCATCGGAATTGTTACCTTTAAATTGGCAACCCAGATAATTGGGATAGTTTTTATTGGACTGGGTGGTTTATTTTGTATCATTAAAATTATACTCAATGGTAAATCAAATTCATCTCCGGCAACAACCTTGGAATCAAACAATAACCATTTAAATTTAGCCAAAACGTCTTTAACTCAACCCTTGGTTGGTTCAAAGCAACCCAATAAACAAAGTTCAATCTCTAGTCATACAAAGTCAACGGTTGAATCTGCTGATTGTTCAAACCCAATGTTATCATCAACAACTGAACAATGTCTGGAGGCAAGTTGAAGCTGATTTTTTTTGTTTATATTTTAAATAACCATCGTAAATTCATCAAGTGTTCACTTCACATCATCTTTTTGCCTCGATCGTCACTGTTCAACAATTAACCAAAAATGTTTAATACTAAGCCTATCACGTAACTAAATTTCACCCTTTCAGCAACTTTCTGTTCAATGTTTTCTTTCCCTGTTATTGTTTACTTTCATCTTTAAGTTTTTCATATGGAAATTATGTAAACAATTCTGTATTATTAACTTTATTGTTCAAATTGTTTTGACCAAAATTTAAACAAACTTGCACTTGGTTTGTTTAATATGGAGCCAAAAATGTTGATCATTTTGATCAACACTAAACTAATGGAGCTACTGATAATGCTGCAAAGATGGTTGGATTAAGTTTATCACGTTGGATCCTTCTTTTCATTTTGTCGGTTAATTCAGTTGCAAATCTTGGTTAATTAATTACGACTCAATTTTCCATTAACAAAAGTGTATTATAAACTCAAGACTTGACTTTCTCTGTGCAATTTGGAGAGACCAATTAGGAGGTAATTAGGTTGATTGGTAGTTAAAGCTGCTCTAATTTAATGTGAATCTTCCAATTTATAAACATCTGCAGTTAATACACCTTTGGAAATCTTTGAAAAATTTATATTATAGTTTAATCATGTTGAAACTTTTTTACGATAAGTCTGTAATTATGTTGCAAAAAAAATCGCGTTTTTATTTCGCGTTGTATTGTTGTCTGAATCACAACTACAAATTGTCACTCTTCAAGATAATGATGGTCGATAATTATACATTACGTGTTGTCTTGGATTAATTTGATGATAGCAATGTGTTTCCCATTAATGAAAAACAATCCAGTTGGAAGACATAATTAAATCGTTTTATACGTGATAATGCGAAAAATACTGAAATAACCCTTTCAAACCATCATTTTTCACACGATCTTATATTATGGATTATTAGTATTATGGATATTAACCGATTATCTATAACGATAGCAATTTTTTTCAAAGAGAGCATTTAATGAAAGGGAAGAAGCCGATAGTAATTATTGGCAGAGATTTCGATTGAAAATAATTTCTCTCAATATTATGAGCATTTCGACAAATTTGTAGAAACTCTTTTAGCGTCATGGGAAGAGATTCAAATTGAGAGATTGGTCAGTTTCCTTACTCCTCAGGAGGGTTGTGTCGACTACCAAATTTGGCTCTATCTCCATTGAGAGGCCATTTGATATATTGGTCACTTTTCAAATATTTCTCGATGGTTGGAATAGCTTTGAATGAAGAATGGAAATCTTTCAGATTAGGGAATTCATTAAGGCAATTTGGTAAAAGGTAGAGTTGTTGATCAATAAACTCGAAAAGAAGAAAGTCAACGAAAGAGATATTTTCGCCGGTAACAAACTTGTTTTCGCCAAGAAATTGAGCCAATGATTTCAATTTTTCAGGGAGTCCTTTGATGTAATCGGGTTTGAGTTTCTCGAAATCAGGATTGTAACACATTGAGGAAAAGGAGCTCATCAAATCGGTTAGTTGATAACACAACTGGTCAATTCGTTGTTTCTCACTTTCCGTTTGACCATCCAATTCATATTTTCTGGCAAGATGTCTGAGAATTGCCTTACTCTGAGTTAATTTAGTGTCTCCGTCAATGTAGTATGGTAAGTTGGGAAATGATAATCCAAGAGAATATTTCTCTTTGTTCCATTCTTCTCTACTAAAATCCGGAGCTGGTCCATAGTTGTATCGTTTATCTTCATAAACAGCCTCCTTGTAATTCAAAAGAAGTCGAATGGGTTGGGCCAACTAAAATAGCAACACAAAGAATGAGTAAATGATTGAGTGAGAAGGTCTAATTAAACCAGGTTAAGGAAATGTACAATCGTTTCTCAGGTTAAGTCATGCAAGGTCATTTGGCTATGCTCAAATAAATAAAAGAGTCTATTAACCCGAGCAAAGAAGAAAATGTTTTCGTTGGAAACAGAACAGTGATTAATGGAATAGCAAATAGCAAAGGTACCGACATAAAAATCAAATCACAGAAACGAGCAAAATTTTCTAACTTGATACTAAATCTCATCTTGATTTTGAAGTTAATTCATCTTCTGAGATAATTATCATGAGAAAACTCACCAATACATAACGTCTCAGCTATCAGTTTATCATAACAACACTTTTGAGCTAGCAATTGTAACGTCATTTAAGTCTATTGACTCAAAAATGTACATCTTTAATGCAACTAGCATAATGAAGAATAAAAAAGGCATTTTATTCTTTTCTTTCTCCTTTTTTAAGCCCATGGCAACAAGGAGTTGATACGCTTAAAGAAAGCTTCAACTGTATAAACGTTGGGTTTAAAAGGTATAAGCTGTTCACAAAGAAATCATCTAACAAAGAAAAGTATCATTATCAATAAATTAAATAATTTAATAAAGTTACCTAAACAACTGATTTCAAATTTTCTTTGTCACATGGGTTTTATAATAAAAAGAAAAATAAATGGCAATCTATCGTTGGATGGAAAAAGTTAACTACTAAAGGCTTGCCAATTTAAGGTAATCAATCAGGTTAATAAAATTAGGATAGTGAATACTCAATCAAGATAATAAATGAAAAAAAGACAGGGTAATTCAGGTGACAAAAAGAAGAAAAAGAAAGAAAAAGCATGAAAAAAAACTGATGCTGAGAAACAATTTTATAACAAAGTGATTAGAATGGAAGAAGAAAAGGAAAAGAAATCAAAAAAGACAGTTAATTAATGAAAGATTACTTACGCCTCGAATGTTCCAATAGCCAAGAACAGGAGCCATTTCAAATGTTTAATTATAAAACAAATTAGTTGAATACAAGATTATAACAATTGAATAAATTAATAAATTTAATAAACTGAAGTTCAACTGGTTGAAGTTAACTTTACAATTTGCAGTTTCCGTCAATGCCGTAGACTACAACGGGTGGTTACTAATGGTATAGATAGATGGCGCATGAGATCGCCATTTTAGCTTGTGGCGCCGTGAAGGCTGACATAATTCCCAAATCTCAATAAACAAAAAACGTTCGTACTAAAAGTAGATGAGTCCACTCTGATTAATGAAAGTTTTCATCTTTAATCAGTGACATTTATCTAAAGATAGTAACTCTTTGTATTCAAAAAGGTCTATCAGTCAAGAATCGCTCACCAAAGAAATAGCACTTCTCTAAAAATCAAATACTATGTACAATGTGAGTGGAATCGGTGCGACTGATTATATTCAAATAATCTGCCCGTCAATTGTGTTTCCATACAAATAGATCAAGTTGCATCTCTTCCTAATAATGATGTACAATGCAAGTTAAAGTCATCGGAATCAACGTCAGCTTATGTCCTTTTCTTGGTGTTTAACTCATTTAGTTGAGCTCTCAGAAATTGGATGCACAACCGGAAAAATTTCAATGATTGTAATCTTTTAAATATTTAAATCGTATTTCTGTTAGATTGTCAATTGATCATGATTTTAGTGCGCTGTGAGTGTCATTCCGATGCACTGAGATCTGAGTTAGGTTTGCTTTATCAAGATTGCTCAGAAATAAATCTAAATGGCATGCGAAATTATTTAACTTCAGCCTTTTTCATGGCATTTGTTTATTATTTTGTAACAGCTTTTAATTCGCGGCTTCAATCTTTTCAAATCATCAAGTTTGCTCCATCTATCGTTTATTTTAGAAATTGATTGAATCGTCTGGCTTTCGAAATTTGTTTCTTTTTAAGTAAAGTTGTTTAGTGTAACAAAAGCTAATCATTTTTATACATGTACATTGTATTTTAATACCTGTGATGTTCAATTGTTATCTTTTTCTTTGGGTGAGTTTACGTTTTTATTTACTCAAGGTTATTATTGAATTTGTCATTGCTCAGAAGATATTATAGCAAATCAAAAAATCATTGTTGTGATCCATGTTGTTGTTGTGGAAAGAGTTGAGTGGAATCATCAAAAAAAGATGTTTAGTAGCGAAACATCATTTCTATTTCTTCTTTTTACTGGAGCAATTCAAAGAGTTTACTGTGTAGCTGTGTGAGTGTTTATGTTTGTGATATTATACAATACACTTCTCAATTCTCCTTTACTTTGGAAAGCAATT
Organism: Tetranychus urticae; assembly: GCF_039701765.1. Lineage (NCBI taxonomy): Eukaryota > Metazoa > Arthropoda > Arachnida > Trombidiformes > Tetranychidae > Tetranychus > Tetranychus urticae. Next base: position 16,228,473 of record NC_142958.1, on the reverse strand, counting down.
AAATCTAATGGTTTTTACTCCATTTTTTTCTCATACGTTTTTTTTCTCCCTTCTTTGTTTCGCCTTTCAGGTTGTCAACATTGTTTGATCTTTTCACCATCTCAAGGATTCACCTTTTGAACAGTTGAAGACGTAACAACCTCTCTTTTAAAACTATCTTCATCATCAGTAGTAGCTGTTAAACAGCTTAAATCTCCTTGATTTTTGATCTTTATCCTCTCCTGTATCTTTACAATCGTAATATCTCACTTTTATATCCTGTGTCTGATATAATTTATTGCCTTCAACATGCCTGGTAAACGAAAGTTGAGCCAATTTGAAAGTGAGTTACCCTTGAAGGAATTTGATGTCCACCAGGAGTCAATCATGGATTTTGTGTCCATCATGTTGAATCAAGTTGAAAATGTGGTTAGCGGTGCTGTTACATCAAGTGATATCACAAGTAGCTTGGCAACAACACCACATGGACCTTCTGGGGAAATTCAATTGCCTACAACTGAAACTCCTAGCTGATTGAATTCATAAATGGTGTTAAAATCAAGACGAATCAGACAAATCGGACAAACCGGACAAATTACGAGCTTTCATTGACATATTTAACCTATTCTTTATTCATCTACTATACAATATATTTATCCCCATCTAAATTTAATGTCAAACACAATACGATGACAAATATGAATGAAAAATTGTGTCAACCTAATAATTTTGATCGATTTGTTCATATCGATCTAGCTGAAATACCATGTGATACACGACAAATGAGTGAGATAAGAAAAACAATTCCATTCAACATGTCAGCATTATTTTCTTTTTGTCATTGACTTGGAAAATTCTGATTAATACATGCATTTTGTACTTTAACTGCATTAGGTATTGACCATGGAATCACATTGTAATCAATAAATATTAATTTCCTAGCAAATGAAAAAACCACCAAAGCTGCTGACAGTTTGTGACGCTCATTCAATTATCAACTTTCGCTGTAACTAACGCTCGTGATAAAAATTGAAAGTTTAAGTCAAAAAAATTACTAATACAAATTACGGATAATATGAACTGATTCCCAAGTTTTTCTTCCGTAATGATTGTGACAAGGAAAAGTTTCAATTAAGCCTGAGGTTTGAATCTATCTAAAATGAATAATGCTAATGTATCTCAAAGCTATTTGAATTTTAATTTAGAATCATTTGTCCCATCTTGAAAGTGAAAGCAAAACTAAATTTACTAAATCAATCTTTTCTCAAATAAATTTGCGCTGAAAATATATTGCTACAAACAATTGGGAGCAACTTAAAAACATTACTGATTAACCTGATTTTTCTCGGTCAATCCTGTTTAAAAAGCATTAACAATTAATTGTAATGCAATCCAAATCAAGGTTAATCGAGAATTGATTTAGTACAAATCAACACCAGTGACTATTCAAAAAAAATCCATTCATTAAACTAGATTGATAGTTGATTGATTTGAACGGATCAAGGTACATTTTAGTAAGCACAGTTTATGTTACATTATTAAATAAGTTATGGTCTCCAAAAATCTACTTTTTATATTTATTGATTAAGGACTCATTTTTTGGAAATATATTCAACTATGAGGACAATTTTGTTTAAGTATTAGGTTGCTCGAAAAAGTTAGCTTATGAAGTGACCTCTTATACAGAAACAGAAAATTTCACTCCTTGAAAAAGGGTATTTTCTGGTTGCCATTGAAAGTTAAACCAGAAAAATAAGTTTGATGAAAAAATCTGGTTCAAATTATGAAAGGTGTATAGTTAGTGGAGGAAGTCGGACCTTCATAGAAAACTGTCCCGACTATAATTTATTATCGATATGTGCAGAGGAAAGAAATCTAAAATTAATACTGAAACTGGAATCCATTTTATTGCATATGGTTACAGAATAATCGGCATTTAAAATCACTAAATCACTTTAATTAAACCGTTAGATGAGTCCCATCATGAAAGATTAACTGTGTCTGTAGTTATAGTTTAATATTACTCCACTAGATGTCACTTTCTGTTGTGAAATAAAATAAAATTGTTTATCATTAAAAAAATTACTCCAAGCATTGGACATGGAAAATGTGGTGAAATTGGAAAGATGTTAAATCCAAAGTATATATAAATCTTTTTCTTTATCAATGAAAAAAGTCTCTCAGCTGTAATATCCTTCAACATCTTATTCCCATTGAAAAGAAGCGTCACATTTGATTCACCTTTGCTCTCAAATTCATCTCAATTTCCATCAATATCGTCCTTTGATGATGAGATCTTAATCCTTTTTTATTCTTACCCTTTCACCTTTTAACCACAACCTCCTAGTCTAGGCTTTTATTCAAGTTATATAATTAATCTGAAGTCGTTCCTTCTATTTATCAAAACCAATGGAAGTAAAATGAATTGACCAAAAACAACAAAACTTCAAGCCAAGTGATAATGTTAACCTCAATGTGAACATGAAAACCAGAAAAGTGCTTTTATAGTCTAACCATTTGGTTTTTGTTTAATATTCCAGTTGTTTATATTTCTATTGGTCTACTTATTATCGACTTGATGATTACCAACTGACTCAATCTCATCATTTTTGTGCTACAAAACCAACTCTCATTGTTATTAATCTGGAAAAGGGAATTTTGGGTTAAAAGGGAATAAAAAGTGTCTTTACAATGTCAATCTATTTTCATATTGGGACACTTTTCACTTCTCTTATTTAATCCAATTTTTCCCTTCAGTATACACAAATTTATTGATTACAATTTTGTCTTTATTCAATCTTCCCATCTAATATTACCGTAACAAACAAATCAATTTATAAGTTTACAAGGAAAGAGTCCATCAAGTGAACACATAAAGTAATAACATCAAAAATCTCATCTCTAATTGAATGAGCAATACTAATCATGACTATAACCTATTCACTATCCGTTGCAAATGCTCGTCTTACTGGTTTCAGTCGATTACTGTTGAGATGGAAAGGTTCAATTTATAAGCTTCTCTATCGTGAAATAGCAATATTTTGTGCTGCCTACTATGGACTCAGCGGTACTTATCGATATCTACTTTCTGATTCCCAGCGAACGTAAGTTTAAAATGATTTTACACAATCAATATTTCCCACCATTTTTCATTTCACTCTTTAGCTTTCAGTTTCAATTGCATTTTCTGGAAAACTTATTCAACAATCATTCTCTATCAAAAACAATTCTTCATGTGATTTCTATTCCTCAATAATTCCTTTAGATACATTGGATACCTTAAAATATGAAACTGTTAGTTTAGCAACACATATTGATTTTTTTACGAGACTTTGTTTTGGTTTTTCAAATCATGTGTCTCAAGGGCTGTATCGTATTTCCTTAAATGGCGTTGAATGACTTTTAATTATGTGTTTACTATTTTATTTCCACTATTTAATAAATTGTTTTTGCTTTTTTCTACAGACTTTTTGAAAAATTATCTTTATATTGTGAAGCTTTTACACATTACATTCCACTTTCATTTGTCCTGGGTTTTTATGTTACTTTGGTTGTTGGACGCTGGTGGCAGCAATATATGCAAATACCCTGGCCTGATAAGTGAGTTAACTTAGTTTCTGTAATTAAACGTAATTCAAGCATTCCGATTCAATCTTCACCCCTGCCTGATGAATGTTTGATGAAACTCCATAAATATTGCACAAACTTAGATGTAACCTGATCCTGTTTGCTTCATCAAAGTCTTAATATTTTTCGTTTTATTGTACAAATTTCTAACATTCATTTATTATCTCTCCTTAGAAGCTTGATGCTGATCGCAGGCCACATCCATGGGACAGATGAAAGAGGTCGAATGATAAGACGAACCTTAGCTCGCTACTTATTACTAATGCAAGTGTTTACCTGTCAGGCTGTTTCGATTGCCATTTTCAAGCGATTCCCAACTCTTGATCACATTGAAGATGCTGGATTTATTACACCAGAAGAGCGTGAAGCTTACGAACGAGTTCCAAGTGATCATGGTAAATGGTGGGTTCCAGCTCAATGGTTTTCAACATTGGCCATTAAAGCACGTAAAGAGGGTCGCATAAAACATGACATTTTCCTGTATCAAATATTAGAGGTGAGCTAAATACTTTCACCTTCCAATCATTATCCTATTACCTTTCATCCTAAACCTTTTACCTTAACCATATTGCCAGTCTTATCAATTACGTTAATCAATGTAGACACTCAAATGGTTTTTATAATAAAATTACTAATGATGCTGATCAAAATACAATTTCCTAAGATCACATGTACATAAATATATTATCTATGAAATTATGTAGGGAAACATTATCTCAACCTTTTCTTTTTGTTCCCTAACTTTCTTGCTTTCCCTCTCTTTCTCTCTTCCATCTCTAATATCACATTTCCTTTGCCTACTACCATGATATATTGATCACTTCATTCTGAGCCATTCTTGTTTCAACCAGTAAAATTCAGTTGATACCAAGCCTACAATTTGTTTTGCTTTTCAATTTTCTAGTCTTTCATTACACCACCAAAGCCACCAAGTTTTTAATAAAATGTTACCAACTTTACATCGTTTATGTTTACATTGAGCCAACAATGAAAACTGATTTATCTTAATTGTTGTTTACAATCACTAAACCATTAAATCATTTCCTATTGAATTTTATTCACCTTATGACCAAACCATTTTTCCTGGCGCTTTTTTAATCATTCTTAATGTTTCCAAACCTTTTCAAGTTGAATCCATCTACCAGAATCATTATAACATCTAACCTGAAATGATTATTTATAGAGATTTCAGGTTAACTCCCATGATAGTTTACTGATTCTAATACTTTGTTAGTTTCAACATTTACAGATCAGCTGACATTTAAGTAGATAATCAATAGAAATATGTTGTAAATGTTAGAAAGTGTTAATAATAGATTGACCTGGACAATAATATCAAGTTGCTTTTTTTCAGCATGATAAACTAACATCTTGCGTTTACCTTTGTTCAATTGAAATTAATCACAATGGGAAGTTTTACTCAAGTAATGCATTTGATTTTTTGTTCAACATTTTTTGATAGAATCAAGCTTTCTATTATTATTGAATTCAATCGAGATTGCCTTTGATGCATTGCTTTGATTTAGAAACAAATAATCCAATGGTTTGTTATTGATGATTTTATTTAGTTGATTTAGTCCTCAAATAGGCTTTTATTAGTTTATCATTCAACTTTGACATTTAGTTCATATTTGAACAGGTTAAAGATGAACTTTCCCTTGTCTCTTACTGATGAAACAATCAGATTTTTATTGAAAATTGTCGGTTTAATGAAAATTTCATTATACTTTCATCAACGATAAGATTAATACAATTATTATGATTTATTTTGTTGCTATTTAAATGTCACTCATTTTCAACAATTTAAAGTAAACTGTAAAGATCAGATTAAATGCTGTTATTGAATAAAATATTGTAATATTGTTAAACTTTCATGTTATTTTCATGAGCTTAATCAATCAGTTGAATGATTTATTTACTATTAATAGGTTCTTATTTTTCGTGATCATCTTTTCTTCATCATTATTCAATAAAACTTAGGTTGTTATTTACCGGTGTTATCAACGTGACTTGATTTGTATTTATTAGATTTTTGCTTTCTGATTTAATATAATCTCTGATTTGTTGAGTTTGTGCATACTCAAAATCAAGAATTAGTGATTTATCGTTAAATAATTTGAAATAAGTGTCAATTTATGCAACAAACTGTTTGGTTAAATGTATTTTGATGACAATCTAAAGCTATCCAAAACGATTAAGGATTTAGTGTTAAATGTTAAAAGGCTATAATATTAACTTGACCAAAATAGTGTTGGCAGTTTGACTTCAATCACCTAGAAAGCCAATTATTATGTAAATAGTAAGTTATAATAGTTAAAATGAAACTATTATCTAATATCTCTGAAAGCCAATTTTAGATATTTTTGAATTTACTGAATTTTCATGATAAAATTAAAATTTTACCTGAAAAATTTCGATTTGATCAAAAGAGTATTCTTGTTTAGTTGCAATTCTGAACCAACACACCTCTTAATTTTCTGGCTCATTAAATTGTGAGCTTGGTAGGACTCCGAGACTGACAAACAGTCAGAATCCATTCATTTTAGTTTAGCCCACGTAATATTGATCAACAATTTGTTTTTTCTATTACATTTTTTTTGCATAAATCTAATTTAAATTTATTTATCTTCTTTTATTGATGAATAGGAACTTCATATTCAAAGAGGCTATTGTGGAATGATGTTTGCTTACGATTGGATCTCAATCCCTTTGGTTTACACACAGACAGTGACCATAGCAACTTACACTTATTTTCTGGCTACTTTAATGGGTCGTCAATATCTTGATCCATCAAAAGGTTACCAAGGTCATGAGGTTGACCTTTACGTTCCTGTTTTCACAGTTCTCGAATTTTTCTTTTTCATGGGTTGGTTAAAGGTTGCTGAACAGCTGATTAATGGTTACGGAGAGGATGACGATGATTTTGATCTTCATTGGTGCCTTGAAAGAAACACGGTTCTCTCTTATCATATTGTTGACAATATGTATTCAAATAATCCAAGATTGACAAGAGACAAATTCTGGGATGATCCAAAGCCTGTCTTACCTCACACTAAATCATCATTATACTTTAGAAGAGCACCTTTCCTGGGTTCAGCAATGAATTTAAATCTTGACCCTGAAGAGGTTGAAATTGTGACAATGCCTCCAATCGACGAGGAAGAGGTCGACCAAATGTATACCTCGACTCCAGCTTCACCCAACTTGGTTGAGGCTGAAGGCAATGAAGGTAATACTGGACGTACAAATGAACAGGGGAAAAATGAAAAGGACAACAAAGAAGAAGTTTCATCAAGGCATCGATTTCTTCCCAGTTTACGTCCACCTGGCATGAGAATTGGTCAATCGTGTGATAACGTCTCTAAAGGTCCATTTAATAGACCTGCGCATAGTGAGAAAGGTGGCTTTTTTTCCATTTTTCCTCCCTTTTTACTGGAAACACCGCCACAGAAACGTAATCGAACCATTTCGCTAGCTGAATCTATGAATCGTAATTGTATTAATATGCATGAAATGGCTGGACGAACTGGTCGAACTGGAGGAGGAACCGATACTCCAGTTAATAATTACCATTCAGCTCGAGTTGGTCTTCCAGTTGTACATAGTGATATTGGTGTTCGAATGGGCGTTTTAGGTTCAACTGGATTATCGTATCCTGGTAATAATGAACTAAATGGACCGTCAAGTGCCAGTGGTTTAATGTTTCGTCCTTCGCCCACAATCGATGCCATTTCACGTAAAGACTCAGGTTCAATTGATATTAGGTCTATGAATGATGAAGACTTTAATGGTTCCAGTAATGCAATTTCAGCGTCTTCATCACGTTATCGTTTAGCTTCAATTGAGGCAAAAGAAAACGCTCGTTTTAATCAAAGTTTCCTCAATGGACCGAAAACACCAGTCAATGCATATTTTCCAAGCCATTTAAGTTTACCCATTCAACCTGATTCGCCTGAACTTGAGCAAGTGGTCAATAAATTGTCTGAAATAACTTCAGCATTGCCAAATATTGAACCAGGTTCACCTACATCAGTCAATGAAATTTCCCGACGCAATTCAAAAGTTCACTCTGTTGCTGAAGAAACTGAGCTTGATGAAGATGAAAAGGATATCGATGATGAAACTACCATTCGAGCTAAAATAATTGACAAGGAATCGGCAAAAAATAATGATAATTCTGGAAACAATCGATTAACAATTGATTCAGGTTCATCATCTGATTCTACTTCGTCTCAAGACAGTTTCTCTCCATTTGCATCCAATGAAGGAACAGTAACAAGTATGACGGAATTGCTTGCTGTAGAGAAAAAGATGGAACAGAAGGAAAAATATTGATTAATTTATTAATTGTAAATAGTTTTGTTGAATTTCCAAAGAGTCATAATGATTTACAATTTTTCTTCAATTGTATGGTTAAAATCCTTGAGAAATTAGGATTTTCAAAGTGATAAATTGCCTCTAAAGCCATTTAACTTTTTTAATGAATTAACCTAAAGCTATTCACCAAATTTAACATTTAATTCCACCGCCGTCATCATCATGTTTTCATTGTTATATGATCACATTCACTGCAATTACTTTGGGCTCGTCTGTTAGATCAATTTTAATCAACAAACGGGAACATGCGATCGAATTTTGTTTTGTTTTTTGGATCTTCTTCAAAAGAAACTCTCAATCCAAGAAACATCTTGTAAATTCATCAAATCAAATATTATTCCCATCATTGTACATAAATTTGTCATTCATCATCATTGTTTAAATCATTAATCAATTTTTAACTCAATTGCCAATCGAACTTTATTCGAGTCATTAAATCTTGAAAATGCTACTCAAAACGTCCAAGCATTCCAATCATTGCAATATTGTTGGCAATAAAAATAGTCATTTATCTTCCATTAATAAAAGAGTCTAATTTGCTTAAATTTTTCATGTTAACCGCGAGAATTCATTAAACTATATCTGATATTAATCAAATTACAGAAGATTTTTTGCTAAAAGTCGATCTCAAATATCTAGAAATAGGTTTAAAATAAGCTTTATACCAATATTTATACAAAGTTATGATGATAGTGAATCCAATCAATGAGCGGAAATGATTTGCAATAATTTTAATCAAGTTGAGTGTTTCAGCTCAGCTGATTATTGATTTTTCCAACAATTTCATCAGAGTTTAAACGAGTACATCATAAGCATTGTTGTCTAATTTGAGATTCAGGTATTGGTGATTGGTTTCGTCTTAGAAAATTTTTCCAATTTCATGATGAATACGGAAGCAAATCAGTTGATTGAACTATCTATTTAATCAAATAGTTATCCGATTGTGGTCAGAGTTAGATTAATGACACTTTTTACAATTAGTTGCAATTTATTTATTCATATCATTATATTTATAAAAATGTTTTCAGAGGCTAACTCTTTCGTTAGTGAACAATTTGATTAGTAATAATCAGTATTAACACTATAGTAATAACATATTTAAATATTCATGAATGAAATCGAGAATCAAATTTAATTAGTATAATATAGCTATTTATAATAGTGATAGTAAGATGATGGAGTTTTAATGAGAAAGAAACTTAAGATGATTATGATGGTAAGAGTGATTGGAAAGGATATCAAGGAGGTATGAAGTTGAAATATTTTTCTCAACATCAACAAAACCGTATCATTTGATTTACAAACATTAGGCTTTTATAATTCCAGTTCTAGTTAATTATATTGGTTTTGAGAATCAGCTTTTTTCATTGGGAGTTAAAACATTAAGATGTTGAAACTTCTACACTGAAACATATTACTCTAATGAACTATACTCATACACTCTAATTGAGTGCTAATATCAAGTTGCATGTTGTGAGTAAAAGATGAAATGAATGTAGCGCTATCGAAGGAAGATTTTGATTTGACTATCGCTAGAGAAATTGGCCAATCCTCTCTCAATCACAATAATATGGCTTGGTTTTAATGATTATCAATTTTTCATCTTTTTAGTCTTTTTCACGTTATCCACCAAGCACCGTATTTGAGACTAGAGCTTTATGGACTCATGATGAGGAAAGATACTTTTGTTTGCAGAGTTTAATTGTAGTTGAGATAAATGTTTTGATGGATGAGTGGTCCGGAGAAACGAGACAGGAAAAGATGGAAGATTAACCTAGCAGAGGCACATAAAGTTAGATTGTGCTAGGCTTTTCCATATCTGGATAATTTCCGGGGATAATCCTCACTGACCATGATGAAAGTAACAAAAACATGGCTTTTGTTTTTTTGGTGAGAAAAAAATGGATTCTATAGACCCGCTTTGCAGAAAGAATAACAAAACCATGGAAAAGTTGTCGATGCATGAAACCATGTTTTCTTGAAAGATGTGTTATGTGATTCGATGTCAATTTATGATCAGTTGTTGAAGGATTGATGAAATCAGGGTAAGAGTATAATTATTCTTTTCCATTTTCAACCGATGACTTTGATAAATTCAAATGGTTAATCCACAGGATGGTAATAAGATGATATTAGCTGAAGGATTTTTCTCTTCTAACAAATCGAGAGTGAGTCTTTGAATAAACACAGCTGAATAGGCAATTTGAGACTGGGTATTGAAACGAAGTAAATGTAAATTATCAGGTAGGAATAACATTTTTCTAAATTTCTTAAAAATGTCAAATGCCATTTTTAAAACAACAGCTATTTCAACCGCAGCTTTTCATCCACGCCAGTATACTTAAGTTTAACTGGTTTAGGATGTTGTTTAACGATTTAGATTTATGGCATCACGGTTTATCAGGCTAGAAGATGATTCATTAAGAAATATTCTATGTAAGAATTTAAGTATTGATGGTTTAGGTATCAGTTTGCTAAAATGAAGTTTAAAGGATGATCGGTGGAGATTGTCCTGACCGAAAATTGGTGATGATTTGGTTTTTGACTTATTCTTGAGGGATTGAATTTTCTTCTTTCGATGTTGAGAGACAATCATCAGACATAATTTTAATTTAATTAATTGTAATTATATATATATAAGCTAAATACTATTTTACACTGACTGGTATTGCATATTCATATCCTCCTTTAGAGGCCAGTTGATTCTGGAGATCATCAATCTAAAAGAAACAGAAGAAAGCAGGAATTAGTAAAAAAAATAAAATATTTCAAATCGATCACATTGGTGCTGATAATTATTGTTACGTATGTTAAAAATTAATGAATAAATTATAATGTTCAATGAAAAGTGACAATTCATAAGGTTAAATCAAATATAAGGAAGTGAACAAGTATCATAAGAAATCAAAGCAGAAAAATAATTCAAGATGAGGGTGGCAACGAGATTAATAGGGTTTCTTAATGTTGGATGCAAACATGCGGGTTAAATATCCGGATGAAAGTGACTTAGATTCGTTCTAATGAATGCATTGATACCACTAAAGATTAAAATAAGATTTCTTTTGAATTAACCATTATATCTAAATAAGCACCAATATGAGTAACGTAGGATGAACATACATGAGAAGACATCTCGCCGAAACCAACATGTGCTGTGTGCTTGAAGTTCGTTGGACTTCCAATCATAGATCTATCAATTCTTCTACGCCTCTTCTGGGATTGATGGTTGAACCAATGGAAGGAATACATAAAATAGATGGAAAAGATAAAAATTAGATTAGCAAAAGAGTCAGATTTCGTTACCACTGATTAGTCACTCACCGAGCGAGTTTGCTGGGTAACACAGCAAGTGAAACATTGAACAAGCATATCACTCATCTTGGTTGTCTTTGATAGGTTGATTTAGAATGGAATAGAAAATAGTAAACAAATATAGTTTTATAGCAGTAATAACGATGTTAAAGTCAATTTAACTGGAAAATTAAAATGTTGGAAGTTAATGATGAATTAAAACACATTATTCCACAAAATCGTGGTTCAAATTAGAGGTTAAATGGAGTTCAGTAGTTCAGATGATTGGTGATGATGAGCCTTGCTTTTGGGTTTGTTGATGAACTGGGGAATCACACCAGTGTTGCGAATAATTAATACAAGTATGCTGTAAAGTTGGTATTTAGCATCAATCAATCAGATAAATATAGTAGAAAGTGAAAACACCTATAAAAAAAGGTAAAATCGGATGAATAAATATTAGTTGGCACGTTATTACAGTAGACAATGGGAAACTGAGGTTCATCAAATAGTGACACTAATTTGAGGAATAAACCAGCGAAACTTGTACCTCTTGGCTTTTTTTGTTATCAAACAGGCACAAAAAATCTTTTGATCTTGGCACTCGTTTTAATTTACTGTTTCTTGGTTAATCGATTGAAAATTTTGATACTCGATGAAGCGTAGAATCCAGTCTGATTGAAGAAAATAAGAGGGGAAGAAAAACATGAATAAAAACATTAGAAACAAAAAAGTGAATCGAGATGCAGCAGTATAAAAAATAAACTTAAATAGGATCAATCATGATATGGTTCAATGGTAAGAGGGTGCTAATGAAGCTCTTATAATAACCACGTACTTTCAATAATTTCTTCAGACCATTTGAAGTGAAAATATTATTGTGGCTGAGGATAAAAATGTCCAAAAAACATCACAATGATTAAACTAAAATGTGTAGTAACCCTTCTTTGCTTTGTAATTAACAGGTAACATATAATAAAGCGAATGGACTTGAGATGATTGAACAAATGGTAGAAAAAGAAAGACTAGTCTTGTGTTTTGTTGAATGTTGAAGATAAATGTGTTGGTTAAAGTTGAAGATAAAGAAAGAAGGCGACAATCTTTTCACTAGTAAAGAAGAGAAAGATGTGCTATATAGACAAAGAGTAAAGGAAGAAGAGAGAGCAATTCAATACTAACTCTGATCCAAAATTTTTTTTTGGTGTCAGAAGATGGCGCGAGAAAGAGACTCTTTCTTTTTACTTTCTTTACAAATTTTTTACTCTCTTTTTCTCTTTCATTTCTCTTTCTTTTCACCATTAAAAATTAAGTTAACACAATTAATACCAACATTAGAAAAGGCTTTTTTGACTACTTTTCAATCATTTTAAGATTATTTTAATTGATTTTGATGATTTTGATGCTATGATTTCTTATTTAATGATAAATTTGTAATGATTTAACCGACAAATTTCACTTTAATTAACAAAATCTGGCCTAATCAAGCAAAAGTCTATCAAAAAGTTTTTTCATCATTCTATTACAGTTTTGGGACTATTTTGATTATTCTGTTAAGGAATTCTGTATTGATTTTAGGGAATCTACCTCCATATAAAGCAAATGGTGAATAACTTGTCGTTAGTATAATGTTGGGTAGATCTATCGGTTAAAAAATTTACCATTGAATTATGAATCTAAGCACTAAAAGAATGAATACCAGTCCTAACAGTCCCAAAACTGTAATAGAATGATGAAAAAAACTTTTTGATAGACTTTTGCTTGATTAGGCCAGATTTTGTTAATTAAAGTGAAATTTGTCGGTTAAATCATTACAAATTTATCATTAAATAAGAAATCATAGCATCAAAATCATCAAAATCAATTAAAATAATCTTAAAATGATTGAAAAGTAGTCAAAAAAGCCTTTTCTAATGTTGGTATTAATTGTGTTAACTTAATTTTTAATGGTGAAAAGAAAGAGAAATGAAAGAGAAAAAGAGAGTAAAAAATTTGTAAAGAAAGTAAAAAGAAAGAGTCTCTTTCTCGCGCCATCTTCTGACACCAAAAAAAAATTTTGGTTTAGATTCACCATTGAATTGCACACTCTTCTTCCTTTACTCTTTGTATATAGATGATCAAAATGACTTTCAAAATTTGGTGAGGTTTAAAAATCAATCCAACAAGATGAACATAGATATAACTAGAAGATTTGAGAACAGTGAGTAGACCTTAAAGAAAAAGAGAAATAGAAATGTAAGAAAAAATATATCAAAATTAGAGATGATTTAGTGGCTTAAACAAGTCAATTTTTTCTTCTCATCCCTCACTTTTTCTCCTACCTTGCAAGATGACTGAAGCTGTGATCACTGGTATATGGAAAACAGTAGCTCATTCCCAATCAAAGAATCAAATAGATATAACGTCACTTAATGGAAGACGTTGATTACTTATAAAATTGACTGTAAGTTAATTAACAAAAACCAATTCAATTAAAAATAAAGCAACATTTTAAAGCAACAAAAACACAAAAACAGTTGTTTATTGCGCACAGCATAATTGGTAAAAGCTCAATTGATGAAATGAAAGATAAAGTGAGACAGTCAAAGAGAGAAAGAGAGAGAGAGAGAGATAAAGAGGGAGGAAAAATTAGAGGGGGTAAGAAAAAAAGAGGGAGGTTCAAAAAGCGATTTGAGTCTCTGTATTTAAAACTAACAAGCTGAGGCACGATCATGACTGATCGTAAATTTCTTTTAACCACCCGTGCTAACCGTCTTTTCACGGTATTGTCCATTGCCCAATCCAACACATCTACCAAATCAACAAAATCAACAAAACCAAACAACATCACTTTTTAAAATAACTTTTCTCAACAAAATTGTCCACTAAATTGTCCATCACTTTAGAGTGGCTTTTTTCACACGCATTTTCAAACAATTTTTATATAAGATCATCCACTACCCAAATCCACCAAATTTTTGACCACTTTGGTGATTAATAGTGGATGTGTTAGATGGTGTAAAAGTGGTCAACAAATAAATTAATTAAGGTGGTTAATTAAAAAAAATAAAAATGAAAATAATTTTCTCAAGAATCTGAGTTCTGGGTGGTAGATAATCTTATAAAAATTTGTTTGAAAATGTGGCGGAAAAAAGTGGTGGAAAAAGCCACTCTAAAGTGGACAATTTTGTTGAGAAAAGTTTCTTTAAAAAGTGATGTTGTTTGATTTTGTTGATTTGGTAGATGTGTTGGATTGAGTGGTGGACAATATGGTAAACAATACGGTGAAAAACCGGTAAAAAAACTGGTGAAAAAAGCCGGTCACCTCTTTACTCTTTACTCAAATGACAAAGTTTTACATAAAATCCTGGTCCAACAATCAACCATCAACCTGAATAACAAAAAAGTTTTTCCCCCTCTCTCAATGTTATTGGATACGGATTCTACATTTTTTCCCCCATTCTCTATTTTTATGAATTTCTCAGAGGTCATGAGATTCTGAGGTTAGGTTTTCTATTTTTCGGCGTTGTAGTTGAATCAGGGCTTTCAGACTGTGTAATTTTTTTTCTTGGAACCCGCTCAGTTTAGCCACAATTTTGACGCAAAAATTTGATACTTTGACTTTATATATTGTATAGATGTATAGATTGAAGCAATTTATCTTTCATTTTGTTTCACCTTCACAGTTTTTAATGTATGATAACAGAAATGATGAATTAAGATCAAGCAGTTTATAAATTGTCGTAAGTTATTAATAATAATTTCAACTTTTCAAGTTATCCAATATCAACTAATGATAATGATATAAGATAATAATTTGAGAGAGAGACTTTAAATATAATGTATAATTGACTGACAAAAAATTATCCCATTAAACGTTAACCAAGTTAGATAACCTTATCATACTTTAATTGTAGGTGGTTATAATTGTGTCTACTATGAATTACAATTAGTAACTAAGTTTAAAGGAAAGCCTTGGACCAACAATTTAGAGACGGATATTCATTTGAATGGTGAAATATGGTTAAAATTAATGATACCGATTGGTGCAGTTGCCATTACTTATTTGATTAACAATATATAAAAGGTCATTTATGGGTGATTCAAATGAAAATTGTTATCAACCTGATCAATATGAAGTCAATATGGTTAACCTTGTCCATTGTAATTATATAATGGATTCAGATGAATTGCCTTCTGGTTAATCATTAAGCTGGAAGATTATCATTTTTAAAAAGTGATTTTATATCAATTATTATGGTTGAAACGATAATCGGTGTTGGTTGATGGTGATGATTGAGGCCTAAATAACCCAAAACAAGTGATTGATGAACCAGTAATTGTTTCAATGTGTATCTAAATTGTTAACAACAGCAATACAATTGCAATTGTAACCCAAAGGAAATGTCAGTAGAGAAAAAAAGTGATCGATTTGGGTGTGAAAAAGATTTCTTTTTTTCCCTATTTTATGATGTTTTTGTTGCTTTTTTGTGTAACATCATCATGAATGTTATAATGGGTTAACAAGAGTTACAATTTGCTATCTGATTGTACAAAATTTTGACGCAAAAAGACTAAAATGTGTCACAATAAACACTAATAATACATATTACTAATCATAATATCGAGCAATATTCAGTTGAATCGGTTATATCAGATAAATGTAACTTTTTATGCATGAGAAATGGTATTGTGGACATTAATGTAAAGTAAATGAATAAATTAATCAAAAATAACGCATTGATATTCAACAAAAACAAAAACTATCGACTAATAATTATCTGACATTTTTTTACAGTTACGAGTGAAAAATGAATAAACCCTTTTTTGATATGGATTTGATAGCTTACAAATCAATAGCTTTTATATGCAAACAAAATAGCAACATACAGATGAGACAAAAATGCAGAAAGATGAAACATAATAACAGTTAATTGGTGATTAAATTATAACTTATCATCAATTTAAAGCTAAAAATTGTTGCACATTTGAGCTTGATCATGATTATCATGATTGTGATGGTTTTTTTGGTGAGTTAATTGAAAGGTAAAAATTGAAAAAAGCAGAACTTGACTTACCCTTAAAACATTTATCTATAGAGATGATCCGAGGTCGACTTGTGATGTCGGAACATTTAGATTAACCTTTATTTAAATGTGTGTTTCAGTTGATGTTGTTATGAAGTTATAAACAGACACTCAGTAATTAATAAGCATGATTAATTGGAAACATAATTGAATAAAAAAAACTGATGATTAAACAGTTTGGTTAATTTGTTGGCAAGTAAAAGTGAGGTGAGTAAAAGCTGGAAAAACATTGACATAGACTGGCAAAGGAAAGAGGTGAGTTAATGGAGGTTGATTTGAGCGACTCTAAATTTTCACAGTCAATTGTTCATTAACCTCACCTTTTCCTCTCTTCATTGATTCATTTACCAATGTTCGATATCAATATGATGAACAATTAATGAAATCAAGATTGTTCAATCATTGAAAGTAATTATCTAAACAGACAGAAAAGGTTGATATTTTATAAATTGCTTGGTTATTTCATTTGAAGGGGCAAACTCTGAGTGATGGATAAAAGCAAATACAATTTTCAGATCACAGATTTGATTCTAGTTTTAGATTAATCACAATTTAAAATCTATTGGTTAAGTTGAATGATTTAATTGCAATTTAATTTCACCATTTTTGTATCGATAAACGGTACTTCAGCTCGCAAATAGCAATGTCTGTCAATATTTTATCGATTGAAAGATATTTCCATTATTATTCATCATTTCTAGTTTACAATTTAACATGGTATCAACAATGTAATTGTCCAATTAATTAACCAAGAGGTACAATTATGAGAAATGATTTCATCTATCAAGGAATACATTGGTCTGTATTGAATTTAAACATTAACATTTAGGTAACTTCCTTATTTTTTCAATTACAAGACACAAAATTATAATATCAACAATAATTGTAATGTAATTGTAAAGATGTTAACTTGGGCTGTTTTGTTTTTCAATTCAATTTAAACAGGGTTGGTTATATCTACAAGTGAATGAATCATTTTAAACCAATAACATTATCATTGTAATAGTTTGCCAAAATAATGAGATACCAGAAACAGAGGAGAGTAAGCTCAAGTGTTAATCACTCTGATGATGATGGTGGATTTTAATTGAACAGTTTCACTGGTATTTTCTGCTGGTGATGGTGTGTATGTAACGATAATGATAATGCTTTGTGATCCAACTCGTGTTGTTGAAACTGAATATTTTGGGTTGAATTAATTAAACTTCCGGGATTGCATTGACACTGACACAGCTATCAAAGCAAACTTTAAAATCAAACATCAATGGATTTGAATCAAGATTTTGTGCAAGACTGTAATCTCTCTTCATCTGTGTTCCTTTACCCCTCCTTATGCATCCTTAGACTTGCTTGGTTTTTGTTTTCTTTCCTGGTTTCTATCAAATAAATAAATACCAAGAATGATTTACATTTAATTACAATTAAAGACCAATTAAAATTTACATGAAGATCAGTTGAAACATACCTGAAAAAAGTAAATAATAGTCCAACATTGCATTGGATTATCATCTAAAAATGGTCTAGATGTTGAATGTGTATAAAATGTAAAGCCAAAATCCAATTCTATTAAACTTAATGTCAAAGTTGTAAATAAAATCGTCAATTCATTTTAACTGCTTCCTGATTTTTCCTTGAAAGTCTTGTAGATGTAACAACCATGAGCCAGGAAAGTCTGAAGAGTCTGAAAAAAAAGTAAGAAAAATTTCTGTGATTAAATTTTATTATGATTAGTTGGAATAGTAGAAGAGGCGACTTTTAGATAAAGATAATAATGGCAGTGATAATGATGCTAGACATTTGGGTTGACTGGATGAAAACGCAATTTCGGTGAGAATAGGCAAAATAATCTAATTGTAACTTTAACCAGGCCAAAACAAAGTCAAACAATCAGCTAATGTGAACTAAATAAACATACGAGGTGTCAACTCTGGCCGGTTAATGATTTTTGCCAAGGGTGGCCTGATAGCTCTTTGTTGTTGTGGATGATGATAATTATAATGATTGTAATGATGATGATGATGATGATGACGATGATTAATGAATCTGGGTGTGACTGGAAAACATGAAAATTTAGGTACACCAGAAGTGGTGTATAAACGGAAGGTCATCTTAATTAAGACTACAATGAAAATTATCTCAACAGGTACTAAACCGTGTAAGAAAAGGGAATACAATAACAATGATCAAACCTTAAAAGTAAACATGGCCTCACTTGACCAAACGAGGCAAATCAATGGAACAACTTGACTTATAAAAGTTAACAAGAGTAAATTTCCGATCAATTAACTTTTAACATTAACATGCCTTGAATGATCGTTTCTTTATAAAACACACATAAAAACAAAATATACACTTTACCTGAAACACTTAATCTACAAAGGTGGTGAATTTACTTTAGTTTCTATTGTTCATTAACTCATCGCTTGTATTGTATTTAGAATTATCTTCATCATCTTCGTTGCTCCTTCTTCTTCCGCTTTCTCATCCTCTTCAACTTTATCCTTCCCTCTTGTTGATTTCATCTTTAGCTCTTTATTTTATTCACAGCACTGAATCATCTTCATCTTAATCATCTACTGAAATGAGAGAAGAGAGAAAAAAAAGAGAAAAAATTAAACAAGATTATCAATCAGGGTCAAGGTTAAAATATAAAAACCAATGTGTATCTGATTATTCTGATTTTGGTCCTCAACAGTTACCGGTACAAGATTAGGAGAGGTTAGGCAAGTTTGGCTTTAGCTGGTTTAAAACTTGCAACAGGTAAAGGGTAGGCTTAGAAACTAGGTGATGATTTAGTTATTTTTCCTGTACTAATTTGATTCTTCCTTGCTCTCACTAATTTGCTCACTCTAAAATCTTGATACAAACCTGGGAAGTTGGATGATTAATATAAGAAAGTAGTCTTCATAATCATCTATAGCTGTGGTTGAACAGTTATTCCTTTTTTTTCTCCTCTCAAGTTACGCCTAACATTCTCTCATGTTGATATTGCTGTTGTTACTTTTATGCATACAATTACTGAGTAATAATTATTGAAAATATTAACTTGAAACTTACCTTGTCAAATCCATCAAGATCGATCAGAAAACGTTATTTAAAAAAACAATGGCCATCGTCATTGAATCAGGTTGCTCCAAACCTCATTCATAGAAGCAAAGAATTATTGATTAAATTGTTGGCCAGCTTAAACAGGTAACCTTTTTAATCAGGCTTTGTCTTGATATTCATGGGTACAATTGATGAAAATATTAATAATCTAATAATAAGGTAGAGAAGAAAGAGAGAAAAATTAGGCGAGGAAAACCTTTTTAGTGATCAATGAGGAAAGCAACCAGAAAACCCAAAAAAACTGTACCAGGCAATGAAAATGGTTTCCATACGATTGAGATCAACATGAGAAAGCTGTTGATAAGTTGATGATAGGTGTAAAGGTTATTCAAATTAACAAATAAAAAATGGTAAAAATTCTAATATTTATTAGTTGATCAATGCTGAAACTCTTCACCTAATCATTAATCAAAGTTATAACTAAAAAAAGAACATTTCTCTCCAACTGTTAACTGTCAACATGTTTAAATCAGCTAACCTTTTCTTTCTTTCTCATTCAATATAATGATGAATAAGTGCAAAAGTTGAGACAAAAGAGATAAAAAACAAGACTAAACCAGTTCTTCTTTACTCTTTGACTAGCCTTGCTAAAAGTTATATTTCACCCGATTACGAATTTTGTTCACTTTGTGTTATCTTAACGGACTTTTTTGAAACCAATATCAACCTGTTATTTTTGAACAAAGTAAACTCTGTTTACAGTAATTAGATATTTGCGATTTTTGTTCAACAGCTTCTTAAAATTTTCACTCTACTTTATTAGCCATTTGATTTATTATTTAATATCTTTTTACTATCAACCTTGCATTCAAAAAATGGTGTTGAAAGCAAGGTGAAGTGCTTATTTCGCTGGTCCATTCCAAAGGTGTGCCTATATGTTTTTTTTGCTTCATTTCTTGAGTTTTCAATAATTTGTTTTTCGATTTAAGTTGATTTCATGTGATTTTAATTTCCACCACTACCTGATTAACTCATTATAACATGCTATTTCATGACAAATGATGATAGATGTGTTCAAATAATTTACATCCACAAGGTCATCGGACAAGTATTCAGTGTAAGTACTGTGTTAACTTTCATTTTTATAACAAACAAATTTTAATAAACTAGTTTCTCCTCTAACTCTCTCCTTCTCACCCTTTAATTCAAACCAATCATCATTACCATGTTTACCTGAAGGTTAGAATGAAAGTTTCAGTCTTATACTTTATTTGAAGAGAATGAGAAAAATATTCCAGTAAAATCATTTGTTTTGCTTCTTCTTGAGTGAAGTACACTAATCAGTTACTAAAATTAACAAAGAAAAATCACTTCACTTAGAATCGAATTAGATTTGAATTAAATTGAAATTGCCAAAAGGTTATCTCATCAAACGTGTACATCAGTGGTAACTCTGTTTAACAATAAACTCTTTAACTTTATGCATGAGATTATTATTAGTAACTCTTTCCCTACAGGGTTTGTTAACTCTTTTCCTTTAATTTTTGTAAACATTTTCATATTGTTTCTCTTTCTTTTTTGATGTATTTCCAACTTAACCCTTTACCTTAACATGATTTAGGCCCCTCTTTGTTGTGACTAGAAAATGGACGATCTGGTCGGTAACCTTCACAAGTAAACAATTAATTTGGGAGTCTCCGTGTTGAACGCAATCCTCAGAGCTCACAATGAACAGCGTTGATCGACCTTCCACTTTACCACTGCTTATTACCAATTAAAGGCCTGGTTTTCAAAGCAACTCTACCCTTTATGTTTCAATGTGAACAGGATAGAAGTAGAAAGGCAATCTCTATGAATATCTAAAAACGAACCTCGAAATTAACTTATAATTAAGATGTAAGATAGTTTTTTCGGTTCCGAAAAATTGAACCTTCAATGCTTCTTCTTGCTTTACCTATTATTATCTGTTCAACAATGTTGTTATTGTTACAAGTTACATTTCTAGTTTACGTGTGTTGTTCATGTTTATTGTAAATACAAATAAGCACTACAATTTGATAATTTCAATTGTTTAAGGTGAAAATCTGCTCACGATTTACAATTAAAACTCATCCAAGATCCATGAACCATTATTTAACTCCACAGGTAAACATTGTTACATTATATTTAAGTCTTTGTTGTAAAACTGATGATGTTAAATACATTTAATTGTCATAATTACTAAAATGCCATTTCACCTTAACTCTTTCTTTTTCATGTAATCAGACTTTGCTACACAATAGAGACCACATTATGCAATGATTTCAAGGACAGTTTCAAGGTTAATATCTGGTTCTGCCATCATTCAAAAGGTTAAATATCCTTCATGTGAAAGAAATGAATTTGGTGGTAATTAAAACGCAATCAATCAACAAAAATATGAATGAATTATCATCAGGCAAGAAATCAATGTTAATGATCCTTTGGATGAAAGCTGTTCTTTAATTTCTTATGCTCAACATCATCTTACATGGTTAATAAACATCACTCAGTTTGCGTTTGAAAACTTTCTGTAAACCTGATAAATGTTGCCTTTATCCATCTTTCATTATGAATCTAAATAGTCAACTATTCAAAATAAGACTTATCTTCAAGTTTGCATGAAGGAATTTTTTTGCTTACCTGATTAATCGAAAGCTTTCAGAGTGTTTATGAACCATTGATGTCCTAAAAAGTTGAAAAATTCCTTGTCAAAGTCGAGAAAAACCTCAGGAATTGTGTAGTAAAGTAGAACTCAAAGTGGAATTCAAATTGTGTTGTAATTCGTTTGTAAACATGAAGTCGATAGTGAAGAAAATGATCAATCTATGAATTTTGGGTTTCTCGGTTTAAGTATTCCTAAAGCTTGTCAGCCATTTGTATCAACTTGTGACCAGCTTCATACTGATGTATTATTAGATGGAAATTGTAATGAAATCCAGGAATCCACGAGGAGAGAAAAAAGAAGCAGAAATATCAAGAAAGATCGAGCCTCGGCTACAAGTCCTGATGAATGCAATTGGATAGAAGCTGTCAGTTGGGTGAACTTCATGAATATCACCAGCTAGCTTCATAACTTTTCCAGTCTAACAATGTTGTCCCTGAGTTAAATTTTCCAGTAATGAACCTACCATTTCCATTAAATGTCATATAACGGGCAAACGAGAGTTTTAATTTAATCTAAACCAGTTTCCTTTTCCTTATTTGACTTTAATAGTTGAATCCATGAAAGGCAAAAATGATGAGACACATATGACAGTGTGACAAATACATCATTTGTTAGTCAGAGGAAAGTGCAAAAATGTTCTTGTAGGAAGACGAAGGAGATGTTCATTAAATGAATCAATAGTTATTGACTTAGCCTCTTTACCTAACAAATTTTGAACCAGATTTCTATTAATATTTGTCTATGGTTTGCCTTTAAATGTCAACTAACATGCCTTGTAAGTTAAAAGGAATACAATTTTGCTTTTCCTCAATTACCCTACCTTGACATCTTGCTTTAAGCATTTGACAGTGAAATTTAAACTGACTTCATTTCAATTTGATTATTCGCGATCAAAATTAGTTTTTGACGGTTCAAACATTATCATATAAATGCCATAACTCAAAATAAAGTTTAGCAATTAAAATAGAAGACGTGAGATTTTGGCTTGAAATGTTATAATTTATTCGATAGGATAACAATCATTTTTTTAGACATGAGTTCCACTTTTGTTACAATCAACAAAAATATGGAGATTTTTTTAAGGAAAAAGGGGCGCGAGATAAAGATTTGAAGCAAATTAAAAGAGAAAAAATTCGAGAAATTTGGTTGAGTTTTTTTTGCTATATATAATTCAAGTCCTAATTTAAATTAATCCAATCATTGAATTTTTAAGAAGTAATTTGTAGAGGAATAGAGGAACCTTTTCAGCCTCAACATTTCGGAAGATGACTTCGATGATACCATTTTCAAGATCGTAGTTTCTCCAGTCGTAGGTCATCTCGGAACTAAGATCAACATTACGTCTTTTAATTGGTGTAATGGTGGCTCGTCGAGTTCGGGTAACTTTTGTGAGCATCTTGCTGATCATTTCAGTTTCAGGTTTCATTTCAGTGGTAATTTCATCAAGTTCTCGGTTAAGGTGTTTCTTGGCCTTTCCAATTCTGTCACCAATAGATGATCGAATGTATTCCATTTTAGCTTTAAGTTCACTATCTCTTTCCTTAATGATGGCATTTCGCTCGTTTGTTGCTCGTTCAAGGAGGTCGACGGCTTGGTACTGTAATCAGAAAGAATGAAAATAAAATAATTAGTAACGAAATAAATGTTTGATGTGAGTTAAAATAGTGGTGTCAATCTTAGCCATAGTACTTACGGTAGCTTGAGCCATACTGTTGGTATCCCAGGTCATTCGGACAAGGTAGTCATTGACATAATCCTTCATTCGTCTGATTGAGAAGTCAACCTTTCGTTCGCCTTCAGTCATGGAAACTTGGTTAGCAAAAGTGAAGATTTCGAAAAGGAAAACTGATTTTTCTGATCGAGCTTTAAGGTTTAAACAGGTTCGAAGACCGTATTTCTCTGCAGCATTGTTGGCTTCAAAGAGGGTCAATTCAACACACTTTTCTGGCTTGGTGGCATCCATCTTGGCTTGGAGCTTGTATCGTGAACCGTCATTGAATCCAAAATCAATGGTGGCATCTTTAATGGCATCAAAGAAGTGGAAGGTTCCGTTGTAGAAGTATGATCCGAGTGGGTGTTTGATGTTGTCATGGAAAGTGATTCGAGGTAATCCTTGGTTCAAAGTGATGAGGTCGTGCATGTTGAATTTTTGTTCTCTCTTGAATTCTTTACGTTCACCGTTTCGGTTAACCCAATGGCAGTTGCAGTCTCTCAAGGTTTGTAAGTCTTTGGCTTTCAAGCTTCCACTTGAGCTGAAGACACCTTTGCATCCAAAGTCGATTTTTTCTTCCTTTTCCCAGATTCTCCAGTTGTAGTTCATCTTGTCTGAAGCCTTTTCCATGTAGAAAGCACTGTTTAAGTCGTGGTTCTCTTCACCGTTAACATTCAATCCCATTTTAACATCAGCGGATTTAATACCCCAGATATTGTATTTAGGAACATCAGATTTAAGTAAGTTTACAGAGGAAATGAATTTGATGGGCTTAGCGAGAGTTTTGTGCTCGAATGAGATGACATGGTCAGCCTTCAAGTTGTTAGATGATCGCTTGATGGATCGGTCTAAGGTGATCTTGAGAGCATCAGCGTTTTCCTTTGGTCGGATAACGAGACTCCATTCGCCTTGGTATCGGTCTTGAGAAGATGATTTCTCATCTTTGGTAGCGGTAAGGGTAACAATTCTCTTTGGGAGGGTGATTCTTGATTCATAGACAGCGTTTCTGGCGTTCTTGACCATTCGAGACATTTCATAACCGTATTGTCGTCCACTAGTTGCAACAAGAACTGAACCGTATTCCTTTCCTTGTTCTTGGTTCCATTTCAAAGATACATCATATCGTTGTTTGTCGCTGTTTGGTCCTTCAATGTTCATTTGGATCAAACCTTTTTGTCCGAGGATCAACTTAGCGTTCATCTTGGAGCATTTGGTATCCCAACAGTATTTACCGAAGATCTCGGGGTTTTCCAACAAAGTCAAAGCTTGGTTAACTTTGAAGAGGTTGGGTGATTCAGTTTTCAAGGAAATAAGGTTGTCAGAAATCAAAAGATGGTGGAAGAAGATGGGTTTACCCTTGAAGTAAAGTTCATTGAGGATGGCGATTGGGTTTTCCAATTTGTTGTTGACCTTTTCTAAACCAAAGAATTGAACGGATGAACCATCATTAATGGCCAAAGTGTATTGGAACCATTGTTTTCCTTGGATCTTCAAGTTGGTTAAACCAGTGACTGAGGTCTTTGATGGAGCTTGAAGCTTGAAAGAAGCCTCAGAGTCAAGGGACTTGGATCGAAGGTAGAAAGAAGCTTCATTACCGATGAATTCAGCAAGTCTGACTAGAGGAAGGGAGACACTGAATTCAGAGTCAACCTTGGACATTTCGTAAAGCTTAGCAGAGAAGTCAATCTTGTTAAGTCGGGTATAGTCGATGGCGAGTTTTCGTTGTTTACCAGAGGCAGTTCGGCCAGCCATTTCAGCGTTAACCTTGGCACCTTCTCGAGCGATTTCAGCAGAAACTTTCAAGTTCATTGGGTTTGATCCCTTCTTTTCAACTTCCATATCAACTTTACGTCCATCTCGGTTGTATTTGACTTCGTAAGCGGTTTTTCGGAGAGCTTCGTACTTTTCTGAGGTAAGTTCTAGTTTACCGTTGACGTTGAAAACTCGACCACGTTGGAATTTGTCACCGTTGAAGTTGGCGGCAATAAGCTTTTGACCATTGTCATTAGCACCGAAAGTGATTTCAAGTTTGTCGTTGACAAGTTTGTAAGTCATTGAGACGTCTTGGTTGAAGTTCTTGATGACAATTCGGTGTGGACCAGCAATCAAAGTCTTGGCGAAAGTACCTTCAATTTGACCATCGATTTTCTTGTCACCCTTGACGATGAGCTTGGATTGAGCAATAGCCTTCCATTGAGATGACTCTTGTTCTAAGCCTAGGTTGAATTTGATGTCAGCACCGTAACCTTCTACGCTGACTTCGACTGATTTCTTGGATTCTCGGGGAATGACAACAATGTTCCATTTAAGTTGATCAACGTGACCAACAACAGCCCATTTGTCGGATTCGATTTTACTGTCAACGACTAATGGAACTCCGGATCGGTTTCGGTGTTGGAGGTGAATCTTGGTGAATTGATCGTTGCTGATGAGCAATGATGATTCTTTGCCTTCATACTTGAGGTTAGCCTTGATGTCAACAGTGGGCATCTCGGTTTTACCGAATCGGGATCGTTTCATGGGTAAAGCAATCTTGGAGTTGATTTTAGCTTCGAGGTCTCCTTTGTTGGCAGTCATGTCGATCTTGGACAATCGTTTTTCTGAGTTGTAGACATGTTGGATTCGGCTTTCGAATTCGTCTCCAACCTTCAAGACAAGTTTGTGAACGAGTTCATTCTTGTTCTCTGATCGAAGTTCAAATGAGTAGATTGGTTTTTGGTTTTGTTCATGGGTAGAAATCAACATCTTGTGCTTGTCAGACCATTTGAGGTGGGTTGAGTGTTTTTCACCGTGTTCATTGCATTGTAATTCAAACTTGAAGTCCTTATCAGCAAGAGAAGCCTTCAATTCGGCAAGAACATTAACCTTTCTGGTTTGTAAATTGAATTCATAGTGTTGTTTGGTTGTGTCCATTTTAGCTTCAAAGCTAGGCATGATTTTAGGTCCTGAAAGGGTTGTTGATTTAATGCTCTTAACATCTCGTGCGTTGATGGCAGAAAGTTCGTGAGTCAAATCCTTTGAGTCCTTGGTGATGAGTTTGAAAGATTTGGCTTTCAAGTCAACCATGCTATCAATTGAACCAGCAGGTACAGAAACTTTGCTCTTGATTTGGTGAGCATTTCGGTCGTATTCAGCGTTAAGGAGATTTCTTTCTTGGACTGAAACCTTGAGGTTAGCAGCAGCCTTGGATCGTTCTCGGCTCAAGTCAGCATCAATCTTGGCAATTTGTCGGTTATCTGGGTGAGAAAGGATCTCGAAGTTAACTTGTTGCTTGCCAGAGGCTCGGTTGAGAGCGGCTGAAACATGGTAACCACGAACTGGTCGTCCTTTAGGCTCAACCTTGTAGATGGTGTTCATTTTGGGTGATGAGGTGAAAGCGTATGAAGTCTTAACGCTTCGTGATTCTTGGGCAGATGAGAGGACAAGGTTAAGAGTACCCTCAGACAATGCGGTGGTCTTGTGATCGATGATCATTTTGTGGTTGTTTTCAGGTCGGTTCAAGTCAGAGTGAGTCATTTCAACTTTAAGTACTTCCAATCGTGGGGCAAAAGTGACTCGGCCTTCAACCTTGTGGTTGAATTGTCTAGCTCGGTGTTCAGCGATCAAAGTGTTCTTAACTTCAACGGTGTTTTTGGCACCAGTCTTCATTGATGAAACTTGTCGGAGGACGATTCGGTTAAGGGTAGATTCTTCATTGAAGTCTCGACCGTATTTAAGGTCAATTTCATTCTCTAAGTGTTCAGATTGTTTGAAGAACATCTTGTGAGCAAGTTTACCGTTGATTTGTGGCCATTGGCTAGTCTTGATCTCCAAGTTGTTGGTGACAGCCTTAGCTGCTCCAGTGGTGTCGATCTTGTAGTTACCAGTGAGAGTGATCTCTTCCATTTTACCTACTGTTCGTCTGTATTCAACTCTACCAGAGTAATGAAGACCAGTGAACACTGGGTAAGATCCTCGGATTGAACCATCAAGCATGAGGTGCATGATTTTTTCAGCCTTTTCGTTGTTCAATTCAAATTCAACCTTGTATTGTTCTTGCTTGTTTCGGTTCATCTTGATGAGACCAAGTCGGTTTCGCTTGTTGCCCATGTTGGAGTGAATTTGAGCCATCATTTCATTACCTTCCTTGACTGAAAGTGGAGCAGTGAAAGTAAGATCGTAGTCAAGCTTTTCTCGTAAAAGAGGTGAGGTTGCCATCATGTTAATGATGTATTGTCGGTTTGATCGTGGTTCCATAGCAAGTCGAGCTGAGTGAACTCGTCGGTCAACTTGGGTATCAACGGAAACAATCCATTGGTTTTCAGATGGAAGAGCGGCAGAAACATTGAAATCAAAAGATTTGACTGGAGAGTCAACGAGGACCCAGAATTTACCAGCAAAGTTCTTCATGGTCTTGAAGTCACCGGATTTTCCGACAACGATTTCAACCTTTCGGTTAACTTTGGTGTTGGGGGTATCGAAAGTAATTGCTTTCTCACCTTGACCCATTCTGACAACCAATTCGTAAGTGTTAAGACTCTTGTCGGTTTTTTTGGCGAAGAATCGTCGAACAACTTGAGCGTTTTTCTTTTCCATAACAGCATTAACTTCTTCTTGACCACCGAAACATAAGGCGAATCCGAAGATTTTGTCAGTGTATTCAGTTGAACACCATTCACTGTTGTAACCAGGGAATGATCGTTCCTTGATTTCATTACCATTGTTGTCTCGGGTAATCTTGGAGATGTCTAATCGAAGAAGATCCATCTCATCCTTGGTGTTAAGGACAAAGGTGTGAACCTCTGAGAGACCAGATCGAGTAAGAGAATGGAGACCATCCATAACAACATCAGAGTTGACAATCATTTTAGTGAGTTGACTAGCGACAGGCTTGGCGAGAACCAATTCGTAACCGTAAACGAATGCAAAAGCAAAGTTGGGAGAAAGATCAAGAACACGTTTTGATGAGGTAGCAGCGGCTGCTTGAGATTTGAGTGAAGCTTTGATGCCAGGAATGAATGATCCTTCGTGTTTGTATCGGAGGGTAAGACCAGAAGCTAAAGGTTTGTTCAATTGGTAATCAACAAACATCCAGCTAAGAGAAGCTTCAATAGCCTTTCGGGTTTCGGTATTCTCAATGACGATTCGTCTAAGAGATTCTCGTGTTTCGATTGAGCTTGGGACACCATTCCAGTAGAAGAGGGTGATACCATTGATCTTGATGTAAGCAGAGAATTGGGCTGAGTTAACAGCTGATCGTTGGATTTCTTCAATGATCTTAGTCAATTCCCGAACAAGTGGCTCAAAGTCTCGCTTTTCTCTAACTTCTTCAATGATCTTCTCCAAGTCCTTCATCTTGATTTGGTTAATCTTGTCGAACAATTGGACGGCAAGTTTATCCATACCTTCTTGACGAAGACCTAATTCGAAGTTGAGTTGGTTAGCTTGTTGGAGGGCAATAGATGAGTTCAAAACAGCCCAGGTTGGCATTTCTTTTCCATTGTCAACAATTGAATCAATTTCGTAGTTGAAACCAATTTTACCTAAGATGGCTCTTTGGGAGAATTCAATGTTTCGTGAAACAGTCATCTTTGGCTCTTTCCATTGACTTTGTCCTAATTGGGCGTTTTGTCGGATGACTTGCTTGTCTACATTCATGGTTCGCATGGCATTTCGTAAGTAGGAGTCAGCATAGCTGATGAAGTGTTTGTCTTCAGGGTGTGATTCAATGTAGGATTTGATTTGAGAAATAGCTTCCTCATCACCACATCGAAGAACAACTTTAAGAGCTCGAGTTCGGACTTCATTTGGTTGACTGGTTGACATAACCATTCGTCGGAGTTTACCGTAAACTAGATCATTGCAAGCGTCAAGTAACTCAAGAGTTTCAATAGCAGCAACTCGAAGTTCAGGCTTTCCTGATTCAATGTATTTCTCTAAGGCCTTGAGTAAGATGTTAGCCTCGAATCGAATGTTGGATAAGGCTCGGACGTAAATGACCTTTTCGTTTTCTGAAGCTCGGTTGAAACGGGCTAAGATCAATTCAAGAGCAATGATAGCTTGCTTCTTGTCACCGGTAGTTTCGTAGTATTTTTGTACAGCAGCAGTGACTCCAAAAAGAGTTTGAAGAACTGGTCGCTCACTTCGGAGGAACTCGTGGATGGCTTCCATGGTTTCAGAACAGGGCTCGGGTTTGTAGACAAGTGAGTAAATAGCAGCCTTCAATTTCATCTCTGAAACATTTTCGTTCTTGGAGAGATCTTTAACCAAGAATTTAAGAGCTGGGCCGGTTCGGATTTGGAGGAGAGCATCGACAAACATAGACTTGACTCGGTCAGAAGAGCATCGTTGATCAAGTTTGTTGTTAACCATTGATTCCCATGTTTGCTTGATTTCATTGTAGTTCAAAGTTTCCAAGGCATGAGCCAATTCAAGGAAAGCTGAGGGTGAGTTGGATTTGATTTGACTGTCAACAGCTTTGCAAAGGTGGTTCAAAGTTTCAGTAACTTCATTGATTGACTTCTTTGGTCGCTGAACTCGGGAAGCGTAAAGTTGGCTTCTTCGGAATGATTCAAGAGACTTGGTTGAAGTTCTTGATTCGGTCTTAACAAGTTCCATGGTAAGGTTGGCCATAACATTGGTTTGGGTTAAAGCGACATGACCGCAGCTAACTGACTTAAGAATGTACTTGGAGGTCCAAGTTTGTTTACATTGGTATTCAGCCTTTTGGGGTGTCTCCAAGACAGATGAAATGACAGCAGCAATTTTATCACCATGATGGTATTGACAGGTGGCAATATCCTTAACTTTGTGCATGACAATTCGGTCATTGGACAATTCACCTTGTTGGTAGGTGGTTGAACAATCACCAAGAATGTCTCGTTCAGTCTTCTTGACATAACCGCTGGTACCAACAACTTGGAAAGAAGAGACGATAGCCTTCTTGACGTTGATTGCCCATTCATGATCTTCTGGATGTTGGCAAGTCTCAGTAACTTCACCATCAGTCCATGCGAACCTCAAAGGATGAGCTGCCAATTGTTCTTCCCGTGCGCGAGCATCAGGAACACCATTGATGGCTACATTTCGAAGCTATTGAATTATAAAACAATCAAGAAAATAAAAGAAAAAAGAGAGAAAATTAGTAAAAGGAAAAATTGAGATTATCTTTGAACCCGATGAATCATCGTAAATCCCATTGGTTGTCAAGAACAAAGGAAATATTAAACTGTTTACATCCAGGGTTTCACTAACAGCAGCACTTTTGCGAATTAATTAAACCATTTTGTTAAAACTATATCCAACTTAAATACAAAAATAGTCCATCAATTAGCACGGAATAAGGCAAATGTGTTAATGATGACACTTTGAACACCATCTTTGAATTAATAGTTATAACCCTCGTTTCAAATTGGTTCACATTGATGACAAACTTTGTCTTATCCAGGGTTAAACACTATCTTTCCAATGGTTTGATGATCAAAGCATGGTGAAAATTAAGATGGAGTTATTGGATCGGATAGGAATAAAAGTGATGTGAACAACCAATGGATACATTCAATTACAGTTGATCCTAAAGCCTAACTTAAGTCAATAATTTAACTTACCTCAACAGAGTAATCACAAGTAGACAACCGGGTGAAAAGGACTTCTCCCTTAAGATCAATAGCGGCATTCCATGAGTTTACCAAAGTTCGTGTTGAGTATTTGTATACATGAGTTTGACCAGTTGGGTATTCGTTCAATTCGGAAGCTGTTCAGGTAAGGAAAAAAAAGAATAGAATAAAAAATCATTAATTTCACATCAATCTTTTGCAAGTCTTTACTTGAACGAATGCTTACATTTACATTGTGAGGCACATTGTCCAGAAACGATTTCCGATTGTGGGACTGAAGAAACACAGAGAATAAGAAAAATGTTAAAATTAATGTTGAACAATCCAAGGAAATTAAACAAGAAGATTCAATCATGGTCCATCACCGTAAAGACTGAGGAAACGATCAAAACTTCTAAGACACAATAAAATTGATTAACTTACCGGCTCGGGTGGCGGCGAGAGCGCACAAAACGATAATTAGCCTGAGATCCATTTTTTTAGATGAAGCTCAAGACTTATGATCTCACGAAGCATTGATTCAACTCCTTATATATGTTGATCAAGATCGAGGGCGGCCTATTAATTTAATATACACTCCCCGAATCAATTAATTTTTGTTAGGAATCTTTCAATTATTATCAATTATTATTATTATTTTTCAATCATTTTTACTTTATTAAGATACTTCATAATATTATCTTCAAGAATGTTATGAAGTATCTTATTTATCTTGTAAATCATTCCTAGGCTCTTACAGTGATTAATGATTTAGTTTACTATTTCGTTTTTTTTGATGATAAAACAGAACGAAAATAAAAGTTGTTTGAACTTTGATCAATTGCTGTTCAATTCAATTTTTGATTGAACTTGACTTAATTTCTTACCTTTTTTTCTGATCACTTTGATCCATCATTTCAAAGGTTGATACTCATTAGGTGACAGTAAATCAAATGTGATTAGGTAAATTCATTTCAATTACCCAATAATGCCAACTTATTGATTTAGTCAAGATCGGGTAACATTGTAAGCAAAGGTTAATGATAATTCACTAATAAGGAACTAGAAATTTATCAATTCTTATCAATTACTCTCATGACCAGTACAAAACTGTTTAATGTCTTTATCATTGTTTAAATAGGTCCATAGATATTATGTGAGCTTAACCCAAACCAGAAATTGGTACCTATTTAGGTTCTGACCTGGATCAACTTAAATTGCCAGATAATCTTTCACCAAAAGACTAATTTTAATGGGTTTACGTGATTTAACATTAAATTGATTGGTTTTACATTGACTTAGATTGCTGAATATGATGATGTCAGTTGATCTTGACAGTTGTTAATGCATGACAATTTACAGTGATAATAAGCGTTCCCTTCAAAAAGAGGTAAAAGTGGTTTTTCTTGATCAGCAATTTTAAGACTAAATTGTCCTGAAATTGATTAAAGAGTTAAGATGACTTTTCTTGATGACAGTTGAAGTGATCAATTGTATTTATAATCTTTCCCCTGATTCCAGCACATTGATCAACTAATCATTTAAAAGTCAATGTTTCTTTATCCAAGTGGGTTTCAAATGTTAATCGTTTCCATTGCAATTGTCCGCTTCATTTTATAATATCACTTTTTTTTAACTTGATTATTTAACTTCTCCTTAGGATAATCTTTAGCTATCAATGAAAGTCAAAATGTAGTCAACAATCTTTGTGTCAACTTTTGTCCGATCCAAGACAATCTACTAATCAAGGTGAATAATTTTAAGAGGACAACCTTTGAACCAATTGTTGTTGATTCTTTCATTTTTTTTCTTGATCATCCTCATCATCATTTCTTCCTCCTTTCATGACCATTCAATCAAGCTGAGCTTTTCAAAAAGACGTCATTGATCACTTAAACTTCATTTTCAAGAGCCTTCAATCCTAATCAACCGATAGAATCAGCTGAAAACATGGAAATTTTATTGCTTCTTGTTGCTTTTTACATCACTATGAGCCCTAATCAACATTCTTATGATTAATACAAACCAATCTGAAAAGTAATCATTATTGTAATCAGCTGTTAACACGAATAGAACATTTATTTTGAACTTTACTTTCAACTTGCACCTCGCAGTCAATTTATACTTGCTTAATGAATGATTACTTTGATTTTGTATATTTTTTACCAGCTTAATTGTCCAGAAAAGGACACTAATTGCAAGTTAATTATTCACGTTTAATCCTTGCTTCACCCATGTTTCCCATGGCAAGTTGTTGCTGCAAAGCTGTTAATCATTTTATTTGTTATCTTGAAGTTTCTTTTCCTCTCAATTTACCAATATCTATATGTCAATCTAACTGTATGATTTAATTCACTATCATTTGATTGATAATTGGCATCAGTTGTCATTTTGATCAACTGTGAAAGGGTTTACGGTCAACATTCGCATTTCAACAAAGAACCTTTCAAATTTTCTGTAATTCACTGACAATATTTCCCTTTTTTTCTGGTTCGCATTGAATCTTTAGCAGATCAATTTGATTGTTACTTTTCAATTCAAACGTTTTTCCTATTCACCAATGGTTACAAAAGATGTGTCCTTAACTATTTATAACATTGGTTATATTGGTATAATTGGTAAACATGGATGTTGATGTTATTGTTGTTAAGGCTCATTTTTTATATTTACCTAACAAAGTACTTCTATTTGAAGATAATCAACTCAAGAAATTTTTTTTTCATCAGATTGGAGCCTTACTGAAGGCAAATAAATGAAATCAGGACATTTTGGATTTCCTTTGTTGATTTTTGTCATCTAATCTAAGCCATTTTCACCCTAGTTGAAAGATTAATACAACTGAAGATCAAAAATGAAATACTAAGAATCCATCAATTTCGCCCTTCAATTACTCAGGTGAATTGTTCAGCTTTCAACAGTTAGCTATAGGATAACACTTGAGATAGACTTTAAAGACCTTGAAGTCGTAACTACTTTGTTAATTGATAATTTTAGCCAGATAGTTGAGTAATAAACGTGAGATTTGCATGTTTCTGGTAAACATGCACCATCAAGTGACTTCAATACGATCATCTGAACGACTTTCAACAAAATAAAACAACAACATTAAAAAACCGGTAACAGCAAACAATCAACCAGAGCAATAACATTTAAATATACCAGATAGAGATTAAGGTTTCCAGTGAGAAAAAAATACAATCAATTGAAAATATGACCTTTTGAAATCATTCAACTTTTACATAAATGGGAAGTCGTAATTAGTATTCATTATCGACTTCATCATTGCTTCAAAATAATAAAGACGACACAGAACTAAAAAATATAATAAAAAAGAGAGGGCGAAATATAAGATTGCCACTAGCATAAGTCAAAATAAAATTTAAATAATAATTGTTTCGCAAAAAAGCTAAATACAATTTAATTCAAGAGATGTATTAATAATTTTCAAAAGTAATCAAAGAGTAACTTTTCTGATAATAAAACAGTATTGAACCAGAAAATCTGAACCAGAAAAGTTAAATCGATATGTTACCGATTAATCGATGTTGATATGAGTTTTTATCCAATAGGAGACGGTGCGCTTGCTGCTGCTAAGCCAATCATATTTGAAATAACATTTTTCAAAAAAATGGTTCGGTTGTTATCAATGACAACTTTTTTTCCGATCTAGTTTAGTTTTGTGATTAATTGTTTTAATTCTTGTGCTTATCTTTCTTATCTTGCTTCTGTTTGTTTATTGCTTCAAAGAAGGGTGACGATGAGTACACCAATAAAAACATCTTCATCTACAACCTCAACCTCAACCGGTTCACCGAGAACCGTTTCTTGTTCAAGTGGTTCCCTGAATGGTGAAGATATTATTGAAAAATTGCGTTCAACTCGTGAAGATGTTTTCATCAAATTGGCGAGGATGCATTTGTTGTTTAACATTGACGCGGTTGGAGATACACTAGCTTCCTTGTTTGACGAGAAAACAAAAGATTGTGATGGTAACTTTTTCCGTTTAACAGTCCAATCAGTTACTTTTTAAAAAGCATCTGTCATCGTCTTTCTCAGCAAGCACAAAAATAAACAACTTATTTTTTTGCATTTGACCCTTTCAAGTTAAACAATGCTTATTCAAGTTGATTTTTTTCTCTCTTCTTTTCGCCGATTCTCAGGTCCGAAACAAATTTGTGATGAGTCAATCAGACGGATGAACCAACTGATTAATTTTATTTCTCAAGACTCAAGTAAGTTTTTATTTTGATCTTTTATATTTCGTCATTTTCTTTTTTGTTTTATGTTGGTCAATCTTCAGCTCTGTTTCATTGAATTTGTCTTACCAACTGACTTGTTTTCTTTAATTTAATCTTGGTTTATTTATTTCTATTAGATATTGTGCAAGAGGGAATATTCCGGCGATGTGGTAGTCTAGTCAGACAGCAAGAATTGAAATCTAAGTTGAATCAAGGATTAAGTGTTGATCTTGCAAACGGACAATATAATGTTCACGATTGTGCCAATGTGCTCAAGACATTCCTATCTGAGCTCTCTCAGCCTCTTCTTACAGACATTTTTTATAAGATCAACTGTGAAATTCCTGGTATAACTGAGCAAAAAATCAATTCGGCTTTGTTGTCTCCGTCTAAAAAGAACAAGAAACTCAAGAAACTTCAATTACTCCTGTTACTTTTACCAGCAAATGTGCGCAAATTTGTCCATGATTTACTAACCCTTTTGAACAAAACAGCAGCTCAGAGTGAACTCAATA
This sequence comes from Tetranychus urticae, assembly GCF_039701765.1. Taxonomy (NCBI): domain Eukaryota; kingdom Metazoa; phylum Arthropoda; class Arachnida; order Trombidiformes; family Tetranychidae; genus Tetranychus; species Tetranychus urticae. Next base: position 16,192,364 of record NC_142958.1, on the reverse strand, counting down.
AGATGGATTCTCGTAATTTATCAACACTTTTCGCGCCACACCTGTTATTTCCAAAAGAAGCTAGTGCCAGCGAGATTCAACAGCATTTGATTATTCTCACAGATGAACTGAAATTTATGATTGATAATGTAAATGTAATATTCGAACCGCCTAGAGAGTTGGTTATCGACGCTAAAAGAGAAACCCAAAAACTTGAGAATGGCGATTCTGGAGATGATGTTGTCGATACCGTTTTAACATTTTGTAGTCGAGATAATTTACCCAAACAGCCTGAGACTGCCAAACATCTTGCTGAACTTTATGCTTACATAAGCAGTATGCCCGAGACTCCTAGAAAGCGTACTTTAATCAAGCAGTTTAATCGACAGAATGGTGGTATTACTCCACTATCCGTTAAAAAAGATGATAGTGTTAAACATAAAGCATCTAACATGATGAAAGCTTTTGGTAAAGGAATAAGAAAAGGACTGAATCTCTTTCCAGGAGGTACACCAAAGACTCCCAAACTAAGCAAAAGTTGTGATCAATTGTCAGAAAAGTCAACCCCTTGTGCAGGAAATACTCGACCAAGCTGGAGTTCTGAAACAAATCTCGCCGAGAATGACAAATTTGAAGAAAATTTTGATAACGATGATTCAATTGAAATGTGTTCGACTGAAGATGTCCAAACTCCACAGAGAACTCCAAAAAAAATCAAGATCACTCAATGAGTTTTCAAGCCTGATATTTAAATTCTTTTAATTTTTTATCATAATTATTATCATTTTAAAATTGAATTTTTAGAAGCAACCAAGCAAATCAACTCTCAAGCTGTGAACGATTTGTTTTTAACCAATACAACTGTCTTCAAATTGTTCTCAAACGTTAGCTTGTTTCATATTATAATATTACAATCGACGCAATTTGATCGTAAAATTAATTTTAAGATACGTGATGTAAATTGATTTATGTTAATCTATGAATTGACACAAAAAAGTGGGAAGTCGGAAATTTATGATTATGGTGGTGAAAGGAAATGGTTGAAGCTTTTTTTAAAAATCATGATTTTTATGAGTTATTTCGACTGGTTAAAAATGTGAATAAAGGAGCTCGAATTTTAAACGTTTATATATTTGACAATGTATTTCGTTCTTTCAATTTTTACAGTTGACCAATAGTTAAGCTAAGAGTAATTGTATCAATTTTTTCCATAGGTCCAGATCGTCAAGAAATTTCGCGCGAAGTAAGAATATAATTACAACGTTCGGATGATAAACAAATGACAATTAAATCTTAACCACAAGAATAATTGTAATACAAAAAGTAAAATTCATTTTAGAAAATGGACAAGATTTGGGACATTTTTTCTATGCTTACTCTTAAGTATAAATTGGATTCGTATAAGGATGAATTGGTGGTCTTCTGCTTCGGATTATATCAGCTAATCTTTCACCCAACATATACTCAGGTCCACTTGATAATCCAGGAGGTGAAGGGAAAACCGACGCATCAGCAACTCTCAATCCAATTATTCCTCCTAAAACTTTCAGATTTTGATCTACAACTGCAAATGGATCTTTTGGATCGCCCATACGACAGGTTCCAGATATATACTCGGAAGGAACCGTTAATGACTGAGCAGAACAAGCCAAATAAGGTTCAGTGTAAAGAGCAAATTCACGACATGTTGGTAATTTATCTGAATATGGAACCGCACCAAGGTCTCTAAACACTCGTGTTTTGCCTAAATTTTTTGCTAACTTAAGGGCGTTCGTTAAAGATTGTAAATCTGATGGATGTTCATTGTATTTTGGATCAATATCAGGATCATCGTCAGGATCTGCTGAGATAATATTGACTGTTCCTCTTGACCGAGGTCGTGCTAAACAAGCAGCTAAAGTGAACGAAGGTGTTTTAATGTTTGGTTCAAATACTTTTGCCCACACATCAGAATTGAGACCAATGTTTTTGCGAAAAAAGAGACCATCATCAGCCACTAATCCCCCTGAGTAAAGAAGAAGCGCAATATCAGGCCAATGTCCAGTGTCATTATGTCCATAGACATTGGATTGAGCAATTGTGATTGAATCATATCCTGTAGTTGATAAACGGCCTGTAAAAGTCAAAAAAAGATATTAAGACGAAATAGATTCAATAGTAAGCTCATTTTTAACTCTTACCTTTTCCATATTCAACATACTCATTGATTGTATCATAATCATATTGATCTTTTAATATGCTCCTTGGGACATTGTCTAATTTGTAGTTAAGTGAAAAAGCACACAAAGGACTTACCAAATTTTTACCGACACCTTTCAAGTCAGCAATAACTTCCATACGATGCTCTTCAATCAATTGCCTCGGTCCAATCCCAGAAAGCATCAATATTTTTGGACTGTTAATCGGACCAGCCGACAATATTACTTCTCTATGAGTAGCGACAAAATGATTTAAACCATGGCGATTAAATTCAACCCCAATTGCTCGCTTGCCATCAAATATAACACGATTAACTCGAGAAAAGGTTAAGATTTTCAAGTTTGGTCGATGCATAATTGGCTCTAAATAAGCTTTAGATGCTGAAAATCTAGTTCCGTTAAAATGAGTGAATTGTGGTCGCGCATTAATCACATTAGACACAGCATTTGGATCACCATAGGGCAAACCCAATTCTGCAGCAGCAGTTCTAATTGATTTAGTGACAATGTTTTCAAATGGATCCAAATTTACAGGAAGGTATCCATTAGTCCCATAATTTCCTAGCGAGACAAAAAATAAATTATCAAAATTGTTGATTAAAAGTACATACTGTGCTTCAAAAAAATACTAACGATTAGTGTCATACAAATTAGCATCTCTCTTTTGTTCTACTTTGATGAAATAGGGAAAATTTTTCTCCCAACGCCATTCACGTAACCCTAGCGTGCTCCAAGAATTGTATTCATCGGGATGACCTCTTAAGTAAATCATAGAATCAAACATAGTAGTTCCTCCCAAGCCTTTTCCACGAATAAATCGGCATTTCTAAATAATCAAAAAATTATTATTGGTGCTCTTATAAAGAAATTTTTGCTACAATTTCTCAAAACCCAAACAATTTTGAACATCAAATGGTAAAAACTGTCCAGAATTTTCGTCAATTATAATACTTACTCGATCATGCATACTGAAACAAGATTTCTCCTGTTGAACCGTTTTGAAATTCCATGAGTAAACCGACCCTTGAAAGATGTTGGACAAAGCTGGAATCTCACTTAAACTAGGAGTTGGTCCACCGGCTTCGAGCAGCAAAACCTTTTTGTTTGGGTCCTCGGATAAGCGATTAGCCAGCACACATCCTGCAGCTGATGCCCCAACTAGTCAATGAGCGTTCAAGTAATTAGAGTTGATAGTGAAAAGTAAATGGTATTTGGACATGAGAACAAGAAACACTCACCTATTATATAGTCGTACGATTTTTCCCAATAGTCATTGTTAAATGTTTTGGATAGTTTCTCTTCGGCCAAGAAGAACGTTTTTATGGCAAGAGGAATTAATCCGGCAAGAAGTGGATATGCCAATAGGAAAAGTATACTTTTTTCCATCTTTGGTAATGAACTGATCAACTGATGAGATTCACCTCAGAAGATTCACCCCGAATTATTCACGAACTATTAATTTTTAGTTAATCACTGGTCTTAGCACTGTAATTAATTAAACCAAGGCATCAAGTAGCTTTATCAATTAAATTTATCACACGATTTAATGAATAAAACTCGCATTTCAGATGGACAAATCATTTGATAATAGAGTTTTAATTTGTCTTCCAAACTTCCGCCTTGGTTCTGAAATGCAGAATAGTTTTGTTCTTTCAAAATAAGCTTTTTATTGTGCATTCAGTTTTCCCTTTTAGCACTTCCAATCATCAATTCATCAATCATTATTGGAGGACGTAGCACTACCATGACCTTTCATTGAGTGAAATTTGAAACCAAAGTGTCGATAAAGCTTGCAATGGTAATCATTAAATTGATAACCATTATAGCGCCATATTAATATTCATTTAAAAAATCGCCAAAGAAAATTATTCGAAGCTCAGTTCAAAAAACATGAATGTATTCGTTAATCAAAATGCAATGTCCAATCTGTATATAACAACACAAATGTAAAGTTTAACAAGATGTAATCAAATGAAGAAATAGATTTTTTACCGCTTTTCTTTTTGATTGATTGAATAGCTGACTCTGGATTTGAATTTCAGTTATCAATAAAGTTACCAACATTGATATTTGAAAAATTCTTGTGTTTGATTTATGTTTAATGATACTTTGAGAGGTTCAGAATTTTGAGTAACTATTGATCTTTTTCCTTTTGGAAAAATACTTTCATAGCTTGAACTGCTAAATACCGATGGGATAATTTATTTTTTGATTCCATTTCCATTTGAGCAAATGTTAAAGATAGACCTTCTGGTTGGAAGCAGTAATCAAATCCAAATCCAGTTGATCCTCTAGGTTCTACAATTGATCCTTTAACGATTCCTTTGAAAATAATCGGAACAGATGAAGGTGATTCACAGAATCCAATCCGACAAGCAGCCGAAGCATTTTTATTTTCCCATCCCATCAACATTTTGTGCAATCCTTCAGGACCAATTGAGTCAAGAAAATACTTTACATAAGGACCAGGCAGGCCACCGAATGCATCGAAGCCCAAACTAGTGTCCTCCACCATAACAGGACCATTAACGAGTTTAGCTGCTTCAAGACATTTTTTCTTCACAATAAAGTCTTCGTCTCCTTGATACTCATTGAGCTCAACCTTTTTAGATTCTAACTGAAAAGGTAAATAAAAACATGTGAAAATTAAAACAGCTCCCTTTCAGGCAAACAATTTCATTTCATGAATAGAACAAGTGAGAAATATTTACCTTGTATGGAAAATCATGGCCCAATAAAGCAATCACTTCAGCAAGCTTGTCTTTGTTGCTTGTAATAAAATAGAGCGTACCTCGAGACATTTTCATTTATGAAAACAAAACAGTTACCTTAAGATCTAAAAACATATGAACATGTTATTAAACAACAACTTAACTAGTCAGCCGTGAGCCGGCGTAGTCTGAGAGAGCGTCTAAAATTCAAATAAAATTAAGAGATTTGAATTGAAACACGCAAAAACGGCATTTTTCTCTCAGAGCGTGTGGTTGGTGGTTGTGTGGTTTAACCGCAATTGTGGAAAATAATGTTTTTTTCAGAGCTTAATCTTCGCCTTGCTCAGACTAACAGAACAGATGATTCTGAGTGGCGCTAAAATCATAGCATCATGTAAACTTTAAGAGATCAGCAATTATTTTTAAAAAGTGGAATCAATTACAATGACTAAATTCACAATAAATTTACCAATTAATTTTTCATTTTTAAAAGAGGACTTTTATAAAAAAAATCATATGATCTTCATTGAACGCTAACCTATCCTACAATATTATATTTATGGTTAAAAAAATAATGGATTGGCAAGATTTTAAATCGGCTTAAGTTTCAATTAACTAAAATGTTATGGAAAAATTAAATGTTTCAAATAATTTATTAATTCTTCGAGTTAGTTATGATAAATAACAGTTGTTTAAATCAAACAAAGTGTGTGATTTTTGATTGGCTGAGCAAGCATGTCATGTGCTTCTTTGTCGCCAATCAGAACATGTTAATCTCTTGGAAGGCTAGCGCTTGGTTTGAATATTTTGCGCCTAAAAAGTTGTTTTCTAGATTTTACTGTTCTTAGCTACGTACATCTCTGCCAATTTTAATTACCAAACGATATTCAAAATGATGAGAAAACGTACATCTTTTACACCACAAACATTGTGTTATCCTCCAATCTACAAAATTAAACTAGGTAAGTCCATATTTAATACTTCTGCAAAAACATGTTAACGCCTTGAATATTGTTGCACATATTTTTCATTGTCTTATATGAGGTTCCTTTCTTTTACTATTTAATGATCTTTCCTTCTTTTTTATAGTTAAGTTATCTGAACTTGAGAATCTTTTCGCTAATGATATATTGGGTTCAGCTCCAACTGGCAAAGTGCATGAATGCATGATAAGATATGTCACTTCATTCATTGAACCAAGAGATTGGCGGGCTATTTGGCGAACATCTAAAATTGGTATCAACTCGACTGGGATCGTTTGTGACTTTATAGTTGAAGTTTTGGATGTTGCTCACAATGCTTTGGAAGCTTCTGTATCGATTGACAAACTACTCTATCCATCATTGGCAGGGGGTGACTGTAACGAGGAGGAAAGAGTTGAAATTGAAAAGCTTATGAAGCAGAAAATTGTCAATGTACCTTTGACCGAGCTCTACGTTATCAATGAAAATGATGATGAATATTCCGTAACTGCAGTTGTTATTGAACATGTTAGATTCTTCTATCGCCATATTTGGAGACCATGGGATGATATTATAACTCGACCTTCCGTTGAGTCGTTTGCTGAAAATTTCTTATCCGAAAGATTGAGATTATACTTTGAGATCAGTTGTGGCTCTATTAATCAACCTATTGTTGATAGGATTAACTATTTACTCGAGGAAGGTGCACGGTTAAAGGCTCGTTTCGAAGAAGTTAATACAAGAATGGAAGCTGTCAACCAAGGCTTGGAAGGTGGTGATTGGGGAACCAACGAAGAAATTGCTATAAATGACTTTGATTTATATGAATCTTTACGTCTTCAAATGAAATTGGAAGATTTCGATTTGGAGATGACACGGCTGGAAGATCCTCTTCTTCGAAGAATTGTTATGGTTGTAGATGCTCCTACAGAATCAAATGATCAAGAAAAAATCCATGTTGTTGCAGTAAAATATAATTTGACGGTACTTGAGAAGATAATGTCTTTTTTGAAAGCGAATCCAAGAATAGCAAGCAACAATCTCGAAGTAAGTTTGAAATATTTCATATGTACATGCAGATCAAAACTAATCGATTCTCTTTTTAGTCTCCTCATAGAAACGCCTCTCCTTTGGTTTTCCACCAAGATTTGCCTTCTGCATTTGCTTCGACAAAATCTGGAGATAAAGTTCTAATCATGCCAGGAAATTATGCCTGCGTTACGACACTTTGGATCACTAAAGATATTAGCATTTTGGGTGTTTCAGCAAAAAAGGAAGATGTAGTTCTTGAATCGAATGACCCGACTGGTGAGATATTCCTACACTGTGCTTCCGATGAGGTTTATATCTCCAATATTACTCTTCGTACGACTGATCCATCTCATGGTATCCTTCAAGTTCATTTCGGCCAGACTCACCTTAAAGACTGTATTCTTGACGGTGGTCAGTGTCGAACAACCTTATCTGGTCAACTTTATCTCACAGAATGCAACATACCGCATCCCTTCACTTTGAACGAATCTGAAAGTTCAATCAAAATCACATCATCCAATCTCAGCGATTCATTGGTGTGTTCAAGTCATTCATCTTAAAAAGTTTTTATGAATTTTAAATTGCGTATGTTTTAAAGAATTGCAAATGTAGCTTTTAAAGGATGTTACAATGTTAAATGACTATATTAAGTCTAGTTTATTTCACTCAATCGTTTAAATCATATTTCATTATTAAAAATGATTACAATATTATTGAACAAATGAGAATACAAGCTTTCAACTGTTAGTCCTGTTTGATCAAAGCTTTATTGATACAAATTTCGTCACTTTTTCATGAAAAACTAAGAATAGAATGAAACTTTCCAATTTATTACATCATTTTATAAATTCATATCTGATCGGCATCATTTATTTATTTCAATCACCTTCTGTAAGTGAACCGTATTTAACATTTCTATTTACATTGATTAGATGTTATCTAAAATTAGTGGATTTTCAATTTACCCTTTAATTGTTGTATTTCTTGCTTCCGATTACCCCTTCGATCATCGAGATGATTACCAAAAATAAATATTTCAATATTTACAAGCAACTAGTGATGAAATTTGTTTAAATATTGCGTTTTTCAAATTTCTTAACGGTGGCTTAAACTACATCCTGATATGTCCTGATTAAAAAATTATGACTGTAATACATTGTGATATTTTTCACCTAACATTGCATCGATTGGTGTATGCCTAATATTCAAGACTTACATGCTAGCCATATTGATTAAATCTTTTCATTATCAATATCAATCTTTATTCTTGAATTCTTTATCTAATTCCTACAATATTTGGTCATCAATTGATATCAATCGAATTTTATACATTAACGAATGCAATATTCTGCCTTTTCGAGTTTCTATTGTAATTTTTCTTTTTAATCGTCAATATTTTGCGTTATATGCTTAAATCATTGAAGCTGCTCTAGATTACTAAATGTTACGAGATTTAGGCTTAACTCTTCGTTTTTTGTGCTTGATTTTTGTTTTCACGTAACATAATAACCTGTACAGTCTAATTGTATTCTTCTTCAACTGATCATAAAAGGTGAGGACAGTTATCCCTAACCAAAAACCGAGTAAACTGCAAAAATTGGAAAAGTATTGTTCAAATTCTAGCTGATACTTTTGTTTATAAAAAACATCAGGCTTCAACTTTCTGGTAACATGAATCTCAATTAAACCTGATTGATTAATGGACCCGCTTATTTTTAAAACTTCTTCAGGAGAAATATCAGAAGTAGTTACGCTATAATCAAACGCTTCCTCGATACAAGCAGAAGTACATCTAGATCTACAAGCTTTAGGATCAAGACCTTGAAGCATTCGTTTACAAGAGCGCAAAAAACTACCATCCAATTGAGGACAAATCCTAGCCGATAAAGGGACTGTTTCTAATCGTAATGGTGGTTTAAACATTAGACATCGACAGTATAGATAAGTGTGCTCGGTTGAGCATCTATTGACACAATCTATCTGTGATTGTGGATATAGTATTGAAGACTGATATTCTCGACAATAAAGCGGAGGTAATCGCTCGGAAACAGTTCTCCAGTAAAAGACATTATATTTCTTGTTGGACTCCAAGGCAAAGCCATTTGATTTAGCCATAATTTCATTTGAAGAGTGGATGTAGAGAAGACTGGGCAGGGAAACGTCATAATTATCATCAAAGTCAACATTTAGTCTTAAAACAACAGAAATTTGTGCTGTAGCAGCTGATCCATCTTCGTCAAATGAAATAACATCATCAATTGATTCTATCTGTTTGTTTGTGACACCAAAATAAGTAAAACACTTTTCATTTGACGTGAAAGTCACTGTTGGCCTGGAAAAATTTCTACACGGTAACCTGATCTCAGCATCAGATGAATTAAGAACTGATAGGTAACACGAGTCAACAAATTTGTTTTCTTGGACAGACAATTCATCGTAAGTTGACAAATTGACGGTCACTCGACTTAAATAGCTAGATTGTAGGTAACGGCGCAAATATTCAATTTTTTTCGCCTGCTTTTCCTTTGTTTTCATTTTTTCGTCTGAATCAAAACGACTTAAAACTCGACGAACCTCCGGTCTGTCAGAAAACATCTTTTCCAGATTACTGGGCATTATTTGCATGGGTGTACAAATGGTTATTGAAGGGACAATCACTTTATCATTTTGTTCAACAATAACATCAACAATTGTTGGATAGCGAAAGTATGTTTCAGACAACTCCAGAGTTTGGTAAACCAATCCAATGACACTTAAAATTAATAAAACAGTTTTTAAACGGAAAACAAATTTAAAAATTAACTGTAATCTGTTGTGGTTTTCATGTTCAAAAATTGAAAGATCAAGGGAATCATCATCATGGTGATCACTTAGAGACCAGCGTACTTTAGATGAGCCACTTTTGAGCCGCTGAGGTTTTAATGTTTGTATTGTTTTCGGCTGATCTGGCTGTTTAATTGGTTCTTGGGTCGTTTTGTCATCCTTCTTTTCCTCTTTTTTAACATCTTTCTTCTCGTCTTCAGCTCCTTTGGTTCCTGGTAATTTTAAATTTTCCTGTTTATCAATATAAATTGGATCCTTATAGTTGAGTGGTTCAATTGGCGATGATGGCTGTAGATAACCGTTTCCTGGTGGATTCAAAATATTTTCCCAATTCACTTTGTATTCATTGTTTAATGTGTTGTAAAGGTGAAACTTATTGGTGTCTGTTGGTTTTATGAACTGATTTGATTTCTGTTGGAAGTGATTTAAAATATCAAACTCGTTTGACTCGAATTCCAGAAGTTTTTCATTAAATCGTGATAACATTTTGATTAAATATGACTATCGATGTTTTTACATGGCCTTTGGATATAATCTGGTGTAGTGAAGTTACTTTGGTTCAAAATATGATTACAATCGAGCATTTATTATTCGGACTTGTACAATAATTTTCAAGTTACATTATCGGGATTATTGTAATCAATTTTTGTACACCTGTAATTAGAATGGTCATCACGAAAGCTAACAAAAATAGCCTCGTTCGATCTTATTAAACAAATGTTGCTTCTTTGTCGTTTTTGTTATCAAAAAATTCAGCTTTTCTCCCTCCAAACCTCAAACATTATTATATCTCAAATCAATTTCAAACACAATAGATATAATTGTAGGCTATCAAATAATGGCAAATTTCAATGTGTTAATGAAAGTTCATTCATGGGCAATTGGTTCAGAAGAGATCAATTTGCGTTTTATATCTCACAATTGTCAGTCTTATACAGTCTTATTGTAAGATATTGATATTTCAATAAGTCGAAGTTCATTTTTGTCAGCCAAACTGTATTTAGAGAAGTCATTGAAATATGTATGACTTAAAAATAATAAGATGATTAATGGTTTAAAAGAAAATCTAATGAAAATTTATTTTCTGTTCAATAAATGTTAAATTGGACTGCAATTCCAGTTGACACAATAATAAGACAAAAATAAGAATTTTCAAAGACAAGGAACTGTTTAAACTGACTAGAATACTTTAATTCTTGGTCATTTGATTGAATGGTAACATTTCATAAAAAATAATAATCCGATTACAGATATTCAAATCATCAAATTAATGCTTGAAAAATTGGTCAATCGATTCAATTCATGCTTCGATTACCGAAAAGGCTGAAATTTGCATGCATTAATCACACTAATAGATGGCAGCACTCAAATAGTGATGTCAAAACAGATTTCATTTTTTGATCACATTTTCATCTCATGGTCGTAATCTTCATCTACATTTTAATATAAATGAAAAATTATAATCAATTGTGCTCATTTGTTATTTATTTTAATATAGCTAACTATTAATTGAAGTTTTGATTCTCTCTACTCACTTGATTTGTTGAAAACAAGAGAGCGAAATTATTAGTAATCTTATTAATTTCAAATATTTATATTGAAATATTTTTTTTCTGTGCATCCTTCCTTACTTGATTTTGTTTATAAACCAATTTCATCATGGCTCCAAGTACAGATTCTAAAGATGAGTGTTGTTCTTTATACTCTATGTCATCTTCTCGTTTTGAAGAAGATGAAGAAGGTATTGGTTACGATGGTACTAACGAGGAACCTGAGACAGAGGATGATTTTAAAGATAAATTGGTGGCTGCAATGGACGCAACCTATTTGAAAGCTGCCAAGGCTCGTGTAACTGCTCTTGCTGCTATACGTAAGGCCTTTGTATCTCGATACGCCCTTGAATTCGTTTCAGAAAGGTAAGATTTTTTACTCTCTGTGAAACTTGTTTGATTATGCATTTAAACTATCAATATTTATGCTTATATTTTTTATATTCGTTTATTAACTTAAATCTTTAATTCTTATTTAGACGATCAACCATTTGTGATATAGTCGAAAGATGCATCAAAAAAGGTAAAGGAGAAGAACAAGGTTCTGCCGCCCTTTTAGCGGCCATCGTTTGTGTATCCTTGGGATCTGGCGATGATACTGATGCTATTTTCAATGAGTTAAAATCTACTATGATGACCATTCTAATGGACAAGAGCGTTGGAGCTAGTGTTAGATCTCATATTGCCACCTCTTTAGGTCTTTGTTGTTTCATCGCTGGATCTGGTTCTGAAAGCTGTGACGAGATTCTTGAATCTCTCCACACATTATTCAGTGCATCATACTTCAAAGGTAACGGTGTAGCTCCCAATCTTGGCCCAGAAACAACAGCGCTTCATGCAGCTGCTCTTTATGCTTGGAGTCTTCTGTGCACCATTCAACCAGCCAGTTACGTTTCTCGATTCGCTGATAAATACTTATCTAAATTGATAGAGCTATTAGATAGTAGTGATGTTGAACTAAGAATAGCAGCTGGTGAAACAATCGCTGTCATCTTTGAGATTTGCCGTGAAGCTCGGATGGATATATCACCTAGCGCTGTTCTAACTGACAAACTACGACAATTAGCCACTGATAGTCAAAAGTTTAGAGCTAAGAAAGATAGAAAGAAGCAACGTTCAAGCTTTCGAGATGTTCTCAAGTTCATTGAAGATGACGAATTACCTTCAGAGACTGTTAAATTTGGTCGCGAAAGATTATTTATTGACTCTTGGTGTCGTAGAAGACAGTACGATGCCTTCTGTCATGTTCTTGGATCTGGAATGAATCTTCATCTCAAAGAAAACGATCTTTTACGAGATGTTTTTGAATTAGGACCTCCTTTACCAATAGATGAACCAGTTCAAAAAATCAGTAAATTTCAAAGGGTAAGTTCTCTATCATGTTGTTTTTCAATAGCTGAGCATGTGTCGTGTTTACTTATCGAAGTCAGTCATCAAACCAGTTTTTAATTTCGTTTTTTAGTTCAGTTAACTTGAACATAATTATACAGTTATTATGATTGCAGTGAAAAACAAAGCAGTGTATTATAAAGCAGAAATTGCTTTTCCCGATTCAATCACTTTTAAGCTCTAAAAATCTAAAAGCTACAATTCAAGTTCTATTTATTAGAATTGCAATAAGCTCGTCAGAATGCTCTATATGTTTAGTTATGATTTTTTCCGCTATTTCATCATTTTCCCTTTCATCATCACTATCGTTAAGAAAACCTCTTGAATTTTTTCTGCCGATTTCGTTTTATTCCTTAACTATGGATCTTTGTCGATTTTTGTTTTTAACATGAGTGATTTCACTGTTGGACTATTCAATTGATTAAAATGTTTTTCTTTTTCTTTCTATCAATCTCAAGAAAATGGAAAACATAGCTTCATTTAAAGCACGAACCAAATCACGAGGAAAACAGCGGGATAAAAAAGTTGATGTACTTTGGTAGTAATTTAGCGTGAATACGAATTTTATTAAAGTGCCAATTTGAACTGCCATAAAATGGAAGCTGTACAATAATTATATTTTCAGGAGTTAAATCGAGATGTCTATTAAATTAAGAGTTTAATTTTTCGATGCTGCTCTCGTGATCTCAACGAATCAAGAAATGGATCATCAATAAAAGCCAAGACATCTTTTCGAAAGCGAAATCAATTAGAGACTCAATTTAGACTTGAAATTGATGTGCTTGCTGTTTTTGACTTACATCAAAGAGAAAATTTTTGAGAAAAATTTTTGTCCTGAGTTGAAACTTATTTTTTCCTAAACTGAATCTTCAAGTTTTAACCATGATATTTTTTTACTCAAAGCTTGAAAAAAATTTTGAGCCTACAACTTTGTTGTGCATTTTCTGGCCTCTTTAGGTATTTATTTTTTTTTTATTTGTATTGTGTGACAGTTTCAAATTGTTTTCGCTGATTATATTTGGTCATGTGTAATTAATCTATATTACACATCTGAAATGAAAAGCCACGAGACAAATCCTTTGAAAGTAACATCATCATTCACTAGAATCAATGTTTTCATCTCTTTCTGTCTCTATTGTAATTTTCGTTTATTTGCTTTGTCACTTATTGATATCTCTTTGATTTTCTTATCGGTTGCGTTTTCTGGTTTAAAAATATAATAAATGAAAAAATAAACTATTCAACTTTGTTCATTTCATTTCAGTTCTTTTCAATTCAAAGTTGATATTTAACCGAGTGTTTAATTTTCTGTTTAAATCATGCTCTTTAATGTTTACATTTGATCACGTTTTATTAAGTTAGCTGAGTAATTCATGATGTAAAGTTTCCATAAGAACTTAAATCACATCGGTTTCTTCCCATCAAGTTCAAGGTGACATTAATAAACTCGGAGCAAAGCCAAATTTAACATGATTAATACTGTTAATCATGCAACACAGAAGTAACCAGAGTCGACATAACATTAGAAGCAACATTTCATCAGCTAATCAGCGTTATATCAGCGTTTAATTGAACACTTTTCTTGATTGGTTTCTGGTTCACCAGGAAAAAAACCTGCTTCAACCTTCAATGAAAGGTTTCTATTGTTGATTAAGTAATTGTTTGACGTATCCAGAATCTTCCAACCTATTGAATCAGATTCTAAAATCAACCTTGAATTGGTTATCAATCTTTTGAAGTTGTAAACATTCATTGATAACCCTGAAAGTAAAACGAAATAAAAAGACATGTTTAAATGACAATAAAATCAGTGAAAACTGTATCATCTGAATAGCAACAGATTATTGACAACATTTCCTCTATCATGAACAAGAAAACAAACAAACATAATAGAGTAACATTTAAGTTATTCACATCACGATCTAATCAATCATTAAACTGTTTTCCTTCAACATTGACAATCTAAATACATCAAATTTAGATGATGAGAATGCATAAAGGAAACTATTGAGTAGCCAATACAATTAATAAATAATTATTGGTCGTTTACATAAAATATATAACAATCAGATCTTGCCTCACATTTCTGATGCAATATTTGATTGTCAACCGGAGGACTTGTTGTGAAATGCTTGATTGTTACAATAAAGAGCTTCTCTCGAGTTTTGATAGATCCACATTCCGTACGAAGATACTCTGGTGTAAACTCCTGGATAGCTTTTATGGCCACATTCAACGCCCCACGAAACCAAACCAACAATGTAAACTCTTCCTCTAATTTTGCTCATCAAAGGTCCACCCGAATCTCCTGAACAAGAATCATACGTGGAATCACCAGCACAGATGTGATCAATTGTTATCCTTGAATCAGTAAGAAGCTTTTGGCAAACATTCAATGGCCTTTCTCTAACAATTACTTCCATTAATCGAGTTGATGTTTCTTTACCTTCACCCAATGAACCCCAACCAATTACCTTAAATGAACCAAAGCTTCGTTTCATGTTTCTTGGAGGTAAACACACTGGTCCAATGTTATTTGTAAAGGTAACATTCCTGTTCAACCGTATCAAAGCAATGTCATACCTTTGATGAGAAGAATTGGGTTCATACTTTTCATGGACAATAATCTTATCAGCTGTGTATATTGAAGCATTTTGTAATTTGGTTAAATCATGAGCTCCTAGGATAATGCGTACATTTGCTGGATCAACGTCGGTAAAACAGTGGCCAGCGGTTAAGATATATCGATTGTTTATTAGTGTTCCACCACAGAAGACATTCTGTAAATTACGATCAGAAATTCCAGCCATCCATCGGTTATTATTGGGAGTAGCTTCAGTTCCATTGACGATCTTTGAGTCAACACTTTCAATCCCACAATCTAAAAAAGTACACAGAGGAAAACACAAAGATTAATTGTTGCAAAGACGATAAGTGAATCGTATTTATTTTCAGCTTATTAACCTAAAAGATTAAGAAGTAGAGACATTTATCAATAAGAGTTATTATTGTACTTACCACAGTTCAATTTTTCATAGCTCAGAGATGAATACACTTTAGTGAATAAAAGTATCAAAGTTATTGCCAACATGGTACAAAAAATGAAACTTATCAAGAGCCAATTTATAAATCTAATGTAACATTGAAACTGGTTGAGTAGTTATTTAACAATTATTGGAGGCCAAGCTTTCATGATATTGTGAAATTATGTTGGCTTTAATTAAAACAGTTCTGAGAGCTTAATTAATTTGCAGACTGATAAATCAGTTGACTCGTTATGGCTGATTATCAGTAAATTGTTTGTAAAATACATTAACATTAAATAACTGTTTCTACTTTTAGCGTGAAAGTTTCTTCAATGAATAACTTTACAAGCAAAATGAACTAAAAGTTGCTTTTTAAAGCCTACTTGCATAAAGATTTTTAATTGTCTCATTGGATTTGGTAACAATATGATAACCATTTTTATCAAACTTAAAATTCAACCAACTATTAATATGCCATTAGAATGTATAAATCTTATTCAAAGTCATCTGTGATGAATTAATTTATACTCAATGGACTTAACACGTTACCTCTATCATGCGACTGCCCTAATCAAATTACCTTTCAGTTTGCGCTTTTAATTTCTTTCTTTCAAACAGTTAATTTAATATTAGATTACATCTCATCCTAAGAGCTGAATGCCGATTGTAGTCAAAACCTAGGATTGTGACAAAAGATAAAGACGACAAGTTTGGCAAAGAAACGAGTTACACTCTGGACCAATCCTCTCTTCGATTATCACTAATCACTAATTGGGATAATTGATGTTATATTAAATCGATCAAGTTTACACACCAATTGGAAAAGTATTTACAATTTAAATGGTAGCCTTGATCAGGATCAAGTCAGGGTAAACAAGTGGAAAACCCTTTTGTGTTTTCAGGTTTTATATGAAAGCCAACTGAATCTACCTTCGATGGGATAAAATTTGGAATGATTTGTGTAAGATGTTTCGATAATAATTTACGGTTCAACTGTTCTCATATTGTTTCATTGAAATGGTTAATATTTCTCTAGAGAAATATCTGACAAATAATCACCACTCGGTCAATATGGTGAACCTGGTTGATACTCTTCAATCCCTTCTGATGACCATGTTAATAATAATGATTGTAATGAAGGTAATAATAATAATGGTGATAGTGAAGCTATTCATTGTGAATATTATATTCTGGAAATGGAAAGACAAGAAGCAAGAAGAAAAAATGAATTAAGCCTAATAACATGTAGTGTTTCCTTCTCACTGCTGTTTCCAGTTAATGGAAGGTGGAGTCTCGTTTTGTTTTGAAACTGATCGTATTATTTCCAAGGGGATTGATGAAAATCCAATTGCTACGAAGAAGCGTGTTGCTAGACTATTAAAGATGATTAACTTGTGAGAAGGTAATCATCAAACAAAGAGAGAGTCAACAGAACCAGAAAACGAATTCACCTATTTCTTGGTTCACCTTAGCCTTTCTCTTCATCTTATCACTTGTCTGGTCAGTTTCTTATTAGAAAATACTTGTCGCTAGTTCATTTGCTCAATTAACCAGCCAACCTAACCATTTTGAACTTAATTCAGTTGATTTTGCATCTCTCAAACTCATCCTTAGGTGTTAAATACTACAACTATTTCTTGGCTCTCCTTTGAAGGCGATGAATAGTGGACTTGATTGTTGGTTAGCCTTTTCATCATCATTCTCATCATTTTCACACTTTTGTAACATTTTAATTGATCCAATATCATGGGCTGTCGTTTAAGTAAATCTTACCTAACAATCATTGAATCTTCCCAAAACAACGTAATGAACACTCAAACTATTGAATTGATTAAAGACGCTCATGAGTTGCTCTATTTTCTCAGGGATGATAATCATTCCGATTACAAATGTATCTTCGTTTTTGGTAAGTAACAATATTCAATGTACCAATTGAGTTATTAATTTTAGCTTTTTTCATTTCTCTATCTTTTAAGGTGGTTATGGTTCCAACAAAGGTGAATTTATATTTGATTTACTCAACGATGATTTAAAGCGAGGAGAAAGAGTTAAAGATCAATTTGGTTGGCATTATGTTTACCTGGATGTCGAGGAGTTGATCATTAAAAATATTAAAACTCGCGTCAGACAATTGACAGGATCTCTGGACCAGGAGAACGAGGAAAGGGAAGAGATGAAACAAAATGCTGATGAAAACACTGAAAGTGATACAAAGCAAATAGTCGAAGATGTTGACAGTGAGAAAAAAGACGATCAAGAGGAACCACCTTCAGTCCAGACTGAGGTTGAAAGTATCAATGATACATCCATGTCATTAATTGATTTACCAGAAGAGGTTAATAACAATCCTTCAAGGAAATCATCGAAAGAGTTATTAGCTGAAGCTGATGATGGTCGTTGGGAAGATACTGGATTCTTGAAGAAATATTTCAGTGAATTAGCAAATGTGATTACCAACAATTGGGTTCGACAGTTGATTGAGAAGGAAATTGTTTGTTTTGATGTTAACGATTCAAAATCAAAATACATCATCAACTTGGTGCCCAATCGGATAAACCTATTCCGTGATTGCCTTTACCTGAAACAAGGACCAAATTTTGTTAACTTTGATTACGAGTATGTTGCTGTTAACCTAATCAGAGCTGATCAAACACGAAAAGATTTGGATCTTATTCTTGATTTTCACAGTTACGAGGATATAAGTGACTACTTTGTTGAATATTTTAGATCAATCAATAAACTGATTGAGGTTAAAATTGAAACTAAAAAGATGGAACCAAAGTTAAAAATAACTCGCCACTCAACAGCAGTTAAAATTAAAAATTGTCAACAACTAAAAGAGCTGATTAAAAATCAACCTAAAAATGAAACAATTGAGGTTGACATCAGTGAGTTTACAGATATCTTGGATCGTAAAGGTTCACTGGTTTTTTTGCTCGATAATCAAATTGATACTGGCCGAGAAATTATTGCAATTGATTCAAGTGAAACTGATGTTAAAGCAATTCGTAATTTTGTCCATTTTTATTGCCAAATAAAGGATAGTTTAGATCATTAATTGATATCAAAACTAGGTTACGGCATTAATTTTGACCTTTTATAGTCATTAAATTTATTGGATCATCCATTTCATCTTGTTTTCAGCTTTTGTTAATTTTGTTTTCAATCATTGTAAATTGTTATGACCAAAATAAATTGCATAGAATCTGAAACTTACTAAATTTATCTGTGATGGATTGATCTTTGAGTAATAATCATTGGACATAATTTATTTCATAATAAAACGTTTGATTAATATGCATGATTGGTGTTCATTTGAGTATGATTTACACAATTCATTTTGTAACAGCAATCAAATTAAGTAGTCACTTTTAATGTTCGTTCGTATTAATGTGCAATTAGTATCTGTTGAGCAAATTAATCTGATATTTGAATATCTTTATCGTTAAGTGTTATTATTAATTAACAATTAAACCATCTGATTGGGAAAATAAATTATCAATATTACCGCCAAACTAACAATTAGATTGTCACATTGTATCATGTGAATAACCAATGGCTGTATCTCTTAGAGAGAGTGAGCGAAGACTTTGCTCTTTATTAGTAACTATATAAATCTTTCTGTGATTTAATAAATTGAATTATTTTTCCAGTTTTGCTCCGTTTTTCAACATTTGTGAATAAATCATGGATTTAACAAAAGCCACTATTAGCTCCAAAGAGGCTCCAATCGAAACTGACCCAAAGAGATTAATTCCTTACCTATGTAATAATTTCTATCGCCTTGGCTGGGTCTCTGGTACCGGTGGAGGTATGAGTATCAAAATAAGCAATAAGATTTACATTGCTCCATCAGGTGTTCAAAAGGAAATGATGCGACCAGAGGATATATTTGTGATTGACGCTGTAGGTGAAATTATTGAAAAGCCGCTAAACTGTAATTTGTCAATGAGTGAGTGTACACCATTATTTCTTAACGCTTATCGAATGCGAAATGCCGGAGCCGTTATACATTCTCATTCAATTAACTCCAATCTGGTTACTGTGATAACACCTGGAACGGAGTTCAGAATCACCAGACAAGAAATGATTAAAGGGATAAGAAAAGGATCCGCCTTAGTGTCTCATAGAAACGATGAAACCTTAATCGTACCTATAATTGAAAATACTTGCTATGAGCGTGAGTTAACTGAAAAGATGGCTGATGCAATTAGGAAATATCCTGATACAAATGCAGTTCTTGTTCGGAGACATGGTGTCTATGTTTGGGGCCCGTCTTGGCAAGGAGCGAAAACTATGGCTGAATGCTATGAATATTTGTTTGAAATCGCCGTAGAAATGAGAAAGTTAAATATGCGTTATGATTAAATGATTTTATCTCACTTCACCTTTTTATGTCTTAATCTGATCCAGCAATAGCGTATACAAATCACTATGACCTATGTCCTGTCATCTATGTGTACATGTTTTTCAATAAACGAAAATTTTATTTTAGGATATCAGATTTTATTTTTTTTTAAATGATAAATAAAAAGAAATCTTCAATCCAAAATTCTAAGACGTTGTGGATGAAAAATTTAAATGAACATTTGATAATCAAATTAGACATAAATTGAATTTATTTAACAAGTCATCAGAAAATTGCAAGGCAAAATAGAAGTTTCGAGCATCAGTTGGCGAAAAAATTCCCAAATTCCTTCAGCAATGATTGTGGGTTGGATTTTAGTTCAATTGTTGACAAAAGCTGAGTGAGGAAATGACGGATATGAAATTGAGATGCTTCGATAGCTACAACGACAATGACATAGCTACGTTGACTAGCCTCAAGCCCTTTAATATCAAATTGATAAAAAATGAATTCCAAACAATTCTTTCATCGTTCATTTGAACTAAGTGTACCCGTCCGTTCTTTTAACTACTAAGGATGAATGATTTAAAAACTGTATCAGCTTATCAGTTACTAGCTAATCATTCTTCATTTCCAAACAAAATATTTTGGAGTTTACCCTCAGCTTGCATTCGCAGCAACTGTTCAGTAGCTGATATTTTCAATGGTATATGTTTGCCTCTTTCTTCATTGGGTAACGGTGTGACATTTATTTCACTAGGTGTGTTCAAAAATGGATTCCATGCACCTTGAATAGATGGCCAAGCAGTTCTAACATCTTTAACAAATTTACGAATAGGTTCTCCAGAGCGTTTAGTATGAAAATCAACCCATAACTTAATATGTTCAGAAGACATTCCATGTAAAGCCATCCAATGATAACTTCCGTTTAGATATTCACAAACCATAACAGGAGCTTTATGTCTTCTTGGTTTAAGATAAACAACCACACCAGGGTTGGTTCGACAATAATCGACCAGTTCCGTTTCAATATAATCCCGAGTACCTTTACTACCTATTCCCCATTTGCAAAACTTCAGAGTTACTCGTTGCAATTGACAAACATACCTGAAATGAGAGAAGATTGAATGAGTAAAACATAAATTAGAACCAACAAATGCTAATCAAATTTGACAATCAAAGTTAAGTAAATTGTATAAGACGCTCTCACCTTCCAAAGCCCTGGTAAGGAGCATTTTCTATATGCCCATTCAATTGAACACTTTCGTTACCAAAGCTCCATAGGTCACAATATTTAGGATGAATATAATGATTTGGAAGCTTATACTTCCCTCTCATGGTGTAGATTATCTGAAAATGCTATTTAGACAAATTTAATAGAAATTAAGTTAGAAATTAAATCTAAAACATTTTAAAGATGCATTTTAACACACATGTTTTACTATCTTCATTACTATTGGTTACTGGTAACCGCTCACTTGGTTAGAGGATAGAGAGAAAAAGCAAATCTGGTTACTCTAACAGTTACTTTTCATGGCTAAAAATAACCGGTTACTTTTTGGTTGCAACTTGCAACCAAACGAAACAAAATTGAACCCAATTTATTGACTCATCAGAATTTTATTGAAAATATACATTTTGTTGAACGGATACAATTTTGATAGAACACCTTATTTTACGGTTACCTTGTATGTTACTTAACGCAGGAATTTTGATTATCTTATAACCATTAAGAGTCCACTTGTTGAAAGATTAAGAGTTGGTTTTAAGATCGTTACAATTTTTCATAAAGGTATGATAAAAGGGAAATATTGTCATAAGCTTTGGCAGCGAAACGTAATAAACTCAATTAACTTGAACATTTCTATAAAAATTGAGTAACAGTATTAAAGTTCGAACACATCGTCTTGATTCAA
This sequence comes from Tetranychus urticae, assembly GCF_039701765.1. Classification (NCBI taxonomy): domain Eukaryota; kingdom Metazoa; phylum Arthropoda; class Arachnida; order Trombidiformes; family Tetranychidae; genus Tetranychus; species Tetranychus urticae. The sequence continues at coordinate 16,170,430 of NC_142958.1, read as the reverse complement.
GACTATTGAGAGATATTTATTAATTTTCGAGTACCGTTTGTCTGATTTAAAAAATAAAAAATGAAAGGTTTTTCTTTTAGGTAATTGATAACTCAATTAAGGTAAATCTATCAATATTCATTTTAATGAAATTTCTAATTGGAACATAATTATTTAAATTTCCTTGTTGCCTTATTACATCCAGTCAATTTTTGCTAAGCAATTTGTTGTATTATTTAAATTGTTATTTGTCTCTCAAAACAAAATAATCTAATGTATAATATAAACTTCCTTTTGCATTTGTTTAATTTGATCGGAAGAAAAATTGTTACAAATCATCATTAACCTATCAAAGTAGTCCAATGTCCTTTAACTAATAATTACAGCTAATCAAATATACAAGATGTTCAATGGGCTATATATAAAGCCATCAAAAATGAAATGGCATAAACCCAGAACCGTTTAATCAAAGTTTAAGAGCGATTTAAAAGATGAATCGGTTACTTCTTGTCCCCAGTACTATTGTGCTTCAAACCCTTTTAGCTCATTGTTATCTTACAGTTTCACCAGAAGTTAATCATGATTCCTTAATTTACTCCAAATATCAATTGGTGTCATTAACAGTTGGACAGCTTGACAAGAGTCTCAACCCACAGGTAATGGACAGTAAATTGTAAGTATAAACTTTCCCAACATATGTAATAATAATGCTCAAATAATAATTATCAATCATTTGTAAATCATTACTCAATTAGAGGTGAGACAAGAGGTGAGATCCCATTCATTGAATATGATTTCAGAAGCGAACCACGGAGGAAGTGGAAAGATCTGCGGAGATTGAGGAAAAGCCAAAGAGGGCTGCGAGTACGAATCAATTCAAGGAGACGTGAAGACGAAAATGCTAAAAGATATGAAAATTATTATTATGATGGTCATCGAGATGAGAAACATCGTGAATATAATTCAAAACCATATGTTATAACAAGTGAGGACAATGCATCTAATGATCAGAGATCCGAAGATATGAGAAACATGGAAACTCTGAAATAATCTGTCAACCAAAATTTACTCTAGTTTCTGCGTTTCGACTTTTATCAAAGTCAGTTCAAAAGTGGTTCTGACTGCATTTTAATCATAAAATAGCCAAAATCTGAATTTTGTGTCAACCCAGATTAATTCACTGAAAAAAGCTCTTTTAACAAGTAACTCCACCATCAGTTTCCGCTTCCTTGACATCATATTTATAATTTCATCTCACTTTCATATTTTTTATCTCGATATTGCTCTCATTGTTAGTCTTCCTTGATTGAAACTTGTTAAGCAATCAGTGAAGTGTATTCCAATCGTTATTAACTTTTCCATGAATAAAGTTCATTCCATTTAACCAATAACATGTAAAATTGTGATTTTTCAAGTCAACTAACTTGACCAGTCAAGCTACACTAGTTCATAATGATTATATCCAATCAAACGGAAGCCATTGTAACCTTTTCGATTGCCTTGTTGATTGGAATTATTGGATCCATCGGTAACTTTCTGGTCATTTTGTGTTTGACCAAATATTCGGCAAGTTTGATTAAACAACCAACAACTAAACTGGTGATCAATTTAAGTACTTCGGATCTTATATTTTGCCTTTTCAATGTACCATTAACAGCGACTCCATTTCTTACTCGCAATTGGCCTTTCGGTCAATTGATTTGCCATTTATATCCATACTTTTACTATGGAAATATTGCAGTTTCTCTTCTATCAATTACTTTCATTGCAATCAACAGGTAACCAATTTTTCCCAATTCATCCCTATAAAATTAAACCAAAGAAACAGTTTGATTAATACAAAACCAAAACAACTTTCAAATATTTTATCTTACCAATCTTTTCACATTCATTTCCTGCAAATTGTGCTTTTCATATCCAAAAGAAAGCAAACGTTTAAACGGATATAAACTGAATTGCAGCTATCACTAGACATATTTCCAGTACATTAATGTTAGGATAATCATCAAATTGTTGTCTCTAGTTGCGAGTCATTCCTTGGAATAGAAGATAAAAAATTAGGTTTTGAAATCACCATGAAATTGTTTCTTTTTACAATATTCAAGATTGATTGAATCTTGTCCAACTTTGATATTTTATTTTGACTTCACAGATTGGTCATTATTATTGTCAATGCTCAGTCCAACAGTTTCTATTCCAATCGAAATCTGTGCATTATGGTGATAATTACTTGGGTATTACCATTTGCTATACTTTGTCTACCTTTGACCCATACTTGGGGATACTTTGGATATCAAGCCAGCCTTTTAACCTGTACAATCATGGGGAGTGAAGCATTGAAAGATTTCCTTTTTTTGATTAGCTTTGTAATACCCTGTTTAACGATCATCATCTGCTATGGGATCATTTGGTTTAAGGTTCGTTCTCATACTCGAAACTTAGCTGACAAGGGAATCAATCGTAGCCAGAGAGAAATGAGATTAACTAAATTAATGTTCACCATTTTCGCGGTTTTCGTCATTTGCTATGCACCTTCAGTTGTATTGCAAATAACATCAGCTCCAGTAAGGTAAGAGACCATTCCAATCATTATGAAGTATAAGTTACATTTATTTTCCTTGTTTGACATGGGAACAAATCTTTTCCTTTTTTTCGATTATTTAATTAAATCAAGCTTCACGATAATCCAAAAGGTAAACATAGTATATTTAGCATCCCTCCACGTTAAGAAGTAATACTTTGATCAGTTGGTAATCTGTTGATTCAGGAAAAAAACAAAACTATTAATATGCATTTCAAGTAGAAAATTTCTATGAGTACAAACTATATAAATCTGCTAATTTTTCATTCTATGTATTAAATCATTTTTTTGTATTTGCTTTTAGGCATCCTTACGTTTACATTTTATCTTTATGGCTGGTTTTATTCAGTGCGTCGGTGAACCCATTAATTTACTTCATCATGAACCCACAGTATCGTAATGCTTTCCATCGACTGATATCAAAATCGGTAGAACCAACAGGAATGACCTCAGAACACTCGACCAATTCGCAGAGGAAATGATGGAAATTTGGTATTGATGATTCCACATTTGCGATAACATTGTACAATCATGGTTTACTTTCATTCTTGTTTGATGGACTTAACTTCATGTCTTATTATCAAATTATGCTTTCACATTCCCATGATTTGAGGCGGCAGCTACACGAATGATTGATAAATATTAATCTGATCAAATTATAATTTGTCTGAATTGTTCTAATTGTCCTTACCTTTGTGTACTAGTATAACAACTAGTTTAATAAAACATGTCGCAAACACATTTCAACAAGTCAATTGAACCTCATCTTTTGTTATAATTTTCATACACATGGTGAAATAATTGAGTAAGGGATGTTTTTTGGTAGCGTCAAGATAATAAATTCACGAACAAAAATATTATCTGTAAATTCATCACAAAATTTACAATTGATGAGCAATCACATAAAATAAAATGTACAATGAATAATCAGATAGATAGCAACTTCCAAATCTATACCAATCGAAAACTAGAAAAACAGATTAAGAAATCAAAGTTCGATCGATAAGTCAACATAAATTACTAAATGAATAGAATTGTTAGGAGTTTAATGGTTAATCTTCGATAAGATTTAACTTACAAATTAGGAATTGAATTTAATACAATAGAAGACTTCAATCTGAACTTCAGATTCTTATGAATTTATTTTTTTAAATCGATACTTGCTCCATCTGTTAGCATTAGAAAACAGGAAAAAAACTGCAATTGAGAGACAATTGCATCTTGAGTGGCAGCAAAATTTATCCTCCTGGAAATTTAATTTAATTAATGTGTTTTTAATTAAATTTTAATCTGAATTTGTGCTTATATTGTTCGTCATACCACCCCGAAGTGTGTGCTATCTGGTGTTAAGATTCTATCGACTAAAAGTGATTAAAAGCGTGTTCATCTGGAAATCCAACTGTCCCAACACAAAATGGCCTTACCAAACCTAACTTCTCTGGTAAGTAAAAACGTTTTGAACGTTATACAAAAAAGCGTAAATGTACTCATACTCAGTTATCTAACTTCAAGTTTGTTATCTTTTTCTCATTTTAATCAAAAACAAAAACTAAAAGAACAATACCACTGTATCCGATGAGATTAAATTCGCAATTTGCCTTGACTTTGTTAAACTGAACAAAATAACCGATAGCAACAGGGACAAAATTGTTAAGAAAATTAGAAATTATCCGTTTTCTCAAATTCTTGATAAAATGCTGACTAGCAACAGTTGGTTAGATAGATCTTCTGCTGAAGATATAGCCCAATGCACAACATTTAGAGAGGAATTGAACTATGCGATAGAAGAAGACAGCTCAACAATTAATGGTACAATCTCAATTAGCCCAGGTGAACTGTCTAATAATGCACAAAAAAAGAAAATTTGTCAAAGCTTTTCTAGACTGAGTAATCCTAAATCATGGTTTGATGTTAATGATATAAAAATATGGCCTCTGATAGTTCTAAAGAATGACAAAATCAAAACAAGACTTAACAATCTTAGTATTCCTCAGCAAATGAAAAACATACTAGACAGCATTTTAGAGAAAACTGATTCTGACGTAGGAGGTATAATAGAAGTAGAATTGGGATATAAAAGCCTAAAAGTCAAATGCGTTGATATTCCCAGTAGGTCAAGATTGTTCAAATTTCTCAAAACTGTACTAAAGGAATGGGATATTGTTATACCTGAATTACGTAATCCAATGATTAAATTAAATGGTATTAAAACCAACCCTGAAAATGTTAAAGATTTTGAGCAATGGCTGAACCTTTTGCATACACGAAATGGATGGACTGAAAAAACGGCTAGCCTGGATTATTACTACAAAAGAAATGGTGCCTTTGACATCATACTCTCTATCTCTCCTGATATCAGAGAGAAGATACAACGGAAACATGGTTTAGTTAATATTGGCACTAGTCTAATTCAGACTACTGACTTTTTTAACATTAAATTCTGTACTCGTTGTTGTTCTTTTGGTCACGCCAATGGTAAATGTAAATTGGTCACAAGATGTGGGTACTGTGGAACCAATCACTTTGGCGACTGTGAGGCCAAATTTAAGCCGGAAAAACAATACTGCCACAACTGTATGCAAAAGGGGACAAACGTTTGGGATAAACAATGTCCAGTGTATCGCATAAAACTCAGACATGAGCTTGAAAAAACAAACTATAACTATACCATGATAATGAATTAAAATTAATCCAACTTCTTTTCCAATTTACACATAACTACGAAAATTTCCAAAATCTCACACTCTAACAATATACAGACTAATCCTATTTTCTTTTGACCTTTCTAATACTTAACCCTATGTCTCAAAACTACTATTTCTCAGACAATAAAACTTAAGCCACAACAAGCTAATTCAATTAACGAGTAATCCTAACCCTTTCTCAGTTCCTTATAAGTAAGACAATAAACCTACTGCTGTTGAAACAATAATTAAGTCGACATTTTCACATCTGGAAAAGAAAACTTAGCCTGTCTCTTTATCCGATTACTAATGAAAAATTCAAGAAAGACTCAAATTTCAAAAGCTCCTCACTCACACATTGAACCTCTTCCTAACAAGTTCAAAACTGAAAATCTTACTTTTTGTGAAAACTTTATCATGTTTATGCCTGCCAGTGTTTCAAACATCCAAAGTAAAATTCACCGAGAGCTACAAGCTCGAAGACTTGGTTGGGTCTCCATCAAATCAGTTACTCCGAATATTGGTATCTCGATTGAAATTCTTGATTCAGAAAATAAACCTATCACAAGATCTTCACAAATTAAACGTCTCATCTCTCAAGTCCTCAGCAACGTTGGTGAACCTCAGCAAAAAATACGTAATATCAAGAAATTCGGTTCAACAGTTATAATCTTTGTCAACAGTGAAGACTTCATCGAGCCGTACTCGAATTGTATTCAACAGCTCTTTCCTCACTGGAAAGTCAATAGACGCCGTATCCTGCCATCACAGGTTAAATTTAGTGTCAAAACAACTTTAAACAATCCTTCTAAACAGAACATTGAGAGAATTATTAAATCTCAAAACAACTGGATTGACGACGACACTACTAAAGTGAAAAGCATCTTAAGACCAACTCAATCAGAGGTGACATTGATTCTTGAAATAAGTAATCAAAACAGGAATAAACTATTAGACAACGACGGTTGGTTGAACTTTCTTCAATTCACGGTGAAGTGTTACGACCATATTGGGATCATCGTTTGTGAAAATTGTTGGTGCTTTGAGCACTATTACACAACCTGTAACCAATCTGCTCGCTGTAGATTGTGCTGTCAACTACACGACTCTCAAATCTGTCAAACACCTCCGTCTGAGCGCGAGTTTACCTGTGCTAGCTGTTTTCCTGCAAAAGTTAAACACTCAACATTATCTTCAAAGTGCCCCAAACTCTTTCAAAAGATAAGAAATGCAGCAGCCAATTACGACATCAAATCAGACTGGTTACATCTATCGCCAAGCTTCCCCCTGGAATATGCGACTATTCCATTGCAACGTTGGTAAAAGGTACAAAGAAACGGTTGATATGATGAACATCATTCTAAAAACAGACGACTCAATTGGATCCATGGTAGAAGCTAACAGACGAACCATTGTCAAGAAAGCATCACAGCAAAACATCATCGCAAATGATCAGACCGCTCTGATTGTTGCAAATAACCTTAGAATCTATGGTTACAACACATCTGTCCCCAACATCATCTTAGCTTTGGTTGGAAATGGTAAAGATGCTATACTAGTATGCTCCGTTTACATCAATCCATCTGAACTCGAACCTCAAATAGTGCGCTTTATAACATTCATCGAAAAATACCTTCATCATCCAATAATAATCGCTGGTGACTTTAACTGCCAACATCACCTATGGTCCAGCAAGTGTTCTTACCAGAATTCCAAATTGGAAGCAGCCAAACGCCTAAGTGATTTAATTTGGAAGCATTCTCTCTTGATTTATAACTTTCCTCCCAATGCAAACAATTATACTTACAAAAGACAAGACAAGGTTTCCTGGATAGATTTAATCTTTGGTAACATTGAGGGTAAGGATTTTGATTTGTCAGAGGATTTTGTCACTGATCATAGAATGCTTAAAGTTAGTTTCTATTTGAGTGTAGCTTTCAATGACAAATTACAGTACCAAAAGTATAAATCATATTTCACTCCAGTAAAAGACTTTAATATGAACATGAAAATAGATATGACCAATAATTACGAAATAGATCAAACATTTAGGAGAATTCTTAGTGCAAATTTTGATAATGATAAAAAATGTCTAATTAAGTATAAGAAATACAATCACAAAATTAGAAAACTAAGGAAAAGAATAAAATTACTGAAGAGGAAGAATAAACATGACTTCTCAGAAGAAATTAATGAAATGGTTAGGGACCTCAAAGAACAGGAAATGATAGAAAGAGAGAAAACTAGAAAAAACACACTTCTTTTCCTAATAAAAAATCTAAAAGATCCAACAACAATATGGCCCATCATAAACAAACTAATGAAACCCACTGACACCCTGTCAGCTCTAATGTCTGATGACGATAGCAGACTAAGGGAGTTATGGGGTTTCATTTACAAGTACCCGCATCTGACTTATACGACAGGCACTGAAGCAAATTGTCTTGCAAATGAGGAGGAGGTTATGATCAGAGAAATGCGTTTCAAAAAAGGCTCTGGCTATGCTGATAACTTCACTGCTAAAACATGGCAAACATTTTGGTCAAAGAACAAGGAACAACTTATTCAACTCATCAAAATAACCTTTCAAAAAGGTTATATTCCTCAATCTCTCAAAATATTTGGGGCACACTTCATACCCAAACCAAATGGTACATTCCGTGTAATTAGAATCTCAAACTACCTATTGAAGATTTATGACAAAATCCTATCAAAAAGGATCAAAAAAGTTTTAAGCAGTGTACTGATTAAGCAAACCCAATTTGCGTACCAACATGGCATTAATATCATGGACTTGCATGTAATTCTATCGGAGAAATGGAAAAAGGATAAAATCTTAATTTGTGCGGATGTCTCCAAAGCCTTCGACATGGTAAACATTGATTATGCCACTGATGAGTTATCTCGTGTACTTCCAAAAACAGACGTTGAACTGATCAAACAATTTGTCCATGGAAGATGGCTTAGAACGAAAGTTGACAACGCTTTCAAATTCAAGCCTGATCCTTATGGTGTTCCACAAGGCTCCAGTGTTGGCCCTCTTCTTTTTATAGTTGCACTCAATAAGGTAATTCGTCTAATAAAGATGCGAAACATCGACATCATGGCTTTCGCAGATGACTTGTTTGTCTTAACAACTGATAGTAGAAAAGAAGAAGTGTTCAATGCTCTTCAAATTGAACTAAAAAAAGCGAACTTGTCACTGAATAAGGACAAATCTCAGATCATCAATGGTGCATCTATAACCTCTACCAAAATTGTTGGTGTAAACTTCAATCTAAAACCAACTATATCCAACATAGATGAACAACTGGAAAGTAATGGTATTATTCTGACAAGGAACAAGGAGACAATTTACACCCTACCATTGATCCTGAAAAAATACATTGTAAATGCCTACACCTCTTCCCTACTTGGCTCACTATCTCCACAAATTCTAATAGATAATCATGATTATCTATCAATGTTCTCAAAAATTATCCATCGTCTCAACGTGTTCATGAAAAAAATAATTCGTACTCCTCTACACATCTCAGCATGGACTCCAATTGCAATATTGCGCTTCAACAATCCCTTACAGTGCTGGATAAAAAATGTAACAATTGCTGTACTGAGGTCTTCAAGGGACATCAAAAGATGGCCTTTCATCAAGTACTTTGAACCCTTACCACTATTTATTACTCGGCCCAATATGGAAGCCTTTTACAAGAAGAAAACTCCAATGCCATTGAAACATTTCCCTCAGATTGGGTACAAACTGAAAAGTGGAATCATCCAAATCACGGCCCACAATGGAACTCACTTCTACCGCATCATGGAAACAAATGGTGATCGTGAAAACCACTTTATGGCAGTTTATATCATGGTTAAACTTACCGAAAACATTAACTGCACATACATCATACCAAAACTACTAGTAGACCATCCTCAATCCTACTCAGCCTCCTTTGTTGCAAACATATGCAATATGAATCAAAGAAAATTCCTATGGATGGCCTGTGATAAATTCAACAACCTGGACAAACCGAAAGGGATCATCAAAACAATCAACAACAAAATTATCTCCTGGAATTACTTCCTAAAACAAGTTGACAACAAATTAAATGCGTTCTTTGAAGACAACTTCAACAAGGACGATGGTTCAGTTTGTAACTTTTTTAGTTTCAACCTGAATGTAATTGATTACGGTATGATTGGCGATATGTTTGCTGAGGAAGTAATTAGACTGATTTCGAACATTAATATAAAAATCAGAATCTTAAACTTCTACAAAAGAAAGAACCATACGATAAGTCATTACCTGGTTGACTGTAAAACAACCAAACAAGCAAGAGAAAGTATTGAAGAATGGAAATTCCAAGGAATACGGAGGATCGATTCAAGGATCACCCTGGGTCTGAGGAAACTCTTTACAAAATTGGAAAACAAACTGGCTGACTGTGAATCAAGAATTAACCCTGAAGTAGACAAAACAACGTTATTTTATAAACGCAAATATCTCATAGCAAAACGTACTAAAACAAATCAAGAAACCATAACAAAATAAACCTCAAAACCCTAATCACTCCCATTATGAAAAACAAAAACAGACTAACTAACCCAAAAACATAAAAAACTTTTCAACTAACAAACTAAATTTCAGACCCAACCATTAAAATGTACAAGATAAATTAAAATGTAAAAGAAACACAATGTAAAACCCTTCCCCAACTGGGTCTTGAACTCAGACCGCTGTTTTAAAACCTAAAACAAGTGGACCGCAGAAGTCAACTGTGGTGGGCATGTGTAAAACATGAACAAATACAACGTATCTGTTTAAAATAAAATCTTTGTGGAGCTATTTCTTGTCTTATTTTTTGTTTAGGGTGAATGAAAATTTAATTGTGTCCAATTGTTTTTGTTTACCTTATTGGATTTTTATCTATTAACTTGGTGATTTGGATTGTGGTTTAATTAAGGATTATCCTGTGTGTCATCAGAAAATATTCCATGGATCAAGCATGAACGGATTCTCATTTAGTGGATTTTGCTGCCTTTTCTGCTGCCCTCCGTGTCCAGGTAGAATAGCAGCCAAGTTGGCATTTCTCCCACCTGAACCAACTTACAATTTTGTTTTGGATGAGAAAAATAATAAATTTACACTTGATTTAAGCCAACGAGCCGAATGGCAATATCTTCCAAGGGAATTAGATCAAATTGAGGTCTTTTTTGCCCGTTCCTCCCGAGGTAATCGTATTGCTTGTATGTATGTTCGTGCCTGCCCCAATCCAAAGTTCACCATCCTTTTTAGCCATGGTAATGCTGTTGATCTGGGTCAGATGAGCAGTTTCTATCTAGGACTTGGTTCTGAAATCAATTGTAATATATTCAGTTATGATTATTCTGGTTATGGTGTCTCCAGTGGTAAACCTTCAGAAAAGAACCTATATGCAGACATTGATGCCGCCTGGCAGGCCCTGAGGTCTCATTACGGTATTAGCCCAGAGAAAATTATACTCTATGGTCAATCAATAGGTACTGTGCCTACAGTTGACCTTGCCTCTCGTTATGAGGTTGGTGCTGTGATACTACACTCGCCACTTACGTCCGGTATGAGAGTTGCTTTCTCAAACATTAAACGAACCTGGTTCTTTGACGCATTCCCAAGGTGATTGACTCCTTTTTTTTCATTTTATACTTTTTTCTCTATTTTCTTCTTCTTCCACTTCTTCCCTCGCCCCTTTTCTTCAACAAACTTCTCTTTTTACTCCATATGACAAAGCACTAATTCATTTTCTCTCTACCTTTATTTTTCCAATATGATATACCAACACCTATTCGTTGATGTTTATAACTGTGCATATCAATTTTCCTGGATCATTTGGCTGTAAACTATGGTTGTAATCAATACATCTTTACTCAACTATTGGTCTTTACAATTGAATCAATTGATTTTGACCCTAACCTTTTATTGACCTTTTGTCCATCTCCAATTCAATGTTTTACTTGAAATTTTATTATTACAGCATTGAAAAAGCACCAAGAATAACATCACCCGTTTTAGTTATCCATGGAACTGAAGATGAAATAATTGACTTTTCACACGGTTTAGCTATGTACGAAAAATGCCCCCGTGCTGTTGAACCTCTATGGTTGGAAGGAGCTGGCCATAACGATGTCGAATCTTATGGCCAATACTCTGATAGATTGAATCAGTTTATTAATGTTGATTTAAATCAAAGCAACACTTGATCCTTCAAATAATCGTCTATCATCAAGCATGTATCCCCCTCTTCATCAAACGCTCTCAATTTCTTTTGTCCTCTCTTCAATTTCTTTCTAATATCTTTATATCTGTCTTTTTTTTCCTTCAACCAAAACATCATTTCTTTCTACGTCCCTTTACTTATTTACAATGTATACCTGAAACTTGTTTTACCAAGTATTTCTATGAATCTTAGCTTCAAACATACCAATTCAGCCTATCCCCATATCATCATTTTGAGATGCATTCTCGTTTTTCTCACTTTCTCTTTTTTGATCAGGTATCCATCAAAGCGTGTTTTTTTACCTGTTAAAACTCACTTTATTTAAGAAAACAAAACTTCTTTATCAACCTATCTATACATATTTATAAATATAAACTCTATCTCTTCTCTTTCCTCCTATTCTCATGTCTCTCTATCTCTTCCTTCTTATTATTCCTCTCTTAATCCTTCTTCTTTCACTTTTCTATGTCTTTCTAATCTATTTCTTTTTCTTTTCCTTGCGCCTTATCCATGAAATAATTTGGCTGCACAACACAAAAAACACAAACACACACACACAAGCAAACTTAAAAAACATACACGTATTAAAATCATTTCTTGAGTAAAATTTGATAAAATCATCAATGGTTCATTTTTTTCAACAATTACTGAACATGAATTGTTTTTATCATTCAATTTTTAACGTTCGACCAATGACAATCCATTCACCTTTATTTAATTATATCATTTTGTTTTTATTTATATTAAAACTGATTATTTAAAACAAACAATTATTAGTAGATCACTTGACTATCATATTTACAAAGAAAGCTTGAACAAATTCAAGCTGCAATAGATTGCCTCAAATTACTTATAGTTACAATATTGCTGCCAAAAATACTGTTACCATTTAACATGAAAATTTTTATTCACAAAATCAAGATTCCATACTTGGCCTGGAATCGGATCCATCTCAAGTTTGCTTTGAAAATTAATTTGATTTACAGATTATCACTAAAATGTTAACAATTGATTCATGAACCTAAATAAATGAAGATTCAAGGTATTTTGACTAATCAATAAACGACAATCTAATTTATTCTTTTCCAATTGAATCTTTGGCTAATGTTTAATCATGCCTTTTACCAGCCAAAAATGATGAATAATAAATCATTTTTAAACAATCTTCAAATGATGCCTTTTAAGCCTTAATTTACTTCGTTAAATATTTAATAAACGGTAAAAGCAACCTTAAGTCTACTTGTAGTTTCAACAGTTTGACTATAATTGTTTTCAACAAGATATCAATTAACAACTTTTTTATCATCTGAGTATTTTTTTCCAGCAATTAGTTCAATCATCTCCTTAATTTAATCTCAATACTAACAATAACCATAAAGAGTCTTTAGATTTGAAGTATTTTTCAGATCACTTTGTTTTATTCAATTTTATGATGAATTTGTTTTCTTATTAAATTGTCAGCTACATCATAGCTATTCTTGAAGTCAATTGTAGTTGAAAGAAATTAAATTGATTCAGATAATTTGAAAGTAAATTCATGTGAATAAGAAATTAAAGATTCAGCTGGCAATAAATGTTGAAGGTTTGATAAACAATCTACTCTCAGTGAATTTCCTTTTCTGGTTATAAGTTGAAACTTATTTCACTCATAATCAGGGTATTTCTTAATATATTCTTTGGTGATTGATGACTGGTAAAAATTAGAACTTATATGATCCACTGAGGTTTAAATCAGATTATTTATTTAATAACGATTCGAGTTTTCTTGGCTTGAGAACAAAGAGAACAATAAATTTGAAAGGAGCGCTTTTAATACTTTGGAAACTGTGTAGAGGGCCTTTCAGCAACTGGACCAGTTGGTTTAAATTGTAAACAAAATTGAAATATTTTCGCGATTACAATTTAGACAAGTTCAATTTTTATTGATACTAATCAACTGTCACATTTAAATATAAATTATTTTTGTTGTTTAAGACTTTTTTGTAATTAACATTTGGCCTTACCTTTATTTTTTGTAAGTTTTTTACTGTATATTACTTTTAAGTACAATGGTTACTCCGAATTACTCGTTAAGTGGTAAATTAGCCGAGGATACTAACACTTTTAATGGTGTCGTTGTTAAATACTCTGAACCTGCGGAGGCCAAAATTCCTAAAAAAAATTGGAGATTGTATCCTTTTAAAGGGGTTGAAGCTTTACCGCATATAACGTTGAAAAATCAAAGTGCATATCTTTTGGGTCGTGATAGACGGGTTGCTGATTTACCTATTGACCATCCTTCGTGTTCGAAGCAGCATGCAGTGATTCAATTTCGTCAAGTAACTTATAAAAGAGATGACGATTCAACTGGCAAAAGAGTTCGTCCCTACCTGATTGATTTGGAATCCGCGAATGGTACATTTATAAATAACAAACCAATTGAACCAAGGAGGTATTATGAACTGTTTGAGAAAGATGTTATCAAATTTGGTTTTAGCTCGAGAGAATATGTTCTTCTTCATGAAGACTCCAAAGAGGATACACAGGAGGTGGAAAAGGAATCTTCCTAAAATTGGTTTCGTCTATACTTTTGAATCACATCCATAGTCGCTCGTTATTTTTAGTCTCTTCATCATAGACTAATCTTAACCCGGACCTCCTTAACCATTCTTTTTCTTTACTTTCACTTTTTCCTCTCTCTTTTTATCTTTCCCTTGTCCTCCATCTTCCTTTCATCATGATGTTGTTTCTCTTTCCATTCGCTACTTTTTTTCTTGTCTTTATCTTCCTAAAATTGGTTTAATCTAAGCAATGAATCCCCATTCGTAGTAACACGTTATTTTTTCCTAAGTTTAACCAACTTTTTTGACTATATTTGGCCCTCCTTGTAGTTTCTGCTCTTTCTTTCATTTTTCCTTCCCTTTCCCCAACTCAAAAAGAAGATGAGTAAATTTTCTGTGATCAACCCCCTTAACTGTTCATCATCACTATTTCGCGCATATATTCGTATAACTGCTACATGATCAATTGTCGACGCAAGCTCATGTCTTAAATTCATCTAGGACCAGACCCATCGTTAGTATTTAAACTCACCCCGAGTCTTGAGAGTTAATCAGTTTGCTTCCCAACCTCGTCTTGGTACTTTGGAATACCTCTAACCCTAGCCGGTCGAATACACTTTTATTTCAACTTAACTGTAAGTTTTCGTTATCTACTAATTTTTATTTTAAGTGTTTTTTTAAAAAATTTAACTAACTTAATTATGAAGAAAAAAGTTTAAAAAGTTCCAAACTTGTGCCCAAAAAATGGATTTTTTACTTCATCTTACTAACTTCTTTACTCGATAAGTTTTTTTTATTCATCATATCTGATTATTGTTTTCTTTCTTTTTTTTCTTTTTTTATCCTCGATGTGTCCATACACGATGAATTACTATTCTGCAATTGTTCACAGCAGCCCACTTAACCAAACAAATCTATCAAAATGTGTGACGACGAAGTAGCAGCCCTTGTTGTTGACAATGGATCAGGTATGTGCAAAGCCGGTTTCGCTGGTGATGACGCTCCTCGAGCCGTTTTCCCCTCAATTGTCGGTCGACCCCGTCATCAGGGTGTCATGGTCGGTATGGGTCAAAAAGATTCATATGTCGGTGATGAAGCCCAATCAAAGAGAGGTATCCTCACTCTTAAGTACCCAATTGAACACGGTATCATCACCAACTGGGATGATATGGAAAAGATCTGGCATCACTCTTTCTACAACGAATTGAGAGTTGCCCCTGAAGAACACCCAGTTCTCCTTACTGAAGCTCCATTGAATCCAAAAGCTAACCGTGAAAAGATGACCCAAATCATGTTCGAAACCTTCAACACCCCAGCCATGTATGTTGCCATCCAAGCTGTTCTTTCCCTTTACGCTTCCGGTCGTACCACTGGTATTGTCCTCGACTCTGGTGATGGTGTTTCTCACACTGTACCCATCTATGAAGGTTACGCCTTACCTCATGCCATCCTTCGTTTGGATTTGGCTGGTCGTGATTTAACCGACTACTTGATGAAAATCCTTACTGAACGAGGTTACTCATTTGTCACCACTGCTGAGCGAGAAATTGTCCGAGATATCAAGGAAAAACTTTGCTATGTTGCCCTTGACTTTGAGCAAGAAATGATCACCGCTGCATCTTCTTCCTCTCTCGAAAAATCCTACGAACTTCCTGACGGTCAAGTAATTACCATTGGTAACGAAAGATTCCGATGTCCCGAAGCTCTTTTCCAACCATCCTTCTTGGGTATGGAATCCTGTGGTATCCATGAGACAACCTACAATTCAATCATGAAATGTGACATTGATATCAGGAAAGACTTGTACGCCAACATCGTTCTTTCTGGTGGTACCACCATGTACCCTGGTATTGCTGACAGAATGCAAAAGGAGATCACCGCTTTGGCCCCATCCACCCTCAAGATCAAGATCATCGCTCCACCTGAAAGAAAATACTCAGTCTGGATTGGAGGTTCCATCTTGGCTTCCCTTTCTACTTTCCAACAAATGTGGATCTCAAAGCAAGAGTACGACGAATCAGGACCCGCAATTGTCCACAGAAAGTGTTTCTAAATTATTTGGAAGCAAAATCAATCACAAAACAAAGAAACATCAGAAACAACGACAAACAACCAAATGGTCAAAACTTTTATGTCAACTGCAGCATCAACAGCATTACATCAACACCAGATCAATGGATACTATATATATATTTCTCTCTTCTCGATCTACCTGTCCATTTCTTTCTTTCTTCTCTTTTCTTCTCTATCTCTCTTTCTCTCTCATACACTCAAAATACATTTCAATATGTATGAGTTTCTCTCTCTATCTCTCTCTCTCCTATCCTTTTAAGAAAATCTGAAAAAGGCAGAGAAAATTGGAATTGCAAGCTGTGCTATTACTATTATTATATTATTACTTTTACTTTTGTGTCCAAGATCAAAACACACAAAAACTCACCATCGACAACACCTAAGATCTTGAATGTTCTTTAATTATATTATTATAAATTAAAAACGATAAGCGGAAACGGAAATGTAAACAACAAGAAAATTAATTAATTATTTGTCCCACAATTATTTAACAATCGGTATAAAAACACTTCGTGAACATATAAACATTCGGTATCAAACAATCAAAAAAAAATACTCTACCAATACTTTAAAAATGACAGCATTTTATCAACAAAGCCAAACAAAAATCAAAACATGTAAACAATTTGTATTGCTTGAACCATTGAACAGATTAAATCTGTTTAAATCTGAAAACAAAACGTGAAAAAAATGATATATTGATTATAATGATTATATCAACAAGATCAATGTAAACCAATAATATGCCTAACTATACCTGTTGCCCAAATCTTATTAAAGCATTGATTCCCTTGCAATTGCCATCACCATGATCCAAGTTTGTTACTCTTCATCTTCCTACTTTTACCCTTATCACTATCAACATCATCAACATCTTCATCCTCATCCTCATAACCATCTATGGTTACAGTCTAAATTTAGTTAAAGAATTGCTATGTTCAAAATTGCTAAGCATCTTCTTGAGCTTATCCAGATATGGGAAACACTCATTGCATCGTTAGTTTCTAAAAATGAACTGCCAACTTCATTCCAACTCACAGTTCTCCATCATCTTAATCATCTTTATCATCCTCATCCTCATCTTTCCATCTTTTCCTTGTTTCCCAACTTTTTTGCCTTTTTCCTCCATTTCTTCACCTCCTTACATTTACACCGCTCTGTCAATTTTTGGGTCTTCATCTTCATTTTGGTTCATTTTTTTCCATCCATCCTCTTTTTACATTTTATCATCATCCTTTTCCTCCTCATCATCCTCACCATAATCTCGCCTTTCTTGTACGATCTCTCTCTCTTTGCCAATAATTTTTATCCTCACCAAACCTGGCCTGTTAACATCAACTTTGATCCTTGAATTGCAATCATTTAATAATAATACTCAAATTGTTTCCAAAATATTTCCAAATTATCCTCAATTCGTCAGATATACTGAGCCATTTAAACAGCAGTCCATTTATCTAAAGGTTGGCCAATTATTGCTGAGAAAATTAAAAGTTATTTTAAGATCTCGTTATTGTTATCCAACTAAAGCCTTCATCATCAAATTAACAGCTTATTTCCTCTAATTGTCTGTAGCTAAATTGCTCAACATTTAGTGATTGTTGAACCAGAATCATAAATGTCATAAGTTGGTTTAAGTTTGATTTTGTATCATACGGTTTGGCCACTCTGAAAAGTTCAATTGTTACTTTTGTTTTGATTGCAATCTTTTTTTGTTGTAATTAACAGTTTAACAAATCAATCGTCGCACAATAAGAGAGTCGAAGTAACGTTCTCGATTCCTAGCAGGAAACCAAATTAGTTCTTGCTATTTAAACTTGGCTCATTACTAGCAGAAGAAAAAAAACAAATTCTTTAACTTCATAAACCAAAAATAGAATTAAAAATCAAAGCTCTTTTGCTCTGTTTCCATTGATATAACTTTACTCTCCGCTTTTAATTCATCCTTCTTTTGGTGACAATTTAACTTGAATAATAATTTTATTTACTAAGATTCTTTGTTGTTAGTTGTGTGGTTAAAGATTATAAATAACCAGTTACGAGATATTATCATGATAATGACTAAAAATCCATGTTTCTGTCAATCAGTCCAATCTCATAGATTTGGTTGAGTTTACCAAAGATGTATGTAATTTGAACATCTTGTATGAATAACACTCATTTCGACTCATTTAATTGAGAAACGAGTGAATTTTTTGTGAAGAATAACCAAAATGTTGCATTTTCGGCCCAATCTCAGAATTCAATGATCCATTCATGATATACCAGATAATGGTCCCTATTGAGGAAGGGTTAAGAATATAAAAAACCACTACATTGAGAAGTTGTGAGATTTGAACTCGAGGGTGAAGCCCGAGTGTTTTATCTCATAGCTTCGAGATATTGTGGTTCAAATTATTTAGACCCATTTGCAATTTCAACACTTATTTTAATTGCCAAAACAAAATTTTGTTTCGACTTTCAATAGCTTTTCTGTACTCATTTCATGTTTCTTTGCATCTTCATCATTCTGGTCTTATCACTCTCTATATAAATGTTTTTTTTTTGAATAAACTGTTATTAGTTAACTATTGAGTTTTAACCGATTTAGAAGCAATTAAGTTAACCATTTGATTATATACTGGTTACCTTCAACATACTGCTTTAAATCTGATCTCAATTTCATCAAATTTTTTAGTTTTTTTACGATTTTGTTAGCTATTAATGAACTTAATTTTACTTTCTTTCGTAAAATATTAATTATTCTAGCTACCAATGATAATTGCAAGCGAAATCGATATACTAAGTCAAGTTTTATTGTTTTAAAGTTAAATAAAAAGCGAAATGCTCGAGTTCGAAAGCTAACGTTAAATGCAACCAACAAAATTTTAGATTAAGAATAAATTCTTTAACTATTCAATTGTATTATAATAATACAACGTATAACAATGCAAACGTCTAACGAGCAGTTTTGTTAGAGTGAAAATTGATAAAAATCAAAGATCATTTTATTATAATATTGTTAATATTGTCCGCGTTAATATTTTTGCAGTAGAATACTTTTACCCAGAAAATAACAGTTTCAAGCAACCGGTTATTTTCTGGTTAAAATGGGTAAAAGCAGTTTTTTAATCTCTTATCACTGCCATCTATCAATATGTTTAGAAAACATTTGCCCCTTTTTTTCTCTTTTTGAATTTGCCTCTCAATGTAACCACTTTGTAACCAGGAAAATAACTGGTTAATTTTTCCCCCTGGTTTACCAGTAACCAGTCACCTCAACAAATAACAAGTTTATTCGGAAAAGTTTAGAGAGCAAGCAAGATAATCGAGTTTGATTAGCTAAATTAGGTTTGGAGTTGTTTAATTTAGTCCATACTAGACTGAGATTTGATTAAAATGCCGTAGATAATGTCAGCTCTTATGTTATTAATAATAGAACCGTTATAATAATAATGTCGCTTATCGATCGTTCGCTTCTATTCAAAAGACCGCGAACTATATTGTTAGTTAGTTCTTATCCCGCATTCGAATCGAGCCTAACATTTTACTGAGACCTTAATACATTGAATCAGGAAAGCCTGAACTTCGAGTTGTTGCTATTGAAACTCTTGAGTTACTTGACGCTTGCAATGATCTAGTTTACGGTAAACTCCGAAGAATGGTTATGTAAACCAGTCAACCAAATGAAGTCCGAACTCGAGCTCTTAAAGTTGTTCTTCGATGTGGTGATGAGGAAGCTATTTCTCAACTTAAATCCTACATTGAATCACACCCTGAAGACAAACACTTCATCAGCTATGCTGACTCCTACTTACGAAATGCCATGCGAACCATGAATGTAGACAAGCAAGTCATCAGACAAAATGCCCAATTGGGACAAAGTCAATGGAAAGAACCAAAGATGACTGTTTCACGAAACATTGAGTTCTTTCAAAGAGCCATCTTAGGTAAAATTGGTTTCAACTACGAAATTGATTCAATTGTTGACAATGGAAAAGAAATGCCAACCTGGGCTGTTTTGAACTCATCTATTGCCCTACAACAAGCTAACCAACTCAACTTCGAATTAGGTCTTCGTCAAGAAGGTATGGATAAACTTGCCGTCCAATTGTTCGACAAGATTAACCAAATCAAGATGAAGGACTTGGAGAAGATCGTTGAAGAAGTTAGAGAAAAGCGAGACTTTGAGTCAATTGTTCGGGCATTGACTAACAAGATAAGACTGTTAGATTATTGAAGAAATTCAACGATCAGCCCAGTTCTCTGCTTACATCCAGATCAATGG
Organism: Tetranychus urticae; assembly: GCF_039701765.1. Taxonomy (NCBI): domain Eukaryota; kingdom Metazoa; phylum Arthropoda; class Arachnida; order Trombidiformes; family Tetranychidae; genus Tetranychus; species Tetranychus urticae. Next base: position 16,150,061 of record NC_142958.1, on the reverse strand, counting down.
TATCACTCTCTTCAGCTAGAATGGTGTCCAAAGCACAATCGAAACAAGAGAATCTTTTAGACGATTCTTCATTGAGAATATCATACCGAAAGGCTATTGAAGCTTCTCTTTTTATTCCTGGAATCAAAGCTTGACTCAGATCTCAAGCAGTCGCTGCTACCTCATCAAAACGCGCTCTTGATCTTCCTCCCAACTTTGCTTTTGCATTCGTTTAAGGTTACGAATTGGTACTCGCTAAGACTATTGCTAGTTAACTCACTAAAATGATTGTTTCTAAAAAGGCACAACTAACACAGTTATAACATTTATGCTCAAATTGACACAAATACTGAGAGAAAAGTGGACAAAAACGGGTTAAAATGAATTCCTTTCAAATTTAGATGCTGTAGGTTTGTAAAGGGATGAAAACTGAGTCCATTTGCGTGATTTAAAAGTTTGTCCGATCTGCAATTGTCGAGAAAATCGCGCTTGAAGTTGAAACTTCGATTGCCTTTTGTACGATTATGGAAGCTAATTTTTTCATGAAACTTATTTTCATTGATGTAACTTTCAATAAACAACCAGAAAATTGACTTATTTTGATAAATAAAGTTTTATATTTTCTGTAAACACATCAGTTCGATTTTTATTCAAACCGACTTCTTTTAATGACCCTAATAGTAAGAGAACCGAAACTTCCTGTTAGTCCATAAAAATTGTTGACCCACACTATGGCTGAAATCATTTTTTCAATTTCTCATTAGTTTTCGCTATCTTGGCCATTGGTTCGAAAACTTTGGAACTCAATATCTCGAGAATGGAATCACTTACAATGATCATTCTTTGGCCAAACCTTAGATTTTATTATGGAATATAATTTATAAGAATATTTAATTTTTCAATTCCCTACAAAAAATGTTATAACATTGTTTTAGTTATGTTACAAGATTTGAGCCAGATTTATAAAGATAAAAGGTTACTCAGCCACAAATCTGATGTTAGAAGGATATTCATTATTAGATGAATGAGCTCATATTTTCTGTAGAATAAAGTCTTATCAGATTATAGTCCATGGTGTAATCTAATGTTTAATCGCTTAATGATCATTGTAAGTGATGCGATTCTAGAAATATTGAGTTTCAAAGTTTTAGGGCCAATGGGCAAGATAACGAGAACTGATGAAAAATTGAAAAAATGATTCAATCCATGGTGCGTATAAACAATTTTTATGAGCTTACGATAGGTTTCAGGTCTTTAACTATTATTGTCACAGAAAGAAGTCGGTTTAAGTGCAAATCGAACTAATCAATTTGTTTAGCGATAGAAAATTTTATTTATCAAAACAAGTCAATTTTCTGGTTGTTTATTGAAAGTTACATCAATAAAAATAAGTTTCATGAAAAAATTAGCTTCCATAATCGTACAAAAGGCAATCGAAGTTTCAACTTCAAGCGCGATTTTCTCGACAATTGCAGATCGGACAAACTTTGAAATCACGTAACTGGACTCAGTTTTCATCCCTTTACAAACCTACAGCATCTAAATTTGAAAGAAATTCATTTTAAGACCAGATAGAGTCAGAGAATGAAGTCCATCTATAACAACATTGAAGTTGACAATCATTTTAGTGAATTGTTTCTAAAAAGACACAACTAACACAATTATAACATTTATGCACAAATTGACACAAATACTGAGAGAAAAATGGGCAAAAACGGGTTAAAACGAATTCCTTTCAAATTTAGATGCTGTAGGCTTGTAAGGGGATGAAAACTGAGTCCAGTTACGTGATTTAAAAGTTTTGCCGGTCTGCAATTGTAGAGAAAATTGAGAAAGTTCGATTTGCACTTAAACCGACTTCTTTCTGTGACAATAATAGTTAAAGACCTGAAACCTATCGTAAGCTCATAAAAATTGTTTATACGCACCATGGATTGAATCATTTTTTCAATTTTTCATCAGTTCTCGTTATCTTGCCCATTGGCCCTAAAACTTTGAAACTCAATATTTCTAGAATCGCATCACTTACAATGATCATTAAGCGATTAAACATTAGATTACACCATGGACTATAATCTGATAAGACTTTATTCTACAGAAAATATGAGCTCATTCATCTAATAATGAATATCCTTCTAACATCAGATTTGTGGCTGAGTAACCTTTTATCTTTATAAATCTGGCTCAAATCTTGTAACATAACTAAAACAATGTTATAACATTTTTTGTAGGGAATTGAAAAATTAAATATTCTTATAAATTATATTCCATAATAAAATCTAAGGTTTGGCCAAAGAATGATCATTGTAAGTGATTCCATTCTCGAGATATTGAGTTCCAAAGTTTTCGAACCAATGGCCAAGATAGCGAAAACTAATGAGAAATTGAAAAAATGATTTCAGCCATAGTGTGGGTCAACAATTTTTATGGACTAACAGGAAGTTTCGGTTCTCTTACTATTAGGGTCATTAAAAGAAGTCGGTTTGAATAAAAATCGAACTGATGTGTTTACAGAAAATATAAAACTTTATTTATCAAAATAAGTCAATTTTCTGATTGCTTATCAAAAGTTACATAGATAAAAATAAGTTTCTTGAAGAAATTGGCTTCCATAATCGTACAAAAGGCAATCGAAGTTTCAGCTTCAAACTCGATTTTCTCGACAATTGCAGATCGGACAAACTTTGAAATCACGTAACTGGACTCAGTTTTCATCCCTTTACAAACCTACAGCATCTAAATTTGAAAGAAATTCATTTTAAGACCAGATAGAGTCAGAGAATGAAGTCCATCTATAACAACATTGAAGTTGACAATCATTTTAGTGAATTGTTTCTAAAAAGACACAACTAACACAATTATAACATTTATGCACAAATTGACACAAATACTGAGAGAAAAATGGGCAAAAACGGGTTAAAACGAATTCCTTTCAAATTTAGATGCTGTAGGCTTGTAAGGGGATGAAAACTGAGTCCAGTTACGTGATTTAAAAGTTTTGCCGGTCTGCAATTGTAGAGAAAATTGCGCTTGAAGCTGAAACTTCGATCGCGTTTTATACAATTATGGAAACAGATTTTTTCATGAAACTTATTTTTATTGATGTAACTTTTAATAAACAATCAGGAAATGGACTTATTTTGATAAATAAAATTTTCTTTCGCTAAAAAAATTGATTAGTTCGATTTTAACTTAAACCGACTTCTTTCTGTGACAATAATAGTTAGAGAGCTGAAACTTATTGTGAACCCATAAAAATTGTTGATAAAAGCCATGGATTGAATCATTTTTTCATTTTTTCATTAGTTGGCGCTATCTTGGCCATTGGTTCGAAAACTTTGAAACTCAATATTTCGAGGACGGCATCACTTACAATCACCATTCTTTAAGCAAAGTTTAGATCTCATTATGGACTATAATCTATTATAATGTTGGATGATTGCAGACTGAATAAAAAGAGATATAGCACTGTAACACTTATGCTGTCAGATATGATATCTGTTTTGCAAAGGCAAATTTTACTTATAATGTGTTATAAGAATATTCATTAATAAATTAATTAGCTCAGATTTTCTTCAAGATTAAATCATATATTGTTATAACTCATAATAAAATCTCATGTTTGGCCGAAGAATGGTGACTGTAGGTTATGCCATTCTCGAAATAATGAGGTTCAAATTTTTCAGGCCAATGGCCAAAATAAAGAGAGCCAATGAAAAATTGAGGCAAGTCTTCAACCCATGATATTAGCCAACAATTTTTATGGAGTAACAGTAAGTTTCAGGTCTCTAACTATTTCGGTAACAGAAATAAGTCGGTTTGAATAAAAATCGAACTGATGTGTTTTACAGAAAATATAAAACTTTATTTCTCAATATGAGGTCATTTTCTGATTGCTTATCAAAAGTTACATAGATAAAAATAAGTTTCTTGAAGAAATTGGCTTCCATAATCGTACAAAAGGCAATCGAAGTTTCAGCTTCAAACTCGATTTTCTCTACAATTGCAGATCGGACAAACTTTTAAATCACGTAACTGGACTCAGTTTTCATCCCCTTACAAGCCTACAGCATCTAAATTCAAAATAAATTCATTTTGACCAGTTTTTGCCCATTTTATTCCCAGTATTTGTGTCAATTTGTGCATAAATGTTGCAATTGTGTTAGTTGTGTCTTTTTAGAAGCAATCCTTTTAGTGATTTAACTGGCGAGTCTTAGCGAAAATTAATTCGTAAACGAATGCAAAAGTTGTGAGAAAGATCAATAACGCCTTTTAGCAGCGGTTGCTTGAGATTTGAGTGAGGCTTTGATGCCATGAATAAATTATCCTTCGTGTTTCTATCGAAGGGCAAGACCAGAAGCTAAAGGTTTCTGTATTCTCAATGACGATTCGTCTAATAGATTCTCGTGGTTTGAGAGGGGCTTGTGACACTATTCCAGTAAAAGAGAGTGATACTATTGGTCTTGATGCAAACAGAGAATTGACCTGGTCGTTGGGTTTCTCCAATGATCTTAGTCAATTCCCGAACAAGTTGCTCAAAGTCACGCTTTTCTCTAACTTCTGCAACGATCTTCTCCAAGTCCTTCATCTTGATTTGGTTAATCTTGACGAACAATTGGACGACAAGTTTATCCATACCTTCTTGACGAAGACCTAATTCGAAGTTGAGTTGGTTAGCTTGTTGGAGGGCAATAGATGAGTTCAGAACAAAACAGAAGAAGGACCATTGAAGGGATTACCGTCAAGCTTGCTAGTAAAATCTAATGTTCAGTCATCAAATGGTGATTGTAGGTGCTACCCATATCGAAATATTGAGGCTAAAAAGTTTAAAAGCCAATGGCCAAAATAACTGATCTATGAACAATGAATGTTTGAAACATCCAACTAACAAGAGAAGCTTTAATAGCGTTTCAGGTTTAGGTATTCTCAATGACGATTCGTATAAGAGATTCTCGTGTTTCGATTGAGCTTAGGACACCATTCCAATAGAAGAGAGTGATACCTTTGATCTTTATGTAAGCAGAGAGTTGGGCTGAATTAACAGCTGAACATTGGATTTTTTCAATGATCTAATAATGTTAGTCAGTTCCCGAACAATCAGCTCAAAGTCTCGCTTTTCCCTAACTTTTTCAATTTATCTTCCCTTCTGAACTTTTTATTAATATTTTGAGGTTGATAATCGGACCAACATTCGTTTAACATTGTAAAAGTTGTAAACTGATGGTTGAATTTCGCCTCCAAAGATGTCAGTTCAACTACTCAAACTGCATAAACTAACTAACTAAACTGTACAAGTTAAGTGAGGACTAAACAACTCAAAACAGAACCTAACCTAAGAGGAAAACCAAAACCTAACAGTTAAGATGAAAATATGGAAACTGTTTCATTGGAAAATTGTAAATCAAATGATACGAGCAGCTTTAAATTTTATTAAATCTCTGCTCAATCGATATGAATTGAAATTAAAAAGTTAACTCCTACAAGGGAGTTGGGCGAAGTATAAAAATTGTAGATTCATCTGTAAATAAATTGATCTGTCATGATTAAAAATATATTATACTTATATATTATAGTATTTTCAATGAGGCACATCTCAAGCTCTGTTCGTCAAAACGCCTTTGTTGCCTTGGGTCGGAATGAATTTGAACGCATTTTGTATTACATTTTGCACTCAATCTGAGCATTCCGATTGTAGTTAGAATTTATAACTGAACAAACCATAGCTTAATCTGAATACCTATCTGAATCTGTAACTAATAACTTAATTTAATTAGCAATTTGGCCCAACTAACCGAAATATAAAATTTATATTGTTACATCATAATAAATACTTTTATTAACAAAAAGAAAATTTTTGTAATAAATGAATTTTAGAAAGCAATCTTTAATGTTTCAAGATTTAGCAACGTTGGTTAAATATTAATATTACCAACGGTTGTAAAAGATTAGCTGATGTACGATTTGTTACATTTTGAAATTTTTGGAGCTATGAATTTAAAAAAAGGCCGAATCGTCTCGTTATTTTTTCGGCAGTAAACTCTACTTTATGTGAAGCTTACGGGTTATTGTTTTGTTTAGTAGTTGATGTGCTCCAAGACTAGGTTAAGAGGGCTGTGAATTAGGTTAGGTTTGATTTACGTTAAAATAGTAAATTCAGTGCTGGTGTAGTCAGTGATCGCAGTCTCGGTTGTGGTGTAGTCAGTGGCTGTTATCTCGGTCGTGGTGTAGTCAGTGATGGCAGTCTCGGTTGTGGTGTAGTCAGTGGCTGCGGACGTGTAAAAGTCAGTTGTAGCTGTAGGAGCAGCAAGGGTTACAGTGGCACTGCAGAGCACAACTAAAATGATAGAAATTTGCATTTTTACTTGTACAATTAGTACAAACTGAATGTTTTTTGATTAAATGGTAATACCTTTATTCCGGTAAATCTTTATATATTAGTTAAAACTTTACAAATTCACATTGTCAACATGTGACGAATGATTTTACAATATGATAGATTAATCATACAGAAATGGCTGAGATAATTAGGCTATCTCGGAATAGCTTTTGCTTTCCATTTTTATTCAAATATTATTCAATAGATATAAGCAATTGTGAGTGCAAAAATTTTGAACCCAAATTGAATGATATTGAATAACAAAGAAGCAATATACAGTTGGGGTTGAGGTAATAATATTATTGGTATAGCTTATTCACACTATCCGCCGAGCAGCCATGATTTCACCATTTTCAATATTCCTTAATTGATCGCTGTCAACCCAAACTGATCTTTTAATCTGATTCATAAATCTTTGTTATTGATATTTTACGAACGAAAATTTAATTGAGCCCATTAATTATAGAAGAAATCTGAATAAAGTTTGATGAAATCAAATTAGATTCAACGCATTCTTAATTAACTGTTCATAAATTTTGTCTCATTATCTCAGCATTTACTGTACTCATGAATCATCATTTCAACACCAAATTCGTATGAAAACTGACGATTAGATTAATTTGGGCTATACGTTAATTTGCCTTGTATGGATCAGTGTTGAACAAGTAAATCTTTTCACAAATCAGCTAGCGATACTCACTTTCCAAGAATTAAGCTCCAAATCGAATCTGATAATAAGAGGCTTTCTCAGAAATTATGGGAATGAATTCAAATGTAAAAATAACGACTTTTCAAGGATATTAAAAATAAAGCTTTAAATAAAAAATTGCCCTTTTTGATTTTGATACCAAAAGTGGACTTGATTTCGTGAATTAAATATGCTTAATCAGGCCGAACGTGATGCTCTCTTATATTTGAAACTTTGATACCTTTAACTAGTGTTACTTACAATACATAACGGCATATTAACAAGATGATTTACTAATGAAATTGAGACAAAAGCTTTATTTGCGTTCAGGATGTGATTTTTTTAAATTATTGATAAGTTGTGAAGTAAACGACAGTAACCTAATCATTAAAAATAAAACAATGATTTATCTGATTTGTTAGTATTATTCATTAGATTCACTTCAAGGTTGAATGTGCCAACCAGAAAAGTTACCGATGCAAAAGCAATTGTAGTTCCTCCCATCAAAATTGCTTGAGATTTCAAGCATTTGATTTCATTACGTCTTATTATTGCAATTACATCGTATATCACCAAAATCTCCTTCCATTGCGTATAATTTAAGGACTTTCATCCCACTCAAAACTTCAGAGACTAGTTTTGCTCGAGAGTCTTTTTCTTTAACCAGAGCGATTTGACACGATCTAAATCGAGTTGAAACGAAATAATTGAAGGGAAACAGCAGTGATAAAACTGATAACCTTATGATTGCTGAAATATAATACCTAACTGCCTCCTCAACAAGTAAATAAGCAATTTCAAGTTGGAGTGATGATGACCACAAAACGTAGAGTGGTCATTGGATCATTGAACATCAATAGCAATCATATTGACCTTTTCACCAGTTGCCCAATTATAATACGTCTGCCAAGATTCGAAAGCTTGATATTCTCTCAAACATATCGAAGTCTAAAACTCAGACTGTGACTCTATTATTCTAGACTTCATTGCTTCAATGAATTATGAGCATGAAGTCATGAAAATTAAAATGCAAAAAATCACAAAACAATAGCAAACGACCAGTAAATTAAATATAAAACTCCTACAGCTTGATACTTTTAAGTAAAGCTATGATTAGAAGTGAAAAACAGATGAGCGGATTAAATAAATGTTGAGTATTCACCATAAAACGATTTATAAAATGGTGACAATAAATGACTGTACAATGTACAAACAAAAGCACATTCACGAACAGCAAAAAGTTTTGAACGTTAATCAACTCGATCGCTGATATTTGCAACTTTCCATGTCATTAAAAAGCTAAATGGTCACAATTTTTCCATAGTTTTACACAGAATTTGATGAATCGAATCATAAACTGTCATTTACAATAGCAACAGATCAATACTAATAATATCATGGCTTGAACATGATAGTCAAGTATCAAACTTGAATTTACACAATAAAGGGCTTTAAATTTGAAGGAATAGGGCAAAGGGTAACATTTAATATTAAAGCAAAGAGTGTTTTTGGTTTTGAAAAATGGTTATTTTTACTGATTCAAGGAGCGCGCCTGCTATTTAACCCAAATAAAGTTTTTAATTCTCAGTGAAAGTGGTAAGAGAAAGAGAAGAAAAACTGAAATGAAGAAAAAAAAGAGACTCAGAAAGAGGGAAAAGATGATTATTCTGATGATGCTTTGGAAGGAGTAAAAAGTGTTTGAGCAAACTCGAAGATGAAGTGAATTCGCATCTCTATGGAAGCTTCAGCTAACAAAGGCTAACAGAGAGCATCTCCATTTTGGTTAAACGAGGAACCAAACATATCATTCAAACAACCTGAGTTTCATCGTTTTTTTACATCTTTATCTTCCTCATCCTTCCACCTTTCTCTCTCTCTCTCTCTATAAACACTTGTTTGCATATAAATACATCTAATTTTGTTATTGTAATCATGATAATCATGGCCATCATTATTTTTCATCTTGTCTAAAGCGTGATAACAAGAAGCAATCAATTGTGTTACACAACAAACATCAAATTTACAACTGTGAACATCTTTAAACATATCAACAAAACTCGAGCAATATTTTTCAACAACCTTATGTGCTACCGATCAAACCTTTCACATCAACTCGAAGGTGCATGTAAATATTGTCCAACATCAAATGACTCGGTTAACCAGATGAGGAAGCAAAGTGAACAAAGTGACTATTGATGTGTTTGTGTGTTATCACACACAACACACACAGCACACAGGGAGTGAGTCTGTAGGTGATATCGAGAAGAGGAGGGAAAAGAGGTGAGTGTGTTTGTGTGTGTGTTGTGTGTGAATAGAAAGGTGGGAATAAGAAAAGAAAGGAAAGAGAGTGAAATAAAGGAGTAGAATAAAGTTTCAATTGAATTTCTTCCGGAGTAACCTGATGCTCTAAATATTTGGTCAACATTTGATAATTGTATCCAAGTTTACCTTTTGATCTCTGCGATTTTTGAAACCAACAACAATCACCTCATCATACATCATCATTCATCATTACTATTTTTGGGCTTCCTTTTCAAGTTTACCTTTACAATTGAGTTCTTTTTTTTCTCTAGTTTTCTTCTTCGCCTTCGCGAGGATAAAATTTCCTTCCCAGTCTTGTTGATTCATTGATTCTGTGGTTGTGTAACTTGCTGTAAATTTGTTTTTTTTTTTCATCACTTTTTTGCTCTTCATTTTTTGGTAATACAATGATGCCCTCATTATGGAGTGTTTTGTGGTTCCTTGCATTACTGCTATTTGGTTATCCATGTGGATTTTTTTTCGCCTTATTCTACGTTCTCTTTCAACCTTTTGCTGTCTGTTGCTCATCCATGGCTCGTGTAACCACGTTTAACCTTAAATTGATACAACTACCTTTGGTGTTCACTTTTAATCTAATCAACGATAAATCACCATTTACGTCCAACTAAGAGCAAAGAGAAGCAAAAATACAACCTCAAGAGGTAAAAAGCAAAAAGAAGGAACCTTAAAAAAATTTGAAAGCCCAAAAAGTATATAAAGATAAATCAAAATAAAAAGGAGCAAAAAAAGTTGTTTATCTTCGAAGAGGAAAAAAGTTTCATCTCGTTGGAGGTAAAAAAGATTAAGGAGTAAAATAAGGAATAAACAAGAAAGGTAATTGCAAGTGGAAAACATAATTTTACCTGTTTCAACAGAAGAAGAAAAAAAAGAAGAAAATTTTTGTGTACAAAAAAAATTAGATCAAATAGTAGGAAACAAAATAGCAATAGTAGTGAAGTGAAGGAGTAAGAATATTGTTGCCATTTGAATCTTGCAAAACTGGAAAAAATCATTGGAAAAGGCGAGTTTTTCAACCTTCCTCATGAGGAATCCAATGGATTGAGTTTTTCAATGAAAGTCACGATATGTGGAAGCTTGCATCAGCTCTTTGGGAAGCAACTAGAAAAAGGTATTGATATTGTCTAATATTTCTTTATACGAAACTCTTTTTTTCTCATCTTTTGCTGTTCGATTCCTGATCCAAATTATCTGATAACTTTGCCTTGAATCACATTTTTTGACTAATCGATGGTTGTCTTGAGAAAAGCTTGAATAGCGAAAGAAAGATTCTTGTTTAAAATTTCATCTCAAGTCATGATGGTTGAGGAATGAGACAAATCTTGAATTTTCCATTTCGATATTAAAAGTTGATTTTGAAAGCTGCATTAACATTGATTTTGCTATTTTGCTTTCGATATCCATTGGTGAAATGCATTAATGCATTATCAAGTTTATCTTAAATATTGAGCAAACTTAAACTTTATTTAGCCTAAGTTCATTTGTTTACATGTTCAAGTGAAGAATTAGGTGTTGATCTTAATTCATGAAGTTTTACCAACACATACAGGGAATATGAAGAAATGGAGAAAAATGTAAAGTAAAAACTAAATTTTGGTTCATCAACGTTAAGATAAACAATGAAAATTGCTATTAGAGTTGGAAAGTGCATTTGCGAGGATTGGAAGAGAAAAGGAAAAGATAAAATATTTGGGAAAAATTGAGCTTTTAACAGATCAATAGATCAATTGTCTTGAAATTGGCATAAATTGTGAACAATTTAACCGAGAAAAGCAAAATTTCTCAGTGCCTAAGGTTCCATCATGAAACATATTTCCCACGCTAAAGGGTTTTCAAATGTTGCAAAAAAAGGTTTGCTTAAAAATAGTCGAGTTAAAACTTGTCCCTTGAACCTGTCTTTCATTAAATTCAATCCTTTTAAATCCAATAAATCATGATCAACATTTGCTTGTCCAACGATTAAATCCATTGTCAAGTTAATTGTTAAACTGAGTGTTACATTGGACGAGACTATTGGTTACAAGAGACTCTTGCCTTTACTCAATTTTCCTGTGTTATTACATGTTTGGATAGTTTGAATGGGTTTTGTCTTGTTACTCAACAAAACCAATTGAAGCGAATGCATGGTAATTTATACAATCTTGAGTTTAATTGATTCCCTGTATTTGACAGTTATAATTTACTGATTATAAGATAATTGAGTTACTTTGAAAGCCAATCAAATGACACTTTATATACAATAATAAAGACAAAGGAGAGAGGTGAAAGACAAAGTGGTTAATCAGTTCTAACCTATTGAGCTGTTAATCAAGTCTCGGTAACAATGGGAAAACAAGTTTACACCATTCAACCTGCTATATTAACAAGTTTAATATTGACACAAAAGGCAAGGAACAGGGTTAATTTAAATGAATCGATGACAATAGATTTACTTCAATTGTTCAACATTTCTTCTTCTTCTTGTTTCAGTCTACTTTTCTCGTTAAAATTGATTGTGTTACAGTAATATTTTCATGCAACATTTGAGAGAAGAAAAAGATTTTTTCAATTTCCATTTTTTCCCCATTAATGTATATTGTATACTCGACAGACTTTTAAACAATCCTTATTCACCTTTGAACATTAATGGGAAAATAAATTTCACCTGAAAAAGTGTATAATGTAAAGTTCAAAGGTAAAAATATTTCCATCATGTCACAACAGTTGGGAATCGATTCAAAATCTGATTGATTAGGCTTGAAACAAGAGACTCTTGGAGAAGCCAACTTTACATATTCACTGTTTTCATGAAACATCAAGATAAGTCTATGATGCATTGAATTTGAAATTTGTTGAAACATTCAGTTAATTGTGATTCAATTGATTGATCTATTCATCTAATTTGTAACCCAAACTATGGAACCTAAAAAATCTCAAGTTTCAGTGTGAAAAAGTTAAAGATTGTAAACAGAAATGTCTGAAACTGAATGGAATATTTGAGATGGAAAATTTGGAAATAAAGAAATTGGTTTGAAATTGAAAATTTTATTCAATGAAAAAAAGTAATTTATTCAACATTTGGATTCATCGAGTTTTAGTTCTCATAGATTTACTTCATTAAAGAATAATTTTCTTCTGAAAAACTTGTTTGCTGGAAAATTTGATGAATTTTTGTCGTTGATCAATCAAAATGCAAACATGAGCAAATTAAAGTTGAAACATTGCATGAATTATAAATGAAATATGCATTCATAATGATCAACTATTGAAACATGAATAAAGGTCTAAATAATAGATTAGATGTTGGAAAATGTAATTCAACTGACGAATCACATTATTTGCTTCATTTGAGTCTTTCTTTTTATCCTGCTTATTACTCGAATAATCTGTTAATCTCATTTTCATGGCCACTGAATTTGTCCATTTTTATCCAGATTATGAGATAATCTTTCACATCTTATGAGATTGTATTAATTATTTTTAGCCAATCTTGAAAGAGATGAAGTTTAAATTGAGATTTTGGCTGTTAATGAGTTGAAATGATAATTTGTTTCATCAGCCACTTCCAAAGAATTTGGAAAACTCTTCTTTCCGTTAATTCTTGTTCTTCTTCTTTTTCTCACCCAATTTTCTTGAAACATTTTTCTAGTTTCAAGTAACTTGGATCCACTTAAATGTTACTCCAATAGTCAAGTCAATAGTTTGAGTTGAATTGATGCAAACAACAGTGAAAAGGTGAACATCGTTTAATGTGCAAAAAGGTAACGTTTGATGAATGTTTGATTAAAGCTTACGAACTTGCTTCCTCTTCTTTGCTCAAGAAAATTGATTTTCTCAAAATGTTAACATCCAAATCTTATTGGCAAGGTTATTGTTTTCTGATCATATTGAAATAATGACGATGATTATGGTGATATATTGAAAATAAGGAGAGACTGGATAAGAGGATAAAAGAAGATTTTGATAGAGTAAAAGATTGACAGACTAGGAAAGGAAACATCATCCATCATAATGGTAGGTTTGATTCTTTGGGTGAAAAGATTGGAACAGAAATGCGAAAAAAAAGTAAGATGGTGATGAGGGAAGATAAAAAGAGGAAGAAGAAACTCATTTTGCAAGTTGAGAAGTAAAAGGTACAAAGTTGATGGAGGAGAAAAGATGAGGATAAAATGTAGGAAAATGGAGAAAGGGAAAAAAGTAAGGTCAAGGTAAAAGAGAAAGTGGAAAAGGAATGATGAGAATGATGAGGAAAATGATGATGAAGATGAAGATAGTAAAGATTGAAAACAGGTTGAATAATAAAAAAGGTTAAAGTGAAGAATCGTTAGTAAAATGCATTTTCTTGTTGCTCTTGTAATGAATGCATTATTTGATTTTGATTTTCATGTTTACTGAATCTCTTTTTTTCTCGTTCACTAAAAAGAAAACGATTTTCATTGAAATAATCTGATAATAAGGTTCAAGATGGTGAATCAGTTGCGACTTTTTTTGTATTTGTTCAGACTTTGTTGGTTCCATTGATTTGGTTTAATGACAAGTTTTCAAAATTTTCTGGTAAATGACGAGAAATTAACTTTACAATGTATTTGCTTATGGAAGTGGCAAAAAATTTGTTTCCAAAAAATCCATTGTTCCAATTTGTGATTTCAAGTTATTAGCTAGATTTTTGTGTGTTTTACCGTCATTTGTTGACACATTTTTACACCAATTAGCATCATCATTCATTTTGTTGAACATTTTTTCATGTTCCATTGAAAGAAAATTTGCAAATTTTCCTTTTTTTCCTCTCTTATTGTCAACAGTTTAATGGAAACTTACATCGTTCCTGTGTAATCATAAATGTGACTTTTGTGACAAAGGTTTTTATCCATTAATATATACTATGTACAACAGTGGATTGAAATTGAATGGGAAAGGATGATGATGATGATGATGGGTGAGAATTGAATGGAAAGAACAACAAGTAACAGACAAACAAGCAAAGAACCAGAAATCAGGGAGAAGATGATAAGCTGAATTGAATTGAGAATCATGCCAACAAATAAACTCATTGATAGAGTTTCTTCAACTTCACTATTCCGTCAGTAACTAAAATTGAACAAATCTATTTTAGAAAAGTTCTTTTTTCTGAAAAGGTCTATTTTCATATTTTTCATTCTCATACTCATTCTCTTTTCTTTCCTCTTCTCTTTTTTTTCCTCGTCTTCATGTTGACTCATTTCTGTGATTCTTTTTATACATCATCTCAACAATTTCTTCATTTTCATCCTTTACTCGACTTTTCAAATGTTCAACTTGCAACCTTTTTCAATCTTCTAGCCATTTCATTGAAAATTCAATTTCACTCAAATTTGTTGACATTTTGTTTTCCTCTTCACTTTTCATTAACAATTGATATGCAATTGTTGTTGGTGCAGATCAACTTACAAGGTTTAATGTTGACTCTTGGGCAAATGTTTCAAAAAATGTGAACAAATTTTGCGAGTAAAAATAAAAACACAAAAAACTAGAGAAGAGGGAAAGATGATGTTGATGTTATTGGTGGTGTTGGTGGTGGCGGTGGTGATGAGAAGGATAGGGATGAAGGTAAGGTGATACGAGGATGGAAACGATGGAAACGAGCATGCATCAGTGGAATGGGTGAGAAAGATGAGACGAAAGAGGAAAGGATGGAGAAGACAGGGAAAGATGATGAAGAAGGAGAAACAAAGTACAAAAGTGTAAATAAAAAGAAGGGAAAGAAGGATGATTAGAGATGATGAGAGAGAGGGAGAAATGAAGATGCTAATGTTAACTTGTTGTTGTTTTTATTAGCTTTGGTTGGTGTTTTTTTTATGAATATAAAGATTGTAAAGTTGATTTTTATTAAAGTTATGAGTTTTATCAAAGTGCTATGGTTTTTAGGTAAATATTAGATAATATAATAGCTACTGATGATCAACATGATTCATTAATTTCAGTCTCAACTTGTTTCTATTGTATTATTATTTCAATACTTGGAGTATTTTTGCTTTTAACTGTTTACCTTGTACCTGATTCATTAATAATTATTGTTCATGTTATTGTTGTTGACATACACACACACAGTGATTAAACAATGTTGAGACATGAATCTATGTACTTAGTTGTATTCCCTTAACTAATGTGAGTCTGTTTATCTGTTTATGACGAATGTTATTGAAAAAGTAAAATCAAAGTCGTGATAAATTGCATGATGCTGTTATCTGTTCCATGTTATTCTGTTATCCTCTTTACTTTCTTTCACCTGTAAACTTGTCTTTCGTCTTTCGTTTTCACTTGGCCTGTTGTCCATTAGTTAAAAGATTGTTGCCTGATTGGATTATTAATTGTTTTTTTTCTGTATTTGTTTCATTTCTTTTTGCATTCAGATCTTTGTCAAAATCGGAACAAGACACGGAATCTCATTATCAAGATACAAGTTCAAATAACAACAATAACAACAACGAGGAAACTCATCAGTCTTCATCGGCAGTCAAACAATCGACTACAACTGGACCAGTTTCCTCTTCAGTCTCTTCATCTCAACCTCATCCATCACCAAAACATACTCAACACTCTTCTCGTCTTGCTCATGGATCATCACACTCACCAACACCTTGTTCATCTCCATCATCACCCTCACCTGCATCATCTCAATGTGACATATCTCTTGTATTGCCTTTTCGTTTTGAACCTCTGGACCATGATCATCATCTCTGTGAAAGGGTTGTCATCAATGTGAGCGGGCTTCGTTTTGAAACTCAACTGCGAACTCTTCATAATTTTCCAGATACTCTTCTAGGTGATCCTAATCGCCGCATTAGGTAAGTAAAGTGTCTTCAACCAGTAACAATATAAATGACAAAAAAATGAATCTAAACAATTTGGAGCATTCAATCAAGTTAGGTAATGGTATAACAGGACACATGTTGCTTTCAATTGACACCAAATTATCCTTTGATTCATCTTGACACCATTTGCGAGTCAAAGGTTACTTCAATTTTGCGCCTTCAGGGTAAACATTTTTCCACTTGAATCTTTCTACAGGAAAAGCCGGAATTGAAATCACATTATGACTAGCAACTTGAGTTTGTGATTTATGTAATTTGGCCGAGAGACTAAAATGGACAGATTAGTGTGCATTATGGATGAGATTGTGAGCTCAAAGACAATGAAGTAAATTGAAGAGGAAAGATGATAAAAGTAATAATAGGAGAGGAAAAAGGAGAGAAAATGTAATCTTGAAAGTAAAGCCATCTATTTAGTATGTAATTTGGTTATTTGGATGAATAAATAGGACCAGAAAAACAATAACAGAAAATGTGCGAAAGAGAAGAAAAAAGGAAAAGAATAAACAGCGAAAAGTAAGACCTTGTACAAAATTCAAGTGTCTCACCTTCGAAAGATGTTGGAAGGTGAGGATTGAGGAAGAGGATGATGATGGTGGGGGGAAGCTGAGATGGAAAAGTCAGGAGCAAAGAAAAAGCAACCAGAACCAGGTTCGATAATAGAAAGCTCAAAGATATTTCTGTCTTATCATCTTTTTAAAATAATCTCAACATTAACTTGCCAACTTTTCCTTTTAACATCTAGCTCAGAATGTACATTACAATATACATATTCATAAATTGCATCGCTCTTTATGAATGATTCACGTTCACATATGTATATATAATTTTTCTTCTTCATCTTTCTCTCTGTCTTTTGCATCAACATTATAATGCATACCAAGACAAAACCATGATAATAATGATAATGCTTTTATATTAAAGATTCATTTTTTTGATGATAATTCATGATTTGCTGAAGTAACAATTTGTCTTATTCTCCTTTTTTTATCCTTTTGCATCCTTTCACTTTGAATGGAAATACTGGCTACTCTGAATATTTACCAATTTACCCAGATTTTACGATCCAAATCGTAACGAATATTTCTTTGATCGAAGTCGAACCGTTTTTGATGCCATTTTGTATTTTTATCAAAGTGGAGGTCGCTTAAGGAGACCTGCTAATGTACCATTAGATGTTTTTGTTGAAGAGGTTCGTTTCTTTGAGCTTGGTGATGCTGCTTTCAACAAATTCCGTGAAGATGAAGGTTATGTAAAGGAAGAAGAAAAACCATTGCCAATTAATGAGCTTCAACGTAAAGTTTGGCTTCTTTTTGAGTATCCAGAAAGCTCACAGGCAGCTCGAGTAGTGGCCATAACCTCGGTTGCCGTTATCTTAATTTCCATTGTGATCTTTTGCTTAGAAACTCTGCCCGAGTTTAAGCATTACAAAATATTCAAAACATCTAGCAATATAACCCGTGTAATTGAAGATGAAGTGCCCTCTGTCAATGAACCCTTTTTTATCATTGAAACTCTTTGTATAATATGGTTTTCAGTAGAACTTTCAGTTCGTTTTCTTTCCTGTCCATCCAAAATTGCATTCATAAAGGTATGTTATTTTTCCTCTAAACCGTTGGCGAAAATTTTGCACAAGCAGAAAAAATTTAGTGTTTTGTGGCATCATGTTTTAAATGACATTACTGACGACTCCTTTTCTCCTTTCTTTCAATTGTACCAATAGGATATAATGAATTCAATTGATCTGATGGCAATCATACCATACTTTATAACACTAGCCACAGTTTTCGGTGATAAGGAGCAAGATCATCATAAATTTGTCAGTGAAAAACAAAGCCAAGCAATGTCACTGGCTATACTTCGAGTGATTCGCTTAGTCCGAGTCTTCCGTATTTTTAAGCTTTCTCGACACTCCAAAGGATTACAAATATTGGGGATGACGCTGAGAGCTTCACTCCGAGAACTTGGACTTTTAATGTTCTTCCTTTTTATTGGAGTAATTCTTTTCTCCTCGGCAGTTTATTATGCTGAAGCCGATTCCGAGCGATCTTACTTTAAATCAATTCCCGATGCTTTCTGGTGGGCTGTAGTCACGATGACTACTGTAGGTTATGGTGACATGAGACCCATTGGAGTTTTGGGTAAAATTGTTGGTTCTCTTTGTGCAATTGCCGGTGTATTGACCATTGCTCTCCCAGTTCCAGTTATTGTTTCCAATTTTAACTATTTCTACCATCGAGAAACTGATCAAGAAGACCTCCAGTCGCATAATTTGGATCATGTTGGTAGTTGTCCATTTCTTCCGACCAATCTTGGAGACACTAGACTCCGTCATACCTCTTATAGTGATCTTAAATTGAACTATTATACCGACGAAAACGGTCAAAAGATTACAAGGCCTCCACGGAAACATGCCAAGGGATATAGTGGTTCTGGTAGTTTTAAAAATGTAACTATTTCTATCAGCCAAGATGGTCAATATGAGTCCATTGTGCAAGGCCGAAGAGAATCAGTTAGACCATGTGATAACACAATATTGGATGGATTAAGAAGTGAAGACGCTCGTGTAAAAATTGTTGAAGATACAAATGGTGTCACAAGCTCTAGACATCTAAGCCATTATCACAAATTACCTCGAGAAGATCGCAAACGCAGATCCGTCAAAGTCAAAGTCACAGATTCATATGGTGATTCTAGTGATACTTTGAAACCCTCAGTTAGTGATACTAGAGGTTTAAGAAGAGGTTCCATGCTATCAGGTTATGGGTCAGTAAGTGGTCCAGATGTTAGTGGTTTTGTGAGTAGATCATCATTCAAAGGTAATAGATCAGTTAAGCCAACATTGCCATTGTCTGTATTAAAACCAGTCCCACTTCCACATTCATCTTTAGCCGCACCAGGCTCTCGGTAAGCAGCAGTCAATTGTTTCAAGCTACATGTAAATCACACCAGTTTGCTGATCAGCTTCCATCATGAAAGGCTCTTTATTTTCAAACTTTCGAATAGAGCTCAATCAGAAATCAGAATAAGTTCATATCTATATGCCTGATTCAATGAGATTTTCACGACATCTTTACATGCACGAATGATTTAGCATCTCCTTGGATATCAACTGGGCAATCTAATGAGCTTAAGAGCCATCCTTGAGATTAAAGAGTCTCTTATTATGATGAAGCTATAAAAAGTCAAATAAAAATTTTTAAATGATAACTATAATTAATGTATAAATTTTTTCTTTAAATCAGAACCTTACCAGGATCCTCAACAGCATCTACAACTTTCCATATGACCAGTGCAATTCCTCCAACAACCCGAGCTTCGCTCAGAGTGCGATCAAAAACCAAAGGACATTCAGTGACACGAACGACTTCCCTTGTAGAAAGTTCACATAATCCAAGTGACGCAGGTGGTTTTTTCAATATTTGACAGCACAAATAAACAAATCACGGGGCAATTACGAGTCAGGCGTTTCTGGCAACCATAATGGAGGCACTAAACCTAAACCTAAAATCAAAATAAAAATAAAAATATTATAGTGTGTATGCATAAAAAAAGTGTTTTATAAACACTTACAAATCACTTAATGAAACAAAAAACACAAAGCATCAAACAAAACGCCATAATTCACCAACATATCATAAATGTAATTGTTCAATTTGTTTAATGTAAAACTAAAGCCAGAAAAATTTCAGGTTAACAAATTGTTTTTATCAATTTTGAACATAAACCTTAATGAATATTCTTCTTGTCAATCTGTACAGTTTTTAAAGTCAATTAAAAAACTA
Source organism: Tetranychus urticae (assembly GCF_039701765.1). Classification (NCBI taxonomy): domain Eukaryota; kingdom Metazoa; phylum Arthropoda; class Arachnida; order Trombidiformes; family Tetranychidae; genus Tetranychus; species Tetranychus urticae. Next base: position 16,130,087 of record NC_142958.1, on the reverse strand, counting down.
GATACCGAAGCTAGCTGGTTGATTGGATAGTGGCTGGCTTAATGATATTATGGCAATGACTGTGATTTACGTGACGGTCTAGGAAGATAGAGATTTAAGGTCTAACAAGACTCAGAATCATCAAGCAATTAATTATTACAACAAAAATTTGAATTTAATAAAATTAAATTGGAAAAATTGCTTGGCTGAGCTGAAGTTGAGTGACTCAGCTGATAAGCCAGTGCGCTAAGGCTGAGAACAAAAAAGTAACGACTCACTGACAGGTTCAATCTGCTAGCTTCGGGCGTCAAAGCTCTGAGTCTAAAAACAGAGTCAGAACTTAAAAACCCGAAAAGCACACAGCGGTCTACAGCCGTTGTATGGCGACGTACAGCTATAACATTACTCGCAAGGGTTCTATGGACCAGACTCTTAAGCCTTGCAAGCATCATTTAATTGCGTTTATTTTTCTGCTTTTATAATCGTAATCAAGACGAACTCTTCGGATTGATATAATTGCCGATTATTGTATTAGAATCTCATTATTTATGTACAAGATTATAATTTTGGTCTGAAATTTACGCAGCTTCTGATCAATAGATCTTTACGAGTAATCGAGTTGAACCAAAAAGCTCAAGATTTTGTCACTTTTTGTTTGTAAGTTGCGTTATTGATTCTTTCAAACTATTATTTCGATTCCCAAAAATAACAGGTGACTTGAAAGAGTGTTTAAAATGCACAATTTGAGACTCTACTTAGAGATTGGTCAAGTGATCAATCGGTGGTGTCCGAACAAAAAGACACACAATGATTCGAGCAACTTAATAAGTTAAACAATATTATTCACTCAAGGATATACGCCGACTCAACCTAGGCAAAGCACCAGAAATATGAGTGCTAAAGAAAATGGATAGATTTTGAATTGAATAATTTTTATGCTCGTATACGTACACAGATCTAAACCTTTATTCATGACTGCTATTTCTAGATTGTCACGCTTTTGCATAATTTCCTATTTAATTATAAATTCACTCGGTTCTCATGGAAGGGTTCAGCAAACCATTAAATACCACTGATTTGATTATAGTGTTCATGTTCTTGTTCCCTTACACATGAATCAAGTTCGTACAGAACACTTGTTCCTAGTATTTACCTTATATCAGTAATAAAGTTCAGAGTGATGAAGTTTTAAACTGATTGATGAAACTCTTGAGTTCACAGGGCTTATGAATGCTAGTAAAACGAAACGTCAAAGAATTTAATTGATTTTGAACATTAAACAGGAGATCTTGAGAAGATAACACTCAGTTTTTTACAGGAGTAAATGATTTTATGTAAACAATAACTGACTCAATGTCTGAAGAGAATTGAGTGTTTGTCGGGAAATAGAACAACTATAATACAGAATTATTTCAATTAAATCAGCTGAATGTTAATTATTCCGATAAAAGGCTTGATGAAAATTGAAAATTTATGTGTTTGAGCAATATCTCAATACGAGCCTTTTGATTCTTCAGGTTATAAGATGTGAAAAATTTTAAGGTGAAGCAAATCGTGAGGTAAAATTGAAATTAAAATTGAATTTATTCACAACAGGCAACAATACAGAAATTAACTCTTTTAAATCAAGAGTTGATCAGTTCATCAGATGGAGACTCTAGCTTTGATTGTGAGAAAAGTACGGCCTCCTTGTAACCAAAAGAAAAAGTTGATTACGAGATTTTGGTTTTCCCTCCCCTTCAGTAACCAGTTACTTGGTTACCAACTCATGACCATCTCTAATGGTAAGTATTTAACTTAAATTACCTTTAATTTTAATTAATTAATTGGGTATTTGACCAATTTTTTCACCTTTTTCAGGCTAATCAACCACCCCCAACAACAAATACGCCAACAACAGCGATCGAGGAAATTCCTCCAGCGGTAAATACCTTTTATTTACGTTTATTCTACCCTTTACTCTACTGTTTTTCTCTCAATCATTGTAATAGCTATATGTTTTATTGTTTTATGCTACAGTCCGGCAACACCTCCGCGTTCACTCTTCTAACCCGTATTGGCAAAGGTTCTTTCGGAGAAGTGTTCAAAGGTATTGACAATAGGACCCAGCAAGTTGTTGCCATCAAAATAATTGACCTTGAAGAAGCTGAAGATGAAATTGAAGATATTCAGCAGGAAATTATGGTTCTATCTCAATGCGATTCACCTTATGTTACAAAATACTATGGATCATACCTGAAGGTTAGCAATTGTTTTCATGCAGATTATTGTCAGTTAGGGTGTGTTTTTTCATGTAAACTCGTTTGACTCAACTAGATTTTATATCATCTGCACAGGGAACTAAATTATGGATCATCATGGAATATCTTGGTGGGGGTTCAGCTTTAGATTTAATGAAAGCTGGTAACATCGAAGAAAATTTGATTGCTGTTATCCTCCGAGAAGTTCTCAAAGGATTAGATTACTTACATTCAGAAAGGAAATTACACAGAGATATCAAAGGTAACCTCACTGAATAGATTGACCTCATAGTCATGATTTCTGTTTACAATGATCAACTAGGCAAATATTGCCTGTTCTTGTTTATAGCTAATGACGTAACTGATGTTATTTCTTTTTCTTTTTTTGCCAACGCATCCCAGCTGCTAATGTTTTGCTTTCAGAGCAAGGTGATGTAAAATTGGCAGATTTCGGAGTAGCCGGACAATTGACTAATACAACCAACAAAAGGAATACATTTGTAGGAACTCCTTTTTGGATGGCTCCTGAAGTTATAAAACAATCTAATTATGATTCTAAGGTTATTATTTGTTGCATATATAAGGCTTCTTGAAGTGTTAACCATGACACTCTTTAAACATATTTTGCTAATTCATTACTCTCTTTCACTTATCCTCTTCTTCATTGGCCCTGTTTTCTTCATTGAAATGCAACTAATGGCTGTTTTATCTACAGGCTGATATTTGGAGTCTCGGTATTACCGCAATAGAATTGGCAAAAGGAGAACCGCCTAATTCTGACTTACATCCAATGAGAGTTCTCTTTCTTATACCCAAGAACAATCCACCTCAACTTACAGGAAACTATAGTAAACAGTTTAAGGAATTTGTCGAAGCTTGCCTCAACAAGGATCCCGAAAATGTAAGACCTTAATATCTAGCCAACCATGATATCTGAATCTTGAAGCACCTAACTTGCATATCTCTTTTGTCTTAAATCTATTTTCTCTTTATATTAAATTGATCTCTACAGAGACCATCAGCCAAGGAACTTCTCAAATTTCCATTCATCCGTAAAGCCAAGAAAAATTCTCATTTAATTGATTTAATAGAACGGTATAAAAGGTGGAAGGCTGCTGGTGGCGGTCAAAGTGATAGTGACTCTGAAGCCTCTGACTCGTAAGTTTTTCTTTCTGATTAACATTTGGTGTTTAATTAGAGATTAAAAACAATTTCTCTGCCTGTTATCTATCAACTAATCATGATTTCACTTTTTTTATTTTTAGTAGCGATGACTCCAAGAACAATAGTGAAGGTGATAATCTTAACTGGGACCTAACTATTAAACCCCAGATCAGTCCATTTATTTTGAATAAATCGGGTACAGTGAAGGATTCTGAGCTTTCGTCCTTATCAAATTCCCATAAAGAAACCTCTTCCGTATCGTCTTTCCTATCCTCTTCCACATCTTCCACATCATCCAACAGCGCCAAGTCTCAAATTAATGGTGTCTCCAAGGTATCTACTAAAATAAATGTTACTCCAAAGAAAACCGTTGACGTCAAAACGAAGCCTAAGAATGGTGATGCTAAAAATGGCAATGTAAATTTATTTTTTTACTGTGAATTCGTTGAATTTTTACATCAGATTTCCATTTTATTCATTTTTATTTCTTTTCAGGCCTCTAAAAATGTTAAAGAAAAGATAAAAGACGAGATACCTGTTGCTAAATCGTCCAAGGATAAATACCGTCCAAGAAGTCCCACAACTCCATTAACTTCAACAGTATCTTCTGTTGATAGTAATGCTTCCAAAAATAGTAATTTTAGTAGTTCATCATCACCTGCACGGGAACACCGAATGAAACCAAACCCACTAGTACAATATTCAGACAAATTTGATTCTGATGTATCTGAAAAGTATAGTTCTACGGACAATCCATCTTGCTCCTATGTTACCCCAACCTTCCCTAATAATCGTAAAACTCCTGGACGCACAGACAAAGACTTAGATCAAGTGACCAGTAAATTAGAGAAGGCAAATTTGTTAAAATCTTCTTACACGACAATGATTCTTAATCCAGTTTTCAACGAGGTTTGTTTCAACTTATAATCAATTGTTTACATTTTATTTTTTTGTGATTCTAATTTTTGCTATTTTTTATTACATTTTAGCTGAAAGCGAAATACTCCAGAAATAGTTTAGGAACAAAAAGTGCTAAAGCTGAAACAATTGATGAACTCAGACGCGCCTTTGACCTCGCAGAGCAAATATACCCGGGAGTGAGTGATTTTTTTGTCAAAGAAGTTTTATCAAGCCTGAGCAATCGGCCAATTGATGATAATATTTCATTTTCGAGTAAATCGGCATCATCGTCTTCATCATCTTACAATCAAAGTAATATCAGTAAGATTGTATCATCACCGTCTCATTCCTCTTCGTCATCTTCCTCTGTTGCCTCTTCGCCCTCATCTCATTATCCTCCACGTCCAGTTGTACCGAGCCCAGTTTACAACAAAACATCTCTTCGTGGTAATGACAATTACATGTAACATATCTATACAGTAAGATTTAAAAAAAACATAAAAATAATGCATTGCAGATTGGAATTGTCTTTGACTGACAAAAAGTGAAACATAACATGAGACATGTTTTTCATCGTCATCATATCGAAACTGAGAAGCAAAGAGAAGTGAAAAGGGAATTACAATGCATATATCACTCCAGATTCTCTTCTCAATATCATAATGAAAAGCAACTAAAATGCATTATCATCATGGATCAATCATTTTTGGAATCCCTCCGTTTCTATAAAAGTCTATTTATTTATTCCGTGAATAGCAATACAAGATTGCACATTGGATATTTGGAAAGCTTAAATTAGCAAAAACAAAGAGCAATTAAAGTGGTCTATGTCATCCTTGCCTACGAAGAAAATATGAATACTTTTCAAATTACAGAAGTTTAATTATAAAGCATCAACAAATCGGTTCAGTATTCGGAAAAAAAGATGTAATTAACCAAATTAATAATTCCATGGCAACTTATTTTAAATCTTTTTACATTTCATAGTTACAGCTATAGTGTTTTTTATACAATATCTTAATATTGCTTTTCTAAAGCATGTTGTTTATGTGATTATCTTATTATATTATTATTATAATTACTATTATTTGTCATCAAAAAGATTGTAAAAAATCAAAGGAAGTACAACATTTTTTCTTCTATGTCTTGTTAACAACTAACATGCCTAGATATTTTCTGTCAATATGCGACCATGAAAGAAAGATAATTGTTATTGACTACCGGTGAAAACAATTTAGCTTAAAATCAAAGATACTTTGAATAAATTTTAGGTTCAAGATGAATCGAAAACCCTAATAAAAAATAAACATCAGATATGTTACATGCCAAGAAAACAGTTTTTCAGTCAATAATTTATCAGGTAGAGTCAGTGTTCGTGAGCGATTAATCATTACTAAAATTTATCAGTGTCATAATTGAACACCTTGTCTAACACTAGTGCTACGAATGAGAAAAATGTTTTTATATATAGGAAATGTTTATTTTTTCAACTTGGAGTAACAATGTCCAATAAAAATCTACAAAGTTGAGTATTAATTTTCGTTTTATAAAAAACATAAGTAGTATCAGTTTAGAAACAAAAAATATTGAAATTTAGATTGCTTTTACAAATGTGAAATGAATGTGAAAAAATATGTAAATTTTGAAACTTATGCAGGAAAAAAGTGAGTCAACTTTTGTTTTCCATTCATGTTTGAGATTCGCGTTATGGCGCCAGTAAAGCATTGAAATTACATTTTCTCTAATTGTTTAAAATATTTGCTCAATGCGATTATTAAATCAGCTTTACGCTGCGAAGTAGGTATGTTTAATCCTTTTTCTTGAATGTACTCCTTCATTGTTTGTACTTTGACTTTTTCAAGCTGGTTTAATACAAAGAGATACAATTAACGAATTAAGACTTTTCATGAAAAATTTCACTATCAGAGTAAAAATGCTTACCTCTCCTTTCTTCCAAGATTCATGGACATCTGGTTCGTTTTTGGGTTTATTTTCCTTTGGCAATCTCATCTGTATTTCTGCTGCTAGCTTTTGAATGGTTGAATCACAAAAGTGAAAACCGGGATCCGTCATATCGGTTACCGTTTTAGCGTCACTAGCATTTGACGCTAAAGCTTGGATATAAGCCCAAAACTTCTGCAGGATAGGATTTTTAATTTCGTCAGGAGAATAGACTCTGGTTAATCTTTCTATGACAACACTCATAGCATTTTTAAGTTTGGCATCCTCGTATCGAAACAATGTAGGCACAGCAACTGGTCGCAGATCATCGGCAAAAGGTAAAACAAAGACGTAAAATCCTTGCAGAAATTCATCATCAACAGGAACAAGAGCCATTAAGCGAGGTGTTGATGATTTACGTATGACTCCTTTCACAATGGCAACTACATCGTTCGCCAAACATCTATTGTGAAGAGCACTATATAACTTGGTACTTCCTTTGACTTCACTTTCATTGGGGTAAATAAAATAGCCTGGACTAACATAATGATAGACTTTGATAGCTGGCTTAGGCTTGAATCCAATTAACCGAAAACCAATTTCATCGTTTTTCATATTAGCTAAATCTTCTTTTTCCATAGCAATCTGTTCACCGGCAATAGTAGTCGTAGGTTTGACATTTTCTGATTCAACAGGAACATTAGTATCAACACGTTTCCAAATCGTTTCTTTTTTCAGGATCTCGTTATCTCTTTTTCGAATCGTGATGGGTAATGGTTTCTTCATTTCTCTGATCAAAACGTAGATATTGACTGTTATCTTTATATCATTAGATATATACAAAGGTAGAGTATTAATAACACGCTGTTTGTGAGTTTCTTCCTTGTCCGTTGAATCACTGAATTGTACGTAGCGAGGAACACCACAAATTGAATTATCCTCCTCATCTGAATGATCAGAAATCATTTTGAAAAATAAAATTGATAAAAACGGTCCACACAAAAAAATTAAACACTACAAAGTCAGCTTTAAAACAGTCAGCTTTCAATTTCGTCAATTTTTCAAGCTTTTCAAGCTTTTAATCGATTTCAGATGATGTAACATCGATTCATCGAATAACTGTAAAGCGGTTAAATAAAGCCCACATCAAAGAGTAAAACAACTCTCTACAGGGTGTAGTGAAAGTTCGTGTAAGAGGTAAAAACTCATTTCCTCTTTCGTAAAAACCAAAATTGGATTCTTTCGATTCACTCTTAAGATTCATTTTTTCGATGTTTTGTCAATATTGATCACACACACGAACTTTCGCTACACCCTGTATATTACTCTTTGGCTCCACCTGTCGGATTAGACATTCGAGAATCATTTATTTTAATTTTCTAATTGTTTAAAACAATTTGTTCTAACCTTTACTCAATATTTAGTTTGTAAAGTTGAATAAGCGAGTCAACTTATCAGTTGCAAGTTATTGTAAAACAGATCAAAATGAGTCAGAAACTAGTTATTTTAATTATTAACCATCAAACATCAACGTTTAAGAGAAAAATCGATCATGGTTTTGATTTTTTCAGTAAAATCGTTCAATTTTTTCGTGTAATCAATATAATTTTGATTAATAAGTCGTATCTGTTCAACTGTTGCCCAACAAGTTTCCGTGTCAAGAATCTCTTTAGGGCTATGAGGGCGTTCGATAAGACTAGGTTGTTGTACAGGACATTTATCTAGTTCATCAATAAATTCCTTGAATTCACTTCTCCAAAGGATATCTTTTTTCAAATTAACACTGAAATAGACGCGAAGTTTGTTGCAATGGTCTTTGAATTTTTCTAATTTATCTTGCACTCGAACAAAAAGTAGTCCCAGATGATGAAGAAAATGGTGAAGCACATCTTGTTTGTTATTAGAGTATGATGCCAGTGCCAAACTGTCAAGTAAGCGATCACGATCAAGATTGGAAACTTCCTTGAAATATTCATTCGATCTAGTCACGAGATGAGCAACATTTTCATATGGATCATTAAAAATGGAATCGCGATCAATAAAATGTTGTACTTCTTGGAGTGCACTTTTAAGCCGTAATTCTGCGGTGATCAGTTTGGTTTCTTTTTCGGTCTCTTTCATTCTAACCAATTGGCTGTATCTCTCTTCCAAAAAAGTCATTTGATGTTTCAACTTTTTAATATTATTTTCCAAATGTTGAACCTCTTCTTTGACGTCCTCGTACTCGGCGGGTTTGAAGACCCCAGATGCCGTTGATGATGCATATCTATAAAAAAATAAAACACAAATAAGTGACACTTTCAAAGATGATACAATATAACTTACAGATCTAGTTCTTCTTGCGAAACAGGACAAGCTTCCGAAACAACAGTGTTAATCAAATTGTTGAACCACTGATGACGACCAAGATCATCTTTAAGAGCCGCCTCGAGAGCTGTTAACTCAACTTGCTGGAAAATCTGTTTGTTGGATAGCTCCTCAGCCTTCAGCAGAGAGATCAATTTAAGAATCAAATCGGTTCTTGTTCTCCGTGGACCCGACGACATGTTGAAAACTTATTTTTGAACACAGAATGCTGAATCTAACTAGAAATTTGTAACACAAGAAAAAGGTCAGGATAATAATAGGTTAAAGGTAATGGTTATTAAACAGAAAATTGTCATAAAATTATTGTAAAATAAATTTAAAAGAGGAAAACAAACTTACTTTTTGGCGGTTTCTTTCAATACAACCAAACAAAAGCCTATTCTGCGTCTAGAGCCATCTATCAAAGATTTTTTTCATAACTTTTTTAGACTAGTAAATTAAATTGTTTAGCATTTTTGATAAACGCATTGATGGATTAAATCCTATAAAAAAACTATTCAATTGTATTAAAATTTACATAGAATTGAAAAATTCTCTCCATTAAATGATAATTATTGACCAATTAAAAAATTAACATGGCAATAAACTTTTCGCCAAATCTTATTTATTAATCAATCAAAAAGTTTGTGTGTGTCATTTGTTTAATTTAACAATTTTAAGATTGTATTTCAGTTTTTGAAGGAGCAATTAATTTGGAATGAGATTCAGTCCGAGTCACTGTCATCATTATTCTTATCTTGACTTCTCCGCAGAGGCTCCAAAACCTTAGATATTGTCCTACTTATCGGATTATCATTCCAAGAGCTGGTTTCTGCTGATCGCCACTTATTTGACCAGTAGCGTCCTGGACGACCTTTGTTTGGTTCATTATCCACATAGCTATGCCATGGAAATTTACGATCGTTATTAGGGTCGTCAAGATCGGTATTGGATTCTAGCCATCTTCGATAGTGCCAAACATCAGCATAGACCCCATATGAGCTGTAATATAAGGTGGTAACATGAAACCATGACTTAGCAACTGGGAATAATATTCACTGAATATACTTCATCAGAAAAAAATAAGATAAACTCACGTTCCACAAATTGGACCCCAAGATACAACACCTATTAAAACATCATCTCGAGGGGTTGGACCTCTTATTACCAATGGTCCACCCGAATCACCAGGACAAGCATCAATTCCTTTGATTCCAGCACAAATCATTCCGTCCTTCCATTGTCTAAAAAAAACTCTGCCACACTCTGTTTTACTTCTCAACGGAAAGTCAGCGGTCATCAGTTTATCAGTGGATTTTTTCCCCACCGCACCCCATCCAGCAACAGTTACTTTCTGTCCTGATTTTGGTGGATAGGACGGTAACTTAACAGTGGTAATTTTGTCTCCTAAAGGAAGTGGTTCAGCTAGTTTCACAAGTGCAATATCATCTGCGTAATCACCGCGACGAGATGGGACAATTATTTTTCGCACTTCATAAAATTTTTGTCTTTGATCTCTGAGATTGTTGTAATTTGCTTGAACGCGATATAAATGAGGGGTTTCTCTGGAAATAAAAACTCAAATCGATTAATATATGAGGAGTGTAAAAACTGTTATAGAAATTAATTTATATTGCTATTAAATTCATATTTCTTGCAAGATATCTATGATTAACTTACTTTTTCACACAATGAGCGGCAGTTAGAATCCAAGTCGGTGATAAAATTGACGCTCCGCAATGATGTGCATAATTATAACGCAAAGAGACTATGTAAGGGAAGGTATCTTCATCAGCAGGAATACCTCCAATCACTCTGTTAATCATTTGAGGAATTTCATCATTTCCTGCGGGAACATAGTCTTCAACAATTCCTCCTGGTCCAGATAAACCTGATGAATCGATATAATCATCTTGATCACTTTTTTCAGTAGCATTACCATTATCCTCGTAATACTCAAAAGAACCACCGACAAGTAAACCATTTGAATTGGTGTCGGAATCGAAAATTGGAATCGAAGTAGACTCGTTGTCATCCTGGAAATTGAAACCATGAACATTATCAAGTACAACCAACAGACTGATAAGCAAGACAGATGACCAATTTGATAGCCATTTAACTTTAAAATAAAGTCTATTTAATCGTTTAAACTTTAACCCAATCATGTTTTGATTAAAAGATTCACAGTTTGTTCACAATTAGAGTATAAAACCATATTTAAATGGGTTAGCTTCAACTCATTAACTTTTTCTAATACTAATATCAAGTTACCAACTTGTCATTTAACTTCGAAAGCTTGGGAGTCAATCAAAACATCTTGGATTTGTGAAATTTCAGTTTAAATCACAATAACTGAGATTTTGTTTCCAGGAGACTTTCAGGGTCTTTGGTTTACGAAAGCTTGCCGATAATTTTGAAATGTAATAATAGCAATAACCATACTGAATTATATTAGGAAAATAATATTTAATTTTTTGCTTCAATTTGAAAAAGAGTTATTTAGCAACATATCTATTTGTCCGGAAAGATTCATCATGAGCTTTAAACATTTTTCTTCAGCTTCGACTTCATCTTTCATACGCTTGAATAGTTCTGCTTGAATTTTAGAAGATTGGATAGATGAACGATAAATATCACAGAAAATTATCGCCACGTCAACTAAAACTCGATTGAACCGAGGATCACGAATATTTTTAATCAGAAAATTAGCAATGCAACGGAATCCTTGATCATCACGACCAGCTAATGAAGCACGTAAAGTTCCTCTTCTACTTAATTCCTGCATCATACTGACAACAATTTCAGGTTTTTTAGCAGCTCGTTGCAAAGTTAAATCCAAAGCTTTAGCATGATGATATTTTTTCAGTTTTTTGTCGTACGATTGTAGATTCAGTTTTTTTCTTTCCATATCTTTAACAACTAGTGTATCATCGTCCATTGATGCAAATTGCTCGTTGAAATCTTCATCATCGGGTTGTAATTGAAAATATCTTTGATGCTGTTGTTTACGTATAATGTGAGCATTGAGAAGCTCTTTGACTTTTTCTTCGTTATCCTTCGACTTGAAGCGTCTTGAAATTACAGTTCCATCAGCTGCTCCGACAGAGAAGGCTTTGGAGTTAACAGCCATACTTAATAATTGAGTTGGTACAAAATTTAACGAAGTGACTAATGAAAAATAGGTGTCGAAAATCTTGACAATTCCATCTAGCGAACCAGTAAACCAAAAATCGTCATAGTTCCATAATGTAGTGATAGTTTTACTATGCAAATTGGGTAACGTTTGCATCACTTTACCAGCTACTAAATCGATGATCTTAACGGTTTTAGAGGCTGCAGCTATTAAGAATGTTCCACGGGTAATCAAAGATTCAACAGGATTGTTAAGATTAAATTGATGGGTTGGTTTGAGTGATTTTTCCCTAATATCCCATAATTTAACTGTATGGTCGTAAGAACCAGAAGCTACCAAAAGAGATCCTTGATCGAAAACACAACCAGCACGAATGTAATCTTCGTGTGCTGTTTTTGTATTGCTTTCATCTGTTTAAAAGAGCCAGAAAAAAATATGAATATGAATGAACATTATGACAATCAATTTTAGATAGGAAATTACATTACCTGAACCGATTTCTTGGACCATAGATCCATCAGCAATATCCCATATCTTTATATGTTTGTCGTCAGAGAAACTTATCACTTGATTGTAACTAATGAATTCAGACTTACGAACAGAATTAGTGTGTGCCTGAGGTGAATTAAAACTCATTACTCTCAAGGGTTTACTATTATCGACATCAAATATATTGATTCTTCCTTCATCTGTCGATGATGTAAACAGCTTACAATCAGTTTTACGGTAAGATGCCCAACGAACAAAATCCACCTTTCTAGAAGACACACTTTGATAGGTTCTTTTCAACTCCAGATTATTGACATTATAGATGGAAATTCTGTCTCTGGATGTGACCAGTAAATCATTATTGAATGCATTTAAATCCAATTTATCAATGATTCCTGCCTCTTTGACAATTTTGGGTTGCTCTAACACGTGTTGCCAATAAAATGCATCCGAGGTAAGAGGCTCTTTAATCTTAGGTATAGTAACATCACTAGTTTCCTTAAAATCCGTCATTTCCAGATGGGAATTCAATCAATCATATAATTAATTAGAGAATTCAATTGATAAACAAGAAAATATTTAACAAGAACTTCAAAATTTAAAAAAACAATAACTTTCAACACATGTTAAACATGAAATGGTTGTAGATGGCGCTGATCAGTTCAATGAACACAGAATAGCCAGACATAAAAGCGCTTCGTATGAAAGAATTTTTGGGAAGCTCAGAATTCTGAATTATTAAACTATGACATTTTATTTGTTATTAATAAATCCGCATGAATCATTATTATCTTGTCAGTATTTAATTTTTTTAATTTCTTACCGATTTGAGTCTTTGAAATAAGTGATTGGGAGAAACTATTAAAGGTATCAACTTTTTATTTCTCATTTACCATACAAACTAATTGAACAATTAAACAATCTTTCCGCCTTCTTAATGAGTGTTGATGGAGAATGAGATTGGCAGTATTAAATTGTAGAGAAAGATGAAGGTTAAAAAACAATAGAAATCGCTTGAAATTAGAGTCAGTGGCGAGTCATTGGACCAGGACTAACCAAAGAACTGAAGTTTCGTAGACCTTTTGTACTTTTACCATCCGCATTACCTGATTTATTATCATCTTGGCTACTAGAATTACCAGATTGGTTATTTTGACATTTTAATTCGGTTACACATTTCCAGTTATCCAAGTAGTTAGCTAAAATTGAAAAATGAACAAATTTTAATAAATAATTATAAATAATTCTATCATTTGCAAGAAAAATAAAGCTTACCCTTCCATAAACGAACAGAACCATCATCTCCTGAAGAAGCTAAAATAGTTCCAGTAATATTCCAGGAAACTCTCCAGACTTGGGCTCCATGCTCGTTAAATTGGGCAACTTGTTTGATTTCAAACTTTTGGTTTGGAGCATGTTGACTTGTGTTGCCTTGATGGGATTGATGCGGTAAACTTAAAGATTGTCCATCACAAGGCTTGATAGATAGGATTTTTACATCACGAGAAGCTATTCCAAGTAAATGGTAGGAACGTCCAACATTTGGAGCAAATGCTATATCATGCACCGGGTCACTAACAAGACTAATTACTTCTATTTTTATCCATTGTCGAGTATTTTCACTGAACTCAAAAAGAATAACTTTACCATCACTTGCGGATGCATCATCAACACCAACAGCAATCATTGGAGGATGTATGCGAGATGGATTCCAGGTGATTGAGCTTAATGAAACTTTACAATTTATTTCATGTTGAACAGACCATTGACTTAATGTCATGACATCAGGAGCTTCGTAAATTCGTAAACTGCCGTCGACTGAACATGTAGCAAGTAATAGGCCTAAATGTCTAGGCGCAAACTTAACATCGGTAACAGAGGTACGACTGTCACTAAGAAAAGCTCGACGAACCCAAGTAGATTGGTTAGATTCCCCACTCAAGCTATCAGCCGCTAAAAAAAATAAAATTCAAATATGAAAACTGCTATTCGATCGAGAACGAGATAAAGAAAAGATGAAAATTAGATATTTACGCAATTCTTCCCAGATAGCTGCAGTTCGATCAAATGAACAAGTTGCTAAAACTTGACCAAATTCTGGATGTGCCCAAGTAACTTTCCAGACTGATGCTGAATGACATTTCCAACTAGCAGTGCAATGCCATTGACCATCCTCACCAAGATCCCAAACCTTTGAAGTTTCATAAAACAAAAGCAAAACAATGGAAATTTATCATAAGAACATTTTTCTATGATAAAAAATTTTAAAGATTGGAGAAATATAAATCAATCTCGAAAAAACAAGTTTACCTTTACACTCTGATCACTTGAACAAGTAGCCAACCGTCTTCCATAAAAGTCATAAGCAACATCATGGATTAAATCCTTATGGTCAGCTTCTACATTCCTAGTTGCGAACATTATATATGATGATTACTTAAATTAAAGTTGAATATTTGCTGGAATATTGTCAGTCAGGTGAAAAATTTCAATAATGATACTCAAAGAATCAGACAATTTTGTTTATACTCTTAACAAAAATTAACAAAAAAATTCAGATAAATTTAAAAACAAACGACACCAGATGACGCTAAACACTAGTGATCTAGATTACCGCATAATTTGAATACAATGAATAAAACAAATTTTATTTTTTAGATGATGAATATTTTAAATAGAACTGATCTTTATTACTCATTTCAGGGAATGAATTATCAATTATTAATGAAATTTATTTAAAAATTGTAATCTTTTAATTCAAAAAATTGAACAGTATCTGAAGATATTATTGGATCTGATTCAAGATCTGATCCTACAATTTAACCGCTAAAATTTCTTCCATACTTATGTTTGTTTGTGTTTCGGTTTACCCTTTTTTTAATTTTATTTAATTAGTTTTTATCTATTTTCGTGTCTTAATCAGTGTCATCTATCACATTAACGTCTTTCCGCTGATCAATCAACATGGGATCCTCAAATTCATTTAAACGAGGAAAAGATCTTGCAAATCTTATGGAAGACTTGAAACTTCAGCGACAATGTTCTTTAAACAAAATGTCAGTAATCAAGGAGAGATTGATATGTAAAATCTCAGCGCATTTTTCATTCTTCATCATGAAAATACCGAAACACTTGAAGGATGCAACGATGGGATCTTTATACGATAGTGGATTTTTCAATGCCGGAGACGCGTCATTTCTTGAATCAGTTTCTGCTTTAGAAGGTTCACAGGTGTTAAGTAACTTACAGTCAACAATTCGGGAATGCAATTTTCTAAAGCCTACACCAAGATTCGATGATATTTCAGCCATATCCGTTTCATTGAAGGACGAAGATAAACGCAAGAAACACCCAACTCGGGTTAAACTTAATTTTTCATCAGTCAAGAAATCGCCTTACAAAACATTGACCAAATCTCGTGTATTAACCGCCAGTAGTAAAAAACGAAAAGCATCACTCCAGTCTCCTGTTAAACCTTCCTATGATATTCAATTTGAAGATAACCCGGAAAGAGCCGTGGAAAAGTTGAAAGTCATTCTAGATGAATTGACTGAAAGAAGGAAACAGTCTATGAGAAAGCTGGCCCTAATGAAAGAGAAGCTTTTGAACGATGTTTTGAATCACTTCAATAATATTAGGAAAACAACCGCAAATTTGGAAAAGGAGTTTACTTATTATAGGGATAAAGATGATTTGGAGCGATTCTGGAATACCCATTGTAAACTATAATTTACCATCTACTCTATTCATATGTATATGTATGTATATATTCAGTCATCTTTTTACTTTCAAGTTTTACCTTCATCTTGTTCATCAAAACTTTTTTAAAATGGATATAGTTTAAAATAAGGAAAAACAAGAGAAGGAAAAAATAGAGAGGTAAAGAGAAAAGAGAGAAAGCAGAAAGAGCAGGTAAAAAGAGGATGATAGTGATGATGGTGATAATGAAGAGGAGGAGGAGCGGCATCAGTCTTGACAGAAAGAGCTAGTTAATGATCTGATTTAACGGATACCTGGAGTTACCTGGCTCAGTTAAACTTTTGATGTCGATCTGAACAGACAGTTTACAAGTCATCATCCTTTTTCACTCACACCTAAAGAAACCGTCAAATGAAACTTCTTACCATCAACATTTTCTTATAGTGTGTGTGTATCTCACACGCTCACATTTAAAAGTAATTTTGATCAAATTCTATCTATTTTTTGTTTTATCGATGTTGGAATAAAGTTTCGCTTTTTATTATTTCATTCACTTTTTTTCCATCAAATTGGCAAGTTTGTGCATTTTTTGCTTCCCTTTTACTTGTGTTATCAACAAAACGGAGTATTCTGTCACTAGTTAGACTCACATAAATAATTAATTAACCGTGCTCAATCAACTGTGATACAACTAATTTATAACAAACAAAAAGAATTGGTAAGTTAATCAAATTTCAATGCTTCGACTTTTTTCACCCAATATCGCTTAAACATCTTAATTATTGTATCACTAATATCAATCAAGACTTGACTATGATTTTGAATTTAACTCGTTGAAAGGTCAGTAGACATTATTAATCAAGTAAAATCAATTTTCCCTCTAAATCTATTTTATCCATTTTCATCTTCAATTTTTGATTTTATTCTCTAATTATGATCCTTTGTTGTCGATAAATCAATCTCAATCAGTTTGAGGTCAGCTCATTAAATTTGACAAAGTAAACCAATTCATCAATCATCATCTTTGTCATCATCAGTGAAGATCAACAATAATTGAACAGTTTATATCGACTTCCATGTATCTCTCATTGAACCAATTCAAATTTTATGATAAAACACGACTTGTCAAGCTTTGCGAAAATCAAAATCAATTGTTAATCATATTAATGGAACTCGTTATCATTTGTAAAGCAATTTGAATTAGAGGTCATCACCACAATAAACGAAACAAATCATTAAATCTACTAAATCTAAACACTGTTAAATCTTAATTATCATCTGATGTTAGTCAGTAAATAAGTCAAGTTTTGTTGGTTTGTTTTTACTGGTTATTTCAGCCTAATGATTGAACCCAAGCAAAATTTATCGATTTTGTTTGTTAAAATTGTAATGAAAGTAGCAGCAAAAATGATTTGTTGTTCAGTAATTCAGATCATTTGGGAAAATACTCAAGCTGATTATCAATAATCGGGTGAAATTGCATCTCCGTTTGATCTTTGAAAGTGAATACAATTGTCGGTAATAATTAGCCTTTCATTAACGAACAACATGAATGTATGAGTTTACTATTAATTAACATTGTTTGGGTAATTATTGCAAACCAATCATCCGAAAATGAATGTTGATCTGTTTACATGGTTATGAGAAGATTGAGGGTGAATCAAGTAAAAATTGAATGAAAAATGCAATTATAAACAATATAACTGTAATTTGAACAAAAAGCTCACAAGATTGAATCAATGAGAAGAATAAAAGAGTTAAATGATTAGGAGAAAAGCTAAAAGTCCAATTAAGGTTGAATTATCTTGATTGTCTTAAACATGTTATCCGGATGTAGGTTAAAGACAATATTGAAGTTAAATTAATTAAAAGCAGCCGAAGATGAATCAAGAGAAGATCAACTTTCTCTTGCAGATAAATTTCAACCTTTCAGCTTTGATTCAGGTTGCTCTTTGTATCAACATCTTTCATTGCTCCAAGTGAATCCAGACTCTGAACACTCGCAACTGGGCCAATGCAAGGATTACATGATAATAAACTGAACAAGAAAAGATGAGATGAGGATTGAAAATAGCGTAAACAG
Organism: Tetranychus urticae; assembly: GCF_039701765.1. Taxonomy (NCBI): domain Eukaryota; kingdom Metazoa; phylum Arthropoda; class Arachnida; order Trombidiformes; family Tetranychidae; genus Tetranychus; species Tetranychus urticae. Next base: position 16,112,113 of record NC_142958.1, on the reverse strand, counting down.
GGCAATCCTTTAAATCAATTGTTATTGCATGAAATCTTCAAACAGAGTTTCCGTTAATTTAAAACACCGTTAATAATAAAAGTTGAGGTCAACTATGAAAGTGTCTGAGGGCGATGGATACAAATAGAGGTCAATATAAAAATGGAACCACCAACACTTTAAGAAACATTGTGCTATTGTGATCCTGTAATGAAGCAAGAATAAAGATTGTAATGAAATTGGATATTTATAAAGCAAAATGATTAATAAAAGGTTAATGATGAATTAATTATCCACTTGCTTCGTTTCTTAATCAATTTGATTTGAAAACCTAAAAATTTGTCAAAACTGATGGCCTTAAGATGAGACTTGAACATTTGAAAAGCATCTTTTTTTCAGCTGATTTCAGCTGATTTTATCCTCAATTATACTGGTTGAGTAGACAAGTAAACTTGATTAGATTATGCGGAGTTAACAATACTTTGATGGTTAAATCATAAATGTTTCATGAAACTTGAAATGAATCTAAAGATGAATGGTTAAAGGTAGACTTGACCTTGTCATTGTTGATTGTGCATTTGCATTTTATGGATAATTAGGGCTTTCCTTTCCATTGACCACTCATTTCAACTCACCATTAAAGCTAATTATTACAAACAGCAAGGAAGACACTGAACAAGACAAGAGTGTAAAGGCCTTAAAATTGGCTCGTTGAACCCGCTAAGGATGCCGTTTCTTTGATTCTAGTTTCCTCCTGTTCCGTTGATGGATTCAATAACCTTAACCAGTTTGAAGTTTGTCAAAAAAACGGGCTTTCTCCTCCAATAAGATTCCAGTTCCGATCTTTCATCATTTTCCTTCAATTTATTGACCTTTTCTTTCCTATGAATAGTTCAGTCGATGAACTTGATGCAATTGATCAAGAGAAACAAGTGAAACCTAAAATTAGTAAAAGTAAATTGAAAAAAGGCAATGAAAACAAAGGTAAACCACCAAAAGCTTTTCCTTTATTTTCCTTTACCTTTTTATGCATATTAAACATATTTTACTATCTTTTCCCTGTTCATTATTTCATGCCTGATTATCTATCATTTAACCATTTAAATCTGATTAGACAGAAAATTAAACCAGATTTGGAAAGAAAGTTTCAAAGTATCATGAGAAGAGATTAAAGGTAACCTGAAAAGTGTCTCTTGAGTGAAAGTATTACAACTGGATTTGTAAAGTTACCCTCAATTGCCAATGTAATTAATCAACTTTCTTTTGCTCAACTTTTACCTCAAAATTTTACCCGAAATTTCATTCTAATTGAATGGTTAATCCAGTATACAAGTTACATGTAATACACGATAATACATGATGTTACCATCTAAAGACAAAGGTTCCGGTGAGATGAGCAAAATTAATTCATTGACCGCAATTTTGAGTGCGATAAGCATGATTTGGTTTTGATGATGAACATTATCTTTATCATCATCATCATGTTTATAGTCAACAGGTAGAGAAACAATAAAACAATGAGAGAAGAAGAAAAAAGTTGCACCGATATGCTGTTACAAACATTCTGGTAAAGGAATTCAGTTTTACTCAGCTTCTTGTCTCTTCTTTACCGATCATCATCTTCCTTTTTCTTTGTACTGATTTTCACTTCCCTTTTCCCTGGTTTCTATACTTGATTGAGCTTTACTCTATTTAAGAGAAGAAGAAGAATAAGAATAAGAAAACAATTTAACTTCTAAAAACCAGAATTCTTTCCATTCCTTTGAATTTATCAAATCCATCGAACCAGTTCAAATTTTTCAACTTTATTCTCTTCCAATCACTGATTAAATGAAATTATTGCTGGTGATAACATGAAAAGAATGAAGAAGAAAAGTGCTCAATGTTCACCGATAATCTGGTGAAAATATTGAATACAATTATAACTGAACAAAATGATTTCCGATTATTGGGTCGATAATTTTTGTTTCAAATTCAATAATGTGTGACCTACTCTTTGACACCGTCATTTTGGGTAAAACTGTTTGCGCTTTTGTCTATTAACTTGATCCAGGTAAAGTGCCTTTTAAGCTTCAAATGTGACCAGCTCACAAATCGGATGATCTTGATGATGAACATGAAAAAAATAAGATAAAAAAGGTATGAATCGTGTAAAGTTGCCATCAGGATGTTCAAAAGATTCATTCCATTCTTGTGTTTACCAAACATATATTTTTAGTTGTAAAAATGAACAAACAACAGCAAGTTCAAGATGAAAAGGCAAACCCAAAGAGCAACTATCGTGATGATGGAAAGCTGAAAATATTAAGATAATATGTAAGAAAGATTGAAGTGAAAATGAAATTTTGAATGTTTACCTTTTTAATTTTACAGGATAATTGTCGTTAAATTGAGTTGATTGTATATTAAATTATGTTTCAAGTTTGCTAAATTAAAAACAAAACAGTTATGATTTGATCAATTAAGATTCGTCTTTTCTCATCTTAATATTAGTGAAAATGAAAAAAAGCAAATGATTACTGCATGCATTTAAGTGTTTTACTTTAAGAAGAAGCGAAAAAGAACGAATTAAGTGACCTTTATACCAATGTCCTTGATCTAAATTGACATTGAATGAAAATTCCAAGTTTAACAGGAAAAATTTGGTGACAATCCTTCTGGTTCTTCTTCATTCTTGACCATCATTAACATTACCACTTTTGTTTCCCCTTTACTTTTACCGTTTACTCAGCTACTGTTGAGAGTTAATTGCATTTATATCACAATTTTGTAGTTCACTCTCTAAATCAACTGCCCAAAGGTAAATTAAAGTTGTACCTAATTGTACTGTTTAACTGGTTAAATGAAAAGTTACCATAATAACTTGCAGCTTTCATTAACTTTAATAGTCTATCCTCATTTTACGCCCAATGGCATAAACCATTTCTTAAGTTAACCTAAAATAAGTGAAACATTTGAAAATAATTTCAACAATTTAATGCATAATTATGTCCATTCCAAGCTAAATACCGAGTTATTAAACTGTTAAAAATAAACAATTGTTTTGTTGAACAATTTTCAATTTTGTCTCGTACTCGACTTTTCATGAGGGAAAAAGTCTTTGAGTAAATCAAATGATTGGGTTTATTTGTTGCTAGATATTTCAATATTGACCTATTGAATGATACCGTTAGTTATGCTTTTATAATTGATCAAGTTAAAGTGAAATGCATACAAGTGATTAATGATTAACGATAATTAAGGACGATGAAACTAGTTACACATTCATACAAAAACTATCAGTTGAAGCAAACTCTGAATAATAATTGATGAAGCCATTGATCAGCTTCACTTTCAGGTCAATCCAAAAATAAGTCGCAACTTTCCCTTAAAAACAAGACGAAAGATGATTTAGCCCAGCAACTTGCATTAAATATTAATCATGAGAATAAAATTTATCTTCTTGTATCTATTTCAATTCCTGGTTAGTTAGAAGCTAAAAAATTGATAAAAAAACACAAATAAACTCAATTATCCACAAATAATTGACCCAACAATTATAATAAATTGTTACAATAAATTCTCATTTTGTCATCTTTTTCAATCAACATTAAAGCACAAATATCCAGACTGAACTTAATAATTGTCTAACTACTTTCAGTCAACAAGGTTAAGTTCAAATCATAGTCACCTATTTATGTCCAAACACACCAAATAAAGGATTGCCATTAAAACCAATTGCAATCGGACAAAATGAAAAAAATTATAACCCAAAACCAGTAAAAAAACCCAAAAAATAAAAACCTAAACAAAACCATTGAGAGTCCATATGAACCAGTGTAACTCTTGAAACAGTTTACATTTTAACCCATTTCAAGGTTCACTTTTACCTTGTTTCTGGTTTAACTTAAGGTTAATGATTGATAAATGGTAGGAATTTAAATGTTTAAATCTGAGCAGAACATTGAAAAACTGAAGAAGAGAAAAAAATAGCGAAAGTTTCAATATCAATTATTAAAACGGATCATTTAATTTTTGCTTCATTTTTCTTTTCTCTCAGTTATCAGTTCGTAACAATTGATATTGCCGTTAATCGCTTTTACCCTGACTAACTTGATCTTCCTCTCTCTCCATCCTCATTCAGGCAAACATCGGAGGCTGATCACAAGAAAACGACGAGTGAAGACTCGAAAAAAAGAAAGAGAAGAAGAAGAAAAAAAAGACCAGAAAAGAGGGAAAATGAGATGAGAGATGAGACGCGATGAGATGTATACTCATGCAATTGTCCAAAACCCCTATCATCATCCTCATCACTTCAATTGCCTTGTTACACTATTTAGAGCGTGTTCTCGTCGCATCACAGCCAAGTAAGTCATAATCTTTCCGTTTTTAAGCTTCTTTCCTGATCATCATCATCAACACCTTGGTTTTTATCACTTATCATGATGAAATGTGCAAATGCAAAAGCAATGCTCATCTTTAAATTAAATAAGCGTAACAATTACTTTAATCTGCTTCTTTTTAAGAAAAACGTTAACATCAATTTTTCTGCTTCATCCTCGTTCTCATCTTACATTACTACAACATAATGGCATTACATTTATTAATGATAATTTCATTTAAATTAATTCACAATTTACATGTCATGCTACACACAACAATAAACTCTGTTCGTTCTGTTTAGGTTTTACATGATGATCGACATATTTTTACATGAAAAATTTTCATTTCTTTTTAATTTCAACCTTTTTCCAGACAATTACAAACTCGATTTTCATGTTGAACCAAGTAAAACATTAACAAAACAAGACTCAAAAATTCAAGACTCAGATTTCATCTAAAGACGGAAACGTTTCCATCTTATCTAGATTAATGAGTTTCATCAGGAATAATAGCTTTCAATCATTTCACCCATTAACATCCTATTATAAGTACAGTTTAACCTTGAAATGTTTCAATCTCTTTTGCCTTCTCAGCCTTCATTCAATCCAGATCATCATGAAATCTTTACCATTCTTTTGATTATTAAATAATGTCAAACTCAATGGAACCCAGTAAAGCACAGTTAAGATTGGAAACAATTGTATCCCTAAATCACAAAATGACACAGTTTATCATCTCAATCAGCTTAACCTTACAAATTAAAAAACACTGACAAACTGTTGTCCACCCAAGTCGTGTTCAACCTGAAAGGTTACACTTTTTAATCCACAAACGATCATCAAAATTGATTGCTGGTCAACAATAATCACTTTCCCTTTTCCATTGAATCCATTCTCTATCAATTAACCAACCTTTCAACCTAAATTCATTTGGACAAATAATTCAATTCAAGTTTAGCTTCAGTCTATTTTAAAACAAAATGTTTTTCTGGTTCTGGTGTTTGCACCAGTTTTTGGTGAATCCAACAAAATGAATAGCTTCTCTTTAACATTAATTGTTCAGTTTAATCATTTAACCAGTTTTTACAAGTCTTATTACAATTGTTTACTAATTAATTATTGATCACTTTCAACCAGTTTAATTGAACCAGTTTTAAGTGTAAACAAAATGTGATTTACTGGATCAATGAATAATAGTTGAGCTTTGTTTCCATCCCATCATTAGTTAAATTAATCATACAATTGTTAATCAAGTGATTGAAACTGTCTACCAAACCATTTCAAATTGTTTTCACTTGATTGTGACCTCAGGCCGAACACATAAAAAAGGTGATTGAATTTACTTTACGTCAATCATCCCATTAATTGGCAACAATTTACACTTTGATTGTTGGTTCTTTTTTTTCACCATCAATTGTTTTCCAATTAGTGATTAATGTTTAAAATAAAACAACAACAAAACCAATTCTCCCAATTAATCACTATTAATGATAACATCAAAAATATCATTGAATATCATTTTTCCCAATCAAGGTCAATCCATCAATTAATATGTAACAATTTAAAGCAAATCAATTAAAATCAACATCAATTGCAACAGTTAACCAGAAGTCAATAAAAAACAAAAGATATCGGGTTAACCGTGATTAAACCGTTTCACCCAAAAACGGGTTGACAATGAAACCAGAAAATATGAAAAGGTATTAATAATAATCAAGCGAAAGTGTAACATCATCGACACAATTAAAGGTCAGCTAATGTTAACATTTCACTTTTTTTGCTAATTAATTGGACTAAAGATTATATTAAGATTTAATATTTAAATGATAAACTTGAGGTCAACTTTAAATAAATGTTATCGTTTCAATCATTTTTGTTGCTCTTCAGGTTTAACCAAATATTAAATGAAAAAAACAAAAGTATATTTTCATATGAAACCAATTGTTTTACGTGAAATGGTTTATCATTTAAACCTTTGTTTTACATCTTTCATCTCATGTCCACCTTTACCATGAACTGTTGAATAAACGTTAATTTCATTGTTACCTTCAGGCTAAATCAACCTTTTAACTTTTCAATTTCACCTCAATATAAATGAAATCCTTTCATTGATCAACTTTCGATAGTTTGTTAATCTTGGAAAGTTTCATTTTAATCACGTTTAATGAACCAAAATTGTCTTCCATTTGAAACTTGATCAATAATTGATATTAACCATTCAATTAATCACATTAAATTTGCTCGCATTTGATGCTAATTTTAAATTTTGCATCTTAATCCATTTTTTTCTTCTTGTATTGCATTCACTTTGAGTTGAGCTTTAGTTTCGTTTTACCTGTTGGTATTTTGCTTTGTTTTTACCTTTGCTATCCATTTCTTTTCACGGTAAAAGTAAACCATTTTTGTTTATATTCATTTCTAATTGTGTTTGTACAATAATCAGGTTTTGTTACGATAAATAGGATCTTGAGGTCAAGGTACGTTATTCAATTGCCCATCTAATTAAGACTTTTCACTTATTCTTAACATTAAATTCATAATCATGACCTTGTTTTGTCCTATTTTCTCATCCTCATCATGTTCATCATTTTGTTCATCTTCATGTTAATCACCATTTCCGTATTAAAATTAACCTAAATCCGGATTATCTTCTTACTTTTCAATCATATTTACCTTAAGCCCACAACTTGAATCTCAATGTATTTGTATGAATTCAATGTCTCCTTTTAATCGGATTGTTGAAATTGTTGATATTATTGTTGTATAATATTTAGCATTATTGCGAGTCAACATCATTTCAATCAATTGAATGATCATTTGATTGATAGAAAATTCATTTTTACTCTTATTTCAATCATCAACTTGATTCCTATTCAAAGACAAGCTTTCTTGACTTGAATCAACATTGTGATTCTCTTTAGCCTTTACAGTAATTATTGATTGATTATCAATTTCAGCTGCTAGTTGGCTGACAGTTAACCGGAAGAATCGCATTACAAATCAATTGATGTTAATGTTTTAATTAACTTGTATCTTTTAATGTTTCTTTCACCTTTTTCACCTTAATTTGGAGCAAATTTTTCAACTTTAAAATAACTTAATTCAATTGAATTTTGTGAAACTTTCTCAACAATTTATCAACTCTTTTTTAATGTTTTCCCAAATTTACTCAATTTAATGAAAGAAAAGGGTTAATCATGAATTTCAATCATATTTAAGTACAAAATTAACTTAACCTCAACAAGATTAAAATACTAATTAGTTTCAACATAAAATTATCATTAATCTTTAATCAGAAAAGTCATTTTGTCACAAGTGAAATGGTTACAAGTAAAGTTAGACAAAGAGATTACAATTTAATTTGCCAATTAATAGTCACTCAATCATCTAGTCGTGCATCATGCCATGAGCTTTGTCATGTAAGATGATTGATAATGTTGATCATGGATTGTTGTCTCAAATCTCATTCTAATCCAATGTTTTCCCATTGATTCCAGGTTACCCATCAGCTTATCCACCCGTGGTTCGTCATCCGGGAACATGTACCTTTCAAAGGTCTCAACCAGCCTGCACCTTCAGTCTACTGTGCTATCTAGCTGGTGGTGTACCGATAGAAGGCTGTGGCGGTGATATATCTGTAACATGTTGTATGCTTTACAACCCTTCGAGTCAAAATTTTGCCAGTGATTATTCAAACACTAATCTACCAATTCCACCGGGCATTGAGTTGCCTAACAATCATTTAACATCACCTCGTCTTCCTTCATCACCCTCATCGCCCACATCTTCATCACCCACTTCACCTCCTTCATCTTCATCTTTAACCTCTTCCCGTGATCATGCACTTCAAACAGCCTTTCATTCACCATCACAATCTCATCTTCCATCCTTGTCATCTTCCTATGATGACAACAAATCACTAGATAATGTTTATCGAAATACAGTTCGGAGATCACGTCCGTTACCTTCATTTTTAAATAAAGAACGGCATTCTCGGAACTACATCGGTGACGATGGTTAGTATTAATGTTATAAAATAAGCTTGAATTGAATGGAGGCTAATCATTGATTCTTTGTTTGTCTAATAGTTTGTGGAAAACCAATTGCTAAGCCAACAAGTCGAATCATTGGTGGTCAAGATGCATATTTTGGTGAATTCCCATGGCAGGTTGGTTCGAATTTCCGATTTCGTGATTCATCTTGATATTAAAAGTATATTTTAATTTCTCTTTTCAATTCAGGTTCACATTAAAATCTCAAAACACCAATGTGGAGGAGCTCTTGTTAATCGTTATTATGTTGTTACAGCGGCCCATTGTGTTTACCAGTAAGTCTAAGAAGACACTTTTAGTGTGAAAATCAAGTGTATTAATGACGTTTTGTCTTAATTTATTATCTTTCCAGAGCTCCTTTGGCTCAACTTTCAATCATCATTGGTGCCCATGACATTGAGGATCCTCGTTACCAAGAGGAACCTCCACAATATTTCAGTGTAACTGAAGTTAAAATGCATCCTAACTTTCGCTTTTCAGCCTCACACCCTGACAGATACGATATAGCAGTCCTTAAATTAGACAGAGCAGTTAGATATTCAAGCAACATAATACCCGTTTGCTTACCTCCAAATGGGTTTAAATTTGAATCTTGGTATGGAGTAGTAACTGGTTGGGGTAAAACTGATCCAGCATTAAGTAAGTCTCTTTACCAGAAAACAAATTTGGACCAACCCAAAAGCCATGCCAATTAATTTACCAATGTTAACCTCTTTCAATAGGTAATCGTTATGGGACAAGATTGTTACAGAAAGTAGACGTTCCTGTAATAAATAATGAAGAGTGTGAAAAATGGCATCGAACCAGAGGAATCAATTTGAAGATATTTCCCGAAATGATGTGTGCTGGTTATGAAGATGGACAAAAAGATGCCTGTGTGGTAATAATTTGTTTTCACTGATTTAATCACATCAAGATCAACTTTAAACATAAATTAACTTTTCCCTTCTTTTGCTTTCCAGGGAGATTCGGGTGGACCAATGGTGATATTTTTAAATGGTCGATGGGCCTTAGCGGGAATCACTTCAGCTGGGTTTGGTTGTGCTCAATCAAGACAACCAGGAATCTATCATAGAGTCTCTCATACTGTTAATTGGCTGTTGGCAAATATCAATGATTAACCTTAGTGTTGTTAGGAAACAAATTAAGTGATCTTAGAGCAAAAATGTTTACTTGACTGGTCTTGTAAATATTATTGTTACAATTAATCCAAATTGTACTTGTACTGTTTTTTTTTTGCAAATTATTTAATTGAAGATCAACTATGTTAATTCAAACAAACCATGAACCCATTTAATCAATCAACGATGAGCTAAGTGAGACAATATCGAATGGTAAAGTTCAATGTGAAAACCCACCTTTGATTTCGAGTTTAGAAGTACATTTGAGACTGATTATCGAGTTAATTGTCATTTTTTGATTACTCGATAATTTTGAACCTTTTGGCCCAACCATCAATTTCATGCAATGAATTTTTTTATATCACGAGTGGTTCATTTATTTCATGAAATTGATGAACCAATTATTTTGTGTAAATTTTCATCATTTCTAACAAATTTAGCATTAAATTATGTTCACTGATTCGCTAAATTTATAATAAATTCATTTGCTTAATGTGAACCGGTTAAGTTTGAGAGTAAACCCGTCGCGTAAATTATCAATGGATAAATAAAAGAATGAACTTTTTAAATTTCAACAATTAATTATGTTTATTTTCATCATCATTTCCAAGTGAACACAGGTTTCATCGTGAATGTTCAGGGCTTATCCGAGAATACTTTGTACGAGATCAATGACTGGTTCAGGTTCTGGGTTTGGTTCGGCTAAAAACACAGAATCAAGAAGGATTATTAGATTTTGAGATAAGTTCACAATCCAAATGTACGGTTAGGTGTGTTACTTACCCATGACAGCAGCGATGGCTGAGGCGAAGGCAACAACGTAGAAGATGAGAGTTTGGGATTCCATTTTAACGGTTAGGTTTGAGTAAGATTTAACTTTGCTTAACACAAGATTGTATAAGAAGACACAAAGAAAATGTTTGATACTCGAAACCCTTTTTGATTCGCCTTATATACCATTTCGGGTTCCATTTTTGAGGAAACACCTGAAAAGATCCGTCAATTGATTTGTCGATTTTTAAATTGTACCATTAATCTTCATCAAAAATATAATTAATCGCCACTCTTGATTATGTTGTAAATTGAAACAAAGGTAAATTAGTAACTTATAATAGTAAAGAGTATTTCCAAGTCACACATTCAGCTGGTTGATTATTTTCTCAATATACAACAATATTTAACATTAATTGGTTTTGATTTGTATTAGGGGATAAAACCACAAAAAAGTAATCAATAAAATAACATTTTGTTGCAAAATTGTCAAATATTCACAAAGAAACCCATTAATCAATATAAATCATTCAAGATGGTTGAGAAACGAGAACAATACTGATCATATGAAAACAATCAATCAAATGGCCTATTCTGGTTGATGATTTTTGTTTAACCAGATTTGGTGCTCCATTAACCTGGTCAGATATTTAACTACAGATGTTTTATTTTGGATAATTTGACTTGAATGAGTAAATACAGAAAGATGAGATTGTACACGAGCGAAAAGGAAATTAATTTAATAACAATGCGAATATCTTATGTTCACAAGATAGATGTTTTCATTTTAAAAAGTTAATTCAATATATTTGTTTTGATTTGTTCATTGGCTTGTTTCACAGGTGAGATAATCTAGTTAAAAAGGGTTTTACAAGAGCTCGGTATGTCCAATGAAATGGTACAGTCCGAGTGAAGCCAAGAAATGATTAAAAGCAAACGTTTGTTCAATAGTTTAAGATCAAGGTAGACAATCCCATAAAATTTGTTTAGTATCTTCAGTCAAAGAGTCCGGGAATTGAATGTCAAACACAATCACAAGATCACCTCTTTTGTCAGTGTCTTTAGGATGAGGTAAACCTTGATTTGGAATCTTTTTAATTGTATTTGGTTTAACTATGTCCGTTAACTTAAGGTGAACTCGTCCTCCAGTAATTGTCGGAGCTTTAACCATGCATCCACATAGAGCCTGAATAGTTGGATAAGAAATAAAAATCTATATTAGTATTGATTTTTCCTTCAAATGATAACCCATTAATATTCAATACACACAATTTCTTGGCAAATGTTCACATCAATTTGATATCATCGAAAAAACTGGTTAATATCAATCTTTGAAATCATTCTAGTCTAAAAGCTGTAAAACTTCAACATTCAAAAAATATTTTCTCAAGGAATCGAGCTATTTCCAGGCATTTGGATTAAGTCGAGATCAAAGCCACTTTTTGTTCACCTAAAATTGACTGATTTCAATGTACGGCTTGAAATAAATTTGATCAATAAATTGATAAATCTTGTCAGTAAAACCTCTATTAGACTCGGTTGCCTCAAAAAACACAATCAGCCTAATCAGCAAGACTCATTGTGACATTATAAATTTGCTAATTTTCTTTGGTATCCATGACAGAATGAGAACATTTTCAACTTGAATGAGTCAAAATTGAAGACATAAACATCCAGGTTGGCATAATTCGTTCACAATTTGCAATCATCATGATGACGAGTTGCGAGGTTTCTTCTGTACTGATGGTAGACATATAAATACATGTGTATACATATAAGTGTGTGTGTGTCTCTCTCTGTGTATATAAATATACATATAACAAGTTAATCCAAATTAACGTAGCGCATTGAAAATAACGAGCAACAGCAAGCACATGATTAAAGTTGCTTGCTATTGATGAAAGAGAGAGTGAAAATGAAGATGAGGAGATGAGATCAAAGTGGTAAAGATGATGAATAAAGTGAAAATGAGAAACAAGAGTAAAAATGATGAAAATTGATGTGATGTGTATTTTGCCCTCTTCCTCTCCATCTTTTCCTCATCTTTTCCTTACCTCTCTCAAAGTTATCTTGGCAATATATTTAACATCAACGCCTTCCCTTTTAAATTGTGAATCAGGTTTATCTCTTATAATGAAAACAATATCAGCTGGAATTCTGTTCGGATTTTGATCACCTTCACGTTGGAAAGTGATTTTGGTTCCTGCCTTCCAACCAGGTTTCACATTTATCGTTAAAACTTTATCCTCTTTACGCGACGATTTACCATCTGGGTTTAATATTTTCTTGGTTATCTTCATCCTTTTCACACAACCTTTCAAGATTTCTTCCAATGTCACATAAAGATCATGTTCAATTGGTGGATCTTGCTTTAAACCAGATTTAGTCCTATTTACATTGGTTGAACCGGGAGTAAATGAATGTGATCTGAAAGGATTGGATCCGGTTCCAGCACCATTTGTGTTTGACCGAGGTCCTAAAAATGGTCCAAAACCATCTGTTTCCATTAGATCATCATCTAGGTCAAAGAATTGAGCTTGTGGTCCTAAACCACCAAAGTTACTGTTGGAATAAAATGGAAGCAAAATTATTAATAAATGATAACATTTTAATTTGGATTTGAGAATTGGAGGGAGAGTTAATTGGTTATTTTGACAGTCAAGTATGTCTGTGAAATTAAATGAACCCTTCTAAATTGGTGCAATTTACATTTTTGGTAAATAAATCGTTGGACTCAAATTTCAACTTGGCTTCAAACCAAACCATAAGATTTGTTACATTTTTCTATATGGACGGAACGAGGTTAGCTAAATCTAATGGAATCAAGTCAGATTGTTGATCAATTGTTTAAATTATTTTCTCAGTGAAATCATTGAAACTTGAAAGAAATCATTTAACCTCATCTATCAATCAAATTTACCACCGCTATGGTTAGTCTAATTTTCACACTAAACTCACAAATTGAGCAAGTCTCAACAATTACCATAACCCTGACAATTACAATTAAAGACAGTAACTACGCTTTCTTAATTTAGCTTTTTTATACATAATTTTTGTCTGGTTAAATCAAATTGGTGAGCAAACTGCTTTTAACATAATTTGATTATTAAGATTGGCTTTTGCAGGCCAAGAGTTCATTTCTGAACATAAATTTGTTGAGATCTTTTGAATCCAAACAATTGAAGATTTTGATAAACAAGGTCAACAACATATTAGTTAATTTGTCGATTGTTTTAAATGTTACAAACTGATTGTCTGATTTGACTCGGTTAGTTAAACCAGAAAAACTCAATTGAAAATGATTGATTGCAATAATCTTTGCCAAACACAGCAGCATTAACAGCACTTATAAGTTATAACAATATACTCGTCTTCAACGTTAAGTTCAATATCAGACTAATCAATGTGCATAATTTGATTTAAAAATTGTATTTTTAATTTTTGGCTGATGTTGACTGATCAACCATTTTCAACGAGTCAATCAAAGTCTGATCATTTTGAAAGGGTTGAAAAACAGAAAAAAAATGTCTCCATTGAAGTACAATTTTGAATTTATCGATAGTCTAGAGTCATCGAGTTTTAGATTGATTGGTTGATTTGTTAATTACAATTTATTTTAAGCAGGAAGAAGTAAAAGTTTCCTTTTTCTCAATTGGGCTTAGTTTTTTTACTATGTCTGAATGCGATGAATGAGGAAGAGAAAGAGAAGATGAAATTGGAATGTTTAGAGGTATTTTTGGAAATGGGTAATATCGTTGTTTAGATGAGTTTTCCTAGCCAATATTTTGTATCTCAGTATTGAAGATATTACTAGGAATAGTCTTCCTGGTGGCAAGTATTACCATGTTTCATTGGATGAAAATAAAGGTGATTTTCTGGTTAACTCAAGGAAACAGGAGAAACAACCAGTTGCTGGTAAAGGAAGGAAATCAATCGCAAGTAATAATAGGTGAAACCTAAGAATGGAAAATTTAAAGCCAAATGACGAAACCAGAAAATCATGAAATGGAAATAATTTTGAAATTATTAAATGCAGGTTGACTGGAAAATACAGCAACTCGCAGACTAAACGACTAAAGCTAATGTAATGCGTAATCGACATGAAGGTTACAAACAGAAATCATATGTTATCAAGCTGATTAAATGGTTGGAAATGATTGCGGATAAAAATACTAGGATATTACATAAGGCAACAAATATCAAATGAAAATCAACCTGTTGACTCAAGTGTGTACGAGCCTGGAATAACAAGAAGTAACAGTTTGGTGTTACACCGGAATAAAATAAGAAAGCAAACTCTACGGATTCAAGGTGGATCAATATCATGAGAGGATGAAGTCATGGTTTGGGTTTGGGTGGAAGATGAAAATACTAACCCAAAAAAGGCTTCAAAAGGATTTTCTGAGCCGAAAAATTGGGCAAAAGTTGCCCTTGGATCACCGTGATAAGTATAAGTAAAACTGGTTCCTCCGCCGTGACCAGGATGACCAGAAGAACCAGAGCAACCTTTCAATCCTTCTTCGCCACACATATCGTACACTTGTCTTTTCTCCTTGTCCGATAAAACATCATAGGCTTCAGCAATCTCTTTGAATTTCTCCTCGGCTCCAGGTGATTTATTTTTATCCGGATGATATTTGAGAGCCAACTTTTTGTAAGCCTTTTTAATTTCTTCTTCACTTGCATTTTTGGACAATCCAAGAATTTTATAATAATCTTTACCAGCTTTAGGAGTCATTGGTATGTATTTAATTAAACTAATTCACTGGTTTAAAATATTAACAATACAAAAGATCTAGATAGGAGGTTTGTTATGATTTAGTAAAGATGAAAAAAAATGGAGAGCTTAAAAGACGTTGACAATGGTGTTGATGGCTGTTGTCGACTTAATGTTTATTGTTTGTTGAACAATGTGAGTAAACACGGGTCATTCTGATACACAATTAGATCCCAATGATGGATGATTAATTAACGAGGTGAAATGATTATTTAGATGAGTAAATAAACAGGGTGAGAAAAAAGCACAATAATTAGAGGCAAAACATTATCAAGTTGACAAGAAAAATAAAGCGCAATGAAAAGGCGAGTAAATAAGCTTATTTTTCAACTGTATTTTTAATGGTATAATAAACTGTTTTAGTTAAAATTGATTTAATGTTCGAGGATCATTAGGTGGTGATGTTGATGATCGGTATAGTTTGACTCTATGAATACACAATCAGGGGCAAGGAATAAAAAAATATAATTTTAACCATTTACTCTTTGAGATTGAGAAGTTTGGGTTAAATCATGTTTTACTTTTCAATATTAAGCCCGTTAACATTATACACTTTAAATCCAATAGAAGATGAAACGAGTAAATAAGAATATTCTGGAGAGAATGATGATAGAGAGAGAGAGCTTTTGGCAAGTTATACTGGAAGGGATGGTTCACCAGTAATTTCATGTACAGTTGAGTGAGTTAAAAGGAAGGAAAGAAAAAAGAGTCAATTTGTTAATCATGGAAGGCGAAAAAGATTGTTCAACTGAATAATAAATAAGCATCAAAACAAATTGAAATCATGCAACTACCGAGGTTATTGTTGTTTTCTAATGCTCATTTGGTGCTCTTGATTGTGAGTCTAATCACGACTTTAAATTATAATTATGACCACAATTTGTAGAAATGATTCATGTTAATAACCAAGAACCCAGTACGTCGATTGTTATCATGATTTGACTTTTTTTCAATAGGTTAACTAAACCGTTATATAAATGCAACCAGTTTGCAATATCGTGTGTAACTGCATAGTAAATGATAGTTTATCAGTTAATTGTTAGCTGATTATATGCATCTACAGTTAAAATCAGGAAAGGTACAATGTTGAAATATCAAAATATTAGACGAGTTAACTTTGCAACAGAAAACAAACACATTATGTGTCGATTGACTTATTCTGTCCGTCAACAAAGCTGGTCACTTATCGAATAAGACTTGATAAAGCTTTTCCAAATCCAAGGTTTTTAATCAGTTAATTTATAAGGTATTGTACATTCAATTACAATTGTTGGCCGTCCTCGAACGATATGATATTGAAAAAATAAGGCAACTCGTGACAATTGAGTCATCATGATTTTCCAAGGGCGAATGTTTTCATGCCGAATTAAATATTGACACCAAATAGTAATTACACAAGACGAAGAGTGTAAGAATAAATTACTTTATATTCTTCTTTTTTGCCTTATTTCTCTTGAGCAATTTTCTACGTTGTCTTGGATGCACCCAAACAGGGAAAGTACCATGTTGATCCATGAGAGTCTTTGCATTGCGCTTTGGCTTTTCAATTTCCATGAAATTTTCATCTGAAAAGAAAGTAAAAATCAGAATCCTGTGTTACCAATTGAATGACTAAATGGTCTAAATTAAGAGTAAACAAACCTTTCTTGTCACTATTAGCCTTTGTTTCTTCAGTTGCTTTCATATCAATTTCTTTAGGTTTAGCTAATTCGATTGATTCATTATTAGCTGCTTCTGCTAACATTTTCTTCAGCCTGTCCAATTCCTTTTGCCCATATCGGACACGTTTTATGGCTCTCATCTTCCTCTTGAATTTACTTCTCAATGATTTCGCCATTTTGATGAATATCCAAACAGTGACAGCACCACAATAAAGATAAACAAACACAAAAATGAGCAGAAAAAGTCACAATTAACTTAATCAACAGTTAATAATCACAAACAAAATATGGAGATGAAATCTTTAAATTTTAACACATGGCTTTGCATCCGAGAAAAAAACAAGAAATTAGACCTAGCGCCATCTGTCGAGTATTTTTAGAGTGGTGTGCCGAAACCCGAATCAAACGCAATTCTAACCATTATCCGAAGTAATGAACGATTTGCTGATAATGAGTGATTTGTGATCAAAGAATATGAATTCACAAAATAATCATACTAACTGAAATTGAATTATTGGGAAATAAACTTTCATAATAGCATTTCGTAAATTATTTACAGTGATATTTATATCTAATGCTGAATTATGCAAGTTCAATTATGAAACAGATCCTCTGAATTTTCTTGAAATTATTTCTGGACTAGAGCTTCTTTCTCAACCTCTGTACTTTTAATCACCTTACATTATTAATTATAAGTTAAATTTGGTGAGAAATTTTTAGCTAAACAAATTATGTGGGATAAATAATTCTGGTAATAAATTAATCAGCAATATTTTGAAATTTTTGTCTAATCCAACAAACTCTGATTAAATACAGATGTATTGAAATTAGATGCATTTGTATTGTATTAGTCACATTTTAATAATAGATATAAATTGAGAAATAAAAATGAGAAATTCAGGTTGAAAATAGAGTTAAAAGACAGATGGCGATGTTAAAGAACTCTTTGAGCGGGAATCTTTGTAGTGAATGGAAGAAAAAGCGCCAAAAGGCAAAGAGAAAACAAGTTTGTTTAAAGTTATTAACCAGAGGACATTTAAACTTGATGTTCACCAGATCTTTAATCTTTGTCGTGTCATATTGTTTTTAACATTGTTTCTTGCCCTTTTAAACTTGATTTGTTAAACTAGTGATTTCATTTGACAAACTCTTCAATCTCCATTGTGTTTTATATGGCTACATCAGTGCGAAAAACCAGAAAAGATGCAATTAGCAAAACTCCAACAAGGAAGACAACTAAGACACCAACCAGGACACCGACCAGGACTCCGACCAAGACACCAACTAAGACACCATCTAAAACACCGACTCGACAAACAAAACTGTCAGAAAGTAAAAGTGCCAGAAAAACAAGGACACCGAAGTCATCTCTAGCATTGAAGAAAAAAAGTGAAGAGGATATAATTTCCAAGTGCAGAACGATAGATAGTTATTTCCAAAAGAAACTCAAAAATCCTACGCGAATAGAGCCCAAAAAACTGACCAAAATCTTTGACGATGTGGCCCGAATTGAAGAAGGACCATTGAAAGGATTACCATCAAGCTTGCTGGAAAAAATTAAAATCAAAAAGCCTGATGACGAGTTAACAGAAAGGAAAAAATTACTACAGAAGCTACCAGAAATGTTGAAAATTGTTCATCTTTATTTTTTGACTAGTCCAAAGCCCATTAAGTTGGAAACTCTAAGTGACAAAGTGCTCGATTCATACTATACTTATATTTCAACCGCAGATATCGAAAAGCAAATCAAAACGATTTGTGAGGTGCTTCCTGAGTGGGTAACAATGGTGAATTTGCGAGGAGTTAATTATATAAAGCCTATTGATAAAACTTTGACTCTCAACCATCTAACTGAGAAAATCGCGAATATAATCAATTCTTAACTTGAATTGGATTACTTTAATATTACATGCAAGTCTTTGCTTCCTGTTTTAATTAGCGAATCAGATCAAATTGTAAATTCATAATTTTTTATCAACTTGTAATTTAAAGAATCTGAGATCACTTGGATTCAAATCTGCTACAATTCAAATGTGAAGACTATCAACTTCTGTGATATATTATAACATTTCATTGAATCTTTAATGAAAAAAAGTTTTTCATTTTTATTGAAAACGATATTTGTAATAAAATGATAATTACCAAGAACGTCTTGAATATTGAACAATAATTTAAATACAAGTTTTGATTTTTTGTATGAAATATGGAAGGTTTATTATTATTAATTTATTTAATGTTTTTTATGTGATGAAATGAAATACATGGTAAATGATAAGTGATGATAGTAGATGATTTAATAATTTATATTAAATCAGCGACATTCATAGGCATTTCGTCAATTTGTGTACTGTAATATTGTTCGATATCTCTAAGGATTCGAATATCATCATTTTTAACAAAATTAATGGCAACACCTTTTCTTCCAAATCGTCCTGATCTACCAATTCTGTGAATATAAAGTTCTCTGTTATTTGGTAAATCATAATTTATCACAAGAGACACTTGTTGTACATCGATACCTCGAGCCCAAACATCAGTAGTTATCAATACACGAGTCTGTCCAGATCGAAATTCTTTCATTATAGCATCTCTTTCTTTTTGTGGCATATCACCATGCATTGATGAGACAGTGAAATTTGCTTCTCTCATTTTCTCGGTTAACCAATCAACCTTTCTTTTGGTATTACAAAATATTACAGCTTGGGTAATGGTCAATGTGTCGTACAAATCACACAAAGTATCAAATTTCCATTCTTCTCGTTCAACGGCAACAAAAAATTGCTTTATACCTTCCAAAGTAAGTTCATCACGTTTAACCAAAATACGTATTGGATCAGTCATAAATTTACTTGTCATTTCCAGAATTTCATGAGGTAATGTAGCCGAAACAAGTACAACTTGGGTAAAAGGTGGTAAATATCTGTATACATCATAAATTTGCTCCTTAAATCCTTTATTTAACATTTCATCTGCTTCATCAAGGACCAACATTTTTATTGATCGTGTTCGTAAATTACGTCTTTTTATCATGTCAAAAACACGACCAGGAGTACCAGAAACAACATGTTGACCATAATCCAATTTTCTTATATCCTCACCAAGATTTGTACCACCAATACATGCATGACATTGGACATTCATATAATCTCCAAGTGCAAGAATTACTTTCTGAATTTGTACAGCCAATTCTCTTGTTGGACTTAAAATCAAAACTTGTGTCTCTCTTATTTGGGTATCAATTGTTTGAAGTATTCCAATGGAAAAGGTAGCTGTTTTACCAGTACCAGATTGAGCTTGACTAATTACATCTCGACCTTTTATAATTGGTTTAATGGCTCTCTGTTGAATTGCTGAAGGTTTCTCAAATCCATAAGCATATATACCACGAAGAAGATCTTGTCTTAATCCCATTCCATCAAATGTAGGTATAACCTCGACATCTTCACTTGTCTCAAATTCAATATGAGATAAATCCTCTGGCAATTCTTGTTTAGATCTACCACTTGAAGAAGCCATCATCGCACAAGATATAACTTGATTCACCGATCACAATTCAAAAATAATATGCAAGAAGATAATTTCAACTTGAGTGTGTGTTTCAAAAGCACTAAAATTAAATAAAGATGGTTACAATTTATACTTTTGTACCTTGTTTTTAAAGAGTTTCAACCAACAAAAATTAAACTGCTTAAGATTTTTCATGCCTTACGCCTGCGTATTTCACTAGATTATTCGCTAGATGGAGCTAAAACTCAAATAAATACACACTCAAAAAGCGCTACACTAGTAGTCAGGGTTAAGTTAACAAAAAAGGGTCAGACTTAAGTTAATTTTTAAGTGTCGCCATCTCGAGCATTTACCGTTTTAAGAGTCACTAAACAATAAAAATCTGAAAAATCAAGTTCGATCTTAAAGGTACTTTTATTTCTTGTTAGATGGCGACTATGAAAAAAATCTCCAATTTTCTTAACTTAACCCTGACTACTAGTGTACTTACAAATATTTTTACTTGGTAATTCATTTTATATTGTTTTTCGATTCACTTACAATTTCTACAAATTCCAACAATTATTATCAATTACTTATTCTGAGTTTTCGTTTTATCCTTTACAATACAGTTTTATCACCATAAAATCTTATAACATTCAAAAAAATATACTTGAATAAACCGCGAGTGTTTCTAATAATATGTGATTGTAATTGGCGGTTTCACAAACGAAGAGCCTTTACATTGTTTCACCAGAGATTATCATAAGGTAATATACTTTGTTATTCTTGTTTTGATTTTCTTCATGTTTAATAGCTATTTTTTTCTTTAATTATAGATAACTATTATAGCATTGTTTTTTATATGTCCACGACAAACCAAATTACATTGGTCATAAGCAATGGAGAGAACTTTAAAGGATAATATTGACAATTCTTCAAGTCGACAAAGTAATGGATCATCACAATCTCGCATTTCTCGTAAAAACCAACTACAATTGGAATCTAAATACAAGCTGATGAATGACGAGATACGACGACTAAAAGAATCTGGAATCAATTCAAAGGAAGTGACAGAGAAATCAAAATTACTTAAAAAGAAACTAAAGCTAGCCAATGAACTCTCAAAGACCGCTTTTGATTCTGGATCTCAAAGATGTATTGAATATGATGCTGAATACTTTTTTAATGGATCTGAAGTTAATCATCTTGTTGTTAAATCACTTCAAGTTGACAGTCAAGCCTTTGATCCTTTGTTTTTTGCTGAAAAACTAAGGACTTATATTGCACCAGATACAAGAATAAGGTTTGTATTTTGTTTATTATACCATATTCAATCTTATGTTTATTTTATCAACATTTCAATACAATATTTGTTTCTTTTCTTGTTTTTTTCAAATTTATATTCAGAGATGATACAATTGACGAAAATGAACTTAAAATTGAAGACTTTGTTGATCTTGGAAAGAAATGTGCTTATTTAACCAACTCTGCGCCAATACTCAATTATTTATATGGATCATTTGAACCAGGTGAAGTTATTATACCAACTAAACAAAGACGAGTTGGTATCCGTAATATACTTGGAGAACCCAAAGAAGAGGCTAAAAAACCTAATTCAAAGGAAGGTATTGATGAAAGTGATGATCTTAAAAATGGTAAAGAAGTTGAACGAGTTTATAAGGAACTGTATGATATGTACAAAAAAGAAAAAGCTCCGATACAATATTTCAAGTCGATTGTTAAACCTGAATCATTTTGTGATACTGTGGAGAGTATATTTTATTCTGCTTTTTTAATCAAAGAAGGAGTACTTGCTGCTAAGGAATCAAAAATTTCTGATGACCAATATGCTGCTTTTATTGAACCACAAGATCCAGAAGAAATTGCAAAATGTCAAGAAAAAAAGAGAAAGAGTAAAAGTAGAAATAATAATGAACATAGTGATTCAGAAGAAAATTCAGAAGATGAAGATGCAGATGAAGATGAAGAAGACGAAGAATCATCATCTAGTCATCAAAGTATTTTATCTTTCTGCATGAATGATTGGAAAGCTTGGACTATCAATTGATATTCAAACATAAATATTGTATCATAGTCTGAATTTCTATTAAATGTTAAATTTTTTGCAACCTATTGTGCTGGCGTTTATTTTTCGCAGTAATCCAAATATTACAATATCATACAAAAATTTGGCATTCTTGATGCAAAATGTTTTCAATTAAATCGAAATGGTTCAATGAGAAAGTGTGCCTTGCAATATTAATTTCGTCAGGTGATTTAGCAATGACAGGTTACATCAAATTCAAAACAATCATCGAAAGTATAGTGCAGCTGATTAGTCATTAATATTCATTAATTGAGACCAAGATAATCATCCATCAAGGTTCCAATAGCAAAAATATCTTTAGCATCAACTCTTAATCCAACTATTTTCAATCGTATCTCATCGTCTTGTTGAATGACAATATCTTCATCTACTGTTTTATAGCATGGTGGAGACTGATTGGCATCGAACTGCATATCAGCTGGAATAGAGTGTCTTGAAATAAAACAGGATAGTGGACCGATTTCTGTAAAAATTCCAACTTTGTTAACTTGCGTTACGACAGCATCTAACACTTCACCTTTAAATGGCCTAAAGACAATAGCCCGGTATTTTATGGGATACAGGACGAAACCAGAGTTTTGTTGTATCAGTCCATGGCCAATATGATCGATTGTTGTCACAGCAATTATAAATCCATATTTGCCGGTACAGGAGCCTTCCACTTCACTAAATAGCTTTTGCTTGACTACATCTAAAAGCTGTGGACCAAAATATTTAGGATGAAGTTGAACCTCATGTTCAAGAGCTATATGATAGAACATTATCTAAAGCTGGTGAAGTTAATTAAACAATAAGATGAAATGAATATGGTGGAAATTGATGAAACGAGGATAAGAATGACAACAAAACAATTCAAAACGAAGCGGATAATGGTTTTTCACGCTAACATATGTACGACCAACAGACTGGTTACTGTAACCAAGTAACCCAAATTTTTAGGGAGGGAAAATCAAAGGACTATAATTTATTTTTGATTGAATGATATTTTTTTGTTGTATTAATAACATTGCATTCACGCCTAATTTTTAGAATGTTGATTCATGACTTTGCTAACTGTTTTAATACAAAATTTCGCATTTTGATTTCTTTAGCCTTCATTGATTTGCAATTTTAAGCAAGAAATAATTGTGATGCAGTGAAAATTATTTTTGATGCTCGTTTCTGAATCCAAGAAGAAAAGCACTTCAATTAAAATAAAATTATTTTCCCAATTTATGAACTTTTAATCACCTAACATTATTAATTACAAGTAACTTTTGATAAGAAATTTATAGCTGGACAAATTATGTGGGATAAATAATTCTGGTAATAAATTAATCAGCAATATTTTGAAATTTTTGTCTAATCCAACAAACTCTGATTAAATACAGATGTATTGAAATTAGATGCATTTGTATTGTATTAGTCACAATTTAATAATAGATATAAATTGAGAAATAAAAATGAGAAATTCAGGTTGAAAATAGAGTTAAAAGACAGATGGCGATGTTAAAGAACTCTTTGAGCGGGAATCTTTGTAGTGAATGGAAGAAAAAGCGCCAAAAGGCAAAGAGGAAACAAGTTTGTTTAAAGTTATTAAACAAAAGACATTTAAACTTGGTGCTCACTAGATCTTTAACTTTTGTCGTGTTATATTGTTTTCAACATTTTTTGACTTTTGTTTCATAGTTTTTTGCCTCGATTAGTAATTTAATTTTTTTGTGAATAATGCTGCCATCAGTGTTTAAAGCTATGAAAGATGCAACATCAATTACGACACCGTCTAAAACACCATCTAAAACACCATCTAAAACATCACTTAAAACACCATTCAAAACACCATCTACAACACCATCTAAAACCCCGAACAAAACACCAACTCGTCCATCAAAATCATCATCAAGCCTAAGTTCTAAAAAACTACGTACACCTAAATCAACTACAACAACAAAATCTAAAAGGAAAAATGATTTGGACATTATTGCTAAATGCAAAACAATAGACAGCTATTTCCAAAGGAAAGTTAAACAACCGACAAAATTGGAACCCAAAAAATTGTCAAAATTTTTCGACGATGTTGCCAGAATTGAAGAGGGTCCATTGAAAGGATTACCAACCAGCTTACTTGACAAAATTAAACCCAAGAAGCCTGATGACGGACAGGCCGAAAGAAAAAAATTGCTGCAAAAGTTACCTGAACTGTTGAAAATTGTTCATCTTTATTTTCTGACTAATCCGAAACCAATTCAGTTAGGAATATTGATAGAAAAATGCATTAGTTCTTATTATACGTATATTTCAGTGCCGGACGCTGAAAAACAGATGCGATTGACCTGTGAATTGTTTCCTGAATGGTTAACTATAATATCTATTAGAAAAGTTGAATTTGTTAAGCATATCGATAAGAAAATATCTTTAAATCAAATAAATGAAAAACTTCAGAACCTCATCAATTCTTAGAACCAAGGATAATCTATTAAGATGCATTAATCTATTAAGATGCATGAATTAATCATGACAAATCATGAATGAATCTCAGATTGTAAACATGTATAAATTGAATTATTATACAAAATAAATTATTTACACTACTTAAATTCGTCTTCGATGTTTTTATTTCAAATGCCAAACAACAAATTATATTGACACACAAATATCGAAAAAAAAATAATTTCGTGGATGGACAGAATTGTTGATACAGCAGTGTTTATATATAATATCGTGCATTAACGCTAACAAGTAAGTAACTTATAAGTATAAGATTGGTCCGGATTAATGAATGATATGTTTTTTGACTTGAGATAATAGTTACACTTTGGAGTGTTTATTATTTATGTTTGAATATCAATTGATAGTCCAAGCTTTCCAATCATTCATGCAGAAAGATAAAATACTTTGATGACTAGATGATGATTCTTCGTCTTCTTCATCTTCATCTGCATCTTCATCTTCTGAATTTTCTTCTGAATCACTATGTTCATTATTATTTCTACTTTTACTCTTTCTCTTTTTTTCTTGACATTTTGCAATTTCTTCTGGATCTTGTGGTTCAATAAAAGCAGCATATTGGTCATCAGAAATTTTTGATTCCTTAGCAGCAAGTACTCCTTCTTTGATTAAAAAAGCAGAATAAAATATACTCTCCACAGTATCACAAAATGATTCAGGTTTAACAATCGACTTGAAATATTGTATCGGAGCTTTTTCTTTTTTGTACATATCATACAGTTCCTTATAAACTCGTTCAACTTCTTTACCATTTTTAAGATCATCACTTTCATCAATACCTTCCTTTGAATTAGGTTTTTTAGCCTCTTCTTTGGGTTCTCCAAGTATATTACGGATACCAACTCGTCTTTGTTTAGTTGGTATAATAACTTCACCTGGTTCAAATGATCCATATAAATAATTGAGTATTGGCGCAGAGTTGGTTAAATAAGCACATTTCTTTCCAAGATCAACAAAGTCTTCAATTTTAAGTTCATTTTCGTCAATTGTATCATCTCTGAATATAAATTTGAAAAAAACAAGAAAAGAAACAAATATTGTATTGAAATGTTGATAAAATAAACATAAGATTGAATATGGTATAATAAACAAAATACAAACCTTATTCTTGTATCTGGTGCAATATAAGTCCTTAGTTTTTCAGCAAAAAACAAAGGATCAAAGGCTTGACTGTCAACTTGAAGTGATTTAACAACAAGATGATTAACTTCAGATCCATTAAAAAAGTATTCAGCATCATATTCAATACATCTTTGAGATCCAGAATCAAAAGCGGTCTTTGAGAGTTCATTGGCTAGCTTTAGTTTCTTTTTAAGTAATTTTGATTTCTCTGTCACTTCCTTTGAATTGATTCCAGATTCTTTTAGTCGTCGTATCTCGTCATTCATCAGCTTGTATTTAGATTCCAATTGTAGTTGGTTTTTACGAGAAATGCGAGATTGTGATGATCCATTACTTTGTCGACTTGAAGAATTGTCAATATTATCCTTTAAAGTTCTCTCCATTGCTTATGACCAATGTAATTTGGTTTGTCGTGGACATATAAAAAACAATACTATAATAGTTATCTATAATTAAAGAAAAAAATAGCTATTAAACATGAAGAAAATCAAAACAAGAATAACAAAGTATATTACCTTATGATAATCTCTGGTGAAACAATGTAAAGGCTCTTCGTTTGTGAAACCGCCAATTACAATCACATATTATTAGAAACACTCGCGGTTTATTCAAGTATATTTTTTTGAATGTTATAAGATTTTATGGTGATAAAACTGTATTGTAAAGGATAAAACGAAAACTCAGAATAAGTAATTGATAATAATTGTTGGAATTTGTAGAAATTGTAAGTGAATCGAAAAACAATATAAAATGAATTACCAAGTAAAAATATTTGTAAGTAGCGCTTTTTGAGTGTGTATTTATTTGAGTTTTAGCTCCATCTAGCGAATAATCTAGTGAAATACGCAGGCGTAAGGCATGAAAAATCTTAAGCAGTTTAATTTTTGTTGGTTGAAACTCTTTAAAAACAAGGTACAAAAGTATAAATTGTAACCATCTTTATTTAATTTTAGTGCTTTTGAAACACACACTCAAGTTGAAATTATCTTCTTGCATATTATTTTTGAATTGTGATCGGTGAATCAAGTTATATCTTGTGCGATGATGGCTTCTTCAAGTGGTAGATCTAAACAAGAATTGCCAGAGGATTTATCTCATATTGAATTTGAGACAAGTGAAGATGTCGAGGTTATACCTACATTTGATGGAATGGGATTAAGACAAGATCTTCTTCGTGGTATATATGCTTATGGATTTGAGAAACCTTCAGCAATTCAACAGAGAGCCATTAAACCAATTATAAAAGGTCGAGATGTAATTAGTCAAGCTCAATCTGGTACTGGTAAAACAGCTACCTTTTCCATTGGAATACTTCAAACAATTGATACCCAAATAAGAGAGACACAAGTTTTGATTTTAAGTCCAACAAGAGAATTGGCTGTACAAATTCAGAAAGTAATTCTTGCACTTGGAGATTATATGAATGTCCAATGTCATGCATGTATTGGTGGTACAAATCTTGGTGAGGATATAAGAAAATTGGATTATGGTCAACATGTTGTTTCTGGTACTCCTGGTCGTGTTTTTGACATGATAAAAAGACGTAATTTACGAACACGATCAATAAAAATGTTGGTCCTTGATGAAGCAGATGAAATGTTAAATAAAGGATTTAAGGAGCAAATTTATGATGTATACAGATATTTACCACCTTTTACCCAAGTTGTACTTGTTTCGGCTACATTACCTCATGAAATTCTGGAAATGACAAGTAAATTTATGACTGATCCAATACGTATTTTGGTTAAACGTGATGAACTTACTTTGGAAGGTATAAAGCAATTTTTTGTTGCCGTTGAACGAGAAGAATGGAAATTTGATACTTTGTGTGATTTGTACGACACATTGACCATTACCCAAGCTGTAATATTTTGTAATACCAAAAGAAAGGTTGATTGGTTAACCGAGAAAATGAGAGAAGCAAATTTCACTGTCTCATCAATGCATGGTGATATGCCACAAAAAGAAAGAGATGCTATAATGAAAGAATTTCGATCTGGACAGACTCGTGTATTGATAACTACTGATGTTTGGGCTCGAGGTATCGATGTACAACAAGTGTCTCTTGTGATAAATTATGATTTACCAAATAACAGAGAACTTTATATTCACAGAATTGGTAGATCAGGACGATTTGGAAGAAAAGGTGTTGCCATTAATTTTGTTAAAAATGATGATATTCGAATCCTTAGAGATATCGAACAATATTACAGTACACAAATTGACGAAATGCCTATGAATGTCGCTGATTTAATATAAATTATTAAATCATCTACTATCATCACTTATCATTTACCATGTATTTCATTTCATCACATAAAAAACATTAAATAAATTAATAATAATAAACCTTCCATATTTCATACAAAAAATCAAAACTTGTATTTAAATTATTGTTCAATATTCAAGACGTTCTTGGTAATTATCATTTTATTACAAATATCGTTTTCAATAAAAATGAAAAACTTTTTTTCATTAAAGATTCAATGAAAATAATATATCACAGAAGTTGATAGTCTTCACATTCGAATTGTAGCAGATTTGAATCCAAGTGATCTCAGATTCTTTAAATTACAAGTTGATAAAAATTTATGAATTTACAATTTGATCTGATTTTCTAATTAAAACAGGAAGCAAAGACTTGCATGTAATATTAAAGTAATCCAATTCAAGTTAAGAATTGATTATATTCGCGATTTTCTCAGTTAGATGGTTGAGAGTCAAAGTTTTATCAATAGGCTTTATATAATTAACTCCTCGCAAATTCACCATTGTTACCCACTCAGGAAGCACCTCACAAATCGTTTTGATCTGCTTTTCGATATCTGCGGTTGAAATATAAGTATAGTAAGAATCGAGCACTTTGTCACTTAGAGTTTCCAACTTAATGGGCTTTGGACTAGTCAAAAAATAAAGATGCTCTTTATCAGCTATGCTGATTCCTACTTACGAAATGCCTTGAGCACCATGTCAACCAGTCAACAAAATGAATTCCGAACTCGAGCTCGTTGTTGTTCGATGTGGTGATGAGGAAGCTATTTCTCAACTTAAATCATACATTGAATCACACCCTGAAGACAAACACTTCATCATGCTGACTCCTACTTACGAAATGCCATGCGAACCAAGAATGTAGACAAGCAAGTCATCAGAAGAAATGCCCAATCGGGAAAAAGTCAATGGAAAGAGCCAAAGATGACTTACTCTCGAAACATTGAATTCTCCCGAAGAGCCATCTTAGGTAAAATTGGTTTAAACTACGAAATTGATTCAATTGTTGACAATGGAAGAGAAATGCCATCCTGGGCTGTTTTGAACTCATCTATTGCTCTCCAACAAACTAACCAACTCAACTTCGAATTAGGTCTTCGTCAAGAAGGTATGGATAAACTTGCCGTCCAATTGTTCGACAAGGTTAACCAAATCAAGATAAAGGACTTGGAGAAGATCGTTGAAGAAGTTAGAGAAAAGCAAGACTTTGAGCAACTTGTTCGGGAATTGACTAAGATCATTGAAGAAATCCAACGATCAGGCCAATTCTCTGTTTGTAGCAAGACCAATGGTATCATCCTCTTCTACTGGAATAGTGTCACAAGCCCCTCTCAAACCACGAGAATCTCTAAGACGAATCGTTTAGCTTTAGCTACAGAAACCTTTAGCTTCTGGTCTTGCCCTCCGATACAAACATGAAGGATAATTTATTCATGGCATCAAAGCTTCACTCAAATCTCAAGCAACCGCTGCTAAAAGGCGTTATTGATTGCAACTTTTGCATTCTTTTACGAATTAATTCTCGCTAAGACTATTGCCAGTTAAATCACTAAAAGGATTGCTTCTAAAAAGACACAACTAACACAATTGCAACATTTATGCACAAGTTGACACAAATACTGGGAATAAAATGGGCAAAAACGGGCTAAAATGAATTTCTTTCTCATTTAGATGCTGTAGGCTTGTAAGGGGATCAAAACTGAGTCCAGTTACGTGATTTTAAAGTTTTTCCGATCTGCAATTGTCGAGAAAATTGCGCTTGAAGCTCAAACTTCGATTGCCTTTTGTACGATTATGGAAGCAAATTTCTTCATGAGACTTATTTGTATTGATGTAACTTTTAATAAAAAAACCATAAAATGACCTTATTTTGAGAAATAAAGTTTTATATTTTCTGTAAAACAGATCAGTTCGACTTTTATCCAAACCGACTTATTTGTGTGACCGAAATAGTTAGAGAGCTGAAATTTATTGTTACACCATAAAAATAGTTGGCTAATATCATGGGTTGAATACTTGTCTCATTTTTTCAGTGGCTCTCTTGATTTTGGCCATTGGCCTGAAAACTTTGAACGTCATTATTTCGAGAATGGCATCACCTACAGTCACCATTCTTCGGCCAAACATTAGATTGCACTATTGACTATAACTTAATAAGACTTAATTCCTAAGAAAATCTGATCTGATTTATTTAATAATGAATATCCTGTCAACACATAAGATTTGTGTTTTAATAACCATTTAACTTTATAAATCTGGCTCAAATCTGGTAACATAGCTAAAACAATGTTATAACTTATTTTGTAGCGAATTGAAAAATTTAATATTCTAGGAAATTATCACACATAATAAGAACTAATGTTCGGTCAAAGAATGATCATTGTAGGTGATGCCATTCTCGAAATAATGAGGCCCAAATTTTTCAGGCTAATGACCAAAATTGAGAGAATTATCAATAAATTGAAAAAATGTTTTTGTCCACAGTATTTATAAACAATTTTTATGGGCTAACAATAAGTTTCAGGTCTCTAACTATTATTGTCACAGAAAGAAGTCGGTTTAAGTGAAAATCGAACTAATCAATTTGTTTAGCGATAGAAAATTTTATTTATAGAAATAAGTCCATTTTATTGTTTGTTATTAAAAGTTAAATCAATAAAAACAAGTTTCATGAAAAAATCTGTTTCCATAATTGCATTAAATGCGATCGAAGTTTCAGCTTCAAGCGCGATTTTCTGGCAAACTGAAGACCAGAAAACCTTTTAAAGCACGCGAATGGACTAAGTTTTCATCCCCTTACAAACCTACAGCATCTTAATTTGATAGAAATTCATTTTAACCCGTTTTTGCCCATTTTATTCCCAGTATTTGTGTCAATTTGTGCATAAATGTTGCAATTGTGTTAGTTGTGTCTTTTTAGAAACAATTCACTAAAATGATTGTCAACTTCAATGTTGTTATAGATGGACTTCATTCTCTGACTCTATCTGGTCTTGAAATGGAATCCTTTCAAATTTAGATGCTGTAGGTTTGTAAAGGGATCAAAATTGAGTTCATTTGCGTGATTTAAAAGTTTTTCCGATCTGCAATTGTCGAGGAAATCGCGCTTGAAGCTGAAACTTCGATTGCCTTTTGTACGATTATGGAAGCAAATTTCTTCATGAGACTTATTTGTATTGATGTAACTTTTAATAAAAAACCATAAAATGACCTTATTTTGAGAAATAAAGTTTTATATTTTCTGTAAAACAGATCAGTTCGATTTTTATTCAAACCGACTTATTTCTGGGACCGAAATAGTTAGAGACCTGAAACTTATTGTTAGTCCATAAAAATTGTTTACACACACCATGGATTGAATCATTTTTTCAATTTTTCATTCGTTCTCGCTATCTTGGCCATTGGTTCGAAAACTTTGAAACTCAATATTTCGAGAATGGCATCACTTACAATCACCAGCCTTTGAGCAAAAATTAGATTCTATTATGGACTATAATCTATTATAATGTTGAATGATTGCAGACTGAATAGATAGAGATATAGCACTGTAACACTCATGCTGTCAGATATGATTTTTGTTTTGCAAAGGTAAATTTTACTTATAATGTGTTATAAGAATATTTATTAATAGATTAATTATCTCAGATTTTCTTCAAGATTAAATCATATATTGTTATAAAGCATGATAAAATCTAATGTTCAGTAATGAAATGGGGATTGTAGGTGCTACGCATATCGAAATAATGAGGTTCAAATTTTTAAAGCCAATGGCCAAAATAAAGAGAATTGATGAAAAATTCAGAAAGTTATTCAATCCATTGTTTGCACTAACAACTTTTATGGACTAACAATAAATTTCAGCTCTCTAACTATTTCGGTCACACAAATAAGTCGGTTTGGATAAAAGTCGAACTGATCTGTTTTACAGAAAATATAAAACTTTATTTCTCAAAATAAGGTCATTTTATGGTTTTTTTATTAAAAGTTACATCAATACAAATAAGTCTCATGAAGAAATTTGCTTCCATAATCGTACAAAAGGCAATCGAAGTTTGAGCTTCAAGCGCAATTTTCTCGACAATTGCAGATCGGAAAAACTTTAAAATCACGTAACTGGACTCAGTTTTGATCCCCTTACAAGCCTACAGCATCTAAATGAGAAAGAAATTCATTTTAGCCCGTTTTTGCCCATTTTATTCCCAGTATTTGTGTCAACTTGTGCATAAATGTTGCAATTGTGTTAGTTGTGTCTTTTTAGAAGCAATCCTTTTAGTGATTTAACTGGCAATAGTCTTAGCGAGAATTAATTCGTAAAAGAATGCAAAAGTTGCAATCAATAACGCCTTTTAGCAGCGGTTGCTTGAGATTTGAGTGAAGCTTTGATGCCATGAATAAATTATCCTTCATGTTTGTATCGGAGGGCAAGACCAGAAGCTAAAGGTTTCTGTAGCTAAAGCTAAACGATTCGTCTTAGAGATTCTCGTGGTTTGAGAGGGGCTTGTGACACTATTCCAGTAGAAGAGGATGATACCATTGGTCTTGCTACAAACAGAGAATTGGCCTGATCGTTGGATTTCTTCAATGATCTTAGTCAATTCCCGAACAAGTTGCTCAAAGTCTTGCTTTTCTCTAACTTCTTCAACGATCTTCTCCAAGTCCTTTATCTTGATTTGGTTAACCTTGTCGAACAATTGGACGGCAAGTTTATCCATACCTTCTTGACGAAGACCTAATTCGAAGTTGAGTTGGTTAGTTTGTTGGAGAGCAATAGATGAGTTCAAAACAGCCCAGGATGGCATTTCTCTTCCATTGTCAACAATTGAATCAATTTCGTAGTTTAAACCAATTTTACCTAAGATGGCTCTTCGGGAGAATTCAATGTTTCGAGAGTAAGTCATCTTTGGCTCTTTCCATTGACTTTTTCCCGATTGGGCATTTCTTCTGATGACTTGCTTGTCTACATTCTTGGTTCGCATGGCATTTCGTAAGTAGGAGTCAGCATGATGAAGTGTTTGTCTTCAGGGTGTGATTCAATGTATGATTTAAGTTGAGAAATAGCTTCCTCATCACCACATCGAAGAACAACTTTAAGCACTCGAGTTCGGACTTCATTTGGTTGACTGGTTGACATGGTTCGCAAGGCATTTCGTAAGTAGGAATCAGTATAGCTGATAAAGAGCATCTTTATTTTTTGACTAGTCCAAAGCCCTTTGGTTAATCTTGTCGAACAATGCGATGGCAAGTTTATCCATAACGTCGCAACTCTTAACTTGAAAGTCAAAGTTTTTTATTTAAATGAATGTTGCATCTGATATTTTTGTTTTAGTCAAGTTCGTCCAAAATATAACATTGGTTTATTTAATTTTCTCTTATTTAATCGTTACAAAATCTAGTTTAGTCACAATATTTACTAGTACATTCATCTCATTAAGATTTTTATGGTTTTGGTGCAATTACATAGTTATATCGATTTGATCCAAACGCTCAATAAACACTTCAATATACTGATTGCCAAGTTAGTTCTCAACGTTGATGTGCGAATATTTGAAGCGTTTCGTTCATCATGACGTTCATCATATCAGAAATGTTGTCTCTAAGAGTTTTTTTCGGATCGAATCCATGTCCTTTGTAGGCTTCCAATATCTTTTTGACTATATCCACGAGAGATTCGTCTTTAACTGTCAAATATATTTTATTATCAATAAATGTTAGTTAAACCATTTCAATGAAAAGTAAAATTGTGCGACTATGAATGCTCACCTCCAAGTCTGTCCAGATAATTATTAACAATGTTTTGTAGATCTGAATCAACCCTCTTTGAAGCACCAAGCCCTAGATAATGAAAGATGAAATCAAATCTTATAAATATTGAATAACAAGAATAATTCAAGGTATAAACAAGTTCAAAGCAGAAGTGATACAAACCTGAATCTTTGATATCCGAAAGACCATTGTTAACCGATTCAATCAACATTTCTTTCACTCTGTTTTTGAGGAAATCTAACAAAGTAATTAAAGCATGAAACAGAAAACAATCAAGTAAAATTTAATTAAAAGATGATTAAGCATTTATACTTACATGGAAACGGCAATTTAGCAAATAAATCATTGGTCAAATTGGCAACATTTTGACCAACTGACTTTGTTTCATCAAAACCTGCAAGAAAAGAGGTAAATGAAAACATTGAAAACATTGTAATGTAAATATAAAGTTAAATTGAACCAATAAAACAATTTACCTGGAAGCTCTGATTTCAACAAACTAACAACATTGTTTACAATACTTGTCCTTAAATTTTCATATGGATCCAGCCCTGAATTTATACAAATTAAATCGTCAAAGAAAATAATTTGATTGCCATTTCTTACCTGAAAAAGGTCCGAAAGTGAAAGCTTTTTCAACAAACTGGACAACATTTTGTTCAATTGTACCATTAACACTCCAACCTGGAAAATAAATGTTGATTTATTTATGGACACAAAGCACTTATTTTCCTCTCACCTGGAATATTTCTTTCTAACTGTTCCACATGATCACCAACCAATTGAACAAACTCATTTAAATATCTATTTGGTTCTTTTACTGAATATAAAGTGAAAATAAAATGATTACAAACAAAACTTTACAAGCCAATATTGATGCCTTACCATCGGTTGAAGTGGTAACGACACTGAAAACACTGAGTAAAGTGATTGATAAACTTGAAACTTTCATGTTTACAATTGAGATGAGAATGGTTTATTATTAAATTAACAAAGTGAAAAAGAAAGTTAAATTACTGGGGAAAGTTGAAAACTAATACTGAAACCAAATTGGTTTGAGGCTTTTATTTTAACTGATCTGTAGATTTGTCTCAACGATTAAAGTTTACTATTGCAAATTGCAAGTGTGATTAACGTAATTCTGATTGACCTCGGCCACTAACATTTGTTTATTCAGTGATTAACTAAAGGTTTATAACATTGAAAACATCGTTATTACTTGGTTACGATTCCTGATTGCTGGGTCTTGCCTGATAACCGATCAACATAAGCATTAGGCAAAAGCGTTGAATAACATTGAAGCCTTTTTTGTTATTACAAACTTGTTGAGCAAATCAACTAGAAATTTTGTTCAATTACAATGATTCTTTATTATTTAAAATAAACTCAGAAGCACAAATAATAATTTAATAATAATATTTTATTCAATTAATCAATAAGAAATGAGCCATTGTTATGTTTATTAACCATTGAAATATCTGAACTTGCTCTGGTTAATTACATGAAAGTTGTGTCATGAAAATATCAATATTCAATCAACCTTTATTTGATTCGGCAATCATTAGTTTCCATGATATACACGAAATATTGATTGAGAAACTAATGATTAGTATATAAAGTAATCTTATGATCTTGTAACAAATAATTGATGAATATCTTTTCATTCCATTGATAATTAATTTGGTGACAATCTTGAACCTCTTTTGAACCATCCATGATTACAATATGGATTTACTTTACCATACAAGCTAATTTTTATTATCAGAACCAATTTTTGTTGATGGAAATATTATAATATAATAAAGAAATGAGTGGTGAAAAAATGATGTTGACTTTTCCTGATATTAATTATAAACAATTCCATTCAAGAAATGCAAGAAAAACCGGAAGCGCGTTTCATTTATAATTTAGTGCAAGTGCTTATGTAAAGTATTCACCTTTTAAATGTTTAAGAAACAAATTAGTTCTTTATTGATCAATAATTAATATCACTACTTTGGGAATTTTTGCTTTTGAATCAACTATTAATAAAAGTTCTTTTTATTCATTAATATTTTTCTTAATTTACACGATGATTTATTCGATATTCAAGATTAGGATAGCATATATAAGATTCGATAGAGAATGTTGCTCGTTTTCATGAAGATTGATTTAAGAGCCAAGTTATGTTCATTATTGATTTTCTAACGTTTTTTCTGAAATCAGAACATGTTTCCTTGACGTTTTTGTTGATCTCGTTGTTTCTTATAACACTGATTTGCAATATGTCCAACCTTTTGGCAGTAATAGCAAGTAACATTGGTGCGGGCACGCTGATTGTAATTTACTGAATTCTGTATAAACTCTTTCAGCATATCTACCATTTCAGCTATCTGCGATTTGACCGTTGATGGGGACGAAGCTGATATGATGTTAGTTGAGGCATTAGCATTCACCACAGCGGCAGGCGTATATTTAGCGACATTATAACAGTATGAAGATGAAGCGAATATGTTGTTATTATCAGGCGCACCATTATACCTGTGTTGATCGGCAGCAGGATCAGTCTTTGAATGATCACAAGGTTTGAGAGACAAATTTGCATTAGCTACAGTCACATACCTGTAAGGCAGATCATGGCGATCCACATCTCCGTAGCAAATCGGTAAATTACCATTGTTCATCCGAGAGTTTTCTTCTGCAATTCGAGCTCTTTCAATAAGTTTGTCAAAAGTTTGTATGTCATCGAGTCGGAATCTTAGAAATTCTATATATATTTCTCTTCTGAATCTCTCAATACAAGTTGTTACAAAAGTTTGGAAGTCTATATTCGCTTTCTTGGCATAATAAAACATTTTACTACAAAAATCTATCACAAATTCGTTTTCTTCTTGTCTAGTGGTATAGAACCGTTCAAAGTAGTTCACATGTCCTACGGGGGAATAGCAACGTACCATAAGTTCTTTGAATTCCTTCCAATCTTTAGGTCGAGTCTCGGGTTTTTCAAAAATTGAATCATACCACGATGCAACATGGGCGTGAAGGTAACATCTTACTTTTTGTAGACGTCGATTATCATCCCAATATGATTGTTCCGTTTTTGCTTCGAAATCATTGATCCAATCACTTACATTAAATTTCGAACAAACGAAAGTTGGCACTGGTATCACCCGAGATCCAGCTATGACAGACTCTAAAACAGTTTTAAAATCGTCTATTCCAATGGTGATCATCCCATTTTCCAGTTTTACACTCATTGTAGTTGACCGCTATCCCACCGCTACCAGCAAGTTCAACGAAAGTAAGGTTACCGTAATCAACGATAGGAATATACTTAGAAAGACAACTACCCAAGGCACGATTAACTAACGTTTAGAGATAACAATTAATGACGAGTACAATACAGTTCACTTTAAGAGTTTTCAATCATTTTCATATGCTTATATACCAGAAAAGGGGTTTTCATTAATACACCATGTTACAAATATAGTCAACAATTAAAGCTCAATCAACATCATCAATCGATGGGAAAATATCTTACAAACCATATTAGGCAAATCAATTACATTACAATCGTTGAAGCGTTTGGCCATAATAACGAAACAATAGACGTTTCTTGCTTACTGTGTAATAGTTTCGGTTGATACCTGTTTACTTCAATTGCGTCTAAAACACCATTTGAATTGCTAGTTACACTCGAAAATAGATTACCAAAACTTCCATCTTATATTCATAATATTCATCATTAAATTCAAGACTCATAAATATTTTCTTTTCACTCCACATGATGGTGTTACTGGTTGATGCAAAAATATCAATAAATCTTGCTAGTTACTTGAAATTAAACTGAAGAGAAACAGTTTGATGTTCCCTGTCGATGGAAATGATTTTCAATAATGAAATTTTATTTTTCCAAATGAAATATAAACGACTTTTACCTACTCGAACTCTATGCCTTTATCGTAAAACTTGAAGAAGATATTTTCATTTCATTTCATTCTAAATTTATACAAAATTTGAAACCATTTACTCTGAAAAGATAAAATTGAATTTCGAGCTCAACATTTCTGTACAAGTCAAAGAGATGTAAAAGGTACATGTATCTCTAAGGTAACTATTATAAAGGTAGAGTGATGAGAATTTGTTAAAATTAGATAAAAAGATGTAAGAAGCATAAAAGCATAAACCATTTCAGCAAAACTAATAACTTGTAAAAGCAACGAAAACAAACTTCAATTGAAACAATGTTAACAAGAAGACGCAAAATAAATAAAGATACTCAGAGGTACAATTAAAGACTGACCTTTACCTTTCCAAATAAACCAGAGGTTATAATTGTACAGTAAACAATCTTTAGCAAAGTTGAAATGAAAAAGGATTGAAAGCAAATTCATTAAACTTCATCGACTGCAATTGAATCAAATTAAATCACAAACAAAAAATGAGCTTTAATTTGAGTTGCCATTGATTTATGGAACACACATTTGTCGAGTCAGCCGTTCCACTCTCACCATAAACATATCATTTATTCAAAACATTCATCATCATTATCATTATCATAATAAACAATCAATTATTAACCAGTTGGTGTTTTACCTGAAAAAAGCAAAACTAGAAAAAATAACGGGAATAAAGTTGCCATAAAGCTGAGGAAATAAGTTCATTTGCAAGTTAAAAATC
Source organism: Tetranychus urticae (assembly GCF_039701765.1). NCBI lineage: Eukaryota > Metazoa > Arthropoda > Arachnida > Trombidiformes > Tetranychidae > Tetranychus > Tetranychus urticae. The sequence continues at coordinate 16,073,493 of NC_142958.1, read as the reverse complement.
AATTTTTCCCTGAAACATTTTTTTCTTCTTCTCAACCTTTTTCAAAACTGGGAAAACATGATTTACCTTTTTTTGCCCTTTGAAATGCTAATGAAGTCGGCCTTTGATTTATGTAATTTCATGTTCATTAGACCTTGCTATTGATTGTATTCAATCAAATTTGTTTCCATTCATTTCCAATGTATTCCCATGGTTGCTACTTTACCTTTTCTTAACCTTTCAAAGGTTCAGTTGATTGCGTGTTTCCATCCCCTGTCAGCATGAAACATACAATAATTATCCTTTCCTTGACTCTCAACATCTCAACCTGACTCTTCTTTACCTGTAGGCAATTCACTGTTGTATTTGCTCGTTAGACACACCTTATTGTCTTTTCCTCTTTTCGCTTTGACAATTGAATTGATTAGTTGAAGAGGAAAACAGACAATTACTTGAAAATTTTGAATCAACCAAAGACTTTAACTCAATCCCATTGTATTCATCAACATTTTTCTCAACCTTTAATGATAATCCATCAGATCAGATATCAGAAGTTCAAGTGAAAATTTCTTCCCATATTTACTGAAATACTTTCCAACCCATTATTTACACTCTCAGTCAATCAAATTAAATCCAATGTGCAATTTGATGCTTCGACAAAGTCAACACTTGAATAGATTTAAAAATAAACTCAACACATCAGTACATTTAGTATAACAAATATCTTTAATAGTAAATTCAAAGCTTAAGGTTAAATATTTTCTCATTACTTGTATTAAACATCTTTATTAATCATTAGAGAAGAACTTTGAATCCATTCGATGAACATGAGCAATGCTTGGATTTTTCGTCACCATGGATTGAACTTTACTTTGAACGTCAACTTTAAATTACATTTTGATTAAAAAAGTCCAAAAAACCATTTTCGCTTCGCTCTGATGGGTCGCTCTGTGTGAGATGAAAAAAAGTGAATATAAATTGGATTAATAACAATTGATTGGCAAGTCAAGAGTGTTAAGCTCTAGGAAATTGCAAAGTTGATATTAATTATTTCTTGGCAAATTTTTTGTTCTTAGTTGTCAATATAAGCAAGATTTAGGTTCAACTTTATTCACAATTATTAGGGAAACCCAAAAGTTTTTGCATTTTTTCAATCATTGATTTCAAACAATTTATTAACATAGCAAAATTTATTCAATTGTTTTGATTTTTTCAAGAATATTAAATCAAAGCTTGTGCTTTAATTTTAACTTAATTTCATGATTAAACACATTGATTAACATACTTCAATTTTGAACTTAACAAGTCATCATTTTTAGTTAATTTTTAATCATCAAATTCAGTTGTTGATTAAAAATGATTCACTATTCGGAATGATAAAAAATTAACATCTATCGAAAGCTTAAATTTTGTATAATTATTGATTAGAATATGAAAATAATAATCATTATCATTGATTAATTATTCTGGTTTTTCTTGCTGATGCGTATGTTTTTTTTGTCGATTTTCTAAATGATTTCTCAATAGGATTTTCACCAAAATCGACAAAAAAATCAAAAATATCTTCTCTATGGAGATTTAATGTTAAACGAAATTTTGATTGCCATCAAATAATTAATCAATGATAATGATAATTAATTTCATATTTCAATCAATGATTATATGTTATTCAGGCTTTCGATTGATGTTGATTTTATATCATTTTAAATTGTTGATCATTTTTAATCAATAACTGAATTTGATGATTAAAAATTAATTTGAAAGATGACTCGATTAAATCAAAATTTGAGTAACTTAATCAATGTTTTTAATTATAAAATTAGGTTTAAATTGAAGAATAAATATTACTTAAATATTTTTGAAAAAATCAAAATAACTTAATAAATTTTACTATGTTAATTAATTGTTTCAAATCAATCAGAAAAAAACGCAAAAACTTTTGGGTTTCCCTAATAATTAGACTCAAGGAATGACAGACTTTTCTGGCTCAACTTGATTAGCTAATAAGGTTGAGAAATAATCAGCTCAAGGATTGCAGAATTATTGTGATAAATTCTTGAGATTCAACTGTTATTGAGTAAGGCAATTTTGATTTACTGGTTTCATTGGGCAAAAAGAAAACGAAATTGCCTGTTCACCTGTAAATAAAAGATCAATCGAGTCTAGGATTTAAACTTTCATCTGTACATTTTGAGAGGGAAAAAAACCTTTTCTTTTGTTTCTCCTGAATTGTTTCTGAACTTTTATTCGGAGTCTCCATTATACACCAGTGTAGACAAACATTGCAGATTAAAAAACAATCATGAGATAATTGTTGCTTGAAGGTGTTAACGGAAAGAATCTCTCCATTTTTCAAGTTGAATCATTTTGTTGAAGAAAAGAAAAAAGTTGATGAGAAAAGATGAAAGTTGTTCAATAATAATGGTAATGATGGAGATAATAACATTTTTGTATTTCACTGAAAACAACGCCTTCAATTGCTTACAACAGCTCTAGTGTTTGCTGAACAAAAGTAAACAACACTTTTGAACAAGATTCAAGATTCAGATTGAATGATTATTGTTCAACCGCAGGATGAGAAACATGAAGAGCACTCCCTTTGGTCAACCTTTTCTTGTTAATAATAATAGATTTTTTTGTAACTACAAAATTGTTTGCAACTTGATCAAACTTGGTTCCTCATTGTTCATCTTATTGTTTCGTTCACTCTTTCAAGTTTAGCGTCAATTTAATTAGTCCAATTAACAAGGCCTGCAAAGGTTGAAACTTTATTAGCAGAACTTTCTGATAGAAAAAGCAATTTTTCCATTAATTTCTCTTCATTTCCATTGGATCCTTCAATTGAATAAAAACTGCTCAAATTGACTCAACTCATTAATGGCTTTCATTTTCATCAAAATTAATTTTTTAATGAATGTAATATTTTTAGCTGAATATTAATAATACTAGATGATTGAATATGAAAATTTTCATCTGTTATTTTAATGAAAATGTCATCAGAGTTGAAGAAGTGATTAGATGTGTTGAATAGTCAATGGATGTAGCTTGATGTATCTTTAGACCTTTCTTCATGTCTATTTGCGTGTTTCAATTGAACTTTTCAACTCTTCAAGGAACACGCAATGATGATGATAAAAGCAACTCAATGTTGTACTTTTTTATGTAATATTAATGTAATACATTTATTGTATAATTACAATGTTCAAGTGTTTGCCAATATTGTCAGGATGTTAGGATATAATAAGAAAGGTTTCAGATGAACAATTAGAAACATTCACTCTAAATGTAAATAATGAAATAACAATTTCAATAATTTCAATTAGGATGAGAAAAGAGCTGAGAAAGAAAAGACAAATTGAAACCTTATTTGATAGCAAAATCTTTAAATTAAACAAACGATCCTGAATCCAAATGCACAAGAAAATACATTGAATACTCGTATGAACAATGAATGTTCATTTGATATTAAATTTAATTCCTTCGTCTTTTTTCCTGTTCAGGTTACTTTTTTTGCTTTTATAAAATGCAAATGTTTACATAACATGAATAACTATTATGGAATTTGGAATTTGGAATTTTGCATTTCGAAATCGGTTCAATATTTTCCATCTTAGAAGCCTGAATGTGCACAAGATTGTCCTTTAGGTATCACAAGATAGAACGAATTATGATTTGAGAAACGAAAAAAAGTAAAAATTCAATTTTCTACTTTCGAAAGATTTCGAATAAAATTGCACAAATTCAAATGAAATTTTCCTGTTTCATAGAAATTTATTGAACATGCTCAAGCCTTCATTGATTTCCGAATTTCGAATCTTTGAAACAATGTTTCTTCCCTTTTCAACTACAGTATTGATTGATAACTATGATGCTAATTTTAATGCAATTTTCAGCTCAAACAATAGTTAGCACACAACAACCAGGTTCAAGTTTGATTTTGGTCTTTATGAATCCATCAAAGCAGTTATGTTTTCCTCGAATCCATGAGCCAAGAATTGGTAGCACAAGATGTTTTAACCAATTCTTATGGTTATCATGTATCTCGAGAACGCTTCATATTTGAACTGTGAGTCTTAGTTTTGGTGAAGATTCAAATCCAAAGAAGATTACATCAAGAAGTAACCACTAAAGCCACTTCTTTTGACAAGAAGTTTGGACTTTATATCAATGAATATCAATGAATATCAATGGACTTTATAAATACTTTTGCTAAGAAAATGTCTGAATTGTTGTAAAATGAGATTTAAAATTGAAAGGGAAGATGAAACCACTTTAATTGATTGAATAAGTCTGATGGTGAACTGAATATGACTCTTAAAAATAGTCTAGTCTGCATAACTAGACAACATGTTAACCATGAATTGATAAAGGTGCAATTGTACTGACGAATTTGTGAGCAAGAAACTGAGAAAGTGATGGAAACATGATGTGATCAATAGAACCAAGAAAAGGAAAATCGATAGACATGTGCATTTGTCTAGCTATTAAAACTATTACCTGTTCATACAATTATTAAATCATCTTCATTCATTTATCTTCATTCAATTTCATCTTTATCCATCCATATTATCTTTCACATTTTCTGCCTTTCAATTGTTTTTATCCTTTTTGCTCCTGAATAAGGTAAGCAATTAAATTGACTCAACCATCTTGAATAATGTTTCCTAAGAGATTATGCTTTCCTGAGAATCTGAATATTCATTGGTTCCCATAAAGAATGCAAGGGTTACTGGGAGTTTGATAAAGCCAATGTAACATCATTTTTCAATTATCATAAGGCAAAGTGTCTTTTGATTGAAAAAGATTGAGATTTAATTGTCATTTGACTAGTTGACGGTGAAATAAAACCACTTTAATTGATTAATTGAATTAGTCTGATATCAACATTGAAACTTGTGATTGATACTTTTGGTCATTGATTGATGATGAATGATGATTAAATTGTACAATAAAAAAGGAAAATGGTGATTAAGGATGGCTGAATAGGAAAAGATTTTTCGGTGAAAATAGGAAGAAGATGAAGATGAAGAGGAAAGATGGAAACATTTTTTTAGAAGAAAAAAGATTGTTCCTTTTCTTTGGCTGTTCATTTCACTTTTATCATGAATTGTTCAGAGGAAACCAGTAAAGTCAAGAAGAAGAGTGAAAAAGTCATGAACAAAGATCGTTTCTTTGGTGCTTTACAGGTAATTCTGTGTTTCAAGTTGGCTTTTTTTCTGTTGATAATGATGAGGATGATGATGAATGAATGAAGAGATAACATCACGACTAGGAATTATTAGTGGAATGAAGATTCAGCAGTTTAGTTGAAACTGGTTTCAGGTTAAGAAGAAGAAGAAGAAGAAGAGAAAGAAAGAAGTACAAGTGGTCATCATCAGAATTTAAGTGATGACCATTTTACATGTTCTCAACCATATTGATTGAAAGTTGAAGGAGGATGAAGATGAGTAAAGAAGGAGGAGAAATTATCATTTCTCACGGCTTAAGGTTGTGATAACAATAAGAATGTTAATAATGATATTAATGTTTTGATGAAAATACTTTTTCGTTTATTGCAGTTGATGAAGAGAGGTAAAAAGATTTACCTTTTTTTTGTTGACTTTGCCATGATTCAGATGAAAGTTATGAAGAAAAAAAAGGGAAAAAGATTTTCTTCTCTTTGCATTAATTATAATAACAGAAATTATTGTACAATTGAATTTAATGATAATGTTTACGGGTTGAAAAGTCATGACTAGAAGAGCAAGATTAGAGTGATCAATTGGATTAGGGAAGAAGGTAATATTTACAGAAAAAACAGGAAAAAGGTAAATGAAAAAAAAGAGAAGAAACAAGAGTGAGAATGGTTCAGAGATCAATTCTCAGGGTGAAATCATGTTAATCATGGGTAGATCAACATTGGTTGATATGAGATTAACAATGAGAGAAGGGAAAAACAGGAATTTTTAATATTGTTACAATGTGCTTTGTAAGTGAATGAAACAAACCAGAGAAAAGGTAAAAAAAAGGAAAACAATTTTTTTTCATTTTTCTTCTTGTTCATCAACACATCAATTGTAACAATGATAAACAAGAAACGACAAAAAATGTAAACTTTTTCAAACAACAACAAACATTAAAGGTTAAAATTGCAAAAAAAGTCAACTTTCATATCAATGCAACTAAAGTATTGGATTTATGTTTGACTATTGTAAACATCACCTTCATTGTAAACATCGTTATCATGTTAATCATGGTTAATCATGGTTTGGTTCAGTTTTTTGAATCACTTTGAGTCTATTATGAGTACTTATTGAATTTGATTGAGAGATCAAGTTGGCTTATCCTCAGTCAATTTGGCCTCCGATTGCAACTCCTTGGGTGAAGTGAAAGCTGATGCTGACGGTGAACTGGTTGAGGTGACATTGGGTGAAGTAGGCGCTGACTGTTGACTCTCTTGCATCTTATCAATCTGTATCTTAAGGAACGAGTTAGCATCTTCTTGACTCGGAAAAACTGTTTTCAACCAGGAAACAACGTTCTTCTTGGAATTACTATCTGATTTAGTTTCCAGAGTTAAATCACCTCCTTCAGGTGTTAAGGTGTTAGTGGTGTAAGCAGCAGTAGTTAAAGGGTTAGAAAAGCGAAAAGAGAGAAAAGAAAGAGAAAGCAATTGCGTGAGCATTAAATGTTAGTTAAGCATTTAAAGGTAGGCAAAGCAGGGTTAAGGCGTTAATTGAATGCTAAGTTAATCACAATTTTTCAATTGAAATCTGTTGAGCTTGAAAAAAAGTTGAAATTTTCTTCACCCAAATAACAAGCTTAATCATGTTTAACTCCTAATCACTTTTAATCAACCAACATTGGCAGTTGAGTTTATTTAATTAGAAAACTTTTTTTCTCGGATTCCCGGATTAATCTTGTTTTGGGTTTCAAGTTTTTTTACTTTAATTAACAATTAAACTCAAGATTTGATTAAAATCAGAGGAAGAAACAATTTAAGCAAAATGGTAATCATTTTAATTAATGCGCAACAATGAACTTATTTTTTGTTCATCAACTCTAGTCTTTTTTGGTAAAGTCACCTTGTTTAATAAAGGTATTACAATGAAAGAAAATGAGAAAATGTTCATCATGAAAAGAACAGAGAATTGAAAATGAAAATGAATTTCGACTCTTTTTTCTCGAGTTAAAGTATGAAAATTTTATTCAGTGTTTCATCGTGCAATATCAATTTGAACCCAACATGGAATCAGCGTAAAAGCTCAATTTTGTTTAAATATTTATGAAACAATTTGGAAAGTTGAAAGAAGGAAAAAAAGTGGAAAAAATTTAGCAACAATAATCAATGTAATTACATCAAATCAATCAATAAAAGTAAAGAAAAGAAATTGAGTTTTCAGTAAATTGAACAATCAATTTTCATCAGCAGAAAGTTCAACAACAATTGTAAAGTAAATTGATGTTAACTAAAGACTTGAAAGATTACTTTGTTGACAGATTTTAATGAATTTTAATATTCTTTTCTTGCAACCTTTATCAACTTTACAGGCAATTTGATTCATTGTTTTGCTAGAAACAATTTCACTGAATCATGATTAGAATAATATTTTTACATGAAAATTCATTTACATTTTCACTGTAAATTCCGTAGTAAACTGAGTAAACACCAAATTTTACTTTTCCTATTTAGTCGACTTGTTAGTATTAATGAAATGTTGAATTCAATTTGATGAATTTACTCTGCAATGATATTTTTAAGCTCGATTTAGTTTTGAGAGAAAAGGTGAAATTTTTTGTTGGAAAATTATTTTTCATTGAACCAGATAAGAATCAATAAAATGAAGCTTTTTCACAAGTTTTTGCTGAGCTTTTTGATTCACAGTTTAGAGGTAAAGAGACAAAGTAATGAGAAAAAGAATAATGGTTTTTGTAAAAAAAAGTTCATTTAATGGATAGTTGGTTATTTAACGGAAAATAATGAAATATCTGATTAAGCTTTGCTAGGCTTTGCTCTGATTTATTTGATAGATTAACTTTGATAACAAATTTTCATGGGAATTGAGGTTGAAAAGAAGATTCATTATTCTCTTTACTAATCGTTACAATTAATACTCTAACATGATTAAAAGATAAAGATGAAATCTGAACCAAGGCAAACTCAGTGTTGATGAACATGCAATAGACTCAGAAAGGTTTGATCATGGAATCGATTTAAACTCGAATGGAAAAGCAAATTCTCGTTATTGTCATTGACATGACTTTTTTCGCTGCTTTACGAGTCTTCTCATTTCACTATCAAACCACTAACCATGACTTTCACTGAAATTTATCGTCAAAAGGAATAACTTTTTAGTATAAAAAATTACAGGTTCAGGTAAATACAATTTCGTTGTTGCTTTTATTGCATTTACCTGGGAAAAGAGAAGAAGAAAGGTAATAAAGTTCATTTCTAATATATTTTTACTTTGCATTTCAATTGAGGTTGAAAAGTGCAATTTAATGCACAGACAATGAGATGAGGCCAACAATGAAATTAACTATTATTGCCATCAACTATTAACTAATATTAACTATTAATCTTGTCTGTTTTCATTGTAAGTTTCATATTTGACATTTTTGTTTCTCTCTCTCTCCATAAAATCAACATCAGTTGAAATGAACAAACATTATTCTATAAGATTATTGATTGACTCGATTCTTGTGACGACTGTAACTGAAGTGGCAATTGTGAATAATTCATGTTTGTTGTTAGTCTTTTGATGGCCGTTGACAAGATCTGATTTGGTCAAAGATTAAGATGTCAAGTTGAATTGAAGTAAAGGGACAAAATTTTGATTCTCATTTGACCAACAATCTGCTTTCATTCAAAATTTTCATTACTTTTAGTTGTTGGTCTCTTCTTTTGTTTACTGGTTCTTTCTGGTTATTGCTTTGCAAATTGATTCAGTGATTTGTTAATCTGGTGAAATTAAACTCTCAAGGCAATCATTTCTAATTACAATGGATTGTGTGTGTGTTTAATGGCAAAGTAAACAATCTTTACTCAAATGCTGTCCAAAGCTCAATGAACACAATAAGTAATGGAAAAGGATTTTTCATCATTAACTTGTCTTTAAGTTAGTTTGCATTCAAAGGTTAACCCAAGTTGAACCAAAGATATTAGCTAAATGAGCTCTTCCCAACGAACCTCAGTGCTTTCCTATTATAATGGTCAAGTCTATTAACTTTAATCTACTTCGCCAATCTAAATGACTATCTAGAATAGAAACACCAACAATTATAAAAATGGTCAATCATTATCATCAAGAAAATAACAACATAATATTAACGCTCAACATAAAATAATTGCCTTGCAAAGGCCGTTTCAATGCATGCCAAAAATGTATCAAGATGTGCTAGTTGAGATTCAAGAAGAGTCAAGAAACTTGCAAAAATGAATATCAAGGCACGTATTGTTGGAGGAAAGACCAACAATTGCAAGTTATTTAATCTAACCAGTTAGTTTGTATCCAATAGCTAAATCAACACTCGAATCCCTGGTTAACCAAATTTGTCTCTTTGTGACTAAACCCACAAATGAAACAAAAGTCATTCTCTAGTTACAAGCAGAGTTTATAAGACAATCAGAGTTAGAATTGCAAATATGAACTCTTCATTTACAATTCAGATGCTCTTGTAAAACATTTTACTTCAACTACATTGTATTACAATGTTGACAAATGACATTTCAGTAACAATAAGAGGACAAAAAACATCAAATGAGCTTCAAATCAACAGAGCTTTACTTTGTGTCTAGCGTTAACTGTTCATTAAAAAGAAGAAATCACGAAATGTTTAATCAAAATCAAAGATCAACTTTACAACTAAAAACATTGAAGTTTCAATGAAATATCGACGCGTGACATCAGGCAAGCCTTTTCACGCAAACTTGAGCAAGACTATCAGAGGATGAAAATTGACAAAAAAGTGAAATTTATTTCTCCAATGAAAAGTACAATATAAAATTGGATGAATTGGGAAAAGGAAAATAATGGCTGATCTTACATGGAAAAAAATGAATTTAGTTAACACGACTAATCCATCTATCACATAATCAATTTAATATGTGATCAAAGTTGATTGGCAGTTAAACATGATTCTATGAGCTTCAACTAAATCAAAGTAGAAACTTTTCGCTGGCACAAACAAAATTACATTCACTCATCTAATATAATATTGAGATAAGAAGGAAAAAAATGAACCCATGCTGATCCTGATACTTTAATCCATTCTGTTTATCATGATTACCTTTCTCTGAGTACAAGTTTGAGCCCTCCTGAATCTCCAATCCATCTTTGCCATTCGTGTTACAACAAGAGTTTACCTCATTTTCCCATCAAAATATTACATAATGAACAATATTATAAACGGAATGAGAAAATGAAGAGAATGAAAAAACTTTTAGAAAAGCAAAAAATTATTAAAAAAAACTATTCCACCCTAAACATGATAACGAGAATTAGATGCAAAAAATTGGAACCAAAATTCAATGTTTGACAGCAAGTGTCTTCAATCATTTTATTTATCCTTGATCATCAACTCTTTGGACATTTTCACCTCAAAAAAATCTTCCATTCACTTTTTATGTTCCCTTTGAGGAATCAGCAAAAAAAGACTTTTCTTGTTTTTAAAAATTTGCCTTTTTCCGTTCAAATCATCGATCCATTTCAACGCTATTAGCATGGTTATTGCTTTTGCTAAGCTTTACTTGCCCAATTTAACATTGAAACTGCATTCACTATCAATCATTATTCAATCTGTAAACTAATTGTAATCAGTTTTTGCTGTTTTTCACATGGCTTTTGCTCGTCTTGAAAATCTGAAACTAACTTGCTCGAATGGTTTCATTAAGATTTTCGGAAGGAGTTTTCGATAATCGTGGATGAGTTTCGAATGCTTGGTTTTATTCAATAATTGAATTACAATGAGAAGGGATCTCGTCCATCTTATGTGAAAACTGTACCGAAAAAATCTAGATTCAAGATTAGTTCATCGCTCAAGTTTTTCGTAAATAAAATTATCAAAAACCAATCAGATTTATGTTTAAAAAAATGAACTTTGATCCTAGCAGGCGATGAAAAATTGCATGACTTTACTAGGACTGAATATTCATGAACTGAAAGCTAAACACACTCAAAATCTTGAGCCAGCAATTTAAAACAACCAATGTCATTATCAAGTTGTCGTCTAATGCTTATTCAAATTGGCAAAGTAATGATAAAATTTTGTGTTCGTTACGCTTATTCACGCTCACCTTTAGCACCTCCTCTTCACCATTATCATGACTAAATCCTAGTTTCCATTCATTTGCACATCTTCATCTTCATGAATCATTAATTGTTGCTTACCTTTAAACTATCAGCAAACAACAAAAAAAGAAAGAACAAGAAAGCTGACAATTTTTTCCATTCTTTCCATGCCATCAATCACTAGTTCATTTGAATCATTAGCTTTTTTTCTAGTAATTATTTTCATGTTTATCATTGAACTAATGAAAGCTACTCAGCTTTTCCTCTACAACAAGAGCTATTGAAAACAATGTAACTATGAATAGCTTGAAACTATCTCGGGTTACAATTGCTATTCAAATTTCCTCAATGTTTCATTTCAATTGGCATGATCCAATTTCATTTTTGCCCCGCAGTTAGTAAAGAGAAAAATTGAAATTCAGTTTTTTCTCTTCATCTTTTCTCTAATTGAAACACAAAATGCTCGATCATTACGATTGTTTGATTAAGCCTATTGAACCATTTGCCTTTAGTCAACAATAACGATTCAACTGACACTAAACACGAAAAAAATGTCATCAAGTTAATGGTCAAACTGATATGATGAATAAATGATTGAAAAGAGTGAATCTTGGAAAGCGATCAGGTTCAACTGAATTCACTCTAATTTGGTCTGAATGTGGAACCTTTGTAAATAATATCAAGTCAATAAACTTGATGTGAACAGCAATAAAAAAAATGTTATTGATGGATTGACCAAGAATAAGATAAATATGGTGAAAGAAACGTTGGTTTTCCAGCTTTTAACCATTGTGAGTAAAATATTAAACATTTGTCTTGCTTTTTTTGGGTAAACTTGCAAAGATGAAAGGTAAATAGGAATGGATGGATGGTAAAAGATGGAGAGACGAAAAAAAAGAGATGAGAACAAACCTTTCTTCTTCTCTTGTTCCTCCAATTTTTCGATCAAATAAGCTTCCCATTCTTCTTTGGAGAAGAAAAATCTTTTTATCTTATCCAATGTTGTTAAATTGATTGTAGGCTTAGTTGATGATGAGGTTGTCGCAGTTGAGATTCCCTGAGATGTCGGTGAACCAGAATCAGGTTTACTCCAACCAACAGCATCTGGGTTTATCTTGGATTCACTGGTTGACATAATGGGTTTACCAGTATTTCAAATTTATCAAAGTAACAAGTGTAAAAGGTTGAAAGGGTTTAAAGCTAATTTCAACAATTGGATTTAACCAGCTTGCAAGATTCACAGAGTTCAATTGAAACATTATCGACTCGTTGGATAAGATGAAATGGTAAAGATTAACAAATTGAAACTGGAAACGGTAAACATGTTGAAATGAAAATAAACATTTGTATCCATTGTAAATGTACACATTAAACAATTAAGCTTCAATGATAATTAACAGTTGAAGGGTAAAAATTAGTTAATCACAATGGGAATGGTAAAAAGATGGATTAATTAGCAACCCAATGTAATCATCATTTCCTTGAATTTTACTCTCAGATTACGAATTGAGGTTTGAACTTTGCTAGTCGAGTTGATTTCTGGTTTTGGGATCTTCGAGTTTACTCATTTTGACTGGAAACTTGGAAAGTTGCCAAAATTTTTCAAGAAATGTAAAAGTTCAAGTTGGTTTACTTCAAGATTCAGAGATAACATTATCGACATTTCTGGGCTGTTCAACATACATGATGATGGATTGAGATCACATGATTGGGGATGATCATGAAGATGAAGCTTTCATCTTTTACACGAAAATTTTTGATGGCAAAAAGTGATGAAGATAAAGATGAACCTTTTCTCTTCACAAAGGAAAATTCGACTTTTTTTCTTCTTGTTGCAAATGTTTCATACAATTGGGGTTAAGAGGAGAGACACAGAGAGTGAGGTAACTGTAGTAGTTTTTTGGTGGAAACTCCCGGACCTGAACCTGTTCTTGCTGTTAACATGAGCTCATCATCATGTTGGTAATGGTGAGAATCATGATGATGAACTTTGTCTACTCCCTCAACTCACCAAATACTGAGAAGTCTCACTTTCAACTCTGAATCTATATAAAAACATTAGCCATTCTTTCCCATGTTGCCATTGTTTTATCAACTTTTTTTTCCTCATTTCTTTTCTCTCTATTTACTCATTTTTTCATTTTGGGTTTTCGTTACTAATATGTTAGTTTAGTCTATTGCTCGAGCTTTTTTTACTCCAATTTTCATAAAACCTTTCATCATTTTGATTCTCACAATGATTCTGAGCTTTTCATTTGCTTCGCCATTTCTTTCAATTTTTTTGTTGAATAACGAACAATTCAAGGTTTATCATTTATAGGAAATTCACTTTTGGCTTCTTTATTTGTATTCATTGCCTGAAGCTCTGAAACATTTTGTTTACCTTCTTGACAAATTGTAATCTACTTTTCATGATTCCATTCGTTTCAGACACTTGCTGCTTATTATTGTATTCATTAGATGTTATCATTACTAAAATTGTTATTTACTTGAATCAATCATTTTTCAACTTTTACACCTCATTTTAAGCCATCAATTTTAAGTGTCTTTCAAATTGAACAAGTCAACTTTGGCTTTTCTCAATCAAAGACTAATTTGGGAACGATAATGAATTTTTAATGAATGATTATCAATGTTACGAGAGTGGCTCCATCTAGTGATTTGGATTACAGGTGAACAATTGCATTCAATGATTACAAGCAATTGCGAGTTTTAAAAATCAATTATGTACTAACTAATACTTAGTAGTTAGAATTATTAATATTATCATGTTGGTTAAATGATTTATAGAAACTTTCAACTAGAGAAACAATATCCGCGAGTATTTATTAGCATTCTAAAGCAGTGAAGTCAAGATATTGTACATTTCTGCCTTAAAAAACAACTTGTCAACGCAATGTTGATCTCCAAACGACTTGTTGTAACAAAAGTGTTTACGTTGTAAACCTAATTTTTTACAGTAGCCATGAATGAAATCAATATCGGAAATTATATCAATATCAAGAGTATCTCAACACTTGAAAACGAATGAGAATAAATTGTGGAATATGTTACGAGTCAAGAGATTGAGAGCGACTCTTGAGAGAAATCAACTCTACTCAGATGAATTGTGTTAAAATTAATAAAACTAGATACTCAAATAATCTAGAAATGACCGATGAATACCGATATCGAATTGAACAAATTTCACTCTACAAAAACGACCTTTGCGACAAAAACGATCTAGGAGCTTTTTGCTTCTTTTAACAGAGCTGTGACTTCGATCATTCGAAAAGTTTGGAGGCTTTTTTTACTGTAAAAGTTTATGCTGATGCAGTTATAAATGTAAACACTTTACAATTGATTGAGCATATTGATAAAAACAATTGATTAAAAAATTCGCATTTATCAAGTTGTTTTGTGTGTTGCCTCATAAAAATTCACAGAGCGTAGGAAACATTAGAAAATCAGTTTGATAAAAAATCCAACTTCGAAAAGTGATCGAAGTTTGAGCGCCGACCGAAAAATTTCTAATCTAACAAACGAACTCAGTTTGCGTCTCGCTACGAACCCATATATTCACATCTTGCAAATCAGAAAGCTTTGCCTTTGTTAATTTTATAGCTCTGAAAGATTAATTATGCTTATAATTGGTTAAAGCGTTAACACCTAAGTAATTAATCTTAAATGAAATAATCTGCCTTAATTATTTAAGGTTAAGCAAAAGGAATTTTTATTTAGCGTTTAAAACTTCATTAATAACTGTTACTTTATTGACCCAAATTAGTGCAAACTTGATGACAAGAGTGATGAAATATTGCGATAACATCAAGTACAATGAGATTCACGAGAATCTAATCAGTTTCTGTTGGGTGCATTAAAACGCAGAACAGTAATTAGCAATGATATTGGCTAAAAAACAATCACAACTGCGAGTGTTTGAAGACTGCACTCCTTATCATTCGGTAAAATTCACGAGCATAAACACCAAAGGGGAGATAATTTGAGTACTTATTTCGACTGGAATGCAGTTTTATTTGATCTAGTTAATTTTTCTGTGAGATTTGGGTGTTTAGAAAAAGATTTTAATATTCAGTAGAAATATTGAAAAGCTTCAGTTGAAGGATTAACGCCACAAAAGTTATAACTTATGACATGTAAATTCAGTTAAATTAAGTTTCAATATGGTGCTTGAAGGATATTGTGGCTACAATTCATGGGTGAATATTTATTTGTTTACTTGTTTATTTGATTCAAATCAGCTTTATTTTAAATAACTATAATTTTTTTAATGAATTAAACAGGATTTGATTGAACAATGGAACTCCGAACTATTTGTAATCTCACCTTGTTTCTGTGACACCTTTTTACTTTGGATCACTTCACTCTTCATTTACCTTTCAATACCATTTTCAGTTTCATCTTTAAAATCAAAAGATTCATGCAAAAAATTGCCATGGACTTTACTAGTTATTTCAAAATTAGTGAGTATAAACAACTTACAGTTAAGATTTAAGATTTTAATTTAATCTTCACAATTTTTACTTTTCTTTTTAATTAATTCCAAGATTATTGGTTCAATCCTCATTATATCGAGCATTTACGAATTGATTGATTCTTTGATTGAAATAAAAAATAATGAAGTTGTCTATCCAACTGCTTATGTAACTCCATCTATTAAGCTCTCAACATATGTAAGTTGTCTTGAAGTGTCTAGACTTGATAAACGCCAAACAGGTGTTATGTTATTAGTTATTATTAATCTCTTTTAATGCTTCTTTTATAATTAGTGTTTAATCCTCATTCATATTGTTCTGATTATCTTTTATGCTTAACCTAAACCCGTCTCTTATAGATTCTTGCATTATGGCTTATTTGGTATCATCGACTCAAAGGAGTTCACACTTCAGTCTCATTAACCATTTATTGGTTTCTTATGACTATTTATTCTGTATTCAACTTTTATTCATTAATAGTTACTTTGAACCATCATGTAAGTATTCAGATTTAGTTAATAATTCAACTAAATATATTTTGCTAATTAATTGACTATCTCAATATTTGAAATCGACAGGATGAATTCATCTGGTCATTTGACAAGACTGATATCATCAACAAATCACTGCAAACCTCTGGTATACTTTGTCAACTGTTTCTTTGTTGTTTTCCTGATACGAAAAGAGAAATATTCACTAAAGAAATTGAGGTAAATAGAATGCTTTATCATCGGTCTAACACTTGATGTTAATTGAACTATCTATACAAATTTAATTTTTACAGAATGAATATCCTTACGAGAGTTCATCGTTTATCGGTAGATTATTTTTCACATGGTTTGACTCGATGGTAATTCGAGGTTACCGTAAGACTCTTCAACAGTCAGATATATGGAACTTGAGTGGGGAAAATACATCGTTAGCTACTGAGAACAAAATCACTGCTGTTGAAGCAAAACTCAATCGAGATGGTCAGAAGAAGAATCAAGTGAACATTTTGAAGATTTTGTTAAAATCTTTTTGGCCAACTCTACTTCTTGGTGCCGTATGCAAGCTTTTTTCAAGTCTACTGGTTTTTGCTAGTCCACAACTATTGGATGCTTTACTGTCATTTGTCGTCTCTGATCAACCAGTATGGAAAGGTTATATTATCGCAATTGCTATGTTTGTTTCATCACTTACACAATCAATCCTCGACTCACAATCTGAGTTTTGGACACAAACAACGTCGATACGATTGAGATCAGCACTCGCAGCCACAATTTATAAAAAGGTTTTACAATTCTTGTTTTTTTCGTAGCATTTTTAGTGATTTATTTTGTTTTTTGTTTTATTAATAATTTACAGACTATCAAGCTTTCGAATCTTGGAAAACGTGATTATACAACTGGTGAAATTGTCAATATAATGGCTGTTGATGCTCAACGTGTCATTGACTACACTAATGTTGTTAACGTTCTTTGGTCAGCACCACTACAATTGGGAGTCACAATTTACTTGTTATGGAGGCAGTTAGGTGTTTCAGCAATCATAGGCATATCGGTTGTATTATTGGTTATTCCTCTCAACGGTTTTATTACAGCTCAATACCGAAAATGTCAAATCGCTTTGATGAAAGAAAAAGATTCTCGATCAAAAATAATCTCTGAAGTTTTGAGTGGTATGAAAGTCTTGAAGTTATATGCATGGGAAGAAGCTTTTGGTGATATAATTGCAGCAATAAGACGTAATGAAATCAAATATTTGAAATCTCAAGCAATTTGGATGGGAGGAATCACGATTGCTTTTGGATCGGTACCTTTTCTGGTAAGTATAAAATCCAAACTCAAAATGAACCTAATGAATCGTTCTTTTATCTTTATCACTAGATCACCGTCATTTCCTTTACAACTTATGTACTAATTGACAAAAGTCACGTCCTTGACGCAAATAAAGCCTTTGTAACAATTTCATTGATAAATCTTCTCACTATGCCGCTAGGCTTTCTTCCTATGGTTTTAACTTATGGAGCAAGTGTAAGTGTTGAAGTATTATATTATCAGAATTTCAATTACAAATATCAATATATCAGCGTTATTAATTTATTTCCTATTCATTACACAGTTTTTGGTTGCCCTCAAAAGAGTTAATAAGTTTCTCGCTGGAGATGAACTTGACCTTGAATCTATTCGTCACGATCCTGATTCTTCCACACCAATAAAAGTTAAGAACGCAACCTTTTCCTGGTCTCCTGATGAAGAGCCAACACTTAAAAATATAAACCTAGAAGTTGAAAAGAAGAAATTGGTTGCTGTTGTTGGTATTGTCGGGTCTGGCAAATCTACTTTATTATCCGCTCTTCTGGGTGACTTACACAAGCAACATGGCTTTGTGAATGTTTATGGTAAATTGGCTTATGTGCCTCAATCATCTTGGATTCAAAATGCAACAGTCCGAGACAACATTTTATTTGATGCACCTTTTGTTAAAGGAAAATATGATCAAATTATTGAAGCCTGTGCTTTAACACCAGACTTGAAGATACTAGCTGGTGGAGATTTAACTGAAATTGGTGAGAAAGGAATCAATGTATCTGGAGGACAAAAACAACGTATTTCAATTGCTCGAGCTGTTTATTCTAATTCAGACATTTATCTCTTTGATGATCCACTTTCAGCTGTTGATGCTCATGTTGCTAAACATTTGTTTGATCAAGTTATTGGACCAAAAGGCATGCTTAAAAATAAGACTCGACTTTTGGTCACTCATAGAATCACATTTTTACCACAAGTCGATGAGATTGTTGTTTTGAGAGATGGAAAAATTTACGAAAGCGGAACTTATAGTGAATTGATGGCCAAAAAGGGTGAATTTTTCGATTACATCGTACAATATCTGACTGAACGAGAAGAGGAATTAGATCCTGAAGAGAAAGATTTTGTAAAAGCTTTAGATCCTGAAATTGAGAAAAAGTTATCATTGACCAGATCTGTATCCACCAGTAGTTCATTAACATCATCCATTCGTCTTCGTCGTCGCAAATCACGTGCAAGTTTAATTCGAAGTTCAAGTGTGATCTCGAAAAATGAGGAGCCTGATTCAAAAGATGATAAATTTAAACTCATTGAAGCAGAAAATGTCGAAACTGGATCAGTAAATAGCAAAATTTATCTTGATTATTTTATTGCTATCGGAGTGAAAGCTTGTGTAGTTACATTGATCCTTTTTGCTGTATCGAATGTGATTAGTGTTGGGTCAAACTTATGGCTAACTGCCTGGTCAGAGGATTCTCTGGATCCTCTTAACCGCAATAACACTGCTTTGCGTAATAAACGTCTTATAGTCTATGCTCTTTTGGGTACTGGTCAAACTATTCTTACTTTTTTCAGCACAATGGTACTAAGTATTGCAGTCATTAATGGTGCATGCTGGATTCATGAGCAAATGTTATCACGTTTAGTTCGAGCTCCAATGTCATTCTTCGATTCAACACCAATAGGACGGATTTTAAACAGATTTACTGCGGATATTGGTGCAGCTGACACAACTATTGGTTTCAACTTGCGGCTTCTTGTGTCGCAGTTATTCAGTTCAATTGCTTCGATTGTAATCATATCCATAGAAACTCCCATTCTGATTATAATACTTTTGGTACTTGGAATAGTTTATATATTCATTCAGGTAATTAGCTCAAATAATTAAGATCACATTAAACAAGATTTTATAATAATAATTTCTGCTTCCTCTTTAGAAAATATACATCGCAAGTTCACGACAACTAAGGCGAATTGATGGAGTTACTCGATCACCTGTTTATTCACATTTTTCTGAATCAGTTTCAGGATCATCTTCAATTAGAGCTTATCAAGCATCAGATAAGTTCACTCACAAAATATTTAAATTAGTTGATACAAACAACAGTGCATCTATAGCTAATCTTGCTGCTAGTTGTTGGCTATCAGTCAGACTTCAGATACTTGGTAACATTATAGTTACAGCAACAGCCTTATTAGCTGTGATTTCCCGTGATAGTTTAAGCCCAGGTAAAACAGGACTTTCTATAAGCTATGCATCACAAATAACAAGTATGTTAAGCATGTTGGTTCGTGCATTTTCGGATATTGAAAATAATTTGGTTTCAGTTGAGCGTTGCTTGGAATACACTAAACTACCTGTTGAAGTGAGTATTTTTTTATATTTATAGATAGACAGATTTTTTTGAATTTTGTTCTTATTATGACTCGATTTTGCAGACCGAACTGCCACACTTACAATAGTGATTTTGTTAGTGAATACAGATAGCAATTAGCTCTGAACTTACTCATATTTATGATTGATCATTTTCAGGCCTCATGGATTAACCCTACACATAGACCGCAAAAAGACTGGCCATCTAAAGGTAATATAACCTTCAACAAATATTCAACTCGATATCGACCTGGTCTTGATTTGGTGTTGAAAGAAATCACTTGCTGCATAAACTCTAACGAAAAGGTTGGAATTGTTGGACGAACTGGTGCTGGTAAATCATCTTTAACTTTAGCTCTATTCCGATTGATTGAACCCATTGAGGGAACTATTAAAATTGATGATGAAGATATAACTCAATTAGGACTTCATGACCTTCGTTCGCGACTAACAGTTATACCTCAAGATCCTGTACTGTTTTCTGGTTCATTTAGACGCAACTTCGATCCATTTGAAAAGTATGCTGATCATGAAATATACAATGCTATTGAACAAGCTAATCTAAAAGACTTTGTAGCTTCTTTGGACAATGGATTGGACCATGAAGTTACTGAAGGTGGTGATAATCTGAGTGTTGGTCAAAGGCAACTTGTTTGTTTGGCACGAGCTTTGCTTCGAAAATCTAAAATTCTTGTTCTTGATGAAGCGACTGCAGCTGTTGATGTAGAAACAGACGAATTGATCCAACAAACAATTAGGGAACAATTCAAAGACTGTACTATTGTTACAATTGCCCATCGTTTAAATACAATCCTAGATTATGACAAAATTATCGTGATGGATAAAGGTCAAATCATCGAACACGATTCACCTGAAAATCTTTTGAAAAACGATAAATCTGTATTTTATAGCATGGCTAAAGATGCCAAACTTGTTTGATGCATGCCATTGAGAACAATCATATCATATAATCGTATCATATTTTTTGCTAGTTTACCTCATTAGATCGATTATTGAATTTATAAATCACTTAATTAAATGTAATCAATGTAAATTTCCATTATATTATTTAAAGAGTAAAGTTAATGAAATAACTTTTCGTCAGAAATTATGACTCCGCGAATTTATGGAGTTGTAATAAAAATATAACATATTGATAAATTTTAAATATTATTGTTTATCAGGTACACTGGTACTTGTCAATTGTTGTTATATTGATGGAGAATGATTATGAAATGTCAAAAGACAGGAATCAGGACTGCTTAAAATACTGACAATGGGTTTGATCTTGTTTTGTATTGTATTGATAAATAAATTCACATGTTGTTAGTTGTTGGGTGGGTGGATTTTGCGTAAAATAAGATTTTAATAAACAACAAGTAGTTTGTTGTTTACATCAATAAGTAATTAAATAGTTGTGTTGAATAATTCATTAAATGAATAGTTGATGAAATGTTGGACATCATTAATTACAGGTCATTATTAAATATAAATTAACAGAATGTTTGAGTTATAAAGATGATAAAACGCATTAAAAATCTAGTTCAATCAAATTTCTACGGAACACGGATTCGGATCAAATGATCATCACTAATGAAATTAGCAAGAATTGATAAAATAATCTGATTTTTACACATTTTCATCTTAATATCTATGAGATTAAAACTGAATAACCTTTTACATGGTAACAAATGAATTGTCCACACGCAATTTTTTAGCATAATTCATTTCCGAATCTTACAGTTCAAATAAAAGTCAAAAAGTCTCAATTGTTATAATAAATAGTTTATTACATTGAAAAATTGGATATTGAATCCACTTTTTACAAACTCAACATAAAACGTCAACAATCAAGTGAAAGATGAAAATTGACCTCAACTTTTCCTTTTTACTTTGTTTTCTACACTTAATTAACTCAACTCTTTGTGATGATTTCAAATGCCCTGAAAGGGTTAAATTTGGTGAGTCGAAAGCTCCAAATGTTCTCAGTTTGATTGATAAACAAACGAGTTATCATGCTTCTGTTGAAGTTATTAATCCAACTCGAAAAAATTTGGTCCATGATTATTATGATGGGAAAAATAATGTTGGATATATCGACTTGGAAGCAACCATTCAAGACAAATTGAATCGACGTTATTATTATCATTCAACAGAGGAAAAGATTACTGTTGAAGAAAATAGATGTTCTAGCCAGAACTTGACTCAGAATGAGAAAATTGAATTGATCGAAGATTGGTTTAAGCCAAAAGATATTGTCGCTAGCTCAGAAATGTTTAAAGATTTGGTTCATTTGGGACCAACAGTGTTGATGATTTATGCCCACAAAATCAGTGATAAAGCTTCCTTCTTAGGACCCGAACTGATTGAAGGTCGTACTATTAATCACTGGTTTTATTGTTCTGATCCCAATGGACCTTACATTGACTTTTACTTTGATGTTAAGACCTCATTGCCTTATCGGTTCTCGTTGTATTATCCTGAATGGATCGAAGCTCAGGAGGTCATTTCAATAAATGAAACTGCAACAGTTAAAAAGCAAGTCGACTCCGAGTCAAAATATGTTTACAACTTTTACATGTTCGAACCGTTGGTGATATCATCAGATGATCCCATTCCATATCCATTGAGTTATGGGTGTGTGCGTAAAGGTACCAGTCCTTACACTCCATTACCAGATTTTAGTAAAGTTGAAGAGTTTGCTATGGACATGGAAGCGATAATAACCTATTCTAATGGTAAGCTTAACAAATCAACTGCTCGAGTAATGAAACGAGGCGATGTCATTTCATACGAAATCCAAGAAGTTGATGATGTTCGTTTCATTGAAATGTCACTCCCTTTAGGACGATTTAAAGTTGATAGCCGTACCGGTCAATGTAGCCATTTAACATCTGGTTATTATTATGGCGATACACTAATCACCCGTTGGCCTTTTTATCTAACTGTCGACTTCAATCTATTGTATTATTTGGTAATGAAGCCACCTCGAAAACAAGCACCAAAATTCATTGGTAATATACCTTTAGGACCTTTTCGAGTGGAAGAATACAGAGCAAGCTACTTCTTCTGCGATGGGATTGACGTCATCGCTGACGCCATTATTGACTATTATTATGTGCAGAATATCAGTGATTCTGTTCCAAGTAAAGTCATATTTACCCCAGATCGGAGCAACTATAATTATAAATACGCTGATCCTCCCACTCAAGTTGAAGTAACCATAATTAATTACGAAAATAATGACATTGATTATGAAGATCGATTCGATGTTTCTGGTTGTTATGAAGAACCTGGAAGCCATACTTGGTTCCAAATTCTCTTTCCCAATCCATGGAACAGTCCATACAATATGCAAGCATTCGAGAAAGCAACAGAAAAATACTTGACTTCGTTCATTCCAATAACTCGCATCGGTGAAATTCATACTCAACAAGTTGATAGCATAATATATACCACTGTTAAGCTTTATGATCGTGTACATTTCATTGACACTTATAAACATAGAGGTCCATATAAAATAATCAATTCAGCAAATGTTGTAAAAAGATCTAAAGTCGAGGACTGTGAACAACTGTGCACTGCGAATCCCGGCTGTTTTGATTTCAGTTATTGTGATGATTATTATTGTTCAATTTTTGTGGGAATGAGTGGTTCTGTTGAAACAGAATACAGTGAGAAATGTAATCTTTATTATAGATTTTTGACGTCTGATGTTGAACCGTTGATTACCAAAAATTATTTATCGACAATGTCAAGCGTGCTACAACAGATAAGGGATAAAGCCTCGATAATCGGCTCTTTAGATTTGTTCATTGTGAATGGACCTGAAGAGATTGGTGATATTTCCCAGGAACTATATGAAAGTGGTTCACGACCTTTAAGAGCTGAAGATTTTCCGATGATCGAAACTGATCGACATTTCAATGAAGCACAATTCAAGATCGAGAAAAGTACTCTTCAAGACTGTTTCAAGGCTTGTTTGAATGATGATGATTGTAATACACTTTCATATTGCGTCAATCAGAATAAGGAATGTATTCTGAGTGGAGAATCATCAAGTTCATTGAAAGACTCACTTAAAGACAAAACAAGTCATGCAGACGGGTGTAACATCTATGAAAGTAAATATACTCTCACATTGATTTGCACTTCTTGAATTAATTTTGTTTCTCATTTCCAATTCAGAATCATTTATGAATCTATTCCATGAGTATCCTGGCAAAAGTTTAGTTCTGGATGCCGTGTCAACCATATCTAATGTACAAATAGCTGATTGTGCTAAAACATGTGCTCAATCAAATGCTTTCAATTGTGAATCATTCGATTATTGTCAAAATAATAATCAACGGTAAGTCGAAACTTAAGATAACCTACTCGCAATATTTTTAATATCACATGTGAAAAATGAGGTTCAACACAAATCAAAAGCAGTTAATTTAAAACTCATTGGTCCCAATCATGACAATCGACTAAATACCAATACAGGTAATTAGACAATCATTTAAGGTGAACACGCATGCATATACAGACTGTTGTTTTATTCCATTTTATTAATATTATGTGTCAAGAAAAGTAATGAAATTGAATTTTATCCATCTAAATGATTGTCTAATTGCCTATATTGTAATTTAGTCGATTGTCATCATTGGAACCAATGAGTTTTAAAGTAATTGCTTTTGATTTGTGATGAAGTTTATTATTCACATATTATATTAAAATATTTTGAGTAGGTTATAATAATAATAGCCTTACAGAATTGCAGCTTTCAACTTATGATTCTTACCTATTACATTATACTATTAGTTACTCTATATTTGACTATTGAAATCGCTTTGAAGTTTATCAAATGATAGTTGTATTGGAACTATCGTAATATTACTGTGTATTCATTTAAGAATTTGTCTAATGGATTTTCATTTTATTTTTTACCCCAATTCCTTTCAGAAATGAATCTGTTTGTTTCTTACACGTTAAACACATTGAGATAGATAAAGCTCATGAAATAAATGTCACAAACTGGAAGTACGCTGAAGATGGATGTTCTCATTATTCAAGTAAAAGCCTTTACATTAATTTAACGTTCATTTAGAATCTAGTTAATATTTACTAATTATTCAACCTTTTTAATTTTCACAGAAAAATATGAACTTGATTATGAGCACAAATTCGGACTTGAACTGAAACAGGAAATGAAAGAATCAATTGTTGCAACCTTTGACCATTTATCGTTAGAACTTTGTGCTTCCAAATGCAATACAGATCCTGACTGTTTTACTCTTGAATTCTGTGAAACGATCGACTATAATCAAATTTCCGATGGAAGTGTTCCATTGACGAGTTGTTCATTGACAAACTTGAAACCAGGTAGTGCTAATCAACGTGAACTATTTGAACAATCAAAGAGCGGCAGCAAAATTTGCTCAATTTACATAAATCATAAGAAGATCACAGGGCAGAGTGAGAATAATCCACATCCAGGAGAACTATCATCATCGAAGAAATCAAATAATTTCAATTTAGCAATCGGATTGGGGACAGTAGTATTCATTATGGCTTTCGCCGGTGGATTAATT
This sequence comes from Tetranychus urticae, assembly GCF_039701765.1. Classification (NCBI taxonomy): domain Eukaryota; kingdom Metazoa; phylum Arthropoda; class Arachnida; order Trombidiformes; family Tetranychidae; genus Tetranychus; species Tetranychus urticae. The sequence continues at coordinate 16,048,026 of NC_142958.1, read as the reverse complement.
GGATTTACATTTGCTGCTAGAAAAGGAACTATTTCGTAGACTAACTAACTGCAAGCTAAAATCTGTTGCAGAAATATAAATACACCCAAATTTTAATAAAATAAGTTAATTGAACTAAAGTTTTCTGTCTTTTTTCGCTGGGATTAAGTTAATCTTTGTGAGAAAGAGTAAAACCGAAGTTCTCGGCCAATTTCAAGAGTTAAAATGATTAGAATTGTTTAAATAAGATTGAGCGCGGCAATTGCTTAGGTGCAGAATTATAAATACAGATGTTTTTAATTAACAGATACAGGAAACTAAAAGCAATTTAGGGACAGAATTTGAGTTTTAAGATCATTTTTTGCGTTTTTTCAGAATCTGAGCATTATTCTAGTAATTTTTAAGTTTCAAAGTGTTGAATAGAAAGTTTTTGTTTTTTAATTAGTGTTTTAATTAAATTTCAATTATGCCACATAGAACTGAATTGAATGATGATAAGAGGGCCAAATTGATTTTTATCATAAACAGTGACTTTCATTGAAGAAAATTGCTTCTGAAATCAAGAGTTCATCTGAATTGCAGTTACCAGTGTCAAAATGGGCTATTCATCCGGCAATAAATACAACCAACCTTTTAAATATTGTTCAATGGATGTCAAACCTCACCTCAGCAAAAAAGACTGGAATTCACTAAACAGTACATATCATAGAGCAAAGAATGGCTTTTGATGATTTTCTTGCTGTAAAAAAGTTCAATCTTGATGGACCTGATGATACAAATCGTTACTGGCATAATATTGGGGATGCAAAAAGAATGTTTTCGATGCAAGAAACTAATTAAAAACTTCAAAACCTTCTATTTAACGTTTTGAAACTTAAATGAACATATGAACTTACATGAACTCTTGACTATCGGCTCTCTGATGCATCAAATTTTTTGCAATTGCAAATTATTGTAATCATGATTTATCATGAACATTATGTAAGAACATTATGTAAGTGGTAAAAATTTGATCAATTCAAATATTCTATATTCGTCTCTATTCGTTATTCTCAACCATTTTACATCTTAATTTGTCGACGATTGTTGATATTAAACGCTCAACCATGTCATTTGAATTTGGTGACAATGATCAAGTGAATAATCTAAATACTGGATTTTCAAACTTCATTATCGATTTCAATGCACTGTGATCGACTATAATAGTGAACAAATTACCATAAAGATATAAATGCCAAAACTTGATGGCTTCAATAACAGCTAAACACTCAGATATGGCATAATTCTGTTGATATACTGTCAACTTTTCACTGAAATAACCTATCGAATGTAGCTTATTATCATTTTCTTTCAGTTTTAACACAGCACCTAAATCGACTCTGGATGAAAAAAACCAGAATTCATTTGGATTGAAAATCGCCAAAACGATGATATCGTTGATAAGATTTTCGGCCCCAAGGGCCTCGCTTCTTATCCATGAATATCTCCAATGCAGTGATCTAGCCTATACTTAGCCAAGAATTTGTCGTACTTGTTTAATAGTAGTCGGTTCTTTCATTTCGCTAATAGACGAAATATTGTCATAAATGGTCATAAATGTCATAAATTCATTGAACTCAATACGCTGTCCAAGATAATGCATCTCCTCTTTCAAGAAATGGCACTTTGATAAGTTCAATTTGATTGACGCAGATCTAAGTGATTTGGAAATCTTCATTAGCTTAAAAATGTGATTGTTCGTCATTTAAAAATAAGAATGTCATCAATATAATTATGACAGCAATCACTTACGTGCCTGTTCCTTCGAAAATGATTTAATTGCTCTCTGAAATGTTGCTGGACAATTTTTAAATCCAAATAATTTCATACCACATCCAAGATCCTTGGCATTGCAAAACGGCCTGATATAGTTATATTATTGAGCTTACGAAAATTGATTCAAAGCATTGATTTTGATTATTCCCCTTCTCTCTTAATTAACGTCACTGTTGATGCATAAGGTCCAGTTGCTTCTCTAATGAACCCTGCTTTGAATAATGATGTTATTTCATCGTCAATAATTTTTTGATCAAAAGAGGAACAACGATAAATGTGTAAGTTGATAGGATAATTGAGTCTAATTCAATGAAACAAAGTAGTATATAAAAACCAGGGTTCACACCACCCTAACGCCACTTCCGTCTGTTGTCTTTGAGGAAGCGTCATTATGGTGGTGTTAACCCTGGTTTTATCAGAAAAATTAGTAATTGCAAAGAATCAAATTGCTCTTTTTGTTGCTGATTGAAATAGCTGAAATTTAAAACTTATGCAGAGTTATTGGTGGGTTAATAGCCTGATGATAATGATGTTATTCTTTGTAAATATAATTGATCTGCTACTTGTTGGTTAATTGATTTTTAAAAGTAAAGTCATCTCATTTAATGTTTTCTAGGAATTGTTTTGATGCATTTTAAAGCTTCTGCTTGCATCAATTTTTTCATGATTGAAATTCAAACCTTTTGTTCGTTTCCTAGAATTGTTTTTCTTCAATATGAAGGAGTGAATTAATTGAAACAAAGTTAACCAACGTAAAAGTAACTAACTTATCATTCATTTCAAGTCAACTCAAGCAATAGTTAACTTTAAAGTTAAACAAACTTTTTAATTCAATTTTTTGTTGTGCTCATCTGAGTTTAGCTTAACTATGCCTGATATGATTTACAGGTAATGTAAATAGTTGAATAATATTAGCTTATATTAATTTTTTGTTAATCTTTTATTTATTTGCTTCTCTCTAAAGTGTTGACATTTTTAAAAACGACCTTTATTACCCAAAGTTCGAGCAATGATATATTTTTGTGGACAAGGTCATCCTTTCAACTTAAATGAAGCCGACCACATCATCCATGTATTTAAGGAGTTTTTGGCAATGCGTGAGGCAAATCGAACCCGGGTTAGAGGAGTTGCAGAGTTGCGACAACTAATTGGTGAATTGGAGGAAAATCGGCCCTATTGGAGTGTAGAACTTCGGCAACGAATGACTGCTTTGATTAAAATGATGACCTAATTTGATTCTTTGTTTCAAGCCTGTGTTGTTTGATGTATCATTGGATTTAAGCTTATCTTTTTCGTTTACCAACTAACATATTTAACCAAATATACGATTCTTATGTATTACTTTTCAACTAATAACACGTATGTATCACAATAAATTTTCGCTTTTCCATATATTGTAAATTGCTTGCAATTATTCAAAAAGGTAAAAATGGTTTAGGTATAGATGTTATCGGAATTATGTCATAAAAAATTTACAGCAGTACTACATTTAATGTCATTAATGTAAGTGATAATATCTATACAACAATAAGTACTATAACTTCGATAACTTCGATATCATGGATACTATCGATACAATCGATACAATCGATACAATCGATACAATCGATACAATCGATACAATCGATACAATCGATACAATCGATACAATCGATACAATCGATACTATCGATACTATCGATTTCGGTATTTTTCGATTTTCAGTATTTCTGAGGTATTTTTCATGTTAACATGGTTGATTGAACACTCAGGCTTTGTCAAGAATTAATTGAGTGACTGTTGAAATGCCAACTTGGTTTAATCTATTTAAGATCAATTGTATATTTTATTCTGAAGATTTTTTTCCTCGTGAAATTTATTTACCGAAATCTGTGCAATTATAAAGATGTAGATAGAATTAATGGTTTTGTAAAATTGCTTGATCAAAATGATGAAAAGCAAAGATTTTCCCACGCATTCGAAATTTGCAGCTAAGCAACCAAGCAAAAGAAGTAGATCAATTATATATTCAACTAACTACTATGTTTTGAGAAAATTATATTTAAGTACTACAATTTCACCATTACTTTTAAAGTTTCTTTTATATGCAACAATAAGTTAATATTTACTCACTAAGCAATAATGGCAAATATTTTACTTAGCAAACAAGGAAAAATAGTTCTAAAATTCAAAAAATTAACAGAACATGCAATTAAACCAATGAAAGCAAGTGAATTGAGTGCAGGTTATGATCTGTTCAGCGCTTATGAAAACAACGTGACATCCAAAGGAAGTGCTCTCATTAAAACTGATCTACAGATACAAGTGCCAGATGGTTGTTATGGTAGAATTGCTCCACGATCTGGATTAGCTCTTAAACATTCGATTGATGTTGGAGCAGGTGTTATTGACGCTGATTACAGAGGTAATGTTGGAGTTATCTTGTTCAATTTCGGAGATTCAGATTTCCAAGTTAAAAAAGGAGATAGAATTGCTCAGCTAATTTGTGAAAAAATAGAGTACCCGGAGCTTGAAGAAGTTGATGAAGGTGAAATTATGGAAGTCACCAGTCGCGGAGTGAATGGATTTGGTTCGTCATGATTGCAATGATTCTTTCTCCTCATTGCTAACTCATGCATTCAAAAAAAGACAATGTAAGATTTCAAATTTCTGAAAAAAGGAGAATAAATTCTTGATTATTTGATTTTCTTTTCTATCCAGTCATTGAAAAAGAGCAGAGAGTAATCGTTAAGAATAATCATTAGTCTCCAAAAAAAATGCACCTTCATGAAAGATATTTAGTATACAATTCTAACAGCTTGAAAGTTAATACATGATGGAGGTTGCAGAAAAACGAACTGTAAATTATGAAAGCATGAAAATTATAGTTTATTATTGATGAAAAAGATTACAAAGGAGAGGGGATAACAAAATCAAGCAATCGTTAATCTACAAATCTCAATCTAGCAATATTAGTCAAAGGAGTTCGACAAAAAGGACAATTGCTGTTACCATGTAATTGCTGTAATTTTGAGGCACAATCAGAACAAGCTATTGCATGTTCACAGGGACTAAATACAACATTTACTTCATTTTCATAACAAATTTTACATTTGTGCCTGTCATCATCACCATTTGATCGTCTTATTGCTTCCTCAACAGACGATCTATTGTTGCTTATCGTTTCTCCAAAATTTGACCCTCGATGCAGATAAATGTGGTAACATTTTGGTGATAAGTGAGCGTGTCTTACCCAAGGATCGTCATTAGCAGTCCACATATCCCACAAAACACCGCAACTGTAACAGACTGTGCCGTCAGCAAAGCCTAATTAAAAACATGAAAAGTAAAATGAATGAATCAGTAAATTGTTAATGTGTGAAATTGAAAACAAGTAATTGTGTTCTATCTTACCAGTGTAGTAAAAGCCAGCCTCTGCTAAGCTAGTTACATTGATATCGGAAGGAAAAGGAGGTCTCGATGGAAGATTGTAACTTCTGATTCTTGATGAGAGAGTCCAATAGTCTCGATATAAAGGTCGATAATTCCTTTGTCGTCTAAACTCGAATGGTGGGAGCAAGGGATCCGAACCATTTGGATGATAGCGTTGAGACACAATTCTACCACGTGCACGACCACTAACAATAACACTTATGTTAGGATTTCGATTGAAATCAGAATTATCCATTTGCAGAACTTTAACTTTTAAAAAACTGTTTAATAAACACTTTGATAAATGAAGTGAACTTTACAACTTGATAATCATAAATGAAGTTATAACTCAATGTAACAATTTAACGTTAGTTGAACTATTGAAAAGCAAGAAATTTAATTAAATTAATTTAATTTAATTAAAACATTTAATTAAATGATTAATGCAGTTGAGAAAATTTGTTATTACAAATAATTGATTTTAGATAAATGTGATTATTAATAACAAAGTACACAATCAATTGATCAAGTTGAGAAGCATTAATCAAAAAAGCGGAATCTTATTACATCGCAAAGCTTTCTTCTAAACCATGGACAATTTTCATCTGTTAGCTCGGCTGAACACTCGTAACATGCAATAGCGTGATTGCATGGACAGAAAACTGTACTTATTTCATTTTCGAAACAAATTTTACAAGTATATCTGTCTGCGTTAGGAGCAAAAAGAACTGGTTGTTCAATAAATGGTTCTCTGCCCTCTCTTGCTGAATCGATGAAAGCTTGTCCTGACTTGATATATAAATGAAAACAGAATGGCGATGATTGTGCATGAATTAACCATGGATCTGCATTCTCAAACCAATCATTAACAATGCAACCACATTGATAACAAATCACTTTGTTGTCGACATCTGGTAAGAAGGGTAAATTAAATGTAAGAAAAAAGCAAGTAAGTAAGTAAGTAAAACACAAAACAACACTCAATTTACCATAGTATACAAAGCCAGCATCAGCAAGTTCAGTTAGACATATATCATCTCGTTGCCATGATTCGAATGATTCCAATCTTTTCATACACCAAGCAAATTGTTTGAACAATGGATGAAACATTCTTGTTCTCTGGTTTTCTTCTTCAGCTTCACCTCGAAAAGGATTGAATGACAAATTTTCAACGATATTATCGCGTACATTTTCTTTTATGTCAGTCGTAGCGATTCAGCTAGTCCATTTCTAGTTAGACCAACGTCTATCGTATTAATATAGACACAAGGAGGTTGAGATGCATGGTGAGTGCGTAAAATTTCTTCATGTGTAGATTCAGGTGTAATTGCAGAAGAAAAATCACAAAACCGACATATAACTGCATTTTCGGATTCATCGAAAGACAATCCATCAGCAGCCAAAATAAAACACAAACATTAGCATTTTGATTCCAATTTCCATCCAAAAATGAGTAGATTCTTATTGTTGCCAATTCAATTGATAAAATACGACGTATGTATCTATTAGCAGAAACACTAGATACAAGAGCATCAAAATTTTGATTATTTTGATCTTCCATATTTTCAATATAAATGGCAAGCAAAAATAGAAATAAAGCAAGATAGGATGTATTTGATGAATTTGAAATGTTATAGATGTACCACTTTCAAGACAAGTATTTTTTGTGAGTGTTCAAAGTATAAGTAAAGCTGTTTTAACGAAAATCAAACATTGACTGTAGACGTCATCAGTAATTAACATTATGCTTGAGATTGTGAATCTTGTTTCTTTATGGAAGACAAACGATCAGATAAAAATTGATACTAGTGATCAAATCTATAGAAAGAAATATAATGCTCAAGTAATTAAGGAGAATGGAAACTGTTTATTAGTTTTTGCATCTGGGAAAGTAATAGTAACAGGATTCAAAACAATTAAAAATGTAAAAGAAATGTTCTCACGGTACTTCAAGCAAATTAAATTAGAATTCATGAGAAAAATAAATTTAACTATGAAAGCAAAGCTACCATTCAAAGTAAATAATCATAGATTGTTATCAGAAAATAAATGTTTTGAATATGAACCAGAAATCTATCCTGCCATTTATTGGAGAAATAATGGCATTTGTTTAATGTACTATGCTTCATCATCAGTAGTAATGACTGGTAATGTATCGATTGCAAAAATGGAAGAAATTTACAACACTTTTGTTGATATTGTGATAAAATATCAAAAGCCTTAACATAATCTAGATACTACTTTGATCGCAGCTGCGCTGTAGCTATTTGTCTAAGTGTTATAAAGAGTGTTAGACAGATCGTTTACAGTTCATTAAGTGAAACAACTTCATCAAACAAGTTTGTCTTTAATTAAATCTGGAGTGAATTGATTTAAAGTAACCTAATATGTCAGATCTTCAACAACAACAACAAACATCAACTCGTTGGATTTGGACAAAAGCGTTAGAGCTTACATTTTGTTCAAACATCCAAATTTTTGTTTCACATGGTTCGAATGGTCAGGTTTCTTGCTCACGGTGTAATATTGTTGAGATGAATGGTGCCCAGTCAACAAGGAATCGAATAGCTTTGAGTTTCTCAGAGCTCAAAAATTATTGTAACTTTCTGGAAGTTTTTAATGCTCAAACTAATCCAGTGTATACTTATTTTGGCTTAACAGTTACAAAAACTCCTGCTAATAATATCATTGCTTTCAAAGGTCATCAAAAATTTGAAGTTGATGAGATTTAGTATCTCGAATTTGTTGATATTTTGGGTGCTTACACCAAGTTTCTCGAAACACAGAGAATGGAAACATCTGAGAAATTACACTTTTGTTTATAACTGGCTGACATCTATATTTATCTACATCTTTCTAGTTTTACTGGTGCAACAGCAACTTGGCCTGATGTACAAGAGAATCGGGTCCAAGAGACTTTACGGAATCATCCAATGGATCTCTATGCGTCTTTTCTTGCTAAGATTAAAGGTCCATTGCAATTAGATGTTGCCGTTCCTGCAGACATGTTTCAAGAGCGAATTACAGCCAACAATATGCGTGCCTTGAGATTTAGGATTGAAAACAATCCTTATTTGGCAACTTTGGTCAAAGATACTAAAAAATTTCGCTAATGAAAACAATGATTTCATTTTCATGATCATTTCCCTATGTAGCCTTGTCTAAGAAATGAAAAGAATAATAAAAATAAAATAATAAAAATAATAAATAATAATAAAAGAATAAAAGAATAATAAAATTTACTAAACACAAAAATGTCTTTTTACAATGTTTATTTAAAGCATCCATTTACAATGATTGTTAGTGGACCAACAGGATGTGGTAAGACTTATTGGATCAGAAAACTAGTGAATCAATATTGTAAGCCAGCTCCTACTAAGATTACCTATTTTTATGGCGAATATCAATCAATTTTCGAGACTTTCAATAATGTTGAGTTCATTAGAGGTCTTCCTGAGAATATTTTAGACAAATTTGATGGAACACATCCTGAATGGATCATTATTGATGATTTAATGATTGAGTCTGCTAGCTCAAAAGCGATTAGCGAGATGTTTACAAAAGGATCACATCATCGCAACTTATCAATAATCTTGATTGTACAAAATTTTTTCATGAAAGGTAATGAATCACGTAATATTACACTCAATGCACAATATCTAGTTTTATTCAAAAACCCACGTGATCAATCATTAGCAACAAATATTGCAAGACAAATGTTCCCATTGAAATTGAAAAAGTTTCAAGCAATTTATCAAGATGCAATTCGAGACCCTTTTAGTTATCTTTTTATCGATCTTAAACCTGATACTCTTCAAGAATTAAGGCTAATGAAAAATGTTCTTGGTGAGACTAATTATGCTGTATCATATTTACTGTAATTGTATAAGAATTTCAAAATAAATAATAATTAACCATGACTTTAAAAGGATGTCTGTTATGTTTGCCTTCATTAGAAGAATCGGCTAAAGCTAAGACTTCAATTACGAAGAAAAAGATTCTTAAACATGCTTCTCCAAAGATCTATTCTGTGATAAGTGAGATAATTAGACAAGTATTAAAAGGAACAATAAAAATTCCTGGAAAAGTGAAAAAGAAACTTAAACCATATAAGAAAACTTTGAGAAAAATAGCATCAACAAAGTTGCACAGTTTGAAAAGAAATTTGTTTAACCAACGAGGAGGAGGTTTTTTGACAAGCTTATTGATGTCAGTAATCACAATCCTAGGTAGGATTGCAGCGAACAAAATTTTAGAATGAACACAGTTACTCGTATGGCTTTGATCCCTGAAGATCAATTACAAAAAATTTATCATAAAAATACAAATTCATTCGAAACTTTGGTGAACTCTAACATTCCGAAGTTAAAGTAAACTTACTCACTAAAATGCTAACAAAATATGACAAATTTTCAAATAAAAGTACACCAAATATTCAATATTTGCAGACTGATCTTCCCTCTTTACAATACTTTCCAAGTGATGGACCCTCAACAATTTCTGAAGCTTCTTTCAAAAACTCAAGGTTTAGTAATTATTATCCTTCTGAATTTAATCAACCTGAAATACACGATGAAGCAAGACAGCCTATTTCACTACCTATTACGTCAACACCTAAGAAAGAATCGAAAGTTAGATTTGCAAAATATGAAGAACCAATAACACGAGATAAAACTTTGGAAATGACTCTCAGAAACATTCCAAAATTAGTTGATGAACAAGGAAACATTTTGGATAATATTGGGAATCCAATAGCTAACAGTAATATTCATGATATAGTGCAATATATGAGAATCAAACATCCTTCACCCAGAAAGCAGAAAATGCCAATAAAAGGTCTTGGAAGGGTCATTAAAGTTATAAGAAAGAATCCTTCAATTCAACATTATGTAGCAAACAAACACGTAAAAGATTTAATGCAAAGAGCTGATACTGCAGCTGATTTGACATGGACAAATCTGAAACGTCTAGGCTTTTGAAAAAGATATACTATGATCCAACATCTGGTGGCTCATTTGGAGGTTTAAAGCGATTGTTTGATGTAGCAAGAATTGAATTACCTGATGCAACACTAAATAAAACTGCAGATTGGTTACAAAAACAAGAAACTTATAATTTATATAAACAGGTCAAAAGAAATTTTCTAAGAGTACCCATCAGTACTTCAATATTTCATCATTACGAGCTACAACCGGTAGAAGCACAGAATCTGTATAAGATTGAGAAAGTATTAAAAAGTCGTAAAAATAGCAAAACAGGAAAAACTGAATATTTTGTTAAATGGTTAGGTTATCCTAATACATTCAATAGTTGAGTTGAAAATGTTCAGCAACAATGAATTCACTGTTGACGTGATTTCCAATGCTTCTATGGATATTTTTCCTAAAAACAAAATTTCTCATTTTACAAATAGACTAAGAGACTCTCTTGAATTAGACGGTAATTGTTTTGTAGGAATACGTGAAATTTTTTATCCTCTTGCTCATAAAGCACTTAAACATCGTACTACTTTTTGGTTTCCTTCCTGTGCAAGCGAAAAATATACACTTTTTGATTTTTTTTTGAGAATGACACGATTGAAAGTCTCGTTAGTGAATTGAATGCAATTATAGCTCAAGCCTATTCTGATCTTGGACTCCATGCACCTTAGTCAGAAACTGTGAGACCACCTATTTTAAAAACTATTACGGATGAAAGGAAGAAAAATAAAGTTTCAATTGAAGGAATTGTGATGCCTGAATCAAACTCTTTTGTTTACCCAGCATTTGCTAGTGAGGTCTTGTTGAACATGCTTGGATTTGATTATCACAATTACATGAATGCTATCACTGATGAATCATCAGATAATCCTACTGTTAGGATCGCTCAACATAAACCGGATACTAGCACAAAATCTCATCTCATGTTTATTTATAGTGATATAATAAAAGATCATTATGTTGGTGATTCAAAGACAAGATGATTGAGAGTTGTACCATTAAGGAGAGATCAGATTGAAAAAATCGGTCAAATGACTTATAATGTGCCACACTACTATCCAGTGAGAAGCAATAAAATTGAAGATATCAGTATCAAGCTTACTGATGAAATGGGGGCCCCAATGAAGTTCAAGACTGGAAGAGTTTTTATTAGTTTACATTTCATTAGAAAGATGTAGTATAAGAACAACAATCATATTGCATAAATAAAAATTGGAATGAATTATTGTCCGTGTGATAGTGATTTTTCAAATCATTACAAGTCACAAGCTGGAGCAGGTCTTGATGATATTGAAGTTTTCAAGGGTCAACCTTATCAACGAGGGTACGGAGTAGGAAGTTTTTTGAAGAGGATTGGTATCCCTATTTTAAAATCTTTGTTCAGAACAGGCTTAGATATTGGTCAAGACGTACTTGATAATCAAAATCTGAAAAACTCATTAAGAACAAGAGGTAGAGAAGGTTTAAAAACAGCTGCGAAAAGTGGCTTGAATGAGCTTGTTAATGCGATTGATCAAATCGGTAGTGGTATAAGAAAAAGACGAAAGATAACAAAAAAGGTTAAAAAGCGTAAGCTTCAAAAAACTAAGAAAAGTTCACAAGAAAAAAGAAAGAAATTGAAAAGAAAAAGATTAACAAAAAAGAAAAAATATACTGACATTTTAAATAATGGAGTACCTTCATCAATCATCTTTTCCTGCTACAAAGTCAGAACTTGAAATATTTTCCTGTGCCTCCAACTCAAAAAGCTATTTCAAGTAGCTATGCAGTAGAATATAGACCTACCTCTAGCATTTAAAAAGGCGGTTCCTTCGAAATATTAGTTCCTGCGAGTGATGATTTTACTGATTTACAAGCAACTATGGTTCATCTAAATGTTTCGATTACTAAAACTGATGGTTCCGCAGCTGATGCTACTAAAGTAAAAACAGTTGAAAATTTTGGTAATTCTTTGTTCGATCAGATTGACTTGATCGTTGGAACTGTTAATACTTCACAAGCCAGTAACCGCTATCATTATCAGTCATGGTTTGAAGACACATTGTTTAGAGTCAAGAATAACATTGATGCTGGTAGAATGGATGAATCTGATTCAACAAGACTAGCAAATGGAATTTTCGATCTATACTTTAGAATGCATCTGCCTTTATGTGAACAGGATAAGCTGTTAATCAATGCAGTCCCAATATCTTTTCGTTTTAACAAGTCACCTGAAGGCTTCCCTTTAATAAAATTAGACGCAACTGATACAGAAAATTATCAAGTACAGCTGAATGCAATCACTTTACACATACGTCGAGTTAAATTGTTCCCTGATACACAAATTAGTATTCTCAAAGGTTTGATAAAATCACCTGCAAAATATTTCATTACTAGAAATGAAATACGTGTTTTTTCAATAAGCTCAAATTTAGTGGGTGCAACAATTGAAAGTTTGTTTTCTGGTATATTACCGCGAAGAGTTGTAATTGTTTTGTTGATGATGCAGCTCACATTGGATCATTAACAAAAGATCCTTATAATTTTCAAAATTTTAACATCAACTATATTGCATTACAAGCTGACGGAAATTTGATTCCTAGCTTACCATATCAACCAAATTTCGAGAAAAAACTTCACATGAGAGAATTTGTCAACCTTTACAGAGCTATGGGACAAGATGAAGGTCAGCCGCAACTTGATATTTCATATGAAGAATTTGGTAAAACAAAAACACTTTTTGCATTTGATCTTACTCCTGATGGATCAATAGGGGCTGCGAATGGAACTCTGTCATTGTTGAAGAGATGAAATATAAGATTACATGTAAAGTTTTCTAAGAAATTGTCTACTTCTATCAAAGCAATCATTTTTGCTCAATTTGATAACGTTATCACTATTGATCAAAACAGGAATGTAACAGTTGACTACTAAATATGTTAACCACAATAAAGATTAATAAACTTTTGAAAAATGTCTCATATTTTCATGGAGTTCTTGCAATTGATAGACTACCAAGGGTTATTAACCTTCCAACATCAATGATTGTTAATTTAGATAAAAGCTATGAACCTGGAAGTCACTGGGTTGCTCTAAGCATAAATAAAAATGGAGAAGGACATTAATTTGATTCGTTCGGGCGACCTCCTCCTGGTGATATTTTGACTTTTTTGGAAAGAAATGCGAAAAGAGGATTTACCTACAATGATATGAAAATACAATCAAACAATTCTCAACCTTGTAGATATTTTTGTGTTTTCTTTATTTTATTTGCTAATAACCCGAAATTTTTTTATTCGACATATAAAAAATGCAAACATTTTATTAATGAAAAACAAACTTTATTGTTGCTGAAGCTCATGCTCTCCAATTTTGTAATGCCCGTAGGCCAATGAATCAGTATTATTAATTAAAAATCTTTTATCATCAAGTGGTGACATCAATATTTTATCGTTAGCATACATATAAATTACAGGGTGACAATTCATAACCGAGAGACTTTTTTTCGAGATAACGGCCGAAAGGTACATGCAGTGGCCCTCATATTTTTTTCTGAGCATTAGGGCCTCAAAGGTAAATGTTTGGGCTACTTTGCAGAAATTCGAAAATTTTGGAATTTCTATGGGATTTTACATAGAGTAATAGAATTTATTAGAAAAATTGGAATTGCGAGCTCCAAGGCGATTTTTCTGAATATCGAATGTATCATGTGAATAAATGTGTTTAAAGAACAACTTGTAGCTGACTGATGACTTTATGAAAAAAAATCGCCTTTTGAGGTCGAAATTCCAATTTTTCTAAAAAATGATGTTTTCTATGTAAAATCCCATAGACATTTAAAAATTTTCGAATTTCTGCAAAGTAGCTCAAACATTTACCTTTGAGGCCCTAATGCTCAGAAAAAAATATGAGGGCCACTGCATGGACCGTTCGGCCGTTATCTCGAAAAAAAGTCTCTCGGTTATGAATTGTCACCCTGTATATGTTTATGAGATCCGAGTCTTGTTTGTCTGGCTCGTTCAACTTCATTATTGTACAGGCAATTGAGATAATCATCAAAATTGATTTTCTTCTTCAAAACCGACTTTTGCACTCCTTTAGCTCTTTTCATAATTGCATCTTCAACTTTAATTGCATAAAGTTTTGGTTTCAGAGCAACAAACTCTTCAATTACTTTCCCACCCATCTCATCTTTCAAATAACCAACTTTTTTTAGATTGCAATCTGAGAAAAGAACATGATCATTTGGATAATTACTGTAATCCATTAGTGATGAAAGGCCCTCCATATCTTTGGTGATATCATCTGATTTGATGTCATAGATTAAACTATCAGTATAAGTGTACAGTAATTTGATCCTTTCTCCAAAATGTTGTTTAAAGCTGTCATAATGAATTTCATACATCTTCAACTTTGCCATTTCCAAAACAGTAAAACCAACCATTATTGGTTTATTCATCTCGACTTTACCATTGAACAACTCGAATATCACTCTGTTTTCACTCATGATGATATATCTTTTGCATAGCTGTGATCTTAACGCGATTTCAGCTTCATGATCATCAAAAGCAAAACAAATTTTTCTATGCTTTCGTTTGTCTTCGATTGTTTTTCCATAAATTGAATTGACCATCAATTTCCAAAAATCTTTTTCAAAAGCAGTAGTGGCTTGTTGTCTCATTTTAGTACAAAAATCAACATATTCAGCTAACCATGATCCTTGGCGGAATCGAATCACACGATGCACTTTTTTCAACTTCATACCCATAAAAATCCAATGTTGCATAATGTACTACATATTTCTCACGAGCCAAAAAAGTAAAAACTAACTTTTCAGATGATGTTTAATTCAAATCAATTTGTGTCAACTGTTTGATGATATCTTTCTGATAATCACTCAATGAATTGTAGTCAATTTCCATTTTGTGAGGAGCTAGCGGGAAATCATTATGTTCATCAGGATACTCCAAGTCAACCTGGAAAATATATCAATAATTAGTTTCTTTTGCTTCATTAAGCAATTGCTCAATATCGATTTCACCTTCATACCATCTGAACTCGTCAATTGGTAATTTTTGGCTCATAGCATAGCCATAGAGGTTATTAACATCGAAGTATTTAATATGATTTTTCGGTTTATTTTCATCATAGTTGCTGGAATTTTCATTATTTGCAACACAGTGTCTATCGGCTACGGATGTTGGACCTCCTCTTATTCCTTTCTCAATCATTAGAAGCATGTCAATGTCTGTCATTAGGTCTAAGGTTACACCAGTTATCTTAAGCATTCCAGCCCATGAAAGTCCTGGTGACGAAAATAAATGACATGGATCCAAATCGAAAAAGCATCTAACGGTTTGTCGGAAATTTTCGAATACAGCAGTGAGCAATAAAACATCAACTTTCAGATAAATATCATGAAAATCACCGAGTGTTCGACAGTTGAATTGTTTCCAGATCAAATCAAGGTGTTCGTAAAGTTCAGGCGTTATTGTTTCATCAGTTAATGATGAATAAAACTTATCAATGTCTGGAAGTTTATTTTCTTCAAATCTTGAATATGAGTCAATATATTCATATGGTAAAGCAGCTTTTTTGGTGAGAAGATCAGTAGCATGATTTGGGAACGACATTTTGAGAAAATATTGCTTTTTTCATCAGTCAGACTTTCCGCCAATGATTCCAAACTAGCTGGAAGAAAAGAAAAACTATCCAAAAATATAAAGCAGTCAAATAAAAATGCAGTATATTTTTCCATTGTGTGTGGAATAACATTTAATCCTCTCTTGATTGTTTCATGACTCAAATTCTCAAAGATTATATGACCATCAAAGTTTTTCAAATTGTGAAAAATCACTGGTATTTTATCAGGTATTACAAGAGCAAGATTGCATCTAGAATGAGCTGCTCCACGATATTTATCAGTTAGATGATCATGTTCTTTGACTTTATCTGACCATAGTCCTTGTTTACAGATGTAACAAGTTCTTGCAGCAACAAAACTTTCATCATCTTGTGGTGTCATTACAATTGGCTTTTTTGAGTTTTTGTAAAATCAAACTTAGCTCTTGTTTCAAATTGAACAGCTTTGGAAGGAAATTTTTAATAGCATCAGGTCCGCGGCAAAAATCAGATTTAATTATTTGAGAATTCCAATCTACGACAACTAAACCATAACTACACGGAGGCAATTGTTTGACCTTGTACGCATCTTGTGAATTCACTGACAACGTTTCAAAATCTGCGTGCATTACGAATGGAAATTGTTGAATCCATTTAAATTGCTTGAATTTAATCTTCTGCTTAGGATGACCTGCTTTTGGCATTATGATGTTAGCTGGAGACATGCGCAAACAATCATCAATGTGTTTATTCAGTTTTTCGAAGCTGATAAAAGAATTCATGCAAAATTCACAAAAATGTCTTGAATTTGAACGATTACTGCTCGCCAAACGATTGAAGTTTCTGATAGGATAATAATGTTCATCATTTAGAAATAGTTTGATTGTATTTTGATTTCGTTGTTTGTTGATTTTCAATGGAATAACATAAGATTCATCAATGTCATAAAATACATTGACAGCTGAATTATTTTTCTTTTCAAATTTACTGATTAGATCCAATGAGACGTTGCCTCTCACATCAGAGAAGTCATATAAATTGATGTAAGGTTCATAATGTCATAAGGGTGACTATCGCTGCTTTTTGGATGTAATACAGCTAAAACAGAATACATGAAACAATCACTGGTGACCTCCATCCTCAAAAGACATCTTTTATTAACAATTGCTTGTGGTAATTTTTTATCTGAGCAACCACCTGTATGTGCCTTGAAACGTCCTAAATGAATGATAACTCTATCAATTGAAATGATTGTCCAACCAGTACCTCTTTCAGTGTATTGTGCAACTGTTTCTTTCAATTTATCAAATGTAGAACTAATTTTTTCTTGTAGATCATCACCTCGTAAAATTTGCTTCATAACAGAAACGAAAGGTCTTTTTTCCAAATAACAAACTCCTTCACTGGTCACTTTTTCAAAACTTATTTCAACAGTTAAATTGAATTTGATGGTAGGATGAGAGTCAAGGATTGTTTTTAACAAGTAGAATACACTAGATTGAATGTCTTGTTGCAACTTGTCCAGATCTTTTGCAGTTGGTTTTTCAATTGTGTATTCAGTAAGTTTATTGTGCGTTGCACTTTGAATACAATTTAATCCTTCGATCCTATTAAAAGTTTTTTCAATTGGCACACACGGAACACCACAAACTTTAATGTGTTCTTGAAATACATTTCGTCTAGAGAATATACGTTTACATTTGTCACATGAATATTTAGTTTCTTCCCTTTTTGAAGTAAACTTGTACCTTTTGTTGAGTGTGAATCCTTTTTAATTACATTACCGGGTGAAGATGACGATGATGAAGTTTGTCTTAAAGTTTGCTCTTCAGCTTGTGATGGAACAATTGGGTCAACTGTTGAACAAGGAGATGACGGAGTAGCTTCACTCAAATGTGTTAGATACTCTTCAACAACAATTGGATCAACTGATGTACAGATTACACACTCATTCACACAAGGAGAGAATGGAATAGTTTCACATGAATGTGCCAGATACTCTTCAGCATCTAATGTTGAAAAATCACAGTTGAAACACAATATTTGTTGGCTTTGATTTAAATAACTTTGTTGTTCATTATGACTCGTTGAAGCACATACATGATTGATATAATCAAGCATTGAATTAGCTGTAAAAGCACAATTTCCACATCGATAAGGCATATTTGCTGCAATAAGCTGGGTAAACGACTGAATGATTGCGTTTTTTCATGTGAACTGGTTTTATGTACAAAACTTTTATGTTTGCTCATGCGCATAAGAAACACAATCAAAATCATTAATATCACTTCACTATATAAGACTTTATTTTCCTTGAAAGTCGCTTAGTTATTGTGTTTGTGTGATTACTCATAATGTTGGTGATAGTCGCTTCTCATTGTCCTCTGATATCATGCTTTCTGCTATTTGTTGGACTCTTTTTGATGATATACTATAATTATTTCATTCTAAACAACAGTAATTTGAGTAATACTATGTCAAATTTGACTGTGATTTAATCTCTATTACAACTTGTATCTTACATATGTATATCCAATAAAGATGATCAATTGAATATTGATGTTACTTATTATGAATTCAAACTTTCTCACGGTTAATCATTCTAGCTTATCTATGTTTAAATAATAATTGTTAGCTAGTCATAACTGATATTAAGCTACAATGTATAGAAAATTACTTAAGCTTATTATTACACTTTATCAAAGTGCAAATCATCAATTTGTTGAATCTATGTACTCTCATTACATCTTCATCTAGTAAAGAATAAATTCAAGCTAGCTAAGATGTTGATTAGATAATGACACATGACAATGAATATTACTATGTTAATTAGTTAATTTCTTAATAAATTACAACACTTTTTTTTTAATCATTTGCCTGTTTATTACTATTTTTCAGAACCATGCTCATAGGAAGTGAAGCTTCTAGCATGCTTGTGAATAATCAATGTACAAAAGTTTAACACCGATGTTCTTGAATAATTTTTTTTTCTCGATGAAACCAGGGTTGACACCACCGTAATGACACTTCCTCAAAGACAACAGACGGAAGTGGCGTTAGGGTGGTGTGAACCCTGGTTTTCATATACTACTAAACAAGTCTTTGACCAAACTAACATCGAATTTATTTTGAGCAACGATATTTTAAAATTCTTGTAATAATTTAGATATTTGATGAACATCATTTTTCCAACCAATCTTTCAATATTCAAATGCATTGAGTAGTAATCGCCACCGAGATTTGGTCTGAATATTTCCACTTTCGTGGATTCTTCTTTTGAACCATTCCGTTTTTGGCTAGTGGTATAGTCATAAAGAACATTTTAAATTGAATTTCCATATCAAGTCTGTCAAAGTAATACTTCAATAAATTCTGAATTTGAGACATAAATTCTCACTGATTTTTGTATTTCCATAATTTAAATAGCGACTGTTGCCAGACCTAACAAACTACCAGTTCCTGTTAATGTTTTGAACTCGAAACTGTGATCTTTTTTATTCTTCAATGAATCTATCTGATTGATAAATAATTCACAATTGACCCCTGGAATTTGAGATCCAGGATCATAAAGATCTTGTCTTTCATATTGTTATCTTTGCTGATAATATTATGTGCTTTGGTTTGTTAGATCTTTTTATCTATTTAAATTGCGCTCAGCATCAGTAGTTCAATTTCGCTATCTATTTGTTCTTTAGCTGCAAACAAGTAGCTGCTCTTTTCATTACACCTAGAAATCCATATGGAAAGAAACCACCTTTGCCGAAATTGGGAGGAACTTGACTTTCAGAAATTTCAACAATTATCAAGATTAGAACGAAAACGCCAGCAACTACCCCAAAGAAGACAGCATACAAATTGACAACAGGGAAAATGGCTGTGAATCCTGTCGACTCTTTAATCGCAAAAGCCATGATAACGGCAAGGTTCATTGTTAACGTGGATGCAAAGCCATCAAAATAACCAGCAGTTCCAGGGATTGGAAGTGGTAGAGTTTCATTGAAAAATGTGCGATCTTATTGTCGATAAGAGCAGCAACATAACCATTATAACCTCGCACTGCTGATGGCGTTTCAATAACAGATTCCAAGATTAGAAACCATTCAATAATAAAGGCCATGTTGCAGGGTAGATAAATCTCAAGGATATCGTACTTAAAAAATTATAGTACCTTGTAGCTACACTGACTGCTGAGATATTAGCTATCGGTATCCCGACAGTAAGCATTTCCGTATATACAGACGTCATAAATTCAATTCTCAGACAAAATTAGTATGTACATTAAGTTGCATCAAGATCAAACGGGGCAGGCTAATATGCAGTCTTACCAAACTTTATAGAAAGAAAAGAATAAAGAAATATTTTTCCTCTTGGAAAATGATAAAGAGAAAGGTGATTTCGGACAGTTTCGGTGGAGATGCCGAGTAGGCAAAGTGAAAAATTTCTTTTAGTGCTGTAAAATTAAAATCTTTGCCTCTTTTACAAATAACTATCTAGTCAGAAGAAATGCATTTTCCAAAGTATTACAATCAAAATCAAAATAAGTGAAATTATACCAAACAATTATTAATACTGAAACTAAATTGAACAAAGGTGGTAAAATCAATGTTGGACATGAATCTGAAATTCCATGGTTAACTTATGTTAAAACACCTTGGAAATGATGAATGTGAAGTTGTCAAGAATAATAGCGATAAAATAAAGTTGATTATTAAATTCAACTCTGAATCATTGTTAGATTGAAATAGTAAATTTCAATCGGTGTTCTCGCTAGGTCCAGTGAAGTGATCTAATGTGTTTTCAGTGCATCTTTGTCGCCTTCTTGTTATTGGGCATTTTTTATTTCTACTTCGTGGCTTGCACTGAATTAATCAACATCTTTGTAGTAAACTTGTTACTAAAATAAATAGAAAGGATCAATCGTGGTAAAAACGTTTTCACTATTTGATACAATGGGAGACAAACACAATGGGAGACAAACAAATCAGAACCAAACTGCTTCCACAGTTACAACAGTCGAAACTCTTAACATAAAGAACTTTCCTGCTTTAAGCCCTCCACTTGTGCCTATACTGATGCAGATATTCTTGACTGGTTTGACTGCTTTGGAGTCATGGCAGAAGATCATGGGGGGTGATATAACCAAAATGACTAGGATTCCGGCTTATTTAGATAAAACTGTCGTTGGTATTACAACGTTGCTAGGTCAAGTTTACAAAATCTTCCTAAAACTTATGGTGATTTGCAAGCTTTAGTTGAAGGTTTGTGTCCAAAAAATTACAGAAGTTATTTAACCCATAAGCTAGCTAATACTTTGTTACTACAAGAAGTAACAATACGGTTGTTGCGTATAGCCTCCATGAAGCGACCTTACTTTGATGACCTGGATAGTTATGATCGTGATGCTGATGGTAATCATGGAGATGATGGTTGAAATGATGATGTTAATAATGTTGAAAATAATGATGTAAAAGCTGACACTGCCCTCATTGAATCAGCATTCGTTGTAGAGGATGAGGATGGAGAAGTTTTATACTCTTCTCCATCCTCATCCTCTATTTCGTTAGATTCGTTTTCACAGAGCTAATCTGACGAAACCGATGCTGATAACGAGAGTAGTATCAACTCTAACTACGTCTACGACAATATTGATCGGGCAATCAAACGCAGAAGATTGTCGAGGCGTAGTTATTCAAAATCATTTATAATGATAATACAGCCACGGAAAATGAGATGCGAAAATTTTTAAGAAAGTTGACACATAAATTGATAGCTTATCAATTTGATTTTGATAAAATTAGAGATTAAAGCCTTGTTGTTTTGTTTCACCTCATTCACCTGGATTAAATTGTATTGAAAATGTATGCGTTGAATGTAAATACTGTAAATGATGGATTTCGATCAAATACTGATAGAAACCATCATCACTGATAAATGAAATGTAATTTTTATATGCGCAATTGATACCAAAAGTATTCGCATCTCATTTTCCGTGGCTGTATTGATATTAATGATAATAATGAAAATAAAAGTTTTATGAAGTTTGCCTTCTGTCTCTTATTTTCCTTTTTTTGTCTTCTTTCTTTGCCTTCTTTCTCTTCTTTCTCTTCATCTTTCTTTTCTTTCATTTTTTCTTTTTCTTCTTTTCTTTCCTTTACTTATTTCATCTTCATCTTCATCTTCATCTTCATCTTTCTTTCTTTTCTTGCTTTTTGCTCCTATTTATTCATCTTCTTCCACTTCTTCATCTCCGCCTTCTTCGTCTTTGCCTTCTTAATCTTCATCATAAACGAAAAGTTAAAGTTGTAAAACTTTTTGTCAGAAACGTTTATTTTAAATGCGAAAAGCATTTGACAAAAAGTTTTACAACTTTACCTTTTAGTTAGAAGGCAATAAAAAAAATAAGTTTTTCCTTCATTTCCTCTTTACCTTCTTTCGCTCCTCTCCTTCTTTTTCTTTCTCTTCTTTCTCTCTTCCTCTTTCACTAAAATGCGGTGTAAATTACGGGCTGAAAGAGGAGGAGCCTGAATCAAAGATTAAAGCATAAGATACAGCAATTGAGAGGTTTTGAGGATAGTAAGGGACAATGCCCACCCCAAGCCTAGTAGTAGTATTTACAGTGCATTGATTATCATTATGTTGTTGTTTCTTTTGGCTCTCTCTTTTCTGCCTGGGTATTTTTCAGCAAAATTACAAGTAAGGGTTCTTTTTGTGTCGTTTTTTCGTGTATTTTGGCCGAAATTTTGATTTATTTAATACATAAAACTATTGTATTATAATAGTATTATTTTTATTCAATTCCCAAGGGAAAAACTTTGACATATTAAAACTTTAACTAAAAAATTAAAATTTGCAATGAATTTTAGGCGGCAATTTAAATTTAGTATTTTTAGTATTTTTATTAGAAATTAAATTAATCAACAATGGGTACAATTTTTATTATTAATCATTATATTAAAATTACTTTATTAACTTTATTATTAACAGTGGTAAAACGCTGTGTCATTATCGGGTGCAAAACAAGCACGAATGATAAGGTTGGACTTTTCCACTTTCCGATAAAAGTAGAATTGCGTGAACGATGGCTGGACAGTAATCGGAATGTTTTACCCAGAGAATTTGACTCCAATAATTTGAAGTCCAAACTTGTCTGTGGTTGCCATTTCCCAGCATCTTCTATATACCAGGCCAAAAACATGGGAAAGTTGGTAAAGTGAGCCATTCCGAAGCGGATCCCATTCAGGATTTTTGAGCAGGCGAAGGTAACCAAGGCAAATGAGTTAGTGAGCTTGAGAGCAAAAGTCCAAAGACTTGAAAATCAATTACTGAAATTGAGGACTGATCCTGATCCTAGTTTCATTTTCACTCATAGAAGTAAATTAAACAAATACATGGATGAAGATACACTCTATTCGTTAGTTGTGTTTTTAATTTTGAAAAGCGGCCTCATTGTCGCAGGCACAGTTATCAAACAAAGAAGCTAGCGAACAAAATATACCATCAGTCTAAGAAGGCTTTTAGGATAATTCAGCCTATTTTTGCTCTTCCGTCTTTCCGTACCATTGATAGATATAGCTCCGATGATTTTTCTGTGACTGGTATCTCGAAAGCTACTGAATTAACTCTCCGACGTCATGCTACCAAGCTAGCTGAGTCTGATAAGTATTGTGTCATCAGCTTTGATGAAACTGATATCAAGCTCTGGAGTTTGGTAACTGTGCAATTTATATATTTATATCTTTCAATTGTAATTGTTAATTATATTTTGATTGCGATAATGATTTAATGTCGTTAAATATAATGTATGTAATAATTTTGGCCATTTAATAACATTTATTAATAATAACCATTTTGTGGACAATAATTTCCATTTAAATTAACTAAAATTTAGTTAAACTAATAATTAAATAAGCACTAGTCCAATTGACCAAGCACTAGTTCCAGTCATTTTCAAGTTACCACATTGGAGTCTTAATTTCAACTCCTCTCAATAATCCTTTAGTTAAAACAAAGTAGTTGTTTTGCCCTTCTGACCATTGTTAAGAATGAGAAATAAGACAAGGGAATAGACAGAATAAAGAAAGAGGAGAATAATTTGGATCATTTCTCTTTCTCAATTTAAACACTTAATTTTTGAATATTAAATCCCCCCACTTTAGGTCAGAAGTACCATTTCCATTTCCACGATTAGTGGAACCACAATTTTAGTATTTAATAATAATTCAATTGATGAATGGTCCAGGTTCATCTGTCCAGCAAATACTCAAATCAGAATTTTAAATAATTTAATAAAATGTCAATAATAATTTAATGGACACAATTGTCCGATGGGTAACTTGTCCAGATTCAATTTTGTCCAATTTAAATAATTTTTCAAACATATATTAATATAAATTTATGGCCACATTTCAATTGGTAACTTGTCCAGTTTCATTTCCATGATTGGAATTAATAATAATTTTAATATTCAATAATATGAATTGAATGGATGATGTGGGTGAGCCAGCCCAGATTTCATCCTGTCGACTTGTAATAGTTTCGAGAAGAGATATCGGTGAATACTGGAAGATTAACTCTCGACCTGTAATACAATGAATTTAGACGCAGTTTAAGGTTTAATCAGATACAAAATGATGTTAATAATATTGAGTTAATATGTTGCAAGTGAGTTAAGCAAATCCAATGCTGTCGATGGTAATGGAAGGAGGTAAATTCAGTTAAATGAATTATTGTTGATGAGTCCGGTTAAGTGGTGGTGAAGATATTGATGATGATGAAGTGAGAAAAATTAAAATGAATTCAATTGAAGTTGAGCTTGGCTAGTGAAGATGAGGATAACGAACAATATCCATAATTGTTGACACAATTTGAGTTGTAAATCCAATGGATAAGATGAAGAAGATGGTGAAGAAGTGAAAGATGAACAAATTACGGAGCCAGGTAATCACTAAATTAGTGAAACATTTGATTCAACCTCAATTCGAGGATATCAATGTCCAATGGACTAAAAATCAATTTTTATTCAACTTTACTTTTCCAGACAAAATTAACAACTAAAGAATCTTTTCTTTCTTTTCCTTAAGAAAAGCAAAACCCAGGAAAAAGTAATGCTACTACCATTGTTAGAAAGGGTTTAGTTTGCCCTTTCCATTCATTGTTAAACCAGAAAACGAACCAAAGTAGAAAGGGGAAAAGACAGAAAAGGGAAAGAGGAAAATAAAAATTAGTTGTTTCTCTCTCTCGTTTTACTAACTTTAGTTCGCTATATTACATGTAATTAATGTAAAAATTGTATTCATATTTGTAAATAATGCATAAATCTATTTTTATAAGTTTTTTATATGTATTCAATTTATGGTTTTTCAATAACTTTAATGTTTTATTAATTGTTTTGATTCAGTTTTTTCAGTGGCGCCATCCAGTTGGCATTGTCCCTTCAGGTTCTCTGAACCTCTTCACTGCAGTATCTTATACATTAATCATTGGCCTGTATATCATAGCTGCCTCTATCAATTTTTGTTAATTGCAAAAAATCAATGAATCTTGTAAGATTCTAACCACTAATATTCAACCCTGTGAGATAATCACATGAAATTCAATAAAATAAAACTCGTTTCACTTTTGTATCCGGCCAACCTAATAATATTCACCATGGTGACATTTGCTGTTAGAAAAGGAATCATTTCATAAATTAACTAATTGCAAGCTAGGAAAAAATGAATGAAGGCTCGTTCAGCTAGATCGCTTTTGAGCAAACTAAATTTTAACAATAATGCGAATAATGGCCAAACAGATTCTAGACGATTTATGAGGAGAACTGATTAAAGATGAATTTAGCAATCTTTACATGTATTATTCTTTTATGTTGAATAATCTTCGATAAAAAGTCAAAAGTAAACGAAAAGTAAAAGAATAGGAAGAGAAAAATCATAAATCGTTGTTCTTAAGTATGAAAGCGTAAAAAGCGAATTTTACTACTTTGACACTCACGAAGTCAGCCAAAGAAAATAGTGTAGTAAAACTGGTTTCAAAACATGTTTTGGTTGTTACTACCTTACTCTACCTCAAGTAGGTAGGGAAAGGCCACAATTGGTTAAAATTTTGGAGGTCGGTCATCTCAACGGGAGACGATTTTCTCCCTCACCATCAATAAAATGGCCGACCATTCCTTTGTTAGAGGCGCGAGTAAGCCACCCGCGGAAGGTCTGTTCAGTTTGGATTAAGATGGTGATTTTATACTGAATAGTTCATTTCAACTGTTAATTGTCAAAGTTTAATCAGTGTTTACCCTCAACAACCTACCCATTGAATATTCCACCTCCACAACATTGACTAGAATTTGTGAACAACATTGACTAGAATTTGTGAACAACAAAAACTAAAATTTGAGAACAACATTGACTAGAACTTGTGATAAAGGGTGACTAGACTCCTTTATTGAGGATCAGTGGAACAAAATGTTAAACTATGTATAAGAGACCACATCCGTTGCCTACAGTATTTTATCCTATCTTGTCAGATACTTTATTGCGATAAATATACGTTCCACTTCTAACATACCTATCCAATAATTATATGTATAAACTTTTTTTAAGAGATCCAATTTATGTTAACCTTCCTTTTATATTATGTATTAAAATAAAGAGTAAATAACCATACGAATCTCAACTCCTGCACTACAATAGTAATTTGGATTAATAAAGTTTACACTGTTTTTATTTATTTTATTTTACCATCTCTCAGCATTTAAGGTCATAACTTGACAATTTTCTATCAACATCAGTTTATCTTTGTTTGCACGTTATTGAAGAGTGTACTTTCATTTTGACGTTTGAATGTAAGTACCTATGTAGTTATGTAAGTCTAGTCTAACTGACGCAATTCAATTCCGGAAAATAGTCTGAAACATTAGGAGAGATACTGTACTAAAGCTTTACAACAGCAACAGTTGACCAGTTTACAAAATTCGTTGCTCTATGGATATTCAAAGACTTGAGAATAGAGATTAAGTTGGACTTAGTTCTGATTTGCGTGAAATTGTCAGTTTTTCAGTACTAAGTCGATACTAGTTGTTTAAGTTTCTAATAATAAATTTTAATTCTAAACAATTAAGTTCTAACTGATCATATTAATCCTTTGAAACAATTGAATTTTGGCATAATTTCAAAATTCACTATTGGTTTTAGAATAAAGTTGAGTCAAGTTGACAGCACCTATTGCTTGCGTTGTAGAGTTAAATTTATTCTGTGTACGAATCAACATGATGTGTAACTTGATTAATCTTGTTAGTTCGTAAAGCGTAAAATTGCAAGCTCTTGACATGCAAAGTTAATCACTTTTTAACAAGTACCTTTAATTTGACTTTTAAAACGTTAATGTATGAATAAAGGTAGGAATGTAGGAATTACAGAAAAAAATCGAGCACTCGATTGATCAATTTTCGAGAGCTGTGAGTCAAGCTAAAATCTAACTATTGAGTTTCCAATCTCAAGAATCAAGCACTCGAGAAAGATCGACTTAAAAAGTACAAAACAAAAACAATAAGTTGATAGATTTTTGATAATTCTGGTTTTCACTCAATCATTTTAGTCAATAGTTGCATGGAAGATCAAAACATTGAACGATCTATTTTTACTTGTTCTCCGAATCAGTATTCTCATTCTCGTTCGATCTTGAGTTAGAGGTCAACTTTTTCGGAAATTGCTGGAAATTTGCCGATCCTGCCAGCTCTAATAGCAATGCAATGTATTGTTTTCAAAGAAACTATTGAATTATTATCAATTTTCTACCGAATTTTGTATAATTGATGATTAATCATCTCAGCTCTTTTTATTCTATTGTACCTTTCTCGGTTTGATTGATGCACCAATAAATCGTTATCTAATGATAAGATTGTGGTGTCTTCAAACATGAGTGTATTCAGGCAATCTTATCAGTTTAGGTGCTTTCAAACTCAAAACTATCAGATAACGTTATTGCATGGTTATACTATTCTGAATAATAATTGCGACTTCAAATAATTAAAGATTATTTATTTACCGATAGCTAAAACTCAACACAATACAATTATCTAAGCGCATATTTTGGCTGGAGTTTAGTTAATCTTATCGGTTGAATTTCTGTAATATTTAGATGTTTATTATAATAGTAAACGATTTTAATATTAAGTAAAAATATTTAAAAGCTTTAGTTGAATGTAGGAGTAACATGAGTGATGTTATAACTATGTTATAACTATATAACTAAGTTATGACATGTTAATTCAGCTGAATTGAGTTCCAACATGGTGCTTGAAGGCTATTGTGGCTACAATTCATGGGTGAATATTTATTTATTGGTTGACTCAGATTTGTTTCATTTTAAATAACTAAATATAATTTTGTTTAATGCATTAAACAGGATTTGATTGAACAATCGAACTCTGATTCACTTGTAATCTCACCTTGTTTCTGTGACACCTTTTTACTTTGGATCACTTCACTCTTCATTTACCTTTCGATACCGTTTTCAGTTTCATCTTCAAAATCAACAGATTCATGCAAAAAATTGCCATGGACTTTACTAGTTATTTCAAAATTAGTGAGTATAAACAACTTACAGTTAAGATTCAAGATTTTAATTTAATCTTCACATTTTTTACTTTCTTTTTACTGGCTCGCCAAGATCATTGGTTCAATTCTGATTATATCCAGCTTTTACGAATTGATTGATTCTTTGATTGAATTGAAAAATGATCAACTTGTCTATCCAACTGCTTATGTAACTCCATCTATTAAGCTCTCAACATATGTAAGTTGTCTTAAAGTGTCTAGACTTGATAAACGCCAAACAGGTGTTATTAGTTATTATTAATCTCTTTTAATGCTTCTTTTATAATTAGTGTTTAATCCTCATTCATATTATTCTGATTATCTTGTATGCTTAATCTAAACCCGTCTCTTATAGATTCTTGCATTATGGCTTATTTGGTATCATCGACTCAAAGGAGTTCACACTTCAATCTCATTAACCATTTATTGGTTTCTTATGACTATTTATTCTGTATTCAACTTTTATTCATTAATAGTTACTTTGAACCATCATGTAAGTATTCAGATTTAATTAATTAATCAATTAAATACATCTTTCTAATTAATTGACTATCTCAATATTTAAAATCGGCAGGATGAATTCATCTGGTCATTTGACAAGACTGATATCATCAACAAATCACTGCAAACCTCTGGTATACTTTGTCAACTGTTTCTTTGTTGTTTTCCTGATACGAAAAGAGAAATATTCACTAAAGAAATTGAGGTAAATAGAATGCTTTATCATCGGTCTAATACTTGATGTTAATTAACATATCTATATAAATTTAATTTGTGCAGAATGAATGCCCTTACGAGAGCTCATCGTTCATCGGTAGATTATTTTTCTCCTGGTTTGACTCGATGGCAATTCGAGGTTACCGTAAGACTCTCCAAGAATCAGATATATGGAACTTGAGTGGGGAAAATACATCTTTTGCCATTGAAAGGAAAATCACTGCTGTTGAAGCAAAACTCAACCGAGATGGTCAGCAGAAGAATCAAGTGAATATTTTGAAGATTTTGTTGAAATCTTTTTGGCCAACTCTGCTTCTTGGTGCCGTATGCAAGCTTTTTTCGAGTCTACTGGTTTTTGCTGGTCCACAATTGATGGATGCTTTGTTAACATTTATTGCCTCTGATCTACCATTATGGAGAGGTTATGCTATTGCTGCTGCTATGTTTGTCTCATCATTCACACAATCAATCTTCGACTCTCAATCTGAGTTTTGGACTCAAACAACGTCAATACGCTTGAGATCAGCTCTCGTTGCAACAATTTATAAAAAGGTAAACAAGTCGTGTTTTTCATTCATGCATTTCTAGTAATTCATTTTGCTTCTTATTAAAACTGTAATATTACTTTAGACTATCAAGCTTTCGAATCTTGGCAAAAGTGATTATACAACAGGTGAAATTGTAAATACAATGGCTGTTGATGCTCAACGTGTAATAGACTATGTAAATATTGTCAACATTTTGTGGTCAGCACCACTCCAACTTGGGGTTACTATTTACTTGTTATGGAATCAATTAGGTGTTTCATCCATTATTGGACTATCAGTTATAATATTGCTTGTTCCTTTTAATTACATTGTTTCAACTCGATTTCGATTATGTCAACTTGCTCTAATGAAAGAAAAAGATTCTCGAGCAAAACTAATCTCTGAAGTTTTGAGCGGGATGAAAGTCCTTAAGTTATATGCATGGGAAGGCGCTTTTGGTGATATTATTGCAGCGATAAGACGTAATGAAATCAAATATTTGAAATCTCAAGCAATTTGGATGGGAGGAATTACGATTGCTTTTGCATCCGTACCTTTTTTGGTAAGTAGGTGCAACCTTGATAATAACAAAAATTCTCTGAATCATTATTTTATTTCTTAATGATTAGGTTACTGTCGTTGCCTTCACATCTTATATTTTAATTGATAAAAATCATATCCTTGATGCAAATAAAGCTTTTGTATCAATTTCATTAGTATATCTTCTCAATATGCCGCTGGGTATGCTTCCTATTGTTGTAACTTATGGAGCAAGTGTAAGTATTGAACTAGTGTCAGAATTTTAATTATAAATATCAATATATCATCGTTATTAATTTATTTCTTATTCATTCCACTATTTTACAGTTTTTAGTTTCCCTCAAAAGAGTTAATAAATTTCTTTCTGGAGATGAGCTTGACTTTGAATCTATTCGTCACGCTCCCGATTCGTCCACACCGATAAAAGTTAAGAATGCAACCTTTTCCTGGTCTCCTGATGAAGAGCCAACCCTTAAAGATATAAATTTAGAAATTGAAAAGAAAAGATTAGTTGCTGTTGTTGGTATTGTCGGGTCTGGTAAATCTACTTTATTATCTGCTCTCCTGGGTGACTTACACAAGCAACATGGCTTTGTGAATGTTTACGGTAAATTGGCTTATGTGCCTCAATCATCTTGGATTCAAAATGCAACAGTTCGAGACAACATTTTATTTGATGCACCTTTTGTTAAAGGAAAATATGATCAAATTATTGAAGCCTGTGCATTAACACCAGACTTGAAGATATTAGCTGGTGGAGATTTAACTGAAATTGGTGAGAAAGGAATCAATGTATCTGGTGGACAAAAACAACGTATTTCAATTGCTCGAGCAGTTTATTCTAATTCAGACATTTATCTCTTTGATGATCCACTTTCAGCTGTTGATGCTCATGTTGCTAAACATTTGTTTGATCAAGTTATTGGACCAAAAGGCATGCTTAAAAATAAGACTCGGATTTTGGTCACTCATAGAATCACATTTTTACCACAAGTAGATGAGATTGTTGTTTTGAGAGATGGAAAAATTTACGAAAGCGGAACTTATAGTGAATTGATGGCCAAAAAGGGTGAATTTTTCGATTACATCGTACAATATCTGACTGAACGAGAAGAGGAATTAGATCCTGAAGAGAAAGATTTTGTAAAAGCTTTAGATCCTGAAATTGAGAAAAAGTTATCATTGACCAGATCTGTATCCACCAGTAGTTCATTAACATCATCCATTCGTCTTCGTCGTCGCAAATCACGTGCAAGTTTAATTCGAAGTTCAAGTGTGATCTCGAAAAATGAGGAACCTGATTCAAAAGGTGATAAATTCAAACTCATTGAAGCAGAAAATGCTGAAACTGGATCAGTAAATAGCAAAATTTATCTTGACTATTTTATTGCTATCGGAGTGAAAGCTTGTGGAATCACATTGATCCTTTTCGCTGCATTGCATGCGACTAGTGTTGGGTCAAGCTTATGGCTAACTGCCTGGTCAGAGGATTCTCTGAACCCTCTCAACTTCAATAACACGGCTTTACGTAATAAACGTCTCATAGTCTATGCTCTTTTGGGTACTGGTCAAACTCTTTTGGTTTTCGCTAGCACGATGGTACTGAGCATTGCAGTTGTAAATGGTGCTTGCTGGATTCATGAGCAAATGTTATCACGTTTAGTTCGCGCTCCAATGTCATTCTTCGATTCAACACCAACAGGAAGGATTTTGAACAGATTCACTGGAGATATTGGTGTAGCTGACACATCAATTGGTTTCAATTTGAATACTCTTGTGTCTCAACTATTCAGTTCAATTGCTTCAATTATAGTTATATCCATGGAAACTCCTCTCTTGTTAATAGTACTTTTGGTACTTGGAGCAGTTTATATTTTCATTCAGGTAATTAGTTTAAAGAATAACAGAGCTTAAAGAATCAAGATCAAAGTTAATTATCAGGTTCTTAATAACTTTCACCTTTTATTTTAGAAAATATACATCGCAAGTTCACGACAACTAAGGCGAATTGACGGAGTTACTCGATCACCTGTTTATTCACATTTCTCTGAATCAGTTTCAGGATCATCTTCAATTAGAGCATATCAAGCAACAGATAGATTCACTCACAAAATATTTAAATTAGTCGATATAAACAATAGTACATCTATAGCTAATCTTGCTGCTAGTCGTTGGCTAGCAATTAGACTTCAGATACTTGGTAACATAATAGTTACATCAACAGTCATTTTAGCAATAAATGCTCGCGGCAGCTCGACTGCTGGAAGAACTGCATTTTCTTTCAGCTATGCGTCACAAATAACAAGTATTTTGAGTACGCTGGTGCGCGCATTTTCGGATATTGAAAATAGTTTGGTCTCAGTAGAGCGTTGCTTGGAATACACCAAACTACCTGTTGAAGTGAGTATTTGGTTATGATTTATAATTAGTCAGATTTTTGTTTTTAATTTTTGTTCTTGTTATGACTCGATTTTGCAGATAAAACTGCTTTAATTAGTGAATACAGATAGCAATTAGCTCTGAACTTACTCATATTTATGATTGTTCATTTTTAGGCCTCATGGATTAACCCTACGCATAGACCACAAAAAGACTGGCCATCTAAAGGTAATATAACCTTCAACAAATATTCAACTAGATATCGACCTGGTCTTGATTTGGTGTTGAAAGAAATCACTTGCTGCATAAACTCTAATGAAAAGGTTGGAATTGTTGGACGAACTGGTGCTGGTAAATCATCTTTAACTTTAGCTCTATTCCGATTGATTGAACCCATTGAGGGAACTATTAAAATTGATGATGAAGATATTACTCAATTAGGACTTCATGATCTTCGTTCGCGACTAACAGTTATACCTCAAGATCCTGTACTGTTTTCTGGTTCATTTAGACGCAACTTCGATCCATTTGAAAAGTATGCTGATCATGAAATATACAATGCTATTGAACAAGCTAATCTAAAAGACTTTGTAGCTTCTTTGGACAATGGATTGGACCATGAAGTTACTGAAGGTGGTGATAATCTGAGTGTTGGTCAAAGGCAACTTGTTTGTTTGGCACGAGCTTTGCTTCGAAAATCTAAAATTCTTGTTCTTGATGAAGCGACTGCAGCTGTTGATGTAGAAACAGACGAATTGATCCAACAAACAATTAGGGAACAATTCAAAGACTGTACTATTGTTACAATTGCCCATCGTTTAAATACAATCCTAGATTATGACAAAATTATCGTGATGGATAAAGGTCAAATCATCGAACACGATTCACCTGAAAATCTTTTGAAAAACGATAAATCTGTATTTTATAGCATGGCTAAAGATGCCAAACTTGTTTGATGCATGCCATTGAGAACAATCATATCATATAATCGTATCATATTTTTTGCTAGTTTACCTCATTAGATCGATTATTGAATTTATAAATCACTTAATTAAATGTAATCAATGTAAATTTCCATTATATTATTTAAAGAGTAAAGTTAATGAAATAACTTTTCGTCAGAAATTATGACTCCGCGAATTTATGAAAGCATAAAAATATAACATATTGATAAATTTTAAATGTGCTGGGTGTTTATTTTGTCCTTGACGGTCGTTTGTGCTAGGTTAGGAACATTGCTAATAACTTTTGAAGCAGAAGTCAGATCTTTATGATAGTCAGCAGAATTTTCGAATTTGATGAACCATAAATCTAGAGTCTCAAGGACATTCAAGGTCATTTAGTTATTGACCTCTGATTGACTTTTAAGGGCCATTTCCTGTATAATTTAAAATTTCTCAAGACGATTTTTCAAAAATCAGAATTTTCCATCAAACGGAATTTCTTCTGAAAATCGGAAGGAAACCCAAAATGCTCTTATTTTAGGAAATAAAAGAATAAGGACGGGAAGTTAAAAAAATACCAATTGTTCAAGTGTGATGTTTAAGTGCAATTCCTACGTTTAGTTATGAAGAAACAGGTTATTATTGTTATCAGTTACACTGGTGCCTGTCAATTGTTATTTTGAGGGGAATGATTATTAAATGTCAGAAAACACGAATCAGGGCTGCTAAAAATACTGACAATGGGTTTGATCCTGTTTTGTATTGTATTAATAAATAGACTCACAAGTTGTTAGTTGTTGAGGTGGGTGGATTTTGCGCAAAGTAAGATTTTAATAAACAATAAGTAGTTTGTTGTTTACTTGAATCAGTAATTAAAAAGTTATGTTCAATAGTTTATTTACCTGAACAATCGATGAAATTTCAACTGATTCAATACTGGACATCATTAATTACAGGTCATCATTGAGTATAAATTGACAAAATCATTGAAATATAAAGATGATAAAACTGGATTAATAATTTAGTTCAATCAAATTTGCACGGAACACGGATGTGGATCAAATGATCATAGTTAATGAAATTAGCAAGAAATGATAAAATAATCTGATTTTCACACATTTGCACCTTAATATCAAGGAGATTAAAACTGGATGAATTTTTAGATGCTAATAAATAAATTGTCCACACGCAATTTTTTAGCATAATTCATTTCCGAATCTTACAGTTCAAATAAAAGTCAAAAAGTCTCAATTGTTATAATAAATAGTTGATTACATTGAAAAATTGGATATTGAATCCACTTTTTACAAATTCAACATAAAACGTCAACAATCAAGTGAAAGATGAAAATTGGTCTCAACTTTTCCTTTTTACTTTGTTTTCTTTACTTAATTAACTCAATTCTTTGTGATGATTTTAAATGCCCTGAAAGGGGTAAAGCTGGTGAGTCGAAAGTTCCAAATGTTCTCAGTTTGATTGATAAACAAACGGGTTATCATGCTTCTGTTGAAGTTATCAATCCAACTCGAAAAAATTTGGTCCATGATTATTATGATGGGAAAAATAATGTTGGATATATCGACTTGGAAGCAACCATTCAAGACAAATTGAATCGACGTTATTATTATCATTCAACAGAGGAAAAGATTACTGTTGAAGAAAATAGATGTTCTAGCCGGAACTTGACTCAGAATGAGAAAATTGAATTGATCGAAGATTGGTTTAAGCCAAAAGATATTGTCGCTAGCTCAGAAATGTTTAAAGATTTGGTTCATTTGGGACCAACAGTGTTGATGATTTATGCCCACAAAATCAGTGATAAAGCTTCCTTCTTAGGACCTGAACTGATTGAAGGTCGTACTATTAATCACTGGTTTTATTGTTCTGATCCCAATGGACCTTACATTGACTTTTACTTTGATGTTAAGACCTCATTGCCTTATCGGTTCTCGTTGTATTATCCTGAATGGATCGAAGCTCAGGAGGTCATTTCAATAAATGAAACTGCAACAGTTAAAAAGCAAGTCGACTCCGAGTCAAAATATGTTTACAACTTTTACATGTTCGAACCGTTGGTGATATCATCAGATGATCCCATTCCATATCCATTGAGTTATGGGTGTGTGCGTAAAAATACCAATCCTGACACTCCATTACCAGATTTCAGTAAAGTTGAAGAGTTTGCTATGGACATGGAAGCGATCATAACTTATTCTTATCGGGAGCCTATCAAATCAACTGCTCGAGTAATGAAACGAGGCGATGTCATTTCATACGAAATCCAAGAAGCTGATGATGTTCGTTTCATTGAAATGCCACCTCCTTTAGGACGATTTAAAGTTGATAGCCGTACCGGTCAATGTAGCCATTTAACATCTGATTATTCTTCTGGTGATACACTAATCACCCGTTGGCCTTTTTATCTAACTGTCGACTTCAATCTATTGTATTATTTGGTAATGAAGCCACCTCGAAGACAAGCACCAAAATTCATTGGTGATATACCTTTAGGACCTTTTCGAGTGGAAGAATACAGAGCAACTAACTTCTTCTCAGATAGGGTTGACGCCATTATTGACTATTATTATGTGCAGAATATCAGTGATTCTGTTCCAAGTAAAGTCATATTTACCCCAGATCGGAGCAACTATAATTATAAATACGCTGATCCTCCCACTCAAGTTGAAGTAACCATAATTAATTACGAAAATAATAACATTGATCATGAAGATCGATTCGATGTTTCTGGTTGTTACGAAGAACCTGGTAGCTATACTTGGTTTCAGCTTCTCTTTCCAATCCCATGGGACAATCCATACGGTGTGGTAACATTGTTGGCAGCAACAGAAAAATTCTTGACTTCGTCCATTCCAATAACTCGCATCGGTGAAACTCATACTCAACGAGTTGATAGCGTAATATATACTACTGTTAAACTTTATGATCGTGTACATTTCATTGACACTTATAGTCGTTTGTATCATTTTAAAATTATCAATCCTTCAAATGTTGTGAAAAGATCTAAAGTCGAGGACTGTGAACAACTATGCACTGCGAATCCCAACTGTATTGATTTCAGTTATTGTGATGATTACGATTGTTCAATTTTTGTGAAATCGAGTTTTTCTAGTGAAACAGAATACAGTGAGAAATGTAATTTTTATTCTAGATCTTTAACGTTTGATGTTGAACCGTTGATTACCAAAAATTATTTATCGACAATGTCAAGCGTGTTACAACAGATAAGGGATAAAGCCTCGATAATCGGCTCTGTAGATTTGTTCATTGTGAATGGACCTGAAGAGATTGGTGATATTTCCCAGGAACTATATGAAAGTGGTTCACGACCTTTAAGAGCTGAGGATTTTCCGATGATCGAAACTGATCGATATTTCAATACAGCACAATTCAAAATCGAGAAAAGTACTCTTCAAGACTGTTTCAAGGCTTGTTTGAATGATGATGATTGTAATACACTTTCATACTGCGTCAATCAGAATAAGGAATGTATTCTGAGTCAAGAAACATCAAGTTCATTGAAAGACTCACTTAAAGACAAAACAAGTCATGCAGACGGGTGTAACATCTATGAAAGTAAATATACTGTCACATTGATTTGCACTTCTTGAATTAATTTTGTTTCTCATTTCCAATTCAGAATCATTTATGAATCTATTCCATGAGTATCCTGGCAAAAGTTTAGTTCTGGATGCCGTGTCAACCATATCTAATGTACAAATAGCTGATTGTGCTAAAACATGTGCTCAATCAAATGCTTTCAATTGTGAATCATTCGATTATTGTCAAAATAATAATCAACGGTAAGTCGAAACTTAAGATAACCTACTCGCAATATTTTTAATATCACATGTGAAAAATGAGGTTCAACACAAATCAAAAGCAGTTAATTTAAAACTCATTGGTCCCAATCATGACAATCGACTAAATACCAATACAGGTAATTAGACAATCATTTAAGGTGAACACGCATGCATATACAGACTGTTGTTTTATTCCATTTTATTAATATTATGTGTCAAGAAAAGTAATGAAATTGAATTTTATCCATCTAAATGATTGTCTAATTGCCTATATTGTAATTTAGTCGATTGTCATCATTGGAACCAATGAGTTTTAAAGTAATTGCTTTTGATTTGTGATGAAGTTTATTATTCACATATTATATTAAAATATTTTGAGTAGGTTATAATAATAATAGCCTTACAGAATTGCAGCTTTCAACTTATGATTCTTACCTATTACATTATACTATTAGTTACTCTATATTTGACTATTGAAATCGCTTTGAAGTTTATCAAATGATAGTTGTATTGGAACTATCGTAATATTACTGTGTATTCATTTAAGAATTTGTCTAATGGATTTTCATTTTATTTTTTACCCCAATTCCTTTCAGAAATGAATCTGTTTGTTTCTTACACGTTAAACACATTGAGATAGATAAAGCTCATGAAATAAATGTCACAAACTGGAAGTACGCTGAAGATGGATGTTCTCATTATTCAAGTAAAAGCCTTTACATTAATTTAACGTTCATTTAGAATCTAGTTAATATTTACTAATAATTCAATCTTTTTACTTTTCACAGGAAAATCTGAACTTGATTATGAGCATAAATTCGGATTTGCACTGAAACAGGAAATGAAAGAATCAATTGTTGTAACCTTTGACCATTTATCGTTAGAACTTTGTGCTTCCAAATGCAATACAGATCCTGACTGTTTTACTCTTGAATTCTGTGAAACGATCGACTATAATCAAATTTCCGATGGAAGTGTTCCATTGACGAGTTGTTCATTGACAAACTTGAAGCCAAGTAGTGCTAATCAACGTGAACTATTTGAAGAATCAAAGAGCGACAGCAAAATTTGCTCAATTTACATAAATCATAAGAAGATCACAGGGCAGAGTGAGAATAATCCACATCCAGGAGAACTATCATCATCGAAGAAATCAAAAAATTTTAATTTAGCAATCGGATTGGGGACAGTAGTACTCATTATGGCTTTTGCTGGTGGACTCATTGGATTTACATTTGCTGCTAGAAAAGGAATTATTTCGTAGCTAACTAACTGCAAGCTATGAAAAATAATGCAAGCCATAAGTAGTAGTTGCAAGTCACTTTTTATTATATGAGACGCAGCGAGAGGGAGAAATGAACATAACTTAAGCCATTCAATAGTTAACACTAATAAAATATAGTAATAAGTCAACTAGTTTAATTCTTAAAAATAATCTAAAACTACATAAATAAATGCCAGTAAAAGGTATAAATGAAAATGAAAACGTATGTTTACGAAAATAAACACAGATAAAAAACTTATGCTTTCCTTGTAACTTCCTCACGATTTTTTCATGGTTTGGCCCAAAATTATTTTCCTTTTATTGTATCTTTATCGGACTGCCTTCACCATATTAAATATTTCTTCATTTATTATTTTCTCCTGAGATTGAATTCGATCGATTTTATAGCTGCATCAATTGCTACAGTCATGTGAAAGATTTCATCACTGTTGCATGTTGATGCTGACACCGTTGTTTGCTTCTTAATGCAATTTAACTTCATTGTAAGTCTAGATTTATACCCAAAAAGTTTGAATTTTTTAAAGCAGGCAAATAAAAAATAAAAGAAAAAAAATTAGATTGAGCAATATGAGTATATATTTTAAGTACATTACCTCTTTTCTGCTTTCGTAGTAGTTCATCATTATGTTTCTTGCACTATCTATTTAAACCCTTGTTACAATTGAATTTTAACTAGTTTGAAAAATTTGGGAGGTGTTGTTGGTTCATTTTCGAATGTAAAATAAAGTTTAATCACACATTTATGTTGAGCAAAATATAGATCCAATAGAGAAAGCTTATTAAAATTAACTGAAATTTTCTTAACAATACTATGTAAAAGTTATAACTTAAACGAAAGTACCTGCGAGATAATCGAGCATTTTGTATCAGGGGTAATCATTTCGATTCTAGATAAGAGAAAATTGTAAACGGTTAATTGGAACTGAAACGTGGATTCTAAGATCTCGTTCACCTCACCGAGCAGCTTCTCACTCTCGTTCAAAGTCTCCTACTACTAGCCGTTTAAACAGGAACAGAAGGCAAATGTCTGTCTTTCCCTACCAGATGAAGTCAATCAGCTTCCGTAAATTAACTCTGACCCACGATGACTATGATATTTCGATTGAAGGTGCCATAGAATCATCAGTTGAACGTGTCTTGGAAAAGATGGAAGCCGCTTACAACGATCTGACCGGATGAATTTGAGGGTCAAGAGGAAAGCTCTTGTTTGGATGGCTCGTACGTGCTCATCTCGTAAAATACAGAGAACATGAGTCAGTAGCTAAACAACTAAACTCAAGTGACAGCCGAGTTGTAGTTTACTGCAATTAGATGATGCTTTAGTGAATTAGTACAAATCGTCAGTATATGAACAAAATGAAAAATCCGAGAGATAACTCGCAAAGCCATTGCTTAGCCAGGAAATTCTACCCCAAAAAGTTAAGAAATTCATCAAATTTTCGAAAACCCAACCAAACAGCCATATAGTTATTTAAAGATTGATTTGACTCCAAAACACCTAACCATCTACGGTTACGGACTGATGTTATGAAAAAATCTTAAGGATAAAGTGTCAGTGTATGAAATATGATATCTTCTTACTTGACAGAAAGTATTCCTATTCTCAAACTCATGAGCACTATCAAAGGCAAACATCTGCATGAAAATATTTTGCACCATCAATACAAAGCCACTGATATTATATATAAAGCAATACGAGAAAAAGCTGAGAATCTAGTTAACAAGAACATTCCTTTAGCGCCGCATCTGATTTTACAGTTTCTGCTTGCATACCCCTGGAAGTTTACATGGGCCTGGAAGCTTGCATACCTTTATCTCTATTTCTATAGGCTACCTTAGGAATTCCAATGGAAGCTGATGAGGATTTGACCGATCCTAGATCATTTCCAACACTCAGAATGGATGAGCCTATGAATAATCCGCTGCCTTCTTTTTCTTGGTACTAGAAGTAAACCGGTCGATTTAGCTGATACAATGGACCTGCCACTTCCAGTACCTGCTGAACCTATGCAAGTTGATAAGTTATTAATTGCAAGACAGAAAAGAAATCAGGCTTCTGAAAGGAGGAGAAAAGAAAAATTGAAAACCTCAACGAGTTACCTTATGAACATCCAGATAAATTACTGTTATATATTTGTAACGGTCGTGAATG
Source organism: Tetranychus urticae (assembly GCF_039701765.1). Lineage (NCBI taxonomy): Eukaryota > Metazoa > Arthropoda > Arachnida > Trombidiformes > Tetranychidae > Tetranychus > Tetranychus urticae. The sequence goes on along the minus strand of NC_142958.1, from coordinate 16,007,289 downwards.
GGAGAACAACTAAGTTATTTTAAAATAAGTACCAATGGTTGTTACAACGCTCAATAGAAATAAAGAGTATGACAAAGGTCCTTATTTTGGGTCCTAGGTTTCAGGTCGAGGCTCATCAAGATGTTAGTTCACCATGTTTGGACTTTTCGATTATTTTTGAAGAAAACCCATTGACCTCACTGCCACTCATTCAAATTCGCCCACCAGGTCTTTAAACGACAAGTGTTTTATAACTAAGTACTTTATCACAGCATCGTATTCAACAGATTCCATGACCTTAAAAGTGAAATCACTTCTGAACGAAATATAATAGAATGAAAATTATCGATTATCAAAAAAGTGTGCTATCTTGTGTATTTATATTACTTGTATCAATTACTTAAATTAACACCTACTTGTGAACGTCCATTATTACGTTCGCAAGTGCAAATTAATCAAAAAAGTTCGCAAAAAGTGAAAAACTAGTGAACGGAATTTTTGTACATCACTATAAAATAAGAAGCTAATGTAGTTAAAGTCTTTGCTCAAAAGATTAAAAGATGATTTTGCTTCACACATGTCATAATTCAAGATCAATCTTTTAGGTATGTTAAGGTTTGTTAATTGGGATTTGCAACCAGTTTTATCATCCTAAATCTTATACATCAATAATAAGTCAAAAAGCAATTTATCTCAATATTTTATGAAGATTTGTTTCTTTACGTAATAAGCACAATTCTTTGTGAAGCATTTCAAATTCCCTTAAAGTGACAAAGTGACATATCGTCATTGTTTATCAGCACCAGGTACACTGGTACTTGTGCTTCGCATAACTTTAAACAATACACGTATGTATACAATTTATTAGTATATGTTAGTTCACCATATTTGAGATATTCATGGCAAGCGAGGCCCCTTGGGGCCGAGAATATATATTTCTATTGTATTAACAGATCAATGATTGCTAGAATGAGACAAAACATACATACATTTCAGCTAATTTTACCGTTTTAGATTGGCTATATCTTTGCTCCTGAGTGAACTTGAGGTGTGATATTTTGTTCATGGAAATTTGAGCGATACTCAATTGTCCTATTGATGCTTACTAGAAGTGATATCTTAAACCGTTGAAAAGATAAATGCATTTTTCTAAAAACCAATTGATCGAGACAGCAATGTGTAAACACCCATATCTTTTGACCAGAATGAATTATGAACATGTCACTAGCATCAACCAATCTGAAAATTTTTGCGCTCTTAGAAAGTGACCTCCAAATATCAATTAGAGGTCAAATAACGCAATGACCTTGAATCACCTTGACCTTGAAATAGGACAATTGAGTATCGCTCAAATTTCCAAGAAAAAAATATCCCACCTCAAGTTCACTCAGGAGCAAAGATATAGCCAATCTAAAACGGTAAAATTAGCTGAAATGCCCTGTATACTAGATTGTTTACTGCGCAGAAAGGCTTGAAGGAAAGATTTATCCGATTTTCTAATTCCAATTGTACCGAAGGTATCTATGAAAGCACTGGTAAGTTATAACTCACATTTATTCTCACCGAGTTGAAACAAATCAAATCACAGCCACCATCTACATTTGCACAGTGCATTAGTGTAATCTTGTCTAAGAAATTAGTGAAAACAAGTGAACAGTGAAATACCAGTGTATTTAAATGATCTTTATTGAGGTATCATCAATGTTACAAGCAATATTTCAGATATTCAACATTTTATATTCTATTCTTACTGTTATGATTAACATTTCATAACACATTATCCAGAAGCATATTTAAATGTTCCTTTTGGACAGAAGGTCCCCTCAACACATTGTTTCTTACAATTGGGATTGTGATCACCACAAGTTGGGGACATAATGATCCACGTTTATACTTTCTGGATTGAATCATCATTAGAAGCAGACCCACCGCTAGAAGAGCTAGATGCACTACTCGAAGCGCTGGAACTACTGTCCGAAGAGTTGTCTCCATTGCTAGAACAGTTCTTAACACATTCGCCAGAACTATTCAGTAATGTGCCTTCTGGACAGAAACAGCCTTCAACACAAACCTGTGCACAGGCTTCGGGTTTAGGAGCAGCACAAGTTGGAGCACATGCTGATCCACACTTGTTATATATCTTTGGATTGGGGCACGAAGGGTTAGAAGTACTGCTTGAAGAGCTAGATGCACTGCTCGAAGCGCTGGACGCACTGCCTGAAGAATTGGATCCACTACTAGAACAGTTCTTCACACATTCTCCTGAACCATTCAGCAATGTTCCTTCTGGACAGAAACAGCCTTCAACACAAACAGCAGTACAGACTTCTGGTTTAGGATTAGCACAAGTTGGAGTACGAGCTGATCCACCCTTGTTATATATCTTTGGACTCGGGCACGAAGGGGTAGACCCACTACCTGGACAGTTCTTGACACATTCTCCAGAACGATTCAGCAATGTGCCTTTTGGACAGAAACAGCCTTTAACACATTGAAGCGTACAAATGGGGTTAGGATTGTCACAAGTTGGAGGACATGCTGATCCACATGTAGAAAATACCTTTGGCTTCGTGCACTTCTCAACACATTTTCCAGGAGCATCATAGACACAATCAGTAAATACTTTGGAAGCATTGGAAATAACTCGGAAAGAAAACAAGAAGCAAAGGAGAAGAGTGTAACCAAAATAATTATCATTGACTTCATATTGAAAGAAAAGGTTAACAATTTCGGTGGTCTAAACCAATTTTTATTTTCTGGTAAAACATATATAGTGTTAGGTGATCACACTGAATTCATATAGTGAACTATACAGGTCAGTGTCACAGCTATAAGGTCACTCGATAGTTGGAGGTTGATCAGGAAACGGCACAATGAATAAGTAAATGTTGAGAGATAGTTAGCCGAGTTGAGTTTTAAATTGCACTAGTGTATTTCATCTGAGTTTTAATGTCGATTCCGATGTGTGGAAGTGGTTAACTTGATGTTTAATTATAGGAACCGATCTAGTCAAAATTGTAGTCACTTTTATTGTACTCTAAGTTAGTTCACTGGTGATCACTAATAAGGTAAAGTTGATTGATGGAGTATAATCTCATTAAAAGAGTCACAATAGTCACTTTTCCTTTGATGAGGATTAATATAAGTAAAGTTGTTCCACTGTAAAAGATCTAGTCAAACTAGCACATTCAAGTCACTATTCCGGTGAGTTATTATTGTTGGTAAAGTTGATCTACGAGGAATTGAATCTCATAAGTTAACAGGCACATTTAACCATTTCACTTTGTAAATAGTCTAACGATGATTCAGTTCAGTATTCGTGTTAAATTTCACCAGGGCTTCCGCGGGTGGCTGTCTCGCGCTCAAAACAAAGAAAAGTCGGCCATTTTATGCGGAGCGAGGGAGAAATTCGTCTCCCTTAAAATGGCCGACCCAGCAAAAAACCAACCAATTGTGGCCTTTCCCTACCTACTAGAGGTAGGGAAAGGTAGTGTTAACCAAGAACTGGTTAAAAACCAGTTTTTTCTTTTCAGTTGACCGGGGCACCAAAAGAACGTCCTCGTTCTGAAAATACAAACTAAAATATGGATTAGTAATAAGATGAAAATAACATGTTAAACAATGAAAATGCGTGATTAATATTCATCGTTTTTCACCAGTCATTAATAGATAAATTTGAATTGACCATTCGTCTTATGGTCTCTGAGCTCGGAACATAATTAATATAATCGGCTAATTTTAGATACTCCATATATCCTCGTAGAGTAACTCTCGCATCTCTCTCTGGTGAATGTCCAGCGATGGTGTTCGTTGGATCGTCACGTTTCAATTTTGGGTTTTCAGGGAAAAAGAATTTATCAACATAAGTTAACCCTAACGGTTGTTGACCAGGCCATAGTGATTGTAAATCAATGCAAGTAACATCGTTATCCATCAGGTGAGTTGGCGTAAATTTTAATAATCTTAAATCACCATCTCCTTGCGTGATGACTCGTTTACCTCGTAATATATTAAGGACGGTTGAACGAACTTGATGAAAAGGTATACCTGTCGCTAAATCGATAGGTTGCAGTCCTGTGATTTTGGTATTTGAATAAAATGAATTTTCAGACTTAACTTCGTCATAATAAATTGTTTGAATTCTAATTATATTTCCGAACCATCCAGATATGTGAATATTTCCAACACCTCCACTTCCATTTCCTTCCATATCGAGTGATAAAGTAGGCAAAGGTGGAGAACCAATTGGCTCTAATTTCTCCAGAATTCTCGGGTCGTATTTTCCAGGGATTTTATACCAAATATTTCCGGTAAACTCTTTTCTAATTTTCCGTCTTAATTGTCTTCTTTCCTCCCTACGTTTGTTGAAAGGTTTAACCACAGGCTGAACTTGAAGAGTAACTTGTCCTATTCTCTTAATTAACTCAGGGCAATTTTTTCTAAGGTGAGTATTACTGGAACAAAATGAACAATTTTTACATTCCATTTTTTGATGATCAGGGGCAAAGCACAAACTGCAGTGGAATAAGGGTATTGGAGTGAGTTGAATCCATCTCGATCTTCCAGTCTTCTGTTTAATTCGTCTAGCTATTTCTTTTATTTCTTTTATCAGGAAGTTATGGGCATGATTTATCACTCTCTGCGTATGTGCTGTTATCGTTAACTTTGTGTATTTGTGCATTTTAGGTGGAGTTCCTGACATTTTACAACCTTTAACATTCTTTTTGGCGACTCCATAACCATTTACAAAATTCCAAGCATAACAAGAGAGGATCAGGTAATGTTGATAAAGTAGCATAGGTTTCTTTTCTCCATTTTCATCTGAATATTTCGGATTTCTCCACCTTGGTTGATTTCTCTCCATCCTGTTAGATAAAAGAAAAGAAAAGAAAATGATTAATCAGTCCCAATCACCGGGACTTTTATTTATGACCCATCTCTGGTCACTTTAAACTTAGCCCAATCACCGGGCTCTTATTTTTTATGTTTTTTTTTACCCCAATCACCGGGTGTTTGTGTTATATTTTTTTTTTCTCATCCCACTCACCGGGCTTTCACTTTTATCTTTTAGCTTTGTCATTAATAGAATTCCGTTATCTTATTAGTTTTTTGTTTTGTTTTGAATTTTGTGGTTTTTTTTTGTTTTTTTTTCATTTTATCATTTCCCATCACCATAATTATTTCCCAAAGTTTATTTTAATAACATTTATGTAAAGGTATCACTTCTGGTTGTCTTTTATCTTTTGTTTTATTTCTGTTACCTCTCTCATCGTAAACTATTGAGTATACAGTTCGCTTTGGAGTGAACATAAAACGTACGCTAAGAGAACATAATAAGAAGCAAATGGTTACTAATAATGAAATTGAAATCCATTTAACATAATCAAATTTCCAAGTAAGAGTGATTTTCTCGAAACTAAAAAAGTACTTTCTCTTGAGCTGCCTCTAGGAGTTCAAACTCTAAGGGCGCTATATTGATTTCTTGATAAGCTTGTTGAAACAGTTTTAAATTAATTGCTTGAGTATGTTCTGTTACTCTAGGACCTCTAACGTAAATGAAAAATTGTTGGAAGTATACTTTATGTCATCAATACTAAAATTGGTATATTTTGATAGTTTGATAACTTGATTTGGACATGAATATATACCTGAGTATATTTCAATTTTATGTCCTGCACAATGAATCAAATAATGATCACCCATATTTTTAACTTGGATTTTCTCTGCCACAATTGTTTCATTTACGTTTTTAGATACACAATGCTCGTCTCTCCAGAGCTGTGTTCTATTAAACTTATTTGGACAGGTTGTCACTTTAGTGAAAACAGGGTTTGGTGACTTCAACTCACTTTCATCAATTTCACAGAACTGATATGTGGTGGTATTTACTAATAAATATTCTGGTCCTCTGTATCTACTTTTACATGTATGTGTCGCATTGGTTTTATACAATATAAATGGGTCAGCTTGGAATACTTTCATAATTTGATCGTGCCTAAATGTTGTGAAATTCAGACTTAAAATTGGATATCGTTCTTCATTGTGAATTTTTACTGAAATTTTTTCAATAACTGATAAGTCACAATAGTCACAATTTAACTCAACTTTCAAAGACTTAAAGAAATTTGGATCTATTGTTGGTGATGATTTTGTTATGCTTTCGTTAAATTTTTGCATAGTGATTAGCTGAGCATTTGAACAGGTCACTATATCAGCGGCTTGAAAGGACACAATAGGTATTAGTTTTTTTATCAACTCGATTTGTTGTCGTTGATCATAAAGAGTTCTTGCAATATCCATCAAGTGAGCGTTTTGTTTTTTTAGTCAATGTCAGGTGTCATTATAGTTTTATATACCCATGCTACTCCTGTAAGTACTACACCGCCCACCGCAATAACTGTTGTCCCAACAGCTAAAGAGGTGAGTAGTTCCCTTTTTATTAACTGCGGAGATCTCTCTTCCTTAGGTCTAATTGTTGGAATAAATCGAATTGGCTTAATATATTTTTCTTCAATAAAGTTCGAACAGTAATCTTGTAATGAAAACAAATATGTTCTAGTAGGTGCACATGTATAATTTAAAGTACGACATCCCTGTCCAGGGTGTGATCTATTCCTTATCTGCGGAGATCTCTCTTCCTTAGGTCTAATTGTTGGAATAAATCGAATTGGCTTAATATATTTTTCTTTAATAAAGTTCGAACAGTAATCTTGTAATGAAAACAAATATGTTCTAGTAGGTGCACATGTATAATTTAAAGTACGACATCCCTGTCCAGGGTGTGATCTATTCCTTATCTCCCCAAAGTCATCTGCTTTGAAGTTCATCATTTCTGCACAAGGGTTCGTGAAAGCCAAAAACAACCTTATCTCTTGGGTCGCCTTCCTTGGTTTGTAGCCGGTTTCTTTCCATAAAATTGTATCTCCGGTTATGAAAGGGTTGATTTGGCTAGCTACTAAGCAAATTAGTCCCATTAAAAGTATTAAGGACGTTGATAAGAATGAGCGATAAGGTTTTATTTTTCCTACTCTATTAATACTAGTAACCTTTTGTGAATTTTGTATTGGTCTATGGAAAGGTTTAAGTTGGCTTCCATGAGCCCTTTTTATTTTTCCTTTTTCTCCTAATGGTAGAATTCTGTAGGTTGTTTTTCCTAATTTTTCTATTATTTTGTATGGACCTGAGAATTTCGGAGTTAACTTCTTTGATCCCTGATAAATCCTATACATTACCTCTTCTCCTACATTGAAGTCTCTGAGTTTTTTCATGTCGTGTTGAATCTTCTGGTTTTCCTTTGATTCTATTGAGTAAAGTCTGGCTTGATCTCGTAATTGAGGCCATTGTGAAATGGATTCTCTAACTGTTTTTGGTAAACTTTTGAATGTTTTCGTATTTAAAATAATGTCTATTGGTAGAACAGGGTGTCTTCCATACAATAGGTAAAAAGGGGAACTTTTAGTAGATTTATTAACGCTAGTGTTGTAAGCAAATCCCATCACCGGAATTAATCTTGCCCACTTTTTACGGTTTTCATTCTGACAATAGTGTGTCAACATTGTACAAACGGTTTGATTAGCTTTCTCCGTCAAACCATTTGTTGCTGGGTGATAAGATGTTGAGAAGGACCATTTACTTCCCATAAAATTTTTAACTTCTCCAACAATTGAAGAGATAAAATTTCTACCCTGATCACTCAGGATTGTCTTTGGACAACCATGACGAAGGAAGATTTTATTAACTAAAAATTCCGCAATGGTTTCAGCCATCAAATCACCGATAGCTTCTACTTCTATCCATCTAGTAAAGTAGTCTGTACAGACAACAATGTATTGCTGACCGTAAGACTTTGGTAACGGACCAACTAAGTCTATACCAATTTTATCAAATGCATTACTAACAACGATAGATTGTAAAGGAGCTTCTAAAGTTCCACTCCCTCGTTTGTCTAATTGACAAGTAAAGCAATTTTTCACATAATTTGTAATGTCCTTAGTCATCTGTGGCCACCAATAAAATTGTTTAATTTTATTGTAAGTTGAAAATAAACCAGGATGACCAGAAATCATTGCATTGTGGTATTCTTCTAGAACTTTTGGAACTAGTTCCCTAGGGAGAACGATGTTCCAAGTTTCTCCATAATGATTGGTTGTTAATCTATATAATGTTCCATTTTCTATTCTAAAACGATTCATTCGTTTTCTTTCCTAGGGGATAAATTAGCTAAATTCTCCATTTGATTTAGTATTTTACTACATCTAGGGTCCTGTCGTTGTTTTGTAATCAAGTCGAAATTTTCTGCAGTAGTTTCCTCAACTAACATGGTAAATAATTCTTCGCATTCATCTTTGAGGTTGTCTACGGGAATTTCTGAAATAGGGTACCGTGAAAGGCAGTCCACATCTGCGTGTTTTTTCCCTGATTTGTAAGTAACTGTAAAGTCAAATGACTGTAAAGCCATCGCATAACGTTGTAATCTTGCGGGTAAATTCTTTTTTGAGTGAATGTGGCAAAGTGCACAATGGTCCGTTACTACCTCGAATTTAATTCCTTCTAAATAGACTCTAAATTTTTGAACTGCCCATACAATAGCCAAACACTCTTTATCCGAGATCGGATAATTGAGTTCAGCTCCTCTAAGGATTCTGCTCGCAAAAGCGATTGGATGCCACCCATTATCACTTTTCTGTAAAAGAATCGCTCCTAAACCATAACCTGAAGCATCAACTCTTAGTTGAGTTTGTTTATTAGGGTCATAATGAGCAAGAACAGGAGGTGTTGTTAGTTTTGTTTTCAACTCATTGAAAGCGTTTTCCTGTGCAGGACCCCACTCAAAAGGTAAATCCTTTCGAGTTAAATTAGTAAGTGGTCTAGCAATCAAAGCGAAGTCTTTTATGAATCTTCGATAATAAGAACATAAAGCTACAAAAGATTTAATGTCCCTAACAGTTCGTGGAGTTGGAAATTGTTGGACCTTTTGGATTTTCTCGGGGTCTACTTCTTGTCCCTGTTCACTAACAATATGTCCTAAGTAAAGTATCTTTTGTTTAAAGAAGGAGCATTTATTCGGTTTAAGAGTTAATCCTGCCCTAATTAGTCGCCTGAAGATAGTTTCAAGTCGTTCTAAATGTTCTTCTTCATTTTTCGAGAAAATAAGTAGATCATCTATGAAAATCAAGCAGGTGTTATAAATTAATCATCCCAAAACAATACTCATCATTCTCATGAATGACGAGGGTCCATTTGCTAGACCAAAGGGAAGTCTAGTATATTCATAAAGACCACTAGGTGTAACAAAAGCTGTTTTAGGTTGGTCTGCTGGATCCAATGCCATTTGATGGTAACCTGATCTTAAATCCAGTAGGGTAAAATATTTCATTCCCTGAAGACTATCTAAGTAATCTTGAATGTTTGGTAAAGGGAATTTATCTTTCACTGTAATTTCATTCAATTTGCGGTAATCTACACAAAGTCGAACTTCTTCGGTTCCCTTCTTAGCAACCAAAACAATTGGTGAAGCCCAAGGGGAGCAAGAAGGAACAACGATGCCTTCATCGATTAACTCGTTTATTGATTTTTCTGCTATTTTCCGTTTTTCTTCTGACATTCTGTAAGGCTTTTGTGAAATCGGAGGATGCGAACCTGTGTTGATTTGATGAACGAAAACATTAGAAAACCCTAATTCTTTTGCAGTTGCTGCGAAAGCAGGTCTGTACTTTTGAATCAGCTCTTCTAGTTTCCTTCTAGTTTCTCTTTTTATTTCATTATTAACCTCGAGCTTCAATTCTTTTATCATACTACTAACTACAAGCTCTTTTACTGATGGTTTTGATTCGCTAATGAGTGAAAAATTGTCCCCAAAATCACCGGGGTATGTGATGCTTGATCTCTCACTCATTCTAGTTGAAACTGTAGAATCATCTCTTTCAGCTAATAATTTGGCTAAAGCCTTTTCTAGTAATTTGATTTTTCTTGCTGGAGCTTGATTAATTACCAACTTAGCGTTTTCACAATCAATCCAGAATTTGCCTGTTTGTAAAACATCAAATCCAATTATTCCTTTGATGTTACAAGGAGGTTGATTCAAAATGATTATAGGAGTTTTTATTTCCACTTCATTCAATGCATCATAAATAATAATGTTCTGGTAAGTTTCACCTAGAACATTCAAAGGAGCATTTCCTGCTGTTAAATTTGTTGGACCTTTATATTTTGAATAGTCTAGTTCTAATTTATTAATTATTTCTTTAGTAAGGATTGTAATTTGCGATCCTGTGTCAACGAGGCACTCAACAGTTTTACCTTCTATTTTCATGTTTGCAAAAGTTAGATCTCTCTTGCGTTTATGGATTTTACTAATGATGGACAAAACTTGTCTTCTGACATCACCGTCATCATCTTCTTCATCTGAATATCCTCTATAAACTGATTTTACTACCTTTGTTTTCCTTTCATTGGTAGGAGATTTAGATCTTGATTTAGATCTACGTCTAGCTCTAGGACTAGGCGATCGGTATCGTCTACGTGCTGTAGAAGTTGAAGGTGATTCTTCTCTTGGAGGTCGCATCGATCTTGGAGGAGATTTACTCAAATTTTTATCAGGGGTGTAACCCCTTCCTCGATAGCTAGAGGAAGTCTGAGGTTGTTCTTCATAAGCTTGTCTTCGAGAATAATGTGGAGAACGCCAAGATTCTCCAACATTGGTTTCCCTTGACGAACCAGCGCTTCTAGGTGCTACTGGTCTACTTGGACAATCAGTTTTCTTGTGTCCTACACCATTACACTGGTAACAATGTAAGCTTTGATTGAGATTCATTGAGTTTTCGTCTGGAGTAAAATTTACTCTTTTGGGTTCAGTTTGTGTGTATGGGGTTTGGTATCGAGGTTGATACCTGTTCTGATAAGGTTGATTTGGATACGATTGGTTTGGATAACGTGGTTGATAGGTTGGTCGAGGCTGAGGGGCCTGGTATTGATAGGTTGTTTGTCGATATCGGTTATCGTTTCGACTGTAATCTCTTTCTCTTCTTCTAGACTCTAAATTCATTTGAATACATTCAAATTGTTCAGTTAGATTTGTCAATTGTTCGGTTAATGAACTAATTTGTTTATGTAGAGGGTGATCTTCACCACTATCCTCTAGAAATTTTATTTCTCCCACCGATCTCTCGGCATGGGACAATCTAGTGTCAAAATCTAAATAATTATTAGTTGATAATAAATCCATTCGAGTCTTGACTGCTGGGTTCAATCCTCGATGGATAAAACTATGAACTAAATTTTCATCCATTTTTGGATTTATTTTTCGACATAAGTCTCTAATATCGTAAGCATAAGCAAAAGCTGACTGACCAGGCTGTTGCCTTTTTTCATTTAGTTCTCGCATTAAACTATTTCGGTAATTGGAAGGGGCTAACCCTTTAACCATTTTTGCCTCTAATTGATCAAACGTCTTAGGTCTATCCTCTTCCTTGAGGGTTTTAATGCAGCATCTATACCATTTTGCGGCTGTTCCAGTTAAATAAGCTGGAAGAGCCTTTAATTTTGTTTCATCATCCCATTCTAAAGCAGCAGCAGAGGCTTCGAATGATTCTAACCATTCGAGTAAATCTTCTCCTTCATTATCTCCAGAGAAGTTACTTATGTGTATAAATTGATTTACAGGTTGACGTTCTTTTGACTTTTTAGTCATAGCGCTTACTTGCGCTTCTTTGTTTTCTGACATATTGGTTTGTTTTTATACTTTAAGCTGGCTGATTATAAACTTTGTACATATAGTAAATGTCGGCAAATATTTTGTAAATAAGTACTAAGATTGGTAAGCTTAAAATGATTAAAACTATTACATTAATACTTGATTCATTAATAGTAAAAGTTAAATGATTTTCTTCAGGTTCTGATTCTTCTAATGAGTTATAAGAATTCAATTGAATTTCATATATTTTGTCCTCCATACTAAAATTCCTACTAAAATCCACAAGACTAAAATGATGAAACAACAAAAGGTTTTACACATTTTACCGTCCACTCATCACCGAGTGATAAACAAAGCACCCAATCACCGGGTTTCAATCTGATTCTAATGCAATAATGTTCATCAAGTAATATAAAACTATTAATAATATGCTTAAAGGCAGAAATACTTGAATAACTATTTCACTATCAATAAAAAATATGATTGTAGTTGGACTGAGCATCAGGTAATTTAATTCAGTTAATCAATTTATTCAAGTCAATATAATCAATTAATTCAGTTCAGTATAATCAGTTAATTCAGTTTACTTTAATCAGTTAATTCAGTTTACTTAAATCAGTTAATTCAGTTCAGTATAATCAGTTAATTCAGTTTACTTTAATCAGTTAATTCAGTTTACTTTAATCAGTTAATTCAGTTTACTTAAATCAGTTAATTCAGTTTACTTTAATCAGTTAATTCAGTTTACTTTAATCAGTTAATTCAGTTTACTTTGATTAGTTAATTCAGTTCAGTAAATTCAATTACTTAATCAGTTAAATCAGTTTAATCAATTAATCCAATTCGGTTTACTCAGTCAATTCAATTCAGTTTAATCCATAAATTCTATTTAGATGAATCAGTTCATTCAGTTTAATTATCAGTATTTTCAGTTTATTTATCAATTAATTCAGTTTAACTCAGTTGATTAGTATTCATTGTAATGGATAAATTCAGTTTAATTAACTAATTGAATTCAATATAAACAATTTTATTCAATACTAGATAGTCGGTTACTTTCATTTAGTTCATCAATATAATAAAATAATCGATTAATTCAGATCAGATCTATTACTTTAACTAACTAATCTATTTCATTCAGTTTAGCAATTGAATTGATTTACTTTCTCTTTACGCTTAATCTGACCTATTTAGTTTAGTTAATTCAGGTACAATTGTCCACTCCATCTATTTATACTGTCTCATTATTTCATTCAATCTATCTAGGTCTTAGTTTCCTTTAAATTAGGTTACCCAATCACCGGGTAGTTAGTGGACTTCTTTTCAAATTGAATTAGGTCAGCCGTTTGGCTTATTAAACTAGTTTACTCATTTAGGTCAGGTCAATTTATTCGTTTATTCTATTGTATTCAGGCCGATTCAATTACGTATTCTACCTCTTAGTTTATTTAGGTTAACTTTGATTGGTATACGTGGTTGAGTTAGATGTATAGTAGATTAAGAAAATACAAGATTACTCATAGTTCTACAGTTCTATTTTACTTAATTATTATATCTAGTTGTAATTATTGGTGAGTATGGGAACAATAATCACTTCAATGAACAATCATAGGAGTGAATTCAAGTTACAATTTAGGACTTATTATATGTATATATAGTTATATACAAAATGATTAATCATACCTCAAATATAAAACAGTTTAACTTAACTTTAAAGGCAAAACCAGGGTACCAAATCCAACTGATGCCGATCCTGGCAAGATCGCCAAAACTGAAAGAAAAGGTTAGCAATTTCGGTGGTCTAAACCAATTTTTATTTTCTGGTAAAACATATATAGGGTTAGGTGATCACACTGAATTCATATAGTGAACTATACAGGTCAGTGTCACAGCTATAAGGTCACTCGATAGTTGGAGGTTGATCAGGAAACGGCACAATGAATAAGTAAATGTTGAGAGATAGTTAGCCGAGTTGAGTTTTAAATTGCACTAGTGTATTTCATCTGAGTTTTAATGTCGATTCCGATGTGTGGAAGTGGTTAACTTGATGTTTAATTATAGGAACCGATCTAGTCAAAATTGTAGTCACTTTTATTGTACTCTAAGTTAGTTCACTGGTGATCACTAATAAGGTAAAGTTGATTGATGGAGTATAATCTCATTAAAAGAGTCACAATAGTCACTTTTCCTTTGATGAGGATTAATATAAGTAAAGTTGTTCCACTGTAAAAGATCTAGTCAAACTAGCACATTCAAGTCACTATTCCGGTGAGTTATTATTGTTGGTAAAGTTGATCTACGAGGAATTGAATCTCATAAGTTAACAGGCACATTTAACCATTTCACTTTGTAAATAGTCTAACGATGATTCAGTTCAGTATTCGTGTTAAATTTCACCAGGGCTTCCGCGGGTGGCTGTCTCGCGCTCAAAACAAAGAAAAGTCGGCCATTTTATGCGGAGCGAGGGAGAAATTCGTCTCCCTTAAAATGGCCGACCCAGCAAAAAACCAACCAATTGTGGCCTTTCCCTACCTACTAGAGGTAGGGAAAGGTAGTGTTAACCAAGAACTGGTTAAAAACCAGTTTTTTCTTTTCAATATTGAGTTTTGATGAAATAGTTTATAAGATTGAATTGAATGGTAGGTAAGTTTATCTTTTTATCGAATGAATTTCTTTTGCTTTTCATCTCTCCTTAAATACTAACGAATCAAATATGTTTACTTTAATTAATATGTTTACTGTCTCTATTTCCATCCATTTTCCTCATGTTCAGAATATCAATTCCTTGTGAAAACTTTTATCTGTAGTTTATTTTGTGAATAATTGTTACAATGTTTTGATCAAGTTATTCAGTTTTTCCTCGAGTTTTATTGCTTTTCACCTTGTTACATAAATAAGGATACCGATTATTCCAACGCAAACTACTCGATACTATTCAGAGTGAAGTCAAGCAGCTAAACTGCTGGGTAGGCACACATAACCCTTGACAAGAGCAAAAAATCATTCTAAAATAATAATAGACACAGACTTCCCTTGATATTTTTTGACAAAAACAAATGAATCAAAATATTTGACGAAATCGTCTGGTGTTTGGAATATTATAAATTAATTTGAACCACAAATAATAACCAAAACAGTTAAATAAATTAGTTTTTCCGCGAGTTTTTTTGTTATTTTCGTGTGGTGCCATCTAGGTTAACTAAGTGGGAAACTATAATATCAATTCTTGCAATTAAAACAATTGGCACACTTTGCTGATTCCCTTAGTAGTCCTATTAACCCTCTCCCCATAAAGGGCGGCTCCATAAGAAACACTCGCTTACTCAAAACTCGAGGAAAAACTGTTCAAAGTCATTTGAATCTATTTATTGTTATTGACTCTTTAGCTAAATTTTGTGAATTTCAAACCCGCCGATGATTCATTTTGTATTTATTTGCCGCTTTTGACATCAAATTGTGTTTTTTCAAAGGTATTCCAACTCAAAATATATTCATTATTTTATTCATGCTGATTTTATTCCAGCAATTAGTTTGATCACTGATTTCCTGTTAATTTACAACTTTTAAAACTACTTTTATGCATGGAAAAGCGTTTGCATTAAATTTTGGTTTTTGATTTGGTTTCATTTTCTTGTTCCACTGACCAAAGATGTTAAATGCTTCTCTAATAGATCATTTTTGATTAATTTGAATACATTATGAAAAATTAATGATCACATTACATTCGATTTTCCGTGAAATCACTAGCTGCTGTGATCACTCAAATTTCATCATTTGAGTAAAAGCCGCTTCCATGATCTTCAAATATTGTATGGATTTGCGCGATTTGTTCAGCCAACTATTCATTTGAGTTATTCATTGATCCAGTAATAACCCTGTATCCAGCAAGAGAAAAGCTTAATTTTTGTTTTTCTGACTCTGTGTTTCAAAGTTTACATGTCAATGTGATTATTAAGTGAAATATTATTCTGAACATTTTTGAATAACTATTTATTTTAAAAATAAGATTCAATACAAAATTAATGACTCGCGAGAACACCAATTTTCATTTTCAGAGAATTGTTCTTTGCTGACTCGAAGTACAGGTCAAGATACAGTTGGATCGAAATCAATCAAAGGCTTAGATTTTGGTACCATTGCTGGCATTGAGAGATAAGGTGAAGTCAAAAAGTGTCTCAATCAGTATATTTCATTGGAAATTGAATATTGAATCCACTTTTCCCAACTTCAACATCAAATGTCAATAATCAAGTCAAAGATGGAAATTGGTCTCAAATTTTCCTTTTCCTTTTCCCTTCTTTTCTTTTCTTGATTAACTCAATTCTTTGTGATGCCATTGTCAATGAAAAAGTTTTTACTAGTTGCATTTTGTTTTTTCATCTTTTAAACACAATATTAATAGAAGAAAACTTGAAATCACTCGTTGGAGCCTAGATATAATATGATACTTTTTCGTTTGAGATTATTCCCTTTTATAATCATAAAACTACCAGTTTTGTTTATTCATTTGTTGAAATAAATTATATCCTTTCTGCATTTCTTCATTTTCTGATGAGTCAATGTTCCAATTTTAAAGCTAGACTTAATTGTATTTGAATTAATTTAGCAAACAATGATGTTCAATGTTTGATGGATTTCAAAATTTGCGTGATTAAATGATGTTTATCATTATGAGTAAATTCCGTTTTTTAAATCCTCTCGTCTTCTAGGCTGTCGTGGAGCTCCCTCAACCTGGCCAAAGAAAGCAACGAAAGAAATAACGCAACAGAGGTAAACTATTTTGATTAAACGCATTTTCACTTAATTATTTATATTTGATAGTCAGTTGAAACAAAAGTTGAAACTTTGTAAGCTTTTAAAATGAACTGATATCTTTTTCAAAATTACAATTTCTTTTCATACTCTTATTCTCATTTTTAAACGATTGCTCAAAACATCATTTCATCATAAAAAACTGTTGAAATTGAGCAAATATACAACATTTTTTTGTTTGCTGAGTTAGTCAAATTCAAATGAGGCTAATAACTTTGATGGAATGATGATTGTTTGCTCTGGTATAAAATGATGATTTTATTTAATCAGATTCACATTTAAATTGATAATGAGAATAAGAGCATAAAAAGAAATTGTAATTAATTTCCTTAAAATTTTCCTTAAAATTTTGCATATCTGTCATATCGCAGATTTGTTACGCTCTTGAAAGGTTGACTCATTTTCAGCTCAGACAGCTTAGTTTAATCCATTGATCAAGAAACGATCTTTGCATGTCACTCACGTGTCAAATGACCGCGAAAACGAGCCCATTATCAGTTGGTTAATACTGAAACAGTTCACCGAAATAAACGAGTTTTATTGAAATATTGGAATGACAAATTAATGTTTAGTAATCAAATGAAATCCACTAATTAAAGTGATGATAATGATATATTCCATATTTTCCAAATAAAACAATAGCCGCATGACTCTTTAATTCTATTTTTACCAAGTAATATGAATGACTTAGACAAACATTAATTAATTTAATCAGGCTTTTTTTATTTCAAGGTTTTACATTTTATTGAATAGAACAAATTAAATTGTTGGACATCAAAGAATAGCAAAGTTTTTCCCCAGAATAAAGTCAAAACATATAGAATCATATGTAGATATCTTTATCCATTTCTTCCGTTTTTTAAATCCTCTCGTCTTCTAGGCTGTCGTGGAGCTCCCTCAACCTGGCCAAAGAAAGCAACGAAAGAAATAAAGAAACAGAGGTAAACAATTTCTGTTAAACGCATTTTCACTTGATTTTTTATATTTTATAGTGAGTTGAAAAACAAGTTAAAACTTTTGAGCTTTTAAAATCAACTGATATCTTTTTACAATTAATTACAATTTCTTTTTATACTCTTATTCTCATTATCAATTTAAATGTGAATCTGATTAAATAAAATCATCATTTTATACCAGAGCAAACAATCATCATTCCATCAAAGTTATTAGCCTCATTTGAATTTGACTAACTCAGCAAACAAAAAAATGTTGTATATTTGCTCAATTTCAACAGTTTTTTATGATGAAATGATGTTACTCATTACGATTAAATGGGCATGTGAAACAAATAATTTGATCTTTTGACATTTAAACATTGTTGTTAATGTAACAAAATAGCAAAATTACCTTTAATTCTTGTAACTTAATAAAATAATGATTTCTTGAATCAATTTTCTTGGAACACATAGCGTAAGCGTAGGTCCTATTTCTCTTTTTATCAGTTCATACAAGACTGAATCTATCAAAAAAAAATTGTGTACACTCGATATTTTGAAAATCCTCAGGTGATTCTAAAGCACAGATAAACTTATAAAAAATGGGGTCTGAACGTTGTTTGTGAGAAATATTTATATCGATAGTTAGTAAATTTATACTATATTTATCAAGTAGTTCCATGAATTGATCCATTGGTCTGACAGTATTCCTTGATGAATAGTAAGCAATTAAATTGGATTTGCCGGTTCGATAAACAATATCGAATTAATACTATTCGAGTTGACATTTTGGTACTTTTATTGTCTGACCTGTATTTTCTAAAGCTTATAAAACATTCTCAGTTCGTACTAGTAATTCATCGAAGGATTGAGCGAGAAAAACAGTCTGAAAAGAAATTGGATTTTGACCGTAAAATTTATTTTTATTCTCACCAAAGGAAACTAAATTCAACATACAAAATATGACTTATTTATAAGTTCTTAGACAATGTGTCAAATAACAGCAAATTAAGTTGGTGGAAGAATAATTGATTGGTATTATCTGATCAGGTTTTATTTTCTTTTATTGTAATCATAAAAAATTAAAATCTATTTACTATTATGTCTGATCTGATTTGTAAACTCTAAATTGTTAAAATATTTTTCCTTAAAATTTTGCATATCTGTCATATCGCAGATTTGTTACGCTCTTGAAAGGTTGACTCATTTTCAGCTCAGACAGCTTAGTTTAATCCATTGATCAAGAAACGATCTTTGCATGTCACTCACGTGTCAAATGACCGCGAAAACGAGCCCATTATCAGTTGGTTAATACTGAAACAGTTCACCGAAATAAACGAGTTTTATTGAAATATTGGAATGACAAATTAATGTTTAGTAATCAAATGAAATCCACTAATTAAAGTGATGATAATGATATATTCCATATTTTCCAAATAAAACAATAGCCGCATGACTCTTTAATTCTATTTTTACCAAGTAATATGAATGACTTAGACAAACATTAATTAATTTAATCAGGCTTTTTTTATTTCAAGGTTTTACATTTTATTGAATAGAACAAATTAAATTGTTGGACATCAAAGAATAGCAAAGTTTTTCCCCAGAATAAAGTCAAAACATATAGAATCATATGTAGATATCTTTATCCATTTCTTCCGTTTTTTAAATCCTCTCGTCTTCTAGGTGCCCTTCGCGATCCCTCAACCTGGCCAAAGAAAGCAACGAAAGAAATAAAGAAACAGAGGTAAACAATTTCTGTTAAACGCATTTTCACTTGATTTTTTATATTTTATAGTGAGTTGAAAAACAAGTTAAAACTTTTGAGCTTTTAAAATCAACTGATATCTTTTTACAATTAATTACAATTTCTTTTTATACTCTTATTCTCATTATCAATTTAAATGTGAATCTGATTAAATAAAATCATCATTTTATACCAGAGCAAACAATCATCATTCCATCAAAGTTATTAGCCTCATTTGAATTTGACTAACTCAGCAAACAAAAAAATGTTGTATATTTGCTCAATTTCAACAGTTTTTTATGATGAAATGATGTTACTCATTACGATTAAATGGGCATGTGAAACAAATAATTTGATCTTTTGACATTTAAACATTGTTGTTAATGTAACAAAATAGCAAAATTACCTTTAATTCTTGTAACTTAATAAAATAATGATTTCTTGAATCAATTTTCTTGGAACACATAGCGTAAGCGTAGGTCCTATTTCTCTTTTTATCAGTTCATACAAGACTGAATCTATCAAAAAAAATTGTGTACACTCGATATTTTGAAAATCCTCAGGTGATTCTAAAGCACAGATAAACTTATAAAAAATGGGGTCTGAACGTTGTTTGTGAGAAATATTTATATCGATAGTTAGTAAATTTATACTATATTTATCAAGTAGTTCCATGGATTGATCCATTGGTCTGACAGTATTCCTTGATGAATAGTAAGCAATTAAATTGGATTTGCCGGTTCGATAAACAATATCGAATTAATACTATTCGAGTTGACATTTTGGTACTTTTATTGTCTGACCTGTATTTTCTAAAGCTTATAAAACATTCTCAGTTCGTACTAGTAATTCATCGAAGGATTGAGCGAGAAAAACAGTCTGAAAAGAAATTGGATTTTGACCGTAAAATTTATTTTTATTCTCACCAAAGGAAACTAAATTCAACATACAAAATATGACTTATTTATAAGTTCTTAGACAATGTGTCAAATAACAGCAAATTAAGTTGGTGGAAGAATAATTGATTGGTATTATCTGATCAGGTTTTATTTTCTTTTATTGTAATCATAAAAAATTAAAATCTATTTACTATTATGTCTGATCTGATTTGTAAACTCTAAATTGTTAAAATATTTTTCCTTAAAATTTTGCATATCTGTCATATCGCAGATTTGTTACGCTCTTGAAAGGTTGACTCATTTTCAGCTCAGACAGCTTAGTTTAATCCATTGATCAAGAAACGATCTTTGCATGTCACTCACGTGTCAAATGACCGCGAAAACGAGCCCATTATCAGTTGGTTAATACTGAAACAGTTCACCGAAATAAACGAGTTTTATTGAAATATTGGAATGACAAATTAATGTTTAGTAATCAAATGAAATCCACTAATTAAAGTGATGATAATGATATATTCCATATTTTCCAAATAAAACAATAGCCGCATGACTCTTTAATTCTATTTTTACCAAGTAATATGAATGACTTAGACAAACATTAATTAATTTAATCAGGCTTTTTTTATTTCAAGGTTTTACATTTTATTGAATAGAACAAATTAAATTGTTGGACATCAAAGAATAGCAAAGTTTTTCCCCAGAATAAAGTCAAAACATATAGAATCATATGTAGATATCTTTATCCATTTCTTCCGTTTTTTAAATCCTCTCGTCTTCTAGGTGCCCTTCGCGATCCCTCAACCTGGCCAAAGAAAGCAACGAAAGAAATAAAGAAACAGAGGTAAACAATTTCTGTTAAACGCATTTTCACTTGATTTTTTATATTTTATAGTGAGTTGAAAAACTAACTTGACTAACTCAGCAAACAAAAAAATGTTGTATATTTGCTCAATTTCAACAGTTTTTTATGATGAAATGATGTTACTCATTACGATTAAATGGGCATGTGAAACAAATAATTTGATCTTTTGACATTTAAACATTGTTGTTAATGTAACAAAATAGCAAAATTACCTTTAATTCTTGTAACTTAATAAAATAATGATTTCTTGAATCAATTTTCTTGGAACACATAGCGTAAGCGTAGGTCCTATTTCTCTTTTTATCAGTTCATACAAGACTGAATCTATCAAAAAAAATTGTGTACACTCGATATTTTGAAAATCCTCAGGTGATTCTAAAGCACAGATAAACTTATAAAAAATGGGGTCTGAACGTTGTTTGTGAGAAATATTTATATCGATAGTTAGTAAATTTATACTATATTTATCAAGTAGTTCCATGGATTGATCCATTGGTCTGACAGTATTCCTTGATGAATAGTAAGCAATTAAATTGGATTTGCCGGTTCGATAAACAATATCGAATTAATACTATTCGAGTTGACATTTTGGTACTTTTATTGTCTGACCTGTATTTTCTAAAGCTTATAAAACATTCTCAGTTCGTACTAGTAATTCATCGAAGGATTGAGCGAGAAAAACAGTCTGAAAAGAAATTGGATTTTGACCGTAAAATTTATTTTTATTCTCACCAAAGGAAACTAAATTCAACATACAAAATATGACTTATTTATAAGTTCTTAGACAATGTGTCAAATAACAGCAAATTAAGTTGGTGGAAGAATAATTGATTGGTATTATCTGATCAGGTTTTATTTTCTTTTATTGTAATCATAAAAAATTAAAATCTATTTACTATTATGTCTGATCTGATTTGTAAACTCTAAATTGTTAAAATATTTTTCCTTAAAATTTTGCATATCTGTCATATCGCAGATTTGTTACGCTCTTGAAAGGTTGACTCATTTTCAGCTCAGACAGCTTAGTTTAATCCATTGATCAAGAAACGATCTTTGCATGTCACTCACGTGTCAAATGACCGCGAAAACGAGCCCATTATCAGTTGGTTAATACTGAAACAGTTCACCGAAATAAACGAGTTTTATTGAAATATTGGAATGACAAATTAATGTTTAGTAATCAAATGAAATCCACTAATTAAAGTGATGATAATGATATATTCCATATTTTCCAAATAAAACAATAGCCGCATGACTCTTTAATTCTATTTTTACCAAGTAATATGAATGACTTAGACAAACATTAATTAATTTAATCAGGCTTTTTTTATTTCAAGGTTTTACATTTTATTGAATAGAACAAATTAAATTGTTGGACATCAAAGAATAGCAAAGTTTTTCCCCAGAATAAAGTCAAAACATATAGAATCATATGTAGATATCTTTATCCATTTCTTCCGTTTTTTAAATCCTCTCGTCTTCTAGGTGCCCTTCGCGATCCCTCAACCTGGCCAAAGAAAGCAACGAAAGAAATAAAGAAACAGAGGTAAACAATTTCTGTTAAACGCATTTTCACTTGATTTTTTATATTTTATAGTGAGTTGAAAAACAAGTTAAAACTTTTGAGCTTTTAAAATCAACTGATATCTTTTTACAATTAATTACAATTTCTTTTTATACTCTTATTCTCATTATCAATTTAAATGTGAATCTGATTAAATAAAATCATCATTTTATACCAGAGCAAACAATCATCATTCCATCAAAGTTATTAGCCTCATTTGAATTTGACTAACTCAGCAAACAAAAAAATGTTGTATATTTGCTCAATTTCAACAGTTTTTTATGATGAAATGATGTTACTCATTACGATTAAATGGGCATGTGAAACAAATAATTTGATCTTTTGACATTTAAACATTGTTGTTAATGTAACAAAATAGCAAAATTACCTTTAATTCTTGTAACTTAATAAAATAATGATTTCTTGAATCAATTTTCTTGGAACACATAGCGTAAGCGTAGGTCCTATTTCTCTTTTTATCAGTTCATACAAGACTGAATCTATCAAAAAAAATTGTGTACACTCGATATTTTGAAAATCCTCAGGTGATTCTAAAGCACAGATAAACTTATAAAAAATGGGGTCTGAACGTTGTTTGTGAGAAATATTTATATCGATAGTTAGTAAATTTATACTATATTTATCAAGTAGTTCCATGGATTGATCCATTGGTCTGACAGTATTCCTTGATGAATAGTAAGCAATTAAATTGGATTTGCCGGTTCGATAAACAATATCGAATTAATACTATTCGAGTTGACATTTTGGTACTTTTATTGTCTGACCTGTATTTTCTAAAGCTTATAAAACATTCTCAGTTCGTACTAGTAATTCATCGAAGGATTGAGCGAGAAAAACAGTCTGAAAAGAAATTGGATTTTGACCGTAAAATTTATTTTTATTCTCACCAAAGGAAACTAAATTCAACATACAAAATATGACTTATTTATAAGTTCTTAGACAATGTGTCAAATAACAGCAAATTAAGTTGGTGGAAGAATAATTGATTGGTATTATCTGATCAGGTTTTATTTTCTTTTATTGTAATCATAAAAAATTAAAATCTATTTACTATTATGTCTGATCTGATTTGTAAACTCTAAATTGTTAAAATATTTTTCCTTAAAATTTTGCATATCTGTCATATCGCAGATTTGTTACGCTCTTGAAAGGTTGACTCATTTTCAGCTCAGACAGCTTAGTTTAATCCATTGATCAAGAAACGATCTTTGCATGTCACTCACGTGTCAAATGACCGCGAAAACGAGCCCATTATCAGTTGGTTAATACTGAAACAGTTCACCGAAATAAACGAGTTTTATTGAAATATTGGAATGACAAATTAATGTTTAGTAATCAAATGAAATCCACTAATTAAAGTGATGATAATGATATATTCCATATTTTCCAAATAAAACAATAGCCGCATGACTCTTTAATTCTATTTTTACCAAGTAATATGAATGACTTAGACAAACATTAATTAATTTAATCAGGCTTTTTTTATTTCAAGGTTTTACATTTTATTGAATAGAACAAATTAAATTGTTGGACATCAAAGAATAGCAAAGTTTTTCCCCAGAATAAAGTCAAAACATATAGAATCATATGTAGATATCTTTATCCATTTCTTCCGTTTTTTAAATCCTCTCGTCTTCTAGGCTGTCGTGGAGCTCCCTCAACCTGGCCAAAGAAAGCAACGAAAGAAATAAAGAAACAGAGGTAAACAATTTCTGTTAAACGCATTTTCACTTGATTTTTTATATTTTATAGTGAGTTGAAAAACAAGTTAAAACTTTTGAGCTTTTAAAATCAACTGATATCTTTTTACAATTAATTACAATTTCTTTTTATACTCTTATTCTCATTATCAATTTAAATGTGAATCTGATTAAATAAAATCATCATTTTATACCAGAGCAAACAATCATCATTCCATCAAAGTTATTAGCCTCATTTGAATTTGACTAACTCAGCAAACAAAAAAATGTTGTATATTTGCTCAATTTCAACAGTTTTTTATGATGAAATGATGTTACTCATTACGATTAAATGGGCATGTGAAACAAATAATTTGATCTTTTGACATTTAAACATTGTTGTTAATGTAACAAAATAGCAAAATTACCTTTAATTCTTGTAACTTAATAAAATAATGATTTCTTGAATCAATTTTCTTGGAACACATAGCGTAAGCGTAGGTCCTATTTCTCTTTTTATCAGTTCATACAAGACTGAATCTATCAAAAAAAAATTGTGTACACTCGATATTTTGAAAATCCTCAGGTGATTCTAAAGCACAGATAAACTTATAAAAAATGGGGTCTGAACGTTGTTTGTGAGAAATATTTATATCGATAGTTAGTAAATTTATACTATATTTATCAAGTAGTTCCATGAATTGATCCATTGGTCTGACAGTATTCCTTGATGAATAGTAAGCAATTAAATTGGATTTGCCGGTTCGATAAACAATATCGAATTAATACTATTCGAGTTGACATTTTGGTACTTTTATTGTCTGACCTGTATTTTCTAAAGCTTATAAAACATTCTCAGTTCGTACTAGTAATTCATCGAAGGATTGAGCGAGAAAAACAGTCTGAAAAGAAATTGGATTTTGACCGTAAAATTTATTTTTATTCTCACCAAAGGAAACTAAATTCAACATACAAAATATGACTTATTTATAAGTTCTTAGACAATGTGTCAAATAACAGCAAATTAAGTTGGTGGAAGAATAATTGATTGGTATTATCTGATCAGGTTTTATTTTCTTTTATTGTAATCATAAAAAATTAAAATCTATTTACTATTATGTCTGATCTGATTTGTAAACTCTAAATTGTTAAAATATTTTTCCTTAAAATTTTGCATATCTGTCATATCGCAGATTTGTTACGCTCTTGAAAGGTTGACTCATTTTCAGCTCAGACAGCTTAGTTTAATCCATTGATCAAGAAACGATCTTTGCATGTCACTCACGTGTCAAATGACCGCGAAAACGAGCCCATTATCAGTTGGTTAATACTGAAACAGTTCACCGAAATAAACGAGTTTTATTGAAATATTGGAATGACAAATTAATGTTTAGTAATCAAATGAAATCCACTAATTAAAGTGATGATAATGATATATTCCATATTTTCCAAATAAAACAATAGCCGCATGACTCTTTAATTCTATTTTTACCAAGTAATATGAATGACTTAGACAAACATTAATTAATTTAATCAGGCTTTTTTTATTTCAAGGTTTTACATTTTATTGAATAGAACAAATTAAATTGTTGGACATCAAAGAATAGCAAAGTTTTTCCCCAGAATAAAGTCAAAACATATAGAATCATATGTAGATATCTTTATCCATTTCTTCCGTTTTTTAAATCCTCTCGTCTTCTAGGTGCCCTTCGCGATCCCTCAACCTGGCCAAAGAAAGCAACGAAAGAAATAAAGAAACAGAGGTAAACAATTTCTGTTAAACGCATTTTCACTTGATTTTTTATATTTTATAGTGAGTTGAAAAACAAGTTAAAACTTTTGAGCTTTTAAAATCAACTGATATCTTTTTACAATTAATTAAAATTTCTTTTTATACTCTTATTCTCATTATCAATTTAAATGTGAATCTGATTAAATAAAATCATCATTTTATACCAGAGCAAACAATCATCATTCCATCAAAGTTATTAGCCTCATTTGAATTTGACTAACTCAGCAAACAAAAAAATGTTGTATATTTGCTCAATTTCAACAGTTTTTTATGATGAAATGATGTTACTCATTACGATTAAATGGGCATGTGAAACAAATAATTTGATCTTTTGACATTTAAACATTGTTGTTAATGTAACAAAATAGCAAAATTACCTTTAATTCTTGTAACTTAATAAAATAATGATTTCTTGAATCAATTTTCTTGGAACACATAGCGTAAGCGTAGGTCCTATTTCTCTTTTTATCAGTTCATACAAGACTGAATCTATCAAAAAAAATTGTGTACACTCGATATTTTGAAAATCCTCAGGTGATTCTAAAGCACAGATAAACTTATAAAAAATGGGGTCTGAACGTTGTTTGTGAGAAATATTTATATCGATAGTTAGTAAATTTATACTATATTTATCAAGTAGTTCCATGAATTGATCCATTGGTCTGACAGTATTCCTTGATGAATAGTAAGCAATTAAATTGGATTTGCCGGTTCGATAAACAATATCGAATTAATACTATTCGAGTTGACATTTTGGTACTTTTATTGTCTGACCTGTATTTTCTAAAGCTTATAAAACATTCTCAGTTCGTACTAGTAATTCATCGAAGGATTGAGCGAGAAAAACAGTCTGAAAAGAAATTGGATTTTGACCGTAAAATTTATTTTTATTCTCACCAAAGGAAACTAAATTCAACATACAAAATATGACTTATTTATAAGTTCTTAGACAATGTGTCAAATAACAGCAAATTAAGTTGGTGGAAGAATAATTGATTGGTATTATCTGATCAGGTTTTATTTTCTTTTATTGTAATCATAAAAAATTAAAATCTATTTACTATTATGTCTGATCTGATTTGTAAACTCTAAATTGTTAAAATATTTTTCCTTAAAATTTTGCATATCTGTCATATCGCAGATTTGTTACGCTCTTGAAAGGTTGACTCATTTTCAGCTCAGACAGCTTAGTTTAATCCATTGATCAAGAAACGATCTTTGCATGTCACTCACGTGTCAAATGACCGCGAAAAAGAGCCCATTATCAGTTGGTTAATACTGAAACAGTTCACCGAAATAAACGAGTTTTATTGAAATATTGGAATGACAAATTAATGTTTAGTAATCAAATGAAATCCACTAATTAAAGTGATGATAATGATATATTCCATATTTTCCAAATAAAACAATAGCCGCATGACTCTTTAATTCTATTTTTACCAAGTAATATGAATGACTTAGACAAACATTAATTAATTTAATCAGGCTTTTTTTATTTCAAGGTTTTACATTTTATTGAATAGAACAAATTAAATTGTTGGACATCAAAGAATAGCAAAGTTTTTCCCCAGAATAAAGTCAAAACATATAGAATCATATGTAGATATCTTTATCCATTTCTTCCGTTTTTTAAATCCTCTCGTCTTCTAGGTGCCCTTCGCGATCCCTCAACCTGGCCAAAGAAAGCAACGAAAGAAATAAAGAAACAGAGGTAAACAATTTCTGTTAAACGCATTTTCACTTGATTTTTTATATTTTATAGTGAGTTGAAAAACAAGTTAAAACTTTTGAGCTTTTAAAATCAACTGATATCTTTTTACAATTAATTACATTTTCTTTTTATACTCTTATTCTCATTATCAATTTAAATGTGAATCTGATTAAATAAAATCATCATTTTATACCAGAGCAAACAATCATCATTCCATCAAAGTTATTAGCCTCATTTGAATTTGACTAACTCAGCAAACAAAAAAATGTTGTATATTTGCTCAATTTCAACAGTTTTTTATGATGAAATGATGTTACTCATTACGATTAAATGGGCATGTGAAACAAATAATTTGATCTTTTGACATTTAAACATTGTTGTTAATGTAACAAAATAGCAAAATTACCTTTAATTCTTGTAACTTAATAAAATAATGATTTCTTGAATCAATTTTCTTGGAACACATAGCGTAAGCGTAGGTCCTATTTCTCTTTTTATCAGTTCATACAAGACTGAATCTATCAAAAAAAATTGTGTACACTCGATATTTTGAAAATCCTCAGGTGATTCTAAAGCACAGATAAACTTATAAAAAATGGGGTCTGAACGTTGTTTGTGAGAAATATTTATATCGATAGTTAGTAAATTTATACTATATTTATCAAGTAGTTCCATGAATTGATCCATTGGTCTGACAGTATTCCTTGATGAATAGTAAGCAATTAAATTGGATTTGCCGGTTCGATAAACAATATCGAATTAATACTATTCGAGTTGACATTTTGGTACTTTTATTGTCTGACCTGTATTTTCTAAAGCTTATAAAACATTCTCAGTTCGTACTAGTAATTCATCGAAGGATTGAGCGAGAAAAACAGTCTGAAAAGAAATTGGATTTTGACCGTAAAATTTATTTTTATTCTCACCAAAGGAAACTAAATTCAACATACAAAATATGACTTATTTATAAGTTCTTAGACAATGTGTCAAATAACAGCAAATTAAGTTGGTGGAAGAATAATTGATTGGTATTATCTGATCAGGTTTTATTTTCTTTTATTGTAATCATAAAAAATTAAAATCTATTTACTATTATGTCTGATCTGATTTGTAAACTCTAAATTGTTAAAATATTTTTCCTTAAAATTTTGCATATCTGTCATATCGCAGATTTGTTACGCTCTTGAAAGGTTGACTCATTTTCAGCTCAGACAGCTTAGTTTAATCCATTGATCAAGAAACGATCTTTGCATGTCACTCACGTGTCAAATGACCGCGAAAACGAGCCCATTATCAGTTGGTTAATACTGAAACAGTTCACCGAAATAAACGAGTTTTATTGAAATATTGGAATGACAAATTAATGTTTAGTAATCAAATGAAATCCACTAATTAAAGTGATGATAATGATATATTCCATATTTTCCAAATAAAACAATAGCCGCATGACTCTTTAATTCTATTTTTACCAAGTAATATGAATGACTTAGACAAACATTAATTAATTTAATCAGGCTTTTTTTATTTCAAGGTTTTACATTTTATTGAATAGAACAAATTAAATTGTTGGACATCAAAGAATAGCAAAGTTTTTCCCCAGAATAAAGTCAAAACATATAGAATCATATGTAGATATCTTTATCCATTTCTTCCGTTTTTTAAATCCTCTCGTCTTCTAGGCTGTCGCGGAGCTCCCTCAACCTGGCCAAAGAAAGCAACGAAAGAAATAACGCAACAGAGGTAAACTATTTTGATTAAACGCATTTTCACTTAATTATTTATATTTTATAGTCAGTTGAAACAAAAGTTGAAACTTTGTAAGCTTTTAAAATGAACTGATATCTTTTTCAAAATTACAATTTCTTTTCATACTCTTATTCTCATTTTTAAACGATTGCTCAAAACATCATTTCATCATAAAAAACTGTTGAAATTGAGCAAATATACAACATTTTTTTGTTTGCTGAGTTAGTCAAATTCAAATGAGGCTAATAACTTTGATGGAATGATGATTGTTTGCTCTGGTATAAAATGATGATTTTATTTAATCAGATTCACATTTAAATTGATAATGAGAATAAGAGTATAAAAAGAAATTGTAATTAATTGTAAAAAGATATCAGTTGATTTTAAAAGCTCAAAAGTTTTAACTTGTTTTTCAACTCACTATAAAATATAAAAAATCAAGTGAAAATGCGTTTAACAGAAATTGTTTACCTCTGTTTCTTTATTTCTTTCGTTGCTTTCTTTGGCCAGGTTGAGGGAGCTCCACGACAGCCTAGAAGACGAGAGGATTTAAAAAACGGAAGAAATGGATAAAGATATCTACATATGATTCTATATGTTTTGACTTTATTCTGGGGAAAAACTTTGCTATTCTTTGATGTCCAACAATTTAATTTGTTCTATTCAATAAAATGTAAAACCTTGAAATAAAAAAAGCCTGATTAAATTAATTAATGTTTGTCTAAGTCATTCATATTACTTGGTAAAAATAGAATTAAAGAGTCATGCGGCTATTGTTTTATTTGGAAAATATGGAATATATCATTATCATCACTTTAATTAGTGGATTTCATTTGATTACTAAACATTAATTTGTCATTCCAATATTTCAATAAAACTCGTTTATTTCGGTGAACTGTTTCAGTATTAACCAACTGATAATGGGCTCGTTTTCGCGGTCATTTGACACGTGAGTGACATGCAAAGATCGTTTCTTGATCAATGGATTAAACTAAGCTGTCTGAGCTGAAAATGAGTCAACCTTTCAAGAGCGTAACAAATCTGCGATATGACAGATATGCAAAATTTTAAGGAAAAATATTTTAACAATTTAGAGTTTACAAATCAGATCAGACATAATAGTAAATAGATTTTAATTTTTTATGATTACAATAAAAGAAAATAAAACCTGATCAGATAATACCAATCAATTATTCTTCCACCAACTTAATTTGCTGTTATTTGACACATTGTCTAAGAACTTATAAATAAGTCATATTTTGTATGTTGAATTTAGTTTCCTTTGGTGAGAATAAAAATAAATTTTACGGTCAAAATCCAATTTCTTTTCAGACTGTTTTTCTCGCTCAATCCTTCGATGAATTACTAGTACGAACTGAGAATGTTTTATAAGCTTTAGAAAATACAGGTCAGACAATAAAAGTACCAAAATGTCAACTCGAATAGTATTAATTCGATATTGTTTATCGAACCGGCAAATCCAATTTAATTGCTTACTATTCATCAAGGAATACTGTCAGACCAATGGATCAATCCATGGAACTACTTGATAAATATAGTATAAATTTACTAACTATCGATATAAATATTTCTCACAAACAACGTTCAGACCCCATTTTTTATAAGTTTATCTGTGCTTTAGAATCACCTGAGGATTTTCAAAATATCGAGTGTACACAATTTTTTTTGATAGATTCAGTCTTGTATGAACTGATAAAAAGAGAAATAGGACCTACGCTTACGCTATGTGTTCCAAGAAAATTGATTCAAGAAATCATTATTTTATTAAGTTACAAGAATTAAAGGTAATTTTGCTATTTTGTTACATTAACAACAATGTTTAAATGTCAAAAGATCAAATTATTTGTTTCACATGCCCATTTAATCGTAATGAGTAACATCATTTCATCATAAAAAACTGTTGAAATTGAGCAAATATACAACATTTTTTTGTTTGCTGAGTTAGTCAAATTCAAATGAGGCTAATAACTTTGATGGAATGATGATTGTTTGCTCTGGTATAAAATGATGATTTTATTTAATCAGATTCACATTTAAATTGATAATGAGAATAAGAGTATAAAAAGAAATTGTAATTAATTGTAAAAAGATATCAGTTGATTTTAAAAGCTCAAAAGTTTTAACTTGTTTTTCAACTCACTATAAAATATAAAAAATCAAGTGAAAATGCGTTTAACAGAAATTGTTTACCTCTGTTTCTTTATTTCTTTCGTTGCTTTCTTTGGCCAGGTTGAGGGAGCTCCACGACAGCCTAGAAGACGAGAGGATTTAAAAAACGGAAGAAATGGATAAAGATATCTACATATGATTCTATATGTTTTGACTTTATTCTGGGGAAAAACTTTGCTATTCTTTGATGTCCAACAATTTAATTTGTTCTATTCAATAAAATGTAAAACCTTGAAATAAAAAAAGCCTGATTAAATTAATTAATGTTTGTCTAAGTCATTCATATTACTTGGTAAAAATAGAATTAAAGAGTCATGCGGCTATTGTTTTATTTGGAAAATATGGAATATATCATTATCATCACTTTAATTAGTGGATTTCATTTGATTACTAAACATTAATTTGTCATTCCAATATTTCAATAAAACTCGTTTATTTCGGTGAACTGTTTCAGTATTAACCAACTGATAATGGGCTCGTTTTCGCGGTCATTTGACACGTGAGTGACATGCAAAGATCGTTTCTTGATCAATGGATTAAACTAAGCTGTCTGAGCTGAAAATGAGTCAACCTTTCAAGAGCGTAACAAATCTGCGATATGACAGATATGCAAAATTTTAAGGAAAAATATTTTAACAATTTAGAGTTTACAAATCAGATCAGACATAATAGTAAATAGATTTTAATTTTTTATGATTACAATAAAAGAAAATAAAACCTGATCAGATAATACCAATCAATTATTCTTCCACCAACTTAATTTGCTGTTATTTGACACATTGTCTAAGAACTTATAAATAAGTCATATTTTGTATGTTGAATTTAGTTTCCTTTGGTGAGAATAAAAATAAATTTTACGGTCAAAATCCAATTTCTTTTCAGACTGTTTTTCTCGCTCAATCCTTCGATGAATTACTAGTACGAACTGAGAATGTTTTATAAGCTTTAGAAAATACAGGTCAGACAATAAAAGTACCAAAATGTCAACTCGAATAGTATTAATTCGATATTGTTTATCGAACCGGCAAATCCAATTTAATTGCTTACTATTCATCAAGGAATACTGTCAGACCAATGGATCAATTCATGGAACTACTTGATAAATATAGTATAAATTTACTAACTATCGATATAAATATTTCTCACAAACAACGTTCAGACCCCATTTTTTATAAGTTTATCTGTGCTTTAGAATCACCTGAGGATTTTCAAAATATCGAGTGTACACAATTTTTTTTGATAGATTCAGTCTTGTATGAACTGATAAAAAGAGAAATAGGACCTACGCTTACGCTATGTGTTCCAAGAAAATTGATTCAAGAAATCATTATTTTATTAAGTTACAAGAATTAAAGGTAATTTTGCTATTTTGTTACATTAACAACAATGTTTAAATGTCAAAAGATCAAATTATTTGTTTCACATGCCCATTTAATCGTAATGAGTAACATCATTTCATCATAAAAAACTGTTGAAATTGAGCAAATATACAACATTTTTTTGTTTGCTGAGTTAGTCAAATTCAAATGAGGCTAATAACTTTGATGGAATGATGATTGTTTGCTCTGGTATAAAATGATGATTTTATTTAATCAGATTCACATTTAAATTGATAATGAGAATAAGAGTATAAAAAGAAATTGTAATTAATTGTAAAAAGATATCAGTTGATTTTAAAAGCTCAAAAGTTTTAACTTGTTTTTCAACTCACTATAAAATATAAAAAATCAAGTGAAAATGCGTTTAACAGAAATTGTTTACCTCTGTTTCTTTATTTCTTTCGTTGCTTTCTTTGGCCAGGTTGAGGGAGCTCCACGACAGCCTAGAAGACGAGAGGATTTAAAAAACGGAAGAAATGGATAAAGATATCTACATATGATTCTATATGTTTTGACTTTATTCTGGGGAAAAACTTTGCTATTCTTTGATGTCCAACAATTTAATTTGTTCTATTCAATAAAATGTAAAACCTTGAAATAAAAAAAGCCTGATTAAATTAATTAATGTTTGTCTAAGTCATTCATATTACTTGGTAAAAATAGAATTAAAGAGTCATGCGGCTATTGTTTTATTTGGAAAATATGGAATATATCATTATCATCACTTTAATTAGTGGATTTCATTTGATTACTAAACATTAATTTGTCATTCCAATATTTCAATAAAACTCGTTTATTTCGGTGAACTGTTTCAGTATTAACCAACTGATAATGGGCTCGTTTTCGCGGTCATTTGACACGTGAGTGACATGCAAAGATCGTTTCTTGATCAATGGATTAAACTAAGCTGTCTGAGCTGAAAATGAGTCAACCTTTCAAGAGCGTAACAAATCTGCGATATGACAGATATGCAAAATTTTAAGGAAAAATATTTTAACAATTTAGAGTTTACAAATCAGATCAGACATAATAGTAAATAGATTTTAATTTTTTATGATTACAATAAAAGAAAATAAAACCTGATCAGATAATACCAATCAATTATTCTTCCACCAACTTAATTTGCTGTTATTTGACACATTGTCTAAGAACTTATAAATAAGTCATATTTTGTATGTTGAATTTAGTTTCCTTTGGTGAGAATAAAAATAAATTTTACGGTCAAAATCCAATT
Source organism: Tetranychus urticae (assembly GCF_039701765.1). Lineage (NCBI taxonomy): Eukaryota > Metazoa > Arthropoda > Arachnida > Trombidiformes > Tetranychidae > Tetranychus > Tetranychus urticae. The sequence goes on along the minus strand of NC_142958.1, from coordinate 15,973,047 downwards.
TCTTTTCAGACTGTTTTTCTCGCTCAATCCTTCGATGAATTACTAGTACGAACTGAGAATGTTTTATAAGCTTTAGAAAATACAGGTCAGACAATAAAAGTACCAAAATGTCAACTCGAATAGTATTAATTCGATATTGTTTATCGAACCGGCAAATCCAATTTAATTGCTTACTATTCATCAAGGAATACTGTCAGACCAATGGATCAATTCATGGAACTACTTGATAAATATAGTATAAATTTACTAACTATCGATATAAATATTTCTCACAAACAACGTTCAGACCCCATTTTTTATAAGTTTATCTGTGCTTTAGAATCACCTGAGGATTTTCAAAATATCGAGTGTACACAATTTTTTTTGATAGATTCAGTCTTGTATGAACTGATAAAAAGAGAAATAGGACCTACGCTTACGCTATGTGTTCCAAGAAAATTGATTCAAGAAATCATTATTTTATTAAGTTACAAGAATTAAAGGTAATTTTGCTATTTTGTTACATTAACAACAATGTTTAAATGTCAAAAGATCAAATTATTTGTTTCACATGCCCATTTAATCGTAATGAGTAACATCATTTCATCATAAAAAACTGTTGAAATTGAGCAAATATACAACATTTTTTTGTTTGCTGAGTTAGTCAAATTCAAATGAGGCTAATAACTTTGATGGAATGATGATTGTTTGCTCTGGTATAAAATGATGATTTTATTTAATCAGATTCACATTTAAATTGATAATGAGAATAAGAGTATAAAAAGAAATTGTAATTAATTGTAAAAAGATATCAGTTGATTTTAAAAGCTCAAAAGTTTTAACTTGTTTTTCAACTCACTATAAAATATAAAAAATCAAGTGAAAATGCGTTTAACAGAAATTGTTTACCTCTGTTTCTTTATTTCTTTCGTTGCTTTCTTTGGCCAGGTTGAGGGAGCTCCACGACAGCCTAGAAGACGAGAGGATTTAAAAAACGGAAGAAATGGATAAAGATATCTACATATGATTCTATATGTTTTGACTTTATTCTGGGGAAAAACTTTGCTATTCTTTGATGTCCAACAATTTAATTTGTTCTATTCAATAAAATGTAAAACCTTGAAATAAAAAAAGCCTGATTAAATTAATTAATGTTTGTCTAAGTCATTCATATTACTTGGTAAAAATAGAATTAAAGAGTCATGCGGCTATTGTTTTATTTGGAAAATATGGAATATATCATTATCATCACTTTAATTAGTGGATTTCATTTGATTACTAAACATTAATTTGTCATTCCAATATTTCAATAAAACTCGTTTATTTCGGTGAACTGTTTCAGTATTAACCAACTGATAATGGGCTCGTTTTCGCGGTCATTTGACACGTGAGTGACATGCAAAGATCGTTTCTTGATCAATGGATTAAACTAAGCTGTCTGAGCTGAAAATGAGTCAACCTTTCAAGAGCGTAACAAATCTGCGATATGACAGATATGCAAAATTTTAAGGAAAAATATTTTAACAATTTAGAGTTTACAAATCAGATCAGACATAATAGTAAATAGATTTTAATTTTTTATGATTACAATAAAAGAAAATAAAACCTGATCAGATAATACCAATCAATTATTCTTCCACCAACTTAATTTGCTGTTATTTGACACATTGTCTAAGAACTTATAAATAAGTCATATTTTGTATGTTGAATTTAGTTTCCTTTGGTGAGAATAAAAATAAATTTTACGGTCAAAATCCAATTTCTTTTCAGACTGTTTTTCTCGCTCAATCCTTCGATGAATTACTAGTACGAACTGAGAATGTTTTATAAGCTTTAGAAAATACAGGTCAGACAATAAAAGTACCAAAATGTCAACTCGAATAGTATTAATTCGATATTGTTTATCGAACCGGCAAATCCAATTTAATTGCTTACTATTCATCAAGGAATACTGTCAGACCAATGGATCAATCCATGGAACTACTTGATAAATATAGTATAAATTTACTAACTATCGATATAAATATTTCTCACAAACAACGTTCAGACCCCATTTTTTATAAGTTTATCTGTGCTTTAGAATCACCTGAGGATTTTCAAAATATCGAGTGTACACAATTTTTTTTGATAGATTCAGTCTTGTATGAACTGATAAAAAGAGAAATAGGACCTACGCTTACGCTATGTGTTCCAAGAAAATTGATTCAAGAAATCATTATTTTATTAAGTTACAAGAATTAAAGGTAATTTTGCTATTTTGTTACATTAACAACAATGTTTAAATGTCAAAAGATCAAATTATTTGTTTCACATGCCCATTTAATCGTAATGAGTAACATCATTTCATCATAAAAAACTGTTGAAATTGAGCAAATATACAACATTTTTTTGTTTGCTGAGTTAGTCAAATTCAAATGAGGCTAATAACTTTGATGGAATGATGATTGTTTGCTCTGGTATAAAATGATGATTTTATTTAATCAGATTCACATTTAAATTGATAATGAGAATAAGAGTATAAAAAGAAATTGTAATTAATTGTAAAAAGATATCAGTTGATTTTAAAAGCTCAAAAGTTTTAACTTGTTTTTCAACTCACTATAAAATATAAAAAATCAAGTGAAAATGCGTTTAACAGAAATTGTTTACCTCTGTTTCTTTATTTCTTTCGTTGCTTTCTTTGGCCAGGTTGAGGGAGCTCCACGACAGCCTAGAAGACGAGAGGATTTAAAAAACGGAAGAAATGGATAAAGATATCTACATATGATTCTATATGTTTTGACTTTATTCTGGGGAAAAACTTTGCTATTCTTTGATGTCCAACAATTTAATTTGTTCTATTCAATAAAATGTAAAACCTTGAAATAAAAAAAGCCTGATTAAATTAATTAATGTTTGTCTAAGTCATTCATATTACTTGGTAAAAATAGAATTAAAGAGTCATGCGGCTATTGTTTTATTTGGAAAATATGGAATATATCATTATCATCACTTTAATTAGTGGATTTCATTTGATTACTAAACATTAATTTGTCATTCCAATATTTCAATAAAACTCGTTTATTTCGGTGAACTGTTTCAGTATTAACCAACTGATAATGGGCTCGTTTTCGCGGTCATTTGACACGTGAGTGACATGCAAAGATCGTTTCTTGATCAATGGATTAAACTAAGCTGTCTGAGCTGAAAATGAGTCAACCTTTCAAGAGCGTAACAAATCTGCGATATGACAGATATGCAAAATTTTAAGGAAAAATATTTTAACAATTTAGAGTTTACAAATCAGATCAGACATAATAGTAAATAGATTTTAATTTTTTATGATTACAATAAAAGAAAATAAAACCTGATCAGATAATACCAATCAATTATTCTTCCACCAACTTAATTTGCTGTTATTTGACACATTGTCTAAGAACTTATAAATAAGTCATATTTTGTATGTTGAATTTAGTTTCCTTTGGTGAGAATAAAAATAAATTTTACGGTCAAAATCCAATTTCTTTTCAGACTGTTTTTCTCGCTCAATCCTTCGATGAATTACTAGTACGAACTGAGAATGTTTTATAAGCTTTAGAAAATACAGGTCAGACAATAAAAGTACCAAAATGTCAACTCGAATAGTATTAATTCGATATTGTTTATCGAACCGGCAAATCCAATTTAATTGCTTACTATTCATCAAGGAATACTGTCAGACCAATGGATCAATTCATGGAACTACTTGATAAATATAGTATAAATTTACTAACTATCGATATAAATATTTCTCACAAACAACGTTCAGACCCCATTTTTTATAAGTTTATCTGTGCTTTAGAATCACCTGAGGATTTTCAAAATATCGAGTGTACACAATTTTTTTTGATAGATTCAGTCTTGTATGAACTGATAAAAAGAGAAATAGGACCTACGCTTACGCTATGTGTTCCAAGAAAATTGATTCAAGAAATCATTATTTTATTAAGTTACAAGAATTAAAGGTAATTTTGCTATTTTGTTACATTAACAACAATGTTTAAATGTCAAAAGATCAAATTATTTGTTTCACATGCCCATTTAATCGTAATGAGTAACATCATTTCATCATAAAAAACTGTTGAAATTGAGCAAATATACAACATTTTTTTGTTTGCTGAGTTAGTCAAATTCAAATGAGGCTAATAACTTTGATGGAATGATGATTGTTTGCTCTGGTATAAAATGATGATTTTATTTAATCAGATTCACATTTAAATTGATAATGAGAATAAGAGTATAAAAAGAAATTGTAATTAATTGTAAAAAGATATCAGTTGATTTTAAAAGCTCAAAAGTTTTAACTTGTTTTTCAACTCACTATAAAATATAAAAAATCAAGTGAAAATGCGTTTAACAGAAATTGTTTACCTCTGTTTCTTTATTTCTTTCGTTGCTTTCTTTGGCCAGGTTGAGGGAGCTCCACGACAGCCTAGAAGACGAGAGGATTTAAAAAACGGAAGAAATGGATAAAGATATCTACATATGATTCTATATGTTTTGACTTTATTCTGGGGAAAAACTTTGCTATTCTTTGATGTCCAACAATTTAATTTGTTCTATTCAATAAAATGTAAAACCTTGAAATAAAAAAAGCCTGATTAAATTAATTAATGTTTGTCTAAGTCATTCATATTACTTGGTAAAAATAGAATTAAAGAGTCATGCGGCTATTGTTTTATTTGGAAAATATGGAATATATCATTATCATCACTTTAATTAGTGGATTTCATTTGATTACTAAACATTAATTTGTCATTCCAATATTTCAATAAAACTCGTTTATTTCGGTGAACTGTTTCAGTATTAACCAACTGATAATGGGCTCGTTTTCGCGGTCATTTGACACGTGAGTGACATGCAAAGATCGTTTCTTGATCAATGGATTAAACTAAGCTGTCTGAGCTGAAAATGAGTCAACCTTTCAAGAGCGTAACAAATCTGCGATATGACAGATATGCAAAATTTTAAGGAAAAATATTTTAACAATTTAGAGTTTACAAATCAGATCAGACATAATAGTAAATAGATTTTAATTTTTTATGATTACAATAAAAGAAAATAAAACCTGATCAGATAATACCAATCAATTATTCTTCCACCAACTTAATTTGCTGTTATTTGACACATTGTCTAAGAACTTATAAATAAGTCATATTTTGTATGTTGAATTTAGTTTCCTTTGGTGAGAATAAAAATAAATTTTACGGTCAAAATCCAATTTCTTTTCAGACTGTTTTTCTCGCTCAATCCTTCGATGAATTACTAGTACGAACTGAGAATGTTTTATAAGCTTTAGAAAATACAGGTCAGACAATAAAAGTACCAAAATGTCAACTCGAATAGTATTAATTCGATATTGTTTATCGAACCGGCAAATCCAATTTAATTGCTTACTATTCATCAAGGAATACTGTCAGACCAATGGATCAATTCATGGAACTACTTGATAAATATAGTATAAATTTACTAACTATCGATATAAATATTTCTCACAAACAACGTTCAGACCCCATTTTTTATAAGTTTATCTGTGCTTTAGAATCACCTGAGGATTTTCAAAATATCGAGTGTACACAATTTTTTTTGATAGATTCAGTCTTGTATGAACTGATAAAAAGAGAAATAGGACCTACGCTTACGCTATGTGTTCCAAGAAAATTGATTCAAGAAATCATTATTTTATTAAGTTACAAGAATTAAAGGTAATTTTGCTATTTTGTTACATTAACAACAATGTTTAAATGTCAAAAGATCAAATTATTTGTTTCACATGCCCATTTAATCGTAATGAGTAACATCATTTCATCATAAAAAACTGTTGAAATTGAGCAAATATACAACATTTTTTTGTTTGCTGAGTTAGTCAAATTCAAATGAGGCTAATAACTTTGATGGAATGATGATTGTTTGCTCTGGTATAAAATGATGATTTTATTTAATCAGATTCACATTTAAATTGATAATGAGAATAAGAGTATAAAAAGAAATTGTAATTAATTGTAAAAAGATATCAGTTGATTTTAAAAGCTCAAAAGTTTTAACTTGTTTTTCAACTCACTATAAAATATAAAAAATCAAGTGAAAATGCGTTTAACAGAAATTGTTTACCTCTGTTTCTTTATTTCTTTCGTTGCTTTCTTTGGCCAGGTTGAGGGAGCTCCACGACAGCCTAGAAGACGAGAGGATTTAAAAAACGGAAGAAATGGATAAAGATATCTACATATGATTCTATATGTTTTGACTTTATTCTGGGGAAAAACTTTGCTATTCTTTGATGTCCAACAATTTAATTTGTTCTATTCAATAAAATGTAAAACCTTGAAATAAAAAAAGCCTGATTAAATTAATTAATGTTTGTCTAAGTCATTCATATTACTTGGTAAAAATAGAATTAAAGAGTCATGCGGCTATTGTTTTATTTGGAAAATATGGAATATATCATTATCATCACTTTAATTAGTGGATTTCATTTGATTACTAAACATTAATTTGTCATTCCAATATTTCAATAAAACTCGTTTATTTCGGTGAACTGTTTCAGTATTAACCAACTGATAATGGGCTCGTTTTCGCGGTCATTTGACACGTGAGTGACATGCAAAGATCGTTTCTTGATCAATGGATTAAACTAAGCTGTCTGAGCTGAAAATGAGTCAACCTTTCAAGAGCGTAACAAATCTGCGATATGACAGATATGCAAAATTTTAAGGAAAAATATTTTAACAATTTAGAGTTTACAAATCAGATCAGACATAATAGTAAATAGATTTTAATTTTTTATGATTACAATAAAAGAAAATAAAACCTGATCAGATAATACCAATCAATTATTCTTCCACCAACTTAATTTGCTGTTATTTGACACATTGTCTAAGAACTTATAAATAAGTCATATTTTGTATGTTGAATTTAGTTTCCTTTGGTGAGAATAAAAATAAATTTTACGGTCAAAATCCAATTTCTTTTCAGACTGTTTTTCTCGCTCAATCCTTCGATGAATTACTAGTACGAACTGAGAATGTTTTATAAGCTTTAGAAAATACAGGTCAGACAATAAAAGTACCAAAATGTCAACTCGAATAGTATTAATTCGATATTGTTTATCGAACCGGCAAATCCAATTTAATTGCTTACTATTCATCAAGGAATACTGTCAGACCAATGGATCAATTCATGGAACTACTTGATAAATATAGTATAAATTTACTAACTATCGATATAAATATTTCTCACAAACAACGTTCAGACCCCATTTTTTATAAGTTTATCTGTGCTTTAGAATCACCTGAGGATTTTCAAAATATCGAGTGTACACAATTTTTTTTGATAGATTCAGTCTTGTATGAACTGATAAAAAGAGAAATAGGACCTACGCTTACGCTATGTGTTCCAAGAAAATTGATTCAAGAAATCATTATTTTATTAAGTTACAAGAATTAAAGGTAATTTTGCTATTTTGTTACATTAACAACAATGTTTAAATGTCAAAAGATCAAATTATTTGTTTCACATGCCCATTTAATCGTAATGAGTAACATCATTTCATCATAAAAAACTGTTGAAATTGAGCAAATATACAACATTTTTTTGTTTGCTGAGTTAGTCAAATTCAAATGAGGCTAATAACTTTGATGGAATGATGATTGTTTGCTCTGGTATAAAATGATGATTTTATTTAATCAGATTCACATTTAAATTGATAATGAGAATAAGAGTATAAAAAGAAATTGTAATTAATTGTAAAAAGATATCAGTTGATTTTAAAAGCTCAAAAGTTTTAACTTGTTTTTCAACTCACTATAAAATATAAAAAATCAAGTGAAAATGCGTTTAACAGAAATTGTTTACCTCTGTTTCTTTATTTCTTTCGTTGCTTTCTTTGGCCAGGTTGAGGGAGCTCCACGACAGCCTAGAAGACGAGAGGATTTAAAAAACGGAAGAAATGGATAAAGATATCTACATATGATTCTATATGTTTTGACTTTATTCTGGGGAAAAACTTTGCTATTCTTTGATGTCCAACAATTTAATTTGTTCTATTCAATAAAATGTAAAACCTTGAAATAAAAAAAGCCTGATTAAATTAATTAATGTTTGTCTAAGTCATTCATATTACTTGGTAAAAATAGAATTAAAGAGTCATGCGGCTATTGTTTTATTTGGAAAATATGGAATATATCATTATCATCACTTTAATTAGTGGATTTCATTTGATTACTAAACATTAATTTGTCATTCCAATATTTCAATAAAACTCGTTTATTTCGGTGAACTGTTTCAGTATTAACCAACTGATAATGGGCTCGTTTTCGCGGTCATTTGACACGTGAGTGACATGCAAAGATCGTTTCTTGATCAATGGATTAAACTAAGCTGTCTGAGCTGAAAATGAGTCAACCTTTCAAGAGCGTAACAAATCTGCGATATGACAGATATGCAAAATTTTAAGGAAAAATATTTTAACAATTTAGAGTTTACAAATCAGATCAGACATAATAGTAAATAGATTTTAATTTTTTATGATTACAATAAAAGAAAATAAAACCTGATCAGATAATACCAATCAATTATTCTTCCACCAACTTAATTTGCTGTTATTTGACACATTGTCTAAGAACTTATAAATAAGTCATATTTTGTATGTTGAATTTAGTTTCCTTTGGTGAGAATAAAAATAAATTTTACGGTCAAAATCCAATTTCTTTTCAGACTGTTTTTCTCGCTCAATCCTTCGATGAATTACTAGTACGAACTGAGAATGTTTTATAAGCTTTAGAAAATACAGGTCAGACAATAAAAGTACCAAAATGTCAACTCGAATAGTATTAATTCGATATTGTTTATCGAACCGGCAAATCCAATTTAATTGCTTACTATTCATCAAGGAATACTGTCAGACCAATGGATCAATTCATGGAACTACTTGATAAATATAGTATAAATTTACTAACTATCGATATAAATATTTCTCACAAACAACGTTCAGACCCCATTTTTTATAAGTTTATCTGTGCTTTAGAATCACCTGAGGATTTTCAAAATATCGAGTGTACACAATTTTTTTTGATAGATTCAGTCTTGTATGAACTGATAAAAAGAGAAATAGGACCTACGCTTACGCTATGTGTTCCAAGAAAATTGATTCAAGAAATCATTATTTTATTAAGTTACAAGAATTAAAGGTAATTTTGCTATTTTGTTACATTAACAACAATGTTTAAATGTCAAAAGATCAAATTATTTGTTTCACATGCCCATTTAATCGTAATGAGTAACATCATTTCATCATAAAAAACTGTTGAAATTGAGCAAATATACAACATTTTTTTGTTTGCTGAGTTAGTCAAATTCAAATGAGGCTAATAACTTTGATGGAATGATGATTGTTTGCTCTGGTATAAAATGATGATTTTATTTAATCAGATTCACATTTAAATTGATAATGAGAATAAGAGTATAAAAAGAAATTGTAATTAATTGTAAAAAGATATCAGTTGATTTTAAAAGCTCAAAAGTTTTAACTTGTTTTTCAACTCACTATAAAATATAAAAAATCAAGTGAAAATGCGTTTAACAGAAATTGTTTACCTCTGTTTCTTTATTTCTTTCGTTGCTTTCTTTGGCCAGGTTGAGGGAGCTCCACGACAGCCTAGAAGACGAGAGGATTTAAAAAACGGAAGAAATGGATAAAGATATCTACATATGATTCTATATGTTTTGACTTTATTCTGGGGAAAAACTTTGCTATTCTTTGATGTCCAACAATTTAATTTGTTCTATTCAATAAAATGTAAAACCTTGAAATAAAAAAAGCCTGATTAAATTAATTAATGTTTGTCTAAGTCATTCATATTACTTGGTAAAAATAGAATTAAAGAGTCATGCGGCTATTGTTTTATTTGGAAAATATGGAATATATCATTATCATCACTTTAATTAGTGGATTTCATTTGATTACTAAACATTAATTTGTCATTCCAATATTTCAATAAAACTCGTTTATTTCGGTGAACTGTTTCAGTATTAACCAACTGATAATGGGCTCGTTTTCGCGGTCATTTGACACGTGAGTGACATGCAAAGATCGTTTCTTGATCAATGGATTAAACTAAGCTGTCTGAGCTGAAAATGAGTCAACCTTTCAAGAGCGTAACAAATCTGCGATATGACAGATATGCAAAATTTTAAGGAAAAATATTTTAACAATTTAGAGTTTACAAATCAGATCAGACATAATAGTAAATAGATTTTAATTTTTTATGATTACAATAAAAGAAAATAAAACCTGATCAGATAATACCAATCAATTATTCTTCCACCAACTTAATTTGCTGTTATTTGACACATTGTCTAAGAACTTATAAATAAGTCATATTTTGTATGTTGAATTTAGTTTCCTTTGGTGAGAATAAAAATAAATTTTACGGTCAAAATCCAATTTCTTTTCAGACTGTTTTTCTCGCTCAATCCTTCGATGAATTACTAGTACGAACTGAGAATGTTTTATAAGCTTTAGAAAATACAGGTCAGACAATAAAAGTACCAAAATGTCAACTCGAATAGTATTAATTCGATATTGTTTATCGAACCGGCAAATCCAATTTAATTGCTTACTATTCATCAAGGAATACTGTCAGACCAATGGATCAATTCATGGAACTACTTGATAAATATAGTATAAATTTACTAACTATCGATATAAATATTTCTCACAAACAACGTTCAGACCCCATTTTTTATAAGTTTATCTGTGCTTTAGAATCACCTGAGGATTTTCAAAATATCGAGTGTACACAATTTTTTTTTGATAGATTCAGTCTTGTATGAACTGATAAAAAGAGAAATAGGACCTACGCTTACGCTATGTGTTCCAAGAAAATTGATTCAAGAAATCATTATTTTATTAAGTTACAAGAATTAAAGGTAATTTTGCTATTTTGTTACATTAACAACAATGTTTAAATGTCAAAAGATCAAATTATTTGTTTCACATGCCCATTTAATCGTAATGAGTAACATCATTTCATCATAAAAAACTGTTGAAATTGAGCAAATATACAACATTTTTTTGTTTGCTGAGTTAGTCAAATTCAAATGAGGCTAATAACTTTGATGGAATGATGATTGTTTGCTCTGGTATAAAATGATGATTTTATTTAATCAGATTCACATTTAAATTGATAATGAGAATAAGAGTATAAAAAGAAATTGTAATTAATTGTAAAAAGATATCAGTTGATTTTAAAAGCTCAAAAGTTTTAACTTGTTTTTCAACTCACTATAAAATATAAAAAATCAAGTGAAAATGCGTTTAACAGAAATTGTTTACCTCTGTTTCTTTATTTCTTTCGTTGCTTTCTTTGGCCAGGTTGAGGGAGCTCCACGACAGCCTAGAAGACGAGAGGATTTAAAAAACGGAAGAAATGGATAAAGATATCTACATATGATTCTATATGTTTTGACTTTATTCTGGGGAAAAACTTTGCTATTCTTTGATGTCCAACAATTTAATTTGTTCTATTCAATAAAATGTAAAACCTTGAAATAAAAAAAGCCTGATTAAATTAATTAATGTTTGTCTAAGTCATTCATATTACTTGGTAAAAATAGAATTAAAGAGTCATGCGGCTATTGTTTTATTTGGAAAATATGGAATATATCATTATCATCACTTTAATTAGTGGATTTCATTTGATTACTAAACATTAATTTGTCATTCCAATATTTCAATAAAACTCGTTTATTTCGGTGAACTGTTTCAGTATTAACCAACTGATAATGGGCTCGTTTTCGCGGTCATTTGACACGTGAGTGACATGCAAAGATCGTTTCTTGATCAATGGATTAAACTAAGCTGTCTGAGCTGAAAATGAGTCAACCTTTCAAGAGCGTAACAAATCTGCGATATGACAGATATGCAAAATTTTAAGGAAAAATATTTTAACAATTTAGAGTTTACAAATCAGATCAGACATAATAGTAAATAGATTTTAATTTTTTATGATTACAATAAAAGAAAATAAAACCTGATCAGATAATACCAATCAATTATTCTTCCACCAACTTAATTTGCTGTTATTTGACACATTGTCTAAGAACTTATAAATAAGTCATATTTTGTATGTTGAATTTAGTTTCCTTTGGTGAGAATAAAAATAAATTTTACGGTCAAAATCCAATTTCTTTTCAGACTGTTTTTCTCGCTCAATCCTTCGATGAATTACTAGTACGAACTGAGAATGTTTTATAAGCTTTAGAAAATACAGGTCAGACAATAAAAGTACCAAAATGTCAACTCGAATAGTATTAATTCGATATTGTTTATCGAACCGGCAAATCCAATTTAATTGCTTACTATTCATCAAGGAATACTGTCAGACCAATGGATCAATCCATGGAACTACTTGATAAATATAGTATAAATTTACTAACTATCGATATAAATATTTCTCACAAACAACGTTCAGACCCCATTTTTTATAAGTTTATCTGTGCTTTAGAATCACCTGAGGATTTTCAAAATATCGAGTGTACACAATTTTTTTTTGATAGATTCAGTCTTGTATGAACTGATAAAAAGAGAAATAGGACCTACGCTTACGCTATGTGTTCCAAGAAAATTGATTCAAGAAATCATTATTTTATTAAGTTACAAGAATTAAAGGTAATTTTGCTATTTTGTTACATTAACAACAATGTTTAAATGTCAAAAGATCAAATTATTTGTTTCACATGCCCATTTAATCGTAATGAGTAACATCATTTCATCATAAAAAACTGTTGAAATTGAGCAAATATACAACATTTTTTTGTTTGCTGAGTTAGTCAAATTCAAATGAGGCTAATAACTTTGATGGAATGATGATTGTTTGCTCTGGTATAAAATGATGATTTTATTTAATCAGATTCACATTTAAATTGATAATGAGAATAAGAGTATAAAAAGAAATTGTAATTAATTGTAAAAAGATATCAGTTGATTTTAAAAGCTCAAAAGTTTTAACTTGTTTTTCAACTCACTATAAAATATAAAAAATCAAGTGAAAATGCGTTTAACAGAAATTGTTTACCTCTGTTTCTTTATTTCTTTCGTTGCTTTCTTTGGCCAGGTTGAGGGAGCTCCACGACAGCCTAGAAGACGAGAGGATTTAAAAAACGGAAGAAATGGATAAAGATATCTACATATGATTCTATATGTTTTGACTTTATTCTGGGGAAAAACTTTGCTATTCTTTGATGTCCAACAATTTAATTTGTTCTATTCAATAAAATGTAAAACCTTGAAATAAAAAAAGCCTGATTAAATTAATTAATGTTTGTCTAAGTCATTCATATTACTTGGTAAAAATAGAATTAAAGAGTCATGCGGCTATTGTTTTATTTGGAAAATATGGAATATATCATTATCATCACTTTAATTAGTGGATTTCATTTGATTACTAAACATTAATTTGTCATTCCAATATTTCAATAAAACTCGTTTATTTCGGTGAACTGTTTCAGTATTAACCAACTGATAATGGGCTCGTTTTCGCGGTCATTTGACACGTGAGTGACATGCAAAGATCGTTTCTTGATCAATGGATTAAACTAAGCTGTCTGAGCTGAAAATGAGTCAACCTTTCAAGAGCGTAACAAATCTGCGATATGACAGATATGCAAAATTTTAAGGAAAAATATTTTAACAATTTAGAGTTTACAAATCAGATCAGACATAATAGTAAATAGATTTTAATTTTTTATGATTACAATAAAAGAAAATAAAACCTGATCAGATAATACCAATCAATTATTCTTCCACCAACTTAATTTGCTGTTATTTGACACATTGTCTAAGAACTTATAAATAAGTCATATTTTGTATGTTGAATTTAGTTTCCTTTGGTGAGAATAAAAATAAATTTTACGGTCAAAATCCAATTTCTTTTCAGACTGTTTTTCTCGCTCAATCCTTCGATGAATTACTAGTACGAACTGAGAATGTTTTATAAGCTTTAGAAAATACAGGTCAGACAATAAAAGTACCAAAATGTCAACTCGAATAGTATTAATTCGATATTGTTTATCGAACCGGCAAATCCAATTTAATTGCTTACTATTCATCAAGGAATACTGTCAGACCAATGGATCAATTCATGGAACTACTTGATAAATATAGTATAAATTTACTAACTATCGATATAAATATTTCTCACAAACAACGTTCAGACCCCATTTTTTATAAGTTTATCTGTGCTTTAGAATCACCTGAGGATTTTCAAAATATCGAGTGTACACAATTTTTTTTGATAGATTCAGTCTTGTATGAACTGATAAAAAGAGAAATAGGACCTACGCTTACGCTATGTGTTCCAAGAAAATTGATTCAAGAAATCATTATTTTATTAAGTTACAAGAATTAAAGGTAATTTTGCTATTTTGTTACATTAACAACAATGTTTAAATGTCAAAAGATCAAATTATTTGTTTCACATGCCCATTTAATCGTAATGAGTAACATCATTTCATCATAAAAAACTGTTGAAATTGAGCAAATATACAACATTTTTTTGTTTGCTGAGTTAGTCAAATTCAAATGAGGCTAATAACTTTGATGGAATGATGATTGTTTGCTCTGGTATAAAATGATGATTTTATTTAATCAGATTCACATTTAAATTGATAATGAGAATAAGAGTATAAAAAGAAAATGTAATTAATTGTAAAAAGATATCAGTTGATTTTAAAAGCTCAAAAGTTTTAACTTGTTTTTCAACTCACTATAAAATATAAAAAATCAAGTGAAAATGCGTTTAACAGAAATTGTTTACCTCTGTTTCTTTATTTCTTTCGTTGCTTTCTTTGGCCAGGTTGAGGGATCGCGAAGGGCACCTAGAAGACGAGAGGATTTAAAAAACGGAAGAAATGGATAAAGATATCTACATATGATTCTATATGTTTTGACTTTATTCTGGGGAAAAACTTTGCTATTCTTTGATGTCCAACAATTTAATTTGTTCTATTCAATAAAATGTAAAACCTTGAAATAAAAAAAGCCTGATTAAATTAATTAATGTTTGTCTAAGTCATTCATATTACTTGGTAAAAATAGAATTAAAGAGTCATGCGGCTATTGTTTTATTTGGAAAATATGGAATATATCATTATCATCACTTTAATTAGTGGATTTCATTTGATTACTAAACATTAATTTGTCATTCCAATATTTCAATAAAACTCGTTTATTTCGGTGAACTGTTTCAGTATTAACCAACTGATAATGGGCTCGTTTTCGCGGTCATTTGACACGTGAGTGACATGCAAAGATCGTTTCTTGATCAATGGATTAAACTAAGCTGTCTGAGCTGAAAATGAGTCAACCTTTCAAGAGCGTAACAAATCTGCGATATGACAGATATGCAAAATTTTAAGGAAAAATATTTTAACAATTTAGAGTTTACAAATCAGATCAGACATAATAGTAAATAGATTTTAATTTTTTATGATTACAATAAAAGAAAATAAAACCTGATCAGATAATACCAATCAATTATTCTTCCACCAACTTAATTTGCTGTTATTTGACACATTGTCTAAGAACTTATAAATAAGTCATATTTTGTATGTTGAATTTAGTTTCCTTTGGTGAGAATAAAAATAAATTTTACGGTCAAAATCCAATTTCTTTTCAGACTGTTTTTCTCGCTCAATCCTTCGATGAATTACTAGTACGAACTGAGAATGTTTTATAAGCTTTAGAAAATACAGGTCAGACAATAAAAGTACCAAAATGTCAACTCGAATAGTATTAATTCGATATTGTTTATCGAACCGGCAAATCCAATTTAATTGCTTACTATTCATCAAGGAATACTGTTAGACCAATGGATCAATTCATGGAACTACTTGATAAATATAGTATAAATTTACTAACTATCGATATAAATATTTCTCACAAACAACGTTCAGACCCCATTTTTTATAAGTTTATCTGTGCTTTAGAATCACCTGAGGATTTTCAAAATATCGAGTGTACACAATTTTTTTTTGATAGATTCAGTCTTGTATGAACTGATAAAAAGAGAAATAGGACCTACGCTTACGCTATGTGTTCCAAGAAAATTGATTCAAGAAATCATTATTTTATTAAGTTACAAGAATTAAAGGTAATTTTGCTATTTTGTTACATTAACAACAATGTTTAAATGTCAAAAGATCAAATTATTTGTTTCACATGCCCATTTAATCGTAATGAGTAACATCATTTCATCATAAAAAACTGTTGAAATTGAGCAAATATACAACATTTTTTTGTTTGCTGAGTTAGTCAAATTCAAATGAGGCTAATAACTTTGATGGAATGATGATTGTTTGCTCTGGTATAAAATGATGATTTTATTTAATCAGATTCACATTTAAATTGATAATGAGAATAAGAGTATAAAAAGAAAATGTAATTAATTGTAAAAAGATATCAGTTGATTTTAAAAGCTCAAAAGTTTTAACTTGTTTTTCAACTCACTATAAAATATAAAAAATCAAGTGAAAATGCGTTTAACAGAAATTGTTTACCTCTGTTTCTTTATTTCTTTCGTTGCTTTCTTTGGCCAGGTTGAGGGATCGCGAAGGGCACCTAGAAGACGAGAGGATTTAAAAAACGGAAGAAATGGATAAAGATATCTACATATGATTCTATATGTTTTGACTTTATTCTGGGGAAAAACTTTGCTATTCTTTGATGTCCAACAATTTAATTTGTTCTATTCAATAAAATGTAAAACCTTGAAATAAAAAAAGCCTGATTAAATTAATTAATGTTTGTCTAAGTCATTCATATTACTTGGTAAAAATAGAATTAAAGAGTCATGCGGCTATTGTTTTATTTGGAAAATATGGAATATATCATTATCATCACTTTAATTAGTGGATTTCATTTGATTACTAAACATTAATTTGTCATTCCAATATTTCAATAAAACTCGTTTATTTCGGTGAACTGTTTCAGTATTAACCAACTGATAATGGGCTCGTTTTCGCGGTCATTTGACACGTGAGTGACATGCAAAGATCGTTTCTTGATCAATGGATTAAACTAAGCTGTCTGAGCTGAAAATGAGTCAACCTTTCAAGAGCGTAACAAATCTGCGATATGACAGATATGCAAAATTTTAAGGAAAAATATTTTAACAATTTAGAGTTTACAAATCAGATCAGACATAATAGTAAATAGATTTTAATTTTTTATGATTACAATAAAAGAAAATAAAACCTGATCAGATAATACCAATCAATTATTCTTCCACCAACTTAATTTGCTGTTATTTGACACATTGTCTAAGAACTTATAAATAAGTCATATTTTGTATGTTGAATTTAGTTTCCTTTGGTGAGAATAAAAATAAATTTTACGGTCAAAATCCAATTTCTTTTCAGACTGTTTTTCTCGCTCAATCCTTCGATGAATTACTAGTACGAACTGAGAATGTTTTATAAGCTTTAGAAAATACAGGTCAGACAATAAAAGTACCAAAATGTCAACTCGAATAGTATTAATTCGATATTGTTTATCGAACCGGCAAATCCAATTTAATTGCTTACTATTCATCAAGGAATACTGTTAGACCAATGGATCAATTCATGGAACTACTTGATAAATATAGTATAAATTTACTAACTATCGATATAAATATTTCTCACAAACAACGTTCAGACCCCATTTTTTATAAGTTTATCTGTGCTTTAGAATCACCTGAGGATTTTCAAAATATCGAGTGTACACAATTTTTTTTTGATAGATTCAGTCTTGTATGAACTGATAAAAAGAGAAATAGGACCTACGCTTACGCTATGTGTTCCAAGAAAATTGATTCAAGAAATCATTATTTTATTAAGTTACAAGAATTAAAGGTAATTTTGCTATTTTGTTACATTAACAACAATGTTTAAATGTCAAAAGATCAAATTATTTGTTTCACATGCCCATTTAATCGTAATGAGTAACATCATTTCATCATAAAAAACTGTTGAAATTGAGCAAATATACAACATTTTTTTGTTTGCTGAGTTAGTCAAATTCAAATGAGGCTAATAACTTTGATGGAATGATGATTGTTTGCTCTGGTATAAAATGATGATTTTATTTAATCAGATTCACATTTAAATTGATAATGAGAATAAGAGTATAAAAAGAAAATGTAATTAATTGTAAAAAGATATCAGTTGATTTTAAAAGCTCAAAAGTTTTAACTTGTTTTTCAACTCACTATAAAATATAAAAAATCAAGTGAAAATGCGTTTAACAGAAATTGTTTACCTCTGTTTCTTTATTTCTTTCGTTGCTTTCTTTGGCCAGGTTGAGGGATCGCGAAGGGCACCTAGAAGACGAGAGGATTTAAAAAACGGAAGAAATGGATAAAGATATCTACATATGATTCTATATGTTTTGACTTTATTCTGGGGAAAAACTTTGCTATTCTTTGATGTCCAACAATTTAATTTGTTCTATTCAATAAAATGTAAAACCTTGAAATAAAAAAAGCCTGATTAAATTAATTAATGTTTGTCTAAGTCATTCATATTACTTGGTAAAAATAGAATTAAAGAGTCATGCGGCTATTGTTTTATTTGGAAAATATGGAATATATCATTATCATCACTTTAATTAGTGGATTTCATTTGATTACTAAACATTAATTTGTCATTCCAATATTTCAATAAAACTCGTTTATTTCGGTGAACTGTTTCAGTATTAACCAACTGATAATGGGCTCGTTTTCGCGGTCATTTGACACGTGAGTGACATGCAAAGATCGTTTCTTGATCAATGGATTAAACTAAGCTGTCTGAGCTGAAAATGAGTCAACCTTTCAAGAGCGTAACAAATCTGCGATATGACAGATATGCAAAATTT
Source organism: Tetranychus urticae (assembly GCF_039701765.1). Taxonomy (NCBI): domain Eukaryota; kingdom Metazoa; phylum Arthropoda; class Arachnida; order Trombidiformes; family Tetranychidae; genus Tetranychus; species Tetranychus urticae. The sequence continues at coordinate 15,954,158 of NC_142958.1, read as the reverse complement.
TAAGGAAAAATATTTTAACAATTTAGAGTTTACAAATCAGATCAGACATAATAGTAAATAGATTTTAATTTTTTATGATTACAATAAAAGAAAATAAAACCTGATCAGATAATACCAATCAATTATTCTTCCACCAACTTAATTTGCTGTTATTTGACACATTGTCTAAGAACTTATAAATAAGTCATATTTTGTATGTTGAATTTAGTTTCCTTTGGTGAGAATAAAAATAAATTTTACGGTCAAAATCCAATTTCTTTTCAGACTGTTTTTCTCGCTCAATCCTTCGATGAATTACTAGTACGAACTGAGAATGTTTTATAAGCTTTAGAAAATACAGGTCAGACAATAAAAGTACCAAAATGTCAACTCGAATAGTATTAATTCGATATTGTTTATCGAACCGGCAAATCCAATTTAATTGCTTACTATTCATCAAGGAATACTGTCAGACCAATGGATCAATTCATGGAACTACTTGATAAATATAGTATAAATTTACTAACTATCGATATAAATATTTCTCACAAACAACGTTCAGACCCCATTTTTTATAAGTTTATCTGTGCTTTAGAATCACCTGAGGATTTTCAAAATATCGAGTGTACACAATTTTTTTTTGATAGATTCAGTCTTGTATGAACTGATAAAAAGAGAAATAGGACCTACGCTTACGCTATGTGTTCCAAGAAAATTGATTCAAGAAATCATTATTTTATTAAGTTACAAGAATTAAAGGTAATTTTGCTATTTTGTTACATTAACAACAATGTTTAAATGTCAAAAGATCAAATTATTTGTTTCACATGCCCATTTAATCGTAATGAGTAACATCATTTCATCATAAAAAACTGTTGAAATTGAGCAAATATACAACATTTTTTTGTTTGCTGAGTTAGTCAAATTCAAATGAGGCTAATAACTTTGATGGAATGATGATTGTTTGCTCTGGTATAAAATGATGAGTATGATGAGTATCAAATGATAAAATGCTAAATTATTTGGATTGATTAAAAATAAAAAGTCACCAGGATTGGAACCCAAAATCTCCATTCTTTCACCTACTCCTTTATCCACTAGGCTACACCTTCCTAGACAATTTTAATGATTTTTAAGAAGGATTTTAGTGGAAATACGTGAATTTTGAACCAAAATATCTCAGGAACCACTCAACTCGCAGCAAAACACAACAGGGTATTATCTACACCCGTAGCCCTATCGAATGAGTTATCAAACATAAAAATCCAGAAGTTACACTTGGGTAACTTCCCTTGTCAGAATCAGTTTTTTGTTTCGTTTTTATAAAATACCGATAATATCGATAATATCAATATCACGAAATTTTTTATCGTTATTCACGATATTATTTTTATCAATATTGCTCATTTTTAGGTTCGACTATCATATGTGCATTTAACTTTCAACCTTTCGATGTTGATTTAAGTAAAATTTAAGTGTAATCGTTTCGTTTTGTTTGTCTTGTGCTCCTCTAAAAACAAACAGTTCAACTTGTAAGTCACACTTTTAGGTTAGTCTGTTTTCTCGTTTAGTGCCAATCCTTGTTTGTTAAACTTGAAAGTGCTTGCTTTCAATCGAGCTAAACAAATAGCAAAGTATCAAAGTAACAACCTTCACTTTATCAGACGTTGTTCAAACTTGAAATGTGTAAAGTTGGTAGCTGAAACTGGTTTGATATCAATTGGATTACATTAACTCTTGATATTCAGATAATATATTCATTCAAGACTTGAGACATTTTTAGATTGAGAGTAGAAAAAAGAAGTTGAATATTTGTTTTACAGATCGATAAGAGATGAATAGACTTAATTACTGTTTAAGAGTCACAGAAAGGTTATTAGACCGTTTGAGTTGTAAAAGCTGGTTTCATTAATAAAACAACAAAAACTAAGCAAGCCATTTCCATTGATTATATTTAAATAGAAGTAAATATTAAAAATGAGGAAAGGTGCATTTAGACAATTAACTATGATTGATGTCTTGATGGTCAGTTATTTATAGTGAATCGTTGACCTGACAAAGATACTTTTTTACATGATGCTCGTCATCAGCTCTGCATTACAATATTTTCATTATTTATTCTCAAGGAGAGAATATCCAAGGAAAAATTAACAGCCATATAATGATAATGATATGATAAAACAAGGGATGTTAACTCGATATTCACAAATTTCATCTAGATCTGACTCCTGGTTCAAAAATTATGAGCACAAACGACCGCTTAGGATGTAATAAACGCCCAGTATATTGATAGAGGATTAGTTTCGTTGTTATCAAATACGTCAATAAATCAATCAAATAACAAAAATAGAAAGGAAGTTAGGATGTCATTAGGGAAACATTTACATTTTTTGGCTCCTTTCTTCATTTTCAACATTTGTTTTTATACAACTTTTGCACTCATCTCCCTATAGAATGGTCTTTTCATGCTGAATTATCTGTAATAATGAATAAAATGAAAAAAACTGATATAACATTAGTACCTTATTATTATAAATCAAGTTGAAGTCTATTTCTTCTGGATGTAGTGAGTAGTCAAAAAGGTTCGTGCTAAAGTTCGAGAACAGGCTAATCTCTATCGCGCACATGGTCCTTTGTGACTGTCGGACAGTTGTTCAACCTTCCCTATGCCTCTTTCCACACCGATTTGAGCTCACTGATTGTGGAAATGGGAAGCAATGGACAACTCATTGACAAATTCCATTACCTTCAATTTTTTATTAAGTTAATCTATTACATTTCTGTATTGGAAATACAACTGTAGATTAGTGAAGTGAAGTTATTATCAATATATTCAATAGCCATTAGCCAGTAGTCATTAATCATAGTCAGTATTGGCCAATAGTCAGATCATTTCAACTTGAAACAAATTAGTTTAACAAAACAGCTCCAATTAGATTTAAAGTCAAATACAATTCAATTTACTTGAAACAGAAGCTTTTAAGCATAATCAGCAAAATCAAGTTAATCTAGCAATTCTGGGCATCATGTAAAGCTGGTTAAGCCAACGGAAAGAATTGATGAATTTTTTATGCGAATTATCGAAAAATTATCAAGTTGTTCTGGACTTAATCTGATGAATCTAGTGAAATGAATGCGCTTGAATCTGTTAGATGGTTAAAAATCCAGCCTTTGTGTTTGAGATTGTTTGAATGTTCTATGTAATAAATAGTATTTACCGATAGGGCAAACCAATTTTCTAGATTTCTTATTTTTGCTGATTATGGGGCTTAAACGCTTCTGTTTTAAAGTAAATTGAATTGAATTCGACTTTAAATCAAGTTAATTGTTTAAAATTAAAATTAATAAGTTAAGTTTAAGCAGCTGCGGCCAGAGCTAAGCTCAATCAGAGTGAGTGGCTTTGCTCTGAAAATAGACTAAACGGACCTTTTGCCTGACATACCTAGATTTGAATAGGATCACGCATAAATCTTTAACAAAGATTGTAAACTCACACGAAGAAGAGTTATGATTTACTTAGATAAAAATAAATCATTTAACTAAGCTTTTCCTCACCCTTTCGTGATGAAATTGAATCAAATATTTTAATCAAATGTCCACAATCTTGCGTGCTTAATAATATTCAAATTATTTAAAAGTTAGTTTGATGTAGTCACAATCATCAGCATTAATTTTATGTGATATGGTGATGAGTTGATGGGATTAGGTGTTTATTATGAACTGATGTGGTGAGCTTAAGATAATATACATTATATTTAATGATGTATGCTTTAAGATAGTAATTTATGAATTGGTATATGAAGGTATACATTATTGTATCCGTTAACATAATAATTTATGCATTAATATGCACTGTATCCATAAGGTATATTTGAGTGCCATACCAATGCGCCAATTGATCAGAAAATAACGACAACAATTAAAATGAGAACAAAAAAAATTGAAAAAACCAAGGTACAACAATGAGGAGGAAGAATATGATGATTACTCAATTAGTTCTTATAAACGGAACAACCTTAATAAACTTCACGCGATTTACATAAACACAAATCTTCGCTTCAACATAAATTAATACCATTCCGATTTAGTCCGTTATTAAACCTTTTAAATGACTACACTACAGGGCATTTCAGCTAATTTTACCGTTTTAAATTGACTATATCTTTGCTCCTGAGTGAACTTGAGGCGTGATATTTTGTTTATGGAAATTTGGGCGATACTCAATTGTCATATTTCAAGGTCAAGGTGATTCAAGGGCATTGCGTTATTTGACCTCTGACTGATATTTAAAGGTCATTTTCTGAGAGCGCGAGAATTTTTAAATTGTTTGATGCTAGTGACATGTTCATAACTTATTCTGGTCAAATGATATGAGTGTTTACGCATTGATGTGTTGATCAATTGGTTTTGAGAAAAATGCATTTATCTTTCCAACGGTGCGAGATTACTACTCGTAGCAAGCATCAAACAATATAAAAATTCTCGCGCTCTCAGAAAATGACCTTTAAATATCAGTCAGAGGTCAAATAACGCAATGACCTTGAATCACCTTGACCTTGAAATATGACAATTGAGTATCGCCCAAATGTCCATAAACAAAATATCACACCTCAAGTTCACTCAGGAGCAAAGATATAGTCAATTTAAAACGGTAAAATTAGCTGAAATGCCCTGTATTTTACCCATCTAAATGCGAACCTTACCAGTCGATAGGATGAATCAATTGAGTGATAATTCATCAACTTTATAACCACCTAATGTTGATATTAATCAACAATTTCTGCCCTCATCTAATGTTGATCAACCGTTTACTTCAATATTTCTCACCCAATCGAGACCTGAACCAAATTACATATCTTAAATGTGAATTTTTGTCAAATTTTAGCAACAAGTTTGACCTTAAATCAATTTATTTTAATCTGTTGTTATACTTATGTCCTAATGCAAAACAGATGCACAGCTAATTGTGCTAATTTACAATTGGCTTTCTTGCGGAAACCGACAACTATCCGACGCCTGATCCTCTTTTAATCCTAATAATCCAAATCATATTTCAAAACTTTACTTAATTAGCCTGAAAATCGGTAAAATCAAAAAATCTAGTGTTGTTATACTTATGACTCGCAGTGTATGTGCAACCGATATACCGACCAAAAATCCAAAATTTCAACGGAGTCAAGAAAAGCGTTACCATTGAAAATTGAATCAAGCTTTACAAATCCACCGCAATTAGGTACAACTGGTCTGAAAAGGACATGATGGATCTTTTGTCTTTTGAGTGTGAATATCTTCAAGAAGATGCTCTCAATTTCTATCTCTGTGAACGGGAAAATAGCAATTGGTGTTCTTTGAAAACAAACTGATTAATCGTTTTGGTGTTCAGATTATTGATATAATTCTTGAGTTTATAAGACTCAAGTTTCATCGAAAAAGAGGTGTTGTGTAGTATTTTATTTGTGGTTTTCTTGCTGAACAGGTCAAAAGACGGAGTCCTAAAAGTGAAAGTTGATTGAAGTTGTTTAAAAAGAAGAGATTGATGAAATTGATCGAACTAATTTTGATTACTGATTTTGCCTAAAGTTATTGAAAATTTGTCAGAGGCTTTAATTTTTAAAGATAAGGATGTAAGCCATTTCTCTGATTTTTGTAATTTACTTCATTGTGTTTAATTTAATTTTAATAAATTGTTGATCTTTGTTTTCCTCTATCTAATGCTTGTTTATTTGTAACCAATAATGCGCAAATAGCTTTTATGCTTGACCAAAAACTCAAATGAGCACTCTTTACGTCTCAAATTGTATTTGCTATCTCCATCCCATATTGAAAAAATAATGAAAAAATGTGCTCAAATGAAGGAGTAGGACAAAAACGGCCTAGATTTAGATTTTTTCCGAAATGATTTTTTTGATTGTGAAACGGCATGGAGAACAAGATGGTATAAACTTTTTTTGATATTGAAAGCCGTTCCCGAGAAAATGACCTTAAGTTTTTTTGATGTTAAACAAGCTATTTTTGATCGAAATCATCATGCTTATCATGAATATTAAATCTGAATATTAAATTTTCGATATGATGTGCAGTTGTTGAAATAACTCGAAAAAAGTGCATAAAATAAATAAAATTGTGAGTAATGATAAATTATACCTAAAAATATGTATAATACACTGCTTGAAGTCAAACAAAAACTAGATTTCATCAATCTACAGGGTGACAAATGGGAACTGAACGTATCTGACCGCGGTTTCCGCTACTAGTGCAGTCTTTCGGTTATTTTTTCAAACAAATAAGTTAACGCAGCGTGTGTTGGCAGCATTTTTGTTATTTTTTGTGATAATTATGTCTGATTTAACGGTCGACCAGAAGATTTTCCTAATAGAGGTATACTATACAAAAGAAAAATCGACTACTGCAGCATTTAGTGCGATGCATACGAAGTTTGGAAAAGCTAACCTTCCTTCTGATTCATCACTCAAAAGGTAAGGAAATTTTTTTGAAATTTCAAACAGCTTTTTCTCTCTTATTAATTACTTTTATCCTTACTGTTTCAGAGCCATTTATAAGTGGTTAGAACATGCAACTCTCGATGATAGGCGTGAATCGAATCCGGGTCCTTCTTACAGCGTTACAACACTAGAAACATTAGACGTCATTGAGGATTATTTTGAAAAAAATCCCAATGCATCCATTCGAATGGCTGCTGCTGTTTTTGAATTGAACAGAGAAACCTTTCGCCTTGTTTTAACAAAGTTTTTGAAGCTCCATCCATACAAAATTCAAGTGCGACATAGACTGGAAGAACAACACAAAGAAAAGAGGCTGGCATTCGCGCGGGAGGTAGTTCCGATGATTCATGCTAATAATTTGAAATTGACAACGTTATTTTTTCTGACGAAAGCCATTTCTACCTCGATAATTACGTGAACAAGCAGAATATGCGATTTTCTAAAGATAGAAATGTTTACCAACACAGTTACAGGGGAAAGTTATGATGCTTTACTTAAGGAAAAGTTTCTCCCATTCGTTCGAAGGAAAGGATTCAAGAACACCCACTGGTTCATGCAGGATGATGCCACACCCCACAGAACCAGCCAGGTTTTTTCAACTTTACATTCTTTCTTCGGCGAACGTGTTATTGGCCTTGGATACCCTCGATTTCATGAAAGATCAGGTTTACGCAAAACAGCCTAAAGATGCGAAAGAACTTCAAAAATCAATCGAACAAGCAGAGAAAAAAGCTACGCAGCAAATGCGCCAAAATGTCATCAATGGGTTTTTGCGCAGACTCGAATGCATCATGCAAAGTGATGGTGGCCATTTTGAAAACATTACTCACTAACGCTGCTATTTTTTCCCTACATTTTGATACCAAAAACACCTATGTAGCATCAAGTTTTCATTAAAAAGTATTTTTTCGAACACGTTCGGTTTCCATTTGTCACGTTGTACATCATAAGAGCTTTCTATTGGAGGGCAACTGAACTGTTTCTTGGACCTGCAGATCAATTTCCGTTATAGAATTTAACAATGTCAGGAGTAACCCAGTTTTGCTGGTTTTTCTTGAAATTTTTCTTCATTAATAATAAACTCTCATGATAAAGAGTAATAAAATCTAGTTTCTGTTTGGCTTCATATACGGTGTTATACATATTTTCAGGTATAATTTATCATTACCTACGATTTTATTCATTTTATGCACTTTTTTCGAGTTATTTACACCACTGCACAACATATCGAAAATCAGATTTAATATTCAAGATCACCATGATGATTTCAAGCCAAAATAGTTTGTTTTACATTAAAAAAAATTTAAGGTCATTTTCTCGAAAACGGCTTCGAATATCAAAAAATAATCCCAATATTTTGATTTTGCATTAAAATTTAGTTTAGCAAATGTGTCTTAGCCACGAAAATTTAGCTAGGCCGTTTTCCCTATTCTTTTTGTCCTCGTCCTTATAAAAGTATTGAACAGTTTTTGCAATAAGACCTTTAAAACATGAAAAGACCGGGAACTCATTTCCACATTTAATATCTGATTCAGGTAATTTGGCACTTCCAGACCTGCACATCACTCTTATTTTAACGAAAACATCAGAGCCATCTATTGGAGGAGCGGCCGAAGCCTTAGCTCAACCAATGCTTGAATAATTAAAAATTTTCGTCTAACCTTCGGTGATCTAAACAAGTTCAATATTAGGTAAAAATATTTAAAAGCTTTGGTCGGAGGAAAAACATGACTGTTGTTGTAACTTGTGACATATTAATTTAGCTAAATCGAGTTCCATCATGGTGCTTACAGGATATTGTGGTTACAATTCATCGGTGAATAATTTTTATTTGTTGACTCAGATTAGTTTTATTTTAAATAACTATAATTTTGTTTAATGAATTAAACAGGATTTGATTGAACAATGGAACTCCGATTCATTTGTAATCTCACCTTGTTTCTGTGACACCTTTTTACTTTGGATCATTTCACTCTTCATTTACCTTTCAATACCATTTTCAGTTTCATCTTTAAAATCAACAGATTCATGCAAAAAACTGCCATGGACTTTACTAGTTATTTCAAAATTAGTGAGTATAAACAACTTACAGTTAAGATTCAAGATTTTAATTTAATCTTCACATTTTTTACTTTTCTTTTCAATTAATTCCAAGATTATTGGTTCAATCCTCATTATATCGAGCATTTACGAATTGATTGATTCTTTGATTGAAATAAAAAATGATCAAGTTGTCTATCCAACTGCTTATGTAACTCCATCTATTAAGCTCTCAACATATGTAAGTTGTCTTAAAGTGTCTAGACTTGATAAACGCCAAACAGGTGTTATGTTATTAGTTATTATTAATCTCCTTTAATGCTTCTTTTATAATTAGTGTTTAATCCTCATTCATATTATTCTGATTATCTTGTATGCTTAATCTAAACCCGTCTCGTATAGATTCTCGCATTATGGCTTATTTGGTATTATCGACTCAAAGGAGTTCACACTCCAGTCTCATTGACCATTTATTGGTTTCTTATGACTATTTATTCTGTATTCAACTTTTATTCATTAATAGTTACTTTGAACCATCATGTAAGTATTCAGATTTAATTAATTATCCAATTAAATACATCTTTCTAATTAATTGACTATCTCAATATTTAAAATTGGCAGGATGAATTCATTTGGTCATTTGACAAGACTGATATCATCAACAAATCACTACAAACCTCTGGTATACTTTGTCAACTGTTTCTTTGTTGTTTTCCTGATACGAAAAGAGAAATATTCACTAAAGAAATTGAGGTAAATAGAATGCTTTATCATCGGTCTAATACTTGATGTTAATTAACATATCTATATAAATTTAATTTGTGCAGAATGAATGCCCTTACGAGAGTTCATCGTTCATCGGTAGATTATTTTTCTCCTGGTTTGACTCGATGGCAATTCGAGGTTACCGTAAGACTCTCCAAGAATCAGATATATGGAACCTGAGCGAGGAAAATACATCTTTAGCCATTGAAAGGAAAATCACTGCTGTTGAAGCAAAATTCAATCAAGATGGTCAGAAGAAGAATCAAGTGAACATTTTGAAGATTTTGTTAAAATCTTTTTGGCCAACTCTACTTCTTGGTGCCGTATGCAAGCTTTTTTCAAGTCTACTGGTTTTTGCTAGTCCACAATTATTGGATGCTTTATTGTCATTTGCCGTCTCTGATCAACCAGTATGGAAAGGTTATATTATCGCAATTGCTATGTTTGTTTCATCACTCACACAATCAATCTTCGACTCACAATCCGAGTTTTGGACACAAACAACGTCAATACGCCTGAGGTCAGCGCTCGTTGCAAAAATTTATAAAAAGGTAAATAAGTCGTGTTTTTTATTCTTGCATTTTTAGTGATTGTTTTTAGTTATATTAATATATTTTTAGACTTTCAAGCTTTCGAATCTCGGAAGACGTGGTTATTCAACTGGTGAAATGGTCAATATATTGTCTGTTGATGCTCAACGTGTAATGGACTATGTAAATATTGTCAACATTTTGTGGTCAGCACCATTCCAACTTGGGATTACTATTTACTTGTTATGGAGACAGTTAGGTGTTTCATCAATCATAGGACTATCAGTTATACCATTGCTTACCCCTTTCAATTATTTTTTTTCAACTCGATACCGATTATGTCAACATACTCTGATGAAAGAAAAAGACTCTCGAGCAAAACTAATCTCTGAAGTTTTGAGCGGGATGAAATTTCTCAAATTATATGCATGGGAAGGCGCTTTTGGTGATATAATTGCAGCAATAAGACGTAATGAAATCAAATATTTGAAATCTCAAGCAATTTGGATGGAAGGAATTTCGATTGCTTTTACATCGATACCTTTTCTGGTAAGATCATTCAGTCTTAAAATGTTAATGCTAACAAATCGTTTTGTCATTCTTCATTTTTTGATGATTAGTTTACAGTCGTTTCCTTCACAACTTATATATTAATTGATAAAAATCATATCCTTGATGCAAATAAAGCCTTTGTATCAATTTCATTAGTATATCTTGTTAATATGCCGCTGGGTATGCTTCCTATTGTTGTAACTTATGGAGCAAGTGTAAGTATTGAAGTAGTGTCAAATTTTCAATTATAAATATCAATGTAGAAGCGTTTTTAATTCATTTCTTTTTTTATTTCACTATTTTTCAGTTTATGGTTTCCCTCAAAAGAATAAATAAATTTCTTGCTGAAGATGAACTTGACTTTGAATCTATTCGTCATGATTCTGATTCTTCTACACCAATAAAAGTTAAGAATGCAACCTTTTCCTGGTCTCCTGATGAAGAACCAACCCTTAAAGATATAAACCTAGAAGTTGAAAAGAAAAAATTAGTTGCTGTTGTTGGTATTGTCGGGTCTGGTAAATCTAGTTTATTGTCCGCTCTTCTGGGTGACTTACACAAGCAACATGGCTTTGTAAATGTTTACGGTGAATTGGCTTATGTGCCTCAGTCATCTTGGATTCAAAATGCGACAGTTCGAGACAACATTTTGTTTAATGAGCCTTTTTTGGAAGATGAATATGATCAAATTATTGAAGCCTGTGCTTTAACACCAGACTTGAAGATATTAGCAGGTGGAGATTTGACTGAAATTGGTGAAAAAGGAATCAATGTATCTGGTGGACAAAAACAACGTATTTCAATTGCTCGAGCAGTTTACTCGAATTCAGACATTTATCTCTTTGATGATCCACTTTCAGCTGTTGATGCTCACGTTGCTAAACATTTGTTTGATCAAGTTATTGGACCAAAAGGCATGCTTAAAAATAAGACTCGACTTTTGGTCACTCATAGAATCACATTTTTACCACAAGTCGATGAGATTGTTGTTTTGAGAGATGGAAAAATTTACGAAAGCGGAACTTATAGTGAACTGATGGCCAAAAAGGGTGAATTTTTCGATTACATCGTACAATATTTGACTGAACGAGAAGAGGAATTAGATCCTGAAGAAAAAGATTTTGTAAAAGCTTTAGATCCTGAAATTGAGAAAAAGTTATCACTGACCAGATCTGTATCTACCAGTGGTTCATTAACGTCGTCCATTCGTCGTCGCAAATCACGTTCAAGTTTAATTCGAAGTTCAAGTGTGGTCTCGAAAAAAGAGGAACCTGATTCAAAAGATGATAAATCTAAACTCACTGTAGCTGAAAATACTGAAATTGGGTCGGTAAATAGCAAAATTTATTTTGACTATTTCATGGTTATCGGAGTGAAAGCTTGTGCAGCCACGTTAATATTTATTGCTGCATTGCATTTGGTTGGTGTTGGGTCAAATTTGTGGCTAACTGCCTGGTCAGAGGATTCTCTGGATCGTTTCAATTCCAATAATACGGCTTTGCGTAATAAGCGTCTTATAGCCTATGCTTTTCTGGGTACTGGTCAAACTATCCTGACTTTTGTCAGCAGAATGGTACTAAGTATTTCAGTCATTAATGGTGCATGCTGGATTCATGAGAAAATGTTATCACGTTTAATTCGAGCTCCAATGTCATTCTTCGATTCAACACCAACAGGACGGATTTTAAACAGATTTTCAGCGGATATTGATGCAGCTGACACATCAATCGGTTTTACTTTGAATACTCTTGTGTATCAATTATTCAGTTCAATTGCTGCGATTATAGTTATATCCATGGAAACTCCTCTCTTGTTAATAGTACTTTTAGTGCTTGGAGTAGTTTACATTTTTATTCAGGTAACAAATAATTTTCACTCAATTTGCAAGTATCTAATCTCTTTTTCTCTTATTTCAGAAAGTATACATCGCAAGTTCACGACAACTAAAGCGAATTGACGGAGTTACTCGATCACCTGTTTATTCACATTTATCTGAATCCGTCACAGGATCATCCTCAATTAGAGCATATCAAGCAACAGATAGATTCACTCACAAAATATTTAAATTAGTCGATGTAAACAATAGTACATCTATAGCTAATCTTGCTGCTAGTCATTGGCTGGCAATTAGACTCCAATTTCTTGGTAATATTATTGTGACATCAACAGTGATTTTTGCAATAAATGCTCGCGGAAGCTTGAGCCCTGGCAAAACTGCGTTTACTTTGAGTTATGCGTCTCAAATAACAGGTATTTTGAGTACATTGGTTCATGCGTTCTCCAATATTGAAAATAATTTGGTCTCAGTTGAGCGTTGCTTGGAATACACCAAACTACCTGTTGAAGTGAGTATTTGGTTATGATTTTTAATTAGTCAGATTTTTGTCTCTAATTTCGTTCTTGTTATGACTCGATTTTGCAGATAAAACTGCTTTAATTAGTGAATACAGATAGCAATTAGCTCTGAACTTACTCATATTTATGATTGTTCATTTTTAGGCCTCATGGATTAACCCTACGCATAGACCACAAAAAGACTGGCCATCTAAAGGTAATATAACCTTCAACAAATATTCAACTAGATATCGACCTGGTCTTGATTTGGTGTTGAAAGAAATCACTTGCTGCATAAACTCTAATGAAAAGGTTGGAATTGTTGGACGAACTGGTGCTGGTAAATCATCTTTAACTTTAGCTCTATTCCGATTGATTGAACCCATTGAGGGAACTATTAAAATTGATGATGAAGATATTACTCAATTAGGACTTCATGATCTTCGTTCGCGACTAACAGTTATACCTCAAGATCCTGTACTGTTTTCTGGTTCATTTAGACGCAACTTCGATCCATTTGAAAAGTATGCTGATCATGAAATATACAATGCTATTGAACAAGCTAATCTAAAAGACTTTGTAGCTTCTTTGGACAATGGATTGGACCATGAAGTTACTGAAGGTGGTGATAATCTGAGTGTTGGTCAAAGGCAACTTGTTTGTTTGGCACGAGCTTTGCTTCGAAAATCTAAAATTCTTGTTCTTGATGAAGCGACTGCAGCTGTTGATGTAGAAACAGACGAATTGATCCAACAAACAATTAGGGAACAATTCAAAGACTGTACTATTGTTACAATTGCCCATCGTTTAAATACAATCTTAGATTATGACAAAATTATCGTGATGGATAAAGGCCAAATCATCGAACACGATTCACCTGAAAATCTTTTGAAAAACGATAAATCTGTATTTTATAGTATGGCTAAAGATGCCAAACTTGTTTGATGTAAGCCCCTGTAAACAACATATCATTATGTTTGGAAATTTAATCTCATCCAATCGACTCTTTAAAACCTTTTGAATAATTCTTAACCATACGCTGTTTATAAAAATACATACATATGTATGTATATTTTAACCGTGTTATCATGTTATCAGTTTTGAAAACTTTTCCAATCATTATATTTATTATACAATTAAATAATCAAGAAACATTTTCCTTTCAATAAAATGGTTTATTTACAACTTAATGTTATGATAATTTGGTGGTTGACTTAAAATTTTTGTTCACTTTGGTTTGTAATAACTTTGGTTGGTTGCGATGCTGTATACTTTTTAACAACAATATTACATAAAAGATAGGCAGCTATGAATGCAATTAAATCAATAACTGAACAAATCGACATCACATATAAAAATACCGATGGATGCGCTTCCAAGAAGCGACTTATTATCCATGGATAAAGAAACTCACCAATACAGGCTGAAACAATGAAAAGGGAAGTTATTCTACCAGTTACTTCAAAATATTGTTGAAGGTAACCCAAAACACCTGCAAAGACAGGTCCAATACCGATTCCCATTGTACCAGTGAACAAGTAAATGGCCCAAACATATTTTTCACCAAGAAAGGTTAAACAAACTGTGCTCATTACCATGATAATTACATGAATAAGAATCAATGCTGTATTAGAAATGTAATTGGCCAAAAAAATGACTGGAATCCGATAAAGAGTAGTTGTAGTCCAAAACACAGTCATCAATGAAGCGGCTTCACCTTTCGTCATTGCAAGAGCTGATTTAACAGCAAAAGTTGGCAATAAATTGGCTATTTCAAAAGGTAAACAATTGAATTAGAAAAAAAATCATCGATTAAAATTCATATCAAGAATAGAGACTCTAACAGCTTGTAAATGCATCTTGTAAATAGTGTTTTCTTAATGATAATGATCATGATGTAAACATCAAATTACAGAATTGAGAACAATTCTGATAAACTTGATTCTAAAGGTCACCTAAATGTAATTATGTTCAACAAAAGCATCAATCGATACATGATCCATCTAAATACAATGAGCGAAACTACAGTTTGCCATCCAAAATGATTTATGGATAGAGTTTGTTTTCATACTTACCAAATGAGATAACAATGCCAAAGTAAATATGAGTGAACACAGAAATTATTGCAATTATGAGCATTTTCACTTTGAAATCAAAATTGTATTCATATCCACTCGATTGGACTCTATCTAATTTCATTGTCTCTCCTTTATCTGCATCTCCTCTTGAGCCATTGCGTTCAGTCTTTTGACCATCACAGTTCGCACTATTATTATTGTTGGTCTCATAGGGAACGAAAAAGTAAAACACCATAAAACCAATCGAGGCAACAATGAAAATGAGTCCAATGACTGTAAAAGGCCATTGAACCAGCACATCATCGGGTGAGTATTCTTTGGTTACATTAGCTAAGGTCATGTTGAGAGTTGTGGATAATGAAGTGTTGGAGGTTGATTCCATAGGCTCATCTTCTTCTGGACGCTCAAGGAGAAAAGGTTTCGCCAGTAAGGGTGCAATCAAGCCTCCAGTGGTGAACATGAAATGAAGGATCTGAAGAAAGCTTCCACTTGATCGACCCCAGTAACGTAAAATGCAAACGTTGCTTCCTATCGAAATTAATCAAGAAAAATGAATGAAATCAGCTTCTCAAATTAACCTTGCCAGTTTGGAGGGAAAAAGAAATGGATTTTACAGTGAAATTAATGATTTCCAAGCAACACCAACAACAGTCAACTTGAGGCAAACGTCTGTCTGAGTTGATTTGATAAATGCTCAAGGTTTCAATCATTTGCACTTTTACAAGTTTATTAAAATTAAAACTGACAATTTGAGGCAAATTAATTTGAAAAAAGCTCCAATAGTTTTGATTTTGTAATTCAATCTCAATAGATTCAACCTCGATTACAACAAACTCGATTGCTCTTGAAAACTCACATTTTACGATAAAAATCTATGTTAACAGCAGTAACAATCAGTAATCTAAATGTGAAAGATTGAATTGAGCTTCTTTCATGAGCGACAATTGTTAAACTTACGCTTTTCTAGCGCTTCAATTTCATCCTACCTGTATCAACATGAGACATTGAAAGGCCATTGACAAACATTGTGATCACGATTCCCCAAAGTGTTCGATTCCAGGCTGTAATTGATAATGCAATGCCGTTGATAAGGGCAGCAACACCCATAACGAGTTGCTCATTAAATGCCTCCATAAGGAAACCAGCTAATGGTTAAGTGAATGGTAATAAAAGTATTGAAAGTAATTAGATGGTTGAAGAGACAATAATTGGTAAGGAGTCGATGAAATGGAAAATTGAATAACATCAGAATCTCACCAATAATGGAACCTAAAGCATAGCCAACAGATCTTCCTTGGATAATACGTGATGTTTCAGATAAAGTAGAGTTGACAGCTATTTGTAAATCAAGTAAAGTTGGTCCTGTTATTGAAATGCCACAGCCAACACCAAGGAAAGCAAAATAGACTAAACATGTTCGCGAAAATTTAACCTTATTGGCTTTAATTTCATCCAAAAGAGAAGCCATTGATTAAAACAAAAACAAAACTTGATGAGATTAATGTGTGACTACAGAGTTTAGATTGAAAAGCAAAACTCTAAATGGTGTTTAGGCTGAGAAACAATGAGACTTTTTCACATAATTAAGAATCTAAACAACTAGTAGCCGTTGACTGATCAACACTACAATGGTACAAAGTGAAGACACAATTTAGATTTACAAGTTAATCTTAATAAGGCCACAATTAAACACAATAAATAGTGATAACTTGAAGTGAAATCAAGTCAACAATAATAAAATCTTCTTGAAAATTATGGTGATCGTCTTTTTTTTCTGGTGAAAAGGAGGAGTCTGCTAAGTAGAAATACTTTTGATAGATTGAAGATGATAATCAACTAGAAAGTTGTCAATGGAGTATCATGTTTATTTTGTTATTATCACTTCATTTTAATTAATTAAAGCATCTCTGGTTTTTCTGGTTCACTGATTAAAGTAGCATACAGATTACCAAATAAAAAGATGCTAAGTGGTGCTATTAATAACAGTGATTAGGGTTGTGAGAAGTTCTTGATCAACATTTATTAACGATAATGCACTTTAGTCAGAGAGATGATCATTTATTCCTGCCTATCAAAAGATCATCATCATTGCTCATCGATAAAAAAGATGATTTAATGAATTTACCTGTTTATTGGTATACAAGATTTCCTGTGAGAAAGAAACACTTTTAATCGCATAAACACCTTTCAAATTGACTGCAACACTTTTTAACCAAATCTTTTGTCGATGCCAAAGTTGAGCTGTATTCTGATTCATTGTAATGATTTTCATTTCATATGTAACAGGGTTTAGCAACATAACAAATAGAGTTGAAGTTGAATAACTTGGAATCAAATTTTATATGAAATACTGAGCAACTAAGAGCTGCATTAAATAATCACGTACAATAAAAGGATAAAATTGTTATCTGTAGATTTGATGTAATCTATCTGACTATGGGTTTAACAGGAATCTGGTTCGTCTGAACCTGTGAGTTGAAGTAGATTGCGATTTATTGTATAACACTGTTGAGTAATTTAACGTTTTCAGATTCTTTATTTTCAAAGATAACTTTGCAAAGATTACAAATTGTTGGAAAGGTTCAATTGAGAGTAGCTAAAACCTTTTTTGAACCTTTTCAACTGAAGCTCGCTTAGCCAAAACAGTGTTAGTCTAAACGGATAAAAATCAAAAATTAAAAATTCTCATTGTTAGGGTCTAAACTCAACCTGGACCTTATTCAAATTTAGCGTGCGTACGATCGAATCGAACCTGTTCGACTCACATCTCTTCTATCTTCTTTCTTAAAGATTTTATCACAAATCATGTTTAGACTGAAACATGCAAAAACTTGAACTACTGAGATAATGCCAAGGTAATACGTGAATGCAATGGGTTTAGTGTTCATGAAGAATGTCAAGATCCATGGATGAATTGATTCACCAACGGTACCAAAAAAATAGACGACTGAGAGTAAACGATTTGATAAGTAAAAATATTCTTGTAAAATGGCCAAAGAAGCTGTGAATGTTGGTGAATAGCCGATTCCGAGTAAAATGATTGAGATCCATGTACATTCAGAGTAACGAGCAGCATGAGGAATCATCACTAAAGCACCGGCAATAGTCAATAAGTAGCTACAATATAAAATTTTTCGTTCTTTGAATATCTTGGCAATACCAATGTGAACATAACGATAAAATGTATAGCAAATCCAAAAGACTGAGACCAAAGCTGCTCCAGTTTGTTTTGTCATGTGAATATCAGCTTTGACTGAAAATGCTGGAGCCAGGGAACCTAAAGTCAATTTTCAATCAATTAGTTCGATTCATGTGGAATAATAGTCTCATATCGACACTTACCAACAATCATTTGAATACCAAAAGAGCAGTTAGCAATGAGACCAGCAATGCCGATGCATAAATACTTTTTCCAAGGCTTCTGTTTATCAGGCTCTTCCTTTGGTACTTCAATTTGCTTTCTGGATTTGTCAATAAAATAAAATATTGCATAACCAAACGAGATGCAAAATAATGTCACAGCAATAATCATGAAAGCATATTGAACTTTGACGTCGTCAGGAGAGTAAAGCGCAAAAATGGCTTCATCAGAAAGACTTTCATTGGTTGATGGCAACAAAAAAGATCGAGCAATCAAAGGTGTTAAAAGTGAACCAAGGCCAAAAGATGAGTGTAAAATTTGTATATAAAATGCCACTTGATCACCCCAAATATTGAAAACGTAAGCGTTACAGACTTAACAAACAGAAAAGTATTAAATGAAAGTTATGCATATTGACAAAAAGATGGAACAATATTTTATGCAAAATATTACATATTTTTGAATATCATGCAAAAAAGTCGAGACAATGATCAATGGTAATAAAACTTCAAACTTACATATATCAAGTATTCCTGAGGAGAATCCGGAAAAAAGGAAACACGCATAGATTGGATTGAATGTGGTGAACCATGGAGCTAAACCAATAGCAATTGATCCAAAGAGAGCTGCAAAGCCCATAGCGCAATTTGGCTCGATTTTTCCTTCAAGAAAACCAGCTGAATACACAAAAAAAAGTCAAAAAATGAATCGAAATGAGTTAGTGAATATCTGTGAATGCTTAAAGATTTGCTTAAAACGAAAATTTATCGGTGCCGAAAAATGGTACTGTATATAAGCCTTATTCAAAAATGGTTGCTGAAACATCAACTATTCGACAAAGCCATTCATTTCGAGTATCAGGCAAGAAATCATTAGATTCACTCTAAGTGAGCTGATAAATTTTTTAGAATAGATTAATGTAGAACAGTGCATCATCTGAGACTAGAAGCTATTCTGATCTATTGATAATCACAGTCCATCGCAAAAACTCTTACAGTCAGGTATAAGTTCAGATGGCAATCAAAGACGATAAGAAGTCAAATAAAATTTTACAGAAAAAAAAGAATCATGGTTCGACTTACCAACTACTCCGCCAATCATGTAACCAATTGACCGACTAGGAACTAGGCCAGTAACTACATCGAAAGGTTTTCTAACTCGTATTTGAATGTCCAGTAAAGAAGATCCAAGTAACGTACTGCAACCACCAAGGCACAAAAAAGTGATGAAACAGTTTATCGTTTTAACTAATTGTATCTTATACAATCGTAAATATGCAAAGAAGTTCATTTCTGTCTTCTGTTGAATCGGTTAATAAGACGTTAGTAAAGCTAAATTGGAATCGTCTAGCGAGGCAGAAATGAATTCCAACTAATTCCAGTTTTCACTCAACCTTTAAGTTATGGACTTTACTTTTAAGTCTTATACCTATTATATCTCTGCATTTGATACAAACGTAATTTCAGTTGATCAATTCGAAGTTTAAATGAAGAGATGAAGAAGAATCTGATTTAATATAAACTGGTTGAAAATGTGATACAACTCCGTGTAACGTTAACTTCGTTAAGGCGGAGAAGTTCTGAACTGTTCTCTTTCTGATAATGCGATGCTTTGGTATATTGTTAAACATCAATCCCAAACAACTAATATGTTATTATTATATTATAAAAGTTGTCTGCTCAGGACTACGAGTGTGATCATTTAATTACTTTATTACACTCACATGGATGAACAATTATTAATATTTGCAGTTCCCTTTTCATGGAATTGTATTTAACGTCATTGTCAATGAAAAAACAGCATTGATCTTGATTAAACGGTAACGTCTTTTGTTTTGCCATATCTTTATATACTATTTAAAACTTATCGAGTTCTCATCGTCAGCAGGTGAAGAATAATTCAATAATATGATAAATTAATCATACAGCAAGGACTGAGATCATGAGACTCCTTGGAATAACTTTTATTTCCATTTTTATTAGGGATACATTTGCTCAATTTTCAGTACACAGATAATGAACTCAAGTTGGTTAATATTGAAAAACAAAAAATACATGTAGCATCCAGTAAGCGCTGAGACAATGAGATTCTCTTGGAACAGCTTATTCACACTATCTGTCAAGCGGCGTTCTTTCATGATTTCAATCTTGAAATCAGTTACTAAATTGATATGGAAAGCTTACTCTTTATTAATGGCAATATCAGGTGGAAATCATATACAGTATATGTACAGGGTGTTCAAAAATTGTTCGGGAACTTTTTTTGGATTCTAAGCAAAAATATGAATGCCATTTGATTTTGATTTTGATTTTCTTGATTTCTAGATCAAAGGTAAATTTTCAAGCCATTTAAACACAAAAAATTTTACAAAAAAATTTCGGCGATTTGCATGCTAATATAATGCTAATTTTTTCAAATAGCATTGCTCAACCAGAAAAGGCCTCCAAAATCATCAAATTATCGCCAAAAGACATGAAATCCCTCTAGAAAGCAAAAGCATATCAACTTCATCCAATGAATCAACGATTTAGTTTATGGAGAAAAAGCGCTATTGAGGCTATCAAAGAGTGCTTTTCCCTGTGTGGATCCGTATGCAAGGTCTTAGAATTTTGAGCATGGTTTCAGAAAATTACCTTTTCGTTATGGATCAACTATAAACCAAAATTAAGATTAAGAAATATTTTTCTCAAAATATATTTAGAAAAAAAGTTCCCGGACAATTTCTGAACACCCTGTACTTGGTTTTAATGAAATTTAAAATTTTAAGAGTATAATGAGAATATTGATTGATTCAATAATTTTAATTTCATATTACCTAACCGATCTTTTTACATAGCTGTGCAGTTTTGTGCTTAACTTAATTTTATTAGATAATACATGTAGATTATCATGGCTCGAGTATCTAGTGACGTGATTATTGATTAATTAAGATGGAGGTGCGAGTGTGATTGCTTGATTAGCCTTTCCGGGTCCAAGGAGAAATTCAATGAAATATATGGAATCTCAATGAGCTAATTTGTCGACGGCGAATAACCATAGTTAACTAGGTTTTATCAGTTCCAAGAGGCTTGGAAAAGCTGTTACAATGGTCAGAGTCAGACTGACTATTGAAGTGACAAATGTCGGTGTAATGGGAACAACTTTTAGTAATGTTAGGCCAGCATTAGAGTGTCCAATGTGATCCAGTAGCAATTGTACCTTTCAGAAAGTGAAAGCAAAGTTAGGACATAAATAATGAAAAAATCAAGCACAATTAAGTAAAACTAAAGATTTTACTAAAACTTATTATTGATCAATAATCTTTTTAAATCCTGTCTAATTTCATGAATGGTTTGAACAAACCATTTACAGTACTGTACCCATTTGTTTTGTTGGACTGACATCTTTGAAACCTTTCAATATTACCGAAAGAGCAGATTTTCAATATAAGTTTTACTTGTCCAATAGATGACGACAAACAAAATTTTTAAAAATGGGTAGCCTAATGAGTTTACGTGTGCGATAAGACTGTTATCCTTCATATGTTATGTCATGTCTTGCATCTTGAGGTTAGCCTTTGAATCTAGCCAAGTCATGACTTTGGCGAACTGTAGTAGCTCCAACCAGAGCTTAAGCCCTCTGAACTATACATCTCCCCACTGGATCCTTAGCTAAACTGGATAAAGCATGCTGTTTAGGTCTGAAACATCTAGTTTAACGTTGCGTAGACAGAATCATAAAAGTTTTCGTGACTAGTCAGTTCACCAGAAATTAAGTGGGTACAGTACTGTAGGTTACAAAAATTGTAGAGTTCAAAATATAATCCCATTAAAAACCAATTCAACAGCTTACTTCGTTCTTTGCTTGTAAGGAATTCAACTTGTATGATAGTGAATAAACAGGATCAAAGCATTTATCTGACAAATGAGAAATGTAAACGACATGGTATGTTACTATGATTAGTGTCATGGATTCACAGATAAATAGCATGGTTCGAAAAGGTCGACCGACCCCATCAATAATCACTGCCAAAGATAATTGTAGTTTTAGGAAACAGAATGAGTAAAAGCCAAGCAAAACCCATCCAAATAACAAGTCAAGTTTTCGTGTTTTCTCAAGCAGCCCACAAAAAAACTTACGAACTTTATAAATTTGTTCAGCATTTATATGACTAGTTGAACTTTTCAAACAGTTTATATCTTGATGCACAATTTTGAAATAAACTTGTGCATAAAGACAAGATTCGACGATGAACTGAACAAAAACAAGATTACTCATATGAAGCAGGGCTTTGCAAAGTTCAATGGCAAAAGTCATTGCCATTTGGTAGAGTGACTTTGTTTTTAGATAATCATGATAAGCTAAATACAAACTGAACATTGATAGATACAATGTGTATGATATCAGATACATTGAGAAGAACTTTCGGTTTTTCCGGATAAATTTTTTTATCGTTGGACGTTGACATCGTATGCTGATTTCGCTATCCAAATAGTTGATGAACTCGTTGTAGTTTGACCGCTTCCATATCAGATAGAATCCAATAAAGAAGTAGAAAACTTTATGAAGATTATTCCAGGAGAAACTCAAAAAGAGAAAGATATCACCTTTTACCGATTTAATATGCATGTAGTGATACATGCTATCTAAAAATGATAACAAGGTCCCCACTTGAATCAATATTAATCTAGTTTTACTTGCCGTTTGAAGGGAATGAGCTAATATTCCGTTTGGTTTATGGTCAACCATGAATTCGATGCTTAAACCGCTTTCGCACATTTCAAGTTTATAACGAGTAACTTTTTTCAATCTTTATAATTTCACCTTTTATAGTAAAATATGATCTGATCAGACTGAATCATTTGCATTGAATCAGGGTAAAATTAGCAAATTTTTAGCTAAAGTCGATCAATCAATTCAATATAATACATGCATAATAGATTATTTTGTTGGGTGATCTTTCAACAGATTTTGTAATGAATCTCATAAAAGAACACAAATTCATTTTTTATTTTATATCCGTATACCTGTAGAGACATTCAGTTATTAGCATTATTTTCAACCAATGTTTATTTCAAAAGAGAATAAAGTTCTATCAATAATTGATTAGTTTAAGATGCAATTAGAATTGTAGATTTCTTCAGGGTCATGGTATGATCTTTTTGAAAATAAATTATCGATCATAATGAAAACTGCGTTTGAATTTTTCAATCTTTACAAACAAATTTTGGATAAAATTGTCAAGTGAAGTGATTGATGAATTGAACAAGTTAAAAATTGTAACAAAGATTGATTAAGATTTAAAAAGCAGCATCATAATGTTCAATAAAAGATGCACAAGTATCAATTCAATAATTGAACTTCTATACTTTGGCTAGCCTAAAATTGTTGAGGTTTATAATGTACCCTTTACCATTTATTAACAGCCCATGCTTTTGTATTTATCAATGCTAACGAAAGCTAATGTAATAAAAACACGTCTGGAACAAAATCGATGAAAATCATTTTTGTTTTCAATGTTTGCATAATTTTGGTTGACAGTGTCGAGTATCTGTAAAACACTGCCAGCAATAGCGGCAATACGGGACTAACTTGTGTCGTTACAAGACTAACGGTTGAACTCAGAGATATTTATCAAGGATTAGAATATGCACCAAAAGGGTGACAAAACAATTCTTCAATAATCTTGAATAAAAAATCTTCTTCGAGACTTCATCGATTGATGCTGCTTCACAATCAATATGAAAAATTAATCAAAGTAGACTTGAATTGAGCCTTGAAATTTAAATTGGAGGTCGCATAGTTGAGTAACCTTGAGAGTTCGAATTTATGATTCTCCAATTTCGGGAATTCTTCTGACCGAAGATAATCAAGATTTGACTTCTCATTTTGATTAAAGATTCGGTTCTCGAACTAGCAGCACGAACGATCGTCAAGGATAAAAATACCCAGTATACTGACTAGGAATAAAAAAGCTACTCTCAGGAGTAAGGAAAGGCTGGCTGACATAAGCCTCAGATCCGATGGAGATTCTGAAAAGACATCACCAGAGTAGAAATGATAATAAAAGAATAAGCTAAAGCTAATGAACAGAACAGCTAATCTTGTATCATATTGAAACCAATAATTTTGGTGATATTAAACCATTAAAGGAATGCTTGTTAAGAAAAATGAAGCATTGAAATATAGTATTCGTAATGATAACTAATGATACAATGTATTTTACTAACTTTCAAATAAAAGTTATTCGGCGCAATTTTTTATTCCTTTACAATACATATGTTTTATATCGACAAATTTAGTGCCAAACCTTACTACCGAAATTCGATTCGACTGGTTCAAAATCTTTCAAATTATTCGATTTCAATTTCTCGAACCTTTTTTCGAAAACTTTTTCATGAGGTTAAAGAGTTGATTTTTTCCAATAATAGATGACACTGGCTGTCTTTTGTTAGAAAAAAACTTTGCACACTTTGGTATGTTGCCGTTACATTCAAATATTTATAGATATCGAACAATGATAGTTCGTGAAGTCAAGTCTAGATAAAATATAACTTTCTATTAGCTGTGCGCCATAAATTACAAATGCATTAAACGTAAACATTATTATGTCTACATGCAAACAAAGTCTAAGCATGTTGTTCGTTGCATGTCCCGGCTATGTAAATATTGATTAATAAAAAACCAAGCAAATCGACGAATGCAGACTATCGGCTTCTTGAGTCAACTCATAGATCACAAGATCTAAAAGTAACATAGACTTCGATAAATAATATTCATATCAAACTGATTTTGATTATTTATTCGTAGAGATCGATCCATTTACTTTCACTTGTAACATTTTTCTATTCGATTGCCATTTTAATAAATTTAATAGTTGACTCCGTCAACTGATTGATTTCAATTTAAACCGTAATAATTTGAGTCGAAAATTAAATCAAAAAATGTCTAATATTAATTGAGTTGATAAAAAAGCGTTTTTGTTATTTGTGATTCACAAACTCAACAAAAACTCGAACTTGAGTTGAGTTGTTTTTTTTATATTTTTGATTGATTTAGACATTGATTGCTGTTTCAACAGCAAAATTGTAGATTCCGGTTTCAATTTGTGCTTAGATTAAGGAAATATTGGTGAAGTGAATGATACTTTTGCTGCTTCTGGTGTGATTATGAGAATGATAAGTTAATTATCCTTTTTTGGGGTTGAATAATCTTTGAGTTGGGAATGTTTTGATAACGATATGCATGTTAATTATGAAAAGGTTTGATGATGTCCATGACGTTGATGATTTTGGTAATTAGGTTGGTGATGATGAAAATGTTGGTTTGGGTGTTTAATCCACAGACGCCGTGGGCAATGTTGTTCACTCCATGCGAAAGCGGATGAAAACGTTGATTCTGGTCGTCATTGATGATTACTTCTCTCTCACCATTATTGTCTTGGCATAATTAAATAATTGAATTGTTGATGATAGATCAACAAGAGAAAAGAGAATAAAGAAAGGAAATGGCAAAAATACAGATACATAGACATCTTTAAGAATAGATGTAATTGATAAAAGTACTTGGTCTGACATTGGATGATCAGGTTAATGATAAAAATTGAATCGAAAGGGGAGAAAGAGAGAGAGAGTAAGGTTGGCTTATCAAAAGCAAAAACAGATCTGGAAGAGGCAGATGAGAGATGGTTAAAGATGATGATTATTACTATTATTATTGTGGTGATATTGATGTAACTCTTGCTATTGTTATTTAACGCAAGGTTGACTTGAGATTCAGTTTGATGAATTAAAATGGTCGCTTGTTGAGTGAATATTGCTTGTTACTCTTTAATATTGCTATTCCGTTTGTTATTTACAATACAGCTGAACTATCATCTTTGGCATCTTCCTCTTCATCTTCCTCTTCGTCACTTGCAGCATCCTCGTCGTCACCATTTGGTTTACCATTATCTCGTTTAATCTCAGTCAATGGAAGAGCTTGACTATCATCTTTAATAAGAATCCCTTTATCATCGAGACCAGTTAAACTTGACCGTTTCTTTTTACCTTTACCACGATTCTTGACCACTCCACCAGAAGATGAAAAGCTTGGCTGATCATTGCAAGCTCCTGTTGATGAAACAAATTAATGCATTAGAATCGTAAGCAATTTATGATTAAAAGATTGATATTCAACTCTAGTTGCAACTTTTCTAGGTTTGATTTAAAATTGATCAAAGATCAAAACTCACTTAGCTAACATTTTAATTTCGTTTTCAATCATTTTTGATTTACAATTTACAATTTTGATGTATAATGTAATTTCAGTATTGTTTTAGTTCATGTTTTGTTTCTATTATAATCAAATTCCAACTTGTTCTGCTCTGATCTCTGGTTATTCATATTTGTTTTGAGTTCAATCTTTGGAAAGAGAGTCTCCAAGCAATTCGTAGCAACACTGTATTAATTGGGAATTTTGTGTTTTTAATCAAATTTAACTGCAAGATTACAAACACAGAGGCTACAGAACTATTTAAATTAATTTTGATTAAGTTTTTATTGTTTAAATCAACAAGAAAATAATTTCGTTCATTAAAATGTAAACAAGTAAAGGCACGCAAACTCGAGGGATCGTTTTGGTCTAAATTACAGACAGCAATTTAATCTCTACAATAGTAGAAGTGAACATTTTAAGCTAATCACTTAAAAAGCGAATATGTTATTGCAATGGTTTACAATTAAACCCTTTCCTTTCGTATGTCTTAAACCTGTTCATGAAATTACCATTTCAACATAATCTAATTTAACCAAGACTAGACCATTATGGTTAAATATTGATCAAGTCAATGAGTGAATGACTGGAAGGAGAAACAAGAAAGATTTGATGAAACCTCAAAATGTAAACATTAAAGGCTTGAAAGGTTTAAGTTTTTATCCAAAGTTAATGTCTGAATTGAGTTGGAATAATTTCTTGCTTCTTCCTTTGATTGCTGCATAATCAAATCAAATGTGAATAGTATTATTCGTGATTTTACCAATTTATCTATGATAATGAGAGTATATTTGGATATATTAATAACTGCAACTGAACCAGGAGCACTTTAAAAGCAACACCAAACTGAAGATGGAATAAGCTCAAGTTTTTAACCTCAAGTTGCAAGACTGGCCAATATCAATACTGTAAGTCCTCGGTTAATGCATAAAAATGTGGGTTAAGCTTCCAGCAAAAATCAGAAAGATGGCGTTGTTTTTTCATCAAATTTTACACTAAAAATTAGACTATTAATGACTAATTAACAATAGGTGGAGCTGTTTTATGCATTAACTGAGTTATGCATTAACCGAGGATTTACTGTACAAGTAAAACCACTTACCATACGAGGTTGGAGGCAAGCTTCGATTAGGTGCTGAATTTGATGGTCCTGGTGAATAAGGTGGTGGAGTCTCTTGAGGATAACCTGATCCTGAGGGTCCTTTCTTGTAAGTCCCACTATTCATTGTTAACTTGCGGACATTTTTATCTGGATGTCGAAGTATAATGTAAATTTTGGGTGAAAATAAACAAATCAAACAAACATAACCACTTAATGTTAGTGACATTGCTAATGTTGTCAATTGAATCTGAGGGAAGAAGAAGAAGAAGAAGAAAAATAACAAACATTAGTAAATGAGTAAAAAAACTGAGCGAAACAATAACATTCTCGATGATTAACAATTCACTTTACCATCATCATTATAACGGTTAACATCAATTTGACTACAACCAAACCAATTTAATATTCAACATAAAGGGAAAGGTTAACTAAATTTGAGTAGATAAATAGCAAACTAGGAAAGGGAAAAAATCAGCAAATAAATTAAACAAAATGAGATTCAAGATTGATGCTTTGTTCAGTACATTTGTATTACCTCTGATTAGATTGAAATAACTCATTAATTGGTTTCCATTTGGTTAAATGTAATTCAAGAATCTACTCTTTTACCTCATCATATGCAATAAGACTTTACTTGATTAAGGCTGATTGAAAGCATCAACAATTAGATTGACAATCTTCAATGATTCTTGAATCTGATTTAGTCAACCTTGTTTAGACATTTAAAATTGACCTTTTTTGCCACCAAAATTATTGATCAACATTTCAAGTTTACATTTTTCAATATCTCAATCCATGTAATACATGATATTGAACCATTGTTAAAACGTGAAACAATTAACTGTTTAAATTGATGGTTATCATTTTTGTTCTTGACTTTATGGTAAAATGGTTGTTAAATGGTGAACCATTATCATTAATTTTGACTGTTGAGCAAGTCATTAAATGTAATCCAATGAGCACATAAACAAAAAGCCCAATGAGAAATTAATCAACCTGGTTAATTATATCTTGTCATAAATTAAGTCAATTTGGAGTTGCTCTTGGCTTTACCGTAACAAAGCTAATCTTGAGTTCAAAGCATTTCAACAACTTCAACAACAATCATTAAATTGAAAAACGATTGCGATTTATATCAATAAGTTCATAAATGGTCAACAATTGGTTTAACCATCAAGATTTTTCCTCATTTCAATGTAAATGCGAATCGACCACACAATTTTACATGTTAAGTCATCATTTATATATTGATTGTGATTGTTTTTTGGTTATTGCGATGCAATTCTGAAGGAAACAGATTTCTAGATAATCAGAAGAAGAAGAAGAAAAAAGTTGGAAAGCAAAATCATTGGGAAGTCTCATTGGGGAGTGTATTTCAGATAAATTATCAAGACAAAATCGGACCCAACAGAAATAATGGAAAGTAACAAAAGGAGGAAAAATATGATCAAGATGATGATGATGATGAAGCAGCAACAGCAACAACAAAATATATGAGAACTTTGTTTGTTTACCATTGATAAATTGAGCAAGTATCAAGGCATAATGGGTTAACGGATCACATCTTCATCATCTTTTTGAGAGTTCATCTTGGACAGGATGAGTAACTCTTTTCCCTTTTTTCTTCTCCATCTTATTCCTTCTTTCACATTTTATTTCTTCTTGGGGACAAAATTTTTTCTATTTATTTTGAGACAAACTCATGATGATTATTTTTATTGTCGTATATCTGTTCATGAAAGATGATTTGAACATGCTATTGGTTCATTAACTGTTGACATTGGATCATAATCATCAGACAGATAGATGATGAGAATCTAGACTTGCATTGAATACATTTTGGGTTGACTTGAATCGTCATTTTTTGTCTTTTCAAACCAAGGCAACGTTAATAAACAATTGCAGCTTTTCGTTGGATACAATTTGGGTCATTTTTTGGTTGAAAAGGTCAAATTTTCCCAATTTGATCAATTAAATTTGGAAAATGCAAGAAACTTGAATTGGAAAGTTGGACCAATGAATTGAAAATGGTGAAATTAACCGGCAGATTAAATTGTCTTGTCCTTTGGGACAGTTTATTTAAGGTCATGTTTAAATGATATTCAAATGGTTTTATATCCAGATAATCAATGGCTCTTCAGAATCATTCATGTAATAAAATACTCAAGTTAACTAGTTTATTGAATGAGACCCGGATCAAATCAGTATAGTCGCTTTTTTACCCATATTAAAGACTAAACTTGATCTTTTGATTATCTCATTGGTATTATGGTTGATAATAATTATGTTATATTGACCAGTAATTTAGGAAACCTCTTATCCCTGTCCATGATGAGAAATAGATGAGATTAAGGTTAAAGAAATTTGTTGGACACAAGGAAGTGGAATGGGAGGAAAGGTGAAATTTCATGATGATGGTTGTGTGCAACTAATCTGGTAGCTTGTTACTCCAAGCAATTTGTTTACTTACCTCAAAATTATTTTCAGTTGAAAGATAGATGGCAAGAAAGGCTATCCATATAATACAAGTGGCATACATGGTAAAAACAATGAATTTGGTTTCATTAAAATTTTCTGGTATTTTTCTGGTCTTGAAGGCATAATAGGTTGATGTAGCAACCAGAACAAAACCATAAATAAGGCTAACGAGGACACTATTTTTGGTTACAGCACATTTTAATACCACTACATCACGTTTCTCTGATACTTCATGTCTTACTCCAGGTACTTCAACAATACACCATAAAATATTTAAACAAATCTGTAAAAAATAAATAAATTAATGTTTTCGGACAAACAAAATTAGATAGATGACTGTGAATAAGTTTGAAGGTAAAAATGAGTCTCTTAAACTCAAATAACGCCATAAATTGACCAGAAATTTTAGATACCCTATCTGTGTGTATGATGTCACGGTGCTCTCAGTAATGCAGCGATCAATAAGAGTACGCGGATACGGTAAGTTTGGAAGATATTTAACTTAAGATTTTAATGCTATTAGAACTTGCTATTTTTTAGGTTCATCTTATGAAAATTAACCATTCGAATCAAAATTTGATTCTTTAAGTGGCAGAAAGTTTCATTCTTATGCAGCTTTAATCAAATTATTGATCCACCGCTACTCAGACTAGATCTTAATTTTGATCGGATTTTAATACTTCATTAATCCTGTAACATGTTTGTTCAATAGATAAGAATCAACTCAATCCCATTTCTGGTCATTTGGCTCTCCCTTCAAACATTTATCAGGATTTTAGATAACGCACAAGCAGGAGGAAGGAAAATTATATTTACCTGAATGAAAACAATTATACCAGTTATACAAAGTTGAGAAACTGGACTGATATATGTAGGTCGACGAGCTGATCGTCGGGCACTATGAAAGATACGAGATATTCTATTGGTTTTGGTCAATATTGCTCCATAGATCATTGATATGCAGACACCGATCTTTTGGGAAAAACGAGATTCAATTAAATTTTTGGATCAGATTGTAAGAGGAGATTAATTTGAGCAAATCTTACCCCGAGCCTTTGAATAAGGCAAGTAGCATAAGTTGGTTTGGTGAGTATTATGAAAGCCATAACGTAACAAGAGGCGATTCCAGCCAATAAAACGTAACACAGTTCACGTCCTGAAGCTTTAACAATGGGAGTATTTACGTGTTGAATAAAAATAGTGAAATGATAAAGAACCGTGATAATCCCAATAATGGCAATGGACATGGGTATAAATGCATAAGGTTGGTACCAACGAATATATTTAAGAGGTAGTTCGAAGCAACTCGATTTATTGGGGAATGGCCACATTCCCACATCACAGGGAACACATGAAGTTTCATTGACCGCTATCTCCCATGGTTTACATTCTTGGCAAATCCAACAACAAGAGAGATCACCACCTTTTTTAATCTCGCCTACTTTACAGGGCTCAGAGCAAACTGAAGTAGGTATTTCTTGAGAACTAAAGGAATCCCAGATAATTGTATTCTCTTTAATGTTTAGCTCATTATCTCGCCATTGGCCCACCCGAACGTATCCATATGTACTTGAATTGGAATCCAAACTTTGAAAATTGAATATATTATAACGTCCAAGTCCATCACCGCATTCATCAAATCTAACCTCAGAGCCTTCCAAATCTGAAAAACAAAATACATGAGAAAATATTAGCTGAATGATTTATATTATAATTTGAAGGGTAAAATGTGTTAGAGATTTGATTCAATGTCACATGAAGATTTTCAATAATCCCTCAATCAATCTAATTTGGTTAGGGAAAAAAACAGCAAGTCACTCTTCATTAGATTAAACATTTTCTTCGTGAGATGGCGATGGTGAACAAAATAAGTCACTTTTTTAGCAAAGACTTTAAAGAAAATTCAAATCAATAAGTTGATGTTTCTCGATTTCTAGAGAAAATAATTCATGAAAGTTTCGACAATTTAATTCATCGATTTTCTTGAATTGATACTTAACAAATACTCAAGCTCTTTGCCAGGAAATAACTGTATTAAACTTTAGTAACTTTACATTTGTCAAGCTTTCCAAACCTTTTTTGATTGGAAATTTCCAAATAATAGATTCAATTATTTATCAATAGATCAAATCATATTTTCATGAATTCAGAGGTTGGAAAAATCATGGACGAATCTTACAAGATTTACATGCTGTGCTATGGCTGACCAAAGATGAACACTTAACATCAAGTCAGCTGGAAACACTTTCTTGAACCTCTGGTAGTTTTTTGATAACATCAGGAAAAATTACAAGTTAACATTTAAGTAACGAAAAGAATTGAGAAAAACGGAATCTCCAAGAATCATACTAACAAGGGAAAATAACTCATCGAATATGTAATTTTTTCTCGCTTTTTACTCATTTCTTTTTTAAATTTGTGATCGATTTGATTTTCCTCTCGTTTTGTACTGAAGTCACTCATGTCGTTGCGAGCATACATGAGATTTATTCTTATCGATTATTTTTCATTGGAATATCAGTAGCCTCAATCCTGGAAAAAGGTGAAAAAAGAAATAAATACATGTAAAAGTGGATAAAAATGAGCTCAATATCAACTCAATTTAGTAAATAATGTTTTCTGTTCATGAGAACACTCAATTTATCAAATCAATGACAATCACTAATTTGAGTGGTTAACTAAATGTTCATGTCTTTTAACACACACAATCTGATTTATTTTAACATCATTTGTTGTTAAAGTTGTAAAAAAGATCACAATTGTAAACAGTTTAATCTTAACTAAAGATGTTGAGCTTTCACTGATAACAATCATAAATCACTGCATGATAGTTCAACTCTGAACAGATTTTAACTGTTTCATGATTGTTATCAATGTTACCAAAAAAGAAAACTTAATAAAAAACCGAAATGTCCAAAATCAGTTGGAATTGTTTTTTCACTATCAATAAGGTGAAATTAAGATCAGGATGCTGAAAACGCTAAAATAGCAAAATCGCCTAGAAAGCAATTTCGTAGAGGATAAGCTTTTCTGCTCAAAATACTGATTTCAATCTGCTTAAACTAAATCAAAAGAAAAGATGTCAGCTTTAGTAGATTAACCGTAATTCTAGAAATTAAGGATTCCTCAGCATTTGATTGAAATTTGAAGTTGCTTGGGACACATGCTAAGCAATTAAGTATACCATTTGAAATATGGGCAGAATTAAGATGAAATAAATAATTTTTAGCTCCTGTCTTGTTCATCAACAGCATTAACTTAATCAATTGACTCGATGGACACAAGTTTCCTTTTCCTCTTGTGGTCTTAATAAACTGATTGAACTAAATCCATTGGATTTACTACGATGCACTGAAATTCATAAAGAATCAGATAAAAGAGAATGGATGATTCTTGAAGAAGGTATTTCCCTGCTTTCATCCTTTCCAATCTTCCTTCTCATTGATTGTTGAATCTCTTTGACTATGAAAATGTTGCCCATCTCTGGTTGGCTTTAATATCAGGTAATTCAAAGACAATCAATCCTTTTATAATCAGGACAATATCTTTTCCTTCTCCATTTTTTCTTGCTTCAGGTTTTCTTTTCATCTACAGGGAATCATGATAATAGTACAACCATTAATCTGTCTCTCTTTCTCGTTCTCTTTCTCTTTACTTCTCTAAAGTTAGCATGAGTAGCATCCAACAGCTACAACTATTATACTATACACTTGATAAAAGTATTGTGAACGAGAATAACAAGAATGATGATTTTTCCGTCTGCTTTTGCATCTTCCCTCTTTTCATTTACAAAAACAGTAGCATCTCCTTATAATACAATCCACAACATTTTGGTTTCAATTCATTCAACGTTTATTCACATTTATTTGTTGTCTTTGATCCTTGCCTCTACTCTGAATGTTGATCTCAAGTTTCCTCATTGAAATGACTGACTTGGAATAATGATGGTGACGACAGGAAACAGATAGGAAAGATGAATTCAGGATAAAAGAAAAGTTAACCAATGACCCGTCCAAATTATTGCCATTGATTTCTGTTTCCTTCTGTTTATTTCATCTGACCTAAGAGCATGTAAATTATCAGCCATTCAGCACAACTTTTTAAAGTTAACATTAGCCTTTTGATAACATCGTAGGGTACCCAAAGACAATACAGTCTAATTTAGAAAAGCTAAATTTAGAAGAAAAAGTGAAAAAGAAATGAATGAAAAAATAAAACCAAAAGAATCAAAAGACATTAAAACTTACTATTTCCAATCTTATAGCATAATTACCCTGGAAAATTGAAAAACTTTCTTCGCCATTACATCTTGAATAATCATAGCTTATCACATAATCTTTATCCTTAATGAAACGGTTTAACGAAAACTGATGAAAATTAAAAACTGTAAACACAAATTAATTTAACTGAATAATAACATGTTTTAAACAGAAAGTCGTTTCTAGAAAAATAAAGCAACTAACGGTTTAAAAAACAACTCTTGCTTCATAATTTTTAAACCTTTGATCATGTGACAAGAGTCTAGAAATGCAAAGGCGGGAAATGCAGAACAACTTTAAAAATTTTAAGCAACTATTTCTGATTTCTTGTTCAAAGACTTGATATTTTTTATCGAAAATTTTGTCTGCAATGAATGAAAAACATCATGAAAAAATCAAATAATAAAAGTAAAGTTCCTCAACTTTTTAAATGGTCGCAAAAAGATCAAGTACTAGAGCATGCGTGGTGTCGGGCGCCTTTGAATTTTCTAGACTCTTGTGATCATATGTCATCAAGGCGGCAAATTTTCTCATGTGACTTGATTTAAAATGAAAAATTAACTAATTTTTCTTTGGTTTTTGTTTTAATTTCATAATTGGTGTTTTTTCTTTTGATTTTATAATTTGTGATTGATGAATTTGAATCAACTTTAACCTCTTGTATTGAATCTGTTATGAGAACGACATTGGATGGTGAAATGACTAACCTGTAAATGCCACATTGAGAAGATAATGTTTGTAGAAAACTTCTGGATCCAGTTCCCTGAGTTCAGGACAAATGGTTCCTTTACCTGAGCACAATGTTAACCATGCATTGTGAATTGCATGAGCAAAAGCATAGACAGCGTCAATGACAAATTGAACCTTCGACTCTTGACGATAATCTGTTACATCACGTAAGCTTAAATGAGGTGAGCAAGCAGTATATTCATTATCAGTTTCTCTTGCTTTATAAGAAGACATGGATGTCAATAAGGATCGGGGTGCAAGGTCACATTTAAAAGTTTCTTGCCAAAACTCTTTAAACCACGGATTACGACGGTTATTTTTAACATTTAACTTCAACAGATAGTCGTCAAACTCACGTATCACAGTGGATGATAATTCAACAGTAATGGCTCCAAGAGCAACATCTTCAACACCCTGAACAACCTTCATCTCCTTACCCCAGCCATCAGCAGCAACCCAGGTAAAACTGTTGGTCACATTGGCACGTTTAGCTGCTTTCAAGAGACCCTTGGCATCCTCCATTCGAAGGAAGAGAACCACTGCTCGAGCAGTCGACTTGCGCTTAAGACTCTCAATGATTCGATCATATTCCGTATCATTGGCAGATTGGACAACCTTTTCTTGTATAGCAAAACAAATGTTTCTCATTCGAGCATGGGTTCGAAAGGCACTGCTTCCAGACTCACCGTACTGTCCCTCCGAGCTTATCAGGCTCACATATGTC
This sequence comes from Tetranychus urticae, assembly GCF_039701765.1. Lineage (NCBI taxonomy): Eukaryota > Metazoa > Arthropoda > Arachnida > Trombidiformes > Tetranychidae > Tetranychus > Tetranychus urticae. The sequence continues at coordinate 15,918,492 of NC_142958.1, read as the reverse complement.
CAGTTGAAATGCTCGATGAAATCAACTAATGCTCTAGCCTGGTATTTGTCTGGCGGAACAGTTCGTGCAAAAAATTCATACCTCTTCTTGTCAGAGAGGGCAGTTGATGTGGATGCATAAGATATCTGTAAAATCAAGTAAAATGTAAGAAAACAGTTTATACGAAATTCATTCTACGTTCATTTCTCTGAATTAATACATATTCATCTTTGGTTGAATTCAATTGAAAATTTTAATCGAAATGTCTAAACTAAAATTGTTTTGATTCATTGAGAAGAAGCGTAAAAGATTGAATTCACTTTCACAATTTAAACTTTCATCACTTTCTTTTTTTCTCTCCTTTTCTTTCAGGTCTTTTTTGATCAAATTTCAAAAATATTTCATCTCTCGCTTTTTATCAAATTATCATCATCATCAAATTGTGATTGAATTTTGGTTATGGCAAGAAAAGGAAAAGTAAAGCTGCCTAAAAAAACGTTTCTCCTCTGCTTTCCTTATTAAATTACCTTTTACACTCTTTGATTGATTGGAGTGAAAATTGATTTTTCATTTTCATTGATTGGGTAAACAAGGAATCAAGTTAATCAAGGTAAAAATGACGCCGACATCAATTTTATCTAATAACATTTTCATTGTTACACTTCCACAGCTTTTCAACAATGATAATCATTTTTGACAGTAAAGCTTATCAACAATTAACCAGAAAAGAGGCGAAACAAAACTCCCAGTCAACAGGAATACAAAATCAAAGCATTGGATCTGGAAATGTTGAAAAATGATTGAACAATCTGAATGGGTGTCAAGAATGAAGCTTGAAAGCAGAAAGGAAAAGGAAAAAAATCTCTTCAAATGGCTTTCCTGGCATCATCACATTATTGTATTTATTCAACATTCAAATTACTAATGTATCAAAGTAATCGTCAGTAATCAGTTTCAGTTAAACTGCTCAAGGCAAATGAAATTGAGAAAATGAAAGCTAGGGAAAAACAGGTTCAATTCAATGTATTATCTGATGAATAAATGAAAAAAACTTTTGTACATCAACTGGAAAAAAATATTTCTACGTTTCAGGTTGAATTGAAAGGTAAAAATATCCATTGCACATTATACATCATATAATGATAATATCAAGTTGAATTTCAATTGAAGCATAATATTTTATTGAGATTAATGAAATGCAAAAGAAGCCAAATTATGGTGAAAACAATATGAAAGTTAACCATCTTCATGATGATACACATAATCCAATGATGAAACCCAGTTATAAAATGAATCAGATTTATAACTTATTCGTCTATCCTTCTAATCAGTCAAATCAATATGTTTCTGTCATCACAATTTGCAATTTAAATTGAACAATCATCATCATTAGAATTGTTATTTACTTTTCTCATTTGCTTTTTCAAATTACAATTTAATCCTTTTCAGATAATGAAAAGGTAAAGAGAAGGCATAATAAAAGTTAACAAAAAAAAGAGCTTTTTCATTTCAAATAAATTCAAGTGTATAATATGAATTCAGAGAGATAGAAATGAAGGTTTCTTTTCAAGTGAGATGTTCAACTAATAAATGCTGGCATTATTATTAAATGTGAGGGTTCAGCTGTCAGGTTAATGGGTATAATTTACCGAGAAGGTAAAAATAAAAACAAAAGTTTGATTCCAATTTGGCGTAAATAATGGTAATAAGATAATTACATTTTATTAACTAAATTGCATTTCCACTTTGAGTTTCTATTTTTTATCATCTAACCTTTGACTCAATTTTACTTCAAAGGTTGAATATTTTTTCATCAACTCAACTCTTCACAAAATGGCTTGGCTTTAAATGTTTCAAGTTTTTGGGTTGAGCTTAATGGTCGAGAGATGCTTTCCAATTAACTTATTTTCAAATAATATTGACGATTCCATGGGCCTGCAACTTGTTCAAACCATATTTTTACAATCTTGATTCTTTATGGTGATCCCATGGTAAACATTTAGCAAACATTCAATCTCATCCTTTTGCTTGCTCTAATTAATCCAATCATAATTGCACAGCTTTCTTCTTGCATCAACTTGAAGTTAATTATCATCATCATGTTAACAAAAGAAGTTAACCAAGAAAAACGAGATGAAGAACCATTTTTGTTTAGCCTTTCTCTTGATTCCTCTTTTGGTTTCCTTTCCTAGATAATCATCATTCTCATAAAATGTCGAGTTAAAACTAGTTGAAACAAAACCCAGACGAGATTCAAGAAAAAGCCATGTGAGAAAAACCAAGAAAATTTGAATCATCAACCAGCAAAAACAGTGTTAGACTTTTTCGTGTTTCCTCGTCAAAACCATTATTCCAATTGATTAAATTGTAACTATTGAATCTTCACAATGGCTGACTAGCATAGAATCCAATTGTTAACAAATTAATCAGCCCAGTTGAGCATTAACAGTTTACATTCTCCAAATTAATTATGACGGTGACCTTAAAGCCTAAAGAAAATATCAACTTGAACAAGAGAAAAGAAATAAAGTAACAAAAGTTGAGATGTTTATTTAGAGCACCAATTAAGTTGAACACAACAGTAGTTGGTGAACAGAAATAATAAAGCAAATACAAAACAAATATAAAACCGTTAAATTAACAATCGACCAAATAGAAACAAAGACAATTGAAAATGCTTACATAACGTAAGTATCATGAATCATGATTACAAGTAGCGAGGGAAACAAGTTGTCAGTGACAACAAGTTTACAGATTAAAGGCGCACTATTCAATTAAATGCAATGTTCATAAATATTAAAATTGTTCAATTACATTAGATAACTTGACCAAGGAAAAGATTGAATTTCCAGGTTGAAAAAATGATACTTCAGACCACAAGAATGCTAATTTTGAAAAACTGTTGAAACCTTAACAATTTGATAAAACAATGTCTATTGATTGGGCAAATTCACATTTTCACTTTAATCTTTGTTCTGTTTCATAATGGATGAGTTTATCCATCAGAATATCTGTTTCCATTTGATAAACTTTAATCTTATTCATGATAGATGATTGTTTCAAAAAGTAAAACAAGTAAAGGAGAGAGAAAAAAAATGATAAAGAAGAGTGAACAATTTCAAGATATAAGCGAAACAGGTGCTGGGAGGGAAAAAATTCCCAACAATTCTCAGCTTGTAACCTCCTTAGGGAAACTTTTGTGAGCTTCACTTAAACCTTTTAGCACTTTTGTACAGTTTATTTCAATAATACTTGGAGACAAGAAGAATGTCAAAAGAATTGAAAAACATGAGAAAAGAAGGACAAAAACTCTTTTAGCTTAAATTCAACTCCCAGTTGCAACTCCAATTGCTCATCAAAACACATCACTGAATACTGTAAATTAGTAATTTCAATTGTCTCATGAATAATTGCTCGATCAATATGTAAATAAGCAAAAAATTCATCTTTTTAAATCTCGTTACCAAACCTTCACATTAAAAATCGTTCAATTTTCTGTCCATCCGCTTAGCACTCATCTTTCAAAAAATCGTTTCAAGTTTGAAAACAAAATCGGTTAAAAAGATATCAATGGTATCTAAAAATAAGTTCAATTTGGAAGCCTTGATGCGTGGGCTCAGGGAGTTTCAAAGGTGTCTGCAAAAGAGATTTCATTGTATTTTCACTCATCAAAATTCATCATTTCACCTCGTTCTGTTGAGTACGAATATCAATCGAACTGGGAATGCTGAATCGTCCAACTTTTATTGAACAATTTTTCCACAGAATCGAATGTCTTAATGAATAAAATGCTTTTCAAAGTACTAAAACAATCGCTTTTTCCTCAAGAATGCTACTGAAAGAAGATTAACTCAATTGTTTCAACTTGATAATTCAAGATTTATTTTGGTAAAAATCTTAAAAACCTTTGACTTTGGTCATTGAAATAGTCGAAAAGGGAATCTTGAAGTTAAATCAGTTGCATGTCTTGTGATTTTACAATTGAACCTTTAACCATTTACCTGGATAAACTGAATTATTCAAGAGTCTTTCAAGTGAATCTGAATGTAAATGAATTGTCAAATAATTATCACTTGTTTGTTTTTTACCGACGAGAAAAGCAAAGGAAAAACGAAATGCATTATTGATTCTTGTTTGATATTTATTTTTACAGATGTTGAAATGAAACTTATATCATCATTATCAACAGTTATCATAGAAACCAGGAAAAGGTAACGAAGTGAGTAAAGACAGGTGAGACTGAAAAGTAAACGATATAAAAAGAAAGATATGAAAACAAACGTTATGATAAATAAATGTAATATATTTGTCAATAATCTGTATTTGTTGCAGAATTATTATTAAAAGGAAATCCTTGGACAGGGAAGGGAAAAAAGTGTGAAAAATAACCAGAAGTGAAATGTAACAATAACAAAGGAACCAGAAAAGTTTATCCCATTATTATGATTATAACCTTTTCCATATCGTTTTATTGTTTCATATCATTTTAATATGAAGAAGAAGCAAAAAAGGGATGAAAAGCATGGTGAAAGGTTCAGCTTGTGATGGTTACTTGATGAAATTTTATCATTCAATGATTACATCAAAAATCATTTTCATTTTTTTCTCTTCATAATTTGAATTTTGTTCTGTTGACCGCTAACATTGAACAATTTCATGTCATCACAATGTTGACCAACAAAATTGCAATTTTTCAATTTTCCATTCTTTTGTATTCGCCATTCATTATCATGCATATTATCATGTACATTATCCAAAAGTATTTCATGATGAACAAACTTTGTTATAATGGAAAGTCAAACAAAATGAAAATTACTTCAATTGTTTAACAGAATTTCAATCTCAGTCTTTCATGGAAAACTCGAGAATTTAAATTTCAAAGAAATTAATTTGAATAAAACATTTAGCAATTATTAAATCGAAATGTTTGCGATCGACTTTTAAGATTGACAATGAAAATACGATTAATTGCAGTTTCGAGTTGAGTTTTTGTCTGAATTCTGATTGAAACTAATAGCATTGGAATTGAAACATGGAAAAGATTATTTCGGTATCAACTTGAGATTGAAATTGATATCGATTGTTAATCTTGATCAATTAGCTTCTCTTGGTCAGTCAAAGTGAATGGCGAGAGAAAATTGACGGAAATTGTTAACATGAAAAGTCATTGAATGAGGAATGATAATGAATATAATGATGATTAAAAACTGAGTTTCTCTATTCATTACATTATTCATTGATCAACAGGAAAAGTTGAGCAAAGAAACGATTTCCCAATTCTTTTGCCTTTTACCTTCTATTATATGATCCAATATCTCTATATTATTATCAATCCCAGTTCTGAGGAGAAAAAATAGACTTTTCTTGCTGATAAATAATGCTTTCTGTTTTAACAGAGTTTCAATTCAGTTTCAACTTTAATGACAACTTTTAGTTTACTGAAAGGTTCAAGAAAAATTTACGATTATTGTGACAATGAGTATGATAATATCAATGATAGTAATGATAAAGTTTTCCTTTCTTTCCAAATGTTATTACTGTTAACATTGAATTCACAGTAAAGCTCAAAACTTGTATTGAAATCAAACTCTTTGCTTTTTTTCTGTTCCAACCCACGGTTTAATCCATAATTACCTTAAGATTCTTAACATTGTAATTAAAATGTTTCCAGTTTCATATTACTGTCAAATAACAAGTTATCAAAATGCTCAATTGGAAAAGATTCCATCCCACTCGGATAAACTCTTCATGATGGAATGATGCAGATATACCAAAATTATTACTAATACTTGCAGGGAGTGAAAATTGTACAAGTGTAAATTGAGCGCAAACAGAAAGCATTTTCAATTATTTCCTTTGTATGTTGTCATTATTTTCTAGGTTTGATGAACTTCATGAGATTGGTCGTATTTGCAAGGTTTAAACGTCATCTGACTCCAACGAAAATGGCAAATCTGTACAAAAGAACTTTTATAGACAGAATTTCGTCTAGTTTTTGCTTTCGCAACTTTCCAACATTGTAACTCCAAACTTTTTAATTATTTGATGAATTATTGCATAAATGAAAATCAAATAAAAAAGAAATGAAGTAAACTAACAATTTTTCAGTTCCAAGACCCGATCTCGTTGATATTCAATTACCGATACTTTCGTCATAAACCTTATACGGTATAATATCTTCCCATATTCTTCAGTTATAATTCTGTTTTTTATGCATTTCTAGATCTCATTCCCTGAACATTCCCTGGTCTCAATTTTGTTTCTTGATTTTTTTCATTTCAAGGTTCAAAATCATTCTTGGAGCTTTGAAAAAGGAAATTGAAACGTAAGCATATCGAATCGTTGAAAGTCAGAATGTACAACAAAATGATTTATAGTGCTAGTTAAAAGTTCGAGTGTCTGATGAAAATTCTGAAAGATGGAAGAATTATTGGCCTTTTTATTAAAACCGAAAATTGTATAAATGTTGAACATTTCTGAGCTTTTAACATCTTCTCTGAAAATTGCGACTTTTGAAGCACTTCAAATATTGAATATTGCAAGTTAAATTGGAAAACATTGAGATAATCTTTCCTTAGCATATCAGATTTTTGTGAATCTTGCCTTCTTCATGGTTTTGACGGTTCAACAATGCCTCATTGAATTGATAACATGAGACTGAAGAAGGTTGCATGACAAGTAGCAACACAAAAGGCATTGAAATGAAGAATTGAAGTTAATTGAATATTCATATCAGAGTGAAGCTCATATTCAATTTTTAAGATAAATAAATAGTTGTTCACTATTAAGTGAACTTCAAACAAAGTATTAAAATTATTTTCCGTTCCTTTCCTTTATCCATCAATAATATCATGCAACTCGCATGAAATTCAAATTTAAACTTGAAATATCTTCCAACTCAATCTCTTCATTCCATTTTCTTTCATTTTCTTCTCCCAAATCATGATGATTGTTCAACTTTATGATTATCATTGTTCAATATCATAACAAGAACTATTCTGATATGATGATGAATCAAAGTTTACACCAAATGATTAAATTCATGTAAACAAGCAACTCTTCTTTTCTTCAGAAGAAATAAAACTCTTTATTAAGTCTGTTTATATTATTATTATGATTATTATTAAATCAAGAAACATGATATTTACAATAAATATTCATCGTTTTAATACAAAATTTCAAGATGTTTTCTTCTGATTATTTTTCTGTTTCATTTTGTTTCAGAATAAATTGTAATCCCAGGAATGAAAGGAAAAGGTTATTTGCATGTTCCTCTGCCAATAAAACTCATTATTTTTATACTTTTAACCTCACATTAATTATGAATAAATTGCTGATATAATTAGCATTGAAGGAGAAAATGAAAGGTTAAACGAAAATTTTGATTTCTTTTCAATTGTCGATAGAATTTGAATTTGGATTCAAGATTAAAAACTTTGTATTCATGGAAATCGAAAGAAACTTATTAATCATATGGAAACACCTGAAGCGGTAAATTTGCATAAAAGAGAAAAGAAAATAAGCTTTCATCAAATCGAGTGTGAGGAACATTTTGATGAAATATTCAGCTTCATTTTTATTCCTCTCAATATTCAGCTCAATATGTTCCAAATTCAATTTGAAAAATTCATCTTTTCAGGCGAAACTTTCCAACATTCATTAGAAAAATTTCGATTTCTTCATTATCGAACATGAAAAAGGAAATTTTTCTTTTCCGAAGCTACTAAATGGACATTGAATCGTTTCTTTTTCATCAACAAGAGTTTAGACGATTCTTTCATTTGGAGTAAAAGTTATCAAAGATTAGGAGAAATTGGAATAAAATTGAACAAAGAATTCTTTCATTTGGTTCAATGAGAAAAATTGAAATTCATTCGATATTTAACATCCATTAGAACTTTCTGTTTGTCCATTTTAATGAATGAATAATCATGACTTGACTTTTGATCATTCAAACTCGAATTTACCTTTCATTTCATTTTCCAATCGAACTTTTTTTGTGGTAAAATGACAGTTTTACAGTGAAAATTTTTCTGAATAAAAGAACTTTTTCTGTGAGAATTAGTTTTCACTTGGAAAAATCAATCAAATTTTGGATTCTTTTCATTGAATCAAGTGAAAAGGGCAAAGTTTTCTTTGCATTTTTCTTATTTTCCTTCCTTGACCAACTCAACTGTGTATTTGTGTGTGTTTATGAGATGATAACGTATTTCCTCAACTCTTCTGGACAGAAGAATGAAAATAAATTCTGTTCCAAGTCATTTCATTGAGATAGACAGGGATAAAGCTGAATGTTCAATTGATAAACATACAGATATTGAGATGTTGAAAAATATAATCTGCCGATGAGATGAAATAGTTATTTTGGAGAAAAGGAAGAGAAAGGAAAACAGTTTTTTCTTGTATTAATATGATGGAAAAAAGAAGGAACAAGAAATTGTTTAAGAAGAAAATATTGTTCAAAGTGAATGTGAATCAGCATCATTCCTGGGTTTCCCATTGAAATCAAGATGAAGATGAAAAGTTGCAAATAACAATCAATTCCTTTTCCTTATTCTTTGTGCATTTCCATTGACAACTATTTCTTTAGCTTAACAACTTAGTCAAGAATCAATGATTTCCCATTTCTATTTGATTATTATTATCTCAATTGTCAAAAATTGTCGTTCATTGTTAGTCCATGGGATAATGTGATTCCCTGTGAATCGACTTTTCCATTTCAATTGTTTCAACTTTATCATTGCAACCATTACCGCTTTCATCGGTCAAATGACAGAAACATTCAAATGAAAAAACGAAAAAAGAAATTCAAAAATGTCATCATTTAAGAACTCTTCTTGCAAGCAATCAAATTGCAATGTAAAATGTCACCGAAAAGCTTATGGATTGATGGACAAAATGACCAAAAACAGTTACAAATCGAAATAAAATAACAAATTTGAAAACTAAATGTTTGACATTCGATTTTTTATCAACCCAAAGTCATGTTGAAAGATGCAAAAACATTTTAAAGCGTAAATGATCTACGCATTAGCATCAAGAAGTTTTGCATCAAATTGAATTACGAACTTTAATGTTTTGCTTAGGTTTACATTGAATTTTCAAATTAAACAATTCAAAACATGTTCATTATGCAGCCTAAAATGAATGTTAACAAGTGAAGTGACAAAATTTGAAAAACTGAACATTTCTTTTCTCATCGAAATCAAGTTTCATGTTGCAAAATGAAAAACTTGTTTTAAGCTTTCGAATCTCGTTCATGATTAAGCTGCAAGTTAACAGTCAGTGGACAAGTGACAGAAGCGCAAAACCTCGAATTTGCATAATTTGATCGATTAAATAATTAGGTGTTTCACCGGCTCATCAGCCATTATAGCTGGCAATAATCATTATCATCATTTTCATTCTGTTGCTTTACTCGTTTGGTTCAATTGTTAATAGAAAAGCAAAAAAAGATTGGATTAGCTTTGAATCTGTTTCTTTACTTGGACTGACCTTGTTTACCCCTGGCCGGAAATGAGAATATTTGAACTGAATAAACTGAGAATGAAGATGTTGAACAAGACTGTTAAGGAGAAGAGGTCAACATGAATAGTTCATCAGATTACCGGAACATAAGGAAGAGAAAGAGAGAAGCTTTAATCAAGCGCAAAACTAAAGGAAAATGTGAATTAAATGAAGGAGACAATATTATTATCATTATCATTGTCATTATCATTATTGGTTACTCCGTCAACAATTTGAGTTTCCCTGAGAAAATTATATTTATATATGTTATTGTTGTATTATTATACTCAATCATTCCAATAAACCTTTCCATTGGTTCCACAAATTTTACACAGTGATTCACATTTTCTTTATATATAAATGTACTTAGCTTCCTTCCTCATTATCATCATCATTATCATCATCATCTTCTCCCAGACCTTTCTTAAAGCATTATCATTATTCTCATCATAATAATCTTTACCTTAATGATTAACCTCAAAACGCAAAATCTTTCAATTGGTAAAAATTGTTGTCAAGGCAATGGGAATCCGATGAAACAAAAAGTTTATACAACAAATTAAATCCCAATCAATATGCAACATCGAGCATCCAGACTTCCCTGCAGAATTTCATTCGCTTATTCGTTCAATTCCAAACTTTATTTCGTTTCTTTAATCCTCAACATTCAATAACGCAACTCTATCTTACAATCCAACTTCATGTTCAAACTGATAAACTCCATAGTAACTTGCAAACATGAAGTGCGGTTCGTTTCGATCAAAGTTATTAGTTTTTAATGTTCAACTTTACTTAAACAAATATTGAAAAGTCCAGTAAAATTAATGAAGCCATTAATTAATATTGCTTATGGTTAAAACAAAATGTTGAGCAAATAATGATTCGCTTTCATTTTGCTACGAAAAAAAGTTGTCCATTCAAGCGTTATTTTTACTCTAACAAACGAGCTACTTTTCCTTTCACCGCATAATAATGTATTATATAATAATACAACTGATTATGTGAACTATTATTACCTTGTACAAGCATATTACCTGAAGACAAGGAGACATTGAGTGGTAAAAGAAAAATGTCGAACTCGAAAGAGAAAAGAAGGCAAAAAAAAGATTCTCCCTTTACTCAATATATTCATTTGTACTCCAAGTTTGTGTAATAATATTATACAAAAGGCAAAAGTTATCGGTCGTAATTGGTTTGTAAAGGTTTCCCTTGATTGGGAATGAGTTAAGTTGATAGCCTTTAGGCTCTTTTGCTGATTCAGTATCCAACATGGTGATTCAAATGGATCAATGAAAGAAGTTTGGAAAAAGGGAGAAAACTGGAAAAAGAAGGAATGAAACGACAAGAAAAATATTTCCTAATATGTAAAAGGCCACTGATTAACATTGAAACTTTTGTACTTTTCATCATTATCATCATCATAATCATCATACACCATCCCATCAACCAGGACCAGTTTACATAAACTTATTGCAATAATGTTTGATAATAATGTTTAGAAGGAAAAATATTTTTTTCATCTTCACTCTTGAATACAAATTTTATTCTTCGACTTCTTTTGTGATGAAAAAAGATTATGATGGATGATGATTATATCTTGAGGCTAAACTATGGAACTCTCAATAAATGGGTTAACTTGTTCTCTATTATTCTCTCTGTTCTTGTTCAGAGTTGTTGAGATTATTAGAGCAAAGAAGTTGGTAAAAGTCAAAGTGAGCCAACGAAAGCTTGTATACAAAAGTAGAAAAACGATTTTCATTTTTTGTTGGTTCCAAAGAATAATTTGCCTTGATTTGCAATAATTGAAATAATAAGTTTTCTTAATTGATTGTCATCGTAAATGATATTCGACTTTGCTTGATTGCAGTTAATCTAATTGTTTTCCTTTTACCATGAATATCATCACATCATCAATTGTTTCACATAATTTCATGTTTTCCCGAACAAGCAAAGTAACAAAGTAAATGGAAAGCAGAAAATTTTTCAAATTGCTGAATCAATTGAATGAAGAAGAGAGGAAAAAGATAGAATCAAATTAATGGGAGAATCAAAATTGCTGATGATAAATATTTAACTAAACAATCTCTTCTTCTCATGTTATTAATAGCGCGATATTATTGAACAATTAAATTCACCTTTGATTTGATATTGAGCCAATAAAAGTAAAAGGTTGATCATCAATGAACTAATTTTGCTTCCTATTCATTCCCATCATGTTTAACAATAAGGTTAAAAGATGAACAAAGGCAATCTCTTTTCTGCTTCTTCCACTTTGCGTTACATCAATTTGTTATTTTGTTAACAACAATCGAGAAACAAGGAAAAAAATGAAAACTTGATCGTTGATCATCCATTAAAACCTTTCATTTTTTCTTGTCTCGCAGTTTTTTTACTTCAATCAATGTTAAATTGCAAAGTTCGTGATCAACTTTCATCTCGAAAGAGTATCAATGGAAATGATCTGTCTAAGTGTTCCCTCAATAACATCTTAACTCATGTTTATCAAAGGTGTACTTCGTTGCATTGAAGAAGAAACAGAATCTGGTTATTTTGCCGTACTATTGAAGCACTAAGAATAGCATTATAAGTCTAACTATTTTCGAGAGGATTTGCTATTAGTTTATATCGACTGTTTGTTTGACTGTTTTACTGATTTATATGTTATAATTAAACTTAAATATTGATTCTATTTTTGCAAATAAATTTATTCTTCATGAAGAATTGATTCTTTATTTCATATTTAAACTCTTCTTATTCAACGAAATGCCCTTATCCATATTTATTAATATAAAGTTTTATCAGTTTCGTAGGTTGATTGATTCATCTCATGAATCAAGTCTGTTTTTGCCATTCAGTTATATTTATAGCGATAAAACAATAATTATATTCTCATTAATCAATCATTTAACTGTTGTTACTTTGCTTGACAATTTAATTGAACCTTTTCAAACTGTAACCTTTCCACAAACAGAATCACCTGGAAAGAGCTTCAGTTGTAATTATTGAGTAAAAGTGTTCCAATTTTGTGAATAAAAGTAAAAAATCATTCAAACAAATAATCGCTTTGTCAAGCAAATAGTCGATTCCCTTTTTAATTGGAAATCATTATTGAAATAAGAATTGTCAACGAGATTGTCCATCGATTAAGGAATCAATTTTAGGTCACCAAAAAAGTCTAAAATGCTAAACAGAGAAACTGAAGAGTCTCTTGAAGAAGCGTAAAATTATTACATTTAGACAATGATAAACCTTGTAATACAAATGATATAATCTTGTCTCCAGTCTGGATTAAGAGTTCGTATATTTGCTGAACAAGTTTTCCAACTTTCAATGTTTATCAATCATTTAGTTTTTGTTGAACAAGAAAACACTTTCTGGTTAAGCTTAATCACACCTTTTAACTCAGATCTAGCTTTAAATCCCTAAACTCCCAGCTCTTCAGTATGATTAATTTATTTAATGGTGTAATTAAATATGATTCGCACAACTCGACTCAACCATAACCAAAGTTAACATGAGATGTTTAAAGGCAAGAGAGATTAACATTGTTAAGCACATTATTATTAAAATTAATCACAGTTTGACTGAATTGTGAAAAGATTAGCTGAACAAGTCGAAAAATGATGATCAGCAAATTGTCAATTGCCAATTCTAGTGCTCTTTACGATCGTAGTTTCCTAGTCAACATTCACAATGATTACCCTGAATTTTATGAGTAATTTCAACAGAAGCACAGTAAAATCATTACAGAAGTTGACTGTTGATTGAAGCTACTTAATGAGCATTTAATAAAGCTGTTAAATCTTTATGTCCATTAACAGTCAACCAGAAACAGTTTCTAGTGCAAGAGCCTTGACTTGCTAGCATCACTTTTGCCACTTAATGAAACCTTTTTGACCCAATAATTTGCAATAAAATACTGTTATGAGTTACATTCAAAGAGGCATTTCATGTTCATCAGTTTGACTTAACAAATGCTCTCTTTAGGTCGAGATTGAAAACTTGAATTGAAACTTTGCTCGAGTTTTCCCAGCTTTTCGTTTATTGGTTTTGCAATAATTTTTCAATCATCAGTCAACTTGATCATTAATTGAACCCATTTTTGGGTTATTTGCTCGATAAACTTTAACAATTGCATTTTTTTTCTTCTTTTGGGTAAACTTTTTTTCACGAGTAAACATTGATTGATATATAACGTGTAGCAACGATTTGCCACTTAATCCTTTTGTTTGACAAATACGTGTATTCCTAGTTGATTTAAACTAAAACTTTCTCAATTAAACTAGAAAAGTAAACAATCCGAGAAAAGTTTGGGTTAAAATCTGGAATGTAAATTGTCCATCTCACCCACAATGTAATTCAATTGTAGGGACAAAAGTGATAATGTAATTAAAACCTTTTTAACCTATTGATTGAACGAAAAAAAACTGGCAACTCTTTAGCTTTCCTTCCCTTATTATCATTCTCTGGTCAATGTTGATCATGACCAAATCCTTATCACTCTTCACTCCCTGTTATTAACTGGGTCATCCATTTAGCCATTAAACCATTATCCGGAATAAATCAATGAACCGAACGAGCTCAACTGGCTAAAATCAGATGACCACTTCTAGATAACCAAATTACTAATCCTTAAATAATTTAACAAACAAAGTTGAACACAAAATACTTCACACCGAGAAGATTTAACAAGAAGAAAAAGAAGACGAAAAAGTCAATTCTTGGAAAATCTCGATAATCATCCACATACAGTAGCCAGGGTAAGTTAACTTTTGGCTTAAGTGAATTGACCATCTTCAAGGCATCGTCTACCCTTCGCATCTTGCGTGCTTTACAAACCCATAGTTCAGAGGCTTAATCAATCGTAAGCGCTACTGTTAATGCACTTAAGGGTAGCCTAGCGAGGGTAGACGATGTCATAAGGCTGTTGCGGCTGGCCGATCCACACAAGAAAAAACAAACTCAACACTGGCAACCAATGTATTAGCTTTTTATTTATTTGAAGGTTCAATGAAGCTTAAAGTTAAATTGAAGAGTCTAACACAGAATTGGATTGTTCAAGTGAATTCTGAAATTGATTGAAACTGATTTAGAAGAGAAAAGTCATGAACAATGAAGAGGTGAAGCTTAAAAATGAAAGAAAAAGAATTTCTTTTCATGATAATATACTTTGAGGTTGATGAAGAAGAATTTTTTAATATCATCAATTTTTGAACAATTTCAACAAGTTAATCATAAATCAATTTGAAAGGTTGATTTGCCTATCAACTTGCGTAAAGTGAGCAACATCCCAGTGAATGGAAATTATATGAAATGAATTATAAAAAGCGAAATCAATGAAAAGATGAAAAGAATTGGAAAACGTTATCTTGATTGAATTATCGACGAAAAAAGAATAGAAATGGAGAAAGAAATAATTTCATTCCAAGTTTTTTGTCTTTTCAATTGAATCTTTTGGCTGCTCAATCTTTCACTTATCTTGCTTTTCATCAATCACAATTGAAACCATATGCTAGTTAAAAATCGTTGAACCTGAGGAATTGATTGAATGCTGTGATGATAATGGTTAGTTAAAGGAGTCTGGGAATGTTGATAACGATAATAATAATAGTTATAATAATAGGTAATATTGTTGGTGGTTTCAGTTGAAGATGACGATAATGATGAAGAGGGAAAAGTTGGTGGGAATTTTCATTGTTTAGGAGCCACAAGAATTGGTGTTTCGCGAATTTTGTATTTACTTGCAATCTTTCTTTTCCTTTCTGTTAATTCAATGGGAATCTTTTAAGTGCACTTGAATCAACTTTACGATAGATTCAGAGTTTTCTTCTCCTTCTTCCAATTGTTTAGATTTTGGAATTTCTTCTTGTTGGTTTTCTCGTTCAACAAGAATTAACGTTTTTATATCTTTCTCAATGTTTGATGTTTTCATTTTTATTATTGGTTTTATCAGAGAAAAATATGATTTCTTTGATTGTCTGATCTCTCAATGGATCAATTAATGGCAAGAAATGGCCTCCAATCTCAAGAAAAGGACATTTTCTCAATGGATTATCGGTATAGATCGAAATGGTAAAGTTTACTGCTTTTCCTGGTTTCAAAAGTTTCTAATTAACTTTGGAATTGGTGTTTTGATTCAAAATGAATTCCAACAAAAATCGAAATGTTCACCAAAAAGATGTTTCAATTTACGAAAAGATAAATTGTATTCTCACTTGTTCCAGATTACATTTGACTGATCTTCAAGTGAATAACATTTTTAATCATCGATTTCAGTTTTCATCATTAATTAGTCTTTTGAAGCGACAATCTAATTAATGTTATTTACCTTCTTAATTAGAAACAAACTAAGCCATTATATATTAGTTTGGATTACCTTTTGATAAGCTCAAGCTGTTAGTCGAGAAACTTGTAAACTTATTTTTTTGCTTTTCTTCTCATAAAAATTGTGATGAATTTTCACTCCCAATATTAGTTTCTCATAAAAAGCATTGGATGCAAGTTCACAAGACAATAAAATGAACTTGAATGAAAATGTACTAAGCTAATGATTACCTTAAGCCGAGCATTATATGGATATTATGTATAAACAAGAGTCATCCGATGTTGATACCTTAATGATAATGTAAGGATACAAATGAAAACATAAGACATTTCAACAGCTAACAACCTCAAAATCGAATCTTTTTCTTCACTTTTATTCTTTATTCTTGAGCTGTTCATTACTGCATCATCATCACCTTGTGATCACAACCATCAAAATCTTCTGATTTAAATCTCATTCATGTTTGTTCTTCTTCTTTTTCCATCACATTTTCATTCTGTCTTTCAATGTGATTAATGCGATGCAGAATAAAAAATGCGTCTCATAAAAGGAAAAGGCTTAAATATCTGTCAAAATGGTTATCATTTTTTTGCTGTTTGACATTAAAATCTCTTTTTTCGCCAATTTCGTAATGAATAAGTTTAATAAAGGAAAAATTTTCTGATGAAAAGGCTCAATTATTACAATATGAATACAAGAAGAAAAGAGGTTTAGCAAGACAAAAGATGGTGCTTTTGAATAACATGGCAATTCCATTGGTTAGACTCATAAAAAGGTTGATAATTGCAACATAAACTGATAACTTGGCGGAAAGATTCACACTTTTCAATCACTTTGACAAACATTTTCTGTGACTTTTCATCTTAATTGAACTAATCTGTTGTCGTTGGAAGTTATGTAAAGTCAAGGAACTAATTGATATGCTATTTCATCCAATTTTGCAAAATCACTCACAAATTTTACTTCACATTAGACTAACAACGCTTGATGAAACATTTTTCCAACTTTTCCATCGGATTCATAGCTTACAAACTCAATTGTATCTTTTAAATCGTCCAGATCATAAGCAAGATATTTCATTTGCAATATAATATTCAAATGAAAGTACAAATTCAACACAATTACTGAACAGAGTATTAACTCATAAAATGATTACGAAGGTTGCAGAAGACTAAATTCCTTTGCTTTTGGCTTGGAATCAAATGGTCTTTGAATCAACTTCGGTTAGACTAAGTTCGGTCACTTTATATTGGATACATAATGATCGCTGTTTTGGTTATTTTGAACAGCTATTATATTATGCTTATGGATAGAATTTTTTGCAATTATCGATTTCTGCAAAATAATTTACGATTTATAATTCATTAAGAGCACTCAGTCGAAAAAAGTTTATCAAATTTGCAAACATTGCATTTCGAAAGAACCTTTCATTTTTTTCTGTAAATGTTGATTCTACTGGAAGTGTAACATGTTGCAAAACAGGCAATGATCATGAATATTAGTTAATGAATACTTCCATCATGTTTACATTTATCAAATTATTGAGCAAGTTTAGACGATTTTATACTGCAATAGACCCTTGGGAAGGCTATCGATTAGCTGAATGCTGGTGCAATTAAAGAACGAGATGAAGAAAAAACGAGTTAAGCTGAAATATCAATTGAATACAATAATGCATTTTACTTTTTCTCTATCAATTGATCGCATTATTAATTATAATACGTTTGAGCTATTGAACCAACAAGTTATCAACATCATTTCAAGGCGCATCTAACAAAACTACAAATATCATACTCTAAACTTGTCTAAACCTTTTCATTTTTCGTTGTTTTTACTACTTTTCATTAAGTCTGCTGGGAGTTTCAGTCGAGTTAAAAGGAAAGGCTTTTTATGTAGAGTTAAAATAGTATAACTCGATCAGTTACTTGCATTTAACATGGAGTTTTGATTGAAATATTGATCAATTTTTCAATCAACGATTTACTTTACCATTTAATTTTGATGACTATTTGTTTTAGTTGTTGCGTTAAAAATCAGTTGGTTAAAAATAGTTCATTTGACTCGGTGAAACGATATCAATTCGGCATTGAATTTCTTTCTTTCAGATTGAGTATTGATGAAAACCAACTCATCTAAAACTAGAAGTGGAATGAAATACAAAAAAAGCAAAAAGAAAACTCGAAGCTTTCAATGTAAACAAGTTTTTTTCTTCTTGCTCATCTTCTTTTGACAGTGATGCTGATGATGATGAGGGTGATAATGACAAGAGAGTCAATGATAAATACGAATAGGAACACATGTAGGAAATCCAATGCATAAAGATGAGTTTCTTTTCCTTTTTGAGCAGCATTTTTCTTCTTATTCGAATGAAACTGAATTTTTATTTTCAAAAAAATACTTTTATGATTTTCTCTTTTCCCTTCATCTTCTTTTTTCCCTGAGTAAAAAAGAGATGAAAATAGAATAAAAAGTAAGAAAAAGAAGAGTGAAAATCTCATTTTCTTTCTTCTTTTCACTCCGTGTTTATCAGCAAACCATTTACACCATTATAATTGTTTCCTTTATCAATTTGATTGCATTTCAAACTTAAGAGCAAACGTTTGATTTGTTTTCCATTCCTGCTCTTCTATCAACAAACACTCTTTCAATTCAGCATTATAATTTGAATTTTCATCGAATCAATCAAATTTAAATTAGGAAATAAATACCAAAAGGTCGACCGTAAGTGAATATTCAACTTTAGCACGAATAATGAAACAGAAGCTTCTAATAATAACTCCTTGCATTCATATTAAAATACTTTTCCAAGTTTATTATTTTTGGAAATCCATTCTCTAAGCAAGAAACATTAAGGATTTAATTCAAAGAGTCGATTACAATTTGCTTTTCCAACATAACTATTGGAATATAAGAATGCAAATTGCAACTTGGATTGGACAGCTTTAGATTCTTTCCGTTTTCAAGTCAATACAAAACTTCAATGTCAATCAATAGCAAAGAAGAAATGTGCAAAACTTTATTGAATATAATAATAAATGCATGGAAATTAAAAGAGCGAGATTTATTGCAAGTTTAAGATACGTTAACAATCTTCGGATTTACACGGACGAAACTTCTGTTCTGTCTTTTAATAACATAAAATATCTTAAAGCAGTTGTAAAAGATCTTCTTTGGATTCTGTGAAAACAAACTAAAAGCGGGAATCTACTCGGATCCAAATGTGGTAGCATCTATCCTGCAGATGAAGTGCACTCGATGATCATTGTTGTATTAGAACTTCGAGTTTTTGCTAAACTGCATTTTCTATTTCGAAAAAGTACGAAGCTTTCTTTCTATGAATATCTTCTATCGAAGGACCATTTTGCTTTTAATGAAGACATGGGCTTGCTTGGGCTCGCCTTCTCGAATTTCTTGCAGACTTTGCATTTCGCTTTAGAAAATTGTTGTTTCAAGTTCGTCAAGTTTTAAAGGAAATGCATGAGCATCATTTTTAGATTTAAGTCGATAAATTGTTGATTACTGTTAACTACTTGATGAACTATCGATTGTAAAGTTGCTTACAAGCCTTGAATCTAGATTTCAATGGGAAAAATTTGTCAAAGTAAATATGTGCAACATTGAAACATTCAATATCTTATTTAGTTTTGCAAGAAAAAGGATAAATTCTGGAATCTCCTGAACCAACGAGTCGAACAGAAGCGCAAAAAAAAGGAAGAATCCATAATCTCCTTAATCCTTTCTTTTCCATCTTTTTTCTTCTCATCTTCTTCTCTTATTTACCTCTCAATATTTTAATAAGCTGAATGTTGTTATTGTACAATTTTGTTTAGTTGTTCATTCCCTGTAAAATGTTAAACTAGTTTTGCATACTAAACAGCACAAGCAAGAATCAGTGAATCCAGAAAAGAAAAGCTTTACAACGTAAACATTTTGCTCTTCTTTTGTTCACCAACACAAATCATGTTTGATTGTTGTAATTCAAAACTCTGTAAACTGATCAATAATCAATGTCGAACGAAATTCACAGCTTAATCGATTAATGTTAATTGAAGGAAAGGATAACAGCAGAGCAACAGAAGAAGAAGAAGAAAAAAAAGTAAAAGAAAACAAGAAAATTCTGTACACCTTTCAACACACCTAACATTATCTCAGTCGATTTCCAGCTGTTGAAGGAAAAGATTTATTCATATGTTACATGGAAAAAGCAAGCATGATAAATAAATGATTATATATTCATCATTACTTATGTTATTAAAATTTGAACGAAGTAAAAGAGAAGAAAAACTTTCAGGTTGATCATCATGGAAATGGATTGAATCATTTAATTCCAATGGAGAGAATGAAAATGGAAATAATGTTTAAAGAGAAGCGAGAAAAAATTCAAAAGATCAACATTGATTGGCACAATTGAACTCAATTATTGGAAATATTATGAGCGTGTTTTCCTCTTCTTTTTTGTGTTCACCTCAATTCTGATGAACAACCTCTTTGATATATGATTCATTTGAATTTTGATTGATGATGTTTTGGCTCTTCATTGTTTATCACCAATCATCTTTAACAATCAAATTTTCCATGTTGAACCTTGTTGTTTTACATAGTTACTCATTTCATTTGCGTGCAAAAACCAGAAACCAATATCAGTTGTTTAACCCTAATAATGGTGAGAAAGTTCATCATTATTCATTATAAATCTTTCATCAGACAATCTTCTTTTTTGTGAAGAAAATTTTTCCAACAAAATGGCAGCTTCTGCTTTTCCAACGATTATCAACAATGATGAATCTTGAACCATCACAAGAATTCATCTTTTTAATGACAATTATTTTCCATTGCCATCAAGCAAACAGAGAATGGAGTGAAAACGAAAAAGGAAGCTCAATGTTAGTGAATCTTATTTGCATGTGAATACACCATGTCAGTCAAGAATATCATTCACTTTTGAAACAGTCAACCCTGAATACCTTATTAAATATCTTCTAATGAAATGAATGGAACGAGAAAAACTGTTACAAAGAGTAACAATGATTTTTCCTTTTGAATATGAAACTTTTAATCTCGAATCGAGATTCATCTTTGCGGCCAACTTGACTGTGAAACTAACTTGAACAATTCATTTACCATTGAGGCTGATTCAAGTTGAAACTTGCATCCTTTTCTAGATTCTTACAGATAAACTATTTTCTGGTAAAATGTTAAGCTTTCTTCTGTAGCTTGACAAAAATCCTTCCCTGTTTTACTGGGAGTGAAAAGCGAAAAGCAACTTTTCTTTTCTTTTTTCCTTCTTCTTCTTCTTCTTTCCCATTTCAAAATTTTCATCTTTAAAACGACAAGCAAATGTACATTTGTAAAGGACGATCAAGTTTAAGGATAAGGCAAGAAAACCCATTTAAAGCGATTCAACTGGAACTAAAAGTGAAGAGAAACAAAACAAGAAAATAAGTCAAACAATCATTTTCAATTCAATCTTGTTCCATTTCAATGGCAATATTATGAATATTCATATCACTTAATCTTTTCTCCTTTCATTATCAACGACAAGCAACAGCATAAAGTGTACAAAAAATGTTGGAAAAAAGCAAACACAGAATTTGCTTGTTTTTCACTTGATTCATCTTGAAATTCCCATGGAATGGAAGATTGATAAAAAAAGAGCGAAATTCTCAGTATCAAATTCTCAAATTCACATTGACATATGTTGAATGACGTGTAAAAATGAAGCTCAACTGAAATCCTGCAGGATTATTAATTAAATGGAACAATAAGAGACGAAACAATTGAACTTTTCTCATCAACATTTAATCAAACGAAAGTTATACCAAACGAAAATCTCAAAGTTACAGATTTGCACGAAGAAAATGAATTTAATTTAATTAATGTTGACTTGATTGATAATATTTATAATAGCATAGCAAACGAACAAGGTTAACCTTTACAATTATCATTAACTTTACAAGGTACATGTTATCATTATCGAGGTACAGGGAGGGTTAAAGGAATGTTGAAATGAAGGAAAATTTGTATTCTCTAAAAGTATCAGTTTTTCTGGAAAATGAAAATTCTTCAACTTTTCAACTTGAACTTCTATTCTTGTCCATTTAGCTTTACTTTAATTTATTCGTCAAAAATTCCATATTAACTGGGAGTTAAAAAAGTAGATTTTAATTTTTAATTTAATTTCCACATAATAGGCAATCATTATTATAATAGCAATAATTGTAATTTAGTTGAATACAAGCTGAGAAGAATGATGATAAATGATGGAAAAGTATTTCAACTTCATTTATAAGGAATGCTTTTCTAACTCTTCAGGAAAAAAACTATCAAAGTACAGAATTTTGTTGATAATAATAACAATTTTGGCACAACAATAATGATCAGTAAAGTTGAAAAGTTTTAAAATAATTTTCCAACTCTATTATGATGGGTTTCATTGTTCAACTTTTAGCTATCATAACATGGAATAATATTTTCCACTCAAAATTTCAATTTTTTCTTCTTCTTCTTTATTTTGTTTTTATTTTCTCTTCCAACTTTTCATCAGTATTCTCAATAATTTCTTTAGTCAATGGCGATGATGATGAATGCTCTTTTATCAATTGTTATCGAATGTTGAAAAGTATGGAAAAATATGGAGAAAAGTTTTCCATCTATTAAACTCGAGTTATCTGATGAAGGAAAATTTCTTCAATTCATGTTTTGCCTTTGGAATCAATTTTGTAAAAAAATCATTCACCAAAAGAAAACATGAAATCATTCACATGATATCTTCATGACAATTTTTCATCTTTATTCTTGTTCGTCATCAGATTCTCCTTGTTGAGGAACTTTTTTCTTCTCATCAAATTTTGTTTACTTTGATAATTTTATTATCCATTGTGAACAGTTTAAAAATAGATACAATTTTGACTCAACAATGAATTCACCATTTTTAGATAATTAATTCAGAATAAGTTGAACAATTGAAGAATTGAATTTTTTTCTCATTTTCTGTTTACTTTATCCATCTTTTGCCGTTTTATTTCACTTTGTTTGTCTTTCATTCAAGTGCAATAAAAAAGTTACTTTTCATCTCTTTTCGCCATTCAGAGTTCAGAGGTTAAACTTGCCCAAATGAATGAGCAAATGTAAAAACAAAGTTGTTCAACTAATTAGAAAAGGAAAAAGAGCTGAAATTGTAAAGTTAATCATGTTAATTAAGCTAATTAAGTTATATTGTCTCAACAAGAAAAGAAAAAAATTTAAACATAATTCTATTCCCATGATGGTGAAAGTGGTTAGAATTTTCAATAACTTTCGCTATTGTTTTTTGACCAAAGATAATGAAAACGTTCAGTTGAAATGGCTAATTAAATAATGGATCAAATTTCATATCAAAATGTTCTCATGATTTTCACGAACTCAACTCTTGGAAGGAAATTCCGTAGCGACTAGAGAATTGTGTATCGATAACGAACGAAATGGTTATTCATTAATATAAAGTCTAATTTGCTTGAACATTCAACTCGGAGTGAAACATTTGAATTTTGTTCGAATTACAATTTGCTCCAGAAAAAATTATTTTATTCAGATTCCCAATCGCTCAATTTTCTTTCAACTTTTAACTTTTCTTTAAATGTACAGAATTTCAGAGTTTGATTGGTTCCTTCGTTGAAAAGCATGATGAACAGGTCAATATTGAGAGCTTCAAGGAAAAGTCAATTTTCATTTTCTTGCTTTTGACAGTTTCAAAACTAATCTTGATAAATTTGTTTCAGAATTTTCCATCAACTTGAAAATCAAAAACTTTTAAAACAAACTAATTCAATCTCGATCAATAATAGTCCAAAATTCGCTTTGGGAATGAACCCTTGGTCAATCGATATTTGCGCATTTTCAATACTGAAACTACATTGTGATTTTGATTCAACTGATGGAGAAAATTTTTCTCCTCTGCTCATCAATTAACCAATATAAAGCTAATTATTTTCAGTTTAATTAATATTCAAGCCATTGCTATTTCTTAATCAGTTTCGAGAAATTCTTGCGTTAAGTATTGATGCAAGCTCATTTACGAAATTAAACTATTGATTAGAATTGGAATTCCTGAAAATACTTTTACTAACTTTTCCATCAATGCTCATCTTGATTCAACCTAACAAGTAGATAAAACCTGAGCAAATAAGAACCTCAACTAAGCGATATTAATTACATTTTATGGTGGATATTTCAAGATGAATAAAGTTTCTCAGAATGCTTTATGAATTTAAAAAAACTTTAATGAAAAGGTAAATTTTTTGTCAATTAACATTCAATATTGAAAATTAAAGGTTAGAAGTTGAAAAACAGAGAAAAATGTGAAATGCAAAGGACACTGAATGAATCAGAGTTGACCAATAATGCAAATGTTCATCAAGGGTGTGTCAATGAAATTCATTGATTATCATGTTCATCTAAATATATAAATATATAATACAAAAGGCTCGATTCATTATAAAGACAACATTTCCCTCCCTCGATTCAAAATCTTGATCTTGCTTTGTTTTTTTCCTCTTTCCTCCTTCAAACCTAATCACATCTCGTCTTGATTCCCATGCATTTCAAAGGTTACTCTTGCAACCATCATGTTCACCATGCTCAGTGTCTCTAATTTAGTCCTTTTTTGAGCCTCTTTCACCACTTTTGCTCCAATTGACACACTAACCAGGAAAAACCTTAAACAATCCTTTACTTTTTTCCTCTTCTTTTGCTTCATTCCCTTGCAACTTTAAGTAACTTGTTAAGCAAAAGTTGGTCAACTTGCAACAACATAAATGAAGAGCTGGCCACTCAGCCAATCCCGAATCAAGCTATTTGTTTGCTTGTTCAAAAGTGTGATTAATAGTTGGCCACAAAAGGCCAAAAATGTGATTCAATTTTCCTTTTCTCATCCAATTGTTTCCTCAACTTTTTTATTGCCTCTCACTTTATTAATAACTTTATTATTAACATTATTATTATCAATACAATAATATTATTGATTGGTGATTATATGTTATAAACGAGATAAAAGGAAGAATCAATTTTCTCGTTGCAACTCTTCACCAAACTCTTTGTCCAATCTATACCCGAATCTGAATCTTATTCAATTTTCAACTTAATCTTGGAATTGAGTGAAGCCAAGAGAAGGAAAAACAAATGATTAGATGTTGATTCAAGAAAAGACTTTCATTCAAGAAACATTGAAAAATTGGTGGATTGAAAGTTAAACACTGAATAAGGTCAATGAGATGAATTTGAGGATAAAAAATGATGAAAGAAGGAAAATATCTTTCAATTCATCTTCTTTTTCCTTTGCATAAACAACTTGTTCTATTTTCCTTTTGCATTCAAATATTCTTCAATGGTCAATTTCAACTTTCCGATGCTGATCCATGTTATTACCAAATTGAGGGTAAACTAAAAAGATGATAATATGGTGAAGTTTATCGCACCAGAAAAAGGAATAACAATAAATAACATTTTTTCTTCTTCTTCTTCTTGTGATAACTTTTCACTCCCAGTGCAACCGTTTTATCATAAAATTGGAATAAAATTCAATGATAGACTTGCATGATAACAAGTAGATTTAAAGGCAATTAAGTAAATTGTCAACTGAAAAGGAATTGATTTGTTGGACAGAAGAAGAAAAAGAAAAGGCAAACAGTTTGTAAAGAGATAGTTAATGATCTGGAATTGATTTAATAGTTCAAGTTGATAGGTTAAAATTGTGTGATTCAATTAGTGATTTATCGAAGGTTCAATCAACCAGAATAGATGAACATCATTATGATCAGACAATCAGGTAAAGTGTGTTCATTACAAGTTTGTCTGTAAATGGATGAAACATGATAATATTTTTAAACTTGAATAAGTTCGGGTTTCAATCTTTTTTTGAGCAACAAATGACCGTTAAAAGGTTTCGATTGATTAATGATAGGAAAACATGAAAAATGGCAAGAAATGTTAATTGAGTTCTATTGGGATTTCAAATTATTATATTTCAAATCCATTTGTGTTAATTATTTATAATAAGGAAATGCATTCGCAAAGAATAATCGAACAAGAACATTTTCTCCTCATCTCCATGTTTATCATTTTGTTGCTTTTTTTAACCATTTTTTCATCTCTATTGCATTCACTTTACCAATCAGCATTTGCAGAAGTTTTTTTTTCTCCATCCAATTCTCAATGGATGTTGATTAGTTTTTTCCACTTTGATTCATTGTAAAGAGGAAAGAAAAACATGAAACTCTGTGAATAAACTCGGAAATTAATGTTAATCGTGATGATAATTGATGTAATGCCATCATCGAACTGGTAATTCGTTAATGAAGGTTGAAAATAGATGAGAATCATAAGGGTATTTTGATATTCCTTCAAACCAGAGAATGAGTTATCAAAGAATTCACTCCGACATGATAACTTCATCTTGAATTAGGCAGCTTTACGATCTGAATTTATTGAAGTCATTCGATTCATCATTCAATTTCTTTCTCCAATCATGTTTAGGAATTTTTCAGTATAATCAAGCTTTTCAATTTTCGTTGAGAGCGTCGAGTTTGCTTTGTTTCAGAAAGTTGTGTTCAGGACCCGAAGATTTGCTGAATACTATTCTTTCAAAGTCTATTTTCTCGTGAAAATAATTCATGAAACTAAACCGAATTCATTCAATAATCTCTGTTTTCATGAGTTCTTTTTTTCAGTTTGAACAATTCAGAGTTTTGCATATTTTTATGAGATTTTTAGGCATTCAACGCTCAGAACAATCAAAGTTTTGTTTGCCAAAAGTCGAGTTAACTGCAAAATTTATTCATAAAAATGATCAAGATTTTTTATCCAAAAACTTTGAGACAAAAAGTTGTTAATAGAAACAATTAAGAAAAGAAACTGCAACATTGTTAGGTTCATGATGATAAGATAATAATGAGTAACCTTTGAGACTTGTTTTCGACAGATCAAAGTGTGAATACATAATCAGATTAACATCCATACAAACATAATTGTAACCTTAAAGGTGAATATTTTTACGGTTAAATCTGATCCGATGAATGTTTTTTAATCAGTCAAGTTTAAAAAAATGAAATTTCATTTCGCTTGATTTCATTACACATGGATATTGAATTGCATATTTAGCGTTATTTCGATGAAACCAGAGCACAAGAGATAAATTTCGACTCATTTTGTGATTAAAGTTGATTTAATTCTAATAAGCATTTTACTCGTCCAAATATTGTTTCCAATTTTCAAAGTTTCCAGAAATAATCGGATTACTTCTTCCATCTATTAACTGTAACTAAAATTTTCAGTCTATTACAGTTGATGAGTAAAATGGGAAAGTCCATCACAGAAATGAGTTGAATGTTATCTGTTAAAGCACACAAAAGACCTGAACTGAAAATCATTTCATCGTCCAAAAATGAACAGTAAAAGAAGAAAAAATTAGCTAAATTGAATTTTTTTCACACAAAATTCATTTGTTTAAAGAAGCTCAAAATAAAGCTCAAGTTAACCTTAAAATTTAGTTAAACCACAGTCAAGTTGGCACATGAAACTTTTTCACAACTCAGGTAACAACAAATAATGCAACATTATTAAATGTAAAAGAAGAAGAGAAAGTTATCTGAAAGAAAAGTGAAAAACAGTTTTCCAGTTCCATTCAACTCCTCTTCCATGTCTTGATCCTCATCATCATCCTAATCATCATTGAACATTTGAATCACTAAAGCAACAAAAGAAGAAAAGTTAACCCAAAAGTGTAAAATATAACGAAAAGAGAAAAGAAGAAGAAAAAACTAAAAAAAAAGTTGACGATCAAAATAAATTAGCTTGCAATATGTGATAGGAATAACATTGTTCATCTTGTTCAATCTTGCTCATCTTCTAATGCCAACATGTTTCAAAGTCAACTTATTTAATTCCAAGTGTTTCATGGGATAATCATGAAAAGCTGATAAGTAAAGATGAAAATATTCAACTGATTTTGTTCACTTTTCTAATCGCAATTACATTTATCAAGATCAATGTTTTTTCACTTTTCAACTTGCAAATGTAAACTCGAGCTCAACATTTGTAAATGACGTTATCATGATGAATCAACTCCCAGTCAATTCTTACTTGTCTAGTAAAGACAATTTAGTCAACCCATATTTGTTCATCATTTTTCATCTGTCGCTTTGTCTTCCTATGAATCAATGAGAATCATTATCGGAATCAACAATCATGTTCTAAGATTTATATGAATATCTTTGTACAGATTTACATCAAAAATTCATATTATTATTGTTATTAACATTTCTTTCTTGTTCATTCTTGGTACATTATCATGACAAGGTAAAAGGGTGATAATCAAAGAAATATTATCATTAGAAGAATGAAATTATCTTCTCTATTCACACTAATAATATATCAATATCAATAAGAATCAATTGAATAAGGTCAATGAATAAGTTGAAAGTTGTCATGATAATACACATTTGGACTCTTCACTTCACTTGCTTTGTTTTGTTTTCATCGTTTTCTCTTCTTCTTCTTCTTCTTCTTTCTTCCAATCTTGACATTCCCTATTAATAATATTAATAAATAATAACATGGATTACATTAACAAATGTCTATTATTATTGTGATCATTATTATTTCGCATATTATCAAGGATATCATTTTCATTTTGAAAGCAAAATTCAATTTGTCTGTCAACTTGAGACAACATTAGCTTCTTCATTTTGTGAGGACTCTTTGACCAGACAGATGGATATTTTCAATTAAAATGGTCAACAGTTTTATAAGTACTTTATAGTTGATTAAATTTATAATCGTGATGCAAATTATAATCAACATAATTTAAATTTACCTCATAAACCAAAAATTGATACTATCTGGTTTAGTATCTGATTAATCTTTGGTATCTGTAGTGGATATCTGTGTAAGGATTCGGATATTTACTTGCCGCCTTTTGTTAATGGTTGGTTTAGTTACTGTTAATTGTCTTTTGGTAAAAATTGGTAACATTTAAATTATTTCTTGATTCTTGTGTTTCAGAATTTGACTCTTTAAAAGATTAGTCTGGGCACGGTATCCAGATTGTCATGAAATAGCGAAGCGATGCTTATTAACAAATATATTGATTAATAACTGGTAAGTTAAACCATTAACAAGCCATTGTAAGCCTAATGACCAATTGTTTTATCTTATGCTTTTTGTGTTTAGCTTTCATATTTCTACAGGACAAGTTCAATGGTCCATTTGAGTCTTTTTTCTTGCTCATGTATACAATGCTGTCGTGAACTTGAATGACCTTCAACTGTACCAATGTGTCAAGCTGGATTATTGTTACACGAGTTGTCAGACGATTTACCTTCTGCTTTGTATCCAATGGATTTGGAACCTGATTTATATCTTTCCACATTTTTCTCCATCAATCTCAACCTTTAAAACTTTGAAAAGATGTCTTTTAAAGGCTATGTATCAGTTTTGCTATTAGACCCATTTCATGTTAAATTTTTATTTTTTAGCAAAAATAATCATTTTGGTAAGTAATTTTTCGTTTTTCTTAAAAATTGTTCAAATTATAATCCTATTGATAAACATTATTGATTATTTATAAAGGGTTATTCGTGTTTTACTTTTGTTTTCTTGTCTTCTTTCCAGATGTACATTGTGTGGCCATGAAATGAAAAGTCTACATGAAATTGGACGATTAACAAGACCAGAAGGAAAAGGCCAGATGATAGAGGTAAAGGGAAAATGATTCTTCAGTAATTATATTGTTGAACATTGTTGGAGACAAATTAAAACCTATTAATGTAATCTTCCGAGGGTAATATTTCATTAATAACGTTTATTAGTTGATAAAGTAAAGTTTATTCAAGTTAGTCTCTGAATTTTTCCAGTTTGAGTCTTCAGGTAAAGTAATCTTCAACAATCATTCAATAATATCAAGTCTTTTATTCCTACTGTGCCTGGTAAAAGCAGTAATTAAACTTTTTATCATTACTATTTCTATCATTTTTAACTTTCTATCTAATATATATTTTTCTTTCCCTTCTTCTTGCTTTCCAGCATAAAATTTAACCAATCAATATTATATTATCGATATCGATCAATGTTTCAAAGAGCTGAAGGCCCGAGTTTAATTTACTTTGGTAAAAGGGAAAAAAGAGAGAAGGATAAAGACTTGGAAAGGATGAAAAAGAAGAAAATGTAATAAAGTTAATCTTTTTTTTCGCTTTCTCTTTCAACTTGCAAAGTTGTAGATTGAAAGTTAAATTATTCAGTCAATTCAACACTACAAGAATGAAAGATAATATTCAAATGTAATAGATCATCATTCTGGCTAGAATCATGATTGATTGAAGACTAGTTGAAATTCACAGGAATCCAAAATAATCTAGTTTCCTTTTTTTCTTCCCTTTTTTTACCTTCATTTTCTCATTCTCATTCTGATTCTCTTCCATTTCAATTGGTTTCAATTTTCTAAACATGGCATCAGTAAGCCATCAAAATCAGATGACACCAAAAGGTGCAGGTAAAAGGTTACTTGGGAAAGACACTTGCCAAACCTCTGGAAAAACAAAAGATTGAAATTTATTGAATGGTACAAGTTCCCAACGAAAAGATGAATACGATTAAATAGAGTTTTTGGAAATTGAAGGAAAAGAAGGAATCAAAGCAATCTTACCTGAGGTATACGAAAAAGTCTAAGAAGATTGGCAACTTGAAGGGAAACTTCACTATATGAACCTCCAACAACACCATATATTGTCTTCATACCGTACTTTGGTCTTGGTGGAATCCCGTCCTTGCATTCAAAGGCTGAAGCCTCAAAGGCAGTGTTTATCGAGGCTCGTATAAATTCAAGTGATTGATTGAGTGCATACGAATCACTTGAACAAGTATCCAAAATGATGGCTCCCATTTTAATATTTGGTAATAAACTTGAATCATTATTAATCTTGTCTATGGCAAATAACATGGCTTCCACCCTTTGTACACCACGGTCCATGTTGAGTCCTCCACAAGCTGAATGATAATTACTTCCCGAGTTACCAGCTTTGGTCCCTTTTTTGGTTTGATTTTGGGTTAAAAGCAAGAGAAAGACAAAAAAAGGAAGAAGGTTTATTAATCATTAAACTAATTAATCAGTACAAGAGAAGTGAGAAAACCCGAAAAGAGAAAGACAAAAATGAATGGTTAAAAAGATCACATTTATCATTGTATTTGAATAATGACTAGGAAATAATTTGAATCATTTAAGTTTGATTACATTTTTACTCTTCTTGCCCACAATTTTGTCCTGCTGTTCTAGTCTCGTTAAATATTCAATATTATTATTATGTTATAATTATCATGAAACAAATGTTAACTCTTTTTTCCTAGTTTCATCTATAATTTAATGTATTGTTATGGTTTTTTTATTTTCAAAATTGCTGATTGCTTTTATGTTTAATTTTTACATTTGTTTTTTGTTTCTCGTTGATGGGAAAATGTTTGATGTCAAAATTGTTTTCAATGTAAATTAATATTAATTCAATTTGCTTTGACATTGATAACCTTTTAATGTTAAACATCACTCGTCTCAACATGAGCCTTTCAAAGCTCAATAAGTCATCATCGCCATTTAAAATGCCATTAACATGAAAGTTGAAGAAGCAAGAGTGAAAAAGATTACATCATAAAATTCCAATATAAAAATAATATCATCAACATGAAGTCTATCAGAATCAAAAGGAACCTTGAACAATGCCATTGCACCCATAAGGACATTCAATATTTCACAGTGACAGGGATTGAATCTTTTACCAAAAATGTAATTCCATTCTAACAAACCAACTAAATTGTGATTAGAGGGCAGTTTAATAAATGTAATATCAGCTGAATAAAAATATTTTCAAGCTGTGAATAAAAGAATTGAATTCTGAAGTTGCCTTCAGAATTCAATTCCGACAGTCAAGTAACTGTCTAAGGTTAGGTTACAATTTCATGTCACTTCCACAAGTCTTAGAACGGTTTCGAACCTGGTTCGCATTCGTTCTAAGACCATACGGCTCACCCATCTAAGCCATGGGCCTGGCCAAAAAATTAACTGCAAAAAACAAATGAATTTTGAAACCAATACAATCGATTCGATACATTTAAGGATCTATTGATTGTTTACACATGGTTTTATCTGTAAATTTTCAATAAAGTCAATCAAGTTAAAGTTACTGAATGGTGAATATAAAACTATTCATATTAACTCCGTTCTAACAAATCAACTAAATTGTGACTAGATAAATTGTATAATTAGAAAAGGAATAAAAAATATTTTCATGAAGCTATTGCATAAAAGAGGTGAATTCTGGAGGGACTCCAGAATTCATCTCTTTGCGAATTATAATTCGGCTTTAGGTCAGGTTACTCGTTATGTTAACAAATAGACTGGTGTCTTGGATAGGGCTCGAACCCGAGTTGTTTTAATGCCTTTGGCTTATCCAGCTTGGCCATTGGCTTAAGCCTAACAATTAAGCATTAAAAAAAATATATATTTTAGAACCAATACAATCGATTCGATGCATTTAATGCGTTATTTGTATTGGAAATTGGGTTCTTTAGATTGGGATAAGAGAAAAATTGGGTCAAATTAAGCTTATAAAAAGTATAAATTGAACAATTTTCATGAAAAATGCAAATTGGTTGTGAATTATTTGATTTTTTTTCGGGTAAAAGATACATTTTTACTGATTCAAAATAAACCAGCAAGTTGTAAGATAAAGAACCCAAATTGAAAATAGTCAATCTAATGCATAATCAATCTTGGGTAACAATAAAATTGACAATTGAATGTGTTTTGGTGAATAGCAGAGGAGTAGAAAGGTTAAACCATTGTAATTGTCAATTAAGATTAAGGTTTGTCTAAAGGACCAAAAAGCTAAACCCAAAACTAGATTAACAATTGGACAACAAGACGATCTGAATCATTTTTGCCCTTCAAACAACTTGAAAGCAATAAAAAAGGTAAACGAAGGTTGAAAAGCCAAGTAAATACATCGATTTATTGTGAGTGTGTGTGTCAGCAAGTCTTTAAACTGTCTCGAGTCTTAATTGATCTTTATCATGTCGAGTAAAGTTTGAATATGCCAAAATTTGTAGAATCAGACAAACACAAATTCTGGTGTCTATGGCTACCAACTATTGTAAGCATAGTAAGCTAAAGGAAGACAAGATTGGAAGATGCAATGAAGATTATTGTAATCAATGGGTTAAGTCTAGTGAATACAAGAGTTAATTTTTTGGGGTTTTGTTTCTGTTTTGTTTCTGGTTAAGATTGTTTACCTTTTTGATGAATGGGAAAGATTCCACCAAGAAGTATGTCACCATGAAGTGATATTTTGTCTGTTGATTGAACTACAATAACATTATTTCCGGTTGACAATATAAATACAATGGCAATGATGATTAGAGTTACTTGATTAGTTACTTGGTAACTGATCATATTTTTTGCTTTTGGCTTTACTGTTGAACAGTTGAACAAGTTAAACATTGAAGCGATTCAGGTTGCGATAATGATGATTTCAGGATAGAATGGACAGTCAACGGAATAATCAATGGCTGACCAATTAAGATGATGATAATGATGAATGTTGATCAGCAGCAGCTTTTGTCTTCATTTGCGTTTCACACTTGGCTTCATCTTATTCCTTTTCTTCAACTTGATTTGAAGTTGCAGTAGTTTTGCTTAAACAATAATCTATATTGATTAACCTTTCATCTTTGCCTTTAATTGTAATTCAATTGCAATGTAAAGATGACAAACTTGAAACACAAGAAATCAGGTAATGATTACTCTTGATGTACAGCTAATTCAATTAGAAGTTTATTTGAACCAACAATTTGGCTGATCATTGTGATTATGGTCATCTGATGGAGCTTTGATTGTGATTATGATGAAGATGGAGATGATGATGTTATTGAAGATTCATTGATGAGTAAAGATTGAGCATGTAAAACGTGAGAACACTGTTGATTAATTGATAATTATTCAACTATTACATTTGTTTTGGTTGCGACTCTTCAACAGTTTTAGCTCATTAAATAATCATTGTGATTAAATGTTGGTACAACAA
The DNA here is from genome assembly GCF_039701765.1 of Tetranychus urticae. Lineage (NCBI taxonomy): Eukaryota > Metazoa > Arthropoda > Arachnida > Trombidiformes > Tetranychidae > Tetranychus > Tetranychus urticae. The sequence continues at coordinate 15,884,583 of NC_142958.1, read as the reverse complement.
GATGAAATCACTGTCAAATTGGTAAACTGATAATTATAATAATAATTAGGAAATGAGAAAGTTGCAATTGTATTTACAAGTGAAAATACAATTGGAAAAAAAAGATACGAATGAATGTAAAAAAGAACGATTTGGATGAGGGAAAAAAAGGATTTTACTGTCTTACCGTTTGCACTGTTTTGCCTCTTAATTTGGTTTGGTTAATCAATTAATTGTGAACAGATGCATGTTAGTTTCCTCCTGGTTTTTTGGGTTAAACAGTCTTCAAGTTGGTAACAGTTTAAATCCAGTGTTGATGGTGAATATGAGGGAAAATATTTTTGTTGTGAAAGTGAAGACAATTATGACACTGGAAATGTGTAAGATTATGAAATGAGGTGATGATGTGATGTTGATGGTAATGTTGATGGTTGATGGGATGTTATGAAAGGCTTTCAATGTAAAGTTTTGATGTTTTGTTTTGTTAGGAAAGACAACGGACTTGGAGTTACTCAGAGTTGAACTACCATGTAACTGTGACTAGGAGTGACAAATTATGAAATGAAAAAAAATATATGTTAAGCTAATTGTTTACCGGGTAAGATGATAAGAGTGAGATGATGAGAAGAAGGAAGATAAAGATAGAGTGAGTGAGAAGAGGGTGAGGGAGATAGAGGAAGGAGAGAAGGGATGAAATAGGGAGAAAGAAAATATCAAAACATTTTCAAAGTAGTCTGATCATATTCATTGTTGTATCACCTTTTTTTTAAGACAAGACATGATCAGAAAGTAACATGGACAGGGTTAGCTGAGAGAGAATGAAGATAACGAGATGATTTTGTAAGGAGAGATGAGATGAACCGGACATGTTCAGTCTTATTCATGGTTTCAATATCATCATCATTTTCAGGTTTAGTTTTCCAATTCCGAACAATCTGAAGATGAAATTGTTTCAACATTTGCAGTGTCATCTAGTGGCTGTAGAATTAGTTTACTCAAATCTTAAATCTTAATTTTCGACTTCAACTCAACTGTCATTTTTGAATTTATTAATTCTGTTTTTTGGTTATTTGGTCTCATTTGTGCAAAATAAAAGGGTAAAACCTAAGTGTGTCCTCTACTGTAGTTTAGATTTATTTATTTTATGATAAGAACAATTGAAAAATATTATAAATTGCAATAAAAGTTGAAAAAATCTACTTTACAGTAAATGCAAATTCAAGTTTAAATTTTCTCGTCAACCAGCCGCAATTGGATTTATTAATCGTCTCTTTTATAACCTGGCTACATACAGACATTTTTTTCTTGATATCCTTTAATATATTTTGATAAATTATGCCTGATTCTGTCCAGATTTACTCATGTCACAAAAAATTTACCGATGGTCTCCGAGGCCACTCCGTTCTGCATTAAACTGAACAATTCTTTAGTGGCTTGCATCCAAAGATGAAAGTGTAATTGCGAATTCGTAATTCTTCTTGATTATCGGCTATTAAATCAGCCACTTTACGTACACTTCAACACCTTCTTAGTCCAGTCCGACTTCATCAATAATGATACAATTAAATTGGTAAGGATTGTGATCAATCCTAACAGTAACGACAGCTGTTTAAAGTTGACAGAATGACATCAGCTCTTTTGAGGATACATTTGTATCAGTTTTAAGACTTAATCTTAAAATGTTAGTCATGAACCATTTTCTCTTAAATTGAATGATTATTAGCAAAATTGAGTTGAGTGCAGTGACCAAGATAATCGGTTATTAGTTTATCTTGGTAAATATCAACCATTAAGAAATAGACCCATGGTTACTTTTTTTCTTACTTCAACCATATAACCGGTTGCCGGTAACCAACATCTTCAGTTTGTTACAGTCTCTTTGTTTATAAACCGCGTAAATGTAACCATAGATACCAGTTTTTAGCCAAAAGCAACACTTTTATTTATATTTCTGTGAATTAATTTGAGTTTTGATCTTATTTTCGCTTATTTTGTTCTCTCTTTTTTTGATCTTTTTACTAATTGCTTCTATTCTTCACAGTGACCAAATGATTCGTTTGAAAGGAGCACGTGGTGATGGAGCATCGCCTTTTGATGTCATTCTTGAAAAAGAAGCAACTCTTGGTCGATCAAAACAATCCAAAATTCCACTCGTTTCTCTTTATATTAGCCGTTCTCATTGTAAATTTGAAAAGGAGAATAATGTCTGGTATCTCACCGATTTAAAAAGTTTCAATGGTACCTATCTGAATGGTGAACGTTTGCCTCCGCACAAAAGATCAGCGATCAAGTATGGAGATAAGATTAGATTGAGTTTTCCAGTCCAAGGAGATGACTGTTGTTTCGAGTTGCAAGTTATGAAGCCATCTAATGCCAATGAGAAATCTATTGAAGTTAAAAAAGAAAAAATAAACGAAAAACCTAATGTAAGCATCGTGACCTCCACCCCTAAGACTAAGACTCCGGATACTGAAAATGTTATTGTCATTCAGGATAATGCTGTCGATTCCTGTTTTGACCCTGTTGTAGAATCGCCTAGGAGGACTAAAATACTGGAAACAAAAAGAGCTAAAGACTTGAAAATGCATTACCTTAAACAAAAACTAGCTAGAAGTGCAAATGACAACTTTAACAAGAACAAAACCAAAACTGGTGGGCTGAAAAAACAAGTTGCCGCATCCTATGGTAATCGGATTCCGATTCCTGGTGGTGGCTCCGCTCGTGTCATCCCCTCTACCAACAAACCCGAGATAACAATCCTATCCACTAAACCGAAACAACCTGGTTCAGTGCAGCCTGCGCCTAAAATTAAAATAGAAAAAGACGAATCTAAAAAATCTAGTCTTGATATAGATTGTATAAATTTAGTTGGTGACGCGCCTACGGTCAAAAGGCAACCAGTTCCGACTAATGTGTCAAATCGCAGTAATAGAGTTACATCTCTTGTTGAGTCCATAATTGCAGCTCAAAAGAATAATGTTAATATTAAACCTGGACAGACTAACAGGCCGAAGACTACCATTTCTAAAGTAAGTGAAGAACCATCCGTTTCTGATACTACTAAATCAGCTGAATCCGGAGCTGCATCTAAATCAACGGAAACTGGAAGTGTATCTAAACCTGTGCCCAACAAAAGACCTGTGCCTGAAAGTGTTCCCAACAAAGCTACTAATCCATCTAAAAAAGTCAAAATTTCTGATGGAGGAATCGCACAAATGATTGCTGAGAAGCGAAGTAAACATGATAATATCACGGTCAGCCCAATGAAGCCTTTAGGACCACCACCAACCACATCTAAAAAAACTAACCAAATACCTCAACCAACTTCATCTGTATTACAAAACCATATAAGTTTGCTTCCAAAAGAATTGCAGGTCAAAAATTTTTCTACTGATAATGTACTTTTAAAAATTCTCGAATGGAGTGTTCAATGGATCAGGGAGAGCAAAACATTGTCCAACAAACCACCTCCTATTACAGATAAACCTCTCATTAAATTGAGTTTATCTTATTCAAGTTGGCAAAAATATTACGATACTTATGAGCCATTGGTGCTTCACGAAATCTGGTCTCAAATTATGCAATCTTATGAAAGTGAGAAGCAATCTAATGTTCTAATGGTAGCTGTCTCTAGCTATGAACTCATCGATGGTTTTCTCAAACTTGACTGTCAAGCTACAATGCTTCCTTCAGACTTTCGTGATCAATTATATTTGAATGAAGGAGATTTAGCTTTGGTCGAATTACAATCTGAAAGCTGTGAAAAAAGAGTCGTTTTTGGATACATCGAGACAATGATTTCAGAAGATATTACTGATAGGACGCCAATTCTACGGACTTATCGAGTGCCTCCTGGTCATAGAATTTTCTTAAAATACCAGATAAAAATAAAGTTCCGCCAAGTGAAATTGGACTGTGCTTCTCTGATGAGAGTCAGAAGTATATACTACCTCAAGCCATTGCTTAGAAATATTGAAGCCATTTTAGCTCTTCAAAATTCCAAGTTGTGTGAAGACATTCTTTCGCCTAGGATGGTTACTTGTCAAATGGCTGTTCCATCTATTAAATTTAGTAATCCTGACTATAACGAGTCCCAACTGAAAGCCATCTTAGCATCTGTCGAAGCTGTTCAAAGACCTTACACTATGCCTAAATTATTAATGATTCAAGGTCCTCCAGGAACTGGTAAAACAACAACTCTGGTAGGAATAATCAAAAAAATATTCGAAACTTGGGAAGAATCTAATTCTCCACCTAAAGTTTTGGTCTGTGCTCCTTCGAATGGAGCGATTGATGAAATTGCCAGGCGACTTCACAGTGCTCGACATTTTTTAACCTCAACTCAATGGAAAAGACCTTTAAGGTGTGTTCGTGTCGGAATGCCCAATCAAATGCATCCCTCTGTTCGTAAAATGTCATTAGATGAGTTGGTTACTGAAAATATCTCAAGACAAAAGTCTGATCACCAACGTGGTATTCAAGAAAAGATTGATAATCTGGAAAGAGATGTTGCTTGTAAAGACCGTCTAGTTGCTGACTATCGCGCTAAAAATGATAAAAATAATGTTGATAGATGTTTATCAGAAATGTTTATTTGCAATCGAGAGATTGAGTTCTTAAGAAAGGAATTGAAAAACAATAATGAGCAAATGAATGATATCAACAAGAAAAAAAGTCTTAGAGCTGATATCCTCAAAAAAGCTGATGTCGTTTTGTCAACTTTAAACAGCTGTCGTCAATCGTTGCTAGAAGGATTATATCTTACTGATCGAGATCCTTGCCAATTTAATTGTGTCATTATTGATGAAGCCTCGCAATGTTGTGAACCTGAGATTTTGATGCCTCTCACTTATACCTCAATTTCAAAAATGATCCTCATTGGAGATCCTATGCAGCTTCCAGCTACTGTCATCTCTCCTGTTGCCTCAGAATATCATTATGATAGATCTTTATTTGAAAGATTTTTCCATCATTTTGGTGGTTATTCATCTTCTAGTCCAGTATTGATGCTTGATACTCAATATCGTATGCACTCTTCAATATGCTCTTTTCCATCGAAAAAGTTTTACAGCAATCGTTTAAAGACTGCCCCAGATCTCGACAAAAGACCTTTTCCTCTCAAACCTTATTTAATTATTGATCTTAAAGGCACCACCTTTGATCAATCCAATTTCAAAAATATCCACAATGAACTGGAAGCCGATTTTGTTATTAACCTGTATTCAGCTGTTCGAGAAATTTGTCATCGTGATACAACAGTGGGTATTATTACACCGTATCAAGGACAGAAAAAATTATTGTCTAATAAATTGGAAAAAAATTATCCCAATGTTGATGTCAACACAATCGATGGGTTTCAAGGGCAAGAAAGAGATGTCATTATTATTTCTTTGGTTCGTGATTTTTCCAAGCGCGACTGTGGCATCGGTTTTCTCGGCTCAGCTAATCGTTTAAATGTTGCACTTACCCGAGCTCGGCATTCATTAATAATTTGTATATCAGACATTTCAGATGTAAATAACGATCTATGGAAAAGTTTAGTAGATAACGCCGCTTCCAGAAAATTGCTTCTTAAAACTTCATGTAGAGTCAAAAATGGACTCAAAAACCTAATCAAGGCTGAATGAGTGTTCAATTGTATAAAAACGTGATACCGAATTTTACCATTTTCTGATGTCGAACCTGTCTTTTGTCAATATTCAAAGTTGATTTTTAACTTTTTTTTGGTTATCCCCAGCCTGTTCAACAATTCTTGTAAATTTTTTATCCATCTATAGTATTCCGTCCTTCAAAGACTCAGAATTCATCAGTGAATCAAAGACAAATGCGATTTTCTCCTCAAATTTGTAAATTATTGACATCAATATTCAACTCAAGCGCAAACATTTAACCAAAGTTTCCCGATGAACACTGGACGACAACTGTGACTCTAGATGCCAGAAACATTTTTAAACACAAAGAAATGTAAAACACATGTCCTTCCATTAAGCCTTTAAACAATTGTGATTGAAAGAAATTGTGCTGTTTAAGATGAAACCTTAATCATCCTTTTCATCATTATCTGTCTCATATTTTTACTCTTGTTAAGTTTTGTAAATTGACTCACTTGAAAATAACTCATCGAAAAACAAAACTGTCGACACTTTTGCAAAAGAACTCCTATCAAGCTCTTCTTCCTTTCCGGCTAATCTAAATGATTTACACTGTTTTCTTGTCTTGAAAATGTATTTATAAATGGTTCAACACTCAACAGGCTGTACATGAGGAGGGCAACAAGAAAGTTAATCTTAGCCTGATTTCAAAATTTGGCGATAATGAAGATTGTAAAGCAACAGATTTAACTTTGTTTTCATTGTCTCTGTTGTCTTGTTATTATTTTAATCAATATAACCAAAATTTGTGATTAAGGTAAAATTAACTGCCTTGTTGCCTCCTTGATTTGGCATATGTTAAGTGTTACACTGTTTATCATGTGGATAAGTTGATACAGACAGGGATGAAAATGAAGAGAGTTGCTGATATGTTATTTTATCATCACAACCATATGGAAAAACAATTTTTCAAAGTAAAACATCGTCTTTATCTGCATCTTTCAACATCTTTCCAATTGTGATACCATGAAAACTTTCTTAAGTATTGGAGAGAAAGAAATTGAACCCGAATTTGCAGCAAAATTGATGCTTTAATGAACGGAAATTTCATTCTCCATTTAATCTTGAGGCCTTAACCAAAGCAAAATCAACTGTCTCTAACTATATTTATTGTTGAAACCCTCTTCACTTTTTTATTGTCTTTTATAATCACCTATTTATATCATAATAATAATAATCTTTAATAATCATGTTCTTAATGTTCAGTTTACTTAATTGATGATCATCAATCCATCTTAATATCTCAACGGCAATCTTGAATGAATTTTGATGATGAATCTGTTGGTTATTGGTGTTTTTTAATCTTGATGACGAAAAGAAGAGAGAAACGAAATCAAATTTTAATCTTTTCCTTCGGTCGAACAGGATTTAAGATTATTTGACTAGTCTAACAGTTAACAAGCTTGATAAGTGTAACTTGATTTACTCGATTGTTCATCAGCTTCCAAAATGGCTCTCATTGTTGAGCAAATTTCACTCAAACTCAAACTGGATGGAATAACACTGGATGATATAACATTGGATATGCGATTACCATTAGAGTCAACACAGAAACATCTTGAACCCGATTCAAAGCATTGGTTGGCCTTAAAGTTTCCATATAAATCACAGAGCAGTTTATCATACGGTTTACCCAAAGTTGTTATTTCATACTCTTGAATGGCACAATCACATTTCATTGTCCGATCATCATTGCCATATCTGTCGATGCGATAATTGGCAACATTTTCACCGACTGAATTTACACACGAACACTCTGAATCTGTGCATTGTCTATGAACAAAATTACCATCCAAATCACATTGCATTGAGTTCAAGCCAATCGCATCGATTCCTTTACGGCCCAAGAAGCTTGTTAGATTGGCCAATGGTTGTAACAGTTGTTCACACATTTTATTGTAATCGGCGCCAATCAAGTGCAATGACTCAATGTAATCGACTATATTATTCATCAGAATTCATCGGAATGAGGATGAGGACAAGAAGCGTCAAACATGACAAACAAAAGAGATAAGAGAAAAGATAATTTGAATTCATGAGAAAAACCCATCTTAAGAGCAAGTACAGGTATTCCTAAAGGAGGCATTTAAAGGAGGTAAAAGATGGTTGCGATTGCTTGAGTAATACAAACAATGAAAATGGAGATTCAATGTGTTTCATTGCTAATTGAAATTAGAGCTTCTAAAGGCCTAAATTTCAGGTCTAAATGACTAGACATTAGATCAAGGCTCTTACACTTTAGTTTAGGCTTGAACATTTAAGAAAAATTTTAGACTTTTTAGCCTTTTAGATGTTTAACCTTATGTCTAATTTTCAATCAATGAAATTATGGTTCCATTTTTAAACATATAAGCTTGATACACTAACACTGGTAATTTAACTCTGCATTAAAGAGTCATAGCAATTTCTTTGTCGTTTTATTCAAATATTGAATTCGTTTCGACTGATGAATTCAAAAAATAATTTTGAGGAAGATTGAAATGAGTCAATAGCAAAAAGAATGTCAAAAATTAATTCGCATTAATGAAGTCTAGACAAAAGTCTAAACATTAGACTTTAGCTTCAGAGCTATTTTCAGAGTCTAGATCTAATTTTCAAATTTGTTGACTTTAGACTTGACTATAAGTCTAATTTGACATGAAGCTAAAATCTAGACGTCTAATAATAGAACCTCTAATTGGAAGAATCACAATCAATCTTTTAACTTTTAACAATTGCTTTGCCTTTTGATTTACTTTGATTTACTTACAGCAAACTTTGAGATCGGCCTTAATCATTTTCCACTTTTGTCCACTATCATGGTCAATGCAATAACATAAATCCTTCAACTTTTTATTGCCATCGTCATCGGTATATTCAACTTTCTCATCACAATTAACTTCAACCTGTCGTTGGTAAGTATCATAATCTGTAAACGTGTTTGTGTTGATTCATATGAAATAATGGGAAATATCAAGAATAAGAAGAAAAAGAAAAACAATAAATAACTCAATCATCGATAAAAACTTGATCTTGTTTTCTTGTTTCATCTCAGATAATTTATTTTATTTTTCGTCTAATATCTTTCATGTTTATCTTTAGATTCTTTACCATGTCAAAGACTATGAGATAATTGGGAAAACAAAATCACAGTGGATTTCATGATGAATTGAAGAGCCTCCAAGATGACATAATTACGATTTGTGCATAAAATTAAAAACATGAATAATGATGAGAGGGAAAAAAATTGTTAAAGTACGATCAAACATGTTCTCAATGAGTGAAAATACTTTTTTTCACTCCAAACCCAGTCTTGGAAAATGAATATTTAAACAAATTCAATTTCATCTGCATTTCCCAATTGGACATTTTCTGACTTGCCTGATACTTACAACAAGAAAGACTCGAAACAGCATCAATAAGAACCAAAGGTGAAACCTGTTGTCCCGTTGATGGATCAGCACAAAAGCACAGTTGATCATGACATTGGAGTGAAGCAAAGTTGCCATTCTCGGAACAATGTAAATGTCTTGATGATTGATAATCAAGATAATTATCTGGATCACTCGTGTAACGGCTCAAGGCGACACTGCATGAACAAGTCATATTGGAACCGTTTACTGATTCCACTGTACCAAACGTCTTTTCACCCGAATCAGGATCAACGCAATAGCATCTATTAATGAAACCAGAAATGGAACATTGAGTAAATATGGGAAAAAAAGGTGAAACAGTAGCAGTTGAAAGGAAAAAAATACTTAAGGAAAAGGAATATTTCCATCAATTGAATCAATTTCAATCTTCCTACTCAATGACTTAATCATGCATAAATATTGCTCTTTTAATTATTCCAATGTTAATTAGCGATTCTCAATTTAAATGGAATCATCGTCTCCAGTGCAAGTTTAATTGGAAAAATTTAAATTTTAAAAAATCTCTAAAGGACCATTTCTGTGCCATTGAACATGCAACATGATTCATGTCTTGAATGAAAAGAAGAAGAAGAAAACTGGAATTTTCAATCACTTGAAAGTCAAGTTTACTTGTAAATTGTTAATCAATTGTTTAAGAGCAATTGGTGCTTCAATTTGGTGACATGAAAAACACGTAAAACAAAAAGCAAAGGCCATCAAAAAAATCAAAAGTGAAAGGAATGACAAAAACGCTGCTGTTGGCCTTACAATGTTCAAGAGGTTCAATCCAAAGTTGTTAATGAAAAATGTTTAATCCTGTAGCAACATTATGAAACTTGTACTCTGATCAACATGTCATCAAATCACACTTACAGATCAACAGAATCATTGATCGTCAAAATGAACAAGATGAAACTTGTCACCTCAACATGGTTACTGATAACACATAATAATAGTGATCAAGATTCCAAGCAAAAGTCCAAAAGGAAGGTTAAAACGTCGAGAGAGAGGCGCAATCAAAAGGATGATTACCATTTAATTGCTGATTAACATTGACTAATTTTATTTTTAGCAAAAACTTCATGCGTAATAGTCGTAATTGTGATTAACCTGAAATTGAAAGTGAAATGTTCACTTAATTTCTTCTTCTTTTGCTTGTCAACGTTATTACACCTTGCCCATGACAATTGTAAGGCAACAGTTGTTAACAAAGTCCATGGAAGGAGGAAACCATCAACCTGATGATCAGCAGCATGTTGAGTCTGAAAGTGTACTTTAGAAATGAAAATAATCAAAGATGAAGATGATGAATGAAGCATATATAAATCACGTACAAACATGATTAACATTAACTTCTATTAATGTTAATGTTAATATGTTGCTAGGCAGAGTTCAGCCCATAAGCAAAACGTCTAAGGTTGTTGTTTAAGATCGTACCTTTTCAAGAAACGGATACAAGTCGACCCTCGAACTACTCTTGATAACTCATCATTAACTTGCAATAACCTGATGAACAGCAATTTAATCTTATCCTTTGAGTCCTCAGAAAATTTGCTTTTCTTCTCTCTCTCTCTGTCTCTTCATTTAACACTTTTCAGTTTTATTACAAGTAGTCTTCAGATGTGAAAGTTGCTTGCAAAAAATATTACAATATAATTTATTGGAAAATAATAATAAAATGTTAATAGTAACTAGAATAATAAAATATGCTGATAAGTAAATGAAAATTACAATCTTTGGATACAATCGACGCCAAATGATTCCATCAACCTGATAATGGGCAACAAGTTTTATTGGCTTACCTTGGTTCCAGCGTTGTTTTTAGGTAAACATTAACTTTTTTTTGGACGCCAAGCAACAAGTTGAAACCAATAATTAACCAATTTAATCAAGTTACAGCCAAGCTTTACAGTTAAATTAACATTTAAAATCTAAACATTTATCAGATACTTTACTCTGTCTCAATGTTGTTTACAATATTTTCCGTTTTTCCAATCAAATTCATCAAGTTTCTCCTTTTACACTCATCATCCTCACTTCATGTTCAAACCTTGAAAATGCAATGTTTCATATTATTACAGAGGCAACATTTACTTCACTGACAATCATTTTCATCTTACATGATTTTCCAAATTTCAACATATTCCAATTGAACTTAGACAAAGGTAAAGGTTAAACTGAAAACAGACTCAATTTGGGATTACAGGATTAATTCAAATCAATTGTCAAGTATTTACACATTTTTAGGTGCAAATTGACTTTGAATGGGTTTACTATTGATAAGAACAAAAACTATGTTAATGATTCAATTGTTGAACAGATGAACGCGGATGAACATTCCTGGTTCAATCATTATCATGCTTGTTGTTGAATAAAAATTGAACCCTCGGAGCCCAAACTCAAGTGTTCAACAGAATTTATCACTAATCAACATAAAGTGATTATGTTCAAAGTTCGATTAAGTTGGATTATCGATTGAATAAGGTTAACTCCAAGTTTCCTTTTATTTTCACTTTTCGAGTAAATGTTTTTACTCTGATTATTGACCAAACAAGGTTGACTTTTCGATTCGACACAAAATTGCAATTCAATCTCTTTGATGGAAACCCGAATGAGGCCAATCATCAAGAGATGAATCTGGTTAGTGAGCAAGAAAGGTAATCTTGATAATCATGATTGAGATGATAAATGTGATGAGAATGACGTCTCAATATGATCTTCAATTGTATTCTTACCTTAGCATTGATTAATTATGAAAGCGGATTAATTGATGATTGCTATCTTCAGACCAATTAATCTCACCTTAAACCCACTTTCATTGAAGTAAAAAAAGTGAAAAAATAAACAGTTTTCCAAGTATTTCTCGGTTCTAATCACTTGCACTCGTTTAAACTAACAATTTTCAATTTCATTCCAACTGTTTCATTCAAATTGTATCTCACAAATGATTTATCTGGAAATCTTATTCTCTCATTATTATGCCAATTCAACCATAAGACTTGAAAAGTGAAAGTAAATGTTTATCAAACAAACGGGACAAATCAACTGATCGTCAAAGAAATATCACTTTTTGACTTTTCCTTTTTTCATCAATACTTACCTGTCTTGTCCCATTCAGTGATAAATATCTATCTTGTGTGATTGGTTTTTTTGGAAGAAAAAGTAAAATGTCTTTAATCAAATTTGAATGGCACAAGCAATTTGGGAATTTGATTGAATGCGATTCAAACTAAATTCATAAATATCAACTGTTTCCCTTTTGTTGAATTGGATTATAAGAATTTAAAAGTCAATAGAAATCACAATTTCAATGTTTCTGCAAACTTGCTTTAGATTTGAATTTAAAGCAACGACTGATGATATAAAATGGTACAAAATGCTTACTTGCTTGTTTTGCATTGTTTGGGTTTATATTGTCCAGTCTCGTAATCACATTCAGGTTGATATTCAGAGGTTTCAAATAGAAATCCAGTTTTTACTAAAATCCCTGATCAATGAAGAGACAAATTAGTGTTGAATGAAAAGTCGAAAGCACCAAGTCTCACCTGCTCTGTTTGAACAGAAGCTTTTCCCATTCAAATTGATGGCCTTTTCTCGCTGTTGAATGCACTTTGAAGTGGTTCCATTTTGAACACAAATTAATTCACTTTCATCACAGATTAATCCATTTCTACATCGAGATTCAAACGAATTGCAACTTTCATTTAAACCTTAAATAATACGTAAAAGTTAATTCAAGTTGCAACGTAAATGAAACAAAGCATTTACCTGAAATGTAAACACAACCAGGACAACATCCACCGATCCAAATGTTGTCCACAATCTCTTGCTGTGGCTCAATGCAAATGTTAATTTTTGGACACTCAATCAGTTCACAGTTAACATTGAAATGATCGTTGAAATAGACTGAAGCCGTAGCAAACGTACAAAATGTCAAAGTAAAATATAAATGAACCAACATCATATTGAAACAAAAATGAGACTAAAATTGTTTTAATGTGCTCTTATCATTGTTGGTATTTTATTGCAATGCAAACGTCTTTATTACATCAGTAAAGAAAAGCATAAAAATGTTTAGACTCTAGGAATCCATTTTGATTGATGTTGGCCCAAAATGCATTCAAATTGTTCAATGAATATCCAATTGTTGCAAATTGCTATGAGACAATGAAAGCAAGTCTCAATCTGTTGCCTGAAAATGGAAAAGGAAATATTGAAAGTGAATGAAATAGGAAGAGAACAGATGATTAGGAAGAAGAATAAGAAAATAACTGTAAAAGTGAGTGCGAAAGGGAAAAGATGAGTTTTTTGATTGATCAAAGGTAAGGAATGGTAATGATGATAATGATGAAGATTGGCATGAAAACTTGTAAAACTTGAGTTAATCATGAAAGAAAAGGAGAAAGACTAAAATGGCAAACTGTTGCTTGCCATTTTCTTGCCTTTATCATTTGTCTCTCTTTTCTTTCTTCTTTTCATTTTCTCTCTCTTTTCTCTTCTCTATCATGCTGCGGGAGTATAGATGTTCACTGATTCTGATGAGAACGACTGAAGCGCCCTTCCTGATATAAAAGCTTGTTAGACTATTTATCATGAATATAAAAACATTTCCAATTCATGTTGAATATGTTACTTTTAAAATACATGTTAACCTATCAACAAGAACGATATCATTAAAAGTTTTATTTTTCAACCTTTCCCTTTAATCGACAGTCAATTAGCCAACAATTTGCTTTGCATTTGCAGTAAAAAAAGTTACATTCCAAATTCATATGCATTATCAAGCAAAAAGAGTGAAACTTTTTCAATAAAAAGTCGGAGAAACCGAAAACGCGAGAAAAACATTTCACATTGAAATCTCACAATTGTTTCCATCAATTAGCAAAACAAAAAATTCTTTAACCTTTTCCTCAACTTTATCTGTCCAAGTGAACAGTCGATATCATGATCTCAGATGACAGTTTACTTCACCTTTCAACATGGAGTTATCACCATTCCAATCATCACCATCATCACCATCAATATAACTCAAGCAATAGGATATCATTAATAGTGTTAACCGTGTCCATGGTTTTTCTGCTAATCACAAGTGAATTAAAAGTAGTCTCATCTAATCCAGTTCCCTCGAGCAAGGATGACCTCGATGGGCCCAATGGACAGAATAAACACTCTATTGACAATTTACGCCGTGAATGTTTTCCAGGAAGTGAACTTCGTGATCTCTGTGAAATGTGTGCAAAGGTAACTCGCAATGTAAACACTTTTCCCTGGTGTTGCACCCGACAATTCAATGTAACCCAATGGTGTGAAGAGTATCTTTCATATACAATTGGACCCAACAAGTAGCACACACTTGAGCTTCACTAGAAACAACAAACAATAAACTATTAATAAATTAATTGGTCATCATGAAAAGTCTCATCATGATTCCATCTCATTCCAGTCATCATTTGCTTACACATGCGGGTCCAAGACGCACACACCAACACCCAAGTCCTGATACAAGTTCATCTCAAGATGAACAGACGATTATTTTCTCGTGCCTTTTCAAGTTTCGATTGTCGTTGATTCCTCATTAACTAATTGTATTATTACATTCTCTTCTCTCTGCAGACAATCTACTTAATTTTATCAATTAGTTCAACTTTTATTTTCCAATTTCAAAGATTGTTGATGAAACAGCAAACAGCAAAAAAAGGTTGAAACTGATTTCAAAGATTATCCTGCAGATGAACTGAACTCTTGATAATCTCACGAGATTTATTTCTTATCATTTTAACCCTTTTCTTTATTCATGACATTATTTTGAGAATTTTTATTCTCTTTTCCTCTCTCTCTCTCTCATCAATCACTATCAATCTTATTTATTTGTCTAAAAATTTTAATAACGATTATGCTAATAATTGTCAACACAATATCAATGTAAAACAAATGAGTTTTTTTAAACAAAAAAGCTATTAATATCAACGAACAAAAATCAATTTTATATTTAAACTGATATCACGTATTAAAGTATATAAAACAAATTAAAACAAAAGTCTCTAATTGATTTGAATGCAATGATAAGTTGAACAAAAAGTCGAACATCGCTTGTAACCCTTTAATACATTGTTTATCATCTTACGATTTGTAGGTGTGAAACTCTGATGATATTAACACTTGAATGATGGAATAGCTGAACCATGTTCTTGACCTCATTTTAATGATTAGTAATATGTATTAATATCTCCATCATTCACTTTCCCTTTTAATCTCATTTGTCAACCTTTTCCTTTCTCTTGATAGGCTCACATGATTATTTGAAACACTTTCGCATTAATTAGTATTGCTATTTATTGTTGCACTTATCGAGTACATGTCGGCTTGGCTTGACTTGTAACAACTTCAGTTGTCTTCATGTGACTCTAGATTCAGTTGTTTTCTTTTTTTTCAAAAGTTCCAACTTGTTTACTCTTTACAAGACTCCAGATTAATATCAACCTGGAATAGAAAAGGAAAATTCAAAGGGCTTATCAACTGTATAACCATGGAATCATGGACACTATCTGTTGGCACCTTTTGATAGGTTGAGATGAAACTAGATTCAACCATTTTCCCCGGTTTTCCGCCTTACATTTTTCCGTTCGCCTTCGGTTTCAATGAAGTGCAAGCAAAAAAACCAGAAAAAAAAGGTGAAACAAAAGATGAAAATAACTCGATGAAGAGATTGGTGAAGGTAAAATGCACACTAAAAAGGGTAGATTAATAAACATCTAGAAATGTTGCTAAAAATAAACTTGGAATCAAACAATTGGGTTTCCATCATTTGATATTTTTTCCTGTCTTGTTCAACATTCGGTTTTACCGTTTCTTTATTTCTTCGCCTTTTCACTTTTCTCCATTCTTTTCCTTATCTCATGTTCAATCATTCTTTTTTTGACACTTAATCAATCCAATAATCTTTAAGCTAGGATTCAATGTTGAATCTCTTCTCTACCTGTGTAGCCTCACTTCTTCCGGTGAAGTCAATCAGATAAATTGAATATCATGTTAAAGATGAACGACAACAACACGCAAAGTGTATCACAATTGGTATCAAAACTATCGCTCAACTTTGAGTTCCATGACTTTTCTTGGCTAAAAGTTCAACATCAATAGGTCTGGTTAGCAATAAAAATGATAAATGGTAACAGAAAAGGTAGAAACAGATAAACATGATAGACTCAATTCAGATTGTTGATCATTTTTATGGATAACAAAATAGGCGAGACAATCATTAATGAAGAGAAGAAGAATGTAATGAAAGAAGAAGAGAAAAAGGAGTAAGAAAAAGAATTGAATTTCAACTGGTTTCCATTGATGCATCTTCCTCATGCAAATGTACAGTTTCAAGGAAATGGTCACTTGTGTTTCTTGACTCACTCCACTATTAGCTTTTGTTGGCACAATGGCCTTTTCAATATTCAATTTCATTCGGTCTCATGATTGAAAGTGACTTGAAATAACAGGTTATATAACCTTTACTTCCTTGTTCCCAATCACTTCCTCTTTTGCGCTTCCAATCCAAACCGGACTCATTTAAAATCCTTTTGTTTCTTTGGTCAACACTTTAACAACATTCCCTCGAGTTCATTATCAAACCATTTCAAGGTTCATGACTTTTGCTTCTTTAACGGGAAGCAACTTGCGCTTTCAGCCACCTTGACCTCAACTCACCGTCTAACGGTGAATCAACTGGCCATCAGTTTTCTTCCTCATCTTCAGGTAATTCAGGAAATCTTGTTCACTTTTTTCCAAGAATCAAGACACTTTCATCAAATATTTACTCTGAAAGTGATGAACGGAAAAAATCAATTTCGAACTCAATTTACTCTTTTTTTTTGCTGATCTGAACAAATCTGTTTTTTTTGGGCAATAAGGTTGTAGGCTGAGCTCGTAATTGAATTATTCTGATCTTGTTAATTAACTCGATTGACAAGTATCAAAGTTGTTCATCAAATTAATTTCTTGTATCAACCAATAAGCTCACCTTAAGGCTGTCTACTTTCAACCTACATTGATCTCAAGTTTAATATGAAGATGGAGAAGAAGATGAAAGGAAAAAATAAAAAGGTCAATCGGTAGTTGGAGAGGTTAAAAGGAGTAGAGATTGAATTTCAACATGATGACGCTCAAGCTTATTGTAATGACGAAAAAAAATGTTGAGGGAAAAATAATGAACAAAACAGATTTCTTCTTCTTTGCTCATATAAATAATAGCAGAAAAGAGTTGAAAGCTAGTTTCTAAATTTATGAGAATAAAGATTGAATTATTGAACAAGTTATCAGTTTCAAGAAAAGTTCTTTGCTTGCTATCATTAAATTACAATTGATTGCTGTAATCCGTTCAAGATGATGCGAAATGAGCAACAAAAGTTTCCCCGAATCAAACAATGAATAGTGAATAAAACATCATCATTATTGATACAATATTTCTCAAACCTACTCAAAGTTGAAAATTTCATTCAATAAAAGATTAAAACTTTTTCAATAAATGCCTGAAATGAGTCTATTAGCATTGATAACTGATAGTGTAAGTTTCCAGTTACATCAAAAGAGGGCAACAGTTGAATTGTAAACTTTACGTCGGAGCGTCAAGTCAATATCATGGTGCGGAATAGTGTAGAGTTAATTGCCATGAGTCTTTGCTAATAAACTGAAACTTTTCCTGTAAGTTGAAACCATAGACGAGAAAAAGAAAAGGAATAAAAAATTAAGTTTTTGGATTGAATCATCGAAACATTTCGTCTCTAGAGCTTTTACTCAAGAAAGATTAAACTCATTATTTTTCATAACTCAATCAATTTGCATTGAAGTTTGCTTGTAAAGAAATTCAGCTTTTGAATAAACTCAGAGTAACAGAAATAACTGAATCAATGAGAAAACTCAACCTTTATTTCTTAATAGATAGTGAATCTTAACCTTTACAAACAAAATAATTTTCATAATGAAAAAGTCGCTGAAAGTTTCCTCAAAGTCGAAAAATTTCAGTTTCTCTGTCTTTTCAAGTTATTTCATCGAGACATGTAAAGCATTTATGCATCTATGAAGTGAAAATGCCTCTGTATCGATACGAACCAAACTCTAGATTTTTACCCAAAATTTATTCGATCATTTGTTCTAATCATGAACCATTTTTCCTACTTTCTGGTTCATCTTAAACTTTTCTAGGCTTAAATTTAAAAGTTTTATCGATTGAATGTTGCTTCACATTAAGCAAGTAAAATTTCAAGTTTCCCAGTTTCGAGTTGACCATTTGTTACCTCAAATAATGACGGAAGTTAAATTTAACCATATCTTTCCTTGGACAAGATAATCAAAAAATATTGATCTGTTTTTTACCTTTCATGTCATAATTATCCTTTGCTGTTCTCACACCAATTTGGCTTTTGAACATCGTCGGTAAAACTAATCAATCTTGCTGATTAATGAGAATCTTTAACAAGCATTTCAATAAAGTCTAGTATTGTTGCAAAGTTTTGGTAAATAACAAGCAATGAATGAACCAAAATTGGCTATCATTGAGTAATACAGAAAAGGATCATTTCTGGTAGAGTCAATGTGGTCAAGGACTGGTGGGCGAAATGCCAATGAAGCTAATCCTTCAAATGTATTGAGTGTTTTACATGATGGTTATGATACATTTCAATTGATTAGTAAACATGGTTTGATATTTAAAAATTGAAATGGATGATAAAGGTTAGTTTGACAATCAATAGTTATCCAGTCAGAATCATTGGTAATATCAGTAAATGTCAATAAAGGTTGCCGTTAATTTAATAATAATTTATATTCTTGAGCTATTTTTAGCCTATCAATAGCATCATGTGTAAACTGAACTTTTATCAAGATTGATAAGCACACTTGGAATGTTAATTGTGAATAAAATGAATAAAATTGTAAAACAATTTTCATTGTGACAACAATTACTCGTTGAAATGAACATCTCGTTTATAATCGAGTTTCAAGTGTTTGATTTGCCATATTCTCGCCACTTGTCTTGATTGTGCTTCAACTGAACTTGCTGTTCAATTTCATCAACTCAGTTTATCTGAATACATCTTCAAGTCTGAAATAAAAGAGTTACATAGCGTCATCTGGTGTTTACATTTCCAACTATTTCCTTGTTCACAACTTTTCAATATTTTGCTCGCTAAAAGCACCAAATGATCAAATTGTTGTCCATGACTGTGTTAACAAAAGACAGAAAATTAATGAAACTTAAAAACATTTATAAATTTTCAATTTTTTCAATCAAACATTGGTATTAATGGAAGTCTATTTTGAAACATGAAACAATTGCTTCATTTGTTGCTCCAGTTTCATCGGAAATTTGGACAATCATTTGCATCCTCTTGCTTATTGACTTCAATTGTTGGCAAAATTTTTCACTATTCAATTCATGGTTTTCTCAAATAACTAACTATAATTATAACTTCATAAGAGTTTCCGAGTTAATTGATTAGTTTACCAAGCTGAAGTTACAGAGTCACAATGTCAGCCTTTACTGTAACACTTTCAATGCTACAATTTGAATTTTGCAAAGTCTTCCAATCCATAAAATCTATAATAAGTCTTATAAAGTCAATGTAACAAGTTTTTGGGTAAAAATTTTCACTCAACTTAAAGGGTTTTAAAGGGAAAATTTTGCACAGCTTGAAAGCCATGATTGAACTACATGTCCGAAAGTAATCACAGCTAATCAGAATTCAGGTTACTAAGAAATTCAAGTTTAAACAGGTTGAGGGAAAAACTGTTTAATTATTCTCGTTTTGACGTAAATTGTTATTCATTGTTGAATAAGGCAAAACTTTATCTTTCGATTTGAAAGTTGATACTTAGCATTCTGCCGATGCGATTTTCATTATGAATTAGAGTCTTTTCAATGTGGATTGTCGAGTCAGTAAAAGTTTACGATCATGATTGGAGTATCCGCTCGTATTAGTAATGAAAGACTTTGAACTATTTGAAATTCGAGATACTCTTAAACTGAATGTAACATTTGTTTTTGTCTTCAAAACTATCGAGCTAATTTTTCCACGGATTTGCATTCAATCTTGCGAAGACCATTTCATTTTAAAATTGTAATTTTTGCCATATTATCGCTTATAGATTCGCATGGAAAATTTCATCACAAATTTGTGCATATCTTGTTGAGTTGCTTATCAATGATTGAATAAATTTTGATTTAATCAGCCTTTAATTTACAATAAATGCTAATTAGTTTGATGCAATTGATGAAAGAGATTAAAATTCAACAGTAAACGACATTTTATTTTCAGTTTTACCATTAATTTTGTGCTTCTTAATGATCATTTCAACTAAACTTTTTCGTTACTAAAGGGTTGAGAAGAAGCAAAAAGTAATTAACAATTTTGTCCGTTTATCAGGTTTGCTACATTGTTAGTCATTTGTTGATCGTCCTTGTCATCGTCAATCAAGATCATTAATTAAACAAGCTCAGCCTAAAGTGAGAGTGAGAGAGTCAAAAAGGGAGTGTGACTTTTGATAACAAAAATTGAAGTATAAATTTTCAGTTCATTTCAATCATTTGATTCATTGTATACATTTGTCCTGCTGCCGATCACTTATCAAGTGATCAAGTCTATCGTTGATTGAGCTCTGAAAATGAAACATTTTAAAATATAAAAATTATCGTCTCTAATGATAATTAGATTGAAAAAAAGAGTCAACCGACTCTTGAACTTAATGGTTCATTTTAATGTATGCTTTTCATACCTTTTCTTGTTTCAACGGAAAACTCAATCATTAACATTGCTGTATTCATAAAGTTTGATCAAGGAATTTACCTTTTCAGTGAATTCAACAGTTTTGTCAAGTATACCATTTGATTGGCATCTCTCGAGGTCAATCATAAATGTGAATCATTGAATAAATTTGATTGCTACCTTTTTGATTTCAAATCAATCAGTTCAAGCTATCAATTTCAAATTAATGAAATCAATGATTTCAAAATCAGATAAGAGACATCAAAAGGACAAATAAACAACTATTTTCCTTAAAATCAAATCATTTCTTATTCAATGTGATGTGACAAATTGAGAATCAAATAAATAGCTCAAAATGAACTTTTAAGTTTTGACAATTTCGACTATTTGCATCGACAATCATTTCTGTGCTTTATTTTTCATCAACTTTTTGCCAGGAACATTCAAGTTTGAATTTATCAATTGAAAAAAGTCGAAATGAAATCATTCCTGGGATTTGCATTTCATTTTCGGGCAAGTGAATGAAAGAAAAGTGTCAATAAAATCGGTAAAGTTGATGATGGGTCAAACGGAAGCAGATAAGCGCATAAAAAGGCCAATCAATGTCCGGTTTCTAATGATGTTACAAGAGATGCGTTGCTAGCCAAAAGTGAATAGATGTAAAGAGAAAGGAGAAAGTAACATCAATATTGAAGGTAAAGGTTAGGTTAGGTTGCGTTGGAAAAAGAAGAAGAAGAGAAATGAAATAAAAAAATATGAATGAAATATGAAGCTTAAATAGTAATGTCGAGTAAAAGTAAATGAGAAACAATATTAAAGGTTGTTTTCCTTCTCGTTTTCCTCACTTTCTTGATACAAACAAAGACCAACTTGCTCCACTACTCGGTGCAACATTGAGGGATTGGTTGACTGTTTGGTGGCCGGTGAATACACGATTCCAAGTAGAGAGTGAAGAGAGTAAAGAAGGCGATTGGCAAACATTTATCATTGACTCAAGAAAAAGTGATGTGTGTACGTACATGTCGCTCTGTTTTGGGATGTGAATAGGTAAAGTATCGAATAGGTAAATTTGAGGTAATCAGAATAATATTTATGGGCTTCGGTGGTTACAAGGAAAGCAAAAAAAAAAAAGTTAGATGGAAATAAAAGAGCAAGAAAAGACTCGACTCTTGTAATGAAAAAATTTACAAGTAAATATAAGAATCGTTATAAGGACAATAACAATATTATTATTATATTTGATAGTTAACCAGAGTTTGAAAGGAAGCATGAAAAGTTTTTGTAGTGACAATGGGAAGAGGAGCGATTCACGAACAAGAAGAAGAAGAAGAGAAACCAAAGTTACTAACCATTTTTGTTGCTCGAAAAAACAGAAGAAAAGCGTCGCTGAATCCAACCTCTCAGACAATATTTTTGTCCTCTTTATCGTCTTCTTCGCCTTTCACCTTTAAATGAACATAAATCAAAAATTTCGGACGCATTAATCTTGAACCTTTGCTTTCCTTGAGGTGGACTCCTTTCAACAACTTGTTGCACTTTTGCTCAACTTGGATGAACAAGAAAATGAAGAGAAGCAAAAGAAGTAGAGAAAGAGAAGATAAAAATTGATCTTTTTCTTTGTTTTCCTTTTTTTCTCGAGTCACTCTTTTTCCACTCTTGCAAGAAACTGTCAATAGATGAACATCATTTTGAACAATCTTTTCATGGGTTTGAGTCCATCAATTGATCATACGATTTGCGTCAACAAAATTCACAATCATTTGTTACTCAGTCAATTATTGATATATTTTGACTTTGAACCTTTTCTTGTCAACAGTTTTGCTTTTTGCGGTAAATATTTTACCAAATTATCAAAAGCGATTTCAGTTGAAAGTTCAATGGAACCTTAAGATTAATAGTTTTGACACTTTACACTCTTTCAAAGGTAACCTTTTCGATTGGTGAAAATGTGAGAAATTTTCAAAATGTTTCAAGACAAAAAGCTTTAAATGGATTTACATAGAAAACTGGAAAATGCTTCTGAACCCAGTCCAGTCATTGGGTAAAATGATCATGAAGAGGGCAAAAACAATCAAAGTTGGACAAGAAAATGGATTGAGGTTGAGCCCAAGTCAGTGTTACTCGAAGCTATTTTTTTTAACACTGCAAGTGTTAACCCTATTGAAGAGGGTGAAAAACCCTCATCACACAGTTTCTGTTGACCATCAATAACCTTGTTTCACCTTTTGCCTTTACACCTTAAGTTTACTTTTTTAGCTTGACTTGGTTTTACACTTTTGTGCACACAAAAAGCGAGTGTAACCACCAAATGGAAAGATTATCAATCATAATTTGCTATTATTTAGTGTCTTTCATTGGAATTTGAGATCACAATTATTTGACCATTAGAAGGGCATCGGTAAACAGAGAAATAGTGATCATTGGAATTTTGAATCTACGCTAATTAAAGTCAACAAGATTTAATTAACTGCAAGTTGAAAGGTTAACAGAAAAGTTGTTGAGATTCTTGTTAGAGTAAAACAAAGTTAACAAAAGGTAACCCATCATTTTCACCTTGTTTACACGATCATCAAGTGATATCTTCAAGTTGCCCAATGGACAAAAGTGTGTAATTCGGGTTAATCAATGCTGGTAACATCATTTTCGCTACTCGGCACACCTCGTAATGTTTTTTGTTTTATTTATTTTCCTTTGCTCGCTCCGTTCCAAACAACTTTCTTACCTTTTCAAATGAATGTCATTCATTTTCATGAGTGTTTAAACTAATAAATAAATCATAAAAACAACAAGTAAAGTTAATTGCAGAAGTGAAAACATTCTCACTTTGGCTTTACACTTTGTTTCAATTTTCAGCGTTTCTTTTGGAAACTCTGGTCGGTCTTAAGTATTGACGGTTCAAAGTGTATGATGAGCTAAAGAGCGTATAAACTGTCTTGCAATCGGAAAATTTAGACTCGAAAAGGAAAACAGAGAAACAACAAACTGACCTTTCCTCAAGTCGAAAGCAAAAGAAAGAAAAGGTAAAAGGTCAACAAGGGTCAATGTTTTACCTTCCTTCCTGTCTTTCTTTTTCTTCATCATTTTGACCTTCCATTCATTTATACTTTTTCAACCTTTTCTTATAGACTCTTTCGCTTGAAAGAAAAGACTTGACTTTTCAAAACTTGGAAAATTACATTTGAGTTACAAACAAATATCAAGTCGACAAGAACATTGACGAGTTTAACCAAAATCGAAAGCCCTGCAATCCAAAAAATCAACTTTCATTTTCAATATCATGAAGTACAACTTTCTCGTTGAACCATCAAAACATAAAACAAGAGCTAAAAATTTTCATTCAGCGACAGAAATGCTTCAAAATTTTGCTCTTGTACTTGTTCATGTAAAAATGAAATTAGTTAAAATCAATCAAAATGAGCAATAATTTTTCGAAAATCAGTTCAAGCATTTAAAGCTATCAATATCATCTCAATCAACCAACAACGGTAAACATTAATCTAGCTCAAATGTAACCTTAATAATAGGAAGAAGCAGTTTTATTAAATTATTGGTCTGATCGGCCACTAAACACTTCACAAACATCAACCTCCAAAACCCTTTTCAAGCTTCAATCTTAATCTCTTTTCCTGTAGATATTACATTGTCTACCTTTTCCTCTTCGTTACTCCCCCTACTCCTCCTCCTCCTCATCCTTCGTCTTTTCTTCTTCTTTTCCACTATTCTCTTTGTCTTTCTTCCTTCCTCTTTTTTCACCTTCATTTCAATATCAACCTTGATTAGTCTTCTTTTCCTTTGGCTGGTAGTCAACATTCAACTTTACCATGTTTATCTTTTTCTCCATCCTCCCCACTATCATCATAATTATCATCATCTTTCCATATCATCAGCTCATTTAACTCTTATCCTTCTCAATTGGTGTTTTCATCTTGAAAGGTAAATTACAGTTTATCAGGAAAAAGTGGCCAAAAGAAATGATGTTCATCTACTTTTCACAAAATCCCTCACACACTGAAACCAAATGGAAATAAGGCGCAAAAATGATCCACAAAAACACATTTTTCTTCCTTAAACAGTAGACCTTTCAATTGTTGAATTTTTGTTTTGTTTTCCAAAAAAAACGAAGAAAAAGAAACAACTTATAATTGTTAACATTTTTCTCAGTCACATCTTTAACTCTACCTTTACCAACTAAAGGAAAACAACTCAAACTGTAAATCTAATTTATCATGATTATAGCCTGTGGTAAAAGTATAGTTCAACACATTGTAATCAAACCAATTTTCACCCTTGAAATATAAACGTAAAAATGAAATATTTACTCAATGAAATTGAACCAGAAAAGTCTCAACTTTTAGTTTTCAATTGAAAAATGTTTGTCAGTACATTTCGATACAATAAAAGAGCCAAGATGAGCAACCGAATCGATAAAAATTTAAAACTTATTTTCACATTTTATTTTCCAATTCGTCCAATTTGAACTGAAACGTTTATCTGTTCACTCTCGACTTGATCACGACTCAGCCTCTCAATGACTCAAAATTGTGATGTAAAGATTTTACATGTTCACCAGTTGTTGAATTAGATGTGGAACTTGTTTTTAAATGAAAACTTAACTTGTCATTAGTTTCACTAGAAGTGCACAGTTAGTACCTGAGCATTTGTAATCATTTTAAGGTGAATTAATGCACGATATTCGAGTAGGAAAATGATTGTGTCTTCTCAGCATTTAGTCAACCTTGAACCATTTCCTTTTTTTGGCCAAACTTCGATCATTATTGTATTCAATTTAGCCTGGCTCATTGTATGGTGCAAAGAGGTTTTGTGTCATCGATATGCATCAATGTGTTGAACCGTGCTGAGCCACCAACACCACATCAATACAATATATTCCCATATGCTACCCACACACATCATAAAAACAGAGTCAATATTCCATTATTATTATTATCATTATTATCGCCATCAACAACAATATTGCTTGTAACCTTTATCTTTAAAACGAAGGCACAGAGAAATCGATTGACCCAGTAAACACTATTTTTATAATACAATATTTGCTTCCCTTTTGCTTGTTAACCTGAAAGGTAAAAACACATTTTCAAGGTGAACTCTCTCTCTCTCTCTCTCTCTATCTTCTCTCTCTAAACATTTCAACAATAATCATTGATCATAATTATAAAGTGTCTTTCAAGTGCAACAAGGAAACTAAACTTGAACCTCAAGTTGACAAAAGAACCACAGGAGTTCAACGTGCCAACACACAACATCGTTGTTTCTTAAAGAAACAACGAAACTACATTTTCTTTTCTCGTAACATAATCTTGATTAATTTTCCATTTTTTAGAGAAAAAAATTCTCCCCAATCAAATTCCATCACGAATGAACATTTTTATCAGAATTTCAATTTTACAATTTTTCCGAAACTGCTTTACCTTGTCAATGTTTAGAAATGAACATTTTGCAAAAGTAAACAGATTGTATTGAAATGGTGAAACCACAGCATAACCTCCTTACATGAACACAATGACAATGATACTAAATAAATCACCAACTCTCTCCTACTCTTTACCTTTACCTTTGAGTAGCTCAAAAGAGCCAAAACCAATTCTAATAGAGTAACTTGCCAAAGGTAATATTTGATAATAAATTATCAATTGACGCTCCAAAACGAGATAAAGGGCAAGAAAGAGAGAGAGAAAAAAGAAGAGAAAAAAATATATCAAATAGTTATTCTTGACATGAGTATAAACTGGGATAAAGTGGAAAAGGATAAATATTTTTTTTCTTTACATTATTTTGTCCAACACTGAAAAGTGGTAAAAAAAGGGCAACAATATTGTTCTGTTCCGGTTGAAAATTGAGAAAAGGTAAATCGGCTTCCATTGGCACCTTTGTCATGCATTGATATTATTTTGCATTTCAATCGATTGAACAAGCCAACCAATGTGATATTAAAAGAAACGATTAAGAACCAATGTAACAAGAAATATGTAAAGAGAGCAAAAAAATGCATTTCCAAACTCACTGCTCTTTTGGTGCCAATATTGAGGTGAAATTGTTTCTCTTAAAGGTAAGCGAAAATTGAGACTCGAAAATTGGCCACAATGGACACACTAAAAGAAAAGCGAAAATAGAATAAAAAACTGAGTCGCACTTTTACGGCTGAACAAAAAGCGAAACCAAAGCATCTCTGAGAGAATCGAAAAAAAGGTAAAAAATTTTGAACCAATGTATTTATAAATATGGAAGTTTGAAAATTGATTTTACCGGAAAAGGTGTTGAGAAGAGAGGCAAAAGAGGATAATGTTTACGGTCCAAAAAAGTGGGTAAAGTGTAAGTAGGAAAATAATGCGCCAAAAAATGTCTTCTGTTACGCTTGTCCAATCTTTCATTATCAATAAGATGAAGGAATATTTTTCTTCTTCTTCTTTTCTCTCTATCTTCTTCATTCTCAGTGTCCTTTGCCTCTTTCATTTATTCCTCGAATTTCCTTTTTATTCTCAAAAAATTGACCTTTTAAAGCTTTAAATTTCTCCGTCTCTTCGGGCCACCTTCCGTTTTAGAGTACAAAAACGTCTAAACTAATCGGGCCAATATATATTTACTAATAGAGCATCTTTCAAGTGGATCCTTCATTACAATGAACAGTCTCGAGTATTTATCTTTTTTCACTTCATCTTCGCACTCAACTCACTTATCTTTATATATCTTCTTCACTAGCAATATTTAGTCGTCGCTATTCATCCCAAGTGTACTCTTTTTGTTGTAGCCTTTGAATAAATAGATAAATGATTAACTTGAATTTCGATAAACTCGACTCTTTATCGAGGTCACTTGCGATGTTACACCTTGAACAAAGACTTAACAAATGCTATTATTGTATGTTTATTACCTTTCAACTTTTTCTTTTGCGCTTCATTACAGCTTCTTTGTTTGATAAAATTTGTTTTCGTTTTTCTTACAACTGAATGTCGCTGAAAGTGTCAAAGACAATTAGAGTTGATTTACCTTTTCCTCTCTGAAAATGCAACATTTTCTCATTTTCGAGGTTTGCTTTAATGCAACTTGTGATAAACTTGTTTATGTTGAATTTTTAAATGAATAGATTTATCATTGGTTCAATTCGTTACTAAGTGTTACCAAATGACAATATTTTTATTTCATTGTTTCATTTTCAATGTTGATTCAATCATGCGGTTTATAAAAAAATTGTTATTCAATATAAATTGTCGATTCAGCAATCGATAAATTTTAATCTAAATTGAAACTGCCAAAATGATAGCTTAGACACAATCACGATGAATTCAGAGTTGAAGGAAAAATTTAACAAGTTGTTTGATTCAGTAACATTTATTGCATTCTTTGGTAATGATTTTAAAAAAAGATTCAAGTTCGATTTAAATAAGTCTAGAGTTTGAATTCTACATCAGCCATGATTGAAACACAACCAATTTCAGCATCCCTGTAATACCAGCGAATGACCAACCCATATTTACCCTGAAAAATTTGAGAAAGAAAGTATTTAGTTAATTCTGTTTGGTGCAGAAAAGGCAAATCATCTTATTTAGCTCAATGCGTCAAACTTTTGCTATTCAAGTTTCAAATATATAGAATTAGCTTTTGAAGTTTGTGGCAAAACCAGACTTCTTAATTAGAGTTTGCAATATTGAATCTTTAATTGAAATAACTTACCGAAGCAGCAAATTGAAGGGCTGCTGACATAACATGTCCGATATCTTTGAGTGGAATCGGATAAGAGACGTTTCCCATGTAACGTCCAACTTGCATTTTGCAACTTGGTGGCACCTTGAGTTGAGCAGCAAAAGTATTGGCCAGATTTTTATATGAATCTACAAAATAGCAAAAAGAACCAGAACAGCTTCCAACATCGCTCCTACATGGAATTTTGACACTTGCTTCAACACCAAGAATTGAAAAGTACCTTCTGAATTCAGAGCTCATTGTAACTTCTTCGTCTAAAGGATCGAGAAGACTGAAGTCAATCTCAGCTTCAATTGAATTGTTGCCATCAACGAACACTTTGTCACCTTTGACATTGAACTTGCGCAAAACCAATGATCTATCAGCTTGACCACAATCTTCCCAGTTAATGGCACCAAAGGTTAGCAATGGAAGTAAACAGTAGATGATTAACCGAAACATGATACAGAATTTTTTCCTAAGCAACTCAAGTTTTCAGCTATTCAGATGCAATGAGTCAACTGAAGTAAAAGCAACAATAAATGAATCACATTGTGGTTAGTTTTATACTAATTTTAGGATTCATCTTTGATTAAATAATCACGGCTTTTCAGCAGTTAATCTTTCATTTCTCTGATATTTCCACCATTTTTCCAATAAAATAATCTAAAAGCAGGAGATGAATATAAGATAATATTTTCAACGACCTTGCGAAAATTTTATTTCTTTTCAATAAATTCTTGAATATATGAACAGCATTATATCATTGATAATAATTTTTGAGCTTCCAGTGTTGATAGTCTATGATGTATCTTCTGTTGCATCATGAATTAGTCCAGTTTTCCAGCTATTCAATCTTGAAACAATGCAACAGTTGACTGAATAGCTTTTCAACTGGGCTAACACATTGTCTTGTCCGATCTGAAATGAGATTAACGAAAATCTTGTAAACAATTGAGTTCCAATTAAGTCTATTTCGTTCTAAAAATAAATTAAATTTGATTATAAAGATATGATTAATTTTTGTAAAATAATGAAGATAATAAAGCTTAGTGCAAAAGTATCGGGAAAATTCATTTTAATTACCAATCACAACGATTTATCAGGATTGCGAGTACAAACACAAATTGAAAACTCACTCTGACACGTTAATTTGAATGGAAATGTCCAATTGAAATTTCTTTGTTAATCAGTTAATTGCCATATTTCAACCATTAACACTGAAAAATCATAAATTAAGTTAACGATTGAATAATTAATATCTCACAGTGGAAATAAAGATGTCTTGAGTTATTCATTTTTCAGCTCATTCAAATTTGGAAAATATAAACACAGGTCTAATTGATCTTCAGTAAATAAACAATGAAACTAAATTACGGTTGTCAAATAATCTCTTGATTCAGATTCAGAAGTGATTTTAGCATTCTTTACGAATTTCTATTTCTCATCTCATAGTGCAAGCAAATCTGAGGATAAAATAATTGAGAATTGAGCCCATTTTAGCTTTGAAATGAAAAGAATATTTCACGATCATAATTTAGTTTCATTGTTCATTTACTTGTGAGTACTCTACTAAGGGATGAGAAGTAAAGCAACACAAAGTGATGTGATTCAGTAATAAATTCACCAATAAATTACTTATTCAGATCTTTGATGAGAACAATTCACTTTAATTATATTTGCGCCCAAATATTGAAGGCACAAGGTAAAGGCACAAATATTAGAGGCTCAAAAATATGAGAGAGATGCTCATCAAACACTGAAAAATTTTCTTGATTGTTGATACAATACCAAATTACACATAAATTAAATTAACTTACTGTTGACCATTTAAAGGGTGATTTTTTTAGTTGTCCGAGAGGTAAACACTGAATGAACACAATTGGATAAAGATAACTGCAGTGATTGATAAAAAAATTGAAATTAAAGCCCATCTTCTGATCTATGTGATTATTTAGGTAAATTTATTGACACAGCGATTAGTATTAATTGGTCAGTGATATATTGATCAGAAGATGGCGTTTATTTTCAATTTTTTTTATCAATCATTGCAATTATCTTTATCCAATTGTGTTCATTCAGTGTTTACCTCTCGGACAACTTAAAAAATCACCCTTTATATCGAAATTAAAGGAAAAGGAAAGAGCTAATGAAAAGTAAGGGAAAACTAAAGGGTGACTGATAATGACAAACTGTAAAAGGAGAAGAGACAGTTGGTGAAGAGATCCCTTACATACTGAAGAGCAATTGGACGTGAGCTTTAGTTATTCAAGTTTACATGAACTGAAAAATGAATAACTCAAGATATACACATGTACTTGTTTCCACAATGACTGATCCAGTTCATTTAAACTCGCACTCCTAAATATCCTAAACTCAGGCCATTATCATTGAAAAAACAGAGACATAAATGAAGTTCAAGTTTGCGTGGACTGAATGATGAATATCTTGTGATGAAAACAAGACCACCATTGAAATCTGGTCTTATTCATCCTCAGATAATAAACAATGAAACTTAAACATGATGTTTGAATCATCTTTTTATTTCGAAGCTGGAATTCATTTCCCAATTATTTTGTTCAAAGATTTAGACTTTGTTCCGCCTGAATAATATTCAAAATGGTTTCAGCATTCTTTAGGAATTCTCACTTGAGCCATTCATTTACATTTTTAGCTTCCCCTAGCTTCTGGACTTCGACTAGCTTATATGGTACAAAACTTTTTTTAGGCTTTCCATCACACTGTTTGTGTTTACTTTAACCAATTTTACGAACGACTGTGAGTCATCTTCTGTCACTCAATTCATGATACGAACAATGGATACTGTTTTGATCGACTCTCCTTTTAGCACTTGCAACCAAACCAAAAAAATTGATTCAATAAAATGCAAGCTCACTTTAACTTCATATTTTCCTCGAATCATGTTGTCTATTTGATTAAACAAGGCATTTCTTTGAAGTATGGCCAGCCCATAACGAAAAAGCGGATGCAGTAAAGGTTCTTATTTCTCAAGATCAACAAAGAAAATCAAGAAAGCCCAAAGAAAAATAACGGAAAATTGAAAAATAAAGAAGAGAAATATAAACGAAACAAATCAACAAATTCAATCAAAAAATTATCATGTTGATCTAAAATTTGAATTGACATATTTTATTGAAAAATGTGTATTTTTTCTGCTGAAAAAATGGTGTTGAATATTTATTTTCTTTTTATCCATTTACCTATAGTCAATAGCTTTCATTATGCTTCCACCTCTGAACCCAATTATTTTTGTCAACCTTTTGTCTACAATTAGAGCAAAGGTCCCATTGATTTCTAGTGATTCATTTATTTGAGTTCTTGGAAATATCTATCAAATAAAATTTTATTAATCATATTCCCTGCATGTGCAACTCCCTCATTAATCACATCGATGAAATTGATTGCATGTTTGCAACAATAACTAAATGCAATGTATCTATTACTCTAATATTTACCAAACAAATGAGTCAACTTTTATGAATCACAGTCAAACCCTTGTATTACACATACTTTAGACTTAGTTGCAAAAAAAGGAAGCAAAACTTATTACTCAGACCTTCGTCAGAAGTGTGACTCACACATGGTAATTCTGTTCTTTTGAATGAAAAAATAATATAAAATTCAAAGATCTGCAAGATGGAAATGGGAGCAATAGAAATCATTATTGGTCAATATTAAGTATTATCTTTAAGAATCAAAGCAGACTTGTCAATCGTTACAAAATCGAGAAGGACTTTCAGCACTTATAAGTGTTAAGTTTGCTGCTGAAAATTATGTGTTCAATTACACAGAAAATTTAGGTGCATTTAGATCATGAGTGTAAAATGTTTGGAGTACTTTGGCATGCAAGAAAACGTGGATAAAATCAAAGGAACGAGCAAAAAGTCCACAAGTCAAAAGTTAGAAATTTAACGAATGTTGAAATGAGCCTCAGAAAAAGGAAATGCCGTCTAGAAAGATTGTCTCGAAATTAGAAGTGAAGCCACCGAAATATAGCAAATAACTCAAGTACAATGATTTTCTGCTAAAATCGATACTCGAAATGATCACAAGGTCCAACATCTTGTTTCTGGATACAATTAGTAACCAATTATTTCCACTCTATTTGAACAGCATGAAAGCCATTTACTCACTAATTGCTAGTGTCCAAATTTAGTTACATAGAAAGTTAGGATGGGTTCAGAAGGTGAAATCGAAGCAAAATTGTATTCGACTTCTTTCATAAGATACTGTAACAGCACAAAAGTAAGTACAAAAATACAGTAAGAGTTATGGTATCAGACCTCAATCGATGAAAACCAAAAATATTGGTTCTTTAACTAATCCGGAAAAGTACTCAGTACAGCAATTTGTGTCACAAATGCTAGTTTTAACTTTGATTTTTGGAGTTCGAATTGGAGAATCTTCGTTTTTGGTTTCTTTCACTTTCACCTTGACTCCATTTCAATGAAAAATTTTAGTTTCGATTCTAACCAAAATTTCGCATTTTCAATATTTTCTAGTTTTTACTTTACAAAGTGATAATTATTGTTGGACTGTTTCGAAAGGTCTTTCCGTGAACATGACGTGATAATATTATAATCACTTAGAAATAACATTTTGAAAAATTAACCAGATTCTAAGATAGCAATATCATCTTGAATTCAACCATCAGCTTTCCTCAGATTGAAGCAAGTTGAAACTCACATGAAAATCTATAAACCTTAAGACCAACAAGAGCGCATTTTAGGATAAAATATGGAATTAATCAGACACCCAGCAATCAACAGTTTCAACGTTAACATAGCGCCATTTAGCAGCAAGTTGAAAGCTTGAAGCTTCACTTTTAGAAGATTTATAAGCATAAGAATAAAGGGAAAGCTTGAGGCGTCATTATTATCATCATTAAAGCCATTCAGTTCATGAAATTATCTTGTTCGAAGGTAATGATGATATGTGGTGGGTGATTCTTTGATTAAACGAAAAGTGGTCAACATGGAACAAGAAAAGTTAACTTTTCTCTTTACCTCAACATTACCATTTAATGATAATACCTTGCAGGTAACTCGAATAGCATTTACTTGTTGAAAATGTTGCTTTTCTTATTCACGTTGTGTGAGGTTTTCTTGTACAAACCTTTAATAATCATTATTCATTATTCATTATCATTATTACTTTTCACTTCTAATTTTGTTTTATCACATTTACCTTGTTATGATAATTTGATAGGAATCACCAATCATTGGTGTGTTAATCACATAATAAATGTTAACATCGT
Organism: Tetranychus urticae; assembly: GCF_039701765.1. Classification (NCBI taxonomy): domain Eukaryota; kingdom Metazoa; phylum Arthropoda; class Arachnida; order Trombidiformes; family Tetranychidae; genus Tetranychus; species Tetranychus urticae. Next base: position 15,850,835 of record NC_142958.1, on the reverse strand, counting down.
AACCAAATCGTGATGGAAAACAATTTTCCCCATTTTTAGGTGATTTGCCTTTACCGACCTTTACGATCAGATATTTTCTTCCAGAGTTTCCATCATTTTGCAAGTGTTGCCATTAACTTTAATTTTGCACTTCAACAACACCAAGCCCAAGCCGACATTAGATTACACCTAAGCTCATTATGACCTCAGGTCTTAATACAGTAAGGCTACAAACGTATAGAAGAAGAAAAATGTTACTCAACACAAAAAATAGAAAACAATCTTTTCTCTCTTCTCAATCAATTTCATCGATCATCTTCATTACTCATTGAACTCTAGAGACGTGCTTAGTGCACAGAAAACGATGAAACGCCACTTAACATGGACACACACTTCGAGACTTGGGTGGCCTTGGTTTTCACTTTTAATCACCTTTTCTTTGTGCTTTTACAGTTTAAATTTGATTAATTTTTTGCGCCTTACTTTGACTGTTTCATTTACCTTTGTACAAAGTCAAGTAAAAGGTTCATTTAAACTCATAATGATCACAATTACCGTTAAAAAGATTACGATTAACTAACCTCAATTACCTTTACCGGTACAAAGAATCACTTAACTGTTATTTTCCAAGTAACATTATTAATCAGTTATCACCATCCATATCAAATTAAAAGGAAAACAAAATGATATTGTGATGAGTTTTTTGTGTTTCACGCTTTTTCATCACGAATTGATGCTTCACTTTTAATTGTTATTTCAATATTTCAAAACATTCAAATCTCTGGAATTAGTTTTTTCTCGTTTCTAGTTTACAATCAAATACAAATCCTGGTCTTTCATCTCATCAATAGCATTGATCTAATTCATTTCTGTGTTTGTTTGAATCATCGAATTTCCATATTTCCTGTTCTTCATGTTCCTCGATTTTCGTTCAAATTAAGAACCATTTCATTTCCAATTCATTACTACCGACTATATTGAAATTGAATAAATATGACTAATTTCACCCATAAATGGATATAAATTGAAAGCTAGTAAACTAACTCTATAAACCCAGATCTTGTCACAAATTTTTGGGCGTAAATATAGAATGGCGCGTTTCTTATCGCATCACACCACCAGTTAAATTCATTTCATCATTTTTTGTCAAAAAATCAATTTCGAATGTTAATCAAATGGAAAATTTGCCAAATTATCAATTTATTGTCGAGTTATCGCTAAGGAATGCACTTCGACTTTTGATAATATTTTAAAAAAGAGTTTCTAGGAAAAAACTGTTGATGTGTCAATTGAAATTGTATTTGAAAATTGATGAAAAATCGCCTTCCATTGCCAATGATAACTGGAAAATATTGCTTCAGATCAACAGGTTGTACAAATTATCTCAATTTAATGCGTTTTTGTTTTCCATTTTTTGTTTCGTACCTTGTTATTGTTGTTGAAATTTTCACCGTCTTAACCAATTTAAAGACAATTAATTACCCGAAAAAAAAGGAAAATGAAAAAAAGGTAAGAATCGGGAATCACGAAGTTTACCTTTTCTTGTATTTTTCATCTCTTTACTGAGGAACCTTCATCATTTACCAATAATGATGATGATTGCTGATTAACTGATTATAATGAATGATAATGCATTTGAATGTCACGATTTGTTTACAAGTTTAGTGAAAACTCGCTCAACACCCTTTGGTGTGTGTTTAACTGGTCAAGAAAACGATAAGTTGCTGATTCGTTTTAAATATCAATCTTATCTTGTTTACTCAATTTCAAATCAAGTAAACATGATTGATATTATTCAGAGAGAAAAAGTTGAGAAAAATTAATAACTTCATGCTTACATTTGATCATTATTTGCATCATTATTTTCAATTCTCATTTCTTCTTCTTACCTTGTTCTGCTATTAATAGCAAGCTCAAGATAATTACCGATTGCTGAATCGTAAGAAAATATTGACCTTTTTTCAATTAATGTCAACTCATGAAGAGAGCAACAACTTGTTACAATATAACAATGCAAAATATTGCATAAAATTATCACTGATAACAGCACCTCAACCTGAAATCAGATTGTTACTCATTCAAAACAACTCATTGTTATGAAAATATTTCTTTAGTTGATTACACAAACTCAGTCAACTATCAAAAGATTAATCATGAAATCATCAAAATAATTATCGATAACCAGAGATGAAAATGAATATCAAAATACAAATCATTCAAATTAACTTGGATTTTTCTTTAATGAGTTACTGGTTTGAACATTTGAGATCTTCATATTCATATAAGATGATTTTTTGCACAGAAAATAAGTTTAGCGCTAAATATTAGTTGACTGACTTGAAGCATTTCGATGAAACGAGAAATTGCCGAAAATGCTCGCTATCATTTCTAGAGCTTTTTCTTACCTGACCTCAGTTGAAGGAAAGAGTTTGATTGTAGATCAAACTCAATTGCAATCAACTCAAGATCAATTGCATTTTTTTAACCAGATGAGGTTCAATCCATATTGTTTAATATCATGCAAATACAACAATGCAACTAACTTCAAGGTTTTGGCTTCGATTAATGTTGTTGATTGCACTGATTTACTTTCATCAAAACAATGTGTCATTGAAAAATCAGCCTTACCTGTGTTGATAATGCATCATTAAAGGGGAGATGGAAGCTATCTGATGTAATCATTACTCACATCCTAGAGTTATATTGGTATTTAAAGAGCATCTTTAATGAACAAAGTTACAGTCATCATTCAGTGCTTCAATTGTTTAATTATAACACTAAAGCATTCCTGTGTTTACACTTGAATCTGAACCAATTTCATAATTAAAGTTTCAAATCAATCATAAAGTCTTTCATCATGATTCTCAATTTATTTGTTTACTGTTTACTTCCAGCATTAATCTCTTGCGCTGTCAACTGGGAAGATTGTGGTCAAGCTGATAGATCGCTGGTCTTTCACAAGATAAACTTTAAAAGTGATGCAATCGTCATCGATGGTCATAAACCGATCGAAGCTGAAGTCGACTTTTCTGTACTCGATCCATTCGACTATGAGGTTACAATGAGCGCTGAACTGAGACGATACTTTTCAATTCTTGGTATCAAATCAAGTGTTAAAATACCTTGTATTAATGATGCTGGAAGCTGTTCTGGTCCATTTTGCTATTTCGTCCAATCCTATTCAAACCTGGCTCGTTCCTTTGCTGATCAACTTCATGTGCCATTCGACTGTGCGATAGAGAAAGGCCGTTATAAAGGCAACATCACCTACCCTATACCGACCAACGTCTTCAATAAAATTCCTACTGTGATTACAAATAATCTCTCAGTAAGTCTTTTATTGTCAGTTATGAATAAGCTCATTATATTTCTAAATCTTATTATATATTCTCTTAATTTTACAGGGTAAATATGAGCTCGTAATTCGTTGGTACTTTGGAGACCAAGAAGCCGGTTGTCTTGCAATTGGATCTGCATTACAAATTAATCCTTAAATTATTTTTTTTTCTATTCTTTGCCAAAATATCTCACTCACTTTAACTGAACATATCACAAAATATATTTTATTAATTTGCACCGAGTTGCTGTAAATTTTTAATAAAAAGTACAAATAATTTTTATCTGCAAAACTTTGATTCTGAGTTTATTTTCATAATAACGGTTTGCTTCAAAATCAATTTGCATTGCCAAAAATATTCCCATTTGTTCGTAAGCAACGAAAAGAACAAACCTTTTGTTTTTCTCCATATTATCTTCAAAATGGCCTGAATTTATGAATGTCCAATCATTTCCTTTATATGGCTCTATCTGATTATCATTAGTTCAGATCAAAGGAGTATCTCATCTCAGAAAGAAAAGGTGAAAACCGCAACGATGTCGAGCACGCATTTTGTCTTCAAAGACACAAACTTGAAATTGACTCATTGATTCGACAAATATTTTTAATTCAGGACTTTCAGATTAGATTGTTTTAAATGCAATTTTCATGCTAAAATCATCTAATTAACATGATCAACATTTTCTTAGAACTCAATCCATGAACCATTTCAATTTGGTTAGCAATCAATGGTTGAATAATGATTTATGATGAATCAATGATTAAACTACTGAAGTTTATTTAAATCTTCGTACACCAAGAAAGTACATGATTGAGCTGTTGAGGAGCTAATGTTTCAATGTCAAAATAGATCAATATTGCAAATTTTAAACTGTTTTTAAATTTAGATCTCATGAAGCAATAAAATTATACAGAAAATAACCTTGATGTGCATCACTTGCTTTGGAAGCAATACTTCTCAGAATGAGATTTATTTTCCTGGAAGCTAAATCAAAAGTGGTTATTCTGTTGAATTTGATAAAGCATTCTAATCTGATAAGTCACATTTAAAACTAATGTGAGTTACTATTTAAACATCATTCAAGTCTAATTCATCTCATAGTTAAAATCGTAGAAATTTCTCCAATTCTAGAACTAAGTTTCAGTGAAAGTTTTCATATAATGTTTCAGTTAATCGTCTTCTGTTTACTTCCATTATTCGTTTCTTGTGCCATCAACTGGGAAGATTGTGGAAACGCTGATAGATCATTTGTCTTCAGAAAGTTGAACTTCAAAGATCAGAATTTGGTCATCGATGGCAAGAGCCCGATTCAAACTGAAGTTGACTTCAGTTTACTTGATCCTGTTGACAAGGAAGTTACATTAAGTGCTGAGCTCAGAAGATACTTTAACATTCTTGGTGCTGAGCAAAGTGTTAAACTTCCTTGCATAAACGACGTTGGAAGCTGTTCCAATAACTTCTGTTATTTGGTTCAATCTTACGAAACCGTGGCTCGAACCATTGCTACTCAACTGAAAGTACCTTTTAACTGCGAGATGAAGTCAGGTCGATATTCAGGAAACATTACTTATCCTGTTCCATTGGATGGATTCAGACCATTGCTTTCCGCTCTTAGCTGGGCAGCTTCGGTAAGTTTCATTCCGTTAACAAAACTCTTTCTAGAGAACAAAGTAAAGATATACAATTTTGTTCACGATATTTCGCCTTTAATTCAATATTTTCATTTAATTTTTGGATTTCAGGGTAAATACGAGTTTATTGTTCGATGGTACTTAGAGGGTAACGAGATTGGATGCCTTGCTGTGTCAGCTGATTTACAAATCGATGTATAACCTTTTTCATCAAACTTCATGTACCATGGATAACAGATAACCGTAATTCAATTTTCAATTCAAGCAAGGCTTAAATGAATGTAAAGACTTGAGCTTCAAAAATGTTGTATATGTTATTCAAAAAAATGATGCTCGTACCCTAAACTGTATCATTATTAATACTCAGCCTCAGATTTTTTGTAAAATCATTTGAAGAAATTAAAAAAATGTTCATAAAAACTGATTTTGCTATGCTTACTCGATTTGCATTCTTGAAACTAAATTGCTGCAATTAATTAGCTATAAATTACTGAAAAATGGAAAATAAACAAAAAAATCCAAGATGACATTTTACCTACACAGTCAGGTTGGATGGCAACTTCGAGAGATGTGTAAACATTTGAATTTAAAACTTCGTGGCATTTGGATAGACAATGACTCTTTCATTGTCTTATCGAATAGAATCAATGGGAATTTTATTTTGTCAGAATGAAAATTTTGCACCTAACATGATAAAGACCTTTTCCTAGAACTCAATCTCATTTCAATTTTGTAAGCAATTCATGAACACGTAATAATTAATTGATTAAAATTGATTGAAACAATTGTCCATTAAGAAAGCTCATTTGTTTCTTTGAGTGACGATGAGTAAGCAAAGAATCGTAACTTTATGGAAAATGTTATCATGCAATTCGCCACGCGCAAACCTCATCGCACCACATGTACATGATTATGAATATAATTATCTTATATTTATCACTCACTATCAAATCGACAAAACTGATTTCAATGAAACAAGCGATTATTCAACAAAAGATTGAAACATATCAATTGTGATTATTCTGTTGAATTTGATAAAGCATTGATGAATTACATTTAAAACTAATAAGAGCTGTTATTCAATCGTCATTTGAGTCAAATTCACTGGAAAATAAAAAATTCAGCTGAATTGGTAAATCTTCTGCAGGGAAAAGTTCTGTATCATGTTTCAGCTAGTCATCTTCTGTTTACTTCCATTACTCATCTCTTGTGTCAACTACGAAGACTGTGGTCAAGCTGATAGATCTTTGGTTTTCCGAAAGTTGAATTTTAAAAATGAGTCTTTACTCATCGATGGAGTCAATCCAATCCGAGCTGAAGTTGACTTCAGTCTACTTGATCCTGTGGACAATGAGGTTATATTGAGTGCTGAACTCAGAAGATACTTTACGATTCTTGGATACGAAACCAGCGTCTCTCTTCCCTGCATCAACGATGTTGGAACTTGCTCCAATAACTTTTGTTATATGGTTCAATCCTACGAAACCTTGGCTCGCTCCTTCGCAACTCAATTGAAGGTACCTTTTGACTGTTTGATGAAACCAGGTCGATATTCAGGCAACGTTACTTATCCAGTTCCAATTGAAGGGTTTAGACCATTGCTCTCTGCGCTTAGTTGGGCAGCTTCGGTAAGATTTACTCTATTAATGATTTTAACTCTTTCTAATTGTCATTTGACCCTAGGAAGGATTTAAGCTTCAATTCAGTTCAAGACTGATATTCTCAGTGTTATACTGCAACATCCAATTGAATATTTTTTTATTTCCAGGGTAAATATGAGCTAACCATACGATGGACCTCAAATGATATTGAGATTGGCTGTCTTGCTGTTACAGCTGATGTAGAGATCAATGCATAATTGTAATCCCTCCTCACTCACCACAATTTCATTACTCACATGCTGATGAATAACAGTTAAATGTAATTCAAGGCGAATCTCGATTAATTAAGCTTGTGATACAAACACAATAAAGTTTCAATAAATTATCAGAATCATAATTCAGTTATCAAACTACTTTTATAACACTTTTGTTTAAAAGTTTGGACTTTGATCGTGGTTCGAGGATGATCGCATGATGATCAATTCTTCATACAATAATCATCCTAAACTTTTGACTGCTATTGTGGTTCAATAAATTATCCTTTGGTTTTAAGATAATATTGTACATGGACATTTAACATCGCGATTGTTCAGAGATGCATTGATTTGTATGATAGAGAGATAATGGAGATCATAATGTAATGATAAATATGATTTAAATTAGAAGGTAACTTTTTCATTACCTCATAACTGAATCAGTCACCACTCGAATTTTATTTTATCAGCAGAATTGAAATCTTTGTTCATCCCTTGTTTTGAATCAATGTTTCTCAGAATGAGATTTATTTTCCTGGAATCTAGTTTTTAGATTCAAATCACATCAAAAAATATAATTATGAATACTATTATCTGAATATTCATCGATCGATAAGATTGATTTCATTTGAACTTGAACCAATTGTTATTATTCTGGTGAATCTGGTTAGCAATATAAAGAATAATAAGAATTGTTATTCAACCCTCATTTGTGACTAAACCATCTGTAGCTAAAAGCCTCAGATTCAATAAGTAAAGGAGAGGTACGAAGAAACTCGACAGTTTAGTGCAATTTGGTAATTCAATAAGGAAAGCTGATGAGAAATGTTTTTTAGTCAATTTGATAAAAACGAGAGATGAAATATTTTAGAAATTTGTTACATTATTGACATTAGTTGATTTTATCGAGCATTTCAACTGGACATATGTGAGCCTGATAAGCTCGGAGGGACAGTACGGTGAGTCTGGAAGCAGTGCCTTTCGAACCCATGCTCGAATGAGAAACATTTGTTTTGCTATACAAGAAAAGGTTGTCCAATCTGCCAATGATACGGAATATGATCGAATCATTGAGAGTCTTAAGCGCAAGGGTAATATGAGCAAGTTAGTTATTCGATGGTTTCTGCAAGATGACGAGATTGGATGTCTTGCTGTTTCATCTAGCGTGGAGGTCCATTAATAATCGTTTTCTATCACACATTACTTATCATACTTATTAATAAATGCATTGCATCAACTCACATGTTGCCGAATAATATGTAACTTCGATTCAAGGCTAATCTCGATTAAATAAGCTTGTGATACAAACACAATAAAGTTTCAATCAACTAATTAATTTGGGTAATAAGATCATTGAATCCTGTTTGGTGTGACTAAAGATTGATAGTTATTCTTCAGGATAGACTTCTTTTATTCTATCAGAATTATAAGATTTGATTCATCAGAAATATGACTAGGCTATGATTTGTACACTATTTAAAGTCAATGTATCAAATTTTTGTGTCGAAATTGTGGCCAAACTGAGTGGGTTCTAAGAGAAATAATTAAAAAATAGAGAAGCTCCTCTCAGGATCCAGATCTCGGAGAGATTCATGAAAATAGAAGACGACAGAGAGATTCACTATATTGTCCTAAATGCACCGTATTCAATGACATTGAGTGAGTGCTAAAACTTGTTGATGATTCAGGTTGATGTTTCATTATTGGTTAAGGATTTTATGCAAAACTTTTCCTTTCAAGTAAAGAGTAAAGAGTTTTCTGTGAAAAATCTGGTGTCTCAACTGCCCCAAAAAAGGATATCGAAGTTTCAATTTTGTAAAAACTGCCGATCAGAAATAGACTTAATTTTATGAACCTACAATCATCAATTCGATTTGAATTATGACTAAATTTTTGGTGCCATTACCTTATATGGCTCGTTAAATGGTGAATCTTAGGCTATTGTTCTTTGCTTTCAAGATAATGTTGCATGGAAATTGCTCAGAGAGATGAAAATACATTGATTTAAAGAGATAATGATAATGTAACGATAATAATGATTTAAATTGGATAAAAAGTAACTCTTCTATTATTTTACCATTGAATGAATCACCATTAGAATATAAATACTACATCAGTACCAAAACTTTGAACAAAGGAACTTGAAGCAATCATGATTATTCTATTGAATCTGATGAAGCGTATTTAAAACTAATAAGAGTTGTTATTAAACCCTCATTCGAGCCTAACTCATCTCATAGCTAAAGTCCTCCAATTTTAGAAGTAAATTTCGTTGAAAAATTTCAGCAAAATGTTTCAGTTAATCGTTTTCTGTTTACTTCCATTATGCATCTCGTGTGCCATCAGCTGGGAAGACTGTGGAAACGCTGATAGATCTTTGGTTTTTAGAAAGTTGAACTTCAAGGGTGAAAATTTGATTATCGATGGCAGGACTCCGATTGAATTTGGAGTTGACTTCAGTTTACTTGATCCAATGGTCAAAGAAGTTACAATGAGTTCTGAGGTCAGAAGACACTTTAACATTCTTGGTTATAAAAACAGCTTTTTGCTTCCTTGTATCAACGACGTTGGAAGCTGTTCTAATAATTTCTGCTATATGGTCAATTCAAACGCAATTTTCGCTCGTGCCGTTGCTACTCAATTAAAAGTACCTTTTGATTGTTTAATGAAGTCAGGTCGATATGCAGGCCATGTTGCTTATCCAGTTCCATTGGATGGATTCAAACCATTACTTTCTGCTTTTAGTTGGGCAGCTTCGGTAAGATTTATTTCATTAATAATCGCTACTCTTGTCAATTGTGATTGGGTCAAAGTAAAAGATACAAGCCTAAATTCAATCCAGAATTGATATTCTCTATGTTATATTTTGCCACTTCAGCGAATATTCATTTTCTCATTTTTTCATTTTCAGGGTAACTATGAGCTTATTGTTCGATGGTACTTACAGGGTGCCGAGATTGGATGCCTTGCTCTTTCAGCTGATTTACAAATCGATGTATAACCTTTTCCACTTCACCTCATTTGCCTCACTAACTTACATGTCGGTGAATAGCAAGTAACTGTACAAGACAAATCTCAAAAATCTTGTGGAATAAACACAATAAAGCTTCCAATCAATGCAATCAGATAATTGAATCCTGCTTGTTGTGATAAGATGGATAGTTGGTGGTTCTGAATAAAATGACTTGATTCTACCAGAATTATGGTATCTGATGAATCAGTTTGAATCTGTGCTTAAAGAAAGACTTTTCTACTAGAAATTGTATTCAATGAAAAAAATTTGTAATCATCCATGATCGATCGTCTGCTTGTAGAGTCAACTGTTGATAACAATGTAAACATTTTACTCGTTTCATGTCAGCAATCAAGATATTTAAAGTACAAAGTTGAAAGGCAAATGTAACTCACAGAGTTAATTTAATTAGCGCATTTTCACGTTTTATCAATTTCAACAGTTTCCTCCATTAATTTTGAATCATTATAAAGAAGAAGAAAAAAGTAAATCAATTTGCATATAATCATAGAACCCTTGGAACTGAATGAACAGCAAACCATAAAAAATAGATTAATGTGAGCTCGTTATCCAAGAGTGTTCAGAGTCTATTAAGTGTGTGATTACCTGTGATTTAAAAGCCGGTTCAATCACGATCATGATTGCTGTTACATAAGTGGATACAATTAATGATAAGGTGAGCAGTAAAAAGCCCGGAGGAAAGTTTTACCTTTAAATTTTACCATTAGAACAAGAAAAGTTTTTTGTTTTGATTCAATGAATTGTCAAATTGAAGCTCAACATTATCTCAAGCTTAGCCACTCAGATTGACTTGAAGTGTCAAGAGCAAGAGACTACAATGGGAACAAGAGCAAGAAAAACCAGAAAAGAGGAAACAATCATTTTTCATTTCTCATTCACTGTGTCAATCCATTTCCTTATTAAACCAAATCAAGTGAGTTTGATATATCTTTGCACATTACAATGATATTCATATCGATGGATGCCTAAGATGGACAGTCAACTTAGCGTTTCTTAAATGAACATTTCAAACAAATTATTTCATTCCATTTCCACTTGGCTCTTTATCATCTTCAGTCTTTTGTCCTTGAGTGAGTAAAGTTACAAGAATAACAAAAAAATGTTGCCAAATTTTACCATCAAAAATTAAGGTGTGTAAATTGACCAGGACAAGAAGATGATGATTAGGAGAAGAGTGTGAGAGAGAAAGAAAGAGAGACGAGTTTCCAGGTAAAAATGAAAAGATTTTAAGTTGACAGTAATCCTCATTTTCCTCTCACCTTTTGTATGATAACAAGCCAGTAGTTGATATAGAGATGAGTTAACACCGTCCATAAGATGTTAATCATGTAATACCTTCAACATTTCAACGTTAACCGCATTTATTGACATCTATTTTATCCTTCTCATTTGACTTAAATGAATACTTCAAACTTTGAGCATTGAACTTGATCCTTTTCCTTCCCTTTCCCGACATTGTAACATTTTTCATCTTTACACCCTTCAAGTGGACTCACAGTTAACCCATGTTTTAACAAGCTTAATCATTTCATTCAAATTGCATTTCAACATTGATTCAAATCGCCCTTGTAATGGCTGTCACTTTTGACGCAAGTTTTAGACAAATCTCATTACATGGTCAAGTTCAATACCTTTCCAAGTAAAAAAGTTACGTCCCATTGCCAGAGTCTTCTGAAAAGTCTTTCATTTCGACTAAAAACGGAACATCAAATAATGTTCCTTTCAAATTTTTGAACCAAAAATATTTTGAACACAAATTCAAACAAAGCTAACACATGACAAGTTTCTGTCATCAAAGTTTGCAAAACAAAAGAAAGAAATTTCAATTTTCCCTTTTCATTTCAATCAAAACTTGATATTCTTTAGACATAAAAAATCGAAAATATTCGAGTTTGTTTGCAAATAATCGTCATTTCACTCCTAACTGTGAATCGCTAAATTGATTCCAAGTTTTCCAATGAATCAGGTTCGCTTGGTTGCAGGTTCGACTTTTCATCAAGAAAATGAAAAAAATGTCGAACTAAAAAAAGAAAATTTTCAAAGGTTGGATGTTATGCTTTGGAATGAAAAAGCGAATCAAGTTCATTAATTAATGAGAAATGAGCATTGTAAATGGGCCGATTAAATGACTTAATAAATTGTCGAGTTGACATTTCACTTTCCTTTTGAGTGTAACCTAAATTCACATTAACATTCATCATTGACTTGCCCTTATATTTTATTGCACAGAAACATTGATAAAGTACTTCGTTCCATTCATTTCTTTTTATGTGCAACACTGAAAATTGAACACAACACACACACATACGCATCAATAGACCCATCACAACAATGCTAGAAAGAAGAAGAAGAAGAAGAAGAAGAGCACAGGAAAGAAAAGGTAAACTTTATTACATTCATTCTGCTACAAAAGAGCCATTTATTTGGTGCCTAAACTTGGTAAACACACCTCGTGTTTTCGTCCTCATTTCACTATCAACTTGTCAATCCTTTAGCTTTCAGTTTCGTCCCTTTTTCGCTCCCTTTTTTTCATTCAAAACTCACAATGCAATTTCATCTCTCTAATCATAATCATCACAAGTTATCAAGCAAAGCCAAACCAAAATTATTGGCCCAACATAAATAATATTAACCAAAAATTATCTTGTTAAACTGTTGGCCAAACACAACCTTTTCGCACTTTAAAAGTTTAGTTTTTGTCTTAGCGTTTCCATTCACATTGAGGTGTGCCAAGGTTCAAAGCAAGCAAAAAAATCTCCAATTGAACCCTTTTCGGCTTCTAAATTTGCAAATCCTTGAACCTTTATTTCGAGTCTTTAACAAATTGATTCAATAATAATTGGGTGCTCAAAATGCATCTCAACAAGAGTTACAAAGTAACAATTTGAAAATGAGATGAAACTTAAATAACTCAAGTCTTGTTAATATCTTGTTAGTTAAATTACATGGTTTCAACGGAACCATTTGTTTCCTTGAACAAAATGCTTTTGTTCTGAAAATTCATTCCAATTCTTTTGCTTCATCCAACGAATGCAAATGAATTATGATTGACAACGGGTTAACCCTTTAACCGCAAAAACCATCATTTGTTTAAAGCCTCAATGAATTACAAATGCCTTTCATTTGTTGAGTTTCACTAACAACTCCATAATTGCTGGTTAACTGGTCAAGTTTATATTTCATCTTGCGTTAAACGGTAAATTCAAATTTTTAAAATGAAAAGTATAAATTAAAAGATTAAAAAGTCTTCAAGTTGCAGTTGGTCAACATTGAGTTTTCAAAAGGTTAAACTTTGCATTTCAATTTTAATGAAAATCGAGAAAAAAACAAGACAAAAACTTGTTCACCTTGTGATGAGCTCATGAAAATTCAATTGAAACATTTTCATTATCAATCATATTTAATAGCGCCATCAATAATTATCAATCTAAACAGACAAATGATAAGAATGAAAATTCAAAAGTTGATTAAGTTAACATGATCCATGATAAGCTAAGAATCAAACTGTTAAATTGTTTTCATTGTCCATCGATAGCCAATTGATAGCAACAATTGAACTTTAATCTCGATTCTTGTGTTTGAATGAACAGATTTGGCAAGTTGATAAGCAACAATTTAATCAATTACAAGAAAAAATGGCAAAAAAAGTTGATTAGTCGAAAGTTTTTTTTCAATTATCACACAAAGTGAATAGAAGGTCAAATTAAATTCCAGAAAAAAATCTCTTTATACTTCACCCTTGGTAGCCATTGAATCACCTTTTACCTTTCAACTGGAGAAGCCAAAAAAGGTAGAAAAATTGACGTGATAAACTTTCCTTTTTTTCACACAATTTTCACATTTAAACACAAAGCTGCAAATGAGAAATCAATTTACGCTTTTATTTCATTTTTTCACCTTTTTTCTGTTCATTTGTTTCTTGCAAGTTGATAAGTGTGGCAAGGTGCAATGACGATGTCGACGGGAAAATAATCTCATCCATCTTGAGATTCTTTTGCCAATCGTAATGAGATGAACTTCATTATCAGGTTCAACAAAAGAACACAATTTTTTACCTTTTTTCTTGGCTTGTTGTTTTGTGAATGCTAATTGATTTGGGAGAAGAAGAAGAGAAATGAAGAGAAACTGAAAAGTTGAAATATAAATCATCAGCTCTTTTCATCTTTCCTATTATCACTTGGCAAGTTGAACGTGTGTTGAGACCAGTGTTAATGTGTTAAGTGCATTTGAAAACAAAACAATGTAAACGTGAAAAGCCAAATTGATTAACATTTTAGACCTTTAATTAAGCCTTACCATTTCAACTCTATTTTACCTTTAACTATCAAATGACTATCAACATTTCGAGCAACTTTTTTCTTGTTCATTCCTTTTTTTCTCAATTTTTAGTTTCTCATCTTTGGCACGTTACATTGACACGTTTTGTTCAGTGGCGATCAGTCAATTATCCTTAATTAACAAGCATTTTCAACAGCAAATTATCAAAACTTTTCATCTCAACAAGAAACACTTCTTTTTTCCTCTCTCTTCTCTTATCATGTAAAAATCTTTTTCACCCTAAACTCATCATGAAGCTGATTATCGCATCAAAGTCAACAAGATTGTTTCTGTTTAACTTTTTTTGTTTCTTTCATTTGCTTTTGTTTACTTCATCCTTTTAATTCACTTTGATTAATCAATTCTTCTTTTCATTTTTGATTATTTAATAAGAATGAGAAAAGTTTTCAAGTTTTACCAGTTGATCATCATTGTTTATCTGATTAACAGAAAACTGTGCAAATATTATTCCTTTTCGTGCGAATTGATGACTTGTAAAGATGATGATGATACTGGCAACAAATCGTGAGATGAAAAGTGAAGAAAACTTAATTTGATTTGAGGAAAGAAGAAAAGAAAGAATGAACAAAATAGTAAATCTAAATTAATACAATTGATTGCAATCAAACATAACACCATTAGGTTGATAGAAACGTTTCAACGTGCTATTTAGCCGCACATTCATTTAGATCCAACAGCTACTAACAAGCATTCAAACTCATTTCCTTCATCAGTTTCTCATCTCATGAGAACTCTTCAAATTTTTTATTCCAAAAGTAGAAACAAAAATCGAATTTTTTTTAAAATCAAACTACAAACTCTAGAAGCACCAATTCAATTAAAACCAACCTTACACACATCGAGGTGTAAATTAACGGTTAGACGATTCTGATTTACAAAGGTTTCTGCAAAACTTAAGTCTGCAAGTTCCATCAAGGTGTTGCGATTAGAAACCTCTACGTCTTTTTGAGGTCGAATCTTGATTTATTCATTTTTCTTGTCTGATCTTTTCTGTTCTTCTCTATCAGTATCATTATCGATTCAATGTTTAGCAATATAATTGACCGCAATACTACATCACTGTGCATATATTGGAATGGCTCTGAGCTTACAAGTTATTCAATCAATATTCAGCATTGAAAAGTCAATAGAAAGAAAATGTGAAATAGAAAAGGGCAAATCTCATTGATATTCATGTAAATATTATTTGATAGAAACATGAATAGAAAATTGATAATCAAAAATTGTTAATCTTGTTATTGGTCTTGTAATATCATTATTCTGGCTGTGTCAATGTGCAAGGGTAATAAGAAGCAAAAAGTTATCTCACCTCACATCGGGAGGTTTTGTTATCAATAACAATTCAATTTTCATTTTCTTTTTTTTCGTTTTTACCTTTTTCTCTTCTTTTCACTTCTCTTGCCTTGTTCAACATCATCGTCTCTGTATCACATTAGCCCAAGGATATTACACTTTTCAAGGAGTAAACTTGATTCTTACCTATCGTTACACGGATAATGATATCTTGGACTGGAATCTTGTAAAGTTAACAAAGCGTCAAATATGGAATTAATATTTTCTCGCTTATTCTCTTCTTATTACACCCTGTAGATTAAGATATTGATCATGTTGTTGGATATAAAACTTACCTAAAGCCAATAGTTTTCATCGTTAACATTTCAATAGCAACAATGAGAATATAAAAATAGGCAAAAAAATGTATTTCATTGTGTGATATGAATCAAGGTGAGGAGAAGCAAAGTTTGAAATGAAAATTGTGATTACGATCAGACCATTATTTTCGAGTTATTTCGTTAGTTTATTAGTTTTGTACAAGTTTTTCATTTACTTTGTTTACTGTCACCTGAATGGTAAAATTGAAAGGCGCTTTTGTGTAAAGGCATTATTCCGTGTTGAGCAAACACAAATGAACACACAAAAATTGTATTCTCAGCTAATCTGTTTAATCCTTTCTCATTCATTCTGCCCTTTTCCTTATTAAACCTTAAATCAGTGACTTACAACGCTTTAATTAAAGTCATTGTAACACCAATAAGCCGATGTAGCATCCGTGCTTATCATGTTTCACTTGCATTTGTATCCAATTTTCATGTGAATGGGAAAAGAGAAAAGTTGAAAATCTTTGCTTTCAGTCGTTTCTTTCAATACAAGGATTTGTACTAATGTTATCATGTTCATCACGAAACTCATGATATTTGTTAAGCCTTGATCAGCAACAAAGAAATTAATTTAAATTTGGTTTTCCAAAAAAAGTGAAATGTTGGTCGAAGTGACATCTTTTTTTACGGTTAAGTCGAAAAGTAAAATTTTTCGATTTCAAGATTTCTTTGTTTTCTGATCTCAGGAAAGTTAGATTTGCTCAATATTGAGATTTTAGTGCAAAGAAATGTTGAAAAGTCTTTGGTTCTTTTGGTAACATTTAATTTCAAGGTTTCCTTTGCTCAAAGACCTTTGATTTTCCTCAAGTTTACAATTGAAAATTTAATTAAGAAGCGTCATTGGCACATTTGAGCTTTCAAGCTATTCTGGTTCTATGACAAAAGTTGACTCGATGTGTGTCAAGGATTTAGGCTATGTACTAAGCATACTTTAACGGTGACTAAACTGTGACTGCTCTTATTGTTGTCTAAGCCTTTGATTGTACCAGTTGAAAGCCACCAATAAACGGAAGCCACAATTCACTTTACAAACCTTTTTTGGCCTGAAATGTAAATCTGAACTTGTTTGCACCCTTTTCATATTTAAAAAAAGACCATGAAAAAACCTATTGATTAGATAGTCTTTCATTTGTCCCAACAAATGGCATAAATCAAATGCCCTTAATAAAGGCAAAAATATAGATGTTTCCCAATAAACTCAATAAATAAAAAACTTAAGTTCTTCCGCAACACGGAAAACAATCTTCCAGCCGAGCAAAAAATCCTTTCATCGAATCATCACAACATTTAGTTACCAGATTCTTCAGTTCAATTCAACACTTGATTCGTAACTAAAGGGTGAATCAAAAGTAGGGACACAAAATTTTAAACGGGATTTCTCAGTAAATATTCGACGTAAATATTTCATCTTAACATATATAATAGAGTACAGCTTGGACAATAAGATGATTATTTCATTATTGATGTAGGACCTTCCCAAAAGATTTTACGTAATATTAGATTCATGCTTACAATTGAATTTTTGCCGGAGTATTAAATGATTTTTTGTGGCTAGTTTTTATAGTTTTTTTTGAAATAAAATAAATTTCAGATAAATTTCATTATGTAGAAGATTTCTAGCGGCATCAAGAGCAGAATTTTTGTAAACAGACAAGTCTGGGGAGGTTTTTCCGCTGACATTGTCTTACTTTTTTCTGAATCCTTTGCATCTTCAACATGGGGAATGGCAGATTCGAGCTTTGTAAAATGATTTTAAACACTAATTACTGATCTTATTTGTTTTCCAAAATACAAAATTTTAGTATTAAATCGAACTGAAAAATCTCTCTATCCGTTTATGCTCTTTAATTCTATGGGGGCATAATAGTTTTTTAATTAATCCACTTAAAATTTTTGTGTCCCTACTTTTGGTTCACCCTTTATTCATTGCTGTTTCTCTTTAAAGCGCAGTCCATTTCATTTGAAACACTTCCATTCGATCCACTTATAATTTTCTTTGGTCAAGTTTTCTTTGCGTTTGTTTTTCGTTTTATTGAACTGGCTTTCTAGCGTCTTGATTCGTCTAGATTATAAAATATGGAAATTTGAAGGAAAAAATGTTGATCAAATGTCAACTTTGATTATTTTGATCTCTGCTCAATGAGCCATCAAATGCGATTAAATATTATCATTCGCAAGGGTTGAAAGGAATGAATAGGCCGCAATGTCCCTTCTCGAGGGCAAAAGATCTGCAAGGTCAAAAAGGTCTCGAATCAAAGATAAATGGGAAGACAATGAAAGTGGATGAATAAATTGAAAGTCAGTCTCACTTTCCCTTTAGATGTTGTTAGTACATAATAAATGTCTCTTTCACTCCAAACAGGTAAGAACGTACTTGAAAGTAAAGGTTAACCTGGCGAAGAAGAGCAAAACACCAAATACGGTTGGGTAACCTGTGTTAACATGTATAAATAGTGCAGGTAAAAAAATGTGACAACAAAGGCAACTTTGAAAAGTTTGATCATTTAAGCGAAGGACAAAAAAAGGAATGAAATGGAAAGAATAAAAGAACCAAATAATCCGTCGACGAACCTCTAGATTTTGGAAGAAAGAGAAAAGGGAAAAGAATGGCGAATAAAGGTGAATGTTGCAAGATTTTACCTCCTTCCTTTCATTCACATTATTCTTTTTCTTCTTCATCATCTTCTTCTTCTCTCTCTCTCTCTCTTCATCTTCTTACTGTCTTCTCTTCCATTGGCACCTCACCTTTTCATCCAGTGACAACTCAATAAACCCTATCTTATAAGATTAAAAGGCATCTCATTTGATTCCCTTTGTTAACCTCATCATCATCAGCTTTCTTCATCCTCATCTTCTTCTTCCTCTTCCTCTTTCAAAGGCAACACAATAAGTCTTAATATTACCTCAAAGGTATTCATCCATTGCATTCTTTGCGAATAAAAAAATTGGCGAAAAAAAGAAGAAGACGAACTTGTTCTTTTCCTCCTTCTTCCTCTTCCAACATCCTTGCAATGAATTTTATTCCTTTCCGTGTTTCTAGTTCAATGTAAATCTCATTCATTTCCTTCTCTCAGCACAACATCTTTGCCTCATCATCATCATTACCATCAACCAAGAGCAAGAAAACATTGAATTGAAATTTTTCTAGTTTTTGTAGCCTCTTGTCCTTTCAAAGAGCCTTTGTGCCAATCTGGAAAGTTATCACTTAATAATGGTTCAAGTGGCTCTGGTTAAAATAGCCAATTGTTGACTTTTATTAAATGATTATAAGTGTCACCCAAAGTGACCAGTACAACCTTCAAGGGTAACCGATATTATTTGAAAAAATGGTGATAAATTCATTGGTAAAACGGCGAGTTGTTGGGTGAAACAACGAAAGTAAATAAAGATTATTAAAGGGTCAATTACGAGTTTAATGGCCATAATAAGTACAACTGGTTGACAATGTAATGGGCTATTTGAGTAAATTGGCTCATCTTGTTTCCGTTTTTTCAACTTTTTTGACACTCTATTCTTATTGACAGGCAATGACTGGTTCATTTCATCCCAATATCACCTTAATTTTACCTCATAACTAGAAAAAAGTATTACTTTAAATGTTTTCTTTCTCTATCCTTTCATATTCTCCCAATCATTATTACCATTGACCTTTTTTACTTTTCTCTTGACAAGTGATCAACACTGACAGATAACTATGTTTTCTAGTGTTGATAATGATTCTTTGATGGACAGATGAAGGTGACCAGTTGAGGTGTGCTGGGTAACAAGGCAGATCAAAGATCATTGAGTGATCTTCAAGACAAGCAAGTAAACATGTTGGTAAAGTACGCCTTTAACCTGAAGAAGGCAAGAAAAGGAAAATTATTCCGATCATTGATTGCCCGAGGAAAGGTAAGGAAAAATAATGTTGCAAAGGGTTAATTAGTAAATTCAATTCCTTTGACAAGCTCAATTCCAATCGAAAAGGTTAATTATCAAATGAGTAAACAGTTGAGGCCGAATGAAAGGCGCCCAACAAAATTTGATTAATGAACTTTTTACATCAAAGTCATTATCGTTGAAATGCATTCTCAACCCTTTTTCAACACCTTTCAATCCAAGGTAAGTTAAGTTAGCAATATTCAAGGTAGTTCAATATTGAAAATAAACTTTTCATCAGATCTTGAAAATTAAATTTCTATTTGAGAGTCAACTTTAGATGAAGAAAAATTTTGTCTCAAAAGATGAGTTGTGAGCACCTTTTGTAATGATTGAGCTTTTTGGAAACTTGGAAATTCGTTTATCAAAATTTCTGCAACTTTTATCAATTTAATGATGTTTTCTTGATCAACTATTGATGTTGCCTAAAAGACGTTCAACTAATTTTGAGTTTTTCATCTTAATCAAGAATGACAATTTGAATAAAATGTTCATTAAAATGTTGATTCATTTACTCATCTTTTGTCCAATTGAGTTAAAGACCGTTGATTAGGTGTTTCAATAATCATTTCAATTCTGGGTGAGGTTAAAAGGTAATCAATGGAAAAGTTAATCCAACAATTATTCAAGAAAGTTAATGAAAAGGTTGCAACCTGCACAATTAGTTTGCTTTTACCATTAATCGAAACAAATAATTGAAACGATAATTATGTTAATCTTTCATTGAAACCATTTAATTGTGACTAGTCAATTGAGTCACATCATTAAATGATTAACAAAGAAGTCGCAATGAACGCAAATATCTATTGGGTGTAAACCCAAAGTGGACAAACCAAGAGACGAGAAGGTTCATTTTCTTAGACTTTGTCAACATGAATAATTATGTTAAATGGTATTCAATTAGTTGAGCCAAATGATTGAGATGATTTAATTGCTATAAAATGAACTGTAAATGACAATGATAATGGCCTCACTTTGGTTAGCCTCACTTTTGTTTCCTCAATAATTAATATCTTTTTCCGTTTTCGTTGAAAGTCATCAACGCATTTCAACAGAATTTCAGTTTCTTCTCCTTTTGAGTTCAAAAATATTCAACTGGCAACTCTTGAAATTCAATAGCAAACATGCCAATTATCTGTTGAAAGATGATTAAGTTGCAACGAAAATAAATAATCAAATTGATCCGATTTGTGAGACTAGAATTTGAATTTAATTTCATGTTTTCAGTTGAAAGTTGACAAACTTTTTCACTCTTTACATTAGCATAATAAAAGTATCAACATCTTTTACTAGTGATGGGTTTGCATGTAAATAGTAAAATAATAAAGACCATAATTAACCGTCAATTAAAAGCAAATTTTATCCAGTGATGAGGAAAAAATGTTGAACCTTTTTTTCTCATCATCACCTTTGCCTTCTTCCTATTTTTAGGCTAAAAACTGTTGAACGGCCGATAACATTGGAATACCAATTAGATGATGAAAAGGTCTACAAATGAATGAAAATTAACAGAAATCAGTTTCACCATGAAAAAAGAAGGCCAAGCGAAAGGAAAACGGAACTGGGAAGAAACTTGTTTACCCTCAACAACAAAAAAGAGCAACAGGTTGAAATCAAGTTAATCCAAGTAACATCTTCATTTATCCCAAGTGACATTTAAATATTAGACTGGTGAAGGTGTTTGCATAGGCGACGAGTTTACCTTGGATGATGACGATGATGATGATGAGAGGTTCTCTAATCCAAATTGATGCTTTGGTAAGCAAACAGACGTAGCAAACCAGTGCAACTTATCAAAAGTCAAAAGGGACAAAAATAATTGACGATCAAATAGATATTAAGCGAGAAACAGTGAACCGTGAAATATTATGCAAATTTTCTTGCTACAGGTTAACATTCAATTTGCTTTTTGTCCACATCAAAATTCAGTTCAATCTCAATCATTGATACTCTTTTACCAATCATCATCTTCATCCTCTTTCCTCTACTTTGCCCGTCTTTTTGTGTCAACGGTAGATGATGATGATGATCTCCTTTAAATCAACCTTTACTTCATCTACAACTGTGACTATTCATTTAACGTTTAATGAAAGAGTTTTGTGATTTTCCCATCAAGGGTCAAGTGTTTTTGGTGGTCTTTGTTTTTCATTGCGTTTTACCTCAAATCAAAATGTTTATTAATCTCATTAAGTTGTCATTATTGATGACATAATTGTATTGCTTTGAATCATTTAAATTTGTACTCAAAGGTGTACCTCAAAGGCATTAAATGTCACCATGTAATCAAAGAGGCTCATCTAACTGATTGTCATCTCTTGTGAGGCTCCAAACATGAACCTGATGCAATTGTGATAGTCTTTTGGTGTGATTGATTGATTTATATGTCAATCTATATTTATTTTTACCTCTCAATTCAAATGATGGCAATGTTGATAGTAATAGTTGATGGTAATCAAGAGCAAGGGTTGACTACTTGATAGCATGTAATTTAATTGATCCAAAATTTGATTAAATATGCGATAGCGAATGAATGTAAAATGAGATAAAAAAGAGATGTTTTAACATTTTATTAAAACGATGATGTAGATCTGTTGCTTCAAGTTTTCATGTTCATCAAAATATTCATCAAAATGGCCTTTTCGTTGTTGCCATGAAATTTTCATCTTTTCATTAATTACAGCATTTGGAGAATCTTTTCCAATTCCTTGAAAGATCGATACAGAATCCAGGATTTCCAAAATGCTTGTTCTTGTGCGATCTATTCTGCTCCATGAAAGTTACAATATATAGATAAAAATCAAGAAATTTCAACTTTTTTCTCATTTCGAAACAAAAAGAATAACGAAAATTCAAAACATTGGAACAAAACAAGAGGAATGATTTCGTTATCTCATGACTTTTCATTTAAGTCTCTAGTTTTTTGCCTTTTCCTTTTCAGTTTTTTCTTTCGCCTCTTGAAATTCATAAAATTTTAAACAGTAAATCACAATATTCGAATTGCTGTATTTCTACTCTTCACCAATAGCAAGGAAACTCACGACTTTCACAGCTTATTAGAAGCAGAGCTTTTGACTTGCTTTCCTTTTCGCAATATTTACCTTTTACATTGATTTCTTTTCTTTACTAATTATCTTCTTCTGAAAATTGAAATAAATTAAGGTGTGATCAAGACACAAATGGACATTTATTTCGGCTTTTGACCTGTTAAAAGGTAATGCAATAAAGAAGGTAAAAGATCATTTATTTTATAGTTTCAAGGGTCGATTCTTTAACCTTCCAAAGACAAAGTTAATCAATTAGTGAGCAACTCAGAGAGGAGCGTAAATCTTGACATAATTATTGAAACTAATAACATACAAAAAGATTAACCTTGATTTAAATTCAATTTTCATTAATGAATAAACTAATGAATCTAATAAAGGCAATGAAAGTTGGCGAAAAAAGTGGTACCTGAAATCGCAAAAAGTAAAAGTAACTTTTTCCTCTCTTTTCTCCCTTCTTTTCATCACAACCAAAGCTTTTGATTTGCTGGTAAAAGAGGCACAAGAGTTGCAACCAAACCAGGAATCGCAAGGTGAAAAGTCACAGAAAACGTTTGAACATCTTTTGAATTTACAAGTCAACTCATCATTACCATCGAGATAATTATCAATAAATTAGTGAACATAAAAAAGGTCTAATTCATTTGAATCTCGACACGAGGCAAGTTCAGGGCTCAGTAGATGCTGACAAATCAGAAAAAAGGTGAAAAAAGGACAAAAATTCATTTTCCATTCACGCCCATGCAGAGTCCCAGGGCTTAATGATGAGACAAATGGACGTTTCAATAGAATTTAAATTTTCTATTTCAACATCATTAATGAAAAGCTGTAATTTATCTCGTCTATTCAGTAGTTGATGCAAATTACTTGAATAACTTGTTCAAATGTTTATTGAAAGAAAGGTTTGTTGCAGCAAATAATTGCATAAAGCAAATTGAATAAAGAAACCAGAAAATTGATTTTGATTAACATTTTATTGTTAACATTGACTTAATGACTTTAACTTTTCATTTAAAATGAACGCAAAATAGTTTATTGATAACATCTAAACGTGTTAACGAGCTCAACGTTTGTTTCAAGTAAAACTCAGGATAATGATAATGCTAATAAATGAGCAAATAAAAG
This sequence comes from Tetranychus urticae, assembly GCF_039701765.1. Taxonomy (NCBI): domain Eukaryota; kingdom Metazoa; phylum Arthropoda; class Arachnida; order Trombidiformes; family Tetranychidae; genus Tetranychus; species Tetranychus urticae. The sequence continues at coordinate 15,826,918 of NC_142958.1, read as the reverse complement.
AGGTTAGATAATAATAAATGTTGACTGATAATTATTATGTTAAACTATTTAATGATAATAGTTTGGTTGAGGTAAGAGTAGATTTGAAAAAACAACATTCATTTCGTGTGTTAATCTTTTGTTCATCACTTTGAGTGTTGATTTTGTTGGCCATTTTTCAGCTTCACAAATGCAAACTACAAATGCCACTTTTTCAGCCAGTTAAATGGTGAAATTGTTGTCCACTTTTTTTTATTACCTTTGTGGTAATTTAATAATAACAGTGATAATCATTTGGTGTCTACAATGTGCTAACGATGCTGGGAAAACTTGAGTGCAAAAAGTTGAAATAACAAGAGAACCTTGAGAAACTGAAACATTCCTCTAATCCGGTTGAGACTCGGAATGGACCAAAATGTTAACTTTAATTTCATATTTTGCTAGTTTAGTTGAGATTTCAAGGTTGACGAAAATTCTGAAGTTCTGTAATTCTTTGATTCCAATCGTTTCAATAAATATTTAAAACGGCAACAGTGAAAATGAGATTCAGGCGATGAATGGAAAGTTTCTCAACAGTTTTCTGTTTTCATTCAAAGGTTCAAGCTCTTTATAAGAAACTTTTGTTTTCAAATCATCACAAAAACCTTATAAACGATCTCGTGCATCAATTTTCAATTTGAATTTTGTGTTTTAGATTTGAATAGTTTATCATAAAAATTGGTTTTTAATTTTCTTCTCAAAATTTTCACCAATTTTACACCATTTTTATAGACTTTTAGACTAAAATTCATCATTTCTGTCTCTTTTGTATCTTGATCTGCTATGAGTAGGAGGACCTTCAATTCATTTTATAGGCTGAAGAAAGTTGCTCAGTGAATCTTTTTTTCCTGTTACATCCTTTTTTGGGTGAAAAACAGTTTTAATTGTTTCAATGGTTATGCTTGTGATGAAGAGCTGAAAGCATGAGTCGAAATGTAATGAATAATTTGCATGTAATGAAGTTGAGTTTAGTCGAGCTTGAGTGCATTTAATTGACACCTTTTCGCCCTTCCTTTGCCACTTTATGCTTCCAAATGAGATCAACCTTTTGTCCACAAAGCTATTTGGTGTCCTGTAAGTTCGCCAATTTTAAGCTTTAAAACAAACAAAGAGTCCAATCCTTTTACCACTTTAAAGGAACATTGACAATAATTATTTACTGCTTTGGCAAGTAAATTATCAATTTTGATCAAGATATTCGTGTACAGCGATCAAGCTCAAGCTGAATTAATTCAATGTTATCATTTTGGAAGCTTGTTGTAACAGCTTGAAAAGAGATGCAATGTCTAGTGCTTTTATTGGGCAACTAGTCCGAAAGAAATGTCCAACAGGATAGTTCTGTTTCAAGCTAAAGATAGCCGAAAAATTATTGGACTGATACAACAAGCTTCCAAAATGATAACATTGAATTAATTAATTCAATGTTATCTAATTTTCTTCTTTCATCTTAAGCAGATCGCCAAGACACGCTTGAAGAAGCTGTCAAGGATCTAACTCAAAGAGTCAATCTTTTGGAAATGATTATCCAGCAACAGAATCTTCGACTAGTTAACTTGGAAGCTGCTAGTCAAGGACACGCCATGGCCATGATTAACCCAGAATATCCAGTTGAATGGTCGTTAAAATCACCAAATGATTACATTCGTTACGCAGAGAAGAAAATACACAATTTACAGCGCGATAATGAGGTATTTATAGCTATTATCTATTGATAATTTTGAATAATTTCAATCTTATATTTTTATTCTCAGTGGCGTATGAATTTTCTCTCAATTCAATTCGATGGATTGACAAATAGCTCTAAAGAAATAATTTTGAACGCGATAAACAAAACAAGGATTTCTGTTTCAAGCATTGTCAACGTTATAGCAAAAGAAATATTAGGAGTTAGTCAAATTACAGAATTTACTGTGGGCTGCCATGGAATGCCTGTGGCCACAGGTACACCTCAATCTCATTCACGCATTCCACTAGATGAAAAGGAAGAAAATAAGCTACGTGCGATCTTAGGATTTATCGACAAAATATTTGTCTCGAAAAAAGGATGGGAGTATTTGGTAAGACGACCAGTGAATCAGATGGGTCGTGAATTCAAGTCTGGTAAGCGTTCACAAATTCAACCAAATATATCATCATATTTTCAGCAAAAGTCAACAAGTCTTCCAAGCTTGAATTCACCAAGACCCACCATGGCCATACATGCTCAAAGTTCAACAACTGAGGATAACTCAAGCGAGAATTTTTCATCTAGCGACGCTCTCGTGACTTCAATTACGCCATCATTGCCAAATATCAACAGAGTTCAAAGAAATGCACCCTACCCAACCAGTACACTAGACTCCTTTTTAGGCCTTACTCCGAGACGACAAACAGCAGAAGCTGCGGAAAGGGAAAAACGAATATTGGGTTTGATTAACCATTCTTAGGACGAAGATTACATTTCCATGATGTCTACTCAATATGGCCATGGCTAAAGAATATTTTTTTGAACAATTTTATCAACAGGAGAAAAGCAGAATTCTTACAATTTCATGTTAAAATGTAAACCAAATCATTACAAGTTCATATCAAATCTTTTTATTTTTTCAACGCAATTCTTTTCATGAAAATAAAGAAATTTTAGCAAATTTATTCGATCAGAGTGCTAATATCGTGATTTATTTTGAATAGCTTGTTTTCGATTCCCTATCAAGATAATCCAAAAAATTTACTATATTCAGAGTGTGTTCTTATACAATTTTTATCCCAACTTTTTCAATTTCATTCATTTTCTTCGGTATTATTTTATTCAACTTTGACTGCTTCCTTGTTAATCATCATCTAACCTGAGTTATGAATATGATATGATCATAACAACTAAAGATTGATTACACACCATGTCCATACTATGTCACCTTGAAATCTGATGCAAGATATTGTATTGGAATCACAAAATTGTCGACAATATGCCACTCTGTTTCTATTTCATTGTTGGCAACCTCTAGCTTTATGCGTTTTATGGTCTTGAACTAGATTTGATATGGCCTGAAAGATCCCATACCAATCACATGACAATAAATAGCACATCCAAATGCATAAATTGAAAGTATCATGAACAGTTCTTATCATGTGTTTAAATTGGTTTTGCCAATAGCTTCTATCTATTTTGCTATGGAAGAAAGTTAACGCCTTGTTATGAAAATGCTCAAAATGCATTGCAATGTGTTACCAAGAAAAATAAGCATGTCCACAGCAAAATCAAGCTACATTTTTAACCCGGGAATTCAGCTTGAGCTTGATCGCTGTACACGAATATCTTGATCAAAATTGATAATTTACTTGCCAAAGCAGTAAATAATTATTGTCAATGTTCCTTTAAAGTGGTAAAAGGATTGGACTCTTTGTTTGTTTTAAAGCTTAAAATTGGCGAACTTACAGGGAACCAGCTATTTACTCTACAAATTGTCTAATTATCTTTGTCAATTGAGCCTCATTTGTGTCAAATAATTGTCATTGACAAAAAGGTTTAGAGCCACTTCAAGCAAAGGATGAACGCGTTTAAATATTACTCAAACAACACAATTCTTGAAAATTCAATATTCAACTAAAAATTCGTTGAGTGGATTACCTTAAATCGTTAAGATGGTTGAAAGTAAAGTCATGAAAATTGAGCGTGAAAACTGCAAACTATCTTTAGACATTTATCATTGATAATTGTAGTAATTGAATTTTTGCCCGAAGACGAAATTGCAGTGAAAACTTGTTTATTCAGCTTTAATGAAACATTATTAGAAACTTCAACATCTTATTGAAAGAAAATGAATTGACGATTAAGAACTTGATTCTTCCCTATTGTCTTACCCGGATGTAAAGGTAAACTGTATTGTTTTGTGAAAATCATTTTACCTTTTGTCATCTATCAATGCTAAGTGAATATTAAATTGCATATATTAAGGATAAACATTATCGACTTTTGTCAACAATTCCGGTGACAAACGAGAAACATCGAAAGCCACAAAATATCGCCTGTTAATTGGCTTTTAAAGAAATGTGCAAAAAATGGAAAAGCTAATTGAACTTGAAATTTGAATGAACGCCCAGAAAGTAATTTGTTGACTTCACGATTCACTTCACACAATTAAATGGCAAACAAACAAATCGCGTGCCAAACCGATTTTTTTTGAAGAAATTCATTTTCATTATTTTCCATTTTCATCATTTCCATTAGCTTGCAATAATAAGTCATTTTGTATAATTAATTGAAACAACAACAAACAACGACAAAAGTCTTTACAATCAAAGTTTCCAATCGCAATGGAAACAATTGCGACAAATTTCAGAGGAAAAGGATCCGTTCTTTTGGACACTTTTACCTCAACATTTTTCAATTGAAACTCTAAATTATGACCTTTTCTGTTTTGTCTTTTTCCTCTTTTCTTTTCATTGTTGGTCAAGATTAAAATTGACCACACATGATGTGATTCTTTTCGTTACCTTTCATTTAAAGGGCAATTTTTCTCTTCCATTTTCTTTTACCTGTTCTTTCAAAATCCTTTCCTTGTTCAATCAATACTTTTCTCTTGCTTTCCATTCAGTTAAACTTGTCACACGAAAAAAGGTAAAACGGAACAATTTGATGGAAAAAATCAGTTTAATTGTAGATTTTAGGATATAATTTTTTCCATTTTTTATTTACTTCTTTTTCTTTGTCCATTCTTGTGTTTTCAGTTGACAGCAAAAGTGGTGAGTAGTTGTACCAATATTAATCAAAAATATAGAGAAAGGTTTCGTTTTCGCGATTTTTTCCTAATTTTCAGTCTTCATGCTTCAAACGTTATCATTTGAAAATGGAATGAAATTCCTTGAAACAAAGAATCTGAATTTTAGTTAAAGATGCTTTTCGAATTTACATTTATTTACAATTTAAAAAGATTCAATGAGTTCTTAATTCATCACATTTTCCGGTTAAAGTGTGGATTCGGAGTTTTTGTTTCAATTTAACAAAATTTCTTGCGATATTCAAATTTGAATGGAAATGACATGCTTTCAAAGGCTTTTAGTTCGGCATAATGCTGACAAAATAAACTACGAATTCAGAAATTGGTGAAAGCAGAACAATCTAAATAACAGTTTCATTCTTTTGAGAAACTATTCTTTTAATGAAATTGTCCAAAGTAGTAAATAAAACGGAAGATTGAGTTTTATTGTTGAAAAACTTTTGAACTTTTTTGTCTTCATTTATAAGTTTAATATCATAAACGTCGGCCGCTTCCATTGAAACTTGCCTTTAACTGTCACATAAATATGAAAAACTTGAGCAAATCTTTTGTGGATTGGAATAAAAACAAAATTAGAATGCAATTGACCATTGAACTGGTCAACAACAACATTAAACTGTCTCATTGCTTTTTCTGAATATCAATATCAAAACAACATGAAATTACTCTTTATATTCATGAACATTTTAAAATTTTCCATTTCTTTAAATTCGCCTTTCAAGTGAATACGAAAACCACAAAATTTGAACGAATAGAAAGGCCAAAATTAGACAAAAGAGTGGGCTTAAATAAACAGATCATTTAAAATAATAGCACGAAGGTGTCAATTGTGTCGCACGAAGAGAAGTGTAAAGGCTCATGCAAACGCCTTTTCACACCTTTTATTACAACCGGACAATGAGGGCTTCAGCAAGATTGACCAAAACAATGGCGAACACGATAAACTTTGAATATTATTTTATTTTATTCTCTTTTCATTCACGAAAAAAGAAGAAGAAAAAACTTTGATAAAAGGGTCAAAATGTAAAATGAGAATAGACTGACCAGTGACATTTATACCCTGAAAAGAATACGGATAATCAAAGGGTTTACCTACCAATATTATGATAAATTATTGACTATCGGAATAAGCTGGGTTCCTGTCAACAATGAATCAACTGAATAATCCTTGAATATGAAATTACAAGAGAAAAAGAAAAGAGAAAAAATGGAGAAAAGATTATTTCTAAATCATTGTCTTCGAAGTTTTCTTTTCGCCTCTCTATTCATTTACTATTTACCTTTCTTTACCTGAACAATGTGCACACACAGAAAGTACATGTATTTTCTTACACATTCATTAAACTCGAGAAGAAGAAAAATGAAAAAATTTATTCTTCTCTTTGCCTTCCTCCTTCACAAGCTTGTTCAAATTGAAATTGAGCCAAAATAATCAAAATGCATTGTTGGTCAAGAATCTTAAGTCTCAAGACTGGGCGATAAAGAATAACATGAAAAAAGAAGAGAAGAAAAGAGTTGAATTTTTACATCTTATTCACCATTTCTCCTCCTTCTTCACCTTCTAACATTTCATTCACGCCTCAACCGATTGTCTTGGTTGCCCATTTAACTGCCATTAGCTTGGCTTATTTACAGCACCCAAAGTCGCCTTTCAAGTCACAAGTAACCTTTGTCAATGGCCTAAGTCTTGCAATAAAAAGCCAATCTTTTCCTCACTCCCAATCACCTTTACCTTTCACTGAATGTGATCATTCCGTGAAACCACCAAAAACTATTCAACTTTATATGTCTTTAACAGAGACTTAAATCCTTGCATTGGTCAAGTAGTGCCAATGAGAATATTTAACAACCATTATTTACATAAGCTTAACTAGTCAATATGTATTTTTAATGGATTACTCTTTATTCGGACTTTTGATCTTTTTCTTGCTTCTTTTCTTGACCAACAAACTTGGCTATTATTACGTTGTAATGGTATTCTGTGGTAGCAAAGGCAATGGTATTAAGAGCATTTAATAACATGAATTGGTCAATTGTTGTTTGCTTGATTGCTTTGCTGGTAAAAAGAGGAAAAGATTGTGTTTTTCCTAATAAATTTACACTAATTTATTGACTAAAAACTGTAATTTAAAAGTAAAATTTGATACTTTTTTTGTGCGCCTTTTTCCTCTTCTTCTTTGGTCAAGAGCATTTGAATAAAATGGATTTACAAGGTAAAATTGTTTACCAATTGTGCTCATATATTATGCAAATCAATCTTGTTTTCTCATCATATTTCACCTTTATCAACAGAAACATTATCACAATTTAGAGGTAAATTGCACTCGAGATATAATGAAAAGTATTGAAAACCCGTGCAAACCGTTTTGTAGTCGCTTAACAAGAGGCAAATTATCTTGCATTTAAAGCTTACTTTTGAAAATTTCATTAAAAGTTTTTTAAATTGTTAATTAAGATCAAGATACAGGTGGCAACAATTTCAACTTTATTTTGCTTGTCAAATCGCTCATCTTGTGTCCATGAAAATTTATTTGAACACCAAAATGCATTTTGGCCATTGATAGAGTCGACTCGACACGGTCTTTTTAATTTTCCTATAAATTTGACCTCAATTATGATTGAAGTCATGAAAAGGGAAATAATTTTAAACGCCATCGATTCAACTATTTTTCGTCGCTATTAGAGCTTCAAAATTTGATTAAAAATTTCTTACAAAGTACAATTAATTTTCAAAAATTTGGTTCAAAACAATTTAACGGACTTTTTGCAATATTATTGTAGACTGACAAAGTTGCTAATAGATGGCGCTACAGCAGTTGATCTCAAAAACTTCAAAAGCCAAGCTCGAAGCAAATATTGTGTGCAAATGTAACAAGTTTTTTAACGAAACTGATTTTCTCGAGTTTTCCAATTTTCGATTTTGCTTCAAAATCTTATGCATTCGAACATGATTTTTGTTCAAGTTTTTAGTGTTTCAAGATTCAAAGAGTAAGTGTTTTCAATTTAATTTTAATCTCGACTGAGCGCAAGCTTCAAGATTTGAGATGAAAGTCGTGAATCAAGAGTGGTGGGTTGAGGCGGGTTTTGATGAACATAATGTTGTAAACGAATCAAGAGACTTTTGATGTTGATTTTGCTCAAGTAATATAGTGAATGAAACACGCTTCATAAACAAGATTTGACAAGATTTTCATTGGTAATTGTTGATTCTTTTTGTTGCCCGTGTTCAATGAATGGCAGATGCATACAAAGGTACATAATGTTTATTGGCTATTAATCGAGTACTTTACCGTTGCGTGTTAAACAACTTATTCAACTATTTTAACGGATAAAAAAGGTGGCTTTTGTTTTTTTCTTTGTGTTTTCAGCTTTTCCATACTTGTTTACGACATCATTGAAAATTGAAGAGTCAGTTAAAGATTGTTGAAAAGTAACATGAAGAGTAATCATGTTGGACTCTTGTATTTGATGAGATGATGAGAAGCAATGGAAAGGAAAAACTGTTTACGATCACTTTTTTTATAACATTTACTTTGTTAATTCTGTTTACGTTCAACATGGCAAGATTGGTCTAGATGAGTGTTGATAACCTAAGGTTAGATAAAGGTTAAATTTGGATTGACGTTTACCTAAAACAGGGTCAAAAGTGAAGTTTAAGGAAAAAGTAAACAGATCAAGTAAAGATTACCTGGTGAGATTTGCAAATGAAGATAAAGGTAACGAAAGATGGTGAGGGAAGTGAGAGAGAGAGAGAGGAAAAGATGTGCAATGCCATAAGACAAGATGGAGGTGATGAAAATAGAGATGAAAAAGTGTTCAACTCAATAAATGGACAAAGATTGATATTGAAAGACGCGTGTCTTACCTGAGTCACTTCGTGAAAACATTTACACTCTTTTTTCCAGTCAAAGTGAACAAAAAGAAGAGCCAATAACACACGAAAACAATAATAGAACCACAGACATTTTAAGGTCAAATCGTAATTTATTTTAACCAAAAGTGACCAAAAGATGAACAGACATGGAAAAGCAGTTGGATAAAGTTGGGTTAAACGGTGTAAACTTGAAAGCAACTGCACATGATGTGGGTAAAGTATGGTCATTCGAGTGACCACCAAATAATAATTGTCTCTCAATGCGTTGACATATGTACAACAGAATGACATTAATAAATTGTCTGCTTAAGAAACTAAATTATCTCAAAGGTCAAGCTTTGTTTCTTTGAAACTGTGCTGTCGATGAAACTTTTAAAACTAAAATAATCTTCAGAAAATTATTCTTACGATTGATTAAAAAGTCAACATTAAACTGCGAATTTTAATTTTTGGCAAATTTTGAGGTCCGATGAAAAGGATCAATGTGTAAACGAACTAACTGTCGATCTAAAAGAGACTAAATTTTGAACATTTTCGATATTTTTTCTTTTGTTCGAAAAATAAATTGGAAGTGAAAACACGTTCAAAGGTAACCTTTTCAAGTTAATCAAATTAAGTTGATTAAAGGTCAGACTTGCGTTGAGTTGAAATGTTGAACGTCAATTATTTGTTGAAAAATGATGGAAACTCTTTAAGATTGAAATGATAAAAACAATGATTTATATCCTGATATTATGTTGACTAGCCAACTGACCAACGGAAATTGTAAACAAAAGTAAATTTAAAAGTAAAAATGATTGGAAATATTAAATGAATGGAGAACAAAAAGTAAACTGAGAAAGTAGAAAATGAAAGGAAAAAAACATTTTCTCTCTCTCTCTTTCCCTGCATAATCATCATTTATTGCATTATAATCATTATATCATCGTCATCCTCTTGATCATCATCGTGTAAAAGTGCGTCTCTCTGAGGTTATAAAGTGATTTGGCGCTTAAATGATAAACCTTCAAGACAAGGCACGAGACTGGCACACAACATTGGTAAACAATTTAACAACTAAAATGCATTCTTCAAGTAAAAGTCTTTTCAGTGTTACATTGAAATTACCATTGAAAACACCAACCAACCAAATCTAATTATCTTGCCATATTTCAACAGCAAATTACCTTTTTGGCTGATATTACCTTTTCTTGCTCAAATCCAATCAACTATTAAAAACAAGTTGAGATTAAATGAGGAGATGAAGCAGTTCCGTTAAGGAAATGATAGACGCCGGTCAGGTAAGGTTCCGGTAAAAGGTATAAACCAAGCAAGGGTCAAAGGTAACGGTGTCTTATCAACCGGTGTTCGTGTGTCCCAACTCTTATCTTTACCATTCGATAATTGCACTTCCAAAGGGATAAAAAGTTGAGGGAGAGAAGGTAAAAGGAAAGGTAAAGGTGGGAGGTTGACAGTTAATCAACTAATGGCAAGAGAAGGAGCAACGCGTGTTCCTTATGCACGTGGTGAACCAACTCATTCATCCATATACCACTGTTGGTATTTTGTTGTGGACTCGATCAATGCACAGTAAAGTACAAAAGGTAAAACTAATTTCCTACTCGCGATTAATTTGAAAATTTTATTTTCGCAAAAACTTTTCATTCGAAACTTTTTTTTCTCGAAAAATGAAAAGCACTAAATTTTGGTTTCAACAATTATCAAGTTAATTGAAATGAAGAAAACAAATTCGCTCATATTTTGAATAACCTCGCAATTATTGTTGATAATTATTGAAAAAGCATTTATTTTTATCTTTCAATTATTTTCGCTTTTTGTTTGCTTTGTCTTTCAGTTTCATTTTTACCTTGAATTTGGATGAAAAGTGGAATTTCATCATTTGAATCATTTTCATGATTTGTAAATATCCAAACTTATAAACTTATTGTTTCTGATTGAAAAGAGAGAGAAACGCAATTTTCGTCTTTACCTTTCTTCCATCTTCTTCTTCTCTCTCTTTATCATCTTTACCTTTTCTTTGCTTAGAACCCGCCTTCCAAGTTTCTACTCTCCTCCTCATCTTTTTTACATCATCTTCTTTCTTTCCTTTCTTGAGGAGTTGACCAAGGAGTTTCACCTTTTGTCGAGATGAAGATGGAGAAAGAGAGTAAAAGAGAGTCTAAGAAGAGGCCCGAGTGAGCTGACAAAAGCAAGTGAACCTTTTCAAACTAGCACAGTGTTATTTTACCTTTACCCTGTGGTACAACGTGCCTAATGTTACTTTTAGTGAAGCCTTAAAACGAAACGGGCACAAACTTGAATTTTGTTATTTTACTATTTTTTTTGTTGTTTCGCACTTTTTTCATTCAAATTTCGAACCTTCGACCTTCATGTTTACTCGTCATCATTGACTCTTATTTGTTGATCAACATTGACTTTGTTTTTTTTTCTTCAATTGTTTAAGCCTGTTAATTCAATCTCATCATGACAACAATCGGATATCAAACTGGAGTCAACTCTTATTCACATTTTATGCAAAACAGTGCCTCATCACAGGTTAGCCTTACAACCCTATTGGCCTCTTCAACACCCAGCAATACCAATGACACCAACAACCGAAGCACAATGGTTTATCCAGCCAACAACTTGTCCAACCTCAAGACTTCATCTCCAACCATATCAACCTCAACCTCACCTGGATCACCTTTAAACACAAGTCCAGCCAAGAGAATAAAAATTGAACCAAATAATAATGAAAACAATTGCCCGATAATCAATGTTCACAGCAACAACAATCGAAACAACGGCAATGTTAAAAACACTTCGGTCCAAATAACGGCAACCAATTTAATTGTTAACTCTAATTTCCAGCGATCATCAGGTAACATTGAGTCCAACCCTTCGGTTACTCTCATCACAACTGGAGGTAACAACAAAAAGACGACCATTTCACCTTCCATCAACAATTCCAATTCACTTCGTTGTAAACGAAAGGGAGTCAACTCTATTCGTTCAACAGTTTCACCTTCCTTGACATCTCGTCGTTCACTTGTATACTCTTCATCTTCCTCTTCATCCTCATCTTCATCTTCCTCATCAACAACCTCAACCAACTCGACGATAGCACCTATTGCCGTTGCTCGTCGTAATGAACGTGAACGTAACCGAGTTAAAATGGTCAACCTAGGTTTCAATACTCTTCGTCAGCACATACCAAAGCAACAAAAGGACAAGAACAAGAAAATGTCCAAAGTGGAAACACTTCGATCAGCCGTTCAATACATTCGGGAATTACAGCAACTACTAAACAATGATGCTGCCTTGGATCAGTTAGCTTCAGCTCTAAACTCAGTAACTTCAGCAACCTCATTATCACCTTTATCTTCATCATCTTCCCTCTCATCAAGGTAAGAATTTTCATCTTTTTTATTCCCATTTTTTTCTATATTTCAATCAAACAAAAGCAACAAAAAAAGCATTACTTGCGAATCAAAAGTTGCATTCAATTTGTTTTTTTTGCATGAAATTACAATTTGCTTTTGATCAACATAAAACTTTTGCATTATTTGAACATTTTATACTCATGTTTGCTTGTTTTTTTTTTCTTATTTTTTTTCATTTTCTATTTGCTGTTGCTTTTGCATTACTTTTGCATCTTATAATAGTGATGTTATCATGAAAGATGAACCTCATCCTGATGCAAATATCAATCCATCAAGCATGTTATTATGTTCACCCAGTAGTATTGCTTCTCCATCTTCCTCTGTCTCATCACTTTCTCCTTACCATGATTCATCATCATCACATCATTATAATGGATCAATTTCATCTTCAAATCTTTGTTCTTCTTCTTCTCCTTCTTCATCATCGGTTCCTACATCAGTAACGGTAACATCTTCGCTAGTTCACCCAACCAACAACAGTGCATCCATCTCAATCTCATCCTCACCCTCGTCACCATTAACCTCATCACCAACTACTGTAGCCTCAACAGCAACCGTAGTCTCAGTGACGACAGTTAATGATGCATATCATGCCCAGCACTTGCACCACCAACACCACCAACAGCAGCAACAACATGGTCACCATCACTCTGGGCAGCAACTTCACCATCAACAGCAACAACAGCATCATCACCAACAACATCACCAACTTCACCATCATCATCATCACCAACACCAACAACAACAACAACTAAATCTACCTCAAATGCGAACAATGGAATTAAATTCACCAAACTCACCTCATCCAGATCAACTTAGTCCCACTGTTCAACATCACTTGAACCTTCACCATTACCATCAACACCAACACCATCAGCAACAAATCATTAACCATCACCACAACCAACAATCTGCTCAATTTCAACAACAAAACTCGCCCTGTTCAATAATATCGCCCAAATCAATTGCTTCATCTGAAATGTCACCTTACTCTTATGATCAACTGGAACTGGATGCCAAATGTAACCCAGATGAAGGCGACATCTTTGACTTTTCAACTTTACTCTCTTGATGTAAATAAAACCCTTCAAGTATTGAAAAACAAAAATATCAACATTTTTTGCCCCTTTTCTTCCTTTAAAAGTTTTTTTTCCAATCAAATGTAACTTTTTTTCCCCCAAAAACCTTTTTAAGTATTATCAACTTGGCCATGCTTTAAGCAGAAAGAAAAGCTCAAAACAAATATAAATATATAAATATTATCCTATTTTTGTGCGAATTATTTGATAAAGTAAAAGTTCTAGATAATATTATTCATGATTACTATTTTTATATATAAATTTATACATATTTTATAAATAAAGACGAAAAACGTTTTCTTATTTTACTTGTAAATAAAAGACGAAAATGGTTATTACTCAAACAAACTTTACCCATTCATTTAACTCTCATTACTCGCGAAGTATTTAAACGCAATTCAGTAGCGAAAAAAAAAACAGTGAAACAATTTATTCCATTGAATCAATCTCAATTCATTAGGAGAGACTAATGATGAAACGAAATGTTTACAGAAAAAGACAAAAGAAATTTACCATTCTATTGCCGTCATATTCATTAGGAGCGGTAGTTTGACACTCATGTACGGGCTTTTCCCCTATGACATTGGGTGACCTGGGCTTGGCTCCTGTAGACCCGTGGCATTAACTGCCCACCATCATAAGGTTTAAAAGGTCGCCTTCGGAAAACAAAAGATGCGTGATTATATTCGGTGGGTCATTTCCAAATTCATCTTCTGTTTTGACTTCGAGTTTTAGCCTTTTTTCCCGTTTCTACGATAATTTGATCTTGACTGATCATGTTCATGCAAATGAATCAATCTTATTGACAATTTAAATTCTCATTCCTATTCAATCCACCATCATCAATTTCAAGTGTAAATAATCATTTAAATGATATTTAAAACTCTATAACAATTTTGAGTAAACTTTTTTTTCTTTCCTTCATTTTCTGCTTTTTAATTTCAAGACTTTTCAGATTCAATCCTATAAGAGGAGTTTCTTGTTCCGTCATGAGAAACTCTTTATTTGCTTGTTCAGCCAATCATTGAGTCTTTCCTGCTCCTTCATGATATTCAACTTGTTCTTCTTCTTCTTTACCGAGTTTCAATTTTATGCGTTTCAACTTATTTTAAAAGCTACTAAAGTGAAAATTTGATTCAAAACCTGAATATTAAGTGATGTAAACAAAAGAAACAAGTCAACCTTGCGTTCGTTGTTAATCACTTTAATAATATAATGATTAAAGGTTTGAAAAGAGCACAAATGGAATAGCACTTTCAGTGCTTTTCGTAGTTTTTTTTCATTTTAACAACTTAAAGGTATTCGTGATTGGATAATGAATCGAATGCAATTAAAATTGAAAATGAGCAACAAAAAGAAGAAGACAAGAGCGAAAAATGGGAAAAATTAAAATCGAAATGCTTTTTGATTGTTATCTGACAATCGGAATATTAAAACGAATCAAAGTTGACTTGTTGCCTTTTCATGAATCAACATGAATCTTACGTACAAACTCTACGCATTTATTTACAAGCAGTATAGATAAACATGAAAATAATGTTTAAATTTTCAAAATCAATATTTAATTGGAAAATTGGCTTTTTATTGTTGAAAATTTCAAGAATCACACTTAAAGAGAAAACGAATTTTTAAAAATTTCGAATTATATTGAAAATTCCAAGCAAAATTGTTTCAAAATTCAATTATTTTCAGCGACATTCATCAAGTTTCATTTCAAAATAACCAGTATTGATCAGTATCGACTATTGACTTGAAAAATGCTCACTTTGGTCGCTCTTCAAACGGATGTAAAATTGGTCAAAGAAGAATGAAATTTTGTTAAATTTTCAAATTAAATCGAAAGATTTTGAAAGCAAATTTGTTCCGAAACGAGCAGTATCGATGTTTAATTTTAGCGACCTTTGACTCAAAAAATTCTCATTCGAGTCGCCCTTTTTTTAGTTCATTTTTTCTAGCAATGAGTTTAATTTGAGAAAAAGATTTGACTCTTTCCCTTTTACCAACTGGACAGTCATCAATTTCACAAAATAGGTTAGACGATTTGACTATTGACCTGACTCGAAGCTCTAATACCTGTTGTAACTTGTGCAATGGTAACCATCAGAGCCTAACCTTGACATGAAATAACAATAATTAACAAAATAATAACTTGAGACTTTTGTCCCAAGTCGAGCAAAAAACAAAAGAAAAGGTGAATAATAATTATTAATACTTTCAATTTTGCTCCTTTTTTTACACTTTTGTTGGCAAAAAGCGAGAGCAACGACAATATGCAAGATAATTAGATTCATCCTCTTCTCAGATGAGTCTTTCCTCTTTTCTCGCCACTTTGTCCTCTTCATCGTCTCCTTTCCACTCTCTAATCAAACTTTGTCCAAATTATTGATAGGAAAATATCGAAATGCGGCAAAGAAGGGAAAACGAATGTACAAGTATAATAACTACCTTCGCTTCTTCCTCTTACAAGTTCGTCTTTTCCTCATCTCGCCAACATCTCAACATTTCCTCTTCTTCCTCCTTTCTTCAGGTAAACTGCCACCCTCAATCTTACTTTGCTTCCTTTTTGGGCTTCTTCTTCTTCCTTTACCTAAAAGGTCCTTTTGTACACCACTTTACCCCGCACTAAGAGCACCAATTCAATTTGCGAGCAAACTCTTGTCATCATTTTTCCTCATCTCTTTTTCCCTCTTCTTTTCACTCGCCAACCAAAACACATTTCCTCATTCTTTTAACATTATCATCATCATCATCATCGTCCATTACCTTTTCATCTATAAATATGTGCATAAACATTGTCGATACTCGGTATTTACCTGGATAGAGTAAATGTATTTTCTTTCCCTCTTCTTTCAATGTTGATAATTCCAACAAAGGTGAAATTGAGAAAAAATATTAAATTTCATTTTAATCTTTAATGCTAAAGTTACCTTCAACTTTTTTTTCTGCTCCTTTTGGTAATTATATTAATACCTTTCTGTGTCTTGATAACATTGTCCAGTCGTAAGTTGCACATAAAAATTTAAATATCCCATTATTGTAACATGGAAATGGACGACAAATCAAAGGTCAAAAGTGAGCAAACAGAAAATTGCATTAATAAATTGCTGGAAAACGGAAAGAGCAACAGAAAGTAATCAACTTTAAAGGTAAACTCCATTCAAGTTGACAACCAGGAAAAGCTATTATTTCATGGAAATGAGAAAGGTGACAATCAAGTCCATAGATTTTGCCAAATAATAAATCACAAATTCTGATGCTGGTGATCAATTGAAGCTAGAAATGTTATCTTTTACAGACACAATTTTGCAGGTAAATTTTAAAACTCTAAATGTTCACCTCAACTATTGAAAACCAAAAATCGAAAGGTTTAAGCGTCTTTTTTTCAACTTCAACAGCAGTTTGAACTCCAAACACTAAGACAAAATCTAAAGAAAATTATAATTCCAGCTTATTCGAATGTAATATTCAAAACATTTCAGATTGACTGGAAACTCGCACACTGACTAAGCATCATAAAACACAGAATACTAGAATTCAATCAGAATTTTCTTTCTCTTTACAAGTTTCGAGTTCATCAATAGTTTGAAGACTTTTGACTTAAAAACTTCATTTAAGACGTTGTCTTTCATTGACTTATGTGCAACTCAACAGAATTGGATTTTTTAATTTTCCTAAGAAATTTGGATTCTTCATCATGGCGTTTTTATTAAGAATTGAAGTTGTTTCGCGTCCAAAATATTTTGTTTCAAATTCAGCATCTTTTGCAATTGGCGGGAAAAGACGTTGACATAATACATGGAGTTACAGAGCATGTTAGCCAATATTAAGCTCACTTGTTATTGTACATTATAGCCTATTATGCCAACCTTAAGCTCTTCTTGTCAAGTAAATGGAGAAAAAAAAGAAACAGATTTACTTACCTTTTTTTATAGAAAAAAATGCTTCTTTTTTCTTTTAAAATCAAAAGATAAAAGGTAAAGATATAAATCGACCGTTTGTAAAGGTACACGAATCGTCATCGTTTGAGTTTCATTTATTTGCATCTTCAAGTATAATATTAAACAAAAATATTACATTTCCTTATCTTGAAGATATTTTACCAAAGAAATTGTACTTTTTTTGGGTCAAAAAAAGGACAACAAAAATTGTATCAAATAAAAAGCAGTGAAGATTAGCATTAGATTAGAATCTTGAAATGATGATTTTTCTTCAAATTTTCTCAGTTTATCATAAAAAAAGGTAGAAATGGTCCGGAAGTTTAATGTTATTTTTGGGAAATGAGAGAAAAGCAGAGAAAAAAATGTTCATTTTACTTCAAACAAATGTTTATTTCAACTGATTTGGATGTGCGATTAAAGATGAATTGAATGGCAAGAATGATTAACAAGCCAGAAATAATGAATCAAAGCTCTATGGGATAAGATGTTATCGCTTAATTTGAGCTCATTTTCACGAAGCTAAGAAGCACAAGAGGTTGATGAAGAAGAAGCAGAATCAAAGATTAAAGTTTTGAAGTAGGATAAAGTAGATGAAGATGAACAAGAATCTAATTGGTAAAGTAAATGATGAGGATGATAAGGATGGCAAGAAAAGTGTTTAAACATGATGTCTATTGATACCCTTAACATTGATTTCAGTGTTGCTCTTACCTGGCTTTTTGATGGATAAGTTAATTAGAAGTAAACAAAGAAAACAAAGAGTTTTCACGCCTCCAAGATTATTGCAAAAGTAAACAAGGTCTTCTCATCATCATCATCATACCTGAGAAAAGTATGAATGTAAACGCAATTAATTGTTTTGGGCCAAAATCGTGAAAAAATCTCACTCATTTCTCTCACTCATTCAGGTCCATTATACAGGCAACTTTAGACAAACAAGAAGAAGAAGAAGAAAATTCATCAAAACGATGCTCAATATTGAGTTTTTTAGATTACTTTTTTTTCTCACTTTTTCTCTATTCTCTCTCTTTACCTTTCTAGTAATTTTCATAATAAACAAGCCTTTCCCAGTAATGACTTGAATCATCAGTTGACTGTTCATGATTTAGTCTTCAAAATGAAATAATGAAACAACAGGTAAACAACAAAGCAAACAAGGAGTTACTTCAAGCCCATAAACATGCACAACTTTTTTTTGCAGGTAAAATGCAACAGTAAATTGACTTGTGCCTTTTTCAATACATCATTTTCACCTTTTTTTCTCTTCTTTTTTCTTCGTTTTTCTTACCTTTACCTTTCATTGATAATTGCGTTGTTTTGTGCATAAATTCTGTTATCAGTTGAGTTGTCTTCATTTTCACTTTTAGTTTCATTAATTTATCATGTTTCTCCATCCATTATTGTTTGATGAATTAATAATGTAAATAATTTATTGTGGGAAAAAAGAGATGAAAAGTTCATTGAAATTGAACCGATTCAATTTCAAAACAACTTTTACAATTTGATGAAAAGAGGAAATATTTTTATCTTTTACTTTTCATTAAAACTTTTAGTAACTTTTGAGTAGCGTTTTAAATGCATTTTCAGACTGTTTTGTTGTAGCGAATTTGCAAATTCATGGGAATCAGAAATCAGGTCAACAGTTCGAAATATTTTAAGGTTTGGATAATAAAGCTTTTCATTGGCCAAAATCATTAAAGTTTTGAGTTAAAACTGACCTTTTGCACATTCGCAACTCTCCAAACAAAGTTTGTTTCGAAATGAAAGTTGTTGTTATCAACAGGCATTCTGATGGCTTCGTCTGTAATTGACATTTTCAAATGAATTTTCTGAATTTTTCAATGTTTTGAATTTGAGATCGACTCTCAATCGAATCGAAAATTTCGTTGAAAGTGAATCAATTCGTGTTGATGCTCAAATCCATCTGAAAAATTATTCAATGTTAGATGTCAACTTTTCAAAAATCGATTCCAAAAGTGAATCTTCGATTTGAGATTTTCTCTCTTCTTATTTGCAATAGTTGCTAGTAACTTATTTGAGCCTAGAAATGTTTGATTAGATGAAATTTTAAACTCGAAACGGTTGTTTTCCTCTACTTTACATGTCATTGCTTTAATTGGTTAAAAACATGAAAACATTCAATAATCAGATTAGAGGCTGGATGAGTTTATCTTTTGTACCAATAACAGTAAAGGTGGTTGAACAATTAATTTCATCACAATATGGATCCTATTAAAGCTAAACTCTATGCTCAAGTTTATTGATAACTTTATGATAACCTTAATCATCATCTTCATCTGGCCAAAAATAGCATTGAATGTACACATTGATTCAATAATGATATTATCAACAATCATAATGGTAATAATTTATAGTGAATATCAATAATGAGACAAAGTGTATTATTATTATTTATTTGAGGATTAGCTGATGATGGCGAGAGTCAGCAAGCAAAGTAAAAGAATGGGGAAAACACATAAAGAGCATTAATATTGGTAGAAAAGGTAAAAGGTTGAAACAACCAGGTTGCTTGTCTTTGTACTCATTTCTAGCATTAATAAGCAACAATGTTTTCCTTGGCCTCCCTTTTACCTGATCTTCATTTGATTTACGGTATTAAGTTTAAAATTAAACACAAAGTGTGCTTATGCTGATGAGGACAAGAGAGCGAGCGAGAGAGAGAAAGTTTTGTCGAGTCTGTCAATTGTAAGCTAATTCGTAAAGCTCGATTGAGGTCTTATTCAAGTCTTCGCAGTGCGCCTTTTCTAACCACCAACCATCAAAACCATCAAATGCAACTTTTTATAAACCATTTATGTTTCAATTGAAAGGTGGTTCTGCCGATGTTGCACGAGTTTCACTTTTCTCTCTCTCTTAATGTGCATTCATTGACAGAGATTGACCAGAAAATTATGAATTGAGGCTTGAAAACTTTACTTACAAAGGTAGCACATCTGAACATATGGCACCTTCGCACTTTCATCTCTTTTTCCCTCTTCTTTTTTTTCACTCTCTTCTTTCCTCTCCCTACTTACCAAGAGTACAAGAACCGTTTAAAAGGTAATCTTTACCTTTTCAAAGGTTGTATCTATTTTGGCAGAAGAAGAAGAAGAAGAAAAAGAAAGGGAAAACAAACTCGAGGTGCGGAGGTGAGAGTGACTGACCTGGGATAGACGATAGCGCATTAATACTTTACAAGATTGGAAAAGTTTTTTTCTTCAATGAAAAGGAAAAGTTTTCTTTTCTCGGTCATCTTCAAGTAACAGCAGCACATTGATAATGGTCAGTAGTTGTTGTTGATGGCAATGATGATGATGTTACCAATAATAATAAAAGTAAAAGTTTAATGTCTTTCAATGAAATTATATGTAAAATCCTTTCTCCTCCCACAACAAGGTAAAAGACCTTTATTCATATTTAAACTTTCTTGGTTTTTGCTGTCGAATGAAAGGTAAAAATTTAAATGTTAACACCCACCAATTACACATTAACAGTTGGTCTATTTTTGGGTCAACAATAAAGGACAACAGTGGACAATGGAAAGATGACCAGCACATGACAAGGACCAGGTAAGGTCAAGAAAATGTGTTTATTGTGGTTGTTCATTTTGTTTATTTTCTTCTTCTTCTTCTTCTCAAATACAAGCTTTGCTCAACCATGAACTTTAATTCAATCAATAATTGTTGATAATGCTGACCTAAATGACCTTTAACCAGAACAACAACAAAAAGTAAAAACTGTCACTTTTCTTGTATAAAAATGGAAAAGAAAAGAAGAGAGAAAAAAAACATTTTCTCTTTCAATGAAATGATGATCATGAACACACCCTTATCATGGCGAAAGTAAACCCTTTTCTTGTTGTTCAATGCATTTTAACCTTTTACAGTTTCATTTAAATGGCTTCAACAAAAGACTCTTGTCAAGGGCTGGAAAAACTTTATGGTCACTCTGGAATCGATTGTGGAAGAAAATCGAAAAATTGCCATGAAATGGAGCGCTTTCAAGTGTCTTTCCAAGTGACCTTTTCAAGTGAGTCCAAAGAAGTGAGAAAAGTTGCCTTTGAAAGCCTTTGATCACTTGGAATAATTCATTGAAATTATTGTTGTTTAACTCTTGATGGTTGAGGCGTTTGTACTCATTTGAACAGCCTTATTAAGGGGTTGGACCACCTTGAATAACAACAGACTTTAACTTTATTCAGTCACAACTTTAGTTATTTATGTTTGCGCTTTTGAATCACAATTAACCTTGACCTTCTCTGGGGTTAATCAACAACACGGGCCAAAACTGAGCAAACCTTGAATAATAAATTATCTTCATTTGGGCAAAAGTGAATCAAGAAGAAAAAGTAAAATTTCAAAAGAAATTCTTTTCTTTTTCTTTACCTCTGATTGATTTCAAGATTAATCATTAATCTATTCACTTTCATGATTAATTGGACAAAGTTTTTTTGCAACAAATTTACATTCCTCAGAACAAGAAAAGGCCGAAAATGGACTTTGCCAACCTTTTCGACTAATTGCCTTCATATTTAATTTAATGAGTTGACCTCTTCTTGTTACTGTTTAATCATGAAGCACGATCATGATGTTAATTAATTAACTGAAACAAGCATAAAGGTTGAAACTGTCAAACTTGTTTTGTTGTAAACACAAAAAGTTGATAGGAAATGAAAAGTATATGCAAAGCTCATGAAAACTCTGTGATATTAATTTGTTAACACAAAAGAAGTGAACAGTTGCGTGAATAACTTGAGCAACATTCCTTGATGAATCGTTTCTCATTTGAATAATTTATTATACTAATAATAGCATTTTAATGATGAAAACTTGGCTTTACTAGAAGTAAGAATATCATAATTAAGAGAAATTTGATAAATTTTCATAAATTATTTTTTGTTGAGTTTTTTGGGATTTACTAACTTTTTTAATTGTTGATGTGAAAAGCTTGCAAGTAGCACTAATCAAACAATGGTGAAAAACGGTTGTAAAATGGTTCAACTGATGAGCCCAGTAAATTTCATGGAATCAATCAAAAGATGAAATGTTTCACAACCTTTAAAGGTGAGGTTATCATTCAGGTAAAAGTGAACAATATAAATGGTCTTTTGCAACTTTTACTGCTATTCAATAGCCATAGACAATTTGATTGAATCACTTCAACTTTGAAGACCACCCAATCAACCACAAACAAAACATTAAAGTGCAACAGTTTGGTGGTCTTGGGTGCTTCACTTTCAATTTTTATAAACTTCAATGAATTCAAAGCAAAAACTTTCATTCATCAAATTTAGAAAACAGAAATTTTCAAAATTTCCAAATTCTTTTCCATTCTTAAGAAGAAAAAAAAGTTTCCAAATGACATTAATTTCGTTGATCGAACTTAAATTTCCATTCGAATGCAAAAACTCTTTTAACTTCGGAACACTGGAAACATTTTGGTGAGTCAACATTCGATTTCAGTGTTTTAATGTTGAACATTTGAACATTTATTGATGAAATCTTTTCAAATGATCATCTTTTTTATTTGCCTTATGTTTATCATTTTTGCATAAAACCACTTTGAGCCAACATTGTTTTAATGTGCTTATCGATGAGGTTCGTGGGTCACGGGTAACTGGACAAGTCACGATGATTGAATGAAGAGAAAGGCAAAACTGCACCAACTAATCTTGAAGTAAGAAAAGGATTCTTGTTCATTTAATATTACATTTCTTCTTCTTCTTCTTCTTCTTCATCAACATATCCTTGGCTCAACTTATTGCCACAAGTCACGATGTTAAATAAACGCAACACTCCAAACGCAACACCATTTAAGATAACTTGTGAAACAATCGAAAAGTGGGCAAAAAAAAGAAAATAGAATCAACATTTAAATATTATCCTCCTCCTACTTTACCATCATCCTCATCATTCTGTGGATAACAACAAACACTGTAACCATCAATATTGCAAGATCAATTAAATTGGTCAAACGCCTTTCACTGAAACCATGTAACCCTGTTCATCATTGCATCTCCTCCGCCCTCTCTATTACCAAATATCACGTATCGAACGTAAAAAAGTAAATCATTTTTTTTTGGCGATCGGTTGAGCAAACGCCAAACTGTGGTTTCGCCTGTGTTTATTCACTCGACCAACTGATTGCCTCCTCACCAATCAACTAATTAACTTTATCTCTTCTCCCAGTAAAGTCCCTCTAATCTGATCACTTTTTACCTTGAGCTATATTGGTAAGACTTTATTGGTCTCTAATTGATGGAAGGCAACAAATGATTTTGTTTTACCTTTTCTTTTTCTTTTCGTTGTAAACACAAGAAACTGGTGCACTTTGACCTCAATAGGTTGACCCTATCCAAAGGTGAAACGGGTACAAAATTATTCCTTCCGTTTCTTTGGGTAAACCCGTGAGCACCAAGAAAACACGAACAAAATGATCCAAGATTAACTTGATCATATTCTCACTGATCGTGTTTTCCGTTTACTTTTCATCTCGTGATGATCATCATTAACGATGTAACCTTTTCTATATCTGCTTTCGGGTTTACATTACAATGGCACCAAAGGTAAACTCCATTTGTTTTGCCTTTTCGTTGATGGCTCATTGTCTCTGGTAAACTCATGAATATGGTTATCCAAAGTTTTGTTTTTCCTAGTTTCCCATCATTCTGTCGCCATCATTATCATGTATATAATATTTCAATGATGACACGACTCAACAAGGAAAAGAGCAACAAAAGTATCATCACTTTGCACGCAGGTTAACCTTTCATTTATTCACCAAGAGATGAAGGGAAAGGTCAAGTTGTAAAATTGTTTCCTCTTCCGAGTTAAACTTTTGGGTGCAAAAATTTTTCATCAAAACTAGCAAAAAGTTTCTCACAAACGATAGCGTTAAACAGTGATTACAGGAAGTAAAATTGTATTAATCAATCAACGAAACAAAAGTTTAAAATTCGTTTAATTTTCCACCAACAAAAAGCGTAAACTTTTCTCAAACAAATAGATTTGAAAACAAAATGGAATAACATATTCACTCCAAAATGTTTCAAACGCTCACAGCACCAGCAAAATAAACGGAAATCAAAATAGTCCTAAAAGCGTGCAAATCGAAAAGTAACTCGAAATCATGTCCAAAGAATCGTAATCGTTCAAAATCAACATCGAATCGTTCATTAAAGTTGACATTTAAAACCAACATTATACCTTTAATGAAAAAAGCAAATGCTTTTTCAAGCAAAATCTTTCGAAATTTAAATTCGCAAAAACTTTAGCTGTTCCGTTTTTACTCTTGAAGGCTCTGCTTATCATGGATACTCAACTCCTCAACAATTAAGCCTGTCAATTGCAATTAATCTGCTACTTCTACTGTTACTTGGTTAACTTGAACGAGACTCAACTCAGATTGATTATTTAATTACTCTAGATAATATCATCGTTAAGTTTAATCATGCAAAGGAGGCAAGTTTAACAAGAAAATAAATCTTTTTCATCATCATTTTGATCCCATTGAATCTAGAGAGAATCAAGATTAGAAGGTAAAAAAGATTAAAAAAGAGTAGCAATGAATTGTTCGTGTTCAGGTACACCTCATGAGAAGGTAAACTAAAAAATTTTGATATGATTATCCATGCTTTGATCATCATCTTCATCAAACCCTCTCAATTTACTTGGCAATCAACGTTAACGAAAACACAATAACAATTATCAGTAAACGAAGAAGAACAAGAAAAAGTAAAAACAAAAACAAGATAAATAACCAGTAAAGTTACGGTAAGTTAACTTTTGGTTAACCAATTTTTAAGAGTATTATGATTATCATTAGATGAGGTTGATTAAAATTTACAGTTTATGAGTTTGAAATTTGGAATGAAAAAGAAGACTAAAAGTTGAATGAAAAAAAGGTAAAAATTTTGCCCAAAATAATAGATTAATAATCATCTACTGCACTATACTTAACCAGTGAAGGTTGAACAAGAACTTGGCTTTTACCTTGGTTAATAAAATTACCTTGTGAGTTAATTACGTCTTAATGAGAAAGAAAAAGATGAGGATGAAAAGAATAATTTTCATCCCATTTCCTTCATTTTTGTTATTCTTCAACGAAAAGAAGGAAAAAAAATGAAAAATCAGTTTGATTTACATTTGAAGGTGGTTTTGAGGAGGTTATAGATAGTGTATTGGGCAGTTCAATCGTGAACTCATTAGATTAAAATGGAAACGATGAGGATGATGAAGACGATGAAGAAGCATCGCTAATTAAGAGGTTAACTTGACTTGTATTCATTATCTGATTAAAGGTAAAATATGGAGAAAAAGAAGAACATTGAAAAAACATTTTTACCTCAAGCCTTTCAATGTGCCAAAAACAATGCCATCTATCAACTGGAAACCAAGTTGAGTTTTGATTCGATTGCCGACATTGGTGATAAAAGTTGTGTGCAAATGCTGGTAGCTCGTAAGTAAGCAGTGTTGGGTTAATCGGTGCAATATTGAATGTTTTGTGTGTTCAACTTTTGTTTGAAAATTTGAAATTCAAGTAGTAAAAGTTGCGCACTTTTCAAGTCTTTTAGTTTTTCGCTTGCAAATGAACATTGAAAAAGGTTGAAATATCAAATATCATTGGCCCATTATTGCTCTTGAATTTCAATGAATCGTTCTTTTGAAATCGATGAATTCAATGAATCGGCTACCTGAATGTTGACCTTCATTGACCAGGTTCATATTACACTGACCGCTTTGTGCTCTTCAACTTGAAACCAATGCTTTTAGTCTCGACTAACTTTACAACGGAATCAAAGTGTTATGTCGGTTGAGTAAAATTCAAACCGAAAAAAACTTTTATAAAAAAAAGTTGTACGTCAACCAAGTGTTTAATTTCACCTCGTGTCAGGAAAAAAGTAAAAGTGCACAAGAATAGATGCCCAGTGTTATCAATACATAATACCTTCAAGAAGAAAGGTAAAGAAAAAAAGACGGAAATTATCGATGGCAAAAAAAGTGAGATCTGTTGAGCAGTAATAACAAGCATTTATCGAAACTTGACGCAATAAAAAAAATGAGTCGCAAAAAAGGTCGTCTGCGCTGTTTTTCCCTCTTCTGTTTACTCTCTACTGTTGCATAACTAAACTCATATGCAAGTTTGTATTACAAGTTGAAGGGGGAAACCTGGTTTATCCTCAGTTAGGAAAACAGTATTTGATAACATAGTTATTGTTATCTTACCTGATCCTATTCTGAGCAGCTCATTTTACTCTCTCAAGTCTATTTGCAATGAGAGAGAGAGAAATGAGTGAGTCGACAGGCTCGTGCGTGTGTTGGCACAAAACAGTCTGTTCAGTGTCTAACCTGTGTATATGTTTCTCTCCCTCTTCTCTCTCTCTCTTCTGTTGTCTTCAACTTGGCTCGCGACTTTTTATCAAAAGCAAAGTCGAAGAAGCCTGAAAAGGATAACATTAAAGTGAAGGAGAAGAAAGCCTGAATAGAGAGAAGAGGTTTTTTTGGAGGAAAGACCCTGGACCATCTGTTAATATCTCTGTGTCTTTAAACTATTGAAACCATCTGTCAATGGCTTTTACTTGTTTCTTACCTTTGCACTCTCCTGTGTAATAATAATCTTTGAAAAGCTTTTCGCTCGTGCCAACGTCACAATCTTAAATAATTATTCTACCATCTTTTATTATTGTTGAAACGATCAAACATTAAACTGATTATTGATAATGTTTTATTGAAAGTAACCTGTGTCACAAAATATGGCACATTTGCAACCTTTGGTTTCAGTTTTTTTTTCCTCATTTCATTATAACCAGAGGGTTCAATGAATATATTAATGTTTTGCCTTTGCATTGATTGAATCAAATAATTTTTTTATCGAAAATTTTTTAATCATTTCCACTGAATTGATATTGAACATTGAAAGTTGATTAACTTTTGCTTCTCTTAATGCTACTATTTGCTGTTCTACTCTCATCAGCCCTAAGGTTAAATGAAAACAAAATGATGGACAGTTTGTAATAAGCAACATTTACCTGATTCACCTAAGCAATGTTTACCGTGAAAATGTGCGCCAGATTAACAAATTGACCATAAGTGTAAAAATGAAGGTGAAGATGAGAGAGAAGAGAAAAGAAATGGAAAAAAGATAATTTTTAATGAACCAACGGAAAACAAAATGCTTACAGTAACAAGTATTGAAAATGAATTAACCATTTAACAAGATTACGATTGTGGCCCATTTACCTGCGGCTCACTTACCTATTGCTTACACTTTTCACCATTTCCATCGTGATTCACGAATTGATTTTCCTCTTTGCCAAAGACCTTCCCTCAAGTTGAAACAATCTTGCAAATCATTTGCTTTCAGTAAAGCTATTAAGGTGTCTCATGATGGCTTATCCTTGATTGTTTTTCACTGGGCTCAACAATTGTTGACGGGTTTCGAATTTTTGGCCTTTTCGAAGAACAATTTAATTCAGTTTTAGATTGCAA
Source organism: Tetranychus urticae (assembly GCF_039701765.1). Classification (NCBI taxonomy): domain Eukaryota; kingdom Metazoa; phylum Arthropoda; class Arachnida; order Trombidiformes; family Tetranychidae; genus Tetranychus; species Tetranychus urticae. The sequence continues at coordinate 15,799,343 of NC_142958.1, read as the reverse complement.
TAAATTATGATTATTTCATAGTTTTAAAGACTTTTTAAAGACATAAAAATTCCGAATTAGAAAAAAAGCAATTTCTCCCGGAATGAAAGAATCGCAAAACTTATTATTCTTATTTAACTTAAATTAATTATTCTTCAAAAATCTAAAAATTCGAAAATCCGTTTTCTATTAGCTTGTGGAATCAGAGATAACCAAGGATCAATCTTCATGAGACACTTGATAAAAGTCTAACCTCAACACGATAATGTGCAACACTATTTATGGCTTCGATGAAACAAAAAGATTGCGTTCCTTTGATTTGGTGTTGGGCAAGTTTGACAATGTTTATCTGATAAGCAGATAACCTTTGATCTGACCATCTCAAGACATACAATCATGCGGTCTGTTGATTAGATAATTGGAACTCCAACAGGGAAGGATAAAGACTCAATCAAGTGGAGAAGGTTTTCAACGATCAAATTAATGTCCCGAAAATTATCACAGATCCAATCAACACAAGCTCAACTCCTGGTGATTTCACGAGGTACAAGATTTGAACAGACCTTTGAAAGTGAAAGAAAGCAAAACAACTAAAAATGTCAACCAATTTCTTGACCATTATTTGCGACTCTTTGCATTTAACCAAGTAATGGGTAAACCACCCAGAGAGCACAACAACTGAACGCCCTTCCCTGCATAATCATTTGATTGCAGCATAAAAAATTTTACTTGCAATAATTGAATTAATGGTTGAAAAGATGCTCACTTTTGACCTTATCGAACCTTGGTCAACAAAGGTCCTTTGAAGGACAACTTGTTATTGATGCTCAAGATAAAGGAAAAAATTTTTTTTCGATTTTTCACTCTTTTTGGTTCATTGGATAGCTTCAGATGATTTGACGTGCAATATTAATAAATTAATAAAAAAATGTTTTTGTCCAACCTTTTGCTATTACAAAGGAAACTGACGAACAAACAAAAAAAGGTAAAAATTGCGCAGCGCAACAAAACTCGTGAAACAGTGGAAACTGTTGAAGAGCCAAAAGTTTCATTGTTACTTGGATTATTACCATTCTGTTGTAACATGGAGCAACTTGATTGTCGGACCTTTTTTGCGCCCTTGTCAACTTGCATCAAAAGTATAGATTGTCAGACTAAACGGAAATGACCTCGTCACCCTGCCGAGTCCTTTCAACCTTTTTTTCGTGCTTCTTTCCATTCCACTGTATATTCACTGTTGAATTGCCTGTAACCACAAGCGGTGGTATGACTGTATAATGACTTGTGTAGAGAGAGAGAGAGACCTTGTTACAGGCTTCCAGCAACGTTTGCAATCTTTTATCATCATCTTTACCAAGAACACCATGAATATTTAAATATGAATTGGACGAACAAGAAAAAAGAAGTAAAAAAAACACAATTTACCTTTGATCTTTTTCTTCTCCTTATTAGCATTATTTTTTTTAATATTGTTATAACTTTTCTTCTTCTTCTCTCTTTTTATCATCCAATTTTTTATTATCTTCATCTTGTTAGTACATGGATTAGGAATAAAGGTACAAAACGATGATGATACAAATACTTTTATTGGCCCACAAAAAGAGAGGATAATTGACAAATGGAATCATTTGAATAACGTTGAGTTCAATTAAAGTTGAGCTTTAGTTTAGTCAACAGTTGACTCGACAAACTAAAGTAAAACTCGAAAGGTGCTCATGTTACATCAAACCGTCTTCAAGCTGCTTCTTCGTCTAATTAGCCTTTCAACAATAAGTGTGCAAAATTACGCCAAATTCATTGCAAACTTGACCGAGTTTTGTCAACACTTTTCGATGAAACACGAAAATTTAGTTTTAGCATTTATTCAAACCCAATTTCAAAGCAACTTGATTACAACCAAATATTGGTCCATTTTTTGGCCAATCATAATGACCACAATCAGGTGATGGCATAAATTTCAGACGAACCAAAGATTGGTAAAAGTACAAAAGTCTTTGTTTAAATGTATTAATGACTTTCGAAGGCAAACAAAGCCAATTTTTTTCTAAAAAATGAAAATCTAAAAAACTCTTTTTTTCCTCAATTTTTTACTCTTTTCCACTTCGACTTGACCTAACCTTTTTACTGCTCTTTAATTACTATATCTGGTCAACTCCTGCAAGATCTAAACTCTTTCTTGCCTTTACTGAGCCTCAATTACAGTGTTTAATTTTGCTTTATTATGGTTGTTTAAGGTTACAAAAGAATTGAAAATTGAAATTGAAAAAGTTAATCAAGGAAGGAAAGGCAAACCTGAGAAACATAATTCATAACTTTTGGAACTTGAAACTTTTTCGATGAGAAGAGTTGATTATAGTTTACAGTAAATATTAATAAACTGATAATTTGCGCTAATTGGGAATTGAAATGAAACATTGGCTGGTAATGATGATACACAATATATTATCATTAGCAGTAGCTTGATAATGTGAAAAAAGGAGAGGAAAAGGAAAGTGAAACTAGAAGCTTGAGAATCGCTTTTTTGCAAGTAAATTGAATCCTCCTTTTGCTGCTATTCATTTCACTTTCTTGTTTTGTCAGGAAACTCCTTCAAGGAGGAACATGAAGTGTGCTGCAATGAATTTGAGACTAATGATAACAATAACATGACAGATAATAAAGAAAATTATTATCGATAATAATGTTAATGGTGATAAATAATTTGAGACTTTTTTTTGTGTTTTTTCTACTTCTTCTTCTCTTGTTGCCTCACTTTTACCTTAAGGGGTTAAATCAGCACGCGTTGTTGGTACATCACATTATCAGCGTCAAGCCCGCAAGGTGTCAATAAAGGTAAGAAGACAAGAAACTCTTAATCTTGAGGCTCTGTTCACTTTGCATTTCATTGAGGAAACTTGTTAATTATCTTTCATTCATAAGACAAATGAGTTCTTGAGTTGCGAGTTTCAAAAGAAATGAGGTAAAATAGGAAAATTGTTGCTATTATCAAAGCCAAAGTTTAACTTGATTGCGGCTAATCAACTTTTATTTACCATTAATATTAATTTGATATCAATTTCACCCAAATGCAATTATTTGCTTTTCCTTTCTTCTTTCAGTTTCTTTTGAAAAAAATCAAATCTCCATTTAGTCACCTTCTGATAAACGATTTAACAAGATTTCCCTGAAAAATTTATGTTCAAGTATCAATCGACTTTTAATTGCTCCAAAAATCACTTTGGTAATTGAAAAATTAGTCAAAGAAACTCAGAAAATCAGAAAAAAAACTTTTATAGAGAATAGTTTTGCTCGATTCAATTTTTCATTGTACTAATATATCGTTATGTGGGCTAAACTTTTATATTGTTCAATTCAGTTTGAAGACAGTCTTGATGGACAAGTTGAATTTGATGTTTTTTCATGTGACGCTCATTCCAATTACGTTTATATCGATTATATACAATTCAATTAATTGAAACATTTTCTTCGACTAATTGAAAAAACTTCAATGATTGATGAGAATATATTTTTGTATAAAAAAAGTAAAGTATTGACACAAATGAATATTTCATTTTGATTAGTTTTATGGTCAATCGTTTGACATAAATGGTAAATATTGAGTCACTCAACCCAAGTGTGCTTTTTATGTTCATTTCTCTAAGGTATTTTCAGGGCATTTGGAAGTTCATGAAAATGATTCCAGTGTTTAAGAAAATCTTTACGCTCTCAATCCGAACCTTTTGCAGTGTCGTTTTTTCCTTTCAGTTGTATCTGTTGACCCAAAATTATCTTCAATTTAATGTTCGTAAAGAAGTTACCAATTATATTGCGAATCAAATTGAACTGCCTGAAATTCATATTCTAATTCCTTATCAGTTCGCGTTTGATATTAACTTTTTGAAACGAAAATATAAATCAAGCTTCGAGTCAACTTGCATGTATTTTACAGGGAAGAAGGACTGCGATGACCACATAACGAATGCCGTCTTATTTTCTAAAGAATTTGGCCCATCTTTGTTATTATCTGATATTGCCAAGCACTCGTATCCGATTGAAAAGTTTTTATCGAGACTTCATTGGTCTGAATCAGAAGAGGATCCACTCGAGATTGGTGAATGTAGATTAAAACGTAGAGCTTCAGCAGCATATTTAGTTCTGGTGATTTCGTGCTTGGACTCGACTGGGTCACCAATAAAAGTATCACGAGCAAGAGCCGCTGTCTACAGTGCAAACTATTTTTTAGGATTTCCTTTGAATGCGACGGCAATGCTAGTGAAACTCGTTTATCCGGGAAAGGCTTTGGTTGAAGACAATAGTTTTTATGCCTTTGCTGCAAATAACAAGGGCAAACAGGTTTCACTTGGGATTCGCTTTACGAAACATACGTTAAACTTGTTACCTGCTCCGTACAAAACGATGTGCAAGAACTATGATAGACGTCAAGTCTTTGAAGATTGTCTTAATAACCACTCACTTGCCCGAACAGGACTGCTTTATCCTGAAACTACCGTAGACTTAGAAAAGTATAGTCAATCAAATGGAATGCGTTTCGCTTCTTCGTCCAACGATACCGAAGATGATTCATTGCTTGAAATTTTCGAAACTTGTGAATCACTTGTTACTCAACCGATGTGCAACTCAGTTCGATATTCATTCACAATGGCTACAACCCCTCAAGATGTTAAGATAGGTGAAGAATCCTTCAAGTTTTACTTTATTGTCTCATCTGAATTTGACTCTTTAACAGAAAGCAAAGAAGATTTTCCTCTCTCAGATTACCTAATCTTCAGCGGCAGTTTGGTCAGTACTTGGTTTGGAATCAGTATAATGGGTCAATTGCTTACCGCTAGTAACTTGTGTTGTCTAACTCTTAACCGAAAAAGGACAGTTGAAGTTGCGAGCGAAAATTCAAAAGACGAAACTCAATCTGATAGAGCACCTGATGACTAAACATACAAATGTCTAATTATTATCTTTCAATACTAAAATTTTATTTCAATTAGAATTAGATTTGATCTGAAGATTTGAATCAAAGAAAGTTTATCAAAAATAAATAAATGAGTGTCCAGTAAGTTGATTAAAATGAGGTCAAACTATATTGTACTTTGAAATTTGAACTTATTAATAAACAATTAATTTTATCCTTGCAAATGGTAAACGATTTAATAATTGTTTTTCATAAATTGAAAAGTTTCTCACAAATGCGTACAAATGGTAATGGCGATAACAGTTAAGAAGAGCGATTTTATTGAAACAATAGATAATTATTGGAATAACTTATCGCAAAATTATCAGAGTTGAATAGTGAATAAATGAGACTTGAGCACGCCAATGTTTATCAGTTTGCGTTTTGAATCTCAATTTGTTGCCGGTAATAATGATCATCATTATACAATCAACATCCTGGTAAATGAAATATGATTTTCAAATGGAGCGATAAAAGTGAAAGCTAAAGAAAAATGTTGAAACAAAATAATTGTATCAATATGAGCTAGTTGTGATAAATGGTAATAAAAAAGATGAACCATCAATGATATAATAATAACTGTTTCACGCGGTAAAAGATGATCAATGATTGTAAGTAGATGTGAAATGGTGTTTGGACCACACTGAGGACGGACAAGTTACTTGCACAGTCACACACATAAGACAAAAGTAACAACCAAATCAAAGGTAATTTGTTTTCCGTGACTTTTGCCAACAATTTTGTATCAACATTGAAAGGGAGTCGAAGGCGTTGTTACTGATGGACGGGGTGAAAGCACTACATTTAGACACTTTAACATTGACTTTAAAATGAGGTTACATCTAATAAGGTTCCTTGAATTGGGTGCATTGGACACGAAAACAAATTTTACACAGAATGTGCTTTCCATGATGAATAAAAAGTAGACTCATTTAAATTCATTTCCACCGCACGCATCATCAATTGTTGAAATTGTATCAATTTACTTTGAAAAATTAAATCTGCAAACTTGCGTTTAAACGATATTAATCTGTATTTTTATTTAGCTTTCATTGTTCAAGTGAACAACATTTTGCTTTGTTCAACTTTTTTTTCAATTTTCATTACAAAATGTTATCACTCATGAAGAGATGATGGATAAAGCTTTTTTGCAAGCTTAGAGGGCAAAGGTGATGTCAGCTTTTCGATCATATTCTGCTTGACCTTACCCTTGATGAGTTTAGTCTTGTACTCAACATTGGCTACTTATTTCAAGTGATCCATTACAAGGTAATGGCATGGGTTAAGATATGACTTTACTTTTCACTTTACTCATTAGATGATTAGTTTATATCAACAGGTAAAGTGATCACATTAAAGATGATAAGCTTTGGTAGCCAATGTAACAAGAAAAGGTACAAAAAAGGAAGCAAACTGATGCTGATCAACCTTAAGGGTCAACATGTTAAAGGTTGTTTTTTGTTGCAATTCAATTTCCCTCATTTTCATGATAAAACATTGAAAGATTGAAAATTTTCTTCTTCTTCTTCTTGTTTGTAGTTATCAAGGGATTTAGGGATTGGCGTCAAGGCTACAATTAGATATGGGCTTGTGAAGGAATGATGAAGGAAAACACTTAATGGAGACGAAAGATGAGTCCATTTAAACGGCCTTAAGGTGCCATCGGAAGGTTCAAATTACTCACAATTAATTATCACTTTGACCAGTGGAATAGAGAAAAGTGCAATCTCGAGTTTCTCTCTTGTTGCATTATCAGGAGTTACATTTACTAATGATTCCCTTTTAGCAAAGACCAAAGGCTACCATGAATCTGTTTACCTGTTATCTCGAGAAAAGCGTTTTCTGGTCTTCTCGTGAAACTTTTCTCTTATCATTTATACTTTTCTCTAATCATGCAAATCTACAGAATTAGGATAACATTACATTTTTTCCTTTTATGATTCAATTATAGTTTTTTTGACCAATTTTCTGCATTCTTTACTCGATAATTGGAAAATGTTGAAATGCAAAAAAAGTTATGTTAACATGAGTTAGTGGTTCGAGTAAATGTTACATTTTGTTTTACCTTTTCATGTAACTTAATGATCTTGACATGGACAAGTTCAAGTATCAACACTGATAACGACAAGTTAACATCATCATTGATTCACTTTTGTCTTTATCGATGGTTCATCATACAGCTTTAGCCTCTCCTTACCTTTGACTTATTATCTTGTCCGTTCCTGTGCCTTTGAGGTGAGGTCAAGAGGCTGATGTAGGAGAAGAAGAGGAAAAAGGTAAAAATGAATGTAAAAGTTTATTAAAGGTAAGCTAATGAAGTGGGTTTGTTCAAAGTTGCTCTTTAAATGTAAACCAAAGAAAAGGTAAAAAACCTTCAATCAGTTAAGGCCACCCTGTCTTATCCTTTAATTTTTGCCTCTTTTCTTGTTTTACCTTTAACCTTTCAAGTTAAACAAAAAAAACTTATTACCTTTCCATTGATGAAGCGGTTCATCTTTTGCACTTTGGATTGGCTAAACAAATTAATGTGCAAAGATTAACCATGATTTGGTTCTTACCTTTATCTTGATCAACTGTTATGTTTCAATTTAAACTTGACTTTGAAACAGTTTTATGGATTTTTCATGATAATTTGCTTGTGACAAATTTGATACTTTCAAAGGGACCAGCAACATTAAACCATCAATTATTGCATTTGACCGGTCAACATTTATTGGCCGAAAAAAAAGGCAAAGTCAAGACATGTTCATTTGGTCAAGAATGTTGGGCAGAGAAAATAAAATCTAGACAAAAATCAATATCGAATTGAATTATTATTCAAAAATGGCGCATCACTTTGAAATGTCCAGCAATGTTGAAAAACATCTCTAAATTGAGGCCAAATTTAATAACTTTTTTTTCTGTTTTTTGTTTTTAAAGGTGTTAACCTTCTCATGGTTTCTCTATTTTTTGTAGTCTTTTTTTATTTCTCATATTTGCATTAGCGATCCAATTAACTGGCCAACTGTAATACAAGACTTTAAAGAGGGTCAAATGAGAGTTGAATCTGAGCACGCATTAGATAAGCGCTTGAAATTATTTTATTACGATAAATGTTTAAATAAAAGTTACATAATGACAAATGCTGGTAAACAAAGTTACAGTTAAGTGATAATGATGAGATAAAAAGTGAAGGCAATTGTTATTAAAAATAACCAGAAATGCAATAAACGATATTAAGCTGTGCGTTAATTGTTGACGAGTGTTGCATGTTGCCAAAGATGAGACTTGAAATTGGTGAATATAAAACAAATTAGTGTTTTGTGAAGCAAAAAGAAGATGATCAAAATGGATGAATTTTGTGTAATTCAGTGAGAGACAAACGGAAACCCGAATCTTGACCAAATCAACCTTTTCTTTGTTCGCTCAAAATTTTGAAACTTTTCTCTTCAAAAGGTCATTCACTTAATTTCAAATTTAATTTCATAATAGAACCATTTTATCGACACAGAAAAGAAAATGCAAGTTTCAAAAAGTTCGAAAAATTCAAATTCCAACTTTTTATCTTCTTTTGAATCATCAGCGAATTTTCTTTCAACTTTTTTCTTCAGTTAAGTTCGGAAAAAAATTCATTCTCATCATCAGACTCATAAGTAACGTTAGTTATTAGAATGAAAATTTTCAAGTTAATAGCAGAACAAGTGAAGAGAAAAGAGTTTCGAGTTCGGTTTCTTTGATAAATATCAAGCTAAATTTGGACATTTGAAGGGAGCAAATTATATTGAAAAGTGAAATGAAAGCAACTTTGGTCAAAAATGAATGTTAAATGTCTGGTTTAAAAGCTTAAATTTTATCATTTTTTGTGGATAAACTTGGCCGACAGTCGAAACTCAACATTAATCAAAAGTCTTTTAAGTGGACATTAATGTTTACTCGACTCGATGTTATCAAAGTTTTATCCCCTATCAAAGCATTTCATCTGTGTAATCTTGAGATTTTGTCAGAGAAATTTTATTCTTTTTCTTCTCTTGATGACCTTATTTTGATCTATTTTTTCTTCTTCTCTTCTTTTTCCTTCTTATCCTCTTTTTTGTTGTTGTTGTCCATCTCTTGTCTCTGTTTCTTGTTAATCCATTTCCGGTCAATATCGGGTCAAGCAGAAAAAAAAGGTTCATTTGATGTTGACCATTAAAAGAGATTTGTTTTTTTAAGAAAAGAAGCAAAAAAAGTTGATATTAAATGAATCAACAAAGGATATTAACTCTTGAATGGGCCAAAAGTGAATAAATAATGAACAGTAAACAGACAATTGTTGCTTCCCTGATGAAGTAAAGATTCACTTCAATAATGATCTCAACTCATCTCGACTCATCATTCATCATTTGATCGTCTTCCTTCGATTCTTCATCTTTCTCTCTTCCATCATCATTAACCTTTACCTTCACTCTCAATAGCATCTTTCCTTATTCCACTTGATTTGGGAAGAAAATAAAAAGTCCATTTTCTCGATCGAAATTGAAAAATGATAAAATAAACAGTAAACAGTTGTCATCTTCCTGCTCACCTTTTATCAACACAATCATTTAACCTTTTCAATATATTCATGTCCAGACAATTTCATGAATTAATTAAGGTTAACCTGAAAAAAGAAGAAAAAAGTTGCAAATTTTGGCCAATCGGTTAATCCATTATTCAAACAATTGGTCCACTCAATAACCATGTTCATCAATCTTATTATTTTCATCGACTTTCGTCAATGAAAAGTGTCACCATTCAGAAGGAAAAAAACATCAACAAAGTGGGCAAACAGGATACATTAAAATTCATGATGATGGTCAAGAGGAACAGTAAACACTTTTGTCCATCGAGATGAGCCCCCATCAAAAACGAAATATAAACTTAACCTTTTTTGTACTTATTTTGGAGAGAAAAAAATGAAAAGGAAAACTCACTTGAAAGGTCAACAGTTTGATGACCATTACCTATGAGTAAACAATGATCAAATGTCGAAGGATCAACAATCTGACAAAATGTGGAAAAGGAAAACACGATCATTTAAAAGATTTAAAATTGAAAAAAGAATCAAATACTCATTGGAATATTTCCAAAACGAAATTCCGAAATTGGCCAAAATTTCAAGTTTCGATGAGCGAATCCAATGATCCGAGTTTTTCATTTACTTTTCAACTAATCGTAAAACTCAATATTTATTGAATCTCAATTTTGTCTGAACTTTTTTCTTCCAAATGTGAAATGTAAAACCAGACTGAAGCTGCCATTTAAACAACAATTGGACATTCTGTCCACTTTGGCCAAGACTTTTAACCCTCTTTTTAACTGTTTAACCTTTTGGTTCCTTGACCTCGGTCAAAGTGTTTAAAAGGTTAACCTGTGAACTTTGATTCTTTATTTTCTTTTATTCTTATTCCTCTTTTCCATCTTCTCCCTCGCGAAAAGGAACCATTTACTTGTCTTCAAAAAAAAGATTCATCTTTGATTCTCTTTTCTCTCTCAGTTCTTTTCTTTTCTCTTTTTTTGTTGCCAAATAAAAACTTTGTGTCCATAAGCTTGTTAGTCTTTGGACGTTAGAATAACTGGACAACAGCAGACAAAAAGGTAAGAAGGAGGAAAAGAAAGAGTTGCAAGAGAAAAAAATTGGAACATTAAAGGGTTTTCTTTTTTTTTCTACTTTCCGTATTCTTGTATTGTAATGTGTTTATTGAGGGGAAAATGTAATGCAATATTAATAATAATGATGTTAATAATGATAATAATATTGTTGTTGGTAAAGAAGTCCAAGAACAAGAACAGATTTGGCCTAATTTAATATTTTAAAACCTTAGAACCTACTTTTTAAGGTTAAAAGAGTAAACTTTTTTATCTCTATTATTATTTATATGGATAAAAGTTGATATGCTTTTGGCCTTAATCATTTTAACTAACGGTTCTACAATCAATCACAATTGAAATCCTTTTCAAACATTCAATTGAAAAGGATTTGAACCATTTTTTACTCTTTTTTTTCGAGCTTCTGTTTAACTTGTTACCTTGAATTACCTTGAATAGGGTTGACAGTTGTGCGATATTTGATGCAAAATTGTTAGATTTATTTATATATTTATTAGATTATGTTTAGATTGAAGTTGCTGTGTTATTAAAACGATTGCTGAATTCATCGAAAATTTTTAATTCGAAATTTTCCAATGAATTTCATTTGCAGTCCGTTTGGATTCAACCTGAACTTAATCAACCTTTTCATTTGAATCTCAATTTGATTATTTATTTGCTTAGAAATTGAAAGTTTTTGAAGTTTTCAGAGTTTTCGAGTTCGCATGGACAGTTTTGGATTTGGGTAAAATTGTATTTTTTGTAGTTTTTTGGTTTTGATCAAAAAGTGTAATTCATTTTGACATAAAAGAGTTTGTTTGGGTGATGTTAGAGTTTGATTGATAAAAGTACATCAGGTCAAGATACTTTTGCATCTCAAGTCGGCTCAATGTCACATGTTTGACAGGGCCAAAGGTCTGAATGAGACGGGGAAGGAAAAGGAGACATTTTCTTGTTCATCTTAAGACGAGAGAGAGAAATGCGAAGAAACAAATCGATAACAAAAGATTGGTTGACCTCGAGATGTAAGAAAAAAAGACGATAAAATGAAATAAAAAAGATGAAAATAAAGCCCAAAATGAAGGAAAAAAAGAAGGGACAAAATGTACGGAAATCGGTTACTAGGCCAAATTGACGATTCAAGTGACACATTCAACAAATGATATAGTCACTTATACAAGTATTAAGAGATGAGGATGGAAGAGGAATGGAAATGAATAGAAGAGATGAAAAGAAACCTTGAACTTGGTACTCGTTTCCGATTTTATTTTTTTGCCTAAAATTCATTTTCTTACATCTTATTTCACAATAAAAAGAAATAAGTTTTTTTTCTCTCTTTTCTTTTCTTTCTAATCAAATGAACTCGGGCTAAGACGATGATCCAAGAAGGGCCTTTGCCGACAACAATGTGCCCAGCAATAAAGGAAAGAATCAAAACTCATCTCAAGGTTACCTTGATAACCCAATTAACTTATCAAACGATATTTCCTCTTACCTTTTGTCCAGTTGTTGTATGAACAAGAAGGAAAAAGAAACAATGTTGAAAGAAAATAATCGTATTTTCCTTTTTTCAACCCAAAAACGGAACATATTTACCGTTAGAAATTATGCCATTTTTCACTTTACCATATTAACCTTTATTCCGATTGTCATGATTTCGCATTTGATTAAGTATCAAATGTTGGCCAATGCAAGTGTGAAAAGACTAGAGTCACAAGCGGAAGAAACGAATTCAGATAATGATATTTTGGGATAAATCGAGCGACTAAAATACTTGGAAAATGAACGGCGCTTAAGTTCGGCAAGCCAATCTTTTTCATTGAAAATGCACTTGAGTCGAGCAGAAAATTTAGCAATTACATTAATAGGCCAAATAAACAAATGACCTTCAGCATTCAATTTAACTCTGATCTTTTTTTCACCACAGTAAAAGCTAGCAATTTGAATAGTTAATTGTAATCTTAACCAACGAAGTGATCACATTTTTTGAATTGAGTAGCTGTTGAACAGCTTCTTAGTTATTACAACTTGAACATTACATTGTAATCAATACATTTCTGAAGCACCTAATCGATTGCTGTGCAAAATATAATGATACAAAACGATGTTTTTGAAATCTTTTAACCTTAGCAATTTGATAAAATTGAAAAGCCCAGTGATTTGAAAAGAGTTGAGTCAAGATTTGAAAATATTGATTATCATTGATTATGATATTGAAACAAAACTTTGTTCATTTTTGACTAAAAAACGGAAAATTTGCTAAAGCAAAACGATTACAAAGCAACAGAATGCGTGAAACTATGAATTAAATTTAAATTATTTACACTGACTACTTGCAAGTTATCATTACTTGTACGACCTTTTATTGGTTAACCTCTTTTAAGCAACTCTTTACATTAACCTTTCTCTAACCAAATGGGAGTCAATTTTGGCAACCCAACAAATTAAATTAACTTTTACTTGTTTTTTGTCCCATTCAATTGTGTCTCAACTGGCCATTATCTTTGTACCATTGTTATCATTATAATCAAGACTGAATAGCATATTAAGTTGAATTGAATGTAACAATTCAATACTCATTTTGCAGTAATTTTTGCTTCCATTACAGTTTTGTTGAACAAATTGATTACCCAAACTAAAAGTAAACCAAGAAATGCTGAAAATAATGACAACGAGTATCATCATCATTATTGTCATTAAGCAAAGAGTAAAGTTGAAAGGAAAAAGGTTAACATTACTTTGACCCTTCAGGGTAACATTCCCCAAACTATTGACCAAATATCAAACTGTTTTTACCAAACAAACCTATTCAGTTGTTTCTTTTCTTTCATGGTCAACTTGAATAATTTTCATTTTTCCAAATTTAATTCAAAGGAAAACTTCGAAATGTTTTCCTCCAAACATTGAGTAAAGATTCAATACTGGAAATGAAGAGTAAAATGAAGCTTTTAACATTGACTGACCATTGATTACTTGAAACTTGAAAAGTTGATTCTTATCATTGAGATTTTACAAAAGTTGAGAAATGATTCAAACTGAATTGAACATTTAACTTGAACAAAAGTGTCCTTAACGGCCTTTACCTGTTTAGTTATTATTCTGAGCTTTTTTCTTGTTCGTTCATTTTTAGTCCGTCAATCACATGAGCTAATTGTACTTTGATAATTACAGATAAACTGTTTACCTGTAAACACGGGAAAAGATGAAAATGAAGTTACAACAATAACAATTGATGGTTAATCAATAAACTATTGAGATTGAAATGAAAAGGTTGTAATCAAAATTGTTTATTGAAACATTAAAGTTGATTGTTGGCCTTTCAAATTGTTCACATTTTAATCAACATTTCAAACAGTTAAAAGAGTTTTCATTTTTGCTAAAATTTGAAAATTGCTCAAAACAATGAAAACTGTTTCTGAATTAATGTTCAATTATCATGGTTAATGTGATTGAAAATCATCTCTCAAACTATTAAGTATCATATTATCTGAATAAAGTGTTTTTTTGTTGTTGATCAAGATTAATGAGATTATTAAAAGGTTAGTGTTTAAAATGAGAAAAGTTTCAAGTCTCAGGTTATGCATGATGAAGTTGTTTAATAATAATTAATTTACAATTAAGAGTTAATCGAGAAACAAGATTAAAGAATGTTTAAAATTATTTAGAAAAGGATTCAAATTTCATGAGCAGTCAACCTTTTCTGATTCTGAGTCCATCTAGTAACTTATCATAAAAGTGTGCGATTCTTGATGTTCAACTTTTTGGATTGTCATGAAAGAATGGAATTTGTTGAGAAAAAAACTTTTCCATGTTTCCATCTTATGGATAAACATTAAGTTCATGATGACATTTGCAGAAGTATTTGGCTGGAAAATGAGCGAATCGGAAGTTTTTTTCCTTCAATAAACAAAAGTAAAGTTTTAAAGTTGGACAAGGTTTAGACAATTAAAATAGTTGTGTCCACTTATAGAGTGATAAATTGCCAATAGAAATTGGCGAAATAATAATAAAAGAAAGAGTAAGAGTTTTATCATGAAATGAGAAGCACTTAATTGAAATTGATTCCAAGCAATTTTGGCTCTTTACTCAATCAGACAACGAAAATTGTTAGTAAAAGAAACCTCGAGACTAATCAGTAGCACGATATTAATACTTCAAGTGTTATCTTTACAGTGATAACCTTTATTTTCATTGAACCTCTTCACCTTTTCCATTGCTTTTGGTCATTCCAGTGATTTAGATAGTAACCTTTAAAGTAACCAGTTTGACCAATGGTACAAGTTGCCAAGTAAATTAAACGTTAAACAAAATAACGTAAAAGGTTGACCCATGGAAAGGCAAGAAAATAGAAAAGGCAAAGATAATGAAAAGTGCTGACCAAAGTGAAAGTTGTAAATGACAAAAATGTTTTGAAGAAGAAGAAGAAATATTAATCCAAAATCTCGGCTTTTGACCAATAATAATGGGTCAACAGCCAGTGTAAGCCGATGTAATATCCAAAGAAGCTTAAGGTGACCAATGTGAACCACAATATTGGCGTAACACTTCAAGTCAACATTTTTTATGATCCATGGTCAAATTGCGAGTTTACTTTGACCCTCTTTTCATTTTAATGTTTACTTGTGGTTAAACATTGACTCTGGGCTTGACTGGCTCAGGACAATGTTGCCCGGTCACAACATTCAACTTTGGTCACTTTGACATTAATACCGACCAGTTTAGAGGTGTGAAAATATTTGAACAAAATCTTTGCGTTATCAAGACTCTTGCCAAGTTTCGCTATTCAAGTGTCTTTTGCTTGTTCTAGACTGAAATATGAAATGATAAAAAAAATGTTGAGAAAATGATATTTATTAATGAAATTTGAAATGAACTCCTTGAGGCGTCAAAGATTATTAAATCGTGATAAAAACGAGACAGATTTTTATTTATTACCGTTTGCGTTTTGATCACCTTCGTTCAACTTGATTGTTGATTGGTTCCACTTTGTATTTAATTTCAAACAAACAACCTCTTCAATTAATAATTAATAATGACCAAGAAAACAGGATAAAATAATTACATTATTGACTATCTTATTGCTTCTTCCTCAACTTATTAGTTAAATTGATTGTAACCAATAAACATGAGACTTTTATTGCAAACTTTTCTCTTGTGGAACATTTTCTTCATTAATTGAACAATTTCATAAATTGAAACTTTATTCAACTGATAACCATGAAATTGAACCTCACAAGTTTACCATTCATGTGATAATGGTTGGAATTAATTTAACATTTAAAAGGCAACTTTGATTGATAATGAAATCTTTCAATTGAAGTTCCATTCAAGCTGAATTAGATTTTACATCAAATAGATTTTCAGTGCAAAATATTGAAAATATTGTCTTTGAAATGTGATGTTCGAGTTAAAGTTGAGTTTAATTTTCGATTCAAGAGACATTCGATTTCACCTTTTTACCACCGAAACTCATGAAGAAAGTTGCTCAGTCAATTTACACAGTTTTATTCATTTCTTTCGAATTTTCAGAAAATAAAATTTTCATGAATCTATAGATGAAAAGTTTGAATTCGCTTTCAAAAGGTCCATCGAAAACTGTAGTAACTGAAAAGAAAAGTCAGGCCAAAAGTAACGATGTATTTCAATAGAAAGAATAGTAGAACAATAGAATGTTATTGATATCTTTTTATTTTAGACATCGATATTAATGTCCAATACTATCGAACAAAAATAAGTCCAAAATGAAATCGAAATGAAAACAGGCGATAATTTTCTTGGCTTTTCCTATTTCTTTTTGTTTAGCTGAGTTATGCAAATAGCTATGGAAAATATCTCAATAATGAAAACTTGAAGTCAACCTGAAACCAATAATAGAAGTGAAAAGGTCTTTTCTTGACGATAATTGAATGGTGAAAATGATTTGTTATTGGACATCAATTTTACTTTATTTTTCATCAAATCTTTTATCGCTATTGAAACTTGAAGCTGATAATTGGTTGAAGAAAGTTTCGAACCTTCAAAATTGCAACAATTTTATTGACAGGAAAATTGTTTGAAATTCAATGAAAAATGATGATGTTTCAATCAATAGATTTAGCCTTTTCTTGTTCAAAATATTTGCAAACCTTTTCTACTAATAATTTGGTTAAATATTTAATTTGGCCATTCATTAGAATCACCAATTAATAATATAATGACCGCCTCAAGGATCAACCCTGTAAATCAAATGCAGATGAAATGTTATCATCATAAAATATGAACAAGAATCTCTTTTTTTTCATTAACATTTCATTTTCATATTATAATCATTTTCACCCAAAATCAAGTTGAGAAATTGTTTAGCAACAGCAAAAGTTTCATCTTTCAAGCCCAAAAGATTAACGTTCAAGAAAAGGTTGAAGCCAAGGTAAAGTGTGAGAAGAAACTAATCAATTCTAGATTAATTAAGCCATCTTAATTAAATTCATTAGCTGAGCAAAACTTGAGAATCCAAAAAACTTGAACCTGAAAAACAATAAAAATATCAATTTTTGTGTCATCACAAGAAGTCTTGTTCAATGATAAAAAATAGTCACAAGTCTCTTCATTGAACGCGTGTCTCAACTTAATTGGACTTGTGTCATTAAATGATCATTTAGCCAAAGGCAGCAATCAAAGTAATCAAAGTAAATGAACAATTTAAAGATTATTGTTCAATTGAAACAATCTATTAGCTGTTATGTGACTTGTTATCTTGAGGCTCAACTGAATGGTTAAATCTTGGAATGCAATTTAAAGATGAATTTAAAGATGAATCTCAATAAATTTGCAAATTGATACAAATGTAATTTCCAATTGATTTATGACGATAAATTGTAATTGGAGCAAGAATAATGTTTATTGTTGAATTATAGTTCAATGTGTGTGTTCAGTTGGCTTGAGATAATTAGAATTGTTTGTTTTTCGTTTTCGTCTCTTACATTTTTACTGTTGCCTAAAACACAGCAAAAAAACTTGATAACTTATAATCATAACTAATAACAATGGTTGACCTTGATGGACCAAAAAAAGGTTGTTAAATGATAACTTCATTTTCATGTTGAGGCGAAAGGTTAATCAAACAAGCAAACATTGATAATGAGTCGGAAAAGGTAAAGTAAACAAACAATTTGAGGAAAACAATGGCAATGAAAGCGAAGCGAAAACGAAGCAAAATATGAAAATATTTGCTCAACAAAAGCCTTTACAAGTTAAATTGAGATGAAACGTCTTCTCTCAATGAGCGACTCTTGTCCATTCGCGTGGTCAACTATTATTAAATACATATTTTCCTCTACTTTCTAGTTGACTTTGCTTTTCGTTAATGAAGTTGTAAAGTTTAATTGTTGTCTTCAAATGTGACCACACAACTGTCTCTTCTAATGACCCCAGACGACTCAAAGGTGATCAAAGGTTTGCTTTTTGTTTCGCGTTTCAATTCACCTTTTCAGGCCAATTAACCCAGTCTAATGAGGTTGTCTCAAGCACAGTTTCTGTTTGTTTAGAGGTTAATTTGTAGCCAAAGGATGACATTAACTTGTTAAGATGAATCTCTTTTTTTACGATTTCTTCGGAATATCATGATTCCTCTATTCTACAATTATATCGATAACGAGAATTCAATTATAACCCAATGGTTATGAATATCAAGTGAGGCCGAGAAACCTCGAGTTGAGGGTCAACCCTTTGGATGAGTTTACCTCATTTGTGAAAAGTGAGATTCAAGGTTGAAACACACTGAGATTTTCAAGGTAAATGATCAGAAATAATCTAAAGGTTTGCTGATTGTTCCAATTGAATCAATGGAAATTAATTAACTTTACATTTTTTTCTCTTCAACACTAATTAAGGAAGAAAATGTTTGCCTCTTTTTTTACGATTTTTGTCTTTAGTTGCCTGAATCAATTTACTCAACTATTTGGATCTTTTGCTTTCCATTTTTTAGCTTACTTTCAACTTGTTTTTTGTTTCCTTACAATTGAAACTGAAATTGATTCACATTGATAATAATAATTGGTTGCTTTACTCGCAACTTTTCAAAAGGTAAACACAGGTTATCACAATGGAAATTGCACTTCAAAATATTGGACAAAATATAATGGATGTTAGGAAACGGTTTCAAATGCGAGTCTGAAAATTTGCTGCAATTATTGTTATAATTTTGATTAAAATAAAGTGAAAACAAATTAGAGTTGAATGGAAAAGGAAAAGAGTAAATGTCCATTGATGACGATGACCACCAATGTTGCTGACCCTTCTTGGCTGCTGGTCTTCAACATTTTTCTTTACCTCTTCTGGTCATTGTGATTAAACAGTTTTGCCAAACAGTTGAAAGAGTAAAAAAGAGGAAGAAAATAGTTGTGGTCAAGGAAAATAAAGGAAAGAAGGAAAACGATTGTCAGGAAAAGAGAAACAATTGCAATGATAAAGGATGAAATAATGGACACGAGTCTATCAAAACTCTTGGCTAATAGCAACATTGTCATCTATCGAGTTAATTACAGTTATCATTACAATTTTAACCTTTCAGTCGAAAAGTTGAAATCGATTTCCTTTTTTAGCTTCGCAATGCAAATGGTCACCTGAGCTCGAAATTGATAGTTAAGGTTTGATCCAACTGATGACAAAAAATATTAACAGTTGAAATTCAGTTTTGGATTCTTCTTCCGAATCAGCTCGAATGTTCATTCTGATTGGTGCAAAACCTGATTAAACAGTAAATTGAGTTTGGCTAATGAGATTTTCGACTTTTTTTGTTCAAAAGATTCGACTTCCAAAATTGAAATTATTTTTTCTCTTTGGTTTTGAGCTAAGAAGGGAATCGGTCAATCAGTTCAATTACGATTGCTGTTGCATTTTTAAAGCTTTCACCTGTAACTTTTGAATATTCAATTTTCGAGTTTTACTTTCTCTTTTTGCTGTAAATTATACTGAAAGGTTTGATCGGGAACGGACTGAAATTTGTCTTTAAAATGATCTAAACACTTGGCAGTAATACAAGTATCTCAATTAGCTTTACTATGTTGAGCTAATTTTAAAGTCTTGAGAGGTTGAAAATTAAAGGCGATCAAAGTTGATAGATGGCTTCACATAAATAACAACAAGCATCGTCAACTAAGGTATAACTACGTAACATTGAGAGTCGTATTGATGAAAGTTTACCTTCACTTTGTGTGTGTCTTAATGTGTTTAAAGCAATCAAAGTCTCTTCAGTTGTTACTCACAATCAATTGGCTTGATTACTGCCTTTACTTGATTAGCATTTTTAACTACAAAAAGTAAGAGTCAAACTGAGAGAAAGAAAAGAAAGAGGAAGAGAGAGAGAGCCACTCAAGTGTCTTCTGTGTCTTGTGAGGTGATTGTGATTTATTTGACTTGCTGTTAAAGGCAATTAGCTTTCCCTGTTTCATCTTCATCTTCATCTTCATCATCTGTATTCTTAACCTTCTCAGTTTGATATTTGGTTCAACCTTGAATTACACCTTAATCTTGGTACTGACAAGGGCTTAACCTTTCATCTAATCAAGATTAAGTTATCAAGTTTCATTGTCTTGATGGTAAAAGATTAACAAGATTTAAACATATTTAATGTTGATTATTAATTTTAGCACAAATCGCTCAGGAATATTGAATGCTTCACGCTTTGTGAAAACTTGAGCTTCGCTAATCTGGTTTTTATATTAATGATATTTTAAATCAATTTATGATATTTGGACTTGAAATGTTTATCAAATATTAAGGTAAATCAGTAATTTAAATCATGAAATGAAGATATTTCTCTATTTTTCAATTTTAAATCAATTGTTTAATCAAAAGATGAATCAGTGATACAATCAAATACAACATATGAAAGTCAAGTTTTGATACATCAATTGAAGTACTCTTAAAGCTATCCTTCAAGTAAAGGTTAAAATTCATTAGAAACATTGTTACGTATTTTAGACGATTTTTCATTCTATTTCATTTCGACTATATCATTATTGATATTAAATTTTCACCGAAAAATAACAAAATAATTGTTCATTTCATTGTAAAACTAACTCTCAAAGACATTTATTTTCAACTCTAAATCTAACCTTTAACCTGAAAAGACGAGTCTAGAATTGTCAACAAGATTGCAAGTTGAAAATATGATATTTTTTTACAATAATTTGAGTTGTAAAAAGAGCAAACTTTTCAAAATTTATATTTCAAGTTGATATTTTTTTCATCTCTTGATTTGCTTCTGTGTAAACAACGGAAAATAATTATTACAGCCTGAAGGTTTTGAAGGAAGATGATAAAGGTGATGGTAAAATTGGAAACAATAATAAATGATAAGTGTAAAGATTGGCTCAATTTGGGCGCTCAAAATGGTGTTTATAAGGTGAAAAGGGAAGCCAAGGAAAAAAATTGTAATGTAAATTGTTGTTTTGTTGCTGTTGTTAATGATAATTTCATGTTATCGGCTTTTTCCAACTTTCCCATTATTGATTAGAGTTTGAAATGCTTTCTTTTGTTGAGTAATCAAATGGTTGGGTTAATTTACCTGAAGAAAAGGTAGAAATGAATTTTTTCCTCTTTCTTCAACTGCAAGGTAACAAAATTCAGAGAGGAATAAGTCATTTTTCACTGGAAAATCAAAATGTGTCAAGAAAGGTTATTATGATTATCGGTAACAATAATGAATGCAATAGTAATGATCAAAAGGGCAAATTGTCAGAAAAAGTCATTTTCATCGAAAAGTGAAAATCAATTGTAACCTTTTTTTAGGCATTTATTTTCGACTGTCAACAGCGGTTAAAATTCAAGGTTGGGTTAAAATGGTTTGAATTGATTGTTATACAGACGATGGCTGATTAATCATTCAACCTCAAATGGACACAGTGAAATAAATCATTCCAATGGATTTAAAGTTGACTTTGGACTAAAATTTAATTCTTAGCCCGTAATAACAAATTAAATAATAAACAGATTTATTTGGGGATCAAAAAGTTCTGTCGAGTGACTTTTGCTTCGATTTTGTATAAGTTTGACTTTTTCAATTGACTCAATATTTCAAGGATACAAAAACATCAATATGAGTGAATTTAGGTCATTTTTGGACTCGATCGGCGTTAATTAACTATAATTAATAAGCTTGTCAATATATACTGGATGAAGAAGCAAGGTCCCAGAACTTATTAATATTTTGATGGAAAATGACTTTTCTGAACTTGGATGTTTTAGACCTTTACTGATCGCTTCATTTTCATGTAAAAAATTTAGTTATCATATGACAACCTTTATTTATAATTTCTATTGTATCAACAGATCAATGATTTTTGGAATGAGACAAAACATGGAGTAGATTGTTTACCGCGCAGAAAGGGTTTGAAGGAAAGAGTTATCCGATTCTCAGATGCCAATTGTACCGACGGCATCTATGAAAGCACTGGTAAGTCATAATTCACATTTATTCTCACTGAGTTAAAACCAATCAAATAACCAAATCACAGCCATCATTTACATTTACACAGTTGCAATATTCACTGTTATTTAGTGGAATCTTGCCTGAGAAGGTGATGAAAAGAAGTAAACAGTGAAATGTCAGTGTATTTAAAAGATCTTTATTAAAGTATCATCGATGTTACAGGTAATATTTAAGATATTCAACATTTATGTTCTATTCTTACTGTTATGCTTAAAATTTCATAACACATTATCCAGAAGCATACTTAAATGTTTCTTTTGGACAGAAAGTTCCCTCAACAAATGGTTTCTTACAAGTTGGGGACATACTGATCCACGTTTATCGTTTCTAGATTGAATCACCATTAAAAGCAGACTCGCCGCTTGAATCGCTGGCACCACTCGTAGCACTGGCCACAGCACTCGAATCGCTGGAACCACCACTCGAAGCGGCAGCCCCACTCGCAGAAGAGCTAGACCCACCGCTTGATGCACTAGACCCACTACTCGAAGCTGCGGACCCACCGCTAGAAGAACTAGACGCACCGCTCGAGGCGCTGGACCCACTGCCTGAAGAGCTAGATCCATTGGTCAAACACTGCTCGACACATTCTCCAGCAGCATTCTCGAATGTGCCTTTTGGACAGAAACAGCCTTTAACACAGACAGCTGCACAGGGTCCGGGTTTAGGGTTAGCACAAGTTGGAGGACAGAGTGATCCACACTCATTATATACCTTTGACTTCGAGCACTGTTTAACACATTTTCCAGAAGCATCTTCAATTGTGCCTTTGGGACAGAAACAGCCCTCTACACATTGTTGCGAACAGATAGGGTTAGGGTTAGCGCAAGTTGGAGGACATGCTGATCCACAGGTACTATATACTTTTGGGATATAATCATAAGATGCAGGCCCGTTGCTCGAGCACTGCTCAACACATTCTCCATAAGCATTCTCAAGTGTGCCTTTTGGACAGAAACAGCCTCTTACACAAGCCGTTCCACAGAACCCGGGGTTAGGATTAGCGCAGGTTGGAGGACATGGTGATCCACAAGAGTTAAATACCTTTGACTTCGAGCACTGCTTAACACATTTTCCAGCAGCATTCTCAATCGTTCCTTTTGGACAGAAACAGCCTTCAACGCAAACCGTTGCACAGATTCCGGGCTTAGGCTTAGCACAAGTTGGAGGACATAGTGATCCACAATCAGTAAATACTTTCGAAGTGTTGGTAAAATCAGTAGAAGCAGATCCACTGTCGGAAGAGTGAGGCTTGCCAAAGAAAGAAAAGAACTCGGGAAAGGAACAAGAAGCAAAGGAGAAGAGTGTAACCAAAATAATTATCATGGACTTCATATTGAGTTTTGTTGAAATAGTTTTTAAGATTTAATTTAATAGTAGGTAAGTTGATCGTTTTATCGAATGAATTTCTTTTGCTTTCCATCTCTCCTTAAATACTAACGAATCAAATATGTTTACTCTAATTAATGTGTTTACTGTCTCTATTTCCACCCATTTTCCTCATGTTCAGAATATTAATTCCTTGCAAAAACTTCTATCTACAGTTTATTTTGTGATTAATTGTTACAATGTTTTGATCAGGTTAGTCAGTTTCTCCTCGAGTTTTATTTCTTTTCACCTTGTTACAGTAATAAGGATACCGATTATTCCAACGTAAATTACTCGATACTAGGCAGAGTGAAGCCGAGCAACTAGACTTGCAGTTCACTGCTGGGTAGACATAAACAACCCTTTACAAGAGTATAAAAATCATTCTAAAATAATGAGACACAGACTCACCTTGATATTTTTTGACACAAATGAAAGTCAAAATATTTGATCATATCATCAGGTACTAGGACTATTATAAAGCAATTTATACCACAAATCATAAACAAAACACTGAAATAAATTATTATAAATCACAGTTTTTCCTCGAGTTTTATGTAATTTTCTTGTGGTGCCATCTAGGTTAGCTACAGGAGAAAGCATTAATTTTTACAATTAAAATAATTAGCCCACTTTAATGATTTCCCCAATAGTCCTATTAACCCTCTCCAATCATGGCGCTCCATAAGAAAATGCAAATTTCAATTTTCATCATTTGAATCTATTCATTGTTATTGAATCTTTAGCTAAATTTTGTGAATTGCAAAACCGTTGATGATTCAATTTGTATTTATTTGCCGCTTTTGACATGAAATTGAGTTTGTTCATAGGTATTCCAACTCAAATTATATTCATTATTTTATTCATACTGATTTTGTTCCAGCAATTTGTTTGATCAGTGATTTCCTGTTAATTTACAGCAATTAAAACTACTTTTATGCATGGAAAGCTTTTGCATTAGTATTGGTTTTTGATTTGCTTTCATTTTCTTGTTACAATGACCAAAGATATTAAATGCTTCTCTAATAGATCATTTATGATTAATTTGAATACATTATGAAAAATTAATGATCACATTACATCCGATTTTCCGTAAAATCTCTAGCTGTTGTGATCACTCAAATTTCATCATTTGAGTAAAAGCCACTTCCATGATCTGCAAATATTGTTTGGTTTTTGCGCGATTTGTTCAGCTAACTATTCATTTGAGTTATTCATTGATCCGATAATTACTCTGTATCCTGCAAGAGAAAAGCTTAATTTTTGTTTTTCCGACTCTGTGTTTCGAAGTTTACATGTCAATGTGATTATTAAGTGAAATACTATTCTGAAAATTTTGAATAACTATTTATTTTAAAAATAAGATTCAGTACAAAATTAATGATTCGCGAGAACACCAATTTTCATTTTCAGATGATTGTTCTTTGCTGACTCGAAGTACAGGTCAAGGAACAGTTGGATCCAAATCAATCAAAGGCTTAGATTTTGGTACCATGGCTGGCATTGAGAGATAAGGTGAAGTCAAAAAGTGTCTCAATCAGTATATTTCATTGGAAATTGAATATTGAATCCACTTTTCGCAACTTCAACATCAAATGTCAACAATCAAGTCAAAGATGAAAATTAGTCTCAAATTTTTCTTTTCACTTTGTTTTCTTTTCTTAATTAACTCAATTCTTTGTGATGATTTCAAATGCCTTGAAAGGTGTAGAGTTGCTGAATTGAAAGTTCCAAATGTTCTCAGTTTGATTGATAAACAAACAGGTTATCATGCTTCTGTTGAAGTTATTAATCCAACTCAAAAAAATTTGGTCCATGATTATTATGATGGGAAAAATAATGCTGGATATATCGACTTGGAAGCAACCATTCAAGACAAATTGAATAGACGTTATTATTATCATTCAACAGAGGAAAAGATTACTGCTGAAGAAAATAGATGTTCTAGCCGGGACTTGACTCAGAATGAGAAAATTGAATTGATCGAAGATTGGTTTAAACCAAAAGATATTGTCGCTAGTTCAGATATGTTTAAAGATTTGGTTCATTTGGGACCAACAGTGTTGATGATTTATGCCCACAAAATCAGTGATAAAGCTTCCTTCTTAGGACCCGAACTGATTGAAGGTCGTACTATTAATCACTGGTTTTATTGTACTGATTCTAATGGGCCTTACATTGACTTTTACTTTGATGTTAAGGCCTCATTGCCTTATCGGTTCTCATTGTATTATCCTGAATGGATCGAAGCTCAGGAGGTCATTTCAATAAATGAAACTGCAATAGTCAAAAAGCAAGTTGACTCCGAGTCAAAATATGTTTACAACTTTTACATGTTCGAACCGTTGGTGATATCATCAGATGATCCCATTCCATATCCATTGAGTTATTGGTGTGCGCTTAAAGGTAACAGTCCTTACACTCCATTGCCAGATTTTAGTAAAGCTGAAGAGTTTGCTATGAACATGGAAGCGATAATAACCTATTCTAATGGTAAGTTTATCAAATCAACTGCTCGAGTAATGAAACGAGGCGATGTCATTTCATCCGAAATCCAAGAAGAAACTGATTTTGTTAGTTCCATTGAAATGCCACCTCTCTTTAGGGCGGTTCCAAGTTGATGAACGCACCGGTCGATGCCATTATAATATATCAGATTATACATCTGATGATACACTAATCACCCGTTGGCCTTTTCATCAAGATCGCGACTCCAATCTATTGCATTATTTGATAATGAAGCCAAGGCGAGATCATAGAGTTACTTTTATTGGTGATATACCTTTAGGACCTTTTCGAGTTGAAGAATACATAGCAGCAAACTTCTTTTCGGATAATATTGCTGCCATTGTCGACTATTATTATAAAAAGAATGCGCGTGATTTTGTTCATGCCGTGTGGTGCCAACTAAAGTCATATTTACCAAAAATCGAAACGATTATTATTTTGATTACTTTGATTCACCAACTCAGATTGAAGTAACCATAATTAATTACGAAGACTTTGACATTGATTATGAAGATCGATTCGATGTTTCTGGTTGTTATGAAGAACCTGGAAGCTATACTTGGTTTCAACTCTTGATCTCAGATCCTTTGATGGCTGGATACAATAGTGAAACAATCAAGAGATCTACTGAAAGTTTATTGACTTCATTCATTCAAATTACTAGCATTGGTGAAATTCATACTCAAGAAGTCGACTCTAATTCATATGTTACTGTTAAGCTTTATGATCGTGTAAATTTCCTTGAGGCTTATCGTCGTTCGGGTCAATTTAAAATTATCAATCCTTCAAATGTTGTAAGAAGATTTAAAGTCGAGGACTGTAGACAACTGTGCACTGCGAATCCCAACTGTATTGATTTCAGTTATTGTGATGATTATGATTGTTCAATTTTTGTAAAATCGGTTTTTCTTTATGAAACAGAATACTGTGAAAAATGTGATCTTATTCAAGATCTTTAACGTGCGATGTTGAACCGTTGATCAACAAAAATTATTTATCGACAATGTCAAGCGTGTTACAACAGATAAGAGATAAAGCCTCGATAACCGGCTGTATAGATATGTTCATTGTGAATGGTCCTGAAGAGATTGATGATATTTCCCAGGAACTATATGAGTGTGGTTCCAGGCCTTTAAGAGCCGAAGATTTTCCGATGATTGAAACTGATCGACATTTCAATGAAGCACAATTCAAGATCGAGAAAAGTACTCTTCAAGACTGTTTCAAGGCTTGTTTGAATGATGATGATTGTAATACACTTTCATATTGCGTCAATCAGAATAAGGAATGTATTCTGAGTGGAGAAACATCAAGTTCATTGCAAGACTCACTTAAAGACAAAACAAGTCATGCAGACGGGTGTAACATCTATCAAAGTAAATATACTGTCACATTGATTTGTACTTCTTGAATTAATTTTGCTTTCATTTCCAATTCAGAATCATTTATGAATCTATTTCATGATTATCCTGGCAAAAGTCTAGTTCTGGATGCCGTGTCAACCCTATCTGATGGATCAATAGCTGATTGTGCTAAAACATGTACTCAATCAAATGATTTCAATTGTGAATCATTCGATTATTGTCAAGATAGTAATCAACGGTAAGTCGAAACATAAAATAACCTACTCGCATTAATACAAATCAAAAGCAGTTAATTTAAAACTCATTTTTACAATTAGAAAAATTAGTAATATTTCCTTTTGATAGTTGGATTATAACTTGCCTTAAGTTCAATGGATATTGAACAAGTGTTGTTGTTTAGTCATCAAGAATGAGAATAACATTGTAAGATTAATCTTCAACAGATACAAGTGATTGTATAACTGTGATAATATTAATTTTCAAGATCGACATCATATCATCAATCGTCTGTTAAATATATAAATATCACAGACTTGAAATCCTGGAGCAAGGAAATTTCCAATGAAAGAGTTGCCAATGTTACTATTATTATCATGAAATATTTAACGATTTCATGACATAAGCATTAGATTGTAATTTCCACAAATTTGTTCTTGAAAGAGATTTCACTGAAATTCACAGAAAAAGAGTATCATTGGTTAAAATAATAACATCATCATCCAATATGGAAAGCTGATTTTGAAATAAAACTTTCAAGTGATAACCACCATTATAAGTATCTTCCATTTGGTAATTTTTTAGTCTCCTTTCGAAACATGGAATATAATTGAAGTCTCTTTCCATCCAACCATTCATTTTAAGCCAAATGAAATCAGAAAACAAACTTGAACAATCAGATAGATCAGTCAAGTTAATGACACAGCAACTGTTTACATCGATGGATAAGTTGATTTTCACTTTTTGAGGTAAATATCAAGACTGAACAATTTTTCTTGTATATAAATTCAATTATATTAGTTCGAAGCAATTCATTTCTAATTGGAGATAATTTACGGAAAATGTTCCTGAATAAAAAAAGCAAAAAAACCGTTAATTTCAAAATAAAGATTTGTTGCTTAACTCACCACTTGGGTTGTTGGGTAAATCCTTAGCAGAAGAGGTTTGATATTTATTTGCTTGGGTTAGCATTATTGGTCTCATCGATCACTAACATGATTGTAATTTCCAAGTAATGTTTCCAATAGATATTTCTTTACACTAGTTAAGATGACATTAAAATGATAGCACAATTATAAAGTTAATTAATCAACAATAAAGCAGAGTCTAAATCTTAACATTTTACATAATCTGCTGTTTGCAGTAAGCCATCTTTTGTCTGTTTTGTTCTCACTTCTTTCTGACTCTTGTTTTGCGCGTTAATTTTAAACATGTTAATAAGCCTTTGGATAGCTATAACCTGGTTATTATATGGAGATACTCAAGGTTTGCTATAACAGTCATCTGTTTAAACAGAACTATCAGATTTATCTATATTTATTGTGATTTTGAATATTAATTTGCTCCAACCTCAACTCTTTATTTGTTATTATTACCATGTTGATTAGATTACTTACCAGATCAAGATGGAAGTGGCTCTCTGAAATCAACCTGTCCTTATGTTTGTGCTGTTGGTGATTCAATTATGAAAAATCTATTTGATAGTGACTTGCCAATCAATTCAAAGGGTGATTTACATGCTCGTTGTGGTGTAACGAAATTCTTGGTATGAATTTATGAGTAACATTCGTTTTATTAACTTGTTTGCTTCGTTTTCATGTAACAAATTCAGTTATCATATAACAACCTTTATTTATAATTTCTATTGTATTCACAGATCAATGATTGTTGGAATGAGACAAAACATGGAGTAGATTGTTTACCGCGCAGAAAGGGTTTGAAGGAAAGAGTCATCCGATTCTCTAATGCCAATTGTACCGAAGGCATCTATGAAAGCACTGGTAAGTCACAACTCATATTCATTCTTGCTAAGTTAAAACCCATCAAAGTACCAGATCACAGCCATCATCTACATTTAAACAGTGCATTACAAGATTCGCTGTTATTCAGTGAAATCTTACCTGGGAAAGTAGTGAAAAGAACTAAACAGTGGAACATCAGTGTATTCAAATGATCTTTATTGAATTATCATCAATGTTACAAGCAATATCAGATATTCAACATTTATTGTGGTTCTATTACCGTTATGATTAACATGTCTTAACACAATCTCCAGAAGCATTCTCGAATGTGCCTTCTGGACAGAAAGCTCCCTTAACACATTGTTTAGTACAAACGGGGTTTGGATTAGCACAAGTTGGAGGACATGCTGACCCACAATCATTATTTACTTTCGGGATAAAACCATCATTAGAAACAGGTCCACTGCCTGAAGAACTAGATGCACTACTCGCAGCGCTGGACGCACCGCTAGAAGAGCTAGCCCCACCGCTTGAGGCGCTGGACCCACTCGAAGCGCTGGACCCACTGCCTGAGGAGTTAGACCCATTGCCTGGGGAGTTAGAACCATTGCTCGAACACTGCTTAACACATTCTCCAGCAGCATTCTCGAATGTGCCTATTGGACAGAAACAGCCTTTAACACAAGCAGATCCACAGGGTCCGGGTTTAGGATTAGCACAAGTTGGAGGACAGTTTGATCCACATTCAGTGTATACCTTTGAATTCGGGCACCAAGGGTTCCCATCGCTCGAACACTTCTCAACACATTTTCCAGAATCATTCAAAAATGTGCCTTTTGGACAGAAACAGCCTTTAACACATTGAAGCGTACAAACTGTGGGTTTAGGTTTAGCACAAGTTGGAGGACATGCTGATCCACATTCAAGAAATACTTTTGGTTTCTCGCACTGTTCAGTAAATACTTTCGAAGCACCAGTAGTACCAATAATGATTGAAGCAGATAAATCGGGAAGAGTACAAGCTGCAAAGGAGAAGAGCATAGCCAAAATAATTATCATGGACTTCATATTGAGTTTTGTTAATATAGTTTTTAAGATTTAATTTAATAGTAGGTAAGTTGATCGTTTTATCGAATGAATTTCTTTTGCTTTCCATCTCTCCTTAAATACTACCGAATCAAATATGTTTACTCTAATTAATGTGTTTACTGTCTCTATTTCCACCCATTTTCCTCATGTTCAGAATATTAATTCCTTGCAAAAACTTCTATCTACAGTTTATTTTGTGATTAATTGTTACAATGTTTTGATCAGATTAGTCAGTTTTTCCTCGAGTTTTATTTCTTTTCACCTTGCTATAGAAACAAGAGTCAAAATTTGTTTGATTTTGATTTGCATTCACACCAAATTTTTTTAAAAGAATAAAATAGTATATTGAAAGACACAGACTTACCTTGATAGTTTTTGACAATGACAAATGAAAATCAAACTATGTGATAAAAACATCAGGTGTACGGAGTATTCAAAAATAGTTTAATACACAAATGATATACAAAACACTGAAATAAATAAATTAAAATTTTTCCTCGAGTTCATTTTTTGTAGTTTTCCTGTGGTGCCATCTAGGTGAACTTCATGAGGAAACCATTAAATTTTACAATTAAAACAATTAGCCTCTCTAATGATTGACCCATTAGTCCTGTTGACCCTTCACCTTAGAAGACAATTATGATGTCGCCGTAAGAAAATTACAAAAACTGTACAAAGTCTTTGGATCTGTTTATTGTGATTGACTCTTTAGCTTAATTTTGTGAATTGCAAAACCGTAAATGATTCATTTTGAATTTATTTGCCGCTTTTGACATCAATTAGAAGTTTATTCAAAGTTATTTACACTTGAAATATATTCAATGTTTATCAAGTCAAATTTTGCAACAAAATTCGACAAAAGCAAATAGCAATAGATAGTAACAATAGTAATTTAAAGTGACTTTAAACTTTTGATATCCATAAAATTAAATTTAACTTTAATCGTTTTAACATTTAACAATTTGTTTGATCAGTAATTTTCTGTCATTTTTCAGTAATTAAAACTACTTTCATTCATGGAAAAGGTTTGGTATAATTATAGATTTTTCTGACCAAAGCTATCAGATAGATCATTTATGATAAATTTAAATACATATTGAGATACTAATGATTAAATTACATTTGGTTTTCCGTAAAATCATCTAGCTGTTGCGATCACTCTAATTTCGTCATCTGAGTAAAAACCGTTTCCATGATTTGTTGAGTCAATGATTTATTTGAGTTATTGATTGATTTACTAAATATTCATTTATTAACAAGAGAAAAGCTTAATTTTTGTTTGACCGGTGTTTCAAATTTTACAGGTCAATGTGATTGTGCAGTGAAATATTGTTCTGAACATTTTTGAATAACTATTTATTTTAACAATAAGATTCAGTACAAAATTAATGATTTACAGTTTCATCAATTTTCATTTTCAGATGATTGTTCTTTGCTGACTCGAAGTACAGGTCGAGGAACAGTTGGATCCAAATCAATCAAAGGCTTAGATTTTGGTACCATGGCTGGCATTGAGATATAAGGGAAATTAGATCCAGAAGTACGAACTACAGCTGGTGGTGGGATTGGAGCTCCATTTGCTACAGCGATTGGATCAAAGTTGACTGGAGATATTTGGAAGACTGGTTTTGGTCGAGCTGGGCCCATCGATAATTTAATTACAGGAAAATCAACTGGTTCGAAGGATTGGAAATCATTTGATTCAGGGAATTGACTAAAATCATTTGGAACATCAGTTGAATTTTCAACAGTTGACTCAGGATTTGAAATTGGGAAAGGTTTTGGACAAGGTCTGGGTAATGGACGGAAACCTGGGAATCTTGGGAATGGTCGAGGTAAAGGTACAGGATTATCAATTGGAATCGGTTGCAAGTTGTCACAATCCTCTTCAAAAACACATTGACCAATTGAATTTTCCAAATATCCTGAAGGACAGAAGAAGTCAGCTTTACATGATTTAATACAGGCTCGAGGTTTAGGATTGGCACAGGTTAAAGGACAATTAGTACCACAAGGATTCCATACTTTGGCAGCTGTTCGAGGCCTAAAATCACTTGTCGATTGGCCTGGTGTTGAGTCTGTTACTGGAACAGTTTTATTAGCTGAAACAGCCAACACTAGAAAATTTACAGCAATCGTGAAACCCAAAAAGATCATCTTGTAAACGATAGAAAGATATAGTTATAAGTAACAGTTGAATCAACAATTTGTTTGGATAAAACTAATCTGAAGAATCGGTTTCCGTTGCTTATTATTTATACTGAAATTCATACAATTTACTCTTTTTATTTCTAGAATGAGTAATTATACTTACGTACGATTCATTTTTTTTGTTTTTACACCAAAACGACACCTTTGTTTGCAGCTGATGTATATTAACTTGAAAATGATGGATTAGTTAAAGATATAACCATTGTATTTATCATTTGCCTCTGTTATGTAGTTGATTGTTGTGGTTTATGCAAAGGCAAAAATAAATCAATCTTTATGATCTATTTTTGCCTTCGATACAAACAATAACCATTAAAATCATTGTTTGTCTCGTATTGCAAAAATTATCTTAATTTCAATCATATTTAAACTCATCCAGATTTAAATGATTCTTTATCCTTTTTTTTAGATGAACCTTGTTTCTGGCGATGGTCACACCAAGAAAATCATTGTTCAGACGAATATGCGACTTTCGTTACTCACTTGGTTGGTACAAATCGGCTCAACTTGACAGTTTTCACTCAAGATGCTATCTGTTGGTAAGTAATCGCAATTATCCCATCAGTTGAATCATTTTGTTAATTCTGTGTTTTCTTTGTTTTTCAGTGATTTCCTAAAGTTTCAAGAATGTGCTGTTGGATCAACTTCTGGATCATGTTCTGCTCAAGTTGAAGATTTTGTCGAGAGATTTTTCTACAAACTCGCTGGTCAAAATGCTGTCAATCGATGCAATCGGCGTAAAAAACAACCATCATATGTCATTAAATGCTCAGGGAGGAAAAATTTATGAAAAATGGTTCAATCAATAATGTCTAACCTGTTGCATTCATCGTCAATGGTTATTGACTTTTTAACAAATCTCTACGGCATGTAAACGATAAATAAAAACATTTAGAAATGAACTTTGCTTAATAAAGCAGTAAATTGTTTTTATTTCGATTTCGATTTTCTTTTCACTCTTCTGTTTAGTTGACGTCAAGTGACGATCATTAATCTGTTAAAAAGACTATGAAAACAATAACACGAAATAAGTAATCATTTAAAGTACCAGAGTTGTAATCAACTTGCGAAATGGAATGATATAAATTACTCTTAACCATTTCAAACAAAACAATCAATGAAAATATTAAGCACTTTGGTAATTATTAAGAACCAAAGATACCCAAAAAATGTTTGATTTGGCAAAGCTAAATGTATGAATGACTAAGCCTGAACAGTCATTTTTCGCAATCTATTTACTCTGTATAAATTTGAATCTGTTTGCTCTTATAAATTGATCAGATACAATTTCAAAGAAACAATGTTGAAATCGGTTCATTTGCATTGCTTTTCATTCATGAATCATGCTTGTTTTATCAGCGAGAATAATTTTAGTTAATTGTCATCAGAATCACTAGACAAGATAGATTGAATAAAAACAGAACATGTCTGTAAAATTGTCAAAACTAACCTTAGGTCTGACAGTTTTACAAAGGACAGACTTTTATTAGCTGATAAACTCAAAGCTTTTTGATCAACAGGTAAATCTCAAATAAATCCCTAAGCTTAGCGTAGTTTTGTCAATTTTTGAACATATTTCCTATTTTTGCTGAGCGACTTTGCAAAATTGACATCACTTTATGCTCACAATTTGTCAGTATCTTTTGTATTGGATTGAATGATTAAACTGTTAAATTGAATGGTAAATCAATGGTCAAGAGCTAAATGCCAATAGTAAAGTCAATATTTAGCGTGTTTTGCTTCTAAATTTCTCAACATCCTTGTGATGCTTTTGTTCTTGTTAGGGTTATTCTTGAAAGGATATTTGGATAATTTGTTTTTGCTAGCGACTGAAACATTACGGTTCTGTTTTAAAGGGAAATACTTGACCAATGATCGATAAAATGGTTTTAATGTTGGCTTAATTTGCTGGACGGGAAATTGCCTTGTATTTGGCTAGTTTTAGATTACTAGGAAGTGTACAATTGTTGATTTCAATTGTAATTATTTAGTGTTGTCATTGTTTGATGTTTGCATTTTATTTCCTGGAAAGTGTCTAACATTAATGTTCTAGGTTTTATCCGAGGGTCAAGGCAGGTCAAGTTTGCCGGCTCTAAGCTTCTCCTTTTACTTTTACATTGAAGATGAAAGGTACAATGTTCATGTGTTCTTGTATGCACACAAAAGGTAGAAAAGGTCTATCGACATTTAAGGCAAAGAAATGAACAAATGGAAACAGAAGGTGAAAGGTTTTTGCTTCATTTTTATTCTTCAAAGCTTATTTGAGGAGAAAGTCTTTTTTTGACTTGTACTTTCTCTTCAAAGATGGTGAAAGGTGAAAGGTGAGCCAAGATTTGACTAACATTTTAGCTTATCCAAGTATATATCTTTAGTATTATGTATAAATCAGACAAAAGCAAGTGAGTTTAATTTCAATTCATTTTTATTGTAACATTTGGAAAAAAAATGATGAAAATGAAAAAGGTTTCTTTTTCTCGGCATTGATAAAAACAACTGATTAGTTGTTTACCTGTTTTACTGTGCAAATTTTTAGTTGCCAATGGACATGAAAATTTAACCCCGAGGCTCACAAATAACGTTAACCTTTTTCCTTTCAACTTTACTCTTTGCTTAATGACAATAATGATGATGATACTCGTTGTCATTATTTTCAGCATTTCTTGGTTACCTTTTAGTTTGGGTAATCAATTTGTTCAACAAAACTGTAATGGAAGCAAAAATTACTGCAAAATGAGTATTGAATTGTTACATTCAATTCACTTAATATGCTATTCAGTCTTGATTATAATGATAACAATGGTACAAAGATAATGGCCAGTTGAGACACAATTGAATGGGACAAAAAAAACAAGTAAAAGTTAATTTAATTTGTTGGGTTGCCAAAATTGACTCCCATTTGGTTAGAGAAAGGTTAATGTAAAGAGTTGCTTGAAAGAGGTTAACCAATAAAAGGTCGTACAAGTAATGATAACTTGCAAGTAGTCAGTGTAAATAATTTAAATTTAATTCATAGTTTCACTTTTTCTGTGACTTTGGATGGTTAATCTACAGCATTTTGCTTTATAATTTGGGCTGTTCATTTTTTAATCAACATTGATTTTAAATAAACAAGCATGTCGCGAGTCATAATCATTACGGTTGTAATAGCTGGTAAGAGTTGAGGCACTCAACAATACAATTATTGACTTCGATACCATGTTTTAGTCCACCCAATGGAGAGGTTTTACTAGGAATCTCAAAATCATAGCTTTGACACCGACCATCACTATATTTTAGCTTCCTTAATATGCCAACAGAAGTCCAAGTCAGCCATCTAAGGTCATTGATATCTATAATAGAAAATAATTCCATTAAAACATGTTCGAGAGTTAGAGGATGGCTTTCGATGATTGAGACAACGAAGACCGAAGGCCAATCGAAAATTAATATTCCTACCCTTAGCATTAGTTTCAAGCTAATAATTAACATGAAACTCCAAGAGGGTGGAATGAACAAAGTATGATAAGGGAGAGGAGACATTACCTGAAGGATTCATGAATATGTTCAAACATCTATACCAAGGTAAACACGTGGAGTAACATCGCAGCTTTTCCAAGTAGAGCTGCTAACATAATAGCTCAGCTATTGTTGAAGCTAGTGTGTTGCATTTTCAATGCACAAATGAGTAAACTGGATCAAACGAGTGGATAAACGAAATAACAATTTATAAAATAATGAAGATTGCTTTGATGAAGTGTCGTGAATTTATACTCAAGACAAGAAAGGAAACGTATGAATTTTAACGGAAACAGATGAAATTAGTATCGATTAATTAAATTAATCGATACTATCGTTTAGCTCGATTCTTTGGGTAAATCAACAAAAGGTGTCAAGATAATTGCTCTTTCCAAAAGAGCTGACCAATGTTGATAAGCATTGTTAATTGTGTATTACGGTTGATGCAAATTCAAAGATTTCGTTAAAAAGATCATTTGGATTGAATATGCATGATGCAGTCTTCATGTAACCTTCAATTGAGTGTCATAAATGGGTGAGAACTGGACAATGCAACTTGCAATGTGTGATTCGAGATAAACAAATAACATTTGAAGAGCCAAAGTATGGCAAAAAAGCGTGATTTCAATTTTTAGATTTGATCTTTTTGAAGATTTGCGAATGTTCAAAGTTTCAAGCCGATGTAGTTTTATAATCTGTCATCTGTAGAAATGTTATTTTGTAAAAACATCTATTGTATCGAAAAACTTACAAACTAATTACTGCCGATTTATTGATATTAAAAATGTCATTGGTCTTCAACAGCAATCAGGATATTCAATTATTTGCGTAGCTAATTTATCAGACTTTTTGATTTGTTGATAATTATTCCATAATCATTAGAGAATTTATGTGCAAAAATTTTTGAAAGCAAAGTTTTGAAAATTTTTGAATGTCTTGTCAGTCAGTCACTTACTATGCTGGGAAACTAGAGTTTTTACCAGCCGATGGAATAAAACGCCAAATTATTTATTTATACGCGTTTTTAACGCATCGAAAAAACCGAGAGAATATGTTTAGAGAAAGTTTAGCTCATCAAGGGATCTTAATATTTTTCTGTTTAATTAGTTTAAATTAACGAAGCATTAAATTTAATGCAATTTTATGTTCTGCCTGAATCTAATGTACTGTCTGTTAGCGAAGAGCACTCAAAAATGTGAAAATCAAACGTCCTTATGATACTTTTTTTAAGAGCGCATTTATTAATAACTAAACTGGCCCAAAATATTTTTTTCTTGTTTTGTATAAATCAAAGTCCAACCATGAAATTATTTATGGAAAGATATAGCTAAAAAAACACAAAAAATAACATCTTAATGATTTTAATGTGGATTCTCTCCAAAGAACCTATTATTTGATATTTTACAAATTAAAACGACAGTAGCCTCCTCTTCATCATTCATGCTAGAAAAGCCAATCTAGATGAAGTTTGCTCGCTTAACGGATAAATTTTTCAAATCAACAATACATTGGTCTAAGATATTCTTCTCTTTCTCAGGTGTTATACTCTTGTTGACATTTTCTATGATCCAATTGACCATGTATCGTCTAGCGAATTGTTTCTTGCCCTCATCTAAAGCAGCTTGCAAGTCCAACTTTCGTTTTGCTTCCTTGTATACAGCCATTAATTGTTTTCGATATTCAGCTTCCCTCTGGAGATGAACATTTTCACGATAAACATTGAAAAGTGGGCTGGGATCTTTACCGACTTGGATTTCCTTGTTGTTAAACTCGATTATATTGTTGAGTAATTTGACTGATCCATCTTTCCAATCAGCCCATCCACGCATGGTTTTCTGAAATGAAGAAAGTAAAAAATAATGAGCTGGAATATTAAACATATTAAAAGGGGTGAGGAAGATAGAAAAACGTACCAAGAATGCAGCAATAGAGTGATCTTTAAGCTTAGGACCGAATTTTTGCAAAGCTTGGAAGAGAATGATCCAAAAAGCGATACCACCAGGAACACTGTGGTCAAGCACAAGCCATTCCTTAGAAAGAGCAGCCATAGTGATACCAGTGACGGCAATGTAAGGTCCAGTTACTCCAGTTTTGTTATAGAATGGATCAAACCACCAAGATGGGAAGAAAAACATTCTGTAAACTGGAGCCTCAACTTGTAATTTTTGATAATCTGCAGGGAAATTTACCAAATCACGCTGCGGATTTTTGTCATCATCAATAGTTGGCATATTTTCAGCGAAATTGACTCCCAGAATTTCAGCCATGTTGACACCTTTTGGAATTTCTTTTACAGTCTCACCAGGCTTTGCATTAGGAGGTGCTAAGTTAGGTATTAGAGGGTATGCAGGACAGCAATCATCGCGAGTTACTCTAACTTCTCTGCCGTCAACAATAACTGGAATATCCTCGTAATTGTCCAAAACTGTGGGGTAAATCTTTTCCTGAGTACTAGGAGTGAGATGAGATTTAAATGGAGTGACTTCACTTTCAACATCGACCTCCTTGAGCTCATTACCAAAAACACCAATAGTTTTAGTAGTCAAGCCTCTAATGCTGTTGAATGTCTGTTGACTCAATCCAGTTTTAGATGCCTTAGCTAGCGCTGAGCCTATACAAAATAAAAAATAAATGAAAATGAAATTTCTCCAAATCAAAATATTTGTTGACATTGAGTAACATTAGCAAAATAGGTGAACATTGTAAAGTAACTGTTAAAGTACAATAATCACTTGATAATAAAAACTTACCGGAGGCAAAAGCAAATCGGACAAACATTTTACTCGGGTGACACAATGAACCGAACGAAAAAAATCAATTAAACACTGCAATTAATTTAATTAACCAGATTTTTCTTCTGAACCTGATTTCACCTTTAGATCGGCTGGTGAAACTTGGCAAAACTTGAACAACAGATGGCAGCAGATTCAATATAACTGACATCTCGCGAATACAATGCAAACTCACTTCAGCGGCAAACACAAAATGTGATTCGTTAGAATTAGTTTGGTGGTAAAATCCGCTTCCATGATTGTACAGAAGGCCATCAAAGTTTCAACTTTGGACTCGTTTCTCTCAAATACTGTTCATAAGAGAAATCTTTAAATCGCACAAATGGATTCACTTCTCATTTTCCATTAAACAAAAAGAGTCCAAAGGCAAAGAAATTAAATTTGCCTGTTTATGCCCATTTAATGCAGAAATGTGGTAACTGTGTCTTTTTATAACAACCGTTTTGGATTTATAATTTTTATTACGGAATCGTTTATTAATGATTTATTTTGTATTCAGCGATAACTAAACTTCAAGTCCCTAGTTACTCACCCATATAAAGTCATGTATTAACGAGTATGGATATAACATTGAAAAATTTTCAGTGCAATGAGTCCTTTTTCATGGGAATAGTTTTATCAATAAAAGAGACAAATTGTTTTAACAATTGAATTAAAGCACTTGTTTAATTTTTCTTAAAATTGTTTTACAGTGAATAAGGTGCTTACAATAACAACAAACTGGCTAATCAGTTTTTTCAACAGTGCATAATTTATTTCATTTGGACCACTCATTTGGGTTTTTGTTTAATTCATTCCTAGTGTTTAATACAGCTTAAAGTCTCCTTTTGTTTAACCCATCTTACAAATCACTAATTGTCTTTGAATGTTTCCTTCAAAATTGGAATAATAACGAGCAAAATGTATACAGAGTCCATTTAGCAGGTCAATCATTGAATTAAAAATCAACATTACAGGGTAACAACAGAAACAACAAAAAAAAAATATTCAAAAAAAGGTTAATGTTAATACAGTCAACAAATTTTTAACTTTTACATAAACATTGCATAAAATTTGCTCTTTGTACACAACTCAATCGTAAATTTGTAACATAAAAAGAAAATGATTGAGATTTGATTGTCAAAAGAATTATTAATAACAGATGATTGAAACTAAAGATGATCCACAAAATTTGGCGAATGAAGAAAAGAAGGAGATCCAATGGGTAAAGAAAAAACAAAACATTGAAATCCGTGGATGGTGACAATTATGGCGATCAATGGACATAACTCTTGGAGGTTGATGACCAATGGATTAAATAACATCAATTGTGAGACAATTGGTTTTGTAAATCAACAATAAGCAGTGAAACAGGATCAATAGAGTTGAAATGAAGACAGCTTAAGCCAAAAAATGATAATGCGTTAAAACACAGTTACAATCACCTTATAAATGTTAATATATGTGTAAGTGTTTCCAGCAATGCTAAGACTTTTTGATGCTCTCTTTCCAGTTTCGACGGTTAATCACAATGAGCAAGAAAAAGAGTGATGATTAGGTGGATTGGTTTCAAATTAAATTAACCCTGTTTGTGGTGTAATTGATGGTAAGGAAGAGAAAAGATCTGAAGAAGAAGGCACAAGGTTTTCCTTAAACGTTAACAATTAATTGGTGGATATCAACATTGACAGTTTGTTAATTAAAACAGCATTTCAAGTAATAGGATGAAGGTGATTTCAATGGGATCAGGAGCAGGCAAGTGTTTTACAGTGTATAATCAATATAAATATAACAACAATGCATATCTTTTTGTTTCTCCATGTGAAGTGTAAATTAATTGAGTACAAGTATAAATCAGTTCTCAATCTTAATAAAGTGTTAAGGCTAAGTGTGTGTGTGTAATAACAGCATGAATAAGGTGATTGATTGTGTTGTTTTTTGGTTACGATTACATTTGATTGGCTTAAGATGAGAAATGATAGTTGATTGTTGAAAGTAAACACACTGGAAAATGTATCTTTCTTGGTCTTCATCATGGAATTGAAAAAAGAGTCCATTTCATGTTGTTCCATTGTTTCCATCAAAAAGATATTCCTTCCAAGTGGTTCCTTTGAATTCAATCGATGCAAAAAAACGATTGATAAACACCAAGAGAATGGAATGTAAAGGTTTCAGTGAAATATTTTACATGTTGATGCTCTACTTCAATACCATGGACTTTCTTTGCTTTCCTGGTGCATGAGTTGTTCATAAAACTAGTGATTTGCAGGATAAATGGTTTACAATGTATACATATATAACTTGTGTCCGTAGTGAACAATAATAATTACATGTTTCGATGAAACTACAGTTTATGAGTACAATTACTTAGTACTCAAAGTAAATTGTATTCAATTTTGACACAATTTTGGCCTTTTCCCTTTTCTCGTCTATTTTCAATTTGCTCCAACTCGATCCTGGCTTTATACCAGCCAATGATTTGAATTAATTTGCATCATTTAAATCAATCGTCCATTGAAAAAGGGTTTGGATCTGACTACGTAAAAAGAGTCCAAGAGAAATGGTAAAGTGGTTAACGACGTCGTATTTGGGTCCATTTCATTTAGCTAGCAAATATGAAAACTAAATTGTTTTAAACTGAACTTGTTTTCACTGATATAATGAAGTTAAAGTTGATAAAACATTGAAAATTTAAAGGATGATGGAATCACAATTTAACAATTTCAATTGTTTGCAAGAAATTTGTTTCTCTAAAGATCTTTTGAAGTCTTTTTCAAAATTTCTCCAGTTTCTTTGTTTTGCATCCAATGATATATTTGATAATCTTGCCAGTCTCGTTCAGTTTCATTGCTTTGCAGTTACTGAGACTGGTTCAAGTTTTATCTAGTCATCTGGTTGTCTAGTTTATAAATCACAATTTAAGTACGATATCGTTGAAGACCACAAAATCAGGAAGATCCTTTAGGTTCTTGGACTGCAGGTTTATCTACAATTTTTCACTTGTGAGAATCTCGTATTTCGTCTTTGATTTTGTGAACTCGTTTGATTTTTAAAGGACCATCGGTGCTCAACTTGATTGAACCAATTTAGGAAAATCTGTTTCTCTTAGTTGACTTGCTTTTTGTCCTGTTTGAATTACAAAAGCTCGGTGAAATCAGGTATTGTTTTAACATGGTAATCAAGTGTTTATCCAATAATAATAATATTAATAAGAAGGTGATAACAGAGATGATAATTATAATAATATAATAATATTAATAATAATAATGATGATGGTTTTGATGATATAATAGTA
Source organism: Tetranychus urticae (assembly GCF_039701765.1). Lineage (NCBI taxonomy): Eukaryota > Metazoa > Arthropoda > Arachnida > Trombidiformes > Tetranychidae > Tetranychus > Tetranychus urticae. The sequence continues at coordinate 15,757,304 of NC_142958.1, read as the reverse complement.
ACGTCAAGATCAGTTATTATGAATTATGATCATTAAATGCGTTAAAAGATTATAAATTTGACAATTAAATTGTTGGAAGGTTGACCATCAAGGAGCCAATAGGGATGATAAAAAAAAGAGGAATCCAATTGAAAAGGGAAAAAAAGTTCCAATTCAATTTGTATTTTCTTTGCTTTTATTATTAAAATACTGGTTTAATCCGTTGAAGTTTCCTCCTTCCAATGACTAGGTAAGTGTTGTTTTTGCTCATTTATGCTTTGGTTACCTTGTTGATGGTAAATCAGTTTGGACTTGACTTGATGTATATTTATATTTTCAATTAAATTACTTGAGGTGGAGAGATTTCGTGTTTGGTGATTTAGATCTGGTTAAAGTGCATCTTCATGTAAATGGTAAACATGATGAACAAAATAAAGAAACAGGAGAGACAGAGGTTCTTCTTTCCAATATGTTGAAATGACTCCAGGTAAATATATGCATTGGTGAATTGTTTGTCAATTTAATCATCTGATTCCAGGCAACAAGAAGGAAAATAGATGGTAGAGATGATGCCAGAACAGAAACAAGTATAAGAGGATGAAGATGGAAATGGTTAATGTAATGTTGAAGATGTAGAGAAAAGTTGATTAATCAAATGTTAACAGGTAACGGCTAATGATGTCATGTAATTTGCTTTATCGTATTTTCATTGATTGAGGATACAAAATTTATTAATTTGCGTTCTCATCAGCAACGGAAATATAGATTAACAAAAACCAAGATTTCGGATATTATACTTGATTGTACCAAAAATAATCAATTGTTTGTTTGTGTTTCAACAGATAAAACGATTCCAAAAATGATTAACTTGCTTCTGTTTGTATTTGCTTTGTCGGTTTGAGTAAACAAAATGGCTGAAACATCACCAAAAGGTTAATTCCAATGGTTAATTTCATGGTCAACTAATGGTTTCGCCAGCTTTTCTTGCATCTGATTTAGCAAATCCATTCCAATAACAACTGCATGTTTGATAACAAATTTTTAAATATTTCTTGTTAGTATTAAAATGAAACCAGATCCGCCTATTATTTAATCATCGGCAAGGTAGAATCAATAATGAAAGCTGATTCCTAGTCATTCCCGTTAACTGTTTTGATGTTCAACAATGGGCTGATTGAGTTAACAGCAATTAAAATGTCTAAATGCAATGGTCATAAGGATGGTAATGATGAAGTCAATCAGCACTGGTATTGGTTGTAAATAAATTAATGAGGAATGTGGCTTTACCAGAGAGGCACACAAAACTAGATTAACGATAATCTTCTCCTTAACAGCTCTTCCAAATCAATCGAAACCATCATTTTTCGGGTATTTAAACAGATGGCCAACAATCAACGGTAATTAAATAATCTATCATGATTCAACTGTTGACCCTTTTCCTATCAAGTTAAATCTGCTTCAATCAAACAGTGGTTTCCCGTTCATTGAAAGTCGCCTGGTAACATGCAAATTCTGTAAAAGAAGAGCAAAATATTGAATTAATTAAGATTATAGTAGTTTCAAGATGATTGGATTATATTAGGTAATAACTTAGTTGCTAGTCTTAAAGCGGTTACAATTTTTTCATTCGTTTTGAGACTTTTCATGTTGATAAATGGTGATAATAAAAGGTTTGGTGACAATAGTAATGATAATTGATGACAATAGCATTTGTGAAGAGAGTCCAAGAATAAGACAACATGAGCCATTCAGCTATTCTGCATGAAGATCGAAAATTTTGGTGTATTCAGAGTAAAAGGTCGGACAAGTGGAGAAGCAGCATTAATTACATTAAAAAATAGCCTTAAATAAGCTAATGTTTGATAAATTACCAAAGATTATTAAAAATTGCATTAAAAACACTAATCCATTTAGCTAAGTTGAAAAGCATATAACTAATGATTTAGCATTCAACAAAGGATATTTGAAGTTTAGTCTTGCATCGTTAATGGCCAGGATTATTTCAACATATTAATGCATATCATTTATTGGGTTAATCAAAGCCATCATCTTAATCCTATTATTTGAGCGGTGAAATTTTCATGCATTGCTGGAGTGCAGGAAAGGAGAAAAGAAAAAAAATAAAAGAAAAAAAAATTAATATTAATGTGATTAACGTTGATCAAGTTACTAGGAAAGCTGAAAACCTGGTGACAATAAAATGATGGAAAACAATTAAGAGTTCAACTCACGATCTAAATAAGCAGCAAGTTCGTGATCACCCTTCATAATTGCCAAGTCTTTAGCATTGTGACTATAAGCGTCTGCATCTGTAACTGAGGAACCCGCTGCGGCCAGAATAAAGCAAGAAATACGTTGACCATAGAGGATGGCATAATGTAATGGAGTTTGACCATCATTATAAGTTTTATAATTAATAAGGTCGGGTTGCAAGTCGACCAGATATTGTATAATATCATGATAGCCCAACATGGCAGCATAATGTAAAGTTGTTAATCCATTGGAGTCAACAGCAGAAAGATTGTAACCCTGTTCACGCAAACGTTTAAGTGAAGTTAAATCGGCTCGTTTAACAGCTTCAATAATTTCATTTGAATTATAATCAATGGAAATGTTATCTGGTCCAGTTACATTTACTCTAACAGCTTCTGACCTGGTTAAGCTGACACAATCACAGGCAGTCTTATTCAACTTGAAACTAGAAATGGCTTCATTTACAGTGTTATTGGCATCACTCTTGTTATCATTACTATTATCACCCGTTTTGTGAAAATATGAATCACTTTGATTCCTTTCATCTCTATTAAATCTAAATAGTGCATTTGAAGTCTCCTCGGCTTTAAAGTCCACTAAATTTGGTTCAATATCACGTCTTTCATCAGTTGAATAAACTAACCTTTGATAAATCATTTCATCAACATTGATCTCATTATTGGGTCTAACATTGTAATTACTTAGGTTTTTACCTTTATCACTCATTACGGTTTCTTTAGAGGCACTAGGATTGTTGGACTCTGTTGCTGTTTCTGTTAATGTTTCTGTTGCAGTTGTCGGTGTCCCTGGAATTGATGACCCCTCTAACAGTTGACTGGCAGTATTTACGTTTAAAGTATCACCCGAATCATCTTTACCCGATCCTGGTTCCTTGGTCGTGGGAGGCTTGAAAAGTACAATTGTATTATTGTTGTCTCCATAGAGAGCAGGATCAACTGGTGAAGGCGTCTCATCACCACTCAGCCCACTGGCGGGACTATTGTCTGCTAATTGGGTTGTAGGCACATTTGAGGCTTTTGCAAGTTTATCACGATCGTATCCGTTATCGGTTGGATCCAGAATGTATAGTTCATCATTGCATATATCAACAACATAGTGTAAATGCTCCTGGGCACGATCTATACGAAAATATCTTTCAGCAGTACAAGCTGCATGATTCATGAGGCAAAAGGAAAAGGAAAGAAAAGGTTGTACCAAATTAATGTGATTATTAATTACAGAATCATTGTTTACACTAAACACAGCAAGTAATCAATATTTTGCTAAGTAAAAGAGAGTTGCTCATTTAAACACAATCATTTCAGTTGTAATTAAAGAGCAATAAAGTATGTGTTCATTAATTTTTTCAGTCATTTTCCTAATCAACGTTTTTTCATATGGCTGTCTTTGCAGAGATATTCACATTTTATGTATCCAATTAGATTAGCCTGTTGGCTGAGTAAGGAAAGATTTAGAGAGCAATTTGAAATGTTTTGCTGAACAAAAAGTTATTTTAAGCTTTGACATTTGACATGAGATATTTGTTTTTCAACATTGAATCTCGTTTGAGCATGAAAGTGGAAAATTCAATTTATGAAATAGTGTTAAATTTACTTCATAATTTCCCCTGTTTGTTCAGTCATTTTTGAGGTAATTTAAAAGTGATGTCCCTGAATAAGCAATTAGATGTTAGATAAGGAAAAAACCAAAGGAATTTCTGGTTGATTTGAATCTTATTTGCCTTCAAGTTAAACTGAAATGTTTTTAAATGCATCCCACACTTGATGCTTATTTCCTATTAATGGGACTTGTTGTTAACTGTGTTTAGATAAATAGATGTGACGGTTACGTACAATCAACGAAACACCAGTCATTTGAAATATCGAAGGCCTTTTCCAATCGATATCTGGCCATCTCGTCTCCTGGTTCTTTATTGAGCATATGAATTGAAGTTGAACCTTTCCGATGGTTTGCAACCATTTGTCTGATTAAAGCACGAACATGGTTTAACTCGAGGTCCGGATTGATTTGTAGTTTACCTAAAACTATAGCTGTTGGAGGAAAATGAGAAAATTCAATAGTTAGTTAACAATGATAATTGAATGTACAATTGATGCAGTAAATACTTACAAGCATCATGAAGTCTACTTTTATCATAATGGAATGTTTCATAATCCAAGATATTCAATTTTCTTACCGGAATTACAATTTCCCGATCTAATGTTGGCCTGTTGGCGGAAAAAAGTAAAATAAAAACAAAATAATCAATAGTAATCAATAAAGAGTAAAGAGAAAAGACAATTTTCCAATAGCTTACATGGAAGCTATCTGGCAATGAGTTTTAGATTTAGCAACCATATTTGCTTGATTTTTCACTTTTATCCTGATAATTGAAGGTAATAGACGACAAGGTTCACCATCAACTTGCATAGGAATCGTTCGTCGAGTAATTATTTTAGCTTCTTTACATTGAGCTACACATGAACCATGACCACCTGCTTGAAGAAGAGGCTAGAATAAAGTAGATTAAAGATGAATTAGTAGAAGAATAAATTAGGGAAAGAAGAAAAAATTAGCAACCAAATTGCTTGACAATAATCATTAACAGATAAACTTGACCAACATGAAATGACGAGAATGTAAATGTTGGTTATATTTTCTTCAAACAATCGAGTCAACTAAAGTCAAACTAGAGTTAATGTGATTAAACAACAATGACTATCAAGAGATTACCAAAGTAATTAATTGTACAATAGTAAAGTGTTAATCTCATCAGTTAAACAGTCTATTCGACAGACAGTTACCAAAGAAAAGTCAAAAGAACTGAGAAAACATTTCCAGAATATTTCAGTATATTTACCGATATTTGAAAATATACTTTAAGATGTACCGATAAGGTGTTGAAGTATACAAATGAAAATAAATGCTGATATACACTTCACACTCTTATGTTGGAATTAGCTTCAAGGATTTAAGATTATCCTAATCAGATCATGTGCTTGGTCAGCTGAGAAAATTTATCCTAATGATAGTAACTCATTCCTTGAATTGAAGAGCCTTATTATTACGGTTGTTTTGATCTTTGACAATATGTTTGTGATAAAGCTATTCATTGACTAAACATTTAACATTCAATAACATTGACCAAAATTTACAGCCAATATATCAAGCTTTGAACATTTAGGATATCTAAAGTTATAAATAATAGCTTATTATAAATAAAGAGATAATTGTATACAATAATCAGTCGAGGGATAAAGTGTTTAAGAAAAGGGTAATTAGTAACTGTAATGCTCATAATTAACCCTGCTGTGGAATCCATTAATCTTGAATGCTATTAAAAGATGAATTTATCTGTCATCTTTATTAAGCATCCTGGTAACAATTGGATTAATCTTGTCTCTTAATTGGTTCAATTTTGTTTAAACGTAAACCTTTTATGCTTGAATAACTTACCAGTTGATAAGTTGTAAGGCCGATAACTTCAATTAGACCATCATCAGTTCGTGGTAATTCAAAAGAAGGCGATGCACTGCCCCATGGCCGAGTACCTCCACCATAACAGGGGATATTAAGAAAGAGCAACGAGTGAACTTTTAAATCTCTCAACCGTTGAGTCAAGTCTACTCCATCACATTCAACTGTAATGTAAGTGACCAAATCTTTCCACTTTCGCTGAAGCAGATCTTTACCTCCAGCTTGACCGTAAAACATTTTATTTCGAAGTCGTGAATTGAAGCGTTCGGGGTGAGCTTCACGTGCTTCATGAAATTCAAGGGCAATATGAGCATCAACACCAATGGAGAAGTAATTGTTGATGACATTGAGTGGTAAAGACTCTTTGGCACCTTCAGGTGTATCGGCTGCTTGTTCAATTAAATTTAAATCTGTATTGCGAGTCACTTTAACATCCCAACGATCCAGTTGAACAACTTCACCGTCTTTAATGTTTAACAAAATTTTGGACACGGGTTCATCGGTGTAACCTCCACCCCAGCCTAAAGCACGAGCTAAATCGTTACCAGTTCCAAGGGGAAGAACAGCAATGGGTGGCGAAGGTTTAAAGCCAATTTCATCGAGAACAGATAAAATCCAACCAGCAGTTCCATCGCCACCACAGGCAAGTATCCTTAAGTTTGGAACTTTACGGTACAACTCGAGTCCAGGCCTTGGACCTCCTTGACTCAAATCAAAAACTTGACGTGGATTGAGTAACCATTGAAATTTTTGCATCAATTTGGACCCTTGGTTACCTCCACTTTTAGGATTGATAAAGACCAGTAAAGGTTTTGAATCAGGCGATGGGATGGGTTTAATTGCAAAGGAACGGTGTTGTCCGGGGGCACAGAGAGAAGGCCGAGGTTCAGTGGGAACTGCACCAGGAGGTGGAGGTGTAGGAACATTAGGCTGTGGACCTGCACCCAATGATGAGATTGCGGTTGATGATGTGGCTGTTATTGTTGATGATGTTGCTAATGATGATGATGATGATATATCCATTGGATTGGAATTGTTAGGCTGAGATTGTGAAAGAACTGCGGATGAAGAGAAAGAACAAGATGGTAATTGATTTGCCGACAGAGGAGTCAAGGGTTGCGGTGCAGAGCTCGATTGAGGTGGCATGGTTGAGGTTGAGGTTAAACCAACTGTTGGATGGATCGGAGGTGGCTGTGGTGAACAAGAGGAAGATGATGAAGATAAAGGGTGAACTGGAAGATGGTGACTGTTTTCACTTGAAACAGCAACAATTGGCGAAGCATCTTCTTTTTTGGTTCTTCTTTTGGATGAAGATCGCTTATTTTTTGGAGATCGACGAATAGATGATTTAAAAGAACCCTAAATAAGAAAGAAGTACAACAAAAATTAATTGAAAAGCAAACCCAATATTAAATTAAACACAACCACTGATTAATGATTCTTGAATAGCTAGAGTCATTGACATTCTTTCACCCATGGACAATTACTCCATTCATCTTAAGTTTTAATCAATCCAATAAATTGTCTCAACTAATAGAACTGTCAGTCAAAAGATAAACATTAGCCATTCAATAATCTTTCCAATGCCGTCTGTTTTCACAGAAAGTCCTTTACCTTTCTGGGCAATTTAACAATCCAAGAATGTGGTATAATAAGATCTTTATGAATTCCTAAACTACATGTTTCTGTGAGTCTTTCCAAGGTAAAACAGTTTTCTTTATTATGATAGGCAGTTTTGCACCAAGAACAGCTGATGGCAACAATTTCCTGAACAATTGAAGAGGGAAGAAAAGAGGAAAAAAAATTAGCTCATAATATCAATTAACAAATGGTTACAAGAAAAATGATCATTGATGTAGAGAAAGGAGATTATTAATAGACAATAAAAGGTGAAAATGATTCAATCAACCAACCTTATTGGCAAAAGACAATTTTGATTGAAACGATTTGCCACATTGACGACATCTACCCTTTTGCGATCTCCTGTGAACCCAATGATGATGTATAACAGTTTGCTGAACAAGAAAACATAGAAAGTAAAAATGTTATCAACTAATTCATAGGATGTCGATCAGATTGCAAAAGTTCATATTACCAGAAAGGACAATTTTCATTCAATGTATACACATGATGGATAAAATGTTTAAGCCTCAAATCTAGTTAAATTGAAAGACTTCAGGTGTTATGTTTAAAATATTCAGAAAGGTTACAAAACACTTGAAAGGTTATGTGATTTGATAAAAGTGTATAAATAGAAAAAGAATGTTGAAAAGAATAAAGAATCTTTGGAATGAACTTTGAATATTTTGCATGAAATGTTGATCCATTTTTCATAAATAATTTTAATTAAATTAACTATTTTTTTAGTTCAAATAGCTCATGAATTAGCTTTCAATTGACCCAAAAATTTTAACTCAATTCAGAATAGTCCAGATAAGTCAACAAAGCTTGTTCAAATATTACTGGGAAGGAGAAGGGAAAAAAATGATAAAATTCAATGGAAAGTGTTTCAACATTGAAAAGCTTTTAAAACTAATGAATTCAGGTTATTAAGAGTTGAATTATTTTACCGTCGATTCTCGTCTTTCACAGGAACAACAAAATGTTAACTCAATTCTTTTAATCAATTGTGTTAATCGAATAAAATTTGAGGATAAATTAAATTAACTAGTGAGCTGAAAATTGTTAATGATTATCATAGAAGAGAGTTAAAGGTTAACTGTTAATTTCAATTCGTTTCTGGTTCCCTGTCTTTAACCACTCACCATTGTAATCACCATCAATCAATGGTAAAATAATTAGATTACCATTTAATTAGTGTGTAACAGATGAACAGATTTAAACATGGATTACAATTGGATAGGGAAAGTTTAAGGTTTGACACTTAATCTGTTTAGCATAAAACTAATCGTCGATCAACCAGTAAATCAATAGGATCAAAAGTGACTTGAATCGCGTGAGAATCTGTCATGGTAAAAAGGTATTTCAATCAGAGTTTTGTATTAATCAAATGTACGATTGAAAGTTAATAATATTGATTGCAGTATGTTTAGCTAACCTTGACTGTAAATTGATCTTTGCAAATAAATATTGGATCAAAGAGACCTTTTTTTCACCATATCAATCAATGACCTTAAATAAGATGTTTCTGGTTTTATTGGCAGAGGAAGAGGAAGATGATGATGATGATGAAGGAGGAGGAAGAGGTAAAAGAGGGAGTCAGATGAAAGATTATTTTGTTTAATCCGATGAAACCAATCAATTACAGAAAATGATTGTTGACAAAGATAAAGAAACAAGGTTGAAAGATTAAACAATCAATAATGGATGGAGAGTAAACTGTTTTCATTCTGATTCTGTTAATGATTTTTAATGTTAACAGAAGAGGATAAGAGTGAGAGGAATGAACAAACAGGGAAAATGATTCGTTTCATGTAAGTAAAGATCAACAATCATTTCAACGATATAGATCAATGTTGATCAACTTATCATTACCATTATTGGTATTGCGATTAAAGTTATTAAAACAATATCATGAGTAATGGAGAGACACAATTGCACACTTTAATGGACATGAAGTTTGGGTTGAAAGGGGTTTTCATGAAAAGCCTAGATTCAAAGGTAATTGCAATGAAATCAACTTTGCTGATTGATGTGAACTTTCCTCTTCAAGATGACCAGACTTGTTCAAAAATAAGAATTTCATTTACAACGATTTTTCATCTTGACTTGTTTCATTATTTTCAAGCGTAAATTACCGATCAATTGCAAATATGAAAAATTTTGCATTTCCATTCTGATGTATGAACTTATTATCAACTGAAGATACTCACTTCTCTGTATTGACGAACTCCAACATCCTTGAAAGTCGGTTTACAGTGAAACTTGATTTTATCAATCAAGATCCCGATGCAACCAGTGTGGGCTGTAATTTTACAGGCTGGACAACAAAGTCTTGGACCTTGTTTCTGTGAAAAAAGATAAGAGATAACATTAGTCCATAGTTTATACAATTGTTGAAGCTAATGAATTAGAAAAGTTATTCAATTTTGACCATCTTTCATGGTAATTTACAAGTCTAGGACTTGATAGTTAAAGTGTTTACAAAAATAGATTCTGAAATTATAATAAAAAAACGAGATTTTATCATTTTCTAATTTGTTGTTTTGAATCATTTCTGGCTATATTAAAGTGATGTTAAAAAATTGTTATGTTATGTAATGGGAATGAAAAATACATTAATCAATGTTATCATGTGTTGGATCAATTATGAAGTGAAATAAGCACGATGTTTGATGTTATCAGATTTTGAAGCCTTGAAAAGCATGAGTAACTAGTTTTTTTAAACAAATATGATGATTCAATCAGAATAAAGAATTAATAAGAAACAATAAAAGTGAAATTGTAAGAAAACAAATTTAAGGATAAAATTGACAATTGATGAAAGGCTTCATTTGCAGTCTAATTGGTGATAATTAAAGCTGGAAGGAAAGGAAAAGAGTTGAACTTACTGAGCATTCATTTTCACCAACATAACACAGATCACCAGAAGTACTGGTTGAAACCCATAAATGGTCCCCATTGATAGCGGTTTCCTAGAAATAAAGTTAAAGATCGTAGAGGAACAAAAATTAGAGGCAAGTTTATCGAATTAATCAGCCATTGGATTAACCATCTTCTGGTTTTGTATGTTATCTCAGCTAATCAATCAAGTGTCAACCTCAATTTTGCCAATCAATAGATCCTGATCCATCCATCTTGGTCAACGCTAAATTGGTCAATTTATGTTATCAATTGAGAGTAACAATGACAATCATCAGTCGTAAACAGTTAGACAAAATGTCTTTCCCTTGAGGATGTCAATGGTATAATAATATTAACACAGGAAGGCTGAAAAATTATCAACTCTGCTGATCATATAAACTCGTTTGTTTTCCTCCTTTTATCCCAACTATTTCAGTGAATCCAACATCAATCCAATTGATTACAATTAAAGTAGCGACAAGCTCTTCTTTAATTAAATAAATTTCCTTTTAATTGAATGGACAAAACTATCTCAAGTCCATTTTACATACGCTAACCCAATCTTTCCTCAACCATCGAGCTAACAGAAATCTTGAAAAAAAACCTAAAAAATTAAAAACAATGTTTAAATACATGATGAAATAAATGAGCAAGATTGATTCAATTTCATGTTTACCTCATTGCAATACAATGGTGATACTTGGGTGAAATAATGATGCAAATTGAATGATGATCAACGTAAAACTGTTATGACAAGCAACTGAGGAAATCAGAATCTATTATGTGTAAAGACAGTCAATCATGTTTGAAAAGCAAAGATGATGAACATGACAAATTATGACTATTCAATTATATTGCTAATTTTAACATTTAAGAATCAACTGTGGAAAGATATTAATGGAGAAGAGTTGATCAAATTGTTGTGAAAGGAAATCAATGAAAAGTAATTTACTATGCAAAAGTGAAATTGAGCTTCTGATTCAGGGAGAAAACAGTAGAATCTATCTTTCAATCTAGAAATGGAAATTGAAATCAACATAAACTATGATCACAATTTTTTAGCGACTTCCGTGTTAACATGATTTTTTGTCATTTTTTTCACTATCAACTGTAAACCTTGTGAACCGGGAAACTAACATGTGTATATCAAACGGAATCGCTAACATCATCCATGGTTGGTGGAAACAAAGGCAATAACAGAAGTGCAAAAATAGGTTTTCAAGTTGCTATAAAACAATATCTAAATGTGTTTTCTCATCCGCTAATTGTTGAATAATGAATTAACAAGGCTGGGAAAGGTATAATGGTTTCAATCGATTGATTGATGCCAATAGGTTAAATTGAGCGTACTCATTTTGATAACTGCATTACTAATTTTTGTAGAGGAAACAAAATAAAAGTCACTAATCGAGTAATTTAAGCTCTTAACAATGAATGTACAAACAAATTTATCCATGGATGAATTTCTGCCATTATTCCTTAACCATTGCTTGAAATGTAACTGGTGATGAGGGTGATTAGCAAATAATCCTGGAATGAAATGTCAAGGGTTGTGTGTTCTTGCTTGAGTCGATCGAGTTGATTAGGCTGAGATGATTGACTTGATTGATAGGATAAATGCATGTAGACGGCTGTTCAATGGTTAAAATCGGGTAATCAATAACATACCCCCCAGTCCGGAGCACTTCTTAGAGTTCGGGTTTCACCGTTTTCAGTTGATATCTTAATCTCACCCTGTATTGCTTTCCTGTAATAAGAAGGAGAGAAAAAAATGAATTAGTGAATGTCTATTGAAAGGTTTGGTGGAAGCGGAGAAAGTTTTCTTGTTTTTGATAAAACCAAAGACAAAAACTCGAGCCAACATTCATTAATACAACAAATGTTGATGGACGAACTAATTTATGGATAAGGAAAAAACAAGTTTGCCTACGAGTTATTGGAAGCAGAAATAAATAAAAGGCAAGTTGACTAAGTTGAAGCATTTGAAATGGACTAATATAGCAGAAACAAGATGATTAAAGCAAGGAAAGATCATTAAATTTGGGTTGAGATTTTTCTTTACATGGAATCAGATAAAAGATGATGAATAAATTTGGACGGATATTTTAGACAAAATTTCAAAAATCCCATTCATTTGATTTAGTGGACGTTAGATTGAATTACACAAGCAGGTAATGATGCCGATCAGGTTTAGTTATCGTATTGGTGTTGGTGAAAAGGATAGAGTTGATGGTGAAATAATAACATAACCGAAACAAATTATAAACAAGAAATGGACTGTAACAATAATCACAACATAAATGGCAAGATTTTTTTGGTCAAACAATACTAACAACTAATACGGCTTCTAGTATATTGTTTAAGTTAATAAAGCAAATAATTCATAATGTAACTGATAATGATGATGATGATGATAATGATGATTATGTTAAAAAAAAGAGCTAGTGACGATGGTAAGAGTAATAATAATGAGTATGTTGGCGATGAAGGTGGATTGTTGTTGAATGATTTGTAGGGCTCATGAGATGATTAAGTTGATTTTGATGATGGTGTTGACAATCATTGTAATTTACTGACGATCAGACAGATAAATGGCACTAAGAAAACGAACAATGATAATGGCAAAAGGCAAGCCAAAGGATCCATCATCAATTTGGGTAAGAGAAACCAGAAAAAAACAAAGTCTTTTCCAAAAAAAGACAAAATGTAAATCACTCTGGACTAACAGGTTCACCAAGTTGAAAGATGCCATTGAAATGCTTTGTTGAAACCATACTTAACCAATTTCATGTTAACAAAAAAATCAAACCCTCTTGACTTTAACTAAATACACTTACTCTAATCACTTGTCTCTCTAAACACACTTTCATATTAGCAACTTAACATTTTCAACTTTCCCTCTACTTTTCCGAGTCTATTGATACGCACATGGAAATCTGGTCAGACGACGTGAGAATAGCTTATTCCCACTATTTTCACCGTCAACCATAACCGTTGATTCAAATGAATTGTTGGCTGTTTGAGTAATCACCATTTCTAACAACGTATTAGTAACGTAAAGTCGTTTAAAACATTTGTACACAGGTTAATTAAACAGGATTAATTAAAGGAAAATACAAAAGCAAAAACTTGCCAAGGTAATGTAAAACGGTTAAACGGTTTTAGAGAAGCGTTGAGGGATCGTTCAAAAAATTAGTTACTTTACATGTTGCCTTGGTTTTTCTTTCTTTCCTTTCTTTCTTTTGGAAACTATCCGTTTCTTTGACTTTTACACTTATTTCTTTTTCCCTTTTAATAACATGAGAATTGTTCATTTGTTGATTCAGAGATACAAGCTGTCTTCCCCTGTAAACCAATGTTTACAGTGAAAAGTGTTCAAGTTATCCAATCTTTGCCTGTCACATATAATGAAATTAAGCAACGGCCGTCTTTTATCACCGTAAGTATAGAGGTATTACAGTGATTAATCTTGTAATTTACTTACATTGCACTGAAAACATCCAATTACTGGATGTATACAACAAACAAATTCACAATGGATACGGATTATTGTCAACATTTACAGACATTTTGAAAGACGTTTTCATAGTTAATTTAAAATTGAAGCAACAGGTAACAGAAGAGCTCAAAAACAAGAACATCTCTTTTTCAATTGCAAGTGAGTGTTACACTTGTTTTCCTCAAATTAGTTTCAATTTGGTTAACATGACTGTTTCTATTTAATCTTTACTATTCACTTTTAATGGTAAAATTATGGTTACTTGGAGTAAATTTGATCAAACGTTGGAAACAATTTAACAATTAAAGAAACATTATTGAAAGGATTTATCATCTTTCCATTATCATTAACAATCAATTACTAACTCAAAGGAAAGGAAAAAATAAAACAAGATTACCAGTTATCAGCTGTTTTTACATGTGACTAATTGAAAAGCTTCAGCTCTTGATCTGGATTCGAATCCAAATCTTTTCTCAGCAATTTTTAAATCTTTCAATCTTTCAATGATACTTTTTCACAATCAAAACCATTCACTAATTAATCTAAAACCTTCCACATAATTTGAACATTGGTAAAAAATTTCACTTCAAGATTTTCCTCCAACTAATTACTTCAGCGGTAAACGTATAGAAACTGTGAAACCAGAACAAGGCGCATTTTAAAGGTTAATAAAAATTTTACAATTTAAATCATGTAATCAACTTATTAAGCTAGTTTCCAATGATCCTAAGCCAATTTGGGAATGATGATTGTGAGACAAAAAGACTTGATCAATACAAAACTAATCCTGATAAAGCAGTAAAAGATTGAACCAGAAAACAAAATAACAAAAGGGATTGAACCAGAAGAGAATCAAGATGAAACGTCTATTGTGTCATGACTGAGAGTATTAATATTGAATAGATTGCTCCATGAAAGCAACAATAAAATCCGAGTCCAAAGTTAATCCAACTAATTGTAAAGGTTAAAGAAGAAAAAATCATTTAAGGGAGAAAGAAAAGGTAAAGAAAAAGAAAGACAAACAGGTAAAGAGAGCGACTAGAGAAAAAGGAAAAAAGCCAAAAATAAATCCATGAGAATAAGTTTAGACTGAAACTCAAACAATGATTAAAAACTCATCTAATTACAAGTAATCTGCTATTATTAATTGATAGCAGAGAATCACAATTAAGTAACAAAATTAAATGGCACAGATTAAAGGAAGACTAAAACTTTTAGTCTAAAAGTAAAAATAAATCAAACTAAACACTTAATGATCAAATCATAATCTGAATGCAAAACAAATATAATAAGCAGTCGTTACAAACGCCATCTCTCAATGCGTTTTAAAGGTACTTTTAATCCTTCAACCAGAAGAGCGCCAAAACCAAAATTGGTAAAGTAAATAAAAGTTCAACTTTTATTAATGAATCGTAAACATTATTACAGCAAATAAAGCAAATTATGAAAGTAAATATAAAAAATGGAAAAATGGCATTTTCTTGAAACAAGTTTCAATGTAAAACACTTTCTTTGCTCTTCATTTGCCTGAATAAAAGCAAAGCTTTATTCATGTTCACTGGAATAAATGAAATTGCGTTTTTCGTTCTTTACCCAAAAACTCAGCCAAACCTCAATTCATTTGGTTAACCAGAAGAAGCAAAAGAATAAAGAATAAAAATTCAAATTCCATTGTTGATCACAATTCTTAAAGTTCAATAAAAAAGCAACAGAAACAAAAGAATAAGAAAATCCCTTTGAAAACCAGCGAAACAAATAAGAAATAATTTCTCATGAGTCTATCATTTGTATACTAATCTTGAACTCTGAAAGTCGAACAGAAAATTGAACAAGAAAATGCAGATAAAAGAGAAAAGGAAAAAGCAAACAATGATAATCTTTCTGAAGATCTTTATCATGGAAAGAAAACGAAGCTTGTCAGATTGCTTCAGCGTTTTATTCCAATGGATTTTCCTGTCCTTCAAGTGGACAAACTGAATCGACTTGTTTCCTTCGAGACTCAAGTTTCAGGTAAAAAAAGGCTTTTCACGCCAACTGCAACTTCTAAATGTTAACAATTGAATCACAATGATAACAAAGTTTCATCATTTCTCACTTTATTTGTTCACTGAACTTGTTCCGTTTTCACCATTTCACACTTTTCCCAATTCATTGGAAAAACTTTGACAAAATCATTTTTCACTTTTTTCTTCTCTTTCCATGTTTATCTTCAGCTTGTTACATCAATTTTTCCGTCTCAACCTTTTCTTCCATGAATCGGAAATTTCATCTCAATCATGGCAAGAAAAAGCAAAGAAAAGGGAAAAATAAAAAATAGAAAAAATTAACTCAATTTATATTCTCAATGATAAATGAACTGGCAAAGTCTATTAACATTTAAATAGAAGTGAGAAAATGAAGAATCTACTCGATAAAGCAACCTTCATGAAGCTGAACAAAAAGACAGAAAATCTCAATTTTCCAATAAGATTGATAACGAAAACAGGAAAGCAAAGTGTCAAAACAAAGATGAAAAATTTTCGTAAATAAAAGGCGAAAAGAAGTAAAAAAATCTCATCATTTTCGGTTAGCGAATAATGTTCAGAAGGAATCGCAATTTTATCCAAAAAATGGAAACTCAATGTTACTGCAAGTGTTGAACAAGTGAGAACTGCGCTGTTTCCAGATTCACCAAATCTCGAATCTTTAATAACAATGTTACTGGAAATCAATTTTTGCCTTCATTCACCTTTTAAACTCTTTTTTTCCCATGAAACAGTTTTCCCTGCATTTTGCTTCAACATCACTTTGAATAATGTAATAATGAAGTTACACTTTGAACAACAATTTTTTGATTGATTAACTTAAGGTTTGGTCAATATTAATGTTTCACCAAATCGTACATTGCTTCAATAATCTGTTTTCATCATTATTATTATTATGATTATAAATTATGTAGTCACAGTTGGAATCAATATATTGAACAAGAAAAGTTATCAACAATCAAAATTGAGGTCAAAAACTTTATCAATTTCGTAGTTTTCCTTTCATCGAAAACGATTTACAAGTTAATCTTGATGATAACCAAATAGATTGTTATTAAAACATTAACATCATTAATGTTGAGATTCAATTTTATTCAACCAATTAATCATTTCAATGATTAAATCTTTGAAATTTTCGAAAAGTGATTTCGAGAAAAGAGATTTCGAAAAGAAGAAGAAAATCATTTCGTCGTCTTTTTGATTGATTGACAGGCTTAGAGTGTTTCAACTCTTTTTGTTATCCAAACTCATGATTATTGTCGTTAACATTAACTGATCACTTCGAATGTTCAATTTGTCGAAAGTAGAAATTTTTCCATCAAAAACTTCGATAACCTTGCAATAAGTTTCAACTCATTTAATCGACTAATCAATCATCAATTAGTTCCACTCACTCAACTCGAACCGAAACAATATTGATTATCAACAATTTATTGTACGAAAATGTTCCAACAACGAAATTCCGTTGAAAAACACTCCCAGCAAAGAATAACATTTTCCAAGTAGAAAAGGATTTTCTCTTTAATTTCTCATCAGATTAGAATAATTTGATAAGAATTTTTGCAAAGTTTCATTCATTTCAATATCATGTTTTGATTCTGTTTTTATTGAAATTGGAAAATGAAAGGTTTGAGGAAAAAAAGATTCAAGTTTCATATTAAATAACACTTTGATGCAAATGATTTCATTTTGAAACATTTTTCATTAACATTTCAACCTTGATAATGTATTCTGAATCCTTTTTTCTGTCAACATTGAAAGTTCAACTTTTCTTGTTGATTCCTCTTCAACTGTTCAATTGGTGCGATTACTGTAATTAACAATTAATTGAATGTTTACAAGCAAAAGAACCGTTAATTTCAGTTATCAATGTAACCAAATGAAATTAGACTCAATTCAAGTGAACAATATTAATCATGAAATGGTAAACAGATATTGCTTGATAATAATAGCATTGAGCGAATAAAAATAATGTTCTTTGAATATGAAACTGAATCATTAATAATGAATAACAATCATGGTGATTGAGTAGAACAATTTTTTTCTCTCTCTCTTTTTTTCTCTACTTTGACTAAAGTTGATCATGATGATAATCATGAGAATCTGGAAGAAGAATCATGAGAAGATAATTACGTAAATTGATCTATTATAATATTGATTTATCATGTTGATGAAGTCATGATGATGATGAGAAAAGCGTTGAATGAAAGGTTTCAATTAGATGAATGATTTATTTCCAATAATATTGCAACAGAAACAGAAACAAGAATCTGAGATGAAAATAGAAGCGAACTTTTGGCGAAAAATTTCCATCCAACATTGAAATTTTCACCTTAACTCGACTTTCGAAGGATAAAAAACTATTATCAGTTCATATCAAATGATAATATTTATCATTCCCTGCTTTTGTCAAAGAGTTTTTACTCTTTTGTGTTGGTTATATCAATTGATGGTGAATGAAGAAACCAAGAAAAGAATAAGAAAAGTGACATTTTTTCTTCTTTTTCGTTGTTCGACTTTGGCTGTGTCGAGTTTGGCTGTTTTCTTGGTTTGCCATCATTACCATCATGAGCAACTTTTAACCAAATGAAATGTCAAAATGCAAAAATGATAATAATTGTGGAAGAATGGGAAAACGGTTTCTTCTCATGTTTCCATATTATTCAGAAAGCATTATCATTCTCATGAGATAAACTCAGAAATGAATCAGGCAAATGACATGGATGCAAAATCGGCTTATAAAATAGTCATTATTGTGTGTTCAAAGGAAAATGGAGAGAAAAAATAATTCGATAATCGCAAAATCTATTTGCTTAACCAATTTGTCTTTTTTCATCATTTCCATCATTTTGCGACCTTTTCTCTTTTTTCCCTGTTTCCTTTGCACTTCATCATTTTGATTTGATTGGTGAATGTTATTGGGATTGAAAAAATGTATTACATGATGGAAAAAGTGTTCACTCAAATGCTAGAAACTGTCACAACTTTTATTTCTACCTTTACTTTCTGGTTTCCAAAACTGAATCATGAAATGCAAAATGATTCAACTTTCTTCTCTCAATCAGAATTCAATTTATCTTTTGACCTTTCTTTCTCTCTCTCTCTCTCTCTCTCTCTCTCTCTCTCTCTCTCTCTTATTACATCAACTCAGGTTAGTTCTGTGATTGAATAAGTTTCAGATTAACTTTTCACTTTGATTTGAAAATGTTTGTGTTGACATTTCAAAGTTTGGTTAAAGTTGAGGCTCAAAATGACTGGAAATAAAAAATCGGTTGAAAATTCAATTGAAAGATGAGTTAAATGAAGAATCACAAATTTTCATCTTTTCACCAATTTCAATTTCATCATTTTCTCTGCTTTTTTCCTTGAAATATTTGCTGATAGAGAAATGATTCATGGAAATTGTTCAATGTTCAAATCGAGATTTAAATAAATTGTAAAACAAAAAGAACAACATGAAAAAAGAACAAGAAAAATGTGAAATATTACATTCTCTGTTTATTTCATCTCAATTCATCTCAAGCTCAAAATTATTCAATTTTCTGTGAAAATAAAACATGAATACATCATGCAACTCAATATTATCTGTCAAATCAATTATTCAACGAAAAAGGCATTTCTCTTGGAAAGGCAACTGTAATCATGTTAAGATTATCATTGACAAGAATTGTGTCTTGAAAGGCTAAACTGATTGACCAAAGAATCATTGTATTCTTGATTATAAATCAGAATTGATGAAAAGTCTCGAGTAATCAGATAAAGTTGACCTTTTTCGATGTGCGCTTTTCTCATCAAATGTTCCTCTTCAAAGTGATCAACTTTTCTCCATTCATTTCATTTTCCCTTTTCTTCCTAATCATGTTCTTCTGCATGATTAACATGAGAAACAAAAAGCCAAAGATAAGTCATGAAATATGCAATGAACTAAAGAAATGAAACTCAAAGTGAAATCAATTGAACTGCTTATCAATGGAGAAGAGCAAAATGCTATAAGAATGTTACATTTCTCAAGATTAATGAACTTTTATTGAATAAAAGTTGCAAAAACCAATCTCAACAAACCCAAACAGATAATCTGATTAAAGATTAATCTTGAATCTCATTTCTCTGGATTTGGTTGAATTTCAATTGAACTTCAAACGAAAGTCCAAATTGAAACAATGGAGAGAAAAAAGGATTCAGCCATTTGGTTCAATTAGCATGAGAATCGAGTGCATTTCCATCCAAAGTAAATCATTATTTTTACTGGAAACTCAACTTATTCCTTTTCTCAAGTTGAACATATTTTGATTGGTTTAAAGTGCAGAATTGAATTAATGGATTGATTGTTCAAACGTGACTCATGTTAACTTGCACAATCTGAATCGTTCCAAGATGAAGAAGAAAAAACTTTCGACCCAAAAAGTTATTAAATTTTCTTCTTGTTACTTCAACTATTATCATATTACTTCTCGACTCTCTCTCTGTTTCTGGCTATAACGTTACATTAGATGAACGAATGTATTTCATTGAAAAAAAGGTATTCTTTTCTTTCTCTCATTTTCCAACGAAAAGTTCACCAGAATAACCTTTTTATTCTTCTTCCTTTTTCTCTCTTTTTCAGCCAGTCTTGAAAGGCAACAAAAAATTATTATCATTTTGATTATTCGAGGAAATGGCTGAGAAAACTCTTGGGTGCAACTTGAACTTTTAGTTATCCAATATTTTCATATTGAATGGAAATTATTTGATAAAAGTGTTCAAAAGAATGGACATGAAAAGAGAGAGAAAAATATTTAGATGGAAGAAGAGAGATGAAGAAAATGAGTGACCATTAAAGGGATCAAAAATTTTTCTCTCTTCCATTAAATTCCAGTAAATGTACTTTCATCACAAAAGCTGTGCATTTAGCTTTCATATTCATCATTATCTTATGACAATATTTGTCCAAGTAATATTGCGATTAGCCTAAAGTTATAAACTGATCTAGTTTCTAGCATTTCATGAGTTATCCAGAAGATGAGAATGTCTCTAAATGGAAAATACAAGTTCGAAAATTTCTTTCAATCAAAACGAAACATTTGAAACTAAAGTTATTCTGTTCGGATCGTTGCTCATTTCAAATTAAAAATCAGCTAATTTTTTCTTCTTTTTGCAGAATTCGTTTCAAATTTTATTTCTCTCTATCCAATTGAAAGTTATTCTCGGGCTTTTTCCATGAAAGAAATAAAAATTTTCTTCGAAAAAAAGGAAAAGTTAAAGTTTCCCTGAAGTAAAGCAATTACTGTAAGCGACTAAAATGACATTAAATTCAATTAAAAGTCAAAAGTTTGAGTTTGATTAAAATGTTGGAAAATCAGGAAAAGGAAATTTCGCTTCTATTAAAGGTAAACTTGGAGTAAAGTTGATATTGAAAGAAGACTGTTAATGATGAATTTGAAAAGTTTTCTCATTCTTCCCTGTTGATTGGAAAAGCAATTTGTTGAATGAAAAGCGCACACATAATTTACAAAGGAAATGTAATAAAGTTGAAAACTTGAAACCTCAACATGATAAATGATATTAATTTAATGAGAAAAAAAACAACTTGAAATGAAGAACACAATTCAAGTAAAACTTAACCAACTGTCATTTTCTCATCGAACAAGGGAAAATAATTTTCTCGATATTCCACCATTTAAACCATTCGGTGAAACTATTGAAACGATATTTACTCTTATTCTTGTTCATCTGTTTCCTTTAATTGCTTTTCAAATGTTTTTCATTTTTCCCTTTCATTTTCCCCTTTTCATGATAATTTACATTATTCCATTTTTCAGATACATTGTGATTTATGATCATGTCAACCTTAAACTCAACTTGTTCTTCCCTTTTTCACCAGTTTTACTTCATTTCCTGTTATCATTACTTTCACTTAGCATCATCAATATCATTATCATCATTATTAAACATCATCAAGTAGCAGATAGAGTGAACTTCACCTCGAACAAGCTGAAAAGTTGGACATTCAAGTTTCATTTTTTTCCTCGCTTTTCTAATAACAAAAGCGATAAAATCTTCAATCAACTTTTCACTCTTCATGATAACTTGTAATAAATGATGAGATTTTCCAAGGTAAAAGTGAGATTAAAGGGAAGAAGAAAGTTTGTCAAATTCATTCATTTTTTGCTTCTCTCTCTTTCTCTTTCTGACAGCATTTTATCAAAATAAAAGTTCAGCAAAATTTTACAGATGAAGGCCAAAAAAATATGATTGATAACTTTTCAACCGTTGAAATGTTGATACAAAAGAAGTGAAAAAGTGTCCAGTGGCAGTGAAAAAGTTGAAACCAGAAGAGAATAGAAAAAAATATTCATTATTTTTCCTCATTTTTTTCTCTCTTCTTCTCAATTCTATTTCAGGTTGAAATAAAGATTTGATCTTGACTAACGATTCAGTAAATTTCTGTTATCATTTTTATTGCTAAATTTTTGCTATTTTCGTATAATCAATATTGCAAAAGATCATTTATAACGTTGAATAAATTGAATATTTGCCTCTTTTCCTGTCGATGGAACAAAAAAGGTGAAAACTTTCTTGGAATGAATAATCATTATCAGATGAATTATTTCTTCCTCTTCTAATGATCGGCAAAAAAGTGCTGAGAAGTTTCAACTCAAAAATGTATTTCTTTGCAAACTCAACATTTAATATTGAACTTTGCATAATACAATTAAGAAATGTTATAATACTTTTGGTTAACTTGCATTTTCCAGAAAAAATGAGAAACAAAACAAAGTTAATTGGAAATGAAAAATTCGAAGGTTAGGTTTCCGTTTTCATTAAAGCGATAAAGAGTTTCAATTTGCAACGAAAAAAAGTTAGCATGCAAAGGTAAAAGTAGAAAGAAATTTAATTATTCAAGAGAACATATCATTCGAAAAATGAAAAGCGAAAGATTCAGTTTGGAAGCAAATTCGAGTAACGAAGCTTGTAACGCTTACGAAAACTTCTGAATAAGTCGAGTTTGATGTGAGAATAGTTACTTTTTGAACGAAATTCTGGTTTTGATTTTCTTTTCGAGTTCGTTTCAATCAACTAAAAGATACATTTGAGAGAATCTCCATTTACAGGAGAAATTATTTTTAATTATGAGACTTTTCTGTTGATCACGAACTTCTGCAACATTTAGTTTCATTTATAATTTACACAAATTCATGGTTCGAGTTTCTTCTAATAACTATTTTTACGAATGTTTTCCACTCTCATTAAAAGGTGAAACGAAAAATTTATCAAGAAAATTTTTCTTCAACACTTTCTATTCATACTTCTCATAAAGTAGACAGTGTTACGTGATTACGATGTTGATGGCAAATGGCCATGATAATAGGAAACGATAATAATGGTTGAAATAATAAAAACCACTGAAATGGTGTTAAAAGAAGTAAAAATTAATATAAATAAATAAATAAATAAATTGCTTCTTCTTCTGTTTACTTTTACTTTTGGTTACAATGTTCAATGTTGGAATAACGTTTGGTTCATGTTGACGTTACAACAATATCGCTTGGTAATCAACTTTTCCTCTTGCAATTGTAAAATGAACATTTCATGTTCAGTTGATTGTCATTAAATTGCAAGTAAAATTGTTTGCAATTTAGAGCTTGGAAAGAACCAGAAAACTCATCATCTTGACCTTACATTAGTAAATCAGATTGGAGAATCTAGTTGATGAGAAAATTCAATTTTCTCATTTGCAACATTCGACTCATTACAAGTGTTGTCATGAATTATGGTTGATCTCGGGTTTGATTGAATTTAAAAAAAGTATCGATTTCTTGTGTTTTCCTCTTTGCTTTTCCTTCAAATTAGTCCTTTACTTATCACATTTACATTCAATTTTCTGGTACAATGTTCATGTATCAGTTTTTTCTGTTTATGTTGTTTTTTCTTCTCTTGTTTATCATGTCTTTTCCTTCCTCCCTGGTTATGATATAACATGTCTCAAGAGGATAACTAGTGTTTGGCTTAAACTTTTGCTTTTAGTTTCATCATTATCATCATTATCGTTGGAAGATCCAGGGAAGAGAAAATGTTGAGACACATAAAGAAGTAAAAGCAAGGTTGATGAGGTTCAATGTTTTTACTCGAGAATTGACTGTTAAAGGTAAAGGATGATAAAAGATGATCAAGATGAGAAATCTTTTTTACATCTTCTTCTCTTCTAGTTTCATTTTTGGCCTTTCATTTTGCATTCAGTTTCAATTGATTTTCATGATCAGGATTATCAGAGAATCGTTATTTTTATTATACAGTAAAATGTTGCAGTGAATTTGATCAAATTACAGAGCAAGTTGTAGGCTTAAAGCTTTTAGTCTTTATCAAGACTCAGGAAGAGAAGGCAAGAAATGGATGAAAAGTAAGTAGTAAAAAGATGAAGGTGAAGAGAGTAAAGGAAAAGGGATGAAATTGGTGAATGATAGTGACATTGCTTAGGAAAAGTGGAAAATTGATACAAAAAAACGAGAAAAAGATATAAAGAAATACAATGTTGATGGAAACAAATGTCTATTAAATGTGCCTGAAATGATCAAATGAACAATTGCCTTTCCATTTAATCATTGCCATTTGTTGCGATCTGATGCTTTTGGGTTAAACCCTTTTTGGTCTTGTACGACTTGATTGCGTTGAATATCATTGAAGGAAAAAATATTTTCAAGTCGAAGCATGAAACTTGAAAATATTGAAAAACTCACTTCACTCAGCTTTGATTTATTGGAATATTCAATTTTGAAACATTTTGTTCAATGGAAAGCAAAAGCTGAAGTGCAAATGTAAAGGACAAGAAGATTCATTTTGATTCAATTCATTGATAATTGAAACTTGATGTGAAGTGGTTAAACATGAAAAGTTGAAAAAATTATCTTCTTTTATTCAACTGTTGTAACCAAATTTTATTTATGCAATGCTTTCAGGTCATTTGCCTTGTCAAAGGAAATTCAAGAGCTGTTATCGTGTTCATTAGAGCTCAGTGTTGCAGCTGATTTTTCATTCCAATTTCAATCAGAATGTGACTCTGACTCTGCCAATGAAACCTTTTATCTCGATTCAATCTTTTTCTCAACCTTCATCTCCATGTGTTTAGCCATTCCAAGTATTGGCTATAATTGAACATTTTGTTGACCATAAAAGAATTGAATGAATAAGAGCTTGAAATTCATGGAGATTACTCCAGATTGCAGATCAAAAGCCGCAAACTGATTTGATCAAAATCAATTTGAGAGGAAAAATTGGATAGAAGAAAATATTTTATTCCTTTTCTTTCAATTTCAATTTCGAATGCAAATTTTTTCAATTTGCTCAACTATTAATGTTTGCAATTTTTGATAACAAAATTCATAAGAAAAGTGTAAAAATTCAAGTTTCAAGTCTTTAGAAATTTATTCAAATTATTCGTTACTTCAAACAGAATTATATTATCATGACAAAATTACGATAGTAAATGGTTTATTTAAAGAAAGAGCGTTGAAAGTAAAGAAAAAAGTTCGAAAATTAATCTGATTCTTTCCAACTTATACTTCATGGTCAAGTTGCTGTCATCATCATTATGAGAAAACAGGAAAACGAAAATTTCATGTTCGGCTTTCATCGTTTCTAAACATTTTTACGCTCAGATAAATTCCAAGTTTACTCATTTTTTTCTAATTCGTTGAAAAATTTATTTCTCTTTACTTTTGGCAAACGCTAAAGGCAAAGGTTATAATCAGCATCAAGAATAATGTTATGAAATGAATAACCAGAAACTCATGAAGCTATTCTTTTTCTTCTTCGAACCTTTTTTTTCTCTTTTCTCTTTATGCTCAAATCAAAGTTTACTGTTGGCCATTTGATCCTGTTGACAGTGATGAGCTTTTATATAAAAAACTTATCATTACCATTATTATCATCATCATTTTTCGGTCATTTTTTTCTCGTTTCTGGACAATGAATGACAGCCTAAAGATGAACTTGTTACAGTTACATTTGTTAACTGTTCATAATATCAAAGTTAAACAAAGTCTTTTGTTTTCCAACACAAAAAACGCTTTTTTCAAGTAAACAGACGAAACTTGAAAAGCACAGTTGAACCATTAATCCAGTTTCGCACAGTAAGCCTTTTTTCCACTAAATGCTAAACATTATCATTAATTGTCATCAGTTTGTTTCTTTGATAAACAATTACAATGACAAGAAGGATATACGAGAAGAGGAGAAATGGATGATTAGAAGATGTTCAGTTTTTTCAGCTATTCATGATGATAACAATGGAATTGTTTGAGGGAGAAAAAATGCGAGGAAAAACATTTTTTCATCTTTCATGATGTGATGTGACATTTTTTTCTGCCGGAACTTTTTTGTCTCTTCAATGAACTAAGCAAACAAGCCATCAAACACCATTCAACTGCGAGCTCAAAACGTTTGAAACATAAGCGAATCAGAAAAGAATGGCTGAAACCTTCGAATATCTTGAAATTTGAAATTCTCAGACAAAAAGCTGCAGCAAAATCAAAATGAATTTCAATAGTTAGTCGAGAAAAAGTGATAAATGCGTAAAAATGATATCAATTGCAACTCATTGACAGAGAAAGGAATGATAATGAAGATGATCAAAGGGAATTCAGAAAGAATTCAGAATTTTCTTCAGAATTAATGAGTTGATTTTTTTCGTTACTTAACCTTTTCCCATTCTTTTCTTTGAACGATAACAAGTTACTGAGCAATAACATGTTATCGTATTCTGTCTCAACCTTCCTGTTTAGCTTTTGATAATATTGTTTATCGAACTGCAAAAAAGTAAATTTCAGCCTGAAAAGAGATTACATTGAAATCCTTTTTTCATTATCATCAACAATTGGAATCATTACCATCCTCATGGTAAAGCCATTTTATTTCTCCTTTTTTTGCCTTCGAATAAATCATTGGTGTAAAAAGAGAGAAAAAAGGTTACATCAAGATTATTCCGCTGAATTGTTGGTGGTCATTTTATCTGAGAAGGAAAGACCAGTTTAAGCACTATCACAGGAAAGAATCAAAAGGTTTGTTTTTTTCCATGTTATCTGATACAGAAAAATAAAGTTTCACAAAAAAACGAGAAAAGTTGTTTGGTTATTCAACTTAGTCTTGTCGCAATTTCCTAACTCGAGCTCAACTAAACAATTGCTAGCATTTCCAGTAATGATATAAAATTCATTCTCGTTTTATGTTTAATCGCACTAAGCTAGACACAATTGTAAATATTGAAAAAGGTAATGACAATAGAAGTAATATTTTGTGCTTTTCCATTCTATTGGAAGTATAAAGAATAGCAAAAAAAGTTCATTGCTATCGAATGGAGTAAAAGTATTGAAAAATTGAATAAAATAAATTGATTGTAAATGGAATTTAAAGTTGGATGAAATAAGCTTTGATAAATTATTGAACAATTTTTCATCTAATTTGTCGTTTCTTTTATGGAAAGTCAAGCTTATGAAAAGACATCAAACAAGTTAACTTTTAAAGTTAAACACAAGTTGGACAAAGTTGTGGATAGTCTCTCTCGTCAGACTAATAGTGTTAATTGTGATCTATTTGCCTATTAGGTTACTAGACTTAACCTCTGAATATTCTCATGACAAGCTCAACCCAGTTGAGTCAACAATGGTTAGAAAAGACTCTTGGAGCTTAGGATAGTTCAATATAAAGTTAGAACTGTTTTCGAGCCAATGTTCACACAGCCGAATTCAGGAAAAGTCCAGAAAAGTCAGTCAAATTACATGAAGTTTCGAGGCACAAAGTAGAAAAAGTATTGAAATTCGTGTAAATTGAAGCATTTCGTTCGAAGTTACGTTTATTCTTCGTTAAAAAGCTCTTTGCACAGAAGAGATTAAACGTAGAGCTTTCCTTTGCCAACAACAATTGAAACTCTGAATATAAATAATTGATTCATAATCCATTATAAAAAATTACTAAATCTATTTATATCAACATACATATGTATTTATAATGAATATGATAATATGGGTAACCTTTACCACGCAATCGACTTATCACCATGAGAATGCTAAAGATCAAGATTGGCAGCCAATAATTAGGGATTTTTTCCTGAAAACTCGTAAAATGTTTGTCATTAAAATTGTTCATTCAAGTTTTAAGTTCTAATCTTGATGGAACCTCTTTAAAACAAAATACTCTTAAATTTTCAACTCAAGTTTCGTTTTCAATTGGCTTTACTCAATCAAACTCTGAACCAAATCATTTATCATTCAACAATGAAAGGCAACGAAACATAATGATATGTTTGGAGAAACATTAATGGTTACTTTTGAGGTAAACACCAATTGAATGGTCACTTCTTCCTTGGAACCCTTTTAACTTTCAAATTATTGATTATGTTTCTCAGGTTCTCCATGGAGATGTTATTGCCTGTGGCCTAACCAGTAGAAACCATTGTTCAATAAAAAAGCTACAATCAGAGCAGAACTACCATGTAAAGATCTTGATCATTCCAAACATAATATCAACTTGTAAAATCCATTTTTGTTTTGCTTGGTAAAGACCATTATCATTATTGGTTATTGGTACATCACTGTTATTAAGTTGGTTAAGTTGGACATGAAGAAGAGCTCGAAAGGAGAAGAAATGAAAACATTAAAAAAGAGTTTTCCTCATGAATATTGAGTTTCTTTTTGAAACACTGTTTTCTATTATTTTCAATACTTAACATTTTTTTGCCTTTCAATTTGCAAAGTAAATTCATATTTCAATATCATGGAATCATTTTGAATTACGTTAAAAGCAAAAGAAAACAAAAATAAGGTTTGACGAAAAATTCGTTGATGTCTTTATCAAACAAAGCTTTTCAATAATATTCCACTTTTAATGCAAATGAAAAGTTTCCCTTTTTCACATGCAATCAATCAATATTGAAATGAGTTTTAAATTGTCGGTAAATTACGAGAAACTATTCATTTGGTTGTAGAGTTAATTTGATTTCATTGAAAGACATAAACTTTTAGTGATAAAATTTGGAAATTCAATTGCAAATAAATTCCTATTTCACATCGAAAGGCGATTCAACTGGAAGAAAAGATTTCACCAAAAGTTGAAGTTATGTAAAGATTGACATTGCAGGACAAGGAGAGTCTAACAACTATCATTATCTCAACGGCAAACTATTCATTTGCCAATCCCTGATCATTACAAGTGAATTGAATCGATCAACATTTGCTTTTCATCATATCAAATTCAAGTTCACCCTAATTGGCCATTTAATTATAGAATTTTGTATCTTTCTCTTTTCGACAAAGGGTTACCTTACAGGGAAAAGGGTCCTTTTAAAGAGGAGAAAATTTCGAAACTCGAAATTGTCAATTAGAGCTGTAAACTCTTATGAGTTTTAATGATGATAATGATGGAAAGGGAATGAGAAAATTGTAAAGTAAGAACAAGGCTGATAAAGGTTGAGGAGATGAAGGAAGGATGAAAGTGTCTTATTAACTTTACAAGGATTTTAGAGTGAAAATAAAAACTTTTTTTTGTCAACTTGCAACGTATAAGATCAGTTTCATGTGTTCAGCCTGAAATTGACATTTTTCTTCTTCTTCTCTTTCATTCACTTTTAGGATGGCAAGTTGGATGAGCCTTTGCAAGGAAAACAAGAAAATTGAATGAAAGGTTGTAGAGAGAGAAAAAAGTTGAACGAAGAAAAATGTTAAGAAAACATGTCAATTACAGTTTGCCCTGCAACTTTTATCCTCATTATCGTCATCATCAGAATCTTATAGTTTAATAGACAAGTTTAATCACGAAAATGATCAACGTTTAGAGTTGCAAATTGTATCAAAATGAGGGGAAAACATGAAAATATTGAACAGAAAAGGATTGGCAAGAAAATTGGATTCACCTGCTAACCTTAATAATTTATTCAAAAGCAAAATGAACATTTTAATATCGAACTATCAAGTTTAATGAAAATACAGATAGATGTTCTTATGGGTGGGTCGAGAAGAAAGTCACTTTCAAGATTCTGATTTTAAAGATGATTAGATTTTCTTAAAAATGAGAAAAGAACAACTCATTCAATTCCTCAGCCCAATATTCATGACTTTGTTTCCTTTTCATAATTAATGAAGCAGCACAATGCTTTATAATTAATACAAAGACTAATTGACACCATAAACGCTCAGCATTCTTCTTTTGTCTTTTATTGTTGGAACATTCATTTATTATGCAAATCAAATTAACAAATTTGTTCACATTGGGAATGCATTTTGCTTCTTCTATTGAAAACTCGGGTTAAGTTGACATGGCAGGTGTTTGGGTACAGCATAGAGTCAGAGTTTTGACGCCTGTTTAAGGTATTTCGCTTGAAGACCATTTGATGAAAATGCTTGACGAAATCGAGAATCGAATGCATTTCTTCAAGTTATATAATACCAAAGTAGAATAAAACTTGTTTGGTCTCGGCTGATCTATTAATCAGCCTTAATAATAGGAATTCATAACTGTAATTATAATTTTTCTGTTGAAATGTTTTCTGTTTTCAGAATGTTGAAATTTACTAATTTTCGACTTTACAAGTTTCATCTGGAATGGCTCAGTGTCATTCTGGTTGACTATTCATCTGTGAACTTAAAACTTTATCCTTATGAAGGTTATCATTTTACTCTAGTGAGCAATAACAACCATGAAGGCAATAAAAATTACAGCATGAAAAGGAAGATATTATTAGAAGATAATAAAAAGAACAGAGAAAATGTTTCTATCTATTCTTTGGCTCAGAACTTTGTCAAGGTTATCCAGTGTTACTTTTCATGTAACCTCTGATCTAAATTCAAAGGTCATTTTCTGATGTTACAGTTTCTTAGCAATGATTAGATGAATGATTTTAATCATGGCTCTTCTCTCTTATCCAGTGCATTTTCGTTCAAAAGCAACCTCTTTATCCAAATAAAATAAATCTTTTCAGATTCCCATTTAGAGCAATGAACTTTTTTGCAAAATTTAAATTTGCTCATGAATTTGACTAAAGATGTGAAATATCGAGAGAAGGAAAAAATAACTGAAAAAGAGTGAAAAAGTTGAAAGATTTTGGTTGCAACAGCGCACAAGTGAAAATGTTTATCAACTTGTTTATTAACTGAATTAGATGATGGATCAATAAAATTGGTAACCATGAGAAGGAGAAGGGAGAAGAAAAAGGTAAAGGTTAATAATGATGCAAATAGGATTCTGATGATTCTGTTTCTTTTGATTCCTTTTTTTCGCATTTTGACGAAATTCTGTTGGAATTATTTCTCTCTCTATTTCTCTCTCAACTTGCTCGTTTCAATGTTAACTGATACCTTTCATTTCCATTTATTGGACTCAAAGGTAAAAGCAAAGAAAAGCTCAATAGAATTGAAATTATTGCTCAGAGTAAACCAGGCAAATAGCAGAATTGATACTAACTTTAAATTGTCGATTCATTTACATTCAATGTTATCTGATTCAAAATAGCAAAATAATATTTTACTCTTATCAAGTTATCAAAAAAAATGTGCAAAACTGAAGGAAATGCAAAAAGGTAAATAACTTGTCAACTCCCTTGATGACAATTATACAGCAAAAGAAACATTAAAACATTTTACGAATCGAATGCTAATTTTCAACTCGAATCGTCAACAAGTTCAACATTGACATGAACCTGTTAAACCACACTTTATTGGCCTCAACATTTGCTGCATCGGTCATGATAGTTTCGTGTTTTCATGGAAATAGTTTTCAGGTTAAACGCTTCTGTTTAAACATGCAACGAATTATCGTTTACTGGAATCTTCATTTTTACGACTTTCTTCAGAGCAATTAATATAGTGTTTACACTTGCTTCACTTTGAATGTTAACCATTTTATCCTTTAAATAGCTTATTTATTCCAACATTTGGCCATCAAATTTCCATGCTGTTGCAAGTGAAAAATGTTTTTTATTGCTGATTGATAAATGTTTACATGAAACGAAACATTCTTTATTACCTAAAAAAACCTGAAAATGTTATATTTAGCTGAATTGAGCAAAGGCTTGGAATATTCAATGTTGCTTTTTGTTTTTTTTTCAATCATTTCTTTACTTTTTTCACTCGCCGTGTTGTTCAATGTAATCAGTTTGATGAGAAACAAAAAAAGTTCTCATTATAGCTCATGAGAAGAACATGAAATTATGTTGATAAATAGTGATCATGTTTTAATCATAACAAAGAATTGAATTACGCACGAATGAGCCTAAATAGAGAAACAAAAAAAAACACAGAAAATGTTGAAATGTAATTAAGTAATCAATAGATTCCAATTATCGTCATTAAAAGGAGAAATAAAACAAAAGTAAAAAGAATAATAAAAATCATTCGTTTCGATAAACCTTCAAAGTACAGTTCCAGAGGTGAAAAAGGTTTTGCATTACAAGAACTTTCAGAGTAAAATGGAAACGTGAGTGAGAAGAAAAAGATAACTTGAAGGTAAATTGTTGAACATTTCAAGTGAGAAATGAAGAGAATCCAGAAATGCGGAATTGACTCGACAGGGAAAAAAAGGGTAAAAAGATTATCAAAATTGAAATGTAATACTTTTCATTGTGATTATCATGAGTAAAGAATTAATTTTGACACTTTTGTATCAAAGAAAAGAAGACAATCCCTGTTTAAATGGGAAATAATATCAAGTGAAACATCAATTTTCTTTTCAAACTTTTCCATATTTATCGTTGAGAAGGAAAAGTTGACACTGATGTTCATTTTTACGCAAAAATTGATTTTCTTTTGTTAATCAGGGTTACATGTTTTGCATGAGAATTGCAACAATTTGAGAATTAAATTTCAATAAAGTGACAACAAAACTCGTCTAATTGTTGCATTAGACTTGAAACAGCTCAAGTCTCATCTCAATATTAAACTTTCATAAACTCTAATCTTCTTCTTGTTGCTTCAAATTTCATTTTCAAATTATGAAAATTACAATAACAAAAGTTTTCTCCTCTTTTGTCTTTTTTCATTAAATTTGAACTTCTTTTTCTCCATCAAATCATGATAACAAATTGTGAATAAATGAGAAGAGAAATGATTTAATCGATAGATTAAAGTTATTCATCAGAATTTTCATCATGAAAGATGAGAAACTCAACAGCAACTTCAGATGAGAGTGATAATGATACATGATCGTGATATAAATCATTTTTAAATTGCCGATGAAAGATGATTTGATGAAAAGATGAAAAGTTCAATTAATGTTAAGAAAATATTTTGTAATATTTTCTGATAAGTTCATGATTAAAGTAAAAGGCAAGAAAATTGCATTGAAAGACTCAGATGAAATTAGCTTTTACTTATTTTGCTTTACAAAGGCTTTTGAAAAGTTGACAAATCACATCAGAAGGAAAGTTCTGATAAACTTGGCTAATTTCAATTCTGAATTGACAGTTGACTAAACAATTGCTTGAATATTGTGACATTAAATTATCTTATTGAAGGTGATGAGAAGAGTTGGGATTGAATGAAGAAGAAAGTGTTTAAAGTTTGGAAGCTAATTAAAAGTCAAAGTCAATTGTAATTGTAATAATCAGATTGAACGTTATTCTGATGAATAAACTGAATGGTGCAAAAAGAGGGAAAGAAAAGTGCAAGTTAATGAGAAATTTTTCGAGAAAAGAAGGAAAAAAATAAACACAATTTGAAGGGAAAAAAAGAGGAGGAAAAAAGTTTAGTTCTGTTGTTGAAAAGAAATGGAGAAAAAAAGAGATTGGTTCAGTGAAAGAGATAATGAAGAATCTGTAAAAGTCGTTCTTTTTTACCATTTCATGGAAATTAATTGAACTCACAACTCAGCATCCGTCAGGTTGACAGTTGGACAGGAGAATAAGAGTCGAAAGAGAGTAAAGAAAAAAGGAGTTCTTTTCATGTATCGAGTGATTAAAGAGCAAAAAAAGTATCAAATTGTTAACAGTCATCATGTAAATTTAACCTTTTCTTGACTTTGGAGAAATTTTTTTGGCTCTTTTCAATTTCAATGTTAAACTGTCAAAATATATGAATTTTGGTGGTTTACCTTTTCAAGTTGAACTGTTTCCCTTTAGACGGTATAATCCACTTGACAGGGTTAATAAGCGAATCACAGGGTAACGATGCAAACGTAATACTATCTTTACTGAACAGAACGAAACTCGATAAATTCATTTTGGACAAGAATCAACAAACTTAAATGGAATCGAAAAGGTTGGTCAATTTGACTGAAACCAAAGGCCGAATGAAACTCATTGCTCTCAATTTGATTCAAATTTTTAACCAATTTGCTTGCAAATGGAATAAGTTGATTGTCCATTAAATCGAGAAATTGATTTCCTTATTTATCATAATTTAATTTGCTAATATCGAGATGAAAATTTTCTTTTCTTCCCTTTTTTTCCAAGAGAATGGAAAATGGAACAAAAGATTATTCATTTTGATTCCGAAGATTAACTGGATGCTAATTGAATCTGTAAATGGTGCATTTGAAAACGAGTACAACTACTTGTTAGTAAATGTTGCCCTTTTCATTATTAACCGTATTATGAGCTTCTAGTGTTGTCTACGTGATGGTTAAGATAAAATGTTGATAATGTTATGATCAACTTGCAATAATGATGGAAAGCAGGAAACTCTTAAGAGAGAAAAGAAAAGATATAAAAGATGAAAAGTGCAGACAGGGTGAAAACATGATCATGGTGAGAGATGAAAATGGAACAGCAATTTTTTTCTTGCTCTTCTTCTCTTTTCATGATGGAAAATATTGGATGAGGCGAATGTCAACTTATGAATTATCACTTTTAGGAAATCCTTTTCTTTCTTATGGTTCTCTCTTTTATCTACTTCTTTCCAACTTTACCATTAAACTTGAATTGACAATGGACATTTGCTGGTTATTAATATTTTACGACATCACCTGGGAGTTTATTTGGGAAATGAGGAGAAAGCTTTTCAAGTAAATAAAATAATGCAATGTAAACAACAATCATCATAATGCACTTGAATATCGAGTTCAATCGTTGCAAATTTTCATTTGCAAACTCGTTTTTATCAAAACAAGTTATCAAATGTCAATTTAAATTGTAAATGCCTTTTTGCCTGATCTTGAGCGAGGGAAACATGCGCTCAGTTTGGTTTAGTTTTAGGCAATAAATTGCATTTCGTTTCCCTTGGATTGAACATTTATCAATGTCCATTTTATGTGTTTTCAAAGTGCAAACTTTTTCGAAGTCAACTTGCAATTACTTTGGACAATTTAGATTAATGGTTGACTGTAATGGTTTTGCATTTGTCGTTTAAGCTTCATCTCGATAGTAAGGAAAAACTTGAAAACTTTTGTGTTTGACTTGAAGCTTCAATTGTTCAACTTACTTTAAAAATATTTGCTCAGGTCGTGATGATTGGACGATGAGATAAGGTCCGTCTGGCTTTGTGGGCAACGAAATGTCTACTGAATGTGATCGCTGTGTTTTTGTTGGCGATGTTTCTTTGGGCCGAGAACCGAGATTCTCGGGAACTTTGAGGAATGAGGCGTCAATCGAAGCGGATCTATTTTGTTTGGTCAAGGGAACTTCCAAGGAGATTACAGTTATTCCGTTACCCAAGTCTTCTTCAAACTCTTGCAAGGGTGATGGTGCTTCTGGTGGTGGTGCAGCCGACAGTGTGACCATGGGTGATATATCGTCACCCGAAATGAGGCACTGAGCATCCGAGTCACTTGCTATACGAGCCGTTTTTACGTGAGTGGCAATGTCTACATCAGTGCCAGTTGCTTTTGAAATTAGCTCGGAATCACTTTTAGTCTCTTCTTCATCCCTGGGTGAACTTGGTTCAGATGAAGAACCACATTTACTGAGAATATTTTTAGCGAGATTTTTGTCAAATGGACCGCTAAAAGTGGCATGATCATGTTCACCTTCATTCAAGTCATCACTTGTCGATCGTCTTCGTGGTCTAAATGACCGTCTAGTTGAACAAGTGGCAACAACTTCGTCATCTGTATCATCATCTTCAGTTGTTAATGAACCTGTTGATGAAACAAAAGTTTGCTGCAAGGCCTTCAGAGCAGCCTGTTCCTCGACCAGGGAACAATGGATGCATTTTTCACCGAAAAACAGAAAAGGTGAAGCCCGACCCGATGAGGGTGACGAAGATCTCCTTATAAACAGCTTCCACTTGGGAATCTCCAGAAAAGATATGGAAGAGCCACTTCTCAATTTACCACTCATGGCCTCTTTGCCCGAAGCCGAATCAAACGACTTTGATCTTGCACTTTTAGCTGCCAAGGGTACATCAAGCATTTCACTGCCCGACGAGAGAGCCTCGGGTTCAGTTGTAAGGGAAGAAGGGTCAGCTTCGGTGCTCAATGTTGTAGAGCCAAGTTCATCGAGTCGAATAGAATCAATGTCACGACGAATACGAATCTCATCGTAAGAAGCTGATCGAATCTGACGAACTCCAACAGGTAAGGACAAGTTGTTGCTGTTGGTGAAACTATTGGTACCACAAGAGTCAATCTTGTCATTGGAGGTTGAAGCACACGAATCAGGCACCATAAGAGAGTGATAGCTTTCAGAAGTGGAATCGAGTGTCAACACGTTATTGAGATAATGTGAACTGGCACCCGAAGAGGTTGCAGGTGTTGCAATGTTGCCACTTGGAGATCTATCAACTCGCGGAGTCGAAACATTTTTACGGCGAAACTTGTCCCGAAGACGTTGCATATTAGTGAAGCAAAAAGATCAGCTACAGCGACGATTCAAGTTGAACAATTGAAGGTACTGATGATGATCAATTCACAGAGGCAAATGGAAAGGCTGACTTTGAAAATATTGTTCATCAACTAAACTATCAATCTGGAAAGTTAAACATTGTACTTTGAAAAGCGGAAAATGGCAAACAAAATTATCCTTCATTTGTTGCACAAAGCAAAGACACTGTTTATCAACATTATTATTAAATTAACACAATCATATTTTTACCGTTTTTCATTATTTGTTCATATGTCAACAGTTTAAGAATAGGTCTTTTATCAATAAAGTTGATTAAATTTTGGGTTAATTTTTGCTCTGTTTTTGTTCATCAACCAACTTGGAGTGATTGGTGATGATAATGATAGTGATGAAACAAAACGAATGATAATATTTGATGAAAGATTGAAGGATGAAAGTTGTATTTACTTGGGAGGGAAAAAAAAGGAAAACAAAAAACTGTGTGTTGATATGAAATGAGAGTAAAGGCGAAAAGAATTGAAATGCCTTTATCTCTTTTCACTGTTCAACGTTGAACACCAAACTCGATGCTTCAATGTATCAGGCTTTTCCTCTACTGAACAACAGAAGCAACATATTTTTTTCCCTGCTTCTTGAGGCTTTTATTTTCATGTTAGTCTCATATGAAATCTCACTCGGTTTCCCTCATTCCTCAATTCATTCATTCAGTTAGTCAGACATGATGAGGCTGAAACTGCATGATGATAATGACCCTGTGATTGTAACACTGACTAACATGCCATCTATGGAATAGCTGAACCATTACTTTATCGATTGAAAATTCAATTCAACTGTTTGATTCTATTTTTAGACGATTGCAACGCTACTCTACGAGTCAACTTCAATTGGTTGCTTTACCAGTTAAAAGGTGGCGATAGTTTGCTAAACCTTTACTGGTAACTAAGGTTATAATCAGATGTAAGCAGTTGTTTATGCAGAATGATGAATGATGTAGTTTACAATTTACATTTACATTTTAATCTAGATCAAACATGGACCCTCCAATACTCAGTGACTATTTTTACGACAACCAAGACTCACAAGCTGTTGACTTGAGAGGAACCATAAATCAGGAAGTAAATTTAAGTTGGAAATTTATTCGTTTTGAATTTATGGTCGGAACAGCCGGTTTGGTGTTATTATCAACCCTAACCTGAATATTTTCTCTCCATTTTTGGGTACGGTGAATATTGGCTACACCAACATTAACCTAAGACCATACTGAGCAGCTAACAATATCGTAACCGCATAATGAGTCAATTCTGACTTAGAGGCGTTCAGTCATAATCCTTGAACGTTATATCATAACTTACAAGTTATGACTACTTGTTAGTCAAGCGGGCTCATGTACTATTTCTCCGAATCTGTGGTTCACCGCGTACTGAGCAGAATTTCAATTGTAAGAAAAGTCAGTAGGATGAAATTAATCACGACGATTATGAATCTAAAGAAAATTTCAATGCTTGGTTCATTTCTAATTGTAAATAAATAAACTTAGCATTTCGTTTTGAAACTCAAAATCGCCGTATTTTACTGAATACTTGATATGGTCAATATCTGTTATTCATACATTTAAAATTTGCAATTTTAGCTGGTAAAAGTTATGATCAAGATTAAGCGATAAAGATTCAAACTTACAAAACTTACTTGAAATTTTTTCCCTTTACTTCAAATGCTCGAACTGTCTTTAATCAAACCTAATTCACTCCAGAATGATTTATCTGGACAACATTGATTAGTCTAGACCAGTTGGTAAAACTTGAAAATTGAAATCAAACTCAACGATGCGTAATGCATTTCACACACATTAGCCTTAAGGAAAAAAAGGCAGAAAGTTGAGAATAAATTGAAAGCAACAAACTGGAAGCCATTTTAATACTTTAAATGGTCAAATGAATGAACAAGAGACTGACCAAAGAAAAAGAATGCAACTGTCTGAGTAATTTTTGATATTCCATTTATCACAACTATAATAACTCGGTGTACTTCTTTGACTGTTGAATGTTTTCCTTTGTCATTACAAGAGTTAAATTTAAGCTGGCTTCTCATGTTTTCACCTCTCAATAGCAGTTTCATTTGTCACTCCAACAATGCAGCCAACAAGTACACAATCAGTTTATAAGCTTATTTATCAGTTTATTAATGCGAAGGGAAAGGCGAAGACGAACAAAAATATTCTGGTTAATATTGTCAAGATATATTGTTATGGCCCTTATACCATTGAATTTTCATTCCCTTATTACAAATGGAAGAAGAAGAAGAGAAGAAGAGCAAAAGCTTATCGATTGGCCTCGATTACTCCTTTCAATATGATTTTTATTTCTCTTCTTCTTCTTCAGTCTCCCAACCTTTTGGTTACCTGTTTCCATTTTTTCTCAACATCTTTTCCTCTTCTTCTTCTCTCACTTTCTGTCCACCCTCAAAATAGAAACATGAAGCATAAAAAATGAGAATAAAAGCAACCAGAACCAGAAGCAACTCGGCCATCAACAAAGGCAACAAAATCAAACAGAATCCAGGTGAACAAAATAGACTGAATAACATGTCAATCATTATTGTATCATTGGCAGTGCAAAGAGAAACTCAATTTGTAATAGTTTTACCTGAAGGAATTGCATTTACCAGCAACATTTTAAGACAATCAGTTGGCCAAAATGTAAAGTTTAATCGAACAATTTTTTCTTCTTTTTCCCCTGTTATTTCTTCTTTCACCAAACAGTTTACTCAAAGCGTTTCGAAAAGTGAAAACAATCAAATCAACAGATAATCAACTAGATTAATACTTGAAAATGCAAAGTGAAACTCTGAGCAAATGAAAGCGTAAAAATGTTGAGCAAAAAAAGGAAAAACTGAAAGCACTCAATTTTTCTATCAACATTATTCTTTCAATTGTTGACTTCAATTTGCTTCTTCTTCTTCTTTTCATTGATAATGCATGTGTTTCATCATGATAACCTGATGACAAATTCAATTTATGCTGATTTTGCAGTAAAACACAATCACAAATTGAAAAGGAGAGAAAAGATTGAAACGAAATTATGAGCCAAAAAGAAGGTAAAAAAGGTAAAATATCTGAAATCATCATTTTGTCTGACTTTCAATTTGATTATCATCAAGTTCACTTTCATCAACTTTTTTTACACAACCTTCAAGCAACCATTTCAATTATCTGAATCAAATTGAATCACTTTTTTTGCCGATGCCTTTTGCCAACCAGCAAAAGCAACAGTTTGCCAAATTGAATTTATTTTTCCAGCAAAACAAAGAGCAAAAAAACTTAGTCTTTTCCAACCCTAAATGATCAAAATAAATTGATAAGCTTTGAAAATGTAAATTCAATTTTCTTCCCTTCTTTGTATCTGAATAAGTGTCAATACTTTTCACTCCCTTCTAACGAATAAGAAAAGGATCGACAAAAAAAACTCTTTGCCTTTACTCAACAAGTAAAAGTATTTGTGGTTGCTTTGCTTCAAGGGCAACACACGAGATTCTTGTTCATTTTTGGGTTACAGGGAAGGTGAGAGAAAAGAAGTTCTGCTAACGAATAGCTTCAGGTGTTACAAGTGAAAGAGAGAAAAGGCGAAAAATTGATTTTCCATCAAATTTAACCATCAAAATGTTTCCTCATTTTCACTGTTCATTGATCAATCAATAGTAATTAATCAAAGTTGCTATAATCATGCAAGCAAAATGTTTTCTTGCTGAACATCATTAAGATTACTTTTTCCCCGGTTTTTCTCTTTTCACATTTACTTTTTTTCCCTTCTCTCAACAGAGTCAGAATAGCCGACAATAGTTGTGATTGATTATAATTCATTGATTGAGTACAATTGGGAGTGAAAAAGTGATAAAAGTCTGAATAACAAGGATAACAACAAATTTGATCATTTTTATAGTAAAAAGTAGCAACAAAAGCTACTAATAGTTGAGATCGAAAACTTTTTTTCACTCTTTTCACATCAGATTTTCATTCAACAAATGATTCATTGAATGTTGATTTTCCAATAAATGAATAAATTGATTCGAGAATGAAAAGTTTAACCTTTTCAAATTGTCCTTTTGCAAGCAAGGCTGAGAAGAAGAGAGAAAAGTTCTAATAAATACTTTTGAAATTCTGTTAAATTTATCACATTTTTTCGCTAATTTGTTTCTCCATTTGAAATTTGCAACTTTGGCAGAGAGAAAAAGAATTCAGAATTTCCCTGAATCGATGGAATCATAATCAATCTATCAGAAGTTATCTTTGACAATGGCTTTGAATCTTACTGTTTCCTCCATTATATTCATCTTCTGTCTTCTTTATTCTGGTTCATCATTAAACCCAAACAATAATATTAATTCAATAAGGATAACACTTATCGAATCGATTCTGCCGATTATTCTCGATAAACATAATACATTGAATGTCCAAAAGTCCTTTTTTGTTTTCAAGAGCTCTACTTACATCAACTTGAGGAGAAAAAACTCGATGAATGAAAAGATGATGACCAAGAAAAGATGAAGAATAAAAGAATTATCATTGAATTTCTTTCGTCAGGCAATTTTCAAAAGAAAATAAATGATATTTACTTTTTTCATTTCAACATCATCTTCAACTGGGAATCCCCTGCAAAAAGAAAGACTAACAATTCCATTTCAATCATTTCATCATCAATACAAACCTAATTCAATCTCTCCTTTAATCACTTTGACTGTCCATCAAACCATTAAAGACAAACGAGAAAAACAGAAAACTCGAAAAAAAAGAAAATCTTTGAAAATTCAAGTTCGTCCGAAAAGAATTCAAAACTTGCATGGAAATGATTATTTGCAATATTCATCAGCTATTCATTAGTCGATAACAGAATGCAAAAAGTATTTGCAAGAGAATTTCTTTTCGAATGAAAAGCTTAATCAGATTAACCATTTTCTCTGTTTCATTACTTTTCAAACCGTTTACCTGAATGTAGCTGAAGTTGAGAAAAGGAATGAAGAAAATAATCATTTGGTGAAAATTCATTTTTTGCATTTCCTTTCCTTCCTCAGTCCATCAAATTCAACTTTGTGTTTACACAATTGACATGAAAATATGTAGAATCGATTCAGACGCTTGTTCAAAAGCCTAATCTGACCATACTTAGTAAGCAGAAAATGAAACAATAAAATTATCATTATTTTCGTTCAACGAATGAGAGAAAAAAAACTCAGAATAATCAGTCTTTCAGGATTGCCCATTAGACAGAAGCAAGTAAATCATCATTATAAGCATTTATTTTTTTTCTGCTCTTCTTTTTTCTCTTCAGATTATTCTGTAGAAATATTTCTCTTCTTCTGTTGAACTATCAAAGATCTTGTTTTTCCTCATTTCTTATTCTTCTTTTGCTTCATTACTACTCATTTTTACTCTGTTTTTTACCCTTTAATACTATCGATTATAAGCCAGGGTAAAAAAGTGTTGTTACTCAACAAGATGAACCAGGGAAGAAGCAGAGAATTGTAAAGTGAATAATAAATTATTTGAAAGAAAAACACAGAACCATGAGAACTATTTTTTTATTCTTGTGTTCACCTTCCAAGTAATAATGATGATAAAAATTGCAAATGACAAATGAAAAACTTGTTACTATTACAATAAGGAAAGAAAAGGGTAAAGAATGTTTCTTCAGGTAGAAAATGATTCAATTAATGAACCGAAAAGATTGCCTTTGAATCAACTTTTCCCTCATTTTTATTCCGACTTTACATCATTAACATTGAGTTTGCTTTTTTAACCACTTTATTCATTGATTCAACATTTTCAATTCATTTTTTTTCTCAAATAAAAAATTCGAGTTTATTGAAATTTCTTCTTTTCTTCACAACTCATTATCATTTTATTGAAACATTTTGATACACTTTGGAAAAGAGTTTAATCAAGAAAAATGTTTATCGAAAAAAAGTTTGATGACGAAGGTTTACTTTTAATTTTCGTTGCTTCTCGAAAGTTATTTTTAGAAGTTTCGATTCAATTGTCTGCAGTTTTAATGAGCAGAGAATTTCTTTTGAAATATTTTCTCTCACATTTGTAGGTTGATTTGTTCAATAATTGTTCAACAATAATTAGCTTTTCTCTATTTACTTGTGCTTTCCATTTTCCTTGTTGATACAGAACTTTCATCGTTTTCATATTGAACCTGATTCTTGTCTGTGT
The DNA here is from genome assembly GCF_039701765.1 of Tetranychus urticae. Classification (NCBI taxonomy): domain Eukaryota; kingdom Metazoa; phylum Arthropoda; class Arachnida; order Trombidiformes; family Tetranychidae; genus Tetranychus; species Tetranychus urticae. The sequence continues at coordinate 15,714,603 of NC_142958.1, read as the reverse complement.
TTTTCCTTGTTTACATTTTTTCTCCTTTTCTTTTCGAGCTTTTTTTCCTTGAAAAAAGAAAAGTTCAGTGCAAATTCTTTACACTAATTAGATGAAATAATTAGTTGCTTTTACTTTTCAATAGTTTCAGTGTTTACGACAAACTATCATCTTGAAAAGTGGAAAAGTATTGTATCTTTATTAGAAGAGTAAGCTTAAAATTCTGATGATGAAGAGGAAAGAAGGAGAAAAAAATGTTTACTAAATAACCTTCTTAGTGATGCCTTAATTAGCTCGGCAGCTTTCAATTTATTCAGCTTTCCATTCAATAAGTAACTCATGAATGATAATTATCGTACTCATCACTATTGATGCTTGCTATCATAGCAATTATAATTGTGAGATGATGAAAAAACAAGTTGGAAATGAACACAATTTAGATTTTAGTCTAATAAGTTGATATATTGAGCTATTGCTCAAACCTTTTAATGTGTCTCTTTACTCGACGAAAAATAACATTTAATGAATATTTGCAATGATATTGTTTGAGGTCAAAAGAATTCAAATGATTCACTAAATTCAATCTGCAAGTTGATTTATCATTCATCAAACTGTCAACAGTGAAAAAAGAGTTATTCTTGTGCTAAAGTTTTCTCTAGAGATCTTCAGGTAAAATTTCGAAATGCATTACATTTGAATGAGAATCGAAAATAAGTCCGAATGAACTTGTTTCACAGAGACTGACTCCTTCAAAGCGTTTAACAAATTGAGCTTCGATCACAGTTTAACATCGTTTTTCCATTTCATTTCACACTTGATGATAAGATCGGAAGGAATATAATGCAAAGATCGACTACTTTTACAATGAATAATGCTAAGGTAGAATCGGAAATTATGTCTCATATTCAAGTTATCCAAAAGAAATGCAGTTTATGCTAAATATTGTTGCATTCTCTGGTTAAGTAAACCAGAAAAAAGTATTCGTTTTAATGGCAAAGGCACGAGATGTTGGGTTTGCTTTCAATCCATTCTTGATGTAAATTGGCTGAGGTGCCAGAATCTTGTGCGAATGCAATAACTAAACTTGTCTAGTCTGAATTGAAGCAATTAGTGGTCACTAAGACACTTGCAATTGCCTACTCGAAGCTTATATGAACACTTTATTTCGTCCTTTGCACACCTCAATCATCATTAGAATCGTTAATTACAAATGCAAGTATGCTCTTGAAACATGTTCCATCATTAAGTTAACATCTTTTACCCTGTTCTCGTCTTGTAAAGGCAACCTTTTTTATTACCCATTCAGAACATTAGCCTACTTCGGTTCAGTACTTATTAATAAATTGATGAAAATTACTCAACTCATTGATCTACAATAATGTTTATGCTTCCGTTCATCTTTTCTCAGCTCAACTTCATCCATTTTATTATCTTAATAGTCGATTTAGTTGGCAATATTTTAACACTAAACTCAAGTAAAGATCAAATTTAAACGCTTCAATCTTTAAACACAAAGGTAAAAGATTAATCGCATCTAAATAGACAATTTTATTACAACGAAGCAATCCTTTCGAAGATTGAATTTCCAGCAAAAGGTCAAAATGTTTGTACAGAAAAAGATGAGCAAAAAGAAAGGTAAATTCGTGATAAATTCTCATTTCCTTTTCAATTATCATTTTTCAAGTTGCACTGAATCCCAGGTACGAAACGATACTACGAGAAAAAAGGGAAAAAGAAGAAAAGTAAAGCAAAGAAAAGGGGAAAATAAACGAGTAACATTTCCGGTCAAGAGGCAAATAATAATAATAGGAATGAAAGTTAATGTTGAAAAATTATTGTCAACATGAAAAGGTGGGCTTGCAAGTTGAATTGTCAGGTTCACTTAGAGAGACAATTATTTTCATTCCCATCCAGGTGAACGACAAGCTAAATGATAATAACAGACTAATTGTTGACAGGGAAAACAATTTACTTCAACTGAATATTGAATAATGAAAAAAATGGACTAAAGTGTTTAACCAGTTATCATCAGTGTTTCAGTGTTCACTCTTTCATTAAATCGTCAACTTTTCTTTTTACTCTAATTGTTACCAAGTGACATGAACATTAGGCGAGCAAAGTTGATGATTCAATTTAATATCTATTGATGGTCAATGAGGAAAACATTATTCCAACCTGAAACTGTGTGTGTTTTCCCATCAGTGAACAAATCATTCGAATAAATTGACTTTTCTCATCAAACAATCACTCGAAATGTTGAACTCGATTACTCTCAGTTTTCTCTTCAAAATGTTATTCCAATCATATTCAACTCGTTGAACCGAAAAGCACAATTCTCCTCATCGAAAACTCGACTCGTGTTTTCTTTTCAAACCAATCCTTTAAGTGTTTCTCGTTCATTCCCATGTTTTTGAATTTCGTTCAATTTCTTTGGAGAAAAGCGAAATAATTCAATGTATAAATCAATTATTCTGGAGAATGGTTAAAACAATTGCAAAATGATGAAATTGCCTGTAACAGTGAATATTGAGAATTACTTGATTAACTATTTATTTAAATGTGAAAAATGTTGATGAATATTTGATGGAATCGATAACCTGATAAACGAATGACAAAATTCAGTTAAATATTAATAATGAAACAGCTTAAAGATAATACAATTTTCCATCAATATGATGTTACCTTTGAGATTTATATTAAACTGTTTATTAACTTTCAATTGATAATCAAACATGAACTTAATAAAGTAAAACAAGTTCAGGTATTGGTCTTGCATCATGTTGGCTAAATTTAATCATCTTATGAATCGAATTGAATATTCTTCTCTTTTCAGGACAACTTTTAATATTGAAAGAACTTTTTGCAAAAGTCGAATGCTTTTTCATACTCAACTTAATGATACTTCAATATTCCTGGGCTGTTCACTTGAAAGATTAAAGGATTCAACTTTAATTCCCTGTTAAAGACCAAAACTCTTTGCATTTCTGATCATCCAATTGAAATCAATTTCATCGACCTTTAACTTGAAAAATTGAGTTTCAATTGCAAAGTAAAGGTCGAGCAGAGAAAAAGAAAAAAACGAAATTCAATTCAATTGAATACAAAAAAGGTAAAGAAAAGGATAAAACCTTTGCTAAACTATCATTTGTTCAATACCTTAAGGCATTAGATGAGCTTGAAATCACAAAACATGATAAAGTCCAAAGCATTTCATTATTTATGACAGGAATGGTAATGTTGACTGGAAATTGTAGACTTGAGGCTTCCCTGGAACCAGGAAAACTCTTTGGACGGTAAAAGTTTAGCCAAGGTTCATGTTATTCATGAAATGGAATAAAAAGTTTAGAACCTTTTCTTTTCTCCTTTACATGAGAAAAGTTTCCATAAAATCTTTAAAATGAACATAAGAAATCATTCAAAGAGGATTCGATCTTGTTTAATCATCTTTGTTTAAACATGAAATACTTGTCTTTTGCTGCAACCAGGGTTAATCATTAGAATGTAAAACTGTGCTCGAAAGAAAAGTTTTACAGGAAAAAGATTTAAAAACATTAATATTTCCATTCGTAATTCCTTTTCATTCAACATTGCAGTTATTATTAACAGGAAAAGTTTCACCATCATTCTTTGTTCACTTAATGCCCATTATTTCTAATAATATTGAATTTTATTGGAAAAATATTAAAAGGAAAAGTTTTTGTCCAATTTGAGTTTTGAAGAAATGATGAGAAATGCTCACGCAAAAAGATCCAAAAATGAAACTTCATTCTATCTTAATGAGCAAATATGTTTGGAATCGGTCTATTGATAGACAAAAGGAAATATTAAACCAAAAGATCTCGATTTTTTAATGGCCAAGCAACTTGAGGTTTAACTTATTTCGTTAATATTTTAATGTTTCTTGTTCATCAAACTGTTTCATAGAATCAGTTGGCAAAAGTTGGCAAACAATATTCAACTCAAGTCGACCCAAAACACATTATTTTATACACATTCAGAACCCGTTTTATAAGCATTTGTAATAGAAATATTAAGATTGTTTCTGTTGGAATTTTGCAAAGATACAAAGGCATAAAGTAAAGGAAATAAGAACAGCAGTCGAATCATTCTGGATGAGATTCTATTTTCGTCTTAGCATTGAGCTGAGTTAAGCTTCTTTCAGCATTATGCTACGTATGCAAGTTTTGAAATTGCAATCGATACTAATTAATAAGCTATTTAATGATAATTAAACATGCTAAGATGAACGATTTCAGGCTCAATCTTGGTTTGATTGTTATTGAACCAAGTTTTTCATTCCTTGGTTTTGAAAAGCTTGTTGTGTTTGAACAATGCTAACATTGAGACTTTATGTGCACTCAACTGGTTATTTATGTACTGCAAATGTTTTCAAATGATTCATGCTGAATTGAAGATTGTATTCATCTTTAAGAGTTTTCTAGTTTGGTAAAGTTTTTTACTTGGATGCTTTAGAACTAGATTTTCCCTCAACAAATGGAGCAAAATAGATCTGAATATTGGCATTGAACGTCTCTCAATTTTCAATGAAAATTCAATGAATTGAGTAAAGAAAATGTTAAGATAGAAGATCAATAATTTTGACTTTCTTTTAATTGCAAATTAATTGAATTATTTGTGAGAACTAAACAACACAAAGTGAAAAAGTCGTTTCGAAATTCATTATTGATTCTTTTTCCAGGCAAAAGAATAACTGCTTTTCCCTTTGCAACTCATTAAATTTTATTAACTTAAATAGTCTTTACATCGTTAATTTTGCTCATCAGAATATAAAAAAATAGCAAATTGCAATTTCGTTTTACAGCTCATTATTCATATCCAGTATTTACATAATCATCATTACTATTTTTATTTATTCCCAATAGTAACCATAGTAATGATTGGATACGTCACTGAATCGATTGATTGGTGTGGTCAAAGCATGAGACACGGAAAAACATGATCTTTAGATGAAGAATGTTTTGATGCAGAAAAATTCATAAATGCTTCAGCTAAAATTTGTTATTTCGTCTGATTTACCAATAATCACTGATCAATTGGCTGTTTAACATTCAATTTTTGAGCAACTGAATGCATCAAAATAATCATTATGAGTCTCTTCCGTTGCTTGGGAATGCATGGAAATGTATCATAGTAATAAAGATTAACATTAGTATAAAAAGGTAAATCAAACGAAGAAGAATCATCGTGTTCGTGGGTAGACTAAAGGTCTGTGATGTACATTTTAATAATAGTCGAGTAAATAATAGAAGATGAAATGATAACCCAAAAAGTCAGACTTAAGGTTAATGCACATCTCAATCCATTCTTACAGATCAATTGCATTCATTCAAATTAAACATTCAAAGCGTGTTTCAAAGATTGTCTCATTAGCATTACCAGAATACGATACAAAAGTAAAAAACAATTCCGGACTCTTGAGCAATCCAATCAATTCGTAGTCAAACACAAATTGTTGCGTTTTCAACACTAATACACTTTTGTATAATTTTAGCATTTCTTCCAAACTTTGATTCAATAAAATTGAGAAACAGCGAAAAGGATCAATTCGTTACTTTTCAATCGAATCACTTTTTAAAGAGTGACTCTTATTTCGATTTCATTGAATTTCCAAACGGACCTTCAACTTGTTCGAGTTATTAGGATAAAAGTTTGCTTGAACGTTGATTGAAGCCGTGTTGTGAGTTTACGAACATCAATAAATTACTTTTATTTTTGTTCGATTAGTGCAACATTTCATTCTCGATTCATTGCATACTTTAATGAGTAATTTATTTGCATTCATATGATTCGAGTTTGCTTTATTGAGCTTGAATTGTTGAAATATTTGGTTCCCATTCTATGCGATTCCATTCAAATGCTGAGCCTAATTATTGTTATGGTAAACTCAACAACTGCTTGGATACTTTGACAAGCAAAGGAGAGAAAAAATTGCCTTCTAATTTACGAAATTAATATAAAAGCAAAACAATTATTAATGGTTACACAAGATTATTTTTATTGTATTCAGTTTTCTGTATATTATTTTTCAGGGGAAAAATATTCTCCTTTTCATTGCATTATATCTTTCGCTCGATATGCAAAACGATGATAATGTTAACATTAATTTCACAAACTAACCAAACTAATTATTCCATGATATTTATACAAAAGAGGGAAAAATAGTTTTCTGTTGACATTTTTTCTCCTCTTCTTCCAACCTAATTGCTCGGTGAATCAAATTATTATTCAATGATAAAGTTCAATTATCACCTTAAACTGCGCCACTAAACATCAACGAGTTTTATCCATTAGTTTATAGCAATTGTTAATAATAATATAATGACATCAACATTGATACAGGAAATTCATTTTCAGCTCCATTTGCTAAAGTTCAATTTTCTATTTTACAGAATTCCGTCGATTTAAAGTAATTTATGAAAATTGAAATCGACCAAGATTTGATTACTTTTCTCACTAATTGAATAGAAGTTTTCAATTTAATTTCATTCCGTGATTGGACAAATTAAATGACTCGAAACGGTTCAAAGCTAATTCAAAGTTTATTCAATAAACTCTTTTGATTGTTGATTTAATCTTGTTAGACTGTAAATCTGTGTGTATTTAATGGAAAACGAAATTTTATCGACAATTTTCTTCTTTTCCCTCAAAACGGATATTTATTGTTTCTTCATTCAATTTTCTGTTTCATGGATATTGCTATCTCAAGTGAATATCTTTCAACATCAATCGATTATTATTATGGTCATGATATTCAACTTGCAAACCTAATCATTCCTTTTCATCATGTTATTACAATAATCTTTGACTATTGTCCAAGGTTTAATAATCTTTCTGTTGACATTCCAATTAAACTCAATCAAACGTTGCATTTATTATTCTATGAATCAACTGAATTACACTGAATGTCATTTATCATTGTTTATCCACGAGTTTCATTTGCCTTTGGAATCAAAGGTCAACTTTCAGACTCAACGAGTCTGTGGCGAGATTGTGGTTCCATTTTAGTTAATATTTATTTAGGGCAAAAAGATTTTTTTCTTCACTCGAATAGCAACAAGTTTATCAAAAGCTGAAAACTCCAAACTCACTGAGAGTGAAAAATCCAAGAGAAAAACATTTTCTGTTTTCTGTCGATTTCAAGCAATTTTCACTCTTCTCTCTTTTACTTGAATGAATGAATTGAAAGAATCATTATTCCGATGGAAACTTTTCCAGTGATTAATTTACTCGATGGAAAGCATCATGTGAGTTCTAAAAAGTTTTACATGATTAATTCTCGTGGAGAATGGTGAATGAATGAATAGAAATCTTCTTGTCCGTTAGAGTTGCCAACGAGAGAAAAAGTTTTCTTTCAACATTCTCATGATAAATGATGAATTGAAAAGCTGGAGTTCATTAAGCATCTAGACGTTTCAATGAGAATCGAGTTTAATTCTCGAGATAAATTTCCATTCAAAATGTTGAAGAATCAACTATTTACAAAAAGCTTTACTGGAAATATGTTCATTCCTTTGAATGCTTGGTTTGGTATAAAATTGACACAACATGAAGCACAAGAGAAAAAAGGGGGAAAAGGGTTTTCTCTTTCTCTTCTGTTCCGTGTTCAAACAACTTGTTGCAATTTATTTCAAACAGAATCATCATCTTTTTCCCATTTACTTCATGTTTTCCTTTCTCAAATGAATCAAAATCTTGTAATCAAAAGAATATTTTATTGCCAAAAGTGAGAAGTATTGGAATTGAAAGGAAGAAAAAGAAAAAAAAGAGAATAACAAATGATATTGAACAGTGAATTTTGAACAGAAAGACAATGGGAAAAAGAAAATAGAAAAAAATCATGAAAATTCAACATTTTCTTATTTCTGATTCTTTGCATTTCAAATCATTTCGTTTTTGTTTTGATTCAACCCAGTTTAGGGCAACAAGAGAATGAAAGCGAAAGAGAAAAAAAAGTTTTATTCTATTCTCTATTTTCTCGATTCGTTTTCCATTCTTCACCTATTTTCTCTTTTCCCCAGAAAGAAACATTTTCCGATTGCAAGCAAGTTCTATGAAGAACAAATCTGAACATTTCATGAACTGTTTATCTTAACATTTATCCAATGATAACAAGCATAAAGCTCCAAGCAATTTAGAGTAAACATTGGACTTGGAATATTCAATTTCAGATTTACACTCAATACCTATTGTTGAGCAAATTTCAATCTCGATCATTCCAATTATCCTTTCGATATTTCAATTTGCAAAATATTTGCTCTTTTCATTGTAACGCATTCAAAGAAAGAAAAAGATGAAAAGTTCTGATAAAAGCCGAAAACTGTTTGAAAGAGTCAACTTTGAAAAAAAGTTCATCAAAAGTCTTCTTTTCTTGCAAATTGATTCATCAAGATAATGATGATACAAAGTGATTATTTTTAGAGTTCAAGGTGAGATGGAAACTGAATCTGTGATATTGTTGATGAATAATGATCTAAGTTTACTTTTCGTGTAAATAAAGGATTGAGAAAAGCAACAAGAGAGGAAAAAAAACTTTGAAAAGAAGGAAAAAAATTGCATTTTGTTAACACACAAAAACACAAGTAAATTACATGTAATCTAATTAATCTAGTAAAGTTGCTTGAAAGCGTCTTTATTCCCAGCTATTATCATATTTCATTGAAAATGATAGTTTCATGTTTTTTTTGCTGGAGTGAAATCTTTCTTTTGAAAACTCTCTTTTCTTCAGGATTGAACATTGAAAGTTGAACAATGTTGAACCTGAAAATAATGGTGAAAACAAATGATATCAATCAGTGTCATTTCCAACTCTTTCATCAAACAAGAGTTGAGAAAAGTTATGATTTTTGTAACAAAAATGTTCAATCTTTTCTCACTTTAATTGTAATCATGATAATGGATTGCATTTCCATTCAATTGTTGATCATGAAAATGGAAACAACTTTACATTTAGATATTATCAATGAATATTAATCAGATGATGAACAGAAAAGGTGGAGGAAAATGTTTACGTAAATGTCAAGTGAAGATGAAAGTGATGCCGAAATCGAAGACAATGAATCTTTTTGTATTCTTTCAACGTCTTCACCTTTCCATTAAACTCGTAAAATCTGATAGATAATCTTTACTCTTCATTTGATGGAAAATCTGGCAAAAAGAATTTCTCATTTTCTTTCAACCTTTCAACCTTAAAAGCGTTACATTTGGATTGAGAGTAAAGAAGGAAAAACTTTGAGCTTAAGTCTTTCAATAATGGATAATGCTTTTCTCTCGCATTCGAGTCTCGAGTTTTACTCTTGGATCAATTTGTTTTTCAATATTGCTAATCACTTTTAAGCTCATTTTCTGGGGTCATAATGATTCGCTTTGGATTCAACCTTTTCATTCTTTCGTCCTTATAAAACTTTCCTTTATTATGTCGATCATCATTATTCAGCTTCTCTTTCCTGTTGCATGAGCAAAATAATCTCTCACTACACTTACCTTTAACATTAATATCTATGTAAATTAGGTGAAAATTATTCACTTTGGAAATCTCAAATTCTCTGACAATTTCACCTCAATTCACAGGCAAATTATTCAAAAATGTAGAGTGAAAACTTTCCCTGTGATCAATCAGCTAATTAGGTTTAAATAATTTCCAGTGAATTTTTCACAGACAAAACCAAACAGTTAAAAAGCATCTTTAATAATTAAATATTCAACTTGAATTCAAAGCACAATTATCAGAATCTTAGCTTGAAAGAGTCTCAAATTAAGAGTTAGCTTCGATTATTTTTATATGCAAATAAGACTGTTAGACTATTGATAAATTAGATTATCGACTTTTAACTTCGATAACTTGACCATTAGTAATGGGTTACAGTGAATAGTTGAATATATGATGAGCGAAAAAAGTTGATCGATTATCGAGTTTCATAGTTTTTAATTTATTTATTTTCTTGTATGTTAATTGATTATAACTAATGAGTTTCACTGTTGATACTTTAACTCACAACTGATCCATCTTAACTTGTCATCTGTCTTATTATCAGAGCAGCTCTGAGAATTGCAATGAAACACCATCCCATGAATACTAATGAGTCTCAATATCCAGTCTATTTGAAACTTTTAATTTGGATTCTCAATTTGAGCATAACTTGCATCTAATTTTCCATCCCAGTATAGATAATTATCTTCTTCACTATTTTAATGTTATTCAAACATTATTTTAGGCTAATTAACTTTCATTAGCTTTATCGTTCTCATTGAGTTTTATTGTCAATTTTCATTTCATTATTCAACGAAATTTCCATCCCTCATGGAATCTCGCATTGACTTTTTTCTTCACTTCCGAATTGAAACAAATTCCTCTAATTAAGCCTAAAATAGCTTTTTTCACTCGAGCACTGAGCCTAATGGTAACCATTAAAAATGAAGATTTCAATGAATGATTCAAAAGTGTTCAATTTATTCATTATTCATTATTCGAAATTGATTTGAAGAAAAAAAAGTCGACAAAAAAATGTTGATAATCACTTATAACAACATATTTAACACATTTAACCATTCCAAATGTAATAGAAAAATTGTTCAAATTCAATGCCCTGAAGGCTCGTTTCAGCAATGGAAGAACATGATGAAAAGAAAACTTTTCTCATTAGATTCAGATAAGTTGATGAACTCTAAATATAATGTTATTTAGTTGTCGAATTGAAATTAGAAAAAATTAAAGTGCAATTTTGTGGTAAAAAAGTGATAAATTTGTTGGAAATTCATTTCAAGATGAACATTGAAGAGCATTTTGTATTGATCAAAGTTGAAATGAAATGGAATGGTTTGTTCGAGGAAATAAAATCTCAATTTTCTTTTTGCTTTCTGAATAAAACATTTCACTTGTAAAAGCAATAATGTTGAGTTTCACCTTGAATAGGAAGTTATCATCACTGTAATAAAATAATAATAAACAAGTGAAAGAAAACATTGAAAAGGATAAAAGAGGATAAGAAATGGATAAACTTGCTTTTCCAACCTTCTTTCCTCTTAATGCATTCAGATAATTTAATCTCATTGAAATGATCAAAAGTTTCAATCTGGCTTTACAATAAATAAATTACATTAATCTCAACATCTCAACTCTAAATGAAATGCCAATGAAAAATTGAATGGAAACTGCAACAAGAAATATAAATGTTGACCCGATTACTCCCAGCAGTTGAGTCAATATCACATTAAATCACTTGATCTCTCAAACTATAAAAGCTCATTTCGTCATCAATTTCATTCTTAATTCTCACAAGAAATTAACCTTTTCTATTTACTAATCTTCTTTAACGAATATTATCATTTTATTAATTTACTTCCCTTCATTTACCATTCCTGCAGAATCCATCCTTTTGAGCTTATTTTCATTACTTATTCTAATCAAAGTTGAACTCGATGTTAAATTGATTTTGCTGTTTTCTCGCAACGAAATTCAACATTCAAAATGTTCAATTATTTCCAATTTTCTAATTCTCTAATAACTGGGAGTGAAAAGTCCCTGTCAATTATCATTGGATTATTGCTGCAATTCTCGACTCTTGAGTCAATCTTTTTCTAATTCTAGTTCTACTCAGTTCTTGTCTCCTATTCATGAAAAAATAATCTTATAATGAAAAGTCATTTAACAACTGTCATAAAAGCTGAACAAGCTTATTATTATTGCTTGTTGGCCAAGGTTAAGCTAAATAAAAATACTCTTTACATGATATAGTTAAATTTACAAGGAAACAAACCTGAAAATTTCAGTTTGATGAACAATAATTCAAATGTAATCAAAGAGTCAAATAGCATTCCCTGTGTTTCCCTCCCAAGCACCATCAAAATAAAGATAACAATTTTTCTGTTTTTTTGTACTTTATTTTCAACATTATTGAACAAAAAAAGAGATGAAAAAGATGAAAGAATAAAGGCAAAGAAGGGAATAAAATGAGAAATAAATAAATAATATTTAAATAAATTAAAGCGACTCACGAAAAGCTGAGCCATAAATTGAATTTTACTCTCATTATTTAGTATTAAAAAAAAGATAGTTTAATAGAAACTCAGAGTTGAGATAGAATCAACAAGATGATAATAAAAAGTAAAATAACAATAAAAAGTAATGATATTAAGAGACAAGGCAAAGATAATAAAGTGCAAGACCACAAAGAGGCTTAAATTTTGACAAATTAGACTGGTTCAGTGTTAACCAGAATTTGCCTTCATGGAAACAGATAATAATATCAATATTTAGACTGGGAAGTAAAACCAAATTGAGCAGAATAAAGACTGAAAAGTGAATTTAATTTCATGAATAACAGCTTAAAGAGTAATACATTAAACAAAGAAAAATGATTTCTTCTAATATCATGATAAAGTTGTAAGCCAGATAAAAGAACTCGAAAAAAAATATCTTGAAATTTCCATCTTTTATCCAAAAGTAACAAGTTTCAGGAGTGAAAGAGATGTTTCTCTTTTTTTTGCTTCTTCGATGTTTATTCACTTTTTCACCATTCATCTTGATTTTTCAAACCACAGAACAACAAAAATAGATCTTGTTTAATAAAAGATTGATGAATCTTTTTGTCTTCCTTTTTTCCCCGTTCCCAAAGTTTCCTTCCAATAAACTTGAATGGAAAAGTTGATGAACCGATGAAAATGAGAATAAAATGAATTCTTATAAATTTTTTCCTTTCAACTTTCAACATTTGAGTTTTGTCGTCAACAGTTTTCGTTGCATCAATACGGCCAGTTGAGTGAACAAGTTTGTTGTTGAGATGACGCAAAAAAATTCATTTTCACTTTTAGACTTGATTTACTCAGTTTCCTTTTTCATGCTTTTAAAAGGCTCATTTCATTGGAGACATTTTTGTTCACATGAAATATTCTGCCAACTTGATTGTCAACATTGTGACATTTTATTTTCTCTTCTAAACTTATTCACCTTGTCACAAGTGAAAATATCATTATCCAGGAAAGTCCATGAATCTTGTTCTTTCAACTCTTTTTCCATTTCAGTCAACATGAGCCTTTATTTAATGTGCATCAATTTAATATTTTACTGTTAATTATCATTAGTCAAACCGAAACTTTATTTATTTCAAAAGGAAAGTCCAATTTTTGTTCCCCTTTCAACCATGGAAATGAAAAATTCGGCAAAACTGTAATGAAATATTCGATAATTATCAAAAGGAAAGAATGAATTTCAAGAGAAAAGACATGATGACATAGATTTTCCCATGATTTCGACACATTTTTCATTCCAAATTTTGCGCACTGAGTTGAAATAATCCATTTAAATAATCAGATCTGGTTTCGACCTTATCCTTAGTCATCAAATTGACCATTTCTGTTCCTTTGATCAGATGACATTAATTTGTTAACGAGTTTGAAACAAAAAGTGTTTGTGAATGAAAAGTAAAAATGATTATGTTCTTGAGCAGCCTCAAGTCATTTGAGTTATTTAATTAGCAAATATCCTAATTGCTGAGGTGAATTGAGTTTCTTTGAAACCTGTGATTAATTTAGTGTGAACATTCTGGTTTGTATTGGTAAGAGTTATGTTGAGATTGAATAACATTTTGGTTATCCTTTTCAATATCATTCAAAACTTTATTGATTTAAACATTTGATATTATCGGAAATGAATTCAACTCACATGGAGAATCAGGAAAAGGAGAAAAAAATTGTTATTCAAGGTTAAAAGTCTTTTTTCTGTTTCTTTTTTTTGTTGCTTCACGAAAGGCAATTAAATTGCTATTAAAGAATATTGCATGGTGAATCTATTCTGGTTTTCAGATTATATTACAGTCGGAAGAGAAAAAGTAAAGAAAATTGAGTGAGTAATTCAGGTAAAGGAGAAGAGAGTTTAAGAACATGATTTGAATCGATTTTATGGTTAAAGTTGATTAGCTTCTATCGATTCCATTAAACAAATCTAAAATGCATGTTGAACATTTTCTTGGCTTGAAATGTTTTCATTTGCATATAACATTTAGCATGTTAATCAGAAGAATCAGAAGATTGAATCAGCTTAAATCTTTTCATGGTAATGGCAATAAAATAAGAGAAAAGGCAAAGCAATAAGCAATAAAAAATTGCAAATCCAACGATAAAATATTGATAAGAAAATGAGACAAAAAAAGAAAAATTTACCTTGGATTACCCAAGGTAATCATCAAATCTTTCTTGTATTTTTCATTGTGTTCGTGTGTTTTTGAATGTAAAGTTGGTGCTAGTTAGTCATTCCTTCCCCTATCTAATCTATTTGTCATTGGCCAACTCAAATGATGTCATTGATAAAAACTTGTATAAATACCCTTTCAAATGAAGACACAATTCATTAAGTATTTTCTCATCACCGTTAACACTTTGCTCATTTACTCTGTTATTCCGTCAATCAATTCAGTTTAACCTTCAGTTCCTAGTTTTTGATTCTTATTTTTCATTTTAACTCAACATGTTCTTAATGTTGTTTCTCTAACTAAAGTTAAGTTTGATAAATTTTGTGGTACCTCAGAACGAAATCTTGAGGTATTTCTTTCTCTTACAGTATTTTTTGTTCTTTACAAGATCTTTGAACTTTCCTTATTAGATTCACAATTTGCCTCACATTAGGATTCAAAGATTTAGTTATTTACAGGTCGAATGTTTCATTGTAACATCGTTAAAATTGGTTTCGAGTCATTTGTAGACAAATGTTTAAACGCTACTGTCGATTCAAAGGTAAAACTCCAAAAATTTAACTTCAAAAATTTTCTTTTCCCTGACTGAACAAGTTTCATTAGCCCCACTCTTTTGGATTCGATAAAGATCCAAGTTACACATTGAAACTGGGAGGTTAAAGGTAAGTGAAGATGCATTTTTCGTCCTTCAAGAGTTGATGCTGAACACATTTCTCTTTTTGGATTCTGTGTTGAACAAATCTTGAGAAGTTTCTCTATCAATCAATTTCATGGTCATGACAATCACCTGAGGCATTAGTGAAAGATTGAACAGAAGCAGATGCTCAAGACTGGAGTGTTTGTCATCTCAACGAGATTATTAAATTTATAAATTTTTATTTCCAAGTGTAGATTAATTTGAAGTGTCTTGCATCATTGTCTTATTTTTGATCTTTTCAAACACTTTCTTTCTGTTGGTACTTGTCTTGAGCTCTTGGTATTTCATGTTTAACCTTTGCTTATCAAAATTGCACAATTTGATATTTCGCCTCTTTGATTAATTAACAATTTATTATCATTTCAAGATTTCAAATCTTAGTTTTTAGAAGCTCTTGAATTGAAGTCTGAAAAATGATTAGTTTTAATTTTTTATTCATTTTTCAAGTAATTTTCTTTCATTATTTTTTCATGAATCTAGAATTTTCCAGTTGAAAAACTGTATTGAATTTTTGATTGAATATCGTGATTTATACATTTAATCATTTCATTATAACGACTATTTACTCATTTTACTCCCTTGTTGAAGCATTCATCAACCTGTAATGCATGAACAAATCAATAAAAAGAGAGCTTCTAAAAGCATTATAATAATGATAAGCAAAAAACATCAATGAATGTTAATGGTTACATTTTAAATCAATCATGAGATTAATACAACTGAAAGAAACGGAGAAAAAATTGTTTACCTTTTCAGCAACTTTTAGCTTTTCGTTACAAATAGTATTAATGAACATGAAATCATGATAAACTTTAATGAAATTTTTCATTCTTTCAGATAAAATATTTATCTTTGTAATGACAAAATAACCGGAAATAATTCAATAACAACTCGAAAAGTCTTTCAATTTGAAGTCATTTTAATATTCACTCATTTTGCGCGATTGAATAGAATCGTCAGTAAAGGCCACAATGGAATTGAAAATCCTGATTGAATTTTTTTCGTAAAGTAAAGGACAAATAAAAGGTGAAATGAATATGGTAAAGAAAGTACTGATGGACTGGAAAGAATGATAAATAAAGAGTAAAAAGATGAACAGTAAACATATCGAGATGAATATTTTTTCTTGATTATCATTCTTTGATGTTTGGTGCTGAAAACAGTAGACAGAAAAAGCCAAATATCAAGGTTCGTTCATTAGTTTTTGCTATTCTTGGACTGATTTAACAAAAGTATTCTTTTATTCATGATTCTGTCTGTGAACACAATATAAAGTAACACGAGTAGCATATGTGCTTAAGTACAAAAAACCCAATTTGAAATAGAAAAAAGATAAATTTAGAAACTTGAAAATCTCTATTAAAGGATTGAGTATGATTGGTGTTAATCAAGACAATCACTGAATCACATCTCGAAAAGTTAATAGTCATTGACCAAGAAACAAGGATAATCTGAAATTGCTCAACTGTCTATTCTCAATTTTGTTTCCTTATTTTGGTTTTTATTTCACTTCGTAATATTAAGCTGCTTATCCAATAAATCATTGTTTAACCATTAGTAAATGAATCTGTCTCGAGTAACATGATATGATACGCAGCTATAATTCAACTTTTATCGCACAAATTTAGAGAATGGAATTAATTTTCCGTCAAAAAGTGACCAAGTCAATGTATGTTTTTCAGGGGATGAGAAGAGCAGATGAAGAGAGAACAGGGAAAGACAATGGTTGCCAACGAAAAGAATCATTTTGTGAAAGGTAAAGGAAGCAATGAAAACACCATTAAGCCTTGTAACAAGCTTAGTAAAAGGTTAACTGTTTGTACATGTTGATGGATTTTTTGTGCTGATAATCTGAAGAGAATCTTTTTTAACCTTCAGAAGATTATGTAATAATTGAGTCTTTTTTTGCTTCACTTCAACTTGTATCACATTTGATTGCAGTAAACAAACAAACAAACCTGTTCGTCAAACGAAACAAAATGCTTTTCGATTTTTAACTTTACTTTGACTTTTAAAAGCAAAAGTTGAAATCATTTTGCGAAATCGTCAGAATAGAGTTTAAAATTTAGTCGAAATCTTCCCTCAAAGTGTTTGTAAAGTTCGAGACTATTCAATTCGAAATTTCCATTGATTAGATTGTGATTATTCGAAGAGTCTTGTAGTCAATATCATCTGATTAGAAATTAACATTCGAAATTGAGTTGCTTTTGACCCGTGAAATGTCGACGGTAACTGACCTTTTGTCAACTTTTGATTGTTGATCCGAATAATGTTGCATGAAAATTTTATTCTTTTTGTTGTTCGAAATAATTGTCATGGAATATGATAAAGGAGCAAAATTGATTGACAGTTTACTCTCTTTTATTGTTGCAAATGACGTTTGAATTAATAAAGAAACTGAATTTCTTGAGCGATAAAAGAGTTGAATATTCATTGTTACTGGAAATTGATTCTTGCAACAATGGATGGAACAAAAGTGGCAAAAAAAGGATAAATTTTTAAATCAATAACAATAATAAGTATTCCTTTTGAACCAATGAAAAGTGAATAATGGAAAACAGTTGATAGCAATTATCGTTATTACCAACTTGGCTTTTCTCTTCGTTACGAAGGAAAAGGGAATAAAGTTAATAACGTTAATTGAAGTAAAAAGAGCATTAATATGAGCTTTTGCATTTCAATTTTTTTTCTTTTTCTTTTCACCAGAATACATTTTCCATGTAATGAAAAGTATTCAGATTAATAAATCTATTCAATTAAAATAATGAACTTCGAGTTTAAAATTTCTTCTTTTAACTGAATAACAGACTCATTATGAGAAGAGAACATGATAATTTCTTGTAACGTTGAGCAATTTGAATTGAGCGAAGTTTCGTTTTCTTTTTTATCAACTTCTTTTCTTTTCGTCCTTTCATCTTATTTCGAGTTTCACTCGGTGTTAATGTTTGTTCAATCGGTAAGCAAAGAGTATTTCTTTTCATGAAGAAAAGGAAAAAAGATAAAAAAACTATAAATAAGTTGGATAAGATGCTGGTGATTGTTATCATGATAAAATGTAAAGAATAGAAAAAAAGGGCAAAAAAGTATAAGTCGAAAGTAATATAACCACAAAAATGTTCTAAGCTCTTTTTAAGAAGACCTCATCTTCCTTCTTGTTCATCTTGTAATCTATGATGTACTTTTTCCTCTCCATCATTTTTTATATCCTTACGGCAATATTGAGAATTAAGTTTCATTTTAAAGATTGAGTATCTTTCCAGTGTTTCCTTTGAAAACAGCTTAAAAAGGCTTGCATGTAAAGAACCAAAAAAAAAGATTGAAAATGAATAAGATGAAGTGAGATTATCAGCAAGATGCAAGCTAATGGAAAAATCGTTGATCCAATCAGGTGGTGAGCAAACAAATTAGTCAGCTCATTGAATCTAATTTCAAATAGATTTTTGAAGTTTCAAGCAAAAATTGAGTTTTCATTTAATCTCAGTAAATATCAAAATTTTAATGTGAGCCTTTGTTACACTTTTTCTGGACTGAACAATGCCTGAACTCGATGGAAATAGTTACCTGAAAAAAACTCTATTCAGTCATAAAGAAACCTTGCGATGTCTTGATTTTGGATAAGCAAGTGATATCGAGTGAAATTTGAAGTAAGCTGTATTTAGTAGTTCGAATTGCTAGTCAATTTGATTTTTTTAAGATATTTTTTCGACTTTTTGCAATTCGACTGAATTTACTGTTACTGTTTTGGAGCAAAAGATTAATCACAGAACATTTGCTTTTTGCTTGATTGGGAAATGTTTGAATTTTTTGGGTAAACTTTGGTTTCAACTTTTAATATCCAATGATTTCAAGCTTTGATCAAACTATTATCATTTATCATCGAAATTGACTGATTCAAGTATTCATGTTGAACAAGTGAAGTAAAGATTTGAATTGAGATGGAAACTAAAGGAAGCAAGAAAAACGAGAAAAATGATTGACTGAATTGCGCTTTTACAAGAGTTTTTTTTCTCCTTCATTAGTTGACTTGTTTCAACTGAAGGCAACACTGAATTTGTATTGGAAGAAATGGCAACACCAAAAGTAAAGGTTCACTTGAGTTATTCATAAGGGGCTAAATTGTCAGTTACAGATTGAAAAGGAAAAGAAATGTCGAGCAAAATGGTGAGAAAATATTCAAATTTTTATGACGAACTGGGAGTTAACCATTAAAGGTGGCAAATGATTATTCAACGTTTGCCAAAATTGAAAATTCCAAGCGAAGAAAAGAAAAGGTTTTTTTCCATGAAGCACAAAAAGAATATCAAATTTTGGAAAAAGAGGGAAAAATGGAAACATGAAAATGTTTCATTATGTTGTTATTAATGTTTGATTATTTTCATCAAGAGACTGGGATGGGAATGAACAGAATGATGAATAAAACAAATAACAGAAACATAATTATCGAGAGAAAAAAATGTTTCAATGCTTTGTTCCAAGTAGGGAAAAAAAGTTAATCACGATAATCGTGTTTTCAGTTAAACTTGATTTCATCTACGAAATGAGCCATTGGAAGAAAATGAGAAAAGTAAATTCACAAAATGAAACTATTCAAATGATGAAAAGTCAAGAGAATGAGAAAAAAGGTAAAAAAATGTTCACCTTATAAAAGGTTGTAAGTGAAATGTACCTCAATTCCTAGTTGAATTGAGAGTTAAATTGAGATTAATTTTCCAGAGAAAACCAGGTTCGAGTTTTCAGAGAGAAGAAAATGGTTTGGATTCTCTTTTAATCAGAGTTTTCCAAGAAGATTACATTTTATCTCATGCATTTTTTGTTCCATTTCTATTGATTAAAACAATTCCATTTACCTTTCATCTCCAAGTCCTTAGTTTCATCAGCATTACAATTATCATTTCAAGTAACGACTTGTTGAAGGACGAAAAATGGCAAAAAATTTTCGATAAGAGATGAGTTCGATATTTGACTGAACTTTTGAGAATTTTAATTGGAATGAAAAAGAAAAGAAAAATAACTCGAATCGATTTTGACTCGAAAAAAGTAAAAATTCATTGATATGCAAACTGAATGTTTCCTGAGGCAACAAAAGAAACCAAATTATTCACCTGTTGGGTTGCAACTTTGACTTAACGCTTCAGTAAACTTTATTGTTCTTAAATAAACTTTAGTTGACTTTGAGTGTTGTTAATCTTTCGTTTACAGCAATGTATAACATGATACTCTTTGATACTGCATCTGAATCAAATGTTTGAGTTGATCAGTTTCATCCAATTTTTTCGAATTCAACCTTTTGTCATTGATTCGATTTTGATATTTCACCTTTAAATTGAATTTTTCGGTTAACAATTTGATTTATTTTCATATTGAAGGATCACATGGAATAGGTATTGTTGATGCAACTGAATGCTTGGAGCGATTGAATTGATGAGGAAGGCAAAAGAATGAATTTTTTCGAAATTTTCCATGAGACTTTGGTTTTCACATGGAACAATTGAAAGAGATTTATTAATGGTACAAACGATTGCATTGCACCAGGCAATGAATTGAACAAATTAATAACAATTTTTGGACCAATTTTTCTTTTCTTTTCTTATCTTTCCTCGGGCAAAGTTACTGTTGAGAAAAGAGCAAGAAATGAATGTAAAGCCAAAATTTGCTGTTGAAAGGTAATCTCTTGAAAAGTCGAAAAGGACAAAATGTGGTTGCACCAATCAATCATTAATACCATTTCATCAACCTAGGTAAATGGTTAAACTGGGAGAGACTCTTGAGAAAGCAAATTTGTGTGCTTCAAACATTAACTGAAAACTGTAAACAAGTAAAATAAAGATGAGCAAAGTGAACAAGATTGATGGAGTTGAGAAAACTCTTTCCAGATAGACTCTTATTGCATGAGAAGAAAACTTGTATTGCAGAATTTTGCAGATAATTTTCACAACATGAAACATGCGCAACATATTTGACCAGACATTTCGTGAACAACAAAAGATTTAAAAATCATTAGGATAGAGTTGAAACTTTGAACGAAAGAAGCCAAGACAAAGATTTCTTATAAAAAGCAACTTGCATTGAAGTTGATGTAAAAATTGGTGAACACGAAAACGATTGACTACAAATTCAGCCATCCTTGATCAGAATCTCATGATACTCAAAAAGTTTATCTCATTAGAATGTTGGGAAATCGAATTTTTAAGAAGATTTCGTTTTATCCATTTTCAATTCTGGTTAACATTGTATTACAATTTAACAAAACTCTTGTCATTTCGAAATAATTTCAACTTTTGTTCGACTATTGGTCGAATATTTATTCAAGTTGTTTCATAATTTTCATTATTATTCAATTCCAATCGCTTTCAGTTTCATCGATTATTTACTCTTTCCCTGAGATTGCAACAGAACACCATTTTTTGGTTGTTTCAATAATTTTCTCATTATACTTCAATCAATTTCAAGTTTGTCAGTGAGAAGTGCAAGGGATTGGCAAAGAAATGTGGAAAGGCTGAAATTCAATTATAAATTGCGGAGAAAACTTGAAAAAATCAATTATTTACCAATAAAGTAAATTATTGAACATTTTCTCTTCTTCAAAATGAAATTTCAAACGATTTATCGAGTAAATGAATTTCAAGAAAACTGACTGTTTTTACTGTAACTTTAATCAACTTTCACCAAAAAATAGGCGTTGAAAGCACCTTTAAACTAACTGTAGAATTGAATAAAAATGTTATCTTCAGGGAATGAATTGATTCCCAGTCGAGTAGTCAGAATGACAGAGTCGAATCAAAAGTTATGGTTAACAATCAAGTTGATATTGGTTGAGTTAAATCGATTAAAAGTGTCAAGTAATTTGAGTTAAAATGGGCAAAGTCAGCAAACCTTTATCTTCGTCTTATCTTTCATCATCGCCATCATTACCTTTTGCCTTCTTTACAGTAATTCATTTAGACTCAACCCAATGTTGAGATGAAATCTTGCAAAGTTGAAAGACTCAAGACAAGGTAAGGCCTTTCAACATGCATTCATCCAATTCAGCCATTCACCTTCACCTAATGATTCGAGTAAACATTTTTCATGAAAATTGAAAATTTGAACAAATATTCAATTTTATTGTTTCTCGAAATTTTCAGCATTTATTTTTTATCGCGTTGTTTTCGAGATTCTGTAAAATGAATAATTTATCTCTTGAATGGTGAACTGTAAACTTGATGGGATCAATAAAGGTTGATTAGAAAATTTAGTTTTTCTCTTCATCCAGAAAAATGATTAATGATAGGAATAAACTAAATGATGAAATGGGTTTTGAGCAATAAATGATGAATTAAAAGCGGAACATAAAACCAGGATTAAACTTTTTTAGATATTTGCTAATTTTTTGTCTTTTTTCTGGAAAATGATTAGAGCTTTAGCTTGGCTCAGATAATCATCGTGTGAAAAGGATTGAAAGCATCAACGTTTGTTTTCAGAGATGAATAAGTTGGAACTTTTTTCCATGATATAGAGTTTTCATGTTAATCGATTTTTTGTCTTTTTTTCTCTGTGAATCTTTAATTTGTAAATGGATCAACACTTACTGTGTTAAAATTGGCTGAGGTTTTTCTGTTGGTACAATAATGTAGGGCCCATCGGGTCCGACTGGAAGGGCAACATCAACGGATCGAGATCTTTGTGCTTTAACTGGCGGTGATTCACCAATGCCAATGTCGGTTCTCTGGGGAACTTTAAGGTACGATGAATCGACTGAGGCCGATCTTCCCGATTTGGGAAGAACCGGCACTTCCAGTGAGATAACAGTTAGTCCAGAATCTTCTTCTATCTGAGTTATCTGAATTTCTGGAGCCAAACTGAGAGTCACAGTTGGTAAACTGGACGAATCCAGTGAATCAGTGTAAACCTCATCCTCCATTGACTCGCTTTGTCCAAGGGAACCCACTCTTGTGCTAATCGATTCAGAATCCGAGTCTTCAACAAGTGAACTTTCAGAACTAATGGAAGGACTAGAGGAAAGGGGAGGAGAATAATTGCTGGGAGATCCCGAGGCAGCAAAAAATCCTGGAAACGAAGGAGCCAACAGGGAAGAGGAAGAGGGTGAAACTACAGGAGCAAGAAAAGCATCTTTCTTCTGTTCAACAACCAAAACACAGTGAACACAATCGCGTTCATGAGGAGTTAAATCGGTGGAACGGGAAGAGGTATTTTTATTGCGAACCAACATTTTCCATTTGGGCAGTTCGAGGAAGGGTGGTGAGGTTCGTAAATGAGTTCTGGTGCTTTTTGGACTATCACTTGAAGTTGTACTTGAAGCGCCCACTGAAGCAGCAGCAGAATCAAAGGATCTTGATCTATTTGACTTGCTAGGACAAGTGGGGAGAAGCTGACTTGGTTGAGTTTGGAGGAAAGACGAGGAAGTGAGGGTAAAGGAGGAACTGGTGGGAGAGTTTTGGGTCAATGTCAGGGTATCTTCAGATTCGGGTGTAGTCGATGCTTCTTCATTTCGAAATTTTCGCTGCTTTCGAGGCGAGTCTAAACTATCTTCTGACTTGTTGGCTAGTGAAGAGATATTTACCAAAGCAAAGGTATATGGAGCATTGGATGTGCTTGTTGAGGGTAAAGGGGTCGGTGATGCGGGTGACGCTGATCGACTCGGACTTTTACTTGGACTGGGAGAGGTTGAGGCCAATAGACGGTGATAGTCAACTTTAGGTGAACCTGGCACTTGTTGATCTCTCGAGTCTAGAGAAGATGATGAATCCAACGAGTCACGGGATGAGGTTTTACGTAAAGTCTCTTTAATCCGTTGCATGGCCATGGCAAAGGGTAAAAAGATGATATTGATCGTGATTCGAGTGAAGGTGAGAAGGTAAAGAGAGAGCAAATTATTTGCTTTCCCTTATCCTCTCAGCAAACACACGTTATTAACAAACACCAAACAGTGATAACAATAAAAAGTAAAGTTGATTGAAAAAAGGTTGACGGTGTAAATATTGATATCGATTATTGAATTTGCACGAGCAAAATAAAGATAAGATAAATATACAACATCGCGAGGAGAAAATTTGGTTCAAAATTTCAACAATTGATATTCCAAATGTTTTCTGTTGAAGAAAATTTCACAAGAAAAAATCACAAAACAAATTGAAACGGCACAGGAAAAACACTGATAATCACAATTTGAAAAGTGTTTAATGAATAAATCCAAGTTTGAAACTGAAAATACATTCCACTTTGGGATAAATGTTGAAAGAAAGAAAAACTTTTCGATAAAAGAGTTTAAACTTGAAATGGAAAAGAGGGAAATTCATCGAAAGGCATCATCAGAACATGATAAAAGTTGACCCATGCAATAGTTGGTGAATTGTTGCATCTTTCCCTTGAAAACTCTCATGATGTTAATAGTTGTCGAGTTTACTTTCAACTGAGAATGTTCAGTGTTGAAACATGAAAATGATGAACAGAAGAAAAGAGGAGAAGAAGAAAAAAATACAAACAAAACACCAGAGGTCTTTACATGAGATTGATGATGAGAAATGATGAGGGATGATGAAGGATGATAATGAGAAGAGTAATGGAAAATGTAACGAAAAGGGAGAAAAAAAGTGAGAAAATGTTTCTTTCATTTTTTCTCTCTTTTCGTCTCTTCTCTTCATTTCTCTTCATCCATTTAGTCTGCCAGTTGCTTTTTCATGCTTTTACTGGCGACACCTTGTTTTGCTCAGAACAACTATTAAATTGAGCAGAAAAATTGCTCAAACTGTTGGACTTGAAACAAGAAAGTAAAATGTGAACAAGAATTATTCAAGTTTAGTTATTGGTTCAAGATGCAAATGCAATCAATCAATAGTGATGATTGATTGTCATCAAGAGTTGATCACTTTTTGTGTTTCGGTTACAATTACATGAGTAAACTGAAAGCAATTGGTTCGAGTCAATTTTTTGCAAGTTAACTTTTGATCAAGAAAAGTGGTTCTTTGCTTCACTTAGTCAATCCAACTTGACACCCATTTAACCTATGATCACATTTTAATCTGTTTTACACTCTTTTCTCAATTTTCATATTCACTTTATTTTGATAAATTGTTGACAGTTTACCTTTTTGCTCATCAATTTTAATCGATACATTTTTACCTTCTTCTCTCAACCTGATCAATTCATGATACAGTTCATTGTTTACCTTGGTAACCACATTTTTAGTCTTCATCAATATTACATGATATAATCACATAATACGTTTATTATGAATACTTATCTCATTTCCATAGGAACGTTGAGGAACGACAGGGAAAATGCGAAAGAAATGATTCATTTGTAAATCAATTGTGCATCAAGAATCAATGGATAGCAATCTGCTCAAATTAATCAAAGTGAACATGGACAAGTAACGGTTCATGATGCATCATTTCATTAGTTTTCTGTAATCAGTTCATTTTTTCGATTTTCGACAAATTTTCATTGCATTCGAAAGATTTAGCTTTATCTAGAACTTGATAAAAAAATTTGGGAAAAATTTAGTGATAACTCTTTTCTTTCATTTTACATGCTTCAATCATTTTTGTATCAAAATTTTTCAACAAGTTTCTTCATTTTCCAGTGTAATAACCAAGCAAAGGCTTCATCTTTAATCTATTTCAGAACAATGTGTTTACATGAATTGAAATGCTGATGATCGTTAATGGTTTCATGAGTAAAGGCAAGATTATTATCTGGTTGAGAAAAGAGGGGAAAAAGTGATGAAAATTTCCATTCTTGTAATCATTAAACCATAAATATCTAACATCATGATGCACAATGTAACCATTTGTGTTGAAGTTTTCAAGAAAACTCAATGAAATTTTGTATTTACTTCTGAACTTTATCAACTCGATTCGCAAAATTTTATCCAAACTTTGATTTTCAATGTTTTTAATTTTCACTTTTTTTAACTCAATGGAATCCATGTTCCGATGAATGATAATCAATGCATTTGGGGAAGGCTTTTAAGCGAGAATAGTTTGCAACTGGAAAAGAGAAGCAATTATTTTCCAAATTAATCAGATTGTTAGGTTCAAATTTACTGTAAAAGTCGAAGCGTTACAAATTTTTCTTGTTTCTTGCTCATTCCAAGATTCACCTTAAATGGAACAAAATTTGGGGAAAAAACTTAACCTGAGACGAACAAGGTTATTCAACTTTTTTTATTGTTATTGTTATAAATATCCCACCCAAGTATCCATGATACCTTACAGCAAATAGATTATAACATAACATTTATGAGCATCAAATAGTCATCAGGTTAATCTTTTTTTTCTGCTTTTCTACCTATTCTTTTCACTCCCAGTCTCTTTTCATTTATCAGATTTGGGAGTTTGCCTTACATTTAGTTCAACTTTTCTTTACTTTTTGTCTCTCTAAATCATCATTATTATATTCAGTATAATGAATTCGTATAAAATAATCTTATTTTTTGCCCTTTTCCTATTAATTGAAGCTGAATCGTGACGATGAATTTTATGACATTCATCAAGTTTCCAAAATAATTTCAATATCTCTTTTCTTTGCATTTTTTCTTGTCTTTGAAAACATTTCAACTTCTACTCAAATTGATTGACTCCAAATCAAATTTTGTTCATTATTCCATTTTCAGATCAATCAGCTTCGAATACAAAATTTCAA
The DNA here is from genome assembly GCF_039701765.1 of Tetranychus urticae. Lineage (NCBI taxonomy): Eukaryota > Metazoa > Arthropoda > Arachnida > Trombidiformes > Tetranychidae > Tetranychus > Tetranychus urticae. The sequence continues at coordinate 15,688,080 of NC_142958.1, read as the reverse complement.
ATTCTCTGGCTGAACCCAAATCGAAACTTGCTCAAAAAATAACCTGAAAAAGACGTTCAATATTTTTATCATTAGTATTGTAATCTTTCATTTTTTCACTTGTAAATTCAGGTATAATTAATACTCACATTAGGCAGGAATTTGACCAATTGGTTGGCAACCATTAACTAACATCGAGTTTTAACCCATTAATCTTGAGTGAAAAAGTTTTCTTTTAAAAAGAACTTTGATTTTCAATTTTCGTCTTTACTTCAATGAGGTTTGATGTTATTCACCTCAGGATTCACCTCCCTGATATTCACTTTGGAATAAGGTTTATATTTGAAAGTTTGGTTTCGTATACATTTCCATAGACTTCTGTTACCCTTTCTCATATCAAGCTGCATAAAAATGTGTTAAAATCATGTTTTAAAATGAATAAATAAAACTAAATAAAATAACTTCACTTAACTTGATCTTGACACTTAGAGTTGACTGTCTGGTAAAAGATAAAAAATTACTCTCGACTGAGGATGCCTTTGTTGATCGGTTTAGTGACACTTGATAAGCTCGTCTAGTTCGTGATGGAAAAAGATTCAGTTTCAAACTAGATAGAACTGCCATCTAATGATTAATAGTTGAACCAAAATCAACTTTTCAGTGTTTCTCCAACAACGAATTTGCGATATCTGTTTATTCTTCTATTATACTAATCAATGACTAAAACTGTTAACTTGATCAGTGTAAATCAACTCACATAAGATGGAGTTTTTAATGAAATTTCGTTCGCTCATAGAAGTCGATCATTTCATGATAATTGCCGTCAATTGTTTAAATTGCTTTAAAGTTTCCAAAACACTTGCGAAATTACGTTTAATGTAAAATTTGAAAATCTTTTTCATCAACAGTCTTGTATTACACGCCCTTTTACAAGGTAAATGTATTCAAAGTGTTGATTATAAGTATCTTGATAATGATGATTTAAAGCAATAAATTGATGATAAAAATGCAATTGAAACATTTCCATGTAACGATAATGAATAAAGTTGAATGGTAAAAAAAGTGGTAAAGTAAATACAAAAGTTGAAACTAGAACATAACAGAATAATTTAATTTCAATGTAAAAAGATATAAGTATCTAAGTAAATCGACAATTGAAACCGTTCATTATCATGATTGAAGAAGAAGAAATAATGCAAAATAATAAATGTTAATGATATTGATGATGCTAATGATGATGAAGTAGATGAAATGTTGATAATGATGATGATACCTTAATAGCAATGCTAGAAGTTTTGATGGATTTTATATCTTTTCTGTTCGTAGGTTTACCTTCGAAAAAAAAGTATATCCAGAACAATAATGACGAAAAGCAAGGCTAAAGAAATAAAGAGAAATTTCTTCTGTTTAACTTTCTTTTTCCTTTTCAGGTACAAAATGATTGTTTGACATGAAAATCAAGAGATGGAAATGAAGGCCAACGAAAAGACAATGAAATGAACCTTTTCTGAAAAGTTGAATTATCATGTTCATTGACATAAGATGAATTTCAGTCATTGAATGAAAAGATTAAACTTGTAATTCCATTGGCTTGGAAAAATGCTATTTAACCTAAAAATTCATCATTGCAAGATTTTCCAACTTTTAATCTTGAAGTTGCTCAAGTTTTCTGGCAAGACTAATCAATGAAAGTCAATGTCGAAGAGAAGTTGCAGGTAAAATGGAAAAGAAAATTTTTTTTTTGACCTTTTCCTTTGAGTATAAATTGCATTATTATCGTTATTATGAGTAATATTTTCAACCATTATTAGTCGAGATTCATTTTTACCTTGGTTTTGACTTCAATGGCATTACAGTGTTGGTAAAGGTAAATATAGTTATTACAGTTAATATTTATACTTATATTGTACAACAAAGAGAGGCACTTTGAGAGTCAAGAGAAGGTAAAGTCGTCTTGACATGATAAAACTGTACAACAAATGTTTTACCAGCTTCTTCATCTCACAATATTATTATTGCAATTGTCTCTTCCAATTTATCTAGTTACTCAAGAGATAATACATAATTACAGATATTATTGATCGCAAGTGAATCTGCTTAATGTGGTTACAAAGGACAGTCAATATCAACATACGAAGAGACAGAGAGAGAGGGAAAAAAATCATTTCTAAGCTTCTCATTACGACCATTTATAACTCTTATTTTGGTACATTTCAAGATTTACTTTTATATTTATGATTAGATTAACCAAGCTTACAGAATAATCATTATCACTTTGGTTTCTTCAATGGATCCCATAAAATGGTTATGATAATATCGCTTCTAGAAGATTAAATCAACAATTGATGCCCGGAATTTCGTCCAAAGTATTTTCAATGAAACAATCGATGGAAAAAAATTAAAAGTGGAAACCAATTGAAGAATAGTTTTGGAAAATTTTGTCCATTTTCTCTACTTTTTTGTTCTTTTTCCTTAATCACTTTGAGATTGCTTTTTGTTTCTTGTATTATTACATTTCAACTTTGTTCCCTTAAATGGTCAAAACGCAATCTTTTCAATGACCAACCTCAAGGCATTGTTAACCCATTGTCCTAGATAACCTAATCATACAGATACTTTTCATCTGTTCAATGAGAGTAAAATGAAGACCAGATTTAAACCTGTAAAAGGAATCAACTTGCAACCTTTTTTTCTCAAAGACGTGTGTCCATGTCAGTTGGCATGATTACGTTGTTACCTGAGGATAGGTTAAAAATGACACTTGATAATGTAACAATTTTTTCAACTTTTTCTCTTTCTATTTGACATTATTGGTTTACCTTTTTTAAAACACATTTCATGGTAAAAAGAAATAGAGTGAAAAAGTAAAAAATTTTGGTCCAAAGAAAGTTGATGCTGCATTGGTAGACGGATGAGTTTTTCATTAGTATTTTGCTTTTCCGTATCAAAAAAGGATTCCTTTGATTGGCAAAAAAATAAATTGATTTGAAAAAAAGTGCAAAAGAAAGCAAAAATTCTATATTCTTTCATCGTTTTCATGTTTCCATTTCGTTGTCATGATTACAACAACGTTTGTCGACCTACCTGTAAAATGAAACATGTTTGTCTTGAATTTATTGTTCTCTTCATGATAATGTTTCATGAATAGTTTTGATAAACTCAGAATTTTATTTCTGTTTGGCTCTGAAAATTTAAATTATTGTATTCAATGAAATTTTTCTTGGACTTTGCGAAGTGTTGTGAATATCGTTCGATCCGATTTTTTGCCTGTGAATGGTTTGAAACGAAAATACAAAAGTAATTGTAATGATTGAATATAACAAATGTTCAGATAACCAAGATTATGATTTCATGTGAAACATGATATTATTTGAGATATTGATAAGAGTTTGTGTTTCATTCAGATATTCAATATTTTCTGTTGAACATTTGAATGTCTCTAGATTTACCGATTTCCAGTTGGTTAACAATGGATGCTGATTGAAGGGATAATCTCACTTTTGATTGTTAAGCTGATTCATGTAAATCTCACCCAATAATCTCAATCTTTACAGATTTATAGATTTAAAGAGTTACATTCTGTGAAATTAACTCTTCAACTGGAATCATTTGTTTGCTCTGATGAAAGGCAAAAGAAGCTTTGTATTTGTAAAAGGTAAAGGTTAGGTGACACTGTCAGTGAACATTGTGACTATCCAATGTTAACAGAGATGTTGAAATGTTCAATTTGAAATTCATCCAAGTGAAAAGCAACATTGTCAAAAAGTTTTTGACATTAGTTGAATCATTGCTACAAGGTAGATGATATTAATATTAAGGTGATGCTTTCCTGATAAATGATAATGTTTCAAAGAGCATGAAAGCCAATTCAAGTAGAAACTGAAAAACAAAATAATCTTCGACTCAGGTGAGTCTTTTATCATGTTGAGATGAAATGAAAGAAAAGGCAACTTATCATGTGAAAGCGTACTTTTTTGTTCAGGATGAAAGATTAGCAGAAAGGTTAGACGGTCTAAAGAGACTAAAACCTTTACCAAATGTTGAAAAGTTTATTGAAAACTGAACATTTCCTCGGGTCATTTGGAAATACGAAAAGTATGGCAAAGAATCCGCTAAGCAAACATTTGATCATTTCACCGGAACAAAAGACAAACCAGTGAAAATGAAAGAAAAGACAAAAAAGTGAATAAAAATGCTGACCAACAATCTGATGAAAAGCTTTTGAGACTAAGCTTGGATTTTTTTCATTCTCAAAATATTGAAACATTGAATCAACTCAAGTGCCATCGAAAAAAATGTTTGATATTAAGTTTTGTATCCAAAGTCATTGGTAATGCGAAAGAAATCATCAGACTAATATCATAACCAGTCGGCTATTATTGACCATTACTTGTTGAGAACTCAAAACAAGCGAGAAATGTCGAGTGCTGTACGTAATCGAAATCAAAATTACTCAAGTCCATAATTTTCCAGAGAATCGAATTTGACTTTTCAAAAGGGTCAATCTTTTTATGCGCTTCATTATTTTCTTCACCTTTCAATGTGTTGATTGAAAATGAGGTGAAAGATAAATTTGATAATTAAAGTACAATTAGATTGCGTGTCTAAACGCTATCATTTTCATCAAAAATATTACAAAGCAAACGAGCTCTTTATTGATTGAGTTTAAAGTTGAAGTGATTTTACAATTTGACTTTTTTATTTTAATTATTTTAATACAAGTAATGAAGATTCTTCAATGTTAAACATCATAATGGTGGCTCATTAGTCAATCACTGAGTTTGTGTCTTTTTTGATGAAACATCAACCTTTTGAGTTGCAATAAAGATCACGTATTATTGAGAGAAATAGAACAAAATCACTTTTTAATCTTTTCAACTTTATCCATCTCTGAGTCTTTATCACAAAAGAACGCCTTTTTATCCATTAAATAATAATATCGACTGTTTCCACTTTATTTTTAGATGAACTTTAACTTGAAAAAACAATGTTTCGACTTTTGTTTTATTCAATTGTGCCTTTGGTCATATGAAACAGGAAAATTTATTCTGTCAAAGTGCAACTTTTTTGTTCTCTTGTTTATCTGTATTTATATGTATCAAATGTCTTTGTTTACAAAATTTACAAAACTCTGATCGAAAAATGCCTCTAGTGATATTTCTGGCTATTTAAATTGCATCTTTCATAGAAGTTCTATTAATCGAAGTATCAAGAAATCAATTCAAACGACGATGAAACAGTCATACTTATCGTTGAGCCAATCTTTTAAATGTTATGTAAAGAAATATTGAACTCGTTGCAGTTACAAGTTGGAAAGATTGAGCAGAATTGAATATCGCAAAATCGAAGACTTTCTTCTTAGTGCATCACGTAAATCAGAAAAATATGAATTTGTTGCATTGTAAATAACTCGAGGTCGAAATTTCATTCTATTTGATGTACATTGATTTTTCTTTCTCATCGACAATAAAGCTCGAAAACAAAGTCTTGTATTCAGAATTTGGACAGAAGTCGATTTCATTTGCAAATAAATTCTGAACAGACCATTCGAAATCCCACCAATCATAATTAGGAATCAGGATTAGATCAGATAAAATCTAAGTCATTTTCATCAGTAGCATCTACGAATTTCGATTCAACAAGTTTTAGGTTTTGGATTCGTCATTAATGGCTACTCAATGAGCATTATAAAAAAGCTTATAATTTATTGTTTATAATCGTTATTGCTAGAATCACTATTAGAAGTGAAAAGAGGAAAAAGAGATTTATTGTCAAGGTTAAAGTATAAAATTGAAAATCGTTTAATGGCTCATTTTTCATTTCTCAAACTCGGTCCCAGAACGAATAAAAAGAGTGAGAAAAAGGTGAAAATAAATGAAAACAGAAATTAATTGTAATTTATTTCATTTGGCAAAACAACAATTAAAATTGTGTATTACTAAGAAAAATGAATTCATCATTCTTTCAGTGAAAATCACATAATCACCTTTGAACTTTTCGATGCTTTTCGAGGGTAAATTTTCTCGTTTCCAATTTTCCCAAATTGAATTATTGAATTGAAATTCATTTTTCTCAAATAATATTCATTCTCTAATGAAATCACATTATAAACTTTTCTCGACTTGTTTTTTCCTTGTAAATCAAGTTGTATCTGCATATAAACTGTTAATATGAATACATGTTATTGAGTAAAAGAGTAAATTTTGAAGTCTCATCATTACTGAATTTTGAATGAAAATAGCTCAAAGGTGAAAACAAATGATTTTCATAGAGATGACTCTTCATCTTTTACCCATTTTAACCTAAAGAGAAGGCAAGAATAAATGAAAGAAAAACGAATTCGATAGTTTTTTATTCATTTTTTGGCCAACAAATCGATTGTATTAAAAATTGATTACCAAATTGAATTTTTGATTACAATAATAGCACACCTAAACATTCATTCAATATTAATCTAAACATAAAGTAAATGCAAAAGCAGAAAAATCATTTCAAATGATTTAATTTAAAATTCATTTTGCTCAATCAAGATCCAACTTTTCAAATGCAATTGTTATTCAAATGACTTTTTTTAGTCACTTTCATTGTCTTTTCCTCCGACCTTTTCCTCCATCAATGCCTCTGGTAACTCGAGTTCATAGTATAATGACGATACATTTTCCATTCTCAAATGGTTCCAATGAATAAACAATTCAATTTAATCTATTATTCCGATTCAAACTTTTCAATGGAAAACAAGATTCGAGTTCGGAAAAAAAGTTGGACAGAAATTGATCTTTTCAAAAGGGTTGATCCAATTGTTGGTAAACAATAAACAAAAATTTTCATGTTTTTCCAGACAAAACACAATGAAAAGTAAAAAAAGTTTACATCACTTTCAGTCAATTTGTTTTTCTCGTTCAACTCGCTTTATAAACAATTCAACGAAACAATAAAAATGCTTACAATCGCACTAAGCTTTATTCAGACAATTATTGCCATTATTATTGCTACGATTGTAATTGCCATCATCAACATTGTTGCACTTGAGGATTGTGTAAATCAAGTGAGTTTGTTTTGATTTGCTGAATCCCAAGTTTGCCAAATTGGTTTCCATGCGAGAAAAAAAAACTTGTTTATCTCTGAATAACTTGTAAATTAACTGCCACAATCTGATTGCAAACACTTGGAATCCTTTTTTTGCTGCCATTTTGCTTTCATTTCACTTTCATCAACTTGGTTGAAAAGCGATGAGTAGAGTTGAAGGAAACCAGAAAAAGTAGATTATCTAAACAATAAAATTTTACATTTTATTTTCATTGCACTTTCCATCTTTAAATTGAATCATTGAGAAGCATTCAAATTGAGCTTATTCAGTGCCATTTGTTAATGTTTACAGTTGTTTTGGTAATAAAAGAGTAAATCATTCAAAAATGAAGTAAATTGTTCAACTTGTTGGGCTAATCATTTGATTAATGTTGCTCGATTGTTTAGACTGAAAGGTCATTTTGAGTGCTCTTAATAGTCTTTACATCGATAAGTAATCATTTATTTTTCTGGAAAAAACAACGAAAATGGTTCGAAAAGCCAACGAAATTTTGTAGAAAATTTTCTCTCTTCTAAATTTTCTACTCAGTTTTATCATTTTGTAACTTTGATGCAACCTTTTGCCTGTTTCAATTCATTCTAATTCTGGTTAAATATTAAAAATTCATTTCGTTTATTTATTTATATTTTAATTTTCACTCAGCATTTCAGTTAATGATATTGTCTTGGCAGTTTTCCTCAATTGCCAAGAGACTTGGGAAACAAACGAAAAGCTATTCAATGTTAAGTGATATTGTCTTTGCAAAGTTGAGTTACTGTAGTAAACAAGAGTAAAACTGAAAAAGGAATAAAAAAACGAATCTTGAATTGATATAAACACGGATAAAATGGAGAATTAGATTTATTCAGATGAAAAATATTCACCACAAAAGTATTAAGCAACAAATAAATGCTTTTTCAACTCTAACGTTTTTTTATTATTATCCCGTAATCAGTCAACTTGGAATAGATATAAATCACTTTAAGATAGAATAGATTATTCAAGTCTCGAGAGTTCAATTAGAATTTCGTTTTAGAAAGATGTTAAAGATTCTTTCTCTTTCCGTTCATTTTTCCATACAAAATACACTCTCATAATCAAAATAGTTAGATTTACACAAAACTAAATTTTTCTGTTAAACAGATGATTTCATCTGAAAATGTAAAAATCATCAGAAAACAAAGATTGTGAATATGTTTCTATCAAAGTCGAACACTTGACCAATGAGAATATAATCATTTCCGATTCCAATTGAAGTTGCATGAGAGAACGAAATTTGGAAACTTTGGAAATTTCGATAAGTTCCAAAGCTACATTCTGAAGCTTGTAAGCAACGATATTTAATCCTTTGATAGGAAATCACATTTTCTGACCAAATCTAAATCAAGCTTCATTCTGTGAACATTTTTTTCATTTGTTGTGAGCAAAATTGGATAATGATAACTTGAAGCAACAATCGAAACTCAATCTGATTATAATGTCAATCACTTTTCATCATTTTCCATTCGCAATTATTTTCTTGTTTTTGCCTATTTCTAGTGAAATTGGATTTCATCCATTTTGTGCACAATTTTGTCGCTTTTGAATGCTCTTCTCCGCATTTGCTTACATTTGTTTCAAGTTTACTTGTAACCAAAAGAAATGCTTTGCTTTTGTTTTTATCTCAGTTAATATGTTTCCGGTTACCTGAACTATCAAATTGCGGTAAATTGTGAGTTTAACTGTTTCACATAATTTGTCAGTCGAGCGTAAACTCAAATTGAGAAGAGAAAAATTCTAAACACACAATGAGCATTTAATTATTAACATTAGCAGCATTATTGAAACAAAAGTGTAACTGAGAAGTGAATGAGGAAAAAGAGTGGAAAAGCCTTTTTTGTACTGAAATAATTGATGGTAATGTTGATAAGCATTTGAAAAATTTTGCATCATTAAATGAGGGAAATGGTGAATATCTTGAAGCTGTCAATTAATTATAGTGAAAAAAGAGGATAAAATGTGAATATAAAGTATAAAATTGAATATTATTAATGGATGGTGAAAAGTAAAATGACCATTTTAAACTGGTCAGTTGGAAGATGAGGGTTGAATGAAAAATGAAATTAAAGCTTCAAGGATAATAATAGAATCCTGATTTGTTTCCAGATAAAAAAGGTATTCATGATTTTGGGCATTTTTCTTTTTCTTTTTATGATGGAAACAATGCTGGAAAAGTAGTTTGCATTGTCTGTAAATATTCACCAAAGGTATATTAATCTAATTATTCATGCCTTTCTGAATAATTTATATCAATGGTTATTTTATTCACAATCAATCGATTCAATTTTCATGGCAAAAACTCTTTTTTGTTTCATTGGTTAATTCAAGTCCATATAAGCTGTCACTATTAGAAAAGCTTAATCCTTCAAAATTCATGACGAAAATGAGCAAAAATGGCAACGAATCGAAACAAAAACATTAAAAATACCTTGAATTTCAAGCTTTTGTTGTGTTAAATTGCATGACTTTGAACAAGGACATCTTTAGAGTCTATATGATTCAGCCATTAAAGCATCAAAGATTGATTTGATTAAAGTCAAGTTATCATACGCAAAGGCTTTAGGTCAGCCGAAGATGATAATGTGATAGCCATACTTTTTCAATAATAAATAGAATTAAATCTTGAGCTCATAATGAGCTCTCCATAAAAAAGAGCGAATATCTCATCGACAGCAGCAAGTTGACCTTCTGACCTTTTTATTTTAGAATAAATGCTCGAAATATTCGAAATTGAAGTCTTTTTTTAAAAAGTCATATAGAAGGCTTGAAAGCCCGTTTTTTATCAAATGCCCATGGTATGTAGTTTTCACGATGGCCTGGACCTTTCAATTGACCTATGTTGGGTTATATTAAGAGAATTACATCTTTCTCAATAACTTTGAGGCCAAATTACACCAAATCTTCGAAACCCTAGTATGAAGTTGAAAAATTTATGGTTTTTGGCTAAAGGCAAAATCAGATTTTGACGCCTTTGTCCATTTAAGGTCATAACTTGGCAATTTTTGGTCGAAATGATTAATTTCTTCACAACACGTGCTTGTGAAGTGTACCTTTATTTTAACAGTTAAATGCTGCCTGTAAGTCTAGTCTAACTGACACAATTCAATTCTAAAAAATTAGAGTCAAACTTTATCGGTCATTCCTTAATACTCTTTCAACTACTTAACTATCTTTCTTTACCCTTCCGGATTAGCCATTATCTAATTCTTTTGTTTTTCTCCAACATTTGGCCACAAGGCGATAGAAAGCCACGATGAGCTCTCCCCTAAAAACCCAGGGATCTTAATCGGGGCAGTTTTTCAGTTCACGATCGCTAGATTTGTGACTCTTGAAACATTGTTCAATAATAAAATTCTTAAAATACAATTCTTTTTAGTTGATTTTCACTTAAAATTCGTGCCAACTTTCAGTTCGATCACTGCAGATAAAATGCGATTTTTAGCGATTCTTGTTTTCCCCTGATTCGGAGGTCAAACAAAATCTTTTTGAATATTCCTCTGCAAAGGTGTTTGCAGATCTTATCCATTCTTGTAAATGCAGTTAGAATACATGGGAATATAAATAGAAAGAGAAAAATATTACCGTCACAACCATGTTTCAATTAAGACGAAGAGAATGTGAATTTCTAGAAAAAACACCAAGAAATTTGAATGAAGTTTGAACATTGAGAAGCTTAAATGGAAGAAAAGTTCAATATCGATATCAATTAGATAATGAAAGATTCTGTTAATCGTTTTGTCCATTCTTAACTTTTTCTTTTTCGTTCTTTTTACTTTCAATATTCCTTGGTTCAACCGATCTTTTGGTAATTGAAATCGAACCCGAATCTTCATTTTTCACAATTAATTTTAAAAACACTCGATAGTTTACTTTGCAAAAAGACTCTTCAAATTGCCTTGATAAATATTGATCGAAATGCCAAATGTTTACTTGTATCTATATTTTCTTGAGTTACCTTTTTTTGTAAATTACTCTCAAAAGTGTAAATATTGCTCGAACCTACTTTAGTTGAAAAGTTTGTCCAATTTTTTCTTTTCTTGGCTCAACTCGGATGAGACTTAATTTACCCGAATCCTGAGGCGATCAGAATCTTTAATGTTTCTTTTGCACTAATTTTCCAATTAGTTACAATATTGGCATGAAAAGAGACAACCTTTTTTGTTTCCTCACCATTAACCGATTCAGGTACCTTTAATTGAGTTAATTGAAACATCAAAAGAATGTGTTTATCTTCTTAACAAGCAACCATTCAAGTAATTATCCACTTTTCAAATTAATTAGACGCTTCTGTGAATAAGACGAGAGACTAAAGAAAAACATAAAACCAAAATAATTAAAACATCCAATTAAATGGATAATTAAATGCGATGAAACTTCTAAGAAACTTAGTCAAAATTGAATTAGAAAATTTCATTTCTTTCAATTTTCTCCGCCAAAACGAGCATCAATGACTATCAATCGAAGGTAATTTTATCGTTTCTTCAAAATTGCTTTTTAATAAATAACGAAATGAAATTTCGATGCAACAAAGACTCAATCACAAATGGCTCATAAACTTTATCAATAGCATCAATAATAAATGCTCTTCAATAATAATCTTTGAAAGTTATTTACCAATTGTGATAAATCAATAAAACCAATTCAATTATGATTAGCAATAAATAACAAAAGTTATCGTTATTGTGTGTTACCGGCAATGAGAATGTAAATCTGTTTATGAAATGAATTTTCCAAGTGTAAAGAGTTGAATGGAAAGTTGAATAAATTGAACTTTTGCTATTCTTTATAATAATGGCTCAATGATTTAAATTTTACAAATGCAAAGCATTTAATCATTTGATTACCTTTTAATGGTGCAAAAGTTCAAGAGTTAAAGTCGAGAAAAAAAAGCTTTTCAAATTCATTTGATATTGCAATTCGGTTAGAGTGACATTTAATTTCCATGTCAATCAATTTGGAAAAGTTTTGAAAATGAAATGAGGATTGAGATGAGAAAAGGTGAAAAGAAGAAGAAAAAAGTTTGAAGAAGTGAGGAAAAAAAAGACAAATTGATGATTGTAAAGGGTTATTTGATTGCAAGAGTAAATCTGCTTTCATCTGGTCTCATGCAATGAATTGGAAAAACTGGCAATCCAAGAATGACAGGAAAGCTGCTCATCATCCAGGGAATTGCAGAATTACTTAGCTATAATTGTTCATCATTTAAAAGTGTTAACAAGGTGATTAATTGAGATGAAGAGTTGAATGTTGAGATTGGAATAAATGCTTTTTTCCATTTGCTTTCCTCGATATTTTTGGTCATTGATGGCATTTAAATCATGTCGAGACATTAATGGTTTACTGGTAAATTTAAACTCCAACTGAGAGTTGAAAAGGGAAGCAAATTTTGAACATTTTTGCCTTTCATCTCTTTAAGTGAACTTTTTTTCTCAACTTTACAGGCAACTTTTTTTTTCGTTGCCCAAAAACACTAGGAAATGGCAAATATTCAGATCACATAGACAGTAAAGATGATAATGATTATGGTTTTACACAGAGTAATGAGAACATTCATGGACATGATGATAATGTTACAAGTGTAATAGGAAGAAGTAAGTTTGCAAACCAAATGGAAACCATGGTTACTATCAAAGGATTGATACTATGTTGTCATTTGAGAACGATTAGACTTTTGTTGATTGACATAACAGACAAGAATAAACACCGATTCCAACATAACTCTTGTTCATTAGCTTGCAATTGTTTGTCGAAAATTAACTGCTAATGAGAAGGAAAAAATGGTTAATTTGAATCAGATTCAGGACTGGAAAAGTAGCTATTCGCAAGTCTACTTGGAGTCTAGTCTAGGATTGAAACTGACCTTTTCTGTAAACTTTGAGGTTGCAACAAATTGTGCTTTCAATTTTTCAATATAAATATGGAACATTTGTTGATTCTCTGTTGAATCTGCATGGTTTGTTTATTACAAACATGTCTGCTGAAATGATGCCTATTGTCATGAGGCAAGGTTTTCTTTGCTTCTGTATGCTTGGGTGGAAAATGATTTTAAATGTTTGAAGATGAAAAGAAGTAGAGTAAATTTTGCAAATTAATGGCAAAGAAATAGAGAAACATGGAATCATCCATCGTCAGGGAATGCAACTGTTGGAGACATGAATAGAACTTTGCTAAACAGAGTTTTACATGGAGCAACATAGGTAAGCCAAGTGCAAATTTAAAATAAACACAATTGAATATAATATGGTTCATTATTTTTGTAAAGAAAATTGTTGCTCCAATGGAAACGAATGCGAAGAAAGAACCAGAATAAGTAAATGAAAATACAGAAAAAGTAACAGGTTTCAGTTCAGTCATGAATTTTCAAGCTTAGATTTCAGTTTCTCTTTCAATATGTCCATTGTGTTTACAGCAAAATTTATGTTACAGTATTTGCACTGTTAACTTTCAATGATGAGTTAGAATATATTGGTAGATTTTCGCATGCCCGATAGATGTTACAGTTTTAAAATATTCAAATTTAATGAGCAATCAAAAAATGAATTCAATCAAATTCGGAAGCATACTCATGGATGGAGTGCTCTCTGTTCTTGAAAAAATCTTTTTCATTATGCCCACTAACAGAAAGTTCAAAAAATTGATGCTAGATTTGGATGCTTTAACTTGTTTTCCTGATGCTATGAGCTTCAAGAATTTTGCATCTGTGCTATGAGTAGCCATAATGAAAGGATTGTAAATGCGATAATAATTGAGAGTTGGATTTCATCAAATCTTTTAGTAGTTATTCACTGAAACAATAACTTCAGTGTCTATGAAACATTGCGAAACAACTTGTTTCCGAATCATTCAACCGCATTCAATTATTTTATGAATAAATGCAAAACTTTTTGATGAAAATCCTCAAGCAAACCTTGCTAAACCTGAAAAAATGTAATACGTTCAGATGGCTTTAATAGAAATCCATTCTGAATCGATTCCAGTTTCATGATTCTTCTCATTGGTTTCAAATGGCTGATCAATTCAACATATTCACAGCAATTAATGAATTGAAAAAGACGAAATTAAAGTTATATTAATAATATTATGATTAATTTACGGATAGAGGTTCTAATTAATTAGATCGTAGGTAAAATGAAAATTTTCCAGATTCTAAACTCTAAAAGGATACATATAGAGTCAATTGAAACATCCATAAGATTCACAGACAACTGTAAAGAAAATTTTGTATATTCGGATCACGATTTGGTAATCGACGCATCAAGAATTTCACAGTACGCTTCATTGATACTTTGTTCATCAGTACTGACAGTTTATTAATATCGGTTAAAAGTTTTTGACACTCAGCTATCATTCTTTTCCAGAAAAGAAAGACTTTTTACGAGCAAAATCGAAATGAGGAAAAATTTGAGTGGAAAAGTAGGAAAATAAAAAATGAATGTTTTCAGACAGAGTTTAATAACCAAAGGGTTTGGCGTAGAATCTCAATGTTAACATTGAAAGACAAAAGTTTTTCAACGAAACAAAAACCTGTCAAACTTTGAATACGAAAACTTTAAATTGATCATTCAATCAAATCCCAATCAATCAGAGTTTTGGTTAAATGATCGAAATTTGAGTCTATGAGAAACATTTGCGGTTCAAATGAAAAACACGAAAGATGTTTGATTCCAAGCTGTCTAATCGGGTCCAACTCATTGACATTCATATGGACAACTGAATAAAGAGACTGAAGTTTGGATTTCAAGTGTAAAAAAAAGAAAAGTTTCGAACTGGCGATAAACAAGTTACAATGAAATGAAACTTTGATCACGATTATCGGTATAAACTTGTACATGCAAAAAGATATCACTTGAATGGTTGAGGAAAAAGGTTTTATCCATCAAACTGTAAACATTTAATTTGAGTTACTGTTCTGTAATCACGTTAAATGATGCTCAATGAGTGTAAAAAGGGTAAAAGAGTTTTGATGGGTAAAGGAAAAAAAGAAGGAAAAAAACATGAATTACCTTTCGCATCTTATTTTTTCTCCATTCAAGATTAACATTTCTTTTAATTCATCATTTTCTTTGAGACACTAAACAAACAATTTTCACTTCACTATTTACCCTTTTCTCTGGCTCATGTTATCATTTCCTTTTTTGATTACTTTAATACTGTTGTCAAATGGAAGTGTAAAGCAACAAGAAGAAAAAAATCTTTCCATTCAACTTTTCTCTTTCCTCTTGGATCGTAATCATTCTGCATCATTCAACTCCAATGACCATTTTACCCACTTTTCATGCACTGACCATTCACTGGATAACATTAGTCAAGGTATTAACCCTCAGCAAACAGAGAAACTTTGCTTTTCTCATCGCCAAGATAACAACTTGCAACGAATTCAAAAATTTCAACAACTCTGGTAAATACACTCCAGGGAGTGAAAACTCCATTGAGATTTTTGCTCAATCGCTAATTTAAATCTAATAAAAGTCTAAACTCGAGAAAAATGGTAAACTTTTTTTATTCTGCAAATCAATCAATCTTAATGATCTTAAGAAGGGTTGAGTAAAGCTTTTCCTATTTTGCTTTTTCTGTTCATTTTCTGTTTCACCAAATCCATGATTCACACTTTTTCCTTGATTTGTTATGAGAACTGAGTTTGAAACTGACAACTGATTGTAAACTTTTAGATTTCGTTGGAGATTAAATTGAGTGGCACACAAACTGTCACCATGTAATCATTAGATTGGGATTATGTTGTCTTTTTTGTTCCTTCATCATTTAGTTGAGATTAGCTTTTTCTCAAATAAACAATTTCGCACAACAAAAATAAATGTGCAAGTTGAATCATTTTTCAGGTGAGATTCGCTAATTAAAAGAAGTGTGCAAAATTTTTAAAATTAATTGCATGCCGAAGTGCGCATTTGTTCAACCCTCGAGTTTAAAGCAGTGATTATTAGAGACAGTGAATTTAAATTTGTTTTTCTTGTAGTTCTTCATTGTTATTGGAATCTTGTTCCCACTCAAGTTTTGTGTTTTATAACTTTTATTGAAATTACCCTCAAGGCACGTTTACTTTTCTCTGCCAAAGTCAATTGAAATAGTTAATTTGATAAAAATGTCCAACATTAAAATCAACTGTAGCTAAGTTGTAAAATCAAGTCATTTGTCATGTACAAAAATCCATGCCTTTTGTTACCGAGTCACTTGAACAGAATATTTTATGACAAATTTTTGCATTCATTTTTTTCCTTTACACGTCCTGGCTTGTAATTGCATCAAGCTTAGCAGAGTTTACACAAAAGGTTGACATTGGGGACTAACAAGACAACTTGCAAGATGAAACAACTTTTACAACAAAAAGACGTTTAAAAAGTCAGTTTTGTTGATTAAATTTCAGGGAAAAACTGATTCTATTTGGGCAATCAATTTCACGTGACAGTTGCGATAAGATCGCTTTCAAACTTCAAACATTGTGTGCCGCTGTAGAGTAGGATTTCATTTCGTTTTTAGTTCTCATTTTGTGGATGATTTTTTATTAATAATTTGTGTCCTAAAGTTTGATGCCCGAATGTATTGTGTTCAGTGACTGTGACTAGTCTTGAAATATTGAGACTCAAAGTTTTAAGACAAATCACAAAAATCGAGAGAACTGTCGACAAATTGAAACAGTTCACTCCATGATGTGTGATAACAATTTTTATTGACGAATAATAAGTTTCAGCCTTCCAACTCTTGCTGAAAAAGAAAATGGTCGGTTTAACTAAAAATCGAAGTGATCTGCTGTACAGAAACAGAAAACTATATTTTGTCAAATAAGTTCATTTTTCTTGTCGATCATCAAAAGTTACATCAGTGAAATGAGTTGCACGAAAATATCTACTTTAATAACAGAACAGAAAAGTTCATCGAAGTTTCATTTTGTGTTAATACAGATGGATTCTGCAGTTCATGACTTTAGCTCAGTACATGTATTTTAGAGGTCAAAGAAGCTAAACCAGGTCAAAAATAAAATTTTAACGATTATTTGATTAGAACGTGAATTCATGATGAGATTTTGTGAAAGGTTAATGCATAAATAACTCATGCATTTTCAATGTAAATATGAAACAATTTGCTGCAATTTTGATGAAATTAAATGTCAACATGATAATGAATGTCATTGAAAACTCGATAAAGAAATAAAAATGAATTTATCAATAAAATATTTTCGACTCTTTCTTTCTCATTCATGTTATCCACTGAAACTTTCATTATTAGCAAAGAAAGCAAAAAAAGGTTTTTTCTCTTTCTTTTTGTCATCACTATAATGAGCTACTTTGGATTCACAGGTATTATTTTCTCCTTACTTTTCTCTTCTTCTCTTTTTTTCCATGTAAGGATAACCAAGAAAACATGATGAATAATGAAAGAAAGTACAAGAATCATTCTGATTACCTACAGAATTCAATAAGAATAATGTTAAAGAATGATGATAATGTAACTCATGAAAAGGAATAAAGTCGAAAGTGAACAGAAAAAGGAAAAAAAAGTAAAAGCAAATTTCATTCTAATTCCAAAGGTTCGTGTTTATAAGATGGAAATGAATGAGAGAAAAAAAGATTTCTTCAAGGAGAAAATGGAAGCGAAAATGAATGAATAAAAATGAGAGTAAACTTACAATTGACAATTGTTAGCATTTCACTTTTTACTTTTAATTTTCAATTTACAACAATAAGCTATTCAATTGTTTTGCAGGGACGAAAAGAAAAAAAGATGTTCATGATTAACCTTAAAGTTTAATGAGCCAACACGATTAGCTGACGAACAAAAAAATTGCTGATGATGTAAACCTCGACAAACCATTTCAATGCTCATTAGCATGTAACCATGAAAAGAGAAAAAAATTTAGTCTTCTTTTCACTTTATTTTCAGTAAATTATTGTTGCCATAATTCAAATGCAACAGATGAAAATGTGAACAATATTGAGAATAATTCAATTGTCTTTATTCTGATGGAGAAAAGTTGTTTTTCCTTTTTTCTCTCTCTTTCTCTTCAAATAATGAATATTCAATAATGATAATAGTTTTTTCATCAACTGTTATCAAGAAGAAAGGAAATTAAAACTCGATGGAAATTGAATGATTCAATAAAACAAAAGTTTATCAACAGGGAATGTTGAGTCCAATTACGTTAATCATCAAAAGATTCATCAATTATTGAAGGTAAAGGCAACATGATGTTGATGGAAAAAGATAATAGTTTCAATTGTAAGACGAAAAATCAATCTTTCTCATCATTTACTTCTTGGTTGCCCATCATTATCATCCAGTGATTAAGTTTTTTTTACTTTTTCTTCATTTTCTGATGAAACATCGTTAATAGCATTACTTGGTTATCATTTTGCTTGGAGCATTTTGTCTCGAAACTTGTCGCTCAGGTTGAGAGAGAAAAGGTCAATTATGAAATTCAATCGAGCAAAAGTTTGCCAAGTTTTCATCTCGATTGACAATTTTTTCAATTAAAAATGAAACTTGAATAAAGCAAGAAAGTAAATTAAATAAGTCAGTAAACTCTGTGGATAAAAATAGGCAAATGAAAATATTCATTATAAGTTTCATTTTGAAATTACATTTTTACATCTTATTTGTGTTTTCAAAATTATTTTTTTCTCATCCAAAACTCTGTTCAACATTTATTAACGTTTAATACAAGGTTTTATGAAAAAAGAAATGAAAAATACTTTAGTTACGTTGGAAAACAAATACCTGAAAAATCATTAAAAAAGTTTTTGCTTTTTTTGTTTTTTTTCTCCTCATTTGCAACGAAAAATATTCTTAAAAAAGTTGATAGCAAATTAAAAGGTAAAAGGTAATGTTGACTAGTAGAGTTGAAATTATCTCATCAGAAGGAAGAAAAAAATGGCAAAAGTTTACTTTGAAAAAGATAAACGTTGGAAGCCTTTTGCTCAGGAAAGGCGAAAAAAAGGTTGTTACATTGAAATTGATGAACATAAGTAATGAACTTTAGACAGATTATACTCTTCAAGTAAAGTTATGATTCAGATCACAGTGATGCTACTTGCACTGTACGTGTCTTAATTCCTAGTGATAAGGTAAGGATAAGAATGTGAATGGAAAAAAGAAAAGGAGAAGAAAAAAAATGAAGACGATGATAAAGATGAGGGAAAAAGGTGCAGTCTAAATACATAAGATGGTGAAGAAGAGGAGAAAAAAGTTAACCAAAATAATGTAGACCAAAAGTTATTTATCATCATTTGCTATTATTAATACTTTGCTTGTTACATTTTGTTTACTTTTCTTCATTTGTTACCTTCATCAAGACTCATCTTTCGCCTTCATCTTCAATCATATCTTACAATGGATTAGATTACATCGACACTTTGCTATTGAACAGAGTCACGAAAACAATGTTGAGCGAAAAATGCAAAACCGAGTCGAGCTAAAGGTTAACCTTTCTTGGATTCGCTTACCGTCAGTTTACAGCACTTCAACTCGTCAATCTTTTATTTTATTATTCCTCCAAGAATTGATTGACATTCAAAGGCAGACGATTCTCATCATTAAATGCTCATTTTTACCTTTTAACCAAATTGTGGTGTGAATACAATTTGCTCTAATTTTACGAAAAACTCTATTTGATGAAACAATTGAAACATGAAAACGAAACTTTCTTATAGCTCTTTGCTCTTGCCAGTTCATGCATGAACTCGAATAGAATCCGCCTTATCTATTGAAGGAGAAACATCACGTAACTTGACCTGGTACAAAAGATGCTTCAATATTTTTTTCTGTCGCTATTCTGAAACTCATTCATTATCAATTCTTCTTAATCTTAACTTTTTCTAAAAGTTTCCTTTTCTTGTTGCAATGTTCGTTGCAAAATGTCACGCAAAAGGTAAACGAAAAAAAAATGATAGAAAAAACTGTCTGAGTATTTGATCTGAATATTTTGAAGCAAATTTTCCAATCAATCTAATGATGAATACAAAATTGATTGACATTTTCATTCCAATATTGCGAGTCTTGCGTTTATGAAAAAGTATTTAATGAAAGTGAATAGAAATCGAAAGTAAATTTATTCAATTAACTCATCTGATTGATACGATTTTTCGGCTTAATCACTCATCAGCTTTTTGTTGCATTTTTTGTGTTCTTTTGTTGTTCATGATCTGACGGGTTGACAGAAAAATTTGATTGATTCTAAGCAATAAATGAATCAATTGATGTAATGGACAAACTTTCGTTTGGAATAAGAAATAAACCAAAAAAAGTTAATTACTAGCAAAAGCATATGCACATTGAAATCGCATTAAACTCTACTTTCCTCGAAACTCAAAAATCCAAAGAATATTAGTTCGACCAATTTTTCTCAAAACTCTGATTGAATGTTAATGGAACGAAAATTTTCACCTAAAAATCCATTGAAAGGTAAAGTAATGCAAATTGATAGAAATTGTTTCTAATTTAAAGAGCATTTCTATTCAGTGTCCAGCATAGTTTCACCTGTTCTTGGATGAAACATTTTTTTCTTTTGAATTTTTGTTCCATCGAAAGGTTGCCGAAATGTTTAACCTGAAAATTATTCAATTGAATCAACAAATGGAATCAAAAAAGAAAAGAAAATGTCTTTTCACTTTCTTTAAATTTTGTAGAGAAAATGATTGACCGAAAATGGGATGAATCCAGAACTTAAGCAAAATGAAAAAAACTCGGAATGAATAAGTGACCGAATTTCCAGGTAAAATGTGATATTGAAATTGATTTACTTTAACATTTCATGTTATCCCATTTTTTATTCCTTATTTCATCATTTTGTTTCTTCTTATTCTTCTGTGTTTTTTTTGTCCAACATTTCATTTTCTCATCAACATTTTAACAGCCAATGTTGAAATGAAATATTGATTGAAGGTGATAAAGAAAGCTTACGAATGATTGGAAAGTTTAAAAAACATTTTCAAATTTTCTTCAACTTTCATCCCAATCGAACAGATGAAATGAAAATAAAAGTTAATCTAACTGGAGATAAATATTTTTCTCCTTACCTTATGGCTCATCATTCAATATTTATACAGTTCAATTTGTCTCAATTTATCCGTTCAACTTGATTGGAAACAAAAGGTAAACTAATTGAAAGTTCAATATTGAAAAAGCAAATGGCAAAACTCAGCATTTATTAATATTTTTCGTATTTCAATTCATTCCATCTCAGCACTTTATCTGTAAACTCATTTTACAACTCAATGGAACAATCGATTTTTCCCCGAAATTCGTCTGAATATTCCATGAATTATTACTAATAGTGATTGATGAAGAAAAGTTGAATTCTGTGATTTGAAAAGGTCAAGAAAATGTTGAAATGGAAAGAATTGTTTCAGTCAATCGGACTGATGAGCAATTTGAATCGGTTCAAGATTGAAGGGAAAATTCATTTTCTAATCATTCTTCATTAAGGTCACAGCCTAGAATGAAAATGCAATTGCATGAGCCAAAGTTTGGGTGTAAACTTTTTTCCAACAAAAATCTTTTCCTTTTCTTATCATAATGTAAATATGAATCTGGAAAAGCATTTGTGTGAATGTCAAAGAAGCATGAAGAAACAATGATTATTGACTGTTTGGACAAATCAACTCTTGAAAGTTGCAGCAATCAATGGTTTAGCCTCAAGTACTCAGTAATTTTCGTCATTCCCAATCAAGTCCAGAATTTTGCTCTCAATTATCTTTTCTACCTTCTTTGCTCTGCTGCTCTCAGCGTTATCATTTTTGCTATCTGTCAACTCATTTATGAATACCTTTTCCAGAATCTTTTCCAATTGTAACTTTGACATTACGTAAACAAAATAAATGAATAGACAAATGTTTGCATCAAAAAGTCTTCTAATGAACCTTTTCGTTAAAGTTTCACATGCAAAAGAAAAGAACAAAAGAGATTTACTTGGAAATCCCAATTATTCAATATTACCATAAGTACTCCAAGTACATTAATCAGCTTAAAGACAGCCAATTTACATTGTACTCGACGAAATGGAGAATCTCAGTTTTCGACTCAACTCAATTTTTCGAACAAAATATTACTTTTTTCTTCTTCAAAAAGTGAACAATCAACTTTTGATCATTTTAAAATTCTCGAGGCTTTTCCCTTTTTTTATTCAAGAATTTATCGAAAAATTAATTCTTCATTTTGACCAAATATTGAAAGGAAAAGTTTATCAAAACTTGTAAAGATTATCAAACTATTGAAATGTTGCAGAAAATTCATGACACCAGGGAGATGAATTTTTATCAACAGTTGAGGCGAAAAGAAATGATAAGAAATGAAAACAAAGAAGAATTATTATCGTCTTGTTCATCTTTTGAGCAACGATTTTTCTTGTTGCTTTCTTCTTGTAAACCAAGATTTCGTTGAAAGTAAAAGATGAAAATATAAGAGTTGAAATTGATTACAAATGCAAATGTGATATGAATCTGACATGTTTTGAAATGCTCGTGATGCGGTTCAGAATAGAGTGAAAAGATTTGGTGATAAAGAAGAGATGAAAGTGATGTTTTGCTTCAATTTTTTTCTCTTCGTCTACTTATTCTGAAAGAAAAATAAATAAACATTGAAACAGCAGGATCATCATGAGTGAAAATGAAAGCAAGCGAGAAAACAACATAAATAAAGAAAAGAAGGAATGAAAACAGGGAATGAAAGAGAAGAAAATTTTTCTCCATCTTTTTCTCTTTCTTCTGACGAAACAAACATTTAACAGACTACAAGTCACTGGGAATAGATATTTGAATGTACAATGAACCAAACAATAATCAATGTTATTTGTATCAATTGTACTATCACGCATTTGATATGACAAAAGTTACACCAGGAAAAGGGATTGATTGATAAAGAATGGGAAAAAGAATGAGTTTCCAAGAAAAATATATTGAAGGTAACGAATATCGGAAAATCAATAAGAATCATTAAAAGGTAAGATGATGATGAGAAAAGGTAAGAGTTGAAATATGATGAATAAGATATTCAAGGAAAAGGAAAAGAGTTTCAAGATGGATTCTTTCGTTGCATGGAAAGAGTTGAAAATGTTTCGATAAACTTTTGTTGAAATTGAGTCGCAACTCAACATGATGAAACTAATTTTTCTTTCCTAATAACCTTTTCATCTGTGCAACATTAGTGAATCAGTGTTGCATTAAACCAAGAAAAGGTTGTGCCGATGGGAAAATCAAGAGGATCAAGAAGGAAAAAAACAGGACGATGAAGAGTAAAATGCAAAGAAGAGAAAAGGTAAATTCCAAAAAAAATCAGATTTTTTCTTCTTCTTGTTCGTCTCGATTGATAAATAATATTTAACCAATTTTCACCTTGAATGGCTACAAGATTCCATCATTTTTTACCTCAAATTTTTTCCTCTCTTATCACTGTTTCCTCTCATCCACAGTTCATCTTCACTAATCATGGAGACGATTATGTTGATGATAATGATGATGACAAAAGAGGAAAAGTGAGAAGAGAAAAAAATCTTTACCTAAGCTCAATTGATTCTTGGCAATATCATCGTGTGATTAGGTGACATACACATTCACTGAGAAGGGAAAGAGTCTAAAGCTCAGGTTAACTGAAAGCTGTAAGCTGCATCATCAGGCAGCAAATTTGACCTTCCATTAGCTACATCACCTGAAACTCTTGTGCAAATGATTTTCAATCAATAAAACTGAATAAACAGTGTAATGAGAAAAAAACTCTTTTTTTCTCTCTTCTTCTATTAAACTAATCAATGTTACTCATTACTCACCAACAGAACTTTCTTGAGGCATCTCACTTCATCGAGTTGTTTATTCCTGTTTTGTAACCATAACAAGTTACTAGCATTTTCAATCATTGCCACACTTAGTTTTATGAGATTAAACTTTAAACTTTTACTGATGAGTTTTGATGTTTTTTTTTATCAACTAAATTATCGGAAATGGACTGAATAGTTTGATTAATGAGAGTGAGATGGACTCTCAATTAGATATTTACTTTGATGAAAATTGAAAGAATTTTAAAAGTATCATTTCATTTGTTTCTTGACTGAGCAAAAAATATGGATCCACAATTTTAATGGCAACAGGGAACAATAAGGAAACAATAATGGCGAAAGCTTAAAAGGAAAAATGAAAAACAAAATGATTCATCGGAAACAGGAAATTATTATCATAGTGTTCATTACATGAGCTATAAAAAGAGAGATTGCAAGTTGAAACAGAACAGAAGAGATTTCTATTCGCCAAGAATCGAAAGGTAAGAAATTTTAGATGAACAATTTTCCGTTTCCGATATTCGATGTCAACCAACCAATGGAAAACAAAAGCAACAATTTATCTGAAATGATAAACCTTGAGGTAACAATAGAATTTCAAGCAAACAAACGATAATGCTCATGAAACTGATACTTTAAAGTAAACTCTTTGTTTCTTTTCATTTCATCATTTGCCAATAAAATCTTCGGACAATAAAAAAAACTGAACCAATGCATCAAACTGTTAGCAAAGAATCAGAAAAGATGAAAAGTTTTCCATTTTAATTCGCCAATCAAGCGACTAGATTTCAATAACGACTCCATGACAACGATTGTTCCGAATTTGGTGCATTTGGTATTGAAAGGTGATAAAGTCATTAGTTGATCGATCATTGATCTTAAGCGGGTTGGTCGTTCTTAGTCATTGGAATTCACCATTTTGAAAAAAATTCTTGTTACCATTTTCTTCTCATGTGAAAGAACAGGTTTTAATAAAGTTGGAGCTTCCAAAAGTTAGTCAAGTAATCTACTTTACTCTTTTTACTCAAAAGAATCATTTGCATCTCGTAAGTTACTTTTCAGTTTGGTGAAAAAAATGTTTGCATTGTGATACTTTATGAGAGCAATGAAATTTTCATTTAAATTAGATTACTCTAGAATTGTATTATAAATGTAACATTTTCCAGTCTACCTTACATTCAATTCACTCGCATTTCCATCATTAAAAGCATTACCTTCATTTTACAAACATTTTTAATCATGATCATTCCTTACCTGATGCAAAATACTATCTAATTAACGAGGATTTTACAATTTCAACCAGTTTACGTTCATTAACTTTAGGGTAAAGCGAAATAGGTGGTGATAATCATTTAAATAATTTAGTCACAAGTAAAGAAGATGAAATTTAAAAGAATACAAATCAGACCAAATAAGCTGAATTAGGTTAAACTCTTCATCCTTTTCCATTTCTAATTTACTTTTACTGAACAAATCACATTTTCTCCTTATTGTTTCATTGGACCAGAATTTTCATTAAAGTGGAAATTAAATTTTCTCCAACAAGAATGGTAATTGTATCGAAAGACAAAAAATAGATGAGTTTCAACTGGGCTACTTGAAATTGTCGCAACCGAAATGTTCTTTGAAACAACAGAAAGAAATGATGAGCAAAGATAAGTTAAATAATTGTTTTGTAGATAAGAGTTGATTGAGAGCTTAGCATTGTAACATCACGCAAGTTTGACAGGTAAACTGAATTTATCGGTAAAGATTCAAGTTTTATCTTTTGAAAAGGCAACAATTTTCGATTAAATGACATTGATTGGTTCACACTGTAACTGATAATCAGTTTGACACTAATGGTATCATGTTGAATGTTGACTTGTTTTATCACTACATTCAATGTTTACCGTTGTAATTCATTGTCGAGTTCACTCGACAAAAAAAGAGGTAAAATAATCAAGATAATAGAATATCTTCTCAAGATTCAACTCTAATGATAAATTAATCAAATGACCTTTCATGTCTTCTGTTGGATAACCAATTTAAAGTGATAGATGAATGTAGATAAAATAATTTCAGCCAAACTCGAATCACAACAAACGCTAATAAAATTAAAACTTGCTGATGCTTTAGCTTTCATTGAATATAAAAAGTTTCAACATCGCTTGAAAGTAATAGTTGAAATGGTGAAAAGTGAATGAAAAAAGCAAAAATCACTTGCAAGTCGATGCAACCTTTATGACATTAAATGCAAATAGAAAAGTAAAGTTTCATTAAACTTGAAAGTTTTCAGTTTATTCAAACATTTATCATGACAAACAAAGTAATACTCAACCCATGAAAAGAAACATAAATTGCTGGTTCAAGTTGATGTAATCTTTTCCATTTATCGCTTCAACTTGGACAGGTAAAATGGAGAAAAGTCGACCTTTGGAAGAAATGAAATTTCAATCCCATGAAAGGTGAAACTTTTTGCACCACGTTTCCATCAACATTCAATTTCATTGAATTCATCACGTCAACTTGTCTCTTGATTTGACTTTTATTTACCTTTCATCGAATTTCTTTTTCCGTTTATTAAAACATTGAAAATCGAAGTAAAAAGATGAAGAAAAAGATCGACGATAATGAAGAGGAAATGATCGTTGAAGAGGTTTACTCAAAACTCGATCATTAGTAAAGAACGAGAAAAATTGCGTTTCGTTGGAAAATAAAAGTTGCTCGTTAGAGTAAAAAGTAAATTAAAAAGAGTGAGAAAAAAGTCGATAAAGTTTCATTGATTTCCATCAATGGCCAATGCTTGACCCAGGCACACTTTATCATCCTCATTAGAGCATCTTTACTTGTCGTTTCAAACTTTTTTTATCATCAATTCAAACACTTTTTTTCTCGCCTGACTTTTCATCTTGCAATTTCATTTTGCTCATTTGTTCGTCACATTTTTAGTTCAAACATTGAAAGGTCGTTTAATCTCTTTCTCAGTCTCTGACAGATGAACTTTAATTTGTTTTTTGTTGCGAGTTTATGTGCACATTGAAACTGAAATGGTTTCAATTGAATCAAGATAGTTGAAGATATTTGATGGAAGAAGCAAAAAGTCTTTTTTTTCCTACTGAACTGGTGACATTAAATTTTCACCTTGAACGAAATTGTTATTTTGTTCTTTGCTCAGTTTTCTCAACAAAACTCCCACCTTAGATGCAGTAAAAGCAACACCTCGAATAGGGAGAAAAAGCTTTCATCTTTTTGCTATCATGGAGAGTTGCTTCAATATCATGTATCGAACACAAAATTATAAGTAAAAATGAAAATTTAATGCTCAACTAAACCATCTGAATCAATACTTTGCCAACAAGGTAAACATTGAATACAAGTTCAATCATTCAAGTTAGAAATTTGAAACTTTTCCCTTCTCTAAACTCCATAAAATGCTCAAAATTTGGTCAACATTAAATATTCATGGAACCAATCAGAATCTCTAGTGGAATTTTCATTCGAATTTTTCCATCTTTTCGTTAGAAAATTTCGAACGATTTTTCCACATTATTTCGAAGTTCTGCTCAAAAAACCTTTATTCTCTTTTCCCATTTCTATTTGCATTTTGCTCTTCATTCCTGCAATATGACACTTTGTCACGGGATTTTGATTTAATGTCCATTTATGTTCGATTTCTTTTACTTCCGGTTTCCTATTTCATCGCTTTATCAGTCATTACATGATGAAAGTGAAATGAAAGCTATTAGTGAAGAAAATGAGGAAAGGAGAAAAATCAATGTTCAATATTGAAGAGTTTTCAATGGAAAGGGTTTGAAGATTGTTGTCCAGAATGAATATGAAATGTTAAATTCATTGGAAAATATATTTACATTTTTTGCTTTCTTTCTTCCTTCAAGTTGAAACTTGCCATTTCGTGAATCATTGAAATTAAGGTCAATGGATTTTGCTAAACTGTTTGACATGTCCAATAGAGAAGAGTGAGAGAGAGCAAGAAAATAATGATGAAAAAATTGTTCAATTTCGTTTTTTGCCATTTCTTTTCTTTTCTCTTTCCACGTTATTCAGTCATGAGATTCATTGAAAGAGATTTACATGGTTTAGCAGAAAAAAATTGCGTTGAAAAGAGTCAAGTGTATGGTAAAGAAAAGAGAATAAAAAAGAATTGAAAATTGGCTATTTTCATATTCTCTTCTTTTCTCATGGCTTGTCTTTTCATTTTGCATAACTGGTACAATAATGGCAATGATAATATTTTCACTCCTTTCTTTCACCTTCATCTTTTTAGATTACTTGACAATAACATATTCATTGTGTGTCGTACATTTGATTCAATTTCAGGTAATAAAGGGAAATGATGAAAAAAAAGACTGAAAGTAAAAGTAGTTAAATGAGCGAATGTAAACCAAGAGAAAATAAAGGAAAGCTAAAAGTTAACATTTGGAAGAAAAATTCTGATGAAAAGAGTTTGATTCAAGAGAAGGAAAAAAAACCAGAACAAGATAAATAGAGTAAAGGTTTGAGTGGAAAAGTTTCTGATGAGAAAAGATTAGAGAACAAAAGATCGAATAGGAAGTGACATTGAATTGGTTGACAATGACGACAGTAGAGAGCGATTTGCAAAAATTGCAATCAGAATGAGATAAGAAATGAAAGGTGAACAGAAAAGAGAAAAAAAGAAGAAATTGAGTAAAAAAGAAAACTAAGGTCAAGAATAAACTGAAATGGAAAAAAGTGGTTAACAGGCAAATGAACAAGTGATGCTGAAATTAAAGTTGCTCACATTAACTGGTTAATCTTAAGTAGCAAAGGGTAAGAAAAGGTAATCAAGAAATTGTTGGTAAACTGGTAAAGTTGGAGAAAAAAGATGTTCAAAGATAAGTGTAAATATTAGATAATAGATGATGGATAGAGTAATAATGATGATAACATTCTGTAAAGTCTAGAACAAGTTGAACAGGGAATGATAATATTAACTGGGAATAATCTTGAACGTTAATCTGTTGAAGAGAAACAAGAATGATGAGAAAATGCTTGAAAACAATGAAAAGAAAAGCTAAATCGAAATGTAATATCGATAAGAGTTGAATGGTTAGAAACTTGAAATTACAACTTGAATTTTGAGCATTTTCGTAGGATTGGTCAAGAGATTGGATGAGTTCAAGTTTCGATTAATTTTTTACTCGAAATGTTGCTCGAAATTCATTGGCATTTGGACTTTTCGAGAATTAAATTATTCTTTTGAAGTAATTACTGTCGATTCAATCGACATTTTTATTACGTTTCAAAATTATGTTTCGTGAAAATATGGAAAAGAGGAAAATGAAAATTGCTATTCTGAGGTTGACTTTACCTTTTATCTTTATCTCTTTTCGCATTTTCTGTTGGTTAAAAGGAGTTCAAATCTTGTTATTATTACCTGATAATGATGGTAATGATAGAGTTTGCATTATTAATTAAAGGAATTATTTGGGTAAACAAAATGAGGTGAAAATTTGGAGACAAAGGATTGTCGAGAAAATAATCGAAAACTCATTTTGCTCTTCATTTTCTATTCTGAATATTCTATCACAAAATTGCGAGTTTTTTCCATTTTTTCTTCTTCTTTTTCTCATTCCACTTAGACTCGAATGATGAATGAACTTATTTAGCAAGCAGATTGAGAGGAAACTTTGCTTTCTTTTTCGCTTTCAACATGCAATGAACTAAAGAAGATGATGAACTCTAAATTCTGGCTAATATTCATTGTTTAAAAGCAAGTTTGATGATTAGTCATTCTTACGGTATTACTCTATCTTGATGACATTAATTAAATATCAAGTCAACACGAATGTTACATTATTAAACTTGAAAAATAGTCGAGTGAAGAGAATGCAAAATGTTACATCGGCTTCGAATGCAAAGCCAATAATTGAGTTTTGCTAATAAAATTGATGCAAAATTGTTCGACTTTGCTTTTCCACAGAAAATTCAATTTTTAATCATCGAATCAACGAAGTAGAGTTCTGGAATCGTTCAACATTTTCTAATCACAATTTTGTACAAAAACACTTGAAAAGACAATGGAATTTTTTCCTCTTTTCAAACTCTTTTCAAATTTATTTAGACTGAGTTTTGCATGCTAATACATTTGATGAATTTGTGGTTTACTTTGAACAGATAATATTAGTTATCATGAAAATGACAAAACTCTTGTTCTCTGTTTTTTAATATCCCAATGAACATAAAAATTTTTTTGAGTAACCGTTTAATTCATTTTTACTGAAAAATTTTGGGAAATTTTTGTGGAAGCAATATTTACTTCTTTTTTATCATTTAAAACAAATAATTCACATAATTGTGAATCATTAAAATTTTTAGTAAATTTTGGTTAAAAAACTACTTACAAATCATCGAATTCAGAGAATCTCCGTATTTTAAATAAGAATCTTTAATTCAAGAATCAAAAATTCGAGATTCGAGCAATTAATCATGTGGAAAGTTTATCTGAATAGAAAAGCTAGAATCATAGAGACTTGCAGCAGAATCAACCACTGGAGATTCATAAAGACTTAACCACTTGCAATTTCATTCAGAACTTTAATTATTGTAGACTTCATTGATAGCTACAATAATCTTAGTTCTCTCTTTGTAGCCGAGTGGTTTAGAGGACAGTACAGTGCCATGTAGGTCCTGGGTTCAAAACCCGATAAAATCAGGTAAATTTAATGTTGATGACGTCACTACATCTTTGATGATTCTTGACCTTAAGAATCTCAAATGTGGAATCTTAAATTTTTCATACGACTTGAGAGTCTTATAAAATTCTTTAGAATCACAGAAAAAAACTTAATATAAATTGAATCGAATTTTACTCAAAAAGTAGTGTTTACTCAAATAAGAGTAAATTGTCCACTACGGAACGTTTTTCGACTCTTTTTTGAGTAAACAGTGTTCATTGGGATCAATAGCTTTATTTAACAGTGAACAAGGAACACTTGAGATTTTGGTTGATGGTTTAACAATGATTATTCAAAGTATGTTATATTGGGTTAAAAGGAAAGAAATGATTTGGTGAAATTTCATTACACAAATGAAACGGTTAAAGTGAAGGGAATGAAAAATTGTAAAGAAATTTGTCTCAATGGTAAATTGATTAGAAACATGGGATTTGAAAAGAAACTTTGGGAAATTATCTGAGTGTTTTAAGATTTGAAAAGAGATGATGATACAAGATGGAGAGGAAAATAAATTCAATAAACTTATTCATCTAATGAAATTCTTTTTCTTTCGTTTTCCGCTAAACCCTTTCAACTGTTTTCGTTGCAACGAACAAGATTCACCAAAGACTGTGAAAATAATGAGATTTCAAGAAGGACAAGGTAAGGCAGTTATTTTTATCAATTAAAGGTGCCAAGTAAGAGAAGGCAACTTTTCCATGTTGAGGCAAAAAGGTAAGATTGAATGAAAGTTGGATGAGGAAAGGAAAGAAATTGATGGATGGAAAAGACGAGAATTACATGATGATGATGAGGTGAAAGAAGATGCTTAGAGTTGAGAATGATAATAATGATGGTGAGAACATGATGGAATTGGCATTGCTTTTTTGCTAATAAACATTGGGATTACGAAGGAAAAAGCTTAGGAATTAGTATCAGTTAAAAATAAAAAGGTAAACCTTCAGGTTAGTATTTTGCTTGGTAAAGCTTTTTTCCCTCTTAATCTTGTTTTCTTGTATTCAAACTTGTGTTAACCGTCACCATCTAGTTGGACACTAATTGGTCAGTTAATTCCAATCTTTTCACTTTATATAATTTGACAAAGTCAAGTGATCAAAACAAATCAAAATTTTGAATTAGCTTGTTAAGAGGTTTAATGAATGACAAAAGAGATTAGCCAAATCTTGCCATTTCTTCTGTAAATCGTGGCTCAAGAAATGACAAACAACTGAAAAATGTCATGATGGTCAGTTTGGAGAATAAAGAAGAAAATATTGAAATTTGATTAAAAGTCGGTATCCAATGCCTTGATTCACTTCAATAAAAGCATCAGTGAAATATCGAACGATAATTTTGTCAAAAGAATTTCGAAAAGCTGACATTCCGTGAAATCATTGGACCAAGTTGATTTCATTGCTGGTTGCAATAGAATTTAGAATTTTCATTTATTTTGATCCTTTAAAGACGAAACTCATTGCATTTAAAAATTTTTACTTTACCTGAATATCAGATTATTAAATGCGTCTTGCTCTCTGAATTCATTGTTGAAATGACAAGAGCTTATGAATTTCATTTGTTTTTACTCAGAAATTGAAAGGTTCAAAATGTTTCTTTTTTCTTATGTAAATTAGTGAAATGTTGACATTTGTTTTACCTTGAAGTGTGAAACAATTTACTAAACCTTTGATGTCTTTTGATTCTCTATCAAAAGTGTAATAAAAAATGACTTTGATTATTTTACTACTGGTTCTGTGTAGCATTGAAATTGAGATAACAATTGACGAGTTTGAATAGTATTGATGATTAATTGAGCGATAAGGAGCAAGTTGTAAAATGAATTACGTTACTCTTTGATTACGTTTAATGAGCAATTATCAAGGTTTGATGAATGTTGACTCGAGTCAATTTGGTTAGATTGTGATAAACCAAATACACACTGGTTGTACTTTGGTTGTTGTGTGAAGTTAAATGTGAATAAAAAGTAAAAGTGAAACTCACTGAGTTATGATTGGCTGTTCTTTTTCAGTTGGTACAACAATGTATGGTCCATCAGGTCCGACTGGCAGCGCAACATCAATTGATCTTGATCTTTGCGCTTTAACTGGTGGAAGCTCACAAATGCCAATCTCGGGTTGTTGAGGAACTTGAAGGTATGATGAATCAACAGAAGCTGATCGACCCGATTTGGTTCGAATAGGAACTTCAAGTGAAATGAAAGTTAATCCCGAGTCTTCTTCTTCCGTCGGTTTCTCAACCTCCGGAGCTAAACTGAGAATCACAGTTGGTAATCCTTCAATGCACTCACTGGTTGCATCCTCATCTTCTGGTTCTCCCGTGCTTGATGTACGGACACGTGGTGAAGTAGATTCATTGTCACTCTCTTCTCCATCAGAAGAGGCTGAATTGGCGCTTGATATGGGTGGTGATACTGCAGCCCTTTTAGCCAGTTCATAGGCATGTTGACAATGGAAACAGTCACGTTCATGGATTAGACTTGAAGAGCTTGAAGTAGCCGTTTTACGAACCAACATGCGCCACTTGGGAAGCTCTAGAAAAATAAAGGCTCTATGATAGGTTCGTCTTGAATTTGCTTTCGAAGCCGCCTCAGCACGAACTGCAGCAGCAGCAGCTGAATCAAAAGACCTTGAACGACCCGATTTCGATGGACTGTTCAACAGTGAGGCAGGGTCAGTGGCAACAGCCAAACTTGCTTCAACTCGGTTCATCAAAGGTGCCAGACTGTCATCAGATTCTGGCGTTGCTGCAGCACTATTGTCTTTGCTTCCATTGTTACTGTTGTTATTGCTATTATCTGAATCTTTGCATATCAATCGAGTTCCAACATCAAATTGGTCCATTGATGTTGGTGGCACAAGTAAATTTAAACTCGGTTTTGCAAAAGTAAATGCACTTGCACCACTCGTCTCTCCTCCATCGGTACTGCCAAAAATAGTCTTGGTAGATCCAGGGGAAGAAGGTGAGTTTTTGGTTGAATCTTTGGGTGATGAATCCTGCTGGTCTTTTGGTCGACGAGAAAAACTTTCTCTAAATCTTTGCATGGTAGTTGGTTAAAGTGGTGACAATTATGGTAATTGAAAAGTCGACTAAAAGAGTAATGACATTTGCAATATTGTGTGTGAAGAACAAGGTTGAAAATGAAAAATGATAACAACTTGAAACAACCTTTTTCTCCTTCTTCTTCTACTTCTACTAAAGATAATTACTTATGATAATAAATGTTGTTGTTTATGGTGATTCTGATGACAGCAATGATAACCAAATAATAGATTATGATGATTGCTCTTGTCTGCGACATGAACACTGATAACACAAAGGAAAAGTACACTTTTCAAGGATCAATTACTCCTCTTTGATTTCATTCAAATTGTGGTTTTCATTTCACAATCAAAAGGTTGCTCAAAACTTATTGCTTTACATTGCATCATGGATCGTTGAGGTTTGTAAATGATGAAAAAAAAAGATGATGTCGATCAATTTTTCTTGCACATGTTTGAAATGCTTGGAGAAAACTTTTTCCAAAACAAATTCTTTTTCCATTTACACTTGCTATTGCATCCAGTCAAAGACTTATCATGATTGTATCCAATGTGATAAACAAAAGGCTCAGCAAAAGTAAACCTTGTAAAGCGTAAAAGAAGCAACTAAATCCATCTTTGAATCAAATTGTTGCAAGGCTATCAACTTTTCAATTGACTTGAGGTTAACCACAAATTCATTTTTAATCACAATTGATGAAATTTAATGAAATTCCATGTTGATGTTTTGCAAATCAATTATTGATATTGTTCAGCAAAGATGAAGCCGATATGATTTGAATCATTTTCTTTGATAAACAAAAGTAGAAAAACCTTGGATGTGAAATTGATTTTTGTATCTCTGGTTTGCACAATCAACAATATTATTTTACTAAAAGTTTCATTTCTATTTTAAACTTGTTCATTTAATATCACATGCAATGGAAAAGAGAGATGACAAAATGTTTTTTCTTTCTGTTACATTGTTTAGCTAATTGAACTGATGAACTTTTGAAGATTACTTGAACACACAAGATTCAGATAGAGCACGATATCGTTGAACAGTTCAACTGATCAACTGTCCCAGGATGTTGAATAGAGGAACTTTTTTTTTGACTATCTTCTGATAATTCAGGTTCACTTTGCTCCCTCATGTTTCTCCTTAGCTTTACTTGAACTCCTTTTTTGCCCTGTCTCAGTGGTCTGCCTTTCGATCTCTTCTTTCTTTCTTTCTCTCTGTCTCTCTCTCTCTCTATTTCAGGTAAGAATTGCAGGAGGCAATGAGTTGCGAGTGAGAAGGAAACTTTATCGAACAGAAAGGAGGAAAGGGAGTTGAGAAGAGAAAACAGAGTCTGTCATAGTCACTCACTATCTTCTCTTACTATCCAACGTAGACACTCTCATATGGAGTGATGCTCAGCATTGAGGAGCGCGTTTAGTTGGAAAGTAAAAAATAATGAGAGTAAAATGAGTCCATTGAAAAACAGAGTTACATGCTACTATTTAGCCCAGATGATGCCATCTCGTGAATGAGAATGATGACAATCATGAAAATTCGAAAAACAAAAAGTCAATGATTAATAGGAGAATGCTCCATGCTACTATTGCCGTTTTGGCGCTTTCTATCGTAATTTCCTCGCACTCAACCGGTCTATAAATTTTTTGACATAAATGTTGGCCTAAGATTTTAAAAAGCAAAACTCAAACCCATGAAAATCTTATTAAAACGCTAAAAAAGACAGAAAAAAGAAAGTATTGTAAAACTTATAATAGAAAAATTACACATTAATATTATTTTATTTATTGCAGCATGTACCTATGATATGGTATTACTTGCGTGTACCTTAATAAGTTTTTTCAGACTACTTTATGATTTAGCATTCTTAAACCTCAAAACACAAGGCACACATTAGTTATTTAGTAATTAATTAGTTCCAACCAACTACTCGGTATCAATCATCATCTATATTTTACTCTTTTTTATTTAAATTTCTCTGGCACACATTGTAAGACCTACTTATTTTCGACTGCCCACGCGAAAATTAACCATAACAGACATTTCTATGATTATTAATTCATTGTATTTCTAATATATGACAATAGTAATTATGATTTAGTAAATTTCATAAATATATTCAATCCTTCAAAACAATAAAATGTAAGGAAAATTTGTATTCAATATTTACAAACCCTGGATACCTGGATATCTTATAATTTTTATAACGATATTATTTTAACAAGCAGCATTATCTTGGTTACCTAATCTGTTTATTACTCAACGAATTTCTGTTATATTCTATAACCAGTGATGATATTAATTACAATATGTGCTTTAAGAACTTTATTGGATGTGTACTGAATTTCACCTAAAACTTACTTTCCAAGTCAATATTTTAGCTGGGGTTGCACGAATTAACATTGAAAGTTTTGTTAAATAAAATAATCATACAGATAAAATAATGCTGAAATTTTATATCAAACAACTTACACCCATCCGATATACTATTGCCATCTATGTTCTTTGAAAGAAACTTATATATTGATTTCCTCATGATCCAATAGTATTGAGTTAAATTGTTTCAAACGCAAGTTTTTAGATGCTATGACTATCATAAATAATTGACGTCTAATTGTTCTTTTTTTCTCTTATCCATTATTATTTTAAGCAAGATGCAATATGAACTAGAAAAAAACTTCCATTTCAATAATAGCTATAATCAATGTTTACAATCATGTAAATTATTATGTCACGATTCTTGTACCGCTAACTGAAAAAAATAAGTATATAAACGTCAATTATTTCAATTATTGAGTCCTTAAAATTAATAATATCTGGGTTCAAGTTCACTATAGGTATGTATTGCCGATTGTCTGCTATGAAACGTCTAGAAACAGAAATGAGTCTCGCCAAGAATACGAAATTTTTATATGCAATCTACAAGCTATTTATTCTTAATTGAATTAAAGCCTCAACGCTAATCAAAGTTCTGATGAAACATGATCAAACTTCAAACCTTCAAAAGAAACAAAACAGTGGGAAATGATAAAAAACAAACAGGCATGAGGGAATCAAAGTCAATAAGGTTGGCAAGAAGTTTCATTTAATTGTCAAATTAGCAAACATGTATCAAGAGTGTTGAAGAATGAAAAAATTGAAATTGATGATAATTGAAGCAAACATGAGAATTTATTGTAAAAAATTATTTTTCCCCGTCTTTTGATTAATTGTTTTTAATGAAGGCTTGATTTATTTAACAATCAACCAAGAGCATAAAATCATTCACAAAAAATGAAAAAGTAACCGAAAGTTTAGTAACCTTGAATTGTTAACGACTTTCCTTTTTTGCTCCATAAAAAGTATTCCATTATCTTTAGGTATTTTGATGTTTCATGTTAATAATTCAAATTGAATATAATATCATCATTTATCCGTTTAGATGTAAATGATGTCCTGGCAACATCGGATAAAGAACAGGAAGAAGACAAAAAGAGGAGCAAAAAGTTTTACCTTCATTGAGAAGAAAGAGAAGAATAAAAGTTTTCTTGATGCTTTCAACATTAATGGTTAACAGAGCAACATTATCATCTTCATCTTGAATTCATCTTTTCTACTTCTCAATATATCGAGTTCTATTTTCCTTATCCATCACCATCATCATCGTTATCAACATTATATTGTATAATATTTATCGACCAAAGAATAATGATGATACTGATGGTTTTCTGTAAACTTTTTTTTGTCTTTATTTTCCATCTTCATCTTGGCTCTGATTCCAACCAAAACACCGAAGATATTGAAAATGAGCAAACAAGAAGAGACTGAAAAAAACTTTCTTTCCTTTACTCATGTAATAAAATGTAGCTTATGATGATATTATCGTGTAACATTTTATAATAATATCGTGTTTGAATTGGATTGATAAAAAAGAAGATGAAATGAAGAATAAAAAAGATGTAAACCTGCAAATGGTAAGTTGAACTTGAAGAGGTGAAGAAAAAAAACTAAGAGTTAAGTATTACAATAAATTTGGAGTGAAGAAAGAGTAATCTGTGAGAGAACGAAATGTTCGTTAAAGATGATGATAAATAAGATGGAGTAGAAGAAAGTAAAGAAGAACTTGCTAATAGCATGAAATCAAAGTTGTAAACCAAAATTCTCAAGAGCATCGTTAAAAATAGCAGTGAAACTGGAAACATGAAACGTTGAAAGAAAAGGAGAGTAAAAAAAAGTCCAACAAGAATGGAACTGAAAGCGTGAAAGAAAAGGTAAAAATGAACAAAAAATGAGTAAAGATGAGTAAAAATTGTAAAGTCCGAGAAGTTTGTTGAAAGGAGTAAAAAAAGAAACTTGAGTCATGAAACGAATTTTTTTCGTCGAACAAAAGAAAAGTTTCCAAATTGAATGTAAATGTTTCAATTTATATGCAATTAATGTTGTAATTGAGAGATTACCCTTATCAAATTATAGTTTACAACTTGATATCATTTTTTCCATTTTCTTTGCTCAACGAATTTCGATTATAATTTCATTTATCATCCCTACTGGGAGTCACATTTATTCATCATTTTCTTTCTACCAATTAATTCTCTATCAGCTATTTACGCATTTTGATTGTCACCTTTGAATGGATTTTTTTTCTCTTCTTTTCTCTGATTTTCTCACTTAACGCCTTCTCATTTCAACAAAAGATTTATATAATAAATTGTTATTATTTGACAATTGAAGTCAATGCTTTGACATTTTTTTCTCACTTCCATCAATACTTTGGTTTACTCGTTTATTATTAAATTGTGGTCGCTAACTTGATTACTTTTACGCTTTAATATAACAAAAGGCTTAGTAGGCACATGATTGATTAATGGTCACTCTTTCTTGACTCTAGTTTTGCTCTTTAAATCTTCAATCACCACTTCTTTTTTGGGTTTTGTCTGATTTTTCATTTCGAATCTTGTTCTTTTTTTACAATCGATTTTATCTCGACCAGCATGAATAACGACGTGCCAACAGGTTTACAGACTTGATATCAGCTTCTATTGTAAAGGCAAGAAGTGACAGCAACATGCTGAGTAAAACACCAAACACTCAATAATTGAATAAAATTGATTTTTTTGTCGACTTTCTTTTCTCGACATTTTTTATAAAAGGCAGTTTTATTGGATCCAAGAATCATCTTTGATGATTTATTTGCAACATTGAGTCGCATCATGTCTGAGTGAAAACTTAGGTTAAGGTTAACCTTTGAAAAGAGTTTTATGCATTCATTAATAACTCATCTATCAACTGTCGAAGCTTGTCAAAAGTTTATCGCCTTTTCATTTCACACCTATGATCATGACTATATCACGGTTAAACTCGAAATTTATATCTTCTAATTATGTCTATTAGGAGTGTTCCAAGTCAGGGTGAAATTGTGTCTCAACTAAAGTCGACTTTTCCCCCCATCATTTTCATAATCATGACATAAAACTGTCTAGTAATAATCTGTTAATCAGAGATTATTACATGAAATACTTTTGATTGACAGTTGGTTAACAACATTATCTATTGATCACAATGGGAAAAGATGCACTTTAAAGCCAGAATTATTCAGTGGAACATGTCTGGAGAAGAAAATGTTCATCAGACAGTCTGTGAACTAGCACTTGATACTGATGTGCAATAATCGTAAGTAAAGGTTAAATATTGATTCAAGTTGATTCAAGTTTAAAATGGTCTTCTTAAACCAACAAATTCAAGATAACTTGAAATGAAATGATTCAATAATTTGACTCTAAATATCAAAACTTGAAATTGAAAAACTTAAGCTCATAAATTTTTTCGCTTTAAAAACCAATTAAAGAAGGGTTCCAATTCAATTCTCAAGTCAAACATTGTTGTTTATCCATCCAATTTAGCAGATTGTTTTCCAAGAATGAAAAATTTCTAAAAAAGCCAAGATGGATACAAACAGTCGAAAGCTTAAAACAGTGGAAATTCCGATAGTGAATCACTCAAGGAATAGGTTTATTGACCGTAAAACTCATGTTCACAGCAGTCAAGAATCGAAAGAAAATTAAAGCCAAAATGCAATCTTTAACCTTTTCTGAGGAAGCTTATTAATCTCAATTTAATCAGTTTGATAATTCAACAAATTGAACAGTTGAAGGTCAGAAACAATTGGTTCGTAAAACGGATTTACGGATAAACTTGCATCAGATGCCAAATGGCAAGTGTCAAGTTTGTTATCTAAAAAGGATCAAATATTCAGCATCCATCAGCATAAAATATTTTCATGGTTGGAGACAAGACAGAAGGAAGAAACATCGAATGTGAAAGATTTAATTCGCTAGTCAAGAAGTGATTGAATAAAGAAGAGATGGAACTAGTGAAAATTCAGTGGAAAACTAATCGAGTGAAACGCCAATGGAACTCTTTCCATTGTTGTATAACAAGATGGGTTGAATGAAGGGTAAGAAGAAGAAGAAGAAAGAGTAAAATGGTGAAAAGAGAGTCAAAGTTGAAAGATAAGTTACCATGAAGAGAAAGAAAGAAAAGTCTGAAAATCATTCAATT
Source organism: Tetranychus urticae (assembly GCF_039701765.1). Lineage (NCBI taxonomy): Eukaryota > Metazoa > Arthropoda > Arachnida > Trombidiformes > Tetranychidae > Tetranychus > Tetranychus urticae. Next base: position 15,647,957 of record NC_142958.1, on the reverse strand, counting down.
GATTTTATTTTCTTTTCCAATTCAACCTTATTCCTTTTCTTGATAACCACCACAAAACAGCCTCTTTGATTAACCTGATTTTCTTTGCAGTTCATAACCATTTTTGAAGGTCTGATAAAGAGTCTAGGTAAAGAGACAGAATGGCAAGAGTAAAAGGAAACAAAAAGAGTGAAAGAGTCTTATGAAAGGTCATCAGATTGAAGATGAAATGGATGGGTAAACGAAAGAGTGACTAATGAAAATGAAAAAGAGATTCTGGTTCATTAGTTGAAGTGAAAATAATGGTGGAAAAGAGTGTCTTTTTTCCTACCACAAATCATTCCAAGATAAACTTGGTCATCATGAAAGTAAACGATTGAAGGCAACTGTTAATTTTTCCTGTTTCACCCCTTTACAGGGTTCAAAATTATTGTCTATGAAAAGTGTTTTTCGAGTAAACTCGAGAATAATAATTGCTCTTTTCCTCATTTCTGTCCAATGGAAGACGAAATGAAATTAAAAAAGGTTTAAACGAAAAACGATGTTCAACTGGAAAGAAACATCACTTGAAGAACACTTTACACAAAATTCAGATTCTGTTTACTACCAGTTGATGCTTGAATGCTTGGAGTTGAAATTATTAGTGGAAAGGCAAGAGGGAAAAAAAGTTTACTAAAAACAGACAACTTAATTGATTTGAAATCAAATGAAGTAAGGAGCCAAAATTGAAGGAAACTTGAGAAGACTAATTAGGTGATCAAGTTGATTAGATGTTCAGACGGTTAACATGATGTTTAATAAAGTGAGCTGGGAATGCAAGGAAAAAGTAAAGGGTTGAGACTAACCAAAAAGAGGTACAAAATGTTGACAGAAAAGGGAAAAAAGTTGATACAAGTTTTTTCTTCTCTTTCGACTTTTCTTTTCATATCTTTTCTTGGTTAACAAAGGATAGAGAGAAACCACAATTATATCAATACAACAATCAATATTGACCTTGGAAATGATTGATAATTAATTGGAGTGGTAAAGGAATAAGGAAAAGGTGAAAGAGTACAATTCAAGTTGCAAGGTATTTGGGTCAATATTGAATTATCAGAGGGAATTATTGGTGTTGATGGCAAGATTATAATGCAACTTCTTTTGCCAGTTACAGAAAAGTTCAACATGAAAAGGTAAAGATGCAGGGTTAGCTGTAGATAACGATGAAAAGAGAGAGAGAGAGAAAAGAAAAAGTTATCGAGAAAAAAAAGATTAAATGCTCGATATGATAATGGAAAGAAAATAATTGATGTAAGGTTGACATTATATAAATAAATAGACATAAATAGAGATGCTTATCATATCAACTTGCTTTAGTTTGTTTACAACATTTTTGTTACCCATCATTTGGCATTGCTGTTATTATTTGTTACAGTCAACTAAATGATTACATCTACAGTTGACGATATTTCATGTCAACATTGGGCAACACTTAATCATGGTGATCATCATTTTCCTTTTTATTCTTCATTTTCTTCTCTTGACATTGAACATAGTTTATTGATGGAAAAGGAAAAATTTCAATTTTCCATCTTATTCCATCAGACTGTGTAATTATCTGGAAAATGCGTGCTTTTGATAAATGAAGTTTGAGAATAACCACAGATAATGTCCAAACAACAGATGGACTGTGATTGAAGCTGACAAAATAGTTATCAATCGTACTTGACTGGGAGGCTCTTCTCAAAAAATTGTTGAATAGTGTCTCAGAATATTGAGGATTTTGAATTTTGTATTAAGAACTGCAGTTGAACAAGATCGATTTTTTATATTTGAAATAACTTGTAATGAAATTATCAATTGGTTTGTTTATTTTATTAGTCGATCTTATCTTACTTTGATGCTTTCCTATGACATTCAACTTATACTGGAACAATTTCATGTGACCATCTGATGAGTACATTTGTCCTTAATGTTGATAATTCGAAACTTTTTGGTTTAGTTTACTTGTTCAAAGACATGTTCAGTATATCTTTATCGTTCAGGTTTCCTTTTTATTACTTTTATCATTGATAATCAGCTGGAGGCAAGAAAAAGAATCATGAAAATGCTCATAACTGTAGAGATAAACTGTAATGTAATGATTATTCAGAAAGGTAATTGAATCAAAATTTTTATCATTTTTTTCTTCTCATTCTCTTGGATTATTTGCAATTGAAACTTACCTGATTACAAATGCAAATGATCTTCGAATACCTAGAAATTGTCATATAAGGTATGACTGGTAAAGAATGGAAATAAATCAATTTAGTCAATTTTTGAGCTTAATTATTAGAATTTTTTCTTTAATTCATTCTTATAACCGAAAGTGGTCCATTCTCAGCTGCTAAGCTGATTTTTTCTTTTTCATGGACAAATAATCTGATAAAATATTCAGAATCAAATTCATTTAACTTAGATTTAATCCTGCGTTTAAGGCTGTCGAAATTTGCAGCACACCAATTTTTAGAGTAAACTTTTTGTTTCAAATGTGCCCAAAACCTTTCAATTGACCTTAATTGCGGCACATTAGGTGGGTTTTGATCTTTTTTGACATATTCTATGGCATTTTTTTCGAGTGTTTCGATAGTTTCCTTTGCATAATGACTTGAAGCGCCATCTGGCCAAAACAAATATCGCCAATTTTGGTAATTTTTATTGATAAAAGGGACCAATCTTTTTTCAATACATTCGGTCCGATATATTTCTGAATTGACCGCACAATTTGCCGGGAGAAAAAATGGTTCAGAATGGCCTTTTTTGGAGATAGCGATCCAAACGCATAGTCTTTTTTCGAATTTTGACCTCGGGTTGAATCGGGTATCAGGACATACTTTTTGTGGGGAATTTGCTAAATAATACTTATTCAATTTCCCTGATAGTGGAAAGTAGGATTCATCATCTTCTATCAGGTCAATTTGTCCATTAACTGGCACTAATTCATTTGCCATCACTTTCAATCTCTCACGTTGACCAGGAGTTGATTTGGGTGCATCGATCCGTTTCCAGGCTTTTATACCAAATTTTTTCAATAATTCCTGGCAATAGATGAGGGAAATATCGAATTTTGAGGCCAGTTCTCTTTGTGAACCATTCCAACCTTCAGCAACTTTTTTGAAACGGGCCAATTTGCGCGCCGTCATTTTGATCGGTTTTCGGCCACAATTTTCATGATTAGTTATGTTTTCTTTTTCCGAACTCTTTTACCAATTCGATAGACTGCACCTAATTTGATTCCATGATCACTCAGTCGTTTACTGCATTCATACAAACTGAGTTCTGGGTGAGCACCAACAAAAGAAACTATGATATTTCGACGATCACTTAAACTTAGCACCATTTTAATTGAATAACAAAATGAAACTAACTTAAAAATGGTATAAAATTGAAGCCCACTAAATTTCTGTTAAAACAAGTCTAATTTGGTGACAATATGTCTAGACTGTGAGTCGCCATTAAATTTCAAAGATTTTATTTCCATTCTTTACCAGTCATACCTTATAACCTGTCCCTCTGTTTAACATGATAAGGGGAGAAAATTTTTGTTAAAATTCGAACGATTGTGATCTTTTTCTATATCATTCAATTTGTACACTTGATCAGCTTAGGAGATTCGATATCAAAAGTGTCATTAGTAGATGAAAGTTCAACACAATTCATGTTTATTGACAAAAATAGAATTTTTTCAACTTTTTTAGTTTTGGATCTGAACAAAATTATGGTTTTAATTGAAGTAACCAAATAGATATATATCTATTTATTGTTGATAATTATGGATATGGGAAATATGTGGAAAGGAGAGAATGATGATAGAATGAGCTAGAAACTCAAGAATTATTTAATGCGAATTTCACTTATATTCGTTTGTCATATTTCAAGGTCAAGGTCATCCAAGGTCATTTGTCCGAAATCGCTCCTAACAATGTTAGAGATCAAAATAAGGTCACATAATAATTTTCCAGGTCGATATTTTTTGCTAATATTCAATGATTCCACATCAATCATTGGCTAAAGTACTCAAAGAAAAGTTGGAAAATATGTATGTAAAGGAAAAAATATACCAATATAAATCATTGTAGATGAAAATGGATGTTAATGTGCATTTCCATGGCGAAAGTCGATCGATCTGATTTGATCATGAGAAAGAAGATGGGACGCTCTCTAAACTTCCACTCGCGAAGGAAATTCGGCCAAACTTTTCCTCTACAAAATAGATGGCCGTGGACAATGGGGCTTCATTCCTGATGCTCGTGATCATATAATGAAACACTGTCTAGTTGATTGAAAATTTGTTGATTTGAATGTTCGACCAAAAGACCCTGTTGCAAAAATAATTATGATGTATTACCATATATTAAATACATAGAATACCGATTTTAGTATAGTGCTTATAACTAATAACAACACTCTACAACAATATATGTTGAATGTAATGAATTGAATTCGCCTAAAATTTTGTCATATTTAATAAATAAAATATTATTATTTATCTTGAAATGATTTCTTATTGTTTAAATTAATTCGAGGATTGATGTAGCAACAATGCACGGTCCTTGCTATCGATAATTTCACGCTCTTTTCGGCATGAGTGAATGTCTGATCGATCAAATGAGCCAAATACTACTTAACACTAATTGCGAAGGTTAATCGGATTATAAGACTAGCACCAACAGTAACAAATATTAGTTGAGATTTGCGCCTTTCTATCACCATTCTCTCCTTTCCCCACTAATATCCATAATTATCAACAATGAATAGATATATTGATAATGAATAGACAATGAATAGACAATATATCTATTTGATTACTTCAATTATAAACATAATTTTGTTACAATCTGAAACTAAAAAAGTTGAAAAAATTCTATTTTTGTAAATAAACATGAATTGTAAGCTTTAAAAAGTACAGGGCATTTCAGCTATTTTGTCCAATGTTAAACGCTAATTATTCAGCTCTTGAATGAACTAGGGAGATAGTATTTTATTTATGGGAGTTTCTCAGGTACTTGTTTGCTATATTTCAAGGGCAAGGTCATTGAAGGGCATTTTTCGGAAATCGCTGCTGATCATGTTAGACCTTGTATTAACCTCTAACATGATCAGCAGCGATTTCCGAAAAATGCCCTTCAATCTCCCTAGTTCATTCAAGAGCTGAATAATTAGCGTTTAACATCGGACAAAATAGCTGAAATGCCCTGTATAACTACATAGTTGACAATCATTTAACACAAATAAGCTTATGATAAGATTTTAGGCTGGGTCAGGTTGGACATGTTGGGTCACCTCCGAACCTTTATCTACTAATAGTGTCAACCTAATGGACGAGCTGAAATAAATTGAATGCTAGAGTTTAGCAAGTATTCAACCGCGAAAGGCTAGAATTTTATTCAAAGTAATGATATTAACTGCAGTAACACGCAAAAGTCCAGATAGATTAAATTTGAATCAAGTACAGGTTTATAAATGTATCTTTGATATTAATAAACATTGTTTTTTTTACTCGAGTCACGCTATTAAAAATGAATCCTGTTTCAAAGTACATGATCAACTATGTGTTCAGTTGAGTTCATTTTCTGAATCTTGTTACGTCTCATGGAAAAGTTGATTCATTTTTCAGATTTACTCGATTTATTCGAATACTTTATTATTGAGATTATGAAAATTTCAATAAGAGCTTGACGAAACTTGTGTGACCTATTGAGAATGAATATCCCAATACAACAGTTTTGCTAAGAGTTTCACAGATTCGCTATTATTATAACACAAAGTTTTCCTTTGTTGTCAGCATGCAATATGCTCATATGAATGATGAATTTAATATCTTAAGATAACCACGCAATTTCAGCAGAGATTGCTCATTCAAAGCATTTCTCAAGTTTCTTTTGTAATAAAAATTTCAATGGATTTGAAAAGTTTTTGCAGCTTTCTTGTATCAAACAAGTAATAGATGGAAAATTGAAAAGGACGGAATGTGCCTCATCTCTAGTCATTCCAGATTTTTAGTCGAAGATTGTCGCTTAATTTGTAAGTACTTTGCAGTTGATGAATAAACCAAACAATTAAAAAGCCTATTAGCTATTGACTAATGAAAGCTTGTACCTTCACAGTTTGTAAGGATTTTGCATCAAAGTTGAATTTAAAACACATGCATTCGAATAGATTAGAACAAAAAGTTTCAAAGCAAAAGAAAAGAATATTTTCAATGGAATGAATGGCACAGAATGAACCTGAATAATATTATTAATAATAAGTGAAACGAAATGAAAGCAGAAATTCACTGTTTACTTTGGGAATAATTTCTTTTTTCATTGCATTTGAATCTAACTTGCCTAACAAAAGGGAATTGAAAAGTTTACACGATATGATTTTCTTTGCTGAGTTGAGGTTAAATTATAGTTACTGTTTCAATTAAACCTGTTGCAAGTAAATAATGTAAAAATGTAGTCGACTGATAGCGTAGTGTATAGAGACATGGTCTTAACAATTCTCAAAGCACTTGGGTCTTTTGTTAGCAAGTATGCAGTTCAATGATAGTTTAATTTTGGCTGACTCCATGACTTCCCAACTGAAAGTCCAGTCAGACTAAAAACTCTTTGGAGTGAGTATTGTTTAGACTATGGAGACAAAGTTTACTGTTAAGCTTAGTGTTCCCTAGTTTCGCCTGTTCCAGTACATCACAGAATACTAGCCCATGGCATGTCATCTCAAGGATCAAAAGACTGGAGAATAATCAAATGATGAGTCTCCTTAAATAACGATACTGATCTTAAAGTGAGAAAAAATGAGAGATAAAGAGTAAATCGTTAAAATAAATGCCCATGAAAAGTTTTTACGGTACATACATGTAGATGCTTTTTAGCCGGAATGGGCCCATGTATAACAGTTACCGAGCAAGTTTTGTACTAAAAAATGTTCAGGAGATGAATTTCTCTAACTTTAACCCACATGTGTTGTTGATAATTTTGATAATCGATATTTCATTGTTTTTTACATTGTAAACAGATCTATTGATCCTAAAATTGCATTGTCGATCCTCATTATCACAGCCTCATATTATCTAACCCAAGTTTGTTTCTAACGGTTTGGGGTAAAACGAGAATTTAACGGCTGAACAGAATTGTAAACTTTAACTGTTGTGATTATTTCGATTTCGAGGTTTTTCTTTAAATAAAAGCTTTGAAACTAAAACTAAATACAGTGCCAATAACTATATTGTTATGCTAATTGTTAATGATATTCCATATTATTTTTGGAAAATTTAAGTTTGGATTGATGATATAATAGCATAAAAAATGTGATTTTAATCAAGAGAAGTCTGCACTGTGTTTTTCGTTTATAAAAAATCGACAAAATGAGATAAAGTTTCATGCTTTCCCTGCTTTTCAGGCAACATCGATCAAATACAGTTTGATTGAACATGCCACCAACATGCATGATTACTGCTGAAAGTTCAATTTTTCCCATCTTTAGCTATTTTTCATCCATTATTTCCAATCAAGTGTGTATATGTTTATACATGTTTTGGAATGAGAATTTAAAAGAAATTCCAAAAGTATACTTAATAAGGAATAAAAAGATGGAAAAAAGTAATAAGGCGATAGCTCCAAGGAATTTTCTGTTATTCGATTCTACTTTTTCACTGAATACCTTCATTGTCTGGAATAATTTTCTCTGACAGTTTTTTTCCAACGAATCGCCTTAATTGTTTACGATTTCACACCTTTGCTTGTCAGCCTTAGTTGGGATAAAATAAGCTGTTGTGTGAAGAAAAAAACATTGAATTATTTTCGTTTCTCATTCATTGGAAGCTTCATTAAGCTTGCATTATACTAATAATATATTAATATTTACTTTTTATCAACATTCTTGCTTAGACTCATTTTTCATTGGGAAAAGTTTTTTATTCTCATTTTTCAGTTTCCCAGTTTCTCATTTTGTTTACTCTTTCATCCACAAGTCAAAGTTTAGAAATGAAAAATGCTTCAGGCAAATTCACTCTAACCAACATATTACATTTCAACGATAATGATCCATGATTACAATAAATATCATAAGTTAAAAAGATCTGGTCAGTTTGGTAAACAACCTTGAGCAATCCATTTCACTAAAGACTATCATTCTTGAAAACAGAAAATTGTTTCATGGAATCTGTGTTTCAAGTGAAAAGAAGAAAAAACTGTTTGGACAAAATTTCGATTCACTTTTGATGACGATGAAATTGCGATTTAAATCAATGTAAACAAAAAGTGTAACAACAGAAGTTGGAAACTGTTGGTTTTTTGTTTGAGAAAATTGAATGAACTTTGGCAAGGTAAAGTGTCATCTATTAGAATAAATTTGCCGTCGAATTTTCATGCTCAATTCTTTTATGTTGCAGTTGAGTTTCCATTTCAATTCCGAGTTCATCTCAAATGGTGTCATCTTAACTTGGTATGAATCAGATAATAGAATGATCAAAAATAGTGAATCAACAAAAAAAAGAAATTAGAGTTTTCATTTTGATCCAAGTTTATTCAGGTTACAAATGACTTGACAAATGGTCAAATGAAAAGGAAAATTTATCCATTTTCTCATTCAGTTGGACTTTACTTTACAATATTGTATACTTTGCTCGGTTCAACGAATTATTTTGGTCATAATTCAATCATGAGTTAGCCTGAAGCAAAGCTATTTTTGTCAGAAATTAACACCAAATTATTGTTCGATAAATGCGGGAATGAACCAAAATTCTGTGAGTAAATAAATGAAATTGATATTTATTTGAACCGGAAACTGATTGGGACGCAAAGTTTGACAGAGAAAATACTTCAAGTAGAACTTTTTGATTTCCGATTCAGTTCAGTTCAAGGTGAGTTATCGAAGAAAATCAAATTTTTATGGATTTTCTTTTTAGGAGGCAAAAAGTTGATATCATTTGTTGTGAGATTGACTTTATTTCAACTTGAACTTTTCCAAAAAATGAATGAAAAAATGAGAGAAAAGTGAAACCTCAAATATTCATCAATTTTTGTTTATAAATTTAAAATTCAGGGACAGGAAATCAATGGAGAAAATAGATTTACAATGAACTTTTCTCTGCATTTTCTCTTTTTGAAACATTTCCATCAAAGACCTTGAAACTTCAACTTTACCATGAATTATTTTCTGATTGACATTGGAATGTAAAACACAATTGTGAAATTTAATTCCAAATGCTGAAGAAGAAGGAAAAAAAACTGTTTGAACCTTTTTCCAACTTTTATTTGATTCACATTCAATTCTCAAAGGTATCTTAATATCGGATTAAATTGTGGTAAATGGATTAACGTTTCTCAGCAAAATTCAGTATTTTATCATCAATTCATCTAATGCAAATTGAATGAGAAAATAGCTAATAATGTTTCAGTTATCACAAATGGTTAAGTTTTATTATGATATTCACCTGGAAATATTACATTTTAATGAGCTCATGAGAAAATAAGTATTGGAAACAGAAACAAAATTGCAAAACATATCATCAAACAGGGAATTGTTTACATTTTATGAAATAAAGAACATGGAGTAACTTAGAAACAGCTTATTTTCATATGCAAAATCAGTAAAATATTAGAATCAGAATTTCTGCAACATAATTACAATAAACTTTCTCACGAATAAGGTATGCTACAGACTTCAGACTTAAACCATGAGCTTATATCGATTGAAAAACCACAAGTTCGAACGCTCAAGGTTATTCAAAATCAATTATTTACTTGACCTTTAATTGACATTGAATGTCATTTTCCGCATCCGCAATTTTCAGATCAGATAAAGGTAGTCAAATGATAATAACTCATTCTGGCCACAGGATATGAGCCATTCCATGCCGTTCAATGAATCGATTTCTTTGCTAAAAATTACTTTTATCTATCCAATTGTAAGAATTATGAATATGTGCAGTTTCAGAAAATAACATTTCAATGTCAATTAAAGGTCAAATAAATAATTGGCCTTGAAAAACCTTGAGCGATCAAACTTATGGCTGAAGATCTGTATAAGATCATGGTTTAAGTCTGAGGTCTGTAGCACAAGCCATTCGTGGTTATGCCTGCATGAAGGCGTAAAATGAAGAAAACGTCCGGTATAATACAAATTATTTGTTCCCAGTCCAATGCTAATCCTTCAATCCTCATCCTGTGATGCTAGAACGTTCTCTTCAACAGTTCAATCAACTTTATTTATATGCTTAACATCAATAATATCAGCATAAAATAGAGATTGCTGAGATTGGTAAGAACAATCAAAACGAGAAGATCTACTCATTATTGGTATTATAGTATCCGAAAAAGGTCTTTGTGAGTTGAAACCATCTTTAATCAATATTCCGTGAAAAAATTTTGTTGCGAGTAAAGAAACTCTTTAAGTGGTGAACATGATTTCTAGTTAAGTGCAAACTCATAACCGGTTTCACAGATACACCTATAATCAAGAGCAAAATCGTCTTGTTGATCTTCTACAATCCTTGTAAGAACACATATGCTAACATCACCCGTTTCGAGTGTGACATGGATTATCCACTTTTGATTGCCTCAAATGATGATAACTAACAATTCCTTTGTGTTCATAAGTTATACCTTTCTCAGATTGACTGATTAAATTGTAGATATTAACTTTAAGAATACCGGGCGTTTTTTCATTTTACGCCTGTTGCATAACTCACGAACAGTTGGTGCTACAGACTTCAGACTTGACCCATGAAATAACAGATTGACCTTGAATGACCTTGAGCGGTTAAATTTATCATTGTTCAATCTGTGAATGCTCATGAGTCAAGTCTGAGGTCTGTAGCACCAACCGTTCGTGAGTTATGCTTGCGAACAGGCGTAAAATGAAAAAAAACGCCCGGTACCTTGACGTGTTGAATTGGTTTAATAAATTAAATCTTCGAATAATGTAACCCGCACTGACACTTCTACTTTGCGATCAAGTTTTGCGTCTGAGGAAGCTTTGAATGGTTTAGTGGTTGTCCTTCAGATCTTGCGAACTGCTGTCGGTGATTTGTCCGCGTAAGAAACAGTTTTTTTTGATGAAAGTGCGTAATCAACGCTATAGATTAGCTGACTAGATTAGCTCTTTTTTTTCTCCCGTGTGCAGCAGTTGGCTCAGATGGGAAAAATTGAAAAAATTTCTGCCTGACAATTGTGTTAACATTGAACATTCTTGATGAAAAACGTGAATCAATAAACTTCCAAAGGGAATGCTCTTCATCTAATCATTGTCCAAAACTTTATATTGGTATTTGTCCAATCATTCAATTTTGATCCCAGCCAATGTTTACCCATTTTGTTGAGAAGAGAAGCAGTTGCACCAGTTTTCACTCAACCTTTTTTGTTTCCCATCCAACTCGAAATCTGTTTCCAATCATTGTTATCTTGTCCAGAATGGAATTGAATTGTTCAAAATTTTACCCATTTTTTTCATTAACTTTCAACTTGGAATTTCATTATCAGGGCAAATGTTAAAGGCAAGGTTATTCACAAGTTGAACAAATTTAAAAGTAATTCCAGTCCAACATGAACAACCATTACAGCACCCAAACAGGCAAAGAAAATCAATAAAATTAAATATCATTAAACAGTTTTTTATAAACATTGACAGTTATGTTAGCGGATTTCATGAGAAACAAATCTTAATTTAATTTCTTCACAAGATTAATGTTAACAATAATTCATCCTTATCATGTTCATGTCATGTCAGGGAATGCAAGAATAAAAGTGAACATTATCAAGGATTAAGAAAGAAATGAATCGAGAAAAGGTTACAAAGGGGAGAAGAAAAGCGATAAAAAGGCGATTCCAAGCAAGCAAAGGGTAAAGAGTTTTCCAAAAGTGAATGTTGGAAAAATATTTATCAAAACTTGACCCAAATTTTGATTGAAATAAATTATTGTATAAACAGTAGATTATTGAATGAACGAGAAAATTTTTCTCCTCTTTTATGCCATTCTCCTTTCTTCTGGTGAATATAAATAGACATGAAATCATCTAATTATTACAATGAAAATCAATAATCTTCTTTCACATGCTATTACAATATTGAAATTCATACCTTTCACTGGTCCACTGAATACCGTTAAAAGTCGAAAGTGAAAACTCAACCAAAATGAACCCATTTGGGTCACATCTTCAAGAGAGGCAAAAAAAGTAGCACGTAATGGGAGAGGAAAATGTGAGGAAACCTTTACGATTCAATTGAACTTTCCAAATGAATAATGTAAAGCATTTAATTTTTTTTCCTTCAAAAAATTTCTCTCGTTCAAGGGCATCCAAGACAACCTTGCTCTTTGCATTCATTTTTCATTGTCTTTACGTGATATTTGTCGATGAAATTTTGTTTGGTTAAACTTTTCATCGACTTTGAATAAACAAGATTACACATTTAACAAAATTTTCTGTTGAGTCTTTTTCACTTCGTTTAGTTGTTTCAATTTGAATATTTGAAAATTTTCCAACTTATTCGGTATTCAGATTCCATCTGTTAAGTTTATCGAGTAAAGGTTGGCTAATTGTGGCTTGATGAAAGTTGAAATGTTTATTTTTTTCTTTATCCTTTTCATGATAATCTTTCGCCAACAACCCCAATAAGTTAATCTGATCTCAAGGTGAAAAGTAATCTGTAAGCTCGTGGAATGATGAGATAAATCTGATGAAATTTGTTATTACATTGATCTTTGAAATGATCTCAGTGGAAGGAAAATGTTTATCCTCTTCTTTCCTTTTCATCATGAAAATGAATGCAAAAAAGAGTCAGACATTATTGATTCGATTGAGAATATGAAAGATTGACAAAAAGTATTCATAAAAATTTCGAGACTTTGATGAGACTCCAACAAAGCCAACTGAATGAATGGAGAAAAAAATGTTTATTTTCAAGTTTTGTCGTTTATTCAATTTTTCAGTTCAATACTTGTTCAAACCTTTTGAGATTAAAAAAGTATTCATTAGATTGCACTTAACCATGTTTGGCAAATTGTCGATGCCCAAAAGGTTTGATGAAAAAAGTACAATCCAAACCTGTAAACATTCATCTTGAAGAATGAAGTTTCATGGAAAAATAGAAATGACAAAAATAAATAGAGAAGATGGAGAAAAGAAGAAAAAAATGTTCATTTCATTACCTATTTTTAGCATCCATTTTTCTCGATTATTGTCTCGATCTCATTGAGCGATAATAATCATCCAATGAAATTGATAAAGGGAATTAGATTAAGTCTTTCAGTGTATTAATGAATCAATCGAGTTTCAAAAGAAAATCAAAGTCGATAAAACAAAGAAAAGAGAAGGAAAATTGTGAGCAAGAAAAGGTGGCGAAAAGATAGGAAAAGATGAAAACTTGTGATCACGTTTGATTCGACGATAATCTTGTGAGTTGTTCATGCTCATGATTGTGTGTTGAAATGCTGGCACAATTGATGGGATGTAAAAAAAAGAATAAAAAAGAAAAGCAAAAATTCCATCCTGTGTTTGTTCTATTTCCACAAACCTGCATCTTATCTGAATACTTGCACCTAATTTTCTCATCAGAGAAAAAAAATGTTTCCATGAAATTTGCTTCTCAAGAAAAGAAGCAAAACAAAGGTAACAAACAAGTTTGCATTAATCAATGTTTATACACAGACAATCCAGATGGAAATAAATCTTGAAAATTTCAAAAAATGAACTTAATCAAGGTGAACAAAAGCAGAAGCAGAAATTCATTTCAAATTGCAACTGTAAAAGAATGCAAATTTATTCGCAAAAATGTCGAGTTTACCTGTTGACAAAAGAGTTAATGACAACAATGGCAACAAAAATGCTCGACTTGAATACAAATTGTCGAGATTGGTGTTGCTTCACCATCCATTGAGATGCAAACAGTTGGACTGGATAAAAGTGTTGAAAAATGTTTCGTCTTTCGATGTGAATAGGATTGATTAGAAGTCAATAAAGGTAACAAGTTTGAATGAAAGGGCAAGAAAAAAGATTGAAACGCTTCCAACGTTTTCACTCCCAGTTTTTATTCCAAACTATTCCAACTCTTTTTATAACCTTTTCTTGGTCATGATAGACTTGCTTTTTTATCTACTATTGCAATACTTTGCACCTTTTCACTGTTACTTTTTTTTGTCAGACATTTTCCTTTGAAACTTTTCTTTTCTCACTGATTCATTGATCTGTTCAGATTAGAGCTTTAAATATTCAGTTTACCATTTATCACAATCAAAACTAACCTTTTCTTGACACTTGTAACTCCTGTGGGCAAACGAAAAGGAAACCTTCAAGTCAATATGTTTCTATTTTATTCAACCTTCATTTCACCATTGAAATGCAATTTTCACTTCCATTCAGACAAATGGTTCATCATTACTTTGCTCTTTATTGATTCTTGTTATTATTTTCACACAAAATTGAAACAAAATCGCAATAATTGAGAAGCAGTTGCACAACGAAATCGAATAACTTTCGAGAAAAAAACCTGACTGTCATGTTAATTTGTTCACACTATGAGATGAATGAATAAGTAATTAGAATGGAACCAAGACAAGAAAATATCCCAATTTTATTTTCGCACAATTTCCCAAATTACTCAGTTCCATGTTAACAGTTTTGTGTAACACATTATTTATCGATGTTCATTATGATTGTTACAAGTCAATAACAGAACATATTTTCGTCTGGAATAAAAAGATGGAGATAGAAAAAAATAATGAAAGGTGGAACAGAAAAGAAGGTGAAATAGCAACACCATTTTATTTCGATTGTTATGGTAATTTTTTGTATTTACCTTTAAAATTGTTATAAGATTAGTTGTTAACCATAACAATGTCTGAATTGGTTAAACTGATTAGACTCAAAATGGGTTCTTGGGAATGAAGCAACTCGAGCTGTCAATGGTACAGAAAATTAAAAGTCACTTACTTGTAAGAGAGCTTATACCCAAGCGGTTTCGTTTCCATTGAGTTGAATGTATATTCATCAAGAATGCTGACCAGGTTAGTCTCATCGTATTCATCTTGACCTGACTTGGGAGCATCACTATCCTCAATTATGATGGTGGGTAAAGGTGAGGGTTTTGAAGGAGTTGGTACTGTTGAGGGTAAATTGTATTCCGTTTTAGGCAAATAAGTTGCAGTCAAAGTTGAACTTGAAACTGGATCCACTGGACTGGTTACATCAGTCAGTGGGAAAAGTGAAGTAGTCTTGGCTGAGGCAAGTGCCCGAGTACTTCTAGCAACCGAGGAAGAGCCACTAGTTATGATTTTACGACGGTTACGACGTACACTTGGTTGTCTACTGTGAGTTGAACTTGACATTTTCACATTCATCTAGTGTAATCCGTTTTGCAGTTAAACTTGACACAAATCACAGAGTAAAATTGATGAACAAAAGTTGTCGCTTCAAAAAATGATGAAATGAATAATTATTTTTGCACAGAAAATGGAGAAAACAAACAATAAAACAAGCAAAGCATCCATTATCCATCATCACATTGTTATCAGTGGAAACGTTATGAGGCATGGAATGTTTAGAAATGAAAATATTTATTTTTACTTTCACAGAGCACAATGTTGATATTTTATTGAACATGTTTCCTCATCATGGCCATGATCAACATAATCAACAACCATAAGCTATACCCATGGTTATGAATATAATATTCATTGTTATTCCAATGTTTTTTTTACCTTTTTGTTTCTCGATTGTTAACTTTATTACATTGAAGCACTGAAAGGTAAGTTGTAAATCCGAGTATAAACAATCACTATTCTCATTATTAGAATTGTTTTTATCCTCTTCTGCTTCTTTTTATCTCTTGTTTAATTATGAATATTGAATCACTACCAATAATTAATAATAAATTGAACACAGATAATAGAGGGAAAATAGTGGAACAAAACTTTTACTCTTCATTTTGTTTACAATTGAAACTTGGACGAACAAATATTTAAACACTTTTATTTATACTTTGAATTACTATGAAAGTTGAACCTCAAAGTGCTTGTCTTTATTTTGTATTTGATTGTCATACTTTTGGTGGTGAAGGGTAGAATCCATTTCCATTGAAAATTGTTTTCCAATTTGAGTTTTGAAAACAAAATTTCGTTTTATTCAGAATGATGTTATCGTTGATCAATGATGAATCAATTTCTCCTTCTCTTCTTTTGGATCGAATCAATTTGAATCGATGAAATCCATTAAGTTCCAGTTGTTGCTTTAGTTGGATTACGGGGTTAATTTAATGTAAAGCTTGAAATTTTTCATGAAATTAAACATTGAAAAGAAGAAATAAGGAAAGTGAGACATTTCATTTAAAATTTATTGAAAATGCATGTTGATTGTTGACAGTGACACGAAATTATAAACTTGCTTGTAATAAAAGTTGATATCGGTTTAAACAATGTTTCTACATTACTCGGGGAACTCTGTCATTCTTTTCGAAAACTCGAACTTTATTTCTTCTTTTCTCATACCAATAATGTCATTGCGCTGAAACATGTTTTTGGTAACCCTGACAACTGCTGGATGATTCTTGCTTCTGGTGACCTCTATATTAAGTGAATCGAAGTGAATTTATTAAAACTTCAATTTTTGCGCTTAAAGCCTAACTGTAATGGCAGCTGGCAAAATTTCAAATAAACATAGTGTCAACGTACGAAATTGCTTTTGCACAAATTTCATTTGATATCTAATCAACAATTTACTTAGTATTTGTCCTTTTAAATAGCCTTTATTGCTTGTTCTCGCATAATTGTATCTGATTAATTAAATGACAATCTTGATGATGCTGCAAGGAAAGCAGTGTACAAGTTCAATCATAACAATTATTAATATATGCAATGGTAAAATGAATTGAAACGTGAAACAATTGATTTTTTGACTACCAGAAAGATGCTGCGCGTTTCTCAAGAATGTACTCTATTTATTTCTAATATAAGCATTACAGTGGCCGTAATAACTATTCTCTGTTTCGTATTTTGTCTATTTTTTTTCGTACCTAATAACAGCACCAATGTATTGAATGGCTAAGAGTAAATACAAAATTGAACTAATGTATTTAGATACTTCAGACTTTCTTACTCACTTCATGTACTTAAATAAAACTGTTTATTTGAGGATAACTTTTTAAAATTATTTTGCTATTTTGCTATCTGTCAATCCGCTGCAATAAACACCATTGAGAGTTAGTAGTAGTTTTATACAATAAGGGGTTAGATTAAGAATCTGTTCTTCGCTTAGCAGATCAAGGATGTTGTATAGATTAAAATTAGCCATGAGACTTGGTATACAAAGAGATAAAGAAGCTTTAGCATTTTGAATGCCTGGAGTGACTGGAGCGGATGGTGAACCTGGAGCGAACGAAGAACCTACAGTGGGTGAAGAACTCGAAATGCAATAATTGCCATCAAAAAGAAATACGATACGGATTTATCTGATTGCATTTTAACTTTTTTATGGTTAGTTTATTTTATAAGTTTGAACGAATATAAAAATCACTTAATTACTTTTCACAGTTTAATCTTTAATTGATACATTAAATTTTCAGGTAAAATAACCTTTTTTTCCCCTTTTGGCAATTTTAAAACACAATCCATTTTCATTAACCAGTTATGACAAATTCATTTTCAATTTGATTTGTTCATTTCTAATTTCATTAAAATTAATAAAATTAACCAATTTGAGAGGCAATTCAATCTCTTCAATAGAAATCAGTTCTCTGGACAAATAGTCAGCTACTAAATTCTCAATTCCAGGTCGGTATTTTACTCCGAAATTGTATTTGACCAATAAGAAAGCCCATGTAAATAACCGAATATTAAGTTTATTAATTTTTTTAATTGATTTCAGGGCAATATGATCAGTAATGACAGTAAATTGCCTTTCATAAAGATAATGATGCCAGAATTTAATTGATTCAACGACCGCTAAACACTCAAGATGAGTAGCTGGATAATTTTGCCGATAATTAGTCAATTTTTTCAAAAGTAACTGTAACAAATGAAATAATCAATTTATTGATTATCACTTAGTTGAAAGTTTGCATTTTTAATTTTGAATATTTAGTCATAGTAGTTGACCAGTGATAATGACCAATAATTATTACTACTGGTCAACTTCAGGTTAATCTTCTAGTTTATAGCTAATGTACCATTGAACAAGGTGATGATATATTCACACTATTAATTTCGAAAGAAGAGGAGGAACAAGGAGAATTATTAACTGAACAACGAAGTGATCCGTTTGTTCAATTCAAAATACAAGAAATGGAAGGTAAACACAAGGTAAAGGAAAGAAGCAAAAACATTCGCATCGAATGCGAGATGGGATATTGGAAAGGAAGGTAATAACCGAGTTTGGCGACACTTGGGTCCCAGTCCTGCCTGAAAACTTGATAACGAAAATTTTGGAATCTTATCATAATGATCCGATCTCTGGCCACCCCGGACCCTTACAAACTTATAAGAAAATTCAGCCTAAATATTACTGGCCGAAAATGAATAAAGACATCCTTAAGTTCGTCAAAAACTGTAATAGTTGTCAGATGAACAAACAAGGGCTAGGTAAAACAAATCCACCGCTGCATCCGATAAGAGTCGAAGCACCGTTTGAGAAGCTTGGAATTGACATTCTAGGACCTCTTCCAAAGTCTTCTGGAAAAGAATACATCATTGTGGCCACTGATTACTTTACTCGGTGAGTAGAGCTCAGGGCCCTTGCGAAAAAGAACGCCAATTCCACTGCAAAATTTCTGACTGAACAGATACTTAGCAGACACGGTTGTCCAAAAACTATTTTAAGCGACCAAGGACGTAATTTCATTTCCGAAACAGTCCAACAATTGAGTCGTTTCATGAATTCTAAATGGCAATTCTCAACACCTTACCATCCCCAGACAAATGGTTTGACGGAAAGAGTAAACAGGACTATCTGCCAAATGTTAATGCACTATTGTCAAGATGAAAATCGTGCTAAATGGGCAGAAGTGTTGCCATTAATAAACTTAGCTTACAATTCAAGTCCAAATACAAGCACAAAATTATCACCATTTTACCTGTTGTATGGGCGACAGCCAAATTTACCCATTGACGTAAAATTGGAGCCAAAAGAAAAGGAGACTTCTTTATCGGAATACTGTCAATTCATCGAGCAAGAGTGGGCATTGGTTAAAGACCATTCAGCTATTTTTTCAGAGGAAGCAAAACAACAGCAAAAACAAATTCATGACAGCAAAAAGAAGATCAGGACTTTTAACATCGGAGACTCAGTTCTGCGAGAGAAGAACATCCGATCAAACAAACTAGAATCTAAATATGAAGGACCTTACAAAATCACTGATAAAATTGGTGAAACAACATATTACATCAAAAAGGACGATTTAGAACCATTCAGAGTACATGGTTCACAGATCAAGCCATACATTCAAGAAGAAAAACCAACTGAAAAAGTAGTGGACAAAAAAGAAAGTAAACCATTTCAACTTAAACACAAGGTAATCCGAACAAGAAGAAACAGAGTTTCGCTGATATCTTTAGCATTACTTTACTTCATTGCCTTGGTTTGTGGGAATGAATACGGAACACCGTTAGTATGGCGGGAAACTGATAATAAATTTTTAGAAGGAAGAAGACTAGTAAACTACACGGTATTGCTAGTAGACCCATGTAACATCAAAAACGTAGCTATTTACACTCTGGATGACATGGCTAAAGCTGAATGGGTTAATGAGACAACCTGTGCCTGGGAGTGGATTAAAAACAAATCACCAAGCATAGGATCCGTAGAGACTGCACAAGCTTGCAAATATCTTTTCTCATCAAGCGAAAATTGTAAATCGCAAATTTCAGAATGTGTGAAATTCACGACGAACGTTGAAATATTAGCGGCAATAAGATTGCAGTGTCAGTACTATATAAGAGAAGGATGGCTTAAGATAATACAAGAATGCACAAAGGTATCTAAACGCTCGAGACGTGGCTTGCCAGCTGCCGCATATTTTTTCTACTCGCTATTTATGTTTGGTGCAGGTGCCGTGACAAGTACAGTCTTGTCTAGCTCGAAACCACAATCAAGCTCCGAAATAATGCATGATTTCATGAATGTAACTACCAAAGTATTAGCTGTACATCAAGATAATGTGAATGCCCTAGTTCGACAGGTTAAGCAGCTACAAATGGACATCGAGCAACTGCAAAACATCTTACCCATGACAGCATTTATGGCGGGTACTGTCACTTATAATTTGCACCGTATGCAAGAAATCATGGCAGAAACAGCCACCAGTGCTTTAAACACCGGTAAAATACCCTATTCAGCGATAAATTTCTTCAAGATTGAATTACCATGTGGGAGTGAATGCTTAATTGACTCCATGTCAAGAGCAAGTTGTTCAGCTCAAAATACGAATGATGAAAACTTTCTATCATTTTTATTTGATGTTGATGTAATAGCAGAAGAAATCGTGGTGCAAAAAGCAGATCCTTTCATACTCATTGAGGAGAGAAATGGTACTGAAATCTGCTTAAAAACATACGATGGTCCCGAATATGTCATAATCAACAAAACATCAACTGAACTCTGTGAAATCTCAAGAGAGGAATTAAATCAACGAAAGTTATTATTTGCTGGGAAAAACTGTAAAAAACCTCTTCACTTCGGAAAATGGAAATTATCAAACTGTTTAGAGACTAACAAGTACGTGGTCAAAGTACCGCAAATCAAAATAGTCAACGACGATTTTTACATCTATTGTATGGGGCATAATTTGACAATGTTTAACCTAACAAAACCTTGCTCAAATAGGATCTTGAAAATCTCTAGATCACTTCCCTTCGCAATCGATGGTAGTCCTTACACTGTTTCAAAAATAGTTGAATTAGAAACGGAACCAATAACAACCTGGTCTAACAAGATAAATTGGAAAGTCATGCCTTACGATCCGGAAACTGTAAATCTGGAGCCAGCACCAATTGAGCTTCTAAAGGGAATCCTAAAAGAAAATGAAAAGGCCATGAATGCTTCCGCTAAACCATGGTATCAACGTATAGTGGATGACTTGATCAACATTGGAATTGCAACTATTGCAATTTGTGTTGTCATCCTCATATTCTTTAAGTTGATAGAGTGTAGCTACTACTTGATAAGAAGGCCTGTAGTTGCTTTGACTGTACACAAAGAAGACTCAAATCTCCAGACCGACCCATTCATCGTTACTCTATGCCAGCGCATCAATATCGATAAATCCCTTTGACTTCTTTATATTAATATTAACCTTAGATTTTAATTATTCTCTTTCTCTTCTTGCACTTTCCTTTGCACATTTCTCTGCACAATTTAAGCATGGATGACCGAGCAATTTATAAATTTGTAAGTAGATACGCCAATGAACACATAATGTCTCTCTGGATTCGAGGTGGAATAAATACTCCCGAACAACATATTCACCACAGAATCGTATTAGAATATTGCAAGACTTTAATAAAACTTTGCGAAACAAGAGAACTGGCTTACAGAGCTAAGGATCAAGGAAATAGGGCTTTAGAGAAAAGATTCCTAAACAATACTAGATACTTATATGAGTATTTAATAGATTACATGGCGCACCACAAGGATCATAAATTACCTATATTCCCTTCCCGCATGTGCTCAGAATTTTTCGATGCAGAAAATATTGATCCCTGTGAAACCGTTCACACTTGATCTAATTCCTTTTCATTTTGTTTTAGAATGAAGCCTACTTACAAACCCAACGAAGCCCTCCTTGATCAACCTTATTTATATAATCTAGCACCTGATCGACCACCAGCTTGGCTAATCCTAAGAAGAGTCACCCACTTCGTTGTACTTACTCAATATTTAAAAGCACTTTTCTTCAATAATGGGTTTCCTAAAAAGACAGAGCTGAAAGGAAACTATTTCACCATTAAATCTACTCAATTAAATGAGAGAAAATATGCACGAGTTACTATTTCCTCCTATAATCATCGAAGATTGCATTTGGCTGTTGATAAATTCAAAGTAGAATTAGGTAACCAACGTTACAAATCAATCAAAAAGAAACATTGCGAAATATGCTTCAGCGGCTCACATCGTAAATCAAAATGCACCAATTGCTTAGCTTGCACCGCAACAGGTCACGAACTTCGAAATTGTCCCTTTCTAAATAAACAGGATCGGATGAATCAGACACAACCGGGGAAATCATCAACAAAAAGCAAGGGAAGGAAACAGGCCGCAGAAAGACAACGATTCTGTCAGCAAATTTCTAATCAACGTCCTGGAGAATATCTCTATTCTTGTCTCAATGATTTGTTAAGACTTGGACCTGAAAATGATAAGAAGAAAAATGTATCTTTATATGTTAATTGTAACTATCCGTCCTGTACTCTCAAAAGTGTGGCAATTGCAGGTCATTATCATAGTAGAAAAGGAGGAGCTAAATGGATCTACGCCACTAATGTTAAATTGATTCAGGAAAAGCTGAAGATGGAAGGAGCTAAATCTTTAGATGAAATCAAGAAAGATGTATTGCATCTTTGTAAAGACATGCGATTGCTCACTTTTGATAGCAAAGATGAGGCCTTTACCAGCCTTCAGATCACACCTAATGATTTGCTTATCAATGATATTGAACATGTAAATGCCAAATCGTTGTTTGGAAACGTTCCTCTGGAAAGATTAATCAGATTTTATTTGCCAAAAACTAAAGGTTTAAAAGACAGCAAACCAGATGAAATTATTCCAGAATCAGCCTTAATTGCGAGATATGTTATTCGCTTGTACAGAAGGTACTATCAAGTGTTAGAGCAGCACAGGAAAGCACCTGATGGTGAGACAGTGCGATTCTTTGACTTCAATGGGAAAAACGTTGAAGATTGGTTGAAAGAACAGGGACTGTTCCAAATAGCGGCCGGCATGTGTAACAAATGAAATAATCAATTTATTGATTATCACTTAGTTGAAAGTTTGCATTTTTAATTTTGAATATTTAGTCATAGTGGTTGACCAGTGATAATGACCAATAATTATTACTACTGGTCAACTTCAGGTTAATCTTCTAGTTTATAGCTAATGTACCATTGACTAATTATATTTCATCCAAGTTTAATTAACATTAATTAGCCAAAGTAATATTAGTTATAATTAATCATAAAGAAATCAATAGAGTGAGCTAAATTCAAATGAGAGAGTCAAATGGAAAATTAGTATAAAAAGAGTTCGCTTGTAATTGTAAAAGTCAAATTAACTTCCCAGTTCACTTCAACTAGTTCTCCAGCCACCGGTCAATTCTAGGTAGAATTCGGTGGTTCCCTTTTCCTTCCTTTTACCTTTACCTTCCTATAGTCGTAAAACCACCTAAACTATTGTAACTCTATTGTAACTCTATTGTAACTCATACCATTGTAACTTTAATTGTGTTCAAATTGTAAACCTTACTTGTTAATCGTCAATACTAATTGTACCCTTAATTGTGAACCATTTATTGTATACCTCTATTGTTAACCTGCATACGTCCCCAGCTTAATAAACGCTTTCGCTGCAACTATTCTCCGTCCAGTTTCTTCGGTCTTCTTCCAGTAACCAACAGGATGTAACTGTTTAGATTCATCACATTGTTTAAGAACTGCCCCAATTTCTATTTTGCTTGTATCTGTCTCGAGAACTATTTCATTATTGGGATTGAACATTTTCAATACTGGCTCTGAGGTAAGTAATGATTTAATTAAATTAAAAGATTTCTGGCAGTCTGAGTTTAAGCAGAATTTATTTTCTTTTCGAAGTAATTGATGCAATGGTTCTAAAATTTCAGTAATATTATCGATAAACTTTCTGTTGTAATTAACTTTACCTAAAAACCTTCTTAATTCTGTTAAATTTTTAGGAGGAGTTAGTTTCAAGATCGAATCAACATTACTATGGAGGGATGAACTTTATTCAGGAAACTTTATTTCATAGCCCAGATATCATCAGACTGATAGCCAAAAAACGTGCTGAATTTTGTGGTAAATGTAATAACTAGTGACAATCTGGTTAATTTTATTTTTTTATTTTAATCAGTATGTGTTAATTGTAATGAAATTGTACAACTCATGTTAGATCACTACATTGTATATATTCATGGATAAGAAGCGAGGCCGAGAATCTTATCAATGAATAACTGCATGAATGTTAATTCAATGAACACTATCATCTTAACAATCCTACGATCCTCTGTTTCGATCCTTTATTAGCATGTATCAGTAATTCAAGAGCATGTGCATGAAGATATTCATCTGTAAATCCGCTGCAATCAACACCATTGAGAGTTAGTAGTAGTTTTATACAATAAGGGGTTAGATTAAGAATCTGTTCTTCGCTTAGCAGATCAAGGATGTTAAATAGATTTAAATCAACATTGAGACTTGGTATACAAAGAGATAAAGAAGCTTTAGCATTTTGAATACCTGGAGCGACTGGAGCGGATGGAGAACCTGGAGCGGCTGGTGAACCTGGAGCGGATGGAGAACCTGGAGCGGACGAAGAACCTGGAGCGGATGGAGAACCTGGAGCGGACGAAGAACCTGAAGTGGCTGAAGAACTCGAAATGGCTGAAGAACCTGAAGTGGCTGAAGAACCTGATGTTGCAGCTGAAACAGACACAGTCATAATGAAACCAACGATAGCAATAATTGCCATCAAAAAGAAATACGATACGGATTTATCTAATTGCATTTTAACTTTTTTATGATTAGTTGATTTTATAAGTTTGAACGAATATAAAAATCACTTAATTACTTTTCACAGTTTAATCTTCAATTGATACATTTTCTCTGAAAAACTAGACTTTTATACTCATTCACATGCACAGATGTTTATACATCTGAATTAATTTATGGACATAGTCTGTTAGATCTGTCAAATTGTATTAAAATTACTCCGCGTGAAACCCAAAATTCGATATAATAAAATACTGATCAAAATATTTATTCAAGTTTAATCAAAATCTATTTTTAATTCAATTTGACATGCGAGACAATCAAATATTATGATATTATCAAACGATTGTTTGAGTTTGATTTTGATTTTTGATAATTTTGCATACGAGTCTATCAAACATTGGTCTGCTTTACAAAAAAACAGTTATTTATCAAAATAAGTGCTTTCTCTGGTTGGCTCGAGGAGTGTGTCCGAATTGTTGATGGACTCTTTCCATTACCTTCATCCTTAAATTTTCAGGTAAAATAACCTTTTTTTCCCCTTTTGGCAATTTTAAAACACAATCCATTTTCATTAACCAGTTATGACAAATTCATTTTCAATTTGATTTGTTCATTTCTAATTTCATTAAAATTAATAAAATTAACCAATTTGAGAGGCAATTCAATCTCTTCAATAGAAATCAGTTCTCTGGACAAATAGTCAGCTACTAAATTCTCAATTCCAGGTCGGTATTTTACTCCGAAATTGTATTTGACCAATAAGAAAGCCCATGTAAATAACCGAATATTAAGTTTATTAATTTTTTTAATTGATTTCAGGGCAATATGATCAGTAATGACAGTAAATTGCCTTTCATAAAGATAATGATGCCAGAATTTAATTGATTCAACGACCGCTAAACACTCAAGATGAGTAGCTGGATAATTTTGCCGATAATTAGTCAATTTTTTTCAAAAGTAACCAACAGGATTTAACTGTTTAGATTCATCACATTGTTTAAGAACTGCCCCAATTTCTATTTTGCTTGTATCTGTCTCGAGAACTAATATTTCATTATTGGGATTGAACATTTTCAATACTGGCTCTGAGGTAAGTAATGATTTAATTAAATTAAAAGATTTCTGGCAGTCTGAGTTTAAGCAGAATTTATTTTCTTTTCGAAGTAATTGATGCAATGGTTCTAAAATTTCAGTAATATTATCGATAAACTTTCTGTTGTAATTAACTTTACCTAAAAACCTTCTTAATTCTGTTAAATTTTTAGGAGGAGTTAGTTTCAAGATCGAATCAACATTACTATGGAGGGATGAACTTTATTCAGGAAACTTTATTTCATAGCCCAGATATCATCAGACTGATAGCCAAAAAACGTGCTGAATTTTGTTTTATTAAAAACTGTATTTTTGATAGAAATCAATGCTATTCAATGGGAGCTGTAAATTTTTTCCATTTTTCAATTAAATTTAAATAACTCAGTAATTAACTGAGATAGTCAATTTTTGTTGATTGCAAAAATGCTTGAATGTTGTAAGATGCTAATCAATGTGCTAATCAATTTGCATCTCTGTGTGATAATCTCATGAAATTTAATAAAATCAAAGTCGTTTCAATTTAGTATCTGGCCCACCATGTAGATTCATCTAATAAAACAAATACAAATCCCCATAGAAGAGCATACAATTTTTTTTCGAAAAAAGTTAATAAAATGCCGAAATCGAAAAGGTGGCAGCTAATTCTATTATATTAGTCCGGTCGAAGGTCGAATGTACCGATATCTAAAAATAAAATCTCGATATCGATTTAACAATTCGAGAGGTTCCCTCGTTAGATTTAATCTTATCGCACCAAGATTAAAAGTGGTATAACTATTTTTAATCGGATACAGCTTGCAGTACTTTGAATATTCTAATAGAGATGGCAGTATGTGTATCATCAAGCATTTCAACTTCACACGAGTAATTTATTAGAATTTACAGGTTCATTCGCAGGATTAAGAAGGATTGACTCTATTTCAATTTTTCAATGTATAGCCCCACATTCCCATAGGCCAGTGCACAATTTTGCATATATTAGCTGTATTCATGCTAATGTCCAAAAATTATCAACTTCCAACTCATTTCTCACTTTTATTTTTGTAGCCACTTCTTATGAATGCTAAGATCCCATCAAGAGCGATTTGAAAGCGACCTGAAATTAGATAATTTTTATACTTGCTCATAAAATTCAAGGATCTATTCTATTTTTAAACAGTCTGTTCGGGGTTTAATCGAAAGGTCAAAAGTAAAACATGAATAGCATGTAAACTTGATGGACAAAGAAGCAAAAAAGTTCAACCAAGCAAAGGCTGAAAGAAAACAAGAATTCATCTCATTATAATCACTTATATAATCTATAGTCTGAACGCTTTTTCTTTCCTTCGAACAACTGACATTCTTGATAACAGGTCAATCGGAAACTTGACATGGGAGTATCTTATGTAATGATTAAGAAAAGATGAAAAATGGTTCCATTAACCCAGGATTGTTCACGTTTCAATAAAATATTCATTATTGTTTACTCATCAATATTTCCTCTCGATATTGAAGCTATTAACATTGATTCAATTTTGCAAAGATGTTTAAACTTGGCGTAAAACGTGCATCATGATGTACTCAACATTTTTTGGCTCATGATTTTGACGTCAAATATAGAATGACGAAAGTTGCTGTATTATGCCGAGCAAATTATTTAGTGAAAGATCGTAAGACCGAAATGAATGCAACAGATTGGATAGAAAAAAGCAAATTTAAATTTTATTTTCTCTTCGCCACTCAATTGTCGATTAATTTACATGGAAACAATATACAACTTTGTGTTACATGAAAGAAATTTTTACACTTTATTATAATATCGTTTGCTTAATAATTTATAGTTACAAAGATTAAATTGAAAATGATATTTACAAGGTTAACAACTATGGACATTGTTTTACTTTGCTTTTGGTTACCTGAAGTTATATCATTATTAACATCGGAACCATCTGAGAAGGGTCAACCAGTAAAGTTGTGTGAAAATTCCAAGGTATCCAATGTGTGTTTTCATTCATGTTTGTTCCAGAATTTCATTTAGAGAATAAATAGAAATGAAAAGGCAAAATTAGTAATACAATTCTTTCATTAGTTGAATTTTCGTTGCACTGAAACTGAATAAACTATTATCTTGTTATCGATAGTTTTTGTCGCTAAGCAATCTACTTTTAATCATTGATTCCGTCTGAATTATCTTTTTAGTATTGATTCAATATTGATACACAATTTCATTACAACATTGATTAGATAACTATTTATCGACTTTCATGTATCGGGACTTCAATATTTTTCTATCATCATTCATTATTGCATCAAGTGCTAGGAACTATTGTCTATCGGGCTAGAAATTCTGGTTCTGATTCAATAATTTATTTTCTTTAAGCGAAGACAAATTTATAAATCAATAAAACAAGGTTGCTATTTAACGTTGGACAATATTTTTGCGAAATTTTCGTTTCTTTGAAAATTCGAAAAACATTTTTATAAAATGCAATTTTATGATTAAATTACCGTTAGAACTTCGACTTCTAGCATTGGTTGGATCACGACGAGCACCTTTACCTCCAGGAGAGTGAATGCCTGTGGAATAAAATGAAAAAAAATATTTACTTTTAGCTACGAATTGGCCTAAAGGGAAAAACAAATTTGATCGACCAAATAAAACCTGGAACTGAAAGGCTAATCATTTAGCAAAAAATATGTGAATAATATGAGGGAGGCAAAAGTAAAGTTGAGAATTCAAAGTCATTTTCATGCGAAATGAATTGAATAGGAAAAAGTGTGGGAGGAAAATTTTATCAGATGAATAGTGTTACTATCATTATGATAAGGATAATTCAGAGGAACAAGATTATGGATAAAAGAAAAGGTGTTATACCATATAATTTGATTGAACCTTCAGTTGAACCAAGTGAGTTTCGAGCATAACACTTGAAGGTTCCAAAATCATTTGGTGAAATGTCTTTTATTTTAAGTATCATTTGGGCTCGATAAAGCCTCTCAACGGTGTGTATCTCATATTTATCGTTAGATATTAAGGCATCTTCATCATCTTTTGTCCAATAGTTGATTGATTTTGGTGAAGATTCTGTATTGCAAATCAATACTGCATCACTGCCCATTGATGCAGCGATTAGCTGATTTGGTACCCATATCATTGGCGGAACTGATCACAGTATGTTTAGTAGACAAAAGAATAGCAGAAAGAGAGAAAAAAGAAATAAGAAAAGGAAGAAGATTTGTAAGATTATTTAAGACGAATCCGAGTGATAAAGAGAAAAAAAGAAGAGGAAAAAATCAGAGAAAAAATAAATAACAGAATAACAATGAAAAAGTACAACAAGAATGGGAATTGATAGGAGTAAGATGGAGATAAGTAAAGAATCAAGATTCAGTAAAGAGAGAAGAGAAAGAGGAATGATTTGGAAGACAAAAAAGGCTGATGCAATTGATCATTGATTTGTGTCAAATTGGATGAACACAGGACAAGGAGTCAAACTGATGGGACAGAAAAAGGCAGTCAGCTTGACTTGCGATCATGATTATCATTTGGTTTTGTGTACAGCAAAAGGAATCGCTCATTGTGATGGAGAAACATGTTGTTTTGTCGCCAAAGATGAGCAATATGAAGAATGAAAAGAGAGACAAAAAAATGCTATTGGTCAACATTATTTAGACAAAGAATAAGATGATTAAGATGATGATAAACTCATATTGATGGTGATAGTGATGGCGATGAGAAATGTTGATGAGAAGGCAAGTTGAACTGAATGATAATGGTTAGTGAATGAAAGTGTTATAATGGCGAAAGAGACGGTAAGAGGGCGACATAAAAAGACAGTCAGGAAGAGGGAAAAAAAGTGAAGACAACAATCAAGATGAATAGTGAGTGTGTGAGATAAGTTGAGATGAACATGTTTCTACACAGATAATACCATTAATCAGACCAAGAGGGAGAGATTCATGGGTTGGAGGCTAGATAAAGATGATGTTATTCAGAAGAGTGAGACGGAGAGTGAGAGAGAGACAATGAAAGGCTAAAAGTCATGTTAAAAAAAGGATGAGTAAGAATCAGTAATAGAGAGATAAGAGGAGAAAAAGTAAATGAAAGGAACAAGAAGATTTTGTTGTGGAAGAAAGAAAATGATAGTGAAGGTTGAGTGGATATTCACAGTTCAATTCAGGCTCGTTAGGCGTTAGAATCTTAATAAAGCATAATGTCAGCTAAAGAATAAGGTAATGATAATGATAATAATAACAATACTAATAATGATGATGATGATGGTAGTGGTGGGAGTGAGTATAACGAATGTTGGTATATTGAAAAGAATTGTTAAGAATGAAGTGATAATTGAGTGCTATATGATGATCAACACTGAAAATGAGCGAGAAGAAAATGTTATGGAAAAAAGTGGAGAACTGGAACAAAACAATATTGGCTACATGAACTGGGACTGTAAATGGGAGGCAAAAGATGAATAAAAGTCAAGTGAGGTGAGTTGTGATCAACACTAAATATGTATCATTAATATCTATTGTTTTTATCGTTTACTTTCGTTTCCCATTAGAGGCAACAACAGCCAATAATCATCAACCGTAAGTCAAGTGAATTTAGGTTAAGCTAAGTCAAGGCTTGAGGGTCGGTTAATGTGTCGATGGAGACTGAGGTTATGGTGGATACAAAGGAATCAAAGTTGACTTACAGTGAACATTTAAGATGATTCGGTGGCTAACTGAAGGTTGAACACCATTGGTAGCTATACAAAGGTAAGCACCCATGTGAAGACGACTCACTTTGTTTATGGTCAGTTGTTCGCCTTCAAATTCTTCAGCTGAAAAGAATGAATGAAAAAAGAAATTTTTGTTAATTAGTTAGGAGGCATTGTTATCATGGATGAAGACGAAAATGTTTGTAAAGAATGTAAAGTTGAAAAGAGTAAAAAGGTCAGATAATATCAGGATGGAAAAGTGCTGGAAAGGAAAAGATTTGATTCAGAGTGTCGGGTGGAAAGAGCATGAAGAGGCAAAAAATGATTAATGAATAAACAGTGAATTATACTTGGAGGGAAAAATTGGTTTTCGTCCCTCATTTCAAATATTGTATTCAATATAATGTAATATTCAAGCAATTTTTGTGTGATGATAATGACTAAAAGCTGGGCAAAGAATGAAAATGATGGAAAAACAAGAAACTCAGTTAACCTGAACAGCTTTTCAACGAACCAAATTTGGTAAGGTAAGCAAACATAACGTGATGATAATTAATTTTTCAAGATGAATTTTTAATGATAACTTTACTTTTGAAAGCAAAGTGTATCACCATCAACAACTTAAGAGAATTAATTTTCAGAGAAAATTCTGAAAACGAGATAAAAAAGAGTTTAAAGGTTTCTTCAGAAAAGGCATCTCGATCCTGGAAAAGGTTTTCCAACGTAAGTTGAACAAAAAACTGAACAAAAAGGTCAAACACCGAAAACTCAACTGCACAAAATTATGAAAATAGATTTCTGCATTTTCAAAAAATCGAAAAGTTTAGCTTCGAAATTTTCCTGTATAAATAGTTTTATCACTTTCCAAATGATTAATAAGAAATGAAATATCAAACAATAACTTCGATAAACAAATAATTGAAATGTTTACGTTGAATAATGTGAAAGTTCAAATTTGTACTCATTCAAAGTTATACAAATAAATGTTGAGATTAATATCATTGTTATTAAGAAAATGAAAAGTTACGATAAATTTGTTTAAGAAATTTGATATGAAAACAGAAAAAATTTCGATTGCTCAACTCATTGTATTAATGAAACTACATTTTACCAGAGAAGAGTAAAAGTATTCAAATGAAAATTCAATTTAATTTCCATGCAGACACAACTTAAATACTTTTCAATTTCGTACTTTTTTTACTACAAAAATAATCAAAATTGTATAATTTACAACACTTTCAACTTCATGTTCTTGTTCGATAAATCAACGATAATAATGGAAATACAAGTTCGAAGATTTTAAATGTATTTTCCTTCGAATTGAGTCAATCTCATCAATGGATTGTGCAAAGAATGCAAATAAAAAGTAATGACAATTTTCATTTTGATAGAGCAAGAAAGTTTCATTCTTTTTCCATGCTCAATTCTGGTTCATCGAGCCATTCAAATCAAAAGTTTAACCTTGTTTAACCTAAAAGGTGAGGTGAAAAAAGACATGAAAAAAAGAAAAGGATGAAAATGGAGAAAAAAGTTGGAAAAGATTTTTGCCTCTCAAATTACACTTTATGCTAAAGAAATGAGCAACAATTATTTTTTCTCATTACCATGATTTCATGAGCTTATCTTAGGTTATTTCATTCTATATCCACCTGATGGAAACGACTTTTTGTGCTCTGCTTTTAAGCATAAAATGCTTCATGATAATGTAAATTGAACCTTTCATCGTAAATAGAATCATCTTGGATTATTTTTGTCTCCAAACTCATATCATCTTTAAATGTTAGGACCTTGTTCAATTTAAATTAATTTACCAACGAACCTTAATGCTTCCCAAGGGTTCAATTGGGTCTACACTTTCAATGCGCTCAGATTTTCGATCCAAAGTTCGTCTCAACCAAGATTAAACTCATCATTAACATCAACATTAACCAATTTACACTCGCAAATCTCGGCTCACTTCAATTCCAATGGAATTGCAAGTTTGAAGAACAAACCAAAAAAATATTCCTACTTAACTTAACTTCACTCCCTGTTTCACTCCCTGTTTTCAACTCCCAATAGCTGCCATAAAAACTCAATTGACTGAAAGAAGCAACGAAACTGAAAATTAGTAAACTTTGATATTCCAATAAATATCTAGATTTACCTTTTTCTTCAGTTCCTTGTTGGCCTCTTCTGTGAGGATAAAATGTCAAAACTCATTAATCTTCCGGAAATAGAATTGATATTAACAAGAAACTTGAGTCAAGTGGTTTACTTTGTTTTCATCTCATGTTATCATTATCATTACTATAATCAAATTTTATCATCATATTTAATCAAAAATGTTCATTTTCCTTTTCTCTCTTTTTTTCCAATCATGTTCTGTTTATACAGGGAATGACGATACTCTCATATCAAATGATCATCATCACTGTAAATAGAATTTTTTTTCTCCTTTTTCACGTTAGCTTTGTCTTCTCATCTTTTTTTGTCTCTTCAGAATCATTTTTCAGGCTAATTAATCTTTCATTGTTGACTGTACAAAAAGGTTTAGTGAAACGTCAAAAGATAACACTTAGTCTAATGAAAAATTAACATGAAAATTGAAACTTTTACCAATCATTTTTTGATTAATTCAATGGGTTAAACAAGTTTGACCACTAATTGGAAAAATTTATCAAAAGTAATTCACTTCGTTTATCATCAACAGCAAAAAAAGAGAAAAGTCTATTTCAATGTTGAATCTAACTATAAATAGATACTTTGATTTCACAGAGAAACAAGTTGAGCATCAACACACGAATGAATAATTTCAACAGTCAATGTTTCAATTTTTTTATTCTTGTTTCATTTCCAAAACTGCAAAATGTTTCACTTTGATTCATGGATTTCAATGCAATATTCATTTCATCATTTCGCCATTGGATTTAAAACTTGATTCAATTGATTTCGTTTCTCAATTTGGATTGATAAATCAGAGTTTCCAAAATGATTCAATTCAAATGGAAAATGAAATGGACATATTTTTAGATTTAATAAATTATTCTTTGTTCACTTTCTGCTGGCAAGGAAAGGAAGGAAATGAAATCTTGACCAGAACTGCTCGTAATTGGTGTTCATTTTCAAATGCAACTGATAATTTTACTTCAACTTTGGATGCTTATCATCATCATCATCTTCTTTGTTCTTTGTTCTGTTTTCCTTTTTTCCACTTTTCGATCGATAAACTGATGCATCAATATCATGATGATGACGGCAATGATGATGATGATCAATATTATTCCATTGTTTTACATGGTAAAAGTGAAATTGCGTTACTAATAATACTAACCATTTTAACCAGAAGAAAAAAGTAGAGAAACAAGGAAAAGAATAAATCAGAATAGATATTGAAAGTTATCTGTTGAAAAGTATTCTGAAACAATTTTTCTTTACCCTTTTCTCTTTGCCTGTTTTCCTCTACTTTTTATCCTCTTCCCACTAAAGAAAGATCTTTTTCCTTCAAGAATGTGACAGCCTTTGGTAATTATACAAATGCTTATATTCATTGAACCCAAAGGTTGTCTCACTTTTGTTC
The DNA here is from genome assembly GCF_039701765.1 of Tetranychus urticae. Classification (NCBI taxonomy): domain Eukaryota; kingdom Metazoa; phylum Arthropoda; class Arachnida; order Trombidiformes; family Tetranychidae; genus Tetranychus; species Tetranychus urticae. The sequence goes on along the minus strand of NC_142958.1, from coordinate 15,613,933 downwards.
ACTTGATTAAACCAAATATTTATCCATCGAAGTGAAAATCACCAAATAATCTACAATTAAATTCATTCTGACACTGACTTTTCATCATTTCAACAACAACAATTATTTGATTGTTGTTATCCAAACTTTACCAAACAATAAAATCGATAACAATGAAAACATTCCAATCAACCAACCTTTTCCAGGAAGAGTAAACGAAAACCCAGTCAAATCTGAATATCTTATTTCAAACGTAGAAAATTTTTCTAAATTGAATTCCATTCTTTTGAATTTTCCAAATTCTTGACGATTAAAAACCAGAGAATGCATTAGTTGCGAACTGAAAGTTTCAGGTAAAATGCAATAAATAACATTCTCTTAAACGATCTCGTTTCAAGTCAATTTCGTAAACCAATCGTGTTAACAGACCAAAAGAAACTTCACAGTTTTGGTTGATCCTAGAAAATATTTTGTGTAAACTAACGAACTGAACCAAGTTTGATTTGCTTTGCTCAAGTTGAAACTACAAGAGAAACGAAATTCAGAGACTGAACTCTGTAATGACCATACATTAATTGGAAAAGGTTTAATGGTTTAATAATATTCATCAGTTATGATTCTGCACGCACTTCTAAGATAATGTAGAAGTCTCAGAAGTCTAGAACGGAAGAGTTTTACTTGAGCAAATGGTTGCAACGATTCTGATGGAAATGATGGAAACTATAAATGAGCAAATGGCTGGCAATTTCAACAATTGCTTCTATTAACCTGAATCCATTTTACAAGTTAATTGTCCACTTTGAAGAAAATGAACAATCAAAAGAACGACTCAATCTCTAATTGGTTTTACCAAATCTTTTCGTTTCTCATTTCATGAACAAATTGAGTTTACGATTTTTGAGAATTGTAAATTGATCAACAGTGAAAGAGAAGGAAAAAGAAGGAAAATGATTGAAACTAATTCTTCTCTTCATAATGATTATTTTTTATTATACACAACATAATGATGATGGTGAGTTAACAACATTTTTATCAGTTTTGTTGATGAAAAAACACTCGACTTTGTTGAGTTATTGTTTGATTGTATTGATTCACTGATCAATACACGCTTCTGAATCATGAATTATTCGTTGCATTTTTTCACTTCTAATATTCTTATATTCAAACCCTTTTTCTTCTTATCGTTCATGTTCAGATGTTAAATTGAACAACATTTAACAATAATAATCATTGGAGCAAAATGCTGCAAGGAAATTCCAAGAAGTAGAAGAAGAGAGAAGAAAAAAATATTCTTTCTCTTTATGCAATTATTATCTTCATTTGAATCATCAGGAAATGGGAAACACGAATCAAGACGAAGAATAAATTGATTCAAGTTAATGGATTCAATTTATAATTTAAAGTTGAACAATTGTTGGCCTAATTAGAGTAAAATGATGTGCAAAAAGAAGAAGAAAAGTCATATTAAATTTCAACATTGGCGTAATGTTTAAACCTCACCAGAACACCATGATAGCCTAAAGAAATTTTCATCACAATTTTACTTCTCTTTTCATGGCTAACGATTTGCACCTTTTACCTTTTGCTAGTTGCAACGAATTGAAGAGATAAAAAAACTTTTTGTTTCCAACTTTTCAAATGAATAAGAAAAGTGTTGGAAAAGTTTTCATTGTAATCGAGTAAACTTGCAACTTGAAGGTGGAAAAATTGGAATGAATAAAAAAAGAGATTTATCTGTTTACTGTTGGAAATATTGATGATACAAAATGGAAAGTTGATTCATTTATTCATAAATTATCATGAAAATAACATGATGATAATGATGATGAAAAGAGAAGAAGAGAAAAGAGAAAAATGAAGTGAAGTGATGACGAAAGAGAAGATGGTAATGATGATGATGATGGTGGATACTGTTGATGCTGAACAAAATGATGGAAGCAAAAATGAAATGGAAAAGTTGCAATCTCAGAATATGATTGATCAAATGACAAATTACCATTTTAAAGTCTTTTTCTCTTCTAAATTCCTTCTTTTCTGTTTTCTTCTTCCTCACTGATTTGAGTTCAAATTTCACTTGAAATCTGAGAATTTATTTATATCTATCAAACTGAATATTATCATTTCGATCAGAAGAGTAACCTTTTATGCTCTTTTCTTCACCATCAAAATTCTGCTCGAATCAAATCTATCTTGGCTGTTCCATCAAACCAAGTCACTAAACGATTTACTCTTCATTTGATTACTTTTAATGAAGGAGTGAAGAAGGAAAAAAAACTGTAAACTGATTATTTGGATGAATTTTAATTTGACCGGAAATCTCGCGAGAATTGAAATAATATCAACTAAAATTATTCTCAAGTTGAATTCGTTCAAATTTACGTAATTTGCAATCTCAGGTTCAACTATTAATTACCTTGCAAGAGTGATGAATAGAAGGGAATGAAAGTTGCTAATCAAGAGTTCCAACTTGTTCATCAACAAATTATCTTTTGATATTTCTTTATTTACTTTTCATTACCTTTCCATGAAACGTAATTTGGGATTCCATCATTTTAGTTTGAAACAAAATATTGCCTTTCATGATTCTCTAAATGATTCAACATTCATCATTTGATGGGAAAAAAATTTTCTTTTACCATGTTTTGCGTTTCCTTCCTTATCCATTCTTCAAGTTATCGTAATGTTGAGAGAAAATTTTATTCATGGGTTGACCTGAACTTGATTTATACAAACTTGAAATATTATTAGTTTAGTCTTTTTGCTTACTTGAAAATAGTTTATAAACTATTTAAACTGTTGAACATAAATCACAAGTCAGTAAAGGTAGAAAAAGATTGAACCGAAAAGAAGAGAAACTTTGTCTATCATTTTTTATTCAAATGTTTCAAAGTTTCAGTGAAATGCATGATAATCTGATTACCGAATGGAAAAAAGAGTTTCAAAGTTTCAGTTCACTTTAAATTTGATTCGGTAATTTAAATTTTTTCTCGATATTCTTTGTTGGTCAATCATTTTAGCAAACCCATGAAAGTGTTAGAGTTATAAAGTGTATCAAGTAAAGCGTATAAAAAAGTGAATGAATTATTGAGATTAAAACTCTTTTCCATTCCATTATCAACGATATTGGAAATTTATTATAAGTTTTTGCCTGTAAGTTCAATCAGAATATCGTTCATGTTGATTTATATTCGATTTCTATTAATATTGTTATAATAATGAGCTTTTGTTGGTAAAAATGAAAGTAAAAGAGTTTGGTTACAATATTGGCAAATCGTGATGAATTGCTGAAAAGTTTATTTTGTTTCAATTTGTAACATTTACTCGAGAAAAATTTCATTATTTTCACAAAGAAATATTTTGTATAAAAATTCATCGAATGAAATGTTATTGTTATTTATAGAAAAGTGTAAAACGAAATATTTTGCAGGCAAACCAAATGAACAGCTTGGTTATAACCAAGTAAGCAACATTGAAGATTGAGCTGAGCTCTTATTAATAGGGAACCATACGCTTCTGATATCACTGATCAGAGTTACTTAACTGACACTGCAGCTAACATCAACTCGCTTATCAAAATGAAAATGATCAATTTCCATCTGAAGACAATACTAGCTCCGAAAAACATGCAAATTAAACTAAAAAATGTTGCATCTTAAACATAAGAATCCAATTATGTGCCAAGGCAGATCTTGCGAGATCAATCATATTAGATTGTGCCATGGCGCTGATTTATATTTTAATAAATTTATCGAACTTGTATCATAATGGAATGCGACTTTTCTCCTTTTAAGGATCGAGACTGGGCTGGATAGTGTTGAGATCAAACTTTTTTTTCTAATGTTGTTTGAATGAAAAGATTATCAAAGGCATGGAGAATGACAATAAGTCAAGGAAGAAAAGAAAAGCCATCGATTGGTCAAAAAGTGATGATGTTTGTTGTAATGATGATGAAGAAAATAAACTAAAGAAAATGGGAAAAGAGTAAAAGGAAAGCAAAGGATTCATTCTCCCGATTGACTTATTGTAACCTTTATTTTGACCTTAAGTTTTTCCTCGGCAAACAAGTAGTAAATTATGACTTTGAAGGTCCAATGACAAACCCATTTACCATTAGTCTTAATTTTTGTTTCACTCTCCGTAAGTTTGTTGGTTTCATTGGGCTCATTGTGTTGGTCAATGTGAACACTACATTGTGTAAGATTCTGTGTGACTGTTTTGTTACTCACTTTCAAGTTGATTTTATTTTCATCTGATTAAAGTGACTTTGCAAAGTTAACCTTTTAACAATATCTTAGAGATCAGTAAACCTCAACAAAAATATCCTTTCACCGCTCAATCAAACGATAATCTATCACTCGATCAACAATCATGGTCGATAGTTTTGCAAGATTTTCATGAAAAAAACATCTTGTCAATATTCCCTCGCTTTTTAATCACAAATTTCATTGCTGAAATTACGATGCAGCAATACAGATTGAATAAAGCAATAAAAATATTGAGCGAGATAAAAGTTAAACTTGTGTACAGAACCTGAACAGGCGCAATGTCCTGGCACAGTCTTACGTGAAAGTCAAATAAGTATTTTTATACAGTAAATGGATTTTGCAAATTTCACTCAATTTTTAAGATTTGTGACACCAGCAATCAGAATAGTTTTTCAACAATTTTGTGAAACTATCAGAGAATAAACTTGATCCTTTAGAATTACGTTGAAAATAATTTACATTATCAATTCATTTAATCATTCAGATCATCAAACTTGTACAAATGAATAATTTCTTTGAAAAGTCGAGGCAAGAGAAAAGAGGAAACCGATCAACATGAAAAAGGTAATCAGAGACAAAAGTTGAAAAATACTGAGCATACTTGAACCCCTCCTGATCCACCCACAGTAATTGGTCCAACGATTAACTTTACTGTGCTTATTGTTTACAATGTAATTTGCTTCTAATAAGCAATCACAGGAAGCAAAAGGCAACCTCATGATTAGGCTGAAAATGTGAGATGAAGAATAAATGCAACAGAAAAGAAATGAAATGAAACAAATGAGCTTGAACTTAGCACTAAATGATGATAATTTCTTTCCTTCTTTGTGGTTCAAAGTTTTGCCCTTTCCAACCTTGCTCAACATTTTTGATGGTTTAATGATAATGATGATTACAGTTTGACTAGTGTATGATAATAAAAATGACACCAGAAAAAAGTAAAGGAATCAAAGGGTAACCTTGTTTGACTGCACAGATTTGGATGATTGCCATTATTATGCTCTTTATAATAATGGTGATGATAGTGATGATGAAGAGGATGTTAAAGGTAATCATGAAAATCATTCCTAGTTACATTTTTGTACATGTGCATATATCTTGAGACATTTACATACAACAATCATCATCAGTTCAACTTAAATTAGGCTTTCTCTTTTCATCTCTTCTCTTCACTATTTTACGTGTTATATATAAAGAGTCCAAAAATTATCATGATAATTGTTAGTTAAAAGTATCAACTTTACTTGATTTATTATAACTTAAACTAACCTTATTTATTTAAATGTTTAATATGAATTATTAGTCATGATTTACCTTTAATCTAAAATCATTTCAAATTTTAACTTTTTGACCTTTTCCTGTTTCATCTTTCAACTTCACCAAGAATGACTCTGGCTAATATTCATGAATTTAATGATTTATAATTAGTTTTGACCTGATAAGTCATTTCAAAGATAACTATGAAAAACCCTTATTTTGACCTTTTTCCATACATTTCGCCTTATGCAGCTACTGACCGAGAAACCTCTGGTATTCCATATTAGTTCTACATGCCATGAGCTTTTGGATGAAATTCTAGATTAAATAATAAGATTTATTAAATTGGATTATTTTGCATTTTGGAATACGTTCTCGGGCACTTCAATCGTTCGATTCGCGTGAATATAAAATCAATCGAAGATTTATCTATGCGGCTATGTCACAAGGAGTCGAAGCGTCCTTCAGTCTCATTAAAATACAATAACAAAACTGTTATTTTGATCTGACTGAACGCTGATTGAATACAGACTAAATAGCTGCCAAGACGGGAGTTGCTGGAGCATCTGCAGCTAAAGGCTTTTCCATAACAGTGTGTCTCGTCTTCGAGCAGCAAAAACCCACTTTTTATACTATCCATTGATACAGATGTGCATATAGCTGCATTTTTTCATAAAAACATCAATGACTCAACAAAATTTGTCTGCATATCAATTCAATAACAATAAATATCTGTTTAGTAATTTAAAACCTCGAGGTAAATCAAAATGGAATACAATCAAATATCGTGCAGACTCCATTACCTCAATCACTTTTCGTAATTTATCAATATCTCAGGAATGGTAAGTTGGATTAAGCTGTTTAGCTTTTTAAATCAACAAGCATCACTTGTGTAAAGCTAGATTAATTCAGTATAAGAAACTCCACGATATTTTATTCTTTTCCAGTTTGATTATCCTCGAGTTCAAAAATTACTATACAAATAAACATTGGCATGAAATTGACATGATTATAATTTTTGTTGATTACCTGATGTTATTTTATGGCATCGGACAATGCAGCTATTTGCACATCTGTATCATTGAATGAGTATAAAAGTCGTTTTTTCCAGAGAAAAAGTATCAATTGAAGATTGAAGTTTGAAAAGTGATTCAGTGAATTTTTTAGTCTTTTAGTCAAATTGAAATAGTTGAAAAATCAAAATTATGTGTGAAAAATCGTTTTTTCTATCATTTTGTTGGAATCATCGCGCTTTCTGGTTCTATAAGACCTGCTGTTCGCCAAGATTTCCCATCCAGTTCAGACGATCACACTGTTCTAGAACAGCCGTTATCTTCAGACACTCCAGCCTCTTCAGTCTTAAAAGCCATTCAGCCTGCGTTAAGTATTATCAAAATAACAAAAATTTCATTTGATTTTTTGTTATTTTGATGAGACTAAACGATATGTTGAATTTCAGCCCGGTAGCTTCAAATCTCGCATAAAAAGTCGCATCGATCAATCTGAGATTAAGAATATATACTTGGATATTCACGTAAAGCAAACGACTGAAAATTTTTGCAAAAATAAATCAATGTGCCCGAAAATATACATTTTACACACTATAAAGGGTGTAACGCGTAAAAATTTAGGATTATTTTAACAAGCTGAGCCACGATCATGACTGATCTTTTCACTGAATACAAAAAATCCAATCCACATTTAAAAATTCAAATTATTGATGAAAAACCATTGTCAATGAGAAAAAATAAAATAAAACTTGGTTCAACAGTTGAGGCAACATATTTTTTACCTAACTCTTTACTCGAAAAATGATTTTACGTATCCTTCTAATTTAACAATAAACCAGCAATCAACCTAAATCAAAAAAATTTTTCCCCCAAAGTCAATGGTAAAAGATACGGATTCTGCATTTTTTCCCCTACCCTGTTTAAACGCTAATTTCTCAGGTACCTGAATTCCGATGAAGCTCAGACTATTTTTCGTGGATGTAGTTTAATCATGGCTTTCAGGCTGTGAAAAAATTTCCTTTAGAATCCTTTTAGTTTGGCCACAATCTTTACGCAAAAATTTCATGTTTTGACTTTATATATGGTATAGATATAGATTTGAAAAGAATTAAAGTAAAAAAGACACTGATAAGAATGTCCAGTTTGTGTCTTCTTCTCTTTCCGGCACCATTCTTATCATTGTCATTTCTATCTTCATTCTACTCAAATTAAAATAATCTTCACTTTTTACGCATTACATCCTTTACATATGTATTTTAAAATGGAAAATAATTCAATTTAATAAATCTTATTATAAAAACTAGAATTCCACCATTTCTTTGTAATCATTTTATTCACATGAATCGCAAATTATATGACTATATTTATCAATTAAAGTCTTGTGCTATACATTTTTAACCAAAAAATTAACTAAATCTACACCAGTTTACTAGACTTTGAGCTCACTCAGATCACTCAGGGTGGAAGTTGGGGATCAAATATAGATCACGGTTCCGATTGCGTTACGGCCAAGCAAAACGATTGAAGATTTCATTTAGAAACCTAATTTAGTGATAATTCAGGGAAACAAGATATAATGTCATGAAACAGGTCTGCTGCTGAAGTACAGCAAGTATGAAAAGTTCGAAAAGTCGAAAACAAAAATCTAACCTTGCAATACTCTGCAATGTACATCGAAGAATCCTGTGCCATAATGAGTGTAAGCATATAGAGCAAACGTTGATATTGATCACTGAGACCTACGATCTTGTAAAAGTTCATCCAATTATGATCAATAGTTTAGTCCCTACATCAAAATGAATACCGGTTCCAAACTTTTACGCTGCAGTGTATATGTCAGTAGTAGATCTTGAACTACACAAAAAAATCTGTTTGGTTGGGCTAACATAAAAAGTAAGCTTAGTTTCATCCAGAAATTATAATTTCGCGAAATTTTATGTAAGAATCTTTCCAATTCAGTCATTTTAATCAATCGTTTCCCTCTATTATCTAATATCGTGAATAAAAATGATTGTAATCCTTAATTTGACAAAAGCTTTTCTAATGAAATGAAATTAGACTATTGCTTGATACTGAAGAAAAGTTTATTTATCCTCAAACGACACAGATTAAAGGGATTTAGCCAGATGCATTGAGTAATTGGAGACGAAAATAGTTGACAATCAAAAAAACGATTTTCTGCATCAAAGTTAATTTAAATGAGCATAAATACAGAACAACGAGGCTACAAAGTTGACAAAGATTTATTTCAAGTTGAGCATGATTAATCTTGTTATCACACTGATTAAGTTGAACCTTAATTTACACCAAATTAGGTGCTAATCAAGTATAACTAAAAAAGCATGACTTGAAATGATGAAATGATGAAAGGCTGATGATGAGAATGAGAATGAGAATGAAAAAAGTAAAAGTTGCAAGTAAATGAGAAAAGAAAGTGAAAAAATGTCAAAAAATAAATTAGTAAATGAGAATAAAAGTCGAATAATAAAGAGTTTCTTCTTATAGGTTTTGTCTGTAACGATAAAAAGTAATGAAAGTTGGAAAGGAAATAAGTATAAATATCAAGTAAACGTTGATTGTATAAAAAAAGCATCGAGATAAATAAGGTTCGAAATTGATAGGGTAAAAAGAAGGGAAAAAAGAGTAAAGAACAAAAAAGGCCAACAAGAAGACAAAAGAAGATGAACAAGCAACTGGAATGAAGCTTTGATTGTCTTTGGTGATTCCATTTAAAGGTAAATTAGCTTAAGGTTAAACCAAGATTAAATAGGTTGAAAGCGATGGTCAAAAAGGAAACGAGAATAAAAAAAGACTTGAATTCAGGGCAATAATAGAAACAATAAAATGAAGCTTTGGGTTTCCCTGTGAAATGCCATGTAACCTTTAATTACAATTGAATCGACATTATTCAATTGGCATTTTTGTAGTAAATAAAAAATCCATAAAACTCACAAGTTTTCATCATCGTTATCATCATCAGAAGTAAACTCTTCTAGACAATAAAATGTCACGCAACTTGTACGAACTTTTCATGAGTGTCTTACTCTCAGTTGAAATTACATTGTAGCAATTAATGACAATTTTATGCGAAATGCAAAGAAATATTTCCATCAAAAAATCAGAAGAATAATCTGTAACTATCTGAAGCCAAGAAATTGATTTCTGTGAAATGTCTCATTTCGCTGAAAATTGTTTAGTTATTCATCCTCGACTCGTTAGACTCTTGTGAATAACTTAATCACTGTGCTTGAGATGAAAGGTTGGACTTTCTTTTTTTTGGAACGGAAATTGATGAAGAAAATACGGAAATCTCAGTTTTCTTTCATCTCGTCTTTTTGATTCTATTGGGACAAATTCAACTTGTCCAGTTAACAATAGCTCAAGGGTGATTCTGGTTGAAGAGGTGATGAACTAAAGAGGTAATATTTGCTGGTGAGCAAGGAAAAGGCAAAGATGAAGGGAGAAAAAAAGGAAATAAAAAGAAATGAAAAGAGGTAAAAGATGGTTGGCAATGATGACGGTGATGAAGCATTAAGAAGACAAGTTAAACTCGAAATTGACCCAAAACAACAATCGAGACAAGAGAGTAAAGGCAAAAACACCAAAAAAACTAATTGTCCTTTTGCTTCTCTTCTCTGACAATCTTGCTCTCAGAACTTTTAGTGGTCTTGAAGAGTCTTACTTTACATGGTTATATTTTCATAAGAAACCATTACACTCATAATCACCTTAAGCCACTTTGATTCGCTTTTCTTCTTTTACTTTTTTCTTCTTCTTCTTCCAAATACTCTTTTATTGGTGATATTTTTCTTCCTCATCTTTTCCTTTTTTTCATTCCTTATTTTCTCTGTTTTCTTAATTGCTGACCAAACAATTGTAATTGGTTAATTTTCATCATTACAAAAGAAGAAAAGTGGAAAAAAATAAACTCCCTGATATCGAAATTGTTATTGTTTTATTTTGCTTCCCACATGGAACTACTGATTGACTCTTTTCTTTCAAATGGCCAATACCATCCATTCTGACTTTTACGTTCATTTGGACTTGTTTTTATTGAAAACATTTACAAGGTTAACTTGAATGGCAAGAGTATAACTGGAAGTGATAAATACTTTACAGTGATGATGATTCCCTATTTAGCTTGTTGTTGGAATTACTTATCCAGATGAAAATAGTTTCAGGCATTTTCAGCTTTTATAAGCGTGTAAACATTTTCATGACGAATTGTTTCCTTCATTCATCTGGAGGAAAATATGTTGATAAGGAAAATACAATGTTTTCTTTCAACTTGTTAAAAATCTAATTCCATTTCTACTCATTCCATAATATTAATGGTCAGGCATTTTCAGTAACCACCTCAAGTACCTCATGATGCATTGAATATTCCTGAAAATGAAACAAGTTTTGCTAACGAGAAAAGATTAATTTCTTCAGATAACCGTGAAATCTCTTGACGATATTATTTTTACAAGATGATAGAATTTTCAATTAGCCAAAGTAAATTGACTATAATGGTTATTAATTATCGTAAATACTGAATGATGAAAATCATGAAAATTGCTTTCAAACCATTCTTGGATTCTCAGACTGACCCATGAAAAGAAATTGCGAAAAATTCGAAATGAAATGAATCCAAGAAAAGTTGCAAGTCAAGTAAATAAAGGTTAAGTTTCGTAAAATGAGACGATAAATTTCAAAACACATTCTATCTTCAGTTCAAGTTTTGATGTTTTTTTCGCTGAAGAATGAATTCCAAGATTGTCAGATAATGATGAAAATGTTAACGATATTTTCTTTTCGTCTGTTTTTTCAATGAATAAAATTTAAAAAGTGATGAAAGAATAAGTTGTTGAATCTGATGAGAAGTGCAAATTTGAAACAAAATGAGCCTGTCAACATTAAAAAAGGTTATACACTTTTCCATTACTTTTTTGTTCACAAAGTGATAGGGAAATGAAGAGCGGAAAAATGCTCAACAAAAGGCTAAACTTTTTTTTTCTTGTACTCATGGAGGAAAAAAAATGTTCATCTCACAAATGATGTGGATGCTCGGTAAAACACTTAAGGCAATCCCATTCAACAGCAAAAAACTTTACAGGATCAGAGATAAACTGTTAAAACGTTTTCATCCAACAGATACTTCTTTAAGTCAACCTCAATTGACTTTTAAAAGTTTTATTATTATCATTATTTTTATCACTTTTCCGTACCATGAGTTTCATCGACTTGAAATTTGTTATTTTTACTTGAGCCAACTTGGGTTAACGATGGTAAAGATAACGAGTACTTTATTGATGGAACCAGAAAAGTAATTTTAGGGAAAACGTTAACTTGGAAGGAAAACCTGACAAGCATGTGACTCGTCAATTGTTCAGTTATTTATGATAAGAAAACTGCAAAAATCTTCGAGTTTCCTCCAATCATGATTTACATGGAATCGATTAATTGGACAAAAACTGTTGTAATGAAAAATTGTATTTCGACAAAAAATGCAACCGCAAAAGTGTAAAAGTCAATTGAATTTTATGGATTCGAAGTTTCGAGTTTAATCAACTGAAAGACAATACTCTTGCAATTCGATTCGTTTCATTGGTTTGAACGATTTTGTTGATTGTTCGAGGTTTATTGAGTCTGATTAATTGAGAATTAAAGGTTTACTAAAAGCCTACTCAAAGTGAAAGAAATTGAATTTTGGAATATTTCATTTCGAAACTTTTCAAAAATTTGAAACTCTATTCAATTAACTGAGTCAAATTTAATCATTTTTTTAATAGTTGGTTGAGAGAAATTTAAATTTATGTTTATCATCATTTTTTTGAATGCAATTAGTTTCTTCTTCGTGCGTTAAATGTGTACGGAATTACATTTTTGGGTTGCGAGATTAGAGTAAATCTTATTCTTGATTGTCAACAGGTATTAACACAGGATTGAATATGCATGCGACTAAATCCTTATTCAACTGAATTTTCCGTTTAACATTCAAAGCATTCTTAAAGTGATAATAAGCTTTTTGAGTTGATGACTATGAATATTGTTGAGATCAACATTGGGTTCAAAGTCATTTTGGGAATAAGGTTGAAAAAAAATTTGTAATTCACAAATTTGCTAATGAATAAAACAAATTAGTAAATTTCTCGTGGAAAATATTCAACTGGAAAGAATGTTTACATTTTCTAAGAAATTTTATGCTGAAGCACCTGAGAATTAATAAGTTGAATGAGAAGAGGAAAATCTTGAAATGAGTAAAATTGAAGCTCGAAGTTGATTCAAGTTGCGTCTGGTTTGCAATTGAAGTAGGCTAAGAGTAAGGTAATACATGAAATAGAATGCAGTTTATCATTTCTCAGGTTTCATTTGATGATGGATTGCAAAAGGCAAGAACGTTTCAAGAACAATGAATAAGAAACTGAAATGATAAAATGTCAGGATAGAAGAAAAAACTGTTGAGCAAAAAATAAAAGTTGGCGATAGAAGAAAGGAAAAGGTGAAGAAACGATGAAAAAAGGATGAAACAAAGATACATGAAGAAAAGAAGAAAAAACAGGTAAAAAAGGTGTGATGGTAAAGAGTAGGAAAAGTGGAATGAGAAAAGGAGAAAAAAAAGAAACGAAAAGAATGAGGAAAATCAACTTACGTGGTTGGATTCCCTGATCTTTTTTCTCCTGCCAGTTGCCATACTCGATGGGTTTACCATCCTCACGACGCCAAGTTATCCTTGGCAATGGGTAGCCTCGAGCTCGACAAGTTAATGTTGCATTACTGTTCTCACGTCTCATCACATCGACACTTGTTTCCGCCGTTAATATACGAGGAGGAACTGGAAATTAGAATAGGTAAACGTGGTGCAGATGAAACAAGAGAAAAGTGGGAAAAAAGTTAAGACAAAAGAGAAAAGCAAATTAGCCAAACTTGATTGCAACAGAAGGTATCTGGCAAGGTTATCAGTGAACGGATAAGCAGCATCACTGCAACGTGATAATTGTATTGACGAGATAACATGAAAAAAATCGAGCTCGAAAACAAGCTTGTGTAGTGTGTAATCAAAATTTAATCATTTTTGGACTCTTTGTCAAGATCTTGATGTGCATCTGATGAGATGGCTAAAAAAAGTAACAACTTTATGCAAAAAATGATAATTCAAGATTAAACTCTGTTCATGATGCAACAAGACCTGTAAATTATCTAAAAACAAAAATCTCATGAACTTTATACTTTTTTCGCTTATCTTATCTTATTTTTTTCGTTTAGTTTATTATTTTTTCCAAGTCATTTCATCTCTTTTGATTTTGGAAATTCGACTTGAAAAGTGCCAAATTGCAATCAGTTTTGGTTTGTTTGTGCAAAAAGCTTGACGATGAATAACTGCAAATTGATTCGAGGAGAGATGGAAAAAAAGTTCCATGCAAAAGGTTATCAGGAAATTATTCTCTTGAGATATTTAGATCAATTTGGTTTGGTCTGTTTGAGATTCAAATGTAATGCGCTATCAACAATTTTTTATTATCATATAAAAACAAGGAAAATGTCTTTACTCTGAGATTTCATTAGAACCGCAAATTGATTTATTGTTAATGATATTTCAATGTTTATCCATATTGAAAAGGAAAAAGACTTCAGTTGATATTGCAATAGAGCATCAAAGTTATTTATCAAGACTATTTTATAGCTTTTTTATGAATGTTCAATATTCGATTAACTCTTCACATGTTCTGTATTCGGAAGCGCTTTTTAGCTCATCGAGTTTCGTCAAAGATGCATTTGGCTTTTGCGCCTTTTTGTTAAATAATTGTTGAACTTTCTTTAGAGATGATTGACTCTAGCGTATTGTCATGGCTGATGCATCATTGATTCCGGCTGAAAAGTTGATTTAATCATTAATTCAACAGATGAATGATTGAATGTGATACAATGCTTTGATCATGATGCGTGTCTTTTGCTGACTTAATCTTCTCTCCATCTTAAGACTAGATGATATTAATGTGAACCAATTCCCTTGTATCAACATTTATCTCTTTTCATTTATTATCTTGTTTTATAATAGAGATATATTTTGATATTACTCTATCATGATTAGCATAGCTTTTTGATTCAACAGGGTAATTATGTTAACATGATTACTAGGTATGCTCGCATTTTAATAATAATGAATAAAGGTTCCATATTAGAATAAAAGTCTTGCAAATAGAACAAAAAAACATTTTTAACATGCATTTCATTGATTGAATATTCTGTGTTGAATGCAAATCCTTACTTTTAGTAACAAAACTCAACTTCAAATGTTTAATTTGTTATCTTTTTATATTTAATCGCTATTATTTTGCCAAAACTCATCCCTTTGACACACGATTAGCAATTCAAGCTTATGGAGTCAAAATTAATTCTGACTGCTCCGAGTTAATATTAGGCGCAATTAAAGTCTTGCAACTTATTCTGAAGCTACACTGACACGTTCCAATAATACTTTGACTCGAGTAACGAGATATTACAAGAATAAGTACTTAAATCAAAGATGCCTCAAATTTCTTTGCTACGGAGGCGTAACATGTAATATTGAACTGTGCATTTTTGGTAAACATTTATGAAAAAGATTTTTCTGTTTAGAAGAGAGTTCTGAAGGAAACGAATTCTCGATGCTTTATGACTTTATAAAATGAAATATAATGTCGATTAAATAGATGAAACATGAACAAATTAATTCGCATGCATAAATAGTTGCCGCTCCAATGGATATAAACTTGACTTGAGCATAGCTCAGAAAAAAAGTGAAGAATCAAAAAAGTATAAAGTTGAGCAACACTGAAAATGAAAATTGAAAAAGGTTAAAGAGCAAAAAAATTACTCGAGAAATGAAACAAAAAAAAAACTTGAAACTAAGAATATTCTTTCTGCATTTCCTTCAGATAACAATTTCACTTTTCCAAATAATAGCTTATATCTTTTTAATACTCAATCTAAACTAATATTAAAAGGTGAGAAAAAAGTAAAATGCAAAATAGTGGAGAAGAAAAAAGAACAGGGGAAAAGGAAATGAGTAAAAAAACCAATGAATATCAATATAAATATGGAGTTTTTGTTATAATTTAACCATTTTTTACATTCAATGCAACCCAATAAAGTAAAGTTGAACATTTAACTTATATAAACATTGATAGCATTTTAATATTAACCGATTATTACATGAAAATACATGATTTAGTTTTGCATTTTTTCATCTTTTTTTCTTGCTTCTTTCAACTTTTCATTTTTGGTTCATCATTTCAACTTTAAGGTCCACTGAATTTGATTTCATGTTAAAGATGATTTTTTCTCTCGTTTCTTGCTTTGATTCATTTGTAAACAAAGCTCATGATGAAAAGTGAAAGGTAAAAAAGCATGAGAATCTTTTAAACAAAGAAAATGGAAAAAAAGTTCATTTGAATTGAAATTTTCTTTTTTCACTCCAACCAAATGATGCAATTGGCAAAGAAAAGTACAGTCGATACAATGGAATGGAAAGTTTTTTTCCTTTTTTTCTGTTTTCACCATTTTTCCTCGTTTCCAGTGATCGACAAATGATGAGCATGATAAACTTAAGTTATCAGGCAAATCTCTTCATTTATATTCATTGGTAATGATGCAAAATTTGGTGTTACTCCATCATGAATGGTTCAATGTTTATCATGTTTAGAATCCATTCTTGTACGGAATTTCCATAAAATAGATAATCATTACTAACTGTGAATAGAAGCAAATTCTAAGCCTTTCATTTTCTTTTTGCATTAATTTAATCATAAATAACCATTCTATTAATAATAAAACTGAGTGATAATAATAATGATAATTAAAAAAGAAGCTGTAAGATAAAGCAACATTCACTCCAAGCTTGAGTCGCAATTTGTTTAAGAGAAGGAAGGAGTTGAGAAAAAAAATTGGAATAAAGTGTTGAAAATGTTTTGTAAAAGAGAGATTCAATCTTTTCATGGAAGAAAAAAAGTATTATTTGAAAAGAGAAAAAATAATTTCATGTAAAAATTTGCATACTAATATATAAACTGAAAGTTGTGAAAAGGATAAGATTTGTGCTTATTCAAGTTTTTGCGCCTTTATTTAATTTTTGCAACTTTTTTGACAAAATTTTATATTCACTGAATTAATCAATTATTATTGCCAGAATTTGAGATTTGAAATGTTTTTGCAAAAGAGAATCGATAAAACTTTCAAGAAATTCTGGTTTCATAGTTTATTGCAATCAAAGAGTTGAAATGCAGTTCGAAAAGCTGTTTACATGAAACTGGAAAGTCATTC
Organism: Tetranychus urticae; assembly: GCF_039701765.1. Lineage (NCBI taxonomy): Eukaryota > Metazoa > Arthropoda > Arachnida > Trombidiformes > Tetranychidae > Tetranychus > Tetranychus urticae. Next base: position 15,597,138 of record NC_142958.1, on the reverse strand, counting down.
AAATGCGATGAAACTCGAGAGATTAACTAATCATCCAGGTTTGGAATCAAACAAACATTCAACGAATTTCCAGATTCATTTACCAGTGCATTCAACCAAATCCATAAGCGGAATTTGAACTTTCACAAAAACTTTTGGTTTGAACTTTTCCGAATTCAAGACATTTCTGTTCATAGATTTTTTTGTTTGGTTTCAGCTGAAAATTTTTCTCTTTTTGGACTTTTTTAAGAACAAAAGTTCGAACTTTAGTTTTTTTAGAACTTCTAACCAACTTTTTCGTGGTTATTTTCGAGCGAAATGTTATTTTTTGCATCATTTATGCTCGAAAAGATCAAAAGGAAAATAATTTCAATCTTGTTGCTGGATTTGCAATTATTAGGTGAGAGTTTTGAGATTGATGTTGGAGTGTAAGTTGTTTCACCATAAGACACTTGTATGAATGCATTGGATAAATGGGTTGATAAAGATGTTGACAAAATATAATGGTAAAGTAAAAATTAAGTATCACTTGAAATGATTATGCTCGTTTTGATATCTAAATGTTGACCAGAAATAAATATATTTTTTCATCTCTTGATGCTCACTCTCATCAATTGCAGTAGCTAGTCTGTCCAGGGTTTGCCTTGTGCTTTGTCTTTACACTGGTTCACGGTTTATCCAACCTCATCATCTTCATCATCTTGTTTAACATTATTATCATTTTGTTGACAAAAACATTTCTCTTGTCCAAATATTAGCTCTTGATATAATAGCTAATAATATCCATCTTCAACAAGATAAGATTATATTTCCTGTTGATGCAAAAGCGAAACATAAAATGAGATTTCAGCAGAAAGTGTAAGCTTGGAAGAAGAGATTTCAACGTCAACAGAGTTTCGAGTCCAACTGACAGAAAATTGTTGAGCAACAATAAACACGAAAGCAAGCAGCAGCAAGAAAGAAAAAACTGAATCGGAATTTAACCTATCATTAGTCGAGTTTTTGTCTTGGAAAAAGCATCTTTTTTCCATTCAATTTCATTTTCCGTGAGCAATTTTTTCTCTCCTCAACTAGAATAGTTTTTGCCAAAACTGCAACAAAGTGTTTGCAAAAGACTTCATTTAAAATGTTCACTTTGATGGTGAATTGGGAGTTTGATTGACTTGGAACTTTTCAATCAGAAATTATTTACCTAAATAAAAGTATCGCAATTCTCAGAGGTTATTGTATTAGCTCAACAAAATTGGTACAAATACAGAGATTAGAAGATGAAAACAAACCTATTCATTATTTCGTTTCTTTAGTTTACTTTTTCTGACCAAAGATTAAATGGGATTTCATCTTGGATGTAAGGTTATTTTATTTATCTCTTTCATTCCTTTTCTAATCCCTTTCCTTGTTTCCTCAACTTGAACCGATATTGAGTTATTGTTGAACCACTGAAACACCAAGGTTGGCGTAAAGAGCAAAACACAGTCCAACAGCAAGTGAAAGACTATTCAGTAGTAGAGATTATCAAAACAGAATATTGGACAACGAAAAAAGAAATGGAAATCAAAACTCGATAAACACAAACGTTTTCTTCTTCCAACTTGTTTAGCTCATTAGAAATCTTGAAATTTCATTTTCATTCAAACTTTTCATTATCATTTCTTCCATCAAATCGATCAGTTTTTAACCACGACGAAACTAACTTAGAAACAAATTGAAATTCGATGTTTAATTTGCTTCCACAGACTTTAATTTCTATCGAAGCAACTCATGAATATTAAACAAGGAATAGTTACATGATGTTTTTGACTGATTATCGACTGGAAAACGTTACATTTGACATATTTTCTGGTCGTAAAGTCAATATAACTAGCAATGTAAAGTGATTAAAAGTTGGTTTCAAAATGTTGACTCTAGTCGAAGTCGAAGTTATAAAAGATTTGTTCAATTAAGAAAATTAAGGTCACCCTTTAGCTAAACGATTTTGTTTCAATTTCGCTTTTTTCCTTGATTCGTCTTTCTTTCTCTGGATTCTTTCTTTTAATCAATTAAATTGTTTGAAACTCTTAAAGATTTGACTTGCGGCTTTTACTGGCAAACAAGTTGAATGAGTAAACTGTACAAAAGTGAAAATAAGAGCAAAAAACAACTCAAACTTTGTGTTAGTTTTTCGAAACGTTTCTTCTTCTCTTCTCTCCCATCATCTTTCAGATCATTTCAAAAGTTGAAAATTCTCAATACCCTGAAGGTTGTTTGGTTTAAAGAGAGAGAGAACAGAAAGAAAGGTTATTCTTGTTCAGTGTTGTTCCAAGTTTAACTTTCGATTTGAACGCTTCCAGGTTTATTTCCATTCTTTTCATGCTTTGTCTTATTTGGCTTCATTTTGTTTCACTCATTCTTTGCAAGGTTAAAGTTGAAAATTTTGATCCACTTTCTGGATTGCAATTTTGATGATTCAATTTTCATCGATGGGCACAGGGAGAAAAACATGGAGTGACTTGAATTTCCATATTCCCATGGCATTTGATTAATGCAGCTTGACTCGGTTTTCATTAAAACGATAATCATTGAAATGAACAATTGTTCAAGAGTCAAGATTGCCTTTCAATTATACTTTGACTTGAAACTGTTGAAGCAACTTTCAACTTTTAGATTTGATCTGTTGGAATTGATGTGAACTTATCGATTGACTGTACGATCTTTTGGTAAAGATAAAAGTAAAATTGATTGAGTTCTAAAGCTAATCATTGGTGTTCCATCAGCAGAAAAAAGACTTGTACTAATTCATTGTTTTTAGTAAAAGTGAATAAGTTTCTCGACTAGTCTCAACAGAAATAACAATCAAAGTTTGGGCTTGTGAACATTGAAACAACCAATGATTACCAAGCTCAGCATATTTGTTTGTCAAGATAATTCTCGAGTAATTGAGCTCATTGATGGTCTCGAAATTTTATTTCTCCTTATCTCAGCACAGTTAATGACTAGTTTGACAAAGATGGAGGAAAAGTGGAAGATGAGCAAAAAGGAAGAAAAGTCTTGATAGACAGCCCGAGCTCAACTCTGGATGAATCAATGGTGAGAGAAACAATTTGCTTGAAAATAAAGTTATTTAACTTATGGAATCGTCTGAACAGTGTTGAAGTCGAATTGATTATAGAAGAAGAAATGAAAGAAAAAAGATGGAATAGAATTGAAAAGTTGATGAAAAGAATAAAAGAACAAAAGGTATCAATGGAAGAGAAGAAAGAAAATTCACAAGAAATCAACTTTTTTTCAACTTTTCTTTTTACATTCAGAACAGAAAATGAGAAAAAAAAGAAGGAAAAGATGAGAAAATTCAGTAACAATAAACAGTGAAAATGATTATCACAAATATATATCATTTTCATTGATGACAAACTTGATAAAACTTCACTCCCAGTTTGATAGCTTTTCTCTCTCCTTTTTTTGTCTCTTTTTTTCATTCAATATTATTATCAATTTCAACAATCGAACGTGATTCAACAAAATCATGAGGTAAACGAAGAAAGGTCAAAAATGTCCAATTCTCATCTCTTGCAATATTGTCAGATTCATCATCGACTAACCACATTATCTGCTGGAAACGTTTCAACCTTAACTAGAGAAGCGAGAATAAATAAATAAATCAAATTAGATGAAAAACTATTTTTCTCAATTGAACCAGAAAATAATTTGACCAAAATTCAACAAAAAGGTAAACTCTTATTAAACTGCAACAATGGAAAATATTTTTAATTTAGATTTAATTTCCGTTTAAACTCCTTCTTTTTCCTCGAAAACTGTTTAATGATTAAAAATGGAATACTTTTAGACAGAAACAACAGGTTTGCAGATGGAAAAACTTTCAAAGTTTCTACTGTTCATGATTTCCTCGAATATTTGAGGGATGACAATTTGAATTCATTCTGGTCGAGTGTTTAAGTTTTTTGAATTCTATTGCAAATTCTTCGAGTTTTTCGATTATTGTTTCGTTTTTCACTTTTGCTTTTGCAAATTAGTTTTGCATTTTGTCCTTTCAAGTTTCAAGTTGCAAGTTTGTTTTGGAGTTGCGAGGCGAACAGAAAAGTATATTTTGTTTGTTATGTAAAGGGGTTTGAATCAAGTTGAACTAAATATTTATACTATTTTATTGGTCTTGAAAAAAGGTATGAAAATCGATTTGTAATCATGGCAAAAGGAAAATGATGAATCCGATTTATTTCTGGTAGGAAAAGAGCAAAAAGAATAGAAACAGAAGGTTGGAAAAAAGATGATTCTGTTTCATCCTTTTTATCCCGAATTGAGGAGAAAGAGGTAAAATTTTTATCTCACTATTTGCTGAGTTTCTTTTTCTTTGAAACACTAATAAGGTAAAGAATTTGAAATGATAGTTTCCATGGCTTTGACTGTTAGCTCTGATGAAGTTGAACAAGACTTAACTGAAATTGTCTGAGGAAACAAAACTCGAGACCCGAAATTGGAAAAGATTTGTTATTCATTTTTTGATTTTTATTTTAACATAATTTTGCCATATTTTTCTTTCCATTCCTTTTCATTTTGTTTTATGCAACGATTTTTGAGTAAATTTCCTGTTTTCCTTCTGCTTTTGATTTTCGATTTCATGATATTCTTGTTGATTTTTCAACTTGAACTTGCTTCTGTTTGCTTTTATCATTTTACTTATCAACATTACATTATTTATTATGGAATGAAAAGATGAAGATAACATCATTATCATGGTGAAATGGAATGGAGAGAAAAAGGCAATTCACTGAGAATTGGATAGAAATTGATAAATAAAATTGTTCTCCAACCCATTGATGATTTTTGTTTCCATTGAATTGTAAACTTCATTTGCCTCAACAAAAATGCAAGAAGCAAAAAGTAACAAAGAATAAGGGAAAAAAGCAAAATAAATATTAATATTGCTTTCATATTGCATGGCATCAAGTAGTGTCAAGATGTTTTATCTGGATTGAACAGTATTCATATAACATTATACATTAATAAACATTGCAATAGATTCTTAGAAGCTTTTCACTTTACATTTCTCATTGAAATGCGAAGCAAAAGCAGACTGATAAATGACATTAAATTTGCAAACTGCATTTAGCTCTTCAAGTATTCATGTTCATTTTTAGTTCAATTTCGTCTTCGTTGACTTTAGCACCTTTCATAGTTCGCTATTAATTAGTTGCTGAAACTGTTGATGGAAATTGATTCAAGCAAATTCAATGTTCATCGCTTTCGTTGGAAGAAAAAGGAGAAACTTTCAACAGATGGTTCCACTTCTAACTCAACACGTTCTGAGCCTTTTTGATTTACTGATTTAAAAGAGTTACGAATGTTTTAGTGATATTAATATTTATTTGAAAGCTCAATGATAGTTTTATTGCACATGAAGAGTTTTATTTTGCAAACTTTTCAGGGAATGTGTTAGAGAATTAACAAGATTTTTTCTTTTCAATTTTTCTTCTTCTCTAGTTGCTGGTTAAAGGGAACTTTATTTCACGATTTTTCTCTTCTTTTCATTGTAATTGTATTTCAATTCAACCTTTTTTTTGCATTTTAAACCATTTCAGCCAACTTTTTCTCTTCAGCCAATTTTGTGTTTCTATTTTTTTCTCGTCTCCTTTTAGTGCTTTGATAAACTAAACAAAAAAACCATAAACTTGAAATTTATGTGGGTTAACCTGAAACATGGAAACATAATATAATCAAACGAGACTCTATTCATTTCAATTTCATTCGATCCAATTTTCACTCCAAGATAATATCAATTTTGATTTATCAAGTAACGCGATAAAAAAAGAAGGGAAAATAAGTGTAAAAACAATTCATCATCTGGAATGAAATTGTTTGTGACTTTGTCTAATCATGAAGTTGCAGCATTCTGTTGAAATTGGCTTGTAAATTGAATGATGGAAGCAAGAAAATTGCATTTCCCAAGTTTTGTGAAAAGTTTAAACAAGTCTGAATAATGCAAAGTTGCTGTTACCAGAAAACAAACGCAAGTTGAAGTAAAATTGAGATTATGGTATTGACACGAAAATGTAATGTTTTTAATGATGAAATGATTCAAATCGATATAAATTCTGGTTCGAGTTACTTTAATAATGTATAATTATTGTAGCTGTTTACATTAAATTTTATCAACTTTTACTTCTTTGTAAATGTTGAAATTTCCCGAGAGAAAAGTCAAAGTTACTTAAGAAATAATAATTAATATTATTTTTGATATCAACTTGAAATGAGGAATTTCGTTAAACACAAAACACTTAGCAACCAGGAATGATGAATTTCCAGAATTGATTAATTTTTCCATTCAGTAAAAGAGAGAAATGTGAACATTTTAAAAGCTAAAATGATAAATGAATGCACAAGAAAATTTTCTCCTTCCTACTCAAATGATAACCAGGTAAGCAATGGCCTCAACAATGAAAAGACATTTTCGACTTTCCCTTCTTTCTTTTCCATAAAATCAGATGGAAATTTCAACATTTGTCTAAACTCAGTTTCGAAATATAAACATCAAGAGATTATCTCAACTCGAATCAGCTAATCATGAAAAGAAAATTTGAACTTGAAAAGTCTGTAAATTGGAGTGTAATCATGATCATGATTGTGGATTCATTTTTGGAAAATTCAGCTTTTCCATTGGAAAAAAGTAGCAAACATTGAAAAGTTTTTCGAAAAAAAAAGATTTCGAGAGAGAGATGAAAATGTGTACAACAGATAAATAAACATGTGAATAGATATTAACAAGAAAATATGAATTCTATTCAGTCACGTCCTTTCTTTCCAAATATAATCAAGTCGACTCTCAATGAGTCAATGCTGTTAAATTTCATGTTTACCAAAATTGCACTCCAACAATCTTATACAATGAATACATCAAATCAACTTGTATTAATAATGATATTTGACTTTGTTGCTTGCTTCAGTTCAATCATGTTGCACTTTAAATATCCCTTTGCAAGTTCCCCTTCTAATCCATGTGTGATGAATGAACAAACCAGATGCAAGTTAGAGTGCAAAATGTTAGTCGTTTTTTCATGCATTTGCAACCATTTTATCAACATTTCAACATTTTCCTTTCATCCGTGTTCATCTCTTTTGTAGTCAAAGGAGAGCCTCAGTTTAGGCAAAAGTTGGCAAAGTAAAGAGCAAGTTGGAATTGACATGTATATTCATTTATTTATCAAAAACTTTTTTTTCTAGTTGATAGCTTGAAGCATCCTACAGCGAATGCATAATGACACAAATCATGATGATATTGCCACTGTTATTGCTGCTTCTCCTGTCAACTTTTATTATCATTATTATTATCATTTACAATCACAGGCAACATTGAATTTTAAACTTTACTCCGTTTATTTACTTATAACACTTCATTCATTTGATTACAATGTATCAACATAATGTTCAACAATATTCATCACTCTACTTTTACCATAAAACATTGAACTCTCAAAATGATGAATAAGAAACACATTTTTTCTTCCTCTTTTCTACAAATTATTTCATGCTTCAGTGTTACAAGAAACTTTGATTTACTATTCAATTTTCACTCCCAGTTTACTGGGAGTAAAGATCAAGAAAACACTTCTTTTCATCTTTGCTTCTCATGATTCCATCGGTAATTAATTTCATCTTTTACTGTTTCTTTCGATTTAATAAACTCGATTTTATTGCATTGGCAAAGTTTTCATTATTAATAGATATCATTGAGATATTGCTTGTGAGAATATTAATTGGAAGCGAAAAAAGAGTCGAAAAATTTGCTAACAATTAAAACAAATGATGATGAGAGAGTTAATGAAATAAGTGAAGCTCATTAAGGATATATCGCTCAATCAATTAATACTAATAAAATGGCATCATTTTTGTTTCCATTTTTATGAGAAAATTTTTCAAAGAGAAAAAATAGAAAAGAAGAAATTGAGAGAAAAGTTGAAATCAAACATGAACCAATTAGTTTGAATGGACAAGGTAATGGTGATGATAATGATGAGTGTTCATCAGGGTTAACTAAAGGAGAAGAGAGAAGAAGTAAAAAATTTTCCTTGGAACTAAAAAGCTAAATGGATTTATCAAATTCATTCATTTTCATCGCTTTCCCTTTGCACTCTTCATTATCAATATCACATCATCATTGAACCTTTCGTAAAATTATAATAATACGACCAAATAATAATTGAGATAAATTGATTTGGGTCAGGTTAAAGCTTAATTTTGTTCGGAAGCCCGCATGATAACAGGAAGATTGAATAACAGGGAATAATCAGAATAAACAAGATTTGGTATTAGCAGATATTAAAACAGGGTAAAGATGAAGAGAAATATGTATTAATTTTTTCTTCCTTTTCCTTCCCAACTCCCTGCCTCTCACCGAGTAAAAAAAGGCTGATATTTTACTCCAACCCATCAACATCATCATCATGTTGATAAAGTAATAATCTAAATATTATAAAGTAGAGAAAAGTAACTGGATAAATCCAAAAAATATTGAATGGTTAAGCAGAAAGTTATGAGCGAGAAGGAAAATGAGATGAAACCAAAAGGTAATGGGAATTGAGTTGAGGCAAAGGATAACGAGAGATTCAAGGTAAAAATGACTTTAAACTGCATCCTTGTCTTCAGTTTTGGCAAGAGGATTTATGACCATTTTATATGAATGCTAAATCTCCCAATGGATGGCTTCCTATATCATCCTCTTTTTTTACCATTCCCATGCTAAGCTATTTAGCAGCAACAAAAAGTTTACCAAAAGAGGAAAACTCGACTTTTTTTCTTCTTTCACTCCCAACTATTCTTTCATTTTGAAGCATCGGAACAAGCTTTTTTCATATTAACTATTATCTTTATCATGTTTATTATTACACTCCTTTTGTATCCATTATGCGTTCATGTTAATAAACACATCAACCCTTTTCTTTTGTTGTCTCAAAATGTTATTACCATCTATTGGTAAATCCATCATTAAATAATTGCATACTTTTAGTGAAAATTAAATCATCAAAGCGCTTTTAGTCAAACTTCATTTCAATCTAAAATGGACTCAATGGCTTTCAGCTGCAATCACAGTTTGCTAATCATTAACTAAGCCAAAACTCATTTGTTACTCTTTGTCCAAATAATTATATGAACAGTTGTGGGACAACAACTTTCCACTTTTCATTTGAAACTAACGATATTAAACTATTGAAGTAACTTTTTGCTTAATATTCAAGATTTCCTTGTTACTTGTTAATATGAATGCGAACTGAACGCTCAATAAAAAGATTTTCACAAAGGAACTTTGGGTTTCTCATTTTATTTTCCGAATGCTACTATGAAATGTAAAGTCTGAATCGTCTGAATGTTTGAAGGAAAAATGGTCGTTATTAGTCGATTGTAAAAAGTGCATTGCTTCAGCTAGTGATTGGAATTGTTTCGTATTCATTCACCGACTACAGGTTCGAAAATAGTATGAGATTCCTTGTCATGAGCCAAGAGTCAAGTTCTTTTTTTCATTTTCCCCATTCGAAGCTTATTTATTTTTACATTGTTTTCATGTTTGTGATACATTGTTTAACCTGTTTTTGCTTTCAAACAATTGAACAAGCGTCTTGATTGTGGCCAGACAATGTAAACACAATCAAATATTGATGGAAGAGAAGCTAATATAATAAAAAAGAGTGAAAAGCAGGAGAAACAAAAAGATAAACTTTGTTCTCTTGCAATGATCGAAGGGCTAAAGTTGAATGAAATGGAATTAACATCAACAATGAAAGGGACAGAAAACTTGAGCCCAAGAAAATAAATAAACAAGAAAAGTGGGCGAATGAAGGATGAGAAAAGGTGAAAACTGTATTGATATGGAATGTGAATGTGTGAAGAGAACAGAAAAGTGAAACAGAAATAGTAAAAGAAACAAAAAAGTTTCTAGACTCGAGATGATTCCATGTAATAAAATCTCAAGTTTCAAGGTAACAAAAAGGTTTGGAAGGTAAAAAGTTGAAAGCTGAGCAAAATTGAGTAAAAATGTTTTACACGCCAAGTCAGAGGGAAAAGAGTAAAACGGACCGAAGAGAAGATGATGATGAAGAGAGACATGAATAACATCAAACAAACAAGCTTGATAAACACAATGTTATTCACATCACGACATATTCTTCATCCTTTTTAGCCTAAGGTTGCGTTGTTTGTAATATTTTTTTACTCCCAGTGTGTAAGTGTGTTTTGTGTTTCATCTTTTTTTGTTTAAACTCATTCAAGTTGCTTCTTGTTGATGTTGTTGCTCATCATCAACTTTTTGCTTTGAGCTGGCTTTTTTGTTCAGCAAACATCTCAAAGTAGATTGAGAAGTAAAAAAGTTGAGGGAAAAAAGGAGAAAGGAAAAGATGAGCATGATGATGGTGAGTGCACATGGGGATGTCTCAATGATGATGTTTCCAATGATTCACATCAACATTATTTTTATTTTTTGATACACCGATGAGAAGGAGAAGAAGAGCGACAAAAAAAGGATATAATATTGATCATTAAATGGTTTGACCCTCAAAGAGTTGAATGTTAGTCGAGATAATGTTAAAGTGAACAGTTTAACAAGGCAAAGGTGATAAAAAAGGTTGATCGTTAATGAGTTTCAAAAGGAGCATCAATGATCAACACATGTTAACTCGTTTAGATACTTTGTTTTCATCCTTTAAACGCCTTCTTTCCTCGAATCAATAAATTTTGATTAAAATGTCATTTTGTCTCGCTGGTTGTTGCACACTTTTTTTAACTAAAAAACACAATTTAATTCTCAATCACAATTACTATGTTTCGACAGGCTCACTGACATATTTGATCATTTCTCAGGGAATAAAGTTGTTCATTTCAAAGTCAAATTTTGTCTCTTGTTACACACCATCTTTATGCTTCCGATTCACTGAGTTATGCCAATGGTTAAAGGTAATAATCTACTTACCAACAACATCGAGAAATCCAATTTGATAGAGCATTGGAACTGTATTTATTTGGCACATATAGCCTCCTCTATCCTCTTCCTGGGCATCATTGATAATCAAATTCCAAACGCGAAGTTCACTGTGACTCAATCCAATTCGATAATTGCGAGTTATTATGTGATCATGTATTGTTAAAATAGTCTGATCTTCGATCCTCATCCAAGCAACCTGAGGATTAAGTGCATTAAGAAAAAAGCATCAATAAACATTCATTTACTTTTCAATAAACTTGCGGTGGAACCCTAACTGATGGGATGGGCAGGCGGTCGAGGCTTCTGCACTGATTAACTGCTGCAACTGCAGGTCATGTTAATGTTTATTGAAATGTTTTTTGTTTGATTTGGAAGACTAAACATTCTGTCAAAATTGTTTTGTGCTTACACTGAAAATTTACGTTTTGTGCTGTTATTGAAAAATGTTTTCCTCTTAACATAAATTTTTCACATTCAAGTCTAAACATTTATTGGTTTGCAATTTGATTTGTCATAACAGTGCAATGGCATCATTAATCAACTGATGAATTGAAATTAATTGACTCTTTTTCATTTCATTTCCTTTTCTCTTCTTTTATTTCCTCTCCGTTTGCAAGGTGTAAATACAAATAATAAAATTGATCTTGCATTTTGTATAAGATCTTGTGCATAATCTGTTAATGCATTTTGATCTTTTTTTTTGTTTTCCTTCCATGCATCAGTACAAGGGTAAAAAGACAATTGATTATTCAGTATGAAAAAGCAATATGAAAATAAATATGAAATGATACGATTAATGATGAACCATAACCTGATCAATGTGAATGAAGGTGAATGAAGGATGAAATGAAAAAGGGAAACCACGAAAAAATATCACGAACTATCGATACAGAAAAAATGGTCATCTGATGATAGATTCATGTTGCCTCACAAATTGAATTTTATTAAACAAAACATATCGATAGCCTTTGAATGCACAAAAAAAGAGATATACTTTGCTGGATAATTTTTCATATAACATTTTTCAATTTAATATGAAATGCTTCGACTGGATGGCATTTGTCTGCAAAAACATTTCGATGACCACTGAATGCAAAGCAAATGAAAGGCTAAAAGTTTTTCCAGGAAACTCTTTGTGCATAGCTGTAAGAGTGTCGGGCTTAAAGAAACAGAAAGTGGATGAAACGCGAAAATAGTTTTACCTTGAAAACTCCGAGGTTCCTTACAATACATGTTAATCTGGCTTCACGTCCAATCGGAACTGTTATATTTGAAATGGCATCAACAAACTCGGGAACATCTCCAATATAATTGTCTCCTGGATCATTTTCATCTATCAATGTCGACGAGAGAAAAAGGCAGACAAAAAAGAAACAGAAAATTAATCAAAATTCAACATTTATTGTAGGCATTTTTGAATAACATAATTAATCAGATCATTATGATTACTTTGAAGGCGATGATTATTTTTGTTCCCTATTAACACAACATTTACACAGTCTTTTGGTTTTCACTTTCTATTTATACTATTATACAAAAGTGAACAGCGTAATGATGATGATTGAAATAACACATCAAAAAAGGGTTATAATAAAAAAACCCAAATGAGTTAATTGAAAGTGATAAATCAAAAAAAGGAGAAGAAGGAGGAGAAAAAAGGATTTCTGTGTGTGTATAAGAAGTAAATATATGAATAAATATAATTGAAAAAAGATGATGATGATGATGATGAAGGTAGCATGGAAGGTTTAAAAGGTAGAGAAAGGAAGAGAAGAAGAAAAGGTAACAAGGAAGAAAGTTGATGATGGAAAAGCAAACAAATTGAGTTAATGGTGAATCAAGTTGCGTGATTCTGCCAATTCTTACGCCTTCTTCCCACGGATTTCCTTTCTGAATAACCAGGATTCAGATTAGCCCCATGAACACTAACCATTCAACTTTTCATTTCTCTTTTCCATCATCATCATCATCATTCTCATAATCATCAAAAAAACAACAATAACATTATCACTTTAATGTTCAGAACTTTATACATGAAAGAAAATCCCTTTTCCTCATTTTTTCACTCCAACTTTTCTCAACTTTGCTCATGAAAACTTGCAACTCCTAGTTAACATCATCAACTATAACCAAATGCATTTCATCAAATGATAATTTTTCAACTTTTGCTTCTCGACAAACCGTCTTTTACTGTCTAGTCTTTAATGCTAAGACTCGTGTTTCCCTGCATCATTTAAAGACAGTTCAAGTCTAATTGAATTGGCTTCGGATCATTTAACCATATTGCTTAAACCCAAACTTTGATCCAAGTTAAGCTTCCTTAAACGATCAAAACAATTCCAACTCAGATTATCTGTGGTCAACTTAACCTTCTCTCTACAATTTATCGTCTTTTATGGCATTTTTTTGTATTTACAAAGAGCTCGGGTCTCTGTCATCATATTAAAATTAATTAAATGAGTAAAACAGTTGATTGATAAATAATTTGCTTCGATGTTTACCATTTTCCTCTTCTTTATTTACTCTTCTTTTTCCGTTTCTGATTAAACCGATTGACTGATCAATGCATTATTATTATATTATTATTATATTAATAACTTTTATTTTTTCTTTCTTCTTTTTTTAGGCTTTCATACTTGCATTGCGCCTTGTAATATTGATGACATGAGAATGAGAAAAGATGATTTTGTTTACTCGCATTGAAACTACCAAATATTACTTTAATCATATTAATATATTAATTCCAATGCATCCTTTCTTGTACAAACAGTTGATTGTTCAACTTGCAATTGATCTTACATACTCAACTTCATCATATCTTGACCAGAAAAGCGTAATAAAGTTGCGTTACAATTCAATCCACTCCATGCTGGGAGTTTTTTCAGTCCAATTGACTGGACTTTCGCTATCAAAGAGACAATGACTGAAGCTTTTTATTCATTTCAATGAGCATCTTCTTCTCTCTCAGCATCATGTAGATGCTCATTAGTGTTTTGAAAAATTTACTGGTCGAGATTGCTTTCTCTAGCAAATCACTCTCTTTGTAATTTCCAATTGGTTCAATTAAAACGCGTATCTCCTGAAGACTGAGATATTTTACTAAAAGCTTTTCCCTCCCAGAGCATGTTAGAGATTAGTCCAGTCTTTAGTGGAATTTGCTCGGAGAGATGAAAGGAATTGACATTACAATGGAAAAGGTTAAATTGAAAGGGAAATCATGAATAGACAAAAAGCCAAAAACTGTTGACTTGGTTGGATGAAGGGAAAATGTTTGAATTTCAGGCTTGTTAAAATGAAGATGAACGGAAATCAAAATTTCTATTTCCGTTTACTATGAATAAAAGTTAAGTGCGAAATGAAATGCAACAAGAAAAATGTGTTATCACAATTGGGAGTAAAAGTTAATCTGATTCTTGGGAGTAAAATTTTATTGCTCTCTTCATTGAAATCAAGTATAATCAAATTTAGTTGTGTAAAAAAAACTTTTACATTCTTCATTCTGTTTTCACTTTGAACAAGGATTGTTACAACAACATTTCAAGATTGATCAACTCACCTGAGTTTGTGACGGAAGGTTCAGTTGAAAAATAACTATAAGGAGAATCCAATGGATTTTCTTTATAACTTCTTTTCTGTACACTTGACTTAATCTTTTTTGATTTTATTGGTTTACTGGGATGGTTTAGTTGAGGGTAAGCATTTGAATGGTCATGATGGAAGAATAATGAAGTCTCATTGTCAACAGTTGAGGAAGGAAAGGATGAGATAAAGTTGGTTCCACAAGTTACTTGTAATGTTGATAGGAAGCAAAAATAACTCATCAAGTTTGAATAACAAGGTGAGGTAAACATTTTCCTTGTCATTAACTTCATCCTCATTTGATTGGAAGAACAATGAAGTATTTAATGAAACAAAAACAATTAAACATGAGCCGTGATATTCCTAGCAGATTGTCACAAAACCATTTGCAGAATTGGTTAATCATAAAGCGAAATGGAAATGCAAATTCAACTAAAACTGATTACAAAACAAATCGAAGTTATATTCAAGTGTTAATCCTTTAAAGGCAATTTGTTTGTCTCCAGTCGTTTTCGTGAAACTTTCTTGTACTATCCTGTTGACTATCAATTGTTGAGTTGGATCGTTTCATGATTAAAACTAATGATGGTTAACGTGTTGAAGTTGAACAAGTTGTACTGAGAATCTGTTGATTGTTGAAACTGTTAAACACACAAGGAATGAAAAGTTGCAGTTAACGTGCTCTAATTGAAGGAAAGAGTGAAGATGATGATTGTGATGAAAGAATGAAACTAAACTTTTCTGTTTCCAGTGATGAAAGTCGAGTAAGGGAGAAGTCGATAAAGAGATGCTGACTTTGCGCAGTTTATCATCCAAATGAAATGCTAGTCGCTATTCATTGTCTTGCATTCACATTTTGGTTGCAGTTTCATTCACAATGTTCAATATCAAACTTGAAAGTCTCTAGAATGTGGAATTTTCATGCAATATCGTAAATTTGACATTCGTTGAATCGTAGGATGAAAAATGTTTCACTATTTATTATTTTGAATAGAATTAGCTTTCACTAAGTTTTCTGAAGATATACAGAATTAAGATGCAGTTTTGTAGCCACAACTTGATGTTCAACAGTCGAGAGTAAATGCTTATTTGCATCAAAAGAATAGCATTTGTTTTAACTGATATTGTTGATCAACTTTGTTTTGCATTGTAAAGTTATTCATATCCAAATATTAAATAATCAAAGCTGACTAAAATTAAGCATAAATAACTCTTATTAACTTTATATCGAATTTGCATCCAAATATCGGTCATAATTGAGAAGGCAAAGCTCATCGAGCTATTAATCATTCGAAGATGTACAATTCTGAGTTTAAAGCTCTTTCAAGTGAAAACTTTTCAAAATCACTCTCAGAGTTTTTATTAAATGCTCTTATAAAATATGTACGAATAAACATTCAGTAAAGGTTGCAATTGCAATTGTTGAATGATTTGGTTGGGACAAAATCTGGTACAGAAATGATGATCGAAATTCGCCATTTTCGATTCATCGTATCCTTACTTTCATACCTCATTAACAGTATAATTATGTGTTTTATGATACAAAAGGATTGCTAATTTCGATACTAATATCATGTTTGACTTTTGAACCAATTAGTTGATGTGATCAAAATGTGAGGCTTTAAGTAATGTTAGACTTGAGAGTTTCTTTTTATTAGATTTCTAACTGTGTTATTATACCAACATTGAACCTGAACATTTGAAATTGATTAGAGAGACTATTAATGGAAAGAAATGAACACAAAAGTAATCATATTTAGGTCAATCAGTGTACATGCAAAACTAAAGAAAGTCTAATTAGTTTACAATGAGAATTTCAGAGCTCAAAATTTCAATTGTTGATCACTATTCAGTCTTTTCAGTGCTAAATAAATTAATTTCAGATGTAATCAAATTAGCAATTCAAATTCTTGGCTCAGTAATTGATTTTCTTTGTGACTTCTAATTTTATTTCGACACAACTTGCTCGTCAATACTTTCAAAGCATTTCCAGCATAGTTTGAAAGTTGTGTTTGTAGTTTATGTGAAATTTTGAGACTTTTGAATCAGAAAACAGTTTGAAAACGAAAACTTTTCATGAATTTTGTTGAAAACATCTTACGGTAATAATGATCGTAACTTTTACCATGTAACATTCAAGATGATTCAAGATTCAATATGATTGCACTGATTAGAAAGTTCAATCTCAAGTTGATTGTTAGACGTGTAAACAAGATTCATTTGTCTTGTTAAAACATACTAACACTTTGTTCATTGTAAACTGTTCATTCACTGTTTGCCTCAAACATGTTTACCAAAACTTTTGAAATTCTTAACAAGTAAAGCTTCCATCTAAACTTGAAAGATAATTGGAATGAAAAAAAGAAAGAAATTCCCAAATTATTTTATTAATATCTGCTCAGAAAAGAATGAAAAACTCTTTCGTTTCATAATTTCCAGTTTTCTTCTGCTTTACCCTTTTGTTTATAAACTATTATTTTAGCACTTAAAACCTTTCGGTAAACACATTTGATTTTCAATCTTTTCCCTAACTTTTGCCTTGAACAATAATAATATAAAGTTAAATTGAGCTTATTAAATGTTATCTAAACTTTTCCAATCTTTTTTATGTAGTCATTGATAAATCATGAGAAAAGTAACTCCAAAAACTAAAAAGGTGAAAAAAGTAAAGTAGGAAAACGAACCGAAAAGAATGAAGAAAAAAGTTTCAACAAAAATTGATGATGATAATGGTGATGGAAAAGCATTTTATTGATAAAGAAAATGGACTTAAATGATTGCTTGCACAATGAAATGAACTTCGAAATTGAAGATTAAGATAAAAAAATGAAACAAAAGAAGAAACATCCAAGAAGATGCTGAGTTCGAAGAATCAACAGTATAAGACATTCAACATGGACGTAAGACTTCAGATCAAAACTATGAATGTTTTTAACGGACTTCATTAACAGAGAAACGAACTTATCAACGAAAACTCATTCCAAGGCTTCTGGAATTCCTCCAATCTGTCCCTGGATTGCTTCGCTTTCATCTCGTTTTACTGTTACGAAATGATAAGAAATCAAAATAGAGTTCGAATGAAACTGTATTCAATTATCGACAGTGCTAATTCAGTCTAATTTTTTAAGCATCAGGCAACAGTTCTTGAAATCAATCAACATGTAGAAAGAACTTATGCAGTTAAGAATTGCTCTTTCTCTGAATAAAAGTGTTATTCAGGTCAGATTATGACATTGACTGTCTCTTGATCAATCTACTGAGCCATAATAATATTCCTGTTCGAAGCAATTTTTTCGATCAAAACTTGCAATTCAAATGAAGAAATGAATGTGGAATGGAAGTCGAATGAAACTAAATTGTCTTTCATTTTTTTGCATTGATCGTGCAAATATAAAACCCAAAATGTTGCTCTTTTCATCGACAAGAACATTTTCATTAATACTGATAAGTCATCAACTTGTAACTCAACACTTTTTTATACTGTAATCTGATTCAACAATCTTAGTTGCCCAAATTAAAGTGAGACATTTCTATCAATACAGACTGAATAATATTTCATGCTTGATTAATCATTGATAGTTGAACGAGTTGACATTGGAAATGAAGAAGCATAAAGAGAAAATGAATCATGATGAGAAGAGCATCGAAAAGGCATCGGATTTCATGATGGAATTATTCATACAAGTGTTGAGCACAAATGTAGAAGAGATAAAGAAAGTGTTTGAAAAATAAACATCAATATTATGAGACATAATTTTCACTATTTCTGCCAATTCATTACAAGCTGATCAAATTCGCCCATCAAACTATTGTGAACTTTTTCTTTATGCTTCAATATGCAACCAAGAAGAGGATGAAATTTGTATTTCCGTGATTATTCTCAAATGCAATTAAGATGGATGATACTGAAGCCGATGTGATATTTACTTGAGTGAAATAAAGGATAACCATGCAGAGGAAACTTCTTACTCTCAGTCAGTTTCATGTCGAGCAATGGATGCTAATAGCTCACCTTATGTGAATCAAACAAATTATAATGCTAATCGATAGAGCCAAGCGGGCTTTGAAAAGTGTCTTGAGTTCGATTCAGAAAATGGGTTTTCAGACAATTGGGCTTGAAACTTTTGGAAACCTTAAGGCTAGCTTTTTTAATTTGATTTTTTACAATAAACTTATCGAGCAATATTACAAATTTTAGAAAAAGTTCGTGCAAATTAGTGATTTTAATAAAAATGCAGAAATGTAATGTAATGTCAATAGAATCGACCTTTGTGATTTTCAGGCGACCTTTTCGAAGCCTTTAATAGATGGAAAAAAATGCGACGCATTACAGATTGAAAGTGACTCTTGTGAAGTATCATAATATTTCCATTTATCAGTTGAGAGTATAATTTATTTTTGGCATGAACAATGAAGCAAAAATATGTATAACTCAGAAGGAAAAAATGAACCATTTTGGGAATTGAGCATCATTGACCCATTAATTAGAAGCTCGAATAACATTATCCATTCTCGATTTAAATCAATTTTCCTTCTTGGATGTTGTTGATTGCACAGATTATTGAGCATCTCTTTCCAGAAGAGAGCAGCAAAAAATTCTCGATTCTTCTCAATTATCATGATACATGTATTTTCCGTAAATCTCATCTTGAAACCATCATCATTATCAGCATAAACATGAGCCTCACAATAATTGTGAATAAATTGTAATCAAATGATGCTAATCATCATTATTGCCTCGTTTTCCCCACTCTTATTCGTCTGTCTGTTTCTCTGCATTTGACATGCAGAAACTAAAGTAAGCAGACAGGGGAAAGATGAAAGTCAATGAATTGATCGGATAAACTGAGTTGAGCTAATTGAGCGATAAATATGAGAAACATTATAAATGACAATGGTTAATGGTTAAAACGTAAATAAAGCAAGAAACAATCATTTAATGTCAATTACAATCGATGGTTTTTTTATTCGCAAATTATCATCTCTTAATGTATTCATCTCATTATTCAGATATCATAAGCATAAGGGTGCGATAACTAAGAAAATAGAAAAAAACTCCCAGAAATAGAACAAGCATCTTCCAAAGTGATGATTCTTATTCAAGTTTCATCAAAATATGTTGTCCCAATCAAAATTTTACTTTGAATTCGATCGAAATTTTCTTTTCTGTTGAAGCAACATTAAAGCTTTGAGATTAAATATCGGACAAATTGAGCTTCGCAAGGAAACTAAACAAGTTAAAAATCAACTGTCAAGCAAATGTACCTGTTCTAGTGCCTTTTTGGTTGCAAATATTGTGTTATTTTAAGTGATCATTTTGCATCATTGTTGATGTGAAGCAAGAAAAAATTGTTGAATCGGAGAAACAATCATTTCTTTGTATTTAAGCAGCAATTTTAAAAAGAAAAGGTCTAAACAAGTTGACAATTGAATGAAAAGTTAAATTGAACGTTTCTTTTTATGCGAATATAAAAAAGTATCCAATAAAAAAGACTGAGAAGAAAAAATGAAAATATTGAATGAATGCAGAGGAATGAATGGGAGGCAAAATGACAGACAGATTAGTATTCACATTGTGATAGATGAACTGAGAATAAGTGAAAAAAGGTTGAAACCCAATGCATACATTTCGAGTTATATTGCATTTAAATGGTAAACAAATGTTCTGTTCAAGATGAGAGGTTCGAACAAGTGAAGGGAAAGAAAATGGTGTTCAAAGTAGACAGATATAAAACTATCATGATGAATGTGCACCAATGTGATTCAACAGATTTTCTTGACATTGAAAATACACTTTTATAATCTTATATTCAAGTCTTTTACTTTTTTTCTCAAGTCAATTGAATAAAGAAAATCTGAATAAGGTAAAAACTTTTTTCTTCTGCTTCTGTTTGCACGAGAAGGAAAAATGATGCAAAATTGACTCTATTGGTTATCGACTTTGAAAGCTCTCATACAATGGAAGGAAAATTTTCCAATTCGAACAAAAAATCATTACTTTAACATTTTTTTCTCCTCTTCTTTTCTTCATTCATATTGATGTGTAACTTAAATGTGTGATTGAAATGAAAACTCGAGGAAAGAGCATCTTGATTGAAATCAGACTAATAAATGGATTCACCTTCTGAATGCTGTTAGGCCTGACAGGCAAACCTTAACATTGCTGAGAAGAATAGATTTCTTTCTCAAAAGAGATTTTATTCGTTTTTAGTCCATTCTAACCTTTTAATCAATTCCTTTTGTCATCTTTAAATCTGTTCTGTTTTAAACTCATCTCTGTTTCGCCACTTTGATTCATCAATTTTAAAAATTCTTAATAATATTCAGCAAATTATTAGGTAAACGCAAAAGTCCCTCACCATGTTGATTCTGATGATTTATTTCAAGGGATTTAAACAGTTTTCTCATTGAAAAGGATTTTTATTGCGAATTCGAGTCTTAAATGTGGATTGAATTTATTGACTCAGCGTGTAGGACATTGCGATTAGTGTTGATTGTAGCAGACTCTAGTGTGGTTAACTTAATTTTTTAAATTGAATTATAATTAATTATGAATTAGTGATATCACTGAATTGTACAATAACCAGCTTTATATTGTTTGTTTTTAATAACTTATTATTAGATTTATCTGCAATCAATCATCATTCATTCAACTGTTTATCCCAACTGAATGTGTGACGGTTGTAGGAATCAGATGGATCATTTTTCTTGCTGTAATAAAATTGTGTGGTCACAATAGCAACAAGAGCTCCAAAAATAAGTCCAGCTGCCGCGAATAACACGATTGAACCAAAAATTGTTCCAATGTGCGTACTTCTAGTGATTGCGTTGTTTTTTTGTTGGTCAATCAAACTTTGCTCACTCCTTTGATAATTTTGACAAGTATCCGAATGAACAAGTTTCACATCAGCATCATGACTTGGATAATACTTTGATAATTGACAAATGCTCAGCTTTTTAGCATGAGCTGGGCAATAATTGAAAGACTGACAAGTGACTTCTTTATCGTTCCAATCATGACAAAGAGCAGCACATTGATCAGCATCAAGATTCATTTCGGTGTAAAAAACGTCCTCGACAATCATTGTTCCAGTTACTTCAAACCTATCCAATACTTTTGCTGAATTATAAATAAAAGAAATCTTTAGTTTGTATTAATCGTCAGCGATAATTGGTATAACGATTAGTGAATTTTACTTACGAATATAAATATCACAATCTTCACTATAATCACTTGCTTCATCCGTGTAATAACCTGCCATACTGCATGAGCCAGAACAGAATTGGAATGATTTACATGAATCAGAATTGTAACAAAAAGAAGCACATTTTCCGAGAGAGCTATCGAATGATACTGTATTTTGATTATCAGTGAATCTTTTGGAAGGAATTTTCTTAGACTTTTGTAGATTTTCAATTAAGTAGGTGATGCATGAGGCATCAGATGATGATGTTTGAGGCGAAATATTTATATTGGTAGACACAAGACATTCAACTCTATCATTATAAGCACAAAACGAGAATGAATTACAATTATTCTCAACTGAATTGGCACATTTTCGGTAACAAGAACTCGAATCTGTTGCATCAGTAACTGATATTGTCTTCATTTTGTCTTCAACCAACTTTGTATTTCTAATGATTGAATCAAATAATGAATCATGTTCATTGTCATTGACTTTTGTTGCATCCGCCACATGATATGGAGTAAAGGTAAACATCTTGTTGTCCTGAAGCAAAGTAAATGAAATCTTCGGTCGGTCAAACAGTCAATCAAACAGTCGGTGGATCATAAACCAAACATTTGAACAAACATGAACGATTGTATATGCGTGAAGTTAGTGGTAACTAACTAGTTATGTCAAACTTTTTTTTCTCGGCTGTATTTCAATGCTACATTTTTCTCAACAAGTATTCCTTGGATAGTTTAATATCATCAACAATATTGAATTCAATATGATATAAGACCAACAATTTCCATGAGTCATAGTTTCAGCTTATTTCAGTCTCTTAAGATTTTTTCATTATTGTAGCCCTTTTCACTTTTACAACACCAAGTGTTATATTGACCGAAAAGGAATGGGCATTTTTAAGTAACATGAATATTCAAGTGCAACAGCATCAGAAAATAAAAGAGCTGAGTTTACCAATGGAAGTAATCATAACTGGCAAAATCTAGATACTCAATCCTAAACATACTTCTTATCAATTTATCGTTGTAAAAATCAGCTGGCTGAAATTATTTTACTTATTGTTCAATTGTTAAAGTTGATATCAATTGAAGCTCCACAGATCTTATTTGTTTCAACAATACAAATTATTTGTGATAAATGAATGATAACATTTTTACAATGAAACGTATCAAAAAAATACCGTAAATGATAACTTAACATTTCGAGCTTAAATGAAACTTGCATTCATTGAATAATATTAACAAATAATTCAGAGTTAGTGTATTAATTGTAACTAAATTCACACAGAAAAATGACATAACCCTATTAATTACAAAGAAATCAGTCTTGCACACATTCCAGCAATACGACAAGAATCAGAAATGGTTATATTTTCAGATCATCAGACTTTATTTTTCATGGACGTATTGAAACATTATTAGTAAAGAATGAAAAGATGATTAAATATTTCATCTTGTGATTACCCCTCAGATCGATAAGAAAACGCCAAAAATCTTGATTGCAATGAATCACAGCCTCCGAGTAGTTCTACAGTTTTAGTATAAATATCGTTACAAAACGCTTGTGAGCAATAATGAAACGCTGAAGTATCTCATTGCCCAGTACAAAATGTACCAGCTTTTAGTTATTGTAACTCTTTTACTTTTGCAACATCAAGTGTTATTTTGACCGACAAGGAATGGACACTGTTTAAGGTGAGTAACTATTAATATTTAAGAAGATTGATGATTAAACCTTCATTATGTACCTTGTTTAACAGGAAACTCATGGCAAAACTTATCTCAATTCCGAGGAAGAAACTTATCGAAAGAATATTTTCAATGAAAATTTGAAGAAAATTAAACTTCACAATGAAAAGGCCATTCGAGGTGAACACAGTTATCAATTGGGAATCACAAAGTTTGCTGATTTGGTAAAGTATTTCAATATTTATTCATACATTATAATGATTAGAGTGATTTATTGACTTTTCTTATTTGAATTTGAAAATCAAAGACAATCAATGAAACGAAAATGCCTGAGATAGAAGTGGAACCACAACCATTAGATGTTAAATTTCATCATAAATCGTATTTCAAAGCTCCAGAATCAGTTGATTGGAGGACAAAAGGTATCTTGACTAGAATTAAAGATCAAGGTGCATGTCCATCTTGTTGGGCATTTACTGGTGCAGCAGTAATCGAAGCTGCCTATGCTCAAGAAACCGGTAAATTGGTTAATCTTTCAGCACAAGATATACTAGACTGTGCTCCTAAATCCAAAGGCTGCACTATAGGATTTGTGAGCACCGGTTACCAATATGCAATGAGTAAAGGATTACGTCTAGAAGATTGTTACCCGTATGAATCACATGATGACTTATTTGGTCAAAAGGCTTGCAAAGTCAACTCTGAATGTGACAGGATTAAAATAAAAGATTTTGTATACGTTCCAAGGTACAACGAGAATGCTCTCCGTGATGCTGTTGCTGAGCATGTTGTCGCTGGATACATTTACGCAGATCTGCAGGATTTCGTGTTTTACAAGTAAGTTATCCAACGTTTGCTATTTACAGATTTAATCATCAACCATTGTCGACTTTCATTAATAGAGAAGGGATTTATAATAGTCCTAATTGCCCTAAAGATAAAATTACCCACTTGGTTCCAATAGTCGGCTATGGAACTGAAAATGGAACTCCTTATTGGATCTTCAAGAACAGTTGGGGGGAACATTGGGGTGAAAATGGTTACGGTCGAATATTGAGAGGAAACAATACTTGTGGAATTGCTATTTACAACTCAAGTTACCCAAGAATCTGATGCTCTCTTGAATCAATGTAATTTGAATCAAATACTAACTTATATTTTTGTCAATAAAATCAGATCAAATAATTGCCAACTCGGGAATAAATAAAAAATGAATAACTTCTGATTTGATATGGTAACTCCATTTTCCCTAGTTAGATTTGAATAACATCAATAGCTGTGTATCTCATGTGAAGGTATCTCACTGAGAAAAAGGTAAAAGTAAAAAAGTGAAATTCAAGGTTCTCTTATTATATTTTCTTGTTCAGGCAAACGATTAACCTTTTTTAAGTGCATCAAGGCAATCCAATCGAAGGTTAAACCAAAACATGATCAACAAGAAAATAAAATTGATAAACACTGAGAAATGGTCGATCAATGAAATATCAAGATAATAATGTTTAAAAGGCTTCGAAACGTGTTTCCAAACATTGAACTGTGGGTAAAAGTTGGCAGAATTAATAATAAAATAGCAAACAGTTAGCCCGAAAAAAATGTGAGAGGAGAATGAAAATATCTGTGACCGTTCTCCCTATTCTTTTGGTACTCCTCCTTTAGCATAGCCTTACAAAGAACATGTGAATAAAGGGTTCGAGTCAAACAGTTTAATCTTTATGGCTGAGTAATTATTGGATAATCTGCTGAAAATTGCTGGTACTAACAATTTATGGTAGTTAACTGTACATAGATTTAAAGAATAATCATATCGCAAAAATTCGTGCAACGTTGAATAGATAATGTTCAAGGTTTTTGGGTAAAAATAGTTTTCAAAAATCAAAACAAGATAAAACATTATACAGGGCTATTCAGCTACTTAGTAAGATGTTGAACGCCAATAACTTTGCAACCAGACATACCTTTGACCTGGGAATCGAATGCAGTGAGTTTGGGGGACATTCATTTTTTATGTTTCAAGGACAAGGTCATTCAAGGTCATTTTTCGGAAATCGCTGCTGCTCATGTTAGAGGTCATTCTGAGGGCCGGACATCATTTTCGAAGACAAAAAATCTTCCTGATCAATTTTCGACACTCTGTGATGAACGCTGCTTGAGTTATTGACATTTAAGTTTCAAAACTGCGTTAATTTACATTTTTTATTTTTATGAAAATTCGCATTTTTTATGCTCATTGGGGCGTAATCAAAACCCAAATTCATTTTCCACTACATTCTAGCGATCCAGGTGACTGCTCAAAGCTCCAGGAGCGCTTTACACGAATGGGGTTAAGCAAGTTTATTTAACAAGGTCTTATTCAATTTTTACAACAATTTTTGATGAATTCTTTTTGCCGATTAGTTCCAATTTAGTCCTTATGAGCATAAAAAATGCGAATTTTCATAAAAATAAAAAATGTAAATTAACGCAGTTTTGAAACTTAAATGTCAATAACTCAAGCAGCGTTCATCACAGAGTGTCGAAAATTGATCAGGAAGATTTTTTGTCTTCGAAAATGATGTCCGGCCCTCAGAATGACCTCTAACATGAGCAGCAGCGATTTCCGAAAAATGACCTTGAATGACCTTGTCCTTGAAACATAAAAAATGAATGTCCCCCAAACTCACTGCATTCGATTCCCAGGTCAAAGGTATGTCTGGTTGCAAAGTTATTGGCGTTCAACATCTTACTAAGTAGCTGAATAGCCCTGTACAATGCTACAAACCCAGAAATAAGTAAGCTATGCTAAAAACTCGTAATTGTGGCTATAATTAAAATATAATTAAAACGAAAATATTGGAAATAAAAATGGCATGAAGGTATTTTCCTTCGAGCAAGTTCAATGAGCGAGATAAACTTTAAACTTTAAAGATTTAACTTTTAATATGAGATGTGTGATTCACAAGCGCAAAAAAATTTTATTTCAAGTTAATAGCTTTAATCGTATGGACTTTTAGAGAAATAAGATTCATTTGTACAATTTAAATTCATTCGATTCTTACTTACTACTCGATCTGATTTTAGATAAAATCGTTTTCAAAGTTCAACTTTGGTTACTTTTGATGTAGGACACGATTCTATTGTATTAATAGTTTAAGTTTTCCCATTGACGCCGGTTAGCATTAAAAATTTGGTTTTCAAAGTGGATTGATTGTACTGAGTGAAAAGGACATGCGATCAGTCATTATCGAAGCAGATAGATTTTAATTCGATTTGAATCACTTTATCATCACTGAATTATCAAATCAAGTTGATGGTTTCATATTGTTGATTTTTATTCACTTTTTAAAACATAATTAGATTTCACCTACAATTAATCTTCATTCAACTGTTTATCCCAACTGAATGTGTGACGGTTGTAGGAATCAGATGGATCATTTTTCTTGCTGTAATAAAATTTTGTGGTCACAATAGCAACAAGAGCTCCAAAAATAAGTCCAGCTGCCGCGAATAACACGGTTGAACCAAAAATTGTTCCAATGTGCGGACTTCTAGTGATTGCGTTGTTTTTTTGTTGGTCAATCAAACTTTGCTCACTCCTTTGATAATTTTGACAAGTATCCGAATGAACAAGTTTCACATCAGCAGTATGACTTGGATAATACTTTGATAATTGACAAATACTCAGCTTTTTAGCATGAGCTGGGCAATAATTGAAAGACTGACAAGTGACTTCTTTATCGTTCCAGTCATGACAAAGAGCAGCACATTGATCGGAACTGAGATTCATTTCAGTGTGAAAAACGTCCTCGAAAATCATTGTTCCAGTCACTTCAAACCTATCCAATACTTTTGCTGAATTATAAATAAAAGAAATCTTTAGTTTGTATTAATCGTCAGCGATAATTGGTATAACGATTAGTGAATTTTACTTACGAATATAAATATCACAATCTTCACTGTAATCACTTGCTGCATCCGTGTAATAACCTGCCATACTGCATGAGCCAGAACAGAATTGGAATGATTTACATGAATCAGAATTGTAACAAAAAGAAGCGCATTTTCCAAGAGAACTATCGAACGATACTGAATTTTGATTATCAGTAAATCTTTTTGACGGAATTTTCTTGAACTTTTGTAGATTGTCCATTAAGTAGGTGGTGCATGAGGCATCAGAAGATGTTGTTTGAGGCGAAATATTTTCATTGGTAGACACAAGACATTCAACTCTATCATTATAAACACAAAACGAGAATGAATTACAACTATTCTCGTCTGAATTGGCACATTTTCGGTAACAAGAACTCGAATCAGTAGCGCCAATAACTGACATCGTCTTAAGTTTGTCTTCAACGAACTTGATATTTTTAAAGATTGAATTGAATAGCGGAGCATGTTCATTGTCATTGACTTTTGTTGCATCCGCCACATGATATGGAGCAAAGGTAAGCATCTTGTTGTTCTGAGGCGATTGTAATGAAATACTAATGTGATTGAGTCTCTCATGAAGGTTTTCCAACGGTATTTCTTGGCTATAGCGAAATACGTTCTTCAATGGAGTCATGAAAACTGAACAAGAAACTCCATTATCGTGATCTTCCACAAGCTTTACGTTTTTACCATCGATTCTCTGGCACAAGTATCCATCCACAGTCTTACAGTATGCAATGGCTCTGTTAATGTTTAAAAGATTTACAAACTTGAATCAATAATTACTGGACTTAAGCGCAAGTACTTACTCGAAAGGTTCATATCTATAAGAATTTTTCATCAAACAATCTTCTTCATCGCCATCAATTATGACTTTTGACGCTTTTGTTAAAGTTTTTTCATCTAATTTCATATTTCGCATCTCGAATGCATCTATTTAGCAAAAAAGAAATATTAGTAAACTAACTTATTGTGACTTCTCATTCGACATTCTTCAGTAAAGCTTCGTTACCTTTTATTCTTGGAAAGTCCAAAATCGTAATGTAAATAATAATTTCATCGGAATTAAATATTGGCACAATGCTTGCGATTCTCGAAGCTGCAATTGTTCCAGAGTCGACTAGTGATTCTTTAACTTTATCTTGAAATTGGTAATAATATTGATCAAAGTAGTCACAAGGAATATCTAAAATATGGATAAAAAATACTCGTTTACTTTTCAAGGGACAGTTTAAATTGAATTATGATTTGATACTAACCTTTACAAGTGAAATACATTGCAATAGTCTTTCTCGATGCAGGATCAGGATAGCAGTTTTTAACATTAAACTTTCTTGTTGATTCTGATGAGCTTATCTCATGTCCATAAAAGAAGTATTCGGTCGTACGTGAAGCATTTAATTTATACTGTAAAGAATATTGGAATATTTAATGCAAAATATTTTGTTATTTATCATTTTTTTACGGCTGTTCGTTATTTGACCCAGAGCTTTTCAGATTTAAGATGTTTAACTTGATAAATTTGTAACCATTGAAACTTGACTCGAGTACATGTAAGTTTAGCGACATTTATTTTCGCTGTTTCAAGGTAAAGTTACATTGATGTTGAGCATCTGGTCAGGCATTCGCTGAGTTATACTGAGTAATATTATAAATCAATTTCGAAAAAGGAATTTCCAGACTTTATCATCGATTTAATAATTAAGAATCTTTCTTTCGATTTCTTCCAATTCGGTTTCAGTGATAAACTTTCTAATCTAACTTAATCTTATAAAATTATAAATAGAGTTAATTACTAGCAACTGTAAATTTGAACAACCCCTTCGAACGTTACTTACTTCGATGTCATAGGCACTGATTATGGTACCAACAAGAGTATAGCCAGAAGACATATCCTATGAAGACAGCATTTAAAGAAGTAAATCCATTTATTTATCATTTTTTTGTTCCTGAATTTGGATAAACTCACTGTCAACTTGTTAAAATACTGAGTAGTAACGACATATGGATACGTTTTTTCCTCAACTTTTGCCTTTTCTTCACTTATTTGCCAAGCATGTGTTCCGATTCCATTCCGTTCATCCTAAAATAAACATTAACTTATTGTTACATCATGATTAAAAGCACCCACAAAGTTCTTACGAAAAGTGCTGGTCCATAATAGCGGTAATTCAAATGAAAGTTGAGCAATCGATTCAAATCAAGTTTAAAGATGTCATAACCCAATGATGAATCTTGAACTAAACCCGGTGCTGATAGTTTCATTGGAGAAACTGAACAATTTCCGTCTTCTGTCAATTCATATTCAATTCCTAATTGATAATCATAAATGGTTTCAGTCTTATTATCTCCACCAGTTGAACTTTTAATGCTTAGGATTTGATACCTTTCATCAGCATAAACCTACAATAAATGCATGTAAATTAATTTTACATTAAAATATTCACCCAATGAAATGATAAAAATCTTACTTCTTCTCTCTTTGATGGGCCAGCATTGAAACTTTTGGTTTTAGAAATGAAATGAATTGAATGTTCTGTTATTCTTGGAAAAGGTTCATGTGGATAACCCAGTGAATCAATAGCTGATTGTTGACAGTAAATAGTTGGCTTTGGCTAGGTTTATATTTAAATCGAAACAGGACAAGAAATTTTAAGCAATTGATTAACAAATTAACCAAAGAAATTACTTACAGTAACAATTGTATCGAAATTTTGTTCAACTCGTGCGTTCATATAAATGTCAAACCAATACATTCCATTTGGTGCATAAGCGATACCTGCATCATAGCCAAGAAACTTGACTTTATTTGGTTTTGCGATTCCAGTTTCATAATTCTCGTCTGTATGCTCATTATTGTCAATCAATTTGGGTTAATCACATCATTGAAAAAAACACTTACCTTTGAAGTAAAACCACACATCGAGGTCTCGATCAAGGGTCACTTTAGCAGCATGTTCTTTAGCACCTCTGATAACTTCATCTTCTGCTGTTTTCTGGATTCAAAAGGTAACCCGAATGAGTTCGAATGTACATTGTAGATTAAATGACTTGAACAACTTGACTTACCCAGACATAGCTGTATCCAGTGATTCTGAATATAACTGAAGGTCCGACATACAACAAATGATTGAGAAAACCTTTATACAACAAAACATTCAAGTGTAAATTCCAACCGCTTGTACTGTATTTTAATAACGAACAGGTTTCTAAAAAATAGAGATGAAATCAAACTAATGAATGAAAATTAAAATCTTTTATAAGCACTTACCACCAACAAATAATCGATTTAACTGCTCCTTATTCGTATAAAATATTGAGAGAACATCAGCTTCATCGATTTTAAAATCTATTCTGCCTCTGATTGTTCCATTGATGGATTTGATGTACTCAATGATATTTATTTGAAGGCTACTGTCCTGGAAGTTGTAATAAATTCGTATTTAAGCTGAGACGAACAAGCTTGGATTTGTTTCGTTTTACTTACTCTTACTGCAAGTTTCGCTTTTATCAAGTAATTACCATCTTCAAGGTACATAGGAAGCTGTATAGGCATCACTAAAATGATAGGTTGATTAATATACTCAGTCGATATTGCTTTTCAATCAATCAGTTACAATTTACCTGAAAAAACTTCACTTATGACAGTTGTGCATAAAAATACAAACAAAGTCAACATAATCATATTGTGTGTTCCAGTTGATTATTCACAAATACTTAACTTAATGACAACAAAATGAAATAAACATAAATTTTGACTTCAGTTTTTATTTACAATAAACAATAACAAAACGCCCTAAATAGGCAAACTCATGCACTCGAAATGAATTCAAGTTTTCATGTGAATTCGGAATTCCATCAAACTGTCCGTACTCAATTGATGGGTAATTGAAGCAATCAAGATACACTTGACATCAGATATTCACTTTAATCTAAGGTGTTTCCGATCAAAAATTTATTGAGATTGGATTTGATTCATTGTCAATAAATTGTGACGTTTTGTGGATGGATTTGTCACAATGGATTTTTCCGATGAAATGTTAATTTAATCCACTTCCGGTGACTTTTTTAGCTGACAATGTTTTTTTCAGCCGTTAGATCATTTAGAACAAATTAAGTCCAAAAATGTCGATGTAAATTGATCTTAATCGATTTTTTTTGGATCTAGATAACTCGATCCATTTTTCATCGGAAACACCCCTAATGATAACAAAAATTGGAAAAGATAAATTGCATTGATTTAGAGCTTTTTTCAGAAATTTATTGATTAAAAGACTTTACGAAGTTAGTCAAATGCGTCAAATTAAATAATTTGGCTTGGATACATAGCCAGTTTCATCGTGCTCATTACCCTTTCAGATACAATTAATCGTCCTTAATTTGTTACTCTACGATTGGTTCCATAGACCAAACCAGTGAATCAAGAAGTGAAAGATCTAATAAATGCCATTGTCTTCTGCCGTGCTGTGAATGCACTGCTTTATGAAATTCCGCAAATTTACGTGATTCTGGAAAGATAAAGTTTCTCTATCATATTGTGTCCTTTGTTTTAATATCGAATTCGTCAAATTCAGCCCTTTTCATAATATGCATCTTGAGTTAAGTGATACAGCAATAGTGTATTGAGTTATTATTGAATAGTCGAGCAATTCCGGTTGGTACACGAAAACCCATTCCTGAAAAAGATTCCGAGTTGAAGTCGTTATAGTAATTCATCATGTGAGGAGAATGAAAAGTCCGGCATTATCCACACAAAGGATTATTCACAGTGAAATTTTCATTGACATCAATCACTGTTTCTAGTAAACATTCGAATGAGGCCAGTTACACATTGATTAAACCAAATCTTCCAAAAAACAATCATAAGATAGAATCGAGAGCTCATAATAGCGGTTAACTTAGTTTTCAATAACAGCATCTCTATCTCGGGAAATTATTGATCTTCCTTTCCATAAAGTGTCAACTCATTCTTGTTGGGAGAGAGAAGCGATTTTTCGAACTTATACATAACATTGTTCAGTAAAACCGCCAAATCAGACCAGTTGTCGGGCAATTTAATATTGGACTGAAACCATCATTCTTGATGAATCAGGTTTACTTATTGGGCACTCCATTTTATTGATGAACAAGAAAGTTACTGGTTACAATCTGCTAGATTATGATCCTGAAATAAATGAGGACGAACTGTTAATCGTTGATTTTGACACTTCGTAATGAAATTTGATTAAAAAATGATGTTACCTACCTTAGATAAAGTAGTTTACAATAAATTATTTCATTATCATAAAACATATTAACGTATGTAAAAAGGTTATTAGGTTGCATCATAAAACAAGAACTAAGTAATCAATTCTTAAATGAAAAATCTTCATGAAACAAATCACACTGTCACAAACTGTTCAATTCTTGAGAGTTGTTCAATTCCACTTGCATGCTTTAATGCATCAGCTGAAAACTGAGCGCGTAATTTGATTCTTATGCAATACTGCATCACTAGTTAACAATGCAGCAGATGGAGTAACTGAGCCAAATCTAGTCTGTTAAGTAACTGTTATAACTAAAGATGGCAGCTGGTGCAATAAAAGCAAGAGTCGATTCCAAAGAGTAAGGTATTATTAGGTGCGGGAATAAGTTCTTGGCTTTTTTCGAAGAGGCTTCCATTGCCATCGGTTCTTTTTTTCAGTGTCGTTTGAGCGTTTTTTCTAATAGAGTGTACTAACAACTATTTATTACAAAGAAAGGCACATTCGATTCGGTACATTTTAGTGGTCAAAATATCGATTTTAAATGATTAATTCCGATCCAGAAAAAAAGGTTCTGCGGGGATTGTTCTAACTCGAATTTTCTCGTGAATTACTATCTGGAAACTGTTCAAACATCGTCAAAAAACTTTTCTGCATACGTTCCAACATATTTTGAGAGAAAATTTTCATTTTAAAAAGCCCAAAAAACTAGGTCTCGAAGCCGCTTCAAAAAGCGGTTTTTGACCTCAAAAAAGTCAGCTTTTCACTTCAAACTGTTAGTACCTAAAAAAATTTATTCCACTAACAGATCAAAACATAGTCTAATGTGAATGGATCAATTGTTACTAGCAGAACATAGAAAATGAGAAAATGGGCTGTAAAATTTCATGCTAAAACGCGATTTGTAAATATCCAATATCTGAGAAAACCCCAAATAAAAGTCCAATCGTACTTGAACGGGCAGTTTTTTTCCAGCCGCTTCACTCACTAGACATATCATAATCGAATTTCTATCTCTCTGAAGCTATGAGAACTAATTTTTCTGAAGTGGGGCCCAATGAAGATGAAAAACCGAAAAATCACCTCGAAAGTTTATTGGCCTGAGAAATCCTAGAATGCTGATCTTAAGATCTGTTTGACCATTTGAAATATGCACCAAAGTCTCCTCTTTCGCTAATAATTCTTTTGAATATTCTAGCTCAACTCCTTCTCCTTAAAACACATTTCAAACTTCTCTTAAAAAAGCCGGGAACTTATTCCCGCACCTAATAATATTGATACAAAGATAGACTTGAAAATGTTTTACAAACACCTTAACATAGTGATTTATTTCGAGCGAGTTGCTCTATTAGAGGAACAACTTTATCACTTGAATCAGACTTTTTCAGCTCTTCACTCACTCGAGCAACATTTAAACTAATTTTTTCACTATTGAGCACTTCTTCAATTGCTTGCAACAGCTTTTCCCCACTAAATTGATGCAATTTTATTTTCAAACCTAAGCCAAGATCAACTATTCGTTGGGCATTATCATGCTGATCAACAATTAGAGGTATAACTATTAATGGTTTACCAACAGCTAAGCTTTCGATCAAAGAATTGCTTCCTCCATGAGTTATGAATAAATCGACTTTGGGTAAAATAGCAACCTCGTTGACAAATTTATCTCCCCACATGTTATCATGGAGTTTGATTGAGTCACCATCAACACCAGTTGACACGATGAAACGATGAGGTGAGTTGGCCAATGGAGTTAATATCATGGTTAGTAATTCAGTTACAAATGAAGCCAACGTTCCCATTGAGATATAAATCAATTTTCCTGGTTTATCTTTAAGTTTCTCTGGTAACTCGAAATTTGGTGTTTCTGTCGAGCGAATAGATGAGTCAAGACGAACCCAATTTTCTTTTGGTGGACCCAATTCATGGTAATCCAATGGACCCGGATAAATGTAGATTCCCAAATGTTGTGCATAGTTATACGATTTAAATTCAACATTAAAATGAGCGAACAACTTTTCAAGATCACTTTCCATTTCTAGATTAATTTTCCGGCCCGATCGCCTGAACTCTTCCCAAACAGTCGGTGGATCATGAACTGAACATCCTGAACGAGGAGGAGGACCATTATACAAATCAATTGGATTAAGAGACTTGACAGGAATCACTGGACAGTCGACAGCAAACATCCAAGGCATATTGAAGAGGTAATCAGCCAAGCAAACATCGGGATTAATCTCTTTAACAATCTTCATCATAGCATAATTATCGCCTTTGGAGCCTTGAATCAAATGATTGAAAGGATGTGTCTTCATCTCTTTTAACCGCTCCAATGGTGTAAATTTCAGCGAACTTTCGAATACATATCTCAAACGATCTCCAAGTGTGGGTGGTGATTCCATGATTGGAAATTCGGGTTCAGCATAGTCAAACAATGAAATAAACTCGAATCCATGTTTTTCGACAAGTGAACGGTACTTAGGAAGATGAGCAACATAAACTTGATGACCTCGTTTCTTAAGCAACAAACCGATACCAAGACACGCATTCAAATGGCCAGGACTGCATGAAAAAGGTTTAAATTAACGAAAATTCAAAGTCGATTCAAATTCAAGTCAAACTTACCTAAACAAAGCAGTGAACAATATTTTGAGTGGTTTATCATTTCCAGTTGCCATTGTGACTAGATTTTATAGATTCGTTGTAATTCAGTTTGTTGTTACAGTTAATTGTTGCTATTGAGGCGCAAGTTTCCAATTAAATAAAACTTTTGTTTGCATTTATATTTCTCTTCTTCTTGGTAGTTGATAAGATTTATTGGTTAACATTGACTGAATGCACTGAGATCAAGTTATCAAATGTCAATTTATTATTATTAGCATCACTTTCAGTTGATTAGATGTAACTGTGTTGGAATAAGAAAGTTAAAGATGGATATTCAGATTAACTCATACAATAACAATGATAAAACAAATCTCTCAGAAAAATTTGAAAATGCTAATTATGTTTTAACTATGGCAATTGAACATGAAATACAAACAAAGTTGTAGTTTTAATAAGTTAAGTTTTTTGATTCTATTTCATTATTTATTTAATGAATTTTTTCATCCTCGAAAGAAAATAAATTTCAATCGATGAGTATTCGACCTGGTAATGAGACCATTACCAATTTTAGACACTTACTATCAGCATCATTTCTTTTGAAAACTTGAAACTTTATTTTTCCAAACTTTAAGAGATCAATAATGGGTAAACGACCCGATAGATGGAGTAACTGAGCCAAATCTAGTCGATTAAATAGCTGTTATAACTGCAGATGGCAGCTCATGCAACAATCAAGCAAAAGTTAACTTTGATGAAGCAAAAAAAAAATAATAACGAGATAAATGATAATGTTTATGGGACAAAGAAAACAGTTTTGTTTCAATCTTTCTTTAAAACAGTTAATTCAGTTTCTTTTGTTATCATTTATTCAATCAAATCATTCATGTTGTCAACTCGAAATCAGTTATAAAATTGATTCTTAACTAAATGATCATCAATTATTACGATTCTTCACCTCACATGTAATCGTCACCATTAACTGTAATCTCTGTTCTTGTTCATTATCAAGAGCGCCATCAACAACTGAATCATATTTTCTGTTGAAAATATTTATTTCTATCTATTAATGAATCAATTGAATTTGTGATTGAAAAACACGTTTTATTTGTTTCTTTTTTTCTGTTTTCATCTTTACACATTTACTTTATCTTCAACTTTATCACCATGAAGTGAATGATTCAATACGAAAACACTTCTATTGACTAATGTGATGAAATGGCAATAACCTAGTAAGTAATTGAATAATGATACTAATAATTTAATTGAGCAAATTATTGAAATGATCTGTTAGTTGTTTGACCACGACACAAGGTTGCATTGAAAATCTTTTTATCTTTGTGCGTGTTTCAAGCGGCTGTTGGTTCATTTTAACCATCAACATTGCCTTCAATATTTCATTCACAGAACAACATTTAATATCAAACATTTTAAACGTAAAATTTGCTCTATTGTTGCAGTCCAAGTTTTTCAAGATCAAACCGTACCAGAGTTTTCATTGAAATTGTCACCAAATCAGGTCAGTTTGAAGTGAAAACTGAAGCGGAAATCACTGGCCCAATAGAGTCCAGCAAACTTACACAAATGAGTAAAAAAATGTTTTGATTAAAATGATTATTTGATAATAATGAGCTTGCAAAGACAACAAATAAACAGGTAAATGATAATTAGATAGGCAGACAGTTTACATAGACATTGAAACACTCAAACGTGATTGAGTTGCTATAAGTGTTTTATGATTTGATATAAATTGATGTTCAAATAAAACAAAACACGGCTATTATTATCATTATCATTGCTATATAACTCTACCATGTAAATACATTATCTTTCAACAAATGTGAAGAAAAAACAAGAAAAAAAATCTTGTTGATTAACAGATTAAATATCAACTGATGAAGACTTTTTTAACACAATTATCATTATCTTGAAAGTCTTGCCATTTGTCTTGAATCATCACAATTATCATAATCATCATCATCATCATCTTGAAGAATAAGAAGAAAAGTTGAGCAAATAAATTGATAGCGGGAAAGATATTGATGACTAGAAAATGATGACAAGTGAAAATATAAAATGGCGCGAGTCTCACGGAAAAGGTAACAAGACAATGTATTAAGACAAAAGGTAAATTTGATATTTGCTGTTCAGTTTCTTCTTAAAGATTATTTTCTCTTAACGAGACTTGATAAGGTCGATAATAATGGTTCAACCATCATTTCTTACCTTTAAATGTTTTTTTCCCTTTTTCTTTACCTTCAATGATATCAATATTATACCGTTATTATTGGATGAAAAAAAACTCTTTTTTAACCTCTTCCGTGACATCGATTAAAAGTTTACTCTCAGTGAAAAATATGCTTCAATTTTCAGGTAAAGTAGAGTAACTCGAAGGAGAAAAGGTAAGTTTACCTTTAGTGTGTTGTGTGTTTGATTGTTATTCCATGTGACTCTTGAAAATGTCTTCAAGACAAACACAATTAGGATGACAATGAAAAGGGATAATCATGACCGGTGATAGGTTAACTGAATGTGAATTAAGCCCAATGTTACTTTTACCACGCTAACCCAACATCTCTCAAGTTAATCACTTTACCTTTTTATTTCTCAATTTTTATTGTTTCATTTATTTTCTTGTAGCCTTTCCCGATGCATTATTGTGTCATTATTGGGCTCACTTCTTGCTTACTGTTATTATTATTATAAACATTAACAGGACAAAGTCATCAAATGTTGCACGAACTGATGTTACCTTTTGTTTGTTTTATAAGGTGATCAGTTACTTGCTTTTTTTTATTTACTGTATTACTCTCTCTTTCCGTTTCCTATTTTCAAATCATGATTCACTTGAAACTATTGACTAATTGACTGTTTGTTCAGAGGCGCTTCAAATGGTATCTTTGAATCTTAATCAGTATGGCATTATAATGAATGGACCTCGAGCTTCAAGTTATTCGTGTTTGGGTTATGTTACCATGAATCTTTAACAAAGTGTTGCAAACAAAAAATGCATTTCTCGATTTTTTATCGATTCGATCGAATAACGAGATTCGCTTGCTTGGTGCTTTTCAGTGGTTTCAATCATTTTGCATTTTTGGCAACTTATTGGTTTTCAAGGATCAGTCAACTTTTGTAGGTTTC
Source organism: Tetranychus urticae (assembly GCF_039701765.1). Lineage (NCBI taxonomy): Eukaryota > Metazoa > Arthropoda > Arachnida > Trombidiformes > Tetranychidae > Tetranychus > Tetranychus urticae. Next base: position 15,558,848 of record NC_142958.1, on the reverse strand, counting down.
GAATGATGAGAAAATGCATTTGTCGAAGTCAAATGTGCTAATCGAAGTTGTAATTTTACTTTTTTCTTAAATTAAAAGTTATTATGTGCTGAGTTTCATTCAGCAAATGTGAAACTTTTTCATCATGTTTTATTGTTCATATCAGATCAGATTTGCTCTGAATCTTATGCAACAAGCTTTCTCGTTTCTTTTCTTGTTATAGTTCGATAAATGGTGTCTCAAGATTCTGCCAAGAACAAAAAGTTGTCGAGTCAACAACAGTAACCATAACCACAACAATATTGCAACAAGAAATTGTATCTTCATCCTCATCTTCATTCTCATGTTAGATGGTGAACTTTTTTTGTGAGGCGAAAACAGAAAAGAAACAAAAAATAACTCAAAGCATTTGGATGAGAGGAAAAATTATCAGAACTCGATTCAAGAACAAAGTATTATAGATTAGTTGGATTTAGTTTGCAAAAGTTTACTCATGAAATTGACACTTTTATTCTGATGTGTCAATTTCGATAATCACAACATTTTCTTGTTCAAATTTTAGAGTTTGACTTCTAATTGAATGATTCTGATTCTGAAAGGTGCAAAAATGCATGAAAAAAGTACAAGACTACATTTAATTGATCGAGTGGAGAGAAACAAGAATATCATTTCCTCTTTTTTCTCATTTCTCATCACCATCATCATGACTGAGGAAAAAGTTGTATTGCCTTCTATCATTGGGTTGAGTTTGCAAGTGCTATTTTGAAACTGTCTCGGTGGTGGTTGAGTGGGACGTGAAGAGAGGATGAAATGTGAGAGATGAATTGAAAGTGAATTAAAATTAGTGCGAAAGAAAAGCTTTTTCAAATTTACTTTCGAGTTCATTTTCTAGTTTTGTTTCTGTTGAAGTTGCTTTTTACGCTGAGGTAAGCCTCAACGTCTTGCTCTGATCTTGAGCACAAGATTAAGAGACTGTAAAGATTGAAACAAGAAAAAAGCTGGATCAAGCTTGAAATAAAAATAGGCCAACGACACGAGAAAAAAAGGCAAGGACGAAGAGAAGAGGGAAAAGAGGCAGAGAACGAGAAATGGTAATGATGAAGGCAAGACGAGAACGATTGTGAGAAGAGAAAAAGAAATGAAAGAAGAGATGAAGAGAGAAAGAAATAGTGAAAGAAGAAAATTGCATCTCAAATGATATTTTCTTCTCGAAACACTTTACTTTCTTCATGGGATTCTTGCCATTCCAAAAACTCCTTTTGTTGTTTAAATTTCTAAAATTGTCAGATAAACTTTTCGTGAAACTCGTCTTTATCCTTTTGCAAGCAACAACACAAGAAGACAACTTTTGTCTCAACATTTGACAAAAACTTTTCCATGTTTCCATGAATTTATCATGTAAACACCATTTTTATCATTCTCATCATTTCTTCATTTTTGTCAACAAATTCACAGTCACAAGTCATGACTGAAAAGTTGGAAAATTTTGTAGAAAATTTTGTAAACACGAAAAAATAGAAAAGGTTTTTGCAGGTAAAAAAGGCAAACATTTGATCAAACAGAACCAGCAAATGGATGAAAAACATTTTTGTGTGTTCTTTACCGATTCAACCAACAAAGTCATCACAATAATGAATGAAATTTATAGACATTTAATATCGAGATTAGCATTCTACTTTGCATCTTGGTTGTTCATTTCAATAACTCGATTCATTTGTTCATTTTTTGTTGCTAATACAATAATGATCTAATCTCAATTACGAGATGATTATTCGTTTCGATTATTGAAGGTTGAACAGGTACAATGATAATTTACCTTCTCTCCTCATGTCAAGAGTAATTTTACCCTAACATGATGATTGATCAATAAACGATGAACAGAAGTAGAAGACGAAGAAAAATAAACTCCAAACTGGGAAAAGAAGAAGCAAAAAGAGATCGAAATATACCATGGAAAAAACTAGATAGACTGAATAAAATAGATAATAACTCTGAAAAAAGGCTAAAAATCAATACAATTGCAATGATAATTTTCTTTGTTTTTTCCCTCGAGTTTACCTTGTCCAATAAACAAATGTCAAATTGACTGCAATATTTTAATCTACCTTTTTAGTGAGCTCAACATTGCAATTGGCTTTGGATCATTTGATCGAAAATTATTTCAATTTAAAACAAAAGGTTTACAAAGGTCAACAATATTTAGTCAATTTTCAAAGCTCATTTGATTTGGGAAAAGCCGAGTTTCGCATCAATTTTTAATTAAGAAAATTGGTGAAAGAAAAATTCTGGGAAAATTTTTTTCTCTCGATATGAACCGCTCATGGAATGCAACATTATTTCAATTGTAACTGGTCCAAGTTTCCATGAAATTTTACTTTTTGTTGCATTTTCTTCTCTCATTTATCCAGCTTTCTTCGTCAATACATCAATCAGCATTCATTTGTTTTAAATTTTCATCGACCAGTGGGAAACTGTAAATGTTGCTATTGATGATCGGCAATGGAAATGTCAACAAATGTTATCAATGAGACAGTAACAGTTGACATTTTTTTTGCTTCTCCTGCTTACCTGGTTTAGTCGATTTGATCCTCTAATGTATTAAATGAATAGTTACCTTGTCAACTGCGGTTTATTTACCTTTCCAATGATGATCATCATCCACTCTGCTTATCTTCTTATATCTTCATCTTTCTCACTTTTTTTTACTTTTTCTTCTCATCATTAGTAATGTTTCATTGATATCAAATGTTTAATGAAGAAGCGCAAGCAATGATTAATCCAACATTAGACTGGTGAATAAATGCGTTTCCATTGAAAGTTAAGGGTTGATACAAATCATGCAAATGTATCTGAATGGAATGAAAAATTTCCGTTTCCACTTTTTTCTCTTCTCTTGATTCAGCAAAGTTTCCAGTCGAAACGCCAATCGTATCAATGAATTAACACTTGAATATTGGTTTGTTTGATGAAGTAGATAAAGGGCTACAGCATGCAATGGTTTGTCATCATTGTTTGACTTTCTTACTCATTTAGGAAACAAAACAAAAGCAACTTTTTTTTGCTTCCATCCTTTATCTTCATCTTTTTATCTTTTTTCATCATTATCATCTTGAAACCCATCAAATGAAATTGATCCTTTACATTTGAAGCTTATCCATTGGAAGGTTAATTTACAGCTTATATTGTATTAAAAAATGATGACTTTCAAATACGTAAAGATATCAAATTGAAACCTTATCTAGTTATGAAGCTTAACCCGGATTACATTTACCTTTTGTTGATTTTACATTTTTCAGCTTATCTCTGAAACTTTTGTTTTATTTCATTGCCTTCATCATCAATCGTCATATTTGTGGTTCTTCTGATTCTACCTTTAACCTTGTTACTGTCTCTCTCTCATTTCCCTCTTTGTTCAGTCTGTTTATCAACTCACTACGGTTCCAACTGTTTTAGAGTAAACAAGGTTTCTTTACTTCTCACTCCTCTCAATTACGCCAACTGATCTCATCATCTCACCTGGAAATTTAATTTGAAAATTTTGAGAAAAATAAAGAATAGAAAAAGTAAGAGAGAGAAAAAGATTGTCTTTGCCGAAATGTTATGAATATCTTGATTATTTCATTTGTAATCATTGTGTGAACTTTGATATCGAATTACTTTTTTTCTGCATTTTTCTGCACCTTGTTCAGCCATTCATTATATTCATTATTGCGAAGTTGACTTAATTTGTTAAAAGCAAGATTGCTTTTTGAATATCCAGTTTCTGAGTACAAATTTTTCGTCGTAAAACAAGGGAGAAAAGTTTGTACGAACTGCCGAGCCAATTTGTAGCTGAAACGGCATAGATTCAACTGAAGATTTTTCTGATGACTTCATCTAACCATATTAGAGCGTGGATGAATGACTTTACATAAGTTTAATAATGTAAATGATTTGAAATCTTCAGAAGGCTTCTTACGATTCCATTACGGGATGATGTTGATGAAGGATGACGGAGCTTAATGAGCTTAACTGGAAGAAATTCTCTTTTTCGGTTTATATTCTTTAAACTGTATCAATGAATTTAATCGGACAACTCACAATAATGCAAGTAAGCCACACTAAGCCACTTTACATGTAAAATGTTTGATTGCAAATATAGTTCTGTGAATGAAATATTGAAGGCAATGTTGATGGTTAAAATGAACCAACAGCCGCTTGAAACACGCACAAAGATAAAAAGATTCTAAATGCAACCTTGTGTCGTGGTCAAACAACTAACAGATCATTTCAATAATTTGCTCAATTCCATTAATTATTAGTATCATTATTCAATTACTTACTAGGTTATTGCCATTTCATCACATTAGTTAATAGAAGTGTTTTCGTATTGAATCATTCACTTCATGGTGATAAAGTTGAAGATAAAGTAAATGTGTAAAGATGAAAACAGAAAAAAGAAACAAATAAAACGTGTTTTTCAATCACAAATTCAATTGATTCATTAGTAGATAGAAATAAATATTTTGTGAAGAAAATATGATTCAGTTGTTGATGGCGCTCTTGATAATGAACAAGAACAGAGATTACAGTTAATGGTGACGATTACATGTGAGATGAAGAATCGTAATAATTGATGATCATTTAGTTAAGAATCAATTTTATAACTGATTTCGAGTTGACAACATGAATGATTTGATTGAATAAATGATAACAAAAGAAATGAATTAACTGTTTTAAAGAAAGATTGAAACAAAACTGTTTTCTTTGTCCCATTAACATTATCATTTATCTCGTTATTATTTTATTTTTGCTTCATCAAAGTTAACTTTTGCTTGATTGTTGCATGAGCTGCCATCTTTAGTTATAACAGTTACTTAATAGTCTAGATTTTGTTCAGTTACTCCATCTATTGGTTTGTAAACTGGTGATTTAATATTTTATAAGAATCAATTCACGCGCTTCGTCTCAATGCCATTGTAAATCAGTGCAATCGTGATTTAAAACTAGCAAGGCTTTTTCCAAAGCTTTTGCACTAAGCTCCATTAAAATCATAGAAAGATAAGTGCGATCGTAATCAATCTTGATGACTTTACATCAAATTAAAACTTATTTAACTGCAAGATCTTCGATGCTACTTGTTCTCGAGTTGAGAGATGAAAATCGTCCTTCCGATTAAAGTAAAATCACAAAAAATCAATAAAGATGGATGCTAATGAAATGTTATTTGCGCTCAATGTTTGGCCATTCTTATGTCAACTTCAATGTCAGAAGTTAAAATTTTGTTCGAGTTGATCCATTTTTGATTGCAAAGGCATGAAATTGAGTCAATTTGTGCAATTAAAAGATTGCTCTGGTCGACATTTTTTATGAAATTAGACTTAAAATTGAAACTTAATAGATCATCTTTTCTGCAATTGAGGCACCAGATTTCTTTAGCCAACTCTTTACCAGAAATGAGCTATCAACCTGAATAGCAAAAAAGTTTTTCCCCTTCACTCACTCAATACATTTTCTGCTGAAACTCTGTACTTGAATGATAAAATGTATTCACTGATATACTAACTGTGTAAGTGCCCTGGTATTATGCATAATTTAACCCAAATTATTATATTTATCATAACGTATTTCGAGCAAAATTTATTTTATTTCAAAAATTCAGAATCAAAGCGAGCAAGAAATTTGATTCTTTATTATTTTTACAGAATTTTTAGCTGATGAATTGAAATTTGAGTTAATCATAGATTTTCAACCGAATGATTCTCCTCTGAGTAATTATTTTTTGTTTTTACCTTACCTTTCTATGATTGTGTTGCGATTAGAAAACTCGAATTATTAGGTTGGTCCAAACTAAGTTTGGGAAGTTTGATTGTTAATTATTACAAATCAATTTTTTTTAAAAATTTGATAAAATGATAGCTGAATGGTGTAGAATTATTTTGCAGTTTATTAAATGAAAGAAAATTCTTTAATTAAGAAATTAGAAAAATTTAAATCAAAAAGTGACTAAAATTCTAAAAAATCATAGGGTTCTCCTTTTGCTTTGCTCGGCAAATTTTTTATGTCTTTTAATTATTAAATGAATTTGATTGATTTTTGAAAATGGATGAGTAAACCATCCATAGAAGGAAGACAAAACGAATAATTTGCGTAAATTTCATGAATTTATCATTTCAGGCTGAGAATAGAGAGTCGATCAAAGAAGCGAAATTGAAGATTCTTGGTTTTTCGCATTAAATTTTTAATAACTTTTTAATTATTATAGTTATCGTCTTGTGATTATACAAAATAATTTTTGTGCTATCTTTTTATAAGATTCTGAAATTTCAAGACGCTACAAAGTATGATATCTAATTGAAAATATCTGTGATCAAATTCCCTAGCTTTGTTTGGATCAACCTAATAAACTCGTGATTTTATCGATTCAGGTTAAGTCTAGAGACGCGAACAATTGAAAAGTTTCATTTTTGACTTTATCTGTTTTGAATTAGCTATTTTGATCGTTGACCAGTTACAACAGAAAAATTTTTGATTCAAATATCTGACTACAATACAATTGCACAAAATACTAGCCAGGTAACAACTTTGAGCTCGATTTGCTGGAGAAATGTTAATCAGAGAAATTTTCACAAATGGACTCAGATTTTATGCCCAAAAACCAACAGACTCTGAATTGAAAAGAAATCAATTTTGCCCGTTTTTTTGTCCATTTGGGCCAATTTGATAATACATAAATGTGACCATTGTGTCTTTTAAATGTACACAGTTTATCTTGATTATTCCAATTACTCGTCAGTTTTGTATCAAGAGTTTGATACAAATCCAAATTGGCTAGACTAATAAGACACTAGAACTTAAGCCAATTTTGATAAAATTATTGCACCTGTTTTGGGCGTTTTTGTTATTGAAATAAAAACTGGAGACAAAATCGTTGTTTACTTTATTTTGTTTTCATTAAGTTAAATATTTGTGCTTGTGAATAATCAACTGGAAACACAATATGTTTATGTTAACTTTGTTCGTATTTTTATGCACAACTGTCATAAGTGAAGTTTTTTCAGGTAAATTTCGACTGAATAATTGCAATGTCGACTATCTTAATAATAAATACTTAATCAACCTTAAAATTATTTTAGTGATGCCTATTGAACTTCCGATGGTCATCGAAGATGGTAATTGGCTGATAAAAGCGAAACTTGTAGATGAAGTAAGTAGATCAAAAGAAACCGTGCGTTTGTCCTTTGATACGAATTTATTACGATTTTCATGATAATTCTCAAAAGATAAATATTATCGAGTATGTCAAATCCATCAATGGAACAATCAGAGGCAGAATAGATTTTAAAATCGATGATGCTGGTGTTCTCTCATTTTTTTATACAAATACAAAGCGATACAACAGATTACTTTTCGATGGTAAGTTTTTGTATATGACTTGCTTTGCATGCATAAGTTTGATTGATCTCTGCTTTTAGATCATTACTGTGAGTTATTCACATATACAGAGAAGGGTTGGAATTATCACTTGGGAAAATTGACGAGAAGAGATTTTCTCAATCATTTGTTGTTCGTCGGACCTTCAGTTATATTCAGCATAGCTGATTACGCTCATGTCTGGGTAAGTCAAGCTGGACAAGTTATTTAATCTGATCCTGTAATGCATATTCTGACTGATTCGGACTTCCTATTAAATCCAGAAACCAGTTACAGATGAAGTTGTCAGAGGTTTTAAAGATCATGTTGCTAAAGTTACCCTTGATTCAAGCCTGGATGTGTGGTTTTATAATACTTCACAGGTAAGAATCATTCAATAATGTGACTACAGTGAAATTGATTAACAGTTTTGAACATGCAGATGAAAATTATGAAACTGGAATCAAAAAACCAAATCAAGTCGCGTTTTACGGCTATGATGCACGTCCCTATTATTCATCAATTGAAATGTATTGGTTCTACATTTATACCAACACACGAGTTGATCAAAATTTTGATACAATTGTTACGGTAAGTAAATTTGTTGGCTCATTTGTTAAGCGATTGCTTAAAATTTACAATTAAGTTTCAATTTCGACCGTGCTCTACTCTAGCCTAATCCAACTGCCTACTGCCAACAGTCAGCTATTGATTCTCTGGATGTACCCCATGAACCTTTTCCAGGATAACAGAACATTCGATTCATTTCATTTCCAAAACCAAAAGTTTCAATGCTGGCCCATCAAAAAGAGAAGAAGTAAGACTTTTACCATTTCATTGGGTAAATATTATAATATAAAACTAATTTACATACATTTATTGCAGGTTTATGCTGATGAAAAGTATCAAATCCTAAGCATCAAAAGGTCAACTGATGAAATTGATAATAAGATTGTTACGACGGAAACCATTTACGATGAAACTATGAAACCAATGAAACTATCAGCACCGGGTTTGGTTCAAGATTCATCATGGGTTATGACGTCTTTAAACTTGATTTGAATCGATTGCTCAACTTTCATTTGAATTACCGCTATTATGGGCCAACACTTTTTGTAAGACTTCTGTGAGTGCTTGGGTCATGGTGTAACAGTAAGTTTATGTTTATTTCAGGATGAACGGAATGGAATCGGAACACATGCTTGGCAAATAAGTGAAGAAAAGGCGAAAGTCGAAGAAATGACGTATCCATATGTCGTTACTACTCAGTATTTCAACAAGTTGACTGTGAGTTTACCCAAATTCAAGAACAAACAAACATTAATAATAATAATAATTAATAAATGAATTTACTTCTTTTAATGCTGTCTTCACAGGATATATCTCCTGGCTACACTCTTGTTGGTACCAAAATCAATGCCTATGACACCAAGGTAAGTATTGTGAAGGGTTGTTCGGAGTTCCGGTTTGCTGTATAACACTGAGGTAGATTATTCAATCCATGGTGAAATCAGATAGCCTAAAGTTCATTTAGCAAAGCTCATTTGTAATAAAGCTCATTTAGCTGCGTGAGCCCAAAAATTTTGGATTTGCATTTCAAAACCACAGTATTCAGGGTCCAACCTTTAAAGCCAGTAATAGGTGCCATTGAGAAGCTATTTGGTGAATGACTTTTTCTTGAACAGTGTTGATATTATCGACGAGCAAATAAACTCATCTAAAGTTTTAATAGTGAATGCAATGCATTTAGAGTAATGTTATCCAGAATGATTTCCAAGTCAAGATTAATTCTGGTTACAAAGTTTTCCATCGTTAAACATCTAACATATTATCACAGCCGAAACAATCTTAATAACTGCAGCGCTATAAAATGATAAATAAAAAATATTCCAATAATCTTTCCAGTATAAACCGACTGCTTCACGTACAACTGAATACTTCTTTTATGGGCATGAATTAAGCTCTTCAGAATCAACAAGAAAGTTTAATCTTCAAAACTGCTATTCTGATCCTAAATCGAGAAAGACTATTGCAATGTATTTCACCTGTAAAGATTCGTATCAAATCATAATTCAATTTCAATAATCTTGACACTTGAAAAGTAAACGATAAATTTTACTTCTATTTCAGATATTTCTTGCGATTACTTTGATCAATATTATTACCAATTTCAAGATAGAGTTAAAGAATCACTAGTCAACTCTGGAACAATTGCAGCTTCGAGAATTGCAAACATTGAGCCAATAATTACTTCCAATGAAATGATTATTTACGTTACGATTTTGGACTTTCCAAGAATAAAAAGTAAGAAAGCTTTCATTTAAAATCTTGGATGATGAGTCATGATGATCTGTTTTATTTATTTTTTTATTTTCGTCAATAGATGCATTCGAGAAGCGAAATATGAAGTTAAATGAAAAAGCTTTAACATCAGCGTCAAAAGTCCTAATTGATGGCAACGAAGAAGATTGTTTGATGCAAAATTCCTATGAATATGAACCTTTCGAGTAAGTATTAGTGCCAAGCCCAGGAGTTAGTTTTAAAACTTTTCGCTATTCATTAACAGAGCGATTGCATTCTGTAAGACTGCGGCTGGAATTTGTGTCAGAGCCTCGCTGATAAAAACGTAAAGCTTGTGGAAGATCACAACAATGGAGTTTCTTGTTCCGTTTTCATGACTCCATTGAAGAACATAAATCGTTATAGCCAAGAATTACCTTTGGAAAACCTTCATGAGAGAATCAATCACATTAGTATTTCATTCAAATCACCTGCAAACAACAAGATGTTTACCTTTACTCCATATCATGTTGCGGATGTAACAAAATTCAATGACGATGAACATGCTTCGTTATTTGATTCAATCTTTAGAAATATGAAGTTGGTTGAAGACAAAATGAAGACGATATCAGTTACTGGCGCTACTGATTCGAGTTCTTGTTACCGAAAATGTGCCAATTCAAATAACAATAATTGTAATTCATTCTCGTTTTGTGTTTATAATGATAGAGTTGAATGTCTTGTGTCTACCAATGAAAATATTTCGCCTCAAACAACGGCTTCTGATGCCTCATGCATCACCTACTTAATTGACAATCTACAAAAGTTCAAGAAAATTCCGTCCAAAATATTTACTGATAATCAAAAATCAGTATCATTCGATAGTTCTCTTGGAAAATGTGCTTCTTTTTGTTACAATTCTTATTCATGTAAATCATTCCAATACTGTTCTGGCTCATGCAGTATGGCAGGTCAATACACGGATGCAGCAAGTGATTATAGTGAAGATTGTGATATTTATATTCGTAAGTAAAGTACACTAATCAATTATTGATGAAGATTAATATAAACTATGCTAAAGTTTTCTGCTATATATAACGCAGCAAAAGTATTGGATAGGTTTGAAGTAACTGGAAAATTGATTGTCGAGGACGTTTTTCACACTGAAATGAATCTCAGTTCCGATCAATGTGCTGCTCTTTGTCATGACTGGAACGATAAAGAAGTCACTTGTCACTCTTTCAATTATTGCCCAGCACGAGGTAAAAAGTTGAGCATTTGTCAACTATCAAAGTATTATCTAAGTCATGATGCTGATGTGAAACTTGTTCATTCGGAAACTTGTCAAAATTACGAAAGGAGTGAGAAAAGTTTGATTTACCAACAAAAAAACAGCGCAATCACTAAAAGTACCCACATTGGAACCATTTTTGGTTCAATCGTGTTATGCGCGGCAGTTGGACTTATTTTTGGTGTCATTGTTGCCATTGTGATCACTAAATTTTATTTTGACAAGAAGAACGATCAATCTGAGTCCTACAATCGTCACATATTCAGTTGGAATAAACAATTAAATGAAGAATAATAGTAAATAAAATCTAATTATGTTTTAATAAGTGAGTGAAAATCAACAATATGAACTCTTCTACCAAATTTTATAATTCAATGATGCATTAATTTATACAAACCAAATCAAGATCTACCTGCTACGATCATGACTGATTGCAATGTCCTTTTCAATAAAACCAGTCCAAGTTGAGTGCCAAAATTTTTAATGCAGACTGACTTCAATGAGAAAACTAAAAGTATAATAAAATCGGGATCAACATTAAAAGCAATCAATGTTGAACTTTGAAAACAATTTTAACCAAAATCAGATCCAATAAATTTTTTAATTGTTCAAACGAATCTAGATATTTTTCTCTAAAAGTCCAGCAGTTTCAAGCTACATATCGTATTAACTTGTTTTAAGTGTTTAAGATTTTCCACTTGTTAGCCACACATCTTATTGCACTCATATTCAAATTTATCTCGTTGATGGAACTTGCTCGAAACAATCACTTTGAATTTTCCATTTTCAATATTTTTGTTTTACTGGGTGATTTATTATAAGTGGAGAACTTTTTTTGGCTTTTTCTCACAAGCCGATTGCACAATCTTGAAATGCTTTAGCTTTTTCTAATCCTCAGACAAAGGAAACTTTTTGGCACGAAAAATTTTTTTGGAAAATTTTGGTCGTTTCTATGGAGATTTGCATTGTCTATTACGTAAACGTTATCTCAGGTGCAAGTCTAGCGAACTTTTTTTAAGCACACCAATCCACTCATTACAGGGCATTTCAGCTAATTTTACCGTTGTATATTGGCTATATCTTTGCCCCTGAGTGACCTTGAGGTAGGATATGTAATGTTTTTAATCGGTTATTGAGTAGTTGGAATCAGAGGAAGATGATTGAACCCAATTTGATTCCAGAAAGAAGGTTGAGAGCAAGCTGAAATATTAAGATCAATTGATCCTGTGGTTACAATGAAGTTATTTTGATCGAAGGGATAAGCTTAGTGAGTTGATGATGGTGGAGGAAGGAATAAAAATCAGATTTAATTTAGTTTAATGAGGAACCAGAGGAACAAAATGGGTATTGAGAGTTTATTTGAGGGACCAAGGTGTATTGATGGTGATTGAAGTAGCAAGCTTGTTGGTCGATGTTATCAATGAGAATGAGATGGATGAAATTGTTGAAGTCAATGAATCAAAAGGGGTGTAAATCAGATAATAACTATTCCTTAAACTTAAGGCCAACAGTGGTGATGGTGGTAAAGATGATGGTGAACAATTGATGACCAATAGATGAACGATAGATGAACGATGGATGAACGATAGATGAACAATAGATGAACAATAGACAGACAATATTGTTTACCAATGAATTAAGTTGAACTTAAATTGAATTATTTAATATTAATTAGTTGGCGATTTGCCCAATGGATTGACACAATTGCTCCAGTTACCAACTAAAGAATCTTCTCCTTCTTCCAAGTTAAGAAAGAAAGTTACCAGGCAAAAGTAATGCTTATCCCATTGTTGGAAAGGGTTTGTTTAGCCCTTTCCACTCATTGTTAACGTAAAAATTGAAGAAATGAAGACAGTGAAATAGACAGTCAAGAGAAAGAGGAAAAGATATTTCACCGTTTCTCTTTCCTCTTAAGAGACATGAATTTAACTACATTACAGATATTTTGTTTATGGAAATTTGGGCGATACTCAATTGTCATATTTCAAGGGCGAGGTCATTCAAGGGCATTGCGTTATTTGACCTCTAAATGATATTTGAAGGTTATTTTCTAACAGTGCAAAAATTTACAGATTGTTTGATGCGTTAGTATCTTACACCGTTGAAAAGATAAAAGCATTTTTCGCAAAACCAATTGATCAACACAACAATATGTAAACACTCATATCTTTTACCAGAATAAGTTATAAACATGTCACTAGCATCAATCAATGTGAAAAATCTTAGAAAATGAACTTTGAATATCAGTTAGAGGTCAAATGACTCAATGCCCTTGAATGAACTTGACCTTGAAATATGACAATTGAGTATCGCTTAATTTTCCGTAAACCAAATATCCTACCTCAAGGTCACTCAGGGGCAAAGATATAGCCAATTTACAACGGTAAAATTAGCTGAAATGCTCTGTATTTCAGTAAAATTTTTTCTCAGCAAACTTTTCAGCTTTAAGATAAGTGATTTATCCATGTCACAAAAGGCATTTTTTATAAAATGTTTTTATTCAAGAAATTCGTCTATTTCTGACGCCAAAAGAGGTTTTCGATCACGATATCGAAACACTGAATTACCTTCATATTCAACATTGTCCAGGTAAGATTAGAAAAATATTCTGTTTCGAAAATCAGTGAGCACATTTTTATAATTTAATTTTTCAGGTTGGTAGAAAAATTCGAAAAGAAAGGCGTTTTAATTGACTGTAGAAAAGAACGCGAAAAAGAGATAAGAAAGTCTGTACGCCTGAAAATATCCAAAGAGCTAAAGAATACTTTGCTCAAAATCCAAGAGATTCATTGCGAAAAACCGCTCAAGTTTTAGATATTTCATATTCTTCATTGCGATTCATTGCAAGGAAAGCAATAAAATTGTACCCCTACAAAATAACAGGAGTTCATCGCATATTAGATGAAGCTAAAGAAGCTCGCAAAGCATTTTGTGCTAATATCTTAGGGATTGAGAATGGCTAGACGTTCCCGGTTCAGCAAACAATCTTTACTGTTGAGGCTCATTTTTGGATGGATGGCTATGTCAATAGTCAAAATTATCGCTTTTGGGGAACTGAGCCACCCAACGAATATAGCGATGTAAGCCTTCATCCAAAAAAAGTCACAGCTTGGGCTGCTTTCTACTCAAAAGGAACTTTTGTTAAGATATTCACCGATACTGTTACTGGAGAGCGCTATAGAAAGCTACTTTTAGAAGAATGGCTACCGTTTGCTAATAACCATCAAGTTGTCACGGATTGGTATTTCATGCAAGACGGAGCTCCACCTCATGGTACTAATGCTGTGTTCGATGTTCTAAACTCAGCTTACGAGAATAGAGTTATTGCCTACCAGTATCCAGACAGGATGGGATCTGGAATGGATTGGCCTCTCTATAGTCCTGACCTTAACCCATGCAACTATTTTCTTTGGGGCTACGTTAAAGACCGAGTGTACGCTAACAAAATCACAAATACTGATCAATTAACTGCAAGCATACTCTCTGTAATAAATTCAATTGATAAAGATATGAGGGATAGGGTACTTGATAACTTTTATAAAAGAATTGAACTTTGTTATAACGCAGATGGAGGTCATTTTGAGAAGCATAAATCATCATTAAAATTCAAAATTTTTGCGAAAAAGCGATAAAAAGTTGATTTTTGCGCCAAGAAGTTTCCTTTTCTGAGAGCATCACGAAAAGCTAAATGTTGTTTGTTTAGATATTACGAGTGGTTCGCGAAAAAAGTCCAAAAAAAGTTCTCCACTTATAATAAATCACCCAGTAAATGTAGGGTTCCATTACATTAAAAGCAATCAAAGACACTTACACCCTTTACAATATACATCAAAGAGTAAAGGAGAAGAGACTTCTCTCAATACAATTTTTGAATTGCTGAGAAGTGACTCTATCGGGGACGCCAGATGAAAGAGTTCTTTCTTTTTACTTTCTTTTTCATTTTTCCTCTTTCCTTTTCGGTTACTTTTCTCTTATTTTCAATTTATTTAATAAACAAGTATGTAATAACAAAACAACATTTACACTTATTAATGTATGCTTTTTCTTTCTTTTACTTTCTTTCTCTCTCTTTCTAGCTTCTTTCCTTTGCCTGGCTCTCAATCTTTCTTTTCTTCTTTACCAGGTATTTTTATTTTTATTTATTATTGAGTTTTTATTATTTTGAATTAATTATTACATTGGTTTTAATTAAACTTGAATTAGAATTCCCTATGGAATAGATTAAGCTCAGCCGTTAATCAAAGCCAAATTTTTCACCTAAGAATTACTGGCTTTGATGAACGGCTAAGCTAAGTTTCGACTACTTCAATGTTAAATTGACATTATTATTAAACATTATTTATTAATTATTATTAATCATATTCAAAATCTAACTATTTAAAGTATAGTATAGTTTAGTCAAATTGCTATACTCTAGTATAATATACCATGATAATACAAAAGAAATCATAGTAAGATTATTGTGGATAGGAGCTGTTGAGTCGCTTCATTACGATAAAATAATTATTGAGTGCCTAAGGGTTTTTGTTATCATCGTACAATTTGTGATCCTTTACGAAGAAGACATCCATGGGAAGCCAGTGAGATTTTAGGAAGTTTTAGCTCTGTTAAGCAGTCCCAGGGAGCGGCTAGACGCCGATGGATGGAAAGCTAGGAATCCAAGAATCGCTTTCTTTCTGGTTTCGCTACTGTTGATTAAGGTAAGACAAAAAATTATTTGTTTAAGTGTATTTGGTTTTAATGCTTATTTTGTGTTCGTTTTATTTGATGTGTCAGGTTTTTTGACTGGCGATGAATCCTCAGTAAAGGTTTATATTGGAAGCAAAAAGCTCTTATTTTCTCAAAAGATTTTATTAAAATTAGTTTGGAAGAGATGCACGTAAAATTTTTACATTAAATGGGTTTAAATTATTTGGTCATTACAACAGTACACAATGAGAGCCCTAGGAGATTTAATCGGTACACTTTGGATTCGGAACGATTGTTCAATTGTATGGTTTATGGGTGATGTAGGCTGAGATTCAATTGGTTAGGTCATTAGGGTGAGATGAGATTCGCTTGGATTGTTGGTTGGAAAGGTGAGATTCACTTATACTGCTTATTGAGGAGAAGAGAATCCATTGTATTGTCTATTGGTGAGGTGAGATTCACTTATAGTTTAATATAACTATTTCCATAATTAGTCTTTCCATGTATTTTTGATTTGTTTTGGCTCTGGCTGAGTGATCCTTTTGATTACAAGTGATGCATAAATAATTGTTTTGATTTCACATTGAGTTGTGTGCATTTTAGTACATTATTCACATACTTGTTGTTCATTACATGATTGACAGCACAAGCGCCAGCATCGGTGACATTGAATAATTTTGAAGTAGTCACATACTTGGTATGTCTTGCATCTCCACGTTACCTGACCTCTTAATTCAATTATTCTGTCTCTTATTGATTGTTATATTCTGTATAGCAGATATTCTTCTTAGTTTAATTTTGGCTCAAATTTGGCATCTTCAACGAAACCGTTCTCAATAATTATACTTCTAGACATATTGCTGGATGACATAAAAGCTCATTTTGTTGAATTCCCCTTATCCATATTACCGGGTCAAATGGCTTAGGAGAGACTGCATCTATGTCCTTTGATCTAAATTGCTCAAGAATTGTTTTGGTATGAGATTCTTCAACTAACCTAATGGTTACTCCGTTCCTATTGGGGTTTATATTTTCATTGTAGCTCTTAATTCTCCCTCTTTCTAGAAGTTTTCTTATTAGAGAATTCAAATTTTTTGATGACATACCATTTTTGGTTGCTAGGATTATAGGGTCTTTCGGTGTTTCAATTATTTTTATCCAATGGCTTGAAATTGGTCTTTCCGATTTGAAGTTAATAATTTTTGAATTTTTGTTTCCTTTGAGTATGCAATTTGTCCATTTATCACCTCGGTGTTGGCCTTTCTTTTTCGTGAGTTTATATTGCCTTATTCATCTTGCTGGGTTGGGTTATCAGCCTGTCCTTTTAATAATTGTTTTCTTGGAATGAGTAATTGGATTCGATTGGTTCTAACTGGACCTATTTTTAATTTTTTCTTTAAAATCTTGTCCTCAATAATTGTTTCCAGTTGTCCTGAGGTCATCTTCATCTATTTCGTTCCATTTATCTTCCTTTATTTTATAAAATGCTCCTATGAACCATTCATTAGCCCATTCTGTCAGGTTTTTGGCTTTTCTGGTCTTTTCCTCTTTGGCTGTTGAAGTTCCAATAATTTTTTCATTTTTTAAGTTGTCCCTTTCTTTGTCAACCTGAGAGTCACCTTGAAGATCACCTCCATTCATTTTCACAATGTCATTGATTGCAGTTTCTTTACAGTTGGTTCTTCTAACATTCTTCTTTAATAATATTTGCTGGTTTTACTTTGAAGGTGGTTAATACTCAATTTTGGACAATTATTAATTCAGAAAATGTTGAATATTTGGTGCTATTACAAAAGGGCATACAAAGTAAGAGAGTAGAAGCAAATGATAGGCATGTCAGTATTTACAGAGTAAACTAGGTCAGACGATCGATCGGCATTATCGGAGCGTGTTTCGCAAAAAACGGTATAATTACCTTTGAATTTGTATTTATTTTGGTTTCTGAAAAAATCTACAATTAAACAGCGGCCGAAATTTTCATTGTAATGGTATAAATCATTTAAAAGCAAAAAAGTTCTTAAGTGAAATACAGACAAAAAAAATGGCCAGAGGTGCAGAGCATGTTCAACTCTCCACTTCCAATCCTTTTAAAATCAATCATGAAAAGAGTTATCTCGCTTTAAGAATCATAAATATAGAATGAAATTTGTAGCTCCATCAACTTTGGCACAAAATCGATGCAAAACGAAAAAGTTTTTCTTTCACTGAAGAAACATTTTTCACAATCGAAAAGAATTCAAGATTTCAAGGATCAAAACAGGTATGCAGGCTATATCAACGAATATCTTGATCACATTGAAGTCAACCATTCAGCTGCAATTCACGATTGAAACCGAAATATCCTGTCAGTAAACTCAATCATGCTACAATAGCTACTTGTTCCAGGATTCAGCAAAAGGATAAATTTTTCATGAAACGACACTCCACAAATATAATTTATTAGGACCTTATCATTCAATACCTGAGGAATTTCAGTTTGCAATAGGCTAACCTTCCATATAAACAGACCAAATGTCTTTTTTCTGTAAATTGTCTGGTTTCAGATTTTTGGGTTTAAAATCGGACCCTTTATATAAAAATAAAATTACGTAACTGCGGGAGCTAGTTGGTTAAACCTGTAAAAAGCGTATCTACATGATGAAAATTCGACAATTGAGCCGATGTTTGCCTGAAGATTTTCTTACATTATCATGAAAAGGCCGCGTAATTTATATTGCTTGTTAAAGTATACATCTGAAGTTGACAATATTTTGTCACTTTAGATGGTATTTTTTTATTCGAAATTCAGACTAATTAGATATTTTTGTGCGAAAATCTTTTATCCTTCTGTGCAGTCTTGAAATCTTTTATCAAACTGTTAAATCTTCAACTAGTGGATTTAAGCATTCTTGTACCCAAAGTACTAATGTTTTGTTGCAATAATGCTATTTCTAATGATAGCAGCAAACAAACACGGTGCTGATATTTAATACTGTTTCACCTGCGTAAATGAAGCAAAAGGTTGCTGTTGTAACATATTGTGTTCAATCGCATCAAGACCTCGAGCTATTTGGTATATCGTAGTACTCGTATTATTCCGAGTCACATGTTACTTAAGTTATCCAGATACCATGTCTGGCTAAGAATTTATCTATTGACATACAAGTGAGATCATATTAATATGTGCCAAGTGCGAGGTTTGGCAAACAGAATGCTTAACCTCGGGACACTAGTTCTGATTGGTTTGCAAGAAGTGCCAAACCAGGTTCTCTATTCTCCAAATAGAGCCGACTGTGCTCGGAAAACTGGGCACCCACAAATGGAAACATATCTATTGATAAACTGTGCCTGCTTGTTCGTTTGCGAACCAAACTTTTCTCATTACTTTAATGCTGGCCATTCGATGATCAGAGCGATTCGATCTCGCGCCGGAGTAGGTTTCATCAATTGAAATAGGATGTGATGAACCATGATTTTTGAATTTATTTAGGGGCCTTAATTAGTGGATTGAAGTACGGTGGTCTCTACGCCGATGATATCAAGTCCGATCCGCAGCAAGGAATCGTTTCAGTGGGTGCTTTTAATGCTGACAGCAACCGGGATGGCAACCACGATAGGAGTTTGGCTCAGATAATTAGAACCTTCAAATTGAATGTAGTGGATGTGGCACCAACGTATTACCACCACGATGGAGCTCAAAAGCGTTATGATTATGCTATGTTAACTCAAAAATCATTAATCTCCACCATTGATGATGTGTCAGTGCATCGTGGTCCCAGCACCCGCATACCTATCATGGCGGTAAAGGCTCTTTTGAGCTGATTCTGGACAGATAAGGGCAAAACGGATAAAGCTAAATTTTTAAGAAGTTAAAATCAAACTTAATGAGTACAACCCAGATTCTAAATAAAGCAAAATAGTGAGAAGCATTTTATCAGTTTTTTTCTTACTCTATTGAACCTTTTGTTACAATTTGACCATCAATTCAATCATAATGAGTGATAATTTAACTTTTATTACATCATGCAAGTTGCTAATCATTTAGTTTTGGAAAAATACGAACATATAAGCTAGATTTATGGCCATATTGTGTCAGCTATTAAGGCTTAAGAGCTCACAAGAGCTTCGCATGGAATGCACCAACATTCTTACTTTTAAGTTTATAAACAAAGAAAGTCAAAATTGAATAGTAAGTATTGAAATTGCTAAAGCAATAGGAAAGCACAATTAAGTTATTACAATCGAATGAAGATTAAAATATACTAGTTAAATGAAAACTGAATAAATGAGAGCTGATGAAAGCTAAATTTTTAATTGAAACAAATCCATTAAACAGATTGGTGGAAGACCAGTTTAGCCTGAAGCTAATCAATGAATATGAAATTTGCGTCATAGAAATTTTGAAAGTTAAATATTTAGGCATTTTGAATGACGTTTAGAGTAACTCTGAGCGTTTTCTACTATTATCTCGTATGACCTTGAAATGAGAATATGTAAAGTAAATATCGTAGAATAGACAAAATAGGCAAAATCATATTTCATAGCCCATATATCATCAGGATGTTAGCCAAAAAACTTGTGAATGAATTTTGTAATAAATGTAATAACTAGTGAAAATCTGGTTAATTTTATTTTTTTTATTTTCATCAGTACATTTCAATTGTAATGAAATTGTAAACCTTATGTTAGATCACTACATTGGATAAGAATTGGGAAGGAATATTTATAAGGAATTTTGTAAGCCTGGATAAGAAGCGAGGCCAAGAATCTTATCAATGAATGTTTGAATGAATTAAATTTAATGTACATCATCAACTAACAATCTTGCGATCCTTCGCCTTGAGCTTTATTAGCATCTTCCAGTAATCTTAAAGTCAGTTCAACAAGCTCTTTATCGTTGAATTCTTCGCAATCAATTTTTTTGAGATTTATTAGTGAATACATACATTGCGGGCTTAGTGTGAGATTCTGTTTTTCGCATTGTGAATCAATGATGTAGAATAATTGGAAGTCAGCATCGCAACTTGGTAAGCAACGAGCTAAAGTAGCTTTAGCATTTTGAATGTCTAGAGAACCTAGAGCGGCTGAAGAACTTGGAGCAGCTGGAAAACCTGAAGTGACTAAAGAACTTGGTTTGGCTAAAATAGCTGGAGAAGTAAAGCCGGTTTTATCACTCAGTAGTCCAGAACTTGATGTTGCAGCTGAAACAGACACAGTCATAATGAAACCAACGATAGCAATAATTGCCATCAAAAAGAAATACAATACGGATTTATCTAATTGCATTTTAACTTTTTTATGATTAGTTGATTTTATAAGTTTGAACGAATATAAAATTCACTTAATTACTTTTCACAGTTTAATCTTCAATTGATACATTTTCTCTGAAAAACTAGACTTTTATACTCATTCACATGCACAGATGTTTATACATCTGAATTAATTTATGGACATAGTCTGTTAGATCTGTCAAATTGTATTAAAATTACTCCGCGTGAAACCCAAAACTCGATATAATAAAATACTGATCAAAATATTTATTCAAGTTTAATCAAAATCTATTTTTAATTAAATTTGACATGCGAGACAATCAAATATTATGATATTATCAAACGATTGTTTGAGTTTGATTTTGATTTTTGATAATTTTGCATACGAGTCTATCAAACATTGGTCTGCTTTACAAAAAACAGTTATTTATCAAAATAAGTGCTTTCTCTGGTTGACCCGAGGAGTGTGTCCGAATTGTTGATGGACTCTTTCCATTACCTTCATCCTTAAATTTTCAGGTAAAATAACCTTTTTTTCCCCCTTTTGGCAATTTTAAAACACAATCCATTTTCATTAACCAGTTATGACAAATTCATTTTCAATTTGATTTGTTCATTTCTAATTTCATTAAAATTAATAAAATTAACCAATTTGAGAGGCAATTCAATCTCTTCAATAGAAATCAGTTCTCTGGACAAATAGTCAGCTACTAAATTCTCAATTCCAGGTCGGTATTTTACTCCGAAATTGTATTTGACCAATAAGAAAGCCCAGGTAAATAACCGACTATTAAGTTTATTAATTTTTTTAATTGATTTCAGGGCAATATGATCAGTAATGATAGTAAATTGCCTTTCATAAAGATAATGGTGCCAGAATTTAATTGATTCAACGACCGCTAAACACTCAAGATGAGTAGCTGGATAATTTTGCTAATAATTAGTCAATTTTTGTCAAAAGTAACCAATAAAATAACTGTTTAGATTCATCACATTGTTTAAGAACTGCCCCAATTTCTATTTTGCTTGTATCTGTCTCGAGAACTATTTCATTATTGGGATTGAACATTTTCAATACTGGCTCTGAGGTAAGTAATGATTTAATTAAATTAAAAGATTTCTGGCAGTCTGAGTTCAAGCAGAATTTATTTTCTTTTCGAAGTAATTGATGCAATGGTTCTAAAATTTCAGTAATATTATTGATAAACTTTCTGTTGTAATTAACTTCACCTAAAAACCTTCTTAATTCTGTTAAATTTTTAGGAGGAGTTAGTTTCAAGATCAAATCAACATTACTATGGAGGGATGAACTTTATTCAGGAAACTTTATTTCATAGCCCAGATATCATCAGACTGATAGCCAAAAAACATGCTGAATTTTGTGGTAAATGTAATAACTAGTGACAATCTGGTTAATTTTATTTTTTTATTTTAATCAGTATGTGTTAATTGTAATGAAATTGTACAACTCATGTTAGATCACTACATTGTATATATTCATGGATAAGAAGCGAGGCCAAGAATCTTATCAATGAATAACTGCATGAATGTTAATTCAATGAACACTATCATCTTAACAATCCTACGATCCTCTGTTTCGATCCTTTGTTAGCATGTATCAGTAATTGAAGAGCATTTTCATGAAGATATTCATCTGTAAATCCGCTGCAATCAACACCATTGAGAGTTAGTAGTAGTTTTATACAATAAGGGGTTAGATTAAGAATCTGTTCTTCGCTTAGCAGATCAAGGATGTTAAATAGATTTAAATCAACATTGAGACTTGGTATACAAAGAGATAAAGAAGCTTTAGCATTTTGAATGCCTGGAGCGACTGGAGTGGATGGTGAACCTGGAGCGGATGGAGAACCTGGAGCGGACGAAGAACCTGAAGTGGCTGAAGAACTCGAAATGGCTGAAGAACTCGAAATGGCTGAAGAACTCGAAATGGCTGAAGAACTCGAAATGGCTGAAGAACCTGATGTTGCAGCTGAAACAGACACAGTCATAATGAAACCAACGATAGCAATAATTGCCATCAAAAAGAAATACAATACGGATTTATCTAATTGCATTTTAACTTTTTTATGATTAGTTGATTTTATAAGTTTGAACGAATATAAAATTCACTTAATTACTTTTCACAGTTTAATCTTCAATTGATACATTTTCTCTGAAAAACTAGACTTTTATACTCATTCACATGCACAGATGTTTATACATCTGAATTAATTTATGGACATAGTCTGTTAGATCTGTCAAATTGTATTAAAATTACTCCGCGTGAAACCCAAAACTCGATATAATAAAATACTGATCAAAATATTTATTCAAGTTTAATCAAAATCTATTTTTAATTAAATTTGACATGCGAGACAATCAAATATTATGATATTATCAAACGATTGTTTGAGTTTGATTTTGATTTTTGATAATTTTGCATACGAGTCTATCAAACATTGGTCTGCTTTACAAAAAACAGTTATTTATCAAAATAAGTGCTTTCTCTGGTTGACCCGAGGAGTGTGTCCGAATTGTTGATGGACTCTTTCCATTACCTTCATCCTTAAATTTTCAGGTAAAATAACCTTTTTTTCCCCCTTTTGGCAATTTTAAAACACAATCCATTTTCATTAACCAGTTATGACAAATTCATTTTCAATTTGATTTGTTCATTTCTAATTTCATTAAAATTAATAAAATTAACCAATTTGAGAGGCAATTCAATCTCTTCAATAGAAATCAGTTCTCTGGACAAATAGTCAGCTACTAAATTCTCAATTCCAGGTCGGTATTTTACTCCGAAATTGTATTTGACCAATAAGAAAGCCCAGGTAAATAACCGACTATTAAGTTTATTAATTTTTTTAATTGATTTCAGGGCAATATGATCAGTAATGATAGTAAATTGCCTTTCATAAAGATAATGGTGCCAGAATTTAATTGATTCAACGACCGCTAAACACTCAAGATGAGTAGCTGGATAATTTTGCTAATAATTAGTCAATTTTTGTCAAAAGTAACCAATAAAATAACTGTTTAGATTCATCACATTGTTTAAGAACTGCCCCAATTTCTATTTTGCTTGTATCTGTCTCGAGAACTATTTCATTATTGGGATTGAACATTTTCAATACTGGCTCTGAGGTAAGTAATGATTTAATTAAATTAAAAGATTTCTGGCAGTCTGAGTTCAAGCAGAATTTATTTTCTTTTCGAAGTAATTGATGCAATGGTTCTAAAATTTCAGTAATATTATTGATAAACTTTCTGTTGTAATTAACTTCACCTAAAAACCTTCTTAATTCTGTTAAATTTTTAGGAGGAGTTAGTTTCAAGATCAAATCAACATTACTATGGAGGGATGAACTTTATTCAGGAAACTTTATTTCATAGCCCAGATATCATCAGACTGATAGCCAAAAAACATGCTGAATTTTGTGGTAAATGTAATAACTAGTGACAATCTGGTTAATTTTATTTTTTTATTTTAATCAGTATGTGTTAATTGTAATGAAATTGTACAACTCATGTTAGATCACTACATTGTATATATTCATGGATAAGAAGCGAGGCCAAGAATCTTATCAATGAATAACTGCATGAATGTTAATTCAATGAACACTATCATCTTAACAATCCTACGATCCTCTGTTTCGATCCTTTGTTAGCATGTATCAGTAATTGAAGAGCATTTTCATGAAGATATTCATCTGTAAATCCGCTGCAATCAACACCATTGAGAGTTAGTAGTAGTTTTATACAATAAGGGGTTAGATTAAGAATCTGTTCTTCGCTTAGCAGATCAAGGATGTTAAATAGATTTAAATCAACATTGAGACTTGGTATACAAAGAGATAAAGAAGCTTTAGCATTTTGAATGCCTGGAGCGACTGGAGTGGATGGTGAACCTGGAGCGGATGGAGAACCTGGAGCGGACGAAGAACCTGAAGTGGCTGAAGAACTCGAAATGGCTGAAGAACTCGAAATGGCTGAAGAACTCGAAATGGCTGAAGAACTCGAAATGGCTGAAGAACCTGATGTTGCAGCTGAAACAGACACAGTCATAATGAAACCAACGATAGCAATAATTGCCATCAAAAAGAAATACAATACGGATTTATCTAATTGCATTTTAACTTTTTTATGATTAGTTGATTTTATAAGTTTGAACGAATATAAAATTCACTTAATTACTTTTCACAGTTTAATCTTCAATTGATACATTTTCTCTGAAAAACTAGACTTTTATACTCATTCACATGCACAGATGTTTATACATCTGAATTAATTTATGGACATAGTCTGTTAGATCTGTCAAATTGTATTAAAATTACTCCGCGTGAAACCCAAAACTCGATATAATAAAATACTGATCAAAATATTTATTCAAGTTTAATCAAAATCTATTTTTAATTAAATTTGACATGCGAGACAATCAAATATTATGATATTATCAAACGATTGTTTGAGTTTGATTTTGATTTTTGATAATTTTGCATACGAGTCTATCAAACATTGGTCTGCTTTACAAAAAACAGTTATTTATCAAAATAAGTGCTTTCTCTGGTTGACCCGAGGAGTGTGTCCGAATTGTTGATGGACTCTTTCCATTACCTTCATCCTTAAATTTTCAGGTAAAATAACCTTTTTTTCCCCCTTTTGGCAATTTTAAAACACAATCCATTTTCATTAACCAGTTATGACAAATTCATTCTCAATTTGATTTGTTCATTTCTAATTTCATTAAAATTAATAAAATTAACCAATTTGAGAGGCAATTCAATCTCTTCAATAGAAATCAGTTCTCTGGACAAATAGTCAGCTACTAAATTCTCAATTCCAGGTCGGTATTTTACTCCGAAATTGTATTTGACCAATAAGAAAGCCCAGGTAAATAACCGACTATTAAGTTTATTAATTTTTTTAATTGATTTCAGGGCAATATGATCAGTAATGATAGTAAATTGCCTTTCATAAAGATAATGGTGCCAGAATTTAATTGATTCAACGACCGCTAAACACTCAAGATGAGTAGCTGGATAATTTTGCTAATAATTAGTCAATTTTTGTCAAAAGTAACCAATAGGATGTAACTGTTTAGATTCATCACATTGTTTAAGAACTGCCCCAATTTCTATTTTGCTTGTATCTGTCTCGAGAACTATTTCATTATTGGGATTGAACATTTTCAATACTGGCTCTGAGGTAAGTAATGATTTAATTAAATTAAAAGATTTCTGGCAGTCTGAGTTCAAGCAGAATTTATTTTCTTTTCGAAGTAATTGATGCAATGGTTCTAAAATTTCAGTAATATTATTGATAAACTTTCTGTTGTAATTAACTTTACCTAAAAACCTTCTTAATTCTGTTAAATTTTTAGGAGGAGTTAGTTTCAAGATCAAATCAACATTACTATGGAGGGATGAACTTTATTCAGGAAACTTTATTTCATAGCCCAGATATCATCAGACTGATAGCCAAAAAACATGCTGAATTTTGTGGTAAATGTAATAACTAGTGACAATCTGGTTAATTTTATTTTTTTATTTTAATCAGTATGTGTTAATTGTAATGAAATTGTACAACTCATGTTAGATCACTACATTGTATATATTCATGGATAAGAAGCGAGGCCAAGAATCTTATCAATGAATAACTGCATGAATGTTAATTCAATGAACACTATCATCTTAACAATCCTACGATCCTCTGTTTCGATCCTTTGTTAGCATGTATCAGTAATTGAAGAGCATTTTCATGAAGATATTCATCTGTAAATCCGCTGCAATCAACACCATTGAGAGTTAGTAGTAGTTTTATACAATAAGGGGTTAGATTAAGAATCTGTTCTTCGCTTAGCAGATCAAGGATGTTAAATAGATTTAAATCAACATTGAGACTTGGTATACAAAGAGATAAAGAAGCTTTAGCATTTTGAATGCCTGGAGCGACTGGAGTGGATGGTGAACCTGGAGCGGATGGAGAACCTGGAGCGGACGAAGAACCTGAAGTGGCTGAAGAACTCGAAATGGCTGAAGAACTCGAAATGGCTGAAGAACTCGAAATGGCTGAAGAACCTGATGTTGCAGCTGAAACAGACACAGTCATAATGAAACCAACGATAGCAATAATTGCCATCAAAAAGAAATACAATACGGATTTATCTAATTGCATTTTAACTTTTTTATGATTAGTTGATTTTATAAGTTTGAACGAATATAAAATTCACTTAATTACTTTTCACAGTTTAATCTTCAATTGATACATTTTCTCTGAAAAACTAGACTTTTATACTCATTCACATGCACAGATGTTTATACATCTGAATTAATTTATGGACATAGTCTGTTAGATCTGTCAAATTGTATTAAAATTACTCCGCGTGAAACCCAAAACTCGATATAATAAAATACTGATCAAAATATTTATTCAAGTTTAATCAAAATCTATTTTTAATTAAATTTGACATGCGAGACAATCAAATATTATGATATTATCAAACGATTGTTTGAGTTTGATTTTGATTTTTGATAATTTTGCATACGAGTCTATCAAACATTGGTCTGCTTTACAAAAAACAGTTATTTATCAAAATAAGTGCTTTCTCTGGTTGACCCGAGGAGTGTGTCCGAATTGTTGATGGACTCTTTCCATTACCTTCATCCTTAAATTTTCAGGTAAAATAACCTTTTTTTCCCCCTTTTGGCAATTTTAAAACACAATCCATTTTCATTAACCAGTTATGACAAATTCATTCTCAATTTGATTTGTTCATTTCTAATTTCATTAAAATTAATAAAATTAACCAATTTGAGAGGCAATTCAATCTCTTCAATAGAAATCAGTTCTCTGGACAAATAGTCAGCTACTAAATTCTCAATTCCAGGTCGGTATTTTACTCCGAAATTGTATTTGACCAATAAGAAAGCCCAGGTAAATAACCGACTATTAAGTTTATTAATTTTTTTAATTGATTTCAGGGCAATATGATCAGTAATGATAGTAAATTGCCTTTCATAAAGATAATGGTGCCAGAATTTAATTGATTCAACGACCGCTAAACACTCAAGATGAGTAGCTGGATAATTTTGCTAATAATTAGTCAATTTTTGTCAAAAGTAACCAATAGGATGTAACTGTTTAGATTCATCACATTGTTTAAGAACTGCCCCAATTTCTATTTTGCTTGTATCTGTCTCGAGAACTATTTCATTATTGGGATTGAACATTTTCAATACTGGCTCTGAGGTAAGTAATGATTTAATTAAATTAAAAGATTTCTGGCAGTCTGAGTTCAAGCAGAATTTATTTTCTTTTCGAAGTAATTGATGCAATGGTTCTAAAATTTCAGTAATATTATTGATAAACTTTCTGTTGTAATTAACTTTACCTAAAAACCTTCTTAATTCTGTTAAATTTTTAGGAGGAGTTAGTTTCAAGATCAAATCAACATTACTATGGAGGGATGAACTTTATTCAGGAAACTTTATTTCATAGCCCAGATATCATCAGACTGATAGCCAAAAAACATGCTGAATTTTGTGGTAAATGTAATAACTAGTGACAATCTGGTTAATTTTATTTTTTTATTTTAATCAGTATGTGTTAATTGTAATGAAATTGTACAACTCATGTTAGATCACTACATTGTATATATTCATGGATAAGAAGCGAGGCCAAGAATCTTATCAATGAATAACTGCATGAATGTTAATTCAATGAACACTATCATCTTAACAATCCTACGATCCTCTGTTTCGATCCTTTGTTAGCATGTATCAGTAATTGAAGAGCATTTTCATGAAGATATTCATCTGTAAATCCGCTGCAATCAACACCATTGAGAGTTAGTAGTAGTTTTATACAATAAGGGGTTAGATTAAGAATCTGTTCTTCGCTTAGCAGATCAAGGATGTTAAATAGATTTAAATCAACATTGAGACTTGGTATACAAAGAGATAAAGAAGCTTTAGCATTTTGAATGCCTGGAGCGACTGGAGTGGATGGTGAACCTGGAGCGGATGGAGAACCTGGAGCGGACGAAGAACCTGAAGTGGCTGAAGAACTCGAAATGGCTGAAGAACTCGAAATGGCTGAAGAACTCGAAATGGCTGAAGAACCTGATGTTGCAGCTGAAACAGACACAGTCATAATGAAACCAACGATAGCAATAATTGCCATCAAAAAGAAATACAATACGGATTTATCTAATTGCATTTTAACTTTTTTATGATTAGTTGATTTTATAAGTTTGAACGAATATAAAATTCACTTAATTACTTTTCACAGTTTAATCTTCAATTGATACATTTTCTCTGAAAAACTAGACTTTTATACTCATTCACATGCACAGATGTTTATACATCTGAATTAATTTATGGACATAGTCTGTTAGATCTGTCAAATTGTATTAAAATTACTCCGCGTGAAACCCAAAACTCGATATAATAAAATACTGATCAAAATATTTATTCAAGTTTAATCAAAATCTATTTTTAATTAAATTTGACATGCGAGACAATCAAATATTATGATATTATCAAACGATTGTTTGAGTTTGATTTTGATTTTTGATAATTTTGCATACGAGTCTATCAAACATTGGTCTGCTTTACAAAAAACAGTTATTTATCAAAATAAGTGCTTTCTCTGGTTGACCCGAGGAGTGTGTCCGAATTGTTGATGGACTCTTTCCATTACCTTCATCCTTAAATTTTCAGGTAAAATAACCTTTTTTTCCCCCTTTTGGCAATTTTAAAACACAATCCATTTTCATTAACCAGTTATGACAAATTCATTCTCAATTTGATTTGTTCATTTCTAATTTCATTAAAATTAATAAAATTAACCAATTTGAGAGGCAATTCAATCTCTTCAATAGAAATCAGTTCTCTGGACAAATAGTCAGCTACTAAATTCTCAATTCCAGGTCGGTATTTTACTCCGAAATTGTATTTGACCAATAAGAAAGCCCAGGTAAATAACCGACTATTAAGTTTATTAATTTTTTTAATTGATTTCAGGGCAATATGATCAGTAATGATAGTAAATTGCCTTTCATAAAGATAATGGTGCCAGAATTTAATTGATTCAACGACCGCTAAACACTCAAGATGAGTAGCTGGATAATTTTGCTAATAATTAGTCAATTTTTGTCAAAAGTAACCAATAGGATGTAACTGTTTAGATTCATCACATTGTTTAAGAACTGCCCCAATTTCTATTTTGCTTGTATCTGTCTCGAGAACTATTTCATTATTGGGATTGAACATTTTCAATACTGGCTCTGAGGTAAGTAATGATTTAATTAAATTAAAAGATTTCTGGCAGTCTGAGTTCAAGCAGAATTTATTTTCTTTTCGAAGTAATTGATGCAATGGTTCTAAAATTTCAGTAATATTATTGATAAACTTTCTGTTGTAATTAACTTTACCTAAAAACCTTCTTAATTCTGTTAAATTTTTAGGAGGAGTTAGTTTCAAGATCAAATCAACATTACTATGGAGGGATGAACTTTATTCAGGAAACTTTATTTCATAGCCCAGATATCATCAGACTGATAGCCAAAAAACATGCTGAATTTTGTGGTAAATGTAATAACTAGTGACAATCTGGTTAATTTTATTTTTTTATTTTAATCAGTATGTGTTAATTGTAATGAAATTGTACAACTCATGTTAGATCACTACATTGTATATATTCATGGATAAGAAGCGAGGCCAAGAATCTTATCAATGAATAACTGCATGAATGTTAATTCAATGAACACTATCATCTTAACAATCCTACGATCCTCTGTTTCGATCCTTTGTTAGCATGTATCAGTAATTGAAGAGCATTTTCATGAAGATATTCATCTGTAAATCCGCTGCAATCAACACCATTGAGAGTTAGTAGTAGTTTTATACAATAAGGGGTTAGATTAAGAATCTGTTCTTCGCTTAGCAGATCAAGGATGTTAAATAGATTTAAATCAACATTGAGACTTGGTATACAAAGAGATAAAGAAGCTTTAGCATTTTGAATGCCTGGAGCGACTGGAGTGGATGGTGAACCTGGAGCGGATGGAGAACCTGGAGCGGACGAAGAACCTGAAGTGGCTGAAGAACTCGAAATGGCTGAAGAACTCGAAATGGCTGAAGAACTCGAAATGGCTGAAGAACCTGATGTTGCAGCTGAAACAGACACAGTCATAATGAAACCAACGATAGCAATAATTGCCATCAAAAAGAAATACAATACGGATTTATCTAATTGCATTTTAACTTTTTTATGATTAGTTGATTTTATAAGTTTGAACGAATATAAAATTCACTTAATTACTTTTCACAGTTTAATCTTCAATTGATACATTTTCTCTGAAAAACTAGACTTTTATACTCATTCACATGCACAGATGTTTATACATCTGAATTAATTTATGGACATAGTCTGTTAGATCTGTCAAATTGTATTAAAATTACTCCGCGTGAAACCCAAAACTCGATATAATAAAATACTGATCAAAATATTTATTCAAGTTTAATCAAAATCTATTTTTAATTAAATTTGACATGCGAGACAATCAAATATTATGATATTATCAAACGATTGTTTGAGTTTGATTTTGATTTTTGATAATTTTGCATACGAGTCTATCAAACATTGGTCTGCTTTACAAAAAACAGTTATTTATCAAAATAAGTGCTTTCTCTGGTTGGCCCGAGGAGTGTGTCCGAATTGTTGATGGACTCTTTCCATTACCTTCATCCTTAAATTTTCAGGTAAAATAACCTTTTTTTCCCCCTTTTGGCAATTTTAAAACACAATCCATTTTCATTAACCAGTTATTCAATACAGCTTCTCACCGAAAATTTTTTTCTGGTGACAGAAGATGGCGCGAGAAAGAGACTCTTTCTTTTCTCTTTTTTTACAAATTTTTTATTCTCATTTGCTCTTTCATTTTTTTTTCTTTTCAGAATTAAAAATTCAGTTAATACAATTAAAATAAACATTAGAAAAGGCTTTTTTGATTGTTTTTCAATGTTTCAACGTTATTTTTATTGATTTTGATGATTTTAATGCTTAGATTTCTTATGTACAGGGCTATTCAGCTATTTTTACCGATGTTAAACGGCTATATCTTGGCCTGTGATTGACCTTGAGGGGTCAGATTTTTTATAATTAATTTCGCCGATACTTATTTGCTATATTTCAAGGTCAAGGTCATTCAAGGTCATTTGTCGGAAATCGCTCCTAATGCTATTAGAGGTCAAACGAAGGTTGCATAATAATTTTCAAGGGCACATAATCGGGCTGGTCAAGTTTTATTGCTCTGTTATTAGCGTAACCTCATTTATTCAAACTTAAAAGCAATCAAACTCACTTTAAAATTTCAATTTTGCGATTTTGTAATTAATCATTTTCATTAAAGCATTTTATCAAACTGTCATCAAAATGTCACACAAATTCACTAAAGCTCAAAAGATTGATCTTTTGGAGTTTTATTTAGCTTCAAAAAAATCCTGCACGGAGGCATTGCGAGCTGTAAAGTTAGCTTGGAATCAAAGGTTTCTAAAGATTTCACCAGGCACATTCAGACACCTTTATAAGGTTTTTCGAGAGTATGGGTCTGTGACATATCAGAGAAAAAGAGAAAGAATTGTGAGGACAGAAGAAGCTATCGAGAATGTACGCACTCTCGCGAGTAAGGCATCTCAAGATGGTTTGTCTCTGTCCTCATCGAGAATTGCAAGCTTGACTGGTATGTCACAGCCCACAGCCTGGCGGATTCTGAGGAAAGATTCTGACCTCTGTTCTGAGATAACTGTTGATAAAATCAAAAAAACCTTCTTAATTCTGTTAAATTTTTAGGAGGAGTTAGTTTCAAGATCAAATCAACATTACTATGGAGGGATGAACTTTATTCAGGAAACTTTATTTCATAGCCCAGATATCATCAGACTGATAGCCAAAAAACATGCTGAATTTTGTGGTAAATGTAATAACTAGTGACCTTTTTTTCCCCCTTTTGGCAATTTTAAAACACAATCCATTTTCATTAACCAGTTATGACAAATTCATTCTCAATTTGATTTGTTCATTTCTAATTTCATTAAAATTAATAAAATTAACCAATTTGAGAGGCAATTCAATCTCTTCAATAGAAATCAGTTCTCTGGACAAATAGTCAGCTACTAAATTCTCAATTCCAGGTCGGTATTTTACTCCGAAATTGTATTTGACCAATAAGAAAGCCCAGGTAAATAACCGACTATTAAGTTTATTAATTTTTTTAATTGATTTCAGGGCAATATGATCAGTAATGATAGTAAATTGCCTTTCATAAAGATAATGGTGCCAGAATTTAATTGATTCAACGACCGCTAAACACTCAAGATGAGTAGCTGGATAATTTTGCTAATAATTAGTCAATTTTTGTCAAAAGTAACCAATAGGATGTAACTGTTTAGATTCATCACATTGTTTAAGAACTGCCCCAATTTCTATTTTGCTTGTATCTGTCTCGAGAACTATTTCATTATTGGGATTGAACATTTTCAATACTGGCTCTGAGGTAAGTAATGATTTAATTAAATTAAAAGATTTCTGGCAGTCTGAGTTCAAGCAGAATTTATTTTCTTTTCGAAGTAATTGATGCAATGGTTCTAAAATTTCAGTAATATTATTGATAAACTTTCTGTTGTAATTAACTTTACCTAAAAACCTTCTTAATTCTGTTAAATTTTTAGGAGGAGTTAGTTTCAAGATCAAATCAACATTACTATGGAGGGATGAACTTTATTCAGGAAACTTTATTTCATAGCCCAGATATCATCAGACTGATAGCCAAAAAACATGCTGAATTTTGTGGTAAATGTAATAACTAGTGACAATCTGGTTAATTTTATTTTTTTATTTTAATCAGTATGTGTTAATTGTAATGAAATTGTACAACTCATGTTAGATCACTACATTGTATATATTCATGGATAAGAAGCGAGGCCAAGAATCTTATCAATGAATAACTGCATGAATGTTAATTCAATGAACACTATCATCTTAACAATCCTACGATCCTCTGTTTCGATCCTTTGTTAGCATGTATCAGTAATTGAAGAGCATTTTCATGAAGATATTCATCTGTAAATCCGCTGCAATCAACACCATTGAGAGTTAGTAGTAGTTTTATACAATAAGGGGTTAGATTAAGAATCTGTTCTTCGCTTAGCAGATCAAGGATGTTAAATAGATTTAAATCAACATTGAGACTTGGTATACAAAGAGATAAAGAAGCTTTAGCATTTTGAATGCCTGGAGCGACTGGAGTGGATGGTGAACCTGGAGCGGATGGAGAACCTGGAGCGGACGAAGAACCTGAAGTGGCTGAAGAACTCGAAATGGCTGAAGAACTCGAAATGGCTGAAGAACTCGAAATGGCTGAAGAACCTGATGTTGCAGCTGAAACAGACACAGTCATAATGAAACCAACGATAGCAATAATTGCCATCAAAAAGAAATACAATACGGATTTATCTAATTGCATTTTAACTTTTTTATGATTAGTTGATTTTATAAGTTTGAACGAATATAAAATTCACTTAATTACTTTTCACAGTTTAATCTTCAATTGATACATTTTCTCTGAAAAACTAGACTTTTATACTCATTCACATGCACAGATGTTTATACATCTGAATTAATTTATGGACATAGTCTGTTAGATCTGTCAAATTGTATTAAAATTACTCCGCGTGAAACCCAAAACTCGATATAATAAAATACTGATCAAAATATTTATTCAAGTTTAATCAAAATCTATTTTTAATTAAATTTGACATGCGAGACAATCAAATATTATGATATTATCAAACGATTGTTTGAGTTTGATTTTGATTTTTGATAATTTTGCATACGAGTCTATCAAACATTGGTCTGCTTTACAAAAAACAGTTATTTATCAAAATAAGTGCTTTCTCTGGTTGACCCGAGGAGTGTGTCCGAATTGTTGATGGACTCTTTCCATTACCTTCATCCTTAAATTTTCAGGTAAAATAACCTTTTTTTCCCCCTTTTGGCAATTTTAAAACACAATCCATTTTCATTAACCAGTTATGACAAATTCATTCTCAATTTGATTTGTTCATTTCTAATTTCATTAAAATTAATAAAATTAACCAATTTGAGAGGCAATTCAATCTCTTCAATAGAAATCAGTTCTCTGGACAAATAGTCAGCTACTAAATTCTCAATTCCAGGTCGGTATTTTACTCCGAAATTGTATTTGACCAATAAGAAAGCCCAGGTAAATAACCGACTATTAAGTTTATTAATTTTTTTAATTGATTTCAGGGCAATATGATCAGTAATGATAGTAAATTGCCTTTCATAAAGATAATGGTGCCAGAATTTAATTGATTCAACGACCGCTAAACACTCAAGATGAGTAGCTGGATAATTTTGCTAATAATTAGTCAATTTTTGTCAAAAGTAACCAATAGGATGTAACTGTTTAGATTCATCACATTGTTTAAGAACTGCCCCAATTTCTATTTTGCTTGTATCTGTCTCGAGAACTATTTCATTATTGGGATTGAACATTTTCAATACTGGCTCTGAGGTAAGTAATGATTTAATTAAATTAAAAGATTTCTGGCAGTCTGAGTTCAAGCAGAATTTATTTTCTTTTCGAAGTAATTGATGCAATGGTTCTAAAATTTCAGTAATATTATTGATAAACTTTCTGTTGTAATTAACTTTACCTAAAAACCTTCTTAATTCTGTTAAATTTTTAGGAGGAGTTAGTTTCAAGATCAAATCAACATTACTATGGAGGGATGAACTTTATTCAGGAAACTTTATTTCATAGCCCAGATATCATCAGACTGATAGCCAAAAAACATGCTGAATTTTGTGGTAAATGTAATAACTAGTGACAATCTGGTTAATTTTATTTTTTTATTTTAATCAGTATGTGTTAATTGTAATGAAATTGTACAACTCATGTTAGATCACTACATTGTATATATTCATGGATAAGAAGCGAGGCCAAGAATCTTATCAATGAATAACTGCATGAATGTTAATTCAATGAACACTATCATCTTAACAATCCTACGATCCTCTGTTTCGATCCTTTGTTAGCATGTATCAGTAATTGAAGAGCATTTTCATGAAGATATTCATCTGTAAATCCGCTGCAATCAACACCATTGAGAGTTAGTAGTAGTTTTATACAATAAGGGGTTAGATTAAGAATCTGTTCTTCGCTTAGCAGATCAAGGATGTTAAATAGATTTAAATCAACATTGAGACTTGGTATACAAAGAGATAAAGAAGCTTTAGCATTTTGAATGCCTGGAGCGACTGGAGTGGATGGTGAACCTGGAGCGGATGGAGAACCTGGAGCGGACGAAGAACCTGAAGTGGCTGAAGAACTCGAAATGGCTGAAGAACTCGAAATGGCTGAAGAACTCGAAATGGCTGAAGAACCTGATGTTGCAGCTGAAACAGACACAGTCATAATGAAACCAACGATAGCAATAATTGCCATCAAAAAGAAATACAATACGGATTTATCTAATTGCATTTTAACTTTTTTATGATTAGTTGATTTTATAAGTTTGAACGAATATAAAATTCACTTAATTACTTTTCACAGTTTAATCTTCAATTGATACATTTTCTCTGAAAAACTAGACTTTTATACTCATTCACATGCACAGATGTTTATACATCTGAATTAATTTATGGACATAGTCTGTTAGATCTGTCAAATTGTATTAAAATTACTCCGCGTGAAACCCAAAACTCGATATAATAAAATACTGATCAAAATATTTATTCAAGTTTAATCAAAATCTATTTTTAATTAAATTTGACATGCGAGACAATCAAATATTATGATATTATCAAACGATTGTTTGAGTTTGATTTTGATTTTTGATAATTTTGCATACGAGTCTATCAAACATTGGTCTGCTTTACAAAAAACAGTTATTTATCAAAATAAGTGCTTTCTCTGGTTGACCCGAGGAGTGTGTCCGAATTGTTGATGGACTCTTTCCATTACCTTCATCCTTAAATTTTCAGGTAAAATAAC
The DNA here is from genome assembly GCF_039701765.1 of Tetranychus urticae. NCBI lineage: Eukaryota > Metazoa > Arthropoda > Arachnida > Trombidiformes > Tetranychidae > Tetranychus > Tetranychus urticae. The sequence continues at coordinate 15,521,884 of NC_142958.1, read as the reverse complement.
CTTTTTTTCCCCCTTTTGGCAATTTTAAAACACAATCCATTTTCATTAACCAGTTATGACAAATTCATTCTCAATTTGATTTGTTCATTTCTAATTTCATTAAAATTAATAAAATTAACCAATTTGAGAGGCAATTCAATCTCTTCAATAGAAATCAGTTCTCTGGACAAATAGTCAGCTACTAAATTCTCAATTCCAGGTCGGTATTTTACTCCGAAATTGTATTTGACCAATAAGAAAGCCCAGGTAAATAACCGACTATTAAGTTTATTAATTTTTTTAATTGATTTCAGGGCAATATGATCAGTAATGATAGTAAATTGCCTTTCATAAAGATAATGGTGCCAGAATTTAATTGATTCAACGACCGCTAAACACTCAAGATGAGTAGCTGGATAATTTTGCTAATAATTAGTCAATTTTTGTCAAAAGTAACCAATAGGATGTAACTGTTTAGATTCATCACATTGTTTAAGAACTGCCCCAATTTCTATTTTGCTTGTATCTGTCTCGAGAACTATTTCATTATTGGGATTGAACATTTTCAATACTGGCTCTGAGGTAAGTAATGATTTAATTAAATTAAAAGATTTCTGGCAGTCTGAGTTCAAGCAGAATTTATTTTCTTTTCGAAGTAATTGATGCAATGGTTCTAAAATTTCAGTAATATTATTGATAAACTTTCTGTTGTAATTAACTTTACCTAAAAACCTTCTTAATTCTGTTAAATTTTTAGGAGGAGTTAGTTTCAAGATCAAATCAACATTACTATGGAGGGATGAACTTTATTCAGGAAACTTTATTTCATAGCCCAGATATCATCAGACTGATAGCCAAAAAACATGCTGAATTTTGTGGTAAATGTAATAACTAGTGACAATCTGGTTAATTTTATTTTTTTATTTTAATCAGTATGTGTTAATTGTAATGAAATTGTACAACTCATGTTAGATCACTACATTGTATATATTCATGGATAAGAAGCGAGGCCAAGAATCTTATCAATGAATAACTGCATGAATGTTAATTCAATGAACACTATCATCTTAACAATCCTACGATCCTCTGTTTCGATCCTTTGTTAGCATGTATCAGTAATTGAAGAGCATTTTCATGAAGATATTCATCTGTAAATCCGCTGCAATCAACACCATTGAGAGTTAGTAGTAGTTTTATACAATAAGGGGTTAGATTAAGAATCTGTTCTTCGCTTAGCAGATCAAGGATGTTAAATAGATTTAAATCAACATTGAGACTTGGTATACAAAGAGATAAAGAAGCTTTAGCATTTTGAATGCCTGGAGCGACTGGAGTGGATGGTGAACCTGGAGCGGATGGAGAACCTGGAGCGGACGAAGAACCTGAAGTGGCTGAAGAACTCGAAATGGCTGAAGAACTCGAAATGGCTGAAGAACTCGAAATGGCTGAAGAACCTGATGTTGCAGCTGAAACAGACACAGTCATAATGAAACCAACGATAGCAATAATTGCCATCAAAAAGAAATACAATACGGATTTATCTAATTGCATTTTAACTTTTTTATGATTAGTTGATTTTATAAGTTTGAACGAATATAAAATTCACTTAATTACTTTTCACAGTTTAATCTTCAATTGATACATTTTCTCTGAAAAACTAGACTTTTATACTCATTCACATGCACAGATGTTTATACATCTGAATTAATTTATGGACATAGTCTGTTAGATCTGTCAAATTGTATTAAAATTACTCCGCGTGAAACCCAAAACTCGATATAATAAAATACTGATCAAAATATTTATTCAAGTTTAATCAAAATCTATTTTTAATTAAATTTGACATGCGAGACAATCAAATATTATGATATTATCAAACGATTGTTTGAGTTTGATTTTGATTTTTGATAATTTTGCATACGAGTCTATCAAACATTGGTCTGCTTTACAAAAAACAGTTATTTATCAAAATAAGTGCTTTCTCTGGTTGACCCGAGGAGTGTGTCCGAATTGTTGATGGACTCTTTCCATTACCTTCATCCTTAAATTTTCAGGTAAAATAACCTTTTTTTCCCCCTTTTGGCAATTTTAAAACACAATCCATTTTCATTAACCAGTTATTCAATACAGCTTCTCACCGAAAATTTTTTTCTGGTGACAGAAGATGGCGCGAGAAAGAGACTCTTTCTTTTCTCTTTTTTTACAAATTTTTTATTCTCATTTGCTCTTTCATTTTTTTTTCTTTTCAGAATTAAAAATTCAGTTAATACAATTAAAATAAACATTAGAAAAGGCTTTTTTGATTGTTTTTCAATGTTTCAACGTTATTTTTATTGATTTTGATGATTTTAATGCTTAGATTTCTTATGTACAGGGCTATTCAGCTATTTTTACCGATGTTAAACGGCTATATCTTGGCCTGTGATTGACCTTGAGGGGTCAGATTTTTTATAATTAATTTCGCCGATACTTATTTGCTATATTTCAAGGTCAAGGTCATTCAAGGTCATTTGTCGGAAATCGCTCCTAATGCTATTAGAGGTCAAACGAAGGTTGCATAATAATTTTCAAGGGCACATAATCGGGCTGGTCAAGTTTTATTGCTCTGTTATTAGCGTAACCTCATTTATTCAAACTTAAAAGCAATCAAACTCACTTTAAAATTTCAATTTTGCGATTTTGTAATTAATCATTTTCATTAAAGCATTTTATCAAACTGTCATCAAAATGTCACACAAATTCACTAAAGCTCAAAAGATTGATCTTTTGGAGTTTTATTTAGCTTCAAAAAAATCCTGCACGGAGGCATTGCGAGCTGTAAAGTTAGCTTGGAATCAAAGGTTTCTAAAGATTTCACCAGGCACATTCAGACACCTTTATAAGGTTTTTCGAGAGTATGGGTCTGTGACATATCAGAGAAAAAGAGAAAGAATTGTGAGGACAGAAGAAGCTATCGAGAATGTACGCACTCTCGCGAGTAAGGCATCTCAAGATGGTTTGTCTCTGTCCTCATCGAGAATTGCAAGCTTGACTGGTATGTCACAGCCCACAGCCTGGCGGATTCTGAGGAAAGATTCTGACCTCTGTTCTGAGATAACTGTTGATAAAATCAAAAAAACCTTCAATTAGCCGAACTAGAATTTTGATGTAAAGCTTAAATACGAAGAATCAGCCCGCTAGACCTTATCAGTTTTGTGCACACCTGTTTCGTATGAATAGCCCTTCGTTCTGGTTTACCATGTTCTGCTATAGTTAGGAGATCCATTATAATATTTTTCAATAGTACTAAGAAAGGCAAGATTACATATGAAAAATCAAAGCATAAATAATACCAGAAGCTGCGAAAAACGCGTTTGAATTTCGCACTTTGACCTTGATTTTCTCAAAAACTGCTGATCACAAAGAAAAAATTCTTGCATAAAAAGTATTCTTATCTTAGTCCCTATCAGCCTACGAAGCCTGTGAGCTTAACTCAAAAGTGAGAATTTGCGACCATAGTCCTTTTAGCTTATGAATTGAAATTCGATTTAATCATAGATTTTCAACCAAATGACCCTTATCTGGGTCATCACTGTTTTTACCTCGGTGATTTTATCGATTACGGTTGAGTCACGAGACTCGAACAATGAAAAAATTTCATTTTATTTTATTCGTTTTCAATTATCTATTTTGATCCTTTACCAGTTACAACAGAATAATGGTCGATGCAAATACCTGACTACACGATTGTGCAACACGAAAATGCTAGCAAAGTTTCAACTTTTAGCTAGATCTTTTCGAGAAATGTCGATCAGAGAAATTTTGACACTTCACAAATGGACTCAGATTTTATGCCAGACATAAACTAATTTTTGCCCGTTTTTTGTCCATATATGCCAATTTGATGATAATTGTGTCTTTTAAATGTACACAGTTTATCTTGATTATTCCAATTACTCGTCGGTCGCCGAAGCTTTATTGATATCATAGAAAGATAAGTGCAATCGTAATCAATCTTGATGACTAAATTTGCATCAAATTAGAACTTATTTAACTGCAAGATCGTGGATGCTATTTGTTCTCGAATTGAGAGATGAAAATCGTCTTTTTGATTCAAGTTAAATCAAAAAAAAAACAATGAAGATAGATACTAATGAAATTTTATTTATACTCAATATTTGGCCATTATTATGTCAAATTCAATTTCAAACGCTAAAATTTTTGCTCAAGTTGATCCATTGTTGATTGAAAAGGCATGAGATTGAGTCCATTTGTGCAATCAAAAGATTGCTCTGGTCGACAGTTTTTATAAAATTAAGCTTATAATTGAAACTTAATAGATCATCTTTTGTGAAATTGAGGCACCAGATCTCTTCAGCAAACTCTTTATCCGAAATGAGCTATCAACCTGAATAGGAAAAAAGTTTTTCCTCCTCACTCACTCAATGCATTTTCTGCTGAAACTTTGTACTTTTAATGATAAAATGTTTTCACTGATATGCTAAATTTGTAAATATCCTGGTACTTGTGTTATGCACAATTTAACCCAAATTATTTATCATATCGTGTTTCTATTTTATTCTGCAAATCAGAATCAAAGCGAATGGGACTCCTTTTGCTTTTTGCAGAATGATTTTGATCTTGAAAGAACTATTGAGTTGCGAAGCAAATGTTCAGGCATGCTTATTATTGCAGCAATAACTTATTACTAGCAAGCTGACCAGTTATGAATTTACCAAGTTTGAAAAAAATCTGACTTTACGACCTGAGAATCTTTCCTTGTAAGTCATTTTTGGTTTTTACCTTATCTTTTTTTATTATTACAGAATTTTCAGCTGATGAATTGAGATTCGAGTTAATCATAGATTTTCAACCAAATGACTGTTATCTGAGTAACCATTTTTGGTTTTCACCCTATCTTTCTATGATTGTGTTGCGATATGAAAAACTCGAATTAAAACTCCATTCAGGTTGAGTCTAGAGACGCGAACAATTGAAAAGTTTCATTGCTGATTTTATCTGTTTTGAATTAGCTGTTTTGATCTTTTACCAGTTAAAACAGAAGAATGTTTAACGCAAATATCTGACTACACAATAGCACAAAACGCTAGTCAGGTTTAACTTTGAGCTCGATCTTCATGAGAACTGTCAATCAGAGAAATTTTCACCCTTCACAAATGGAATCAGTTTTTATGCCCAAAAACCAACAGACTCTGAATTTAAAAGAAATCAATTTTTGCCCGTTTTTTGTCCATTTGTCCCATTTGGTGATAAATGTGACAGTTGCATCTTTTAATACTAATCTTTTAAATCTTGTATTAACAGTTTATATTGATTATTCTATTAATAATTACTCGTGAGTTTTGTACCAAGAGTTTGATGCAAATCCAAATTGACAAGACTAATAAGACACAAGAACTTAAGCCAATTTTGATTATATTATTTCACCTGTTTTGGGCGTTTTTGTTATTGAAATAAAACTGGAAACAAAATCGGTGTTTACTTTATTTTGTTTTCATTAAGTCAGATATTTGTGCTTGTGAATAATCATCTCAACTGAAAAACAATATGATTAGGTTAACTTTGTTTGTATTTTTATGCACAACTGTCATAAGTGAAGTTTTTTCAGGTAAATTTCGACTGATTAACTACAATATCGACTGCATATATTAATCAACCTTAAAATTATTTTAGTGATGCCTGCGGAACTTCCGATGATCATTGAAGATGGAAATTGGCTGATAAAAGCGAAACTTTTATATGAAGTAAGTAGAAATGAAACCGTTCGTTTGTGCTTTGATACGAATTTATTACGATTTCCAGAAGAGTTCTCTTGAGATAAATATTATCGAGTATGTTAAATCTGTCAATGGAACAATCAGAGGCAGAATAGATTTTAAGATCGATGATGATGATGTTCGATCAATTTTTTATACGAATACAAAGCGATACAACAGATTATTTTTTCGTGGTAAGTTTTGTATATAACTACCTTTACATGCATCAGTTTGATTGATCTCTGCTTTTAGATCATTACTGTAAGTCATTCGCATATACTGACGATGATTGGAGTGATACCTTGCCAAATTTATATGATTTTGAGTTTCTCAATCATTTGTTACTCGTTGGACCTTCAGTTATATTCAGAATAGTTGATTACATACATGTCTGGGTAAGTCAAGCTGGAAAAGATATTATAAAGATATTGGAAAAGATAATATTTAATATAATTCTGAATGCATACTCGGCTTAATTCAGGCTTTCTATTGAATCCAGAAACCAGCTAAAGATGAAGTTATCAGAGGTTTTAAAGATCATGCTGCTAAAGGACGTCTTGATGAACATCTCGATGTGTGGTTTTACTTCACAGGTAAGACCCATTCAATGATGTGATTATCCGAAATTCATTAACAGTATTGAACATACAGATGATAATTATGAAACTGGAATCAAAAAACCAAATCAAGTCAAGTTTTATCAAAAAAGTGGAATGTATTGGTTCTACATTTATACCAACACACGAGTTGAACAAAATTTTGATACAATTGTTACGGTAAGTAAATTTGTTGGCTCATTCGTTAAGCGATTGCTTAAAATTTATCATTAAGTTTCAATTTCGACCGTGCTCTATCCTAGCCTAATCCAACTGCCTACTGCCAGCAATCAGCTATTGATTCTTTGGATGTACCCCATGAACCTTTTCCTAGGATAACAGAACATTCGATTCATTTCATTTCCAAAACCAAAAGTTTCAATGCTGGCCCATCAAAGAAAGAAGAAGTAAGAAAAATTATACCATTTGTTTGATCAAATATATAAATATGATAATAAATGTACTTATTACAGGTTTATGCTGATGAAAAGTATCAAATCCTAAACATTAAAAGTTCAACTGATGGAGATAATAAGATTTTTACAACTGAAACCATTTACGATTATCAATTAGGAATTGAATATGAATTTACAGAAGACGGAAATTGTTCAGTTTCTCCAATGAAACTATCAGCACCGGGTTTAGTTCAAGATTCATCATTGGGTTATGACATCTTTAAACTTGATTTGAATCGATTACTCAACTTTGATTTGAATTATCGCTATTTTGGGCCAGCACTTTTTGTAAGAACTTTGTTAGTGCTTTTAATCATGATTTAAAAATAATTTAATGTTTATTTTAGGATGAACGGAATGGAATCGGAACACATGCTTGGCAAATAAGTGAAGAGCAGGCAAAAGTCGAGGAAAAGACATATCCACGTGTCGTTACTTGAAGGGTAGAAATTTGGTCTTCTCCAAACTGTTCAATGGATTGGTTTCAATTCCCTAAATTAGCTTTTATATGCTCTTAATTCCTTCATTTCTTTAGATTCAAGTATTCTGATTTAACTTTTCATTCATTCATTCAATCTTAATTATGCTTTTCTTGTTTTTCTATTGCTTTAGCAATTTCAATTCAAAGTTAAAAACTTGTTTGCTTTTAAAGCCACACTTCAAAGTTAAGAAAGTAAAAGCTTTTAGAAGCTCTAATTACAGAAAATCTGACCACAACATGGTGATAATTCTGGTCACCATAAGTCTAAAATTTAAGCTTAAAAATTAGTGCACAAAAAGAAAGAGAACCAAAATTATCTTTCTTTTTGGTTGCTTATCTCAACTTGATTTCAACACTGGTTACTAATCCCTTTGCACATACAAAGGCTAAGATTGCTAAAAAGGGTAAAATCAAGTCTCAAGACAATACTGTTAATGCTACCAACTATTGGCGCCATAGCTTTAGCTATATTAATTTTTTCACCTCTGGTATCAAACCCAAATTAGACAAATTAGACAGAGATTTTCATTTACTTTCTTAATTTTCCCACAATTTTAATTTCTTTGTTCAACATTTCATATAAAAGACAAATCTTAAGATTTCTTTCCCTAACTGTTACTTTGACTGTTAACTTCAATGTCATACTGTTCTTGTTCAGTTCAACCATTTTATGTTTCCTAAGTATTTCAATACTATTTCAGTTAATTCAATAAATCCTTTAAAATACTCAAATTGAGTCTCTGTTATACTTTGTGAAACTCTAAGTTCTCGATTCTTAAATCTTAACCATCGTGAACCATAGCTCAAGCTATCTAAGTTATCTCTCTGAGATATCTATTCAGTAGTGCAACTGTTGAATCAATTGGTCTGTTAGTGATTCGATGTGAGTCCATGATGCGAGCTAAAAACTTGTAGTGAAGCAAGTTGTGCGATCTCCTGGAAGTTAGAACCTTTCCCGAGCATAACCCTCTCACTTGGCGACTCTGGCAGGATTCCCATCGTGTCGCTCTTCCTGTTGTTTCTTCATTTGCATGATCCGTATACCTTGTGGTATCTCTAGTGCTTGAACACTTTCCCTCAGTTACGATAAGTAAAACCTTCAACCTTCCATTTCAAACATTCTAACCTTCAATTTACCTTCAAAGTTATATGCTTTAAAAAGCTAACTCAAAGTTGAACTCTTTTCCTTTTATCACTCTGTGATCTCGACCCTTGGTATCCTCGACTTTAAGTCAAATCTCCGTTCAACTCGATACTTTGTATCATCCTCTTTCAACTTTATTCAAGTTATTTCAAGCCATTGAGCTTATTTCCCGTTGAACTCTTTTATTCATTATCACTTAGGTGATATACTAGTTTACCATTGTGTCTCTTCGACTAAAATTAAAAGTCAATTCGTTCAACTCCTTTTATATTTCAATTCCGTTCAACTCCAATTCAATTTCAATTTCAAATTCAACCTCCAATTCAAAATTAACTTCTCCATCACTTATGTGATTCTTACTTTCAATTCAAATTCAATTCATCATTAAAATTCAACTTAATTCCAAATTCAAAATTCAACTTTAAAACAATCCAAGAACAACTTTAACCATTCAACTTATCGCTTTGACGATTTTAATTCAACTTTAAAACTCCATCACTTTGTGATCTTCAATTCAAAGCATTTTACTCGAACTAGAAACTTTTCATCTTTAAATGACAATGCGTCTTCGCTCCGGGTTACACTTCAATGCACCTGAAGGTGTTGTTACAATTCGTATGTTGACCCCTAATCAAGCTGTTGAACACCTCGCTGTTTGGCAAGTTGGTATTCCCTCAGCTCCTTTTGCTCTCAAGCGACTCTATGAATGTCTCCGTACTCATTTGATGATTTATGGTGATACTCTCGAAGACAACGAGATTGGTGAGTTACCCGTCGATGCTGTTCTTAACCTCGAAATTCCTGAATGGATAATAGAGTGTAGACAACAAGGTCTAACTGAACCCGAAATTCAGACCATAATTAATACTCTAGGTAGGGATACTGAAACAATTTTCAGATCTGCCCCTAATGAAATCTATGCGTTACCTATTGCGCTTGGTTCGATTCGAAGGTTCATTGCTGTTCTCAATCAGCATGGAATTCAAATTCCTGTAGCTCCCCCTCCTCCTCCTTCCATCGCTTCATCTCCTCCTGTTCCTCCTGTCAACATTCACACTCAAGGTATTGATACGCAATCACTTGCCGCATCCTTATCTGTCCTTAAACCAGATCCTCAAGTTATTGAATTTGTAAAAGGCGAAGATATGATTGAGTTTATCAACAAAACTAAAAGTAGATTAGCTCAAGAAAATGTCGATGATGCTACTCGTTATCGATGTTTCCGTAAGTCTCTAGCTCACGAAATTCTTGCAATCGCAGAATCAGAAATCGGTGAAACAATTACTGATTATCATGAATACGTAAATGCTCTTATTAATGCTATCAAAACTCCAGTTCATCAATATTCAGCTTCCTTCCAATTAAAACAATTAAGATACAATCTATCTGAACATCCTTCTACATTTATTCAAAAACTTAAAAAAGCCTTCACAAAAGCTGTTGGTACTCATACTCCTGAAATATTCCTCCATGAGCTAATGTCTCATATTCCTCAATTTCTTACTTCAGAGATCTTTACTCTTGGCTATAATGGCAACCTCGAACAAATTACTACCTATCTTATCCGAAAACATTTTGAATATACTCAGCAACAAGCAAATAAATCCCGTTCAGATAAAACTCATTCCCAACCAAAAGTTTCCACTGTTTCCTCATTATTAAAGAAACCAGATCCTCGATATAATTCAAAACCTTATCAAACAAAACCCCATATGAATACTTCCCAGCAAAGCTCCACTATTACTTGCAATTATTGCAAAAAGACAGGACATACACTTAACCAATGTCGAATTAGACCCCAAAACAATCGTCCTTACAACCGAAATGCTTCCAATTCCAATTCCAATTCCGCTTCAAATTCAAATGCAAACCCAAATCAAGCTGCTTCTTCCTCACAACCCCTTGCTATTACCAATACTCCTGCAAATTCATCCAATTTAACCATTGGATCAAATCCAAACCAATTACCTCCTGAACCAACTCAAGATGGTATTAGAGATTCTCGATTCTCTTATACTTTACACTCTGCTCAAAGTCCTCCGATTCCCATGTTAACTCATCTTGGTGAATCTCAATTGTCACATATGCCTACTGCTGTTTTTAAACTTTGCCGACCTAATAAAGAAATTGTTAGAGAAGGAAAAGTTTTACTGGATACTGGATCCGCTATTTCAGCTCTTGATTCCTCTATCGCTGAAGAGTTAGGTGCTCACATAGTTCCCTATTCCCGCTCACTCAAAGGTATTGCTGCTCAAACCGTAGTTCCATCTCATGGTTTTGCATATGCAGTGGTCAAACATCCAAAGATGGCAGAATCCCGAGTTTTCAGACTCCAAATTGTCAAAGACTTTGAACCAGTTTGTTTAATTGGTAATGCATTCTTGCATTTATATTATATGCAGTTGAAATCTGATGGTAATGACTATATAACTACTTGTTCCGAATATCTCGATTCAACCCCGCTTGATCCCAACTTTTACTTTCGATTTTGTACTTCCGAGGAAACTCAACAAATCTTTGCAACCACTTCCTGTCCTACTGGCAACGAATCTGATTCTTACATTCTTGATAACCGTACTAAACGCTCAGCCAATCCTGTTTCTCTTCAAGTTGGTAATACTCCTGCTGTTATTGCTAAATGTGATCTCCATTCACCTCAAGAACTCATTGAAATTCAAAGAAACGAACGCCCTTTCAAAACTAAGATTTATGATAAAATTGATGAAAACCTTCCTGATCACCTCAAACACCAATTAGCAGATTTAATTGATTCCTTCCAAGACACATTTGCAAAATCAAAGAATGATTTAGGTCTTGTTCCTTCTTCCGTTTGTCCCATCTCAATTGATCTTGATGGTCAAGTCCCTGAAACTCTACCGTATAATTGTCCAATTCATCGTCGCACTGAATTCAAGAAAATCATTGATGAAATGATCGCCAATGATATTATTGAAGAAAGCAATGCTCCTGGTGGTTCTCCAGCCATACTTGTTCCTAAACCTGATAAAAGTTATCGAATGGTCATTGACTATCGTAAACTTAATCGATTGACCCGAGTTCCAAGACATCCAATGCCTCGCATTGATGATTGCCTCGAAGTCGTTCGAAATGGCAAATACTTCAATATCTTTGATCTCGCTCAAGGATATCATCAAATTGAACTTCCTCCTGAGGAACGAATCAAAACTGTTTTTGTCACTCCTGATGGCAAATATCATTACAAAAGATTGCCTATGGGTTTAGCCTCAGCTCCGTTCATTTTCCAAAAACTAATGAACAAAGTCCTCGAAGGACTCATCTACCAGAAATGCATAGGATATTTTGACGATGTCCCGATTGTTGGTAAACATTTTCCTGATCTGTTATCCAACACCGAAATGGTTTTAAAACGCCTACGACAATACAACTTAAAAGTAAAACTTGAGAAGTGTCAACTTGGATACACTGAAATTTTACTTCTTGATCATCTTGTTTCAGGACAAGGAATCCGTCCAGACCCCAAAAAGGTCGAATCCCTCAAAAACCTTCCTTACCCTCGCAATGTACGCGAACTTCAATCCATACTTGGCTGTTATAATTATTTCTCCAGATATATTCCCAATTACTCAACACTTGCTGCTCCTTTATACCGATTAATTTCAAAAGAAAAAAGATTTCGCATTATGCCAGAAGATAAAAAAGCCCTTGATACCCTGAAAAATTCCCTCATCTCTACAACCCTATTAGTTCATTATGATCCTCAACTTCGTCATAAAATTGCTGCTGATGCTTCCGATCACGCAGTTGGTGGTATACTTCAACAAGAAGATGCTAATTCCTCATCATTTAATCCCAACACACCAATCGAAGAAGTTAAAGATTGGCTCCCACTTTCATTCTATTCACAAAAATTACAAAAACACCAAAAACATTATTCCGTCTCCGAAAAAGAACTATTAGCCATATTTGTTGGTATCAATAAATTTAACCATTTCCTAGAAGGTGAACAATTCCTGATAGAAACCGATCATCATGCCTTATGTCAACTTACTAAAGTTAACTTCAAAAATTCACGCCTTCAAAGATGGTCAATTATGCTTTCAACTTATGATTTCAAAGTCGTCTACAAACAAGGTTCAACTCATCCTCCTGATTGTTTTTCCCGATATCAATCTGCATGGTCCCATAGAAAAATCATAGACCCCGAAGAAGAATTCCTAGATAGACTTTATCTCATTGATTATGTCTTTGATCCCTTTGAAAATCGTTTATACGATATTGGTTTCAATCAACTCTGTGCATCTGAGTCTGATCATTTAGATGATTTTACTCCTCCTCCAACTTTGTGCTATTCAACTTCAACTGAAGTTGATCAAATCAAAAACTCTGTTAAACCCTCAAAATCTGAATTTTCCCTCTGGAAAGAAAAAGTTAGAGAAATTCAAACTACTAATCCAAACATCCAAAACATCATCAAGCTTTATAAAGCTAACGATTCTGTAACGCTTAAACGTTATGTGATAAAAGACGGTTTACTCTATCGAAAGGATGTTAACACTCCTTTTGGTTCAAGATTGGTGATTGACTCTAAACTCCTAAAAGATCTCTTTTCCTACGAGCATGAATCTCCTCTTGGTGGACATTTGGTCCCGAAAAAACTTACTTTCAAATCGCTCGACGATTCTGGTGTCAATACTTGTATGATCTCGTTAAACAGTTGTGTGATAGCTGCACTATCTGTCAAATTTCCAAACCCACTAATGTCATTTATGTCGATCCTTCAACGAAACCTATCCCTAATGAAATCTTTGAAAGATTAGAATTAGATGTTCAAGGTCCGATAGTTATAAATCAGGTAAAAAAGTACATCATTGTTTTAGTAGATATCTTGTCCCGCTATGTCTTTGCAAAATTAACTACTAACCAAACCGCTAGCACTGTCATTTCCCTATTAACCTCGTTATTCCAAACTTTTGGATTCCCTAAAGTTATTCAGACTGACCAAGGTACAAACTTCACTTCTGAAGCTGTACATCAGTTTTTAAAGGAAAATGGCATAAAGCATGAAAAATCTAATCCATACCATCCTCAGTCCCAAGGTATTGTGGAACGGTGCAACCGAACCATAGCCGAAAGACTTAGATCGTATGTTTTACAAAATGGTACTAAGAATCTGAAAAATGCATTAGAAGCCTCTGTTTTTGCGATCAACACTTCAATTCATAAGATTACTCGATTTACGCCATACTTTTTAGTATTTGGTAGACATCCAAGAAAGCCTATTGATAATTTGCTCGAATTCCCTGATTCATTTTCATTTGACGTTAACCAAGCTAGAAAACTTGCTTATGCTCGTCTTCACTCTCAACAGATTTACCAAATTAATAGGACTAAAGCCCTCCATCAGTCTTCTCCTTATCGAGAAGGTGATTTCGTATTCGTTAAAAACGAATCAATAGATCCTACAATTAGTAAAAAACTCCGCGAAAAATACCATGGCCCATATTTGGTTTGTGGTATTCAAAAAGGTTCATTACTTTTATTAGAGTTAGAAGACTTAGGTCTTTTTAGTTGTAATGTTAGTAACACGAAACTCTATCGTGGAGAGTTAACTGAGAAAATGAAAAAGTTAAAAGATCAATTTTTCAACCCAGATACATTTCTAGAAAATGAAGATTTCAATATCCCAGATACTCCTTCCTTTATTGATTCATTCAATGAAAATTCAGATGATCACTCAAGTGATATTCAAGATTTAGCACCCTCAACTAGCACAGAAAGTGATCAAAATGATCAAATTGATTCAATTCAAAATCAAACTTTAAATGCACAAAATTCAGATTCAAATGAATCCATTCTTCCTCCTCTTCTTCCTGATTCCTTAAACAATAACCAAACTAACAATTCATCTCCCAATCCGCCATTAATTATAACCAAAAACCCTTATAATCTTAACCAATTCCTTAAATTTAATTTTGAAAAACCCATCACTAATCATTCCTTTAAGAATCTAAATACTAATGAAAACAATGATGGCTTTGACCATATACAAAAAGAGTTACAAATTGAAAATGAAAATTCAAGCCAAACTGAATCAACTAATTCAGTTCCTGATTCAAATCAAAACCATTCTATTCCTTATGGAATTTCAAATCAAACCTTGAACAATCTGAATTCAAATGCTTCTTTGATTCCTAATAGTTTAGACTATATTAACAAACAATTTACTGATAAAAATAAGAAAAAACCTCGAAAGAAATACATTACTGCTGATAGAGCTATTTCAAGCCAAAATCCTAATTCAGTTTCAGAAAAAAGGTTAACTCGAAACCAAGCTAAATTAACTAGAAATTTAACAACTAACACTTATGTGCTTTTCTTATGTTACTTTGCTAAGGATAAGAAACCAGAGATAAGAGATTTTGAAATTAACAAAAGTTCAACACTTGTCAAAGCTTATGCTTTCTCGACCAATAGTGTTAATCCTTTTCAACAAGGGGAAAGAAAAATTAAGAGTGAAAGGCAAAGTGAGCTTAACCCCTATTCTCACTCATTAGTGACAAAGAAAAAATTTTCCCTCCAAAACCGTTTCTTAACAGTTAACCACAGAGCGCTAATTGCTCCCTCACTTGACTTTCTTTTCACGCCACTTAATTTTTCTCACTTTACATTGTCCACCCTTTGTGAACACTTTCTCTTTGAATTAATTTCAAGTCTTTTCAACTCTCAAGAGTTCTCCTTAAATTATTTCAATTCAATTTATCATTTTTCTGATTTTCATCTAAAGTTTAATTATTCCTTATTCAATTGTATCAATTCCAAAATCTTTAAATTCAATTTTATTCAATTTCATTTCACCAAAAATTTCAAACTTAACTCTTTAGAGTTATCTCCGTCATTTTCAAATTACTTTGTGATTTCCAACCGTTTCTTTTCAAGCTTTTATAAGCTATTTCAAATTCAGAGTTCAATTTCCTTCAGTTTATTGTCTAAGTTAGTTATAATTTCATTGTCACTTCCACGCTTTAAAATGCAACCAAACAAACAACTCATCAAAAGTCGTATCTTAAAATCGACCCTCATCGAGAAAATTTTACCCAGTGGTGAAATTGAAAGAGTTCCCACTCCTGTTCGACCAATTCGATCACCTTCACCCAACTCTAAACAAGTGAAACCCAACGATTCTCATCTCGTTCCTTCATTGGAAACTGATGATTCCACCGTAGTGATCATGGTCCCTCGACCTGAAAATGAACCTCCAAGTGAACCTCAACAAAGTGAATCTCGAAGTGAAACTTCTAATGAACCTAAACTCTCTGGTAAAGGTGCTGTACGAACTGTACGACAAAGTTTTGGTGTTCCACATCCATCTGATCTTCATCATCATCATCTTTTGCTGCACATATGCTTCCACCTCCACTTCCAAAGAACAAAAAGTTCAACAAGGACAATTTCAAGTTCGATGCTCTCGTTGAGTCTGACTCCGAGACTGATGATGAGTTAAAAGCAATTAGAGTTGCTCAAAGAATTTCTGCAAACGTTAAGCGTAATGCTGAATCCTCCAATTCTGGTCAATCAAACAATCAAGTCGCTATTCAGAATCCATCTTCCAATCAAGCTCAACAATCTAATCAAACTGGCAAACGCCCATGCAGCAACAACTATCCGCTCGACTACAAGCGAATGTATTTGGCTCCTCCGATGCAAGCTCGAAACACCCAAAGACAATACTTTATGGCAATGCTTCCCGAAATGTTAAGTAAAATTAAGACACCCATTCGACCTAAGAATAGTATTCCCTCTCTTCCTTCCAATCCTAAACCTTCCGTACAATGGGGAAACCCAATAGAAGAAATCAAACAATTTACTCGATCCGAATCCTCGAATTCGCAAAACTCTGACTCCGACAATTTACCTAAAAAGAAACCTCAACCATCTCCTCCTATCAATCTCCATCCTCGACTTTTCATTAGTCCTAATAAAAAGTTCCCCGAGAAGTATCTCAAACCTAGTGACTATGAATTCCGACCCCGAGAATATCCAGCTCCTCTCCCTACTGCTCCACTTCCTCATTATTTATCTAATGAAAGATTTTATGAAGTTAAGGAAATAGTTGAAGCGAAAGCTAAAACTTTCTCTGAGTTAAAAACTAAATTTGAAAACATGATTAGAGAGAAAATCTTCCTAAATCTTTACAATGATGAGAAAATCAAAACTATGTCTCTGAATCCAATTCCTCATGGCATTACTAAAGCTCAAGTTAGAAGTCCAGACTTAGATTCAATTGAGAAAAGCATTCGATGCTATCTCTGCGAACAAATTTCAATTGATCCAAAAGAATGCCGTTCTTGTAAGAAATGGTATTGTGCTTTATGCATTGATTGGCTTAGAGACCTAGTTTCTTCACTCAACCTTTTCCCTCTCTTCCATCCTCATCAATTCCTTTGCCTTCTTCCTGAATGTGTCCAACATTTTGCATTCAAGGATGATTATCCCTTTTATCAACCAACTTCCTCTGCTGAACTCAATGGAAAATATAACCAACTCCAATTATTTTGCCGTCGTAATTGTTGCTCCAAATCATTCCCTCCAAACCAAATTCTCGAACATGAAAAGACATGTCGATTAGGTTTATTCCTTGAGGAATTTGATTTCAATATTGATCTTCCATTTGTTTCAACTCAAGCTAGACAAGAATTAATTAATGCTCCTAAGCGTTTGGCAAACTTTTTGCCTACTCATCTAAAAACTGGTCAAGTTAATCCTCCACCTAATCAAAACAATCATGAAAACAAATGGTATGACAAGTTCAATCTTTGGGCTTGTTTATCAAACTTGAAAGATTCAAACCCTTCAGATCCTCTCCTTCAACCCAGTGCTATTCGTTCCATAGCAAACTTTAGTCTTAATTTCTGGAACAATTACAAAAGAATTAAAGATCCCTCAGAACCCTTAGACGAAGATGAAGATTTCATCCAAAATGTTGTTGGTTTTGAACCTACAATCGGTAATAGAATCCCTTCCTCAGTCCCTCAACGTCCTCATACTATCTTTTGGTCTCGTGTGCCTTTTTACTTAATAAATGATTCAGAAGAATGGTTGAAAATTGCTGTTGGTCTTGCACCTAAATATGTTCCAAGATACAACAAAGAATTTGCACCTGAAAGTTCTGATCAACCTCTTGGTCCATTTGTCAGAATTGACCCTCTCGAGAGAATCCCTCCTGAACAACGAGAAGAAATCATAGCATCTGCAAAGCATTTATTCCCAAAATCCTTTAAAGGATTTACAGCAACTAAAGAGTCAAACAAGTCAACTACCAACATTCAGTACTTGCAGAATAGGCATAATAAAGCTCAACATCAATTCCACGAATTCAACCGATTGACTGTCATCAATATGCCAAGGCTTAGGCCTTCTACTGAAAACTTAATTCAAGAGGCAATCAATTTGCATCCATCTCCAGCTACTACATATAGTATTCACATGGCATATTGCCGAATTCAAGAAATGGCTGAACCATTACAAGTTTTGATGCGACCTCGTCCAGTTTGGGTAGTTATCATGGATGGCTATCGCAACATTGTCTTTGAAAGTTTTGTTTCATACCCTTACCATATTAATCACATGGATACTCATTTCCATGGTCTCACTTATCGAGATATTAAATATGCTAAAAACTTTGAATCGGTTAGAAACCAAATACTTGAATTTTTCCTGACAGCTACTTCCATCATTGGTGCTGGACTTATCAATTTGCTTCGATCCCTCGATCTTACTTATACTGAAATTGAGCATTTGAAACCTAAACTTCGAGAGATGACTCAATACTTCTCTCCATACCGAGAAGTTCCAGCTTCCCTTTCTCTCACTTCATTCCTCTTATTCCCTAAATTTGTAATCCGCCCTGATCCTCACTCTCCTGCCTTAGAAGCCATTACGGCAATGAATATGTATCTAGCTTTTTGGGAACCCATCGAAGAGATGGCTAGAACACACAATGGCATACACTTTGGAAATATCCCTCAAACTTGTGGAAATCCTCACATGGCCAGATTATTCCAGATTTACGATGAAAGAGTTCGTAATCGATTAGCAGAATGGCCCACTGATTGGACCTATCATATTCGCAAAGGCGAACCAGTTTACAATCAAAGATGTGTAAATCCAGCTGGACAACCAAATGCTAATTACTATGATAGTGATGAACACTCTGTTCATTCACCAAGTTCTCAATCTTCTTCTCCTCCATCAGAAACTTGGAACAATCAACCTGGTAATCAACAACATTCTCAACAATTAGCGATTCAAGCTGCCCCTGAGATCCCTTTGATTGATTTAGAACCCGAGGAGCCTAATCAAATGCCTCCTCCATTAGTTCCTAGCCCTCCAAATTCAGCTTCACCGCATTACACTCCACCTACGCCATTATCCCGATCTAGTTCTGGTACTTCTGTTCAATCAAACCAATCTAATCGATCCCATCACTCAAATCAATCTCAACGCTCTCAACAATCTGCTCATTCAACTCATTCAAACAATTCAAACCGTTCAACTCATTCAAACCGCTCTCTTCCACCTCGAATCCACCCATCTTATTTTGACAGACAAGCTCAGCCTCGATCCAATTCATCCTCATCACTTCCAACTTCAACATCTAAATTCCCTCCGCCTCGAATTGAATTCCCTGATTCAAGTTCATCTTCAACAATTTACTCTTTCCTAAAGGAATCAGATAAATCAGTGGACTCTGGATCAAGTTTATCCAACTCTCAATCTTCCAGTACTTCTTCATTATCACAACATTCTCACACTCATTCTCATTCATCTGCATCCTCAGCCTCATCTAATGCATCAGCTAATCGACAGAGAGAATTGCAAATTCAAAGAATTCGACAAATGATCGCAGAATTACCTCCACCATTTGCTGAACCTCACAATCCTGAACAAATTGTTCCGTCACCTCCAAGAAGCGAACGTTATACTTCAACTGGCGAAGATTACTCCACCAATTCATCCAATTCCTACCATCTTTATGATGATTATCAAAATTAACCAGGAACCCGGAATCTCAACCAAGCCATAAACCCAGTTTAAAAAAGACTTCATGGTCTTACTTCTTGGGAAGTGAAGGGTAGAAATTTGGTCTTCTCCAAACTGTTCAATGGATTGGTTTCAATTCCCTAAATTAGCTTTTATATGCTCTTAATTCCTTCATTTCTTTAGATTCAAGTATTCTGATTTAACTTTTCATTCATTCATTCAATCTTAATTATGCTTTTCTTGTTTTTCTATTGCTTTAGCAATTTCAATTCAAAGTTAAAAACTTGTTTGCTTTTAAAGCCACACTTCAAAGTTAAGAAAGTAAAAGCTTTTAGAAGCTCTAATTACAGAAAATCTGACCACAACATGGTGATAATTCTGGTCACCATAAGTCTAAAATTTAAGCTTAAAAATTAGTGCACAAAAAGAAAGAGAACCAAAATTATCTTTCTTTTTGGTTGCTTATCTCAACTTGATTTCAACACTGGTTACTAATCCCTTTGCACATACAAAGGCTAAGATTGCTAAAAAGGGTAAAATCAAGTCTCAAGACAATACTGTTAATGCTACCAACTATTGGCGCCATAGCTTTAGCTATATTAATTTTTTCACCTCTGGTATCAAACCCAAATTAGACAAATTAGACAGAGATTTTCATTTACTTTCTTAATTTTCCCACAATTTTAATTTCTTTGTTCAACATTTCATATAAAAGACAAATCTTAAGATTTCTTTCCCTAACTGTTACTTTGACTGTTAACTTCAATGTCATACTGTTCTTGTTCAGTTCAACCATTTTATGTTTCCTAAGTATTTCAATACTATTTCAGTTAATTCAATAAATCCTTTAAAATACTCAAATTGAGTCTCTGTTATACTTTGTGAAACTCTAAGTTCTCGATTCTTAAATCTTAACCATCGTGAACCATAGCTCAAGCTATCTAAGTTATCTCTCTGAGATATCTATTCAGTAGTGCAACTGTTGAATCAATTGGTCTGTTAGTGATTCGATGTGAGTCCATGATGCGAGCTAAAAACTTGTAGTGAAGCAAGTTGTGCGATCTCCTGGAAGTTAGAACCTTTCCCGAGCATAACCCTCTCATACTACTCAGTATTTCAACAAGCTAACTGTAAGTTTAACCCGATTCAATGGAAAAACTAATCTTATTGGCATTAATAATAAATACAGTGATTTTAAAAAGAAAACGAATGTACCTCAAAAAGTGTGAAATGTTTATTAAAAACAATGAAATGGGGATCAACAGATTAGCTCTTTGCTAATCTTTGTCTTACCTTGGGTGAAATGGTTCTTTTTCTCATGAAATATTCTTTATTTTCAGTGAAATTTTTCATGTATCTTCACAATTGGTTCTAAATAATTTCTTCATTCAAACTTTATATTAGGTTGTATAATCCTAAAATTTCATATGGTATATTTACTAGTCCTGCAACAATTCGCAAGTCGTGGCCGAATAGTAAAAATTATTACATAATTGTTACAAGAAATGTATACACCATATGCTTTCGTATTGACCAAAGTGTTATAATGCAATGAGGATACATGAAAAATTTCACTGAAAATAAAGAACATTTCATGGTAAATAAGAACCATTACACCCAAGGTAAGACAAAGATTAGCAAAGAGCTAATCTGTTGATCCCCATTTCGTTGTTTTTAAGAAACATTTCACACTTTTTGAGGTACATTCGTTTTCTTTTTAAAATCACTGTAAATATACTTTTTGTTAATGTTGTTTTCACAGGATATAACTTCTGGCTATACTAGTAGTAGGTATGATATACAGGCTGAAAGAGGAGGAGCCTCTTTCAGCCCCGTATATCATACCGCATTTTAGGGAAAGAGAAAGGGGAAAGAAGAGAAAGAAAAAGAAGGAGAGGAGCGAAAGAAGATAAAGAGGGAATGAAGGAAAAGGGTTTATTGCCTTCTAACTAAAAGGTAAAGTTGTAAAACTTTTTGTCAAATGCTTTTTGCGTTTAAAATAAACGTCTTTGACAAAAAGTTTTACAACTTTACCTTTTCGTTAATGATGAAGATGAAGAAGGCAAAGACGAAAAAGGCGAAGATGAAGGAGGTGAAGATGAAAAAGACAAAGGTGAAGAAGATGAAGACGGTAAAGATGAAGAAGGTAAAGATGAAGAAGGTAAAGATGAAGAGAGAGAAGGGAAAAGAAAGAAAAGAAAGCAAAGAAAGATGAAGATGAAAATGAAGGCAAAGATGAAGAAGGTGGAAATGAACAAGATGAAGACGAAGAAGAAGATAAAGAAGCAGATGAAGAAAGCGAAGAAGGAAAAGAAAGAAAAGAAAGATGAAGATGAAGAAGTAAAGGGTAAAGAATGAAAGAAGGGAAAGAAGGGAAAGAAAAGAAAGAAAGAAAAGAAGGAAAAGAAAAGGTAAAGAAGGCGAAAATGAAAGGAAAGAAAGGAAAAGAAAGAGATGGAGAAAGAAAAGAAGGTGAAAAGAAAGAAAACGAAGATGAAGAGAAAGAAAATGAAACAAAAGCATTTTGTTTTTAATCAAATTTTATTATTATTTTCATTATTATCATCATCATTATTATCATTACAAATGATTTTAACTAACTACGTCTACGACAATCTTCGGCGCTTGATGGCCCGATTAATATTGTCGTAGACGTAGTTAGAGTTGACACTGCCCTCATTATCAGCATCAGTTTCGTCAGATTCGCTCCGCGAGAACGAATCTAACGAAATAGAGGATGAGGATGGAGAAGAGTATAAAACTTCTCCATCCTCATCCTCTACAACGAATGCTGATTCAATGAGGGCAGTGTCAACTTTGACATCAATAGCATCATCACCATTTTCACCATTGTCATCATTTTCACCATTGTCATCATTTCCATCATTGTCATCATTTCCATCATCATCATCATTTCCTTCACCATCCCGAACATAACCATCAAGGTCATCGAAGTAAGGGCGCCTTATGGAGGCTATACGCAACAAACGTATTGTTACTTCACGAAGTAACAATTCGTTGCTGCATACAGCCTCCATAAGGTCCCTGACGAAGTGGCTAACATGATAATAATAAAGAACTTTATCAGTTGGATTTGTTGCCACTTCGTCAGGGACACTGGATATGTCCATGGAGGTTGCAGGTGGCCTGTTGATAGGGCGATGATGGTCGGTGGATGGTTGAGAGGTGGGTGCTGAGCGTTTGTTGGTGGAGGGTGGGGGGTCAGAGTGCGCGAAATATCGCTCCTCTGGAGGAAAACCTATACCACATCCCACCCTGATGGTCGTGGTGGTACCTATTAGATGATGCGGTGGGATGTGGTATATTATCGAAGCAAGGCTTTCGACGTTGTTAGGGAAATTGGGGTCGGGGAGAACAATAGTCACTGGATTAGGGGCCATGTTGAACAGTTGAAAGCAAAACTTAAAGTGGTTCTCCCAGACCCCTCTTCACATTGACAGGTCTTTTTGACAGTTGCGCGTGGATTTACCCCCCCCCCGTCTCTCACTGCCCAAGAACCAAAAAATTTTCTAAGTCAGAGAAAACTGACCCGCGCATGCGCAAGCGCCATCTATGAACAAAAAAGTTAGAAAAAGTGCCAATATGATAAAAAAAGTCATTTTCAGGATAAAATAGTATTATTTACGTAGTTTTCGACCAAAAAATGTTTGACAATAGTCGAGAATATAACTATTATTGTTATAACGATTATGAAAATGTATTCATAACCTTTATATGAACTCATTATGTATAAGAGTCAGTCGAACAATATCATAAAGTTGTAATATTTCTTTATATGATTTACATCCAGTAATAATCATCTTTCCTGTATGAAAGAGTATACATTTTTTCTGTCTTCAGTGTAGTATATAGCAGGATATAATTCAGGGTTGTAAATGAATATTTCAGGACATTGGAGAGCCAACTTAGTTAGGTTTATTTTAGTTGCGAAATTTGCAGTACCAACCATATTCACGACTTCTCGAGCAATTTTGAGATATGGTATTTTCAGCATTTTACAAAACGTTTTGATGCATTTTTCGCCTTGATTGATACTTTTTACTCCAACTACGTTTATCTTGCCATTTCTGAATATCAAACAACAACCACCGCATATTTTCAGGATAGCTCCATTGAATCTACTCGGTCTGTAATCAATATTGTGGAAAACGTTTTTCAAATCGATTAGTTTGCAAGGAAACTCCTTAAGCTGATACCTTATCACCATATTACTTATAACAGGGTTGGTATCCATTTGAAAGTTAATTTTCTTTCACATTGAACAGTAATTTCCGCAATTGGTTTTCGAGATAGGCGATATAAGTTTTCTGCTCACTGAATTGTTCATAAACATACTCGAGATAATTCATTTGATGCTCAAAAACCTCCAATCATTCTTCTTTAATTGCGATCTCATTATTCATACGAACATTTTGTTTCCAAAGTCTTCTATTCAATTTTTGCAGCTTCTTGTATTTGGCTTCACGTTGTTTGAGCTTTTCTTCTAACTTGAGATTTTGCACGTTTACTGAATCATTCACAAGTTCTAAAGCTAAAGCAAGACGATCCATTGTCACCGATGCACATTATAAAGACAAATGAGATAATGGAGGCAAAAAGCAGTATTTATAAATTAAAATAGATATTTAGTGAGTAGCTCCCTCTAAGTAAAAGTATACTTAAACGCGTATAGAAAATAACAAAAGTATATAGTGATACAAATTTTATTTTTATTTTTAAAGCAAATAGAAAGAGTAATGCAGATTGACATACATTGACAGAATTACATCATTTTTCTTTTTATATACCTACAAAACTTGTTATGAATAAAGATGCTTGCCATGCGAGAGCGGAAAGATTTAGATGGTGAATGATAACGAACAGTACAGTTATCAGCTTGAAGAACATTCGGAACTCCTGATTCAGTTAAAATGTACGCTA
The DNA here is from genome assembly GCF_039701765.1 of Tetranychus urticae. Taxonomy (NCBI): domain Eukaryota; kingdom Metazoa; phylum Arthropoda; class Arachnida; order Trombidiformes; family Tetranychidae; genus Tetranychus; species Tetranychus urticae. The sequence continues at coordinate 15,497,510 of NC_142958.1, read as the reverse complement.
ATACAGGATCCGTTACAACGAAATAGTCAGGAAACGATGATTTGAATATTTCGTGAAATTTCTCAAAAAAGTTTATAATTTCGCTCGGGATTGCTTCCTTGAAAAGTTGAGAAACCTCGCCATCGGCAGTCAATCGAGGTATGTGACAGTAGATTTGTTGCCAACATACATCAAAAGCCAAGTCAAATGATATTTTGAAATTGTAATACATAGTATTCATTGAAATTTCCATACCATAATATCTTTCTGGTGAAGGTATGTAGTCACATTCCATCCTTGCTGTTCCAAAAACGTAATTAGCCATTATCAATTATCTTCCAAGCGATTTTGTCGTTCGATGAAGTATCTTTTTTGAAAAGATTGATGAAACTTTTGAAGGTTCTTCCTTTAGCTTTTTCTTTCACAAAAGATACACAAAATGCACCACAGTTTTTAGAATTAGGGTTTTGAATCTGACGACCGTTCCATATCAACTGACGGTTCTTGTAAAGTTTTTGCATTTCTTTGTAAATTGGAGGCAATCCAAAAGAGTCAAAATATTCGCACCTGCGCTCGTCTAACCAGAAAGCAACCCAGTGTCTCCCCCTCTGAGACTTTTTGTCCGTATTTAGAATCAAACTACATGGAAAATGATGAATAGTAGGTATTTCATCACGGGAAAATACACCCACGAAGTTTTCTACTCCTTTGCAAATTTCTTCTATCTCATAGTCATACATTCTCATTTGAAATCACAAGAAACATTTCTTTCTGAATCAATTTCAATTATATTATCATATTCACAGAAAAGAATGACATCAATCACTTCCGTAAGTGCTTTTTTGAAACGGATATTTACCCTCAAAGTTCCTCTTTTAAGAGGGTTCACATGCCCAACAAGATCACAACCATTCGATAAATCAGGAGAAAAATTGAAACCGAATATTGTGTTACCCTTAATGTAGTCCTTTCTCTTTATATTGATTGTCGATTCAGTTGAGTTCATATTCATAGCCTGGAAAAGTCCTGAATATTCACGTACATATAGTTTTTTTTCGAAATCCGGTTGATAAGGATTGCTTGGATATTGAACACCATCAAGATAACATACAACATTACTTATATTGTAATGGGTAAAATAGAAAGGATTCTCAGTCTTTGAACCATTCAATGCTGAGTTCGCCACACAACCCAGAAACAGACGTCTTGGTAACTGACCGATTATAATATTATCCAAAACAGCATCCATTGAACCAGATGCTATAGGGACATGTTTAACATCTATACGAGTTATAGGGTATTTAGCTGGTGCATTAGCTAAAGCTTTATTGTGCGCTACAACAAGCTTCTGATTAGCTTGCAACCTATGAATAAATAAACTAGCATCCATTAATTTCATCTGCACAGACATATCTTCCGTACATTCAAAAACGAATTCTGGTGAATTGAGAATTAATTTAACTATCAAATCACACCCGCCTAACAGGGCTTTACCTTGAAATGTTAGATCAGTGTGTAGCCTTCCGTATAACTCGACAACATTGCTTGTACTTTGATCCGTTGTTGCGGCACTTGGTTGGAAATATTCCCTCCTTTCTTCTACATTATTGGTCCATAAAGCACAGCCTAAGTGACTGTTTTTCGCATCACCACCAAATCCTAAAAGATTTTCAAGATATGCTCTATAAGCATATGTACCAGCATTTGAGGTGACTTCCTTGTTTCCTATTTTCAATTCAATTTGTTTTATCATTGTATGCAATAGGTTATTAGCTGGTTTTACGTTTACCCAGTCGTCAGCTTTTATTGCTATAGCTTCTTTTTTAGTTGCATCTTTTTTAGATAAAATAATCTTCATTTTAAAATAAAGATAAGATTCATGAAACAGAATATATTCATCTTTTGAAGTAGGGATATGGAATTCAATGAAACTATTATTCTCTATAGAAGAAATAGGTCGATGTTGAGTTTCATAGCTTCTTTCAATTGATTTTTGTGTCGGTGGTACTGTGAACAGATCCAATTCGGGTAATAGTGCTTCAGCAGAAAGTTTATGGATGGCGGTCATTGTAGAAAATTATAAAGAGCTTGATTCAAGCGTCTCTTCTTTCTATGTTTCAAGGTTCTTTTTATAACCTTCTTCCCTTCACCTTCCTGAAAGGATTTTGAATTCACAGCATTTAATGTATCTTGTGCTATCTTCTGCATTGTATCAGAGGCTCTACTGATCGCTGATGATTTCACATCACCCAGAATAGCTCTCCCTGTCTCCTTAGCTTGACCTCCTAAATATCTCAAAATAGGTAAAATTTTCGAGACGAAAAATCTTCCGAAGAAACCATTACCTTTTTGATATCTAACACCTGAGAAAGCTTGCAATGGTAATCCATTACCCGCCTGGCTTAAATAATAGCTCTCCATTTTTGTCTGAAATGCAGAATTACAAAAACTCTACCGAAATTGAAATGAATGTTTTCACCAACTTCATCCTTTATATCAATTAATATCGAGTTAATATCGTTACATATCAGAGGGAAGTAATAAGGTTTGTCAAATATAATATTCGTATCATCTCCATATTTAGTACTGCTGTCTATTCTGCATGACCTTAGTAGCTGAGCTTGCATGTTTCCAACTATAGAAGGTTCAACAATATCCGAATAAACCATGAGTGCATGTATACCAGCTTTCAAATCATAATGTCTGTCAGCAACTCTAGCATTTGTATTTTCTAATGACTTCCCAAACAGATTTTGCACATTCGTTTTGTTTTTCAAGATGGATTTTGGCAATGGATTATCAAATCCTAACATAGCTTCTAAATCTGCACCTAAATGAACAAACTGAAGGGTTCCAGGCTTCCGTGCACTCATACCTGCTCTTTGTAGAACTCTTTGAGCTAATGGTGACCATTCAAGAAATGGTGCTGATGCTGTGTATCCAAAAGTTTCAGTTAAACTTTCCAGAACTAAATTTAATTCTGTACATAAACTTTCGATGCTATTGTAATAATCTGCACGTATATGAATATCTTTAGACAGTGTATGATCCTCTGTTGATACCAAAGTGAATTTGTGTTTACTTTTGACATTAAGCCAACTTTTCGTATAAGTTATCTCCGCAAGACCAACTTCCCAATTCTCACCAAGCTTCAATGTGTTTGGCAGGTATGTTTTGTAACTAGCAATTGTATTATGAGTCAAACTTTGCACATTGCTTGGTAAGGCTAAATAAAAAGACTGAGACATTTTTGATGAATAAAAAAAAAGCTTTTATTTGTTTCTAGAAGTATTTATATAGATGTTTGTTTAACATTTAGTCGAGGGGCTGGTAACATACAGCCTAGAGACATTGATAGTAGTCCAATCCAAAGTTTTTGTTCTTCGAGATTCAAGGATAAATTAATTAGTGAAATCAATGATACAGAAAATAGCGTCAAAACTTGAAAAATGAATAGAATGAACTGAGCATCTTTCAACTTAGTCGCTGGATATCCTCCACTTGTATCCATGAATTATATCTGCTGGGGTATCCTAACCACTTCACGAAATAACTTGTTTTACCGTTTGAAATCTTCCTTTTAAGTATTTTCTCGATACGATGAATAGTTTCTCGAACTGATTGTAATTCGTCCTCGTAGTATTTTCTTTTTATAATATTTTCACCATCATATTCTTTGAGTGTATATCTGATTCTCTCACCGGATTGGTCGATTGCATAAATATTATAAATTTGCTCTGACCAGTTTGGATAGAAGGCTTTGTCAAAGACTCCTAACTCATATTTCACTCTAACTTTTTCGCCGATATCAAAACGAGGTCTTTTCGATTTACTTTCTTTCCTTACTAGGTCAAGTAAATTATCAGCTCCATAAAGATTTCTGAATACATTCCGTGTTTGGTTCTCTTTCACATCTATTGGGGCCATTTTAATAGATCTGTGATAACTGGAATTATAAGAGCTAACAAGGTCATCTAATATATTTATGAAACGACGTGTACCTTTAGCTGTAAAATATTTGAACATTTTTTCTTTCAAAGTTCTATTAAACCTTTCTACTATAGCACATTTAACTTTCGGATTATTCGATGTATAATGACGGATCACATTTTGAGTTAAAAGTGATTTCATTTGGGTATTCAAAAATTCTTTGCCATTATCAGTTCTCAAAATTTCAGGCTTACGTTCCTTGAATAACTTTTTGAAGGCATTTGTTACATCCACAGCTCCTTTAGTTTTGAGAGGTAGTGTCCAAGCATATTTACTGAAACAGTCGATAACAGTTAGAATGTATCTTATTCCTTTATTTTGTCTCGAAAATTCTTGCATTTCAACTAAATCCGCTTCCCACTGTTCATCAATAGTAGTTACGATTATACGATTTCTCCGGAAATTTTGTCTCTTTTTCCTGTGTAAGGTGTAAGTAAGTTGACTTTTCAACCAATTTTTAACGATTTCTCGTGTAATACTTTTATCTTTTGCTTTAGCGCTTTGATATAACTTATCAATAGAAGCAAAAGCGTTGGGGTTAGTAACAGAGTAGTAAATATCATGCAGTATTGCATCAGTATTCTCCTTCTCTAAGGGTGATCCAGTTGAATCCGATAATTGGTCTTCCATTGTTACTTTTTCTTTTTTTCTTAGCAATGCGTTCACTTTTACGGATGTTTCCAATGTCTAGGGTTTTGGCTTTTCTTTTTCTACTAACTATTGGTTCCTTTCTAGTTTGAATCACAGGTTCTAAATCAGTTTTTTCGTCATCACTAGGTACTAATTCTACCTTCGGATTATCATTGACCTCTGCATCAACCTTTTTATCAGCATCACTATCAAGATCATCGTAATCGTTAAGAGCATCTCCAGTTATTGTAAAAACTGAAGGATAAGAAAATGATTCTTGTTCTCTCAACTTTGATTGTCCTGTTAGTATTTCTTTCAGAGATTTATTTGTTATTTCATTAGCTTTAACCTTGGCTTTGCGCAAAAGATGTAAAAAGTTAGGATTCCATTTCGGTTTAGCTTTAGCTGTGAAGGCTAGTTGGACATATTTAATGATATTTGTATCTTTTAAAGATTTATCATTTATGAACAACTTAAACTTATCATCATACCCTTTTATCAGTGACAGTCGCAGTGCTACAGTCAAAATATTTTGCAATTTAGAAGGTTTTTTGTTGAGACCTTGCAATTTATCCATGATGAAATCCTTACCGTTTGTTGCTCCAGCTCCATAGTTTACAACATACTCCTTCTTCTGATAGTTAGCCATTTATTAAAGATGAAAATAAAAAGACGATGGTCGGAATAACAATTGGTAAATAACCACCGCTTTGAGCTATATGCTGCTTTCTTCTAGACTTAGCTTTATCGGTAGCTAATTGTACTATTTCTTTACCGTATTTTCGTAGTTTCTTTTTATCAGCACCTGAGAGTTTCACGTTTTTATTAACTATATTAACTGCTATTTCTTTTATAGCTTTATATATTTTAGGATCATGTTTGAATTGATCTAGCAAGAAAGCTTTTCTTAATTTAAGATTTTTGATTTTTGATGCTAAATGAAGTGTAGATAGAGCATTTTTCAATTCAGGAGACATTATATCTCATACACTATAATTTTGTGTTTGTTAGAAGTAGGAATGATATTAGTTTGAACTCTTAAATTATCAGGTGTATTTGGTGTCAGATCAACCTTTATATAACTGTAAGGATGCTTAGTAGCATCTTCGTATGCTGCAACAAATTTTGAGATTGCAATTGGGTACAATTGCCTAGCTAGTGCATATATTTGAGCTTTGTCTCTAGGATTTTTCATCAAAAGTAGATAATGACAATTCAAACTTATATTTCGCATATTTTTACCTTGATGAAAGACATTTTGCACTATGAATATAACTGATATATTGAGGTGATGACTGCCTTTAGTAAACAAATTCAAAAGTCTAGTATCAGCAGAAGCTTCATTCATGAGATCATCTATTATGATGAGATCGTATTGTGAGGGATCTTCTATCAATCCTTCGTGATATGTTATATCAGTTTGCTTGGAAAATCTTTGTTGCCATTGACCATAACACCACAATACTTTAGAGTTAATTTTTAATCCTGGTATCAATGCACGTCTATTAGCTATTATTGATTCAACTAAGACAGTTTTACCGCTGGAGGTCGGTCCTGCGACCATACACGTGAAAGGGTGTTTGAAAATGAAATGAGACATATTTTTATCGAGAAAATCATTTTTATTTGATCATTCAATTCATGTTTATATAGATTACATGAAAATATCACTGAAGAAGCAGTTTATTCATCAACTGCATCAATTTTTCGTTTTTTGTCTTTCTTAACGCAAAGACCATCTTTCATTTCAAGATTTTCTTCCTTCCAGCTTTCTCTTAGATAATTTCGTAAATCCATGAGAGCTAAACCATAGATATTTTGGCCTTTCCATAATGATGGATTGTTGGACTCTCTTTGATCAGCACTGAGCCCTATTCCTAGGATATTATCTTCCGGGTCAGCATAAACGATCAGGGAACTGCCAGTTGCTAATAAGCGATGTTGCAAATAACGGCTTCGGGAAAATTTGCTGTAGAGCATATCAGTAACTGCTTCATAGAGTTGAGTTCGATTTTCACTTTTCTTTAAAAACTCTGTAACAAATTTATGAGGCGAGAAAAACCATTTACCTTCATGTTTGAAAGGATGTTCATCCATTGGAGAGGTCCATGGGTTCTTCAAATCTATTGGAGAAACAAGAGTAAAGACACCAAGATATTTGCTTCGAAAGACAGAGATATCTGAAGCAGTTTTATCTTGAATCGGTGTTGAACTTCTTACTATTTCAGTCATGATGATGTTGATGTTGAATATACTTCCAAGTAGACTTTAAAAAGGAGACAATAAAAAGAACTAAAGAAGTTAGAGATGTTAGAGATGTTAGAGATGTTAGAGGAGTTATAAGAGACGTTTCATATAAGAAAGCAGAAAACTGAATGACTTATCTCCGATATTTTCCTCTATTTTATACTTACTTGGCAGATCGGAGCGACCTCTAAGCTCCCAACGTGTATTCTGACGAAATAATGTTGCAATATTTTGTATCTTTTGCAATTCGAATTTTTATTGACAATTAGAATGGTTTTAAGGTAAGTTTTTTTACAATTTATGACTTATAGCCAAAGGGTCTAGTATTATTTCCAACTATTCTTCTTTTCTCTGACACAGCTCGATAAATCTTAAGAAATCTATTTGTATGCACTTTGTGTGTATACTTACATGCTTTTATGTTCGTTTGTTTGACAGTTAAAGATGTTTTATGACCTTCAATATATTTTTCAACCATTTGACAAAGACGTTCTAAATTAATGGTTTCTAAAGTATTTACAGTCAGTTTTATACCCTTAACTTTTATGGTTGCTTTTCTTGAACCATCTGGTTTAACAATTTCATATCCATAGTTTTTGGGACCAAGCGTAACAAATTTATCGCATTTATTTCCATTACCAATTTCATCAGTCAATTGTCCTAAGTAGTCTCCGCATTCTATTTCAGGATCTCCTTCTTTCTCAATGTATACAACCGAATCGGTGTCGAAGTATATTACTCTACCCTCACGAACGCTTTCTATCTTTTGAATCAGGTTAAATAGCTCGAGGCGGGCATATGCTGTGACAAAGCTAGCGATTGCAATATTTGCTTTTGAAGACCTTATCTTTTCTTCATGACCTTCAGCAACTTTGTGTTGTACAAGTATTACAGATGGGGAAGCTTCGTAGACTCCGTGGATTTCTAGAGTTTCATCATTCATTAATGAGTATAAATCAGCATAATTTCTTACAATTGTTGTCTTCATGAGATTGGCATTCTGAGCGAATTTACCCCATAAACTATTTAACATCAGCTTAGCGATACTCCGTTTACCAGGATTGGTTTCGATGGATTCTGGATCTAACTTGATTTCTTCATGTTTTTCATAATTAATGATGTAATTAATTTTATCTGTTTCGGTTTCACACCATGATGGCCATCCACTTGACTCTTGTTTTATCTTGAGCCACATATCAATATATCCTGAAAAAAGATTTTTAGACTCTTGGAATTGTAAAACTTGATAAACTTTGATGATTTTATAACCATATGCAACAGCAGTTTTCAATTCGATAGTTGTCCATGTATTGGTTATCATTCTGGCAATATCTTCATGTTCACAGTCTTCCATATTATTTGTTAATACACAAGTCTTACATAAGGGAAAGACGAGTTTTTTGTTAACTTTGAGAGGTAAAACCGGAATATTCAAATCCTTAGGAGGTAGAACTTTACACTTAACAAAACCAAAATAGCTGGTAATGTCTCTTCTGAAATTTTCTTCTATTAGTAAAGGAGAACCAGCAGGAAAAGAATTCTTTTTAAGCACAAAGGGATATAATGATGTAAAGTCTACATATTTGACTTTTTCGTTGGATTGACATTTATGATAAAACTTTATATTATTAGTTCTACCTCCGAAGAAACTTTCAAATATATCTATAGGACCAACTTCTTTGATAGCATGACGATGATGTAATCTTTCGGCAATATATGGTAATGTTCGCATTGTATTAAATTCATGTTCCCATATCTCCACTAATTTTATTCCTCTTCTTTCATAGTAGAAACGTTTATCAAGCAGCTTTGCATAAAGATCTCCATACTTAACTCCTAGCAATGCACATTTTTCGTCTTGTTGAGGATGGCAAACTGGACACCCGTGAAAAAGACACCCATAAAATTCAAAAGCAATTTTCTTTTCGGGTTCATATCCATCAGCATAAAATGGTCCTATTCTGAATTCTCTCAGGATCATATAATCACTTCCTAAAATACTGCGTTGGTAATCGAGCCAAACCGAGGCAGACATAGACTGCAATCTTGAAGTGTATCCTTTAATTGGCGTTATGTTCAAAGTTCTTGGTTGTAAAAGACGAGCACGGAAAGTTTCCATCGCCACAGAAGCTAATGTGAATCTTCGAGTTATAGGATTTAGCATTGTTATATTTCTAAACTGAGAAATAAACTTCATCATTGCTGTCGTAAGAATGTTGACATCTGAGAGACAGTATTCTTCGAGCTCTTTTTTAAAGTTGAAATCTTTGTTTAAAAGTTTTTCTTTCTCGTACCATGTGATAAAATCATTTCTCATTGCGGGTTTCATTTCATCAGCTCCATAATATTCTATATCTGGTATTGGACCGTCGTAATCTTGATTGGCAGGAATATTGAAATAATGTGGAAAGAATCCTTTCTTCATTTCGGGTATATTGAATGATTTACAAAGAGCACTTAATGGTTGTTGAAGCAATGACAGAGAATCGATGAATCTTAAGTTTTGCATTCGTATGTACAACAATTTTGATCCTTGCATTATTATTTCAGGAACAACTTGGAATTCCCTCACAAAAAAGTCTCTCAGGATGAAATGTCCATCATATCCTTTTTGATTGTGGGCAATGATTCTCACTCCAGCACCTGCGGCTCTAGCTTTTGATGAAATATCATTATAAATATAATCACAAAAGTTCTTTATGCATGTTTCTCCGTAGAATTTTTGATATTGCGTACCACAAATTTCACAATCATCACTTCTTTTCATAGTTGTGTAATCAAAACATTTGTCACAAAGAGTACTGGATATCAAAAGATTTGGTACATGAAGAGCCTTATTTGGATCTTGACTTTGTTGCATGGATTCAATATCGTAAAAGACTATTATAGATGGAGCACAATCTTGTTTAATCAGAGCTGCCATTGAAAGTGGAGTGATGAAACAATAGTGGGGAGTTATAGCATATTTTTGCATACAGATTTGACAATAATAGACGTCGCAGGTATGTTGTTCTTTAGTGTTATGTATAATCCAACAAGTCTTGCACTTAATTTTCCTTCCACATATGTTTAAATCTTTGTGATTTTTGCAGCATTGAATATTGTTCATTTCAATCCTACATTTTCTGCAGCTCATTGGTTCATTCGGTTTACATTGCGGAAAAGATGTACAGGAATTACACGCATCTTTGCACAAATGGTTGTCCTTCTTTATTTTTAACCAACAACGTGTGCAGAACTCATCACATTGCATATACCCTGCAATTGAGGTAATGAGATTGAAATGTGGTGCATCAAGATATTCGAGGATGATCTTCTTTGTAGCATTAGGACCAGAAAATAACTTCAGTTTTGTTTTTGAATCGACAATGATAATTTGGTAATCTGGTAAGAGTTTTTGAATGTCGTTTACTTTATCGATGCTCATGGGACCGTCAATAGTGATGGATAACTCAGTGAATAGTATTGCTGCATAAGCTTTAAGCTTTTTGTGATATTTGCGAAGGGAACACCATTCATTCATATCGTCTTTGGTCTTATCAGAATAAAATTTACCTAATGCAATAGCATAATAACCGCAGTACTCATCTTTGTTTTTCACCTGAACAACTGATAGTCTTTTTGATGATAATTGTTCAATGGGTTGCAGTCTATTCAGTCTTCCTAATCCAACGATATTTCTGATAACATTTATTGATATTTCTAAAGCACCACCATCAATGAAAGCTCCACTCGACTGAGCACATTTTTCAGCACGGGCTAGAAACTCAGTTTTATCAAAGTTTTTCTTTTTGAAATAGATGAAAATTTCTCTATCATCTCTAGGGTTTCTAAATGTGAGACTTACACAATCGTCAGGAGATGAATCAGAAATGACTTCTGTAATGAAACGTTCATAAGCGTTGTTGATAGCACCTGCGATGTTCAAAAAATCAACGTTTGCGTCTTTAACTGCATGTGATATTGAAGCTTTGATGGTTTTGGATCTTGTGTGAAAACGTCTGTTGTTTTTCCAATCACTTTCAGATAAAATTTGAAAACTCACATCAGCTGTTGAAATGTCACCGAATCCTGATTGAATACAATCGTCACGTGAGTTGGCAGGCTGAGAACTAATTGATGCATGCACTGACACTTGTTCAGGTTGGTTGTGATTGTTGATTTGATCCTGTTGTTGACTCAATTGAGGTATTTCGACTTCCTGGCACAGTCTATCCGCTTGGTCATCAATCATTAAAATATCCTCTGGCAATTCACAGTTGACACAAATCTCATCATCTTCAACACTAGATAAAAGAGAATCAAGTTCCAATTCACTATAGTTGGATGGATACTGAAATTTACGTTGCATGATGAAACAGTTGAAATAAGAGGATACTAACTAAAGGATGTAAACAGTAAACAAAACTTCAAGTAAAAACGGTGGAATAAAAGTTAACTGGTTGAGGTCGGTAGAATAAGTGATTCTGAAACTGATTCAACCTAACCTTTTTAAAGAAGAAATGGGCGGCTCTCTAAAGACTTGTATTCCAACCCTAGTATCACTTATTCGAGTTTTTGAATTTTAACTTTTTTTCCTTTATTGAGTTTTGCTTTAACGTTGAATCTTTTAGAATAAGGCATAAATAAAGCAATAAAACTAAAGTGCATTCTTAAATTATTTGAGTAAAACCGTGCAATATTATCCCTTCTAAGCCCACAAGCTCTTCTGTTTAAGCAACCTTTTCTTTTTTCTAAGCGTCTATTGTTTTGTTTTTCAAACTTAAAAATAAAATCATAGAACTTTTGACAAAGCTTGCGATAATAAAATAAATGTACAGTCAAAACGTTTTACAATTTCAACTTTAAGTTTTGAAAGCAAAATAGTTGTAAAACAAGAATAGAATTTTTGCCTTTTTTCATCTCTTTCTTTATCTCCATTTGTTTTACTTGGTAACTTTTTTCTTTGTCTGTTATTTTATCTTTAGCTTCTTTCTTTTTTCTTTTTCTCATTTTCTTCACCTTTGCCTTCTTCATATTTACCTTTACCCTTTGTCTTTTTTTTGTTTACCATTTTTTACCCTTCTTAATCTTTACCTTTGTCTTTTTTTTGTTTCCCTTGCTTAACCTTCTTCATCTTTACCCTTTGTCTTTTGTTTCCCTTTCTTACCCTTCTTCATCTTTACCTGCGTCTTTTCTTTCCTTTCTTAACATCCTTCATCGTTTTGTTTTATTGCTCTGACCATCAAAGGTAAAGTTGACTCTTTTGTTTAAAAAAAGTTTTGACTTTGACCCTTAAAGCAATAAAACGAGCGAAAATAAATTTTCCTTTCATTCCCTCTTTACCTTCTTTCGCTCCTCTCCTTCTTTTTCTTTCTCTTCTTTCCCCTTTCTCTTCCCCCTTAAAAGTCACGTGATATACGGCCTGAAAGAGGCTCCTCCTCTTTCAGCCTGTATATCATACCTACTACTTATACTCTTATCGGCACCAAAATCAATGCCTATAACAACTACGTAAGTATTGTGAAGGATTGTTCGGAGTTAAAGTTTGTTAGTAATAATTAACTCTCAAAATTATATGCAATTGTATAACATTGAGCTAGATTATTCAATCGATGATAAAATCAGATAGCCTAAAGTTCCTTTATCAAAGCGAACTTGTAATAGCTTCGTGAACCAAACATTTTGACTTAGCATTTCAAGACAACAAGACTCAATACCAAAATCAATATTAAGTGGAAGACTATTAGATGAATGACTTTTACTGGAACGTTTCGATATTATTATTATTGACTAGCTAATAAACTCAACTATAGTTGCAATGCATCTAATGAATGTTATCCAGTCAGGAAGATTGACCGCTCGTTGCTGGTCGAGTATTCAATAACAATGTAACTATGAAGAAGCTTTGCTTCGAATACAAATAAATGTAGCAAACAAATACTCTTGCATCTTGCCTTTACTCGATTCCCGAGTCAATATCCATTCTAGTTTTTTACGCTAAACATTTAACATATTATTATTATTATAATATTATCAAACAAACAATAGCCCCAAACAATCTTAATAACGTTAGCATTTAAAAAATGAAATGTCGGCTTAAATATGGCAATACATTTTACAGGTTGGATTGACTGCTTCACGTGCAACTGAATACTTCTTTTATGGACATGAAATAAGCTCATCAGAATCAACAAGAAAGTTTAATCTTCAAAACTGCTATCCTGATCCTGCATCGAGAAAGACTATTGCAATGTATTTCACCTGTAAAGGTTAGTATCAAATCTCGATTTAATTTCAATAACCTTGTCACTTGAAAAGTAAACGAATATTTTTTACTCCTATTTCAGATATTTCTTGCGATTACTTTGATCAATATTATTACCAATTTCAAGACAAAGTTAAAGAATCACTAGTCAACTCTGGAACAGTTGCTGCTTCAAGAATCGCAAACATTGAAACAATATTTAATTCCAATGAAATTATTATTTACATTACGATTTTGGACTTTCCAAGAATAAAAGGTAACGAAGCTTTACTGAACAATGTCGAATGAGAAGTCACAATAAGTTTATTTACTAATATTTCTTGTTTGCTAAATAGATGCATTCGAGATGCGAAATATGAAGTTGAATGAAAAGGCTTTGACAAAGGCGTCGAAAGTCCTAATTGATGGGGATGAAGAAGATTGTTTGATAAAAAATTCCTATAAATATGAACCTTTCGAGTAAGTAGAAGCGGCTAAGCACAGGAATTAGTTTTAACAGCTTTCACGATTCATTAACAGAGCAATTGCATTCTGCAAGACTGTGGATGGTAATTTGTGCCAGAGAATCGATGGTAAAAACGTAAAGCTTGTGGAAGATCAATATCATGGAGTTTCTTGTTCAGTTTTCATGACTCCATTGAAGAACTTATTTCGCTATAGCCAAGAAATACCTTTGGAAAACCTCCATGAGAGACTCAATCACATTAGTATTTCATTCATTTCGCCTGAGAACAACAAGATGTTTACCTTTACTCCATATCATGTGACTGATGCAGCAACTGTCAATGACAATGAACACGATTCGTTATTTGATTCAATCTACAGAAATATGAAGTTGGTTGAAGACAAAATGAAGACGATATCAGTTACTGGCGCTACTGATTCGAGTTCTTGTTACCGAAAATGTGCCAATTCAAATGACAATAATTGTAATTCATTCTCGTTTTGTGTTTACAATGATAGAGTTGAATGTCTTGTGTCTACCAATGAAAATGTTTCGTCTGAAACTGCATCTTCTGATGCCTCATGCATCACCTACTTAATTGACAATCTACAAAAGTTCAAGAAAATTCCATCCAAAAGATTTACCGACAATCAAAATACAGTATCATTCGATAGTTCTCTCGGAAAATGTGCCTCTTTATGTCATAATTCTGATTTATGTAAATCATTCCAATTCTGTTCTGGCTCATGCAGTATGGCAGGTCAATACACGGATGCAGCAAGTGATTACAGTGAAGATTGTGATATTTATATTCGTAAGTAAAATTCACTAATCAATTATTGATGAAGATTAATACATCAAACTAAAGATTTCTTTTATTTCAATACAGCAAAAGTATTGGATAGGTTTGAAGTAACGGGGACATTAATTGTCGAGGACGTTTTTCTCACTGAAATGAATCTCAATGCCGATCAATGTGCTGCTCTTTGTCATGATTGGAACGATAAAGAAGTCACTTGTCACTCTTTCAATTATTGCCCAGCAAATGCCGCAAGGTTGAGCATATGTCAATTATCTAAGTATTATCTAAGTCATGATGCTGATGTGAAACTTGTTCATTCAGATTTTTGTCAAAATTACCAAAGGAGTAAGCAAAGTTTGATTGACAAACAAAAAAACAGCGCAATCACTAAAAGTGCGCACATTGGAACAATTTTTGGTTCAATCGTGTTATTCGCGGCAGTTGGACTCATTTTTGGTGTCATTGTTGCTATTGTGATCAATAAATTTTACTCTGGTAAGAAGAACGATCCATCCGAGTCTCACAATCGTCACACAATCAGTTGGGCTAAACAGTTAAATGAAGATTAATTGTGAATAAAATCTCATTATGTATTGCTAAGTGAATAAGAAGCTCTATCAGCCTGTATATCATACTTATTACTTCTATTAAAACAGTACCATTTAATTAATATTTTGATAACTCAATCCCAGCGCATTCAGTCAATGTTAATTAGTTAAGATTATCTACCAGAAAGAAGATGAATGCAATAAATTTCGTTATGGATGTATAAATACCGGTACTAACGATACCGGTCTCATTTATTTGGAAGCTTAAAGTTCAAATGGTGAAAGATGATGATAAACCTCGAAAATATTGTTAGCTGCATTGTTTGTGTAAGTTTCATTTGTATTTGACTGAATTTTTTAAGTTAAACATTTTCATGCAGTCCTGGTCATTTGAATGCATGTCTTGGTATCGGTTTATTACTTCAGAAACGAGGTCATCAAGTACATGTGGCTCATCTTCCTAGCACCGTTCAACTGTGGAAATCATGGATTAGAGTTTATTTCATTGTTGGACTATGCTTGACCCGAATTTCCAATCATGGATTTGTTACCAGCAGTTGGAGGTTATGCGAGACTGGCATTTGAAAGTTCGCGAAAATTTACGGTATTAGAGCAATTAAAAAATGAGCCTAGGAGTAATCCTTTTGGTAATTTGATGCAAGACACAAAAGGCGAAAATTATGCTATGATGAAGATTATCAAAGAGTATAATCCCTACGTTTTCTTGACTGATTACCTCTTCAATATGCCTTAGATGTTTGCTGTTGATTGTTCCTGTCAAGCCTGTCAATCCTATTGAACTGACTAATGGTCCTCCTCCTCTTAAAGGGAGTTCATTTCATGATCCACCGACTGTTTGGGAAGAGTTCAGGCGATTGACCCGAAGATCTGAATTAGAAATGGAAAGTGAACTTGAAAAGTTGTTCGCTCATTTTAAATTTGCATTTAAATCGTATAACTATGCACAACATTTGGGAATCTACATTTATCCTGGTCCATTGGATTACCACGAATTGGGTCCACCAAAAGAAAATTGGGTTCGTCTTGTTGTGTGATTCAATGTTCGCGCTCTGTACTGTTGGATTAGGTAGCAACCGGGTTGCTACTGTTAACTGTTGCTAACTGGAAATACTCGGTATTTCCTTTATTCTCATTTATATCCTTTTCTTTAATTTCCTTTATTTTTGATATAAATAGCCTTAATTTGTAATCTTTATTTAAGTGACCTTTGATGTATTAAACTAGTTAGAGTTAACTCAACGTGTGTCCTTCATTGTAATAGATTCTCGGAATCTATCTGTTCAGTATTCTAGGAATACTCATCTTGCCAATTAGGTTGGTGAAACCTCTGTAATACTCGGTATTGCTTGTGAACTTGTGATCTAGTTTGATCCTGTGAATAGTCTTGGACTATTACAATTAGAAGTGACTATTTGTTCAGTTATTAGTTTCAACCCTGTTGAAATATTGAGATAAATACTCAACCCGGTTGAGCCATACTGCTGATCTAGCTTCTAGGAAGCTCAGAGTGTGTTAGAAGAACTTGGAAACCGATAGTTACACAACATTTGGTGGAGATGCCCTTCGATTTGTGAGATTCTCGTGATTAGCTGTGCTTTGCTGTTTGTGCTTTCGTTTTTGGAGGTTGTTTTGTCTCTGTGTGGGGGGAATTGGTGTTATTGGTGTCTAGAATTTGGAATTCTATGCTATTGGAAATAACGCTTATCGAATTTGTTGCTGTCTTGCTGATATTGGTAACCGAATTCTACTGTTCTGTATTCAGCTTGTTTTGGTTGGAGTGCGATTTCCAATAGAATTCCCGGAATTCTACAATGTCTGATAAAGATGGTTTTCCTCCGCTCGTTCCGCAACAACAACGGCAACAACAGTCTAAGACAACCATATCGCCTGAAACGATTGAGGCTCTGAAACACAACAATAATATATTTCAGAAGTCTTTAACTAATATGGAAAAGACCCAGCAGACTATGGGAGAAGTCTTGACGACTTTACAAGCTCAAGGTACGAATTTAGAAATTCTTATGAAAGATTTGGCTGATGTCAGGAAGACTCAGAATGATCATGTGAATATGATTCACGCTTTGAGAGTTGCTGAAAAGACGAGAAGTGATAAAGAGAAATTGCTTGAGAGCAATAAGTTGCGTGTTCAGGGAACACCAACATCGTCTAAAGAAACGACAGGTTTAGAGGATTCCCTGAATCCTCCGGGAGAATCTGATTCTCAGTTACCTGGTAACAGAAGAATTCATTCCTTCTTGGATGAATTTTCAGCAAATGAGAATGGTGAAAGGACTAGAGGTGCTCTGATGAAGGCAGTGCCTTTGCCTCATTTTCATGGTGAACATGAGAAAGCTGCTAGTTGGTTAAGGAGATACGAGGAAGTTGCTGCTCTGAATTATTGGAATGAAGCAGAACTGATTCGAGGAGTTGGAGCTTCGATGAAAGATGAAGCATCAACTTGGTATTGGTATATTTATTTACCTAAGACTGCTGGAAAAGGTCAATCGTGGATGCAGTTTAAGCAACTGTTTCTAGCAACCTATGTTAAGGACGAAGATAGGCATGCAATTTATCAAAAATTGATGAACCGGGTTCATCAAAAGACTGAGCGATTATCTGCTTATTGGCATTCTGTCTTAGCATTATGTATGGACTTTAATCCAGATATGCCGGAGAGTGAAATTATTACTCATACACTGAGAGGTTTGGAACCTGCGATGAGGAGTACTTTTACATCCTCCTTGATTGGCCGTAGAACTTTAGAAGTTCTCGAACATTTGATTTCAGTCAATGATGCCATCATTGAAAAAGGTCGAAAGGTTGACTCAAAGTCGAATGAGTCAAAACCTAGCCAAAAGAGTAAAGAAGAGAAGCAAGAAAAGCCGCATGATAAAGCGAACAAAGTGTTCAAGAGGAAAGATCCTTCTACAGTTGTTTGTTACAATTGCATGAAATCTGGGCATTTCATGAAACATTGTCCTGAAGTTTATGATGCTGCTAAGGTAAAGGCTAATTCTTTACAATTGAAGAACCAACGAAGTGCTGCAGTTGTGAACTCAGCTAATGTTGGAGATGTTCGAGGAACATCAGATGCTCAGAGAGCGTCAACTTCTAATGTTCAGGGAACATTAGGGAATGCTACGGATGTTCCAGGAACATCAGGTACTCAGGGAGTACGGAATGAGGATGAATCGTTAAGAAGTTTCAGTGAGATTGGTATACATTCGTCAGATTTACCCTTAACGTTGGATTCATTTCTCGAAAATGTTTCGTTGCCAACATTGCCAATTGAAATAAATGGAGTTAGAAGCAGAGCATTAGTGGACACAGGAGCTCGAGTGTCACTAATCAGCGACTCATTTAGGATTCGATGTGGTTTGGATTTGAAGGCATGGAGTTTTGGTGCTTTGACGATGGCGAACACGAATGTGGATGTTCCTCATGGATGGACTGAATGCAAATTGGTTGCAGATTTCCATGTCATACCAATTAGATTGATTGTGTTGAAAAAGTTAACCCAAGATGTGTTGTTGGGAAGTGACTTTTGCACTCGCCATAACGTTATGATAACGTATGGAAACAAAAGTGTGAGATTGATTAAACCTCATAGAGATGTCGTGAAGACAAGAAGATTAATCAATTCTGTTGTGAGTTCCCGGAACTCAAATGTTGGAAATAACTCGGTTATTTCTGCTGCTGTTGTAGATCTTGCTGAATTTGAAGATGTTTTTAGCAGATCACCTGGAGATGTTGGTTGCATCCCAGATGCAGTTCATTCGATTGATACAGGTAATCATCCGCCGATTTACCAGAAGTATTACCCGATTGCTGTGTCAGAAAAGCTAGCTATTGGAAAGCTGTTAAATGATATGCTGAAGGATGGAATAGCAATTCCAAGCGAAAGTTCTTGGGCAACCCCGATTGTGCTTGTTGGTAAAAAGAATGGTCAAACTCGGTTTTGCGTTGATTATCGCAAACTGAACGCGATTACTGCTTTGGACCCGTACCCTATCCCTAAAGTTGAAGATGCATTGGATGCCTTGGAAGGATGCATTCGATTTTCATCTTTAGATGTTGCTGCGATGTATTGGCATATCCCAATGAAACCTGAAGACCAGTGCAAAACTGCATTTGTGATTCCTCAAGGATTGTATGAATTTACTCGAATGCCTTTTGGATTGAAAAATGCACCTGCGACTGCTGTCCGAACGATGAACCGGGTTCTCGCTGGACTTAATTATATTTCATGTTATATTTACTTTGATGACATACTGATTTTTGGTAAGTCAGAGGAAGAGCATGATCTAAATTTGAGAAAAGTATTGGAACGCCTAAGAAAGTTTGATGTAAAGTTGCGAAAAGAGAAATGTTCCTTTAACCGAGAAAGTATTGATTATCTAGGATATCATATTAGTGCTGTTGGAATTTCTCCGAGTCAAAGCAATGTTGAAACTGTCTTGAGGTTCCCGGAACCTGAAAGTTGTAAAGATATTAGAAAGTTTCTTGGATTGTGCAGTTATTTTAGGAGATTCATTCCTAAATTTAGTGATTTAGCTAGGCCGCTAACAATTATGTTGAAGAAAAATGCTGTTTTCAGTTGGACTGAAAGAAAAGAAAAGTTTACGAGCGATTGAAACGAATCATTACTAGTAAGCCTGTTCTAGCATGTTTTCAAAATGATGGTAAAGTCGAGATCCATACCGACGCATGTGATTACGGTATTGGAGCTGTCTTGTATCAAAGTCAAAGTGATGGGAATTTGAAACCAGTTTGTTATATTTCTCGAACTTTGAACCCCGCTGAGAAAAATTATGGAGTAACGGAAAAGGAGTGTTTAGCCATAGTTTGGGCTTTACAAAGATTACGCCATTATTTGTTTGTACGCATATTCACTGTTGTTACAGATCATTGTGGATTGTGTTGGTCTACATCAACTAAGAGACTGACGCCGAGATTGATGCGGTAGGCAATCAAATTGCAAGAGTTTAATTTTGTTGTCAAGTATCGTAGTGGACGATTGCATGGAGATGCTGATTGCGTTTCACGCTATCCACTAAAAGAGTTCAGTAATGATGATGAGGTTGAGATTAATCTTCCGGGAAGATTAAATCAAGAAGAGATTACGATTTGCTATATTGAACCTGTTGCAAAGTTCAAAGAAGTGCAAATCAAAGATACTTATTGCTTGAAAATCAGAGATTTGTTGAATTCAGATGAATTAACAAAACGAGCAAGAAGTAGATTGAAAAAGAAGTTCCTGATTCTGAATCAGACGTTGTTCTTTAAAAGAGGAAAAGAACTTGTTCCAGTTATTCCTAAAGAATTACGAATTCTTGTGATGAGCGAGGCTCATAATGAAGGTCATTTGGGTATGAATAAGTGTTTGGAAAAACTCAAATGTCGAGCTTATTGGCCAGGAATGGCAAAGGATTTGTTCAACTATATTCGTAAATGTGATAAGTGCCAGAAGAGGAAGCCTTATCCTGCAGCTAACCAAGGATTGATGATCCCGATAAGATGCCCGAAAAATGTGTTTTTCGACATAAGTTTGGACATTATGGAGTTACCGCTGTCGAAACTGGGTTTCAAGTACGTTGTGGTAATAAATGATCGACTAACTAAGTTTGCCGTAGCAACTGCTGTGAAATCAACTGAAAGTGAACAAATCATTGAAGTGTTGTTTAATGATTGGATACTTAGATTTGGAGTTCCCGGAACTCTGATAACTGATAGAGGTACGAACCTTATGTCAGACGAGTTTGAAACTTTTCTGAAAAGTTTTGGAATCAGACATTTGCCTACATCAGCTTATCATCCTCAAAGTGATGGACAAACCGAGAGATTTAATTCTTATTTGGGAACAACTTTGTGCATTTACAGTAGGAATAATCCTAATGAATGGGACAAATTCCTGAGAGAAGTTGTATTTGCTTACAATGTGACGCCTCATAGAGTTACAAAGTATTCACCATTTTACTTAGCTCATGGAGTGGAAGCCAGGCTTCCATGGGAATCCAAAATTGGATTAAAGATCGAGTGGAATCAAATTACCACAAGAGAAGATGCATTGGTCAAAGCTAGGGAATTGGCTCAATCAAATATTTCGAATTCTCAAAGCAAATCAAAGGAGATATACGATCGATCGCATAAGGAGACTGAATTTGGTTTACATTCACTTGTTTTGGTAAAACAACCTTTGTTGGTAAAAGGACGAAACAAGAAGTTTATTGATAGGTTCAAGGGACCTTATAAGATAGTTAAAAAGATAAATCCAGTTAATTATGAGTTAATTAACCTAAAAGGGCCGGTTAAGAAAGAGATCGTTCATGTCTCTAGACTGAGGCCATATCACAGTGAAACTCGTGAAACTCATTCCAGGAATGAGGAGGAAGATGACGAGCTGTTGGATATGCTTGGATTTAATTAATCATGCTTATTCTGTTTGAATTAATTTATTTTTCATTTGGGTATTTTGTTAAATTAATTTGGTATATTTTACATTTGGAGGCAACAATTTGGTCATTGCAATGGTTACTCGGTAACCTTGACATTTTGTTTCCCTCGCAACTGTGGAAGTGGAAGTTACTTGTTCCAGGAACAACGTTCTGACTACTTCATCTTTAGTAATTTCATCTTTAGAAATTTTGTTAATTTTGTTAATTTTGTATTTGCAAATTGTGTTGCTTTTGTGCAAATTTGGTATTCTTGGAATACTCTTGTTGTATTGTTTTCGTGTTCCCGGAACACCGTCAACATTGTTCTCTTGATCTTTGAGATCTTGATTTAGTTACTGTGTAACTCGTTCGTATTCTTGGAATACATTGTGATAAACTGTTTGAGTATATTGGATATACTTCAGCTTGTATTCTCGGAATACATAATTTTGGGTGTTTGTCAACTTATCGGAAGTTATCTATTTGTGTTGTTGAACCGGGTTCAACTTTTCCTCATCAAATCATGGATATTGAGTGGGAACCTTTGGAAGATGCTGATGGAGATCTTCCAGAAATAATCTTTGAAGCGCAAAGATGGGATCCGAATGGTCAACCTCGTTTGGTTGTCGCTGGTGTAGATCGTGTTGGGAATATCGCTATTGGAGAACCGGATAACCGACCTCCACCACCGGTACAAGAATGGCAGCTTGTTGATGATGAAAATGTGTTAACTCATCGTCAAATGGTAAACCCTCAAGAGTTTGAGGATTATAAATGTTTACTTTGTTTAAATGTAGCTATTGATCCGTTGGTTCATGTAACCTCACCGCAACCAGGTTGCCCGACGATCTTATGTACAAACTGTTTTGAGCGCTTCCTGGAAGCCTCAGCAAACCAATACTGTCCCTTTCGATGCAATCGTAATGAGTTATTGAGAAACGGAATTGGCCCCTTACCTTTGGAAGGTGGGAGAAGAAACATGGCCACTCTCAATAGCCTCCAGGTTAGATGCAGATATGAAGCCTGTGAAGTTATCGTTCGATACGATGAATTAAAAGCACACATCGATATTTGCAATTTCAATCCGAATGCAAATCTCCCATGTGAAAATTGTGGTGTTCCTAGAAGAGGACACAATTGTAGGGATTATGTTAGAAGCCTTGAATCCCGGATTCAAGCATTGAATGGTCGAAATGAAGAGTTGGCGACTCAAGTTATCGATCTTATGATGGAGCGAGATGAAGTTCGTGAAGAACTAGCCCAAGCAAGACAAGACAACAGACCTCGGGGTATGATGAACAACATTCGTTGCCGCAACGAATATCGAGGTGTTGCTCCTCAGGTGATTGTACGCTTTGGTGGTCGCTCGGGAAGATTCAACGATTTGAATCCAGGAATGCGAGCTAGTGATCTTCGATCCCGGATCGAAAGGTATTTCAATACGGAACTGGGTTCCATCATACGAATTGACTACACTGTGTTGGGAACGCATCAGACGCTTCGCCAACATCAAGTAGGACACAGACCGACTTTCTGGATTGCTTTGCCACCCGGTGAACGGGTCGTGGATGGTCAATCGATCGAAGTTACTCTAGGAGATAATGGACCGGTGGTCTAATGTCAGTCGGGGGGAATGTTGTGTGATTCAATGTTCGCGCTCTGTACTGTTGGATTAGGTAGCAACCGGGTTGCTACTGTTAACTGTTGCTAACTGGAAATACTCGGTATTTCCTTTATTCTCATTTATATCCTTTTCTTTAATTTCCTTTATTTTTGATATAAATAGCCTTAATTTGTAATCTTTATTTAAGTGACCTTTGATGTATTAAACTAGTTAGAGTTAACTCAACGTGTGTCCTTCATTGTAATAGATTCTCGGAATCTATCTGTTCAGTATTCTAGGAATACTCATCTTGCCAACTAGGTTGGTGAAACCTCTGTAATACTCGGTATTACTTGTGAACTTGTGATCTAGTTTGATCCTGTGAATAGTCTTGGACTATTACAATTAGAAGTGACTATTTGTTCAGTTCTTAGTTTCAACCCTGTTGAAATATTGAGATAAATACTCAACCCGGTTGAGCCATACTGCTGATCTAGCTTCTAGGAAGCTCAGAGTGTGTTAGAAGAACTTGGAAACCGATAGTTACACAACAGTCTTGACTCATCTATTCGCTCGACAGAAACACCAAATTTCGAGTTACCAGAGAAACTTAAAGATAAACAAGACAATTAATTTATATCTCAATGGGAACATTGGCTTCATTTGTAACTGAATTACTAACCATGATATTAACCCCAGTTAAAGTATCCTTCATGGATTCATATATTTCATTTGTTGAGCCAATTCTGAGACAGGGAACCAAGATTTACCGCTTAAATAGGCTTCTTCTTCTTAAATTTTTAGCTCGATTCTCAATTCGATAGCCTCCAGCACAATCTCCAATTGTGAATTCTGGGGACATTTTAACAATTTTCTGTTGAATAACAAATGAAAAGCTGACATTTCTTGAAATATGTTTGAGTGAAATTAAATAATCAGAATTGCAATTCTTGTCTAATTGCCATTTCCTCCATGAATTTTGTGTAGTTGATTGAAGCGCATTTCCGCCATTCGCATCGAATCATTAAAAAGCAATGAAATTTTTTCGAAGAGCATTTCTCATTTCGAAGATAAAGTAAATGTGTAAAGATGAAAACAGAAAAAAAGAAACAAGTAAAACGTTTTTTCACTCACAAATTCAATTGATTCATTAACAGATAGAAATAAATATTTTCAACAGAAAATATGATTCAGTTATTTATGGCATTTTTATAATGAACAAGAACAGAGATTACAGTTAATGGTGACGATTACATGTGAGGTGAAGAATCGTAATAATTGATGAACATTTAGTTAAGAATCAATTTTACAACTGATTTGAGTTGACAACATGAATGATTTGATTGAATAAATGATAATAAAAGAAAATGAATTAACTGTTTTAAAGAAAGATTGAAACAAAACTGTTTTCTTTGTCCCATTAACATTATCATTTATCTCGTTATTATTTTATTTTTTGCTTCATCAAAGTCCCAATGCCATTGTAAATCAGTGCAATCGTGACTCAAAATTAACAAGAATTTTCCCAAAGCTTTTGCACTAAGCTTCATTGACATCAGAGAATCTAATCAGTCTTGATGACTGTAAATTTTCATCAAATTGTATTAAAATTTATTTAACTGCAAGATCGTCGGCGCTATTTTTTGTTGACAGATGTCTTTTCGATTCAAGTTAAAACAAGAAAACAATGAAGACGAATACTAATGAAATGTTATTTGTGCTTAATATTTGCCCATTGTAATGTCAACTTCAATCAGAGTCGTTGAAATTTTTGTTCGAGTTGATCAATTGTTGATTGCAAAGGCATGAAATGAGTGCATTTGTGCAACTAAAAGATTGCTCTGGTAGACATTTTTTATAAAATTAGACTTCAAATTGAAACTTAATAGATCATCTTCTGATTAAGGAACCAGATTTTTTCAGCAACCCCAAAAGACAAAGTTTTACATAAAATCCTGGTCCAACAATGAGCTATCAACCTGAATAGCTAAAAAGTTTTTCCCCTTCACTCACTCAATATATTTTCTGCTGAAATTTTGTATTAATACTTTAAATGATAAAATCTATTCACTGATATACTAACTTTGTAAGTACCCTGGTACTTGTATTATGGACAATTTAACCCTAAATATTTGTCATATCGTGTTTTATCTATCGGTATTTCATGAATTATTTTATTTCAAAAATCAGAATCAAAGCGAATAAGATTCCTTTTGCTTTTTGCAGAATCCTTAGCTGATGCAATTCAAGTTAATCATAGATTTTCAACCGAATGACGATGTCATCATTTTTTGTTTTTACCCTACCTTTTCATGTTTATGTGGTGATATGATGAAAAACTCGGTTTAATTTCTTGATTTTATCGCTTCAGGTTGAGTCTAGAGACTCGAACAATTAAACATTTTCATTTTGATTTGATATGTTTTGAATTAGCCATTTCGATTCTTTACCAGATACAACAGAAGAATGTTTGATGCAAATATCTGACTACTTGATTGTAGAAATGCTTGGCAGGTATCAAATTTGAGTTTGATCTTCATGAGAACTGTCAATCAGAGAAATTTTCACACTGCACAAATGGACTCGATTTTATGCCCGACAACCAACAGAGACTGAAATCAATTTTTCACGTTTTTGGTCCATTTGTGCCAATTTGTTGATAAATGTGATTGTTTTGGCTATAAAATGTACAAAGTTTATTTTGATTATTCTAATTACTCGTCAGTTTTATATCAAGAGTTTGGTGCAAATCCAAATCGACTTGACTAATAAGACACTAGAACTGAAGCCAATTTTGATTAAATTACTGTTTTGGGCGTTTTTGTTGTTGATTATTGAAAATAAAAACTGGAGACAAAATCGATGTTGACTTCATTTTGTTGTCATTAAGTCAAATATTTGTGCTTGTGAATGATCATCTTAACTGGAAACACAATATGATTATATTAACCTTGTTTGTATTTTTATGCACAACTGTCATAAGTGAAGTTTTTTCAGGTAAATTGCGATTGATTAGTTGCAATATCGACTGATGATATATTATATTGTGAATATATTAATAAACTTTACAATTATTTTAGTGATGCCTGTGGAACTTCCGATAATCATTGAAGATGGTAATTGGCTGATAAAAGCGAAACTTTTATATGAAGTAAGTAGACCAAAAGAAACCGTTCGTTTGTGCTTTGATATTAATTTAATATTACGATTTTCAGAAGAGTTCTCATGAGATAAATATTATCCAGTATGTTAAATCTACAAATGGAACAATCAGAGGCAGAATAGATTTTAAAATCGATGATTTTGCTGTTCAATCAATGTTTTATACGAATACAAAGCGATACAACAGATTACTTTTTGGTGGTAAGTTTTGTGTATAACTTACTTTACATGCATCAGTTTGATTGATCTCTATTTTTAGCTCATTCCTGTGCGTTAATCACATATACAGAGAAGGGTTGGAGTCATCACTTGACACCTTTATTGGGAAATGATTTTCTCAATCATTTGGCATTCGTCGGACCTTCAGTTATATTCAGCATAGTTGATTACCTACATGTTTGGGTAAGTCAAGCTGGACAAGATACACTGGGTGACAAAAGTATAAGACCACTTAATATTTGTTTATAAATCTTTTGCTATTGCGATTGTGTGCATTATGATAATAGATTTGAAAAGAGCATGAAAAATTGAATCAAATGAGATCTTGTTTTAAATAATATATGAAATAATTAGAAAATTATAATGAAAAAATTGAGATTTGCTGGTGACAAAAGTATAAGACCACTTGATAAATTTCACGATTTTTTTCCATACATTTAATTTTTCTGAGTTTTTTGGAGCAAATATTATTAAAATCATGTAAATGAATCTGTTTCCAAGATTCAGTAGCAATATGATCAATGGATTTTCGAAAAATTAAGTAATCAGATTGCCATAGGAATACATTGAAAAATTGGGTTTATTCCTATTATTTTTAAGATTAAGTTTATTTTTTGAATTTTTTTTCATGATAATTGTTCAGTATTATCATAGAAGCTAAGAACAGTTTGAATTTTGATAATATCATGAATATTTCTCAATTTATGAGCATTTGTTTCTTTCTTTGCATGCTTTTCTATGCTTTTGCATTGAAAAGCATATGTAAAGTATTAAAATTGTAAACAATTGCTCATAAATCGGAAACAATTCATGATATTCTCGAAATTCGAACTGTTCATAGTTTCTATGATAAAACTTAACAATTATCATGAAAAAATTACTAAAAAAGTAAATTTAATCTAAAAAATAATAGGAATAAACCCAATTTTCAATGCATTCCTATGGCAAGCTTATATCTTAATTTCACAAAAATTGGTTAATCATATTGTTATCAAACTCTTGGATTTTATTCATTTACATGATTTAAATAATATTTGCACCAAAAAACTCAGAAAAATTAAATGCATGAAAAAAAATCATGAATTTCATAAAGTGGTCTTATACTTTTGTCACCAGCAAATCTTAATTTTTTCATTATAATTTTCTCATTATTTGATAGATTTTTCTAATTAAGGTCTCATTTTATGCCACATTTTACACTGTTTTCAAATATATTATTACAATTCCTAATATCGAAATGTTTAAAGAGCTAGGCACAAAAATTAAGTGGTCTTATACTTTTGTCACCTACTGTATTTAATCTAATTTTGAAATGCATACTCGGACTGATTTTGGCTTCCTATTAAACCCAGGAACCAAGTGAAGATGAAGTTGTCAGAGGAATCAAAGAACATGCTGCTAAAGTGACCCTTGATCAACACCTCGATGTGTGTTTTTATTTCACAGGTAAGAATCATTAAATGATGTGATTACCCGAAATTGATTAAAAGTAATGAACATGCAGATGATAATTATGAAACTGGAATCAAAAAACCAAATCAAGTCAAGTTTTACGGCTATGATTCACGTCTCAATAATCCAAATAAAATCTATTGGTTTGACATTTATATGAACACACGAGTTGAACAAAATTTTGATACAATTGTTACGGTAAGTAATTTTGTTGGCTCATTTGTTAAGCGATTGCTTGAAATTCTTATTACATTTCAATTTCAACCGTACTCTATCCTAGCCTAATCCAACTGCCTACTGCCAACAATCAGCTATTGATTCTCTGGCTGTACCTCGTGAACCTTTTCCTAGGATAACAGAACATTCGATTCATTTCATTTCCAAAACCAAAAGTTTCAATGCTGGCCCATCAAAGAGAGAAGAAGTAAGAAAAATTATACCATTTGTTTGGTCAAATATATTATAATAAATGCACTTATTGCAGGTTTATGCTGATGAAAAGTATCAAATCCTAAACATTAAAAGTTCAACTGATGGAAATAATAAGATTTTTACAACTGAAACCATTTATGATTATCAATTAGGAATTGAATATGAATTGACAGAAGACGGAAATTGTTCAGTTTCTCCAATGAAACTATCAGCACCGGGTTTAGTTCAGGATTCATCATTGGGTTATGACGTCTTTAAACTTGATTTGAATCGATTACTCAACTTTGATTTGAATTATCGCTATTTTGGGCCAGCACTTTTTGTAAGAACTTTGTTAGTGCTTTAAATCATGATTTAAAAATAATTTAATGTTTATTTTAGGATGAACGGAATGGAATCGGAACACATGCTTGGCAAATAAGTGAAGAGCAGGCAAAAGTCGAGGAAAAGACATATCCACGTGTCGTTACTACTCAGTATTTCAACAAGTTGACTGTAAGTTTAACCCAATACAATGAAAAACTATTAACAATAAATGAATTTGAATGTTGCTTTTACAGGATATTACTTCTGGCTACACTCTTATCGGCACCAAAATCAATGCCTATGACACCGCGGTAAGTATTGTGAAGGGTTGTTCGAAGTTACAGTTTGTTAGTAATTATTAACTAGGTCAGCCGGGAGCCGGCGTAGTCTGAGCGAGCGTTTGCCTTTGAGAAACTGACAACGATTGCAGACAATATGCATACACCCAGCAAAAACTACACATAATTTTTGTATGATTCTATTAAGCAAAAGCTATATGAACTTTTGAATTTCATCAAATCACGATGCGATTTCTTTTTTCGTAATTCCGCTCAATTCAATTTTCTTTCGTGAAATATCGATTCGAAAAACAGTATTTATAAAAACTTTGAGTTAAGAGTAGGGACTGCGAGAATTTTTAGAAGCATTAAAACTGAGTTCATTATAGCTATTAAAATTTTTTTCTAATCGACAGTTTTTAAGAAAATCACTGTCAAAGTCGAAACTTCGATCGCCTTTTATTCAATTATAAAACAGATTTTTCGATGCTTAGGTTTTATTTTGGGTTGAGTATCAGAACATTAAAAATACTACGAAAAACGAATAGAATTTCTAGGCTCATGTTGTCAGATTTGGTGAAAATTTGGTGACCTGAATGATTTATGCTAGAACTTGACCTTGCTTATGAAGCCTAGCATAATCATTCAATCTTACTCTATTATCTGAAGACTATTTTCAACAAAAATGACTATTTTTCATGACAGTTGCGTGTGTACGGGGGAATGCAATCGAAAAGCAGAACAGGAACCCAATTCAAAAGGTTTTAAAGAAACAGGCAATTTTACAACAGATCTGATTTCTTTGTATCACCTTACAAGTTGTTTTGAGCAAAAAGAACTAATTCGGGTTAGCGTTCGTATTGATTCAGCATTTTAAAATTTACACCTGATTGAGATACTATCTATTTCCATCAATTAATCTCTGCCGGGTAAATCGTTGAATGCGCCCATTCTGTTCACTGAGTTAAGATTTACCACAGCATTGGTCAAACGCCATTGCCATTGTTAGCATCCTATTAGTGCTGTGAATGTTTTGACGTACAGTCTCTGGATCGGCGTAACCTGAGCTAACGTGAGTTATAGCTGTAAACAGGCCTGAATGCCCTAAAATCACCTGGTACTCAATTAAGTAGTAAAATTGTGCATGAAGATAGAGGTATGAGTTTGAAATAAAGAAGATGAAAAGATTAACTTATAATCTTGCGTATGTTTAGCGTATCTAGCAAAACAGTCATCAACTGTTACGAAAAATCACGAAAATGAGCTATTTTGGCAAAAAAAATTCACGCATGCGCGATTTTTTTGTTAAATAATTTCTAATATTTTTTTACGTAAGCTCACTGAATTTGGTGTACCTAAGTACATCATAGAGTTTTTCAGTCTAAAAAAACGATTTTTACGACTTGAAAAACGTTATTTTTGGGACACCCTGTAAGGTGATATAAAAAATCTTTATCTCAGAGCTGCATATTTATATAACCTTTCATATTCGAAAATTTCATACAAATCCGTTAAGCCGTTTGGTCTCTACATCAGTGGAATGGTCATTTTTTCGCCTGAGTCTAATACCTTAGTCTTCGCTACGCTCAGACTAATTACTAATCAACTGTTACAATTATATATCATTGTATAACATTGAGCTAACTTATTCAATAGATGATAAAATCAGGTAATCTAAAAGTTCCTTGTGTGTTGATATTATGGACCAGCAACTAGACGCAACTATAGCTGTAATGGAGAATTTAATGTATTTAGAATAAATGTTATCCAGTCAGGAAGATAGACCGCTCGTTGATTGTCGAGTATTCAATAACAATGTAACCATGAAGGAGCTTCAATTTGAATACAAATAAATGTAGTAAACGAATACCGTTGTATCTTACTTGTACACGATTCTCAAGTCAAGATTCATTTTGTTTTCTTAAGTGAAACATCTAACATAACCTGTGCGGAAGTATTTCTAGACAAATTAGATAAATCCTTTTTTCTCAGGAATGGATAATCCTTTCAGGCTAATTCTTTTTGCAAACGCATCTGGAATCTTAGGGCTATATTTGGTATAAATATCAAAATTTTCTGAAAATGCATTCATTCTTTTTTCATCATGTCTTTGAGAGCTTTAAAAATTGTCTGCAAAAACTTTTTCATGTGCAATAGTCAGCAATTAAATAAATTGCAAATAGTTAAAAAATTTCAATCTTTCGGTGTTCCTAAGGCTACATCTTATAAATATTACAATGATTTAATCAGTGACGCTGAAAATTTCACATTTAATGGTGCTGGACAACCTCAAATTAAATTAACATCAAAATTGCGTAATCAAGTGCTGAAAATTACTGAAAACAAGATCTTCCCTGGTTATCGAGCTATTGGTCGCAAATTGAATGTAGATGACCATACTGCAAAAAGAACAGTGAAAAGATTGGAAATTAAGGTGAAATTGCGTAAAAAAGTTCCAAAAGTTTCAACCAAACAAGAAGATGTCATCAATGAAAGATTGCCTCGATTGAAAAGTGAATTGAATTATCGGATGGTAATTATGGACGATGAAACATATTTTGATTTAAATGGTCATGATTTCTATGGTGGCCGATTTTACTCAACAACAAACGATGAATCTGTTTCTGATGCAATCAAATTCAGATTCAAAGCAAAATTCACTGAAAAATTACTCGTTTGGGCTGCAATATCTGAGAACGGAATCTCTCAAATCTATTATCATGTTTCTAAGGGTGCTATGAATTCTGATCTTTATATTCAAGAGTGTATAAAAAAGCGATTATCTCGATTTATTGATGAGAAACATGCAAAGAAAAGGGTAATTTTCTGGCCAGATTTGGCAACTTCTCATTACTCAGCAAAAACTTTGAGCGCCTTGAATGAACTCGAAATCAAGTTCGTACCAAAGGCGTCTAATCCCCCCAATGTGCCTCAGCTTAGACCAATCGAAACATTTTGGAGTCATCTTAAGTCTAAAGTCTATGCTGGTGGATTTGTGGCCCAAAATACTCAAGAATTAATCAATAAGATAAAAAAAGAGTTGAAAAAATTTGATATTTCGTATTTTAAGAGCCTCATGAAAAATCTTAAGTACAAAGTCAATTCCGCTTCTGAGAATGGATTAACTTATATTAGAGAAAGCCTCTAATCCTAGACAATGTATTTCCGAAGAAAAAAAGTTAAAACCATTAAAGATGAAATAGTTAAATCAATTCAAACAATTAGTCTAGGAATACTTCCGCACAGGTTATTATAATATTATCATAGCCCAGACAGTCTTAATAAAGTTAGCGTGTAAAAATTTCGCATTAAATACCCCAATACATTTTCAGGTTCAATTAAATGCTTCACGGACGACCGAATACTTCTTTTATGGACATGAGATAAGCGCATCAGAAGCAACAAGAAAGTTTAATGTTCAAAACTGCTATCCTGATCCTGAATCGAAGACTATTTCAATGTATTTCACCTGTAAAGGTTCGTAACAAGCCAGGATTTAATTTCAACTGTCACTTGAAAAGTAAACGAATATTTTTTACTCCTATTTCAGATATTTCTTGCGATTACTTTGATCAATATTATTACCAATTTCAAGACAAAGTTAAAGAATCACTAGTCAACTCTGGAACAGTTGCTGCTTCAAGAATCGCAAACATTGAACCAATATTTAATTCCAATGAAATTATTATTTACATAACGATTTTGGACTTTCCAAGAATAAAAGGTAACGAAACTTTACTGAAAAATGCCGATAAGTCACAATGAGTTGATTTACTAATATTTCTTATTTGCTAAATAGATGCATTCGAGATTCGAAATATGAAATTAAATGAAAAGGCTTTAACAAAGGCGTCAAAAGTCCTAATTGATGGGGATGAAGAAGATTGTTTGATGAAAAATTCTGATAGATATGAACCTTTCGAGTAAGTACTTGCGTTTAAATCTAGCAATTATTGATTCAAGTTTGAAAATTTTTAAATATTAACAGAGCAATTGCATTCTGTAAGACTTTGGATGGATACTTGTGCCAGAGAATCGATGGTAAAAACGTAAAGCTTGTGGAAGATCAATATCATGGAGTTGCTTGTTCAGTTTTCATGACTCCATTGAAGAACTTATTTCGCTATAGCCAAGAAATACCTTTGGAAAACCTCCATGAGAGACTCAATCACATTAGTATTTCATTCATTTCGCCTGAGAACAACAAGATGTTTACCTTTACTCCATATCATGTGACTGATGCAGCAACTGTCAATGACAATGAACACGATTCGTTATTTGATTCAATCTACAGAAATATGAAGTTGGTTGAAGACAAAATGAAGACGATATCAGTTACTGGCGCTACTGATTCGAGTTCTTGTTACCGAAAATGTGCCAATTCAAATGACAATAATTGTAATTCATTCTCGTTTTGTGTTTACAATGATAGAGTTGAATGTCTTGTGTCTACCAATGAAAATATTTCGCCTCAAACAATATCATCTGATACATCGTGCATTACCTACTTAATTGACAATCTACAAAAGTTCAAGAAAATTCCGTCCAAAAGATTTACTGATAATCAAAATTCAGTATCATTCGATAGTTCTCTTGGAAAATGTGCTTCTTTTTGTTACAATTCTGATTCATGTAAATCATTCCAATTCTGTTCTGGCTCATGCAGTATGGCAGGTCATTACACGGATGCAGCAAGTGATTACAGTGAAGACTGTGATATTTATATTCGTAAGTAAAATTCACTAATTAATCATTGATGAAGATTAATACATCAAACTAAAGATTTCTTTTATTTCAATACAGCAAAAGTATTGGATAGGTTTGAAGTAACTGGGACATTAGTTGTCCAGGACTTTTTTCTCACTGAAATGAACCTCAATGCCGATCAATGTGCTGCTCTTTGCCATGATTGGAACGATAAAGAAGTCACTTGTCACTCTTTCAATTATTGCCCAGCACATGCTAAAAGGTTGAGTACTTGTCAACTATCTAAGTATTATCCAAGTCATGATGCTGATGTGAAACTTGTTCATTCGGATTCTTGTCAAAATTACGAAAGGAGTAAGCAAAGATTGATTGACCAACAAAAAAACAACGCAATCACTAAAAGTACGCATTTCGGTACAATTTTTGGTTCAATCGTGTTATTCGCGGCAGCTGGACTCATTATTGGTGTTGTTGTTGCTTTTGTCATCACTAAATTTTTTTCTGGCAAGAAAAATGATTCATCTGAGTTTTACAATCGTCACATATTCAGTTGGGATAAACAGTTAAATGAAGATTAATTGTAAATGCTAATTATGTTTTAATAAGTGAATAAAAATGAACAATATGAAGCAACCTAATTGATTTTGTAATTCAGTGATGATTTTCAATTTCCAATATTTTCGTTTTACTTATATTTTCATTGTAATGATAATTATGAGATTTTTTACATCACTTTTTCGCTTATTTCTGGCATTGTATAACATTTTTATCTTATTTTGCTATTTGAAAACTTTTTTACCCAAAAACCTTGAAGATGATCAAATCAACGATTTTTACAATATGGTTAGTCTTTGAATCTAGTATATTATATGTTTAGTAAAATAACATAAATTGTTAATACCATTAATTGCCAGTAAATGTACGGGGTGATTGATAATGTACTCCGGACGTTTGAACGATAATCAATTCGAAATTACTGGGTCAATATTTTTGTTTTTGGTATCATTAGAAAGCTGAAAGTTTAACTTAAAAGTTATGTATATATTTATAGTGAAAAATTCCAGGCTGAATTATCAATCTCATAAAATGCACAAAATTGGCGTAATTTAAGCTGTATTTTTGAGGCATTTTTTGGTCAATTTTCAATGGGATAGAAAAGGGGTGAAAATTCAAGAATAGGGAAAAATTTTAACTAGATAATTAATTGGAATGAAAAGTTCCCAATATTTTTGAAAACCATTCAAGATTCGTTTGACACTGAAAAGCCAGAAAAACTGAAATCTAGAACCTGTAGAAAATTCGAAAAACCAAAACAGAAAAAAATGCAGTTTTTGTTCGTTTTTGAGAGTAAAAGTTATGTGAAAGTTCTTTTTTTTATTTTAAAATGTTCTCTGGTCAAAGACGATTCTATTGATATATCACAAGTCTGTTTACTCTGCTTAGTTCGAAAAATATTTGGGCGCAAAAATCCGGAGTCAATTATCAATCACCTTGTATATCAATTTCAATATCACAATTGACCAACTCAAAGTTGCACTTATACAGTTGTAGTTGGTTAACATTTAGATTTTTGAGTTTGTATTCAGATTGCCAGAAATTCATTGCAAATGATTAGCTTTCCAGTAGATTAGTTCCAACTTTGCTATTCAATCTTAGTGAAGGTGAATAGCTCGGATTAACCCAATAAAATATTAATACAAACTCCAAAAATATCATCAGCTGTTAGTAATTTTGTTCAATTATTTTGTCTCAATCAGGATCAATAAAAGTTTGTTTACAGTTTCTTAGAAGAAGCCTATTTAAGTGGTAAAACTTGGTTCCCTGTCTCTGAATATTCAATGCTCCTAATGGCTCTGATGGCTTTCTTGTGTATCAAAGTTTTAAATTGGTGATGAAGTAACTCCTCAAAACTTCCTTGGTGTCCTTCCTTACTTGAAAGTGACAAGAATCTTGCTGCCAAGGCTAAGAAAGTACTCACTTCTGGACACAATGATCATGTTTTCATTCACTACTCTGACCACGGAGCTACTGGTTGGTTTCCCATCTAGAACACTTTCTTCAGATGATTTGAAAAAAGCTTTAGTTTACATGCATGACAATAAAATAACTTCCTCACTTCTAAAAATAAGATTACCAGAATACTGGTATTAGCCACTTTCCTAGACATCTTTTCCATGATTTTCATTCTTTCAAGTTACTGAACATTTTGCTCTCGTCTCTCTGGCAAATCTTTCAACTGCTTCGCCATCATCATAACAAGATTAGACTTACTGATAAAAACTGTGTCTTCAACTTCGGACCATCCACTAGCCTTAAATGAAAATGAACAGAATCACCAATATCAGAAAGCACAGTATTCGCAGGGGAATGCCAATTCTTTATCATCTTCATCCTCATTCGATCACAATCAGGGCAATGGGCATAGAGTTGAAGAAGAGAGCCAACAATCAAAGGTTGCCGAGCAAAATGATAACAATGAGTCCAGTAATATTAGGCGAAGTGAGGTCTATATAAGTCTATTGGAGCCTGGCGGACTAGCTGAGCGCTCTGGTTTAATCAAAATCGGTGACCAAATTTTAGAAATCAATGGATCTGAAGTTGCCAACCTAGATGAGGCTAAATCTATTCTTTCTCGACGTGAAATAAGTTCATTTAGTCTACTCATTGGTCGACCTAATGTATTAATCATGATCATTCCAAGTGTTGCGAAAGATCCTTAGCCAAAAGATTAGCACTATTTGAGTCCAGTGAAGGAGGTGATGTTAATCATGTTTCCATTGTTGATTGCAGTCAAGAGTTTTATATACTGTCATTGGATCCAAATAAGGGTAAACCAGAGATAGGCAATAATTACGCGCTTGCATCAGTAGTCAATGATCAGGGTAATAAAAGCTCTTCAGGAATGTCCAATGGTGTTTATGATGGTTATACGCAACTGATGCAGATTCAACAAATGATACTTGCTCAACTGACCATGAGTTAACTGGATCTGATAAAACTCGAGCTAATGAACCATTGAGGATCAAGCTTTTCTGGCCAGGACTCGGCTTCATATTCATTTGAAAATTCATTGGAAGGAAAAAGACAAATGTTATCACATGAGAAATATCGAGATATGTCCAATATACAGCAATATCAATCTGAAAAGATTAACCAACAGCCAATACCTGAAGCATTCACTTTATAGTGAAATTGATAATAATAACAATGATGGGAAAACTGGAACCAATGGAGCAGTTTACGATGAACATTGTCATTATGCATCAACCGAGATAGTTTCAACACCTACTCAACCACCAAAAAATGTTTTCAAACCCAAACCAAGTCCACCAGAAGTAAATTCAAAGCCGGTCTCAAAACTACCAGCAGCTGATTTATTACCAGAAATGCATCTATCAGAGAAGAATCGATCAAAATATGGACCAAAAGTGGATTACCCACAACTTTACCAACACCACCAACATCATCAGTAACAAATATGTCGAACCGTCCATCATCTTTTAAACCAG
This sequence comes from Tetranychus urticae, assembly GCF_039701765.1. Lineage (NCBI taxonomy): Eukaryota > Metazoa > Arthropoda > Arachnida > Trombidiformes > Tetranychidae > Tetranychus > Tetranychus urticae. Next base: position 15,460,499 of record NC_142958.1, on the reverse strand, counting down.
GATTGACTGCAAGATCGCCAATGGAAAACAAACATTTGATTGAAACAGAAGAGGTTACTAAAAATACATATAGAGATCATCTTATATCAAATACACCAAATCTAAAGACTTTTAGTAATAGCAAACAAGAAATATTGAATAACAATCAAATTGGAAAGGAAGATAAAGAAGTAACTACAGAAGAGAAAGGAACTCAGATTGAGTCCGATGCTGCTGGCCTTATGAGTTGTGAATCTTGTCCTACCTGTTGTAAATCGTTGAAAACAACGGATGATAAAGGGTTGCAACATCTTGAAACTTTCCAGCCTTATCAAATGCATCTTAATAGACCAATATTGATTCCTGGAGTAATTGAAAATAAGCGTACACTTAATTTGCCTATTCCAGTAAAGATTCCAGTAGTTCCCAATTTATCATCCAATAATACTGCCAGTAATAATAAGCATGTTAATAAGAATACTCGGGAAGAGAAGGAAAACATTTACAGTACAATAGGACCGACGACGACCATGTATACCACCAAAGCCAATCTTGATCAATGTTAATCCTCATTAGTCAGAATTATGTAAAATACATTTGTGTCAATTGTTCAATGTTATTAAAGTTTTTCCCACATTCACTAAACACTTAATCTGGAAATTATTAGCTAACATTTAGACAAATGCTCAATAGAGGGCAATACAAGTTATTGAATAATCTGGATTAAAGCATCCAAACGAGACTGTCAGTGATTCAAGTGAATCTATGATCAGAAGGTAACATTTTTAACTTTCATTTTATTTCAAGTTTGCTTTTCCATAGGAAATATTTTCCACTCCAAGTGTAAACCATCGAAATTATTTTTATTGCAATTAATTGACCAAATCGTCACAAGCCAGTTTAATGGAAATGGGCGTCATCTGGTTGGTGTTCAAGTGAAAAATCTCAACTCTTCTACTACTTTCAGTTACTTGATAAATATTTCAAATAATTTTTTCGTCTTTTACCGTTTAACGAGAGTAAACTTCATCCTGTTTATTAGATGTGTCCATTAATATCCAGTTAACAATTGGAATACCCAAAGTGCCTGTGATAACTGTAAAGATGAGTACAATGGCAATGTCATTCATTATGCAACAGTTTATGCCGACCATTTTGTGATTTTTTCAACTCATCTAGAATGTGCTTATGACCATTTGGTTGTGTTAATTCAGGTTAATTTAAGATTAAATAGTGGCTTACATTAATTGACGCCATCCGATGTTTCACTAGTCAATGGTAAATATTGAAAATAAACTTATTTCTCTTCGAATTCTTCTTTCTTCTAATGTTTACTTTCTTTTTTTGCTTTCTTTCCACAGTTACAAAAATAACTCAAGAATCTTCATCTTTTATACTTCATGGAATGGATTGATGAGATCCATGAATGCTGCTGAGCTCTTGTTACCAAAATTTTCAAATAATCACTAATTGGAAGTTGGCCAAATGTTTTCTTACTAACAAACGACTGGCAAAAAAATAAAAGATTTACCTTCTGAAAGTAAAATCACAAAAAGTGAAGCGTTAATAGAAAGTGGTACTTTTCATATCGGTCAATTGACTCAACACCCGATTCCTTCATTTTAACCAGATCACATTTAATTGGAAACTCAATGTCACTGTTGTTTGCATTCAATTGAAGTTTAGATTGCTTTAAATTATTTTGTAGACATAATCGTATTCATCTCTTGAAATTGTTTCCTCATGACACCGATTTCTTGACATTATTTTTGCATCTGTCAAGTATAATTAGAGCTTTTTAATGGACTGCTTAACCAATTATTTTGTGCTATGCTGATGGCTACTCTTTTGGTGTTACAATGTCTTCTAAAAGCTATGGATGTATTTTACCAAAGTTTTCATCTTCCAAGGTTTCACCCAAAATTGTCTCTCCAGGCTTAGATCCACCAAACGATCATCCAACCCATTCAAATCACCAACAACAGCAACAGCTGCAACATCAGCAGCAACAACAGCAACAACAATTGCAGCAATATATTCGTCATCATCGCCATCCAAGTCATCGTCGTAAATCAACCAAAGTAAACTCATTGCGATTAAACATGATCAATATGGGTTTAATGCCTATCGACGTTGAAACTGTGAAAAAAGTGTTACCCAGAGGACCAATGGACTTTACTTCTTTTCAAAAACATCGTCGTATGTTTGAAAAATATCGAGCTTTATTATCATATGAATTTGGGGTAAGCTTTCACGAGTTCATCTCCACTTCCATCAGCTCTAGTAATCAGTGATATTTCATTTCTAGCTGTTAAAATTATCTCAATACTACGTTCCTTTGATGAAATCAGTCCAAGTTGAAAGGAAACTTCTCAATGTAAAGAAATTACGAAAAGATTTGAAATATTTCAAAATGTGACAATTGAAGCATTCATTTGTATTGATTGATAATCAATATCATTTGTAATAATTTTGTTAGACTTTCAGAGTTCTATATTTTCTTTCTATCCATGAATGAATCACAGATTTTTAGACACAAAATCTCACGAAATTGCGAGACAGGAAAAAACGTGAAAAAAGGTTAATGTTCTCAATTTGTAATGTTTTTTCTTCTCATTTCAAGGTTGCCACCAAAGGTGAATCTCATAGCATGAGACATGGACAGAAACCTGGAAATGGAATCAAGAATTGTAACAAGAAACTTTTACCATGTAAGTTGCTGATAATTCTGGTTGACATTGCCTTGTAACAAAACACGCCAATGTATACATGAAACATACATATGCATTAGGAAAACCATTTGGTTCTTGGTTGTGTTATGCATACAATATATATATTCATATTATTCCCATTATTATCATTATTGTCATTGTAATACTTTTTTTCCAGTAAACTCTCAACATTCGTTGAAAATATATATATAACAACACAATTATATTAATGGTGAAATAACAATATAATATATTTATTCAATTGTAATGCAATTATTGACCAAAGAACACGAAAATTGGGTTTTCTTTCTGCTTGCACTTCATGTTTTGACTTCAATCGATCAACCTTTTTTTACTTCTCTATTTACTTATAAATTTTTCATCTTACTGATCAAATTAGATGATTACAATCGAGTTGTCTTGCAACTCTTACCTGATGTGCCTCATTCCGATTATATCAACGCTTCTTACATTGATGTAAGTACGAATAATGAGCCAAATTCAATCACCTTTATGAACCCATTTTCCCTAATTATTGTGATTGTTGGATGTCGAGCGAAAAAATCAGAACATTGATTTCTGTTAGCAAATAACTCGAGAAAATAAATTTAGACAAATCAATTTTCTGGTAAAAAATGGTTTCATTTTACATTGGAAAATTTTGAGTGATGTTCTTTGCCTTCTAAATCCATATCAAGTGTCAATGAATTGCTCAGATGATTTACAACTTCATTTTTCGTTAATGAAATCCAAGCTCAGAAAGTTAATCAAAAAACTGGTCAACTCAACTTTCAATTTTTACCAATTTTAACCTGAATCCTCGAAACTCAAATTAATGGTTTCAAAAATTTCGTTTTTTCATGCAAACTCATAATACAATGAAACACCAAATGTGTTAGGAAAAAGTATCAAATTTATAATAATAGCTGGCATTGTATCAATAGTATTATCGAGAGATTTCACTTGAACCAATTTCGTTACTATTTAGCAATGAATTTGTCAAATTAAGTGGTAAAACATTTGCAAAGTCAAACAAAAATGAAAATCTCTACATCAATGGAACGAGTATAAATGTAAAAGTAAACATTGAGTTATTCAACAGGGAGACTGACGATTGATAGGTGTCTTCAATAAATGCAAAGTATCTTTTAAAAGCAAAAATGCGGAAAAAAAAGTCGAAGAAACTTGGATCACTTTTGCAAAAAGTCAACATTGAAAAGTTGATAACATGAAGTATTGAGCAAAAAAAAGGTTGACTATGAGCATAATCCAAGTGTTGTCATCTTTGAGATTAAACTGTAAACACATATTAATGTGTATAAGCTACTAAAAGCAGAATATTTTGTTTGCATTTTGTCCTGAACAATGTTGTTCTCTGCCAAAAGTCATCTTCACCTTTCTCCTTCCTCCACTCGCACTGATGACAAAAGTTTGGCAAAGCAATATTCAACCATCAAGATGTAATTGTTGCCAGGTTACTTGGAAAGAGCCACTTTTCCTTTCTACCCTTTACATCATCTGCATCTTCAACTGCATCTTATCTTCATCATCTTTCACTATGAAAATGATGTTTTTCAACTAAAGAATAGCCAATTCAACATTGACGTAGTCACTTTTCACTTGCTAAGTAAAAATATTTTTAATACAATTTATCAACTCGAGGGTCAATGTCAGGAGGATCCATTAAGGATTGTGTCAAATTATTCAACATGATAATGGTTGTTGATAGAAATTCTTGTTTTCACAATTCTCCTCATTTTCATCACTTGAGTTTTGCTTATTACAGTGTCAATCTTTTTGGTTATTACCACTAAAGAAGGCTAAATGATATCATTTGTTCAACTCTTTCCACTTGAACATCGCACTTTTGTTGCTACAAAAAGTGTAATTATTCATCTTGAAAGGTAAATAAGTTGTCACTTGAGGTTTATCAAAATGTGTGACAACTAAATTGTTTGATTCATTTTCAGAAATCAGACTCTGATGAAATTCAATAGTCGAAATGAACATTTTTTTCTTGTCAAGAATGTAATTGGTTTTTAAGATAGTATTTCAGCTGAGCGATATTGATTTCATATTTCCGTTGAACTTCAACAATTTGAGTATTGTAAATAGAATGGAAAATCAATGAGCAATCCATTGATTACTATTAATTTTCAAGTTTTTTTCTGTTTGCCTTTTGAAATGTTGTTCATTAAGTTATTCAGATGAAAAAAACAGGAAAAAGTTTCAAATTTACTAATGCAAGAATCAATAAAAGTAAGAGAATCCTGGAAAAGTAAAGTGTGTGCCAATGTAAATGGAAAATGAATGATTTACTTGAAACTCTTTTTTTTACACCAACATTGTTCCACTTAATTCAAACATTGCTCATTTTCAGATGAATAAGAAATATTCTTATCCATTTGCATTGAAAGACTAAATATTGAAATATGTTTCTCTTCATTTACAGAGTATCATCAAGCCTAATGCGTATATTGCCACTCAAGGTAAGGTGATTAAAGTTGAATAATGTAAACTAAATTTGAATATTGTAATTTTGATTTAAATTTCTTTTCATTTTTCCATTTTCAGGTCCAAATGAGGACACAATTGGCGATTTCTGGAGGATGGTTTGGGAGCAAAATTCATACATTATTGTTATGTTAACCAAAATATTTGATTTTATACGTGTAATGTGCTGTCAATATTGGCCCATTGAGACCAACAAACCTGTAATGTATGGCCCTATGGAAGTTACTCTTTTAACTGAAGAACCTTTAGCCGATTTTACTATAAGAACTTTGAGACTTCGTCGACCTGGTTCAAGTGATCATGTGTCTAGTAAACGGCCAACACCAACTCCGTCCTACAGTAATTTAATCAAGAGCACAACCAATATCAATGTTAACCGAAGCAACATCAAGCTCGAACAATTGTCTGAGATTGAGGAAGAGGACATTGAAGAGCTGATTGGACCTGAAAAGGATGAGGATTACTTGGATGGAGAGGATAAAGAGGAAAGAGTTGTATATCAATTTCAATATTACAATTGGCCCACTCATAGTTGCCCCTTTGTCAACTCTCTACTCCAATATCGTCGAAGGATAAGAATTTACATGAATGAAGTTTCCAAAGAAAATATTGTCGGCCCTACAATTGTTCATTGCAGGTAAAATGTCTATTCACTCTTTACTCACTGCATGATGATCCCAGAGCAAAAAGCTGACATCAAGACTAATAATAGTGAAGACTCTTTACGAGATACTGAATGGAATAGATTCTGTGCAATTTTCAGTTTAAAATGAATGGTTTGTGTTGCTACATCAGTAAAGAGTGGGTTGCAATGAGTCTCTACTGAAACCACTGAGCAAAACATGAAAAGTGAAAGCTTAAACTCACATAATACGATGTTAACAATGAAATTATTAGTTAAACTTTTGAACTTGAATATGACGAAAGTCGAGGTTTTTTTTCTGCTTCAAGATTATTTGTAACGTTATATGGTAGAGTAAATCTGACTTGAGAGGAGATTTGCTTGTTTGGCTTTTAGCCCTGGAATCTTTGATGTTAGACGAGAAAAGATGAAAGAGTAAGTCAAGAATGGTGATGATGAAAATGAGGTTGCAATCTTTAGTGTCTTCCTTTCAGTCTTCATGTTGAAAAGTGTAATGATTAAAATGAGAAAATGCTTTTTCTTCTCCTTTTCTTCATTCAGCTTAGAACAGCTCTTTTTTTCTTCTTTCAAATATTAATACTTTGCAAGTTTCCACCAACATTGAATTTACTTTTTTACTAGTAATTCTTGAATTAAACCTTACCAACCAATAATTTAGATTGACAATTGGCCATTTCAATCGATCCAAAGTGTTGATTTACCTCGTTTCATATTTTGACCGTTTTTCCCTTCATTCCTAAATAACATTGAATTTCCTTCATTTTCTTGTGCAAAATTTCACACTTTCTGTCGTCAGTCAGTTTCATTTGGACAAAATTGAAAAACTGATTGGAAATCATTTTGATTTTCCCTTCAATTCTGTTGAAATGTCTTGAATTTTGACAAGCATTCAGGTTCAATGTGACAAACTTTATAAGGTGTTTCGTTACATTTAATAATAGACAAAAAAGAGTAATGAAAAGCAAGGAAAAGAAAAGCAATAAGCAACTGAAACACGAAGAAACCTGAGCAAGAATTCAATTGAATTCAATTTGTTGATTTTTTCTCACTAAATTCTCAATTTACCTTAAATTGTTTCCCAATGGAATGAAAATTTTTACACATTCAGATTATTTGAAACCTTTTCTGTTTGTTATTTCTTTATCCTCCAATTGATCAATGTTTATTTTTAATCAGCCAAAGTGAAACATTTGTCGTTCAATATTTTGGGAAACTCATTTTGTTTGCTTAAATTTTTTTCGAATCAAATTTTTCTCTATTTCAGTGATGGATGTGGCCGAACTGGTGCTTACCTTTGTATTGATGCAAACCTCGAATTTTGCGATGAAGATAATTCGTTCGATATTTTTGGTTATACTAAAAAGATGAGACAAGCTCGTAAAGGGATGATTGAGACAATGGTGAGTTGAAGCTCTTTTATCTGAATTTGGTCAACATCGAGTTTCGAGCATTTAAATTTTCAAAATTGCCAGAAATTCATTGCAAATGATTCAGTAGATTATGTTCAACTTTGCTATTCCCTCTTGAAATAGTTGAACATTGGTCTACAATTAAATTAATCTGCAATAATATTTCTAATGATTGTTTCTCTTCGATTTATATCAATCAAGTTAATTTACAGGAAAACTGCAACATTTTAACTTGATAAGTGAATACTTTGTTCATAAAAGGATTTCTGAATCTAGTAAGTATAATGATGATAAAGGGTAAAACGTGAAAGGAAGAAAAAAAAGATTTACTGATTTTTTGATGCTGTTGATGTGAATTGAGGCAAATAAAATCTCATCAAACATACTCAGCAGGTTACTGAGAAACCATACAGATTATCATTCTCAGCATCCATTAAGATGGTTTTCATAGATGATCATGATGAGTTATCAATAGAGAAGAGAAAAATAGAGAAGAAAAATGAATACAATTTTTTGAGGTCAAGTTATTTTATTGAAGATGAAACAGTTTGTTGCTGTCATCATTACCATCATTGTTGCTATCAAATCTCGAGTTTTGTAAAACGAATCTTTGTCCATAATAGTCTAATTATCTAACCATTGTTGAATTAAATCCAATCAATTTCTCGTCAAATATAATTGCTTTCATCAGAACAGTTTATAGTTTACTTTGTAATGAAAATGAAGGCTTTTTAAGTTTTTACAATATGTTCATGGTACATTCAATTTGACAACAAATGAACTATTCCTAGAAATTTCAACTATTAAATAATAAATCAGCTCAATGGCTTCCATAAAATAAGGCTTTCTAACTGCTTTCTGGGTGTATCTCAAGTTTAGATTCTTGGTGTCAGATAAATCTCTTTAGATCAGGGAATGATTACTATCAACCAGATAGCAATAAAGATATGATAGAGAGCTCGGATTCTTTAAAAAAATTTCTGTTCCTACACTTTGGTCTAACTAAACTCAACTGATGTTGAAGACACATTTACTGAAGCCGGTTGCATGACACTGACTAACTGAGAGACCGAGGACAGACGAAGATACTAAAAAATGAAAGGAAAATGTTTCGTACAAGAAAGAGGAATCTCCTAAATCAATGCTTTTAAATCAATGTATCTTTGCATGTTAAACAACTGCATTCCATCAATTATGGCCAATATTCATCCGAAAATTTAATGCTGATGAGGTTGCGGTGTTCAAGTTTGTGCCTCTGATTTCATCTGCTATTGAAAGATGTTTTTCAAAATATATTAACAATAGATTAAGTTTTTGTAAGTCAACTCTCTAGATGTAATATTTCAATTTAACAATGGAAATCAATTGAAATGTTTTGCTTATTCATTATCAATTGTAACCGCACTACATTAAACTGTCTATCTATTGAACTACGACTAGCTCAACCAGAGGAGAAAAACGAGAAACAACGAATCCCGATTAAATTTTTAGGAGTGACAAAAATTATTGAAATATCAAAAAAAAACATTTGTGTTCTTTATGATAAATAGTGAAAGTTATTGTGAGGTGATTTTGATGTTAATGTGAGTTGAAGTTGTATTGAGTATTTCATTTTCCAACCTTTTAGTTTCTCGAAATGAGAAATGCTCTCATTATTGCGAAAAAATTGCTTTTTGATGATTTGTGAATGGCGGAAATGTGCTTTAATCAACTACACAAAATTTATGGAGGAAATGGCAGTTAGACAAGAATTGCAATTTTGATTATTTAATTTCGCTCAAACATATTTCAAGAAATGTCATCAACCGTTAGTAATTTTGTTCAATTATTTTGTCTCAATCAGGATCAATACAAGTTTGTTTACAGTTTCTTAGAAGAAGCCTATTTAAGCGGTAAAACTTGGTTCCCTGTCTCTGAATTGGCTCAACAAATGAAATATAAATCCATGAAGGACACTTTAACTGGGTTAAATGAATATCAACGAGAATATCAGGTAATTATAAAACTAATTACAATCATTATCAGAATTTAAGTCTTCTTCATTACTCTATCTCTTGCTTATTATTGTTGACAATTATTGTTCAACTCTTTATTATCATCAGTTTATCATTCATTATGTTAATTAGTTTTAATTGCATTAGTGTTACACTTTTCTTACCTTTTGACTGTCGTGTTTAAACACAAATTTCATTGATGTTATTTCATCATGAAATGACAAGATCATTTTCCATGTAAACTGAAAAATATACTTTTCTGCATTTACTTATTCATTTATTGATTGAAATGAAACATTTGGATGCAATGAAAACGCTTTCAATCAACTGCACAATGACAAAAGCAAACTCAATGAAACAATGTAATATAATAGATTGAGGTTAACATTTTGAAATTTAATTTATTTTTAATCAGTTTCTTTCAATTTCTCAAGTTTAATTAATTTTGCTCTTGTCTCGCTGTTCAATTACTTTTGTTTCAAATTTTTTAATGAAACTCAATTTTGGGTTTGACTTTTCATTTGTTATTCAACAGAAAATTGTTAAAATGTCGCCAGAATTCACAATTGGAGATTGTGCTGGAGGCTATCGAATTGAGAATCGAGCTAAAAATCGAGATGTTGCCATTATTCCTCGTAAGTATTGCTTGCTATTGATGGATAATAAAATCTTTAACCTTACTCTTGTCTTTATTTCCAGCGGACAATCATCGGCCTTATCTGACAACATTCCAAAGCAATGACAGTACCGATTACATTAATGCAGTATTTGTCGATGTAAGTCAGTGTTCAAACCAGTATCCAGTAACAGCCAAACTCATTAGGGCTTACGGTTCAACTCATAGAGCTGAAATTGAATAGAGTCAATTTGGGATAAATCTTTCGTGTCCAGCCTGCTGAGTTTCATGATGTTACTTTACGCTCTTAGTTGTACAGTTGGTTAAAGCTTATCTAGGCAGACCATAGAGCTGAAAATTAGATGATCAAAGTGACATCTCTTGTTAGATATTGATATTTATAACAAGATGGTTGTTTTAGGATTGGATCTTCAGAAGAAACTTATTACATTCTGAAAACTAGATTAATGAATTGATCTCTGACACCATGATCTCTAAAAATGATGTTCAGCACTTTTAGCTATTTAGATCCCTTCAATCTTTTCCCAGTGTCTCTTGCTGAATTTATTGGAATCAACAATTATGTATCATATTTTACTCTTCACCCCAACAATTTTAATGGGTTCTGTTTGTTAAAACTGTTGTCAAGACTAATCATGAACCTAATGCAGTTTAACCTGAGGATATGGATCCAAATTTTGAACACAACATTTGCCTGTAAAGTGCAATCTAAATGTCATATTGTTTCATCTTTTTACATCTCGTAAAGAAACAATCATTCGTAGCAATTATCATTCAATTGCCATCAATAGCATTTGGCTGTCATTTGCTTTACCATGTATACGAAGATTTAGCCAATTTTGTCTCTCCTCCTCTTGATTGTTTCATCCAGTATAGAGAGAACTACTCACGATATCTATTAATAATATTATGTGTTTATGTTTATATTGCTCTTTGCGTGTGATTACATTTTCATTTTTTTCATAGAAATAATTCTTTTGGCTGTTTAATAGAGTAATAGATGAATTGATGAAATGTTATTGATAAAAGATAGATTAAGACCTTGATGAAGTTGCTCAAATGGAACACACAACTCTACGTTTATAAGTTTTATTCATCAATTTCTTGGTTAGGATTGTTGTTTTTACTCTCTTTTTGGAGACAATTTACCTCAAAAGAGTTTTAGCTCTTTGAAATTTGAGTACAATTTCAGCAACAAGATTTAATTACATTCCAATTGCAATGAAACCAAAGGTTGGTCAAGCATCTTGATTCATTGATTAAAATAGTCAAAGAGTAAGAAGCAAAACAATTTGCTTATTATCAACCACTAACTTAATAAAAAACATATAAGTTGTCTGGCGATTACTTTTTCATATCGATTTCTGTTATGACATTTACTTACAAAATGATATTTACTAATTCATTTCATTTTTTTCAGGGTTATACTCGATCTCGAGAATATATTGTCACAGAATGGCCTTTAGCTCACACTATACCTGATTGTTGGTCCCTTATATACGATCACGATTGTAATTCAGTAATTGTATTATCACATCCAGAAGATATCCATGTGAGTATAAATTGATCCAGTTTCCATATTCATCAACTAATGTGTTTTTTGCTCTTCTTTACAGGCATATCCAACTTTTTGGCCTAATGAAAAGGAAAAGAGACGGAAATTTGGTCCAGTTTTCACCGTTGATTTGGTTTCATTCAATCATTACACAAATATTAAATCATGGATCTTCCGAATAAACAAGAAAGTTGTCTCTTTGACTGAACTAATGTCTGGAGTAAAAGGAGTACCCAAAACAACCCAATTTTTCCAGATAACTTGTTGGCCACAGGGTCATAAAGTTCCTTCATCTACTAATGCCTTGGTTGAGATGATGAATATGGTTGAAAGGTGGAGACAGAGGACCACTTATGGACCTGTTTGTGTCATCGCCGCGTAAGTTAATGTCGATATTTGAATACATTGAAATTAAACTAAAATTGATGTTAATTAATTATTTAACTAGGAATGGCCGTAGTCGTGTTGGTGTTTATTGTGCTGCCAATGTGGCTATTGAACAGGTTGTTCAACATGGTGAAGTTGACGTTTTTCAAGCTGTTAAAACGGTTCGTCGTAATCGTCCAAAGTTGATAGAGAATGAGGTAAACATCAATCATCGCACATTTAGTTCCTTTTGAATATCGCACTTCTATTAATACTTTTTTTTGTTTTCTTCTTCATCTTAGACGGAGTATAAATATTGTTATGATTTGATTCTTCATTATGTCCTTAACTATCTTAATCAAAGTGGATGAAGAGTTTCATGATGTCCTATTGCTCCTGTTGCCTCTGATCACTGATCATACAAGCCATGATCTGAATATATGCATCAAATGGCCGTTTAATCGACTGAATCGCCAATTGTATTCATGACCGTTGTAATGTTTATGATTGCAAACTTAACTTCAGGATCGAATTGATAACAGTATCAAACTATTTATCATCAAATTTTCTGCAAAGTTTGCAAATCAAAAATTGTGTCCCTCCATTTGTATTAAATATCTCACCAAAAATTGTTGATTTGGATGATTCCTATGTGACTTATATAATTTTAGCTTAACGAATAAAAGATAGCGATATTAAATACCAAATCACACAAAATGTTAAATTTGAATGATAAAAGGCAGGATACAATCTTCTGAGCCTTGAATAAATAAATTTTGAAATTGAATTCAAGATTCATTACGAATGGAGACTCAACTATGATGATGGCAAATGTGCATCGCTTGTGGTGGTGAATATTTTTCTTGATTTAAATTTATTTGTTAATTGTTAATGCTAATAATTTGCTTAAATTGATCCAACAGACAACAAGCCGACAATGAATCAGTTAGATTTTTCAGAAGTAAATTAAATGATGGCGATTGCTTTACTCTGAATTTTAATATGCATTTTCTATATGATCACGTTGCTCTTTTTTGTGTAAACGTTGACCTAATCGACTCAAGAAATTCCCATGGCAATGAATGTAATTCATTTTGGTGTAAACATAAAAGTACTAGAGTTTACTTGGACAAGATAATAGGAATACTTAAAAACTCCGAATTACAAAAGCAAATCAAAACTGAACTTTCCGTTGAAAGATATTCTCAAGATGGAGATGAATGGTTGAAACTGCTGATCAATTTCAATCTAAGACAATATTTTCAAGGATTCTGTACTGAAAATCTGGTTCCTCAAGAGTCTCGTCCTTATTTATCACATCGAGGTTTATAAATGTGAATCACACCTTATCTTATTGTGATCTAATTTTATTCTGAAGTTTTCTTTTTGAGAAGTAAATTGCATGTTTCCATGTTTACTATTTTCAACATTCGTATCGCAGTTAGTTATTTATTACCTTAGTTAGATTTTACAGATGATTTCAATAAAATGAACAAATTTCAAGCCCGAAAACCAAAAAACTTACTAAATAACCAGAAAACGGAATGAACTTGAATGAAAAGGATTCAGAAGAGGAGAATGAAGACTCAACTGAACCATTCCCGAAATCACGATTGCGCTTTATTTCATGATTTGTTCATACAGTAGTATTACACTTATTCAATATTTTTGAAGATTGGAATAATTAATACTTTTCTCATACACTTTTCTGACTAATTTTTCATCCTAATTGCGGCCAATCAAAAGCACTTAAAAAAACAAAAAGAGAAAAATTAATGAACTAGAAAAGTATTAATTATGCCAATATCTGGTGAATCTCCAAAAATATTGAATAAGTGTACTACTGTAAATTGATTACTGTGAAAACTCATTTTACGTTTAATAAATTTTAACTACATTTTTTGCGGCTTTAAATGATGGAATTGTATTTTAATTTCAATCCATGATGATGATAACGATTTCTGAGAAAATTTGGTTAGATTTGCTTAATCGCTAGACTTGATAAGCGAAATTGTCCAAGAAATTTCGTTTAGATCGTTCTTGATGCACTTGCGTCTTCAGTGTTGCGTCTATTGACTAATTGTTTCAATCAGATTCTGAAGTTTTATCTGATTTAGATTTGTTTGCATTATTCATCCAGCGAAGGACAATTCAACACCAATAATCTTATTCACTAGAAACAATATGTTTTGACTACATGCAAGATAATTCAAATTAAATCGGGTTTGAGATGAGATATTGTTATTTACTGATTGTATTTGAGGGAGTTTTTCAGGTAAAGCACAAACAATTAAACAACAATTCATTTAAATTATATTTCTAATTGGTCGATCATTGAAATGGCTTCATGTATCAAGCTCAACTCATTGTCAACTAAGCAGTTAACTATTATTTGTTCATTAATTGCTACTGTAATAACAATTGGAGTTGTGGTAGCAATTACAATACGCAATGGATCTCCAAACCTTCAAGAAAGCAACATCCAAAAATATGGTAAGTCTTATGTTCATTTCATGAATGCAAATCGTGTTATCTCTATCGTTCTTTTATAGCGTTTAAAATTGAATCGCCTGAACCTCAATGGATACAGTTTGTTGATGAAGAGACATCTCTTGTAAATGCTTTCAATGCTGGTACCAATTCTGACTCTGAACCAATTTATGTTTGTCGTGTCAATCTCGGCGACGTAATTTTACCTGGAGCTTACAGCTCTGGCCAAGCGTCATGTCAAGTTACTTATGGATATTTCATTCATGAACATACGGAATTTGAAATACTCATAGCTGAGGATCATTCAATATTTGTTTGGCAAGATGTCAATAGTTATGATGATAATGTTTCAAATGGGGCTCTAATAGGAGGAATCTCTGCATCAAAATATGATATTAAAATAGCAAAAGTTGGGCGCAAGGATGATGAACGGATTGGTAGAGTGGATTGGACCACTAAAGAAGCTCTATCATCAATTGGTCAATACGAACATAAATTTAGAGAATATCAAGTTCTGTGTCTATACGATTACAGTTTACTCTGATTATAACCGAATATCAATTTAATGCAAATTAAAAGATTCATATTAATCCACTTTGCTTCTCGTTTTCAGTTTTAATGCACCAGTTTTTATTAAACATATAATGAAACTGGTAATCTATACTGGTGTCAATACCAAAGTACCAGAGTTTACTTCGATAAGATAATAGGCTGTCAGCCTTATTCAGCCAATTGGGGTAAATAGATGTGAATATGTATCGTATTAATATACCTAATTGTGATCAAATTTGCATTCTGAAGACTACTAATGCAGATCCTTCTAACATATAAGATTTGTGTTTACTAACTTTACCAAGTCAAATCTGACTACATGAGCATTACAATGCTATAACATTTTTTTATAGTATTTTGAGTGTTCTAGTATTCCAATATACTGTAGCCCGTAATGTAGTCTGATGTTTGCTCAAGAACTGTGATTGTAGATGATACCATTATCAGAATTTTAAGGTCAAATTGAATTGCTCAAAAACTCGTTGAAATAGATTTGTTTTACAGAAACAAAAAAAGTCATTTCTCAAAGTAAGACACTTTTCTGGTTTTTCATTAAAAGTGTTGAAACATCAGTAAAATAAGTTTTGTGTGTAATTGTGTTAATCGTGCTAATTCTTCAATTCGATCTCTACACAGTTCCAATTCAACTCGCGAGTGTTTATATCTTTCAAAGAGATCACCAGTAAAATTTTTAATTCTTTTGGATAAGTTATCCGCTTCCTTAACATCAGGTCCAGTGAAGGATACTTCACTATTTTTAACACTATTGAAATTCATGGCTATTATAACATGTAGATTTAATCAAGATGAGTTAATTGAGGAGATACACAGTCGTTTGACATTGGTGATAAACAAAATCAACAACAGAGTTTACTGATCAAATGTTTCAAATGTAAAAAATTTTTCTTTTAGTCCCATGCGACCAAACTTTTAAACTGTTATCTGATGCTGTGGGTTTTCCAAATCTTCATCAAACATCAAATCTTATTAGCTAAATCTAGTCTGGATTTATTTAGATTATTTGATACCAGTCTAAGATAGATCATTTTAGGTTAAATCAGATTTGATTTGATTAAAGAAAAGTTAGTCAGCTCTTAGCGCTGTTACTTTTACTCCAGTCAGCTGCGACTTTGAAGATGAAAAAGTGAGCTGACGGGTTCTCGTTTACCCTTACCGAAAAATAATATCATCGGAAATATCGATATGAAATTTTGCGATATTGATATTATCGATATTATCGATATTTTATAAAAACGAAACAAAAAACAATTACTGAATGAATAATCTCATAATGAACTCTAAAAAGACTTTAAAGTTGTCATTAGATGAGCTTTTCAATGTCTTAGATTATATCTTTTGCGTTGAAAAGAGCCTTTTCTTGAGCGAATTTTGCGAATGCAGAGATATATCTATGCAATGCCATGGGCATTCAAAAATTTTCCGAAATTTACACAAAAATTTAGCTAATTAGCATCTTTCAAATGTCTTAAATCATATCGATATTTTTTTCAGTTAATCGATATTTTTTGTAAAAATATCGATATATATCATCGATTTCGATAATGTCGCCCAACTCTACGATGGACAAACTGTTTGAGCTTGTCGATGATGCCGGTTGTTTAGCTTGAGATGTTGATGGTGAAGTGCAAAATGGTTTTCTAAGGCAAATGAAAAGCCTGATTACGATATTTTTGTTTGTGAAGACTCGCCTAAAGAACCAGTAACCTGTGCGGACATATTCTGGTACAAATTGTTAAAATTAAATTTCACAATTAAGCGATAGCAATTTTTATACATTTCATACATCATTCAAAAGCTTAAAATCAGTATTTTATGTTAAAATTCTTTAATCCACCCTCAGAGGCAAGATTAACTTTTTATCCTACGTTTTTTATGATCTTCCAAAATTTGAGCTTTAAACATTTTTTCAAAGAGTTACTGGACTAATTTGCTTGTGTTGATTGATTGTGATGTGTTTTTGTCCCAAAAATTACCAGCATATACGTTGGACCTCAGGTGATCATAAAATGTTTAAATAGAAAGAAGTTCATGGACACAATAAGAATTACATGGCTTTAAAACTAACGCATGGAAAAGTCCATTCAAAACTGAAGCATTTGAGCGGTTTAGAACGCAATCAATTAATGAGAAAATCTAATGAACTAATCGAGCTATCTTTCTGAAATTTGATTTGAATAGATATATTCTCATTATGATCCTTTCATGAAAATTTTAAGTCTATTGAACATGTAGTTTCTGAGAAAAAAGATGAAACAGCTTGTACCAAAATATGTCCGCACAGGTTAGACATTATTAAATTTTTATTTGAAGCTGTTGACTTTCCGAAAGCAAAAGAGCTGCTAGCGGTTGTAGGGGTAGATGATGTTGATGTTGAAGAGAAACTGCTAGTAAGAGTTATAGTCTTAGAAGTTTCAGAGTCGGAAGCCAATGGGTTTACTATTATTAGAGGTGGAAAATGAGCTATGCTCTTTTCATTTAGTTGTGCTTGCGAAGCCTTTGAAGCCAATCTCAGCTCATGATTTTTTTTAGATTTTTCGCCTGTGATACACTTTGTACACACCCATGATCCTAGTGTAGGTTTAAATTTATCAAACAATGGTTCATTCGCTTTAGCCAAATTTTCATCCACAGGCTTGTCAGTTTTGTCTGAAACATCTTTAATTTCGGTCTTCTCTTTTTCTAGAGCTCTACTTAGTACACTTGAATCTGTTTTAACATCTGATGAAGCAATTAATTAGCACCTAATTTAATCGATGTATCTGTGCTAACAGGTATTTCCTTGGTAGGCACAGTTGAGTTAATTTACTAAAAAAATTAAATGGGGTCAAACTCGAGAAAAAATCACCAGAAAAAGACATTGCTGTGAGAGTAAAATCAAAAGAAAACACGCAAGGAAACTAACAATCAGACGATATCATTCTTATTTACATGTGCTTTGTCTTTCTACGTTTTTTGTTTGTTAATTCGTTTGTTATTTTCATATTAATTTGTGATTAATTATATTTCTACTTTAGATTGTAAAAATTATTTATATGTGTTTAAATCAACATCTCCCATTGCATAACAATTTAAAAGTCTTACCCGTTACGCCTTTGTCCGTAAAACGATAGTGTTAATGTAATTCTTAAACTCGAGGAAACCAAATTGCGATTTTATCAAATTATCATCAATTTAATTAAAATCCGATCACACCTTAGCATTTGCTTGATATTTTTTTGAATCATCGTAATACATTCCGTTTACGTTTTTAACGTTGGACAGAAATAGAGAGGAAAAGATCAGACTCACGTGTTAAAGATGTAGGTTAATGAACATCAACTGCTATTGGACTTTGAATTAAATTGATGATTATTTTATTCGATTTGGTTTCCTCGAGTTTAAAAATTATTATACAAATATTGATGTTTTACTATTTGAAGGTTCACAGATGATGTTTATCAAGTTAGGTATTCAGTTAGTTTGATGATTTTGACTCAAAACAGAAAAATTTGACAAAGTCTGTTTCATCTGATTTTTTTAATGAGGTTGGGGAGTTGATATTTTTTGGTTTTCGTTCAGGCATCTGAGCTGGACCAGAAAAGGCCATAACGGCCACAAAGGCCAAACAACTTTATATTCTAAGTCAAACTGTTAAACATTAAATATTAGAAATTAAAAAATTTGCAACCTAATATGGATTCTCCATAATTTAGTAATGCGGCGATAAAATAATTTTTTTACATACATTTTTTGTAAATAATTTTAGTGAACATCTTATTAAATTGCCATTCAGGTTCCTCGAGCTCAAAAATTACTTAACAAATATTGGTGTACAATATACAAATATAAATTGCAGATAAACTAGAATAAATATTTGATCGTTATTTAATTTAATTAAATAAAACAATTGTATGATAATTTACAGGGTAACAGCAGGTATTTTATTGACGTAAATAAAGTTGTTTAATTATCTGCGATTCAAATAAGTATAAAAGTCGAGTGCTTTAGAGAAAATGTATCGATTGAAGATCTAACTCAAGTAATTTAGTTATTTTTACATTTGTTCTGTCTAATTAAATTCTTTTAATCATCAAGAATAGTCAATATGCAAGTAAACAAAATTTTAACGTATATCATTTTGACTGCAATTATTGCTATGTTTGATTCCATAATGGCTATTTCTGCTCCAGCTCCAATACCTGAACCAAAAGCTATAGCTGGTCCACTTTCTCAAGGGCCGCCTGCTCCTCCAGCCAATTCAGCTGATCCGGAGGGATTATTGGATCCAACCGTGGGACAAATTCCACCTTCAGATTTTCCAGCTAGTCCAGCTACTTCAGCTATTCCAGCTGGTCCAGACGCTGCAGCTCCTCAAGGCACCCCTGCTCCTCCAGCCAATTCAGCTGATCCGGAGGGATTATTGGATCCAACCGTAGGATAAATTCCACCTACTTCAGGACAAATACGATAGATTCTGGTATTGGAAGTGAGCACCCCTCTCTTTCATATTCTGCAACATCCAATTGCAGCTCGATTTTTAATCGATGCTAATCATAACGCATCCAATTGAAAAATTTAATGAAATAAATTCAATTGTTCAAACGCAAATATACGCTCTCCATTTCATCATTTTATGGACAAATGATTCGAAAAAATTGATCAACGTTTCAAGAGTTTGCTTTTCAGTTGGCATGTTATACAGTGTGTTACAGATAAATACGCGTTTTCTTATCGCTAATAACTTTTTTTGATTTTTATCCAGTTTGGATATTTTTTTGCATGAAGTGAGTTATCGAGTGAAAATTACGGTTGCAATAGTCATAATTTACATTTTTAAAACACCGTTAGTTTGCCACCAAATCAATAAAGTTGAAATCACAAAAATAGTCATATCATCGCGTGTTGATAGTCCACGATAGTGGCGATAGTATCGCAGTTCCGTATCAGGCATCCTTTTTTTTCTGAGCAAAAAACTGATGCAATTATACAATAAATTAAGAACCGAATGCGAGTTAATTTGTTTATTAATTTGTCAATGGAAATTCAAAGAAAAAGGGGAAAAGAGGAAAAGGAAAGAGTAGAAGGGGAAAGATAAACAAACAGATATCATAGAGACATTTGATGAGCCTAGTTGCGTGGAAGTCTTCTTTTAGCTTTGACGTAATTTTGCTGAGCAATTAAACTGTTAGCATACTTGATTTCAGACAAGAGAAGAAGCACTTCAAATGAACTGAATGAGTTGGAATTCGGATTTTTTCTTTCAGTCCCACGCGAACAAACTTTCAAACTGTCATCTGATGCTGTGGGTTTTCCAAATACAAAGATGCTGCTATCAGTAGTACAAGAAGCTGCTTTAGTAGATGCGATAGACAAACTGTTTGAGCTTGTCGATGATGCCGATTGTTTAGCTTGCACTGTGGTGACGGTCAAACCTATATTTCTGGATACCGTTGGGTTGTTATTGCTCGATGTGACTTTATCTGTTTGTCCAGTATCCATTTCATAACCACCTTCTATTATTATGTTCATCATGAAATCACAGTGGCTTTGAAGTTGCTCATTTTCAGTCTTTAACTCTTGTAATCTTTCCTCCAACCTAGAAGCTAAGATAGAAGTAATGAGAAGGTTGCTTCAAGAGCTCACTTAACTTTAATCAAATAATCACAAATAATACAGATAGATGTATAGATCGGTGACAAGAGTGGACATTTAACCAAAGAGCTTCAACTGTTTGTGCTTTTTCTAATTTCGGAAAAGCGAGGACTTACCATGATTAGCTGAATTTTTCGCTTTTAACTTCAACATCATGACAATGATTTCGAGTGGATTGATTTGTTGAACATATTGTTGCCTCTCATCTCTAGTTTTCTTCTCATATGTTGCTAAAGTTTTGGACGTTTGTTCCTTACCAGCCTTTTCTTCATCACGATGCAATTTCAATTCTTCAATTCGATTTCTGCAATCTTCCAATTCAACTTGCAACTGTTCATATTTTTTAGCGGAAACTCCGAGAATTTCGTTGTCTAAGTTATCCTGATTTTCCTCCTCTTTAACATCAGGTTCAGTAAAGGATACCTTACTGTTTTTATCACTATCCAACTCAATGCTCATTACAACATGTAAATTATTATCCAGATGAATTAATTAAAGGAGATACACAGTCGATTGGCATTAATACTAAACAAAATAAACTGTTAAACTGAATAGAGTTAATTGATTAGTTGATCACGAATATCATTATTAGCTTGATGAAATAAAAATACAAAAATTACCAACGAGTGAAATAACAATTACAAACAAATGAATTGAATTTGATGACGATTTTTACTTTACGCATCTGATTATGATCGCCTTGATAGGATTACAATTAGGTATTAAATTTATATCTTATCACATGAAGTGGGAATTGGATGTGCAAAGAAAATTAAAAGTACCGTCAAACTCAATGCATTCGTTTGTAATATTGATTAAAGCAGTCAAAGTTACTAACAAGTATTAACAATAACTTGTAGGTTTCAATTGACATGTAGGCAAGTCCAATTAATCACAAAGCAATTCCATCTGGTGTTTCAATCCCGATGGAACTAAAATGATTTAAAATGCAATCAAAATCGATAATCGATTAAATAACACGATAGAAGGTGTTTTTGTTTCCTACATATTTTTTGAATCTTATAGTAGTAACTTGTTTTATGCGAGACCAACTGATGCAACAATTGATAAAGGCTGTTTCAAAAGTAAAATACAGACGAGTAACTTTTACTGAAAGCTATCAAATATTTTTCAAGTTTTTTCGACCCCTTTCAATTAATGTTGATATTGTTCAACATTATAAGTAAAAATAGTCAAAAAACGCCTCGAAAATTATTTTACCATTGAAGCACTTGCAAACTTACCTTACATAATGCAATGTGGAGTGATATTGGATCGAGTTGATGACACAGTCACAAGAATCACATCCAAAACAATTGCGTAAATTTGAGTCATAAAATTGACGCAAAAATTATCAAATAAGTTTCAAAATAAACTGGAAACTTCAGAAAATCTTACCTAACCTTTGATCGAAATAGAGATTAATATGAGCCAATTTCATTCAGTCAGAAAATTCATCCTCAAAATAAACAACCGACAATGCCTTAAAAAGATTCTAGGCAATGAATATTAGAAAATATGAGTTTTAATAAATTCTCATTGAAAAGACCTAAATTCATAACGAAAAAGCAATCGAAAATAAAGGTCCATTGAAACTTGCGTCAACCTATGTTAACATCATGACGAATCATCTCTAGTAACAGCATTGATTATTACAATATAATATAATAACTCTCTTCTCGTCAACTTTCCTTTTCTTTTGCGAATATCACATCTGTTTTCTTTCGTCATTCATCACATTAGAGTGATCGCTTGATGACCTTCTATGCATAAACAGTAGAGAGACTTCTAGTTTCTATTTGGTTATCGAATGCAATCATTCTTCATGGATAAACATACTCTGTTCCCGATTGTGTAGTTTTGATTGGTCTAGGAACTGGTAACTTATATTAAGGGAGATACACGGTCGATTGACATTAATGATAAACAAAACATTAACAGTATTAACTGAACACAAATGCCATTATTGGGTTGATGAAATAGAGACATAAAAATTAACATAAATAACAGTATATTTAATAAAGCGGTCAAACTTAATAGTTTCAATTGACATGTAGACAAGATAATTAATCACAGAGCAATTCCATCTGGTGTTTCAAATCCGATGAACCATTATTGATTGATAAAAACAATCAAAAGCAATAGTGATTCAATAAAACGGTTCAAGGTGATGCCGGTTGTTTAGCTTGAGATGTTGATGGTGAAGCGCTAAAAGAGAATGTAGAACTCTGACCGAAAGCATTTGATTGAATTCCGGGTGAGGCAAGAGATGATGGAGCATTTGAAGACGTAGAACTAAAAAACAAACCAGAACTGGAGCTTTGGGTAGTTTTAGGTGTTTGTCCAAAAGTAAATCCTGAGGTCGACGTTGTTCCTGCTGATGAGGTGCTTCCAGAAGTGAGTTTTGCAGCTGTGCAAGCTGTTTCATCACGCGAAACTGGATCAGTTGTGCTAATTGGTTTTGTTCGATTAGATGAAGATATTTTTGTTTGTGAAGACTCGCCTAAAGAACCAGTAGACATTATTAAATTTTTATTTGAATCTGTTGACTTTCCAAAAGCAAGCGAGCTGCTAGCGGTTGTAGGGGTAGATGATGTTGATGTTGATGAGGAACTGCTAGTAAGAGTTATAATCTTAGAAGTTTCAGAGCCCGAAGCCAATGGGTTTACTATTATTAGAGGTGGAAAATGAGCTATGCTCTTTTCATTTAGTTGTGCTTGCGAAGCCTTTGAAGCCAATCTCAGCTCATGATTTTTTTTAGATTTTTCGCCTGTGATACACTTTGTACACACCCATGATCCTAGTGGTTTAAATTTATCAAAAAAAATGTGGCTCATTAGCTTTAGCCACATTTTTATCTACAGGCTTGTCAGTTTTGTCTGAAACATCTTTAATTTCGGTCTTTTCTTTTTCTAGAGCTCTGCATAGTTCACTTGAATCTGTTTTAACATCTGATGAAGCATCTAATTTAATCGGTGTATCTGTGCTAACAAGTATTTCCTTGGTAGGCACAGTTGAGTCAGATTGCAGAACGTTTTTTTCTTTCTCACTTTAATTTTCGACATTTTCGATAGTTGTAGTGCGTTTGACTCTCGTTTCGGTATTCTCAGCTTCTTTGTTTACTTTTTTTGTTTTTCCAGTGTTCATTCTATAATCACCTTCTATTAATCTGCGCAACATGAAATCACGGTGGCTTCGAAGATGGTCATTTTCGCTTTTTAACTCTTGTAATCTTTTCTCCAACCTAGAAGCTACAGAAGATAGAAGCTGTAGATAGAATAAGAAGACATTTACGTTGTTGGAAATCAAGAGAAAGGCAATATTTAGTGCATCATTATTCATAATATCAATTCGAGGTTAAAATTCAAAATTTGTTGCTCTTAAAATATCTAATTCATCGAAAAAGGCAAAAATCTGAAATTAAGTTATTGAGAACTGGAACTGTTATTGAAAATGAAAAGAAAATGAATAAACGAGATAACCAGAAATATGTGACTCCAACGAGAAAATTTTGGCTGATAAAAATGCAATCATAAATTGAAAGTAATTGAAAATGAAATCTACTTTTTACACCAAAATAAAATTTGATTACGAACGAGAACGAAGGCAGAATGGTGATATAGTGAAAATGTAACGAGGAAATGCACAATAAGTTTGTTGAAGATGATAAGATACCATACCGGATGAGGCATATTTATCCTGGTGTGAAATTAGACCTGAAAAATTAAGAATGAAAAAAGGAATAAATCAGAGGAAATTATAAAACCTATGAGAACGGGTTATTTACAATTCAAAATCGAGATGATACAGTTGTAAAATATGCAATACCTGTAAGATTGTTCATTTCTCTGTCTTTTTCACAATCTCGAGCAATTGCATCGATTGCTTCGATTAAAGAAGCATCTTCAAGTGATAAGTCAGTGTCCATCCAGGCCTGACGAGGTCCCATAATAGATGAGGCCAGATTTTTAGAGGACATGTTGATGTTGACTTCTTCGCTGTGACTAGAATAAGGTTCAATATCAGACTTTCTGGATGTTGTCGGCTTGTTATAACTGGATGGATATGTCTTTTCCTCCAATCTAGAAGCTATAAATAAGTACGGAGGATTGAAAAATTGTTTTTAAATCACTCTATTCAGCATTCATTAAAAAACAAATTGAATTTTTCTCTGATAACAGAAGTGTGCATGTTATAATGATTTAAGCGAATACTGAAGCAATACAGAGGTTAATTTAAGCGTTCATTTTAGTTTAATAAAGTAATCACTAATAATAAAGATCGGGGACAAGAGTGATAATTCAACTAAAGAGCTTCGAATGTCTATGATAACACAGCAATTGGAGATAGCGTCAGGTTTTTCATACAATCAGGAATCAAGTCAAACAGAAATGGGTTTCATGATTCACACTTGATTTACTTTCATTGAATTTTTTGGAGACAACCTTTCAGGTCAATCAGTATCACATTTCTTTAACTAAATTCAAGATAACTTACCATGATCAGCTGAATTTTTGGTTTTCAACATCAACATCATGACAATGTTTTCGAGTGAATTGATTTGTTGGACATATTGTTGCCTCTCATCTCTAGTTTGCTTCACATATGCCGCTAAAACTTTAAGCGCTCGTTCCTTACCAGCCTTTTCTTCATCATGGTGGAATTTCAATTCTTCAATTCGATTTCTACATTCTTCCAATTCAACTTGCGAGTGTTTATATCTTCCTAAGTTATACGCTTCCTCAACATCAGGTTCAGTGAAGGATATTTCACATTTTTTAGCACTATTGAACTCCATGGCTATTATAACATGTAGATTATAATCAAGAGTTAATTAAGGGAGACACAGTAGATTGACATTACTGATAAACAAAACCAACAATAAGCGTTAACTGATCACAAATACCATTATTGGTTTGATGAAATAAAAAAATAAAATTTACCAACAAGTGAATGAAATAACAGTATTAATATATTATATTTTATAAAGCTACCAAACTTGCTAGTTTCAATTGATTTCAAGACGGATTAATTTATCATTAATTCTTTCTGGTATTTCAAACCCGATTGAGCTAAAAGAACTATGATTTATTGAAAAAACAATCAGAATCAATAGTAGATTAATTAACACAATTCAAGGTGTCTTGCATTGAATTAGTGTTGTATTGTTCCAATATTTTCAAGGAACAAGAACAACGAGAAGAAAAATTTCTTCGGAACAAGAACAAAAAATGTTGTTCCTAGTTCTTAAAATGGAAAACAAGAACAAGAACAAGAACAGTACAAATCGGAACAAAAAAAACCTAGCGGAACAAAACATAAAACTGAGAACAATTTTGGTGAAAATTTCAATTTATCAACAGATTTTGGGTAAAATAGGGTTTGACTTGAATCCCTCTGGTGTTAATGGGTTACTTTAGGCACTCATTTAGCATTTTATTGCGTCACCTTTGTTCTTTTTTTCTGTGCTAGATTCGGGTTGTTCTGTTCCTAGGTTGTTCCTAGTTCCGATTTTTCGGAACAAAACGACGGAACAGAACAAAGAACAATTGTTCCTGGCGTTGGAGAACAAGAACAATAGAACACTACATTGAATAGATATTTTTTATCTTATCTTGTTTTACTCGAGAGCAGTTGATACCAGAATTGGATAAAGGTTGTTTCAAATGTAAGAAGACAAATAAAATGGGTTAAATTTTTGACATGAAATATGCAGACAGGAATCTTGAAGTGTGAACAAGCCTATGTATCAAAAACGAAGGGATGATTATATTTAAAATACGTAAGAAGGGTCTATTACAAAGAGTAAAGAAATTTTTTGGTGTCAAAATACTCTCTTATGCGGGTGAATGAATGGACTGGTAGAAGATGAGTGGTATCAATTGATGATAAAAAATTAGTACAGGGCATTTCAGCTAATTTTTCTCGTTGTAAATTGGCTATATCTTTGCCCCTGAGTGACTTAGAGGATAGATATTTTGTTGCTGGAAATTTGGGTGATACTCAATTGTCATATTTCAAGGTCGTTGCTTTATTTGACCTCTAACTGATATTAGGAGTTCATTTACTAAGAGTGCAAAAATTTTTAGATTGGTTGATGTTTATGCGAGTTAGTATCCTATACCGATGGAAAGATGAATGCATTTTTCTTAAAACCAATTCATCAACAGTAAAATGTGTAAACACTCATATCTTTTGACCATTTCACTAGCATCAACCAATCTCAAAATTTTTGCGCTCTTAGAAAATGACCTCCAAACATCAGTTAGAGGTCAAATAAAGCAACGACCTTGAATGACCTTGACCTTGAAATATGACAATTGAGTATCACCCAAATTTCCAGTAACAAAATATATAAACTCTAGGTCACTCAGGGGCGAAGATATAGCCAATTAAAAACGGGAAAATTAGCTGTAATGCCCTGTACATAATGATTTATTTTATTGATGCGTTTGATGATGGATCTGGCTATGTATGAAATGACATGACGATCAGGTGAATTATTGGTGCCAACTCTACTCGCATTTTCGCTTCTTTTCTTGCGTTCAAGGTGCAAAGCTGTCAGCTGCAGAAATGGTTAATAAGAATTTCGCTTCTGGATTCTGGATTCTGGAAAAGGATTAATTCTATAGCTATTAGAATCTGTCCGTTGGTCCTATATGGAAGGTCTTATCTTAAAGATTAAGGATAATAACCTGATAAAAGCGCAACCAAATTTTGTTAAATTTTCATATTCTGGATTCAATCGCTGCTCTTTTGTATCTATCCAGAAGCTAGATTATGCAAAGTTACGGCTAAACGTAAATAAAAAATTTTTTTGACATTGTAGTGAAGCATTTTATTCATATGACAGAATTGATAAATCAATTACAATTACCAATACAATGAGTAGAGTACAATGAGAAAATTACTATCAACATAAAAACAACATCATAATGATAAGTATCCTTTTAATGTACAATTGATTGATATAATTTTTCTCACCCTATTATTGACCAATAGTTTGTAAATATAAATCTATGAATAACATTTAATATTATCACATGTTGGTTAAAAAAGTTCTTCTATACAAAGATGTAATATTTTTCAACTGTAAAAACGTCGAGGTGAATGTAATCAGCTCATTTGACCGATAACAAATTATCAAACCGATTATTCGATATTGGTCGATCCGTTTCTTTAAATTAATGTAGAAAGCATATACTTTTCCTGAAGATTTGTTGACTGTAATAACTTTATTGCCATTCGATTGTAGCGAAGTTAAAATTAAATCATTATATATCCATTTTACGTCTTTAGATGATTCAGTCTTATCGGACGCTTTAGTTTTAAAATTTAATTGGGTGAATTCGGGATCCTTTGTAAATATATAACATCATCGTTCAAAACAGTGGCTGGGAAAGAATGTATCGGGCGTTTTTTTTTATTTTAGGCCTTGATGTAGGCATAACTCACGAACGGTTAGCGCTACAGACTTCAGACTTGGACCATAATTTTATGCAAATTGCACAACCATAAGTTCGAGTGTTCAAGGTTATTCAAGGTCAATTCTTTATTTGACCTCTAATTGACCTTGAAAGGTCATTTTCTGAAATTGCAATTTTTCTTACCCGAAGGTGTTAGTCACATGTTCATAACTCATACCATTGGAAAGGTGGAATGAATTTTTACTGATTAACTGCATGTTAAGTGATCACTCATATCCTTTAGCCAGTATGAGTTATGAACATGTGACTTGTGAATCGAAATTAAAAAACTGGTTAAATTGACTTGATTCATAGCCAATTGAGGGCAGCACAAAAGTCAATATAACCATAAGTTGGCACCTTAAAGCAACTCTAACCTGAATGAATATAAAAGTTAAACTGTTTTATTTCATTTGTTGACTTTCATTTGTTAACCTTTAGCCATCAATAATCAATATTTTATTGCCTAAAAATTGATTTCTTTCTTTGATTAATATTTTCAGAGAAATGATCGCACTTAAATATTATAAATATTTCAACTGACGCATTAACTTCTTAAGTCATCAGTAAAATTAGAACACAATTTTCCTTCAAGAGTTACTCATGAAATCCTTTTTTCCCATTCAAATTGCTCGTAAAAGTTGAAAAAAACATTCATCTCGATGAAGCGTCAAATGAGGGAAAACTGAAGATTGTTTATTCACTTTCAACTCCACGATCATGCCATCAGTACCGTCATCATCACTTGTTCATCTTCAAACCATCCTCGAAGTTTTACCTTTAAACTATGGAAGCTCACGAAAACTTACCTTACATAATGCAATGTGGAGTGATATTGGATCGAGTTGATGACACAGTCACAAGAATCACATCCAAAACAATTGCGTGAACTTGAGTCATAAAATTGACGTAAAATTATCAAATAAATTTCAAAATAAACTTGAAACTTCAGAAAACCTAACCTTTGATCGAAGTAAAGATTAATTTGAGCCAATTTCATTCAGTCAGAAAATTCATCCTCAAAATAAACAACCGACAATGCCTTAAAAAGATTCTAGGCAATGAATATTAGAAAATATGAGTTTTAATAAATTCTCATTGAAAAGACCTAAATTCATAACGAAAAAGCAATCGAAAATAAAGGTCCATTGAAACTTGAGTCAACCTATGTTAACATCATGACGAATCATCTCTAGTAACAGCATTGATTATTACAATATAATATAATAACTCTCTTCTCGTCAACTTTCCTTTTCTTTTGCGAATATCACATCTGTTTTCTTTCGTCATTCATCACATTAGAGTGATCGCTTGATGACCTTCTATGCATAAACAGTAGAGAGACTTCTAGTTTCTATTTGGTTATCGAATTCAATCATTCTTCATTGATAAACATACTCTGTTCCCGATTGTGTAGTTTTGATTGGTCTAGGAACTGGTAACTTATATTAAGGGAGATACACGGTCGATTGACATTAATGATAAACAAAACATTAACAGTATTAACTGAACACAAATGCCATTATTGGGTTGATGAAATAGAGACATAAAAATTAGCATAAATAACAGTATATTTAATAAAGCGGTCAAACTTAATAGTTTCAATTGACATGTAGACAAGATAATTAATCACAGAGCAATTCCATCTGGTGTTTCAAATCCGATGAACTATTATTGATTGATAAAAACAATCAAAAGCAATAATGATTCAATAACTCGGTTCAAGGTGTCTTACATTGAGTAGATATTTTTTATCTCATCTTTAGTAACTTGTTTTACTTCGAGAGCAACTGATACCAGAATTGAGTAAAGACTGTGTCAAAAGCAAAAGGACAGACGAATAAAACTTTAGACTAGAGAGTAAACTTTTTACTGGCTGCTATCAAAAAGATTTTAAAAGCTTTTTAGATTATTAATAATTAATATATTTCCTTTCTTTTGATGTTGATATTGTTGACCGTTGCAAGTTAAAAACGAGTCGAAAATTCTTTTTCCATTAAACTTACACAAGTATGTTTGCCATTCCCTATATTGGAGATGAAAAAAGACTCTAAGCATTTCGATGAGAACTTCGTGACACTAACAGGGCAAAACAGGGACAATAACCAACTGTTCGATCCTCGAGGCAACCAATCGAGCAATTCAGCAATGGCATTGAAAGCGCAATCTGGTTATGAACAAGTTTTTGGCTAACATAAAACAATCAAAAAACGTCAAACAAGCAAATAGTTCAGTGTGCCTCTGTAGTTGTGCAAAATTGCTGAAATTAACATTATCCATGATCATATCAACGGACTATATTTTATTTTTCATTTATGTATGCGAAAGCGCATAAATCGCACGGATTTCTAGCAATAAAAATCGAACTGAATAGTTCACTAAATTGTACATAATAACCTGAAAAGCAACCAGATTAACCAGAAAAAGATAACCAAACTTATAACAATTTATCGATACTCTTAATAGCAAGATTAGCTTTTTGCATCACTTTTTCATCCTACATGTTCAATTGCAAATAAAACGTCGAGTACTTTGCTTCATCAACAATTGACAATGCAATCAAATTAATAGGTGTCAATGTCAATTTTTCTGGATAAGGGTTAAAATGATATAATTATGAAAAGGGTGTTAATGGGATTATTTCTGAAAAATTTATCTCAAGATAAAGATAAAACACAAAATTAAAGGTTAATCAAAATAGAAGAGCCAATACAATAGACTGATTCATCTTTATCGTCATTTTATAACAATTTTCATCTTAATCTTCAGATAACTTTGTCAGAAATAAACATTGAAACCCTTTATGATGCAGAAGAATAAAGCAGGAGTTGAAATTGATACTTTCGTGTGTTTATCACTTTTGCTTGTCACTCATAAAATAATCATTCTTTTCTCACATAATTATCTTGATTGCTTTAATTGATTTACTCTTTATTAACGTACAGTAACAGCATTAAACGCTATCATATTAACAGGCCAAAACTGAGGCCGCTGTAATCTGCTAATTATCTTTCCAATCGCGAAAATGAACTTTCATCGTTTTTTTCACCATTCTATTTAGGGCATATTTCACTTCGTTAGATATTTCATATCCTTCTGGAATTGAAACTCGAAAATTTTGTAGAATTGAAACCAAATAAAGAAACAGTTCCATTAGAGCCAAATTTGCACCTGGACACATCCTTTTGCCACCACTAAATGACATTAAATTTGGTTGTTTGGCAACTAATGTCCCATCTTCATTGAGGAATCTTTCTGGTTTAAATGAATAAGGATCATTCCACAACTTTGGATCACGATGAACAGCCCAAAAGTTGAAAATAACTATTGCATCTTTAGGTATAGAATAGTTCATTACTTGTGTGTCTTGAGAAGCGCGTCTATGGACGTTGAGAGGAGCGATTGTTGACATTCGTAGAGATTCATAAACGAATGCCATTGTTAAATGCATTGAATTTCTGTCTGCATAATCAGGTTGACGCTCGAATCCAATAGTTTGCTTAATTTCATCTCGTATTTTCTGTTGATATTCAGGATAAGTGATTAAATATAACATGATAAAATTCAATACAAGTGTTGTAGTATCCGCACCAGCTGCGTAAAAATCAGCAGTATTTCGCCGCAATGTGTTCATATTGAAACTTGAATTGGGATCTTTTTGTTTATCCATTTCTTCCAAGAATCCATCGATATAATCTTCAATTTCATGAGTTGCTTTCTTTTCTCTATGTTTACCAACTTCTATTGTGACTTTCTTTTCTAGCTCTTCCGAGCTGCTTGTGATCTTATTGAGTTCAGAGCTGAATTGTGAAGCCAGGGAAACCAAAAAAGTTATCGAGGGCATAAATACGAATTTACTGAAGTATGAGGCATTTTCGACAAGATGCTTCACACTCCGACACATTTCACTTGCCAGCGGGTCATCATATTCAAAACGATGTCCGAACAAAAGGATTGATATATTATTCGCAACACTCAATTTAATCACTTCACCGAAATCAACTTCTGCACCATTCGCTGATTTTAGAGAGTCAATGAACATATTAATCTCTTGCTTCACTTTGTCTTCAAGCGTTTTTTTCCCGAAACCAACTTTCCGAAGTATTGTTAGAGCAACTCGTCTCTGTTGTTTCCAAGGTTCACCGGACATTTCAACTAATGACTGATCACGTTTGAATCCAGGAATAAAGCTTGTATTCGGACGAGCCAATAAATGATCATTCCTAAAAGCTTCTTCAATGGCTAGCGCATCGTTTATCACAACAACATCAAACTGGCCACACTTAAAGCTGAATACTGGTCCATACTTTTTACCCAATTCAGTAATTTGAATATACGCATCTTTCTTTATGAAGGGCAAGTAACCGACAAAAGGTAAGCCCCATGGACCAGGAGGAAGTTTTTTAAGTCGATAAATAAAGTTGAATAAATATTTGATCAACCAAACAGTTAAACAACCGAAAAAAATGTTTAATAAAGTTGGGTTTACGTTGAGAAACATGTTGATTACTCGATAGCAAGGAAAAGCACAATTTTATGAAATTGTTAGGCTGATACTGAGAGTGATTCACTTCAAAAACCTATGATAACAATGCATAAACTCACTCATCTCATTCAGCCAAATCACTTTCGGCTGAAACCAGAGTAGTAGTAAGGGTAGAGAGGTGCACCAGAGACAGGCAATAATTCTATCAACTGAATCACATTCATTAATTATATCAATTTTTTCTTGCGAAGGTATTTCACTTAATCTAATTTTCATTTTGATAAACAATTGATTGAAACACTTGCTATCGTTTGGTCGGCATAAGTTCGTTTGACCCCCTTCTTTTTACCTGCTTTTCCCCTTTAGTTTACCTAGATGGCAGTGATGATGGGAATGATGGGAAAACTGGAGCCAATGGAGCAGTTTACGATGAACATTGTCATTATGCATCAACCGAGATAGTTTCAACACCTACCCAACCACCAAAAAATGTTTTCAAACCCAAACCAAGTCCACCAGAAGTAAATTCAAAGCCGGTCTCAAAACTACCAGCAGCTAAACCAGGAGCTGATTTATTACCAGAAATGCATCCATCAGAGAAGAAAGAATCGATCAAAAGTGGATTACCCACAACCCCTAATGCAAACAATGTAAATTTGGAATGGAAGGTGAAAAAGCGTCCAGATGGAACCAGATATATAACTTGCAAACCCATTAGAAATCCGATATTGAAAGAACAGGCACAAATTATTAACCAGGAACGGCTAGGATTAACAACTGATGACGATGCAATGTCCGAATTAAAAGTGGGTCGTTATTGGAATAAAGATGAAAGAAAGAAGCATTCTAAATGAGCAAAAGATCGAAAAAGAAAAGAAATGTTATTAAGACAAATTAAAATGTGTGCTGTTAGAGAGCATTCAGAGGAAAGGGAACCAAGAGTTAGTAAATTTATAGAGCATACCTCGCATCATGGTGGTGGGGTGGGAAGTAGTGGTGGTAATCACTCCTCGTCTGGATCTAGTGGGTCAAATGCAAAAAACAGAGCAATTAGAGAAACATTAAAAGGTTGTGTCATTAAAGGCAATGTTTAAAAGATAGGCCTACTCATGGTTTTACTCATCGATCTTGTGCTCGATCTTTGAGTATTTTTCGATCCGCAGATCGAGATTGAAGATCGCCGATCTTGCCATCTCTTTACTGGGTTTTCATTGAAAAAAACGTGATGTTCGATCCTCGAGGCAAAGAACTGAAGATTCAAAAATAGCGTATTGAAAGTGACATCTGACTATGAACAAGTTTTTGGCTACCATAAAACAATCAAAAAACGTCAAACAGTCAAATGATTCAGTGTGACTCTGTAATTGTGCAAAATTGCTGAAATTAACATTATCTATCGTACAATCAACACACAAGCGTAAATTAAAATTTTTGCAAGAAAATCTGAATACATAGCTCTTCCTGCTTCCAACAGGACGATGATCCAAAACAAGAGCAGCTGACTGATAAGTCTATGACTCTTTAAACAAAAGTTAACGACTTGTGAATCGAAGTTAAAAAACTGACTTGACTTGATTCATAGCCAATGGAGGGCAGCACAAAAGTCAATAAAACCATAAGTTGGCGCCTTAAAGCAACTCTAACCTGAATCAATATAAAAGTTAAATAGTTTGATTTCATATACTAAATTTCACTTATTAACGTTTAGCCATCAATAATCAATATTTTATTGCCTAAAAATTGATTACTTTCTTTGATTAATATTTTCAGAGAAATGATCGCACTTAAATATTATAAATATTTCAACTGACGCATTAACTTCTTAAGTCATCAGTAAAATTAGAACACAATTTTCCTTCAAGAGTTACTCATGAAATCCTTATTTTCCCATTCAAATTGCTCGTAAAAGTTGAAAAAAACATTCATCTCGATGAAGCGTCAAATAAGGGAAAACTGAAGATTGTTTATTCACTTTCAACTCCACGATCATGCCATCAGTACCGTCATCATCACTTGTTCATCTTCAAATGATCGTCAAAGTTTTACCTTTAAACTATGGAAGCTCACGAAAACTTACCTTACATAATGCAATGTGAAGTGATATTGGATCAAGTTGATGACACAGTCACAAGATCACATCCAAAACAATTGCGTAAATTTGAGTCATAAAATTGACGTTAAATTATCAAATAAGTTTCAAAATAAACTGGAAACCTCAGAAAATCTTACCTAACCTTTGATAAAGATAAATTTGAGCCAATTTCATCAGTCAGAAAATTCATCCTCAAAATAAACAACCGACAATGCCTCCAAAAAAATCTATGCAATAAATAATAGAAAATGTAATTTTTAGAAATTTCTCATTGAAAAGACCGAAATTCATAGCGAAAAAAGCTCTTTGGATGCGTCTAAATGAGCAATCGATTGCAGCCCAGGCTAAGGGTAACGAAATATTCAAAACATTCTTTGGTGGACGATATTTGATTCTGTTGATGGGTCTCTTCTCAATATGTACTGGTCTCATTTATAATCTCATTCTCCGAGTCATTGAACATTTTCGAGTCTTCCTGGAAAGCTACAAAATCGGTCAAAACAAGGTTTACCTGTTAGTCGGTGCATTTTTCGATGCGAAATGCGTGTGTTTAATTCAATCCAAAGCCTAAAGAAAATGAGGAAAATAAAATATTCTTGAATGAAAGTTGTTTTCATGATAAAATTGAGAGAAAAACAAAAGTACAGAACATCAATTTCAAGACATACTTTATCCTTAATGCTGATTAATTGTGCGATTGAACACTTTAATTACTGAAGGCTAAACCTGATTGTTGGTCACAGAGAAACTTCCTCATAATTCTGAAAAAAAGAGAAAAAATATGATAAAAAATTTACGAGAAATGGTACCTTAAATTTTGCCTGTTTTATCGATCAACTGATTTGGAGTGTTTCCATTTTTTGAGACAAAATAATTGTATTCAACAAGTCTATTTGATTAAAGTTAAACTGTTGAAGCTTTCATTACAATATTGTAATTTGGATGTTGGCCAAGATTACGAGTGTATAATAGACTGGATATTGCAAGTTATCAACTTCCTCACTCCTAAAAATAAGATCACCAACATTTTCGCCATCTTCCTCCGCATCTTTCCTCTGATCAGATTTTCATTTTTTCTGCTTCCTTAACATTGCCAAAACATTTTGCTCTCGTCTCTCTGTAAAAATCTTTCAACTGCTTCGCCATCATCATAACAAGATTAGACTTACTGATGAAAACTGTGTCTTCAACTTGGATTATCCAATTTGCCTTACCTATTAAATAATAATAATAACAATAAATGCTCAATTAGTTTCATCGGACAACGGACAGTTCAACATTATTGGATAGTAAAATTGTTTTCATTTGTTATTGTATGTTAACCGGTATTTCAATTGATTAATCCTGCCAATTGGTTTTGTTAACTAAATGGGCAACAATTTTATCGAGGAAAAAATGAAGGTGAGTAAGATTTATTACTATTTTTCAATAAATAGCCAATCAGTTGATGATTATTGTTGAACCAATTGGTGATTTATCAATTCACTAAATGGGTTAATATAATATTTTACTAATAACAAGACAAGACAGTAAAGAGTAAAATGTAGAGTATAAAATATTGAGTACAGTTTAACAATAAGTCATTCAAATTACAGTATATGTTCAATATAATCATTGATCATATTAGTTAATTATTAATAACGATAAGGATGTATACAGCATTTAACAGGACAATTAACCGAAAGATGGATTTACATTACAAATTGTGAACCTAAAAAAATGGGAACACAATGAATGTAAAGACAAAATTAGATGGACATTTGAATTGATTGATTCAATATTGAATATTGAATCAAATTGTGAACACAATTTTGAGAGATTGTATTTTAGTCAATTGTTACAACAGATTTGATGGATAATTGAAAGTTGATGAAAATGATAATTAAAAGTGTTTTGTAAAGCAGGGAAGGGAAATGGCTGAATATGGAAGAAGCTTTAGTTAAATGAATTGAAATGATGAATCAATGCTGATTAACTTTCACTTGTTCAGATAACCGAAAATAAAACGAAGGCTTTAACATAAAACGTTATCACTATCAAGATTATCATACGATTATATATATTTTAACCTGTATTTCACGCTTTCATTATATTGGGTCAGTGTTTTGCCAGTTTTATCCAACCAAGGAAAGGTGAAAGATGATGATGATGATGATGAGATATACAAGGGAATGGATTGTGAAGATGAAGAGATGGTGATAATAATGATTAAGTTGAGAGTGAAAGAGAGGAAGAAAGGAAAGGAATGGAGAAGAAAAATGGCGATAAAAGAATGAAGAAGGAATGAAGATTGGTGGGTTACACGGTTATGTGGTTATATGGTTTTGTCTGGCTTCATCCTTTAGATTTACCTTTCATTATTATCATCAACGCTTCAAGAAGTTTTCAAGTTATTTTGTGATTCTACAGCTTCTTTAGACTGTGAAAAGGTTGTTTTCAGGGTTACCTTTGATCACCATCATCATCATCATCTACATCATTGGGATTTAAGATTAACATCAAACTTTTCTCTGATTCCAAAATCTTGAATCTTCTTCTTTCTTCTTCTTCTTCTTCTGGTTAGGAGTTGGACAAACACCAAACAGATGAATGATAAGTTATCATTAAAGGATAATGGTGATGATGAAAAAAAGAGACTTTCCTTAATTGCCAGGTCCAGTGTTATTACTTTCAACTGTTGACTTGCCAATGTACATGCAAGTTATCAATTGAAATTGTTCAGTCTCTTGTTATCATCCTCAGAAAGAGATAGACAGAGGGAGAGAGAGGAAGAGAGAAACAAGTTGAAACTGATTGACATTTTTTTTTCAGCCGTTGTTTAAGTTTGGGTTTGCCTTTATGTTGAAGGTGAAAGTTGTCTTGGTTATGGGTGACTGATGATGATGGTAATCATTGTAATCATCTTAACATAATTATTATTATTTATTAAATTAGAGTTTCTCCGTTTTGTCATTTTTTTACGTTGATTAACAACATTTTATCTAGTTGATGGTTTGGTATGAGAGATGATTCGAGTTTGAATGTTGAGAAAGTTGTATTTCATGTGTTGGACCCATTGGTAGAGTTGATAGTGGAAATGGATGAATGAGGATGATGATAATGATGAAAAAGAGTTTGGAATTGGGTTTGGATTGGAAATCTTTGAGTTTTTGGCTTCTCGTTTCACTGATTTTCTTGATTACATTTTAAGTTACATAATTGGTTAAGACGGTGATGACGAAGGTCTGATGGTAAAGGTGAGAATCATGATGAGCAGGATGGTGAAGAAGAAGAAGAAGAAGAAGATCAGAATGATGAGACTGAAGATGGTGAAAGAGAAAGTAAAGAGACCGTAGCTGATTTAAAGTCCATTCTTAAAGTTACCAAATTCAAGAATTGTTGATCAAAAAGGAGAAGCTTAATTAATTGATGAAGCAAACAACAAATATAGTTTGCTTGGTTGATTGTGAACAACAGCAACGATCAACACAGTAATCAACAATCAGGCAGCAACAACAATGGTACCAACAATAACAAAAAGATCAACAAATTTGGCAACAAATTGTGTGAGATTAAGCCAACTTGGAACTTGATTACTTGATTCTTAATCATCATCATCATCATCATCATCATCGTTTTCAGAATAAATCAAATCGTAACATGTTTATGCTATTATTGGTATGTAATAGAAAACAAGGAAAAATGAAGATAATGAAATTGATGAAAATGATGGTCACAATCAATAAAATATAAAAATACTTTGACTACACAAATTGATCACAATAAGAAGATGAAAGACAGTAACTAAACATATTTAAAAATGAAACGTAATTTGGCTGGGTAATTTGATTGAATCCAATTGATTTCAAGTCCTCTTAACAGCCTTTTGCCGTTTGAATAAATGATGGTGAAAGTGAATTATGAGAAATTGAAATACAGAAAATTGTGAACACAAAAAGAGAGAGAAAATTTAGAAGAAAAAAACTGATTTTCTGATCAAAAATTGATTTCGGGTTAAAGGCTGATTTGTGAGGTGAATGAAAAAAGAAGTGATTTTCAACAAAAATGAATATGAAAAATGTTATATAAAAAAAAGGGAATGAGAAAAAGATTGAAAGACTGATTAGGGTTGCCATAACAATGAGACTTGATGTCTCGACTGTGAACAATTAACCAATAGGTTAAAAGCAAATGTCTCTGACCCTAGCCGGTAACAGTAAGAAAAGGCAAAACCAGAAAACAAAAGTAAACTCTTTCTCATAACGTTAAGTTTAACCGATTTTGTAACTTGGCACTTTATTTTCATCTGTGAATTCATATCCATCATCTTATTTATCATCTTTCAATAAACTCACTCAACTCCTCTAATAACACCTGACTAAGGAGAGAGAGAGAGAGACAAATGGTGAGTCTAAACATCTGTCTTTCCTCGAAAAATGCCTTAAAAATGCCAATGTCTTATAAATGGTGACTGGTGACTTGGGGGTAACAACTCAGCCATTTTGGTTTCTAGCAGCCAACGAGATGATAAAGTTACCTAGTGGCTTCTATCTTTCAACTTGTTTCAACCATTTCTCTCTCTCTTTCACCTCTCTTCCTCTTGTCTTCCTCTTATCTTCCTCTCTTTCTTTTTCTTCCATTTCTCTCTTTCATTTTTTTTTCTCTTCTCATTTTAAAACTTCTATTTCTCTCTATCAAATCCAATCTCTAACCCAATACATATCTTCTTTCCTCTCTGACCAGTCTTTGCTCCTCTTAACCGGTTATTTGCTCTCCTCATTCTCTCCCCCATTCAACCTCCCTCTATCTGTTTATCTCTCTCTTTCTCTCATTCTGTCTCTCTCTTACTCTTGGCTCCTTTTCATCCAAAATTCTTGATACTAGTTTTGAAGGGTCAAATAGTTGTTGTAAGGGAAGAGAACAACTTGACTCATAGTTTGGTCCTTTTTTTATTATATTATAAATATATCTTGCATTTCTTACAAAGAAAAAAGGTGAAAACTCGTGTTTCCCATCAACAAAATACCTTTACACAAATCTCTATTATTGCCTTACTTTAGTCTTTCTAGTCTTTTACTCTTCCATGTTACATATTTTTGTTTACCTTTGTTTTTCCCATCATCAAATCCTTTAACTAAAAGACTATGTTTTACAACAAATTTACGGATATTTTGTTCTTCACTTGTGACACATTGAGCTGATTATTGTTATTGTGTGTTTTCCTTCTTTTTATTATTAACGCATTTCGGATTACAATCATTTGTGTGTTAACCTGATATTTGACAATTTAAGGTTATTAAATCTACTAATAATTTATCAACATACTTCATAATCATCATCATCTTAATCATCACCATCATTTTCATCAATCTTTATGCATGTTCCTTTGTAAGTGATGTTTAACGTTAAAATGGATAGGATGACACAAACATTGACTTGTAGGGTTCAATATCTAAACGATATTGATCCCTTTAGAGCCTCAACTAATTTCCCTGAGCCACCAAGACCTCCATTACACTCATTTAATGTAAATATACCATTAGTTAATCAAATTGCTGGAGTACACCGTCTTCTTCAAGCACCTCACAGAGTAAGTAATCAGTTAACAATTTCAATTAACCCCAAACAATCATTCCCTTTCCAGAGTAGCTAATCTAAAGTTGTTAGAGTAACAGACTTTTTAGAACCACTTAATCAAAGAGTTCTTAAGAATAACAATTTCAACCGATTAACGGAAAGATAGTTTGAATAATTTACACATCCCAATTGACAACAATCAATTCACCTTGATTATTATCCCATTATTTACCATTTAGTAAACCCAATGTCAGCCGTTTTTCTGGTTATTTTGTCATCTCTTCTAGAATCCTACTTTCCATAGTAATAGCGTTACGAGGAAACCAGCGATTGAAAATTACTCATTGATATTTGATTTATAATCTCGTCTTTTTGTTTGATCAAATTACAATTTAAATCAAAGTCAATTCAATTTACACGTTAGTCTGTTTCGCAGTGTGTTAATTGTAAACATTAATTTCTCTTTTCTCATTGTTGTTGATTCAGTTTGCTAACATTTTCACATGTAACTTTCAATTATTAACCATTGTGTTTCACACTTGCTTTTAGGTTCCTTTTTTTCGCAATGCAACAATCCTTATTATGTAACATCACAATTAAGAATAATTATTGTCTAAAACTGTCTCACTTTCAAGGTTAACACTGTACTAAATTCAACTAATCGATGTTTCAATTGATGTGTTTAAATGTTTAACACACCAAAACACGTTCACTTAGACAATGAAAAAAGCGCAACTGTAAATTGCTGCCGACAGAAACTTTCGCTTTCACATTTAACCATTCATAAAGTTGATTCAAATTAACCCATCATGTTGACGATCAACAGCAACATCAATTATTGCAACAATTATTTCTTGCTTTCATTCCAACCAGTCTGCAATCAATTGAACTTCACCATTTGATGCTCAAAAATTGAAACAATTTTTCTAACCTTTCATACTTTATGGTTAAAAATTCAAGGTAAATCTCAAATTCAGCCAAATGGAAGTCAAATTAACGCTTTCATTTTT
Source organism: Tetranychus urticae (assembly GCF_039701765.1). Taxonomy (NCBI): domain Eukaryota; kingdom Metazoa; phylum Arthropoda; class Arachnida; order Trombidiformes; family Tetranychidae; genus Tetranychus; species Tetranychus urticae. The sequence continues at coordinate 15,419,387 of NC_142958.1, read as the reverse complement.
TCTTATTGAAAACTAAATTGTTGGGCGAGACTAACCAATTTTTACCTTCTTTTAATCATCCAAATTTTCCATCAAATTACTGTTGGTTTAGTTTACAATCGGAATGTGTAATCAAAGTGGTTAACCAAAAATTAGTCAAAAAAATGATCAACTTAATAATATCAATGCATAAAGGCCAGAAAGCAAACACAAAAGTTGGGTTTGAACATTGAGTTGAAGGTCTAACCAGCAAAAAGTTGCCATTTCAATTTATCTTGATAATAGATGAGAGAGTTTGATTGAAAAGTGAAAGAGTTAAAATTAAATGGCCAAAATTTGAGCCAATTTCAGGAATGAAATACAATACTGAACATTTAACTGAAGAATGAGAAAGTTTCCCGAAAACAATGTTAACCCGAATTAATGTTTAAAACTGATAACTTTTTCCATATATTTAGCTACTTTATGTTTATTGTTAATGATGTTATCATTTTATATTATCATCGATATCGTCATCATCTGATGTCATTATTTATCAATGTATACATTCAAACATTTAATAAATGAACTTTTTGTTTCTATCAACTTTTCCAAGTATTGTTCAACTGGAAACCTTTTTTTCCTCCATCTCTTCATCGTCTTTCATGTGAAACATTTCAATTTGAATTTTTTGTTTTCCATATTTCATGGTCCCTTTCAATTTTCATCCTGAAAGTGTGTCTTTCAATGTTTTACTTTTTTTTGATTGTCTTTTGTTATCAATGAGTTTTCAGTTTTCTCAACTTTCCATCATTCAACAAATTTTCCCTTTTTCTTTGACTTCATTTCAATATTGAAACGTAATTTCATGATATTATACACCTCATTTTTTGTGATATATTTGCAAGTTACTTGATACAATCACGAATCAAGCTTTACCTTTTTATTAATGAAACTTATTGATTTATTTATCATCATTTGTATCATCGTTGCACAAGTTTCATTTCAGATAAACTTAGATGATGGTAACATGAAATGGAAGAATTTTCAGCTTGAAATTATTCAATTTTATCGTTAAATATGCCTTTCCATGCCCATTAAGATATTGACTTATTTCTGGTTTCAATTTGTCAACAGTTAAATTCAGGTTTTTTCAGACTAAAATTAGTTTCAACTTTGAATTCAACTTTTCATTTTCACATTCAAAGCTTTTTTGTTAATCATTTGACAGTCAATTGTTAGTTTAATTTTGGTTAACTTGATCGACTCAACTGTCAACAATTTAGTTGATCAACAGAGTCAATTGTAAACCATCAAAAACTGGTTACCTTGAACAATTATTTTCTCAAATCATAAGAAGCATTAAACGTTTAAACAAGAGCAATTTAAACTTATTAAAATAATCATTTTTGATACAATTATTTTTACCCTTTTTTCAACTTGCAACCATTTCTTGGTTAAACAATTTTGTTTCCTTATTCATCACCATTATAATCATGAAATCCGTCATTATCCAACATGATGATCATTTTAATCTGATGGTCATCATGATCAAAATGTGTGCTATCCACACATTTTTGTCCACTTTTCTGTCTGATTATAATCATTAGTGTGATTATTATTTACGCTAACAATGACCAGAATAAGCAAAACCCAAAAAGCCTTTTTATATATATTTGTAGTTAAAGTCAACCAAATGTTCACTTTAATTAACAAATATAAAACCTACCATTTAACTATGAAAATAGTAGTTAGACTTGTTAATTGTCAACTGTTAACTTGTTTAATCATTGAAACACCAGAAATTGTTTTAATTATTTCAACATTTAGATTAACTTAACTCTTGTGGTCATTGGGATGCATCAAGAGAGGTTAATAAATAATATCTTTAATCATATAAAAATACATTTATTTGAATAAACTCACGCAAGGAAATGAAAAGGTAAAAATAAGGTTCATAACTTTCAATCTCAACATTTAATCATGAAAAGAAACGAACAACAAAATTGTGTCTAAACAGATGGACCAAGTTAATGATAACTGAATACTTGAGAAACAGCAAGTTTTTGGTAAATTATTTGAACGGCAAAACTTCGGTAGCTTTATGTTGAACTTTACCGAATCTCACCTGTTGAGTTACATTGAATTTTTCATTGTATTTTCATTGAGTTTCTCATCTTGTTTTAATCATGTAATTCAGTCTCAATCAAGGACGCACCTTAATTTAGTCGATAATTACGTAGTTTTGCTGCCTTTTGCATTCCTTGTTGTTGCTGAACATTACGATAACGTTTACAGGTTTAAGCTTTTAAACAATTTTACCGTTTTAACAACTTTTGTTAAGTACCTTTGAAGGGCAAAATTCATTTTTTTTCATTTGTGATGAAAAATTATTCAATAAATGGTTACTTGAGATATGTTCAATTCAATCATCAATGACAATTATTTCAACAATTATTGTTATTATCGTTTTGTCTTGGGTGTGTAAATTGTTATCATTGTTGCCGGTATTGCCGGAGTTTCCTTTATTATTCCCATTTCAATATTATTCAATGGATGTCAACATTGAATAGTCTTTGTACTTGAATAGTGATGATTTTTCATCCATTTACAATCTTACATTTTTTACTCTTTGTCTCTTGTTCATGGTAATATAATCATGATTAAAAATGAATAAAAAAAATTGAAAGCGCTTATATCATGTTTTACTGTCATTTCCAATAGCCGGAAGTTTTAATCAATTTCACTTGCTTGTAACCAAATCCAATGAATCAATATCATGTTACTCAATTTTCTCAGCAATTTGAATTACACTTGAAACGTTTTTTTTCCTTCACGTTATTTACCGCCAATTAGATCTGATCATTGAGGTGAATCAAACAAAATTGTAAAACAAGACCAAGACTGTTAGCTATGTTAACTGATCATTTCACTGTTGATTCAATTGTTTTCTTGTGGATGGAAAACATGATGATTTTCATGAGACGGTGAAAAAAATGGATGAAAAAAAAGTTAATTGAATGCAATAACATTGAACAATTGTTTGCTTAAATAACTTGATTAACCTTGAATAAAAAAAGAGCAACAAATCACAGAATTGATGTTAAACTTCCGGTTAATTAGGATAAAGCAAAATTTAAAACTAATTACAAGAGTTATCCTGATTCCCTGAATCGTGATTAAACCCAATCAACTTTATGATTAATGGTTATGAGTAAAGCGCTCTCAGTAAATGAATTTGCAATGAAATTGAAAATTTAAATTTTTCCAATTGTCTTTTGTCACCTAAAATTGAATCTTTAAATTAACTTTTTTCTCAATTTTCTCATTTTTTTCAGCTTGATGATTGTTCCTTGCAATTGTATAAACATCAAGGAAATGATAATGCCATTGAATCTGATTGCTATGGACCTTATCTTGATCCTGAACTGACAATTAGTGAACAATCTGAAGACTTTGAAGGATTCAGAGACAAGTAAGTATTTCACCTTAAATCGTTTTATTAAATGTTAATCATTTTGTCTCTTGGATTATTTTGCAGTCGTAAAAATGCAATTATCCTTCGAACCCGATTATCTGTTCGAGTTCACTCAATTATCGGTAAGTTTTCCATTCGTTTACTTCTTACAATTGTTATCAATCAAAAAACTACAAATCGAGATGAGAGATTCAACGGATTATTTAATTGCAATTGAAATCTGTAAAGTCTAACATTGAATTAACAAGGAAGAAGCAAAGAAAAATTTCTGTTGAAACAAAATGAAAGTGAAGTTATTAGGTTACTTTTATCATTTATACCTTTTGCTATTCTCATTATCATCACTTAACCAGGTAACCTTCATCCTTGTGCCTCAATAATACCTGATACATCAGTAAATAATGGGTTATCTGTTGTGATTTAAAAGCTATTTTATAAACTTTCAAATACAAGTAAACTTATTCATTTGTAGGTTTTGAAACATTTTTATTCAGAAAATATCATTTTTCTTCATGAAAGTGATAGTCGATTGATAATATTTATTTATAACATTCATTAATAATCACTGTTTAGCCATCAATCCTTTCTTCCGTTATTGATACTTTTAGGTTATTTCAATCAGTTAACTTGAAAAAATCATGATTCAAGATGAACTACTAATGATAAGGTTAGAAGAGAAAAATTGAAGAGAAATTTTCTTATCCTGATTTTGTTTCTCAATGTTTTCCCGGTTAAATTGATTATTCAATTTTTTATAACCAGTTTTTTTGCCTTTAAAATTGGTCGATAAAAGGCCAAAGATCTAGTTGAATAACTTGTTGATACGAGTTGAAACTTGGGAAAAAATGCATCTCAAGATTAACCCAATTAAAGTGAAATTTCATCTTTAAAGGCAACTTTATTATTCCGCATCAACTTTTCACTGACTTATCATCTTAATTGATGTTCAATTCCATAATATACCGATCAATATTTAACCGTAAGCTATGAACCCAAATTGTCAATCAAACCTAATGTTTGTTTTTGTGTGTGTGTTTATAAGGTGAACTCAATTTAATTGTGATTTTAGTTTCATGCTTGTTGACACGTCATTAACATTGATAATAACTGGTAATGTTGATAATTCAATATTAAACGCAATATCAACAATAAATCATGATTATAACCTCTCAAGGCAAGAAAAAGGCAAAAATGGCAAAACAAAAGCCTAAAAATGTTTACGATAAAAAAGCCATCATTATCCGGATCTTTTTTTCTCACCTTGATTTGTATTGCAATTTAGGTTAAAATTGAGTGAAAAAGTCAAACATTAATTGTAATGAAAGCTGCAAAATTTTCAAATGTTACCTGAACATTTCCACCAAAATAAAACCTAAAAAAAGGTAAACATTTTTACCCATTAATTAGCCAACATCAAGCTAAACATTTCACTGTTTTCCCATTGAACTTGCTTTATGCAACTTTAAATGGAGATTTGGTTATTGGAAATGTTCATCGGTTAATTTGATTATTTTTGGATTGTTTCAACAATTTATCCGTTTTAAATGCAATTGTCTAACTATGTAACTTCATAGAGGTTCAATTTAAACTCAATTAAGCCCTTACCTTGCAAAGGCCAGTTAATAAAGTTACAACTATAATTAAGTTAACACGCAATTTAACATGTAAAAACACAACACAATATATAAAAATTATTATAAAGTAATCACATTTGTATGGAAACTGGAAAAGTCAATTTAAAAGGGCAACATTACCCGTTCATTGGAACTGATTGACTGTGTAAAAACGATGATGAGTCTATTATCATGAGATTATATTATTGATGGTGATTATCATTTGTGACGATGAAACTGGTTATTTCAATATTCAACTTGATATTAAGTTTCCCTTCTGGTTTAAAGGTAAAGAATCTCAACCTTTTTTTTCAGTATTAATGTATTGATGAGTTTCACATGTTATCTTGAACCAGGAATATTGATGAAATAATCATTGAATTATTGATTATGATTTCACTTGAAAGACTAAATGATGCAAATAAAACGAGAAACAAAAAAATAAAACCTTAAACCTTGAATGTAACTTAAGAAGACAATGTTGACCTGACTTTTCGGCTAATAAGATAATAACCCTGAAAATGAAGACTAATATTTGCTGAATCAAGAAAAGATGAATTGCTCTTTAAATAATGGTTAATTCTTGATAATCTGATAACAGATTTAGTTAATCACACAATTTTCGTTGAATAGGAAGAAAAAATGATGAATCTTGATATACGATACTCTGATCAATTGGTAATCAGGCAACATTAATCATTTGAGCTTAATTTTGATTCCTTCAGAATCTGGTTATTTCTTTATAAATGTTTAAAGCATGTTTAAAATGTAACTGTTATGGTAATCATGAACATTATTGTTGACCAGATGAACTCATCAGATTTATCGATAATCAAATGCAAATAATTGAGAGCAGCTTGAAACAAAAGGATAGCAATGAGAAAAGTTAACCTTAAAATTAAAACAATCATTAGTCTTTAATTATCTCATCATTTGGTAATTTGCAAATTAACATGAGGGTTGATAATGAAAATTGAATTTAAATGTTTTTTTTCTGATTGAAAAATGTTTAGTTTCAATTATTGATTCTTAAGGCGTTGGTTTATTGCATGTGAAATTAATGCCTCGAGTTGATGATGTTATTGAATTGTGATTTTGGGTTCATTTGAAATTCATTTGGCTTCATAACAGTTTCTGTTAATTTTTCATTTAATCATTTTACGTTAGTTGAAGTGGCTGTGAGTTTTGCCAAAAAACTACTGAATCAGTGAGTAACTCAGATGACGAACAACAGGAAGTTCTTGGTGAAAAATATGCAATTATTCAACAATAAGTTTCATCACAACTTAAAGATGAAATTCTTGCCAAAAATGATTAAGGAATAAGGAAATTGAGAGTGAATTTCAATTATCTGACTCATGGAATTTCACATTTTCTCGAAACATAATGATTCTCTGTCTAATTCAGTCGTAAGCAATCACAATGTATCGTCTTTAGCAGCTTAAACTCGGAAAGGATTAAAACACCAATTTTCAACATCAATGAACTTGCGAGAAAATTCAAGTCAAAGATGATTAAAACCAATATTTGAATCTCAAAAGTTCGGAATTCTTAAGCACTGATATCCAATTTAAGGTTAATTCAATTGTTGCTATCAAATGATCAGCCTTCGCATTGAACTTCACTTGTGTTGATAAAAGTAAATCTGAGCCATTGTTGATTGTTTTAGCATTTGAGGTTCTTTGAATGAAAATCTAATTTAATTGCTAATTTAGCATATTTATTGCCAATTAGCATATTCTTGTTATTTAAATTCATTTTTGTTCTTAACTTTTTATCTGTTGACAGATTTTTATTGTTGTACGTTTCATTACTGTACCTGATTAACTTTAGTAATTAACCGATTTCGCATTCTCTGTTGATCTAATTATTAAATAATACTGTTGATAATTAGTTATTAACAATATAACAGTTTAATGAAAACTGTGCCAACTTTGATTTGTTGGTTTATATCAGTCAACCTTTGACTTTACTATCTGCCAACTTGAGTTCAGAATTTTTCTCTCTCTCTTACTTTATTGTTGCATAGATTCTGAATCAGATTCATGTGCTGTTCAATTGTTGGATAATTATTATTGTGATGCAAAGTTGATCAAAGTTGATTGTGATTGCTCCAGTTGAACAGTAGAATGCAAAAAAATTGAGCACAAAATGGTCAATATGAATATCTATCAAGTTTACTCATTTTTACTTCATTTTTTTTCTTTTACTTTCTGAACAAATTTCACCTCCAACCATTGATGTTATCTGATTGATTTTGTTAATATGCTTTCAATTGTCGTTGATCTGAACGAACAATTGATGCTTTTTGTTCTCAATTAGTGATAAAGGCCGAACTGGCAAAGTCTGATGATGGGCAGTTTCGGTGGTTTTAATCAAAGCCGAACAACTGTACAAAATGTTAGTCTAAATTGATAGTTGATTTACGTATCAAATCGCGTAATTGTATTTCACTATCATTATCATTAGTTGACTACAATCAAGTTATTCCTATTTCCGTAATTTGTTAACTATTGTTTGGTGTTGTGTATGATTTTTATCAACTGAATGCAAGAAGAAGAAGAAGAAGAAGAAAGTACAAAATTGTTGAACAATTTGTGATAGGAAACAATACTAAGCGTGACTTGGCTTTTGAAATAAGATCAAGGATTGGAAATGCGAGTTGAAGCTGAAGGTGAAGAGGATGAATGTTCAAAAGTCACATGAAGCTTGAAAAAAAAGATGAACATGAGATATTAATGATGATAGGAAAAGATTAAACTTTTTTGACTTGTGATTAAAGCTTTGTAATGCAAAGCGTTTCAACATTGGTCAACAATGAGACTCTTGAAGGAAAAACCGCCCATTCCAAGCTGACCCTTAAAGAGAGTCTCATGCTGTCTTTGTTCATTTCTCATGATGACCTGAAACATCTTCTCTCTCTCTCTTTTTTCAGGGTAAAAGGGCGATTCCTCATTCAAATAGTGCATTGTGAATAATGTAAAGTTTGTTGTTGATGATGTTGATGATGATGCATATAAAAACTTTGACAATCAACTGAACAATGTTATTTCTCATATGATGATGGATCATTCAATTTTTGTGTCTAACTTGATTGCCAATCATGATGATTATCATGATAATCGTTTGTATCAAGTGAACATGAATATAATCAAATATAGCAAACAATGAAAGCAAACAAAGTTATCATCAAACTTAATCCGACCAATTTTGCCTTCTGATCCAGTTGATTTATCCTAATCCTTATTCATTTGTTCAATTTCAATGAAATAAGTTTCAAAATGAGCAAACAGTTTGTATCTAAAATTGCATTTGCAACATTCAAGTGAAGTTTGCAAAAAGAGGGAAAAAAATTGTTGACAATTTTCATCAATTCAAGTTTCAATGATGAGGCTGAAATTGTTACCTTTCAATGTTTACCAAGATTCACATCAAGTCATCAACAAAAGCATTTTGATGTGTCAGGTGAATCGGAAAGTCCAAGTTGATCAATAGTGTTGGTTAATGATATTTGATGATGGAAATGAATCAAGTAAACAATTCAACTTGAGATAACAGGGAATCATGCAAACACGCAACAGTACAAAGATATCAAACTGTCCATCAGGAAGGGTTAAAGAAGGTCCAAGGTGCCCGTTTGACTGGCAACTTGTTAACCTCGCCGTCAAAACCTTTTTTTACGGTCAAATTGTTTACCATGATGGTCATCATTATCATGGCTATTAAACCTCATCACTATCAAACTTTATCACTTTCAGCGTTTTCATCAACACAACTCATCAATTGTTGATATTTTTTTTGAACTTTGAAAAGAACTAAAAAAGGTAAAAAAATATTAATTCAACTTTTCAAATTCATTTGCATTTTCCTTGACTGGTTAATAACATTTTGATGATTGTCTGTTGCTGATACCGATGACGATAATAACACTTTGTTAATCATAAGACACTTTTGGACTATGAAAAGGTATAAAAATGTAATTGTTATTCAATGATGCCGAGTAAATGATCTCACCAAATCTCTTCCTCATCTTTATTATCATTAATATCATTTTTATTCATTTCAATCTTATTGCATCCAAATCTATTTGTGTAGGTTAATTTTGATAGGCAACTTTACTCACCTTTGATACCATTTTTGTTTTGTGTGTTTGAATTACGGAAATGCAACATTTGTAGATTTTGTTCTGTTGCCTGATAATTTATCTCATGTTAATGTGTCTGAATGTTGTGAGGGTGAAGATGAAGGTACAACCGGTACTTATTTGCACCAACCATCTTGATCGTCATTGGGATCAATTAAAGTTGATGAAGATGATATTATCTTATTAACGGTTAAACTAAACTTGTGATAGATGAAACAATATGAACAGAATAGAGCACGATTAAGATTAAAATCACGTTATTAATCTTTGGAATCTCAGAGAATCTTATTTTTTCTTCTTCTTCTTCATCTTCTTTTCTTCATCATTATCATCATCAACATCGCCATCATTATCTTAATCTTGTTGATGAAAATCTTGTGAAAGGAAGAGTGTGAAAAGTGGATGAAAATGAGAAGAAGAAGAAAAAAGGTGAATTCTGAAAAGGTTCTTTGTTTGGTGAAATTTTCTCATGAATTGAAAATATATATTTATATATTGATGATTAGGTTTGTCTTTTGTTTAATTATCGTTACTTGATTGTGTTTCTCATGTGTGTGTGTGTGGATATTAATCAAATAAGGAGAGCGCGTAAATGATTATGATAACATAATAATGAAAGGAATAGAAACACAAAAAGAAGTTTAACTTTTCACTGTTCATCTACTCAACTGATGAAAGGTAACATCAAACTTATTCAGATTGGAATGTCCCTAAGGCTGTTTACAACAATCATGGCGTTAACATGCAATAATTATAATACTATTATCATTACTATTATTATTATTATGTAGTTTGAGGTGCAACAGGTTACCATCAAGGCACATATCTACATACACATCATTTAATCTCGTTTTTATATCCAATGATTATCCCCAAAGAAATCAAACTGATTTTACATTTGATTTTTTTTGCAAATGATTACCTGTGAGGTGATATGATAATGAACCTTCATTTGTAGTTGCATCAATTTACATACTTGACAATTGTTGATCAATCCAATTGACCCCAACCAATTCGCTGACCCCTTGTTCAATTGCAATTAAATATTTCATCGACTCTTAATCTTTATTTGCACAGCCTGTTGTACAACAATTAAGTTAACAATTGATTTGACTTTTTGTTTTCTCTCTCTCTCAAAAAAATGTATTTACTTTTTACAGAAAGGTTGCTCAATTCATCGGGAGGAAGTTTAAGACGAGCTTTGTTTACACTTAAACAAATATTCCAGGTAAGCAAATCACCTTTTGCCAACTTGATCCAAAATTATCATCAACTATTGCAATTATTTATCAATATTTTACTTTTCATTCAATTGCAATATTTTCATTTGTAACATCTTTAATTGTTGTTGGTTTACAAAAATGCAAAACTCACATTTCAAGTAAATGAGTAAAGAAAAGCAAAAATTTTCAACTTTTCTTGTTCATCTTTCAAATGTAACCTTTTGCTGGTTACAATGCACAAAACAATGCAAAATGCAACTAATTAACAGTCCAATTTAGAGTTTACCTTTTTTTTCAATGTTAGTGTAAAAAATAGCAAAAAATTGAACGGTTATGCATCAAACAAAAGTTTAACCTAGAAACAGGTTAATTTACGAATCAAATTAAAAAAAGAGAAACAAAATAAAACAAATCTTCTTCCTCATCACTTTTCACTCTCTTCATCTTCATCACCATCACCTTCCTCCTCCTCTTCCTTCTCTCTCTCTCTATACCTCACTCTCTGTTCCTTACCTGTTAATCCTCATCTTGCTCTTAACCACATAGTTGTACTTATTTTGCCTGTTATCTGAAAATGAAACGTCATAATATTGAGTTGAGGCCAATTATATGATAACAATGGACTGGGAATGCTTAACCTGATAACATTTATGTATATATATTATGTTATATTATTTAATGGTTGTTACACGAATAAGCCCTTAAGCTATGAATCAAGGGCTGATTAACTGTGATCAACAAAACCCAAAGCTGTAAGTTAAATTAGGAAAAGATGAAAGAAGAAGAAGAAGAAGAAGAAGAAGAAAAAAATATTAATAATGATGTGAATAATTTTTAGGTTCAATGCTTACAATTGCTTAGGCTTTAGTAACCTTAAAAAGCAAATCAGTGCAGGCCAAGAGTGTTTATTATTCAAGGAATTAATGGTCAAAACTTATACACTTAGTGACCCAGAGTCCTAATCTTTTGCAAACTTTCAACTTGACCATTATTTGATTAAAACTAAACCAACCCTAATTTCAATTGTTACCCTTTTTTCTGTTATTGCTCCTTTGATTAACCCTTTTTTGCACCTTTGCAGGATGACAAAGATTTGGTTCATGCTTTTGTACAAAACGATGGTCTAGCTTGCCTGATTAAAGTTGGATCGGAAAATGATCAAAATTATCAAAATTATATTTTAAGAGGTAAGTCGATGGAAACAATTTTGTCATCTGTTAATTGGGTGACAAAAGTATTGACTCGAGTATCAACTAATTGTTGTATATTAATGGTTAATCAACCCAGAGAACAATAATTATCTTCAACTAATTGCAGTGTTAGTGGGCAAAATGACAGCAAACAAATAATTAAATGCTTAATAGTTATGATTAACCTTTATAATTATCAATCGCCTCTGTTGAACTCATCAAATTGCAACTTTTCAATCATTCAATTTGAATGCAATTGCAATTAATGAACAAAATTAATCCTTTTCATTTTACATTTTTTTTACAATCAATTTGATTATTCATTAAACAAAAAACTCTAATCAACTTTAACCGTGGGATTATCAACTAATGATCAACATTTAACCAACAACCAACAATCAACCAACAGCTTTAGGTCAAGTAATGTTATATGTTGACGGTATGAATGGTGTTATTGAACATAACGAAACAATTCAATGGCTTTATTCATTAATATCATCTCAAGTAAGTTTCAATCTTTATTATCAAAAATAAATCTTCTGAGAGAGCAAACTGAATATCGATTCAACAGCTTTTTTGAGGTAAATAATTGAGATTTTCATTGAAATTTGGAAAATTGTCTGAAGTTGAATCAAGAATCTTTTTTTTCTGGCTAACTCTGGTAAATGATCATCTTGACTCATCGTCATTCTCACCCATCCTAATTATCCTCATCAGTTGCATTTTGTTTTAAGAACAATTAAGTTTCTTCTTTCTGTAACTCATGTTGAACCTTTTTTTTCTTGCTTAACTAGTCCATTCTCTTGACCACTGGGCAAACCGTGCCAATTTCAACAGCTAATTTTCATTCAATTTACCAATAAATTTAATTACATTCATTTCATGATTTCAAATGGGTTCCTTTATTGTTTATGATAATTTGAAAGAAACTACTAAAAGGTAAACCTGGAAAAGCAAAACTGTTAACTCTCATCATCGCTTCATCCTCTTCTCATCTTACCCTGATTCCTTCACCCTTTCATCATTATCATCGACATGATCATCATCTTGATCCTTTTGTCTTGCCCTTCCAGGTTTACAATAATCATCTTAAACATTTCTTTACTTTCTCGTTAAAAGCAATTTTAAGTTGAAGTAAAGATGAAAAAATTTTATGTTTTTTTAAACATTTAATCCCAGCTATAATAATAATTCTGTAATAATGAATATAATATACCTTGGGTGTTTACCTTGAATCACCTTTGTAGTCCAAAGTCAATTGACCATCTCAAGCCGCTTTATGAGCACCTTGCCAATAACACAGTCACTAACTTGCAACAAAACCCAAATAAAACGTTTAGCATTATAATCAAATAAAAGGTTTTTTTCACTCTTCAATGGAAGAGGAAGAAAGACAAATGATGATGATGAAGAAAATAAAAAATGTGATTTTCAGCTTAAAGATGATGAGATGGAAGAATGCCTTTGAATGGTCAAATTTTCGTGCATTTCTTTAATATGCGAATTCTGTAATAGCCTTTTCTGGTTACCTCAACAATTTCATGTCTACTTTTTATATCCATATAATAATGTTTCCATTGAAAGTTGAAAATAATAGGAATTGTGTCCAGTTGATTACTTTCCCAAAGAAACAATATTCACCTCAATTATTATAAATATATATCCTGAATGTATTATATCACCTTAATGATAAGATGAGAAAAAGTATCAAAAATTGCATTTACCTTTGCTCTTAACCTTATTATCTTCACCAAACATTGAAATGCAATTTACTTTTCTTTACCTTTTTTTTGATAATTTATCAGTATTTACTTTAACCTTGCTTTTAACCTTCAACCTTTGAGTTTCTTTGAAATGATCAACATTTGACTCTCACAATTTGTTCAATGTTTACAATTCAATTGTAAACTAATGATTTACTTGCACACTTTTTGGCTGCTCATCAAAAATTCAACCCATGATTGGAATTTATTATCATCCAAATTGGTTGAAAATTTGTTTATCAGTTTATTTTTGCCTAACAGCAAGTTAAATAATTTGACATTAAAGTGTTAACATCAACTTGACTATTATTAGGATTTCAATGCGTAACCCATTTCATTGCGTTTTGTGATTTCATTTTTCATCTCCAGCAAAACTAGTTAATCCTTTTTATTCAAATTTCATTTCAAGATTCACCTGAGAAAATGTAGATTCAACTTTCTCTTGCTTTTCCGTGTTAGTTATTCAGTTGCAGAATTTTGAAAATTGAAAGTTGCAATGGTCAATACTGATGTGAAAAGTGAATCTTTCTAGAAAATCTCAAGTAAATTATTCCATCAAGTCAGTAAATCAAACTCTAATTTTAATTGCTTCAGAAAATTCTGAAAAAAATCAATCTTCGACTATTGAACTGATTTAGCTAAAATAAATATCTTGAAATTTTCTCAAATAATGAGGTTCAATGTTAATCACAACTGATAAAACTGAAGCAGCTTAAAGTAAATAATCAATGTCTTTAAACTGAGTTTCACACAATTATCTTTATTACATGATGTTTTCAATGTTTAAACGAGATAAAATCATGAACAGAATAATGATGGAAATTTAAATTCTAGATTGATTCGATTTCTCAGCGTAATGTGTTGAAATTTTCATCAATTTGATAGTTAACCATAGATTATCAGTTTTCATCAAGACGCGATTTTCTAGGAAACATATCGATACGGATTATGCATTGAAAAATGTTCATCTGAGAGTCAAATGAAAAATGTTAATATAAATTGATTCACTGTTTTCATGATTAAACTTTATATTACATGATATAAATCTTACCTGGAATAGCAGATTAACAGATTAACAAAACACTGTCATTAATGTTAGTACCGTTTGGTACAAAGCATAAATAAAAGTGTCAAAGTAAATCAACATTTTTTACCTTTAGCTTCACGCAACTTGAAACTTTTATTTACTCATTAGTAAGACTTGGGATTGTAGCTTCATTTCAATACTTAATTGACCAAATAATTTGACTCTTTTCCTCTTTCCCTTTGGACAGAAACTAATGAAAAAAGAAGAAAAAAAAGTTCCTAAAAAATCAGAAAATGGAAAAAAATTATTTTCCAAAATGAGTTTACCATTGAAAATGTTGATTGAAATTGCAGGCCAAAGTAATTGATTAATCTGTGAATTATCATGTTTCGATAGAGATTGTTTTATCGATGCAATTGAGAAGATGAATGAACAGGTGAAATTATCGGCCAATGTTGATGGTTAAATACATTGGTCAACCCAATTGACTTTTCAATTAACCGTCAAAAGATGAAAATTGAAAGATGACGGAGGCAAAATAATGGGATGAGATTGATGGTGATGAAGCTGATGATTGAATTGATGAAGATGAAAAGGAAACAACTTGATGGACAGAGAATTGAATTAAAAGAGTTTGAAAAGAGTTGAACTTTTTCCTGATTAACAAAAAAAAACTCATCGCCATCAAAAGTTGAACTTCATTGGTATTTTCAATTCAAACCTTTTCATTATTACTGTTAATGACAATCAATACAAACACCTTTTTTGGTGCAATCAATGTTTAAAGATGGCAACAGAAAGTAAAAGCATTTCTTACGTCAGTTTTTTTCTTCTTCTCGTCATTTCTGGTATTTCATTGAATGGCCAGTAATGATGAATTGAACCATTGTAATTAGCCAATTGACTGTTTCAATTAAATCACTTTCCCGAGTCGTTTAATTATCACAATTGTCTAGTGCAACTGTTATCAATCATGACTCTTGTTTAACTTTACTGGACTGTTAAAGGTCAACAATCCCTTGACCATCACAGTCTCCTGTATTTGTGTTATCATTCACACCATTATCAAAGTAAATAAGATAACCTTAGATAACCTTACAGCTATACAAAGCTTAATATTATGTCTTGATCAACAATTGAATTCAACATTACATTGGTAAATTGTTGTAACACGTTTTCAACTTTTATTCACATAATTTACTAATCATTTAGCAGACTCTCCATCAGGTAATATTGAAAAATCATGAGAAACGATTGATTCCACATTTTTTTTTGTACAATTGTCAGCTTTAACATTGTTCATGGAAAATTGTTTCCAATTGAAATTATCCAAACTCGAGACTTTTTTAGTTTCATTTTTGTCTCCACAATCGTCATGAAAGCCTGAGTTTAAATTGATTTATTTTTAATCATTTTTATATTTAAACCATTTCCCTTCTAATTCCAAGACAATCAACATATAATTTGATAAACCACTTGAAGCTTTTAATCAAAAGGCGATCATTAATAAATCATTTACTTGCTTAAGAGGATTACACACTTTTGACTGACACTTTTCAAAGTGTCTTATTTGATTAACTTAATTAACAATAGATTTTCATTTCAGTTTATTGATTGATTAAGCAAAGGGTTGCAAAATGAATACTCAATGAGAGTCAATTTGATACTCTTTGCTATTCATCATTTGATATCAAAAAGTAGATTCAAGGGATTCATTATTAAACTCAACTTTCTATTAATCTAATTATTGGATGCTCAGGCTAATGAAATGGTTTCATGAATTAATATTGACTAAATTAATGATGATGGACGCTTACAAATGATCAAGTTAATTGTTGAACATTACTTACGTTAACCCAAATCAGTGAGTTTCACATTTTTTTGCCTTCAATTGAAATTGTCTTTAAGGGCAATAAAGTCCAGTGATACAAATGGTTTGCAATTAACATTTCAATTGATAATTACTTTGCTCTGTTTGTAAAGTAAATCACAATTTGATTGCGCCAATTTAATGGTATTTAAAGAGCAACTTTTTAACCAAATTTGATTCAACAATTTTTTTACATGAAGAAGATGAAATAACAATGAATTTGTATTAATAGTTACTAATGGACTTAAATTGATGTATAGCTATTGTGTTAGTGGCTTTAAATTGTTAAACCTAAATCCAATTGCTTTTGTTTTTACATCTTTTATCATCTTGATTAATGCTTATTATTGATTCAGTTTTTACCAGAACAATTAGATTGCCTTTTTCCTTCCTTAATCCGTTTAGATGATTATATTTGTTAGTTTCAACTATCATCATTATGTTTGCATTGTTGGGTATTTCATATCAATGTAAATGGAACCCTGTTATTAGCACAATTGCAAGTGTCAATTGGCTTAAGCTGAAAGTCTTGATGAAACCATATGATTTAAATCAATCATGATTATTGCATTTAAATCAATCGGGAAAAGCCAGTTAAGGATTTCAATGAGAAAGCTTTCAGTTGATTAAACCAAACAATCATTTTAAAATGGTATTAACAGTAAACCCAACTGCTTCTGTAAATTTATCCAATTGATAAGTAAACAAGTGAATTGACATGAAAATTTTAAATTTAGAAGCAAATTTTCCAACAGATTTAACTTGATTAGTTGAAACAATTTTTCCCAAGTTGTTTACCCAGTTTTGTCCTGGTAAACAATTGTAAATGTTTAATTGTTAAAGGAAATGAATCAAGAAAATTCACAATATTTTGGTGAAATTATCAATCACTTGTTGTACCAATGATCTTGTTAATTTATTTTCTAGTTATTTATCTTGATAATATCTTTCATCTAACACTTAGTTGATAAATTTGGTCAAAGTGGACTGAAAATGGCCTTTAACACGGGCGTCGTTCAAGGTTTACCAGGCCATTAGTCTATGGTTATGTTGACTGTTAAACTTTATTTCAATGTTAAACTTAAAAATGTAATAACATAGATGATGATGATGTGAGGGCCTTTGGGCAACAACAATAATAACATTTACCTTTTCACATGGTTGACTGAAGTTAATAAACAATATATATTGTTGTGAAGGTGATTCAGTCAATCGATGTTAAACGAACCATTTGTTGATAAGATTATATCTTAAGATGAAATAATGTGTTTTTTTACCTGTGCATGTAACCCATAATTACCTAATTGTTAATAAGTAAAGTTGGGTAAAAATGTTCAAACACTCAAAAATGGTTTGCTTTATAAACTAGGAAAAAATAAAACAAGAGATTAAATTGATTACATTAAGGAAATGTGCAATTACATTGAACATTAAAACACAATTTTTTTCTTGGTTTCGCTGAAAATTCGTTATTTGTTTGCTCTCTCTCTTTGCTTATTAATTGCAATTTACTAATTGTTGTACTTTCTCTCCACAGTATCGACTTGTTGTGAAAACTGCGCTCAAATTGTTATTGGTTTTTGTTGAATATCAAGATTCCAATTGTCTTCTTCTTCTTGAAGCTGTAAATATTGTTGATTCTGAACGAGGTAATGTTTAATTTTAAATACAGCAATCATTTCCTCGCAATCAGATTTACTATCAAGTGTTCATTAATGAGAATCAGTGATGAAAAAATTTAAAGGTTTATATTGATAGGCTTTTTCTGGTGCTTTTCATTTTTGTACCTTAAATCAATTATAAATATAATTTAAAGGTCATTATGTTAATATTTCAGGTTTTCAATATAAAAAACCAATTTAAACAACTGTAGTATAGCAATAATTCAATGTGAACATTTGAGTAAATTTTGTTTCTTTAAAAATGATACATTTGAAAATTGATTGTGAGTTGAAATGCTAATGGCTCAATTAACTAATTTTTTGCTAATTTACATCTTTTTTTAAATTAACTCTAATTCAGGAGCTAAACCTTGGCACAATATAATTAACCTTTTAAATGAGAAAAATTGGGCTGATATGGAGTTGTTGATTTTTGCCATGACTTTGGTTAATCAAACATTGGCCGGTATCTCTGATCAAGATACTTATTACGATGTGGTTGATTCACTAGAGGAACAGGGGATGGAAAGGGTAATTCAATATTACATGTCCAGGCAAGGAATTGACATGGATTTATTGAGACAGTTTCAAATTTATGAGGCGGTTCTACGTCATGAGGATGGTGAAGATGAGGGTGAAGTGTTGCCCTTGGATGCTCGCCATTTAATACCTCGAAGTCGATCTCGTGGCTATTTGGGTACCAGTGAAGAGGAAAGGCGAAAAAGTCGCCGCCATTCAACCGGCAATCTACCTCCAAAAGCTTCCTCTAAAATAACCTCAGAAATAGTCCCTTCATGGCAGCGTAAAGTGATAGAAACGACTGAACAGTTTAACCGTAAAGCTGGTCGTCCCAAGGAGTCAACTCATCTGGTCAATGGATCAACAACCAATGGTTCATCAATAAATGGTTCACCCGCATCGCCAGGCTCAACAACATCAACGACAACAACCATGACCACCAATTCAGCGGGTACAACAACCATAGAGAAACAGTCAAATGGATCAACAGTGACCACCACCACACTCATTTCCGATGATATAACACCAGGTCTACGTCGACGTCGGGAAAGGGATGCCCATAATTCAACCATGATTAAACAACAATCGGATTACAATTTGCGTGGTCAAAGAGCTTCAATATGTTCCTGTTCATCGGCCGACTCCTATGGTTCAACATCATCTTCAGGAGCTTCCTCTGCCTATTCACTGGGAAGTAATGAGGAAAAGTCACCGTTAATTGAAACAATTAAATTGGTTCCACCGTTGCTTGTTGAACCTAAACCTAGGCCAGTCTCACTTGGTGGTAGCCTGGGTGGAGCAACAATTGAAGATGAGCTGAATAAACGAAACAAGGAGTTCTCCCAATGGAATGATCAGTCTGATAGTTCATACCAAAATGGTGGATCCAACCTCAGAGTTTCTGGTTTAAGTACAACGGTAAGATTTCATTTACATTAACCATTAACAGCAACACATGTTTAACCTGAACACTTCAATTTACCACTTTGCTTTTATCTGGTTAACCAATCACACTTTTAATTTAGTTTTTTAAATTTCTAATTGTTACAATTGATTGAGCTCAGCCAGGAAGAGGTGATTCATTTGACTGATAAAATCAGTTGAGATACAGTTGATCTAAACAATGAACACATTTAGCATCGTTTAATAAATGGCCAACTGGTTTAGATTTTACTTTATAAATTGATATAATTACATGTTACAATTAAACTTGATCATAATTTAAAGATTCAATGATTATTTCTGAATATATATTTTTAAAAATTATGCAAGTTTCATCTCTTTTTTCTTCATTCATTTCTACTTTAGCAAATTATCACAATTTGAAAATCCGGTAATATTCACCTTATTGTTGAGGATAATTAGGAAATATGAAATAGAAGAGGTTAATTACAAAATTGAATCATTGAGAAACACCTTATTCTCGTGACTTAACAAGTTGTTATAATAATAAACGCACTACAACACTTAATAAAACACAATAATCAGCACTTTTTTATAATTACAATTATCATCTTTAAATGTTTTGTTTTGTTTACCGGTTGATACCATTCAATACTAAGGGTAAACCAAAAAACACCAACCAGAAACACTCAAAAATATCCATACAGTTGATTGTGTAGGCTGATAGACTTGATTACTGTTGGATTGATACTTTATTAAAAGGTTTATGATCTTGTTGCCGGTTCACTGTGTTGGGCATTTGGTGAAAAAACAACAACAATCAAACGATTATCAAGTAAATCTGGTTTCACCAGAAAAAAACAAAAAAAAAATGAAACATTAATATTTGGCAACAAACCAATTTATATGTTAATAATTTTTCGTTTCCTTGCTTTTTTCGTCTCTTTCCTTTCCATCTTCAGAGCAATGAGAAAAAATCATGGATGTTGTCCATGATGTATGGCAAAAATTCCGAGATTGATGATGATTTAACTGTAACGACGGCACTGAATAACAATAAAAATAGCGCAAATAATATTGTCAATAATAATACGATTAATGGAAACAATAACAATATTGTTAATAACAATAACAATAATCTGGTTAAACCACCAACATCACCTAAACTCTGGTCACCCATTTCAAATTCAAATGGATTCCCGTCAACCGTTGAAACCATCAGTGGTTCCTCGATTGGGGTTAAAACTATTCAAGAGAGGATCTTGAAGTCACCCAGCCCAGCAGGACCTCGTCAACCAAATAAAGTATCTGGAATCAAAGAGTCAACCGGACCGGGTAATCCGGTTCAAGATCATCTTCATTGGGATAATTTAACCAACGCTCTACTGAGCCGGCCACTTTACATCAATGATCTTGACTTTACCGATCTCAAATCAGATGATGACCAAGACATATTTCAACCACATTTTGATACAATTGACTTTTTTCAGGTAAGAAGCAGAGAAACAAAAATTTCAATTTCAAATTCAAAGTAAAAAAATTTACAAATGCAAAATCATTTTTAAATACATATGCATAAGTCAAACAAGAGAAGAGGAAAAAATTAATCAAAAACGTTTCCAGTGTCCATTCAGGGTTAACAAATGTTGATTAAATGTTGAAATGAAATTGACTTTTGTTAATTTGATAGGTTTCAGTTTGCAAATTTAGTTGATTTGCTTGAAAAGTCAAAGAAGCCAAAATGAGTCCTTTTTTTCCTAATGATAAACATCATCTTAAAGGTTGTTTTGTAAAAACACAGATCAGTTTACAGTTTTGTTTTTTTTTATTTATACATTTATATACATTTCTTGAATTGCTTTGGGGTTTCTTTTCTTGATTAATAGATATTGTTATTCCAGATAATTGTTTAGTTCATCCGTAACACGGTCATTAAAACAGGAAAACAACAACAAAACGTTGGAGAAATGTTGGTTAACATGAGTTGAATGTTAGGTTTCATCCTCATCCTCATCTTGCATTACTTTGTAACAATAATGCGAATCGGTGTGTTTATTGAAACACACAAATTGTAAATTTGATTCTTAATCAACATGATTAATCAGTATGAAATGAAGAAAAAAGAGGAAAGGAAAGGAAGAAGAAGATAAACCTGAAGGAGAGAGAAAATGAAGAGGAAAATGAAGATGAATTGAAAGGAATGAAGAAGAGACTCAAAGTGATTTGATTATTTAGGAAATGAGTTGAGTTGAGCAAAAACTGAAATTCAGCTTAAATTATCATGTCAAAAAAGCTACGTTTAAAATGACCATTTAAATGGTAATTTAGTTTTTCTTTTCACTTCAACTTACATATTGATTAAATTATTAGCCAACAGTAAATTGTGCAGATTGTTAAATGAATTTAACCGCTCTTTTTGGTAACCATTTAAATCAATCGTTTAATCTGTTTACCTTTACTTTGGGTTAACATTGAAAATGGCATTTCAAGGGTAAAGTCTGCCTTCAATCCTTTCAACTATTACCCTGGACTTAAATTGTTACCCTGCAACAATCACACCATTTAACCACACCAAGAAGGCAACACACACACAAAAAACGATTTCAAATCAAACAATACCAATAAATAGAGTCTGAACCTAAAGGTAGAAGGTTAAAGAAGCCAGAAGAAGAAGAAAATGAATTTTACCTTTTGAAAGGAAGAAAAGTTGAACAAAATCAAGAATGATAATGATATAAATTGAAGGTATTTTGTTGATTGGCAATTGCGAGCAGTATTAAACTGTGAATAGGGAATCTGAAGGTGAAGATATTAAGTAAAGGTAAATACATTTTGATGAATACATTTAAACGGTAAAATAGTTTTGCACCTTTTTTTTCACGCCAACCTAATATTTACTTAATCATCTCACTCTTGATAGTTCAATTGAGTCGTTTGTTTAACCATTTAACCATCATAAAAAAGGCAACCCCAAACTGTTCAATGGTTCAATTTTGAAAAAACCCGCGGATTTTGTTATTACCTTTGATTCCCTGTGCAGAGTGAAATGATAAAGGCTTTTTTCCCTCTTCACTAGACTCTGATTGTTTCCTTCTCAAGCCAATCCTTGCAATAATAATTGAATATTTGATTCGCTGAGATGAGAAGTTTAAATGATTAATTTATCACCAGTTAATCAAACCACCAACATTGAAATAGTTATTTTCATCTCTGTTGTTTTTTTTTGCATACCTTTTGGTTGCTTTAACCAAATGGTCAACCGTTTTGTGGTTAATAACGTTAATGTTGCTAATGATAAACACTTTATGCTTGTTCATTTTAACCTTTTTTAGCCTGTTTTTTGTTGCTGACTGTTAATGCATTTTCACAGAAGCTTTGCTTGTTTGCATTGTTTGTGAAAATGTTGATGAATCTCTTTTTTTTCTTGTTCATCTTTATCTCATAGAGAATGGAAAATAATGAAAGAAAACAATTTTTCTTAAGATGATACAAAAAAATTGATAATCATTGAGGTACGCCTTAACAGGTTAACTTTTGCCCTTGAAAAGTCCAGAGTCAAACCTTTTTTGCTTCTCCATTCAATTTTACTTTTCAGTGAAAGATGTTTTTTTTGTTCACATAAAACTTGCTAATTGCATACATCATCTGAATAAAGATGATCAATAATGCAGTTTCAAAGAAAAGTTATCCACAATTGCAAGATATATTAACATACAACACAGATCAATATAAAAAGTTGATAAATTTCTGGTTCACTGTTGTGTTATTTGGTAAACTGGTTGATGGAAAGAGCAAGAATTCATAAAATTGCAAAGACTGTGTATAATAGGTAATTTCAGGTTAACTTGGTTTGGTCAACCTGTCAAAGTGTCTTTTCTTTTGCTCATTTTTTGCATTTTTACTTCTTCTTCTTCTTCGGGTTGTCCAGTGAAAAGTGATGCTTTGATCCAATGATTACAAAGGCTTTGATAGACTACTACTGTTACTATTGCTACCATTCATTGTAAATGTTGGTAGTAATGATAATGATGTTCCTTTTCCTTCCTCTTGTTCTGAATTTACAAGATACACAAAAAAAGGATAATCCTTTAGGGTATATTTGCGAGGTCATCCAAGAAGTTGTCCGAGTTACAAAAAAAGAAGGGTTGGTCAGTGGTCGATCTACGGGGTTGTTCAAGTGTAAACAAGTGAAAACCTGAGGCTTTTTTGCTCTGTTATCCCCTTGAATAATAGTAAAAACAGTGACTTCACTTGTTCTTTTGCTTGTTGAAACGCTTATTTAGCCATTTCTTTTCACCCCTCCTCTGATCATCATCATGATCATCCTCTTATTAATGCTCTTCTTTCCTTTTCTGTAACAACTCAGGTGTATCCTTCATATACATATATTATATATGGTTTTTTAGTTGACTCAAACAAATGTTGATACCTTTTCAAACTGAATGTTGAGAAGAAGAAGAAGAAAAAAGGTTGAAATTTTGTGTTAAATAAAAAAAAGAGACTGTACTTTTCTTACCTGGTCTCTCCTCTTGATTCAAGATTGATGATTTTTTTCTTGCTTTACCTTGTCTCTTTGGGAAAAGTTTGACTTTAAAACTCGGAACAAGTCAAATTGGATAAATGGATTTGAATCAAGGGAAAAAGTTGACTCAAGAAACATCTTTATCATGATTTTGTATCAGACTCTCTACTGAGTTTATCTGGTTTTTTGTCTGTACACTTATTATTGTCATAATTGAACACTTTGGCATTTGTACTTTTTTACTTTGATTGATTTTTCTTTACACACAATCTCATTAATAATACTAATTTTCTTGTTCTCTTGACAGAATAACGAAGGTTCATCTCCGATTCCTCCTCCTCCTCCACCTCCTACGGATCCAGGATGTGGTGTACCTCCGCCTCCACCGCCACCATTCATGACGATGAACCATCTCAATGGAAACTCATTGCGTCCCTTTCCCAACTCAGGGCCACCTCCTCCTCCCTTTAACCCTTCATTTCTCCGTCAAAACGGTTTAAACGGAATTCTGGTCAATGGTCGTGAACAAAATACTCCTTCACCAACACCCGATGCAAATTCAAAGTCAAATAATAATAAAAACAAGAAAACTGTTAAATTATTTTGGAAAGAAGTGAAAGAAGACAAATCCCTGTTGAGTCGGTTAAAGAAAAAGAAGACCATTTGGGATGACATTAAAACGATTCCGATTGACACCCAAAAATTGGAACATCTTTTTGAAAATCGATCCAAAGAGTTAGCCAACAAAGAGAAAGCTCAAGAGGGTAAAAAGAATGAGCTAATTGTATTGGATGCTAAAAGGTCCAATGCAATAAACATTGGTATGACCAAATTACCTCCACCTAGAACAATTAAAACTGCCATCATGAAAATGGATTCAACCATCATGAATAGAGATGGCATTGAAAAGATACTAACCATGATGCCAACCGAAGATGAGAAAACCAAAATCACGGAAGCTCAAATGGCTAATCCTGATATACCCTTGGGAAGTGCGGAAAATTTTTTACTAACCCTGGCCTCAATAAGTGATCTAGAGGCCCGACTTAAATTGTGGGCATTTAAGTTGGATTATGATGCTATGGAGAAAGAGATTGCTGAGCAATTGATGGATTTAAAGAGAGCAATTGAAGAGATTGAGAAAAATGATACTTTCAGGTTTGTACGAGCTCTCTATGGGCAAAATAATCACACCAGTTGTTCATTATAAAGACATCACTTTCAACTTTGACAAAAATTGAAATCAAACCAAAAAACTAACATTTCTTACACATTTCCAGAGTCAATGTATTTCAAAGATTTAACCAAATTAATATTAATTTGAATCACTCTTACGCTTTCAACAAATTCTGGTATTTCAGTCTAAAAATTGATATTATTTACAATCAATTTCCTATTTTTATTTGGTTTTCAATCTCCATCTTTCTCTGTTTGCCTTTTTACCTTTCCATGTTACCTTTAAATGTTGATTATCTTTGATCATCATTCTCTTATTTTTCTTCTCTTTCTTTTTACCATGTTTGAATTAAAAATTAGCTGCCTCGGTGGCTACATTCAAGACAGGTTTGCTGACTTTACATTATAGCTTAATTGTTGCTTAATCAACCTTGTTCCATTAAACTTGATGTCATAAGAAATTTAATAATTCAGTCCTCTCTCTCTCTCTTTCTCTCTCTCTCTTCATCTTGTTGATCATCTTTCTTGCTAATGCCCAATTTAGCCCCTAAGGAGAGTTTTGTTTTGTTCAATTTGTATTTCAAAACTGATCCCTTTGTTAACAGTCATTATCACTGTGAGTTATTGGGTACAATTATGAACTCACCTTGTTTCACCATTTTCAACTTTTCTGGTTGATCTTGACAACAATTAAGCTTTAGGTCACCCAACATTGTTTAAACAGTCTTGATTGCAAACATTAATAACTTTCTAATGATCCATCTCTAACCTTTTATCTTACGGGCCTTTTGTTTCCAACAATCACCATTTATTTCACTGACTCTGATCAACACCACCAATTAACCCAATTTTTGGTTTGTTTCCAATTTTTGCTCTCCATCTTTTGGTGTTCACCTCTTTTTTTTGCCAGCTCTTCCCAAATTATGTTTATTAATTATTGATTTAATTGATTATTTCTATTATTTTCTCTTCTTTTGTACAGAATTATTTTGGCCACTCTTTTATCTGTTGGCAATTTTCTCAATGGAAACGAAGTGAAAGGATTCCAAATTGAATATCTTTGTAAAGTGCCTGAAGTTAAAGATACCGTTCATAAGCATTCATTGTTGCACCATTTGTGTCACATTGTCATGGAAAAGTTTCCCACTTCTAGTGATCTTTACAGTGAATTTGGTTCCGTTACTCGAGCTTACAAGATTGATTTTGATGATGTCCATCGGACCATTCAAAAATTGGAATCTGATTGTAAAGCTTCTTGGGATTATTTAAAAGTAATTGCCAAACACGAGGATAAAACACCAATGAGAACCAAAATGTCGGAATTTCTTCTCGATTGTGCGGAAAGGATAACTGTACTTAAAATTGTTCACCGTCGAGTCTTGAACAGGTTTAAAAAGTTGCTGATTTTTTTGGGCTTCTCATCATCGGCAGCCAAAGAAACCAAGCCTCACCAAGTATTACAAATAATCTCGGAATTTGCCCTGGAATATCGAACCACCCGGGAAAGAGTAAAGGAGCAAATTGAAAAGAAAGCTTCCCACCGGGAAAGAAACAAGACTCGGGGAAAAATGATAACAGAGGTAAATTTAGATGCGAATAGTAAAATTTCAACAAAACTAATGGCATAATGAATAGGCAACAATTTGTTACATCAATACACCAAAACCGGTCAACAATGGTGTTGGTATTGTAAACTTGATGATGATTGATACAGCCTAAGTAAACAGACAAATGAATGCAAAATATAATGAGATATGAAACTTTGAGCAATCAAATATGTTCGTGTCACGTAGTTATTTGACAATCTTATTACCTTTATTTGATTGAATGAAAGAAATGGAAGAAGAAGAAAAATTTATACATAATTTTCTTTTATCGTCAATTCATTAAGATTTAAAGTTATCTTATTAGTTTAGGCTGAAAATTGATCGTCGGAATAAGCTAGTTAATATGATTTTCTTCGCTCTTTTTTTTCTTCTTCTTGGACTAAAGTTGCTTCCTTCTTTACCATAATCAAGGTAGATGAGGATGATGAAGACTGAGTATGAAAAGGCCAGAAATGCTTTTAAAGAAGGATTTTCACTTGAATCTCCCGTCGATTTGATAGCTTTTGTTACCAATTGTGTGTCTCACCAAATGAAAAGTAATAGTTGTATCAGATAAGTAATATTGCCTGTAAAAGATGAGGAAGGAGAGGCAAAAATATTGAGTCAAAAGTAGACGAAGAAGCAACAAGTTGATTCATGTTGAAAAATTGGTTTAACCGGTTTCCAAAGGTTTCCATAGATGAACCAAACACGTAAACTTCATCACCATCTTTTCCCAATGAATTTTGTAAAAGCCGAAAACATTGTTAAGAGCAGAAAATTTGATTCATAAGTGAGAGTTAAATGAACAATTTGAAAGAGAAGATGAAAAGGGCTGAAAATAGATTGAAATTGAAGGTGAAAAAGCTCATTGATGTGATGAAAGGATAAATGGTTTCTAATAAGTATTGCTTTTCCTTGCAACCTTTTTTGCTCAACCAACAAAATAGTAGTTTTTAACCAATGTAGTTAAACCTTTTTTTTTGCTGTTGTTGTTCATTTAATAGTTGCCTTTGAATTGAAAGTTTAGGAGTCGCAAGTAAAAGCTTCATGAGAAATGATAGGGAAAAGTAATTAGGTAG
Source organism: Tetranychus urticae (assembly GCF_039701765.1). NCBI lineage: Eukaryota > Metazoa > Arthropoda > Arachnida > Trombidiformes > Tetranychidae > Tetranychus > Tetranychus urticae. The sequence continues at coordinate 15,391,672 of NC_142958.1, read as the reverse complement.
ATGGATACTCATTGAATCTGATGATAATCATAATTATTATCTTGATAATGATGATCATCTCTCTTTTTGCTCATCTTTCCCTGTTATATATTTATATATTGAAATTCAGAGATTCCCGTGTTTCAGAGTCATTTATTAAAAGACCAGTCATTTGTAGGAATCAGAAGAAGTAAAAAAAAATAAATATAAAACTCTGGTTAACTGGTAATTCCAGACAACATGTAATAATTTCTTCCTCTTTCCCTCTTCATCTTGCTTTCTTTTCATCATTCATCCCTTACTCTTTACGTCTTGACCTGCAAGTCTTGATCTAGTGAAATGAAGTTCTGATTATACATTGGATTTGTTGAATTTTTTTTTCTTACCTTTTTTTGTTGTTTCCTAACATCAAATCATCATCAACATCGGCATCATAGTTTCCGTAACTTTCTTAGTCACGATATCCTTTTTTTCACCATTTTTAACTCAAAAAAAAAGAGCAAAAAGATAACCTGAATATGAATGAATGGTTGCCAAAAAACCATGTAAAAGCTGTAAATGAACGTTGAAGCAAATCTTTTTTAATCATTATTACACCCGATTGCAACTCTGTTCACTCCAGTGTGTGTCAGGTTGATGATTTACTCTTCGGTCATCTTCATCATTTGATCAACATTTGATTGACTCTAACACTCTGACAGTTTGTTGCATTAGTTTTTATGTAAATTTTCACATTGATGAAATTAATTGTTGACTGTCAATTTTGATTACAACTTTGATTGATTGATAAACTAATTTTGTTTTTTTTCTCTTCTTTTTGACCTTTTTTTTCGTTGTTTACTAAAAGACTGACAACTTTAAATCTAAAGAGCAAACTGCAGATCAAAAGCTACGTAAAGTACTGGACAATGGTTATACCGATGTTGAGGCTGATCCTAAAGTGGCATCCAAATGGGGAACTTTACCTGGAGCTCGAACGCGACAACGATCAAACAGCACATATGAGAACCATTGTAACACTCTTAATGGTAAATCAAATGGCACTTTAACGGATGCCGATGATGAGATATTGGAAAGTTTGGTTAAAACTGTTACCGCTCAACCATTAAGGGCTGACCAACGGGCTAAAAGGAAAAGCCGTTTTGCGGAAAGAAAATCATGTAAGGCAAAAGTTCCTTATGGCTGGCAATTTGATTTACGCTAATTAACATACCATGATAAAGCATTACAGTTAGATTAAAATGTATATTTATTGATTGAGTTATTACAGTCATTAAGCCATGATCATAATAATGCATTTGTAAAGGTCATTATAATACAGCAACATTATAGCCTTTTTCTGGTTAACTTTTCATAAGCTGTAACTTTTGTTTCAACGTCCAATTCAACCTTAAATTTCAACCTCAACTCTGGAAATTACTATTAGCCATTTTAATTAGGCTTTTTGCGCTGTTTAACCTTTATGTTACCTTTATGTTTACCATTTTATTGCCCAAAAATCCTAATGGTAAATAATTTAGCTTTGATTTTGATTATACTTCAATAGGCTTTTAATCTGACTCTTAAGGGAAAAAAGATCAAACTTGACCAGAAAACTGTTCAAGTGTTTTGTTGTTGTAATGGTTGCATTTCATGATAAACTTTTATTCAAATTTTAATGTTGCATCCTTTAAATCAATATTGAATTTTAATCTTTTACCTGAAAGAAAAGATTGTAACCTTTAACTTGCAGTTTAATTATTAACCTTAGGATTTGTGTGTTTGCATATTCATTTCAATGACAACTTCCAACGGTGACTCGTGTCTAGATTCAGGATTAATTTGACTTTTAAATTGCGATTAATTTGCCTCATCTTTCCCATTCATTCAACCGTACAAATGTTTTACTATTATTACCGATATACTTTTTACTGGTATAAAAACTGGTAATCAAAGCTAGTAAAAACAAATGTTTGATGTAATCTGTTCATGTTTTTATTTTGTTTTTTTCTGCTTTCTTCTCATTCTGGTTGGATGAATTGGTGAAAGATTAGAATCAGTCTTTTATTCATTTACTGAAACAGGACCTTGAACAATTAATTTGAATATTATATTGTGATCAACTGATATGATTAAAAAAAAGCTCTTGTATCATTCACTTGTGTCCAAGAACAATGTTTAACAAGCTGTAAGCCAAGATTTAACCGTTGGATCAAAAAGATTATCACTTTGAATGTTGCACTTTAAATGCCTGTAGTGTAAAAACCTTGTTTTTCACCTTTCTGGTTGTCCATGATTATCAGAACAAGAAATTGTTAAATTGTGTCACTTGATTATCATTCAAATTTACATTGATAATAATCAAGTTGCTTTAAGTGAATCAGTAGAGTTGCTTCAAAAGTTGTGTTCATCTTGAACCGAGTCCGGCTTTTTTTTGCTGCTTTTAAAATGGTTATCCATTGTATGTCCAGCTTTATCATATTATTTACATTTTTTATCATTCTTTTCCATTAATCCATCTTGTTTCTTTTCATTTACAGTTCGACGGACCAGGAATGTTTTTGACCTGTCAGAAGAGGAAAGGTTGATGCTTGAAAATATCACCAGTTGATGAAAAGGCCAAAGAAAAGCTCGAAACGAAAGTCAATGAATCCCAAGTGAAATTCATCATCATCCGTCTTAATACCAACTGGAAGTCCATCATTAAACTTGACCATTCATCTTTCTTCTTTCATCCAATCTCTCTCTTTTATACAACAATCTCATTGAGATTAAGGTTTCTACTTTGTAATCACAAGTCACCAGCAAAAAAAACAAAATGTCCTCAATAGTTAGGATAATAGCTTAGCGAAGTAAATCCATCCAAATTGTCCGATTCTCCATCTGGACAGGTTACCTTTTGACAACAATAACCGTTATTAGATTAACATTTTTTTACACAAAACACCGATTAATCTAATTTAATCATTTTCCTTGCATAAACAAAATGTTTTCAATCTCGTAATTTTGCAACTATAGATATATAATATGTATATGTATAGATTTATATTTAGTGTTTATTAAGGATTTTGATAATTATGATTAACGGACAAAAAGTGATCCAAAAATATGCAATATTTGTTATTAAGGGATGTGTTAGCTTGCACCATAATCAATTCTCCAGTTCATCATTCAATATTATTATTGGTTAATCATGGCGATTTAAGATGATTTGGTCTTGGTCTTGGGAAAAGTGTCATGTCTTGATTCCTCTTTTTTCTGTGTCCATACAATCCTATTTTGTGCTTGTTTGAGTCTAACAAAATGAGAGAAAGTTGAATTATGAGCATTGATTCAAATTTTGTAAATTATTAATTATTTCAACTTATTCCTCTCCCTTTGACTCTTGTAATCAACTTTGATCATTTGCTTTTACCCTTTCAAGTCTTTGCCTGAATCTATTCTCAATCCTGTAAATATGAAATTGGAAGAATTGATTCTTACCAATTTCAATGAGAAAAATGTTGATTGTTTCTTGATTTTTGTCAATCTGTGAATCTCTTTTGTTTTATAACAGAACAATGTTTGAGATGCAATTTCAACATTTGATCAAAAAGAGACTTTTATGGGTACTAATGATCAAATTGATTATCATTAAATTTCTTCTGTCCATTTATTTAATTGTATTTAAACCTATTCTCCCCTGTCTTTCTCTCATTCTTCCTCCTCTTTCTTCTCGATTGTGTTAGCTTTTCTTTTTTTTAAATTAAATTTCATCCAATTTCACCTCTTCCTTCCTCAGTCAAACCTCTAGTCGATCAAACAAGCACAATCAACCAATCTGAAACTCTGTATATTAACAAAAATAAATTGAATTAAAATAAATTAAGGTTGATCTTTTGTTCTATTGAACATTTCTCTGTTCCGTTTTTGTCAACTCCATTTGTTCCCATCAAGAAGTCACAATTAAATCAGAAATTTCCATTTCTTTGTAGGTAACAGAATAAACAAAATTTTAAAGACATTAAAGTAACTGCCAGGTTAACTCATGATTTATATGTTATCATGATTGCTCTTATAAGTTGGAAAGATGAGTTCAAAATTAACAGGAAAACAGCCAAGGAAGCAGCTATCATCCACATGATGTGGACACCATAACGATCAATCAATAGTCCAGCTCCAAGTGATCCTAAACCGAGGCCTAAACCTTCCAAACAACCAGACAAAAAGCCTTGTAACGTAGCATGGATTTGTGTCACATTTGCTGCTGATTCCGATTTCGATGATTGTAATATAGCCGCTTGTTTATCGGCATATTCCTGTCCAATGTGCGTCATTGCCGTATAAAATAGTCCAAAAGTGGGACCTTGAAGGACCTCAGTCAAACAGACCAAATACTGATTTTCCGGAGTAATTAAAAAAGCGTAAATTGTATATTGGACAGCAAAAGCGGCTAGACTGATATTGAATGCGTTGGTCGATCCAATCTGGTTGACAATTGAATTGCCATAATAAAAGAAGATTAATTCACCGCAAAAACAGCCAATCAGTAAAGTTAATCCCATTAGGAATGTATTTCGACCGGAGACTAATTCCAGAAACCAGTAAAAATAGGACCAATGACAGGCCATCAAGACTCCTTGACCAATTAATATAATTGTATGTTGAATGAGCGTCGGATGATAGATAAACAAGGAAACAAAAATGGACCAATGTTGTTGACTATTCTGGAGAAGGAAAGAAAATGTAAACAATTAAATTTAAATGCATTATTTTCACTCTATTTGAAGCTCAATAATCAACTATTGTCAACATTATCTAATTGTGATTCAATTATACAATCATTATTACATCTGTAACTTTGACTTGTAAATAGACATTTGGGATAAAATTTTGAGAGCAACTACAAAAAGTGATGGTTGACCTTAACAATGGTCGGAAGTATTAATAAACACTAATTAAGATTGTCATCGTTGTTATAAAACATTAACTCAACATAGAGTGATCATGTTTTTATTAATGCCCAAGTTTACGAAACAGTTGTCAGCTTTAATTTTAAGGTTGTCTAATTAGTAGACTAATGGTAATCAAAGTAGACCTCAAAGATGTGGTTAACTCTGCAAGACAATTTGTTAAATGTTACACTACACTATTTAATGGCGTGTAAGAGCAACTAATTCATCAGAATTAACATTAACAAGGTCAACTAAATTTGTAGTCAGTATAGCCTTTTACCCTGGCAGCAATGGTGATGATGATGAGGTGAACACTTTTCATTATTCATCAACTGACCAACTAATCATTGTCAACTTAATTAGATATACCTTGTAAAGTAAATTATTGTTCATCTTTTGCTAGACTCATATTACCTACCTTTTGACAATTTAAAGTCTCCTGTTGTTCCTTGCGTGAGATGAATTTTTCATTGGTTTCTTCTTCTTCTTCCTTCCGTTCATTTTGACCCTTGATTCTTGTTTGACCAGTTGCTGATGGCATTACCAGGATAGACCATTTCCTTGCACAAACGGAGACAATTGTTAAATCCAAAATTAAAATAACGATGAACATAATGAAACCCATTTCAAGGTAAGAAGGACCAAAGTTGACTGAGTTAATTGGTCCTGAAAGGAAACCAAATAATCCATAACCTATTGTACCCCAAACCCGAATCTGTCCAAATTGGGGTTTCTTTACGCTCTCGGTACAATCGGGTTCATCTGGTGTAACCATCATCATAACAATTGAGTCAGTAAGCGAAGTAACCGTTGCCATTGAAGGGTAAGCAATCAACAGTAAAACCAGTGAGATTAACCAGGAAAAGAGTGAACTTTGAATGCTTGGTAAAATGAGTAGACTTCCATAGCCAAAGCCGGTCAAGGCGGTGAACAGAAGCAAGTATTTTAAATGGCTGGACGATTTGTCGGCGAGTGAACAGAGAATTGGATTGGTAAAGAATGCGATGAATGGCAGAACAGCAAATAAAATGGCGATCCATGAGGCTGAAGCTTCGGTGTATGTTCTTACATAGACGACGTAATAGGGCAAAACACCTGAAAGAGATGAAAACCACAGGAAATAATGAATTTTAAATAAAATAATTTGAGATTGAGTTGCATTTTTCTTTGGCATTTTTAAACATCAATTGAGATCATTTATACTTTAGTAAGTCATACAGTCAAGAGATCAAATATTTTGTCAGACTTTCTGCTTAAATTCAATAGAATTGTTTAATTTCAAGTGTCATTTGGATAGATCATGTAAATTGTGAGGTTTTTTCTCACATTCACTCACAGACTTAGTTGATATCTTACCAAATATTAAGATAGAAAAAAATATCCTTGAATTTTCTTTTTGTTACATAAATTTCAACGCAAATTGCATGGTAACAATGTTATCCAAGGCTGGTGGTGCTGCTTATTATACAATTATCCAAGACACTTGGGAACAGTTAGCTGATTCAGCGTTTAATCTCAGTGATAATTTGTTAATTACCTTTTAATAGGTGTCTCTTCAACCAATAAGATAATTGAAACGCTTAGCTTGTTACAAAATCGACTTCATAATTCACTGGTTTATGTTGTGGGTTACCAGATGCACAGATAGTCGTCAAGTCAAAGAGGATTGATTTCAATGATTTGTTGTTGATCCTTGATTCACACAGAAATAATATCATCTCCTTAATTTGTTTACGATTTTATGCCAAAGCTGAATCAATCACTCAGACAGAGTTGCAATCGTTGAAAGATGAATAAACTTTATCCGGATTTACTGTCAAGTGTTGTTACATTGAAATGAAAAGTGGCTTTTAACTTCAATGGTTGATATCACTTTCTTTTTGTTTCAAGGATTTTTTAACCGCAAGAAAATAGATTAATCCATGTCACTATTGGTATTTACATCATAAGATATCACAATAAATAGAGTAAAATCGGTTTATTGAAAACAAAACCAATCTCTATTTTTACTCTTCAACCTTAAAGTAAACTGTTTGTGAAAAATCACGCTCCTCGACAATTAATTATATCATAATGTAGACGATTTTACACTAAGAAAAAATCAATGACATCAGGAAAGTTGAAAATTGCAAACAAGTTAACCTAAATACCAATTCGAGTTCGATCCACGTACAATAATGATTTATATTAAATCCAAGGTTATTCCCGAAAAATCTCAGCGGATTATGCATTAAAAAATTGTTGAGATGAAATTGAAAAAAATTAGAAAGTAAACAAGTTTAAAAATGTTCCATTAGTTTCACTTAAGTCTCAGGAATAGTGGATACCGATCAGACGATAAAAAGAAAGAATCCGAGCACTCAAAGCTGGAAATTGAATACAATTGAATCAAACCAAGAGTCTATTTTATTCATTGATATCTTTCGACTAAAGCTGTGACATAGGTCCTGATATACTCCTTGATGGTTTCCTCATTCCTTCAGTGGTTCTCCTTGTTCAATTTGCTGTAATTCCGAGTCTACAGTTAGATGAAGATTCGTTCACATGGTGTTGAGTAAGGCTTCACATGATATCATCACATATACGTTATCAGCTTTCGTAGGTTTAAATGTTGAGACAAAACAATTTAAGTCCATTTATAAGTAGCTTTGCATGTAATATTTTTGCAAACCCCTTCGGCCTAGGTTTTCTTTGTTTTGATTTTGATTTTAATTTTTCAAATCGTTTTTTCTTAGAATGTATTTTTAAGTACATTTTATTTTCCTGTTTTATAACAAATTATAATCGATACGCCTTCACAAAGTATTCAATAGCAAACACAAAATAAAACAAAAGTAAAGCCCAAAAATAATTTAAATACGATTTTTAATTAATAAATTTGAGAAAATAATAAAAAATAAGTTCTTAAAGGTTAATGCTCCATCTGTTGGATTTAAGTTGTACTACATCAGAAAACAACTGTTGTTAGATGTAGATGTCAGTAGCAATGTTTCCTTGAAAATGAATGAAATAACCTTTCTAGTAATTTAGTCTCTGAATTAAATTGTTTTGATTTTTGTTTTAATTGTTTCTTTAGGTAATTTTGATTTCTCGATTTAACATTTGGACCCTGTGTTTTCCTGTTTTACCTTAGTTTATAATCATGCCTTGTTGCGGCCCAAAATTATCTTTATTCTGTACTCTGATCAGCATATGGGGTGTTATTATGTTACCCATTCTTGGTTTACTTCTTAATTTCCATTCAACTGCTTTTGCTGAAGATTTTGCTGAAGTTGAAACTGGGAAAGAATTTCAATCAGCCGATGAACTATGGAATGCCGTTAAAACTAAATACGAAACTGCTGTAAGTACATTTTGTTCGCTTACAATACAATTGTATACACTGGTAAACTTGTTGCTGATTACTCTTTTTTGTTGTTTTCATTGTAGGCTTTGAATTGCTGGATTGCGGCTGGATGTTATGGTGTTACTCTTCTGATATCAGTCCATCAATGTTATTACAATTTTAAACGTTCCTCCGTATAAACTATGAATGAATTATTTAAATTTTTTTGAACAATCAACCTCATCTGAAACAGTTCACCACAAAATTTCATCAAATGCCTTAATATTTATGTGATATTGGTTATTGAAAATTATATTAGTCAAGTGTAATTAAAATTTTTTGTCAATTTTTTAAATTTACTTTTTTATTATTGTCTTGCAAGTATTAAATTTTAATCTGGAATTGAAATGGCTCATTCTTTTGTTCATTCAGTAACAGATTCAGAGTTTGGCATTTTGCTCATAAGATCTTGTATTCGCCGGATTACCATAACATTACTTGAACTGCAATCATCTTTTCTATAAGGTGGTTTTATTGTTATTACTGAAGCCACAACTAAATCTTTATTTTCTTTCTCCACAATTGGAATACGGTTCTTTTTAAACCAATCGATAAGCTTTTCTTTACGATCTTGTAATTCATTTTCATCAAATTCCTTTTCTTTCAAAATATCCGCAACTAATTGATTTGAATTTTGATCAGCTTCAATGTTCACCTCTTCAATGGAATGCCCAGTTATTATTCTTATATCAGTAACTTTCGAAGGGTCCGCTTCATCACAATGTAACAATACTATTGTTCCAGAAAGAGGGTCAATTGCTTTCACTAATCCTGCACATTTAAATCCAACATCAGTCGTAATAACAACTCTTTTACCAACCAATTTCCCACATAGGTTCAGATTATTCTCACTTTCTCTTAGTTTATCGCCTTTAATGACTTCCATTTCAAAATTGGAAAACTTTATCTAAAAACTTTGGAAATGTGTCTAAATTGGGTGCAGGAAACTTCTTAATCGAGTCAAAATTGAATGACTTTAAAGCTGATTTTAGCGTATCTACAGTACAACTTTTAAGAAAACCTTCAGCAGACAGTTTATCAGCTAATTCAGTTTGATGATTGTCCATTAAAGAATCATTGATGACAACTAGTAATGGTTTACCACATCTCAATACATCCAAAATGGTACCAGCTCCTATTCAAATGAAGACAACACATAAATTTATAATTGATAAAAATGAAAAAATGGAAAAACTTGAAATAATAAAATATATACCTGAATGACCTATAACAAAATTGGCTTTTTCAATGTGATCAATTATGGTTGGTGCGTAATCAAACACTTCAATATCAATACCAGTTGGTTGAGGAATAAGTGTTTTAGCAGGAGAACTGCCTTTTTGTATCGTCAACTTTTTACAGCCGATATCTTGCAAAAGCTGAAACAAAATGGAAAATTTGAATTACAAGAATTTGATAAAACAAGTATTTACCTTAATAGTCGCTGGGTCCAATATTTTATCAATCAACGAATCAAATCGAGTGGTTCCAACTGTAACAAAAATAGAATCCATAAGGCCCTTTGGATCAAGTAAACATTGAAAACACACACAAAATAGTGAAAATAGCTTATTCTCACTATTTCCACTGAAAAAGTGTTATAAATTAAGATTCATCAATATTTATTGAAAATTATATCCATTTGGCTTTATTAATTGCGTGATAACTCCAAGTTTTATTTGAAATTTTAGTTTATTGTTCCTTTAATTTGTTTTTGCTCATATTTTCACTTTTGTGTAATCTCAATGGTACGAGTGGTCGAAGGGCCTAATGGAGTCTTTATTTCTAGTTTGAAATACTAGGCATGACTGTTGATTAATATAATAGATGAAATATTCCGACTTCAGATTTCTTTTGGACGCAATACTTGCCAGAAAGGATATTTTAATTGACCTCTAATATTCACGATTAATCAACAACTCAGAAATTTCTATTTTCTTGAAATTTGAAAATCTCATTTTTATTTCACTTTCTGTCTTAAAGATATTTAGGAGTACCAGTCGAAATTGGCTGATTATTTCATTTACTTTGGTGAATAACAATTATCTGCATGTTTTACCCTGGCAGCATCTTAATCATCCTGATTTCTTCCTCAAGATAACATCCGGGAACAAGATGAAATTCATTATTTACAGCAACCAACCTTAGAAGGATCAAGATGCCACTTTAAACTCTATTAGCCTGGAGGAACAATAAACTAAATTACAAATCAGGGAAAATCTGCTTGAAGATCCATTGAAATCAGTAAAATTCAATCAATGAGCTTACAGTGTTTAACTGTAACTGTCATCTTTCATACAGTTGGATTTAATTTTCAACGGTCAAAGGATGGTTGAATATATTTGTTTTTGATTAACTAGTTAATAGACCAAACTGTTTCTAAAGCAAGGAGGCTCACATGAAGCTAGGAGGGTAAAAATTAACAATCTCAATCCATTCTTCAGGAAGCGACATTACATTGACATTAAACTGATTGCCGTTATCAACCCTATTTAAATTATCCACTCATTTGGATACAGTTAAATAGTCTGGTTGCGTTTCATTCATTGATTCAAACTGATTTTGACATAACCGTGAGATTATACCCAAACAAACCAAATAATGGGCAAGCTAAGCTGTTTTAACCGTTTCATCAATCATAACCTAGGCTGACTTAACAGATCTGATTGATGATATTATTGTTGTTGTTGTTTCAATTACTTTCTCAGTGTACTTCATGCTGAAACTGGGTAAACCTAATTTTAACCGCAACTCATATATAATTGAATGTAACAATCTTTTATTGTAGTGGTAAACGGGTAAACATTATAAAGGTCAGTAGAAGTGTGAATATTATCCAACAAGAAGGGCAACAATTGATAAATTTAAAGCCAATGAACTGGATCTGAAAAGGCGGAGAACAATGAAAATCCAGAAAAAAAAGAGGTTAAAGAAAAGGAAGATTAAAAATGTATTCCTAAAGATTATCTTTGAACACACAACTGGTAATTTCAATTTGAGTTTTGACCTAAACTAGTGATGAAAAGGTATGATAATAAAGTGCTATGTTTAAGTCAAGATGAACCCAGACTAACAGTTGGATCGGGTTATATATGAATAAATGAAAATATTAATTGAAAGACTTGAAAGTTATCCTGTTACTGATAGCATATTAGTGGTGAAAAAAGATGGCAAACTAGGAATGAGGTTGTTTGAAGAAAGAAAGAAAAACGTTAGGTATTTTAGGTGCGGAAACTGAAAAAAGAAGGTGAAGATGAAGAAGATGAAGAAGATGAGAGAGAAAAAATTAGCACATTTGATGCAGTTTTGCAGTGAAACTATTTCATGTTGCAAGGGAAAGAGATGAAGTTGATCAAGTTCCAGGTACAGTTGATGGTTGAATCTCGTCACCGTGTTTGTGCTTAGCCTTTAAGAGTAACAAGCTAAAAAGATGAGCATGAAGAGGATGCAAAAAATGAAGATGAAGATGATAAGGTCAGTAAAGCTGTTCTTTTTTAATCAAGTAGAGGATATGGAGGAAGGGGCGAGTTTTGTGGGGAAATTTTAGGTGTCATAAGAAGGTGGGAAAAATGAAATACATGAATGTTTGCTGCTTTTTTTGTGCTCATATTTTCAGCCTAGGCTCTTCTTAACATTATTTTCATCGTCTATTCATCATGATCGTCATTGAGTCCCACCCGTACCGTTATAACGGTAAAACTTGCTTGACGTATTTACTTGAAGCTAAGATGTTGATGTTTACAAGATAAACCTGAATTGCTTGTTTTATACTTTAACCTTAACCTTAGTTAATCAACAAAATGGTTACCTTTTACTAACATGAGACTTTCGGCTGATGTTAACTGGAGATGAAGAGGCAAGAGGAAGAGCACCGTAAACCATTAACCTTCAATTAGAAAAGTCATCGGCATCTGACTTGCCACTGATCAACCTGATTCTTGTCCTAAAACCAGTAAACTTCCCTTAGGCTTATCTTAACCAGTCTATGTAACAGTACATGGAATGGTATATTTTGCTTATTAGTATTATTGATGAACAATCTATCTAGAATTATCATTCTCACAGAATCTTTTGATTCTATCATTGAATCTTAGCCATGATTGTGCTTCGATATTTTAAATGCTATTTTTCAGGTTCATTTTGTCTGTTATTGCTGTTGACAAATGCAATTGACAAGAATACTAAACAATAATTTGACAATTTATCTCTTTCTGTTGTTGTAATTGTTATGGTTAAACTGAACCCCTCAGAATGACAATAATGATTAAAATTAAAGCTATGATGTGTACGGATATGCCTGAGGGAAGTTTACTCGTTTTCAGGATAAGAATCAGGTTGATCAGTGGCAAGTCAGATGCCGATGACTTTTCTAATTGAAGGTTAATGGTTTACGGTGCTCTTCCTCTTGCCTCTTCATCATCATCATTATTATCATCATCATCATCTCCAGTATCATTATTATCAACAGAAAGTCTCATCGATGTTAGTAAAAAAAGGTAACCATTTTGTTGATTAACTAAGGTTAAGGTTAAAGTATAAAACAAGCAATTCAGGTTTATCTTGTAAACACTAACATCTTCAAGTAAATACGTCAAGCAAGTTTTACCGTTATAACGGTACGGGTGGGACTCAATGACGATGATGATGATGATGAAGAAGAAGATGATGAAGACGATGAAAATAATGATGCTAAATATAGAAGATCCTAGGTTGAAAATTTTGGTACAAAAAAAGCGCTCATTCCCACCTTCTTATGACACCTAAAATTTTCCCCTAACAAACCCAAAAACTCGCCCCTTCCTCCCCTCTATTGAATTAAAGGGAACAACTTTACTGACCTTATCATCATCATCTTCATGTTTGTTTCTTGGATTCATCTTGAGGATGAAACATAAACAAGTTGACGCGATTCATTTCACTGTTACATTAACTGTATCTGGAACTTGATCAACCTCATCTTCAGCCCCTTCCACTTTTCATCATCATCATCTTTATCATCCTTGCTCTCTCCCTGTCGAAGTATAAAAAGCTCATTCCAAGTTTATCCAGGTTCTTATGTGATTCTTCATTAGTGTGAACATCGGACAATTTTCCTGCGACCATTTTTTTCCAATTAATCTCAATAGCTTATCCAAGGTAAATACATTTCTTTTAATTGTGATCTGTAACTCACCAATTTTTACAATTTATGTTGCAATTTAAATACATTTTAAGTGTTTTATTGATCATCTAATCAAATTTGGATACTTTTTTCTCCTGATTTTAGTTGTAACTAAAAACAAAAGCCAAAAATGTGGACCCGAAAGGAATATATTTTGTTGATTGTTTCATCAATCGTCACTGTTGCCTTATCAGCCAATTCACCAGCCACAAATTCAAATGGATCCAATAGGCAGGCAGGAGCTGCTGCTGGAACTGGAATCTTAAATGTAATTTCATCAATGATTCCAGGTGCCATCGGAAATGTTTTACCAATGGTTTTACTTTTTGGATTAGGCGCTCTTATGGTACCAGCTCTTGGTTTAGGTCTTCTCCTCAGAGAAGGCAGACGAAGGTAACATTACAGTTTTTATTTTTAGCTTTTGTTTGTTTTGATTTCTTAATTTCTTAATTTTAATTTGTTTCTTTTTTTCTTTTTCATCTGACCATTCATTATGTTTAGTGAGCCATACTTATATCACTATCGTTCATTCCCTTCATTCAAAATCAACACATCTGCACTTGTTGATGGCGCTTCCGATGTTCTCGACAGAGTAATGAAAGCTTTAGACAATGTTGACAAGAAATACAACTAAACTGATATTCCAGTCGACTGTTAATCTAAAACTGATTTAAGAGCTTTCATTGTTACTTTTTTTGGACAACATCCATTATCATCATTATCACCACCGAACAACATAAATCAAATTGTCCTATCCATCTTTAATTGGAACACTAACCCATTGATAGGGTCCCACCGAAACAATAGAATTAACTATCGTTTTTCTCATCTTTTTGTACCAACGAAAATTATGTCAAAAATCATCTCGCCGAGATTTGATTTCATTGACTTTTCTTAATTTTTTGTATCCTAGTGGAAATTGTAATTTAACCTAAATTGCAGTTTCCACGTCTTTACTTCACTTTTCTCACCTTTCTCATCATTTTCTGACATTAATTTAAATTAAATTATTTTTGTTTTTGAAAAAAATCTTTCCACAAAAAGGATTGTTTTTTCAATGTTTATTAGAAGTTCAATTTTTAACAATTGTTGAAATATTCAATGGTATCCATTGTTTAGCCCATTCACATTTATCGACTAAATCACTTTCCATAAAATTAGTTATGTGATCTCGCAAGATATTATTTTGACATTTAGTTAGAGATAGATGATATTTCTGTAGCCTTTCTTTGTCTCCTGAAGATTGGTATTCAGCTTTGAATAGAGCATGATGAACGTGGTGAACACTTATGAAGTAAATCAAACTTTGCCTTGTTAAAGGTATTTGGTTAGATAAAAGACTTGTTAAAAATAATTCAACGACTTCTAGATCGTTTAAATATGGGTAAATTAAACTCTCAATTGAGATGTAAAGATCTTTTGGTTGTAGGTTTATATAACGCAGTGAAACTGAATAATCGGAAAAGATTTTCTTCTTGAAATCAGCGTTTGACTTTGGCTTGAGAAATATCAACAGGTAATTAATGAAAACTGGATCTCCAAATGACTCGGATTCAAATTGTTTCATGAATAGATCGAAAAAGTGTAAAATTGTTGAAATGTGAGGTAATTTTTGCTGAGGATCAGATATGATTAAATTATCTTTGTTAATAATTTGAAGGCATCCTCGAAGGTGATGAGAAATGGCATCTTCAGCAAATAATCGATCATCAATCAGGAAAATTGTTGAAATTAAACAAAGAAGAGTTTCTTGTGGTATCATGGATGTTAATAGCTGATAATTGGTGTTCATTATGAAATAAATGAATCCTAGCGTTCCAGTGAGACTAGAAATTTTATCATCATTGGTTGAATCTTTGTTAGTGTAATAATTGATGATTGGATCAAACATCCAGATATTTGAATCGAAACTTGAGTGTTTGAAGTAAATTGTTTTGACATTATCAACTCCTGTCATCTCTGCATCACTGAGTTCAGCTAATTTTTTAAGAATAGTTGAGTTGAAAATTATTAGGTTGAGAAGATTTTCCTTCATTTGAACATCTTTTAAATGATATAGACTGACTAATGACAAATTATAAAAAAGCTGTTCTTCATTGATGATCACTTTTAGCGAGGAGATACACAATTGGTACAAAAAAGTAAATTCAATTTGCGTGAAGATGCTTTCGTCTTTAGATAGACCAACAGCAATAATTGATTCAATATAGTTGAGAATGTGTTTATCTAAAACAATCCTTGAAATCATTTGTGGGATTTTAGTGAATTCAGCGGCACCCAATAACGATTCAATAAAGAAAACAACAGAATCATCTTGAGCCAAATCAACAAATCTTATCTCAGAGCCACCAAAATAAACAGCTCCGAATGATGGTAGACTTTTTGCATCACGAAGGGTTCCATTTTCGAAATTTCTGGATTTAAGTGTGTATGAACACTTTCGCAACTTGGTGCCTAATATTTTCATGATTTTATCACTTTCAATTAATGGCTGCAAAAGATTGATGATCAAAGATGTAGGTTTACAATCAGCTTTAATCAGAAACTCGATGCAAGTGCTCATCATCATTAAAGTATCAAAAGGTGGAATGATATTGATATCAACCAAATCTCGAACTGACTGGAATAATACAGATTGAACGAGAGATTCGTAGCCACGCTTGAATTTAGTATCCTCATAAACAGCCCAAGTTAAACATTTCACTAATGTAGACGCATATTGGAAATCAAATTTATGATTTGCTGATGTTAAAGTGCAGCAATATTGAAGCTGTCGGTAAATCACTGGGTAAACTTGGTTAAAGCAATCTTTTGCTGGTTCAATCTCAGAGTTGGAAAGTAGAATACACCAGACTCTGAGTGTTTCGATAGCGATCTGAAGAATATTAACACGCTTTAAACTTGTCAATTCAAGTCGAAAACAATCTGGATCCAGGGTTAAATATGACTGAAGTGCATCCCATAATCGAATATGTGAGTTCATGATCTTTATACAATTTGAAGAATCAGACATCAACAAGCGAATCAATTTCAACGCTTTTGGGGATGGATTGCCATAAATTGAATTATTGGCAAAATCTATCTTAGGAGGAATGAAATTTGTTACAATTGTTTCAATCAGATACGGACAATCAACTATTGATTTACAAGATTCAACGGAATGTCTTGCTATTCTTATCAAAATTTCCATAATCTTGTTGAAAATAGTTGGATCTTGCTTATATTTAATGTTGTTGTCTAAAAGGTAACGAAGTCTCGGAAGAGTATCGAATCGGATTAAACCTTTTATCACGTCAATCTTGACCAATTGATCGTCTTTGAGTTCATTCAAATCGATGTTTTTATCGAGATCATCTGGGTTGATGAAAAGAAAATTGTTGTAATGGATGGTAACTGGGAAAAATCTATCAAGACAGGCTTCATCAACCAAATTATTACAGATTAAAGCATGTAAACAGATTATAGCTTCTCTTATTATACTTTCGGATGTATCATCAAGACATTTACGAATAGATTGGACAATTTCTGTATTATCCAAAACCTCCTGAGCCAAATGTGCATTGAAGAAGTTGTCATAGAACCCTTTATGAACTTTATCCATCAATTTGGCCAATATTTTAAGGCCAATAATTTTCTGCGCGTCGAAGCTACTTTGAATGAAAGTATAAATTTCAGGTAAAGAATAGCCAGGCCTATCAGGCTCATCGCCGTGGTGATAAAGTCCTTCTTCTGTTGATTTATTACCATCCATTACAATATTGCCGGAAAAATCAAACCTAGCATTGGCCGTGGTTGATGCATTTTCACTTTCTTTAACTGGTCTGCACCACTCGAGTTTCTCTTCTTCAACAACATCCATATGAAGCCAGTTGTGTTCTTTAATTACATTCAAAGGTATTGGTAAATCGTCGTCAATTTTGTCCACTTCCATCTTTTCTTCAATATTTGTAGACGATGTTTTCGCAGATTCATTATTGCTTGATTGCTTTCGCTTTCGTTGCTTCAAAAATTCAATCTGATCTGGTTTAAGCTTGGACAGTATTTCCTCTCTCATTGCTAGAATTTGTTCTGAACTCATATTGCCAAGTAATTTATCATTTTGTTCTTTATAGTCAGCACTTTCACTAGTTCCACCATGAGTGTTAGATGATTCTCCGCTTGATTCAATGGTTGATACTTCAACCCTACGAGTTGGTTTGGGAAAAGCAGCTTTAACCTTTTTGGGGAATGAATAACCGCAGAAGGTGCTGGTATTCCGTTCAATTATTGGCAGTTCACCAAGTGCAGATTCTACATCAAGTGTAAGAGAGCCGATTTGTTCTTTAGGCACATCTTGAACTTTGTTTTCTGATTTATCATCACTCGCGTAAGCCTTCACAACTTGAGAAACACTGGGCTGTATTTTACCAGCCTCTTTCATAGCTAAAAATTCTTGTTGTGCTCGAAGTAAATCATCTTCATCCTCTTCAGCGGCTGGCCTTGGTCTTTGAGGAAACATTTTGTATCAATTTTCTTTTGAAAATAAAGAAATAGAGAAAAAAAAACAATTAAAATCATATTTGAAATAAAAATGCATACGAGCTATCATAGTGTTTCCTTTAGAGGCTTGCAATGATCTATAATTGCTGTTTTGATAAAATCTGACACGTAAAGGTGTTGACTGTTTAAATGAAAATATTCTATACAGTCGAGATGAAAGGAAAATTGGATGATAATTTATTAAATAAGCTAATTTGGCTTATATAAAGACTTTCATGTTTCTCCCGCAAAACAGATTCAAAAGAAAACATTACAGTGAGCTGATTGGGTAAGAGCTTGAAGAGATGGTATACATACATTGATGGGGTTTGGATGTTATTGTGATTAAAAGACAATTTAATTGTTGAGCGAAGTTGATGATAGAATAGAAATTATAATAAACAAAATACAAAATAAATTAAATAAACATCTGAGATCAGCTGGTAATGAGGAGGAGAATAACTAAACGTGTTCATATGAATGAGGCAATGTGAATTCAACTGACCAATCAGAATTGTTAGCATAAATAAGAAATTTTCAAACTATCGAATCTCTTTTGAGTATTATTTTTGCTTTAAATCATGTTTATTGAAGATTTAAAGGGACAAAAAAAAAGATACAGATCTTATTGTCAGTAAATGTTATACTTTGTTCCCTTGTTTAAACCTTCCTCCTTCACCACGGACCCGATTCATAGCATGTTTATGTCTTGACTCATGTAAATATTTTCTTCGCGTTGCTGGTATTTTACCCTCTGCTTCCAATTTGGCGCGAGCTTGACGTCTTATCAAAATTCGGTGATATTGCTTTGCATTCACATAAAGAGGTTCCTCGTCACACATTTCAGGGGTTGCTTGAATAGGTATCCTTTCGGTGGGTTGCATGGCACCATTAGCATCTGCCATTATTATATTTGGATTGGCCGCTGCCGGAGTTGTGACAACATTATCAGCAGGAATTTGTGACCAAACATAGATACAAGGCCATGGAGCCTCTTGAGGAAGTTGTGACATTTTAAATTTAAGGTAAAGGGAAAGGGTTCACGTGCAATAAAAAAAGTTTAATCAAAGACAACTTAATTAAAAATAATAGCAATTACAAATAGAAACTTGACACAAAATGATATTTGTGTTAAACCAAAAACTTAGATGGAGCTACTGGGTAAACAGCGCATTATTCAAAATTTCAAGCTCCACCTTGACGATTAGATAACGTTTTTGTAAAATTACATAATTTTGTTTATTATAATTAGCTAATTTCATTGTTTTCAATCAAATTTTATCTGTTTGAAGGGTTATATTGAAAATTTTTGTATGTTTCATAGTCTGGTTGTATGAAGTATTGAACTATGTTCAGGTAAGTAATTATTTTCAGTTGAAACCAGATCTAGAAATTTTTACCACTTTTTTACCATTAGGCGTTGGAAGTAAATTGCATTTCTGGATTACTGTGTGTTTGCCATGTGAAAGGAATTGCTGGTTAACAAAGTAAATTTGAAACAATTTATAAATAATGTTTCCTTTTCTATTTGTAATTGTTCGTCAAAAATTTGAAACCAGGCTGGAAGACAAGTTTACTGAATAAATATTGTGATGATCAATGTTTTAGGAGATTACTGTCGTAGATATTTCCTGGTAAGTTTACTTTCGAGTTAAAATGTAACGCTGGTTCTGTAAACAATCAACATTAACATCAATTATAAAGACAGTCAAAAAGAATCAGATTTTCTTTCTGTCTCATGGGAACTCAAATTGAATCGTAAATGATTATGATTTCGGAAATTCTTGGCTCAAATTGGAATAAAGATTGACTCATTCATCCATTATAAATTAACAACCTGACTGTGAGATGCATAACAACTATTAATACAAAACAACTCATGTGTACAATTTATCGGCTTTCAGATTCTATTAGCTTTAGATATAACCAGGTGAAGGCAGTTGATAGGCAAAATTTACTGTCCTTGATACTATGAAAATTACGAGTGTCTAGAATCATTTAACATGTATTATTATAATTCATTAGGATGGCTTGGAACAATTTAAATTAAATTTCAGATGAACGTAATATTTGATCTACAAAACTCGATGTTTAATTTACAAACCATTGTTATGTTTAACTAAATTCAAGAGACTATTTACTAACAAAGATAAATTTATTTAATTAAGATTGTAACAGTAAGGAGTTTATTATTTAGAGTAAATATAATTTTATTGTTAATGAATGGGTTTCTAATCAATTGTAAATGTTTCTTATTATTAATTGTATCAACTTAAGAATATTCAAGGTGTTATTTAGTAACCGTCCCTCTTATTTGATGCGCACTGCGCAAATTAATGGTTTCCGCCATTTTAGATTTGGGTTTTTTTGAAAAAACTCAATGTTGATAAAATATTTTAAAATTTAGTTTATTAAATTCTTTCAACTAATTAGACCCAAGTTTCAGTCATTTTAATCATGTCATCATCTAATAGTTACAAATGGAAAAAGAAAGATCGTAAAAGAAGCCGCAAACCTTATGATAGACCTTACAATGAGGTAAGTTGATTTGTTGGTGTGGTCTGGTTTTTCAATGCTTTAACCTTACATTCTTAACCTGTTGGTGTATGTGTGTAATGGTTAAGATTATAGTTATAATTAATATCGGTTTTCTATTTATTTTTTTGCCTATTTTTTTCGCTTTCTCTGATCTAATTGCTTGCCTCTTTTTAACGATATCTTATTATTTTATTTATCTTCCAGCAACCATGGTATTTGAAATACAAATTTGAGAGTTACCTGCCCAATTGGGTTGTGAATGTCAAGAATTATTTTCTCACTAATGTGGCAAATGAGAACGACGAAGTTAATATTAATGAAGAGAATGGTAGATTTGAAGAAACTTTATTGGACTCGAGACCGGCTACCGCACCGGGTGCAGGAGATAACGAGGAAAACGAAGAGGTAGAGGAGGAAGAAGAGGAAGAAGAGGAGGAAGAAGAAGACGCTGAAGACGCAGAAGACGGTGAAGAAGAGGAAGAAGAAGATAAATTGGATGTTCCCGACACCGAAGAAGAAGAAGTTGTCGCCGAGGAACCTCTGGTACTTCCTGTCAAAGAAAAGAGTAAATATGACTTCAAAGATACACTCAATAAAATTGAAAAATCTAATAATTTAGGCAAATCCGAGTTGCCTTTAAGCAGTAAGGTTTCAACTTCCACTGCTCCAAGATTTTCTGGTAAAAGAAAACTTGAACTTGGCCCCATTACAACTCCAACACCATCAACATCACGTGGTATTGCTAACGAGGTCAGAGACGAAGAAGGATCTTCGTCCAGTGAGAATACAGCTTCATCCACCAGTGGCTGTTCATCTTTAGTTCCATCTAATAATTATTTACAGAAGCTGTCTCATCCTTTGGACAAGGACAGGACTGAGCGGCTAAGAAAGGAGCTTATGAAAAATACGAGGGACGTTGGTGTTGAAACAGACAACAAGCCATCGTTAAGTAATAGAGACGAGAATAGATCTCTTTTATGGTCTAACTCTCCTAACTCTCGATTTAATGTTTCCAAATTTACCTCACCTACAAGTGTTTTGTCCCGTGGTATCAATTCGCCTTATTATGAGGGTAAGACCACGTTTGGTGGCACATCAGCCAAGCGAGCTCGGCTAGCCACCTCTTTCAACAAATTAATTAGTCCAACTAGTAATAATAGTAATACCAGTCTTAAGATCCAACTCAACCGAAGCAGTGATAATGGTAAAAAATTGAATTCTGAGGACCTTCTTAGTGATGCTGCTAAGCGGATATTAGCTAATATTGAAAAAATTTCATCACCTTTAGAAGACGCTAAGAAAATTCCTGTTTATGGAACTATTGATACTAATAGATACCTTAGTGAATCTAGGAGATCATCTATTAGAACACCTTATTCTAGGCCTGGTAAATCATCTGTTCCTTATCCTTCTATGAATCCTCTTATTCCAATTGATAAACCTCAACTTAAATGGGCATCATCACCTGTTGAAACTGATACTGTTGATAAAGCTGACACGAGCACAGCATCCCAGCGTGAGGTTGGAGCATCACTTGGTTTCTCCTCTGGTGATAGAAATAATGGAGGTGGCGGTGGTGGAAAGATTAGAGCAAGAATACGGAAGAATTCTGGAGACTCTCAAAAGCTATTTGAAAAGATTCAGTCCCCTGAACTTCCAAATGTCCCATTGAATATAACTAAACTGCCCTCTTTCAGCTTTGCGAAATCCTCTGTTGAATCTACACCAGTTGCCTCATCTACTCTGGTTGCCCTTAAAAAAGCAGAGGATCCATCCAGCCATCAAGGTGACAATACTAAAAACATCAAAGAAGCTGAGAATGCCGATACAAGAGTCAAACCTACTACAACTATAGAAATTGTCGAAAATGAAAGTGAGAAAGAAAACAAGGTTCATAAATCTGACTTCTCAGCTACTGTGCCTCTTAAGGAACAACCTGTTAGCACAGATTTATCAAGTAAAACTGCTATTCCTACAGCTACCAAAACAGATTTTCGTGAATTATCTAACAAGGTCATTCTGGATAAAATGGTTGTGCCAAAATCTGATCCTATTAAAGAGAATACCAGTGGCTCCCAGATAACTGTCTCAAGGAGTAAAATTTCAGCTGATGCTGCTTTGGCTGCAGTTGAGAGTAATTATGATAATCAAGGAATTAATTTCGGAGACGTTACCAAAAGTGACTCTAGTAAAAAATCAGACCAATCAAGTAAACCTATAGAAAAGGAAAGTTCAGAAGTTAAAGAAGTTCCTGACAAGGTTCTCAAATCTGACTCAACTGTGCCTACCAAGGAAAAACCTGTTAGCACAGATACATCGATTAAATTAGCTGCTTCATCAGCTGTTAAAACAGATTCAAGTGAACTAAGTAAACCTCTAGAAAAAGAAAAGACCGAAATTAAAGATGTTTCAGACAAAACTGACAAGCCTGTAGATAAAAATGTGGCTAAAGCTAATGAACCATTGTTTAGTAAATTTAAACCTCCACCAGGATCATGGATGTGTGAAGAATGCTTTGTGCAGAACAAACCAGCTGACCTCAAGTGTATCGCATGCGAAACTGTTAAAAAAGGAGCTAAGCCTGTATCTACATCAACACCAGTTGCGGTCAAACCATTCTCATTTCCAGCACCAACTAGCTCTACAGTATCAGCTGATGATGGGTTCAAAGGCTTCGCCAGCACAACTAAATCAACAGAGCAAAGCTCATCTTTCAGCTTTAATAAACCTATTGCCTTCGGGTTCAGCAGCTCTGAAACTTCTAAGACTATAACTCTTACTAGTAATTTCTCTTCAACATCAACTACATCTACCCCAACAACCGCTAGCTCACCAACAAGCTCTTTTGCTTTTGGAAAGTCAACAGCTTCAGATAACAATTTAAAAATGTCTACTGGTTCTTTAGGCGAGTCTTCACAAACAAAAATATCGTCATCAGGGTTTTCATTTGATCTAGCAAAACCAGTTATTAGTACAACTGCTTCAGCTTCGACTGTTACAACAGCTTCAACAGCTCCAGCATTCACTTTCGGAAGCAGTTCATCAGCAGGAACAACATCAAATTCGGGATTTACTTTTGGACAAGCACCTAAAACTACCCAAAGCTCCAGTTCTTCTGGTTTTGTTTTCGGTTCTACCTCTTCAAATGCGCCATCATCTCTTGCCTCACCCGGAATTCAATCAAATGCTTTCGGTCAGAGTTCTACATTCTCTTTTGGCGCTTCACCATCAACATCTCAAGCTAAACAACCGGCATCGACAAGCTCAAGCAATTTGTCTATTGCATCTACCACATCTACCCCTACAACCGCTAGCAGCGCTTTTGTATTTGGGAAGTCAACAGCATCAGATAACAGTTTAAAGATGTCTACTGGCTCTCTAGGTGAATCTTCCCAACCAAAAATATCATCATCAGGGTTTTCATTTGACTTAGCAAAACCAATTAGCACAACTGCTTCAGCTTCGGCTGTTACAACAGCTTCAACAGCTCCAGCATTCACTTTCGGAAGCAGTTCATCAGCAGGAACAACATCGACCTCAGGATTTACTTTTGGACAAGCACCTAAAACTACCCAAAGCTCCAGTTCTTCTGGTTATGTTTTCGGTTCTACGTCTTCAAATGCGCCATCATCTCTTCAATCAAATGCTTTCGGTTCAAGCTCTTCATTCGCTTTTGGCGCTTCACCATCAACATCGCAAGCTAAACAACCGGCATCATCGACAAGCTCAAACAGTTTGTCTATTGCGTCTACTACAGCAGCTTCTACTACTGCTAGCAGCACCTTTGTATTTGGAAAACCTACAGCATCAGATAACAGTTTAAAAATGCCTACTGGCTCTTTAGGTGCACCTTCCCAACCAACCATGTCGTCTGGATTTTCATTCGATTTAGGAAAATCGATTCCCAGCACAACTGCCCCAGCCTCTACTGTTTCAAAATCCACTGCTCCATCATTTAGTTTTGGAAGCAGCGCATCAACAGGAGCTGCATCTTCTGGAGGATTTACGTTTGGGCAGGCATCAACCCCCCAAAGTTCTAGCTCTTCTGGTTATGTTTTCGGTTCTACGTCTACAAATGCGCCTTCATCTCTGGTCACATCTGGAATCCAATCCAATGCTTTTGGTCAAGCTTCTACATTCGCTTTTGGCGCTACAGCATCTACATCTCAATCTCAACAACCGGCACCATCAGCAGGCTCCAGTGGTGTTTTCACTTTTGGCAGTTCCGCTTCCACTAATCATACTCAACCAAGTTTGGGAACAAATCCATCCGTGCCTCCGATTAACTTCGAGACTCAGCCTAATTTCAACTTCCTTAATCAGACCCCTACCCAGGGACAGCCTTTTACGTTTTCGTAAGTTAATCAATTTTTTATTGTTTATTCGTCACTTATAACCTTGATTCTAATCAATTCTCTCTTCTCTTTTCTAACAGCGCTGATACGTCTAATACGGGTGCCGTTGCTGTTCAGCGAAATTTCAAGAAAGCTAAAAGAAGACTTCCACGCAACTAGGCTCATCAAATGTCTCTATGATATCTGTTTGTTTATCTTTCCCCCTTCTACTCTTTCCTTTTCCTCTTTTTCTCTTTCTCGTTGAATTTCCATTGACAAATTAATAAACAAATTAACTCTCATCCAGTTCTTTATTTATTGTTCAATTTTCATCAGTTTTTTGCTTAGTCAATTATCTCATTTCCAAAAAAATCTTGGTTATTAAAGACTCTGCCCTATGATAATGGAAACATTTATATCTTCCCCGTCATTTAAAGAGATTAATCAACTTTTCAAAGTGTTGACAAACTATTGTTTCAATATTTTTATTAATTTTAATTCGGGCTTTTATCTCACGACCGCCCAGCTCAAGACAATAATGTAAAATGTAATATCAAATAAGTGAATCATGATTATTATGAACTATAGTCAACAGTTACCTTTGAACAACATCCACGGAAATAAAATGTTGCTTGAATAACTAAATTATTGACAAATTGTTTATTGATTTAAATATTAATAAAGATATCAACAAAATTTGAACACATGAGCATTAAAACTTAAACCCTTTAGTTTTCAGGTCAACTCTGGCTGTTTCAATCTCACGTTTCAATTCCTGGCATGCATTTTCACAATCGTTAAAATTTAAAACTCTTTTGAGTACAATGGCAAGTGAAACTAGGCCAAACACAATTATCAAATAAATAGGTGATAAGAAAATGTGGAATCGAGTTTTATCAGGTCCATCCCGAAAAGTATATAACATTGATAACCAGAGAACCAGAGAACTCAAGATGACGTGGATTAATTTGAACATGATTCAATCACTATCTAGAGTTGTTTAGTCAACAAAATATAGAGTATATCTAGATAATAACAATTTATTTGTAAATAAAAAACACCATAGAATAAATGATGACTAATTAATTGAAAAATAAATTGGGTTTTTTTGAAAATTTTAATCTTTCAACGCTTACTGTGTTGCCATTGGAGACAGAATGATGTGCGCATTTCAAGTTGTGGAAAGCCTCAAATCAAATTGCTGTGCATCTATCTTGTTAGGTTTATGTTTACACTGATTGTTTTAGTCAATTTTGATAAGATTTGTTGTCATTTTATCCCTCTTAAGAGTCACTGAATGATGCTCAGCCTTGTATTTCTCTGAATTTTATGTTTTTATTTGTCATCTGTGTTTCATGAGTCCTAGATTAACCTGACCAGTGGAACCTAATACTTTTTAAGACAATACCAATTGTTTCATTATTATTGACCTGAATATCAT
Organism: Tetranychus urticae; assembly: GCF_039701765.1. Classification (NCBI taxonomy): domain Eukaryota; kingdom Metazoa; phylum Arthropoda; class Arachnida; order Trombidiformes; family Tetranychidae; genus Tetranychus; species Tetranychus urticae. The sequence goes on along the minus strand of NC_142958.1, from coordinate 15,365,403 downwards.
TTTATTTTTAACCATCAATTCACTACTGTTTCTTTTTGAAACAATGAAACGAGATGTTGGATAGTTATGAGGAGAATGAATTGATCTGGGATGAAAGTGATACTCGCCTATCCAACCTAAGTGATAAACAATTGCCCAGAGTGTCACAAAAAATTCCACCAACAACAGCATCTAACTCTAGCTTGGAGAAAAGTTTATCCATTTGTTTTTCTGATATATCCTCCATTAGTGGTCCTCAAGAAAACAGCGATTACAGTGATGAAAGTCATAATACATCTACAACCTCCATTGTTAAACCTGTGGTTCATTCGAGTCTAAATGGTGGAGATCATGTAGACGATGAAGATTTGGGCCCTGCTCTTAATTTTGATCTTGATTTTGATTCTGATGGTGATAGAAACATCAATGGTTTTTCAAGGTTAACTCAGCTAACTTGTGACTCGATTTCTTCTTCATCAATATATTCTTACAGTGGTGATGACCGTAGATCAAAGAGTTACAATAATCTAAAGGATTTAGATCGAGAAGCTCGGGTAACATCAACAAATCTTCAACTTGCTAAATGGAGAGATGACACAATCAATTGTGCCACTCCAAAGAGAACAGGTTATCGTGTAACCTTCGAGATAATTTCCGCTCGCACTGTTACTACAGGATCTCCGAGTGGTGTTAAGAATAGACATGTATCATACACAATCATTATTAAAAGATGTCCCGGTCTAGAAAGCCAACCTGGGGTTATTGAAAGGAGATATACAGAGTTTTCGTCTCTTTACATGGGTTTAATGAAAAGATTTCCCATTTTGTTGAAAGACTTCATTTTTCCAAAAAAAACATTGGTTGGCAACTTTTCAAGTCAAATTATTAGGGAACGAAGCTTTGCCTTTCAAAGTCTTCTTACCTATTGTTTATCAGTTGATGAATTGCGAACCAGTCGACCGTTCATAGATTTTCTTCACGCAAAGGAGATGATGGAAGTAAGACGAGCCCTTAAATCACGTAATTTCGAAGACGCTGGTAACATTTTAGAAAATTGTTATTTTATTCAAGAGAAAATTACTCTCCAAGGAGTTAATGATCAAACCAGTGCTCAAATTTACCAAATATTGATTCTTCTGGTGGCCTCCATGGAAGTCGCTGGTAGTCCACAGGAAGCCTTAAATTATGCTGAAAAAGCAATCCCAATGATCTTAGAAACCGATTTTTATGATCATCATGAACTGACCGTGCCATTTTTGCGTTTAATTGAACGATTATTCGCATGCTCAGGAAAACCAATTGATGCCTTCGCAAGGAAAATAGCCCAGTTGAAGGAGAAAGGAATCAAAACTGATAAATCGCCAAATTTGATTGAACTTATTGTAAAAAAGGATTTTACTAATTTAACCTGCCTTCGGTTTTTCTAATTAACTATCCAACAATCACCTTGAATCATTAATCACCCAATCACTAATATTCATGAAATCAATATATGCACATTGTAAGTTTTTCATTTAACATACATCAAACATTCAATTCGCAGTAATAACATAAATAATCCCGTTTCTTTTTTTATCAACAACAGTAACTCCAAAAAAATTCTGTCAATATTATCATCTTCATTATCTACTCCATCTAGTATTATATTTAAAGTAATCATTTGATCACAATGCCATTTCTAATCTAACCAACATTGCCATAGTTAACTTCAATGATTATTTGATGGCTATTCTACATTTTTTTCTCATGACTCATGTAAAAAAGCGAAATTGAATTTATTAAACATTAAATTAACTTTTTATTGTTCATACTGTAATAACAAAAAAGTGATATCTCAATCAGTCTTTTAGTACAAATGAAAATCCTTCAAAAAGAGCAACAAAATCTCATTGTTACCCAAGCATTTGAAAACCTTGTAATGATTTTCCTCTCTTTTCACCTTTTGTATTTATTACACTGACTTAATTTCCCCTTTTTCACTTAATTTATTTATATATATAATATTAATCTGTATTTGATCTAGTTCAACAAGCATCACTATTAGCCACCAATCTTAATAATCAAAAGCTCACAAACTTGTTTATTTGAGCTTCTAATCTGACCAAAACACAAGATAAATCTTTCGTGTTACCATTAAGTGTCCATTTGAGCATCATTTGAGTTTGAACCATTTATTGTCTGTACTTTGTCCAATTTTAACAATTGTCTTACCTTTTCACATTCCCATGAGTTGTCAGACAATTAGCATTCCGATATTATTATCATTTTAATTGCTGTTAGGATTAAAACAAGAACCATTTTTTTTCCTAATTCAACTTTGCAACTGCTTCAGGCTGATTAACTTGATTTTGAACAGCTACTTTATTCCTAAAAGATATTCAGTTAAAATACTACATTCACTGATTAACTTCCTGAAATCGCGAAATAATGGTTTATTTAAAGAGGAAAAGTTGACGATTGGAAGATTTCAAGTTAGTTTTAGTTGATGATTGAATTTGTTTTTGCTTCAGCTTTTTCTAGGATTTAGTTATTTAGAAGTGACAATCAGTAATCAATTAAATCATGATAAAACTCAATAACACTTGAATACATTTGTTATAGAGCTTTGACTGATTATAATCAGTTACTCCTTAAAACTATGACTTTGTCATTACTCGCTGTTTAGTAATTCCTTTAATTTAATCACACTTGCAATTTGAAGGTAACATCACATGATAGAATAAAACTTTCGATAAACTGATCGGTTAAACAATAGAATGATTAATTTATTTATTAAACTCAATGATTACAATTCTTAACCAATTCATTGGTAAAGTCTGAAAAAATAACATTGTATATCGTACATTGAAAATGATTGGAAACAGAACTGCTCTATTAGATCAATTCTAACTATAATGATTATGGTACAATTACCTATGATATATTTTGAGCAATTGATATGTTTCACTTTACTCGGTTTAATTAATCTAACTTGAATCTACAATTTATAAAATAATTACTCGATGAAGTCTGCAATTTTGTATATCGCGCCCAACCAGATATCGGTGAGTAATAATGAAATGTAGTAGCTTTTAGTTTCAAATGTTTACAAAATGTTAACTAATTCAACTTGTTTCGATGTTAAATGTATAAATGTTGCAAAATTAATTCAACATATAATCATCTCTCATCGTCATCTTCATCTTCATCATAGTTGTCCACTTTAGTGGGTCTTCTTCTCCTTCTTATTGGTAATTTAGTGGTTGCTCTGATTTCTTTAGAGTCAAACTTTTTAAACTCATCATGGTCATCATTGATATTATGATTTTTATTATTATTGGTTAAACTAGTTTTTAGACTGTGGCCAGATGATTTACTGTATTTGTCCCTTGACTGATAATTTGTTCCTCTCAATTGGGAAGTTGATGATGAAGACGGAGAGGATTGTTGTTTACCTTTTTGTAATCTATCACTTCGATGTGATTTACTTTCTTCGACTGAAAATTCATCTCCATAAGGCGAGAAACCTGGAGGTGGGTCACTTAACCATGCTAAATCAGTAAATCTAGAAGATGATAGTGACTTTTTGGATGTATGTAAACTATGGCCAAGATCATCTGGATCTTCAGTGGCAGCGTTTCTAACGGCATCGGCAGCAGCTTCAGCTGCTTCCTCTACCTCGTCTTCATTTTGGCTCGATTCAGGCTTATCCAGAGAAACTGAGAATGACAAAGGAATCTTGGGTAAACCCAGACGAGGAAGCTCAATTTTGGGTAAAGATATTTTCGGTGTTAGCTTTTTAAGTATTCCAACAACACCAAGACCAGCCACAGCTTTAGCAGCAAGAGCCTTCTTTTTACCTAACAATGGTGAAGTTCCGATGTAAATTTTGGGCTTAATTATGATCCTAGGCTTGGCTAGGATATAATTTTTCTTGCCCAGTAGACTAAATAATGTTGCACCGTTGAGATGGACACAAATGATTAACAGGATTGGACACAAAATAACACTAATCCTCATCGTAAATGCTTATTTGGAGGAAAAAACAAAGTCACAAAACACAAAATTATATTACACAAGAAAAAATGAACCCAAAGTGGATAATCGTTTATTTTGAAGACCAAAATTTGGAAAGATAATTCTGGTTCCACTAAACAATAATCAGACAGATTTTCCAAAATAATAGGCGATTCACATTTTCATTAGATTGTCATCTCTTATTCACTAATAGTTGACTTATTTAAATTAATCAGAATGTCCGGTCAAAGACAAGATGTTTGTAGGTTTTAATGCAAAATTTGATTGTCTTCACCAATGCACAAAGTTAAACTATTTAAGTATATGATTTAAGAAATGGTTTATTGACAATTAAAAATAGTTTTGATGATTGACCCGGCTGAAACAAAATATTATCCTTCCCTTTTTCATCATTTTTCATCATCTTCTTTGAGCTTCCTCCTTCTTTCACTTCGGACTTTCACTCTCGATTGGCCCGGAAAAATGTTTTAATGTAAACTTGAGGTAAGAGGAAGTGGCTTCATCTTACTTTCACTATAATCATCACCATCATCTTGCTGGTGGAAACATCAACATGCAATCCAATCAACATTTGAGCTTGTTTTTGATTTGAAATCAACTATTAGGATATATTCATTCATTCATCTGTAATCGTTTTTTTTTGTTTATGGGTTTTGTTGCTTAATTTGATATTTTAATTACAATTGAAATAATGACCAATTTTGTTTGAATAATTTATTTGCCCTTTTATTTTGCCAATTGTTAATCAATTATAAGTTATTGATTGTTTAGTGTGCCAAGATTAGGCATCTTCAAAGTCACTTTGCGTTTCCAAATTAGTGACAATCAATTCAGATTGAGTTACATGTAATCTGATACATTCCCATAAGCACATACTTCAAAATGTTAAATAGCAACTATCAATTTTAAAATGGCCTATTGATTTATATAAAATCGTTGAAATCAATTGTCTTCATTTGCGTTTTTCAACAGCAAATTATTGATGAATCAAAAAGCCCAGAAGTGGTTGAATGGTCAAGATAAATTTTGAATTAAGTGACTCCAGTTTGCATGTTTGCGTTAACCACGAATTGTCTGATAAATATTTGTAGTCTATAATAGATGAAGAAAGTCGGGATCAGGTAGACTTTACAATAAAATGGATTTAAATATTTTGAATTCAAGTCTAATTATTAAGTCTTGACATCACCAGAACCATTTTAATGGCTTATTGAATCTGGATTTATGAGAAGCTTGATTGGAAAAGGAATATTCAGGAGCATTGATTGGCGTTTATGACGAGAAGATTTTCTTTATTCATAATGTTGTTTATATCAAATTGATGATTGACTCAAACTGGTTCACTTTTCATCAATCACATAAAAGTTATCAGCTATAAATACATGTCCAACTATTAAAGTATGTGTTTGAACAATGAAATATTGTTTCCCGGGAATAGTGAAAACGGTTGGTAAGGAATCACAGTAGGTTGTCCACTTTGTACCAGTACTTTGTTTACCATCAAGTGTCCAATAACAAGTTGTTGATCATGTAAATGACTGAATAAATAAGAGAACAGAATATAAACAAAAAAGAAACATTTAACTTTAGCTGATTGAGTTTATGGAAAGAATTAAATGAAATCTGGAAACAATTAAAATATTATTAGACTTCATCAGCTTTCCAACAAACTCAGTTTAACTCACCAATAATCGTTTTTCATTAAAACGCCAATTGATGTCCACTCTGCTCTTTTCTTCTCGTTTTAATCCATTTCCAATAGCAAGACTTGTTTTCACTAGTTTTCCGTTGCAGTAGAGGTGTTAATCATCGCAATTATTTATATTAAACTGTTTGTTTTATCACCATCAATCAGATAACCATCACCAAACCATCGAATACAAAAAAGCAAACCTTTCATCGTCGGCATTGACCAAATTAATAAGAATTTTAAAAGAAACTGCCAAATCAAGTTAAATCCAATCAGCAATCACCATCATCAATAGATATATCTTATAAATAGATCACGAAAAGCTGTAAAAAACACACTTGTAATTAACGGTTAGCTGGTTAGCAAAAGACCGGTAACCGGTTCAATATTAGCCAAATAAAAATTACATTGTAATAAAAGCGCCATCTAAGATGGTAAAAGTGTATGACTTTAAGCTAACCTTTTCAACGAGACTTGTAAATTCAATTGGCAATATCTTCGTGTTTAATTGTAATTTGTAATCTAAATGCTATAAATTTAACGTAATTTACGCATTTCCTGCAAACCAAATACATTAATTATACACAAATAACACTTTCAAGCTGAAAAATTTGATGTACCTTGAAATAGTGTCTTTAAATCTGTCTCTGTAGCTCATAATGCTTCTGGTCATGGATCGAAATTTTTCACTTGATATTGAATTATGAACGGTTTGAAATTTAAATTTTTCCTGCCATTCAATACTTTTTGATTTCAAAACAATTGCCATTGAAATAGCCTTGCATTGATAAGTTATCAGATTTGCCAATTACAATTCAAACTGTTTACCGGCAATTAGTCTCAGTGATCGTGTACAATTATTAATGTGTGCTTATCTTGGAATATAATTATCTAATTCAATTTGTTTTGATTGTTCAGAGCTTCATGTTTATTGCTGTACATTAAATTAAGATGAACGATTAGAGTAACTTTGAGCCATTTAAGCTGTTGTAAACTCCATTTCGTCATTTTGTTATTTCAATCAACAAATTGTGACCAGCATAAACCAACTAGATTAATCTAGTCAAGTGAATAGCTTAATTTGAAATTCATTTTTTGATCAATTAAGTTTCAATTTGATTAGTTTTCATGTCTTTTAGTAATGGAAGAAAAGAAAGGAAGAAGTTTAATCTAAATTGTTGACTTCATTAAAATGATGAAAAGGGAAAGTGATGTTAATTGAGATGATTGTAATGAGAATTAATCGCATGTTATTAATGTTGAACAAATTAAAGCTAATAACAAGCAACAAATATTAGAAGAAAAAAAATCAAAGACGACATTAAAAGGAAGAAATAAAATCATTTGACGAACTAAAGTCAATATTGAAAATTTCAATTCTCAGCTAAACTAATATTTCCTGATTTCACTACAAAATAAACTTCTGAATAATATTGAAAAAGAAACAAAAAAATTGGATAAATATCACAAGTCAAAACATTTCAAACAAAGATCACTTAATAGACAAAAACAAGAAATAAATATCTTAAGGGTTTCAATCTTATCAATCTTGGTTAAGAAAGATTTATCTGACTTTCATTAACAAATAATCCAATCTTTCAGCTACCATCAGCAAAAAAAATCAACACTTACCCTGAATAAGAACCATAATTATTAGAGTAAATTGATTACCTTTTGTTTTGGTTGAGTGTTGAAGTGAAAAGCGGCTGACAGAAAGACGTTCACATGATTCACAGATTTAACAGCTGATTTACTATAAACTTGCAGTTGATTTACAGTTGATTTATAGTTGGCTTAAGGATTGTTAAAACTGGTTAAAATAGATGTCAAGAGTTAATGATAATTTAATGATTAAATGGGTTTATCGTGATGTAACATCCGCCAACAGCTGAGATCAGCTGGAATATTAGTATTGAGCGGCCGTGGCCGAGTGGTTAAGGCGATGGACTCGAAATCCATTGGGATTTTCCCGCACAGGTTCGAATCCTGTCGACCGCGAAAGTTATTTTTCTAATTATGATAAAACTCTTGATAAACCAATCATGAGTTATCTTTTGTCCACAGCAACATGATAAGTTTATAAACTGAGTCAGTGAAGACACTAACAAAGGCAACAAGATTTGGAGAATCTACAAGAACGAATTCTCATTGTAATTGTAATATCCATGGTAACGCTTAAGGGGGGCAACTTTACATAGCAATTTTTTCCTTTCATCTATTGTGTTTTTAGTTTGGCCTCATCTTCAATTTATTGTAAAATTAATCAATGTTTGATTTATCTAGATTGCTATACTTTTCATTAGCTCGATATCCATTGTTCATTTACTAGGTTAATTAAGGTTTTCTCCTTGTTTCTTTGATAGTCATTTTCATTTACTAACCTCTTGATATTTTCAAAAGAATTGTTTTCATTTCAGTTTCTCAATTAGTTTCAAATTCTGTTTTGTATTATAAATTAACTTTGGTTTGATTGATCCTTTCATTTAGCTGAATTTGGATGACAAAAAAGTGTTAATGGTAAAGGATGAATTTCATCCATTCAAATATTAATTGTTTTTATACAAAATGCAATAATTTTTGATTATTTAATACCATTTTTGTTTTTTTTCTTCTAAAGGAAATTTTAAGGATTTCACCAAACATTGCAGTTATAATGCGCTCTTTAATCATATATCAAATGATTAAATTATAAGTTTAAGAATTATGAAAGATCCCATCCTCTTTCTTGTACAGAGTGTAATTTCTTTTCCAGATTCATGGTTAGTACTTGGCATCTGATTCCCATAGCCTTTGTCTTTTCAATCAACTGTTGATAAGGAGAAACAGCTTGAGTACCCATGACAACATGACCCAATTTTGAATCAATTTTAGCGTCCAATCTGGCTTGCCGAATCAGATTTGCAATCCATTTCTCAGCTTCTTCTGGAGTCATGTTGAGTTTTTCAGCAAGCATACTGGATAATAAAAGAAAGTTAAGATTAGCAATGATAAAATATCAAATGTCAATAAATCTAATAAAATTGACTAAAGTATGAAATACTTACCCAATGGATATACATTCATGGATCTGACAGAAAATTTCAAAGACAAATAGACGAGCATTTTCGATGAAATCATCTTTTAAAGCAACTAAGAAGAAATCATGATCGAAGACTTCAACACATTCACGAAGTTTCTTTTGAGCTCCATCAAAATCAAAGTTGACACATAGACACTCAACAAATTCAGTGATTGGATCACGATATGTATATGATTCTTGTTGGATAACTTTAACCAACTCTTTCATGTGCTCTCGTCGTTTACGATGTGTGATGACAGAGGTAGTCAAGTACCTCAATATATGTGGACACATAGTTTGAACAGCATTCAAATATGGATTATTGGTTTGTTGTTTTGGATAATTTACTTTCTTCTCAAGAAACATGTCAATTAACATGTCACGTCCTTGGGAATGGTTGAAAAATATAAATAAACTCCAATGAATTAGCCATGTTCTTTGTTGTAAAAGATGTAATTGGTTTGCGAAAAAGGGATAACTGTCTATGAATTCTTTGAGACGATTAAAATCCTCCAAAGCAGCTTCCCATCGCTGCATCAATATTTCGCAGGCCAACTTTCCCCACAAGTTGCTAAGATAATTTTTATCATTTGGAGAAATAAGCATTCTATGGGAGGATAGATATTGAGCGGCACCAGAGTAGTTACCACATTCATATTGAAATTTAGCAAATTCTAATAAGCTATCGATCATGTCTGGATTAAACTACAATAAAAATGAGAGAAATAGAGTTAGACTATTGTACATTATAAAGTTGATTTTGATAATTACCCCATGATTTTTCTGTAAATAATCCAGTAATTGACGGACGTCTCGAGCCTTAGCAATTTCTTGACTAATAGCTTCATTAGTGAGCAATTCTAATATGGGTCGAGTAACACTTTCAAGTTCTTTCAACTGTTTAACGACCTTAATTCTGTTTTCCATAAATTGGTCTGGAGGGATTTGATCAGGATTTAGCTGTTGCCAAACATCAATGGCAAAGTCAACCATATTGGTGTTGTTAAGCAGACCGAGCTTGACTTGTAATAATTCATCTTCATTATAAATCTAGTGCAGAACAAATTTTTAAAAGATAACATTAGATTGACTAAAAGCCGGTGAAGTGAGATATCATACATAGGAATAAATTGATGGGTGAAAAAGGATTGTACAAATATGGTGGATCAGGCTTAGATTTACTTACATGATTTGTGGACAAAAACTCAAGTAAGGGGAATACCAGATGACGATCTAAATATTGACCCAACTTATTCGTAAGCTCCCATTCAGCCATGGTATTTATTAATAAAATGAAACAAAGTGTTAAATTAATCAATGATTAACTTCAGAATTACACACGTGTGATAATTTTCAGGAGTAAAAAACTGCAGAAACCGGAAAAATGGAATAATTTACCACAAGATGGCAGGATTCACAAAGCAGTTACATTAGGTAGAGCCACTAACAAAAGAGCTCTTTTTTCAAATTGACTTTATTCAATTTGCATGTAATGTTCATTGTAATTATTGGTGATGATTAAATATCAGCCTTTATTCAGCAATGATTTTGTTTCACTTGAACACTTTTTTATCGGAACACTGATCTTTTTATTCTAGTTAAAGTCCATTTTTTTGGTCTTTTTCGCAACTGCTTTTCCCATAATGAATTTGGGTCTTTTCAATCAGGATTGATTGTATTGCATTTCTTGCTATGAACCACGATAATTTGAAGTTTTAAGGGTAGAGTTCAATAATAAATCGATAACTCTATAAGTTAATTGCGGAAATTTCTAAAGCAAGATATCTTTATTGCTGATTCAATCATCGCATGTTAGATCATTAGCATTGAAAAATAGTCCCGAATAATGTTTAGGCTTACGCTAACTGAATAATGAAAATCTCAAGATGAAACAAGATACATTATTAGACTTTATTAGACAATATCCTATCCTGGAATTTGCTGATATTTATTTCCAATAATTTTTTACAAGATAATTAGTCGATCATTTGGTTGATTGGAGTTTTGGCAACATCTTATATTTTTCTGATTCACTCTAAATTTTGTTTGATATTCCCGCTTTGGATCACATTGGATCCATTCTTCATATCGAGTTCTTGTGATTCAAAAGTTTTCAATAACACTGTTAGAGATACGTCGGTTACAGGCTAGTTTGGTTAGTATAACCAGTAACTGTGGTTCTTTCACCCCCAGTTACAAATAACCGGTTACTTGCTGGTTACAAATTTCTTACCGCCAAATTCAAAAATAAAAAGTTTGATTTTCCATCTTTTATCAGCGCCATCTATTAATGTATTTAGAAATTCGTCGTTTACTTTCTTTACTTTCTTTTCAAATTTCCCTCTCAATGTAACCATCAAGTAACCGGTTATTTTGTAACCGGTTATAGTAACTGGTTATAGTAACCATACTTGGTTACTTTTTCCCCCCTCTAACCAAGTAACCGGTTACCAGTAACCAACTGGTCTCTAAACACTGTTATTATAACATTTTTATAAACCTGAAAATTATCTAACCCCATCTAACGTTAACCCTATTTCAAGTTGAATTTGGCCATTTTTTTTAATTTTGAACTGTGTATGCTGTATAAGAACGGAGATACATCATGACCACCAGAAGGAAAGCTAAAAAAACTATTGAGGACATTCAAACCGAGGATAAATATCAAGATAAAGAAAATTTATTGAGAGCTTTAGACGATCATGGACCTAGTGTGCTCTACGATTTTGAGCTTTTGAAGTCGTATTTTCCTTCTAAATCTGACGGCCAAGTAAAGTAAGCTGAATAATTAGCAATTTCACTTTATCCATATCTTAACTATGTTTCATTTTTACAGATTTCTGGTCGATTCTTATGAGAAAAAAGGTAAAGATCTCAGTCTCAAACAAAATTATTTGGATCGATTCACCGAAATGAAGAATGTAAATCAGTGGTTATCAGTTATTTCAAACTGCGTTCCTTTCCCCGCTAAAAAAGACGATTTCTCTCGTGTTTTGTTGGATATTTTCACTCAGTTTTCTGAAGATACGATGAATGACTATTACGATAAGGTAAATGGTGAGGAAGAGGAAGAAGACGCTCGAGATCCTGAGGATGATGAGGATACTGACGCTGGTGAGGATAATGAAACTAATGAGGACAGTGAAGAAGATGAGCAAGATGAGCAAGATGAAAACAATCGTAACAATGAGAGTGGAAATGGTCAGGAAAATCTGAAAGATGCTACTTCTGGAACTGTCGATGTAGAAGAGATAGATTATAACGCTATCTATTCTTACTTCAATGAAATATTAAATAGAAGATTTCCATTCCAGCTTCAAGATAAAGAAGCGGCAATAGCTCTTTCTCTGATGACAAATATTCGTGAGATGGTTGAACTTTTAAGAAATGAAAATGAGAAATCTTTTTTACAAGCTGAATCCTGGTGGAAACCAACTGCAGCTATCACCAACGGTACAATAAATGGTCAAGCTGATAATCCTAATGGTAATGGAACAGCTAGTAATAGTGCAAATAATGAAATTAATCGTGATCAACCTGAATATTATGAAGATTTACCTCGATTTCGTAAAATAAGAGATTGTTTGAACCCTCTTAAAATTCCTAGCTGGATCTTAAATGACAATCACGACCTATTGTCTTCGTATCTCATTTAACTGCATTATTAATTGGTCCTAAAAAGACAAAAAAGATTTTGGTTTCATCTCATTGATGGATTTTATTTAAATTTCCATTAGACATTAAGTGAAATCCAATGAAAAGACTTAATGGCCTAAAAGAGTCAACTTTTACTTAAAGTTCTTAATAAAATAATCATAAAGTCTCAGCTCCAGTTACAAAAGTTATCCACGGTAAAGCGTGTCGAACATCCGTGAATATGCTGGGTTTCCTGGGAAAAGCACAAACATCAGATGGTTTCCAAGAAAAGACTCCGAGTAAATACCACCTTTGACGAAAGGGGTACATAAGTGGTCCTCCATCGTCACCCTAAAAAGTGAATGTATGTAAAATGTCGTAGACTATAAAAAGAAGTTCAACTTGCGAATCATCTCTACTTACAAAGCATACATCAGCACCAGGTTTAGCCGCACAAAACATAGTATTTGTAATCACATTTTGATAAAACGAACGACAAGTTGATGCCGTGATAAGATCTAATTTGACTTGACGAAGCTTATTTGTTGGAGTTGAACCTATTTTTTATAATTTTAATAATTGTTATTTAATAAATTTTGTACTTCTGTGAACTTACCTTGAGCAACTGTTGATCCCCAACCCAAAGCTAAAGTTGTTATTCCATCAATAATCTCAAATGATGATCTGGGTAAACAAATTGGTCTATAATTGAATGAGTTTTGATTACCTCTTGATGGAGTTAGTTTGAGAAGAGCATAATCATAATCGTAATTTTCAGTGGAAGATAATGGATGAAATGAGATTTTAGAAACTTTAAATAATTCTTTTGAAGACTCTTTTGCTGTTAAATCAAAACCTCCAAGAATAACTGTAAGATTACTCAAATTGAAATCCCATGATCGTGTCCTTGGATAAGAAAGGTTCAAAGGAAGAAAAAAAATTAAATCAATTTGCATAAATTATGTTTTCGCAAATAATTTTTAACTTACAATGATTTAATTTTTCTAGCTGAAGTCAAAATGTAATAAGGTGCAACCACAACTCCACCTCCTATGAAGTCTTTTCTATAACCTAAAGCAGCCTTGATTACGAGAAATATACAAAGAATCAAATCAATTTGATTGACTAGAACATTGACCAAAATTGCAATGCTAACTCTATACTCACCATCCAAGGATATTCATTGGAATTGGTTTCTTTTCCTCCAATTACTCTAGTGTTTTTGATGTTCATTATACCACAGTTTTCCAAGTTAGGATAAATTGGTTTAGAATTTATTCCATTTTTAATGTTTGTCCCTGGGCTTGTTGGTCGCGGTGTTGATTGACTTGATGGCATTGGTGTTGAAGAAGTTGATGGTTTATCAATATACACAGGACAGCTTTTTGATCCAATGGTATTATCTTGAATCCATTTCAAATACCTAGAGGTTCGAGTGTAAACGCCATAATAGAAGGGTCGACCACAACCAAGGCCAAATGACACCAAACCAACAGCATAAAGAGTCCCATCTCGTCTAAACATTAATGGTGATCCTGAGTCACCTTGACATGAATCTTCGTCTTGATTACCTCCGGCACACATCATACTTGAAGTAATTACTTCTCCGTGAAACTCTTGACACTCTCGATTGGTTACATAAGGAAGGGTAACATCTCTCAGTACCTTACTAGGAGCACCATCCTCGTTAGTAAAGCCCCAACCAGCGACAGTTAAATTGTTAAAGACAACCATTTCTGGCGATGGCAAACAGATCGGAGCAACAGTAAACTGGTCAAATGTCAAGTTTCCGTCAATTTTTACTAACGCAATGTCATTATACAATGCTGAGCCAGTTTTCTTATAATTTTCGTGCATTTTGATTGAACGAATCCGATAATAAGTTCTGTCTACAGTTAGATCGTGAGCGCCTATAGCCAGTTTAACTGTTCTTGGATTGTAAGCTGGACTAGATGAATTGTCGAAACAATGAGCTGCTGTTAAAATATATTGATTTGTTATCACAGTTCCACCACAGAAAGGTTCACCATTAAGTTTTAGAAAGGCTACCATCCAAGGATAACGATGCTTAGGATTAACTTCGTGACCACCAACGATTCTTTGATCAATATTCTCTGTACCGCAATCTGTTAGAAATTGTGGATATTATTATAATATTAATAGTTTCTTGGAATGAATGTCAAATAAATGCTACTTACAGCACTGAGTGTTGGCTTGGTAAGATGATGGTTTATTGCTACCGGTTGAAATGTATTGTGGAGTCCATGTTTTCCTCTCGATTTGTAATTTAAGTTGTTTCCCAATGGGCTGAAGAGCGATATACTCCATAGCAATCAATTGACTGTCCATAGACATTTGTCTCATAGAAGTTTGATTTACAATTGTCGGAACGATTCGACGATCATTAGATTCGATTGCAACCAGGAAGTCCAACTCATGTCCTATTGGTTGATCTTTTTTACGATAACGAAACGAAAAATTGACATCAACCTGAGATTTGTCAGGATTCTCAACGAACCAAATACACCTGAAAGGTTCAGTTCCATTCCAAGCAGGAATCCATGTTGAAAAGGTGTTGATATCTGTCTTGGTAAATCTTTTGAAACAAGTTGTCTCAAAACGTTTAACAATTAAATTTGAATTATTATGAATAGCATCTGAGCAAAGTGTCAAATTAAAATCATAAGAAGGAACAAAAATCCATATTCTTTCTTGTTGCTCGTCATACCTGATTCAGTGACAAAAAAATAAAAGACAGGTTAATGAACATTTCCAGTTACAATTAAACAAAAAATGCAAATAATCTAATATACTTACTCAGAAATTGTATTATTCTGGTCAATATGAAAAATACCCAACGGACAAGAGTTTGAATCGGCTTGAATATTTTCCATAAGAATGTCAATAAAAGCGTTTTTATCTGTTTTTTCAGACTTCAAAGATAATTCAAATTAGACGAAAAATACGAAAAACGAAAGTTTAAATTAAAATAACTTACTTCTATGTATATTGATTTATATCCATTGGGATTAGCTGGTAGCTGATTTAATTCAGTTGGAGATACTTCGATTGATTCATTTGGTTCAAGATCAAGATTATAAGTTGGATAAAAACTATAGATTGGGTTGATTAAAATCCCAAGAATCACCAAATAGTTCCTGAGATGAGTTGTCACCATCATGGTGGCTGGCCGAGTATTGACAATGGAAGCAACCAGTTACATTGACTAATTAACACGAGCTGAATCATCACCACAATTGTCATTATGATGATATTATTATAATTAAAGACAAAACTATGGACAAGAAGGAGAACAAAACAAAGATGAAAATAAAAGCGAGCGTAACAATGAACAGTTAAAAAGAAGACAAAAGATGGCATCACAAATAGGAAAGACGACAAAATTGATTGACGGTTTTGTTTGATTTTGAAAATAAATCAAATCAATGAGAAGACATTAAAATAGAGTCGACTAAAACAGTGTGTTCATGCTAAATCATCCTGCCTTGATTTAATTGTTTACATGTTAATAGCCTTGATTGTAAATGATTATTTATGAAAACCGATGAAAAGTGTAACATTGTTTAGGAATTGTTAATTCCTTTAATTCATTGGCAACCATTTGTTAATATAGTCATTGTATTTACGACGTTCAATTATCCCTAATTATTCATACTACATATTTAATTACTATGGTGAATATATATGGTTAATGAAATGATTGTAATGAATTCAAATAAACAAGCTTACTGTCAATGAAAATTAAAAATATTGTCCTTTAACCATTTTAAAGAGTGAAGTTTAAAGTCTCAAAAAAAGACTTTACTTTTACTCAATACTAACCAATATTTACAATATTCTGGACTTGCCACTTGAATCCTAAGTCTTCATTAGGTTTGTAGTTTTATTTATGGTCAATATCCCATGATGATGAATGTATTCCAATGAAAACTGTTCTTTGATCAAGATTCATTTGCAATCGTTTTCAAGTTTTTCAAACTTTTATAAACGCTTAAAACAAACTGGTTAAAGGTGTCTCTGAGTTAGCTTGTTAGCAATAGAGTTTGCACTACAATCGTTATTTTTGGACATTTTCGCGTTTTGCTCTTTGCAAAAAGTTTGCAGTGTTTCGCTACCCACTTGCGATCCATCAGGGCATTCTGGTAACCCATACACAAACGCAATTGGCGAGCATTGGGTTTTGTATTGCATCTCATCGTCTGTCTGGGTGTGAATGAAATCCATGACCGAGGCGATCATGATGAAGACAAGAAGAATTGTTGAAAAAGTAAGGAAATTCATTTTATGAACTTATAATGATGGCACGTAATGATACATTCAATGAAAAACCATCATAGATAAGGAAACTAAAAAATCAAATAAAATCTAATTCTACATCTGAACGAAATGAAATCTTTCAACTTTGAAAGTGATTTTATCGAAACCAGCTAGAAATCAGAGAAATCTTTTAATTGCATTTGAGTTTTTATGTCGCTAAAGGAAACTCTTAACTCGAAAGTAAAAGTTTTGGACTTATAAATCAACAATAAACCAGGATGTAATGAAACTAAACAAATAATTTGCTTCCCAATTCTTCTGAATATGGATTGTTTTTCCGATCACCCTGAATAGATCTTCTCAAGAAACTGAGTTCCTAAAAATCTCAAGTATTTTTTGTTGCTGTAGTCCAATTATGTCATCGTTCCGTAGCAAGTTTCTTTGCCACAATTTTGGGGAAAAATGACGAATCAGGAAAGTTTTTTCATTGATTAGGTTACAATAAACCGACTTCTCAATGAAAACTCATCGCCAGAATAAGAAATACAAAAATTGATATTTTTAGCTTTTGTAACATTTTTATTATTCATTTTGTAATGAATAAAGCGTTTCTGCAAGAGCACTCAATAAATTTCACTTCGAGTTGAGATTTGCTCCTTTTTTGGTTGCAGGGAGTAAACTGATTCCGTCTGTTCAATTAAAAAGTTTCCTGTTGTACATTCGTTGAAAATTTGATCTTTTTTGTACAGTTGGAGGTACGCGATTTTTCACCTATCAATTTTCATTTAGCTTGAATAAAATTATGATTTTTCTAAGTGAAAATCACAGGTTGTATGACAGAAAGCGGTAAATGTAGATAATCATTGAGAAAATTATCATTTTGTTTCAGTAAAGAATTAATTTGCTTTTATTACAGGATAGTTGAATTCAGAATAGCGACAATAAAGATACATAAGTCTAGTTAGTGTATTTATTTTTAACAAGTTACATCAACTAAAAGCTTAAGGATTTGACTTTGAGTTGCAGTATGACATCAATATGGCGCAAAAGTCACCTTGACGTGTTACTATGCGAAATGAATCACAATCGTACTTTTTGGACATTTCCTTTTTGTTTTGCTCGTTACAATAATCTACTAGTTGGCCATTAGTCACTTGTTTTCTATCAGGACACATTGGTACTGGGAAGCGCAAAACCGACTCTCGAGAGCAAATCATTTGGTAGTAAGGATCTGCAGGCATCTGAGTCTGAATGAAATCCATGACCGAGGCGATCATGATGAAAGCAAGAAGAATTGTTGAAAAAGTAGGGAAATTCATTTTATCAACTTATAATGATGGCAAGAAACTAGAAATTATATCGAACAATGTTAACGAAAGAAACAGTTTTTTGAAAGTGATTTTCAGTTACATAATTCATTCCTTTTATACATCTTGAAGCATATTCAGGTTTCTTTAAAACAATTAAGAAAGAGGTTAAATTAATTCATTAAGAACGAGTTCAAATGTCAATGTATTAACTTGACTATTTATCTAATTACTAATAGCCATAGTATCAATATCGGTATAAGTGGTGTGACATTTTGACAAATGACAAATCTAAGGTAAATACATAAACGTTACAGACACTGAATTCAATCTAGAAGCTTATAATGTTATTTATTCAATACAATAAATGATGTAAAACGATTTTAATGTCAACGTATCTGAAGTCTAAGGTTTATCATGAATAATAGATTCCATTGCAAATAAACGGTACTACATTCACCTATTCGCAAACATCCGAAAAGTGGTTTATTGAATCCATTTTCATCTACTGCTGCGAAATCTTTCCGATCTCAGTTTAGTTCTTAATATACTACGGCGTATTTTATTTAAAGTCTGGCAATAGTCACCTTGAAGTGAAAAAATAGCATATGTAATACAAGTTTGTTTCCCGACCATTTTGTTTTGCTTAGAGAAATTGTGCAAGTTTTTCATAGCTTATTCATTGTTAGTATCGTTCCATCAAGATATTTATTCATTGCAGTTGGACTCAAACTGCCTATTGTTCAGCTATGGAAGCAGATTTTTTCATTAGAATCAATTGAAAGTTGTAACTTTTGAGGGTGAATCAGAAAATAGACTTATTTAAAGAATAAAAACTTTCTATTTTCAGTAAAGCAGATTAGTTTGATTTTAGGTTAAACTGGCAGTATTTTGTGACGAAAGGAGTTAGAGAACTGAAACTTACTATTAGAAAATAAAACTTGTTGGTATACCTCAGTAAATCAAAACTTTCTTCAGTTTGCCAACAGTTCTCTTGATTTTGGCCATTTTTTTAAAAAATTTTAGGCTCAATATTTCGAGAATGATATTACCTAAAATCCGCATTCTTTTCTCAATCATTAGGCTTTAGTATGGGCTAGAATAGGATAAAATTTTAGAGCATAAAAGATTCTGCAGGCAAAGTTATAGCATTTAGCACTTATGTTACCAGATTTTATGCTTCATTTATGGGTAAAATGGTTATTAAAACACAAATCTTATGATTTGTTAGTCAAATAGTCTGTTTTGCAACTTTTTACATAAATGAAATGTTTAAAAGATCATTGACAGAAATTTTGACTTTCGAGCTGAGAGTTTAGATACGGTGTGTTTGTAGGAACAAAAACTGAGTCGATTAATGCTATTAATTAACTTATCCGATCACCGATTCTCGAGAAATTCGAGGTCAAAGTTTAAACTTCGATCGACTTTTATTCAATTGTGTAAACAGATTTATCCATAAAACTTATTTTCCTGATGTAACTGTTGACAAGCAACTCGAAAATGCACTTATTTTAAGCTAAAAAACTTACGTCTTTTGTATAGCAGGTCAATTCGATTTTCGATTCAAACTGGCCGTTCTCAGTGAACACAAAAGTTAGAGCACTGAAACTTATTACTTGAATATAAAAGTTGTTGGGTTACATCAGTGAACCAATACTTTCTTCAAGTTGCCAAAAATTCTCTTGATTTCGGTCATTTTTTTAAAAAATTCGAGTCTCGATATTTCGAGAATGATAGTACCTAAAAGCATGACTCTTCGACTAATCTTTAGATTTTATTAGGTGCTATAATCTAATTCAAAATATTAGACTATTCAAGCCTTAATAAAATAAGTTATAGCACCATTACTCATGCTGTCAGATTGGGTTCTTGATTCATAAAGGCAAATGTTAACTTTTGATATATAAAAACAATACTCATAATAAAATAATTAGTTTAGATTTTCTTTGATATTCAGTCATATATTGTTATAAGGTATGTTAAAATCTAGTGAATAGTCGAAGAATGGTGATTGTGAGCGCTACAATTCTCGAAATATCGAAACTTAAAGTTGGGAGGCAAATGTCCAAAAATGAAGAGAACTAAAAATGAATGGAAAAAATTTTTCAATCGCTGATGTGTAAAAACAATATTTATTGTTAAATAATGAGTTTCAGTTCTCTAACTTTTGTGTTCACTGAGAACGGCCAGTTTGAATCGAAAATCGAATTGACCTGCTATACAAAAGACGAAAGTTTTTTAGCTTAAAGTAAGTGCATTTTCAGGTTTCTGATCAACAGTTACATCAAGCAAACAAGTTTCATGCATAAATCTGTTCCCACAATTGAATAAAAGCCAATCGAAGTTTAATGTTTAATCTCGATTTTCTCGAGAACTGGTGATCGGAGAAGTTAATTAATAGCGTTAATCGACTGAGGTTTTGTTCCTGAAAACATACCGTATCTCAACTCTCAACTCGAAAGTAAAAGTTTTCGTCAATGATCTTTTAAACATTTCATTTGTGTAAAAAGTTGCAAAACAGTTTATTCGACTAACAAACATAAGATTTGTGTTTTAATAACCATTTCACCCATAAATGAAGCATAAAATCTGGTAACATAATTGCTAAATGCTATAACTTTGCCTGCAGAATCTTTTATGCTCTAAAATTTTATCCTATTCTAGCCCATACTAAAGCCTAATGATTAGGCAAAGAATGAAGATTGTGAGTGTTACCATTCTCGATATATTCAGACTAAAAGTTTTAACGCCAATGGCCTCAAATAAAGGAACAATTTGAAAATTGAACAAAGTGTTGGTTCACTAATGTATACCAACAACTTTTATCGACGAATTATAAGTTTTAGATCTCTAACTTTCACGTTGACCGAGAGCGGTCAGTTTTAATCGAAAATCGAATTGATCTATTCAACAAAAAAATAGAATTTTATTCCTTAAAATAAGTTCATTTTCAGGTTGCTCATCAAAAGTTACGTCATTGGCAAATAAATTTTAGGCATAAATCTGCTTCCATAACTGAACAAAAGTCTATCGAAGTTTAAAGTTCGACCTCATTTTTCTTGAGAACTGGTAATCGGAGAAGTTCATTTATAGCACTAATGGACACAGTTTTCGTTCATGCAAACACATCAGATCTAAACTCTCAACTCGAAAGTCAAAGTTTCTGTCAATGATCTTCTAAACATTTCAATTATGTAAAAAGTTACAAAGCAGACTAACACAACATAAGATTTGTGTTGAATAACGATTTACTAATAAATGAAGCATAAAATCTGGTAACATAAGTAATAAATGCTTGTACTTTTTCTGCAGCAATGATCTAAAATTTCATGGTGTTTTAGCCCATAATAAAAGCTATTAATTAAGCAATGAATAGTGATTTTAGGTACTATCATTCTCGAAATATTGTGACTCAAAGTTTTTAGAGAAATGGCCAAAATCAGGAGAACCGTCGATTAATTGAAAAAAGTGTTGTTTCGCTGAGGTATACAAACAAATTTTATTGACAAATAATAAGTTTCAGTTCTCTAACTCCTTTTGTCACAGAATGCGGTCAGTTTAACCTAAAATCGAACTGATCTGTTTTACAGAAAACAGAAACTTTTTATTTACAAAATAAGTACATCTTCTGATTCAACATCAAAAGTTATATCTTTGAAATGATTTTGACGAAAAAATATGTTTTCATAGCTGCACACAAGGCGATTGAAGTTACAAATTTGACCTCGATTTCCTCGAGAACTCTGGGTCAGAGAAATATTGAAATTGCTCAAATAGAATCATTTTTTATGTCGAAACAAACCGGCAGTATATTAATCTGGAAGAAATTAATTTATACCCGTTTTCGCTCATTTGGGTCAATTTGTGCATAAATGTAATAATTGTGTCTTTTTGATTCAAATAGTCAAAATATAATATCAATGGAACAAACACTTCTCATCAGGAAGTTATCATCGACCAAATACTTTATATCCTGCTAGTCATATTAACACACGACCTAAAATAGTATCAGTTAATAGTCCAACAACCCATCCAAGTATTTCCGTCATCTTGGAAAGATAATTTTAAGTTTTTTCAAGTGGTTATTTTTCTGTTTGGGTCACTAGATGGCAGCAGGTCCTTATTTTAAAGCTTTAGCTTTGTTTTGGTTTTGGTTGTTCATTGTTAATTTTATTGTTAACACGTATCTTTGTTTTTGTCTGTGATTAGTTTGACTCTTCAGCCCGGCCTGAAAAATGGCGCGTAAGTATTTTAATTGTTAATTTATATGCATTTCTAAGTGTTCATTTACATCAAATTATGAAAAAATTATGATTTTGATTCGATTTTAGGCTTTTAACTACATTTCTTTTTTTCTTCCTTGTCCTCATTTCTGTAATATGAAATTTAGGTGGTAACCAGCGAGAATTAGCTCGTCAAAAGAATCTTAAAAAGCAAGCAGAATTGAAAAAGAATTCTGGGGCAAATGCCAAGGACGGAAACAAAGGGCTGAGTCTAGAGGAAAGAAAATTCAGGTGAGTTGATAATTTTATTCTGGTTATTGATTATTTTCTATTTAGATCATTTTTCATCCCATTTGTCTTCTAATTTTTATTTTACAGAGATGCTGAAATGATGCGACTCAAGCAGCTAAAATCTATGGAAAAAAAGGGACTCGCTGGTCAAGCAGGTTGATTTAAATGCCTTGTTATGAAATGGAACAAAGGACAAGACGGATTGGAAGAATGATTTATCAAATTTCTTATTTACAGATAAACCTCTATTCTTAACTCTTGATACTTATTTACTCTTAAACTATCAGTACCCTCTTAAAGTTTACGTGATCTTGCTAACCATCTAAGTTCTTATGGAGATAATAAACTAAAGTGGCAACACTTTCAAATACAAATCCCTGAATTGATTTTTATACGTGTGCTCTCGTTTTGATTCACCGATTTGAATCATTTACCCGGACAACTCTAGTGATTTGCTGATCAAGTTGGAACATTAGATGCAGAAAATAATAAGAATAAGATTCTCCCATTAGTCAATCTACCTCCCAGTCAAACTGTCAATCTGTTACGGCTCGTGTTGATTACATTTCCAAAGCAAATATGATTTTTTCAGCCATTTTGACTCTGACGTAAAGAAAAATCATTACCAACATGAATATTTAACCTTGGTCCAGCTTTCTTGATATGACTGGATTTAGCAAAAATAATCCATCCAATAAGTTGACTTACATTAATGAGTGAACTCTTGTGACCATTTTTCCTTGTGTTTACGTGGCTGTTAGCCACAAATTTTAATCAATCTGATCAACCTTACAACTCAACTATAGTATTGAATTCAAAAGAGAGAGACTAAAAGACCAACTCACTGGGTTTATCTAATCCATCCTATTAAGCCTTAAATTTAAGGAGAAACCAAAGAATTCAACTAAGGAGGATAAATATGGAGAAATTTAATCATACAATCCGGTTAAATATTAAATATATCCATGGATTTATAGTTAAATCAGTTTTGGTTAAAGAAGTTAAAGACAAAACGATTTTATTTTTGTGAAACATTCTCAATTGGAAAGGAAGCCTCAACAATTGAATTAAATTATACAAATGCTTCAGAAATGAAATATTGATAATAAATCAAATGGTGAAACGAGCTGATTCTATAGGAGTTCTACCCAGATAATCTGGTAAATTGGCATTAGCTCCATCAATGGATAATTTAACTCCAGTCGTTGGCCGGCTAATCCACATAAAGTCAGCTGAAGTACTGAAAGTTGCTGGTCTCAATGAACTTGATGAGCGTATATGGGATTCACCATGACGTGACAATGAAATGGGCCCAAGTCCTTTGACTTTAACTCTAAAAGGGCTTCCAGGAAGATGAAACGTATCCAATTTAAGGACAATTGTATAATCACCAGGAATCGTTGGCTTGTAGGATACTTTGATTGTCCCATCATTATTATCAATATACTTAATAGTGACACGAGATGGACCCTCAATCTCTGTTGTTAACTTACCATTAATGTAATCCTTAACTTGAACAGAGATGTCATTGTAAACATTGGTTTTACCTGAATTTAGTCCTGATCCAGTTGGAAATGCTTTGTAAGCCATTCAATTGTTGATTCACTTTCTTTTTGCCCAACAGTTAACTAATGGAGCAACACTACCAATTGGAATGGTTCAATTTATGTAGATTTATTGATTTATTTCACTTAATAATCACACAATTGGAAGCAATCAGATAGGATAAAAGACAAAAAGGACACTTAAAAGCCTAACCTCTAGTTATATTTGTCATCTAATGTAAAATGGCTTTTAGTTGGCAAATTTTCAACTATTTTTAACTCAAAATCTCTCTTCTTTTTACCTTCTTCTTGTCATCCATTTTAGTTGAAGATTTAAACTAGCTTCTAGTTTAAGAAAATTATTGATTGTCAAAACGTTTTGCATAACAAAAAATCAATCAAAGGCACCGAAAAATCAACTAACCATGGATTGACCCAAAACAGACAAGTTAATTCAAAAGATGTCATTTAAATGATGAAAAAAATGAAAGCTTTAAAAGTGTCAACCGACAAAACTCATCAATATTTGAACTTCAAATATTGTATTGACAGCAATTTAGTGAACTGTTGTAAGTGATAAACATTCAATAGACACATTTAACCTGCAAGTTGCGGTTTACCAAGTAAATGTTGAATAATTGTTAATAGTTAAAGCAGAAACAACTTGAATTAAGCTTCGATTTATTTCTTACAGTTTAGCAATTTATTAAAATTTATCAATAGCAAATGTTAAAAAGCAGATAACCAACAGAATCATATTGAAGATGAAAAGGCTTGATTTAAATTATGAATAGACTCTGAATTCCTAACTATTATCGGTAAATAATAAATTCCTTTAAATGCTGGTCCAAATTTGAATTTTCATTTAACGCATAGATTTTGTTTCAACATGTTTCTTCATTCAACCAATTTTATCACCACAACAATCAATTACAATCAAATATAGATTCCTCTGGTCCGCACCTCATTCGCAAAATCTTTTAATCCAACTTACGTTACCTTTCCTCCGTCGCTAAATAAATTTGATGGACAACGATTTTCACATTGAATTTTATTGTATAATTTTGTACAGCATTAATGCATTGATAATAATCTAGATCTGGTAAATTCCCAATTGATCCAAGTCTTGTGCCGAAAGCAAAGTAGAGAGAGCGTAAGGCCAGCGCATAAAGTTAATATGCAGAATTGTTTACATCTTTGCGTTTTTTGCGTTTAGCGCAATAATTTTCAGTCAAGGAAAGGTATCAATGTCTGTTTATACAATACACTTGATAAATTATGTTTATTTTTAAAATCAATTAATAGCTCAGTGGTTAAAGAGTTGGTCAAGTTTGTTTAACAATCAATAGGGTGAGAGGATCGAATCAAGTGGAGAACTCTTTTGATTACTAGAAATTGAAACGTGCGTGAAGCGCGCATTAATTTCATCAAACGCAAATCTGGCGTCAAATCTGGGAATAAAGTTTTACGCTCGTGTAGACAGCGTCTTTATTTGGATCGATTGGGTTATTTAATTTAAAATGTTTTAATTTTCCCTTTTGTACAGAAATTTTGAAAAAAAGGTAAATGCAGAGGAGCATTGAGGCAATTATTATTTATTTCAGTGTCGAATTAAACCATGTAGATCATTAGAACAAACGAATTAGATCATTTTTTTTCATTTAGATTAAGAACCAATGTACCGGGTTACAAAAAATCATATGAAACGTTTTCAAAATAGAATAACATTTCAGGTTTTGATTTTTGATTAGATTTTTTTCATAAAGTGAAAATTCAGTTTTTTGTCTTTCATTTGGTACTTCAATCGTTGTTTTGGGAACCACAGATAGAGCATAGATCGATTTTTAAAAAAAGTCAATGAAAATAATTTTGTGAAGCCTATGTAAAGTTTAACATTGAGCAACCTAGTTTTTCCAATCTCCCATAGACGCGCCATGTTAAACTCTCAAAAATAATTTTCATTGACTTTTTTAAAATCGACCTAAGAAGAACTACTGCAGAAGAAGGGAATTTCATTTTATAAACTTAAAATGATAGCAAGAAACTAGAAGTTATATTGAACAATGTTAACGATAGAAACTGCTTTGTAAAAGGGATTTTCAGTTACAGAATTCATTCTTTTTTATACCATAAGTATACTTAGCTGTACTTCCATAAGTATATTCAGGTTTCTTTAAAACAATTAAAAAAGAGGTTAAATTAATTCATTTAGAATGAGTTTAAATGTCAATGTATTCACTTCGCTATTTATCTAATTACTAATGGCCACATCATCAATATCGACATAAGTGGTGTGATATTTTCACACATTGTGCATCTCATTGGTTAATCAATTGCCTTTTCAAATTGATGACAAATATAATTACATAGAGGATGTAGACATTAATTCAATTCAGGAAATCAGAGATAAAATGAGAAAATTTGATTAACCTTTATATAGTTATGGAGTTAATAATTCTAAACACTTGAATTATTGTTAAGTAATTATCAGTATAAACAGTGTATGCTGTAGTACGCATATTACAGCATACAAGAACCTGTAAGAACAGGACTGGGTTGAAAAGGACTTTGGCTGAAAATGGATTCGTTTAACCACTTTTCGATGTTTGCGAAAAGGTGGATATCCCGAGCTGTTAATTACTCTTTCAATGAAATCTAATATTCATTATAAACCTTAAAATTCAGATACTTTGACATTAAAATTGTTTCACATCATTTCTTACATGACACATCAATAAATAACATAACAAGGTTTGGATTGAATTCAGTGTCTGTATTTACATTATATTTGCCATCAAATTGAAAAAGCAATTGTTCAATTAATGAGATGCACAATGTGTGAAAATGTCACACCAGTTATACCGATATTGATACTATGGCTATTAGTAATTAGATAAATAGCGAAGTGAATACATTGACATTTAAACTCATTCTAAATGAATTAATTTAACCTCTTTTTTAATTGTTTTAAAGAAACCTGAATATACTTCAAGATGTATAAAAGGAATGAATTCTGTAACTGAAAATCACTTCTACAAAACAGTTTCTTTCGTTAACATTGTTCAATATAACTTTTAGTTTCTTGCTATCATCATAAGTTTATAAAATGAATTTCTCTTATTTTTCAGCAATTCTTCTATTCTTCATCACGATCTCCTCGGTTATGGATTGCATTCACACTCAGAACCCAGGAGAATGCTTTATAAGTCCACTTGCAAAGAATAAATGTCTTGATGGAACGGTAGTGACGAATGAACAACTGATAAAATACTGCGTGGAGCAAAACCAAATGGCCGGAAAACAAACTTGTAATACATTTAACATTCAGGCACGCATAGGTGACTATTGCCAGACTTTGAAAAAATATTGTGATTCAAAATCTAAGCCTTAAGTTCTCGGTTAATGTAACTTTGTTAAAATGATATCTGATATCTAAACTAATATCATTTTATTGTCATTATTCTGAATTTAACTAACTATCCTGAAATAAAAGCAGTTTAATTCTGCACCGAAAGAAAATAATAATTGTCTCAATGATTCTCTGCATTTACCGTTTTCTGTGTTACGATTCTGTGATTTTCTCAGGCCAAACTAATATATTATCCAAAGCTAAATGAAAATATAGATCGGATCATGATTAGTATCAATGCAATAACAAGTGCACTCAGAGATACCTTTGACCAGTTTGTTTCAAGCGTTTGTACGTGTATAAATTTAAAAAACTTGAAAACAATTGCAAACGAAAGACATGATTTTGTTCAAAAGAATCGAACAGAACCGTCCCAACCGGCGAATCGATAGCGAGATTTCATTGGTTGCTATCGATACATTAGACCAATATAACGAAATTGGCCGCCTTTACATTTTATCAGTCGTAAGTCTTTTGTGATTTTATACAATATCTCATTAAAGCTTTTTCAAGCTTGATTCAAACAATAGTTAAAGCAGAAACAACTTGAATTAAGCTTCTTTTATTTCTTACAGTTTAGCAATTTTATAACATTTATCAATGTTTCAATTGTCAACGGTACATTAAAATGGCCTCCATGAAATCACTTATTTATAGCTTTCATGTTTGCTATATGGACGGAATCAATTAAAAGTAAAGAGTTAAGAAAAGACAGAATCAAATAAATAAACGAAAATGAACTAGAATTGTAATTTTAAAAGAAACAATTGAACATTATTGTACCTAACGCTTGATAATTTATATTGAGGCAGTGACAAGTTGAAGATGATGATGACCTTAGGCCATTGAGATTAAAATTGGCAATTATTATATTAGAGCAAATATTTGGGTAAATTGAAAGCCAGGTCCAAGGTGAGTTTTGAATGTATAATTATTGTGAATGTGAAAAGTTGATTTGGGTGATTCCAGTTTAGATCAAAATTGACAATGAATGTGAAGATTAAAATTAGATTTGATTTGCCAATATTGCCAACCTTTGAATCTCTATTGTTAAATATCATATTGAGTCCCATTGAGTCCAATTGAGTTTGCTTTTTAATCACTAATTTTAAACTGTTACGATTTGAATTTCAATTTTGCTTGTATTCCATTGCTTTTGGGTTTTTCCTTGTTTCCTATCCATTTCATGGTTTTGTTGGTTCATTTGGTAATTTATTAATTTCACTTGGTTAACACTGTTGATAATAGTGAGGAGAGAGCATAATTGATTACAATGGTTAAATAAATTTGAGCATAAGATGATTTTAAATTAATTGATAAACTTCGTCCTCTGCGGCAACCTCTGAGTTCCTCTGTGAAAGCTTTTAACATTGATTTACCCAAATTAGCACATTGGGTTGACCTTAAATCAGCCAACATTGACATTACTTGATGATATCTGTCTTCAATGGCAACCAAACTGTCATTGTGATTGTGATCAGGTATTAATGAATGAGATTCAACCATCAATTCAAACGATTCCTTCATCAATTGTTTGGACCAATCTCGAAGCCAGGCCAATTTACAATCACATATCCATGGATTAGATGAACCATAGAAACCTTTAAGGTCCAATGATCTTGCCTAAAAGAGGAATCAAATAACAAGAACTAATATAAGTACAATGTTGATCATTAATCACACAGTTTCGAGTTGACAATTAATAGAAATAGCTTATTATTAGTTGTCTCATTTACAGAGCTTTAATAGCTTTTCAATCACCATTTACCAGTCAATAGGTTGACACTTATTGCACACTTTCACCGAGTAAATTAAATAGCAAATTCAACGTAAAAATTCAATGCCATTAAACCTGATTAACCATTTCAACCTGATAATACATTTTGTCATTACTGGTTCAAAAATTGAACTTCTTATGACAAACTGACAAGAAAATTTCAATCAATCTTTTAGCATTAAACTCGATGAATCTGAAATGAGGTTCGAGTTGAACTTTGAAGTAGGAAATTGATGTTGATAACAAATGATTGCGATTGTTAACCATGAAACAATTGGGAACGAGCCAATGTATAATACAATGGAAAAGCTTATTTCAATTGAAAACAAAAGACAGCAAACAATTGACAAACAATCAAATCTATTTAATGTTAAACAACAAAGGCAAAGCTTATATTTACACTTTTCATGTTTAATAAAAAAAACAACTTTAAGGTGTCAAAGTTGAACATTTGAATCTATCAATTTAAATCTTGGAAATGAATTTTACTTCAAACAGATTCAAACAGCGATTCAAAAATGAAATATTGAAATACCTTTCAATTGGTGATGAAAGTTTAATTTTTGAAATATACTTTTCCATCTTTAAAAGCATGAAAAGGTGAAACAAAAGTGAAAATAAAATCCATTTCATGAAATGATCTTAGTTGATGAGGAAAAAAGATGAAGATAAGTCATCATTGGATCATCAATTTATCGAGAAAACTTTACTTCCATAGAACAGAAGAGATAAAAATAAGAATTTCATATTTCTGTATTTTCTTCTCGCCTTTATCATCATGAGAAGTGGAATCAAAGTTGAATTTAAATACAATCAGAAAATTCCATTAGCTGTTAAACAAAAGCTGAATCAGTGAATCACTGGAAAGGGTCAGTTTTGATCATTGAATTGCAAAGGAAAACTGAAAGAGATTAAAAAAGTTGGGAAAGTTTCATGAAGGTAAAATTGAACAATTAAATGAATATGAATAAATGTAAATGATAATGATGATGATTTTGGAGGCGATTAGAAGCATCTTATAGATGAAATATTTGACTCTTGAAAGCAATATCTGAAAATGTGTTTTGATTGATGACTGTTTGTGCCTTTAATATGGACAAAAGTGGACAATAATTGAACATTAATATGAAGCATTGATGAAAATCAAGACAAATGATTATAATAAAATCATTATTTATATAGTGATTGGAGTCACTTTTGACCCTGTAAAGATTAACCTGATTTTTATCATTAAACTATTCAATAAGCGGAGCAATGAATTGAGCAATGAAAATTGAATGGCAAAGTCAACAAACTTAAAGTAACAAATGTAATGTCAACTGAACATTGAATAAATTAAAAACAAAATACAGAGTTAACAATGAGTCTACTGAATGTGAGTGTTTCTGTGTTGATTGTTGTTGATTGTCATTCCCTTAAATTTACAAGTAAATAGACAAGTAAACAAATTTTTGTTCCCTGGTTCAAATTGATTGGGGAATCAAAATGAATAACTCACAATGAATACAAATAACCTGTTCAGTAAAATAGAGTGAAAAAAACATCCAATAACAGAAGTACAGAGAAAAAAAACGAACGGATTTCCTCAGATAAATATATTTATTTATGAATTTTTTCATCTGGTTCAATATGATCATTGTTATCATCCACATCCTCAACATCATCTTCAGCATCTTTCAGAATCTTCAGCCTCTTCAACTACTCAATCTTGATCTAACCAACATTCAATGTTCAATGTTAATTCAAGTATCAACAACAATTTCCTTCTTGCATTTGATTGCTGAATCAAATGAATAACAATTAAATCAAAAGTTGAACAATTACAAGAGTTGAAAGCAAAGCACAAAACAAAAGCAAGTTATTCAAAAGTCAAAGTAGGAAATCTTGAAATTTTAACATTTTTTTGTTTCAATATTTTCAATTGTTATCAAAATGATTAACAATTTATTTCCGTTCATTTTTTGTTGAATAAAAGGATTTAAATCTATGAGTGAAAATTCAGCTTCAACTCATGGGAATATTCATATTGATAAATGTAAATGCATTTAACCAAATATTGATTTTAAAGTGGCTAACAAAGTAATTGAATATGAAACTTTCAATTGATCATTGAAAGGAATCAGATTTATCCTTTTGATTGAATCACAGTCAACAATCAATTAATTGCATTTTGATCTCATTTCTTGCTAATTCATCAATTTTCCTCATCAATATACAATTTCTTGATATTATTGATTTCATTTGAAATATAATAACATCAACAAATGATGTAAAAACATCATCAATCCATGACTATGTTGGATCAAATTGTGAACAGGATAAAAGCTGATTTAGTTACATTATAACCTGATTGATTTGGACAATTGAACAATCATCATCATTTAACCTTTTACTTTTGCCTTTTGCACTTGAATGATTTTCTTGTCTCTCATCCTTTTACCATTTTGTCATCATTGTCATCCTTTACCAACTGTCTTACCTCACTTCATTTGCCTGCAAATAATGCTGATCAAAGACAAATCATACTTTTCTTGTTATTCATTGATAAACGATTGTCCAATTCAACGTCATTTAATGTTCACTGATCAGTTGGATTTACAATTAGTGAACAATGTCTAACAATTAATATCAACTGGGTGAGTTTCAATGAAAGATGAACCTTTTAAAATGGTAAACGAAAGACGAAAAAAGCAGTTTAATTGTAATGCTAATAGCGGTGCAAATATTGACAATAAACTGTTTGACAATGAGATAGACTTTTGCTATTTTTTTACTTATTTTTGGGTCAATTTAAATTTACTGAATCAATTCAACTTGGTTACAATAAAATACATTCCAACTGATTTTCAATTTAAATGAAGGAAAGGAAAAAAAGAGTTTCAAAGCGATCTTTTTTTTGTCAACAGTTTCCACAGATTGTCAGATTCAAATGCTGAATCAATACAAGGAGTAAAAGGAATCTATGAATGATCAATACTAATTGAATGGAAGCAAAAATACATTGGAAATTAAGTTGCGAGTAAAAACACTAAAACACACCAAAATTGGTTCAACAGATTGACGCAAAGTTAATCAATCAGTTTCAACTTTTCAACTGTCAACACTTCAACTGTCATTTGAAACACTCAAGGGAAGCTGAATCATGATAATTTAGATTTTCATTCAACCAATAACTTCATAAAAACCGTTTACAATTGTTCCCAACATCAAGATGCTTAAACGATGAATATAAGTAAAAAGATAACCATAGAGAAGCATTTGTTAAAAATGTTGAACTCATTGGAAAGGAAAGTCGAATCTTGTTGGATTTCTGAGTTTCCATAACTCATTGGATTCATCTTCTCATGATTAAATAGCGAACCTAAAACTTGATTGAATCTTTGATTGAAACAAGATCATGTAATTGAACTCTTCGGTCAATGAAATCGTAGTTTTTTTCATCTCAATATTGCAAAATAAGCTCAGTTGATTTCAGGCAGAAATTATTGTTATCAATTTGATTAACATGATCAGTTAAGGAGAGATTTTGCAAAAGGACGGAAAAGAAAGAAATGGAAAGAGAATGTCCGTTAAAACTGTTATTTATCAGTTGACCTGTCAATAACAATCGGTGTTTAATCATGAAAATATCACATTGAATAAGAGGTTAAGTAAAACTGAAATGGGATGAAGATGAAGATTAGGAGAGGGAAGAAGAGAAAAGGAAGAAGAAAAGATCGATTACCATTTGGAATAAAGGAATTAATCTATAAACAAAGCTTATTCTAATTTTTTTCTTCCCTTCATTCCTTCATCACTATTAAGTTGATAATATATTCCTGAGAGATTTAGAAACTCAATATCAAATGGAATGATGATTATGATGATGATGAGGATGGAAAGTGATGGAAACTTGAAAATGGTTAAGTGTTCAAGTTAACTGTCAAACTACAACATTTGAATACAATGTTTCTTTCACCTATTCTCATAGGTTTTATTTAAATGTCCAGATAAATGTTGAAAGTCAACAACAATTGATAAAAATATTTTCAAGTTGAATGTTCAACCTGATGATGATGATCCTGACGATGATTATCATCATCATTATAATTTATTTTTCATTACTTATCAACATGAGAATCCTTTTGAACACTTTTTTCTTCTTCCTCTTCTATCCCATCATGATATTTGATGGTTAAATGGTTTCAATTTGAATAATAGCAAATATGCCAAGAATGTGTCTCCATGAAAAGCTGATAGCTTCATGTCTTGATTTTTTTGGCTTTTTGTTGTACTTATTATAATCAAAGACCGTTTAACATCCATCATGGTGAGTGTGTTAAATGTTGAACCATTTTCATATCATCGTTTTTGCTTTACAGCAAAATATTATTTTCATTTGGCTCTATTTTTGGCTACTCTTCATCATCAACATAATCACCATCATCATCATGAAAAGATCAAATATCATCTTGTGTGACGACCTTTCTGAGTGTCTCATTTAAATTGCATGTAAATTGATTTGGTTAGCTTTGGAAACATAATACACACAAAAGATGAGATTCAATTTTGTTGGTAAACAAAATAATATCAAGAAATTGCTTTTTCTGGTAAACAATTTGTAAAAATACAACAATTTTTATGTTCAAAATTGGTGAAAATGCTGGACTTAGCATATTGGATTGAAGTTTTGCTTTCATTAGTTGTTCTGGATACTTTGGATTCATTTGTCTAGATGTTAACCATGTTTAAATGAATGTCTTGCGATATTAACGATTGTTTTTGCGTAAAACTGGTTCAGATTTTTGCAAAGGTAAACATAATTGTGTATAATTTATGACAAGCATCTAAATGTTACAACCATGTTTTGGTAATGCTGTTTGTATCAACAAATTTTAAATTTAATCAACATTTGTGTAAACATTTTGGTTTACTGCTAAAGGCTGCATCAATATATCAAAATAATTAAATCAAAGTAACATAACATTTCACTTTGGTCTGGATAATTGTTAGCATAAGCAATTATGTCTACTTGAGACTTCAAAGTGAAATTAAATGTTGAATCAAATCAACTCAAATCACAGGACAATCAAAGTCTCGTTTTTCAACCTTTCACAATAATAAAATATATCAACCAAGTCTACATTTTGATGAAAATTGTTATTAAAATGAACCAAAAGCTCTCATTCAAACCAACTAGTCACTCGGCTTTGATCTGTTACATGTCATATTAATCAGAATAACCTGATGATTCTGAAGACATTTGAGCCTATTTTCATGAGAATCTGTAAATCTGGAAAGATTGAAATTGAAAATTAAATAAATTTCTAAGAAAATAATGGAAATTAAATGATAACAGTAATCCAATGATATTTTCACAATTGGAGTCAAGTAAATCTTGGATCAGTTGTGCCGAGTAAAATTGGCATCAATTTTATGATTCAATGGAAAATAAAATTGAACTGAAATATTTACAAATCAATAGTAATCAATTTGTACAGTTGTACAATCAGGTAAAAAGACGTGAACATTGGCAATGTATAAATTTTTAAAAGCAGACAATCAAATAAAACAGTTTTTTTCAGAAGCTTGTCAACATTTGTATTCCTGACAAAATTGTTTCATTCACTGATGCTGTTAATATTGATGATAATGGTGATACAAAAATGAGGGAAACAGATTGTTAACAAATGAGAAAAAATATATATATTTATATAAAATCCTAAAATCCTTTTCATTGCATCCTTAATCTTTCCTGTAAATCCAAGTTGAATTCATGAAGATACAAAAATCCAAAAAAGATTTTAAGTCAATCTATTTTTGCCACTTTTTTTCTGTTCATTCTTCTGTTGTTACTCAGGTAAAAAAGCCAGACAATATCATCTCAATAATAAAGAAACAGGTTCAATATCAATGAACAGTTACTTATTTTTATACATTCATCTTCATCTCTCTATCATCCAGCTTCTCATTTCATCTTATAGGAAATTATTTCACTCATTTTGTGTCAACATTGTGTGTGTTTTGGTGTTGATTGTAATAGTAAAACGTTACCAAGTGAATGGTATTGTTGTTGTTATCAATGGTTGAACATTTTTCTTGTTGGTTAAACAAAATTATAACTACAATAGATATTACTTTTTTGGCTCTTGAAGCAAAAAAAGGTTTAGATTATTTTTCAATCTGTTCATTGCTTCAAATCTATACTGAACTTGGAGTGAAACTTTGATTTACATTATGTTTTGATGTTTTTTTAAAAATGATTGAAATGGTCAATTGGTTAAATTGTCTTCAACTGTTGATTACCTTTGAAAAAGCAGTTGGTGTAAAAAGCAAGTCTCCAATCCGTTGAAGAGCATTATTGCGAACATCAAGATAAATTGTTCGGGTTCGTCCAAGGGAATTAAATAATGATAAAGGGATTGTTGATAGATTGGTTGAGCCAATTGTTAAAGTTAATCGGGTTGATGTGAGTGTTGATAAGATGGAATCATCCAAATTGATTAAAGATGAACCTTCAATTGACACTTGGGTCAATTTTTTGGGCAATTGATTAGCATTGGTAAATGATGAAAATATAGATGGGAAAGGTGACGATGGTGATGATGATAATGATGTTGTTGATTGCAAGGAAGATGTCAGGTCAATAGGGTGAACCGGATGATTGGATGAACCTGGTAAACGGATTAAATTTGATGGTAAATAGGATGAATTAACTACAACAATGGATAACCTTTGTAGGCTATCAAGAGGTCCAATTAGTCGGGCCAATGTAAATGATTTGATGGACGGATAGTTTGATAATTTAATGGATGAAAGAGATGACAATGGCCGTAAAACACCGTATTGAATGTAATTGAGAGATAAATTTGCAATCTCAAGTGATTCCAGTGATTTTAAACCAATAAATGAATCATTGTGAAGAAATGAGATTGGATTGGATGAGATGGATAACGATTGAAGTGATGGAAGAAAATGCCAAACATTATTGGGAATCGAAGTGAATGCATTTTGCGATAAATCTAGGTTGATTAGTGATGTATAATTGGTAAAAGTTAAACCAGAAAGCTTGTTGACCGATAAATTTAGGCTGATTAGTGAATCCATGTAACTTAAATCTGGTAACTCGGTTAGACGAGTGTTGGATAAGTTCAACTCTTCAAGGGTTGCAGAAAGGGTTTTCAATAGATTATCACGAATCAATTTTAATGGATTATCAGCCAAATTTAATGAAATCAATGATGTTAAAGGAGTTAAACATGAAGATTGGATTTGTTTAATATGGTTTCCCGACAGATCAAGGTTTAATAGACGAGGCAAGATTCCTTCAAAATCTTCTCGACGAAGAGACCAAAGTTGATTACCAGTTAAGATTAGACTGCGAAGTGAACTCGAAACTGGCTTTAAGGCTTTAGAAGGGAAAAGAGTTAATCTGTTGTAGGAAATGTCCAGCTTTTCAAGATGTACAGTTGGATTAAGCAAATTTTCAGGTAATATAGTCAACTCATTTCCTGTTAGATGGAGAATCCGTAGGTTAATATTATCATGAAACAGTTCGGATGGAAGTTCAATTAAACGGTTCCAGGAGAGATCAACTATTTGTAGGTTTGGTTCACCTTTGAATGCATCTGAAGCAATGGTTGACAAAGCATTGGAACGGATTGATAGCTTTTGTAATCGCCGATAGCCTGAAACAGTTTCCCAACCTAATCGAGTCAATTTGTTGTTATCGAGGAGTAGGTGAGTCAATGTATTCCGAATCGATTCAAAGTGAGATGAATTTAGTGAGGTAATATTGTTACCAATCAAGTTGACAATTTCAACCGAGTTAGCAGTTGTTCGTTGATTGTAATGATATGGTGGTTGGTGATGTTGCTCGTAAGGTGAACGCTGGTAAAAAGAGCTTTTATCAGGCGTATGTGATGTTGTTGAGGTAGATGATAAATCTATTGAATTTCCGTGTAAATCAAGGGTCAGGGTTGTCATTGCACCAATTTGATCGAAACAATCAAAAGACAGTTTCTTGAGACGATTAAAGGATAAATTGAGTCGAGCCAGACGAGGTAGAATAACAAATGAATCTTTCTCAATTGTTTCAATGTTGTTGCCTTCTAAGTTGATTTCAGTAATCAAAGTTAATTCGGTGAAAGAACCTGATCGAAGGGTTGTAATTGAATTGTAGGAAAGATCAAGGTAAACTAATTTATCCATCATTTTAAACGTTTCCGATTCAATTATGGTGAGACGATTAAAGGATAGTAAAAGGTGAACAATTGAGGTGAGCGGGTGAAAAAGTGAGGCTGGAAGACGAGATAAATTGTTGTATTCAAGAGACAGCAGGTTAAGTGATCTTAAACCAGAGAAACAGTGAGGTGATGAAAGTGCTGATAGTCCGTTGTCAGCAAGGTAAAGTGACCTCAATGATTCCAGTGTATGGATAAATATATCACAGGAAAGGGTTGATGTTGATAGACCTGAGGTAAGATCAAGAACCTCAAGGGAACGGCCCAAAGGTCGAAATGTTTGGGTATCAAGACGACGAATGTAATTTGATGAAAGATTGAGAAGCTTAAGAGATGGTGAGAACATGAATGCATCCCAGGAAATATCTTCAATTGACGATGAAGAAAAATCTAGTTCTTCTAAATTGTAACCACCATATCCCAATAAATCTTGACTAATTAACCTTCTATCAATGTGAGTTCGTGCCAGCGTCAAGGTTCGAATGTTTACAAATTGCATTGCATATTTGTTTGGACTAAAGGGAAGACGTTGAAAACTGGGTAAACCTCCAAGATTCAAAGTTTGTAAAGATTCTTGGGATTGAATTAAGCTCAATGGTGATAGTCGATATGATTCAGCATTATCGTTGAGGTTGAACATTTTCAATGCTTCAAGCCGGTTAAAGGAATCATTGACAAACAATGAACCAGTCCGAGCATCTCCACGAAGAGCGTTATCCGAAAGATCGAGAGTTCTTAGATGAGTCTCTAAACCAGCCCAGGCTTCTCGGGAAATGTTAACCAGTTCACAATGGTCAAGGTGAAGATGAACCATAACGGAATGGGAAAAGGCGCCCTTCTCAATACGATAAAGTGGATTTCGAGATAATCGGGTGATGTTTATTTTATCGAAATTACGGAAAGCTGATTCAGGCAAAATCTCAATAAGGTTATCAGATAGATCAAGCACATCCAATGATATAAGACGACGAGGTACTGTTGGTTCATAGGTTGTTGTTATTAAATTGGAGGCCAGATTTAGAGTTGTTAACAAGGTTAGATTGGTTAACAGATCAAAGGGAATCTTGTTTAAACGGTTATAAGCCAAATTTAGATATTTTAAAGCAACAAGAGATTCTTTTTGTGAACGAGATCGAAATCTAG
This sequence comes from Tetranychus urticae, assembly GCF_039701765.1. Lineage (NCBI taxonomy): Eukaryota > Metazoa > Arthropoda > Arachnida > Trombidiformes > Tetranychidae > Tetranychus > Tetranychus urticae. Next base: position 15,326,826 of record NC_142958.1, on the reverse strand, counting down.
AATAGCCTGAGCCTGATTGATGGTGAGACGACTGAGATGGATAAGTTGAAGGTTGAATTGCAAATGCTGCTTGGTTGATGAAATGAATGTTGTTGCCGGACAAATCAAGAGTCTCTAGAGAGCGAACATGACGGAATGCATATTGACCAATTGAAGTTAGTCCATTAGAAGCTAGTAAAAGCACTTTAAGAGAACCATTAAGGTTGACAGGAAAATCTGAATCTGTATTGATTTCACGAATATGATTACCAGAAAGGTTTAAAATTTGAAGGCGGACCAGCCGAGTTAATGCTTGACCTGGAACTGAGGTTAATCGGTTTGATCTTAGGTTGAGTTCACGTATTGAGGTTTCAAGACCTACAAAGGTATCAGTTTCAAGGCGATTGATTAAATTGTGTGAGATTTCAATTCCTTTTAATCCAGTTCCATAAAATGATCGAGGTTCAATGTAACGTAATCCATTTGATCGAAAGGAAAGAGTGTAGACGTACGATTGGTTAATTGCTTCGGGAATTACTGATAATGGAACGTTGACACATTGAACATGGCCCAGGTCATTGACGGGCTTAGAACAGGAGCAAAGTTCATTGAAGAAACATGGAGGATCTGAATTAGATACCATAGATATACAGTAAATTTGAAATAGATGAACATATGAAGCCAAGAGAATCACCAAAATAACTATTAATTGCTTCATTATCGTAGATATTGAGAGGCGCATTAGTTTTAAGCAAAAATACAAGATGAAATATAATTTCACAATTGACACAGTCGATCAACAATCCAATAGGAACAATGAAACAAACAGTTTACACTAATTAATGTAATAACGTTATTTAAATAACACTTTGGATCACAAACACTTAACACTTTCACTGAATATCCAAACTGTAGAGGTAGAGTGGACAGTTGAACTAGAAACAGCGGTCAATGAGTTTGATATAAAATAAATAATGATATGGATTCCATTGAAATTAAAAAAAGGGATTTAGATTATTGATTGATTAGTCGATTATCAATCAGTGGTCAATGGATTGGATGCAATCATATTAAAAGTTGTGTTCACCATCATCTTTTGATTTCCTTGATCGTCGCCATTACTCTTACTATTACGGTAAACAGCTGCTGATGGAGACAAAAATACAAATGGTTAGTTAACTGGAATCAATGTTTAAATTAACTTGCATTATGATTAGCATTGAAGATGAAACAATTATGATGGATGTAAAGTTAGATTGAGGACAAAATGATGATCGACATTGTAAGGGTTGAAAGAGGGATGTTTAAGGAAGATTATGATGAAGCCATAAGAAGAAAAAAAAGAGATTAGACCTTTTCTTTCTTTTTCATCTTCCTAGGTTGATGATGATTATGATGATTGAGAGGATGAAAACAAAAACAAAATAGTTCGATAAGCAATATAAAAAAAGGCAAATTCTGTTGACTTATAAACAGTAAAAGTTAAAACAAAAATATTAACAAGGTTTATAGTTTCTCACTTTTCTCACACTCAATTCAGATGATGATTATTTGCCTTTTTTTCATCGTCACCATCTCAATCATTAGGCAACCAAATAGCAAATCAAAATGAAACAAAATATCAAATGGCTCAGGTTAGTTAATAACAATGGAAGGTGAAAATGAGAGAAAAAAATTTGAAATAAATTTGAAGACAATGTAACTTTAAGATCCTCTTTGTTTCTCCGTTGTTGTAAATAAACTACAAGAGAAAGGTGATGATGATGTTGGTGATAATGTTGATGGTGATCAAGATGAAGATGTGAACAAAATAAAAGAGATCAACAAAGTATCAATTTACCTTTTACCTTTTATCTTTGTTATTCCTGGAAACTTTTCTCATCATTTCTTCGTTTTTTAATTCAATCTTGTTAGACTCTTCATCTAATCTTTGTCCCTTTTTCATCATAGCTTGGCTCTTTATCATTTTCAATATGAGAAAAGTAATGACGATAAGTAGCAATAGTAGACTTCATTTAGGTGTAACAAAAGATGATGATAAGTGAAAACAAGAGAAAAATATCAAAAAGAATTGAAGAGAAATGGAGTTAAATAAAGGTGTCTTTAATCCTTTACAGATTATCCCTTTAAAGGTGAGAAAAGGTAAATTGATTAATGTTCACAATCGAATTATTTCCATCACTTTGTGTTTCTTAACAAGGTAGAGATATAAAGTAACATTGAAACAGGTAAAGTAGATTCATTAGGATGATATTATCACAATCTTGTCAGGCCTTTTGTCTTTATAACAGCAAAAAATATCAACTAAACAGGACAAAGAAACGTCAAAGGGTAAACAGCAATAATCTCAGTTGATCGCACAGTAATGATTAACTTTTGAAGTTGGTATTAATATTATAATTGGTATTTATACCACTTTTTTATAGGAGAGCCATTGTTTTTTGAAAAGTGTATTGCATTAATACCAATTAGTGCATTAATACAGTTTAAAACTGGTATAAGTTTGTTAGATCACTGCATTGGAGACATTCATTGATAAGATTCTCGGCCCCAAGGGGCCTCGCTTCTTATCCATGAATATCTCCAATGCAGTGATCTAACCTATACTAATAGTGATGATAATAACTAGTGTTTATCAGGTAACAATAACTGTAACTTGATGAAAGAAACGGATGAACCAAAGGAAACGCCAAACATAGGATAGATTTGGAAGCAATGGTTTTGCTGTTTCATCAGTCGATTAATTTTCGTTGATAGATAACAAACATGTAGACACAAATTGGACCTTTCATCGCCAATTAACTACATTTAATCACAATTTAAATGAGTGCAACAATTGGCAGAGTAAATTATCAATAATGTTGACACGTGAAAACAGATTGAACAAAAAGACGGTTAAAAAGTGGTGTCAGAAGAGACCAAGAAGAAGACAAATGAGACACTTAAATGAAAACATTAGTCATTTTTCCGTTGATGATTAATGGTTGAAACAATTTTATGGAGACATCATTTTTTAAAAGAAGCACAAATTACTGGGAAAAAACACAGACAGAGTTGCGTATTGACTAAACTAATTAAGGTTAACACTGTTAATTAACTGATTGTAAAAACCAGTAAAAACTGTCAGCAGCAAAAAAACAAGGCAACAAGGCCTAAAGGTAAAAATTAGACAACAAGGTTATAAGATTAAAAAAGGTACATTGAAATACATTGAAGGTTGACATTGTTCCCATTAGTTTACATACTTGATCAAGTGATATTTATACATGAAACTAAATGGTTACATTACAACAGATTTATCCTAGTTGATTAACAGTTGAACAGGTTAAAGGTTTATCCATTATTTTTGTTCAACTGATTTACTGTTAAAAAGGTATCTATTATTTAAGCATAAACGGCTGATTCAAAAATGTCATATTTTTCACTTGTTAAATTTGAGAAGGTAAAAAGTAAAATCTCTATTTTGTGCTCTATTCCATTCTCTTTCTCATCATGAACATCATTTTTACCTCATCCGTATCATTTCTGCCTTTCTTCCAACATTCTTTTCAACATTCTATTTTCTTCTTCTTCTATTCCTCATCATCATCCCATTGCCTTACGCATCTCACTCACCATCCATCTTCATCTTCCCTATACACAAAAACTACTTTCATCATTTACACTCTCTGCATCTATGTTCAGTCTTCATCAAAATGTAAACCATTTCAATACAATAAAGTAATACAAATCAGTAATACAATTCAGTAAAACTGTTTAGTAATACAGTTTAATAGCATTTCATAGTTGAGTTATACTCACAAGTGAAATTCAAGTTCAACCTGATTTGTTTACTGGTAACCTGCATTTCCATTTGTCGATTATTAAACTTACCAAAAATGGCTTTAGTCTATTTTGTCACTTTATCATGTCTAGCTTTGAAACTGAAATATGATTGGAAATGAACTTGCATTAAATATTTAAAGGAGAATAAAAATTCAAAAGCTTGAAAAAAGCTTCAAATTCAACCGTTTAGATGCTTTCAACTGATAATTTTAACCTTATCTCTATTTTATATCTTTTATCTGTTTCTGTCTGTTAACTGAAATCTTGCTTTTAACCAATTTTAGCCTTTTGAATCATTTGACCCTTTGAGTCAATTGTTTTGTTACCAACTGTATTTGGATTGGTTAGAAAGATAGATAAGTGATTAAGTCAGATCAACAGTAAACCTGTCAAATGTGATAAATCCTTTGATTGTCTTTTCGCACTTGCATTTTGTCTTCACTCTTATCAACAACACTCTTCACATCATGACCATCTTTTAATTGTTGCCTTATATCACTTTGATTATCTTGGTTATAACACTAATCTTGCTTTTGGTTTTAATGTCAACTCTAATTTATAGTGATAGTCCAAGGAAATTTACAATCAGTATTGATTTACCTTTACCATTAACATTCAAACTTCAAAGGTTAATGGTGATTGAGTTTTCCAAACCCATGAGAAATCTGAACATTTCAATAGTTAGTAAATAATCAACTGTCGATGTAATCTTGTGAAACAAACGAAACATCAAATGTTGAAACATTTAACATTAACTTTAATCTACAGTTAAATTACTATTGTAAAGTAAGTAATCAACATTTTATCCCATTTATTTTTCTTCAAGTGACTTTATTATGCTTCAAGTGGTGACATTTACAACAAGACCTTTTTGATTATCCTGATTATTCCTACAGCCGTTGGAATTATTCTGATAGTTTATTTAAATATCTTTTCGGTTAAAAGTAAAGTCAATTGAAAATTATATTGAAAATTAAACATTAAACCCTAAAATGGTTACCATTTTGTTTTTTTCTGAATAACATCTTTTGTTGTTGATCAACAAGCGTAACTTGTTTCGTCTTCTTACCTTAACTAATTTACTCTTTCATGTACATCATCTTTGTCTGCATCTTTACCATCATCATCCTCTTCTTCATCTTCTGAACCATTTCTGAACATTTCTTACAAGATAATTTCTCAAGATTCCTAAAAATAAAGCTTAAGATGTTTAAAAAATGTTGCAAAAACCAAAAGAGCAAATTTTTACCCTAAAAACAGTTGACTTCATCATAAAGATGGAACAGTGAACCTTTTTCATGCTAAAAGTGATCAAGATGATGATCTATTGGACGATAAAGAGGATGTATTCATGATGAAATAATGTTAAGAGAAAGTAAAATTGAAATGTGTAAAGAGATGTATTTATCAACCATGAGCTTATCAATTATTAGCGAGTGAAATTTTAATGTTGATTTGATTTGCTTGTTTACCCATTTTATTGTTGATACATTTTATGCCACTTTAAAGCTAGTCTGAAACTTTGATTAACTTTCATCTGGCTCATTACTATCATTATGTATCAATTAATCATGTTAATTGGCTTGACTTTTTGTGGTTCCTCCGTCTAAACAATTTGTTTTGAATGTAAACCAGTTCAAATTGTTCAAGAGGTTAACTTGAAGAGGATGAAAACAAAACAATAACAAGGTTATGTTGATAAAAACGTCATTTATTTAAAGTTAATGTGATAATTATCATTCCAAGAACCTAATATGATTAGTTTACACCTAAAAAGTATGCTGAAATTATTTAAATATAGTTTTACAGATTTAAGTTAATCATCAAACGACTAGGAACAACCAGGAAAGACAGATTAAGGTAAACCTGAATCTTTGATTTTAGGCCTTTTCTCGTTTGCATTTATTACCGAGAAGCTGATAAAGGTGTTTATTGAAATTTTAATTTTTACATGAAATGAATTTCAGTTGATAAGCTCTTTTGTTTTTTGGGTTCAATCCATTTGTTTGGTAAGATAAAGATGAATGAAGTGTACAAACTCTGACAATTGTTTGATGATTGCCAACAATTGTTTCATCAATGAAAACTCTGAATAATGAAGTTCCTATTTTACTAGATAATCTTACTCACTTTAAACTAATCTTTTACCTCTTTCATTGCAGATAATTGATTGATAAAAAGTCAACAAGCCAAGTATGAAATTGTCAAAGCACGAGACTGGAGAGGATGACAATTTTAAGATAATCCGAAAGAAGGAAGATAAAGATTAAGAAGATGATGATAAAATGAAGGATCAAGTGGATTAGATGACAATCAAGTTTCCTGTTCATCTGAAAATTAACATAAGACTGCCATTGATTGACATGGTTTAGCTAATCTTGTGGTTTTATTTTTTCATTCAGCAAAACCTGAACAAAAGCAACTGATTAACGCTTTGAATTGGAGTGACTGTTCAATTGTCAAGCAATAATAGAAAGGTTTTCATTTGAATGACATCTTTGTGTACCACTAAGCTGAACAAATAAAAATAATAGGAATGCAAACAGTCAAAATTTTGGTCTATTGTTGGCTGATTTGAAAAAGTTCAATCTGAATGGTCAACTGAAAGGAAAGGATTGGACTCGCCATCAATGATGCAGATGCAATGCTGATTAAAAAACATTTCATAGACTTTACAAGGATAAAAAAATATACATTTTTCGTTTGGTTTTTCATCAATCATTCCAACAACAAATTGAATTGGTCCTGTGCTAACTATTCAAGAATTGATTTCAACAGACTTTAACTGTCCATAGAAACCGTCACGTGGATTTGGCCCATTCGACATCCAAGTCCATCATTAAATCTGTGATTCGAAATTGTAAAAGCTCAAGAATTCCTCATGTCTAGTCATTGACAAACTCAATCTTTTGCAATACCACAAACCATTAGACTATCCACCAATGATTGAACCAATTTGGAATTGCTATAGAAACCAAACTAATTATCAAACTATTCTGTAAATTCTTGAACAAAACATTGAATTCGAATAAGTTGTTTGTAATCCACAAAACTATTCAATTCCCAATTAACAAACTATGTAATTTATCTGAGAAACGCCACTTTATAAAAATAAAAATACAAGAAAACTAAAAATATATCCTCTTTGATTTGCTGCATTTTTTAAAATTTAGCGAAACTCTCTTATTAGAAAGATCAGTTGATTTTTTAATGCTTTTATTATGAAGTCAATTTATTATTTCAATCCAAAAGAGGTCTTCAGAGATATTCAAAATGAAAAATGAATCGTGGATAAAATAAGTCCCATGAAGGACTGTAAGAAACCCAAATATCGGGAAAAGTCAATGCGAATCTTTTCAGGCGTTTGACAAAAATTTTAAAACAAATTTTAACAATGAACTCTTTGAGGGCAATGAGAATGCTTTGATGATTAGTAATATTACTTTGCTGTTAAATCTCATAATTCTTAGCCACAATCTTATTTAGTAATCAATGCAAGAACGACAATAATATTTAAACCAAAGGAAATATAAGAGGAATTAGAATTGTTCATCTCACAAAATTTGATATGAAGAAGCTGAAAAATAATCATCTTCAGTATGTCATTTTTATGGCAATTACTTTAAACATTTGAATCATCAATGGCCTAATTTTAGAGCAGTTACAATCAGTGGTAAAAAAGCTAAAGTATAAGAAGCCATTTCTAATCATCTAGGAACAGCTAAAGATTCCTATGAGATGCCTTACAAGATGACCTTAATAACAGAAGCCTTACCTTTGTTCAGTGTTCATTCCATGTTGATTGTTGTTGTTTATTATTGTTGTTAACATTGGTATTTCAAATATCTAATCACTTCATTCTTACAATGATAATCAACATGATTATTCTGAATGGACCTCACTTCTTTTTATAAAAACATTAACCATGTCCATTTTAGGTCTTCTGTTTCCATCTCAATCCACAATGAATAGCATTCATTGTCACAATGGTATGTGTTTAGTTAACACTCATTTTCACCAATCAATTATAATAGCCATCAATTGAACAAATGAATTACTAACTGTTGATTTATCAAGTCCAGTGAACTTCATGTCTGAATAAACTAAAAGGCTTTTGTTTTCATATTTTAATTGCTTCCATCAAATTCATATTTATAATACTTCAATCTTTCAATCAAATTTTTGCGTCAAAATTGTGATCAAACTAGAATGACTCTACAAAAATCGTGAAACAAGATGAAAGCTAATTGGACTAAATCCCCGAAAAACGCAAAGCTTGCTCGAGACTGTTTCCTAGGCTATTCACGTTCAGACAGGGAAGGCAAATGCATAATCCGTATTTTAAATCATTGTAAAGTTTGATTGAGTTTTTGTTTATTGTTGGGTGGTTAGTAAGTGCAAAAACTTGTACTTTCGAGTTAAGACTTGATGGATTTTTAGTAACTTAAAAACGTAATCCATTTGTGAAATCAAAAAATCTCTTTGATCGACAATTCTTGATGAAATCGCTTTTAAACTTTAATTGTATTTTATTCAGTTGCAAGTTTTATTTTCTTTTTTAGCTTTTCTCGCACGATGGTCATCAAGAATTTTAAACAACGCATTTGTATCTAATTCATAGTAATCATTAAACAGAATTTTGCAGTCATTCATGATTGCAGCTGCCTTTAGATTACAATTAAACCCGGAACCAAAATTGAATCTGTAAGTCTGCTTTGCAAACTTTTACATGAATGAAATGTTTAAAAGATCATTGATAGAAACTTTGACTTTGAGTTGAGAGTTGAGAGTTGGGAGTTGAGACACTTTGTGTTTGCAGGAGCAAAAATTGAGTCCACCAATGCTATGAAAAACCTTCTCCGACCAATATTTTTCTAGAAAATCGACGTCAATGGTTAAACTTCGATAGACTTTTGTTCAGTTATGGAAGCAGATTCATTCCTAAAACTCATTTGCCTGATGTAACTGTTGATGAGCCACCAGAAAATGCACTTATTTTAGGCTAGAAAAAATTCTGCTTCTGTATAACAGGTCAATTCGATTTTCTATTCAAACTGGCCTTTCTCAGTTTATACAAAAGTTAGAGAACTGAAGCTCATCATTCGTCTATAAAATTTATTGGTATAAATAAGCAAAGCAACACTTTTTTCAATTAACGAACGGTTCTCTTGATTTCGGCCATTTTTTTAAAAACTTTTAGCCTCAATATTTCGAGACCGATAGCCTTAACAATCACCATTCATCGACTAATCATTTGGTTTTATAAATGGCTGCAATGCAGATAAATTTCAGAGGATAAAAGATGCTACAGAAAAAGTTATAGCATTTAGTACTTATTTTACGAGATTTAATGCTTTCTTTATGGGTAAAATGGTTATTCAAACACAAATCTTATGTTGTGTTAGTCAGCTTTGTAACTTTTTACATAAATGAAATGTTTAAAAGATCATTGACAGAGACTTTGACTTTCGAGTTGAGAGTTGAGCTATGGCGTGTTTTCAGGAACGAAACCTCAGTCGATTAACGCTATGAATTAAATTCTCCGTTCAATAGTTCTCGAGAAAATCGAGGTCAAAGTTTGAACTTCGATCGGCTTTTATTCAATTGTAGAAACAGATTTATGCATGAAACTTAATTGCACGATGTAACTGTCGATTAGCAACCCTAAAATGCACTTATCTTACGCCAAAAAACTTTCGTCTTTTGAATAGCAGGTCAATTCGATTTTCGATACAAACTGTTCATTCTCAGTGAACATGAAAGTTAGAGATCTAAAACTTATTATTCGTCGCTAAAAGTTGTTGGTATACATTAGTGAACCAACACTTTGTTCAATTTTCCAACTGTTCCTTTATTTGAGGCCACAGACGTTAAAACTTTTAGTCTGAATATATCGAGAATGGTAACACTCACAATCTTCATTCTTTGCCTAATCATTAGGCTTTATTATGGACTAAAATACGATGAAATTTTAGAGCATCAAAGATTCCACTGAAAAAGTTATAGCATTTATTAGTTATGTTACCAGATTTTATGCTTCATTTATGGGTAAAATGGTTATTAAAACACAAATCTTATGATTTGTTAGTCAAATAAACTGTTTTGCAACTTTTTACATAAATGAAATGTTTGAAAGATCATTGACAGAGACTTTGACTTTCGAGTTGAGAGTTGAGATAAGATGTGTTTGTAGGAACGAAACCTCAGTCGATTAACGCTATGAATTAACTTTTCCGATTATCAGTTCTCGAGAAAATTGAGGTCGAAGTTTAAACTTCGATCGGCTTTTATTCAACTGTGGGAACAGATTTATGCATCAAACTTAATTTCCTGATGTAACTGGTGATCAGAAATAGGAAAATGCACTTATTTTAAGCTGAAAAACTTTCTGTCTTTGTATAACAGATCAATTTGATTTTCGATTCAAATTGGCCGTTCTCAGTGAACATAAAATTTAGAAGACTGAAACTTATTATTTATCGATGAATATTGTTTTTACACATCAGCGATTGAAAATTTTTTGCTATTCATTGTTAGTTCTCTTCATTTTTGGACATTGGCCTTTCGACTTTAAGTCTCGATATTTCGAGAATGGTAACATTTACAACCACCATTCTTCAACTAATCATTAGATTTCATCATGGGCTATTATTTTACAATAATACTAGCTGATTCATAATTCTACAATAAAACTATAGCATATTATCATTTATGCTGTCAGATTGGGTTCTTGATTTATAAAGGTAAAGTGAAACTTATGATGTATAAAAACAATATTCATTATCAAATAATTATCTTAGATTTTCTTTGGTGTCCAGCCTTATATTGTTATAAGGCATGATGAAAACTAATGATTAGTTGAAGAATGGTGGTTGTGACTGTTACCATTCTCGAAATATCGAGACTTAAAGTCGAAAGGCCAATGTCCAAAAATGAAGAGAACTAACAATGAATTGAAGAAAATTTGCAATTGTAGATGTGTAAAAACAATATTTATTGTTAAATAACGAGTTTCAGTCTTCTTACTTTTGTGTTCACTGCGAAAGGTCGATTTGAATCGAAAATCGAATTGATCTATTATACAAAGACAGAAAGTTTTTTAGCTTGAAATAAATGCATTTTCTGGTTTCTGATCAACAGTTACATCAGGCAATTAAATTTCATGCATAGAACTGTTTCCGTAATTGAATAAAAGCCGGTCGAAGTTTAAACTTTGATCTCGATTTTCTCGAGAACTGGTTATCGGAGAAGTTCATTTATAGCACTAATGGACACAGTTTTTGTTCCTACAAACACATCTTATCTCAGCTCTCAACTCGAAAGTCGAAGTTTCTGTCAATGATCTTTTAAACATTTCATTTATGTAAAAAGTTGCAAAACAGTTTATTTGACTAACAAATCATAAGATTTGTGTTTTAATAACCATTTTACCCACAAATGAAGCACAAAATCTGGTAACATAAGTAATAAATGCTATAACCTTTTCTGTAGAATCTTTCATGCTCTAAAATTTCATCGTATTTTAGCAAATACTAAAGCCTAATGATTAGGCAAAGAATGGTAATTGTGAGGGTAACCATTCTCGAAATATCGAGACTTAAAGTTGAAAGGCAAATGTCCAAAAATGAAGAGAACTAACAATGAATTGAAAAAAATTTCAATCGCTGATGTGTGAAAACAATATTTATTGTTAAATAATGAGTTTCAGTTCTCTAACTTTTGTGTTCACTGAGAACGGCCAGTTTGAATCGAAAATCGAATTGACCTGCTATACAAAAGACGAAAGTTTTTTAGCTTAAAATAAGTGCATTTTCGGATTTCTGATCAACAGTTACATCAAGCAAACAAGTTTCATGCATAAATCTGTTCCCACAATTGAATAAAAGCCGATCGAAGTTTAAAGTTTAATCTCGATTTTCTCGAGAACTAGTGAACGGAGAAGTTAATTCATAGCATTAATCGACTGAGGTTTTGTTCCTGAAAACACGGCATACCTCAACTCTCAACTCGAAAGTCAAAGTCTCTGTCAATGATCTTTCAAACATTTCATTTATGTAAAAAGTTGCAAAACAGTTTATTTGACTAACAAATCATAAGATTTGTGTTTTAATAACCATTTTACCCATAAATGAAGCATAAAATCTGGTAACATAAGTGCTTAATGCTATAGCTTTTTCTGCAGAATCTTTGATGCTCTAAAATTTCATCCTATTTTAGTCCATACTAAAGCCTAATGATTAGGCAAAGAATGATGATTGTGAGGGTTACCATTCTCGAAATATTCAGACTAAAAGTTTTAACACCAATGGCCTCAAATAAAGGAACAGTTGGAAAATTGAACAAAGTGTTGGTTCACTAATGTATACAAACAACTTTATCGACAAATAATAAGTTCTAGATCTCTAACTTTCACGTTAATTGATAGCGATCAATTTTCATCGAAAATCGAATTGATCTATTGTACAATAAAATAGAATATTATTTCGCAAAATAAGTACATCTCCGGGTTGCGCATCAAAAGCTTTATTAGCCTAATAAGTTTTATGCATAAATCTGCTTCTATAACTGAGCAAAAGGCTATCGAAGTTTAAAATTTGACCTCGATTTTTTCAAGAACTGTTGATCGGAGAAGCTTTTTTATGGCATCAATGGACTCAGTTTTTGTTCATGCAAACATGACATACTTTAAATATCAATCGAAAGTCAAAGTTATTGTCTAATGATCTTTTAATTATTTCATTTGTGTGAAAATTTGCAAAGTAGACTAAAACATCATAAGATTTGTTTTAATAACCATTTTACCCATAAATGAAGCATAAAATCTGGTAACATAAGTGCTAAATGCTATAACTTTTACTGTAGAATCTTTAATGATATAAAATTTCATCGTATTCGAGCTCATACTAAAGGCTATTGATTAGCCGAAGAATTTTGATTGTGAATGTTACCATTCTCGAATTATTGTGACTCAAAGTTTTTTAGAGAAATGGCCGAAATCAAGATAATCGTCGATAAATTGAAAAAAGTGTTGGTTTGCTAACTTATACCAACAACTTTTATCGACGAATGATGAGCTGCAGTTCTCTAACTCTTTCGGTCACAGAATGTGGTCTGTTCAACCTAAAATCGAACCGATTTGTTTTACCGAAAACAGAAAATTTTTTAGCTTAAAATAAGTGCTTTTTCGGGTTGCTCATCAAAAGTCACAACAGTAAAATAAGTTTAATGAAAAAATTTGTTTTCATAATCGAACAAAAGGCGATCGAAGTTGAAACTTCGACATCGATTTTTTAGGAAACTATCGATCGGGGCAATTTTTCAATGGCACCAAATGACTCAGATTTTATGCTGCTACAAACCTGCTGAGTCTAAAATTTAATGAGACTGATTTTCACCCGTTTTTAGCCCATTTGTGTCAATTTATTCATAATAAACGTGAAAATTGTGTTGTCTTTTCAGTAACAATCCTAAAAAGCTCATATTGTTTCGGCCAAATTGATCTTCATTTTAATCTCTAGATTTGATCAGCTCTTAATGATAACCTAAATGATCTTGGTTGATGATTTATGGACATATTGTCATGATTAATTTACCTTTTACTGACTGATTGTCATACATTGTAATCCAATTTCATCTTAAATTTATGTTTTCTATGAAACCGCAAAAAGTATCTTCACTAATGAAAATTACGTCGATAATGGCAAATATAATAAACTTTTCTGATTGATTACATTATTTAAGTGAATCAAATTTGCTTCTAGAAAGGATCATCTGATTAATTTATATCTTCAACCGGATTTAGGTTAAAAAGTCTTCTAATAAGTATTCCAATTAAAAATAATGGTTCAAAAGTCATTTTTGACTAAAAAATGAGAGTAATCATTTTATGAGAATCGATCAATTTTTTATTTTAATTAGCTTCGTTTAATAATATGTAATTTTGTTGCCTTTCTGAGCGATAATATTTAACCTCAACTTTGTGTAAAACCGTTTAATGGGATAACAAAACACAATCGATTTAGCTTTTGTTTAAATTGTTAACAATTAACTTAATTGTTTCTTTTTAATATAATTTCTTTTATGCGCGAATTCCTTTGATCAATGATATTTATACATAAACATATTTATAAAGAGTAGGGAAGAAAGTTTGATGGCAATAAAATGAGAATGATGGTGTTGAGAAAAAGGATGAAATCAACATGAGAAGATGGAAAAAGATAGATCTAAAAAGGTAGAGGAAAAACAGAGATGAGCGAAGGATTAAAGCAGCAATAATAGTGATGAGATTGTCAAATGAGAAGAGCAAAGAAAGATGTCTTATTGAACAGCGAAAAAACTAACGAAGGAAAACAAAAACAATGAGCTTTCATTGAAGATAGATGTCATTATTTAACTTAGGATGATTAGACTTTTGTTTGAGACGCTTGGAGAATAATTTCTTTAGATCAATGGTATTCTTTTTATGATGAACGGTTCTCGCATAACGTCCCAATATTTGACTCTTTATAGACCCTTGTCGGCCGATCAGATCATTTGAGTTGATTTTGCTCGAATTGGATTGATTCATAACAGGTATCTCCATACGATCCCAGATATTATGCCATTTCTGTTGAGGTCCATTTGATTTTCCCAATTCCATTTCCATGTTTTTCACTTTTTCCAACATTTCTTCAAAGCAATTTGGTTGAAAATGAGTAACACAGTCATATGAAGCATTAATTATGGTTCTCTTTGATTTATCCTTATTTTGTTCTGTTGCTTCAATTTCTTCTCGACGTTGTTTCTCCGATTGAACAACTTCAAAATCGTAGCTTGGCCCGTGATTGAGTTGCTCTGTTAAATAATAATCCCATATTTTCAGGTTACTAATGCTACAATAAGGTCTGAGAACACATAAACTGGATTCAGGACACAGATAACTTGTTGGAATGTAATAAAAATTGTAAAAAGTTGGACTTTTACTCCAGATTCGTTCTGCATAATCCCAAAAGGATGCACTTTTGATGTCTAAACCGTTAACAGTGTGCGAAGTTAGTGTTCCATTGGTTGAACCAGATAAAACATCATCATTAATGTCATACTCATAACCATCATCTGCATAATCAGAATATTTTCTAGTTGCATCTTCCAAAGGCCAACCATATTTGGCTCTTTCAGCTTCACTATCCAAAAGAAAGGTTCTAAATCGACAAGAAACATAATGATAGGCAATAAATCGCAAATAATACTCATTGAATTGAAAAGACAACGGAAATTGTCTCATTATCTGATGGACTATGTCTAAAAATTGAAGAAATATGGGCGCAAAGCCTGAAGTGATAGTTTGGGCAGTATGATTTGATCGATGACTGAAACGATGTCCGAATGCGAGCCATTCTTTCTCTATGAGAACTCTGAATCCTTCAAAGGTTCGATAATAAGGATCCAAACAGAGTTCAGCAACAGAAACGATTTGTGGAACTAAATCTAAATCATCTTCCAAACAAAGTATAACTGTTGAACCCTGTAAGTCAATCAAATCAATGATTGCACTGGAGATACGCATAATAGTCTGCAACTGGTTTAGCCATTCACTGTTTTCAACTTGACGAATGAAACTTTGTTCTGGATCGGTTAAACAGCTGGAAGGACAACAAGCTTTCAACAATTTTTGGAAGCTTTGCTTCACTTGACGAACCTCATGATATTCAATAGGCACAAATTCAATCATGTTAGACAAATGATCAGATCGAGAAGATTTAACAAGACCTTTTTCTCCAAAAATATAGATACATTTTCTATTGTTTGAGAGGCTGGAGTTGTGAAGCTCAGCACCGGTTTTACGGCCATTTGAGGCAGATGAAGTATTTGGAGAGTGAATCGGAGAGATTGGTGGAATTGAGGTAACAGCATTGGTAGAAGAGACAGAGGCTGACATTATTGAAATATCATCGGAAGTATAATTCTTTGAGGTTGATTCGTGATTGTTTTTGGTGTTTGATGAGTGAAGTTTGGACCATTGTTTGCCAACTGAGTGTCCAAGAGTACCAAATGATGGTTTGCTACCTGAGGCTCGAATATTATTCATGGCTCTATTAAACGAAGCCATAACATTACTTTTTTTGTGATCTTTGGTGAAAGGAGGAGTTTGTCGGCCTGAGGCAGCTGAGGCGATTGAGTCATGACGACCAGAGAGTACTAAGGAAGGTATACCGTAATCTGTTTCAATTCCTTGTGAGTTTTCTGAATCATTATGAGAAGGAGTCAGGTTAATAATTGCTTGGAAGTACTTTTCTTGTTCAATATTAGAAGATGTTTCTGGATATGATGGCACTGAACTGTTTGAACTATTGTGTGAGGCTGCCATGGAGTTAGTTGCCCCATGGCCTTTGAGTATTCCAATAACACCTTTGCCGTGGAACGAACTGGCTCTGAGTAAT
Source organism: Tetranychus urticae (assembly GCF_039701765.1). Taxonomy (NCBI): domain Eukaryota; kingdom Metazoa; phylum Arthropoda; class Arachnida; order Trombidiformes; family Tetranychidae; genus Tetranychus; species Tetranychus urticae. Next base: position 15,310,603 of record NC_142958.1, on the reverse strand, counting down.
AATCCTTTGGAAGCTGGATGCCTCCAAACAATAACGGGAAAACGACAATATTTATAACATCGACTTAGCCTTTGTAAACTGTCGTCAGTAACAGATGCTGGAACAGCTAAGAATGCTGGATAAGATCCAGAAACTGTGTATGAAGAGTTGACTGAGGTTATCCTAAATCCATCATGGCTGATACTATTGTTGGCAGAGTTTTTTAAACTTTTAGAGGAAGTTGGTGAAGTAATACCTGAATAATTACTAAAACCATTGGGTTGAAGGATATCCTTTGCAGATCCTAAACCTAATCTTTGGTAATCCTTGACATAACTTAATTCAGTCAATTTTTTCAATGTTCGAGAGTCTTTGGGATTGACAGGAGAAAGGTGAACATCAACACTACTACTGACTGATGAAGTTGATAAAGGTGGAAGAGTTGATGTTGTATGAACATGGGAAGAGTCACTGTTTATGGATAAATCATCACTAACAGATTTATCATCAACTGCGTCAATTATGGTTGTTTGACGATTAAAACCTGGTGTAAGTGTTTTTGAACCATAAATACCAGAAGCAGGCATGAGATATTTTGATTTTCGCGATTTAGTTTTAAGGCCAGCCATTTGAGCAGTTCTCATTAAGGTTTTCTTTGCCATTCCTTTGAAAGTGTTGCTTTTTTCCTTTTGTTTTTGCAGATTTAATAGACTCAGCTGGTGAGACATTGCAATTTGTGAGGTAAAGGCAAACATATGGAATACATTTGGTGGTGTCCTGGCCTTGTTAATCATTTTCCTAAGCATTTCAATGTCTTCAGAAGAAACTTCTTCATCAAAAGCTATCTTCATTAATTCAAATATATTTGATCTCAATTGTAAGCCTTCCTGAATACATTGATCAATTGTTTCAATCAGGTATTTGGAAGATATATTGACTTTCTTTTCTTTCACTAAAGTTGCAATGGGAAAACTACGAACAATAACATTTTCTGCAGCATATTGATCACAAGGGCGTCCCCTGAATATCACTCTATAATTGCTGAGAAATATGGCTCCTTCAGCTGGAAGTAAAACGGGTCCACCAATGGGTTGCGGAATTTGTGTAACACTAGAACCATTTACAGTTGATCCAAGAACCTCATCTCGACCATCAGGTATGAGATAGGCTCTTAAGCTTTTCATCACAAGATCTTCACCGGGTAATAAACTAGGAGTGATAATTTTAGGTTTAGTAACAGGGGGAATATTTTTGCTCTCTTTGTAAATTGCATCAAGGGTGTTACAATGGATCGCTACAATATCAGGTATCATTGAATGGAGTGATTTGATATGTTCCTCTGTTACGCCACCGTCTGTGCAAACTTTATCAACAAATCGACCTAAAAATTTAATCACATTTACACTGATTTCTGAAACAGCCGCTTGACCTTTCCCATTGGATCCCTCTTCGAAACCACTTTCATTGTCGAAGTCACGAGTATCCTTTTCATGGTCTTTATCATCCCGACAACTTTCCCTACCAGCTCCTCCACCGGTTCCAGTAAAATTTGAATTTGTATCACTATGGTGTCCGCCTTCAACAGCAGAATTATTTAACTTTGTATTACGAGTATTTTTCTCATGAAATCCAATATCCAAGGGTATTTTTAGAGAAACAATTTGATGAGTATAATCAACTGCTTGACTGTACACAGTTGATTCTTCACTAGAGGCATATTGAAGTATTTGCTCTTCACTTAGTTTAGGTTTCAAACGAATTTGTTCAGCAGCAATGTCTAAAGGTGTTAAATGTGAATCATTGATAGAACCATATAATGAAGTAACCTCTTGCTCTACATTGTGATAAAAGGTTGATTCCCAAAAACTCATATTATCCCAAATCAGATGATCTTGCAGACATGTAAAGGCAAATTGCAAGACGCCGTTATTACCACCTAGGCCTAGACGGCGACAAAATTTCATACTTAATGGTAATATTGCAGCTGCAAGTCCGTTGACATCACCAAGGCCTCGTAAACGTAAACCTGAGGCACTACCATCTAAATAATCACAATCTTGTTGCAAAGCACAGTTCATTAAACGTACAATCAAGTCGAATTGCTCATGAGTTAAGACACATTTGTTACCAGAGACATGAGCTGCTAGTTCCTTAGCTAAGGCAAGTCTTTCAGATTTGTTTTTCAATGCTCGGAGAACTGCGGGGAAGGATTTCCGAGCATCTTGAATCTTTTCTTCAAATATACAATTAATACAAGTCCTCATAACTTCTAGTCTTCTAGCTGAATTTGTAAAAAGAGCTGAATCCGAGTTGAAAGGGACACAGATTGTTGGACCGAATGCAATTATCCTAGCTTCAGCTTTAGTAGGTTTCGGTTTGTTCATGGTTAACATTTCGCGTCGTATTCGGTCGTCATCTAAAATCTCTTGAATTATGTCACTTTTGAAAGTAGGGAACTTGGGTTGATGTACACGAGTAAAAATTCCTTCCGTAGGTAATGGTAATTTAATTTGACTTGGATCCTTTGGATGTGGTTGCTCCTAAAAAGTCAAAGAAAAATTTTAGAAATAATTCATTTGGTATATTAATATTTCAAGAGAATCTCATGGACTTATGAAATTCAATTGAGAAGGAAAAAGGTTTTTTTTCAAATTATTGTACTTTAGCATAAACAAGTTATTCATAAGTTATCTACTTTTACTTTGCGTGTAACTTCATTCCTAGTCAATTAACTTTGCAAGAATGCCCATTCCAAAGGTTAAAGATAAACTTACATTAAGATATAATTGATGAGCCAATTCTTTAATGTCTTTTATAACCAATTCAGGGTTAGCCATTTCTCGTTTAAGTGTATCGTGCATAGTTGCATAAAGCTATCATATTAAAGAAAAAATAATCAAAATTGTAACAATGATGATTCTATTAAATAATTTATACTTGAGTTTTACAAACCTCATCGAAAAGATCACTGGCTCTGTATGGTGTTCCACGTTCTTGTACAAATGAATTGAAAAACATACTTTCTAATAGTCGAACAACAAATTCGTTCTCGACAAGATTTCTTTTACCAAGGAATGAGGCCTGGAAAATAGTGAAAGTAAAAATGAGAAAATAAATAAATAAATAAAGAGTAAAAAATAGATGAGTATTGCGTTATTTTCTTTGGCTATAACTCAAGAAATTTTAAATCTCATTAAGTCAATTAAAAGAAAATTCCATTTCCTGATTGCGTAGTATTAAGCATTTTAGAATTGCGTGTGGCCTGAGCCATGACCATACCTTATGGAAAGTTATGAAAGGTTTCGGGTTGATACGAACAATTTGTAAACAGGTCCTGTAGCCTTGCAACATTTGAGCAAAAAGTCTAACAAATATAGCTCTAATCTCTTTATCCTGAAGGAGAGAAGGAAGGAAAGAGATATGCAAAAAATTAGTTTAAACAAAAACAAAATTGAAGTACGGAAAACAAACAAAACAGCGAATGATAATGAGTTTCATTCATCATTAACAATTAAGTGTTAGATCAAAATAATGTAAACTAACAAGATTATTGATCAAATGAGATATAAACTCAAGAATAATGGAGCAAAATATATCATCATCATTCGCAAATTTTGGTAGAAATATTATTAAAATTAGATCTTACTAATAGATGAGGTGGAGAGGGTTTTGAATGACTAGATCGTAAAGCAACATCCTTTTTCATTAATTGTGGTGTGATGACAGATCGAAGATGAAAGACCATTTCATTATATGCAGGTCCATCAAGCTTGGGTAAATGGATACAATCTGGTATTGTGATACAACCAACATCAAGATCAACAACTATCACATCGAGAAGATCCTCGACTTCATCTTGAAGGCTAGAATGCACTCCCATTATGAAAGGTGTTGGTGAACTCAACATTTCTAGTAGAGATGAGGGTAAAAGCGGAATGTACACATGACTATACACGAATGGGTACATGAGTGATGTCAATGCATGGCAAGATTCGTAGAGCAGCGAGTAACTATCCGATTGAAAAAGAATTTTGTTATCCGTCATAACTGCGGTGAACAGACTTATTACATTATGAACATTAAGCCTCTCAAAAAGTTGAACCACTGTTGTACCGGTCACTGGCACTGTTGAACTCATTGGCATAGTGAGTACTTGTCTATCATTGGCACCTATTGAGAATTTCAACTGGGACCCTGTGAAAATGAAGAAAATAGAATAATTTAGCCAAGAATCCAATTTGAAAATATTAAATGATTTGGAAAATCATTTGAGATTAGTACCTGGTGAGGGCACCTCAATACATAATAAATTGCCGACTAATTTTTCCAATGGAATATCCATACATTCTAGATGAACTGTGTAAATAGTTTCCAAGCAATTCTATTGAGAAAGGAATATAAGGAAAAAGATGGAAATTGAGAAAGTATTAAAGCGAGTTAAATAGTACGTTTGATAAAATTATCAAGGCCATTAATTATCAGAAGCAGCAGCTCCAGTAAGTAAAATTGTCAAGAAAGCAAAGGAGATAAAATGGAATAGTTAGGAAGACAAGAGACAGGACAAGGAGAAGGAAAAAGATAAAGTACCTAGTGCAATACAACAAATAGCAATCTAAATTCCATACAATAATCATAATTAGAGCTAATATCATAGTAGCAGTGGTGATGTAGTATAATAATACTAAAATAGTATTGAACTTAATACTTCCTATGCTTCTTGAATAGAATGGTTCAAGTTGATATGTACCTTAAAAATTTCCACAAAATTATGCCTTGACTGAAGAACTATACATTTAGGAGCAAACATGGTGGATTGGTTATTGGAGCAATCTTGTAATGATCCACTGCTCTGATCCAGTAATACATTATCAATTTCACTGTCTTCTTCGTCAGGTTGCTTGATAGAATGCAAAGAGATGGACTCGTAGAAAGATAAAAAGGCACAGTAATGCTTGTTTGCATCCATATAAGTCATAACAGAAACAAAATATGATGGTTCTGGCTGTGTTGCTGTCAACCTCCATCCCAAAGGCTGGCAAAACTAGAATAAAATAGATAACAAAAAAAATTAAAACAAGAAAATGATAAAATTTGGAAAATTATTGATCTTGCATGATGCAATTCAAGATGTATGAGTAAGACGTTTTCTAAGAAAACCAAAGTTAACTTACCAACTCTAATCCATCAATTAGAGGTACATCAGGCCAATCATTTTCTGGAAACCTTTGAAGTACTTTTCCTGATCCAAGAGTACCAGCTGAAAGAGGATTTAAAAAATAGAATTAACAACCACATTAAATAAAATTAAATCAAAAGCCATCTAAAACAGTAAAGACAGAGCCAGATACATGAACTAAAAAACCTGCATACTACCAGAAAACCAGGATCCAATGATCTGGTTAAAATGACATAGATCTTCCAAAAGTAGGTAAATTTGAGCAAATTAAGATTATAATCAACAGAATAGCTATAAATATCCAACAATAGACTAGTAAATTAACAAGGCCTCAAATAAAAATAACAACAAACCATAACATGAAAAAATAATCTCAAGAATGAAATAGAGGAAAATAAAGAGAGAAAGCAGTGAAACAATATTTTTACCTTGTTTTTGATCATCATATCCAAGAATGATGAAATAATCGACAAGTCGATTCATTAGGATAATCCTTGGAAATATTCACTTAAATCAATTTAATTAGAAACATAATCAAATAATCTAATAAAATAAAAAAAAAGTTAAAACGATGGCAACTCCTATGCTAAGATCACATCAAAAGAGAGTGAACATGAAGCGCCAACCAAACAAACAGGGAGCTCAAGCTCACACAACTCTCTTTCTCTCCATTTCTATCTTTTGCCTTGCTTTCTCTGTCTTTCTTTCCCTCTAAATTTTCTCTTTCTTTTCCTCTCTCTTTGAAGATATCATTTCTTTCCATTTTAATTGCACCTTGATTTCAGATGTTTCACTGATCAACATCATCTTAATCATCTAGGTTTTCCTGTGTCTAACTCCATTGATTAATTACCAATGATAATTATAAAAGCTACTTTTTTCAAACATTTTGTTTTACTGTTTTCCATTCTTCATTCTGGTTGCATTTCTGTTTCCCATCATTGAGATTATGTATTCTCTGTCAATGGTCCAATGAGTGCCATGTTAATGAAACCTTGATAATTGTTACCAAAAACCGTCTAATCGTCTGATTTATCTTGGTTAAAATGTTAATAAACCAATTATCATCCCTGCTTGTGTAATGTCCATCATCCAGTTACCAGAAAACATGAATGTTTTGTTTCTCTTGCACCGTTTGTTGTTTTTCAGTAAATTTCCTAAACCACATTTTCCATCGCCTGCTATCAACATTTCAATCGTCTGATCTAATTGCTCTTTCATCATGGTGATTATCATTTAACCCTGTATAAATAGGATTAATAATCTGTTGAATTAATTTAACATATTTTCAATTAGTTGTGAGTGAAATAATTTCACTCTCCTCTTTTTTTACTGATATCAAACCACAAGTTGATTTTACCGCCGCCTCTAGTCTATCCTCCATTAGTGTTTATGTCTCATTTAATTTTATTTTTCTTCAATTAATGAGTTAATTATTTTAATTTGTTCTGCATTTTTCGTGTTTTTACTGTTGTAATGACACATTAAAGCTTTGTGCTAACAATAATCAGCTTAAACTGTACACATTTACTCAGAATACACAGGATCTATCAATCATCATGCCTTTTTGTTTGTGCCTGTTTTGTAATAAATAGCAGTGAAGGTTGTTCTTTACCATAAATGAACCGCTCAATGTCAATAGTTAAATCAAATAATAATCTTATGTAAATTCAGATTATTAAGATTCAATCCTGAAATTTAAACCATTTTACGTGCTTTTCGTCTGATTCAATGTCTTTCGATGACCGTCGTTTAAAGTCTCCTTTGAACCCGCAACCATTAACCATTGTATTTAAATCTTTTGTTCATGTTGTAAATGATCATTAATTGAAACTGTTTACTTCATCAGATTGAATCAATCAAGTTTACAATTTGAATTGCTGTTTGATTAGGTTTAAATTATGATATATTTACAGGAAATTTCATTTGTTGTGTGTTTCAATCAATTTTTTACATCTTACAATTGGTGAAAGCTCAACAAAAAGCTGACTTGTCTAATTTGATAGAGAGATGATGTTAATTGCATACAATTGAAAGTTTAATTTTACTTTTCAAACATCAAATTAACAGAAAAAAAATTTACAAAAACAATCAACCTGGAAGTGAAGACGTTTTCACAATTAGCTTGATTGTTGAAGCAAAGGAAAAAAACAGAGACAAGTTACTTTACAAGCTGAAGAATCCAACGTTTAAGGTGAATAAATAATAGTGCCATTAAATTATTATGATTTAATCAATGATTTAGTAGCGATTGGGTTTGGTTAACCTGATCGTGTAAACAGTCACCTGCCATTTGAACAGGAACAGTCACTTTTAAAGGCCAAGTTTCACTTTACCATCAACATGTAAGGTTAAAGTAGAGTGAAGTTATGATAGACCAAAATGATTGAAACAATTTGGTGAATTTAAAAATCAATTGACTTATTGACTTAAATGAATAAAATCTAACAAATAGTAAATTACCATTTCTAATAGATTGAAATATAACGGCAGTAATTCAGGTTTAACCAGCTTATAAAATAATCAGTTGACACTGAAAGCAATGAAAAATGATTCCGCTGAGATAATAGTCAACAGAAATTTCATTGTGTTTATTAACACACCAAAAGACTGACAAAAAGCTATCAATTAATGTTGAACAATACAGTAATTGAATTAAAGCGGGGCGAAAGTGACAAAAACTGGGTAAAAATTTAAATAATTCATAACATGTAGTTGTGTAAATGGAAGACCAGAAATTGTAAAACCAGAATCTATTGGAAACAGGAATATACCGAATCTATTGGCTTGTTTTAATCCCAAGAATCCTTGGTAAATCAATTTCAACCCACAATTGGGTATAGCCAGTAGTGTTGAATTATCCTCGAGTCAATTTCAATTTCTATCAGAAGAGAAACAAAAGGAAAATTAAAAAGTGAAGGCAAATTTAGAGGTTAACAATCAAGCAACAATTTCATGGTGAATAAAGCAAGAAAGATTATATCATAAACTGAGAAACATCTTTTCATTTAATCAAGACAATTTAACCCAAACTGAGATGACCTTAACAAGTAAATGAAATGTTTCTCAATCGTAATAGATGTAATAATTTCATCTCATTCATTTTTCATTACAAATAAAAATGTAATGAAAAAAGAAACAGATTAACCTGAAGCTAAAGATACAAGTGAAGGTGATTAAAATGGCGGTGAAACTTATTTGCATGCAAAAAAATCTGGCAAACAAATTGAGATTACCATGATATATACATGATTAAATTAATTTAACTCTCATGCCTCTTCCTCATCTTCATATCTGTAGACATATTTTTCTGTGTACGTCTATTATTACCCTTGAAGCAGGATGAATACCATGAATTAATTTCTTTAGAAGAAAATTCTGGGCGGATATTTCTTGTTTCCACCATTCTTCAAATAATAAAGAAGGATTAGTTGAATGAACGACCGTCACTATTCATGATTATCATCATCATGGCTTTTTTGCCCTTCTCTCCTGGAAACGGGTTGAGTCCATTTCTTGAAATTTATATCTTTCTCTCTTTGTTTTGATCCAATTGCTAAGTATTATCTGTATTATGCACAAATGGATAAGGTAACAAACAAAAAGGTAAGAAAAAAAATAAGTAAATGTTAATTTTTTGTTGGTAAGATGGCTAAATGATTTTCATGTTTACCAGCAAAAAAGGCAACATTTTTACAGTTCAAGGATCATGAAAACGATTGTCCATAATAATCGACCTTGCACAGTTGCTTTTGTTGATGGTGTTGATAATGATGTTTCATGGGGATGGATAATGATTATTGACTGACTAGGGAGAATGAGAGACTTTCAAAAGCTCCAATCATTATAAAAACGTAGATTAATTAATTTCATTGATCATCATTTGTAACATTTTAACATATATTTTCTCACACTGTTTCGTTTTTTTCCTCCTTCTGACTCTTCTCTGCTTGGGTCAGTGAAAACAGAAACAAGGACTAATGAATTTACACACGTATTACATATATATTTATAAATTAGCCATAAATATATATACATAAATTGTGTGCTGGTAACTGTGATTTTTTTCAGCTCGAAAAGGTTAATTATGCATTTGGCAAAGAGTAATCAATGAAATGTTGAAAGTGATGATCAATTGGCGATAAACGTTTTGCGAATTGTATACGTGATTATTTGACAGGTTCATCTCTACTGGTATCCCCATCAGGTTTAAAGTCATCTTCTTTGCCTTGAATCTTGACTGCCACTGGTTTTGGCAATTTGTTTTTCCGCTCTTCTGGTAACAATCCTCATCAAACGCCATTCACTTGTAAAATTTAATGACCAAATGAAACTAGGAAAAATGGACAAGAAAGATAAGGTTGAAAATTTGACTAAAAACCAGGTAAATAAAGTTAAAATGGTGAGACGCTTAAAATCTGTCAAATAGGAGTCAGTCAACAGATGAAAAAGGAGAGAGAAACAAAAATCTGTAGCTAACTTTGTTTTTCCTATTTTTTGTGTTGATCCAGGTCTTGAAATTAGTTTCTCAAGCGTTCAAGTTAGCCTAAGGCAAGGCTGCTTTTTTACCGTCCATCCATACAAGTTGAAAGTCAACTAAACCTAGTACATAAAGCAGTGTAATGGTGAGGGAAGACAGAGAAGCAAAGTAAACAGCACAACTCTAATGGTAAAGTCAAAGTTGTCAAAATGGTTTGAGACCAAAACTCGTAAACCGTTGACCCAAACATGGTTAAGATCCGAGGCTTAATTGAAGGAGGCTGGAAGATGAAAGAAAAAAAAGCAAATTAAAAGACTGACAACAAGAAAGATGGTAAAGATGAATGGAAAATTGTCCACAAAAAGAAGGCTCTACAATACTAGAAAAGGTTGAGATTTTAAAAGACTGTTTCATGCTGATTGTCACAAAATTAGGTAATATGGTTGGACCCTGTAATTATGAGCTCCTGTTTTAACAAGTAAAGTCAGTTAATAATCCAGAGGAAAAGTGAGAGACCAAGTTGAATGGAAAGGTAGAAATGGAAGTGGGGAAGGAAACTAATAATAAAAATGATAGGCAGCAAATTTACTTGTAAGGGTAGTCATAATTACAGGAAGAACCATTTTCAAGAAATAATCATTGAGGTAAAAAAACAGGTAATCTGTACATGCATAATAATGCGACACAGAAATGCAATCATCACATCTCATCATCATTGTCATTACCATTATCATCATTATCGTCATTTCTATTCATTCACTTTTTGCTCATTTTGCTATGTTTTTTGTAACTCTTGGCTTTTGAAACCTGGTTTGAAGAGGCTTTTTGATGCTACGATTTCATAAACTTGCTAAGGCTTTGCGCAAGTTGAAATTGTGATCAACTCTGATTGTGAATTGCTATTGATTGGGATTGATTTACATTAAATTGGGTAAAAGTTGAGCAGAAACGTCAATCTAAATCGATTTATGTGAATGCACTTTTTGTAAGAGTTAATCAAAACTTGGCCTTCAACAGCAATCTTAATCTGGTTAAACCTTTTCCCTTCAATGTCCTAAATAAATGAATTTAGCTCAGAATATAGTTGAACCTCTTCAATCAATTTTCAAAATGAAAAACTAATATTAAATCTTTCTTCATCATCACTAAACCTCCCTACTTAATTGTCAACATTTTGTTCAAGGGTTAGATTGTTGAAAAGAGTCAATAGCTGATTTGGGTTTTCACTTCATTATTATCATCAACGCCAAATGTATTGGATAGGCATTATCATTGATTCAATGTGATTTTGATTAGAGTGGAGCTCAATCTAGATAATCTGCATGAAATGTAAAACCAATAATTAACTTTAAAGATTAATTTCATTATAAAACTATCATTATAACCAGTGAATAAATCTGTTGCTTCATTTGAATAACTTGAATATGGCTAGGGAAAATGGCAATTGAACGACAATAAATAGATTAATCAAGATTGTTCAATCTATCACTCTCTACTTCGCCTTCTTAAAGATATGAGATAACACGAATCTGACCTGATCATGACCTAAATTTTGACCTTCTCCCCACCAGTTAACCAGTAAATCGTCAAAACGACAAAATTAAAAACAAGAAAGAATAAAATTCTTAAGGCAAATCAGTATCAATTGCAATTACCATTAACAAGAGTTGACTGGTTATAACCCGGGCTACTGGTTTACATTGAGAAAAGAGGAGAAATCAAATGATCATGATGATGGGGGGATGATGATGCTTTGATGATGATGATAATTGTAAGAGAAGGGCAAGAATGTTGAAAGAGCATGGAGAGGAATAACGATAAGACCTGATTCAACTGGTTCTTGAAGCTTAACATCAATTTAAACCAGAAATACATTCATCAATACGATTCCAGAATAAGTGCAATACGAGCAAGATATCACTTTATCATCTGTAAGTCCATTTGAGTCAGTTTATTCAATTGCTGTCCTTTTTCATGGTCCATTCAAATTTCCAGACTTGGATGAAGAGTTAGCTACATAAAGAGGAAGACACAAAAAAACAAAAGAAGGTGATTAATGAGAAAGCTTAAATGAAAGGTTAAGAAATGGTCAAAGAAAGCGAATGGTTAATTTTCAATTTGATTTATAAAGGTCTCCATCTCTTGTGAAGGTAAAAACATGAAGCATAAAAAAAGATTGAATAGCTAAAGATGTACCTTTCGGAACAGATTTTCAGATATTGTCTTTAATGTAATTAAAAGTTAATCTCAACATCTGTAGTTGCAACTTACCTTGACTTTTGTTACATCAACATGTGTTGTAGAGAAAGTATTTATTGTCTTTCTTCTTATGCCTTTCCTTTCCTTTTTCATTTCACCCTTGGTCATTGAAGCATAAGAAACAATCATTTGGCGGTAACTGCACTCTACTCTGATTCAAAGCAGCAACACAAGTATTATCATCTTTTGTATATTCATAATCATTATCATCACCATCATTAGTTGTCCCAGGATCGGCAGTGCATTTTTTTACCCGCCAATGGACCAACAAAGATCTCAACTTGAGTAGGTCTGACTAACACCTTTGACGAGTTAACTGAATCCGGTAGTTTATTGAGCAAGGTTGGCTGTTTGTTGGCTTCTGTAACATCTTGAGCAATTGAAAAGGTAGTCCAAAAAAATCATCTACAGTTCATTGTTAACCATAAAACAAGATTAAACTTATAGCATTGCAAAGATTGATCTTGGCTCGTAATATTGACAGTTTGCCATGAAGAGTACATCTACATTGACTTTGAGAAAAATGTCACTCTACTTGTCACTTTTGATCAATCAATTCAGCCATTAATACAGATGAATCCAAAAGATGTAAACGTGAAATTGACCAAGATGATGAAAATATGGAGAAAGTAGACTTAATCATTCTGCATTTAAACAGATTTATCCATTTTCTTTCGAATCTCTCAGCAAAATCCTTCAAAAATGATTCAAGTTACACTTTTTTAATCAGAGAATGTAAAATTTTTTGAAACAACTTTGAAAGTATAACAATTAACTGTTAATTGCTAACAAAACAATCGGAAATATTTCCTGAAATGAAACATTATATGAAGCTGTTTCCATCTAGTGGTGATAAATCCAACCAAATTGGTACTTAAGGAAAAGAAAGTTTGTTTTCATCGACATCGACATTAAGAATCTTAATTTAAGATTGATATTAATGATAACTAGAAATTGCATTGAAAAACGCAGACGAAAGAAACAGTTTTATGTATAAGAGATCAGTTACAGAACTGATTCTTCACCCATAAATACATTCAACTATTTGCAAACATCAGTTTTTGATTTTAATTCATCTGACCAAAAAGTGTAATTATCATACACCAGTGTGAAATGCATTACAGTAGGGTTACCCTTACAGTAAAAGCTCTGAAAGTTCGTATTTCTTTTGGGTGGACCGGGGGGCCGCGACCGCTTTTAAGGCACCGTCTACCCTTACTACCTAGGTGTTTTACCGACCCATAGGCGCTAGGCTTTATCCAGCTAGGTGGGAATCCATAGGATGGGGGTTGGGATAGGTCAGGGGCTGAACCCTGGATAAGCAGTTTTACTGTATACGCTCGAGTACCAGGACTTGTCGAGATTCGAACGCTAACCCCAAAGATACAGACACAACAGCAGTCTTGTCGCAACCTCTAACCACCAGACTAAAGGTTGTACTCCCATTTTCGGTTTTTGGACCGGCCCGACAGGGACCGCACCAGCTTTTTGCGCTGGTTACACATTTGTTAGTTTGACGAATCCAGGGTAAGGGAGAGAGGGTTTCCAGAGGGCTTATGCTCTGGGTAAGCTTGAGAGGGTCTGCCCGACCTAAGGACTTCGACGAGATTCGAACGCTAACCCCAAGATGCAGAACACAACATATGAAAGTTAGCAGTCTTATCGCCGTTGGAGTTAACCCATTAGGCTAACTCCCAAAGGCTGTGAGCGGTCCAGCCATCTAGAGGAGTCCCTATCGCACTACGGATTTATTTATCACTAAAAAATCACTCATAAGCCGGGTTAAACGTCAAATCCTCTAGATGGGGGAGTTCAATTTCTCACAACCTTTGAGAGGTTTTACTGTAACTTGATAGAATTTCGTGTTGGCACCCTCTAGCGTCTTTATTCAAAATTGTATTACTGTATGCATAAAAAGGTGGTTTAAGCTTTTCTCTAAATCGAAGAGATGGAGTTGTATTTTATTGATGATCTGTTGTCAACTGAAATCCATCTGATCTCCAACTGTTTACAATTGTTGATCTTGAATCATTTGACCAACTTGCCTCTTAAATTGACTTTCATCCAATGTCATTTACTCACGAGCAAGTTAACAATAAATTATTTTATTTTTGTCAGCATTTCAATTGCTCATTGATAACAGCATTAGAAATTTATCAGTCAACTATCCAGCCTTTGGTAGTAGGAAAAATTTGATGCAATGAAAGATCTCCCTGATATGAATTATATCAGAATGTATTTTTGCATATGTATATTTTATACTTTCTCGGTTTGGGAGAGACATGCATTTGTATTCAGCCGGCATTGTATGTATTTCAGTTTATTGATGAACCTCCAACCAGACAAAGATATCTCAAAAGGAAATGGAAAGAAGAGTATGAAAAGCGTGTTAAAATGTTTGCGATATTATCCAAGCACTTGACTTAACTATGTTCCAGGACCCTGTATATACTTTTATCAATATATTAATTATATTACGTTAATTTATATTCTAATAGATTAATGTATATTGCAAGAACAAATTGGAATTGCCATTACTAGGAACCCAAGTGATCAATCTAACGATAATTATCCTATTTTGGTTCGCGATCCATCGCTTGCTGCAAGTAACCCAAGGCATTAACCCTCTAAGATTGTTGAGTGAAATTTAATGTGATTTCTATGAAATTATTGATTTTTATTGAATTTTTAGTTTGCGAGCGTTATGAATCAAACAGACAGAGGAATACTAGAAATGTTCGGATTATAGCACTTCCAAATCAAAGGGCGCAAGAGGTAAAAATTTTATAAAAGGTAAAATTTTCCCTTACTAATTCAATTTTTTTAGCTTGTTACAGTAACTGTAGATGAAACTGTTGAAACAACGGATGAACCTGTTGAAGTTGTTGAATTTCTTCAAGTGGAGATGAGTCAAGCCATCAACAAAATTCATTAGCATTAGTGCCAGTTGACACTCAAGATGAATCTATGGAATTGTTTTACTCCAACGAAAATGATAATTGTCAAAATGAATCAATGGATTTGTCTTTAAATGAAAATATTAATGATTCTTTTGAATTTGAACATGATGATGAAAGTAAAGAAGTTGTTCAGAAAAATTATAATTTGGTTGATTGTGAATGAGAAACTGAGGCCAGTCTTCCAGATATAAATTCGTTTGAGGAAAATGACTTACAGTGAAGTACCAGTAATTGCGACTAAATTTATATAAGACCCCTTACATAGGTTGTTTACATTCAAATATTTGAATAAATGTGATTATAATCATCGGGTTTCGGCGATTTTTAACATAAACTTCAAAAAATTAGAAACTCTTTCAAGTGTTCACCTCATTATCTGGTCGAAAGAAATTCTTAAACGAAGATAATTAGATTTTTGCAATGAACTGTACTAATTAGCAAACATTTGCTCGTAAAATAGCTTTTTTGCTATTTCAAGAGAGTCGCAATTACTGGTACTTCACTGTAATGGTACCGAATACCATAAATAGTTTAAATCACAGTACCCAAACTGAATGTTTTGCAACTTTGATTTTTCAACAATCTGGCGCTGTTGACTTATATGAGGTATGTTTAACTTTGTAAACTTAGTAAATTAAGTTAATATAATCAGTTTTTGTATTTCTTAGTTCATCCTCGAACAGATCTTTATTGAAGTATTTAAAGAAAGGTTAGGATTCAGATTTAACAATTTTATGATAAATTTAAATGAAATTGAATTACCAGATAAACATGCTGATGATATTCAAATTGATAAAGCTACTGGCGATGAAAGAACTGAAGTTTTTTACAATTTGATCGAAAGATACTTTGAGTTATGTTTAATACCAATTACTCATGCAGAAAGATCATGACAATTAATGAGACTTATCCATAAGAAAAAATGATAAAAAACTCTTTTACTTCATTATTGTTTGAATAAATAAAAAATATTTATAGTTTAATCTTGTCTAAAATATGTTTTAATCAATTATTGGTAGGCTTAGGATGCATTATGCCAAGGTTAGGAAAAAGTGGTTGCATCGGCAATGAATGAATAAATAATCATTGAAACGCAAGTGATTATTAGTAATTAGATAAATAGTGAAGTGAATATATTGACATTTAAACTCATTCTAATGAATTAATTTAACCTCTTTTAAATTGTTTTCAAGAAGCTGAGTACTCTTATGGACGGATAAAAAGAATCATTTCTGCAACTGTAAATCACTTTTACAAAACTGTTTCTTCCATTCACATTGTTCAATATAATTTCTAGTTTGTTATTACTTTCATTATAAGTTTATACAATGTATTTCCCTTCATTTTCAATCATTCTTCTTGTTTTCATCATGATATCTTCAGATGTCGAATTGGTTCACACCCAAAGCCAAAATATGTGCAATAAGGAACCAAAATCTCAAAGTAAATGTGCTGATGGAAGGATAGTGAGCGACGATCAACTGGTACAATTTTGTGCTCAACGAAGATACACTAAAGTAATAAGCTATTTAGCTAACACCACACCAAATCCAAGAATTCCGAATGCGGGATTAAATCTCCAACCTAATTATTTTATAGCTTATTGTAGAGAGGATGTTCAACCACATGGAGCTGATTATTGCCGTTATTTCAATGAATATTGCGCATCAAAGCCTTAAGGTGGTGATCTAACTTGGAAAAAATTGGTATAGTCTTATCATATTTCCTTGTCATTATTCTGAATTTAACTTATTATTATGAAATAAAAGCTGAAATTTATCGTCAATTCATTGGTCAATTCCCGGTCTTCCCGAAGAGACTGTCCTTGAGTTAACTGATCTGATAATGAGGTTAACACAAGTTTTAAAAACTTGAAACTATTGCAAATGAATTGGGTCGAAAGAGTGGTGAAAAACTGTAATTGTTTCAAATGGGTAATAGTGTAAACTCGGTAAACAGTAATAATTAGCTCAGGTTTTGTTGAAAATACTGGATCACATTCATGAATTTGTTATGAAAACGTTTTGATCAATCAAAGTGTTTTATTTAAACATACAAGTGGAACCCCCGATCATGACTGATCGTAATTTTTTCACTGAAATGCAATAAATTCAATCCAAATTTAAAGACTCAAATTCTTGATGAAAAACCATCGTCAATGAGAAAAACTAAAAACTAAAATAAAATCTGGTTATACAGCTGAACAAAATGAAATCTTGTTGTACAGTTAAGGTACAATATTTTTCACTTAACTCTTTACTCGAAAGACAGTTTTACTTATCCTTCTAATCCAACAATAAACCATCAACCTGATTAACCAAAAGTTTTTTCCCCAATGTCAATAGTAAAAGATACGGATTCTGCATTTTTTCCCCTACCCTGTTTGAACACTAATTTCTCAGTAACCTGAATTCCGAGAAAGTTCGAACTATTTTTTGCGATTGTAGTTTAATCATGGCTTTCATCCTATGTGAAAATTTTCTTTAGAACCCGTTTAGTTTGGCCACAATCTTCCCGCAAAAATTTCATAGTTTGACTTTATATATTGTATAGATGTATAGATTTATTTATCCAATTATTTACCAAAAAGCCTCTTGAGATGACAATAATACAATTTTAATAAATAATCATCATTTGTTAATAAGTTTTAAAGGTGATATAAATTGATTATAATTAAGTGAACATTTTGTTGATAAATTACATTTGATTGGCAAAGTAGCCACATTACAAGTTGAAATCATTACATTACCGAGTTGGGATATTTTCGCAGTGCATCAACTCGCAACCTAATTATTGTTTTTAAGTTGATAATGACAATGGTAAAGTTTCATCAAACCGTAGTAACCGTTAATAATTCATTAATTTGATTTTTACTTGGAGCTCTGTTTATTGGTCCATTTAACTTAACCCCATGACCATGTGATTGAGTCACAATGCTTGTTGACTGCTTTACTAAACCATGAGTAGGCTTATCTGTTAAAACATTGCCTTTAATGACACAACCTTTTATTGTTTCTCTAATTGCTCGGTTTTTGGCATTGGACCCACTAGATCCAGACGAGGAGTGATTGCCCCCACTACTTCCTGCCCCACCGCCGCCACCACCACCGTGATGCGAGGTATGCTCTATAAATTTACTAACTCTTGGTTCCCTTTCCTCTGAATGCTCTCTAACGGCACACATTTTAATTTGTCGCAATAACATTTCTTTCCTTTTTCGATCTTTTGCTCTTTCAGAATGTTTCTTTCTTTCATCTTTATTCCAATAACGACCCACTTTTAATTCGGACATTGCATCGTCATCAGTTGTTAACCCTAACCGTTCTTGGTTGATAATTTGTGCTCGTTCTTTCAATATCTTATTCCTAATGGGTTTGCGAGTTATATATCTGGTTCCATCTGGACGCTTTTTCACCTTCCATTCCATATTTACATTGTTTGGATTACAATTAAGTTGGTCATCTATTTTGATCTCTTTACCATTCCTATTTGTATCATTTTTGTACCCAATATTGGATGGACCGAGAATTATATTATTACCAGTAACCTTATCTTTAAACTTAGATAACGACGGTGAATTTACCATCTTTCCAAGATGACGGAAATACCTGGACGGGTTAGTTGGACTATTTACTGATACTATTGTGGGTCGTGTGTTAATATGACTAGCAGGATGCACCATGTTTGGTCGATGATAATAACTTGCTGGTGAACTTTCCTGATGAGAAGTGTTTGTTCCACTGATATTGTGACTATTTGATTCAAAACCTCTGGCCTGACTTTTCACTGGTTTTATTTTTTGTTGCTGAACCATCGCTTGACGCAGCATTTCTTGTTGAAGCTTTATGGTGTGTTCAAGATTGGCTTTGGTGGTATACATGGTCGTCGTCGGTCCTATTGTACTGTAAATGTTTTCCTTCTCTTCCCGAGTATTCTTACTAGCATGCTTGTTATTATTACTGGCAGTATTATTGGATGATAAATTGGGAACTACTGGAATCTTTACTGGAATAGGCAAATTAGGTGTACGCTTATTTTCAATCACGCCAGGAATCAATATTGGTCTACCAAGATGCATTTGATAAGGCTGGAAAGTTTCAAGGTGTTGCAACCCTTTATCATCCGTTGTTTTCAACGATTTACAACAGGTAGGACAAGATTCGCAACTCATAAGGCTAGCAGCATCAGACTCTATCTGAGTTCCTTTCTCTTCTGTAGTTACTTCTTTATCTTCCTTTCCAATTTGATTGTTATTCAATTTTTCTTGTTTGCTATTACTAAAAGTCTTTAGATTTGGTGTATTTGATATAAGATGATCTCTAGATGTATTTTTGGTAACCTCATCTGTTTCAATCAAATGTTTATTTTCCATTGGCGATCTTGCAGTTAATCCTGGTTTAAAAGATGATGGACGGTTCGACATATTTGTTACTGACGATGTTGGTGGTGGTGGCAAAGTTGTGGGTAATCCACTTTTGATCCATCTTTTGATCGATTCTTTCTTCTCTGATGGATGCATTTCTGGTAATAAATCAGCTCCTGGTTTAGCTGCTGGTAGTTTTGAGACCGGCTTTGAATTTACTTCTGGTGGACTTGGTTTGGGTTTGAAAACATTTTTTGGTGGTTGAGTAGGTGTTGAAACTATCTCGGTTGATGCATAATGACAATGTTCATCGTAAACTGCTCCATTGGTTCCAGTTTTCCCATCATTGTTATTATTATCAATTTCACTATAAGGTGATGCTTCAGGTATTGGCTGTTGGTTAATCTTTTCAGATTGATATTGCTGTATATTGGACATATCTCGATATTTCTCATGTGATAACATTTGTCTTTTTCCTTCCAATGAATTTTCAGATGAATATGAAGCCGATCCCTGGCCAGAAAAGTTTGGTCCCCTTAATGGTTCATTAGATCTAATTTTATCAGATCCAGTTAACTCATGATCAGTCGAGCAAGTATCATTGGCTGACTCTGCATCAGTTTTGCCCATTCCACTGTCTTTTTCATCTTTATATTGACCCGTATAACCATCATAAACACCATTGGATATTCCTGAAGAGCTTTTATTACCCTGATCATTGACTACTGATGCAAGCGCGTAATTATTGCCTATCTCTGGTTTACCCTTATTTGGATCCAATGACAGTATATAAAACTCTTGACTGCAATCAACAATGGAAACATGATTAACATCACCTCCTTCACTGGACTCAAATAGTGCTAATCGTTTGGCTAAGGATCTTTCACAACACTTGGAATGATCATGATTAATATTAGGTCGACCAATGAGTAGACTAAATGAACTTATTTCACGTCGAGAAAGAATTGATTTAGCCTCATCCAGGTTGGCAACTTCAGATCCATTGATTTCTAAAATTTGGTCACCGATTTTGATTAAACCAGAGCGCTCAGCTAGTCCGCCAGGCTCCAATAGACTTATATAGACCTCACTTCGCCTAATATTACTGGACTCGTTGTTATCATTTTGCTCGGCAACCTTTGATTGTTGGCTCTCTTCTTCAACTCTATGCCCATTGCCCTGATTGTGATCGAATGAGGATGAAGATGATAAAGAATTGGCATTCCCCTGCGAATACTGTGCTTTCTGATATTGTTGATTCTGTTCATTTTCATTTAAGGCTAGTGGATGGTCCGAAGAGAGACAAAGGCCAAGACTGTGGTTTGGTGAACTCCGAGTTAAGGAAACATCCTAAAAAATAAAATGAGAAAAAGTAAAAGAGAAAAGAAGAAATTAGATACGGATTGAATCTTGATCAAAGAACAGTTTTCATTGGAATCAATTCATCATCATGGGATATTGAGCATGAATAAAGTTACAAACCTAATGAAGATAGTGTAGGATTCAAGTGGGAAGCCCAGAATCAAACCAAGCAAAGAAGAGGAGCAAAAAAGAATGAAATAAATGAATTGGAATAATGATAGCTTAAAGCATTATTCAGAGAAGAAAAGCTACGAAAATGTTGGAACAAGAATAGTTTGGATGAAAAATAGGACGAATAAATGGAAAGAAAACAAGCAAAGTCAAAGTTGTGAACAGACGTTGAAAGGATTGTCCTAAGGATATATTGGAATTGGGTTTGATGAGTTTTTCTGTAAAAGACAATAATGGAGGAAAGATGCAAAGAGCTAAAGTAACGTTGGAAAGGAACGAGTCCAAACGAAGGGAAAGAAAAAAACTCGAAGGAAAAAGTGATGAGAAATGAAGATAAATCACAAGTAAACTTGGAAGAAGTAAAAGAATGAATCAAAGGAAGAGAAATTAGTGAAGAAATTTCATTACAAAGCCGATATTTTGTAGCAAAAAAGCTCCTTCTCTTGATCTTCTTATTGAACAAAAAGTTATCAGTTCGTATGAACATGAAATCATCTAATCATCGATGATTCTATGTTTCAATGTTTCACTTTTCTAACATTAACAATGTCTTATCGAGACAACTCACTTGAACAACTCATTGTTATCCCAATCAAAGAAGCTTACAATGTTAGTAATGTAAATTCATGTAAGGCCTGAACTTTCATTTTATTCAAGAATTTTCTCATTCCTTTTCTTGTTATTTTCTTTTCACCTTTTATAAGGTCTTTTTTCAGTAAAAAAAGAGTGAAAAAAATAGTTCAATCAGATGGAATCAATGATAACGAAAAAAAATAAGAAGTTGAAAATAATGAGAAAAGGCTTTGAATAGTTTGAAAATGTCATTATAAGCAATATCTTATACCTAAGCTATTGCTTTATATGCACTTGATTTGCAAAGTTGAGGTAAGAAAACATTTTTTACACACTTTTTGTTCATTGATCGATGCAAACTATTGAAACTAATAATGATCTTTCCTCACTTGATTCACTCATCAGCTTAATGGATATCAACCTGAACAGTGGTAAGAAAATGATACTTAATGAAACCCGCTGGTTCCATTATATCCTTGGATTCTTGATATTTATACTCACATCTTTAGTTTTTTTTTCTGAACCTGCAAACAGCTTTAATCATCTTTTCTCATTATTAGAGTCAAATGGTGGAAGCAAGCAAGGAAACAACTCACAGAAAGATGAAGGATGATCTTGCACTAAAAGTATCATTATTTCACTCCCAGTAGAGTGAAGGGAGGAAAATATGAAGCAAGAAGGAAGAAAAGATGATTTCAAAGGTGCCTGAAGAAAGGAAATTTTTCTCAGTTTTCCAAAACTTTAAAGTTTGAAATAATAAGTGAGTAGAAAAAAAGAGAAGAAGAATTCATTTCTCATCTTTTTCAATCTCTCTTCTGATCCATGGACTGTATTTTTTACTAGATTTATCTATCATCTTACACCTAACTCATCTTTCTTCCCTTTAAAGGTACCTAAAAAAGGATGATTATGATGGAGATGCTTGGAGGCAGCGAGCGTGAAGCTACAAATTTTGGAAATTGAAGGAACCAATAAACAAGGAAAAAGTAAAAGATAGGAAAAGATGAACAAGAAAAAGATCAGAAAAGATAAAGAATCAAGAAGGAAATATAAATATTTTACAATTTTTTTCACAAGAGGAAAAGTTATTGGATTTTAAGTTGAAAAAGATTTGCATCATTTCTGCCTTTACCATGGATGGTGATGATGATTCTGATGAGGGTAAAAACTGAATGCGAGAGGAAACAATTTATAGTGGCAAAAGCAAGTCAAACTCAACCATCAACCATCAAAACAAAGTGTTTGTGTTCAAGCAAAAAAAAGAGAGATGAAGATGAAGAGCAAAAGGCAAAACTTAAAGGGATGAAAAGTTACTAAAGAGGGATGAAGAGAGTTTGGATGTAAAAAATAAGGTTCACAAAATGTTAGGAAATGTTGTGATGGATGGAAAAATTTTCATGGTAAACACAACGTATTACTTCTTTACATATTTCTGTCTACTATTATTATAATAATATTTATATATCAACTTGAATTTGAATAGGAAAGCAAAATATTGATATGTAGATAGCGAGTTGAGTAGCTTGATTCCTGATGCAATTATATTACAATTTAAACCAGCTTAACAATGTCAGTTGAATGTAAAATAGAAAAGAAGAAGATATTTTTCTCTCTTCTTCAATCATCCAGAGTTATTCAGTTTTCCCTTCTTTCTCATTTTCCTTTCTTTATCACTTATTTTTGCATTGACAAAAAAAAAACAACTCTTGACAGGGTTCAACACAATGCGAGTGGAATTGATTTAGCATTGAAAAGGGACAATCAGAACAGATCTAATATACAGAATCAGGGAGAGAAAAAAAGAAGAGAAAAAATATCAAGATTCTGTCAACACGAATGAATCTAAATTAAAATGAGACAAATATCAGGAGCCAAAAATTGGAATCCATTAAATGGAAACAATCACCATTAATATCATTTCATTTGCATCAAGACAGTAAGTGTTGAATCCAATCCAAACCTTTAAACGTTACATTTGTCTCAATGTTTCATTTTACACCTTTTTTGCTACTTTTACAGATACAAAGACTGACACTCACATGATTAACCTGATGTCATCTGATGAGATTGAAATTGTCCACTTTACCTGATTATCAGCATTTAATTGGAAAAGTAATTGAAACAAGTGTATTTGTTGAACCGAATCTCAGGAGGACCTCAAGAATAATCATTTACGCTTTTTTGTAAGGTTTTCATCTTTTCTTTCTTATCATATAACAATTTGATATTATTGTTTTATTAGTTTTATTTTTCTCTCCCTTTTTTAGATGATTTTCATTTCGATGTTCAATAAAAAATAAGGATTCCAAGATGGAAGCGTGAAAAGAGCAAGAAGCAAGTGGCTAAGCTGGAGATGAGGATGGAGTGGGTGAAAAAGATGAGGAAAGGTGAATGAATAATGCCCAACAGCAGCAGTTGAAAATTGGCGTAACTGGAATGAAACAAATGAAAGAGACAAAGAAAGAAACTAGGTTTGTTTTTTGTTCCTTTCTTCAAACAATTCTCCTTACATTCGGTAAAAAAGGTCACTGATCCATAAAATCGATCAGAAAATGAAGAAGATGAAGAAGATAGTTTAAGATGAAGGATGATGAAGAAAAAACTGATGAATTGTATTTCTTTCTCTTGCTTTTCCCTCTAGTTTCTTGACAACCTTTTTGCGTGTTGTTATGGAGATCTTTCAATTGTTTTTTCCCTTCGAATCGCAACTCCAAGGCAAAGGAAAAACGAATCTCTATTAAGATGAAATTTTGATAAAATTTGTATCCAAAAAGTGCACCAGTGGTGAAAGGACAAAGTCATAAAAGCAAGATGCTTTGGAAAATGCAATTTCACGGAAAAAATATTAAATGAATTTACCATGAGAAAAATGAAAGATGATTTGTTTGCATATTTGACTACCAGAATTGATACAGCAAAGTAAGTATCTTTCCCAAGATGATAACAATATGTTTACCCTAATCAAGTAGATTCAATATTTACTCATATTGTCACCTTTTTATTTTCAGCTGATTATGGAAACTGGGAAACAACACGAACCTCAATAGTTTGTTGATCATCATTAACAACACCAAGAAGGAAGGAATAACGGAAAATTGAATGTAAAGAAATCTGGAAACGGGTCAAGCTAAACTATTTATTGGTATTAAGATGTTGCAGGTTTTTCCAGGATTATATAATCAAGATTGATGTGAATCATATTTCCACTAATTAGATGCTCTCAACAAATCTCTGCTAATCAATTTACCAATCATCATGGAATCAATTTTTCTTTTAACCAGCCAATTCTTTTCCATTATTATAACAAGGATTAATCTCATCTCTCAATCTTACTCGTGTACACTTTTTTTTCTCGAGTTGTTGCTGTTTCTTTTTTTCTTGCTGCTGCTCTTGTTTTCCTAGATTGATTAACTGCAGTATCAGGGAAACATTGAACAGCCAGGAGTGATGAGGAAGGGAAGGTGATAAACAAAAGGACAAGAAAGTATAAAAAGATGTAGCCTTAAAAAAAGCAACTTTGCCACAATTACTTTGGACAAACAATTTATCGAGTATGTTCAACATACTAATGTATTAATATAAGAAGCTTAATAATATCTATTACACGATTGTATAAATGTAATAAGCAACATATTAATATATTATTATTGTTATTTTGTGTCTCATCAATGGTTCTTCAACATGAAATGAGATTAGGAAAAAAGTTGAATCCATGAATGATGGTAAATTAATTCAATTATCAATAGCAAGCTTGAAGTTTCAACTGTTGATTGGAAATCCCGAGAGTCTCATCAGTTTTTAAATGTTCAACTAAATTGGATAAAATTGATGGTAATAACAAGTTGAAAAGTAAATTAATATTAGAAAGTAAATTTTTCGTTCTATCAATCAATTTTACATGTTTTCAAGTGAGATGAAGTTTAACAACTAATCCAACTAATTGATTTGTTGAGTTGCGAACAGAAAGCTCAGTGTTCAGTTCAAGTTTCAATAGATTGATTGGTTGCAAAGAGAAAGCAATTTGAAAATTAGTCCAAGTTATTGAACAGCTTTTTTATATCGATTTTTAATCAAATGAAAAAAATGTTTTAAAAGCAAAGGATAATCTCTCTATGGATACAAAGTTTCCAGTTGAATAAACTCAACAACAAGCATCATCATGAACAAGATGATTACTGATGAAATATCAATACCATGCTCAGTATTGTCTAGAGTATATTAAGTAAAGTTTCAAAGGCAACAAAAGAGTAAAACGAGGAAAAAAAGTGAAGACAAGAAAAAAAAGTGTTTAAGCAAATTGAAGAGTAAAAATCATTAAAATGAATTGAATCGATGAAGTTATTACATGGAAAAGGATTAAACACTGACAATCACTTAATGTTACGCACTTCAATTAGTTTAATCAATGCAATTAAAGCCAACCTTAACTCACATTCAAGTCACTGACCAAAAGTATAATTGATTTACCATAATAATCATCTTGAAGATCATCTTTTCACTTTACTGAAATGATTCCCTCAAGATTGGACATTCAACTGTAAATTAACATTTTCATAATCATTTCAATCAAATTGTTCAAACAAAATTGCCTTTGACCATCAAGCTAAAGGCTTTAGAAAATTTCATTTCCATTGATAATTGCAAATCGACTTGAAACTGAATGTTCGACTTGAAATATGCTTTTTTAAAGTCAAATGTTCAACGATTATGTCGAGATGATCATCACTTTACTCGAGTTACAGTGTAATCATCATTACCAAGAAAATAAATGTTCATCATTGGTATTCATATTAAGTTCGAGTTGGAATGAAAAACCTTTTTTCTTCATCAAAAGTCAACAGGGATTTTCATTAAGAAATGTTTCCATCTTTGTTTCACTGTCAAACTGTATTCCTATTATTATATGTACATTAATATAGTAAAATTGGAGAAACGTTATCAGAATTACTTGGGATTTTGGATTCATCACAACCCATCACTTTATCTATTGATTCAAGATTTTTTGTCTCTTCTCAAAATTTTACCCACTTTTATCCAACATCTCATCATTTTCATCATCATTATCAATGTTAATCTTTTAACCTTTTTTTCATGGAACCCAAAAAAGGTCTTAAGATGGATCAATGGAAAAACCATCGTCATTATCAACATGAGAGAAGTGAAACAAAAAAGGATGAGAAACATCAATGTCATGATGGAAGGAGAGATGAAAAGACTGAATCATCATCACTGTGAAATAGTCTGATGTAAGATGAAGAAACTAAAAAAACGTCTTCTTTTCATCAAAACAAACGGAAGTAAAGTGATGATCATCTTTACCATCATCATCATTAAACATGAAGTTAAAGTGCACAAAATGAGGAATCAAGTAAAAGGAACCCAAAAGATGCAAAAAATGGGTTTACAAATAAAAGCACAAACAATCGCCTGGAGATGTAAACTGCTATTATTGTTAGTATTTTGACAAGTTATTGTGAAACGAAATATTAACTGTTGGCAAAATTTCTGTGAAATTGGTAGGATAAGTTACATGATAAGCCTTGTTAAATCTTGTCTATGAAATGTAATCTTTCTCATGATTGGAAAACTAAATTGAATATTATCGTTTGGATTTACTTTGTAAGATTATCTGAGTTGGAAACAATGAGAAACATTATCACTGACAACTAAACCTTTTAGCACACAATTTTGTATTTTATTTCAAATTCATCATTCAACTCTATAACACTTATTGATAAGATTTTATTTATCGTTATTTATATGTGAGTTTCAACTCCTTTAATGAACAGAAGATGATTTATGATTATTTTACTTTCCAATTAACATTAACCTGAAATTGATTTACTTTCAACCTAAAATCGATGGTAATGATTGATTATACCAAGAATTTGCTTTTGTTTAAAGAGTGAATTCATCTTTGGATGAAAGGTAAATTTGTATTTCATTTGCATTATTTTGCTTCTTAAATTGTGATGAAAATGAATAATGAATAGAGTTAATGATAAAATGGATAAATGGTTATGATGATGGAAATTGCAATGAAAATGTTTCTTTTTTTCTGTATTTGAATATTTTACTGTTTTTGTTTTGCTTACCGCATATTCAATGGCATCACACTCTTCAAGGATATCATCTTCATCATCTTCGTAATCATCTTCATCTAGCTCATCCTCATCGTCTTCCTGTGAATCCTCTTCATCGGTTAACTGGCCAAGTGCATGAGCCAAAAGAATCTGATTGATTCCTTGAAATGCTTCACGGGAAATTGTTGATACAGATTCAAGTTTCTGTTGATCGTTTTTATCAATTAATAGAGATGATTCGTCATTCAATGTTGGTTCACTTGGTGATGGTGGAGGTGGAAGTTGATCATAATTCCAACCAGGAAATTCAATTGTTGATGGAATTAACAGTGATTCTAATCCATTTAACAAGTCCGTTTGGGTTGACACATTCATCAAACATTTACTCTGATTTAACAGGTTTTTTTGTTCCGAGTGTAAATTCATTTTGGTTGGAGCAGCTAAAGATGAATCGGAATTGGAACGCAACATTTCCATCATCAAATCAGGATGAGATGAGCCACAATCATCATTATTCATCTAATATAAGAATAGAAATGATGGAAAAAAATGTTTATAAATTTCAAGTGAAGAGTCAAAATGAAAATCAAAATCAAAGTTACATTTAAGTTACATGAAAAGTTACATTGGAAGCAACATTTGAAGTAACATTTGAAGCTGATAAAATTGAATAACAAGATTATCATTATTGTTGGAGAATAAGTGAAATAAGAAAGAAAATATTCTTTTCATGTTTCCATTCCTATAATCATGCATCGCTGAATTTTCCCTGAAAACTAAATAACATCATTATTTTTCATCATCAACATCATTATCTGAAAATACAGTTACAAGAATCACCAGCAATTACCAATGTATTGGATTTTTGCTGTTGAAAAGTGATCAACTTGGTTCCTTTTCATTTCAACACTTAACTTTATTATTTACCATTAACAGTTGAATCTTCATGAATCACGATTATTCAATGGAAATCTTGTCTTGTGATTATCATTGAAATCATTGACTTTATCATGGAATGGATAAAATTTCAATGGAAAAAGGGTTTCACCTAATCGACAGTCAAATTGAAATTTAAATGTAAACCTAACTTAGACTAACAGTGAACAATTTAATAAATGGTAAGAAGTAAATGTTGATTGAATGTTTTGTAAAAGTAGATTGCAAGTAATGAATTGTGAATATTTGGATGGAAAAGGGTTTTACAAGAGTTTACTGAATTGGCTGATCTTGAAAATTATCTGAACCATGTGAAGATAATGAACTCTCAATGCTGGTTTCATTGGGAAATTGCTTTATTCCTTTTGTCAACCATTAATTAACTCAACATCAACTAGAGGAAATTTGTCAATTTAATAACATTTTCTGGTGATGAACATTAATTTACGTTAATGAACCAATGCTCAGTTGAAGAGTCAATTGAAAAGGTAAATGATATGTTTAAATGAATTAATGAAAGATCACAATCAAAGAGCTACAAATAAAAAAGTAATGTTAGTCTAATAAAATGATTAATCAAGCTGAATAGCGGTAAAGACAATTGAATCCAATTACAAATTCAACCATTTTATTCAAATTCAGTCATTCAACTCAAGACCAAACCTTAAGTCAACCAAAAAGTCATTTGACACAAAATTTGTGAAATCAATAACTTCCAAACTTCATCATTGGAAGTAAAATTTACAGATAATTTCATTTTCGGGTTTGACGAAATATCGAAATTAATTTCTTTCAGATTCCAATACAGAAACGATTCCTTCAACAGAATTTTCTTCGAACTTCCAAATTGAATTTAAACTCAACTTGAAGTCTTGGTTATTCAGAGTTTTGTCATTATTTGGGTTTTCATTTTTTATATTTTCTGTTTTTGGATGAAGACAATTAGTCTCTGCTTCTGAACAAACCATTAATGAATCTGATGATTAAGTAGCGAAGTGATGATAATGAATGTTGGAATTTCTTTTTCAGTGACAGTCAGATTGTCATCATGAGTCTGGATGATTACTGATGATTTAAGTTGATGTGAAAGATGTCATAATGAAGTGAAAATGAAATAAGAAACTGTAATGAAAGTGAAAGCTTAAGGTTATTGTATCAGAATAAAGTGCAATTAATGAGACTAACTTGACAATTCGAAAAAAAAAGTTCTTTGAACCACACTGAGAATGATATTGAATCTTCCTTTTGTTTCAACCATTGATGAAATTGGAAATGTTTGGATGATGCATTAGACTGTAATATCTTGAATAGTGGAAATAAATGAAACAAATTCCGTTGCCTCACAATAATGGTAAACAGACTGAGATTTACAGGGAAACAAAGTAAAAAGATGAAGATAATAACTCTAATGAATGTAATCATGTAAGATTAATTTGTGTTAATATCATTTCATAGCCCAAGGTTTCCTCCAGAAGCACAGATAATGAAATCTTTTTCATTATTAATGATTAAATAATGGGACAATCAGGGAAACTAAAAATGTTTCCAAGCCTAACTTTTCACCGAATATTGAATATATTAGTTTTTTCCATGAAAAACTGTTGAAACAAAACTTGCTATTCCATGTAAATGTCTATTAAGACTTACTGAATCATTGAAAAGTGTGATCATTTTAATGATATATTCACTAGTTTAGTTGCTTTTTTCACAGTAAATAACATGAACGTAAAAAAAGACTCAGCATTCTGATTTTTCATGTAAATTGCTTCTTGAATCATTTGAGATGAAATGGAAATGCAAGTAAAACATTGTTTGATCGTTGAATGCTGGCAAATCTTGGGAACCATTTGCAAATGGTTTTTGAATGGGAGTGAATAAAATGGACTGAAAAAAAAGTGAAAGATTACTCGAGAAATCAGATAAAAGTAAAGTCAAGAAAATGATTCTAAATCAGCATTCAAATCATGATTAGATGTACAAGATGAGCGTTTTGCATGAGGAAAATCAATAATCACAAGTGATGAATGAAAACTTGAATATATAAACAGATTGTAAAACGATGAAAAATGCTTTACTTTTCCCACTGACATTGTGTGCTTGGTTCACGTTTTGGGTAACAAAACAAACGCTTCACAACTAACAATACAAATCTTGTAACATCACTTTTCGCATTTAACAGTTTCTCAATAATGCAAAATAACCCAACGATGCTGTTCAAGAGTAAGTCAAGTCTATGATTGAGACTCTGAGCAGGGGAAATGAAAAAAGTTCATCGAAAAAAGAATCGACTAAAAGTAAAAAGCAGAAAAGTCCAAGACAATGAATGCCATTTATGTTCATTGGTTTTACACAAAAACAAGAACTGAATTAAATCAATAGAAAAGTTGGTTTGACAAAATGCTTTGATTATTTCGAATCAACATTCATTGCGATTCATTTCATTCAACTAACTGAGACTTTTGTAGTTGATTGAAGTGACAAAATATTTTGGTTGCTCTGAATGTTCACAAGTTATTTGAGTTGATTGTTAGTTGTTATTTGAAAGATTTTGAAAGTCGAAGCAAAATTAATGAATTGCAACTCATCAAGTATCAGTTAAGAGGAAGTGAAAAAACAACCTTCAAGAGCCAATTAACTGATTTACGGAGAAAAAATTGAACAGAATGATTAATTATCAGTTAATTACAATTAAAATGAAGTAAATTATTTTTTAGTTCTTGGAAGCCAAACATGTTATGAATTATATTCAATTGTTTACTTACTGGGAGTGAGAGATTCAGTTTAACCAGAAATGTTTATTCATTTAGCTTGAAATAAACATGAAAAGTAGCTCAAACTTATCGACCAATAAATGCTTATTGAGAAATGAAAATTTTTTGATGAATTTTTGGAAAACTTTTTTTTCCTTTGAAATGATAAGTTTGTTTATTTGGTGCAAGATTGGATGAATAACATGAATCGCAAGTGGTAAAGGAAAGAGTTTTCACCCTGAACGTGATTAGGAAATTTAATTAATTAACAGACAGATAATATTTTCATTTGATTCAATATCAACATGAACAACACTAGCATTCTCATGAGTAATATCATGAGAATCCATTAACTCAATTATAATAATCTACTTCAACTATTAACTAATTCATTCCCTTGGATCATCATTATCTTCATTATCACTTTCATTTGATTATCCAAACATTTATAAATTACAAAAGGAGAAACAAACATTTCAATTCAACTCGAACCTCAAAAATTGATATTCATCAACAAAAGTCACTTTTAATCAATAAATTATCATTGACATGAAGTTCACTGAAAAATATTACAATGACTGTGAACGTGCGTTGGTAATAACTCAAAGTCATCAATTGTATTACATTTAATGGTGATTTCAAGATAAAATAATAGTCAAAGGAAAATAATAACAAGAATTTGATTAACATTTCCATTCATTTCCTATCAACATTCAACTTCATCTTCGATATAATCATTGATTTATTCATTTTTCTCTGAACAGTATATCTGATTCAATTGTCAATATTGCCATTTCATTCAAATTAGCATTTCAAGATTTAATGGAAGATAATTAGTTGAATGTTCATTCTTATTGAGGTTTAATTGTACAAGTTTGGCAAAGGCTTGGAGTGAAATCGTCTTTGATTTGAATCAATTACAAAGGGAATTAATTGATTTGGATTCAATTAATTTCAAGTTGAAACTGTTTACTTGAAATGAGTTTAAGGTTAGTTTGAAAATTCATGAGATTTGGGTAAGATTCAGATGCTATTGATCAGGATTATGAAAATTGGCGAAGAATAAAGTTGGAGGAAATTGAGGGAAAATTAAAGGAAAATTCAGGGAAAAGTAAAGAAGGAAAATGTTGAGCTTTTATGCTGAATTTTAGGCTGATCATTATTGAAGCTTTTTTATGCCCAAAATATCAATTAAACAAAAGGCAAACTCATTTATCAAGCTTAGTTGAGATTATTTAATCAACAAAATGGTTCCTTTTTGGCGTATTCATTGGTTCGAGAGATAATATTTGCTTTTAGGCGAACTCTAATGAATGGAAAAGTTGAAAATTTGAGGTTTTTTTTACTGACCGAAATTATTCATCTATTCTGGTTGAGCAATTGTTGGCCTGGAATCAGAAACGGAAGCTAGTTTTCAGCAAACTTGTCAAATGTTCCTGTTATAATCATAATTATAATCATCATAATCAACAACAAAATTCAAGTTGACTTTCAAGTTGAACGATAATGACACCGAAAGAAGTCAACTTTTTTACATTCAAAGTCAAGTTGAACATAAATCATAATCATTTATGACACTAAATCAGACATTTGCTTAATCATGATAAACTTTTGTACCTCTGCCAGTGCTATTCAATTTCAGCTGATTTCCAAGCTTTATTCAAATAAAGCTTGATAACTTGAACAAAAATAAGGTTGAGTTTCAAGATTAACTTTGAATGAGAATGAGTTGAAGTAAGGAGACAAGTAAACAGATAAATATTAATAATTCAATTCAAGTTACATATTGATAAATGTTGAACCATTTAATCCATAAATATTTAACAATTTTATCGATAAATATTGATTTTAAGTTGAAAAATGACAAATTCAATAAACTTGAAAAACCATTTACAATGAAATTTTCACGATTATCTGTAAAAAATAATCCAACGATTCACTAACATCAATAAAATGCTGAAAAACAGCGTTTAGGATCTGAATTTTGGCACATTACTTTATGAAATGTTGATACAAATAAAAGTAAAATGAATTACAAGATTTGCTGTTCAACTTACAAAAGTTCAATTCTCTTTGAAATGTTAACGTTGTTTTGTTCATTTAATTCAACGACAAGAGGAAAAAAACACAACAAAATGGCTGATGAAACAATTGTTGTTTCATCA
This sequence comes from Tetranychus urticae, assembly GCF_039701765.1. Taxonomy (NCBI): domain Eukaryota; kingdom Metazoa; phylum Arthropoda; class Arachnida; order Trombidiformes; family Tetranychidae; genus Tetranychus; species Tetranychus urticae. Next base: position 15,277,346 of record NC_142958.1, on the reverse strand, counting down.
ATCAAACATCCTTGTCAGTTTCCTAGTTTTTTTTACCAATTCAATTGATCAATTCTTGATTTCAAAGCTTTTTGTCCTCACAACATAAATGGAAACGAAAAAAAAAGTTCTGAACAAAATGACAATTAAGGTAATCAATCAGGAAAGAAGGCAAAACAAACAGCTTGTAAATCATCAATGGATTAATTAGCAAAATTAAAATGTCCAATTTGCTGGTCAAGTTCATGTTAACCTGATTTACCAGAAAAACATAACTCAAGATGTAAGATCTTGTCTCATTCACATTTGTAATTAACAGTTCCTTTAGCTTTTCCCTCAATTTTCATTCTTCTTCCCTTAATTTTGCTAATAAAGTATTTCTCATTGAATATTGATTGTGATTATAAGTTGATTAACCATCACTTTGTGAACGCTACAGCATTGAACATCCGCAGTGCCTCAAAAGAGTTTTCATTTTTTCTGTTCAATATTTTGATATTTTCATTTTTGCTTTGAAATTGGTTGAGACCATGAAATGTAGATTCAACAGTTCGAAGCCTTTTGTTGTTCAAAGCGTAAAATGCAAACATCGCTCTTCATTCAACCCACCTTCAACCACAAGCCTCCACAACCTTCAAGCATTGAAGACAATAAATTAAAAAATAATCTAAAGCTAAATTTGGAGGTTAAAGTTTTCCTTCCCTGGTGATAACTCAATAATGATTGTTAAACCGAGTCTCACCTTATTCATTTTTTGCGTCTTTTTTCATAATTAATTTTGATGAACGTTGATCAATCTTTATCAACCAAACAATTGAACACAACAGCAATATACGCTTAGACACACACACACATCAAGTTTGCAGATTAACTTTGAATATTAATATAATAAACAACATTGTATTAGCAGTTGATAAATAATGTAAGGAAACGGGAGAATGGAAGGAAAAAAAAGTAAAGATGAAAATAAAATCTGCTATCATTTTCAAGCAGCATTCATCATCTTCTTGAACATTCAATCTTCCCATAAATTTGAATCTTCTTCTGTTACAATGGATTATGATAATGATATCCAAAAAAAAGGTTCAATCACTTTTGATAGGGTAAACAGGGATGAAAAACTGTAAAGAAACAAATAACTTGAAAAGTGTCTAACAACTGTTCAGTTGAGCTAATCTTTCCTTTTGGCATTACAATCAATTTTAATTGGTGATTTCCTATGTAAATGATGAATCCAAATTGATCATACACAATATCCTAATTAGGTTCAATAAATCATTTGACACTTTGATTGATTGTTCAGTTGAAATTCACCCAAATTGATGGACTCTGTTTGTCTGGTCACCATACTTGGTAAACAAATGCAATCTTGAAAAGCAGAGTTCAATGTCAACTTTTCCCTTATAAATTGGTCAAAAATATTGATCAATGAAAGTTTTGTTTAAACTGGCAAAACTCGATACTTTTCCTTCTGTTTTTCATGATAAATCAACATTTAGTTTGACAACATTTTTTCCCATCAAATAGTCTATTTCAATCAATAAATATGCTTGTTTTGTTTCCATGTTCATCTTCATGTACTTTTATCACACAAAAACAGACAACTCGGGGAAAAGGCAAAATATCCTGCTGATAAATTGTATTCACTTTTTGTCTTTTGTTTTTACTTTTCTATTCAATTCCTTAACATTTATCATTTTTATTCAAATATAAATATTAATTCAACCATTGAAGGCTCAAAGGTTCAATGGAACAGGGAAAAAAGTGTTGATAAAGAAATGAATAGAAATGTTTCAATGTTGATTGGAAAATGTGTGAAGAGAAGAAAATTTTTCCTGAATTTTGAGTTTCATTTTCTCCAAATTTTCATGTTTGATCAACAATTTTCTGACTGTGAATCAATGGACGTGATAAAACATTTGCCTAATATGGTTTAAAGAGAAAAATTGAAATAATCTCTTTTTCGATCATTTTTCTTGATCAAAATGAACATTGAAAATGGTGAAAAACAAACACAACTGAGAAGTGAAATTGAATATTGAAAAGGTTATTTGCATTTTATTCACATTGGGAAAAGATGCTTTAAAGTTCAAGATTTAATATCAAAGTCAATCAATCAAAAGGGAAAGTAATTTATAAAGATCGACCAATTGAAATGAACATTGAAAGTCCATCTAAATCAGTGAGAGACTCAATGAATCGGAAATGGCAATTTCATTTAATTGTGACTCAAGTGACAACTTTTCAGTTTCAAGAGTTTCCTGAGTCAATGTGAAACAGTTTTGAGATTATTAATATCAAAGTGTTTGGCATATTTGAACATTTCATTTTTAATAACGAGATTAAAGCATTATTTTTGAATTGAACTCAAGGTTGGAAAAACTTTTCGAGTCTTTTTCTCAAGAGAAAATCTCATGAATAATCAGATGAAATTTAGAGTGTACATGGAAATATGAGAAATGGTTGAGTTTACAAAAATGTTTGCAAATTATCATGTAATCAAATGAAACTGGAGACTCATTAAAACTAACATTTATTTTGCCATCAATTTTTCAATTGAAAAGTTGTTCCTAAAATAATGCAACAAAATGAATCTTTTACCTTTTCATTAAATAATCAATTTGAAAGTTTCATTTGAAACCAAAAGTATTTTTCAAGATGATCATTAGTTTAATTAAAAAAGGAATCATTAAAGGCGAAAAGATGATTAACGGCAATTATCGATTGATACTTTTTCTGTTGGCAAACGTGTTCATCTTCAAATTACTAATCGATTTACATTGAAGGCTCATTTTATTTCAATTCATACATTTTCCTGTTGATTGGTTATTTGCTCAAAGTCTAGAGTCTTTTTCAATCAACTTTTTCCCTGAACAAAAGCAATTGATTTGGTTTCACTTTTTTTAGACGAGTCTCCATAGGAACTGTGTTTAGATGAAGATAAGATGATGCGTCATGATGAAGATGAGGATGAAAATAATGAGAAGGAGGAAGAGAAGGAAGGCGAGACGGTGAAGACCTAAGGACTTACTTGAGGCTAACCACTTGGTTGATGGAGATGAAGAGGAGGAAAGAAGCTGAAAAATGATGAACATTGTATGATTATTAGTTGGAGGAGGATAAAGAAGATGAGGAAGAGATGAGGATTGGAAAAGTATTAGAGAGAGAGAGAGAGAAATATATTCACTGGGGATAAGTTGAACAACACATTACGGTGTAATTGTATTGCATTATTCACTCTCATCATCATCTTTTCTTCCTGTGATTCATTCATTGGATGAAGATGAAGACTCACGCGCTTTTCACCGTGCAAAAACAACATACCAATTGAACAAAAAAGGTTAACTCGACTGATCAACTGTCAATGGTTATTACATTTTCAACAACCTTTATGGATTCAATTCAGGAAATAACTGCAATAGCAAAGAGAGGCAAATTGTTTAAAAACCAATAAAAAGACTCGATTATTAACCAAACCAATTTTAATGGCTCTTCTCTTTACTATGCAAACAATCATTTTAATGGCAATTTATTACTGTAATCAACTTTTATATTTCGTGTGAAACAGCTTTTAAATATCAATTAAACCAACAATTTAACCGACAATAAATCAACTGAACAGCAAATTGTATCGTAAAGGTGAAAATAATGTTTTCATAATTACAGGTTGATGGGTAAATCAGGTCTGAGTGAAGACGAAAAGAGTTGATTCAATTTTGGACAAAATTTATTCTAATTTTTAGAAAAATGAAATTTCTATTTAAATCGAGTAATTTGATTTAAGAAAATTACTGTTAAATTGAATTATGAAAATGTTAACATTAATCAGGTTTAAGAGGTTTGAGTTTACTTGAGTTTCACACTTTTATTAAATTAATATTTAAAATTATGAAAACAAATGTTTCCTTCATGATATTGTTTTAATCAGATTGAATGATTAAAACATGAGTAAAGAAGTTTTGAAAATCAAAAGATTGCATCGACAGTTTGAGTGAACAAAAGGTTCATGAATGTCAACATGAGTGAAACATGCGAGAGAATAACAAGTGAAAATTAAATTTTCTGATTAACTTGAATGTAATAATTGAGTTATTTTCCTGCTTTTCTGAATGAATTGAGAAAAATTGAAAAGTATTCAAGAAGAAGTTGAAAAAACAAGTTTAATGTGTAAAATGGCTTATTTGCATCGTATTTTCATTTTCAAGTTGAACATATTGTGAGTGAAGGAAAAAGATGTTTCCATGTTTTCATGATGATGAGCATGAACAGGGAAAAAGATGAAATTGAAAGATTTCAATTGAATAAGTGAAAGAAAAGGGAAAACGAACGAAAAGATTTGGTAATGAGATTTTTGTTGTTGTCATTTAAGCACATATGGTGCTGGACAAAATTTTTCGTACACCTCTAAATTTAACTAATTTGAATTTAATATAATGCTAAATGACTTTTTGACTTGAACAAATGGTTTCTTGAAGTATAAAATTTGAAAAAAATAACAAAAAAATTTTGAAAAAAACTCAACAAAAAAAATATAAACAAAGTAACAAAATATCATGAAAGATTATTGGACAATATTTTTCGTACAATAGACATATCACTATCTTTTTGATTTCTGATCGGAAATTTTGGTGGAATTTATGATTTCCCCCTTTAGTTCAATCACTTTGACAAGTCTTGAGTTCATTCCTGAAACTAAAGAAGATGTGGTTTCATTTTTTTCTTGATTGAGCTTTTTTGTTGCATCTTTGATGCCTTCCCACAAATCATCGGTGTTTTGGTAAGGAGGACGATCATAAACTATGTCAACAAGCATCTTCCAAACATTTTCGACTGGATTCAAGTCAGGTGACTTAGATGGCCAACTCAATAAAGCGGGTACATGCGAAGACAGCCAGTCCATTGAATGTTTACAGGTATGTATGCTTGCGTTATCCTGTTGAAAATAGTATCGCCTTCTTCCAAAATGTTTTCGCCAGATAGGCAGAGCATTAGTTTCAAGAAAGTCAGTGTAGTATTGACCATTGATCCTACCAATCATTCGGAAAACATGAACAATTCCATTCGGCAACAACATTGCCCAAACCATGACTGAGCCACCGCCCATCTGACGCATTTCTCTATCTGAATCATCATCTTCACTCATCCAACTCATCCAGGAATCTGGTCCGTCAAGATTGAATTTCTTTTCATCAGTGAAAATCGTCCTCTTCCAGTCGAAACAATCAGAAAGCCACTTCTTGGCCATTGAGACTCTATCATCTTTATGCTGTTGTTTGAGCTGTATCCTTTTTGGTTTCTTTTTGTATCTCAAACCTAAAGATGACAATGACCTTCTGACTGTCCTGTTTGAGCATCCTAAGTTACAATTTGACTTTACTTTTGTGGCATTTACCTTTTCACCTTTACCTTTCAGCCTGTTAACTTCTCTTTTGATTTTGTTCACATCCCTTGCTCCTAGTATTTTTGGACGACCAACATCTTTCTTTGACCTTTCATAATTATTTGCAATCATATATTGGACTGTGCTCGGTGTTAATTTGAATTTCCTCGCAGTTCCTCTCAGATTCTTGGTTTCTTCGTACTCTGTACGAACTAAAGCTATCAACTCTTTTGAGTGCATACTGTATCGATGTTAAAGTATCAGAATGTTAGTTTGTTGGTAATATATCTTGAAAAATTACTTACGTGGTACAGTTATAAAGATAATAGTCAAAAAGTCCAATGTACGAAAAATTATGGCCAGCAAATTTGTGACAGAAAGGAGTAAAATCGTAACTTCAGCACTTATCAAACTTTTTTTTGATGATGAACTTAAATCAACTTCTAATTATTAGATTATCACGGCCACAAGGTTAAATAAAGCAATAATATTCACTAAAAATAAAAAAAACTAGTGTACGAAAAATTTTGTCCAGCACTATACACTTAATGTACACATCAGTCAAACCTTTTTTTTAATAAAAAGCTTATTCCGTCTTCTGGTTAGTTTCATACATAATAATAATAAGAAACAGGGATTGATGAATTTCATCTGACAATTCAGTTGAGAATTCAAGTTTCAACTGAGGAATGAGTTAATCAAAAACTTGTTTCTCATTCAATGTTAACATTTTAACACTTTAACGTTATTAAATGATAAAGAAAATTGATTTAATTAAATTGTTGGGTCAAAGTTGGGTTTGCTGTTGAGTTCAAATGTAACTTTTCAATTTTTGTTTTTAAATTTTGTTCCAAATCATAATGTCCTGAAGCATTTTGAAAAGGTTTGCTTTAATTGTTGTGACTTTTTTCACCCAACAATATGTTTAGTGAAATGCTTGGATTGAGTTTAATGCCAAACTGGGAGTAAATATTGTGTGATATTAATGGGTAACCAGAATATTTCATTTGTTGGAACACTTTTCTTGTATTTTGTTCTGGAACCGATTCAGTTTGGTGAATGATTTTTGAGGGAAATTTGATAAAAAATATTATTACTGGGAATGAAAGGGAAAAGTCAAAAGTTATTCATTTGAAATTTGAGTTGAAAGCATGGAAATGAAAATAATATGAGAGTAAACTCAATCAATTGAAAAGTTGGCAGAAAAGACTGAGGAGATTCAGAGAGAAAAATGAACAAAAAAGAAGTAAATTGAAAACGATAAAAATGTATTGCAATAAACTGGGAGGTGGAAGTTATTGAAATGTAAGGTTGAATATTCAGGTTAAATGGGTGACAATAAAGATGATAAAAGTTGTACAATTGTAAATATTGACTGATAAACTTTAAACATTTAGTCGAAAAAAGGTTTTGTATATTTCATGGAGTAAGTGAGTAAGTTCATTACACTGAAAAAATCGATTCGAAACTTGGATCTCATTTGGATAAAACATTGAAAAGTGTGAACAGAGTTTGAAAAAAGTTCTGGAAATTTTATTTTCGATTTCAAATTTCATTGCATTTTCAGGTTGAGCAAAGTAAATTTTGATGAATTTCAATTTCTATTGATATTTGTAGCGAAAAAATTAGATCGAAATTTTTGTTAAAAAATTAAAGTTTCGATGATAAATTGGAATGGATAAAGAAAATTGAGAAATTAATTAATCTTAAGAAAATTTCAAATTGATATTAATCATGTTTTACTTTTCACTTTCGGTGTAGTTGGTTTGAGTTATGATGTTATCTTGTGTTAACGGTAAATTAAAAGACTGGGAATGATTTGAATATTTCAATATTTTGAAGAAGCATTTTAGTTAACCAAAATGTTGATAACAAAAAAGGTTGACAAGGGAATGAGAGCTTAAGAATAGCAGAATAGGATTGAAAAGTGTTCAATGATCTGTTCTTATGTTACCATGTCATTATGTTGGAATGAAAAACTGTTGGAAATGAAGGAAAGGAGAGATGAAAAGAAAGAAGAGAAAGGTTCAGATTCATGGTCACTGATTGATAATGTGATAAGATGAGGCAAAGAGTAATGGTGAAACTGAAAGGAATAAAAGGAGAGAATGGAAAAGATACAAATGAAAGGTTTTTAGTGAGGTTGTTGAAAAAGTAAAAGAAGATGATAATAATAATAATGATAATAGCAATAACAATAATGATGATGATGATGATAATGATCAAAGACGGAGGACTAAATGAAGGATGAAGGAGAGTCGAGGGAAAAGATGATCAAGAAAAGAGGGAAGAAAAGGTTTTTTTCTATTATTAAGCTAAAACCAATGGTCACAATGGGAGAGAAAGCAAGAGATGGAGAAGGCGGTTTGGTAAATGGATCAAGATGAAGATGACAAAAGTGATGCAGGCAAAGAAGAAGATGCTCTCAGTTTGACGGAAGTGAACTGGTTAAAGTTAAAGGACGAGGTCTTTCCCGTAGGAACCATAAATCATAGTTTAATTTGAGAGCAAATTGTTAAACATTTGGACGAAATAAACTTCACAAGGAAAACAAGTGAAAATAAATTCACTCAATAACTAGACTTTGAACTTACATGAGATTGCCATCGTATTAAAATTGAATTCATTCAACTGATTCAACATTGGAATTGGTTTTAACACTAATTCAGAATAATATTGAGCTTAGACTTTGGATTTTCTGATTTTTGGGTCAATTTCTTAAGTTTATTTTCTGGAATCATTAGAGTTCTGATTTTGATTGAATGCTGATGGAAAATATCATTATCTGAAAAGTCAATTATCGCTGGTTTCTTGGTGTTGACTTTTCTTTGAAATTGAATTTGATCGAGCTTTGTTTTTACCCTGACAATGAGTTATGATGAAATTTGCATAAAACAATAATCAAAGGATGAAAACAGTTGGAAGTGAAGGGACAAAATGAAAACAAAAGAGGTAAAGAGTAAAGATATTTTGATGGTAATGATGATCAATTTACTCATCTTGATCCTCACAACTCATCAATTTACGGTAAACCTTTTCGAAACAACGGAAGTTGAATGTACAAAAAAACTCCAGAAACTTCCGTCTTTAGAGTTTCTTAGTCCATGTTAACTGAGTTAAGTTGAAGATGCAGTTGAAGAAGATACAAATGATAACCTTTTTAACCTCACATTTTGTCTCAACAATTTTATCTTCACCAAGACACAAAAATTAAGGTTGCTCCAGTTTTAGTCATTTTTTTTGTTTCTTTCAACTGATGTTTCCTTTAACCAGCTTTGCTGTCTTTTACCACAACAACAACAGATTTGAAATAAAAAGTTATCCAAAATATTAGTTGAAATTGTTTGCAATTAGTTGAGCTTGAAAAGGTTTTCACATATGAAAAGGGAGAGGAAAGAAGTGCTTGAAACTCAAACTCATTATAACATTTTCAGGCTTCTCTCGATGGGATTGTCATAATCTGCAATTTACATCATGTTTTTACCCAGCAAAAGGGTCACTTTTAACAACAATTTGATTGACAGTCAATTATCACATCAAAACACTCACCAGTATGAATACCAGCCAATATTGTCCAGTTGCAAAGGGAAGAGGAAAAAAACAAAAAGCAGATGATTTTGGACGATGGTGATGATAATATAATAATAAGGCTTTTGATTGACAAATGCAATTGCTTTGGATAATGCAAATAACAATGAACAACAGTTGGATAAAATAATGACCAATTTGCTTCCAATCAAAGTTTCTTTGTTTAAGCAAAAAACTCAGAAAATATCGTTAAGTTTTTGATTATAAATATCAAGTGTTGGAAATGTTTCCCTGAACCAACAATGGTTAAAATGAAACATTTTATCATTTTAATCAAAAATTGCAAGCCTCAAGGTTTATTCATTATTCATTTTCTGTAATTACAATGAAAGTTGAACAAGAATGAATTTGCACAGAATTGAGTTTATCCATGAAATGTTGAACATTCACTTGAAGGTTAATCCTAACCATCTTGTTATATGATATTGTATTTATAATGAAATGGTGAATATTTAACCTTTAATTCAAAATTATTAACCTTTAAAGGCATTAGTGATAGCTTTGAAAGAGAGTTTCATGTTACTCAGGGAAGGAATTGAGTTTGGAAAAAAGATGAATTTGAATGGGAATAAAGTTGGATTTGGTTGAGAGGCAAAGAATTCAAATTATTTAGGAAATTTTGGAAACAATGAATTCATTGAGCTTCTTTCATGGTAAATATTTCGTCTACTGTTAACTTTTTTTTCACTTCTGAAAGCGCAAAGCTGTTTACAGCTTACAATGTAAGTTTCATTTTTGTGTAAAAATTTATTGAAAGCAAGACAAAAAAGGTTCATTTGAATGACAATGCTTTTCAATGTACAACAATGAGGATAAAATTGGATCAATTTGATTCAATTGATGTGCAAGATTTAAAAGTGTAACTCATATCCAATTGATTAACAGGGAAAATTGAATTCACTGTTAATCAATTTTTCCATAAAAACTATTCATGTGAACTACACCGTGCTTTCATTTCTCATATAACATATTAAAGTTGGTGAATCAAAATTAAAATCAATAATTAATAGATATTCACATCTTTGATCAGGGAAAATTAAAAAATCTTCAAACCGTGAAAGTCGCAGATGAAACAAAATAGCAATTATTTTCACTTTAATAAACATTAATTTGCATATTCAATAATTTACAGATTAAACTTGAAGTTGAATTGAAAATTAATTAATATTTTAAAATGAATAAATGTTTCACTTCATTGGCTATTTAATTATTAAATTATTGATTTTTCCAACCATTTTCAATAAACAATTGTGAACAAAAGGGAAAAAATTCATTCTAAATTTCATGATTTTTCTGAACTTTTATGAGACTAGAACAACTGAGAGCTAAGATCAGTCAAATTATAAGTTAAAGATCTGATAAGTGCTGAACATTCCCAGTCTCAGTGCCATTCCTTTTGTGCTTTGCAGGAATTTCAGGTTTTTGTGATTTTCTTTTTCTTTTTCCTCATCAGAACTTTTTCAGTGAAAGAAATGTTCTGATATTTAACTGTTCTTTCTTACAGAAAAGCTTTCTGTTTCCTGATTCTGTACGAGTATCAGATTGCGTTCATAAGTTCTGCTTGATGCTTCTCATTGGATGAAATAACAGTATTTCAAGGTATCTATTTGTTTCGATTTCAGTCAATATATTGACCTGTCTTTGGGCCATTAATTAAGAGTCAGTTAATGATTGATTGTTTGATGAAACTGGTTAAGGTAAATGTAAATATTGACTTATAAATGATGAAAATTAAGTTGTATTGTTGGGTCAATAGAATATGAAAGATCATTAAAAGTAATCAATCAATTTTCACTTTCAATGTTAACACAGTAATAGAGGGTTGTAAATTAATGGCAGTTCATGGAGCTACACTGATCATGTAATAATTTTCAAATGTTGACTTAGTTGGGTTCGGGAAAAGGGTTTAAACACAAAAGGTTGAACAAAAAGAGGTTCATCATTGGGGAAGGGAAAAGTTGAAAGAGTTGCTCATTTAAACTGCTAAATTTTTGCCTCTCTGTTTGTGTTTGATTAACCGTTAAAAATGATGAGATGAACCCATTTCTTGGGTCTCACTCTGTGTGTGTTAATATCAATGGTTAATTGCGATGCTGTGGAGGGAAACAATTTTCAATTTAACCATTCAATGAAACTGTAATTAGCCTAGTGTAACGATCTCAGCGTAAGCCAAAGAAACGGCATCAATGGCATCAAATGTTACACACAAACTAATGTACAAAATGTATGTAAATAAGCTGAATGGACTGTTGAGCTTTGGTATGAGAAAAGCTTGTTTCTTTGCCAGTTTAACCAATGTTAACCAATTGTGTCAATTAACCAACCATACTATTGAACATCATTTTTCACTCGCTTTTACCATTTAAAAGGTAACAATTACATATTTAATTTACAATTTACTTTAATAACAGGAAACAAAGCGATCATTATCAATGATAATTGTCACAAAACTAAACTGATAATAACTGGATTGATGGTTGAATTTCAATTGCTGCACTTTTATTCCGAGTGTTTCCTATGTAAATTAAACTGATTCGGTTCAATGTAAATTATAATTGTAAACTTACAATGATTGCCACTTTGTCAGTGAATAATAATCATCAGCCATTAATGGTTCAATATTTACCCAATGTCAACCCTTTTTGAATAACAACATGAAGAAGACTCAGTAAAGGGTTGAAAAATGGAAAAGGAAAAGACAATTATTCACAAATTTTTATCCAACTGATTGTCAGTACAATTTGAATCATTTTCAACTGATTTAATCTCACTAATTGTTCAGTAAATTACAGAGAATCTTTTCTTTGAAATCTTTGTCTTTTCTCATTAAATGAACATCGTTATCTAGTTATCATGAAAACAGTTTAAATTAGGTTCATTTACAATTGTCTAATTACTTCATTTAAAATTAGATTGAATTGTTTTTTTTGTAGTTTTCATCATTAGTGATCAGTTGTGATGGTGATGATGCTGTTGGTGATGTTGGTGATAACAGTAAATTTGAAGGTAACAAGAAGATGGAAGGAAAAGCTATTTTCAAGAAGCAAATGCCTTGTCCTAATGCATCAAAATGCATCTTCTTTCATCTTCTCCATCTTCATCATCGCCATCAACATTTGACGGGATAAACACGCGAACACATGAATTAACCAACATTTTTACCATGAATTTAGCAAAACTCAGCAAGACTCTTTTAGCATCACTTTTTTTCCTCTGTTGTTGTGTGTTCATCTTCAACAGCCTTTACTTTTCTCTTCATCTTTATCATCTTCTCTTGTTTCCTTTCATCCTCATCTTTATCTGCTTACTTCAAGCGTCTTTGCCTGTTTATTTAGATTTTTGTTTTTACCATTTTATTTATACTTTAGTCAAAATTTATTACTTCAAAACTCATGTTCAAAGCTTTTGGCCTTTTTGGCTTTCATTTCTTAACTCACCAACTTACTAAATCAGTCAGTTGTTCAAACAATTCAAATCATTATTATCATTGATTGTATTGGTTGTAATTATTATGATTAACTGCAAACTGAGAAATGGTTCAAACAGAAAGAATTTATTGTTAAGTTAATCAACTCTGCATCTTGAGCTTCTTTGGCTCTCTTTTGTCTTGTTATGTTTAGCTCAACTGATTTATATTGTAAAAGAAGAAAGTTAATCATTTGGAATTGTTTAGAAATTAAAATTAAACATGTTTAATGGGACTGTTCATTGTTTAACAGGGAAAAGCCAGAAATTTCAATATAAACAGTCCAGTGAAATTGAATAAATTGAGCTTCCAAATGAGCTTTAATTGCAGTTGTGAACAAAAAGTGAGTTAGTTGAATAAAAGGGAAAGTCCAATGTAAAGACGGACAATTTAACCTGGAATTTAAATTGAAAAAAGCATTTGAAAGGGACAAGAATGTTCAATTTTGCTGGTCAATCAATCAAAGGGAAAACATGAAATTTTAGCTTGATTAATTACTGGTTGAGAATGTGAGTGATGAAACTAGATTCACTAATCAATAAGTTTCATTGAAGCTACAAAATAAAAGCCATAAGAAGGGAAAATTTGTTTGTTAAAGTCTGTCGATGAACGGTAATCTTGATTATTATTGAAAAATAAAAAATAACAGTTGGGTGAAGATAGACATGAAGTAATCAATAAGTCTAGATAAACCATCAAAGCAAAGGTCACTTCTCATGAGATTTTGCAAGTGTTTTGCTTTCGCTTTTTTCAAGGGAAATCTTCTCAAGATTACTATCTGGTCTAATGAAAAAACATGATTGTCTTAAGACGATCAGCATAATGAGGATGAGATGAGAATGAAGATGAAATAGAAAAGAGATTCATATCCACAGGGAGATTGGAGTGAATAGTGCTAAGTTGCAGCGTAAAATGATACTTATCATATTACGAAGTCAAAAATGTTAAGATGAGAAGATGATGAGGATGAGTTTAAGAAGGCTGAAAGGTGTGCAGCTAAACACAAATGACGCTCATCTTGTAAACATGACAGAAGGAAAAGACGACAGTAACCTTTTGAGTGCAAAACCTTACATGAAATACGATCTGAAACAAGATATATATCTAAGAAATGTAACCATTTGGTTTCATCTTGTTGGTTAAATGGTAACCAGAAGAAAAGGCGAAATTATTTTGGGCTAATTTCCAGTTAATTATGGGCTAAATAGATGGAAAATTGAGGCTTTTCTCAATCTAGATGGTTAACGAGATTATCTGAAGGTGACTGTTGAAAGATTGAGAGGAATGGTCCAAGCTTATCATAATATCGATCAAAATATTTACATCAAAATTATCAAATTGTTTGATGTAAATATGATTCCAAATGAGATGAAAATTTGTATTCAAATGATCAATGGTCAGTGTGGACGGTCAACAATGGAAAATTTTATTTTCTTCTTTTCTCATTTTAAGTAACCAGAGATTGAGTCATTTTGGGTTATTTGGTTATTTAACCTGAAACATTTACTTCACCTTTTAGATGCAAATTTGAAGACAATTTTGGTCTGGTTATGACAATCATTAGTAAATCAATGGAAATGGTTTAGTTGATTCAAGTGAATCAGTTGATCATCAAGGGTATCATCAGGAAGATAAACATTTAGGTAATCATCATGATAACAATTACCAAAAACATTATTTCCAGATGATTAAGCAAATACCGTATTTTGTTGCCATTTTTTGCTTCTTCTGGTACAACAGTTATCATTAAGTGAACAGAAGAGGATTGAAAGCAAGACAACAGAATGCTGATAACAATGAATCGATGAATAGAAGAAAGGGAAAAATGAAATATTAATAATGATAATAATATAATAATAAACGATAATAGAGTGAATTGTAATCATTAGAAATTAATATGCTTTGAATAATAATAGTGTAAACAATGGTTACAATAGGTAATGGTCTGTTCAATATGAATCTTTGATAACTTGGTAATTAACTTTACCATTAAATCAACAATCGATGTTTCATTTTGTTTAAGGGAAGCGGCACACGAGGTTTGGATGAAAATTGTGGATTGAAAATGGTCAAAGTTATTACAGGATAAATGACTGGACTATTGAGGGATTAAAGTTTAGGTTGAAAGAAAGAAAAGAATCATTGGGTGCAATAACTGATTCTCTATAAATAATGGATTGTAGAGAGAAAATGTAATTCTGTTCAGATTGGAATCAAACGAATGAATGGTAATGGTTAAAGAAAGAGTCAATTGTCATGGAAAAGTATCAATCATGTTTGCTATTGAGGTTACATTATTGTCCACATATAAGGATGGAAAGAGGAGAAAGGAGGAAAGGACGAAGACAATTACTTGACATCAACATATGCTGATGACATGGACTTTTTTTCGGGTAAAAAATGGACAAGGAAAAGACCAAAAAATGAAAATTTATCACCAAAATTAATATGTTTAATGGTAACAAATGAAAAATTGATAATGATAATGATTGATTTTGCCAAATCATCGGGCAAACAATGTCTTTCAAGTGAATGACTAAATTGGTTAAAATTACGCTCAAAGGTTAAGTTTTATCACAATTCAACAGCTTTTTTGTTATAAGTTAAGGTTAAGATCTGGTGTTTAAGAAAAGATTTTGATGTTGGAAAATAAATTCAAGAGATTTGAGTCATGCATCAACTGTATTTCACACTGATTCTCACAAAGATTAAACCTGATTATCTTATTGTTAGAATCTTACCTTTTGATGAGAGGTTTGCTGGTGAATCAAGACATTTTTTAAAGACATTAATTCACTTTGAGATGATTTGTAAAGAGTTTCAAGATCAGTGTAAGCTGAAATGAGATTTTCTTTTTCACTGAGAAGAAGGTAACACAATTGATCCGATTCATGTTTTGTCTTAATTAGACTAGAAACTTCATTCTCAAGACGATTTACTTCACGTTTAAGATAATCTCTTTCACCAATTAGTTTCTCCAAATCACTGGTAATCACTTTGTTATTACTCGGCATGGTTATCGAGTCATTAAAGCAAAAATTATCCGATTAATTAGATAAATCACAACAAGAAGAAATGTTTTCTTCGATGAAAAAGCAAGTCAATCCTGGAATCAAACGGTTAAATTACAAGAGAAAATCTTTTCCGAAAATTTGTTCGCTCAAAAGATGATATCATTTACAACATCGTCGATTAAAACGGGAAGATTACAAATTACAAAATGACAATATTAATAATAATCCAAGTGAAATGTAACTGTTAACAAGATGACAACATTGGTTGAAAAACTTTGGAGGAACCAAAGAAACATTATTTGGTAACTTTTATCATCAAATGATGCAAAGACTCGACATAAATACAAAGACATGCTCATAACTTATTTTGAATTTTACTCCAAACTTACAGAGACACCTAACGCTTCAAAAAGCACCTTCAATCATTTCTAAATTGTTGTATTTTAACTAATCTTTTCATTCAATATTCAAATGCACATTAATAAGCAATTTATCAAATTGTCTTTTGCTATATTAGTTGATGCAACTGTATCAATGAGTTATAATATGAGAAAAAAGATGGAATTAAATAAATGTTCAACGTTATAAAGGTTTATATTATTGTTATTATTGTTATTAATATTATTATTATACAGTAACTGTTTGATTCAATACAAAAGTAAAGATAGTTAAGCGCAAAATAACACGTCAATCACAAAGTTAAAGGCTGAAATATATTTAGTTTAATTTAGGTCGTTTCATGAAACGATTAACTTTTCCTCTTCTAAAGTCCTTCTTTCGTTTTTTGCTTTCTTTGTAGGCTTGATGTTTCCTTTGTTTTCGCCTCATTGCCATCACAGGGTTAGTCAAGAACTGAACTGCTTGTGAAGCTTTACGTTCACTCTTTTTACGATTGTGAAGTGTCACCACTTCGGCATAGGCTGCACTAAATACCTCGGATCCAACCT
Source organism: Tetranychus urticae (assembly GCF_039701765.1). Classification (NCBI taxonomy): domain Eukaryota; kingdom Metazoa; phylum Arthropoda; class Arachnida; order Trombidiformes; family Tetranychidae; genus Tetranychus; species Tetranychus urticae. Next base: position 15,260,972 of record NC_142958.1, on the reverse strand, counting down.
TATTTCGGATCATTTCGTACAACTGTAAACATTGAGTTACCAGAATTTGTTTAGGATCTTCTTCTCTAAGACGGCCAGCTTCTTTCAAGTTACGATTAGTTATTTCACGGGCAAGCGGAATCAGCAAGTTGCGACAGTTTTGTTGAATAAATGAAGCATCAGCTTCCACAACAATTGCAGCAATCCATTTGAAGATAGTGATACGAGCTCGATATTCATGAGGATTGTTTGATATTTCACGTTTAATCTCCCTAATAAGACGATTAGTTAACCATCTTAAGTTTAATTTGTCGACGAAGTTTTCTTCAGTACCAGATTCGTTGAGAGGACATTCATCAATCTTTTCAGTGGGCTTTGGTGTTGGATCGGCTGGTTGTTTCATCTTTTTGGCTTTCTTCTTTTTTGGTTCAATATTTTGTTCGTCATTTTCTTTATGCTCAGCTATTCCATTGTTTTTAACGAAATCCAAACTAATCTTGAAATTTTCGGGTAAACTCAAGAAAACTTTGGCAATGTAATGTAAATTTTTCACCAAAATGTCTCCAACTTCATTGTTTTCATAGATAATACTGAAGAGGAAACAATGTTTTTTACAAAGATTCCAAATCCTTAAGGGTAAATTGTTTAAAAGATAGAATCTATCTTGTTTGGCAGTAATTAAATAATCGGAAATTTGAGAAACAGTGAAATGGTTGAAAAGACTAGCCACTATTTTTACAGATAATACCCTGATCCAGATGTGAGGGTAGGTCAAATAATCTTTTTCAATATAAAAGAATATTGAATTAAGATTATCAATAAATCTAGAGTCCTCCATGATTTCAGGATCATGCAAGATAATTTTATGGAAGAAAGTTAATAGTTGGAATAATTGATGATCATCGACCTTTGATTCTTCTCCAGGCTCGTATCTTGAAGGGTCAACTTGTTGAACGAGTAAAGGCAAACACTGAGTTAATCGGGAACGAAAGTTTGGTCCTTCAACAGAAACAAAAAGGCCAAACAGTTGAGCAGCAAGTCTTCGGTGTAGTTGATTATCAGCTTGAAACCAAGATAAAGTGACATCAGTAAATAATTTATCCCTCGATTTTTTAGATATTTTAGATAACAATTTTTCCAAAATGGTTGCAACCAATTCACGACATTTAACAGAATCATCGTTTATCAACCGGGCAGCTAAGGGAATGTAAAAAGCAGCAGCATTGTCAGAGATTTGACTATTATCTTGATACTTGATGACCGAAAAGATCAACTTAAGAATGGTTGATCGTCCAATTTCTCGAGGATATTCCAATTGGCGGGTAAAATAGTTAACATGGTTATTAAACTGACTTCCAAGAGAGTAATTGAGAAGATATTTCAACCAGACAAGACGACATTCTTCTCTAATATGATCATCCTCTGATTGTACCATAATGTAGGTAATTTTTTGCATGATATCCTTGATTTCCGATGATTCCATTTTCTTATGTAAAATGGCTTTGAGCAAAGAGAAAGCAGTTGATTGTTTAGCTCGATCAGCCATATCCTTATCCACATAGAAGAGCAAAATTTTCAATTGATCAGCAGTTAATTTGATTGATTCGATAGATTTGATTAAATTTGATATTGTTTTGAAACACATTGTGACCAATTCCACATTTTCCCTGCTGTTGGCTCCTTGGGCAACAAATTCATCCAGTAAAACTAAAATATTGCATTTGATGGTATCACATGAATCTTTGAATTCGGGTAAATCAGGAAAGTTTCGAATATATTGGTTCAGACAGCGAAGAGCAGTTGAAGTCAGCTTGACATGCTTTGAAAATAGTGAATCAATCAAGATCGGAACAAATTTTCCAAGATTTTCAACAGCTGGAGTTCCAGGCCTAAGACGATTCTTTTTAAACAGAGAAAGGAGTAAACGTAAACAATATTCAAATAAAACGTGAACATTGGACATTGGGTTGGTTTTAGTTATCTTTTTCTGCTTATATTCTGGTTTCAATAGCAGGGAATCACTTCTTTGCGGTTGACTATGTTTTTTGTTTACTTTTTCAGGTTTAACTTTCAAAGAAGGAATTTTATCTTCTAAAGCATCGTGAATAAATGTTACCAGTGAAACTTCAGATAATCCTTGGTTTTCAGTCAAACCAAGAAATAGTTTCTCCATACAAATCGTAACCTTTTTAATCTCCTTGACCGAGAATGTTTCGTCGAGAATCTTTTTCAATGGCAACATGTTTTTGATCAGGTTTTTTGATGAAACAAATTTACCCAAAATACGATAAGCGGCGTAACTTTTAATCTTTTTGGCCTCTTTACATTTCGCTGTTATTTTACCAACAGACTTTTCCTCAGCCACATCAGTAAACAGTTCTTGGTGAAAAATTTCAATCAAAAGAGGTGCACATTCATCAAGATCTCCACTTTTCAAATTAGACGACATAGTTTCCAAGACCATATAAATAGTATAGGTGAGAACATGGAAACGAAAACCTTTGGTCAACATGGATTTCATTTCACGAAGTAAAATTTGTAAATAACGAGCTCCAAGAATTTCCATTATCTTGCACAAAATTTTTCTCGATGCGTCTCTTATACTTTCCAGACGAGATTTCAAGAAGTTGCACATTCGTGTGAATATGGCACGAATGTGGCTCTCAAAGGCTGATTCAGATATGAGAACAGAGTCAAGCAGTCTAACCATAGCTAAAGCTATTGGCATCCTTTGAATTTCATCTTCATGGTTAAATTCACTACGAATAATGTCGTACTCATAATCAGTGTAGGAGAGTTTATAGAGAACTTCTTGAAGCTTAGGAACTAAATCACCGATGATTGTTTGATGAACGCGAGTTGCCGCTTCTGGATTTAACACTTGTTTAGACGAACCATCATTTTCCAGTTTTGCCAAGGTTGATTCATGTTTTTCCTCTTTACTTTTAACAAGTAACATTGATTTACTCAAATCGAAATTGAAGTTACTGAGAATAGCGCACAGTATTCTAACATTTGACTTGTGATTATCAGCATCACCAATGATACGATGGAGGTAGAGACGAAGTAATTTCTGGTAAGGTCCCCATGGCAGGTGACAACAAATAGATCCAATGAGATCTACAGCATAACTTGACGCAGCTCCATATTTAGTTGCTTTTAAATCACTGATAAATATTGCGGCCACTGGAAGGATATAATCTTGCAACAAAAGTGGTGAGAATTTTGATAGAAGTTCATGGTTGTTACCAAGTTTGGCTAAAGCACGGATTCGTCGATGAACTTGTATATGACGAACATTGCTCCAAAAATCCTGATCAGCATCTTCATGAGAGAGTAAAGCCAACTGTCCAAGCATTTTGTCCTTTTCTTTACCATATTTAACTAAATCTGATAACACTGTGATCCATTCATGTCTTGCGTGTTCATTAAGATTTTTCATACCCTTTTTGATATGAATTTGAAATATGATGCTCATCACAATACTTTGAAAATGCTTTAAATTTTCAAAAGAAGATAACTGTTTGATGATTAGGCTGAGACATGTTGATGATGATTCACGAAGACCAATGTCTTCAGATGTGTTGATGAAAAAGACACAATTATGGATCAAAATTTTAATCCAATCACTCGGTACAGAGCTTTCAGTTATTCCTTGGATAATTTTACGAGCCTTTGAAAATCCTTCTTCACGAACTGAATAATCGGGTTCCTCTGGGTTACGGGGATTGTAGGTATTAATCATTGCAATAACTTCAACTAGAGCTTCTAGTTTGGGTAAATTTTTCGATACAGTTGTAAGGATTTCACACAACTTTATTCGAGCATTACGGTCATGGATTAGCTCGAACAGACGGCATAATTTGAGAATGAATTGTCTGGCATTGTTCTTAATTTTACCGATCAAGTTGTTGATCGATTCCAAAGCTTTGATTGCCGATTCTTCAATTTTATCATGTTGGTAATTAATTGAATCGATGAGAAGATTAACCAAAGCAATACAATCTTCTTCCTTTTCAACAAGTACACTGAGATGGGACAAAATAATTGTTTCATTATCACGAATGATAACTTCTCTTCGTTTAGATTTGGCCAAACGGTTACTCAAATTAACTCGAATCCTCGAAAGGATTGGACTAATATAAGGAATCATTATGTGAGTTCCTAAATTCATCTCATCACTTGTGGTGCGATACATTGCATTATAAGATTCATCGATAAGATCGTTTACTTCAAGGTGAGGTATTACAGATTCTTCGTCATCTTCCATTGGATTGTGATTTTCATAAGACAATAGATTAGCCAAAATGTTAGAGATGTAATCAATGACGGAATTGGCTGCCTTATTAGAAGAGTATAAACTAATCAAACAGGATAATGGAGTAACGTCGGCTTCAAGTGAATGTTTTTTGACAAACAAAATGAAGTATCTTGGATTGCATGACCAACAATGAAGAAGGCGAAGAAGCGGCGATGGATTTTCCAAGCTTTCATTTGCGAGGTTCACAATCATTGGATCCAAGAGAGCTTCGAATAGAGCGTCCAGCTCTTCACTGGTAAAATGATAAGTTTCAAATAGGGTGAAGAATTTCTCTGTCAATTTGAAGCAATCAGTTCGAATTGCTTTGAGACGACTAACGGCTTGAGTATTTAGAAGCAGTCGTTGATCAAGAAGCACACGAGCGTAAGATGTAACAATGAGAAGAATTTTGTTGAGAATTGGGAGTAAATTAGAAACAACATTACCAAAGTGCATAAACATCAATTCCAATGTTTTTAAACAGCCTTGTACATATTTTAGTGGAATGCACCTGTGTATGTCGATTTGTTTCAAGCTAAATAATATTTCCATTGGTTTGACCTCAAACAAGTGAACAAAACCAGCAAAAGATAGCTTCAAAAATGACATTATTTCATCTTTTGAGCAAGAAGCAAGGAATCGAAAAACGATTGATCTTCGAAGATCGAAATTGGCTTTACCAGCGGTTCGTGATCCTGTTTTAGATAACATTTTACCGTATAAAATACGCATAACAAAAGGTATCACAGCTGGTCGATGTTCAGGCTTAACATGTTCTTCATCAGGATTGGGACCTCTTGAACCAAACAAGAGAATCTCGTCTTTAAATGTAGTATCGTCCAACAGTCTGAATAAACTTTCTCGATAAGGATTAACGTTTTTGTCATTATAATTGAAAAGACAATTGAGAGCAGCTTTTTGGACGATTGGATTAGTATGTTGAAGTAGAGAGCGATGTAATTCCAAAAGTTTTCCCCCTTTATCCAACTTTTTAGGAGCTTTGAATTGAGCCAAAAGATCAAGAAAAGCAACCATCGTTTTCAACATTACCTTCACTTCGAGTTTACGTTTTGGTTCATCTTGCTCACTTTTAAAGTTGTCAGATTTATCCATGTCTATTTCAGTGTCTGATAACTCAGCATCTTCATTAATTATAGAGTCAGGCTCGATATCCTCTTGAGTATCACTTTCTTTGTCTTTAGTTTTATCATCGTTTTCAATATCCACGGATGATATTATAGAAATGTCTTCTTCTTTTTTGAAATTTCCAAGCCCTTTTGAGTCAGCTTCATCTTTTAAGAAATCGAAAAACCAAAAGACAACATCATCGCCATTATTTTCTAGAACGTCTGCAATTGATTTAAATATTTGTAATAACAAAATACGATGATTTAGATAGTCTGGTTTTGGATTGGCTTCACTTGTTTGATTCATTCTTGGCCAAAACGTATTGGTATCAACATGGGTGTCTAATCTACAGTAATTTTGAGTATCGTGGAAATGCTTGGATACAACTTGCCAAAATGATGTCTTATCTTTCGACCCTCGTCCATACTCTTGAATCATCTTTTGTATGGGTTGCCATAGAGGGGTAAAGTTATAGTAAAGAGTACCCAGTAAATAATATAAAGGGGCAAGATCATATGTTTGCCCGTTGAGTGATGGCAATGGAAGTGATTTGTTAACCAAACCATATTGCAGAAGATTTATCAATCGCAATTTCTCTCGATATTCTTGAAGAGTTACAGAAACCATTTCGGCATCCAAACAAATACGAAATATGGATTTATTAACTTCTCCTGATTCACTTGGTCCCATTGGAGGATTAAGCAAGTCGATAGCCATCAAAGTTAAGAATCTAACTTGACTTTTAGGATGGCGTAAATTGTCTTGAAAGTAATTGAAGTACATTTTTTCGAAAAATTCACGACTGAAAACTTCTTTGTTCTTACAAAAATCTGCGTATTGTAAGAAAAACACGAACCCTTGAAGGATTATTGGATTTCCAGGAAATTTACTGAAAGAAAAAATATAAGAAATTAGAAAAGACTGATTATGTGATTACGTGTCGATATTGAATTAGCAAATTCCAAAAACTTACTTGAATAAGTGTGTAATGAAGGCATCCTCGAAAACTGACAAAAGTTCCGATGACCGCAACAGTGAGAGTGAGTAAATTGACTCACTAAGAATTGTTAGGAACAAAGCTTTTTCATAGTCAAGCTTGGTATAACAACGGTCAGGATCACTGGAAAATTCACTAATTTTAGCCATCAATTTGATAATCAAGCTTGTTAATCCATCTATAACGAAACTACGCTCCAGCGGTATCAAGTGAGGCAAAATGTTTACGATTTTACGAACAAGTTCCCAATCCTGTGGATCAATTAGAACTTTCAACAGCCTCGCAATCAAATCTGCACATCCTTCTTCTGTAGCAACTTTTGAAAAGTCTAAAGGATAGGCTTCAAACGTTGGAAGAGTTTCCAAAATTGGTAAAGGTGCCTTGCACGTAATCAATTTGAATAAAATATCAATGATATTATTAAATTCTTTGATCTGTTCTTGTAATTCATCTTCAATCAAACTAGTTTGACACTGGATTAAAGGTTGATAGGATCGCTTTAGGAGAAATGGTAGAATATCGTCTTCAAAGAAGTGATTGTGGTAAAGGCTCTCTACAAAGGAACCAAATTGTGATGCTGTTATGTTAGAATCGAAAGCAGTTTTGATAAGTTCTCGACGACGATCAGGTTCAATTGACGCATAAAGATTGTTTAAGATAACAGCAGTCAAGCGAAGTAACACATCTAAGCAATCTTGAACATCAAACATGGATTTGAGAAAAAGAATTGTGGAATAGACGATATTTTCACAATCTTGAATAAGCTCTCCACGCTTATAAGAGACAAAAAACAACAATATCGATGCTACCTGCTTGAATGATTGCGGAGATTGGATGGAATTTTCACACACTGTTAACAAATTTTTCCATATAATATCAGACCTTTCCTTTTCAATATGGCCAGCAATCAGTTTAAAGGTTTCCTCAACACACAGTTTAACATTTTTTGATGCAGAATAATTTTCTGTATAAATAACGAGCAATGATTTGATGAATGTCTCAGCACAGCTCTGTAAATGACCGGTAACACCTTTAACTATTTCAAATAACAAATAGGAAACACCACTGATGACACTAGAATCTGAATCAACTTCCTTGAGCACAACTTGAATAACCTCATCTTTCTTTGAGATTTTTCGTATAAGGTAGGTTAAACTTTGGGCAGCAAATGAACGGATAAATTCTGGCCTTTTGTTGGAAAACAATCCTTTGAACAGTGCAAATATTTTCTGTATGTAAGATGCTTGCTTTTGTATCTCTCGTGAAAGTATTTTAAATAGATTGGCTAATGCCATAAAAATATTCTCGACTAATTTAGGATCCTGGCTATCCATGAGTTTAACGAGAGCTTCGAACGTTGGTTCAAAATATGGATAAAACAATTCACCAATGTCAGTTGCAAGAGCAACAATAAGTTCAAGAATGACATCACTGGCCAAACTATCTTCTTTGGACAAGGAATCATGGAGAACATTGAACAACTCTTCATGTCGCTCATGAACTTGAATCACAGAGTAAAATGTTGAGGTTCCACCAAGCCGTTTCTTGATTGCTGCAAAATCAGCAGTACAATTAAAGTCACTAAACTTTTGTAATGTCTCATGGAACTTGGATTCAAAATCATTTTGTTCAGATCCTCTTGCAGTATCAATCTTTCGAATAAGGTCGATTTTGATTTCTGAAATGTGGTCATTGAAGGATTTGAACTGTTAAATAGAAAATAGAAAAACAATTAACAAGTATGAAACATATTAGGTAAAAGGTAAAACATGAAAGGTTATTTTAAATGAAATTAAAAAATTAAACATACCGTAAAGGTCTTGTCTGGTCGACCTTTTTTTGGCTTACTTTTCACCATTGTAATAAACACTAGGGATTTGTCAAAATACAATGATCAAATTACTAATTAAAATAATCACTCATAGTTGTTAATTTAATTTAAAGGGACTTAAATAGATTTGCAACTAATGAGAAAGGTTTTTAAAGTTGTGGACACACAATGTGTTAAACATTTACCATAAGCACATACCCACGTGTGTAACCATAGAGATAAAGCTTGTGTTGTCATGGCTCCTAGCTTAATCCATTCAATTGCCATTTTCAAATATTTTGCTATCAAAATTTTGTTTTTTAACAATTAAACCATTTTTTATTTGGGTTTTTTACAGAAGCCAAGATATTGATTAAATTATTGCCTGATGCCACAAAGTGTAAATAACTTTTAATGGTTTCAAAAGATCAAGATGACTCCAAGTGAAATACCAAATGCTTTAGAAGCTATAAATTGATAATTGATGAGCAGCCCAAAAAATCTAATCTTGGACCATTTTTTATTGATTTTGGAAATGATTGTAAAAAATTGATTGATTAATCACAAGCTTTAATGTTGTTTATTTAGCAAAATAATGAATAAATTAACAAGAGAGATCTGTTGAGATTTTTTTTTTCGATTTCGCTCTATCTTTCACTGTTTTACAATTTAACCATTCGTCAAGTTAGCTTATTCTGTACAAAGTGTAAATTATAATTTTAAACATTGAATCTTGAGAGTTGATCTTGAGAAGACAATGAGAATAGCTGCTAGTCTTGATCTGAAAGTTAAACACTTTAAGCTCAATTTACAGAAAAATACCATCGTATCTAACCGCAGATTATGTCGATAGATACTCTGAAGATAAGTTGATTTCATAGTCAATAATTACTCGATGTTTAAAGGCTACTAATTGTAGTATGAATTGTGAACATCAATTAAATGACTAATTTAAAATGTATGATTCAATATTGCATAAACATGCAATGATATATGGTCACTTGTAACAATAGATTTCCATGTGGATAGATGAAAATGCAGAATTGTTGATTTTTACACAAATCAATTTGTTCCCAATGATTGCGGAATTAATAGTGATCAGTTGAGTATATGTAATACCAATGTGAAGGAATTTGATTAGGAATAGTCAATCAAGTCTTTCAAACTCAAGCAGACTAGAAGATTGTTGGCCTCATAGTTTCCATTAAAGTGGTCAGTCAGAAAATTAAATCTCTTCACTTCCATTGATTAAAAGCTTTTCCGTCTCCAGATGGTCATTTGCAGGGACTGTCCTTTTATCTAAGATTATTGGAATAAAAAAGGTAAAAAATAATTTAATAGAGTATTCAATGATTTTTGCATTAATCATCAATTGAAATGGCAAAGCAGCTGAATCAATACTTTTCGTAAAATTAACAAAATTATGTCGACATGTTGAGTAAATACAATTGAAAGCATCATACTCAATGTTTGAATTCAAAGTAATCATTTTTGATCAAACTCCGAGGTAATCAACATCAATCATACTGATTCTTTCAAAAACATTACACCAATTAATATTAGTTCAAGAGCGAAATTGTCTAAACCTTTCGATTGATTAATGTCCCTATGATTGAGAGTCAAAAAAGCAACCTGATTGTTGTCTTTGTCCAATGATTTGAAAAGATGATTTACAATCGTTTTATGAGTTGCTGATTTATTTAAGATCCATGCAGTAAAATCCTGCGGCAAGCGATATTTCACGGAGATTTCGATAAATCATTGAAGGACTAGTTTCTAACAATCATCATCGTTTTAATTTATATTTTATAGAAAGAAAATTCATTTTCTAGAAACAATCAGGCATAAAACAAAAATAGTGTAAAGAATCTGATGTAGGAATCATCTTAACAACAGTGGATACTCCAAGATAATTAAATAACAACAACGAGCCAGGGAAAATCTTACAAAACAATTGAGAAAAATATCACTTCTAGTAATCTCTGAGGGTTGGTTTAAGATGTATTTTTCTTTCCAGAGGCTTGCCATAAAAATTTTGATGAATATATTTCTCACCTTTTGCCATTTCATTAGCACGTATGTAAACATGCAATGAGATACCAGTAAGACAAACAGCTAAACCAATTAAATTAATTCTACTAATTTCATCACGAGAATATTCTATAGCTATGTATAACGTGAATACTTCTTTAAATATGCCAGCTATAGACAAGGTTAAACTCGAAGTATACGTGATTAGAAGATATTCACTGAGTTCCATGAGGAAAGCGAGGAATGAACCAATCAGAATGTATATGAAAGAGTATGTGTTGAAAAAAACTGAAAAACTTTTGTTGATCAGTGGTAAGGCTTCAAATACGAATGTGAATGGCGATAGAGATAAAATCATCCATGGTTGTACGTGGTACATCATATCAACTGGATTACTTAAACCTATTTACAACCAAGAATAAAAAGGAAATTAGAAAAAAAATTTAGCAAATTCATCATCTTGAATGAGATAAAAAAACAATAAACATACCCATATCTTTCCTCTGCATCAATAACTGTGCCAAAGTCCATCTTAAACCACCAAGGAAAGATGCAATTAAAACTAGTGTGAAGCCTTTGGAACTGAATTGAGTTGAATGGTATGTGAACATAGCGAGACCACTGGAAATTAATATAACAACCACAACCAGAGAGATGCGCTAGAAATAAAGCAAAAGAAAATAAAACTATAAATTAATTATCCAATTCTAAGGTAACCAGGCAATCCATTTTAATAACTGTAAAGTGGATTGAACTATTTTGTTCCCAAACTTCATAACAACCTAGTTATATCACATGAGAAATAATAGTACAATGAAATTGCCAATCATCATATCAAGCCAATAAAAAAATCATTGTTTAAGGTAAGTCCAAACAAGGAAAACCTTTGATTATGAGTAATGCGGCTAATGAAATTTAAGAAAACGAAGAGTTTCTCTAAAAAATGGATTGGCAATACTCAAACAATAATGTTGATTGTCTAAATGCATGCTGTACTCCAAGGTTGGCTGCAGATACTAATTTTTCAAATTTTCTTGGGGGAACTAAAGTCTGAAATAGTAACAGGATAATGGTTTAATTGATTAGCCTTGTTAACAGTTTGGACAAAAGTCAGCATTTAACCTTTTTAGCATTTACCTTTTTCTCTAAGCCGAAAACAATCGCAAAGCCAAGGATGAATATTATACAAGTACTTTTGGTCATGGTATAAAGAGAAATTGTAATGTACTCGAAGGACCAATTGGAGAAACCAATATCCAGTGCACTGGCAAATCCAATTGTGGCTAATTTCTTTACATTGGCGGAACAGTTTAGAGTCGCTCTAAAATTACCAGTTACAATAATCATGATAAATCGAACAACAGCGGATAGCAAGAATTTCATTATCATATGGCATGTAACAACTAAAAAAGGAAAGTGAAAGCCCTGAAAGAAAAGAAAGAGAAACAAATGATAAATTGGTATCCATAAAAGTAAGCTCTTGATGACATACCTTTAAAAACCATTTTTGATAAAATGTTATCCCAATTGAGAAACAATAATAGAGAAGGATAAGCGAAAGAGTCCGAATTCCTTTGAGATAGACTGCTTTATCAAACATCATGTTTGACTGGTTGTGTTTACGTTTTTAGCTTTTCCTCTGATGGTCAATTGTGAAGCAATGAAATAATTTTATTCTGGCAGCATAGTTATGATTAGTTAATTGGCAGATTAGGTAAAACTTAATTTATATTAATGAATAATTAAGTAAAAAATATAATAACAATCACTGTTTTAAAATTGGACCAAAATATAGCCTAAGAATAGGTAACCATGTTGATGTAAACTTGCAGTAGGGAGATATTGATAACACTATGATGATAATGGTGATTGTGGTAATAGAAGTGTTTTGTTGATTCCATTGGTAAGATTAGAGAATAAATTGAATTATAATAAATAGGACAGGTGGTTTACTCTTTACCCGGTGGTTAATCACAATAATAAAGGAATGAATAGGTACAAACACAGAGGCAGATTTGGCTGGAAAGAAGAAGAAAGAGAGGGAATAATGTAACCAGAAGGAGATACACAGCAAGCTGTAAAAATGGAGATTGTTTGCTTTTGTTTCTCCAGTTTTTTCTCCAACCTTTTTACTCTCTTTTTTGCTTCTCTTGCTCTTTCTCTCTCTTTCTCCCTGTCTTCAAAGGAAACCACAGTTGGTTCGCACTAACAAGACCATGAATTTTGCTGATGGTTGAACTTGGGTGAACTCGTAATCAAGTAAATCTCAAGATATTGATGGTTCCTGATGATATACACGATGTAGTCTATTTTGTAAACATTTATGAAAACACTAACAAAGTAGCTTCACCAAACACTTGATTTAACCTGAAAATACAAAAAAGACATGACCACTTAGGATGATAAAAGACAACAAAATCACTAATTATCAACATGCTTTACTTTTTATTGAAAGTGTCTCACCAAAAAAGGTAAGAAATGTGTCATTGTTGACTTTAATGCGCTGTACACAATGTTTCAACAAGCTCAGTTTTCAGATCATCTTCACACACCAAGAAACAATCTGAACAAAAATACAAACAAAAAAACAAGATCGTCGACAATTATTAAATTGAAAGCGAGAAAAAAACGTAGATATAATGACAATAGTTGGAAATGTATTAGAAACTGGTTCAGCCGGAAACTTGATCGGAACTGTGTCAGGAGAAAGTGGAAATACGTTGAAATAAAAGGTGAAAACAAGTTTAAATTGTTGATAATATTAAGAGATCACCCTTGATATGGTTTTGCGGATGACCATGAAAAAAGTTAATGGTTTATTTACCATTCCTTTGCATCTCAGTTTTCAGGTAAATTGTATTAACTCATGCACCAAGGACAATTTAAATTCAACATTTAGATACTTTCAACTGATCAATCAATCTAATTAAAATAAAACAATATTTAGTTTTACAGTTAACTATAATCACTTGCCATTGAACTTAAATATTGTTTCCGCACAAATCTGAATCGTATCCATCATTTTACTTCTATGTGAGCGTAAATTGATATTGTTAACCAAGGCAACGCATCTAAAGCTCATTTGACTGATGATTGACATTTGTCCCGAATAACTGATCAATAATAAGATCAACTAAATTCAGAGCATAATGTTTTGATCTCTATAATAGGACAGTTGACAATCAGCTTACCAAATTGTAAAAGCTTGCTTTGATTTCCATTGATTATTCCGTCAGTCGAACTATCACTCAATTTTAAAGCCTAAAAGTAGACTTAAATGGTTAAATGGAGGTCCAAATTGTCACTAATTATTATTTAATTATTCATTTATCAATTTTTGAGCTTTTCAATGGTAAATCATTTGACAGCTTTTGAAGTTATCACAAGAAGACCCTAGGAAAACCTTGCTGTTGTACAGGTTGAACAAAATGATAAAATCCAAACAGGTTGACGATTATTCATTTATATATTGATGTATCAAATATTTATAACAGAAACAACAATCATTTCACCCTGAATTGTCCAAATTTATTACTTATCAAATTAACAAACAATGTCACTATTGTTATTGACAATAATATTGTGAATAAAATAAAGATTATAAATATCTTTGATCAATTTATTGTGAGGAAAACTTTATTGAATAGATCCAATCCAATCTGGATCCAAAAGTAAAGCGATACCAGTAAAGCGAGGGAAAGTGTAAATTAAAAATAGATATTTATGAGTTGATTAAGTGTATCAAAATTGTTATTCCTAACATTGGCCCATGATTCCCAAAGAAATTATTAGAAGGATTTCGATTGCCCGTCAAAATATTGAAAAAACTAAGACTGTATTTGAAAGTCTATTGTGAAGCCTACGGACAAAAGTAAGTGTCAGAAGTGAACCATCTTCTGTATCATTTTTATACATTTTTGTATGTGTTTTCTCGTTCTAAATTCAACTGCAGGATTCAATTTTCTCAGGCAATGATAATTGATCGATATAATTGATCCTCAACCTGCACATGATGAAAATCGTCAAGTGAAAGGGTGAAAAATGGTAGATTTTACCAACCTAATAGGGCTTGAGTTGTTGACAAACTCTGACGCAAAATAGCAGTTTATCTTGTTATAAATAGACCTCAGTTAGTTTCGTTACATATGATGAAAGTATCAATCTACAATTGTCTTAATATGACCAGAAACAACCTGGAAAATCGCCAGACTTTGAAAATCTTCGAAATCTGTGACGGAAGAAGAAAAAAATGTACAAAATTTTCGTCTCTTCTCACTCTTATTTTTTTCCTAGCAATATTCAGTTAGACCAGCTAGATCAGCCGTGAAAAAGCAAGTTAAAATAATGGGTAAACGGTTTAAACTATTTATTTTTTTACATCGGTAAATAGGTAAGTAAAGAGATCGTGTACATTCAATAATTAAACTAATTATAAAAATTTAACGTTACCCTTTCTTAATAACCTTTTTATTTTTCAGATTTTTTCTTGTAATTCCAACAAACAGCGGAAAATCACTTATCATTGGATCAACGAAAGATGAACATTTTCGCCCCTCATTCAACTCTACGTATATTATCCGAAGATTTTTATATTTGCTGTTGAAAAATATCTCTTGTTATCGTGAAACAATTTGCTGAATAAATTACTGTTACTTTTGATTAAGCCCGGGAGAACTTCAAGGGTACCAATCATCATCATTACAGCCACAACCACATCATCATCATATTGTTAAAACCTTTGGCAATCTTGCATTGGATTTAATTTCACTTCAATTGAGAGTGTAATTGAGCATTCACATTTTAACATCAACAAACTCGTCAAATCATTCTCAAATCAAAAAGCAATCAATCAGTGAAGAGAAAATAGACGTTAAGGTATCAAAAAACATCTATTTTCATCTATATTGCCACCGCTTGTTCATTAGCGAGTGAAAAAGTGTAACAGTGTTAAAACACTTCTTGACATTCATCATTGCCTAGTCTTCATTTAACTATTACGTTTTATTTTTTCAATTTCTCAGTGTCAACTATGATTTGGTTTATTACTTTATTCATATCATATTGGATGATTAATCCAAGTGATTGTTTGGCCAGTAAATCCTGTTCTCCTTCTTGTTTCACCTCCGTCTTCAGTTTGGCCAATGACACCCGTAAAAGTGAATGCGCGTCCAGAGTCAACTGTCTAGCCCAAGCAACCTTTCATGTTATCCAGCGTGGTTCCTTTGAAGAAGAAGTCAATATAACTGTGGTTGGTTATGGATTAAAGCATGGTGTTGAGCGAACAATCGCATTCACACTCAACAATACACATGAACAGATTGAGTATCTGTGCCAAATGACTGGACAAGGCAAACTTCAAGCAATGGTTATCCAAGGATCCAAATCAAACTTTCCAACAAACGAAGTTCGAAATGTCAGTGGAGCATTAATCTGCCAATGGACATTTGGTAAAGATGACTACAAGTGGCCTACACATGCCAATTATTCAAAAATTAACTTGCTGGAAGCCAGGAACTACCAGATATCTCTGAGATCGGATAATGTAACCAAAGTCGTCGCACGCGATCTTTCAAAGCTACCAATCTATCGAATGAATTTCCTTCGATGCTGCTACAAACCTCACGGTGGACTGAATTACCTCTTTATTAGCAACCAAACCACTCATGACACCAACTTTTACCTTCAAGCCTTTCCTCCCATTCCTAAAACCATGCAAGTTAACCTAGTGAACCCAAAAGGGGGTGAATTTAGGATCATCTGTAATTCATCAAACGCCTTCAATGCTTCAGTTAAAGTTGGATCTCGATGGGCACCCATGAGAGACTTGCGTTTCTATGAGATTGTGAAAAGAGAAGCACCTTTCCCTGATTTCCGTTGTGTTTGGTCTCAGCCTTTAAAGCTCGTTGAGTCAAGTGGATCCATTGATACACGCAATGGCAGATATAATCTGGAAATTATGTCCGACGGAAAGTCAACTTATCGAGAACCAACAATTGGCTTACATGGCGCTTCTCATTCGTTATTTGCTAGTTTCACTTTGATTTTAATTTCCGTATTCTTCCATCTGCTTGTGTGATTTTATGTTCGTCATAAAATATTTATTTGATTGCTCCAGGTGAACCAATTAATCTATCAGACAGGTAAACATGATTTACTTGTGTGCAATTCAACTTTTCTCAAAATTGTTTCATTATTACCTGAAAGCTGTAAAAAGTCAACCATAATTATACAGACAGAAACCAAAAAAAGGGCAGCAAAAGGTGCTATTAAGTCTTTAGCATTATCAATGATTCACAATGATTATTCAATATGCTCATTAACCTTAGATATAAACTGTTTCCACGCCCGATTATCATGTATATTAATAGACTTTCAATGTAATTTAATGTACAGCCCATGAATATTGACACTAATTGACACTGTTAATTCAAATGAAGAATGGTAATCAAACAAAACAAAAAATGAAATGTCAACAAACCAAATGTTGACAGTTGATTGAAAAATGAAATAAAATCAAATGAATTGTGAATAAAAAAACGTGACAACAAATTTCAATCATTCATTAATTTTCAATAAAAACTGGAAATATATTTTGATTATCAGGCAAACAAAACACTGAACATTTAATGAACCGAGCAAAATACAAAATTTAAAACATTGATCAGCAAAAAGACTGTTGCATTAAAAAATCAATAGATGTCGTTACAACACCAACAATCGACCCAATAGTTTCAATTAAATTAACAATTGATTAAATCCATCAACTCTGTACCGATGGCAATAATTTATTAAAACATTCATTAAAGTTAATCGGCCAAATGTAATTGACATTAAATCCAAGCAAGCCTCTAACATAAGATTCCTAGTCAAACATAAATCCAATGAAACATTAACAATTGCATTAAAGGCCTAATCAATCTCATCTCAATAAGCTGTAATCTGACCATTAAACTAAACCATTAGTAGACCTGGAAATTTTTTACATTTAATTTTGTTCAAATGTTATTCCAATGTTTCATCTTTTCATGGTGTTCAAATAGCACCTTAATATTGTATTGTAGATGAAGTCAATCTTTATTTATGTTGTATTAAAATGATAATCAAACAAAGTCTTTATTTATAAATCTTAAAATCCAAAAATAGAGACTCAAAATCAATAGCAATGTAAATAGCAAACCTTTACAAGTCAAGAAACATTCAATAGTGAAAACTGTGTAATGTCATTTTTACAATTCACTTTGAGACTTTTATTTTCATGATTGACAAAATTGGAAGGAGAGAAACAGGGAAACACTGAAAACCATTGAAACTGAATCATCAACTTTCAATGGAATCATGATTAAGTCAATTCATTTTGCGAAACAATTCTCAGCCCAAAATTGGTTAACTTATTTTGTTGCATTTCGTGAAATGTTGACAGAGAAAATTGAATTAGTTCATTTTAGGTAGCCTTTGAAGATGGAAAGCTTGAAACTATTGAATTTAGCATTGGATAAATTAAATTGTAACAAAATTTTGAGCATTTGAATCAACTAAACTTGAAAGTTGCAGTAAAATAGAGAAACGAAGTAAAGAAAAGAAATTTTTGCAAGTTAATTTAAAAATAATTTACACTTTATTCAAAGCATTTAAACATTTAATGGTTAAACAATGTTTTGATTCAAGGGCCTGTAAATTGACTAAAAAATTTAATGTGAACAAGTGATTAAAATGGTGATAAATGTCGAAACTAAATGTAGTTAGTTTCATGGTTATTAGCATAATTGAGATGCTTTTAGATAAATCTCATCTCTCAGTGAACAGTTACAATTGAGACATTATCATGTTAGTTGTTCAAGACAATTTAGCGTTGATTTATTGATGAAACTGAAATATGTTTGAAGCTCGAAACATTCAAGTCAACATTTCAATGTCTCAACTTGAAATTACTTTTTCTTCAGAATGAATCGGTTTCTCTGGTAAAATCAATTGAGTTTTTGTCTGAAATTTTCAGTTCACTTATGGATTGTCTGAAGGTTCATTTTCAGATTGAATCTGAACATTTCAAGGTTGGGGCTTTTGTTGCTGTGAAAAGTCTCATTTTGTTCAGAAATTTTTGTCTGAAAGTTTTGTCAGATTCAAGTCCGAAGACCTTAATTCAGATTCAAACCTTTCCTTTATTTGGGTTGATTGTTAGTACTTAATCAGCTGTTGGATAAAAGGCAATATATTTGCAAATTTTTGATGAAATGTAAATTTCCAATCTTGATTCAATCTTAATCCAAGTTAACTCTGAATTTAAATTTAAAATTGTTTTCTTCTTCACCTATTTTTGTTTCTTGATCAATTTTGGCAAACAGTTTTTGTATTAACTTTCAACTCATTTCCCATTAACTTGAATAATAATGAACAAAAAAAGCTTTTTAATTGGTAACAAAATTGCAAAAGGAAAAGACAATCTTAACCATTTAGTTCATAAAAAGGTTTGAATTGACAATTAACACTTCAAAATATTGTTCAATCATTCATTAAGAGTGAGACAAAGTTGAAACCTTTGGAGATTATTCAACTTCAGGATTGCTTGTTTAGATTGATTCAGGAATGAAATTGTTACAATTAATTCCCATTTCGAATAAATTTGAGACAATTGGAATTAATTGTAAAGAGAAAAGAAAAAATTTTCAATGGAAATATATAAATCCACGTTTAGAAATCATATTCATTGGAAACGTTGAGCACATTGGAAAAAAATACTAATAGTTATAGAGGCCAAGTTTGGACATTCCTGTCCGCTCTGGATCAACTTTTTGCCCGGATCTTGAAAAAGTTTTACTTGAATTTTACACCCTTTCTACCGAAACTTTTGAAAGGAAATTGCTAGAAAATTTTCGATAATTCTAGATAATGGTGATCTGTCTCCTGCGGGGTATGAAAAGCTGAAAAGATTATCCAGGAATGTCAGAGAGTGTTGTAGGGTTCATTAGTTGAAAAACCTTTTTCGAGTTGACTATTGAGAAAATTGTATGTATTCGGATAAATTAAATAGTTTAATTATACTTGGACTGATCACGATTCTTGCTACAAAAAAGAAACATGGAATCATTTTGGAAATTTTGGAACCAAAATAAATAATCATTTGATATGATTTCATAATAAATTAAATCCTTGCTCCAATCATGGAAGTTCTAACCCTTTCAATTCAAATTCGATCAGACTCGGGTGAAAAGTTGGCCCAGAGCGGAAAAGAATGTCTAGAACAGAGCATTATACAACTATATACTGATACTCAAAAATTTCTGAAATTTACCCTTTTTTCCTGAGAACGACGAAATCTACTTTTGTGGTCACGATTGTGTATCAATGGAATGCACAGGGTAGAGCTGAATCGGAACCATTGGGAAATTCCAATAAAATCTATCAAACTATCTTATTGGCCCTGGAGCCGTCGGTCAAGTCTGGTAAGATGCTAGTAGTGTTATATAGTCCTCTTCTGGGCCAACTTGTCCCACCTGGACCAACTTTACATGCCTCTTTCGGACCAACTAAATGTCCTCTTCTGGACCCAATTTTTACGCAATTTTTTTATTAACTTTTTTGGACCAACTTTTAATTGAAGTTGTAGTGGTAAGGCAGAGTGGAAAAGTTTTTAGGTGCGAAAAAGCGTGCGAAACATTTTTTTAACAAATTAAACTTTTATTTTTGATAATAGAAATTAAATTTTTACGTAAATGATAGCAGTATGGAATTTTAGATAAATTTTTTTAAACAAATTATAATCCCCGGCATCTTTCTTCCAGCATGTCCTATGGAACTTTTGTGAGTCTTTTAAGCTCTTTGAGAGCATAAGTCGCGAAAGAAAGATCGGATTTATCTTTAATAGCTAACATTTCTTTTAACATTGAATTTTCAGCTGCCAGTTTTTATTTTTCTTTAGCTTCTTTATTTAATGCTCGATCGAGTTCTTTCAACTTTTTTGTTATATTTTTTAACTTCGTGGTACCCATTCTGGTCAATCCCGTTCTTCAGCATATTGATCAGGACAGCTTGCACTACTGTTTTACATTTATCTTTTTCAGTTTCTCATACGATGAATAAGTTTCCATAAGGCTAAATAAATCTTTCACTTTCCCACCTAACGGCCCAGGTTGGAGCATTCTTTGGTAAAATCTCTCGATGGGGTTTGTTGATAGAGATGGTGATGGAGATGATGAGGAACTACTCTTTGTAAGTCGAGACCCGGACAAAAGTTTGTCCAGAGTGAACACTTTGGTTTAGAAAGAGAAAAAATTGAGCAAAAAATTGGTCCAGAAGAAGACATTTAGTTGGTCCAGAAGAGGACATTTAGTTGGTCCAGAAGAGGACATTTAGTTGGTCCAGAAGAGGACATTTAGTTGGTCCAGAAGAGGCATGTAAAGTTGGTCCAGGTGGGACAAGCTGGTCCTGCAGAGGACTATATAACACTACTGATGCTAAATTATTTTGTCCCTAATTATTGGTCTGATTATGTACCTAGCTGAATAGAACTATTTTTCAATTTGTAAATTTTTGTAAATTATTCAACTGTAAGTTAGTGTAATATCATACTAATTGCAGCAAAATCTTGAAAATGAATATGTAAAGTAGATAAAAGATAATAAATTGTCCGATAAATCAAAGTCTTTAGGCTCGAGATTTTTGGAATGAAAGGGAACCTGTGTACCTGAAAAGGAAACAAAAACGTTCAAATTGTTCGATCAATCTTCACATTTAAACAATCGATCATTTTGATCAATCAATCAGATTGTAACAACTGAAAGATGAACTCAACATCAAGGTTTATCAATTCATTGTTAACCTCTTCAGGATTTACTTGCTTTGTTTTTTTCATCCTTTCGATTCTTTACTTAATCTCATTGCATGAATCAATCAAGATCAAATCTGTTGAATATTCATTCAGAGAGTTTCATGAAATTTCAAAACAAAACTTCAAGCAGCATTTTGAAACTTAATTCAAAAAACTTGAAGAAATCAAAATGTGTTCAATTTACCAAGAATGAAAACATTCAAAATAACATTTTTTGCTATTAATCATCAGATAATGAATTAACCAAATAAGTTGAATTGCCTTGAATAATCCTTGTTAATGCTATCAAATTGAAGTTGTTTTTTTTGTCAAAATCAGTTCAATGAACAGAGATTGAATCAACTTAAGAATATCAATTAAACATTTCAATGCAGAATCAATTGCTAATTAGAAACGGTGTAACAATTTCAATTAAAAGACGATAATCATTCTGAGGTTGGCATTTTTTCATTCAACTCTCAACTGATCAACTCGATGCAATTTGCCTAATCCAGCAAAAATGCAGGTAAAGAAGTGAAGAAATTAAAAAAAGATGAAAATTTCTCAAGGAATTTGCTATTATTATAAATTGAGAAGCAAAAGTTTAAAGTGAATGTTATAAATAATATTGGCTTCCATGTTCAACAAATAGCCACTTAAACAAGTCTAAGAGTTTTCCTCATTTTTCCAAATTTCCACTCTTCTGTTTTGATTCTGTAAAATTTGTTGCAAGTAAAACGGCGATGATAATGATAATGATGATGATGAAGTAAAGTCAAGCACAAAATTAATGTAGGATAACAAAAGGAAAGAGAAGAAAAGGAGAAAAGATGAAGATGAAAAGATGAAGGTGCAAAAAAAAGAGATTGAAAGAGTTGAAAGTTTAGTTGGTATTAAAGCTAAATACAGACTAATGGGTTGTTTAACTTGGAGTAAGTGATGAAGATGAAAAAGGTAGATGATGATGATTGTGATCAGGATGAGGATGGTGATGATGAAAGATGAATGTAATGGGTACTACTTATGGTTACAACTGTTTGTTGTATTTGTTATTAGCCATGGTTGGTTATAAGTTCAATGTTGAATGAGTCCTTTGAGGGAATCAGAATGACGTTATACGAGCTAAAGAAGAAAATGATAATGATGATGAGGATGATTGGGATGATGAAAAGTTTGTATGAGAAGAGAATGAGAAACTCCATTTTTTTGCTCCATCCATTGAAATAGAATACGAAAGATAAATATATATAAAGAAAAGTTTTTTTCTTCCCTTTGATCAGTCATTTTTTTCCCTTCCTAGTAATACAATTAAATCTATCATCAGCCTCATGAATTGTTTGCAAGTTTCCATGAAAAATGGTTCATTTTGGGTGAAAGTGTTTTGTTTCACGGTTCAATTGGGCAAAAATGGCAACGTTTTATCAAGAAAATGAGTTTCACCGAAAACAATGACCTACTAAACAAATAAAAGTAAATTTTTTAGTCAACGAATGTTGCATTGAAAAAGGCTGGAAAATGTACTAATAAGTTCAGTGAAAAGACGATGAAAAGGATGAAAGGAGATTCGAGATGGAAATGAAAATTATTTAGTTCTGGTTCTTATTGTGTGCTTCATCTTGTTCATTGAGAATTTGTTGAGCTGAAAACTTTGCGAATTCTAATCAAGTTTGGACAATTAAAAGTGTGTTCTTCAAAAAATTTTACTTTCTTATCTTTGTTAGTCAAGATCTCAAACTTTTTTGAGAAGAGATTCGACTATCAGGATCACAATTTTTTCCCCTTCTTTCTGGCTTCTTAGTTTCGAGATTTGGAGGTCAAAGTCTTATGTAGTAGTCTTATGAACTTTTGAATGCTTGATTCAAAAGTGACTGAAAATTTGACTGCAGATTTCGGTAACAGCTTCGCAAATCATCTGTTTCACATTGAAAAAGTAAAGCAGAGCTCCGTTTGATTTACCCAGCCAGCACCGAGAGGAAGCTGTTTTGCTAACCTCTGGACAGTTTAACGGATCAAACGGATTACCATTGCCTACCGGGGTTGGCATGCAATATAAAAATTGTCTACGAAATTCGTAGAAACACACCGAGATATAAATTTTGTTCCTAATTGTGTCAACGTTGAGAGAAATCATGCTATTCCAAAGAATTTACAAGATAAAATGATTAGTACACAATAGATGAGCACTGATTGATTTGATAATTCAGTTTCCATTGAAGTGGAAGCTTTCAATGAGGAAAAACAATGGGTAATAAGATGAATGATTAGATAGTGGAAAAAGTTGTGTTAAAATATGAATATCAACAGATTTCAGAGTATAATTCCTTGGTGAAGACTTGTTCGACATTTTATGAAACATGTTTTCCCTAATTGTGATCGTGTTTCTTCTTTCAGATCAATATTCAACTGTGGCCGTAAATACTTGCAATGATGAGTGCTTAAGTAAAACCTATTGCATCTCAAGAGATGGTACCAGTGTTTGTTCAAAGGATAACCTTTTTTCAGCGGTTTTTACAATGGATCAAGTTGACAACCAACTCTTTTTCAGTTTGTCTCTAACTGAATATCAAATTGTCACTAACGAAACGCATCATCATTTTGAATTGATCTTGTCCAGTGGATCATCAACTACAACATATTATTGTAAATTGCATGCACACCAACCTCTTTCATTTGTATTTCAAAACAACAACCAGTTGGCTGCAGGATCAAGTCAATACATAAACAACGATCTACAATGTAATTGGAAGGTAACTAAATCGAGCAAAATCTGGCCATTTAATTGGAAAGCTGATTATAAGCACATTATTGCGTCAAAACATGTATCTTTGACTTTAAAATATCAAGACATTAATTATGGATCAAGAAGTGTCGTCCTTGCCAATGATTCAAGTGAACTACCTTTTTATCGACTTCAATCACTTAAATGCTGCAACAAAGTTCGTGAATCGGACAAATTTATATTCACTTTTCATCAGAAAGATGATCACATCAACTATTACTTTCAACTATTTCATTCTAGTTCTGCTGACGATATTCTGATATCATTTACCAATCCGAATGGACTCAAACTCGTATTTACATGTAATCGTGAAAAGTACTCGCTAACCAGTTTGATTCAAGAAGGCACTTTTGTGACTCCAGTAAGAGAACTGTTCAATGCAAGAGTCGATGATTCCTCCTGTTCTTGGACAACACCATTATGTTTATCATATGATACAAACCAGTTGGAGTTACTAGCTGGTAGCTTTGATTTAAAAGTAACTTCAGATAATGTCGTCTTATATGCTGAAAGAAATGTTCGGTTTGAAAGGATTGCAGAAGTGTCACCGTCCAGTGGTCAATCATCTCTAACACCTTTGACATTCATCACATTAATATCTACTTACTACCTTCAACTCATTCTAAGTAAAGTCTTGGGCTCATGACTAAGGTTATGCAGTCAAATTTGGAACACATGAATGGATAAAATATCTAATCGAATCAAATTATCGATAAATGCCTGAAATTGTGGGGGAACTCTGATGAAAATTGAGATAATTTTATTGTATATAAACAGAAGATACCAGAAATAATCTTATAATTTGAAATCTTTACTAATAAAGATGAGAGAGTGAACATTTTTGGAAACCCTCCTTTGGTGCTTTAAGATGATGAGATCATGTTAATGATGATGATAATGATGGGGATAAGGATAATGATAATGGAAGTGAAAAATAGAGAATAAAAAATGAAAATTGTTTGCAGACAAAATACCCTTTCAAAGAGCAACTTTGATGCTGCAAGAGCTGTTGAATCAGGTTGATGGATTTGTCAGTTTCGGCTTGACCAATTTTGGATGTTTTGTAAAATGAACAAAGCTGTGAGCCTAAAAACGGAAATGAAATTCATGACAAAATAATGATGAAGATGTGGTTGGTGAAGGTCAAAAGACAAACACAAATGTGCATGTTGTGTGACGTAAAAAGTACCCCTACTATAGTCAAAATTTGATCCTATAAGAGTGACTTTGTTAGGTTGAAAGATTCATGAGTTTCGGCTTGATCGAGCTTACCTTTGACGAGTGAAAAAATACTATGATAAAAAATGATGATGAAGATGGCCAGCTAAAAGTGACTAACTATTGAGGGGAAAAAAATATGAACAGTTTGGTTTCACTTTTCTCTGTCTACAGAGATGAAGATATGATGATAAGTGAGCTTCCTTGTAATGATGATAATACATTTATATTGAAAGTGTTGCTGGTTTTCTTGGAGTGAGCTCAGTTGAAATGTTTATAGTAAAAGTAGTATTCAGTGAGAGTTTATCATTGAACATGCTGAGTCTATTCTGTCTGTTTAGTTTCACTCCATCATCATCATGATCATCATCCAAATTATCACCAAAAGCAAGCTCTAATTGAATGCGAAACATCAACAAGCAAAGAACAACATTTGTTTTTCCTCTCTTCTTCTCTTTTCTTCTCCGTCTTTCCTCTTCTCTCCAATGTTCAATTGTCTAGATAATTGTGATTAACTTCAATTGTTTTTGCAAATAATGTACCAACTAAACCGCACAACAACCAACAAAGTGTTTCTTTACGTTTAAATGTTCCTCTGAAAAAAACAAAACACAACCTCAACCAACATTAGCATAACAAAAGGATATTTTTTAAGACCAAATCAACAGTTAAATGTAAGTTAACCTTTCAACCAATTTTCACTCCAATCAAAGCACAGATTGAAAATTGAAGTAAAAGTGAAATCTAAAGAAAAATGAAAACTCAATATTCACATTAAACCTAAATGTAACCCAAAATTGGCCATCAAAGTGAATCATTTATAGCTTCAATTATCATTTTATGAGTGACTTTTGAATAGAAGGAGAAAAACGATGAAATTGAAAAATGGAATGAAAATGTTGACGAAATTTTTCTCATGTCTTCACCGCAAGGGATGAGGAAACAATGGATGATGAAAATGATGCCAAATGAAAATCAATTGTATTCCATAGAAACTCATCTACATTGCTCTTTATGTTTCTCATCATCATCAAGATATTAGTTTTGCTTTTATACGCCATTTTGGTGAGACAAAAATACGATAAGAGTTTACTGGAAAAATAAAGATGATCATCTCATGAAGCAAGGCTAGCAAAAACAAGTTGAAACCATTGCATGGAAAAGGCTTGGAACAAGGTTAAGACAAGTTTAAAGGTTCGTTGGGTTCGTTGCGATACTTCTGCTTCTCTTGTTCAACAATTTGATGGATAAAAAAGTAGCAAGTAAAGAATGGAAAAGATTTTTGTCTTTACTTTTGTGTTCATCTTTTTTTTCCTGTGCTTCCCTTTTCCCTTAAAGACACATTTTTACATCAATAAATATCTAAATGTCTAAATGTAACTTTGATATGAAGGAATGAGAAGGAAGAAGAAAAAATGGTTTCAAGAATGAAAAACAAGAAATATAATGGAAAAGTTGAATTGATACAAATTGATGCAATTTCATGAGACATGGTAAAGATGATGAAGATTATCTGAGAGGAAAGAAAAGGTAAAAAAATTAAATTTTTCCTTCTCTTCTCTGCCTCTCAATATTGAATCGATTTAAATGGTTCACTTGACATTAATTTCAATATCATATTAGCATTGTTATTATCATCATATTTCACTGCCAGTAATTACAGGTTGTACTTAGATGCATAATCAGGGTTAAATGAGATAAACTTGAGTTATTACCTTGAATCAAGTTGAATAACCTTCTTTCAGTAAGATGAGTTTTCCTTGAATTCACTTTCAATTTACCTTTTTTTAAGCATTGTTATTAATAGCTGTCGTTGCAGGTAAAAGTGAGTTGGAGTCAAAGTTGATCAGTCAATATTAAATTGGTCCAATGTTTGCTTTTGACAGTTTTAATGTTAATCATGTTTTTGTTCATTCTTGATCAATCATTCAAGTTTTTCATCTTTTCTTCTTAACTTTCAATGGGTGGATTCAACTGATTAATCATGAGTTGTTGAAGTTATCAACTAATGCCTAGTCTTACATGGCTCGTAATTATTATCATTTCATCGTTTAAAGTGTGATTAAAATGGACTGATTGATTTAGCCAGCAAAAATTCATTTATCAGGTTATCATGATGATGAAGCACTCCCAGTTTGGTAACGATGTTTAATCATGGAAAAGATTAATTTTTTAAAAAACAATTCTTGACGTGATAACTTTTTTTCACCAACCATTTGATATTCAATGTGTGTTTAGAGATTAACTCAAGTTTGGTTATAAATACTTTTGCTCTGGGAGGGAAAGGGAATGGATAATGAATGGTTATCATTTCTGTCCTGTTAATTGTTAATCTATACATTAATGATGTAGAACCAAAGAATTTGGACGAGAAAATCTAACGACTTGCAAGATTAGTTCAATGTCAGACAGCAAATCTAGTGAAAGTCATCAAGACATGTAGAATGTAGAAAATGTAAAATTTTTTTATTTGGTGAAAAAATATTTTGTGAAAGAAAAATTCATTAGTGAAAATGCAGCTTCATTCAAAATTGTTCCTCACTAGTATTACCTACTCGGATAATCAAAGTACACGAAGCACAGTTTATTGTTATGAGGTGAGTTTAGAAGCTTATCAAATCTCAACTTATTATTATAGTAAAATTATGCAAATGTTTCTTTCTAAATCAAATTACGAAGATTCCTCCAAAATCAAGTGTGAGTTTTGCCAGGGAAAAAACAATAATTTTAATGCGTAATACAAATAAGAACAAAATTTTCATCTTTTGAATATTTTGAATAGTTTTCTATTCATCGTCATGAACATTATATTTCAATTTATGAGCAATTTAGGTATGTGCCTCGGCTGAGTTGAAAAGGCTTTCATGTGTTGCGAGAGATTCATTAATAACGCTCTTCATATCAACAGCTATAGCGTGGCAAGATTGTAGAGTACGCTTAATCTAATTTGATCACGATTAAATGACTTTGAGCGTTTAAAAGCATACTGCGGGCAAACGAATGCGTTTATTTGTCAAGTTTATTTGCATTTTAAAATAAAATGGTACAAAATCATAGAATATTTTCCTTATGGTAACCTGTGCGGAAGTATTTCTAGACTAATTGATTGAATTGATTTAACATATTTATCTTTAATGTTTTGAACTTTTTTTCGGAAATACATTGTCTGGGATTAGAGGCTTTCTCTAATATAAGTTAATCCTTTCTCAGAAGCGGAATCGACTTTGTACTCAAGATTTTTCATGAGGCTCTTAAAATATGGAATTTCAAATTTTTTCACTTCTTTTTTTATCTTATTGATTAATTCCTGGGTATTTTGGGCCACGAATCCGCCAACATAGACTTAAGACTGTAGATGACTCCAAAATCTCCCGATAGGTCTAAGTTGAGGCACATTGGGGGATTAGAAGCCTTTGGTACGACCTTGATTTCAAGTTCATTTAACGCGCGCAAAGTTTTTGCTGAATAATGGGAAGTTGCTAAATCTGGCCAGAATATTATCTTTTTGTTTTCATGTTTCTCATCAATGAATCGCGATAATCGCTTTTTTATGCACTCTTTAATATAGAGATCAGATTCAAGGCCCCCTTTGAAACATGAAAATAGATTTGAGAGATTCTGTTAGCCGAAATTGCCGCCCAAACGAGTAATTTCCTAGTAAATTCAGATTTGAATCTAAATTTTATTTCATCTGAAACAGATTCTTCATTAGTTGATGAGTAGAATCGGCCACTATGAAAATCATGACCATTCAAATCAAAATATGTTTCATCGTCCATATTCACCATACGATGATTCAATTCATTTTTCAATCGAGGCAATCTTTCATTGCTGACATCCTCTTGTTTTTTTGAAACTTTCGGAACTTTTTTGCGTAATTTGACCTTAATATCCAATTTTTGCAATATTCTTTTTGCAGTATGGTCGTCTAGATTTAATTTCCGACCAATAGCTCGATACCCAGGGAAGATCTTGTTATAAGTAATTTTTAGCCCTTGATTACGCGATTTCGATGTTAATTTGATTTGAGGTTGACCTGCACGATACTATGTAAAATTTTCAATATCATTGGTCAAATAATTGTAATATTTATAAGATGTAGCCTTAGGAACACCAGTGTAGACATGAGACTTTTTAATCCCCAAAATTTATGATTTTGTTTGTTTATTTGACCATGAAGAACTGGGCTATTCCGCTAACTTTTACGGCGGTCTGCAGAAATAACTTCAGAACTGTTCATGCTACAGATCTCAGATTCATAGCATCAGCTTCCACAGATTGAACAACCATAAGTTTGAGCGCTCAAAGTCAACAACAAAAACTTACAAGAAACTAAAAAAATTATTAAAAATAAAAACACTTATATTATCAGGATAACAACGACCAGAAAACATACGAAACGTGGATTGGTAGGTTTTACCCACTTGATTACCTTTGAAACTGAATATTTTACTGACAAAGATAGGGATGAGCCCTGCAGCAATTGTAGCAATAGCGATTGTAATCCGTCTGATTCTGTAAATTCGTCAGCAACGATAAAGTCGAACGAATCGTCCAGGAGAGAAAAAGAAAACTGATTATAAGGCAAACTAGGATTAAACACTTTAAGATTAGCACAAAGTATGTTAATAAAGGTTATCTTTCCACAGTCTGGAGGCCCCTGTAGATATAACTGAGGCCTCTTGTAGTGTCACCAGCCTGTGTCGTTCCATCCATGCCACCAACTAAGTGTGTTGTTGACCCATACACTGAATCCATTATATACCCACTCGGGTAATCGGATAGGATTTATCTTCTCGATAAATTCGTCACTTTTCACTTCTGAATATAATCTCTCAAGAAATCGATATTGTTGCCATTTGTTCACAACAAAAGGATCGTTTAACTTAAATTTACTAGTCTTTCTAATCCACTGTGTTGTTTTATAATAATTTTAGAAATGGCTCTCGGGTCTGTGAATGAAGTATACCACTATCGTTTTTAAAGCAGTAAATTGAGAAGTTTCTGTAAGATGATTTCTGATCGAATTTAACATGAATTGTTTCAGTGTACAGAAATTTCTCAATCAACTATGTTTTGATGGCATCTGTTAATTGTTCACCATCAACCTTTTCAGGTAATCTAAATGTAAAATGAATATGCTTACCTATTGCTGAGTTTTCCTCACCAATACGATATACAGCTTCGTTAATTTCAGGGAACAAAGACTTAATTATCTCGTTGTAGATATCACTCTCAGTAATATTAAACCTGTCGCTATGCTGAATAGTGACTAAATAAACTGTACCCTTATTCGGAGGAGCCATTTCTCTTTATGTTAGCGTATCTGTAACCTCTTAGGATTGTGGTTACAGATGGATACACGTGGCTCATTGGTTTGTGCGTTAAACCCTCGACCGGCCATTTATAAACTTCGTTAAAATCTCTTGAGAGTCATTCCTTGTAACCCGCTAAAGTAATAAACCTCACTCAATCTTTAAAAAGATAAAGTAGTTGACTTATTTTCTGTGAAACTCTGATTGTGCATCACAATATTTAAAATTGCAGAATGATTTTCATAATAGTTCTCTTAGCTTAGGGGCACTTAGGTAATTTCTGGGACAGGGTTAGTTATTCGATTACTGAGACATACTTGATTTTTGGGACAAAATAAAACAAAGAAATATAACAAGCATGAAATTTATTGATCAAATGCAGTGAAATTTAGCTATTATTGAATGTGTGTATTTACGTATATCTATAATGACCTGGACGAGGCCGGGGATTCCTGCCGCGGAATTCCAACGGCCTTGTTCAGCTCTGCATCTATGTAAGCTATGTATAGTTGTTGCTCAACAATAGAGTTTTGAGTGACTCGATAATTTCGTTTTTTGAGAGATCTGGTCCTCCTGTTGTCTAGTTATTTCCAATAACTCCTCGGCATCGCTAATAAGACTTTCTGCTTCACCAGTGACTTCAGAATAGTTTCCCTGCATCTCGGCGAGTTCAGTCTATAAGTTTAAAATCTCACTTTTTTCAATAACAGCTTGGTTGGCAAACATTTTATTCTCCTGTTTTAAATAACGTTTTTTTCTCCTTGATCAAAAGTTCCTTTGCCTTGGTGTCTACCAATGTTTAACCTAACGCTTTTATAGAAGCGATTGCTCTTGCAATATGAGCAGGTTGATTTTCTCCAATATATCGCTCAACGCTGAATCTGTTGGTTTTAAAGATCAAAGGCTTGTCTGTAAGAAGTTGAGGAGTAATTTCTTATTCAGATTTTTGAGTGAAATGCATGATTTCCATTTAATTTTCCTGCGCCCAACATGAAGAGTAAAATTTAGCTGAGTAAAGATATTTTAAAGTGTTTAGTGGATAGCTCAATGATAAATAGAAGAAATTTCATTTTTTCAGAATCGTTGCAAATCAAACATGTTTCAAAACGGTTAAATAATCATGTTTATCATGCAAGTTATCAATAAGCTCTGGATTAAATTGCTCAAGTCCGCGATTCAGTCGAGTACATGAACAATTGTCAATAAGCGCAATTGTCAAAAGAAACTTGTGTTTCCAACAACTTTTATGGTCATCATGAACCAAAATTTACTGTTGCTATGAACTTGTGAATCACCAGCAATAGACATGATAAGCATGATTAATATGTTCCTAATAATCTTCAAAATCATAGCTCTAGACCATAAATCCATATTTATTTCAGAGATAAAATAATTTGCTCGGTATAATCGTTCCAGAATTGTTAGATTTTCCTTTGGCAGACATTTTTAAGAGTGAAACATTTCCTCATTTCAATTTAATCTTTGATTCATTTCAAGATTGAGTTTTGCAAGATTCAATTTTCATATCGTTTGTTTGACCAAGTTGATGACATTTTGAAATTGCGTCTTTCTCTTGGTTTCCATTTTTTGCTCAAAACTATTCAACTCATCATAAAAGTGTCCATGATGGCTCGGATAAAATGTTAGACCTTATGCAATGGAAAGTATCAAAAATTTCTTTCTTTCCATGGTTTCAGATTTAATCAGGAAAAGAGGTGAAAAGGTTAAAGAAAGATTCCATTGAGAATATCATATCGATATTATTTGAATTTTTTTCATCTGGTTCTGCTTCTTTTCTCATTCCCAGACACAATCTATTGAAGCATAATATTGACGCAATAAAGTAAAAGTGATGATAATGATAATGAGCAAGATATTAATGAAAATGAGTTTGATGAGCCAAATGCAAGTGTTAAATGGGAATAACCAAGAAATGTGTAATCCAGTTCATGGAATGGCTGGGAGTGAGAATGAACGCTTCAGGGTAAACCAAGTTCTTTATGCCTTTGAGCATCCATTATAATCTATATTACTGTATTATTACTTGTAAGACTCTTTAATCATTAACATGTTATTACTTATTACCAACCAAATTCCGTGGAAAAAGACAAAAAAATATTGAGTCTCTTATTCTTGATTGTCTTTACATGACCCAATATCAGTCAGATAAAGGAACAGTAACTGTTGATATTGGTAAATTGGGTGAAATAGAAAAGGTGAAAAAACAATTTTTCATGGCAAATAGTGAAAATTTTGTTCCAATTTTCGGTTGAATATTTTTCTTTTTGATTTGTTTCTTCTGAACTCAAAGGTAGAAAAAAATATTTTGTTGAAATTGAATAGTTTATTTCATGATTATTATACCATTTGGAGAGTGGAAAAGCTTGGAATTGAAAATGAAATTCCCAAACGAATTGATTGAAAAATGTTTATTTCAAGCCAACATTTGTTTTCTGTCAATTATTTCTTTATCATTTTAAACAGAATCATGATAATGACAGAGCAAAAAGAAAAGGTTCAAGATGAGCAAATTTATCTGTTCCAACATTATGATGAATAGCGAGAAGAAAAAGATAAATTATCATTTAATGATTCAGAAATTTGATCTTCATCAATATTTTAGTGGCGAAAATAGAAAAAAAGCAAATTCTGAAAATTGATGAAATAATGAAAAGAATATGAATTTTCAAGTTGAAACTAAAAATGGCAACACAAAGTTTCGTTAAAAATTGATTGAATCGATAAAGAAAATTTTGAAATTCCTTGTTTTTCGTTGGTTCAATATTTTTCACTCCCAGCAGATAGAAACAAGTTTTTCACTTTAAAATGAATAACTCATGTTTCTAAACAATTATCACATGCAATATGTAAAAGTGTGATGAGTTTGTTTCTAGATTTTTTTCCCTTCTCTCATCATATTCAGGCGATTTAATTGTGCTATCGATTATTTAATAGATTATTCCCAGTTGAATATTATCGCTAATGATTTCGATGATGATATAAAAGGAATATAAAGATTTTCGGTTAAAAAAGGTTAAAGGAATAATCTGAAAATTTTGTGATTCTTTTTTTTGCTTCTTTCAACGATTTACAGTGATTCCATTGAAGAGCAAATCTTTTCCTTTTCTCATTCATTTTCCTTTCTATCTTGAATTTCCTTGAGGGAATTAAATTGACCAAGAATAATTGATCATCAACACGATTCAGATAATACATTTACCATATTATTTTTACCATGGTTCATGTTCAACATTTAATAGGAAGAAGAAGGATAAAAGAAAAGAATGGGGAGAAAATATAATACAATATTGAGATGAAGTCAATGCAATAACCTATCATTTGTGAAGTTGATGGTTAATTATCTGAGATGATAACATACTCCAAATAAGAAATGAAATAAATACATTTGAGTGGTAATAACTCAATTTTGCTGCTAATTTACTAACAGCTTCAAGTAACATTTGTTTTCAGCTATTGAAATTTGTCAACTTTGCCATTTTTGTCAAATTAAATACTCTTGGCTTTACCACTAAATTAATTCAACTTTACGGTTACAATCCAAGGCAGATGGATACTGTAATAATATATAATAATCAAATGTAAATTCACCTTAAATTCAGTTTTATTCCAATAAATATGATGATTGATGAGAAGAGTAAATATTAGTTGATTATATGAATAAGTGTCCAAGTCAATAGTGATTACATCGGGAAGCTCATTAATAAGCGATAACAAGTTTGTTGGACCTTTTCGATAGGTTAAATGTGATAGATTTTGTGTGGAGTTACTTTGATTTTACAGAAGTTAAAGACATCTAACGCTATCCACTCAAAAGCGGCGAGTGGTGTCTTTAAATGCATGAAATAATTTTCAAGTTCGACGAGATTGGACGTATTGCAGAAACTTGACTTTCGCGTCAAGTGTAGGGATTTTGTAGGAACATTAATTGGAGTCCATTAGTGCAATTAAAAAGTTTATAAACTTATTTAGGGAAGTCAAACGGATGTTTCTGTGCAAGAGGTCACTTCAATTCACGCACAAGTTATTTCTTTTGAAGAAGATAATAGAGAATGAGCTGAACTCAGAATTATGTGATTTTTTGTTATGATAACATTAGATGTGCTAATGTTCTGAGACGAATTATTAGTTCGAAAGTTTTTCATGTTATTCTATGCGTTAGTTTTGAATAGAAACTGAAAGCTTTCAAGGGATAGTATTTTGATGGAATAACTCAGTACTTTATATCATGGATAACTTTTGAGCCACTAACAAATTCAGCGAAAAATGCATTTACGATGATTTCACTAGTTTCGAATTTCGAACAGTTTGACTATTTTTTCACGCGCGCTGGATATTTGATATAGGGTATGAAAAAAAACGCTGTATTCTGTAGGAAGACTCAGAACACAGAGCTTTTATATAGCAGATTTATATACTGCTGAATAGGTTAGGTCCACAGTTAGGTTATTCGTTATATTCATGAATGGAAGATAGTAAGCTACAGATCTCAGGCTGGGCTTGAACTCGGATTATATCGGTGATGAGCAAGCATGCAGTTGAATGGCTATCAAGCCTGAGACAAATAAAAGTGAGTTGAAATGGTGGTAGATGAAAAGGCTCCTTGAAAGCGTCATCTGTTGCTTATCATCAACACCATTTTCTTGTTTGACCACTTTTGCTTTCCATACTGTAATTGGTTACACTTAGTAAAACTTAGTAAATCCATAATCAAACAAATTAAAGTTTAATGGCAGTAATGGCAGTAAGTGCCATCATTCGAATCGCAAGCTTCAACTCCTTGTAATAATTCGTGTTGATTATTATTCTGATCCAGACTTCTTGCAAGCGGGATATCCTGTATCTACATTCATAAGATTGATTTGCCACAGAAGCTAGTTCTACTAATGGCGAGAAGAGAGAAAAATCCTAGACAACCAGAAAGATTGAAATCTAGAGACAAAATGACTTATTTGTGACCGTGAGATATCTTGATGATACTGGGTGGTGGCAGTTAATGATGAACACTTTGCTTGTAGTCAGCTGTCTTATGATGTCGGATTTGCATAGCCACGCATGCTCAGTATTAATTTTTTGTTTTAAGCTATTGATAAATACGCTATTGCCAAGCCTGATTCAAATATACAACTACTAGGTCAGACGAGCGCCCATGGAAAGCGTGGCGTTGGTGATATACTACCGGCGTTGGTGGTGATATGTTTTTCAGTTTTGAGCTATATCAATATATATACTTGGCATAACTATGAATCCAAAAAGTACATCCAGCAATTTTGAATGACCTTCAAATGACCTCTGTAGGTCATAGGTTGAAATCTCGAAAAATGACGTCCAATGACCTTTCAAAGTGAGTGAATTAAAGATACTTACAAAAAAACATTCATATCAAGTTAAAGTCATCTCGCAAAGCGGTTCGTCTGTAACCGTGTTTAAAACAAGCAAGCAGTGAATTTCAAAATAGCATAGTTGTTTAAATCTGCATCAGAAGATCATATTTAGAAGTCAATATACGACTTGATTGATGGATGTAGTTATTCTGTTAGCGAAAATTCATTGTAGAAATGTTTTGAACGATTTTGCAGCTCTAAACTTTTTTCATCCGATTTCTTTGATAACTGGAAGTAGAAAATAAGTTTCATTTTTGTGTATCATTGTATTAGAACTAGTTGAACTCAATGAATATCTGCATAATTTTCCGAAGATTATACCATGAAATGCATTGGCAACTCAAGAAGAGAAATTAATGGAAAATATATTCACTTCTTTATTTAAATTCCTCGAACCCTTTCTCACTTTTTGTTTCTCATTCTTGCTCATTTTCCAATTCCCATTCCCATTATTCTTCCCTCATTTCAATGGATTTTCATCGGATTATCAAAAGATGATATATCTTAAGCAAATGAAACAAAAACAGAGAGCTATTCACAATCCTTGCGAATCCAAAGAAAAGCTATTTCACTTTCGAAATGTAAATTAAAATCTCCATCCAACTCGCACACCCAACTCATACAATTTAGTTTCATCGAGTTGCTTATAAATTGCATCTTCATTCCTACTCATTACCTCTTCAGTATCAGATCAAAGTAAAACTCAATTTGACGTGAAAAGACGTTGATTTCAATTACAATCTGTGCAATTAGTGTTTTTATCAATTGATTGGCAATTAATTTTATTTCTTATTTTCAACAGGTAATCAATGTGAATCATGTTTCTCACTCACCATAAAATTTATAATGTGTTACACTTGAATGTTTTCCCGTGAAATGATATGGATCCACTTCAACATGGATTTAAAGTGATTTGCATCAATTAAATTGGAAACTTGAATTGTGCCAAAGAGTCAAATTGAGCTTTGTTTATCCTTCATCACATCCAAAGTGGATCAAGATGCAGTTAATCAGCAGCTATTCAAATATCAGTGTTGATATTGAGACTCCAATTTATGACAATTTAACATCAAATCTAATCTGTTTCAAAGAGCATGGAAGTAAGTAAATATGAAAGCGTTTAAATGTTGACAAAAAAAGGTTCAGTTGTGTCAACTGTTGTGATGATAAAATGAAGGATGAAAATGAAATCAACTCACAAGTTTACATTTGACATAAAAAGGATTAGACTTTTCATTTGCTCTTTTTTCCTGCTTTTGTTTTTATTGCCATTGTTTTATCATTATGTTTGCTCAGATTATTCATCGTGCTGGTTTGAAGAGGAATTACAGTCAAACATTATTCCTCGTCCCTATGAATGGATTTTTATAACTCTTCATACTCTAGTCTTTATCATTGGATTAACTGGGAATGCGTTGATTTGCCTTTTTGTCTACCGTAATCGCCACCTACGAAATGTTACAAATTACTTTATCGTTAACCTTGCTGTTGCCGATTTCCTGGTTATATTGATTTGCTTGCCACCCACAGTTTTATGGGATATAACCAACACCTGGTTCTTTGGTGACCTCATGTGCAAACTAGTCGTCTATTTCCAGGTAATTCAATTCAATCATTTACTATTGTAACTGTTGACTAGTTTCATCACTGTTACAATCATATTACAATCTTTGATTTTATGCTCACTTTTGTTTTGGTAAAAAGGGAAAAATTTTATTTCTACTTTTTGCAAACATTAGCACTTCTGGACTAAAATCTTAGTGCGGTCGAAGAATACGAACATTTTATCGATACAATAGTTTTACTGAGTCAATGAAGAGTTGGACCTTTGGAGATTGACGAAGATTCAATTTATCTTAGGGATGAGAATGATAGATTGATAACCAGAAAAGTTTTATTGTACTAAACTGGCACTACCGGAAGGTGTATTTTACTCAAAAGAGCCATGAAACTTTTATCATTTTTTATCGAAAATCATGGTCAAAGACTGAGTTTCCGAATCTCGAAATTTCCAATGACAGCTAATTAATCAGTACTATTCATGTTACGTTGCCTCAAAATTTTAGCTGCTTGGCAACACAAACACGGAAAAGATTGTAAAATGAAAAGAGATGAAAGTACAATATGATAAGGACAAGTACAGTATTAATGACATCATGTATTTCATGAGGATCGCCAAATCCAATTCAAGTTGATTTCTCATTTATAGTTAAATCTCAAGCAATCAATAGTTAAAGAATGGAATTGAATTGATTCAAACAGATATTCTGTATATGAAAGATCGATTGAAGTGACAACCAGAAGTGATGTACTCATTAGTGAACTAATATTGCTAATATAAAGTTTTCGTGCAACACTCAACTCGAATCTTTTTTTTCGATTATTCATTTTTTCATTTTCCAAAACAATATTTTACTTCTTTTTCTTGTCCGGATTAAATCAGTCTTCAATTGAAATGGTTGATAACTAGTGATTAAATAGCGTACATTGTTTTAGCTGGGAATGAGCATACTTTCCGATTGAGCATTCAACAAGTCGTGAAATGAGGTTAAATGAAAGAACTAATAAGCTCATCAATTGTCATGGCTTTTCAAAGCTCTCTTGAACAAAAGACGAGATTAAAGGTTAAAAAGTTCTGAACAAAAGGTAAATAGAGGAAACAAAAACAGATTGGCATTGTTGAATCAGTTTCACTCTGTGATGCATGAAAATTAAATAATTAAAAGGCATTACAAGATTAGTATTAATGCCATTAAAAGAGAGTAAAAATCAGTTTCCCCGAAGATTCAGGTAACAACACCTTTCCAATTGTTTAATAAAAAGCGTATTTTTTCATTTCCATGGAAAAGCTACTCAACTCATTTACCCTGAAGGTAAATTGATTTTACTCGATGTTGCGCTTTACTTACAAGTAAAGTGAAGATTGAAAAAAATCGAAGATGAAAATAATGATATTTTATGATTGTGTTTATATTACATGTTGCTGATAACATTTTCTTGATGATAACAATTTATTATTATTATTTGTTAACTTGGATGGGAAACATATAAATGATGATATAAACGATTCTTGTTTTTCCTTAAAGAATAAATAACGGAATTTCATATTCAATTGATGAACCGGAATTGGTTCTTGAATGTTGCTCAGTTATGATTAACTTTATTATCTGAATAAAAATGTCAACTTATTTAATATTTATCTTTCCATTGAACTTCAAGTGTAAATATTAATTTTAATGAAAGAAATGAAAAGAATGGCAAAAAAGCAAAAAGCAAATTTTTTCCCATTTCTTTTTTACTTCATGAGAAGCCAAGTTTCCTGACAAATTCAGAAGAATCATGAGCTACAATGGAAGAAAAGCTGAACAAAAGTGGACACAAAAAGAGAAGAATCTGAATTTCTTTCTATACTTCAGTTCATCTCAGAATTCAACTTGAACTTCAGTCTTTTATTATCAAGATGAAGCTGACTTTGAATACAATTGAGGTCAGATAAAGTTGTTGGCGTCTCAGTTTGACTCTAATTTCATCTCGATTCTCATCTGTTTTTGTCTCAATCATGAAATTGGAATGAAAGACGAGATTTTTCTTATTAGGGAAAGAAAATTTTTATTCACTTCTTTTTTTGCCAACACCATGAATCTCATTTCATTTGATAACAAGCCGAATTGAATATTATTGTTGGTAAAATTTGTTACAGCTTAAAATTATGGTTGATCATATTTCATTTCATGATAATAAGAGAAGATGGTAAAAGAAGGGAAAAAAAGTTTTTTTCTTTCTATTCTCAAAGTAAACCAATTTTGCATTTTTGTTGAACCCAAAAGTTTCGACGATAAACAAAATTTTCACTTTACAATTCAAATGTGAAGCAAAATTTTCATCTCAACCACTCAGCCTTACTGTTG
Organism: Tetranychus urticae; assembly: GCF_039701765.1. Classification (NCBI taxonomy): domain Eukaryota; kingdom Metazoa; phylum Arthropoda; class Arachnida; order Trombidiformes; family Tetranychidae; genus Tetranychus; species Tetranychus urticae. The sequence goes on along the minus strand of NC_142958.1, from coordinate 15,221,304 downwards.
ATTCAATCTTGAAGATTGAAGGAAAATTCAGAGAACAGTAACAATCGTTTAATACAGATAAACGCTCGTTTAGAGGAAGAAAGAACTGTCAATCAGGAAAGAAAAAGTTGATTCGCTGAACAAATTATTCGTGTTCTTTTAAATCTTAACAATTTAAATGAAATTCAATCTTCAATTCAGTGGATAATAATAGTCATGAAATTCATGATTTCGTAATATACAGCGTGACAGATGTGAGAATTTTGAACAAAGTCCTATTTTTCGTAGCAAAGTAGCCCCTAGTGGGATATATAATTGGAAACGAAAGTAAACATAAGTAGTATATGAAAGTCATACTCTGGGCCAACTTGTTCACTCTGGGCCAAACTTGTCCACTCTGGGCCATACGCTAGTTAAAGCCTATATGCTATAATAAGCTACATATATTTGATTAATTATATCCACGTTAGCTTTTTAACTCTAAGCTAACTAAAATCATTAACAATACGCTCCAATATATCAGTTTAAATGAAAAGAACAAAGATGAAATAGTTGCCATGAATGAACGGATACACCGTCTTAAGCTATGGCTTAATCAAACTCAAAAAGAAGTGATGGATCTAGGAATCGAATTAGAGGACCGGATTGAGGAGGTGGAGATCCTATCAACAGAAAACAAACAATTAGCCTCCAAACTAACAAGAGCTATCAAGAAAAAGAAAGAAATAGAGGAAGAAAAGAACAACCTGGACACATACCTTGAGTATGTGCATCAACGTATGAAAAAGTTAGTTGGCTTTCCTCAAAAGGAATTTATTAAACACTATATGCAAGCCATCGAAAGAAAACAGGAAAACGAGCAGTAATTTTTGTTAAAATTATTTTTTTCATGTAATTTGAAGTAACTTTCATTATTCATTTCAGTTTCAAAATAATAAAACTTTCATTCGATTGCTACAAAAAGCCACTCTGATTCTTTCAAAAAGCTTTAAAAAGCTTTTTCAATTACAACCACAGTTAAAAAAGCCATACAAGCTTTAACAAGCTTAGGCCCAGAGTGTACAAGTTTGGCCCAGAGTGGACAAGTTGGCCCAAAGTAGGACTTTTATATACTACTAACATAGTTTTTTCAGCAATATTGTACACCGTCTGTAACACCCAGAGCGACTGATTTTAAATCGAGCGGAGACCGCTTTCATTAGTTATAGTTATTCGGCCTCAGTTTGATCCATCACAAGTCAAAATTGAGCAAAGATAAAAAAATTGAAGTCATTTTGAAAGTTCTCAGCATTCATTTGTCACCCTAAAACTTTATCAAAACATTGAACCATTCAAAATTTGGAATCAAAATTGAGAGTCATTTTGACGATTTTATCATTCTTCTGATTAACTCAAACAAGGACAATCGCTCTAAATTGTTGTCATCAAGAAGTTGGTCCATTTTGTTCAGTCAACATCCAAAACAATTTTCTCCTCATCAGCCTCATAATGGTGATAATAATGATCATCATGATGAGTGAACAATTGAAGAGTAAAGTTTTTTTTCTCCATGAAAACCGGAACAAAACTAGGCTAATCTGATTTACGAGAATCTGCTTCATCTAACCAATAACAGGATCCATGTCCATCCTCATCTTTCACTTATATTAAAATGCACTTCTTTATAAATCATTTCATCTTTTCGTATTAACTTTTTTCTTTCTTTTCCATTTTTCTCATCCTTTTCGACTTTTATTTCATATAAAATCTTTTCTCTTTTTTTCTTCATGCTGTCCATCAAACCTTATCATTTCACATGATAATAATTGTTCATTTCTCAAATTGATTCAGCAAGAAAACAAACTTGATTACAAATTGTTTTTACTCACAACTCAAAGCTCAAAGCAAGCAAAAAAACTCGTCAAAATTTTCACCAAAAATTTTGTTCAAAACTTTTCACATTTTTTGCCAAAGAAAATCTTCTTCCACTTGAAACCTTTCATCCAACAAAATGGGATAATTTTTCATCATTTCTTCATCCATCATCTTTTCATCCATTTTTTGCCAAAAGCTGAATGGACCTGAAAGAAGCAAAAAAAACTTGTTGAGAGAGTAAAAAATTGTCTCGCATTTTTTGGCCACAATTTTGTACCTTTCATTTATCAGTTCAATTCGAGGTTCAACTTGAAACCATTTGATAATTGAACCTCAATTAACTTTACAATCAGTAATGTTGTAAAGTTTAATAATTATGCTCATTATTATCATTCAAGTCAACTAATTAATCTTTCTTGTCCATCATTTCATATGTTTATCAATTAGCATTTTATCCAGTTTTGGTTATTAAACATTTTCAGTGTTCAACAGGGAGAGAAGGTTCCATTAATGAACTATGATAATGATCAGGTTGACAACCTTATCAGTGTACTTTTTGAATGTCAATTAATATTTCAATTAGCGTAATTAACTGAAATTGAAAATCGCAATGTTAATCGACTTGGCAAGTCGACCATTTTTTACCTTCAAAGTAAATTTTACTTTTGTTACTTTGACTTTTTTTGTTCGATCAACTTTTCCTTTCCTTTGAGTTGGCACAAGTTTTGAATAATATCAATAGATTCCATGTCCATACTTGTCACTTGTTTAATCTCGATTCTTATTCTTGTTCTTCAGTCAATTCAAGTTTTACCATGACAATGCCGCTGTCAATTGTAAAACCAATAATAGACAGAATAAAATTATTTCTCATTATTGCTGAATAAAGCAATGGTTTGAACAATAAAATGAACTGAATCGAGAAGATAAGTTTTCCATAATTTTCTTGATTCATCTTCACTTTCATATTTGAATGTCATTTCAACTTTTAAATGTAAATCAATAGTCAATATGAAAAGAGTTTGAAAAGTGAAGAGACATTTTTTCACGAGAAAAACAATAAAAAGGGAAATTTTTTCCTTCTGTAATATTGATTGAAATGCTTTGACTTGGAATGACAATGAATGATTATTTACCTGGTTATCAGATGAAATTAATTTTCAGTCAATGGAAATTATCATTTTCTCTATCTTTTGTTCAAGTTGAGATGAAAAGTGAAAATTGATCTTGAAAATGAGTTGAACAAGATGAAAAGATAAACAGAGATGAAGATAAAAATAGATGATATCAATTGCATGGAGTGATACAAATTGAAAGATGATGAGAAGGAAAGAGAAGGGAGAAAATTTTCAGGGGAACCAAAAAAAAGTGTTTCGAGTTGATGGACATGAATAAATGAAGGCGATACAAGACAAAGGTTAAAGGAGAAGGGATGAGAAACAGATAGACTGGTCTTGGCGAGTATAAGATAATGTGATATTAGATACTAAGGTTGGATGATGAGGAAGACGAAAGGATGAGCAACGAAGAAAAAAGTGTCTGTTGACTGATGCATGAACATTTGCTCTGGAAAAGTCACAAGGATGAGAATGATGATGATGTGGATGATGAGTGAAAATAAATATTCGTAGAGCTTGCAAAATCCATTGAACCGTATTGTGAGATGAGAATCCCATTGAGATGATGAAGATAGAGGTATTGAGGGTATCATTGATGATTGATGATCAAGCAACTCAAAGGGAAATTTATCCATGAAAATGTATAAATAAATATGTATAATAAACAAACACACAAAAACACAAAACTCTGGGGGAGTTTAATATCATTTTGTTCATTCACTTTTTTTTCATCTCGCCATAAAAATTCGTTTTAAGATCAAAGTATTATTGGGCATGAAAAGGCAAAGGCCATTTTAAAAGGTTACCTTTTACAGGGAAAATCAGTTTCAGTGGAAACAATTTTCAAAATCAATTGGCCAAAGTCTTTAGTCAATCGGTTTAAATGAATATCTTTCAGTTTCCAATGGATCAAAACTTAACATTATGTTACTCCAAGTTTGACAATCTTTTACTCAACAGTTTCAAGAACGAATCGAGCTTTAAACAAATCGAACCAGAAATTGCAATTTTAAAGATAATTCATTTTCAAATCTCTTGATCCTGGAGCTGGCCATTTCGAAGTTCAGAGAAAATCAATTCACTTCGATTTTAATGTCACTTACATGTGAAGTTATTTTTCAAAATAAAATTTCAATTTAAACCAATTTTCTGTTCGATTTTTCATTCATTTTTTCAATATCAAATTAGAAGGAAATCTTCATCGAAAATCTCAAGTTTTGTTCAATTATCTGAACATTTTTGCCGACGATTTCGCTCGAGGAAAAAGTTTTTTCCAGTTTCTTTTGCTCGATACAAATACGAATTTTTGTTCAATTCAAATGATGAAGTTTTCTGTTGATTGGACTTTGAATATTTACTAACAAAGATTTTGAGAAACATTCAATTTGAAGGAAAATTGAGTCAGATTCTGTTCGAATAATTGATATAATGACTCAATTGTCGACGCGATAATTTATGATTCCTTTGTCCAACTTTCGTTATTAATAGCATTGGCTGTATATAATAACCAGTAAAATATCATTATCATTAAAACAACAAAAGAAGTGAAATTTCGAACATTTTCTTATTCCGTATTTTCAGGTCATCCAAATGATAATGATAATTAATTAACATCAAAAATGAGTTTTTTCATCCCTTTCCTTTCCATGTTTCTCATTCAAATTATCCATTGATTATTCATTTTTGGACAATTTAAACAAAATTGGTGAGAAATTTAAAGCAATAAAATGAAAGTTTATAAAATAATTTGATGAATAAATATTATCGATTAAATGTAAAAATAAAAGTTGCAATGAATTTCAAATAATGTACCATTTGTGATAATGTTTGTTGTTTGATAACATTTATTACAACTTTTCATTTCTTTAAACTTTCTCCAACGAAAGCAAATTTCGTTACAGTAAATTTATTCTCCAGTTTATTATATTATAAATAATTTAACAGCAATATATTAATACAGTTTGCAAACTGAATTAAACAAGTGCCACTTCATCTTAACCATTATTATTGCCCAAGCAACATTCATTCAACAATCAAATTGTTATTAACCAAGAGTATCAAACTTAATGACAGAGTTTAATATAATATTATATTGTAATGAATCCATCATTATCATGAAATTAAGTAGAGACGTAAAAAGGGTTTTCCTCATTTCTAATATTCGTTATTTGCATCCAAAAAAGCAACAATCAGATTAACTTGAAACATGAACAATTATACAGAATAAAGAACTGATTCGATTATCGACACTTCTTGGAAGCAAAGTTATCTTCGACTTCACAAAATCGAAATCCAACTCCAATTTAACGAACTTGAGTTGAACTCGAAAATAAACTGAAGATAAAGAATCAAGTTTTACTCAAAAGACAACAGAACTGTTCGGTTGTCTATCAATCTTTACTGATTCATTGAGAAAAGTTGATCTCAACTGATCATGAAGGTTGACGAGAAACAATTTTGTGAGTTTTTTTCGATTTTCATCTTTTTTCCATCGATTTTTATTTTCCAAAGTTTCGAATTCTTTTTTATTGTTGGAACACTTTTTATTATCCAATATTTTGTAGTTATCGCTATAATTAAAGGAATGTCATTACATGATGAGATGAAGATGCACTTGATACTGTTGTGATGATTAAAAGATTGGTAAACATTTGAGGGAAGCCGAAAAAAAAAGTCAATCTCATGATGATGCGTTTGTTTACAAATTAGCTGGAACCACAGAATTGCTTCCTTTGCTTGCTTGTTTGGTTCAACGAAAGTTAATGTTTCATTAATATTTATTAAAACAAGAGTTAACAAAAAGCTAAACCCAAAAGATGCTCAACTTGCATCAATCAATTGCTCAAAGCATTTTCATAAGTCAAACTTTTTGCTCTTTTTTCCCTCTTCCTTTTTTTGCCCGTTAAATAATCAAAGTTATCATCAGTGTTTGACTCAAGGCTTTTCATAAAAATAATCAGTAAACGACAATTAATCAAGTGACAAGTGAAAGGAGAAAAAAAAGTTTCATTATAAATGACATTAAACCGTTTCTGTGTTTTGCTGAAAGAACCAGCCAAATGATAAAATGTTGCATTTTGTCTGACGATTTTGACGATTGAAAAACAAAATAATGAAACTAAAGATGAAACAAAAATCTTTGAGCAATAATAGTATCATGATAAAGATAAATTGCTTTATATATCAACCAATTTCCAGATTCACTCCCAGTCAATGTTGGAGTTTTTTCCCTTTTCTTTGATTGACTTGATATCGAACATGAAATTCATTGCAAAAATTGGATTCATTGTGAGTTGCAAGTTTTACAAGTCAAATGATTATTTCCAGCCAATAATTTGCTCATCATTTATGCTTCAATTAGAATGGAAATGAACTCAAGTCAATCTGTGTTTGATGCGCTTTTCACTGAAAAGTCAATTCAACCAAAAGCTGAATCTTCATCACAATTTTTCCATTTTGCTTACAGTTGATCAGAAAACAGAAAATAAGGAGAAAAAATAATTTCTTTTTACTGAAGTCAAGTTCCTGTGAAAAATGACCAAATTATGCAAAAGTTGATTAAAAGTGTTGGTCAAGTTTGGATGTGAAGTTGCAACTAGACAAGTTCAATCGACGAGGAAATGTAATTTAAAGTTGTGCAAATGTTGGTTTGAACGAAGATGGAAAGGGTGAAACTGAGAGAAACTTTTCTGTTTCGTTTTCCATCAAGATTCAGATGAATTTTCATTTTCTTTTTGCTTTTACTTTTTCCTTGTTTATCGTTTTTCACTCTTGACAATGTTGAACAATTGATCAATGAATTAATCAAAGAGCACCGCCTTGATGTGAGATTGCAATGTAAAACTCGAGAAAGTGAAACTCGATTGATGTTAATAACAGAGTAAAGCGTACTTTTCAAGTTATCTGATTGATTTCATTCATTCATATTTTCTTCATTTGAAACGTTGAGTTGCATCTTTTCTCATGTTCATTGTTGAGAGAAAAGAGAAAGTGAAAGAAAAACAATTTTACCTTCCAAGGAACAAGATGAATCTTCAATGATGTTTAATGAAACGTATATAATACAATATGTAGTGATGAGGGAAACGAATAAGGTATTTTCAGAAACGATAAGTTTAACTTATACAATGATTTATCATGGAAATCAGTCTTTCCCTTTGACCTTGCAAATGGTTAACAGTAAATCTACTCAACAGATTATCTGCTAATAAACAGAACGTTTAAAAAGGTTTAAACAGAAAACAGAGAAAGAATGAAAAATTTGAATCTGAAAATTCTTGGATAGTTAATTGGTTGAGCGTTTATGAATGTTGGCAAAAATTGTTGCTTCAATTTGATTGAAATACGGTTCACTAAGCTCTTGCATCTTGTAATGAAAAAGTTTATCATTTGGAAACATCCAATTAACTTTTTTATGCTTTTCATTCAACTTTCGAGTTTACAAAAATAACGTTTAAAAGATCAAGTATAGCTCATTAAACTCATCAAAAACGATGAGACGATAGATTGGCTCAAATATTGAAAATTATTGGATAAAATAAAGATCAAATTCATTAAAAGTAACATTAGAAAAGCTATTATTGAGCATTAGAAAAATATCGACTTATAAATGTATTAATAGTTCAAAAGCGTACAATGTTTTAAAGCAATACGTTCAATCCAAAACTTGCAACGGAAAGACTTCAGTTGGTTCAAGACCTCATCTTATTCCTTAACAAAGCAAACAAGTTGCAATTCGTTGCTTGGAATAAGCGTCTTCGGCTTCATTTGTTCAATATCTGTCTTAATAGCTAGTAACGATTGTGACCAAAGAGGAAAGAGTTTGCGAGTAAAGACAGCACTTGGAGCTATGCTGCTGCAGCTTAGCAAGAAATGAAGTTTAGTTGCCTTTTAATTTTATGCTAAAGCGATCGGTTGATGGGTAGCTATGCATAAGCTTGCAACTTAATTGCTATATGAATCAAATTAAACGATTGCCGAAAAAGCAGTTTTAGCATCAATTAGCTTCATTCTATTGAAATTCTTTTGACAAAACGGACATTGTTGTTCGTCAACCACTAATTTGGACTTTAAGCATATCATAGCATTGACTTTTGCAACGAAAAGTAGAGTTAAAAGTTAATAGTTGCTTTGGAACTGTTGTGAATGAACTGTTAAGAGGTTCAAAATCATTCAGTTATTGCACTTTGCAGTTTATTTCACTACTTTTTAGAAACAAAATCAGCAAAATGCTTGAGCAGATCATTATTAAAGGCTACTTTGACCGATTTCAATCTTTGAGCTAAGCGAATAGTCAAGTTCGTTCTCAAAGCATTCTCATTCTTTCATTTCCAACGCAACTATAAACTTTTAACTTTACTTTTCGTTGCAAAGTCAATGCTACAAAATTTGTAAATGGTTTGCGTTTATCAACCTCGTTATTAACACACTCATAACTTAATTCTCGGTAATTTACTTAAACGCTAATCAGTGTTCGCTATGAACAGAGCGAATACGAAACTTTTCCAAAGTAAAAGACTTTCTTTCGTTTGAAAGACGAAATAAATTGTTGAATAAAATGTTGAGTCTGCAAGCAATGATGGAGTCAGTAATAAATGACTGTAAAGATACAAAACTCAGTCCTAAGCTGTTAATCTTGTCAGGTTCACTTTGACTTTCCAATGTGTAAACTCGAGGAAACTTGAGACTGTTTTTCAGTCTTACATTGAATCGTTTAGCTGATCAGTTTGGAGTCCAGAAGAAAACTTTGAAGGAATGAAACTTGGATTGCAAGAGAGTCTGGTTAGAATTTTGAATTGAGAAGAAAAATGAATGAAAAATTTTCTGCATCAGCTTTCAATTTCGTTTATTAAAGGTGAACCTTTTCAATGTTCATTTGATGCACATTTTATTCACAATCATAAAATGCTATTCTGTCAACCCTTAAAGCTATTAGATTAAGTTTTTCCTGAATATTTGTTCATGGCCTGCTGTTGACCCTGTTATTCTTGACCCATGAGCCCGACTCACTAATTAGATCAATTTGATTGACAAATATTGTCACAGATGAACAAGGAAGAAACAGAAAAGAAAGAAATTGAATGAAAAAAATTGAATAAAAGTCGAAGTGAAACTTGAATTCTCAATTTACACTGCCCAAAGCACATCATGTTTGCACTCTTAGTTTTCATCATTTTGAATAACAATAAACTTAATTGAAAATAAAGGGAAAAAACTAGCAAAACTAAACATTCATTTGCATATGAATTTATCATGAACAAACGAAGAGAAGCAAAAAAAGTTGCGAAAAGCAAAAAATCTATTCAGCAAAGTTCTGCCTTTTCAGGTTTACTTTTTTCCTCTGTAAGCATCATCATCACGGCTCTTGAAACTTTCAGATTCATTTCAATATAATTGGCTTTTTTTCCTTTACCCAATTTACCCTGACAATTGTAATAATAACTGTGATTAAATTTTCCATTTCATTGTTTGCCGTTTTTCAGAAAATGAAACAACTCTTGTAAACATTGTCTAGCTTCGAGTTACAATTTAATTGAATTATTAATTCGTTCAATTGAACAAACAATACTATTTCTTCAATTACTTTACTATTTACAAATGAAACAAATTAAAGTGTTTTCTGATTTAACGAACTAAATTTTCCTGATTTTCTGAAAAGAAGCAAAATTCAAGACTTAAATTGTTTAAATTATTAAAATGAAATTAATTTGCAAAACTAGATTCAAAAGAAAAGCAATTTTTTCGTTCAATTTTTTCTCAACTGAATTTGAATTTAATTAATCGCTTTACTTGGATAATTAGCAAGTTGAACAAGATTCAATTGGATAGACTCTTCTGTTCATAACAAATCAATCATTGAACAATTTATTTAAGTAGCAATTATAATTGAGACCTTGTTAGCCGAGTTTCAATTTTGCTATTAAAATATACAAATTGGATAAACAAATTATCGATTGATGATTTTGCGTCCAATTTAGTTTGTTTTTGTTACATCGTTAATTAGTCCATTGCTCAATCTTGATCAATTAATTACCGAAGACTAAACAATTAAAATGATTATTTTAGGCAAATGATAATGTAAATTGATTGCTATTGACTTTAAGCACATTTCAAGTTTAATGATCAACTTTAATATTGAAACACTCAACAACATAGCAAAAGCATTCAAATTGTGCTCTAAAAGCAAAGCAAAACTTATTGATTAAAGTCTATTATTGTCGAGTGCAATATCTTGAGAAATTTGCAGAAACGATTCCACTCGATTTGAGTTCATCTATGTTCGTAAATCTGCAATCGACTAGCTTTGCTTTTACAGTTGATTTTCCAAATCGAGAAGTCTCTTGAACGAACGAACGAGCGAATGAACGAGATCGTTAGTTTAGTTGTCCGTGTTGTCAGCTAAGTTGTCAGAAGAAAGTGCTTGTAACTTGCAGTCGTTAACTCAATATCGAGATTCGAATGATAGTTAAATGGAACCGAAACTCGATTTGCGATTTGAATATTTCTTTCATTTCTCTTGACAAGTTTTGTCTAGGAGTTAGGTTTGCAAAATATATCGTTTATGGTGATGAAAAGGACTGAATGGGTAAAAATATTGAACCACTAAAAAATGATGTTAAACTAGCTTCAGTGGATACAGAATCAGAAACATAAATCAAAATGATTGCTTGGTAAGAAGCAGTTAGGAGTTAAAAATATTAGATCTGGACCAAGGAATCCTTTTTGACCCTTTGCTTTTTCATCCAAAGCAAATTGAAGACATTTTTGTATAAATAATTAAACTAGTTTTCTTGATTTAATTTTGTTTTATTGGCAAACTTTTTGATTCAATAACAAACTAATGAAATTTAATATTATCCATCAATTTAATAAGTTACAATACCAAATAGATTCAGAGATTTTCAATTTTCTGAAGCAGGTTGGTTCAAGTTTAAATTGCAGCTCAAAAGATCACAACCTTTCCATGGAGCTATTAATAGAAAGTAACAATTTGTCTTTACCAAACTTAATTAGCAAGCTTTTGAAATTAATTAAACTCTAAACACGAGTAATTTAATTGTCTGAATCTGTTTCTATTTCTGAACACAATCTATTTCCAAGAAATAAGTGATCGACTGAAAGTCAAGTTATTAACCTAATCGAAGGTAAAGTTAAAGTAAAACTGAATCGACTTTAAATCTTGCAACTGAGTGTGAATTTTTTTGCTTCATTTGCTATTTTTCCTCTTGGAGTCGACCAGAAATCCCAAAGGTTTAACTCGACTCAACAACATTGCCACCAGTAACCAGAATTGCGGTGAAACACGAATCCTTTTCAGTGCATTAAAGCTTCTCAACTTGATCTTTAAAGCATTAAAACCTTTTCATCTTTACCAGTTTTTGCTGTTCAAACTCAACTTGAATACAAAAACCATATTCATCTTGGGATTGCGATTCAATTCACACAGAGTTTTATTACTGTTTTTCAATTAAAATTTAAACACTTTCAACTGTTAACATTTTGAAAACCTTTTAAGGCTGATAAAGTGGTAAAACCAAAACGCTTTCCTCTTCTCAGCACACAAGACATTCCCAGGTAAACTTGAGATGAAAAATGGTCAAGAGTTATATTTTTAGATTGATACTCTTCTAACCTGGTTAACCAGTTGAGGCGAAACAAGGAGAAATGTTCATTTCAAACTGGAAACAAGTTTATTCATGAGATCAACATTAAACTAATAATGTGAAACTTGAAATGCATTACAAGAGCTGGTTAAAGAGCTGTCAATTGTTGAGTTTGTCACTAACTAAATTGAAATGTATCCATTGAAGGGAATGACAAGTTGAATAAAGGTAACAAAGATAGTGAAGACGATCAGAATGAATGATCATCGAAATGATGATCGGAATAAGCAATGAAAATTGATGTAAGAAGGTGAAAACTATGTTAATGGATAGATGATGATGAAGCCAAAAGATTGTAATTGCTTTCCAATTGACCCTTTTCCCTTTGCTTTTCCTGATGTCCAAATGGCCAAGACAATGTTGCAAGGTTCAACTAGCTTCATCAAAGTTTCATCATGAAAACGAGTTTGAATTTTCTCCTTTTTTTCTCCTTTTCCACTTTTTGCACTCTTTTTTCCTCCAACTCAACATGAAATTTACTTTGATAACAGTTGAAAGCAAAAGAGGTGCAAAGAGGAAGAAAATCGAGGAGAAAAAAACATTTCATTCTTCATTGTCTACATGTTAACATGATGGAACATTCAATTCCGGGAATTCACCCTGACCATTTCCGTTCAATTTCTTTTCATTGGTTCAACTCTTTTTCAGGCTGCCATTATCAAGATGAACAGAAAAGTGAAAATGATAAAAGCATTTTTTTGTACTCAATCAACTCTAAAATATCAGACATAATGATATATCAGATGGAAGCGAAAAAATGGAACAAAAAATGTCTCTTTTTTGGATTCTTTTTGTTTCATTTTTAAATTTCATTTTTCCTTTCATTTCACTTTTCACTTTTCTTTCAATTTAAATAACAGAACAATTGTGACTGGGTAAACATGGTCAGAACATGCAATTGAATGTAATATTCTGATGGTTTTTATCCTTAAACATTCACTTCTTTACATCATTCCCTGTGAACCCTTTTTTATGACCCTTTGTATTAATAATGACATTAAACTTGGCGAAACTCTTTTACTGCTTTGCTGTATTAATACACTTTCAATGTTTACAGCATTTTCCTTGTTCACCAACTCATCATGAAATTCAAATAAAGAAAAAGCTCGTGACTTGACAATTTATTCAAAGGTTGAGTTTGAAAATTGAACGAACATGAGAAAAGACTGGAAAAAAGGTCTTCTCTCATAATCTGTTGCAATCTCATGGTGAGTGAACAATTGACAGGGGAAAGGAAAGGTTGAAGTATCAATGTTTCATTATTGTGAGAATATAAATTTCCAGGAAAAAATGTTGGCCAATTTACAAATCAGAATTGAGATTTGCTAGGAAATCCAAGGAAATGAAAAGAGAATGGAAAAAATGGAAACAAATTAACCTTCCAAACGGATTTTCACTTTCAATGATATAAGCTTTAACCTTTTTCTTGTCTTCACTTAATGTTATTCAATTGTAATGATAATTGTTTGTTTTTTCCTGTTTCATTCCCTGACCTTTTGTTCACTCGACTAAAGGATGTTCAATAACGAAATTGAATAATATTAAGTGACCAGACAGAATAGTTGAAGAAGCGTTTCAATATGAACACAGTAATTTCAACTTTTCATAGACCAAGAGGTAAAGATGAAAAAAAGATGTGAATAATGATAGAGATGTCGATCTGGTTCAAGATTGCGAATCAAAATGTATCAATTATCCATTGATGAATGACTGGAATATCAAGATTGGTTTCATGATAAAAATGGTTGAAAACAGGAAAAGGTTGAGATAAAAGGCTGCATTTTACAGAAGCGATGAAAAGGCAATCTGATTACATTGAAATGGTGAAAAAATTACATTCACCATTTTGTTGACCATTCAATTTGAAACATTACTGGCAATCGTGCTATTTATCAGCATTTTTAATGGTTAACCTTTATATTTTTAGCCTTTCACTTTCAATGTTTTCAATCTTTTTATCTCGCCTCCTTTCATGTCATTTCATTTACCTTTAGACGAAATATTCAGATTGATGGAAATGATGGCAAAATTTTTAAAGCTAATAGACTTTACCAGATATACTTTTCATGTAAACATAATCAACGTATTTTTTTTGTACCAATCAAACATTTCTTTTTTCTCGAGTCGTTTCACGTTATTCTGAAGCTAGTCATGAGGATGATCATGATCATGATGAAGTGTTGTAATAAAAATAGATTCCATGGTGACACATATTTTCAATCAAAGGGAAAAAAAGAGTTGAAAGTTAACTTTTCCTTTCGCCTTTTTTGCCTCAATTTTCAATCTAATGTGACTTGAAAAACTAACATTATAATGTTTCTTATTCAGATGTGTATTCAGATGTGTATTCATTCTGTTTCATCTTCCTCATCATTTCCATCATCATCATCTTTCTATTCACATGAAATGTTATATGATGAGAATGTGAACTCAAGATGAACATCTCAAAGGTGATGAGTCAAAAATTTATTAGTTACAAGATTCAATTTCGCTCTCTTTTTAAGACTAAGAATGAAAACTCAATTTTCAATTTCAACTTTTGAATTTACTTTTTTCTATTCAGTTGAAATTTCCAGCTTCCACCCTCACCTTCATTATTGCCATTCATCTTTACAATCTTCTCACCTTAAACTTCCCCCAAAGCTCAACCATCTTTCAACCTAGCAAAGTCACTCCAATAGCATCAAATGTAGCTCACAATGAGGGTATTTTACGAGTCAATAGACGATCATTTTTACCCAAATTTTGATCATAATTTTGATCATCTTTTTTCTTCTCCTTTTTGTTTACTCTTCTTTTCATGTTTCATATTTTTCACAGGAAATTTATTCAACAGAAAAATGTTTCACATCTAAATGAAACGGAAAACTAAGAGTCTAATTTTTATTATTAACCTTAGCTTCATCTTGATTATTAGCATTATATTTTTGATAAATGTGATATTAGATTTTATTTCTCATAATTTACATTTTAGTTTCTTTATAGATTTTTTTGTCTACTTTTTTTGTTCTCCTTCCTATTGTGACAATAGCAAAATATCAATTGAACCTTTGAACATGAAATTTGGCTTTTTTTCATGTTCATTGATTCACCATGATTATGATGATGATGATGATGAGGAAAGTGTATTAGTAAAGCAAATTACATCATCATAACCAACAAAGGTTCAAGTTGATTGACGCTTTTGTTAGTTGAAATTTTCGTTGAAAGTGTATTAGCAATTGCTCGAGATTTTGATATGGTAATGATGGGTAGAAGGAACCAGATAAGCTTCAACATTCAATTAAACAATCAATGAAATTTCAATATTCTATTAGCTCATCTTGATTTATTCATGATGAAAAAAACTTAACCTTATCAGGGACACAGAAAACAATATTAAATAACAAAATCAATAATACTCAGGACGGTTAACAGTTATTACAGTCAATAATCATATCAAGTATCATTTAAACTCTACTTGTATCTCAACAATCAAGATTTACGATTATTCCAGATTAATTCAATTTGTATTAATAAAGTCAAGTTTTTCGTAAATGAAATGTAATTTTCATTTGTAAGGTGAACCTAAATGGATCCAGTAATTGACTGTAATAAGACGGTTGAATTAATCTGTATTGTAGAGTTGCCTTTGTAATGCAATTTAGCTAATCACAAAACAGTTAAGTGATAAAAGTGAAAAATAGGAATCACAATCTTAATGCTAAATTGAATTTGGCAAAGGTGACATTCAAAGTCGTACTTAAATAACTGATTGGTAATTCTTGAGGGTTGGAATCGACACTGGCATTACATTAACTGCTGTGATTATTGGGCAAATCATAGTTGATCATTCAATATTGTTAACTTTTCCAATTAGATCTGTAACAGATTTAACAATTTATCATTGACTTCAGTTAATCATTGTTTTGGTACAGTCTTTGAGTCCAGTTTGATTTTGTATTGATGTTTGGTGTCCATTAAATTGTGATTAAATGTTCCTCTTGTAATTTATCCAAGCTTTGATGTTTAGGTATGGCTTTCAACAATTATATCAACTGTCCGTGGCTGTTTAAGCTGTAATAATTGAAGAAAGTGATTAGTTATTTAGAAGTTATTAAGTGAATAGAGGGTTGAATAATCAATCAGCTAGACAAATTTTGTGACAAGTATAATGACAATTGGAAAGGGTGAGGAGGGTAATTTGGCTAATTTAGATTGTTCAATTTTAATTGTACTTAATAAGTTGTAAGTGCTAATTAATCTGTTTTGTTTTGTTTTTTTTCTTCCTTGCTTCTCTATCTCTGTTCATTATTTCAAACGTCTTCCCCTAAATCATTGTATGAGAATTAGTTTTCTCATAGCTAAATAATTTATTCATCGGGAGAAATGATATAAAATGAACTGAAAAGATAGAGTTGGTTCAGAGACAAAGAGGGTGAATGAAGGAACCCATAAAGACAAAGTGAATTGAAATAAACCTATCTTAATAAAAAGATCATTAAAACTTACAAAAAGTACATTTAATTAATCATTGTCATCATCAGAATCATTGTCAGGAAAAGGTCTTTAATGATAACCCAAAGTCACCCAAAGTTTCCTTTTTCATTTTATTGTTCAACGTAATTCATTAATCATTTTAGTCGATCCAGTCTTTTTTACGATAATCAATAATTAGAGTTATTCCTATTATAATATGGACAAAATAAAGATGGAAAGAAACAGCATAATTAATAATTTATCACAATTGATTGCTATCAGTGTGTAGCTATCATCAACAGAAAAACAAAGATTTTACAATCAAATGGCTAATAAACAAATTAGAAGTTCTAGATACAAACCATATTGTACTGATTCTCAGTAATAATAATGATAATATTGATAATAGTAATTTTATCATTATTATTAATTAACCTGAAAATAAATACAATAGCAGAAAAACAATTGACTCCATATAGGAATTGTCCTGAATCTGATTTGTAGTAATTTATTCCCATTACAATTGAAAACAAACTAATTTTTTGAGACACAGAAGATTCATACGGTTTTCTAGTTCACCAGGTTGGTTCACCAGGTTTAATTGTTTGTCCATAATGAGAAACAATTGAAGTCAAATAGTAATGACCAGTTGATGATTACTAAGCTAGTAATTAGCAAAAATGTGTAAAAAGGCAGAATACCAGACGAACTGCTGAACATATTGTAATTCCAATTGAATCACCCCTTTGAGCAGATTAATGGGTAAACTGTGCATATGTTTGTGTAATTTTCCGATTTGGTCACTTGTCTAATCCAAAAGTGTTCATCCATTAAAAATAATCTGTAAATGTAGAGAAATGATGATAATTAATAGTTTCCTTAGAGTTGAAAGCTTTGTTAATGGAAATTTTGATTTTGGGTTACTTACATTATACGCCAAGACGACTCTCTTCAGATCACTAATCAATCATTGCCAGTGGATGATTTAAATTAATCAAAATGATGTATATTTGTTTCCATTTGTTAATTCCATACAAATGGTGGATACCGATAATTATTTGAGGAAAAAACCATTGTGATTTACATGTTTACACTTGAAAGGAGAAGGAGAAGAAGAAGAAACAAAGATTGGATAAACATGGTTAACAAAAACCAGATTAGTCGATTATTTACTTACTTTATGCACAGTTAGTTGACTATAAATGTATTTAATTGAATAATTAAATTGTTGAAAGGCAGTTTGTTGACGATTAAACACAAAAACACTGTAACTGGTAACCAAACAAAACAATAGACTCACAGTTTAAGCGGGATTGCGATAGTAATGGTTATCTTTTCGATATAAACTGTAACAATAACCACCAATGGCTAATTATACGACATTAACGTTTAGCCACAAGGTTTGTTGCAAATAAAAGTAAAAATGAACAATTTAATGTTGACTGAATTGGTTAATTTTTTGTCGCTCTTACGATTGTTAACATTAATGCAAAAAGAGTAAAAATAATAAAATCACTGTTAATTGAAGACATTATTCAAATTATAAAGCAAATAAAAGACACATTTAGGGTTGAAAACAGCAAAAAAAAGGAAAGCAAAAAGTGGATTATGATTTAACCAGAATATTAATTAGCTAATTATTTTAACTAAGTATCTAACTGTTGACAACAAAAGAACGGTAATTGTCATACTTAACTGGATTGTGTATTAGACAGTTGTCAAAAAAGTAGACAAGTTAAGACCAAGATTTGGGAAAAACAACAAAAAATACATGAGATCCATCAAGATGCTAGCAAAATAAGCAAATCTTTGGAGATGCATTAATAAGCTTAAGCTGTTAGAATAACAAAAAATAAGATCCCGTAAGATTATTACTGATTATCAATGATCCAGACAGAGAAAAACAAAAATCGCTTTCATTTTATATTCCGTTGAAACCCTTTGTTCATTGTAATAACTAGTGATTGTGATTTAGTTACCATTTAATCATCAATTTGTTTTGTAAGTAAATTATTCTTAACAGGCAATTCATTTAGTCTACATTTACATTTACTGTTTGCACCATGAGTTGAACTATGATGTGTAATATATCTCTAATAATCTATCATATATTATCTATGTAACACATTTTGGTAAACAAAGTAACAAGTTGCTGTTGCTTTGAATTTTCCTGTTATCATATTCATCATCAAGATTAGACAAAATGTCGCCTTTGTTATCAACTGTAATATTGTGCAAGATTTGGAAAGAGACAACAGAAGAGACAACAGAAGATGACTCCAAAAGACGTTCCTTAAACATTTGGCTTTGTTCAAGAGATTGATTTATTCACAGGACAATTGTTTTTCTCGACAGTAAATTGCTTTGCTTTGGTTTAAATTTTGTCCTCTTTTCATCAAATTTTTCAACAAATTGTGTTTATGAATCTGATGCAATCCAACGATGTTCATTATTTGTTCAGCTCTGCTTGAAGTCACCTCAGTATACTTTTTCATTATCGGTTCATTATCATTAAGTTTACTAGTTGGTTGTTGGTTTTGATGTTAATTCCTGGTTATCTTGACAAACTCACCCGGAGATCTAATTGGCTATCAAATTGGTTCCACAATCCATTCACCCTAGCCTTTCTTGGTTCCCTTTTTTTTCCATGTTGCCAAATTATTGACTTCATTTCCTTGTTCATCATTTTCCACCTTTCATGGCATCAACTCTTTATATCTTTCCTCCTTATTGCCTTTATCTACACAGAGGAAAAAAGATGTTATCATTAACAGGAATATCATCATTAACTTGGTCAACAGTGGATATTATCTTACACATCTAAGTTATCATTAAAAACAGTAATATTAATTATTTAGTTGGAAGGTCAATTAATTTACGGAAATAAGTCATGTTGCTAGTCAAAAGTAGCTAATTAATGTTGCCTACCATGTAACCTTGCCATAAAATGATGAGGTTACGTGTACACATGGTAAAAACAAGAATTACTTATTAAATTGGACTGCATAATTTAGTAATTAGCTTGATGAAAATCAGTGGATCTAAATTTACAAAATTATGCAATCACTGTGTTTTAATGTAATTTCAAAATGAATATCTGTAAATTGTTACCAATATCAACAGATTGATCCTCCAACAAACTTACCACAATCATTAATATACCCATCTTCAATGTCTCTTAATCAAGATTGATGGTAATATTTATTGTTTACTAAACAATCGATTGTAACATCAATCAAATTAATAAGAAATATTAGGAACCATTTATGCATTTAAACATGGTTACTAAATAGTTTATCTGTATAGAATGGTTATAATATAAATTTAATGATTTCTCTCAAAGAAAACCATGTTTAATAATCATTTTTATGATGATTATTTATTTGCTTTCTTAGCTTGTTGCTGGAAAAGCTCTATCATCAGGGCGTTTCTCATTAAATGCTGAATATTTCAAGAAATCTTCCAACTTATTGATTATTTTTTAATAAATCTTATTGAACTTTTAATCTAATTACTTTTTCTTCTTCTTTTGCAGTTTGTCTCTGTCTCGGTTTCCGTATTAACCTTAACCTTTATATCAGTTGATCGATGGTATGCAATATGTCGTCCTCTTAAATTCAAAAGTACCATAACCAAAACTCGAGTAGCAATTATCTTCATATGGATTTCCTCATTGGCAATCAACCTTCCCGATTTAATTCATCTACAAACAATCAGCCCATTTCACCGAAACGAGACCATCTACTATACCGATTGTGTCCATGACTGGTCCGAAGAGACGGAAAAAATTTACCAATTATGGATTGTAACTACTTATTTTATCCTACCAATCATCTTAATGTCCGTTGCCTATCACCAGATTGCTATTGTTTTATGGAACAAGAACATACCTGGCTCATGTGAAACTGGCCAACATCATCACTATTCAAACCGTCATTCTAATCACAATAGTCATAATCATTCACAGGATAATCATCCTGATGCATCTTCCATTGAGATGAATTCAACAATAGCCAAAAGATCCGATTGCGTCCAAGGAACTCGTTCAAAAAGTAAACCAAGCTACAAATCAAGTGTTGAAAGTGAGTATCAATTGAAATAATTTTGAATCACATTGAATATTTTTCCTAATTATTTTGTTTTCTATTCTTTCATCTTTTTAAATAGATTCGCACTTCGGTGCTTCAACAAACGGTGGGAACAGTAGGACAGTTACAAAAAATACATCAAAATATCCTTACGATTCTCAAGTAACATCACGTCAAAGGGTTGCCAAGATGTTAATTGCTGTTGTCATAATGTTTGGTCTATGTTATCTTCCTGTTCATGTCCTTAACACATTAAGGTAAGAGATTAATGGATAATCCAACCAATAATTAAATCTATTTTTAAACATATTTTGCTTCATAAAAGGTTAATCTTTTTTTTTACTTTGTCTTTCTTCAATACGATATTCCATCTTAATAATTATATTTCTCTGTGACACCCAATTGATTAGATGTTTCATTGCGATTCCCCAAAACGATGTTATAAGCATCCTTTCATTGTCTTCCCATTGGCTCTGTTATGCCAACAGCGCAATTAATCCTATTATTTATAACTTTATGAGTGGTAAGTCAATTTATAAATTGATTGAAGATTAACGTAATTGTTTCTCCAACAGAGAATTGAATCACATTTAATATTAATCCTTTTTTTGTCTCTATCATCTTCCCACTTTTATTGAATTACAGCTAAATTTCGTAAAGAGTTTCAAACGACTTTCCAAAATTTGTGTGGATTAAAGTTTTGCAGGAAAAAACGTCGCCATCAAGGTTCCATGGAGAGTGCAACAAGAAGACAAAGTAATCAAACTCAATATGAGAATATAAATCTTAACTCAGTTGCTCGATATAATGGATCATGAATGAACAAAGAACCCTGATTCTGAGAAAGAAAAATTAATTCTTTGTTGAAATTTATTGATATACATTTTTGTAAATATCTTTGTTTTTCGAGGCAATATTTTGTAATTTTTTTTCCCTGCCAATGGCAAACACTACAAAGATCTCATTTCAATGATAAAATATTCACTAAATATAAATATAAGTGAATATCTTCAATACAATTATATTGATTGGTTGATAAATCTTTGATAAATGATCTCCGTTTTCACTCAACTGAGATTTTATTGCATCAACTTGATATGAGCAAAATTATTTTGTCAATTTTGACTCACAATTATCAACAACATGTAAAAATATAGTTTAACCATAAAATCTCTCATTAAAGAGAGTATTTTCTGTTAAGCATTATTTCAATTTTTCACAAATAGTTATTAAATTTCAACCAAATTTAACTAACAATTGTAAAATCAATCTTTCATTCTTTCGATAATTCTTAATAATAACTTTCCTTTTCTAGATCGTTAAATTGTCATGCAAATTCTGATGCTTCTTTTTTATGCCCTTTAGTTTTCAAACGATAACATTCCATTCGACCGTGAACATTATTTACTGAATATTCCCAAATGAAGATGGACGATAACGATGTTACTTTGCTGATTTTTGGATATAAAATCAAGATGCAGCTTTTCAAAGAGAAGATTTGATGGCATTCTAACACGAATTGCAGCTCTTCAAACATCTCCAAACAAGACTGAATTTTGAAACAATAAATGATGGATTCACTGCTCTTTCAAAACTGTTACAATCAGGAGTTGATTAAAGTCATTTGATATCAAGGAATTGGTTATGTAAACATTGGAAGCGGCAGTTGTATCAAATCATATTTGGTTGGTAGGATCTCATGTTGCCTGTTTAAGTTGACCAATTTCATTTACGTTCAGGTGTTCATTAATTGTTGTAATTGCTGATTGATTAAGCAACATTATCTGTGATAAAATTTTCAATACTGAATGCTTTTTGAAGAAAACTATCAAACTAATGGATAAAGAAAATAATTTTTGATTGAATCAATTAATTTCGTTGGATTAGATAATCGGATAAATTACCAATTAATGATTCACATTACCACTTCTCTGCAATAATACGAGCTTCCAATTTCACACAGATTTTATTTAGTTTCTTGATTATTCACTATTTTCTCGGGTTTTAACATCATGTAACAGTTAGTTTAAAAGATAATTATCATCTGGTCAGTTTTAATTTGAAAAGTAAATAGAATCCATGATATTCAATGTTCATGCTTGTTTTAGAGCTAAGTTGGTATCTTGTCACTTGTATGGGTTAAAGTGAATGAAATGCATCAAATTATATTTGATTAAAAATTTATCGAACTCATCTTCAAGTATTTAATAAGAGGAAACACTCAAATAATCATTTTAAATAAGATTCTTGATTTTTTAATGATGAGCTGATCAAAATTTATTGACTATCTATAAAATGATATTGACCACTCGCGACTCATTTATTATTTTAGAGTAAAAGTTCAGAGCAAAAGAAAGTATTAATCTAAGCCTTTTATATTCAGAGAGACGGAATGTTTAAGACTAGAAACTAAATCGCGTATTCTATTGGTCAAAATTGAACAAAAGGCTCTAAAACAAGCGAAACAAGAATTAATTTGTTTAGTTATTCAATAGATACATAGTGAATCGCGTTGATTTAAAAGCTTTCCTGAAACAACTCTTATTTACAAATGAAGTTAGGCTAATGGTAAAGTGTGTGATAAACTGAAAACTTGAAACTCGATATTCAATTTAGACACTGGATTCTTATAGCTAAAGGTACGTGGGTCAATAAGTACTTTGACTGGAAGTCTGATTTATTTATTCAGACGTTTAAGATCCGTAATTTTTTCCTTCTTCTATCGACAAATATTGATTTAAATACATTTTCGCATTTACTTGTTAAATATCAAATCAAAGAAACATTTTGAATAGCTTCAATGATCAAAGACGCAATTGAATCAATGGCCATAGATTAAAAAGCTGTAAGTAAAAGAGTAAAACATAAAAAGGCTTTTTGGAAAATAAAATTGAACTCAATCACTTAAGACTTTAACCATTAAGATATTGTTTAGATCCATTAAATCTTGTCGAAATGATCAGAAGATGGAAAATTTGAAATGCTAGAGACTACTTTAGCATTAGTCGGATAATGATTGGATATGAAAATGAAAAAATTACATTTTGATGTGATTGACTAGATAATGAAACAATACCAATCAAAAAGATAGAGAAATAAATTTTTCTATTAATTTTATTCAAAGGTTCTATTGAAATATTTTAACCAGGTAACAATTTTTATGGTGAGACAATCATCACAAAATTCAATTATTGAAAAAATCTAATACAAAAGATTTCAACAAGATAGGCTGTAATCATTGATTTTATCAGATCTTGGCGAAAGCTTGATCCATATCAGCTATTAAATCTTGGATTGACTCAATTCCAACTGATACTCGAACCAAACTATCACTGATACCGAGTTGTTTCCTTTGTTCGAGTGGGACCGACGTGTGTGTCATTAAAGATGGTATCTCAATTAGTGATTCAATTCCACCAAGACTTTCAGCAAGAGTAAAAATCTCTAAATTGGCAACAAAATCTGAAGCTTCTTTTTTACCTCCTTTAATTTCAAAAGATATCATTCCACTTGACCCAGAGCATTGTTTTTTGTGAAGCTCATGCTGAGGATGACTAGGTAAACCTGGATGATATACTTTAGCCACTTTTGGATGTGATTCAAGGTACTTCGCAATTTCTAAGCCATTACGCTGATGACATTCCATTCGTACAGCTAAGGTTTTGACCCCTCGATTGACAAGGAAACAATCAAATGGTGAGGGAACGGCTCCTAGAGCTAGATGAATGAGAAACAAAAGATAGTATTAGTTGTCAACAGAACTGATTGATATCTCACAATTAAAACTTGGCAAATTCACAATTAGATTGCAGGATAATCTGACAAAGAGATGAAATATCTGCGATAAGTGATAATATTGCAAAGATATTTACCATTTTGGAAAAATCTTATTCGCTCAGCAAGATCCTCCCGTCGAGTCATAATCACTCCCATGATAACATCTGAATGTCCATTGATGTATTTGCTGATTGAATGGAGAACGATATCAGCACCTAAATCTAATGGTTTCTGAAAATATGGAGACATGAAGGTGTTGTCAACAGCAAGTATAACGTTATCAAGAGTTTTGACATAATCAGCAATCGCCTTAATATCAGCAAGTTTCATGGTTGGGTTGGTTGGAGTTTCCATCCAGATCAATCTGGTGTTTGGTTGTAAAGCTTTCGCAATATTTTTGACATCACGAGCATCAACAAATGTTGTGGTTAATCCCATTCGAGCGGCACATTTTTGAAATAACCTGTTGGTTCCACCATAAATATCATCACCAGAGATTATATGGTCGCCACTTTTCAATAGATATGTTAATGTAGTGATTGAAGCTAATCCACTGCTGAAACAGAATCCTTAAATGAATGATAGAAAGATTAATGTTAACATAGATCAGTAAATCATAGGGGACAAATGGACTCACCATGCTCTGCATTTTCAAGAGATGCTAAACACTTTTCAAGACAACATCTAGTAGGGTTACCACTTCGTCCATATTCGTATGACTAAAAACAAAAGGAAATCATTACAGCTGATAATTCACTTAATGAAACAGAAAGTATAGATATCAACACTCAACATATGGTATTGTCTTTTGTGTTGAAAATAACATTGAAATGGGTAAGTGGGATGACATCGCTAATTACAGTTCACCAAACATGGACACAAAAAATGATAGCCATGGTTATGGGTTGTTGAACAATTAATGCAAGCGCTGTACCCAACACAGCAAATATTGTAAAATCTAAATGTTTACAAATTACACATGCTTCATTCTCATGAGGAGACACAAGAAATGGGTGAAGGAGAATTTTTTGCGCTGAATTGAATTACTAATGAAATAGATCGACAAAATAAATACTTACAGTTGCTTCACCAGGTCTAGGTTGCTTAAAAGTAGTTGCAAGACTGATGGGAGGAACAACTTCGCGATGAGACCATTGTTCTGGCTCTTGTCCGACATGGATGGCTTTGGTTTCTTGTTGGTGGGATGACATTATTTTATAATTAGATGGTTAGGTAGGTTGATTATAATGGCACTATTAACTATAACTCTAATTTTATAAACTATTTTCTAGACTAATTGTAGAGAAATAGAAATGGTTAGAAAAGAGCTGTTAAGTAAAATTGTAAATGAAATGAGAAGACTTGACATGAGCTGACTGATCTTATTTAAGAGGAGGGCGATGGAAAAATAAAGCAACTCCTTATTACTAGATGGTTATTAATAAAATCATCGACTAAAGGATTTGATTGGTTGATGTAATGAATAAAAGAACCGCTTTTAAAATTTTTATGAGAAATATTCCACGGGATGGGAAAAGTACAAACAAGCCCTCGTTTTGGACAACTGTTGAGGACAAGCGACACTTGCTTAACTCTTCTGATTTATATTATCCTTGAACTTTTACAGATTTGAAAGCTAAACTTTAATCTATGATTGAGCTACATAGTACGAGTGTAAGAGTACAATCATAAACCAAATGGGACATAATTTTGTAATGAATAGAACCTTGAAGATTTACGATTCTTTAATCCGGAAAGTTTAACTTTGAATCTGCAACCATACAATCCGAGTCAATTGATTAATAATGTAATATCTCCTCACTTGATAAAGAGATTACTTGTGCTACATGAGTTGTGTACAATGATAAATCATTTTGAACTTGTATCATTCAACAAATGAAATTATTTTTAAATTACTTGAAAGATGATAATAAGTGAAAAAGAGGTTTAATAGTAATCATTGAAGTTAGAAAGCATTAGTCCAAATTTAAATTTTGTTTTAAAGTTAGACAAAATTTATTTCCATGACCATTTAATATTGTTAAGTTTCAAAAATCCAGGTTAGCATGATCACTGTTTATAATTTACTTTAGTTCATCTCACAGAGTGAACAATATCATCAATTTTAAGAATTGATCTAACAGTTTCTGCAGCTAATTTAATAGCTGAAGCAGTAACAAGTAAAGGTTGAAGAACATTCTCGTCTAAAATGTTGGTTACCATAGCCTTACGTACATTGATACCAGCAGTATTCTCGCCAGCAAAGTGCCGTTGACGAAGTTCGGTAACTGTTTGCAAGGGATTAAGACCAGCGTTTTCGGCTAAAGTGTACGGTATAACTTCCAAAGCTTCAGCAAAAGCTTGGAAGCAATGAGCTTTTAGACCTACCAGGGAAGAGCTGAGCTGGCTCAATTGCAAAGCCAGTTCAATTTCAGGAGCTCCTCCACCAGGAAGTAGAGCGGGTTTTTTAACTAGACATCGGATGACACAAAGGGCATCGTGGATTGATCTTTCAGCTTCCTCAAGCATCATTTTGTTAGATGCTCGGAGTAAAACATTAACTGTTTTACCTGTGGGTGAAGTGCTCTTTATCCCACTGATTCGAGTTACTTTGGTAAAGGGGATTTCTTCAACCAGATCAGCTGTGGCCAAAGCAGATGCGACAAAATGGTCAAGACTGGCGATTGGACGGCAACCAAGAGCTTTGCTGATGAACTCTATTTCTTCACGTTCGATATTCTGAATGAGAGCAATTTTAGCTTTGGAGAAGAAATGAATAGCCATCTCATTGAGTGCATCCCGAAGAATTGACTTTTGAATGAGTAGCACATTGCATCCAGCCTTTTTGATTTGCTTTACAATGTTCAGGATATAATTTCGTTCCTCCTTAAGGATCCTATCCATCTGGGTATAATCAGAGACAACGACTTGATTATCCATGTCAGTCTTTGGTGGTGAAATACAGAATTGAATTAAACCAATCTTAGCTTTTTCAACTTTTTTAGAGCCAAAATCATTGGCAAATCTATGATCAATACATAGTCCTTCAATAAGCTCGGTTTCCTCTAGAGTGGCACCAAGTCTTTTAATGATCTTGATATCCTTAAGATCAACATCGTTAGTTTTACAATTGTCTTTTACTCTAAGCACTGCCTTTACAGCCATAGGAGCTAATAAGCTTGAATACTGAGAAACAACCTTGCTGTTAAGGGCAGTAGAAGCTACTCGGACAAGAGAATCGGTATCATTCAAGTCAACTGGGATGCTCATTTTACCCTCGAGTATTTCAACACATTTGTTGGCCGCATCAAGGAAAGCGTCACTAATTGTTGTAGGATGAATACCTTTAGCCAACAACTTAGAAGAAGCATCAAGGAGAGCACCTGTAACAAACATTAAAATCAAAAATCAATAAAATAGTTCTCAAAGCTAAAATTGGAAATAGTCACACCCAGCTTACCTGCAATAATAACCACACTAGTTGTACCATCTCCGGCCTCGACATCTTGAGCTTTACTTAATTCAACCAACATTTTAGCTGCTGGATGAACAACTTGAATTTGCTTCAAAATGGTTGCACCATCATTACTAATGATCACATTGCCATCATCCTGTTGGATCATTTTGTCCATACCTCTTGGTCCCAGGCTAGTACGGATAGCATCTGCAACTGATTTAGCTGCTTGAATATTAGAATCACGAATGTCATCAGGTTTACTTTTATCTTTGAACTGTCCCATCATTTGGGTACCAGATTTATTAGATTGAGCTTGAGGAGCCATTTTAATTTAATAACAATTAATAAAAGAATTAAGTAAAAAAGGTTGAAATCAGTTTAGATGGGAGTCTTCACAGCACAAAAGATTACTGCAGCAAGCATGGAGCAAGGTTTGAGGGAAGGTTTAAATATTACGAACATCACCAAAATGTTACTTTTTGGCTGATTGAAATTGATTGAAATAAAAGTTTTTATCAAACATCAAACTTCAGTTTTAATCGAACAATTAATAATTTATTATAAATAAATCACTTGTTTTTTAATAGCGAATTTAAATTTAAAAATAAAAATATCAATATCAGTAACTTAATTGCAAGAGCAATGACAAATATTAGCTACATAGACGTATTTAATGAGAACCAAAATATTAATCTATTCTGATTGTTTCGGAATTTTTTTGAGGAATTAAATTTCTTAAAATCTGATGAAAAAAAATTTAAATTCGAACCAGAAATTAAAAAATAAGACATCTTTGAAATGAAATCAAAGAATTGAAATGAGGTTTTCTCAATAGCTATTGAATTTAGCTATCAAATTGATTTCTTGATTTATTAGTTTAATAATTGTTTGTCTTTTTTGATCGAAAACAGGTAATTATGTTTCCTGGCTAGGTATGGAATCAAGTTAATTAAAAAGGTATAAAACGAGTCAACAAATTAATAAAGCATGAATGATTAATTCGGAATGAATCCAAAACCAGGTTTAGTTGGTTTGATACACGATAGATGACTCAGGTAGACAGAAAAGAAGACACAAAGTAACAACAAAAAACTTGTAAGACTAAATGAAAAAGTGAAACTATTCATCAGTAATCTTGTTATAACTGTTGGTTTAATTTGAAAGCTATTTTGGGCATGTTTCACTAGTTTAACAGGAGTTACTTTGAATTTACCTGAAAATGGATTGACCTGAGACAATATTTAACTTTGTGAATTGTATAATAAGTTAGTACAAATTAGCTTTTCTTTTACAAGTCAACTTTTACTCATCAACATGTCAACCATTGTTTCAAATTCATCTCTTTTTGACCACAATGGTGACCAATGTGTTTCCCGTGGATTAATGTTACCCTACCTGGGTTATGCATCAATGTTACTTTGGGTGAGAATTGTTGGTTATCTTCTTCTTCTTCTTTACCTGTTTCTTGGTATTGCCATTATTGCCGATATATTTATGTGTGCGATTGAACGGATCACTTCGCAAACAAAGAAAATTCTTGTCAATCCTGGAGATGCCAATACACCGCCAGAATACATGGAAGTATTGGTTTGGAATGAAACCGTGGCCAATCTAACTCTCATGGCTTTGGGTTCTTCTGCTCCTGAAATTTTACTCGCCATAATTGAGATCGTCTCTTCTGGGTAAGTTTCAACTTTACCGTGAATTCTTAGAAAATCATTTTACCCAAACTTCTCGAGTCATTAAACTCGGAACCAAATGTTACATTGTATACACATCTGTACAATCAAAAGTTAATTTCATTTCCTTATGTCTGTATGTTTAATCAACATGTTCAAGCTTAGACTTTCATCAATTACATTTTCCAAAAACTGTTACCTGTTTCTCCAATACATGAGATATTTTCCTATTTATTCATTTCCATTTCTTTCATATTCTACCTGACTTTAGATTATCCTGTTTTTAACTGATTTTCAACATATTTTAACAAACAAGTTATTCAGCACATGAAGAAAATTGTTTTCTATTAAAACATCATTTCGTTATCATAAGATTTCAGTTCTTCTAGAGACTTTCTATGAATATTGTTCCATCCAGACTAATTAGTAAAATAAATATCTAACTAATTGGCTATGAAATATCAATGTATCTGGTGAATCGGTAATCTATGACTCACAAGTTATTGAATATTTTCACAGAATCAAGGACTTTTTTAAGATTTATTACAGCTAAGTTCGTAAACTCATGTTTCTTATCGCCTTTCCATCATTCTCGTTTTCCTGAACACTTCAAAATCTATTGCCATCACCTCTAAGCAACCAGTTTATTATCAGCTTGAACCTCAATTCCATTTCATTCATCTTTTTTTATCATAAAATAAGTTTGTCATGCAACAGTGATAAAAAAGAGTTGACATCGTTAATGTTATTCAACCAATATTTGAATATTTTTTCAGATTCGTTTCTGGCTCTTTAGGGCCTGGTACTATTGTTGGTTCAGCAGCTTACAATTTATTCATGATTTCTGCCGTTTGTGTTATTGGCATTCCAAATCATGAATCTCGAACCATCAAAGCAATCAAGGTAAGATCATGAATCAGAAAAAAATTGACTTGAATAAAAATAGCAACAATGCTGGTTGACTCGGATAAAATTAATAAACCCATTTATGCTGACAAAATGACCAGCTTTTCAATTTAACCGTGATAACCATTAACCAGTTGAATGATTTACTTGTTGACCAGTATTAATACCTGCATAATTAAACTGTCAACCTCTTAATTAGTTGATCCATCTAACCTTAAAATCTATCACTGAAATCTCCATGTCGATCAATGCTGGTAAAAGCGATTAACCAGAAAATATTGCTATTCCTTTGATGGTATTACAAAAACGTTTATTCAAATTGAACCAAAATTTTCTTCAGAATTAAATTCTGTCATAATTAAAATTGTTTCTTCTCGCAATGGGCGAGGTTTCCATCAGAATTTATTCTTATTCATTTCAATAGATGATACAATTTGGACAAGTTCAATATTAACCTCGCCCGTTGTGAGTGAACTATTATTAGAAGCTTTCCCCTTCTTCATTTCAAACCAATATCAAGTGTAGTTCAATATCCTACATAACTGGATTGAAACAATAAGTTGATGAGTGTAATGAATTTCAAGGTGTTTTCCAGGCATCAGGATGTTCTGGTTAATGTTGCTTTCATTTGTATCAATTTCACATTTAGTTTAATCACCTAATCAGCTGAATAAGCCTTATGTCTTCCATTCACCTTTGATTTCAGCTTTCCAACTTTATTTGAAGCAAACCTGAGCTCATGTTGTGCCAATTGAAAATGTTTAGATATCATTTAAGCCTAATTTACCTGACAGTTTGTCAAGCTCATCATTGACAAGCTTATTTATTTTTCATTTTATACCAAAAATTCACTTTTTTTCGTGACCTGACACTCTTTTAGTTGATTGTTGATTTGACAAACTTGATATTTTGTCAATTTTCGTGACTGAATAACACTATTTTCAACTGTTTTAACCCTCTTATGTTCAAGTGTCCATTGTAAGGAAACTTGTTTAGGCTTGTCAATGTCATGTTCATTGATTATGACCAATTGTATCCTTAAATTGTTTTTATATTAAGTTGCAAGGGAAACATTTAAATTGAATAATTACCGAATGGTAAAATCTTTAAGTTGATTGTCGATTCACCAAGTAACCTTCAATAGTTTAACTAAACATTTGTAGTCATCCGATTAGTTTTATATTACCCAGTCACTTGATAACTAATTGTCGACATTGTAATCAAATCTCATTGGAATAATTAGAATTGATCAATTGGAAATCTTTTTTTATTATTCAATTGATATCATTACATTGCTTTACATCTTACATTTTCAATCTTAATGTTCAATCTGTGTTATAACTTATAAGCAATAATGAAACGTTAATAGTAAACCTTTGACTGTCTAAATTTAAGGTCACCAAATTGTTGTATCAACTTGAACAGAATAATTAATTAACAATAATTTAGTCACTCTTTCCATGCTCTAATCTAATTCAGTGAACCATACGAGACATGCAATGAGATACAATTAACCTGAATACCTTTGAATAGCCTGCATTTTCATGGTAAACCCTTTTATATTATTAATATTACCTGACTTTAAATTGGACTCAGAGCAGATATTAATTAATGGCAACATTAATATAATGAAACCATAGCAACTGTCTGTAGAACCTTAAAAATAGCAAATCGACTAATTAATGAATCCCTAACATTTATCATAACAATTATAATGAGTAATGATAATATTCCCTAAGACTGCTCATAAAACTCACTAGCCTTGCCTTTCAGGTTAAACTGATCAACAGTAATGTCAATATTTAGTGAATTAATTGAATAGCTTTAAATTAATTTTGTTTTGTTTGATTTCAGGTTTTTGCAGTTACTTGCACTTTCAGTGTGTTTGCTTACCTTTGGCTATTCCTGATTCTGGTCACCATTTCACCCGATGTCGTTGAAGTTTGGGAAGCACTTTTGACCTTTCTTTTCTTTCCTATTCTGGTATTTGTCGCCTATGCTGCCGATCGCAATTTTTTCATGTCTCAAGGAATCGAACCGGCCAAAGGAAGTTTCACCGAGGTTGATTCTGGAGCAAGTACGATAATCGTTTTCATACCATTTGATGGATATAAAGATTTGAATGAATGGGCAAAATCTTTGAAATTTTTCCAGAAAAGCTCTAAAATTGTTGATTCAAATTGAGCTCAGTTATTGATTTATTGATTGTTTATGGCTTTTGTGAAATATTGTTTTTCCTGTTATTTGACAAACATTAGCAATCAACTTACAACTTGTTAATCAATCTTATTGTTGATACTTTTAGTGTAAATAATGATTCACTGATTTGTTGGTAAAATGTTTGACAACATATTTCTTGGTAACACTGATTTAGTCAATTAAATTTGAGTATTTTATCCAGTTACCGGTTATTTTGGTAGATTTAACAATTTTTCTGATTTCACCTGGAATTTCATTTTTCAAATTTCAAGCCACGATAAAGCGTGATTCATTTCGCTGTTTTCATGAAAGTTAGGTTTGATTCTTAATTTTGTTTCTGTGTAGGTTTACAGGTTAATTGCCATCTATCTGATAATATAACTTAAATTAGAAACATTCTAGTTTATCCTTTGTTGTTTATTATTTTTACTCTTAAAACTTGTTTTTTTTATGTTCAGTCTTGAGCCGAAAAACAAGAACAAAACTTGTTCTTTCATCCTACAGAGTTGATTACAATTAAATTGGCGGATCAATCATGGGTATATTGCATGACCCATTCCAGTTGATCCCATATCCATTCCTCCATTGAGCCAACTTGAAGCAGTGAAAGTGTTTAGAGTGAGATCATCACTGAATTAATTTTGAGTTACTTTTCTCATTCAACGCCAACCTTGAGGAAACAACTATTCAGTTTCGCCCTCTTTTCATTCATCATCTTAGCCATCTTTTTACATCTCAACTTGAATTTAATCATTTTTTAATCTTTTCATTTTCAACTTTCTTTTTCCTTTAACTTTCAACCTTTTTGGACCTCTCTCTATGGCCAACTGGCAACACTTGAAACTAAAACCATCTTTACGGATTATTTGTAGGAGTTGAAGATTTTTTCCCAAAAGGCAAAATTAGCAAGAAAAGCTTGGCAAAGTTTCTGAAGGAAGTACGTAAAGTTGACCCCAACATTTCAACCGAAGATGCTGCTTGCTTGGCTGCCACTTATCTCTTTGAACATGAACGCCATTCTCGACTTTTTTACCGAGTCTCTGCTTGCCGTTGGTTATCTGGTTCACGACCACCTTTTCCTCATTTAACCAAGGAACTTCAACAAGTGTACGATTTAATGAAAGATCACATGAGTGGTGGACATGCCATTAAATCTGTTCCTGATGGTGCCATTGCATTGACTACTGTTGCAGCTGAAATTGCTCACGAAAAGGATATCGCTGTGGTTCAATTTGCTGCTCCTACTGCCGCAGTCCTTGAGAATGCTGGTTCTGTTGATGTTACTGTTGTTCGTTATGGTCGCATGGACAATTCGGTACAATGTTTAGTTGAAACTCTTGATCGAACCGCTAAAGCAGGCCGAGATTACAAAGCTTTCAAAGAGATTGTCACACTTGAACCTTATGAAAAGGAGAAGACTATTAACATTGAAATCATTGACGATGACAACTGGAATCCTGACAACATCTTTTTGGTCAAACTCACTTTAATTGACAATGATAATAACAATGAATCGGCAGCCGTTGCCAAAGGACGAATTTGCATGATGACTGTAACTATTGTTGATGACGATTTTCCGGGTATCATTGCATTTGGACAAAGGTTGATTACGGTTGAAGAAGATGTTGGTAAAGTGGTGATACCGGTACTTCGAGAACAAGGTTCTGATGGAGAGATTGAAGTGAAATGGAAAACTGTTGATGGAACTGCCAAAAATGGGCGAGATTATTCTGGTGGTGAAGGTACTCTTTTATTCGCACATGGAGTTATGCGACAAGAAATTGAAATTGCCATTGAAAATGATTTTGAAGAAATTAAAGACGAATATTTCGAGGTTCACTTGTTGAGTGCCACAAATGGAGCTAAAATAGGAAAAATTAACTCAATCATGGTTACAGTTACTAATGATTCCGATTATAATGCTATCATGTCCAAATTAATGACAAAGATTGGAAAGAAAAGGAAAGGCTTTAAAATTGCCAAAGATCAATGGGTTGAACAGTTTAGGTCAGCAATGACAATAGAAGGTTCAGAGGAAATTAAACCCAATTTCATCGACTATTTCTTCCATGTTTTATCTTTTGTTTGGAAAGTAATGTTCGCCTTTGTGCCTCCACCGAGCATTTGGAATGGATGGTTAACCTTTATTGTTTCACTTATCCTCATTGGTTTCATAACTACAATTGTAGGTGACACAGCTGAAGCTTTCGGATGTTTAACTGGTCTTAAACCTTCCATTACCGCAATTACTCTTGTGGCCATGGGCACATCTTTACCAGATACTTTTGCATCCAAGACTGCCGCTCGAATGGAAAAGTATGCCGATAACGCAATCGGTAATATCACG
This sequence comes from Tetranychus urticae, assembly GCF_039701765.1. Lineage (NCBI taxonomy): Eukaryota > Metazoa > Arthropoda > Arachnida > Trombidiformes > Tetranychidae > Tetranychus > Tetranychus urticae. The sequence continues at coordinate 15,186,779 of NC_142958.1, read as the reverse complement.
GGCAGTAACTCAGTCAATGTCTTCCTTGGACTTGGTCTACCTTGGTTAATGGCTGCTGTTTACTGGTCATCCAAGGGGCAAATATTTGAAGTGCCAGCTGGTGACTTGGGCTATTCGGTAGCTCTTTACACAGCTTTATCGTTTATTTGTATCGCTATTCTTCTTCTCCGTCGAATTGCACCAATCTTTGGTCCTGGTGAGCTTGGAGGACCTTTACGCTACTCGATTCCAACATTCATCATTTTTGTTATCCTTTGGATTATTTACATTGCAGGATCTGTAATGAAAGCTCAATCAATTGGAAGTTAAATTGATTCAACTCAAAAAGTAGTTGAGGATGACAGGAGACCAAAGCCATGGAATTCAAAAATTTTCCCATTGGGTGAATCTTGCGCCTACTAATCGTGACTTTTCAACGAGAGGAAGCAGAAGTTCATGTCAACTGCAAATACTCTTAATCATGTTTTTAATTTTTAAATTTATTTTTGCTTTACACCAATTTACACATCTTGAAACATCTTCCATCAATTGCTTCTAAGCCTTCTAACTTATCATTTATACATTCCAACTTATAATTTATCGTAACTGGTGATATTATTTTGTTTTTTGCTTATCTTAATAGTTCAGGTCAATTTTATATTTTTGTAAAAACACGAAGAATCTTTACTTTTGTTCATGTCCTTTCAAGGCCATTTCAAATTCTTGTTTGACGTTAAACTCAAGAGCGAAACTTATTTTGCCAAATCAAAAAAGAAATTCAATTTATGAATTAACAACTCTTTTTAATTTACAAAAGAGGTAAAATCATCTCTAATTTATTCTGCTCGTTGTTGAAATCAACGATATATACCTCATTATGTCATAATCATCGAGACAATTATTGAAATAAAATTAATTTGACCGTCCAATGACACTGTTATTGCCAAAAAGATAGCATGAAACTCAAGGATTACATTTTTTACATTTGCCAGCAAATAATCAACGCAGGATTTAATCTAAATTCAATGATCTTGAGAGTCTCATTAATATCTTTCCAATTAAATTCTTCAATTCTGGTGGAAAACTTGGGTAAATTGTGTAGACAAATGACATTACTGGTGGAGTTGCAGGCATACAATAGGATGGTTCATAATCAGTCAAAGATTTGACGATGTTATTGATTACTTTGTCATATGTTGCTTCAGGTGAGAGATATCGACAAGGAATTGCTAGGAGTTGCCTTAAATTTTCCATCATTTTATCCTCATAGTAAATCTCTTTAATTTCTTTGGGTGAATTATCGTATAAGTCACTGTAAAGTTTGTCAACAGATTTTTGGTCAATTATAGGTGTTGATGAGAAACTTGGTTCAATAGATATAACTTTGACCCCAAATTTTTCAATTTCAGCTCTCAGCGCATCTTGGAAAGGAGTTAAAGCAGCTTTGGTCATTGAGTAAGCTCCAGTGTTGGGAAAGGTCATATTTGAATTGATTGATGAAATGGTGACTACACGTCCAGATGAAGAACGGAGTAAAGGCAACATTGCTCGAGTCACTTTGACCACTCCGAAAACATTAACATCAAACAGCTGGCGAAAGTGATTGTCAAAAGATCCCCACTCTATTTTACCAACTCTTCCAACACCAGCATTATTAACGATACCCCAAAGAGTTTCACCCGATTTATTGAGATGTTCACTAATCAAGTTGACTGTCGTTTCGATGTCCTCATCTTTGGTAACATCTAATTTGATGATATGAATCTTATCTCGATTAGACGCTGAAGATTTCAAGGATTTGGCTCCTTTTCCATCAGGAAACAGGCAACCAGCAAACACACGAAAGCCCGACTTGTTGAGTTGCAATGCTGCTCCATGACCAAAACCAGAATCACACCCTGAACAAAGACAATTGAACAAACATAAAATTATAATAAACAATTACATTTCAATAAACGATAGACATATAAAAAAGACTCTATTTGCTACTTACCAGTGATGAGAACAGCTTTTCCAGTAGTTGGAAGAGGACCCAGAAGTTTAGAAGAAATGTAATTGTGAATCAATTTTGCCAATATCCATGAACTACAAAGGTAAACAATAAACAATCCAATCCAGTTTAAGATGTTAACAAAGAAAGGTAAAAAATTGAGGAACTTATAAAGAAAAATTAATGTTAAAATGAATGAGGCTGAAAAAAGAGGCAACATGTTTTTGAGATGAACTGTGAGTAAACTGTGACGACCAGTAAAGATTATGTGTTTTGGTTAGATTGAAAAATACGATTTGCTACTAAAGTCCAACTTGGAGCACTTGAGAAGGCGGAGATTCACCTAATTGAGTAGTTCTGTTGAAGTAATTGTAATCACTTATTATGTGCCTGTTAAGATTAGAAATGAATCAATCAAAAGATGGAGAGTATAAAATAGTCTCTCGTCTTTTTTTCCTTCAATCTTCTGTACAGGCAAAAGTTGTTATGGTCAAAGATTATTAGGTTATAAGGCTCTATTAATGTTGCTAACTAAACTGTACCTTGAGATAGCTTATTAATTGAAGTCATTTCAGGCTCCGATCATGGATCAGGAAATAAACTGAAAATACAGATATTTATTCAAAGAAAACAACATTCATTACGTATGATCGTAATCATTGCAAGAGAATTAAAATGACCATAATCTTTCTTTATCCAACCTTTTCTGCTCTGGAAATCAGTCTTGTTACATAGAATTAATTGTAAAAACTGATCATAACTAATAAATTATCATGATTCGATGACATCAAGAGTTACTATGAAGATTTAAAGACTAGACAATTTACATACCCATTAGGCTGAAGGGAAAGTATTTGCAAAAATTTACAAATGTTGACTGCAATCTGGGAATAAATATTCAATATAAAGTTCCACGAGACAAAAATTTAAATTTTAGCTGATTTGCGAATCAATTTAATGCCTTTAGCGATATCGTTCAATGCCAATCTTGATCAATGCCAATGCCAAATATGAATGAGATTCAACGATGTTTTGTGTTTTGTTTTCAAATCATTTTTGCTTCGATCCGATAAAGATTTATTCATTTGTCGTGTAAGGTGGACATTTTGTTTTGATTCAATAATTGAACAAGTTTAGTCTCAAGTTGGGCTTTTGACCTGATTTGAACAGCCAAAATATATCTGTCTATTGGTTAACGATCCGAAAGTCAATCATCTTTACAAATATGTAGAATTGTTTAGTTGATTGACAAGATTAACATCAATCACTGAAACAAAGGGAATTGGAAACTGAGGATCTGGTAAGATAATCAATCACCAATTTGATTTTCTTGGGTTCTTTATGAAATTGAATGCTCTTTTGGAAACTGTCGTTGATTGTTTGATTTGACTCGCTGATGACACTTTAAATCAATTTTTCAAGTGCAACTCAACAGTTTTTTGCATTTTCCTGCAAGCTTCTGATTACTAATCAATGATTAGTAAATCATTAACCTGTATACATTTTATGCAACAAATTTGGCAATTGTCATTGTGAAACCAATTTAAACATATCAGAAGAATTTAAGAAATCAAATGAGATTTGCTTTTTGATTCCTAATTGTATTTGTCTTTGGCAGATGTGAGCCTATCATTTAAAATGTAGGAAATCCCCTAAAACGATTTTTTTGTTCAGCTGAGAAAATGTTGAGCAACAAGTCGAGACACAAAGTAAAGCTTGATGAAAAAACAATCAAAACAATCGATTGCGTATTTATATAATCTTTCATCAATTATTTGGGTAGACAGTTATGTATTTAAATGGTGGGACCAATTGAAGAGAGATCACAATAAAAGTGTTAATAGTATTTTACAGTTGTTTTATCATCGTTCTTAATCGTCTCCATTGAAATCTTTTAACTTGGCAATCAGTTTTAGATCATTTTCATCGCAATTTTAAAATGAAGCCCATTTATAAATTTCTTTTATCATCTCTTGATGCGTAAGTATCCTTTGGATTACTTTAAAGTTGATCAATTTGTAACTAAAACATTTTTCCTTTTAATAGCTTTGGTCACATCAATTTCACTTTGGGTTTTGGTGAACTCCTTGTTGAAGCTGGACATGAAGTTACATTTACTCATCGTGACCGTTACGCCGCCATGGCTACAAAGCGAGGCTTCAAATTTATTCCTTTTGATGAATCCTTTTTCGCAAATCAATCACCTGCAGTTTTCCTGGAATGGACAAAGAAAAATTTAAGCAAATTTCGCTCAGATGCGCTGACCAGGTACTCTAATTGGAGTGAGGCAGATAAGGAACTTTACTCGTCCGTTGTGGATGAATATGAGCCAACAAATAAAGCTTTGGCCGCAGTTTTGAAAGATCACAAAGACTCATTTGATGTTTTAATAGCAGATTATGTGACACGATTCCCAGCTTTATTTTCATCACCAATACCTTATATCCATTTGGCATCCATTAACCCATTGTCTATATACCCACAAGGGCCTCCACCATTTTCGGGTTATTCAACCAAATTAGATGAAGAAACGTATGCCAAATTTAAACAAGTTTACGATGGAGCTTGCATTCGTTTTAAGGAAAAACTGTTTGCCTGGTGGAAAGAGTATAATACTGAGCCACTTCCAGAAGATAATTACTTTGTCGATATACCCAAACACTTGGGCTTTTATCATTATCCTGAAGCCCTTGACTATAGCGAATGTGGACCTAAAATCACTGATAAATGGATTAGAGTCGATGCAAATATCAGGAAACCAGATTTTGAGGAGACCTTTACAGTGCCAGAAACATTAGAAAACCTTCCCGGCAAATTGATATACTTTTCCTTAGGCTCACTTGGGTCGATTGATGTTGAATTAATGAAAGAAGTGATTGCCATTCTGGCCCAGGCACCGCATCGTTTTATCGTATCCAAGGGTCCATTGGGTTTCCAGATTGATTTACCATCTAATATGTGGGGGGAAGATTATGTCAATCAAATTGCAATCCTTAAAGTTGTTGATTTGGTTATCACGCATGGTGGAAATAACACTTTTATGGAAACATTGTATTTTGGTAAACCTTTAATAGTCTTACCTTTCTTTTTCGACCAATTTGATAACGCTCAGAGGGTAGTTGATTGTGGAATTGGTCGACGGTTGGATACATGGAAGTTGGATAATGAAACACTTTTAAAAGCAATTGAGGAAACATTAGCTGACAAAGAAATGCAAACCAAGATCAATGCTATTTCAAAATCAATGCAATCAGCTGATAGTGGGAAAAAGGCGGTTAAGATGATAGAAGATTTTGTAGAAAAGTTGAAAGCTAAATAGCTAAAATAATTATTTTATTGATTTTAAATGTTGAATCTTTAAAGTTTTTAAACAAATCATAGATATAAAATTCCATACATTACAAGATTGAAACATTTGTACATATTGTAATTGCATGTTCATTAAACAACCTTCACAAAAAATATCTATTCACTCGCATTTATGATTAACGATATTTAGTCATTATTTAATATTTCAACTCGCTTATTCAATACATTGTATGGTTGAAGGTGTTCATCTGGAAGTTTAATGTTTCTTATGCACAATCATTCTTGTTTGAAATGGATTACATTTATATTGATGACACGAACTGGACCAAAAAATGTTGACTCGACGTTCGTTCAAAACGACTTCTTGAGTCAGCAAGCGAGTATAAAGAAAAGATAACATACTCAGAAATAGACGCTGACTTCAGACGAAGATCTGAAAGAGAGTCAAATTGATTGGTTGGGCGATTCAGATTGACTGACTCGAGTACAAGGAATTACAATCTGTACAATTCGTACAAATGGAAATATAATTTTTGTCCCTTATTGTGTCAATGTTGAAGAGAAGTCATGCAATTTCAAAGAATTTACAAGATAACAAGATTCCAATACAATAGATGAGCATTGATTTGATAATCCAGTTTTCCATTGAAATACAAGTTTTCAATGAGGCAAAACAATGGGTAATAAGATGGATGATTAGATAGTGAAAAATCAGTGTTAAAAATCTAAATATCAACTGATTTCAAAGTATAATTCCTTGGTAAAGACTTCGAAAATAATCGTTAATTGTTAACTCGAGTAACACTTTGTGGAACATGTTTTTCCTAATTGTGATCGTGTTTCTTCTTTCAGATTCAACTGTGGCCTTAAACACATGCAATGATGAGTGCTTAAGTAAAACCTATTGCATCTCAAGAGATGGTACCAGTGTTTGCTCAAAGGATAACCGTTTTTCAGCGGTTTTTACAATGGATCAAGTTGAAGATAAACTGTATTTCAGTTTGACCCTAACTGAATATCAAATTGTCCCTAACAAAACGCATCATGGATTTGGATTGATCTTGTCCAGTGGATCATCGACTACAACATATTATTGTAAATTACATACACACGAACCTCGTTCATTTGTATGGCAAAACAACCAACAAAAGGCTGGCGGAACAAGTCAATACACAAACAACAATCTTCAATGTAATTGGAAGGCAACTAAAACAAGCAACAATTGGCCACTTTTTCGCATTGATGATAATTATATTATTGTGTCAAAATATATATCTCTGACTTTAAAATATGATGATCTTAATTATGGATCAAGAAGTGTCGTGCTTGCCAATGATACAAGTGAACTACCTTTTTATCGACTTCAATCACTTAAATGCTGCAACAAAGTTCGTGAATCGCGTAAATTTTTATTCACTTTTCATCAAAAAGATGATCACATCAACTATTACTTTCAATTGTTTGATTTTAGTTCTGCTGACGTTTTGATATCATTTACCAATTTTTATGGAGTTAAACTCGTATTTACATGTAATCGTGAAAAGTACTCGCTAACCAGTTTGATTCAAGAAGGCACGTTTGTGACTTCAGTAAGAGAACTGTTCAATACAAGAATCGATGAATCCTCCTGTTCTTGGACAACACCAAAATGTTTATCATATTATACAAACCAGTTGGAGTTACTAGCTGGTAGCTTTGATTTAAAAGTAACTTCAGGTAATGTCGTCTTGTATGCTGAAAGAAATGTTCAGTTTGAAAGGATTGAAGAAGTGTCACCGTCCAGTGGTCAATCATCTCTAATACCTTTGACATTCATCACATTAATATCTACTTACTACCTTCAACTCATTCTAAGTCGCAAAGTCTTGGGTTCTTAACCAAGGTTTTGTAGTCTTTGAAACACATTAATGGATGCAATATCCAATTGAATCAGATTATTGTAAATGCCTGAATTTATGGGGAAATTCTGATGGAAATTGAGATTATTTCATTGTCATTTGTTGCTCGACTTACTCAACGCAATTTGCAAAAAATGCAAGTTATCTTACAAATTGTTTATGTAAATATTATATTTTGTATCTATGTGTGTTATTTTTTTGTAAAATCGTTCAAGCCGAGATGATGCATTACTTCTCGGGTTATTTGAAGAGCATAAATTGTCCGTTAACAGTGAGTCGACAATGGCAGGTAGTGAGCATAAGCATCGAAAATCGAAAATTTTGGCCGATCATATTGACTTTGTTATGGACGATGAAACAGTTGCCTATGGTTGACCACTGGCCACTAGCATAATCAAATTCAGTCACCATCCCAAGTTAATCTTAATTTTACATCGCAATTCTTACAATTTTAGATGACAATGACCTGTATAAAAAAGTCAGTTGAAGTGGAATTGTTTTTAACCGCCGTTCATCCAATACGATAATCGCAGCATTTTGATGAATTTCATTTGAAAATGGATGAAATTTCAACAACTATTAGGATAAACTTATGTAGCAATTGAAGCTAAATTTGATATCCAGTGTCGGTGACTAGGTTAGCCTAGGATCCGTCATCAACAAGAGGCCAGGAAACGGGTAATGATCGTTTTCTGACAAATTTAGACTCTGTTGGCTGGTAGGGAAATAAAAACTGATTCCATTTATGCAATTTATAAGTTTCTCTGATGAACAGTTTTCGAGAAAATCGAGTTCGTAGTTAAGACTTCGATCGTTTTTTGTACAGTTACGGAAGCAAATTGTTTCATGAAACTTATTCCACTAGTGTAACTTTCGATGCTTAGCCGGAAAACTTTGTACTTATTTTGATGAATAAAACTTTTTATTTTCTGCGAAATAGTTTACTTCGATTTGCAATTAAAGCAACCGCATACTGTAAACGTAAGAGTTACATAGCTTAAACCTATTATTGTCCCATAAAAATTTGAGCGGTGTATCATGAATTCAATAATTTTAGCAATTTAATAATATTTATCTTGATTTTGGCCATTGTCTTACAAATATTGAGCCTCGATTATTCCAAAAGGTTATCACTTACAATCATCATTCTTCCACCAATTTAATTCTTAACTAACTCAATTCCCTTTGCTAAATTTCCATACGTGCATTAAGGTTTTTGATTTTTGGGTTTTAAATGCACGAGAAACAACTTATTCAACAAAGCAAACTCAAATAAGCCAATATGTTGGTAAATATAAACGGTGGTTTATATGGTTTATAAAAACTGATAAGTTTGCTTAAACTGACCGTTTTCTGTGACCAAAAAGAGTTAGCGATCCATCTGCAAGGCTTTGTTCTTGTCACGATGGGCTTGAGATAGATGAGATTTGATGAAATCTGACCACCATACTCTTTGAGTTAAGCTTTTTTCACGCATAATCTGCAAAAGTAGGATTGTGTTGATCGGTATAAAGTTGGAAGGGCAATTGTTTTTAGATGCCTACAAAATGCTCAAATAATAAGAGAAGCTGATGAGACAGTTTTAAGTAAACAAGCGAGGTAAGTTTGCTTCGTTTCGTTCCAATCTTTCAAGTTCCATAGATTGTTTTATTTTACTTTCACTGGTTGCAAAAATGCAATGATTTTGTTCCCATGACAAGGAATTGGAAGGTTTTTTTTTGCCGTGTCAAGACAAAGGCATTCCACCGTCAGGAAGTTTGATAATTTAACAAGGGAAGATAATGGGTTAAAAAGGCAGGAAGATATGAATTGAAATGCTCATGGAAATGGTTTTCACGATTTAGAAAGAGGATTAACCTAGTGCTTGGAGTTTTCTCTCGTGGAAAAATGTGTTAACTAAGCTGTTGTTACAAATTGGTGATTGAATGAGATTCCAAGAATCTTGATAAGTTGGCAAGACCTGTTTATATACAATTGTGACGAAACTGGCCTTTTCTGGAGACAAACACCAAATAAAACTTATTTTATACGTAAAAATGATCATAGTGGTGATAAAGTATTTCATGAAAGAATATCGATTCTTTTGCGTAATTAGATCTGTTGAAAAATTATTATTGCCTCTTATTATTGGAAAAGTTAAAAAACCAAATTTTTTCTATCCTGGCTGTTTGGAAAAATTGGATTTAGATTACACTTCGCAAAAAAATGCTTGAGTTGACAAAGATGTGTTTGTTAAATGTTTGAAAGAATGGCACGAGTCATTAGAATATTGTTGTACTCAACGAGGACTCATTTACCGTTAACGAGGACTCACAAGAAATTGTCCCCAGATTAACAAGATGGACGTTAGCTTTACAAGAATTTGACTTTGAAGTTGTTTATAAAAGTGGAAAGCACCACCTGGAAGCTGATTGTTTATCCAGAAACCCCGAGGGCAAAGCTGAAATCCCTTATATTGACAAACATCTTAACCTTTTAGCAATTACCAATAGTCTCGACAACCTAGCACAGTTACAAAGAAAAGATCCCAAACTAAACTCCATCATTAGTTTACTAGAAAGTGAACTAGTCGTAAACAAAAGGGACAAAAGAATTGAAAAGTTTACAATGGTAAACAACATACTCAATAGATGCATTTACCCTAAAACTGGTCCAAAATTGTTTCCAGTCATACCAAAACAATTGAGAAAAGAAATCCTTTTTACAATGCATGATGACCATCTGGCTGGTCATTTAGGTCAACAAAAGACTTTTGAAAAGATCAAAAGCTCGTTTTTTCTGGCCAAAAATGAAAAATTATGTCATAAATTATGTCAAAACTTGTTTAGCTTGTCAAACGAGAAAGCGCTCATATTTAACACCCGCAGGGATTTTACAGCCAATTACAGTTGGTGGTGTAGCTGAAAAATTTGGCATTGATATCCTAGGGCCATTACCAAATCGCTCAAAGATAATAAAACCATTATTGTAGCAACTGAATATTTCACTAGGTTTGCGATAGTAAAAGCTTTGCCGGAGGCTACATCAGCATTGGTCGCAATGTTTATTGTTGAAAACATTGTTTGCTGATTTGGTGCGCCAAAAGAAATCTTAACAGATAGGGGTCGTCAGTTTAAGTCAAAATTAATGGCTGAACTCTCAGGACCAATGCAAGCAAAACATAGATTTACGACTGCTTATCATCCAAAGTGTAATGGTTTAACCGAGAGGTTTAACGCAACATTGGCTACGATGATTAGTATGTAGATTGATGATAAACACAAAACTTGGGATCAAGCTCTAAATTTCCTTACTTCTGCATATAACTCCTCAGTAAATGAAAGCACAGGGTCCTAACCCTTTCATCTCATGCACGGTCGTGAACCATTTTATCTAATAGAACGCGTCATTCAAGATACTACGCAAGGAATCTCAGATTACCCAAGCTATGTTGAATCTCTAAAAGAACATCTCATCAAAATCAGGGAAATGGCAAGTTTGAATTTGTCTAAATCTCAACTGAAAAGCAAAAGCTACTATGATCGAACACACAGATCGGTCAATTTAGCGGTGGGTTAAAAAGTTCTTATTTTCACACCACTCAGAAAAGTTGGTAAGTCTGAAAAATTAATGCACAATTGATATGGTCCTTGCAAAATCATTGGAGTCATATCACCTTTGATTTGCAAAGTTGAAAATTTGAACAAACCAGGAAAAGCGGATATCGTTCAAGTTTTAAGAATGAAAGAATTCCATGAGAGAATGATAAGTAACTCTGATGCAAGTAGTTCTTCAGTATCTGATTCCGCTACCAAACATTTAGATCTAGATCTGCCAATGCAACTGAATATGAACAATTCTAATGCGTTAAACAAGTCACCAAAAGACTATCATTTAGAAAGTGACACTTTAATAGATGAAAACACCAACGATGAAGTTATTGAGCAAAATGACGCGGATGTTGACTCAAGTTAGGAAGAAGTATTGCTTGCACGAGCAGAGCGCGAAAATGGCGTTACGGCGAATTAGAACCGGAATTGTTAGAATTATTCAACGTTTCACTTCCATGCAAAGAAACTTGTCCTTTGGAACTTTTCGAACCGAATGATTGTTATCTGGATTCGCGTGCCCGTCAGATTATCCTCGACTTTGATGTTAAAATAACGTCACCAAATTACACCATTTTACAAGCTCACGCATTTAAGTTTACACAGATAAACGAAACGCAGAATTGTGATTCAGTTTACGCTGGGCCAAAAGAGATTCTTTTCGACAAAAACCTAAACTGCGCTGTAGAAATTCAATAACAAATTATAAGTAATCCTTAATCTTTAATCTCAATTTCCGAGAGCGAAACTGTTTAAAACAAAGTCTTATTGAAAATAATTTGTGAGTCACAGATCATTGTGTGTACGGTTCACTGCAAGCTACAATCAAAGTTCAAATAAAATTCGTGAAAAGACAAAACTTTATCAATTGTGCAGGAACTTCTATTGAAATCTTAAATACACTGCACCAATGTCCTCCATTTGTCTTCTCAATACCAGCCAACATTTATTTCAATATCAACAACTATACTTATCCCCCTCATAACATAAAGAGCACAAACACCTTACATTTTGTGGAAGATTGGAATTTTCAAGTTAACATGCAATTCAATCCGTTGTTAATTGATCCCTTGCAAGAAAATCTTAACCTGACAAAGCTTGATATGCAAAGCTTAAGTCAAGCAACTGTTGTCAACAAAACTGATTCTTTTATACTCCTTCTGTCAGCAACTTTGATCATCGTAATTTGAATTTTCATCACCCTTACGGTTTTTCTTATTTGGTTACACTTTAAGTCAAATAATGAAACCACCGCGAATAACATAGAGCAACCGATTATACCTGCTTAACGTTTGTTATTGAGACAAGCACCAGTTAAAAATTCACCAATCACTAATTAATCAGTGTTGCAACAATAACTAATTCAAACAATCTCTTTATTTCATTTACTTTTATTTTTTTGATATCTTTCTATTTTTTTCATCATATCTATTCACCATTTCATTAACCCATCGCAAATTTTCCGCCATACATTAATCCTGCTTCGATTATCAATATTTTGGCCAATTAGGGGAATCTGGCATACGCAATCCTGAAGCAACACCAGGTACTCCAGGAACACCTCTTTGCCCGTCATGTCGATGACCAGCGTTTTGACGCTCGGGGTTACTTCCTTAGCTGGCCGTGTCTGTTTTCTCAGGCACCCTGAATAACCAGAAACCTTTCATGTCCAATCTCGTAGTCTTATCCTTTAAATAAGTCAACAATTTATTGTTATCAATGGTTATTCGAATAAGCTTGTGATCGGATGAACTGTTTAATTCCATTTTACAACTAACAATCCCTTCTTTAAACGCTCTGCAGCCTAGAATAAGACCACAGACTGTCTCTTTGGCACCAACAACGTAATTAGGCTGAAAAGGATTCAAAACATACGTTTCGGTGATGTTGCAGAAAGGCAGCACACTTTCACCTTTATTTTTCTTGTAGTGGCTTAAACACTCTTCTTTTGACCAAGAAGAGTGGTAAGCATTGAAATCGCCAACAAATAATTTAAGGGCATATGAACCCATCTTTGTTTTAATAACGGCAGCAATGGATTTCAAGTCCTTAGTTAAATCTTCAACAGAATACTTAGCAACGTTGGAAGAGAAGTAACTGCAAATGATTGCATGTTTTATATTATTCCAGCGAGCTTTAACACAGGTAACGATGGAGAGTTAAAACAAAACTTTGTAATAAACTGAAATCTTTCACTGTCGAAACAAGCCATAGCAGCTGTATTGGGTTGTTTAGCCGTCACGATAGAAACTTCTGGCACGGTTTAATCCAAATCCTCGGGGGTCAGTTCGTTAAAAGCTGTAAAATCCGGTTTTTCATCAGCACTTATTTTCATAAGGTTCTTGGTGGCTGCTTTAGTCCGCTTACAATTACCAAAAATGGAATCTAAATTACCACAAAAATTATTAATAATGAACGAGCTATTCTAGGTTCTTTGACCAACAAGAGTTAAACGTTAACTGGTCAAATAACCTTATCGAGCTTCGGACTCTTCAGTTAGCGCAATGCGCATAATCATTTACAATTTACCATTCAATTCGTATTCTCATTCCTTTAAATCATATTCAATATCAATATATCTTATTTCTTTTAAAACTTTTACAACCAAATACCCATCTAGACAACTTCAAAATCATCTGAAACCGTCGTTTCCAATTGTAATAATATCTGGTCAAGTGACCAGATATTAATTTTCCTCCATTTTCCCAACTTTATTGATTAAATACTTAATTTATGTTGATTATGTAACCCACCCAATTTAATGTAATCAGATTTAGCTATCTTTTGAGGGGTAACACCCTGATCGATATTTATGTATATTATAGCAAGTAAAACATTAGATGTTGTAAAGGTATTTATATTGTAGAATATACAATAAAGAATCAGTTCGAACAGAACTCTCAATTGGTAAAGTATAAGATCTTTACAATTGGTAGCAGAGCGTGGTTGGTCGAAGTAAGGCCATACCAATAACCCTCATCTTGTATACCTTTTAAAACTGTTAAAATACAAATTTTACACTAGTTTCATTTCCTTCTAAAATTATAATTGTGTTATTTACACCGTTCTATTCTCAACATAAAAAAATATATATAAAAAACCGTGAAACCTAAACTCTTATTTCTTTGTTCTTCCATCTCAGTTTGGTTAAACCAATCAAGTGTATTAAGTGATTTTGTGCTTCAAAAAATATCATTACAACATAATAACAACACACAATTTGAACGAAAACACTAAATAAGCAAATTTTGTTAACCAGTGTCAAAAAAAAAGAGTGTAAACCTTGTCAGGTTTAATAACTAACTGACTAATCATTCATCATTGACTGTAGTTAAACCATAAAGTGAACTTTGTTACAAGCAATCAATGAATTTCGAATGGGTTCAACTTTAACAATTTGGAAAATGCAATAGGTTATAATCATCCCAGAGACTATTCATATTTGAAAGCTTCACTTGGTTTTGCAATTTTACCAATCCTTCAAATTTACTTTTAATACATTATAACACTTTTATCTAACCCAAGCAAAGTAAGTAAATCAATTGCATCTGCTAAACTTAATAATACTTAGCTTAGTTTAAAACCTAATTGTTTGCGAATGAAATCTAATATTCAATCTATAATCAAAGTAAAATTGGTAAATACTATAGTCCTATTGATATATACCTAAATTAATCCGTATTTAGTTTTTTTTAACGGTAACCTATCGATTTTAGGGCCCAGCTCGATATTTCCGTCTCTAAGTTTACTTTAATACTGAACTCAGTTCATAATTCACATATAAGTTAATAATTGATTCAACTCACAATTTGATCATTTACTTCTACTCTCTTAACTTAAATTACTCTTCATTAAAGTTTTTTTTTTGACAACATCGATTGATGGTTTAAGAACACTTAAGTTCGCTATCTTTCCTTTGTCTCCATTATCTCAATACAGAACGTTTCAGTTCATCATCTGAGCTAAAGTTTAACTAATTTTAAGCCTGATGAATATATTATTCCTACTCACTTGCTAATTTGCATGCTGTTTATGCTTGATCATTTACGTTATAACTCTAAGTAATAACTCATTGAATGAATTCTAGTCGTCATAAATTTAACATGATTATTTACAATAACTGATCTAATCAGATGATACACTATTAACTGTAAATCAATTACATTCACTCGGATTATTTTTACATTCGATTACAAAGAGAACTCAAAAATAAATCAATATTTCAGCTAAATTATCGGTAGAAATACCTAGTTGAAATCCTAATATCATTAGTTCTAGTAATATAAAATACTAAGCGAATTGAGAAATCGATAAATAAGTCCATCTGAATAAATTAAGTCTATAAAAGACTACACCTTACCTGGACAAATTAAATCTTGACAAGATTATTACTTACTAAAATAAATTAAGTCTATAAAAGACTACACCTTACTTAGATAAATTGAACCTAGAAAAAGATTGATACTTTATAAAATAAATTAAGTCCATAGAAGACTATACCTTACTCAGATAAATCAGATCTTGACAAGATTAATACTTAAAATAAATTGAGTCTACAAAAGACTACACCTTACTTAGATAAATAGAATCTGGAAAAGATTGATACTTAATAAAAATAATTAAGTCTATAGAAGACTACACCTTACTCAGATAAATTAGATCTTGACAAGATTAATACTTAAAATAGATTGAGTCTGCAAAAGACTACACCTTACTTAGATAAATTTCACCTGAAAAGGATTGATCCTTACTTAAATAAATTAAGTCTGAAAAAAGACTACACCTTAATTGATAAATTACATTTGAAAGAGATAAAACTCTACTTATAATCTATATCGTCACGAATTGATTGATTAATAACCTAACTCTAAATTATAATTATAATTTCGACTCAACAAAAAAAAACGATTTCTAGGTGGTTTAAGAACTCCGTTCCCATCTTCAATCATTTTAATAATATAAATCATATATCATTCAAAACTATAATTCAAAACTAAAATTTACTAAAAAAAACGATTGCTAAATGGTTTAAGAGTTCAGCTCCCATTCTAATCGTACTCATTCATTATTGATTCTAGTCATTAAAGTTGGCCATGTGCTGAAATTCACTTGCACTCTTGGATATTTCTTGAAAAATTCCAAATAAGTATTAACAAAATAAATTAAATAAATAAATAAAATTCAACAGATATCAGTTATTGATCGATTGGTTAGAAGCTTAGCTCACCATCTTTCTTCACTGTCACAAAATTTAACAAAATAACTCTTAACTTGCACGAATATTCAGCTCGTAATTTCTACTATTAAATATAAAAGTTGATCATTTTAACAATTCAAAGAATTAAATTTAATAACTAAAACTTGCATTTTTGCAAATCTCTTGATCAGAAGATAATATAATAATAAATCTTACCATAAGTCCTAGTGATTCTACAATATACAGCATTAATAGTCAGTTTAATCTGAAAATAATAAATCAAACCCAAAAACGTTACACCCTAATCATAAATACAATAGATTATTAAAGTCCAAAAAGACTACACCTTAAATTGCTAGAAAGTTATCTTAGTCAAAATAGATAATAAATCACTTAATTAGATTTAGTCTCAAGAGACAACACTAGAATAATAAGTTTCGAAGAAACTACACCACAAAACGATTAAACATTATATACAATAATCATAACTTAACTAGATTAATAAACAAAGAATAATCTAACTATACCATAGATAAAGGAAAATTATAAAAGAATTGATAACGATAACTCATTTTAAAATAATTGCATATTTTAGCTTTAATATTACATAGAAATACTTAATCAAAAATTAATTCAAATTTGAATCAAGATTACTTTAAAACCTTAAGAAAGATTGAAGATTAAATTCTCAACGAATAAAAAATGGAAGAAGAAGATAACTTATTCTATGTGACCGAAATTAAACTTGTAAATCAATTACTCAAAATAGGCACAACAAAAGAAAAATTGTTACGACATTTTGTATGCTGACAGCCCAAGGGCAAACGTCGACGCAGATAATGAAGAAGAATGGAAGAATGACGCTCTTGTAGGCCTTAGTCCCATTCATTACAAAGCTAAGCTAGCACAAGAATTACAGGCAAACAAACAACAAGTTGGTCAATCTACCATCGGTTTTATTTACCAAATATATGGATTATGTAAAATCATAGATAGAACAACGCCTGAGAGTTTTATCGTCAGTCTAATTAAAGGAAAATTACTACCACAAATCAAATACGAGATTGTTTTAAGAAATCCAGAAACAATTAATGAATTAATTATAGCAGCTAGATTGGCCGAGCAAGAAGTCAATAACTACTCATCACTTCTCGAAACCGTAAATGAATCAGTTAAAGAAACGGCCAAATAGAGAAAGAAAGATTAAAACTTATTTAAAACATAGAAATTAGAGTAAAGAACCTTAAATAAAGAAAAATAAATAATAAACAAAAAAAAATCAAAAATAAATAATCAAAAACTAATAGAGTTTAGTATAAAACTTTGAGTTAGTATAAAACATAGGAAACAAATAATAATTTATTTCAGATTAACACCATGGACGGCAGCCTATCACCTTAAATTTGAGTGGTAACATAATGTAACTGAACAGAGACTGTTCAGAATGGTGGCCGGTATATTGTATTAGACCCATTTACACAAAACCTGATCCTATTCCTCATTCCTAAAATATTTTGAGTGATTCGATCGATGGTTTAAGAAAACTTAGTTTTCGCCATCTTTCATTCATCTCTATTAACTCTTTATTATCTCTAATTGTAATTCTCCCAATCCTAAATATTGAAAAATCTGTTTGAGTCCCGAAATGACGGATAAACCTTACAATGCCCTCATCCCATTTTGTAGTCGAAATAGACAAAGCGTTGTATTCTGGCAATATATAATACACTGTGCTAGTGATTTGGGTGTCAAGAATACAGTTTGGGACGGAATCATCCAGTATGTTGGTATTATTGGTGGTGCCTCCTATTCCTTTTGTTGTCCTTTTCGAGGTGGACTTAAGAAAATTTCTTATGAAGCATTTGCAGATAATGCGGACTACGCTGCCTTAGGACTCTTTACTAGTATGGACCATGCAATTGACGGTTCATCCCATGATGCTAATGAGTCTGCATTTGTCCGATCCATCCGATCCCAATGCTATATCAAACACGCATATGTTGAACCTGAATACGACTATCTTGAAGATTGCAGTGACCCACCAGAGCCTTATAACTTTGCTCTCATCGATGTTGTTCCCTTCTCTCCAGTCAGTTTGTTTGAAAAATCTTGGATAAAGTATTCCATGGCGAGAATTCCTTGTCATAGAGGTACTCCGACAAACCATAATCAGAGACAGTTTATTCTGGCTAGTGACGCAAAGATTAGTGAATTTTATAAATATTACTTCCAAATTGCTCGTACTGCTGTCTCAATACACCCTCTTGATTTCGAAGACTATCCTACCTCTTTTGAACTACGGGATAGTCCATTTTATCGGCTCCGTAGTCAGTTTTTAATTATTTGTAAATGGTGTTGCGAAGATTGGAACACTGAATACAACTGTATACCAAACCACAAGTCTGATTACAAGGGATGCTGCAAGAAATTCCGACCAGACAACCCAAAAAGAAACAAAGGATGTTGTTTTGGTCCTCCCCTCACAGAAGAAGAAATTTGTCAACCTGAATTCTGTGGGATTGGACCCAATTGCTGCCGTAATTGCGGGAGCGAAGACCCTAGAAGTTTAAGACAAATAATACTCCATAGTAAATCTTCTAACGGTCAAATCTCATATACTGTAGGGGCTGAAATGGAATCTCCCCTTAAAGAGATTGAAGGATGGAACATATCTTCGAAAATAAGAACCAAGTTAACTTAAATTTACCCGAAAAGTGAACTAATGGCTGAAAGAAAATTGATATCTTACTAATTAACTCCACATTCCTTTAAACTTATTCAACATTATATCATACTTACAAACCTGTTATTACTAAATATGATTCAAGATCTGAATCAAACAACTAAAACTCAACATATTGCAATTCTAGTCCTAATTCTATTTCTACATTACCTTCTATTATAATGTTATATAGAACTAATGTATCCTCTAGACCTAAGACATTACTTACTGTTCTAATTGTATGTCAACTCTAATTAATTCGCAGGTTCATCAATAAGCAAGCCCAGAAAATGCCACGAGCACAGGAGGAAGAATGCAAAAGAGACTGGGTCGACCAAGAAGCATTGAGGGATTTTGAATGTATATCATGCTTAAAACTTATCCCAGACCATTTCCAAAACCACACTTGTAAACATTGTAAACATTGCATGTGCCCAAATTGTCAAGTAATATACGCATTAACGTATAAACTTAAAAAACCCCATCCATTAGAATGCCAAGCATGTAGAAAACCATGGAGTTATGGTTGTAGACGCCAAAATGGCATAAAGTCAGTAAAAATATGGGACCAATTGAAAGTTTATTGTAAGTTCCCATCCTGTAGGAAAATTATAACTAATGAAGATTACAAATGGCATACAAATATCTGCCCACATAATGTTAACAATTGTTCCTTATGTATAACCTATAAATTACCCCAGGAATTTCATTCAAGATTTTGCATGACCCTTAGTTCTACCCAGAAAGAACTACAATTGAAAAGCCAAGAATTAAGGAGAATGGCTTCGGAATTAGAAGATACTAAAGAAATGTTAAAGGAAGCTGAAAATAAATTGAAAGCATTGCAATAATGAAACCTTTGCAGAATACAAGTTTACCATCAACAGAACCCGTTTGATTATTGTAACTGAACAGTGGCTGTTCAGAATGGCGGCCGGTATATGTAACCCACCCAATTTAATGTAATCAGATTTAGCTATCTTTTGAGGGGTAACACCCTGATCGATATTTATGTATATTATAGCAAGTAAAACATTAGATGTTGTAAAGGTATTTATATTGTAGAATATACAATAAAGAATCAGTTCGAACAGAACTCTCAATTGGTAAAGTATAAGATCTTTACAATTATTTTACCTAAAAATTACATTGGAATAACAATACAACTGTCATTTTGCTTAAAAACATATGAAACATATTTCCAAAACATTGTAATAATATCTGGTCAAGCGAACAGATATTAATTTCCGTTCCTCCATAGAATATTTTTCTTTCTTTTAATCTTATTTTCCATTTACACTGTAACCGATTAATTTAAAAAGAAAAGAGACACATCTAATTAATTAACAAATTTCTTTTATTTATTCATCATTTTCGTATTAAATAATACACCAACTACTTTTTAGTAGATTTTGTTTTGCTGCCAACAGGACGTCCCTCATTCTGGTGGCGACCATCTTCACGTGGTGTATAGACGACGGCAACTTTACACCCGACCTTGCAACCATACGGAGCTGGTTTAGTGAAATCATGTATGTGTTTGGGCGCTCCGGGTGCATTACATTTTCTTTCGTGGCGGTTGATATTAGATTTGTCATTGCTGCCAGCTCCACACCAACGACATAGAAATTTGCTTTCCTTCATCTTGAAATTGTTAGAGGATAAGCCACTTTCGCACATTTCCCACGATTTAGGTGAATAAGGTCTAATTTGGGGGAAATCGTTCATCTTTTCTTCATCGTAATCCAGATATGTTAGTGGCACCCACGTGGGATCCCATTGGGGAAGCGCATAAGCCACACTGTTTGGGCCATACATGCAATCGATGATAGTTGAAAAGGAATAAGCCCCATCACTAGCTACTGCTGTTGCTGTCTTCTTATTACTCTTTGAAGTACCAGCTACAGGTGTAACAATTTTTGTAACTTTCCGCTTACTTGCCATGGTAACAATAACAAAATCAAGCGATGATTAAAAATTAAAACAAAGAAAGAACAAAACAACACAATGTAATAGAAACCTAAGATTTACCTAAGAAACATACAATTGTACTTGTTAAACTTAAACTGAGGACAGTTTCTTCTTTTTGTATGTGGAGGGAATGTTGTACTCAACGAGGACTCATTTACCCTCAACGAGGACTCACTCCTCATGTCCTCCTCTTTGTATCTTATTTCGAGTCAGTGATGACTGGTGTCTCAACGGTTACCCTTCTTTTAAAATAAAACCTGTTTGCTTATCCACTTGTTAAGTTTTTCATTTTAGACGGTGTGTAACAATATGAAGGGAAAATTTTTACTTTTACTGAATAACTTAAAAGGCCATTATGTAAATCAATCATCAACATCATCATTTTCATTTTATTTCTTTCAAATATTAACCTTCGGTCACAACTTGCCTTACTCAACCTTTTAACGACCTAGTAATCAGATCCTTCAAATCTAACAGTGAATATTTAAGTCGTTTCATTCGTTACATTATAAAAAATATTGATTCTGGTCGTGTTCTTGATATTGTCCGTAAACTTTTATTCTCGATGCTCTTGAATGGGTAAACAGTTCCTGGTCTGAAGTATCAATAGATACAATTATTAATTGTTGGAAACATTTTGGTTACGAGTGAGTGCAAAGTCTTCTCACTAGTCTCTCAAAGGACAATGTCCAAAAACTTTGATTTCACCGTTAAGAGTTGGGACTTAATGAGTTTTTAGGGGTGTAAAAACTGAGTCTATCAGTGCCATTGAAAAATTTTTTCAGGTTTTTTCATGTAACTCATTTTAAGCTCGATCGATCGATCGATATCATAGTGCAAATTCATAATTATGTCTATACTAAAAATTGAGTTGCAACCGCTACGTATGCTATTTGAATATCCTAGGAAAATCAGTTTTTTAAAAAAATCGCCATATGCCGACTTTCTTGAATAATAGCTAACAACTTACTCAATCTATTGTAATTCAGTGGAATCTGGATAAACCTGAACTCATTCAACTAACAAAAAAACTTATTCCCATTCAAGTTGAATGAATTACTATATCATATTTTAAATCGATTTAAATGATGGAAAAGATAGATATTGACCGTAAACCATGAAAATGATGCATTGTTTAACCTTTGTACAAGTTACTCAAATCTTATAGCGCATTTATAAAACCAAAAATGATAAACAAACATGCATGTGGAAGTTCTTTTAATATTATAATATTGTTATAAAACAAGAATCACTGAAACAAGTCTACAAGCCATGAAAGAGTTACAGCAAGTTCACCTCACAGCCACAGTCACAGGCAGGATCATCTTACTGCGTTTATCTCACTAAACAAAAGAAATAATATGAGAAATGAAAAAACGAGAAAGTTAGCAAAAAGACCAATAAAAATAGAATAGAAGACAGACTAAAACTTGAAATAACAGGGAAAACAGGTTGAAAAACTGCATAATAAAATAATAATGAGAAAAATAATATAGGACATTGTAACGGCTATAACTCGGGCACTGGAGAGTCCTTGAGGCTAGATATATGCTTTCTTTATGGGAATTCCAGCGATACTCAATTGTCATATTTCAAGGTCAAGGTCATTTAATGTCATCTCGTTATTTAACCCTTAACTAATATTGAGAGGTGATTTTCTGAGATTGGTTGATGCTAGTGCCATATTCATAACTTATGCTGACCCAAAGATTTGATTGTTTACACATTGTTATGATTATTCATGGGTTTTTAGAAAAATTCATTTATCTTTCCAACGGTGTTAGATGCTAACTTGTAGCAAACATCAACTTATCTGAAAATTTTCAAATTTTTGAAAAATGACCTCTCAATTTCAATTAAAGGTGAAATAACGAAATGAACTTGAATAACCTTGACCTTGAAATATGACAAACATGACAAATCCCATAAAAAAGCATATATCTAACTTCAAGGTCACTCCATGTAGAGTAATGCCGTTTTACAACAAGTAACAAGTATACAATAAATTAGCTGAATGCCCCGTATTATACAATTGAGACCTTTACTTACTAAAAAAACTCCCTTGTCTTTGGATTATGAGAAAACTGCCCAACTACAGTAATTAACAACAATCGAAAAAAAGCAAAAAAGATAGTGACAAGAACAAAGCCTTTTAGATGAACTGACTGAATCGATGAGAAAAGAAACAAATAAGACAGTTGAAACATGTACTAAAATTATCTAATCAACTAGACAACAAACCCACAAACAAACCGGAAAAATGTAGATGTTCAGATATTACTTGTTAATGTAAAGATTAACATATCTTTCACCGCAAACTTACACAGAGCAATTTGCAGTTTAATGAAAAAATAATCTATTTTATGATCTATGTTTGCCTACCACTTTTATCCCTAAATAATAAGTTTTACATCTCTAACTCTTTTTGGTCACAGAAAACGGCCAGTTTAGCAAACTTATCGGTTTTTAGAAAACAGAAAACTTTTTTTAACAAAATAAGACCAGTTTCTTGTTGAGCATCAATATAAACATCAGGGAAATAAGTTTTCACAAACACATCATAACATAAAGGTTCATAATGTTTAAAAATTTGTTCAGAAATGACCTTCAGAAGTCGTTTCGAGGTCAAATGGATGACCTTAAATGACCTTGAAACTTTAATAAAGTTGTCCTTCAATTCCAAAAAACATACAGTTCAAACAGTGGTAAACTAGCATGTTTGGTTTGTATAATAAGATATTGAATAAAACGCGAAGCAAATGAGGCTGAATAGCCCTGTACATTAATAAATGACATTTTAGGTTGATTTGTTTAGTTTCAAGTCAACTAAAGATTTAAATTTACTTGTGGACATTCACTGAAATGTGTATGAATGTAGATACCTGCACCTGATCGACAGTTTGACATTCACAATTTTTGTGTTTTTTATTATCAATTGGTTTGTTGTATTCATTTATTAATTTACCATTCAAATGCAATAAATTCAATTTATTTTTCAAAGTTAATCAAAAATGTTTGCACTATAATAATGTGAGCGTTTCTGTCTGTATAAGTTTTCAATAGACGAGCGCTTTTGTAAATTGTTTACGTTAAAGGAGCATAAATTTGCTTAAACACAAAATCTGATCCTTTACTTACGCGCTCGTGTTTCTGCCTGCATCGACTGCTTAGAAAAGACACAAACTTAAAGCAACACAAGTTTATTGCCAAGTTGGACAATATTTGAAGCTAAATACGTTGAAGAAGAAAAAATCAGATGAATATTGATTGAATTTTATTCTCAACTATTTCACCAGTGGTTATTAATGCTGCCAAGAAATCATTCAAATCATTAGTGATTTTCAAGAAGTAAGTCAATAAAAATTTTAAATAATTTAATTTATGCATTTATTCTTCAGATTTTAAACATAAAATATTGTGATTATTGAATAACGACAGTCACAATGATTAAAGTTGTAAGTCACCTAATGGAACCGTTGAAGCACCAAAAAAAGAGTATCAAAACCAGCTTGCACTTCAAACGCACAATTTTTTTCAATGCTACTTTCAACTAAACGTTTAAAATTTAATAACTTTGATCAGTACAAAAAAAGGTGATCAAAATAGTTCCTTTGGTCTAGAGCTTTGAGGGTTTCAATTATTTACGATTGGTGCAAACACCGTCTTTACATGCTTGACATAACTGGCTATTGTGGGGAGTTCGCGGTTTACCAGGTCGTCGAGTCTTTTCCAAGGGAGGATAGTAAAAGCCATAATAATTTTGTCCCACTTTATTGAAAAGGTTAATCAGAACCTGGAAAATGGAGAAAAAGTTATGAAGAAAAATTAAGTTTAAAGAAACTTTACACGATTCGATTCAATAAAGGCATACCTTAAACACCTCTTCAGGATACCACATTGGAGCTTCATACATTTCCGATTTACACTTTTGACACTGTTGACCAAACAGCTTGAAAGTGACCAAACCTTGTGAATAACCTGAATAAGCAGTTAAGTCAAACCAGAAGGCAACTCGTCCCTTCATGGATGTCCACCCATGGCCACAATCTTCACAACAAAAGCGTACCTTGGCCGAGTCGACAAAAGTTGTAAAGTTACCACCAAGGGGACGTTGTTCAACCGGTAAAAGGCACCATTGGTGAGGATATGATTTGAATAATGAGGTAAAATGAGCCATCCAAACATGTTCCATTCCACTGTAAAAAGTAAACCAAAAAAATTAGCAAATTTGGTTTGAACCCAAAAAAACCCAAGCCCTTAAAGTCAACCAGTTCAAGTCTAACATCACTTAAACCTATTAATAATAACCAAAACATCATCGCCTTCATCATTGCACACTGGCACATTAACACAAGCATCAATAAATAATTTCAGTTCAAACATGAAAACAAAAGATAACAAGCTGAAGAAATTGAAACTCAAATAGTACTGATGCAATGTTACCAGTCAATGTGAATTGTATAATCAATTGTCAATTGAACTCATTTCAAATAGTAACTGCAACATAAATTGCTACTATTTACATTGATTAAAAATGATCAATCAAAATAGACATCGAAAAGTGTAAATGAATGATTAAATCAGCAAAAGGAGAGCAAGTTTAAAACATGAAACCAATTGCACCTAGACATTTGAATGAGACGTTTCATCCAAGACAACTAATCTGTTAATCACTTTGTAACTATTTCAACTTGATTAGATTAATCTTGAGGGAATGAGAAGACTGAAGCTCATGAAAATACAAATAGTAAACAGTTCAATCAGAAATATCAATACAAAAGGATCTAATTAAATCCAATAGATGCACCAATTTATGGATTCCAGCTAATTCAATGTCATTATTGGTGCAGTTGCTCATGATTTTTACCTGATTTTGCCTTTAAAGTCCAAAGAAATGAAAATTGATGAATGAATCAAATGTATACATTTTGAAACAAAAAGATGAATGAAGAGGAAAAATTTTTCTCGCAAAAGGCTTTAGTCAAGTCTGAGTTTTGATCAATCAACAAAAGCTCAGTAACAATGCGAAAAGGGCCAAAAAGTGTTTGATTTGCTTGATTAACCAACAATTCATCAATTTCCTCCAATTACAATTACATTTGCCAATTGTTTTAACTTTTATTTTCCTTTCATTTTAATCAGCTATTTTCGCTTTGTGTTCCCTCTCTCAATATTACTTGAACAGTATTTTTCTTGACTTCATTGTTTTACCATTCATTGATTCACACCAAGAGATTGTATTATTGACACAATTTTTAAACAGCAAAACAACAATAATGCACACAACAATGGTGCATCGTAAGATGATGAAGAAAACTGGAAAACAATTGTACGGAAATTTCAATAAGAAATATTTCAATGTCACTCAAGCCTCAGGAAATAAACAATCCAATGTAATGTTTCCATTTCTAGTGAATATTAAACTTTCACTTTCATCTTTATCCGCATCACTCCAAGGCACTTTTTTAGTGTCAAAAAGCGCGTTTCCATTGAAATTGAGGTTTCAAAGTAAAGTATTAAAAATAATCTTCAGAGTTAACAAGATTTCACTTTCTTTTGTTTCAACTTGGTTAACTTTTTTTTTCAAAATTTTCATTGTTATTTCACTTTCTTGTATATTTACTCATAATCAGTCAACTGTTTACAGTTTCCTAAATTGGTTAACAGTTATCATTAACCTTGTAATTGTTTAACCAATTGTTGAGACTTGATTCAATGGAAGTTGCTTTTTAGCTGTACTTTCATCAGAAGCTGCAGACTGGTCTTAGCATTTGCTATCATTTAATATCAATCATCTTGTTGTTATATAATCATATCGTAATAATGCAACATTTCTTCATCATTTGGTAATTTTATGCAATCATATTTGTTTTGCTTCCTTACAATTCAAATCAAAAGTTCATCAGTTGTCTTAATAGGAAAATAGGCTTAAAAGGCTTTGTCTGTTCGGTTCAATCTTTTACCCTGAAAACTCAAACCTTTCAATTTTTAGGTGCACAAAACTCGAAACCTAAAGATGAAACTAATGAATATTTTGCTCATTAGCCAAAGTGACCTAACATTGAAACATTGATAGCACAATTTACTTGTTAATTACTAATGTTAGTAAACATATAAATCGCTGTTTTGAATTGATTTGAGCTTGAAGATCAATAAAGTTGTAGTAAAACAAAAATTAAATTCAAGGCGTTTTGTGTTTACACACATTTGTGTACATCCAAATAAAGTGTGGTTAGTCAGCTTCACTTGGTGTTGATGCAGAGGTGAAGATGATACAATGTAATGCTAGAATGGTTGAAGATGCCGAATCAAAAATAATAACAAAGACACAATATTTCAATCGTCATATGGACATTATCATCTTTATCTCCAGTTCGCCTCTTTTTAATATTTAACTTTACCTAACCGCAACATCCTTTATATTGTGACAAAAATCATTTGACTGTTTGAATCTTGCTTCTTGATTTATTGCAGTTAACCACTTTTTCCTCCACATGAACCACTTTTTCAATCGCCTTTTTCACCGTTTTGTCCACCAATCATTCATCCTCATATTGATGCAGTGAACAATTTGGTCGATGTGAATGTTAGAAAATCTTATGAAAAGTGATTGGAAAAGTGATGGAAAGAAGCTGGTTCCAGATTCAATCCAAAAACAACTGATCAGCCTTTTGATCAATGTTGATTTGATTATAATAACATGTTGAGTCAGGGTGAAAATTGATTGATAAATATGGAAAGAGCTGCGTCCAACTAACTGACTTTAGATTAACCAGGATTATCATTTTGTCAAATAGAGGCGAGCAAAAATTAATGAAGTGAGTGGATCATGGCGGTTACCCTTTTGATGACTAAACTTGATTTGATCCCTTCATTGTAACCAAATGTTGAGCAATTAATCTAAAAGTCTAACTTGAATGCCTATCAGTACGATTGGATCATAAGAAGTAAATCCATTATCCATGGATTGTTTGATTGTTGACTTTAGATAGTTTCATTTAAGATACATTTGCATGTATTGCATGAAAACTCGTCATTTTAGTTTGAACAAATTAAAAGATTAGCAACTTAATCAGAATCGTTTCATAATGAGTCTACTTTTCCTACTCTCAGCCAAATTTTACTGATCCAGAGTAGAATCACGAATCACTATCCCATTCCAGGTTATAGTCAAGTGCTAATGGTCTTCAATGGACAAAGAGGCAAATTGACCAAAGGGTTGATTAATCTACACAATCTATTAGCATTCCCAACCCTTGTAGCTTAAACTTTGTCCTTTAAGTTAATCAACGTCAGTGTCACACCATCAACATATCAACATAACAATCATTTATCAAGTCAGACTATCAACGCTGTGGGTGAAAATGATTTAATTGGGTTCAGTTTACGTCACATTGAATCACACAAAGCCGCATAACAAGCCAAACTGATTACAAAAACTCAGAGTGAAACAAATCATGATCCCAGTGGAAACAAACGTCTTGGTAAGCCAATTGGATTCATCGACTAATTTCATGTGCAAAATTGACTAAAAACGTTTTCAGTTAAAATTGATTTTCAATTGAAAATTGATGAAAAATTGAAATACCAATTTGGACTCCAAGCTAACCCTAATAATATCAATCAAGAAATGGCTAATTTCAAATGTCTATTAATATCGTCAATTACTGGGCTTTAATATAATGTTACAGATAAATTGATGAATAAAAAATGAAAATAAAAGTTGGTTAAATAGAGGGAAAAGAAGGAAAAGAAAAGGTTCTCTTTGAATTTCATTGAATTGGTGACAATTCAATTGTTGACTGTCATCATAAGTCATCATAAACATCATTACATATTCAGAGTTAATTGCAGGTAAAGTAAATAGTAAACACAAGCTTCTTCTGTTTACCTCTACCATTTGTTTTTGTACATTATTAATAGACCCTAATAATTACTGAATGATGGCGGAAACTAATAGTTAACCTTTTCTCACTGTTAAATCAACTGTTCAATTTAATCAGTCAATAGCTGAGAAGCTCTTATGAACCTGGGAAAAAAGGAGGAATAATTGTCCTCATTTCAATCAAAATTCATGAATAAATTGAGACTTTGTAACCAATACAACCCAAAAAAGGTTACTTGAAGAAACATTGAAAAACCCAAATTTTTTCAACTTCACAGTTGCATTGAAATGATGCTTTAAAGTTGATTCAATGTTTAAACCCAAAAATGATTCAACAATTTATTGAGTCAAATAAATTGTTGATCAAAATCATCTGTAAATAGCAAAAATTGATTGAAAATTGGTTCAACAATTTAAATACGGATTCACTTTAACCAATTATTCCAAGTCAAGTTGTTTACTGTTGACTTACCATGATTATTTTAATTGCTCACCATTATTAGCTAATCTGATTTTTACATTAGTTAATTATTAATCTTTACTCATCTTTACCAGAGTAATTAACTCTAAATGAGGAGTTAATTGTACCTTATTAAACACAATCAACTCTGAAGGTAATTCAAAGTTAACCTTTTTTGTCTCATCTCTCAATCATTGTAACATTACCATTTCCATATGATAAGGTTAAAAGGTTGACGCGTTATTTGGTCTTTTTTCATGTTCATACATTTTCATCTTGAACAATTACAACAAATCTTATCCCAGGATTAGTCAAGTATACGATAATAAACTGTTAATCAACTCTGAAACAGTCAAAGTAATACAATTTATCATCAATGCTATCATTTATCTGGTTAATTGGGTAAGGAAGGAAAGCAAAAAGAAAAGTTAATATAAAATGAAAAAAAACTGCAAGACTTGTAGACATGATGATAATAAAGCTTGTTAATGGATGCTTTTTTGAATATTGTTAGTCTTGTTTGTTTCACCAATTGATTAGCAAACTGACCAAGGTTATGATTAAAGGTTGAGTCGGGAATCACCTCAAGCTGAACATTGATCAACCTTATTGTTAATCAGTCAGCTTTAAAGCTGACTAAATGTCAAGTCATGCAAATGAAGAGTCAAAATGGCGAGTGAAAAGGGAAAGCTGAAGGTGAAAACAAGTTAACCTGTTGCGTTTTGATGGTGTTGCGTGAAAAGCAAAACAGTGAACCAGTTTACCAGTGGTTTACCTGTGGTTACTTGAGTTATCTAATGTGGTGAAACATTTCAACCATTGAAGAGGTAACCAATTAATGATGTTAACAGAAGCATTGTTTACTTTCAAGTTGATCAACAGAATCTCACATTTACAGGTTAATCATTAGCTTTCTCTCTGGTTAAACCCAATTCAACCAATTTCATCAGTTATCTAGTCTTGTTGACATTGATATCAAACTTGCTTTGTTTCTGTGTCTGTGTGTTCATTTGGATTGATGAAGGAAAATTTTGATTGCTTGAAAAAATTAATAAAATTATTGCATGATAACAATAATGATTTGACTTTCTTAGAGTTGCATTTGTTTTTCATTGTCATTCCATTGATTGATTAAAAGGCAAAATGATTCAGCTCAAGTAAATGTTTACAGTTTATTTCAATGATAATGCTATGATTTTGCAGTCTTTTTGTCCTCTTTGGGAATTCATGATGAAATGCAAATTGACATTAAAATGAGTGCAACAATGTTGCTACAAAAATAAATGTCTGCAAAGTGATAACACATTATCCAAGATTAGCTTCCAATAAATGTGCTTTATCGGTAGCAAAAAAACCCCGAACAATTTGATATCAATATCGACAATAATATTGTAAGGCTTGAACTTGATCACTTGAACATGATTGGTGAGAGAGGAAAAAAAATTGGGTCGATTGGACTTACTATGATTGGTTCCATGGAGAGGGTTTTATTAATGGTGGACATCCATTGATGGGCGATGAATTGGTTGATGAGGTGAGTGTGCTTGGTGATTGTTGTATGTAGTAACCAGTTGTACTTGAAGGTGGGATGAAGGATGGTATTGATGGTGGTAGTGGCAGAGGTTGAGGTTGTGTTGAGGTTGAATGAAATGACAGTGAATTGGGTGTCTGAAGGTGAGACACTGATGTTGCTGTTAACGGTGTTGAGGGTGCCAGTGTTGTGGCCAAGGCAGGTGCCACCTGTGGTCCAGGTGAAAGGGTTGTTATGTGATGGTGAGTTGGAAGACCGGGTAAACCTGAGCAAAGGGCAGTTGCCGGTGAAACATGTAACGGTGAGTAGGCTACTGTCAGGGGAACCAGTGGATTGCACAGGGTAAGTGAGGATGGGTCAAAAACCTGGACAAGTTTGGAGCATTGGCAAGAAAGAAAAGACTTTAATGACAATTAGTTAATTTTAAAAGATTAATCATTAAAGTGAACAACAACAACAAAAAGGTAAACACAAACATCAATAACAAATGTTCAACTCTGATCAACTCTTTTCGCATTTGTTTATTGTGTTATCCTCATGTTTATCTTGATTCACTGAAGAGACTTGAATTATCAAGTTTCAATTATTACTACATTAAGACTACTTACACACATGTTTAATGGCAACTCAATGATGATGATTGTTTTCAATTGAATAGATTCAAGGAAAATAAATTAAGATGAAAAAACGAACCAAAAGTTGAAATCAAATTTTTACCAGAAAGTAAAATGTAAAACTTGAATCTTTTTTTTGATATCAAATCAAGTTTGAAGTTTAATTAAAGTTGAAACGGAAAGGTTGAAACAATGAAATGAAACACAATCATCATATTTGATTAACTGAGTTGAACAACGAAAAGATGAGCCAAAAGTTGGAACAAATTGTAAAGCAAAAGTGGACAGTTAATTGACAATTAAAAGTGGCAAAAAAATGGTTAAGTCAATGTTGATCTTTTAATGTCTCAATGTGCCAATATTCATTCATATCCAGTCTCACAGAGAGTTGACTTTTTCATCCCACCTCAATTAATACTAATGATAATCATGATAATCATAACAATACTGACAATTATGATGATGACGATGATGATAATGTTGATGATGATGATGATGACAATTATCAGTACAATATTGTGACAGTAAACCGGTGGTAAAATACAGCAAGAAAGAGTAAAGTGAGAATGATGATAAAGGAAAAGACAGAGAAGATAATGATTATGATTATGATGATGATGGGAGGGAGCTCTTACCTATTGTTATCTTACCTGATCCTTTCAATCTTCTCTGTCTATTGATTACCTTTCTGTCTCTCTACAGTTTCATATTTTCCCTCCTCTTTTGCTTGATTTTCATTATTATTATTATTATTATACTAATCAACTAAACATAATTAAATGTTTAATTATCATTATTGTTGAAATTATTCACAAATTGGTCAAATTTACCCGAAATTTTCTGGTCAACTTCAACGATTTTACTCTCATTTTCTGGTTCTTCATTTGCATTGACTTTCATTTTTTTGGGTAAACTTTCAATTCAATTTTGAATACGGCATTTATGATTGAGCTAAATTGTTTAACTTAATTGTTTTTAATTGTTTACCATTAATTGTCAATTGTTTCCTTTTTTAGTAAAATCATTTTTCACTTTTTTTCCTCATTAATTGTTTGTACTTTTTTTTATTTCTGAGTAAACATTGCAACTATTGAAGGTTACAGCTTCATTAGCTTCAACCTAGATAAGGCTTCACTTAGGTTTACTTCAAGCTTGATCTTGGCTTCTTTTATGGTCCGTTTACAGAGAGACTTTTAATGAAGATTTTTCCCTTTTTTCAAAGCAAATTCACTTTCTGGTTCTGGTTCAACTTGAGCTTTATTTGGTGCTTCTATTTTTTGCTCCATGAAATGTATTCCTGGATATAGATTTGTAAATCAGATATTATGAATCAAAATTATGAAATCATTGAAATCATTGAAATCATTGAAATCATTGAAATTATGGAAACAATCTAGTCGCTGAGTCTGGTTTAGGTTTGGGTTTAGGACTTGAAAGTGAAACTATCAATGACTTACATTGTTAGCGTGACTTTTTTTGCTCATTAATAATCTTTCATGATAATTTCAATATGAATTTGTCACTATCAAATTTTTCGTTATTGATATTGATTTATCAGCAATCAGTTAGCTGGGACTTAAAATTAGAACTTGATTAGTTTAAGGGCAGTGAAAGTGACAAATAATACAATTGATGAAAATACTGAAATGAAGATTATTGAACAACTTAATGTGAAATTCATCAGCTGATATTCATTGATAATCATTTAATCAGTTGATGTTGAGTGTAAAACGCTTCATTTAAACAAGCTTTTTTGATGTACGATTTGAAAAGGGTAAAAATTACGAGTCAATTGGATTGTCTTTTGATAGCACAATTTCATTATAACATAATGTATCAATTAGTTTTGCGTTTCATTGGAAATGTAAACCAATGTGAAACGTCTGAATAAACTGTGAAACCCTTTTAATTGTGAGAAATTTAATTTAACAAATAAACAAGAAGCAAAAATTAAGGCCAATCAAACCTTGATTTACTTTCAACATTCATTTTGTTTAATCATCCAAAGTCCACAATGAAAGTGAAATATTGAATGAACTGTCTTCACAATTTAAATTATTGGGTTATTGGTCGGTTAATTGGGCGATATTTTACACAATAAAATCAACCAATTGTTTGCTATTGAAAATTGTATTTTGATTATTTTCTCGGTTGGAAATGAGTTAACATTTGAAATGAATTTTGTGCTTTTTTTGGGTTCATTTTGCTCATAATTTCCTGTTGAACTTTCATTGTTTTAAGGTTTCTAAATGTAACTCTTGATGATATTTCATTATATTCAGATTGACCGATTACAATAATCATTATTGCTGTTATTGTGTTTAAATGTACAACAAGTGAGTTGAACATTTACAGTAGCAATAACCATAGTAATTGGTAGTTTAACAGGAGTAATTGCAATTGCAAGATATTAAAGACTTTGTCAATTGATGTAAATTGTGATTAGCTTGCTTCGTCTTTACCTCTTTGCTCATCACTCCCTTTAACACACTTTAATTGAGAAACTGATCAAACCTTCATAATCATGGAATTATTAATCACTCTAATCTGTTGATACCTTTTAATCAAATTGATTCCTTTCTTATAATTAAGTTGGTTGAAAATTTTCTCTTCTTCTTCTTCAACTTAACATTCCCACCGACATTGTCATTATAAAGATAATCATATTTACACAAAGTAACTCAGCTAATTGTGTCACTCATAGACATCATCATCATCATCCGTAATCATTGTACCACACCATAATCACAAGCAATATTAATGTGATTCATTAACCGAAGGGATCGGGTGTAGTTTAGGAAGTAAAATCAAATCAACATTAAGGGAGGTTGTAATGATTGATTAAAATCAGTAATTGTGCTTATCCAATGTCTAACAATGTAACAGAGTCCAAAATGACGTTGGAAATTGAAATTGGTCTTGAAAGTTGAGAAAATGTCAGATATTGGATTCAAAGTTGCCGGTAAAATGCATTTCTTTGGGTTAACCCAAGTTTAGTCTAGAGTCCGTCAGGTTTTGAGCTTAGTTTTACTCAGAGTTTCATGTTTATCAATTGTTATCCTGAGTAAATAGATTAATCATTTGATTGGACCGTAAAGCTGATTTCAATTGGGTTTGATTGATGTTGCTAATGATTCTGTAGTAATATATTTACCAATGTTTGCTACTTTTTATTATAAGTTCAGTTTTTTGTTCATCATTTTGTGTTTGGTTTTTTTTTGCAAAGCAACAATTTTAGACTTCCCATGTTAATCGTCTTTATGGTTTAAAATGTATAATCAATGGGATTGATTAAAAAATGACGTTGATAATGATTAGTTTGAAAGTGTTCTGTGTATATTTGTGTGAATAATTGAAGGACAATTGGAGTTGGAATTAAAAGCGGAAATTAAACTCGATGATAAATGATGGATATTCAATGGAAGGGTAAATTTGCCATTTGTGATCACCTTCGCCTTGTTTTCCTATCAACCAGATTGAACCCAGTTTTGTTTGATTTACCCAATTTTACTGGTTAACAAAATGAAACACGTTTTTGGTGGTGAATACATTGTAATTGTCGGTGATCAATTCAACATTCATTAATTGTCTCAACCATGTCTTGACTATTACTTGGTTACGCATTTTCAGTGGCTTAGGGTCCATGATAAAAAGCAAAAAAGACAAAAAGGGCTAAAAAGGTGCATCAATCTGTTCCATCAAGTGAAATCGAAGGGAATTGGCAAAGAATCATCTTAATTTTGTTTTAATCAGAATGTTTTTATATTTTGAAAATGCAATAACCTACCAGATAATGGCAGCAACTTGAAATAGCTTATTGTTTCTCGGTTATAACATGTGTTAACTTTAACAGTGAACAAGTTGGCTTGTTTAAGGTTAAGGCTTACAATTAAAGTTTGCATTAAATTGCTGTAAAAAGATGAAGACACACGTTAATGATTTACCTTTCAAGTATTTGCTTCACATTTTATGAATCAATATCCTTTTATGAAAGAGATACAATGTTTATTACAGATTGTAAGATTAAAATTGCGACAAATCTTATTGTAACTTTGAGCTTTATGCTTGAATTACATTAATTAGAACATGAGACTAATTAATGATTATAATTATCCTTATTTCTCTGCTCTTTTTTATGCTGTATGAAGGTTGTAGAGTTCACTTTCTTCATCCTTGTTGGAACATCTTTCTCAGCACTAATTGTTAAAGGAAATTTTGACTCTTGTAATACTAATTATTAATATTATTGCCCGTAAAGATTATCAATTTTCATTTCTCAATCTCAGTAATTTTTTATAAAATTTCATCTGAGTGTGTATCTAATTGTGCCAGCTAATAAAGGCCAAACATAATTGAAATTTCATTTCGATTTTGATTCTCAGATAAACCTTTAACAGCTTCGAATCATTAGATTTCAATAGCTTTCAGAATAGTACCAAGTCTCTGTTTCTTATCATACCATTTGAACATCAAAACATTAAGATTTCAACATTTACCAGAGAAACCTAAGAATACCAGTCGCGATAGTTTTTGCCATAATAATGCATTTCTATTTCTATCTGATTTGATTGTGTTTTTGAACCGATCGATTATGGAGATTGTGATTCCGGCAATTTTACTGGCCTTAATGGACTAATTCAATGAGGTGAAGTTGCTTTTTGTGATAGATTATATTCATTCGCAACGATTCCTGTGAAAGGTTAAACAGTTCAATTCGTTTACAAACGTAGAGTTGATTTAAACACAATTAAATTTAATCACAATTAAAGTTGAATTCAAACAAACTCAGAAGATTTATTCAGTCTTTCAAATCCTGAATGTTCAGGTTCTTTTAGGATCACTAGTTTAGAAACTAAGAAATACGACTACCAAGATTAGACTGGATTACCAAAATTACCAAAGGTTTAGAAACCACAAGTTGACCAAAGAATGTTAAAACAATGAAACTGGATACGACTGGTTTGGTCACTTATACTGATGAGTTAGCTTAGAAGCTCTTGAACCCTTATCTTGTTGACCAATGATTAGCTTTAGAAAGTAAAAGATGAATTTAGAGTTGAAACGAGTTTCCAAACTCTAACCAAAAACAGCTAAAAACTGAGAAGTTGAATTCGATGATTATAATCAGAAGGATAGAGCACAATTCAATAGCTGTGATCTCAAGCATTGATTAGAATCAATTAGCACAGTATAATTAGATAGCACAATGGGAAAATAAGAAAACACTGGAAGTTGATAAACTGAAATATTTAATTAGACACCAAATTTAACCCAAGAATAAGAAAAATAGATGAAGGTTTATAAACCATGAAGATGAATTTTTAACAACTTATTAGCAGAATTTGCAAAAGAACACTTAAAGATATTTTAGATTCAGTTCACTTCGATACTTAATGATTACAATCAAAAGACAGATTCAAAAGACTATCAAAAAGACAATTAAACTCAATTATGAGGAACCCTTATATACGTTACTAAACGGAAGGAAAAGAACAAAAGAAAAAGGAAAAGGAATAGTTATGTAAGCTTAGAAGCTCTGACCAATTATCACTGTGACAACAGTAAACAATCTTATGATGTCATTGTTAGGGATTATTACAAAATTACAAAACCAAAATTTATGTTTTAACCAATGATAAGCTTACAAGCTAGACAAAATGAAAATTAAAGATTAAATGATTATATGATTTTTATCAAATGATTATGATTGGAATGATTTTGGGCAACTCTACCCTTCACATCCCCTCCTCGATGACTAAGAACCCAAAATTACTTCCATTCATCATCAGTTGGAATTGGTTCCATGGTTGAATCAGCAAAAGTTACTCTTTTCTTTGAGGCTTCAGAAGTTTGTGAACTTTGAGAAACTTGATTTGCTTCCATTGATTCAGTCTTTGAATTCTTAGATGCATTGGGATTATTATCCCTTTCGGCGGCTCGCTTTAGCTTTCTTTCTTCTTTTCTTTCTTGTTCAAATCTGACAACTGTTGCAGCAATAGATTCTTTCTTCTTGCAGTAGGCGATAGCTTTAGCTTGTCTTCTAGCTCGGGCTACAGGCGATTGTGAGGACATAGCGACTTGAGCTTTCAATACCTCCAAATTAATATTGCAGCGATTTGCAACTGTTACCAACATAGCCTTATCAGGCAAAACGCAATTATCAGAAAAGACAGGAAATGGAATTCTTCTTCTTCTTTGAGGATGAGTTCCCCATTCGGTAGGCCAAGAACAAAGACCTTTTTGCACCCCTTGATCAAATTCATAAAGTAAAGCAGCAGTTACTCTATTACCACACGTTTGTTGAACGTTTTCGTTGTGTATGCCATTCCAAACTTTTGCCATCCTTTCGATCTCTTCATGTTGTAGATAATAAAGTCGAAGGACTGTTGTCGTCTCGACTGCAGGCGAATGTGCTTTTACCGGCAAAGTATACCCAGTAAACCAGAGAAAGGCAATTGCATTTAGATGCATCGGATGCTCGTTGTAGGGCGAATAGAAATTGTTGACATCTCTCAACTTAGGATGCAGCAAACGAATTTCATCTTTTGTGAAACCAAGATTATCCAAATGGTTTATCAACCCATATCCTACAATTATGTTAGCGCAGGCCAAATATTTGAGAACTTGATCTCTTACCATGAACAAATTTCGAGCGTATTTGAGATCCTTTGGACTTAGTCCATGCCAAGTTGAATCAATGTATTCAATATCTCGATATCGAACAAACGTCTCATAGATAACTTGCATGTTACCATCCATTATGAGTACCCAGCAAGGTCGAGGTCTCATTCTTCCATTTTCCCAAACAGAGATGTTCATTGTAGAAATTGAGAAAATTAATTGCTTATCAGCAACTTGAGCGGCACAATCATTAACAACTTTCAGTTGGTCATCCAACATTGCAGGCAAATTAGCAGCAGGTCGATTAATGAAACTTTGAGCAAGGAAACCACGTCTTTGGACGGTATGAAAAATTGTATTTTCCTTCTTCGAAGTATTTGGTTCCTTGTAAATCGATCGAGGATTCAAACAAGACGGGAATGCTTCCATAAGCCATTCCTGAATAACTTCAGCATCTGCAGGGGCTAATCTTTCATATGGATTGATTCTGATAAACGGAGATTGTGTATCTTCCACATCAATTGCATACATAATTTCAGTCGAGGTTGTTGACAAAGAATCATCATCTCGAGCATCAACATATTTGTACCATCGCTTCCAATTC
This sequence comes from Tetranychus urticae, assembly GCF_039701765.1. Taxonomy (NCBI): domain Eukaryota; kingdom Metazoa; phylum Arthropoda; class Arachnida; order Trombidiformes; family Tetranychidae; genus Tetranychus; species Tetranychus urticae. The sequence continues at coordinate 15,148,411 of NC_142958.1, read as the reverse complement.
AATGAGTAATCAAGTAAATAGTGAGGAACTCGAGAGCATCGAGTTGTCGGCCATCGTCTTTTGACGTCTGGAATTGGTACCTTCGAACAGCTAGGAAATCCAATAGCTAAGGCGAATTGCTCAGCTTCATCAATCGGTTCCGTTGGATCCCTTTGTCTAGCTAAATTATTCCAATAATTAGACTTAAAATTAGTTTGCGCTCGAATCAATTCTGGATGAAACTCTTGAGGATTGAGTTTGTGACTCTTTGAAAAGAATGCATATCCCAATGCCTTCTTATGCCATCGTTGCTCATGTGTTTGCGTTGGTTCTCTTAATTTTAAATGTGCAGGTAAAATGCTTTTTAGCGAGACCTTCTTACGATTGAGTTCTTCACGAACTGGACCAGAAATAAAATTAAGTTGAAGAGTTTTGTCAAACTCATAGACAATCGGACCATTTTTGCATCTCGTTAAATGATAAAGAATTTGATTAATACTTAATTGCGCTTCGCAAAATTGACGGTGGCATGTGAATGTGGCTTCACTGTATACCTTACGAATTTCTTCGTTTTGAACCTCCATGTACTTTGGATATCCATTTAATTCAATTCCAACTAGACAAGATGCATTGATGCACATAAACTTATCAGCTTCCGTGACTTTTGTCAATTCCAAATCACCAGGCAATGATTGCAACCAGCGAATACAACTAAAGCAGTAAATTTTTGTACAATCAGCACAAATTTTTGGGTTTAGAGCAATTTGCTCACATAACTGGCAGGTCATAAACTCCTTCAACCGACCCAATTCGGTATGAATGATTTGACTAGCAGCAAAACCCTTCTTCAGCGATTCAAATCGAATGTTGTCTAGATTAGTATCCACGACATTGAACTGGATTTTTTCTTTTATGAAAGATTCAAACCATGCTTTATCATCATTGGACTTCTTGATGTCCTTCTCAACCCAATCTTGAGCTTGAATAAAGTATTCAGTACGATTGTAAAATGGCAATTCTTTCTCATCAATAGGCTTAGGAGCCGGGAACAAACAGTTAAATCTTTGTTGATTTGCATCAGGAGGTGGATACGGACTATTGTCCTTAGAACGTAGATCAATTGAAGGATCATACAAACCAAAAGCAGTTGATTTAGGTAATGGATCCTTTATTCCTCGCTTACCATAAGCGTTACCTCCAAGAGTAAAATACGGATGCACCTTAGGCTTATCAGCCTCTTCTGTTTCCATTGGAGTTTCATCTCCCCATCCAGTTGATAGCATTGAAAGCATATGAGATCGTACATTTGCACCAGCATTAGTCTTACGACCTTCAGAGGTTGTTGCTTCCATCTTTTCATCTTTTTTATCACCATGATTATCATCATTATCAGCATCCTTGTCATCAAGGGTTACCACAGGAGCCTTTTTAGGAATGCTCTTGAGCTTATCAGCTAAAATATTCGAGAAAACTTCACTTGAAACAATCGATCCTTCTGCACACAGGAAAGATGCATTGGAATCATCATTTCCAGAATGATCAACAAACGAAGACATGATAATTGCTTCTCTGAACACAAAGACTTGTTGAAATTTTAAAGTTGAGTTAAGTTTATAAACTGAATTAACACCAAAGTTCAATGTAACCGCACAAGTTAACAGAACACCAAAGAGTTCGATCACAAAATTTTTCCAAAGTTCACTTTGAAGAAAGTCACAGTTCAGTGATTCAAGTTTAAACACAATTAGCTTATTAAAGCTTGCTGAGAAGTTCACAATTTGCTTAAAAAAGCGTGATGAATAGTCTAAAGACTTGATGGGAAAACCAAAATTTCCAAATTTTAAATAGATCTTCTGACTATGAAGACTTTGATTATAATCAATTTTGCACAAATTTAAACAATTAACACTTAATTTAACTGAATTAAGTTTAGCACTTGATGAATTTATCAGGAAAAATTCAAAGAAGAATTGAAATAGTTTATAAACTGGAAGAAATCTTAAGATAGAATTTGAAAAGGGCAATTGGACTAATTTGTCAACTGAAGACAATGGAAGAACAAATGAAAGTGAAGAACCTTCTTCCCCAAACAGTAACTCCCTCTCAACTGTATTCGTGCTTTGAGCGCGAATTAATTGCAAAGGATTATTTGCGCTAATTTTAAATTTTCCAGAGTTTACAAACTCACTTAAGATAATTAAGTTAACTGAAATTATCTTTCTTTTTCGAGTTGTTGGACCAACTTTTTCAGCATCTTGACCACTTATGACCTGATTAGACATTATCTCGCGATTAGCAGTCTTGTATTTTCGTCTTTTCTTCTTCTTTTTACTTAATTGTTTAACTGGATTTAAGTCAACAGACTGATTGTCATCTGCAATAGTTGACTTTTCGGATTCAGAATCCATTTCATTTGAATTATCATTAACAGTAGCACTTGAATCGGCATTTAAACTTTGATTATAATCATTAGAATCATTCAATTCACTTGAATTCAAACTTAATTGTTCAGATAATGAAGTACTTAAAAGTTCATCATTGGCATTATCATCTGCTTCACTTATGAGTTTCGCTTTAAAAGTTTTTAAACTTTCAGGGATTATCCCTACATGTGGTTTGGTAAGCTCCAAGTTAAAAGTAAATCTTTCTTCGTTTTCAGGATTAACTAGCAGCAGTGAACCATTCTTTTCCCCAATAACAAAATAAGGTCCATAAAACTTTTGAACTAATTTCTTAGTAGTTCCAATTGAAGGAGCACAATTTTTTATGTAACACAAATCACCAACTTGATATGGATTTCGCTTTGTTGTAGACTTTAGTCTTTCTTTGTAGTAATTTGATTGTTTCAATAATCTATCTCGAGCAATTTCTCTGCATTTCTCAATTGTTTGATTAATTACCGGAGTTTCTAAACTCAACTGCAAATCTATCGGCTTCATCAGGAATTTACCAAATACCAAATAGTAAGGTGAAAACCTATGAATCTTGTGTACTGAAGCATTAATTGCTATTACCGCATCTTCCAAAGATGTTTTTAAATCCAGCTTATCAGCATCACAAATTGAAGTTCTCAGACGTTCAGCAATTTTCCGATTAACTCGTTCAACAGTTCCTTGACTTTGAGGATGATAACTGTTGCTTACTTCATGTTTAATTCCAATAGATTTCAAAAAATCATTCACTTCCCCTGAAAGGAAGTTTCTCCCTCGATCAGTTTGTATAACTGCAGGGAAACCAAACAAACTGAAAAACTCGTTTAAAAACGTAATTACTGTTGAAGCATGTTGATTGCTATAAACTCGAGCGTATACAAATCTTGTTAGCGAATCAATTAAAACCAAAATTACTTTCTTTGCACCTTGTTTGTAAGTAATTGGTCCTTGTGCGTCCATCTCAAGTCTTTCAAAAATCATTTTAGGGATAGGCTTACAAGCCGGTTCAGAATAAGTAACATTGCTAGACTTACTCACGTAACATTTGTTACAATTTTGGCAAAGTTTTTTAACTTCTTCATAGAGCTTAGGCATCCAAAATCTTCTCGCAATTTGTAAATATGTTTTCTCGACACCAAAATGTCCACCAATTGAAGAGTTATGCTCTTCTTCGAAAACTTTTTGCAGCACTTTGTCATTGATGACAACTCGATTTAAATCGTGACCAATCGTTGGTTTGTGGTATAACAAATTGTTCATAAACAGAAAACTTTCATTTAACTTTGAATCAGGTTTGATTGCTAGTTCATCGATAATACACTTAATTTCACCATCAGCTTGTTGAGCTTCTATCAGCTTGATTTTCCATTGATCATCCGTTTGATAATGGTAAACAGTTTCAAAACTTCTTCTTAACAATGAATCAATTCCAAGAGCGTCATTAATAAACAATTCACTGTTCACTGAATCACAATAAAGTTCATCTGAGTCTAAAGACTCCACAAAATACAAATTTTCAATGTATTCTTGTTCAGGATCAATTGTCTTTCGGTGATCCCATTCGTTTTGATAACGTGACAAACAATCAGGGCCATGTTGATCTCCTTTTGTGTAGATCACTTTGAATTTGTAGCTTGACAAAATAATTGCCCATCGATTTAATCGTTGATTCTTAAACTGAAGCTTAGGTAGCTGACACAGGGCATGGTGATCGGTTTCGACCAAGAATTCATCACCATCCAAATAATGATCAAATTTTTTAACAGCAACCAAAATTGCAAGACATTCTTTCTCACTAACTGAATAACTTAATTGATGCTTCGCCAATTTTTGTGAAAAGAAGTATAAAGGTTTCCAATTTTTAACTTTCTCGATCGGAATTCGTTCCTCATTATCAGGAATATCATCTAGATTAGCATCTTCTTGAAGCAGTATTCCACCAACTGCAACATCACTAGCGTCTACGCTTAATTTCTTTCTTAATTTCGGATTGAAATGTACCAACATTGTAGTCTCAATTAAAGAGTTTTTCAACTCATCCAAAGCTTGATGGTCTTGATGTAACATTTTAAACTTTCTTTCTTTCGATATCAATCGATACAATGGAGCAGCAAGATTCGAGTAATTTTTAATATACCTTGAAAAATAGTTATAACACCCTAATTGCGATTGCAATTGTCGAACAGTTGTAGGGTATGGTAATCGCTTTAAAGCGGCAACTTTGTCAGGATCTGGACGTATTCCATCGCCATTAACCAAATGTCCTAACAAGATTAATTCACTGCATCCAAATTTGCATTTATCAGTCTTGATTTTGAGATTCCAATCTCGTAAACGTTCAAGAACTAAACTCGTGTTTATTAACAACTCAGACCATGATTTACCAATAACAGGGATGTCATCAAAGTATCCCAAACATTCAGTGTAATTAAGTCCTTTTAACACTGTATTCATCAATCGTTGAAATTCAAAAGGAGCACAGGCTAACCCCATCGGTAGCCTCTTATACTGGTATTTGCCATCAGGCGTCACAAACACAGTTTTACCTCGCTCACTTGGAGGTATTTCAATCTGGAAATAACCTTGATAAAGGTCGAACATATTAAAATATTTAGCACCACGTATTGCTTCTAGGCAATCATCTATTCTCGGCATTGGATGATAAATCACTTTTGTTAGTCTATTGACTGCACGAAGATCGTTTAACAAACGAAAAGTACCATCAGGTTTTCCAATCAGCATTGCAGGAGAACCACCTTCGGATTGTGATCCATCCTCAATAATATCATTTTTCAAAAGATCAGCAATTATCTTTTCATATTCTTGTCTTTTCTCAATTGTACAAGGATATGGCTTTTGAAAAGGAACGTGATTGTCACCAATATCGATTTTAATCGGCCATCTTTCCCAGGGAACACATCCTAGGTCTGATTTGCATTGGCTAAATACTTCAGGAAACTGCATTAACACATTCAGCAATTCCATTTTCTTTTGATCATCCAGATTATCATCCATTCGCTTCATTAGTCTTTCTTCTAGACTCAATTCAGCTTTTTGTTCTTGACAAAACATTACAGGAACAATGTTGTCAAACTCCTTTGATTCAGACAAATTCATCATGAAATTTTGTCTCTCTTCTAACTGCACAGGAATATTTTCCTCATCTTCATACGGCGAATAAGGCATAACAGGAAGAAAGTTATCAGCAGGCTTTCTTTCCTCAGGAATATCAGGAATTTTATTTACCATAGGCACTTCAGGCCTTCCAATTAATTCCATTGATTCATCTGCCGTACAAAATCGAAACATTAGCTCAGGAGTGAGCCATTCACTACCAACTTTTTCTCTTAAATTCACTTGGTATCGGCCACCATAATTAACCATACCAGCAAAATATACGTCAGCAAAACGATTCCCAAGAACCATCACAGGTTCCAAATTTCTCATCACTTGAAATTTGATTACCCTTGATTCCTTCATCTTAGGATGTTTAAAGATTGCGAAGGCAGCACCTTCGACAGCTTGAAAGCTATTTGCAATAATTCCACGTACAGCTACATTTGATTGTAGTGTAAAAGCTTTAAGCTTCATCGCCAGATTTAAATCTATGCACGCAGTACATGCTCCAGTATCAACTAGGACGTCGCCAACTTTAATAACTTCTTTATTAGGATAACAAAAAGTTAACCTTACCGTAGGAAAATTCCTAATTTCATCGTCAATGTTTGTTATTAACTCGACTTTCCTATTCTCATGACTTTCACTCATCATGAAACACATTCCGGAAGCATTTGGTGCTCGAGCTAATGGGCCATTAGCTTCATGTACATCTGGTTTCTTCTCGCCAACATAATTTTCTGTTTCCTGCTTATTAGCATTTGAATTTGAATTTGCATTTGATTGACCTTGACCAAACGTTGGTTGCACATTAGCCATTCTCAGATTAGCAGGCTGAAAACGGTTCGACTGATTGTTACCACCACTATGATTAGAATCAGATTTTTCACCATGAGATTTCCTTGGTTTACGACAATCTCTCGAAGAATGTCCCAAAATTCCGCAATTATAACACCTGAAAGGAGGCTTTCGTGCAGAAGCACTGAAGGAGTTGGAATTATTATTCCTCTTGTCTTCCTTCTTCTCATTATCTTTATTATCTTTACGATTATTATCGTGTCGAAAAGATTCGCGTCTATGCTCTCCTTTTTCGTTGCGTTTTCGCATCTCAATGTTGTATTCATTTACTAACGCAGCAGTTAGTTCCTGAATATCATGAACAGACTTTGACCGGATCAAAGTGTCCTTTACCTCAGTAGGCAATCGTATCAAGACATCTTGAATAAACTCGCTAGGTGAAGGTTCACCTTTAACTTTGATAACCATAGTTTCTAACTTACGAATGAATTCGTCCGGTTTCATATCGAAGTTCCACTTCAAATTATGGAAATCAGCAGTAGCTTGAGAAATAACAGCAGGATTCCTCAGCTTCTTTTCTAGTGCAGTAATGTAAGTTTTGCATGTATGCTTTTCTTTATCCAACTCTTTTGCATAGGGCAGGAATTCGTAAGCCATAGCTTTTTGAAGCACATACAGCTTGTCGTCGTCGTGACATCTCTCCAAGCTCAATATCCGCTTAATAGTTTGCAACCACATCCATGAATCGACAGTACCAGGAACATATTCAGGTAACTTCGGGAGTTTAGGCTTGCATCTATTGTAAGCATTGACGGTTGGTTGTCGTCGTTGACTTCTCGGTCTATTGACCTCTTCATCACTATCACTATTTCGGTCTAATGATCTATCTCGTTCAGCATATCTGCTTCTAACATCATCAGCTCTATCAGCTTGTCTCGAAGTACTAGGCTGAAAAGCTAAAGTTTCTTGTTCGTCTTCAAAAACTTCATCTCGAGTTCGTTCAGAACCAATTAAATCACTTATGTTAACACCAGGATCAATTGTTGTTTTAACTGCAGCAGAGCTTGTTAGCTCAGTTCGATTCCACTTCTGAAACATTAATTCCAAAATTCGTTTAGCAGGAGAACCAATTGACATCTTCTTAATTGTATTAGCTGGAGTCAATCGCATTGTCTTTGGTTTATCACCACACTTATGAATTATCTCCCGTATATCAGCTTCAGAAACAGAGTTTTCTCTTAATTCAGTGATCCATGAGGGTATTTCTAGGTGTATTACTTGATTGGCATCGGTAGCTTCCATAATTTCTTGCGTGACTTCCGTATCACCATTTAAAGCAAACATAGTTCTAACAGCATCATAAAATTTTCGCTTAATGATCACATCATTTTGAACAAATTTTATTTTCCAATTTCTTAATTGACTTCTCATTTGCACAATATCGTAAGCTTTTAAGCTAAGGTCGACTTCTCGAGGTTGATTCCCTTTGTTTCTTTTATCTTGACCTCTATTTTTAACTGGAGGTTGATCAGGATTATCATCACCATCAGAATTTACCTCGTCGTCATTCTTATTTTTATCACCAGCCATGAAACAATAATCATATTGAATAGTTGAATTAAACAGCAATCCTGCCGTGGTCGCCATTTGAAAGGTATAATATTTAATGTTCAGGTTCTTTTAGGATCACTAGTTTAGAAACTAAGAAATACGACTACCAAGATTAGACTGGATTACCAAAATTACCAAAACTTTAGAAACCACAAGTTGACCAAAGAATGTTAAAACAATGAAACTGGATACGACTGGTTTGGTCACTTATACTGATGAGTTAGCTTAGAAGCTCTTGAACCCTTATCTTGTTGACCAATGATTAGCTTTAGAAAGTAAAAGATGAATTTAGAGTTGAAACGAGTTTCCAAACTCTAACCAAAAACAGCTAAAAACTGAGAAGTTGAATTCGATGATTATAATCAGAAGGATAGAGCACAATTCAATAGCTGTGATCTCAAGCATTGATTAGAATCAATTAGCACAGTATAATTAGATAGCACAATGGGAAAATAAGAAAACACTGGAAGTTGATAAACTGAAATATTTAATTAGACACCAAATTTAACCCAAGAATAAGAAAAATAGATGAAGGTTTATAAACCATGAAGATGAATTTTTAACAACTTATTAGCAGAATTTGCAAAAGAACACTTAAAGATATTTTAGATTCAGTTCACTTCGATACTTAATGATTACAATCAAAAGACAGATTCAAAAGACTATCAAAAAGACAATTAAACTCAATTATGAGGAACCCTTATATACGTTACTAAACGGAAGGAAAAGAACAAAAGAAAAAGGAAAAGGAATAGTTATGTAAGCTTAGAAGCTCTGACCAATTATCACTGTGACAACAGTAAACAATCTTATGATGTCATTGTTAGGGATTATTACAAAATTACAAAACCAAAATTTATGTTTTAACCAATGATAAGCTTACAAGCTAGACAAAATGAAAATTAAAGATTAAATGATTATATGATTTTTATCAAATGATTATGATTGGAATGATTTTGGGCAACTCTACCCTTCACCTGGTGCAATTACTTGACTTAACCAGGAACAGTATTAGGTGATCTTTCCTGTACCATTTTCTCAGCTTTACCCGAAATTGGAATAGTTCGTGAGGATGTCTTCACATCACTTTCGATATTCCCTTCAGATGTAATTATATCCTTGGCTTTCCTTTTTCTATTTCTTTCTTCAATCCCTTTCATTTTGTGGTACTTCGATCGAAATATTTTTTATAACAGCGCTTTATTCCAGTTCCTTCACTACAGATCTTACATCTGAAGCAGCTATAAAAACGATTGATTCACTTGAAGATATTGCCGATTGCGGTAAGATTCCAGTGTGGATGGAAGAGCCATTATGCAGAATCCTGGTGTATAGCGGTTCTCCTCGAGCTCAACAAGAGATTTTAAGACGAGGACTGTACAGGCCGACGGGAGAGATAATGCAGGAATTTATGAGAGAGAAAGAAGCAAAAGGTTTTGTTTTTATTGTTACTCCAGATCATACTTTTACCGTTCGAATGGGCTATTGTGTATACAACAACCACGATGCAAAATGGCATCGATCAACAAGTTCATTTACCGTTCATCTGTTATTTACTGTATTGAATTCAAAGCTCCCTCCTCATGCCATCTATCAATCTATTTCGCTAGAAACAATTTGAATTCGTCGATTTTTATATCGCAAAAAACGGCAATTGTATCTTGACAAGCGCCTAGACTCTAAGCAAAAAAAGGTTACCATGTAACTTCCATCAAGCCCAATCCTGCTTTGGCTCACTTCAATCAACTAGATATACAAAATTACAAGCTATTTTTTAAGTACTTCTTATGCATGATTCCAATTTGCATTGTCAGCTTGATTTGTGAATATTTGTATGCCGAGGTGAACTCAGTAAGACCCAGTATTGAAAGACCCAGACTTACCTTGATTGTTCTGACACAAAATAAATGAAAATCAAACAATTGATGGATTACCTGGATAGACAGAGCATTCAAAAGTAATTTAAAACACAAAATAAAACTAAAAACTAAATTCAATTTAATTAAAAATTTAGTTTTACAATACAAGTAATGATTTGAGTAACAAAAATCATGTTAAAACAGAATTGCTGCAGATTTCAATTATTATTTAGTCCCTAACATGCCGCTCTTTTTCAGTTTGAAAATCTGGTTGATGATAAGCTGATATAGTTTTTGTTTTAGGTTTTTTCATTTTATTGTGGTTAATTGATTTTTTTGTTTGATTGGCTTATAGTACAATTTAATTAGCCATGGAGTCAGTTATTGAACAACAAAGAAGCTGGCATGAGGAACGTGAAAGAATAGAGGATACAATGGTTAAAGAAATGTTGGCCAAGAAAACATCTGTAAGTATTCTACTTTTTGTTGTTTGATCATTGCTGCCATACTTTGTTGATTGTTTTCTCTGTAATTGATTTTATTTTATATTTTCATTTTAGAACAAAGATCAAATTAATAGTGAACATCGGTTAAAATATTTACTGGACCGGTATATTCAAGTTACACAACATTTAATCAACTCCTATGAAGATAAAGAAGGCTTAAGAAAAGATGAAATGTCATCGATGACTGGTGGCAATGAATTTTCCGAATTTTATGGTCGCCTCAGAGTTATCAAAGAGTTTTATAAGAAAAACCCGAATGAAGCTGTTCGCCCGATGTCCATTGAATTCGATGATTTTCTTAAAATGCGTGAATCTGGAAACGATGTTAATCTTGTCGATTTCACCGCAGAAGAGGGTTATGGGAAATTTCTTGACCTTAATGATTGTTATCTCAAATACCGAAATCTTAAAGGAGTTGAAAAGATCGACTATCTCAATTATCTAAGCCAATTTGACAAGCTTTTTGATATACCTAAAGACCGTAAGATGACAACCGAATATAAACAATATCTTGAATCACTTTTAGAGTACTTGATGGATTACTGTTCTCGTGTTAAGCCTTTACTAGACCTCGAAGAAAAAGTGAAACAAGTAACCTCGGAATTTGAAAAGGAATGGGAATCAGGTACCTTTCGTGGATGGCCTGTAAGCATTATTGAATAACTTTTAATTTAAATTAGTTTTTAATTGAAATTTTTTATTGCTTTTTTGTTAACTTGAATTATTAGAAAGAAACCAGTAGTGCTCTCACCCATTCAGGAGCTCAGCTAGATCTTTCAGCATTTTCATCAGCTGCTGAACTTGCGTCTCTTGGCCTTGACCGTTTGAAGACTGCCCTGTTGGCTTTGAACTTAAAATGTGGAGGGTAATTAAATTTCTATTTATCTTTCTTTTATTTTGATTTTCACGTGTTTGCTAAATCGTTTTATTCTCTCCCCAAAGAACTCTAGAAGAACGCGCTAATCGTTTGTGGGCAACAAAGAACAAAACTCTGGACGAATTAGATCCTAATTTATATGCCAAAGGAAGACCAGGAAAGGCTCGTAAAACATTTGATTCAGAAAAGCAAAAGGAAATAGCATTACTAGAGGCCCAAATTTATGAATTTTCTGATATTCTCTCAGATCAGAGACATGCAACAAAAGAAAATGTCCAACGTAAACAAGCCAGAACAGTAGGGGAAAGAGAAGCTTCTGATGAAGAAGATTCTGATACAGAGTCAGAAGATGAACCAGACTCTGAAGTCATATACAACCCAAAAAATGTGCCCCTTGGCTGGGATGGTAAACCGATTCCATACTGGTTGTATAAATTGCATGGACTTAATATAACTTATACTTGTGAAATTTGTGGTAATGCAACCTACAAGGGACCAAAAGCTTTTCAATTACATTTTGCTGAGTGGCGTCATGCTCATGGAATGAGATGCCTTGGAATACCAAATACAGCTCATTTTGCGAATGTAACCCAAATTGAAGATGCTCTCAAATTATGGCATAAACTAAAAGATGAGAAACAAAAGGAAAAATTTCAGACAGCAACTGAAGAAGAATATGAAGACTCAGAAGGACGAGTTGTCAACAAAAAAACATATGAAGATTTAAAAAGACAGGGCTTACTTTAAAAGCCCCTATTCGTAAATATTTATTCAATTTTTTTCCTATGTAATTAGAAAGTAAAATTCCTGCTCTCTTTTCACTATTAAATTTCTCATGTAATTTTACAGATTTATTTAAATTCGTGAAAGGTCTATTTCACCTAAATATTATAGACAAATAGCCTGAATGCTAATCCCACGAAGTGACAATTTGCAACGAAAGATTTACTGTAAATTAATTTGTAAATTGAATCGATTGTCACAGTTTTGGAGCACACCATGATAATGAAGTTGGTAAGTGTTGATTACCAAATTAAATTTAGAAAATTATTGGAATTATTTTGTCTGAATATGAAATACTTTTTCTTTTGTAGGCTGTGATGAAACAAACAACATGAAACAACATCGATAATGTCGGTTTAAGTTGGTGTTTTCAAAATTGTACCAAAATTTCAAGACAATATGTAAGGATTTTGATAGCTATTAAATTCAACCTTAAAACCTTAGTTTTTGTTCATTCAAAATCTCCAGGAAATGGTTATGAATGGCTTGAAATTTCACAGTGTTTATATAACCAGACATTAGGAGTCGTACCCGACGGATTCCACAAGAATGTACTGAATTTTACGGAGTATCTTCATTGAACATACAACCTTGACAGACACTGACTACCTTGGCTTAAGATTTGGATTTAAGACACAAACTAAAATATGAGAAACAAAAGGAAAAATTCACTGCATATGAAGACTCAGAAGGACCAGTTGTCAACAAAAAAACATGAAGATTTGAAAAAACAAGACTTTAAAAGTCCCCATTTGTAAATAATTATTTAATTTTTTCCTATGTAATCAGAGTGTAAAATTTCTGCTCGCTTTTTGACTATTAAAATTATCACGTAATTTTACAGACAAATAATTGTAATCCCTTCTAATTAAAAGAAGCACATAAAATAATCAGCAATATTATAAGAAAGGACATTGTTTGAAATTAAGAATCTCTATGAAATTGTGATTTTAGGCTAAGCCATTTGTACAGCTGTGATGAAAATATTTGATAACCTCTTAGTTTATTCAATTCGTGATTACTTCGATTCAACTCTACTCATATTATCTCTTTTGTTTTTACAAGTTTTTAGTGTTCAAAGTATCCAAAATGAAAAAAGATTTGAGTTCTGTGGAGCAAAAAAAGGTTAAGCTATATCATGAAATTAATACAAATTATCGATTCAATTTTGATCGTTCAATTATTAATGTTCTAATCATTTTCACTTGTATAACTAATTTAGATTTAGATGTAAAAGACAAAAGTTTTTTTAAATCCAAACATGGCGCCCAATCTTTACAAAACAGTGTTAAGCCGGGTTTAGATTTAGCTTTTTTTGGTGACTATGATTTAATTAGTCGATTACAAACCGTTAACCTGGACTATGCAAAATTTTTCAGATATTTGATTAAAACAATTGATTTAAGATTTAACGAGCCAAAGCTGAGGCAAATTTTCGGTGGTAAAATTGAATTTCGTATTGTTTTCAGTGAAATTGCTAATGGATCTTTGTGGTTAGCTAGCAATCGAGAGCTAAAACAGTCTTTGAGCACTGCTACTTCTTATGCATTGGCTCACCCACAAGCTTTTTCATCTCATTGGGACGCTGCTATCTTCTTAACAGGGTAAGTAATTAATTCAAATTGAATAAATTTATTGTGTCTTTAGGTTTTTAATCATTCAAATTGTTTGGCTTTTTCTCAGGTCAAATTTGCATATATCTAAGGAAGACTCTGTACGCCGAGCTGATGTTTTAGGTAACAAGTGAAAGATTATTTTACGCTGTTGAATTCAATTGATGCTAACACGATAATATCTATTTTTAGGAGTTGCCTTCGTCGGTAGTTTATGTAGCAAAGCCGTTCTATGCGAAGTCCATGATTTCGATAGTATCTGGGTTTTATTACATGAATTGGGTCACGCGTAAGTAATTTAATGTGAAAAATTTACTCAATTATAGGACGAACGGTATTAATTTGTAAAATTGTATCAATTACCGTAGTTTTGGAGCTCACCATGACAGTGAAGTCGGTAAGTATTGATTATCAAACTAAATTTAGGAATTTATTGTGCTTATCTTGTTTTAATATGAAATACTTTATTTCCTTTTGTAGGCTGTGAGGACACAACGTCAATAATGTCGGATTCAGTTGGTGTTTTCAAAACTTTCTGGTCAGATTGTGCCATTAAACAATTTCAGGACAATATGTAAGGATATTGATAGTTTTAAATTAAACCTCTCTCTTATGTTTGTCAAAATATTCAGCAAATGATTATGTTTTAATTATTCTTATCCTATTCTCTCACTGATAAAATTAGGCCAGAAACTTCCCAATGTTTATATAACCAGAAATTAGGAGTGGTACCCGATGGATTCCACATGCCTGAAGATTTACCAGGTCAAGTCTTTACTGATTTGGATGTTTGTAGGATGGGAAAAAGCGTTAACATAATTCCAGCTATACGAGAATCATGCCGAAAGTATACTTGTCAATTAAGATGGTTTCAATGGACAACTCTAGCTTTACTAGAAGGAACACCATGTAATAATGGTGGAATCTGTTGTGCAGGAACTTGTAAATCAGTGGAAGATTGTGCTAAATTTTACGGAGTATCTTCATTGAACATAAAACCTTAACAGACACAGACTACCTTGAGATCCTTGTAAATTGTCTGTTAAGCAAAGAGTTACTCTTTGCTGTTAAGGCTAATTGAATTGTACCAGGGAATGAATATTTTTTGTCGCAGACCAATTAAATTTCAAGTCATTGATCCTTCTAGCAAGATTTGTACACAATTTTAATTTTGTTTGGTATTCATTTCAAGTTTCTGCGTCTATGTTTAACATTTGGGTAATTTTTGTCAGATGCTGTTGACGCATCTGAGTCTACTGGTCCATCTTCAATGTTCCTTGGCTTTAAATACTTTGAAAAATCTTTTGGTGGACGCAGTTCAAGTTTTTTCAAATCCATTTCTGGCTCAGATTCAGTATCTTGACCACGAAAGTTCCAATCATCATCATAAATGAATTTAAAAATTTCATCATCTTCACTTGATCCTTTCTCTTCATCAATTATTGCAACCTTTGGATCTAATTTGACTGATTCACAGAGAGGACAAGCTTTATCAAATTCAGAGTAACAAGGTTTACAATAGCTAGCCTTGCAAGCCATATTTATGCAATTGATAAAGTTGACCGTGTCACTTAAAGGTCCACTTTCCCCACACACAATACAATACCTTTGTTTACCCGCAAACAGGTTATAAATTTTGGTTGTACAAGGATTTAAATACATGATCCGTTTAATCTGAGATGGTGAACCTGTGGCTGAAGTACCTAAGACTTTGGCTCGCATTTTACCTTTAGCGTCTAGTTTGGCCAATGGAGCCGATGAAAGGATCCTATTGTAAAGCCAAGTTGCTCGAGCAAATTTCCTAGACGGATACATTGAACCAGCTATCATGAAACGAAACCTTAATGCATAGGATTCACACAAGATGGCAATCAATACAATTAAAGTGAGAAATCCAATGTTTTGATATAAATCATAGTCAGGTGCAATTGGATCTGGTTTACATTTGGCAATTGATTCAGAAAAACTGGTAATATTTTCAATACTTGCGGAATAATCACCCATCCATTTAATAATATCTGCCAATACTCCGCTCTCTGTTTTTCAACGATACATTTAAAGGATAGATTAAGGATAATTTCATCATGTTCAGCATCAAGTTCATCAATTTACCTGGTTTAGTGAAAACTTTTATCGTTGGCAAAGGAATCTCAGAATCAAAGTCATTCATATATTTTCTTGTCATATCCAAAGGAGCGTAAATAATGTGTTCAAGGGCCAGGAAAATACCGATACAAGCAAGATGTATAAAATAGATGACTATATTGGTTTGCAATTTTCTCAACTCATCGGATGTCATTCGGATTGAAAAAGGAGTGATGTATTTGCGACGAAAAATGTAACCCAATGGAAGTATGGTTGGTTTACCAGCCAATGAACGTTCCCAGTCAATTTTATGAATCTGCTTGGTGATGTAAACATTGTCAAAAGAATCCCAGAGAAGAAATCTCTGCAAATATAACCAAGCTCGGATAACGCAATACAAAAACAGCAGATAACTGAAATAGGATAAGATTTTACAAAATTTGACAAACAGGCCCATTTGATCATCAATCTTTCCGTGTAAATTTTCCAAAGCTTCTGAATAATTGGTCTTTTCATATTCATGTATTTTCTTTTCATGAGCCATGGTCATGTTCAACACGAAATAATCTTCTAAGCCGGAGGCAAAATTGTTCCATGCTTCTTTCAAGCGCTTTTCTGCAATTTCATACATGATTACGAGGAATTTCTTCATCCAATCAATATTCAATGACGGTACGTAGAATATCGCTTCACCAACCCAACACAGCAGACGCATAAAATAATAACCCTAAAATTGGGATAAAAAAATTTGTAAATAGTGTTTGAAGAATGGAAAATCGGAATACTTACACTGCAAAGGATGTGGCCCATGATGGGACTAAAATCTGCAATGCACTTTCTTTGAGTATTGATGATCTTTGTTGAACACCAACCTCTAATACTTGCTATTATTCGTATGGCATTATCGCCCACCTTTTTGGCAAACTCTACAACATGTTGAAATATAAAAACAAGTGAACGATAAAGTGAAGCCAACACATTCAATACAACCTTCAATTGTTCATTGGAAGCTTCAAATAGTGCATTGGCGCGATCAAGCATATCTTTTAAAAAAAGTACAATTGGATTTTTTGTAATCAACTGTGTAGCCTGATCAATTATAACTTCACTGACACATTTAACGATTCGCCCATTTTCCGACAAATTAAAACGCATATTAGTTATTGGACCGTAAATTATTAAATTTGCAATTACAACGAAAATTAAATAACGTCCTTTGGAGGTTAAAACTGTTGGAGTCAATAGACTGGTAATGCACCGTAATTTACGTGAATATGCCATGGAAAAGGACACTGCAGCAACAAGAGCGACACTTTTAATGGCCAGAAACGACCTGTCATCCGATCCAACATAATAGGAAATGGCAAACAAAATCCAAGCAAATATTAGACCGTAAATGAAAAAGGCTAATCGATATGTTTCTTGATGGGTCAATATGGATTTCACTGATTTAACTGTTTCTTCATAAGATTTTTTCCGCCAAATGAAGCAAGTTAAAACATCGAGCATGAACTTTTTCTTCCTCGTACTGGACAGTTTCTTTTTTTCAAGTGTGATTGGGCTCGTGGATGCACCCAATCTCTTAGCCTTTTCATACTTCTTTCGGTATCGATTGATACGAAAAAATTTAATACACAATTTGATTCCTCTGCAAAGACCACCCATCGGTAAACACCTAAACACAGTGAAGATTATTTAACCAGACAAATACCAGGCACAAATCCAGGATAGCTAAAGATGGACCAAATTAAAGGATAATTTTATCCATTTGATTATTGAATCTTTCAAGTTTAAGGATTATATTAGCATTTTGTTTCTCTTTGTTTCTTTTTGCCTTCTCTTATTTATTAGTTGTGAGTTTTTTGTTAAACTTTTTTGTTTGTTTCCCTTCTTCTGTCACTTTTTGATGTCAATAATTTCATAGGTTTTTCATATAAAAATAATCTGAAATAATATCATGAACAAGGTAAGTCAGTGAGTTTATTCAATATTGTCTTGGTACACAATCGATGCTATTAATCTTTCATTTACTAATTGCTTGTTTCTTTTTTTTCATTGGATATTTTATTACACAGAATTATAGTGAAAAAAGGATTCCTCGACCTCCGAATGCCTTTATGTTGTTTGGTCAAAAGTATCGTCGGACTGTGGCCCAACAATATCCATCTTACACCAATAAACAGATTAGTAAAATTTTGGGCGATAAATGGCGCAAAATGGATCCAGCTGAAAAAGATTCCTATCATTGTTTAGCCAATGAAGCTCATGCCAATCATATGAAAAAATATCCTGGTAAGTAAATGTTCAATATAACCATCAAATGATTGTTTTCCCATTAAATTAACCTCTTATACAATCATTAGGTATAGAAATCTGATTATAATCAGGAGATTTAATTTCCTGAATATAAATGTTATTCAAGTTTCAGTGTTAGACTATCTTGTTTGGATGAAACAAGGAAATCTGATCAAGGCTCAATCATTGAGATTTGATCAGAAGATTCAAATTTAATAGTCTTTTTTTTAAATTGATTTGTTTAATCGTTTAATCTTTCAATTGTTTATCTTGTATTTTAGGTTATTATTACAGTCCATTGGAGGCTCGCCAACGGAAAGCCGAGAGAAAACGAAAGTACATGCAAAAGATCACTTTAAGAAGAAATAACAGCGAATCCAGTGAAAATGTTATGGGTCTTCCAAATATTACAAAGTAACTAAATTTGTCAATTGTTAATGTTTACCTAATTATGAATTGATTATCTAATTAATGTTTTGTATTTCTTTCATTTCAATATCTTTATCAACTCTTGCGATCTGAATGGGAAAAGCACACAATTTGTTCAATACAATTATAATCTTATGCCAACATGTTGTTCATCAAATCCTCTGGACTCGTTAACCATCAGTGATCCCAATGGAAGTGATCTCAATGGGTACCATGGTTTATTTGGTGATCACTGTTATGCTGCTTTCATTGAGCCCGACACATCACATCATCCTCATCAACCTCACCCACCACAATCAGCCGGGCCTCATCATCATATTGAGTTCGAGCAATCTCAACTTCAACAACAGCTACTCCCTTATCAACCACCCTCTCACCTATTTGATTCACAGCGACCATGTCAAAGGTCACACGGTTTCCCTGTTCACTACATTAAAGAGGAACCAACCACACCGATAACACCAACTACACCAACACCGCCAACATCTACATCATCAACGCCAACAATAACATCAGCCAATCAAAATTTGTGTTCCCTTCAATTGCTACCCGATCAACACCAACAATTGCAATTGCAACCTCAACCTGACCTATTGGATTTTGAAGCCCTTGACAAACTTATTGGCAATGCTAACCTGGATAATTGGAATTTTTTAGTAGACTTTAAATTTTGATGACAATCTATTTCTTGTTATAATTTACATTATTACACTTATCCCAGTATAGACAGTTTATTAGCCCTTTATTATTAGTTTTACTAGTATCATTACTATTATTATGATTATTATTTTTACCAATTTTTTGTTTTTATACATCAACAAATAATAAAGCAACTATTTAATCGATAGTTAACAATTTGACTTTTTTCATTGCCAACTCGGATAAATGTTTAGCTTAATGACTGATTTGATTTGATTAAACTTTGCAAGCTAAGATTTCAATATCTATCGCTAGAGATGTTTCAATAGCTTAATTTGTATTATACAACAATCGGAGTGAATTTCATCATTCAATTTACAAAAGTACATAGAAAGGGTTGACTAGTTTTTACTCATTAATTTTCATTTTATTTTTGATTTTCATGTCACAAAAGAAAAAATCTCAATCTCTTTGAATCACACAATTGATACTTAATTATTAAATGGTTGAGATAGAGAAAGAGAGTTGAATTTGCAAAAATCAAACTTATTGCCAAAAATGTCAATCCAAGAAGCCAATTGATTAGAAGATTAAAATGTCGTTGATTTGTTCGGTCCTCTTCAAACTATCCGATCTTAGAAGTAAAGTGACTGGTCAATGATGAAGAGAGGCAAATAGGCAGAGATAAAGAGACGAAAAATTGTTCATAATTTAGTTAGAAAGAAATAATGGGCCAAAATTGAATACAAAAAGAAGAGTTTGTTGAGTAAAAACAGGTTCATGGTGATGAATTGCCAGTTAGCCATAAGATCACAGCTGAATCATGATAAAGCTTGGCAATAGTGAAAACCAGTGAGAAGGCAAATTAAAAAACAATTGGTAACAATTGGCCTAATCTAAATGAGTGAATTTCAATTGTAAAGGTGTAAAAAAAGCGAGTCCAATGTAACAGTTTAACAAAGTCGTTTAATCTATAAGATTTAATTTCTTTCCAATTCAAATCATTTGAATGTCAACAGTAAGATATGGATGAACAAGCGTTGATTGTTGATCGTCGTCCACTTTCACAGGTCTTGGTTGATGTTGCTGTTGCTGCAGTTTTCAAGGCTTTAACAATTTCATCTGATGTGCATCTGGGAATTTTATGGACTTTTGCTTGATTATTAGCATCGGTTGTTACAATTGTTGATATTTTTCGTTGTTTTAACAGTTTATCATTAAACTGTTCATTTTGATGGTGTTTATGATGAGTTAAAGAAGAATGTTCATTTTGCTGTTGACCATTATAATCCATATTATTATATTGCTCTTCAGAGGCACCTTCAATTGAACCAGTTCTTAAGCTGATAGATGAACCAGTTTCACCATTATTATTACTACAATTATTAACATTATCAGAAGCATAACTATTGTTATTATCATCATTATCATTGTCCATGGAAACTGAATGTTTAGCATGTTCATTGGATGGAAGGGATTTCCTTTTTTTACCCGTAAACAGCTCATCATGATTATCACTTGATCCATCATATCCATCAACATTACCATCAATGATCAATGACGAGGAACCCGGTAAACATTCATTATCTTTATTGATCAAAATCAACTTGGATGATGATTTGCTTCCAATAGAGTCCAAGTTATCTTTAATAAAATGTTCATCATTTTCAGGCACCTTTGGTATTATACTTGTTCGTATAACATTTGCTGATCCACTTTCGGTTGCAGTTACCATAAGATCAGCAGTTGGGACGGAATTTGTAACATTTCCAGTTCTTTGAATGCCAGATTTACCTGAATCAACAGACAAAAGAGATAAAGAATAACAATTAGTAAATCAAATAGATCAATTGAAAGGTAAATCAAACAAAGCACTTTTGTTTACCCAAATTTACATCAAAGATAGAAACGTGTACAATAATGAAAATTGGTTCAGTTGAGATAATTTATTTGAATATTTTACCATGAAAAACAACAAAATCCAAATAAAATACAGAGTTGAAACTATTATAGTTGCTCTAAGTTGAAAAAGAAGCTCAAAAGTATATCTTAACATGAAACTTTCAATTGATTTCTCTGTTTCTGCTTCATTCTAGTCTTTTTTTCATTGTAATGTGAATGATACATGCATAAAAACAACTCATATTTACATGTTTCCTTTCATTTTTGTTTCAACTTGAAATACTTGAATAAAATCATACAAAAAAGGTTCATCTTGGCTTTGTTTTGTCTTCCCTTTTCATCATTATTATCATTTTTGTTCATCAAAATGCCTCCAAATGTGTTCAGTGTTTATCCATGAAAATCAGACACACATCAAAAGGGAATGATTCAATGTTATAGTTTAATGAATCGTAACATTGTAATGATATGTTTGGCTACAAGCATAATAAAAGTAGAAGCCTTTTGTTTTCAAAGCTTTGCTTTTACTCAATTTTTCTTTGAATATAATAATGTGAATTTTGGGCAAAGTCAAGTGGTCAACTCGATTTAACCTGACTGCAGCAATTTGGTTAATTGATTTAAACAATTGAAAAAAGACGAGAAAACTGTTGTTCATTTAAAATAGCAGCTCAACTTCATCAACCATAACAGTGTAAAGTAAAGCTAGACTTACAAATAACGTTGCAGATGCAATTAAAATTAATTAAATCTCTGGAGGTTAATTATATTATGAGATGATTAATATTGATTCCAATGAATTGATTGTGATTTATTTCTTACAGGGAAAGCTGCATTATTCAATACAGTAAAGGGATTCAAGAGTAGGTATTTGCCTTGAATAGCTTTACATTGATTAATTCACATTTAGATTGAATAGATTGATTGTTGATCAGAAGAAAAAAAGTATATCAACACTTGCAGATGAAACTGATACTGTCTTAAATTGAATTAATGATAAATTGTTGTTCATCATTTTGGTTGGGTTCAAGGTTGAAACATCATGTTTAACCATCAATTCACCTAATCTTGAGCTTTTCATCAAACAGTTGAATAAACTTTTCAATTTTCTTGTTACCAATGCTGCCATTTTTTACTCAATCAAATGAATTGGAAAATCTTGAAAGGTTGAAAAAAGGTAATCACAGCATCACCTAAACAGGTAAGTCTTGACAATTGAAATTTCAAGGACAACTTATTCAATCCAATTTAAGTTTCATTCCTAGTTTCATTACTCTAACACTTTGACAAGTAATCTATAAATGGCTGATATTGGAAATAAAAAAAGATGAGTTAAACAATTAGTAAATAGCTTAACATTAAGAAAAGTGAAACTCACTTTTGTCATTGATCAGATAAATTAATTTAAAGAATACAAATTTTGGAGAAATTGATTCAGAAAGATTCGATAATTTTCAAATTTTGAATTCATTTTGCAGAGTTTCTTTGGTAAAGTCTTGAAACTGATGATGACAATAAACAAAACTAGGCATTTGTTTGAAGTGATGAAACCAAATTTGATAAAAGGTGAAAAGAGTTTAATTTTTGTGCTTTACTGAATCTGTTAAAATGAAATATCAAGTAAAGACAACATTTACCAAGATTTATTTCAAAAGGATCAAATCCATGATATTTGATGGCATTGAATCGTCTCGATGCTGATCCAGTGGCAATATTAAATCCCTGTGGACCCATCGTTACCGGTGTACCTGATGAGGCTTGATCCAATGGGGAAGCACAGACTCGTCTCCGTTGACGAGGCAGCTTCTCTCTGGCTTGAGTGTGTGAATAAAACATGGTAAAATTGGAGACGATAACGGGCACTGGAAGGGCAATGCAAAGCACACCGGCAACTGCACACAGAGCACCAATCATCATGCCAGCATAGGTTCTGGGCACCATATCACCATAGCCAACTGTGGTCATGGTTACAATGGCCCACCAAAGGCCTTCGGGTATACTTTTAAAATCATTATGGGGATTGGTTTGGAGTCTTTCCGCATAGTAAACAAGGGATGCAAAGATGACGATGCCAAGGACAAGGAAGAAGACGAGCAAAAATAGTTCCTTTGCACTGGCTTTAAAGGTATGTACAAGTATCTTGAGGCCACGAGAGTGTCGGGTTAATTTAAATAGACGAAGAATACGAATGATGCTGAAAAAGTCTAGAATGTCGGCATTCTCGATCCCATGGGCCAACCTTTGAAGTAACATATCTGAATAGAATGACATTGTTGCCACAAAGTCAATTATGTTAATCATATCACATGTAAAGTTCCATTTACATGGTGCAACCTGAAAAATGGAAAATTAAATTATCATTTATCATCAAATTCAAATCAAAGTAATAACCAAATATAATACAAAATCAACTATTGAACCCAATTTAACTGCATTGGGAAGCGTTTACTTCAAGATTTTTAATTTTGCTTCATTAGTTTCATCTAACAGTTGATTGTTAGCTGAACAAAACGTAAAATTGATTCAGTTGAATGTAATGTAATAAAAATAATCTAATGTTGAGAAAAGTACAGTTAGCAACTTTAATCTTATCCTTTACAGTCTACCATTTGGTATACTAAGAGGGATTAACTTTGATCATCTTTACTAATCAATTTGACTAAATTGGATCAAAGGAAAAAAGGCTAAAGATAATAGCAGGGTGATAAAAGATACATGGCTAAGTAATGAACAGTTGAATCGGAAATAAATTGCACCGAATGATTGAAGATGAATAAGATGGATACTTGTACACATCAAGTAAGATTAAAGATAAAGAGTTGGAAAGGTTGAAGGCAGGAGAGAGAAAATTGAACACAAAAAGGTATAAAAACAGAGGTAAATTGTAAAAGCTGTGACTGGACAGTATAATGGATAAGGTGACCATCAATTTGACCATAAAGATGATAAAGATGATAAACATGAAAAGAGGATAAAAATTTCAATTCGAGTGTTGAAATTGTTGGAGTGAAACAAAGCAAATAAATGCAACCGACAAATAAACTTTAACTTTTCATATAATGAGGAGTCTGGTCAGATTGTTAGTCAAAATCACATCATTATTTCAAGTTGAATATTTCATTTATCCGACACTTTTTATTCCCAAAACACTGCGGAGAACAAAAATGAACCAGTTTATTCAATTCATTGTATTTCATTCTCAGAATGATTCAAAAAAAGGATTGAGAAAAAATCATAATCCATCATTTCTAATGTTTCCATAAATATTGAATATCACCTGAAAAAGTGAAAATAATTCAATCTCTTGAAGTTTTTATCATCTTTTTTGCGATAGAAACAATTGCATTTATTTCATTTGTTTTTCCCGACTAAAGTTGATTTGATTCCAACACTAAATCGTCATTTTGTACATCTTTTTAATCTGGTGTAACTCAGAAACTTGGTTAATATTGAATGGCGATAAGGTTTAAAGAGTTTCATTGTTTCATATTATTTTGGTACAATTGCAACATCAAAAGCTTTATAAATCATTTTGAGGATTCTGATTTTAAAGATTTGATTTGATCCTAATAAACACTTTAACTAGACATTGATTAAAGGCCTTAATTTGGATACTTTAAATCGTAAGCAATAATTAATCACAAATGCATCTTATAAGATTTCAAGGTTTAAAAAATGAACTTACAAATGCTCATAGAAAAGCACACAAAATTTTCTAGATTAAAGGCGATAAAATGCCGAAATCGAATGGCAACTAATTTCGATATATTAGTCTTCAACAAGGTCTAATGTACCGATAGTGACCAATAAAATCTCTAGGTCGATTTAATACTTCACGGTTCCCTAGATTTACTTCACTTTCATAATGAAACTGAAAACTGAATCAGTAAACTTCCTAATTCCATTGAAATGAACCAGTTTGTCAAGTAACTTATAAACTCTCATTTTGAGGGAATTTCATTTATTTTTTTCTGTCTCTAGGTTTGTATTGAAACTGTAAACTTGTGATACAGTAAGGTTGAAACATTGGAACATTGATTAGAAACAAAAGCAAACACTGGTCATTTGAGACGTGATCATTTTAATGGTCAGTTGTAACCTTTAGTAACACAAGAGCGTAACATTTTATTATAAACTATACTTTCCTCTTGGCAATTGTCAATATTTAAGTTTGAAAAACAAAGCAAAAAATGAGTAAAGTTGTCCCAAAGTATATTGAAAGTCCATCATTTTTCAAGCAACAACTGAACATTCATTAAATGTTTGTTTGCCTACTGAATGAACGTAAAATGGATGGTAAAGATAAGAAGTAAATCATGATGAAAATGGGACAAAATCCATGACATATCGAAGGGAATTAACTTTGAAAATTTCAATGGACAACTTGTTGTATTAAAGATTAAAGTGAATGAAAAATAAATCAATTTGAAGGATTGATTGAAAAAAAATGTGAAATCAAGTTGTTGATTAAAACGGTTTGACAATCTTGGGGTTGAACAAAATTCAATTATTCTGTCTCTTTAGTTGATCAATTGATCAAGATTAAAATGAACTTATCCTGTATGAATTGTTATTACACTTATCTGTTTAAAAATGAATCCATTGAAATAACGGAATAAATCAAGCAAGAAAACAAAATATTTATTTATAAAATAAACATAAAGTTAGACATAAAAAAGGAGTAAAATTGTCTTTAAGCTGAATAACTTATTTTTTGTTCAGTGACAAAATTGAATTTCACTTGAGGCATTTACATTAAATTGAATGAACAAAAAGGCTTGAAAATTATTTCTCGACATTTTTTTGTTTAGTTCAACAGAATAACAATTTAACCTGGAAAATATAGTTTCAAATATAATCATGAAAAGAACAGGTTTGACAATATTTTTACAGAAAATTGTCAATTTGCAAAATGGATAATTCATTGATTATTGATGACATTGAAAATCAGAGGGAAAAGTTCAAGTTCATTCATCAAGTCGATAAAGTTGATTTAGCAAAAGTCGAAGCAAGTTGCAACAATTTATCAATTGTTTACTGACAACTTGTCAATAATTAATGTTGCAATTAAATTTTGATGGTTGGAAATAAAAGCATTTGAAAGGCTTTTGGAGCCTTGTGTATGCAAAGGTATTATTACCAATGATGCTTCAAAGCTTTGAAGCAATCAAGACTAATGAAGAGATTAGATTATTCATTATTCAACTTTTCAGGGTAAACCTGTTCGAAGCTGTTGAATATTTCATAATAATCAGTGTAAAATCGTTTAACCATTAAATCGAATCAAAATGTTGAAAATTACCTCAGAATCTGATTACAATCAAACTCCAGATTCACCAGTCATTTGACAAATTGAAAGACAAAAGAAGCAAAATTATCTGTTCAATGATTCAATCTTTTCATGGTGAAACTGATTATCCTTAATGAAATAACCAAAAATCGAATTGTTTTTTTTTCTCGAAAAAATGAAATTTGCAAATCACTTTTTTACATTCCTTTAACTGTTCAAAAGAAATTGAAAAGATGAAAACATCAGAATTTTTCATCTTCTTTTTGTTGCTCTTTTCATCATTTACTCATGAAAGCTTGGAATTGCTCGGAAAATTTTTGGTCAAAACTTGCAACTAACAATTCAAGTTGATAATGATAGTGAAATGATGAATGGAAAGGGATGAAAATTTGAATCTGAATAATCTGATAATCTGAGGAAGAAAAAGAAGAGACGCATTTAAATGTAAATGGTCAAGAAAAGAATCTTCTTGACCAGTTTCAGCTTGTTTTATCAAGATGAAAATTTTCACCAAAAATGGGTTTACAATCATTTTGCTTTGTGCATTTCATGAAAAGTTGAGACTCGGTAGAGATGAATAATTGAATAAAAAACTGTATTTCAGTCGAGAAACTATTTCCAAGTATTAATGATTGCGGTTGTTCAACAAGATTACATAATGTGAAGAAAAGGTTCATGTTTTTCTCGGAATTTACAATTGAATATTATTTTCAATGTTCACCTTTTCTCTGCCGTCTGGAGTCAGTTTGAATTGCATTGCGGTTATCAAGTTGACTGTATGTTTTGTATTCAGTATATTGTATTTGGTTATGATTATTTTTACTGGACAATGAGGTTTCATGATGAGCATCATGATGATCATCATCATGATTATGTTGATTATGAAAGGGAAAGAAAATATAAGCAATGAAATCAAAGTTTAAATCGTGATGAAAATTTTGATCAACTTGAAAATAGTGACATAATTCATTTGTTGGTTTCGGTTTTGCCAAAGAAAATGAGTTTCTTTATTCCTTATGTGTTTTTGTTGTGTTTTCATTTTTTCAGTTCATGTTTGTTGGTTGATATTGCTTTGCACACCATCACATTGAATGGGATAAATTTTCACATGAAACTTCATGTTCAACGAATTATTTGGGGCAAATATACTCAAGAGATTATCATTACTTTTTTTTACCTCAAAAGTAAAAAAATGAACTGAAGCAAAGTCTTTGCAAGTTTCAACATACAGGACTGTTAGAGTAGTATCAACCAAGTAACTGCCTTATTAAACGTATGGATTGGCATATTCAAACCTCAATCAAACAAAATTTGATTGAAAATTTACTAAGCGTGAAACGGTGTAGCGAGCAGGCAAAGCATCGGAAGTAAAGGTAAAGCCATTGATCATAATTGAAAAA
Source organism: Tetranychus urticae (assembly GCF_039701765.1). Lineage (NCBI taxonomy): Eukaryota > Metazoa > Arthropoda > Arachnida > Trombidiformes > Tetranychidae > Tetranychus > Tetranychus urticae. The sequence continues at coordinate 15,120,796 of NC_142958.1, read as the reverse complement.
TAAAATTCTTACTGAAAAGTGTCCGAATTGCTTAAAAGTGCATTTTTGACTATGGCTAGCTCAAACAAGACAGTGCATATGTATCTAAACTGAAGTGATAGCTTGGGTTGGAACAAGGTTGGGAAAATGTCAATATCCATTGAGTCAACAAGTTACAGAACAATATTCATCAGTTGATTGAAAATTTGCAACTCTCTGCAAGCCGTCTGCAAATCCGTAGTTATTTACTTTTTGTTTCTACTGTTTTCAGGCCATTTGAGCTCAAGCTACCTTAATTGGATAACTCGATGAAGCTTTGTCAGGAGACACAGTGCTCGATTGCCAGGATAAATATTAATATAATATCATATTGGGTCAATGGACTTATATTATAGTTTGTTTTTGAGTTATACTAGTTATGGTTGTAATAGTTTAGAAAACTTGATTACGTATGGTAATTGTGCTTATATTGGAAGAGCTGTTAAGTTTCGCGATAATCAGAGTTCCGCTGAGCATATGCTAACCATATTTTTTTCATTGTACACATTTAAAGCAAGTATGTTTTATTTTAAGTTAAGATTCTGTTTGTTAATATTTTCCTCTTTTCTTTTATTACTTTTATGATGGCCAGATACCAGCAAATTAACCGGCAAGCTTGCGAGGTCACCTATGAACCAGCTCTTAGAGAAAATATGAAATTTGGAAATATTGCTGAATATGAATTTGATGGTGAGACTGATGTTGAAGAGGTCACTGATGAAGATGATTTGGACCTGACTGGAGAATTTAAGGATGAGGGACCAGGTTATGTCCCGAAAAATGGGCACGGAAGGCAACGGCCGAAGAGAGAAAATTCGCGAAGATACCAAATTGTGAATACGACTACAAGGAAATTGTTGGTTCTGGATATCTACCCAACAAACCAGCAACAAAGGAGAATTTTCGAGTGGAAGAATCCTTCCCCAATCTATTATGCACACCAGAGCAGGTTGCTGGTTGGGTTAAACCCGTATCGGAGGGATTTTCTCATATCTCATTTTCTATTACACTAATATGTGACTTGTAGTGGACTGAAACACTTTCTTTCTTTCAATACTGATCCAGACAAAATGTCCCTCAGTTCAAATTTCTATTCTAAAGCTAATGGAAATGATAAAATGATTGAACATTATATAATATGAAATTTCGTCATGGCCATTTAAAAATTGATTCAACTCCACTATTGGACTCCACTGACGAATCTTGTCTATCTATTTGTGATAAAAACAAATTGAATACATTCATGTATATAAATCATAATCCTCAATCAATCCTCAGATTGTCTCCATTATCTAGGCCTATCAGCCCTTAGATTGACCGAAAAACCATCTCGAGGTCGCATCCATACAGACGCTGGTCGATGATCGGACCCAGAGGACACTTAAGTCTCTCAAATTCAGTCTTTCTCGTGTCAAAGTTGTGATTTTCGACAAGACAAACCACGGGCACACCACCGAAAAGCAAACTTTGATTTCTCCATCGGGACCTAAACCCGCATCTTAACATTTAGGTAACAGGTGGTCCTCTGGTTTTAAACCAAATGGAATCTCTTTGTCTGTTTGCACAAGTTCTGCCAACGTAAAATTTGGTTTCCATTTTGTAACATAGACAAGGTACTTCTTACTCTTGTAATATGTGAAACCGTGGCGAAGAAACTTTTCAACCTGGTGATCGCCACTCGCAGCTTGGGCACTTTGATTAAAAAGGGTTGGAGAACGGTTGACTGAAATAGTCTCGCTGATGAAGGTACATGAACCGGGAGCTCGCCGCTTGGACATTTTTGCACAAATTAAAAGATAACAAAGTAAAGTGGAATGATGAATAAAGAGAAAAAGTTGCCTGAAAGAGATAGTCAGATGAAATGTCCTTAAATACGGAAAGGCTTCAAGTGGTCAATCTATCCAAATATAGAGATCTGAATTTTCCGTAAGACTTTCCATGTAAACATCTTCATAGATGTTATCGCAAGAAACAAGTGTATTTAAGAAATAAAGAATTGTAGAGAGCATTGATTCCAATGCTTGACATTAAAGTAGTTAGATAAATCGAACTCTAACAATATTATAACTTGAAAAAATGAGAGCATGGAACCCGGATGGACATTGAGAGAAAACGTTTCACATTGATTGCTGAAATTTGTAAAAGCTAATAAAATTCATTTATATGCTTAACGAGCTTTACTGAAATTGTCTACTCTGGCCAAAAAATGCTTCAATAACTAATCTCACGATTAACGTTATCCACATGCGTTATCAACAATGAGTCACTCAATTCATAAAGAATTCTAAAAACAATATTTGCATGTCGTTTAGAGGTTAAATAAATGAATGACATTGCATGACCATGAGACAAGCTGCATCTGGTACTTCAACTAGGAATGCTCTACTGTACAAGTTTCATCTCAGCACTAGCGGTCCTCCAAAAACGATGTACAATGTTGTTTCATGATGCAAGTTCAAACTATGAAAAAATTCCAAGAAAATCAGCATGATCAGGCAAACGAAATCCAACGTGAAAATTTCCATAAAAACTAAAAAATGCTTATTAGGATATAAGAAAACTCCAAGGCTATAATTTGATACTCCCTGAAGCGTCAAAATTCAAAGCACAAGCAGTTAGCTCGTGACTCAAATGTGACTCGCATTTCTGAGCTAGAAGCATATGCTCTCACTACCTAGAAAACTCGACTTGTTCACGAAGAAGATCACGTAAAATAATTATCTTAATTGTTGGGTCTTTCAGTTTCAACGTTGCAATGAATTGAAACTAGAGATTCAACCATGAAATGATCAAAGTTTAGACAAAAGACAAACTTGAACAGATTTTATTGCTCAAGCTGTCAAAAAGAGATTCAATATAATTAATATTCAGACTATGAGTAGACATGATAATGGAGTCAAATCTATTGTGATTGCCTTAAGGTAAATGATGACACTGTTTCTGTGATAATTGAACAAAATGTATTAGTTCGTAAAATACATTGCCCTGATATAACTGAGATACAATGAGATACTGAATCTAACATTTTGTTCAACACATTTTCAGTTCGCTTTCAACCACTTTAATAAGGTCAGAGATGTTAGTCAGTAAAGAAATGCTGAAAAGGAAAATGTTGACATGGTAAAACAAAGGAAAATTAAGAGACTAAAAAGAGTGGAAATGAAATGATAAATGAAATGCGGAGAAACGCAATGTGAATATTTGTCGGTCTTTATAAAATTCAAACAAAACTGTAGCAATGAGAACAGGCAAAATATTTAATCAACTCTGTCTAAAGTCATATTCATGATCAATCTTTTCAGCAATTGTTTAAATCAAACAATCATTTATAAACTTTCCTATTCACCGTTGAACCAAAATTGCAGCGACAATTGTTTGATGTAATTGAAAAAAATTGACAGTAAATGTAAACAACATCAGACTCTTTTGCATAACCATTAGTATTACGGTAAAACTGGGGAAATTACAATAATATATCAAATCGTAAAAAGTAAAATGAACGAAACATTTAATATAAAATAATAATTTGAATCAAGTTAAACATTTTGTACGTTTTAAGTGCAACAAAGAGGAAGACAAAAGTAATGTAAATGATGCGAATGACTGCCGGCTATTTTAATTTAATTTAAATTCATAAAAATTATGAATACATCATGTAAACATTTTGTTCAGCTAATGTTGAATACAATAAATGATAATAATGGTTCTAATGACATTTTGTGCGATAATAATTGTGCATTTACATGAAAAAGAAAGCAAAATATGCAATTAAACATTCAATTGAAGATTATTTTCATCAAATCGCACAGACAATTAGACGGCATCATGATTAAATTGATACAATTAATTAATCTAAAATTTATCCAAGCTAAAGATTTTGACAAGCACAAATTAAAAACTGATTTGTAACTGCATTTGACAAGTGAATATGTCATCAAAGTCGCTTAGTTTTCACATATATTTGCAATGTGAGCACTACTTCAAGATGCCAGAGGAACTCAATCAAAGCTACTCGAGATGGGTTGAGTCACGAGAGCCCAAGATCGATCGGCAGGAGTCCAGCCGATCGCTCGAATTTTTCCATTTTTCACTTTTTTTAATTGGCAAAAACTTGGACTTTAGAGTTAAGATTTGAGATTTTGATTTTGTAAGTTTGTAAAGATAAAAACTGAGTCCATTAGTGTCTTGAAAAATTTCTTGGGTCGACAGTATTCGAGAAAATCGTACTCAAAGTTGAAACTTCAATCACCTTTTTATCAATAATGAAACCAGATTTTTTCATGAGACTCATCTTTCTGGAGTAACTTTTGCCGATCAACCAGAAAATGTACTTATTTTTAATAAAAAATTCTCTACCTCTGCACAACAGATCCCTTCGATTTTCAGTTAAAATTACCGCTTTCTTCGACTGTAAGAGCTAGAGATCCGAAACTCATTTTTCATTGATAAAACTTGTGTGTGAACATGTTAAGTCAGTCACTTTTTTTCGATTATCAATAGTTCTCTCGATTTTGGCCATTGGTCTTAAAACTTTGAGCCTCAATATTTCGAGAAAATCGTTATTTCTTTATTTTCTGCAAAAAAAGTTTTCATTACAAAAACCAATACTGCCAGTATTGGTCCAGAAAAACCAACTCGACCTTTACTAACTACTTTACCTTTCATAAAATGTATGTTACTCATGAGTTTAATTATTATTTTACTCATTGAACATGCAAAATTGCAATTCAATAGTTGATTTTGAATTTGAGTTGAAAGAAATGAAATGCTTACCAAAAAACGAATGATAATTTCAAATGAAAACCAAGCATTGCAAATGGATTCAATGTAAAAGAAAGCATCATGAGCTTCAGTTTTCACCTTGTCCAACATCCAGGTAGAGTAATGACGATTTGTTTGGATGGTTTTATTTTGTATATTGGGAACTCTCATATTGGGATGAGTTTTGATACAAAAAGAGAAAATTGAAACACATATGAAGAAAACAGATATCACAGCAGTAACCTGTTCAGGTAAAAGGGAGAAACATATTAATATATCAAATTTCAAGTTGTTGCCAGTAAATAATAGTTCATGTAATTTGGTGTTAATCAAAGGAAGAAGAAGGAAAAAAAACGTTTTGGTAAATTCAAAGAGATGAACAAAAAATAGAGTGAAAGTAAAGTGAAAATGATCAAGTTAATGAAACTGGATAAGGTTATTAGATAGGGTTAAAAGTTGCAAGGTAAGCCAATTAATTTAGCCTTTTTTTGAGGTTGCTGAGTGTGGATTGATTAACAAAAATAAACTGTGCGTGTTTCAAGAAGATAATAAACATATTATTGGAATTAATTAGATTTTTTATCATCATTATCATCATCTTTTCAGTTGTATTACTTGAAAGTGATTTTAATGAACGTTATTACATGTTTACCAGCAATTTAATGGTTAACCAGACTGCAAAATAATTAACTGAAACCAAGAAACTGAAGCCAATATTGAAATATATTACAATACAATCTTGATAATGAAAAGGGAAAGGAATAATTTAATAGCAAAAAAACTCAATTTTCTTGATATTAGTTTATAAATATATTTTTCAGCTCAAAGTCAATTCTCGGTGTAAAAGTAATCAAGTTGAAATTTTTCATCAAACCTTCAATTGAGTGGAAACAAAAGAAACCATTGAAAGGGATTTTGGTTTTTATCTGGCTTTGTATCAGGAAATGAAGTTGGAGTTGAAACCAGGGAAACAAAAACAAATGAATAATAAATGGTGACAATTGTCATTCATGAAAGGTTGAATGATAAGTGACTGATGGTTAGAGAATCAGATTATACTTGAATTAAAGTGTGAATAGTTGATGAGGTTGGACAAAAGTGGGTTCAAGAAGATTTGCAAAAGGAGCAAAAAAAAGGTTCGAAAAAAAAAGTTCAGAAAAAAGGTTCAGCAGAGTTTTTCTTGTGATTCTGGTTGACCTTTTTTCACAATCAATTGAGTGAATTTTACCTTCATCTATCAATTTTCAATTCTGTCAACTCAATGTTGAGCGATAAATTCAAGTGTTAAGGAAAAAAATTGAAGTTCAATTGGAAAGTAAAATTCAAGATGAATTATATTATCAATGTATTTATTAAATTATTCATGATATTAATCATAATGCTGTGATAATATCGCAAGATGGTGGTTAATAGGAAAGTATTGAATGATGAAAAAAATTCAATTGCAAGACTCATTTTTTTATCATTCAAAGTACAATTGTAATGTTCAATGTTAATCTAAAAATAATCATAGTTGACTGATTTTGTTCATTTTTTCAAATCAATGGTCTTATCATAATAATATCATCAACTGTTGAAGTTGAACATCTCAAGAGTTGAACTCAAAAGTGGAACATCTAAACACATGTATTCCTTGTATTCAAAATCCATCTGATTATTTCATTTCTATCATTCAGTTTCATTCTTGAATGACATCTCCATTTTCATTGTCTGTTTCTGATTGTTTCATCTTGACAAAAAAAGGCAACAGTAAAAGGAAACATTAATATATTTTTCATGCAATTGATGAAATTTCATTTTGCACTTGAATAGAGGATAACATTTTCAGCAAGGTCAGACATTTGTATTGTCATGAGATTTGAATGCCATGAAACGAAACAAAAGCAAATGAAATTTCAAATCTTTATAAATTATACAACATTAACTAAACAAGTTTAATGTTGACAGAGAAAATTGAGGTTTTTCATTTTCAAATATCAAAATAATTTTAACTTCAATTGTATAATCCATTCTTTTTCAGGGTTAATAGGAATCAACATTTTCTCATTTTTTGTCTGCCTCAATCTGACCATTATTTATACAATACTATTGAGAGTTGAACATTATATTTGGACAGTTTTTTGAACAAATAAAAGGTGAAATAAGATTCAAAGTTTATCCTGATATTATCATTAAAAAAATTGCTTCTTTGATTCTGTATCAAAAGTGTTATCAGCTTATAGAAGGTAAATTTTATACCATTTTATGGGAAATGTTTTTCATTTTTTTCAATGGATCAAGTGAAAAGGACAAAATTTGATCCATCATATTAACATTATTTCATGGTTATATGGAGGTTTGATTGATCCATAATTCCCAGAGTGAAATGATTCAAGTTTTAAGCAGACAAGTTATTAGCTTTTTTGATATTAATATTGAATATTTTGATCATTGTTAAGGGTTGCAAACGGAGATGAATAAATCTAGATTGTGTTTCAATTATTTTTCAGTCAATATCGTAATACTTTGGGAATATTCATTTTTTGAGCGAACATTAAATTTCTCTATTTTAACAGGTTAACTTGATTGTTTGTGGCTAAATCATGTAAGTCTCAATGTGATTTACTTTGTTCAATTGAAAGTTTACACTTGGTATCAAAACAAATGACAATTGAAGACACGAAATTAAATAAAGGGAAAGTTACAAGAAATGAAGGTTAATCAAATAAAAAGCAATTGAATTGTTATGCAAAGAGAACCAGATAAATACTGAATTGAATGTTCAAGTGAAAATGGTAAAGTTAATCAATTTGAGTTTATCAAAACTTACATTTTAAATTGTGGTTAACTATTTAATAGACTTGGTTTTGTTTTGTAGGTTTACTGAAATCTAATCAATCATAACAATGGGTAGACTAGAGGTAAATAGCTGTGATGGATTTGTTAATCAATTGAATATTGGTGATCATATTAATGTAAAGGTGGGTTTTAGGGTTGGAAAGGTTTAAAAGGTGATTAGGTTGGGTTAGAAGATGAATGATGATATGGATGATGACTTACTTTAGCAGCATGGGATGAGTAAGGTTCATCAAATAGAAGCCACAATTTGGGTTTAATTTTTTGCCAACATGAAAGGTTACCTGAAAAAATGAGTGTATTGGTGAGATTTGGAAAACAATGAATATAACAGTCAGATGAGGATAAAAAGATGATTATGATGTTATCATGAAAACATTGATTTCAATCTGATTTCAATGTTCACCAGCAGAATTGAAATTGTATAAAATCACTCAAGCTTCTTACATGTTGGATGTTAGGATTACCTTGAGTTAATGGTCAAGTTGTGGTAAAACTGGAAAATTGATGAGAAATTATTTTCCAGGTAATACAATTAACTAGACAAGGTAATTATTTAAGGACATTGACAGTCAATTTGGTGCACAAATGATTGAGATAATTATTGGTCAAGTCAAAATCAAAGGCTGTTGAGGCATTTATATCACTATCAATTGTACAATCATTTGTAACCATAGTTAGCTATTGGTTTTGATCATCTAATAGTTAATGTTGCTTGAAAACTATAAAACAAAAACAATGCATATTGAGTGTCTGAAAATAGTAATCAATATTAAATACTCTAAGGTTAATGAATAATTTACTCAATTAGCAAGATAATAAAGAGCTGGTTAATATTGATTCGCATTAATAATGAAAATGAAAATTTCTTGTAAAGTTAATTAGTGTCGTTGATTGGTTTGGAGCTGGCAAGTTTCGATGGTGATTTTACAAATTGTTTTCACTTGCATGACCTGGTATACGAACTGTTTTCAACCATTCACTTCAACTTTCTTCTGAATACATGAACAAATGTGAAATTTAGGAGAAAATTTTTGTTCAAATGGATTAAGAACTGAAAAATGGTGTTGACAGGAAGGGCAAGACTATTTTCATAACTCAACAGCATTGTTAAATATTTGTTTACACTGAAATGAGTCTTTATGTTGACTGAATGTTTCATTGATTTTGCCTTCTCTTCCTTCTTCAATGCCTCTTGATTTTGACTTGAGAGTGATGATAAAGAAAGGACATATCAGTTGAAAAAGTACATCATCTTGCAAGGTCGCCTTTTTATCGTTTCAAGAGTTGAACGTTGAAATTGAGTAACTGAGCATTCAGATACTGACAAAACATTCAAAATTGATTCGTTTGGTAATAATAAAGACGGATGATATGACTATGAAAAATAAATACACATCAATCAGTGTGAATTTGCTTTCTCTTTCGTCAATCTTTTCCATCCTCTTTTTTTCCTTTCTCCTTTGCTCTTCCTTAGTCCATCATTTTGGATCTTCTTTTTATCACTCATCATCATGAATGTATGCCTTTAACACATCTGCTGTCTTTCTTGTCTTTCCATACCTTTATGGTAGTCTTCCTCCCAACCAAACTTTCTTGCCAACTCTTCTTCACTTAATTTATCTGCATCAAGATCAAGATTATCCAAAATGGCAAGGGTTTGTTGAGTATCCCTGTGAGCAGTATAAGTCATCCAACAGCAAGGCTCAACCTAGAAGAAAATAGAAAGATAAGGAAAGGAAAGGATTATTATTCTGTTGAAATGAGAGATTCAGTTTTACAAAGAGAAAATAGATCGAAAGAGTTCGTCATCTGTCAATTATAACAATCGCCTCTCGTGCTTTACTTGCTTTTCTTCACCATCTTATTATTTTTGTTTTCCAGATTCAACTCCTACTCATACTTTTATCTGACTTATTCTTATTTATCTACTCTCCTTCAGATACCTTTTCCAGATCCTTTACCATTAAACATTCTTTAACCTCTTTTCTTTTGTCTTCAATCTTTTGCTTCGTTTCATCATCTTAGTCTTTTCGCTCTTCTCATTTTTCATTCTATCTTCATTACTGAATATGAAAAGATGATATTCACCATACTATTTTGGTACATGAAAACATGACCATGCTTTGTGAAGCCTCTTTCTTCTCTTAATACACATTGCTTTCTTGAGCTTGGTTAACTAAACTGAGAATCAACTGCATCAGGAAATAAGGTTAACCTTGCTCATTTATGTAAAGAATTTGTAGATCCATTACCTGATTGGCATCCAAGCCCCAAAATTCAAGCTCCTCCTCGAAAAGTGGACCGCAAACATTGGTCGGATAATGCAGTTTACCGGTCCTATAGTAATTTAATATTTGAGCAAAAACACCAGGATGTCGATCGAAGAAATATTCATTTAAAATTGGATCATAATTTGCTAGTTGTTCAGTCAATCGGGACAGTCGAGTGGCTGGTATTTTACGTAACGTTGTTCGGTATGTTTCAAATCGTATACCTCCAACGTTTAGGATCACTCTATTATCAAGATCACCAGTTCGGTTGAATGACTGAGCGTACATCATCATCACCTCAAATTATTTGAGGTAACGAGAGTACCTCGGTTAAATTGGCCACAAGTGATCTCTTTTTAACGTTATCCTAGGGATGATGGATTTAAAAAATATCCTTCTAATTGTTGATGAGTTTAATGAAATGGTGAAAATGGCTGTTCTATTTGTTAACAAAGATGAGAAACATAAAACAATCGATTCTATTGATTCACTTGTAATCAAGGTTGACCTCCTCCACTGGCTCAAATGAAAACATAATGGCCATTTGGTCCAAATTCTTGAGCTTTCAACCTTTCTCATCAGATTCCATTTAAATAAATTACTCCAAATAAGTAGACAGGATACTTTTCTTCTCCAGTTTCCAGGTTTCCTTAATCCATCAAGTTTCACAAAACACAGAAACAGAATGAAGACAAAATCACAAACCAGTTGCACTTTTCCTAGAAAACCCTCCAACTCTCCTCGAAACTTGCACAGAAGAACCTATTGGATTGGACTGAACCTGAATCAAGGGAGAAAAAAAGAATACACAGAGAGAAAAAAGAAAACTGAATGATTAGGTTAAAGTTGAAGGTAAAATAAAGGTAAAATAAAGACCAAACCTAAAGCCAACATGATGGCCAAAAGATATTGGTGTGATATAACAGTATAGACACACAAGACATGAACAATAAGACTTGTAAGGAAACATCCAATACAGTTAAATTTTGATCAATCACAGAATTACAGTTGAAATTGTCATTGATGGTTCATCAACCATAATCTTGAAAAGATAATATTGAGACAATTTTGATGGACACAAGATGAAATAAACTTTGAAAAAAAGCGTACCATTAAAAGATCCAAAGGTTGAACTAAGAATACATTCGTTGATTCAATCACTTGAAACAGTTGAGCCTGAAAGTTACAGAGAAAATGATAATATCATAATTTGACCGTTAAATTAATATTTCTCATAATCTCTTTTTATTCAATAAACCGTCTGCAAAAGGTTGCTAAGGGTTTCAAAAAAAACTAATCTGTCATTATCAAAACAAATGTAGAAAGACTAAAAGAAAGAGTTTCTCACTATCTGGTCCAAGAAGATAAAGAGGGAAAATAAAACAAAGGGTAACTGACTAATTCAAAGAGTAAAGAAGAAGAGACTGCGATGAATAAAATACCGATTTGTTGCTGTATAATAGCACTGGTGGTGCTAGTAGTAAGAAACTCTTTCTTTTCTCTTTCCAAGTTAAATAATTATCAATTTTTTTAAATTGATTAAATTGGTCAATTTTGATTAAAAAAAGAATGAGAAAAGAAAGTGTTTCTTACTACTAGCACCACCAGTGCTATTATACAGCAACAAATTGTATTTGTATTTATCGCATACTCTTCTTCTTTACTCTTTGGACTAATTACTTCATGTGTCAAAGATCGTCTGATTCAAAGACAGCCATTTCTGGTTACGCTTTGTGTTGCCATTTTATATAACCCATTTAGTCTCTTCAACTTATAGTTTATTATTCAAATTAATTTAATTTCTCTGCCTATTATTATTAATCAAGTGCGACAGTATTTTATGGTTGTCTTTCAAGTTGGAATTAAATTGACAAATGAAGAAAAATCAGTGTCAAGAGAGGTAAGTAGGCCTTAAGAGTGCAACTCGTGTAATCTATTGAGACTGTTAATTATATCAAGGTGACTGTTCATTGAAATGAAGGAATACTTGACAACAATTAATAAATTATTTGTTGCATCTTTTTTTAGGTACACTTGTAAAGATATTTTGTGTATTAAAGATATTGTAATGTTGGCCACATGAGACCCAATAAAGTCAAGCAAATCGGATTGTCATCATGATCATTACAAATGGTCAACTAGTGTTTATCAAGTAACTTGTAAGAGAAACTCTTGAAGGGATGAAAAGAAAAATGGATTACATTTAGATTGACAATTAAGTAAAGAGTGGGTGAGTCAAAACAATGGTAGAAATGTTCACATTCATGATATTAATCTCTTCCTTTCTCTTGGAATTTCATGCATTTTTTTTTCTTTCTTTCTTCTCTTTATTCACAGTCATTTCATCACACCATCTAACGAGATTTATCTTCAATTCAAACACTTGATTATGTTCATCGATCCTTATTCCTGTCAATCGAACTATTTAGGTTAATATGCATTCAATGGCAAGTAGGATCAACTCAAACTCATCGTGTTAATGTGAATGAATGAACTTGAACAATACAGATTTACCTAAAGATGTGTGTTACCATGGAGGCAGCAATGTTAAATAATTGTTATTGACTTTTACTGCTATTACTACATTGAAAGTTCAATCAAGCTGCTATTGTAGAAGTGTACACTTTATGTTCAACCTTTTCATTTAAATTTGAACATGATCTTCTATCGTCTCTTGAGAATTTTTTTGGACATTAGTGATCACAATTGAACACAGCTATGGCAAAAAAGTAATAATACGTTTTGTTTATTACCCTGACTTTAACTGTTGCTATTACAAGGTTCAATGGAGTTTCCAACAATGAAACCTCATGAAAAACATTTCAACAGTTCAAAACTTACTGGTCATTGTAGGCAAGATATCTTCAAATTGGTTTACCTTTATACTTATCGATTTAAGGCAGGCTGAATTAAAAAATGACTTGGAAATAGAGTGTTGTATATGAAAGTTCAAAGTCTTCCCTCCAATAGTGATGACATCAATTTGTTTTCGGTGAGTTTTCATTTTTGTCCCATGAATTAGAATCAAGGTTCCAGTTTTCTTGCATGACAAGAAACAAACAAAAAATACTTCTTTCATTACTTCCCTGTATCTTGCCATCAATCTTATAATATAATTGGACTTTCTCTTTTCACAGATTACTTAGAATAAAATACAAATCAATATAAATTGCTGCTGTATACAGCCATAAGACGAGTTGGAATATCCATATTAAAAAACAAAATCCAGGTATATCTTCATTCCTCCCTTTCATCCCTTCCTTCCTACCTTTTTACATTTATCTTATATCATTTATCCTTCACATATTAGATTCAGAACTATTTTATTTGGAGTGTGTTTTCCCTTTCGCTTCTGATGCTCACCTAAGTAAACGTAAAATCTTCGGAAGAATTGTTCAGTTGAACTAACAATTCTCCTTTCATCCATTCTTCTCTTCCTTGACGATTCCCCACATCATCTGTTTCATCTCAACATAAATATAATCAATGGCCATGTATCAACTGTTTTCCTGTTTTCAAATTTGATTAACTTTTTTTCAACGTCAATGATGGAAAGATTTGATTTTGGATTTTTGACCTTTCTTAAAATCACATCCAGATGAATTCAGTGCTTGGTTTAAAATAGATTCACCAGTTGATACATTTATGATTTCAAGCCTCAAATTGTTGAATCAAGATAAATAACTTTACCAGAGCCTCTACCAGAAATTTCACCAAATCAATCAACTATAAGTCAATTAGAATGGAAAAAATCCCTTCAAAGTTGCAATGATTCATTTCGAAGATTCAATATTCATTTTAAAGCTGCTGAACTTCAGAATAATCTCTGGTTGATTGTTAAAGGTTAACCCAAAATTAATTTTGTAATCTCATTGGGATTTAGGAACCAATATTTGCTCAGCAAACTTTTCTATCTAATTAACTTTTGATAATCAACCGAATAACTTGATTGAAACGTTCAGACATTCTAAGCAATTAATGAATAGATGTTCACTTTAATCCAGCGCAATCCAAAATTAAGATTAAGCCAAATGAATGAAAACAAATTTCCATTAATCCCGATGTGTTAAATTAATTATCTGGATTGAACAATTTTAATTTTCACTAAATCTAATTGCCTTCATGGTAATGGTAAAATCAAATGTTATAAACACTGACATTAGTGGACTCTGAGTGTCACAAACATTACCTCTCACAGTGCTATCAATGTAAAATGATTGACCACAAACTATAATTCAATTTCATTATTACCTTGACAGATTTGATTTGAGATCATTTTGTGCAAACAAAATCGTTGAGAATCTTGACAATTTCAAAGAAAACATTTTGAAATGAATTAGGTGAAATCATTAGATAAATGATGAAAATTAATGGTAAAATACAGAGATGTGATCTGACTTGATAATGAAATTATAATCTTATCTCAACCATTTTCCCTGTCTTCGATAGCAATAATATTAAATTATTGTCTTCACAATATAAATAGTAGCTTTAAGAGTTTTATCAAACCATTGATTAGTTTATAAACTAATCGAAGCTATCAACTGTTCAACAGATTCTTAACCTTTGATATAAAATGTTAAGTTGATTTTCTGTCTCAATTTCACCCTCGATTGTTTCAACTTTTCTGTTCATTTCTTTTCATTTCGCATTTTGCATTTTACCTTGAATTAAATATTCTCATCAGAACTTGAAGTAAAATCTTTTTTTTATGTTGCTTTCCCTGCACATCTAATTAGACTTAATCATTAGCTAAATTGACTGAGTAAAAAGCTGAGGTTAAGGTTGATTGTTGAAGAAAGACTGTAATATAGTCAAGATGTAACAATCAAAGGAATAATGATTTTCATTCACAATCTGATTGTGAGATGGAAACAGCATGAAAAGTGCTGAACAACAAATGAAATCATTGCTTATTTAGCCTCTTATTATTGTTGCTTTTTTCAACTGAAAAAAGGCAATCAAAAAGATTAAACCAACAAGTTTACAATTTACATTAAATTACTGTTGAAGTATGAATTGCAAGATTCAACTGAAAGAAAAAGTTAATCAAGGTAAAATGAAATCAGCATATAAATTGATTCATTTGGAATTAACAATAGTTTAATTAAAAGCAAGACTTAATTGGTGATTGTCTATAAAAAAGTTAACTTATTCAAAACTGTTTCTTAAAATTTATTTTCATTTATCTTCAGATGCAACCCAATATACTCAATGATCGTCTAAAGTAAACCAGAGAGTTGATACAGCTAAATCATCACTGTCACATCGTTGGAAAATTAAACTGAGATTAAATCAATTGAAAGCCCTGAAAGTTTCCATGGACGCAGCAGGATAAAGATGGACATGGAAACCTACGAATAATATCCAATATCAAAGATCCGATGCATGACTCGATAAAGGCCAATATTTGATGAACACAAAACTCTTGGCCTTTTCCGTCTAAACTGTCCGTTAAAAAGTTGAACTACAAATGGCTGAATAGCTTCGTTAATTGAAGATCATAAACTCTTCAATTACCCAAGTCATTATTCAAAATTAATGTTTAAAGGAGTCCAGGAGTCTACGAGTTTAACAGTTTTAGGATTTTTCTTGTAAATTCAACCAAAAGATACTTAAAGACCCAAAGATCAAATTAGTTTTTCTGGATTTTCAGCCTGTTTGGTGATTTTTTCATATTACATCAATATTTCTCAAAACAATGAGGATAATCAACCATAATGGACGAGCATTCAGCACAAAATTGAGCATTGTTTTGATAGTTTGTCCATTAGTTTATGAAAGGCTTAACATTTGAAATGAAATGTTTATTAAAACCATTGATTTGGTTAATTTAATGGTAATCGAGTTAATCTGCTCTATCAAGGCGTCATCTGACTTCATTGAAATGCTTAATGAAACAAAAGAAAATTGAAATGAAATTTAATAAACATTTGAATTTACTCTTTTCTTGATAACTTAAAGCACTTTCATTACTTTAAATGGCTTCACTTTCAATTTTAATTAACCAACTATTAAAAAGCTCAAGTTAATCTATTGAAAGTTAACATTTTCACCTAAAAAGTCAATTTAATAACCATCATTATCAATCTCTTTAAAGCAATATTAAATTCAATTTCATTAAATTATTTTTCGGTTAGCTTTTTTTGGTATTATTTGAAGAGCTTCATCAAGAGCAACAACAGTTATTAAATGTAAACACTTTCTTAATCAACTTTCACCAATCAAGATATTATTTATGGTTAATCATTGAGGCGAAATGATTGAGTTCATTCAATCATAACAATGTTCTTGTTCAACTTGAATGTTAAACACTTGAAAATTTAATTGTTCATTTTGATAATAAATTATCCAATTTCAATTTTCTTTTCATGAGAAAATTTTCTCCCTTTTCTTCACATATTACAACCAGAGTTACAATCAAAATCAATAAAGCTTGAATGTAAAAGGTAAAACCTAAAAGGATTGAAACAGTGGAAAGGGTTTATTTAACTTAATTATTTCATCATTTCATGATAATAATGATTATTATGCTAATAACAATGACAAGTCCCAGGGAGAGGAGAAGGTTGAAATTAACTTTAATCAACATTCCCAGTTTACTCACAGTATCAAGATTGATAGCGCATTTAATAACTATTATTACCATTATCATGATTACAACTGTAACAATTTTCAAAGGTTGACAAAGTTGCACTTTAACCAGTTTTTATTGATTCCCTAACCAGAACCAGAAAACCATTTCAAAAGGCAGATTCAAATATCAATGTTTAAACCCAAGTCTAAATGATTTTCACTTGTAAAAACCAGAAAAACCAATTTTAAAAAACAATTGACAAGCGAAACAAAATTTTACCCAAAAATCATTTTCTTCAACTCTTAACCTAAATCCAACCCAAACCTTACCCAAGTCACTAGTAAATCATGATAATCAACTAATCAAGCTCATCATTTAATAAAACATGAACTGTTAAATTATTAAAGAAGGCAAAAAAGGATAAAAATTGAATCACTTTTCCAGAAAATTTTCTGGTTACACTTTAGGTATCATAAGAAGGCAACCGATTATCATTGGTTTTATTTTCACTTTTTGTTTATTCCTTGCCAATGTCTAGACCAAAGAGTCGCTGGTTTAAATGGTTGAACCAGTTTTTTAAGGGAATGCTCAGCAAATTGTCTTAAACTACAATCTAGTTGATCACAAATATCGTTCACTAAATGCTTATCAAGGGAGTAATAATGATAATAACCATTCTTATCATTACACGAATCCCTTGTCTTTGCTTTATGAATTTAGTCTCCTGCAGTTGCTTGTTTTTGTTTCCCATCTTAAAAGCCTTCACTTTGAATGACAAAAGCCTTTTGTTTGGCTTCATCAAGTTAACAAAAATTTACTCAGCTAACCTTTTCATGCTTATTATTATTTTCATAATCATTGGCATCATCATTCTCATCATATTATCATCATCATCTGTATAAATCATGTATTTATTAACTTCTTTTTTTTATATATACTTACTCTTGAAGGTAGACATGATAATGATGCAAACCGAATTCATTATGGAAATAAATATCTCGCCTTCTTCTTGAATATCTTGAATATGATACTTGATTTAGTTGAAATTGTGTGCCATTCTAATCACCTGGGATTAACCCAGAATTGGCCAGAATAATTTGTTCCATGACAGCTTCAATATTCTTCATCAATTCTCGGTGAATTGTTATTAAATTATGAAAAGATTGATCGATTCATTTTCAACCAATTTTCCTCCTTCACTAAGAATCATTTCAAAGTTAATTTCCTATTATTTTCAATGGAAATAATTTGAACCAGAAAATGTTAAAAGCATTTCAAGAGAAACCGTAAAATGGATCGAGAAAAACACTGTTAATGGTTTCAATTGATGTCAAATGTTAGCCATTTTCATCTTTCAATTCTTGCTCATGAATTGTTGAATTTTTAAATTTTGTATTCATAATGATTCAGATTCTCAATGGGATTACAGTTTCAAGATTTCCTTTCAACCCAACTTGACAAGAAACTGTTTCAAGTCAATTGGTTTGAATGTCTTTTTAAAAAAAGTCAAACCTAATTGGACTGGGATTTTAATTTACAGCTTGTAAGGTTAAATGTAACAATTAACCATTTTCAATGAATTTCAATTGAAACATTGTTAATTTGCAAGTTAATTGAAGAAATAAGCAAAAAAAGAGTTTACCCTTTACATTGGTGAATAAGTAAATTACAAAGATAAGTTCAAGTTTACTGAAAGTCAATTCAATAATGCCATTTTCAGGGTGAAAAGAGTAACATTTGTCAACATGCTTTCCTTGCCTTCAACTATTTAGCAGCTTATTTAACAATCATTTATGACTGTCAAGTGAAATTATGTTTGAAAGTTGAACAAAAAGAAACATTTCAATCAAATATTAACATGAAAAAGAAACGGGAAAATGGGTGAAAAAAAGGTAAAGATTTGATTCAATAAACAAATTGAGTTTTCATTCATTAAATTAACTCTGACTGTTTTGATTAAAAGAAATGTCAACAATAATAAATAGACTAAAATTGCTTCTTTTTTACTTTGGGTTCATTTGTCTATCAAAACCAGAAATGAATATTTCTTTGGAAACGCAATATTAAGAAAATGATTTCCTTTAAATTTTGTTTAAATTTAACCCAAAAAATCAACATTACCTTTCCATTTTGTATCAATCCAGTTGAATTTACATCGATCCATATTATCATTTTTATCATTATAATGTAATGGAAACAATTCTGGTTTCTATGGTAATTTAGGTAGATTAGTCAACCATAGATCATGATGATGAGTGTAATTTTTGTTGATTTTTTTTCTTCTTCTCATTATGTATATTTACCCAAAGTAACCAGAAAATTTTCACCAGATTAAAAACTGGTTGTAAAAGGTGTAAAAAAGTGGGTTCAAGTTTGCATAATTATCCTAGAAAAGGTTGAATCGTTAATGTTTTTTTTATTTACCCAACTTTTAAAATCATTTTTGCTCTTTCCAAATGAACCATTTTACCCAATTTACATTGATATTTTACTCAATCATTTAACAGTTCATTTGTGAGTTTATTTGTGATTCAAATTTACATTTTATTCTGGTTTTCACTCTCAACTTTTTAGGTTAAGAAAACCCAATTTTTGGTTTCTTTACCACTTTGACTTAATGATAACAGTTTGTCATTTATTGGTAACAATTAAAAGTCATCATTAATCTTCATCAGTATCTTTTGCATTTACGAGTTGAAATGGTTAAGTTTATCAATATTCATACAGTTTTTCCCATCAATCTTGAAGATGAATATAAAAAGCTGGTAAAACTGATTAAATTGATAAACTATGAAAGTTAAAAAGAGTTCACCTTTCATCAAGAGTAATGACGAAGGAAGAAAGAAAATTGAATTTTGCCAGAAATTATCTGAGAAATCATTTAATTTTGATGTAAATGAGTTTGTGATTTGTATCATAATGATTAATGAGAAGCAAAAACAAATATAAATGTAAATGTTTACTTATTGATGCAAGGGAAGGAAAGGTGTTTGGCTTACCTTGTGTTATGAATGAGATGAGCAAAGTGATGATATGCTTAAATCAATGTTGAACTTGCACTGATCAATTGATTATCCAAATGATTGTAAAAATAATTACTGAAATTAGGTAAATCCAAGGGAAGATGAAACACAAGAATCTTGTTTCTTGTGTTTGTCACTGGTTACAAGAGTTGCTTGTAAAATTGGCTAAACATGATCCCATTGATTATTATCGGTAAATTGTTGATTCAGTTTACTTGGTAATAATTGTTGTCTCTGGTTGTTTGTTGTTGAAAGTTACACTTGAAATCTTTTTATTGTTTCCTATTTATGCTCATTCTACTACATGGTACACTGGATGATGATAAAGTTAGACTGGGAGTTGTAAAGGTAGACGGAAAAATATAAGTAAAATAAAAGCAACGCAAAGCTAAATAAATATAGCAAAAACAGAACAACAAATAACTGTTAAACTTGAGTTTTACTCCCAGCTTTTGGCTCATATTGAGAGCACAACTAAGACAGAGTGAGTTGAAGGGAATGATGATAATGATGAAGAAGGAAAAGAAGAAGAAGAAGAATGAAGATAGAAATGAATGATTCGACGCAAATCATGGAACGATATTTTCATTTTCATCTCACACTTTTTTTTGGGTTAACTGTTTGTTACTTTGTTAACTATTATTCTGCCAACTTTTACCAACGGTTAATGTTTGGAAACACGTTTTGAAGCCTTTAAACATTATCAAGATATTTCATCGATTCAACCATTTCTCAGTGTTTATCAATTTTATTTTCTTGTTCATCATGTTTTTAACCTTCAATTGGATTGCCTTGATTCACTTTGAAAAGGTTAATCGTTTGTCTGAAGAGGAAAATGAGAGAATCTTGAATTTCACTTTTTTACTTTTACCTTTTTCTCAGTGAAAACATTTGTACTTAAACAATGCTATTGATGATACCCAAATCTAACGGGGAAAACGGTATTACCGGGTCAAATTAGAAGACATTCATTTTTGATTTATTCACGAGTTGGTGGTTGCTTGGTCTAGTTTTAATGACAAAAATATAAATTAGTATTTGGTTGACATTTCATTGATTTAAAAGAGCATTAAAGTAAAGGGTAACTTGGGTTATAAGTAGCAATGCCACAAGTATTGTTTCCTCTCAATATTCGTCCGTAACCTTTTTCGCCCCAATCTTCACCCCAACTGTTCTTGATGATCCAATAAGGAGTTCCGTTTTCAGTTCCATAGCCGACTATTGGAACCGCGTGTGAAACTTCATCTTTACGGCAATCAGGATTATTATAAATTCCTCCTCTGTTGAAAGAGATCAATAATGGTTGTAGATCAAATTTGTGAGAACAAACAAACCAAAAAACATTAGTCAACTTACTTGTAAAACTTGAAATCGTCCAGAGTTGCGTCAATATATCCAGCGACAACACGCTCAGCAACAGCATCACGAAGGGCATTCTCGTTGTACCTCCGAATGAATATGTAATCAGATATTTTAATCCTATCACATTCAGAGTTGACTTTACAAGTCTTTTGAGCAAAAGGGTCATCATGTGATTCATATGGGTAACACTCGTCTAGACGTAATCCTTTACTCATCGCATAATCGTAACCGGTACTTATAATCCCTGCAGAACAGCCTTTTGATTCAGGAGAACAGTCCAGTATATCTTGTACTGAAAGATCAACCAATTTACCGGTTGCTTGGGCATAGGCTGCTTCGATTACTGCTGCATCAGTAAAGGCCCAACAAACTGGACAACTACCTTGACTTTTAACTCGAGTCAAGATACCTTTTGATCTCCAATCAACTGATTCTGGAGCTTTAAAATACGATTTATGATGAATTTCAAAATCTAATGAAAGTGGTTCCACTTCTAGCTCAGGCATTTTCATTTCATTGACTGTCTTTGATTTTCAAATTTAGATAAATTAAAAGTCAATAAATTATAATAAACAATGATATCTATGAATAAATATTGAAATAATACTTTACCAAATCAGCAAACTTAGTGATTCCCAATTGATAACTGTGTTCACCTCGAATGGCCTTTTCATTGTGAAGTTTAATTTTCTTCAAATTTTCATTGAAAATATTCTTTCGATAATTTTCTTCCTCGGAATTGAGATAAGCTTTCCCATAAGTTTCCTATCAAAGATGGTTTAATCATAATCAATCTTCTTGAATATTAATAGTTACTCACCTTAAACAGTGTCCATTCCTTGTCGGTCAAAATAACACTTGATGTTGCAAAAGTGAAAAGAGTTACAATAATTAAAAACTGATACATTTTGTGCTCAGCAAAAAGATACTTCGGCATTTCACTATTGCTCACAAGCCTTTTGCAACGGTATTTATAATGGAACTACTCAGAAGCTTTGATGAATTGCAATCTAGATTTTTGGCGTTTTCTAATCAATCTGAGAGTGGGAATCACAAGATGAAACATTTAATCATTTAAATCTTTCCCAATTATGTTTCTAATATGCCCTGCATGCCTAATATGGTGATCTTCAAAATATAACCTTTTCTGATTCTTGCATGAGTGCTGGAGTGTGTGAAAGACTCAATTCTGTTTTCATGATAAATAGAGATATGTCATTTTTCTATGTAATTCAATTACAATTAATACACTTGTCCTTAAATCATTTGTTAATATTATTCAACAAATGGGACGTTCATTTAAACTAGAAATGGCAAGTTATTATTGAAGCTTTTGTTTAGATATGGTGCTGGACAAAATTTTTCGTACACCTCTTGATTTGTCTGTTATGAATTTAATATAATGATAAATTATTTTTCAACTATGAATAATGATTTTTAAAGATATAAAATTTGAAAATAACAACAAAAATTATTTGAAAAAAAACTTTAAAAAAAATATGAACAAAATAACAAAATATGACTAAAGATAAATGGACAGAATTATTCGTACAATAGACCAATGACTATCTTCTTGATCTCTGATTGGAAATTTTTGTGCAGTTAATGATTTCCCCTTTTAGCTCGATCACTTTCACTAGTCTTGAGCTCATTCCTGCAATCAAAGAAGATGTAGTTTCAATTCTTTCTTGGTTGAGCTTTTTTGCTGCTTCTTTGATTCCTTCCCACAGTTCATCAGTGTTTTGGTAAGGAGGACGATCGTAAACTATGTCTACAAGCATCTTCCAAACATTTTCAACTGGATTCAAGTCAGGTGACTTGGATGGCCAACTCAACAAAGCAGGTACATGTGATGATAACCAGTCAGTTGAATGCTTGCATTTATGGATACTTGCATTATCCTGTTGGAAATAGTATCTTCTTCGTCCAAAATGCTTTCGAAAAATAGGAAGTGCATTCGTTTCAAGAAAATCAGTGTAATACTGACCATTGATCCTGCCTATCATTCGAAAAACATGAACAATACCGTTAGGCAACAGCATTGCCCAAACCATGACTGATCCACCGCCCATCTGCCGCATTTCTCTACCTGAATCATCATTCTCGCTCATCCAACTCATCCAAGAATCTGGCCCGTCGAGATTAAATTTCTTTTCATCCGAGAAAACCGTCTTTTTCCATTCGAAGCAATCTGAAAGCCACTTCTTAGCCATGTTAACTCTGTCATCTTTGTGCTGTTCTGGATTCTTTTTGGATTCTTTTTATATTTTAAACCTAACGCTGACAATGACCTTCTTACTGTCCGGTTTGAGCATTCCAAGTCACAATTTGTCTTTACTTTTGCAGCATTCACCTTTTCTCCTCTTCCTTTAAGTCTGTTCACCTCTCTTTTAATTTTGTTGACATCTCTTGGGGCTAGTATTTTTGGACGACCAACATCTTGTTTTGACCTCTCATAATCGTTTTTAATCATGTATTGTACTGTACTTGATGTTAATTTAAATTTCCTAGCAGTTCCTCTCAAATTCTCAGTTTCTTCGTACTCTGCTCGAACTAGGGCTATCAACTCTTTTGAATGCATACTGTATCGATGTAAAACCATCAGAATGTTAGTATCCAGATAATATAGCTTAAAAAATTACTTACTTGGTATAGTTGCAAAGATATTCGTCAAAAAGTCCAGTGTACGAAAAATTATGGCCAGCAGAATCGAGGCAGGAAACAGTAGTACCCGAAATGGAGGAATTATGAAACTATTTCATCAATTAATTACTTCGATCGACACCAAATAATACACTTACTACGTTTACAAGTTCAAATTAATCAAAAAAGTTCACAAAAAAGCAGAAAAACTAGTGTACGAAAAATTTTGTCCAGCACTATACGTTTCATTATTCAAATGTTATCATTTATTTATCACAATGATTTGTTACTGTTGAAACAAATAAGAAATATGGTGATTCAATTGATATCAACTTTATTATAAAGTTATCTGATCTTCAAATTGAACAATAAGTAACATTATATCAGGCAACTAATCTTTACACTGATAAATTGTTACGAAGTTTGTTTAGCATTGAGTTAGTAGATTTGACCAAATATGATTGCTTCCATTGGTAAACTCAGCTATTCTGTTTTCTGGTTTTGTTGCAGTCGAGGCAACCTATGCTCAAGCAACCGATCTACCGTGATGCACTGGACTTTGCTTATAACTAACAATGCTGTTCGTGGGACCATTTACCTGATGTTTCAATGGATAAAAGAATACATTGAATTACCCACTCGAACTACATGATGATGTTTCCCAGAAAGTTTGCCGAGTCAACTCTGAATTCGTATACATGAAAATTTGATATCGAAAACTAAACTTTTAGTGTCTGATGACCTTTACCTGCAGATGACAACATTCGATTCTAATGGTAAGTCGATAACTAATGTCTTATTAGTAATGAGCTATCTAATATTTTGACGAAAAATAAAACCGCAGCCCTCAAAGATGAATCCAAGACAATCGAGTTTTATAGTATAGCTTGGTAATTGTTCAAAAAAGTGATCAATTGTTGGCTGTTGCAGCGAAGGAGTTTGATGTATTGTTATTGACTTGTTAGTCTTTTCTGTTAGCAAATGTAAACGGAGGTTTATCACTAACAACCTGTTACTTACAACTTTTTAGTCACTTTGAGCCGTTTAGTTTGTCCAGTTATCAGAATTCACCTTTGAGGATCAATCGAAGATGCGATAACTGTGTTACTTTGAAAATGTCTTTATTGTAAAACTAGTCTTGGACTATTCGGATCTTGACTGACAATATCAAATTAATGTGAATGTAATTTCAGGTATGTTTGAGCTTTGAATAGCTTTAAGAGATAAGGTTAAAAGTGATCAAGTCTTATAGAGTAATAAAGTCTAAAAACCTTCTCAACATGGCTGAGTGAGGCTGACAAATTAAACTTTTGAATGAGATTTTTAAACAATCAATGGACAAAAAGAGGCCACACAAAACGGCCTTATTCAGGTAAATCTAACTCTAATTATAATAATTGTATCGGGTGTCAAACTAAAACAACGCATAAATCAACGTTCAACTAACCTCAGGTTTAGGAGCCCATAACTTGACAGTTTTTTCAATTCCGCTAGTAGCAAGAAGACAATCGGTAGGATGAGGCTGTAAACAGTTAACTACGGCCTCATCTGCTTTTAAGACACGCACGATGTTAGTCGTTTTGCGATCCCAAATAAATATATTACCATCGTCAGAGCCCGCAACAACATATTTAAAATTTTGAAGGGAAAATTAATGAATGCAATAAAACTTTTCATTCAAATTATCGATCGATGGTATACTAATAAATAAATAGTAGAAATAAATAATTTAGATTTTTGATTTCAACGATCAAACAAACCTTCCAAAGAAATTTGCTTCTTTTATGTCAGTTGTTGTGTTACAATGGCCGCAAAAGCGTTGCTTGAAATCGGCTGCTCTTGCTCTCCAAGTGATCTCTTTTTCATTGAGATTAGGTAATCTTGAATTGAATGATAAATTTCTCGGGGCTGATGATGAAGATGAAGATGATGACGAGACAAAAGCTGTCACTGCAGCTTCTTCTGCATCATCAAGTTCAGAGGCACTTAAACACTCTCCTTTGGATGATGTGGAAGCTTCTTCACGTTCTTTTAATCTCTCCAAGCAATCTTTGATTTGTTTCTCCAATTCTGAACATGATTGATCTTTAGCTTCTTCTGGGAATGTTGCTTTGAACTTTTCAAAACACTCATGAGCTTCTTTATATCTTTTTAACTCACTTAAACAACGAGCCATGCGAAAATGAGCTCTAAAATAGCCTTTATCTAGCTCAAGAGCTTTGTAACAATCTCTTAAAGCTGCATAAACATCACCATCCCAACCTCGCTTCATTAAAGCAATTGCTCTGTTACCATGAAAAACAGCCGCATTTGGACAATGGACGATTGCTTTATTATAAAGCCAAACAGCATTGATATAGTCTCCCTTATCGAATCGCTCATTAGCTTGTTCCTTCATTAGTTGGACTTTAGGTGGAAGTAATTGCTTAACCCCATAAACGCTATAATATTTAAGATTAGATGGCCGATGGAAGCCATTTTTGGTTTTAGCTGTGGGTTGGTTCTTCGTTCCATTGGTTTTTCCGTTGTATTCACAAGTACCATTGGTTGAATTTTTATTAGATGTTGAGCTAGTTTTTTTAGAAGAGACTGTCGTTTGAGTTGATGATGGAAGATAGTAACTGTGTAATGTCTGAACTTTGTTTATGTCATAAAGGTATATCTGTTCACTACCGAGATTGGCCAGAAGTTCATTCCCTTTAGAATTGAATGATACATATGTACACGTTACAGCCGGCTTTTTCTTTGAATGTAGATGACCAGCGATAAAGTATTGGACACAATTATGAGGTAAATTTGATGGTGGAGGGACCCATGAGGGGTCGTCATTTTCTTGCTGTTGATTTGCCGCTCGCCCAAAGCTTGACATAAGGAAACTAATTGAGCTAGATGGTGGATGCTATAAAGTTAATTGAACAAATATTAGACTCGATATATTTTGCATATTGTTTCTAATTACCTTTGCTTGAGTTAAGGAGATCATTCTTCTGTCATAAAGGCGGATATAAGGGTCATTAGCACCAATTGCTAACAAATGTGGTTGTACTGGATTAATTGATATACATTTGACTTCTGCAGATGGACTAATGTGACTTGTTAGCTGCTGATACGCACTTTTACAAAAGTTACAGGGTTTTCTATCGAAAATTTCAGGCCTTATATAAACTCTATAATAAATAATTTTGAAATGCCATGATTTTGTTTATAGAGTGGAAATTCAGTCTTTTGTCTTTAGCGAAGCTTAAAATTGAGCTCTATTCTATCGCAAAAATTTTAAGCCTACTAAATTTATCAAGTTTCGAGTCTGAACTCTTAATCCTAAGTCAAAGTTTTGGCATTCATTCCTCGACCTAAACTTGAAGGTACTAGAAAAATGAAATTAATTTGAATATAATAAACTTTAAGTCAGAGAGAATAAATGGTTTAACATGAAATGGCAATTGAAAGCGTAACCAGAAATGGATGCATTTAAATGTGACAATCGAATCATATTGTTGAGGTTTACTAAATTGGCAACGGTTTGGCCTTTTCTGTTGGCAAATATGAACAACGGTCCGTTTGATAGTTGCTTTGAACGAGTTTCGCCTTTAACGGGGAAATAGTATTACCAGTGCAAATCAGAAGGCATTTATTTTTGATTTATTCAGAAGTTGGTTATTGTTTGGTTTCATTTTATTGACAAAAATATAAATTAGTATTTGATTGAAATTCATTGATTTAAGACGAGCATCAGATTCTTGGGTAACTCGAGCTATATAAAGCAATGCCACAAGTATTGTTTCCTCTCAATATTCGCCCGTAACCGTTTTCGCCCCAATTTTCGCCCCAACTGTTCTTGATGATCCAATAAGGAGTTCCGTTTTCAGTTCCATAGCCAACTATTGGAACCAAGTGTGTAATTTTATCCTTACGGCAATCAGGATTACTATAAATTCCTCCTCTGTTGATAAAAGCGAATAATGGTTGTAGATTGAATTTTTAACCGAAAAAACATTAGTCAACTTACTTGTAAAACTTGAAATCGTGCAGACTTGCGTAAATATATCCAGCGACAACATGCTCAGCAACAGCATCACGGAGAGCATTCTCGTTGCCCTTTGGAATGAATACAAAATCTTTTATTTTAATTCTGCCACATCCAGAGTTGACTTTACAAGCCTTTTGACCAAAACTGTCATCATGTGATTCGTATGAGTAGCACTCGTCTAGACGTAATCCTTTACTCATTGCATATTGATAACCAGTACTTACATATCCTGGAGTACAGCCTTTGGATTTAGGAGCACAGTCCAATATATCTTGTACTGAAAGATTAACCAGTACACCCTTTGCTTGAGCATACAGGGTATTTACTATGTTTATGAACAAATTAGAATAAGCGCCTAATGAAGGGGTTAATTTTTTTGATAAAAAAAGGTAACCATATCTATTGTTTATGCTTTAGGCTATCTATTAATGTAAATTAAAAATTAAAATTAAGAATCATGGCTAAATTAATTAGCGAAATCGTTGCAGGTAAGATTTTAGCTCTTTTAGCTAAAAATTATTCATATTCAGTCAGAAAAAACGTTTAATGTCCGAAAATATCAGTTTTTTCTCTGGATTTATATTAAATGTGGTCAATCGTAACGGAAAAACTCGAAAGTGCAAAAATAATCAAAAAAATTCGAGTAAAAACGATATCGACTAAAAAGGAGTGAACGATAGATTTCAAAGTTGAGCAAAATTTTGACGTGGCGACTTGCTCAAAAATCGACTCATAAATGGCCTTGTGAGTAATTGATTCATGAAATTTTAGGCTCAAAAAAATTCTCAAGAATAATGGAAGTCATATTGAAAAGAAAAAAAATATTCATTAAGAGTGTTATCTGAAAAAACTGATTAAATTTGTTCATAAACATAGTAAATGCCCTGTAGGCTGCTTCGATGGTTGCTGCGCCAGTAAATGCCCAACAAGATGGACATTTACCTTGATTTTTAACTCCAGTCAAGATACCTTTTGATCTCCAATCAACTGATTCTGGAGCTTTGAAATACGATTTATGATGAAATTTGAAATCTATTGGTTGGGGCTCTACTTCCAGCTCAGGCATTTCCATTTCATCGATTGTCTTTAATTTGCAAATTTAAATAAAATAAAAGTTAATAAATTATACTGATCAATCAATGAATAAATATTGAGATACTTTACCAAATCAGCAAACTTTGTGATTCCCAATTGATAACTGTGTTCACCTTGAATGGCTTTTTCATTGTGGAGTTTTATTTTCTTCAAATTTTCATTGAAAATATTCTTTCGATAATTTTCTTCCTCGGGATTGAGATAATTTTTGCCATGAGTTTCCTGTTATACAACGATACATAATGATGTTTAATCACAATCAATCTTCTTGAATATTAATAGTTACTCACCTTAAACAGTGTCCATTCCTTGTCGGCCAAAATAACACTTGATGTTGCAAAAGTGAAAAGAGTTACAATAACTAAAAACTGATACATTTTGTGCTGGGCAATAAGATACTTGAGCGTTTCACTATTGCTCGCAAGCCTTTTGTAACAATATTTATACTAAGCTGTAATAGAACTACTCAGATGCTTTTATTTTCAACCAACATTTTTGGCGTTTTCTTATCAATCTGAGGGGGTAATCACAAGATGAAATATTTAATCATATTTTAATTCTTCAACAATAATGTTTCAATATATCCATGAAAAATAAAGTCTGGTGATGAGCAAAATATTATCGTTTGTTTTTCTTGTCGTATTACTGGAATGTGTGCAAGACTGTTTTCTTGGTAATAAATAGGACTATGTCATTTTTCTGTGTAAATTCAGTGACAATTAATACACTAGTTCTTAAATTATTTGTTAATATTATTCAATAAATGGAATTTTCATTTCAACTCGAAATGTAAAGTTATCATTGACGTTATTGTTAAGATACGTTTCGTTAGAAAAATGTTATCATTCATTTATTGCAAGTAAATCATCGTTGAAACAAATAAGAATCATGGTGTTTCAATTGATATAAACTTGATTATAAAGTTATCTGATCTTGAAACTGAACAATAAGTAGCATTATTTTACTGATGTCGTATTTGTAGGATTGAGTTTGTAGATTTGACCAAATATTATGATTGCTTCCATTCGTAAACTCAGCTCTTACTTTTTCTGGTGTTGTGGCAGTTGAAGCAACCTATGCTCAAGCAATCGGTCAATCGCTCGGTCTACCGTGATTCATTGGACTGTGCTCATAGCCAACAAAGATGTTCGTAAGATCATTTAGATGATGTTTTCGATAATGCAATGGATAAAGAAATCACTCGAATAACGTAATGATGGTTCCCAAAAAGTTGGCCAAGTCAACTCTGAATTCGTATGAATGTAATTTATTAATAAATATCGAAACTTTTAGTGTCTGATGAGCTTAACCTGACGTAGCTGGTGTCGCAGTTTTTATGGATGAAGATGACGACATTCTATTCTAATGGTAAGTCGATGAATACGCTTAATGTGTTGGTATTAATTTAGCTTTTCTGTTAACAAATGTGAATGTTTCGTTTAATATGTTTCGTTCACTATGAGCAGGTTTAGCTTGTTCAAAAGAATTCAATTGTTAACTCAATCGAAGATGTAATTACTGTGTTTCTAATTTGAAAATGTTTTCATTATAAAAACAGTCTTCGCCTAATTAGATTATTCATTTGTTTCAAAAGTTGAACCAACCAAATGGTACTCTAGTTGATCTAGAAAACAAATTGTTTTCAAAACCTAATTATTTCATTTTTTCTCGATTCCAAACAATAGATGAATCGTCTATTTCATACAAAAACAATCAGAATTAGCAAAACAAACGATTGTTCCTCCTTTTGTTTTGTAGTTAAATGTAAAATATAAGTTTACAAGCGAGTAACCAGGATAATTAAACAACCTAAATGAATCCAAGTTTTCAAGATTTATTGTTCAAGCTGCCTCTATTTACCCAAATTTGTAAATGCAATGGTTAAGAGACAAGAAAAGGACCAGCATTAGAATGAGAAACTGGTCAAAACTGATATTGAAAAAGATTGGACATGACTAAAGGTTTCCTGAGAAATACTAAAAGTTAATACCCTAAAATCTGCCAACATGAGTAATAAAATGCTCTAACTTTTTTCTATAGTCTTGAATGATCTGAGACTTACTGATCTTTCATGGCGCATGAAAAATCACTACTAATTGATCAAATAATAATGATTGCGAGCACTATCGTTCTCTAAATATTGAGACTCAAAGTTTTTAGGTTAATGGCCAAAAACAAGAGAACTATTGACAAATTGAAAAAAGTATTTGGTTCATGATATGCAGCAACAACTTTTATCGAAGTTTCAACTTTCTAACTTTGATAGTCACAGAAAGCGGTCGAGTTAACTGATATGCAACTAATCTGTTGTACAGAGACGGAGAATTTTATTTCTCAAAATGGATTCATATTCTGATTGGCCATCAAAGAAATGAGTTTCATGATAAAATCTGTTTGCACGATTGCACAAAAGGCGATCAAAGATTCGACTTTGACTTCGATTCTCTGGAAAACCGTTTATACGAGAAACTTTTTAATGTCACTAATAGACTCAGTTTTTATGCACCTACAAACCCACAAAATTCCTATTATGCTCTCAAATCGAAAGGCAAAGTTTTTAATGAGTTTTGAATTGATTTATGTAATTTCACATTGAGTTGGTGATTGTTTGATCTTATTTTATTGGCAAAAATATAACTTACAAATTAGCATTTGATTGAGATTTTTACTGATTTCAGAGCATTAAAGTAACGGGTAACTTGAGCTATAAGTAGCAATGCCACAAGTATTGTTTCCTCTCAATACTCGGCCATAACCGTTTTCGCCCCAATGTTCACCCC
Source organism: Tetranychus urticae (assembly GCF_039701765.1). Classification (NCBI taxonomy): domain Eukaryota; kingdom Metazoa; phylum Arthropoda; class Arachnida; order Trombidiformes; family Tetranychidae; genus Tetranychus; species Tetranychus urticae. The sequence continues at coordinate 15,089,402 of NC_142958.1, read as the reverse complement.
AACTGTTCTTGATGATCCAATAAGGAGTTCCGTTTTCAGTTCCATAGCCAACTATTGGAACCAAGTGTGTAATTTTATCTTTAGGGCAATTAGGACCAGTATAAATTCCTCCTCTGTTAGTAAAAGTCGAGATTGAATGCAAATTAAACTTGAGAACAAGCACAATTAGTAAACTTACTTGTAAAACTTGAAATCTTCAAGTTCTGAGTAAATATATCCCGTGACAACATGCTTAGCTACAGCATCACGAAGGGCATTTTCGTCTCGACTCCGAACATACATAATATCTGATATTTTAATCCTGTCACATTCAGATTTGACTCGGCAAACCTTTCTGGAAAGGTCATCATGTGATTCGTATGGGTAACAATCGTCTAGATATATTCCTTTATCCTTTGCATAATAGTAAACGGTATTTACATATCCTGGTTCACAGCCTTTGGAGTCAGGAGCACAGTCCAGAATATCTTCAACTGAAAGATTAACCAATTTACCGGTTTTTTGAGCATAGGCTGCTTCGATTGTTGCTGCACCAGTAAATGCCCAACAAGATGGACATGCACCTTGATCTTTAATTCCAGTCAAGACACCTTTTGATCTCCAATCAAATGATTCTGGAGCTTTAAAATACGATTTATGATGAAATTTAACATTTAATGGTTGTGGTTCCACTTCTAGCTCAGGCATTGTCATTTCTTCGATTGTCTTTAATTTTCAAGTTTAAATAAATTCAAAGTTAATAAATTACACTCATCAATCAATGTATGAATAAACTTTGAAATACTTTACCAAATCAGCAAACTTTGTGATTCCCAATTGATAGCTGTGTTCACCTCGAATGGCCTTTTCATTGTGAAGTTTAATTTTCTTCAAATTTTCATTGAAAATATTCTTTCGATAATTTTCTTCCTCTAGACTGGGATAATTTTTGCCATAAGTTGCCTGTTAAACAACGATACATAATGATGGTTTAATCGTCTTAAATATTAATACATTTATGTAGTTACTTACCTTAAACAGTGTCCATTCCTTGTCGGCCAAAATAACACTTGATGTTGCAAAAGTGAAAAGAGTTACAATAACTAAAAACTGATACATTTTTGACAATAAATGGTTCAATACTTTAACGTTCACAAGCCTACTGTAACATGATTTGCAACGATATTTATAATGGAACACCTCAGAATCTGTGATAAATTGCAATCAAGATTTTAGGTGTTTTCGGATCAATCTGAGGGCGGGAATCACAAGATGAAATATTAATCATCTTCTCAATGTTTACTGATAATCTTTCAATAATGTTCATGAAAAATAAAGTCTAATGATAGTCAAACTATAACCTTTTCTGAATTCTGTTGAAATTGATTAGTAAATAAAGCAAAGTTCAATTCTTTACGATTCCAACTAAAAACATTATCATTTTCCTCTGTAAATCCAGTGCAAACATTTAGTCCCTGAATTTGTAATATTACTCAATAAATGGATGTTTCCTGTAAACTCAAAATTTTGTCTATTAAAGCTTTTGTTGAGTTATTATTGACGTTATTGTTTAGATACGTTTCATTGTAAAAATGCTATCATTTATTTATCACAAATAAATCATTATTGAAACAAATAAGAACTGTGGCGTTTCAGTTGATACCAATTTTATTATAAGGTTATCTGCTCTTGAAATTGAACAATAAGTAACATTATTTTATCAGATGATATTCAGATGATTTTCACACTGATAAATTGATCGTATGATGTGTAACTGGAGTCTATGGGTAAGAACTAATATGATTGCTTACATTGGTACACTCGTCCCTTTTACTTTCTTGTGCTGTGGAAATCGAGGTATCCTATGATCAAGCAACTGGTCACTTGGTTGGTCTACCTTGATGCACTGACTTTTAACCAAGGCTGTTCGTGGGAACATTTAGATGATGTTTTCGATTATGCAATGGATAATGTCGAGTTATCCACTCGAACAACATTATGAATAATGTTTCCCAAAAAGTTTTCAGAGTCAACTCTGAATTCGCATGAATTAAAGTCTAATAACAAAAACTAAACTTTCAGTGTCTGACAAGCTGAAGTGGCTTGTGTTTAAGTTTTCTACATGCAAGTAACGACTTTCGTTTGTAGGAGTTAATATCTAATGAGTTATCTTCTATTAATGGATTATTTTGACGAAAAAATGTAATTGCAGCCTCAGATACATGGCTTAGTAACAGTACAAAAGTGATCGAAGTTTAACTTTGAACGCTTTCTTGTCGAAAATAGTAGATCGTAAAAATTTTGCACAGAGTGACTCAATTTGTGAGCCTTACGAAAGTTTTAGTCTCTACTCTTAATCCGCAGTCAAAGTTTTCGCATTCACTCCTCAACCTCAACTTGAAGATTTATGAAAACGACTAAACGAAATAAAGGCATGAGATTCCAAGAGAAAGGAAGAGATTGTCAGCATTCTGTTTCTGTGTTTTGTGAAACTTGATGGATTAAGGAAACCTGGAAACTGGAGAAGAAAAGTATCCTGTCTACTTATTTGGAGTAATTTATTTAAATGGAATCTGATGAGAAAGGTTGAAAGCTCAAGAATTTGGACCAAATGGCCATTATGTTTTCATTTGAGCCAGTGGAGGAGGTCAACCTTGATTACAAGTGAATCAATAGAATCGATTGTTTTATGTTTCTCATCTTTGTTAACAAATAGAACAACCATTTTCACCATTTCATTAAACTCATCAACAATTAGAAGGATATTTTTGAAATCCATCATCCCTAGGATAACGTTAAAAAGAGATCACTTGTGGCCAATTTAACCGAGGTACTCTCGTTACCTCAAATAATTTGAGGTGATGATGATGTACGCTCAGTCATTCAACCGAACTGGTGATCTTGATAATAGAGTGATCCTCAACGTTGGAGGTATACGATTTGAAACATACCGAACAACGTTACGTAAAATACCAGCCACTCGACTGTCCCGATTGACTGAACAACTAGCAAATTATGATCCAATTTTAAATGAATATTTCTTCGATATTCTTCTGTTGAGTTATGAAAATAGTCTTGCCCTTCCTGTCAACACCATTTTTCAGTTCTTAGTCCATTTGAACAAAAATTTTCTCCTAGATTTCACATTTGTTCATGTATTCAGACGAAAGTTGAAGTGAATCGTTCAAAACAATTCGTATACCAGGTCATGCAAGTGAAAACAATTTGTAAAATCACCATCGAAACTTGCCAGCTCCAAGCCAATCATTGACACTAATTAACTTTGCAAGAAATTTTCATTTTCATTATTAATGCGAATCAATATTAACCAGTTCTTTATTATCTTGCTAATTGAGTAAATTATTCATTAACCTTAGAGTATTTAATATTGATTAATATTTAAGACACTCAATATGCATTGTTTTTAATGTTTTCAAGCAACATTAACTATTAGAAAGATGATCAAAACCAATAGCTAACTATGGTTACAAATGATTGTATAATTGAAACTTTTATAAATGCTTCAACAGGCTTTGATTTTGACTCAATCATTTGTATACCAAATTGACTGTCAATGTCCTTAAATAATTACCTTGTCTAGTTAATTGTAAAGACTCTTCTTCATAAACATCTTTGATCGGACTAGAATGACTCTCTTAGGTTGCTAATTTAATGATTGCTGGCCTCAAATATTTGCTTAGATCATCAGAAAAACATCGATGAAAATTATGCAGATGATGAATATCTGGGTGGTGTAGATGTTAAGGAGGAAACTCAAAAAGACCTACATCATGTTGGTACTAATAATTCAGTGAATTATTTACCCGGAAATTGCAAATATCCATGTCTCCGGACTTTCTGAGATTTCTTGTCCAAACCAGATCCAATTAAGCAGTATTTTTGTGTTTCTGTGTCATTGTTTCCTTGTTGTTTTGCTGTTTATATTCAAGTTTGTCAATCATTAAAATAACAACTAGCAAATGTTGAATATAACCAGAATAATACAGATGATAATAGTGATAGATTAAAAATAAAAGTGAATTATGATGAAAATAACAATAGTCAATGGCGATGTCAATTGAGTGATGAAAAAAAGAGACTGAAATAATGAACAAAATAATGGGTTAAAATACATGCCATCAAGAGTATAATAACAAATTGCAAGGACACACGGATATTTAGTTTAATGCCAAACAATTCAATTCTATTAATAAGCCAAAAATTGTAAACCTGTAATGGCAATCAACAAATTAGTGACAAAAGTTGAATCACATTCATTATGCCAGTTAGTCCTTGCCTAATTGTATCATCATCATCATAATTACAATGATGAACAAAAGAGAAGCCAAAATAATGGTGAAAAAAGTAACATCAAATTGAATGTTTAACATTGTTTCTTCCCATCTCAATGTTTCTTAATGTTTACCAAGTGAAAGTTTGGTGAAAAGTAACCCTTTTTGTCCATTTTTACATTTACCTTTTCAATGCAAACCTCCGATTGGAAACTTGATATTGTAATGTTTTAAGTTTCAACCAAAATCTTTCACAAGTTGACCTCAACAAAGTTGTTCACTGTTGGTGTAATCATGAAAAATTGTCATATTTTCTGTTCTCATGTTAAGTATTTGTGAATTTCATCAATTCCTTGGGATTATTTAAACAGGTAGATTATTACTGTTGATTGTTATCCTCCTTGTGTGAATATTAATGTGTGTAAACATTAACCATTGCTTTGCAAAGAGGAACCTTTCACTTTTGTTTTTTCCGTTTGTTTGCTTAATTGTTGTTGATTCTCGTTTACAATTGTGACACATTTAACCGTCATCAAGACTCGATGTGTGTCTCTCTTTGTGTGCAAAAAGACAACCATATTTGATTGGAAACAGTAAAAATCCCAACATAAACCTGATTATTAGAAAGTTATTGTTAAAACAATCAACAGTGAATAAGACGAAAAGAAGCAAAACAATTGTGAGGCCAAGGCAGGTTTAGTCTTTCACCTTGACATTTCAATTAAATTTTTCAATCAACAATAAAATGATCAACAATTTAGTTTCTCGTTAAATCCTCATCATTTTGTTCATTTAATTTTGATTCTCCAAGTTTCAAGTGAACCATCAAAACAGTTTATCATTGCAACAAATGAAATTGTCACTCTTTTCATTCTGGTTCATTTATATTTGAGTTTCAATGGTCAAGTTTAGTTTTGTTTGTTAAAATTGTTTAACCTAAGTGAATGGATTCAGCAAACATCAAGGAAAAATCAATGAACGCTTAGACCATCAAGTTTAACATCAATGTATAACAACAGTAAAGTGATAAATAAATTTGCTCAATGGTCATTTATGATCATTAATCTTGTGCTAATTAATTGTGTTTTGACAATTTGTTGCCAGGAAAGTTTAAATGATCCTCAAGTTACTCTGCATTCAGGAAAGGCTCAGGGTAAAAAGATGTTTACTCAATCAGGAAAACCCTTTGCTGCATTTCTTGGTATACCTTATGCTCTTCCACCTTTGGGTACCTTAAGATTTCAGGTAAGCAAAACGGGTTCGGATAGAAACCGACAAATTTTATTTTCTCTCAATCATTTGCAAACTTTGCACCTTGCAAGAATGGTCATATAAAGGTTCTTTGAATCATCATCTTTTACCAATCATTTTATTAGCTGAATACCAGAGATTCGCACCTTTTGTATCAGTCCGTTAGAACCGATCAAGTTCTGGTTCGAAAGCCAATTTTCCTACTTTCTTTTCAATCAGTTAATCATTCGTTTGTTTTGGGTTTCTCTATTATGTTATTCATCTATGTTTTGGTCTTCATTATTTGTCTTCTTTAAAGACGAAACAAGTGTTTATTTAGAGATGACTTTTCGGAAACATTTAGTTATATTATAATGGGTTCGTGTTGATGAGCCATTTTCATTTGTGTTAAACTGAAAGTCCTTTTGTCCACCTAAATGCATTTCTCATTGTAACTCTAAGTTATTGTTTTTTCATATCCAAGTGACAATAGTAAAGTTGCACAAAAAAAAGGATGAATATAATGATTTTACAAAAGTTTCAGTTCCCTTTGAACAATCAAATTTCAAAGCAATAAATCACTTTTTATTTCATCGATAAATCAACCTTTCAGCAGTTTAATGTTTAAATTTACCTTGGCTTACTTTACTGAATTGTTTCAGGTTTTTGGTTTTGCTTCATGTTATGCGTTGAAGATGTGAAGAGATCGATCTAATTAAAGGATTGCTTTCGATATGTTAGTTAACTTTCAAAATTTGGGTAACTTTTGGTAAAGGTTAAGAGCTGGTGACTAGCTAATGGTTATAGACTAGGAAGGAAACAGTAAGAATCACTTTTTTATTAATAAGCAAACATTGTCAACTCAAATTATACATTTGAAAGCAAAATCTGGTTGAATCTGTTTTTTGGGTAAAGCAATAATAAACCCAAAGACTGGTTTAACGTTAAAAGGATGAAAAGGAAACTGAAGGCTAATTAAATGAGTTAATCGGTGACAGTGAACTGAGCTAATTGAATCTCTCATTATGATTGTATCATTTGGATAGGAAATGCAAAGACATTTGGCTTCATGATGAGCAGCCCGTAGAGCAGGCAGATGAGGGTATAAAAGGTTATCATAATGATCTCCAGTCAATTTACATTGATCAACATTCCTCATTATTATTCTCATTAAAACATGAACTTGACTCGACAAAATTTCAACAAATGTAAACATAAATGACCAAATTAAATATTGAAAGAAACAGCTAAAAATGATTATCGATTAAACCTTAACCGTGAAATTATTCAATTTTGTCTGGTTTATGAACATTGGTCAAACTGGTAATTGAGTTAATTAGCCTGTTGTTTGGTTTAATTGTTGCAGTTGAACATTGAAAATCAATAAGTCATTTGCAGTCGCAGTTGTTGCAACAATTACAGGTGAAGCTAACTGTGAGAAAATGGTTGAATAAATAGTTTTAATGGTTAAAGTTGATAAATTGAATAAGAAATGTTATTGAAAGATGAAAGTCTTGGAGTTGTTTAGGTTTTGAAGCATTAAAATTCAGTTTAATTACACTTATTTTATTCACTGAATTGAAGGTTTTATTTGGTTAAAAGTGTTAACACTTCTAGATGATGGATTCAGTGTTTAACTCATCAAAATTCAGAGGATAAAAGCCTTTGAAAGGGTGAAATGAGCTTAATACTGAAGCTGAAGGAAAAAAATGAAATATTAAATTGAGTGTGCACAGTGTGTTGGTAAAGTCATTTGAATTTAGCCTTTTACCTTTACATTTTTATCATTCTGAAAGAATGGTGATGAAAAATGATGAAACTGGTGAAATGATGAAGGAAAGGGAAGAGCAAGTAATCGTTAAAGCTGGTGAACTGGGAACAAGTGAAGAGGAAAAAAATATAAGACAAAGAAGTTTAAAAAGATGATGTCCATGGTGAAGGTAAAAGAGAAAGTCCAGAATTTAATAGTTCAAGATATAGTCATTTCATGGTTTATCAAGCAAACTTGATGCAAAACTATCAGTTACAGTATTAAACAGAAAAGGTTATCAAGAAAAGTCCAGTAAATTATACTTCAATATATTTGGCTTTCTTCTTGTTCACAAGTCTCACAAATTTCAAGTTTACAGTTTCATTTCAGATTCTGATGAGTTTTAGTATTGAATAAGAAAAGGCATGAAATTGAAAAACAACTTGGATCAATTGGTCATTGAACAGTCTTTTCTCAATGAAAATGATCATGAAATTGTTCTTTTACTGGAATAAGTCTCGATGAGAATCTGATCAGCAATGTTTTCCAGCGAAATGATGAGGTTTCAGTTATCACAATGAATTGATAAATAAGCTCAACTTTGAATGAAACGAGTTCCTCAACTCCCAGTTAATGTCTTTAGTTGCTACTTGCATTAAGCATTACTTGTCAGTATATATCACTCAAAAGGTAGTCGAAGCTTGTCAATGGTAAAAGTCTCGATTATCCAATCATTCAGATTAGAATATCTTTTTTTAATCGTTCTCATGATCTTTTCCATCGCTTTGACTCATTATATGAACGTATCAGCACTCTGCTATTAATTACTCCCAGTGCAACTCCCAGTTGGAACTCCTTGATAGAACTCGAAATTTCTTTAAAACTTCGTTTCTCTGTTTTCTTATTATCTTTTGTCAACTTTTTTTTCTTTAAATTGATTAATATTTTTGCTCAGTTGATTCTCTTTGTTTCACCATTTGAATGTTTCATTGAAACAATAATAGGCTTACTCTCTGGGATTCTAGTTTTTATCGATTCCAGTTTAAGTTGAAAGAAGTTTCAAGTACAATAAAACCTACTTCCATTCAGATAATCATTGAGATTAAAATATTTTGAATTGTGTTATGAATAAATAAGAAGGAAAAGAATAGAAAAGTTGAGTTTCATGATAATCATGATCATCCATTACATCTACCCATTTTGATCAGCTTAATGGGTTCAATTTTCACGTGAGCTCAGGTTCAACATTTCAATATTAACCTTTTAACGTTTTGTTTTTCCAATTAACTCTCAAAGCTTTGGATAAAATTTCAAATTTTCATTAAATCATCAAATTGGCTGATGAATTAAAAAATGACACTTTTGTTTTATGTTGAACAATCTTGGTTCATTTGAGAAATTTCAACCTGAAATGTTTCACTAAAGTATTGAGTTACAGAATGAATAAGAAAAGTGTTTCAGTGTTTACTTTGTGAAATGAAATTACTTGAAACTGGAAAAAGGTAGTAAAATGTAATCATACATATTGAATATATATTGGAAGAAACTCAGGGAAGGTTTAATATAAAGAAAAGTGCAAAAAAGAAGAAGATAATACAGTCAATGAGATTTTTTGCTGAACAGAGAAAAGTTTCAAAATGAAAAAACGTTATTTTTCACTTTGCATCTCAAAATGGATCCAAGATGAAGCCAATGATGTTGATCAAGTTGCGGTCTTTAAACTAATGATAGTTCAACTTAAACTTCATCGCACTTTCATCGACTCATCAATCAAATAAGAATTACTAAACTACATGTAAAACATGGAGAAAGGAAAAACTCATCAACTCTGTTTCTTTTGAATTGCGTTTTTTGTCTATTTAAACCAATTCGATGGAAATAATTCTGTTTTCATGATTAATCTGTTTGCTAGTTGAATATGTGATTGAGCAGCTTAATAGACTGATTGACCTGCAATTGAAATTGATGAGGATAAAGATGATTGTTGAGTGTTCAATCAATGTCCATTAATCATTGAGTAAAAGGTTGAGTAAAATTTGCTGATCAAATGCAAATTGATCACAAATTGTTACATTCAAGTTGATTCAATTTAGACATTTCTGTTGATCGTTTTATTTGAGGTCAATTGGTTTGGCCAATGGACGTGTTTATTCATTTCAAATGGAGTAATGATCATCATGAAAAGCGTAATTCATAATCACATTTAGAACTGTTAACGGCTTTCAAAATATGTTTACTCAAAGTCAGATGAAAGCCTCGGGTTAAACTTACAATAAAAAGATGAACATTGAACGTTTAACTGATGAAACCTTTGCAAGTAACATAAATGTAACTTTTCAATTCTGAAATATTCATGTTTGCTCAGAGCTTTGTGAACAAATTTCATCAATTTTGCAATTTTTCATGTTTGCTGCAAAAAAGAGGAAAAGGGAATTGCTTCGACTTCAAAGTTCAAACCATTTCAAGTTTTCAAGTTGCTCTTAAAAGTCTTCAAAAAATTATCTTCAATCCGTACTGATATAAACATTGGACTTTATCATTGGAAAGTTGTTCAAAGAAAACATTTTATACGAAGTCGCAAAATTATTATACTTTCAGATGATGTTGAGTCAAGAATAAAAAGCGAGAAAATAAGAAACTTTCATTGAGAATTTTCGATTTGATAATTTCTCAAATATTCAATCGCTAATGTTGGAATAGGTTTCATTGTGTGATCAATTTTTAGGAGATCAACTTGGATGCAAGAACATTGAAAATCGAACAAAATGTTATTTTCGAAACGAAGTTTTCTTCTCGAAATAAGTTTAGTTTAGTTTAAAAATTTCGTTTTTCGTCTCTAAAAGTTTCTGCTTCTTCAATTTTAGTCTTGAGAGTTTATGTCAAAATTATCATGCAAAGTAGATTGAAAAGAACGAAAAGAAAAGAAGAAGACGATGAGTTTAATGGGACAGTCGACGAAAATGTTGACAAGTTGATGAATAATGGATCTAATCTGGCTTAAAATTTGATATAAACCACTTTGAATGGTAAGGTGAACTGAACTGAACAATGAACATTACATTGTTTAGTTTTCCATCAGTTTACTTGAAAAGAGGTTATAAAAATGTTTCAATCAGCAGGTGAGATCTGAAATAGAAATTTTGATGTGATGGAAATAAAGATACAAAAAAGATTAAAATGGCGATGATGAAGATGGCAATGAATAAAATCAACAGTTAACAATGCAATCCAAGTATAATTTAAACATTAGGATAACTTCAAACTCTATTTACCTCTCAATCAACATCAAATAACAATCCAAGCTTCAAACGAAACATCAGAATAGCGTTCAAATGCAAAGCATCAACAATGCAATAAAACGAAAGAAAACTTATTCCTACAAAATCCATCGATCAAAGAACCATCAATGACCATCTAAACTCCCGAAATTACTTTAGTATCTTTTTGCAAATATTTAAAATTCACATCTCAATAAGAAAACGCACTTTTCCAAAATATGCTTCAGAAATCGACCAAAGTCTTCAAAACCTAAAATGAAACGAAACTCTGAAGCGATTGACGGCCAAATAGATTATTAATCTTTACCAAACAGTTCGATACAGCTTATGATTAGCCTCCAGTCAATGTTTAAAATGTTATTAAGTCAACTCGTTTTATGAACCCTTTTCCAGATTGGACTTGAAGACAAATGAATTAACTTTTGAATGTATTTTCTGTTTCGTTTTTTTCATAAGAGATCTGTTCCTATTCCTATGTGGTGGGGCGTTAAAAGCTTTCAACAATATGGACCTGGATGTCCACAGTACGATTCCAGAGGATCACTTTATGGGAGTGAAGACTGTCTCTATCTGAATGTCTATGTTTCCATGGTAAATGTGAGTAAATTACAAGACTTTTTTTCTTCTCCAAAAAACTGATCAAAAGTCAACCTTCTATTCTGATGATGATTGCTCACAAAAGCCGATTCTCATCTTCTTTTCTTGTTTATTGGTGAAGCAAGAAAATGGAAAGTTGGTAACAATTGTTCAATGTTATGCCAATGATCACTATTATCACTTTATGCTAATATTAGATTGTGTATCAACCATTATTTGTCGAGTTATGTTTATTGTCACAGACAAATATGATCAATAAATAATATACGAATGGCAACAATTGTTAAACATTTACGCTAACGATGTTCATCATCATGAAACATTCCTTTCCTCATTTTCCTGGCAAGGTTCAATATTGGCTTACAATCAATATCATCTTCTTAGCACAAAATCAATTGATCAATTGTGATTCGTGTCAACCTTGCTTAAACCATTTTACGCTTTATTGTGAGTTGAAGGAAATGAAAAATATTGAATCATTAATTTAACTAATTATTTTTGTTTAAACTATTCTTGGTGTTTCCTATTGATTATCATGTCTTCCTTATTCCAGGTTTTATTGGATAAGTGCAGGTTATTCAACGATTCATCTCTTTTGATTGAATCAATTCTTTACTTATACAAAAATGGAAATGATGGGAATGAGAGTCAAGCAAATATTGATTGCAACTAAACTTGTTTCATGATGCTTAGATAATTGAATAACTAGGAATCTGTGTCTCAGTTTTGTGTATATAACATTGAATAGGTTGAAGAGCAAGTTGCCATGAAACATGAAGATATGGCAAGGAATGAGGAATCGAAGTAAAACTCGAGCCAGTTGAAGAGTAAGAAAGGTTGTTGGTGTGAATATCAAATGAGATTCAACACAAAACCAAGGTGCAAATGAAAATCTTTCATGGAAATTTAAATTCGATTAGAACAATCAAAATTTTCAGTAATCTAAATTAAGACATTTGTGGTTTCTAAAGTCAACAAATTCAATTTTAGGTGTAAATCAAAATTAAACAAAAGCTCTTTAGTCAATCATTTAGATCTTTATTGTAAATTGTCTTTAAAGGTACATTCAAGAAGAGATTGGAAATTTTGTACAAAAATTTACATTAAAATTTAAACAGAGTTGAAATTTGGTTTGCTTTGAGTTGAGATTCTTTTCCTGTTGCAACTTTTCTCTGAATGGAATGAGTTTTGTGCTGAAAAGTTGGGTTTTTGAAGTTGATCAATTGATGAAGTTTACGGATGGAAAAGGATGGTTCATTTGGGAAAAGGGTTCTTCTCAAAATCATGCAAGTTCTGTTAGTTATTTTCTGGAATTTGAAAATGAGAAAATGTTGAATTCAGATGTAGTTGAAACGATCACTGTCAATGATCTTAGATTCATCATGCAACCAGTTCATCTGATTGTGTAAAGCTTGTTCAAACACAAAAATTATCCCTTCGTTTCTCGATTGCGTGTAATGGTTTCAGATTTCATTCCTTTCTCTGTACAAATCTTATCTCTGGTTACATGTAAAGATCATGTTTTATGCAAGGTTTCAGTTTAATTTGGACTCCAATCGAAGGTTAAGAAAACTCTGTTGACAAGATTAAATTCATGTTGATTTTGTTGCCGATTAACATCAATTTGTCAATATTTTCTCGCCATTTGCAATTCCAAACGAACTTCAATAGAAAAGTGTTTGATATCATTCACACCTTCGAACCTAAGTCCACCCGTTCAACCTTAGAAAACTTCATTCTACAACCTGGAATAATTGAAAAGAAGAAAAGCGATTTTCTCTCATTTCAATTTCAAAACCATTTTCCATGTAAACTGAGTCAATGCTGTTTATCACAAAATTTTGAACACTCAATATAAGACATTTATATTCAAGGAAAGCAATCAACTTTAAAATTGTAATTTCTCTGAATACAGATTATTCAGACATTAAACTGTCGTTTCAAGCTTTCAACTCTACAGTTCCATTTGAATATTACTGAAAATCTGGTTCAATATTTAATGCAACTGGTTCCAGGTTTGATGAAATTTTTTCAACCACAAATCTTACACTTTTATGGATAACATTAATTTGTGAAATTACATTTTTCTCATGTAAAAAAAGAGTAATTTGCTGAAAGATGGAAATAAAAAATCCATGTTAACTGAGCTTCTGTGCTTTTTATTGAGTATCATTTTGTCACAAATCTCCTTTTTACCTGAAATTTTATTTATTTCTCACCTTTTCTCATCTCTTATAAATCTATTTAATATACAAGTTACTGTTATTGTTTGGATAAACGATTCTTTAAATGACAACTTGAATGTTATTACAATGTGACATTTAATATCGATTTTCACGGGATCCAGGGAAGAAGAAAAAGATTCTGAAAATGAGCCATTTGTGTTGCATATCTGAATAAAGTAGAGGCAAGAAAAAAAAGGGAAAAGTCAACAGGAATTGCCATTTTTATCATGCAAAAAAAGGAGGAAAGGGAAATAAAAGAATGATTGAAATTAGGTGAAATCTATTTGCACTTTAACTTGGTAACCTTTCCTTGAAGCAAGTTGAAGATGATGGTAACAATGATGATGATGGTTATGGTTATGGTTGAGTTATGAAGGTAAAATTGGGTTTTTTTGTTGTTCATCAAATAAAATAATTTGCCTGTTATTTAGTAAATTGCATTTTTGGGTTTCTTTTTCTGGTTTCTCATTGCAACAGTCATTACACTTAATTTGGGTAAACAGTTTTCAAAAATTACGAGAGGAAAATGCCAAATCAAGATTAACCCAAAATAACCAGATTTTAAAATATTGTAACAGCAATCTTATTGTTGAAGTAATTGAGGCTTTTAATGAAATTTAATGTAATTTTTTGAAAGGTTTACCAGTTTAATCAAAACTAATACATTTACAGAGTAATGGAAATAACATTTATTAATATTTCCATGTTTATTCAATGTAATACTTTTACAATGGCTTTCAATAGCTTTTAATAAACTGTTTGTTTCTGGTTTCAATGTTACCTTTTTTTTCTGGTCAACTTGATTCATTAAACTCTTGTATTATTTTGTCAGTCAAAGATCACACCATTGACATTGGACATCAACCTCGATTATTACTGACCAGCTCCAACTATTATCTTCATTCCTTTTTTGCTCTTGTCTTCATTTTCTTTCAAGACATTTTTTGCTCAACTAAATTGTTTTTTTTCTGCTTCTAACCTATTTATTTCTTTGCAAAACTCAGGGCTATTTTATCATGTTTTTCAGGCTGGTTTCTTGGTTTTTAGGTGAACAGGTCAAATTAATCACAGAAAACAACAGCAGAGAAACAAAACATGGGGGAAAAACAGAGAAATATCTTTTTCTTGTTCAGTAAATAATGTTAAGTTTACCAGTAAATTGAATTGGTTAACCATTGAACTTGCTCGTCTATTAGATTACCATTGATCACTGAAATCACAATAACATTTGTTACTGTGAAAAGTGAAAACATTTTTACATTATTGTAATAATAAAACATTGGCAAAGCTATATTATGATTAATGATGCCATTTGTTTTTGTATCCATTTATTGTTATCTTAACAAACAATCCCATTCATGATTTTCATACTTGAACATCATCATTGGAGGGAACAATTTTTCATCACAAAAATATTCAGATTGAATCCACTAAAAGCAGACTTGAAAGGCCAACCTTTTTGTCCAATTTACAAAAAGCGAAAATTTCCAGGAAAAAAACAAAATTCCATCTTGAAGTTTATTCATGAATAATGTTGGCTGATGTTGAGAAAATTGAAAAATTTCAGATTTGTTTTCAGGAAACTATTCATGATTCATAAACTGAAAAATTGTCCAAAAGATTAAGATGAATACAAATTTGTTTTTGTTTACAGGTTCACTGGTTTGAAACAATGGGTTGATGTGAGATAGTCATTTCATGTTATCATTGAATGATCAGTTAATCCTTGGTATTGTGTATTTGATTTAGATTGCAAGCATTTTTGATTACTTTGAGTTGCCTTTGGAGATCTAATGGTCATCATTATCATCTGGAAGACTGGACAGGGATAAAAGAAATGACCAAAAAGGAAAGATAACTCAGGAAAATAGTAAAGAAATGAAGATGAAAATGAAACTGAAAAGGAGGCCAGAAAAAAACATGGTCTAATAAGGGATGAGTGAAAGGTAGAGATTGGAGAAGACAAGAAGATGATGATGATGATTAAGGAAGAAATATTTGAACAAATAGTAATAATAATACCAGAATCAGTTGTGCTTCAGGCGAAAGGATTGAAGGAATCAGATTGACTGTTGAGTGACATGAACAAGAGGGAAAAACATCTTTGTATACAAGATTCGCCATTGATTACATTTCGTTGAACTTTCAGATTTTCACTTTCATTCCTTTTTCCTTTCACCCTGATTATCCTGGTGATTCAGCATAGTGAATTGAATAGTCAAAATAGCAGTGTTTGCTTTAGGCTTATCGAATCAAGGTTAATTAAAATGAAACCTTTTCATTACAAGTGCTCTTATCATGGTTAGTTTTTGGTGTAAATTTAGTGTAATTTAACCGTCTTTTTTGGGTTAATATCAGAGAAAGTACATAAAGGTTTCATTTTGCTTTTCAAGTAAATTAAAAGGTTAAGATAATTGATTTTAGTCTGTTAAGAGGGCCAAAAATTTGGACTATGTTATAAATTGTATGCAATTGGAATGAGAAAAATTGTAGGCCTAAATTGAACTTGACAAGATGAATCTTTTTTCCTCTTGTAAGGTTTGGTTTTTGGTAAAACTGGTTAACAATCTTGTTAATGGAATCTCACAAATTTACTATTAATTATAACATGAAGTTAATTTAAGATGATATTAACACTTTGTTCAACTGTAAATTGCTTCAGTTCTGGCTCTATGTTGTCTACTTATCTCTAAAGACATTACATGAACATTTTGTTCAATTTTTGTCACCATTTATAGCTGTAACTCTAACTCTAATTAGTTAACCATTCATTTAGACGGTTAAATTTGTTGGTTTGATAGGGTTATCTTTGCTTGAAAATTGCTTAAATAGTGAAGCCTAATTCAACAAGCTTTTACTCCAAACCAACAAAATTGTCATGTTTTTTCATCAAACTGTTGTTATATTATTAGATCGCATCTGATCACATTTCATGATCAGATTGCATCTTACAGCTAATACATGAGAAAATTTGTAAACAGAGAAAACAAATATTTTTCTTTGTTTCTGCTCTGATCTATTTAATAATGGATTATTTGGATAATCAGCATCATGATTCTGTAAGATTATCATAAATCTTGCTTCTGTACCCTAATTATAATCATTAACCATTCAAAATATTGTATGGTTATTGAGTGGAAACAAATTGGATGAGTTAACCCATTAACTTTGCTAATAACTTGAGGGTTGACTATTGAACTATTGTTACCAGGTTACGAATTATAATTGGGAAAATGGTTCCTTTAAATGTCAACTTTTCTTTCTTTCTTTTTGATTGTTGATCCAGAGACGGACTCCTCAACCAGGCTTGTTACCAGTTATGGTCTATATTCATGGTGAAAGCTTTGAGAATGGCGATGGTTCCATTTACGGACCTGAAAAGTTAATGGAGAAACAAATTATTTTGGTCACTTTCAGTTACAGATTGGGAATTTTAGGTAAGAATGGGTTCATCAATCTTTACCAATATTTACTTGTTACCTTCTCATTTTACACCATTTGTTACACCCAATGGATTGGTACACAAAATAATGCCATTCATTATCCATAATGATTAAAGATTGTCTTTATAACAGTCAACTTCATCTTTGCCGTAAGCAAATTATCAGGTTAACTCAATGTACCATATTATAAATACATCATCATCTTTGTTCATCTTCATCAAACATGTAAATTTATTCAATTGCCTTTTTGTCCTCCTTTTTTTGCCATCCTAATTATTTACCATAACATCCACATTTTCAACTCCTTTTTTGGTTACAGTGTTACATTGAATAATATTTTTTAATCTGAAGCTTCCCTTTTTACCATGTAATCCGCTTAATAATAGTAATTGTAAAAAATTAATAACAGCAAAACAATTCCTCCCAATTTACCCTCACTTTCTGCATGTGGTTCGTTAGCAGAATAGATTTTAGCTTTTTTTACCATCCAACGAGTTTTGACTAATTTATCCTTTAGGATTAGGAGACAATTAGAGTTCAGTCTTGTATCAATGGTAAATGATATAAAATCTTGATCCAATTCCATGCGGATGTATCATTAAAAAAGTGATTTACCAGCGTTTCATTTTTAATCTTTAGCATGTTGTCATAGAAGATTGATTCAATTTTGTTTTTGTTTTACTTTGCTTGGCTTTAAAAAATAGGATTCCTCAGCACAGAAGATTCAGTTGCCCCTGGAAATTGGGGTCTATATGATCAAAAACTTGTTCTTGATTGGGTTCAAAATAATATCAGATATTTTGGTGGTGATCCTGGTAGAGTAACACTTTTTGGTCAAGGTTCAGGAGCAGCGTGCGTCTTTTTTCACCTTTTGTCTCCACTAAGTCAAGGTAACAAAATAAAGTGTACCATTAACTTGAATAATGGAATCATGAAAATCAAGATTAAAATGTAAAATGAACCCATCAAATCCTTTCTGATTGGTATCATCAATATTGCTGACATCTCATTTTCATTTTCCTTGAATTGCTTTTGTTTCCACACTTTAATCTTGGTTTACCCTTTAATGTTATTGATTTACCAATTTGATCAATTGTTTCAATGGTTCTTGATTTCAGGTAAATTTCATCGAGCCATTATGCAAAGTGGTTCTGGTTTGTGTCATTGGGCCATGGAAAGACAGCCTCTTGAGTATGCTAAAGAGATTGCCGAAAATACTGGTTGTCCCACAGTAACATCTGCAGCACTTGTTGATTGCCTCCAAAAGGTTTCTGTTGACAAAATTTTAAAAGCACAAACACGAGGAAAGGTAATTTTTTTGTGGAAATCAGTTGACGCCATTTACCAAATTACACTTCAACACCTTCTGGCATTTCAATTCAACGTTTTCAACTTCGCCTATTGAATCATTTTGCCATTATTTACACAGTTGTTTTGTTTTTTTTTCTCATCCTTTTCCATCCTTTCCTGGTTCCTGTTTTCATCCATCTTTAGATATTTGGTGAATTTCCTCAAAGAGCAGCTCCAACAATTGAACGTTTTGGAACCAACCGTTTCCTTGATCAGGATCCACGAACCATACTTAATAATTATCCTTACAAAAGGATTCCGGTGATGATTGGGATGAATAAGGATGAAACGTCTTTCTTTTACCAATGTGAGTTGACTTTGAAAGAAGCTAAAAATTGTTTGCTATAGAAAAGAGATGGACAGAGAGATAGAAGATATGAAATTCATGAGTTAAGACAAGTTTTAGCTAGAAGCAAAGGAGTTGGATTATCAATAACTGTATAAATTGAATATAATTCATACCATTAATCAATATTTCTTTCCTCTTTTATCTGATAAAAACAAAATATGGCAGTGATAGTATCACATTTTTACTCCAATTATGGCGAGGATCGGGAAAGAAAATTGATTGGCAAGTTTCTGGAGGCAGCAACACCATTCAAAGGTTATCGTAGAGATCGTCTCATACTACCAATTTTATCTCAATATTTTGATTCCATTGACACTAATAATGTATCACAATTCACTTCTGCATTTGTCAATGTAAGTATAAATGTACATATTGCCATTTACTAATCATCCACTCTTTACACATTTGTGTACAGTTTTCCTCTTAAAGGCTAACATGTTGATAATCCACGCATAATGTTCCATCTTGTTTCAATAATTTGTCTTGTGGGTTTTCTGGATTGCCTCAGTGTCTTTCATGTATAGTATAGAAGCTACTGACACTGTCAAATGTCTACCATTTAAATCCAATACAATGACTATTTGCTCAGGCCTTGATGAAACTTGTCACCTTGAAAAGAAATCAAAAGGGAAAACAATACATTAGGATGTGTATCAAAAAAAGTAAACCAACAAGAGTAAAGCACATTGTCTCAATATCCTTACTTACCCAAAAAAGACAATAAGATGAAATTATAAGCTGTCATGATGGATGATCGTGTTTTCTTTCCTTTCTTCCTTGGGCTTCTTAAGGCCAATCGATCGTTGATTAGTCTTCCACATAAATTAATAAAAAGATAACATGACGAGAGTTGAGTAAAAGCAACAAATCCTGTGTTCATCCAAAGGGGTTATGTTATTACTAATAGGTAATCTAAATCAGATAAACTTAACACAAGCTTAACATGGTGAGTAACAAAAAGCAGTAGCACTAATACAAAGAAGGTAAAAAAGTAAAATCGTCTGCTGCTAATGTAAGACAAAAACGGCTCAATGATTTTTCCTTGTAATCATGTTAGGACTATCAGTCGTGTAATTACAAGCCGTTTTTTATCTATTTAAACGTGAGTAAACACCATAAGACATCAACTATTCTCGGTGTTTTCATTTGAGTTCCTCTGGCTTAATCCCTCTTTAACTTCAGACAGTTGATACCATTTCTGTACGGGTCAGAGGATTTTGAAAGTAAAATCGTCAAGAGCGTTAGTGACATTCATTTATGAGTGAAATCTTTTTTCCTCGAGTTAATGTTTTGTATTTTTAGCAGTTCGAAGAGTTATCAAGTGATTAAAGTCGGCCAGGCATCAAAATACTGATACAAAAATTTCAATTTTATACAATTTTACATGTAATCTTGTACTTCATATATTGAAAATCTGTTTCTAATGTAATTCCTGTGATGATATAGTTGTTCAATAGTTTCATTGGCTTTGGCTTTTTTCATCTTCCCTAACTGACAATCAGTAAAGTAAGACATTCAAGGCTTTCATTTTTTACCCTAAACAGTTGAGAGCTTTTTCTCAGATGAATTAGCACTATGATTACATTCAGTCTAGGATTATATTTTTTATCATACTGATTAAGAAAAGTGAATCAGAAAAGTCTCTATTCAGAAACGTGAGCAGCTTTCGAGTATTTTTGGGACTAAACTCATGTTGAAGGATAGAAAGAAAAGAACTATCAGATCGGATATTGGAATCGATGAAATTTATTTATGCGTGAGTTTTTATGGAACCCAAAGGTTTGATATTAAAGACCATTATTGATTGTTTTCGTCGCTTCTAAATGTACTACAATTTTGTATCCACTCATTTTGATACAGCTCCATGTTTTGAATCATCAGCTGTATAATCCAATATTATTCAATTTTGATGATTAAATGAAACAACTGATCAATAGTCATAAAGTTGAATGAGTGAAATAACAAAAAGGGAAGCAAAAATTGGTTTTAGGTGTTGGTAAACAAATTTGTCCCATCATTAACAGTCTCAGTGAAATAACAATAGCAGTGAATTGTTAACAACTACACTGTAGTATCAAAAATGTTTCCAGTTCCAAGTACATTTTTTTATCAGATGATTGATTTCCGTTCATGTTGAATCCTTTTGTAGGCCAAATGAAGCTATCATAACATAACAAATGAATGATCCTTTGATGATGATGTTGATAACAAAAGCAAAGTGATAATAGTTGATCAAACAAACTGTTCAAAGCAAAGCGTATCATTTTGGTGGGCAAAAAAATTGTTCACTCAAGTATCAAAAAACTAATAATACACTCAAGTTTAACAATTAATTTCATGGTGTTGAAGAATGTCATCATCATCATCATCTTCAGTTACTTTTATAACTTCATTGATCCTAAAGTTTTTTTACTTTTTTTACTCCTCTTGTATCAACAGTTGAACTTGGAAAATTTGAAAAGATGATTGTGAAAAAAATCACAAATTTTACTTTTCTCCTATTTTAAACCTTTTTTTCCAGACCTAATTGTGATTTATCATTTCAGATGACAACGGATGCCTTATATACAAGTTGCATCGATGAAACAGCCAAGCTACTTTGGGGCGCTGAAAGTAAGTTGAATTATTGCCTCCATCTGATTTAATGGTTGATTGTCCTCCTTTGTGTCTCATAATTTTACTCGTTTTTCCTTAGTCCCGGTTTATATGTACCTATTTGGTTATAAAGGATCAAACAGTATGATTAAAATATTACTCAATAATTCACCAACAGTCATTGATACTGGAGTTTGTCATGGAGATGAACTATTTTACCTTTTCAATCTTGAAATGGACAAATTTAGACCAACCAATGTTAAAGATTCCCTTGCAACACGCCTTTTAGTAGACCTCTGGACTGATTTTGCTGCTTACGGGTTAGTTCAATTATTTAATAAACACCAAATAAAACTCGAAAGATGTGAAATTCAACACAAACTATATCTACAATAATTAAAATCAATGTTAAGTGGCACTTGATTTATGTTTACATAATCGTTGCGCACTTTTTAAACAGCTTCATGTTTTTCAATGTCAATAGAGGGCAATAGTTTTGAATAATTTATTACCGTTAAAGATGATTTTTAAAATATCAATTCATTGAAAAACATTTTCATCTGATTCTTGTTTATTGAGTTAATGACAATCTCAGCTTTAATCCGGATTTTAATACCTGCAGCCTTAGAATGCCATGATCTAGTGATTTATTGGAGATAATCAACCATTGAAAGAGACCGAAAATTGAACCAGCCCAATGATTTTGATCAGCTATTTTATTGATGAAAAGTGAATCTATTATGAATCATTTGCTGATGGAAGATGGCAAATATGATGATGGTGATGGACATGTTGGTCAACTATCGACAGTGAAAGTAAAGAGTGAAAAATATTGTTCAACTGTAACTTATCATCAACTTTTGAAGCCACAATGAATATACTACTTTTTTCTGGTTGGAAGATTCAGTAATAGTTTCTCGTCTGTTACAGAGTATATGAGAACTCTTGATAAACATCATCAACTTGATCATTGAATTTTGTGGAAATGTATTCCATCAAGATAAACCTGATGATGGCAAAGGTAGTAAAAAAGGAAAGGAAGAAAGTTAAAAAGTATAAATGAAGATGTACCTCAACTTTTACTTATTTGAAGGAGATGAAATTGATGAAAAAAAACTAAATGAAAAGTATCATTACTTCAATTATGATTTCTCTCAAAAAAGGAATTCAGTTTCACTCCCAATAATAGTTATTTTTATTTTTCCCTGACAAAGTAACTCCATTTCAAATTATCAAAAGTATATATCTCTACTTTCCTTCCTTTTTTTCTGATGATTCAATTGACTTTCTCGTTGTTTCCATCATCATCATCATCATCATTATCAATCTGCAGTCAACTATTTGTGGTATACCTTCAACTCAAGGTGGTTACAATATTTGTCACGAGAAGATGAAATCAATGAACAATGTGGAAAGCAGTTTTAAAATCTCAGTGATATTGTTATTTTGGTTTAGCTGATTCAACATGAAACCAGTATCCTGATGCAAATGAGTTTTTGCCTGTTATGAAATCACATTTAAATTTGACTCTAGTTAACGTCGACTAATCATTTCTGTCAGCTTCAACTTTCAATATCAAAACATTGATTTATACATCAGATATTATGAAGACTACAGTGCTTTACATAATAAACTTGATTTATTAATGATTACATTGTTTTACATTGATTCATAATTAATCCAAGCTTTTCTTTCCTTTTTATTCATAGGTATGCATCTAAAGAGGAAAAGTATGATTATCCAAGATGGAAACCATTTGATCCAATCAAGCTGAATTATTTATTGATTGATTCACAATTGAGTCTAGAATCCAATATAAGGCAGGAGCAAGCTTACTTTTGGTCAGTTGGTTTACACAACATATCAACCAATGGAGCAATTTCACTGCCTATTACAAGACCAAATACATCGGAAGTCTCTTACAAAACATTGGCCTGGTCAATGGTAGCTCTTTCAGCGACCCTTTTGATTTTAATTTTACTCCTTCTACTCGTCCTGTATGTCCAACGACGAAGGCAAACCTTTGAAACCAATTCCATAGACAACAATGGAAGTCATATATCAGCAAGATCTTCTAACTTTTATTAGATTTTTCTTGCCCTTATCAACAATTATTACCACCATCAACACCAATTTTGTTATCCATTGTCATTACCATCATTGTAATAAGGTTTTATTACCAGTTCAGTTTCAATCCATTTAATAACCATAAAACCATGTTGATAGTGACACTACTTTCATTTGCAATTTTTACTTTGTTTTGTAAACCTTTCCACCTTTTTACTCCATAAAATACTTTAATCATTTCACTTTATTGTGACCATTTACAAAGCATTTGATTCTGTTTTCAATGAAAAACAAAAGATTTGAAGAGATCAAATTCATTTATTGAACTGTTCTGTCAATTTAACACAAAAGAGTAATTGTTGAATGACTTGATTGAACAATTCTGTGCAACAAACTGATCGTCTTTTAAATTTGTTTTTTATGTAAAAACAATGATTTATGTAAAGGGAATCAATTAACTGAAACAACATTCAATTGTTGAACCAATTTGTTACTATTTTCACGCACATCGTAAATATGTTTGAATCATGAAACTGATGAATGGGAACTAATGTCTCAATTAATGTCATAATTAGATTAATTTGTTATGGATGCAAAAAATGTGTGTAAAGGTTGACATGAAGAAAGAAATGAATTGTTTAAAGTTGAAAAGCCGTAGTTCAACATTAATAATTGGTATCAGGAAAGCTTGAAAATAATGAAATGTAAATGTCAATTTACTTTCATTTATTGAGGTCCTTCAACTAAAGCTCAATGTCCTCTAACGCTTTAACGTACCACTTTCACCTTATTTTGTTTTTGTTTTACCTGAATCTTTCAAATGTATATTACCTTTAAACAGGCCTTTAAAAAGTTCAATTTTCATAACGGCAGTCAGTCAATCGAAGAGAAAAAGAAAAAGTTAACGAAAACAAATCAGTTAACCTGTTCAAACCTTTTCGTATCAACTGAAAAAACCTAAACGATGAAGATCCAAGAAAATGACAGCCGTCGATAAGTCTGATCATTCAGATTGATCTGATTCACCAACTATCCTTTATCTTTCAAAATAAACATCCTCAAGTTGCCACCGATGTCAATCTTTTAACTGCACTCATCTTCAATCATAACAGCTCCAATAAAAACCAGCCATAATAAGGTTATTTCCCTGTGTTTCAACTCTGGATTAGTACTAAATATCTCTAAACACTTCTATTATCAGATCATCTTTAGTGTCGTTTGTCCTTTGAGTCCAAGCAATATGTTATGAGATGATTACGAGGTTAACATTTGTAAGCTCATTAGCATACATTGTATCGTACATGAAATGGCTTGTCTGTAAAAGCTGGGTTCACTTTTGTTTCCATCAAGGTGACTTTTCTTATTTTGGTGATTTATCCTTTGTGTTCTTGATTGGGCACACTATTAGTTGTTTGTCTCATTGCGTGATCAAAGTAAATTTGATGTCTACAAATAACAATTGGAAATAAAGATACAAGTAAATGTATTATTGTAATAGCAACAAACATAGACTCACGTAAAGGCAAATTGCAAGCAAACATTACAATCTTCCATATTATTTTTAACCTGGTGGGTTTCAATAGGAATTATATGAATTTAATGAATGCTTATAAACTCATACTTATCATAGATACACAACAAAAATGCTTAATAATATCAAACGAGCAAAAAAGTCCGGGATTGTGGATTGAAAACATCAAGAGACAACAAAATACTAGCGAAGACTAAAAATAGCAGCTTCTTTATTAAGGATTCAAAACAAAGGTCAATTCTAGATTTTAGATTATTTTAGACTCTCAATTGTTGAACACACTTAACCGTCAAATTTTTAATTTCGATGAATCAGTTGTCAGAATTGTTAGTTTGTTTGAGTGAGTGAATTTATTTTGCTTCATTTGGATTAAAATTTGCTCTTTTGTGTGGTAACAATTGTAATTTGATTTAGGTAAAGTTGAATTGAAAACGAGGAAAGTTAATGAGTTTGACAATGAAAGATAATCATTCCAAGTTCAGTTGATAATAACCAATTGATTGGCTGAAATCATCTTCAATCACCTTCTTTCCTCGTGAACTTCAATGATTGACAATCCAAGGAACGAAAAGAATTAGATTTACAGTCAAAAAACTAATATTACATTGAAATAAACCAAGAAATATTAAACTTGTATTATTATGACAGCATAGACTTGTCACTTTGTAACACAATAATAGCAATACAATGTTTCTAGTATGATTACTTTGTAAAATCATGAAGAGATTATTTGATGTGTATTTTTTATTTGATTGAAAATAGATTTACACAGCTTAAATTGTTAATCAGTGGATATGATTGAAATTACATTTTTCTGCTTTGCTTCAAATGTAATTGCCAGATGATTGACTAGCATACATTCAACCTTTTCATTTTACAGTTTCCATTGTTTTTGCAGGAAATGTACATTTACATAACATGGATATCTTTATTGCTGGCATTATTGCTTGAATTAATTTTGAAACTGATAAATGAAATTAAAGCATTAAAAATTAATTCATTGCATGACTCTTTCAACTTGTCATTTCCCTGAATAGCCTTTCCATGCTAACTTGGTGTTTATTATTAACAGCTGCTGTGAAGTTTATTGGCTCGTTTGCATTGAATATCGTTAATTACGGTTTAATTTAGCTACTGTACGAATCGAGATAATCTTGAGATAATATTGGTTGGTTTGGAGGATTTGAACACCAAGGGGACCATCAGATAAACACATTTAAACGATTTGACTTTAACTGAAAACCTTCCAATTGGATAAACAGAATTGGTTGAGTGTGGCTGTAAAAGGATGAGACGGAAAAAGGTAATAATTAGTTGATTTGATTGATGGAGTGTGACACGTGAAAAAATGATATTGGATAATGTTAAACTATGATAAATTGGTGTGGAGAAAGATAATGAACTTGAAATATATTTGAGTGCTGGAAAAAGATGAATACAACAATCAAGTTGTGAAGGAAAAGATGAGAAAATAAAATGATTCTCTTCTTATGAGTTAAGCCTTGAATTGGTCAATTTAAAATGATCATTGTTTGCAAAAGTCAATTATTTGAGAGTTTTACATTTGACAACAATTAAGTCTTACAACAGCAAAAAGGGAAACTAATTAGATGAGAGATTGTGCGAGATGGTTCCACTGATAATCTGGCAAGATTTGATATAAGATGGGTAATGCAAATAGAAATGAAAAATCATTTTTGCGGTGACAGCTTCAATAACACGATTTTTAGACCATTCAATTAGGGTAAAAAAGGATATTTCGTGTTACTGCGAAATCGTAATTTGATTGCCAACCTGAAATTGGAGGAAAAAAGTTTGATAGACCGGTTTGCCTTCAGGGAAAAAAGTAGCTATCGAAAGAGAAAAAGAGACAGCAAGTGTGAAAGACTGAAATGAGAGGAGGTAATGATGAAGAATGAAAGTGAAATTCAGTGGAAATGAGGTAGATAGAAGTTAATGAGAGAGGAAAATAGTGAGTCGGTGAGTGAGAGCAGGAGAATCACAATAATAGAGAAAAGGTGATTTTGTGAATTGTGTCGGGATGAAAATTTTTGCAGGTTCAGTCACCGTTGTTGGCTGGAATGGATGAGATTATAGCAGTGATTCTAGTTGAGTAACTTAAACAAAAACAAAAGAACGCTATTAGTCAAGTGAAGTCAATTGAAATATTAATAAGAATACCTTGTTAATTTTCGTTATTCAATTTTTTCGTGCGTAATTTTCACCTTTTAACGTGTTGATATACGAGATTGTATTCCTTTCTTGGTTTGATCTTGATTTAATCATGTCTACAACTCAGAGTAAACCAATTTGGTTCATCTTTCCTGGTTTGGAAGCTTATGATCCATCACCGTCAGTTTCCATATTGACATTTCCACCTTTTGTTAAATTGTGTAGCTCGTTGAAAGAAAAGACTGGATTCAATTTGATTGAAACAATTACCAGTGAAGGTTCATCGCCAACTCTTGCCACCGTCTTTGCCACCATTACGGCTCTTCAATCGTCTCTCATCATTTTTTTAAAGTCTTTGGGTATTGCTCCTGATGGTTTCATTGGATATGGAATTGGTGAGTTTGCTGCCAGTTATATGGATGGCTGTTATGATGCAGAGACTGCAATTATCTTAGCTCGAACCATTGGACGTAAAATTGATGATTCAGGTTTTCGTCGAGGTGCAATGGCTTTAGTTCATCAAAATGAGTCTGAATTTTCATCCTTTTTCTCCAATTCCGGTGTTTACGTATCTGCTCACAATACCGACAATTGTATAACAATAGCTGGATCTCAAAAGAATGTTCAACAAGTCTTGGAGAAATTAAAAATGGATAAAATTAAATGTTCACCAATTGCAAGTTATTCAACAGCTCTTCATTGTTCCCAAATGGATTATTTAAAAGACACAGCAATGGAAAGCTTGTATCGTCTGATAGATTCACCCAAGCCAAGATCAAATAAATGGGTTAGCACTACGGTTGCAGTAACGGAAGATTGTCTTCGTCTTTCTTGTCCAAGATATTTCCTTCGTAACATTACTTCGCCAATTTTGTTCCGTGAAGCTTGCAATGAATTACCTAGTAATGTTATCATCATCGAGGTTAACTACCGATCGATACTTGAATCCTTCGTTAAATCAAACCATAAAGCACCAGAGTCAATTATATATTTAACAGTACCTTGTTTGGATGATTTGGATAATAATGCCAAGATAGCCTCAACTGGACAACTGTTTGAAATACTAGATAACAATAATACTACATCCACCAACGATTCAATTGGCCTTTCTTCAGATAGACTGCATTTTTTACTTAAAGGTTCCCAAAGCTCTGGAGTTTACGAGGTCAGGTAATCAAGTTTTCCATGTAAAAAGAGACGAGCCAATTGAACAACAGGATAAAAGAGAAGGAGAATGACGAAAAAGTTCAGTTGAAGTAGTTGGTGTTTTGTATAATTAATTTCCATTTTTTTCTTCCTTGTGTGTCAACCTGAAAGATAACTACGATTGCAATCACCAGAAGAGATTGTCTCCAAATTGCTTTATTCCTGACTTCACCCTGAAAGTTTTCCTCCTTTGACTATCACCAATTAATTTGATTGTCCTTTGATTTGTCGACAATCCAGACAAAACGTGAAACACAATAAAAAAAAAGATGATTACAAAAAAGGATAACAACTGAACAGTCAAACTAAATGAACGTATGAAATGAAAAATAGTTATCATTAAAAACTTCAAGAAATGATTTTCTTTCCTTATAAACTTAATCTATGATTTATTAAATTGAAAAAATTCTTGTAATATTAATCGTAAATTGCTTATTTCCGAATTGATGATATTAAATTTCACTTTATTTGTTTACAATTTGTATTTTTAACAGTTTTTAACAATTCTAAACAACTAGCTCCATCTATCAATGGCTTAAGACTAAATTAGCGTGATGAGTAACCGTTCAATCGAACATAAGTTGCTTTAATTTGCAGTTTTCAATTAAATTTCATTTACAACTTCCAATTAAAGTTTTGATTATTTATTTGTTTATTTGATTATTTGTTTATTCAATTTGTTTCGATTGTCAATTTATTGTTTTGTTTCAATTGGAGTTTGAAATTTATAAAATTGATTTACAATGGAAGAAGGTAAGTAGTATTTTTTATTTATTTTAATAGTGCTTTAAGAAAATCTTTGTCGAAAATTTAGCTTTATATACAAATTGATATATTGATTAAATTATTTTTATTTTTTTATTTTATTAAGAAATCACCCAATCAGCGGAATGTTTCGAGCAAACTCAAAGAACCAATTATTCAAGTCAATCAAGTGTACCAAGCTCCGAATTTGAAGATGACATGACAATAGACGATATACTTGGAAGTTTTTTACACTCGGTGGAGATCTGTGAACAATCTAGCGAGGACCAGGAAAAATTTCTTGATAAAATTTTAGCTTCCCAAGAACCGTCAGAGCCCGATTGCTTGCGCCAATTACAACTATTTATTGAAAGAGAAAGTTATAAAGTGATTGATCTCACAGAATCGGATTCAAACGGGGAACCGTGGCAAAAAACAGAACAGTGGCCAAACGAGGCACAGTGGCCAAACGAGGAACAGTGGCAAAACGTGGCAGATGAATTTAAGATAAAGTTGGAAGCTAAAGAAGAACCGAAAGATATTGAAGATTTTGAATTATTCAAGAAACCATCTTCTTCAAAATCAAAAATTAAGAGGGAAATGAGTGAAGAGGAAAGACACAGAGAAAAGAGCAAAAGAAAGTACAGGGAAAGAGCTTATTATAAAGAAAGAAAGATAAAATTATTGCCAAAAAAGTTTAACTTACGCCCAAGAGCCAATCACTATTGGAACGAAGAAAATATTCTTTATATTAAAACGCAAGAAAATATATATTCTTACTGGGAGACGCATAAAAAATCTAAAACCCCATGTTTCAGACAGCATAAAAAAGAGTCTAAATAATGATCTAAGAGAACATCTAAAAAGAAGTTTAAAAAAAAGTTCAATAAAAGTTTCATTTCATATGAGTTTTGTTTATTTGATATACAAAAAAGGAATATAACTTATGTTTTTAAAACTTCAATCCTTAATCAAAATTCTTATATATGAGTACATTTGATAATATAATAACCGCGTTGATAAACAATAGTTGAGTTAGTTTACTTTTCCTCGCTTGTCGCTGTTTCAGTAATGCTATTCGAGAAATGAACTCTTCTGTTATAGTTTCCAGTTTCAGATTCAGCTTCATTCGATTGTATTGATAATTCCAGAGCTGGTGATGGATTGTAAGTTGGCAAGCTTTTGAGAATACCTTTACAACAGATGAATGATGTTGTAATTAAGTTCCTTTGTTTCAAAATTATTGTAGATGATTGTCTGATGGCTTGTTCGAGATCGTTCAGAAGTTTAACTGACTCTGATACATTATCTCCATCAGCTTCATTATCAGATGAGAAGGGTAGTGAGCTTTGAATACCATTTAAATTGGTTTTAATGCTGGATAATATTTTCTCTAACAGTGGAAGTTCAGTGATACAACCTGATTCCTCAATGACTTTGATAATATTTTTGGTATAATCAATAATTAAGGAATAAAGTAGATTAAGGTATTGATAATTTTCTGAGTGCCACAAGAATTGTAACTCATACATTTTGGTCATGGTGTTCTCACCATTATGAAATTCATGCCATATTTTGAATTTCTTCATTACTTGCTGTAATTCATCAAGCAGTTCAATTGATGTTTCCAAAAGAGATCGGATGGGTTCACTTTTTTTGGTTACAAAGGCTTGATGGGACATTGATGAAACGTTCATTAGAGATTTGGATACCTGGTCAATAACAGTATGCAGAGTAACGGAAAATTGTGTTGAGCTTCCTTTGGCAAGATTATCTTGAACATCTTCCATAAGGATTGTCCAAACTTTCTCTTCTAAGGAAGAGTTAACTTCGAGTAATCGTTTTCCGATGAGGAAAACAAGTTTCATTAGATATCTTTGTGCTGTTCTTTTAGCATTCGATCCTGAGTCATTGAGTTGATTGATAGAATCTTCAGCAGACTTGAAAAGCTTTGTTAATGTCTGTTGATAAGAAATAGCTGATTCTGTTGGATAATTAGCCAGCCAACACCGAGATAGCTCAAACAGATTTGAGAGACTTAGAAAAAGTTCGACCATTCCCTTGAAATCAGGTGATCGTGTATTCAAGGAATCAAGTCCTCGATAAACATTGTCACAGATTTGAATAATTCTTGATCCAAAAGAGCATTTCACGTCGTATAATTTATCTCTTCTTTCTTGAGCACTAGTTAGCATTTTCCATGATTGACACATATATTTGATAAGAGTAGATTCAGTCAATTCTTCATTAGATTTCTCTTCAGCCGGTTCTTCCTCTAAAGGCATAAGTTGACCGCAAAAAGTCATTTCATCGAATGAATCTTCCTTAACACCTTCCATGAATTGGTCAACAGGCACATTGTTGAAGATTTTACCCAAATCACTCAAGAGATTGGATCTTTTTAATCGGAAAGTTGGTGATACGACTTCTTTTCTGGGTAATTTAGGTGTGGTTACTATACTAAGTGAGTTTTCTTTGTTGGTAGTCTTTAAAGTTTCATTGATAAGAGGTTTGATCCCCGAAAGTTGAGGAACTTGAATGATTTCACAAACTTTATCTTCGATACGATCGTCTGTCTTGTTCTGTTCATGTTCATGTGAAACTTTAGGGCTATCAACTTCAGCAATGACAGGCGTAAAAGTTACATTGATGGGACTCAATTTTATTGTTGATAAAGACTTGTTAACGGATAGAGGACTTGATTTACGTCGACCAGGGCTTTTAAGTGCAATCGGTCGTATAGAATCTGTTAATTATTCAAATAAATCAAAGGATAAAGTATTAAGAATGAAAAAAAACAAGTAAAGGTAGGGTGAATAGTGAGGGATAAGACAAACAAATACAGTCAAAATAACATGCTATATTTGATAAATAGGGATTAGATTGGTCAAGGGTAAGTTAATCAAGGGGAAATGGTAAACAATCTAGGGAATGTGCAACAAAAGGAGCATTACAAACCATGGCGTGCAGGATTAACTTCACCAGAAACATCAACAGGAGTAGGAATACAATTAATATGATACTGACTTGAGGTTCTCCTTACACTGGGCGATGAAAGGTCTGCCAATGATGGAGTTGACTTCCTTTTAAGTCGTTCACTCATAACTCGAGCAATCTAATAAATCAAACAAACAAATAAAAATTAATTTAACAATCCCAATTAAGTACAACAAAAATTTAAAAATCCAATAGTTATCTTAAGTGATACAATTTTTATTTGTGCCTAAAGTAGGTACAGGATTCAGGAAGTACCACTGGTGTGGTCTCCTTGCAGCTTTTGTTGGCGCCGCGGGAAAATCAATTTAGTAGGGTTTTTGAGTCAATTACATTTGTATGTTTTGAATGAGGGGAAGTGAAAGGTGTACAATTTAAGAAGGGATTGGTGGTGATTTTGATGAGGGTTTGGTAAGATTATGAAATATTTCATTATGAAAGATCTTTTCTAAGAGTTCTTTACAGAGTTCTGGTTTTAAGATACAAAGTTGAGGTACAGTAATATTGTTTTTATATTTTTGGTTAATTACTGATTCTAGTCTTTTTCTGGGTTCTGAGTATTCTGTACACTGTGCTATCCAGTGGATATTGTCAGGTTTCTCTGACCCACAAGAGCAGATGGTTTCAGTACTAATAAAATTGTAGTAGCCTAATGAGAAAATATTGAGTCTATTTAGTTTTCCAACAGTGTTGAGTAGTTTCCAGGTAGGTAAGATGTATTTTAGATTTTTGTGGCTATTTCTTTTGATATTGTCTTGCCAGATGATGTTGGTAATTTGTTGTGCATATTCAGTCGCTTGTAGTTTGTTGTTCCAGGAACTGCAGTCAGATCGGATTGTTGGGTGAATGTCCTTGAATTGGTCATTGTTCCATTTGATTGCTTGTGATACGTTTATGTCCAGGATTTGTTTATATCCTGTTCTGACGATTGTTTGCCAGGCAGGTGTGATACCCAACATCGCATAGGCACTGAGTCTGTTTTGGAGTGGTTTGATATTAAAAAGTCTTGAAAATCTACAGTGAATGGTTTTGTCAATTTTCTTGCAAAAAGTTTTGTTTCTGATTAGTGGTTTTAGAAGTAAGGTTGAGTAGGGTAGGACTGTGCTAATTATTAGGGCATTGATGATGGTTTTAAGAGTATCTGAGGGAAAGGTTTTAAGGAGGTTGGGTGAAAATGTGATTTCATTAATTCTGGATTCTAGCTTGTCTATAATTTTGTCAGTGTCTAGTTTAAAGGAGTCTATGAATTTGACAGGTAGGCCAAGGAGGTTGCCATGATCTGAGGTATGGATAGTGGTGTGTTTTTTCATGGTTTCCATTTTTACATGTTTGACAATGATGTGCGATTTTTGACTTGAAATTGAGAGTCCAATTTCATTGAAGTATTTGTTAAACATGGTTATGATGCTATCAGCTGCCTTAGCCGTTCTTTGGCAGTCCTTTTCAATTGTTGTGTGTTCCAGTCTGTAACCTTTGATAGTTACAAAGAGATCATCCGCGTAGATGTTGATATAATATGTTGGAGCCATAGGATCCACTCTTCCATAGCTGGGGTCTTTGTTTAGGAAAGGGGTCATTTTTTTAAGTACTGAGTTTAGGCCTATGATGAAGAGTTTGGGGCCCAGGATCGAACCTTGTGGGACACCATTTTTCATCGGACAGGACCACGTTGAGTTTTGATGTTCAATTAGACAGTATCTGTCAATGAGGAAGCAAATTATCAGTCTTAGTATATTGATGTTTACTTTGCCATTAAGTTCATTAATGAAAGACGTATGTCTGATGTGGTCAAATGCACCAGTTATGTCAGATTGAAGGACAGCATTATTGTAGTGATCCTTTTGGTTGAAAATGGACAATAGACATGTCGAGATCGATCTCCCAGGTAAGTACGCATGTTGA
The DNA here is from genome assembly GCF_039701765.1 of Tetranychus urticae. Classification (NCBI taxonomy): domain Eukaryota; kingdom Metazoa; phylum Arthropoda; class Arachnida; order Trombidiformes; family Tetranychidae; genus Tetranychus; species Tetranychus urticae. Next base: position 15,055,698 of record NC_142958.1, on the reverse strand, counting down.
TAGAGAAAAGTCTCTGTTGGAAATGCTTTAGATAATTCATTATTGATGTAGGTCTCAAGTATTTTACTGAAGACATTTGTGCACTGTATTAAACGTGTCCTGATACCATCACTTTTAGGTAATATAACACCTCTTGACATTTTCCATGCAAGAGGGAAGTAGCTATTGTGTATTAATGTATTGTATAGGTTAATGAAGTATTCGGAGTTGTTGGTAATAAGGTAAGATGCTGTTGTTTTCTTGATGGAGTCATTGCCAGGAGCCGAGTTTTTGATTTGTTTGGTGAGGTTGGTGAGTATTTCCTTATTTATATACAATTTGTCAGGTTTTCGTAGCTGAATTTTGATTTTCGGTTGTTTCGGTGTTTCGTCTTTGTTGTAATCAGAAAGGAGATTTAGGACATTGGTGTTGAAGTTTTGGTTGGGTTCGTTTTTTCCTCGAAGAAGGGAGTTAATTTTTTTCCAGGTTACAGTAGGATTCAGTTTGATGTTATATTGAGTAGCCAACTTCTGTCTCATATGGGTATGCATGTACTTTTTAATGTACTTGATCTGGAGTGCCAGAAAGGTTGCATCCTTCGAGAGTTTGATTGCTTTCTTGAGTGTTTTGATCAATTTATTCATCGATTTGTAATTTTCCAAAATTCGCCATGGCGTTTTGATTTGTTGTTTAAATGTTGATTCATTGTGAATGCGTTTAGAGTCATTGTTTAGGTTGAGAAGTGAGAGATCAAGTTTTGTGGAGTCTTCAAAGGCCAACGGGTCTTGTTGTCTCTTGATGAGTTGGTCAAGTTTATCATTGTAAGATGCAATATTTAACGCTTGGTTATACTTTTTTCGAGGTAATTTTTTCCCCAGTTTAATCCATAAGGACATGCAGCGGTGATCTATCTCAGTATCGAAGAGTTTGGTCGTGATTTTAGGATTGCCATAGAGGTTGGTGAGATTGGTTGCAGCTATGTCAATCCAATGTTCGGATTTGTTGACTGCATGTATGTAAGTATAGTTAGAAGGATCAGGTTTTATAGCAGGATGTATATGTAGTTCTTTAAGAGCACGAGCCAAGATATTACCCTTTTCAAGTTTTCTCGGTGGAACTATGTATGACCAAGTAGAGTGTGATGCATTGGCATCACCGGTGATAACAATCGGAGAGTCTTTATAGCCTGAGAGTGTCTTATGGAGTGCGTCGACTTCATCTTGATATTCTTTGTTGGTAGTTGTTGGATGTATGTAGAGATTGACCAGTGTAATGGCCTTTTGATTGATTAAGGCTCGGCACACTATGATGGCTCTACCAATACGATGAGTGGCAAGCAGATTGTCCTTATCAACGATCGTTGCACTTCTTCCATTAACTATAACTTGTTTTTGATTTGTTATTGAGGCAAAAGCCGCTATCATGTTGGCTTCTTGTAGGTGAATCGCGTCAGCATGATTGTTATTAATTATATTGTCGCTGGTGGTATTTGTTGAGTTATTACAATTGTGAGAAATTATTTTGATCATTTAAAAATTGTAATCCCAATCAATGTAGCTGATGAGTCTATTGACTTCATTCTTGTATGTAGTACATTGGTTAGATCTTTGTTTATGTTTCAAGTTCTTGAGTCCAGCGTTAGCACAGAGTAGACAGATATTGTCATTTGGTGGGAGACATTCTTTATGCGGGTGAAGCAGAGGACATGTCTCACAGGTCTTTTTTGTTGTACAATGTTTGGTGGTATGTCCGGTCTTGTAACAAGTGTTGCATGTTTTAACGTAAAAATTGTCTCTGAAAGGTATGCTTTGTCCGCCAGAGTGAACTTTGCCACGCTTTTCAATTATTGAGCGATTGTCAGAGGATAATCTGGCAATAACTTTGGTTTTACTGTTACCATATCTGTCAGTATATTCAATCTTAGCAACAAATTTGCATTGACCATTTGGATTTAGGCTGTTTCTTTGAATAAAATCTTTTTCCTCCTCAAATTGGTCCGTATTCAATACGAAAGATATTTGTGGTAGGAGCTTTGGTGGTTCACTGATTTCAAAGTTTTCCTTGATTGTTGTTTCTTTCAGTTTGTTGTTAATTTTGTTAATGATTTTCGAGTCAGTAGATATCATCTTGACAGCTTTCTTCGTTGAGAAGACCTTGTCCACAATCAATCCCTTGTCTGCTTTTATTATATTGTTGATTTCCGTATTGATTTCATTTATAGTTGTTTCACCTTTGGGTTGGATAATGATTAATTTTGAAATCTCTTTCTTCTTTACTTTGTCAGCATAAGTTTCAATGGAGGAGCTGTGAGGACAAGCAATCGATTCATGGGCAGCTCTAATTTCCTTTGTTAGGACCAGTTGATCCACCATAAGTCGTAGTTGTTCAAAGCGTCCAGTCACATTTTCTCCGTTGTCACGAAGGCAGGCAGTAGTAAGTAGGCTTTTAACATATGTTTCCATCACCTTTAGCTGGTTTTTTAATAGCTCAGATTGAGTTACCACGAGGTCCGGGTCACCCATTTTAGTATACTCGTTGAGACGTGAGAAGAATGACTTTTAGGCCAGTTCTCTTTTGTCAGTTAGATGCAGGATAGAAGTGTATACTTTGATAGTAATAAAAATAGATGTAAGACACTGAAATTAGTTAATTAATTAGGTTAATTAGCAATCAAAAATTTTTACAAGATTTAACCGCGTTTACCATAGTAACGACTAAACTTTTCATTTTGGTTCTCGTCGCTCATTGGCTGATTTGAATTGTTACCGCGCCATCTGGTGGTTCTATTTGTTGATAAAATGTTACGAAAAATTATCGCCATTACTCAATTACTAACAAAGTTCATTCGAAGTTGAAAGTAACTGTTACATTAGTGATTCATTTTTTTGTTTCAGTTATTATTTATTGTTTATTTTTATAATGTTTTATCATACACTTGTTTTAGGCAGGAAAGGACCTCTTGCTAAAGTTTGGTTAGCTGCTACTTATCGGAAAAAGTTGTCCAAAAAAGATATAATCAATGTCAATGTTGCTGAATCAGTTGAAGCCATTCTTTGTTCCCGGGTTTTAATGTCTCTACGACTCTCTTCTCATCTTTTATATGGTATTAGTTATCTGTTTAATCAACAAGTTTCTTACTTACTGTCTGATGCTTTGCAGTATGCCTATCATGTTCCACAATTTATTGAAGAACAAGGAATCGATTTGCTCGACCAATCAACCCGTGATATCAATTTGAGTGATGATAATTTAGATTATGAGTTGCTTCCTGAGAGTTGTGGTGCCTCTGAGTTCAAAATAATAAATGCTACAAAAACTCGTATTTTAGGAGATTTAGCTGAAGTTATTAGTGAAGAGTTTGAGAGTTTAGATGTTCTCAGAAATGACAATCTTCTAAATGAATCAATTCACACGGATGAAATCCTGTTTGAAGACAGAGTTTTCACAGATGATGGCTTTGGTGGAAATCTGGATCAAGATCCTACAACCGTTTTCGATATTCATGCACCATCAACGAGTAAAGCTGCCAAGAAACGTTCAGGTACGTTATGGAACACTTTTTGTAATTATGAAATGCTAATTGAAATGTATATTGAAAAATTTTCACAGGTCGATCACAAGAACCAGTGCAAGACGAGCGTCAGGAGAATATTGAAGAACATCATCCGACTGTTGATGATAACATAACTGAAAATATTGAAAATCTCGGGGCTGGCCCTGATATTGTTGTTGACTTTTTTGATTTACCAACACAACCAACTCCTGCTCCTGATGTACAAGAAGACCATCCAGAGCAGCCTTCTGACGAAGCTTTAAATGTTGACAATCTCGAACCGGTGGCCGGTCCATCAATGGAACAAGCTCGACGAACTAGCACTTCTAGATATTCAAGATTGGAATTGAATGACGAGGAATTAGTTTTAGAACCACTTGACGAGTCACATAAACGAGCTAAAAGAAAGAAAGCTAACATAGTATTGATTGATGAAGTCACTTCTATACCACGAGCTAGAATGATGGGAAATTTTCGTGATGCCTCGGAAACTAGTGGACGTGAACGTGCTCCTTCTACTAAATTTTTAATGATGACAAAGGCAAGCGGAACTGATACAGTTTTGTTGAACAATCCATCTACTAAATATGTATCGTCAATTGCCTTAGCGGTGAGTAAAATTCGAATTGCTGCAACGTTCTTTAATTATTTTACATTCTAATTCTATTTATGTGTCTTCGTTCGATAGCTTTTCAAATCATGTCTCAAAATGGAATCAGATAGTAATGATGATGATGATGATTTACTTCCAACCCAAGACGCAAATCCCACCGATGCTGCTCCCGATCAAGAAATCCCTAATGAAGAATTGCCTAGTGTTTTATTTGAAGAGGAAATAAATGATTTACCTCCACCTGATATACCTGAGGAACCAATCCCTGAAGTTCCAGTAGTGGAGCAAGAAAAAGCAACAGAAAGTGAGCCGACTGCTAGAGTGGGCCTGAAAGAACCTGTACCTGAATCGCAATCTTCTCAACCATCTCAGGAAAGAGGCAGCCAACGTCGCAGAAAACGTCGACGTTTATCTCAAGAGCAAGCTCGTAGAGGAACTATATATGAACCAGAGATTTTACCCAGAGAATCCATCATTGAATTTGAAAAAACTCACATGGATGTTGATCCACCCGAAGAAGAAGTTCCGCTCTTTTCACAAAGCCAATCAGAATTTTCATCTACACCCGAAGAAGGGATTTTGTCTCAGCTATCTCAGAGTCTATCTGAACCTGTCTCCTTTTCTCAGTTGACTCAAGATTGCAACAGGAAAAAGGTGCATATCCGTTTATTTTATTCATTATGTTCGTTGTTTATTGTGTCCATTTGTTTTCAATTTAATCTAAAAATATTTTTCTATTTCTCAGGCTGCTTTGACCTTTTTCCAGCTTTTGGCTCTTCACAAAAGATGTGTAATCATTCTCGCACAAGAACAATATTATGAGGAGATTTACATATCAAAAGGACCCAACTTTCGAGGTACTCTTGATGTTTATTAGACATGGAAAAATCGTTCACGTAAACTGGTCATTTTTGTAAAATTTCCTATCAAATGTTCAAACGACAAAAGTGAATTTTCTAATCAAATATTTTACTTTATTTTTCTTAAATTCTTCAATTTATTCCCTGTTTAACATCAATTTTTATTTAACTTTTAATTGAGTTAAAAAGTTAAAATTTTTTGTCACTTCTTAATAAAAAAACATTAATTGTTATTTAATTCGTTCCTTTAATTTTAATTAACACACATGGAAATAGGTTTCAATTCAATTCATTTTTGCCTCATTTACTTACGCGACTCTTCCACAAGATGGCTCTGTTATCTGTGAATCGCTAAGGAAACGGAAGTAGTGCTGGTTTTTTAGAGTTGTTGAATTTGCTTGTGTCGGGTTATTACACATTGATTGTTCATCTATTTATATTAGTTGGTAATTTTAATTTAATTTAATTAATTAATTTATCAAGATGGAAGACGATAGTGCAGCCGCCGATTTAAAGAAAAAACGTCAGTTCAGGAAATATTCATACCGAGGAGTTGATTTGGATCAACTTTTGGATATGGAAATGTAAGTAGTTTCACATTGTAACAGTGATTATAGTTTATTCCTCTTATTTGATGTTAATTATCTTTTTCTTATTTTTTCAGGGCTGATCTTAAAGAACTCTTCCATGCTAGAGCTAAACGTCGACTCAACCGTGGATTGAAGAGAAAACAAATGGCTTTATTGAAGAAATTGAGAAAAGCCAAGAAAGCCTGTGGTGAATTAGAGAAGCCAGAAATTGTTAAAACTCATCTTCGTGACATGCTGATTTTACCTGAAATGGTTGGATGTGTTGTAGGAATTTACAATGGTAAAACTTTCAACCAAGTTGAAATTAAGGTAAGATGGTTATATTGCAATTTTAGCGATATCCAATCGCATTCATTATCTAAAATGATGAAAAAAATCACGAAATCATTCGCGGTTTCCGCCAGAAGTTAATTCTTATGATGGTCCTTCCTATCTGAATCAATTTCTTGCGTTCAAGTTGAAACTTTTTGGTGAATGTTTATTAATTCTAGTCTTTTTTCTCCTTTTCTGTAACCTACAGTCAGAAATGATTGGACATTATCTCGGAGAGTTTTCAATCACATACAAACCTGTTAAGCACGGAAGACCCGGTATTGGTGCTACCCACTCTTCAAGATTTATACCTCTCAAATAGAGAAATTGTTCAATAAATTTTCAATTCAACTTTCTAAGAATTAACTGTTCTTGACTAATTGAATATTTTCGGGAAAGTCAACTATGAAAATTGTAAATTACTAGATGAGTTGGTACGAATAAACTCAATTCTTCCAAAAATACCTTCATTAGGCTGCTCTATTTGCTTTACAACTTGAATATTCCTAACTTTGTCATCATTTTAAACGATATTTTATAATTAGTGACAAACTATGTTGATGAACCATCTAATCCAGTCTGATTTTAATGCCCTTTGATCTTTGTCGTCCAGTTTAGAGTAATATTCAGATTAATATCAATCAACATTTCCGCGTTATGGGGCATTCATGTTTCTTGTAAAAACTGTAAAAGTCGACCAGAAAATAAATCTCATGAAATTTGTAAAATTTCAATTAAAGTTAATTTGAAAATTTGCTTCCGAATAGATAAAGGTGCCATCTATGATAATAATAACTCCCAATATAAACATACAGCTAGCGTCTTATTTCTGTTGTTACTTTGCCATTCAATACAATTGGTTAATTTTGTGTGATTTTTTGCTTTATTTTTCTTTCAAATTATAATTTATTTGTTTATGTTGACTAAAATCTATATATTTGTGACCAACAGTTAATGAGATTATCTCTTTTGTTTGCTTCAAGTAAGATTGAATTTTTGAGGACTGTCTAAAGATATAAAGAATTTCGTTTTGAAAAGAGGATACATTTCTTGAGATAGCTTTTCTTTTCTAGCTATTCCTCGATTAACTAATTTATTGAATCAGCCTTATCATCATCGTCATTATCGCCAACATTTAAAGTTTTGTGGCAACCTAATAGTGTGTTATTTGAAATCCGGTTAATTTAATTGTGAACTCTTAGTGGATAGTGCTTCAGCTGTTTTCGCCTCACTGGTAACCTAAAATAAATATCGAATAACAGTATGAGTTGGGACAACAATATTGTTTCAGCCAATATTAATAGGCAAATTCAAGATAATTCAAGATTGAAATTTGAAAGAAAATTCCACCTCACCGATCGTCTCATTAAGAGACTTGGAATGATACACGAGCTTAAGGTTTGTTCTCAATTCTTTTTGCCTTGATTTATTTCCAATACCATTTTTTGTTTGAACTTTACCTTACCCTTACTTGCTATGGTTACTTTATCCTTTATTGCTTGCTCTTTACCTTCCTGTTCTTGAAGAATTATGCAAATTTTATTCTCAATCAATTCATTTTGTATTAGATAATGAAGCTTAAAAAACAAACAGAGCATAAGCTCATGGTTTTTCTAAACCCGAGACAGCAATCAGGCTTACCGTGATGAACCGGTTACTGTGCATGGCTTTGATAGAGTATATTTAACTCTTTATTAATCTACTCATTTAATTATCTACGCACTTAGACTAGCTAAAATTAGAATATTAGCCAATGGTCATCTCTTTTTTCATTCGATTTTTACATAATCTAGTATTTCATTAGAGTGATGAAATACAATGCTAGTCTTTTATTGTTATGTTTTTTAATGCTCTCATTGATAATTTTTTCCCTCTAGGAGCATACAAAATGTGTGAATTGTTTGGAATGGCACGATTCAGGGCAGTAAGTACTCATTTTGAATACATCTTTGCTCTTTAAAAAACATTACCACTAAAAGTACTTTTCTTTGGTCTACAGATTTTTAGCCAGTGGATCCGATGATTGTAACATAGTTTTATGGAATCCTTATAAAAGAAAATGTGTTAAAACTATTCAAAGTGGACATACTGGAAATATTTTCTCTGTAAAATATGTTAAATCACCTTCTGGAAACTGTATTGCCAGCGGTGCTGCTGACGCTGTTATCCGAGTTCATGATATGGTTGCCTCTGAATGTATATTGAATTGTACATGTCATACAAATCGAGTAAAAAGACTGGCCACTCCATCCAATGAACCTAATGTCTTTATGTCAGCAGCAGAAGATGGTTTTGTTTTGCAGTTTGATCTTCGAGAGAAACATTGGTGCTCTCAAATTTGCAACAATGTGTTAATTAATTTAACAAGTCACATTAGTCCCTCTGCAGAAGTCAAATGTATATCAATTAATCCAGTACAACCACATTTGTTAGCAATTGGTGCTAATGACCCTTATATCCGCCTTTATGACAGAAGAATGATCTCCTTAACTCAAGCAAAGGTAATTAGAAACAATATGCAAAATATATCGAGTCTAATATTTGTTCAATTAATTTTATAGCATCCACCATCTAGCTCAATTAGTTTCCTTATGTCCAGCTTTGGGCGAGCGGCAAATCAACAGCAAGAAAATGACGATCCCTCATGGGTTCCTCCACCATCAAATTTACCTCATAATTGTGTCCAATACTTCATCGCTGGTCATCTACATTCAAAGAAAAAGCCGGCTGTAACGTGTACATATGTATCATTCAATTCTAAAGGGAATGAACTTCTGGCCAATCTCGGTAGTGAACAGATATACCTTTATGACATAAACAAAGTTCAGACATTACACAGTTACTATCTTCCATCATCAACTCAAACGACAGTCTCTTCTAAAAAAACTAGCTCAACATCTAATAAAAATTCAACCAATGGTACTTGTGAATACAACGGAAAAACCAATGGAACGAAGAACCAGCCCACAGCTAAAACTAAAAATGGCTTCCATCGGCCATCTAATCTTAAATATTATAGTGTTTATGGGGTTAAGCAATTACTTCCACCTAAAGTCCAGCTGATGAAGGAACAAGCTAATGAGCGATTCGATAAGGGAGACTATATCAATGCTGTTTGGCTTTATAATAAAGCAATCGTCCATTGTCCAAATGCGGCTGTTCTTCATGGTAACAGAGCAATTGCTTTAATGAAGCGAGGTTGGGATGGTGATGTTTATGCAGCTTTAAGAGATTGTTACAAGGCTCTTGAGCTAGATAAAGGCTATTTTAGAGCTCATTTTCGCATGGCTCGTTGTTTAAGTGAGTTAAAAAGATATAAAGAAGCTCATGAGTGTTTTGAAAAGTTCAAATCAACATTCCCAGAAGAAGCTAAAGATCAATCATGTTCTGAATTGGAGAAACAAATCAAAGATTGCTTGGAAAGATTAAAAGAACGTGAAGAAGCTTCCACATCATCCAAAGGAGAGTGTTTAAGTGCCTCTGAACTTGATGATGCAGAAGAAGCTGCAGTGACAGCTTTTGTCTCGTCATCATCTTCATCTTCATCATCAGCTCCAAGAAATTTATCATTCAATTCAAGATTACCTAATCTCAACGAAAAAGAGATCACTTGGAGAGCAAGAGCAGCCGATTTCAAGCAACGCTTTTGCGGCCATTGTAACACAACAACTGACATAAAAGAAGCAAATTTCTTTGGAAGGTTTGTTTGATCATTCAAATCAAAAATCTAAATCTTTAATTTTTATCATCGATAGACAATTTGAATGAAAATTTTTATTACATTCATTGATTTTTACTTCAAATTTTAAAGTTTCAACCTCTTTAACATTTTTTATATAATTTTGTTCTTTTCAGAGATGACCAGTATGTTGTTGCGGGCTCTGACGATGGTAATATATTTATTTGGGATCGCAAAACGACTAACATCGTGCGTGTCTTAAAAGCAGATGAGGCCGTAGTTAACTGTTTACAGCCTCATCCTACCGATTGTCTTCTTGCCACTAGCGGGATTGAAAAAACTGTCAAGTTATGGGCTCCTAAACCTGAGGTTAGTTGAACGTTGATTTATGCGTTGTTTTAGTTTGACACCCGATACAATTATAATAAGTAGAGTTAGATTTACCTGAATAAGGCCGTTTTGTGTGGCCTCTTTTTGTCCATTGATTGTTTAAAAATCTCATTCAAAAGTTTAATTTGTCAGCCTCACTCAGCCATGTTTTTTAGACTTTATTACTTTATAAGACTCGTGTTGATCAACGATAGTTTGTAAAACACTATTAAGATCAGAATAATCAGCTTCATTATACAATTAGTATCACCAAATCTTAATCAACTTTCAATGGACATCTATTTAAATGCAGGTCAAGAATCTCCCCTTTCTTGCTTCAAATTGTCATTTATTCACCATTTCAGCTTTCTAATTGACATTTCAACTGTAATTGGTTCGCATCATTTATTATTTATCTGCTTACTAAGTGCAGATAATACATTAATTTTGTTACAAATAACAATAACAAGTATATAACGCTTCAATTGATCGCTTTTAACCTTATCTCTTAAAAGCTATTCAAAGCTGAAACATACCTGAAATTACATTCACATTAATTTGATATTGATCTTCAAGTTCTAATGATCAATCTTTTCTTTCTCTCCTTTCTTCTTTTATTCATTGTACTCCTGTCTCAGGATGGACCTGATAGCGTCGAACCCACTGAAGTAGAAGATATCAACGAAGCTGCAAGCTCAAATCAGAAGCTTATGTATGAAAATCAAACTGGCGAGTTGGCAATTTATAATATGGGCTATCGATTTAGATTTGATTCAGACAACTCTGAATATCCCGAAGAGCTAGTTCAATGTAGAGCTAGTTAAAGATATCCCATCTGATGCACGCTCACAAACGCGCTTATATTCAGTTGTTATAGCTAAAGAACTATATTTATCTAAAAAGCCAACCAACACCTCTGAATGATCTTCTCACAACCAATCCCGACACAACTATAAATATCACCATAGATTTTGTTCCTATGTTGTTGCAAGTTGGAATCATTTAGTGAAAAACAAGCGTAAAAATAGATTCATTGATATCATAAAGAATGTTTAAATATATTGACTTTGGGTTAAACAAAAACAATCTTTCCTAATTTTAAGTTGTATTTTTTTGTTTTTTTTGTATTAATCTGAAAACACATCAAACACAAGTCCTGAAACCAATGAACCAAATTTTCTTGATGTTACACTACAAATTCTAATTCTATTTTCATTTTGTTTTTCTCTCTCATTCATCACATGTTCATTGTCATTCACTCATTATCCTTTTTCAATCTTTCCATCCAATCTTTTATCATCTTCCATGAAACATGCATGGGTTCTTTAAGAAACTCAACAGAGGATCTTGTCAATTCATGCATGATCTTCAATGATAACAACAGTAAAGCCTAATTATCTTGTTAATGGCAAACTGCTATTATAATGAGAGTCGAAACTGTGCATAATTTGAAACATTCAACTTACAAGATTAATTAATTGTAAAATAAATCATTTGTCAATTCCCTCTGTTTCATTGGTAACAAAAATACTAATTGATTTGTATTTCTTTCTCTCTGTTTCCACTCACAAAACCAACCTTTTGGCCTCATTATTATGTCTCTCTTTAGTGCATCAGTCCGTCAGTGTTATTTGGAATGGTTACTATTACTGTGATAATCAACTTAATCACTTACGGTATTTTATTTTTGCATAACTTTTAGTAGTAAAATTAGTTCTAGATTTATTATTAAATTAGTTCCTAAGGGCTACTTACCTATTGATTACAATAATTGAACAACATATCGTCTCTTTGGTACGCTTCATTTATTTTCAATTTGATTGTATTTACATTTTTTCAAAAATATTATTTACGGTGGAAAATATTGACATGTAACTCTGTCGGCTTGGAAAGACAATTAGTTCAATAATAAAGAGTATATATTAGCAAAAAAGGCAAGAAAATTAAAATTTTCATAACAAAAATATTGATCAGATGAATTAAAAAGTTAATGTAAAAGTATTTTTACGCCGAAAAAAAGGTTTTGTTCACAAAAAATTAGTAACTAGACGTTAGCCAAAATAAATGGTCAAAGTAATATTGATGACATTTTTGATTGAGATGATGACACAAAATAATGATGATATAAAATATTACAAGTACCTTGTTTTGAAAAACCCTGTTATGCTGTTATAAGGAATGTTATACGTGAAGTCGGTTACTTTAGAGTCTTGGCGACGTTTTGAGTACATTGGTCGACTAAATTTGTGTGCGTGTCCTAAGTCCAGGGGAGAAGAGGGATGATGATGGATATGATGATGTAAAGAGGTGTGATAAGGTGAAGCCACATCTTTGTAAGGTGTTCTTGGTAATAAACCATCCATAGAGCCGGATAATCCTGCAGCAACAGCGACTGATCCATCGGGATCTACGGTATCAACCATATTGGCATCAATTGGAACAGTAGCAAATCTCATCCTTGGTCCTACAGCGGGTTGTATCTCCATTGGTATTTGATCATGTAATCGGTAGCCGGAAACTTCGTCGCTACTTTGTTCATCAACATACTCTCTATGGTCATCATAGAGACCAGAGTCAGCAGGAGTATGTTTATTGTAGTGTCCATGTTTGAAGGAATGTTGACCACGATCTTTATGGACAACTTCATGAGAAGGTATTCTTTCAGCATCATAACCGTTGAAATAGACATTAGCTGAATCTTCACTACCAGTTCCTGGTTCATTTGTCTCCACTTTTGCACGGAAACCTTTCTCATCGGCAACATAACGAACAATACGCAGACGACCATCAACATCACGTATTCCATATGAACCTTTTAAACTTTTAGCGTCTCCGCTTTCTTTACGGAAAGCTTGAGCACCATCTTTATCTTTAACATCATAACCAAAATCATATCGATGACCATCAGAATCATAATGTTGTCCAAAATCAGGGTCAGTTTTACGAGAAGCATCATCTCGTGCACTTAACGGGGCAGGTGAAATATCATCTCTTGAGCTAGATGAACGAGACTTGGGTGGATGGGAATGGTAATCACGATGATCATTGTCATGGTTGTCATTTGATTCATAACTACTCAAAGGCTGATTGCCTCGATGGTGATGATGATGGTGATAAGATGAGCCACGGTAAGCTGATGAAGCACGGCTTCGATAATCATCTTCTTCATAAGATGATGGTGAAGGATTAACATGGGTTACACGGTATCTATGACCTGAAGCACTTGTATCCAAATCATTGGTTCCATTGGTCGTTTTGGAGCCTAGAAGAGAATAAATTTTTATATTTGTAGCAAAGGAAAATAAACAACGAACATAAAAACACAATTATAACTTGAAAATACCTTTATCCGTACCAGCTTCATAGGCTTGTAGCACTGATTGAATCCAATCAACTTTAGAATCATTAGCAGAAAGTTGGACTACTGGTGAAGATAAATTACCAGCAATCGTAATGGGTGATGTGGAAGAAACATTTGTATTTACACCATTGGCATCTCCATTGACACAATTATTGACACAAATAAAAGTGGTGAAAAAAATGATTTGATAGAAAATAGTTGACGCCATGGCCTCAGCGCCTTAATTTGTATCACAACACTTATACAATTCAAATTGAATTAAATATCTAATTTGTATACTATAGTTATATACTAGTTCACTTGAACTTAAATAATATTTTTGATCACTTCAGTTGAACCTTTAAGCAATACGCTATAAACAAACTAAAACTGTCTTCGCTATAGAAATGATACTTTTTAAAGCTTATGTTTTCTTTTCTCAACTCATCAGGCACTCATCAATGATACTAAATAAACCGTAAAATCAAATGATTGTTCAGTTTTATATGGTGAATGAAGTGTTTCAAAGGAAGGTGGAAACCATGGTTCGGTCAACCAGAACGCGACGATTTGTATACAAATAGTAACATCCGATTATGCGATTGTCAGCTACTTTTACTGAACCAGTTGACAAATGGATACAACAGGGAAACCGTTAGGACCAACTAAGGATGGCGATGATGATGCAGGAGGCTGGATAAATCAAATAGATAAGGAAGAAGGATTATTAATACAATTATTATCTTTGAAAATTAGTTATATTTAATTCGAGATTAATGGCAACTAATAACTTAAAGTGCGCTTCACTCAAAAACAAATAAAGCAGTAGGAACTAGCTTACTGTTGCTGTTTATAAAAAGATAAACTCACTGTCAATTGATTGTTCTTACCTGTAATTGTTTTGATGGTATTTAAGAAAATAAATTTAAAAGTTGTAAGCGAGATTAATTCCTTGATTCCTCTTAATTCAATCTTGTGGTATAAATATTGGGAGACAATGATGAGAAAGTAATCACGTACATGTTTATTACCTTTATGTTATCTCCTCAACTTGAAAAACGACTTGTGTTGCCGATATTAATGCTGATGATGTTGTTTCAATAAATTGTTATAATAGTTGCAATTGAACTGAAAAACAATACAAATCACGGATAGCTCAGGGTTACCCTTCAAGATTATGAGAAGATGGAACAAAAAGAAAGTCAGATAATCTAAAAAAACTGAAGCTAAAGATTTCATTCTCAAAACGTTTTCGTTTGAAAAAGAAAGAGATAAAATCAAAGGCTGCGCCTTCAAGTGACAAAATGGTATAACTGGTGACGGTTAAATTGAACAAATGATTAGTAATGGGTTAAAATGGTAAGACAAATAAGTCAATCACCCTCAAGAAAAGCAAATTAATACAAAATGTTAATTTTCCAAGAAAAAAGTGAAAACAATATTTCATCAAATTGTCTTTTCCTCTATTAAAGATGTGATTAAAGGATTCATCACCATATACCCTATCTATCCAGTTACTGTTAGGAAACCAATTGGCTGTGATGAATCTCCTGGTGATTATCACTTTTAATGTCTAAATCAATGCTCAATTTAGCCACGGAAATGCATTTCAATAATTTTTCATCTACTCAATTTTTCTCTCTTCCCTTTCCATTAAAATTAAATTGGTGTGTTTTGAAATAGAATGGCAATTAATCTCAAATTGACTTGAAGATTTAGGCTTGATTTAGCTATTGCAATGAATTTAGCTTGGTTTATCTTGGTTGAATGGATTATATCATCAGAATCTTTTATCATAATCGAGCTTAATCATTTATATTTTGCATAATTTCAATCTATGCTTCAATTTTAATTATATTTGACACTTGTGCATAACAATTGAGCTGTCTATCAAGATAAATTTTAATAAAGATTGACAGGTCCTCCTGGCAATCATGATTGTAATCGGAATTCAGAGAAAGTATCGTTTAAGGTTGAAAATGAAAAGTGATTGGTTAACACCACACAAAATCAGGGTTTTCATTAGGGATTAATAAGGACAAAATGGCTGATAATTATCTTTAAACATTCACTGTCATTATCAAACTAAGAGCTTGACTATGCATACAAATCAGTATGGATAAGTACAGAAGCGTACCAACAGTGTTTAGTCGCAAGTTAGCCAAATATATCAAGTCGATATCACTTTAAGATCATTGATTTCTGAACTTACTGATTTTATCTTCTTGAACGGATAAAAGTCAAATTATTTTTGCCTCTAACAATCAATAAATTATGCAAACATTACTTTCATAATGAATGCATTTTGAACAAATTGTTGAAACATAAATCAAACTCTCGTTTACCAATCCAAGTTGATACAAACTCTTGTCATTTATCATCGTCATAACTGGAATGAAACAAATTGTCAAATAAGATGTCAACGCAAATGATTAAATTAATCAAGGCTCAATGACTACTGTAAATAAGAGTTGTGAAAATTCAATTGAAAATATTTTGACTTGAGTCGCATCTCCGATGTAAGCAAACCATCAGTTTGACCATTTGTTTCAATTGAGTCAGTGTGAAACCACTTCAATCATAATCAACTCATAGCTATTTAATTCCTCTCAATTACAAGATGAATTATTAAAAGAAAGCAACTTTGAAGCATATTTTCCTATCCCAATCCAAGAAATCCAAGCATTTTGTATAAATATGTAAATTATAGCTTAAACCTTCCAGCAATTATAATTATTTCAATAGACATAACACATCCTTTAACCCATAATTGAGTTTTAAGGCCTATTGACTTGGGTTTGAACCCAAAATTATTTGATTAGTTGAATACAAATTGATTTGTTTTCAAGAGTGCTTTTGTATTTTGGTTACTAAACATAATTGCAAGTTGTTGAATGTAAGCAATACTTTTTTAAGAATCAAAATTCTGTTATTGATTGGTGTATTCAACAATGAATCTAATTGTTAGTGTGATTTGTATTTACCCAGTGTCACACAATTGTGAGAGTACATCAAATTATGAAAGCTGATTAACCTCTTCTAACCACGATTGACTTATCAAGAGTTTAGCTGCATTCATTTACCTCTGTTATAAGACAATTTTTCAAAACAACTTTACAGCTAATAAGACATAATTACTACCATTGACATACTATCATCAATCAGTTTAATTATTGGTTAACAGTTGAGGAGATTCAACGTCAATATCATTACTGTTGGGCAAAATGTACATTCACTGCTTTCTGTTTCAACAACATTGCCTCAATTTAATTCAAATTTTACTGTTTTTACTCAAGAAATGCTCGACTCTTGATTCAATTACTATCCTCATCTAAGTGATTGGATATAGCTTGTTAATCATTTCAGTCTATCATTGCTTATTTAAAGGTTAACATTTCAATAAATTAGTTGAAGCATAAGATTTCACTTGATACATGTATAATAGTTAAATAACAGCTAGTTATTAAATCTGTTGTCACTTCAATTGTAGTCATATTTTGAAAGGTTGGCTGCTTTTCAATTGATTTGATTTTGAGGAAGATTATGGATCTAATTATACACATAAATACCCAATTACTTTTCCCAATAATCAATATAATGACTTGCGATTGATTAAACAGCAAAATACGGTTACATCCTTTTGTGACTTTTTAATTACCTTTTCATTAGTTGATTATCATGTTGAAGAACAGTTTTCATTAACAAACGACTTTTACTTTTCCCAATCGAACCTTAAAACAGTGGTTATAGCTTTAATTGTGTTGTTAAAAATAACTAATAATCACTTTTACTATCATCTATTTTTGCTAATTTTGTTTAAATACAATTTTTATCCAAATCATCTCAAGATGAGCAGATCTTAATTTGAAACCAATACATTTTGATTAATCTTGATGTAACCTATTCAACACCTAAAAGCACAATAATTTTGAAGGTGCAAGTTTAAGCGTTAACAAGCTGTTCAATCTACAAAAAATCATATCAGTTTTTGAAAAACTAAATAAGCCAAATTGAAAATCACCATCTTAATTAACTAACAAAATCATTAATTGTAAAATTACATTGAAGTAAATCATTGAAAATCATTAAAAAAGACAAAAATGCAGAAAACTCAAAGAGTTATCATGTAGAGACATCTTGTGTCTGTTTTTAGAAAAATACTGCTGCATATGTTTTTTTTATTTCTTGGTTTGTTTATTTATGAATCACATCATTTTTTATTATTTTGACTGATATTTGAATTTATTCTCGTTATTTATTTAATACTAATATGCCTGATAAAGGAGATATACCTATTGAAAGTTCTGATGGCAACACTGAATTGGAATCACAATTTATTTTGCGCCTGCCACCTTTGCCTGCTGCTACTCTTCGCTCTGTTGTTGCCAGCGGTGTTCTCAACCTAAAGGATCGCCTTAACATTCAAGTTGAGAATGACATGAGACATGGAACTGTTCGATTTGATGGCTGGGTATTACCGGCTAAGATTGTTGATTTACCCTGTATCATTGAGTCACTCAAAACATTGGATGCTAAAACATTTTACAAGACGGCCGATATTTGTCAAATGATGATATGTAAAGATGAGATTGAAGAGGAAAAACCAGAAGGAGAAGAATCCAAGAAAAAGGACGGCAAAGATAAAAAGTTTCTATATCCTCATGGAGTTACACCGCCGTTGAAAAATGTGAGGAAAAAAAGATTCCGAAAAACCTTAAAGAAAAAATTTTTTGATGTTCCTGAGATTGAAAAGGAAGTGAAGAGACTTTTCAGAACTGACAGTGAAGCCATTAGTGTTAGGTATGAAGTTGTCAACACTGATGAAAAGAATAAAGAAATTAAACAAGGACTTCAAAGTGCTGGACCTTCTGGAGTCATTTCTAATAATTCTCAAAGTATGGACATTGTCGAACACGATTTATTCGGTGAAGTTTTAAGTAGCTCGGATGAAGAAGATACCAGAGCCCAAGATACTGATGAAGGAAGTCGCGGTTCTTCTCCTCCTCTGAGAGAAGCAAACAGTTCTCATAAAGAAGCTCCAAGCACATCAGAAAATAAGTATGTAACCGAATTCACTCCTGGAATGTTAATAGAACAAGAAAACCGGACTGGAAATGGTAACATGTCTTATGATATTACAAGTGAGTCATCGAGTGCCGCTGCGGCTGCTGCAGTTGCTGCTTTAGAGGAAGCAAATGAAATGGGAGATTCTGATATGAATGCCTCAGCAAATGATGATCTAGTTAATCGATTGAACGAACTTCAAAGTGAAATTGCTACAATTCGAGAGAAACGACAAATCCAAGAAGCCGAGATTACGGACATTGAAAATACAGCTTTAGTTTCCCGATTCCAAGGTATAATTGATGAACTGAAGCACCAGGAAATGGAGAAAAGACGCCAATATGAAGAGATCCTTATGGTTTTGAATCAGCAATTATAAAAACATCCGTTCTGTGTAAAAATTCCCCCTCATAAATTTACTAATAAATTTAGTCATCAAATTAACTAAATAGAATGACTAATTTCACCATTTTTCAATATCCAAAAGGCAAATCCATTATTTTGTTATTTTCTGATTCAATCCGAGAATTGTCTCCAGCTTCAAATTGTTTAATACTAAACGCTGTTTGTATAATTTAATGACTTAAACTATTGATTCTGTTTATTGTAATTTTCCTTGTGGTCTCATACTTTAAATCTAAATACCAAGTTTGACTAAAATAATCACCAAAAAAGACATAATAAACCTAATTTGTTATTGATTAAATCAAGTTTTGGTTTCATGAAAGCGACTCACTTGACTAATTTATATTAAATTGATATGATTGGAGTCCCACTTTTGACTGACAAAGGCTGAAACATTTTGTCCAGACATTGATTTTGAATTATTATCAACTCTTTGTTTGCATATACCATTATTAGATATAATATAATTTATGTATAAATGTATTTCAATTAAATATATACAAGTAAATATACAGTATTGGGTTTTTGCATAAATCAATATTGATGACATACTAAATTTATATAATATATTCAATAATGCAAACACTCAAATTGAGCTAATTGAAGTTTAGTTGATTTCTGTTGAAGTTGATCATCTCACAATTAACCGGGTGATTTGTACAATCATTTAGGATAGTTAAAAAGCTCTAAGTTTGACAATAAAAATTGACAAGTTTCCTCTTTTGTCCGTTGAATCCATAGTAACATTATACAGTTAAATAATACGAAAGGATACTGTGAGAAAGTCTATTAAAATTTTTGATCTTGGTCTGTAACTTCCAATTGTTGTGCGAAGTGTGCGACAAAATGCATTTGATTAATCAATTTGATGAGCAAGGTGAAACCAATAGACAAGGTGTTGTCTAAAGATGAGACAATAAAAAAACAGTCTTTTATGCAATTAAAAAAAAAGGTTTGTCTTTGATATGACAGTTTCATGAGTTGGCGCCATTCATCAGCAAAGAGATCCAATTGACTTTGGAGTTGAGATTACAATTAAAAAATATTTACATGAACACCTTTTGTTGCATCCAAATAAACTGGATAAACATGATTTATAATGGCGATAGCGATGAAGATGAAGATGGTAATTGTTGCGATGAGATATTGATGGAGACAATTTTACGATGTAATTGAAACGATGCCATCAAGTTTACAGGTTTTATGACTTTAGATAATTACACTTTTCATCGTTTGATCAAATAATCAATATTAATGGCAATATGAGAATCACCAGAATACTTCAATTTGATCATTATGACGGATCCAAAGGTCGGGTGGTTTGAGTTCAATATTTGACTTGTTTTTACCGCCAACTGGACTTGTGGCTGCAGCAATATAACCATTATGCTTTCGCGATGAATTATCATTTCGATGTCTATTTTGACGACAAGATTTGATAACCAAAATGCTGACAGCAATTATCAACAGCAAAACAGCTCCAGAAATAGATGAAATTAAAAAGATCATTGAATGAGATGATTTCAATTTGGAAACTGTAATGGGAAAAGAAGAGCAGAAAAAGCAATAAATATTAATAGACAATGAAAATAGGTAATGGAAATGGTTAAATAAAAACGTAAAATAATAAAATAATCAAGATTAATTAGCGTTCAAGTAAAAAATCAAAGCAAAACAAAGCGCAAAGAGAAAGATCTGAAAATAGTTAATTTTGATTAATTGTTGCAAATTTAAGGTTGCAAAGATTAATTGCCCTGTAAAGGGCAGAAAGACTAATCAATTGAAAGATCAATTTGTTTAGCTGAAAATTGAGCAGTTTAGAGGATAAGCAATTCATTTAGGAACAACGAGAAGAGCAGCAAAAAAAACGTTAATTAGGGAAAAATTTTGTCAAACCGAAACAAAAAAGAGAAAAGATTTTGGCAAAACATTTCATTAAGCCATTAAGATGATGTTAAACTAATAGATTGATTGAACAGAGGACTGGTAAAAGGCTCTAATATGGAGATAGACAGATTTGGGAATTGAAAGTATTCAGAGGGAAAAAAAGTTAATTGAAATTAGCTGACAGTTTCCGATGTTAGATTTGGTTGCGAGATAAACTCAGTTTCTCTCTCTCTCAATTAATATGACATGGAAAAATAAAAGGAACCAGAAAAATGCGACAAAAATTGAGACTAAGCAATAACTAACCAGAATTGAATATTGATCTAAACTGGGACAATGAGTCAAAGATGGTAAAAGCTATTACATAGGAACCAATCTAAGATTATCTTATTGACCCAGGGCATAAACATCAATATTTAATAATGATGAGAGAAGATGAAATTAGGATAAAACTTCCGGGATGAATGTTGCAGGAGGAAAGTCAATGTTTTGCATTATTATTAGATGAAGTAACAGAAGATGTTTCTTGTCTCATATACATGTGAGCCTTCAACATATCAAAATATCGATGATCATTATGGATGAGTATTGACGATATAAAAAGAAACACTTGGATTTGGTAAATTTGGTGTAAAGTTGAGATTCTGAAGTTACAATGAATAAATTTATCCTTACAATTTATACATAGCAACTGTAAATGTCCCAATGTATACATGAATGTGTATATATCTTTAAATAAATTTCACCACATCATCATTATTATTATTGTTATTATCACCATTACCATCATCATTATCCTCATAATCATTAACCAGAAAAATGTAAAAAGATGTAGTTAGGTTAAAGTTAAGGAGCAATTGGGTAAGTTGAAAAAAATTAAGTTTAAAAAATGAGTTTACAATTAACACAGAATACGGTTTAAGTTTAGTTAATAAAGTACCATTGAAATAGGAGATGAAAACAGGGAGAGTTGAAAAGTTAAATCATAACAGTTATGATAATGTCTTGATAAAATTAATGTTGATAGTAATGGCAATGCTTTGGAGTGAAATAAAATTTTCATGTAAATTGAACTGCCTTTGTGAAAGTGAAGTTATTAAAATGATTGTTATCAACTGTAAGATTTTGTTCAATATTATTTGTTGGTGTTGCAGTTGGAGAGGGACAAAAGTGAAAGATGAAAGGTGAAGAGGTAAAGGAGAGTGAAAGTTGGTAAATATCAATAAAAAGAAGAGGAAAAAGAAGATTGAAAGAGATGAGAAGAGATGAGAAGAGGGTAAATGAAAGCAGTTTTTGACAGCCCTTTGCGCATTTGTGTTATACAGTTGAAATTACATTCAATGTTTGAAGCTAAAAGGAAGGGAAAAGTCAAAGTTGTCATCATTATCAATGCCAAATGATGATTGTCATGGATAGATAATGTAATATATTGAAATATTGAGCTTCTTGGTGTTGAACAAAGGTAACGACTAGGTTAAGAGTGAACATGTTTTTTTTCCTACAACAAAAGGTGTTAATCATCATCAATTGAAAGTTGAAAGTTTAACATAATATTTAATGTTTCACCTTCAGCTTTTTTGGCAGCTAAGCAAACAAACAAGTAAACATTTGGCCCTTCAAACATGATAATGTAACAACAGTTTTTTTTCTTGCAAGTTGTGCGAAATGTTGATTGAAACAAAAGTAAAAGATGCCTTCATCATCAACACCATCTTTACATCATCATCATCATCATCATCTTACAATGAAATTTTGCACACCTTTAGAAGTATTTTGGTTTCTCTGCTTTTCACCAGTTTGGCCTTTGTTGTTGGTGAATATCATGACTTGCTGAATCATTGGAATTGTCTAGTTGGTTATTAATAAAATCATAAAATGATGAGGATAATGGGAATAGAGGGATAAGTTGAGTCAAAAAGCTGTACTCATCTTTCATGGACAAATTCTGGGTTTGTCCAGAGATGAAAGATGATAGGAGAAGCTAAGGTAAAAAAAGGAAGGGTACATTTACAGATAAGTAATGGTCTACTTTAAATGCAACCTCAATTTAAAAGTAATTCAGGTAATATCATCATTATCATCTGTATTATATACACAATATTGAGGGATCTGGTTATGGTCTATTGGTGAATTTAAGTTGAACAAAAAAAAGCTCAGCCATCAAAGTGACTTTACAAGTGACCAAGCCTACAAAGATGGGATAAGATGGAAAAGATGAGTAAAAAAATTGGTAAAGAAGAGCAGAAAAAAAGGAGAATAAATGCATTTCATATAAATATTGGTAAAATATATGGTTAATGTTGAGCACTGTCTTGATAATCATAAATCTTGAGGCAAAAAGAAAGAAAGGAGAAAAAAAGAGATGAAAAAAGATGGCAAAAGATGAAAAATAAGCTTGAAAAGTCAAGGAAAGTCAAAGAGTATTCTGACATTACCAGAAAACCACAAAAAAAGGTTCAATATGAAGGCAGTAAACAGATAAACAGAAAGTGTAAAATTGAAAGAAAAGACTTAAAATTGTTGAAATTTTTTCCTCATTTTTTGACATCTTTTTTGTTGACTAACATTTCTCGAGACGGTTAACTGTTTTCGTTGTACCTCATAAATGTACCTAAATGTATATGCAAAAGTGAATACCCAAAACCCAACTGGACCCCTACAGTTATAATGGCTTTTAATATTACATTTTTTTCTTGTTGTTGATTTAACTTTGCCTTTTGTTGCTGTTAATGTTCAGTCTGATTGGAGTCAAGAAATCTTCATTTTGTTGCTTCGCAAGTTAAAAGGTTAACAAAAAGCTAAATTTTGTCACTGATTGTCAAATTAATTCACTCTTTTCTTCATTTCTCTTCGCCTTCTTTTCCATCTTCTTTACCTTTTTTCGTTTCTTCTTCTTCTTTTTCATTTTCTTTGCCTTCTTTTCCTAGTCTTTTCATTATAATTTGGCCTCATTGCTTTTACGTTTAACCATCTTTTTTTGTTCCTGGTGATAACTTTTTCCTCAATGAATGAAATACAAAAAGAGACGAAATGAAATAAGAAGAGCAGAAGTAAAGTCGAGTAAAAATATGAGACTTGAAAATTCTCATCACGGTTAAAAACTCAGATAATGCGCATCAATGGGAAAACATGGCGAAGACACAGAGAGATGAGAAAGAGAAGATAAAATTGTAATGATGATAGAAGATATAATAACATAGTTTTTTTTGTGTTCACTCTCTCAGTTTTCATTTCTTTTTACACTCCAATAGTTGCTTCGATTAAGTCTAGTATTTCACCTATTCGCCCTCCCACTCTGTACACCCTCTTTTGTGCTTCCCTTCCGATCCACCACCCTTCAAGCTATCAAATTTGATTGACTGTTTGAGGGTGAAATAGGCAAATTATGAGATGTCTCTTGGTCTCTCATTTTCACAGGCAAGGCTCAGTATGAAAGGAATGTTGATAGACCAAAATAATTTTTGCCAACCAATTTCATCCATATATAAACATAGTTATTTTTTGTACCAAAAAATATTCATTTATGAAAAGGTATTTTTGTTTTTTAGGTCTGCTGATGTTTCCTTTTGTTTCATCTTTTTTTGCTGTTCTTTCTCAGGCTAACCTTGCTTAAAAGGTTCCTATTCCTATCCCAAGTGAGATTGTCACAGCTATTACATTACCTGGACTAACTGCCTTTGTTGCTTCCAAATTTGTGGGTTACATTGTTACTGCTCTATTTTTGTTATCCAATACTATCTAATGGATATCCTTTTTTCATGTTGTTTACTAACATATCTTCATCTGTATCGCTCTGTTTGTAAGGGGTATTTAATGTCTTCAAAACCAGATGCATTTCACATGATAAATTTAATTTCTAGTTAACTAGCTGAAGATTGATAGTGAAAATTGATTATTTCTGTATTTACTTCTCATGAATTTTCATTTGTAAAGTGATAAAGAAGGCAAAGAACATTGAAAAAAATCAAAAACTAACCTGGCTTCAAGAAGTTATTCAGGAAGCTGGTTAAGATCAGTACAAGACTAGTTTTTTTCATTAGTGACTTTTAAATGTATATTTGTTTTTTTGCTTTGCCATATAATTGAAGATTAGCAACAAATTTCAACTCAACCATCTTTAAATGAAAAATAGGGTTGTTTGCACTGTCAAGATTTGTAATCAACTTTCATCGGTATTCATGGCGGAATCAAGATAAATATAGCCCACTTTGTTAAGGAAACAGCACTGATGGGTAATAAAATGTTTAAATTACTTTGTACCTGAACATTGGTTGTGTAAATTTTATCTCAATCTTTCTCTTTATGCGCTTTTATCTTGATTGAATTACATTGGACGGCTTCCGATTTGAAGTTGGAAAATTTGGAAGCATTTGAAATTGTTCACAAATCAGAGTTATATCATATTCAACACTTAAACCTTCAAATAAACACCAACAAAAAGATGAAGACAGTTAATTGAAAAATTCATGAAATTCTTCGTTTCAAATTAAACCCTTAAACCAGTTGTACTTTTTTTTCATAACTGTAAAGATTAACACTGAAACTACTTGAATTGCACAATTCTCAAAATAATTGAAAATCTGATGAAATTGCGGTATTTTGTTCATTTCTTTCTTCCTCCAGGGAAATTATCTCAAGCTGATGGTTCTTTTGTTTTGTCAAATTATCAACTTCAATATGGAATGCTTCTGGACAAGCCCCAAGTCATCTGTTATTCCATAAGTATGTAAATATGATATTATTCTGATTGATTAACAATAATACTACAAATCCAACCTTAGTTTGGAAGCCTTCCAATGTAACTTTGAATTATTTATCAGCGTTTTGTTAAGCTAATAGCTTACCTGGTAAGGTACGGAACATCACCGGGTCTGAGAGAGGACCGTAGCCCTTTTTGTTACGAACTTGAATTTTGAAATAATAAATAGTATCAGGAAGAAGGTTCTCTAAAGTTGTAGATAATTTACCGCCCACGACAGGCTGAGCTGCCCAGTCTTTATCTGGTGCATCTTTATCGGTTGTATATAAAATAACATAACCAATAATGAGTCCGTTAGGTTGACGCGGAGGCTGCCAGTCAAGTTTAATGATCCCTGAATCCTCTTCAGATGGAGTAATCGTTAAATCTTCCGGACGTGAGGTAGGTCGAGATTCTAGTGTTGTGTTAACTGCACTCATACTCCATGTTGTCTCTCGACGACCTTTGGTTACTTTAACCGCAAATTCGTATTGAGTGTAAGGCTTTAATTCTTCTATGAGTAAACTTGTTTTAGTTGTGTTGAGATATTTATATTTAGGATTAAGAGATTGAAAGTTGGATGAATATCGGATGGTGTAGAATCGATTGTCGGGAAGACTTCGAGGGTTAAGAGTTGTATCTGTCCAGTGAAGGATGGCCGATGTAGGTGAAATAACATCTACTCTAAGGCCAACAGGAGGTAAAAGGGCTGTTTTAGGCTCTGGTGTTGATGGGGCACGAGTCCAAATAGATTCATAGATAGGAGGACCGTCACCTCTGTCATTAAAAGCTCGAACACTGATAACATATTCATTGGTTGGCTTCAATCCAGTTAACTGATGAAACCTTTGATTAGCATTAAGAACTTCAGTGTAATCATTTGGAACCGGAGTTCCCCAGCCAACAATGTATCCCTTAATTGCTACTGATGTATCTTTTGGTGGTTGCCAGCTAATTGAAATAGTAGTTAAAGTAGCTTCCAATCTGATTTTACTGGGAGCTTCAGGAACACGACTTTCATCGAGATCATTTTCCAATGTTTCACCATGAATCCAATCAGTCCATCCTAGGGTATCATTTGAGCTATCTAAAGCAGAAATTTTAACACTGTACTGAGTACCCTTTTTGAGATCAGACAATTGGTATTCTCTTCTAGCACTGTCCACAGTCACTGTTTCAATTTTCTTAGTATCACTACCCGAAGAGGCGGCAGAATTTTTGATATGATATTTAATCTTGTACCCTGTTAATTGGGTAATCGAGGGATCAGTTAAAATAGGAGGTTCCCATTTGATCAATAATCGTGTTGAACTTTCAGGTATGATAGTTACATTGCGAGGAAGCAAATCTAAATCCTCGGATAAACCGTTACTGGGACAAACAATGAGCACTAAGTAAATCTGCAAAATGAACAAAAGCATGTTCCTTCCAATTCATGTATTGATGCTCTTTTCCAATATACAAAGGGAGGCACAAAGCAACACGCTCACAGTAAAGCACAAAATTGTAAAGGCAAAATATAAATATACAACATCAAGTAAACTTATCCACCAATTTGTAATCCATTGAATGAATAGAAAAACTAAATGTTGGTTTCCCTGCTGAATAAATTAAACTTAGCATATAGAAACAAGATTCATGGTTATCATGGTAGTTCTCGGTTCATTTTGATTTCAAAGTATTCAAAGATGACAGAAATGATAACTGAGTGAGAGATTGAGAGAAAGAAAAAGGGAGAGAGCCCATGCTTACATAATTTTCCATTAGATGGAGCTTTGCCTCTCAAATTTACTAGAAAATTTCCATTTCAATTCGGGAATAAGTTGAATGATTCAAGTTGTTTACATGAATAAATATTGAAATTTTATTGAACCGTGATTGGGATCGATCCCATTAAACTATTTCAACTAAAAAAACCAATCAAAATCAATACAAACAAGAAGAATTCAAAACAAACGAGAATATTTGAACAAATTGAAACCTCGATTTTATGACAATAAAGTTATCCAAAAAGATAATTAAATTTTTTAGAAAAATCGATCAAAAATTTTTACACAAATCTATATTGGTTTCATTTAAATTACAATTTAATTTTACGAATGTCTTCTGATGCAAAATCGACTCGCAGTTTTAAAATTTGCCGTACTTCATTGGGTGTTAACCATAAAGTAACCATATTACTTGGTGAGGAATTGTTTCGCGAGCCATCGGCATTCAAATTGAAATAATCAAGAACATCAGTAATTGATTCAAAATTTAAAACAATTGCAATCTGCTTAAGGCGTGAAAATTTATCTCGGATAGGCCAATTGGTGACAGATGATATATAGTTGATTATTGCTCTAATTTCCCGATCCAATTGATATCCACCGAGCTAAGTGAATAAGAAAGAGAAGATATTATAATTAGTAAATTGAAATATGATTGATCTACTTGATTTAACTTACCTTATTAAAAGTGCATTTGAGAACTACTGTCTCAAGCCTTTGTGATAACTCAGTTGATGTTATATTAATAAGATTTTTATAATTATTGCTTGTAAGCATTGTTTTCATGCTTTTGAGAATAGAGTCCAAATTAATCATTAAGGTTTGCGTGTAAGGTCTTAGCCCATCAGTTATTTCATATTTCATCACATCATCCTCTGATAGTAGCTGTGACTCACTACTAAATGAATCAAGCCATGATTTGATTCTACCCTTGATCAGACTGGCAAAAATTTGCTGACAGCCAGAATTAATGAGCGATTGAAATCTGGCGATAAGGCCAAATAAATCATTTAAACAACTTTCAAGTTTATCCTTTTGAACAGGTTTCTCTACAATAATTGATGATTTCACCACTTGATCTTTAATCGTTGTTTTTAAACTTTTGATATAGTCACATGCCGTGTCCAAATTATTTAATGAACATAAAAAGACAATTTTGGCCTTTTCTATGTCCCCATATGTTTGAAGATAACGACCAGTTTGCAATGCGTTATAAGCTTGACTTAAATCAAGTGAACCAAGAGCTCCACTAATCGATCCAATATTAGGGAATCCATGCTTAACTCTTTCAGAGAGTGAATCACAAAATGCTGATTCCAGAATATTAACTGTATGATTGATGGTTGCACAAAGAACGTCAAGATTACCACTAGTTAATGCTCGTGTTATTGATTGTTTAACGATGAAAAATACATCATCTAGCATGCTTGATGTTAAAGATCCTGGAGTTAAGGTTGGAGTTGCACTTGTTTCGATATCATCTCCTTGGATTGCTTTAAGACACGATTCACGAGCAAAATATTCTTCAAGTAAAACATAAGCTCCATTAAGTTCTTGTATCATGTGGCTTAGAGTACAATTACGGATTAGACTATCAACCTTTTTCAGTTTTTCTTCAACAGATAGGTTATCATCGTCTTCATTAATGGAAGAGTCAATGTCTTTTTTGGTCCTTTCTCTGATAAACTTGAAATATGTTTCACTTCTAGAATTAATCTTCATTAGATCATTTAAAAGACCAACAATTTCCCTTGGGTCAACTTTGTTAATAGAATTGGCAGTTGCAGTGGATTTACTTGATTTCTGAACTGAAGATACAACACCGGATAGATTTTTTTTAGCCACAAAATCTTCCAAAATTTTCTTAGTTTGACGATCACATTCTCTTTGTAACACTTCAACACAATAGATTATGTTACCAGGTCCGTAATAAGTCTCAAAAAGAGGAGTATGGACGTCAATCATCTTAGCAATACTTTCAAAGAGATTGGTGAGTTGTCCAATATGATCACTAACTTCGCTCAGACCAGCTGACTTTGACTCAGTTGCGTTAGGTTGACTCAATTGTTGACATAGATAGTTAGAAAATTTCCTTAAGCCATCATCTTTCTGTTTAAGCAGTGGGAAAATTTTGAAGAAACGTTCAACACTTGCCACATCTTTTTCTACAACTGCTTCGTCAAATTTACGCATAACTAATGTTTTCAATTTATCTTCGGCTTCATGAAGCTTTATAAATGCCTCTTCCAATGAAGACCCTCCAAGAACTTGACCTAAAATATAAAAAAACATCTATTAAAATTATAATCAAACATGGAAATGATTGACAGATTTACTCACCATTTATAGCACCATTAGCTGAGTTGCGAATAGCCGATTCATCAATGGATAAAAACCTGTGAATATTTGCAGCAGCTACTTCGTAATCTTCATTATTTAAGGCTTCCTCAATATTTTGAGTACAATACTTCAAATCTAAAATATCACCAACTCGTTGCAAACACTGGCTTACTCTGGTTTTAACAGAATCCAATTGTTTGATTTTAAAGCTTACATCAGAAGCCCGATTAGAGGTAAAATGAATGTTGTTTGACAGTTGTTTGGCATCACTGGGTAACATTTGAAAATTGGGCATCCTTCTACAGATATTTTTCATCTCTTCAGTAAATTTGACATCATTTTCTAGCATTTTCTTTATGTCTGCTTCAAGGGAACGTTCTTCATCACAAACTAGACGGTAAGCATCAATAATAGATTCCATCTTCGAAAGATCGGCCATAATGATGAATTTGATTTAAAAATATTTTTGACAGTCAAAGATAAAACGATATCCAGAATAAGTCAACACTAATTAAGCTACAGATACCACACCATATTCCAAGACATGGAAGTTCAACAGATATAAACAATAGATTTAAAAGAAAAGATTATATAAGCTTGAAGATCCAATCAAGAATGTTACCACATGCCAACAGTGAAAAATTGGGAATCATCAACGATACCATATGAAGATGAAGCAAAAGAGTGCAAAACCAAATAAATATGAGTTAGACCATTCTTGGCATCAAACTTAAAGTCAAGATTTTTCGACTGTACGGTGCTTTTTCTAAAAACCACAAAAACAAAAAAATAGCGACCAAAACCGGTAATCTAGCTCACCATCAACAAATAATAAAAACTGTAAACAAAAAAGGCTAACAAGCAACATTAACATCAAAAAATGAGAAAAAATCTTTCCTTAACAGATGGCGTTGCAAGATTAATCATCATCATCCTTTTGTTGAAAAGCTTTCAACATCCAAAAATTGATCGACGAACAATCAATTAAAATTGTAATTTGAAAAAATTTAACAAGACAGGACATGGAAATCGGAAGCAACAGGAAAATGACCGACAACTAAACTTGTAATCCTTTTCTTAAGCTAGAAAAAAGATAAATTTCTCTAAACATGAGTCAGTATGAAAAACTTGAATCAATTTTGTCTTCAAACTGTTAAAAATCAAAAATCCACTGAATCAAGAGTAAATTTACCGAAATGGTTTAAATTGATAACCATAAAAAAGATACAATGAAAGATTAAAAAAAATAATTCTTTATTCAATAATAAACCGACAACTGAATGAATAACAGAATTGAAGCAAAATTGATTCTAATAAGTTAGTCAAAGGAACAAAAGGGTCAAGTGAATAATTGATGCAAGTTCATGTAACATGAATTGAACATTGAAATTAGTTGCGATTTAAAGAGAAAAATTTAAAAAGAGTTTCGATCAGGATGGGATTCGAACCCACGCGGGCAGAGCCCATTGGATTAGCAGTCCAACGCCTTAACCACTCGGCCACCTGATCTGTCGAGTAAAATTAATTAGATTAAAAAGACGCAACGTAAATAATAATTTATGTAACAATGGCAATTTTAATCTAAATTGTGTCAACTTGGATCATTAACCGGATTATATATTGTAATGATTGGTCTTGGTGTTTTAAGTAGTCAACTAAAGATTAAACATTCCACTTTTGTCTATGCAAATTTAAGAGGATTTAAAGTTAAGCAGGAACGATGTTTACTTTTCGGAGATTTGTGAAAATTAGCGTTAAAACGATTATTTTCATTACTGTTAGCGTTTTTACTTAATTTATTTAATCCTAACATTTAGATGCTAAAGAGCTTATCGCCGCTGTATTGACATGCGTGATTGCTAGTATGTTGTATAGCCCTATGGATAGGGCGTCTGCCTATCAAGCATGTAATCCCGGGTTCGAGTCTCTCTCGGTCCGGTTTCTCCTCTCTTTCTCTCTTCTGTCATTCCTCTCTTACTGAATATTGTAAACAAGCATATGCTTGTAATTTGAATATGTGATACACAATACACATTTGTAGTTCGTGCGCAAGCGAACAGTGGAGCCACTGCGGCCCACACCCCTTAAAATGAAAATAAAATGTAAACACGCTTCTCAGCTGGTTGGTTATAGTCAATCTGAGGTTTTGAAAGTTACTTTTGTTTATTTTTCTTCTGTGAAATTTCAATTGAATTTGTGTTTACAAATTGAATCTACACTTATAGTTGATTCTTTTATTATTGGTCTCTTTAACTGGTGTTTTATTACCATTATATTTATTACTATTCAAGTGAATCGTCTTCAACTATGGCCCAGGAAAAAGAATCCTCACCAAGAGATTTTGGTGTCATTACCTCGATTTTGAAAGAGATGGGAATCAACGAATATGAGCCAAAAGTTGTCAACCAATTGTTGGAATTTACCTATCGATATGTTACTACTGTTCTAGGTTTGTATTAATTTATTTTTTCTAGTTATTGTAATGGCGACAATTTTTGGATGACATTCTAATCTAAGCTTTTATTTGTATTTTTGTTGATTATCATAGAGGATGCTCGTATATATTCACAGTATGCGGATAAGAAGACGATCACTGTCGATGATGTTAAAATGGCTATACAATCGCAATCGGAGAAGATGTTAACACTGCCACCTCCTCAAGATTTTCTCATGGAAATAGCCCGAACTCGGAATAATCAACCTTTACCCCCAATTAGATCAATTGTTGGTCCCTGTCTCCCACCTGACCGTTATAGTTTGATCTCCTGTAATTATCATTCTAAAAAGAGGAAATTCTGAAGGAAAAATGACCAATTACCATTAAATTGGTGATGAGATATTTATAAATGACAATTATAATAGATGGACATAAATGTACCAGTCTTCACTTGATATTTACATTAAATTCATAATGTTTTTCGTAAATTTAATCATTCATTATCATTCCATGTGTCTATCATCAATATCTGTTTCAATTAAATTTACTCGTATCAATATAAAATGATCGAGTCGCGCAATATAAAACAGAATACTTCTATAATTAATAAATATGTGATGATGATTCGAAAACTTATCTGAAAGAGTTGCACTGAGGGAATCTTAACAATTATTTAGGGATTAATCTAAAAAGCTTTGACTCATGAGTTGCCCAAATAGCAGAGGAAAGTAAACCTAGAGCACCAGCTTGATGTAAAGATGCTAAAGGTTTAGGGACATAAGTGAGTAACGTCACAATTCCTAAAGTTGTTTGTGCAGCAGCAGCTCCGAGAAAGATATTCATAGCAAGTCGGGATCGAGGAGGTAAATTAAGTCGACGAGAATACAGCCAAAGTGCGAGGACACTAAGGACAACCGTATGAGCTAGAAGACGATGATCGAATTGGGCAGTTGTTGGATTTTCTGTGACATTTTTGTACCATGGATATTTAGTATTGATATCTGTTGGAATCCATCTATCAGCCATTTTAGGCCATGAATTGTAGACTAAACCAGCTTCCAGACCAGCAACAAATGCTCCTGATATCGCCGTGACAAATACTAAACCAGTCAAGCCAATTAAACACTTTCTAAATAATAAATGTTTTGGTGTGATTGAGACCTGAATGACGAGTGTTTAAAAGAAATCATTAGATTCTGGTTATTAATTTAGCAACTTGATATTACCATTTGAGGAGGCAGCAAAAGTTCAAATGCAGTTGAAAGGACTAAAGAATAAAATACGAAGGCTGTTCCTAAATGAGCTGCCAGTCGATAGTGACTAACGTGTGGATGACTGTACTTTTTGGCTGTTTCTTCTTCAAGACCACTTTTAACCATATACCAGCCAAGATAACCCTAAAAGATGTTGAAGTAAAGAAAATAAAACAATGTTTTTATGAATCATTCTTGATGATGTTAGGGTGTTCTCATTGGGTTTATTAAAATCTAATTTTGATTAGTTCTGAAACAAAACTAGGTAAACAAACCTGACAAAGAAGTAATCCACCAATACAATACAATTTCTTCATTAATTGGAAAGGAAATGTTCTGGTTAAAACAAAGTAACCGAAAGGAATTGCGAAGGTCAAGCCAGTAACACGTCCCATGGTACGATGCAGGTATTCAACCCACCAAATTTTTTTGAATTGCTCCAGTGTCATGTCATGGTTTTCCCTAAAAAAGATGGAAATGCATTTGAACATAAGATAATGAAAAAATCACTATGTATTCATCTTACAATTTGAATTCAGGAAATTGCTTGTATTTTTCAAATTCTGCTTCCCATCTAGCTCTAGTAAACGGAGGAAATTCTCTGAAAGGATGCCAGTCTACCATCGATAAACCAGACCGAGTAATACGAGTAATACCACCGATCACAACTGTACCGAAAGAAGCTCCTGCTACACAAAGTAGCCATTTCCCCACGCGTTTCCGATCCCTGGGTCCGATAAACTTACTATAAGGTTCAGCAGGAGGAGTGATTGTGGTTGATCTTCGGCTAATTATCCGATTCCTTAGGAAATTTGATCTAACAAGACCACTGGTCTATAATGGTTGAAACAAAAATTGTAAACAATAACAATTACGGAGAAACTTATCGACAAATATTAACTTACCCCTGATCTCAACATGGATGAAGTATTTCTGCATCCCAAGAGAGAAGTTATCAACATAGTTACAATTTAATAATTACAATCGCTTCAGATATGAAAATGGATTGGAGCAAATTATAGATATAAATTTTAAATAATGACTTTTTAAACTCGTTGCATTGCATCAGACTATTTAAGATATAAGGTTTAACAGCTGATATCAGGGCGCATTTTTCAACTTATGACATGCAGGCAAAATGATTTTTGTTGGAAAATAATTGATTTAATAAGCAATAATCGATCTTAATGATGGTAAAAATTTAACTAATTATGATTTTGAATAACATTTTGGTTTCAACACATAAAATCTCTATACTCATAGAATTAAAAAGTGTTTGATTCCACTTCTAGTAATGTCTCCGCCTTTTATTGCGTTGATTAGCAGTTATTAAACTAAAGCGCTCAGGTGGAAGACGCAATCCATTATTTTGCCTGATTAATGGCATGGGTTCACTATTTATATCATAAGCGATATCCATAAGCAAATTTCGTGGTGGAAGCTCAGGTGACATTTTTTCTGATCTAGATTGGATAGCCAATTTGATGTCAGCAACAGTTACCACTGACTTTTCAGCATGTACTGAATATAAACGGGCATCTTCTATTAAGGGAACCGAAACAGATAATATTAGAACAATAAGAATGTTTTCGCACAGATGTTACCTTTGACATAATAATAAATAAAATACTAACCTAAGATATCGGTAACATATCGATAAGCAAATTCCAACAATTGATTGACAGCTTTAAGTTCAAATTCCGTGATTCCTATTTCTTTCATCAACGAAATGATGATTCCAGAGTCTTTAGGCAACTTTTTCTTGACGACAGGCATATTATTTAAAAAATGAATCAAGAAACATACAAAGACAACAATTTAAAATAATCACCATAAAAGACACCAATTTTTATACAACAGTTATGTGCGCCAAATGCCGCTGTAAATCCTTTGATCATTAGCGACTCCATCTAGTGAGCTTAAAAATTAAATTTTAATTAATCAAAATTCAATTTTATATTTTAGTTGTGTTTTGGAGTGACTCAAAAGCAGTAGCTTATAAACCAGTCTGAATAAGTTACAATGTAAGAGATTGGAATGATAAATACAAATATTGCATTTAATAAATGATTACAATGAATTGAATTAAAAAAAACGGGATTCACCCTTGCGGATGAACCCCACAACCGAAGTTGTCTGATGGTGTTGTTGTTGTTGTTTTTGTACCTCAGGAAGGGATTTGAACCGTCTCATTAGAGGGGATTAGTCTCTAAAGTTGACTTATCTCGCCACTTGCCATTGGCAAAGGCTAGCTATTTTATTTTAATCATATTCAATACAAAATGTTAATCCATTGGACTCACAATGAAATAAATAATTATTTTGCTCTTATTAGGTGTTATAATCGACTCTTTTAATTTATAAACTGAATCAAGCTTTTAATTTAATCATTCAATGCATTTCTAAGGTTTTTGGTGACAAAATACTGTTTTAAAATTTTACAA
This sequence comes from Tetranychus urticae, assembly GCF_039701765.1. Taxonomy (NCBI): domain Eukaryota; kingdom Metazoa; phylum Arthropoda; class Arachnida; order Trombidiformes; family Tetranychidae; genus Tetranychus; species Tetranychus urticae. The sequence goes on along the minus strand of NC_142958.1, from coordinate 15,020,066 downwards.
ATCGTATCCAATAAATGATTATACGCATTGAATGAAATTGGCAAAAAATCGGGTTTCATCCAAGGATGAACCCCGAACAACCGAAGTTGTTTTTTAATTTCAGACATTTCGAAGTTACTTACAACTTGTTAGATTGATAGGCTATTCATACCTCGAGAAGGGCTTGAACCGTCTAATTAAGAGCTATGAGCCCCTAAAGTCGACAGATCTTACCACTTACAAGAGGTGAAGGTTAGTCATTTCATCATCTGTTATATCGATGTCCGATGTCTTATACTTGACCAAAGCAATTTTTAGACTCAAGTCAACTTGGGTCTCCACTATAAATTGCTTTAATCGTTTCTCAAATTGATTTGTCATAATGAAATCGGATCAAATTTAAACAGATAATCATTTTTATTTTGTTAAACTCATACGTTTAAATGAAACAATTTGACTAGAAATTATAAAACAAATCTGATTATTAACCGGTGCATCCAAATCTTTTATTACTGATAGCTTACATTCAATTTTGATGATTATTGAATTATGTTAGTTTTTAGCTTGTCAACTCTACATCTTTATGTTTTTCAACTGTTTTAATGCGAAACCTTGTCTTGAAGTTAATTCAAATAGTGTAATCATCTGTGGTTGTTTTGTCTTTACAATGTCAGCTGAAATTTAATTAAATATTCCGCCGATAGAAACTCGATGTAGTTATTGAGTGAAAAATCTAAATAAACATTTTTAAAGATTGTGATCAAAGTATTTAATGTCAAAGTGTGAATTTACATTTATGTGGATCTGTAACGATCAAGTATTTTAGCGATTGGTTTGTTGACTCTTTGGGCTACATTTTTATCGAGGAAGAAATCAAGATGACTGAATTTTTCATCTTCAATGGTAATCCTATCAGCTGGAAAAACTGTAAAATAAAGCAAAGGTAAGAAATGGTTAAAAGACAATAAACAACATGGAGTTAAATGTGAGTACCTTCTAGTTCATCTACCAATTTTTGAACATCAACTGGACTGGCTCTTTTGTCACCAGTTGAATGTATTATGTAAATATCTTGATTAACAATGTTTCTTAAATTATACATAGGTGGTGTCTTGGATCCGTATCTCTTCATATTAAAATCAGGACCTAAGTCAATGTGAGTGAAATTTTCTTGGGTGATTCGCTGAGAAAAATAGATGAGATCCCAACATGGTGCTCCAGCTGGCAGATGAGAAAGGTAAATGTTGATCCGTGTCGCGTTGCTCGTTTCTCTATCAATACTTAATAGACTCATCTCGAGTTGGTGACACAAAGGCTTAATAAGGAAATTATTACATATTCCTGCGATATCTGTTATAGCTCGACCAAAACAGGAACCAGGATGGTCACGGATAAAGTTGAGGATGAACTTTGAACTGGCAAGAGCTCTGTAATAGGATTTTTCATTGTTCAGGAAAACTGGTGGAGCCATGGCTATGAAAGGTGATATTTTATCAGAGTATTCTGGCTTCTCGGAAAGTAAAGCAAACATGATCGCACTTCCTCGTGAATAACCGATGTAAGCAAGAGAACCTGTTGGATCAAAGAAGGATTCATATGGCTATTGATTCTGGTACTTTGACTGATCTTAGCTTATTTGCTTTCACTTACTTTGCTCAGTATTATTGAGAACGTAATCAATCATGGCTGGTAGGTCAATCAGTGCCATTTCATCGAGTGAAAAAGACCAAAATTGTTTGCCATCTAAAACCCACGAGAGATCAAGAGACCAGCGTTAGTTTATGGACAACTATTATTGGTGTTTTTGCATTACCTTCTTTTGGGTCCAATGTGGTGTGGTTAGTCGAGTAATAGTTACCTCTTGGATTGGTCAACCAAACATCATAACCTAAATTGGCTAAAATGAAACCCAAATTTTGTCCTTCTGATTCAAAGTCAACTGAATCTAAATCTGTATAATTAGCTAGGATTTGTTCATTTATTTGACCAGTTGGTGCGTTAATGATAAAGTCAGTGGCTGAACCAAGGAATCCACTTTGAATTATTACAGGTTTTAATGGTTCCTTGAAATGTTTGGAAGCCAATGGATTCACAATACGATAATTACCCAAAATGTAACCATCACTTGTTACAATATAATGAGATTCACATATGAACCCACGAGATTCAATTATTTGAGGAATATCAGATCGGTCAATATCATCTAAAGTGGCGATAGCCAATGAACAGACAATCAATGAACAAACAATCAGCAATTTTAAAGTTGAACTAGTCATTTTATAATACTTGAGTTACAATGAAAATCACAATCAAGTTTGAATTACATTTATATTTGATCAAAGTAACCCCCAAGATAGTTTATTGTTGTTTGCATTTATATTAGGAATTAATCAATTTTTTCGTTTTTTTCCAACATTGGTTATTGCAAAATAAACACTATCTTGTGCATGATACTGATTGAATCTCAAAAATATGAGTTAGTCTTAACACTGTTACAATTTGGGTGTTTTATCCTGTGAGCATTCCCTTATTGTGATGATCTCGGTGATACAATTCCAATGTCATCTATGGAAGTATCAACATAAATTTAACGTTGCAACTGTTATCTTCTTGGCTTGGGCAAGAAGATCAAATTGATATTTTTATCAGCAGATTTACACCTTTAATTGTTATAAAAATCATGAATTTCTATCCAATAAATCTGTGACTTTATATTTACGAAAAGATCTTTAATCTCTTTGAAATCGATATGCATAATAAGTTAGATGTAACAATTAAATCAGTGCAATAAAACCCGTATTTTGAGTTCATTTTACGAACTTGTTAACTCTGAAATGCATAATTGCCTTGAATCTATTGAAATCAACCACGAATTTAATAACCTAATAATCTAACAAAATTAATAATCAAGTCAACAGATGAGTAAACATAAGTCTAACTCTTTAATTACACAAAACTTAACCATACAAATTTATTGATACATATGTATTGACAGCAACCAAAATATATTGATACTATGTAATGTCACTTTTAAATCTCATTAGATTAATTAATAATTGTCTAATAAATCTCGCTGGCGGTTTAGCTCAGTTTGAATTTACTGTTCTTGTACAATCATCAAAACTCATGAACCGATTGTTATTTAATGTCTATCAATTTTCATCATCATTTGCAGTTGACATTAAGATATCAATGTTTGAAATCATTGAATCACAAAATATGTTACATCAAATTGTCTCAAAATCACTGGTTTACAAAACAGTTCAATTTACAAATAATATTGGATAATTTATTACACACATTGAATCAAATTAAAAAGATCGAGGTTAACGCTTACGGGTGAACCCCACAACCGAAGTTGTTTACTTTAAGTTCGCTCATGAATTTGAACCTAGGGTAGGGCTTGTACCGTCTTATAAGAAACCAAAGCCTCTAACGTTAACTTATCTTGCCATCAGCCATTGGCAAAATATGATGATTTTATATTGATCATGTTCACCAAATATGTTTATGAAATGGACTAACAATGAAATCGGATCAAATGGAAACAGATAATTATTTTGACATTATTAGGTGTCAGTTGACTTTTACTCTATAAACTGAATCAAGCTTTAATTGAATCATTAAAAAGTGACTTTGACTCAGCTCGTCACACAAATCTAAAATAGACCTGAAATATTTGACCGTTCACTTTCATGTCAGCCATAGTTAACTATGGTTAGTTATAGTTAACTATCAATAACTTACAATTGTAGTCAATTTACAAATTGAATCACTGGGATCCCCTCAAAATGCGACCTTTCGGTTAAAGCTTCTTCTATTTTCAAGGAAAATTGTTTAGTCACTATTTCGTTTGTTTTTGAAGGTTCGTTTTCGCGATTTCATAGATTTCTTAGCAATCAAGTTTGTTTTAATGTTTAATGCCCGTTTTTTGGGCTAAATTAAATTTCACCTTGAAAACGCTAACTTAAAAAGTTTTAAGGATTTATAAATGGACCGTTCCGTGCACTTTGAGAGGGATTACTGTACATAAAAGGGTTTATACAATACACATTTGAGCAAATTGGACAAAAATGGAACTCACCCTTTCGAATGAGTCCCTAAACTTATTCAAGTTTATTCAACAAGCACATACAGTCATCTGTTAATTCTCTTCCTTTGGATTTTTCAATGTTTGTTTTTTTCCCCCTGACAGGGTTCGATCTTCAGAGACCTAAGGGTCATCACCCTTGGCCTTTGCTTTTCTTACCACTGGTCAGGGATAAAGAAAAAGCTTCTTACTTTTGTTTTGTTAAACTCATACTTTAAAAGAAACAATTTGAGCAGAAATTAGAAAAACAAATCTGATTATTAACCGGTGCATCCAATACTGAAGGTTTACATTCAATTTATAATGTTATTCAATTTTAATGATTATTCAACACATATGATTATTAGATGGACGCACAATGAAATTTGGTCAAATTAAAATCTCATTGGATTATTTAGTAATTTCCGATTAAATCTCACTGTATTTTCAACCCAGTTTTATTTTAGTGTTTTTGTACAATCTTCTAAACTCATGTACCGGTAGTTATATAATCTCTACCAATTACGATCATAATCTTCAGCTGAAGTTAAGATGTTGTATGAAAATTCGTCGAATCACAAGATCACTAGTTTACAAACCAATACTTTTGATGTAAAGTCAATTTACTAATATTGTATTGAATTAAAAAAACGGGATTCACCCTTGCGGATGAACCCCACAACCGAAGTTGTCTGATGGTGTTGTTGTTGTTGTTTTTGTACCTCAGGAAGGGTTTGAACCGTCTCATTAGAGGTGTTTAGACTCTAAAGTTGACTTATCTCGCCACTTGCCATTGGCAAGCGTTAGCTATTTTATATTGATCATATTCAATACAAGATGTTAATCCAATGGACTCACAATGAAATAATTAATAATTTTGATCTTATTAGGTATTAGTTTTGATTTTACCACCCGACTCTTTTAATTTATAAACTGAATCAAGCTTTTAATTTAATCATTCAATGCATTTCTAAGGTTTTTGGTGACAAAATACTGTTTTAAAATTTTACAAATCGTATCCAATAAATGATTATACGCATTGAATGAAATTGGCAAAAAATCGGGTTTCATCCAAGGATGAACCCCGAACAACCGAAGTTGTTTTTTTAATTCCATACTTTTTGAAGTTACTTACAACTTGTTAGATTGATAGGCTCCTTATACCTCGAGAAGGGCTTGAACCGTCTAATTAAGAGCTATGAGCCCCTAAAGTCGACAGATCTTACCACTTACAAGAGGTGAAGGTTAGTCATTTAAATTTAGATCTTATTTCATTGTCCGATGTCTTATACTTGACCAAAGCAATTTTTAGACTCAAGTCAACTTGGGTCTCCACTATAAATTCCTTTAATCGTTTCTCAAATTGATTTGTCATGTGTCAAGCGAAAATATTCTTGCTAACTATTGTTATACATGTTGTATTGTGTGTTGGATTGAAAAGGTTTCCAACTCAAACATAGCTTAATTAATATATGATAATTGTTACAAAAATTGATACATAATTGTATAATCAATTAAGGGGTGAAAGTTTATTAGTGTGAGATGTTTGGTTTTATCGTTCACTTAAGGTTTGTAACAATAGATACATTATTAGGGCATGAAATCGAGTAAATTTTACACCAGGCAATCAATTGTTCATCCGATGAGATGAGAATAATGATGATTGAGGAAAAAAGATTTACCATTCTTGATATATTTTTTTTAATCAATGAGATTAATATTCATTTGAAAGTCTGTCAGGAAAATACAATCAGATAGTTTGAAGGAAACATTATGAACACAATTAACTCTGATAAGACAAAAGGGGAAAATACAATCTTTGTTCATAAATTATAAAATTCAGGACAAGATTTACAATTGAGATATTTTTTGCAGTGTTTGATGCACAAATAAACTTTCATGAAGCTTTTATTTTTTTATTGTTAATCTGATTCAGTCGATTGTTTCAGGCAACCTTTTGTTTATCTGAAAACAGTTGACAATCAGAAGATTTTGTGTGAAAAAAATTGTTGAAAAAAATCTAAAGATACACAGTTTACAGACTTAAGTCTTCAGTTGAGTGTCGGTAATACACATAAACATGTATTTAGCGCATATTGATTGACTTGATGATTGGCACTCGTCACAATTAAGAAAGTGAAGGCTATCCGTAATTAATTATTGGCAATCAGTGGTATTGAGATTGAAATAGAGCTCAAGGTTTATATTTCTGTGCACTCAGATTTCCCATTTGATAGCAATGATCATTCGCCGTTAAGCTTGATTAAAAATTGTCTTGAAAAATATTGGTTTGCATAGAGACTGACTGGTAGAGACTTGAATAATTTCAGGAAACTCTGAATTTCATTTATAATGGATGCGAAAAATCTGGTAATAAGGAGCTTGAATGTTGATACTTCCAGTGATTTTTTTTTGCTTCAATCAATATTTCCAAGTTAATCAACCGGTAAATTGCATCATTTGTTGGCAGTGAAAGTGGTTCAAGAACATGAGTTAATATGATGGTGATGATTGTCAAAAATGGAGTTATAGTCAAAAAATGTTGAGGGTATCAACATGAGCTGAAAATCAACAAATTGCCAAATCCTTGAGCATAATTCAAAATGAACAATAGCATAACTTTGACGGGTATAGCGAATTCAATGAATATCCGATTAAAAAAAGAGTGTAATCATTAACCACACAACCAATGAGAATGGACTGGTTTTAAGAGTGTATTCGGACGTATCTTTTCAATTGAAAGTTATACGAAAATTGAGCCAGTAAAGCGCAAATTTTTACGATCATCTTGACTTTCCAAAAACAAAACCAAGGCATAACAATGGAAATGAAATCAGGAAAATAAGAGCTCAGTAGGAGTTGGTGAATTTTTTCATTATTCTTGAGATATTTTGCATCAGATTATCAACCTTTTTCCCTCTTGAGTCCAAACAGTAGTTTTGCTTTTGACAGTACAGATATTGTTTTTTTGGTTAATCGTATACCAATTTTAACACTAATTAGTAATGACAAAAAGTCTCCAATCTGTTGATATCCATTTTATGAGAGATTTTTGTAGTGCAAATCCACGGGAAAGACTGAGGCAAATCTTATTGTAAACATCTCCAGCAAAAATTGGCCAGGTTTTTGTTGCGGAATCGTGAGTTTGACAATTTTCATTTCATTTTAAACAATTAGATGACATCAAAAGAATGGAAACTTTGATTGTGATGAATGGTGTTCAGGGGAATATTGAAATTCAAGGTTATTGTTAACCTGACTGTCGATGGTTTCGTAGTGCCGAGCTCAATCATTGTTTGCTAAGAAACATAAAAAAACTTCAATAGAAAGGTTTTCCTGAAAAGCAAAAGGTAAAAATGAAAAAATATACATTAATATAAAAGTGCTGTGAATATTAAAATGACTTGAAAAAAGAGACAAATTGTTCGTAAACAAATTTTCTCTTCGTCTTAAAAAACAAAAATCATCCTTACTAAAGTAAATTTCACCGTGTATTGTGTATTTATCTCTGTGATTTACAGTTCGTATCGACATTAAACCGAAATTAAAGCTAACTTGCAGTTGTCTAACTTCTGAACATCATCATTTATACGATTTTCGTGTGGATTGAAACAAATTACCAATAATCACTCAACGAAATGGTTTCTTTGGCCAATCTTGGTGGAATGATTTTCCTCACACTTATGACAATATCTTTAAACACGGGTACTGTTACTGGTCAAGCTGTACCGGCAAAAATGTATCCTATTATCCTGGGTAAGTGGCAAATAATTTATCACAAATAAAATTGAAAAAATAGAAATAAGAATTATTAATTACATAAACACCAATAAAATGAAAATATAAAAACATTTACATAACCGTTGGCTTAAGACGCCATTGTTTTTAATTCGGAAATGAACTTATGACTTGATTTCTTAAAAATCACACTTATCTCTGTTTATAATTTTTGTGGATATTGTTAATGTCGTATTTTTTATGTTAAGTTTTTATTTGAAATGATATTCAATTTCAACTACTTTCAGTTCCCGGTTATATGGGCACCAAATTGGAAGCGGTTTTGCAAGAAGCTACTGATGCTCCAGTTTACTGTTTACGTAGGACTGGAACCTGGACTTTGTGGTTCAGTTTGAAAGAGTTAATGCCTATGGTTAGACAGTGTTGGTATTATGCTGCTCGTCTTCATTACGATCCTAACACTCGAAAAACAACCAATTCTAAAGGAGTTACTGTTATTGTTCCGCAATTTGGTGGTCTAGAGTCGGTTGAGTATCTGTCTCCGTGGTTCGAAGGAATTATTCAACAAAGTAAGTTGAATACATTGTAAATGAACATTGTCCTTCAATTTCTTGTCTCCATAGATTTTTTTGCTCTATAAGTTGAATTTAATCCAACTTTCCTCTTCTGAAATTGTATTACAGAAGTTGTTATTTCTACTAACTTGTAATAATAGATTTTTATAACCTGTAGTTACTCAAATGTGAGATTTGAATGATGGATTGTTGAATGCAAATGGATGCAAATTTTACAACCAAATGTCGTCTTAATTTTAAAATATTCAATCTTTTCTAATCATTTGATATTTTCATTCTCTTAGCTATTTACTATGCAAATATGGTTAGTCGCTTTCGGGACGTTGGCTTGACACCAGCGATTCAAATTCGTGGAGCACCCTACGATTGGAGGAAATCAATGAGTAAGCCATTTGATATACTCGATTTTTGTCGACTTCTTACCGTCTTTGCTTCTTGCTTTGTTTTCAATTAGATGAAATGGATGAATGGTTTTCCAAATTCAAGACATTGATAGAAGAAACATACTATCGTAATGGTAATAAAAGTGTAATTTTGATCGGACACTCGATGGGAGGAAGTGTTATATACGTTTTCCTTCGTCAACAAACTCAAGAATGGAAAGATAAATACGTTCGATTAATGTGGACTTTGGCAACTCCATTCGGTGGAAACTTTAAGTACATGTATGATTACCTTTTTGAAGACGACTATCCCGGCTATTTATCAAGTATCATCCGTCGGGCTGAAAGAACCTTCCCATCTTTAGCATTTCTAATACCTAAACCAGAAGCCTGGGGCTGTGAACCTTTCATTACGTCTGCAAATGGTACTTACACGCCATGTAATTATGAAGACTTCTTCAGAGATATTGGACAACTAAGGGCATATGAAATGTGGAAAGATGTAGCTCACATTCAAGGCTCCTTTGACCACCCTGGAGTTCCGATTAAATGTTGGGGTGGTGGTGGACAGCCCACTTTGCGATCTATGAGTACCACGAGTAGCAATTTATACGATAATATTAGACGAACGGTTGTCAAAGAACTGGACGGAGACACGTTTGTCAACTATCAAGCTTTAAGAGTTTGTCTCAAATGGAACGCTAATACGAATTATCCTTTCCAATTTCGCACATTCAACAAAACTCACATGCAAATGATAAGAGACTCCGAAGTTCTTGATGAAATAGTCAAGAGCTACCTTGAATTGGCCTGATCAAATTTTTCCACAGTTAAGAGCCAGTGGAAATGAATCTCATTTCTCACTTCATTTCTAGTCATATTCATCAGCTTGATTTTATATTAAGCATTGTTAATTGTTAAATATATTTTAAAAAGATGTTATTTGCTTTTGGTTTGTCTGCTTGGGATTACAATTTTTAAATTTTTGATAGATTCATAAAATAAATCTATCAGACTAATCAAGAGATATGCATCAATATGCTGGTTATACTGTATTGTCTGGTGCAAATTAATTTACAAAGTATATCATTGTTTTCATTCTCAATCTGCATTTCGTCAAAACAAATAAAATTGACAAAAGAATTAAGATTATTTTAAATTGCGAATTTTTATTGCGTACTGGTGATAATTCCGAAAATGGCTTGTTTCAAGCTATTGAATTTCAAATAAATGCCAATAGTTTTAAACATATTTCAAACTGAATGAAGATGAACTTTATCAGTTAAATATTTATTTTCGGATTTTCGCTTCCAAACAGATTGGAAAATAAATCATGGTTTCATTATATGGGTATGAAGATATTGCAATTGACAAACTTCAACTAATCGATCTAGACTATAGGTTAAATATTAATAATAGTTAAGTTATTAGTCACAATCAAAATATCTTTTGAAAGTTTTCAATCTTAAATGTACAGAAGAATAATTTAAGCTAATTTAACAAGGTCAACAACAAAGAGTTAGGGATCTAGGCCTATTAGGAGTCGAAAATGTTGTAAGTTTGCCAGTCAAGTTAGGAAATAAACGTTTCGGTCCTCCATTATCTTCATAATTATCATCAGGAATCAACTGAAATAAAGATAATAGAGCAAATTGTGAGAAATTAGATATTGAAAAATATTAGAATGGATCATACAAAAAAGAAAATTGTCTATTTGCTAAAACATACAAAAATGGATTTGCTTTCATCGTGATTTTTTTAGGTTGATTGATTCAGCTGAGATTTTAATACTATTGCTGGAATTCAAGTGGGTCATATTTTGCAAAGTGGACAATTTTCCTTAATAATACTTGAAATCGATTCTTACCTTATCACATATATGCCTACAGATTTTTCCATCTTTATTAACATAAAAAATTGAGAAACCATCAACCCACCTGTTAAAGTCAAATAAGAATGAAATAGATAATTGAATTCAAGTAAACTGGACAAGCTTATAAAATATAATGGGCAAAAAATGGATTACTTACACTTCTACATCATTATCAGCAAGGTTTTTACCTTTCACTGAAGGTAGCGAGGACAAATAATTAAGCAAAATAGTCCAATTAGGTGAGCCAACAACTCTCCATCGAACTTTGACACAGCTTTCTTCAATATGTTCAGTCATCTTAAGAACATTCAAATCAACATGTCGGTATTTAAGATGGGAATAAAATTTAACGAGACTAATATTCTGCTTATAAACAGGTAAACCAACAGTCTTAATGTTTCTAATGTTGTCCTCCAAAACAACATCTTCTGCGTAAATTTCAAAACAATGAGGACCTCTGAAAAAATTAGGCAACTAATCGGAAGAAAAGGTGAATGAAGAAAATACATGATTAGAAGATGACTCCCGAAACATGCAAAGCTAGATAATAGAGAAAAATTGAAAGAAAAAGTTCATCAAAGCAAATTTTAACAAGGATAAAATAAGGAGACACATGAGAAAAAAATGGATAATCTAGAACCGGAGAAACAATTTTCAAATACATTTGATACTCACATATTCACTCAATGTCGTGTAGACTAGCTTTAGTTGTGAGATACTTGGTTTACCAGTTATCATGATGTAATTGTTGAGAAAAAAATAAATTAATAAATTAACTAGAAATTAACAAAAAAGTGACAACATTGAAAAATAAACACAAATAAATGAAAATCGAGAAAAAAACATGACATACATAGAGATACAAATTCACAAGAGATGTCGCTAGGAAAGCGACCGGTCGACCAATCAGAAAATGGTAAATACAAATTCAAACTGTTTATCTCGTTTTTACCCGTTCTTAGCCTCAATTTTAATTTGGATTAAGATTATCACTTTCTTCTTGTTAATTTTCATCATTTTTTACACTTTTCAAATTTCCTTAGTGATTATTCATCTGCATCATTCAGCATGACCGATGAAAATAATTTCGTATGGGAGTTTGCTTGTCCAAAGTTTGTTGATTTCACCGATTCAAAAGTATTAGCTTTGAATGCCGAAGAAGCTGATAAATATTTTGGTAAGTATTCCTTTCGTTTAACTGAAATTTCTAATTTTCTAACATTCCTGTTATCTAGAATGCAATTTTAGTTAGTGAGTTAGCTCTAGTTGCATTTAAAATTTACTGTCTATTTCACCTTTTATGCACCATTTTGTATAAATCTGTAATTTATGTTAACAACTGCCATCTTCTTTCTTTGTCTTTTTTTTAGAATCTGAACATGAATTCAGCTTTTCTTCACGTAATCTAAGTGACTGTCTCAAAGTTGAGTCACTGTTAGCTAAAGCTGAAACAATGGCCTCCCCTCTTAAAACACCTCGTCCTGAAAGCGCGTCTTCAGATTACAGAACTCCACAAAGCAGAGAGGAGCTTGAAACAGATGAAGTATTTTACACCACTAGAAAATATTTTTTACGAGAAACCGAATGTAGGAGATTAACACAAACTGGCGCCTCACCCTATAGGATTCCTGGAACTACTACAAGCAAGAAAAAGTCACGCAGAACACCATTCCAGCCAAAAGTGATTGAAGAAAATGCCAAACAAATTGAAGAAGAAGAGCTTTTGGTTAAGAATTTAGCAAAAGCTTTATTTATTGACAATGAAGATGCAGAACCTTCAGCTAATAAAGGAAAAATGGTCGAGGAAGCCCAAGGTGAAAGTAAAGACAATAATTGTGATGGTGATTGTGATGAAAAAGCGTCCGAGACGGAGGATAAAGAAAATACCAAAATTATCATCTCAGAGCCGTCTCCTGAAAAATCAGTTCGAGAAGATCAATTCGAATCAACTGATGAAGAAGAACCTAAGTATTCAACCGACGAAGAGGAAGCTAAAGATTCCTCTGGAGAATACGAGGAAGCCAAAGAAGCAGTTGAAGAACAAAAAGAAACTAGTGAATCAACTGAAGAATGTCAAGAAGTTGCAGTATCGGTCGAAGAAAGCAGAGAAGCTAAAGAATCTACTGAAGAAGGGGAAGAAGCTAAAGAAAAAGAAGTCAAAGATTCAGCTTCTATTGGTAGTGATGAAAAGTCTCCCATAACTACGAGTGCTCCAAATCGTAAGCCAACCAAACCACACTGGACTCCAACAAAACCAGTTTCACCAAAACTAACAGCATGTAAACGAAAGCGAACACTAACTTGTGTTAGTAGAGTACAACAAGAAGAAAATATTGCTCAAAGCATAAAGAAAAACACTTTCAAAGCTACACCATTTAACAAAAAAACATACTTGTCAACTCTTAATGTTGGCGTAAAAAGAGTCGATCCAAAACCAACTACAAAGCCAGTTCCATTCCACTTCCACAGTGAGGAAAGGATTAGAGCTCGTCGATCAAAAGTGTCCGCCGATTTATTCAGCAAACTTCCATCAAAAGCACTAACCACCAAGAAACCACAAAAACCCCTTTTATCCTGATTCGTATCATGAGCTCATTAAATTCTCAACTAACGCTAAGACCAACTGGTTTACAGAAGATCAATTCTATTAAATCGCACATTTTGATGGACAATTATATCAATCATAACAATTTTTTTGCAGTATAACCGTATTACCGGTTATCGAATCGACTATCTCAAGAACATAATCAGGAAAAATTGTAACTAATTTCTTCATCCAACTAAATTTTTGCTCAAAAACGAACAATTGAAATTGATTGTAAGACTATCCAATTGTTTCATACTGCCCAAAAAAAGATGTAGAATATTTCAACTGATTAAATATTGGTTTCCATGTTAAATATTCTCATAACAATTAAACAAGACTTATGTGTCGCAAAAATATCGATTATCACTCTTTGATTTTTGCTCGTAATGACAATGAATAACAACAGTGAGATGCATCCGGGTTTTTATCTTCACATTTTAATAGACATTATGGAAAAAAATATGGCAAGAACTTGAACAATCAACTGAATATTTCTGAACTAATTATACACATAGACTAATTTATAAGAAAAATTATAAGGAAGCAAAATATGAGTTTTGAAAATTGAATAGAAAATCAATCGTCAAAGATAAATAGTTTAAAGTTGGCTAATTCTTGATGTTGATTATTGTACAAACATGGATAAAGATTGTAATGAACTCGAAATGAATGACAACTAATAAATCAACTTGAATGTTATCCACGTTCCTATTTCTATATTTTTGTTATAATTTCTTTTCCTGATTTCTTTTGATTCATTATTCACTTGAGGTAAGCATTTGACTAACAACGACAAATATGTTTCAAAAATTGACCTATTAATGAACAATTACTGACGAGGTAAATATTGATGATTAAACTTAAAATGATTATCTTACATAATCAATCAGAATCACTTCTTCAAATGCTGTCAACAATATAATACATGGTATTTTATTAATTGATAACAAGACGCTAAAAATAAAGCAATGATAATAATTGTCTATTAGTTTAGCTTTTCTCATTTTTTTCAAAAATCTTAACCACACAATCATAATCATATCATGATCACTCACAATCGACCAATGATCATATACTTGATGTTTCACAGGAGAATTGGATGAAAATGAGCGACAGAATAAAACAAAACTAAAGAAATGTTATTTTTAATGACGCAAATGATTATTGATAACTATCGGTAATTTTAACAATTAACTGATGTTTAATGGTGATCATCATCTTTCGCTTATTTTCCATTTCACTCATTTTATTGGCATTCATTTGCGTCATTAACTTTTCTGTAGCTCTATTCATTCTGTCGCCCATCTTCATCCCATTTCATGTTGAAAGTATCTGATCATTGATTGATTGTAAGTCTTCATTATGTGGTTAGTCTTTTTATATCATTTAATATATTCACTGAAAATTGGTTGATAAATTTAAATTGTATCATGTATTACAACAAGAAATTATGTCAAATGAAATTACAAGTAACATATAAAGATGTAAGATGAGAAAAGCTAAGCTAAACCAATACACAAAACAATTATTATCATTGCTTTATTTTTAGCGTTTCATTATCAATTAAACTTAATATTATATCGTTAACAACCTTTCAAGAAGTGATTCTTTAACATTGATTATGTAAGATAATCATTGTAAGTTTAATCATCAATGTTTACCTCTTCAGTAGTTAATAGGTCAATTTTTGAAACACATTTGTCAAATGCTTACCTCAAGTGAATAATGAATCAATGCGAAATCAGGAAAAGAAATATAATAACATTTAGAAGTAGGAACATGGATAACATTCAAGTTGATTTATTAGTTGTCATTCATTTCGAGTTCATTACAAATCTTTATTCATGATTTAAGTAACACTCTGTAAATTATTTATGCATTCATCATTCAACAATCGAGAAGACGAAAAACCCGGCAAAAAAAGTGTGTTTACATTTTATTTTCATTTTAAGGGGTGTGGGCCGCAGTGGCTCCACTGTTCGCTTGCGCACGAACTACAAATGTGTATTGTGTATCACATATTCAAATTACAAGCATATGCTTGTTTACAATATTCAGTAAGAGAGGAATGACAGAAGAGAGAAAGAGAGGAGAAACCGGACCGAGAGAGACTCGAACCCGGGATTACATGCTTGATAGGCAGACGCCCTATCCATAGGGCTATGTTTACTGTTGTAGTTATTGATAATGCGCAACCCAATGTTTACAATGAGAGTGAATCAACCATTTTTCAATGCAGTCGCAATCATTATGTATATTTTCAGCATGGAAACCAATATTTAATAAGTTTCAATATTTTTCTTTTGTATTGTTAATCAAGTCTAAATTAATTGGATGGCCTTACAAGTAAACCTTACCGTTCAACCTACAGTAAACTTTGGCTGGATCAAGAAAAATAGTTACAGTGTTTCCTGGTTATGTGTTGAAGATAGTCAAGTCGATAACCGGTAATAGGGTTATAATACACACACAAAAAAGAGATCATTATGAATGAAATAATTGTCCATTTAAAGGAAAGATTTAAAGGTGTTGGTTTTTGTCTAATCAATTGTAAACCAGTTTGTATTAGTATTACGCTTCTATTACCATTAACATCACAATTACGCTCAAAAGTACAAACACAACAACTACCAGTACCGCCAACACTATCCGGACATCACAGCTTCTATTCTACTCAATTGTTTGGTTGTTTCGTATCTTTTTTTCAATCTCATCATCGCCATCACCTTCAATAAAATCAACGTCTACTAATTATGTTTTTTGTTTTCTTTAACGACGTTTCATCCCATCATTTCATTCCTCCCTTTCTGATGATGTGGCAAACCTCCTTAAACTCAAATTTCTATTTATGCTAACCACTGGCCTCCTTTCAAGTTAGTGTCATTACAACTAACAACTAGTCAAGTTAAGCCCAAAGCGAGAAATCATCTTTATCTGTAACAATCTGTTCCACTCTCTATCTTCGCTCTCTTTCTCTCTCTCTCTTATCACTCTCGCTCTTGTTTTCCCTTTATCTTTCTCTCCCTCCCCTCTCTTACTCTCACAATTACTCACACTTTTTAATTTCTCATTATTCTACAATTGGATTATTCACTCACTATCCATCTCCCGCTTCTTTTCTCTTTCATTTTAATCCGCCCAATCATCAACATCATCATTCGTCATCTTACCTGATCATTCAGCTCTCGATATTTCATTCCCTCATAACCGCCATCAATATCAACATCACCAGCGCAACCCTATCTTTACCCTGCTCCTTTTACAACATCATCATCTTGGAGAAGTAAACATCTTAGAAAAAGTAGTCGTCAAAAGCGAGAACAGCGAGAATTGTCTTAGATCTAATTCACCAGGAGATGACAATATGTCGGACTTAAATGTTAAAGAAATCGCTTCTTTATTGGAGAAACACGAACAATCTCATTTACTCCAGTTTTGGGACCAGTTGACAGATGAGCAAAAAATTCAGCTCTATGATGACATAAAATCAATTGATTTTGATGATGTCATTTCTACATTCCGTGAATCAACTGAGGATAAATCAGCTAACAAACAAATTGAAGATGATTTGTTGGAACCACCTGGAGATTCAATTCATTCAGGTGTCCCTAAATGTTCCCCGGACGAATTGGAAAAACTTCGAGAGAGAGGTAAACCGTTTTTGTCTCCGTTATCTTAATAGTTCATTTTCAATATTTTCTATATCTAATTGTTGTTTATTTTTTTACATAACAACTATAACTTCATTTTTATTCATCTCGTTTTATGCTATTTTAGGTCTGCAAGAGATATCAGAAGGAAATGTAGCTGTCTTGTTGATGGCCGGTGGTCAAGGAACCAGACTTGGAGTTGATTATCCTAAAGGAATGTACAGTGTTGGCCTGCCTTCTGGAAAAAGCTTATATCAATTGCAAGGAGAACGAATTCGTCGAGTAGAGGAATTAGCTTCTCAAAAATGGGGTAAAAAATCATCCATACCCTGGTACATAATGACAAGTGAACATACCAAAACAGCAACGGAAGAATTTTTTGCTTCCAATAATTACTTTGGCCTTTCTCGCGATAATGTGATTATCTTTGAACAAGGGACTTTGCCTTGTTTTACCTTTGATGGTAAGATTATTATGGATAAGCCTTACAAAATTGCTCGTTCCCCTGATGGTAATGGTGGACTATATCGATCCCTTGATGAAACTGGTGTTCTTCTGGATATGGATAAACGCGGTATAAAATATACCCATGTTTACGGTGTAGACAATATTCTTGTTAAATTGGCTGATCCTACTTTCATTGGATACTGTGTAACCAAGAAAGCAGCTGCCGGCGCTAAAGTAGTGGAAAAATCTTCTCCAACTGAAGCTGTCGGAATTATCTGTAAGGTCCAAGGAAAATTTAAGGTTGTCGAGTATAGTGAAGTGTCCTCTGCTATCGCCGAGAAACGAAACCCTGATGGATTGTTAACCTTCCGTTGTGGAAGCATTTGTAATCACTTTTTCACTGTTGAGTTTCTCAAAGAAGTTTCCAGGTAAGTTTTAATTGCTATTATTAATTTTTTTTCACGTGAAACAAATTCAATTTCAACTCTGACGATCCATATATTAGATAAATTATAGACCTTATCCAATTATTTCCACATAATTAACTCTTTTATGCAATATAATAAAAAGGAAATCTTTTAGCAATGCAAATGAAAATAATCAATGGCTGCATCTGTCATAATTCACTTTTTGTCAAGATCAGACAGTCTGAATAATCCTAAGTAACAACTTTTATGGTGTAATATCTTCATTATCCAATTCATTGCTTAATAAATGTTTCTTTTTCTTTTCATTTTCTAGGAAAAAGCTTACCCATCATGTTGCTCGTAAAAAGATTCCTTACATAAATTCAGAAGGAGTTGTTATCAGACCAGATAAGCCAAATGGTATCAAACTGGAAAAATTTGTCTTCGATGTATTCGAATTCACTCAGTAAGTTTTATGTTTTGATAAAATATACAACAATTTATCTTCTAATCACTTTGAGAGAAAGGGTAACCATAATTAATTAGATTATCTCAGCTTATAAGAAAATTTTGGTCATTTTTCTTTGAGATTTATCCTAGAAAAGTGCAGAAAACGAAAGTAAATACAAGGACACAATTTTTCGGACATCTCCCCAACATTACCTTGTCCTTAATATTCATTTTCTAGCTTCTGATTGATTGTAACCGATAGCCAAGTAACCCACTGAACCGGTTTAATTACTTAAGATTGTAAATTTATCTTATAATTTTAGTTAAGCTTTTTCTTGGCATTAAAGGGTAGGAAAAATCCAGACTTGCAGTATATTTTATTCCCAGATCAAAATATTAAATGCTTAATAAATTGTTGCTAATCAGCTGTATACTTAACTGTTGAATTTTTATTATAAGCTGAATTATTCCTTGAAATTAATTGTCCACCCTCCCCTTAGGTGATTAAGATCTAATCAAAACATTATAATTGACATTAAATTTTTTCTTGTTTCCACAGAGATTTAGCCATTTGGGAAGTTATAAGGGACGAAGAGTTTTCGCCCTTAAAAAACAATGAATCGGCTTCAACTGATAATGCCAAGACTGCTCGGGAATCAATTTACAATTTGCATAAAAAGTATTGTCAAAAGGCTGGTGGTATTATTGCTGTAGATGATGGTGACCAATGTGATAACAATCAAACCTTTATCTGTGAAATCTCTCCCCTTGTCAGTTACGGAGGTGAAAATCTTGAACCTTATGTCAAAGGAAAGACGCTTAAATCACCATTGATCATTGAAAAGGATAATAAACTGTCATCCATTACAATTGTTAACACTTTTACACAATATTATAACAAAGGTGAAATACATTCACCCGTGTTACAACAATGCATTTTATAAACAACAAATATTATTATTCCTTATAATTATTAAACAAGTATCAATTATTTTATGTAAAAATTTTAATTCAAATTGTACGTGTATACATTAATTTATCAAGTCTAAAGACGTGAAACAATTTGTTGAATTCAGTGGAGGAGGGGAAGACAACAAGTAGTTTAAATGTTAAATTATAAACTCTAATAAGTGTAAATTTTTAGAGAGTAAAAGGTTTAAGAGGTTAAGGTTTAGGTGGTTATTAGGATTAACAAATCAATTTAACTAGAAATCAGGACAATTTGTTTTTGGTTTGGGTTTCAATAGTGGTTATTGTGTTCAAAAGTATTTCTACTTTGATGGTTAAACATCATTGTGTTATTGTTGTTACTTTGATTCTCCTTGCTTCGGTGAATCGTCTCGGGTTTGACCTTTTTAAGGTCATAAGCTAAACCCAAAATTGCCATCAAATCGATAAATACTTTGGTTGGATTTAATTTCCAACCAAGTTCACTGGTCGAGTAATCATAAGGAAATGAGTGATGAAAATTGTGAAAACCTTCACCGAAAGCAGCAAAGGAAACGAATGGATTCTCTCTTGCACCAATTGTCCGGCGATATGGACGATCACCCCACATGTGAGCAGCACTATTCACAAACCAGGTACAATGAAGGCTAAGTACGTACCGCCAAACGACAGCAATTAAGAAAGCATTCAAAGGTTTCTCATTCCAAAAATAGATTGGTATCAGGCATGGAATAATCACAATAAAGATTACATAGCAAAGTGGATAGAATCTGGAAAGGAATTGGAAATGAATTAGAAATCTTAAACAATAAATTCTTACGGAGTTTTGACAATTTAAGTCTATTGTTATTGTCCACTGAAACACAAAGATTAAGAATTATTTTGATTTGATAAACATTAACTCCATCTATTAGAAACATTATTAAAGAAATTGACTAAATTTTTAAGTT
Source organism: Tetranychus urticae (assembly GCF_039701765.1). Lineage (NCBI taxonomy): Eukaryota > Metazoa > Arthropoda > Arachnida > Trombidiformes > Tetranychidae > Tetranychus > Tetranychus urticae. Next base: position 15,000,010 of record NC_142958.1, on the reverse strand, counting down.
TTGCTAAACTTTCGTTCAATTTTTCTATAATTTTTCTAATAGATGGCGTTAACTCTAACCCTGAGATTGTTTTTCGTTTACAAATTGTAATGTCGATTGTGTTGATTAATTAATAATTATAAAGCTTTTAGTCTTTTGATACTTTGTCATCTTCAAATTAACTGATAGGATTACCTTTTATGGAATCTAACCACTGGATCAGCCATTAAATCAGATAGATCGAGTTGTTTTCCTTTGGCAATTACTTGGGGATGTTTACGAGTCAACAACCAGCCAACATGGGCAAAGAAAAATCCTCTTCGTGAATTATGAGGGTCACTATCAGTTTCAGAATATTTATGGTGAACTCGATGATCTCGACACCATGTCAATAAATCATCTTGACCTGCAATTGAGAAGCAACAAGCCAGAAATATTCTCAATCCAAGCCTAGCTTTATAGGATCGATGAGACCAAAGTCTATGAGCACCAGCGGTAACTCCAAGTCCACCATGGAAGCCATAAAGATATGCTATAAAGTTAAAGGTAAATATTGAAATTAATCGAAAAAATTGGCTCAACTTTTCAAATTGTAAATGTCTAAATGTCACAAATGTACTAAATAATTTGGAAAATGTCGTTAAACCTTTCAAAAGCATTTAGTTTAGTGTTAATTTGCCCTGTCAATTGTTGATCTGATTCGTGAATGGTCGATGAAAAAAGTGATGAATTGCATCTTTTGTTTTAATCGCACAACAATCAGATGATCATTGACAACTTGAATTGTCAAATATTTTTAATCTGACAATAAAGTAGGTTTTATAACGTTTGCCAAATTGCAATTAGGTTTAAAACAACTTTAGCTTGAATTTTATGGCTGCAAGTTTAAAATAAATGCAAGGAAATCCTAATTTTTCTATCTCATTTTTATTTATTTTTAATAGGAAAAAAACTCACCAAATATCCATGTATTCCAGGATCGGTCTCTGAACAAAACTATGGTTGAATAGATCGTTATCAAATGCAGGGCCAAAAAGATGGCTACATTTCTCCAAACAATTCCATAGGCATCTTTATTGATGTAAAGATAAAGACCAGTGTCAACGGTTTCTCGTAGCTTTTCAGATTTATCAGATTGGGATTTCTCAATTGCAGTCACCGGTCCATGATTAGAATGGTTACTTAACAGTGATTTACTCCGACACATTGGTTAATTTGTCACAGACTCGTTGTTCTCGATATAATTTTTTCGTTCAACAAAAAGACACTACTTTGAACAGTTGGTTGGTAATGGGCACAACTTGAGATGAATAGAGTCCGTAATTGAAAGCTATCGCCTTTGTCCAGAGGAAACACGTTAAAGTCCAGGATAATTGTCACTGTTTAAAGATTCGATTGACTGTTGAAGTTTCTGACTACCCTTGTTGATCAATGGTTGCAAGGGAAAGTTAAACTGATTGATCAAGTTGATGGCGAAGGTGGAAACAAACAAAATAAAGATGAAAAAGAGTAGACATCAACAGAAAGAGATAAAAAGAAGTTAAAGGTGGAAAGTGTTAAACAGTTAGCTGTAAAAAAAATGCAGAAAGAAGGTGATGTTGCCCAAATTAGACAGAAGAAATTGTAAGATGGACAATTTAGACAGATGAATGTAAAAGATAGATGCAAGTTGGATGAAGGAGACAAAAATTGCAAATTGCTATCCCTTGAGAAACAACAAAGAAAGTTGAAGGAATCACGGTTAAATTATTTTGTATTACATCGATATGGTTGATAAGATGTCACCTTCACAATTAATTTAAGGTAGCATTGTTTGTGATCCAATAACAGTTATTACCTTAATTGTAAGATTTTAAGACGTAGTTGTGAAAACAAAACAAAATATGAATAAAAAATGTCTCTTACATTCATCTAATTAGTTAGTGATAAATCCATGCATCCATCCAAATTAAGTGCATTGATTTGTTTTAACCTCGTATTCGATGTGCATTCAATTTTGTTTATTAAATACTATCAACAAATTTTTAGGTTATAATTAGAGTTGAACCAAAGGGAAATGAACAAATTTTATTATCATTTCACATGTTAATCCAATTCTGTGTCAATTTGTATCCGCTTTTGCCAAATTACTGGTTAATTCAGAGTAATGCGTAATCCTAAATGCATTACAATTGTAATCAGCTTTGAATCATTTTGACTCCATCTTTCAATTTTCAGCTACTTCATATTGAAGACTACAATTTTGATTGTAAATTTTGCTTAATTTTATTGTTTGAATTTGCTTCTTCTATTGAAATGTATATTAGGCTGGTTGTGCCGTCTTTTTGTTTTCACCAAATCATCTCAATGATTGAAAATTTGAGTTCAGGTTTGGGTAGAAAAAAAAAGTTTAGCAGTAAAATGAAAATTGGCCCATAAATCACAGTTTTAACGGTTAAATAATTCAACTATCATCATACGTAAATAGATTTGTTTTGCAAAAAAAAATTTGATTGGTAATTGTTAATAATAACGGAAAGAGGAAAGGATTTTTTTCAGCTTTTTACTGATGACCTTTATTTTACCTTTATTTAGGTAACTTATGCAGAAGGAACCAGAAATAATCAAAATGTATCACAATTGTGAAAAAGAGGCAAAAATTTTGTGTTTAAAACTGGATAAAGCTACAACAATTTGAATAGATTACTTTGCATTGTTTTGAAAGCTATAAAAGACTGCTGTGATACACTTTTGTTAGTTATTTCAATTGAATAAATTAATGAACATTTTGCCTCAAAAAATAATGTTATTGCAAAATTCATCCATCGTTTAAATTGAAAACAATTGATAGATTAGCTGATGAGAGGTCATTATTGATTGAAAAGTCTTCATCATTAGCTATAAGATGATTTGAATGATTGAGAAATTGTTGAAAGATCGTTGAATAATGTATTTAATTTTGTGATTCCATGTTGAGATAAGCATATTTATATTCAATACTACCGAAAGATGAGTTGAGTGATGACAGAATTTAATCACAGAAACAATTGATCTACTTTGATTGTTTCCCATTGAATGTTGATTCTGATTTTTTGACTCGCTATTGAACTGATTTAAATTGGATTCAAGATTGAGTCGATCCAATGGATTGCTTTCTCGTTTGGATTGTAAATTATTCCAAGATTTATCCGTCCCATGTTTATTAGAGTTTTCAAATATGGATTAAAATAAATGAAAGCTTAGTTGATTTGAACGTAATTGTTATAAATTAAATTTACCGAAAAATTTGATTTACAAGTGGTTGGTACTGACATCTATTGAAACCCATTAATACTGAAGTAACGTTATGTATTATTACATGTTGTTAGGTATCTCCATCTGCTGTAATATTTATTAAAAAAGTATTGTCAATTTAAACTTGTTTGATTAATCATTTATTGAACAGAATTAATTAATCTTCATCTACAATATTTCCAACATTGATATTCTCTGTATCTGCCAAATCATTGGTATTGCTGAATTGATGGAGAAGAATCCAGACAATGATTTTATTCAGGAATCCACCAAAGCTAAACTGTAATGAGTAATTGAAAAAGGCAAATAAGAAACCAGCTGTAACATCCAAAATATGATGTCTTCCCAAAAAGATTCTTGACAAACCAACAGAAATGGCCCAAATCCAAGTTAATTGTGACCAAAAGGAACCATTATTAAGTAACAGGGCAATATAGACAGCTCTAGATGCATGACCTGAAGGCATAGAATGCTTGTCTATCGAAGCAACAATAAATTGATCCTCTTGATTAGCATATGTAGGCCGTCGTCTTCTGGCTAAAGCTTTGACGATAGCAACAGTGATTACATCTAGTAATAAACCAGCCAATAACTGTGCCAACAATTCACTTGATGGCCAAAGGTAAATCGCAATGATTACACCAGCAAACCAAGGTATACCATGACAGGACCATTCCAGAGTTGACAAGATACGTCGGTACTTAACACCTTTTGGGTAACTCTTAAACAATTGATAGCTTAAAGTAATATCAATGTCTTTCACTTTTTCTTTTATTCTATCCATATTTATATTAATTTTAACTCAACAGTTAACAAGATGATACAATTGTCATTGAATTAAAGCTGGAAACAGGTTAACAATTAAAACAAGGAAAACAAAATAAAATTAAGAAGAGAAAAATAAGGAACAAAAAATGAAAACAAGGATGAAGAACCAACTGTGAGGTGAGCTTTGTTTAATGACAACTGTTTTTGAATAACCGCAAGAAAAAAGCTCATGAAAAGTAACTATTATACAAAAAGTGAATCAGACTAATTTATGTTAAAATTTTGTTCACAATCTTATTTAGCTAATTTACTTTCCTCGTTTCAAATTGAAATAAATCAAACCAATATATTCAATTATTTCTAAATTATCGGCATTACCTAACGACTGTTGTGAAAAGGCTCAGTCTTTGATAATATTCACCGGGAAATCCGTTTTTTGACAAAACTCATTAACTAATGGTAGCTATAATTATTTAGTGATAAATCTGGTTTCTAGGTAAAAATACCAGCAATTTATGAGTATTTATATCCAAGTTAAGCTATTAGTAGCAATGAATCTCATCTGTAAAGCCATTCTAGATTTTACCCAAAACAAGGCAACTTAAAATCTAATTGTACAATTAGATTAACCAATGGTGAAAGGTGAGAATTAACATTTTGGTGAATTGTAATTATTGAAATCATATTTGGGCATCATAATGAGGAAGTTGGTTAAATTGAAAAAATCAATTGTAAGAGATTTAGTAAATGTGATTGCTTTAGTCCGACTGACTGTTGGTGATTCTGGTCCAATTGTTTGGGTCAAACAATTTGAAAAGTGAAAACCCATACGATTAAGCCAACCATTAATCATGTCAAGGAGAAATTATTGTTTAATCAAATAAACAATCATCAAGCTAAACAATAAGAAACATCATAATTGACAACATTTTTACCCAAAAAGTAACAAAAGCAACAACCCAAACAATCACAACAAATAGCCAAAGTCAAAGCTAAAGCCCAAATCAACAATAATAACAGTAATGCAGGAATAATAATGACAATAATCAAATGAAATAGTCAAAGAATGATTAGCAATCAAATGAACATTTATCCCGAGTCAGAAAAGATGTCCCAATATACAAATTGTGTCCATTAAAATGAGTGCGAAATGAAAATTTTGAAAATTTTCCTCGCCATAATGCATTTCAATTAGACCGGTTCCAGCTTTTCACTCGATCAATTTCATTCTCATCTTTGTCCTCCTCACTCCTCGTACTTCAGTCTCCTCCCTCTTCAATCGTCCATCATCATGAATTTCACTCTCCCATGCAAACTCACTATCTCACCCTGTAAGCAAACAAAATAAACTTTTACTTTCATTTATAACAAATAAACTCTCGTTCAATTTTGCCAAATTAAAGTTGTCTCGTTTAGTGATAACATCTCAACAGTTTTCTGGTTAACATCAGTCATCGGTCAAAACCAAGGCAACAGTAACTCAGCAGTTAGCAAGAAGCCTTTTATATCTTTTGTCTTTTCTACATTATTTTTCTTAGTTTTAATTTAAAATTTTGATTTCACTATGATCTTAATTACTTTGTGTTTAGTTGTACTAGCCATTAACTCAAGTTATGGTCAACCTCAACGGTTTCTTGCTCCGCAACCAACTTCTGATCAACTAGAGGGCTCACCACAAGGAGGTTTCCCTGGTCAACCACAAGGTCCACCTCAACCACCTCAAATAAACTGGGGTAAATGTCCACAATTGGAGCCAAAGGAAAGTGATAAAAAAGCTAAAGCCGATATCATTAGTTCATGTATTAAATCAATTCCTCTTCCCGAAAATGTTACCCAAGAATCGATTGAAAAACATCGTACTGAAGTAGCCATATGTGCATTAAATGCTGAAAACTGGTTCTCTGCTGATATGAAATATCGATACGATAAAGCCGAGAGTGAAATTAGAGCCAAAAAACTGGTTTCAGATGTTGAGGTAAGACTATTATTATCATTATTATTAACACAATTAACCACATTATTTAGCAAAACAACAAAATAATCCTAGTCTTGATAGCCATGTTATAACTTGTAACTAGACAAACCTACACATTAACCTTGATACCATCTATGGTTAGTAAATCGGCTAAATAATCTTGTTTATTACATGAATTACATGTATTACATGCATTTAAGAATTATCATGAACTTGATTAAATAGAAGAAGAAAAACAACTTGAGGCAATTTGAACCAATCCTATCCTATTTTCATTGCAAATTATTAATTACAATTCTTTTTTTCCATTGCCTTTATCTACCCATAGCCACTAGTTTTGCGTCAACATGGAGAGTGCCGAAAAGAAGCTGAGGGACAATTTCCTTCTGGAATCGCTCAAGTTCAACTATACCAAGCCTGTATGGACTATCATATTTCCCAAATCTGTGGTATAACAATTGTTGGTGCCTCATCTCCTCAATAATCAGGACAAAAAGTCAAGACAAGTCCACCGTATTGCTGATCAATGATTCTGACCGCGTTTGCTTCCAGCAATTTCATCAATTTTAAATTCTTGGCTATTTCACAAATTTCTTACTGTTTTGCATTCTCATGATAACTACAAAACTTGAAATCTAACCATTAACCAACACCATCATCACTAATAGTCGATTAACTAATCCTTTTATTATTAGTTGACTCGATAAAACTAGTTATTTGATGGCTACTTCTTTAACTTGTTTGTATGTTTTATACTATTGTTTTTTTACATACTTTAATGAATGTATTTTTTCTTAACGTTGAATTTGTAATTAAATTAAAGTTAAAAGGAAAACATTGAATTTGTATTGAATTTATTTGCTATTTCAAACACAACAATCAAGATTGTTTGGTACGAGTAAATTATAAAGCAATGCTAACGACGTAAGGTTAAGTTTAACAACAGTATTGGAGCTAAACAATCAATGAGAGATTTGATGAATAGTTCAATGTTGGCTTACAATTAAAAAAACCACAAAACATTATACTTTGCATTCAATTAGATAAAAAATATCGACTTTGTTTGATCAATCTTACAACCATTTCCTTTCCCAATGTTTTCATCAACACTTTCACAGTTATTTGTTTTGCTCACAATCAATTTCTAGGTTACCAGTCTATTGACGACTTCTTGGTCATGTATGGCTATTATTCAAGCAACAATCAAATTCACCATTAATTGTTCACTTTTCAAACCATCTTTACCTTGATTATTGTCAGTTAATCATTGAAATCAACTATTCAAGGGCAAGTCTAACAATCAGATTAACGTTGATACTCGTTTGTCTGAAAACAAAATACCCCATCCAGAGTTGAGTTGATTAACTGTTGGTGTTTATATTCATTTATATATATTGGTGACTTCATAAGTGATTAACATAATCGAAATCTTGAACCGACTGTGATTTAATCTGGTATTAACTATAATCATTTAGCCTTGGATTTTCCATCTTCAATATTGAACATTTTTCTTGAATAAATAATCATTGCGCGATTTTAAGTTTCCCTGATTTTGTATGCATGAAAATTTTTGTATCCATATGCTTTGAAATTAATCAGAAATGGTTGGATTGAGGGATTTGAGAGTCAATAACGTGAATTGAATGAATGCATATTGATAGTCTTGATCAATTAAGGAACCAAGCAATTGAGGAAAAAAACAAATCTATCTCATCTAGGATTGATCGTTAAGTTGACTTCATTTTGTTACAATGATTACAAGAGGAATTACATTTACTTGAGAAATTGTTATCACAATCATTGAAGACTTTTAGATTGGTTTGGGTCAAGTATTTTACTTATTAAATGGAGGTCAAACTATTAGATTTACACTCTTCACGCTTTACTGTTATTGGATTTAGCGGTTCAATCATAATCAGAACGAGTGAGGTCAAAATACATCTTAAACGACTCAAAATTTGCTACCAAATCTCTTTCTTATTCAAGGTTTCTCATTGATTGAAGGTTAGTCCACCATGAAAGAGGATAAAATAATAATCAGAAATTTGATTAAAACCAAAAGTCATACTGTACAACAATCAACAATAAACAAACCAACGACAAAATAAAAATCCACTTCAATAACGTCTTTGGTCTCCATCAGAAGCCACATAAACATAAAAATTTCAAGTTTTACTTAAAGAGCTGCTGAAATTTCAATGAATTTTTAATTTACCCCATTCTTTTAAAATATAAAATATCTACGATTCGCCACCATTGCAAAAAATTCATTAATAATAAACTTAAACAACTACGTATTGATATTAATATAATTTAATAGCAATATCAATTGACTAGCAAAGTATCGATTCGCAGTAACTTGTATTACTTTGAATGGGTACCAATAGATGACGCTAGTTGCCATACCGTTTCACCCGTCTGGCGCTTTATAAGCCAAACATAAACAGAAAGACAACAAATAACACCTTCAAACATCACCCTAAAACAATATTTCCAGATCCTATGAATTTATGAACGAAATCTATACAACATATGATGTCCCTAATTGAAAATCATGAACTGACAAAATAATTCAGACAATTCACAAAGAAACACAGATTCTAATCACTAATCAAATCAGCACTTCTTAAAACCAATGTAAACCATAAGTCTCACCCTCGGGATGCGCTTACCAAAAGTGTCCTTTCAAAAATAAATGACTTATCAAGTGAATAAATAATCAATAGACTGTTTTGTTTTAGCAATTTAGAAATTAAATTAGATTATTGTTAAACTTTAAAGCAGCCATTGAAATACATACATAAGACATTCTAAGACTGTCTAGAACTTTTACAGTTATTGAAATTGCTAATACCTCATGATAGACTAAATACGGTTAAGAAATCATTTTGTTGAATCACTTACAAGTTATCTTAACCTTGTGCATGGATAAATTAATCCAATCAATTTGAAGAATCACTTTCATTTTTTTGCGCTTCAACAGTTAACCTTTCAATGAAAGTTGAACGCAAATCAATCAAACGTCTTAACTATTAGACAGCAAGAATTGGAACCATCAATTGTATCAAACCATTTGGAATCGAAAAGATTAATATCAATTGATTAGCCTCTTGTTAGCTTCGTTATTTGTTTTAACATTAAATTCAGTAGCAATGTATGAAGCATCGTAATTAAATAATAAATTATTCAAACAAAAGGTGTACAAACATGTTTACAAGAAATTGGTGAAGCTAGAAAACATCATTAGAGGCAATTAATTGATTGTTAAAACGACGATTTGTGTAAATAATTGAACGTTTGGAAGGCAAAAAAAATTTCAATACCAAAAACCTAATTACGTCAACAATAAAAGGTTTTACACGTCCATTTAATTAGCTTGAGAGACGAACATGATGAAAAAGTTATCAAAAATAAGAGCAATTCTGTCAAAGTCAATAATGAAGTTAAATCAAAATGTCATCTTGAACTGTATTAAATGATGATGAAGCTAAGTGCACCGGTCAATTAAGATTGATAGTTGATAATATCAACAATAAGCAACGATGATGAGGACAAAAAAGAGCATCTTTAATAACAATGAAAGTGGTTAATAAAGATGCTACTTTTGATCTATTGAAGTCGATCCTTTGCTTTTTTTTCTGTTAATTTCATGTTGTTCAATGAAGCAAATCAAATGGATGTTATTGATATGAAACTGGTTTAAAGAGATGAGGTCGATAATTCACAGACAGATGAAATAACATAACAAATAATGATGAAAGGTTGATTAAAAAGAGTAGCGGAAATAATATAATTAACAAGATAGAAACAATTATTGTTTTGGTGCAAAAAAAAGGATTGTAAGGTTAAAAACTGGTGCAAACGGTTTTTTCAAATACAACCCAACAGTGTCAAGTTTCAATTGATTAACATATAACAATAAATATAATTCATTTTTGAAGGTAACGATAATATCAATAATAATAAATTAACAGTTAAAAAGGTTAATTGTTGTCTAAAAAAAATTTGTTGGTTTAAGCAAAAAACAAACTTGGTTAATAATTAATGGAAAGACAAAAAATTAAAATTACATAACCAGGAAAACCATGACAACGTAAATAAAGAGTTAGCTTGGACATGGAGCGCTCATTTTGAATACGATTGAAAACGAGGAAAAGATGAAAAGATGAACATTTTTGGATACTTTAAAGATGCGATGATGATTGTATCTAATGATGATGATGATGATGGTGATGAGAGAGTAAATTAGACAGTAAAGACGAAAGGAAAGAGGAGGTTATCTAATAGATTGCGTCAGTAAGTGGGAAAAGGTTTAACCTGACTGATACTTGAGTATCCTTATACAGACTCTCACAATGTGTCTTGCTGTTAGGTAAGAATCATTTTCACAACTTGATTGTGTTAAGGTTAATGTTTCACATTTAATTTTATTTTATTTGTTCAACTCAAACTCATCTTTAATCATCATCACAGTGTACATCAAAGGACAATACAATTATCAAGACTGAATCGTTAAACAATTATGGGAAAACAGTCAAAATTGTCATCACTGGTAACTTGTTGCATATGTAAACAGATGGAAATTTTGTTGTGATTGTTATTTTCAATATTTCACCGTTTTTACAATATTGTTTAAATTGTTATCAAATTTGGACTTTTTAATATTGTCAACTCTTCCCAAGTGCTTGTTAAATCTAGTTTTACTGTAATTGTGGTGAAAATTAAATCTAATATTGAACTTGCTCTGGATTTACATTGGATATTTACAATTTACAGTAAGTGTTTTGCAGCTTTTTTAACCTTTTAGCCCTACTTGACTCAATTTTGTATCAGTAAATCAATCGTTTTGATTGTTTCCCTTTTAACTCAATTGCTTTGCTTGATTTGTTCACATTTAACTTTTCAAGGATTAATTGATTAATATGTATATTTGTGACAGTTGTTTGTTGAAGTTAAGGTGAACAAAGTGAAAGTAAAACGCAAATTGAACCCAAATGTTGGTTTCATTAAATTGGTAGGTGACATCTTCCTTCGCACAATCAGCTAACCAAATACACATGATTTTTATGCTACAATTTGAGTGGGAATTGCTGGTAATATTTCCAATGAGTATTTGGTTGATCATCACAATTACCAGCACCATTACCATAACTATTTGTCACAACCATTGTTAGAGTGATTGTTATTGTAATTTAGGGAAGGAAAAAAGTGAAATGAACAGTTTGATTGGAATAACCAAGTCACAAGGAAGTTCAATCATCAATTGGCGATGATTATGGTTAATCAAACATGATGATGATCAGACAATGATGGGAATTAATAGCAATTAAATGACAAAGGAATGAAATTATTGAATGTGAAAAAAAACAAGTTAAACCTGTCAACCTTTTATAAATGTGAATCAATGTGAACAAGTATAATGATGATACAAAAGGGAATGGAAATGAAATGATTAACTTGAAATTGATCAACAAAAAAAGTAGACGATTTTAATAATTGTGGCAAAACATTTAACAAATTGGCCTCCAATTGTGATTGTGTGCCTAAACTGTTGGCTAAATTAACCTTGATTATCATTGTAAATGGTTATTGTGAGTGAGTGTTGATTGTGCCTTTGATTGTGTACATGTATGTATATTGTGTGTGTGTATGTGTGTTTATTATGATCACTGATCAGGTATTAATAGTGGGATAAATAAGAATGAAATGATTGATTAATAAAGAGTCTCTAACATGATTACATTTCACAAAAACACTCACACAACAATCAAATGAAAGATCACTTAGTTACCAGCAGAAATTGTCAATCTTTAGATTGCCTTTTTACAATCAATCAACCTACAAGTCACTTTAAGGACAATTAATTGATGAACAACAACAACAATAAAAGAAAAGCTAAATTTCGTCCAACAATTAATAATCAACAATCTATTAATTGAAGTCAAAAATTAAACAAAAATGATGAACCTTTTAACAAATAATTCAATGCCTTTTACCCAAACCTGGTTCACTGGTTCAAGTCCGGTTACTGGCTGTTGTTGACCTGATCAAGTATTTCAATAATAAACATCCTTAATTAACTGGGAATCTTAATCAAACATAAATAACATAATATGAATGATAATCAACATTAACAAAATAATCATTAGAATCAATATTTAACCAGAAAACCAAAAAACCATTTTAACCTTTACCTTTCGGGTTAACATTGGTCTTGCTTTGTTTGTCAAACCTTTTTTCATTGCTAATCAAATGATTGTTACAGTGAAAAGTGAAAAGACACTTTATTAAATCATCTTAAATTGTTTACTCTATTGTTATTGTTATTACCTTTCCTCTTAAATAATCACTTTTACCTTTTGTCTCTTTTTTCCCTCAAGATTCACCTCGTTAATTCCTGTGTAAATGCACTCTGGATTAGATTGTTATTAATATATTTATCCATTTATTTGATGATTATACTCCTGGAAATCACTACAATCTAATGGATTCGTTAACAGGATTAGACAAAAGCCTGAAAAGATTTAACAAATGGATATTAGTGAATGAAAAGTTACTTGAAAGGTTACTTTCATCCTGCAAAGACTAATCCGACTCATTGAATCCAATACGTAAAATTTTGTGAATCCTTTTGATTGCTTGGAAACAAATGAGAACCAGTTTTTAAACTGATTAAATTTTGCCCTAATCATCACTATAACTCTCAAGTGTTAATCACTTTTAACCTTCTCAAACAATTGAACAAGCTCATAGTACTCTTGGTCCAGTCATTGAACGTTTCCAACATTTAAAGCAACTATCATTTCCCTGTCTTAACCAGTGTTTTGGTCAAATCAAATTGTGTTCCTATTGAAAAATTATTGTAAATTATGTCTCCAGCATCAGAGATGAAACGACCAACATTTGAAAATAGTGTCTCATTGATGAACATTAATTCCTGTGAAAATTATGCCGATGACAATCCGTCAATCTATTCAAGAGCCTATCGTAATTTTAGATCCAATGAGGAATATCTTTGGGCAATGAAGGAAGATCTTGCTGAATGGTTAAACATTTTGTATGACATAAACATTAATGCTGACAATTTCATTGAAGTACTGGAAACTGGAGTTATATTGTGTCGGTAAGTGTCAATTTAATCTTGAAGGTAAACAAATGAAACCCAATATCAACATGACAATTGTACTTCAATTGTATTTACAACAATCAAATGATACCAAAATAAGCGTTACTCGGGATTCAACTTTACCTTTCACGACTTTCAATCAATCACTGATACAAATATTAAATATCTTTTTACTCTATCATTTTACAGGCATGCCAACAATGTTATTAGCAAAGCAATTTCAAGTGGCCATAAATTTGATTCAAAGGATTGTAACATTATATACAAAGGAGATGAGTTACGTTACCGAGCCAATGCAAAACCCAAAACCTTTCAGGCGAGAGACAATGTGTCCAATTTCATTGCCTGGTGTAAATCCCTGAAAATTCATGAATGCCTGTTGTTTGAAACAGATGACTTGGTTTTGGGTAAAAATGAGAAAAGCTTTATCCTCTGTTTACTGGAAGTGGCTCGGAAATGTACAGCTTTTGGCTTTGCTGCGCCATTGATTGTTCAAATGGAGCAAGAGATTGACCGAGAGTTGGACCAGGAAAGGTTGGGTCAATCAAGGGTCCAAATGGAGTTGGATCCAGAGACTGATGAAGACAACCTGACAACCCTATCAACTTCACCTGATTCGGGTTACATGGGATCGTTAACATCAAATGTTTCAACCAACAGTGATACCAGTACCGAGGGCTCTTACAAGACCGTACAACCCAAAAAAGACAAGGAAATTAAAAGTGAATCTCAAATAATTACCAACAATTTGAAGTGTCTCCATGAAAGGGTAAGTCACACTTTCAGATATTATTTCAATTCAATTTTCACTTATTGAATAGACTTACATCAGCTATTAATACACTGAATTACAAAGATGTTGCTGGTTAAGTTCAACCAGTTTCAACAGTTTAATCAACTCTTTCATCGTCAGGCTGTTTTCAAGCTTATTATATTGTTTTAGAAAAAATTTAACCAATTAAATGCACCAAAAAATGATTAATAATAGTATCAAATGCAATTAATATTGCTACATTTTTGGTTACCTTTTTCAATGAACAAGTTGAAAACCATTTTTACATTACAAATATAACTTTACCAAAAAAAGCCTCATTCAATTGTCAAACATCTTTTCATGACAATTTACAATTTTTTGCTCAGGATAACATTTAATTAATTGAACTTATTGAATTAATACAAAATCCTATTTAAGGAAATTTACTCGATTTATCATTTTCATGATTGTCTCTTAGCTTTAGATTTTTTAATTTCAGTTTTTCCAACCTTTTATATTACTTTCAAAAATCACTTTCTAAACCCTTTTTGAGTGTGAAAATCATTTCACATTTAAGGTTAATTTCATTTGATTAATTGACTTTTGTTGTAAACTGTTAATGTACATTAATCTGGTAAAATTTGGGTTTCGTCAATTTTTATAATCAAACCTAAATGTTTGGTTAATTTAAGGTTACATTGAGTCTATCGTTTGCTAATTATTTGCCTTTATTTGTATTTCATTTCACCTTAAATGCAATTTATCCTAATCAAACTAATTGTGTTTACAATTATGGTTAACAATCCTTTGCCCTATTTAACTGCTACAAATGATTTTAAAGCCACATATTAATGCACATTCATCTGATTAAAGCTCACAATAATAGAAACTTTGAAATTAACTAATTGTTGATTCTGAATTACTTTGAATTGATAATCTTCTTAAATTTAAACAATATTCAGATAACTTAACCCTCATTCCTGAATACGAATGATTTACAATTAAATTTGCCTTTTTCTTATTATTTATATTATTTTGATTAGTTAATGACTATTGTAAATAAAAAGACAACAATTTAGTTGATTAATTGAATCCTCATTTTTAAAGGTCAATATCATTGATTGATTCATGTTTATGCTGTTAAATTGAACATTTAAGGTAAACAATTATTACATTTTAATAGCAATTACAGCAAATTAAGGTGTGATCAAAATTAGATTAAACTGTTGTACTAATTCTTGGTTAAAACCATCATTTGGATCAAAAATGATTCAAACTGATTCAATCTCATCTTAATCATTAGCCAAACTTGTCCATCAAATAACATCCAATTGCTCACAATCAAAGCAACTTAATAATATTAGGGTGTCCGGACACCCTAATACAAAAGATGAAAGTAAATAACAATTTCAACAAAAAGTCGATTCTTTACAATTAAATTTCCATTTCCAATCAAACCAAAAAATCTAGTTAATTTTTTGATGTTTTGCTCTAAATTGAACCCAAAAAGCTGTAAATCTAAACAGAGATTTAATTTATATTTAATTGAATAGTTTATGAAATGATTTAACAGTTTCATGGTTGGTCTTAAATTGAGATGTTCAAATGACCCTCAAAATAAACCTTTTTCAAATGTTTTTGACCCATTAAAAACCCTTTAACCCTGATTGTTTGTATGAAAATTTTTTGAGGTGAAAGTTGATTATGATCATAATGGTTGGGAGTTAAATGATGAAAATACAATGCAATTGATTCATCCATTCATCCATTCATTTTCACATTTATTTTCACCTTCATTTTTACATTCATTTTTGCGTTTCCTTTCCTTACAATTAACAAATTGTTGCAGTACAATTTTTTCATTGATAATCTCATCATTTAATCTTGACTTTTTGATTTACATTTGTTTTATAAATCAACTCTATTTGATGTGAATTGAGTTTATTGTTAATACTCTCAATCAATTGACTTTTCAGGTTCAGGTCAATTGACTTAATTATTGGGTGATTTTTTACGCCAATTTCTTGACAATCAACAATCAGTTCCGTTTTCAATTTTCATTTTTATCACAAAGTATGAATACAAAATTGTTATTTCAATTGTAGTGGAAACGGAACAATTAAATTTAATCACATTGAATGATTAACTTTAACCCACAACAGATTAGACTTTGACTAACATTTGGTTTTATTGAATTTAATAAAGAAGCTGATTTACCTAATTTCATGAGTTAAAAATTAATCAAGAAACAAAAAAAGAGGAAAGTCACTCTTATAACTTAATTCATTGAAAAGGTATTTTTAATAGTATAATGCTTATGAAATGATTTAGTAATGATTGAGTTAACTTTTATTATAATTGATGAGGATTACAAATTAACTAATTATATTATCATTATGGTTAGTAAAGGATGAAATGAAATGTTAAACAACAATTAGTTGATGTTGGTAAGCCCATAACAACATGGTTGGTTAACAAAAACCAACAACACTGTACATTTATGAGTGTCACGCAAATGTTGATTATGGACTGGATGGCAAATTAAATTAGCCAAGGTCTACTGAACATGTTTACAGTTAGTTAATTGATAATTAATAACTTGGGATGATTAAATATTACAAGTCAATTGATTGTTGATATCAATATTTGTTGGATCAAGTGAAAGGTTCATGTTTGCTTTACAATTTTGACCAAATCAATGATAAACCGGTAAACCTGGATTCGAGATGCTTTACAATTGTATGTTACTTGATTGTATACAATTTAACACAGGTTTAACTTTAGCTTCAATTAGAGTTGATCATTTCCACTTTGTTGTGTGATTTAAGAACCATTTGGTAACCTGTAACCTTTGAAAATGATTTAATTCCAGTTTCACCAGGTTAATATAACCGGATATCCAAATATTTATAATACTTTAATCATCAATATTTCCAATTTAATGATTGTTGATTGTATTGGCTTTTCCAGGTAAACTGATTACTAGACTATTGCTTTTAGGTTTACTTTATAACCTTCACAAATATTTGATTATTGATTGTCTTGGAATGAGCTTTTGTGTACAATTTGGTACCATCAATAGGTTGGAATGATAATGAATTGGGGAAACGTGGAGATTTTCAATTGAATTGAATTTGGATTGATCAGGTTTAGGTCTTTATATCAAGTTTCTTGTGTCACTGGAGAGACAGGAAGAGATGAGTTGAGTATCAGGATTATCAAGTTAATTAGATCATCTTGTTTCAGGTTTGCAATTTAATTTCATGACTTTGCTCTATCCAAACTGCAAGGTAATCAAATGTTGCCTTTAATTTTCATCCATTTAAGGTAGTCTCGAGTTTCATTTATTGGTGCATTATTACTGAATATATTTCAATCAGTTGATCATGAATATCTTTTTGTTGCCTTTTTTCACTTATTATCATCAGGAACAATTTGACTTGCTGTTCAGTTGTTTGAAAAACAGTCATTAACATGATTATTCCCATCCATTTTGGTTGCTTTCTTTTAACAGTTTAACAAACTATTAAAGAAACAATTGATTCAGTTGTATCCAACCTTGGCCTGATTGTCTTGAATATCATAGTAGATTGTGCACAATAATGCGTGGTTTCTATGTTGATTGTTCCCAAGGATTTGTACCATTTTTTGGGTTGAATTTTTTTGAATGTGGCGTTGAAATGATTATCAGCTCACACTTGGTTTTGACTTGGTTAATGATGATGATTTGGTTTTTTTGGTTATTGTTAACGTCGCTCTTTCAGCATCTATCCAAATCTAGTCTTGATCATGATTTAGATTCATAATTAGGTTGAACTGTTTTGTTGTTTTCTGTAATTGTTATCCTCCTGGATCAATTTTGATTAATCTTCATCGGGAATCTTCATTTAACTAGGGAAACTGTATACAATCAATGACCAGAGGGGCTTGGGCTTTTAAATTAATCAAACATTGATTAAGCGGGGAGATAATTTTTCAGGGTTAAAGATGATTGAAAGAGTTGGTATCTGAAACAAGAAGAGAAACAATAAATGTTAATAATGAAAACTTGAATGGGGTTAAGTGTCATGTTGATAGTAATAATAAAAATATTTTTTATTATTATAATAAGATTCAAGTTAACAAAAACATGTAACAATCAAGATAATGTTTTTAATGCACTCTAACCTTAGATATTAACATAAATACCCAAAAAGGGTTGTTTTTTTCTTGGTATGAAACTGCTTCACAAGTGAGACTTTTAAGACATCCAAGTAACCTTAAATAATAAGAGATGAAAGATTAGCAAAAATGAAATTTCACTGTTAAATAATTAACCTGCGTAATGCATATTTTCATGGTTAAGTTAATCACTGACTGTTTCTTGTCCTGATCCAAATTGCTCGCCCAAATTTGTAACGGTTTTCAACAATTTGACAATTTTGTTTATCGTCAACATTAATTGGTTTACAATTGAATCTTGTTTCTCAGTGGATCAATGTTAATGTTGGTAACTTCACAACGTTAATCTGAATAACCAGTCAACCAGATTTTGGATAATTAACTTTGCAATTGAGTGTTCTGGGAAGGAATATCTGAAGAAGAAGAAGGAAGAATAAAAATTGTTATTAGTAAATTGTATTTTTACAAGTGTTAATGTTATTGTGTTAAATTGATCATTTGCATGTAGATATAATGACTCGATTGATTTACCTACTTCCTCATTGAATTTTATCTTTCTCAATGGTCTTCAAATTTGAAATATTTGCTACAATTAGCTTCAATTGATGTAAAAGGAAGATAAATTAACTTTGATTAACCCGTTCCCAATAATCATTGACAACAGTTAAAAATCAAGCAGAAGATACTGGCTTTTCATTGTTAAATGTTGTGTGTGTGTGTAATAGAGTTACAATTGACAAACACATTCTCGAACAATGATAATTATTGTTGTTAGTTGAGCAAAGGTTAACAACAAGATCAAAAGGTAAAGAGTCAAGTGTATCATTATGTTAACTGTCTTAACATAAACTCATCCTTATTGGCATCATTGTTGGTGTTGATACTGATGTTTATATGGGCTGATAATGATGATGTGATTAAAAGTGGTCCTTACAAAGATGCTAAGTTTAATTGTATTCTCGCCTAATGTCTTTTTCAACAAAAAAAGGGTTTCTTTTCAATATTTTATCGTCACTTCAAAACTCTGAAATGCTTTAAAATATTTGCTCGTTTTTCATTGATAAGCCACGAAAATCACCTTATTGTTGCTATATTGTTCAGTATTTTGATCTCCTTTCGTTGAATTGCTCCTTTTATATCTTGAAGTAAAAGTATTTCAGTCCAAGAAAAGTATCTTTCATGGATTGATGACTACAAAAATGATGAAAGAAACCAGATAAACCTTTTTTTTATGCTACAAAAATCAAAGTAAATTCTGTTTCAATTGTGAAAGTTTAAGGTCTTTTTTGTTTTAGATTTAACACAAATTCAATTCTTGCTATTTAAATAAATTGATGGAGATGATAAAATAGGTGAAAGAGAAAAGCTTTTCATGTTTTTCATCATCTTGAGATCCTTTTAAAACTCTGTTTTTGTCTTTTGTCAAAGGGATTGCAGTTTCATTTCAAAAGGCTAATATTGCCAATTTTGGCGTAAAATTGATCAATATGAGCCTTCTTTATGTCACCTGTGCTTATCTACTCAGTCGAAAGATTTTGTTGAAGTTCTGTACAATTTTTCAGAAACTAAATTGAGGTTGAAACAGTCCAAGATCGAAACTCAGTTTTCAGTTTTAATTTGTTTTCGCTCCTTTTTCGCCATTCCTATTTTCAAGCTACTGTTTGCTAAAATAATGATAATAATAATTTAAATAATGTAATTATGCGCTGAATTTCTTTTCTAAACAACTTCTAAATAAAAATTATTACCTTGTTTGGGTCAGTAAATCACCAAAATTAAAATAATACCATCTTATCCTTTTGCTTGTGATTGCGTGAGCCTTTCCTACTTAATCATCAGCAGCAACAACAACATCATCATCGCTATCAAAGCCAACAAAAATCAGTATTATCATCATCAACGTAATTACGACGCAAAAAGACCGTTGATAAAAGACGATAATCATTATTCTGTGTTACCATTAGCAGTTAATTTAGCTTCTTTTGAGGTTCCTTTTTCTTCTTCTTCTTCTTTCCTTGATTTCACTATTAACTTGATTCTTCAGATTTTGCTTCTTCCTTTAGGGTGAATTCAGTTTATCACTTCCACCATATCCGAATAACATCCGATTCTGTGTTTTATATTTAAAGTCAGGTTTCTTGATTAACCTCATCACCGTCACCATCAGCATCATGATTAAACTAGTTTTACCAGGATCAACAATTTAAGTTCCTTTTGCATTTTGCTTTGTCCACGTTCAGTTTAATCATCTCTGGTCCACAATTTAATAGTCTGTTGATAGATTAGTAAAGAGAGAAGAGATTTGATTAGTGTAAACATAGTAATTAACATCAATGATTGTTGTTGCTTTTTGCTGTCCCTTAATATGAGCCCAATCTAATGATAACTTTACTATTAGCTTGATTTTCATCTGTAAACCACGAAAATCTAATTCCAAGCAACAGCAACAACAAATTATTGTAATTATTTTTCATACTTACTATAATTTTTAACTCTTCTTGTGTAGTAGAAACGATCATTAATTCATCTTTTCTCTTTAATCATTCATATTTATCCAACATATATATTTATTAGTTATTTATTAATAACTATTTTACCATAATCATCATCAAATTCAACCAACGCAATCATTTGCTGTCATTTTTTTTGTTGACCATCACATTACACTTTACACAATATCTGTTAACAATAGGGAGAGAAGAAGATATTTCACAATTTATTATTATACTTTTTGCTATTAATGATGATATTGTTGTTATCATTTCATTACTATTTAATATAATTATGAATCATGAAACCTAGCTTGACTAACGAACTAAATCTTTATTACCATTATATCGCAATAATGCGTTTAACTCAATGAGAATCTATTGTTAAAATGCTGTTTAATGTAAATTTTTTCAAGCTACAATCTGAGACAAAAAAAGTTAACGAGAAAGGATTTACATTCAAAACAAATTAAAACTAATGGTAATAACCATTTCAATGATAATGGATGGTTAATATTTCTATACTAATTGATAAAAATTGATAATGACAATATTTAATCAACCAGGAAATGATACAGAATTTGCTGAGTTATAGGAATACTATTTTCGACTAAAATAAGTGCAAAGTGATATCAATCTTGATATTCATTCTGACACATATAAAAATAAGATTAATTGTTGATAGTTTCGATTGATCAAAATTAGAGCTGTTGATGGCATTCAATAAGTCTATTGCTCATTTTTAATTTACTATACAATCATTGAATAACTCAAAATTTAATTACCTTACCTCTCTTTTGTTACAGGTTGTTGATTTACTCAACAGATGTACTTGTCCATCACAGTTTCCAATGGTTAAAGTGGCTGACGGTAAATATCGAGTTGGTAATCCAAAAGTTTTAATTTATGTCAGGGTAAGTATTTAATTAATGAGTATAGTTGATATAATGATCGTTTAAATAAATTAAATTTCATCTAATATTGTTACGTCTAATTACGATACAAAATTTAACGGTTTTTGAGCAAATTGAAACAAAAAAATATTTGTTTAATTTTGATTGGTCAGGCTCAATTAGATACGTTAGTTGACATTAGATGGCATTAATAATCGTTTTAGACGATCTTTTGTTTAACTTTAACATTGTTTTTGTTTTCAATTTATCATAATTGATTAATTATAATTTCATTTTAAATTAGATTCTTCGTAATCATGTAATGGTACGTGTTGGTGGAGGCTGGGATACTTTGGGTCATTACCTTGATCGACATGATCCTTGTCGGTGTCGAGTTGGAAGCAAATCAACCCAAAACAATAATACCAATAATACTGTCACTAATCTTAAGTCATCATTGTTGTCAAGAAATACATCTAATGGACAACAAATTTGGGTTAATTACAATAGGTAAGTTCATCTTAACATCTTTATCAACTGTTTATTTTTATTCTAATCTCTGTTGTGTTTCCTCTTTCAATTATCCAGGCCTTATCCAGCTGAACCTCAATACACAAGCTTTGACAATTTACGCTGTGACTCTAACTCGATGATGTATCCTAATCTCAAAAGACGTGATTCAATTGGTTTAACTGAATCATCTTGTTCACTCAATTCATTCTCTGAAGGAAGTGACCGTCAACCCTCTCGATCATCTCAATATTCAGATGATTCAACTTCATCTTCAACTGTTGGTAGTTCAATTAGTCCTCGTAGTTCAATAAGCAGTTCAACTGGCGGCCTACATCATTTGAGCACTGGACAATTAAACTCGCCTAACAGTATCCATTTCCACCATTTACATTCCAAAATTCAAGCAAACCATTCGATAACTCTTAACTGTGACAACAACTATAAGCAAATTAATCAAAGACCTGGATTTAGCAGAACTAAATCTGGTATCGCAAAATATGTTGGTTTGGCCAATTATCAAATGCCAATCAGCACTATTAACAAAGTAAATTCATGTACAAATATAAGATTCTGCCATCAACCCTCTCCTCAATCTAAAACGATTCCGCGAAAAATTTAATCATCACATTATTGTTAAATTAATATTGCAAAGATTTTATTTCTCTTTTACAATGTAATAATAAGCTTTAATCAACCCAATCTCTATGACTGTTATAAAATTATAATTCTGAAGCTTTTGTAATTTTAATTCAAATAAAAAAGAGAACCTTCATTATTTAGCTGAATCCTTATTGTCAACCAATAAATCATTTCCATCATTCGTCACAAATCTACAATGATTTAGCGCGAAACACTCTGTTTAATCAAAACATACTTTATGGTGTATTATCAACTCAATACACGACCATTTCTTGTTTAAATATTAAATTAATTATCAGTCTAATGTAAAAAAATCTATAATTGTTTAAAATCGAAAGTCTGATTAAATAATAGCTGTAAATCCATTTATAAGGAGTAGTTAGACAAACAGTTCCAAGGTAAGTAAATATAAAATTTAGTGAAAAATTGTTACGGTAGGACGATAAACCAGAGTAAATCGTATTTTTATACTTAATTAGTTCAAAATTTCAATGTATTTACCAACCATCTATCATTAATCCAATCAAATATTTAAACAGTAACTACATTATAATGTAACAAATATTAAAAAATGGAAATGTAGGGTTAGATGAATGATAGATTTGTTTTTATAACAAAGACTTTACGACACTTATTTTACTACAAGTCAGGCCAATAGGAAGAACAGATTGGTCTAATCAAGAATCAAATATGAATTCGTGTCAATTAATAGTGATTTTCTTAGCCACAAGTTGCCTACAATTAGTAAAATGTGATCCACATCATCCTCACCTTTACAATAAAGATTCCAAGCCCGCAAATATGACTGAACTCTGCAAGAGACACCAATGGTTTCTGGAAACAAATCATATTCGTCATTTATATGAGTTGAAATACCGAACATGTATGGTAAGATAATTTCAATCAATGTTGTTATAAATTGTCGAGAATCAATTTAACTTAACTTGTACTCAAGTCTCAGATAGCGCTGGATAAATACAAGAAACGTGAAGGAGACTGTTATAAAGCTATGGATCCGAAAGACATTGGCTATTGTTTGGCGCCGGAAAATTTTACCGACAACTTTGATCAAGTAAGTGAATTAAATTACAATGATTTTTAGATTTTTCAACACCTTTTCACATTACATTGGTGTAGCTGAAGAAATGCCTTAATGAGACCAAACTTGACGAGGAGGAATCCAAACGGTTGAAGGTAAATTTATCTTTTCTTGGTGGACAAGATTGCTCACATTATTGCTTGGTTTTAGGAATGCATGGGATACAGAGGGAAAAAATCGAAAAGAAAACGAGATCTTCATTGGTTAACTACCGAAATGGCCAATTTAACTCAACTTTGTGGTCTAACAATGATTAATTATTACCTCAACCATCCATCACACAATGAAGCTCATCATGCATGCACAGTAAGTTTATTACTTTGTCCATTGATAATATTAATGATTTATATTCATAAATAGGTTGAAATCATTGGTGCTGAACGTGTTGCTAAACGTATGTCTTGTCACTCAAAATATCCGATTAAAAGCTACGATGATTTCAAAGATAAATGTGTAAAGCCTGAAGACCATAAGGCAGATTTTGAGGCCGTAAGTATTCATCGGTTTAATATTGTATCCACATCTCTTTGCTTCATAAATTCAATTGTATTTTTTCAATATCGATTGGTATTATTTACATCAACAGGCGGCTGAGTGTTTTGATCAGAACAAAATAAGTGACCAAGAAAAAGAAGACATAATGGTGAGTCGTTGATTTAATTGGATCCTTAGATAGTTATTGTTTTTCATTCAAATTTAATGCAATTCTTGAAACAGGTATGTACTTTTGAAGCTCTGGGAAAACTGGACAAAGCGTATCTTGCTCAAGGTTTGTTAAACTGCTCATAAAGTGACCAAGCCATTTGACTAAAATCATTTACGCCTTATATTTAGCTCTGATTTACAAGCCATTCAAGGATCTCGATGAGTTCTGTATTAAATCTAGAAATTACTGGCATGATGAAGATGAAATCTATAAAGATAGATTTGAAGCTTGTTCCGTAAGTACATTGTAAAGCCTTTGTTGAGTCAATTGTGGGCTGAATTGATGTTCTTTGTCAATTAAAGATGAAAATTAATCCAAACAAAACGGAGGTTCGATGGGTTTGCGAGACCTTTGATATATTTGATCAAAATTCCGTGGAAAAATGCATTGAAAAGCAAGACGGCGAATTCAAAGAGGTAAGTCCGTTAGAAATGCTTCATTCCAGTTGATTGTATTCCGTGATTGTCTTTTGATTACCAGATGATGACCTGTTTGGCAAATAATGAATATACAAAAGAAGAAGAAGAAAACATTAAAGTAAGTTGAATCATCATCATTAATGAAAGCTAATTTTAATCACCTTGTTATTTTAATTATAATTTCATCAGGTTTGTCTAACTGACTCTCAAATTGAATGGAAAGGAGTTCCTAAAATGCCCAATAGCTTGGAGGAATCTTGTGATTACATATACTTCCGATGGTTTGGCTTTAATCCTGTTTATTATCGGTTTGTCGATCAATGCATGGTAAGTCAATGGTCAGTTGTTAATTGCCAATCACTCAAATTTACTTTATTGTATCACAGAAGGAAAAATGGACACCAGATGAGTACACTAATTTTGAATGCGCCAACATATTAACAATCAAGACCAGCGATGAAATTGAAAATGCTTGTAAAAGTCCAAGTAAAGAGCAGAAGGATGCATATCTTAAGGTAAATATGGCCATCTTTATCCTTGTCGACGAAGCTAAATGAATAAATAAAAACAGAATAATTAAAATTACTTATTTTTGTAACAGTTCCGAGAATGTCGAGAGAAAAATGAACCACCTTTGGAAAGGATAAAAAGTGCTTTTGTAAGTTGACAGCTGTGAGCTAATCTCAATGTTTTACCATTAAATTTGACAAATGACATGAAACTAATAATCTTTCAACTATACTTTTAATGGTTCCAGGAGTGTTCAATAGCAAAAATGATTGAACATGTGACTGAACTTAAAAAAGCTGAAGCTGGTGAAATTGAAGCAACAACAGTTTGACTTGCTTGATAACTCTTTGGTGCATTTATCAGTGACTTTGGTCCAGCTTCCTATGACTAATCATTTCATTATGTTTCATTTAACCAAATGTTTAGTTCAATCTGTTGAGTTGTCTGTCCATTCAATAAAATAAAATTAATCTATAATATGTAATGATTAATCAATTCGTAATGTTTGTACGAGTCAAAATTCAAGAATCGAGACATTTTACCAAAAATTGTACCAAACAACGAATAATAATAAAATATTTTTGAGCAGTAAAGTGTGAAGTAAGCAATTGATTATTATAACTATTGAAACAAATGATTTTATATTTAATTTCAAAGATAAATCATCAAAATATTAAAATGAAATCAAAAAATTTTCAGCAATTTGATAAAAAGCAACATCTTCGGAATACTAACCTGTGGGCTTAAATTATTGGACAAGTTACTTCATCTATTTTCTCAGAAACCATTTGTTCAATAGACTTGAAATTTCCTAGCAATGATTAAAATAGGGATATATTCATAATATTTAAATTTCAGAAAAATAGCACGATTAGTTTGCTAGATTTTGCCATTAATTCCTTGCACCTCAATCAGCGAAAATGCTCAAGTTTTGAACGGAATTTACCATGCGTTAGTTTCAAGTCATGTAATTCTTAATCCGTTTAAGGACTTCTTTCAATTTTATCATTTTGTTATCACCTGAGGTCCGCAGTATATGCTGGTAATTTTTAAGACTTTAAACACATCACAATCAATTGATACAGACAAATTAGTGTAGTAACTCTTTGAAAAATTTCCTAAGCAAAAATTTTGAAAGCCTTTGGAAAGCATGGCAGGAAAAGTTAATCTTATCTTTCTAGGTAGATTAAATTACTTCCAAAGAAAGTGCTTATCTCTAGCTTTCGAATGGTATATGAAATGTTCAATTATTGCTATCATTTAATCGGGAAATTTCATCTAAACAATTTGTCCATAAATTTAAGCCCACAGGTTATAAGACTTTAAAACAACAATTAAAGATAATTTAAGCTTATTATTAATAAAAGCTGGATCAATGTATAATATTATCAGTGACTTGGATAGAGATATTTTTTCAGTCGTTTTACTATCAAACTCACTCGCATTTAGTCATTGAATTGATTTGAATTTTTGTTCACCAAATTATTTTTTGGTCAATTTCATTATTTAAAAAATTTGACCAGTTACAAGTACAGAGAGATAGACTGTTAATCGCTGGGCAAACATATTGAATAATCTAGCTATGTAAAGATAATTAAAAGCAATCAAGTCTGGGAGCGTTCAAAGCTTCAGATGATTCTTGAGATGATGACAGAAGATCTTGCCTTGGATAGTTACTTGTTTTTGATTATTTACATCTTTTCCATTCTAATCTCTATCATCAATTTTCCTTCCAATTTTCCGTCATTTCTTGTTTTTAGCTGCCTTTCGTTGATATAATTGATGATACTTGGTAAGATTGTTTGTAACAATTCAAAAGTTCAAGTTTAATATCACTATTAACATCTTGTTATTTGCTTTCTTCCGGTTAACTTGATGGTTAATTTTTTTCTTGAACACAATAACTTTTTTCTTGAGCTGAGAGTGAATCTCACCTTGACGTTGATCAACTAATTATTTACTAATATGGCACAAAATCTAGTCAATTTTATAATTGTGAAATGAAACTTTGTTAATTGAATTACACTTGATAATGTGGTAATTCTCATCTCATTAATTGACTTAAATTACATGGTTGGTTTAGCTGGAAATCACAGAAATGTCAATCATAATTAAATTTTGTCAAGATTTGGTAATTGATGATTTTAGCTGTTGTCTCGCTTTGCTAACAATAATAGTTTAAGTAATTAACTTTGTGGTTGGTTCCTATTGAATGAGACAAGTCTTGAGCTTGTTTAATTTGGGTTGTTTTTGTGTTTCCATGATATTGATACAAAGTTTATCCAAAAATTAAAGCAATTTATCTTCCTTTTTGACAAGTAAAGATGAAGTTGAAAATAAATTGATAATAATTTTCAGAAAAATTGATCAAATTAACCACAGAAAACTCCGGCTAAAATCTAAGTAAAATGTAGATCTTTAAACACATTGAAGACACCAAGATTAAAAGTTTGACGAATTTTTCCATGTCTTTTGGGCACAAATTAACACAAAAATAGATCGAGTCAATGGTTGAAACTTATAAGCAAACAAAAAAGTGGATTCTTATTGATAAACGAACATTTAAACCATCGATTTACAAACCAAAGACAAATTGACTTCGCTAATTTATTGAATATAACTCCAACAATCTAGAGATTGGAAAAATCACCTGACAGAATTCAAAGATGAACTGAATCACAAGTTAGACAGTCGCAAGAAAACTGAAAGATAAAAACTAAGAGACTGACAACTTGTCAGTGACAAATAAAAACATGAGAATGAAGTTGGGTGATTAACATTGAAAACAAGTAAACAAGAGAAGAGAAAAAAGAAATTTAATTACCTTAAAAAGACTGAATACCAATGAAGAATTGACTTATTAGTTGATAAAACATATTAATTTCAATTTAATGAAATCAAAAATAATCTTTTACCCTTAAAGTTAAACAATTAAACATCAATAATTTTCAAATAAAACAGTTTATCAAAAGGCGTGGCTGGTTGGAAAACATATGATGAGTTGAAATGTCTCCATCTAGAGGTAGGCTTATACACTGGGAAACGTTTAAATGGTCCTTTGGTTAAGATTATTACCAAAAGATGGAGTTATTCAGGTTCATCAGTTGATCCAAACGCCATTCATTACTATGGCGTTAGCTTTAATCTTATATACTTCTCTTTCCCATTCTTTTTTTCTCTTTCTCTTTTTAATTTATTATAATCATCACCATTGTTTATTTTCCTGTGTTTTTTATTTTCTAAATCAGTTAAACATGAAACTCTCCACCGCATGATTGTTGATACAATTAGTAAAACTTCTGTAAACCTTTCAATGGTTTGTTAATACCTTCTTTCAATACCATGTCTAAGACACTGGAAGACAACAAGGATAAGGATAAGGATAAGGATAAATATACTGGGTTGTGTGAAGAAGAAATAGTTGATGGATTTGCAATATTCTCCTTTCTTACTTACACCGATTTAGAAGTAAGTCCATTTTTTGCTCTATAATAATAATTAATAAAAATATATATACACACATTATATATATATTTCAACCTCTTTCTCAACCTTAAACTTTTGTGTTCACCCCATCATTGTGCTCATCCTCAGGTCGTCAAATATTTTTGTTTTTACTCTTATTCTTCCTCTCCTTTTTGCTTTCCTTTCATTGTTGATGTGTGTTGAAGAAATAAAAAGGTAATATTTTTAAGGTAAAGGTTGTACACTTACATCACAAATTTCCTATTTAATCCAAGTACAACTGTAAACTGTTACTTGGACCATCCAACAAAAACAACTATAGCCAGTTACCACTTGCAACACCAACTCACCAACATCACCATAATCACCATCAACAAAAACCATGGCTTCGTTTGATAAGATCACTTTTTATCGGAAAGAGGCTCAGAAAAAATTACGCTTAATAACCATGTTCACCTATTTCAATATTATTTCACTTATGCTCAATCTATTTTACATCCTTTGGGTTCTATATATATCAACACAAAACATTGATTATATCGCCAATAGTCCAGAGGGTAATGCAAACAAACTGGATTACCAGTTATATTATCTTGTTATTAACGCAGTCAATCTTTGTGGACTCTTATCCAATTTCGTTGGTATACTTCGATCTAATTCAAAGTTCATTGTTTTCTATTTTTACACCAACACTGCTTGGGCTTGGTTATCCTTTTTTTACCTTTTATTTTTAATCTCATTAGGTTTGTCATTCACATCTTTTCCCCAATTTACCATTTTTATTAATGAATGTATCTGCTTTCTTCCAACATCAACATCACCAAAAAACAATATCAGCAAGCAAAATCACAAGCAAACTACAACCAGCTAAATGATCACTTTTTTAGTTAACCGTACAATGTATTTACAGAAAAATGAATCCTTTCCTCACCAACCATCATTTTCTGTTTATCTTTTGACACATCATCATCAGAAACGCATTTCTTGTTATCATTATTTTTACTACTACTTGAACAAAGTTGAGAAGATTAATTTGAAGAGAGTGAAAAAAGTGGTTGAAATGCTTTACGTTAAATTGACTCAATCTGTTATTTTAATACAAAACAATCATGGTTATTATACTGTCCCTCCTCAGATGCATTCATTCGTAAAATTCATTCTATTATTCAATGTGATAAATCATTAGTCATCTAAGTAAATGTTGGATCACTAGATCGACGATTTCATTGTTACGATTATCATGTGCTTCACCATGAGTACAATTAAAAGATAGTCAAATTATTCACTCAGATAGTTCAAGTCACTAACCAAATAACAGCTTAAAAATGGCATCTTTTAATCTCATAACCCTTCACAACAGTTTACTGACTGACCAATGATTCAATCACTTTTACATGCTAAATATTTAAAATTTTTTACTCGTTCTGAGCACTTTTAAAATTTCATTTTATTTCATCTTTTTTTTGTTTTCCTTCTCAATCTTCACACAGCTATACCCTGTGCTGATCCAGATGAAGATACAACCTTTTTACAATGTTTCAAGACTGGTGCAATGGCTTGTATTTTATTATTTTACAATTGTTCAGTAATGACAATTATTTATATCAATTTTAAAAAACTGGTTAAAGCTAACAAAGTTATTAGACGTGAATGTGAAAAATTGGTAGCAGAAGCTTTACCCAACACTGATTTAAGTTCAATCAAATTGGGTCCCAATAGTTCATTAGCCTCTGAATTAAAGAATGAGCTTACAGCAGCTGAATTTGCTGAGCATTTGAAGCGTCTCAAAAATCCTGAAATATCACTGGGAAGTGTCCGAACAATTGCTTCAGATGAACCAATCGCTCAACCCAAACCAGTCGTCTATTAACAGAGTCAATATCAAAGTCTAACATTTATCCGAAAGTATCTCAAAGTCAAAAATCTATCAACATACTTTTTATCATGCAAAGTCTATTAAATTGATACAAAATTTCAAGCCAACCATCTGAGAATCATGAAGCACAGGGATTCTTGAAAGTTGAAAATGTACAAATATTAACCCATTTTTTGTAACATATTTAAATGAATGTTCAGTTGCACGCAAAACTGTAGTCATATGTTGATTGTAATAACTGTTTAAGGTAACTTGTAACTTGAAATCTTAACTTAAAACTAATCTTAAATCTTGTTTCACTCCTTTTTTTATTTCTTTTTGTTCAATCTTTTCTTCTTCTTCTCTTCATTATCTTTCCACTCTTCCTCCTCGTCATCTTCATCCTTAAAGGCTTAAGTTAAGGTGAAGATTGTATCTTCAAATAACCATTATGAAATAACATTTCATCTCTCCTCTCATAATATATATATAAATGTGTGTATATTATCATCTTATTCATATTCATCCATTTTTACTCACTAAATGTATATAATATTTGATAATATTATATCCATAAACATTATACAACTTGAATGTAGACACAATATACAAGATACTTAATATGAAAAACCAGATAATCCCACATCAACAATGAGAGGCATTTTATTTTGTCTTGTTATTCAATTAATGTGCTACTTTGTTGCTCATTTTACCCTTGATTTTTGGTTATTTGTAAAAAAATTTTCCCATTGTTTTATAATTATCTTTATTATTTCAACCTGTTTAATCTAACATTTTTTTCATATTTTTTTCTTCTTCCTCATTCACAGAAAACTGTTAAAGAACAAGAAGAAGCTCTTGAAGATAAAAATATTGTTACAAATAATAATTCAAATAGTAAAGGTAAAGAGATTGATGGTTGTAACAACAAGAAGACATCAAATATAACTGGTAAAAGTGCCTCATCCGGTGGAACTGTTCAAAGGAATCGTTCAAAGAAGAATCATTCAAATAATAATAATCATAAAGATGGTAATAACAAAGAGAGCAAAAAGTCATCAATTGTCGGTAAAGGATTGTCTGGATTAACAAGTACTCATCACCATCTTAACCATAATCATCACAACAACACAAATCATCATCACTCCAAGTCAATTGGTAAAAATAAAGAGAGCAAAGATAAAGTTAATTTAAATATCCATCATCACCTTAACAATTCAAATAATGTTAAACACAATATGAGTTCATCAGAAGGTAAAAAGAAGCAACATGTAACATCTTTAACCTCATCTCCTGGTAATGGAAGCTCAGAGGTTACCTCGATTAATGGACCAGGCATCATCACTGGTCATTCAGATGATAAAAGTGAACCTGAAAAGGCACGTAAACAAGGTCGAGAACGAGATGAAAGCAGTTGTCTAACCGGTAGTAATGCCACTTCAACCGCCTCTACAAATGTTATCACTAATACCAATAATAAAGATAAATTGAACCTTTCCAAAGCTTGCCATGTCAACAATATCAACAAAAATAGTGTTAATTTGAAACATGGTAATCATTCAATTAACAAGTCCAAATCATCGTCAACCGCAAATAACAGTAATAACAGTTCAACCATTTTATCATCAACACCTTCTGGTAAGGGTAAATCATCAAATAAAATTTGCCATGACAAATCATCTAAAATTCATGATGCTCTTTCACCAGTCTCGGGATCATCTTCATCTTCATCAGCCACGACAACAACAACCAATATTGTTACACCAATTGGCACAATGAGTTCAGTAAAGCACAGCTTAAAATCAAGTTCTCATGTGGATAAAGGTTGTAAAGCTAGTCCACCATCAAAGATGAAAAAGAAATCACAGTCAATGACCGATGAAAATCATAAGGTAAGAAGATGGTCAACATTTTTTTTTAACTTTAAATTTTCTAACAAAATTGTGGCCATATTTTTTCATCCGAAAATGACTATTATTTTTGTTCAATTGATTCCCGTTTCTTGCTCCTCAATCATGAGAAATGGTGTAAAATTTACTCAACTTGATGATTGATAACTAGCATTTATCTTTATTGATATTTTTTTATATAACAAGAATCCTCGTTTCAACTATTTTATT
This sequence comes from Tetranychus urticae, assembly GCF_039701765.1. Taxonomy (NCBI): domain Eukaryota; kingdom Metazoa; phylum Arthropoda; class Arachnida; order Trombidiformes; family Tetranychidae; genus Tetranychus; species Tetranychus urticae. The sequence goes on along the minus strand of NC_142958.1, from coordinate 14,967,266 downwards.
ATCTGAGACAATGGCGCTTAGCACTTGAAAAACTGTGAAAACAAGTTCACGATATCAATTATCTGCCATTTTTACCCTTGAAAGCATTACTTTTGTCCCGTATGTTTAAACCAATTTTAAGCCCATGTAATTATCAATTAAGTTAGTCAATGTTTTTAGCACATTAACTGGGAATTAACGTTAATTGGCGGAAAAAAAGTTATCATTATTTCATTAATCAGTGTTACTCCATTTTCATTATTCAAATATCAATATAACCAATTGACTTGTAATATATTTAGCAAGATAAATAGCATTTATCAGTCATTAATCCTGCAACTATTTTCATCAGAATTAATCTCTTTTTTCCAGTCCAAACGTGCTAATAAAATTGTAGATTTTGATAAATACAATCTGATTAATTGTTCCCCTGAGCTTCAGTGTTAACCAAATCTGATTCTTGCCAACTTATTAACTTCTGTTTTACTTTCCTTTACACTTCTTTATATCAACCTTTTTTTAATCAAATACATTGCCTATTGTTTTCATCAATGTTTATACTTGTGTGTGTGTGCCTTGATTAGCATTCAGATATTGTGAAAATTGATCAAGAACATGTTTCCTCTTGAAATGTTTCTTCTTGATCTTTTTCATGTGTTATTTATTTCGTTACCTGAGCTTTATTGCGATTCTCATTGAGACACTTTTCACTTTGTAAAGCAAAGTCAATGCTAGATTAAACAGTGATAGTGAAAGTTGGATTGGTCTTTTAGTGATGAAAACATTTATTCTGCAAGAAATGGGCAAAATAAGCATTTTTTTCTTCCTCTTTCTCCCTCTTTCTAACATCTTGATTTTTCTCTCTTTTGACTTGAGTTTCATTTCAACTTTCAATATATTGTTACTCCTCTTGTTTGATGATTATTTTCATCTCTCTTTACGTTTCCATTGTCAAAACAAAAACCAATTGTTAACTCCTGAGATATTGATTCGACCTTTGTGGATTAAGAGTTTTTTTTCCTTCCAACATTTATCATCATGTTAAAACTGAACAAAATCTGAAGACAGAATGAGATAAATGTAGTTACAACAAAATGTGCAGTAACAAGAAGCAAAGAGATCAATTGAAAGGTATAATAGTTGAAAGTGAGTGATCGAAGATGAGTGAAACATTGGAATCAGGACACTCTCATGCAAACAAATTTCAAAGAAAAGAAATCAAAGACAGAAGTAAAAGCAAATCAACAAAAAAACAGGAGAAGAGGCAAAATTTGAGTAGAAAATGTTGAAAAGAAAGAAAAATAAGAAAATGATGAAGAAGATGGAGAAAGAGGAAGAGCAAAAAAAGATAGAGGAAGAAGAGTCAAGTAAAAAGATGCGAACAAGATTGCTGAAGAAAAGTAAAAAGAAAGGTTTTCTCGTAAAGATTTTTCAGGAAGCCTGAAGAATAAGAATAAGCTGAGAAGAAGAAGATGGAAATGAATTGGAAGATAAACTGAAGAAGAGGTAAAAAGAAGGACAAGAAGACAGAGAGAGAAGAGGAAAAATCATTCAATGTTAACTTTTACAATAACCATATGATTATAAATCTCAATTGAATTATTATTTAGGAGCAAGTTCAAGATTGTATTTTATTGTTTGTTTATTTGTTTGTCATTCATTCACTTTTCATCCTCTTTTTGACTGATTCAATAATTTTTGCTCCTTTGATTAATTGCTATACATTTTCATTACTGTAACTTTATTTCATTTATTGCTATTATTATCATTATTATTATTCACATTGTTGTTATCATTTATAAATATTATTTTCATACAATTGAAGATCACACTTTACACTTGATGCTGTTCAATTCAGTTAAATGGTAAAATTTAGTTGAATAAGTTTACTACACTTTTTTGTGTCTACCTTTCACTTCAATTCCGGTTTTCAGGTATTTTTACTGGTTGTCGAGTTGATTTATTTAACTTTAAAAATGAAAGTAACATTATTTTACGTGTTCAGTTTCATGGTATTAAATTGCTTCAGTTACCATGCATAGTTTTTATCAAGTTAAGGTGAAATTTTATTTATATTGACACTTTTTTTATCTTCAAACCTATTACAATATTGAAACTTTTCACAGCAATTCTAATTGAATCAGATGGATCAATGTTTTGTCGATTTTTTTCAACACTTTCAGTTAATAGCTTTTCATGTTTCTTTCCATGTAAAACATGGAAAGAAAGTCTAATAGTCTTTGAATTTATCAATATTTGATAACAGTATTAATAACCTTTTCATCAATTGTTGCTGTTTGAATAAACTCTTGCAAACAATTGCTATGTGTGTAAACATGAATTTTGTGAAAAAATATTTCTCTTTGTATCTTTGATTCATTTTTATGCAAATTTACCTAATTGTTCAATTGCAAAATTCATCTAATTATGGAAAACAAATTAAGACTATTATCTTATTATTGAACAATTTCTCGGTGAAGTGTGAATTAAACTGATAATTGGATTGTTCAGTAACTAATCACTTGTAGAATGGTGAAGGTACGATTAGAGTTGTGTCTCAAAGAAAACTCAAGTGGGTATTAGATTCTGCTATCATGGTGTTGGAGATGAAAATGATGATACAAATGATAATATCTAATTTCAAAAAGCATAAAGGAAAAAAACAAGAAGCAATTTGTAAATCGTTTTCTTTAACATGCATTTCAATGCTCATGAAAAGAAGCTGAAGAAAAAAGAAACCTTTTCATTCATTCATCTAAGTCAGATAGTATGATCAATTAAATAGTAACAGCATGAAACAATTAATTTGCCTTTTATTCACAACAAGTGAAACAAGAAAAGGAAAATTTGCTTTCCATGAAAAATGAACAAGAAGAAGAAGAAGAAGGAAAATGGATGAAAGTCACTCTGAAAATGCGAGAGACAAAAAACGATAATATTGGTAAATGTGTAACAAATTCAATGAAACAGAATGAATTGATTATATCTGAAATTGCATCCTTTGAAACTTGAAATAACCAACATTTCCACCTTTTCTTGTATGGTCAACAATGATTATCATTTTTTGCGCAATATCGATCGAACTGTTTGTATACTTTTTCAGAGGCTTTTGTTCATTTCAACTATTGTTCAGTGATTATTCCAGAACACTTATTTCCAGCAAACGAAATTTGAAAGCAAAACATGTTCTCATCCTTTTTATAACCTGATTAATTGTTGAATAACAATTGATAATCTGATGAATAAAAATGCTCCAGACTCTAATGAACCTTTTAATTAGTGTATATATATATTTTAACATAAAATACATTCATTTAGGTTGGGAAAAGATTGAAAACTAACTTCTTAATGATAAAAATATCTAAATTTTTTCTTCTTCTTTTCTTTTTCTCTCTTCAGAAGAAACTTGAATCAATTGGTGATGATAGTGAATCTAATCGTCCCATTGATGGATTCAAAAAGAGTTCAAAAAATCCATCTTCTGGTGGATTAAAAAGCAATCGAGGACAACAAAACAATACTGAATCTAGTAAGAAAAGTCATAAAGAGGTAAAAAGTCGTAAAACGTCTCATTCAAAAGACAAGGATAAAAGTGGACAATGCAAATCAAATGGACATCTCAAGGAGTCTAAACTTTTCGACCAATCAAAAGAAAGTCAATCCAAAAGTTACAATGGGACAACAGGGTTATCAACTCCTTCTTCATCATGTCGAGGTCGATCTCCCATCAACACTTCATCCGATGAAATTTGTGATACCAAAAGTGTAACTATTGTCGCCAAGCGTACCAAAAAGAGGAAACTGAAAGAACGGGATAAAAGTAGTAATAATATCAAGTCTGAGAGTTCATATCTTAAAGATTGTGCATTAAACAGTGGAAGTAACGGCAACACTGGAAATTCTGGAATTGCTAATCACAAAGATAAACACGGTGCTCTTACCCATCACTATTCAATCAGTAAATCATCCTCTGTACCAAGCGACAATCTTAATCCAACCGTTGTACTAACTGCTACAACAACAGCAATATCACTTAATAAAGGTAAATCGTCTGTCAAAAGTTATCACAGTAAATCTATGAAAACACATAGAGTAGGTAACTCATCATGTTCATCACAATTAACAGGTAAACATGGATTAAAGGCCAGTAATAGTCATCTCAATGATAAATCACCAGATTGTCAACCGAAAAAGATTAAAAAGAAATCAATATCTTCACCAAAATCTCAAGAGAATCAAAAGGTAAATGAATTTCTGTTTCGTGACTTTGATTTTTATTTCAAATTATCTAATTTTAACATTTCTTTTTCTCTCTTTTTACACACAGAAACAATCTAAAGCTGTACTTTCCAAAACGACTTCATCCAATACCTCTAAAGCTTCTCCATCTTCTTCATCTTCGTCCTCTTCTTCGTCTTCACTTTCCTCTCTCTCATCGTCCTCATTATCTTCCTCTTCTTCCTCACTATCTTCAACCAATTCAACGTTAAGTGGAGTAAAATCAACACCAATCACTTGTACACCAACAGCTTTGTCTACATCCAAAGTAACTTCAACAGCAAACTCAATCAGTATTCAGGTTGATGGTGAATCAATTGGATGTGAAAGCAAATTTATCAATGATCGTGAAAATAAGCCTAAACATCATTCGGTTAAAGAATCAGTTAAGAAGGAAAAAGCGGAAAGTTTAATTTCATCTGTTAGTAAAAGTATTAAATTGTCGTCTTCATCTTTATTCTCATCTAAATTATCAATGGATAATACTCTGAATCCATGCATGATGGAAATATCGTGTGAAAAGGGATCTGAAAATTGTGAGAAAACATCTTCATCGCCATCAACAACAACAACCACAACAACAATAATTACAACAACCACTTCAACAGTAAAAAATCAACCTGAAAGATATTCACAGTCAAATTTAAGCTCGCCTTCAGCAACACCAGCAAAAAGACGGCGAACCTCATCTTCGACTAATGACCATTCTAAACCAGCTAAAAGCAATTTAAATCAAGAGCAAAAATTAGATGAAACAATTAATACAAATAGCAACAATGGTAAAAGTGTTGGTAAAAATATCAATAACAACAATATCAGTAACAATAAGAATACTGTTAACAGTAACAATACCAGTAGTTATGATAAACATAATGATAAATCTGTTTCTTCTAATCGTCAAAATAACAAGGTTAAAAGTGATAATGTTGAAAGTAAATCATTGGCAATCATTACTCCTGTAACAACGAGTGATTCAGTTTCAACCGAATCAACAACATTCTCAACCAAAGTATTAAATGCATGCGATTCATCTGAAGAATCGCAACTCTCTTCAGTTAAACCAAGTAAACCAGTAAATCCTTGTCAAACAACAGATTCAACAAAATCTAAAGTAATCACAACCACGACGACAACAACAACGACCACCACAAAATCATCCGTGTTATCATCGGAAAGTTCACTGGAAACAGTAACCACAAATTCAACAACAATGAATGTCCACTGCGAGTCTAAAGAAGAAGATGAGAGTAAAATTGATAAAAATGTAAATAGTATTGTAATTAAAGAAGAGATGCGATCTAATCAAATGGATGAATGTGATGATGATAATGTTAATGACTTGAAAAAGCAGGAATTATGTTCATCAGATTCAACCGATTCCACTGCAATCAATGATACAAAATGTAATTCAATTATTGCATTAAGTTCAAGTGAATCTTCAAATGGTGATTCAGTGAATATTGAAAAACTTGGACCTTGCTCGGTTCCAGTGTCGCCTAGTTTACCTTCAAAGCCACCAACCACAGAATCATCAGCCTCATCGTCATTTGTATCCAATGAAAAATGTGTCTATCAAACGTCACCTTCAATGAGTGATGAAAACTTGTCCAAGCGTGGTTTAACCAACATTGCTAGTAAAAAATGTGATCCTGTAAATAATAGTTGTAACATAAACTGTGCCAGTTCTAACACCAATTCCAATAGTAGCGATAACAGTATTAGCAGTATTAGTAAAACAATTGACACAACTAATGTTAGTAATAGTATTAGTGATACCAATAGTAATAGTAAAGACCAATTTAGTAATGTTAATCCATTGATGTCAACTAGTGTGACAAAAAGTTCATCAAAATTATCAACCTCTACTCCAAAGATGAAACCTGCTGAAGCAGCAATAAGCTTTAAATTGGATAATCTTTTGAGTGGAGTTCCACCTTCAAAATCACCGTTTTGTGTACGGAGTCCTAATTCAAGTCTAATGCCTAGTTTTACAACACCACAACCATCCTCAGCCTTGACAAATAATGTTTTTAGCATGTTTACACCACCAATGCAAATGAATTCAACATCATTCCAGGTACACTTAACTGCCTTTAACTTTCAGATGAATAATAAATTATCACAGCTTCTAATTGTATTTTTTTTCTTTGATCTTTTTCATTAGAAACCTGGTCGATGGAATACAATGCATGTAAGGATATCATGGGAAATATTGAGACAACAAAAAGCCTCTCAAGGAGATAAATCAAATACAAATTCATCTTCACCTTTAACAATTACACCTTCATCAAGATCTTTTAATTTAAAATCTCCAACCATTTTACCACCAAGTTCCTCATCAGCATCATCTATTTCATTGCCTACTTTGAGTAAAAATAGTCATTTACCTTATGATCTGATTCGACCGCCAGCTACTAATATTTTTGGAGATCTTAGGCCAGGTCTTCAAACACCGCAATCACAATCACAGCAACAAAACCAACCTCAACCTTTACATCACCAACAAAATCAATCACAACCGTCAACACCTCATTCACGATCACTAGAGATCTCATCATTTTCAGCATCATTAATGAATGCTGCTTCTGGTGGACTCAATTCAACTCCATGGAATCATAGGTCACCATTTGGTCCAGTATCTTTAGCTAGTGGCCATCTTCCCTATCCATCTTTGCAAGCACCTTCTTCTTCTGCTTCTTCCTCTACTTCTAGTTCTATACCACAATCTTTAGCGTGTTCATTGCCATCTTCAATTTCAAGCTCTTCAACATTTTCAGTTTCAACACCATCAATAACTGCACCGATATCGTCATTAGGTAAAATAAATGGAAATAATGATATTTTAAGATCTTCAAATTCAATTTTTGGTCTTCCACCTCGTCCTGGTGAAATGACATCCTTTTCAACATCTCTTTACAATGCTGCAGTGGCTGCTGCTGGACATGGACTCAATAGACCAAATTTAGAAGCATGGAATTCACCATTCGCTCCTGGACCCGGAATGTCTTCGATTGCTGCACATAATTTTATCCGTTCTAGTTTACCTGGTTTCCCTGGTTTTCCTCATCCTCACCCTAATCCACATTCATCTCACAATAATCTTGGATTACCAGGTTCTGTGCCAACATCAATGTCTAATAATTTATTTGCAAACCTTGCACCACCAAAAACACCACATTCATCAGCATCTTCTATATCATCATCCAATATAGATTCTTTAATGAATACACCTGGTCGTCCTGGTAGTTCAATTTTTCCGCCAATAGAACATCTTCCTCCAATATCATCTTCTTCTGGTTGTGGCTCTGTTCCTGGATCTGGTTCTTCTTCTTCATCTTCAACATCATGGGGAGGCCTTAAAGCTGAAGCTGAAAAATCAGAATCTGGTAAACATAAAGATGGGACAAGTCGAAATATTTCTTCACGTTCTAAAGATGAAATGCGAAGTACTGCCCATCATCATCAACAACAACATTACCATCATCAACATCGTAGTAGTAGTAATAATAGTAATAGCAGTAGTAGCAATAATAATAGCAAAATTGTTGGATCAAAGCATTCATCCTCATCATCGAATCATAATGGTGATTATGAATCATCTCATCGCCGTGAACGAGAAAAAAGTTCAAATAGCCAAAAACGTGAACATTCACGACCATCCAGTGTTAGCAGTGTATCAAGTGGTAATAAAATGATGAAAACAAGTAGTAGTGCCTTTAATGATAATAGATCATCTCACATAAATGAATCAAAGGCTAAAGATGATCGCAAAGAATCAATGAATAATTATAACAAATATTTTGATCGAAGTCATAAACATTCAGCAAATTCAATTGACCATTCACATCGGGACCTCAAATCTGCAAGCCTTCTATCGAGCTCTATTGGTGTCTTTAACAATTCCAATTCAGCAATTCTGTTTTCTACCGCTTCTACAGCCTCTTTTAATAATAGTATTATGTCCATTCCTACACCACCTGGACTGCCACCTTCAATCACATCAGGAAACAATCATTCATCTGCAGCCTCTCTAGCATCTATGAATCTTCATGTGAACAATGCAATGGACCATCGAGCTCGTTTAATGGGCCTTTTTGGTCTTTCACATGGACCACCACCTCCACCATCAACACCATCATTATGTCACTCTATGCCACCTTCACCTCATGGTTTACCTGGCCACCTATCTCATCCCAATCCTGGATCAGGAATTCCTTCTGGACTTTCCCATGATTTTCCAAAATCCTTTTGGAGTCCGTTTTTCCAGCCACATCCAGGGTTCCATGAATTCCCTCCTAGAAATGATTTTTTAGAGCGAGAACATTTGTTGCAACAGTATAATATACTTAACTCTTCCGGTGGAGGAGCGCCATTGACTGAAAAACTTGCCAAAGAAGGGCCACTTCATGCGCTATTAGAAAAAGAATCTCGAGATAAAGAAGCCGCATTTGCCTCTGTATTTGATAAGAATCGACTTGCTTCTTCTTCTGTTTCAACTTCGACTTCATCCTCAACCTCATCTTCAGTTAATGCTCATCATCCACATCTAAGACCCGGAGATACAGGTTTAATTGCGCCAAATGCACCTTCACTAGCTTCACCTTACGGTGGTCCAAGCTCATTAAGTCATGGACCAGGTAATCTAGGCTTAGGACATGCACTGCCACCACCACCTCTACCACCTTTATCGCAATCTCATCCACATTCACATGCATCTTCCTCTTACCATCATCAGCTACAACAACATCACTTCAATCAAACTTCACCAGGTCAATCAACACCATCTTCATCATCTGTTTTAATGTTTCCTCCAAATCCTTATCTAAACAGTTTGCACTCACTCTCTGCCAGTGCTGGATCAAATGTCCGAACAGACCTCAACAATCGTACCAAATCATTGTCATCTTCATCCTCACCCTCATCTGCACCATCAATTAAACAGTATCCTCATCATGGAGCATCACATTCACCCTCTCCAATGTTTATACCACCGTTAAACGGTCTAACTGGTCCACATGGATTCATTCCACCACCATTAGTTAATAGTAAATTATCAACACTTGATACCTCATTTGAAGTAAATTGTGTTAATAGATCAACAATATCAATGTCTAATCCATCAACACCAGCAAGTGGAATTAGTTTAGCTGACCTTAAAGAATCTAAATCAAGATGATGAACTTGTTAATCAAATTTAATCTCGGTGGTGATACTGATTATAGTTTTTCATATGGTATCATATTGGTATGATTAATATAAATTATTTATGATCAATTTTTACACTGTCAAGATTAGTAATTAGCCTTTGAAAAAAAAACCTAACACTCACAGACCTAACTTTAGACTCTTTTTTTGTACACCAAAAATGCTTTTGTCCAATCGAAGATTCCATTGAACAAAGCATATTTCATTATTTTTACGTTCAGAGTAAAACTTAAATTTTAACAATTAATCAACAATGTACCATGAAAATCTAGTTGACAATCTTTTGATCGATTTCTTGAAACATTACCTTTCAACTTAGATGATAGCTTTAGCAAACAGCCGTTTGATCACAATGTGCGTTTTTTAAGTCTCACAGGATTGCTCTGAAAAAAGCCTAATACTATTGCTATTACTATTAACATTATTACTTTTATTTATTATTAATTGTTATTGTAAATAATATAAAAAAAGCGCAACTTTGTAAACTTGAAATGTGAAGAAGCGTGAAATGTTTAACTAAAGATGAAGGCAAAGTAAGGACAAAAGACACAAATCGTTTGGATATTGATTAGGAACCAATGATGAGGAAAAAGAAACAAGCAATCAAATTAACTGTGAAATCAAAGAGTTGTAAAAAAATGCAATTCAAAGACAATGTATTTAAATTAACTTGAAATTGTATCATGAAAGGATGAAAAAAGCTTGAAATTTTCACATTTTATCCTTTCTCTTTTTGATTACTATTTATCAACTGCAACTTTGTACTCAACCCATCACACACACAATTGAACAAATCCTTTCCACCTATTTATTACTGTATATTAACATTTGACCCATTCGAGTCCCTATTTACCTATTTAATGATCCCGGTGATTGTAATTTAAACCTTTCCCTTAATCACTCCAAAACACCTTTTTTTGGCCATTGTATTACTTGATTTTCATCCCTATGTATGTCATGTTCAATATTAACCCTCGCATTTGCAAACCGATACTGTAATTTTATCCCAAAAAACTGAAACTCTCACACAATGTTGGCAACTATTAATATATCATCAAGACATCTTAAAATAATCACCTTATAAATATGAACATATTACTATTTAAATATAAATATATAAATATATATATATGATGATGAAAAAAAAACAAAAATATAAATCTAAAACCAATAAATATATAAAATACTCTTCAAATACAAAAATGTCATTAGTTTGATACCATTTTTAGACTCTTTATTGTCTTTGTATTTTAACCTTTTTTTGTCCACAATTTATCATTAGATTGATCCAAGGATTGGAGTAAATTCAGATGAATGACTTGTTGGATTGATTAGTAATTTGCTGATTGCTATTGGTTTTCAGGTAAGTGAGATGAGAGTCTTTACTCTCATCTCTGGCTGGCTAGGCTCCTCACCTTCACGTGGTGCCAGCTGTTTGCACTAAGAAGGAGCACTTAAAATACCCAAAGTGTGCCGAAACTGTGTGAAAGTACATCTTAGAACATGATATTTTAATAAATCAAGATTATCTATTGTAATACAGCTTCAGCTTGATACCTTTTCAAGTGGCAATTTCAGAAGCAAACAAACAAAAGCTATTTTGTTTACATTGATAATACATTTTTCATGCCAGGATTTGATTTGAGAGAAATGCTTATTTCATGATCACTTTTTTTATGATAGTCATAGCAATAACTAAATGTAAATGATATGAATGTTATTTTATTCAGTGGTAGTTAGAATGGTTCAAAGTCTCAAATGAATATAATATTCATTGGTTGGAATAAGTCATGAAAATGAAGATTTTGTTGTTGAATCGATTTGATAACAAAATTAATTGTCTTTCAAATTGTTGAGAGACTCTGTTTTGTTTATCAAGTTGATAAATGGGTTATTTTTAAGTTTCAATTTTGTCTAGACTTTGTTTTTTTATTTGCTTCTAATTATTCGATTGATACATTTGAGTTTAATTTCAGGTTTTACGCATGTTTATTCATGTATCTTTGTATGAATAGTATCATGAAATTTCAATGTGTAAACTGATTGTATTGACTCAAATGTATCAACTGAATAACAGTTTACTGTTAAACAATTGTCGCATCATTTATTCATTATGCTTTCTTTCTTGTCTTACAGAAACAAACTCAAGTCTATCATTAATTCTGGACCTGTGAAATGGACAATTTCCATGTTACAATAAAAGATTGTGGAAAGTATCATTACAAGCTCAGATTGACGAGAAGCTAAACAAAAGTGGAAAAGCATTCCTTGAAGCATTAAAGCAACGTCTTATCATTTTGTACAATTTTTATTGGTTAAACTCAAATTTCTGCAAAATGGAATCATCCTGTGAAAAGATATCAGGAAATCGTGAGACATCGTCACCAGAAACAGTAAAGACTTCATCAATAACAGCGCCAACTGTTACAATGTCTGCTACTTCAACAGTAAAAGACGAATCAGAAAGATGTTCACAATCAAGTTTGTCATCAGAAACAAACAAACTGATAAAAAAACGTCGAACCTCGTCTTCAATCAATGATCAGGAAAAGAACAATGAGTTGTCTAATTGTCATTCAAGTGATGAAAATTTTGAAGAAACAAACACCTGTAAAAATCGTGGTACAAGCAACTGTGATGATAACAAAAAATGCATAAATGCTAATGAGGTTTCCTCTGATGTTTGTCAGAATAATGAGATTACAACTCGTGCCAATGTTGAATCCAATGATGAACAAATCAGTTTAAAAGTTGACTCGACATTGTGTGAATCTGAATCTTCAGTTGATAAAACGGATCCAACAAAGGCTGATTCATCGAGAGTAACTTCATATGCAACCAAATTATCAAGTATGGCAACTTCACCAGTACAAATGATGTCAAAGGACTCAAGTAAAGAGGAATCTGGACATAACTTACAAGTTTCTTCGCTATCTTCGCCAGCCACATCAAGTGAAGCTGTAAATCCTTGTCAATCAATTACTACAGAGTTAACCAAATCTCCTACTTCAGTAATTGTGAAAGCAAAATCAGCTACAGCAACATCAACAACCACATCAGCAACCACAACAACGACCACTACAGAATTATCCTTGTTATCATCGGAAAGTTCACACAAAACCGTTGCAACAAATTCAACAGAAATTACAACTGTTCACTGTGAGTTAAAACAAGAAGATGAGAATAAAAATGTAAATAGAATTGTTATTAAAGAAGAAATGCGATCTAATCAAATGGATGAATGTGATGATGATAATATTAATGACTTGAAAAAGCAGGAATTATGTTCATCAGATTCAACCGATTCCACTGCAATCAATGATACAAAATGTAATTCAATTATTGCATTATCAAGTTCAAGTGAATCTTCAAATGGTGAAACAGTGAATATACAAAAACCAGTACAAACTTCACCTTTGCTTGTTGATGACCTTTCAAAAACAGTACAAAAAAATACAGAAACGTCCAATTTTTCAACTTCCTATATTTCTAAAGATAATGATAAAAACACCAAAAATCATAAAAATAGTAATGATTATGGTGAGGATCAATTTAATCCAGAAGCAATTCCAATAAAAAAAAGTTCAGCAATACCTACATCAACTATAATGTCTATAACTAAAGGAGAAACAACAAAGACAACCTTGAGCGCAACAGTGGAGCCAGCTGTAGAAGGCATCAGTTTTGGACTGGATAACATCTTGAGCAAAGCTAAAACTCTCCAGTCTAATTTATGTACCGAAAATTCAGTTTCCAGTCTAAATCCGAGTTCATCTATGTCATCGCAACAATCGACTTCTAATAAAAATGATATAATTACCATGTCTACATCTCCAAAAGATCTGGATTCATTACCATTACAGGTATTTCATTTTTGAGTTTCTTTGAAACTATTTTGTTTTTATGTTTCTTGTTCTTATGATTATTTTGAATAACATAACTTACATGAATAATCTGAATTGTAACACATTTATTATTTTATTGTATTTTATTAATCTTCTTTTTCTCTGATTTATTTATTAGAAATCTGGTCGATGGAATACTATGCATGTAAGAATATCATGGGAAATATTAAGACAACAAAAAGCCTCTCAAGGTGATAAATCAAATACAAATTCACCTCCACCTTTAACAATTACTCCTTCATCAAGATCTTTTAATTTAAAATCTCCAACCATTTTACCACCAAGTTCCTCATCAGCTTCAGCATCAGCATCATCTATTTCATTACCCACTTTGAGTAAAAATAGTCATTTACCTTATGATCTGATTCGACCGCCAGCTACTAATATTTTTGGGATACAAACACCGCAATCACAATCGCAGCAACATCAAAACCAATTTCAACCTCAATCACATCCACATCCACATTCGCAGCTGCCACCTCTACATCTCTATCATCAACAGAATCGACCTCAACACTCGACACCTCATTCCCGATCATTAGAGATTTCATCATTTTCAGCATCATTAATGAATGCTGCTTCTGGTGGGCTCAATACAAGATTACCTCTTGATTCAAATCCATGGGATCATAGATCACAATTTGGTCCAGTATCTTCAGCTAGTGGTCATCTTCCCTATCCATCTTTTCAAGCACCGTTGTCGTCTTCATCTATATATGCCTCTGGTTCTTCTATACCACAATCTTTAGCATTATCATCTTCGAGTGCAACCTCTTCGGTTTCAACACCATCAATAACTGCACCGATATCGTCATTAGGTAAAATAAATGGAAATAATGATATTTTAAGATCTTCAAATTCAATTTTTGGTCTTCCACCTCGTCCTGGTGAAATGACATCCTTTTCAACATCTCTTTACAATGCTGCAGTGGCTGCTGCTGGACATGGACTCAATAGACCAAATTTAGAAGCATGGAATTCACCATTCGCTCCTGGACCAGGAATGTCTTCAATTGCTGCACATAATTTTATCCGTTCTAGTTTACCTGGTTTCCCTGGTTTTCCTCACCCTCACTCTAATCCACATTCAACCCACAATAATCTTGGATATCCAGGTTCTGTGCCAACCTCAATGTCTAATAATTTATTTGCAAATCTTGCACCACCACAACCATCACATTCATCAGCATCTTCTATATCATCATCCAATATAGATTCTTTAATGAATACACCTGGTCGTCCTGGTAGTTCAACTTTTCCGCCAATAGGAAGAGAAGAACATCTTCCTCCAGTATCAAATTCTTCTGGTTGTGGCTCTGTTCCTGGCTCAGGTTCTTCGTCTTCATCTTCAACATCGACATCATGGGGAGGCCTTAAAGCTGAAGCTGAAAAATCAGAATTTGGTAAACATAGAGATGGAACAAGTCGAAATATTCCTTCACGTTCAAAAGATGAGGTACGAAGTGATTCACATCATCATCCTCATCATCATCATCATCGTAGTAGTAGTAACAATAGTAATAGCAGTAGTAGCAATAATAATAGCAAAATTGTTGGATCAAAACCTTCATCATCATTATTGAATCATAATGGTGATTATGAATCATCACACCGTCGTGAACGAGAAAAAAGTTCAAATAGCCAAAAACGTGAACATTCACGACCATCCAGTGTTAGCAGTGTATCAAGTGGTAATAAAATGATGAAAACAAGTAGTAGTGCCTTTAATGATAATAGATCATCTCACATAAATGAATCAAAGGCTAAAGATGATCGCAAAGAATCAATGAATAATTATAACAAATATTTTGATCGAAATCATAAACATTCAGCAAATTCTACTGATCGTCAAACTACAAGCTCTTCCAGTGTATCTAATTTACCTGCAGATTTTTTGAATGCGGAACGAGATTGGGAATACAGATGTCAGTTAGCTGGGCTTACTGAGCCTATGGTCGCCGGTATGATGCCATATCCAGTATCATTGCCAAGAGAATACCAAAATGCTCTTTGGGATCCACTTAGTCAACCCTTCCCCAGTCACTTTGCAGAACAAGAACGTATATTTCAACGATACAATATTCTCAATTCTTCAGGCGGAGGTGCGCCATTGACGGAGAAGCTTGCCAAAGAAGGACCATTCCAATCTATGTTAGACAAAGAAGCACGAGGCAAAGAAATGGCTGCATTCCCTCCTGGATTTGATAGATGTGCTCAATATCCGCTTCCTAATTTAATTCCTCCGAATGCAAATTCACTAGCTTCACCTTACGGTGGTCCAAGCTCATTAAGTCATGGGCCAGGTAATCTAGGTTTAGGACATGCACTGCCACCACCACCTCTACCACCTTTATCGCAATCTCATCCACATCCACATTCACATGCATCTTCCTCTTACCATCATCAGCTACAACAACATCACTTCAATCAAACTTCACCAGGTCAATCAACACCATCTTCATCATCTGTTTTAATGTTTCCTCCAAATCCTTATCTAAACAGTTTGCACTCACTCTCTGCCAGTGCTGGATCAAATGTCCGAACAGACCTCAACAATCGTACCAAATCATTGTCATCGTAATTTTTTTGTCTGCATCGCCAAGTGAACCACTGAGAAACTAAATTTAAAAAGCAGCTAAATAACTATCTCAGAACTTAGATTCAGTCGATTAACACCTTCTTATTTATAGAATGTAAAACACCTTTGCCTATTATGAAATTTATTATAATTTTATTTTTGTAACGAAATTCATAAGCTTCCCGGTTAAATTAGAGCACTGATCTTCCATTTTACATTTTCATTTGCTCAAGCCCAACTTCCCTTATAATCACATATTAATTGTGTTTAAACTTGCTAAGCTGGCTGCAATTTTTATGTTCATTCTTATGCTCTTGTAAATTTGTAATTTAAATTTTAGAATAGTGTATAATATATGTAAAAATTTTAAAATATATCCGTGTATAAATTTGTGAAAATTATAAAAATTAAAAAATTGATTCTTTTAAATTCATAAAAGTTGTTGTTAAAACTCATCTTTTTTTCACTCCAGAGATACGAAAACTATTGAACTTCACAACTTAAATAAGGCATCGAATAGGTCAAGTTTTAAGACTGTTTGAGGTTCGGATCAGTAAATATAAGTAATTAACCAAGTACATATTCATTAACTTCATTACTGTATCTAGAATTGCTATAAAATATTGTATTAACTTTTCAAATTGCGAACCTTGACTATTTGTTTCTATGGTAACGTGTATGCATCTTGTAAAAAAATAAACAATAAACTCTCGCTGTAAGGTTTACATTTGTTTACAAGGATATTTTTCCAGTTTCTTATTTTGTTTGACAGGAACCGACTTGAAGTCTAATTTATCTTTTTTGTAAGATTTTTGCATGTAAATTGTTACATATTTAAAAATGGTAATTTTCTATCTTTCTAATTAAATTCATAAACCAACAATTTGTGACATTTTCTTCTCTTTATAGCATGGTCGTGTTAAGGTTAAGGCTCCAGCGGAGATACAGGCTGAAAGAGCCCGTGAAGAAAGAGCTTTGGCAGCAAAATTTACAGCAGATTTGGACAAAGCTTGGTCTAAGGTGACAAAAAATTTGACGAACTAGCGTTTCACGTATGTTAACCGATACCATTTTTTCTTGTATTCAGAGAGCAAACCAATGTTTTGATGAAGAAGCACTCAAATTGACTGGAAGAATATTGCTTCAAAATGCTGATTATCAAACCATTTGGAACTTCAGGCGAGAGATAATTTTACACTGGAAGGATCATGGTTTACCGAAAAAAGTTCCTGAACCTGTCAAACTCGAAAGCAATGTTACCTTAGGCAAATGTGACGATCAAGACAATGGTTTTAAGTTAACAGACTGTGATGATCAAAAGCAAGATTTAGTGATCAGTGGAGATGCAATTGGTGATAATAATCAAAATAACGATGGAATATCTGGTGCTAGTATACTTGAAATGGAAAAAGTATACATGGAAGAACTAAAATTTACTTCGTCTTGCCTTATCAAACATCCAAAATCATATGGTACATGGTATCATCGTCGTTATATTATACTTTTAATGCAAAACCCACCCTTCAAAGAGGAAATTCAAGCTTGTGATCACTTTTTAGATCTTGATGAAAGAAACTGTTAGTTGATATTTTATTTAAAATTAATGCAATTTAATCAAAACTTTTTATTTGGCTTCTTTTCAGTTCATTGTTGGGATTATCGTAGGTTCATCTGTAATTGTGGAAAAATCGATCCCCAAAATGAGTTACAATTCACACAGCGAAAAATTGCTCAAAATTTTTCCAATTTTTCTTCATTTTATTATCGAAGCTCTTTATTAACAATGGCCCACCAAGAAAAGATTTTGAATATCAATGATGTATGGAACTCTGAATATGAAACTGTTTCAAATGCCATTTTCGTTGATCCCAATGACCAGTCACCTTGGTTTTATCATAAATGGCTACTTGCAGTTGATCAGTTGATCAACTATCAGCATAGTAAACCGGACTCATTCATACATAAAATTGTGTTCGACAAGTCCAATGGAAGAATGATTTATCAATTCCACAAACCTTTAAGACGACCCCCTTTCATCGAAAGCTCGTTCACCACAGATGATGACCAAAATGTGACTCTTACAAATATTGAATGGAAAAAAATCGAACCCCTTTCATCTTATATCTGGTATCATCAAACTGGAAACTATTCAATTAAACAAGTCAACTTTAAATTTGAGGAAGAAGATTTTGCAATAAATTTAACTAACCTCGACAGTGAATCAAATTTGAAAATTAGTATAGTATCGGAAATGCCTAGGACCAATACTTCAAATCCAGAGTCAAAATTAGATGAAAATAAGTTGAGAAATTTGAATCTATTGCTTGAATTGGAACCAGACAACAAATGTTAGTATTTTTAACTCGAGAGTTTACGGTAACATTATTAATCATTCATTTATTTAAATAACTAGGGATTAATTTAACATTGGCATTAATTAAAGGTGGACCTGATGAAACTGCTTTCAATAAGCTAATCGCTGTTGACAATTTACGATGCAATTATTATAATGACCAGAGTAAGTGTATGAAAATTGTTTTATTTTAAATCATACTCATGCTCTTAAATTACATTCATTTTACAGAAAGCAAACAGATTTGGGAGAGCCACGTAAAGGTTAACCAATTAAATCCTCGACTAACATTGAACGAACGCCATTTGACTTGCCTCTACTTCACGAATAATCTGACACATCTTCGATATTTGGATCTTTCTAATAATGATTTTCTCAAAATTAGCAAATCTTTCAATACTCTTATCTTATTGGAAACTTTAATTATGGACAAAAATAAGATATCAATGGTTGATAAAGACTTCGAGATGTTATCCCTTAAAAAGTTGTCGATTAAAAACAATTGTAAGTATACAAATTTTCCTATTACAATCATTATTCCCATATTTTTCTTTCCTGTTTTTATCACTATTTAACTAACAATATTTTCTGATAATTTTATAAGTCTAAATTTATAAATTATAATGGCAAATATTAAATCTGTTTACTCAGCAACTATTACAATGGAGAATTTTGGGAAATATTGACTGTATTCACCTAAATCCAATCATTTAATCTAATTTTAAATTTTCTTTCTCTCTATTAGGTATCAAAAACTTCAATCTCATTGAACCTGTCAAAAATTGTCCACTTTTACAAATCCTAGATGTCACAGGCAATAATATTGACCAAAAGGAAACTTCAATTCTACCATCCAGTTTAGAGATTGTAATTTAGTTGATCGCTGATCTAATTTAAAATTATTTCCTACATTATCTGTTTAATTTTTGGAAGCTTTGGAAGTTTACCTCTTAAATTTTCATATTTTATCGAAAGAAATATCTTATTGATAGAAATACTGAAGATTTTTATCATAATATTATTTATTGAGACAAATGCAAGTGGTTATTTACAACTCTGACACCTTAGATTCTCTCCAAGCAATTTAGCTGGTGAAAAATATCACTGACATTGTTATTTTGTTATACCCTGAATACCATGTTAATACAAAAATATCATGAACAATCTCAAGAGAGGGCGCCTGATTTTGGATGAAAAAATTGAATGCTGAGAATGCGTATAAACATGGATTGATGGTTTTGATATGCGATTCGTTTTTTACCTCCAAGGCTTAACTTGTCTTTTAAGCCATGGGTCCAATCTCGTAGGTATTAGGACCTTTCCTAAACCTGTAAATATACAGTTGAAACCAAAACTGTGTATGAACCCTTTTTATTTAGACATTTCCATTAGTTTAACCATTAGCTTCACTCCATTCCTAATTGTAATCGTTCGTAATATTTCTCTTTTGTTAAACTCCTGTTGTAACCATCCATGAAACCCAAATCAATTGGATCTACTGGCGAAACCAGATTTTTTACCCTCGTTATCATCCAAATGAAGACCATTTAAAAGATCAAAAATACCAACAACGATAATTACAACAACATCAACACAAATTGCAATCCTGGTTAAACAACATCACCATCATCATCTGTGTTTACAATCCAAAGGCTAACTCCGAGTATTACCGTGTCTGTATTGATATCAACATCCATTCCCATAAAGTGATTTTTGTTCAAGATTCAATCCTGTCGAAAACCCAATTTACAAAATACATCTTAATTTCAATTGTTATATTATATGAAAAAAATTTCATTATTATAATAATAATAATGATAGAAGTAAACATGAGAAAATCAATTATGTCTCTATCCTTTCAAATCAAATTGTCAACATCCCTTTATTTCAACCAACACCAATAGTTATTAATATTGATGTTTCCCCGATTAACTTGTGATAATACATCAATTGGCATACTCATACAGGGTCAATATGATCATTATGAATATGCCTTCGATTGGTTTATATCGATCAAGGTAAGTTAATTGTCCTTCTTTTCTCACCTCCATTGATCATCATCATAATTTTACCTCTCACCTACCACTCTCATTATAAACCATTTTATCATCCTTCAAATAATGTCATCAACAATAATGTTGATAACATGATTATACCTTTTTTTTCGTACCCTTTAATTTAATAACCACAACTCAATTGATTGTCTTTTCAAATTTGCAACCAGACAGTCAATTGTCTCGGTTAATTGTCCAATGAAAAGGCACGTAACATTGAGTCTAACGTTAAGTCCAACATTGAGTCTGTTCAATATAAATATTTAAAATTAATTTTTAGCTTTCATTTTCAACCTCTCAAGGGTTAACTTTAATCATGATAAGTGATTCTTGGTCATTTTTGTACATAAAGTGAATCACGTAAATAAATCAAACCTGTATTTTTAATACAATATTTACACTGAACCATCAAGGGAATGATAGCAAACATGAAACCAACCAGCAAAGCAACGCCAATAGTGATAATGTACAATAATAAAATACACAATTAAGATTGAAATATTAATGAATAAAGAAATAAAAAAAGAGCAAAAGGTAAATCAAAGTTAACCTTAAAACCAAGTTGAATATTAAGATTGAAAATTTAAAAAAACAAAAACATTGAAAATAACCATTAAAATAAGATTGAAGAGTCAATATTTGAAAAATAATAATAAAGACTAATTGGAAAATTATTTAGATTGTTGGTCAACAAAGAGAAACCAGAAATTAATTGTAATTCATTGGTTGGCGTAATATTAATGTTTCCATTGATTAACAATTGATTCATATTTTAATACTTTCAACCCAATAACATGCTCAACTTTTAGCTTCAACACTCCAGGCTCAAGTCAAACCTAGCTTGTTAGCTTATAACCTAAAGGCACACACTCATCATCATGATAATCATCATTATCGACTGAGTTTTCAGTATTATTCTTACCTTTACTCTGAAAGTCTCATAGGAAAAAAAGCAAAATGAAAAGGCAAGAAAAGGAGCAAAAATTTCAATAAAAACAATTGAAACTCTGAGTTTAACTTTTCCATTATTTTCTCAAAGCTTCACCATCTTATCCTCATCTTTAAAATGTCAATTTCAATTTCAATCAAATGGATGAATGTTGGTGTCGATTGGCATACAATGTTATACTTTTAAGCTCAATCTGTCCAATCAATGGTACTTTTTTGAACCTATCATTGAAACTGGTGAAAGTTGAATCAATGACTTTATCAGCAATCAAATGCAATTTACAGCAAAAACAAATGTTAGTCTAAATATATATAGATTTGCTTGTTCATTTGTAAAGCTTTGGTGGGATTAACTGAGAAATAAGGTAAAAAGAAGGACAAAAAGAACTGATTTTTACATTAAATTGCAGTAAATCTGAGCAAATCTGAAGAAAATCTGTAAAAAACAACTGAATAAGCTTGATAAGTGGAAGGGCTAGAGAATAGAGAAGAGAAGAGGTTCAATTGTAACCTTAATTGTTGAGCTTACTACATTGTGATATCTTATTAAATTACATTTTCAATCCATTCCGTGATACTTTCGGTTGACAAGTTGATCAACAACAAAAAAAGACAACAAGAGATGAAATAATCTTTTCATGATCATCAAAATGATGGAAATGATGGAAGAGAAACAAAATGAGAATCATTTGTAACTCAAGTATAAATACAATTTTGTCCATTAATAATCCAATAAATGTAACGATCTGAAACTAACAAGAGGTTGAAATGAGCAGCAACAAGAAGAGAAAAAATTGTTGAGAAAATTTTTTTCATTTCATTCCATCAACTGTTTTTCAGACTGAAAAATGAACACAGAAAAGTAATCAACTAGATAATAATGAGGAAAAAGGGAGTAAAAAATGTCTTCTCAACTTATCATTATCATCATTAAGACATTATTATCATGTTTTTGCTACAATATTTTAACCATTTCTTGCTGTTATACATGTTATTAGCAGGGAAGGTAAAAAAGAGGCATTTTGTAAGAACTATTATTACATTAAATTAAGTTATTTTGGATATAATACAAGAGTGTTAATCTGTTTTTTATTTTTCACTTTTCTTCTTCTTCTTCTTCTTCGTCTATTGACTTTAATTCTGACCTTTTTGTTACCTATTTTGTTTCACATTTCAGATATAAATCACGTTCCAAGTTGAGGAATCGTAATTTCATCGCTATTCTGTTGGCTTTTCTGGCATCTTTTTGTATTTTGTTTCACCTCATTTCATTCAATAACTATGGCTTCAAATCTTTGGCTACTTGCTTGGAAGGTGCAACAAGATCGAAAAGCTTCCATGCAAATAATCAGGTTAATCATGGGATTGAGGATAACATTGATAACACTTATGGGTTCAGGTAAGAAGGAATTATTTCAGGTTCAACCGATTTAAAAGAGTTTTTTCTCTTCTTCTTCAAAATATCTTTCAATTACATTTTTGGGGAAAAAATGAAAATATCTTTGAAATGTTTCCCATTTTATTGTCTTTAACAATTCATTTTACCAAAACACATGCATTGAATAGTGAAAGACTTGAAATTGAATTATTTCCAGACATTCTGGCAGTTTTTATATTTCACTGATTTTTAAGTCTTCAAGCTCTAACAAACCTTTTTAGTCAACCTTTGAATGAGAAATGTTTTTTTTAATTTAATTTCACTATTCAAAAGCAAGATCAAGAGCATATAATTCAAGTATGATAAAGATCTCGGGAAAAGCTTTCTTTTGCATTAAAGGAGGGTCTCCAGAATTTTTCACTTTTTTATCCTTGGGAGTTAAGAACTCAACTTTTTTTCCTAAATAGAGTTCTACATTCAAAGTTCAAAAATAAAAAGTATTCTCATTTTAGATCAGCGGTTTCTGAGTTATTTGAGGTCAAAGTGCGCAACTTTCGAGGCCATTTAAGACCGGACTATGGAACCAATTTCTTTCTTACTTCGGCAATCAATAGATCACAAATAGGCCTATCGAATGGTATGTGAAACTTTTCTTTATATATCATAGTTTAAGGTTAAAACTTCACCGAAAAAATTCGGACAACTTGGGCGCTTGGCCTTAGGTTTGATCGCAGAGTCATGATATTCAGTTTTTAGCCACACTACATAGAGGCGCAAAGATTAGATCGGAAACTTTTTTGATATCATTTATTTTTCATAGAAAAAAAGAGGCATGAAATCTGCAGTAATCCCATGTTAAAACCCATAGACAAAATTAAAACCTGATAAAAGAGCAGACCGAACGCTGAAAACCATTAAACTGAGTACGATAATGACTGTGGACCACATAAGAAAAGATATCCGTCAACGGTTTTCAGTATAGAGCGTTTTAACGCTTTCACCTGTTTGCAGTTATAACTTACAGACATTTAATGCTACACACCCCAGATTTGAGGAATAAGCATCTTCATGACATGCGAAAAAATAATAGCAATTTCTCAAGGTCATTCAAGGTCATCCCGATTTTTGACCTCTAAATGACCTTGCAAAGTGCGCTCTGGAATGGGCACATTTTCGCAGACATGAATATCTTTGTTGCATATCGATTGACTGTGTAGGTTATGTCACAGAGAGACTTACATCGCAAAACAGGTGAAAGCGTTAAAACGCTCTATACTGAAAACCGTTGACGGATATCTTTTCTTATGTGGTCCACAGTCATTATCGTACTCAGTTTAATGGTTTTCAGCGTTCGGTCTGCTCTTTTATCAGGTTTTAATTTTGTCTATGGGTTTTAACATGGGATTACTGCAGATTTCATGCCTCTTTTTTTCTATGAAAAATAAATGATATCAAAAAAGTTTCCGATCTAATCTTTGCGCCTCTATGTAGTGTGGCTAAAAACTGAATATCATGACTCTGCGATCAAACCTAAGGCCAAGCGCCCAAGTTGTCCGAATTTTTTCGGTGAAGTTTTAACCTTAAACTATGATATATAAAGAAAAGTTTCACATACCATTCGATAGGCCTATTTGTGATCTATTGATTGCCGAAGTAAGAAAGAAATTGGTTCCATAGTCCGGTCTTAAATGGCCTCGAAAATTGCGCACTTTGACCTCAAATAACTCAGAAACCGCTGATCTAAAATGAGAATACTTTTTATTTTTGAACTTTGAATGTAGAACTCTATTTAGGAAAAAAAGTTGAGTTCTTAACTCCCAAGGATAAAAAAGTGAAAAATTCTGGAGACCCTCCTTTTGTTGAGCTTCAAAATTTAGGAATCAAAAAATTACAAAGTTAAAAGCAACTCAAATTTATTCACCAGCAAA
The DNA here is from genome assembly GCF_039701765.1 of Tetranychus urticae. Taxonomy (NCBI): domain Eukaryota; kingdom Metazoa; phylum Arthropoda; class Arachnida; order Trombidiformes; family Tetranychidae; genus Tetranychus; species Tetranychus urticae. The sequence continues at coordinate 14,942,660 of NC_142958.1, read as the reverse complement.
CCATTTGATAGCATTTAAATAAACATTTACCTTTATTGTGGTCTAAATTGTTGAAGACAAATGTTAGCTCAGCTTGGATATTAATTCAATACAAGTCCAGCATATCTGGGAATACTAATTGCAGCTCAAGATTATTCATATTCACTGTCAGCCTCTTCTCTAGCAATGGTCAAGAAAAGCTAAACATTTGTTAAATTTTTGTAAATCCATGTTTCTTTAGCTAAACTGAGTTGACAATCAAAGACTCAATCCAAATTTGATCGCTCAACAATCAAACCATTTGGTTATCCAATCTTATTGACCATATTAGCTTTGATTACAAAAAACGATGTTTCTATGATTTTTGTGAAACTCCAATCTTTTTTAATATAAAATCTGTTGCTTTGAAAACAAAATTTTGAGTAAAATATGTTTTTGCATGAAAAATCATCCAATTGGATTGATCAGGATAAAAGGCTGGAAGGGTTTGTCTGGATAAAGGTTTCAAGGAAGGTTTGGTTCAATGTAGACTCTATTTAGGAAACTATTTTGAACAGTCTTTTAACACTAATGTAAGTGTTTAACCGTTAACTTGTAACTGATTCCAATTTCCGAGTCTTTTTAATAACCTTCCGAGACTTTTGACCAACAGTTAACTTGATTAAATGGTTTAGCTGAGTGAAGCTGAGTGAAGATGAGTTTGAAATGAATGTTTTCCCTGTTTTTCCAGCCAAATAGCGAATATTTTGATGAGCAAATTATTAACATCACAAAATGGCAATCAACTTGGTGTTTAAGTGTTTCTTTACTTTTCCGTAAATCATGTGCTTTCATTGAACTATATTTGTATTCTCATGAGAATCTCATCCGAATCAAGACCTAAATTGATTCCTGCAAGTTTCTGTTTACATCCTTAGACCTTTACATTTGCTTCATCATCTTTTCCCATCTTCATCATCCTTATCATCAACAAGCAGATAATATTTTTTATCACTTGACTGACTTGACTGGCCCATGGAATCCCTTGAATCAACTAAATAATATTTACTTGGTTCAAATAGGAAGAAGAAGAAAAAAGTGAAGCCCAAAATAAATAAATAAATATGCTATTGGAATATGATTGTGAATAAATGTTAACATTTAATCACATTTATTACAATTCCTTGCACATTTCATTCAATATTCAATCTCAAATGATCACATTAATCTAATAATTTCATGTTTGAAAAAGGTAAATCTTAGCGACAAGCAAAAAAAGGTTTCAACTTGCATTTTATTGAAATCAACCGTCTGTGAAATTAGCTATTCAATTTCAATTGTATTCAAGACTGCTCTTGAAAATATGTAATTTACTCAGTAAATTATCTCAACTCAAGTTTTACATCTTATTACGGTTGACTATTTACACAAATTCAATATCAGTTTGTATATCTACATAAATGTATAAGAAATGAATATCCAAGGTTTACATTTGTAATTTTACTCTCAATTTTCCAATCTTTTTCCCTCTAAATCATTTCATTAATTCAGTTTTACATTTGTTTAGCAGCTTTCATATTCATTTATTCAACTCAAGTTCAGTTTATCCGTTTATCTTGTCATAAATAAACTTGTAATCCTTTTTGTTCAATTCAACAAGAAAATGTAACATTTTTTTGCCTCAATATTCTTAATACACTTCTTCCATTATTAATATTGAAATGATCAAAATCAGTTATCTATTGTTTTGCCATTTGAAACATTTATAATTGAAATGTTTATCAGAAACAGCAATTGGCCAGGAAAATGTTCACATTAACAATTAATCTAACATGAAATTGAAACTATTTTTTTCTGCTTACTTCACCTTGTTAGAGATATTTTTACAATCATTAAACTGAACTTGTAAATTATTATTAACAATGGAGAGGCAATTCAATAAATGAAAAAAAATAAGATCAACTTTGTGCTTCTTTTTCAAAATAATAATCATGAAAAAGGTTTACAAGTACAATGTTAAGATTCAATTTTGTGTTTTTTTGCTGGTTCCTTCTTAGGTTGGCTTGTTATCGATCGATATTCACAATTCTCAGGAGACTCAGAATATTCAGAATGGTTGTTGAATCAGAAATACAATCAGACAATAATACAGTTTTGTACCTTTGTAACTCTCATCACTTTGTTTCCCCTTTTTACCCAGAAACTATTATTTTCTTGGCTTCAGTTTTTGATCTTCAAGTAGAAACAACTGAATCTCTCATTGGAATAATTGTCTTCTTTCCATCTTCCAATTTTCTTACCTTTCCATTCAAAACCTTTCACATTCTCTCCATCAATCTAGCTAATCATCTTATTGTGACACTAAAATAATTTATTAAGGTTAACCATTCATTCCAATGATTACATTAGAGTGAATACAAAAAAGCAAACGCTAGCCAACAAAATCAAATGTTAACTATCATTTCCTTTTTTTATACAGTTAACTCTTTGCCATTCAAGTTCTTGATTAATTTTTCTCCCTGTTTGTGTGTTCCTTTATTCACTTTTTTTCATTGATAACATAACTGAAATATGTAATCAGATAGTTGTAATCAGTTACCTCTTTTGCTTTCACTCTTCTGTTTGTTAAGCATCAACAACCACTCTGAGCATTCTCATAATTATCTCATAACCATGAGAATCCAAAATACCAATTCAGATTGCTTTACTTTGCTTTCTTTGTTTGGCTTTTTCCACTTTCATTTCTTGCTTTGGTCATTATTGCTCCTCATCCCTGTTCATTGACCATTAATTCAATCTGGTTATTAGAATCGCTCTATTGCCAAGTATTACCTAAATGGAAAAACATCAAATGATTAGCAAAGTATAATTTATATTGTTGAGGTAAAAATTAACTTGAAAGATGAGTATTTATGTTACTTACCAATTGAGACATTAAATTGGATAGGAATCAGGATGATCATCGAAGAAAATTTCCCACTGAACACAATGGCAGACGTATTAATCATTTTTAAGGAGAATAAATGAATCAAGAAACACCAAAACCAAATCTTCAGATCATCTGTAAGAGTTGGCAATTGATTAGCCTCTGAAGTTGCTTCACATGGAACTCAATATAACACGATTTTTATAAATTTTACCGAGAAACACAAGAAGAGGTTCAGTTGTCCGTTCACACAAATTAAGATTAGGATTTTACTCATTACTATTATATAATGTTATATCCAGTTGGAGATTGATAAACCTAAATTTGGATCAGTAAAATACAAATTTTAGGTTAAACGAAAACCATTCTAGCAAAATACTGTTTTCACTATTACTTACCCAATCATCTTGAATGTTAAACCAACTCTAAACAAAGAAACCATTTACTAATCCATGTGGACCTGTTAATTGCACGAATGAACGGCCATTAATTAAAATCTAAAAAAGACAGTAAAATACAGTGTATAAGAAAATAATCAAATAAAATAATTACAAACCATGTTATCAAAATTGCATGTTAAGCAAGTAAAGAGCGCGCAAGTTGAAGGGGTTGTTACCTAATTGTAGCCACTAAATGACTGTAATTTAATTTTGGTTTCAAACGTAAGGTCAACTTCATTGTCCTTCTTAGCTAAAAATATTGTGGACTGATGGACGGATATTGTGAACCGAAGTCTAATATTGAATAGAAGAAAAGGCGATTTCTAGAGCTTTTCACATATTTCATCTGCCACACAATTGTACAGTAAACAAATGGTCTCAGCTTCAATATCCCTTGCACATTCATAATCAGCTGGACATTATCTATTCAGTTTCTGTTAAAATGTTTTGGATCCGTTTAATTAACCTTTGTATGTGATTGAATCTGTAATTCAGCGTAAAAAATTAAGCTCTTTTAAATTGTGTTGGCAGTTGATGACAATAATGTTTTAAAAAGAGGTTAAACCTGAGAATCAATAACATTTTTTTGTATCTCCTAACAGACACATTGGAGATGATATTGAATCACAGAATGACGAGAATCAGGCATCTTCCACTTCAACCTTATCTTATTATTCATCATCTTCATCATCCGTTGAATTAGTTGACTCATCGTTACACTTTCCTCGGACTCGACGTCGACTTCCCGGTTGCATTATAATTGGAGTTCGTAAAGGTGGAACCCGAGCTTTACTTGAATTTCTTAACCTTCACCCGTCAATACAAAAGGCCTCCGATGAGGTTCACTTCTTTGATGACAACAACAAGTACGGCTATGGTCTTACCTGGTACCGTAAACAAATGCCTTATTCGTTCCCTGATCAAGTTACCATTGAAAAGACACCAGCCTATTTCATTACCGATTCAGTTCCTCATCGAATTCACTCAATGAATTCCTCAATTAAACTGATTCTCATTGTTCGTGATCCAGTAACCCGTTTAATATCCGATTATGCCCAACTGGCTGAGAACAAGGCTAAAAGAGATCGTAAAATGGCCTCATTCGAACGGATGGCCTTACAGCCCAATGGAGCCGTAAACGTTGCATACAAGCCAGTGCGAACAAGCCTTTATTCAATCTTCTATTCAAAATGGATTCAAGTAATTATCTCACCATTTTCATGATTAAACCATTTTCATGGTAAAAAATATGAATATCAAAAAGAGCAATGATTAATTGCTGTAGACGATGAGAAATGATAAATTGTTGTAATCAAGTGATGATCAAAACGCAAGGAACAAAAACAAAACTGTTTCAATGAATCAAGTTTACTGACAATTAGTTTCAACTGTAGCCGATAAACTTCATCAACATGATTAATTATCATGTGAAGTTGAAAGAGTTATGAAAAATATCGTGAATGTTCAAGAGACAAACAGGAAAGAAACGATGAACAAACTTAATGTTAGGACAGAAAAGTGGAAACAAAAAAGAGATGAAAAAAAAACATTTTCAGACAATTTTTTCTCGATTCATTTTTCGTCCTTTTTTTGTTATCCTTTGTTTATCCTTATTCAGAAGTACTCATGTTTAAGGGTTGCTATTGTCAGTATTAATTGATTGCGTGGATTCAGGAACAGAAAGATGAAAAGTGGTGTTGACAGATGAAAAGATGGATGAGATGTTTCATCTTCATCTTTTCATCCCTTTTTTCACCATTTTTTTCTTGCTTTCCGTTTCTCTCAGTGAAGCTGCATTAAAAGTGGTAAACAAAATGATTACAAGATTACTTGATTACTGTTTTCAGGTTCATGAAAATTGTTAAACATTAATTGTTTTGTAGCTTCATAATTTGTACAATTTAAATGTGAGAACAACCTTAATTGTGTTTTGATTAGAAGCGATGAAAAAGATGAAACTTGATATTTAGGTTCAATCAACTCGACTGAAAAGGTAGTTTGATTCACAAGAAATGTCCTTTTAGGTAAACTGTTGAATTATCTCAGGATATCTAGATGATCCATTTTACCATGTAATTTATCGTATATCGAGGTGACAATATGAAAAAACTGAGTTGAATATTTAATGAAATTTTGGTTTAATTTTGTGTAACCATTGAAAGATGCTATGATTGTCTCATCTGTTTTTTTCTTGAATAGTTTGAGTTCCATATTGAATGAGCCCTTCTGAATTTAATTTTATCTCTATTTAATAATAAATTGTCAAAATTGAATGATTAATTTATGATGGATTTGAAGCAATTTTAGTTTTTGAAGCATTTGAGAAAAATTGAAGGTAAAATGAATTGAAATTGCACCATTTAATACTTCACCAATGCATTTTGATATGCAATCTCAGTAAATGATATCATCTTTCGAGGACTAATTACTCATCAGCGATGAGCCATCCCTTCGTGAGTTGGTACCTAAGGTCATGAAACTGACCAATAGAGTAAATTTTGGTTTGTCTTTAAACAAAACTCAATCAAATCAAGTCATATGTTGGCAACTTGTCAAAGCTGGCACATTATGCTGGTAGTCACAAATCAACCATTATTATATTAGTATTAAGCTATTCAAAAATTTGTGAATTTCCTTTATGGAATAACGTCAAAACTGTTAATATAATGATGACACAAAGGTCACAGTGCTTTCATTTTCAAAAATCCAAGAATAACAAAATTTCAAAATTACCAGATTTTCAAAACCAGAAAGTATGACAGTCAGACTAATCCTGTTTTGGTACCCAAAATGCCTTCTAATTGTTTTAGATTTAGCATTTTCGACCAGCAATGAAACCCTTCTGACCTTTGTGTCTTCAGTTTTACACAAAGAGCCATTAAAAATACTTAAAATGACTGATTGTCACTCTTTGCAAGGGACAGTTTTCATCAGATTACCTTTACCAAGATCCTTTACTTTTTTTGCCTCTAAAAACGTCTCGAGTCTAGAAAAGAGGAAATACTTTAATGTTGACAGTAAATTGGGTGAACATTTCAATTGGTTGAATTGTTTGAATCAACAGGATTGCAAACCAAAGCTTAATTCAATATTTGGTTGGACAAAAAATATCAGAAAAGGTTTACTTTGCCTTATGCCTAAGGTTATAAGTACAATCAAAGTTACAATTGAAGTTGAAAAATTGATTCTCATGAAGACTGGAAAAGTGAAAAAAATTCATTTATAAAACTAGTGAACATGATACAAAATCAAATATTACAATTACATTATTGATAACTTTGCTGGCAACAAAAATGATTACAATAACTTTCAATCGATTCGCAAAAATGATCATGATCCATCAATATTATTGTAATCAATGACAGCTCTAAGTGTTGTTTTACTATAAATTATTTATCGCCCATTATCATTACGATTATTATTTGCAAATTTTCACTCTCCTTTAATTCAATATTTATCGTGAAGAAACAAGATAAATAGTCTTGAAACATTTTCTCAAATTTCCAGCTCGGAATAACAATCATTTTCACCATAACTTTCATCGAGAATCCATCAACAGTAAAACATTGAACCATTGTTTAAATTCAATGGAAAATAGTTTATATTATTTCTAAATGGTTTCCTGGTCTATTCAGAATATCAATGTTCAATAATCAGATTACTTCCATTCTTATCGGTCAGCTCATCAAGAATGACAATCATCTTCAAAAGGTCATTTGTAAATCATTTGGACAAAAGGTGAATGAGAGAAAAGAGCATTTCTTTTGCCGAAACAAAACACTGAGAAAAGGTCAAAATGGCTTTGATCTTGTTCAAGTATTGATGAGGATTTTGCTGTTGATTGATTTGATTAATCAAATTGCTTTCCAAGTTCAACTCGAAAAAGTGAAATCGTGAAAAATCTAAAGGTTTAAAATTTGATGCTTTTTTCAATTCAACTGATGGCTTTACCTGCTTTCTGGTTTCAATATTATATCATGAAAAATTGGTGAAATTCAATAAATCGTTAGTTTTAGACAATCTCATTTTAATTTCAATCGATTTTACAGTCATTTGAATATTTTATGAAAATAATCATTTAAGTCATCTACATCTTTAACGAGTCGTACTCTAACTGATTGTTTATTGATTCACTGTTAATCATCTTTTTGCAGCTCATTTATTTCATATTTACATTTTCTGAATTAATGTAATGAGTGAATGTAAATTGTGTTTAAAAAATGTTTCCGTTAATTAGTTAACTGTAAAAATAAAAAGACAAGAGTAAACAGATGCTTTTGTATTGACTGGCATTTACACAAAAGGCAAACATTTCCTTGAGGCTTTCCGTTTTTTAGAGTTACTTTTAATCAAATTTTCAACATTTAATTAAAGATAGAATATCGATTTCGGTTGTTTAATTGTCATTCAATTCATTCATCTCAATTAACTGCTGGTTGAAAATTTCATGATCTATCTGTTGGTGGAAATGTTGGAAGACTTCAAATGATGAATATGAGAAGTTAACTAATCTTGCAGTGAAATAGTTTGAAATGGTTATTAAAAGATGAAGATTATTATGGTCATTTTCAGGGGAATAATCATGATATTTTGTAGGATTCATAATCTTTCTATTCAATTTTGATCTGCTCAACCATAATGAATATGAAACATTAAAACATCAATTGAACGGTTAATCTTTTATAATGATTATCATTATAATAATAATAATGATTAACTTGAAATTTTTGTTCCTGCTGGAGAAGAAAAATTGATTCTCAAATAATTGACTAATCAATTTTCACTTTTTCATCTTCAAGTCTATCTTCATACTTTTCATGCCTTACATGTAAGAACTCTGAGAAACTTGGAACCTGGAACCTGGAATTTTATTTTTATTTTCATTTTCAGTCTTTCCCTTTAAATCACCATAATAATAGCATCTTAAAGTCTTCAACTCTTTCGCATTATTCAACCCTACCAATCACGCAAGTAAAGTTAAGTGAAGAAACACTCAGAATAATATTGCACTTTCTTTTTATCACCTTTACTTTATATCTCAGATAATCAACATGAACATGAACAAGTTGAATATGGAATGAAAAGAGAAAAAAAATATTTTCTCTTTTTTCTCTTCTCTCCTAAACAATAATAATACAGCATAATGAGCCATTTTTTCATGTTATTTTCATGTTGTTTTTTTTCACTTGATTCACTTTAGTCCTTGTTTTGTTAATAACTGACGATTACCATTGAACTTGATGAAGGGAGTGCAAAGTAAACTAGAAATAAAAAGAAGAAAAAATATTATCATTAGATTGGTAAACTTTTTGTATTATTAAACTAATCATGTATCATTTCAATTGTAATTTGAAAAAGCAAACAATCAATGTTTCATTCTTTACCTTTAAATTGATGAAAACCAAGTAAACAAATTTTACGCTTCCTTTTTGTTTCCACTCAATCCGATAAATCTGGATCCCTGTATTACTCCAATTGTCTGATTGATTAATGATAAAATTTCATTGAATATTCGCCAAGTCAGCATTGATGATTATTATTAATATTGTTTTGTACCATCAGCAATTAACATAATCTGACGAGAGAAAAAAATAGAAAATTAAATAAAAAAGAAAAGGTTAACAGCAAAGTCACGTACCTTTTAACCACATTTTACATTATTATCAGAATAAAAATAATGATAAACGATATTTATCAGAATTGTTTCCTCGCTGGGCTCCTTTTCAGGTTAAGTTTATAATGAATTATTTTTACCTTAAGGGTCAATATAAATTAATAACGTTGGCATAAAAATATTGCATCAGTTTTTTTGTGTGTACAGCTTTTCAAATGCATTTTGATGATCCAAGCAGTTCTGTTGATCCAAGCACATTTTGTAGCCTTTTTTCATCAATTTTTCATGAACTGTTTGAGCCTTTTGGGTCCATAATTGTTTTCAATATTGCCATGAATTTGATTCAGTCCCAATGTTGCAATTATTATCATTGAAAATTCACCATTTTTAACCATATCTAACTTTTTGCTTCTTTTTTCTTGTGTTTCGCATCAAACAGCTATTTCCAGCTCATCAGTTACATGTTGTTGATGGAGATCGTTTGGTTTATGATCCATTTCCTGAAGTTCAAAAGGCTGAAACTTTCTTAGGATTAGAGCACAAGATAAGTCGTGATAATTTCATTTACAATGCAACTAAAGGCTTTTATTGTGTCCGAATCAATGGAACCCTTGAAAAGTGCCTCAACGAATCAAAAGGACGTCCTCATCCTCAAGTTAATCCTCAAGTGATTCGGATTCTTAGACGCTTCTATCGGCCTTACAATTACCAATTTTACAAGATGACGGGAAGAAACTTTGATTGGCCTGAAGTATGACCAAAGTCCAGCCTAATGATGAACATAGATGGTGATGATATTAATGATGATAATGATGACAGTAGATTCCAAAAACAGGTTACAACGAATCAGCGTAAATCATCAAACAAAATAACGGACAAACCAAAACCAAATAAGATTGACATGATGTCTTTGTCAGTTTTGTCAGAGATATCAATGCTTTTACAAAACATGAAACTTTAAGGTTGTGAAAAATGAGCCATTTGAGAGGCCAAAATAACTATTGTTACCAATCGTTATATATTTTGAGTTATTTTTTCCTTCTCGTTTTACTTGCATAAAATTTACCATGGATATTGGGAAACCTAAAAAAAGAGAAACAAGAAAGTTACTCATAGAAACTTGAAGGTTGTGAATTTCAATCAAGTTAACAATGTTGAACGACAAGTTAATCAGACTGTTGTTTAACAATTAAACAAACAAGAAAACAAAATTAAAAGAAAATTATTAACTAAAGGTTGTGAGAAAAGTAAATAAGCATCGCTTGTAAGGGTAAAACAAGCATGGTTTCCATTTGTATATGTAAATGCAATTTACTCTTAAAAAAAATACTTTACACTTGATGATTTTCACATTTCAATATTGGTGTAACAATCCATTAACGATTGTAAGCAGCAATCAAAAAACAAAACAAAATATAACAAAACAAACATATCAATAATCAAATCGACTGAAAATTGTAAATTTTAAATCAAATTTGTAAACATGAAAAAATATCTTTTGCTCTAAAAAAACCGTTAATCAAGGTTGTGAACCAAAGCGTCAATAGATGGCGCCTTAAATAATTAATTTGACTTTAAATTGTTTAATCAAATTGCAATTACAGTTAGTATTGCAAGTCATGCGAAAATTGAAGATTCAATTCAAATGATAATCATCAGCTAATTGAATCAAACTCATTTGCTACTTCAACTGTTCATTTGTCTCATTTACATTTAACAAACATTGAAATATCAACAAATTTAAATTTTTGGTCAAATTTAATTTCAAATTTCCATCAATTTAATTGTCTAATCAATCTTTTTTTGCTCTGAATACTTTCCAAGATTTATTGTAATCAACTTTTGAATGTAAAATCATTACAGTTAACAGCATGATGTTTCTTTGTTGAGTTACCCTCTTTGGTTGTGAATTATTGTGTCTTAATTGTAATTTATGTCAATTTTTATCTAGTCAAGATCAAAGCCAATTGTAATCAACAGCTAGACAACAATGACTAAATCTTGTTCTGGAAAGTTGATTATTTGAATATAATTAAAGTGTCACCACTGATTGATTCTTAAAAATCAAATCAAAACATTTTCCCAAAAGTGTCTCTTCATTTGTTCAATAAATTTCACTCCATTATTTCACTCTCACTTTGAGTTTCAAGCTCATAGTTTAAACGTTCATGAAATGTTCATCAGAATCAAATCAACCCTGTTTTCACTGCCATTTGTCTTCAAAAATAACCTTCAAACCTCAAATCGACCAAGTGAGTCAGTTGACCTTTGAATCAAATTGTCACCAAAAACATCATCGAGTCAATCCTTTGTTTGATGCTTGGAGTCAACCTTATTCACTCTTTTTATATCTTATCGACTTTTAGTTTGTTGTCACAATAATAATGCAAAATGGTGCTTAACCTCGCATTGTTTGGTTTTTTAACCGAACCAATAGATGCTATTGTTTAGTGATTGAAGCAACCAAATCTAATTGTCATTTAATAAGTGCGAAATAATTCAACTCGATTTTGTTTCTTAATGTGACTCGCAATCAAAACTCAACTCATTTACATCAGTATTTTTGAGCAACAAAAACAAGTTGTTTTTTTCCTGAAATTATGGTTCGTATAAAACCAAAGCTTGAATACAGTCAAAAGATAGTCGCAAAATTTCGTAAATCAGCGCGCTTTTGGGCCTCTTTGGTTTGCATAGTTGGTGCTGTTGTTCACACAGGCATAATAAGTTTGAATTATTTACTGCACCCGATTGGAGCCAATCTTGAGATGAAAACAATCAATAACTTTGCATTGCCTTCGGTTTCAATTTGCTTTGATTATCTAAGGAAAGGTTTCAGGTATATCGATCATCCAGTCTATCCAATCAAAGTATCAACGCTGACTGTCAAAGAGATCAACGATAATTTATTAAAATGGGAAGACTTGATAATATTTTGCAAGGTGCTTGATGTCAATTACAATCAAGTCGATTGTGAATCTCTTATGGTTCAACCTGAAAATATCAACAACACCAATCAACATCCAATTATATTGGAACAGTTATCTCATTATTTAAAATGTTTCACACTATTTAGTGGATTCAATGACACAATTAATTATGATCGAGACAAAGTCGGAGATTCACCGTTGATGGATATACGCCTAAACACTTTCAACTTGAGTCTAGGTAAACGTCTTGGTTTATACATTTTGTCCCCTTACGAAGAGCTGGACGAGTCGATTAGCAACCCGTCATTTATACAATTTGATGCAATCGATAGTAATCAAGCAACAGTTACATTTGAATCCATCTTTATCTACCAGTTTCAGTCCAGGTTTTATAGCAATTGTTTCCCTTATGTAAGGGAAGGCTATCAAAAGTATGGTTGTGGTTCAATCTCAGCTTGCCTAAACCAATGCCTCTTTGAAGCAACTTACAATCAAACCGGTTCAACTCACTATAGACGCTTCATCAAGATTACGGACCAATATTCCGATGCTCGATTTTCCCTCATTAATGATTCCGAGTTTCAGCGCAAATGCATGGCCAGGTACCCTCCAACTCCTTGTGTATATCATCGGTATACACCCTTACTTACAAGTCAGTACCTTTCACCCTACAGAAACGCCAATGTTTTTCAAATCTCAATCTTGTATCCAGAAACAATTGATGTAATAATACAATATGGTCTCACTCAATCACTGATCGAGTATCTAATCTTTTTATTATCAACAGTCGTCCTGTGGACTGAACTATCTCTCAACAAAATTATCAGCTCATCCTTGCTGTCAGCCTATTCATGTTATGAGCAAGTTTGTATCAAACTCACGCAAACCAGCAACTCATTAGCAGTAAAGTTGAGACTTAAATCTGATGCCAAGACTGGTATTAAACCAACATCTAAAGCCAAGTCACGGACCAGACTTGGTACAATGTTTGATGTTAAACCTCATGCTAGGCTTGACACTACACCAGACAACTCTACTGGAGTCAACCTTGGTATCTACCGATCTGTCGGAGGCAAAGTAACCAGAAAAAAGCTTTTATCATCAAAAAGATTAAACAATAGTCTGTTGGATTATTATTAGCAACTGTGTGAATGATGATTAATGAAAGTCCATGAGTGTCTATCACAACAATTTGTACAGATTCCTGTTTTTGAAAGCGGTGGTTGGACAACGAATCGGGTAAAAGGGCGATTTACACTTGATTAATGAATAAACCTTTTTTAATCTTACGATTATACGATTGTATTAAAAATTAAACATTAAGCCTTGAAATTTCAAAAACACTTTTCATTTTTATTGAAACAATAATCACTTTTGATGTGTACAAAAACGGTCATCATTTGTACAAATGAAAACAGAGTTGACCATTGATACTTTGTATTGTTAATCAAATTTAATTTGCTGTTCGTCTTCTTGAACCATATTCACTTACAATGTTATTGTATGCATTTACGTCTTCATCACGGTGAAAGTTTTCCTCTGCAACACCATAACGTTCATTTAGATAGTAAAATTCCCTGGAATTGGAATGAAATGAAAAAGAATAACGATTGAAAAATTAAAAATTGTAATCAAACAGTTTACCCTTAAGGTAGACAATGTTAGTTGATTAAAATGAAATCACTTAAAATGCTAAATCACCCGCTGATTATTTAATCAATCATGCAAAGAGTTACCTTAAAGATGTTCAATGTTTGTTATTGAATTGAACGTTTAAAGGTAAAAAGATTGCTTATTTTTGTTGTTGGGCTTTCAATTTCAATTAAACTGTTAATGTCAAGATTGTATTGGATGGTTAAATATCAGTTGATATAATAATTACCTTGATTGTTCACAAGGAACAGCGTCGTCTGGATGTGAACAGGTTTGCGAGTATTGGTTGAAGATGGTTTGGTTTCCACAAATGAAACTGTAATGCTCCATGATGGCACTTCCATCAGCCAATTGTCGAGGATAGCAAATGTGAAATATTTTACATTCATTGTCAACATCAGCATAATAACCATACTTGAGTCCTTCACATGAGAAAGTTTCCTTGATTGGTTCAGTTAACAGCAAGTCAGCATCCATTGCTAACTCGTATGGCGATCGCTTCATCTAAAGCAAGAAAATCAAACATTTCAAAAAATGAATTTCAAAAGTGAAACTCGAAAGTGATCTTAAGATTTCTGATCCTAAAAGAACCTCCAAATAACGAAAAATTTTAATGATAATAGTCTTAAAATTTCTATGTAAATCATTACCATTTGTAAAGTCTTCATTAATTTCACTGTAAAAGCAATAACTTTGCAAAAAACTTTCTTCGATTCATAAATAAAATCCATTTCCCTGCAAAACAATGAATAATTTTTGTTCTCAAAAAGTCTTCATGAAAGTTCAATAAGTTACTAATTTTTCTAAAAATGTCTGACTTTTCGATAAGTTCTGTAAGTTGAAATAGTCTTTCACTTTGAAAACTCGCGTAAGCTCGAAAAGAGTCAAAAATACTTCAATTTTGGTCTGCAGGTTTCGAATCTTAAAAGCGCTTTCAAGGCTTTGAATTCTCATGATAACTCAGAAACATTTTTGTAAAAAATCTTAAACGATTTCGTTGTAAAATGAATCGAAAAACTTGAATCACATTTTTGTTCCAAAACGAAAAATTCATCAAAATTTATCGATCAATATCGATTTATTTTCAGTAAAATCCTTAAAAAAACTTCGAAAGTTTTCATAATTTTCCACGAATTTCAATAAGTATCGATAAGCTCTGTAAGATGAAGAGACGTTCAACACTTCGAAACTTTCTTAAGTTCCAAAAGGTCAAATTTTACAAAAATTCCAAAAAATGAAAAGTTCTAACAAGGTTTTTCAAGCTTTTAAAATTTGAGAAACTCCGAGTTTGGGAAAGCTTTTCAATTATTACTTAAGTTTACCGAAAATTTTGTAAAATCAATTTGCATTTTTTAACAATTAAAAACCTTATTGTTAATTCAATTTTTGGCTTTTACAAACATTTAATGTACACATTGCACATCACTGCTGACCTCAATTAACCTTAATTGTTGTTGACCAGTTGAGCTGACCAAACAGAAGCATAATGAAAACGGTAAGAAAGGAAGACTTCGAAAACATTGTAAATTCATTTGAATAACAAGTAACTTTATTATCATCTTCTTGTATCTTCCTTATTACATGAAAACCAATTTCAATTACCATGATTCTAATCAAATTTAACTCTTGTTTTCACTTTCGTTTTACTACCAATTTTTTCTTCTTTTTTTTCTCATGAAACTTTTCATGCAACAACTACACCTGATCATTATCAATCGGTACAAGATATTTAACTGTCAATCAACAAATGAAATAATATCATTGAAACATTTGAAACCTGACAATTATGTCAAATGAATCGATCACAATTGAATCGGTAAAAAGCTTCTCACAATAAAGATCAATGGAAATGTGAAAGTTAATTGATTAATGAAAATTGACTTACTCTTGGTTTGGTTAAAGTGAATGCTGTACATGAAAGCAGAACTAGAAATGGATGGAAATTGCAATTAGTGGACAATTAAGACACAATTACACAGCAATCGAAGTTGTGGTCAAATATGAAGTAAACATACCCAAGATGGTGAATATAAATTTCATTTTGATTGTTGGCCGTTGAGCGATTAGTAAACTTTTGACTTTAGTTGTTAGTTAAATCCAAATGGCTTTAGTGTGATGGCAATGAGATGATCATATTTTGTTCAATATTAACTGAATGAATGTTGGAAAATTTAAGGTGAAATCAAACTCGATAAAGATGGACTTGATGAAGAGTGAAGTAAATATTGAATAAAGTGAGAAATGTATTCACTTTCGTTTTTTTGCTGGGTGGAGATTGAGGTTGTCCATAACTGTGAATATCATCAGGTTAGTGAGTGATGCTTCTTACCTGGTTAACTTGAGTATAATGTTATCATTAACCTGGAGGAAGGAAGGAAGGAAGGAAAAGGTTGAACGAAAAGAATGAAATTTACAATGAAACAAGGTTCAAGTGATCGACAGGGAATAAGGATTATACAAGTCAAAGGGTTGGCTTTATTTATTCAACTTTAATTAGAATACTCATCAAAGTATTCATAAAGCTCATCAGAATAATCACGATGAGAGAAAATTTCGTTTCGCATCTGCTTCCGTTCATCTTATTCCGCCGTTTCAATTTCAATTTTATCATTTACCTTGTTTCCCATCTTCACTTGATAACTTTCACTATATTTAAATTCAATTAATTGGCATTTTCAGATGTAATTCAATCAGTAAATAAAAATTGATTTCTTACATTTATTCATTTTCTGCCTCATTTTGCCTTCAATTTTATTGAAACTCGTAGTTAGATCAGTGAATGATTGATTCAGGATATTTTTGGTACTCTTTATAAAATTATAAAACTTTAGTTTCGTTTAATTGTCCGTCAATCATAAAGGAATGGACTCAATACTCGTTAAAACAAAAAGCAATGAATGTTACTTTGCCGTTAAAAATTGAGAAGCGAGTGAAGCATCTTTTTTGATGGGAAAAGGCGATACTTCTAGCACTAAATATTGATGGATGTTAGACTATTTTTCACGTAAATTTTACCATTGAAAAGGTTCGATTGAAATGTTGATTTACTTTTGATTGATTAATCTCATCATCATCATGATTCTAAATCGTGAATCCAATTTGTATAGTTAACCAGTGATTAAAATATTTCAACAAAATTATTGTAATTATCGTGTCAAAATATCGAAAGTAACATCTTTAATGTTGATCCAGTTTCGTCTTTTCATTTACATTCATAATTGTTGGGTGAAAATATTCAACATTAAACAGTTCATCAAAACTGTCTAAACTTTCAAAATTTCAAACTTCAAAAGTTTGCCTGTAATAGTATTCATTTGCAGCAACTTTCGGGTTCAAATGCTAACCAGCTAACCAGTAAGACCAGAATGTATGAAAAATGAATGTAACAAGGTTGGATTACCATTAAATATGAATTTATTTATTAAACAAAAAAGACAAGCAGACATAGAAACAACTTAATTAATTTGATTACCATAATGATGATGATCATGGTAATGAACGGTCAGCCGCTGCAAAAGTTGACCATTAAAGAGTAGCACACTTATACAGAAAACAAGTGTTGAAATTTCAATACTAAATATTAATACAATTAGACTCGAAAATGCCAATTAAGAGTTTAATGAAATTAGAAAAATCGAACAATTAAATTCTAAATCGAGAATATTTAAACTAAATTACAGCCAATAAAATAGCATAAAGTTAATTGCGATTGTTTTATTTGTAGAAGCTAGCAATCAAATTGATCTCCTGCTATTTCATTGTTAATCCGATTGAAAGTAAATCAACATTTTTAAATTGCAATTTTTCTCTAAATCAATTTCCATTGACAATTTAGAGTTGCTTTTGTTGAAAAATGAACCAAATTAAGTCTATTTCAATTCACCTTGTTAAGTGGATAATTATTGGCAAGTGATAATTGATATAATTATATGTGTTCAACAAGATTAATTACAATTGATGATGATGAGCTAAATTTCATTTCCAATTAAAACAGTGAAACGAGAAACATCATTTTGCGATTTTGTTTTTCATTCTCATGCAAGTCATTATCATGTTTGTGTATCTGTTTTAATCGTGATTGTTGACCAGACGATTTCATTCTTGACCTGGCCAATTGATGCGTTGAGAGGAGATTCCTGTTCATGATGAAGTTTATGAATATTTTTGGTATCTTTGGTCTGAGAACAGATGATTCCTTTAATCTGTTCAACAGTCAAAAGCAAGCGGTTTAGATGAAATGATGATGATGATGGGCATTGGTTTTGATTTTAGATCAACAAAAGAGTTAATTTCTTCCTCATTTTTTGCACTTTCAATTGTGATTAAGATTTTCGTGGGAGTTGAGAGTGGGCCAGTTGTTAATATAATTTACACTAATCACTACACTTTACATTTATAGCACATTTACAATATTCACGTCTTTACGTTGTTGGTTAAATCATCAAGTATTAAGGGTTGAGTGTTGTATGCCGAAGCAGATTCAATGTTGTTACCATTGAAACGTGAGTAACTTTTGTTAATGTTAAGCTATTTGAGGTTTGAAGCGGTTGAGCTAATTGAAATTTATAATACAAATCAGTACAATTTGATCAATTTTATTGTAGATTGGGATTACATTATTAAAAGTTGTAGCTGTTTCACAAAAAAGTGTTGACCAAAAGGACTAACAGTGTAAGCATAATACTTTGGAGTTCACGAGGATTTAGAGACTTAAAATCAGCTTGCTTTGGAAAGCGAAACTACAGTTTTTTATAACTTCGAGTGTTTCTGTACAGTTGTGGTGAAGGAATTTAAAGAAAAACTAATTTGTTTTATGTAAACTTCGATAGTTTAAGCAAAAATGGCATTACTTTGGGTGATACTCAGTTTGAAAGAAGGAGAAAATCAATGTAAAAGCAAGAAAAGCATTAGTTTGTATTATTGTGTATCTTTTCTGGTTAACATCTTTTGGTTTCTGGTTTGCAGATGTAAAAATGCAAATACTTGTGCTTTCGTTGATATTATGTTATTTATCAGTTCATAAATAGATCGAAAAAGGGAATCTTCATTTGGTTGTTCAACTAAAAAATTTCTATGATCTATAGTTTTCGTTAAAATTGTGTTCGAAGTCAAAATTTGAATTACGTTTTGTACTGTTATTATTATATATTTTATCACTTTACTGATATTGGAGATGCAGCTTTTAATGGCCAATTGGAAAATGCACTTATTATGGTAGATATAATTTTCATTTTCTGGACAATTGGTCATTTCGATTTTCGATTCAAAGATCTGTTTTCGAGCAAAGGAAAATGCTAAAGAGCTGAAACTTGTTTCGCATCGACGAAAATTGTTGGTGAACATGAAGAACTAAAAACTTTTGTCAATTTAGCAACAGTTTGCTAGACTTTGGCAATTGGCTGCAAAACTTCGAGTCTCGATAGTTAGAGAATGATAACACTTATAGTTGCCAATCTTTCGATAAATATGCTATTATATTAATTACTATACATAAAACCATATTAAGATACAGATGCCTGAGGTCACGCAACAAAATGTACGAAAAGAAACAGCATTTCTTTAGTTGACAGAAAACTGCTTGATTAATAGACACAAATGCATTACCAGCTTCACCGGTTTGTGTTTGTTGGTACAATAGAGTGGACCTAATTGGTTTCTTGTGTTTTTCCATAGCAAATTGTTGCCCATGATGCCGTAGCATATTGCTCGAAAGAATAATGACAATAAGTGGTACTATTCTCGACATATCGAGGGTCAAAGTTTTGGGACCAGTGTCCAAAATCTAGACAATTAGAGACGAATTGACACAAATTTTTAGTCGTTAAAGTTCACCAACAATACTTGTCGCGCAAAAATTAGTTTCAGCGCTTTAGTTATTTCCATTGTTCGAAAAAAAGAACTTTGAATCGAAAATCAGAATGACCACTTTTACAAGGCCCCAAAATTATATCCGCCAAAATAATAGCATTTTCTGGTCTGTTAGTAAAAGTTAAATTCTAAGCATAAATAAGATGCCAATATTTATACCCATAACTGTGAAAATTGCCATTTTTTCGTGCGAAAGCATAGAAACAAAAGCAGAAGAAGCAAAATAATAGTATTAAGTATCATTCTGGTAAACATCTTCTGGTTTCTGGTTAGCAAAATAAAAGAATGCAAATATTTGGACTTTTCTTGATTTAAGTTTATTTATTAGGATGCATTTACATTGAATAAGCTATTTTAAATTTATTTCTGCGACTTAAAATTTTCTCCGATGCTTAGTTCTTGAGAAAACTGTGTTCGAAGTTGAAACTTCGATTGCATTTTGCACAGTTATGGTTATAGATATTGACCTCTTTTTGAAGCTCCCAATCTAACTTTTAATGACAAGCCAGAAAATACTATAATTTTGGCGGATATAACTTTCTAGTGCTGTAAATTCGGTCATTTCGATTTTCGATTTAAAGTTCTTTTCCCGAACAATGGAAATAGTTAAAGAGCTGCAACTAATTTATGATGGACGGAAATTGCTGGTGAAAAGCCACACATGAAAATGTGATTCAATTTGTCGTTAGTTTTATAGATTTTGGACTTCGATCGTAAGACTTTGAGCGCCGGTATTTCGAGAATGATGATACTAATGATCACAAATCTTTCGTTAAATATGCTACTACAAAATTTGCTATAATATTCAAAGTTCAAACTTTAAACTGTAAGTTCAAAGTGACCCAAGAGTACAAACAAAAAGTTAAAGCATCTATTACTACTTATTATTGTTTGATTCATAAACAAAAAGATTTTTGTAGCTTCACCTGTTTGTGTTTGTTAATACACAGTACTAACATCTTTATTATTCATTCATATTAAATAGTTGTGCAGTATGCCGTAGCATATTTCTCGAAAGAATGATGACCATAAGTGTCACTATTCTCGAAATATCGGACCTGAAAGTTTTTGGGACCAATGTCCAAAATCTAGAAAACTAACGACAATTCGACACAAATTTTCAGTCGTTACTGTTCACCAAACAATTCTTGACGATGCAAAACTAGTTTCAACTCTTTAGCTATTTCCATTGTCCGAAAAAAGAACTTCAAATCGAATATCGAATTAACCGACTGTACAAAAAAATAAAGTTATATCTCCCAAAATAAGTCTATTTTTTGGTCCAATATTACAAGTTAAACTCTTAGCTTCAATAAGAGGCCAATATCTATAACCATAACTGCACAAAAGGCAATCGAAGTTTCAACTTCGAACGCGATTTTCTAGAGAATTCAGCATCGTAGAAACTTGTAAGTCGCAGAAATGAATTGCAAATAGCTCATTCAATGTAGCCACAGCCTAATGGATAACGTTAAAGCAACAAAAGTCAAAATATTGACATTTATTATTTTAACAAAAGAAGAAACCAGAAGATGTTTACCAGAAAAGAGACAATTATTTGATAATACAATTCTTTCGCTTCTCTCGCTTTTATCTCGAAAGTTTCAAGTCTTTTGGAGTCCTCTTGATTAGTCTGACTTGGTTCTAATAACTTGTAGTAATAAAAGCAAAAAAGGTTTACCAAATAAGGACTAAACACGTACTTTTAAAAGTAAATTTGACGAAATTTTAGGGGCATTAAAATGAGATTATATGTGATTGGAACATTGCTTCTGAATTGGGGCTTCGCTTTTCAAGTCATTATGAATTAAGAGAAGTTAAGACTTGAGTTGGAACATAGAAATTACGTTTATTTGTAAGTTTCTTCGTGCGAAAGCTGAGAAACAAAAGCAGAAGAAGCAAAAGTCTTGTATTAAAGTATCTTTCTGGTAAACATCTTCTGGTTTCTTCTTCTATTGAATTAATAAATGCCAACATTTTGAATTTTGTTGCTTCAACGTTTTCCATTAGGTTGCCGCTTCATTGAAAGAGCTATTGGAAATCCATTTCTGCGACTTAGAAGTTTCTACGATGCTAAGTTCTCGAGAGAACCGCGTTCGAAGTTGAAACTTCGATTGCATTTTGTACAGTTATGGTTATAGATATTGGCCTCTCATTGAAATTCAAAGTTTAACTTTTAATATTAAATCAGAAAATGCACTTGTTTCTGCAGATATAACTTTGAAGCTCTGTAAATTCAGTCATTTCGAATTTGATTTAAAGTTCTTTTTTTGGACAATGAAAAACGCTAAAGAGCTGAAACTAATTTACAACTGAGCATAAATTGTTGGTGAACATCAATTAATAAAAATTAGTGTCAATTTGTCACTATTTGTGTAGATTTTGAATATTTGTCCCAAAACTTTGAGGCTCGATATTTCGAGAATAGTGTCACTTATGATCACCATTCTTTCGAGTTATATGCTACGGCATTATGCGAAATTACTTAATATGGATAAATATTGAAGATGTTAGTACCTGCCTCGTTAATCAACATAAATAAACTGGTGATGCTGCAAAAAGCATTAGTCTTCACAAATTGAACAATTCTCTGACAACTTATGTAACAAAATGCTATAACTTTGCATTCATACTCTTACGTGACCCTAGACTTAGGTATATTGTAGTTCCTAATAAAATGGTACATTTACTGAAAGATTGGAGATCATAAGTGTTATTATTCTCTAACTATCGAGAGTCGAACATTTGCAGTTAATGACCGAAAACTTGGCTACTAACGATAAATTGACAAAAGTTTTTATTTGCTCATATCAATCAACAATGTTTTTCGATGTGAAACAAATTTAAGCTCTTTAGCTATTTCCATTTCTCGAAAATAGAGCGTTGAATCGAAAATCGAAATAACCAGTTGTCCATAAACAGAAAACTTTTCGTTTCAAAATAAGTACATGTTCCGATCGACTATTAAAAGCTGCATCTCTAACTTCAGTTTTAACTTCGAATGCAATTTTACCGAGAACTATAGATCTTAGAAATCTTTTAGTTGGACGAACAAACTAAGAGTGATTTGTTCGATGTATTCACAGCCTAATAAATAACCTAATATCAAGAAAAGGCCAAGCGTTTGCTTTTAACCAGAAACCAAAAGATGTTTACCAGAAAAGATACCTAATAATGTTATACTATTGCTTCTCTTGCTTTTGTTTCTTAAATTAACACCAGTTTCGTTAAACTACCAAAGTTAGCTTAGTTTAGTTTAAGTTTAGTTTTATAAGGCAAAACATCAATGGTTTGTGAACATCAAAGACTGAAAATTTGTGTCGGATTGTCGTTAGTTTTCTAGATTTTTGACATTGGTCCCAAAACTTTGAGCCTCGATATTGTGAGAATAGTGTCAATAACATGAAGAACTGCAAACTGACAATTGGATGCAAAACTTCGAGTCTCGATAGCTAGAGAATGATAACACTTATAGTTGTCAATCTTTCGATAAATATGCTATTGATTTAGGTACTATGCTACACGGAAGTCTGAGGTCATGCAACACAATAGACGAAAAGTTACAGAATTTTATTTCTCAAGTTACTTGATTGATTCATTTACGAAAATGTTTGCAGCTTCGCCAGTTTTTATCTGTTGGTACAGCAGGCTGGACCCATTGTTTCTTGTGTTTATCCATATTAAATTGTAGCGCATAATGCCATAGTATACTACTCGAGAGAATGAAGAACATAAGTGACATTATTCTCGAAATATCCAGGCTCAAAGTTTTGGGACAAATGTGAAAAATCTAGACAAATAGCGCCAAATTGACACAAATTTTTAGTCGTTGATGTTCACAAACGATTTCTGTCGATCAAAAATTAGTTTCAGCTCTTTGGTTATTTCCATTGTCCGCAAAAAGAACTTTAAATCGAAAATCGAAATGACTGATTTCACATAACTAAAAAGTTATATCCGCCGAAATACTTGCATTTTCGGGTTTGTTATTGAAAGAGGAATTCTGAGCTTCAATAAGATGCCAATATACAGAAAACCATATATATATATATAACCAAAACTGTAAAAATGTTCACTGTTGTTCGTGCGAAAGCTAAGAAACAAAAGCAGAAGAAGAAACAGTATTGTATTAACATTGTAAGTATCTTTCTGGTTAACATCTTCTGGTTTCTGGTTAGCAAATGGAAGAATACAAATATTTGGACTTTTCTCGCTTTAAGGCAATTTATTAGGCTAGGACTACATTGAATAAGCTATTAGAAATTTATTTCTGCGATTAAAAAGGTTCTCCGATGCTTAGTTCTCGAGAAAACTGCGTTCGAAGTTGCAACTTCGGATGCATTTTGTACAGTTATGGTTATAAATATTGGCCTCTTATTGAAGCCCAGAATTCTACTTTTAATAACAAACCAATAAATGCACTTATTGCGGCTGATATAATTTTATTTTTTTGTAAAATCCGTCATTTCGAATTTTAATTCAAAGTTCTTTTTTCGAAAAACAAAGATAGCTAAAGAGCTGAAACTAATTTCTGATGGACAAAAAATTGCTGGCAGTAGTTAGTCGGTAGTTTTATAGCTTTTAAAGATCGATTGTGAGACTTAGAGCGCCGATATTTTCAAATAGCTTGTTCAATGTAGGCGAAGCCTAATGAATAGCCTTAAAGCAACAAAATTCAAAATATTGGTATTCTTTTATTTTGCTAACCAGAAACCAGAAGATGTTAACCAGAAAGATACTTACAATGTTAATACAATACTGTTGCTTCTTTGCTTTTGTTTCTTAGTTTTCGAAGAAACTTACAAATGAACGTTATTTCTATGTTCCAACGCAAGTCTTAACTTCTCTTAATTCATAATGACTTGAAAAGCGAAGCCCCAATTCAGAAATAATGTTCCAATCACAAATAATCTCATTTTAATGCTCCTAAAAGTTCGTCAAATTTACTAGTAAAAGTACGTGTTTAGTCCTTATTTGGTAAACCTTTTTTGCTTTTATTACTACAAGTTATTAGAACCAAGTCAGACTAATCAAGAGGACTCCAAAAGACTTGAAACTTTCGAGAGAAGCGAAAGAATTGTATTATAAAGTTATTGTCTCTTTTCTAGTAAACATCTTCTGGTTTCTTCTTCTGGTTAAAATAATAAATGCCAATATTTGGACTTTTCTTGCTTTAAGGCTATTCATTAGGCTTGCAATACATTGAATAAGCGATTTTCAATTTATTCCTGCGACTTAGAAGTTTCTCTGATGCTTAGTTCTCGAGAAAATCGCGTTCGAAGTTAAAACTTCGATTGCGTTTTGTGCAGTTATGGTTATAGATATTCGTATCCAATTGAAGGCCTGGATTAAACTTTTAATAAAAACCAGAAAATAAACTTATTGTGGCGAATATAATTTTGTTGCTCTGTAAAAGCGGTCATTTCGATTGTCGATACAAAGTTCTTTTTTTTCGAAAAATGTAAGTAACTAAATTGCTCAAACTTGTTTTGCATCGTCAAGAATTGTTTGGTGAACAGTAACGACTGAAAATTTGTGTCAATTTGTCGCTATTTGTCTAGATATTGGACATTAGTGCCAAAACTATCATAGTAATAGTGTCACTTATGGTCACCATTCTTTCAAAAAACTTTCATTAAAGTCAACATTAAATTAATCTTTTTTGTAAACCTGGATATCGGTAAAACAGGTTAATTCAAAGTTAGAAATAAATCACAATTAAAGTGAATTAATAAAATTATTTTTATTCGTAACATTTTTACATTGCATTAATTATCAAAATCAACAAAAAAGGTTTATCATTATTGCTAGTAGGTTTTATTTTCGTATCATTTATTCAATAGATGGCGTTGAATGGCAATGTATTTATGGGCGGCTCTCTGTGCAACCAAAGAGATGGAAAACCGTTTCTAAGGAACCTTTATTGATTTAGCAAAAAGTTTTGATTTAAATTTGGTTGATCAACAGTTAATCTATCATTTATTATTTTTTTGTGTTCTCTTGTTCAACTTAATACAACTTTCACTTCAAGATGAAGATTACTCTTGTACTATTTTTACTTTCTTTCATTGGACTTTCTCTTTGTTTTGATGAGTTTGGATCCAAGTTTACCTCAAACTATAACAGCATCAATACTGGTAATGTCAAAGATTTACTTCAAGATGAATGGGAAGCTTTCAAATCAATGTACGGAAAACAATATTCAAATGAAACGGAGGAATATTTCCGTATGAAAATTTTCATGGAAAACAAAAGGAAAATTGCTCGCCACAATATTCGTGCTGCCAATGGATTCCATACTTATCACCTGACAATGAACCACTTTGGTGATCTACTTCATCATGAATTTGTCAAACTAATGAACGGATTTAAGGCTCATTTGCGACTTCATACATACAATGCTTCAACTTTCCTCACACCACACAACGTTGCTCTTCCCAAATCAGTAGATTGGAGAGAAAAGGGTTATGTCACTGAGGTTAAGAACCAAGGACAATGTGGATCATGTTGGGCTTTCAGCACAGTTCGTTCATTTCTTTGTTTTCCATCTCTCATATTTACATAGGTAATTTTTATTTACGTCTTATTTGTTTCTATTTTCAGACTGGAGCTCTTGAAGGACAAAACTATAGAAAGAGTGGAAAACTTGTTTCTCTGAGCGAACAAAACCTTGTCGATTGCTCCAAAAAGTTTGGTAATAATGGCTGTGAAGGTGGACTCATGGACAATGCTTTCTCTTATATTCGCCATAATCATGGTATTGACACAGAATCTGCTTATCCATATGACGGAAAAGTAAGTTGACTTTTGATTTAGTTGATTAAGAAATAGCAATTTATTAAGAGTTCATCAACTATTCAAGAGTGTAAAATGATTTCAACTATTAGTTGTTTACATTCCATTATTGGTACCTTTTTTTGTTACCAAATCAGTCATTTGACTTTTAGGTTCACTAAGTGGTTCACTAATTTATCAACTTTGTTGACTCTGCAAAAGAGTTTCTCAAGAGGTTAGATTCTCTCGAGTATATATGATTATTATCAGGTTCATTTAAGTGTGATCATACGATCTCTTAATAATTAGAGAATGATTCTTATTATAAAATTTGACACCATAATGAGGGTATCAGTTGTATCAAATGTTTAATTTCATCTCATGTTAGAACCAGTTTTTGCCCTCTTGAGAAAATTGTCACAAGATGCTTATTGACTGTTTACCAAGTTTGTTTTCTTATTGGTAAACATTATCCACAAGACAATTAACGTTTGAGTTGAAATATTTTCTGGTGAAAGAGTCATATTCAAGCTAAGAATTTATTTTCAGCCCCCTTTTTATGTTCAATTGATTGGAGCAATTAATCAACATTGTGTGACTTCAATTTCTAAAATGAAATTTATTCGATGATCTCTAGAGTGCATTAGACTTGAAGATTAAAATTTTAAATTAATAAAATAATTGAAATAATTGCAACAAAAACCAAAGTAAAGAGTAATTAGTGTGTCGATTGAAATTCAGGCTCTTCCAGTTTTCCATGAATGAATATGAAGCAATGATGAAATTAAATTAATTTTTGTGGACAGGTAGCTTCGATAATGCTAACCATAGGCAACTTTCTCGTAATTTGTTTTATAACTCCGGTTTCAGCATTTAGCCTCATAACTTTCGAAGAATTTCAATCTTCATCTGTTCTAAAAGGTGTGAATAAACGAAAAAACAATTGTTAAATAAGTAAATTTACACTCCTCCGCCACTTCTTTCGACCGATATTTGCTTATAGCCAGTCTCTCTTTGATGTTCAAGTTCAACTGCTGCAGCGAAAACGCTGGTGGCAACGTCTCCACTCTTCAATGCGCTAATCAGCCATAAATATTCGCCCAGTTCAACTTGACCATTTTTGTTGACATCAACTTCACTTAACAATACGTGTAACTCTTCGTCCGAAACTTTCTGTCCTAAAGCCTGTGAAGAAAATTTCAATGGAAGAAATTAGATATTGATTGATTTCAGATAACTAATCTGTTGATGATCACTGTAATAATTGTTGGTTAAAGTTGATAGAGGTACTCTTAATATTTGTTGATTAATGAGTACTTATCGCGAAAAATTGCATATTTTCCTGTGTAAACATGCTGTTTTGATCAACAACTGAAAAGTTTTGAAGTGTCTTTAAATAAGAATAGATCATAATCACTTACTTTGAAACTACGTCTTAAATCGTTAATAGTAATGTAACCTTTCTTTTCTTTATCCATTGAATGGAATTGAGAAGTGTATTTATTGATCTCAGTAGCTGACAAGGACAACGGTGAAACCATTTTAACTTGTTTGTTAGCATTTTTGCCCATTTCTGTATGAAGAAATTCAATAGCTTTGTCATATTGAGCTTGAGCTTCTTTCTTGCTCCATTTAAGTTCTTGAGACATGATCTCAATAATTTTGGGAAGCACTTCTTCAGCGGCTTCCACATTAAGAAAAGAAAGTCGAAGTCGACGAGCAATAACATCAACAGCATTGCAAGCATATTCCCTAATAGCGAACCGAACTTCAGCAGCAATATATGGAAACTCTGGATGTAATCGATTTCCAACAACTGGCCATCTTCTGCCCGTCAACTCAGCCAATTTAGCGACAGCAAATGCTCTGTCTCCATAAGTGTTGGCCAAATGGTTGGCAACCTCTGGCTCTATACCATAATCTTGGACAAGTCTGATGAACATGGTTGGTGTCCATTCATCGCCTCCTTCTAACAAAAGACCATCAGTTTGAGACTCGGATAATGGTTTCAGTCGATCAGGAAATTTTTTGACTGCTGCATCAATTGTTTCCGCTGCCATGGATCGGTATGTTGTCCATTTACCGCCAGCAATTGTGATTAAACCACTTTCACTGATATCAATAATGTGGTTACGAGCAATGGACTCAGTATTACCTTTAGATGGATCTAAAACTAAAGGACGAATTCCTGACCAAGCTGACATGACGTCTCCTCGTCTAACATTGACATCGCTGTTGAGATACTTTTTTATTTCTTGAAGAATGAATTGGATATCGGCTTCTGATGGCGATGGATTCGTACTCACTTCACATGGAGTATCAGTTGTTCCAGCGATGGTAAACTTTTGCCAAGGAAGGAAGAAGATGACTCGCCCATCTGAAGTTGCTGGATCCAATAGACCCATACTATCAGGTGAATAGTAACCTGGTAAAGTAATATGTACACCGGCTGATGGTTGACAAATTAATCTTTGGTCTGGATTATCCATTCTTCTGATGGAATCAGTGAAAGGACCAGTTGCATTGATGATGACTTTAGCTTTTACTGGCCATTCTTCTCCAGTTAAGTTATCTTTAAGTTTAGCCCCACAGAGCTGGCCATTTTCATCTTTAATCAATTCTGTTACTCCTACATGGTTAGCACAGTTTGCCCCATAACGAACAGCAGTTAAAATCAATGCCAAGTTCATTCTAGCGTCGTTGTGTTGACCATCATAGTAGACAATTGCTCCACAAAGTTTCTCTTTCTTTAACATTGGGAAATGTTCGAGTGCCTTTTTCTTTGAAAGATAATAACTCGATTTGACATTTTTACTACCAGCAACGAAATCGTAAGCCTTTATTCCAACCCAAAAATAAGGGATTTGCCACCAATGATAAACTGGTAACATGATTGGAAATGGATAAGAAAGATGAGGTGCAATCTCAAGTAGATTTGCCCGCTCATGGAGAGCTTCTTTAACCATTCTGTATTGATCATAATCAAGTTTAAGAATAGCCTTTTGGAGATATCGAACACCTCCGTGGATTAGTTTGGTTGATCGACTACTGGTTCCCGATGAGAAGTCATCCATTTCGACTAGAGCTGTCTTCAATCCTCTTGTAACTGCATCTAAAGCGACTCCAGAACCAGTTGCACCTCCACCAACAACTAGTACATCATATTCAGGAGTTTCTTTAAGCGCTTTTATGTGATCTGCCCGTGATGGTAGACCTTTTTTTGAGATCATTTTCAAATGAGCAGGTCGCTTGGCTTCTGCAGATAGTTTCTAATTGAAATAAGGAAATTAATTAATTAATTTTATTTGTACTTATGCAAGGCTAACCTGATATGTAAACTCAATATAACTCACATTCACTTGTCAGCTAGAGGCTATATATTGAATCATGCATCATGCACTTACCTCTGTTGTTAATAATTGATGATCGGACCAAACCAGGTTGTAGGTGGCCAAACCAAAGCCTCCAGAACATAATACTATCTTTCGTAGTGTCCAAAAAGTCATTTTGAATGTATAACAATAACAAACAGGTTTAATATAAAATCTAGAGGTCGAAAGGTTCACGAGCAAAGAGTAATATATACTACTCTTTGATCACGAGCTACACTAATGTTACATACGGTTGAGATTATATGTACACAAAGATACTATCCGATATCTGTATCTGATACCACCAATAATAACTACAGTATTTTGTTGTAATAATTATTAATTGTATTGTGTTTTTTAAATATTTTTATCTATTCAGGATGAAAGATGTCGATTTACTCGTAAAGACATTGGTGCCACCGACACTGGATTTGTTGACATTGAAGCTGGAAGTGAACAAAAGTTGATGGAAGCTGTTGCAACTGTTGGACCTGTTTCAGTTGCCATTGATGCAAGTCATGAGTCCTTCCAATTTTACTCCCACGGAATTTATGATGAACCTGAATGTAGCTCTGAAGAGCTTGACCACGGTGTTCTTGTCGTTGGTTATGGCTCAGATAAAGGCGGTGACTACTGGATCGTTAAAAACAGTTGGAGTGAAACTTGGGGTGAAAAAGGATACATTAAAATGACTCGAAACAAGCAAAATCAATGTGGAATTGCTTCTTCAGCCAGTTATCCATTGGTCTAATTGCGCATTAAAGAGATTTAAATAAGTTTATTACTACTATGAAAATATTAATAATATAACAACATATATAATATAAAAATATAATATTAACTAGCTTTTCAACAATTCAACGGTCAAAGATGACCTTTTTCCGTCTATTTCTGTGCTCAAGCTTAGTATCTCAATGCTAAAATTAAATATGTAAACCTATTTTTTGGTGAGAAAAAGTTCAAAAAATTAAAGAAAATTAAAAGGATCGTTAGTAGAAAGGTCATTCGGGACTCCATTGTTGTACGCTAGCCAATACAACTAAGTGGCTCAAAATCGATAATTTCCGAAGTTGCAAATGAAGACTAGATGTTATGTCCTAGAACTTAAGGTTAGACTTGAAGATTAAAATTTTAAGTTAATAAAATAATTGAAATAATTGCAACAAAAACCAAAGTGAAGAGTAATTAGTGTGTCGATTGAAATTCAGCTTGAATTCAGCTATCAGAAATAGCTTCGATAATGATTACCAAAGGCAACTTTCTCGTAATTTGTTTTAAACTCTGATTTCATTATTTAGCCTCATAACTTTCGAGGAATTTCAATCTTCATCTGATAAGTTTCATTTCTAAAAGGTGTGAATAAACGAAAAAACAATTGTTAAATAAGTAAATTTACACTCCTCCGCCATTTCTTTCGACCGATATTTGCTTATAGCCAGTCTCTTTGATGTTCAAGTTCAACTGCTGCAGCGAAAACGCTGGTGGCAACATCTCCGCTCTTCAACGCGCTAATCAGCCATAAATATTCGCCCAATTCAACTTGACCATTTTTGTTGACATCAACTTCACTTCATCGATTTTTTCGGTCAATTCAACCCAGCAATTGATCGATTTTCGATTTTTAAAAAACACAATGACACCAAAAATTGTCGACAAAACACTTATTTTTTATTTCTTCAAATCAAAAGTATCATCTAATCTACAAAATTGTGCCCTGACTCGAAAGCACGTGTTTTCAAAGTGATCGATATTCTTGGGTTGAGATCGATCAATTTTGGAGCGAAAATCGATCTTAAAAATCGGATCGGCACATCTCTAGTTGCTAGTGGCGCCATCGCGTTGTGCTCCTTTTCCCTATCTCAGTCTACCTCTTATTATGCTCTTTGAGGCATTGTCAGTCTGTATGCCTACAGTGTATGGCTTATACATCTGCGTGTGCGTAGCATACATACCCCGCCGGAAGTGATGAGGAGAAGAAGGCAGAGGTGAAGACAACAGAAAGGTGGAGACTGAAGGAGTGGGGAGGTTGATATTCGGAATCCACCGGGAGGGTAGAGAAGAGAAGAGAAGAGGAAAGGAGAGGAGAAGAGGAGGGATGAAGATGAATAAAAGATTTAGATAAGGAGAGATGATTATGGGGATGAACAGTGAATGGAAAGTTGGATAAGAAGAATGGAGTTTCTCTGTCTACAAAACGAGGAAAATGGAGTGAATTGAAAGCAACAAAACTTGTTGAAAAGGAAAAATAGACAGACGGAAGAAAAGAGTCTTTACTTCTCTGGGTAAAGAGACAACAAAAGTCTTCCCAAATGTCTAAAAAGCAAAAGATAATTACGCTAGATGGGGCTAGTTTACAAACGCAGACTCGGTTCTTCATCTTTGTTACTTTGTCTTTGTCTACAAGTCTTTAAGTTACAGCGAAAACGTGGTATTCCTTTAAGTCTTTGTTCATTGCGATTAAAAAAAATTAACTCCAATTCAGACTAAAAGCAGTCAACTTTTAAATTTGTTGGGATATTCTGTCTTGAGTTAAACTCTACAAATCATCTTTAAAGTTCAACTCTAGCGACAACACTCTATAAACAGTAAACTTTCACTTTTGTTTGTCAACAACAACCAACGGTGGTTAAATATACCGGATAAAATAACCTTTCAATCAATTTTGTCCAACTTTCCAAGTTAAATTTTCATTTTACAAATTTATCCGTCTTGTCATGTCATACAAAATGTCTGAGAAAGAAGTGATCGCTAAGAATGACAATAAAGAGACTGAAACCAAAGATGTAACATCTCAAAAACGAAGTATCAATGAAGTAAGTAAATCTATTCAATTCTTTAATTTTCTCTAAATTCTTAATGTTTCTCCTCTTATTTTTACTTTGTTGTTGCATTTCTTCTATTTTTCTTTTTCCTTGTTACGCATTCATTTAACTTCACCTTATTATTATTGCCATTATTATTCACTATTATATCAACAGTGTCTTTCTATCTTAATCATAGATTTGAATTATTTAGATAATTGATTCAATTGTTATCATTATTTGTGACTTGTTTTATGCTTTGCTTTATTAGTTGTACAATTATTGACTCGACCAGAAGCAAATGCTATTCTTTATCGACATTATCGAAGTTAATGTTAACTTTTCATTTCAATATCGAGTAGAAAAAATTGAATACCGTCCATCTCTACTCTATTTCTCTTTCTTTTTCCCTCGTTGTCTTTCCCTTTCATGATGCTTGTTACGATCTACTCTTCCCCCCTTTCCGTTTGTTACCCTCCATCTTTACTCCATTGATTATCGCAGCTGAGCAATCGCACAAACAAGTGAAGTACAGAGGTAGTCACAGTTAGAGCATTTTTCCCCTCTTTTCATCCCGCTTCCAGACTTTCCCAGTCTCTTCTTTTAACTCCCTTTAACGCAAAAGGTTGAAACAATAGATGGCGATAGTGAGATAAGCCAAAAACCATTGCTCTATCTGATAATTGAAGGTATTTTTTTCATGAAAAATTCATTCTGATTGAGCATGTTCAGCCTTGTTTGCAAGTCACAGTCTAACTCTAATTCAGTGGTTCCTCAGATTTGTTTTTTGAGACCTTAAACCATCTCATGATTCATATTTAAGAATCAATCCTGTAATTAATGTAAAGGTGGCGCAGTAGTCCCTTTGATGTCAATTGAGATAAAGTTCACTGTATTCTGGTTCTGTTATACAGGTTGTTGAAAATGCTTCTGAGGATAGGTGGAGACTAATTGCGCAAAGACATGGCGCTCAATTTGATTAAATAACTTAATCTGAGAAAGTAAAAATAAGTTTGACTTGTGCTAGTTAACTGGCTGTTGAAAGGAGATGTGTTTTTTTCACTTCCCATTAGGAGATTTCTTGACACTGTATGAATTTCAAATTGAATTTCACTTTAAACATTTGCACAATCACTTATTTTTCTTTACGGTTAAATGGTTAATAACAACTGAAATGATTGAAATTAGCATTTCTATTCACTTTTTATCATCTCTTCAGTTGTTTTTTTTCCTTGCATTCTTTTACCACCTTTAGCTTTTCTCTTCTCATTATTCATCTTTATTTGTTTTGTTCACCTTTCCCTCAACTTCCGCTACAACTATTATCATGTACTAATTATCTTTTTATAACTTTTTCTTTCACCTTTTCTAGGTTACTTCAGAAGACTCTAATTCTGTATTGGATGGTCTTGACGATGATTCTAACTCCAATGTAGCTCAGGGTAAACTCAATAATTCAAAGAGCAAAAAACAGAAGACTAAGGAACATGAAGAGAATGGAGAAGATTCAGGTATTTTTCCTAATCTTTCTAATTGTAACTCAGCATCAGTCTTGAGTTCCCGCCATTATACGATTTACGCGCCTTATTTACCTCCTTATAATTTTCAATTTTCAAATTTGCATTTCAACCTTGGTTTAAATTTTGTGGGCGGTTGAAGTTTTTTTTCAATTTATCCCCGTCTGCTGTTTACTAGAGCTAATTATAATCTAATATAATCGTATTTGATTTTAATTAAGTCAAAAGGTTGAAGTTTATCAATGGATTCAGCTTTCACTTCTAATAGGTTCTTTACATGTTTATCAGGAATTAGATAACTTTGAATTTAATTTTTCTTCATTTCACTTGATTTTTAACCATTCAACAATTTTCTTTGCGTTTTTTAAAAACTCGAGATCAAATATCCTGTTGATAATTGAATTCACTATCGAGTCAAATGTATTTCGAGGAATCAAGATATTACATTTCAACCAAGTTCATTTTTTCGTTGTTTATTCAATGAGCCCAAGTCTGTTTGTTATATGCACAGAGATAGCTTTTTGTATAAGCAGTTTTGTTTAAGTTAATCGTTTTCTCGAAACTTCAACTTGTTTCTGAGACTATCTTAATGTACAATTACTCGCTCTCAAGATTCAAACTGCAACATTTTGAGAAATGTTTCATTATAGTGAAGTTTAAGTTTACCTGTATATCAAATTTTTGTATACTTTTCATTATGATTTATAATTGATTTACAATGATTGCTTTTATAATGTATGGCACTTAATCATGAATCGATTCCACAGCAATCATTGTGACCCGCAGATTCTGTTATCGATTCACGTCTTCTTCGGTTTTTCATTGCAATTTGAACCAAACTTTCAGCTGTTCTACCTCCTGTAGCTTGAACCATTGGGTAAAGATGGCCCAATTTGTCCTCAATCAGATCAGCAGGTTCACCAAATTGAACCACTTGCCCCGCATCCATGACCAAAATTTTATCTGAATCCATAATAGTGTGTAAGCGATGTGCGATTGTTAGTACAGTACAATTAGTGAATTTTTCCCGAATTGTCTGTTGAATCAATTCATCTGTTGTTGGGTCAATGTTGGCTGTTGCTTCATCAAGCACAAGTATTTTGTTTCCAGCTAAAATTGCACGAGCCAGGCAAACTAGTTGTCTTTGACCGACCGAAAGATTCGAACCTCCATCCGTAATCATAGCATCCAAACCGCCCATATCATTAACCGGTTTTCGTAGTTGAACTTGCTCAAGTGAATCCCATAATTCAGCATCTTTTCTCAAACTGAATGGATCCAAATTATATCTCATTGTTCCTGTGAAAATAACGGGTTCTTGAGGAATGATAGATATTTTTCGTCTTAAATCATGAAGACCAATTGTCGATATATCAATGCCATCAATGTAAATATGTCCTTCTGGTTCATTCAATCTGAACAATGCTGACATGATTGAACTTTTTCCAGCACCAGTTCTACCAACAATTCCAATCTTTTCACCAGGTTCGATTCTGAATGTTAGATCATTGAGGACAGGAGGTTTTGCAGGGTCATAACGTAAAAAGACATGTCTAAATGTAATCTGTCCTTGTTGAGGCCAGTTCGGTGGTGGTTTCTTATCAAAGGTTGCTTCCAATTCGGCTTCTGGTCGGACATATTGCAGCTCATCTATTCTTTCAACTGAAGTCAATAATGTCTCTACTTCAGTTAACTGTCGCATTCCTAAGTAATTAAAAGTAACGCAAAGATTAAAATGTGTTGACTTATCAAACTAAGCATTACTTACCCCATTGAGTTAAACTAGCAATTCCAAAGGTTGAAGTGATAATTAGTCCCACTGAGCTTCCAGTTAGGGAATCAAGAGCAATTAGGACGGTAAACACGATAAGCCCAGTGAAAATAACCAATAAACCATTAATGGCGGCAACAAAAAATCTTGTCGATGCCAACCAAGTAAAGTAAGCAGATGTATGTTCATCTTGATACATATCAAATATCATTTTGAATTTTTCCTGAGCTCTGAAGGCACGAATGGTGCTTAAGCCATAAACAGATGTAGATAAATGTGAAAAAACTGGGGATTTGGTTACACCTTCAAGTCGTTTAGTATCTAAA
Organism: Tetranychus urticae; assembly: GCF_039701765.1. Classification (NCBI taxonomy): domain Eukaryota; kingdom Metazoa; phylum Arthropoda; class Arachnida; order Trombidiformes; family Tetranychidae; genus Tetranychus; species Tetranychus urticae. The sequence goes on along the minus strand of NC_142958.1, from coordinate 14,906,714 downwards.
GCAATATTAACATAGCGAGACCTGACAAAAACGCAAGCAATTAATAATAAGAAAGCAGGCAAAAGTAGCCAAGGGTTGACCACAGCCATAAGTACAATTGATGCTAAATTATTAGAGAAGATGTAAATAGTATCAAAAAGGGATGAAGGAAGGAAATCGTCAATGAATCCCATGTCACGAGAGATTCGATTGAGCACTATTCCAATAGGGTTTGTATCAAAAAATCCAATGGGTGCTCTGACAATTGCCTTGAAAAGTCGATCATGAAGTTTCACTGAGGCTTTCATGCAAACTGCAAAAAAGGCAATGTTTCTGGTTAAACACCAAATAAATATACCAATTGTTAAAACAGTAAAGAAGTAGATATTATCATCCTGAGTGAATCTGTCCACAAAGTTGATTGGTTTAAATGTTGCATCAGTATCATTGAGTCCCAATTCAGCAGCTTCATCAGCAGCTCGTGCTTTTCGCTCTTCCGAATCTGACCAAAGCGAAAAATAATATTCAACAAAACCAATCAATGCTTGAGCACCAATAACATAGAATGCTAATAGAGGAAATAGAAGCGGATGAATTCCGGCTTTAAAGTAAGTCCAAAGAGGATGTTCACTGCCTCTAACTCCAGCCAGTTCTTGAATAGTTTGGTCAGCAAGAGGAATCTCATCTGAATCATCATCTGGTGCTACTGGAGGTTCATCTGGCATTTCAGGTAAAGTCATTACAGAACCTGCTGTAATGTCGCTAAGTCGAGATGATTGACGACTCAATCGCCTAAGAAGAGGAATAGGTGGACGTGCAATGTTGGAATCATCTTGAGATTCCAATTGTAAGATTTTGTTGCTGCTGGTAAATTCAGAACCTTCCTTCAAAAATGAATTATAATCACCAAAACATATTTGTTTACCTCCCTTCAATAGCAACACTTTATCAGCCGATTTAACAAATTGTAATTGATGGGTAACAAGAATGGTTATCTTATCTCCTAAATAGTTTTTGATGCTTTTTTCAAATATATGTTTGGCCACTGGAGCATCAACAGCTGAAAGTGGATCATCAAGTAGATAGATATCAGCTTTAGCATAGAGACATCGAGCCAAGTTGACTCTTGCTCGTTGACCACCACTCAATGATGTCCCTTTGTCACCAACCAATGTTTCATCGCCCATAGGAAGTATAGACAAGTCTCGTTCCAATGCAGACACTTCGATTACTCTTTTGTACCGTTCTTCCTCGTATGATCTGCCAAATAAGATATTTTCTCGAACAGAACCTTTTCAGGGAAATGTAATTTATTAGTCTTAGTTATTAATCGTTGAGTTACAACTTACCTTCAAAAATCCATGATTGTTGACAAGCAAATGATAAATTACCTCGTACTTCTGATTTGCCAGTAACAATTCCAATCTCTCCTAGAATAGCCATAAGTAGTGAAGATTTACCAGAACCGACTGTTCCAACAATGGCCATTAATTGGCCTCGTGAAATGTCAAAAGATATGTTTTGTAAACATAACTCGTCGGGTGAATCTTTCCAACTTGCAGATACTTTTTCAAAAACTACTTTAGTCTCTTTTGACGAACTAATTGATCTTCCAATTGGTTCAGATGATTCCCGTTCAGGGAGAAGTAAAAATTTTGCAATTCTTCCAATTGTAATCCAAGACTCACATCCCATTGTAATAGCAGCTGGTATGAAAACGGTAATTGACTGTTGAAGTTGTCTGATTAGTGCCATCGAGACAAACACAGTTTCAGCGGTCAAACGATTACCCAAAAGAACGAATGTTACCAGAGTGACAAACATGATAAGTTTTTCAGCGACAGTTCCAAGTCCTAGGTTGAGACCTCTTAAAAAGGCAGCGCATCGAACACAGTTGATCTCACGACGTCTTGCTCTGTCGACTAGACCTGCAAACGACTTTTCCCAAGCATACATTTTGATAACTCTCATGGCTGGGATGAATTCATTCATCAAACGAATACGTTCATCCATACGAAGAGCACCCCAAAGACGAAGCTTAGCAAATGCGTGTCCCATGATTGATTGAAAGGGCACATAAAATAGGAAAACTGCTAGACCGACAACGGTTGAAATGCCGAGAAGAGGCCACATTATGTAGATGCAAACCAATGCTTGAATTGGAGCTACTATCAGATAGAATGGGTATTCAGAAGCAAAATCAAAACGAGTTATATCGTTAGTCAACAAGTTAACAATCTGACCGACTGTTGTTTGACCTAATGCTTTCTGGGACAATCGAAGTGATTTACGGTAGATTAAGACAGAACAAGCTACTCGAGCTGCAATTCCAAATTTTCGGGCCAAAAATAGATACAAATTTTGTACAAAAGAACCCAAAAATTGTGTTACTATTACTCCGATTCCAGCCAGATAAATTCGCCTCTTCACTATTTCTGGTTTAACATCATGCAACGTCAATGTGTACACATCATTAATTAAACTTCCCATGCACAGCGTTTGTATTATGCTGCATGCCGTCTGTATAAATGAAGAAATAATCAATTAGTTGTTAGCTTGAATTTTCAATGATTACGAATCTCATTAGAACATGCATCTAGTGAAAGGGATTTTAATTAAAAGTAAGGTTAGTATCAATTAATTAGAGTAATGAATTAGTTGAAAAATTAATTTCAAGTATTTTTGAAACATAAGTTTTGCATCAATTGATGAATTAGTCAAATGATTTGCTGAAACATTTAATTTCAGTGAACGTTGATATCATTATCATTTATTATCATTTAAATTCATCAAATTTCATCAGTTTATCGGTTATCAGCAATCTTATTGCACTAGACAATTGGATATTTTTAGTAAATGAATTAACATGTTCTGTGTCGATTATTTGATGAATCAGTTTATTGAATCTTGTTCTTGCGAACAATTGATAAATGATAATTTTAATGCTCGAATCCATGATAATCGTGAAAAGGTTGAACCATTTTACGTGTTTGGTCATTGAATATAAAGTTAAAGATTTTCAGTTTTACGATAAAAACTTGGAATCAATACAATGTAACAAATGATTTGAAATTCAGACAGCTCAATGATCTGTTTCAAATTGGTCTATTGTTTAGTTATTGATTGACATATCATGTATCATAGACATGCAGTTATTGTTATTTTTTCATGTGCTTTTTTTACTGATTTAATCTTTGATCAAACTTTCAATGATTAAAGATTATTTGGAAATGAGAAAACTTACCGATAGAGCCAGAAGTATGAAGGTAAAAGAGTAACGAAGACCGAAAGTTCTTGTAATTGCTAAACCAAGCCTTGGTTGGCGTCCACTTTCTTTGGCTCGGCGAAGTTCTTCGTTCCACTTCCTAATCTCATGGAACGCGAGGATAAATATAATATTGAATAATGGCGCAAATCAAACCGACAACTTTCTTGTTTGTTTGATTGGAAGATTCAAGTAACAAATGATCAATTGATCAACTCACCTTTCAAGAGTATCACCAATCCTTTCAGATTCCTCATTTTTTGGACACTTTTCAAGATCACTTGTTTTCAACTTTTTATCCTGAAACTCGACGAAAAATTTAACCAACCACCTGTTTGAATGAAATAATCATCAGTCAGTTAAACTGGAAATCAAACTTGAGTTGAAACACATCAACTATCGACTTACCAGAAAGCAAACTTTGAAAAAACATTTGCTTGTTCGTATGATGATTTTTTGTATATAATCGACCGAAGTCGAACCATTTTTCTGAGTAATTTGAATCAACACAAAATGAAACACAAACTTATTTATGATTTGTTGAATATAAGTAAATATTTGATGAAATGTTATGCTAAGTCCAACAATCACTGAATCAATCCTTAAACTAAATCAACTGCTATGGCTTTTGAATGATTGCAACGCATAACTTGAAACTTTTTTGCACAAATAATGTTAACGTTTTTATACTGATGAGATTTGCGATTGAATATAAAGTTGGTTACCTTAATAGGCATAATAAGCCTTTAAATAACTGCCATGAATCTGCTTTTTTATTGTCTATTCTGAGAGAGAAAATCATAGACGAGTGAGAATACGTTCAAGGCATGGTAAAGGGGAATGAGAGAGTTGTCTCTATGTTTAAGGTTGATGTGGTATCAATTTTTCGTTCATTAGATAACTTGGCGTTGAAAGATTGGTTAAATATTGAAAGGGAATCAATTAAAGGCTACCAATCAATTAGTGGACCCGCTATCAATTAGATCCTATTGAGTCACATTTTAAGTAACAAAAGGCAAGGAAAGGCAACAACAAAAATGAGCTCATTCTTGATCTTCCCTGCTCCATCGCTTATTAAAACTAGAATGACTCCGTCCTCCTTATTGATAACTTCATTGCCTCAATCAGTCTCTTTAATTTATCTCTCTCTTGGTGTTAATTTGGTGTTTTTTTCTTTGTCTTCAAGTGTTAACATTGTGTGAAAATGAATCTAGGGCACATGAAGCAGCTTTGAGTTACGTCAAACAGGCGGAGATCTTTCATCTTAATTTTGTTATCGTTGCTTACTGTGTGATTGTGATACATAGTTAAGCTTTTGTCGCACATGGAACAAGGAACTTTTTTCATTCATTTTTCGATTCTTTTTCTTTTCCTTAAAAAGTTCATCATTCTTGGTTACTTCCTTATTTTCTTTGTATTTTGACGTAATTAAAAAATTAATAATCGACACTTCATTCAAAATTTTGACTCCAATTAATCAAATTTAGCCTCTTGCCTTTGGTTGAAACTCCTTCCAATCAAATGATTACTGGTTGATATTTTTTTATCGCTCTGCGCATTTTGTCTCTTTTGCGTTATTCTGACTCGAATCAAATATGCATTTCTGTTGAAGTTCAATTCTGTCGTTTCTGTTATAGACTTAATCTTATTATCATTGTTTATCAATAATCTTTATAATGTGATAATTTGTTAATAATCCCTTAATTATTGTATCTTAGCTACCTTAACAGCTAAGTAATGAATAACTTTTTCTCCATTTCTGTCTATCCTATGTTTCAGTTTTCACTAATGATATAAGAGATTCCAATCAGGTGAATTTGACTTTAGGAAAACTTGTTGCTATTGAATTCACTGTTCTGCATGACCATTGAAAATTATATCAAGTAATTAACATTTCTAAAGATGTAACAATTCAGTTTCCTCTCACTACTGTTTATGCAATTTGTCGCAATTATTCATTTAATTACTTTCGTCTCCGTCTATAATTACGAGATATGATCAATTTAGGGATCATTAAGTTTGTTCTTATACTCATGAAGGAAAAAACCTTACAGTTGTCTGTCTAATTTAGTTATCGAGTTAATTTACTTAAAATTATTTTATAACAAATATAGTTTATTTGAAAATTTGTTTTCAATCGCGGTAACTTATAATCTTACCTAGAAAAGCCTTCACCTACATCATCATTTTACGTGTCACCAAGCTCATCCAAAGCTTGCTTATCTATTATTCAATTCATACATCAGTATTTAATTAGTCAGAAAAAAACAATGTGTGAGCTCTCTATTTTCTGTCTTAATGATTTTACCAAGCAATTTGTTAATCTATTAATTAACTTTTCTTTTTGGGTTAAGGCTTTTTGTCGTCTTGAATGTTTACTTACCTAGGACCTTAATATCATACTCAATCATTTCTCAAATAAATGTCATCTATCATTAGCAAGGCCAGTTAGTGCTTTACTGATCCAATACATTGCCAATTTCATTACCGAAAGCATTGATAAACCTCTATCTTTCATCTTTTCAATTTGGTTCATGAATTTTCTATACTTTTACTCCATTAATTAGGAAAATAATTCACTATTCCAATGCTAAATTTAACTCCTACTATCAATTTTTGAACACTTTTATTCGCACTTCTAATATGCAAACCTTTAGATCAATTGACTGATGCTGAATAAAAACTTTTTTCATTATATCTTGAACATTGTCTAATTGTTTTGTTTTTGTTTCTAGTCTCCAATGATGTCTTAGATGACGATGAAGACGACGAAGACGATGAGGGTAGCGAAGATGACTTCGGACCTGGTGATGCAGATGATGCAGAAGACGACGCCAATGAGAGTAACCAGGGTGGTGCTGATGGAAACGATGATGGGGATGAGGACGATGAGGATGACGAAGACGATTGAATAAATTAATCATCCAGCTTAGACACCAACTTAAAACATACACAATTCACTAAAGCAAATCAACTACAAAACAAAACTCCATCACACCTCCACCAACTCAACCACCACTTTCACATTTACCCTTTTTTTTCTCGTATCATCTATCTCTTTTACGCTTCTCTTTCACTCTTCCTCTTACTATTTCTTACATCTTGCAGACTCCTCTCTCTCTCTATCTCTATCTCTGCCCTTCTACATCCACCTTTCAACTATAATGTGAGCATTATTTAAGACCCTTCGAAGGATTGCTTGATAAAATTTAAAATAATGATCGATTTCCTTGCTAAATCCCAATGTAGGCATCAGTTCGCTCACACAAAAACAAATCAATTACTGCTACACTACTACCAGATTAGCTGCTCTACTACCTAAATGTAGTAAAATCCCATCTCTAAGCTCGTTCGTTAGCTCACTCTTTTATTGTTTTTTTAAAAAAAGCAATCTTACTTTTATTAACAATTATTTTTCCCTGATCTTTAATCAGACCACCGCTTCCCTCCTCGTTTTCTGGTCATTTGTATGCCTCTAAGTTATAATTAACTTAATTGTACATCCGTTTCCTTTTGAAACATCAAAAAGAGACTCGATAAAAACCATGAGACATAAAGACGAAGAAAGAAATGAAAAAAGTACACACTCGGCGTTACATTGACATTTTGTGGTTACGGATTCCATTTTTTTCTTTCCTCCGTGAACAAACCCATCATTATTCATATAATCATCAGCCTTTGTCCTCTTTTCTTTACAATTTCATTGCTTTTCAATCTTAATAGAAAAATCAAATCAACAAAAGAAAATCAACTTTTCCAATCAATGCACTCATAAAGAAAAAAAAGAAGCTGAAAAATACAAAAAAAAAGTCAATGAAAATCACTCCCAGTCCAGATGAATTTCACCATTTATTTCCAATTTTTACAAGCTTGGATGAGATCAACCGATGTTTATATCAACACCAATTTCGGGACAAAAGGGAGCGAGAAAGAGAGAGCAATGGTTCCAATTAATTTATACAGTACTTAGCCAGTCCACTTCGACTCTTAATTTACTTTTGCTCTCCATCATCATCATCTTTTTCCCTCTCTTTCTTTCCCTTCTGTCTTTTACTTTATCTTCATTTTTTTCTCTCAATTCTTTCCTCATTCTGAAAACAATGAATTGTCATCATGTTTTTAGTTATTCCGATTTCACATAAATCATTTCACTAAAAAAAGTCCAATCTTTCAATTTTCATTTTTGAATTTCATTTTATTCATTAATTGATACATTGATTACTCATTTGTTTACAAAAAAACACTTTCTGTTTCTCTTAATCATAATTTTATCGCGTTCATCACAAGCCTTTACTTTCAATAACAATAATAATTATGAAAACATCTTTAAATAGTTTATTGTAAATTGACCAACCTGATCATCAACTGACACCATCTTCATCATCATTGATAGAAAGAAATGAAAAAACTGTTAATATTGCTAATTAGTTAATTGTTGAGGATAAAAATGAATGAAAAATCCATCATCATCTTCATCATCTTCATCGACAACAACAAAAACCTCAACAAACATCATCATTTTTCATGTGTTCAATTATCATTCAATTATCTTCACTTCTTGATTGACTTGCTCCTTTTTATCAACTATTATATAAAAACTAATTTTATCTGAATCATGATAATAATTCAATAATCCAAAGTCAACAATTTACTCTTCTTACTCTTATCTATTCAAACCAATTGTAAGTTAACCACTTTCAAAATCATGCTTAAACATTTTCATTTTGTTCACAACTCTATCATTGGTTGAACATTATTGACTGATCCAATAATTCAAAACTATTGATACAATTGAAGCACCCGATTATCATTTTAACTGTCAAGATATTTTAGTCCAAAATTCAAGGTTTGTACAAACGATTTGGATTTTTGTCTTCTTTCAACTGATTCTAATTATGGTTACTTTTTGTTCTCGTAGATGCTCATTTTAAATCAACAGACAATTGTTTCAATGGAAAAATCAAGCAAATCGAATCGAATTGAATACAATCTTGTAATAATCAATGTTTGGGATCAATCCGAAGGAGTTAAATAATGGAACATCAACAACAAAAATGGATAATTTTCAAGCAATTTTCAGATTAATTGTTCATTTTAAAGTTGACTATCAATAACTTAATTGTCAATTTACAAACTTATAGACAATCTCAGAAAGTCTAATGTCATCTCAATATATAGTCATAACTGTTCAATTAACTGTGACTGTTGACTAATAGAGCTTTTGTTTATGATTAATGTTTAATAGTTTTTACCTATTTATTAAATATCTATTTACACATTATTGTACTGATTTAGTTAATTCAGGAAAACTCCTCCATATTTCGGTTTTTCAATTTGATTTCAGGCTATGCATTTCAATCTCAATTTTGATGTTAATTTTGATTCTCTTTCACTTTTGTATCTGAATTTGTTTAAACTAAGGAAACTAAGTTGGTTACATTTATTGAAAAGGATTATTGATTGTAACGATTAGTAAAGTATTGTTATTTTCAATATAAGAAAGGAGTTGATGGAAAGTTAGGTTGATAGGAAAAAATTAGATTTACCTTTATTGTGGTTGAGTTTTTGATCAATGACCCAATTGACTTCCAATCAATAACTGATTTCAAAAAACTGTTTCACGAACAAAATGAAATTGTAAAAAATTCAAAGATATTTTGGACACTAATGGACAATTATCTAGTAAAGCTGCTGGTTATTAAATGATTGAACAAGAACTGACTGAATTCAATCTGTAGATGATTGAAGGATTCATAGATTTACTTTATGACTTAAAATGGTCAACGGATGAAGTTAATGGTTTCAAAGAGTTTCTCACCATTCAAAATTTTTGTGGAAACCTATGAAAGGAAATTGTATAATTAATCAGACAAGTAAACAATTAAATAGCTGTGGACAGAGAATAACAAAGCTCAGTTACAGTCCATGAAAAGTCATCCCAATCATGAAATACTTTGATCAACATCTAATAAATGCAATTTATTTCTGCAAATTCAGTTGATTTAAAATCACTGTCTGTTTTTAGGTAAATTTTTTACTGAAAGAAATGCAAGAAAACTAAAACACTCATCACTATCAATGAAATATTGTTAGTTGGGATTGAATTTAGTGGTTTATCAACATATTTATGGTTTAATTTATTACTTGAAATTGTAATTTTAGACAAAAATTAGTAAATAATTAGTTAAAAGATCAACAAAGCTTATAATTTTGGTCCAAAATTAAAGTTACTGAGAGAAACTAAATCATCAGGTTTGCAAGAGATAAACGAGTGCAATTACATCCACAGCCTCCAACTTGAGTCTTTATTGTTAATTGTCTTTATTAATCAGATCAGTTAATTTGTTTTCAATCTCTATTTTATCTAATCAATTATTGAATAATTGGTCACAATTTAGGTTAAATAGCTTTGTCTCTGAAAATATCAACATTTGCTCTTTTTATGGCAACTTTTATAAAAACTGGAAAGCATTCATTTGATTATTTATAATTATATTCATTGCTCTAAATAATCTGTTTCATGCTTTTCCTTTCATCTTCAGCATCTATTTCAAGTATTAGTTTTTTTCATGCAACTAACGTTTTCATGGTAACTCAATCTGATTGAAATTTTTGGAAAAGCAAGGTGAAAGTGAATGAAAGAAGATTAAAGACACAAATTTTAACTGATATTGTTTTTCATCTTTCCATCCTTTCTTGAAACCGATCAACGTGAATTTGTTGGCTTCAACTCGCAAAACAATTAGACTGGTTAGGATCAATATGCCAACGCGTTGTTACTGTTATTAATAAAACAAGAATCATTCAAATTACATGGGTAATTAGTTAATTTAGTGAGTCTAGGGTTATCTTGTTGCTAAATGTGAATATTCAAATTTAGTTTTTACTTGAAGGGAGGAAAATATCAAACTGATTGATCAAATTGATACAAGCATTTTATCTTGCATGTTAGACATCTTTAGTCAATCAGTTTGTCTTCCAATTGTGTATCAATACACACTGAACGCGCTTCTTTGGATTATGTGTGTCAACTTGTGGCAACTATTATTAGACTGAATGATTTGTTTCAATTAGATTACCATTGAATGGTTAACAAATAGTCAGCAATATATTGTTCAGTTGAAATGAATATAGTTATTGTCAGCTTGGTATTGATAAATTTGTTGTTATCATGTAATCTGGTGAGAAATTGTATTTTTGGTTTTGCCAGTTCAACTAACCAACGGCACATACTCGAGAGTTATATATTTACATAAATGATGGTAAACACGAGCAAAGTTGAGAAAAAAAAGTTAAATTGCTTCCAAGCTTCCATTCTGTTCACTGATTACAGGCGAAAGTGCTTTTTTAGGTCCCAATTAATCAAACCAAAAGCTTTTTTACCTCTACTCATCTCTCATCTTCACATAATTTTCACTTCATCTTCTGTGTGCTCTCTCAGTTTATTTCATTGCTCATTATCCAAGATTATTTAGCAGTCTGGGCCAAGTTTAAAAGATGCTGATCAAAGTTCGACCAAAAAACGATAAACTGTAAAAAAATTAAATCAGAAGGAAAGATTAGAAAGTATTTTCGGGAAAAGTTGCGGTAAAAAATGTTAAAATATTACTTAAACTTACATTAATAGTATAATTCACAAATTTCAATCAAATTCAAACTATTTTCCCAAATGTCCTCCCCCTCATCATCATTCGTCTTTCTCTGTACCTTTCTACGTAAACAAGAAAAAAACACTTTTCATCTTTCGTTTGCTCACTTGTTTCATCAACATCATTTTAATATTCGTCTTTCTCTTCTTGGAACGATTCCTTATTTACAACCAATTCCCACTCATGTCAATAAATAGACATGGGAAGAAGTTCAAATGATCTTAAAATAATCTTCATCGAATCTGAAACAGCTTCTCTAGCTATCCCTCAGTTTACACCCCTGAAGAATCTCCCTGATTCCATTTTCATCAGCATCTTTGTTCACCATTTCAACGTAACATGGTAAAGAGAAAAATTAAAGAGAAGATTGAGTTGAGAAATTTCATCTACTGAATTGGATGCTGTGACATACATTACATCATTGCGCCAAACTTTGCCACTTTCAATGCAACTGGAAACAAATCCCCCTACACCTTATCCGCCATCTCCAACTTATATCCTTATATCCATGTATCCAAAGACTCGTTACCTCTTCTTTATCCTTCCCACCCTCACTTCCAAAATATGAGCCACCGTTTGTACGCACTTTCCATGTAAAAATTAGAATACTTATTGCCAGCCTTAAGATGAAATCATCACTTATTTTGAACTCTTGAAGATAAGTTTCATCTTTCTTATCATCATTTTTCTTTCTATCTTTCTCGAAGCTCAGTCGTTTCCATTTTTCGCCAGGATCTTTTTCACTCGTTCTCTATTAAACTTCGTTCCTCTGTCGTGAAATCATCATCTTTGTTATTCAATCTTTGAATTGGATTATATATTACAATAGTTCATCATGTCTTCAATCCTCGCCAACGGACCTGGTCTTTCTTCAGGAAAAGCCGGTGAACCTTGTAAATTCACTATCCTTTCCCCTCCTGGTTCATCTAAATTCAATCCTGCATCTTGTTCTGTTGCTTTTGAGGGTCCCTCCAAGCCAGAAATAAAATTTGTGACAAACAAAGATGGAACCGTTGAGTGTACCTGGACTCCAAAGCTACCAGGAAATTATAAGATTTATGTTCGTTATGAGGATAAAGAGATTGCAGGATCACCTTTCCTCTGTAAAATTACTGGCGGTGAAGAGTTGGCTAAGCAACAAGTTGGTAAGATAAAGTGTTCCGGCGCTGCTCTGAAAGAGGGTAAAACCCATGTTACCAACGAGATTGTAGTAGACACAAAGGAATCAGGAATCATTGGTGGACTCAATGTTTCCATGGAGGGTCCTGCTAAACCGGAAATCAATTTTAAAAACACTTCAGGTGGTATACTGATTCTCCAATACAAACCAACCCAACCCGGTAACTACAAGCTTCACCTCAAGTTCCAAGAGATTCATGTTCCCGGTTCTCCGTTCCAAATTAAAGTTACCTAAAGATAACAAAATGAAACATAAAAATGAAATTAAAATATAACTTACAATGAGCAAAAAGAAGGAGAAGAAGAATTGAACAATCACAAAATTAACAAACTAAAAAGATTGAAACCAGAGCAAAAAGGATACAAACCAAAATATAAAAACTAATATGGAGTTAAAGATGAAAGATTAAGATGGTGACTTCAGCGATCAAACTAAATTATTAATCTTAAACCATTTTAACTGTTGCCGATGCAAAAAGGAGTCTAAAAATAACACTGAAAAAAGCGATGACCGAAAAGTTTATTCTTATCAACTTAACTCTTACCATTCTTTTCCCTCCTTTTCCTTTTTCTTCCATCCAATCACTTGATTTCTCCACTGTTTATGCCTTTTCTCTTCGTTCCTTGTTACTGTTACAATGTTAAACTAAAAATGTTTTAAAATTAATTGCTAAAATGTTCATTTTTATTTCAATTGTAATCGGACTGTCAACAGTTTCTTTCAAAAATACTGCCATTAACTGCGTTTCAAGACAAAACTGTTGAAGTAACCATAAAAAATTGAAATCACTGTTTGCTCTTGGATTTATTCACAATGCTCGAGATGGAAAATTGACTCATCTTACTTCTCAATTAATCAGTTATTAAAATTGAGCCAATTACTGGATACCAATAAGTTGAAACAAATGTTATTTGCTTCATCTTTAATCATGTAAGTATGCTTGGTTTGATAAAGTATGGTTAGAATGGATCAAAATTATCGATGCTATGGATTGAGTTCATTAATTAGCCTTAAAATCATTACGGGTAACAATTATACACTGTAAAGACACACAGAAAGAAACCGAAACTCCTATTTAATTAGTCTATGTATAACATTAATGGTGATTAATAGGTAGTTTGTAGGTAAACGAAGGTCAAAGGTAAGAAAAGCAAATAAATAAATTAATAGGAAGTTTAACCAATATTCCTTTATTTAATTTGCAAAGAGAATGATAATGATGATTACTAGGATGATGGTGATAGAGAGAAAGGAAGAGTACATTTAATACAGGGATAAAAAGGGATAGGTCATCACTTGCCTCCCACCATCATCTTTATTTTTAATCCTCAAAGAATGAGAAGACTGAAAGTATCTTTACCTGTTACCGGTTTACAAGGTTAAATGGAAAAGGTAAATCCGGTTGACTTTCAATTAAGACTTTTCCATTTTTCGTACATAATTTTACTTTCAACTTGATGATAGTTGCTTTGCTTACCTTTTACCTAATCCTTGTTATTTTTCCTTTGGTATTAAACAAACAGAAGAAGCAAACATTAAAGAAGCAAACATTAACCAGGAAAAGACCAGTTGACACAAAACCCAAAACCCTTTAACAATAGGCATTCATTTGGAGATAATTTTTCGGTCTTATTTGGCTTTTGCTTTGCCTTTCCAGTCGCCATGTAACTGTAGTTCAATTTTGGTTTCCAACTGAACCTGCAAAATAAAGGTTACGGTTATTAGGGTTTATTAATCATAAATGAAAGTGCATTGGCCGAAATTTAATCAAATAATGCAACATTAAATCAAAAATATTGAAAAATAATGATGAGAAACGGAAATGGCGATCATTATCATCAAGTAAATCATGATCAAAAGAGTGACTTATTCAACTTATAACTCAAAATTTTGTTAATTTGAGAGTCCTTTTCCAGCCTCAACAAAATCAAGTTAACAGTTGAAAATTTGATTGTATTTTATTGATCAATTATGAGGTAAAAAAAAACAATAATCATTATGTATTAAATAGTACCAGTACAAATGTACCTTTACAAATGACGGAGCAAAATTTTATTGAATTGTTTCTTTTTTGCTTTCTTGGTTTAAATTTTAGGTAGTCTTACCTGGTGATTCCAACTGTGATTGCTCTCTAATCAATGGTGAATGATATGTTGATTGTTGTCAGGTTTAATGGTTTCTTTCTTTCTCTTTTTCTTTCTTATTCAATTGATTTATTCAAATGGTTTACAGGATGATGATTAACAGCTTGAAGTAACCTTTCAACTTGCTCTGGTTGCTGATAAAGTTAACTTTATTAAAGATGGAAATGATCAATTTCAGTAGTCACAAGTTTGTAGTGTTGATTTCATTTATTATTAATTAATCACAGCTTGATATTATCCATTGATGTATCATCGATGATTTCCCTCTTTTCTTGGTAACTCCTCTTATCTAATAACTATAGTTGAATTGATGGTAAATTCAAGTGAATTATAATTTTACAATTGAAACATTTTCTCGCTCAAATAATTGATGAAAATGCAAATCAATAGAGCAAGAAAACACCAAGAAAAATCAGCTAAAATGCCGAAAATTTTTTCACTAGACTCATAATTTTGACTTACCTTGTTGGTATCAAGAGTCGGTTTCCATTTCAATTGAACAAACCATTGAAGATCACTTTGACTTTTCCGTAATTTTTGAGGTTGAAAAGTAGGTCAAAATGTTGTCTTAAGTCGCACAAACCTATTAGAATCTCATGACTAAATCAAACAATTAACAATGTAAGAAATGGTCACAATAACAATCTAAATATTTTTAACCCTTCAAAACGTCTATTTTTCCAGTCGTTTATTTTTTGTCTCCTAGATGGCATTGTTATCTCTATCTTTTCACAGTTTTGGCGGTCTCGAAAGGTCCAGCTATTGCTATGTTTATATGTGAAATTATTATAATTACCTGGTGACAAATTTTAATTAAGTTGTATTTCTTTTACAGGACGACAGTACAGTTTTCTAGTTAAAGAGTAAATCCTCAATTTTTGGTGTTCAAACGCTTAATCTGTTAGCTTGGTTATTTATTGCTTGTGTGATTTCACCCTTTTGTTTTGGTAATCCGTTGTTACAATCCCATAGTATTCAATGGTAGTTGTTGTCAATGAATTTTTGCTCATTCGCTAATGAGACTTTGTCAATTGGTGATCCTTGATTGTCAAAAAGATAAGGAAAGAGGCAAACTTGTCTTTGTTGTATTGATCCATCATTATCAAACCTTTTATAATACCCAAGATGACCAGTTTAACGCATTTAACTTTATTAAAGTTAGAGGAAGCTGAAAAACTCAATTACAACCTATTTTTTGTCAAATTTCACCTCAACATGGATATAAGCTTTCCTTTGATTTTTTATTGTTTGGTAATTATTCCCCGAGAAATGTTGTTAATCTGTTAAACTTGAAAGCGAAAACTCAATCTTTTTACAAGATGAATAATCTTATGCTTTTTTTATTCTTTGTCAAGGTTAAAGAAGAAGGTTCAAATTGCCGGCAAGGTCATGTTAAATGTCAAGAGGTCCGTATCTAACCACATGGGAATTTGTGGATGGCTTAGCGAATGTTTCAAAGGCTTGCGAGAATGCTGATTAGGGACAAAGTAATTGTTACCTTTGAATGAATTGGATTTGCGTCCTTTTGTAATGGTAACCCTTTTTTGACGTTGATTGCCTGGTCAGATCTTTAAGTATCTCATCCAATTAAATTGCAACAATTTAACTGATTAGTTGAGCTAGTTCTCAATTTTCAAATTTTATTAAATATTGTTTTTTTTGTTGTTGTTAGATTTACTGGCCGTGGCGATACAAACTGAAGCTACAATGTGCTATAGAAATTTTGGAAAATGTTACCTGTGAAGAATAATTACTAGGTTTTCGGTGAGATTAGGTTACTCTATTAGCAATGTTTAGCTCTTTTGATTGATTACTATCCGTTCTTTACCAACTAATGTATTTTTTCTTCCTCATTCACTTCCCAGGTAAATCTATGATAAGACGATAATGTTTGGTTCCATCCCATTGAATGGAAATGATGAAATGGTTACGATATTAAAACCTTGGCAACATTTACCACTTTTGTTTGCAAACAACCTGCTTCACTGAAATCTAATCAAACTCAATCAATACAGCTAATTGGATTCACCTTTTAATAGTAATCAGGATCAATTAATATCATCCTGGATGTGCATCAAGAAACAAAGGAAGTTTAGCTTTTTTTTCTGCATCCAAACTAAAGTCAATTTGTATATTTACTCCACCATTTTCATTTCAAGGTAATCATCATCATGCTCTATCATCACCAAAAGTTAACTTTACATTACTTTTTTTTGCCTTAGAATTGAGGGCGGAAAAAATATCCAATAGGGAGGATAAAGATGATGGCGAAAGCATAAATGAACAAGCAAGGAGGATAAGTTAAAAGGTGAAGGGAAGAGAACGGAAGTTGTGAAGTAAGACGATACTTTAACTTTTACTTCCCTTTGAAAGTATTTTTTTCTTCATCTTTTTCTTCCCTTTTTATCAATGAATCATGCATAGGCACTAGGCTCGTGTCTCAACGCGTCACATCACTTGACCTCGACCCGTAAAGATCTCATAAACCTACTGCACTGTGTAAAGTTTTCACTCTACAATTGACAAATTTCGTCTTCATTTACTTCATCTTCTTCTTCTTCTTCCTCCTCCTCAACATCATCACACCCTCTCCTTCGTACATTTAACTAGATACACACGCGAAAAGAGAAAGGAAGTAAGGATATAAAAGTGTATATGGAAATTATAATTGTAAGTAACAGACAAGATGACTTTCAAACATAATCTTTCTTTTCATCCATTTTACTAATAATATAATCAACTTTTACTATCTCAACAGGCATTCCTGTTATAACCAGTGTTCCAAGAGCCAGATGATTTTGGGTGACCCTAAAGGAAACTTTTTGTCCCATTCGTATGACCCCAACACGATCCAATGAACAGTTACAGTCAGTTAATAAACAGGAACCTTTCCTTTATTTTGCCCAAAAAGCATCACTGATTCAACTTTGAATCCAGTTGTTGTTTTTTTTCTTCCTTTTCTTCTTGGCCTGCAAAAACAAAGAACTGATTGTCCAATTGTAAGTGTCACCTCATCTCGTCTACAATACAGACATCATAATGTTATTACATGCTTCCTATACTTTTTGATGCGTCTTAATTTTATTTAATGATCCATACCTTTTTTTTCACACAAACCAAAATCATCAAAACAAAGCGACAAATATTAACTAACCTTGAAAAACTATCAAAAACAATTGTCAAATTGATTCACCCATAAATTTCATTTAAAATATGAAAACAGTTGATCCAATCAATTTACCATTGAATCACTTGAAAGTTTTCCTTTCCATTTTGTTAGTCAATTGTCAACTTTGATTGCCTCAAAATTTAATAGATGGCACCAATGGCGTTGAATTAAATTAATTTTAATTTTTCTTGTTTTCTTTTGCTTTTTTTGTGTTTCTAGATTGTCGTACTCAAATTAACAATCATTCAACTGTAAAGCTGATTAATGTTAATTTTGTTTGCAACCAAGTGTGATAAAGTTAACACCCATCTTTACTTATTTCAATATTTTTTCGTATTACTTATTAATTGTGAAACGGTTTTCCATTTTCTTCACAATTTAATTCCCTCTAAATTGCTATTTACCTTGTTGTTTTTTATAATCATAATTGAGCTTCATCAGTTTCCAATGCCTAATGGATAGCATCAGAAAGCATTGTTAGACAAAAAAACAAGAAATTGACCTTCCAACAGTTGATAACATGATTATTGAAGTGACAATATTGTTTTAAATATTTGATTGTTCACAATCACAGTCAATATTTCATGCCAAATAATCAATCTAATCACCATTTTACATAATTTAGCTCACATTGAGTGCAAAAAAATCAAACAGTCAACCGAACGAAGGAAACCCCAATAAATTTAATTTACTCAACTCTTTCAGAGTAATGACTCGGTCCATCTCAAGGCTGATTGTCATTACCAACCGCAATTACCATTCCCCATCTCAAAACAAAAACTTGACACTAACACAAGACGATTAAATATTCATATTAATCATTTTGTCAAACTTGACTGTATCACAATGTTTATCAAATTGTTGAAAAGTTGAACACGAAATTTGATCGTTTCATTTTATCAAACAATCAAAACAATCAACGTTCAACAAGACGCAAAAAGGCTCTAAAAAATAGCTAAATAGTGAAAAATTTGCATCGATTAGATCTTGATTTAATTATTTAATTTCTTTCACCAAAATAATGACCAAAATTTAAAGCTAAACGAGATAAATGTGATTCTTGTTAACCTAAACAATATTAAGTTAGCCACGCGCTCAACACTAATTCATCTTCCTTGCCTCCTCTCCTCATCAACATCTGTATCAGCATCTTGTTTCCTCTCCACTATCACCATCATCCTCATCTCTCTATTCATACCAATTTGCCCTTTTATTTTTGACTCCCTGACTTACACTCATTTTCTTCTTCTTTTTTCTTCTTTCAGATGACAATCATGGCGATGATGATGATGAAAATGATGTACTTTTTCAGAGGCTTTTCCCTTGCTTCAACAACACTGGAATCAATATACAGAAAAAGGATGATCAAGATGATGATGAAAGACAACATTTGGCAGACTTGAAGTATATTCCAAGTGAATGTATCTTAAGACACCTTAAGAAAAACATTGGCTCTTCTACTTTTCTCCTTCTCTCTTTCCTCCTCTTCTTCCATCTCTCCCTCTACACTAATGTTTCGGATGGTTTCACCGTCTTAATCTAACCTCATGTCTCCATTTGCTTGACTTTTCCTTCTTATTCTTATTCTTCTTTTTCTTCTTCTTCTTCTTCTTGTTTTCGCATTTTCTTATATTTTTTCACTCAGGTATTGTATATACTTTACTCAAGTGACATGGCTTCAAGATGTTGATCTTTTGCGGGTCTAACCTTTTTTTCTGCATGTACTTTAAGTCCAACCCTTTAGTAGTTCAACACTTTACTGTAGCACCTTTTTTTGGTTCAACTTTTTTTTCCCCGAATCACCTTTTCAATATTTGCAGTAACACAGCCAGTCATAAAAAACAACAAACCCTTCTCAACATTATAACGGATTTTCATAAACAATGTCAACTATTGCAGGGGAAAATAGTGACAAAAAACACCTCACAAGTTAATGGCACAGTAATGATAGATAAATCAACAGATAAACAAAATGCAAATGAAAATATTGACCATAAATGCATTGATCAACTGAATCAGGCCTTTTGCCAGTTAACCATTTAAATGCATTTTTTGCCACCTCTACATTGAGCGTTAATTTTTCCTGATCTAATCTTTTTTTTTTTGTATTCCTTTTTTTTGCAGGATAAAGCAATGGATTCAATAGAGGCAAAGATTCAATTGACAATTTAAATCTACTTGCAAACCGATATTATTCAATTTGATCTTTGTTGATAAACTGTGATTCGTGATTTGAAACTTGTAATTAACAAATAGACTTTTTTTTATTGTAAGTATTGCATGAGTGTTTCAAGCACAAAAAAAAGAAGCGTAAACCCATTTTTTTGCTATTATCTTCTCCTTTTTTATTATGTATTTCGTTGGTTCTTTCGCTGATTCTTGACTGAATCCCAAATTGTGTGACCTGAACCGAAACGACCAAGGGCCCGACCAGTTTACTCATCATCCTTAACGCCACCACTTCCATCATCATCATTATCATTATCAATTCCCGGGCATTTTAATCAATTCCTTGGCAATGGGTACATTAATTATTTTCAATACCCGATTACACATTAATCACAACACTAATAAAAGAACAATTAAAGAGGAAGAAAAGAGCCCAAAAAAAAGGAAAGGAAAGAAAGACAATCATCATTATCATCAACAGTAACCAAAAGAAATTGTTCCAATGTAATGAAGATTATTTACTTTTTTGCTTCAACATCGCAAGTTGTGTTGATGTTTGCACGGTTTTACACAATTGCTATGCAACCAAAATCTCTCTCTTCTCTTTCTTTTATTATATTCATTCATTTATATTCTTTTTTGTCTTCTTCTTCTTCTTCTTTTTTCTCTTCTCCTCATCATCTTTTAGGTAACCTCTCAATACAAAACGCTTGAGTTGACACAGTCTCAAAGATGACACTGAAACTACCTGGTATCATCTCTCTACCTTTATGCCTTTCTCTCTCTCTTTATCAAGTTAACCGAATCATTCCTATCATTATATCATATATATTGCCATGGTTCAATATCCAAATGACCTGTAGTGACCTTCAACTTGAAAAGCCTCTCGTTAAATCGGACAAAAAAATGGATAAAGTAAAGGCAAAAAGAAGCTAACAAAACACAATATAAAAAAAAAGTAATATTAATGTTTGATTTAGTCATGAAAACCTAGTGACTTGCTTATGCACTTACCTAACCTCCTTATCCTTGTTTAATAACACTAATACATATCATAATGTTGAAAATCACTAATAATAACAAACCCCATTAAATGAAACACACCCTCACCCACCCACTCAGAATAGTGATATTATATAACAACAGAAAAAGTTTATCTTTTCATCTTTTTCTTCATCTTCTTCCCATTTTCCATCCTTAACCATCTTATCCCAAGTTTCCTTCCCTTTCCTCATTTCATTTTCATCTTACACTCTTTACCTTTGCACAAACCTGTCAACTTGACAAGATATCAATCCATATTGAGGTAAAAGGTAAAATTTAATTGAGAACAAAATGTTAGCAAAAAAAAATGCCAACAAAATACTATTCAGTTGTAACAAGGTTGTACTACTCTTGATCATTTTTAGGTCACTTTTGACCTTGTTTTACCTTGATGTCGAGCGATTCCCATAACTCATATTTTCATTGATATTTTGCAGCTTTTTGCGTTTCCATTTAGCTAATTAATTCTGTAACATGATCAAGCAAATTTCAATCTTTCATAACAAATGAAGTGCCAGAGAAAATTTGAAGAAAAAAAATTCTTACAATCAAAGGTAACATTTTTGTGTTGCAACACAAAAATGTTACCTTTTCATAATATTGAATGACTGAAAAAAACACACTTGGACCCAGAAGATGGAGAAGAAAGGAAAGGAAGGAAAGAAGAAGGAAAATGAGGATAAGATGAGAATTTTGAAGAAGAAAGGTGATAATAAAGAGAACTGATGATATTCCATGATTTTCAATATTTTACCTTTTATTATTTTGTAAAGAATTCGTTTTATTATTATCATCAGTTTCTTGCTTCCTTCCTTTTCTTCCTTTCTCCGTCTTTTTACCTTTCTTTTTTTCTCTCTTACCTTTCCTCTTCATCCTTATCCTCATCATCTCTTCATCATCCTAAACCATATTAGTTACATTTAAAAGTCCAAAATTGATCTTGTGCGGTCCCTTAAACTATACCTTTAACTTTCTTACCTTTCCTTTATTACATTGTTTATCATGAGTGTTTAACTTACAAATCAATTTGAAACTTTGCCTTTTCTCTCTTTTCATTTTCTACTTGTTTTTGTGTTCCTTTTTTTTGTATATGTGTTTCAAATCATCTTCAATGAAACCCTAAAAATTATAACTCTGGTTATGCTTTAATCACTGGGATTCCTAGAGTCAGCTGTCATCATTATCAACTACTAAATACTAATAACATAATAATGATACCAACAACAGTAACCAAAGCATATCGACCTATTTTGATTTTTCTACTAATAACTTTATTTTCCTTTTCTTTTTGCAGGTAAAACATTGATTTATTGGTCAACATTGGGAAAACATTGGATTACCATTGCAAATGTAATAACGGAAGCTAATCTTTTTAATGGCAATCGATACCAATGGTCAGCTTAAAGGGGAGACAGTTGACAGTCAATTTGGATCGAGTCCAAGGAGCCAGTTTTTCGGTGAAAGTGGATCAACGCAAAAAGATGCACATAAATGGAGAGAAATGTGATGAAAAGCAGACTAATATGTATTAGAAAGAGCAAAGACTTTGACAGAAAAGTTAACCAAAAATGAGGTTTGCCTGTTAACTGAATTGTTTCATAAATGGCCGGAAACCGAGTTGAATTTATTGCAAAAATGATGAAGATGAAGTGAACGAGAGGAAAAAAAGGGAAAACTAAAAGACTTACAATGCTATGATAATGTTTTCATATGTTGCTAAAGCTCAATCACCTCACTTCGAGGTCGCCCGGTCAGAAGGTTTATTTTTGGATTTACCATCCTAATCATCCTCCTAATCATCATCTTAATCATCATCTTAATAATCTCCAAATCATTATCATCGTTGACAGTTTTTCAATGTTAATTTTCACTCCAACCGGACAACTCTTCAACTCTTATATTCAACTTTCCAATTGACAGTTACAACCTTTTCTTGTTGACTTAACTCAATCACTTTTAATTTACCTTTATTTTCCTTGTTGATTCCGATTAATCATTCATCTCTATTTGCTCATTTAATTGTAAAACAATTAACATTTGTTTGTACCTGTTATTGACTAATATATTAATCATCTTTTGTGTGCATACAAAAAACAGGTAAACATCAACATTGACATAAAACAACATAACAAGCAAATCTGAAAACAAAGTGAACAACTCAATGGGCCAAGCAAATTTATTACAGTTATCAATTGTAATAATCGATTAATCATATTAAAAACATTGAAGGTTAACTTAATTGTTTACATTGGCTAGTCTAATAATACAATGAAAGAGTGAAAATCAAGACAAAAAAAGAAGGTGAATAAACATGATTAACGGGTTTGTCATATAAACATTACAATGTCAATAGCAAATTATTGTAAGAAAAAAATAAATCAAGCCGCTTCCATTATAATGAACTTTAATCAAGTTGATCGACTTTACAGATTACATTTCGATTAATCAAACTGTTTACAAATCAATAGATTGTGGCCGATTGTAAAGATTATCATTTCAACGGTAAATTCAACGCCCTTTGGGTAGGTCATCATCATGATCAATGTTTCAATATTTTATGTCTTCCCTTTTCCTCCAACCCAATCCATAATTTGTGTTTTTTATATTCAAAATTAGATGTAAACCCAAAAAGTCAGCTTTGGTTTAACGTTTATTTTTTAATTTACAGTAAATTTCAATCTAATCTTCAACCTACAAGTGTTTAATGATGAAATATTGCCGTTAATTGTTGAACATTTTGCTATCATTTTACAATTACTTTTCACCTCTTTGCCTTTTCATTGTTAGTGAAGCATTTTGTTTCAAGTTTTTACATTTTTGTTTTGCATTCATTGTTGTCAATGGAAACTTTACCTTTGACTGTTTGATTAATTGTCATTTATGCGAGTTGGTTGAGTTAGTGACTGAAGTAGAAATGAAATAATAATAATAATAAATATTGTATTTTATTGGATTTCCAGGTTGAATGAGCATTGAATTAGCTTTTTATTTATAACTTTGGTTTTGACAATCTTTTTTTTTCTTCTTCATCCATTGCGTTGTTCAGTTTTTCATCTTTCCTCCTCTTTTCACTGTTTTTGTTGCTCTACCTTGCTTTTGTGTGTTCAATTGAAAGACGAATGGTGTGTAAATTGTTACTGTTATATGTTTTATTGTGTGATAACTGATACTAGTTAAAGTTGATTATTGATTGTCCTTCAAACTGGATGCTGTTGGACAAGCTGGTTAACAGACGCTTTTGTTTGCCCAATAAATGGATCAAGACAACAACAGTCAGTAACAATTGAGACGCGGTAAAGAGGCTCAAGTTGAAACGTTAAGACGAGGGCCAGAAAAGATGATGGCCAGAAGAGATGATCAGAAGAAGATGAAGAGATGAAAATGGAAAGTTATGAAGGAAAAAGAAAAGATTTTCTCTGGAAGAAGGCGAAACAAATCATCAAAATACCGATGCAAACATTTATACCTAACAGTTAAGGAAGAGATGAAAAGGGGAAAAGGGACGCTTCGGAAATTGAGTTGAAAGAAGATGAGAGTGATGAGGATGAGGATGAGGTTGAGGATGATGGTGAAGGTGAAGGAAAGAGATTTACACAGGAAGAAGTTCGAGTTTGCTAGAGAAACATTGGACCGTGATTTGTGACTTTAACGTTACTTCTGAGGCTCTTTTTTATTTCAAATGAAAGGCAACATTTTTCAACCTCTCAAGGAAGATGAAGGTGAAGATAGAGAGAGAGAGGAAGGAAGAAGAGGAACCACAAAGAGTGAGACATGAAAAGAGAGATGAAAAGATGAAAAAAAAGGTGAACAAGCTAAATTGATTATTGAAAGTTAACTGTTTGGCTTCACATTTTCACTTGATTAGTGATTGTTATTGTATACTTAACCATTCACATTGGGCACTTAATCAATGTTTAGAAGCAAAAAAAGACCTTTTTTCTGTCAAAATACAATTAATCGTTAATTATGTATCCGTATTGATATTTATTTATGATAGACATTAACAGTTAATTGTGTAAATTGCTATTCTACACGAGATTTGATCCAATTGGTGAAGCGAGCAGTAAAATTATGAAATTAACAGAAACTTGAAATACCTTTTTCTGCCAATCAACATTCAATAGCTGAAGCTCAATGTTATTTGCATTTTTATTGATCAATTACCAACACTTGATATAATTGTGATTATTTTAAGAGTTAATTTGATTCCAATAAACACTTTATTCTGAAATTGATTCTGTTTAAACACTTCAAATGAATCCATCAAATTTTACAATTTTACTGTAACCAGAAATTGACTCCGAACAATAACTTAAGACCAGACATTTCTTGGTTAAAATCATTGATTAAAGAGTCTATTTAGTTAACCCATTTGCAACAATTTAACTCAAGTCTTAATCATTAATCATTAAGATTACCGTCTCTGTACCTTGAAAAGTGCAATTCATCATTTCTTTATTTTAATTTTGATCAAATGATTAGTTGATTGTTTTCATGTTCAATCAAAAGTGGCTTTTGTTTCAACCTTTAATAAATCAATTGTATTTGTAATTAATAACTGTGGCTGTAAAGGGCTGAATGATGAAGAAGCGAGAAAAAGGTTTGATTTCTGTTTAGTCTTTTCCTATTAAATCTGATTAACTGATTGTTAATAGAAGAAGAAAGTGAAAGTGAAAAAGCATTTAATTTGTATTATTTGGATTCCGATTTGATTTAATGTCTTTTCGTCACAATTATTAGCTTAAAATGTGATTAATGAATCTTTTCATTACTCTCATTTGATTTGCTTTCATGATTATTAAACCATTTTTTTCATTGAAACCTTTTCATGTTGAAACATATTGATTGACTTAATTGCAGACAACTTTAACTTCCTATTCAACCTGTCATTGAATCAATGTTAATGAAAATGATTGAAAACAATTAGATAATTTGTTGTTAAAGAGGACACTTGAAAACAATAATATTGCTCTCTGGTGATGATTAGTAAATTGCAATTTTAGTTGATCATTTCTAGCTGTGAAAGCTTCAATTTAATCGAAATCTAAATTGCTTCAACTTTGATCACAATTAAGTTATTGGATTAATAGCCATTGTTCCCATCAATTTCAATCTAATCATCTGAATATGGAAAGCCATTTTTATGTTGCTTCAATCCTGGTAAGTGAAAATTTAACAATCAAATTGATCGGTAAAAATGAAACTGAATCAAGGCTAATTAACGTAAAAACCTAAACTGAATTGAATTATCATTTCAATGTTTCTAATTGACTATTGAAGGAGGAAGAATCAAGAAACGTTTAATTTTTGTTTCTTTATTTCGGTTTCATCTTTGCCTTTTTCATGGTTTTTACTGAAAAAAAACTGTGCTATTGACCCTTAATAATAGGTTTTTACAGGTAAAAACAGTTGTGAAAGTAAAGAGTAAAATGGAAAGGTCAATTGGGTTCAGTTTTTGTTAAGTCCATTGGTTTGTAGATGATGTTTGTTAAAATGATAAACAACAAGCTTGACCCACGACCAAAATATACAATAGTCAATACAATAACAATAATAATAATGATCGTCATCATCTTGCAACCAGATTTTGGCTCCTTTTCAAGTCTTCGTCTGTTAAGGCCAACAAATGATCCTGATATTGATTCATTGATATTCATTGAATCAGCACTTATCCTTCTCTCTGCCTCTCTCTCAACCTCCCTCAGCACCCAGACACTAAACAGACAGAGTATACTTTTACCTAAACCACATTTACCTTTGCTCATTCACTAACCTTCCCCTCTCAATTTGGGAGCAAAAAAAGCCTAAACTCTGTAAATAACACGGTGAACCGTAAACACACTGGGCATGAGGTATACTTGTTTTGTGTGTTATAACCACGTGCCACGTACCTCTTAAGACATCCTCTGCAAGTCAACCTCTTTGTAAAAGGTCCACAGGAAGCAAGGTGGAAGCAAAAGAAAGAAACAAGAAGATGATGAAAAGGAGATGAAGAGTGAGAAGCCGGATAAGGATGAGTTAAGAGAGAGAGAGAAACCTTAACGGAGTGAGTATGGAAGATTGAAAAGATATTTTGAAAAAAAAAGAGAAAGAAAAGTGAGAGAAAAGTGAGAGAAGAGAGAGAGAGACCTTTAGGATTGCATTAGTTAGGTAGCCTTACGACAGCTGACAGGCCGTTGAACGCGCGTGACTCGTGGTCCGTGGCCTTTCAAGTCTCTTTTAACCTTTCTTTTTCTTCTTCTTTTCAATACAAAAGTAGAAAAATTTTACTTCCAAAAAGAGAGTAAACTAAGAGAAAAGGAATCGGCATGTGTAAGGGGGTCGAATCGGATAGTTTTTATGACAGCTGCCAGGCTAAAGGGGAGGTTAAAGGAACGCGCGTGGCTCGTGTCTTGTGGCCCGTGGCTCTTTTTTTTTCTTCATCTTTCTTCTTCTTCTTCTTCTTCTTCTTAGGAACAGTGAAATAGCTAAACATGTGTATGCTGAGAGAGAGAGGTAAAATGAGTTTGACATATTGTCAAATTTTATCAAATGTAAACTTTTCTTTTGCTTTTCTCTCCTTTTTTTTCCTTCTTCTACTTTCCCATTTTTACCATCATCTTCATCACCATCTTCACCATCTTCATCATCTTTATCTTCTTATTCTTCACCTTCTACTGCTACTTTTACTTCACCGAAACAGCATCGATGTTTTTGTTTGTTTCTTTGCCTCTTTTTTCACCTCATTTTTGTGAAGGAGAGCAAAAATTTGGCAAAATGTTTTAAATGGTCCGTTGATTGTTCTTGAAATGATTCAGCAAATGTTTAACCTTTTTTTCTGAACCGCTTAAGTTAACTTTTTTTTCATTCACTTACCTTTTCTTTGGTTAACAAGTCTAGTTGATGGGTTGAAAAGGTTTAATTCAGTTTCGTTTGTATTTCATTTGACAAAATTGGTCCAAAGATCTGATCAATTACTAGTTTGATCAGACTCTTTTTTCATCTTTCAATCAAACTTAGCCAAGCATTTTAATTTATTCAATATTTGTCTTTTTTTCTCACTCAATACTTAAACTGAAATTTGATCCAATTTGTCAAACTCGTTGATATTGATTATCAAATTGACTCAATTTCAGCCAATCGTAATGTCAACTTTTGAGTAAAATTTGACCAAAATTAATGGTTGGTCTGAAACTTTGGACATTTTTTTCGCCTTTCATTTGAATAATTTTAATCGATAGTTTGGGATATCAGTTGAGAGTTAATGGCTATTGATTGCAAATGTAAGTTCAATGAAACGTACAATTTAACATTAATACCGTCAACCGTCATTGAAACGTGTTTCATCTGATGAAAACAATTAGGTTTCATTAGGTTGGACTAGGTTAGTTAAAGTAACCATTCAAAAGGAAATTTTCTCATAGTTTCTACGATTCTTTGAGCATAATTATCAAAATGAGTGAATCCAATCAAATTGATTGTTTGACAAAATATGAAAATAAACTTGAGATACAATAGGAAATGGGAAAAATTAACCTTTTCAGTTTCACTTTTGCTTTTGTTTTCAATGAAACAAATTAGGCCTTTTACATCATTTCAATTTGATAAATAAATGATAATATCAAACTAATTCAGCTCTGATTTCAATGTTGATCAAAAAGTGTTTAAAATGAAAAATGAGCATAAAATAGTTGGTTGAATTTGTCCTGGAAAGAGTGAAAGTTTAATTGTAAGGAAAGGTAATGAGACAACAGATGAAAAGAGGATGAAAATGTTGAATTAATGAACAAGGTAATTTAATGAGATGAAGTAGTTACTATCTTGTGTGATTGTCATTAATATCATTATAAGAGGGAGTTTAAAACCTTTATTTAGTCTCATTTTACACTGATAATAATATAATAATAAACGCGATTCAACAGCAGCAGTAACATTTAACTATTAGTATAATGGTATCATTACGGATGCAACGATCTTGATCAACTAAAATGATCAACTCAAATAATAAAAGTCTAGAGACAAGCTAGTTTTATACCGTTTAATAGCAAGGTAAGGTTCACCTTAAATCAGTCAGTCAGTCAGTCATCATCATCATCATTTTAATTCTCATCATCATCATCAAACTCATTTTCCTTAAGGTGACTAACGATTGACTTTTTTTTGTGAAAAAAACGCGTTTCCTATTGGGCGTAGGCTGATAATTCACCCAAGGCTTGTTACAGAGTGAGAATGAAAAATAGCCTCAACCCTCCCTTCCTCTATCATCATCATCTTCATCCACTCACTCTTTCTCTGTGTATTTGGTAATGGCAATTAAGGCCAACTGAGCTAGCGAAACCGTGTCGAGAGTCTCGTGTGTTTCTTGTTTATTAATACTCATTCAATAGGCTGTTACATTGCAAGAAGTTAGGAAGAGAGTTGAAGAGAGTGCAAGATGGAAAGACAGAGAGACAGACAGGGAAAGAGAGTTGCTGAATGAGGGATGAAGACCCACTGTAAAGGTCATTTCACCATGGGCGGGAAACGGAAATATATTTAAAAGGCTGTTTAAGAATGAGGAAAAAAAATAGTATATTTTGCATCTTTTTCATTCTATTACTTTTCTCCTTTTGCTTCTTCATCATCTTGCTTCTTCTTGTGTCTTTTCTTTGGTTTTTGCTTTCTCTTGGTTCCTCTGATCTTCATTGATCCCTTTGGATAATTCAGTTAATTGCTTTTATTTAAATTCACTTTTCATTTACTTTGCAGAAGAGAAGAGAATAATCATCATTTTCAGAGTTTTTCCTTTCATCTGAAAAGACTTTTTATTTCATTTTACTTTTTTAGTCTTATTGTTTAGACATTGTTTAGTATGGCTTAACTTTGCCATTGTATTGTTATCATTTGCAATTGAACTGAATGAAGAAGAGATTGTTTGGCTTGAAATTGAAAGACCATGTCAAAGGTAGTTTAAGTGGCTTGATGATCCAATTGGCCTTTGTGATTTAGTAGGATAATTAATCAAAATTATAATAGCCTTGGATGCTAAAAGGGTAGCTTTTTTAATGGTAAAATGTCTTTTTCTTCTTCTTCTTCCTTTCAAAGATTTTAGTAACTTGTTTCCATGAAAATGCTGGACAATTTTCATGGTTGAATTTACAAGGTTCATCTTCGCCTGCTTCATCTGAAAGTAACATTATGACTCGCTTAAACGGATGTCCCATTTCCGATAAATACAATACATTGACTGTTGGTCCTTCGGGTCCCATTCTTATGGAGGATGGCCAATTTATTGAAGAGTTGACCCATTTTACCCGTGAACGGATACCTGAAAGGGTTGTTCATGCACGTGGCTATGGGGCTTTTGGTGTCTTCAGGCCCACAAATACACAGGTTATTTCACGGTACACTAAAGCTCCACTTTTTACAACACCAAATGTTGATACCAAAGTGGCCATTCGATTTTCAACTACAATGGGTTCAAGAGGTTCACCTGATGCCACTCGTGATCCTAGAGGTTTCGCGATTCGCTTCTATTCTGATCAAGGAAACTTTGATCTTCTCACTTTATCCATTCCAATCTTTTTCGTTCGAGATCCATTTCGCTTCATTTACTTTGTCCACTCGCAGAAGTCTGATCCTGTTGGTAACTGGCCTAATCTTGATAACATTTTTAGCTTCCTTGCAGCCAACCCTGAATCTCTTCATGCTTTCATGCGTGTTTATTCTGATGCTGGGACACCTGATGGATTCCGTTATTTACCTGGTTTCAGTGTAAACACGTTCCGTTTAACCAATGCTACTGGTGGAATGGTTTTTGCTCGATTCAACTTGGTTCCTGATCTTGGAATACGTAATTTAACTCGACATCAATCCATGCAAATTTGTAGTTTAGATCCAGCATATTCATCCAAAGATTTGTATAATGCAATTAAGTCAGGCAAGTTTCCTTCTTGGTCTCTACGAGTTCAGATAATGGATTTTGAAGAAGCCTCTAAAGCTGACTTTAATATACTTGACTCAACAAAGGTAAATTATCTTCAATCAATTTATCAATCATCGAATAGATAATAGAATCATCTGGTTTATCTTTTTTTTATCATTCACTTTTAAAAGACTTGGTGGGAACATCTTTATCCATCAACTGAAATTGGTAAAATAACATTAAATCGTAATCCAGAAAATGAGTTTGCCGAAATTGAACAATTAGCTTTCAAACCTTCTAGTTTAATTCCTGGAATATATCCGGCTCCAGATAAACTAATCCAAGGACGTATTCTGGCTTACATAGATACACAAAACTACAGGTAATAACTTTCAACAATAAAAGACTTTTTTGTTAAACAAAAAAATCAATACACTAAAAGTTAATTCTTGCTCCTTTTGTGTATGTCATGTTGAAATGTTGGAATGTTTCTTTACATTATCAGATTAGGAGCCAATAATTATAAACTACCAGTTAATCAACCAATTCGTCCAATAATTAACCCAACAGCTCGTGATGGTGCTTCGGTTTGTGATTCCAACTTTGGATCAAGACCAAATTTCCTACCCAATACATACAGTCCACAATATCGGGTTGATTCTTCCTATTACACTGAACCATGGACACCAGCTGAACCCGCAATCGTTAACAGATACAACAGCTTGGATAATGACAACTATCGCCAGGTAATTAGATGAGTACCAACAATCAACTTGACCACAGTTGACTGAAAAAGCAAACGCAAAAGCAAAGATATTAACAGTAAAGACACAATTGAGATTTGAGAAAAATTCAACTCACCTTGCAGAACATGTCAAAGTTGGTCATATTCAAAACCTTGATCAATCAAATTAATAGTTGAGTTAACCAGTGAAAGGCCATTGAACCGAATAAATATTGATGACAATAGAAACACATGATTACATAAGACGCAAAAGAAAGGCGCAAATCACGTGGTGAAAAGAAAGTGAACCGTTACCAAGGTTTTGATAGACAGAAAGGGAAGAAAGAGAGAAACAAAAAGAGTAGCCATCTTTGCATTTCTGTACACACAAATGTACCTTTTATGGTAACAACCTTTTCATGTATTCACATATTGACCAGTTTGTTTTTTACCGGTTAACCTTGATTCTCATGAGATTGTAACTGTTGTTAACATTAACATTATTATTGTTAAGCATGGTCAACGGACAGTGGAGATTGCTTGTTGTATTGTTGCCAGTCTCATTTTTTTCAGTTTTTAATTATCATCGAGAGAAGGTAAGTCTGAAGTTAAGGTAACGTTACGTTGACCGCAATCATATATAACAACGATATTAACATTTAA
This sequence comes from Tetranychus urticae, assembly GCF_039701765.1. Classification (NCBI taxonomy): domain Eukaryota; kingdom Metazoa; phylum Arthropoda; class Arachnida; order Trombidiformes; family Tetranychidae; genus Tetranychus; species Tetranychus urticae. The sequence goes on along the minus strand of NC_142958.1, from coordinate 14,874,845 downwards.
CTGTTGTATGCATTTATATAAATATACAACTATTTTAAGGATAAATCATTTCTAGTTCTTGAAGCTTGTAAGTGAAAACCTTTTGCCTTTTTTTTTGCTGAATAACAATACAATATAAAGTGATGTTAATGATTGTAATGAGAAAATATTAACATTTTTTATCATTTTAATTGTACTGTTGAGATGATGAACGATTATTTAATTACATTAAGACAATTATGTATAAATATTTTCAATTTGTTGTTTTATCTCAATCAACAGCCAAGCCAATTCTGGAGCATGTTAACCCCGCAAGACCAGGACAGTTTGGTTTACAATATGGGAATGGATTTGATTAAAGTTTCACCCGATATACAATCAAAAGTGATTACTGTTTGTTCAAATGCAAATGCTGAATTTGCTCAACGGCTGGCACAATTTGTGGCTCAATCAGATGACCAATGAAGATGGACATCTTTAAGGCAGCTACCAAATTTGAATGGTTAAACAAGATTGTCAACAATGAAAGTTATTTTTATTTACAGCCTTTGTTGGTTGAAACAGTTTCCAGAACAATTTCAATCATTGAAATGGTATTACGGTAAAAAACAAAATTGAATAATGAGGCAGCTTAAATTAACTCTAAGTTTAACATCTCTAATGAATTCATTGAAATCTCAAAAGTGTATATGATTGTTGAAATAATGGATGGCTGAAGATAACATGAGAAACAATACGAGTTCATGTTAATTATCATGAGATAATTTACTATACAATTAATGTTTTAATGAAGAGCCAGTTAGTTGATTAATTTATAATCTGACAATCAAAGAGCATCTTTTCAAGTTTTTCCGTTTCAAGTTGTAGTCAAACAAATGATGCATTACAATGAAATTGCATTTGATTGGTATTTGATTAACATCCAAATTAATGATCAAAGGATAAAGATAATCATATCAAAATAAAAAGGTAACAACGCAAAAAATTAGGTCAAAAAGTGTTCAATATCCACTTCAATCATTTATAATATTCACATATAAAATAGTCAGTCACAATAAGCGATTTTTTTACGTGAAAAATACCCCTTCATATACTGTCTCTGATGGGACAAGAGTGACTCTCTTAGGTTGTAAATTTTAGGTCTTGTGGCTTGATTAAACGCGATCAAACTAGGAAAAATATGAAGTTGATTATGAAGATGGTGAAGATAATTGTGAGGACGATGATCAAGATGATGATCAAAATGGTGAAACTGATGATTATCAAGAAATTGATGAGAAAAATTGAAGTGGAAATGAAATGTTTCCATGTGGAAAGGCCTATCTCTGTGTTATCTTTCATGGGACGAGAGTGACTTTGCTAGGTTGAAGAGTTGCTGTCTCGTGGCTCTTGACTTGATTAAACTACGAAATATATGATGATAATGATGATAATGATGAAGTTGGTTATGCTATATGAAAGACAATAGTAGGCCATTTGATTAATGAAATGGATTAATAGTAAAAATGAAAAGGTAAAATGAGGTGGGTGGTTTTTCATTGAGATTTATAGTATTAAAGAGTGTGGGTTGTTTACCTTTGAGGGTTGATTGACTGTTATATCAAAGTTAATGAACAACATGAGCCAACAATTTAACCAAAAAAATGATGATAATAATACAAAAAATATTAATAATAATAATAATAGACTAATTATATTTTTCCTTTTATACTAATCTGTTTTTTTTCTTGCTTCATTTTTTTCCCAACTTTACTATGGTTTTGTTATTTTTTGCAGTCTGCTTCCCATCTAACCATTCCAGTTAATTCAATATTATTCCTTAATTATATTAACCAATTCGTTAATTATTATCAACATTATTATATTAATTAAACTGTAATGATCAAAGGAGAAACGAAACAAAAATTGTTTCCCATTAACCTTTACATTGAGATGAAAACGTAAACTCTTATTTTAATGTTCATTATCATGTCAAGATGCATTCAAGTTTACGGTTACACCAGACAATAATTACAACAGTCAAGTTAATAGTCGCAACAAAAAGACATGGTTGTCCAGATTAATGGACAATTGAAATGCAAGTGCAAAAAAAAGGCAATAATCAATGATGACAAGTTTAAGGTTAAATTGGTGCCGGTGCGACATGAAAATGAAACACAAATTGAAACAGCTTTTGATCGACAATTTGCCTTTAATTGCATCAATTTTTCACCTTGCAATCCATTTCTTCACCCTCCATTTTCATCCTGCTGTTACACGCAATTATTCAGATGACTGGCCACAGTCAACATAAACATGGAATCAACCTGAATACATGTTTGGACGTTGAAACGATCTCAACATCGTTTCCAGCTTGAAGTCTGTAAAAATGGTGTAAACCCGTCAAAAAATGTTTCTGCAAAAAAAACTCATAAGTGGAGCTTAAAAGTGGACTGTTAAGTAATAGTTGATTGAGATGATTTTGCTAGCTGCCAGATGAAAATGATGGTGTTGGTGGTGATGATGGTGGTGATGATGATGTGTTTATTAGTAGAAACAACACAAAAGACAGTAAAAAAGGTACCTTTAGTCTTTGAGGCTGAGAACGCATTTTTGGACAAGAAAAGTGGTATTTCTGTTGTTACCTTTTTTTGTTGTATTTGGAGGAGGAAGAAGATGAATAAGGATATCGGCGAAAGGCAAAGAAGATTATCCGAAGTGAGACGAGTGATGAGGATGAAAAAGAGAATGTTGATAAAAATGTTTTCTTTTTTCTTCTTCTTCAAATCATTTGATTCCATGAAATTTATGGGTTTTACCTTTTGATTGATGGATGACAATTACCAACAAAACTGTTGAGCTTGTTTGGGTAAATAGACAGTGATGCTACATTAGCTACATCATCTTATCTGGTTGTTCAATCCATTCTTTCACTTATTCCCTTTCCATCTCTTTCTCTCATCATTATCATCACTTCATCCCTATCCTCATCATCATCATTGCTAACTCTTATTATTGTTACTTGTAAACTTGTTGTTTCTCTCTCATCCAGCTTTTTGTTCATAGAAATTTAATCTCATTCAATGATGCTCTTTTTTTTACTCAACTTTACCTTTTTTTTTACCTCTCTTCTACCTTTTGATTGTTCAGTTTCAACTGACTGATCATGCTCATCGGTTTACAGAGCCAATTGTTGATCATCATCATCAACATCAACATCATCCTTAGGCCGCTCTCATCGGTAGTAGCAGTGTATTAGCTACACAAACTAAATATTAACTTCAATGGCGGCCTTAAAATGTTTAGAATCATCTTCATCATTATAACAAATATACTTTTGTTGTTTGACCTTTTTTTTTGTAGCTGAAGCTGAAGCTCAAAACCAATTCATAGTTAATCATTTACTTTTACACACTTTTATTAGTCTATTTTCACAGACACTGATTAGTGTTCAAACATCATCATCATTTTGTTCACTTTCTCAGTAAATTGTTGATTCCTCTTCTTGTTATTGTTATTGTTGCCGTAATAGTTGGCAAAAAAGGCTTTCAACCCTGTAAAAAGTTCTGTGTGAGTTTATGTTTTGTTGATCAGATTTTTATACCTTTTTTCACTTTTTTTTATATACACTTTTTTTGCTTGCTGGATATACGGTAAAGGAAGAGGGCGAGCCAAGGATGAGAGAAAGAGAAAGATGATGAGAGATGAAGAGAGATGAAGAGAGGGATGAATGAAGAGGAAGAGGGCGAGTCATAAAAAGCTGCAGAAAAAAAAAGGAAGGAAGAAAAGATAGATGGCGTTGAGAGTAAATTTAATGTTGACAGGGTAAGGCGAGCAAAAAAAGATTTCAGGTTAGTATAAGTCGAATGGCTTTCTAGTTAACTTCATTTCTGTTTTCAATTTTTGTTTCAACTGTTTAACTCATTTTGTTAATTTTTTTTCTTCTTATTCTCTTCTTCTTCTTCTTCTCTCTCTCTCTCTCCCTCTTGTGTATTTTTCACCTCTATTTCTCTTCTTCTCCTCTTCCTCTTGTGTTCACTCTCTTTTTGGTTTTCTCAGTTGGAATTATTACCATCATCATTATCAAATGAGCAAAATGTTACCATTTTTTATTCTTCAATTGTTGCTGCGATTTACTGAATCGTGTTCATCTAGGTCTACACCGAAACCAAGGATACCTTCAACTTTGCAACCTTCCACTACAACTAGACCAAATATTACCTTTCAAACGTATGCGTGTCCTGAAGCATATGCTAAATGGTACTGTCTTAATGGAGCAACGTGCTTCTCTGTTCGAATAGGTGAATCTATTTTGTACAATTGTGAATGTGCTCACGGATATATGGGGCAAAGGTGTGAATTTAAAGATCTAGATGGATCGTATATGCCTTCGAGGGAAAAATTTACCATCAAAATGGCCAATATTGCTGGCTTTTTTACCTTGACTATGATTCTTTTTGTTTATTTATCCATTTTAATCATCAAATCGCAAAGAGATAAAGAAAGGAGAGGTCATGAGAATACATGAACGAAATGACAATATGGACTATCAAGGTGTAGATTTAAATGGTTATTTATTGTTTCAAAATGCAAATTGGATGTTGTGAATATACTTACATCATCAAAGTTTGATTAATATTAGAAGTGAGGTTATCGATCAATTTCTTTCTGAATTGGGATACCTCTTCTTCGTTCCAATGACCAGTGTCAAGTATTTGCCTGGCCTTTGGACTCGTTTTCGGCAATGGTGGAACCTGAGTGAGTCAACGGATAAATCAATCGCCAAATGGTATATAAAAAGAGAGGATTTGAATAATAACTCTTATTTCGTAACCACGGACAAGTCAGTGCGATTTTTGTGCTACAAAATTTAAAAACTTGTTACATCTCCATCATACCTCAACATTTCGCCAAAGTGGATAACATGATTTAGGTATGTTCACATATTTATTTACAATTTTTTTTGTGTAACTTTCTAACTTTTCCTTTATTTTGAAAATTAGGAAACCCATGTTGATCCACCAAAGAAGAAATTATTAGAAATGCTGCTACGATTGTAATAAAAACAACGAGCTGCTCAATTGGAGATGGAAGAGAGAAAGAATTGGCCTAAACTAGATGCGAAATTGCAACTTATCGAAGCTGAGCGAGATTTTCATCCAAAATCTTTTTTCCCATTGAATCGTGATTTAGAAGTAACGCCAGGTCAAACATAATTGCTCAACAGAGGTTTTTATATTGCTGATCTTCCAGACAACCCTAATCTACTAGAACAAGACGAAAGACGAAAGACAAAAGCTTTCTTCTGGAAATTCTAACGTTGAGTAAGACACTCAAAATTAAGATTATTCAATTCAAAAATTTAGTCCTCAATGTCAATTGAAATAAACTCGATTGATTGCATTGCTCTTCAAATGTAAATAAATGTAGAATGTTATGAGATTTTCAGTAAATCTTAACTGAAATCTTTTATTAAATTTGAAATTAAATTATATATTGCTTTGCTATTTAAATTTATTTCTGGTTCATGAAAATAACGGATTTACTGCAATTTAAAAATTGTGCAAAAATAAACGATGGATAAGAAGGCTCATTCAATAAAGGTCAAGCTTTGGACAAATTCTGATATTTTCTTTAAAATGGACGAAAAAGTTCCGGTAAAAGCTCAATTGGCAGCAATTCCTGGCTGTGTCATATTAAGATCATTTGAAAATGTATGGACATGTCCTATGATAAATGTACCGCCAAAATTCATTTTGATTAATAAGATCGTATTGGAAGTAGCCATAGATTAACATAGGATTGGTCGGCCTGAAGAAGGAAATCATTAACACATAAATAAATATGACTTTTGACATGTATCAAAATAAGATCTGGCGTGCGCCATTGAATTTTATTATTATAGTTCTGAAAAGTACTCGTTGAAACTTTGACATAGACAATTTACGTGATATTTTTTATATAAGATTGTAAATGGTTTATTGGGTTAATCAATCACAATGAAGATGATCAAATTACAATTGATGAAACAGTCGCACGGAATTTATAATAAAATAAGAATTTAATTTAATCTTCGATCTTTTCTGGTGGTGGTCCACATGGTTGAACAAGTTTCTCTGTAAGATTGAAGGTGATCCGGGCTTTGGATTCATTTTCTGCGATTGCGAAGTAATTTATTATATCGAAATGTCCCAAATACGATGCATATGTATCTCGGTGTTGATTAACCAGCCATTCATATTTACTTGAATCAGCATGACCAGTACCAATGTATTTAGATTGTAAATGTTCCAGTTGAGAATGAATGTTATACCTTTCAGTCATCTTGATTCACTTTCCTGTCGCACTCTTTGAGTAATACTATCTGTAATAAATATAAGCATAATTTCAGTTAATTATTACAATATGGATGTTAACTTCGTATCTGTACGCCAAAGTAATCACTTATTTCTTTGCGCTCAATCATAAGTTTATGAAATAGCAACATTTATTGCAAATTTGGTTTAATCTAGGGAATCAAGTGTTTTCGTTTAACAGTGACTTTAACATGGTTAAAGATGGCGTCTATTCCCAAATCAAAACATAATAAAGATTAAATTATTACTCACCTTAAATAGAGAAACAGAAAATATCCGCCACAATAATAAGATCACTTTTACAAGTTAGTCAAAAATGACTTTTCATTTGCTATGAATCACCATAGACATCTTTTGAATTTAAACAACAACTTCTAATGGTAAAGAAAGGCGCGCAATATCAAATGCTAAATTTCATCATTTTATTAAATTCAAATTTTTGTGACTTTCAACATTCAAACATTAATATTTTTTGTCGTTGGTAAATTTTTTAATGTTTCTACCAATCTATAATACTCAAAACCATAGTAAAAATTACACCACTTAATTGTAGAAAATTGAGTTTTAACAAGAACCAATTTCCTCCGTTTATGTTAGCTTTTGTTTCTCCAACTCTCCCCTGTAGATAAAGAATTGAAATGAAAAAATTATTAGATTAATAGATAGATAAATATATTATAGATTATAAATAGATTCATCACCAAATTGTGACACAAATCATCACGTTTACTTACTTCAATTGTAATGAAAAGTCATCTTTCAATTCATCATCATCCCAATTATCATCCCAAATGGTAAATTCTGAATCAGCATCTTTCTCATTCCACTCTAATAGACAGTAAATGGTTAAAGAAGAAAATTAACATCCAAAGAAAACAAAATATTATGAAAATTGATGTAAAATGATCCACAAATGTGAATATTGTCAAAATACATACCTTCAGCTGGAAACTCTTCAAATTCATCATCTTCTTCGAATCCAAGATCGATTTTAGATTTATCTTGAGTCTCCTTTTTGGAATTTTGCTGTTGTTGATTAGTAGACATTTTTATTGAATTCACTAATTATAACTGACGTTCAGAATCGGATTAGAAAAATTTAACAAAATGAGTTAGCCTTTTATACGTCTTGTTAAATTGTGATATGATTTTAGGGACCGTTGACTAATTTTAATGAACTGATGAATCACGTGAACTGTATTGTTTACAAAAACAAAGATGATAATGGAAAGTGTAAATTTTATGTGTTGATATACTCATTTCATCAAAGTTTGATTAATATTTGAAGTGGGGTCATCGGTCAATTCTTTTTGAATTGGGCTACCTCTTCCTCGTTTCAATGACCAGTGTGAAGTATTTGCCTGGGCTTTGGACTCGTTTTCGGCAATGGTGGAATCTGAGTAGGTCGGCAGATAAATCTGCCGGTCAAATGGTGTATAAAGGAGAAGATTTAAATGGTAATTATTATTTCGAAACTATGGACAAGTCAGGACGAATATTTCGGTTTGTTGAGCCCAAAAATTTAAAAACTTCTGACATCCCTATGATACCAGAAATTAACATTTCACCAGAGTGGATAAGATGGTTAAGGTATGCTTATCTTGAATTCAATTTTATTGTATATTTTACTAACTTTTCTTCATTTGGAAAACCAGGAAAACCCGTGAGGAGCCACCAACGGAAGAGGAGATGATTAGAAATGCTGCTATTGCTTTGATTAAAAAACAAAAAGCTGCTCAATTGGAGATGGAAGAGAGAAAGAATTGGCCTGAACTAGATGCTAAATTGCAACTTATCGAAGCTGAGCGAGATTTTCATCCAAAATCTTTCTTCCCATTGTATCGTGATTTAGAAGTAAACCCAGGTCAAACATATTTGCTCAATAGAGGATTTTATATTGCTGATCTTCCAGACAACCCCAATCTGCTGGAACAAGAATCAAGACAAAAGCTTTCTCCTGGAGAATCTAAAGACGCAAAAAGCACGGAAGACACTCAAAAATAAGATTATTAAATTAAAAATTTAGTCTACAATGTCAGTTGAAATAAACTCGATTGATTGCGTTGCTCTTCAAATGTAAATAAATGTAGAATGTTATAAGATTTCCAGTAAATCTTAGCTAATGATCTAATCTTGCTTTAGTCTTTTATTGAATTTGAAATTAAATTATGCAATTGCTTTGTAATTTTGTCTATTCCAGATTATTAATAGAAGCATGAATCAAAATCCGGATACTTTTAAGACCGAGCTCTGGATCAGGTACCAAATTTGATATTTACTTTTGAATAGCCGAATAAGTTGCGGTAAAAGTTTATTGTTTCCTTTCTCTGTGTACTGGTAACCATTTGGAAATTTAAAATGATTAAATTTGAAATCAAAAGCAGTTTATACTTGGTTAAATTAATATTATGATCATTAATCATGATTACTTCTGCTTTGGTTGCAAGTAATTAGTAACCAGTGGTTGCTATTTAGAAAAGGTATCGATCCTGATATCCGATCCTGATTGACTCGCATATGGTTTTCTCCATGAGTTTCCATGTTTATGTTTTTTACTCGAATTTAACTGTAAACTTTTATGTAAATAAATTATGAACTGTGCAACCCGAACTTAATTTTATGTGATTCTGTGTCTGCTGAGTAAAAGTGACCATCTCCGTTGTAATCATGTCGAGTGATAAAAATGGAAACCAACAAAAGCAGAAAGAGTCCGTCAAACCAGGACTAAATAGTCAGGGAAAAAACGATTCAAATAATGAACCTAACTCCAAAGATCCAGTGACTGAGGAGCATTTGAAAAATTTTCCTGAACGTCGTGGAGGTTCGATATACCATACAAGTTTACTTAGCGATTATAAGTCTCAAAGGGAAATGTGCGAATACCAAGTACTGTCTGTAATCAAGAATTGTAAGTCATGTACCCAAATATTTAACAAGTTTATTCTCATTTGTGTTTTTTTTGTGTCATTTATTTTAAATAGATCCATTGATCAAACTCTTGGAACGGGCTATGAAGGCTCATGGGTGGTAATTATCTTGTTAAGCTAGTCATCTATGAAAATCTGCAAGTGAAATAATTTGTTGAAATCTTCCTCATTAGTGAACTTGACTATCGGCGTCATTTCAGCTGTGAACCATGTGTTGGTAAAATGACTGGAGGATATGATATTTTTTTCAATCAAATTGTTGTCTGTTCCAACAAATATATGAGTAAAGGACAATTTATGGGAACAATCGGTCACGAGATGATTCACATGTACGATGCATGCCGAGCTAAACTGGATTTTACTAATCCCGAACATGTTGCTTGTACTGAGGTATTTAATGAACATTTTATTTGCATATTTAGCTTATTACTAATTCTTTTGAAATTTCCAAACAGATTCGAGCAGCTAATCTGATGCATTGTTCCATCCCTGGATCAATTTATAAAGGCACAACTCCTCTGTATCGTTGGAGTGATACACAAAAGGTTAATATATTTCACATCAGTTTATCAGTGTATTGATTTCCTTCTTCGCAATTTTGATTCTTTTTCTAATCAATCGATTTCTATTACTTTTGTATCCTAGGAATGTGTCCGAGAAAAGGCTTTTCTATCTCTAATAGCCTCGCTCCCAGAGCTAGATCACTCGGAAGCGTATAAAACTATCGATAAAGTATTTGAAAGATGCTACAATGATATGGATCCATTCGGACGACATATTCAAAACTTTAAAGATTCTTTATATGCATACCGTGAACGTTTCCTCTATGGGTATCCTTAATCTAATTAAATTTGTTACAAATTTTTAATTTAAGTAACGGCTTAATACAAGTAATGTTAGACTATGCCAAGAGTGTTAGAGCATAAATTCTGAGTGAGTTGTATCAATTCTGACCGTGTATTTAATAAAGGTAGGAAAATATTTCAATAAGATTTTTGTTTATTATGCATGTTATAAAATACGTCTGTGACTGTGATCAAGTCAAATGTTTTTAGTTAGCGTAAGCGTTTGCGTAAGAGTTTGCGTTAGCTTCACAATCGTCACTTTGGGGGACAAAAGGAGGTGAAGCGAAAGGATCGGTACATCTAGGTGGTGATGAGTCGAATGATTTACAAACTAAAGGCTTTGCACAAACGGCTGTTGGTGGACTCCCTCGGAATCGATTCTCACAAAGATCACCTTCTTGTAATGGAGCGAGACAGGCATTGCAGCAACCACAGAATCCACCTTTGGGTACAAAAACTTTACCGTCTTTATCGCAATCTGCTTGTGATCCTGGATTTATACATCTAACAGTGTCACAAACATTGGGTCTACAAACGATTGCAGTGGATACACCAATGGTTACAGTTAATATAACACAAACTAAAAATGTTTTCATGATGATTGTTTTAACTTTAATAGACTGAAAGCAAATAATTACAAATTTTCCTTGTACTCTGTTGATTGTTTTCTGATTGTTTAGAAACTAGTTTTTTTACTCTTCCAACATGGCTTTATAATAACGATGAAACTAATTTAGTCACCAAAGCTTTCAAAGGCGGTACCAAAATTTACTTGATTAAGATGTTACGCGTTAAATTAATAGGTTTCATGTTTAGTCATTGATTCTGTTTACTTGCTTGTCTGACAATACATTTTGTATGAAAATGTTTTCCACTTGTTATTTGCACATTGAAGTATTGAATCGTTTTTGAAATTAATCGTCAAATTATTTGACAACAACGCAATTAATCTAAGTAAAGGTAGATACAAATTACACTGTTAAGCAACAATCTAACTGATGGTTACCAGTTTTTCAGTGATTAATATGACTAAATTAATTTGTTTTGCTGTTTGTTCATGCTTCAGCTTAATGGCTATAGAATGTGTTCTTGTTGTTGAACACAAAATCAAACAGTCTCTTTGGTTTCCAAATTAGTATGAAATTTTTCATTTCTAATTATATTGTCTATCGATCTTGACAGTTCTATATTTATATAATCGATTTTGTAATATTGTATGACACTTATCAATGATATCATTGAACGATCAAATAATAACGTTTGTTTGATACAAAAATCAGTAAAACCCTTTGAATAAATAACAAAGTGTTTTGTTTACTCTTTTATTGAAATGTTTCTTTTCAAGCAATTTCAAGTATTTAAACAGAGTTTTATTAAGTTTCAATTTCACACTCACCTTAATGATTTGTAATATTTCATTGTTACATTTTATTGTTGATCTACATTGCTCTATGGTCCAGATTGATTGTTGACAAATCTGTAAAATAGCAATCAGAAATGGCAATGTCAGCAATCAAAAAATAAATTTGAAAATACACTTCGCTTGTAATGTCTCGATGATTGTTCCAGTCTTTTCATTTTTGATTGTTGGTTAGAGACGAGATCAAGATGCCTTATAAAGACAGGTTAAATCTTACTATTGGTGCATTCAATGTTAGTAATACAAATCAGGGTTTAAATAATGGATTAATTGATTTTCTTGAATTTACAGTTTGAATTTTCAAAAATGTTTCACGAGGAAGATGGTCAAGTGATTCCTGATTTGCGTAACTTGAAGGAACTACTGGGAATAATTGGTAATTTTGGTAACTTTGAGTAAGTAAAAAAATTTGAATATATTATGATGAATTCACCGTCAAATTTAATCTCAATTAATAGGATCACCTTGAAAGCAGCTAAGGAAGATCGGATTGGTCAGGCTGAAAATGGAAATGATTACCAGACAGGAGTTCTTGGTATGTTACAACGAAGGGTGAGTTGTTTCGACTCAATTGGGCTAAATATAAATCCATGATAAATATATTTCATTTCGATCTTTCGAACTAGAAATATTTAAAAGCAGAATTGGTGAAATCCATCAAAATTCTAGCGATTGAACTCTGTTTAAATCATGTTTAGGTTGACATAAATCAAATATCAATCGTATCAGCATACGATAGTTTAACTGAAAATCATTTAATTGAAAAGAGGAAGACTTTTTTAATTCAGACCAGTTGCTTGCAATCAACTTGCAAATTAAGATCTGATATAATACATAGCATGGTTTTTTGATCAAAGTAGTTGATCCATAGGAATAAACAAATGTTTCTTTATCTTGAGTTTATAATTTTTGCATTTACGATCCAAAAAATTAGCGTTATTATCAATGGCAGTCCTTGGTAAGCTTAATATTTGGTTTCTGAAGAATCACATTTCTTGATCAGCTAGAAAAGACAGAAAAATCAAATTAACAATAGTGACTATTGAACGTTAAGTTGGTTAAAATAAACCAGCAAAAAATGGTAAATATCATAACAGTTGAGCATTGTTTGATCAAATGATTGATTAAGATCATTGACTACTCTTAACTCTTAAACAATATGATTAATAGATGTCTGTTAATACCTGTTGGTGTATATTGACCGCCATTAGATCTTTGACTTTCCTTTCGGTAAACATAATAACAGAATCCGAGTGTCAATGCAAGAGCAATCACAACAGCTATTGAACCAAAAATGATACCAACCACTTGATTTGCGCTGAATGAACCTTTCAAGTAAAACAGTTGTTAGTTTGTTTCGTTGATTGTAGTTATTAATCAACTTACCTCGCCTTTCACCATCGAAGCTTGTATAAGGATCATAAGCTCCTTGGCTGTATGATTGGTGAATTAAGGATGCAACTATTGAAGTAAAAGATTACAGATTAATGCTGGATAATTGTTTCATCAAATTAATATTTTCAACACTAATTAACATACCTAGAATTGCGATTATGAAAGCGTGATGAACCATTCTTTTAGTCATTTCTTGATCATATTATGATGTAAATATCCGACACAAAATTTCAATAATCAGTCAAAATGCTTTTGAATCAATTGTTCCAAATCATTCAAGACTATGTAATTCTGATGCTGTTGCTTCGTAACCAGTTGATAAGAAATGATAACAACCATAAAACTTTAATAACAATCATGATTCACGACAATAAGGTAATAAATGGAAAAATATTATTCATCTCATTTTATGCGTTTTGGGTTCATTTTGCCTTGTAAATAAAAGAGTAAATACAAGATATTATTGAGGAGATTACCAGTCAAGATTAATGCGATCTTTAATACAAAGTGACTTACAGTTGCTTTACGCTCTTGTTATAACATATGTTTTGACTCAATTTAATCGTGTTTTGATGATTGATTTCATCTGATGGGCCTAAAACAATTTAGCTTAATGTAAGCTATCGAGATAAAGGTTAATATTTTGTGATTGTTTGGCTTTAAATGGTCGATGCTTTTCCTCTCATTTAGGAAATTGACATTTGCTTCTTACCATTGCCATTGGATATTCCGAATGCTCCTGGTTACTTCAGTCCCGTAATCCATGATGATGCTTATTACATCTACAGCTTTCCTGAAACGTCCTCAAATATCACTCAGAATATTGGGAAAAGCCTGGAGTCGATTGATATCTCAATCTGGTTTGCGATTATTGGAATCACTTTTCTCCTTGAACTGTTCCTTCAATACTTGCCAAATCTGAATCAATTCAAGAGGCCTAAGCAAGTTAAATGCGGTAATTTCGTGTCTAATGTAAATGAAACATTGGCTAACATTGGTTCCACTTTATTCAACCAATATCTTCCTGGTCGGTCAATCATTCGATCAACTCAAGTAATTGGTATAATGTTGATTACAATGGTATTGAGTGCTGCCTTCAGTACCAATGTTATTGTTGGTGATGATGAAGAAAAGATTGAAACTTTGAAGGATGTCGTTAAGCAAAATAAGAAACCATTCTTCATTGAAGGTGAATCAATGGCTGAGCTTTTTCAAGAAGGTGTAAACCCAGATTATAAAGCTGTTTACAAAATGGCAGTTCGTGAAGGGACTCAAAAGCCAATTCCACTCAGTTCATTGGACCTTTTCTACAACATGAACCATGGCATTGCTTACTTCTGTTCAAATGAAATTGCCAGAGCAATTACAAAAATATGCGAAGCAATGGCTTTAACAGTCCCTGAAAATCAATACAAATCCATGAAACCATTTCATCGAGCATTGACAGCTTTCTTGATCAATCCAGTAAATCATTCCATTGAAATTAAGAGGAGGCTACATAATTTGTAAGTTGATTTGAATTGGTTAGCCTATGGCTATGTTTACATGATTCATTTTTCTTATCCTTTACAATTCGTTATGACAGAGCCATCTCGCAAATCCAGGGACAAATGATCATTCAGAGTGTAAGAAACATTATCAATGAACTGTTGGTGAAATCATATTTACGTATCAGTCCTCATAAAATGATCATTACTAAAACCGCATCAGGAGATGACGCTCGCACATTTTCCCCTTTGAGTTTATTTGGATGTAAAAATGTCATCAGAATTTGGACTTATTTGATATCAATAACAGTCTTGGTTCAATTTCTTGAAAGCGCCATTAGTTGGATTACTAAGAAATGTGATTCAACTTCGAGACAAAATTACTGGAAAAAAGGAAGACAAACCTTTTATTGAACAATTAAGCATGGAAACTGAACAAAATAGAAACATTGTACTTTCTAGTCAACAGCACAATAAATTTCATCTAGCAACCAAACAATATTGTTTCAAGTTTATTTTTGATTTTCCATAAAAAACTCATACTAACTAACAATAAGAATGTAAGAATCGGTGTCAGATGAATTTTCAAAATAAAAATTTATTCAAAAAATATGAACTTAACTTATTTGAAAGACTAATCTGAGTTCAAAGAGATCAATTTCATGAGTATTAAAGGAGAAAAACTCCAATCAGTTAAACAGTCGATTAGTACGTGTAGAAGACAGAATTTGAAAAATGATAAATTTAGCATTTGATATTGCGCGCCTTTCTTTACCATTGGAAGTTGTTGTTTATTTTCAAAAGGTGTCTTTTCTGGTTATTCATTGTAAAATAATTTCTAACTTGTAAACAAAAAGTGATCTTGTTATTGTGGCGGATATTTTCTGTTTGTCTATTTAAGGTGAGTAATAATTTAATCTTTATTATGTTTTGTTTTGGGAATAGACGCCATCTTTAACCATGTTAAAGTCACTGTTAAACGAAAACACTTGATTCCCTAGATTAAACCAAATTTGCAATAAATGTTGCTTATTTCATAAACTTATGATTGAGCGCAAAGAAATAAGTGATTACTTTGGCGTACAGATACGAAGTTAACATATCTATATTGTAATAATTAACTTAAATTATATTTATATTTATTACAGATAATATTACTCAAAGAGTGGGACAGGAAAGTAAATCAAGATGACTGAAAGGTATAACATTCATTCTCAACTGGAACATTTACAATCTAAATACATTGGTACTGGTCATGCTGATTCAAGTAAATACGAATGGCTGGTTAATCAACACCGAGATACATATGCATCGTATTTGGGACATTTCGATATTATAAATTACTTTGCAATCGCAGAAAATGAATCCAAAGCCCGGATCACCTTCAATCTCACAGAGAAACTTGTTCAACCATGTGGACCACCACCAGAAAAGATCGAAGATTGAATCAAATCCTTATTTTTATTCTGGACTCCATGCGCTTTTTCCATCAATTGTAATCAATCCATCTTGATTGTTATTGATTAATCCAATAAATCACTCACAATCTCACAAATCTTATTTTGATACATGTTAAATGCCATATTTATATAAATGATCTCCATCTTCAGTCTGACCAATCCTATGTTCATATTTACTTTCAATATTATCTTGTTAAACAAAATGAATTTTGGCGGTACATTCATCATAGTATTTTTATATTGAAATTTACTTGCTTAAGTTAACTAAATGGCTGCTCTTTTTTATTTCGATTCGGCAAACCCGATCAATGAAGCTTGCAGCAACAATTTCATGGTTATTTCTTGTTTAAATATCTGCCATGTAATTTGTGACCGGATTGAGAACTTCAGATTTTTTGAGTTCTCTTTAAAGATAGACATTCATAGCACGCCACAGGAAGAAATCGCATGAGTTGAGATTGAGGCTATAGTATGGCCAGTATACTTCATGATTCTGCACCAGACTTTGTATTCAACAGAAAGCAAACATTCAAGGTGATAAAACTGAAGCATGAACAAATTAATTTAGTCATATTAATCACTAAAAAACTGGTAACGATCGGTTAGATAGTTGTTTAATTGTGTAATATGTAACATTTACTTAGATTAATCAAATAAATTGCGTTGTTGTCAAATAAATTGGCGATTTATTTCAACACGGTTCAATACATCAATGTGCAAATAACAAGCAGAAAAACATTTTCATACTAAATGTATTGTCAACCAAGCAATCAAACAACAGAATCGATGACTAAAAATGAAACCTATTAATTTAACGCGTAACATCTTAATCAAGTAAATTTTGGTACCGCCTTTGCAAGCTTTGTTGACTAGTTTCATCGTCATTATAAATACTTGTACATGTTACATGTTGGAAGAGTCAAAAAATTAGTTTCTAAACAATCAGCAAGCAGTTAACAAAGTATAAGGAAAATTTGTTGTTATTTGCTTTCAGTCTATTAAAGTTAAAACAATCATCATGAAAACATTTTTAATTTGTGTTATATTAACTGTAACCATTGGTAAATCCATTGCCATTGTATGTACTCCTGATATTTGTATCAGAACCAGTTGTACTGGCCCAAAAACAGAAACAGATTGCGATGACGGTAAAGTTTTTGTGGCCAATGGTGGATTCTGTGGATGCTGCAATTCCTGTGTTACACCATTAAAAGAAGGTGATCTTTGTGCTAATCTATTCCGAGGATCTCCACCAACATCCATGTGTACCCCTCCTTTGGTTTGTAAATCGTTCGACTCATCACCACCTAGATGTACCAATCCTCACGCTTCACCTCCTTTTGTTCCCATTTCTGAAAATTGTGGAGCTGCTGCAAACGCTCACGCCAACTAAAACACAGACGCTGACTTAATCACAGTCATAGACGTCTTTTATAATATGCATAATAAACATGAAGCTTATTGAAATATTTTCCAACTTTTATTAATTACACGGTCAGAATTGATAAAACTCACTCAGATTGTATGATCCATTAAGGCGCCACCATAGACGAAGACGAGTTCAATGTTCAGGCAATTGAAGATGAGAGAAACAATTCAATTGCAATGTTAAGTATCTGTTCTGGTAAACGTTTTCTGGTTTATGTTTAAATTATAATAATAAATGCAAAATACTTGGACTGTAAATATTAACTGTTAATACAATGTGTGTGTGCTTGAGCTTTATAAGGTGATTGAAATTTAAATCACAAGTCATTACTGAATTAATTGTTAATCGTTGTGGAGAGCTGAAGCATTTTATTTGACAAAAAAGTGTCGATGCAAAGGAAGAAGAAAAAGACTTCGATTTTCGAGTTATTAAGAGCTGATAAGACTAAAGACTTTGTTGGCTTGTAGGGACGTAGAAAGTACGTTCATTTGTGCAATTGCGGTGTTTCTCCGATCGAAATAACTCGAGAGAATCGCGTCCAAAGTTAAAACTTCGATTGCATTTTGTACAGTTATGGTCATAGATTTTTGAACCTTACTTATGCTTAGCATGTAAATTATAATGGTCAATCATAAAATGCACTAATTTTGGTGAATATAATTTTCTGTTTTTATACGAATCATCATTTCGATTTTCGTTTTAAAGTTCTTTCGTCCAGCAACGGGAATAGCTAAAGAACTAAAACTTATTTTTCATCGACAAAAATTGTATGTTAACTCCATCAATCACAAAACTCTGTCAATTTATCGATAATTTACTAGATTTTGGGCATTTGTCTTAAAACTTTGAGCCTCGATATTTCGAAAATGGTATCATTTATTATCATCAATCTTTCGTTAAATATGCCATTTCCTTATGCGCGATGATAAAATAAGTCTGAATGCTAGAGACTTTAGTACCAACCTACTGAACCAACACACACAAACGGATGAAGCTGCAAAAAGCATTTACTATGTTACTAACTAGCATAAGTATCTTTATAAATCAAGCAATAACCTGACAACGGTAATAATAAGTGCTATAACTTTTCGATTATACTCTTTAGTGACCTTAGACTGCCGTATGTTATAGAGGATAGTAAGGCAATATATTCAATGAAAGAGTGGTGATCATAAGTGATACCATTTTCGGAATATCGAGGCTCAAAGTTTTGCAGCCAATGTCCAAAATCTAGACAACTAGCGACAAATTGACGCAAATTTTTAGTCGTTGATGTTCACCAACCATACTTGTCGAGCAGAAATTAGTTTCAGCTCTTTAGTTATTTCCATTGTTCGAAAAAAGAACTTTAAACCATAAATCGAAATGACCGAATTTACAGAGCTAGAAAGTTATATCCGCCAAAATAAGTTTATTTTCCCATTTAATATGAAAAAGTTAAACTCTGAGCTTCAATAAGATTCCAATATCTATATCCATAACTGTACAAAATGCAATCGAAGTTTCAACTTCGAACAAGTTCGAACACGATTTTCTCGAGAACTAAGCATCGTAGAAACTTGGAAGTCGCAGAATTGAATTGCGAATAGCTCATTCAATGTAGCCGCAGCCTAATAAATTGCCTTAAAGCAACAAAAGCCCAAATATTGGCATTTATATTTCAACCAAAAGAAGAAACCAGAAGATGTTTGCTAGAAAGATACTTAATACAATACTTTTGCTTCTTCTGCTTTTGTTTTATTATTTCTTATGCTCTTTGTAGCATCGCCAGTTTGTTTATGTTGGTAAACGAGGCGGGTACCAACATCTTTAGTATTTATTCATATTTTATTATGGCGCATAATTCAGTGGCATATTAAAGGAAGGAATGATGATCATAAATGTTATAATTCTCGAAATATCGAGCCTCAAAGTTTTAAGACAAATGTCTAAAATCTAGTAAACTATCGATAAATTGACAGAGTTTTGTGATTGATGATGTTAACAGACAATTTTTGTCGATGAAAAATAAGTTTAAGCTCTTTAGCTATCCCCGTTTCTCGAAAAAAGAACTTTAAAACGAAAATCGAAATGACCGATCATACGAATACAGAAAATCATATCTACCAAAATAAGTGCATTTTCTGATTGATAACTATAAGTTACATTTTGAGCATCAGTAAGGTGTGAAAATCTATAACCATAACTGTACAAAATGCAATCGAAGTTTTAACTCTGAACGCAAATTTCGTCAAAACTATAGATCATAGAAATTTTTGAGTAGCACGAATAAATCAAGATTTTCTTGTTCTATGTATTTGCAACCTAATAAATAACCTAAAATCAAGAGAAGTCAAAGTATCCGCATTTATACATTTGTAAACCAGAAACCAGAATAGGTTTACCAGAAAAGCAGCTAATAATGCAATACTGTTGCTTTCTTCCTTTTCATTTCTCAAATCAACATTATTTTGGGTTAAACCATCGCAAGTTACATTGGCATAATTAGTTTGACGACAAATTATATGACCATGACTGTACAAAAAGCAACCGAAGTTTAAACTTTGAACGTGATTTTATGCAAAAACTGTCAATGTTACAATTGTCTCATTTTTATGTCCCTAAAAGCTCGTTTAATTTGCTAGTGAGTATATTATGTTTAGTACTTTTTTGTAACCCTTTTGCGTGAAACTTTGCTTGAACTTTCCATAGCGTAATGAAAGTAAAGTTGATCAAATTATAAAGATTTGTGTATTAATTTGAATTTAGTTTAATTGATGCAATTAAAAGCTTATAAATAGCATAAAATTAACAAAAGTTACTCAAGTCTCAATGGAAACAACATTGAATCTACTTGGGCATACAACACTCAATCATTAATACTTGATGATTCGACCAACATTAATGTGTACAACTCCTTTAATTTGTAAATCATTCCACTCATCATTCCCTAGATGTACCGATCACTTTATTCACCTCCTTTTGTTCCCATATCTGAAAACTGTGGAGCTACCGCAAACGCTTACGCCAACTAAAAACGTTTTCACTTGACCACATTCATAGACGTTTTTAATATACGCATTAAACACCAAGCTTATTTAAATATTTCTCAAGCTTTATTAATAAATCGACTGAATTGAAACAAATCACTCAGACTTTTTAACGTAAAGAGTCAAACTCAAAGAGCTATTGTGCTATTTTCATTTGATTTAGTTGAAGATTTCTTTGAATCTTGAAGCTTGAGACTGTGGGTTATTAGGGCGATCTATTGATGGTCAAACTAGCAGTTAACTTGGCCTGGAACGGATAAAAACATTGTTAAGTTACTCTACAAGTCTTTTTTGATCTGAGGATAAGGTCTGGTTAATTTATGAGAAATAGTGACTTCGGACTTGTGTATTCATAATTCATCTATCTGGCCTGCAGCCTAAATGCAGCCCAAAGTCTTCATTTAAGTCCCAAAAGGTCAAAAACTGCGATTTTCAAACAGAATAAATTTATTTGTCAAAGATTTTTATTTTTGTCTACAGTTTATTAAAACTAATTACAAATTTTTCATTTTAACGAAAGGGATAACAATCTATTAGGTTGGATAAAAGAAACCAGATTTATTATAATACTAAACTACTTTGAAACTTCAGTTTCGTTGCTTTTGTGTTAGAAATTAAAGAAAATTTTCATAATTTAATTGTTATTTATCACAAATAATTTGCAATAAATTTGTAAATTATGAGTTCTTGCCAAAATAAAGCCAATCCTCTGATATTGGATCTAGATTAGGTTCTACGAACACCACGAGATGGTGTTAGCCTTATTACAAAAAAGGCGTAAGTGGAATCATCTGTTCAAGTTTCAAATTTGCGTCATTTGTTTCAATTGCTATCGTTTGTTTAATTTGAATATCAATCTTCGACAAAACATGTCTAACAATCAACAACCACAAAATTTTAAAAAGGATACTACGAACAAATCTAAAATTGATCTCGGATTTGAAGAGGATGATGAATTTGAAGAATTTCCAGCTGAAGGTTTGTATCTTTCATGTACCTTTGTACCTAATATTCGAATACTTCTTCCTATTTACTTATTTTTCATGTTTTTTTTGACAGAATGGAATGAAAAAGATTCAGATCAGGAATTCACCATTTGGGATGACAATTGGGATGATGATGACATGAAAGATGATTTTTCCATGCAATTAAAGTAAGTATAAATGATGAAAATCATAAACTTATTGACTATGATAATATCGGTGCCAATAGATCAATTGATTTGTTTCCTTTCTTTTTTTAGAAGCGAATTGGAGAAACAAAAGTTGGTTTAACTACAGCAATGAAATATTTCGACAACAATTTTCATCTCAACAACAACAATATCTCTCAAGTGTTTGAAATTATCATAACTTCATCATTCGATCAGTTTAAATAAACATTTTATTGAAACAAAAATAAATCATTTGTTCTTACGGTTAGATCAAGTTTTTATCGATTCATCTATAATTTACATAGATGTTTCATTCAAAAGTGAAAATACTCAATTATTATTACTTCTAGCGTCATTTAGTTGTATTTCGTACTCAAATCACATTAGACTAATGTAAATTTGATATCTCGTTACTTCATCTAAAATATATGGCTTGTCACACTGAGCTGTTACACTTGTTTGAATTAAAATATTACCAACACTATGTTAGCATATCCACTGTTGAGCCATTTTCATAGTTAAAAGACTGAAATTAAGACTGGGCGCGAACGTTTTGTTTTGATTTAAATTTTGGATTTGAAATAGACAGTTAATATTTAAAACTGGATGCTTTAATAAAATTAAATTTCATTGAAATGGTAAATTTTACACAAAATTGTCATAATTAAAGTCATTATGATAGTAAAATTGATTCTCAAAGAAGAAGCATTATTGCCTAAGTAAACTCCTTCTTCAGAATAGACGACAGTATCATCTGTTAGAACTTGAAGATCAAACTTGGTGTTAGTTGTATTGATTACGCCAGTTTCCGATGTAAAGGCCAAAGGTGATGCCCAAGTACACCTTGATTCGCCAAGCTGTTGACGGTACAATTGTTTCGAAACAGAAGAGGTCCCATTACCATGAGCTAATATGTTGGCAGACAAGTATCCATCTTCACCAAAGTAACAGGTAAACATGATTTCTATTCCAGATGGATCGATCAAAATAACTGAGGCCTGACTCGGAGGTGCAGTGTCTTTAGTGACTTGTAAAAAGTACTCAACGTGGTCACTTTGTTTAAAGGTGAGTACGAAGTTTTCATTACCATGGACTTTGTAGCAACACTTGAGAAACTTGACTTTATAAATGGGAAGTTCACTCGTATCTTCAGCAACTGTTACTTTTTTTTCTCCATATTTAAGGACGATTGCCAGGGAATTATCATTAATCAAGTCAACTGGTTTCTTGTGAATTGTTGGCCAAATATCGTCATCAGCATTGAAAACCCAAGTACAGGATAAAACATCATTTGAATAGGATGATGTTCCGGTAACATGTTCAACAGCATCTTTAACGACTTTGCAACTGGTCGATCCAGAAGAGGGTTTATAACAGGAATAGGCCGTCGCAAGTCCTGATGGATCTTGGAGATCAATTGCAATTGTTTTGGTCGCTTTGGGTTCAATACTGTATCCAGTCAAAGTCAGCTGAATGTATTCATTTGGGTCATTTTTTTGAATTACAGTGAACTTGGCAGTGACCAGATTATTTTTAGCACAATCCCCAGAACCAGAAGCTGAAATACAATAAGTCTTACTCATGCAATCTTCATTACACGAATTACTTGCATTAATTAAATGAAATGTTGAAAAATATGAGAGGTAAGAGACGACGACGGAAAAGACCATTTTTTCAAATTTAAAAACCATGATAATGATAATCAATTTCAATTACAATTTTGAGATTAAGATACAATTCAACAAAAGTGAAACAGTTTAGCTTATTGTTAAATTGGTTTGCTAAACATTTATTGGGATGCTAAGAAGGATTTTGTAAAAGAGTCGAGCTTCAATAACAATTAAAGTCAATGAACATCAGATTATCTAATTATAATATACAGAGCTTAATAGCTAATTAGACAGTTTTAATTTGCAGATTTTTCCGGAACTAACAATTTAAGTATTCTAAGAGTTTTCTGTTTTTCGTTTTTCTTGGAAATTCGCAAAGCAAGAGTGTTTAATTAGCTGTTACGCCCTGTATATAATTATGTATTTACTGATTTATTGTAGCAGCCTAATGACGCTGTGAAATTAACTTACCCTTGATACAATTTGAAACCAAGTCAATTTGATAATTTAGATACTTTTTTTCCATGGCTGTCATCATTCTTATTCAATCAATAATCAGTTCTAATTGAGCTTTAGTATAGTCAATTTCATAATAATTTTTGATATTTTCAGAAATTTTAATCAAATATTTACCATTGACACAAATTAAACCGCAAACTCTCTGTTTAACCAGGCGGTTTTGATGAAATTTTAATAAGAAATATAAAAAGGTTTCAACTTGGCAATGATTTGTGTTTTTGATTTTCACCCTGAAAGTTGACAAAATGTTCTCACGTTCAAATTATTCAGTTCTATTATGTTTGTTACTTCTAGTTGCAGGAATTCTCGGAGATCCTGATTGTGAAGATTCCTCAGAAGATTCCATGGAGGATTCAAATGAAGAAACTAACCCTTCTAAACCAGAGCGAAACCCATCACGGGGTCCACCATACGGACTGCCACATGGACATAATCCAGGAAGACCTGGTGGAAGACCTGGTGGGAGGCCAGGAGGAAGGCCAGGAGGAAGACCAGAAAGACCAGGAGGTGAAACACAAGAAAGACCAGAGAAAGGAACTGGAAGGCCATGGAGTCCAAGCGATGGAGGTAGAAGGCCATCGAATGGAACAGAATGTAAGCCTCCCAAGTACGAAATGACCAAAGAGTTGTGTCAATGTATGGATAAAAAGATCGCTGAATGTGCAAGTCAACTTAAATTAAAAGTAGATGAAAGAAAGTGGTAGTAAATATTAATCCACAAATTTACACGCAAGTTCAACAAAATGATGCTAAGGGTTAAGAATTGACAAATTTTATTAAAACATTTTCTAGAAAAATGGTCATTTGACTTTTGCTGTTGTCCATAAATGTTTATCAAATATTATAAAAGTCTCATGTACAAATTTGTACTTTCTTGTAATACTTAGAATAATGGCGATTATTCACATTAAATGATTGAAATGAACCTTGTTTTGAAGTTGTTGATATTTTCGTTTATGTAAATTTAAAGTTTGCTATTAATAAAGTACATTTATACAGAGTTGTTTGGTTTTAAAGCGGGAACATGAACAAGTAATATTTATATGAATCATTTGTTGGTTCGCTGTTGCTTTGACAATTTTGTGATTGTATTGTATCTTTATTATTTGTTACTTTTTGATTCATAATTGAGGAATGAGGATGATCCGTAGATTTGAATATGAACAGGAAACAGAGATGAGATCGAGATGGAAGATGCATCGATATGCTCGATTAAATGATCAACTATACAATTTGTAAGTGATGACATTAACAGTGAAACTTAATTGCAGTTCCCTTTGGGCTCTCCATTGTTCATCGTTTGTTCTCTTGTCTTTTTTCCATTTGATTGAATACAATGGTTTTTTTACAATCAAATCAAAATATAAATCTATAATTTTGGTCTTTTACATATAGCAAAAATAAAAAAATGGCATCCAAATTAGCCTTTTTTAACGTAGGGAATGAAATTGATTAAATTTTTCATGATCTGGTCTTTTTTAGTTGCAATGTTTAATTTCCTTTGAGAAATAAATTGTTGATTGATTGATGTTTCTTTTGTTTGATAATTCACCATTTTTTGACGAATCATTCCAAACATTAAAATTGGCTTAAATTGCAATAAACTAGGAATGAGATGAAACCAGAGTCAACCACAACTTCGCTAGGTTACAATCGATTCTTTGGTTGAGGCCATGGAAGAAACGGGACAATTGTAACACAGCTTGTGTGGCCAAAAAAGTTAATCAATATACTGAACATAGTTTTCGGGTATCAGGCCAACTTTACCATTATAAGTTCCTTCTAGCCAGCCTGGTTCTCTAGAAGGACGAACTGTAAAGGAAACAAAAAGAGGTAAATTAATAAATTAAATTTGAATAAGCAATTTATTTTCATTAGGCTCACCATTAAATATAAAAGTGTTTGGTTCAAAGGTTAACTCGGAAGCATTTTCACCAACACACGCATAAAGTGTTCTAACTTTACGACCAGTTGGAGTTTCATTATTGCTATGAGGAGATGAACCACAATTGGATGGATAATTGTTGCTGTTAAATGAGTGTTGAGACGCAGATTGTTTCAACTCCCCACCAACACTACTACTGATACTACCACCGCCACTTCCACAGGCATTAAAAGATGATGATATCAATGTATTAGATGAAGGTGATGAACGTGGACTATTAGATTGAGGTTGTGGTCCTACCAGCGAAATGTTGTGTTGACCTTAATTTCATGAGAAGACAAAAAGAAAAAAAAGGATAAATTAGACTTTGATTGTTGGACAATAATGAACTATACAAAGAAAATAATGTAATCATGACACTAATTGATTGACAGGTCAATTGTGGGTTAAAATTTAGATCAATTTTAGAAACAAACATTAAGTTTAAAGTGTATCTGCACTACATGATCATTGGCCTAAGAAAACAAAACGCATACTTAAAATACTGATGATGACAGTTTTGGAGATCAAAGAAAGCTATTATTCAGGTAGTTAGCGACCCAAAAGTGCCAGAAATACGTAAATAGAAAAACTAAACTAAACTAAAAATGCTTCAATTATTAACTCGATGAATAATCAAGAGACTGAAAACATAAAAAATGACTAATTCAAGGAGGAAAGATTAAACCTAAAATCTCAATGAAAATTATCAGCAAAGAGGATATAAATCACAAACTAAACTGAAAAAATTCATTGTATTCAATTCATTTTGTTAATGAGAATCGGAAATTGTTAACTACTCAGAAGAGCTTATTCTGAAAGGAAGTTGTCATTGATTAGATATAATAAGCAAGAAAATTTTAGTTGATTGCCTGGAGAAAGTAAATAAATTTGCAAATATGAATTGTTCACTAGAGTACTGAACGTCTCAAATTTCAGGCAAGCTATAGAGATTAAACCAGGAAAACAGTTCCAATTTATTTCAGAGCATGGCTTGTGAGTTTACCTTCCGACGCTGATGAAAGTCTTGGTTTTATTGGATTGTTATCCAAATTATGTTGAATTATATTTGGTTGACTATTCCAAGGATTGAAAACTGCTAAAGGACGGGCAGATCGATTGACTTGAGGTCCATTAGGATTTGAAATGGTGGGTAATCGATGAGGTGTTTGTTGGTACACATTTGGATGAGATGGATATGATGTGATCGCAGATGGAGGATGAGAAGTTGAATTTGAATTGAACATTGTTGGTCGAACAATTGGTCTATATTGTACTTGTTGGGACAATTGGTCATGACTACTACTTCGATGAACTGAACTGGAAATTAATCCACCTCTTGAAGGTACAGTGGCATAAGTTCCGGAAAGATTAACCGAGGTTGGATCATGATAAGGAGCGACATTTACTCTCATGTATAAATTATCGTTTCCTCTATTGTTGGTTGAATCAATCATCTCTGGCATTGATGGGTAACTAATACTGGGAGGCACAGATGCAATTGAATAATGAGATTGTTGATAAATTCCTTGGTCTTTGTTTAAATCAGGTTTAGTGGTAAAAATCTGTATTTTTTTCATTTTTCACAAAGATCAAACACATTATGATTAATGTTGATCAAGAAAACAAAGGGAAAAAGACAAAAAAATGAATTATTAAAACATCCATCAACAATCAAGCTAATTGAAAGGCAGTAAAAATGCCAAATAAATTTATAGCTTGAATAAATTGTCGTACCTTATCACAGTTTTCAATGAGAATTTCTACGACAACATTACCAAATTTTATATCCATGATAGCTGCAACGGTTTCTTCTTCTGGCCTTAAAAGAGTAGGTCCAAAACAAACACCTAAATTGCACACATTCATAAGATTCTTTTGTGAATTATTAGCAACCCTGAAATGAGAAAGAAAACAATTTAAGTACGACTGTTTTGGTTAATTTTACATCAAAAACATACTTAGCTAAATGTATCATTAGTAGATGTAACATATCAAAGTTAAGCTTAGGCAAACGGTGCACTAGATCATGAATATCGTCGGTTCTTTTTTCCTTATTTTCTTGTTCTGAAAGGAAACACAAAAGTTCATATTAGAATAAAATCTTTGATAACTTCAGTTGAATAAAGACAGCAAAAAACAAAGGTTAACCGCAAAATATCTTCGTTTCAGTAATCAAATAATGCATGTAAGTTTTAAATTAATCTGAAAATTTCAGTTAAAATTTTAAAGATATTAAACTGTCCAGATGAATACTAGAAGGCCACATTATCAGCAATATGTCGCTCAAGAATAAATGGATTGCAGAATCAAACTGCAAAGATCCAGGTTAGATAAACGATAATTACTTAAATAAATAAAGTAATTTCAAATTCAAATTGCTAAATCAATATCAGAATTTGATATCTACCAAGAATCTACTGGATTAATCTGGATTAATATTGAAGAAGCATAAAAATCGGTATTCAAAAAAAGTAATGTCAACATTGAAAAGTTGTTAGGATTATTAAAATAAACACAATAAACCTGATTGATCAATCAATCTAAGAGCTAAGTTGGAATCTAATAAGAAGATCAGAGAACAAATTAAATAGAAATACGATGAATCACAGGCAAAGATATCATTGTTTGCTGTAGAGCTTGAATGTAGACAGAAGTATGGAAATATGAATCCTTTTGCGTTTGAAATTGTTTTTGCTGATGTTGACTGTAACAATGGAAACTCACTTGCTGCAGCAATAAAAAAATTGTGAAATTTAAAACTCATCAATGGTTCGGGCAAGTTACGAAAATAATTTTTCAATGCACTAGTCACAGTCCTAATTTCCCATTCATCTGAATTGTCCACTTCAAGCATCAACTCGCCGTCACTGGCCAATTTTCTGCGATCCAATGCCAGTTGCATCAATTTAGTAACTTTGGAGCTTACACCACCAACACGGTATAATCCTTGATCTTCCAGGCCACGAGATTCAATGACTTGAATACATTTTCGAACAAAAGCAAATCCTAAATCATCCAATTGATACTGCTCCTGTTGTGCATTATTTTGACCTTTTCCTCCTTGTGTACTTGTAACGCTATTCAATTGTATTGGATCTTTGCCATCCATGGCATCAAGCCATAACTTCCTATCTTCTTCGGATAATGCTTGGAATGTATAGGTTGCAGGTTTATCAACCGGTGTTATATCAAAACAAAATCTTTTATCAATGGAATCGGACATCCGTCTAATACACTCTTTCAGAGTTATAGTCTCTTTGTTGCCCTGAAAAAAAGTTGAAAAGAAACAAAATCAGATTTACAAATTATTCATAAGATGAGTACATTTAATGAGGAAACATGAAAGTCTGGATTAAGGGTTAAGAAAGGGTAACCGGAATTGAATTTAAATGACTTACAATTTTACCAACCACTTGATTATAAGGAGTCATTGTGAATCGACGACATTCCTTTTGATACTGACAAAAAGTTTTAATCCAAGTTGTACCGAAAGCCTCTGCAAGGTATTTGGAAAATCAGGAGAAAAAGAAAAAGACAAAAATTAGAATCAAATATTTTCAAAGATTAAATTATTCATGATAATCATCATGAGATCCGTTTTTTTCATCAAATGAATGGAGATTAAAGGAAAGGAAAGGTTAATATGATAACTTACTCTTCTCCATAAGAAATAAATAGCCTTCTCTAGTGTACATTTTATTTAAAGAACCGGGATCTTGAGGTTTCTGGAATGTCGTTCAGGTGATAAACAAATAAATAAGAGGAAGGAAAAGAAGAAAAAAATACAACTCAAGTCAAAAATAAAAAATAAATTGTGAGAGGAAAATGGCAGAAAACAGTAAAAAAATATATTTTAAGGGAGAGATGCAAACGGGTAAGTATCAGAGGAGGAGGAAGAGGTGTTGATGGTGGATAAGGTAAGGTAGTAAAGTTGAGTGAAATTGGTCAAGTTGCAGGTTAAAAGATTAAGATTATTTTTCGCTCATCATGATAAGCAACATTTCAGGGTTGCTTTTTCATTCAGGAGTCGTAGTCAATTAAGATAATCACATCATTGATTCAGGACTTACATTTTTTCTGACTTCAAGCATCTTTTTCATTAAATTTTGAGTTTCATTTTGAGTGGCTTCATAGTTTTCCCTGGTCTGTTGGTGTAAAAACATGGAAAGATTAGGAAAGAAAACAATAAACATATTAAATCAAAGTTACATGAAATAGTCAGGGATGAGTTGAAATAACAAGTGAGGAAGAAGAAGATGAAAAGTGCAAGTGAAACTTGAGATTAAGGGTGAGTTGGAATTGAAAATGTATTATCATTTTACAGAAGATTAATGAGAAAAGATTAGGTCACCATAAAAGCAATTTAAATTCAATATATTAATCAAAAATATTACAAAGTATAGTAAATGTTGACTTGAAATAACATTTAAAATTAATATGATTGTTGTGATAAAAATTTCAGTTATTAGGTGAATGATCATTTGAGTGATTTTTTATGTTAATATCAATCGTGAATTTAATGTTTTACAATTGTACAATTGATATTGATTAAACAGCAAATTGAGTTCCTAATTTAGGAAATACATGATTATACAAATTTAATCTCAAGCTATGACTAATAAAAGCAGAACTACATTTTCAATTGCTCATGAATTAGTTTAATATAAAATCTAATGTCTATAATAAATGCGAAAATTTCCTTTTTTTCAATCAATTTTCCTTGAAATTTTCTAATTCTCACCTTTAATAGCATTCAAATGTTAGAAGATACTTTATCTTTAATGGATAGTTTCATTCCTATTCTGACATTCTCATCAAATTATTGTTTATTATCAATGTTGATTCAAATGTTGAAAGATAATAACTGAAATTGATCAGCATAAACCGTCTGATAAAAAAAACATGTTTTCGGGTGTTTTTCATGTTCCCGCCATTATTTTCACTAAAAATACAATCATGAAATATCTAATTATGAATTCACGATTGAATATAATTTGTTATAAATAGTAGCTTCAAACCTAAACTTGAGATCTCATTAATTTTAAGATTGTTTTTTCATTTCAATTTCCAATTTAATTATTGATATATTTGTTTTATGAGTAAAAAATTTCCAATCCAAAAAAGAATGGCTAACAAGATAATTGCTACAATCAAAATGAACAATCTTGATTATAAGACAATCCATTTTGTTGATTGTTTTTAGATGAAATTGACTTTCCTCTTCTTGAACAGACAAATAATACAAATAATCAACTTACTCTTTGAAGACGTATTTGAAGATCCCTCATGAATGATTTGAAATCTTGGGCTACTTCGTGGCCTGAGTATTAAAAGAAACCAGAAATTTAATGATAAATGAATGTTACCAAATTAGTGTTAAATTAAATAATTACCTTGGTGATAAAATGTTAACCAACCGTACATAAAGCTCAATATCTAGAATGAAAAAGATAAACCAAGAAATAGGTAAAATGTTTCCATTTGAGTCACTTTTCACTGTTGTCACATCAAAATGAACACCAATATCAACACTAGCACTGAAAATTACACAAATGGATCAAGATGCGAGAGTGCAACAAATGAAATGTTGAACAATGTAAATATAACTCCCATTACACTTGAGCATACATTTTGATGACATGATAAAAAGGTGTTCATACGATGAATGTGTTAAAAATGATTCTCACAGTTTCGACAAATTCAAATTTCTTCCTCTCTTGGACTTCTTGTAATTTACAGACATATTCCAATGATGCTGAAATGAAATGACGTTGCTCCATTAACAGGGTAGCATCAGCCTATAGAGAAGATGAAAAACAATTATTAGTAAAAATGATAATAATAAGTTCTCATGGAGTTGAGAAAAAAAAGTGAAACAAAACTTGAAATTATTTTTGCAACAAGAAAATCATGTAAGTGAAAAATGACTCAACAGTAGGACAAAGGAGTTGCTAATTGGGATGATTGGGTTAATAACGGTTGAGAAAGGCATGAAAAACCTGAAAGAAAAAGGAGGATGAAAGAGTGAAGAAGGTCTGATCAATTTGTTTCAATTGAACAAAATTGTGTGTTTTTATGTTGATGATACAAAAAAAAGAGGGAAATGTAAATTTGAATAATAAAAATAGTTACATTTGATTGGAGGTCACTACAGGGAATGAGAAAGAAAGTGAATAAATGAAGGTTTAAATAGTAAGTAATTGAAAGATGATGAAGCATGACGAGTAGCGCGTAATAACATTTTGATCAACATGTATGGAGATGGTGATGATGATGATTACGATGAAAATTAGTTTATATAATGAAAGATGAAAGGAAAAAGGTAAAGTGAGATGAAACCCTGAAGCTTGGAACAAGATTTGTACGGAAAACAAAATCAAGTTTTCAATGAAGAGTGTTAAAATATTAGAGGTGAAAATGATTGGGAAAACAATGGATGCTAAGAGCTAAGATGGAGAGGATGACTCAAAAAGAAACAAATTATTGATCATGGAGGAGAAATGGTTAAAAAAAGATGAAAGAGGATGAGAGAGGATGAGAGAGAGAAGGAGAGATAAAGAGAAAGAGGATGAAAAAGATGAGGCAAAGAGATGGATGTATTGGCTTGGAAAAGTATAGCGAAAGAGTGAGAGAAAGGAAATCAGGAAGACAGGGCTTTTCGCGGATGACATCATTTTTGGACACTTTCTTTTTGTTGGGTCTACTTTTTTATGGTTAAAACAGGTTACGCAGAATCGCGAGACAGGAAATTATGTATGAATGGGAGAGAGACCACGAGGAGAGGATTGATCCTTGAAGGAAATGTCATTAGTTCAAGACGAAAACGTTTTACAGGTCTTGACATTTACCTCCGACCTTTTCTTAAAAGTGCATGCATACTTTAGCTTATTGTGTTAGTAATGACTAGGAAGAGGAGGAACAGGTAAGAAAATTAGGATAATTTAGAGATATTTATAGTTGTTTTGTATTTTGCAAATTTTCACCGATTCCGTCATTTTTTGCTTCATCCAGCTATCCTTAATGTCAAGTTGCTCGTTGGTTTTTTTTTGGTTTTTTTGTCACTTTTTTTCTACCTTTCTCCAAAAGTATCATTTAATCATCAGCACACATACCTCTTGAAGATGATTTTCACTTTTTTTTGTAGATAGGTTCAAATGCCTTTCCAAGCTTTGGCAAAATTTTGCAGTTTCTTTGTCAAATTTTTTCTTTCCTTCCTAAAAAAATGCAGAGAATAACAGAAAAAAACGTAAAAATAAGTAAATTAACGAAATAAATGGTCAAATTGCATGAAAGATTGTCCTAAGAGTTATTGAGATCTAGTTTAAAGATAGGTATTTACCTTGACGCTACCAATGTGGTCACGACGGAAATTCTCGATGGGTTTGATAAAAGTTGCAGAAGCTCTATCAAGCTTGAAGAAGAAGCAAAAAAATAAGAGAAAGAAAACAAAGGAAAGATTAAAATTGAGAAAATAATTGAGAAGTTATCACAATGAAGAAAAAATCAGAAAAAAAGAGAGAAGCAGAAGGATAAGGTTGAAGCGTAAGTGAACCATGAATTACTAACCATGCGATCTCTTTCATCTTCGATGGAATTCAGATAACGGCCAAATTCCTTTAAGGATCGAGCTAAAGTAGTAGTAAATCAAAGAGAAAACGGATAAGTTATGAGAAACTTGGAATCATGATTACGATGAAATATGCATAAAAACAATAACTGGACAAAAGTAATGAGATAAACAAGTTGCTAAAGGGTAAACCAACAATAATGATTTGTCTGATAAAAAGCTACCTACTGGTTTTATCCAACTATTAAATACTGATCTTTATTATTTTTGTTTGTAATAGTTGTTTATTAGGTCTTGTTACCGTTAAAACAGACCTTGGGGCATTAACTTGATCAAGGGTGATCATTTCAAGATTTTGGTAAAGATTGTAAATTCAAGAAACTAAGTTTTGAGAAAGATCTTCATGAGAAAAAATGAATAGTTTTGCACTTTAGCCTTTTCTTGCAATTTAAATGGTGATAAGATATGTTTCTCAGCAAAGTTGAAATAATGGTCTGATTGATAAGTTTTACCAGTATTAATTTCACTGGAAACAAAAGAATTGTGAATGTAATTTTGGTGCAAGAATATTGCAGGATGATTTGTGAATGGTGAATATCAGTGGTGAACAAAATGAGGAAGGAATGTATTTAAAAAAAGGTGCGATAAAACATGGGATTAGCTTTACAATAGATTCTCTGGTTATTGATGGTGTAAGGTGTTACAAAATTTAACCACAAAAAGTTAACAGGAGGAAAGAGAAAAGCTAAATTAACTACACTCATATGTATAATTGCCATTCTTATGTGAAAATGATAATACCTGATGAAAGAGGAAGGTTGGCAGGAAGAGAAAAAAAATGAGAGAGAAATGGCAAACTGTAAATATATTAGTGAAAGTGAAAGGATGAAAAGCTATAAAATAGAGGAAGGATAAAAGATAATATCATTTTACCCAAAACACACAGAATAAACAAAATAGGAATAATAGATTTTGGGTTGGTTTTAGTGCTGGTTGAGAGGTAACTTTTTTTGCCCGGCTATTCAGATGTAACTTTCAACTGGACTGGTAACAGTCAACAGAGTGACAGAAAACTTGAAAATATAAATTCTGGTTGACTTTCAATGTATCTTTTTTCGGTGAGTTGAAACTTGTACAGCTGAATAGATACTGTAAACGGATGGAGAAACTTTTTGTAAACAATGAAAGTCAAAAAGACAATACATTAAAGATGTTAATTATTGATTATCGATGAAAGATATTGTTTCAATAGTTACCCTAAAACAATATTAGAGGCAACATAATCTGATGGTTTTAAATTTAGACATGTATGGTTGGATATTCTTCTAGCAAGAATGGTAGATGTGATAAACTTTTTAGGAGTATGAAAAAAAGAACAAATTACCAATGACGATTTCATCATCTGTTTGTGAGCCTCCAATGCACTCGAATTTAAAATGGCTAAGACTATTAGCCAGTTTCCTTTGAGCAGAGGATAAAGCTAAAGTGGAAAGAGTTAAAGAAGATAGAAAAAAAAAATTAAAATTAGATTCAAATGTGAGCAAACGATGTTTCTTTTTGTTGCCAACATGGTTGGAAACATATGTGTCAAGAGTAAGGGTGAAAAGAGAGTTATCTGTACCTGATGCAGCTTGAAGAAGATAGTTGACATCTCTGATTAAACCTTTGATTTGTTGTGAGGTCAAGTCCAATTCTTTTTCATGGGCATGTAAATTTTCCCGAAAATATGGTGAATCCGTGAGGCAATCCGTAAACTCTATTGGCAACAAGCCCATGGTGGTTTAAATAGAAATCACACTTAGGAAGAAATCGAATAACAAAATAAATTAAATTTGTGACACAATTTCAAATAATCAAAACATAGTTTGAGTAGCTTTAGTAACTTCAACTTCAAAAAAAGGTTAGCCTAGCTAAACGTACACAAGATTCGGATCTCGGACTCCTTTCTAACCGATATGAGTATCAGTATGACGGTGATCTTTAGTTGTACTTATCATTGAGTTCAATCACAATTATCGTTGAAAAAGGTCGATTTTTCTCACTGATTTAAAATAATGTTGTCCTAATGAATCATTTAATCACCATGAGGTTTTACTGAATGCATTTGGAACACACTTAAGTCGCACATTTCAACTTGGGATTGGAAAGTAAAGTTGCTATCATAAGTTAGTAGTTGTCATGAAACGATTTCAAGCTCTAATTTGATCAACAGTATTGATTACTTTCCCTGTGCCTTTCAATAACAACGGTAAATTTATTTACAACACTTAAATTAACCGACAAACAGCTCATTTACTTTATAGTGATATAAACAATTTAGTGCAACAGTTAAATGTTGATATTCATCAAAGCAAAAATTGACTCGTAAAGTGTTGAGCTTCCATCTTACGGTTTTACTGTAAACTGTGGAAACTGAGCGCCAATTTGCTGTTCAATAGATATTCAATGAAGACGCGATAACATTAGAATCAACTCTAGTTTCAATTTTTTTATGAGTAACCTAAAAGCTCTGGTGTAAAAGTTTATTTTCATTTTTGCATGATTCATTTATTCTTGTTTAATTCATTTCAGCCCAAAGTGGAAATAAAGACTAGTCGATGGTGAATTTAATAAGCCATGTTTGTGACTGTGTAATAAATCGATCTGGTGATAACAAATCAACAACCCTTACTCATTATTTGTGTGATAAAAGTTTCATGGTCTTTCCTGATTCAGGTTTACTGGTGCAAAGGATACGGAATTGTGTGATAAGTCATAGAACAATCTAGTTTCCCAAGTTATCTATTATAAGTTGAGGAGGTCTGAAAAATACAATAAAGAATAAAAATATTACGTTGTAGATTTCAATTAGAAAGAGTTTTTAATCTATAGAGTAGATTATTTAATTGAATCTATAATGATAACTTGTCTGAATATGAAGTAGTGTTCCTCATTAGATAAATGCACTCTACAATGAGGAGAGTGGTGAAGAAAAGCTCAATTACCCGTCACAAAGTACTAGTCATTGCTCTTGGAAAAAAATAAATGATATTGAATTGATATTAAATAAACCAGTATTTACTATAAAAATTAATTTTCTCCCAGGATACAAATAGGATTATCGTAAACCATTTGCAGATCGACTTTATGACCAACTAAATCTCTTATGTTACTAATAGCGTATTTAATCATAGTTGGCCTTTCTAAAGATAGCCCCCAAGCAATAACAGTCACATCTTCTGGTATTCCCATTGGCAATAACATTTCAGGTCTAAAAACACCAGAATTGCCAACTTCAACCCATTTCTTCAGTCCTTCGTGATAACTAAATATTTCCATACTAGGTTCAGTGTATGGATTGTAGGCGGGTTTGAATTTCAATTTTTTGATTCCTAGTTTATGGAAAAATTGTTGTAAAATGCCCATTAAATCGCCCAATGTTAATCCAACATCGGCAACAACACCTTCAATTTGATGAAATTCAGCTAAATGAGTCGCGTCAAGAGTTTCGTTTCGGAATACTCTATCTATGCTGAAATATTTCAAAGGAGTGAAAGGTGCGTCTGGGTTTTCTCTGTATTTTTCAGCTGCTTTGTACAGCATTCGAGCACTAACAGCTGTAGTATGAGTTCGTAGTAAGTTTTTTTGAGCTTCCTCAATTTTCCATTCATATTTGTACCCTTGAGAACCGAATCCTCCAGTAGAGTGAACGCTCTTAACTCTCTCGAGGTAATCTTTAGGAAAGTTGTCAGAGAATTGAGGATCAGAAATGAAAAAGGTATCATGAGCATCTCGGGCTGGATGTTGTTGAGGTTGAAAGAGAGCATCGAAATTCCAGAAAGAGCTTTCAACAAAATTATTAGTGGGCATTTCCTGGAATCCCATTTCCAAGAAGATTTGACAAAATTGCTCACGAACTTTCAACAAAGGATGTAAATGTCCTCGATCTGGTGCGATACCTAACGCTTTGAAGTTGTAGCTTTTAAAATTTTTGGTCTTCCAGGTGTCTTTCAAAATCATTTCAGCCGTGATATCTGTTTCTGGTTTCTCAATTTTACAGGAAAAATTCGGTCCTTTTTTCACTTGATATCGAGAGAAAGGAATCTCAGAGATTAGTTTTCTTTTCTTGAGATCAGCTTTGACGGAATCCGGAATCTGCCATAGAAAGAAATCAATCAATTAGTGGATAAAGCTTTTTCGATGAATCGCTGAATGCTTACTTCGTTAAGTTTACCCTCATTGATAGCCAATAGGTATGTTTTAACCTTATCATCAATCTGCTTAACCTTCCTTTGAACATATTGTTTACCTTCTTTCTTCGTCAAGGCTACCCATTTCAATGCCAAAGCTTTACTGAGGCCTACTTTACCAGTATTTTTGTCCAATTTGTTCATTAACAATGTCATCTCGATGCCATCATCATCATCCGGAGTATTGAACCAAACTAAAGCTTCATGGGAGCCTTTCTCAGTAATCATCTGTCCTTCTTCTGTTAGCTGCCATTTTGTCTCTTTGATAATTGTAGTTTCAATGAAACCAGGAATATTTTCAAAGCTTTTGAGCACACCAACAATATGTTGATGATTAACGCCCAGCTTGGCAGCTAATCCTAGCGAGTCACACACATCAACATTATTGAGATCTTCAATTAAATTCTCTTGCAAATTTTCCATCTATGAATCACAGTGGCTGGTACGATTGAGAGAGAATAAATTATAAACACTTCCCAATTGATAAAATCACTTATAATCACAAATAAGAAGAAATTAAATTGCAAGATAAATTAAATATAAAAAAACAATTTACTAATCAAATCAATGAGCTAGCACATGAAAACTCCACCTCATAGCTTTACATTACATACGGTAACTTCAATGATAGCGCCATCTTATGTAGAATGTTGACACAAAAATTAACATTTTCAAATGCAATTGACTTTAAATAGTCATATGATTACATTTATGTCATCATGATCAAATGTTATCGAAATATTACCAACGCATTCTGATTTTAATTTCAAATGCTAGCATTTAATGTATACATTTGTTGTCTCATCGAAGCATAATTAATTTGATCAGAAAAAATGCGTCAAATTCACGTTTAATAATGAAAAAAAAAGATAATGGATTAAATTTTTTGAATTTTTTCTCCAACCACTTGTGGATTATTTTTGCGAATTTCCTCGGCTCCGTGTTCCTTGTAGTTAAAACTACAGCTATGTTCGTTAGCATAACGATGAATTGAACAAAATATTCCTCCACAACGACATGGAAAACCTTGTAACAAATAATGTTTCATTGAAGAAGGGAAACATCAATAAGTAAGCAGCAAAATAAAGCACAATAAATTATCCAAATTGGTCACAATTGGTGGTTAAAGATGAGCACAAAGGTTAGCCAAAGCATAAAACCAAAACAAAAGAAGAAAAAAGGTTGATTAGTTACATGAAAAATAGATAGAAATCACAAGAACAATTAGAAGGAGATTTTTGCTTTTTTTTGAATAAACATACCTATGACTCCTACACTAATTTTACATTGAGTACATCGGGTCTTTTTTTTCTTGGGTAATTTTGGTAAATCTGTTACAGGTTTTTCAGTAGTATGAGCTTCTGGCTGGGTGGAGGTCATCAAACTAGCCATAATAGTATATATTATCTACACAACACGGTATGAAAAAAATTGGAAGGTGCTAAATGGTGAATCTTATTGTCAAAATGTTTCAAGAATTGCAATTCATCAGCATCGCTGAACAAAACAGAATCATTCTCAACCTCCTCCAGTACGCTAGTCTCCACCTTGCGGACAAACTAAAAAGCAACCTCTAATGAAATGTTTCAAACGCCATCTAATGATTGATTTTAAACAAAAGTTGCTAATAAATAAGCTTTTTAATTAAAGCTATTTAACTAAAGCTCATTTAGAAATGTGAATTATCGCCAAATAAAGTCCAGTGAAGGTCTAACTAATGTGCAAGAGTGTCCAGTCCATACAAAGTGTAACCATTTTCAGGTGTAACCCATGTTTAGGTGAAAAAAAAGTCAAATAAACGAACAAAAAAGATGGAAGAGGAAGAAAAAGACAAAGAAAATGGAGGATGAATGGATGAAGATGATAGAGAAGATGATAGAGAAGATGATAGAGAAGATGATAGAGAAGATGATAAAGAAAGAGATTGAAATCTTTAGTTAAACAAAGAAGAAGAAGAAGAAAGAAAAGGAAGACAAAAAGAAGAAGGATGATGATGAAGAAATGGTAAATAAAAATGAACACCAGTTTGATGATGAGTCCAATGATAATCTTTGATCACTTTGAGATCTGATATGACCATCTATCGATTGTATTACCATATAATTGTATAAATAAACATGAGTTAATTAGCAAATATATCATCATTTAATAGTCATCAATGACGGAATCAAATTATAAGCTAAAAGCCAAGCACAAAAGCCAAATACAACGTGAAGCAAAACCCAAAGTTGGCACAAAGAAACAGCTTAAACTGTTGAAATGACTGACAAGTGTCTTTTTTATCAACACAGTAGAGTGTATTTAAAGTGTGTATACTAATTGTAATACAATTGATGGACGGATTATTTAAGCCTGCATTTAATGGCCTTTTAATGTTTACTATTAATCAGTTTGGGTTGGACAATTGACTGATGACAGGACCAAATAGGAATAAAGCGAAAAGTTGATTTTCCTTTTTCCTGATCCTTCGCCTTCTTCCTTACCTTGTCAATAGGCTTTTAATGTTATCCCAAAATGATCAATAAATTAGCTAAGCCTGAGGTTAAAGTTTAATTGAAATGAAAACAAAAATTTAATCTGAGGTCGGGTATTCCCAATATTCAGGCATGTTACACCATGCTAGGACTTGAATATTGTCTTGGAACATCTTCACTCAATTTTCCAGTCAATTTGTATTACTTTCATTTACCTTACAGCTGTTAACAGTTTGGGTTAATTGGGAATCAATCCTCAGGCTCGATTACAAATATTCACTTTTTGTATTCATATTTGAATTTAAATGTATGCTGATTAAAAATGACACGTTATCAGGTTTTAACCATTGAACTACATCATAAAATTAAAATTAACGCATTTAACTAATTATCTTTCAACCATTTACAATCCCATTTTGGGTCTTGAATTGTCTTCCTGACTTGCGTTTCAACACACAAATTATACATCAATATTAATGGATAAAATTTATAATGATTGTTCCCTGAAAGGATTGAGCATGAAAAGGGTTTCAAACAATTTATCCTTTGCAATTATTGAACAATTAAAGCTTGAAATCTAATTTTCGCCTTTACCTTTACCTTGTACTGATTTGCTTGGTTCAAGTCAATTGGGTTAAGAGCTTTGGTTTCTTTATAACTTTCACCAACTTGAAATGTTCCTGAAGAAGCAAATATTGATCATTTTTCAAGGGATTTTTTAATTATCTTGATTTAATCAGCTTTTAATTTGACCATTTTAACATTGAACTTTGTTTCAATATCTCAAAGTGTCTAAAAATAGCTGTAAACACAACATCAAGCAAAGATAAAATAGCTTAATGTGACGCACTCAAGTCTTGGTCATAATCATTACCATTGTGATTTTACCCTTTTACAATCATTAGTTAATTGTGTAATTGTCAATGATCTGTGAAACCTTGATTAATACATAAAAAGCTCCATCTACTGTTAATTAATCATTGTTGGTTTAATTTTCAGTGTAAATTTAATAAAAACAACGCCATCTTGCTGATTTTTCCTGGAAGCTTAACCCACATTTTTATGTTTTAATCAAGGTTTTAAGGTAAATCATTTTCATATTAATGTCCAATTGGACAACGGTTTATTAGTGTTCGATTAGATATCGATGAATGTTCAAAATGGTCCTGAAGTTTGTCCAGTAAATTCAATTTGTGTTACCAAGCAAGGATCGTTTGGTTGTATCTGCCGTTACCGTCAATCGACATATTCAAAAGGCTGTGACGATATTGATGGATGTGAAGAGACTTGAGGGTTTGTCCACTTAAATGCATCAACACTCAAGGCTCATTTATTTGCTCTTGTCCACTTGGTACGTCCAACAGTGATTTTAAATTAAATCTTGTGACCATTTTTTTTAAAATTGACTAATAACTTTCTCTCCTTTTTTTCCTGACTTTAAGGTTACAAATCAGCTGGCGATGAAAAGACATGCATTGATATTGATGAGTGCGCTGAAAACATTGCCAATTTGGCACTCTTCTGTGAAGGTTGATGTAATAATACTGAAGGTTCATACGTTTGTTCATGTTCAGAAGGATTTCAAGTTCGAGATAATAGATTCTGTGATGATATCAATGAGTGCGAACGCAATAAACCTTGTGGGGAATCAATTTGTTTAAATACAATTGGAGGTTACAAATGTTTCAATCAAGACTGTCCAGAAGGTTTTATCAGAGATTCAGCTCATACTCAGTGAGTATTTCATTGTGAAAATGAACTTTAAACAAACTTGAAGGAAATTATTCAAAATCAAATGGCTATATGGTTATAAAATTATAATTTATTTCAACCATCATGTTAACTAACTGAAAAATGCTATGCTGTTTGGTAAATTTCATCAAAGACATTATTCAATACATTTACTCATCATTGGCAAATGTTAATTATTTAAATAATTTTATTAATAACACTTGTAAGATTATTCCTAGCCTTGAGCTACTTTCCCCAGAACATATTCAATCTTAGAAAATTAATAACCATTTATTGATCTCCACTCATCGATTACCATTGCCATTAACAGTTTATCTGATTCCCTTTATCCCAATTGATCTATTTCAATTTATAAATAGACCTTGAGTATTGGTTGATTAGTTTGAACAATTTCTTTCAAGCATTTTCCTCATTACCATTTTTTTCAATGCTGCCATTAAACTATTCTTTTTCTCGCTAATAATAAATTTTACAATTTCAATTGTTTCAATGTGACTAATTAAATTTGTTTTTTGCACTATTTTATCCCACCATTCAGAAGCCACGGAAAGCCATTCAATGTGTTGGTGATCAATGCTACGAGATTTACAAGAAAAGTTAACTTGTTATATTTCATTTCCTACTGAGGTCTTGATTCCGTCTTCTGGTAAACTGGCTTTATTCACGGCTAGAGGACCCCTTTTACCAGGACCAGAAGTGTTGTTCAAATTGAATGTAACATCGATTGAAGCTGATAATTCAACTGAGCCTGCTGTGTGAGACGATTTTTATTCAGCATCAGTTTATAATGAAGCCATAATCTCTTTGATAAAGCTCTTAAAGCTCTTATTGGCTAAATCGTAGCTTTATTTAGAGCTTTATCAAGGTGATCTGCCCTCAGGAACCACCAAATACTTGTGTCACACATTACAAGCATCCATTGCAGAAGTCCCGACGAATGAAACTAAAATCAAATGATATAAGGAAATGACCATAGAATTGATTAAATTTTTCAAAAAAAATGTAAAAAAAGTCAGACCATAAAGTCAAATTATTTGGCTTTGAAAGTCAAATCAATAATTCTAGTTCCGTTTATCATGGAAAGCAAAAAATATTGCTTGAAATAATCA
This sequence comes from Tetranychus urticae, assembly GCF_039701765.1. NCBI lineage: Eukaryota > Metazoa > Arthropoda > Arachnida > Trombidiformes > Tetranychidae > Tetranychus > Tetranychus urticae. Next base: position 14,832,199 of record NC_142958.1, on the reverse strand, counting down.
AAATCAACAGGATGACATTATTTTATCATAAATTAAATGATTTCACTTCAAGAGTTGAAAGTCGCATGTTTGAAAACACAATTTAAACAATATTGACTATAAATGTAATTCTTATTTTTATAATTTTTCGCACTTATTGAGTTGTATTTTTCACTCATCCATGATCTTGAAATGAAAGACCATGAAAAGGCATCAAATAGCTATTTTTCAACATTCAAAGTTGAAAAAATCAGAAACAAGGTTAAATGTTGCAATGAACAAATTATTTTGTTAATATCTTGCTACAATGATTATGATTGCTGAAATAAGAGACAAAAGCACAAAGCAATAAAATAAATTTATCTACTATTATAATTTGCATTTAAATACAAATTTTTCAAAATTTAAGCTTAAATTCAATCATAACTTTAGAGATGATTTAATCAATTTATCAAAATTTGTTTTACGAAGCTAAATGCTTGAAATAATAAAATTCAAACTCCATATAAAACAAAACACTAACGGATCACATAAATGATAAAATATTCATTATTCAACTATTTAAATCAAAGTGAGTAAGCAACAAAAAAGGCTGAACATAATATTGAGTGCCATTGTCAGTACCAATGTTTTTTGTTACTGATGTCGGAGAAAAGATTGAAACTTTGAAAGACGTTGTTAAACAATTATTAACAAGTCCATTTTTCATTGAAGGTGAATCAATGGTTGAGCTTTTTCAACAAGGTGTAGACACTGACTATGAAGCCGTTTACAAAATGCCAGTCCGTGAGAATCCAATGTCAATAGGAACTCGAATACATGGAACATGACAGTTTGTTAGAGATACAAAAAAATATCTGAAGCTATGGGTAAACAATAACTGAAAATCAAAATTCATGAAACCATATCATCGAGCATTAGCAGCTTTCTTGATCAATCCAATAAATCACTCCGTTTGCAAGTTCCTTTGAATTGATTAACTATTAAGCTTTTGGCTTGTCAGCTTTTTAGCCCATGGCTATGACTTTCAGATTTGACGTCAATTTTAAACCATGTTAAACCCATTGTTAAACGAAAACGCTTGATTCTCTAGATTAAACCAAATGCCAAATAAATGTTGCTATTATATTTTATAAACTTATCATTGAGTGCTAAGAGATAAGTGATTACTTTGGATTACTTTATATGTGGACCACCACCAGAAAAGATCGAAGATTAAATTAAATTATTATTTTATTATAAATTCCGTGCGATTTCATCGATTGTAACTTAATCATCACGATTGTAGTTGATTAACCCATTAACCATTTAAAATCTTGTATAAAAATACTAACATAGATTGTATATTTAAAGTTTCAATATATATTTTTGTACACTTTTGAATAATTTTACAATAAAACTTAAAACTTCAATGAAACACTTCAGATCTTATTTTGATACATTTCAAGTGTCTTATTTATATTAATAATTTCCATCTTCAGCCTGACCAATCCAATGTTTATATATAGCTAAAGTAACTACAATTTATGCCAATTTATTTGTGAATCGTAGAGGAGAGCTCAAACATTTTCATTTGACAAAAAACGTATTGACAAGAAGTAAGGAGCAGAAGCTCTCTCTTTTCGAGTTAGTACGAGCTAGGACTTTTTGGACTTGGTGCGTCATGGAAATGACGGTCATTTGTGCAATTGCGAAGTTTCTCCGTCGGAAAATAGACAAATGAAAGCAGAAGAAGCAACAATATTGTATTAAGTATCTTTCTGGTTAACATTTTCTGGTTTCTGGTTTGCAAATGGAAGAATGCAAAATATTTGGACTTTTCTTGCTTTAAGGTTATTTATTAGGATGCGATTACATCGAAAAGGCTATTAGAAATTCGTTTCTGCCATTAAAAAGTTTCTCCGATGCTTAGTTCTCGAGAAAACAGCGTTCGAAGTTGAAACTTCGATTGCGTTTTGTACAGTGATTCATTGATTCCTGCGACTTAGAGGTTTCTCCGATGTTTAGTTCTCGAGAAAACAGCGTTCGAAGTTGAAACTTCGATTGCGTTTTGTACAGTGATTCATTGATTCCTGCGACTTAGAGGTTTCTCCGATGTTTAGTTCTCGAGAAAACAGCGTTCGAAGTTGAAACTTTGCCAGATTATTGATTGATTTATGTACGAAAATGTTTGCAGCTTCGCCAGTTTGTGTCTGTTGGTGCAGTAGGTTGGGTCCATTGTTCCTTGTATTCATCCATATTAAATTGTAGCGCATAATACTATAGCATTTTACTCGAGAGAATGAAGAACATAAGTGACACTATTCTCGAAATATCGAGGCTCAAAGTTTTGACACCAATGTCCAAAATCTAGACAAATAGCGTAAAATTGACACAAATTTTTAGTCGTTGATGTTCACCAACAATACTTGTCGAGCAATAATTAGTTTTAGCTCTTTGGTTATTTGCATTGTCCGCAAAAAGAACTGGCAATCGAAAATCGAAATGACCGAATTTATAGAGCTAGAAAGTTATTTCCGCCAAAATATCTGCATTTTCGGGTTTGTTATTGAAAGAGGAATTCTGAGCTTCAATTAGATGCCAATATTTATAACCATAACTGTAAAAATGTTCACTGTTCTTCGTGCAAAAGCTGAGAAACAAACGCAGAAAAAGCAACAGTATTGTATTAACATTGTAAGTATCTTTCTGGTTAACATTTTCTGGTTTCTGGTTTACAAATGGAAAGAATGCAAATATTTGGACTTTTATTGCTTTAAGGCTATTCATTAGAGTGGGACTACATTGAATAAGCTATTAGAAATTTGTTTCTGCCATTAAAAAGTTTCTCCGATGCTTAGTTCTCGAGAAAACAGCGTTCGAAGTTGAAACTTCGATTGCGTTTTGTACAGTTATGGTTATAGATATTGGCCGTTTATTGAAGCCCAGAATTCTACTTTTAATAACAAACCAATAAATGCTTTTATTGCGGCTGATATAATTTTATATTTTTGTACAATCGGTCATTTCGAATTTTAATTTAAAGTTCTTTTTTCGAAAAACAAAGATAGCTAAAGAGCTGAAACTAATTTTTGATGCACGAAAATTGCTGGTGAACAGCAACAAATAAAAATTTGAGTCAATTTGTCGTTAGTTTTATCGATTTTGGACATCGATTGTGAGACTTTGAGCGCCGATATTTCGAGAATGATAATACTTATGATCACAAATATTTCGTTAAATATGCTACTTTATAATTTTCTATAATAAATGGAAGTTTAAAGTCACCCAAGAGTACGAACGAGAAGTTATAGCATTTATTAATTGAGTTGTCTTATTATTGTTTGATTTATAAACGAAAATGCTTTTTGCAGCTTCACCTGTTTGTGTTTGTAAATACACAAGGCAGGTACTAACATCTTTAGTAACCATCCATATTAAATTGTTGCGCATAATGCCATAGCATATTTCTCGAAAGAATGATGGCCATGAGTGAACTATTCTCGAAATATCGAGGCTCAAAGTTTTGCAGCCAATGTCCACACTCTAGCAAACTATCGATAAATTGACAGCAGTTTGCAGTTTTTGATGTTCACAAACCATTGGGGCTTTGCCTTATAAAACTAACTTAAACTAAACTAAACTTCGATAGTTTAGTTTAAACGAAACTGGTGTTAATTTAAGAAGCAAAAGCAAGAGAAGCAATAGTAAATCATTATTAAACATCTTTTGGTTTCTGGTAAAAAGAAAACCCTTGGACTTCTCTTGATATTAGGTTATTTATTTGGTTGCGAATACATTGAACAAAGTAGTCTTAGCTTGTTCGTCCAACTAAAAGATTTCTAAGATCTACAGTTTTCGGTAAAATTGCAATCGAAGTTTTAACTTCGATTGCAATTTTGTACAGTTATGTTCATGTATTTTCCCACTTTACTTATGTTAGAGATGCAACTTTTAATGGTCAATCGGAAAATGTACTTATTTTGAAACAAAAAGTTTTCTGTTTATGGACAACTGGTTATTTCGATTTTCGATTCAACGCTCTAATTTCGAGAAACGAAAATAGCTAAAGAGCTGAAACTTGTTTTGCATCGACAAACATTGTTGATTGATATGAGCAAATAAAAACTTTTGTCAATTTATCTTTAGTTTCCTAGTTTTCGGTTATTAACAGCAAAAGTTCGACTCTCGATAGTTAGAGAATGATGACACTTACGATATTCAATCTTTCAGTAAATGTGCTATTTTATTAGGAACTACAATATACGGAAGTCTAAGGTCACGTAAGAGTATGAACGAAAAGTTTTAGCATTTTGTTACTTAAGCTGTCAGAGAATTGTTTAATTTATGAAGACAAATGCTTTTGCAGCATCACCAGTTTATTTATGTTAGTAAACGAGGCAGGAACTAACATCTTTAGTATTCATCCATATTAAATTATTGCGCATAATGCCGTAGCACATGCCTCGAAAGAATGATGACCATAAGTGACACTATTCTCGAAATATCGAGCCTCAAAGTTTTGGGACAAATATTCAAAATCTACACAAATAGTGACAAATTGACACTAATTTATATTCTTTGATGTTGTAATTTTTGCTCAGTTAAAAATTAGTTTCAGCAATTTAGCGTTTTTCATTGTCCAAAAAAAGAAATTTAAATCAAAAATCGAAATGACTGAATTTACAGAGCTTCAAAGTTATATCTGCAGAAACAAGTGCATTTTCTGGTTTAATATTAAAAGTTAAACTCTGAGCTTCAATAAGAGGCCAATATCTATAACCATAACTGCACAAAACGCAATCGAAGTTTCAACTTCGAACGCGGTTTTCTCGAGAACTAAGCATCGGAGAAACTTGTCGCAAGAATAAATTTCCAAAAGCTCATTTAATGTAATCGCAGCCTAACGGATAGTCTTTAAGCGATAAAGGTCAAAATATTGGCATTTATTATTTTAACCAGAAAAAGAAACCAGAAGGTGTTTACTAGATAGATACTTACAATGTTTATACAATACTGTTGCTTCTTCTGCTTTTGTTTCTCAGATTTCGCACGAAGAAACTTACAAATAAACGTTTTTTGCTTTTATTACTATAAGTTATTAGAACCAAGTCAGAATAATCAAGAGGACTCCAAAAGACTGAAAACTTCGAGATAAAAGCGAGAGAAGCGAAAGAATTGTATTATCAAGTAATTGTCTCTTTTCTGGTAAACATCTTCTGGTTTCTTCTTCTGCTAAAATAATAAATGCCAATATTTTGACTTTTGTTGCATTAACGTTATCCATTAGCCTGCCGCTGCATTAAATGAGCTATTAGAAATTTGTTTCTGCCATTAAAAAGTTTCTCCGATGCTTAGTTCTCGAGAAAACCGCATTCGAAGTTGAAACTTCGATTGCATTTTGTACAGGCATGGTTATAGATATTGGCCTCTTATTGAAGCCCAAAATTCTTCTTTTAATAACGAACCAATAAATGCACTTATTTTGGCTGATATAATTTTATTTTTTTGTAAAATCGGTTAATTCGATATCCGATTTAAAGTTCTTTTTTCGGACATTGAAAATAGCTAAAGAGCTGAAACTTGTGCTGCATCGTCAAGAACTGTTTGGAGAACACGAAAGACTGAAAATTTGTGTCGAATTGTCGTTAGTTTTCTAGATTTTGGACATTGGTGTCAAAACTTTGAGCCTCGATATTTCGAGAATAGTGTCACTCATGGCCATCATTCTTTCGAGAAATATGCTACGGCATTATGCGCAACAAATCAATATGCATAAATACTAAAGATGTTAGAGCCTGCCTCGTGTATTAACAAACACAAACAGGTGAAGCTATTAAAATCATTTTCGTTTATAAACCAAACAATAATAAACTAACTAAAGTAATAAATGCTATAACTTCTCGTTTGTATTCTTGGGTGACTTTAAACTTCCATATATTATAGAAAATTATAAAGTAGCATATTTAACGAAATATTTGTGATCATAAGTATTATCATTCTCGAAATATCGGCGCTCAAAGTCTCACAATCGATGTCCAAAATCGATAAAACTAACGACAAATTGACTCAAATTTTTATTTGTTGCTGTTCACCAGCAATTTTCGTGCATCAAAAATTAGTTTCAGCTCTATAGCTATCTTTGTTTTTCGAAAAAAGAACTTTAAATTAAAATTCGAAATGACCGATTGTACAAAAATATAAAATTATATCAGCCAAAATAAGTGCATATATTGGTTTGTTAGCAAAAGTTAAACTCTGGGCTTCAATAAGATGCCAATATCTATATCCATAAATGTACAAAATGCAATCGAATTTTCAATTTCGAACGCTGTTTTCTCGAGAACTAAGTATCGTAGAAACTCGCAAGTCAAAGAAATCAATTATAAATAGCCTTTTCAATGCAATCGCATCCTAATAAATAACCTTAAAGCAATAAAAGTTCAAATATTTGCATTCTTTCATTTGTAAACCAGAAACTAGAAGATGTTAACCAGAAAGATACTTACAATTTTAATACAATACTGTTGCTTCTTCTGCTTTCGTTTCTTAGCTTTCGCACGAAGAACAGTGAACATTTTTACAGTTATGGTTATAAATATTGGCATCTAATTGAAGCTCTGAATTCTACTTTCAATAACAAACCTGAAAATGCAAATATTTTGCCGTATATAACTTTTTGGCTATGTAAATTCGGTCATTTCGATTTTCGATTGAAAGTTCTTTTTGCGGACAATGCAAATAACCAAAGAGCTGAAACTAATTTTTGCTCGACAAGTATTGTTGGTGAACATCAACGACTAAAAATTTGTGTCAATTTGACGCTATTTGTCTAGATTTTGCACATTGGACCCAAAACTTTGAGCTTCGATGTTTCGAGAATAGTGTCATTATGTTCTTCATTCTCTCGAGTAAAATGCTATGGCATTATGCGCTACAATTTAATATGGATGAATACAAGGAACAATGGACCCAACCTACTGCACCAACAGACACAAACTGGCGAAGCTGCAAACATTTTCGCACATAAATCAATCAATAATCTGGCAACTTAAGAAATTCTATAACTTTTCGTTTATTATGTTGCATGATTTCAGATTTCCGTGTAGCATAGTACCTAATCCGATAGCATATTTATCGAAAGATTGGCAACTATAAGTGTTATCATTCTCTAACTATCGAGACTCGAATTTTTGCAGCCAATGGCCAGAATCTAGGAAACTATTGCTAAATTGACAAAAGTTTTTAGTTCTTCATGTTCACCAACAATTTTCGTTGATGCGAAACAAGTTGCAGCTCTTTAGCATTTTCCTTTGCTCGAAAATAGAGCTTTGAATCGAATATCGAAATGACCAATTGTCCAGAAAAAGAAAATCATATCTACCATAATAAATGCATTTTACAATTGGCCATTAAAAGCTGCATTTCCAACATCAGTATGGAGTGAAAATACATAACCATAACTGTACAAAATGCAATTGAAATTTAATCTTCGAACGCGGTTCGAACGAAAACTATAGATCATAGAAATTTGCGAGTTGCATGAATATATCATTATTTCCTTGTTCGATGTTTTTATAACCTAATAAATAACCTACTATCAAAGAAAACACAAGTATTTGCACTTTCACAATTGCAAACCAGAAACCAGAAGATGTTTACCAGAAAAGGTACCTAATACAATACTATTGCTTCTCTTGCTTTTGACCCTTAAATTAACACTATTTTCGGGTAAAACATCAAAGTTTACATAAGGCAAATCAGTTTAAAGACAAATTCTGTGACCGTAACGTACAAAAAATATCAATCATAGTTCCAATTAATCAAATTAACCTCATTTTTATGCCCCTAAACGCTCGTGAATTTACTAGTAAAAGTACGTGTTTAGTCCTTTTCAACATTTTGTAAAACTGCTTCAACTTTCCATGATGTAATAAAAATGGAATTGATGCAATTTCAACTTTCAAAATTTTTAATTTACATTTTATAAACTTATGATCGAGCACAACGAAATAAGTAATTAATTTTGACTACAGATACGAAGCTAACATGTATTTTATTAATTAACTGAAATTATGTTTATGCTTATTACAGATAATATTATTCAAGGAGTGGGACAGGGAAGTGAACCAAGATTACTGAAAGATTTAACATTTTCAATCTAAATATATTGGTACTGGTCATGCTGATTCAAATTAATATGAATAGCAGGTTAATCAACACCGAGATACATATGCATCGTATTGGGGACATTTCGATATTATAAATTACCACGATTAAAATGAATCAAAAGCCCGGATTACTTTCCCAATTTTCAATTTTACAGAGAAACTTGTTCAAAAGATCGAATATTAAATTCAATTCTTATGTCATTATGGATTCTATGCGAATTTTTTCATCAGTTCATCTTGATTGTAACTGAGTAGCCCATTAAACCATTAATAATCTTACAGACCTTATCTTGATACATGTTCATACATTTACGAAATACATTTTTATGTTAATTGTTCAGCTGTCAGATAGTTATTTTATTTTCATTGATTGAGGACTGATATTATCAATTTGAATGCTTAAACTCTTCAATTTTCTGATATGATCTGCTTGTATAATTGACTTTATACTATTGTTTACTATAATTTATAATATTTATTCACTATTTTGATTACAAATTAAATTGGTGAAAAATTTAGGTTTTTAACTTTTGAATTTGGCGGCAGAGTATCTGTAACCACCGAGTTACCGGTTACTTGTAACTGGGGGTGAAGTAAACGCAGTTACTGGTTGTGTTAACCAAATTAGTGAAAACAACGCACCTCTACTGCATTATTTTCAATGTGATATTTTAATTAAAGCAATAAATATCATCTCGAAATATATGTGACAGCTATGTTTGAGTTAACAGCAAATGTTTATGACCTCTGGGAAGCGGAAGATTCACGATTGTGTCCATTGTCACCTAAACAATTGGCTTTACTAGAGAGATTGGAAAAATTGACAACTCAAGAATCATCATCACCGTATGATATTGAATCAGGAGGAGATAGGAAACAGTCAAACCTTAGTGAAGGTATCATCAAAGATGACAGTGATTCAACAATGATTGGTGATGCTGTCAATAATTTCAGCACCTTACGAGATATTGAACGCTGGTTTGACTCTGTAGAGACAACTTTGGAAAGTGAAGATGAAATTAGATTTAAATGTTTACAGGACAATCTTAACCTGTGTCAGACGCTTTCCAAGCAAATTGAATGTTTATTGGATAATCTTTACTATCTCAAGAAGATGTTTGACTCCAAGGCGAGTAAAATAACATCAGTTCATTCTATGTGTGAAAATATTTTACAACAAGAAAGGAGTTTAATCATGGCGGTCGAGGCAATCAATGAGAAACTTAATTATTTCAAAGAACTGGAAGTTATGACCAAGAAACTCGGTTCATCTTCTGTATTGATTCTCAATGAATCTTTAATGCCGACCTTAACTAGACTTGACGAGTGTATCAACTTTCTTGCCTGCAAATCAAACTATAAAGAGAGTGAACACTTCATTGACCAATATAAGATTTTACAAGATACAGCCCTGGAAACCATCAAAAAATACGTGATAAACTCCATTCAAAATGCTGCTAAATCAGTTATGCCGGAATCAGGAAAAGTTTTATCTGATAACGATTCTGTCTTCTCGCTTTTCTATGGCAGATTTCAATCTTCTTGTGCTAGAATCAAATCTCTAGTCACAATGATCGAGGAAAGAGCTGAAAACAATCCACTTTATCAACAGTATCTCGACGAATGCCATCAAGTGTATTTCCAAGTTCGAGAATCCCTCATTGTTCCAGTATTAACAGCAGCCATCGATGACACAGTGACTTCCTACGGACGCAGTTACTGTACCCTTAGTCGCAACACTTGTCGTATGCTTGTACATATTTGCAAAGATGAACATCAACTTTTCTATCAATTTTTTACTTCTCCATCCCAATTCTTGATCGATTTTCTTGAAACTCTTTGTGTCCAACTATACAACGTCCTTCGTCCTATTGTTATTCACATCAATCATTTGGAAACATTATCTGAACTTTGTTGTATATTGAGAAGTGAAGGGACAGAAGAGTTTTCTTTGATTCAAGGAAACGAAACACTTTCCTTCGGTCGAGCATTGAACTCATTGCTACAAGATGTCCAAGAGCGTCTAGTCTACCGAACTGCTATTTATATTCAAACCAACCTTATTGAATATGTACCAGCTCCTGGTGATCTTGCTTATCCAGATAAACTTGAAATGATGGAGAGTATTGCTGAATGTTTATCTACCAATTCACCTGGCCCTTTAGTTCGAAGTGATTCGTTGTCTTCCATTACATCGACCACTTTATCGGACATTTCTCTAGCAACTTACAATGATTCCTCTTTCGGTAGATATGCATCACGATCTCCAGCAGATATTCATGGAATGTGGTATCCAACAGTTCGGAGAACAATCATGTGTCTTGCTAAGCTTTATCGATCCCTTGATAAACCTGCATTCCAAGGATTAGCCCAAGAAGTTGTTGCTGGTTGTTTGGAGTCACTAAAACGAGCTGGATCCGAGATTAGTAAAAATAAAAGTCCATCTGATGGTAGCCTCTTTCTGATCAAACACTTATTGATTGTTAGAGAGCAAATCACGCCATTTAGGATTGAATGTATTGTCCGAGAAGTTGAAATTGATTTCGAGCGAGTCAAAACAGCAGCAATGAATCTATTCAACAATCGTAATTTTTTCAGCCTTAAAAGTAGCAATGGATTACTTCAATTTCTTTTCGAAGTTCCTGTTAGTATCAGCTTTTTACTTTAATTTAGTATTTATTGATTCATCAACTAATCTATTGTTTTATTATTTTTGTGCAGGGAGCTCCTCAAGTGATTGACCATGTTTTGGATCCTCAAAAAATCGTTGACACCGAAATTAAAAGCATCTGTGAAAAGTTCATCAGCTCCAGTGCCAACAATATGTTGCTACCAATTAAATCACATCTTGAACTGTTACGAAGGTGCATCAAAACTCCTTCAACTAATTTACCTACAATCGAAGAAATTAATAAGGTTCTTAAAGAATTAACAAGTCACCTAGAATCAACTAATTCATCTATACGTAAATCAATGTCGCTCTACCTTGCTAATCCTGACACGGAAAACATTCTCTTCAAACCAATAAAGGTTTGTTGATTATTTATTGAATATATTATATTTTTACCGATAATTTTAATTAATGATTCATTTGATTCTTTTATTTTCAGAACAAAGTTCTCAAACAGTTGGATGAATTCAGGAAAACTGTGCTCAGTGCCTATGACAAAGATAAACATTTGCTGATTGAATTACCACCAATGGATGTTTACGAGAAAATTTTTGTTCCTTCCAATTTACATGATTCAGTTACATCATCAACATCATAAGCTATTGATGCACCTTTACTTAACAATAATCAAACTAGCAATAATTATCATCCATTCACCTGTAAATAATTAGCCTAATAATTTATTCTCGTCACTTGACTCTTCAACCCGTCAATCAGCAAACCTGCAATGGGCAAAGGAGTCGATATTTCATTTGTTTACCCGTTTACGTATTAAGCTCGGAAAGCTTAATTCACTATTTATTGATTTATTATGTTTTTGAATGGTATTGTTGATAAATTTTAAAAAAATTTCTATCGCTGTCAAATATTTCCAATATATTGCAATACACAGGAAAAGTTTTTTTCAAAGGTATAAAAGTAAATATTTAATATAAAAAAATCACGATTATTTTTATTCAATCAAAATCTAACCCATTTCAGTTAAAATTATGCAAAGGAGGAAAGCCAAAAGGATAGAGAAAACGATTTCGCTTTAAGCATCTATTAATAGTTTAAAGCTATTATCAATCAAATGTTGTAAATAATGTTCGATTCATTCTTTTCATTTGCTGAATGTTAAACAATATGATTACCCAGTTTCGCGTTGTTTCGGTGGTTTTTATTCAATAATTTGCGAGCCAAATATTTTTGAAGAATAGTTTACATCATTTAAATCAGAAGCGAATGTTGTATCCCTAGAAATGGTTTAAAAAGTCTAATTTCAGGCTTTATCCATACTAAATAATCTGGTTTGGTACAATAGGCTACTTGAAGTTTAACCTCGCATTAAATTGAAATGGCACCAGAAATCACATAAATTGTAGATTTTTTTGTGAACTATTTCATGCAATGGCAAAAGATTTTATTCCAATTATATAATATTAAAACATAAAAATTAGATCAGTTTATTTAAAAGCCAATGTTTGGATAGAAGAGTGAAAAATATTTGGAGAAAACATTGTCACTGTTACGTCCTTTTGGTCTTCGACGAACGGTGGGTAAAACCTTGCGACAAAACTTTGACTCAGGATCATATTTCTTTGGTTGGCACACATAGCGAGGGACACCTGAAAATTAAACAAACCAGTTAATAAATTAAGTAACATAGCAATTCAGATTGTTTCATTAAAACATACCTCCAGTGAAGGCATTGAAATAATCAATAAAGGCTTGAGCCGCATTATCTCCAGGTTGGCATTCCTCTTTTATAGACCTGAAACGAAAGAAAATTAGATAACAGTAATTGGTAAGCAATTAAAATGTTAAATTGAAGCTTACTCTGTAGAGCAATCAAGCCAAGCTCGATATCCACAACAAGCTAATCCGATTCTATTAGAGTAATCAACTTGTTCCTCCATGCTTTCCAATGTGGCCTGGAATCTGCTTACACATTTACGTCTAAATTGTTGAGTCAATTGAACATTATTTACACATCTTGCATGTTCCAAGTAATCTAATGAAAATCAAGGAAAATAAGAAAGAAGATCAATTGATATTAAAATCATAATCGTATTGAGATTTAAGATGACTTGAACCAATCTTTAATTTAGCCGTGAATTAAAAATCAGGTAGGATTGAAAGATATTCACTTTGGTTCAAAAGGTTAGAGCATTCAAAATAATCTTAAACTTGGCTTATAACCAAATTAAAATTAATCTGTTTACATCCGATCAATTGCTGTTCATGATTTTTTGTGCTCATTTTAGCTATTTTTAACAAATTTAATACTATTTAGTATTTTCCGTTTTCACCTGATTATTGTCCTCGGCCATTTTCATGGTATATCTGAAAAAAGGTCATAACTGACTGCCATGGTTGGTTAAATTTTTGGCTGAGGATTAATAATGATAGTGAAAAAGCTTTCCTCAAGTCGAGTATTTTTAGTGTTTGTTAATGAAATTGACTATTCAGTCATTGACAATCATAAGGCAATTAACAGCAGTTATAATGTGCCTTGCTTTCTCGCATATATTAATACAGACTAATTGATTGGTAAAAATATGAATTTATAAATTATTACAATCCTGGAAATAAAATTTGCCCTTCTCAAAACGTTACAGGAAATTTTAGGCTCTATCCATCAAACACTGAAGTTAAACCGTTTCTTGAAACAATAAAGGAAATAGAAGTTGTTAATTGCGGAAAAATGTTGCTAATTAAACATCTAATTAAATGTATGAAGAAACTAAATCTTAAATGGTTACGAAGGCAAAAACAAACAACTATTAACATTTGACAATTAAAGCAATCCAATGATCAAGTCTATTTACAATGATTTCATTGAAGTGCCTAAATTTGTCAAAATTGGTGTCGCTAGAGAGAGGTTTATGAATGTTGGTTTTGGTTATTTGGATGCTGATTATTTACAATTAAAGTGAAGTGATCCGATTAAATCAATGATTTCAATCAAAGGTGATCGCTTTGAATTCCTAACCCTGAAAATTTAAAGGCAACCACAATCCTTTACTTCAAGGTTTTGAGATTTAACAATGAAAATGAGTGAAAATGAAGCAAATAATAGTTCATTGGCTTGTCCCAAGGAAATTCAAATCATCATCAGAAGTTGATTGTTCAAGATGGTTACGTACTGTTTTTGGTGTCTCCATTGCGACAAAATGGTTTCACATTGTTCACATAAACTTCATTGACCAAAACAAACATTTCCTGCGACAAGGCAGTTCCACACCGGGTAAAGAAATCTTGGACACAATCAGTTACATTTTTGATTGACCTAAATATCAAACATTACAAGATGAATTAGATTAGTATTAAAATTAAAAGATTGATTTGGTAAAGTCTAAACGATTGTTAGCTTTACATTGTAACAGTGTGTTTGGGTTTAGGGCTGAAGAACTGGTCTTGAGTTTCTTAATTGTCTTGATTGTAAAGATTGCGAAGTTGAAAGTAATCTTAAAATCAAATGGTTTCTCGCTAACAATTTTGATGACACTTTCAAGGTAGCGTAAAGTTAATAAAAATTTTTGGTTATTGAAGGAAAATAGCAACAATATTTTAATCATAAGTTGACCTGTAAATGCTGAGTAAAGCTGATTTAATCTGATTTTTGTGATTAGAAGATATTTTGGAAAAGTTAACTTAACAATTTAGCAATAACGAAACGATCAAGGTAAACCAGATTGGGTTGCTTTAAAAAGCTAACTGTCGATCGAGGAGACTCAATTTGAAAGGTAAAAATTAGTTGTTGAAGAAATTGAATTTTGTAAATAGTTAATTTATATTCTGGTATCATCTTTGACTCTCGACTAATTAAAACCTTTGATAGTATTTCGAGTTAATTGTGAAGTAATTTACCTGCAAAGTAAAGCATGTTCTCGGCGATTCAAGGCAAGTCCAGTTGTGTTGGGTCGATGGCTGAAGTAGAAGAGCGGTTTGATGCATTCATCCATTCCTTCCCAGTGACATTCTGGTAAAGGCTTGGTTCGCTTTCTTTGAGCCTCACAAGGGTTTACAATTAACAAAACAATTCCAAGAGTTAAACAAATTAAAACTAATTAGAATGAACAAAATAAATGAATGTTGGGCAAAAACAATCCAAAAGTGAATGCGATCACAATGGTAACCAAACAATCCAGTGAACACCAACATGTATTGAGAGTAAACAAAAGATTGAAAAATATTGATTAATATTGAGATTGTTAAGATTGTTAAATATTACAATTAGAGCTTACATTTTGTGGAAAACATGGTTACAATTAAATAATATTAATCTAATGAAATTGGTTTATAATAAGGAGTTGACTTGTGGACTTGAGGAAAAGATGTTGAGTTAACTTGAACTGATCACTGTTAGTAACTTAAATGAATCTGTTTTAAAGTTTATCATCGTCTAAACTGATGGACGGTCAGATTAATTAAATATTAGTGAAAGTGAGAGTAAATATTATTCAGTATAAGAGGGAGAAATGAAGAGCAAAACAAGTTTCAGAAATGAGTGATGAACTTGAATATTGCTTCTGATAAAAAAAACATGAACTTTTCTTACGTTAACAGAGTGTTCATCACTGAAACTAGAAACTTTCCATGAAATTTCATTAGATCAGGGAAAATCCATGACGTTAAGGTCCAACAACAAAAATATTACCAGATTCATCCGTAATCAACACCAAATAGCCAATGTATTGCTGAAACTCTAGTTACAACCAATTTCACCAAGTCTCTTCTTTCCTTTCATTTTAATAATAACTTCAATATTTTTTGATACTAAACTTGTTTGTCTAGATCATGATCAACAATTAAGATGATAAATATGCTTCTTATGATTGTTGAGGTTGAATGGGAAAATAATATGCCTTCTGGTCAATTGTATATTAACCATTTTATTGTCAACAGTTTGTATCAATAACAAGATGGTTAGTCAATAACATTAGACATTTGTTTATATTGCCAAGTGTAATCAAAATTTCTTTACAATTGTCAGCTATTTACATTAAGAATCAACTTGAATTACAATTTAAATTACATTTGAGAAACACTTTGGTTTTTGAAAAGAACCGCTTTAAGCAGGAAGATTGATTGCTAGTAATGAAACCTTAATTCTTTGGGCTATTCCCTGCTAATTATGGGATAGCTTTGATTGAAATCGAGTCAATCAACTGGTTAATGTTTTGTAAATTAGAGGTAAAGAAACGAACAAGAATCTAATTGGGTTTAACTGGTCAATGGACCTTGTTTAACCCATTGGATGGATTCGATACCAATTAGACTTTGGTTTGTCTTTTATTAAATAATTTGTATGCAATATTTTTCAAGGCTCTATTTGAATCCAGTTTTTGATGAAATGTTCAATTAAAATGATTATTTACTTCATTTTCATGTCACTTGTTGAATTTTAAGACTTTTTGATTAATTGATTGTTAATGCTGTTGTTGTCTTCATGTTTAATATGAATTACATTTAGATAAGGTAACAAATGGCCAATCACTATTCACAGCCTCAGGTTTGTTTATGGCCTTCATCTTGGTAATAGTTAATGAATTTTAAGATATTTATTGGTTCCATCTACGATATTACATTTGATCATGTTTAACTTGAACATTTTGAAATTGATTTACTAATTGTTTCACTTACGAAAATGCTTCATCTATTGTTACCTTGTAATCGATAGGTGTAACCAGTGGATACGATTAATTGATGAGACAGTTAAGTTGCGCTTTTGGATGAATTAAAATGTGAAATGTGTTGAACCGCGCTGTTAAATTGTGAAATTAACTCTTAATGAAGGTTAATCTATTATAATCGGACAAGTTTTTTTAGTCTGGTTTATCCCGACGGCCACAAGAATCAACAAACGGACGATAGAGTTTACACAAAGAAACAGTGAAAATCGTCCAAGTGTAATGGACCTTAATTCAAGATCATTCCCTGCCAGGTAAACTTAGACTTTAAATTTTGTACAATTATGTTTTTTTTTTTGGTTTGTCAGTTGATCATTTTGATTTACCTTAACACTTGGAACTCAAAAATGCATACTTCCTCCTCCCTTTTTCACTTTCACAGACTCTTTCTTTTTCCCTCGTTCGCCAACTCTCCTTTCAACGGGTTATCCTTTTTTGACAGTCAACAAAATTTAAGACGTTTTCTCTCCTTTTCCCTTCTCTAAGGTCAATCCAACGGGAAATGCTTTTAATTCGAGTGCTCAAATGTTTGGTCCTCTAAAATGGTATAAATAGTGATTCTTGGATCATAGTTGATCATTAGTTGAGTTGTCATCAAATCAGAGTGTACAACAACAGCAAAGTTGCAGCAAATCTTTTGTGCCTAATCCACGGATTAATTTACTGTGTTTGTTAACCCTACATTTAACATTCATTTTTATAATTATTCTTAGTGTTAAACATCAGCAAAAATGAATATGCGATTGGTGAGAACAATTTTCTTTGTCTGGTCACAGTTCAAATTGTTGACTATTTTTTATTTTCCATGGATTTACTTTTTGTTTACAGTTAATAACTAAATATTGTGTTACCTTTGTTTTCCCTCCATCATTGTTTCAATCTTTAGGTTCTTCTCTTATCTATCTTCTCCTTGATGTTGGTTAACTTTGGAAAGTGTCAATCTGATGTTGATCCAAATGAATTAGAAGATACCGAGGAAAACTCTGAATTTGATGACACTGACGATGGTGCTATTGAAAGTCGAAACAAGCGAGAAATCGGATCCGATTTAGAAGGCGCTGAATCTGGTTACGGAGGTAAAGGCGGAGCTGCTGTCATTGCACACAAAGGTGGCAAAAAAGGTGCTGCCGCCGCTGGTTTCAAGGCAGGCAAAGCTGGTAAAGCTGGCTTCAAAGCAGGAGCCAAAGGTGCCAAAGGTGGTGCTGCTTATGGTGCCGCTGGAGCTGCAGGAGGTTAGTACTCGTCTCTATAAATCGCATTGGTTTGCCAATGAAAAACATTTTCAACTAACATTCTTGTCAATTATTCATTATTATCAGGTAAAAAGGGCGCTGCTGTGAAAAAGGGATTCGCTGCTGGAGCATTCGGCAAGAAGTTCGGTAAGAAGGGAGGTTTCGTCAAGGCCGGTGGAGCTGGTTACAACAAGAAAATCGGAGTCGTCAAAAAGTTCGGAGTCAGCCAAGGTTAGTATTTACCCTGAAAGAGATCATATTTCAACTTAGAGAATCATACTAATCAAAATTTAATTGTAATAGGATTCAAATTCGGTAAGGCTGCTGGTTTCGGTGCTGCTGGTGGTGCTATCGGAGCTAAGGGTGTTAAGGCAGGCATGGCTGGTGCTGCTGGTGCCGCTGGTTTCAAGAAGGGTGCCAAGGGTGGAAAGAAAGGCTTCGCCGCTGGCGCAGGATTCAAGACCGCTGGAAAAGCAGGAGCTGCTGGCTCAGCTGGCTTCAAGAAAGCAGCCGGAGCTGCAGGAGGAGCAGGAGTCAAAAAGGCCGTCGGAGGTGGAAAAGGACTCTGGGGTTAAACGACAAAATGCTCTGCAATAAATGATGACTGTACTCAGGTATTCAAACTCATTTGATGCATTCATACAACTTGATTTAGATATGATATAGTAATTTAGACATTTTTAAAATATTGATTCAACCTGTGATTCTACTTCAACCAACCTTCGATTCTGTAAAAACGACCAACTCCTACAAACTTCTCGAACTTTTTTTGCTCAAGAAACGTTGCAAATTTTTTGTAATACTCAGTTTTCCGATTCAATGATTAACTGTTAATTGTTCAATGCAATTTTTATATTTTCATCTTCTGTTATCAACTGGTTAACATTCCTCCGCAAACCCACTGTAAAAAACCATATTTCTATCATGTACACATATCCAATCTATATTTTTTTGTTATTAATTATAGACACCCTTGAAATGTAATTATTTTCCCCCAATAGTTCTATCGTCCGTTCAAATTAACTCTTTACAAAATAAATTGTTGTCATTTCTATAATTCATAACTCAGAATTTATTTAATCCAAAATTTCATTATGATCTTACCCAGCCAACCAAAGTGATTGTCAGGAAATAACTCTTATTTGCCAAACATTATCACTAAATTATCATAAACAAGGCTCAATCAACGATGCACATCGAAACATACCTTGAAATGATATCCGTTCAAGTCAAACACAAGGCTTTCTTTAAGCAAGAGAATAATAAATAATCATTTAATTTGAATAACTTTTAAAGCAACACATCATAAATATTTTATCAAATATATTTTTAATTTTTTATACGTACTAATATATTATATTTGGTGCTTGTTTAAAATTTGTTAAAGTAAATTATTTTACACAATGAACTAATGAATTTTAGAAATGATTTGAATTGAACATCACAGCAATTCATTTAACGAGTACATTATTCACATTACAATTATATGAAAAAATGCCTTCAGAGCCTATGTATTTTCAATATTTCAGATCGATTTAACTTATCATGTTTCATGCGAGTACTTCAAAAATTCACCTGATGCTGAAAATATTTCCGACGAAGATTTTGGACCGTCTACGTATATTATCTTTCTTGCACTTAAACTGACAAGCTCACCAGAAACGATTGTAAATTCATGAAGAATTTGTAGACAAAAGTCATATGCCAGTAATCCTGATTGATGAACACAAAATACCGTATTCGACGTTGAACCACGTATTGGATTTTTTTGATGACTCCATTTCTTGGAATTAATATCATAAATGGAACAAAAATCATCCAGAAACAGAATTAGATAGTCATCGAAAGCTAAATGTTTGATTTTGTTATTTTCAAGCTTTTCGTAAAGTTGGTATTTGGCAGAAGAATCTTTTGATACATATTTGTGAATATTTTCCATGGGGTGAAATTCCTGTACAATTATTTCCTTTTCTATACGATAAGCTTTTGCGATTACGTAAAACCAACTTTTATATTGAATAACCGATCTTAATGTAAGACCAGTATAAACAAAATCATATATCGGAACGGGCTCAAGCTCAATAGTTCGTGGTCCTTTTTTCAAACAAACTTTGCGTGGTCTAATGGTGAATGAAAAAAAGGGAAAGTGAAAAAAATTTCTAATAAAAAGAATACTTACGGAATTTTTTCAAATGTAATTACATGCTCAAAGGATTTAGTAATTATTAGTTCATCATTTTTAAAATGGTTCCACCGGCGACGTTTCCAGTCTATTTGAACGATATAATCAGAAAAACAATGCTCAGACATGTGAGAATGTTGCAGCCTTCGAGCAACCAGTGTATGGTCATAGTCGAGTATACAAATTTCTTGTACATCTCCAATGTCATCCAAATATTCAACTTTCTTTCTGGACATAGATACATCTGTCAAGAAAAATAAACGTGTAGGGCCACCGTGAAATTCACGAGGTTCAAGTTTTAAATTTAGCGATCCAGCCGAATCAGATGAACCTAGGTGAATCAATCCAAACGCAGACATCATTAGAGCATGACAATCTTTATTCCCTTTGATACAGAAATTAGAGGCAATTTTGTCTACAAATTCTGCATGATTGATAGAAGACCAGTGTAGTTTGGTGAGCAACCTGGGCAGATGGACAATGTTTTCCTTAATATTCTCGTAAATCCACATCATAATAGCATCAAACACTTCAATTTCCTTGTCAATATCCAATATATTGCAACTTACTATGTAGTCAACTGTATCAACATCATAAGTGAGGAACTTTGAAGTTGATATAATCTTACGAAAATTTAAACTAATGTACCTGTCAATAATTTTACCAATGTTAATTACAGCAGCCTGGCTCCTCCAATAATCGATCTCAAGCATCGGTTGATCAGAAAAAGTATCGAATAAAGTGAATAAACATTCATGGGTCAAATCAGGTATATTCAAGTAATCAGCTAGATGGCATAATTCATTAACATTTTCATCGGTAATCTCTATCGGTTGACAATAGGCCCAATCAATGATAATCTCAAATAATTTAATCGGGTGGTCAAGTATTATCTCTTTACTGGTAGCTTCCTTCATTCCAGATGCGACCATCTTAGCAAAATGAGGTATGGCGTAGCAAAAAATAGTTTTATGAACATTAAATCTTTTACCCTTGTTGATAATAATTAAGTCGCCATTTTCTCTATCCTTGTAAGCTAGAGATAGAATTTTTGAACTATCATCTTTAACCAACTTAATCACAACCATTTTGAATTCACAGTCGATATTATTAGTTAAAATTTTTCACGTATACAACATTAATGGAAACTGCATTTACAATTGGCAAAACTAGAGGTAAAGATGGTACTACGAACCCTTACTAATCATAGAGTAAAAAGAAACTACAATAAATAAAATAGCATTTTTTGCGGCATAATAACACTTGTAGTGTAATCCTAAAATCCTATCCAATGTAGATAAAAAGATTAACTAAATGTAAGATGTCTTGATCTTTACCTTTGTCCATCTTTTTATCTTCGCTTTGGTAACTGATAATTGCACCTTATTAAACGCAACACCCTTTAGTAGTAAGAAACCAAAAAGGAGCATGAGAATATATGAGCTAAGAATAAGCTAAAAATGAGATAAAATTTAGATTAATACAAAAAGTTATCTTACTCTTTGATATTTTTCTTACCCTTAGATTACCTCTATTAACCGATATTTTCAGCTGATATATTCTCAAGCCGTCGATAATGTTTTTACAATTTATGATTCTAAATTATGAATCTTGGAGTTTTACATCTAATCTTCAAAGTAGCAAAGTAAAGATTCAGAGGCTAGCTGATCAAAAAATTCAATTTATCAAAAAAACCGCAAGTTTACTTACAAAAAAATTGTCATGTTGATCAAATCTTGAGACTTCTTTTGATCAGTATTTTTGGATACTTTCACATCTTGATTACTTTTGGGCAAAGGGTAAGTCTTAAGAAGTCCTCGTCGGCTCACTTCTCTTCTCATTAGCCACAGCTAGTTTCGGCTTAAGCCGAGTGGCTAATCAAAAAAACTCAATATTTAAGAGTTAAATTTAACAATTAACTTTGTTATTCACTTAATTTAAAGATATTAGCAATTCCACAAGCTTAACAAACGCAAGTCTCGTCTTAATTTCAGTTTTCCTGAATTCAATGATGAAAATGATGCCATTTCATGTTTACAATGCATTACTGGTTCGGAAATGGTCTCTGAGTTGTAAAAAATGATTCATAATTACCAGATGATTTTAATATAACTGACTGGGCTGTATAACAAAGTTAATTGTTAAATTTAACTCTTAAATATTAAGTTTTTTGATTAGCCACTCGGCTTAAGCCGAAACTAGCTGTGGCTAATGAGAAGAGAAGTGAGCCGACGAGGACTTCTTATGCCTTACCCAAAACTTGTCTAAACCAATAACTTGAGGATCTGAGTACTACTGGTATTTGTATCCTTAAAATTTCAAATCCTAAATCCTGTGTGCATTGCTTCTGTTTTTTGTTTCAGGCCTTAATTCGTCTTCTCAATATTAATTAAAATTGGCCTCTGAAGCATCTATGGTAAAAATTATTTAGTGTTTTAGTCCACCTTCGTAGCCTTGCCCAAGTCTCACAGGTCATATTTTGGTTTTATAAAGTGAATCATGAGCTTTACTAATAAACCTGATGAGTCGGGTGTTGATCTATTGCCTGGTGAAGTGATTGTTGGTCAGTTGGAAAAGAAAACAGTTAATTATGTTTGTCCTTTTACGGGTGCTGTTCCTGGAGCTCTTTCATTAACCAATTACCGTTTGGTTTTTAGAAATTTTGATTCTGATAAAGTTATTCACATTGAAGTTCCATTATGTACTATAAACCGTATTGAAAAAATTGGTGGTGCGACTAGCAAAGGTGAAAATTCATATGGTATTGAATTATTTTGTAAAGATTTTAGGAATGTTCGGTTTGCTCACAAGCAAGAAAATCACTCTAGACGAGAATTATTCAACAAATTGTGCAAATATGCTTTCCCGGTTACAAACAAATTGCCCTTGTTTGCTTTTCTCTACAAAAGTGCTGGAGCCACTTTTCCGTTCAATGGATGGTCAGTTTATGAGCCTATTGCTGAATACAAAAGACTAGGATTACCTTCTGAAAGCTGGAAAATCAAACATAATGAAAATTATTCTCTTTGTGATACATATCCTGGAGTTTTGGTTGTACCTGTCAATGCTGGTGACAGCTGTCTGAAAGCAGTGGCGGCTTTCAGAAAGAAAGGTCGGTTACCGGTATTGAGTTGGATTCATCCGCTTACTCAAGCTAGTATCACTCGATGTAGTCAGCCTATGGTTGGTGTTGCCGGTAAAAGGAGTCCAGAAGACGAAGCTTACATTCAGATGATTATGGATGCTAATGCACAATCTCACAAAATTTACATTATGGACGCTAGGCCTCATCCCAATGCTTTAGCCAACAAAGCTCGCGGTGGAGGCTATGAAAGTGAAGAGAATTATGTTAATGCTGAAATCTCATTTTTAGATATTCACAATATCCATGTTATGCGTGAAAGTCTTAAGAAAATGAAGGAATTTTGTTTCCCCATCATCGATGATCAACGTTGGTATTCAAATATTGAATCAACTCATTGGCTGGAACATGTTCGAGCAACGTTGGCTGGTGCCTTGAAAATCGCTGATAAAATTGAAAATGCCAAGACTTCAGTTGTAGTTCATTGTAGTGATGGTTGGGATAGGACATCTCAATTAACTTCCCTTGCTATGATTATGTTGGACTCTTATTACCGTACGATTGTCGGTTTCGAGGTTCTTATTGAAAAAGAATGGATAAGTTTTGGTCACGAATTTGCTCTCAGAATTGGTCATGGAGAAGAGAAACCAGACAGTGACCGGTCACCTATTTTTGTCCAATTTATTGAGTGTGTTTGGCAAATGACTAACCAGTTTCCAAATGCATTTCAGTTTAATGAAAGATTTCTCATCACCATTTTAGACCACCTATACAGCTGTCTTTTTGGAACTTTTCTGTGCAATTCTGAGCTGGAACGAAACACTGCTAATATAAAAAATGAAACAATCTCTATATGGTCATATATTAACAGCAATAAGCACCAATTTATGAATCCTTTATATTCAAACAAAACTCAAGACCAAGTTTTATTTCCAACTGCCTGTTATCGACGTATTGAACCTTGGAAAAGCTACTATTGTCGTTGGAATCTCTCTCACCGTACTGATCTGGAATCATTTTATGAGCGTACAGAAGAATTGGTTGCAATAAATCAAGAGTTGGAGAAGCGAGTAGAAGATCTTCAAAATCAACTCCAATTGAAATTCTCAAGATCTGGGAACAGTTCGACTGTCTTAGCATCAGCAAATAGTGGATCAAATGCCACAACTGGTAATACTTCATCTGTTATTCCAAACTCAACCAGTCACTCATCATCTTCCTCTGGTCTTGCCAGATTGACCTCGGTGATATCATTATGAGAATTAAATATTATGATTCATCCATCATCACTTAAAATCAAGCTGTTGGCTCAAAAGGTTAGCTTCTATTAAATTTATCGAATTTATTTTACAATTTATTCTTTACTCTGTGATGAGAAAAATTTTCAACAGATATTTGTCGGCTCCGACAAGGCTGCTTATAAGATGATTGAAACTGACTAATCTTCTCTCTGAGAGTTCCTTGATTCATACTTTTGCCTCCTGTATCAGTCAAATAAATTTACCTCAATTATTAATTACGCTTTTTTCATATTTTCCTTAGGACACTCACCATCATCAACACCATCTACTTTTTGACATTATTTTGGCCATAATTTCCTGATCCAAAATAAACTCATCAAGCCAACAACAAACCCTTTTTTATGGAAATTGAGATTTTGGAAATTGCAATTTGACCTGATGTTGTTAATTTTTATTTGCCAACTGAGTTGCTATTATTCGCCTAATATTTATTCCTTTTAAACAAAAATCTCTCGTGCCTAATCCTAATTATTATCCAATAATTTGCAATCGAAAATCTATTTTATTATTAATCAGAAATTTTTTCATTTTATCCATTACATATCATTGTCAACCAAAAACCTGCTCTAAAATTCAGTCAAAATGTTGTAAAATCTAACTCAATAAAATTGGAAAAGAGCTCTTCAACCGTAGATTTATATAATAGCATAATCAATCACATTAGTTGCTCTAATTAAAGGTATTGTGCTAGTAGCTTCGATGACTCAATTGGATACTTGGACGATGAATGGTCAAGTCTTATCAGTTAGTTGGGAAAACTCATTGCAATGCGACAAAGTTAGCGTTTGATGTTTGAATGGTTTACTCTGAACTTCAATTGATCTTGGATTAAAGCTGGCCCTGATCATCACTCAATCAACCATTAATTGTTGAATGAAATGGTTCATCATCACCCTATTTTTGTTGAAATGGATTATTTGATTTTATTAAAGATTGATTGATGAACAGGTTGTATTATCAAGCAAAAAAGCTGGTAATACAATCAAAGATGAACTAAAATAATCGTGTCTTGATGATTTTATAAGACTAATCATCGATTTAACAGACTTAAATTGGATTTTACAATCACAATAATCACCTCAGTCCAGATTCATCAAAATAATCAATCCAACTAACATTTTCATTAGTTTTGCTGAGAATCAATGAAAGTCCATCAACTCTGTTTGATTTTGAGATTATTCAACCAATTACAATTCACTTTCAATATTTGATTTAATGGTGAAGAATTGAAAATCCTAAAATTGCTAAATCTTCTGTAAATCAAATGAAAAACGTTCCATTTTCAATCTAATATTCATTACAATTTCAGTCAAGAAATTTATCTGCAATTGAATGGATTAAAGATATTTAGATCCACTATGAGTTAACTCTGATTTTAATTTTTAATCTGAATAGTTAAATGGCTGTTATTGTTATTATTTTGA
Organism: Tetranychus urticae; assembly: GCF_039701765.1. Taxonomy (NCBI): domain Eukaryota; kingdom Metazoa; phylum Arthropoda; class Arachnida; order Trombidiformes; family Tetranychidae; genus Tetranychus; species Tetranychus urticae. The sequence continues at coordinate 14,806,503 of NC_142958.1, read as the reverse complement.
TGGTCAATAAACGTTACTATTATTGATTTAACATAAAGAGGCAATAAAATTAGCTAAAACAATTGTTAAATATATTTCAATATATTTTGATCATGTTTTGTTATTTAACTTGAAATTAACAACAAAATGGTTAAACAATAATTTAAAAATAAAACATCTTCCAAGTAAACTAAAATTGCAATTTAAAATACAAGTTTTAAGCTGCATTTTTTAACCATTGAAGATGATTATGAAGATTCAACTGATTGCGCTTATTGTATTAGTTGTTTATAGTTAACATGAACAATTTAGCTTTTAAATGTGAAATCAAAAACACGCTTCATTTGGTTACAATAATTCATTGATTGACCAAAGAAATTCAAGAAAAGCAAATTAATATCAATGAAGGAAAGTGATTTGAATTGCCAATTGAACAAACAAAAAACAAGATGAAGGTTCAATCAATATATTATAACAATTTGAATTGAGTTGCTCCAAATTGACCAGAAAAAAAGGTTTACTAAAGAAAAGCCATTAAAATCAAACAACAATCAAGATTTATTACAAATGGACAAATGTAATCATAAGATGATTCTTAATTTTGCTATTAACTATTGGGATTAGAAATATTCATTGGAGCAAGAAAAAGCGTTTAATCCATTCAAGAACAGACAAAATATCTAATTTGGAGTATTTAATGATTTACTGATTAGTATTTGCCTTAATTGGAAATTTAATATCAACTGGTCAACAATATTAGGCAAAATTAATCTCTTCTGGGTTTTACGTGAAAGTGAATGGATCATCCATTCAGCATGACTCTCAATGATTCCAAAGCAACAACAGTGTTCCAAATCTTTAATTTGATTCCTAATTTTGATTTGATTTCCTAATCAACTCCTACGTGTAATCAATACTTAATTGTGGGCATCATTTGTGGGAATGAAAGTGTATTGAGTTGATTAAACTGGTCCTGGTAATGTTTTGATTTCAATGGTTATTGGTGATTGTTTTACTGGTCACAAGCAGTCCTTTAACCAAACCAACATTTGAAGTAAATCAATGTCAATGGTTCAACAGTCATGATGATCAAGTGCTTTTCTTGATAATCAATTAATCAACAGGTTGGATGTTATGATTGATGAACTGATTTCAATCTTTTATTGAATCTGAAATGAAAAGAAATGAATGGTAGATTAATTAAATCACGAAATTTCAATCGAGTCAATTGAAAAGGAACATTGAATGGGTAAAAATAAAATTTTGATTAAAGGTAACATTGTTGGGCATAAATTTAGGTTTAATCTTGTAGTTGATCATGATTATTTGCTTGTTGCTCATGAAAAATTGAACAAACAAACAGCAAATTGATGATTATGAGAATCACAATGTTCACATTAATAATGACCATTATTAGTGGCTCAATGTAAATAGTATTAAATATTGACCGTTAAATCCATTTGATTACAAGTTGATCAATATAAATATTTAAGTACACAATTTGTGTTCCATTTAATCCAAACAATATAAAGTCAAAACATGAAATTTTTGTGTAAAAATTGTAATTAAACGGAAAGGATTCCAAGCGATCAGTCATGATCGGGGGATCAACTTGTTACATTTGAACACTTGATATGTTGAATGATTATTTAAAACGCCTAATTTGGTGTTTAATGACTCTGACTGATAATAGGAATCTGGTGTGTGAGCTGAATTACCCAAAGATACAGATTATTCAACTAGAAAGTTCCATTTCCTTCACATTTCCTTCCATTTTTCACTGGAAGAGTATCAAATAAAGAGTAATGTCGATCCGCTATCTTAATATTAGATTAACCAGTTGTGATTAAATTCAGTAGATCTAGTAGTCAGCTGATATTAAATACGCATACATGTTGTTATCTTAATTGCCAACTGATGACAGCAATTTAACGCTCATTTCAAGTGCTGTTTTAGTTCAAGTTGAGAGCTACAATTTTCATGAAATGTTTACTGTTTACTTTGTTGTCTTTAGCTCAATGATTGTAATGATTAATCCGATTCTTGGTAATTTAATGTCATGAAGAATCTGAAACTCAGCCTTCTCCATTGATAGTTGGCTTAGTTTGTCTCAAGGTTATTAAGGATACTAAAGGTTTATTCCTGTTGATTTTGTGGTACAATTAATACATATCTAGTTCCGCCAACATGAAACCAACCCCCAAAAATGTTGAGATAATCAATTCCTCCTTCAAATCAACTATAAAAGCTCAGGGTTTATTGTAATTACTCCCATAACTATTTGCTGTAACAAGTTTAATTGATTAATCGATTGAAATTGAAATAATAATGTCAAGTATCAAGAAAATTGTGATTTTTGGTGCTACTGGTAACACTGGATTAGCTACTGTCGCAAAAGCCATTGCTCAAGGTTTGAATTTATTATTAGTGTCTACTTCAACATAAATTAATCAATCATTTCCTTAATTGCTTCATTGTTTTTTTCAATCAGGATTTGAAGTTACCGCGTTTGTCCGAGACCAAACAAAGCTTCCAGATGATCTCAAAGTTGCTTCAGTAGTTGTTGGTGATGTTACAAATGCCGATGATGTTGATAAAGCCGTTCAAGGGCAAGATGCAGTTGTCGTCGTTTTGGGTACTCGAACCAACCTCGGACCTACAACTGTCATGTCAGATGGAACCCGTAATATTGTTGAATCAATGAAAAAACATGGTATTAAGAGGATATCAGTCTGTCTTTCTGGTAAGTCAAGCTACAAGACTTGTAATTAATTTCAACTAATTGACTTCGTTTAATTGTCTTTTTAGCTTTCCTATTCTGGAAACCAGATGCGATTCCACCACCAGTTATCAATGTCCATGCAGATCACTTAAGGATGGAAACGATAATCAAAGAATCTGGTTTGGATTGGGTTATTCTGTGTCCTCCTCATATTGATAGTAAGTTGATGAATGTTTACATCTGTGATTTGTATCAATAGCTGTTATAAAATATAAAACTGGTACAATTATGTTTCTAATTGTTATTTTCTTGTCTAAATTTTAGATGCTGATGGCAAAGGAGAGTACAAATTGGTCAAGGAGCAAGGAGCTGGACCTAAAATATCTAAACATGACTTGGGTGATGCCTTGTTAAAAGTGTTGAACACCGACGAATGGCTTCATACAAGAGTTGGAATGGGTTATTAAAAATAATCCAAGCAACTAATATTATGTATTTGATCTTATTTTATCCATAAATTTAATTTACTCGGATTAAAAGATTAATAACCTTTGTTACAAAATGATTATCCTTCTCAATTATTCTGTTGTTTTATCAACAGCAACGTGTATCTATTTGATCTAAAAAATTTAGTCTTTATTTAAAGTCAATATTTAAAGTCAAAACATGAAATTTTTGTGTAAAATTTTAACTAAACGGAAAGAATCCTAAGGGAAATTTTTGCTTAATCTGAAAGCCATGATTAAACTAAATCCACGAAAATAGTCAGAGCTTTGTCTGAATTCAGGTTACTGAGAAATCAGCGTCTAAACAGGGCAGGGAAAAAAATGCAGACTTTGAGGGAAAAACTTTTTAGTATTCAGATTAATGGTTTATTGTTGGGTTAGGAGTAAAACTGTCTTTCGAGTAAAGAGTTTAGTGAAAACTCTGGCGCCTCAACTGTACAAAAGAGACCTAAGTTTCAACTTTGAACCCAATTTTCTGAATGGTTGTTCATCAGAGTAACTTTTTAATTCAAAAATGGAATCAGTTTTGTGCCTTCACAGCCAACAAAGGTTCAACTATCAAAACGAACGAAAAGTTTTCAGATGTACTTAAGGAATTACTTTCGACATTGTAAAATGAATATTATTAATGAGACAAAATCTAAAGATTTCAACTTTTGCATTTCTTATTCTGACAATGTTCCAGAGAAAATCATGTTCAGGGTGGTGGGACAAACAATCCGTATTCTAAGGCATTGTGGAGGGAAGCGAATTATTTTTTCATTTAATGACGTTATGCTTATTTGTTGGATGATTTATAAGCGCCAAAACTCTAATAGTTGCGACCTGATCAACTTTCAGGGACATAAGAACTCGAACTATTTGTGTAATTAAAAAGTTTCTCTGATCAAAGGTATTTGCTAAAATCGCTTCAAAGCTCAAACTTAAATTTCAGCTGTGGAATCAGAATTTAGTTTTTCTCATTGACAATGGTTTTTATCAATAATTTGAGCCTTTAAATATGGATTGAATTTATTGTATTCAGTGAAAAGTAATTTCAGTCATGATCGGGACTCAGCTTGTAAATATAAATACAAACCAATAATCGTCAAAATTGTTTTACTATTTTGATGAAAGGACAACAATTATTTGCTTATTTACAGATTGCAAATTGTTTAAATTGTAAATGAATATTTAAACAGATTTTGTGTTTGATCAAAATCAATTATAAAACTGCAATAAATAATTAATTTACTGAATTATTAACAATATAATTGTTAAACTAATAAGATTGAAAGCTGTTAAAGAATGGGAATTTTGACAGTTTTTATTTTTAGGTTAAATATTGAGGTAAAAATGAAGCCAATTGCTGGATTAGACTATGAAAATGAATACAATGTTTAAAATAATACAATCACGATTGAATGTTTAATGAAGAAATGATCATGATTAACATTAATAACAATTGTATTACCTTTTTGTTATTAATAACAAATTAAATTAATCATCTAAAACCTTCACTTTCTTTACCAACATTTGCTATTCAATCTCACGTTGAGAAGTTGGATAAAATTACAGTTAAATGGTACATAAAGTAATACTAATAACAATATTATTTTTGGTAATATATTGTAATACCAGAAATTTGATGTTGATTAGTTGAATGGTTTAAACGGTGATTGTAATAAATGGTTAACCAGGAAAGATGAGAATCAAATTTAAGAATACAACTAATTTAACTAACTAACTAACTAACGGAAATAAAATAATGATTTAAAGGAAGGTAGAAAGATGATTAAAATATAATAGCAATTGATAATAATGATGATGAGAATAATGTTAAAGACAGATGAAGATGTATGAAGATGCTCTTGATGTTGTTATCTTTTTTACACGACAAAATTATTTTCATGTTTAGATGTTTATTGTAATTAAGGGTAACACCGAATTTAATTGTGATTGAGTTTCACTCTTCACAACACTAATTAAAATACATTTTAAGCACAATTTAAATTAGCCATTGTTTTACAACTAATAGACAATGTTAGATGTTCATTAAATTGTCAGGCCTTTCGATTGGTAGTGATGGGAAAGCAAAATGTACGTGAAAACATTCAGTAAACGTGCAAAATGCCTCAAATTGAACGTCTTCTTGATAATTTAGTTAACTCTCTGCTAATCACAGCAAACAATATCATCATAATTGTCATTAAATTGTAATAGTCGACTCACAAATCATCTTTAAAATATGCAAAGTAAAATGTCTGTTAACTAATAACATCGCTTTGGTCAAGATCTCGTTTAAATTGGTTCAACTCTTAATTTTTTGCAATCTAATCATCTTTTTGCCATAAATCATGTTAAATTGTTAGATGATTTAAATAATTTAAGTTCATTTTCTTCAATTTTTTCAATTTTGCTGGACTTGACTTGCTTTCCATCTCTCATATTGAACATTTTGTTGTCTCCATTAAATAGGTATTATTTTTTGTACAGCCTCAAGGTAAGTTAATTGTTATTATACAATCTCGGAAGTTGATTGGTAACAGTTAATAATAAAGAAATTGTTTCAAATAATTATACTCATGTACAGAAATTGGAAGCAAAAAACATAATTGATGATGATGTTTCAATCCTGATGCGAGAAGCAAAAATGAACAAAGTATTAGATTGTTAGAGTAAAAACATGATTTTCATCAATATAATCTTCTGTTATTTCATTAAATAACCACTAAATTGTTTTTTCACCTTTCTTCATGAACAGAAATTGATAAAATGCGTTAAAATAAAGCTAATTAATAAAATGAATCTCTTCAAACAATACAAATGCTGTTGTTTATGGGCGTTTTGAAATACGCTTTTGCAAAAATATTATTTCATGATTGAAAGTGAATTTCGATAGACTTTTTACAGCTTTTTTGATTGCTTAATTGAATTGTTATTAAATTCTTTGTGTTAGTTGATTGAAAATGTCAAAATGCTTATGTTGAATCGGGTAAGATCTCATTTTAAAGGGTAAAGAGCGAGCATTCTGATTTGAATTGTTAACCGTTAATGTCAACTTGTCAGATGATTGTACTATAACTATAGCTATAGTTGGTAAAACTGTGATTCCTGATATTAATAGAGATGATGATAATCCTTGATTGAGCAATTATGAAATCGAGTAAACAATATAATATTAATAAAATCAATTGATCAACTGGGGATCAATCAAAGCTAACGTTTAAGTGAAAATCTCATTTTATGCTGATCATCATCACTTTCATAAATTTCAAATTTAGAAATAAGGTGAAGATGATTATCTTTTAAATCATGAGTATAAGATTTAGGATATAACAAACTCAACTCAATCAAATAATCAAAAAAATCGAATAAAGGATTAATCTCAAAAAAAGCATATAAGAAATGAATGAAAAATCTGAAGAGCCCAACACAAAGCCTTGTCAAATCAAACAATCTTTACTCCACCAGAACAGCTTATAATCTTAAAAATCGACATCCAAGATAATTTCCTCCTTAATTGCTCTTAATTGTATGTAAACCAATGCTTTAAGTGACCAAAATTAGTATCCGAAATCATCCAATTCAAGCCATTGATCAAAATTGACCAATTTTCCTGGTTAACTAGGTTTCCATGTAAAGATGCTCCAATTTTACACATCAACAGTTTGCCATTCAAGATATATGGTATTGAAAGCTGAAAGGAAAATTAGTTAAACTATTAGTATATAATTATTTGTTGGATTAGGGGAAAGTTTAATTGTAAACAAAATATATCTTACCTTTTACATAGCGAAATAATCAACAATAAGATACCTATTTATTGATGAAAAATGGCTTTTCACTGTTTCACTTTTTTTAACTTGTTCATATATAATTTGCTTGATATACACACTCAATTGTAAGATTGATTGGGAGTTGATAATCTTTTGATTAACTTTAAATCCGGGTCAATCAAAAGTGTATTGGTTGCAGTTATAATTATGATAATCACAACAAAAGTAATAACAGTAATGATGATTATAAAGGCGCTAAGAATAATCAAATCCTATTCGTTGATGGGTTTGGAGACAAACGTTTTTGCAAAAGGCTCCATTTTTGAATCAATCACATTTTTAAATATAATTGTCATTGCGTTTGTACTTTCATCAATTTTGTATTTATTTATTAAATTTCACTATTTTATATTAATAAAGGTGAATTTGGAGTTTAGTTTAATCCTAACAATTAGATTGAACGGATTGAAAATAGTATCAACTATAAAATAGATTGCTTTGATAATAGATTTCTCTTGCCATTTTATTTCAATTTGTCTCATCAGACTTTTTTTTAATCAATATATGAACACGAAATTCGCACTTTCTGATCAAAAATCAATGCAAAAATGTAATCAAAACTCACCAATAATGAAATATTCAGATAAACATCGATTCTATAGTTTTTCTGTCGGATAGGCACATTTAAACTCAAACTTGGTCAATATTGTTTTCAAATAACTTATTATTTTGCATCAATAATCAAATCAAATTTGACGGTTATGCATGATTTTAAACCTTACGAAACCTTAATTTAATCACAATGTAATGGTAAGTACATCGTAATATCCAGATTATGGCTTAACTGGTTTAGTGATCAATTGTCATTAACCAGACTAGATTGAGATCCGGATTCGAAATCAATGTTGGTCTTAATGGGTAGTTCAACTAATTTGGAATCAACATTATCATCAGTAACCTAATTGATCAACAAGATTCAGGCCAATGTCATTGTTTGTTTATTTTCATCCATTTTCATCTATTTTTTCTTGACTTCTTTCCTTCTTTTAACCACCACCATCATCATCATCGTCTGAACTGTTTCAATTGACTAGTTTAATGTAAACAGCAATGATTGGTGAAAAGGTTGGACCCAAAAAAAAGAGTTAAGATTGTTTAAACTTGCAAGTTGATAATAGTTGCAAACAGGATTAACAATGATGACACCAGCAATCATGAAAAAAAGATGATATTAATATGATGTTGGGATAGAGTACTCGACTCATTTTTTGTCAACAAGATGAACAACAATATTTCTTGACTTGACATCCCTTTGATATCCTTGATCAGGTAGAGAACAATATTGTCCAATTTGATATTCGATCATCAAGATCAACAATAGATGAACCTGATCCAAAAATTGAGATGTTGATGGCTGCTGAGTCTCCATTGTGATAATGATAATGATGAAACATCATGATGATAGTCCTGGTAAAGATGATGATGTGTTACTCTGAAGATGAGAAAGCCAAAAAGACCAAATAATGATGAGAATATAAGACTAATTTATGTTTTGATGAGCAAGATGTAATTGTTAGTTTACTTACTATTAAGCTAATAATAATTTGTATTATTTATGTCATTAATGGTAATCGAAGACGCTTCAAGAAGTAACCTTAAATTACTATACTTATGGATAGCCAAAGCATGGAATCAAGTGTAATTTCAAGATAATTGCGCTTTCTAGCAATACTCTTAATCAGATTAGCTGTGAATCCATTGATAACGTGATTGAATCCTTTGAATGAAGGCTAACCATCATCCGATTAAGGCCAAAGGTTATGGTGACGAAAATGATAAAGGTTATCGCATAAAAAGCACTTTGATAGGGTTTGTTTACAGTAAAAATCCTGCAAAAGAAGAAGAGTGAGAGAGAGAAAAACAAGAACCAATGAAGATATAAATAAAAGGAAGCAATATAAGGTAAGGTTGATGGTGAAGGAGGATAATCAGGATGATAATGAAGATGAAGAAGAACTTTGTTAACCAGAAAAGAACAATGAGAAATCCAAAAAGAAGACTAAATTGGGAATCAATTGATTAACGGTTGAGGTCAGCGTGTGTATGTTTATGTGAGTGTTTCAGCTTGTTTGTTTATTTTTATGTTCTGGTCCTTTCCAGATTCCAATCCTTGGTGGTCAATCACAATTTAAATTTTAACATTCATTTATAAGCTATATAATTTAAATGAAGATACAACAATCAGGTAAACACCAACAACAGAAAAAAATAGTCTAACAGGTTAACTAAAGCTGTTTATTTTATCCAAAGCGTATCCGCCGAGATTAAGCCTTTGTATGGCTTAGTGGCTTAAAGACAACCCCTGATTAACCTGCACCTGAATATTGAAAGTTAATATCGAGTTAATATTGAAAAGTCAATCACATTAACTTAATATTGTATCAATGATATATCAAATATTGATCAAATAACAAATTGAGTTGATGATAAATAAATTAAATCAAGAAATTTAAAAAAATAAAAGCTCGAAATTTGAATCTCTTGAAATATCTTTAAACTGCAATCTGTTCAATGCAGCTTGGCTTATCGTTGAATCTTTCATAAAATAACAAACATTATTGTGTTATAAATATAATAATATTAAATTAATATTAACAGTTAGTTGATAACAAATTAAAATATAATGAAATAAATTAAAAACTAATAAAAGTGTAAAGAAAGTTTTAAGGTAAACTTGATGCTATTACTGGGTTTCATTGTTTTTAATCATATGACTAGATTTTACTTTTCATCTTTTAATGAAAAAAAGGAAAAGTCAATTGAATTACAATTTTTTGGTTAAAATTAAATTATGATCACGAATCACAGTTATTATAATCACAATGATTAGTATTGTTGTTCATACATTTATCGGTCTATGTCATGAATATACAAACACCATGAGATGAAAGTCAAATGGCAAGGAAAACCTGATCAAGTTCAATGCACTTACATCCACATTTACATACTACTTTCATTGTGTCTTATTTGATAAACCTGTCTTCATCTTTTATCCCTTCTTCATCATCCCAATCATCCTAATCTTCATCTCCTTCTTTACCATCATTTTCAGTCTTTTACCTTTCATCATTTCATCTTTTCATCATCAATCTCTTTACATTATTCATTTTGCAATTGAAACATGAGCAGATATTTTTACAATTTTATGATTCTACTTTTTAATTGCACCACGATTTTAAATAAAATCAATATTAATCATTTATGGATTTCACTCAACTTTAACAATTCACTGACCAGTGAAAATAGTTATCAAATAAGACTAAATCTGAACTATTTTAGTGATCAGAATAAAAAGTAATGATAACACAATAGTGATATATTATAATCTCAATATCTGCTGATCATTAAATAAAGCAATACAGATAAATTGTTCACTTTTTTAGCCATTTTTTTAAAAATCATTTTTCAGTCCATTTATATCAATCTGCTGATGATGATATTATAAAGGTAATCAATTCATTTCCTCAATTAGATCATCATGTAATCACAATCATAATCCATTTGCTTTGAGAATTTTTCTGATCTTCTTCACCACCTGCTTTCTCAGGGTTTTCAGAATAATCAAAAGTTTCAGATTGTTTTAGGTTTGATTTGTTCAATTGATCCAGTGAGGATTAATTCACTCAACTTGGATGGTAAATGATTGAAAAGAGGTGAAAAGTGAAAGTTAACAACAGCTTTAACGATAAAATTAACTGTTGATTGTGTGTTGTTACCATCAGAATTCATCTCTCATTATCAGTTTCATTGAGATTTCCCATGTAACAACCACTCAAAACCTCAAGTTAAAGTCATGGTTGGTTATAATTCATAATGATTGCTGTCTTAACAAAACCGTGATAAATTTAGACAATTTTGTTTTAATATAAAGTCGAAGCGAGTACAAGTAAATCACACAATAATAATCAAATGAGTTGATTTAGTTTTTTGAAATGATTAGTATGAATAGATCCTGGTCCTGAACGTTGAATAACCTCAATACAAATGGCCTGGTAATCGTACATTTTTATCTCTTTATAAATGCCTTGAGAAACCATTACTTCAAACATGGGATAATCAACTTCACCGTAAAATTTGCCTGTCTCATTGGACCTTTTGGAGCATACAACGAATCCATTATTGTCGACCAAGAAACAGTCAAATGCATCGGTTGAACAGTTAACATTGCAACCCTCGGTTTTACACAATGAAGAGAAATTGAAAAATCTTTCGGCAAACTTGTCATGACGGAATAGTAGACCAACGGCAGCAACTGGAGCAATAGATTTACCTTTGCCCAAAAATATGGCTCTAGAGCCTGTAACATAAGTTGAACCAGGTTTATCTCCTGCATCAAAGGGAACCGAGAAAACAAAGGCTGAAGAATTGAAACGATGAGAATCAACTGCTCTTTGGTAATTCAATAAATAGATGAAATCGGTTAATTTCATTCAACTTGAATAGCACATTGATAAAAAGTGAAAGTCTGTTAGAGCTTTAACGATAAAATTAACACGACTGTTGATTGTGTTATTACCGGTCGGTCAGAGTTGATCATTCATCATCTTTTTCATCGTCATTATCACCATTTTTATCATTGTCTTACATTTTATCCTCTTTTTCCCGATTCAATTCACTTCATTCTTAACCTCTCTTGATCAACATCTCGCAATCATTTCATAAAGAAATTTCATTCACAAATTCAAACCATTTCTTATTTTTAGCAAATTTTGACCAATTATATGAACATAAATATATTTAGATTATTAGGTTCTATCTGGTTTTGATTCAACTCTATTTGCTGACTATTAACACAACGGGCGGTTCAGATAATGATAATGATGATGCTTAAGCTAATGCCGATTCCGAAGATTGATAAAATATGGTTTTAACTCTTTGATTGTTAAATATAAATATCCTTTCCATCCTCGTCTTCCTAATTTACCGGTGATAAGTGATCAATTGAATAAAAAGATTGACCGTAAATTAAGGTGATAATTTCAATTCTTGTATGGACTAGACTTTTCAATTTCAGGAGTTGGAGTTAGCTGTAAGTAAAAGATATTAAAGATGTCAATCTAAATAGCAATTTAATTTGACTTTGGTTGAAAGCTAAATCGCAAGTGAACATGTAATAAGCTTGAAACGGTAACATTTGTTTTAATGATTGTGATTAAATACTTACTGAATCAGATTGCATCAACTACTGTAAATCAAGAGGATTATTTTTCAACAACTCATCTAAACTTGTTAACTTATTATTATTGAATTAACCTTTTTCATCAACTTTTTTATATCATAACGATGATGCGAAAATGTTGAACTAATGGGTAAAAAAGCTGAGCTAATTGAATGGCAAAGCATAGAGGATAAGTTATATAAGGAAAAATGTATCAAACGTATCAATGTTTAACTAATTGAATAAATTTTTTTCCTGTTGTCAGTCCAATTTGGAATGGTTAAAAAATAGAAAAGAAAATAAACAATCGAGGAAAAAGTTCTTTTTTTCATTTCTCCCGTTCTCTTCTTAGCCTGGATAATCATGTCATAATTTATCATCATCACCCTTTCCCAACTCGCCATCATTTTGGTGCGGGATATCAGGTACATTGATAAATTTATGCAAACTTCAACTTGGACAAATTTGTATATTTGCAGGTAAATCAGAGGAATAAGGCTGGAAATGAAGAAATAGTTAAAATAAAATCATTAAAGTCTACTCTGAGTGAAGGATGATGGAACATCAGAAAGGGAAAGGAAACTCATGATGAGAAAAGATGATGAAAAACGTGATAAGTTGGATTAAAGAAGCAAGAAGAGAGAGAAAGAGAGAGAGAAATGAAGAGAAGAGGATTGAAATGATAATGGATTGTAGGGATGAAAATGATGGAGAGAAGGGAGGAAAACAAAAAGGAAGATGAGGGTGGGAAAAGAGGTTTTCAAACCGGGATAGAGAAGAGATGGACTTACCTCTTTGGATATGGAATGTAGCACAAAACTAAAGAAAGTGGTTAAACTCATCTCTTTTTTTTGTTCATCTTCATCTTCATCTGTTGGGGGAGGATGTCTCTTTTAAGGATCCTGTAAGATCGACACTAAAGCCATCCAGTAATCTTCCTATAGATCACATGTTCCCTCATTGGTTAGTTGAGTGTCGATTGTCTCATGAATTAAACTGATTGTTACTTTCATTGTTGCCTGTTGATCGTCAAAAAGGTACGTAGTTTGATAATCATACAAAAAAAAATCAGAACAGGTATCGTTATTGAATATAGGGCTGAGATATAAAATGGTATGTTAAGCCATTGACCACCTTTACTTCATCATTTGACAATCGCTCGGTAAAGTTGAATAAATTGTTTAACTTGTGTAGATGTTGGTTTTAGTCAAGTTAACGTGTTTCCCAATTCAATTCAATTTAGTGAAGAAATGAAAGTCTCACCGTAAACAACATACGAAGGATTACGGTAGTTTTAGTTAACTCCAAGTTTTTTACCCTGCAAGAGAAGATAGAAAATCGTCAATTTTTTGAAAACAAAACAACAATGATTGAGTAACATTACTTACTTTGTGTCTCCATCATAGGTTTACATCTACACTTGTTGGATCCATTTACAGTGGTAATTTCAACTGGTCTTATCATCTCATCTCAACAATATCATCAGTGAATTTCAATTGTGTTAACATTTCGGTTAAACTTCACAAAGATAAGGAAAATTGGTGGACCAACAAAACCAAAACGTAATCTGTCAACACATTTGTTTCCAACTTTCTTCCATTGGATATCAGTTTTGGTATTTTTTGTTTTCCTGGCGACTCTTAATTGAAAATTAATTGCTCAAAAACAATCATGGTTCTGGTAAGCTTTACTTTTTAAATCTTTTTAAACTTTCTTTCCATGTTTGCCATCTCATCCTTATTCCCGTGAAAGTCTTCTTGTTAGTTTTTTGCAACTGAAATTGAGCGGGTTAAATTACTTCTTGATTACTGCTGTTTATTCTCATGTTGCATGTGTTTCATTAGAAACATTAAATTTTTTTCCTTTTCGCCTTTCTTCATAGACAGAAGTTGATAAACTGCTTTAAGTGACTAGAATTAGTGCCCAAAATCATCCCATTCAAGCCATTGATCAAATTTCCTGGTTAACTAGGTAAAGATCCATGTAAAGATGCTCCAATTTAACCATCAACATTCACTGTTTCAATTGACTATTTTAATGAAAAATTTTTTCGTGGATAGTTTCAAATCAAATAAGTAAATTTTTAAATCTGTAAAGAAACATTTTGTCAAAATGATAGTATGATTTATAACATTCAATACATTTAGCATCTTACCGGAATAACAGCTACACTTGTAACAAGTTTCAAGTTGAATTGCATGAAATCCACATTAGTATTCCAAGCTCCATGTGCTCGTAAAAAACTATTCACAATCTTTATAAAAAATAAGTATTAATTTACAGCTTCACTTGAGTTTATCCGACATTTTAACGAAAAATAAAACAACATTACAAATTGATTAGATGATAGAAATTTGTTTTAAGCCTCGAAAACATGTTGTAAACTTTAGCTAACGAATTCGGCTGATAGGGATCATTAAAAAATTTCTAACAGAAAGCTGATCAATTAAGATTTTAAATTATCAATTAAGTTGGATAATTAGCTGTACATTACTATTTAAATATATTAGCAAATATCTGCTAATTAAAAATTATCATCATTTAAAGTTACAAATCATTTAACAAGAATCTTAATTCAAAAAATTAACAAACAAAATGAATGAGCGTGTGATTTCGGCGTGGCTTCAATTTATTGGCTGAAAATTTTATAATTTCTCGTTTGGCTTGTCTTATGATTTTGAATCGCTTTCTGTCTCTGTTAACTTTCATTTCAAATTGCTTACTAACGGTGTTAACTTATTTTCAAGTTTTTTGACATTTACATCATTATTCAAAAGCTTAGTTCAAGTGTCATTTTATTAATTCTTGTAATGGTTACCATGCTTGGTTAAAATTACGGTGTTTACTTCTTTCTGTTGCCTTTTCTTCACAAGTCTTCTTATGCTTGAAAAGGCTTTTTACTGTTATTCAAAAGACAATACTAGGGTGTCAAAATGGTTACCATGATTTCTCTATTATCATCATTGTTAACCAATATCATCCTAATGGTTATTATTATCAACATGATTATGGTGAAAAGAAGGCTAGGTAAAAGTTGAATGACCCTTTGCCATCTTAACCTATTCAAGTTTTGAAATTGAAATTGACCATATAATATGAAACAATTGGAATGAAAATTTTTTTAGAGGCAAACCTTCGACTTGAAACATCACCGTGTTTTTGCCTGTCAATTGGATGGAAATTTAATGTGAAATTGGATCGAAACAAGAAATTGTATGTTACCAGTTGAAACCATCTAATTTATGTATACCTTTGGAAGATGAAATATTTCAATCAATTCATCATGTCATTAATCAACTTTTCAGTGGCTAACTAATCAACTGGCAACAAGTTATTATAATATGGTAATTATTTTACTCGTTATCACCTAATAGCAACATAATGATACTCATTTCACCATTACTTCGATAAGTATCCTGTTGATATTTCTGAAGAAACAGAAATATTCCTCTTTAAATAATGGGTTATGTGATGTTGAAAACAAGCAAAAAAGCGGAGTAATTGTGCAGATGATGATGGCCTTAGAGGATAAAGATATTGATTATGGTTTCTATTTTTTGGTGGAAATTAAAGACCAATTTGTAAGATAATCAAAAAAAGGGAAAATGCCTCCAGTTGATTTGATTGGTTTGTTTATTTGGTGGATTCGTTGGCTTATTTTGTTTGTTTTCGTTTGAGATGACGGTCAAGATTATTGGCTTGAAGGAGTTCAAGAAATAAATCAGCTCATCACGGTTCCCTAATCACTAATTATTTGGTTCAAATAGTTTTTCTATTTTTTTTCGCCATCCTCATATTCGCCTTTACAGTTCAATTTAAAATTTTCAGATTAGCACCAGGATGTTTTATCTGTTGTCTTCAATCAACCATCATCATGCTCATAATCACCACCAAAAACAACAACAACCTCATCATGGATAATCGTAACGAGCTTCAATCCCGTATTTCGCCATATACCAACCAAAACCCAATGGAAACAGATAAACGGTAGAAGAAGAGGAAGCTCAAAATGATGAAAATGAACAAATTGGAAAAGAATGATGAAGATAAAGAAGGAATCACTCGTCATGATCATCAAGTCAATAATCAAGCCTAAGATTTAACTTATGGTATGCAGCAAAAAGGAAACATAACCCATTAACCGACCAGGATAAAGGAAAGAGAAAGTCTATTAAATGCTCAAGTCATTAATATCATCAACGTTTACATTTAAATTGTTTACCTTTTTTCCATTTCTCTTTTTACCAAATATTATCATACATTTTATATTATTTTAATGAATGATTGTAGCTACTTTGGGAAGTTGGTTCATCTTCACAAAAAGAGGATGGAAATTATTTCTCTCTTCTGGACAACAACCAGATTGCTGGTTTACAAATAACTTACCCTAAATTAGCCCATGTTCATCTCTCTCTTTCCCTCTCCTCTTCCTCATCCTCCTCCATCACCATCTTCATACTCACGCTTTCCACTTTATCTCAATGTTCACTTAGCCATCTGAACAGTGTGTAGTTAAGATTCTGAATTTATCTTTTCTTTAATTTCTAAACTTAATCCTAAATACAATTCCGCTTACTTTCACTAACAACTCGAGATTAGTCCATGAATCTCATGAACTATCAACTTACATATTTAAATCTCGTTCTCGTTCAACTCAACTTTGAGTTTAAATTTTCACCATTTTCCTCGTCTATTCTCAGCCCTTTCAACATTAACATCATCTTCACCGTCTAAACCGTTACTAGTTGATCTTTATTTGACATAAATAAGAGACTTTGAAAGACAAGCGAATTTATTCTTTAGCCTCAGGGTAATCACTTATTATTATTGTTAGCATTATTGAAGACTTCACAGTAATCCATTCAAGTTAACATCATGTTAATCTCATTTTTTCTCACTTCTCATCGCTATTTACAGACAAACAGATTGTATTATAAATATACAAAAAAACGTTCATCATTAATCTTAGCTCATTCATTTCTTTTCCTGACTTTCCAATTCATAATCACTGATTGTTATTGTGAAACTGAGAGGCTAAATATTAATTACTATTGAAATTTATTCTAACCATGCATAAGCTCAATATTCCATGATTAATTGTAAATTGTAATTGAAAAAAAAAGCAAATCTTGAAAGTGAACAATTATAACAATCAAATTGTGCTTTAAATTTCAAGTTTACTTTTAAATGTGAAACAATAACTGAAAATTGTTTCAGCATTTAGATAGCAATCAAACAAGAAAAATAATTTCAATCAATTTGAATCAGCATATTGATTGTTCAATACAGGAATCAGTGACGAGAAAATTGAAAATATTGAAAGGAAGAGCAAAAAATTGTTCATCTTTCATCAATGATATTTAATTAAGAAAAAGGAAACAATCAGTTTTGATTATAATGATAGCGATAATGATGATGATGGTGAAAATGATGATAATAATAGTGATGATGATAATAATAAAGTAAGTGAAAAATGATAATAACAAATGGCGAATGAAGAATGAAAAATAAAAGTCTTTTGTATGTTGGTTACCATTAAAGGTTATTAAATGGTAAAATTACATCTGTGATGTTCATTAGTTGATTCTTGACGTTAAGTTGTTAAAAATAACGCTCAACAATTAAAAGCTCAACAATTTGTTTTTCATTCTCTCATCTTTTTTACCTCATGAAAACCTTTATTTCCTGATGATCAAATCTTCCTCCACCTTTAACCTGCTCTTCACCATCACCTTAACTCTTGCTTTCAAACCTTTTTCCCATTCCAATCCCTTCATTCCTGGTCATCCATGGATGATCTCAATGTGTGTTTTGTTTGCTTGTTGATTCAACAATTGAAAACATGAATTCACTCTCATTGAATGGTTAAAATTATAATACATATATAATGATAAAGATGAAACCAAGAGCAATACAATTGGCAAGAATGGTCAAGAATGGAGCAACAATTATTTGAACAACAATAACCATAATAATAGGAATGCTGATAAACATAATGATGATAACACTGATAATGAGGATAATAAATAGGTAAGAGTAAATAATAGCGAATGATATTTAACTATCCAACTATGAAACGGTCAACATTGTGTGAATCGGACAATAACATGACTTTCTCTTTCTCCTCTTACCCTTAGTGATTGATTTTAATTGGCCATTTTTAATGTTTAAATTTACTTTATTATCTGTGGACAATTAATGGATGCCATTTTTGTGGAGCAAAACTGAAAAAAGGAATCTCAAGTGAAATGACCAGCAAAACTGTTGACCCTTCAGGAGCGTATCAAAAGTGAATTGAAGATGAAAAGACAATCAAATCTATTCTCATGTATATCAGCTTTGGTTGAGCTTAATGAAAATCATGAAAAGATGATGATAATGGGATGCTGATGGATCAAAAAGAAGTCTAATACAAGAAGAAGATGGAAACAATATTGAAACCAGATTATTGTCCCTTGAAACCATTCAATCTTTACCTGTTTTCACCTTCTTTTTTCAATCAACAATTATATAACCTTAAATACTCTTGACAACCTCGATAATCAATCATTTTTGCACTCTCAATTGTTGATTGTTTATCTTTATTCTTTCCACCATCTTTAACCATCGTCTTCCAATAATGGTTCAATAGTTGAAGATGCTCATGTTGATGCTACTGTCGGTCCTGATGCTCAGTTTGATGCTGATGTTTCATGCTTAAAGCCATGTTTACCGTTTTAATACAATTACTTGGTTTGACTTTTTTCTTATCTCTTCTCGCTTTGTATATCAATCTTTGTGTTGATTTTTTGGTGACAGACAGCAATAATAACAAAGGATTTTGAATTCAATGAATGGACTAAAAGAGAGGAACAATTGGAAAACAAATGATGTTGAACCATTTGACGGACTTGAGTACAAAAAAAGAGATGCACTTGAAAGTACAAAGTTGATAGTTAACCAACCTTGGAAAGGACGAAAGACTGGATTCAGACAATTGACAATCAAAATATATTGAACAGATTCGATTGGGTCATCGATGATTATCATTAAATTCAATGTAAACACTCTAATCCAGATTAGTCCAAGATGATGAATGGCTCCAGGTCAACCAAGTAATCAAACATAAAGGCAAAATAACAATAAAGACACAAGATGATGAGATGACCAAGAAAGTGTTTATTTGCCAAAAAATAGATTTATCAATTATTTTTGGTAATGAAAAAGAGATGAGCAAATGAATAACAAAATCAGCAATTTGGGACAATCATCAGTGTAATGATGAAAACATCTGATCAAATTAATTGATTTCAAGATTGCTTCTCAAGCAAAAAAAAATAGTGACCAAAATGGGTCTTATTTGGTGATGCGTTTGGGTGATAATCAGTGTTTTTAAAAGATTTCAGCTTCTTTTCATCTCTTTCCCCTGTTTCATCTTCAACTATTTCAATCTAATTTTATTAATTGTTGATCATTGTCATCATTGTTTGGGTGAATTGAATCAAGAAAAAAAAGTAAATTTGTTTTGATGCTTCATTGGCTATTTTTTCAATTTGCTTCTCACCCAAACACAACTTGGTTAATATTTATTTAAGAAAATAATTGATTTCATTTTTTTAAACTCAACGACGGATTCAATTAAATCAGAATCAAACTCATATAATAATGAGATTAATTTAACCTCAAGTTACCTCAATTCATCGACAAAAACCGTGATTAGCTTCTCATATTGATTTCAGCTTCAATTGGCAAACCCAAAAAAAACTGACAACAAATTCAAAAATCTAATTAATTAACCTTTTCTTTCTCTTCCCTTACAGTTACAATTTTTGATAGCCTTTTGTTTACCATTGATAAGTCTTGGTTCCATTGATGAATCAACCGACATTAACAAAAGTAAAAAGATTCAAATAGTCTACATAAAAGTCCCATTGGTGACCAATAAACTGCGTAACAATCAAAATGGAAATTCTGGAAACAATTTGATGAACGAGCAACCAAACGGAGATAAATCAAGTTACTCGATGAGCCAAGGTAATTCGGGTAACTCTGGTAAAGCCTACATGAGCAACTCTGGTTACAATGGTCCACCTCAAACTGGCTCTGGTTTCATTCCCAATTATGATTATCCTTCAAGTGGCTTAAACAATCAAGGTTCATCATCTTACACTCAATCAGGTTCATTTAGCCCATACACGTCCAGTTCAAACAGCTATAATGATGTCTCAGGAAACAACAAGAAACCTTTATTCAGCAGTTCATCATCACCTTCATACGACCAATCCTTACCTCATCCCAATTCAATTGTTTCCCCATCAGCTGATTCCCAAAAACAACACAAGCCAGCCTTTCCCTTTCCCCTTAATCTCAATGGTCCATCCAACTCTGGCTACTCAGGGCGAGGAATCAACATCAACAATGGTCAAACTCGACCCACAGGATTCCAAGGGTTTGATAAAAACTTCAACCAGGTAAATCAACAAACATTTAACTTATCAAAAAAAACCCTAAAAATCTTGATTCTTTTCATAAAATGAAAACCAATTTCTCAACATTTAAAAACCAACAATTCAATTAACTCATAACAAGTTAATAGCTTTCAGTTGATTGTCAGGATAAACCAAAAGGCTGATATATTTATCAACATTTATTGTTGATATTTTCATGAGTCAACAATTTTGCTTTCAATTTTGCTTCATTTTTTATCTTCAAATTATGTTTTCATTGAGTTTTTAAAGCTAAAGTAATTGTTAACCATTATTGCCTTCAGGGAAACATTCACAGATGATGATATCGTTATTGAAATTATCAACTGTTTCAGTTAATGAAGATTGATTTGATTTAGTTTAACATTGTAAACAATTTATTTAACGTGATAATCAGCATCTTAAATAGCTACTTAAAGCTTGTATAAAAATGGTTACATTTTTTACACAAAACCCAAAAACCAGAGTCAAAGAGAGCAAACCAGATTGAGCTTATTGTAACGCTAAATTGAAATTTGGTTACAATTAGCAGAAAGAAGTAAATTAATGTTATTATAAATGTTTACAAGCATCACAATTAAAGGTTAAACTGTTTACCTTAATTAGTAAATCAGTGATAATCTACTGTAAATTGATCAACGCAACAAAAATTGAGTTATTTAATTAACATGAAGTAGTTTTTGTTTTCCATTCAATTTTGAACACTTTCCTTCATCCAATCTAATTTAATCACAATTTGGCAAACAGTTAGTGAACAAATTGCGTGTTTCCATGTTACTTATTCATCACGCAATTAACAATCAACATTATCGTCTGCAATTTATATTTTCCTGGACAATCAAATGAAACCAAGAGTTGAAAGATTGAGAAAAAGTAAATTAAAACTGAAAATACAAGGAAAAGAAATGTTTCAATTTGATTCTTCAAATATCTTTGATCGTAACAATTGCCTTTGATTGATACCTTTTTAATGATTTACCGATGAAATGATTTACAGTTAACAATGATGCTTCTTCCGACTATTTAAATTTTATCATCATCATCTTAATCATCATCATATCATTTATTTTGATCAACAATTATGCTTCATTGTGATGCATTTTAACAATCAAAATAAGAAAATCCTTTCTGCTATTAATAATAACCAAAATAGTGTTCGGACAAAAGTTGAACAACAAGATTTTACATGAAAAAACAGATTGAGTGTAAAAAAAGCTTTCCATTTGTTATTTAGTAAATTATCATTACAATTAGCATCTTTTGTTGTTGATTTGATAAAATTGAAACATAATTGTGCCCAAAATGGTTCCTTTTTGGTACCAAACCAGCAACAATGGCAAGTCAATTTGTCCAGTAAACTTGCCCATTTTGAATGGTCAATTTTGCTGTTAAACACCAGTGACAACTCATTGTAACAATTTTTGCTTTTCAACCCAAAACCAGACTGAAAATTAATTAATTTGATTCTCTATTTAGACCAAGATCAGGTGAATCTTTTCATGTTTTCCTGATTGCTATTTTCAAATATGATGACAACTTGTTGACAATTGAGAGTAACATGGGAAAAACATGATTATTTACATGATGATTATGTTGTAAATGATTGATGACAAGATGACTGTCAACTTGATTGTTATTCAAATTGAACCATCTTTACTCTTTCTCATCATTTGTCATAATCAGTAATTGTGGTTGTCCTAAATGACTAACTTGAAATATATTTACTTACAATCAACTCTGAATATTGAGTGAAATTTTTGAAATGAAATTAATTTATCTCTTTACCTTGTCTCTTTAGGATCAACGATTCAACCAAGGACCAATCAACTTAAACACCAACCAACATAACAACAATAACAATCATGTTAATACCAATAATATGAACAATCCGTCCGGCAATGCAAATTTCGCCTTCAATTATGGCAACAATTACGATAAAGGTCAACCCTTTAATGGTCCATCACTACCTTTAGGATTAATGGGATCATCCAATGGCTTTATGAGCAACTTGAAACCTTCCGATGGACTTGGGTATGTCTGGTTCATTGAGAGACAACGGTTGAACAATGACAGTCAATTGGGTCAAAATTGAATTAATTTTGCCATTTGTAAAGCGTCTTAAAGATTGAACTTGAAAATTTGGTTAATTGTTGGGGAATCAAGCCTTTATTTAAGTGAATGATTTATAAATAGTAAAAGTTGAAAAATCAAATTAACTTTCAATAGTAAACTTGTGATGCTTTTGTAAACACAACCATTCACTATTGACCTTTACAATAATAGTAATGTCAAGTAATCAATTGATTGTCTATCCTTTCATCTTTGTTTCCCCAAATTGATTGCTTGATCAGGGTTGAGTCCTTTTCAATTGACCACTATTTTAATCAAGGGTTAATCAAATGGAGTGATTGAATTAGATAAATATTGACCTCGATTGTTAACCATTTTAAAAATGGTTTAACATGTCTTCAAATCTTCCGGTCTTACATGAGATAATATCAATAGTCATGATAAGAAGATGAAGAATGGTTAAATCGGGTAAATTATGATGATGTGAATATTGATGATCAGGTTTGGAATGGGATTACAATTGTATTTATTGATGTTGCTGTTTAATTTTGATTACAATGGGTTAAACTACACTTTCGATTGTTATTCATCCAAGTTAACCTGTTAACCAGCAGATCTTACAGTCTTACCCATTTTCAGGTCGATCTATTGTTATTTCAAGTTCCCAATTGTTTCCTTAAATAAAACCTCAGGTCAATCATCATTGATTATCAACATTTAGCCTTTAACTTTCCTCTTTTCATCTTCCAATCTTCCAATCTTCTTCATCTGCATTTTCATTCCAAGTTCACAGTTTTTTTTCATCTTATTGCTACATCATTTACCTTTTGTCTCAATCCTTTTTCTAGGTTAGTTGAATTGCTTTTTTAGATTCTTTCATTTTCATTGATTGAAAACTGATTCATCATCAGACTTCTCATCCTTAACGAGATAACCAATTGATTGGTAAAACAATCGTTAAACGAAACATTCGCTAACAATCCAATTATCTTGTCGACTAGCCATTCATTGTACCAACCCTTGTTAAACAATTTTACAAGTTAACACTTAAACTTGCCCAACAATTTCTAATTATTTTTTTCCTTTATTTTTATTTTTGTAATTGCAATTAAACCTAACCAGTAATTCAAATGGATTGATTAAACCAATGGGATCCACAGGAAAATTGATGAAACCAGGAAATCTTGATGATGGTTTAGGTTCAGCTTACGGTGCAGCCTCAACCGACCCATTGCCTTATGGTTCCAATGAAGCTGGTGATCCAATGGGTCCAAGTAATTAACCTAAAATTATTAAATTTTATTCCCTATTTTAACTATATTATTACCTCTTGACAGGTTACAACCCAAGTGACTTCTTTGGACCCAGTGCGACAAGTGGTCTTGATACAGGTCTTGATGATTTTACCGGTTTCGGTGACATGACATTTGATAATGACGCACTTCTTAACTTTGGAGGAATGCAACCTTTTACTGGTGATTTGGGTAAGTTGATTTTTACCTTAAAAGAGGAAAAAATATTCAAATTGTAATCTTTATTTTTTACCTTTTCATTTTAGGAATGGAAGCAAATAAAAAGAAAAACAAAGGTTATGGTTCATTCATGTCAAGTGCTCTTTCTGGTTTAGGATCATTCGGGTTTCTTTCCGGCGGTGGATCCAGTGGGTCTAATGGACTAACTTCAAATTACAATCCAATGAAAGGAATGGCCGTAGCTATGAGCAATACATTTCCCTCCTTTACGGGACCAAAGCAACAGGTACCAAACCATGGTCAATCTGGCTCAGGCTCTTCATCTGGAGGATCATCTTCTGGTTTTGGAGGAATCCGGACAAGATTAACTAACCTTCTCACTGGAAGGTTACCAAGTTTAAATTTTGCCTCTCTAACGGGCTTAGGTAGTTTAGGTGGTCCTAGTGGTATGACAGGTTTAGGTGGTATGAACAGTGGTTTATTGGGATTATTTGGTCTCTAACCAATTGTTCAATTGTTACAATCAACCTCTAAGATAATCAAAATCAAATTAGTAATTTTCATCTTGTTGCCTTCACTTATTTTTTCCCCAGTAACTTTGTAATTGAGGACCACATTAATTGAACTTCATCAAAAAACAAACCCATCTGTTTGGCTTAATACAAAATCTCATCCACATCAACCTCATTCTCAATTCACTTCATCAGATGTTGATTTTGTCATTGATTTTTAAATGATTGACATTCACCATTGAGATGCAATGGTGACAAATCGTCAGCCATTTTTTTTATTTCCTTTGAAATCATCAAAAAATTTCATCTTTTCATATTGTAAATATATTTTCATTTTCAAGCCTTCATTTTTGTGTTGATAATTGAAATTAAAAGTAATTATCCAAAAAATGGTTTACATTTATCAGTTGTTTCGCGATATTGGAAATAGGTATTATAATGAATTGGTATCAACCAGAATCGACTATTTAGAAGCACAATTAAAGTTAATATTCTGATCTTTCTTTTCAGATTCAAACAATTTACACTCGCACTTTGATTTGGAACTATTCATGAGGGAAACTTCCTCTGACCATATTGATTTATTTCATCGGTTAAGAGCCAAATTTGACATTACTTTGACTGGTCATCAAAAAGTCCGATTGTAATAATCTTTTAAATACAAGCATTTAAGCATAAATTTTATTTTCAGAGCAAACTGTTTTCTGATGTATTCAATTAAACCGAAGCTGAATAGACATTTAATGATACCGACTATTGAAATTTAATTTATATTTTTCTTCTAATAGGCATGTAAATTTCCTACTGATTCAAATAAATCAATGATTAACATGGTTTCAACATTTAATGTCCAACCATAAAGGTTTTTCAGAAGAAACCACTTTACTTGGAAAACGCATCATTAACTTGATTTATAGATTGATAGTCTTGAGGCCAAAAGTCTTGTGGTTGGAGCAAAGATCAAAGCAATAACTAATCACAGAAGCAATTAAAATTCGTGGAAAAGGATATGTCAATAGGAATTGAAGAAATCAAGAAACTGTAAAGATACTTTTTTATGAGCAAAAGTATCTTTCTCAGATTTCTGACCAATTATATACCAGAAAACAGACCAACTAAATGCGTTTTATACTCGTTAATATAAAGAAATCGCATAAACACCAGGTGACCAGCAATCATCTTAATTATTGCCAGGATGGCACTGATTAATTGACTGTGAAAGAAGCTTAGATCAATAGCAATTTAATTGCTTATTTTTTCTCAAAATGACTTACACTTTCTTGTAACTTAAATATTTGAAATCGTTCTTGCTGAGAGCAGCAGTAAACTGAAGAAATTGTTTTTTGTTTACAAATGTGAAAATCCTGGTTAACCTAAAGTCAATTCTTGTTAATCTTGTTAATTAGCTACCAAAACACTCGCTAAACTGTATTTTTGACCAACAGTGATTAATTTAATTATTTCAACTTCCAGATCTCGTTCGTATCCTCCTCCTTCAGGCCAGTATATAAAGGTAAAGGTTTTAAAGGACATGAACCTAAATGTGTGCTTATCTTCATTTAACCAATCAGCTGTTCATCTTCATTACATCGTTCCTACTTTCAGGATTAACTCTCGAAATTATTTCCAATGGCAGATTCAACGAAAAGTTGGCCTATCATTCTTGATGAAGCTAGTTTCTCTTATCTGGTTGAATTGTCTCGGAACTTGTCCAAAGTTGAAGGATTAGTTAAAAAATTGGTGAAGGGTGAATATCAACAATACGATGATAAAGTAAGTCTAATCTAATTTCAATTCTATATCATGGACTTTGTTTTATTTTTTTCCTTTTTATTTCTTTGATTTAAAATAGAACTATAAATCGGGTCAAAATTCTCAGAACTACACTAGTGTCGAAAACATTTCTTGGGATAATTATCGTAACGCTAAAGCAGAGAGTGAAGATGACAAATGGTCTGATTGGTACCCAACTAGCGATGGAGACGCATCAAGTGAAAAAAACAACAATCCCAAAAGTGAATGGACTATAAGATGGGACGATGATTGGGACGCCGAACCAGATTGGTCAAGTGTTGAATCCAAAAATGAAACAGCTATAAATTGGGATACTCCTAAGGTATCTCAATGGGACAAAGCACATTGGGAAAGTGAATGGAGAAAATCCGATTCGAAGGAATCAAATCAAGAGAAGATTGACTGGGACTCACCTAAACTATCTGATTGGTGATTGACTGAATTGTCTATCAGTTAATGGATGGTCTGAAAGCAAGTCGTTCTGGGTCTCCTTCTTGGGACTTTTAAAATTTTATCGCAGTCTCACTCCTTGAAGACATGAATTTTATTATGATCAATAATGTATACCGCATATAATTGTGTATTTTCATTAGAAAGATAATTTCCCAAAAATTAGATTTAAAATAAATTCTCTGCAGCTTTGAATAAGATCTTCTGATTGGCCTTTTAACTTTTTTTTATACATAATGGCATTGATGTTGAATATTTGCACATAAATTGTGAAATATTTCATGTCAAGAATTTCACGAGAAAATAATGATAATAATAATTAGTGTTGATTAGATTGATTGTTTTTAAAATGATACCTTTTTGTTAAAGAGTTGCTCATAAAACTGAAAACATATGATTTACCAGAAGCTGAATTGAGTGTCTTAATGTTATTTTTTCACTGCTTTCAGTTGGTGATAGCAGGTTTGTTTTTATCAAAGGTAAGTCCATTGATTGATTGTTTTAAATTTATATTAGTATTTTATGTAATTCAATATCTTCCACCTTTTTGTCATTGTGAAGCTACAGGTATGCGAAAGGTCAACCTTCCAGCTACTTTGATCACCAATGAGCTGAAACAGTGGAATATAATTAATACCAAATCAATGAGACTTTATTCTGATGACAACTGTGATTCTTCCGTGACGATACCTGAGCCTCCCAATCCAGATACTTGCTGTCGCTCTGGCTGTTCTCATTGTGTTTACATTGAATATGCTATTAGATTAGAGCGGCATTTCAAAGATGGCGGGGATGCAGCTAAGAAGAAACTTGATCAGTTAATTGATGACCCAAATATGAGACAATTTATTAAAATGCAATTAGACAAGCCTTCAGATCAATAGATGACATTAATTTATTTTATTATTAAAGCTACAATAAACAGAAATATTTGGACGAACAAACATTTATTACAAACTTTCCCACAAGATGCCTCTCACATTCATGTTAAATTATTTCAATCGGCTTAAAGGGATAAACAGTAAACAAATTTAGTTAGACAGAAATTATGTGTCTTTTGAATTCTTGTTTACTAAATCGCATTATTTTGCTAATATTTAACATAACACATCTCAACAATAACTGTGTGCCTGTCTATTTTTGACAAACAGTAGTTAAATACAATTCCATTGGTTCCAACTTATTTCCAGGCCAATATGATCTTGTTCGTATCTTCCTCCTCCTCCTCCTTCTTCAGTCCAGTATATAAAGGATATGTGAAAGTTTTGAACAGTATACTTCTGAGTTCGAGTTCATCACTTCATTTACCACTACATTCGAATTTACTTGTAAGAATATCATAATTTGATAATCTTCAGTACTACATCTTCATTATTTCAATTTAAACTTTAAGTATTAACACTTGAAATTATTTCCAATGGCAGATTCAACTGAACAATGGCCTACACTTCTTGATGAACAAAGTTTTGGCTATCTGGTTGATTTATCCCAAAACTTGTCCAAAGTTGAAGGATTAGTTAAAAAATTGGTGAAGGGTGAATATCAGCAATGGTATAAAAAAGTAAGTTCAATTTCAATTTCACATTTATTTTAATTTTCGATTTTAATTTTTTCCTCTTTTCATTTTTGTTTCTTCAATTTATTATAGCAATACGAATCGACTCGTGATTCTCAGAACTTTACTAGTGCCGAAAACAATTCTTGGGATAATTGCCTTAACTCGCAAGGAGAGAGTGAAGATAATGACGATTCGTACCCAACTAGCTACAAATGGTACCCAACTAGAGAAGCATCCAGTGTAAATGCCAACAATCCCAAAAGTGAATGGACTGAAAGACGGGATGAAGGTTGGGAAATCGAACCAGATTGGTCAAGTGTTCAATCCAAAAATGAAACAGCTATGAATTGGCCTGCACCTAAGGTATCTGAATGGGACGAAGCACATTTGGAAAGGGAATGGAGAAACTTTGATTCGAAGGAATCAAATCAAGAGGAAATTGAATGGGAATAACCTGAACCATCTTCTTGGTGATTGAATTGCCTTTCAAATAATTGATGGTCTAGATGAAAGTCGTTTCGGGTCTTCTTTCTGATATTTTACTACGAAAACTTTTTAATTTTATCTCACAATTTTGTCAGTGTCACTATTATTCCACATATACTATGTATTTTCATGATTAAGATAATTTCCAAAAAATTAGATTGAAATAAATTCTCTGCAACTTTGAATAAGATCTTTCGATTAGCCGTTGAATTTTTTTCGTGGAAATAATGGCACATGATGTTAGATGGGTTGAATGACAATGATGTTTGAGAAGAGATTTAACATAAAAACATCAAATTAAAATGTAAAGGTATCTAATAGCTGGTATCAAAATAAACAAATTTATAAAATTTATAAAGACAAACAAAAGTCTATGATGAAGTTTTGTTCAATCAGATACTTAGAGAATGGATGAACCAACTTCATTGATGATTAAACTGAATCAATAATTCCAAGCTAAATTTATTGTAATAATTTTTGTGATCTATAAATAATTTATAAAGTGTTAGTATAAAGCGAATGCCACCGGTAAATGGAGCCATATTCAGACCTGAAATGTGTAAGAAGAATAAGTAAATCAAAAGATAGACTATTCAAATAAGATTTAAATACTTACAGAGGTGTAAAGTAGACAAAAAAACAAAGGTAAAAAAGTTTAATTTACAAAATAATAACAACAATAATATGTTCACTATAGTGTGCTTTCATTGCTGTATTCAAGCTGAATTGAAGCTTCAAAGGTTCCATAAGCGCGATTGAATGAGTCTGTTGAACTTGCTTGTGAACACAGTGATACTTGATGTTTATACTGAGGTCGAGTATCGGGATAAAGATGGTTATGTCTATGCTGAACTCGATCTTCTTGATGATTATGTCGACTTTCCTGTTCTTGGTCAGGTCGATTTGAGAATTGCTTTACAGCTTCCCGGTTTTTAGAGGCTTGAGATCTTCTGAGAAGAGATTTTAAACATTTACGAATGAAAATGTAAAGGTAAATAGCTGATATCAAAAGAAGAAAATTGATAACACAACTTATCGATAAAAATATTATTCCATTAGTAGTATCAAGTAAAAGCATCCGGCAATAATCAAATTTGCAATCACATTCCGGTGAACGAGTATCAATGCAATTTGTCCGTAAATTACGTCTCCAAATGATCAGATCAAGTGTTAGATATGTTTTACCAATAATGTCAAATATATCCAAGAAAATAAATGACAACAAAAGCCTGGGTTGAAGTGTTGTTGAGGCAGGTATTCCTAGAATTGATAAACCAACTCCAGTGATTATGATTAAACTAAATAACCAGTGATTCCAAGCTAAACATATTCCAATCAGAGTAAGCAATGAACTGAATAAAGACCAAACCAATATTGAGTGTTGTAAACATATCCAGTGACTTTCAACCAATATCCAAACCATTTTGTTTGACAATACTGACCAAATATGAGGAAACTGTCACAGTCTAGAAATATTGGTTAATTATATTGACTTTAAACAATTGATGAAACAATACAAAAATTCATTTTGCTGTTGAATATTTTCTTCTTTTCTGGTCCAATTTTGTTCACTTTCATGAGATTTAACCATATTAACCATTTCTATGGCTGTGATTTTTTCTAATGAAATTAATCCAAGTGATAATTACCAAGGAGAGATAGTAAACCAAGATATAAACTAACACTATCAAGTTAAACCAATCAACCAACAGGCATAACAAATCCCACATTTAAAAAACTAGCGTTTCGTCAAAATTATTTATTTCTGCTTCTTTTTGACGCTGTTTCTTATATTGAGGTAAATAAACCTTAAAACAATAGTTAGGTGGGCAATTTAATTATTTTCAGTGTATTGGAGCAATAAAACTCAACTTATTGTCAAGTTTATTGACAATATTATCAACATTCAGGTGAACAGCTTTCTATTAGAAATTTCTTAACCGTCCCTGGTTTTGCATCACGCAGCCGGTATGATTTTTGGGTTTTGTTTCATTTTATAAATGAAAAGTTATGAATGAATTTAATCTTCATGTTTAATTTAAGAAAACGTACTAGTAGTGATGTATTTGATTAATTTATTTTCATCCAGTTCCTTCATACCTCAAGATTTTGAATAAACTATTTTATAGCATTCTAGCTATAATTTGGATCAATTTTAACTGTTATCAGTGATTCCATATATTGTGATAAACTTCCAATATGAGTTTTTATTATTTTGTTAATTGTATATCACTAACTTTTTTACCTTTGTTTTTTGTCTATAAATTTACACCTCTGTAAGTATTTAAACCTTATTTGAACAGTCTCATTCACAAACGTTCTCTGTCTTTTAATTCCGATATACTTATTCTTCTTATACATTTCAGGTCTGAATATGGCTCCATTTACCGGTGTTCATTCGCTTTATTTGCATATGTTGTTGTGCAGATAGTAAAATTAACGATCATGGCTACACTCCCTTTACCTGCCTTTCTTTTTGATCATTTAATTGACTGCCTAGGTTTATATTATGTTCTGGTCAAGCAACAAAAAGCTAGTTTAATTCAAGTAAAAATATTAGGTAAATATTTTAAAACCCAAAATACTGATGTTTGTTTGTTATGCAAAGATGTAACTCATCGACTTTTATCTTTTAGGAGTTGCTGTAGGATGGAGCTTCGGCGAATCTATTCTGACACGACTAATCGACTTCTATGTAAATGCAAAATCTATGCAATTCGACTGGAGACACATCATAAGTGCCATGGATGCCAATGTAACACTGGTAAGATATTATGATAGTTCATTCAATGGTTTCCAGTTGTAGTAATATTCTGATACAATCTTTCTTTTCAGATTCAAACAATCTGCACTTGCACTTTGATTTGGAACTATTCACGAGGGAACAAGAAACTTCCTCTAACCATATTGTTGATTTATTTCACCGGTTTATCAATACTTTCCTTCAGTTTCGTTTTCAAAGTCATTTTGGTATCACTTCTAGCGATTGCCACTTTTATAGCTACTTGCTACTTACAGTAACATAATGGGCAGCATATTTTCCATAAATTAATTAATTCGAATGTCAACTTTGTACATCTGGTGAAACTAACCACTTTATAAATTATTTATAGATCACACAAATTATTACAATAAATTTAGCTTGGAATTATTGATTCAGTTTAATCATCATCAATGGAGTTAATTTATCCATTCTCTGAGTATCTGATTGAACAACACTTCATAGACTTTTGTTTGTCTTTATAAATTTTATAAATTAGTTTATTTTGATACCAGCTATTAGATACCTTTACATTTTAATTTGATGTTTTTATGTTAAATCTCTTCTCAAAAGGTCTTAAACAACTGAGAATAGACTTTATGTCGACGCAATCAGGAGGTGGAAAGTCAACAAAGTCAACATAACCAATGGTATTAATGAGTAGGAATAGACAGTACAATCTATGTGCTGAAATTCAACACATCTAGCATCACGTGCCATTATTTTCACAAAAAAAAGTTCAACGGCTAATCGAAAGATATTATTCAAAGCTGCAGAGAATTTATTTCAATCTAATTTTTGGGAAATTATCTTAATCATGAAAATACATAGTATATGTGGAATAGAAGTGACACTGACAAAATTGTGAGATAAAATTAAAAAGTCTTCGTAGTAAAATATCAGAAAGGAGACCCAAAATGACTTTCATCTAGACCATCAATTATTATTTGAAAGAAAATTCAATCACCAAGCAGATGGTTCAGGTTATTCCCATTCAATTTCCTCTTGATTTGATTCCTTGGAATCAAAATTTCTCCATTCACTTTCCAAATGAGCTTCGTCCCATTCAGATACCTTAGGTGCAGGCCAATTCGTAGCTGTTTCATTTTTGGATTCAACACTTGACCAATCTGGTTCGATTTCCCAACCTTCGTCCCGTCTTTCAGTCCATTCACTTTTGGGATTGTTGTTATTTTCACTGGATTCTTTTCCAGTTGGGTACCATTTGTAGCTAGCTGGGTACGAATCGTCATTATCTTCACTCTCTCCTTGCGAGTTGAGGCAATTATCCCATGAATTGTTTTCGACACTAGTAAAGTTCTGAGAATCACGAGTCGATTCGTATTGCTATAATAAATTGAAGAAACAAAAATGAAAAGAGGAAAAAATTAAAATCGAAAATTAAAATTAATGTAAAATTGAAATTGAACTTACTTTTTTATACCATTGCTGATATTCACCTTTCACCAATTTTTTAACTAGTCCTTCAACTTTTGACAAGTTTTGGGATAAATCAACCAGATATCCAAAACTTTGTTCATCAAGAAGTGTAGGCCATTGTTCAGTTGAATCTGCCATTGGAAAAAATTTCAAGTGTTGATACTTTAAGTTAAAATGAAATAATGAAGATTATCAAATTATGATATTCTTATAAGTGAATTGAAATGTAGTGATAAATGAAGTGATGAACTCGAACGCAAAAGGATACTGTTCAAAACTTTCACATATCCTTTATATACTGGACTGAAGGAGGAGGAGGAGGAAGATACGAACGAAATCATATTGGCCTGGAAATAAGTTGGAACTAATGGAATTGTATTTAACCACTGTTTGTCAAAAATAGACAGACACACAGTTATTGTGGAGATGTGTTATGTTAAATATTAGCAAGATAATGAGATTTAGTAAACAAGAATTCAAAAGACACATAATTTCTGTCTAAATTTGTTTACTGTTTATCCCTTTAAGCCGATTGAAATAATTGTTTAACATGAATGTGAGAGTCATCTTGTGGGAAAGTTTGTAATAAATGTTTGTCGTCCAAATATTTCTGTTTATTGTAGCTTTAATAATAAAATAAATTAATGTCATCTATTGATCTGAAGGCTTGTCTAATTGCATTTTAATAAATTGTCTCATATTTGGGTCATCAATTAACTGATCAAGTTTCTTCTTAGCTGCATCCCCGCCATCTTTGAAATGCCGCTCTAATCTAATAGCATACTCAATGTAAACACAATGAGAGCAGCCAGAGCGACAGCAAGTATCTGGATTGGGAGGCTCAGGTATCGGCACGGAAGAA
This sequence comes from Tetranychus urticae, assembly GCF_039701765.1. Classification (NCBI taxonomy): domain Eukaryota; kingdom Metazoa; phylum Arthropoda; class Arachnida; order Trombidiformes; family Tetranychidae; genus Tetranychus; species Tetranychus urticae. The sequence continues at coordinate 14,772,450 of NC_142958.1, read as the reverse complement.
TCACAGTTGCCATCCGAATAAATTTGTCTTATTGATTTGGTATTAATTATATTCCACTGTTTCAGCTCATTGGTGATCAACGTAACTGGAAGGTTAACCTTTCGCATACCTGTAGCTTCACAATGACAAAAAGGTGGAAGATATTGAATTATAAAATACTATTATTTTAAAACAATTAATCAATGGACTTACCTCCGATAAAAACAAACCTGCTATCACCAACTGAAAGCAGTGAAAAAATAACATTAAGAAAAGACACTCAATTCAGCTTCTAGTAAATCATATGTTTTCAGTTTTATGAGCAACTCTTTAACAAAAAGGTAATGCTGATACATTTTAAAAACAATCAATCTAATCTCTTATTTAATCAACACTAAATTCCTTTGACTTTCGCCTCTTTTTTGCTTCGTCTTCATCATGTTTACCATTTTTCTCTTTTTTCTTGCCTCTCTTTAGATTCTGTGTTTGGGCTTCAGATTCTCCTCGAACCCAATTTCCCTGTTTATCTTCATTGCCTTGTTCATCATTCTCATCATCCTTGTTCATCTTCTGCTCGTTTTTTCTTTTTCTTGCTCTTCTTTCCTTGTCTCCATCAATATCACCATCAATATCACCATCATCTTCTTCCTTTCTCATCATGTTACCCTTGTTTTTATCTTGTTATGCTCTAACATCTTAATACTCGACACTATCAAGGTAATGTTATCTTTTAATTTTCATTCAAATATTTTGTAATATCGACTGTTTGCCTAATGATCGTACTTAACCATTCATAGTTTAGTTGATCAAATGTGTTCATTTATTTTTTTCACGCGTTTCTTTTACTATAACTGAAGATTCGATTCGAGTTTTTTTCCTCTCTTTTTAGGGTAAGCCTTAGTCTAATCTTGTTTACCTTTTTTCATCTATTCATTATTTCATTTAAGCCATGGTTATAAAGACTGCTAATTCTGTTAATTATGAGATTTATTCATAAAATTTTACTTTCCCATGAAAATCTTAACATGAAACATTTGTTCAATTCTATAAAATGGTTATCATATGATTCTACTCTATGTAATTTGTCTTTTCTTATGTTTAACTCGATATTGTGACTATTGTTTCTCAATACTTATCCTGTATTTCATGTTATCTATTTATATTTAGGAATTGTGCAAGTTGGTTGATCTATTATAATATGCAATAAATTTGTTTAATCTGGAGGATGCCTTCTCAGATGAAATTGAGCTCGTGGTCACAGCAAGATTATTATTGTTGGAAGAATGACCACCTTTGGTGTTGATTTAAAATCTCATGGAGATGAGATACCTTATATTGTTGTTAAATGTGTTACCGAATTAGAAAAAAGGGGTAAATGTGTTAAAGGACTATATCGTGTAAGTGGTGTTAAATCAAGGGTGGACAAGCTTTGCCGAAGCTTTGAGAAAGGAACCGAAGTTGGTGATTTATCTGATGTTCATCCCAATGTGATTGCCAATGTTCTCAAGCTTTATCTTCGTCAATTACCAGAACCTTTGATGACTTTTAAAGCTTATTCTGAATTTATACGGATTGCCAAACAGTATCCATCTAGGACGAGACCTGAAGAAGATCCAAGATTGGTTGAACGTATTATCTCCTGCTTGAGAGAGGCAACCTCCAAGTTACCCTCGATCCACTATCAAACCCTATCCTATCTGTGCCATCATTTGAAAAGCATTGCTGATAATCATCATATTAATAATATGCCACCATCTAATTTAGGAATTGTTTTTGGTCCTACCTTATTAAGAACTAATGAAGGTCCAGCTGGCTTGTGCTCATTAGTAGACAATGTTCATCAAACTCGTGTGATTCAGCTGCTGATCACTTTAGCTGATAAAGTATTTGGTGCTCCTCCTATACCAGGTCAAAAAATTGTTACATCAACAGCAGTTACCTCATTGTCATTATCACCTAAAATTGTTCGAGACAAGAAAGAGGAAGAAGAGGATAACCAGGAATTGGAATATGAATGTATTGAAGAAGATATTGAACCAGAACCAACTAGAGAGATTCGAAAATCTAAATCAAGTGTGATTGTTATGGCTAGAGATACAACTACTCAAGAAACACTTGGCACTGAAAGGATTCCTCGATCGGGAAATGTGATTGACTATAATCGATTGAAGCAATTTAATTCTCAACCGTCTTACTATACATCAACTGCGGTAATCAAATTATCTCCTGGTCAAGCATCCAGATTAACTAGCTCATCATTTATTCCATCCAAACAATCTCAACAACTACAACAACAATTAAAGCAACAAACACCGCCATCTCAGCATCAATTAAAACAATCACAGTCTCAATCTTTTCAACAACAAAACTTAATGTTACCCCAATCACAATCAATGAATTTAGGATTAACACGAAGTTCAACCATGTCAACACCAACTTCTTCAACAACAATAACCTCAACTTCTACTAGCCATAAGCCTTCCTTAAATGAACTGAGAAGAGCTTTCTTTACTAGTCCATCAACAGCGATCACATCAACACAACGTTTATATCGACCTACAGCTAACGCATCAGCTTCATCTTTAATATCAACTCTACAGTCTTCACCTCCTTCAACCTCACCTTCGCCCTCGTCTTCCCCTTCAACTTCACCTTTACCCGTCTCAACAGCAACCGTAACAATATCAACATCAAAACCAATCACCTCAATTCAATTACAACAACAGCCAGTAACTCAACTCACTCCAAGCTCCTCAACAAATTTGTCCCAGCGCTTTCTTCAACAACCTCAACAATATCAATCCTCTGTTACATCATTAAATCCAACCTTAACAATTACCAAACCATCAATGATTAAGAAAGCATGCATAATCACATCAAATGTCTCAAAATCTGGTTTACCAAAAAGCCTTTCACATTCTGCCTCGGCGTCTAATATAAGAACCTCTGGCAGCGAAGATCCAAATATCAGAGCCGAGCTTAAATACTTATGAGGACAAGCCTCCACCCAAAAGAATGGATAATTTCGTTTTTTTTCTAAGAAAAATAAGACATCACGCAAACATTAATAATTGATAAACCTTAATTGTTTCAGATGGAAAGAAAGTAATTTATCTGTTCCCTGTTTTCTGCAACACTCTCATCTTAACTAAATGATCTTTTGAGGGAAGCAAATGCATACTCGATGAAGACTCATTTTCTTCTGATTAATTTATTTAAATCGATATGAATCTCACCTTTTAATCTAATCTTGTTGTGTATTATAAAAGTTCAAGTGAAATAATTATACAAAAAAACCTTTACCGAATCTAACATTTTATTACTATTAAGTTGAACGAAATTGGGAAGTAACTCATTGTTGATGTCAGTGCTTCCTTACCTTTCTTTAAATGTTGAAAACAATAACTGTCAAGAATTAATTTATTTTCTTTGTAAAATCAAATTAAGCAGAGAGAAAGAAAATGTGAAAAATCTCATGAACAATAGGAATAAAGCAAGTGTAAATGTTAGACAATGAAAATGCTCATTTGTTATTGATATCGGATCAAGCAAACATTCAAGGTACTAAATTATTGAACAAATTACGCGCAAATTGTATCGCTGAAAGAATGAGACTATTTCATCGAATGTAACTCAATATTGAACATTTCCACTCAAACCCAATTTAGATGAAAATTAACTTGTCCAATCAAATGATGAGTAAATTTTATTTGAAACTCAAGAGGTAAGTTGAATTCAATTGAACAATTGCAAGATTGACATCTCATTGTAACCCCATTTCGACACAAAGAAAGGAAAATAACTGTTGGAACTTTTGGTGATGTGATAATTTTTGTTCACAATGATTAAAACTACAATGTATTAAATTATAAATCATAACAAATATTAATAATGCAATTAAAAAAGCTAAAATATTACTCCAATAATTTTAGTGATATTTGCTCTACAACTCCATCTGCTATCATTTTATTTAACTTATTCGTTTTTGTTTAGATTCTCGTGGTACTTTAAAAAGCGCGCCACATATCCAAGGTGAGGTTTAAAAAAAAAGATCGTTGTGTGATTTTTTTATTTTTTGGTTTTTACTTCTTACTTTATTATACCCTTGTCAACCTAACTAACAATAAACATCATCAACATCTTTATCACCATTATCACCAGCACCATCATAACCACCAACAGTCCAACCGCCGCCACCAGCAAAGACACTAAAACCACTTGTGTTCTTGTACCAACAAAAGCAACATCAGCACCACCATCATCATCACCATTAGAATCAACAACAAAATATTAATAATAACAACATCAATCAACTAGACAAGAGATCAAATTTTGTATCGTCAAGATGCCTCAGAAACAAAGGAAAATCGCCATAATGGGATACCGATCTGTCGGTTAGTACATTCGTATTAATCTTGTATATTTATTATTTTTCATTATTTACTTAATCCCTCTACTATTTCATTTCTGTCAGGCTTGTCTTTTTTTCCCATTTTTTTTCATTGACTTGATTTCTCTACCTACTTTTGATCTTTCATTTTTTTCTGCTGCTCCTCTTTCTCTCCCTCCCATCCTTCTCACTAACATACATATTTTTCTTTCTCTTTTTTCTTCCTTTTTCTCACAATTTTTATTTTATTTTCTTTGTTTCATTTTTACAGGTAAATCATCACTGACTATTCAATATGTTAAAGGACAATTTGTTGATTCGTATGATCCAACAGTAGAGAACAGTAAGTTTCGTTACCTTGTTAACTGGTTTTCCCCCAAGCTTTTAACTTATATTTTATTTAACTTAGTTTCTTTTTTCTTTCAGCTTTCAGCAAGACTGTAAAAATTAAAGGACAAGAGTATTTTCTCAAACTGGTTGACACAGCGGGACAAGATGAATATTCAATTTTCCCTCCAGCGTATGCGATAGATAACCATGGTTATTGTCTAGTATATAGCATTAACAGTTTAAAATCTTTCGAAGTGATAAGAGTAATTTATGACAAATTATTGGACATGACTGGAAAGGTGCAGGTTCCAATAGTACTGGTTGGTAACAAATTGGATCTTTCCTCTGAGCGAGTTATAGCATTCGAAGACGGTAAAAGACTAGCTGATTATATGAAAGCAGAATTCATGGAAATCAGTGCCAAATCTAATTCAGATGTAAATAATCTGTTTGCATCTTTGTTGCAAATGATCGAAAGAGTTCGAAACGATGTAACCGATAAACCAGAGGGAAAAGCAAAGTGCGCCCTATCCTGAAAGAGTTATGTCTTGGTTTCTTCTCACCTCTTTTTTTCTCTCTCTCTCTTTTTCTTTTTCTTCCTCTTTCTTTCACTCTTTCTTCCTTTCTTTTTCCCTCTTTCTCTCTTTCTCTTTTCCTCTTTCCTTGTAAATCATTTTCTTCATTCTTTTGTCCTTTTTTCATTGCCATTTCTGTACTCATATTATAAATTAACGTCGGCCATGCCATTTAGCAAAAATTGGTTTAACCTGGGCGATATGTAATTAACCGATAACCAATTCACCAATTGTTGATTTTGCTTGTTTGTTTCTTTTTTGCCAATCTCTGAACAATTTTGTACTGATAATGATGATGACGTTGAAAAGTGTTTTCTTTAATTCTTTAAGCTCATTTGTATTGTGTAGAGCAATTTATATAACTTAAATGAAAACAAATTGGAAATTATTTGACGGTTTATAAATCAATTTTATATTTGAACTGGTTTATATTGTTGAAATGAGAATTGAACTGACAAGAAATCAAGCAAACAAGAATGGAAGCGAATTAACTACAAATCTTATTCACCGTTAATAAAAACAAACTGTTTTTAATTTAATAGATTCTGGTACAGTTTATTATAAACTCTTTATTTACTGCATTTTATTTTGTATGTACATAATCCTACAATTTAAAATTTAATAACAATCTAGTTACAAGAGTAGCAGAAAAATTCTAATCCACATTCAGATTCTTTTTTTTAGCACTTATCAATTCGGCCAACCTTTCTCTTTCATCTAATTCCTTAATGTATTTCTTTTTTTCCTTTCTAAGTTTAAAATCATAGTAAACACTCCAAAAACAATTTTCAAAAACAGCATACATTGGAATTAAACATATAAGAAAAGCATATAATGTTGACATATCATCGTGGCTCATTGAATACCAAGGAATCAATCCTTTACTCTTCAGTCCAAAAACTTGTCGTTTAGGTTTAGGTCTAGGTACGTTTAGCAATTGTTCTTTCATGAGATCAACTTTTCTGGCCTTTTCCGATTTAAACATGTTTTTCACCAGTCTCGAAAATCTCAATCCAAAGCTCATTTTGATGTTGAAGAACACAATTGACTTTAGTGTCTTTGCTGGTGGCGGCGGTTGGACTGTTGGTGGTTATGATGGTGCTGGTGATAATGGTGATAAAGATGTTGATGATGTTTATTGTTAGTTAGGTTTACAAGGGTATAATAAAGTAAGAAGTAAAAACCAAAAAATAAAAAAATCACACAACGATCTTTTTTTTAAACCTCACCTTGGATATGTGGCGCGCTTTTTAAAGTACCACGAGAATCTAAACAAAAACGAATAAGTTAAATAAAATGATAGCAGATGTCAGAGTTTTCAGTGTAGTTTAGCATACATTTAGTTGATAACTTTTCATCGCTGCTTGATTGCTGCTGTTTATCGAGGTTTTGCATTGTGAACTCAGATCTTTTCACCATCACCGATCATACAGTGCCTTGCAGTACATTCAGAACTTCACTTTTCGGGTATTTCACTCTTACTGATTATCATCTGTAATTAAATTAAGATACTCGGTTAAAATTAAGGTTGGTTTTGTTGTTACTCATAATATTTAGCAACATTTTCAAATTTTTCCAAATTTTAGCTTACAATGATTACAATTACCTTCCTCATCAAAATACTTGGCCTGTATTGAAAAAACCTGTAGGTTCAAGACTCACAAGGAAACATTCTAAAGTATGAAATCGATATAAAGATTTATTGGTCGCTATCGACACATTAGATCTTGTTAAAGACTAAGAACAGACTGTACACAGAACCAAGACTGTGGATAGAAGCGTTGTCTATGTTAGGGGAGCATTGAGTGTTGATAAACCCTATCGCTATGCATGATAGCTTTGATCATGCTGTGGCATGTCGAATAGCGGTGGGCCACCGCGAGCTTCACTTCGCTTCTTGATTGATATTCCATTATAAATACCAAAGGATATTTTCAAGTGTAATATAAGGGGAGATCGGCTAACTTGCTTTTTCAGGTTTACTTTAACCGACAACTTATTGTTAAGTAAGGCTTACGGTTTATCAGACGATGATGATAAATGACGATTCAAACAGGGACTGAAGACATAAGAGGAGACAAGATCCACATTATAACCACAATCTTTTGGCTTACCAATGATTTATGGCGAAAATTCAATCAAGCTGTTCATTTCAATTTAGAGTTTGAATAGATAACTAGTTTTGTTCGCTTTCCATTCTTCTTTTTCTCTAAAGATTTATTTCCAGTTGAAGTCTTATTTTTTCAAATATTTTTATCAAATTCATAATTGTGTTCATATTTGATTTTTAATTGTTTTATTGTTCTTTTAAAAATATTGTCCGACAAGTATTTCTACGCACTATGTCAGAGCATCTTGAATCTGAAAAAGATGCCAATTTTATCGTCACCTATCACTTGGGAGGCTGGTTTGAGATGGACAAAGGTCTATTTTCCTCTGTCGCGACATTGTTCGCCCCACTACTTACCTCTGGCCCTGAGGTCAAAAGGGTTTTGATCCTCGACACCGTTTCTTTCTCAGTTTTTGTGGCCATTAAAGGCATGTTCCATGAAGATGAAATCAATGTAAAAGCAGATGAATTAAGATTTTCAAATTCCAACTTGCAAGCATTGTTGTAAAATTTTTACCCAATTATCGTGATACCTCTGTTGTCGATAATCAACCCATCGTTATTGCCAAACGCATATCAAAATTCTTTCGAGCAGCTATTCTTTGGCCAAGAAATGATAGACAACCAAATGATGAAATCAAATCATGTAAGATCGCATATTATTATATTATTTTCATTCTTTTTATTCTCTTTCTTTCTGTTTATTTTCTTAGTAGTTTATTCTGCATATGTTGCCAATGATCATTTATGTCAGGAGTTCAGACTTTACGAAAATCAAGATGCAAGGAAAATAGTTGATTATTATAATATAAAATTTTCACACGGAGATTTCAGAAAGAATCTCATCTGTGTTGGTCCAAACAGTAAGACTTTTCAAGTCAAAAGAAAGAAAATGATAAATTTATCTACTTTGAAACTTAACACATTCGAGCGATATGTAAGAGACGTCGTCCTGTCCTCCAATATATCAGAATACACTTTTGAAAATTCAAATCTCTTGTTCTGTAGGGATCGTGTAAAGTTGTTATGGAAAAGTTCGGGGAATTCAAAGAAGAGCTCAACTTCATTGGGATTTCACTCGAAATCAGCTAAATTCATGATGAATATGAAAATCAATATAGAGTGTTAGCCAGAAAAGCTAAGAAAAGTCGTTCTAAATGTATTGAATTTATTTGTGAATTCAATCCTGGTTATACCTTCAACCCAGCTGAGGCCACGGAAGAACCAATTGTGAAAATTACCAAATTGAATGATGAGCATCCAGAACCAGAACCAGAACCAGTTCAGAGCCAGATCAGAGTCAAAATCAGAGCCATAGTAAGAGCCTGATCCTACTAGAAAAAGAAGTTTAATTTAAATATTGAAAAAGTTAATTTAATAATTTTCAAAAAATTCAGTTACTTACACGTTTGTAATTTTTCCCATTCCCTCACAATTTCCCTCCCTTATAATCATAATAAAATTTAAGTCATTCAAATACCTTTAATTTTACATTTTTCTTCTCAAAACAATCTTAAATGTTTAGAGTAACTCAGTTTTATTTGTTGTTTTAGTGATAAGAAAACATTCATTTCTGTGTTTTCAGTATTTTCATTTATAAGTGTAGTGTCTCAAACTTCTTTCGATTAAGGGCCCATTGAGAACGTGTCAACACTTAAAAAAGGTAAGTTCCTTAGTTTATTATTCATTTATGAGTGAAAGTTACTTTATTTATTTCATATTATGTTTCATGTGTTTGGATCATTTCTTAGTTTAGATTTATCGTCATCATCTATGGACAAGAAGAGCAGAAGGTGATGTTTCATGAGTTTATTAAAAGTGAACAAAATTTAAAAAATGTAATATTTACAAATTTATTAACAAAGTGAATTCGACTTGATTCGATGGATAAGCAGCACCTTCTAGATGAAACTAAATGTCGCCTAACAAGAGACTTTTTTGTTTTCCAATAGCTCATGATTCAGATGATGCTCAACATCTTCTTCATCGTCATCTACTTGTTTACTCAGCCTTATCCTGTTGTTCCACTGGCCATCCTGGTATAATTACGCCTGCTTGTGGTGGTCGACGAGCCTCCAATTCTTCAACTTCAATCACCACAATTCTTCTAATAACTAGTATCAATGTTAATAATAACAGCTCTGCTTCCGCCAAAAATGCAGTCGACATCGGTTCAACAAATACTACTGCCTCTGCGAATGTGACCCAGACTCTTATGACCAATTCAACTAACACTATGAGTCCAACATCTTCATCTTTTTCGGATCCCATTGAGTCTGATTTTCAATGTATATCTTTAAATGTTAGACTTGAATGTGAACTGATTATGATTAGAGGGCGTCGTACAATTGTGGAGGAAATTTTTCCAGAAATTATCGCATCTCTCATGGGTAGCAGGACGAATGTCACGTGGATTCAGAATTCAAAGTACATCATTAGGTTTCTACTAAATGACTATTTACAAGAGATTACAAGAGGGATTTTTCTGTTTTCCAAGAACTAATGAATTTCATTTTTTATTTCATCTCTCAGAAACAACAGATGGCGTTATTGAATCTTCCGACGAATTAAAAGATTAAAATATGAATAAAATTATCTTCTGTGCTTATTGCAAAATCTTACAATGGGTTAAATCGCCTTCCAAACAAAAGTTCATATTTTAATAACAATTTGTTATTTTTCAGACAATTAGCATTTCCAGGTCAAAATAAGTTTGGATTGTTAATAAGATGGTCAACTTTAGTCTTTAAATATGTAAATCAATTCTGATAATGGCACAAGATGAGCAAGGTTAATTCATTTGATAGATAAATTGGGTCTTACTTGCGTCTACACTGTTCGCAACTAGTTCCAATTGAAAAATTTAGGATTGAATGGTCGAATTTAATTAAATCTAATTGCTTATTCGCCGTTTGTTGTGGACTCAGGTTATCCATAGAGGTTGATTGAATAAACAGTATCCATGTGTTACTTCACAGAATGCCATTAAGCAAAAGATCAAATTAAGTGCGATGAGCCTAATAGTATTTCTTATTTGCTTAAAAATTGAATCATTTGTTTGTTTAACCCGTTTGGTTAATTAAGACAATGACAATCTTAATAATTTGTTTGCTTCTTTTTTTGTCCTCGGTTTTTCGCTTCTTGATTGATATCACATTAAAAATGCCAAAGGATATTTACAAGTGTAATATGAGGCGAGATCGGCAAACTTGCTTTTTCAGTTTAGCTTTAACAGACAACTTATTGTTAAGTAAGGCTGTTTTATCAGACGATGATGATAAATGACGATTAAAACAGGAGTTGAAGACAAAAGAGGAGACAAGATCCACATTATAACGACAATCCTTTGGCTTACCAATGATTTGTCGAAAATTTACTCAAGCTGTTCATTTCTGTTCTCTTTTCATTATTCTTTTTCTTTAAAGATTTATTTCTAGTTAAAGTCTTATTTTCTTTAAAGATTTTTATCAAATGCATATTTGTGTTCATATTTTATTTCGAATTGTGCTTATTGTTTTTTTCAAAAATATTGTCTAACAAGTATTTCTACTCACCATGTCAGCGCATCTTGAATCTGAAAGTGATGCCAATGTTATCGTCGCCCATCACTTGGGAGGCTGGTTTGAGATGGACAAAGTTCTATTTTCCTCTGTCGCGACATTGTTCGCCCCACTACTCACCTCTAATCCTGAAGTGAAAAGGGTTTTAATCATCGACACCGTTTCTTTCTCAGTTTTTGTGACCTTTAAAGGCATGTTCCATGGAGATGAAATCAATGTAAAAGCAGAGACTTAGAGATTTTCAAACTCCAACTTGAGAGCATTGGTGTAAAATTTTCACGCATTTATCGTGATAGCTCTGTTGTCGATTATCAGCTCATCGTGATTGCCAAACGCATATCCAAATTCTGGCGAGCAGTTATCCTTTGGCCAAGACATGATAGACACCAAATGATGAAATCAAATCATGTAAGATTGCAGATTATTATATTATTTACATTATTTATATTCTCTTTTTTTCTTTTTATTTTCTTAATAGTTTACTATGCATATGTTGGCAATGATCATTTATGTCAGGAGTTCAGTCTTTACGAAAATCAAGATGCAAGGAAAATAGTTGATTATTATAATATAAAATTTACACACGGAGATTTCAGAAAGAATCTCATCTGTGTTGGTCCAAACAATAAGACTTTTGTAGTCAAAAGAAAGAAATGATAAATTTATCAACTTTGCAACATAAAACATTCGAGCGATATGCAGGAGACATAGATTATGTCGTCCTGCCCTCTAAGATATCAGAATACACTTTTGAAAAATTTAAATGTCTTGTTCTGGAGGGATTGTGTAAAGTTGATATGGAAAAGTTCGGAGAATTCAAAGACGAGCTCAACTTGATTGGTATTTCACTCAAAATCGGCGAAATTCTTTATGATGAATATAAAAAATCAATATAGAGTATTAAATAGAAAAGCCAAGAAAAATCGGTCTAAATCTATTGAATTTATTTGTGCATTCAATCCTGGTTATGCTTTCAACCCAGCTGAGGCCTCAGAACGGTGGACCACCGCGAGCGAAATATATGCACTATCGTAAAATTCTAGTTTGAGTTGATGTCTCCCCTGTTGTAACTTATCTTGAGATCTAGCTGAAGAATTGGTAATTTCTTGTAGGCCAACAAACATTAATCCACGATCTTGATACCTTATAATATATTTCTAACAATTGAATAAAGTTCAGTGTCTTTGCACAAATTAAAAGTTAGTACATGGATATAAGTGAATTCAATACAGTTTAAGCACACTATGCAAAATGATTAAGGATATTTGAATAAAGATCATTCTACATTTATAAGTAAAACTTTAGTTAAATTTAACCAATCAAAAAGACTCAATAAAAAAACAGAAGACGATGAAAAACTATCAGCCTAAAAGAAAAGTATGAATTATTTCAATAGATGGAGTACCTCCAAAAATATCGAAAAAGTCTGGGTTTACTGTATATGCAAAACCATAGATCTAGTGATCAAAACCTCAAAAATCACCAATTATAGCTACTGAAATCATCGTGGTTCACCGAACATTGATAATACAAATAAACAGTTACGTTAGCTAATTAGCCCGGGATGGATAGTTATCATAATTACAATTAAAGATAAAACCAAGGACAAGAAGGAAAACAAAGACAAAAGATGGCATCACAAACATGGGCGACTATCAAATTGATTGACGGCTTTGATTGATTTTAAAACAAATTGAATCAATGAGAAGACATTAAAAAGCAAATTGTATTCAATTAAAGGTTTATGCTAGATCATTCTTCCTTGATTAATTGCCAACAGGCTTGATTAAGCCTTGATTGGAAATCACCTTTAAAGGACTTTTCTCAATCCCATTGTCCAACCGCAATTTCCCATTGGATTTGCTCTGTCTTTACTTCTCGATTATCAAGTGTTGAGTCCCGCAAGTAATGGACAATTTAAAGGACGTGCTTGACATGCTAGGTTTGGGTTGAGGATAATATCATGAAAAAAGTGTTTAATAAAGCTTGTCTTGTATTGTTACAATTGGTTACAATCATTTCAGTTTGAGAACAAAAATTTCCATATCAAAATTGAAGTCATTGTTTTCATTTACTCTTATTGCGATTGTTCATGATATTCCTCAAAATTTCAAAATTTCTCCAAATTCACAGGAAATTTCATTCCGCAATTACATCTCAACCTAATTGAGTGATTGATTAATTATGTATTTAAGAGTGAAACATCTTTGGATTAGCAAATATCAAAAGTGAAACAGTTTGTTTACTCCATCATGAAAGTGCAAAATGTTTCAAACTTGTAGTTTGAAAAAGACATGAATTTAATTGCAGTTAATTTATCTTGCTTTAATAATAACAGTGTTGATTTTTTGATTGATTTTCTGGTAAATTTTACATGTTGATTGGTTAGTGTCAAAAGTCACTCTAATAAACCTTTTAAAATATCCAAGAGCAACCAAAAATATTAGCTTTTTACTTGCGTAGGTTTGGTTCCTCTCTTGAACAGTTTATATCATTGACACGTGAAGTGAAAATGGTTAATGAGATGATTTAAAAACATAGAGAAATTAAGATGAAGATGATGATGGTGATCAGGTTGATGATGATGTTGATGAGAAACGATTAAAGTTAATATTAACAAGGCAATGTTGGGCGATTTCCCATTACATTAAACCTACACTTGAACAATCTTACAAGCTACTAAAAATTTGAAGGTAATCAAGTGAAAGTTGATCAAAAGACCGAAACCAAAATAATTCAATCAAGGTTTCCATGAAAACAAATGTTTCATTTTATTATCTGCCGATCATCTGATTGTATATAATTAACATTACAGAAACAACAACAATAAAAATAATCATAATCATCAGGCAAAAGGTTATTCAATGTTGAAACAATGATACAAATGGTGACTCTTGTTGGGAAGAAACCACAATCCAATTGTAACGAATCCATCAAATGACCATTTTTTGTATTATTATAGTGGACTCTTCTTCAGTCTAATTATTATTAGGTTAACCAAGTTCATGGACACGGTTATTTGAAAAATAGCCACTAAACCAATTCTGGTCATCAATGTGACCGGAAATTTTGCTTGGTTGACTTTTCTGGTTTTTACAGTTTACTTTGATCTTTGTTTGCCTTTTTCAGCTTTCAACCTTTTTTGATTGTTGGTCAGTTTAGGTAGACACTTTGAATTGGTGAATAACAGTAGATAATTAGATTGTAATCAACAGCTCATCATGAGCTTTCAATCTGTTGATTTTTGATTTACAAATTTAAAGCGCAACCTTATTCAGGTAATTTATTCACTACATTAACAATACAAATTGGGTCGAAGCAAAAAATAAGTTAATGAAACGTTTGTTATTCAAATACAGATTCATATGGAAGAGATCAATGTTAATGTAATCATTAAATTTGCTGATTTGGTTACAATTGTCTTTTTATTTAGTAAATATTTAATCGTTTTACTGTTTAATTTTGCTCTAGCAGCTCAATCATAAAACTGAATCAAAATTGAAGTCATTTAAAGTCAATATGGAAACACAATTGAAATTCAAGTTCTCATTGAGTTATTGGCTTCGAAGTTTTTCACCTTTTCTGATTTTCTGATTTTCTTATTTTCTTGACTTCAATTATAATCATCATTTTCACAATAATTAAGTCCATTACACACAATTAACCTTGCATGTCAATGCGATGATGCATTGACTGTACAAGATGATGATCAAAGAAATGAAAAACAATGAAAAAACAACAATCAAATGAAATGGTTGAAAACCAGAAACCAGAAAAGCAACCAGAAAATGAAAGGATAGAGATATTTACGAGTGTAAATTAATTACAAAATTACACAATTGTACAAATGTTTTAATGACAATTTAAGTTGATTCTCAAGGTTCATAATTTTATCATTTGTGTGTAAGCTGTTTGATTAAAAATCAATTAGTAAACTATCGTTAGTTTGCTGATCATCTTATTTTGTTTTCAACTTACTCTTTCATCTTTTTGTCATTGTGTGATTCATAGACAAGTACTCAACCAGTAAAAAGCCTAAGTTGATTGTTGATCAACTGCACGTTAAAACAGTGTAATTAAAATGAAAGGTAATCAACAGAGTATCTAATGTCCTTCAGAATCTTGTTTTGTTCCACTTTTACACCAACAGCGCCATTTCAGCAGATATTCAAAAATCATGTTCAATTGTTTTCCGTTTCCAACTCGCCTCTCAAACCAATGTTATTGAAAGCTGTAGAAAATCAAACAAAATAAATGATGATTTTAAAGTTAAATGACCATCCTAATCTAATCAAAATAGCCATGATAACAATGGTCAAGTACATGGTAAATCAGCAAATACACACACTAAAAGCCTGGCGATTTTGTTGAGATTGATGGATAAGACGGTGAATGTGATGAGTATTTCAAAGCCGATTTTGACCGAATCGTCAATATCTTCCAATTGACAGCAAATAGCCAACATATTGATTGTTGATTAAAATGAAGAGGAACCGGAAAATTGTAATTGGAAGACAAGGAAACGGAAAAACGTCTTATGGTAATGTCGCCGATTCATAATTTATTGCCATCTCAATGACTTCACAAAAACAGTCCTTTGAACAGTAAATCGAACCATTACCAGAAAGCACAAAATTGAAAAATAAGGTTCACAATACAAAATATCACTTATTAACTGGACTTTTCTCGCGACCAAAATCAAAAATATGTTTCGATGAATTGAAGAGCTGGTTTC
The DNA here is from genome assembly GCF_039701765.1 of Tetranychus urticae. Classification (NCBI taxonomy): domain Eukaryota; kingdom Metazoa; phylum Arthropoda; class Arachnida; order Trombidiformes; family Tetranychidae; genus Tetranychus; species Tetranychus urticae. Next base: position 14,756,771 of record NC_142958.1, on the reverse strand, counting down.
TATTAAAATCTGGTTGAAGAAAGGTTTCAATTTAATACTTAAATTGTGTTGCTTTCTTATTGGAAACCCTGTAAAGGTGATAAGAAACGGTGAAGAAAAAAATCAGAAAAAATTAGATCTAAATTATTTTTGCCCTTTTCAGTCATTTTGGGTAAAAGTGAAAGTAACCAGAAAAAGTGATCCGATGAGTTTATCTTATTTTCAACAAAAAGCAACAATTGTCAAGGACAGTTTACTACCAGTTTTTTTCTCTCTCTTTCTCTTCTTTCGCTTATCTTCTCTTTCTTTTTCTCTCTTTCTACTGGCACCATCAACACACACAGCATGGAATCAGTCAACATGAAGCTCATTCGCACGCTGTTGTCAGAAGAGCCAACAATGAGCAGGATGTTCATTTACTAAGTTTTACAGTTTCAGTTTGTTTTCCATTCTCATCGTATCTTCTCTTTTTTCAATGTTTCATATTTCCATGTTTCTTGCTACTTTTCATCATTTTCATCATTTTGATTGTTGTTGATTTGTTTCTTTTATTTTCATTGCTTCCGTTGTCATTACCTTTGATTGTGTATGTGTGTATATTTTTAAATGTGATTATCAACAATTTAGTTTTACGTATTCCAGGACAAATTGTACCCTTTACCTTTTTCTTTTTGTTACACTTGCCATCGTCTGTCTTGTCGATTGCGGTTCATCATTATGGTTACCTCTTTAACGTCAATTTTTGTCAACTTGATTATGCTTTTAAATTTATTTCTTACCCATAACTAATAAGGTGCTTTTAAATTGTAATTTATGTTTCCGTATTAAACAACAATTTATTCTTCATTTTCAACTGTCAATCATCATCCACAATTACCATCAAAAAATCATCATCAACAAACACTCTTTCTCTCCCTTCACAATTTCACAATCTAAATCACCTTTGTCTTGTCACTTTGATGCTTTTTCAGTTCATGTTGTTTTGTTTTGTGTTAATGTTTAACTCTCACTTAATTTTTTGATCAATTGGATTAATTGTGAACTACATCATGCTTTAATGAACAATGATATGTGCTTGATCACTGGTAAAATCAATTACTATCTCTATACCTTACTTCACAATCTAGACCAGCCAATTTGTTGAATTATACCTTATTATTCATCCATCAAACCATAGCCATTTATTTTTATATTGTCAATATGATTAAGTAATTCAGCTGGTCCTGTGATCATGTGTAAATGTTGGATTCTTTACCTCAATTTAGTTGATAATTGATCTCTACCAATATTGTTTGGATTTCACATATAAAAGCACAAATTGCTGTAACTCAGAGTGTTTTACTTGTCTCCAAGATTTTGTTAATCAAGTCAAATTGGAAATAATTTGCAAATTGTCTCAACTCCAATCACTCCTCTATTTGGTTATCAAGATCAGTTATGGTAACAAAATTGAAAAACACAAAATAACGTCTCAAGTTTTTGGTACCAACAATTAAAATTAATGCTAATTGACGTCGATTACAATTTGGTTTCTACCTTTAAATACCACACTGATTATCTGTTTAATGTTGAAGTCACCCACAATCAACCAAACATTTAACTTCATCATCTGATCTGCATTGTTTACAATATGCTTCAAAACAAATAGCCTGATCTTTCTGGTGTCGATAAACCAAAATTTATCCATTACCCGATGAACCAGAACACTGATTCTTGTAGATAATCATTCCTAAAAAAACCTTTTCAGAGTAAGTTGAATTTTTCTAGAGTCATGGTTAAAGATTTTCCTCCAACAATACGAACCAGAAACAAACCAGGAAAAAAATCACCATTAGATCAAAATACATTTCACTTATTTTTCCTTCAGGAACATTTTCTTAAAAATTTCACCAAACATAATTCAAGAGTTATTTGATAGCAATACAAATAGAGTTAATTTAACAATTTACAGATGTCAACCATTAAGCTGTAATCAAACTGGAGAAACCAATTGTTTAAATAAAATGCCATCTAGTATTGAAATAAGTTACACTAAAATGAACCATGAGAAGCCGATTTCCAATGATTACCAGTATTTTGTTGGTTACCCTTTTGTTTAAAATTAACAAATCATGTTAACCAAGCAAAATTAGATTTACCTCTCTCTTTTTTCATCTTCCCTCCATTTTTATCCCAACGTTTCCTTTGTTAAAACCAGTCATAAAGGTTATTTGTTTTCTTCGCTTTTGTTTTACTTTTTTTTTCGTTTTTATATTCCAGCCTAATCATCATGTTATTTTGTCGAACCAAGTATATCAACTCATCAGCCGATCCAATTAATTATAGACTTTCAGAGTACCTGATGGGAGGTGTTAAATCAAATGGAAACAACAATGACATGGTAAGTAACGAACAAATGAAAATTTAAAAAAAATTACCAACTCCATTTTTGATCCTCTTTGTCATCTAGTCAGGGTTAATTGCCGCTATTTTGCTTCTTCCAATCTCTTTTCCCACCATTTCTTTAATCTAGATAGTCTCCAGTCTGACTAACAGTTTGAAAATTAACACTGTGATAACACTTTGAGTCTAAAATCAACGGTTAAAATACTAATTACTGCGAATCATTCAGAGTCCTTGATTTGTTGCAACAATTTTTTCTCCAATTCTCTTGACTAACCAAAAACAACAAAATTTTGAGCTAGCTTAGCATGGAAATGACAATTCAGAAATAATTAGCTTTGAATACATTTTTTCTTTCGTTATTTTATGTATTATTCTCTGTATATTTAATTACCTTGCCACAATTAGCTATTTACAAGTGCTTTTCTAGCTTTCTTTAGTATCTGTCAGTTGATAAACATGCTGAGTAAATCGTCATCGTCCCATTTCTCTTCAACAAAACCATTACTAAACTCATCGCGCCTTTCACCGAGTAGTGTTTCCAAGGAAAATGGTGTGACAACCATAACTCGAAAAAATTTGATTATCTGTTTAATTGACCTTACTTTTGATTTGATTGTCTATCATAGTCTTGAAATTGCAAATTCCTTCTCACAAACTATAATTGACTTGTTCTCCTGGTGTCTAAACAAAATTAAATTAATTGTGAACCATCTTCTCATTTACCAGACTGGCTTTGACTCCATTTCATCCTCATCACCACCTGAACTTGATGATCCCGAAGCCAGAAGTCTTCTAACACCCAATGATTGTGACAATAGGTTTCTCCATTTACCCGAAGGAATCGACTTAGCTTTACATCGTACTAAACTATGGTCCAAATATGCCAAAGATCTGATTAATTACATAGACAAAAGAACTAACTTGGGTGAGTTTGATTAAGGCAACCAGTTAAGTCATGTAACTTGATCGTAATCAATCATCATGAATTGGACCAAATGTAGTGCTATTGTCGTGCTTCAATCAACTTGGAAAAATATGTTTTGATGACTTAACGAAAGCCCAAAATGATGATAATCAATTATTAACATGAAGTTGTGTTTACTGGTGTTATAAAATTGTAACTAGGCCATTTCAAAGTCTATGAAGTCACCAGAATAGCTGTTGATTAACTAACCAGGAGTTTCTTGAGTAAAGCAATTAAATTGAGGCGGAAATGGTTAAATTATTGAACCCAGTTAATGACAAAACCCGAGAATTTTTTTGAAAATCAATTGACACACAGTTCACCGAATAATCAGTAAATCAAAGACAATCGACTTAAAGGAAGCAAATAGGAAATTTATGAGATAGACTGTTGACTCAGGTCATATATGGAAACATGGAAATATGTTATATCATGTATTACATGTAATACATTGAATCATTGAGCTATTGATAGTTCAACAATTGAAATATTGAAATGTTTTCGTTTCATTGTCAGATGGATTCCTTTTTTGATTGATCTTTCTGTTTAGCTAAACATACTACATCACCATTAACCGGAAATTATGTTATCAACACTCACAACAATTTAGCTAATTCACCATGAAGAATGTTTACTTTTTTTGCCATCAAATTTAAATCAACTGATTAACACCCACCACAATCACCAAGATTTACTTTCAGCTTACCTTCAACCTAGAAGTGAATTAATTTGCTTCAATAATCATTGTTAAAGGTGTTTAAAGACAAAAACAAAAAGGGATTATTGATGTTTTGTGTGAGCGTTTTTCACGTTAATATCATCCTTGTATAAATTAAGCATTTGACTTTGATTGCGCTTCTTCAAATTGTCATTTTATCTATTTTAATCAATTCTCGCATAATTAACAGCCAACCTACCCAACAAGTCTCGACTCCAGACAAATGATAATAACCAAAATGAATCCATGGTTGAATCGGTCAAAACCAGATAAATCTGAAAATCTTGAGCTTTAATTTTCTTCACAATCTGATCCATCAAATCGTACTGCAATATATCTCTAATTTAGCTTCACTTTCACCAAACCTAACAATTAAGGAATGCAAGACGATCAGAGTCTAGAATGAAAATTATGATAACTTGTAATTATTATTGACAAACATCATAAACTGAAAAGCTATGAAATCTATTGACAAGTTGCTTGACTGATTAAAACTGATCCATCAAAATGATTAACTAACCGTTAAATAGGATTGTATTGTCAATTGAATACACAGTACAAAAGAACCTTAAATAGCAATACAATTTTTATTATATTAACCAGGAAGGAGTGAAAGGTGTTATAAATTTAATAATAAACCTTAAACAAATTAACGTTAATATTAAATGATTTATTGTAATGATTGTTTAATATGATTTCGTGTCTCAATAATCATTTCAATAATAATGTTAATTGTAAATTGTACACAAAATGTGTTGTTGATGGTTTCAAACCCAAATTGACTGTTCCAATGAGAGTAAAAATGACAAGTTTAACTCTCACAATTTAAATCTTAAATAATTATCGATGATTCAATAATAATAGCACATAATGATGATGATGATGTTGATGATGATTAGAACTGATAGAAATGTTAAATTAAATAATATCAATTTAATAATAGCTAAACATTTGCAGCGTTTTTTTACAGCATTTTTTGTTTTACTTCAACTTTCATTTTCCCAATTTTCACTTCTCATCATTTATCAATAGTAAAACCTTTTGATTATTTTGCCTCAGGTATTTGTTAAGCTCTATCAACCAATAATTAATTTAACATGAAAATTTTAATCATCAGCTGGATCAACATTCCAGAAAAGCCATTTCAATTGTGAAACGAGGAAGAAGCTGAACCAGCAAATAAACCAGCATTTATATCATTTTCATGTTACCCGAAGAGTTGAGTCAAGGTTTGTGTTTTATGTCTGAGTGTCTCTTGTCACTCAATGAATGTGTGTGTGTAAGTGTGTGGTTAGATTAGGACAAGGATCATGATGATTTTGATTAACATTAATCACTGAGTGTAAATCAATTTGTCCTCACATCTTAACCTGTCACGAAAACCTTTGATTTGTTATTTTATCCAATGTCACATCTTAACCCATGTAATAACCCATGTTAACCCAAACTTGACCAGAAAAAAAAGGTAAACTGAAAATATTTGTTCTTGCTGTTTGTAAGCTTTGATTAGTGTCAAGTTAATTTATGTGTGCTTTAAAAGTCATTCATTTGCTCTACTTAAACAGTTGAAGCTCAAGACAAAGTTCACAATAAATTGCAACTTTCCTCTTAACAGAAATTAAATTCAATTGTAGATTAATCATTGATTAATCATTCTTGGTCACAACTTAACGTCACTTTTTTGTTCAACGTTTCACTTTCAAATATCAACAATATTCAATAGCAAGTTGACTTTGCAGTAAAAATGAAAAGCAATTAATGTTGAGAAACTTTTCAACTTTTCTTCATTGATTAATCATTTTATTCAATTTGTTCTGGTCAGTTGATATTAAATATGTATTTTATCATTACGATTGGAGTCAATGTTAGTGTTTCAAAGATGATTTGTTAATAACAAGCTCATCAAATGGAAACCCAAAAATCATTGATTACGGTCAAGTACTGTTGGGTCATCAATTGAAGTCCACTAATTGTGATGGAAATATTTTCCAATTGTTTCAATGAATATTCACTTTAAAATTTATATCAAAAATTCATTCCCGTAACTTGAAGATTCACATGAAAATTTGTATGAAAATTTGCGTAAAATTTTTCAGAAAGAATTTGATTTTTTACTAAATTTTCGATGAGCACGATTAACTAAGTATTTCTCGGTCACGAACATGACCGATCTTGATTTTACCTGAATTACCAATTGAACAACGAAGCTACTCAACTTGATCTGACTTTTGTTATTCTCATTGAATCGCTGAGTATCACCAGAAATCGCTTTTAAACATTCAAAGAATATCTTTTTTTTTGTCATTTTAATTTCAAATTTGCAATATTTCCAAAATTAGATTGTCTTGAATTGTTAAATATTCATATTAATCAATATAATGATAATCAGTTAATAGCAATTTCCTACTGTTTAAAAATTATACACCAATAATGATCACTTTCATGTGATTGATTGACTATTGAATTTGCTTCCATTTATAACAAGAACGATAATTTGCTGCTTTAATTTTAACCAAGTAATGAAGTAAATTTGTTTAATTTTCATTACAGACTACTGTTATAATTACCTGTCTTTGATGATCATTATGATTATAATCATCATTAAAGTGTATTAAAACATTAAGCTAACATTTTCATGTTAACCTGTTACAATATCGGTTTTAATGGAAACATTTAGAAACAAATGAAGCTTCTAATGGTGAAATAATTGATTTAATTGAAACAATCTGGTTATTAGGTTAAACCACGTTTCAATCATACCCTAGAGTAATTGATAATTGTTGATCAATCAAACCTCGCGTTTCCAATAAAACTCAGTTTCACCAGTAAAAAAGGCTTATTAATATCAAAAAATGGGTTTTACTGGTGAAAATGTTAATGATGAGAAAGTAATCAGTTGAAGAATGACAAATCCAAATGAATTTATTTTCTTATTTTCATGTAAAATAATTTTTGCTTCAAGCCTCATTAGGCTCAGTTTTATTTTAATCTGTCTGATAAACTCTGTGATGTTTGCCTGGCAAAATCTGGTAATGATGAAAAGTTATTGATTGAATCAATCAACTTGATTATTGTTGATGGTTAAAGGTATCATGTGAGAAGCAAATATCATCATTTTGGGTAAAACTGTTTCCAATCATCATAAATATACCCGATAACTGTCCTGCAAGCCAAACATGAAAAACATGAAAGTGAAAACAAAAGCATGGAAATGTTTCAAGGAAGACTGAAACATTTCAACTCCCCCAATCATCTTCAATATCACATCTTGGATAAGCCTTAAGGCATCATCATCTTAATGGTCACCATTATCTTGATTATTATCATCTCTCCCTCTTCATTGAAATGGTCAAATCTTACAATTTGCCTTTTTAATGAAAACCTTAAGGTAAAAAATCCTGGTTAAGCTTGTATTGTTTACCATTGATTGCTTTTACCAGACTAAACCATTTTATAAATCATTGAGATTGACGGTAAAAAATTATTGTCTCTATTAATAGATTAATCAAATTGTCTTCTGATTTTGTCCAATTGAAGTTACAATTTTTACCTTCTTCACACAACATTTAGCATTTCAATTTAATTTCACTTTTAACAACTGTTAATTCAATTGTTTCCCTTTCTTTTGCTGATCGCTCAATGGGGCTCTCAATTGTTCCCATTGTGATCATCAATTAACTTTCATCTTAGCTGATTTGTTGATATTCATTTATTAATCTGTTATTGATTGAGATTCTTGCTTCTTTCAATCACAATCAGATCAATCATGGTTATTTGATTAGTATTAATATACTTTAACAATAACTTGATCAACCATTTTTTCAAACATAAAATTGTCTTGCATTTAACCAGCAATATCAACAATTTTGTTGCATTCAAAGGGAAAGTTGAATTTTCGTTGAAATCAATTTTTCAATGAATGTGATTTAAAAGATTATGATTGACCTCACCTTAAAAGGATTTAATTACGATAATTTTTTCACTTGCAATTGAATGTTGATTCAATTAGCAACTTGCAATAATCATGATTATAATGAATAATATTTAATGTGAAGCAGCGCAAAAAAAAGTGTAAACAAATTGATTTTACAGATTAACGTAGAGATTTTTGAATGATTTAATTGTTAGTTTAAACTATTAACTTGATCAACTGATTGCCCTTAATTCACCTTCTAATTGAACTTGTTATTTGTATTGCTGTTAACAGAATTGAAATTGCTTTTCCATTATTTGATTTCAAACAATTTAAGATCAACTCTCATCTTGTTTCTTTCATTTAACTTATTGTTAAAACACGATCAATTGAAGTATATTTTTCTCATCAAATCAACCATTCATTGGTTATTAAACTGTCAATTGTTCTTGATCAAATATTTTGATATGATTTCTGTTGAACACTTGATTATTGTATTTGATTTTAAATTGTGTTTAACCATGTTCTGTATAATCAACTATTAGCTATGAGCAGCAATTTTACAATCAAAATATTACACCATTTTACGCATTTTTGTGAAGCAAAATTTCAATATCTCAGTCAACAATCAGGAAATCGTTTGATTTAATCAAGTTCATGATTTCTTGAAGAGCCTAGTCGATGCATAACCAAATCAATGGTCTCACAATTTAAGGCAAAATACAATAAGATTAACCTTTAAAATAAAACCTTTCATTTTGATCAACATGATGTTTGATGTTGTCACTTTGTTGTTGCTGGTTATCATTATGATCATGATTTGTTAAATGTTGAGATCCTTCTAAATGTAATCATGATTTGAATCACGATTATACCACTGATTATAACACATAATCCAAATTACTTCCCTTACCTAACACTGCAAAAATCACATTTACAAGCCACTAAACAACAATCAACATTAATATTTAATGTAAACTTGATTTTTTTTGGTGAATAACAATGTTCAATTTCAATAATGGTTTACGATCAGGTTGCAATGACAATTTAACAACCCAAATCATGTCTCTTTTATTTGCACCTTATTTCATGATTAAATTTAATAACGCACTTCCTTATCTACAATCCTATTTCGCCCCATTAAACAGAAGCTGACCATGTTCGCAATTTAACTAAATTAGCTCAATCTGTGAAACCCATCTTAAAGGAAGAGGTAAGTTTGATAACCTTTTTTTAATAATCTTGTTTATGTCATTTTTATCAATTTTTGTTATCCTCCATTTTTCATCCTATTAACAATTTCAATCCTCTTTACCTCTTCTCATTGAATTACAGTCAATTAAGCCTTTTCTGTAGATTAACTTTTACGGGTTTTTGTCGTAAATTTAATCATAAACGTTGAACATTAATAGTAATTTAATTTTTCTTCTATCTCCATTATTCAGAAATATCTTCCTCTTCAATCAATTTACCTTCAAGCCTTGGACAATGATCTGGACAATAGTTGCGCTACTCTGGCCAATTGTTCACTCCTAATGGGACACAAATTTATAGAACCATTGGCAGCCCGTCGAGCTGAACATGAAAAAATGCGTAAACAAATCAAATCGGAATGGAATCGTGAACTAAAGCGAACACACGAAGCACTGAGTAATCTAAGGAAAGCTCGGATGGTTTATTTTCAACGTAAACAGGAATACGAAAGACTTAGAGCGCTTAGTAATTTAGCTCCAGAATTATCTCATTCCAGTGAGATGCAAGGGTCAATTATTGGTGGTCCAGGTGCTATTGTTGGTGGATGTTATGGAGGCAGTGATCAAGCAAGTAAATGTGAAAGAAAGAAACGAATCGAGGAAGAAGCTTGCCTTCGAGCTCAAGAGGCTGAAATAATTTATCGAAATGCAATCAATGAAGCAAATGCAAGGTAAAAAGGAACGCTGATTTGGTCATTAATTGCTCAAAGGCTTGATTCTCCATCTCAATGTTGACGGAGATTCCATAATTTTTTCGTATTTCTAGTTTATACTCGCTTTTAGGTCAATCTACAATTTTGTATCCCTTTTAGCTCTGTTTGATTTTTATAACCCTAAAGCAATCTAACTCGTATCCGCTATAATATCAGAGACATTAATTGTGATTGATAAACTAGGTTAACCATTAGGGATGTTAATAAATTAACGCTATCAAGGCAAGTAAGGGTAGTAATAAAACAAAACTAACTCTAGTAATAATCATGATGAATATGAGGGTTGCTGTTACCATCAACAACTGTACTAACGTAATTTCCTTTTGTTAACCATTTTGCCTTGATATTTAGTTTTAATTTATCTTCAGTTCTCTTTGTATAAACAGGGTTTAATCACTGTAAATGAAATTCATGTTCAATTTTTATATTGTAAATTATATTAACAATCAATGGATAACCATGAAATTTAGCATCTCATCAAGCCTTTTAGCTATTTTGTTTCACCAGTGAATATACTTTTCCCTATTGTTTCCCATTTGTGTATGTTTCAACATTGTAACAATTACAATTGATGATTTGACCACAATTTTACTAATTTACCGTTTTCTTTGTTTTATCCAGAACCAGAAGCTGTGAGGAATTAAAGAAAAACTTGTTAACTCGGATTCGTGAATTAATTTACCAATGTGATCAAACGTTAAAAGCAGTGACCATTGGTTATTTTGAGTGTCAACACAATTTGTTGAAACCAATTGTTGGACAGTTTGGAGCTCTAAGTGATTTAACTAAACTCTATGAGCCTGCAAGTGAATATGCTGATTATGTTCAACATTTGCCTGAATTTACAGAAAAATTGAGAAAATGTAATGGATCTTACGGCAACTATAAATTTGATCCGTCAATCAATTCAATGACAAGTATTAAAGAGCAGCCACAAAGAGTTAATTGTAATAATAAACACCATAACCTATCAAATTGTCCCGAGAATGGCGTTGACTCCGTTAATAAGGATCATTTAAAAAGCTCAAATAACATTGGTTTACCTATTAACTCGTCAGGTGATGAAATTGACGGAGTTACCAATTGTAAGTTTTCACGATACATTACAAGAATCCTTCATCATTACAACCATATTGTTTGTCATGTATTTGAAAGCAATTGTGATGACTTACTTGACGTTGGTTCACCAATCTAATGTTAAACATTTTATTTCATTTTCTATTCAGATTCAACAGTTGGAAATGGTTATGAATGTACATCAAAAAGCTCAACTCTTCCAATAACAGCCCAAAGTCACCATTTTCGTAAACTTAAAACACCATCTCGATGTCGCCATTGTGATGCTTATGTTTGCTTCCAAGGCCTTGAATGTATCAATGTACGTTTCATCTTTAATTGTTATCTCAGTGATCATCTCAATTCATCTTCGAACCCACTAAATCATTAATAACCTTTTATATTATATTTAACCTTAACGTTTCCTTCACCTGTATCTTTTTATTGCCAGTTAACAATACAAAGTTACATTTAACAAAGTCCATCTGAGTAAATAGAGAAGCAAAAAAAGTTCATTGCTACTTTTTTTACTACATTTTATGTTCTCAGATTCAATCAAGTAGTTATTATTTGATTTAATGCATGTAGTTAAACGTTCTTCAGCTAACCCAGTCAAGGTTTTGAAGAAAAAAAATTTTGATTGCATCAAAAAGCAACAATAGTGATTCTATTATTTCTGCTAATAATGAAGATAATAATAATAATTGCATATCTAATAGAGTTCTGAACCTTACCGATGGTTTGATTTGTGATTTTGCCACATTACCAATAAGTAAACTGGTTTTACTAAACACACAAATATCATTATTAGACAAGGTTCAATCAATTATTTAGCTAGTTGTTGATCAGCTAAGCTCAATTAGTTCTTTCATCCTGAAGTTATCATTTTTAGCTTGCAAAATTCAAACCTCAAAAAACTGAGCTTGACCGTCTTTTTTCATGTTGCTTACTGAATTATCTAATGTTCTTCTTTTTTTGATTTTCATGTTTTTCCTCATCATGTTTCACCCAATCTAAACAAATCAAGTGTGGATTAACTTGTCATACCAAGTGCCGGATAGAATTGACTACAATTAAATGCAGTAATAGACGAATTCGAGGATTGTCCAAGAAAATGACTACTTTTGGTGTTGACTTGAAATCTCATGGAGACGAAATACCTTATATTATTGTTAAATGTATCACCGAATTAGATAATCGTGGGATAATGGTTAAAGGACTTTACCGTGTTTCAGGAGTTAAATCTAAAGTTGATAAGCTTTGTCAATTTTTTGAAAGCTCTACTGATTCAATTGATATTGAAGATGTTCATCCCAACGTGATTGCAAATGTGCTGAAGCTTTACCTTCGCCAATTGCCTGAACCTTTGATTACTTTCAAATTGTATTCTGAATTTATTCGTATTGCTAAACAGTATCCTTCAAATGCTGATGGTAATGGACCTGATTCGGATGATCCATCCATTGCTGTTCAAATTATCAATCAATTTAAACAAGTAACCCAAAACCTGCCCACAGTTCATTATCAAACTCTTGCCTTTTTGTGCCATCACTTGAAACGCGTTGCTGACCAAAGTGAAGTCAATAACATGCCATCATCTAATTTAGGGATCGTATTTGGTCCAACATTATTACGCTCTTCTGAAGGTGATTCATTGAGTTCACTTGTTGACACGGGTCACCAAGCAAGGGCAGTTCAACTGTTGATTACTTATGTCGATCAAATTTTTGGACCATCAGAGAAACTGACCAATTCAATTTATAATGAGATTGATGGAAATGAACCAGACTTGGTGGACAAACACTTCTCTCAAAATGAATTAAAAGAAACAAATCGAACCCAAATAACCCTTACATTAGAGGGAAATAACAATCTTTATGATAGAGGTGAATTGAATGATAAACCACAGAGCAAAAATAACAGGATAATCAGCAACAATTACAGCATTAAAAACATTAAGAACAGTAACAACAATAACAACACTGTCACTATCAATAATAACAATAACAACAATAATAAAAATAATAACAAGATTAATGAGAATGACAATAATAATGTTATTGGACTTAATAATGGTGTTGATGGAAAGCGAAGTCTAGACCGTGAAAGATTATCACCAACTCCTTCAATTTATTCATCTTCAGCTGTAATCAAATTATCTGGTCAACAAATAATCACTGGACCATCATCACTAATACATTCAAGTTTACCTAATTATGATGACTCAGATGATAGATTGAATCGGTCTAATGTTATTGGTGGTTCAAGGCATTCATTATATGAAGCCAGGCGACAATTTTTTGCCTCACCAACATCTCTAACCTCATCTTCATCATTATCATCTTCACCTCTGTCAACTTCAACCTCAAACTCATCCATTCGACCTCATTCCCTGGTTTCAGGATCAATATCATTAAATTCACAGAACCATTCAACACATCATAATCACAGTCATTCACATCACCAATCCATCAAACAAACATCATCTCAACCATCTTCATCAACATTATCATCACCAGCTACTTCTCCATCCAATACAAATGAATTACAAATGGCTATGTCCAGTTTATCCCTAACTAGACCAAGGAAAGCATCTATAATATCAAATGGACCTTCATTATCTTTAGGAACCAATAATAATGATAATTCAAATAACATGTTCAACACTAAAACAAATGGTTGATGTTTAAATGAAAAGCCATCAATGGAGAGGTTATTCAATGCTAAAATGAAAACTGTTTTTAGACAATTATCAGGTTTCATTGTAAATAATCAAAATTTTATATAAAATATGAGATTAATTGATTTAATATCATTTGTAAAACATTGTGGGCTACCTTTAAATGCCTTTCAAACTAAGTGATCCTTATTCAAACTAAATCAACTTGATAGTAACCACAATTGCAAGCTTAAAGGATCTTTCAATTTAACCACTTTGGATGAAATTTTATTCTAAAACTTGTTTCTTTTTTTATGTTGTCACTTAATATTTCTTATCATTCATATTTTGTTAATATAGAACCCTAAATAATCAAACTTGTTGCTATTTTAATTACTATAAAATTTATCCAATGTTCAATGTAATACCTTTATTGATGTTGATACAACTTTGTAAAAAAAAGACTTGCAATAATATTCTCTGTTGAATTACTAAATTGTGATTAAATGGAAATGTTACTTCAATATTAAACTGTTGCTCATAACTTTTTCAATTCTAATGTCTATTTTACATCATTTATTACAAAAACATCAAATCTTAACCTAACAATTTGTAAATTGCAATCTTTATTGTTACACCAACATTAACGTAAAGAGATTCATGATTTTCGTTCCACCAATCGGCCAGCATCTAACCAAATCTCTGCAACCAATGCTAACAATCAAAAATTGTGTGTTTGATTGATCGACTTGACTGTAACCAGATGCTAGTTCATAAAATTCTGGTTGTGTTGAAAGTTCAATGTTTGGTAAAGCAACTTCGTGTGGATACCAAGGAAACCAAATGCTTGGGCAAAACAAAGATCACATAAAAGTCTAACAATTTATTGTAATATTTGTGTTTACAGTTTAAATTGTAAACAATTGTAAACTGGACTAAATAATTTACTTATTTACTTGCCAATACAGAATGGTAAACTGATAATATTTTAATTACTGAACAACATATCGCATAAGCTTCATGTTTATACGATTCAATTTTTTCACCCATTTGTTAAGACACTTTTTGCGCATCAACATTTACCATTTCAATATTTACTAATTTTCTTAATTTCAATTCTTTCTCCAATTTCTTGTATTTTAATTCAGTTGTTATCAAGAGTAAAATCTTCAGTGTCAACAAAGTCAACGGGAAGCAATCCTGGAAGTAGTGGATCTGCCAAAAGTGTTATACCAAGTCTAGAAGATTTTCTCAAAAACCGAGATTATACTGGAGCTTTAGCGCTTCTTAAGGTAATTATAATCATTAAAATCTATTCCACTTGATTTATCAAAATAAATATTCACGTAATCAGCCATAATAACACAATCAAACGATCTCAGTTGCGTAGATGATCAAAAGAGCCATTAAAGCTTCCCTTTTACGTACCTATCTTTTGGTATATTTAACAATTTTGTTTTTTATTTTTACCCTTTTCCATGTTGACTTTCTGGTAACTTCTCAAGTATAACAAATCTTCGGGAAAAGATGGCCTTGATAACGATCTTTGGATTGGTTATTGTTACTTTCATCTGGGTGAATATTCAGCTGCCCTGAGTCTTTATGAAAATCTGGTTAAAAAGTTACCTTCAAACGAGGAGTCAACAACAACCCAGATTACCAGCAATGAAATTCATTTGTACATTGGTTGCTGTCAATTCCTATTGGGAATGTATTCAGAATGCTCCAAGAGTCTATCGTTGTCCTCACCAATTGATGGTAATCAATTGAGAACCCGATTGGAATTTCATTTGGCTCATAAAAATGGCGATGAAAAGACGCTTATTCATTTTCACCAGCAACTTCAGGATGTTTTACAAGATCAATTGTGTCTTGCTTCAATCCACTATTTGCGTTCACATTTTCAGGAAGCAATTGATATTTATAAAAAGATACTTTTAGATCATAGAGATTTTTTAGCTCTCAATGTTTATGTTGCTCTTTGCTACTACAAGCTTGATTATTATGATGTTTCACAAGAAGTTCTTGCAGTCTATCTTCAACATTACCCTGACTCTGTAACAGCGATTAACCTGAAAGCTTGCAATCACTATCGTTTGTATAATGGTAAAGCTGCAGAGGTGAGAAAACAAATCATCAATTAAACTAGACATTTCAATGTTAATAACATTAAGTCTTATTTCAGAACGAATTGAGACAATTGATTGATAATTCATCTCCATCATTTGCTTATGCCAAAGACTTAATCAGACATAATTTAGTTGTCTTCAGAAATGGTGAAGGGGCAATGCAAGTATTGCCTGGACTTGTTGACAGTTGAGTATAATTAGTTAATTTTATGAAAAAAAAGACTTATAATTTGATTGGACTTCATTTAACGTTTCTTATTTTACCCTTTTTTATCAATCAGCAATCCCTGAAGCTCGTCTCAATTTGGTTATAAAACATCTTAAACAAGGTAAAATCGTGAATTGATCTTGTGTTATTATTAAATCTAATTTTTTTCGTCTCATTTATTTATTATCTAGATGATGTTCAAGAGGCTTTCAATTTGATTAAGGATTTAGAGCCAACAGTGCCTCATGAGTACATTTTAAAAGGTGTTGTTAATGCTGCTTATGGACAAAGAAAGGGTTTACGCGAGTTTCTCAAAGTAGCTCAACAGTTTTTTCAACTTGTTGGTGGATCAGCCTCAGAATGTGGTAATTAAATGTGATTACTTTTTAATTTTTTTTTCGAATATTTCATATTTTCTCTCTTTCTTTATTCTTCTCAAGATACAATTCCTGGTCGTCAATGTATGGCATCATGCTTTTTCTTGATGAAACAATTCGATGATGTTTTACTTTACTTGAGTTCAATCAAAAGCTATTTCTATTCGGATGACGCCTTCAATTTCAACTTTGGTCAAGCTCAAGCTGCTACTGGAAATTATAGCGAAGCTGAGGAAGCTTTCTTATCAATCAAGAATATCAAAATCATATCTGATCCTATTTATATTAGCTGGCTTATCCGTTGCTGTAAGTAATAACTATTAGTATTTTCTTGTTGCATTTAACAACATTCACTATGATAATTTGTTAAAAAATCTGCTATTAATCTGCTTATTCCGAAAACTTTCGATACATGGAACCAAATTACTCAGAGTAATTTTTTGTTGCTTCTACTGTAGTATAAAACTGAGAATTAAGATTTTTCGGTAACAGTCTAGTTATACCGATTTTTCTCATCATTTTTATAAATTATTTCAGCTTTTTTGCTAATATTACGCGCTATTTTTAATTGATAGACATAATGAATAAAACACCAGAAAAGGCCTGGCAGCTCTATGAAGTTAATTCATCTCGACCAGATTCATTCAATCATCTTAATCTAATTGCGAATGATTGTTACAAAGTGAGTATTTGCAAAATCTATTTACCTACACTGATTTTACTTTACTATCAGTAGCAATAACTCGAATGTTCACAACTAATCGTTCTTATTTCTTTTTTTCCATTTCTATTTGTTTCATTGCAAAAGATGGGACAATTTTTATATTCTGCTCGAGCTTTTGATCATTTAGAGAAAAGTGATTCTAATCCAGAATTTTGGGAAGGAAAAAGAGGAGCTTGTGTTGGACTTTTTCAATTGATTGTTGCTGGTAAAGAGCCAAGGTGAATTGAAGTTTACTTGTGTCACAGTTTTCATCAAATTACTATCAAAAAATTCACTAAACAATGGGCATACTTATAAGAATACAATGATAATAAATTTTTCTCCTTTTCTTTAACATTGCAGGGAATTACTCTATGAAGTAATGAAGCTTCTTCGTAACTCAGATAATCCGCAAGTTGACCAAATATTACGAACTTTAAGGAATTGGGACAAAGAAAATAAAAGCTCTATTTAACTTGACCAATGGCTTTGAACTAAAATCAGTTTGCAATTCTTTATTTTTAACCATAACCAATTAGCGATTTGTATTTCGAGTATTTATAGTTATTCTCAGAGCTTAGGTTTTAACGCAGGAAATTGTTATAAAATCTTAATAAAATAACGCTCTGAAGTTCCGTCGTTAATAAAACCTCACTTTATCCATTACCTTCCACTATAAATTATGCTTATGCTTATGATTACGCTCTTCTTAAACTAACTCCAATAAGAGGTAGCCAAAGGTTTTAGGCTTTCGTTAAGTCATCAAAACATATTTTTCCAAGTTGATTGAAGCACGACAATAGCACTACATTTAGTCCAATTTATGATGATTGATTACGATCAAGTTACATGACTTAACTGGTTGCCTTAATCAAACTCACCTAAGTTAGTTCTTCTGTCTATGTAATTAATCAGATCTTTGGCATATTTGGACCATAGTTTAGTACGATGTAAAGCAAAGTCGATTCCTTCGGGTAAATGGAGAAACCTATTGTCACAATCATTGGGTGTTAGAAGACTTCTGGCTTCGGTATCAGGCTTTGGTGATGAGGATGAAAAGGAGTCAAAGCCACTCTGGTAAATGAGAAATAAAGAGATGTTGAAAAATAAAATAAATAAAATCAGATGAAGGTTGGATGGAAATAAAAATTAATATCATTTGAATGGATGCTAGGTTTTCAGATCAGCCAAAACTAAGGCCAAATAACCGGTTACCAGTAGCCAGCCGACCTTTGTTGTTGCTTTTAAATGTACAAAATATTGAAAAGAGATGGCGTTCTTGGCTGAGGATTGAGACAAATAGAAAGGGAAGCAGAAGAAAGGAGAAAGAGAAAAGATATTGGTTTTATTTATTCCTTTCTCTCTGCAATAAAGATCAACAAAATGCTCAATTTAAAGCGCGACAAAACTGTCGATTGAAATTATTATCTCTTTTTCCGTTGTTAATTTATATGTTTTACCAAAATTATCTACATTTTGCTATTTGTTAATAATTGACCATCATCATCATCTTTTTTTTAAAAGTTGTCATCTCAAACAACCAGTGATTTTTCACTTCAAAAAGCGTGTTTATTTTTTATCTCATCATTTTTTATAATCATTTTTTTTTTGTTAAATTCATTCGCATTTTAAAATTTCAAAATGTCTGATAACCAAGTAATCGTCAAAGCTGACATGAAAGATAAAGAAACCAAAGATAAATCCCATTTCAAGCAAAGTATCGACGAGGTAAGTTTAGTGTCAATGACATTCTTATAGCTTTGGCTTTAAGAACTTATCTTTACATTTTCTTGCCCTTAAACTCTTGCCCTTTGCATCTTATTCATTGCCATCTTTCCTGTGACCATTCGGTGTTTATTGTCGTTAAAATGAATCCATTTGCCTTAAGATTGGTAGATTTCTTGTTACATTTTTACATTTTCATTATCATTGCCTGATTCTCGGTTGCCTTTGTTGTCGCTGCCATTTCTGTTCTTTTATTTTCACTTCGCTTACAATCCATTTTGCCATATTGTTTTATTTTGCTCTCGTTGTCTCGTGCTAGCAGTACCCATTGCTGTCAAGCAGATTTAGCAATGGCCTCTCATCTTTATTCATTGCCTTTCTTCCCTCATTTCTTTTCACTTTCTTTCCCTCCTTGTCTTATCTTTCTCCTCCTTGTCATCCCCTATTTTTCCCTCTTGCTCTCTCTCTAAGCCAATGACTGCTCAACTTCTTTGTTTCCCTTTCTATTTTCTCTTTCCTTTTTTTTCTGTTTTGCCATCTTTTTCTAATTTTGGTAAGGTCCTAGCAATGATCCCGAGGAGGGGTTCTTTTTGATAAACAAAAAGTGCAAAGGCTACTTTTTTACACCCTCTTTTCTCAAAAATGGTTGGTTGATAAATTTTTGCTAGATTAGTTGAATGACAATTAATTGACAACACACTAATCATCATTAAAGTTTATATTTCGTAATCATAATGTCCTGCAATGTGCCGCAGGTAATCATCATAATACTTTAAATTAAGACATTGACATCAACTTAATTTAGTCTATTATCATTCTCTATATTGAACTATACACTTGGGTTCATTGTTTGATTTTGCTGATTTATCCCCTCTTCATTTAAATTGAGTCTCTATCTTTATTTTGTATTTATGTTTTGGTCATAGTTTTTGCCTTTCTTCAAAGTCTACTTTATTTTGTCAACTTTTTGCTCTTTCATATATATTTTTTTTTTGCTTTGTTTTAAATCTCTAATTCTTTTGACTATTTTAAATTATTTTTCTTTTATAGATGGACCAAATCAACAACCTTATTGAAGAGGGTAAAGCCAAAGCAAACGAGCTGAATGTAACATTGAAAACAATAGAACACATCACTGATAGACTTCATCACCAGTATACCAAAGCGCAGAATGATGTTAATGACACATTCAATTTCTATGTTAATCAATTGGACGAGTGTAAATCCGAGACACTTAAAGAGTTGGATGATATTTACAATTCGAAGCTGGTCAATTTGAATCATCTTTACTCAAAGGTTATCGAAGGAGTCGACAAGGTTAAGCAGATTGCAATGTTTGTTGATCGATTCAAAAAATTTTCATCAAGTCATGATACCTGTGAGCTGTTGCTTTTTAAACAACTTATTGAAGCCCCTCTACTTCAAATACGAAACTTTGAGCCTGACATAAACATACCTAAAGCCGAATTGGAGTTTGTGTCCAACTATCAAGCCATACAGGTTAGTGGCCTATTCTTATTGTCAATTTCCACTCCTTAATTTCTGTACTGGTAGCATGAGAAGAGAGTATGTCGATGCACTCAGGGAGATATTCCCATAGTTGATGTGTTGTCTTGCTCTCTCTCTCTTTCTTTCTTTCTTTCTTTCTTTAATCAGCTTACATTGATCTCCATCCTAGCCATGGTTGATTTGCTCGGTTTATTAATTCCTCTTTCTTCTCTTTCTTCTCTTTATTTCTCCTACTCTTCACTTTCACTTCTGTTGTATACTAAACTCGCTACTTTCATTCTCATTTTTATCTTTTGTTTTGTTCCCCTTCTCTTTTCATTTCCCCTCTCCCGCTCTTCTCTTATTTCACCTCAACTACTTTCTCTTTCCACCAATTTCATTCTCTATCTCACTCATGCTACTTTATTCACCTTGAACCTGTTTTTGACTTCTTCCATGCCCACTAATACTTACAAACACGTTTTCGCTCTTGGAATGGAATCGGGGATTTGGTAATTATGGCGTTATAACAGACAAGTGTGAAAAATACTTACGGGTATATTAGAAGCTCGTCAACTGAGTCCAGGCAACCTCCTATTAGTCGTCCAAATGGAGTGAGTTCCTTCAATCAGCACACTAACGGAATTGATTCCCTTCTTCAAAAGCGATTTAATTCCTCAAACAACACAGTCACTGCCAATAATAATGGTCCAGTTATAAGTAATGGAGCCAACAATGGAACACGTTCTTTGAGTAATATCTCATTATCAGACTCAATTGCCACTTTATATGAAAAATGGTCTATTGGTGGATTAGGAGGCTCACCCGATTCATCTCTTTACACAAACAGCACCCCATCTATATCAGAACCATTCAATTCGCTCTCGGACCCATTGCTCGATCTTTCTACTAAATTAACTTCGGCTATATCATTATTACCCATCAAATCTCAAATCAAACGTCAAAAAATGATATACCATTGCAAATTTGGGGAATTTGGAATTCTTGAGGGTCAGTTCACTGAACCTTCAGGAGTTTCTGTTAATGCACAGAACGATATAATTGTTGCTGATACCAATAACCATCGTATTCAGATTTTTGACAAAGAAGGACGATTCAAGTTCCAATTTGGTGAATGTGGTAAACGTGATGGCCAATTGTTATACCCAAATCGTGTTGCTGTGGTCAAACAATCTGGCGATATCATTGTCACCGAAAGATCTCCTACTCACCAAATCCAAATATACAATCAATATGGCCAGTTTGTGAGAAAGTTTGGTGCCAATATTCTTCAACACCCAAGAGGTGTAACCGTTGACAACAAAGGTCAAATAATCGTTGTCGAATGCAAGGTAATGAGGGTACTTATCTTCGATCAAATGGGAAATGTACTCAAGAAGTTTGGTTGTTCTGCGCATCTTGAATTTCCTAATGGTGTTGTGGTTAATGATAAGCAAGAGATATTCATTTCTGACAATCGTGCTCATTGCGTCAAAGTGTTCAGTTACGAAGGTCATTTTCTTCGTCAAATTGGTGGCGAAGGATTGACCAATTATCCTATTGGTGTTTGTATCAACGAAGCTGGTGAAATCCTGGTCGCTGATAATCATAATAATTTTAACATAACCGTTTTTACCCAGGACGGACAGTTAATTAATGCCCTTGAAAGTAAAGTCAAACATGCTCAGTGTTTCGATGTTGCTCTTATGGATGACAATTCAGTTGTTCTTGCTTCCAAAGACTACCGAATTTATATTTACCGATATTTGGGAGTGGAAAGTTTGGCTCAAGCTGTAGCAACTTCTGGTATTTGTTAGATACAGAATATGCAGTTCGTCTAACTTAACCAGCCCTGACAAGACAATTGTCATTGTCGCAATCTTCCAGACAAAGACTTAACATGCATCTTAATTACCAATTTGACTTTTTATTTATTTTGATCTTTTACCACCCTCATCAACATTCACCCCATCATAGAAAAACATCAGTTATCAACTTTCTTCATATCACAAGTTATCTGTTTTTTCCAAAGAGTAGAGACCTTAATCTTTGGTTTTTCTCGTCCTGTTAGTTCTATCTCCTTAATTTTACTCTCATTGTGATTTTGATTTATTTGTTATTATTTTGTTACCTGTTATTTTACCTGTTTTAAGCTGCCGTTTGATGATTGTCTCTTCCTCTTCTCTCTTTATATACTTAATAACTCACATCTCTCTATCTCTCTATCTATTTTTGTTTTCATCTTTTGCTTCATATTTTTCTCTCGGAATTGTATATCTTCTTATAGTAGCCAGACACAAAAATTGATATTAATTTCAACTAAAGCCAAAAATTTCAGGTAAACTTGTGCAGATTTACCAGCTCCTAAGTTTTGGTGGACACCTTTTGAAATATTTATAAAAACAAAAAAAACTGGTAACTTATTTATTGTGTTATTTTATATAATTATATTATGCATATTGATTATATTTGGTACATGTATTTGCTACAAGACAGTACTTTTAATTACGTCTGTCATTGAGTGTTTTCAATAAACTTTTATCACTTTATTAGACTGACATTGAGTGCATCTCAATATAATGCTTATTTCAGAGATATTTTATGTCTTGAAGAAATCATTCAAACAGTCAATGGATACCCAATTCTGATTAATTTATATCAAAATGGCAATAATAAAAAACAAGTTTTGAAAGAAGTTGGATTGGAGTTCAAAATATGAATAAACAAAGTTGATTAACTTGCCAACGCCACTACATTTTCAACTTTAACTTACACAAAATATCTGAATTCATGAATTGGTATTAAATACGAGGATAAGTTCACAAGCCCCACTTCAAATGCATCTGAATTCAGAAAAGTAAACAATGTTCGTTAAATTAAATTTACTTTACTTTATATTAAGGATCCAGTTACAATAGATTTGAAAAAATTTGAAGGTATTAACTTGTAGCTAAAAGGATTGTTAAAATCATAAATATGAGCTTTAAAAAGTTGACTCAAAGGCATTGATTTGCATAGCATAGACGTTATCGACAGCCTCTCTTTGAAATGAGTGATTTGAAAAAAAATATTCGTTTGAACTTGTTGTGATCCGATAAACCAGAGAAGGATTCCGTAAAATGGAATGGATAGAGTAACGCTGATTATCAGTTTAATTATGCATTGAATAACGATGGTAGTCAATCTAAGTAACAGAAAGACGGAATAATAGAGTATAATTGTTGGCAGCAGGAATATTAATATGGTAAAGCAAACAGTACCAATGAATAATTGATCATGACCATATGAATATGCATCGACTCGGTGTTTTAAATTATTCCAATTTTACCCCTGAAAAGTCTCCAAAGGGAAATTAAACCAGATAACTGGAAACAATAAAGTCTGGCAGCATATCCATAGAAACAGTAAATATGAATGGATGCTAAAGAAATGAGATCCGATAGGAAGCTGAGAACAAATGTGATTCCAAAGAAACTTATAAATCCAAGAAGATCAAGAATCAAGCTTAAAAAGGGCGAATCAAAGTAATATAAGCTTTCCAGATATGAATATGGTAAAGAAAAAAGTTCCCCAGTGCGGTATTCAGAGGACGATTGAGTTTAAGACCAGCAGGCATTCCAATAAGATTATATATTAATTGTTCTACTTTTGAAACCACAGATTCCATGGCTTGAAGGCACACTTCTAATAGATACGATATCGATATAACTTGATTTAACATTAAAAAGAGGCAAAGGCTGAGAACCAGATCAAAAGTTATTAAACTTAAAGTATTGAAAATTCTGATTCTGAATCTTGATTCTTTGAAATTTTTACAACAGAACAGTATTTCTTCGAACCGATGATATATTAATCTGCCTGTGGTGGAATAATCCAAGAAACCATTCAATAGTGAGAAGTTAAATATTTTCTTGGTGTTGAGTCCTGTAGCTTTGGAATTGGATGACAATTTGGTTGCGAATGATGTTAACTGGAGGGATTTTGGAGGTTTCTTAGATGAGTATTTTTCAATACTACGACAGCAAAATTCAAAGAGTGGGTCTTGAGATTCAGTAAGCTCATTGTGACGATTAAATTGCAAAGTGTAAGCTAAATGGAGAGAGTTATAAACAATTATATTGACAGGAATATTGGCGTCTGGTTCTCCATTCAGGTGTATATATTTTTTAAAGACAAAGATCCATCATAGTTGAAGTTTACAAAAAACGTCTTCTTTGTTTCAATCAATTTTTGAATTGTTTGAATTTCAGAGGTTTCCAGGGTACCCAATGCTGACAATGAGTGACGATGTTTGATTATTTGCTGGATTGCTAGCTTGTCTCTACCGCTCGGGTCGTAAAAACTTTTAGTTGCAAGAAGGTTGACATTAAGAGAATCATGGCTAATTTCCTTGAAACCAAATAAAACACAAAAAACTGGTTCGATGTCTTCCGTATGTAACGAATTTAACAAATTCTGATCAATCAATAAATTAATAAAACTAAAAGTCATAATTTACACGGAAAAAACAACACAAAATAAAACGAAAACAAATGAAAATAAACAGCTGTTAGTTTTGAAGCAAAACGCGGTAAGTTTGATAAATATAAAACACAGATTTGTTGCTACAAAATATGACTAGATTTAGTTGTGAGATAATTTATTTACATTTAAACATGATATTTGATTATAAACTTACCATTTCACTAGGATTCATTGATATATTCCTTAGAAATATCCTTCAATTGATTAAATCATTCTGTAAGGTACCAGTTCAACATTAAAGAAGACATATTGTAAAGACAATCCAGCAAATCGTAGATTGCTTAAAAATTGTAAATGTAAATGGGATCAACATTATTAGTAGATTTAATAGTCGTCAAGTGAAGAGATAACATTCAAACGGTGAAATGAAACTAAAATGGACATTCGTTATTGTTACAGTCGTTTATGAACAAAATAACCGCTCTAAAATGGCAACAGTTTATGCATTGCTGCTCTTTTCACTGGCAAGTTGTCAGTTCAATCTGTTGAGACCATAGCAGCTAATTAAAACCAATGAATTATTATTGGCTTCAAACTGAAATCGCATTAATTTTACTTTTTCCTAACCTCCTGATCTAAGCTGACCAATTTAATAAGCCAACCGTGCTAATACAGTAAATATAACTAAAATCGAATGATCAAAGTCAGCAAGTTTTACCGGTTTTTGGTCATCATCGCAGTTATCCAAGTTTAGTACTCATTGATGAAAACCATGAAAATGTGAACCAAATGATCTTCAATCGTCAATGAAATGCCAAGATCATCAAGGATAATTTTTCTCGTAATGGTGTTCTAATGGATAGTTGAAACGAAAATTTCCAGTTTACTATTTCTTTGTGCTGCTGTGCGAGACTGTCTCTTTTCATCTGCTTTTCCTGGGCTCTTAAAATTTTATATTTTAGCGGCGACGTTCAGGCCAAAACGTATCGTTTACGAGCAGCAGAAAATTTATAGAACCATTGAGTGCGTAGAAATTTTGACAGAAAAATACCAAAACGGTATTAATATAAGAGAATAGATAGAATAGATTCATACCAATTATAATCTTTTTTTTAATAGACAAATAGTGTAAAATAGAGTTGAATCAAATGGCTTTGGGGATAATACAATTTTCAAATAAACAATTTACAGGTGAAAGTTATATTCACATTATTTGGTTCATTTTGTTTTAATTGCCATCTTTTTTTAAGCTTATTACTCTTTGATTGGATAGGATTGGATTAATAGACATGTAATATTAAAAGATTTGAGTCCCTCTCTTGTTGATTGTTTTTGTTGGAGGCTTGGTTGAACCACACATTTAAATGTTTGTATGCAAAATTTGTTGCCTTATGTAAATAAGAACGATAGTGTATATAATTTAACGTTATAATCTTTTTTTACATGCACTTGGTTAATTGTGAGTAAAACACCAGAATCAAACAGAGTAAGAGAGAAGAGAAAAAAAGATATATTAAAAAAAGCAGGATCAATGGTGATAGAGTTAAGGCGAATCACTATTACGCCTTATTGATCTAGGCAGTGAGCTGATTGATGAATTTGATGAAGAGGAAGATGATGAGATATTATGATGAAAATCTTCTGAACTTTTATTCTTCTTAAGAATAGGTTTGACCTTGTTCATCCTGGATGAATCCTCGGAATTAGTTTTCTTCTTCAAAATGGATTTGGGTCGAGTCTCCTCTTTGGTGTAATCTTTTCCGGTAAGGCTTTTGTTCTTGAGAATGGGATGAGGATCAATGTGATTATGAGACACAATTATCGGACTGGCCGTTGTTGTTCCTTCCAACATGGTACCAATATTTTCAAGGGTTTCCTTGATAGCTTGCATACTTGCTAAAATCTCTTGTTCCCTCTTGGCTTTGGTATCAGGCGTAAGGTAGCTGAGAAACTGCTTGGTGATAATATCCACTTGTTTTTTAGCATTATCTATGATCATATTTGACGACATTTTGGTATCAACAGATTCGTCACAGTTTGGTGAGTTGGTCAGTTGGGCACAGTGATTAGAAAGGTCAATTAAATAAACAAATTATTGATTATTAATTAGAGACACGTTGATGTAAAATTTGTTTTCTTTAAAATGTACAAAATATTGAAAAGAGATGGCGTTGACTGAGGATTGAACAAAAATAGAAAGGCAAAAAGAAGGAAGGAGAAAGAGGCTTATTAGCTGCTAATATTTCTGTTATTTTCAACTCTCAAACGCTCAACAAAATGCTCAAGTCAATAAAGCGCGACAAAACTGTTGATTGATATCATTTCTTATTTTTTTCCGTGTTAATTTATGACCATTATAAAAATTACGTACATTTTGCTATTTGTTTATTATTGATCAACATCATCTTTTTTTGAAAGGTTGTCATTTGCAAAAAACAGTGCATTTTCACCTTTAAAGCGTGTTTTATCTCCATCATTTTTTTTGTAAAATTCATCTCTCACCCGTATTTTCACTTCCAAAATGTCTGATAAACAAGTGATCGTCAAAACTGACAGGAAAGATACTGAAACCAAAGATAAATCATATTACAAGCGAAATATCGGTGAAGTAAGTTTAGTGCCAATGCATTCATTTTCTCATTGACATTCTTTGTTATATCCTTGCTTCCATGCATTCAATTTAATTGCTTTTTATTCCTGTATTTAACATATCTACTTATATGTTCACATTTCTTGCCCTTAACTCCTTATCCTTTGCATCTTCTTTCCTTGCCATATTTGCTGCGATCGCTCGGTGTTTTACCGTTTTTTAAATGTTTCTATTTGCCTTAGATTTTTATCGTTGCTTGATTATTGCCTGCTTTTGTTGTCGCTGCCATTTCTGTCCATTATTTTCAATTTGCTTTCAATCTTTAATTTTCCATATTGTTTCATTTTGCTCTCGTTGTCTCGTGCTAGCTGTACCCATTGCTGTCAAGCAGATTTAGCAATGGCCTCTCATCTTTCTTCCCTCATTACTTTTCCTTTGCTATCCCTCCTTGTCTACTTTCTTCCATTTCTTTTACAATCTCTCCTCCCTTTTGTCTTCTCTTTTTCTCTAACCGATTGAGTTAACTGTTGTTTTTAATTATATCTTTATCTCAAATTTCTCTAATCTTTCAGGAAGGGGGACGATTTAACGATCACGAATATCATGAAATAACTGATGATGGAGTAGTATCTCCTCGATTTGAGGTAAAAAAACAACTGTACTCCTATTATTAGAATGTCTAATGTCAACTATCAACTCCAATTTATCTACCTCTTTCCTCAATTTACTTGTTAATTTAGTTTTTATTCTGCCAATTAAACTTTCTTTATGTTTTTTCTCGCAATATTCAGGTCTAAAAATTTATATTGTAGGTATTTCTTCCAATATTTTGGCGCTCTATAACAGCCCAAGATGCTCTCAAATACCAGTAAACCGGTCTTCCATTGCATTTCACATCCATTTCAAGCCAGGGGCAACTCGATCTTTCAAATGAGAATCTTTATGCCACACGTTTCCAATAGTTATCTAAAAAGGTTATTTCTGATCATTTCGATTGAACAACTTTCAACTTGAATTGTTCCAACCAAATTGGAAACATTCAGTGAATGTAGGCTGAATACCGAAAGAACTTATAGCTCGTAATCACTTGAGCGAAACTCATTTGCTCATATGGTCAACCTTTATTGAAAAAAGTACCACTGGGGCGGTAACTTTGATAAGAACAGGCTGATGTTGTTGTTGTTGATGATGATGATGATGTAATGAGATTGCCAATGATAGCCCAAAGCACAGGTTCAAATGAAGATGCTGCTGAATTTAAGAATTTGTCAGTCTCTTGCCCTTTGGTGCTCAGATCTCTCCTGAAACTTCCTCACTCTTTATTATCATTTCTGTCCTGTTAGTTTCATTTTAACCTTTGTTGTTGACTTTAAAAGCTAAATTATCATTCCCATTCTGTCAAACAAATTGATCTTTTTTCTTCCTCATCAGTTCAAGTTTTGTTGTATTTCTTGTTAAGGTTGAACATGATTTCAAGATCTTCATCATCATCATCATCATTGTTATACTTGTAAATATAACTGGAAAAATTAACACTTATGACTCAATCAGGCTTCACTTCTACCCAAACCTCACTCTTCGTCATCTTACCAACAAAACAACAATCATACCTAACCTTTTATTTTTAAATCGTCTTTTCTCTCACACACACAACACGAACACCCGACACCTACTAAAGTGCAATCTTGATCAAACATTTTCCATGTTCTTCTAACTCCATTTAAATGTTTCTCTTACTGTGATTATGCTTTTTGAAAGTCTTTCCTAAGAATTTCAAGTTTACATGGATTAACTTCCCTTTTTTACATAACAGTGTGAAAACAATTTTTACCGGATGTTTTGGTTTCTTTCGCCATTTCTTGTCTCTGTTTACTTTTACTGTTATATGTAATCATTTGACTCATTACCAGCTTATTCCTGTGATTGAATCTATTTCTCTTAATCGTTTATTGAAGTCATTTCCATTTAGTTATTAGTTTCGACTGTTTATTTTGTATTGTGTCAATAATGGATTTCAATAATTATGAAACCAATCTTTTAATTGCTGCAGAAACTAAATTAAATAAAAACTGTTATAATCTACACAAGTTTGCTATTCTCAAACGTTTTTCAAATTTTCAGAAACAAGTAAATTTCCTTTATTTTGTTGATTTCTTGATTCATCTTCATTGTTTTATAATTTAATTTGATTTCTAATACTTTGTTTATTCTCCTTTTACAGACTTTTGACTTTGGTCCTTCTCTGATGGATGAAGTTTTCAAAGAACTGGACATCATCAAGCCAGAATTTACTGACGACTTAAATGGACAACAAAAGACTATTAATGACTGCAATTCCAATGTGAAAAATGAAATCAAAGAAATTGTAAACAAGCTAACATTAAACAAGGATAAATCAAACAAGAGCAAAACCACAGTTAAACCAATTTCTCCGGCTGAAGAGCAAAACTTGGATTCAGCAATTGCTATGGCTAAGGAGCTTGCTACTCTAAGCATGATGGAATTTGAATTTAAACCTGTGACTGAACTTAAAAGTGTTGGTGAAAATAGTTACTCTGATAGCCCTAGAACACCAACCTCACCGAATAAGAAAAAATTTTCATTCAAGTTTAAAAATAGTCCTAAGGTCGAGAGGAAAAATTTCAGTGAGAAAGCTGGAAATATATCAGATATACAATCAATGTTGACCGAAGAAGCTAAATCCGCTTACAGCAGTTTAATCGAGAAGGGTGAAGGCCTGGATAAATCCAAAATGGAATCAGATAAACGACATTTGCCGAGTTCACACCATGTCTCCGGTGCTACTATAACCTCTACTGCCGCCAACTCTGTTAATTTGGGTAATACAAACATTAGTCAACCCAGTGAAACAGATACAATTGATCTTAATCCGTTGCGACTTTTACGTAATGGTTTCTCTATTATTCCTAAAGTAAAGGGAAATAAACAAAGAATTGCCGCAACTCCTCAAACTGCATCACTTGCCAGGCTCACAGCCAACGTAAATCGAAGTAATCTTGGTGCTCCGCCGCCACCTCCTGCAGCTCCACCAGCTCTGACCACTCCAACATCTACCAATTCATTAAGCTATAATTCAATAGGATCTATGCTCATGGGACTATCGGATGATAATTCTCAACAAAATGCACTTCCATTGCCTCCTCGAGACAGAACTAAACAGCTCCAACCTGCATGCTTAAAGCAACATCAAAGAAAACATCCGCTTATTTTACCTGGTTCATCCATAGGACCCATAAGCGGACCAATTTCATTGGATTCAAATGGCTCTTATGATATTTCATCACCGGCTGATCCTCCAATGTCAACATTCAAACCACATTTACCTGCTATGAAGCATGGACTATCTAATGAAGCTCAACCTAGTTACGTTAATTATGTTCCTCCAAGAGGTCCGGAAATTTCGGACATTAAATATTCTAGTCCAGCCTCAACAATGAGCCCGAAACGTAACCCGGTTCCAAATCCACCCCCAAAACCAAATAGAAGCTTTTTGTAAGTATTTTAGGTCATCTCTCTTCTGTTCTAGAGGCTTTGTTTTCTATACAGTATTTCTGATATTGTTTATTTGACTCCTTTCTTTCCCTTTGCCCCTCGTCTCTGATCATTTATGATCAGGAATGAAGAGCCATTGGAATCTAAACATCCCACCAGCACAGCATCTGTGGATAATCACGCGTCGGTCAAACCAACACAACAATTTAATGAGACTAAAACTTATGATGGTGTTACCCAACCGCCAATCAAAACATCTTCAATAAATTGTCGTGTTTCTCCTTTAGATTATACTACTTCTGCTGCTAATAAGCCTAGTCTCGTCCGTACCATAGATTCAAAAGAACCTGATCCAGATGAAGTTCGAGTCATGCAAAAAGTCCTTGCAAATGAAGTATGAAGATTAATAATCGTTACCTTTATTTCCCCTAATTTTGACGCTCGATTGTCAAAAAAATTTTAGGGTTTTATTTTCTTTTTGCCTGAAACATTTTCGTTCATATTTTCAATTTTCGTTTAATTTCTAACAAACCTTTTTCATTTTTCTTGATTTTCTTTCTCTTAAACTAGATTCAGCTATCCACCGAGGAATGTATAAAAATACTTCGAACTACTGGCTGTGATATCCATAAAGCAATTAAATGCGTAAGATTACGTGAAACTTTGAAAAGCCATTCAATTGATATTGATTGTAATTGGGCCGAGATGTTGGCACGTTTTAATTGGAATATGCGACAAGCTTCAAACTATCTTATCGCAACTCAAGGTCTACCTGAAGATACAACTGAAGTATGAACTATTTCAATCAAAGTAAAATGCAAGCAACTGATGGAAGGAATTTGATGAGAAACAACAACCTTCGAATGAATTTCAAAAGATTATCTGTCACATTTTTTTCAAAGCATTTCAACCAGATTTGATTTCATCTCTATTTTCATTGAACGAAAAATATTTTCACGGATGGATCGCTGCAACATATTCAGATAAAGATAAATGAAGACACTGAATGTCCCAACGCTTCTAATGCGTCAGATTTCAAGCACAAATTGACCGATAATGAGAGCTTTTATCGTTACCTATACAAATATACTAGAAATCTCTCCCTGTTGATGATGTATCAAAGAGTTCCTGATTTATTTTATATCTACTTGAAATTTGCCAATCATGCTATTATATACTTTCTGTGTGTTTCTTCACTCATCGAAATAATCAAAGCCAATGACTTCACTGATAGCTACGATAAACTTTGGAAACGCCAATTAGTCAACCCAATCAAAAATTGTGTTCAGATTAACTTTCAGTGATTTTCTGTTAATCTTTCTTTACAAGCTACAATAGGTCGGTCTAAACAATCTGTCTTGTAATGGTGATCAAATCCATTTGATTGGTGATTGCAACTAATTTTAACTTTTGTTAATTTCTCCTAAACCAAAACCATATTAGACCAGTGCAAAGGTTTACTCAATCAACGCAATTTAATGTATAATTTTTCTTTCTCATTCTACAAAATTTTTCACCATCCCTAATCAAATCATCCTTTTGTACTTATTCTGATCATTTCTGAACTCAAGCAACTAGTCTTTACTCTTAATGTGACTAAATATTAATCTATAAAAAAACTCTTTGACTAATGTTACTCATAACAAAGGTCCTAAGCAGCTCTTGAAAATATGCATAACAAATGTAATATTGGACCCCAAATAATGCAATTATTGTCTTGATTATCATAGCGAAGATGTTGCTCCATCAAAAAATACACATTGTCTGTTGGCTATGAAATCTTTCCAATAATGACTCTGAATTCAAATTCCTCAATTAAATAGTACTTTGTTATCAGCAATAAAATGATCTCTAAATTATTGATAACCGGAAAAACGCTAAATTCAACGAAAGATAAACTAATCACAATAAAAAACTCGATTCAAATGTCAGCTTTTATCAATTTTTTAACCTTTTTATTTTCTTCACATTTCTTTTTCGAGATTGTCAGTGATCTTGGTGTCTATTAGTGTTATTATTTCGATTTTTTATTGCTTATTCTCATTTTAAAGCATGCTGAGGTTTTTATTCCGAATTGTCTCTGCTTCGATTTAGCGCAAATCAAAACATCTTCAATTTTTGGCTTGATTTCGAATCCATGATCTGAAGATAATGTTGCTTTAAAAAAAGGTTTCCAAACTTTAAAGTTATTGGTTTTAGATTTGAAAGAGTATTTCATTTGCTCAGATTTTAAGAAGAGTTAAGATCGAGTTAGACTTAGAATCAATCAGAATTAAATTCAAAATTTTTATTATGATTTAACTAAAAACCGATTCTCATTGAATACGCGAGTGTCATCTACTTTCTTTTTTCTGAATTACTTTTGAAAAGAGTCTTTTAGGCTCCCATTTTTGAACAGATGATTGGGGAAACCAAAGTCAAAACAAAACATCTCTCAGCTATTTTTAATTGTGATTTTTTACTAATTGTTCAGTTAATTTTTTATATTTATTTATATTTGTTTAATTTACAATGTATTTAAGTCTGCTTTGCAACTTTAATGAGAGAGAAAAAAGTCCTAGGCTTAATATGCTCCACTAAAGATTTGGATTGACCTTTTGCATTTAAAGATTTCGTCAGCCTTCATGTACGATCCTAGGCTATCAATTTTAACATAATTTTCATCGATAGAAGCTAAATTAACATCTACAATACAGATATCCCTCCATTAATGGATAAAAGTGATATTTATTGTAACTTTTAAGTAAGTATTTCTTTATTCTTTTTCGGTCACAGATATTTTTAATGACTTTTATATCAGTAGATATGAAAGTCAATCAATGATATGGAAAGTTCTGTGAAAAATATCGCCTTGGTTATCAAAAATATTTGCATTTCTCTATTCAAGAGAATCGACAAAAAGCCAGCAAATTGTATTGACATTTATTTCTGATTTCCCTCCTTCTTCTAGGGGTCGTTTCTAACATACGTTTGTGTAAATATTAGATTATTGCAATTTCAACTGTAATTACAAAATTCAGGATTCTTGCATCAAGATAATGTTAGATGATCCAGCAAGAAATATCATAAAAGACGAAGATGTATCACAGAAGATCTAATGAATATTCAAGTTGATTTATTAGGTAAGTTTTAAATAAACTGTTATTCGTTTCACCAACAAGTGTAAACTAATACAAGTACGCCATTACTTGGTTAAACTTTCAATATGTAAAAGTGTAAATGAATGAAGATGATCAGCTTCACTTTACTAGTCTGTCAGTGTTCTCTTAATTTAGTTCCTCAATTGTCTATCTTTGTGGTTATTTATGTTTATTGCTTCTGGTTATCATCTCACTTGTACGGATAACGTTCCTTAAAACTCTTTATAAAGTCATTCAAGTTTATCCATAAAGTGTTCATACATACATCAATATATGCTGTATGAAGTTTTTCAATTTTGTTTTGTATCGAAAAATTTTGTAATATTTATTTATTTCTTTTCTTAGGTTAAATTTTTATCTATCGATCTCGCAGTTCTTGAAAAAATGGATTTACCACCATCGACGTCATTATCATCACCAATACCATCAGTCGACACTACGACAGATTTGCTTCTTCCAATATTATCTCCTCAGTCATTTTCATCATCATTGCAACCAACACATTTGGGCGACTTATCTCTACCATCTTCATCATCTGGATCCTCATCTCTGGATGCATATCCGTCCTCTACTCCTTCAGTACCTGAATCGTCAAACATGGTTAGCTCAGATTTACCTAATGACATGTTCAATAGCGGTCCAGGTTCAATACAATCTGCTGATTGGCTAAATCAAATATGCCTACAGGTTGTCAATGATATGAATTGTTATGGTATTTGCGTGATTGATAATTTTCTTGGAGAAGCTCAATGTTCTTCAATTCTAAATGAAGTTAAATCATTGTATGGCTACGGAATCTTTCAAGAAGGTCAATTGGTTCGTAAAGTTAACCGGACTCGAACACCATCTCAGGTTATCAGGAGTGATAAAATTGTTTGGGTTGATGGAGGTGAACCTCAATGTGTAAATATTGGCTTTTTAATCCAGACACTTGATGCGATTCTTTTCAAGTGTAATACCATGGAAAACAATGGCATATTTTCAAGATATCAGATTAATAATCGAACTAAAGCTATGATTGCTTGCTATCCTGGTAACGGAACCCGCTATGTCAAGCATGTTGATAACCCTAATGGAGATGGTAGACGAATTACCAGTATATATTATCTCAATCAAGGCTGGGATCTTCAGGTAAAATATACTTTACTTTATAATCTCTCGTTGATTGTGATCACTTTGTCAGCAGCTTTGTATAAGCTTGAAAGAGAGATTGAATTATCGACAGAAAATGAGCTGAGAATGAACAATTTATCGATCGTACATTCAATAGAGCCCAATAATTTGCTCATAATTTAAAAATTACATGTATTGTTGACACCGGGCCAGGCTTAGAAAAATTGTTTTCAATCGCTTTAATTGTTTTGAGCTTGGGGTTTAGACTTGAATTATTATTTAGCAAAAGACAAACATTTTGAAAGATATTTTCTTGCAACGATTGATGTTCGTTTTTTGGCTTGAATCTAGTTTCTCGTTTATCAATTACTAATTGCTTCTTTCTTTTCTTTTGCAGCGCGACGGTGGCCTATTGCGAATGTATCCAACCTGCTACGAGAATCATGTTGCTGACATCGCTCCCCTTTTTGATAGAGTATTATTTTTTTGGTCCGATCGAAGGAATCCTCATGAAGTACAACCAGCTTTCAGCACACGCTTTGCTATTACAGTTTGGTATTTTGATGATGAAGAACGAAATCAAGCAAATCAAAGATATCCATCGTTTCCTATTGAAGCATCCTGACTTTCATCAACATTTTTTGTTAATCACAATTTTTCATATTTAATATTAATATTTGCCTTAACTGTCTACCTCTGCCAATGTAGAGACGTAGACTTGAGCCCTTAGATTAATTAAAAATGGTCTTCATTTCTTTCTTCCTCTCTTCTAATCATTTCAACTCTACTTTTCACGTATATTTTTGTGCCCATTTTCCGGAATAAAAATCATCTTTACTCTTTAACATGTTAACCTGTTTATGTGGCTCCGAAAGAAGGTAAAACCAGCGACGACTAAGAAGGAGAAAGTGGCGGTGGAGGACGAGCAGGAAAAACGCAGAAGCTCTTTGTGATCACAATTAAAGAAAATGGTTTTAAAGTCAAGTGAAAAAAGTTTCGGACTTAATACGGTTCAATTTAAATCTTGGTCTACTCGGAAAAGTCTGACCATAGCCGATTATGATCCTACAAAGTTGTCTTAATATTTGCCTTAACTGTCTACCACTGCCAATGTAGAGATGAAGACTTGAGCCCTCGGATTAATTAAAAATTGACTATTTGCAACCTTGATTAATTGATATTGTATCATTTTCAAACAAAAAACATTATGCCTGTCAATTTACTGTAATTATCCTGTAGGTTAGTGTAAATACAGAATACAGGGAAAAATCAGAAGTTCAAAATTTGACAATAATGATGGGCACAATATTAATACAATAATGACAATGTTTCAAATGATTGTTTTTTGTCACAATGACAACACAGTTGAATCAACTTTGTAAAAATTAATTGTAACGACAATTATAAATACATATAAAAAAAATATTCATCTCAAACAAATAAAGTAACTCTATTAATGATTGCCATCAACATTACCACTGATTGGTAAATTAACTTTCATTGAACATTAAACCCACCAACACAACAAGATCCATTGAGCAAAGTAAATTGCTAAAAAACGGAAACATCTAATTAACAATTGAGGCCAAAATCCGGTGAAAGTGAATTGAGTTCCGGTCAATGTTGAATTTTAAGTAAATTGTCGTCAAGTATTTGTAAAAAAAATGGCCCAGGGCATCGGCAAAGTGTAAAAAAGCAGTCAAGATCAAAGTTATTCAACAAGGAAAAAAAGGTAAGAGAAGAAATTTTTTTCTTCTTCCTCTCTTTTACTTCGTTTTTTGCCTTAAATTTTCTTCTTCTTCATCCTCTTCATCTTCATCTTCCTCTTCTTTCTCCTTCTGTCTTCAGTATCTTCTGCTTCTTGATTTTTCCCTTTCTCTCATCTTGCTAAATCTTCATATAATAAGACGTCTTGATGTCTTTTTGTCTTCTCTCTTTTTTAACCTCCTTCTTCTTTATTTCCCCTTCGCTTCCTGTGTCTTCATTTCTTTCTTTTCCTCTCTTCTAATCATTTTTGCCCCTCTCTTTTCTCTTTCTTTTCTGCTTCTTCCTTTCCTTTCCCACCTTTCTTGCCTCTCTTCTCCCTTTTTGCTTCACGGCGCAGACTTTACTTGGATCTCGTGTTGTTGCACTGCTGTTTGATGATCACCATTCTAACACTGGAAAACATATTTTAGTAGTTCAATTGTAATCATTTTAACTGTTAATTCTGTGATTGTTTCTTTATTCTCTTTCTCCCTCTCACTCTATTTCTTTATATTTATACCTTAGTTAAAGTTTAATGGTTACAATTACAATTAATTTCCAGCGTAACTACAATGAAGAAAGGAAAACTTGAAAGTAAAAGTGACAGTATGATCTGACCCACAGAGATTTGGATTGACCTTTATTGGTACATACCAAGCTTTTTCCTCAACTATCAACTTTCTTCATTACTTGGAAACATCCATATTAACTTGATCGTTACCATTGCTGTCATCATCAACATTTTCATCGTTATTTTCAGCCAAACTGTCTTAAATTGGCAACCTCCACAACAACAGCAACAAATTCAACAACTGCCTTGTTATTTTTTCTTCTCTCCACTGGATCAAATGGTTATCAATATGATTATTTAGTATTTATGTTATTATAATTAGTATTCTCTATTAACGCCGGTAATCAAAAAGGAAGATGATTTTGTGATAAATAACGTCAACCAAACCAATTTAATTGTTAATCTATTTTGTATCATTTTTGTTTCGCCACTTCTACACTCTACTTCAACTTCCATTGTAATAGAGTTCATCTGTGTTTGTTGAATTTGCCTCTTTTTTTCTCGCAACCTTTTTTTGTTTTATTATCTTCAGCAATCGACAACCATCAATTGAAACAAGCAAACCTTTATTGGCCAACATTTAAACGCATGGTAATCAATCAACAATTGAACTTTTCTAATCCAGCTCTCGGTGATCAAGGAAACAAGTAAAATTTGATGAAAAATCAAAGGCAAACCATGTTCTTCTCTTGTTGACTCAACATTTTTTCGCTTTGTTACCCATTCTGGTTGTTTTCCTGGTTTTTTTACCATTTTTTGTTTTCATGCCATGATATTTAATATTATTTAATAGTGATGTCTTTAATTATAATGGACAAAAGTGATATTTTTAGTGATTTACTTGAATGTTCCGTATGCTTTGAGCAATTAGATTATACCTCAAAGGTATTACCCTGTCAACACACCTTCTGTAAAAGATGCCTTGAGGAGATTGTTCACGCTCACAAAGAATTACGATGTCCAGAATGTCGAATCAAAGTTGATATTAAAGTGGACGATTTACCAAGCAATATATTGCTCATTCGACTTCTTGAAGGACTCAAAAACAATTCAAAACTAGCATCCAGGTAAGTCATTATTTTCACTCCTGTCATCTTCAAATACCTAAACTAAACATCCGTTTCAACATAT
Source organism: Tetranychus urticae (assembly GCF_039701765.1). NCBI lineage: Eukaryota > Metazoa > Arthropoda > Arachnida > Trombidiformes > Tetranychidae > Tetranychus > Tetranychus urticae. Next base: position 14,718,233 of record NC_142958.1, on the reverse strand, counting down.
TTTACATCTTTTTTCATTTGCCTAAAATTTTTATCCTTTAAAATCAAGTGATGCTATTTCCATCCTGATCCATGTTTCCCCCTTTGACTCTCTTTGCTCAATAGATTTTCCCTGTTCCTACCATCCTTTCATGAACCCATCAATCTATTCTCGTCACCCAATTTTCTGGTTTTTAAAGGAATCATTTTTCCCATCTCTTGATGCATTTATACTCATTTTTATACGACTCATTCCAACTACTACCATGATCATCATGAGCTTTACTTGGTTGAAATGGTATAAATCTAAACAATTAGACCACTTTCATTTATCATCAGATAATTAATCTCTTTCTCATGGGTTAAGAACTCTTTTGTTTACTTATTCCTACATTCATCTAAATCTGTTAGCCAAAATTTTGCTTGAATGCTCATTGATTCTAATGGCTATTAAGGTCAACCAATAGTTGATATAATATCTAAATAATGGTGAAAAAGATGAATAAATAGATTCAGTCCAGGAATATGGAAATATCTAGACAGATGTTTGATTACAACAACAAAAAAAGAAGATGAGAAACAATGTGAATAACTTTGATAATTTTAATACATATTTTCACTTTCAAATCATTGAAACCCAGGTGAAGGAAAAATAAAAAGGAGAAAGAAAAACGAAGAAGAAGAAGAAAGCAGGGGAAATGAAGATATTATAATTGGATGGAAGATAAATTAATTGGTTTGTTGAGTTGAATTTTCATTTGTTGGAATCTGATTTCAAAAGATTCTGCAGCTTTTTGATGTAATTGATTGCCTCTCTCAACGTTTCAACCTTTGATAATCTTTTATCTCTACAAGGCTTGGGTAAAGGTAAATGTTGTCTTAACCTTTCAAAGCCTTCATTTACATTGCGTACTCGAGTCCTTTCTCGTTCATTTCGACGTCGAACAAAGGTTCTATTATCCATGAAAGGAGACTGATCAAGCATTCCTGGTAAAGGTATTCGACATTCAGGTCTAAAAGGGTCACAAGGAGATGAATGTTGAGATTGACTTGTATCATCATAATAATCATCAGGCCTTTCATTTTCAACTTCAATTGATTCCTCTGAAATTGGACAATAACTGTCTTCAAGTGTAGCCATAGCAGCACCCAAAGGCGACTCCGCCGGTGAAATGGGTTGATAATTGGGTGACGATAAGCACTCATTTTCAATAACCTCACTACTTGCAGTTACACTTTTAGTCGATGCTATGACCGATGTAGTGATTGCGACTGGCTTTGCTTGCTCATATACACTGTACCTTGAATCGGTTTCATCAGTCTCTTCATTCTTACCCATTCCTTGAGCCAAATTAGGATTGATCACAATCAATTGCGGTTGATTAGACGAAACATTAGTCACTACAGGTTCACCAATAATTTGATAGTCAGTATAAACTGTCTCCATGATCACAATTGCAATGATGATTTAATGATGACGATGATGTGTTAATGAAACAGAAATTATTCTTCAGACAAAGTTGATCAAAAAAATTGATCAAAGTTGAATAAAGTGAAGCCAATGATTAAACTACATTAAAAAGGATCCTTCACAGTCGTATAAAAAACTGAGTGTCCATCAAATGTCCACCAGTATTTTACGTTAACCTGATAACAAGAAAAAACAATTTACACGATCAATTGCAGCCTCCCAACTGATTGGCAACAGTTAATCTAGTGACTCTGTATTAGTCACAGACACCGAACGGGGCCGAGCTTAACTTGTACCATTGTAGTATTGAATGCGACAAAGTAAATACACCTGTAGTTAAAACAAATTTTAATCATTATCTTTCCCCTTTTCAACATCATCTTTTATCCTTCTCACTCTCACTGTCTTTCCAATTTCCATTCAATTTCTGGTGCAATTAAAATTCGATTCACAATTGCAGTTAACAAAAAAACACTTTAAGGTACCGTGTGAGCGACATTGCCATAGACTCTTATAGTTTTTTTTATTTCCTGTGTTACTCTTTTACCAATATTGCCAAAAAATGTCTACTTTTTTCTCATGATTCAATCTGTCTATTTCAGGATACAATTTGGACACTTTTTCAGCTTCCAACTTTTACTCTTGCCATTTTTAGGGTCAACTATGAATGATGATAATCCGGTTTCATTTATCCAAATATTGATCATTTGCTTGGGTTACCATTCATAGGCAAGAGTCAAAGAAATATGTGATTATTTGAAAGGAAAAAAAATGAACACCAAAATCAAAATGATTCTGGATTCTATTTTTTTTCAGGCTTCGATTTTCTTCTTTTTTATTACCTCTTCAATTTGTATCCAAAAAACTTATCGACCCTTTACTGGTCAGTTTTCATTGAATTTAATTACTTTGTTGCTGTTATCTTCATCTTATTGTTATACTTATTGTTCAATTTATCAACATGATCCTCATCTTGAACTGAATCTTTCCCTTTCTCCAAAAGATTATGCTTATTTTTGCTGAAAATGAAATTGTATTTTTGGTCTTATTAGATCGCTAGGTATTTCTGCTTGTATTGTTGACTGTAATTTGTTTTGTATTTATTGGTTCAGATCATCTTAAGTGGTTGCCATCTTTTTTGCTCTTATATTTTTTGTGTCTCTTCTCCTCATCTTCCCATTTCTCTTCTTTTCCTCTTTTCCTGAGGAACAACTCAGGCTCTAGGTTGAATAATAACAAGATTATAAGCGCAAGTTATCAAAATTTGGGTTCAATCTTCAATTCCTTTGGCATGATGTGAAGGTAACGCTGGTGATAAAAGAAGAAGAAATGTAAAGATGAAAAAAAATCATAAAAAAGCCAAAGGAAGGCGAAAATGATGAATAAAATGATTAGAAAATGAAAAAGCTTTATAAACTGTCGATAGTAAATCAATTTGCATCTTTTTTTTACCATGATCTAGTTATACTTGAAGATGATGGGAAGAGTGGAAAACGATTATTATGAGACGAAATGAAAAATCACTCCATGGGGTCAACTATTTTTGAGTGTTATCCATCACTAGAGTTTAGCTTTAAATTAAGTTTAACCTTTCCACCGAGATTGATCATCCTACAGTTAATTATTACCTGCTACTTATAACATCACTTGTTTCCCTATTTGTATTGAAAAAGATTTTGCTTTTGAAATTTTTTCAATTCCTAAACTCATTCCTGTAAATAATGAACTCACTTTTTGATGAATTACCAATGAAACTAATTATTTCTTTTGTTTTATCTCTTCCAATCTAGAAGTTTATCTAAAAATGGTAATGAAATTGGCCATTATAACAATGAATTGAACCAGACAAGATCAACATTGAATACTTTGAATAACACCAACAATCGGATTAATCAATCATCATTTTACAGTAATGAGCAAATCTCTCAATATCAATCTACAAATGAAATTGGCGTTTCCTCGCTGAAACTAGACTCTTCACTGCCCTCAACACACAGCCAACAACCAGCATCCTTTAGTCAGACCAAGAATAACGTAAATATCGTTAAACAACAACAGTCAATATTATCATCAACCTCACCAACAGCAACAACAGCAACATCATCATCAACACCAGCCACAACAACAACAACCTTAACGTCCTGTTCATCACAAGGAGGAACCTCATCACCATGTATTACTCGTGCCAAAGCTCTTTACACATATGATGGCAAGGAACAAGGGTTGGTTAACTGTTATCATATTTAACTTAATTCATGTTTCATTTCAAGCAAGCAACTCTTCCTCATGAACAAGTAATTATTCACAGGGAGAAAAAAAGGGAAAGCAAGTGAAAAAGAGAAGGCACAAGATTCATTATCTGGTTAAATTGTAGACTAAATTGCAATATAAACCATGTTTTCAATTTAACCAATGGAGAGGTGAAAATGAAGGGAAAGATGAAAAGACGGCAAAATGAGGTTCCATTTGTATTACAGTTGACAAAAAAGTTGAATCTTATTGCCACCCTCTTTGCTTCCTCTAAATCGTCTTTCTCTTCTTCTTCTCTTCTTCTCTTCTCATCTTCATTTCCTCTTATATTTACTCGTCATTCTGGATGAATATTTGTCTTAAACCCAATTTACATCAATTACTGTGTCTTTATACATGTTAATGAAAATGGCTGCAAAATGATGTAAAATAATATAAGCAGATGAAAGTGAACAAAATTGAATTTATTTTCCCAAAAAAACAACATATTTTTTGAACCGAAAATCCTGATAATGATAATGATACTTCTGGTGAAATAAGGTGTAATAATGATGTTTCAGTTTTGTAGGGAAATTTGAATCAAATTGAAATTTATTGATGACATGTAATTACAAATTTAAGAAAAGGTGTTACTTTAAATGGTTGACTTTCGCCATCAATAATTTGCTTCTAATTTTCACCAAAACATTATCAACTTTCAAAGGAAACTTGAATCTGATGGACTATTTAATTAAGTGCATCAATCAAAACCAATCCATCATCATCACCATTTTCACCATGTTCATCATCTTATATACCAAGAGACTAACTCAACTGGTCAACCTTTTTTGCGCCCACCAAATACAGCTGATAGTTATTGCAATCATTATCATTACCATAATGATTATACCAGGGTGTTTCAACTAAATCCTAATTATGCTTCTTGTAGTGTTAAAAAAAGTCAAGACTCATCTCTACTCATGCTTCTGTTCATCATGATATTGATGATCATGTTGATGATGATGATGATGATGTTTCTAATAATATGTTATTAACATTAGATTTTTTTGTGTTTTCATTTCTTACTGTAAAAGTGCGTTTTCTTGGCTTATTTTATTTCCCTTTACAATCTAAATTCATGCTCACAGTTATGTTAATCATGACAATCATCGGGGCAATAATTGACTGAATCAAGAAACTGAAAATGATTAGCAATTTTCTTATGATTTACTGAAAGGTTCACTAGCAAAGACCTCCAATGCCCTTAAAACCCATAGACTTTGATTATGAATTGAATTAAAAATAAGCAACATCATTGAGGGAAGATGAAGATTGAAAAGGAAATGTTGAGGCAAAAAAATGTTGAAAGTTGATCATTGAGAGTATATTGGAATCACTTGACTATTCAAAGCCTGAATTTAAATTGTTACATCTTATGTTCATGTCTTGGAATTGATTATAATTCATTTCAATCTACTTTCTTGTTTATTTTTTTGTTTCATTCTCAATGATATTTACTCAGAAATTGTTAATCATTTCAATTCAATATAAGATGCTCTTGATTGTTTAACAAACAACTGCCATTTCTCTGTACTTTATTGACTTTTGATGAGCAATCATTTAATTTTGTTTTTTATTTCAAGTTTACTTTTCTCATCCTTTTTTTCATTGGCCAATATTTATCCTAAAAATTGATCCATTTCACTTGTCACCAAGATAGTTTCAATAATTATCATTGCTTCAGTTGAACCAGTTGATTACAATTGTAAATAATGATTGATATGATTGAGATAATTCTATAAATTATTTATACCTTTCATGATTAACCGACTAATCTAGACGTTCAACATGATTTACTGATTGCAACAGACAAAACCTTGATTCTCAACATTATCCCGTGTTCAATAATTACATTCAATATAATCAACATTTATCATGAATATCTCTTCATATGGATTCATGTGAAGTCCTCTTCATTAACCAGAAAACTTGCTATTGATACAATTAACCCAGATTTTGTTTTCCATCTAATATCAATATTAACAATTTAAATAGTCAATCATTGTTTCAGGTTAACTCGTCCAATGAAACCTAACAAACTGTTTATCCACCAAGAATTAAGCTTTTACCAGAAACATTACCAATCAGTCAACAATTTGATAATCATTTCAAAACAATACCTGTGATAACCTCGTTCTTACCTTCAATTAGTCTATTGTAACAATTATTTTACTCAAATCCTTTTCGAGTCCAATTTTTTCCAATTTTGTTTCAACTTAAATGTTATTAATGGCTTCTCGATATCAGCGTTTTTTGGGTAAAATTGTTTCTACTCTTTTCATCATTAATAATCTGGATTACATGAAGCTGAAGATGTTTCCTTGTAATTACCATTATTAGTCTAACATGGTTCAAAGCCATTATTTTGTGTCATCTTTTATTCCGTAAGCCAAACTGATGATAAAAATAAGAATGTGAATAATGCTGATTACCTGAATTTTTCATTCCATGTGTAAGCCTAAACCATTGTTGTGTTTTATCATTAATATTATCGACCAATCATTACAACTAGCCTAAAAATAGCTAAACATATGATTATGAAAAACTTGGAAAGAGTAAAGCAAATGTGTTAAACAATCACAATTGATTATTGAGTTTGTTTTCCTTATTATGTTAGGTGTAAATTGAAGCATTTATTTGGGTGAAATGAAAACACTGAATCTGTAAGATGAATTGGCTCTGAATCTATTTGATGATTTCAGCCATTTCATTTCAATTACATACACTTGAAACTTGTAATCAAGATGATGTTTGATGATGAAGCAAAGAGAAACAATCTTGAACAAAAAAATCAAATAAACTTGGTTTGGAGATGCAAGAAAAAAAGTGTTGATTGGCAAAGCAAGATAATTGTAGACTTGATTTGATCAAGATTAATTGCAGTTTTTTTCATCAACTTATTTTCAAATCTAAACATTGCCTTTTACACTGAAAGATGGACTGAAAGATGGACTGAAAGATGGACTGAAAGATGGACTGAAAGATGGACAGATGAAAGGAAGATGTAAAAAGCAAATTGATGGCTATTTAATAGAGTTTAATCAAATAATATCTTTTGATTGGAAAGCATTTCCTTTTGTTGTCATCATTTTTGCCTTGCAATTTTACTCTATTTCAGTTGATTAACTAATTTGATTGGCTATTTTATAGATGAATCAATTATAAACCAAGAACTTCTTGATCTCATCTTGTTCCTTACCCTTTGTTCACCCTTTTCAACTGATTCCTTGAAAGGTTGCTGGAATCAATTTCATCACAGTTTCACCTTTGACTTCTAATGCCAACAATGAGCATAATACTGATGCCATTGATAATGATGGTAATGATGATGATCCTAATAATAATAATAATAATATCATTAGTTTTGCCTGATGATCGTTCAACTTCACTTACTTCTGATTGCTTCCAATTTCTTGGTTATCTGTTTACAGACTTGATCAGTTTCTATTGATCTATTGATCTTGCCTTACATCATCATCACCTTCATTTTTACAGCTCATGATATTTCACCAACAAAAAAGTCGTGATTATTTTGTAAAATATTAACCCAAACCCATTGTCAACAAAAACCATTCAGCTGTCCTCATCTAATGATTACAACTTCATGCTTTTCCCATCCTTTTTGTAGCTCAATTTTTTTATCTCACTTGAAAATTTTCATTTAATTCAATCAATTATCATCATGTTTACAATCAAGTTGATCCTTTATTTTGATCGATAACATGATCAACAGACAAAATACACAACAAAAGTAATTTAATATTTGTTACAATCTGTGCACTTGATTGATTTTAAATCATTCAATTTATTCACTTTGTTTCTAGTTGGCTTATATTGCTAATGCACATGAACAATTAAGACTTCAATTAATTATCTTTTGTTAAAACTGACACTCATTGGGTTTCATTAGTTTAAATTAATTACTAAATTGTTCGCCTTGTTTCAACCTTATTTTGATCATTAACCATTTTTGGGTTCAACAAACAAAAATGCCTTTTATTGAAAAATTCATATCTGTTGATTTATAAATGTAATATTTCCATTGGAAACGTAATTTACAGATTTTCTGTTAACTACAATTAGATTTGTCAATATTGATTAGTGTCATTTAAAAATGATTTACATCATCATTACCAGCTCATGATTTATTTTTGCCGTTTTTGTACACAATTTTTAAAACAGTTGATCAAAGATTGATGACTTTTTTCTGGTGTTTAACGATTGAAATGTCAATGACCATTAATTGTTGAAATGGTATCATAATTAATGACTAAATTATTCAATTTAGCAAATTTTAGTGAAAAAAAAGATTCCATGTCAACATTGATTAGAATATTGTTTGCAAATTTTTTACACACTAATTTAATTTTCGCTAATTGTTTATCATTTGGGATTGGGATAAACACATTAAAGTGATTGATTAATGACAGTTTAGTGAACATGTAAAATGGCCAAAACCTTTACCCTGTTACATGAGAATGAGTTGAACTTGAAATGAAACTGGTTCAGCCTAAGCATTTGGGAAATGAATAGGCATTGATTGGCAGCAATTAAGCTTTACTAATTGATTTATCATCTTTTCTCGCAGAGATTTGTCTTTCAATAAAGGAGATTTAATTTTGATTCGTCGTCGCATCGATTCAAACTGGTTTCATGGTGAATTCAATGGGAAACAAGGGTTTCTCCCTGCAAGCTATGTTACCCTTTTGGCTCCATCACCAATCCCACCTCAATGTAAAGCTTTGTACGATTTCAGGGTAACCGATGTTGAAGAGAAGGATTGTTTACCATTCAACAAAGGAGACATGATTACAGTGATTAGACGAGTGGATGAAAACTGGGCTGAAGGAAGGTTAGAAGGTCGAATTGGTATATTTCCGATTACATTTGTGGAAATGAATCCGTCTGCGCAAACCCTGTTGAAACTAAAGACAACTGGAACATCCAATTTCCCTGAAACTCGGGCAATAGCTGGATGTTTACGAGGTTTACCTCCGCTAACGGGATCATCTTCACCTTCATCCGCATCGCCCTCTTCAACAACAACTACTACTACCACTTCAACTGGTTTAACATCAGGAGATGGTTCAAATTACTTGGAGGACTCCAATGGATCGTCTTCATCAACCTCGAGTTGCACCACAAGTCCAACATCATTACTTTGTACCCAATCCTCTTCCTCTTCATCATCCTGTTCTTTAGGTCTTCCCTTGACATCTCCATCCAATGGAATCTACTCTTTTCTTTCCAGTTCAACGGCACCATCACCGGTAGCATTAAAAAACAACAGCAACAGTAGCAACCCACCATGCTCAGTATCAAATGTCAACCCTTGTTTCAACTCTATTGGCTCATCTTCCTGTCTATCTTCAACAGCCCCCATCATAGCTTCCAGTGTCAAAAGTCAACCCATTTACCAAACATCTCAAGCAGTTGTTCAACCAACCCATAGATCTTCATCTTCGGCTGTCTCTGCTGTCACTTCTGCCGCTTCCCTTTCCCATAAAAGACACTCCTTGTGTATACCTCAAGGAGTATCACTTTGTTTACCACCATCATATCAAAAGTTGAATCCTCTCACTGGACCGGACACTGTAACCTCTAATGGACTAGCATCGGGTTCAATCTCGGCTAACAACACTAGCCATCATCGACACTCTATGGAGTTGCTCACCGAGTTTAATGCAAATGGTAATGAGAATTGGTCAAATGGTGGTGAATTAAATCGAAACTCTGGTGCTCGAAGTAGTTGGAGACGAGAAACAAGTCTTCTTGAAACAAGATGTCCTGTAATGACCTTTCCCTCGATGCCCACTTGGTATGAAACAAAGACTAAACAATGCAAATAATAGGGAAAATGAATGTGTCAAACTTGTTGTAAACACTTAGCTCAGGAATTGTATAAACATTGTTATAAAAGAAGAGCGATTAAGATGATGTTCAATTATGTAAATGATGATGATTCAATTGTATAAGCAGATGAACATTTTGACAGAGACAAACATCCTGGCAAACATGTAAAGAGTCTAAGATGATTATTAGAAGATCACATCTTATTGTCATTTTATTGATCATCATAATCATTTATTATTTATTTACTTTCAACTTATGCTCGATTTCCTGCAAGTTAGACCATTCATGATCGATTGATTTTCATTGAGAATCATCATTACTCTCATCTTTTATTTGTCCAAATAATTAAGATTCTAATTTTTTTTCATTCTCTTCTTTTCATCATTCAATAGTTACATTGCTCTGTACAATTATACACCACAAAAAAATGACGAGTTGGAATTGAGAAAAGGTGAATTGTATACAGTTAATGAAAAATGTCAAGATGGTTGGTTCAAAGGAACTTGCTTGAATACAAAACTCTCTGGAGTTTTTCCAGGAAATTATGTGCAACTAGCAAAGTAAGGAAAGATTATTATCACTACGTGAATAATTTTCAAGATTTTCATTGTTATTATTAACTCTAACTAATTTTAAAACTTGGTTTCTTTCACTTATAGAAACTCGATGACCCAATCCCCATGCAATCCAGTTAATCGTCTTGAACCAGTTTCCGATGGATTATTACCAATCTCTCAATCAACTTCATCCACGTTTACCAATAAAGAAAGCTCAATCAATATGAAGCCAACATTGCCACCTCCACCAGCAAAACTTAATTCAGACAATTTACCCGGATCTACGGCACTTTCACCAACCCTGCAACCTCCACCCATACCTCCTTCATCATCATCTACCAATTCAATTTCAAATGGTTCTAAATTTCAAAACTATGCACGGCCAAGACCAATCTCTGAATGTCTCACTAGTCCAACCAATAACGTGAATAGCAAAGATACCTGTAATAACAATAACAATCAGAAGGCTGGTAAAAAACAAAGCTTCTGGTCCAAGCCACCTCAAAGGCCTCCTCGACCATCCGCGATCTCGCTAACGGCAACCTCTGAAAATGATAAACTAGCCAATGTTGAAAAAACCAATGAATCTTCACCCAAAAGCACATCACCTCAATGGCATAAGCCTAAGGTTGCTGCTACTCGAACCTTAACCGGATCATCATCATCAGCTTCATCAGCCTCATTTGGATCCTTGTCAGACAGCGGATTTACTGGTAACAACATTTCAAGTGGCTTAAGTAGTACTAGTAACAATAATAATAATAATGGTAAACCGTTTGTTATAAATGCACCAAGAGCATCATCCTCCTGTTCATCAGTCACTGAACGAAAAGAGCCCAAAAAAGAGCGAATCAGTTTAATGAGAAGATGGACTTCAGGAAAAAAGAAATCGAAATCACCTCCGCCAAATGCCAATGGTTTCTCCTGTGATAACCCGACCTTTGTTGATACATCTCCATCTCAAAACAACACCGTATTATCCAATCCCGGTACAAGTAATTCATTAACCAACATTTCCCATGTACGCTCCGGTTCATGTCCTAGTGAGGCATTGAATAACCATTCTCATCACCATTCCCACTCTCACCATCATCACCATCATTCATCGAAATCTGGTGGAATTGGAGGATTAATTTCTCAATCATCAACCATTTATCGAGAACGATATCGATGTATAGTGCCTTATCCTCCACACACTGATTACGAGCTTGAACTACAAATCGGTGATATTGTTTACGTGCTCAAAAAACGAGAAGATGGCTGGTATAAAGGAACCCTTCAACGAACTGGTAAAACTGGACTATTTCCTGGCAGTTTTGTTGAAGCCTTTTAAGCCACACGATGGTGGACCATTCAATTCAATTGAATATCAATGGTTGAAACCGATAATCACTTCACCTTTCTATTGAGGTGAATCCAAACTCGAGAGACAAAATGTGATTGTCTATTGCAATTCAATATTATTAGTGTTTTATTAGGAGACTTAATTACTACTTTATTGACTCTTTGTATCTCTTACAATCCAATTATTGTGCTTCTAATCACTGTTGATTACGAAGATGGAAACACACACACACATACAATTAGCGAACAAATGCCATATTTGATATTTTGTAAAACATACTTTATGAAGTGTCAATCTCTTGCCCAGTGACCATTAATCAATTACCAACTTGGCTAACCAAAAAGAATCACACGTCCTTATGATTGTTCATTTAATACAACCGCAAATCAATTATATAATTGTATTAATATTGTAAAATTATTATGTATAAGAATATCCATCAATTTTGATTCCGACATTCAACTCTTTATTTCATGGACTTGCTTCTGTTTACCAACTAACCCAACTCTGTTTTTGATTCTCTGTAAAACCTACCGTACTGAATTTGATAATTATGATGAATACAATTTCAAATTCAAGTGTTTTTGATTTGAAATGTTTTTTCACACATTTTTTTATTTGTATAATTAACTATGCCTTTCATATTCGTGATTGATTGAATGTTTGTATTGGTTTAAGAAAAAAAAACACTCTCACTGATTATCTTTGCATTCCTACTTCCAGTTTAAACCTAAAATGGATTACCCCGTAATATTCAGATCAATGGATTAATCAACATGAATACCCTTTCAATTGATTAGATTGTTTCACTTTTCTTTTGCTAACTTTCTGATTACAATTAATATTGCTATTTTACAAATTGTATTTGCTACTTTTCCTTATTTCAATTGTCATTGTAACAAAAAAACAGTGATTTCGGGATTAATTACATTATTACAATTTCATATTATCCACACTCAAACACATCACCACAACCAAATTGTCCACCACTTTTGAAGCTCATCTCTTAATAATCAAAAAATCATATTGACCAAATCAGAGAGACGGTGGACAATAAGGTTGACAAAAAGACCGAAAATGTGAGTTTGGTCAATTTAAGTGATGGACAAGAGGTGAATGTAGTGGCTTACAATTATGGGAAAAAGGTGAGGAAAAAGCGGTTAATGTCGTGAAAAACAGTTACATGTAAGAGGACTTTTGTGAAAAAAGGTTATTTTCACCAGTTTATTCAACATTTTTAAAGTCACTTCTTTCCACCGAAAAGCGATGGACTATCGGTGGAAAGAAGTCCCTTAACCCGATATTAAAAATTGGGTTCTGAAAGTTGGAGTTGTGGGTTATGTTGGAGGGAAGATGAAAATGTGATGAAAATGAGGAGGAAAAAGTGACTTGAAAAGTTAGTGAAATAAGTTTGGGTTAAACTGGTTAATGTGGTGGATAAGCTGAGCCCGAAGAAACCAGACAACAATCTAGGATTTGAATTGCACAAATTTGATCAACTTGCTGTATTCCTTAGTCTTGTCAGTATTAGCTTTGCAGCTTTTGCACAATCAAAAATATAATAATTAGTATTTGCTATTAATGGATTCTACACATCAAATTATTTCTCTGTCTAACCTTCTGTCTATTTAGTTTTCCCTCTTAAACCTTTCCTTTTATTTTTCACTTCATTTTTGTCATCTTATTTTCATTATCTTTAACTCGCTATTGTTTCTCGGCTTTTTAAACGCATTTACATTTTGCTCTTGTTTTGTTGAATAACCAGAAACAAAAAATTGCCCCTTTGGTTGATTGAAAAGCCATTTGTCTCGCCAGTTTTTGTTTGCCTGTTGATCCATTTGTTTTAAGTTTGTCTTTTTTTCTGGTGCTTTCAATTGATCATTAATTTTCCATGGAATTTTGGCAATTTTCAATTTCTGGTAACTGTTTCAATTATGATCCACCTTTACCTTCCATCTACTCTATATTCAATGAAACAAATGGCTTTACCGGTTCAATTTATGAGAATGAGATGCCACACGATCGGACAAGCACATTGATTGGAGCTGATCATTTAAACTCGTCCAACACTAACTTTGCTCCGCATCACATTGATCTTGACAATTGTCACCATTCCCATCACCATCATCACCATCAAAATCAACAGTACAGTTCGTCTGACGTTGTGGTTGCACCCCAGTTTAACCATCAATTTTTGACCGACACTGGTTACCACACTCACCATCATCATCAACATTACAGTGCAACAACAACGACAACCGATGGTGTAACTTCATCCCAATATAATCATCAATTTTTATCCGATTTTGGTTCACACGGTCAACAATATTTCACTGAAGACGGACCTCATCAATATTTTGCCCACGAAGGCTTTGAAATAAAGTTCAGTGAAATAATGCAAAACGCCGCTGTTGCCAATAACATCAACAATGGTGGAAACAGTGAACAAAATTTTAATTCAGTTGAAGGTTCCTTGATTAACTGTTTAAACGGATTTTCTGGTTCAACCAGTGAAACAATTTGTATTCCAACACTTTCCTCGTCTTCACCCTCATCGGCCAATCCACTTATAGCCTTACCAGGTCCATCTTCCCTCTCATCTGGATCGTCTGAGAACCAAACAGTGTCTTCATCTTCAGTCAAACCCAATGGTGCCAATAGCTGTTCCACTGGTACCAAAACTAGACGCAAAAAAAAGGAACCAGTTGAGTATGTAATTTTGGATGTAAACTCGGCAGGTGATGAGAAAACCGAGTTCATCAAATATGTCGGTAAAGGGTCTTACAAGTGTCAAATATGTGATATTTACTCGAAAAACAACAAAGATTACATTCAAGATCACATTAACATTAAACATTACAATATCAAGAAAAATTATCAATGTCTTTTGTGCAACATTACCTTTGCCTGGCGAAGTGGTGCCTTTAAACATCTCAAAAAGTACCATTCCATTGAGGGTAAAAATACAATCAACTTTTTCAAAGCCATTTCCAAAAGACACGTCTATCATAGTCAAAGGAAGCGCAAATGACCATTCCACCAATCTTAAAAACCTAAAAATTCTCATCAATTTTTGTATCAAAACTGTTCTTTACCGTTTTTTACCATCAAATGTGTTTTTTATTATTTAAACAATTAGTCTTCTTGTTGGGAAGGAAAAATTATATCAAAATTGCCTGTCATTCAAATTAATTGTATTCACTTTATTCTCGAGTCAAATTTTTGCCTAATTTTAAAAATAAACTCATTTTTATTAAATTCATCAATTGTTTCCTTTAATTCCTAATCAAACTCGCGATTTCACTTTGAAAAACTTGCATCTCTCAAAACCCAAAAAAAGGTTGAACTGGAAAATTTTTCTGCAAATCAATTTTTACTTTAATAAACTATCGATGCTCAAATTTCTGGTTAATTGTTTTTGATGGGCAAACTAAACTAATTGACCAACAAAAGTAGGCATCAAATTACATCCATTTCAAGACTAAATTAAGGTCTAAAGTCAATCTAAATTCAACAGCTTACAAGAGTAGTTAGTAGATTGCGCTTTTTATTTCAAACCCATTTCGATGGGAACCGATAATTTGCTCAATTTTTTTCTCGCCAGTTTTGTTTTGATTTAGTTTCTTATTTTCATGGTAACTCATAATGGACAGGCTCAATGTTACAATTGAATCTACGCACGCTTCACATGATCATTTCAAGATAACAACATGAGTATAGCTTTGGAAGTAAAATCGATACTTGGTAAAGGAAGCATTCCTGTTAACCAGTTACTTCACTTTTTTCCCCATTACCAGCATCATTCCCATTGAGTTACCTTTACTATGCCTATTCCTTTAACTGTAAACCCATTAAAACAAAACTACATTCATTTCATCTTTACCGATTGATTCCTTTTTTTCCAACATCTCTTTGCCATTCCCAAAATTTTGATACTTACATCAATAACCAATTGTCCATTCCAATCAATCATTATCAAATTGTTCCAAAAAATATACATTTACAGTTTCCAACAACACGTATAATAACAACCTAATAAACCCAACACACACACACCTTTATCAATCCAATGGACTTCCCATTAAACTCAAGGAATTAGTTTACTCAAGTTTACCTCTTTCATCATGTTTCCATCATTTTAATGGTTAACTTTGCATATTTAATTTAACTAACCATTAACCACATTGAATCTCCACTAACCATGATTTCCAGTTCAACTAAACCAACAGCGCTTTCATTGCCGTCTTGCTCAAGGATGCAAGGTAGATCAACTAAAAGACGATCAACCTCAACTTATTGTACTCATCAACCATTCAAAGATGCTAAATCAATGTTATTTTATGTTAACAATTTAGGATTAATTTTGTTAATAACAATTATACCCTTAATAAGTTCACTTTCAGTGAGTGAAGATAAGTAAGTAAACCCAAATTTACCAAAAAATTGAAAACAACTTTCAAAGCGAAAACCTTTTTTGTTTTCTGGTTAAAATGTTGCTTCATTTTCTTGCGCTTACTTTTCAGTGTAAAATATTGGGCATTAAGGTTCGGCAAGGATATTTACGAAGGAAGTGCCGAAGCAACTTGTCTACGGAAAATTGAAGAAGTAAGTTTATCATTAAACCCATTTGGATCCTTTGCAAGTAACCAGACTTTATTAGGTTTAATGAGACTACAAAAGTTATTGAAGTTAAGTTGCATTTTCTGGTCAACATGTCAGTGATTCAGTGATATCGATCCAAATATAAAAAAGGATCTAAAACTATCATTTTAGGTCTCCTCATGTTGTTTGCTGAACAAATGAGTAACTATTGTTGAATTCACAATCAAAAATGTAATTCTTTCCATTCTTTTGCTACTTCATTCGAGCTGCTTCTGAAGCTTGTTCACATTTTTTCCCCTGAACAAGCATTGAACTAGCATTTCTTTACAACAAAATACAATTAGTTTGACTCTTGAAACTGTCAAAGGGAAGCAAAAGTTGACTTTCTTTTAGCATCTATCGCTTTATCCTCCATTCCCATCATCAGTGTCTTCATCTTCATCTTCATCTTCACACCATTACATGATTCCATTATGCCTTTTGTAAACAGTTCAATTTGATTGTTGAAGGAAAGTTGATTAAAACTGAATCAAAAAAGAGAGAGGAAATTGATTGTGATTGAACATCAACTGATTAACCTTAACATTTCCTCTTTTCATTTACAATTCATTACCAGATCTTAACCAGTTTTTAACCAGACCGGTAAAAAGTCCGCAATTGTCTGTTAAAATGTAAAAATGGTCATTAAATGGATAAATTAATATTCAAAGTTATCCAATATAATGACTAGTTAACGGTTTTAAACAGTTAGTTAAATAGCAACATTGTTAAATAGACAACAATGGAAATGAAAATTAAATTAAAAACACGCACACATTTCATTTTATTGCAATATTATGTTTAAATTAGTTTGAGTTGTCAATAATAGCCATTTAAAGTTACAAGGATTTGATGAGACAGTAATAAGGTTTGTCCTTTATCAACAAGTTAATAAGCAACAATAAATAATAACAATAAACGGCAATAATTTAGCTTCTTTTATTGCTATAAAATCTATTCATCAACACAGATATTAATTATTAAAATACATTTCTTGATCAGTTTAAAAGGCCTTTTTCTGCTTATTTATATTGTTGCACTTTAAATTTTACTCGTACTCTTCATCCTCAAGCTACTTGAGTCTTCAAGCATTCATGAGTAGCAATCGCAATCCATTGCATCTGAAGTTGAACAACAATTTTGAGACTGCATTTGAGCTTAAACTAGCTATTGTTTCAGTGTTACCATAAACTTTGAAGTATTAGATTTATTCAGTTTAAACTCCGTTCATTAAAATCTGCAAGAGCTTCTTCTTCAGAGAAATGCAAAATTAGTTCGACTTTTCTGACAATTATTAGATCTATTCATCAGTTTTCGATCTAGTTAAGTTTAAGTCGAGGTAATAAGTTTTAGGTTGTTTCTGCAAAAGGTTTTTACTGTAAAAAGACACAATCATCACAATTGTTGCATTTATACACAGATTGACACACAGGTTGACAAGAATAGGCGAAAATCGGGTAAAAATAAATTTCCTTTCAATTCAAACTCAATTAGTTTGTTAAGAAACAAAAACTGAGTCCGTTTGTGCTATTGAAAAATTTCTCTGGTCAATAGTTTTCGAACAAAGCGAGTTCAAAGTTGAGACTTCAATCGCTGTTTGTACAATTATGGGAGTTGCTTTTTTCATGAAATTTATTTTGCAGATGCACCTTTTCATGGTCAATCATAAAATGTACTTATTTCGAGAAAAAAAACTTTCTATTTTCTTTAAAACAGATCAGTTCGATTTTAATTCAAAGTGACCGCATTCTTCATCCGTAATAGTTAGATATCTGAAACTTAGTATTTGTCCATAAAAATTGTTACCACAAATCAAGGATCAAATAATTTTTTCAATCCATCAATGGTTCTCTTAATTTTGGCCATAAACCCAAAAACTTTGAACCTCAATATTTCGAGAACGGCATTACCTACAATCATCATTTTTGACCAAATACTAGATTTCATTATGGACTATGAGATAATGTGATTGAATTTCGGATAAAACGCTAGTTAATTCATTTAATAATGAATATTCTTTGAAGAGATAAGAGAAACCAGAAATTTAATAAATCAAGTCTAAAATCTGGTAACAAAAGTAATAGAAGGCTCTGAGTTTTTTTCAGGATCTTGAATAACTTTATATTCATGATAAATTATAGCCCATAATGAAATCTTGTATTTAGTCAAAAAATGATGATTGTAGGTAATGCCGTTCTCGAAATATTGAGGTTCAAAATTTTTGGGTTTATGGCCAAAATTAAGAGAACCATTGATGGATTGAAAAAATTATTTGATCCTTGATTTGTGGTAACAATTTTTATGGACAAATACTAAGTTTCAGATATCTAACTATTACGGATGAAGAATGCGGTCACTTTGAATTAAAATCGAACTGATCTGTTTTAAAGAACATTGAAAGTTTTTTTTCTCAAAATAAGTACATTTTATGATCGACCATGAAAAGGTACATCTGCGAAATGAATTTCATGAAAAAAGCAACTGCCATAATTGTACAAACAGCGATCGAAGTCTCAACTTTGAACTCGCTTTGTTCGAAAACTATCGACGCGAGAAATTTTTTCAATAGCACAAACGGACTCAGTTTTTGTTTCTTAACAAACTAATTGAGTTTAAATTCAAAGGAAATTTATTTTTACCCGATTTTCGCCTATTCTTGTCAACCTGTGTGTCAATCTGTGTATAAATGCAACAATTGTGATGATTGTGTCTTTTTACAGTAAAAGCCATTCTCTATTCACTTTAAAAGATGAATCTTGCTTTAATATTTAGCCTTTTAGTATTTTGTGACTAAACTGTGTAATTGTGTTTCTTTGCGAATCAATGTTTTGCATCTTCTCTGCAATTTGGTCAACTATCTAAATTTGTTTTAGTGTTGTTTGGTGCTAATTAACTAATCCATTTTGTTGTTTTCAGAATTATGCGGCATTAAAACCTCAAGTTGAAAACGTCGACTGTCCAAGTATGCTGCAACAGATGAAGGAAATGGTAACCAACATGTTCAACTGGAAGAAAGAAATGGTCGAAAAGATTGCCAAGAAAGCGGAAAAAGCTGCTGAAATGGCCTCTGAAGATAATTACAATGACTTTAGTTACATCAATTCAAAACGCTTGTACGATGTTACCGAAGTCAACTATAAAGATGCTTCACCAGATGGACGGGATTACTCTCTTTTACTGACACCTCAATCAGTTTTTCGCAATGTTCCCGTTTATGATAAAAAGTCGGCTGTTCACATACCAACCAATGTGTTTGAGGACAAGCAAGATTTAAAAGAGGCAATCAAATGGTCGGAAAAGTTGGATGCACAATTTGATTACAATCATGTAAACGATTCAGAAGTTAACTGGCAATTCTTTTGCTCTTCTAAAGGATTCCTTCGCTTCTTTCCCGCCTCCAAATGGCGAGTCCCACAGTTTCTCACTGAACCCGATCCAGAGGCAGAAAAGCTTGACTTATACGATTGTCGTGTCCGTGAATGGTACGTTAAAGCAGCAGCATCACCTAAAGATGTAGTTATACTGCTTGATGGAAGTGGCTCTATGACGGGTAAGTTACAAGACCATTAAACACAATTTTAGACTCTTTTTGATTTCCAAGTCTTTTCATTTCGTTTTAAACTCTAAAGCGGATTTAAACTGCATAACTTGCAGCGCATTTAACAAACGAAGACACACACAGACAAACATAATTAACAATCGAAGAGAAACAAAATTAATGAAACATTCTTTTGCGTTTTGAGAAGCAAATTAGAAACAATTATAAACTGAAATCATTGCAATTTTGGAGTTCTCTGCAATTGCTATTGCAGTAAACTTTAGTGAAATGGTTAGCAATATACTTCTTGATCACTTCTAATTTGAATGCGTACTTATGAACAATTTGGTCTAATAATATAGCAAGATTAATGCTAATTTCGTGGAATCTAATATTTTAGGATTCGAATGAGTGTAAGGTTGCAAATTTATCGATGAAAGACATTTGCAATTCAATTTTGAAGCAAATAAGCTTGTATTAAGCTTAGTTTTACCTGAAAAATCCGAATCTTTCGCTCGATTAATGAGATCAAAATGATGTCAGACTAGTTTCCATTCGCCTTTAATTGATGTTTAAAAAAGGATTTGAATGATCATTTATGGATTGTTGGAAGCTCTCAGTGAAAATTATTTACAACTTTTGTTGTTTCACGACTTGAAAAGCTGTCAAAATTGATTAGATTTGCATATTTTCCGTTGAATATGAATTTGACGATGGATGAAACTGACAGCAATTTATCGTTTATTCAAGAATTACCTTTAAAAATGTTTATTAACCAAAATTTGAAGCTATATTAATACAAAAAGAAGCAAAAATGAAAGACAAGTGAATATAAAAATGAACAGTTCAATTTAATTAAATAAGAGTAAGGATTCACCGCAAATGCATATTCAATTTAAAGATTTCATCTAAACCTAGATGAACCTGTGAACATGAAATCCTCATGAGTCATGAAATCCTCAACTCGAGCAAACCTTTGCAGAAACATTAAATCACAATAAAACAAAATAGCGAAAACAAAGCTTCTCTCAAAACAATTTACTTAATTTTTCACCAGACATCAACATCAATTTCCCTTAAAAAAGGCCAAAAACAATGCAAATGGCAAATTAAAATTGACAAGTCAAGCTAACAGAGCAGCAAATGGTCAAATGCAAGGTTCAGTTCAGCTTGGATCAATCAAGTTATGAATAAATCTAAATCTTAGTCAAAAGAAGTTCGCTTTCAATAAATCACGAATTAACTTTTTCTTGCTTAACAATATAATAAAGATTCACAGCATTTCCTCGGTTGGTCCAAACACTTATTGACCAGTGTAAAGACTTTTGTACTAGCATTTGCATTTCTTTGTTCAACAAGTTTAGTGTCTTGTGAATGTGTGAACAAATTTAACTTGTTTAACAATGTTCGAAAGGCTTTCAAAAGAAGAAGTATTTTTTGGTAAAAAATCGATTCAGGATTTATGTTCATTATTGTGGCAATGTCAAGTGCTTCGAGTTTACTTGTTTATTAGGCGAAGTCTTTAGACTTGCATTCAGAATAATAGAATGGATTCCGTCCGATAAATGAAACTAATTGCAACTGTCAAATACTTTTCATTCTTGAAACTGTCAATCGAACGTAAAATTTGCAAAAAGATTTGTTTATTGCTCGAATGGTTGGGAAAATGCAGAGATTCAGCATTTCTTTGGACCTTTTAATCGTCAAACTGTATTTCTTCAAGTCTCAAGCAAATATCCTTCGAAGCAGAATTTCAATCTTAAAGCTTGGAATCGAATCTTTCAAAATCAAAATTTACTCGAAACAGGAAGAGAATCCAGTTTGAATGTTCAATATTTTGCAGATGAAATGCATCTTGCGAGCTAACTCAACTTTATTCAGCAATTTTTCACCTCCAAAGACAAATAATCAATGATTACAATTGTTTAGTTTCAGTTAAATCCTTGGTTACCAGATAACTCATTAATTTGCAATAATAGGGATTGAACCTGAATATTAATGGTACATTATTTAATTGAAAGACATTCGAGTTGTCTCAAGACAATGAACTTTTTCAAATCACCATTAAACCAAACCATTGAAACAATTATGTTAAACGGTTCAAATTGATTGATGATTGAATTTTCTTGATTAGCAAAACTAACTTATAAATGCTAGAGAGTTTAACTTTTTACAAATTTACGTTCTTATGCTTAACCAGGAAAAGAAACTGTAATGTTCAGTAATTTTGTCAAACAGTATATTGAAATGCTTTAGAGGATCGACTACAAAGTTTTACTTAAAAATCAAATTAATAAACAGATTTGCCATCTTGGGTTTACCTTATTCTGTTCATCTTTCATTTTAATATCGATTTTCAAGATTGAACCTTATTCAGTTTACTTTTTGTTACCAGAAAACTCAATCTTTTGGTTTACTTCAACAAACTTTCAATACACTTTGAGCCTTTTTTAGTCCCAAAAATACCTCTTAAGAGCAACATTGTCACAACTTTTTGTTTGTTTGCTGTCAATGTTGACTTGTTTGGTTTTGTATTTTTTGTGTTTCATTTATCCTGCTCTACAATCCTACCTTGTGTAAACACGAAACTGTATGTAAAAGTGTTACTAATCATTAATAGTGCAACTAAATATTATCATGATTAATATTTACTTTCAAAAGTATCATTTAAGCTGATCATTTACGATAGCAAAGTCAATCAAAAATGATTTACTTCCAAATATATTTTATTTGTAAATAATTATACATAAGTTAACATTATTTCGTGCTTTAATTGTGTTTAAAAAGGTTTCGAAGAAAACACTTCCCATTTGACCATCTAAATAGTCACAGGATTCAGTTTTCTGAGAGATTAATTAACAGAGTTTCGGAAAACACAGAATCCATACTCCAAAATTTTAAAGGAGAATCCATATTTTAAGCATTGTGTAAAGACTGTGTTATTTAGCTGTAAATTGTTGTCTTATTGTTGGATAATTTAGTAATTATAAAATCTTTTGAATTGCCAGCAGAGGCATAGAGTGAAGTGGCTAAACTAATAGTAAGTTTCAGTTTCAAAGGACAGTAAATTGATGGATATCCTTGAGTAAATGAAGGCAATTTGAAGGGAAAAACATGAAATGCTTTCAATATCCAGCCATTGTTGACACTAATTAGCTGATGGCGATTGACCAGAAATGATTAATATTGATAATATCAGTTACCGTTAATTTGATTTGTCATTAAATTCATCACTATCAATGACCTTTCCATTCAGAATCAGGTAACAGACAAATGTTGACCTCTCACATGATATCAAAATTGATGACAATAATCAACGTGACTAGAGCTACTTTATTATCCAAGAATCTGGTTCAATCCCTTCAATGTTACATGGGTTATAACCCAATCGATACCGAAAAATGTAGACAACTGATAAAACCTTTTCATTCCTACTCAACAATCAAATCCCTTTTCACCAACAATTTGTAAAATTACAGCAATTAATATCCAATCTCCAAACCTCAACCAACTCCGAGGGAAAAATTGTTTCCATCTTTTTACTCCAATCTTTTAAATGTTCATTTCTTGAACAATTTTCCTCTACTTTTGCCTTTTACAATTTGCTAATGAGTCTTTAGCAGCTAAATTGCTAACAATTAGATTTACATTCAATGGAAAACAATGGAAATTGTTTCAACAAAATATTGAGCTTTATTCAGCAAAAATGCAACTTGTTCCAAAATAACGTTTTAATAATTTTTGAAACGTTCATCTTTTCCCATCATCATTACCATCAGAATCTTTCATTTCACAGATTTTTCTCTCTCTTCATTTCATCTTGCCTTTTCTATTCATCACTTCTGTCATCATCATTATCTTCATGATAATCATCACAATCATTTTTCTGTCATCACTATCATCACTTGCCTTTCATTATTTAATCATTTTTTGCTCTTCACTCCCTGTTATAGTATCAGAAATAATAATATGCAAAAAAATGAGAAATGAAATTATGCCAACAGGTTCAGTGGAAATGATTTTGCTTCTTGTTACTCTTCATCATTATTATCGTCTTTATTATCATTATTATTGTTATTTAATAAAAATGGGAGAATCACAAAAAAACTTCACTCTCAGCCTTTAATAATGGTTTCCATTGAGAAAGCTGGTTCCTTTGAAACAATACCAGAAATTAATCAAGACCATGAAAGTTCAATTTCATTTTTAGCATTCTTTATCATTGTTCATCAGTTTACAATATCATTTTGACATTTCAATCAACTTTAAAGCATTTAATTGTTTTCAAATAAACCAAAGTCTCAACTGTTACAGCAAATAAACTCATCTCTTCGGTGAATCACTTTTCAGAGTTTTCAAGATTAAATCATGATTAAATTGACCAATTTTCTTGTCACAAAGATCATGATTCAATGCTAATCGGTGATAATTTACATTCAATCAGAATCTTAATGAGATCAAAAGGTTGCTATTTGGGTTAAATTACCAGATTCACTTTGGATTAATCACAAAGTCTTTGGCTTATTTATGCTAATTACTCATTTAAACCTGTTTTACTCGATAATTTAATTTTAAATCAATTTGCTGATCAATTTGTTGTTGAATTAGTTCCAGATTTTGCGATAAAAGTTACAAAAAATGTTGATTCTCGTTGCTCTTGAACAATTGTTGGATCGTTTAATTTCCGATGAAAACATGAGTTAAACGAAATCGTTTTTAATCAAATTATTCAACCAACAATTTTAAATTTTTGTTTGTTTTTTATGTTTCCTGAAGAGTAAATTTTAAGATGAATTTCAATGAATTCAACTGATTCAAATCGGACAAAGGAAACTAAGTTAATCATTTGCATTTACATTCGAAAAGTTGCCGACATTAAAAATACCAACTCGAGTATAATTGTTGCCACAAGATTTACCTTTATTTTGGCCAAGAATAAACTGTCCATCTGGTTATATTGATTGACCAAAGGAAAAATAAAAAGAGATGAAATAATGGGAAAAACTAGTGTTTCAGTATTTACTTTATTTGGGTAAAGTAATGGAGAGAAATGTGAAAAGGTTTCAAATGATAAATATATTTTTGCGTTCTTGGAAGACTTTGATCAGTTTTTTCCCTGGCAAAGTAACAGAAGGTGAAAATTTTCACTTTTTGTTTCATATTTTTGTTCCCATTTCAGGGAAAATCAGAAACTGTATAAAATGAGGAAAAGTAAAATATTTTAGGTTCACTTTTTTTCTCTCCGAAATTTGTTGAAAAGGTTGAAAGATAACAGGAAAAACCATTAAGATTGTTGAATAAGTTTAACCTAACAAATATGAAGATTGTTGCAAATTTTTCCTTCCAACTCTACTTTCATCATGAAATGGATTATACAGAAAAAAATCTGTAAATTTTGGAGTAAAAGTGAATCTCGAACCTCCCTGAACTGGGAGTTGAAAAGGAATGTTGTAAATGCATTCCTTAATAGGTAAGATGAACTGATGGACTTCAAGTTGTTGGACCGTAAATTGGCTGATTGGTCAAAGTAAAGGGTAAAATGTTTGACATAAAAATTTGGGTTGAAAGGCAAGGATTTGAATAAAGAGTTTGAAGATTAAATTTTTGCCAACATTTTGCCATCATTGAATGCTTTGAAAGTCTGGGTATTGAAAGGATGGGAAAAGTATGACAATGTGCTAAGTTGAATATGATGTTGTCTTGGATTGAGTCTCGTATCGATTTGGGAGTGAAAGGGAAAGGAAGATGCAAAGTGTGAGGAAGAGGAAGATGGTGATGATGAAGCAGATTGAATGAATGGAGATGAAAATTGAAACCTTTGAACCTGGTGAATACATTTTGTCGTGTTGTTTGTTTCAAGGACTTTTTTGCACTCCCAGTCAGTATCGATCTGTGAAAATGAAGGCTTGAAATAATAGGTTGAGATGAAGGATGAAGAGAAGATGAAAAAGAGGATGAAAAGAAGAAGATGATTATAAAGAAAGATTAGGTAGAAAGAGGACTGAAAACATGTGCAAAGTGTAACCTGACTGAGCATCTAAATGACTCGAAATGAAATGGATCATCATGATGGTAATGATGAAATTTTCTGCTCTTCTTTTCTCTCTTTCTTTCGATTTCTCTTCTTCTTCTTCGTTTTTCAATGCTAATGCTTTCCGTTGTATGTTACATGAGAGGATGAATGGAATGAGAAGAGAAAAGAGATTCAGAAAGAATGATAAATTGATATTAAGAATGAAGTCGAGTTAAATAATGGCATGAACTGTCTTGGCTTATTTCAATCAAAAGCGTGACTAAGTTTTCAATTCTGGCGCCTTTTGATTTTCATCATGAAAAAGGATTCTTCATGTCATTATCTTCATCTTTCTCTTTTCATCCTCTTCTCTTCTTTCGAGACATTTTTCAATGTTATGAGTTTTCATCAACAATTTAACCGTCAAATGATTAACCAAAATCATTCATTCAAGATTATCTCTTGAATTATTATTCAAATTATATATTATCAGCTTTTCCTTTCACCAAAAATTCAATATATTTTCTCGAACAAAAGACTTTCCATTTCATTATTTTTGTTTCTCTTCAAGTGAAGCCAATTTTTACGATAAAAACTAGACTCGAGTATTTTTTGCTCATTATTTTGTATTTTGAAAGATTGGGTTTGGAGATGAAATTTTCTGGTTCTAGTGATTTACTGATTGGTTTTGATATTTTGTTTTCTGGTTCAGGTCAACGCAAGGAAATTGCCAAAGCAGTTGTGGCTTCCATTTTGGATACTTTGACTGATGATGATTTTGTCACGGTAATACGATTCTCTGATGATCTTGAGCCTACTGTTAAATGTTTCGGTGATCGACTGATTGAAGCCAATAAGCAAAATTTGATTCAATTTAAACACAGTCTTATTGATTTAAATACAACCGACATTGCTGACTTTAAAAGTGCCCTAACCAAAGCGTTTGAGATTCTTCAAGCGGCAGACAAAACAAACCAAGGATCACAGTGTAATCAGGCCATTATGCTTGTAACCGATGGTGCTCCTGATACTTTCCGTGAAATCTTTGAACAATACAATTATCCTCGCATATCGATACGTGTCTTCACCTACCTTGTTGGTAAAGAGGTTACCGAAACCAAACAGGTTAACCTTATGGCCTGTGAAAATAGAGGTTACTATACACAAGTAACCAGCCTTTCCGAGATACGAGAACAGGTTCAACTTTACCTTCCCGTCATGAGTCGACCTCTTGTCCTGTCTGGAGCCCGAGTCTTTCGTTTCACTGGAGTCTATGCTGATATAACTGTAAGCACAACCCAAACCCAAACCCAAACCCAAACCTAAACGATTCAAGCTTAAAAATGAATTCAATCCTTTCCGATCACTTTTCTCACTTATTTACCAACTCAACCCAACTTAACCCAAAAATCAAGTAAATGAATTACAAAAGTGAAAATTGTTTAGATCCATTAATTGGTACATTTAACTGCAGATTATCTGGAAAATAATCAATCAAATTTTCTTCCTTGATTCGGCTTTTCTTAAATCTTTATTTCATTTTCATGATTTGCCTGAAAATCGATCAGAAATCATTGGTGTAATCACTACTTTACATTTACATTTGAAATGGTAAACAAATTATCACATAATCAATATTGTTTATGCAAAACTTGAAACCATCAATTTTCATGGAAACAAAAGCTTAACCTATTTTTTCATGTTCAAGATTTGCCTTTTGCCAAACAGTAAAATTCAATATCAACATTTTTCATAAACTATACTTTAAACATTAATATTTCACATTTGATAAAAAAAAGTGTTTCACCAAATGCTAAACATTTTTTTCCATTTTTACATTTAAAATGAAAAAGTCATTCAAAGTGTTGCATGAAATGTTCAGTGAGAATAGACGAGGTTACAAATTATTCAGAGCTGATCATTTTTGCATTGTTTTTCCCCTGTTTTTCGCCTTCTTCAATCTTTCTCGTTTCATCAGTTTGAATCAAACACAAGTCAGTAAAATTTCACTTTAAATATTCATCATCATTCAGTTGTCACATGAATTAATTTCAACATGATAATACAATTGAATGTGTCAATCTATTGAACATTATTTTCAATATCAATGGTTGAAAATTGATCTTCATCTTTTTACGATTCTTCAATAGTTGCCTTTACCTGACTTCAATCAATTTTCAATTTCAACCTTTTTCTGGTTTTCAGACTTTTTCATGTTTTGTCCATTAAATTCTGGTTCCAGACACAATTTGGATAAATTTCATTTCAATAATTGATAAAATTTTAAAGATATAACAGTTGAATCAATAATAGCGATTGAGTAAAATTAATTTGATTTTAATAAGCTTCTGAAAGGTTGGTTAGGTTGGAGTTTGATTTATTGCATTTAGACTTTAAATATTTACCCGAAAACGATCAATAGATGAAACAATCAAAGCTAATGATTATTATTCAAGACAATCTCAGTTGATCGTTTGATGGTTTTAAAAGAAGAGGTTAAAGTCATCTATTTATGAACAAATTATACAAATGCAACAATCCATTTGCTTATTTTTATATGATCATCATTATACAATCATCAGAATCATTATCATCAGATTCAGTCTAAAATGAGACTTGAGACAATGAATGACTCGAGTTGAAAAGGCCGCAAAAGATGCAAAATGTACTAACGACAATCAATCATACAACTCAATTTACCTTATTAGGTTGCTCAGTTTTAATGGTTTCACATTCAGTTTCCCTTTTTATCCTTTTCATGGTGACAGTTTATATGAACAAAAAAGCCAAGACTGATTATTAATCTTCTCGCAATTTATCTTCACATGTAATGCAATGTAATTTATATTATATTTATATGTACATTTGTCAATATAAAGACAGTCAGTCTAATAATAAATACACATCACAATTAATCTGACAGAAAAGCATGTTCATCATGAAATGGTTTTTTGATGGGAAAACAAAATTCCGCTTCTTTCCGATATTATTACGCTAATTGACATTGCCTTTTCAACATTTATACACTTATACAGTAAATTTGATTACACGATCAACATAATTAGTTGATGGTTAATCATTCTGTGAATGTTAATCTATTTCAAGTGTCGGTTCATTTTATCCTCAACAAAACTCAGTTTCAATGTTAACATTCAATAATCAAACATTGTTCCTTAACCTGTTTTGTTGTGACCCTTGGATAAATAATGTAAAAATTGTTTAATCAGATAATCATTTTAAATCAATTTTATTTAATCAATTTTTCTCAATTTATCGATATATCGGTTACAATAAACGATTCATTGAAATATGTGAATTGGATTTATTGGAGCCTTAAGCTTTGATCAACCCTTTGTCATTGACATTGACTCATTGTGTCTTGAATGTTGATTAATAATGACTCTTTTTGTTTGTTCATTTTTAGGATGTTCCTTTAACTCCATGGGTCTGGGATGAACGTGAACGGGAAAAAATACGTAAAAGTCTGCAGGTTAATCGTCGAGCTCGTGATGTTTCATCTTATGAAAGTGATGCTGGCTATGACAGTCCAGGGCCTACCGATGAAAGTGAATTGAGCTCATTGAGTCCGGAGGATAAAAATTATGAAGATTATCTGGAAAAGCACAATTTCTTCAATGATACTTCTGTTCCTTTGGTTGGTAATCAAGTTAATCCTGATAGTGGTGACAATTCAGTGTTACCTTCCTCATCATCTTCATCTGTCGATAATTTATCATCCCAAGAATCAAAAGCAAGGATTACTCGTGAAGTAAAAGTGGACAAGGAATCAATCAATAGTCAACAACAGCAGCATCAAAGCTCCTTGTTGAATGACAAATTGTCATCAGATTCATCAGATGAGAATGGACTCAATTTTCGCAACAATTATAATCAAAGATCTACTGACAAAAAGGTATTTAAATTTTGTAAATCTAGTCATTTGACAGGTCAAAAGGTTAAAATCAAAAGCCATCAAAAAAGCCAAAAAATTCCTTTGCTTCAACATTCATACAAAATAAGCCAAAGATTATAGCTGGAGTCAAGTTAATCAGGCAATCTTTAAGTCTCAAAATTCACTGTTATTCAAGTTGATACACTTTTTCATGAAAAATTTCAACTTATAGCTTAAAACATAAAGAAGAAACGAGTAAAAATGAGATCTCATGAAACCAGCATCAATAACAATTGAAAGTAACATTTGGAGTTTAAAAACTAAACTGAAATCTAGCAAAGAGTGAAACAAAAATTTCTATAGTTCCAATAAAGCTGTAATATTCTGATAACTCAGACACACTTGGATAACAATGACATTACCCAGGTAACAAGATATGTCTATAGCATGTTACAAAGCTTACAAAGTGTGATGAGAAACAAAAATAAAGGTAAAAGATATCCAAGTAATATAACCATGAATTGAATGGACATAATAACCGCTAGCCGTAATGCATAATAAAAACACACAGAGAAAAATATCTTTTCATGGTTCCATGAATATCTCGATCGATGAGAATTTCCTTCTTCCTGAATGTTTCCTCCATTGTAAGCTCTTTTTGTGTTCATATTAAACTTGATAATAGTGATTGGTTTAATGCTTTTTTTGCAACCTTCTTTACATTACATATTGAATGACATATGGATGAAATTGACGTAGACACAAAAAATGGTAAAAGTAAACGTTTCAATGGGTTTTAATTATAAATTTGACGATTGAATAGTCACTTCTTGGACTGATATTTGGCACAAGTAGATGTTGCTTTTGAACAGTGTTGTTATTTGATAACATGAGTTAACTAGATTATTTACTCATCAAATAATTCAGGTAATAGGATTAGTAACCATGATGTTGTCTTGATACAAAGCTTCTAATCATTTCATTCAACATTTAAGGTTCAAAGTAAACATTTTGAATAATATTTTGATAATTCAGTGACGAGAAGCTTTGGGTTTGCTGTTGAGTTTGGGTTTACATTTTAACCGGTTAAGTAATGACCATTTATATGATTCGATTTTTGGGTTAAGTTTTAGATAAATATTCAAGATTAAGTCATTTCTACTTCAATTATTGTTTTGTTGCAATGTTAACCATTTGAATTGAACCTTGAATAGATTTTGATTTTGGAATTGAAATATTGGCATTTCAATGTCAGGTTGAATTTACTGAAACATGATAAAGTTAATCTTGAGATAAACTCAATAACAATTTATCCATTTTTTCTGGTCCTTTTAACCTTCATTTTTACCAGATATTGAACCGTTTCTTTTTCAGCTAAAAGCTCTCAATGATGACTACTCAGTTACCATACAATTTCAGGTTGACAGTGATAATCATGAAAGAAGATTGGATTTATTTTTTCTTCATTTCCATCTTCTTCTTCTTCTTGTTTCTCTTTCATGTGTAAGAACGTAAAAAATGATGATAAGAAAAACAATTGAAAATTGATTGAATATGATGTGAGAATGCTGGGAATTCATCATTTCTCCTCCTTTTATCTTCCTTATTTATTTCTTATCTTCCTCCTCTTTAAATTACATCAATGAACAATTTCAACAGCAACAACAAAAATATATATCTTATTGATCAATCAAAATGATAACTTGACCAATTTAACCAGCATTTATTTTAATATCAAAATATCATTTCATCCAGCAAATCAGTTGACAATCTTACATTTACATTTATCATATTTTTTTATTGCATTTCTGGTAATCTCATTAAACCTAAATCCTTCCCTGGAAATGTTTATTTTTTTGGGTTCAATCCAATCTTTGGGTTTCCCTTTGGTTGTCTAATGCTACACAGAATACAATTGATCTTATTTTTAATCAACCTTTTGATCCGCCTTATCCAGAGTCTCTTCAATTCCCTCTCATCATTACTATTAGCTGATAAAAACAGTTGAAATCCAAATTCAAATAATCACTCAACATTTATAAGTTTTCAGAGTTTCCAGAGTTTACAATAAATGGTTACAAATAAAGTCACAAATGGTCTTCCCTTGTAAATCTTGCCATTTTGTTGCCAATATAAACTTTCCTTTTCAGTTCATCTTTTTTCAGATGAAATTGGAAATTTGAGATAATGTTGAGCTCATGAGAATATTTTGAGTTGAATTTTTGTTGAACAAAAAAAAGAAGAAGAAAAACAGAAATAAATTTCAAATTTTCGAGACAATCTAATGTCAAAGTGCTTTGAACATTTCAAATTTAACAATAAGTTTCAAGTTACTGCAATTGAGCAAATGATTCAAAAATGATGAATTTCAGCACAAATTCATTTTTGTAAAATAAATAATCAATTTCAGACTCAATAATAATGAAAAGCAATTCTTAACAACAATCTAATTCAAGTCAATCAACCCTTAAAAGCAACTTAAACTGCAAGTTAATGATTTGAATTGTAACTCTTTTTCAGCCTTTAATCAACTCTTCTTTACTAATGAAGTGATTTGATAATTGTGTTGACCTTAAACTTGAAATTTCCTGAAATTCTAATTGTTACCTTTTCCATTCATTTTAGTCTTTCCTTCAAATCGCAGAATCAATTATTAGCATTTAATCAGTCTTGTGCCATTATCTTGACCAATTGGTTGGAATAGGTTCCTGTATCTTCTCTGGTTTTGAACAGTTTTACCAGTGAAACATGGTGAAATTGTTTCTCAATTTGCATGGTTATATCCATGCTTAATGGATAACAACAATGTGAACATTTGAATGAACCATGAATGGTTCATTAAGATGATAAGATTAGTCAAGATTAAGTTGGATTATTGTATTACATTGTAACATTATTATGTACACGGTTAAACCATTTCCAAGTATCGACTTACATTAAACGCATTTCAAAGGTTACCAATTAAGATGAATGCAATTTAAATGAGAAAATCAATACTCTAACTGAATCAACTGAAATACCCATCAAGATGGCCAACTCTTGATCATCTAAAAGGTTAACTTTATTAACCAATATAAATAGCCTGAGCAAAAAAACAAAATTTCATCTTGTCCAACCATTAATATTTAATATTAATTGTGTTGAGTAAAAAAAATACTCGAAACTCTATTGAGTAAAATGTTAGGTAAACAAATAACAGTCTATCATGATTGACCATTCTTGACACAAAAAAAACATTCACCAAGTTTAATGTAATTATCCATTGTTCAGCCTGAATCTCGAGTATACCTCGATTGTCGATATAATACTTCGAGGAAATTGGCTCTCAATAGACAACAATCATAATGATGATAACAATAAGAAACATGAAAATAAAACGGTTGAGCATGAGCTTTATCCTTTCGCTATTCAATGGTCTTCAATAAACTTAACGATCTCATCTTGTCTTTAGACTTTAGGTTTACTATCAACTGGACAACACGAACAGGACACTTTATTTTTAGACTTGAATCATCTAGCAACTGTTTAATGTTAATAGTGTTGATATAAAGATCTACAATTGTGGGACAATTATGATTAATTTAATGATTGAAGTCGATTTGATAGACGCTTCAACCTGGTAAATGGAGGTTTTATGTTACAAGATTTTTAGGTTTTTGTTTCCCTAAGCTTGAAATTTTAATGACTAGTTTTGATTTGCTGACCTTTAATAATCGCTGATCAAATCTGTTGAATAATCCGATTGAATGGTCAAAATTTCATTAGCATTTAATCTTCATTAATTAATAATCATTAACCACAAATGAGCTTTACTAAACTTGAATTCTGTTCTGTTTTTATATTAAAACTCAACTTGGCCTAATCAGCTTAAAATATTGTTTCAAGTTGAATCTCTCATTGATTATATTGAACTGAGTTTAAGGATGAAAAAACATTGAAATTCCCTTTTTAATGTTGAACTATTTTAGCATTTAGATAAATTATTAACTCTAATTAAAGGTTATTAATGAATGAGCGAAAAGACTGTTTCTTATATTTTAATTGCTCTTTTCAGATGTCATTAAAAATCTTGCAAGTTTCATCCCAATAATCTCATTGATACACATTATAATTAAAAGAGTTTAAATTGTCAACAGTTTCTTAATTACACATTATCAAGTGTATGATTAACAGTGAAAAAAGTTATAATCAAAAAAATCACAGATGATTATTAAACTACGTTTCTATGAATAAAATTAGACTAAAAATGACTTTTAAGATGAACAACTTTCTAATTATTTTACATCAAAGTTCATTCAAAGTTGAACTCTTTAATTGTTTGTGTTAGTCAATTCAACTGATTATCCAATTTTTTTGTTTCATTTTCCATCTTTCAGGGTGTCCATGAATTGATGACGACAATTTCATTACCAGTGTTTGATGTTAAAAATACAACTGTAAGTTTCATTTCAAATCATCATTAGAGTGTCTTTTAATGGATAATATTTTTTCCAGAATATAACTGAAAGGTTTTTGGTTAAAAACGTTTGGCGTGAACGAGTCAAAGAGGTAAGTCTTGGGTCAAATGGCCATTAATGTGAACCATTTATTAACCATCATCAATTTATCCTATTGAACCCAATTTTCAGGTTCGATCCGCTAATTTACTTGGTGTGGCTGGAATTGATATACCAATTAGAGAGATTGTTAAACGTACACCAGCTTATAAAGTAAGCAAATTAATTGTCCACTTTGATCAGTCATTCTAATTTGTCTCTAATTCCTTTTCATCAACAGTTAGGGGTCAATGGTTATTCATTTGCAATAAACAACAATGGACATATACTATTTCATCCTGATCTCCGTCCCTTGGTAAGAATGTTGAATGAATATCTTTTGCTTTGTACATTCACTTTTGTTTCAAATTATTGACTGATTCCAATTTTACTTTTGATAGTTTCAAGATTTGCTGAAACCCTTTTACAGTTCAGTTGATCTTCTGGAAGTTGAATTAACTGTAAACCATCCAGAAAAAGGGCCTCGGGTAATTATCTTCATTCTTCATGCTTTTCCAATGTTGCCTTGTTTTTTTCGCATCCAATGGCCAGTTTACCATTCTTAATCATTATTCCCTGAATCGCTGAATCCTTGGATGCTTGTTGAACTTATGACCTGAAAAGTGAAGCAAACAAAAAAATATTAATTATTTTGTTATTATTAAACTAGGAATATAATGAAACTCTAGTTGCCATGAGAGAGGGAATGATTGCCTCCAAGACGGGCTGGACCAGTATGGAGGTTAAAATGCATATTGACTCTATGGTAAGCCTAATTATTGTGAAAATAGACTTTAATTATGCCTCACTTGATTCTTCTTCCTCCCATTTCAACCAACCAAAAATTATCACAATTTTGAATCAAAATCCATCCAAATGGTCAACACTTTATCATCCTTGGTTTCATGTTATTACAGTTACAACGGTGTAATTATAAATTAACTTTCAGCCATTTACCTTGGCCTTTCCATTGAAATCCAAAGTTAACTCATAACCACTATTTTGACTTGAAGTAATGTTAACAGCAACATTAATTATAATCACAATAGGTGTAACTTGTAATTGACAAAATAATATTTGCTCTTTAGTTTCATCCATAGCTGTTGTAACATGAATTCATACTTTAAACATTAGGGTTGATAATATGGTTGATCCTCTTGGTTTACTTAATCAACAATTGTTAATACGATTTCGCTTTCAATTGACTTTCAGAAAAGAGCCATAACCAGGAAACACAAATATTGTTATGAACCAATCCATGGGACACCATTTTCATTGGGAATATCATTACCTAAACCATATGGAGAGTATCGGGTTATAGGTGGTATTGAGATTAAACGCAGAGATGAAAATTATACACACTTTTTCCGTGGAAATAATTGGCGAGTTCATCCTGACTGGACATATTGTGACAATGATAATTTACGAGGTGATGTCTTTGATACACCTGAAGGTGGAATCCTTCATATGTTGAAGAAAGCTGCTGAAAATGAGAGTAACATTTGGTATCTTGAACCATCTAAGCAACCTCCAGTTCGTATGCCTCGATTAACATGTAAGCAGCAACTTGAATTTAATGTAATCACTATAATTAATTGACTTTGCTTTTGAATTTCAGGTGAAAAAGACTTGGTCCGAGGTTTAGTTTATGATGCCAAAGCAACTGATATTGATGCTAAACGCTGTGGAACACCAAATATGTCTGATAAATTTGAGTAAGTAATGACCAGGAAAGGATCCTTTTCCCATCTTTTACTCTTAATTATCAAATTTTATATGCTCTGCCTCGTTTAATCCAAACTGGTTTCTCACAAAGGTAATGGATTATTGCAATTTCACCTCTTTGAATCGAATCATCTTGATCCTTGAGTGGCTAATTGAAATGGTTACATGTTGTTTCCAAGCTGATGTCCTCAGGTTGATCAATTGGCTGATTTGAACAAAGAGATTTTGCATGTAAAATGTTCTTGCTTATTGCAATTGAGCATTGACCATACCATGTGACAAAACCTTTGAGACCAAACGATAATTATATGAGAAAATAATCAATCAAAATACAAGTCAAATTATTATTTCTCAATTAAAAAAATATCAAAAATTCGTACCTCTTTTTTGTTACTTGCTATTCACAAACACAGTCCATTAGGTTTGCTTCTGGCTTTATTACCAAGGTAACACTGTTTAATTGAACTATCATTGGGATTACAAATGACACTTGATCACAATTGATAACATTGAAGCAAAAATTAACACTTCGGCCAAATTATTTAAATTAATAACGAATCTAAAGCTGATTACTAAATTTAAAAATAAAATTAAATCAAATGACTATAAAACAGTCTATGAGTTAAGAAGCTAGATTCATTTCTTACGTCTTGCTGAAATGTTTACACAAGAAAAATCTTCTCATTAAAAGACTAAAGGGTTTGCAGTTAAATTGAAATAATACTAATTATGAACATAAATCAGATCGAATCTAGTTTATTTGATTTAGTCTACTTTTTATGACTTTGAGTTTATCTCATCATGTAGAGTTCATTAAATCATTAAAAATTAGTAGCGGTTTTATTACAACGCAACCCCTTATATTGAATTGTAAACAAAGTAAATTCAATAATCTTATTTTGTGCTGAAAAGCGTAACAAGATGCTTGCATTATTTGATGCTGCGTTTAATTTCAAAGCATCTTCTATTGCACCTATTAGTGCTCATAACAGTTCTCTATTGATTTTAACTAACTCTTCTCTCTTTTGATTCATTTATTTTTACAAACTAAATGCTATCAACTTGAACAGAAACCGAATCACCACAATGTATGGAGTTACATTGACTTTTGTGGCCACTCGATCAGGATTGACTCGTTTCGAAGATCACCGTGCACCCGAAGAGAAAAATAACAACACTGAAGATCCGGAAAAACTTTTCATGGAGACCCATAATCGAGCTATTGATGAATTGTATTACCAAAGAGCAGTTGATTTTCATCGTTTCAATTCTTCAGCCTTTGTTTTCTCGGTTCCCTTTGATGCAGGAGATAAACCTGGTTCAACTTATGTTACAGGCTCTAGAGCCATATTTTTGGGCAAAGGTAAATCCATTGCTCCAGTAGCTGCTGTTGGTCTACTATTCCGTCATGACAAGTTTGCCGAAAGATTTTTCAATTTCTCTTCATTGTGTAAAACCGAGGGTTGCAATGTTAACTGTTCAACCGATGCATTTGACTGTTTCTTGGTTGACAATAATGGATTCGTTGTAGTCTCCAAAAGGTCCAATGAGACTGGCAAATTTTATGGTGAAGTTGATTATCCCATGTTTGAAGTAATGGTTTCTCAAGGCATTTATAAAGAGATAAAAATGTACGATTACCAGGCCATTTGTATTGAGGTTATTCAACGTTCAGGACCAGGATCAACTCTTATTACACCTCTTCAGTTGACTATTAGACTGTTTACCTGGTTATGGGCACGGATCAGTTATCTTGCAATGGAGATTGTTTTTGGACATATCAGTAATTTGGTTGCCGGCGATTACTATTACCATTACGATGGACCAGAAGATGGTGAAGTTTCAGATGATCCAAGTGTGTATTCTGGCGAAGAAGGAGCTGGCCGCCGAATACCTCCAAATAAAACTCGACCTTACCCATGTGATAAAGAGTTTTACATTTATGAGATGCAAAACGCTCCCAGCGAAACATCAATCAAGGGAAAATATTCAAAGTGTGATGCTTGTGAAGAGTATGTCACTCTCTTTCATCTCTTCGTCATTCTTTTCTCTTCTTTGTTTACTTTTTCTCACTCAAAATGTTCCATTACAGAAAACGGAAATGATAATGTGATTCAACTCAACTCAAGATTCACTCTTTTTGCGATTCCATTCAACAATTCAAATGTTACCCTTTTTTTGGAGACAAACTACTCTATTAAACATTACATGTTTCTTGTAATGTTCATCTCGTACTTAATTAAATTGAATCTAAACCTGATGATGAAACTTTATGCTGAGTTTTAACAATATTATCATTTCCTATTTCCGTTTGGGAAGAGTAAAGCAGCAAAAAAAGAGTTAAAAATAACTTGCATTCTGTAAATATTAATTATAGCCTTTTCTTTTTTTCTCATTTTTTTCAGGGAATACATTATTCAACCTGTTCCTTACACCAATTTATTGATTCTTGTTGTTGAAACATCCTGCCATTGTACACCTCGAAGGGTTAAAATCAATCCAATGGAAATTAAATATCCGGATGATTGTACATTTGAACGTCGACGAGTTAATCAAACTCGCAGAAGACCCAATCAATCAGATTGTAAAAATACTCATCCCGAGGTAGGCTGTCAAGAGTCTACCCAATCTATATTCTTGTAATCAAACCAATCAAAATTTTCCATTTAAATTGATTAGTCAGGATATTAATTAATTTAATTTTCTTTTCCAATTGTAGGAAGGAGCAATTAAACAATGTGGCAAAGGATGGAAATTAAAACCTTCTAGTCAACCATTTGTAACCATTATGGCGATAACTCTTTTTCATCTCATTTGTATAAGACATTTGTTGGATACTAATCATTTCACTAAACTAAATTAACTCATTTGATTATTATTGTGTAATATAATTGTACCATGTTAACGCCTTAACTTGATATTAAAACAAAACAAAATTGTATAAAACAAAAACACCAAAAAATTTCTCACTACGCGAAATCAAAATAGCAAATTGACTTATTATAATTAGCAATGAATCAGGACCAAAATAAGTACCAGAAATATTCAAATGACATTAAAAGTAACATTAGTCTAAATTTATCATGGTTTTGTTACAAAAATGAAACACTGAAACCATTATGAATTATAACCAACCATGACTTTAAATTGAGGTTTTGAGTGCATTCTGTTTTTGGGTTTAGTCAAGTTACAGCTATCAAAAATTCATAGACGCTGAGAAAGAAGTGGACAAGTTAAAAGTTAGCTTTTAATTGTCCAATTTGAATATCCATTTCTAATTTACTGTACAGATTTTTTCTGAAACATTTGTAGTTAAACATAAAAATAGCTCAGAAATTAAGGATTCATTGTTATACTTGTTGAGTCGTTATGGTAAATCAATTACATTCATCAGTGTAATGTAGAGCATTACTAACGAGTTGAGTTTAAAATCTAAATCTAAAATAATTCCAAATTCGATGTAAACTTGAGCTTTCATTAACATGGTATTTTTTTCAACACATTAAATTTAAAGTAAATCTTTATTATACATTTACTCATTATGATTTATTTATTTCTCATCCTCAATTAAGCTGGAAATTATAACTTAATATTTCAAGTAATTTCTTGAAAAAGAATAATTCATTGTCATTGTTCATTATCAATTTTATCTTAACTTGCAGCTGACACTTTATCAAGTGAAAGTTACAGTATGGTATGTTGTATTAAGTATGACCTATACACCAGAAAGTAATAATCAACGATGACTCTTCGTTTTGATAGTAGTTAGTAGTCAATTCTATTATTATTTAGCTACTTTATTTTTGTTAAGTCTAACTTCTTTACAATAGCTATTAAGCATCTTAACTTTAATGGCTTTTAATGTTGCCATCGTAGATCAATTAAATTTTCTTGCCGATGAAAATATATAGGTGATTTAACATAATTAGTCTATAGAGAAAGAATAAATCCATTTCACTAATTATCCGATTGCAATTGCTGGATCGGTAGTTGATAGAGTTGGCTGTTATTACCTTGAACATCCTGAAGAACCACAAACCCGTCAATTGATGGCTATTTTACAGAAAAAACTAGACGATGGAACAATTAGTAAATCGATTGATCAAGTTGCTTTGATCAGAGGAATTAAACCCAACATTGCTGATGTTATCGCACGTTGTCATCAAAATTCCAGCTTATACAATGTTTTACAACCAAGTAAATACAATTCCATCCAATTGCCCAATAATAAGATTATCGCTGGTTTTAATTTAAGTAATGTACTTGAATTTAAGGGCAGATACAAGATTGAAGCTCGATTAAGGCGTCTTCTTGATAATGTTAACTTTGACCCATCTTCAATTGTTATACTTACACACAAAGCCACCTCTTTACTGGAAAGGTTAAAAGACAGCAATCTAGATGACCTCAATTTTTCATCTTTTTCCAACTTAATGTATCAAAAGATTACCCCCTTGGATTTGCATAATGTTTCAATTGAGCTTAAGGCAGAGGCCAAAAAACTACCGACATCACAAATAAGTTATAGTGCAGAGCTGGCAGATATTGGCATCATATTGGATGGTTATCATAATCAGCTGAAAGAAGTTCAGGATTCGCTATCCAAGTTGAATAGAGCAGCTCAAAAAATTAAAGACAAATCTTCATATGGAAGCCGAGGAATTCGAGATGCTCTTACAATCCTAATAAAGCAAGCTAAGAGTGCACAATACTTAATTGAAAAGAATGGCAAAAATGCTATTAAAGAAGATGCTGAACACTTTATTAATGATTTAGGAGCATTGATTGACCAGTATGCTCAGCATGTGTTTGATCAGGTTAGTATCAAACATAATTTTGTTTTTCAATCATTTATTCCATATTTTCATAAATCTAATTTTTTGTCATCTTAGGTTGAAAGTCATCTTGGTAGATGTGAACCCGTAAGTCGAGCCATTAACGCAACAACAATTGCTATTTGTAAAGAGATTGTCCTTCCATATGTAAGTTTATTTTTTCATGTCATTTCTTAAACGACTCGTGATTAATAACTCTTGTATTTTCATTACTATTAATAGAATGGATACTGGTTTAGTATGGGATCAGCAATTCTTTTATTATTACCTGCCACTCTAAGTGCGTCAATTTTGGCTAATTTATTTCGCAAATTAAAACGACCCAAAGCTCGTCGTCATCTCGATTTAGACGCGTAAGTGGAGCCAAAAATTTGCCATTAACTTACTAACATTTATATCCTTTTTGACTCATATTAATGACTTTCATTTTTTTTTCATTGAGTGATGTGACTTTGGAAAATTTTGAAGAAGATGACATTCCCTTGGCACAGTATGTATTAAAAATTGAACAGCTAATCGTTGAAATTTAATCTTAATTCTTGACATTTTTTTAATAATTGATTTTCTACTCTCTTTTCAACAGAGTCGTAAAACAAACCGATATACCTTATGAAGCTAGACGTAACCCACCAATGTATCAAAACTCATCTGCACCTAGTGCACCACACTCTGAAGAAAACTGGATAACCTCAGCAACTTCCCCACCTCATATGTATACTCGTCCTCCACCTTACAATTTCAACAACTAAATTGAACCAAACTAACTTGTAGAGTTCAAAAACGATACAAAATCGCTACCAAATTATCGCCAATCTTTCACCTTTTCTCTTTATTCCATTTACTTTCTTTTATCTATAAATTCATTTTAACTCATTCTGACTCTCATTTCATTATCACTCTACTTTTGTTTGATTTAATCCATTATCTTCATTTCTGTATTACTTCTATTCATAATTTTATTTCTTAATTCAAATTCAAAACAAATCTTCGATGAATGTTGTGGAAAATGAATAAAAAATACAACTTTGAGTGAAATGATAAATTAGTCAACTCTTATTCTTACTCAATATTGATATTTCAATATTGAGATTGAAAGTTATTCATTGACGATCCCTTCTCGGTTAAGAGAAAGATTGAAGTGCTTTCTGTTTTTTGAATTTAAATTAGCCCGGTTAGGGCTTCCAAAAATTGCCAAAGCCGACGGTATTTCACGTCGTCATGGCGGGGTATTGGGAAAAGTTTTCAACCAGCAATAACCTCGGCTCAGGAAATCCTTCATAGCCTGAGGTACTGCCTCTGCGCAAAGCTTAACTTTTCTAGCCTCTTGGAGATTTATATATTACTTTTGTTGAAATAAAATTGCAGGTTTATTTTATATTGTTTTAATTGAACGAATCAATTATTTTATGGTGATTTTAGTAATTTTTAGTGAATTATTTTAGTTTTTGAAACCTTTTTTCGCGATCAATTGTCAGATTATTTGATTAGATTTCAATTTAAAATTTGACTTGGTTTTTAAGTCTTTTTGTCACGTGGTTAAAGCATTGAGCATATTTTTCATTTAAGATTTCACTTCAGTGTACATGTTTGTTTCAACCACTGTAGTTGATTTGTTTTGATTTTTAAAGTTGTGTTTGGTTTAGTTGAATATTATTTTACCATTAAATAGATCACTACAATGTCCAGTAGTGAAAGTGATTATGCTGATGCCGATGATCATGAAGAGTTAAGTGAAGAAGAACATCAATCTGATGTTGATGATGATGGCAGTGGAGTTGACCACGAGGATGGTGATGATAATGATGAATCTAAAGCTAATGAAGGCGAAGAAACAACATTCCAGCAATTGGTAAGCTTTTATTTAATGTGTCAACCAACCTCAACTAAATCTTTATTCTTATTTTATTCTATTTAGGGTGTCTCAGCTGTTCTATGTGAAGCAATTGAAGCTATGAAATGGTCGAAACCAACAAAGATCCAGATTGAGACAATTCCTGTAGCTTTAGAAGGTATTACAAATTTTAAAGACCACTTCATTTTAATTTGATTTTACTAACTTCTTATTTTATTGTTTCCTCGCTCAAATCTTGTTGATTACAGGTAAAGATATTATTGGTTTGGCTGAAACTGGATCGGGAAAAACAGGAGCTTTTGCCATACCTATTTTGGAATCTCTTTTAGCTAAACCACAAGGACTATTTGCTCTCATATTAACTCCAACCCGTGAATTGGCATACCAGATAAATGAACAATTTCAAGCTCTTGGAGCCAGTTTCGGAGTAAAATGTGGTATGTTATCAGAATATCAGACAATAAATATATTTCATGTATTAATCTTTATTCTTAACTCTCTTTTTCCCAGCTGTTATCGTTGGTGGCATGGACATGATGACCCAAGCTTTGTCTCTTGCTAAAAAACCTCACATTGTTATTGCTACACCAGGAAGATTAATTGACCATTTAGAAAATACAAAAGGTTTTTCTCTTAAAACCCTCAAATTTTTAGTCCTGGATGAAGCTGATAAAATTTTGAACATGGACTTTGAGAAAGAAGTGGACAAGTTATTGAAAGTAATTCCAAGGGAAAGAAACACGTATCTATTTTCAGCAACAATGACTAAGAAAGTACAAAAGCTGCAACGAGCATCACTTAAAGACCCTGTTAAGCTGGAAGTTTCTTCAAAATACCAGACTGTTGATAACCTCTTACAATACTATATCTTCATCCCTCTTAAGTATAAGGTAATGATAAATACATCTTATAAATGATCTCAATCTTTTACTTTAGATTTTATTTGTCCAATTCACTAATATTCATTTCTAATTTTTCGTAGGAAATTTACTTGACGTATATTCTGAACAAATTTGCTGGAAATTCGTTCATAATTTTCTGCAACACTTGCAGTTCAACCCAAAAAATAGCGCTGATGCTTCGAAATTTAGGATTCACTGCTATTCCACTTCACGGCCAAATGGGACAGAGCAAAAGACTTGGAGCCTTGAATAAATTTCGTGCAAAGACACGATCAATTCTGTTAGCAACAGATGTTGCTAGTCGTGGTCTCGACATCCCTCATGTAGATATCGTTATCAATTTTGATATACCCAATCACAGTAAAGATTATATCCATCGTGTTGGAAGAACAGCTCGAGCAGGTCGTTATGGTAAATCAATTACATTTGTGACTCAGTATGATGTAGAGCATTACCAACGAATTGAATTTTTAATCGGCAAAAAATTGCCCCTATTTGAGACTCCAGAACAAGAAGTCATGTTGCTTACTGAAAGAGTTCTTGAAGCTCAACGTATAGCGAACTCTGAATATATGGAAAGTCAAGACAAAGGGAAAAAACGAAAATATAATCTGGATGAAACTGATGATACCGGAGAAGGTTTAATGGGTAATAAGAGAATCAAACCGAAATTCAAATCTAAATCAAAATTAAAAGTAAAATCCAAATTTCGATAATGTAATGACAAACTGAGATTTTCACTATCATCTTGTAATCATGGTATTTTTCTGTCAACATGATATTAAATCTAAAGTTAATCTTTGATATCGTCTTTCTCATTCTTTAATAATTATTCCTTAGTAACTCGGTTTTTCTTGCAAAGAAAAGTTAACTCCATACTCATCTAATATCCATTCATTATAATTTTTTTATATCAAATTAGTCCGTATCTTTACCTTA
This sequence comes from Tetranychus urticae, assembly GCF_039701765.1. Taxonomy (NCBI): domain Eukaryota; kingdom Metazoa; phylum Arthropoda; class Arachnida; order Trombidiformes; family Tetranychidae; genus Tetranychus; species Tetranychus urticae. The sequence continues at coordinate 14,673,868 of NC_142958.1, read as the reverse complement.
TAAGTTAAATAACCTTATAAAGTAAGAAAAATTTCATAAAGAAAATAATCTGTAACCCAATTAAATGGAGTCTATTGAAAGTTGCAGCTGGTAATATTGGGTGAATAATTTTTTATTAAATTATGGAAACTTGATAAATTATGAGTGGATAATATTTTATATGGAATAATCTTAGAACAGAATAGTTCATTGCAATTGTAAATTATCAATTAGATCTTCAATTACAATTGACACATAGTTTATGTAGGTGAAATTTACAGTTTGTTATTCAATGATGTTCCCTTGCTCGTACAAGTGAAAGAAAACTGAAAAAATTGTAAATCTCTGTCCTGTATTTTGTTGGTTTGTTTAATTATTGATATTTAGTCGTTAATTTAACTTAAAATGTTATTTTAATTATGTCTTCTAAGGACGAAGACAAGGTAAGGAATACGATAAAATTAATAAAATAATATGGTTCAAGTTAAAATCCTGAGAAAAATGGGCTCTTAAATTGTTCCCTCTTTCATCTTTCTACCTTCTCTTTCTTCTCTTTCTCAGTGTTTCTCTTCACCAAATCTGACTACATCTTCAGCTACATTAATCTCAACATCGTTATCTTCTTCATCTTCATCGTCCGTACCACAGCCATCATCTACTTCATCATCATCCTCATTTTCCTCATCTCTCATCTCTTCATCCACATCGGACTCATCAAACTCGACGACCACTCTTTCAACAAGCACAGTCTCATCACAGCCTTCATTAGTGACTCCAACAATTCCTACTACTGCAGCATCCCCACCACAGCTACCTTCAACTGCATCTCTGTCGCAGAAGCGTCCTATGAATGCATTTCTAATTTTCTGTAAGCGACATAGAAGTGTAGTTAAACAAAAATATCCACATCTAGAAAATAGACGTATAACTAAAATTTTAGGAGAATGGTGGGCAGCCTTAGATGGAGAGGCTAAAAGAAAATATACTGAGCTTGCAAGAAGTTATAAAGAAGCATTTATGAAAGCGAATCCCCATTTTAAGTGGTACAAAACAGATTTCAAGATTCCACCCGTTTTCAAGCCACCATCACCACCACCTCTTGCGAATCTACCAGCTCCAATAGCTCCGCCGTCTGGTCAAACTAGTGAGAATGTGAACCTCGAAAGCCCCAGAACCGGTTCTCAATCTTCGAATTCCTCCAATTCTACTCCTAAGCCGCCTAAAAAACGATATTTAAAAGACTTTGAAAATGGAGAGTTCAAAAGTAAATATTTTTCATCCAATTCTTTCCTGCCTTCATGATCTCATTTTTCCTTATACATTTTTCATTAGATCTTTTATCTCTGTTTCATGTATATTGATTTTTGTTTTGTATTTCTTCTAACTTTTTCTCCCATTAATTTATGCTCTCTTTCTCTACTCTCTCTTTCTCTCTCTTGTTCCCATTCTTTACCCCTTTTGTTCCCTCTCTTTCGTTATCACTTATTTACGCTCTCCCTTTGTTTACATCTTTTTTTTCTATTGCTAGGTTCTACGAAATCTACGGTTCCTTCTGCCTCTACAAAAACGACCACTACAACCACCATGACAACTACAACCGGTCATCCCAATCCAAGTGGCCCTCCCGTCCTGGACATTGATACTATGAATCGTGTAATTGAGAATGCTCTCGGTGGTGGATCTGGTACAACTTCCGTCGCCCCATCATCTAATTCGAGAAATAAATCCTTGAATAGAAATAGCTGGGAGAATAGTAATGATTTAATTATTAGCACAGAAAACCCTATACCAACTACGACAAGTAGCAGCAGCAATAGTTTGAGCTTTAGCTCCTCATCTTCAAACAGCATTAAAGCTAATAACTCCAGCAACTCCTCTGCTGAAGATAGACCCTTAGATTATTCTGCTTCCAAAGTGCTTCATACCTCAAATCAACAAATTATAGATCATTTTATTGATAAATGGTTGGGAGCCAGTGCAACAGGTATGTTAAATATCAGCCCTACCTTTGATTAGCCGTTTTTCATTAAGTCTAACAGCTTCGCAATTTCGATCGATTTACTTAAAACTTTGTAATATTCTACTAACCCAAGATCTACTGAGAGTAGATCTATTTTATTCGTCTGCTTGTTAACAATTTTTTTTGCTCTTGCTCTTTTCGTTTTCAGATACAGCATAGATCCACATTTTTGACAAAGAAGCAGTTAGCTTCAAAAAGCATCGCAAAGCGAAATTGATTAAAGTCACAATGATGTGAAACACTTACACAACATGAGATTCTAAAGGCCATTGAGAACAAACGACGATTGGAGAAATATACAAAAATGACGAGTGCTCCTTTGTTATAAGCTAACTCTATGGACTGAAAGTTAAAGTTCTTGTTAAAATGTTACGTTGAGAGAATGAAATGTAATTTAACTAGTAAAAAATTGACAATAAATCATCCAAGAAACCAGATTCATTAGTTTCACCGGTTTCTTATCATCACCATTTTAATCGTTATCAACTTAATCATCATCATAGTCATCATCATCATCATCATATTTTTTATTGTTACAATAACAATGATTATTATAATACTATACAGCAGTAGTCAGACTCAAGTTAACAAAATCGAAGATTTTTTTTCATAGTCGCCATCTAACAAGGATAAAAGTACCTCTACGATTGAATTTAATTTTGTCCAGTTTCCTATTGTTTAGTGTCTGAAACTAAATATTATCGAGATGGCAACACCTAATAATTAACCTAAGTCTGACCCCTTTTTTGTTAACTTAATCCTAGTTACTACTGTATTTGTTACTTTCTATTATTCTATTACAACGGAAATCTTTTCAAAATTTAACAGAATGAATAGTTGATCCATCAAAGGATACTTGATATGGACCATTTTTGGCAACTTCTTGGCTTATTGTGTTGTTAACAACTTTAATGTCGCTATAGATTTGTGGCCGAGTTAATATGCGCCCAGTCCCTCCTTAGAGCAAAACGAAAAACAAATTAATTACAAATTGGTTTTATGGTTAATTTTGGATTCAAATTTGGCTTACCTCTTTCAGGCATTGATATATATTTCATTGCTGCTCGAGTTGCTGGTATTTCAACGATTAACGTCAAAAGCAGAGCCAAGCCATAAATGAGGATCAAATTGGGAACGAGATAATAAATAAACCAATCTATTATTGTTCTGCTCACAGGAAGCTGATGAGTTGCATTACGAAGTCTAATAACGAGGAAATTGGTTAATAGCAGTGAAATGTTAAGTTTAGAGAGGCAACGGAAAAAGGGTTGAGAAAGGAAACGATTAATCCATTTAAATTGGTTCTGACTGTTGATTAAATAAATCATCCATCCAAAAGCAGCAGACCAAAAAAAGCGAACAACAATTCCATAGAAGATTAACCAGAATCGATTGAAAGATGATGAAGTTGATCGAGATGACCAAGAAGATTCAAGCCAATGGACCAAAACAAATGAACCAATGGATAGAAAAGTGCCTAATTTCCGATTGAGCTGAACAAGAAAAGATAAAAATGGAAGAGAATCAAATTATCTTCAAAATTTGTTTCTATTTTTTAGATTGAATCATCTCCAGATTTTTTCTTCTTCTTCTTATAATATGGGTTACTCACCTTGGATAATCTGGATCTTGGTTTTCTCATATAAAAGGCAGTGAGAACTCCCATCATGTAGCAAACTCCATGGATCCATGGTTTGGTCAAGAAAAAATTGATATAATCAAAATAACCAGGAGTAAATAGTTGATTAGAGACAATGGTTGATGGATAATTAATTTTGTACAAACTAAACCCTGTCGCCAGTAAACCTGTACTAAAGGAAAGGATTACCAAAACAATCATGATAAACTTCATTTCAAGCCAGGGAATAACAAAGTAGAGAGAGCTTGAAAAACTGAGCAAATCGATGGCCAAATACCATGAACTGATTGTACAATGGTTGTATTTAAATCTCCAAATATCAATCATCAAAATCTCAGACCACCAATGGTCCTTGCAAGCTGGTAATAAACCTCTGGCTCCATAAAATGATTCCCAAAGTGGTCCAGCTATTTTTGATTTAATGAAACCATTGAAGAGGGCAAAATATAATGCTAAAGTTACCGTTATCATGGATGAGAATTTAAAACAGCGAACAAAAATGACCTTCTTAGGTTTAATACTTCGAAGCCTGGAATAAGCTGAACGTAGAGCCAAAAATCCAGAAATGAAAAAGAAAGTGTCTATCAAATGAAGATAACTGTTGGTTGGATTACCAATCAGTGGATAACTATTTTTAACATCAATATTATTGTTTAAATCAAATTTGTATGGAATGGAAGTTGAATATTGAAGATTCCCTAAAATCAATGCTGCCATACACATTGTCTTGAGACCATAAATACAATTTACTTGATCCTCTGGATTACGAATTGAATGTGATACAAATGATTTCCAACTTGAGGCAATATTAAAGGATGATAAAGGTTTATCACTTGAGCTACATGGGCCCATTAAATGTGAAACCACCAGAATACCCAAGTAAACCAAAGCAATTGTCTCATAACGAGACAATTTAATTGGAGTTGAAACCGGCTTTTCACACCTATCAAGACGAACCGTTAAGTTGGTATAAGATAACAATGATGATGAAAAATCTTCAACATCTGACCCAAAGCAATTTGACGGAAGACATAAACCCAACATGAGAGAAGCTTTTCGTGAAACGTTGAGATGATGACTGAGATCAACCATGTAATTGATTGTTGAATTTTTTTCATGCCAAACAGTTCGTTCATTGGACTGAATAAGATTATCCTCTGATGTTCCTGTTATCAGGCAATAAGTAGATGATCTGAGTTTCATGCATTGTTGGTAAGATCCAAAATCAATGAAAGATTTACTTGATTGAGCTGGAATACGACCAGAGTAATCAACCACTGACATTGAAGATGGTTGGAAAGAGACAGATCAAGATGAATGACAAATCATCATCATTATGAGTAGAAGTCGTAATTTTGAAAACAAGAAGCAGAAGAAAGTAAAAAAAGTATAAATAGATTAAATCAAATTGACAGAAAGGCGGAAAAGGTTTAATTAGTTGTCTTGTTTCAACTGTTGATTGAGTCTTACTTTTCTTTGCATTCGCCTCGTTTTTTTGCAAATCTTGCGCTAATCGAAGTAAATCATTATGACAAAGATAACTTCCTCGATTATATTCCAAACTACGAATCAGTAAATCAACAAAAACTGTGGTATAATCGTGAGACAATTTATCAAGAGTAGACGGCAGAGTTTCATTTGATTCACTTGCAGCACAAAAGAGATGAAAAACATTGACAATCAAAGTTAATGACAAACACAATTTGGACCATTGTTTATACATTTTTTTTTAAGGACAACTGAAAGATGTAAACAAACGACTGGAAAGCACAAACAATTGAACTTTAATTGTGATGGAAATCATTGATTCATGGACATTGGTATATTTTTTTCCTCATCAGACTTGACCCAAGTTTCCAAGCAGATTTGAATGACTTGTAAGCGGAAAGATTTGAGTAAATTAAACAATAAATCATCATGAGATGAGCAATACATGTTAACTCTTGACATTCATTGTATAAAACATTGAATCATTTTAAAATGTAAACCTTCATCTTATTGAACTAGACACTGTTTTAAAATCAAATTAATTCAATTTATTTTGATAACCTTTTCTCTGTTTTAATATAAATCTCAATCAATTTTTTTTTCTTGTTACTTGCAATTCAATCCATAATTTGAGCTGACGAGTACATTTACATGGCTCGTTATATCCAAATAACGAAACAAATCAGTTAAAGCGAGCATTTGATTGTATTGATGGATTCAATTGCTCACAACTAAACTTATTTAAATGATTAATTTAGACTGAATCGTCTTGTCAAGTGAAAATTGTTTGAATGATCATCGCTTAGATGAATTAACTTCACTGTTGAATCCATTGAATTGTATCCATTATTGTTGCTGTACTCAAACTGTAAATGACTGTTAATGTAACCACAATTACAATTATTAAATAGATTATTATGAGATGATGAGATGATGATGGAAAGCATTAACTAAAATTTAATCAACAATTAAATCGCGTTTGCTTTCCTTGTCCGCAATGAATCGTTAGTGCTCATTCATCCCAAGTAAATTAAATCATAGAGTGAGGTTGATTTCGTCAATAAAATAAGCTTTTAAGATATGCTGCAAATGATAATATTAGCAATAATATCAAAGGCTAACATGTCTTGGAAATTGTTTTCATGATAATAATAACAGGTAAGAAACAAAAAAACAAGAATCAGGAAAAAAAGATGAAATTGAAATACATTGAATAAGAAACAAAAAAAACAACAAGTGAAAACAAATCAGATCATAAGGCTTTAACCTTAGTTGATTGTTGTTGGTTTACAAATATTGATAATTGTAATTGAGTTGTGAGTTAATTAATTGACTGATCATTCAATTGACTGTAATCATCCTTGATTCAGTGCTTTTGTCATTACCATAGTTTGAATGTCGTTTAAGATAAACAAAAGGCCTGGTTTCTATGTGATGTTATCTGAACACCAGCATTGGAGGAGTCACATAATGAAAATATAAGATTATTCTTGCTGATGATCAATTGTACTTATAATGGCGACGAGTTTCAAGTAAAGTATAATCACCTCTCAACACATTCCATTATCCAACCAGTGATCCTTTAATCCTGAATAATTAGTGTAAAACAATAATCATCTTTCTTTTATCACCTTTCTTCTTCTACTTCTTTTCGTATCGAGTGTCAGACCTTTTCATCGTCAATACCTTCCACTCTCAGTTTCTTCCTCGTCTTTTACCCTTCATATTTGTCGCCTTAATCAACATTTTTACCCTCCAGTGGCAAGTAAAGACGGTAGAGTGAAAAAAGACAAACAAAGCAAATCAGTGGCAAAACGAATCAACAGTCAGATTGTTCAACATTCATACCTGATTAAATAGTCACTCACAGCCTTTGGTTCTGCTTTTATTAAGTCATTATTTTCATCATCACCTTCAACATCCATCATCAACTTTATCTTCAACTTGATCACCGTTAATTAACTTTCCTATTTTATTTATTTTTCAACTTTTAATCATAATTGTGAACCTTTTGTTTTGTTTCTGCTTTATGGCAAGTTAGCCTGACGCCAAACTTCAACTGACTTTACCTTTTCAATTGTTGCCGTTGCTGAGCAAATCAAATTGTTGTTTGTTTCTTGAATATTTTATACTTTGTTTTTAATTGTTTTTAATTGACTGGACCAAATTATGCCCCTTCCCTGGAAATGTTTCCGTTCAAAAGATCCACATCGACGAGCCAGTAAAGAGATTGACAAATTGATTGGAACTTGGATGAAATGTTACAACAAATCAATCAAGCTACTTCTTCTAGGTAAACTGAACCTTCATTTTTGTCTTATTGAAATACTGTTTTTTAATTTACTTGTTTCCTTAATTGTTTATCAAACTCAATGTTTATCTCTTTTTGTTTCAATTTTTCCAATTATTCTACCCAGGAGCTGGTGAAAGTGGCAAGACAACAATCTTAAAACAAATGAAGATTCTTCACATTGAAGGTTTTACCGATGAAGAGAGGAAAGAGAAAGCTCAATGGATTAGAAGAAATCTCTTAGAAGCCATGAAGGTAAGTTGTTAAGATAATAGAAATGAGTAATTAATGTAGCTAATCAAACTTCAACAAATGAACCTTGTTGCATGTTAAATGTATTTACGTTGTTGTCTATAGAAACAAATATGCCAACTCTATTTTGTCTTTCTTCTGTCTTCACTCTTTAGGAAATGTCAGAAGCCATGGAGCAATTAAGCCCACCAATTGAGCTGTCTAACAGTGAGAATAAGGAAAGCTTTGATTATGTTAAATTAATGGAACTACCTGATGATGATTTTGTCTACAATCAACCATTTTACAATCATATAAAAGCTCTTTGGGCTGATGATGGAATCCAGGAATGTTTTAGACGATCAAACGAGTATTCTCTTATTGACAGTGCTAAATAGTAAGTGCTCTAGATTATCATTTTCACTTGTAATTTCTTCTTCTTCTTCTTATAATTTACCTCTTTATTGATTATCTTTTTATTATTATGGGAAAGTATTGAAAACCAATGAGTTAGTTGATTCAAGTCACTCTTAAAGCAACAATTGTCGCTTTTTGCCATCCTTTACACCTCTTGTTTATTTACTTTCTTTTCCCTTTTTTTTTGTTTTTTTACCTTCTTTTTTTCCCTTACCTTCGTATTTTATCAGCTTTCTAGATAAAATTGATATTATTTCATCTCCTGATTACATTCCAGATGATCAAGATATTTTAAGATGTCGCCGGAGAACCAGTGATATACAGAAGATTGAGTTTGAGGTTAGAGTTCCTCTTAAATATGGCGGGGGAACCCAATTGTTTTGGTACGCTATTCAACCAGATGGCTTCATGAGTCAAGGGTTGAATGTAACAAGTGTCTTTAACGGTTATTGATAACAAACTCTTTTTTTAGTTGATTTTTTATCAATAATTTTGTCAACCTTTTCCAAACACTTTCAATGTGATCATTCAATTACTGACCCATGAAGCCTGAATTTTCTTATACTCTACTTTATTTGATTTGTTAACAAATCTATTCGTATTTACTTATTGATTGTTAGAGTAGATTATGTCTTCTATATTTGTTAATGTTATCTCTGTTTTTTGTTATTCTGGTTCTAAATATAACCTAACTTTCAATCTTCTCTATTCTTTTTTCTCCCGCTTTTCTCTCACCTTTATAATGATAGGATGTTTGATGTTGGTGGACAAAGAGGTGAACGAAGGAAATGGATTCAAGTGTTCGATGGAATCACTGCCGTGTTATTTATTGTTGCCACATCGGAGTTTGATCAGAAATTACGTGAAGACCGACAAACTAATCGCTTAAAGGAAGCCTTAACCCTTTTTGAAGAGGTTTGGAGTAGCCGTTTCCTCCGAGACTCTGGATTTATAGTGTTTCTTAATAAGCAAGATCTTCTTCGAGAAAAAATCAACAAAGGAATTAAATTAGAAGACTATTTTCCAGAATTTGAAAGCTACCGTGAATCTATTTCAACCGATGAACCTGATTATGATTACAGGCGGGCACGAGCTTTTATTAAGGACAAATTTGTGTCAATTACCAAGAAATCTCTGGATGAAGGAGACAAGACAGCAAATGATTACATTAGCTATGATGCCAGTGAGAATCGTGGTCGTGAATGTTTCTATCACTTGACAACAGCAACGGATACAGATAATATAAGCAAAGTTTTCCAAGATATTCACACCATGATTATCATCTGGAATCTTAAAAAAATCTCAATAACATAAAAATATGATAATTTGTATTATTCACTCAGATAAATTGGTGATTTACATATTTTTTTTCTCTTCTTGTAAAATAAATCATTGAGAATCCATTAATTTGACTCAAAAGGATTCAGTATAAAATGAATGTTTTGGGTTCTTTTTGTGCATTTAAAGAGTTTTGAGTCTAATGAGTTTTTTCATTATAATGTAATAATATAATTATAATATCAATAATATAATAATAGTACAATCTAACAATAATGCATTTATGTAGCAATTTGTTTTCTTTTTCACTAAAAAATTAAATAACTCAACAATCATAAGTAAGGTATTGACAAAAAAGCTATATTGCCCGCTCTATGCTTTTTATGCAATTCAATTCAAGTTGAATTTAACCCTCAAGTTGATCTTGTTGATGATTTGCTTGCTGCGAGATGATGATTTGATGATGAAGAGGAAGGCAAAAAGAAAGGATAGATAAAAGAGAGAAAAATTGATTTAGGGTTAAATGATAAAGAAAAGGTTGCAGAAGCCCAAGAAAATTTGGCTCTCAGAACTTATTCTTGACATTAAAGTAAATAAGATTTTAAAAGGGTGAGAAGACGAAAAAGAGGGGAAAATGAGTGATGAAAACGGTCACATACAAATATGTTAGCAGCGATTACACATTTGAACTAAAAGTAGAGAAAATGTTGTGAGAAATGATCTTAATAATGGATTGATGAGTGAGATAATTTTTAACTTGTATAGCTGCTAAGTATAAGTATGTAATGCGATTTCATTGACCCGGATAAGGAATGGGTTAGAGGTTAAGTTAAGGGTGAAAAACATAGATTTTGTGGATTAACGTGCGTCGCAAGTTTGTGTGTTACTAAGGCGGTGAAGAGCAAGTTCTGAGATACCACGATAGTGAACCATGGCAGCAGCGATAACAAGAATATGGAAAATTTGATGACTGTGGAACCAATAATCACATTTACCAGGGAAAAATCGTTCAGGTATACGACAGGCATAGAGGAGAGCGCCGCTCAGATAAAGGACTGCCATGATAATAAGGCAAATGAAGGAAGCACGGAGACTAACATCGGAAAACCAGTTATGTGAGATTAACCAATGGCCACCAGGAAAAACTCCAGACAGACCAAAGAGTACAAAAACAGTTGCACGAACAGGTCGGTAGCTGGGTTCACTGAATTTATCCCACAGCGAGAGGATAATAACAATAACACAAAGAGTTGTGGTTAACACTGTATACATAACTTTCGGATAATAATCACAATAAAATGCGTAATAGAGCCACGGAATAATGGATCCAGTGATGAGTAAAGCGATTCCACAGTAATCCAGCCTAAAATGGAGAGAAAGCAAAAATTAGAACAAGTGATTAGAGGTAATCCATTAAAATTTTTTAAAGGTGAAAATTGTATGATAATAAATCAACGGATTGGTTTGGTTTGGTCTGATGAATAGAGAGAGTAAAGGAAATGAAAATGACAGGTAAAAATATACACCACCCAAGGAAGGAAAATAAATGCATCAGATAAAAAAAGATCACGTACTTGCTGAAAAATCTGCCAACTTGAGGTGAATGACAAGAAACTGTATGATAAAATGTAGAGAATCCAAGGCAAAGGACAGCACCAAGAAAGAAAGCGCCGAAAATGGCTTTATCCATGAGAGACCAAGGATGGGAAGCAACAGTCAATTTATACAAGGAAAGAACAAGGAAAATCAAAAATCCAATTCCGTGTGTCCAAATGTTACCAGTTTCAGTGTGTTTTCGGAAAACGGACCAGAAACAGGCCTTGAATGATTGTAGAGGTGGTCGATGACCAGTGTGTAAATAATCATTATCTTGAAGCCATTTGGGAAGATGATGGAAATGACAGACATTCCAGGCATCTTGAATAGTTTGCCGAACATAGGCTTCGGCTGAATCTCTCTTCTCATACGCTCGTCTCACCAAATCTTCAACTTGATGAGCTGCAGCTTTAGTGGCTCGACAGTGGAGTTGGCAAAGCTGTTCGTATGCTGAATCCATGTTTTTAGGTTCACTAGGTTCGTAACAATCCCAGGGGAAAAGATCACCAGAATTGGGAAGTAAATCAGCAGATTCTTTGGCTAGCTTGGTATCAGTTGATTTAAGAGTGGCTGTTTTAGATGATTGAAACCATTCGTCACTGGAAATCTCTTCAACTGTTGTGGTTGTTGTACTACCACAATTGTTATTGTTTATGATAGATCGCTGACGATGGCTTCCAAGAGTATTGATTGAAGATTTCTGAAAAGAAGCAACCATTTTTGTTTGTGATTATTTTACTTTGACAATGAATAAACTGTTGATAACACACTGAATAATAATTATAAAAAAACTTTAAAATAAACAAAAGAGTCTCAAGATTTTATTGGATTGTTGACAATTCACAAAGTGAAATGGAAAAGCTGATGATACAAAATAGCATAAGCAAAGTAGTTTTTCGTGTTGAAAGCTTATAAAACAAACAGGAACGTGAACAAGGAATGGGTGAAATGTTGTATCAACAGTTGATCGACATGCAATGAATACAAGTAAAAGGGTAGAACTGAATGAATGATAGAAAAAAATTTGAAACTGAAAAGAATGTTTTTGTTGGTGATTGAAGATAAAGAGGGGTAAGGATTTAAGGATTGTTTACACTAAATGAAAGAAAAGCTTTTTTTTCTTAATAAATGATAAAACACTTGCACTTTGATGTGTCCACTAAGGAGGAATCAACAATTGATCAACTATTAAACTACCATCAACATACTGGTCTAGCTGGACTTTGAGCTCCTTTAATTTCTGGGTTAGACACTCACAATAAAAAGACTCACTCTACGTAATAATTTTTCATTCTCTCTCATTCAATTTTACATTCAAAAATGAGTCGTTTTCAGATTGAAAACTTTGAAGGTGGATTGCCTTAAGTGAAAACAGGCCAAATGGTTCAATGTTAATAGTAAGGACACCCGGAAATGACCCTCAACGTCTCACTTTCACTTTTTGTTTCTTTTCATTTTCACGGTTTATACTAAAAATTAAAGCTTATCATCATCATAACACAAATGTTATGCATAAAATAATATATTATATCAAACAACACACATCAATTAAATAACTTGAGGCTAGAAGAGAGGATTGAGCTGGTTAACTCTTTTTGTCTCCCTTTCAATTGGTTTCATTTCATGATAAGAGTCACTGTTAAGGTCAAGAAGGAGGGATTAAGATTAAGGATGAAGCGGGTGATGAGGAGACAAAGAAAAGGTAATGATGGTAATGTTATTGATAGCAAAGTGATGGTGATAATTAAAAGAGAAAGTGAGAATTTTGTGTTTCAAAATGTAAGGTAAAAGCTATGGGATAACCTTTAAATTGGAAAATTGTCCTTGAAGCACAATATACAAAACAAGTTGGGTAATTTACTTATGATGTACAAATGTAAATTTAAACTCTCACTAAATTCACAATTAAACAATCCATTAGGAATATAATGACACAGAGACTATAACTGTTATAATATAAACGTCACTAATCAACGTCAATTATATGTAGGCGGCATTTAAATTTACTCAAATCAACAGTGATTATGTTTAAAAAATATTATCGACGAACAAGAGTGAAAGAAAAAGAAAGGACCAATAAAAAAGATAATATAAAAAAGAAAGAGTTGAATCACAAGGCCAAGGAGAATGAAAACATCACAAGGGTTAACCTGACTAACTCGTGAACAGTTTCTCTCAATAAATAATAATTAAATGATTAGATTTTTGAATAAATGTTTAACAAGAACAGCTTACGTTGTTAATGATCAAAATTGGTTGCAAAAGGTTAATGGTCCAGATGAAAGTAGCAAATGTTTAACAGGACAGTAACATCATCACCAAAATGCAGACAAAAGAGGTGAAACGTAATTGAAGAGAATCCAAAACAAAATCAAAAAATAAAAGATTGAAGCTAATAGTTGTCAAATTTACAACTGTAGGTCTAGTAAGCACACAGAAATTTACAGATTACGCTGATAATTACAATGATAAAATAATAAAAGCAATTAAAGAAGATGAAAAATTAAATCAAATCAAGCTGAGAACAGCAATCTTGTTTACAAATGCAAAACCAAATTGAAAACAACAGCTTTTTTAAGCAACGCCATCTGTTATCATTGAATAAGTCTATTGCCATTTATTATTGTTGTCTTGATCCTTTAATCAATTGTTATTTAATCGATAGTGATAATGATTATTATAAAATGTTACAGTCAATAAGTAAAGTGCAAGGTAAGTATAATTATTCTGGTATTGTACATCTTTCAAGGTATAGCTGACATTAATTGGATTCCCAATATATTGCCAATGACGGTGGATAACCATTGACTACTGAGCCTGTAAAGGCTTAGGGCTAGAGTTTAACCAGTCCTGATCAAGTGATTAAATTCAAATCAGTATAAAGACACAAAAAAACAACATGAAAAATAACCAATGTTTGTTGTTAACAGTTGAGGTTCCTTAACATTTAAAAAAATACTAATTGTGGACGTCAGCGTTTCCCTTTTTCCGGTTTTAACTGATTACCAGACTCTTAATTTGGACAACAAGAAACTTGTTTCTAACCATGTAAATCGGGTTTTTGTTTTCTTCTTTCTTTTTACTTTCTTTCTATATGATTTTTCTTTGTAACTTTCCTGGTTTTCCCTGGTTCATCGTCATCTCTGCCATTAACATCTTTAACTTTGCCATTTAATCAATTTATGGGGTCCATTTTGGAAACCTTATCTTGTCATCATCCATTTCTTGGATTGAATGTACCTTCGACTGATTATCTTGGAAAATTTAACGTGCTATTATTGCCTTTATCTTGTTTACTCATTTTCACAGATACCATAATTGTTGATTACCAGGCTATACAATAAATAAATGGAATGAGAAATGAGAGAAAGCAGATAAAAGAGAAACTATTGTTCTCCTCTTCAAAAAGGTACACTTTTCTTATGATTTTTTACCTTTTTTGACAACAAATTACGCTATTTGTTTCACCATCTTTTACAATGCAAGCTGAATTTTCATCGTAAGTTCCTTTAACTATTCATTCATCAGTATAAAAGGAAAAATACTTTGACTGTAATGTATCTTTTCATCTGACAATGGCGAGTCAAAAGAAAAGATTGTTGCTTTCATGAAAAAGAGGATCATGAAAAGTAATGACAATAGCAACAAGAAAATTGTGAAAATATTAAATTTACACTGAATTTTCAGGATACAAGAAAAACTACAATCATGATCGTAAATTCTGGTTACTAAGTAGAATTAAAATTACGATTTTGTCAATCATTTCGTAAGTTCTCATTGAAATAGTTTCAAATCCAGAATGACAACCAGAAAATAAATCCTCCGAGTTACATTGAAAAAACCAATGTCAAAATAAAAATTTTTATGCAACTTCCAATTAAAGTCAAATGAAATTACTTTGGGAAATAAAATTAACAGTTGCCGTACAAAATTTGATTTTCCGATAAAGCTTTAGTTTCGAGTACTGGTAACAGCTAAAGAACCTCGTTTTTGTCCTACAGCGATGATTGATGCACATTAACAATTTTTGATTGAACAGCTCTCTTAGTTAACGACCTCAAGGCTTTGCATCTCAATATACCAAGAATCACAACAATTACAAATACTATTCTTTGGCCAATTATGATCTTTAAATTTGCACTATTAATATAACATGATGTGATCTTGAATGACCTCATATTTTCTTATATTTCAGGGCATATTTGAAGTTAATAATTGGCCAAGAATTGTGTTTGCTCTGAACACTGTCATTCTTTGAAATTAGTAAACAAACATCAGCAATAAACAGGTGACGATGAACCAAATTAACAAAACCAGCAAACCAAAGCGAGAAGTTATTGTCCATAGATCGGTAGATGACCTCAAATTGATAGTAAATGGCAGGTCTTTCCACATCATCTGGTCCTATTCAATTATCATATTGAAAAGTGATTCTTCTGGTTCTCGCTCATAATCCACTTGTCTCTTGACTCTTGGGGCTGTGAGAAACTTGAAACTAGTTATCATGCTACATGGATACAGTTAATTAATTTATATATTGAGTACTTTGTTAAATTTACCTAGTAATTATAAATTCATTGACGATCTTTTAAAACAATCAGCACACTAACTGCTCCAATTTTGTTCTTGTTGGTTGATTACACCATCCAAGCGTCGAGCCTGTGGAGTGTTTGGAAAGTTGAGAAGAGTTAATTTCCTTTGTCTTTAATCATAATCAATTCAAATCACGGTGTCAACACGTTCTTTACTTACTTGAAACAATTAATTGATGGTTAATTGAAAAAAAATGAGCACTAAAACACCACATAAATGAGATACAAACGAAAAACGGTGAACTCCATCTTTGACCCTTTGATGCAACAGCTGATTCAAAGTAACCATTTTTGCGATCGTATGTTCAATGTTAACCGTAAATTAATATTTTTATTTATACTATTAAACTATAATAATTGAATGTTTGACCTTAACTTTCTCTTTTGGTCTTGATAAAAGTTTAATTAATTCTTGAAACTCGAAGTTGATCAGAAAGTTAGCGAAAGCAGAAAAGGCGTTCTTTTCCAGTTATTCAACCAGGAAGCATCATGTAAGGATTAAAAGACAGAAACAAAAAAAGTTACTTACTCCTTCTTCTTCTGATTATTTATCTTCTCCATCATAACCATCATAATAACCATCATCATGATCTTACTTTCCGGATTTGCCAGTCTGGCCTCAATGTCATTCTCAATGAAAAGCCTTCCTTTCATCATCATGTTCAACCCATTATGCAAGTACCTTGAAGCTCACTGATCCTGGTTAACCTCTAAAGCAACCAAATCTTCAGGTTATTTCGTCTCATTTTTGATTCCAATTAATTACTTTTTCTTTATCTTAAACTTGATTTAGCATTGGTTTGCTTATTGGCATTCACCAAATAAATCGAGCAAATTATCTTTTTCCTTTTCTCATGCTCGATAGATACAAAGATGCTACACGAAACCGGTGCAACCTTAACAATAAAATCTCATGTATTCAAACATCAATTCATCTTTCATTGAATAATTTGCTTTAAACGAGGTCAACTTGGTCACCTTGGTCAGATGTAATTTGCATTCAAAAGCCTGTGTAATAAACCATTTTGAATACATTGTATCTCAATCAAAGTTAACCAAAAATGGAAGTCCTCGATAAAATAAAGAGTTTGACTGCTTGGCTTAACAAGACTAACTCAGTTTAAACAGCAGTTTATGATCATCTTGTTTTATAAATTGTCTCGGGATTATTGTGCTTTTATTGATCCAATCATTAAACGCGCTTTGAGCTAACAATGTTAGTCTTATCAAGCCTTTTCCTAGCCTAAAAATTTGCAAAAATTGATATTTTTCATAATCGGTAAACATAATCTATGTCATGTAATATTCAAATTGTTAGTTTCAAACATTTTTAGATACGGCAATTATTGGCTTATTAACCTGAGTTAAGATAAAAAATCAAAGCAGAAATATATTTTCAGTTTTAAATGGTTAATTATTAATTAACTCGGAAGCTGTGAAAGATCCAACCGATTAGATAAACCTTTGACTACCTAAATTTATTGTTGAAACTGATTCAAAGTTAGATTGTGAGAATATTGCTGATGATGTATCTATTAATGAGTTGATTACGGAAATATTAATAAATAATCAATTTACACTTTTGATGTTTTATAGCTTTACACATCCTCCATTGTTATAAACTTGAACATGATGGTTTATTCCATTATTACATAATCTCTTTAAAAACTATGAGAAACTTGAACGATAAAATATTGTATGTCGAATAAGGTGTATATATTGGCCTTCTGCAAGCCAGCAATCGGATAATTAGTGAAGTTGATTTATCCTTTCTCTATAAACTAACTAGGTCAGACGATCGCTCGCCAAAATCGGAGCGTCAGTAACGAATTGAATATTTTTTATTAGATTTAACAAAAAACGAAACTTAACTTCGAAAAAAGTCGATGCATAGTTTTGGTTAATGAATAGATTCAATTTATGAATTGGGCATCGAATGTATAATTCCTTTGCCACTATACATGTGGGGTTTTATTCAATATTTGTTTACTTTAAAACAAGTAAAATATTTTGGTTATAAAGATTGATAGCTGAGGTTTTTTGGGTTTACACTGAGAATACTTTCCCTGTCTATTGGGTGAGTTTGGATGAATGACTGAAGTTTACGACTGAAGGTGCGAAACGGGAATTTATGAGAAGTGGCGGAAATGAGATCAATACAAATGATAGGCAACAAAATTAACTTGAAATTACATTTAATGAACAGTCTAAGAGACCACAATATTTTCTAACTTTACTCATTGAGCGATGACGTCCGATTGCCTTACTTTTTTCTTGCTCTTCTTTCTAGAGCCTAAAATATCGATCTGCCATCTTGTTGATGTTAAAACATCAACCCATTGTTATACAGAGAAAAAGACGGTGAAGCGAAAGAAGATTCAACATTTCCAAGACGATTTTGTCGTAGTTAGAGCTATATTTTGATGACTATTATGATAATGATGTACGATCTACGATGATGTATCTTTTAGAAATTGAATCGAATATAACAATAATTTTCAAATGAACATCAAATGACCTTTAAAGTCGAAGGGAAAAATCCCGAAAAATGACGTGTGATGACCTTGAAAAGTTGATCGTTTCACTGTCTCAATATTTTCTGGCTAAGTGTCAAGTATCAAGTTTCTATGGTGTTTCATTCGTTAGATATCTTGTACACAGTAAAACAAAAAGTGGATTTTTGAAAAGGCATATCTGAGTTAAAATCTTCACTTCGTTTCACTACGCTCCGATAATTATGTTAAATCACCTATAAATTTTCATTGGCAAGAAAATTTAATTGATCTATGATAAAACATTAAAAGCCATTAAAGTTAAGATGCTTAGTAGGTATTGCCACAAAGTTAGACTCAACAAAAATAAAGTAACTAAATAATAATAGGATTGACTACCAACTGCTATAAAACGAACAGTCATGGTTGATTATTACATTCTAGTGCATAGATCATACTTTATAAAACAAATCATTTGAAAATTCACAAGTTTGAGGCATGTTCAGAATTTTCTAACATTTTGCGCAATTGATAGTTGCAAGCAAATATTTCAGCAGTTCACTGTTTGATTTCTATGAAAATACGCAGAAAGTAACAGTAATTTCGCCCGTTTCCCTGTTTTTTATCAAGAGTGTAGAAAATACTCTAATATTTTTCTATTGTTAATTTGTGTATACTTTGTTACATTTGGATATATTAATTTCTCATAGAAAATGTCTTTAGTCTATGATCTTATCGAAGCCAAATTGATAGTGCAAAATAGTCAACTTTCCAACGAAGAAAAGTTTTTTCTGCATTCTTTTTTTGAAAAAGTTGAGTGTTTGCTCGAGAATTTAAACTATAAAGAAGAAATCGCAGTGGATTCTACAGCTGCTGACAAGAAATAGTTACGGTAAGTTTTACAAATCACTCATTTGAGCACATACAGATTACATCAACAACTTTCGCTTGTATTTGACTGAATTTTCTCTCTGCAACTTCTAGGAAATCTTTGAGATTTTTATCCATGTATCATTGAACTTTCGCTGATGTCACACTCATCGTCTAGGATCGATTATTTTCCAGATAAAAAAAGAATCGAGATTATGTGTGTAGTTTATCAGATAATTAGTTGTACTCTACTTCATTTTGACTTAATACGAACTAAAATTGTAAAATGAACACAGGAACAATTGTAGAACCAAATTCAGACAAAAAATGACAAATTAGATTAAAAGATGCTTAATTCAACTTTTGGGTCGTTTCCGTTTATGTCTTTCGCTGTTTGTGCGCCATTTGAAAATTCTTTGTTTATTCAAACTAATTCAATTGTATAGATGAACAGATTTTATATAAACAAAATCATTGTTCTTTTTTTACTTTTTTTTGCCAACATGCCATTATATCCAACATTTAATGATTTAAAGCCTTAATTCGTGTGTTTAGTCATTAATTGTTTTCTAATAATGACAATTAAATGAAGATGAAAGTCTGAGTTGACCTGTTGCCTTAGATTATTTACAATTCAGAATAGAGTAGAAAAGGGAATAAAAACTTAGATAAGTAACGAGTTGATGAGTAAATTGCTGTCATTTTATCAAAACACCTAACCAAATTCAGTTGAAAATTTAAGATGTTCAAATGTGATATTTAACATTAACAAAACTGTAAGTGAAAAACTCGCGATTAAAGATGGATTGTTCAGATTTGATAGTCTACATCCAAAAGGTAAGCCATCTGTGAATCTGAGAAAGCCATAAGTAACTGTTTTGGACTGTGATTATAACTTTTGTCTCTTCTCTCGACCAGTCAATTTTTCCAAAATTCGTGTTCGTCTTCCTAGCCTTAAGTTACTCCAAATACCAATTTTCAGAAGGAATAATAGCAACTCAATTCATCACCAATGGGCACCAAAATGGACCCTTTGTCCCGGAATCTCCAGTCAGTTACATATTTGATTCCAAGTTATTAAGCCACCCATTAACGGCAGCTGATTTGTCAACAGTTGGTTCAGCCAGTTTTTTTCAAGATGATAATGTTCAACAAATGATACCATTGCAAGATGAGGTGGGAAAGACAATTGCCAAACAAATATTACAATCATTTCAAGTGAGAGATGAAGAATCTGAAGAAATTGATTCAAATCAAGATGGCCAAAGTGGAAATGGCGGGTTTAAAATTGTCCAAATGAAAGATGGTCTTCCCAAAGGAGCAATTTTAATCTACCGAGATGTCGATGGTAAAGATGCTGGTTCAATCTTTAAGAGTCTGGGTAAAACAAATGAGGTTAATAAGTACAATAGTGATGACGATGATGAAAACATTGGATCCATTGAATCTTCCAAACCAGGAACCTCTTTGATTAAAAAAATAATCAGAGGTGAAAATGGCGAGTTGACTGAAATTGGTTGGATTGAAGATGGTGGCCACAAAAAACACGGTTGGAAAAATGTATACCATAAAGATGAGTCGGGAGATTCCAAACCTAAATTTAATTTCTTCAAGAAGAAGGATTGGAAAGCAAGATTTAAGAATAATGAAAATTTGTTGAAGAAACATTTTATGAAAAAGAAGAAAGGTAAAAATCAACGAAAAAAACGTCTTCTTAAAAGCAAAGTGAAACCTGAGGAAGATCGAGATAATGACGACAGAATACCGATCGGTAATGGAAACAGGATTCCTCAGATCCTTTGGAGTTATTTATCAAACCAGAATGGACAAGATAATCTACCGATAGAAGAATTGAAAATATCCAAAGTTTAATTTTAAACTTGAGTCACCATTTCTGATTTTTATATTAATACCAAGGCTTATTATGAATAAACGGTGATGAAAAAATAAAAGAGTTGACTAATTTATCATTTCACTCAAAGTTGTATTTTTTATTCATTTTCCACAACTTTCATCGAAGATTTGTTTTGAATTTGAATTAAGAAATAAAATTATGAATAGAAGTAATACAGAAATGAAGATAATGGATTAAATCAAACAAAAGTAGAGTGATAATGAAATGAGAGTCAGAATGAGTTAAAATGAATTTATAGATAAAAGAAAGTAAATGGAATAAAGAGAAAAGGTGAAAGATTGGCGATAATTTGGTAGCGATTTTGTATCGTTTTTGAACTCTACAAGTTAGTTTGGTTCAATTTAGTTGTTGAAATTGTAAGGTGGAGGACGAGTATACATATGAGGTGGGGAAGTTGCTGAGGTTATCCAGTTTTCTTCAGAGTGTGGTGCACTAGGTGCAGATGAGTTTTGATACATTGGTGGGTTGCGTCTAGCTTCATAAGGTATATCGGTTTGTTTTACGACTCTGTAGATAAAAGAGTAGAAAATTAATTATTAAAAAAATGTCAAGAATTAAGATTAAATTTCAACGATTAGCTGCTCAATTTTTAATACATACTGTGCCAAGGGAATGTCATCTTCTTCAAAATTTTCCAAAGTCACATCACTAAATAAAAAAATGAAAGTCATTAATATGAGTCAAAAAGGATATAAATGTTAGTAAATTAATGGCAAATTTTTGGCTCCACTTACGCGTCTAAATCGAGATGACGACGAGCTTTGGGTCGTTTTAATTTGCGAAATAAATTAGCCAAAATTGACGCACTTAGAGTGGCAGGTAATAATAAAAGAATTGCTGATCCCATACTAAACCAGTATCCATTCTATAAATAGTAATGAAAATACAAGAGTTATTAATCACGAGTCGTTTAAGAAATGACATGAAAAAATAAACTTACATATGGAAGGACAATCTCTTTACAAATAGCAATTGTTGTTGCGTTAATGGCTCGACTTACAGGTTCACATCTACCAAGTTGACTTTCAACCTAACATGAGATGAAAAAAATTAGATTTATCAAAATATGGAATAAATGATTGAAAAACAAAATTAAGTTTGATACTAACCTGATCAAACACATGCTGAGCATACTGGTCAATTAATGCTCCTAAATCATTAATAAAGTGTTCAGCATCTTCTTTAATAGCATTTTTACCATTCTTTTCAATTAAGTATTGTGCACTCTTAGCTTGCTTTATTAGGATTGTAAGAGCATCTCGAATTCCTCGGCTTCCATATGAAGATTTGTCTTTAATTTTTTGAGCTGCTCTATTCAACTTGGATAACGAATCCTGAACTTCTTTCAGCTGATTATGATAACCATCCAATATGATGCCAATATCTGCCAGCTCTGCGCTATAACTTATTTGTGATGTCGGTAGTTTTTTGGCCTCTGCCTTAAGCTCAATTGAAACATTATGCAAATCCAAGGGGGTAATCTTTTGATACATTAAGTTGGAAAAAGATGAAAAATTGAGGTCATCTAGATTGCTGTCTTTTAACCTTTCCAGTAAAGAGGTGGCTTTATGTGTGAGTATAACAATTGAAGATGGGTCAAAGTTAACATTATCAAGAAGACGCCTTAATCGAGCTTCAATCTTGTATCTGCCCTTAAATTCAAGTACATTACTTAAATTAAAACCAGCGATAATCTTATTATTGGGCAATTGGATGGAATTGTATTTATTTGGTTGTAAAACATTGTATAAGCTGGAATTTTGATGACAACGTGCGATAACATCAGCAATGTTGGGTTTAATTCCTCTGATCAAAGCAACTTGATCAATCGATTTACTAATTGTTCCATCGTCTAGTTTTTTCTGTAAAATAGCCATCAATTGACGGGTTTGTGGTTCTTCAGGATGTTCAAGGTAATAACAGCCAACTCTATCAACTACCGATCCAGTAATGAAAAAAATTATAGTAGCTAGCATTAAAATTGCAAAAAGCAGGAAAACATGACAGATTCCAAAACGGAAAGGACAAGCGGTGGGAGGTTTAACCCGACGGCTACGATATTCATGGTAAGTGGGTTGTTTTTTACAGACACCGCATAGTAAACCAATTGAATAGGCCAACATAATGGTGAAAACAAGTGTTGTTCCTCCAAGGCAGCCAAGATTACGATAAACATCATATTTAATGAGAAACTGTGAGCCAACATCAATATTGTGTTTACCATTTTCAATATCTTCATCTGGCAGGTTAAGAAGATTGTTAATGTCATCGGCAGTGGAAGACAAATCGCGTCCCACTAAACGAATCTGCTTCTTAATTTCAGGTATTGTACCATTGACGGCTTGTTGAATTTCAAAGCTAATACGGTCAAAAGAGCTTTTCCCTTTAAGTACTTCATTTACAATTCCAGCTTTGAGAAGTTGTGAGATATTTGATATAACCGGAGACAAATCAGGAAGATTATTCAATTTAGCTGAGATTTGGAATCGCGATAATTTATTTCTGTACTTTTGCTCCAACTCAATGCAAATGGGATCACGACAGTTTTTCAGCACATTTTCAAGACTCTGTAATTGAAACAAAAGAAGGTAAAGTTAGAAAGAGATGAAAAAAAGAAGAAAAGACAGAAAACTTGTTGAACTACTGT
The DNA here is from genome assembly GCF_039701765.1 of Tetranychus urticae. NCBI lineage: Eukaryota > Metazoa > Arthropoda > Arachnida > Trombidiformes > Tetranychidae > Tetranychus > Tetranychus urticae. The sequence continues at coordinate 14,650,414 of NC_142958.1, read as the reverse complement.
ACATGATCAATTGAAGGTAAAGAAAGAAGAGTCCAAATTACAGTTATAATGACTTAAGGCACAACTCATTAACTGATGATTCTGAGTGCTATCATTAACTACCATCAGGATGATCGTCAAAACAACATCATCCGCAAAGATCAGATCAGGTCAGAAAAGAGGTAAAACGAGAATAATTCATTTGAAGGCAAAAAAACCTATCCTTTTCAAGAACAACTATTAACAGCTTTAATTGCCATTGACTATTAGCAGAAAACTGTTTTTGTAAATTATAACTCTTTATCTGATTGAGGTTTGATTTGTTTTTTTCTGTTACTTTTAAGTTCAATATAATAAAGTTATATATCAGACAGTAGTTATAATCTTAATTGATCCTGATTGTTTATTGTCAAGTTGAGTAACGAGAAATAATGGTTAACTAATGACGAGTGTCAATCAATAGGTTTCAATAAATTGATGATTATTGATATGAAAGAACATTGAATTGGTAAAAAATCACAGTTAACATTGAGGTCACTGAATTTTGTATAAATCAATGTGGAAATCGGAAGTTTGATTAGCTTTGTGTAGGTTGTTATTATAAATGATTGGATAAAATAGTCATTAAAATTGAATTTTTGAAGCAAACAATGAAATTAACAAAAAAGACAATTGGCTAATAAAATGACAGTCAAATGATCATGTTCAGTTTAATCAGATAAATTGATTGCAATTAACTTCTTACTTTTCGCTTGTTTTCCAATCCAACAGCAATTCGTTGAACATCATTCTTGAAAACCGCCATATGATCAGACAGTTCCGTTAAATCGCGATGAATGTCATCCAATTCTGAAAGTAAAAGATGAATAAAAAAATGTTATTGCCTAAAAGTAATTGATATCGATCATAATTAAAGAAAGTCTTGTGAATGAAATTGATCGGAGAAGGAGATGAAAAGAAATTAAATTAAATTGAAAATTGATAGAGCCAGATTCAAGGATAAATTTAGCTTTTTCAAGAAATCATTTTTTAAAATTATTGATTTGATTCATTTTTTCATTCACATTTGAAGTCAAGCTAAAGGTAAATGTCATCATTCAAGCTTGATATTTGTAATTATTTAAAGGGTTAAACATTGATTTTCAACTGTTTGTAAAGAGAGTGAAAAGTTGACAAACATTTGAAAAGGTCAATGGATTAATCTGGACCATGAATGGCTGTATAAAGTTAGATGAAAAGTAACAGTATAATGGATACAAGAATCACGCGTTTAAGATTACGATTGTTTCAATTAAAGACATTTGATTATTTGATTTCACTCTTCAATCAATAGCAAGTCTCAATATCAAGCTATCAATTTTCTCGCTGCCAATGCTAAAAACAAACTTGAAAACCTTTTTTCAATGCTTTCATTTATTATTGAATTGATTTGAGTTGAGGCCAGGAACAAGGCCAAGATTCTGAAACCTCTGAACTCTAATAGGAAATCAACATACCAAATTAATGGTCAAACTGAGATGTGAAATGAATTATTGGCAATTCATTGATTGAAAAGAATGATTTATTGTTGCGAGACAATAAAAAAGGTGAAGAGAAATTTTTCAAACTTAACAACTCTTTCTTCCTCCATGCTTCACACAATGGAATAAAAGTTCAACAGATTATTTGGAAGATAAAAGTTGATGAAGAAAAGTGTAAAATTGAATAGCACTTGGTGAACAAGCAACTTGAGTCTATGTTGGCAGATAATTATGAAAGACTGTTCAGTGAAGGGCTAAAGATTGGCTAAAAGAGAAGCAGAAATGAATTGAACGCCCAGGCAAATGAAAAGGTTGATAATGAGCTCAACAAGGGGTTTGATAGAGCTAGAGGCGCACCCAAGTACCAGGTTCAACTGTATTTGCATGAAAAGTGCTGTTCATCACCATGAAAAAAATAAACATTGTTTTCCATAACCCATTATTATTGTAATAAACAGAGTTATAAATTGCTTCATGAAATAGACGAGCATTTTTCACTTGTAAGCTATTTAAATCAATTAAAGCTTGAGGTTTACATTGGTTTAGTTCCCCCTGAAAATTGAACACAATTCAACACAAGAGTTCAGCCATCAATGATAAACAAATCTTAGATAAATAAATAGACGATAAATTTTGGATGAAAGATTAATTGTTGTTATTTGTATTTGATTTTGTGAGATGATTATGTCAATCAATTGAAGAGCATTTCTGTTTATTTTGACGGTAATGCAGCTTAATTCAAGATGAATAGACTCGATCATTTATTACAATTATCAATATCCAAGTTAATTGTGATTGAATGACATAAAATGCTCTCAAGATTTGCTTAAACCTTATACAAAGTAAGTTGATTAAATAGACAACAGATGACTCTTGACTACCTTTAAATTGTGATTTGAATCAACAATCTTTTTTTCACATTCATTTATTGTCAACAAAAGATTCAGTGAACCATTCAGATTTTAAAATGTTCACACCAACATCATGATTGTTAGTTTAAAACATATGAGAATCAAGGAGAAGAGTTGACTCATTCATTCAGTCTTTTCAGGGTCAGAATTTTAAATCTAAAGACAACCTTGCAGGATAGACATTCAAATTCAAGAAGATCAAAATAGTCAATTGATAATCAATCATGTTAATCACAAAGATTTTTACAGTCAAAGGACTCCAACCATTCGTTTAGGAATAAAACAGAGTTTGTTTTGAAAGATATTTAGCTAATGATTAAAATTCATCCAATGATTAGCTATTAGCTGAAAAATATAGACTTCAAAAACGCAGATTGAGTTGAAATTGGTGAAACAGGAAACTGATGTTAATTTGGTGGAAGTGTAAATTGAAATTAATAATTTTTATTGCTAATCAGTTTCAACAGATTCATTTTAAACAAGCAACTCCGAGTCTAGTAACAGATTCAGTAATTATGTGAAATAAACACAGAAATGACTGATTGATTGTAAACCTTGATTATCGTGGAAACGAGGAAATCTTGGAAAAGGATGAAATTTTGAAACAAACATTTTTTACAAAAAAATTGTAGGAAGAGGAAGAAAATAGTGAAAATATAAAAATCAATAGATAACCATTTCATGTTAGCACAATTAAAAGTGAAATTGAAAAGATTGTAAAAATTGTCAGATGAAAAGATACATTTACAATGAGCAAACACGATGAACAAAAAATGAATTCAGAGTCAGACCATTGAAAGGTTAAGAAAGTCAATTAAGGTGTAAAGCCGTTTGACATAATGAAAAGAGGACAAACGAGACAAAAGGATGGTCAGAATGTTTTGTAGAAAATATTTCCATGCAAACGACATGAGAATTTTTTAGAGGCGAAAAAAGCATGATGAGTTAAATAGAAGGAAGGAAATTTAGAGAAATTATTAAGAGGAAAAACAAACGATCCAGTAAAAGACATTATGATAAGCATTGAAAAAAGCATATTCAACGCAAGGTTCCTTTAAAGCTACAAGTAATTCAAGAAATGAAAGGTTTATGCAAGAAAGAAATTATTTTGCATAAGTTTGACCGGAAGTTTTCGTGCGGAACGAAAAAAAATCAAGATTAATTTTAAGAGGTTACTCAGATCATTATTTGTAATAACATTTTTTTTCGGATTGGACAATGAATTAATCTTTGAAACTCATGCATTAACAGGTCGACTATCATTTGAAGGTAACTCTTTTTTTGACCGAAATTGGGTTTTCAAGAAACATGACATTGGATGGTGCAAAAGGATGAAGGAGGGAATCAAGGATGAATTTATTCAAGTGATGAATTTTCAACGGTTCTAGAGATTGATGATAATCCTGTTGAGAAGAAGCTTCTTATCTTGCAAAAAAAGCAAGAAAGTACAAAGTAACCATTTTGTTACAGAGTTGACAGATTGACTAGAAGTGCTGGTGAGTTAGTTTCTTGGTGTAAGTTACAATTGAACTTGAAGGAGGTGGAGGAGGAAAAGCAAGATGATAATGATGATGATTAAATAGAGGAATCTGAAACCAGAAAGTCTGACAGTTGAGTCAACAATCAAGAACCAGTGTAACAACTTGAGAAAATATGAGTAGAGAAAAAAATGAATGCACGAAATTGAAATAAGAAACAATGAAAACTACATTTCAACGTTTTCTTAATTTAGTCAGATGAAGAGGACAGAGACACAGAAAGATCAAGTAAAGATGTGAACCAAATTTTTTTCACCTTCAATAGTTTTTTCAGATCATTTAGGTTATTCATTGGAAACACTAGTGGGTCAGAAGTGACTAATTGGATCAAGTTTCAGGACATTCAGAACTAAATCAATTAATCAGAAAATCAAGCTTAATTCAATTTATTTCTAGTTTTTTTCACTTGTTCTTCACCACTAAATCAAGTCAGATTGTCACAGAAATTATTTTTGATTTCAAATATCTAATTTAGATATTAAAAAAATTGAAACACCAAAAAATAGATAGAATTCAGAAGAAATTCAGATTTCAGGGTTGAGTTTAGTTGGTCATTTTAGTCGGCATTGATTTGGTACAATCATTTATCATTGCAAGGATTTGATTTTTCTTGAGAGTCTTTTACAGTTTGTGAAAAGTTGTTTTACTCAAATTGCTCAACAGTTGTTTTCATGAAACAGCCAAAACTCTGAACAATTGATAAACTCAATTAACAGCAAATTGAACAGGTTGCCAATGCCTACAATTATTGAACTGTAGGTAACAAAGATGAGTTCAACCTGAGTTTCGTGCAAATAAAAACAATCAATTGAAAGTTATTGCAGATAAAATATTACAGCAATTTTTTGTTGATAAAATAGACTGAAAATAATGTAACTGCAACAATTAAGAGTAAAAAGTAGTTCAAAATTAACAGAAAGGGAACATCGTTGTTCAATAGAAAGCTGAGGATAAATTATGGGTCAACATTCAATTGCATCAAGTTTTCATCTCTAAATTTCCTGACTTAAAAAATGATCATTTGTTCATTATTTGAATGGTGAAAAAAATGTCAACAATTAAAGCGGTAAAACCAAATTTTAAATGATTCATTTTTCTTCATCAAATGAATGAACAAAAAGTCTTTTGCATTTGATGACAATTAAGTACATCTTTATGACGTTCATTACAACCTAATGAAGAGACTGAAAAGAGCAACAAAAAAATGAATTATCAAGTTTACATAAAAACGACTAATCAAAAGAGATTAATTCAGATTAATGTTTGACTACAATTGCAAATGAAGATTTGAATTGAAGAGCAAACAAATCAAGGTGGTTTGATGAGCTCATTGATTGGAAATTGATTGGAACAAAATGTAAGGTTGAACTGAAAAAATCGCAATCATTTGAAATATATGCAAACAAGGAAAAGATTGGAGAAAAATTATGGAAATGTTTCCCTCATGAGTAATAATCTAAGTTCAATATTGATTCAGATGGAACCTTGGTTTACAGTTGATGATCAACTAACCGAGTAACTAATGGACAAGAGTTAAATATCCATTTGTATTATTAAACATTTTTGCACAATAAATAATATTAAAAATCCTTTTGGTACACAAGTCATTATAAATATTATTTTTTGGACCATTCTGGTGACTGTGTCAACAAATAATAATGGGAGGTAAATTGAGGTGAAAGAAAGCGATTCAAATTTAAGTATAAAATATGATTTTCCAATGAGAAATTTGAATCAGTTCAATTTGAAAGTCTGATCAGACTGATAGTGACTTTGGACAATTTTAAGTGCAAAGTTGATTATAAAACAGTTTCAATTGGATTATTGATGACAATCTAAACAAGTTTTATTTTTGCTCTGTTGTTAAATTAATTTTGAAAAAATGACTCTCAACGTATATGGAACCATTGGTTTAATTGTGATTACTCTAGCCTTATATGCAGTTACCGTTGAAGGTAATTGTATGGCAGGAATGAGTAAAATGAATCCAATCAAGAAAGCTGGTGGAATTACATACAAAGACATGTGTGGTATGTAAATCAATAATTAATCAATTCAACAACTGATCATCTTATTTTGTCCAAAGGTAATTGTAAGTTGAAGGTAAATCAAGCTGATATCAAGGCTGCAATTGAAAAAGGAGGTAAACCATTGTTGGATAAAATTGCAAGCTTGTTGGATTGTAAAGAGGTTTGTAAAAATTATTTTTTTAGTGAAAAGGTTATTTGTTTCTAATTGTGATTATTTAATTATCTAGAAAACCGAATTGTCTGAAGGATTGCTATCAATTTTTGCGACTTGTTTGGCTAAACTGCAGGATGGTAAACCAATGTGTGAAAAAAACACCTTCGATGACTTTAGCCAATGTGCTCAAGACGAAGCAAAGGCCAAGGATATCATGAGAAAAGCAATGGCTTGTTGTAATAACCCTGGATTCGTCGAAATATACAAAATCGTAGAATGCCTCATTCTTGAAACAACGGTAAGTTCATGATAAATCAGGGTTAAAATTATCGATGGCCAACTATCAATGGTTACAAAATTTGAACCAATTTAGTTAAGAAACTAACAAAAGCTTTCAATGCTTTGAATCAACTTCAATTGCAATCCTTTTCAACTTTTAAATTATCATTGATAAATGGTTAAGCAATTTGATATTTCAACCTTCAAGTATTTAACGTAAAATTGAGTTGAATTTAGAATTGAAATTCTAGCTTCAATCATCTAAATTTGATTTTTTTGTAATTCTTGTTTTTACTCTTTAACAGGGTGGAATGAAGGAGAAAAATTTGATTGGCGATAAAACAATGGCGGAATGGAAAAAGGCTAAACTCCAGTGTGAAGCTGCAATTAGTGGCCATAAGGAGTTACACGCTCTTTTGCTGGATTACTTTAAAAATTGTGGTTAAACGTTTTCGGAAATAATCTCTCAATAGGTTCAATATAGATTCGATGAAAAGTGCTAAAATAAATCGAACTATTTTTCAATGGAAAAAACTTAAGGTGCAACATTTTCTCAGAAATTTGATAGGTAAATAATTTGATATCAGGTATTGAATTGAAAATAAGTGATTCAACGGAAAGGTTACCAAATAATTGTGACAGAGGTAATTTAATCGAATCAAATTGTATAAACTTTGATAGATAATAAATTATTTATGGACAATTGAAAAGTGAACGAAAAGCAATCAATGACAATGTAATTGTTTTGGATACAGATGATCTTATAAGGCAAACAGAATGAAAACACATGAAATTAGCTTTTTATCGCAAACTTTGTTGCTACTTTTTTACCTAAAATAGACAACTAATAATGAAGCTTTATGACAATTTTGTTTGATTAGTAATTTAAGTTGGAAGATAAACAGTTAGTAACAAAAGATATACTCATCAAAATGAATTGTCATTTGCAAAAAGTTGACGGAAACTGTTTCTGAAAATATAATAACAGAAGGTTTTGAAGAGGGGAAAGAATGAAACAGAAAATGTGTTTTTTCATATTTCATGATAGAAATGGTTGCTTTTGAATTTAAATATACAATCCTGAAGTCAACAACCAAGAAAACAAAAACCAGAAGTAAAAAGTTGCCTGGGAACAAGTTAATTATTTAAAGTTTAAGAAGAAACTGTAAATTGAGAAGGTAATCTTAAATCATCCATGAACCAGGGTAATCAAATTTACTTAAATTAAAAGCAATAAGAGATAATGATGAAAGAAGAAGAAAAGGGTGGAAAGTAAATAAACATGAATAAATGAATGAGACTATCCATGAACTTGAGAATCAAATGTGAATGAAAAAGCAAAAATTGTTTCAAAGTTGGGTACAAGTTTGATCAATTTGAACGTGATTATCAATAATCTGGTATAATTTAAGAGTCTGGTTAACTGTAATAAAAACGTGTTATGAATTGATGAAAATTAAAGCAACAATTTGGGTGTAAATAAAAATTGCTTTGAATTGTGTGAAAAGGATCAGTTTAACTCACTTGAAACAATTGCGGTCAAGTTTTCCAATGAGATGGCCTTTGTGTGTTGAGCTAAGCGATTTTTAACAATTATACCACTTCTATCTAGACTATTGTCCAATTCTTGTTCGAGTTGGCGAAAATTTGTTCGTAGAAGAGTGTTGACTTCAAATTGTGTCTTATTCAAGTACAATTTAATGTCATCCAAACTTTGGTTGAGTGTTCGGGGTAATTGGTTAACACCGTTGTGAACATATTCGTTTGTAACAAAGGCGCAGATCACAAAAAAAGATACCAACAAAAGGATTATGAAAAGTGTAATACTACAGATTGATCTTGAACATGAATCTAATCCTTTCTCAATCTTATACTTGGGTTTCTTTTTCTTTGCTTGATGACCTGGAGAACCAGCGCTCGATGAAGATGAGGTGATATACAGAACTGGGTCTCGGTTGTGAGTGTGTTTGGCACGTTGATTGCTTGATGATATTTTACAGCAACAGCAGCATAGTAAAAAACCTAGTAATGGCACAATGATAGACAAACATATTGCTATGGTTGAGGTGAGTATTATACCCCAAAAATGAGTGAAAAGCTGAAAAAGAAGGAAAAGAAATGAAATTAGAATATGGTCAGCATAGGTAAGAATCGAGCGCAAGTAAAAGGTGTACTTGAATGTTACAGTTTGAAAACAATTGATGCATCACTTGAGCAAACACCTCTTTGATTTGAATGATAAAAATTTCATGATTGTTCAATGATCAATCGAAATCATTATATTAAAACCTTTTTGTTTACGGTCAAGGTCAATAATGATTATTAAGAGTATAGTGAATAAGTGTGCTATTAAGACAATCATGAGTGACCAATATCTAACGATGGCTGATGTAAGACTGATGTAATCTCAACGGGTAATAAAAGGGTACACACATCAAGAGATGATCAATTGTTTGCCAAAATGTTGTTTACTTAATTGCTTCTCACCTTTAACTGGTTCTCCTTAACATGTTCCACAGGATTATCAAAAAGTTCCTCTTTAATGAACCCTGGAGGCATTCCTGGTGGCTGAATCCAATTCATTAACAATTGCGTTAAAAGATAAAGATGTTCCATTCCTTTAGCATGGAAACCAATGGAATTGTCAAACCACCATTTTGCTTGAGATACTTCAAATTTGGGCGAAATGAAATTGATATGAAGCCATGGTTGATCTAGATTGTCCTCCTCTGCTGACTTATCATCACTTGACCCAATAGAATCAATTTCATCACTCAACTCACGGCTAACGCTATATTTTATGACTGTTGTGCCAATTAAAAACCAAATCGTTAAACTAACGAGAGGATTCATTATTTTTGTAACAGGAAGTGGCTTGAAACTTCAATAGATATCATTAATAAATAGAGGAAAAAAGGATAAACAGTATGGAAAAGAAAAGACTTTAAATCTTTTCTAAGATGAGCAACTTGTGTGTTAGATGACGATAGATGAAACCAAAGTAAACAATAACTGATAAACACCAAAGTATGGTTAATCACATAATGGAATGATGGAATTAATTACAAGTTATGGTAAAGCAAAGGTTAATCCACTGATAATGAAGCCAGAAAAATGGAGATACAAGGAGTCAGGTCAGGGCCCTGGAATGGTGGTTAACAGATATTTACACATTTAAGATGAACACATCCTCACACTTTGGTGGCCCATAAAATTATGCTACTAATTTAAAGAAAGAAATGACCAATTAATTGATTGACATAACGTTATCCATAATGATAGATACATAGATTAATGAGTAAACACATTTTAAAACATAACATACCTAAAATGAATACAATTAAAGGAAGAAGTGAGAGAGGAAAAATTAAAGTACAATGATCTTTTACTGAAAGCAACAAAAAGCTTTAGTTAAACCCAGATGGGTTGAGCAAGAACTGGAGACCTTGCCATCTAGTGCGCTTTTAATGTACTAACAACGAAAAGGCTGAATGAATTGTATTTATCAGTTGTTCATTTGATTATTATTGTTCAATTAAGTTAATTTTCCATTTTTATACATAAGTAAACATTTAAATGATTGAGTAAAAGTTACTTTATTTCCATCTTTTCTTATAATAAGATTTAAATAACTTGATCATTTCATGCTTTGTATTGTTTCATTCAACATTGATCTTGATTTTCCATCACTGAATTAAACTCTTTTAAATCGTGTTTAAACAAATTCACTTTTGTTTCATCTCAATTCACTATATCGGGATTTCATGACCGTGACAAAAGTTTATTTTATACGCTTACTTTTACCATCCATGTTATCAGTTACGCCAAAAGTGTTTTATTGTAATACTATTTTTCAATTCGTTTGCAAATGATACTTTAATTACTTGACAATCTTTCAAAATTAAAGCTAATAATTAGTTAATAGTCAAGTTTAAAGGATGAACTGAGACAGTCAATTTGATACTCTTGTTTGTGAGACTGGGAAACAAAGAGTCGGATAATTTTTACAATTTTGAAATGATGAATGTTACATGTATTGATGTTATTGATGTTCATTGTTTATTAAGTTATAATTTGTGTGTAACCTTGAATAGATGGGTATTGTGTTTATGCATACAACATAATCTAAATGATTTGATTTGGATATTTAGTGTAGTCCAAGTCAAATAAATTTACAAGCAGACCATTTGCATAAAATGAGGTACAAAGGGTTGGTATTGTTAATGAAAATGAAGATAAACATGGTGACCAGTTGATACATTTTTGCGATTTGTCCGTCTCGATGTTAGTTAATATTCCATACATTATCTTTCCATTAAAACCAATTGTTGAAGTTAGTTCAGTCTAGAAATCAAAACATTGCCTCTTGTTTTCGTATTTGTCGCTCATCATTATTTCAGTCAGTATTACAGCAGATTCTTCAATACTCGACGGAAAGTTTATGAAATAAATAATTATTTAATTTAATTAATCAGGCGATTCAAGTGTCATAATCGGCATCATTATTTTCTTATGGTTCATTTTGAATCGACTCTTTTCACTGGAACCAGTCGCAGGATTGCCAGCAGAAACTTGATCAGATTCAATTGCACTCTGACTGCCATGGGGACTACTTAAACTATTGTTTTGTTTATTGAAGGAAATGTTTCCATACTCTCTTAAACATGGACAAACAGAGAGAAGAAAACTGCAAAAGTCTTTCCTCATGCCAAACCACCCTAAAAGTGAAGAAAAATAAATTAGAAAAGAATTCTTCGTAAAAAATTAGAAAAAAGAAACTTACATTGATTGTTTCCCTTACTATTGAAAGAGAGACAAATAAGAATAAGAAAAGCAAAATAGAGAGGAATACAAATCGTAAAGTAAGATGGTCTAATATGATCGATGATGGGAGCGTGAAGAAGAGTGGGTCGAAGAGGTGGGAAGGCGTAATCAGACGTGGTGTCCAATTTGTTGGAAAGTAGAACCAGAAAAATGAGGAGTGGAATAACCACTAAAGAGTAAGAAATGGCTGAATGTATGCTGGCTTTTCGTTGCTCTATGGCAACCTCAGGAGTTCTTAATAAAATTGCAGCAAATATGAGAGCATACAGGACAGCAATGATGGCGAGACACATTACAATCCAGAAAGGAACAAAAACAACTACCCAGGACCAATTAATAAAACGATCTAAACGAAGTGCAATGAAAACAAATTGAAGCACGTTAACTGCACAGAAAACTTCCAATTCAAAGGCACGATCATTTTTGAAGGCCCAAATACAAATGGCTGTTGAAAGGAGAGAAATAAATATCAACGGGATAAATGCCAGTATCCACATGTGTCTACCAGATTCGAGTTTATCACAGACAAGCAATTCAAACATAAGAAGTAATAATTGAAGAGATAAACTGATTAGCATAGATTTAAAGTGAATGTAGGATGATTCACTGAGCCTGTATTCAGGATTTTTAATCCATACTAAAGAGCCGATCACCGCACCAAGGATAACTAAACATTTCCAGATCCATAAAGGCATGAAAACAAGCCAATAGCTTATAGTTATGGTACCATCTAGTCGAAAAGCGAATAGAATGCTAAATAACAGGAGACAGGTGTATACCACGAAATTACTGAAAAAGATAAATTGAAAGAGTTTAAGCAACAAAGTCAGTTTTCTATGAAAGTATTGAGATGAATGACGGGTGTTTTGACGAATAATACGAAACAAAAAATAGATTATGTCTGCTTCAAATAAAGTTATAAATTCATTCAGGAAAAGTATTGAATAAACAGAAAAGTAAAAAGAGAGCAGCGCTTTTTACTAAAGCTATTCAACTAATACAATAACAGTTGCTAATCATAACCAGATGTAATTTTGTACAAAATCAATCAAGTTGTCTGTTTCACATGTTTTCTTAATGTGATTCTTTTCTTTCTTAAGCACAACGAGAATGATTGTAAATCGTTTCGAGAAGCGTCAAAGTCAAAACCAAACAATAACATCAATGAGATTTATTTTGTGTCGTGATAATCCGTACTGGTACTTACCTAGGATTGAATTCCTGTAGTAACTCTTGAAGATTCATTACCGGCCAATTTTATGTGTTAATTTTGGTTTGTTCTGAATTTTGGAAGTCAATACAATATAGATAAAATGTATTAGAAACTTATCACAATAGCAATATGTCAAAACATGGTAGGATAAAAGAATAATGATTTACCTTGCAAAATTGATCAACGTAGTATAAATAAAAATTGAAACAAAACCTTAACAATAAATTCGTTAAAGTTTCTTTAAAAAACGTCAATTTAGTCCATAATCAATAATTTTGTTAACTTCAATAATATTGAGAGACAGTGCTCGATAGAGGAAAAATCCATCAGTTCAGAATTAATGGATAAGAAACAGCTTGCTTCACAAATATAATGTTTTAAGACATTTGAGTAGATGACAAGGTTAACAAATAAGTAACCCACAAATAATTTATAAATATCAATTAATGTACAAATAATTAAAAAGGATCAACATGAAGTTACCAGAGATAGTCTGTGAATTTTCTGAAAACACTAGACATAAAGCCAGCCATTTCCAGTCAGCTGAGTTAAAGCTTGACTAAAGCCGGCTAAAAGAAGCTGAATCGTGCCAAACTTAAAAGTTGAACTGAAAAATGAAATTCCATTTATTAAAATCATCATAAATTGATTATTGAGTGTAAATTAATCTAATATCATTTGGAATTTTTGAGTACCCAGGGATTTTATCAAACAATTGATGTTGACAACTTACTAATCTCAATGTTAAACGCTTTGAAGGGCATTTTGGTGTTACTCCTTCCTAGTTAGTGCCATTTGGTGAACCTCGGAAAGGTTAGTATTGGTCAAACTTCCAGATGTCCATCAATAACATCATTGAATGAATCAAAAATTGAAACATGGAACTCAGTAATCTCTTAAGTGGCTCTTGCAAGTGATTATTGAGAATAACTTCAAGAGTGTGGAATGAACAAAGTCGAACTATGATTTATATTCAGATGATTATTTTATAAAATGCTTTGAATCCATGAATTTTGGTTGTGAATAAATAGAAAGAAATGTTTTTTTTCCACAGTTTTATTATAAAATAATAATCGATTGTTATTCTTGACAATCTATTGCAAAAAATACTTAGAGTGCTTTAATTTCAATATAACAATAATAAACAATCAACAGATTGAGGATCATAACAATTACAGATAAAACAGCTGAAAAAAAACAAACATCTTTATTCAAATTTAAATAAAATTTTATAAACAATTTTGAAGTCAGAGTGATCAAGGTTTTGTTAACCTTAATTTTTGTAACTATATTTTAGATTCAATGTAATTTAAAATCAATTACAAGAAAAGGTTTATTCCTTGTTCAGTTTGATCAATGAAAGGAGTTGAAAAACACTAAATATACACATTACAATATTGCTCTCAAATGGATTAAAGCTGATTGACTGATGTCTCATTTTTACCTTCCAATTGATTGGTGCTTGTTGCGAAGAAAAGAAATTATTTCCACAAATTTCAAAGGCTCCTAACAGTAATAAATTTCCGAGATTGATCTTTAAAAAAATCAAGGCTACAATGAGAATGTTGACATTCGAAGGGGTAAAGATAAAATCACGAATTAAGGACTGTGTTTCACCTGAGAAGAAAGTCTTCGGGTGAAGAAGATACTTTAGGAGCAAGAGAAAGTGATTTAGACCAATAATCATTTGCTATAGCTAATGCACCTCCTTGGACAAATCTTACAAAATTATCACCGACCAATGGTCCCATAGCGTAAAGTCTTTCAGCATTTAAACACTCATGAGTGAACGGATTAATGGCAATTGGATTGTTCCTGCTGTGGAATGGCTGAGTTGGATGCTGTAACAATTGTGCTCTTAACCTTTTGGGATAGATGAAATCAAGGTTAGCCCGACGTCCAATTAAAGCGAGAACGTAAGAAACTTTGATCGTTTTTTGAGTTGAATCATTGATTCCATTATATTCAGCACCAATCAGATTGGTCAGAACAACTGTGCGATTAGATCTAATCTCACTGATACAGTGCATTGGAAATGCTTTGTAATCTGGAGAAAGACTTTTGCCTTTCATTTTTTGGTGTACCTTGTGATATTCTGGGTACATATTTTCAGGTAACTGGTTAAATATAAGAGTTGGATCATCGGGATGTCGACGGAATGCATGATAAACAGGTAAACCCTCAAAACGCGCTGTAATAACAGCATCCGCAGCAGAAAGACCAGCTCCAACAATTAAAACAGGCTCATTACAGACTGAGCGATCCAAATTGGACAAAATTTTCTCAAACTCGGTTAGAGATTTGATGACAAAAGGATAAGACTCTCCCTTGATACCTAATTTGTTGGGTTTTTCATTGACCCCAGTGGCTAAGACAACTCGCGGTGTAGAAATGGTAAAATGGCCAACTTTATCTTGCATATACGAAACTTTCCATAGATTATCCTTCTCGTTAAATTCCAATCGTAAAACTTGACTATTGTTATAAAAATATTTCTCCAAGTTTTGGTGCCTCACATAGTCTCTATAATACTTGGCAACCCGACCTAAAGGAACACGAGATTCTCTTTTGTTATCACAAGACCATTGTTTTATACCCAAATTAGGTAACTGCATCCAGGTTCCTAAACTTATGGTTAATGTGTTGTTACAATCATTCATTTTGTGCCAAGATCCTCCAGGCAAACCAGAACCAAGAACCACATGAGAAATAGCACGATCTGGATGGAATGACCAGGAAAGAGCTGATGGAATGTCAGAACCAATATCAGCATCAGGGTGTTGTAAGGTATCAAAAAGTATGGATATAGGATTACGAGATCGACCAGACAGACCACCTGACAAGTAATCTAAATCACGTTGAATTAAAGATACTGATGAAAGATTAGTGTCATCACTATAAGATTCAGAATCACCAGGTGAAACCAAACGTGCGTGTAGCTCAGAATTGGGATGTGGCTCAGTTGGATTGTAATAAGGCCAGTTACCGGCTAACATGTAGCTTAACGTAATTGCTGATGGACCATTCCCAATGATAACAAATTCTTTGGTTTCTTCACTATGGGTAGTATCATTTGGTCTCATTGTAAATAATTTGCGGCTGATTTTAAATGATGAAAATTATATTATAAATGACAAGTTTGAAATAAAACGATGGAGTTTCAGTGAGATCGACAATATATTAATACCATCAATTATTGCACTTCATTTAAAGAAAATTTGGCTTTGATGGTAAACAATGAGCGTTGTTTTTAGAATGTTAAGATATTGAAGATATTTTTGAAGATGATTTTGATGAGGGTGATGTTGATTAAATAGAGTTTTGGTAATCATCTGCGAGCTAGATTCACTAGATTGACTTTTCTTTGCTTTGTTATCATTCGGTGATTTTGTATTGGCAAATTATTCCATAAGCTTCTTAGTTTGTCTTGTAATATTGACGATGTTGACTATTGATTATAATCACATTAACTGGTGGAAACAATTGTAAAACAATGGTTGATGTATTGTATGATTCACAATATATTAATAGACCTTTCCAGAGTAAATGAACCAATCATCAAAGCAACAAGTTAAAAACGGTCTTTTTCCAGCTTAACCCAAGTGTTGACATCTAAGGTAGCTAATAATGAAATGGAGATCCGTGGTGTTGATGGTAAACAAAGAGTCAATCACGATGAGAATGAAAAATCCGTTGCTTTTACTTTTTGAATTTAATGGTTATCCAATGCTCTAGATAATAAGGAGAAAGAAACAAAAGAAAGTTGTGAAAAAATATAAAGCAATGTTTAGATGTTCAGTCTAAAGATGACAGTCGAGTGAAGGGAAATGATTTGAAGAGAGTGAATATAAACCTTATGAATTATAAACAGATAATTGAGTGAGCAAATGATTGAGTGATTGAGAGGGAGAATAAATCAAAGTCTTGTGAAAGTGATACTGACGAGGGTTTTTAATGATAATAAGCACGCACACACAGACTAATCTGTGAAATGTAATTGAGTTAAGCTCTAATTGTAATGGGTTGTTAGTTTCCCCAAACATGTGTGTGTTTCATATAGATTAGTGGATTAGATTCAAGGTTGATAAATAGGGACTGAAAATATAAAAAGGTTAAACACTCACTAAGGGTAGTTTTCCAAGAAAGATTATCTCTATAAAAATGAGCTGAATTGAAAACTTTACTGGTGTTGATATGTGGAAGATTTCAATAAAAATGATGAAAGAATAGATAAACATTAGGAAGGATGAAAAAAAAGGAAAAGGTGGAGATATGATGATATTCAGAGAATGATCATGATCATGATTAACTATCTTACCTCGAAGATTTTACAAATGTTTACTCTGAGACGTTTTAAGTTTAGATGTACTTTAACCTTGAAACAGATACCAAAATTGCAAGTTTCAAATAAATAGAGCAATCATAAGTAGAGCAATTGTAGGCTTTTCCAGAATAGGTTTACCCAAAGAAACCAGTATAGACACCAAATATAACCAGAGATGAAAGCATTACATGGTTGAACCAGAAAAAGTCACCAATAACTGTATGAGTGAATCTTGGTCACCACCAACGATAACCATTAAATATCAGCGCAAAGAAATGATGAAATGAAACCCTCAGACTGAAGCCAACAACCTTCCGGTAAACAGGGTGTACAATGTTTACGTTAGAGAGTTCTAAGGAAATAAACCAGAAGAGAAAAGGGATTAAACTGTGAAGATTGAAGATGTTAAAGATATTTTTGAAGATGATTTAGATAATGTATTATTAATTAAACCTTCCTCCGTAAACATTTACAATAAGATTTACCTGATTCTTTTTTCCTTCTTTGTTCTCATCTGGTTTGCTTTCTTGACTTGCAAATTATTTCCCCAACACTTCACCGTATTTCTTAAGAATAACGTAATCCATCTAAATTGATATCCACTGTGCACTGGAAATGTATTGTAAGATGATAATGATAATTACAAATTCACTAATGATCAATTTTTTGAATAATGGTTAACATCAACACAAATAACAAACCAAATAAATGTTAATGTTTACATATTGTGTCAGTTTCCCTGGTTTTATTGATAACATCTGACACTGAGACGAATCGAGCGACACAACCAAATGCCTAAATATATTGATTAATATTCAAGGTTTTTCATTGTAATTAATTTTGCAATTTTATTTATATCTTCACCTTGATCAATAATAAAACAATTCAACATTATAATCATGAATTATCTACAAATCTTGACCATTTTTAATGACTCGTGTATCATTTTTGATATAAATAAATAATTAAAAGAACATTTTATCTCTGTACTCGATTAAACTTGATCACATTGTTATTGAGATATCTTAATTGCTCCTATTATTTAACATTATCTCAGGGAAAATGGTTGTTTTTTTTCTGAACTGATTTTATTGATACTATCATTTAATATAAAATTCAGGTGTAAATTAAGTGTTTTATATTCAAACTTGGAAGTTAAACATAATAAGATTAATACAAGTTTCATTAACCATAATTTAATGGAGAAAATCTAATCAATTGATAGAATGCTAAAGTAGAATCAAGAGACTCTCGAGTTGATTCTTTCCTTTGATCTTCATTGATGACTTTGTATTTTCAACAATCAATTTTCGGTGCAACATTTATGTTCTATGAAACAAATTTTATTTTCATTTATGTATTTAATTTGACAATTTATTATATTATGATTACATAATATAATATGTAATAATAAGGTTATTTAATTATGTTGTGAATAATTAAAAATAGTACAAATGTTTCAATGGTAATTGTCATTGGAGATGATTTCATTGACTAGATTACACCTCATCCAAGAAAAAAAACCTAGATTATCAAATTATCAACAAATCACAATTAACCCTTGGATTTGATGATAAAGGGAAATCTTTTTTCTTTCTTTCACAATTGTAAAATCACGTTGTTGATGAATGGTAGGGTAATTGACGAATAACTAAAAATAAATTAAAAAGGAGTACAATTTGGGGGGTCGGTAGTTGATCAGTAGAAATTTAAGTTGATTGTACACTTCACTTTGTGACAATTTGATTATGAAAGAATAATTATAAGATTACTAACAAATTACAAGAAATGATATCGGGAATGGTTGAAGTCAATGATGAATCCCATTTGGTGGTTTTCACGCAACATGGGTTTGAATTAGACTTTGATTACTTTGGTTTGTAGCTTTGTCATGGTGGAAATTATCTTTTCCAATGATGAGTGTAGAATTGATGGTTTTAATATAGATGATGATATTAATTGATAACTAACCGGTGATCTTGTAATTGCGAAGGAGACCATTGGTCAGGCATTGGATAAATTCTGATCAAAATGTTTTCATTTATTTCACGCAAATGCCTTGGTTCATCCATGTCCACGTCATTAAGTTCTGGCTCAATTAAAGGTGATTGATTGTCAGTGTGAACATTATTATTATTAACATTATTATTTAATTCCGACTGGTGATTAAGGTATTCACGTAATTGAATTGGTAACGGTAATTGAGCAATGTCTTGTGATTTGGATAAACTTTTTAAAATGACAAATCGACATCTAAAAAAAGAGAAGAGAAAATATATTAATATTTAAATTCAAGTCAATGAATGGAGTTAGTAGGACAGACGAAAGATTCAAAGAAAAGATGAATTATTTAAAAGGTAACTGTTTAAAGAGTAAAGGTCACAGATCGAAGGTTACCAATGAGCAAAATGTACTTGGGAAGTAAAATTGGCTGGTAAAACTCGTTCTTGTGTTAACCTTGATGCCTATTATTAACATTTTGCTGGTTAGCATAAAACAAAAGATGTTACCTCCAGGTTATAATTAAAATTGATGATACCAGACGAAGAGTAGCTTCGATCAAGGGTAAAGTTTACTCTATCGGAATGTTTAATAATGTATTACCAGAGATGGGGGAAAATATTACGATTAATGAAAGTTGAAGGCACGAGTCACAGTAAATGGTTAGGTTTTTTTATGCTTTTCAATGGAAACATCTTTTTGACCCACTGGTTTGACCCTGGCCTTAACAATCGGATCATATCGGGTTTGTGTTCATCTCACCTCGTGCCTATTGTGATTAACCATCTGTCTCATCTTTTTTTTATCATCTTCAAGCTTGATCATCCTCATCATCCACATCACCCTCATTTCCTTTCCGCTTGTCGCGAGGGGAACAAAATTATAATGGATAATCTAAAATCGCTAGATACTGGTAACTCTGTACTTTATGGATAAAAACCTAAACATGCTAGGTAAACTTTTCCCTCCTTTAGTTTATTTTCCTCATCACTGTAATCCTCGCTTTTATTTGCTCACTTTTATGTACTTCTGCGTTTCCATTTGATTTGGATTAATGCTGTGTTACATAATCGAAACCATGACAACCAATTAATGTACAATTTATACGTTCTTTGTCTTTTCGTATGTTTGGCTAATCATCTGAAATGCTTATAAAATGTTCTTTTTACATTTTCTCACAGGGAAACCTTTCAACTTTTACCTTTTAATAATTATCCTTTTTACATAACAATTCAGCTTCTCTTTGCAAAGGTAGGGTTTGACTGGGTTTGTTCATTAACT
Source organism: Tetranychus urticae (assembly GCF_039701765.1). Taxonomy (NCBI): domain Eukaryota; kingdom Metazoa; phylum Arthropoda; class Arachnida; order Trombidiformes; family Tetranychidae; genus Tetranychus; species Tetranychus urticae. Next base: position 14,630,360 of record NC_142958.1, on the reverse strand, counting down.
GATCTTTTGACTCTCATAAACGATTGATATTCAATCGATTAGGTTTAAATTGGAAAATAATGTGAACATACCTTTCCTTAAGTGTTGAACAATAATAGGCCACTTTGAGATTACACAGAATCATTACGGTTTTGGCGGCAGTAGACGTTACTAAGGGATATAGTGGACAAGAGACTTGATTAAGCCCTCTAAAAGCGACTCCTAATTTCACTCCGTCTTTATAATATGTCAATGTTCCTTGACAAGAATCGTACAGTAATCCAATAGTTGTTTTTATATTTTCACGGAATGGTCTACAAAATTTAGTTGACACACCATTATGCCAAATTAATCCTTTATGTGAAAGTCCCCATGATTGGTCATCTTCACCAATTAAGTTTGTAAATATGCTTGCTTGAAGACGACTTCGCGCAGTTCCTATTCCAAACATCATACTGGTTCCAAAAACTCGATCTGGTAAACGAACCTAATCAATTGTAGAAAAGAAGTAAATATTTATCCACTGAATAACAAAAATCAATAACCATTTGGTTTGAAGATTTCTAATTATATGGTTTAGATTAGATATCAAGGTTAACAGGAGAAATGAATTTGATACCCAATAATTTTAAAATGGATCAAAGCTTAAAATGTCATTAGAGATTTGACTGGCAACCATATGACATAAATCATTAATAGTGTTTAATGAGAAATGAAACTTACCTCCCAATAGATGCATTCTTGTCTGCCACTATTAAGAACTCTATTACCTCTGACTCCAGCAGTTCCATTACTCCAATGAGGATGAAATATGATTCTACGCCTTTCTTTACCAAATATTCTAACCTAAAATAAAAGGAAAATGAAATTGGCGAATAATGATGAATCTTTCAGTTGACAAAAAGAACGTAAAAAAATTTAAAAATAAATTCACTTACCTCTTTAGATCTTGCTTTACAACTCCATGTCCAATTATCAGGCTTACAAAACATGGAATCCATTTTCAATCGATGACACAAAATGGTCAATCGAAAAATGTATTAAATGGAGAGAATAATGATGTTGATGAGGTGGTAATAGAACAGAAAATTAGGTAGAATATTGATAAAAAATTAATTGAACTTAGTTACATCAGAACTTATGGAGAAATAAAGGAAAATAAAATACAAAATAAACTAGTTTTCAGTTTGATTTGGCCAAAGTTAGCTTAGCAATGAACAACTAATCAATAAACCGCTCAACACAATTTAACATTTTAGTAACCATTGCGAGGTCAGACAGTTAGAAAGAGACTAGCAAAGAGATCAAGAAGAGGGGAGAAGGGTCGAGAGAGCGAGAGGGAAAACAAGAGAGAGTAAAGGAGAGAAGTGAAAAAAAGAGGGGGAAAAGCAACAGACAGAGCCTGACAAATAGCAAGATCGAGGTTGAAGCCTAACATTTTGAATCGGTTATCTCACACCTTTGTCTCTGTGAGAAGAAAGGAAAAGAGCATAAAGACAGGAAAGAAAGAAGGAAAAGAAAGAGAAAAGAAAAAGGAAGATAAAAGTTGTGTTTAAAAATTGAATTTATTGTTTTCAGATAATGAAACCAATGAGTTAAGATTTCTAATTGCATGAACTATATCTACTCTGAGCTGGATGTACTGGGGCAACAGGGTGAACTCTAGGATATAGATTTTCTAGATAATCTCGGAAGAAACCTAAATCAGTGTTATTTGCTGTTAAAATATCTTTAACAAGATGCATCTTTTCATTTGTCAAACATAATTCACGTTCAAGTTGAGCTTTCTTTTCCTCCAAAACTCGATTGAATACTCGTTTTAATCGTTCTTTCTCTTTTTCCAACCTTTCTTCCAATTGGGCTCGATTTCGCTCCTGTTCATTGGTGGCATGCTGTAAGGCTCGAATTTTACTTTCAAGTTGCCATTCCTTTTCTTTGATTGCTTTCTCTAGGCTGTAAATTTTCCGGCAATATTCATCCTGTCCATCCTCGTATTGAGCACATTTTGATTCCAAAGCCTTTATTTGATTCTCACGAACTTCCAAATCATTTCGTAAAACAGCAAGTTGTTGTCTACTAAGCATGTTTTCACTTTCAGCTGAGGCGACTTTTTCTCGAAATAATAGATCTATTGAAATGGGAACAGAATCAAAACATTTAGTGAAATAATAAACATCAAATAAATCAAACCAAGAAAAACTTACGCTCTTGCTTCATGCGCTCGTAATGTCTAAGTTCATTTTGTTTACGCTGCTCTAAAATGTTGATCAAGTCGGTCAATTGCGATGAATCTTTCCAGTCGATTTTCTATAAGAAAAAATAATGGATCATCAAATATGAACTCAACGTTTAACAGGAATCGTTGAATTATTAGCTTACATCAAAGGTTGGTAAAATGGGTCCAACAAATTCATTGCATTGAGTTTCCAGGCGAGGAAACGAGATAAATTTGGACTGATAACAGGACGGACGAGGTATCCTCATATGGAATGGCATATCATTGGCTCGATTGATGAGAACTTCTTGAGTCGTCTCAGCAAACTTCATTACATGCTAAAGAATAATTAAATGATAGAAAAAAAAGGTTAGTTAGAATGATATTATAATTAAAATCGCAATTACCGTAAAGATGAAGAAGAGCTTACCAGAGTTTCATCAAAATCTTCTGATCCAGGATTTACACAAATTATCATTTTGATTCTACCTTCGCCTTCAAAGTAGCTCTTGAAAAGGTGAGTTAACTTATTATCTCGATAAGGCACAATTTTGTTGGCGCCAAACTTTTGATTTTCCCTCAATAAATCAATACACGTTCGCAATGCCATCAACGAATTGTTTATATTCCCTGCTTCTCGCAATCTTTCTCCTGTAGTTTGGGTGCGCTGTGTCCTTTCACTTCCAGCAAGATCGACTAGAGAAAGCTGACTTACAGTCATAAACTTTTCGTCTTTAATCACCTCACCTTCTGCATCGGTTGGAGCTTGAACAACCCTTATATTGAAGACAGAGTGACTGCGGCTTGATTCAGTGTTCAAAGCAGTGTGAGCCATACGTCGTCGTCGTGTGCCTTTGATAAAAAGATCAAAAGCTTCATCTGAGGATCTAACTTCAGTTTCATTGGCTCCATAAACAAAAACGCGACGCTTTTTATCTTCTCGTAAGACTTTTGATTGAGGTTGCTTCATTTTAAAAGGATCAAGCATAACATCATCATCAAGCAAATCATAAATATAATTGTTGTAAATTTCCACATAAGACACAAACACAGCAAATGCGTTTCCCTTCACTTCAATGTCAACGATTGTATCATCTCGGTCTCGTTGTTCCCATTCTTGCAAGTCATCTTGTTCTCTTTTCTTTACTTTAGGCGTACTACCTAAAGATGAAGGAGTTCGAGCTACTTGCTTTTCTCTCTGCCATTCCAGTAACGCATCAGGTGTCGATTGTATATCAAAACTATTTTGACCATCAGGTTTAAAAACGAATTTTCTAGACAAGTTTCCTTCAATACTATTGAATAAGACGTCCAAAGTTCTAGGAAGAAGTCCACATTTATGAGAACTACCAGTGACCGTGAAAGTTTTACCAGATGAGGTGATACCATATGTAAATAAAAGACCTTTGAACAATAAAAACAAAATTAGAAGCGCTAAGAATATGAGAACCTTAAAAACTTACTATTCTTTCCGTTGATGAGATTTTTGATGAGTGGTAAACCAATACGATGAAATACTTCACTCTGGCTCGTCGTCTCAGGAAACACATATTTAAAAGTATAAAATGATTCTAGCTTGTTATTGCCAAATGACATCAACTGAAGAGTATTATCATTTAACCTTTTAATACAGACAAAGTCGCTATTGTTTTTGATAGGACGAAGTCTACAATAGACCTCAACCGGGTCTTTGTTGACATTGTTTTGAGTTGGAACGAGCTTTGGCTTTGGTTTAGTAGCTGGTGGCTTTTTAGTCGGAGTTTTTGCAGTTTTATTATTTTGTTGAGACATTGATTTTCACTGATGGTGCAGCAAAAATGGCAATGTTACAAGCCAGATAAGAGATTCTATAGATGAGTGTAAGTTAATTAGCTACTGATAATCCAATGTGGCCCCGATTTCGAAGTAGCCCGATTAAACAATAACACTTCAAAAAGATAACAAATATTTAAATTTTTCGAAGATGATTGATGGATGAGTCGGAGGCATATTAAAATTTATCGTTAATCAAATGATTTAACTCAAATTGACATTTGTTCACCTAATCTCTTATTAGTTAAAAATTTTATTTTTTAATTTTACCCAATCAGGTACAGTCTACACTAGCTCTACCTTAGAAGCAAAATATGAACCCTTTTCATTTATTTCTCACTTTTCGAGGTTGGTCAAAGAAACAATTTACCAAAAGTTGGCAATTAATTAAGTCCAGAATTTTCAATTATCGATGAATTCCGACACTGATTCGAAAATAGCACAGTTTTAAATATTGCTCATTTTTTCAATTCAGTCTTTGACCATAGCATAAATTGTTATTATAAACTATTGTTATTATTGTACTATGACCCGGGTTAAGTGAATTGAATAGCTCGTGATGTAGATACAATGTATTTATATTACGAGCTATTCAACGCAATGTTAAATCCGATACCTTATTCACTATTTGATAATTATTCTTACTCTTTATTGTTAGATATTTTTTCAAAGGATAATTTTGGTATCTTGACTAATAGATTACACGATTTAGATTCACGAGTTTATGTTTAATCTACATATATCTGTATATTTTCTTATTGAAAACCGAAAATGAATAATTTGGTCATTTATTTGTCTAAATAATGCGTCTTTATTGAGATTAAACAGGAAATTAGGTTTAAAGAGAAACCAACAAGAAAGCTTGTTCGAAAAAACAAATCACAAGCACAGGTTACAAAATTACAAATAAGAAGTTTATTATAAAAAAGACATTTATGAAGTTAATTGGGAAGAAGGTTCTTGATTTGGAGAGGGTGTTCTTTTCGCTCGAATTGGTTTGGAATTGTCTTCTTCGAGTTTACGTTTTGTTCCTTTTTCCTGCTGAAAAAAATAAGAAAAGATGTTAGTTTAATGATCAAAAATGGTTTAGGAATAAGTTTTGAGGTGTTAAAAAATGAAATATAGTTTCTACTTACATTGCTTATTTCTTGCTTGAATACATGAGCTGGTAAGTAACTTACAAGTTCCTTCTTCTTGACATATTTAAATTCGAGTCTGTATTCTGTTGGGAATTTTGTAGCAGCCGTTTGCCTAACTGTTGAATGAAAAAAGAGATAAAGTTAGTAAATGGTTAAACAAATTTGATTTAAATAGTGTAAATAAGCAAAGAAAACTTACCTGTATTTAAAAATGTTCTGATGTCAGCAGTCAAGTCAATATGCATTCCCTCTGCTTTGTCACAGCAAAGTCCAACGAACCAGTAAGTATCTGGTTCTGCGTTTTCTTCTACCATGGTTTCTTGTATATACGAATTGGGATTGACATGGGCTAATTTAATACATCGGTGTCGTTCAAGATTTGAAACTGTTGAAGAAAAATGTAAATAATGTTAGATAACAAAATTCAAGATATTGATGGTTAGAATAATGAAAATTGTACTTACCAAGATGTCTAATTTTTGATTCGACGAGGCCAATCCATTCTGGTTTGGATTCACAAATTAGAACCAAGAAGTGCTTATATTTCGAGAAAAAGGTACTCGTTTTGAATAGATCTTTCCAATCTGCTGAACCTATCAAAACAAAAAGATTAATCATTAGTAATATGAATAATTTCTAAGATTGAAATAAATAGTAAACTTACCTTGAGAGATTTTGTCACAGATTGCTAATGCGTGATTAAATTCCTCCAACATGATCGTTTTAGTGGATTGTGTCACATTGAAGGTAGAATTCTGTTGTGGGTATGATGGAGTGATAATTGGCATCAAATGATACCTGTCATTCACGTTAATTCTAGGATCCCAAACTGGAAATCCTAAATTTGTTTTGTCTTCTTCCAAAGCACGGAGAAGCACTGGTTTTGGCCATGGCCATTTACTGAAGATCAGGAAAAACTTATGTACAATTGTTGATGCACAAGCATGTGGATATAATTGACAAGTACGAGCGACTAACATAGCCCAAGAAACACCACCTGAGAGAAGAAAAGAAAAGAATATAAGTAAAGAGAAACACAAAAATAAGAAAAGAGTATAGAGTAAAGATTGAAATAAACACTTACCTAGATATCCAAGTGCATTAGAATATATTCCTCGTCTTTTAGCCCACAACTTTATAGCACGTAGACTCAATTTGAATGCTTCATGATTGGGTACCAAAGACAAGATTTCGTCTGTTACTCTGCATCCATTGAGAGATCGGACACATTTAGGTTCTAAATTCCTTAGAAGTTCGTTACTTTTAAGATCTTGGTCTTCGGGGATATTTTTAAGAGCCAAACGGGCAAACAGAATATCGAATTCAATTCCATCGATCTTTGTCTTAATAACAGGAACAAATGCGTCCTCTATCTTTCTCACATATTCAACATTCTGTAATTGTGAAATTTCGGTAGCAAATGTTTTGAAGAAGTCGGTACGGTCGATATGGCGCGGAGCAACTAATAAGGTGTCAATGTCAGCACCTTTAGTATGGACACCAAGTCTGAAAGAACCAAAGGTAAATATTTTACCATTCATACGTTGGGCAGATTCATTGCCAACCAATTTAGTTTCACTAGCATCACGGATCCACTTTTGCACCAATTCATTGATTTGGCTCAACATATTCATCCTATGGATCATTTCACTTTCAGATTCAAATAGATCAAAACTAGAAAGACACTCAACCAATTTTTGTGTCAACTTCAAATCAGCTTCCTTAGGATGAGCAGTGCTGATGGGTGCTGAAACACCGGGATACCCACTAGAATTTGAATCATTTGATTGACTCATTATCACTGTATATAATGTATAAATCGGAGACACAGAGAAAATTTGTTGTTATGTTGTTGTTATTACTAAATTAAAGGATAGACAGCTTGTAAGGCGCCGCCTTTGGATGGTGGATAGATGTACAGTGAATAAAGGCAGTATATACAAACACAAGGTTCAAGATCACTTCATTAACGTACACAAGAGTTAAAATAGATCAAATTGGTCAAAATTCGAAGACCTCTCATCAAGAGTTGACAGTTGAATGAAGAGTGCTATCTACTTCTCGGAGATAATAAACATTGACCGTCGACAAAAAGACAGCCCACAGAATTGACTTAAGCCGATTATCATCGGCCCACCAATAGATGGCTCTACGCAGAAGGAGTGGTAAACAAGACTAAATACCACACTTTTACCTATAACTAAAAGCTATTTGTCAACCTTTATCCTAAGCCGGGCTTGAAATTTAAACAGTTTAAGTTTGACCAAAAAGATTAAAAACAAACATCTTTGCCCTTAAACCCTTTGCCCTAAAACAAAATGCCTCTGTTTTAAACTCTTTATCCGGATAAATAAACCAACTACAAGATGACTGGAAATATCCAATAAAGAAAATGTCTCAAGTGAAACTGAAAAAGGTAAGTTAAGGCTATCTGTAAGGTGCTCAATGAAACTTGGTATCTTCATGTGCCGCTCTTGACCTGGTAACTTGGGTTTACTAATCATCTTTATCCTTAATATAGATGATTAGTGAGATCAAAATTATTTAAAGAATAGAGTTTTAAATTGAATTATATCTACTAATCAGATTCAATGATAGCTTGCAGTGTTTTTATATATGAAAAAAACATGATTGAATGACATGATTGAAAATAAACACTAATTGATTCACTGTACAAAAGAAAAGTTCAATTGTCATTTTGACTATTATTAGCATTGGCATTGCAATTGGTTTCTATCATTATCATCAGCTTCTGCTCTGTTCATTTCATACTGAATCTCATGCGTCTTTATCTTCATTCCCTCACAATCTTCCATCTCTTTCAATGTCTCACACTTTCTCATCTTTCCCTTTACCATTTCATCTTGAACATCTTTCTTATTGCCTCTTTTCATTTCAACTCAATCTAATTTGTATCTTAAATTTTATACCTTTAATTGTTAATCCTTAACCAGTTAACCCAGACAATGTTATTAAACAGTTTATATGATTACAATTTATACCTAATGATCAAATCAATTTCACAGCCATTTCAATGATCAAACAAAATGAAATGCAACACAAACAACATCAACAACAACAACAACAACAAAGTCTAAAGTGACACTCATTAGATTAACAAAACGTAAATCTCACCTTAATACATCAAATTTTTGTCAATATTTCCTTAATGATTAATATAAATATATAAATAGAGTTTAAATTGATTGTAACAAATTTTGTTTACCAAGTAATTCAATCAACAATCAATGTTTGTGTGATCAAAGTTTCAATGTTTTCCATGTTTGAAATTGGTGTTTGAAATGCGAAATTGAAAGTTACTTTAACCCGATATTGAATTACCAAAAACCAAGTAAACAATCTTAATCATCTACATGACAAATGAAGAAAATTTACAATCAAATATTCAAAAAACAGGTAAGTTAATCACAATTGTCTAATCCCAACAACCGTATGGTTTGAGGCAATATAAACCCATTTAAGTGAATCTTTAATCCTAAGTCTAAACCCAAGTAAATCTTATTGTTTCCAAGTGTAATCTTGAATCTGTTTACACCAAAGTGAACCATTAAAATTCATTTATTAATCTTGATTAAGGTGACATTTAACAGTGCAATTAGATGATATTTATATTACATTATTAACTTTGAGAAACAGCTTCTCCAAGAATCAAGTTGAACCTGATAATATTGATTAAGTTAATTGTCTTCTCTTTTTTCTGGTAATTTTGCATTAAATGACAGATTATGGGTCAAAAAATGGGTTCTCAATGGGAAAATGAGACAATCTCTAGACACTTTCATTACTTTTGATTGAAAAGTGTGAAACTACTTTTGACAATTATTGTTATAATTTTATAGCTTTTGTAATTATCGTTGACTGGAACAATCAGTGAACCTAATTACAATCATCTTAATCTCAATGAGTGTGTAAAAATATTAGGTTGTTGATGGTGGTTGTGATATGATTTTAATAAGATTATTGAATAAGTGAAAGGTTAGAAAGAGAATGAGAATCAATATCAAAATTAATGTTACAATGAATAATAGATACAAGAATAAACAATTATGTAATCAACTTGAAATGCAATCAATTTAATTGTCTTGACAGTTTCTAAACATAGACAATTGATTGTGATGATGTTAATGATGATTCAAAATGATTAGTGACGATAGAGAGGCCTTTAGGGTTAAAAGAGTAAACCAAAGAAACCAGAAAATTGATTGCAAGTTAACCATTGAACGAGAGCAAATAATGAAACCCAAATTATAATGGAATCAATTATTTACCGAATTAACATTTCAATGATGAAAATGGTAATGAAGAGGACGACTGAAAAGTGGATAAAGTTTCGATAAAATGACAAATGGAATGAACAAAATCGAGAAAACATTGAATGCTATCGATGGCAAAGGGAATAAAGAATCTGCTTTTTTAATGGAAATGACTATTGAGATGAAAAATTTTGTCCAATTTCGTGGAAAATTTTTCCACAGATTTTCCTTTAAATGTTCAATCAATTCCAGAATTATTTTGCTGAAAATTTCGATAAAAATACGTTCAAAGATAATGATGAGATGAAAATGAAGACAAGAAATTAATGATGAAAGTTATGAAGAAACCCAAAATTCTGATAACTATAAGAATGATTATGAGTAAGCTTGCGAAAAACAAGAGATAATTATAGAGAAATTCAGATGAAAAAGAAGTTGAATTCTGTTGAAATCAGGAAGCGATAATTCATTTGGAAAAAACAGAGAAACTAGAAAATTTTAAAAATAAAAAAAGCTGCAAAAAACCAGAAAAAAATCGGGTTAAATATTGACAAAAATAACGCAAAATAAAGGCAAAGACTTTCAAAGATTTGGAAAATTTGAGAAAAAAATGAAAAAGAAGGAAAAATGGAGCAAAAATGATGAATTGAAGCAATTGAAGTAAAGAATGGTTCTGATGAAAACTGAGATGAAAATGGATAAAAGTGTTCAATTGAATTATCATTTGGAAGACAATGTTAATGATGAGCTATTGTTTCAATTGAGCCACTTGTTAACTTGATAGTGTTTCTTGTACATGATATTACAAGCCATCTTTCAACCTAATCTTGAAATTTTTTGGAAAAATATTTCATCTTTTTTGAGTTTCCATTTGAAAGAAAATAATTTCACTAAATAATGAGGTGAAAAGTGAAATTCTGTGGGAGTTTTTTCTTCTTCTTCCTTTCATTTTATCATCTTTTTTAGCTCAACAACTTTGGAGGAGAAAAAAATTGTTAACAAAACAAACCTTGAAATTGACGGAAAAAGGCAAAGCTAATTATAATTCATAACAATATTCATATTCATAACAATTTAGCTTTCAATTGTTTTCCCTTTTTATAACCTCATGAACCTGGGCGAACAAATTGAACTCAATCTTAGCTGTTAATCATTACATGGTTTAAGAAACAATTGCCAACAGTGATACAAATTATTGATTAAAAAGAGTTACAATCAAATGTATTGTTATTGTATTTCTCGGAGTGAACCCAATAGTGAACCAGAAAAGACCAAATCATGTTTTTAAAGCAAGACTTGTATTAACAGGGAAAAGTAAAGATGAAGATAAAAATGAAGTTGAAACAGATAATTCCTTATAACATGGAGGAAGGAGAAACACAAAAAAAAGTGAACCTAAAAATAGCTTTTGATATTTGTCATAGTTGATGGAAACCATTTCATCATTAGACTCATGATTAACACAATTTTGGTTCATCATTTGACCATAATTGTGATTTAATAAATTGCAAGCAAAACTGATCAAGATGAAGATTCAATGATAAATCTCATGTGAATTGAAAATGTCAGAATGTTTCATTCATGTCAACATCATTACTATCAAGTAAATCATTTCTTTACCTTTACTCGGCTTTTTTTTACTTTTTTCAATTGAGATGTTTCTTAGCCATTTTCAATGATCATTATGGATAACCGTTTTAACCGTTAAACTGTAAATTAATGATCAAGGGAATCGCCTCTTGTTAACAATAATCATGTCTATCGATTGAATATTTCAAGAGTCTAATTAATTTAATTAGCTCAATCATCATCAATATTGACATTGGGATCGATACAAATTTGCTTTTGCCTTTATCCTTTAAATTGAGCTTTCCAGTTCAATTCAACTTTTCAATTTGGTTGGTTAATTTTTATTGAAAATTATTCAATTGTAATCAATCCGTGTTTTTCAAGGGTTAATCAAGTCTTCTACTTTTATCATGTTTTCAGTGATGAATTTTACGGAGTAATTGTTACAAAATAAAAATGACTTTTAATCAATCATTTTTAGTTTACTTTTCATCAGGATCAGTGTTAATGACAGTGTATCAAGTGATTAAAAGTCTTTCAAGTTTACCAAGTTGATCCATTTGATTGTTTTCACACTTTATCAATCAATTTGTTTCCACCTTAATCATAATCATCATCATTCAGTGAGTGACAAAATGAGTGTCAATTTGGAGCCAATCAACTTCATCTTAAACCTTTCATCCAACCTTAAAAGAAATTTTCTTTTCCTCTTTCAGTTTTTTTCGTTTTTATCCGCTTTTCTTGATCATTTTTTGGATGAAATTTCAGAACATCAAGATGAAAAGTGGAAATTGTGTGAATCTTTCAAATTTGAATCCCATGTTAACTTTATGAGTTTTGATTGTTGAACAATTTGTTGATTTGATTTGCTTTCTCTTCTTTTTGTTTGCAGAAAGATGATGGGAAAACAAGCTCATCATCATCTTCATCTGTATCCAAAGATGAGTCCAGTTTAGTGATTAAATCTTCTGGTTGCCTGTCAATTGGAGTGACAACACTGACAAGCGTAACAACATCATCTGATAGATCAACAAGTCTATTAACATCCGCCCATAAATCAAAATCACTTGACCTTCCATGTCCCGAAGTATTGGTTAATGTTGGAGGTAAACTTCCCGTTACTCCAGATCCAAGTATAACAGGTAATTTAGGATCAACAACAGTTGGTGAAAATAGTGAAGTGAAAAGTGAATGTGAACCATTGAATCCATTTGGATTATTAGTGAAATTACCTGAAATTGTAAGTGATTCAATATCAGTTTCAGGTCAAACAAGTAATGATAGTAAGGAAAAGGTTTCGTCTTCAAACTTACCTTCAACAACCAGACAAACTGAACCTAACTTGACTGGATCCATAGAAAGTTCAACAGCTTCATCTTCTGTCCATCAAGAATCATCATCACATACAGCAACAACGGCAACAGAATCAACAAAAATTGATCAACAATCAAAGTTAAATCCTACTTCAACAACTCCAACCTCAACCGTTACAGGTTCATCTCTGACTACAGCATCAACCATTACAGATCCAAGTGAATTAAATCAAAACCAACCAACAGGAAAAGATTCAAATAATAATAGTGAAACCACTAGGAATGAAGGTAATATTGGTGAAAATGTATCAACCAAAGAAAACGAAGTTGCCAGTGAACGTGAAAAAGCTTTGACTAAACGTAATTACGCTTTGAAGGAATTGGTTGACACTGAGCGTGATTATGTCAAAGATTTGGGTTTAGTTGTCGAAGGTTACATGGAAACAATGAGAAAGGATGATCCACCAGTTCCAGAAGACCTGAAAAATGGGAAAGACAAGATTATTTTCGGTAACATTGAAGCAATTTATGAATGGCATCGAGAGTAAGTAAAATCTTTTCACTTTACCGCTCATTTTACCTCTTACACCTGTACCCATTGTTACCTTAAACATTGGACATTCTAATTACAATCTTCATCATCATTAATCCAGCAGAAAAAAAGAGACATACAATTTCGATTAAGTGGAGAAAAGTGACAATTGCAATGTCTTAAGACTTAGTAAATCTGTAGTTGGATTAAGCATAAAGACAAAACTTATGCAAGTCAACAAACACACACACACACACAGCAATTAATTGTTTACCAAATCAGTAAACAGTTTCACGTTTGATTGTTATTATTCTTAATTAGTTGACTTGTTGATTACTTACATGACTTGACTTCTTTTTTTGTAAATCCATAAAATAGTTAATTTACACAGTTTACGATTAATGTCACTATTAACTGTCAAATAAACAGACGAAATGAAAAGCTAAAAAAAAGCTTATTGTAAATTCAAATGTGTCCCCATCTGGCTATGGAAATGTTACCCATTAAAAAACGGAGGCAAAACATAAAACAAAAAACCAGAGCAACGGTTATTATTGTAATTAACAATCACTATTAATCAGAATCAGATTGATTTGGGATAAATTTGATGACTAAAAGGTGACAATAATGAGATGTGAGTCCAACTAATGCTAAGAGTAACAAAAAAATGGCTTGAATAGGAAGCAATAATACAGATGAAAATGACTGCTATCAATATAATCTGATTTTATAACTGGAAACCGGTTAAGCCAATAACATTAAATTACTATTGACAGATCATTTTGGGTAACAATCAAGGAGCACAATAAACAATGTTAGTTGCTTATACCGAGTGTGAGATGAGTAATAATGGAACAAGATGATAAGAAGAAGAGAAATAAAATCAATAAAAGATGATAATGTTGATTCATTGATGAAGATGCGCTTATTAACAATTGTTAATATGAGCAAGAAAAAGGAAAGAAGGAAAATTATCAACATTTTTATGATAAAGTTATGCAAATGGAGAATGAAAGAGATGATTTGCATGGAAATTATCATGAAATGGTAAAGAAAATCCTTGCAGATAAATCAAGAGAAGATGAAAAAGCATGAAGCAAAAAAGTCGACGGAAAAAATTGGACAAAAAAAGGCAAATTTTGAGTGAAAAAATGGTTAAAAAGAAGAAGAAATGTGAGAAAATGTTGCAAATTATGGAAATTGAAAGTTCCAACGAAAGCTCTCAAAATTCTGGTTAAAGTCAAAAGATAAAAGGTGATCAAAGCGAACAGAAATTTTGTACAAAAAAAAGAACCAGAAAAGAAGATAAAAAATGAAAAATTGAGAGAAAATTTGAAAGCAAAAAATGTGAACAATTTTGATATTAAAGGTGAAAATGTAAATTCTGGAGAAGCAAAAAGTGAAAAGAGAATGGAAAAAATGTTCATCAAAATTAGCATGGAAATGATGATGAAAATGAATGAGTTAATTGATGTTGACAAATTGTTATCATTTGAAAATGAATCTGATTCTTTGCTGATTATCGTTCACATCACTTCTCCATCTAATCTTTACTGTAATCATCATCATGATGAACATGATTCCTCTTCGCCTTCATCCATAAATCCATTTTATCCACCAAATAATCAGTGAAACTGAGCGAACTCATGTGACCTACATTCGAACATGAATTTCTCCCAGGATTTTTCGCTTCTCCTCATCCTCATGTTGCCACCTACTTTGCCCGGGTTTCATTCAATTTTCAACATTTTTTTTCATTCTCTTTACCATGTTGACCTTTTTTGCTTCCCTTCATAATCATCTTCGTCCTTCGACCTTAACCTCTTTTCCTGTCAGAACTTCTCATTCTTACCAGAAAAATTTACTGATCATGTTTCAGGATAAACACTGAAAAAGTATCCATTTAAATGCATAACCAATGAATAAAGTGAACCTTTTTTTTGTTTGTTGTAAATAAATAGCAAAACAATTCACATTAAGTGAAAAAAGCAGAGAAAAAATGAAAATCTTTTTTTAATGGTTATCTTTGTTTCCATTATTACTCTATAAAAACCCAAAAACAAGCCAATTTTTGCACCAAAATCAATTTGAAATGATTGTAATCAAATTGTCTCCAACATTTAATCCAACTTGAAATACAAATCTGCAAATTGTTTCATTTCTTTCTTCCTTTTGTCTTTTCCCATCCAAATCAAGACAAATTGGCTTCAATTTGAAACAATTTGTCCTTTAAATAATGTCGACTTGTGTCTTTCAATTGTAATTTTCAAAAATTATTTACCCAATAAATCGTTAAATTTTGTGTTCGTTTAAACATTCAATTTGTTTCGCCATACAAACAAAGTGCTAAAAATAAATTTATTATTGAACTGAAAAAAATTCAAAAAGCTAAAGGCTAAATTCAATTGCAAACTGAATGTCAAATCAAACTGTTTATTCAAACCTTAATCACAGGCTAAAACCCAAATGTAAAGTAAGAAACCAGAAAATGCAAAATAACCAACAATCGCTAATCAAAATGTATCAACCATGAGATTCCAAAACACTTGATTCTCCCAACCCAGAATATCTGATGAAAAGGTTTAAAAAAGATTCAATGAAACGAGAAAAAATGAAATGAAGTTGATTAAGATCAATATGAGCAGCAAATTGAATAGTTTAATCGATCAACAGAATCTCTTGATCGATCCAATCCAGACTGAACCATTTACTCCAACTGCTTCCCTTAGCAGTTTATGTTCAACATCCAGATGAACATTCAGTCAAGAACGATAGATTTTCGTTCATCTGAATGTTGACAAAGCCAAGAATTTGCAGGGAAAAATATTAATCATTTTAACCTAAAAATCTTGTTTTACATCTTAATCTCTTGACAGTCCAACAATTAGTATTGTCATTTAATCCTTTTCTATTGTTTATTATCCCAAGAATTAGTTTCATCTATTATTGCCATTAATCTGCTTTTTTTTAATTCCTTCCAGTTGAACCTTTAATCCTCTTTTCACCGTGTTAACCCATTTCAATCAATCAGATTAACAAGTTTACAAAAACGTGAAAAGCAAACGAAAAATGATATTCATGATAACATGAGTAAACAGTTTCAGGGTTAAAACCGAAAACCAATCAAACACAATTACTGCCATTAGACCATTAACACAATTAAACCAGATAAACCAGGTAAACCCAGAAAACCCATCGAAACGAGAAGAATCCAAATAACCCAAAAGGTTAACCAGAAAAAAAAGGAAAATGAAAAAAAAGAAAATTTTCTTTCACCATTTCCACAGTTGTTTTCAATCAACATAATTAATCAGAATTGGTTCAACAACTATTAATAGTTGAACCAGTTAATTAAATATCGTTAGTATGTAAAACATGTAAACAATAAGTGAATAGCGATCATGAAGAGCTGAATTCCATTGAAATTAATTGTAATCAAAGAGGTAAACAGAAGGAAAAGGTTTGCAAAGAGAAGAGAGGAAAATGTTTAAAATTCAAGTCTCATTCATTGAAGTATAAAGTGTTAAAGTGGACAATTTAAATTGACCAGTTATGATCAGGGAAAGACAATTGGAAAAAATCAATATGAATAATTAAAGGAAAGGTGATAAATGTTTGCTTTCTGGTTAACTCTACTGTTGCACTGGGAGTGAAGTTGGGAGGGAAAATGATAGGAAACGAGAAAATCTGTTATTTTATTATTTCAACCTTTTCCACTCTTGATATTATTATCAGAATCTTCAAGTTGCCAAGACAAATGTAAACCTAATTGAGTAAAGTTTGTTGCTTTTTTTTCATCGAATCAAAAAGCCATCAACAATCTTGAACATTCTTAACCTTTCCTTTCCTTCCTAAACTCGCCCACATTTGATGAATATTCATCTTGAACTTTCTTCACTTCATTCCAACAAATGTTTCCATTTTTTTTCTTTCGGTGAAACTCATTTTTCATATAAAATTTATTCCAATCACTAACCATTTCAACTTGCCTTTCAACTTGCATTTTCAATTATTTTCCTCTTTTCGATATTTAACAATTTCTCTTCAATCTTTTTTCATGAATAACTTTATTAGCTATCATTTTATGCGATATTTATGTTTAGTTTAATTTCATCTTTTCTTTCATGGAAATTTCATGCTAATAAGAATCAGAGGAAAGAAAACAAACAAAATTTTCAATTTTAGTCTTAATTTGTTTGCTGCTTCCAGTGAATAATTTTAATAACTTGATTAAGTGCAACTGGTTTGATGGAAGCTTGTTTCAGAAGCAAATAATTTCAAGTTTCATCCATTTCTTTAGCTATTTATGCAACTCTGAATCTTGAATGAAACCCAATTGAATTTCAATGTCACCAGAACCAGAAAATTGGCAACATTAACTCAACATAAATCTTGAATAGAGTCAATGACAAAAAATGTAAAGTTGAATTACCTTGAAGACTAAAACAAACAGTACAAATGTGACAGTAAAAAGCAGTTGAAAGGCACTTTTCACTTTTAAATAATGATGTTACTTAGAGGATATTTTGCCATTTTTACCGGCAAAAGTGCAAAAAAAATGTTCAACATTGATGTTTATAAAAGGACTTTAGGCGTTTCCATCAAGATTATGTGACTTTCAATTGAAGCTGCAACGAAACAATTTTATTCAAACTTGTGTTTACAAGAAATGATTTGAAAGCAAAATCTGGTTATGCGACTGATAACTGATTCATTACAATTTTAGCAACTCTGATAAGTCCATTTTCAGTTGAGAGGTTAAACCAGAACCAGAATAAGAGGTTAAAGATTGAATGGGAAAAGGATCTGAAAATTGCTTACAAATGTATTATCTACAGACGTGAAGAGCCTTTTCATCATATTAATGCTTATGAAAGATGTGACACTCAAAATGGTTCATCTTTAAATGCCATTAATAACCGATTATTCAATATCCAATAAACACTTGAATTTAAACTTATTTTTAGTCGTAACAAGATTTTCAGATCAAGTCTAACCTTAAAGGCACTGCTAATTAGCTTAAAGAGTAATGCCCATCTTCAAAAGTCTTTAACTGACTAACACATTAACAAGTTTTAAACTTCATTTTGCATCATTATTGTGACAAGAGATTGATGAGACTTGAACGATTGCTTCTCCTACAGATTAAAAGGTTTAACTGAAAGTTTAACAAACCTAAAGGGCAACGACGCTTACAGAGTATTTGACTATTGACACTGACAAAATGACGATTAAAGTCGAGGTAAAGATTAAGATTGTCTTCTAATCCATGATCTTTCAACGTCTTCTAACAATCGGACAAAACGCTTCCAACTTGTAAGTCTAAATCTAAATAAGACACTTACCTTGCATCGAATCTCAATTTTCAACTAATCGAATCTAACCTTGTCCATGAACCAGCCATTAAAACATCAATTCTAATGAACATTTTCTTCAATTCTGGTTTAAGCTCAATCTTACCAACCACAAAGCTGAAAGATATTCAATTT
The DNA here is from genome assembly GCF_039701765.1 of Tetranychus urticae. Classification (NCBI taxonomy): domain Eukaryota; kingdom Metazoa; phylum Arthropoda; class Arachnida; order Trombidiformes; family Tetranychidae; genus Tetranychus; species Tetranychus urticae. The sequence continues at coordinate 14,612,038 of NC_142958.1, read as the reverse complement.
CATCCATTAATCAAAGGCGCATTGAAACACAAAAGTAAATAAAACCAATTGCAATGATTGAGAGATTTTCCCGATTCTGATAGATTCTCAATTTGAAATGAACCTTTACACCGATCCAATGTTCATGTAATGATTGAGATTTAAAAATTTTCCTCTTGAGTCGAATCGGACAGTTTTGTTGAAAAAAAGCTCAAAATGTCAATCAATAAATTGGGTTTGTACATTGAAATCACTTAACAGTAAAAAGCATTTTTATTGACACTCTTTTTAAAAATGAAAAATGCAAAATTTTTAGCTTCAATCATTCAGCTTTAATTGTATTGATTAACATGATGTAAAATAATTAACTCATGTGCTTTTAATGTAAATTACATGTTGAACAAGCTTAAAGTTAAGGTGAAAACGAGGCCAAACAGAGTTGCATGTGATAACAATTTAATTTACATAACCAGTGTCATCATTTTTGCCTTGACACAACTACTAATGTTGATTAATTAACAATTATCGTACATAATACTTGACAAGGCAAAACAACAATAAGCGAGAAAAAAAAGAGGAGAAAAAAAGTTATCAAAAAGATTCTTCATTTCATTTACAGACACTTGATTCAGATTGACTGGGAGTGATAACAGTTTTAAGTGTGAATCCATGATATTAATAACATTTATTATCAACAATGAATCACTTCAACTGTAACCTTACATTTCAATTATTATGGTTATGTGAATCTTTGAACAGTACAACAAAAGTATAACTTTATCATTAGCCAATATCATTAACATAATCATTCCCAGTTTCATCTCAAGTTTCCAACGATGAACCACTAACTCAATCATTCTCAGAATTCTTAATCATGATAATCAAGTGCTAATGAGAATTGGAAGCAAAAAAAGTTGAAGAAAAAGTCGAGAAAATGTTTGACCATTAAAACTGGTTCAATTGATTATACAATTGTTAACACAATTTTCATGGAAACTAAAAGTTGAATGTTTCGTTAACAGAAACTTGTTTGATAACATGAAGTGAAAAGAAGAAGAAGAAAAGGAGAAAAAAGGGAAAAAATCAATAAAAATATTTTTCTTGTGAGTTAACTCAATATATAGAAATGAAATGAATAGAAACAGATTGAAATTGATTTTGTCCCGTTTCAAGTGAAATTAAATGAAAAGAAAAGCAAGGTTTAAATAAGAGGAAACTTTGTATCAATAACTGGCAAAACATGATCAACATCATGACCAATAACTGTTGAAACAAATGCTCAACCAAAATGAAAACAACTTTTGTTTTAAGTTGAACATTTGGATTCTGGCATTTGAAAGAGAAGAAGGAAAAAAACCAGGAAAAATGTTATTTCAATTTGGCTTGTTAGTCTGTCAATGAAATCTCATTTTCATTTCATTTTCTTTACCCTTTCCACTCGTCTTCAAACCTTTATTAGATATATTTCAATAACATTTTCATTCACCAGTCAATTTGATTAAGATTATTGATGCTTTTCATCTTTCATTTACCTTTTGCATTTGATTAACCGCAAAGTTTAATCAAACCTTCCAAATTAGATTCACCTTTCAACCATTTCTCCATAATTTCATTTTCATTTTCAAATTTTCACCCAAATTCCGATCATCAACCTTCACGATTCTTTTCATGAAATGCTCAAAATGTTTCACCAGAATTTAGAGCTTCAATTTTCTCGAAATGAGCTTCGAAATGCTTCTAAACATAATTGCGATTGGACAATGTTGACTAAAGAAAATTTGATTTTTGGAAAATTCTGAAATTCGTTTTTTGATTCCAACTTCTCTGTTCAGAATCATGTTCTTGTTACTCGACTTCTGAGCTTGTGAAGCTAATCAACTTGGATTTACAGAATGTGATTTTGATTAAAACTTGAAATGTCTTTGAGTTTGATTGACTGAATAACTTGCTGTTTACGGCTATAATCATTAGCCAATTTGAATCTTTTCTAATCTGATAAAAAAAAGTTCTGTTCTAAAAATCTAATTAATAGATGAAGCAGACTCTTATTGGGTTCAAGTATTTGACTATTAATTAGTTAATGTTTAAATTGTCAGATGAGTTGTGAAAGAAAACAAAAAACAAATGTCTGCAAATTGGGTAAAAGTAAAAGCTTAACAGGATCAAAGAAGCTTTAGACATCACAATTTGGCGTTTTTTTCCCTCAAAAAATGTGTCCATTTTTAATTAATTGTCACAGAAAAATTGACACAAAATGATAATCAAAGTAACCAGAGGTTTAAACTATCAAATCGATGACAATAAACGACATCTTTATCCTTTTATCTTGATTATAAGATGAGTTTAGTCAGCAAAAGTTATCACTATTTCAATCAATAGACAATTTGGGTTCATCTCTGGTCCATCTCTCCAAAATGGGTTAAACTCAACCCAAAACCCAAATCGATGTAAACATAAATCATTTTCAATTTTCCATCCACATTAGAACCAAACCAAATCAATTCCAATAAACAATTAACTTTACACTTCTCTTGTAAATCTTATCTTGTGACAACCAAAATGCATTAACTTGCTTCAACAGTCAGAAACAAACATGAAAAATTCAATCTTACAACATGTAAAGTCAAGCTTGAAATGTTCATTTTTAAAACATATTTTCACCATTTTGAGGAAAAATATGAACATTTGAATAAACTGACGACAGTAAACCAGGAAACAGTTTAAACAATTAGCTAAGTAAACGAGCAAAATTATCACTTTTATCAACATTGTTAGATAACATTGTGTTCATTTGCAACAATATGTTGTTGTAATCATGAAGGAGAGGCGCAAAATGAGTTGAATGATAAAAATAATGATGATGATGATGATTAAAAGGATGGTTAAAAATGGCGAGGGAAAAGAGGCTTTTCTCGTTTCAAGCTTGTGGGCAAATTTTGCTATAAAATGTTTAACGAATGAAAAGAGGAAGCAAAAAATTGTGAAGATGAGCTCATTATTATGGATTACTTGATAACAATAACAAGCAGCAACTGGGAGTGCAAAAGTATCCATGATAACCTCAACTGTAATCCTCTTCATCTTTTCCCTTCTTTCTTCTTCTTCTTCCCTCATTCGCCATCTTCATCATCACAGTTTCATTCATCCTTTTGAGGTGTTAATAGGTTAAAGGTCAATTGATATTTAACCAAGAATAAAATCAACTAACAACTTATTATATTTCTCTCATCTTTTCCATTCCCTGTTTTACTTGAGTTACATCTTTTCGCTCTGACTTAATACAGATAATGAATCTTAAGAGATTACAGTTTGATCATGCCAACTGAGTTGTTCATCTTGAACAAAAATTCAACCTTTTCTCATCTGGAAAAGGAAGAAAAAAGAGAAAAAAATGTTTTCTTTTAAGCGGTTTGCTTTTAAATACAAGTCAAAATGAAATTCAATTTTGTATCATGAAAAGGTGTTAGTCAAAGCACAAAGTTTTGAGATTATTTTCAGTTTTCTTAACTATTATTTCCAATTTACTAGACTGAAAGATTTCAGGTAAACATTGTGATACTTGAATTTCATGCAAATTGATTGATTGAAAGAACAGGTTAAAAGGGTAAAAATTTGAGAAAAGAAGGAAAAAATTGAGTCTTTTCCTTCCTTCCTTAGCCTTTTGTCTCATTTAGATTAATTGGTTGAACAAAAGGCAAATTATTCAATTTATGATGTTCATTGAGATTGATGATCAACTTTTCCAATAAAAAAGATCTTTCAGATTGAAAAATGGACAAAACTCGAGTCGAAATTTACGATTTCATTATTTCGTCTCTCATGGTAATTCAATTTTAATTGACACTTGAAGTTGCACTTTTTGCTTATATTACAAAGGTGGAAACATTGAGTCTCAAGTAACTGTTCAATTCAACCCTTGAAAATGTTGCATCAAATTGAGTGAATAATTTTAATCTTAAATTTGATTATTTGAAGGGAAAAGCAACTCATTAACTGGGTTACCTTTGATTAAGTATTAGGGATAAAGTTAATTAAAAGATGAGGATAAAAGTAAATAGATATTGTTGAACATTGAACCATGAATGAGATGACAAAAGAAGCTTCAATTGCTCTGGAAAAAGGTTGAATGTTTGATTAACCCAAAAACTGGTTAATCACTTGTGAAGGCTAAAAAGTTGACTTTAAATTTTCCCTTGAAATCAACATTTACCAAACAATTTCCCTCAAAACAATGAAAATGATTCCAAGAAATTTGGAGAAAATAATTTCATGACGATTCCAGGGAAACTCAACGATTCCAAACATGATTACCGTTTCCATTGATTAATTGAAAGGAAAATGTTTTTTAGGTTAAGTTAATAATGTTAGTTAGTTCACTGTTTACCAATTTAAATGTCTAATGTTTAATTGAAATCTTGCAAAGAGTTGAACAAGAAAAAAGTGACTTTTTATGCAAAATTAATCTTATTAAAAGGCTCATCATTATGATTAATTTGTTTGGTTGAAATGTAATTCATTCAGAAATGGAAGAAATTCAAATTGGAAATTCAATTTTTTCTCTGATCATTGTTTTTAAACCTTTACCCTGACGAGGAAGAATAGAAAAGGCTGAATTCATTGAACTCATCAATCATGAGAAGATGGGAATAAACTGATCAACAATGGAAACTGAAATGTGGGAAAATCCATCAATGATTAACAATTAGTTAACCAAGGAAAAGGCTAATGATTTTGTCATTCATTACCAACAATTGATTGTTGAAATGAAACAAAATTTAAAGCAGATAATCTGGTAAATTGAATAGAGCTGGATGAAGAAGCAAAATGAATATTCCAGAGTTTAGAATGAAATTGTTATCGTGTTTGAATAGGAAAAAAAGGTAAATCAATAAACATGATTAGGTTCAATTGATGAGCTACAAAAGTATCTTTAATGATATTTTCATTTTCAACACACAATTGATACAGAATTGTATTTACATGGAAATATTAACATTACTTTTTATCATAATTTTTTCTTCTTTTCCATTTTTTGCCTCATTCCCTTCATCTTAATGTTATTGGATATATCTCGGAATATCCCAAAAGACTTTTGATAAATAAATGTTTTAGCAATAATAACGATAATAATGGGTAATAATGATGATGATGATTGTAATCAAACCTTGTAAATATTATCCTATTTATCAATGAATATTATTTGATTATTGTTCTATTAAATGCTGGTAATAACCATTTTTCTGGTTAAATCCTTTTTTTTCCCTTCTTTAACCTTTTTTTGCTCTTGAACCAGTTTTTTCCTCAACGAGTTGGTTAAATGTTTAGAGGAACCTTCACGATTAGGATTGTTGTTTAAACGTTATGAGAGACGGTTAAACATGTACGTTGTCTATTGTCAAAATAAATCCAAATCGGAATACATTGTTTCAGAATATATCGACACTTATTTTGAGGTAAGTTTACCAGTTTTCTTATTCAATATTATTCATGAGAATTGGGTAAAAATGTTTTACAAATACCATTCAAGATCATCACTAAGCCACTTATGGATTATCTTGCAAAGTAAACCATTCATTGACTTGATAGACATGGAAAATTTATTCAATTAGACTTCTGAATTTGGGACTGAAAAATATTCCTCAAATAACTTCAATTGGAGGCAAGAATGCATTTTAAATCAGAAGTGATTTTTGGTCTTTTTGTTTTTGTCTGCAGCAATGGAAAGATTCATTTATGAAAACAAGCTGAGCCACGATCATGACTGATCGTAAATTTCTTTTCACTGAATACAAAAAATCCAATCCACATTTAAAGACTAAAATTATTGATGAAAATCCATTGTCAATGAGAAAAGTGAAATAAAATTTGGTTCAACAGTTGAGGCAACATATTTTTTACCTAACTCTTTACTCGAAAAATGATTTTACTTATCCTTCTAATTTAACAATAAACCAGCAATCAACCTAAACCAAAAAAATTTATCCCCCAAAGTCAATGCTAAAAGATACGGATTCTGCATTTTTTCCCCTACCCTGTTTGAACGCTAATTTCTCAGGTACCTGAATTCCGATAAAGTTCAGACTATTTTTCGTGGATGTAGTTTAATCATGACTTTCAGGCTGTAAAAAAATTTTATTTAGAATCCTTTTAGTTTGGCCACAATCTTTACGCAAAAATTTCATGTTTTGACTTTATATATGGTATAGATAACATTTTTTAGTCGCTTAGCTATTCCAGACTCGATCCGAGATAATGTTCACGAGTTAAAGCTGGAATATTAATATTTAATGAAATTTTCGCCTTCTATCGACTCTTGATTTAGAGTCAACTACTGTCAGTCATTCATATGATAGTCACTTTTATGCAGCAAAACAATCGCTTGTAGTGATGAACCTAATTGATTGATTTGCATTGAAAGAGAGTTTTATTTCTGGTTCGATTCTGGTTTGTTTTGGGTATGATTTGAGTAATCAGTCAGTCTCAAGTAAATATACTTTTATTATTTGATTTTGCGATATTTTCTTCCTTTCACTGTGATTGATCCAGATCCAGACATAGTAACAGATTATGTTTGCTTTAGATTGTCGATAACTCGTTAACAAGTTGAATAAGTGGTTCATTGAGTACCAAAGCTACATAATAGCAAGTTGTTCAATTTTTTCACCTTTCAATAGATTTTCCAGGTTAATTGAAGTTGATTTCAATTGTGGCTCAAGTTGAAACTCGAAAAATTAGGCACAAATAAAGCGTTTTAAACGTGTTTAAGCGTTAAAAGCATTCTCCCAGTTTTAACAAGCAAACCCTTTCAACAGCTTCAACTTCAACCTAACAAGTCTCACTTGTCTGCACAACCAGACAGACAAAGAGTCGCCTAAAAAAAGCTTAACGTCTGAAGGAAAACATTACTTGATACTAATTTAGTATTTATAATAATCTAAATAAGATTACAATTAAAGGCCAACAACGACTCTATTCAACAGTAAACTCGATTTACTCATTTTCATTAATCGCAACATTGAAATTAACCAACTCTCTTCATCTTCCAGTTTATCATGCAATGTTAATATAACTTTCCATTTTTTTCCTCTTCTTCTTCTTCCCTAACAACTCTTGCGATATTCCCAAGTCTCCATTTCACTCTGAATTTTGTGTCATGAAATGATCATCTTGAAGCCTTTTTTACGCCTTCATCCAATTTTCGGATAATTTCATCAATACAATCTAAAAAGCAAACTCATTTTTACAGTTTACTGTTTCCTTTGCTGGCTCTTTACTTCTTTTACTGAATCTTAATAAGAGATGAAATTCCCATCAGATTTATTGTCTCTTTCAGTATCTTATCAGTTTACTGTTTATCCCTCATGTCGCACACTCATCATCATGAGTTTCAAAGTTTCGTCTCTTATCTGGTTTCAGAACATTTCCATGAACAGAAGAAGAAGAAGAGGTTAGAAGAAACTTTACGCATGATTCATTTGAAACTGAATCTTTTATTCATTTAGTCTTTACCATTCAGTTCATCATCATCATCATCATCATCATTCCAAAGAAGATATTCAGACAGAGAAAATTCCTTTTTTTCACCATACTTTGTTTTCTTCTTTTCATTTCTTTTTTTCGCCATTCTTCCATTTATTAATAAAAATATCTTCCAATGTTGAGTAAACTTGAAGTAATGCAATAGAGACAAAAATGAAATGATAAATCCTTTTTAATCAAACATTTTTCAGGGTAAAAAAGGAAAACGTTCAATCAGTTTATTCCTTTTGTTATTCAAAATTTCCTTCTAATCAATTCATTTAAATTATTCAACTTGTTTCAAGTTCTGAGCAAGTTCCATTCCCTGTCATTTCTCAGATGATAATAAACACATAAAATTGAGAATCGCAATCAGTCGCATTATTAGTAAACTTATGTTTACCTTTTTAATGTCTCAACATCTTTAATGCCCTTTTCAGGTTAAATTATTTACTTTCATTGACTTCAATTATTATAGTTTGCTGAAAGCAATGGATTCTCATCAAATGAAACAGAAATTTGATATTAATTCATGCAATAATCCATTTTATCGATCAACAGAATTCCCTGAATCTATCAAATTTTATCTCTTTACTCGAGCCATTTTGTTTTCAATTTTGTTTCCCTCATGAAAATTGTTTTGCTTTTAAAATTTTAAATCATAAATAAAATATCTTTTTGCTAAAATTGATTACGTTTTAAACTTTCAAGTCTTCAGATTTCACTCACCAATTGATTTCAAATGCAACTTTAAAAATGATTTAAAAGTTCCATCGACATTCGAGACTCAAATATTCAACTTTCACCCAGAATTTCAGGCAATATTCCCGGGTTGAGTCCAGCATTAAATAACATTTCAATCCATCAATAAGTATTATAATACAATGTAATGTGTAAATGCCCTTTTTTGTTTAAAATCGCACAGTTGGTCCAAAAGTCGATGGTCAATGATCAGTCGGAAGAGATGGGTGAAAATATCTGAGAAACTCGAAGAAAAACATTAATCATTAAAAATTGAATCTTTGGTCAAAAACCTCATCATTCTGTCAATTAATTCACTTTAAAAATCATTTTCATTAAGAAATTTGAGACTCTGAAGAGTTTGAAAATTTGACTTTTTTGGGACAAAATGTGACAAAATGATTTCAGGTTTGCAAATTAAATTATAGACTAAAGATTTTTACCTTTTCTTCTTGTTTTAGGAATAAATTGTCAAAATTAACCTTTTTATTACTGCATTTGAACCTTACTGTTGGGTTGACAATTTTGAGGGGGAAAAATCGATTCTCAAATTTAATTTAATTTCACATTTTGTTTTCTGGTTAAATGGAAATGCATTTGAATCTTTTGTTGTTTACCAATGAAAATAACCAGTTTTAGCCTGAAGCAAATCATCTCAACAATTTATCATGATAATGAAAGGTGATGATGAGTCTATTAATGAAAAGGTGCCATTTGAGCAACTTGAAAATTTACTGTTTTCCCGTAATAAAAACATAATTTTGATTATTGTTAGAAGTAAAAATTGATAACATAATAGAGTCTGAAGTGAATTGCAAGGTAAATTAAGAGTAATGAGGAGAGAAGAAGCGAAATGTAATAACTCTTTTTTTCCTTCTTCTTCCTCTCATCATGAAGAAGCTGAGAAAAAAACGAGTTGATGAATGAAGAGTGAAAAAAATGAATAAATCAATGATTTAAACTCACGTAATTGTCAATGATGAAGTTTAACCCTTGAAATGATGAAAAGGTTTAAATTGTCAAAACGGAAATGAAAAATATTTTTCACTTTTTCTGTTTGATGAGCAATTGAAGGTGAAAAATTGCCATGAAAATGATAATGAATCTGATTTATATTGAATGATGTTTCCAGATTGGAAATGAAGTTGAAGAGATAAATTCAATTTTCATCTTTGATTACTGATTGTAAGGCAATATTTTGATTGCAAATGAAAATCAAATTCAATGTATTAATGACAGGAATTGACCATGAATCTGGACAATCTGGAGTTGACCAGAAATGAGAACATTTTTTTGGAAAAGAAAAAAGGAAAAATTCCTTTTCCACTCAATTCCAATCATGGTTATCATGATGATTGGATATTGTCTATGATTGAACCTTTTTTTTGTTTTTCTTTTCCTCTTTTTTCTTCTTGAAATGTTCAACTTTGTTCCCTTTACTACCTGTAATTGGATGAATAAGATTGTCGAGAAATGAAAGATGATAATGATGATGAAGGTGAAGAAGAAGAATGAATGAATGAAAATAAGAAGATGATGAAAAGGAGAAAACAATTCAGAACTGACATGAATCCTCTTTGAATCCTCAAGATGTCAGAATGCTTATAGCAAAAGTTAATGGAAAAAAAAGTTCTGTCAAAACAGATCGATATATAATATCATACGAATATATATCTTCAGACTTGTTTGTAGAACCACGATTCTTACCAAGTTAATATTATACCTTTGCTTGTATTTTTTGCAGTCTTTCAACTCTATTCTTTCATCCTTCATCATCATCATTTTGTTTTTTCCCTCTTCGCCATCTCTACTGTTGATCTTCATGATCGATAAATGAATTGGGAGAAGCTTTTGAGTCCAAGTTTACAAGTTAACTGAATGTTACTTGTTTTTGCTCACATTGTTACTCTTGCTTCTTGTTATTGCATTCAATGCAAGTAAACATAATCAACATTCAATTGAGAATCAAATTTTTTCTTCTCAACTCTCTTCATCTTCATCTTCATCTTTTCCTTTCAATTCATTTCTCTTCATTGATTCAATTTCATCTCATTTCTGGCATGATCATTTATTTAGGATAATATTTAGCTTCAATACAGAGACTAACAGTTTCAAGATTACTTTTGCTCACTTCATTTCAACTGTTTTTGACAACACTTTATTATCATATTCAGCAACATCTTATTCACAATCTTATTCACCCTCTAATTCACTAACATCTACTTTACCATCATCTTGCTTATTATCATCATGTTGTATAGTGATCATCATCATAATCTTTATCATGGAAGAAACTTTGCAACCTTTGAGTCTATTGCTTGCTTATCATTTATTATTTGTCACTTTTTGTCTTGCTAACAAAATTGGTTCCACTGTTTTCTGGTTCACGGAATAGACAGTTAAGGCTATCTCGCATTTTTCCTCTGTTGATTGTTATGACTTCATTTTTACTCACAACTCACACTGTCAGTTTCATGATTAACTTTTTTTAACCACATGGATAACATTTAATCTGTAGTTATTAAGTAATATCCAGTTTTGTTCATCAAAATCTCGTCTTGCTTTCTCGTTCCATTTTGGATTCCAACTTCCATATTGCACTTTTTGATTACATTTCTTTCCACTTTTAAGCTCCTTGACTTCATTTTATTGCAATTTTGATTCGCCTTCATTTGGATGCTTCAATTGATTTGATACAACTGGTTAAAATAGAGCTTGATTAACCCAAAAATTTGTCTCCACAAGTCTTCAAGATTCTCCGATAGTTCCATATATAACATCCAATCTCACAGGATAAGCTTTTCTAGATTGGCTCCACATTAGTAGAATATTTGATTGAATAATTTACCATTACTATGGATAAATTTATTAGAAATAAGACTTCAGGTTATGTTAGAGATCTCAGGCTTAGTCCATGTTGAAGTAGAAGCAAATATTTGAGTAAACATATCAATAATTCACATTGATTAACCATGTAACCATCAATTAGCTTATTATAATCAGGACAAGTAAGTTAATTAGTAAAATAATTGATAAATTAAGAAGGTACAAAAGTAGGTTCCAATGGAAACACCCAATTGGTGTAATTACAAGTTCTTCACTTAATAATGTGAATAACCAATTTGAACACATCTCATTAAGTGTTTAGTTTAAAAATCTGTAACACAATTAAATATACAAAAGTGTCTGATAATAATTAATAAATTAAGGAAAACAAATGCAAAATTTAGTAAAATCAAGACAATAACAACAATTGAGGGGACGTTACATAATTAATCCTTTGAAGATCTACTCAAACAGTAATCGATATCTTTTGGATCATTTTACTTTTTTTTACAAATTGTAATATAAATTGTGCAATTTAAAGTAGCAAACATTTAACTTGTGACCGTTCACAACTGTTAACAGTCAAAAGAGGAAGATTGAACTTACTTTTCTATGGAGATGAACCAAAAGTGAAAAGTAAGAGAGAAAGGGGAGGGATCTTACTATTCTAAAACCTTTCGGTTTTAAGTGAAGAGTAAGAAGGAGAGAGGGCAGCACAAGGGAGTGAAGAGGCAAAGTTGAAAGTTAAGTCAAACTTTATTGATAATGTTAGAGAAAAGTTCGGAGTATATATGTCTCTCATGGGACATAGGAATATCAGGGTACAAATGGTTTAGTTAAATTCAGTATAAAAAATAATCATAATAAACATATAAATACAATGGTTGAAATGTGCGTAGTTAAAAGTATAATATTTCACGTTTACATTTACCGCTAGGGTTACCTGCTTTTGATTGGAAAGATACAATTGTAATGCATTGAGTTATATTGAAAAAGCCCTAGTGGCGAAGGTTGAAAGAGAGAGAGGAACATATGTTTTAAGTTTTTGTGCTTGGTTTGTTTTATTGAAGTTAATCATCATCACATTCGCCCACTGTAATTTGAGTTTGTTGTCTATCAACAAACTGCTTGAGCTGGGATGAATGAGCTTGAATTGGTGTTCCTGAAAGTGATTCCGAGATGATGTAGGTTACGTCCGTGATCTTCTTGATGACATAGTATGGACCTGTATACTTAGCTGTGACTTTAGTTTTGGATGGATGGTTAAATGGTACTTCCTTGAGTACTTTGGATCCAATCTCAAAGTTTGCGACGGGATGTTTAGCGTCATGTCTTTGTTTCCTTCTTTCTTGTTCCGTACGTGTCCTGGTCCGGGCTAATTCTCGTGCTTCCTGGAGATTGTTGGTTTGACCGGAGAAAGTCGGAGTTGGATCAGTTCCAAAGAAGAGATATGCAGGAGCATAACCAGTGATATCGTGTGGAGTGTTGTTGTAATCTGTGACAATCTTTGGTAAGAGCGTTGTCCATTTACGATGAGGATGATCTTGTAAAGCAGCTCTTACTTTGACCATCAAAGTTCCATTGATACGTTCGACAATACCGTTGGTTTGTGGATGATATGGAGTACTAAAGATATGCTTTATGTTGTGGCGTTTGAAAGCTTGTTTCAAGACTGTACTTTGGAAGTTCTTGTGACAGTCAGTTAGAATAGCTTTGATGCGAATACCAGATTGAATAAGTTTGTCTAGGAGGGTTACTACTGATGCTGATGTGTTGGTGGTTGTGGGAAAGGCCCAAACATAACGTGAAAAGTGGTCTATGAAGACTTGAATGTACTTATGTCGAGTACTACCAGCTGCAGGTCCCATGACTATAGTATCGAGGCCGACGAGATCACCAGGTTCGAGATCAACTGAAGGGAGGATCATTTGACCAATACTTGGACGATGGGTTTGCTTGACAAGCTGGCATGAACGGCATGAATCGACATAAGCTTTGATGTCTGAGATCATATGAGGCCACCAATAGAAACGAGTAATAAGTTTTACAGTCTTGTTTTTCCCAGGGTGACTGTAATCGTCGTGAAAATGCTGCAAGACTTTATTACGGAGTGTTGGTGGAATGATTGCTCGAGTGGAACCACGAGTTTTCACGGTGACGATGCCATCCACTTTGAAAGATTGTTGGATATGAGAAAAGTCAGTGGTAGCTTGATGTTGCTTGATTTCATCAGCATCGATGAGGAAAGTAACTGGGGCTCTTGATAAGGCATCAACGTGTTGTTGAGAGACGCCAGCTCGATGAAATAGCTCATAGGATCGAGTAGAGAGCTTGATACTCCAGCGATAGAGTCTTCCTTTGGGTTTCTTGAGTGTGAGGAGCCATTTCAATGCACTATGATCGGTGATGACTTTGAATGGGAGGCTAAGATAAGCTTCGAAGTGATCAACAGCTTCTACAACTGCAAGGCATTCAAGTTCGAATGCGGTATAGTTGCCTTGGTGTTCGTTGAGTGCTTTGGAAAAATAAGCAATGGGATGTTCAAGACCATGTTTGTCAGTTTGAACTAGCGTAGCTCCAATACCAATCTTTGAAGCGTCAGTGTAAAGGGTACATGGTTCATCTTTGTTGTAAATAGCGAGAACTGGTTCATTGATTAACTTGTTTTTGAGGATTTGAAAAGCGGTTTGATGTTCATCTTTCCAGTGGAAAGAAATATTTTTACAGAGGAGTCTGGTTAATGGTTTAGAGATGGTTGAGAACTTGTCTATGAAGCGACGATAATAGTTTGCAAGTCCTAAGAATTGACGAACTTCCTTGACATTACTTGGAACAGGAAAATGTTCAACAGCTTTGACCTTTTGTTTGGATGGACTAACTCCTTCAGAACTGATGATGTATCCAAGATAGTCAACTTCATTTTGCGCGAAGTTGCATTTAGATAGCTTCAGTTTGATGTTGTTATCCTTGCAAAGAGTGAAGATCTTCTCTAAGAGTTGGAGATGTTCAGAGAATGTTTTGCTGTAAATGATGATGTCATCTAAGTAATTTATTGCTCCGTTGTAGAGTAAAGAACCAAGTACTCTTTGTAGAATTCTTTGAAAAGTTGCGGGGGCGTTTTTAAGACCAAATGGCATGACGAGCCATTCATAGTGTCCTTCATGGGTTACGAAAGCAGTTTTCTCGATGCTTTCTGGGTCCATCTCAATATGCCAATATCCCCATTTGACGTCAAGTGTCGAGAAGTACTTACTACCTTGAAGACGATCAATGACATCATTGATCCGTGGCAGCGGCATCTTGTCATCTATGGTGAGGGCATTGAGACGACGGAAATCTATGCAGAGTCGTGTACCACCGTCTTTCTTTGGTACACATGTGACTGGGAAGGCCCAAGGACTTTCACTATCACGAACCAATCCTTTTTCTTTGTATTCTTTAACTTGACGACTTATTTCATCAAGTTCGGCTTGAGGACGACGATAGGCCCTAAGTTGAATTGGAGGATGGTTTATAGTGGTAATCCGATGTTTGGCAACGGTGATGCGGCCAATGTCTGTTTCATTTTGGGCGAAGGCAGATTTATGTTTTTCAATGAGGGCGGCAAGTTGATCTTTCTCATGTGTCTCTCCTAACAGGGTTACTAATTCTTGAGTCTCTGGTGATCGAATGCTGACAGTCTTATCTTCTAGGTTAAGGTGAAGACCGAATTCGATACTGGTGTTGAGACCGATTAAGATTGGATAGCGGAAGTTGGAGATGATGTGATACTTGATCGTCTTGGTTGTTTTGTGGATGGTAGTTGAGGCGAGAGTGTATCCAACACTCTTAGTTGAACCTTCTAATTGGTTGATGGTTATTTGTTGTTTATTGTTGATAGGAAGGTTGAGTCGTTTACATGTCTTTAGACTCATAATGCTGATTGTACTACCGGTGTCAATGAAGGCTTCGACGGAAATACCTTCGATTGTTAGTGGAATATCGATGAATTTCAGTATTGGAGATATGTTTTTAGCGAAACATACGTCTCCGTGGTCATCTGGATGGAGTTCTTCCTCGGCAGTGTGGGTCGATGGTCGAGGTTGACTGGTTTGAGAACGATTAGGACATTCACGATGCCAATGGTTTTCCTTTTTACCAAGTCTTTCACAGTACCTACAGACTGGAGGACGGCGTTCAGCAGATTGACGAGGGCGGCTATTGTTATGTGGAGGTGCGGCGACCAATGTTTTAGCAGCGGGTTTCTTTGGTTGTTGCTTTGTTAGGAATTTTTCCTTTTGTTTGTAACGCATTTCGGTTTCAGTGGCTATTTCGAGCCAATCAGAGAGTGTACGAGGGCGTCCAGAACTCATATGGAGAGTCCAAGCAAAGGGTAAACCAGAAGTTAGTTGAGAGATGACTTGATGTTCAGCCAATTTTGCTTCACGAAGGAGTTTTATCTTACGGCGATAATACTCCGTCACTGTCTCTGTACGCTCAAGACGGATACGTTGAGCTTCGAGAAGTGGGTCCTTGAATTCAGAACCGAAGCGAGTGATCATTAAAGATTTGACAGTGTTCCAATCAACATGCTCTTCAGTTGCGATTTCTTCGGCGTACCAACTTAGAGCTTCTTTGTCTAGGCTGTAGACTAAGTCTCTGATAAGGGTGTATGGATCGTTGGTGTTGACATGTCTTTCGTACAGGACTAACCAAGCTTGGATGCGGATACCAGATGGTTCGCCAGTATAACATTTGAGAACCTTCTTCTGTGGTAAGGTTATGTACTGCGTTGGTTGGTCGATAGTCGTGTCTAGTTGTGATGTAGTGGATAAACGGTTCCTATTTTGGTCTTGGAATCGAACTGCTGGTGTAGGCGGGAGGTATGGATTACGGATTAATGTTGGTAGACGAACATTTGTTGGGTTGACCAAGGGTGGATGGGTTGGTTGATTTGGATTTGTGATTGGGTTTGAGTCGAGGTTGTCTCTTTGGGCATCTGGATCTGAGGATATTTGATCAGAGAGGTTAGTATCATCGTGATCATTTGCCATTTTGTTCTCGGCTTTACCAGGTTAAATTGGACCACTAGATGGAGCAGAAGGACCAGCGGGAGTTTCAACAGCTTGAACTTCAGGAGTTACCAAAGGACGGAGGAAGCTGGGTCGGCAAACTGGTTTTAGGGGGTTCGGTTCCACCAAAGGACAATTAGGCTGGAAGAGTTGGCTGATAGATGGAGACAAGAGATACGTCTGTTCAAAACAGGAGAAGAGATCCTGTCGACTGCGCCAAATGTGACCGTTCACAACTGTTAACAGTCAAAAGAGGAAGATTGAACTTACTTTTCTATGGAGATGAACCAAAAGTGAAAAGTAAGAGAGAAAGGGGAGGGATCTTACTATTCTAAAACCTTTTCACAACTGTTAACAGTCAAAAGAGGAAGATTGAACTTACTTTTCTATGGAGATGAACCAAAAGTGAAAAGTAAGAGAGAAAGGGGAGGGATCTTACTATTCTAAAACCTTTCGGTTTTAAGTGAAGAGTAAGAAGGAGAGAGGGCAGCACAAGGGAGTGAAGAGGCAAAGTTGAAAGTTAAGTCAAACTTTATTGATAATGTTAGAGAAAAGTTCGGAGTATATATGTCTCTCATGGGACATAGGAATATCAGGGTACAAATGGTTTAGTTAAATTCAGTATAAAAAATAATCATAATAAACATATAAATACAATGGTTGAAATGTGCGTAGTTAAAAGTATAATATTTCACGTTTACATTTACCGCTAGGGTTACCTGCTTTTGATTGGAAAGATACAATTGTAATGCATTGAGTTATATTGAAAAAGCCCTAGTGGCGAAGGTTGAAAGAGAGAGAGGAACATATGTTTTAAGTTTTTGTGCTTGGTTTGTTTTATTGAAGTTAATCATCATCACAAACTAGTATAATAAATGGGAATTTCCATCAGATAATTTAATTTCCTAGTCATTCTGAGCATTAGAATCTTCAATTTAAGTAGTAACTTACATTATCATAATCATCAATCAAGGCCGGGATCCAATCCTAATAAATTCAATCTCTTACAATGTTGGATCGCATGTTTCTGTATCAGCCATTCACACCCAAACATGTCGAAACACAAAGCTTTCAATCAAAATATTAATAAGTTTTCACTCCCAAGTTGCTCTTGAGAACTAGAAAAAAAGATATAACAACCAAGTCAAAAATGGTAACACTTGATTTCACTCCAAACCTGATTTAACAGACAGCAATTTGTTAATCTGTTTTCTTGTCTCTTTATTTTTCTCCTATAGGAAGTACGGATTAAATTGGGCCATAAACTTCAACTACCTGATTTACTCATTAAACCTGTTCAACGAATTATGAAATACCAATTGTTGCTGAATGATATTCTGAAGCACACCGAGAAAGCCGCTTTAATCAATGAATTGGATAATTTGAGACGAGCTGTTCAAATTATGCATGTTGTACCCAAAACAGCCAATGATATGATGAATGTTAGCCGTTTACAAGGATTTGATGGTAAAATTACTGCTCAAGGAAAGCTCTTGTTACAAGGTATTCTCAATGTGGCCGATACCCGTGAACCTATTACAGCCTCACTGGTTTCATCGATTAAACTCAGAGAACGCCAAGTTTTCCTGTTTGAACAAATAATCATTTTCAGTGAGATACTTGGTGCCAAAACTCAATTTAGCCAGCCAAGCTATATTTACAAGGCTCATCTTCAGGTTAATAAGATGTCACTCAACGAGAAATCAGCCGATGATGATGAATCCAAATTTATATTGAAATCAAAAGATCCTCAACAAGAGGGACTCGCCTTTGTGATACAAGCAACTGATCCCGATGAAAGATGTGAATGGGTTCGCAATATTCAAGCTATTCTGGAAACTCAATTGGACTTCCTAAGAGCCCTTCAGTCACCAATTGCTTATCAAAAGGAATTAACCAAAGAAGTGTAATGTTTATCATTATTATTTACTATTATTACTATTACTATTTGCCATTTTATCTTTGGCAAACCATTTCGTTTCTTTTTCCTCCACATTATTCCTCCTTTAACCCTCCATCAACTGTTAATACTACTTGCTATTAATATTTATACTTTGATCAATATACTAACCCAAATATTATCCAATTTAATTAATTCAGTGAACGTTTGCTTTGTTGCAGATAAACAGCATCCAACTTAACTTTCCCCTGTTGTTGTTATTTTTTTGTCTTTTTGCTTACCTTTCCAATCAATTATTGATCCACTCTTATTGAAGTTTGACTTTACAGTAATTTAATTTTCTTCCGTTAGATTGTTAATAGGTTTAATTGTAGGCTTTAAATCAAGAGTGAACAATAAAAGCATCAAGCAAGCAAAAAGACGATTTTGACTCTTGATAATTCATAATTGTCTTGACTTGTTAAGATCTCTGTTTGAGTTCATTACATTTGAAATGAAATGAACCCAAGAAGCAAAAAACTGATGATGATGAATGCTAAGGAAAGAAAATTTAATTTTATTATTATATTTCTGTTCGAGTTAATATTATTTCTATTACAACTTGTTCCTCTTCAGCTTCACATTATCATCAACATTACTATTATTATCAAGTTGAACAATATTATCTGATTCAACAATGTAAACATAATATATTTGAGCATAAAGGCAGGAAACAAAAGAAATAAGATGATGAAGAAGACGATGAAGATGAAAATAAAAATGAATTGCAAGGAAAATGCTGATAAAGCAAATTATATAAATACATACAACTCCAAGAGGTTGAAATATAATATAATAATAAAATTAACAAAAGGACTTATTGTAAATAATTCATATTACTTATCGTTATTTAGTTAGTCAAGCTAACACAACAAATGATTTGTTAATTTTCACTTTAACAGTTAACAAAAAGTACTGTTCTTTGCCGTCAATTGGATCCTTTTACGACAATTCAAGACAAATCAATTTTTAGTTTGATTAATGTCTAAAAGAGCTTTTCATTCACAAGTTTAATACACAATATTTTTTTTCCTCGTTTCAACAAAGGTTAAGGTAAATATTGAGGTTAAGACTTTTATTCAGTTTAATTCATTGAAAGGTTTAAGGTTAAACATCAATTTGCCATAGAATCTTGAAATCTTATACAATTCATTCAATCAAATTGGAAAAACACTTTGCATCAAATTAATCAAATTTAGATTCACTCTGTCTCTACACAAATTAATTGTCAGCTTGTTTAGCTTGAATCAGATCAATTTCATTCCTTGAGTTACATTTGGATGCTGCCATCTCTGATTGATTAAGCTTCATTAACAAGGGTCACTTTATTAACACAAGATGGGGTTAACTTGGATTTCAGCTTTCAGATCAGCTGATGATTTTTTGATTAGTGTTACAAATTTTTCACGATCTTTGACCTTAACTGTGAACTCGATTATAACTTTACTGAACGTATTATTTAGCCAGTATCCCTTGCCTTGTGAAAAGACACTATTTTTTATTTGCATGACTAAATTTACTAAATGAAATGTACTAACTCGAAACATTGCTCTTCTTTTCTTTCTTTTTTTCTATCAAATGCTGCAATTGACGCTTTGTTCATCATAATACTCTAACAATTATAAATGGCACTTGTGATTTGTTTAACCAGTTCTGCGCCAGAATTGGGTTCACTTTGGAATCCATGTTTACGTAAAACCTTTTCACATCCAGCCTCAGCTCACAGACAGCGAAAAGAATCAAGCTCAAAAGATATTTTACCCAATATAGCCGGTGTTAACTCGACAACAAATATAACCGCCAATTGGTCCTCCAATTTACTAAGTACCCTTAATGTATCCTCGTCTCCATCCTCAGCCTCAATTTCACCATCTTCTTCCTCTTCCCCATCACCAGCTCCTTGTCCTCTAGTGTCTTCCAAGTCTCTCAAAAATCCTAAAGGCATGACTTTCAGTAAACGCATTAGCCGAGACAAGAAACTTTCCTCGCCCGTTCTTGGTCTCTCATCACGACTAACCTCATCACCAGCCTCACCCAAATCTTATCAAGACGAAAATAGTGGTAGTAGTAGTAGTAGTATATGGAAAAGATCATCAGTCCCATTAATATCATCAATTCCATCAACATTAACATCGTCCATTTCACCAGCGACTTTATATTCATCAACTGCAACAACAGCTCTTTCATCAACCACAGGCCAATCGGAAACATCACAAGAATCAAAATTGAATCCATCATCGTCCTCTCCATCAACTCCAACCTCAAATGAACCCACAACACCGTCAACAACTCGAAGTAATAGTAAACGCCATTTTCTAGAAAGTTTTCGCAACCCATTACGATCTCGCCATGCTTCTTCCAGTCAACGAAGTAAAAACAAATCAAGTAATAATAGCGCTTGTGATGCAACAAGTATGTCACCATCACCATCATCATCAGCAACATTACCAAATAACTTAACTGTGAGTTTAAGTTTGGATGGTTCATCGCCACCCAAAAGTGATTCAGCATCAGGTGTACCAACAAAAGTGACCACAACAACCTTTCCTCATGATAATGATTTAGACTCGGGTGGATTGAATAGACGTTGGTCCGAATCTGAAGCCTTTAGACTTCGCTTTTCACGAAAATTATCCCCTTTAGGACTGAAAGGTGCCAAAAGCAACACTGGTAACAATAACAACAATAATACCAATATTGTTGAGGAAGAACCAAGTAATAAGAGTTGAATTGGCATTCAAATTTCTGTTTTTTAGCCGCTATTGATTATAAACTTTTTTATAATAAAAATGGTAATTTTGGTGACGCTTAAGATCACAACCTGAACAAAACTGTCAAACGTTGAAAAAATTGTACACAATTATGGAAGCCATCTTTTTCTTTCTCTCTCTCTCTCTTTCATCATTTTCATTGCCTGATTGATTGAGCTTGTAATTATAATTGTTTTGTTTGATATCATTTTGTGCTGTTTTAATATCTGTGCCTCAAAACCAAATATTGGATAAATCGTCTTAACCATTGACGTTGTTTTCATCTTTTCCCCATTCATTTTTTGGATCATCTTTATCATTCTACTTTCTTTAACAAATATGAGAACCATATTTGAGTGGAAAAATTAATTACTGATTAAAATTTAATAAACTGATTATATTAATAATTAAAGCCAATTAAATGTCCTCCTGTGACCTTAAATAAATTTAACAGATTGCAACCTTTGAGTCTCATGAAAAAAAGATATCGCATATAAATATTGTTGAATGATTAATAATAAAAAGAAACAAATACTATTACTATTGGAAATTATTAGTCTTATCAAATTTTATTCCTTCATTCCTATTCTTTCTCATATTCAATTCTGAAAAGCTTCATGTTAGTCAATATTGTCAGACAACCGTAAGAATCTGAATACGCAAGTTTAAGAACAAATAATAATTTATTGATTATCCTCACTGAAACGGTACATAATTGATATCGTCATGATATATTGACGAGACATTAGAGATAAAATATCATTAATTAACTACAATTTACTTATTCGTTTCACAAAACTTGATACATTTTTACCTTAAATTGCTACAAAACTAGAAATGAAAACCAGAATTGACTATAATGAGAGTCAACAGATGGCAGTACAAAACTACTGTGAATTTGAATGAATTTATTTTTGGCTTTACAATTTAAAATAATAATTCATTGCATTAAAGTGAAACTAATTGTTGCCTTTTCTGTTTCAACTGCACTTACAAGATAAATCAATGCTTGACCCTTTTATAATCATCTTCTTGTTTGAACCTTAAAAATTACAATTCAATGAATAAATTTATCCTTTTTTAAGGTCTAAAGTAGTAAAAAATTAAAATTAATAAATCACACGAAATTGAGGTTTTTAATGTAAAACTAAGAACCCATTTAAAGTGGCTATTTAAATTATTTGAGAAGCGAAATGGTGTAAATAATTAATTTCAAATGTTCGCTTTACAATGAAATGGTTGTAGTTAGAGTTAATCAAGTAAACCATTTAAATAAAAGTCACATTCGTTAAATAAATCAAATTACTATTAGCCAAGATTCAAGTAAAGGGCATAAAAAGGTTAACCAGAAAAAGGCAATTAAGAGGCAAAAATTATTGAAAATGTAAGGTTTTCAAATTGAGATGATTTAACTGATACAGAGATGTTTCCATAATTAACACACAATTCAAGTAATCTTTTTGTTAACTCTAATTTTAAATCAATCTGTTGAAACAATCTGAATTACCTTTTAACTTACACTTTTACAATTTAGAAACTGGACAATCGAAAGATAAAAGCTAACAAAAACAATCGACATTTTCAGGCCCAAAAAAGAGGAGAAATCCTAAAAATAGATAAATGATTATCAAATATCATTATTTGATTGTTTCTTATTTAATCATGTTTGCTGGTTCTCAATGAAAATTACCTTTTTGTATCAACTAAATCAACTGAATCAAAGTGAATCAAACTGAGAGAGTTAAGGATAAGACTAATAACAACAAACGTAAAGGTCAATGTCAGGCCAACATTTTGAGAATCATAATGATAATCATCATCACCTTCGTCTTCATAATCTATCAAGTTCTGTATGGAGAGTTAACGGAATTTACTGCCCTTAAGGCAATATTTCAACCAATTTTTCTCTTTCTTTTTCTTCTTCATCACCACCATCAACATCACCATTTTCATCATCATCTTTCTACTTCTCCTTCTGACCTGAAGACGGATTTGAGCTTAAGGAAGGAGACGGGGTCAGGCTACAGGTAATACTTGTTTAAACCGGCAAACCTCATGTTACCATTCGTATCATCACTATTATTATATTACTATCAACTCCGAGAAGAAGCAACAGGTAACTTTGTTCATGCTTGACTCATGGTTGGCGAAGTGGCTTCAGTTGCTTGAAATTATTCATTTTTGTCCATAAAAACAACAATTTACTTTTCATTTTGTTATTTTTTGTTTGTTTGTTTCCCTTTTGTTTTGGATTCTCGTTTGCATCCCAATCTTTCCATTAATTTTTGGTAACTTTTTTATTGTGCGTTTCCCATGGTTGGTGTTTTCAATCTGTTGGTTAGATCCATTGGAAGTTCAATCTCGACTTGAAATTATTGGACACTTTCAACGGGACCCTTTGCAAATTGGTTAATCTCTTAATCTGTGATTTTAGGAGAGAAGATCAATTTTGCTTTATGTTTTTGTGGTTCTACGAGGAATAATAACGTTTATTTAAAATTAATCAACTTACCATCAAAGTCTTCCCATGATTTGGAACAGTTTATTTATCGTTTTGTTCATCTTCTTGCCAAATTTGTCTTCAACCAGCCAAGGTAAATATATTTTGTCCAACAAGACTTCTCGTTACCGCCAAACAACTTCACATTACAATTTTACGTTCCTTTTCATCCCAATCAATCATCTAAAATTGATTAATCTGTTTGAAGCGATGAAAATTCAATAACAATGAAAAAAAACTACCAAATTTGTTTTATATCTTTTTGATTGTTTTGCTTCCCTCAAAATCTCAGCTTCAGCTAACAATTTTCAGGATAAATAAGAGATTTGATGAAAATGGATTACTTAAAACATTATAAATCGATTTGATTAACGTTTGATGAAATGCTAGTTCGAACTTTTGCTGTGTTAAAAGTTGAATATCAATATTACTAACATAATCAACCATTTAACAAGCTTTTAAATTGATTACAAGTCTTGCATTGAATCACAAACCATTTCCTATTAACTTATCGCATTCATCATCGGATGCTCAATAGTTCAAGCCTCAGGGTGATTTCAATTGAAGTTAATGAATCAGAAAATAGAATCAACTAATAATTTCAAGCAAAATTTCACCAGATCTCTTATCTTCCATTAATTGTTTAATAGCCAATTAACACTATTAGAGTATGCCAGGAGAGGTAGATATTTATCCAAGTTGACCAATGGAAGGACCAGAGTACCAATGAAATTTGCCAGCATTATTCGTACTTTGAGTTAGAGATTTGTTCAAATATGTAAATCGAAGACGAGGCCAAAAATGTCAAAATGGTTTCCGTTTGCTTTTCAGTGATAAAATTAAATCATTCCTATCGACTGGTCATGATGATGATGATCTTGTTTTTCTGATGAAAATTGTTTTTCATCAGCATCTCCTTCATACCAACCTATCCTTTTAATCAGTTTATCTTGAGGCCATTTCTCAGGCCTCAATTTAAAGCATCTCCATCTTGTCCTGATTAAAGTCAATTCAAATTAGTCATTCATTGGGACAACCAAGATATAAAAGACCCAAATTGATCGGATCCGGACATTGTTAATTAGCGTTAATAATGACACGAGTGATTCAGATTTTTACGCATTTAGAAGAGTTGATTAGGTCAATGGAAATTCACTTGTATATCCAGTCTTTGTGGTGAAAATCATCAATCAACACTGAAAAGAAAGAAAAAAAAAATGTTCACATTAATGATACAGTATCGATTAAATGATTAACTTGAAAAAACAATCAATTAAACATTAGCATTTTTTTCAAGTAAAATGTAATATATCATGAATGCTATAAATGAAGAAGCAAAATGATTTATTAGTAAACCATTTTTGATCATTTCTTTAAAAAAAAATGCTCGCTGCCATTTGTTCATTGTTGTTTTGCTATTATTACAGATATAATTAACAACCTAACCCTTTCAACAATTATCATCTATTACATTCAATGAATCAATGTTAATTACAGTATAAATATCATAATTGTAATTAATGTCATTAAATGTTTACAAACACAACAATTTAAGATGGTGAAAGAGTAAAATAATGTTGAAAAATTTCGCTATTTTCAACTTAATTCATCTTTATTGTAACTTTCTTGCAACCAATTTGAGTGCAAACATTTTATGTTTACCGTTGAACCAGGTCAAGTCCATCTTCACCATCAGTCCAATAGCATATTAAAGTCAATACATTTCATCATTAACTTGATCTTCATTCAGTAATGCAATAGCTTGAGGTTAAGCTTTCATTTGGATAGGCTTAGACGATGAATTAGTGAAGAGGAAGCCAAGATGATATTGATGATGAAGATGCTATTAGTGGAGAAGGTGGTCCATTTAAGGGAGGCTACGGGGCTCTAGATGATGGTCATATTTACAGTGAACAAGGGTAACAAACATCTCAACGGGAGCCAATCTTGCAAGATGATGGTTGTGATGACTTGCCCCTTCAATGTGAATTGATCATAAATTTGATTAACTAGGCTTTGAAAGTTGTAAATTTGGTTAAAAGATATTTAGGACAAATAATAATCATTCTTATCGTCATAGTAATTGTGATAATAAATGATGGTGATGATGACGATGATAATAGCAATCAGAATGATCATCAGGTAATGTTAACAGATTAATAGCCGAAGGACTATCTATTCTGTGAGAAGTTTATTCAGACTTTAGCTTCATCTTTATTCTGGATTCCTATCCATTTTTGGTACCAACTTTCAACGTGTTAATCACAACTGCTTGATCTTGTGAAAATTGTTGAATAAACATCACATGGCCATATATTTGATAAAGTTTCACAGCTTCTGGTTAAATTAAATCAAACAATAATTAGTAAACAGAACAATTGATTTTTGAGTTTTATTTGTGGTTTTACCTTAAAAAAGTTGCTCCAAGTAAAGAGTTGTTGAATATTTGAACATATTTGGAAGCCAAATCCGGGTTTAATATTTCCCACTGAGAGAAGCACAGTTGAATAACGTTGTACTCGATTTAGATTAGTGTTGATTTAAATAAATGTATAACCAAAAAGACATCGAATTCATTAATTTAATTATCATTTTCACAAATAAATGAAAAATTTCACTAAAAATAGACGTTGTAAGTTTAATTTAACCCACGAACCAACGGTAACCATCAGTAACCGTTACTATGGATATCATTTATTCGTAATAGTTCAGTTTTTTTGCTTCAACAGACTTTTTAATTTCAACTATTTTTTATGCTAATAATTGAAGTAAATTTATTTATTCTGATTTAATTTAGTTATTCGATAGTTAATAAAATTCTTATCAACAGATGAGTGCCTGAATCTAAATAGCTTCAACGTGATTCAATGAAACCCAAATGCGAAGAGAAAGTGTTCAACATTAAACTCTTTTACCAAGCAAAAGTATTTCTTTTCAAAATGAGTGTCATTACTTATTTGTGTAAAAGCAACGGTTAACTCAAATTTTCATCGAGACATTAAATTCCCATTCAAAGGACGTTTGATTGGTAAGAATAGGATTATTTCCGATACAAGGTGAATAGCAAAATGTAGAACCAGAAAATGCCAATTTCTTGTTGATTCGCTACACCATTTACCTGTTCAACGTTTGATTGAAAATTTATCTGTCCAGTTTTATGCAACACGGAATTTGGCTTCTCATGTTATTTCACGGAAAGATGGTATCAATATTTTTCGATGCTGATTAAAACATCTTTACCAGACAAAAGGTTCCTCTTGTCTACCAATGATTGAATCTGCAACTCAAATCTTATTTACAATCAAACTAATTCTCGTCAAAGATTGACATAAACTTGGCGTGAAAAAGCTTTTTTTTTATTCACATCCATAAAACTCTTAAAAAATTCAATTCCAATTAACTCAGTTCAATTGGAGATACACTTTTACCCCATTGATTTGGTCCAATTTTTAGCTGGTAAAAAATATTGACATTGACAGATGCAAAATTGAATGAATGTAAGGTAATCAATCAACTAACATAATACAAACTAACCTCAAATATAAATTACATTTGAACCGACCAACATCAATCAGATATAATTAATGCTAATAAAAACCCAAATGAACTCAACAAGATTATCAGAGTTAATCAATTTTGCTTCCCAATTTACTTATCAATTGCACCAGAAAAAAAGTCAACCAATTGTTTGTATCCCAGTCAATAATTAACATAATTAACATCATTTTTTTCCTATTCAATCTTCAGTTTCTCTGATTTTTGCTGATTGATGTAAATCATTCCAAGCCATTTCAATCATCATGGCTCAGTAAATAAAGAGTTATTCATTAACAGCAATATCTTCATTCAATATCGAGTTATTTTTAGAGGAAGAAAAATGCTCAAAATTAATGATAATCTCAATTACTCCAGTAATTATCTTATGTTTATCAGTTTCTTTTGTCTCAATTATTTTCCAATTCTGACCTTTTAGGCTTCAACCGATTCCAGGTTATCAGGTTTTATCTCAATGAATTAGTCTAATAATATCAAAAAGTCAAAACTCTTTTATCGGTTCCTAAAATGTTCCTACATTGTAATTTAATCCTTTTTTTGGTACTTCATGTTAACCAGCATCAATCAAATTGGCTTTATATTAAAAGATAAAACGCAAACTAATCATCATCATCAAAATAATAATCAGTTTGATCACCATCAACATTATTATTATCATCTTTATTCATCAAGATTGATTCAAACACACAATTATTACATCTATTAATGGAGTCAACATTTGCTCGTGTTTCAACAAGTTCAGAGATTTCTGTTAATCCATCAACTAATCTGAGAGAAATAAAGATTTTTATATTTTCGTATAAATTGTATCAACAATAATCTAAACAAGAGTGACAAAAATCAAGTAATTTATACAATTATTTAGGATGATTTGGTATTAAAAATCCTTCTCATTACAAGTTTCATTTGGAATCAACTTTAATCTCAAGTTTACCAAAAAGGATCAAATAATCCTCAATCAATGTGCAATGATAGAGATTAACTAAACACTATCAAAATACAGCAAAACAATTTAATTCAAGCTCAAAATTTGATTAATTACATTAAGAGCTATTAAATTGTATAAACAGAGTTGGAAGATTCCAATACATGAAATGTGCGAAGTTATTTCATGCAAAGCTCATTTGTTTTGACTGTTCATTTGTAATTTTGAATCCATCTTGAAACCAAAACATCAAACCAAAATGAACTTTGCTCAAATTACGAATACTGAGATGACTGAGTTCGAAAAAATGGTTTCTACTTCGAATATCGCTCTTTCGCTTTGTTGAGATAATAAACTCATGATCGCCCAAATATCTCATTTTCAGAATTCTAATTATCTATTAAGATTAGCAAAATACTTGCATTGAATCAGACACTAAAGTCAATGTTGAAGAAAATCAAACTCACCAGAATCTAACCGTTAGTATCCTTATGCACTTTTGAATACTGGACTTGAAATAACAAATTCATTTTGAAAATAAACTGAAAATGAATTTAGTTGTAATCGAAATGAAATTATAACCTAAAAATCATATGAAGCTGTACAGATAAAAGCATCTTTTTGAACGACTCATCTTGATAGGAAAAAGCTTTATACTGTAAAATACAAATGAAGAAGTTTTTATTTTTATTTTTCTCATAAATTATCCAATCTATTTTAACATTCAATCAGAATGATAGAATCGAAACTAAACAGAATTGCGATAAAAAATGAATCTTGAATCAGATCTCAGCTTTTAAACAAATACTGGATTCAATTTTGCTGGTAAAATGTATCAATTGAAACTGATATAATCTGTAAAGGTTCACAATTGAATCCAAATAAAGCAACAACTACCATCATGACCATGATCATGAAAAGTCAGTTATTTAATCAGTTGACCAGAACAAAGTGTGGTAAAACAAAACTATTGATGGTCAATAATAACACACAAAAAACAAACAGTCAAAAAAAGGTTAATCCCATGAAAAGCAAAAAACATAAGAAACCAATTTAAGGGTAAACCAGTTTTTTGGGTTAAAATTTTACATAAAATGAAATGTTTACTTTTTGTTTAGGTAACACTTTTATAACCTTTCAAAGGCATCATTGATACATTCAATTGTAAACCAGAGATGACAGTAATCAGACTAACACGATTCCCTGTCAACAGGTTATCAATAACCAACAACAGAACAACCTTTTCATCATGGAAATTATCTTGAACAAAGAAATCTGAATGAATGGAAATTTGAATGAAACCAAAAAATTGATAACTTTCATCAATTCAAGCCTCATCTTCATTACATTATAAAACCTTATTTTTTGCTACCTTTTGAAGCACAAAATTTACAATCACTTTTCATTGTTATCGTCAAGCCTGATTAACCCATTGAATGGTTCAATTTTGTCCAATTTCAATTTACAATTTCCATTCCACTATCAATGGCCACTGATTTGCCTGTTAACTATACACTTTAATTTGATTGTTTCACCTAAATTTTGAGTAAACATTTTAACCTAAAAATATTATTTTCCAAAAACATGAAAAAGTATTATTATAGCAAAATATAATCATAGAAAAATGGGAACAAATCTTACCAATAATCTGATTCTAATTGTTACAGTTAATTTTATTTTTACTCTTGATCAAGGTGATGATGATGATGCAAAGATGTTGATGATAAGATGAAATAACAAGTAATAAGGAACCGGAATAAAGGTTGATTCAGGTCAAGTGTAAAGATGATTTTTGTCTTAATTTTGTATCCCAATGATGAAGACATTTTTGGGTATAATGAGAAAAGGAAAGAAAACAAAAACAAATCAAATTGATGGACAAGCTATTAATTTAACCGATTGATCATTACAAATGTAACTATATTAAGGTCAAAACAATAATACAAATATTTGATTGTTTGAAGGTTTCAATTGAATTGTAAAGGCAACCGTAATTAACCTTTCATTAACACCGTTTCACCATTAATACATTTATAATTGTTATTGAAAACCTGGTCAATCTATTTTTAAAGATAAAGTGAAAAGCCAAAAAATTGAAAACCCAATTTTAACATTGAAATCAATGTTTCCAATCACCAATCATCTTGATGAGTCTATTTACTGATTGTGAGAAAATTTGACAATTAAATATCTTATAAGGTCGACAATTAAGGCTTTTAAATGTAAATTTTTGCTGGTCTTTGTGACAATTACTTGGCGATGTTTAATCTTGATTAATAGTTGATTGACATTGAAATTCAATTTTTATCTCAATCACTTGAGTAATTGATAAAGATTCAACTTCAGTTGCTGATGATCAATCTTGACCTTGTTTCAATATTTACAGACTTTAATTGAATCAAAAATGTTGATCTAATTGGTGAAATCGTTGAGTTGCCTCATTAATTAACTGTTCAACTTGGTTAAACAGGAAAGGTTGAATTAATTTTGGGCAAATCGTGATTTACTGTTAATCAAGATATTTTGATAGACAAAATGTCTAATTACTGCAAGACTGATGAGTTTAAATTAACACTTAAATCGTGATTGAATCAACGTTTTTTTGTTTAATTGCAAATGCCTTTAAAGTGGGTAAACAATAAGGTAAATGTTGTTTGTTATTACAGTTTATTAGGTTAAATTTAGTGTATAATGGTTGGATTAATAATGAGTTGGGTTACGATGAGAAATACAAATAACTATTAGATTTGTTGATATCAAATTAGCCTTTTAATAGTGTCAAACACGATTGAAAAATTTGCTTTCAACTGTACATTTCGTAAATCAATTTATAAAGTAATTAAATCGTGATTTATGTGCAAACCAAATGCCACATTTTTGACACATAATGGGTAAGATTTAATTCAATGGTTAAAGGTCACTAGTCAACTGATCAAAAGGAGACTCAATCAAGAGGAATGAAGCTTTATTAAAATCAGTGAAATCCTTAAAGTCAAGCTTCAAGACTGAGCTTCAGACAATCTCAGGCTCAGTGAGTCAAGATTATTAAAATCAGTTGAATCGTCTCAATATTTTGATCAATTTGTTGTCGTTGATACAATTTTTGAGTGTAATACTTGGTGCTGATGATAAGGATTTCTGGTTGTTTCTGGTTTGTGTCTAGATTTGGATGGAAAACCCAAAAATTGAAAGATTTTGTGATTTCTGGTTCAGTCATTTTTCCTTTGGTTATGTTACTCTTGACTTTTACTGACCAACTCTTGAACCCTTTCAATCTGGTTTGGTTGTGTTTAAATTTGGGTGTTACAATTGATTAGAGTCAAAAGTCATTAACTTGAAAATAAAGCTTCTTGAATAATTACTGAAATTGAATGACTAAATTGAATCACTAATCTATTGACAAATGATTTTAACGATGAGACTGTAATTGTATTAGATGAAGACCTTTTTTTTGCATCAAATGTAGAGTGCAAAAATAAAGGTTAGTTACCCATTAAAGTTGAATGGGAAAGCAAATGGTTTACTTGAATTACAATGGTTGATGGTTAACAAATGGATGGTAAAAGTTGATTTGAAAGGTTGACCTAAAGTTGGTCAACAAAATTTACCGTTTCTCATGTAAATTAGGGTAACAATTAAAATGAAATGTGTTCTGTTCAATTCAATCACTTTTCAACCATTTTCATCGTTACAACTGACAATAAGGTGATACCAAAGAGTAAAGCCATTTTTCAACTTGATTTACTGGTTAATCTTGCCCTTCTCATATTAACGGCTAATATTAGTAAAACAACAATAACAATGATAATAGCAATAATGATAATGATGATGATGATATTAATAATAATCATCTACATCATCTTGATAATGATAATTAAATGTCTCTCTCTGACTCTCTTCAAGTGATTCTTTGTCTGATCGTGAGATGTAATGCAAAAAATGTTCAACAATTTTTTACTCATTTCATGAGATTCACTAAAATCATGGTTATCGTGACTTGTTTAGTATTTTTTACTATTTTTGTTACCTCAAGTATTAAACTACGGAAATGATCATGAAAATATTTCTCCATGTATTATTTATATTCAGATATACTCTTACCCGAGGCCTTAATTTAATACAATAACATTTTATGAATGGTTTAAGGTTACAACCGTTATGATTATTCATTTTTTTTCTTGCATAAAGATCGTCTTAAATCAATCAATTGGATTGTTTAAAGTTGCTGGATTAACCTTTGATTATTTGATTAGCGACCTTTACAATAGGCCAATTGTTTCAAATGTTAATCACAAAAATATCATTTACCTTTTTCATTTTACAAGTAAAGAGGATACATTTTATTGGTTTATGCCTCTAGTTTTACAATGCAATGTGAGATGAACATTGATATTACAATTCCTAAAAGTATTGAGTTAAATAAATTCAGCAATTTATCATGAATTTACATTTAAATACAAAAGAGTTGAAATGTAAGTTTAGCTGTGAGTTTATCTGTTGAGCTATTTTCAGCGCTCCAATATTGGCGGTTAACAAGAGATCGAAATGATTATATTTGCCCTGAACTGTTAGTAATCAACTTTTGTCGCCATTTTTTTACGTTTCATTTTTTACTTCAATTTTTTTGTATTGTGTTTTTAATGTGATGTAAATTAACTAGGTGTGGATTAATATTGTGTTTGGTAGCTGGAAATTGACTTGACCGTTAAGTGATTAAAGTTATTCTGATTAGATGATCTATTGCAAGAAACTCTATAAAAACATTGACTTTACTATCTTCATCTTTACTTTTTAACATCAAGATCAACCTCATCAACATCAGTTAAACCTCACCTTAATTTTTTTTAGATATATTTTCTCATCTAATTGTGAATTAAATGTAGATTTGTTAATAATTTCCATAATAATGAAATCACCTTCATCAGCAACAGAAACATCATCATCACAAAAAGTAGTTATGATTGAAAAGATGAAAACGATTGATTGTTAACACAGTAACAATTGATTTTTACTTGCTACTTGAATTTTGGCTCAATTTTGGTTTTATTTTCAGGTTAATCAAAGAAGCCTCAAGAACCCAACCCAATAATGTGCTGTTTAATTGTATTATGATTGGTGACGCTATTAATAGAGTATCCAATTCATCATTCATATTTACATGATTCATTCATGTTGTCATATTTCATCTTCAATTTCTATCTCCTCTATTCATCCCTTTGCTATTGAAATTTTAATGTGAAAACCGCTTTGTCTAAATTGTATGTGTTACATTAACTTAAAACTAATTTCTCTTTTCTTTAATTACTCTTTACAGATAAGCCACATGAAGCAAGTACACCAAATAAGCGAATCGTTTGCTACTATCGAGTTGAAGAATCATTCAGACCATATGATATCGATCCAAATCTTTGTACTCACCTAATTTATTCATATGTTGTTATCAAGGAAAATTTCGCATTCGTTGCCGGTAAAAAAGGTAATATTGGCCGTCCAAATATGCATAAAATTGATGTGGTTAATAAAAGCCATCTAAAAGCTTTCATTATTTTCCATCAATCCAACAATGAAAGATTATTATTCCAGCCTAAATGAACAACTATTATGATTGATAGTGATAAATAAGTGATAAACCCCACCTTTTCATTTCTCAGTTTAATGCTAAAAATTGATTAGATTAGAAAAAAAAATTTAGTAAAAGTCATCATTTTTGGTCTATTGTAATATTAATACTTTAGTGTTAACTGTATTATCCTGAAGCTATTTTAATCCATTCACATTCATCTTTAAAATTCCTATTAAATGAAGCATCTTTACAATCTGCCAAATTGTGCTGACGAGTGGGTGAATCAATGAAATATTAGCAGTTTATAGGAAACATTCACGCAAAAAAATGTGTTTATGTAACAATTAGGACCCCAATATCTGGGTTATTAGACTCTTTTTCAATACTAATTTTGAAAAACAGTTTAACCAAGTAAAACTGTAAGGCTTGCAAAATATCTTCTTTTTTACCCGCTTTTCAGGTAAAACAAGATTTACCCTGAAGCTTTTCAATACATTGATGATTACAAGCTTTTCAGTCTTTCTCATCTTCTCCATACCTTTTTACCTTTCCTCTTACCTCTCTCTCTCAATTGAAACCTGTTGCTGTTTGGGTTATCAGATTCATGTTATTTCGAAGTAAAAATAACAGCTAACAGTAAACTTTGCAAACTAATTATCTAACAGGGGAAAAGGTTAAACACGGAGTTGCTTGATTAGTCTTCTGTTTTATGATGAAACTTAGCCCGGTAACCCATTATAAGCACACTAAACACTATCAGTTAATCATTAGGCTCAATTACATTTGTTTACATTTCATTTCAATTGTTATTGGTTATGCAATGAATAATTATCTTCTTACCTTGAATATAATCTTTTTTTATTAGTTATTGTTGGTAAACATTTATTTTTATGTTTACATTGATTCATGCATTTTAGTATCGATTATGGATTCACCTTTTAACTCATAAATTTTACCCTTTTTTAATACATTCAGGTGACTTGAAATTCCTTGGTCAGCTTAAACAACGTAATCCTGATCTTAAAGTTATCGTTTCCTTGCGTCCTTCTGGTCGAGAGTTTACCTTGGAAGGATCAGGAGATCATCATGGAAATTCATCTGGTCTTGCAATTAAAACTAGACTTACCCGTAAAGTCCAAGAATTTATTCTTCGCCACGATTTGGATGGTGTTGACTTGGATTGGGAGTTTTTCCGTGACTCTAAAGAAGTTTCAACAAAGCGAGATTCACTTTTGACAATTGTTCATTTATTGAGAACAAGCTTTAGTCAGTTATCTTCAGGTAATTCAGTCAAAGATCGACTAATTACAGTAACAACCAGTAAATATCCGAGAGAGCTAACAGATAACTATGATTTTGGTAATCTTCATAAGTAAGTTAATATTTAAACCACCAAATATTCTGTGTTGAACAGGTTTCAATCAACTAACAATGAGTTAGCATCTAGATAAGAAGTGAATCAACTTGAAATTTAATTATTGTATCACTTTTACCCATAGATATATTGATTTTGTGAGTGTCCCTGCTTACAATTATGATTCTGAAGGTAAATCAGTTAAGCATCCATCTCGACTCCATGGTATTTCAGATATGGAAAATATGGTAAGCTTTTGTCCACATATTGCGAGCAATTATCACGGTTAATTTAATTTCTTTTTTTTTACAAATCAGGATTCATTGGTTGATTTAGTTTTGGCTCTTGGTCTTCCCGCTGAAAAATTGATAATGGGTGCACCAGCTCATGGTATTTTGTACAAATTGGTCAACACGAGTCAAACAATTCCTGGATCACCTGCAATTGCTTGGAACATTAATGAGGCTATCATTTCTCACTCGAAGGTAATTATTAATTTGAAAATTATCTTTTAGACAATAATCTGCCATTGCTCAGATCTTCTATTAATCACTATGTTCTCTCATAGATTTGTGCTGTACGAGATAACTCAAATTGGACAATGATTAGAGAAAAGGATTTAACAGCACCTTATATCTATTTCAAGGATAAGTGGATTGGTTTTGACGATGAAATCAGTCTAAAGTTGAAGGTAATTTCTATTAAATCTATCTTATATCTTGCAGTCATTAACCTTTCACAAAAATAAATTTCAATCCATTTAGACTAAATACTCAATACTTCGTGGTCTTGGTGGTATTGCTTTATGGTCAGTCAATGACGATGATCCTCAAGGTAAATGTGGATATGGCCCGTTCCCACTTTTACAGGCTATCAAGTCAGTTTTGGTTTTACCAACCGATCATATTAATCAGCCTTACAGCAGATTAACTTTTGTTAAACCAAATCGAGACAATTTTGGTATGGGAACATCATTTGTGGATGTTGTTGAAAAGTACGGTAATGTTGAAAGGATTGTGGAAGAAGATGAAAGCTCCAAGGATGAGTCAAACTCTTTACCATGCTCTGAGTCAGGTTATATGAGACATCCGAAAGATTGTTCCAGGTTTTACCGGTGCGTCCGGTATGATGATAGCTCATCTGATTCATCTTTAGTCAAATTCCAATATGGCTGTCCACAAGGTCTTCTCTTTGATGATAAATATGAAATTTGTAACTGGCCTTCTTGGTCACCTCCTTGTAATGGATCCGGTGAAATCATGGTTGTCACCAAAAAAACATTTTCATGTCCATCATATGGTTATTTCCAGGATCCAGATAATTGTGAATATTTTTACTATTGTTCAGATTTTGGTAAAGGTCATTTTCAAGGATATGAGTTTAAATGTCCTTTCGGACTCGGTTTTGATGAAGAAAAACTTCTTTGTAACTGGAAATGGCTTGTTCGAGGTTGTGGTACTTCAGAGCCAGATGCTAATAGTGACGGATCAGCTAATTTAGACGCAATTTTGTCCAATTTCCCACCTTCATTCCTTTCTTCTGCAAGTGAATCAGCTGAAATCCATTCGAGAGGAGAAGATTTAGCTGCAAGTGAAGATGACGATTTATTAGCAAGATCAGATGATTCGGACGAAATTAAATATGTGAATGGAGCCACCAATGGTCATGGTATCCCTGCTGAGCATAGACAATTTGAGCCAGAATTACCTAAATCAAGGCGTTCTTTTGCCCGTGCTCTTAAAGAGCATGTTACTGAATTCGTCGGTAATGTTGGAAATAAAGTGAAAACATTATTCGGTGGATCAGATGGCGATTCAATCGAACGCAGAGATGCCCCTATCGGACCTGGAGGTCCATTCGGCTCATGGTTAACAAATATTAACCCATTCTCAGGAGCTCCACCGGCAGTCATTCCATTGAAAGATGTGCGTCCTGATAGAGAAAGAGAACCACGAAGACCTTCTGGCTCTTTACCATCAAGTAGAGATCATTTACATATGGAGCCAATGGTAAATATGCCTATTGAAATGCCCAAACCTCCACATTCAGGTAACAGTCGTAGACCAGTAGAGGAAAATCAACCCGGGATTCGGCACAGAGGGCCAAAAAAACCATCTGTTCAATATGCAGATGTTGGTCCTGCAGTTGACTCACCCAATCCAAATCGACCTCGAGATGGACAACGACCTTCGCCTCAACAATCAAATAAACATAATCGAGAAACAGTTCCGGTTCCAGTTATCAATATGAAAGAGCCTACCATTCAACGAAGACCTGATCCTGTAGGAATTTCTTCACAGAATGGACCAAGACAGGGTCAACCACCTTCCCAGCGTAATCAACAAAATCGTGGCCCAAACCAACCTGAAGGACCAATACCAATCCCATTGCCTAAAGAAGGTTTACGAGGAAATAACCATCATCACGAGTCTAATCAGCGACCCAAACAACAACCCATATCGAGACCTCCACCAAACAATCCGTCAGGTCCACAAAATCATCCACCGAGGGCAAACCAACCCTCTAATGGGGGTCTTCAAGGTTCTGCTTCTAATTTACGCCCTCAACATGTTCTTCAATCAATTGATCACCAAAAATCAGATATCTACAAAGGCAATCAAGTTCCACCTCAGCAGCGTAAACCAACACCAGAATCTAATGGACCTAATAAACAACAGCAACCTTTACAACCTCAAAACCATAGACAACGACAACCTGTGCCTAATCAACAACAGAACCGTCCAAATTTAAATGTTAAAAATATTCCTGGTTTGGATTTGATACCAGGTTATGAAGTCGACATAAAGCCCTTAGAAGTTCAAGAAATGTTATTGAATAATCAATTAAGTGAAAGTGCAGCTGCTCTTGTTAATAATCCGGGCTTGATGAAACAGGCTTCAGTCATTCTTCCAGGTTTACGCGAACATGTTCGAGAACATGTCCGTCAACATCTTCAAAATCAAATGAAAAATCCTTCACAAACTAACCAACAGCAAATTCCATCACAGCCACAAGTGCAACCACAAAGTGGACCACAAACGCATCACAACCAACATAATCAGCCAACACAGCCTCAACCACAGCACCAACAATTTCCACATCAACCTCATCAGCATCAACAACCTCAACATCATGCACAACATCAACATCAACACCAACAACCCCAACATCCACAGCCTCAGCAACAGCAACCTCAGCACCAACAACCCCAACACCAGCAGCCACAACACCAGCAACACCAACAACCGCACCATCAACAACCTGAACATCATCAAACTCAACATCAACAATTTCAACAGAACCAGCATAATCAACATAAACAACTTCATCAATCTCAACATCCTCAACATCCTCATCATCCTCATATTCTTGATCATCAACAACAAAACCAAAAGCCACCAATCAATCTGCCAAACCATCAAACTGCTACAATGAATGTTAATCCGCATACTTTACCTCATCAAGCCCCAAATAAGCCTCAACATGTTAATCAACCAACATTAAATTTGAACAATCAACAGAATCAGTTCCAAGGCAGACCTCATCCAACTCATCATCAAAACCAACAGTCAAATTTCAATCACCAAAATCAAATACCAAATATTCAAAATGGTCCAAATAAGCCGATCTCTAACCCAATAACTCCTAAACCAGTCAACGCTGATACTTACACTCAAAAACCAACAGACGATACATTTTACAAGTCTCAAGGAAGCGGTAACTATTTGGCCATTTCAGGTCATAAACAATCTCATTATGGAGTAGCATCGCCATTAGCTTCAGAGTCTTCATCAATCCCAGTAAATAGACCTCAAATTTCCAATCCTAATAAAATCCCGACAGCAGCAGCTTCAGAAACTTTGCCAATCAGCAAAAACGGTTTCATTCCAATACAACCAGCAAGTTCACAATTTTCTCCATCTTATGCTGAGAAACAATGGGCAAACAATTTAGCTGATAGTTCCAAAGTAGTCGGCCATAGTGGTTTCAGCAATGTAAATAATATGCAAACATCAGGAAGTAACAATGAGTATCATTACTATTCAAATCCTGTGGATCCTTCAATGGAAGTTCCCAATTTCGTTAAAATTGTCGAATTACCAACAAGTCCATCACCTTTACCATCAACGACATCTTCAAACATTAAATTTACTACCACCAAAAAACCTCAAGTTTTAATTGTTCCAGTTCCAGATAGTCAACCACAGCCCACAAACATTGATGAATTTGAAAAGTTAGCTTCAATGTATCCAAATCTTTTCCCACAAGGACTTGATTTCAACCGGATTATAACAACTAAACGACCATTTGGTAAACCAAACAGCAAAGATGATGTTGTTTACGTCGTTGTTGATGATAAAAATAAGCCAATCGGAGGCCCAATCAAACCTAACGGAGAAGGTAATCAATTTTATGATGAAAGCAAAATTTCATTTGACGAACTTCTTCGTAACCCTGAACTTTTATCAGCTTTAGCAACTCAACAAGGTTTCAATTATGAATCACTGATTGGAGCCGGTGGATTAGGTCAACGAATTCCACCAAGCCATCCTGCAGGATCACCATTTGCTGGTAATCAATTACCGGGTAACTGGATTAAGCATGAAGAAGTAAAACCTGTCAATGAAATAAAATTTGTCCCAACAGTCAGTCAATCAAAGCCAAAGCATAATAATAGGAAACCAACAGTTGCTCCATTGACAGTAACAACTGCTAAACCAAGATCCACAACATCAACAGAATCTAGTGTGAATCGTCGTCGAACTTCAACAACCACAACGACACTTCCACCAGTAACTCAATATGAAATTAAGCGCACAACCAAAAAACCATCAAAACAATCAGCAACTCGAACCACTGTGAGCTCAACAACAACTACAACAACGACTCCAGTACCGACAACAATTTCTTCAACCTCGACTTCAACAACTACACCACCACCAACAACAAATAGTCCTCCATCATCAACAACAGTTGCTACACCAGTAACCAGTCCATCATCATTATCGAATGGCAGTCTAACAACGGATGACAATTTCTTCCTTGGTGCACAATCTATACCACAAGCTTTATATGAATCAATTCAGGCAGTAATTGCTCAACATTTATCACAATCAGGAGTTACAACTTCAACAACTACACCAAGTCCGACTTCATCAACCGGGTCAACAACAGTCAATTATGACGGCACAACAATCGATTCACTCAGAGTATCAAACTCACCATTTTCACACCAAACTTTAAATAACATCAACAGTAACAACAACAACAACAATCAACCTCCAGCCTATCACTCGTACTATTACCAACCTCCTGGTTCAAATGAGACCGTAGTCTATGGTCAAGGCTGGCCTTCGTATCAACCATCATGGTATCAATATGCTTTCCCACCTTCACCCATTTATCCAACCGGACTCAACTTCACCAATCCATTGGGATCACCTTATTACCCATTAGGTTCACCTTATCCAGTTCCTATGTATCCACCACACCACATGAACTATCAACCTCAGCCAATTGCTGGTTCCTCACCAAGTGGATCTGCACCTTCTGGTAGCTACTTTGATCTTCAATATGTCACACCTTCAGATGTAACAGCATCACCAATATTTAAAACTTCTGAATATCCAGTTCCATCAACTCTATCACCAAATCTTCATGATAAATATGGTTTATACGATGGTTATGACTATCATGTTCCAAATATTCATGGTGGATATGAAGCACCAATCGGTTCATTCTCAACTGATTACATGCGATCATCAACTTCACCAACAACTTCAACGACAACAACTGCTACTTCAACTACAACAACAACCACAACCACAACTCCAGCTCCTCAAACTACTCAAAAAGCTTCAACTGAAACAGCAACTGAATATATCACTGAACGTCCATTCGATATTTTACGAAACAAAGGAGATGCTCCTCAAATCCAGGTTTACATTGTCCAAGGAGCCAATGGACCTCAAGTGAAAACAAAAACAGTCCATCCTCATCCTCACCCTAAACCTCAACACCATCATCAAAAAGTAAATGATTCCCCTAACGTAAAAGTTTATGTTATTGATGAATCAAAGGAACCAGGGCAAAGTGAATCCATTCAAGATATCAGTAAAACAGACAGTCCTTATGGACGTCCAATTGGAGCTGAAGAGTTAGATTCGGTACACGAAATTAGTGACAATAACAATAATTACAATTATGATAACAATAATAACAATTATTACTCATTCTCATATGAAACAAAACCGAGATCAACTACACCAACTTATCCATCTTATCAAACGTCAACTGTAAAGCCTTCATCAGAAGATAATGGAGCTTCATCACCTTCAGCAGGTTATAATCATTACAAAGACATTGAATATGAAGATGATTCATCATACTCTGGCGATTCTTACAATACAGATAATGGACATCTTCCTGCAGCTAAAGTTAACTCTTTACAAAGCTTATACAACTCAAACCTTTATCCTGGTTTAAGAAACTTCACTGATGGTTCAGTTCCAGAAGCTGCTTGTACTCGACCTGGTCTCTTCCAACATCCAGGAGACTGTAATAAATTTTACGAATGTTATTGGGACAAATTTATCAACAAATTTACTCTTCATCTATTCGAGTGTCCGGTTAAATTAGCTTTTGATTCACGAATCGTTGGTTGTTCAGCACCAACTGATCCAACTGTTTGTGTTCAATACTAGGATTGGACCGAAATCTATTAGAATACTTAATTTTTAAATGGATTAATCAATAATTTTTCCATCCCAAACCAACGCTCTCACCACCGAACTTAATTAACGACCTTTTCTTTTAAAAATTGTATTTCTTTACTTCTATTCTCGTCACTATCATTGTTTAAAAAAACAGTTAATTTTGCTCTATTGTTTGAAAAAAAGTGTTATCAACATGAAATTCTATCATCTGTTGAGAATAAGAAATTTTTAAGTTACGATCATGTGATTGATGATAGTTTCAATTAATTTATTACACATTATATTTTATAATAAAATTTAACACATTATTTAAACCAACCAAATTGTGACCCAACTTTACAAGTAATCCAAGTGTACTTGAAACAGCTTTTATCAATGGAATGACTTGGGAAAGTCTTGAACCAAATATTGTAAAACAGTTATAAAACTGTAAGCAAAAATTAATACAATTAGATAAATCATAAAATCAGCTTATCTAATTGTAGTTTTATGCAGGTTATAAAAATTACTATGAGTTATGAAATTATAACTGAAAAGTGAAGACAATTTTTCAAAAAGATACAAGCAATTAAACATTTTGTCTCATACTTTTGCCCCATTAATAGTTATTTGAATGTCAAAATAGATGTTATTTATTTTTTCGAGAGACCAAATATCTCGATTGATTTTTCAGTCATCATGAACTTTTGCGCTTTACCAGTCGGTGTTCTGGGAAAATCTTCAACGAATAAAACATATTTGGGAACTTTGAAGTAAGATATCTGTCAAATGAAAGAGCAAAGATTCAGTATTAACTTAAATTCAGGTAAAAGTACCTAAAAATTCTAATCAGTAAGTTAGATGATAAAATAATACGCTTATTACCTTGTCTTTGCAAAATTTCCTAACTTCTTCAGTAGTTAGCTTCTTAGCTTCTTCGGTATCTTTAAGTTTAACCCATGCACAAATTTCTTCGCCCATTCGTTCATCTGGAACTCCGCAAACCTAAAATTGTAGAGGAAAAAATAAAAGAATAAAATCAGGGAAAAAAACTAATGAAATACTGGAAGTATTAAGAACTTCACTTACAAATGCTTCTCGGACGGAGGGATGTTGATGAAGTAACTCTTCAATTTCTTTTGGATAGACATTTTCTCCACCTCGAATAATTAGTTCCTTTGCTCGTCCAACTAACCTTACATAACCGTTTTCATCCATAGTAGCAATGTCTCTATATGAAAGAGAAATGATATTATTTTGAGGTTCAATAAGTCGCAAGAATGATTGTGCATTAGGAATGCTAGTATTACCCAGATATGAACCAATTGGAATCATTGATGGTCTCTTTAGTCTTTTCTGGGTCCTTCCAATATCCCAACATTACATGATGACCTCTCACGTAAAGTTCACCTGATTAATTAAAAACAAATTGTGAAAAACGGTAAAAAATTGTCATCATCTTCACTAAACTATACCTTGCTCTCCAATCTTGGTTAAATCGCCAGTTTTACGATCAACAATTTTAACCTCAGTTAATTCAAGGGGAGCTCCAACATTATCCTTAGTTTTATCTGGCTTATCTCCTCGATGTGGCATTGTCATGCAGCCTCCTTCAAATGATAAAAGTTTCATTGTATTATTAATTGAATACTTTGGGAAAATTGTATTGATAAAGAAAATACCTGTCTCTGTAGATCCATAACGAATGAGGAAATTTTCAGTATGAGGGTTGACTTTTAAAAATCTTTGAACAGTCTCTACAGTTGTAGGCGCTGAACCAGTAATTATGGCTAGAATTAATGAGAAATATTTTTAGAGATTGATCGGCGATGGCTATAGTTGAAAAATTAAATACTTTTGAGTGATGGCATGGTTATATTGTCCTTTTCTAGATGATTGATTAGATCGATAGTCATTGCTGGAACAATCATGGCATGGCTGCATTGATTTTCGTTTATTGTGCTGACCAAGGTTTTAACATTATAACGATATCCAGTTAAAGTAATCGTTATTCCCATTCGGGCCATCATTGTAATTCCATAGACTAACCCAAAAATGTGGAAAAGAGGAACAGGTATAGCTGCAACAGTTCCTGGTTCATCAAGACCAAGTCTCCTGGCAGTTAATTGAGCATTATTTAGCAAATTACAATGCGAAAGTAGAGCTCCTTTGGGTTTACCAGTGGTTCCCTAGACCGAAAAAGCAGATTGAATTGTAAGTAACAATAAGGGATGAAGATTTAAGAGTTAGAAAAATTTTAATTACCGATGTAAACATGATGATGGCTGGATCGTCACTATTTACTCTTAATAAATTTGTTGAAGAACCATTATTAGATTTTAGTAAATCACTTAATGTAAATCTATCAAAGTTCGACCCTGGTAAACTGTCACCGTCAATTTGAACGAGTTTTTCAAGATCAGGATTATTCTTCTTATTAAGATTACCAGCTATGTTCGCAAAATCATTGACCTTTGTTTGTTCTGATGATAAACCAGGAAGAAATAAAACTTTGGCACTTGATTTAACCAATGCATACTCCAATTCAGGTAATTTATAAACTGGGTTGAGAGTACAAAGGATTAATCCGGCTCGAGCACAAGCCAATTGAATGAGAATCCATTCATAGCAATTAGATGACCATAAAGCCACTACATCACCTTTTTTAAGGCCAAGTGATGAACTAAAAGCATTGACAAGCTGATTAACTTCTGTATTTAAGTCTCCAAAAGTTTTAGTTAACTGTTGATGTCCACTTATGATGGCGGGTTGTGTGGCTCCTTAAGTAAATAACAAAACTTGATGTTATTACAGTTACAATGGAAGAAATATTTTTGAAGTACAGAGTTAAGAGATACTTTGTGCTTCAAACAGCTGATCATCAATGTTGTCTATACTTACTTTTCTCTGAACTTAATTGCAAGGCATCTCCAATTGAATAATACTCCAGACTGGCAGGAGAAACTCCATAAGCATATGAATAAGGGTGAAGAACAAAGGTGCTGTTTAGGGAATAATCAAGAAATGAATAAAATAATAAGCAAATTAAAAACACTTGATAAACATGGAACTATTCATCTTTTAAATGTTTACTTACGATGAGCTCGATGAAGCAAAGCGTTGTTGACTCACATAATTCAAATGACAACAATCAATCTTAAATCGACTAGAAAAGCCATTAAAGGATGATGATTTTGATGATAAACCATAAGTCCAGATTGGTGCGATCAAACGTTTGTTTGCATTAAATCTCTGAAGCAACATGATTTTTCCAGAATGTTCACTTAAGAGGCACTTCAATAAAGAGAAAGGAATCCAAGTTGAATACGGTCAAATTGTCCTTTTAATATTAATATATTGGAATAAAATCAGTTTAATATGTTTCATTATGACATTTTAATACTCTCAAGATCACTGAATAATCTCTAATGATAAATTTATCTTCCATGATATCAAATAGAAGTGAATCTTTAGGAGGAAACTTTCAAGGCTTGTCTATAAGCCACTCTCAACGAAAGTTGTTTT
Source organism: Tetranychus urticae (assembly GCF_039701765.1). Lineage (NCBI taxonomy): Eukaryota > Metazoa > Arthropoda > Arachnida > Trombidiformes > Tetranychidae > Tetranychus > Tetranychus urticae. The sequence goes on along the minus strand of NC_142958.1, from coordinate 14,567,117 downwards.
CTATACCTAGACTTTAAATTAAGATTGACAATTAAATAATTGGTTAAATTGTAAAATCAAATTAAGAGTGACTGTTGGACCGTCAATCAAGTCATTAGAAATGAAAAAATTTACAAAGTAAAAATTAAAACCAACACAGGTCTAGGAAAATGTAATTTTATTTGAAAATGGCAATTTGTTTACATAATTGTTTAACTTAATTGGTTGAAATGAATAGACACTAACCATATAGACTATCGTATTGAATTTCAACGCAATTACCTACTTAAATCGTACAAAAAAGAAAAATAAACTATTAATTCTTTACGAGAAGAAGAGCAATCTTTTTCTACCAAAGAATTGAAATGACTACAATCTCACCGGTCAACAGAAAAAACTAGCTCTAATAGATGAATTGATGTAAATGCAAGTTTAATCTAGATTGAGGGTAGCTTATTCCGACCATTTGCCGAGAATTTCATTCTCACGGAAAAGGTAGTATTCCTTTGAATTGAATTCAATTTTGTGTCCACCATATTCTGGAAGCAATACTTTGTCACCTTCTTTCACAGCCGGGGCTACAGTTTTACCATCATCGGTTCTTCCACCAGGACCAACAGCTACAACAGTACCAGAGTTGACTTTGCCTGCAGCAGCTTCAGGAATCATGATTCCACCTTTGGTTTTAACCTCAGGAACAAATCGTTCAATCAACACGCGGTCAAACAGAGGAAGTAATCTTTTGCCTAATTGAGCCTGGAAAAAAACAAAAACAAATGAACATAAATTCAAATACGCAAGGTAAGACAGTCAAATAATAACAAAATGTCCAAACTTACCATGATAATTTGTGATTAATTAGTAAATAAGATCAAAGAGTCACAAACAAGCAAATGTTAAACCAAATAACTGTTAACCTCACCGGTGTGTGAACCATGCTTTTCTCAATCTTGGTTACCAAGCAATACCAGAAAAGCAGTGTCATCTAGCGGTGTAATTGGAAACATTCAAATTTCGTTTTTGTTGATTATTTGAGGGAATATAAATCAATTGATTAGGATTATTTAAAAACAATTTTCCTCTAATTAAATCAGGATTTTGAAAATTACTGAATGTTAAAGTTCATGTTTAGTGTTTTTATCAGCTTCCCAACTAGACATGTGGACATGATGATATTATGTTTTTTTCATTTCGTCAAGTAAACCTTAATTTCATCGAGTATTTAAAACAATCTTCATTCTGTACGTTAATCACGGAATTCATCAACACTTATGAAGACCCTTTTTAGACGCACTGGAAATATAAAGGGTATACTGAAAAGACCGAAGAAAAACGCGTCCAATACATCTATAATATCACCTCCAAATGTGCCTCTATCTGTTATACCTGAAAGTTGGATATGGCGTCTGGAACTTGGTGTTATTTTCGCCTCGGCAGCTTTAATTTTATTCAGTGGTGTTATGCGTTCAAGGATGATTCATCTAGAGAAAATATGTGCAGACTTCATCTCAGCCAAGAATATAAACTCAATTTTAGCCAAATATGAACAATCGGCTCTCAATTTAGCCCCAATGATTGATGGACAGCTCAAGAGAATGGCAGATGATATAGGAAAAGGGCAAAATTTATCTTCTTTCTATGATGATTTCCTCCAAAATATTACCGAAAGCTTTGTCCAACTCAATTTAACCCTTGATAAAATCGCCTATCAGAGACTCTTCATCAACTCTTCATCTTCACAGAATAAACGTGATTGTGAAGATCTTCAAAGTTATGTTACAAACCATGAAAGAGATATTGACAATCTTACGTTGAGAATCACATCACTTTCAAGTAATTACGCATCAATAATAGCTCAAATGAATACCTTGTTGAATCAAGTTAAAAGCTATGCTGTGCCTGCAGAATTTGTCTATGTCCAATTAGCGGGTTACCCTCAACCTGATACATTATGGCCGTCGGTTAAATGGCAACAGACGACTTATCAAGCCAATCCTTATATTCAAATTCATGATAATCCTAATGTAGTTTTTGGAGCCGTTACTCTCGCGTATCCAAATAAAAATGATATCTCAGAAACCATCGAGATTGACACTTCCATGGTACCCCCCGGATTTGCACCTAATAGTGCCTACCTACTTAAACCTGTAGCAGGCAGGCCATACGATTTAATACTTGATCTTGATCAATTTCCATCTTTTCAACCAAAGGCTCGTAAGGTGCGATTATGGAAACGAATTTAAAATTGGCAACTCTTAGACTTTAATCAATCTAGACTTTTCAATTGTTATAAGATAAATGATTTTCAATTGTTGCTGGTTTGACGGAAAATTTGTTTTTATTTTAAAGTAAAATATTTTACAATAATTGATATGAAAATATAAAATTGTTTTTGTTTGTACAAAATTTTTGAGCTTTTTACAGATGATATTTCAATGTGATTCATTTTACTTCAATCGAGATTATTGTAATGAAAAAGAGTTACAAATGGACTGGAAACAGATGATAAGCAAATGAATTTGCTGAGGATAGAAATTAAAATTGCGAAGTTGTAAGCTCAGCGAGATTAACATTTGTTTTTTTGATAAAATGGGAAAGCACAGAGACATTAAAAAAACCTTATAAGCCTGGTTAATTTTTTTGATAAATTTGTTTTAAAATACTTTCACTGGTAAAGATTGGAAATCAGGTTAAATTGTACAAAAACAGTTGTTGATCCAAATCGGCAGTCAATTTCAGGTTGAAATGTAAGCCTGGAGTAGATCATATTTGGAAATGAAAATCAGGTTTGATATGATTGTTGAGTTGTAATCGATGTTCGTACAGATTTGAAATTGTTTTGCGTTGTGATCCTGGTTTTAACCATTCCTTATGATTAATACTAATGATGCCAAACAATGGGAAATGACGACAAAAGAAATACTTTTGATTAAAGGCCACACGATGAATAAATATCCATGGTTCAGGATAAGAGAACAAAAAGAGGAAAGAAAAGCATCTTTAGATTAAATTTTGATGAACTTGATTCTGGTGAAACATAATCTAGACTTCATCCATCCAATTGGTCATTGTAGTTGAAGGCATTTTCAGGGTTTCCAATTATAAGTCAACTCTTTATCCAACGATTGCTTTGATTTTTGCTTGTTGACTACTTTTTTGAGCCATCTGATCATCAGGAAACGTTATAGATGATAATTTTACTTGATTAACGTATCTTTGACATTAGACTGGAGTTGCAATCCGTAAATCGCTGGATGAAACCTTTCGAATCTAATAGAGAAAAATAAAAATAAAAAAAACATTAACAATCAGTCATATAGAGGGAAAGGAAAATTATTATTGTTATTTACATCTTTAACCGTTTTTCATTAAATAATCATGGACTTAATTGAGCTATTTGTTATATCAAAATAGCAGGGGAAAGTGGCTTCATTGAATAATGATATGAATGAAGACACAAAATCTAAAGTCTAAATGGTATTGATTTATGGACAAATTCATTCTTTGTTCATCTAAATGTTGATATTTATCTTTCAAGTCCAATGTCAGAGGTTCAATAAAAAGAGTTAATGTTATCCAAAATGTCTGCCGTTGTTTTTGTTGTTACTCTAGATGATGATGATGATGATAATAATAAATCACCGTAAATTAAGATCAATTACATTGCAAGTGTGTCAGTCTATTTTACCTTCCAAATAGATCTTAGTTGAGTTTGAATTAAAGTTGACTATCACGTTGATCATGGTAAATGTGTCTCAATTGATACATTAATTTAATCAGAATAACTTCCCCTTATCAATACGACAAAACTTGGATCCGTTTTCTTCTTTCCTTTTTCCTCTTTTCTCATTGCACTTTCCCTTTTTACCTTCACAGTAATCAGAATGGTTAAAATGTAATTAACTTGAACACAAATATCAATAGCTGGATGACTTGAATGAACAAGATAAAGAAACAATATAGATGAAGACGATCGAGTCGATTAAAGTGATGATAATAACGGTGAACTTGTTGAAGGAATTATTTCTCCCTTTTTCTTCAGATAATCACAAACCAACCAAATACATGGTGATAATATCTATGATAATATTATAGTTTCTCGTCCTTATTTCAGTTCACGATTTTGAAATAAAAGACATCAACATAAACATTTCAAATAGTCTCTTGTTAATCCAAAGGCAATGAAAATAGATAAAGATGGACACCATTAGAAATCAATTTTTTAATCTATGAAGCGAATTTAGATCAATAATAAAACGATCAGCCACATATTGATTCACAAATATTAAAATCGACAATTTAGAAGCAATAAAAGCAAGATTGTAACAATAGAAAATCCAAAAGCACAATAAAAGCATTTTGTTTGGCTCCAAATGTTCACAGAAGATATCAGATAAAGGATCAGATCATTGCAGATATTAATATCAATATTACTTGGAGTTAGCTTTTAATTTATCAAATTTTAAATTTCATTCTCAACCTCAGAACGGTAACTGATGATGGGATACATGATTTAATGAGTTATGGAATTACTTTTTAAATTCAAATCAATATTTTAACCAATTGTTTATCAATTAGAAATAATAAAGAGAGATGGCGCTTTAAGCAAACCGTTTAACCGGGAACCGGTAAATATTAATAAAGCGTCTGAAATTTAGATTATGAATTAATGTTTGTGTTTTTTCCACTTGTATTCAATTGTTCAGGTTAATTAGCTAAGAATTTGTTATGGTCATTCTATGGTAGGCTTAGATATATTAATTTGGTCAAAGTCAGATTCGATTCTTGTAAATAAGGTGAAACAAACCGTTAAGCTGAACCTTGAATTGCTTTAATCTTGTGCTTTTTATTTTCGTTAAACTGAAAGTTAATTTGTCAACTCAAGATGTTTTAATTAAGATTGTGTCCTTCACCTTAAAACGTCAAATAATTGAAACAGTGTTTAGTAAATATTGGCTCAACTATATTGATTACCCTTTGTTCCAACTGGATCCCCTCTTTGGCCATTATACAAAAAGCTAATCCATACCCATAAATGAACAGTTGAAGTGAAGGTATTTACACGTTCATCAATTATTTTTTATCAAAGGTTATATCGCATAGTTATTTAACAACATTTGCTTGTTTGGATTTCAGTTCATTTAGACTTAAATCTTTTCAATCTCTTACAATAACAGTAACAACACGCTAAAAGATCCAATCCTTTTAATCCTTCACATTTTGTTCTTTTCTTTTTCAGATAGTGTGTTTACTTTGATGTTGGCAAAAGAAAACAAAATAAAACAAGGAGCCCAATTTAGTTTGAATCTCGTTGGAACCATGTTCAGGATTATCATCATCATTGAAAAAAAGAGGAGTAAAACAAAAAGTACAAGGTAAAAGAGGAGAAAAGCTAAACTGAAGAGAGAATTCAAAAATACATTAAGTAACTCTTTCATCTCCAGGTTCAGGTTCACCAGTGTTTAATTGACTTGGATTAATGTTATTGTCCCAGCGAATCCAGATTATCTTTCTCTTGCTGTGAAAATCTACATGAGAAACAATCAACTTCAAGTTGTCACCTCCAATTAACCAGGCCAACAACCTTTGAAATTGATACAAAATTCCAACTCTTTTATGCCCCCAAAAAAGGTAGACAGCCAAGAAAATGGAAAGACAAGGCAACCCAAAGGAGATGCGGAGAAAGGCCCAACAAACAAAGCATTCTTGACTTCAAACAACTGATCTATTTTAATTATAACTTACCTTTCCTTTAATCAGTTAGTCAAATTTGTTTTTCCAATTATACTTTCATTACAAGTGAAATGTACAACAATGGAAAGCAGGAAAAAAGCATTTCTAGGCTCAATTTTAATCATCAACAACCAACATCCAGCTATCCAAAGCTTCAAATCCTTGGTGAACCCAATCCAGGCAGAGTGGTTAAAAACAATCGTCTAAATCAACTTGTCTGACTCTCTTAATCAACTCAACAACGAAGGTGACAATTAGCAAATGATAGTGAACCATTTAACAAAAAAAGTCAAATACTCAACTATACCGTGATGACAAAATTTAATTGAGACAAATTATATTTTGTTTCTCCAGACAAACTCATTTCAAAAACTGGAGAAAGGGATAAAATTGAATGAAACTAAAATCTAAACTCAAACAGTAATCATTTATTTAATGTTAGAGAAAATTAGTGAATACAATAGAAATCATTTTCTACTTATTTACTTGCAGAATGATAATGATGATGATCATCAGTTGCTCTATTGAGACTCTTAATGACTAAATTAAATGATGATTTTCCCTTTGACTGACGCAAACTAATGGGTTAACTAAACTAAACCATTAGAAAATGATTTAAACAAATTAAACCATTCCTTTGATTCTAAATAAATTTACTTTGATTTCAATTTGAAAACAATTGAAAGAAGAAGATTGAAATGATGCAAATTCAATTCTTGAATCATTTACATTTCCCAACCCAAAAAAAATGAACCCAAAAAATTGTAAAAATTGAAATTTCCCAAAAGCAAAAGATTGTAAACATTTCAATAACATTGAAATGTGAACCCAAAAACTGGTTCAAATGATAAACATTATTGAAAAAAAGTGACTAAATATGAAATGTAAATGGCAATAATAATGATGAATGAAGTGATTTTTGCATTATAATGAAACTTACAATTATATCATGAGATCTGTAACCAGGTTTTAGACTTTCAATGAGTGGAGTTTCAATTGAAACTTCAGTCTCAGAACAACCATCAGCCATTGAATGGTCTCTAACCATTGTTGTACTTGTTCGCATTCCAATCATCATTTCCCCTGTTTCCGAATCCATTGTTGAACTTGTATTAACATTATTATTGTTGACATTATTTAGATTATTTTGATTATTATGGTTATTATTATTGTTATTATTGCTGCTGCTGTTATTGTTGTTATTGACTGTTGATCGATTGTCCATCTTAACATTGACATCGTACTCGTAAGTTAAATGTTTACCCGTTGAATCAAATGGATGGGAATGTGATTGGGTTGCAGTTGAATATTCAATTGAAGCATATTCGGTGGCTTCAAACTTGTTTAACCGGCGACGTGAAATTGTACCCGAATGAGAGTCGCATGAAAATAATGATAATTCAGCATAAGTAACATCACTTGAATTATTAACCATTCCAGTTGATGTAATCATTTTATCCAATGTTGCATCCTACAGGGAATAATAATGTTCACAATAACAATAATAATGAAGATAACAGTGATCGTAATAATAAAGTGGCAAAACAAGAAGAAGAAGAAGAAGAAGAAAAAGTAAAACAAAATCAAAGTAAATCAAGGATTATTTTGAAAGGAAGCAAAATGAGATCGGAAATGCTTCGAGTTGGATAAAGATTAACAATTTGGGATAATAAACTGTGAATAAGAGGACAAATTGGCATTTCATTATTAGATTCATTTGATCATGTTTGGTTCAATGAAAAAAAAGTCAAACCAATTTCCTGATAAAAGGTATTGTGATCTGGAAAGGGATTGAAATGATTGTCAAGGTAAGTCAAGGTTTCATGTTATTCACATGCAAGGTTAGTCAACTTTAAGGAACAAGAAAAGTCACTGTTCAAGGCAACTCAATAAATTGGGTGAGATTCAAGGTATAAAAGGCTGGCAGAATCTTCGCCATGCAAAATTGTTCGATCGTTTCAAGAGTTTGCTGAAAACGGGGAAAACTTCACTTTTTTCAATTCTTAATGTTTAATGAAAATTCCGGGAAAACTTCGGAAAAAGCTGATCGAAAATCAAAAACAGATCTTTTCTTTTTGCTTTTAAAGTCATTTTCAGAAGAATGAACAAAACCACTTCCCCTCAATTCGTAAAAACTCGAAAATCTTTTCGAAAAACTTGAAGCCAAAACTTTTTCAGCATTTTCCTTCCAATCGCACTTTTGAACTTTAGATAAATTCATTCTTTATTTTCCTTCTTTTCTTGAAATTTTTTGAGCATCGCTATCTTAATAGTAAACAAAAGCTTGGAGTAAATATTTATCTGAGATTCGTCGTTCAAGTTGACGAATGAATCTGAATTTTCTTAAGATCAAAATTTTCCTCTTTTCTATTTGGCTCAAGTCTGCAAGGTTGAATTTCTTGGAACTCGAATTCTCAGCAAACAGACGAAAAAAGTTCTGTTTTTGAGTGGAATGACAAACCTTGTAAGATATTTTGTTGGCGATTGGCTTCATGATATTGTAACCAGAATCCATCGTATCGTATGACTGTTTGTTGAATTCTGAATAAAGAAAAAAAAGGAGAAAAATCGCAACAATGAAGGTTAATGACATGAATACTCATTATCAAGATGACCATAACTCATTGAACCATTTCGTGCATTAGCATCATTTACATCAAGTTGATCATTTTCAAGTTAAACAATGTTTTACATTAAACTTATTTAACATTAAACTCCAAGTGCAAGTCCAATCAATAAGCAATAACAGTGGATAAGCTGGATAAACTAATTGAGCCAATTTCACTTTTCATCCAAGCCTTAACCAATAATCATTTTTCAGATGAAAAACTGTCTCTGATTGAAACAGGAAGAAAAGGGATGAAGAAGAAAAATGAAACTGAACAAATGGTTAACCTGAATAATAAGGTTAACACTTTATCCTCGCCATTTAACTTTTAATGATAAGGCAAATGATCGCAACTGTAAATTTACATTCTAATTGTTATTTACAGTTTAAGTTTACTTTTCTCCAAATTTAATGATCTCCTGTTTATCTCATTATCATCTTCATCCCAGTAAAGCACATTCATATATATTAAATTATAAAATCACTCACCAGGGAGGTAATTCAATGAATATGATAACATGTCTTCCTGGGAGTGAGCAATTCTCTAACCGAATAAAGCAAAATATTCATTTTGGACGCAACTTTTTTCTTCTCTTTTTTTCTCCATTTTTTGCCTTTAATTAAGTTTTCTTAACCAATCTTCATTATCATCATTTCCATCATCATTTTCATCATTTCTTTATTCCAACTTGTTCAAGCAAAGTTGTATTTTTTTCCTTCTTTACAAGAGAAGAAGAAAAAAAGGGAAATTTTTGTTCCTTCTTTTTCCTTCCCTGGTTTTTTTTCCAATTTCCCAATTCTTTTCAATTTTTTCTTCTTCTCCAAATCTTTCAACTATTCACTTGAGCTTATTTCCAAGTAATGAAAATTTACCTTCAAGTTTATTTCATTTATTCAGTTTACTTCATTTTCCCATTCCAATACACAACAACCTTAAGATTCCTTAACAAGCTTATTCATTTTGTCGTCGCTTTTAAAAGATGTTGATTCAGAGAAAGGAAAACGTTTCCTTCAATGAATTTCAAATCAAAGTCAACATTGTTTAACCCGTTGAACGAAATCAGGTGAACAAGCGAATCTTCATTTCTCTTGAGCTTTATTCTTACCTTGATATTGACCCATTGGATTCTCAATTTTATCTGAATCAGTAAACGATTTTCTCGGTTTATTATTATCATCCAGCATGCAGCTAATCATGAAAAAAGAGAAAATTAAAAATTAAATTTTCTATTTTACTCAATAATTTTGGAAATTCAAATGTTAGAAGTTAATCACTTACCTTGTTGAGCAAACAGATTTACCTGAATCATCTGATTTATTGAATAAAAGAGATAAAGAGAATTATTTTTCAGCGAAATTCATTAATCAAGATTCGTTGCAATATTTCTAGATCAATGTTGAACCTTTTTCCTTTTACATTTTTGTTCACCAGAAAAAAGGGAAACAATTTTCCATGTATCGAGTTAATTACCTGTAAATTGAGTAATGTTGGTAAAGTTAATGGTCAATTATCTTGTCATTTCTGGTAACAAATCATTCGACATGAGTTTCGATTAAAAGGCAAACCTGAAAATTATTGTTTTACACTTTACTTGATTGGCTTTTACTCTCGATTCTGTTGGCTAAATAAGCAGCAAATCCTTTGAATACCAATTTCATTTCAACTGGATAAACATGAAACAATTTAGGGTTTACCTTGAATCACTTTTTCTGCCTCTCAATCTTTTGTGTAAAGTTCAGAGATTCAAACGAAAGAAAAGAAAAATATCTCATGGAAAGCAAAAGAAACCAGACATGATAATGGTGAGCGAAAAGTCAAAATGAAATTGAGATGGAAAAAGTTGAACAAAATTTAAGCTGAAAAAAAGGTTTAAATTCAATGTTTATAATGGATTGCTGTTGGCTTTCATTTTCAGTCAATTTTGTCCACAAAATGAACAGCAAATGCTTGTAAATGTGATCAACAACAAGAAGATGAACAGAGAAAGATTTTTTCTCCAGACAGAAGATGAAAAGCTGATAACAAGGAGAAACGTATTAAGATGAAAATGAAGATGAAGACCTCTTTAAAGATTGAATGCTATTGTAACTCTTGAGAGTGAAATGCTTGAAAAGTAGGACAAAATAGGCGAGTTGAAAAAAGCCAAATTTATTGAGGTTAACATTATTTTTTCAACTCTTTTCCTTTCATCCAGGCAAGTGAAGAGAAAAATTTAGCAAAATTTTTCTCTCAATTGAAATATGAAAATAAATGAAATGAGAAAAAGAAATTGTTCAAAGAAAAAGATTGAAACTCGAAATAAGCCAATAAACAGACATTTTACGACAATAAAAAGTAATGATAACTGATAAATTTTCACTCCCAGTCAACATTATCATTGAAGCTATTAGTGAAGATATCCAAATTGAAATGAGCAAATCTGTTTATCAATATTTTTCAACCATTAAGCGTCTTACAGATTCTTTTCGTCTTTTCAAGAAAACGAAATTCATTCCTTTTCAATTTCACCGATTATCATGAAAAGTTTATCGATTTTCAGTAAAGCCTTTTCAAACGGCAATTTGTTGCATTAATTTAAGTTGAACCTTTTGATTGAAAAATTATTGAAATCAAGTTATTAAAGGTAAAAGGAAAAACTATGAATATTTAATGGTGATTAAGGAATGAGCATTCTGATAATGATGGTCATTTGAATAGTAAAAAACTCCCTTTTACATAATTCCAACCTTTTCTTGGCTTTAAATGTGAAAATTAACGAGCTTAATCAATTAATGGATAACAATAATATTCAATATCTTAATGTTCAACTCATGATACTTAATCATGAAAGATGTTTCGAGTTCTTCTGCCTTTTCATTTTTGGTTTAATTGATTTTCTTGGCATTTTGATAGTCACTGAGTTTACTTTGGATTCCTTGATTGTTGTCATTAGGAAAATGATTCAGAATCGAATGCAATTTTTTAATGACTTTTCATTTTTTCCTTTGCTTCTTTTGCCATTTCGAGAATTGAATTTGGACAAATGTTGGGACTCGTTGTATTGTAGTGTTCAATGAATAGAGATTTGAAAGAATAAAAGTTAAGGGAATTTTGTTTGACCAACCAAGTTAATTACTTGGTTTTAAGAACATTTTCGTTTCTTTTTCTCTCAACTGGACAATGGACCGGCAAATTGTTGGATTATTATTTACCATCATTATCATTGCTATCATTATCATCTGTGTTTGTCTGTTACTCTCTGTGTGTGTCTGACAGACTTTAATCTGAAACTCTTTTAATGATTCACTTGCAATGGAAACTGTGTAAAACTTGAAGCAAGGAATCGAGTAAAAGAAGGAACTATCAGTGAAAATGTCGAGAATAACCTCGGAAATATTTGTTGATTGATAACTAAATCATTGGCATTTAATAATTGAATTGCAATCGTACTTGACCAGCACGTTATCCAAGCATAAAAAGCATTTTCATTGCAATTAGTAAATGCATAATTTTAGGAGTTTTTTGCAAGTTAAAGAGGCAAAGAGTTTGAAATTACAAGCTATTAGAACCAATTAAACAGTGCAATCAAAAAGCTGAAAACTCTAAACTCGAAGCCAGAAATGCAGATGCGATTTAAGCATAAAGCATGTACAATGATATTCAGATTAGTTGCAATGATACACTTGACTGGTGTAACTGAGATCTGTTTAGAATCAGAGTCAAAAGGAAAGTGAAAAAAGTTAAACTTATGTAAATCGCTCTGCACAAGAATTCAAAGAAAACAATGAATCTTTTGAGATCGAGAAAAATTCAAGCTTTACTGATCATAAGTTTTGAATAAAGAAGTGCAATGCAAAAAGACTGAAGCTAACGAGTTATAACATGCAGAGACTATGACATTGGAGCAAAAAAGAGGAAAGTGCACTTGGAAATGCTAAGAAACTTCATAAAAGGCCTTTAGTTGGAATCTCGACCTTTTCTTTCTATTTTTAGGAAATCTAGTCACTTTGAACATTAAAAGCACTAAATCTACGTCCATATAATCTCCAACGTACTAATTAGTATAATAATAAAAGCTATTTTCGATGATTTTCTTCATTGGAACAATGCATAATTTAATTGCAATTCATTGAACAATTTATCGTCAACTATTAGAGTAAAATTTATCGAATAATCGATGATAACTTGTTAATGGTCAATCATGATGATGATGAACATAATAAGGCTAATGATTGTTTAAATATTGTTCAAATACATTTCTCATTAATTCACAGAACAATTAATTCGACGATTAGTTTCCTTCTGTTAATCTAGAAGCAAAAAGATCGATGAAAATGCTTAGCAAAGCCCATTCAAGTCAATATTGAGATCGAATTGCAATTCTTGGTAAAACTTTCAATATCAAAAACTAAAGCTGCTTTTGCAGAAGGAAAAATGTTCAACATCGATAGACGAAATAAAACAAAACAAAGACATTAATCAAACGCTCTTTTCAGCGGAAAATGTCTCAATGTTTCTGTTGCAAAGCGAAAAAAAATATTGCTTTGACTGTCCAACTTACCTTTACCAATAAAACTGTGATCAGAACGAATTTTAATACAAATCATTATTCCAAACATGATGAGTAAACTTGTAATAATGATTCCAATAAGAATACCAATGATTGGTTGAAAGGATGATTCGCTTGTTTCTGTTGATCATTTCATGGTAAATATGATGAATTATTTGGATGTGTTTAGTGAAGGATATAAAGAAAAGGTAAGAAATGAAATAAAAAACAAAATATTAGTTGAGGTTAATGAGAGTAAAGAGAAAGTTATATTTCGTCCAAACCGAGATACTTTGTATTCTAGTTGAGCAATTTCATGGTAATGTTTACAACTTAATGAATAAAAAGAAGCTCAAGATTATCAGATAACAATGTAACACAAAGAAACCAGAATCTTGATTCAGTTTTGATTCCAAAACATGAAATTCCAGATTAACCTTTCATTTGGAAATGAAAAGTTGAAAGTTGATTAAAACGCTCATCAAATGCAAAGTTGAACCTCAAGATTCAATGTTAATTGAATTTCATGAGAACAAGAGATTTTCCATGAAAAGTGCAAGAGAACTTGAAATTTCAATGTTGCAATTTGAATAATTGCAAAATGGAAAATTGAATTTATCTATTAACCTTTTTCATCTAATCAGTTGTTCATATGAAAATGAATAAATTATCGTCACTTAACAGGCAAAGAAAAAAGAAGAATTTTTCAGAAGATTTTCCACCAAAGTGACAATCTGAGTTTCAGTGTTTCTCCATTAACATTCATGATGATATCGAAGCTAAATCACATATAATAATCATTCCACTCGAGACTTTTACCTCATTTTTTTCGTCACTCGTTTTCCATTCTCACTTGCCTAATAAAGGATGAAAATTCAGCAACAACAAGAAAAAAAATTTCAGTTTATTTTTCCTTTTCTCTTTCATCTTCAACTTTTGTATTCTTGCATATCTAACAAGGCAAGGAAAGGGTTGAAAAATCATTAACATTTACTGGGAATTGAACATTTACTTCACAGAATAAACTGAATTTCCTTTTTTTTCGATCTTTTTTTTCTTCTCTTTTTTGTCATCAGTTTTGACATTTTTTACTAGATAAAGTATCAAAAGTATCATTACAGTTGAATGTTCACATTTGAAGAACTTTTTTTTCTTCTTTGCTTTATTTCGTTTCTTTCCTCATGTTTGCTCAGCTTTACATTAAATGATAATCAATTTGAATCAATTTACGTTTCTTCAAGGAAAAGGTAAAGGAAATCTTAAAACGTTCAATCCATTTATTGGTTCGAGCAAGAAAATGAGCTGAAAATGTCGATTATATTGTAATGTTCAACATAAAATGTTTTCAATTAAAAGGTTTTCTTTTCGTTTTTGGACGAAAGTTGCTTTGGATTAATTTACCTTGTTTTTTGGCTTCTTTTTGAGGTAAGGTCAGAGTATAAGTTGTTAGAGAGACAGACGGACTTCGACCTTTCTTGTTGTTGGCATAAATGTTCAAAGTGAATCGAGTTGAACTAGGCAAGTTGTTGACGTGAAAAGAAGGCACTTGACTTGCTGTACTCCAATGAAGCTTTTGTATATCAGAATTGTACACTTCCAGAAAAAATATTTGCGTTAAACCTCCGCTATCACCTGGTAAACAAGAGACACTTAAAGACTCCAGCGTTTGGTTACGTATTGTACAGTTGGAAACAGCATCAGGAGGACCTGTGAAAGGACAAAAAAAGGAAACTCAATCAGATTCTAAAAGACAAAATTTCGATAATCATTAGTCAAAAACCAAGTTTAATCAGATCAACTTCATCATTTGCATCATTACAAGCTCCAGAATCTTGATAGTTACATTGATCTCTTCACTAATCGCTATTTTCTGAAAGATGATTTAACAGCAAACAACTCGAAATTTTCATTCGTATTCAAAAGAAAATCAAAAATTTCGAGCAAAATTTGAACACAAATCCAGTTTGAAACTTTTCTCTCGAAGTCTTTTCTTTCAAATTAACATCTTCTATGAAAATGCAACTCAATTTGATGAGCAAAAAGAGCAATTTAATTTTCTTAGAACCACAAATTGAATATTCAATGTCAGTTCTTTGGTTTCGTTCAAAGTATTTTGTGCAATTTTTATATTTGACAGAAAATGTTGATCGAAATCAATTCGTAAAGTTGGTTTAATTTGAAGGGAAAACATTTGAAAGCAATTTTCATTTGCAATCAATTGAAATGGTGATGAGCTGTAGAGTGAAATTTCATTTTGCACTTGAAAAAGAAGCGGAAAGTCTCTGATTTGCTGGCAATTGGCGATATTGTTAAAAGCATTATAATTCCCTGTTGAAAGGAACGGAATTCAGGGAATGATAAAAGGTATTTGACATTGGATTGGATCAAGATGAATGGAGCACAGATTCATGGTTACACAGAAACGAAAGGGAGAAAAAAGTAGTAAACTTTTGTTTCGCCCATTTGTTTTGTTAGGAT
Organism: Tetranychus urticae; assembly: GCF_039701765.1. NCBI lineage: Eukaryota > Metazoa > Arthropoda > Arachnida > Trombidiformes > Tetranychidae > Tetranychus > Tetranychus urticae. The sequence goes on along the minus strand of NC_142958.1, from coordinate 14,551,790 downwards.
GATAATCATCATTTTCAGGTTCATCTTGTTGAATCAACTTTCATGTACTTTCTCTCTGTATATAAACATCAATCAATCAATAAGACATGAACCTGATATTGTGAAGCCATAAACAAACGTCAACATTGTTGCCTGTAAAAACAATTTGAGAAAAGTGATGATGAAAAGAATGAACATTTCGATGAAAAATCAACAAATGATTCAACTTTTTTCATTGTTTTTTCTCTTCTTCTTTCCTTTCCACCAAAATCTTGACAAACACTGAATAAAGTATCGTTGCAATTGACATGAAAACAAGTTGAAAGTAACATGAAATGAATGTTTTCTTAAAAAAAGAAATTCTTGTTTTTCGATTACAACCCTTTTCAAACAAAATGCTTATTCTGTTGACCATTAGTCGTTTCGTTTAGACAAGTTTCTTTTCTGGTTAAACTTTCTTCGCCATTCATGTTGACTGAGTGTTTGCCTGTTAATACCTGATAATACCGTTTCAACAAGAACGACAATCTGTCCTTCAAACATTAATCCAAGTCAATCCAGCAAAGAGAAGCAGAAAAAGGGAAGAAAAAAAAGGTTCGAAGGGAAATGATTGAAGCAAAAGGTAATGAGCATGATTGAGAGAAGTTCAATTCGAGGAAAAGTGATGTGAGTTATTCAGTTTTGATGGGTGAATTGATAAACAAACAAGAACAAATGAAGAGAAGAAAAAATATCTTATGTTGCAAGATTTACTTCTCAAATGGGTTCACATTCAGTGACAAATAATATGTTGTCATTCATAAATATTTTTACTCTTCCATTACTTATACCATTTGGGTTGAGGTAAGTTGAGCTCAGCAGGAACAAAGCAAAAAGAGCAAAGAGGAGAAACAAAATAACCCATTGCTTGTTATTTATTGAACTTTGTGTTACTTTTGTGTTATAAGAAAAGTCAAGTTAACCTTTTCTCATCCGATTAAATCAATAATTTCAGGTCAAATGCATTTATAAAATTAAACTTGATCAAAGTGATTTTCAAAAGTGCATTTCCATCAATTATTTAACCAACTAAAGTCACTATCAAACTAAACATTTTTGACCAAAAAAATCAACAAATTTCAAGTTCAATTATTCGATCAACTCGAAATACTTTCCATTCCAAAAAAGAATTTCTTTTTTCAAAAATTCGAACAACCTAAAAGATAATGAATCTGATCGAGTTCCTAATGCTATCCAAATTCAGATGAGATTGAACTAGAGCTTAACTGATCGATTGTCGAAACATTTGCGTTATTTCTTGGAAAAAAAGATTAGAATAGATTTTCGAAGGAAACATTTGAATTGAGATTTCCAAGTGTTTCAACTGTTCCATGTTTGTTACAATATTAATAATTAAATGAAATTTCTCATCTAATTGGGTTTACTCTTTTGCCTGAAGCCAATTTTTTCTTGAGATTTTCTTTCTTTAGCTTTTAGCCTTTCCATATCATTTCACTCCTTAAATCGTTTTGTTTTTTACAATAAAAGTTGCTTCTCTCTTGATGCGATTACAAATCAAAATAGCATTTCTTGCGGGTAAATTTCATGTAAACCTGTAAGTAAATTGAACTTAGACACACTTTTCCCTTCTTGCTTCCCATCCACAAGCCTGGCCATGTTACTCTTTACTTGGATTAACACAGGGAGTGATAATTCCCACGAGTAAATGCCAATAGAGCTCAAAATGTGAAACGATAAAAAAAGATACATTGAATAGCTTCTCATTGGAAACATTTCAGTTTTCATTATTGCTTCAGATAACAAACTAATACCCATTATTGATATTATATTTTTACCTCTTCTATTGTTCCCATTGTAATGGTTACCACAATTATTGCTAATAATAATGTTATTATTATTCGTTGTAACCCATTTTTTCGACTTTTCCCTTTTTCCATTCATTTCTTATCAACCATTCCTTTTCCGATCAGATAAACTTTCACAATCTCACGAGACTTTGAATTTACTAATTTCAAATAATTAACCATTGAAATCCAATAAACAGTAAAAACAATTGCATTATCAAGTTCATTCAACTCATCAACTTGCAACAAATTTTCAACAAAATTCTTATCGAATTGAAACAATTGAATAATCTTGAAAGTTCAATAGAATTTCTTTGAATTTTTGATTTTTCGACTGGTTTCAGGTAAACATTTTCTGAACAATTTGATAATCTTTTAGTTTTAAAATGAATTCCAAAATTTATTTTTCTTTTTATGTGTTTCCATAATCGAACAAAGCTAAGCTTAAAAACTGAATTTTCATGAAATGATATTGTTCTTTGTGTTTATCTTAAGATTTATTGTTCATTTCCTTTCGCTTTTTTCACCGAAATTTTCTTCCCAAAATTGATTGACTTTGAATGGAAAGTTAAAAGATGAAGATTTACAAAATGATTCAAGACGCTGTTTTAACGCTTAAAATTGTTATAAAACAAAAAGCATTTGAACTGACATTTTGATTTCAAATTTATTCTCGTTTCCAAGTTTTGCCTCAATTTTCATCAATTCAACTTAACTTTTCACTTCGAGATATTTTTACCTTTAATAACACTTTAAATCTCAAAGTAACTTTTAAAGGTCAACAATGCTTTTTAAGCAAAGAAGGAAATATCTATTAAAATGAAAATTCAACACCTTTTGGTGACACTTTTCCTCTTTCAGGTAAACTTTCGAATAATGTTTACGAATAAGTTTTAAAACTTTTTCTTCTCCGGTTCAGTAAATGAATCGATTTCTTTGCTGTAAAATTTGAAATCGTAAATTGCTCATTTAAAGACTGTCTATTGAAAGCAAAAGTTGAAATGAACTCAAACAATTGATCTGAAAATGAACCAAGTAAATGATGAAAAGGAAAGAAATTTTTACTCAATTTTTTCTCTTTTTTTCTTTAGAATAGAAAAGAAACAAAGTTGCAAAGTTATCATGAAATTTTCTGTGAATGAAGCAAACAAATTGAATGAAAAGTTGAAGATGAAAAAGATGAGTTTACGATGAAAAGAAGGGAAAAGAAAAATTAATAAAAGTCAAAGATTTGAAAGGAAAGATATTTTAACTTTAGTTGACTGAACAAGAACAAAGTTTACTTTTTAACCTCCCAGTGAGAATGTTATCAGTTTCCAATGTAATTTACACATATGAAATGGTTAAGGTGAAGATGAGGAGGAAGACGAGAAGAAGCAAGTTTGGGATAAGATTAGACTTGGCTTTTCTCTGAAAGAAAAAAAAACTTTTCTTCTTCTCTGCCTTTTCCATCAAAATTGACAATTTTATCGATAAATTTTGATTATTGGTGAGTAAATGACAAACTGTTATTACAATCAACAATATCAACTTGAAATTGGCAAGATAAATCAGTCAAAGTGAAAATGGAACTTCAAGAAAAAAAGATTTCTTTCTTCAAAACATTCACACATTTTCATCTTGTTACAAGTGTTTCATATTGAATATCTTGTATCATCCTGTAAACTCTGAAAATATCATCTCTTGAAACTTGAACAGCAATTCAAAATTCAGTAAACATTTGCTTCTTTTCTGGTTCCCTGAGAAACGATGGACACTGGACATCACTTAACCAACTTTAATGGTTCTTGATGAGAACGCGTTCAAATGTCAAAAAAAGACTTTCGATTTTCGACATTTTTCAATTTCTTTTTTTCACTTTTTAATATTTTCTCATGAACTTTATACATTTTCATAAGAACTGCATTTTCCAGTCGAATGTGGACGTAAATTTTGAGTCGACTTTTCATGAATATTTCAAGAGAAAAATTTATCATTTTTCTGTTTTCTTTTTGCATCATTTTTTGCTTCTCTTTTCCCATGAAAAGTACAATTTTTGCTGTTCATCTCTTTTCAGTTAAACGTTTTGTTTCCTTTCATCTTCTCATTAATATAATAACAATCATTATCACTGTCAACATTATCACATTTTTTTTATTAAATTTGTCATTTTTCTTTTGCTAGTAAAACTATTTTGAGTTAATTATAATCACAATGGGAAACAATGAATGACAATTACAACAACAAGAAAACAATTAAAATCATTCTTGTTCCAAGTACCTTTTCATGTACAACTAATGATACTAAATTGTTGGTAAACGTTTCCATGTAAAAATGTGAAAAGTGATTAATTAGATTGTGAGTTTGGGTGAAAACAAGAGATGGATAAAGATGATGATTCAGGTTTTGATAATTTGATGATCAGATGAAAATTGTTATCAAAGATGCCAGTAAAGGTCAGAGATGTTGGTTTATGGAAAAAAAGGTGAAAACTCAACTTTTATCTTCTTTTTTTTATTGAAATATGATGACAGGTAAAATGGCGCAAGACAATGATGAAGATGAATCTTTGAAGCAACCAGAATAGATAAATTGGATGATAAGGTAAGAAGGACGCCAACTTGAGAAAATTTTCTTCTTTTCGTCTGAATACCTGTCATTTGTTCCTTCTGATATGTTTATTCAACTAAAATTGTTTGTTTGTCAAAGAAATGATATCCACAGAAATAGGAAATTACATGTTACAAGTAATCTTTAAATCATTTGATTTCCTTATCAATTTCTGAAACTTTTTCTCTCTCTGGTTCAATAACATGGAAAAACTGAGCTTCTTTTTTTCTCAGTCAAAAAGCAAATCTCTTTAGTAGGTTATGGTGTTGTGTCTTGGAGTTGATTTGGTTATTCAAAGTATTATTTTTATACAATTTTCTGTTTTGCGTAACACGTCGAGTTGAATTTATATTTATCTCTTGGAATGAAGATTTTTTGCAACGTTTGAAATGAGTGAAATTTTGCCATATAGTGACTAATGAGATATTTGTAGCTGAGTTTCAGAAGAAATTCGTTCGGAATTTAAATATTTTGAAAATTAATTTGATTCGAGAAGCTTATGGATAATAACTTGAATTATTGATGTTTTTATTTGTTTCGACAATGCAAATGTAGATTGAGCTTGGAAATTTTTAGCTTTTTGTGAATTGCAAAATTGAAAAGTCTTATAAAATGACACATTTTGAGTTTCTATTCTTAAGATTCGATGCAATTTTCAACAAAAAATAAATGAATACGCATTTTATACGTTTTTCAAATTGAGATCTGCGACTAAGACCAAACCATCAACTGGTGGCATAACTGCACTAAAAAGTTCTAATAAATATTCCTCCACATTAGGAATAGCGCAAGTTTGATGGCAATTAATTACACCAATTCTTTTATCCCCACTTTGGACAACAGCTAAAAGAAAATCGGCGCGTCCAGTGGCAAAGGTTTGTATAAAGCCAGGGAGATCGTTTCGCATAAAACAGGTTAATAAATCCGCTGAAAACTCGTATTTCCACGCCTGAGATCCTCGGCTTCACGGGCTTGCTTGTGATTTGCGATCCGTTCTCGCCTTATATCCTTGAATTTTGTCGTTTCGCACGGACACTGGAATTTCCTGAAAACACACTACACATTTTACATCACTATAAGAATGATTAATGTATCTCAAAGTATTCCATAGAAGATGTCTTTTTTTATAAATATTGTGTGCAGTGAAACAAAATTCAGACATTTTGACGAAATTGCAAGCGAATAGAACTGCAAAGGATAATAAATGAAATAGAATTTCGCGCTGAAAGAATAGTTTTAACACATCAGAATTCAATCCACTTCTACAAAAGTTAAACGAACATTCAATCTTAAAAATGCTTGTCACATTGAATACCGCTTAATTAAAAAAATACACTTGTTTAGGATCTTTTTACAAATAAAGGTCATAATCAGCTTTTTTATATTCCAAGGACAAGGTCATTTAGCTGCTGCTTTTGTTAGAGGTCAATCTGAGTTCCACGACCATTTTTACAGACAAATAATCTTACTGATCAAGTTGAGAGACGCTGTGGTGAACGTTTCTTGAGTTATCGACATTTAATTTACCAAATCAAATGGGCGTAAAAAATGCAAATTTTTACAAAAAATAAGAATTTAAATAACACAGTTTGGTAACTTAAATGACGATAACTCAAGAAACATTGATCACAGAGTAGTACAACTGAATCATTAATATTTTCTGTAAGATTGACCTTTAACATAAGCAGCAGCTATTTCCAAAAAATGACCTTGAAGGATCTTGCCCTTGGAACAGAAAAAATGAATGTCACCCAAACACACTTTTTTCGATGGCAAGGACAATAGCATGTCTGGTTGCAAAGTTATTTGCATTCAACATCTTACAAATTAGCTGCATAGTTCTGTTTTCATAATAAACTATCAATTTAAAATTATCCATAGAATCAAATTTTGCACCAAGATTTATTTGAAGAAAATTACCCTATAAAAATTTATAAAAATGCTTATCAATGATTTCCATATTGGCCTAAAATGTGTCAATAGTTGCCCGAAAGCTATGAAAAATGACTTAATTCGCGAAAAGTCGAAAACGGTCTCTCAGAGATTCACCCAATAGATTGGAAAACGGTTAATTTTAATGATTTTTGCTGCATATAGCGATATCACAGAACGCAAAAGTTACTAAGCTGATAGCTATTATATTTCAAGATTTTTGCGTTTCATTTTCCTGTTTTCACAAATCCAAGTCTCATTTCCTCATGATTTTCATCATCACAACCATCATGTACATTTTTATCGTCTACATCATAACACAAACAAAACAACATGAGAATATGAAAAAAGGGGAAAAAGAGAAACAAGAAGCAAAAAACGAGAAGAAAAATCTTGATGATACACATTTTTATCGATTAGGTTGAACATTGAAATGTACATCAGAGCCCAATGATAATGATGGCAGTAAAAGCAAAAGCAATAGAAGAAGCAAGAAGAAGGAGAAAAAAAAACAGAAAAGGCAAAATTTTCTTTCAACAATGTTCCATTCTAGATCAACTTTACCCTTTTTATCAATAGTGATTACTCTAGATAATCTGCCTTCAAGCTGAGGTTAAACCCGATTTAGTTTTCATGCAAGTTTCCTCAACTCTTCATGGGAGTAATGCCAAGTTGTGAGCCAAGATAAAAACTGAACCAAAAAAAAGGCAAATGAATAACAATCAAAATACTGTGCATATTAATGTTGGCCATTGTATTCAGATGAACTTTATTGATTCTCTTATTGCTCATTATTGGAGGAAAACAAAAAATTTTCTCTTCTTTCCTCATCTTTTAATTTCTCATCCCTGTTGCTATTATCAAGTTATATCATGCCTTTAGCAACATAATTTTATTACATCTTTATCATCTTGTTAACCAGCCATAACTTTTCATCTGTTAACATGAGCCAAATGCTGATGAGAATCTCAACTTTCTCTTGCATTTCTTTTGATCAACATTTTTTGTGGTAAAATTCATTTTCCTTTTGTAAACTCAACTGTCAATCTCTGATGAGAATCATTATCAAGGCCCATTGTTGAAATGATAATGTTGCGATTCTATTCATTAGCTATTATTAGCGTTGAAAGAATATTTTCCTTTTCCAACCACATTCCATGATTCATTTTTCATGGAAAATAATGAAACTTTTTTCTCCTTTTTTTCTCCAATAATTGTCTCTTTTATAACAAATTTTATTATTTTACTTTTCCGTTTTTTTGTTTCGCCTCTAATTTAGTTTTACTTGTAAATATTGACACATAATCATGGTTTTCCGAGTTGATATTCAATGCTCAGCTTTACATGGAAAAAGATAAACAATATTCCATGAAAAATCTCTTGGAATAAAAAACATGTTCAATATTGAATAGATGATATTTGTTCAAGTTTGACAAGTGAATTATAATTGAAATGAAAGTGAAACAAATTTGGTTGCATTCAAACACAAGAAAAGATGAAGTTCCGATTGAAGGCATTCATTCAGTTCGTTGTTATTCAATCTTTTTTGCTCAGTTAATTATGTTATGGAAATTTCATTTTTCGAATTTCTTTTTTTCGAGATTAGCCTTGATTTTGTTTTCTGCTTCAAAACTCGTTTGGTTATTGATTTATGGGCGACATAAAGAAACATAATTGAAATTTTTACGCTCAATTTCAAAGGTTTACTTGAATTTTTTGCCATTCATTAGATGTTATTATTATTGTGTTTATCCATGTTTGTGAATGCTTTTATTGCGTGACAAAAAGCTACTTCACTGAAGCAGCCTCAATGGTTGTGCTGAAAATTGAAATTTCATGCACAAAAGTTTTCAAAACAATAATAAATTTGCATTTAATACACATTTTGTTGGAAGTCTAATGTTGGCTAACTGGACAGTTAAGGTTTAATAGAAAATGGATTCAAGATTCGATATTCAGCTTTCGAGTCATTTAAAATTCTGCCTTCATCATAAACTCTTCACAGTTGGTATTGATAATGAAAACTAATTGTTAATCGATGAACCAAAAATCGTTTCGTTTTCTTCATTTAAATTGACTGAGTTTTCAAAAATATTCCATATTCGTTTTGCATTTCTAATTTTGCTCGATTTTTCTGAAAATTTTTTGAGAATAATGAAGAGATATTTGATTTTAATGGATGCATTGTTGTCCAAAGAAAAATTGATTAAACATTTTCATGATCGACTTTTGTCTTGCATACAAACTGACGACTTGACAACTTGGTCGAGTCTATTAAATCTGTAGGCTACTTACTTGCTGGTATCACATTGAATGAGCAAGGCTCGGTTTGGACTCCCACCTTGTTCGATCCCCAGCACAGTAAAACTCCGTAACTGTTTTTATACTTTGGTACATATGAGACTATTGAAGTACTTCCATTGGAGTTGAATGAGCGAATCTCTGCAGTTTCAAGTGTGTTGTTCAACATCCAGTTGAACTTGACATCATCTGGATCAGCATCGACTTGACAGCTAATGTTAACCATTTCATTGCGAGCGACTCCAAATTTAATTTCTTGGGAAGGCTTACAGACAGGAGAAACTGTTTGCCCGAACAAAATGTTAACACATGAATAAATTTTCGTCGAAATTAGTTTCAAAGTAGATTGAAAATTCCAAATGATTCCAATTACAAATGAACACAAAGGAGAAGTTAATTTGATAGCAAACAATCCAAATGATCCAATTTCACGTAAATTTGCACATTAACAATTCATTTGTTGACAAAACATGAAAATGCAGAAGAAATCCGAAAATTCCCAAAATGTTCAAAATCCAAAACATTTCCAATAACAGCAATTGTTGACATCAATTAGCACGAAATAAGACGAAAGAAAAAAATAGAAAAGAAATTCGTTATTGAAATTTTTCACTGAAATTCACTCAGATTACCAATAAGAATCATTCGATAAAAATATTAATCATTTTTGCAAATCATTTGCTATCATTTAGAGAATGATAAATATTCAGTTTCATGTTGATGGCAGTTAATCTGTGCAATCATCAAGAATGCTTTCATGGACAGAAGAATAGAATTAAAATTTTCTTTCATTTTCTTTTCTCGTTAAGAGCAACGTTTTTGAAGCATTTTGATGGGTTTAGGTGATAATGAGACGGAAAATTATCACAGAACATTTTTTTACTTTGAAATGTTCACAAAACTTGTTCATCTTGCCAAGGCTTCAACTGTTTCAAAATGTTCATCTTTTTCTGTCTTCAGTTGAAAAGTATAAAAAGATTTCACGTTTAGATGAAAATTTAATGCTAATGAAACTCATTAGATTTAAAATGTTGTTAATGTTTCTTGTTTCCACAGTTTAATCTGAGCTTTGGAAAGAATGGCATGATAAACTGAATGTTTTGTAAAGTTTCAAGAAATCGTTATCAGTCTACTGCTGGGAGGAAAAGGGCTTCAGCAAAGATTTTTCTCGTTTTTTCTCGTTTTTTCTTTCTTTTTTTCTGCTGTAAACTTCCTTTGAGTTTTGTTGTGTCTATTATGGTGACTCTATCAGAATCGGAAGTGGAATCTGGAATATTGCAAATTCAAACAAAAGAAGAGGAAAGACGAAGAAAGAAAATCTGACAACAAGAATATACCATGATTTATATTATTAATGGTTTGTGATTCCAACGAAAAACTTGTAGAAATGAACTTGAACTTTTGCTCATCATTTTTTTCTTCTTCTTCTTCTGATGCTCTCTTTTCTTGGTAAAAGGAAATAACCATGAAAGGTCAGAATATATTAGACACTGAATACTGACCAATGAATTCAATTTACATAAAGAATCCATCATCAGATTCGATAAGTTGAACAAAGTGAAGACAAAAAGTTGAAAAATTGTCAACAAAAATAAAAGAGTAAAAGTCAATTCTTTACATTTTTCATCTCTCAACAAATGATGTATATTTAGAGTTCAAGTTTGATCCAGTTTACTGATAAATGGAATGAAAGAAAGAATAAAGAAAAAGATAAATGAAAAATTATTCACCAAAACGAATGTGGTGAAATCATGGAAATGTAACCATTGACCAACAGTTAGAAAACTAGCCTTTTCAAGCATCTTGCAGAGTTTCAATTCGATTAATGAACTTTCTTTCAAACCAATGAACCATTTTGACCTCATAAAAGTCATTCAAGTTATAAATTTTTTTGCATTTCTATAAGAAGACAAAATCTAGTTTCATATCTGCACAAAAGGCGATCAAAGTTTCAACTTTGAACTCGATTTTCTCAAAAACTTATCAGATTTAAATGATCATCTTTTGAATTGGTGATCGGCCATGAACTCAGCGCTCATTTTCTGGATGCGAATGTGCGATTTTTGTGAAGAGCATTCTATTCATTTTTAGCACTAGACTCGATTTGATTGAATCTTGATGAATAATTGGTCATCAAACTGTAATCAATCTTGTGGTTCGCCTTTCATCTTGAGATTTGCTTACTCTTCACCAAATTGGCTAGAAAAGCAAGGAAAAGGACAGAAAATTAGTGAAAGCTTTTCCCTGCAACGTAATAATGCCCTTGTCCGTAAAGGTAATTGTGATGAATTTATTTCTTTCGTTCTGTGATTCCTTCCTGTTCTCTACAGTTTCCGATAATCTCTTCACACTTTTATCCAGTTTCATCCATGATATCTGCCTGGTATATAAAACATAATCAAGTACAAGTGCAACTAGAGGTTAGAGTTAATAGTTGAACCTGAAGACTGTAACGAAAGAAAAAGAACTTCGAAAAAAAGGAAAAACCTCTGATAATGATGAATCAAAATGAGAGAACAAACTACTAACATGACACATGGAAAACCGGATACATTGTTGTTCATTTATTCTGTTGACTGAATAAATTAATGCATTAATCAGAAGGCAAAGAGAAGAAGAAAAAAAACTGAGACCTAAACCATCATCATTACTGTTTGTGTATTTATTACTCAGTTTACTTCAAGTTGAGGTGTATACAATAAATGACAAGAATATGATGAATCTAGAATTATCAGAGAAGAAGAAAAAAACAAGAAGAAGCTGAACGATAAGCTCAAGAATCAGGAAGCAAAAGGAGTGAGACGAAGAGAAGAAAAAAGTACAAACAGTTTCATGTAACACAATGAGTAAAATCATGATACAGAATGAGTAGGATGAGAAGAAGAGTGACACTTAATTCTGATCATGATGATAGCAAGAACAAAACTGTGATGAGGAAAAAATTGTTTTCATTTTTTCTCCTCTTTTCTCTTGATAATGTTGTTCAATTGGAAAATGAAGTCAAGAAAAAAATTTCTTTTCTCTTCCTTTTCCTTCTACTTTTTACATTGTAAACTGATTGTAAGCAATATGTATTATCCAAGCTCATGAGCAATTCCCTGCAGGCATTATCAAATGCAAGTCAACCTCTTCCAGGCTCATGTTTTTTTTGCCTTTTGCTCTTCCGTTTCTTCCATCATCGCCACCCACTGAACGAAAAAGGTCGTTGTTTCTTTTCACCGTGTTTCTCACTTCTCTTTTTTTCAACATTTCTCCTTAATTCAAATTCTTCTCTCGATTCCAATCAGAACGTGACTTTATTACACTCCCTGAAGAATTATTTGCTTCATTTCGCCAATGGAACCTTTTACTCTCACTCTTTACCTTGTAATTCTTGTAGTCAAAATCTCTCAATCTCATGGAGAACACACATTTCATTCCTTCTTCATGCACATTATTATTCAGTGACAAGAAATTGACTCAAAAAGTAGAGAAAAAAATTTCACTTCAAATGGCAACAAATATCCATTTTCAATTGTGCTTCTTGTCTGGATCATTTTATTCAACTTTTTTCCCCATTCGACTTATGCTTTATGTAATGTTTATTCAATGTCTTTGCTCAAAATACATTCACTGAATCAAACTAAGGATTTACAGTAATCTAATAATAAACTAGAAATAATCATTGTTATCAAATTTCCAACGAAACTTTATTGATTAAGAAAATGATTTGAAAGAAAAGTTGAAAAGCATTCGAAATGGAAATTTTGAAATTTCGACTTTTGGATCTTTCGAAATTGTAAATCTTGAGTCTTTTGAGGTAATTTTGGGCAGTTCTTGTAATTATGATTTCATAGCTAATGGACAGGAATAGAACTTGATTTCAATGGTTTTCCATTGTAATTGTTCGTTTCGAGAGGATGAACAAGTGAAAAGTTGACTGAGCTTTTTAATTAATTGTAACAATTATAAAGTCTCTAATTTTTGCCTTTCCTTTTAAATTGTTTTTGCAGGCATAAAGTGATGTTCAACAAATCATCTTGTTTCTCTGGTTCAATGCAACTGTCCACTGGGATTGAATGCAATTGAAAAGGCAAAGCAATATTTTTTTCTCGTTCTTTTGCTTCTCTCTTTTTGATTCGCCTTTTGTATCCAACTCACCCCTTCATTCAAGTAAATGATAATTTTACGCTTCAATCAAATTGCAATTTATCTATTTGATGCTTTCAGTGGTGTCTGCTTTGGAAACTTTGGTTACATCAAGAGTAAAACAAGAGCTTACAATTACTGGTAAAGCTATGGATCACATTAAAAAGTCATAAAAATGATGACAAATTATTCATACTCAGGATAGACTGAGAAAAAAAAATGTTTAAATAATCATCAAGTTTCACTCGTCTTTACTCATGAGGATTGGTTAAATATCAATCAAATTGGCAAAAAGTGGCAAAAAGCGGGGAAAGAACACGAAAATTTCAATATCGTATAAATCATCAGATGCAATGGAAATATGTGACAAAAAATTGACTTTTCAACATAATGGGATGCAACCTTCATTTGACGAGCAACAAATGTCTTTTTGCGCATCAAAGAGGAAAAACGTTGCAACTTTGATCATAAAAATTTAGTTTTACCTGAAAAAATTCAAATCAAACCAATTAATCAATTCAAAAGCTAATTTTGACAAGCAGTTTGAAATTGAGCAATTTCCTTGATGCACATTCGCTATATTTTAACGACAGTTCATCCAAGGGGATTCCATCACTTTTACCGCAAAAAAGTCTCCTATCAGTAGTTTCTATGCCATCGACTATTGTGTCACATGAAAGGTTCCTATTTTCCCAGAACAGGAAAAAAGCATTTAAATCGAAATCTACTATCATGAAGATATCGTCCTCGGATAATTTTCAGACAAAAGTAACGATTTAAAGAACTTTTGTAGCTTCGAAGAAAAGATTTTTGACTTTTAAAGCAAACATTTTTCAATGTGCAAAGATAAGTGCTCTTCGAAAATGACCTTGAAAAGTCGTTTAGAGGTTAAATATTCGAGTTACCTCGAATGAACTTGTTCTTTTTCCATGATGGGTCAGTGCGAAAAAGGATTTTTAATCAAAGTTAATAGAGACTTTGCGGTGTGGACTTTTGTCGATTGAAAAACGATCAGTCAAATTTTTGCAATCACTATTATTGGATATTCGAAATTCTGTGGAAGTATTTATTGATCTGTAAGAGACTTAACCTTTCGTTTGAAATTGAAATTTTGGAGGAAAATTAATTCTCGCCATAAGCATAAAGGTTAATAGACTTTATAAAAGATGTAAAGGGCACACCTTGAAAGTAGTAAAACTCAAATTAAACCATCAATCATGAGGTTGTCATATTGTGTTACAATCATGAAGCATTTCAAGTTGTCAAAATAGTTGTGATCAAAAGAAGTTATACAACTTTTTTCCCTCTTTTTAGCCCATTTTTTGTGTGTTGAGAAAAAAAATATGATTTCAATTCAACGAGTCATGGAAAAAGTTGAATAACTTCATTTTCCTTTTCCTTCTTCCAGCTCTTTTCACTTTTTTTCATTGATTTTTATCACATCTACTTACATTGATTGATGGGCAAAGAAAAACTGAGTTATCATAATCAAGGTTCACCTAAAAGTTGAAAGTTTAAACTACGACATAATTGAACGATGCAAATGCAGACAGCAACTCGAGATTCACAAGCGGCATGAAAAACAAACAACTTTCGACATTTAATTTTCTCTTTCGATCTCCTCGACTTGAACTAACCTAAAGGGCAGTCGAAAGAGCATATTTAACCTGTGCAATCATTTACAAAATGAACTCCAGTCATTTCGAAAAGAAGTAAATTCAAAATTCAATCCAACCGATAACCATTCATTTCTCATACAGAAAGCGCCTGAAGCTCATCTAAATTGAAAACTCATCATCTTAGGTTTGAATGCAAAAGCTACCAAACTGACAACCATGAAAATCCATGATTTTCCAAACTCGAAACTTTACATTCGAAACTCAACCTTTGTCTGAAACTTTTCGATCATTTGGAGCATTGAAAATTGATCGAAGAAAAGCAAATGTAATTTAAAAGAAAAAGATCGATATTCTGAGGTTACGTCGATATCGAAACTTCAACATTTGATTATCGAGCCTGAAAGTCTGCAAGTTTAGACGAAGAGAAAATCGAAATCATTATTCCCGTAATCGCTCATTAAATTTGATTGTTTTGAGAATTGGTTGAGTTATCTGTTTGAGTTATCAGCATTTAGTGAAATTGAAATTTTGATGTTGGTCTAAGTTGATCATTTGATGGAACTGGATTGTTATTGCATTTACAAGAGAAACTAATGTTTCTTATTTAACCTGTTCAACGTTTTTGAAGCAACTCTTAATCTCACCTCAAATCTCTTTAAATCCAATGTAATAATTTTGTGAAACAAAAAAGAGAGAGAAAAGTAAAAAGAAAATGATCGAAAAAAGAATTTGTTTTATCTCCAGAGAACTGGACGAAACAATGAACTTCTCGTTACATTGGCTTCTCTCTAGACTGAGTAAAGCCAAGTCGTTTAACTTTGCAATTTGATCAGTAATTTGAAAGTCACCAAAGGTAACGAAATGAACAATGAAATGTAATTGGAAACAGATTTGGCAGGAGAAAAGTTGATGAAAATTTTGTGAATAAAGAAATGAAACAATTTTGGTCAACTTTTACTGTTGACATGAAACACGGCAAATGACTTCAATTGGTCAATGTAAATAGAGAAAAATGTTTTCTTCTCATTTCACTGTATCTATGGAATCGATATTGTTCCTGAATTGTTGCTCTTCATTTATTTATATATTTATATACATATTATTTCCTCTCTAATTCTTCATCATCTTCATCATCATTATCATGATCATTCCTCATGAGATTATAAAGACTCAATCAGTTTGATTGGTTTCCTCATTTCAATCAACCAATAGTCTAATCAATTGTGACTCGTTTACATTCCCAATTTTTCAATTTCATCTCCTTAGTAACTCAATAGTTAATGAGAAAATTGTTTTCCTGTCCATCAATTAAGTTGATTAAGGAGAACAATTTTGATGAGCAAAAGTGACAAATATTAAACAAGCTCGAGATACTGTTCAACTTGTCGAATTTTTCGTCATTGATGAATTCTCCTTTCAATTCTTTCGATTAGAACCGCTTTGGAAAGAAAAGAGCTCAAAAGTTTGAAAACACGCAGCACTTGAGAATCACTTCATAAGAGCAAAACTATCGTCGAGCAAGGATTTAATTTAGAAATTTACAATCGAAAATTATTGCTCATGCCGCTAATCCAACGAATCTCTCCGTTTGAGACTTTCCTTTAACTTGCATGCGATGTTTTCGTGAAATGAGGAAATTCTTGGTTTTCTAGTTTCGTCGGTTAAATGTGGAAACTCCCAAAGAAAACCATTTTATACTGAAAGATTTTTGTAAAGGATTTCAGAAAAAGCTTGAAACTAGAATCTAATATACGGGTAAAACTAAGAAAGGTCAAACATCGCACTTAGAATGATAACTTTCTGTTACCTGGAAAGCTTCTGCAATTTGAATGCTTGGAGTAAAAGTTGATTTTGAAGATTTTCTGCCCAATTTTATTCATCATGCTTGGCGTTCAATTTGCAACAACTGTTCAAGATGATTGATCTAACTGTAGCATTCTGCAACCGAAGCTAATCTGCAACATTTTCAACTATCATTAGGCAAAGCATAAGTTAACTTTTCAACTGAACAATTATGATAATATTTTTTGCTACAAACAATGGAAACTAAAATCTAGAGATTTTTTGATTTTAAAAATTGATGACAAAATGAAAGGATTAACAGACCCAAGAGGATTAAACACGTTTCACCTTGGCTTGGAAACACTTCGCTATTGTTTTTGTTTGCTTTGTTTATCGGAAATACAGTAATTAGGCTTGAAAGCTAATAAATCTTTATGCTAATTATGCAAATAATTTATCATTTGCCTACTGGTTATCACTTGAAATCAGCTCATCTTGATATGAATTTGATTACTTTAGACTCGTAATTTATTTATCTTAACCTTGCACAGTTTCCTTACGAACGTGTAAAATGAATCTGAAGCAACGATAAAAAAAGAGTAAAAATGAAAATTTATTAAATTTAAGCATCAATCTAACCAAAGCCAAGTGAACGCATTAACTGTAGGCAAGGCAAGGAAAAAAAGAGCAAATTAAACTTTGAAAAGTAAATCAATTTCAAGCCTTTATCTCAGATTGAGTTGAACTGAACAAGCAACAAATAATGCAGGAAAAGAGAAGAGAGAAAAATCTCTTTTTTCCAAAAACAGTTTTACCGGGTTCGATTAACAAGTTTTGGTGAAAAATGCAAGGCAAGAATAATGTAAATTGATGGAGAAAAAAGTGCACACATTTTTTCTCATTCCCTAACAGTTTAACACGTAATTTAATGTTGAGTTCATGAATGAGATTGAGCTTGATATTTATTAAATTATTAAACTTTTTTTATTCAAATTTCACTCTTTTCTTCTTAATGATTTCACGGTTCCATGAAGATTCTTGGCTAAACGGAAATTCATCAAAACTGTTAATAAATTTTACATTAAAATTGATGTCACGGTATTAAACAATGATAATGATGCTTAAAATTTCGTTTACAGTTAAATCAATTTTCACCAATTAAAGTCGAAACTTGAAGAAAAAGATTGAAACTTTGATTCCATTAAAATTGAATTGGATTAAGTTTTGGCTGAAATTTTCTTGCAATCATTAAGATTGGATTATTCAGTGATTAGTAAAGTTAATAGCTTAATAAGTATTAACGATTATAGCTTTTTGATTTACCATCGATTTATTTTCGTGAAAAGTTGAACTCTTTTAAAGGATCAGAGGAACAACATGTAATCAAGGGTTTGATGATCAACAAATTCCAAAGGAATGATGAAAATTATTTTCTTTTCCATTTTCTTCTTTTCTCTCTCTCTCTTTCATTGTCATTATGGATCATCTTTAGAGTCGGTAAATTGGAGTAAAAACCAAAAGACAGGAGAAGCGAAAAAAAAGTTCTGTATCATGTAACCCAATAATAACTTTTAATGATATTTTTCGGGTTTTTCTTTTTACTTTTACCTTCTTTTCCCTCTAATCCTATTCAAGCTTATTTGATAATAATAACAATAATAATGATAATCTGTTTCTTGCAGTAATCATGATGAAACCACAGAAAAATTATTGACCAAAGGAAACATTTTCTGCCTTCTAATAAGACTAAACCATTTGGTACAAAAGTTGGAAACTTCACTTTTGGCTTTTCCAATTGTTTATTGTTCTGGTCAACTCAACATGAATTTGAGTTTCCTTGTTATAAATCTTTTCAGCATTTTCTTCTTCAGTGAAATTTTCTTTACTTTGTTGGAACAACTTTTGTGAATTTGGACGATTTCGACAAAAAGTTTACTTCTTCTCACTAACTGGTGCAACAACAATTGAACTTATTTGAAATGAGAATCGAAAATATTTTCAAAAATAATGTTCTTTCATCGCCAATATTTTTCGAATTTTCAATCTCGATCTTTTTCGTCAAGGTCTTTGTGTAAAAGATTATTTGGATTTTCTTCTTTTCGGAATATCGTTGTAATGTTGATCTGAATTTATCAGATGAGAAGTTGAGATTTTGAATGAAAAGGCGAATTGATTGGAATAACGAAAAAAACGAAACTCCTCAACTCGTGTTGGAAGAGCGAACTGACGTTCATTTTCTTTATGAACTTCGAACTGCATCGTGATTCTAGGTTAGAACCTTGGAAAAGTTGATTCGTCTTTTGATGTTAATGACACTGTTCAAGACAGTTTTGTGCATCGTTCAACATTGCCATCATTCAATATCAACGAGCAACTTTCATTGTTCAACTTTTCTCCAACTCATCAGATTCAAATTTTTTTGGCCAACTTTGCTGTTCTCTTTTTAAAACATCAACTTTTGTTTTCTACTCTTGCTGATACAAAATCCATTTCCCTGTAGGGAGTTTTCACATGAACAATCCTTGTTCTCAGACAGATCTATGCATGACAAGAATTATAAAAAAGAGAATCAAGAATATACTTGGGCTAAACAGTGGTTTATTGAGTGTAACCAGAACAGAAAGAGAGCGAAAGTAAGAGATGAGAGAGAAAAAAAAAAGATGTAAAAAAGAGATTCTTTTTTCACTTTTTTTCTTCCTTCCAAGATAAAGTGAAGATGATGAAGATGATATTGAGTGAGAACAAAGAGAGAACATTAGACAGGAAGAAGCTTCCTTTTTTCATCAGAACATGTTATCAATGAGTTCAAGTTTTCAGGAAAAGAAAGATGGAAAGGAAAGAAAAGGAAAAAATTTGTTTGACAAACTGGCAACAAGAGACTGAATTATGGCAAAGAGTTTCAGTAACAGCATTTTGATAATGCAAGTTGAACGTGTAACGAAAGGCTTAAGACTGACAGTGAATTTCAATTCGAAAAAAAGAGAATCGAGAGAAAACAAAGTTTCAAGTAAATTCCAAGTCATGCAACTTGTAAATGCATTTCGAGTTTCAAAGAAAATTTCAAGATGCAAATGAACGAAAATCTCGAAATTTTCTTTACTTTTTCGTCTTTTTACTCGCTTCCCCAAAATCAATTGAAATTCATTTGAAAACAAAAAGCAATCATTAATGAATTTGTAGTGATCAAATTAAAAGGGAACACAAATTTAAAAGAAAAATCAACTACAACAAAGTATATTTTAGAAATTTTATTGTTGGTCAGAAAAGTCACAAATCTAACGATTGTTAACTGAAAAACTGCCCCGATTGAGGTCTCAGTCTGGGTTTATATGGGAGAGCTCCTAATGCCTAGCGGCCAAATGTTTCAGCAAAAACAAAAAGATTAGGAGAAGGGTAATTCGAAAGGATTTAAGAGAGATGGTTAATCTGTTGAAAAAAGCGTTAACTTGAGAGATAATTAGGAGTGCTCTTTACCGAGCGCTCTTTAAGGATGGCTCTTTATGGAGCGCTCTTAATGGAGCGCTCTTAATGGAGCGCTCTTAATGGAGCGCTCTTAAGCGAGAGCTCGAGATTGTAGCTTATTCTATTTATTATTTCAAGAAAAAAAGTAAGACTACCACATTCCCCCTTACTTAGACTTTTCCCTCCTGGGATAATAAGGTCTACAGTTCCTTATATGGGCGAAATGGTCTTTTCCATCGTTTTCATAGATGAGAGTCTTCTGGCTTCCATCTATTTCTTTTATTTGCTTTATTTTAAACGGTCCATCAAACTTGTATTTCTTTCCAACTTTCCCTTTGCTTACCAAGATCATTGATCCCACAGTGTATTTTACTATTCTCTTGATGCCTTTATTAGCGTATTCTTTCATTTTCTGTCGGTATCTCATTTGCTGTTCTTTGTCAAAAGCTCGTTCTGAGAGCTCACAGTTACCAATCACTTCGAAATGCTTATCTGCTGGTAACCAATCGGTGTAGCCAAACGCCTTGAAAAATGGTGAGCAACCAATGGCTCTATTGTACGCACGATTGTTGTGCTTTGCTGCGGCTTCCACTGCTTTTTTCCATCCACCAGGAAAGTCAGGGAAACAATCGCAGAATATCTTGATTTTTTGCACGTGTCTCTCAGCCATTCCATTTGACCATGGACTATAAGGTGAAGTTGTAACCAACTTGATTCCAAACTCTTTTCCAAGGTCCTTCGTCGCTTTAGAGAGAAATGATGCACCACAATCAGATATAATTTTGTTAATTTTACCAATGAATGGATGAGATCTTAAAAAGAGCACGAAAGAAGAGGCATCTTCTTTCATCGGTATGGCTTGGCATAGTCTTGTGGCTTCATCTACAAGTACTAAGAAAGATTTAGTTCTCGCTGAGCCCTCTTTTTTCTTAGTAAGTTCACCATAGTCGACATGAATAACTTCGAACATTATTTGTGAGTGCTCGGGAAGGATCATCAAATCTTGATTCTGTTTCAGTTTTGATTTGACACGTTGACAAACGTCACAGGTACGAACATAATCAACTATGTCATCTTTCATTTTAGGCCAGGTGAAGCGAGCAGCGATTTTGTGATAAGTGCGTGAGATTCCATCATGGCCTCCAGAGTAGGGATCGTCATGATATGCTTCTAGTATTGCTTTGACTTTGTCTGGTGATACTTCCATTCTCTTTTTTCCTTCGCAAATGTTGATAAAATTAACAACTGGGATCTCAGGACAGAGTCTTGATAGTGCATCAGCGTCTGTCAACTCTCGACCTGATCGATGGTTGATTGTCAAATTGAAACTCATTAAGAAAGTCTGCCAACGGCCTAGTCGGTTCTTTGGTTCCTTCAGAGATAATAGATGAGAGAGCGCTTGATGATCACTATTGACTTTAAATTCTTTTCCTTCCAAATAACTTCGGAAATACTTGATGGCTCTGATCACGGCAAGGCACTCCTTCTCGGTAGTCGAATAATTCAATTCTGGTTTGGTAAAGGTATACGAGTAATAACCAATTACTCTTAGTTGTTTATTACGAGGTTGATTGAGATCTCGTTGATATAGTATTGCTCCAGTGCCGTAGTAAGAGGCATCGCAAGAAAGTTCAAATGCAAGCGTCCAGTCTGGTACACCAAGTATGGGGTTCTCACTGATTAACTTTATGAGTTTTTGGTATGAGAGCTCACATTGAGCGCTCCATTCAAAAGGCACATCTTTTTGTTTCAACTTATCAAGAGGTCGAACAATATCACCGTAGTTAGGTATGAAAGACCTAAAGTGTCCGGTTAAGCCAGTGAAACATCTTAGACTATGTAAGTCGAAAGGTTTTCGCATTGTTTTTACTCGCTCGACGGATTCAGATCTGGTCGTCTTTGTAAAACCATCGATGACACGGCCAAGAAAGATAATACTTTTCGCACAGAAAACACTTTTCTTCTCGTTGATTTGAATGTTGTTTTGAGATAGCTTTTTGAGAACTCTAAATGAGAGCTCAGCACAATCTCTCTCTGTTTTACCACCAACACAAATATCATCGATATAGACAGCCACTTGGTTGGTTTGCAAGAGTTCATCGAGTACGGCAACCATTTTCCTTTGAAAGATTGGAGGTGAATTTTTCCAACCGAATGGAAGCCTTGTAAGTTCATAATGGCCGAAAGGCAACACAAAAGCTGTGAACTTGCGAGTCATCTCTGTTATTCCAACTTGCCAAAATCCATCTTTTAAGTCTATCTTACTGAAGAAGTTGCATCCACCAAACATGTTGATTATCTCATCGATGACAGGAAAAGGGTACGGGTCTAAAGTTGTGTATTTGTTGACCTCACGATAGTCCTGGCATAATCTCAGCGAACCATTTTCCTTAGGCACAATTACACAAGGGGAAGCGTATTCAGATGTTGACGGAACTATTATTCCTTGTTCCAATAATTCTTTTATTTTGGATTGGGCCCACATGTATTTTTCTCTTGATAGTCGGTAAGCTTTGAATTGAATGATCGGAGAGCCCTCCGAAAGCTTGAAGTCAGCTTGTAACAGTGGCTGATTCTCGGTTGGTATGAAAAGCTCCGGGAATAACGAACGAGCTTTTTCCATATTCTCCACTGAGTTCTCACTTTGAGATCTCACTTCGGAAATCGAACAGATTTCATTTTCAGCAAAGTTCCACTTAATTTTCAACTGTTTTAAGGCACGAATGGACAGTAAAATATCATAAGAAACATCATCGACAACTATAAAGTCTAACTCAATGCTCTCGTTGTTAAACTCAACTCGAGCGCTCACTTTGAGTTTAAAAGTTGATATTTCACCATTGTATGCCATTACATTGGAAGTAATACTCCTGGTTGGTAAATTGTTATCTCGAACAAAACGTGATGATATGAGGTTAGCTTTAGCACCACTATCAAATAAAGCTTTAGTCCAATATCCATTGACTTTAATAGTAAACATGTTGTCATCTTCAGCCTGCTGCTTTTCATCGGGCACGGAAAGAGCGAAGGCTTTTGAATGATCGTTTCGAGGTTTGTTGTCGGGTTTAGACGACTTAGGGCGAGGCCTCTCTTCTTCTTGATAACGACGATCACGAGACCTCAATGGTTTAAGTTGACACAAAACTTTTCTAACATCGTCCTTGGTTTGGACTTCTGAAATGTTGATTTGTTTTGAGAGCTCATCTGGGAGACTCAGTAACATTAAAGTGATGAAGTTGAAATCATCAATCTCTGGAAATGCCAATTGCAATAACCTTTGTTTTTCATAATAGTATTCTAGTAATGGACCACCACGATACTCCCATGCGAGTGCTGCTTGAGCTTGAGTAAGTCTATTTTGACCAAATGACTCCAGAAAAGCTTCTTTCCACGGTTGCCAAACGAAAGGAAGTTGCTCTACCAACCGACTGTTGAACCATTTCAACGCAATACCTTCCAAGTAAGCTTTCAAATTATTGGCCTTGGCATCGTCCGTAGTCCAACCGTTGAAGTCGCAGGCTTTTTCATAACTTATCAGCCATGTTTTAGCATCTTCCTGCTTGCCGTTGAACTTAGTCACTTCCATACGTTGATTCTTGCTTCGATGCATGGGTCCAAGAGTCTCTTGTAGGTTGGCAAACATAGTCCGCATAGATTCCATCTGAAACTTCATCATTTCTTGGAACATGGATAACATTGGCTCATTTTGAGAGCTCATATCTGAGGCCTCATTAAGAGAGTTCGATTCTTCACTGATCGAACCTCCACTATATGTTTCATTAGTATATGGTTCAGCCTCATCAGGTGTAAGGAACAGAGTTATTGTTCTTTTACGAGTCATCTCTTTAACAGCGATTTGGGTCGGCTCCATACGAGATACAATATCATGCATCGCCAAATCTTGAGAGTTTTCTCTAACGAGAATCCATTGATCGGAACCAACCACACAATATCTGGTTAATAGAATTTTGTCATTACTTCTCACTAAAGTGAATTTGATTTTGATAGGATTGACAGCCATCCTGTCGACTGCGCCAATTTGTAGTGATCAAATTAAAAGGGAACACAAATTTAAAAGAAAAATCAACTACAACAAAGTATATTTTAGAAATTTTATTGTTGGTCAGAAAAGTCACAAATCTAACGATTGTTAACTGAAAAACTGCCCCGATTGAGGTCTCAGTCTGGGTTTATATGGGAGAGCTCCTAATGCCTAGCGGCCAAATGTTTCAGCAAAAACAAAAAGATTAGGAGAAGGGTAATTCGAAAGGATTTAAGAGAGATGGTTAATCTGTTGAAAAAAGCGTTAACTTGAGAGATAATTAGGAGTGCTCTTTACCGAGCGCTCTTTAAGGATGGCTCTTTATGGAGCGCTCTTAATGGAGCGCTCTTAATGGAGCGCTCTTAATGGAGCGCTCTTAAGCGAGAGCTCGAGATTGTAGCTTATTCTATTTATTATTTCAAGAAAAAAAGTAAGACTACCACAGAAATGCTCAAGGTTCGATAATTATCTATCAATTTCTAGCTCTTCGATGAAAAAATGATTAACCTTAATGATAGGTAAATAATGATGATGACAATGGTAATGATAAACATAAATTGATGTAAAAATGGTTTAGTTTTTACTCTTTCCTTTTGCCTTTTCCTTCGCCAGATTGTGTGTGTTGCCCTCAACACTCCAATGTATATCAATAGACGGATGGATAATGTACATTCAATTATCATAATCAATGTACAGTTTCATGTTATTAACGAGATGGGAAAGAGAGACGGAGAGAAGGAGAGAAAAATGGAGAACCTAATTTAAGTCAATGTTCATCAGCAAATGATTATTATGATTACTTGGTTGTTTGACGGGAGAAAATCAAAAATCATTAATCAAATTGTTTGAAGGTTGATGATTCTATATTGCATTAAAGATTAAGACTGACAATAATAATATTGTGCCAAAATAATAATATCAAGAGGAATAATAATAATGGTCACAAAAAGTACTTAATATTTTATCCAATTAATCTGGAATAATAATAATAGAAGAGCAAGAGTTTGATAAGATTATATTGGGTCAGTTAAGATGCTCCATTCAATATGTTGTTCACTTGATTATTTCAGTTTCAAGATTAACTCGACATTTAATGAAGTTCCATGAAATATTGCCAACCAAAAAGCAACTCTCAAAATGACGCCAAAATTCAATTCTCAATCATGTTGCTTCGAAAAGAATTGAAACGATTTTTTCGAGAAAAGTTTGCCTTTTTCTTTCCGTCTAGTCTAATCAATCGTTGAGGTAAGTCGATGAAATATTCAGAAAGTCTGAGAAGTTGAAGATAGAACAAAAAATGAAAATTTCGATCTTTTTGTTTCGCGAAGTTTTCACATTTTTGTGTTCGACTTTAACGAGGGAAAACTTTACAAGGAAATTTTGTTCTTTTTTTGAGTTCGTTTAATTTCTAGTAGAGTCGAAATATTGCAAAAAGTTTCCACATTTCGTCGAATGAATAATTTCTAATTTTTTAGAATTTCTCTTTTTTCGAAATCTTATTCGTTCACAGTTGTTGAACCTTCATTTGTGCTCTTATTTTAGTTTTGGCCTAACTTGACTCGAGTCTTCGTTGAGTTGTTTTGCACTTAACGAAAAAATGTGAATTCCGATTTTGTTAGTACGAAAATAGTTCAATCGAAGTTTTGGAGAAAATTTCATTTGGACAGTTCGATTGCAACAAGGGAAAACTGTAGATGTTGAGTTTGCAGTTGAGTTAAATTTTTAATGAACATCGTAAAGTAAATTAAATTTTGAACCATTTTCTGTTGGCTGATTTTCCAGTTAGTTTTATCGTTTCAAATGACTGATCAACTTACTCTCTGTTTGTGTCAAGTATAGCATTACAATATCATGGCAAGAGGGAAAAAACTGTCTCAACATTTTATTTATCCAAATTTCAATGTCCAACTTGATGTCAATATTCCCAAGTTTCTGTTTACTTTTGTTGAAAACGTAATTTTCTCCATGCATTAGTAAAAAGATTGAGCTTTTAGGTTATTTCAAGTTTGCCTTCAACAGAAGAAGGGAAGGCAAAAAAGTTTGATGGACAAGGAAAAAGAGGAGAAAACAAGGAAAAACCAAAATCTCGATAGCATCTGATAACTTACAGAATGTGAACAAAAACAATATTCACATAAAAACTAATAGTCTTGCAACTTGTTCATTTATAGCTTTTTGACCTCATTTCTGTCAACTAATGCAAGTCTGAATGTTCATTTATTAAAGTAAAAGCATTGAAATGAGAAGAAAAAAATGTGAACAAAAAATTTCATCTCCAATAAACACAAGAACTGAACAAGTTGACTGAAATTTTGCAAGAAATGTTCAACTTAGATTCGACGAGAAAATGCGAAAAAATGAAAATCGCAAATTGATTTTAATTGAAATGACAGAAGTGCAAAGTTTAACAATATCAATTGATGGCGAACAATATAATTAGTCAATTGAAGTTATGATAATCTAATTGCAAGTGTTAAGTAAGCAAAAGTGAAATAAAAGTGAAAAAGGTTTATTAGCTAATTGTGTAGAGCAATTGTTAACCATTATTTGCAATAAAAAAGCGACTATGAATTAGATTATGGCAATCAATTAGGATGAGGATGGAGAAGGCAGGAAAAAAAAGACAAAACTCTCTGTGAAGTAGCACTTAATGTCTTCAATAAAATGATTGTTCAACTCGTTCACTGTTTTGCTTCTCATTTCTTTATCTTTACTCACTTTTATTCGCCTCTCTACAGCTTCCACTGATAATGATATACTTTTTATTTGAGCATTCAGTTTCATTATCATCTCAATTGTCTTGCATAAAACATTATCTCAACAGCTTTTCAACTTTTACGATTCAATAGGGAATCTCACAGAGAATCCAAGAGAATGGATAAAGTGAAGAGAAATTTCAAAGTCAAAATTTTTCATGCTTCATTTTTGACCAACATTTCGCTCCAAATTTTTATCTTTCAATTTTGGTCATTTTCTGAACGTAAATTAGCTCATATGATCAAAATAGCTTGATTTTTATTGAACGTTGATTTATGAGCTAACTTTTCGTGCAAAACTTTTTGACCAACCAAATACTTAAGTAGCTCTTAATGAATGTTGAAACATAAGGATGACGTTTCATGTTATTATCATTTACAATATTAACATTTTGTTTTGCTCAGTTTTTTGCATTGTAATGTTATTATAAAGTGAAATAATGATAAATCAATAGCAGCTTTTTGTTTCAATTGATAGTCCCAGAATGAAATCTTCAACACTTAGTTTTTTTCCATTTTTACCATTTTCTTTTTCTCCAAGCACATTAATTAGTATTCATTGAGTCACATTGTAATTAAACTTTACCAATAATGGGCTCATAATTTTTCAATGAAATCGATTGTAAGCGAGAAAATTAATAGAAAAATGAACAGAAAAAAAGTAATGGTAAGAAGTGAGAAAAAAAAGCTCATCCAAAATGAACTTTTAATGTAAATGAGATGATCAATAAGCAAAACATTAGAAGACTTTCCAATTCAATTTCGACAATTCAAGAACTTGTTCATGCAATGGTTTAGTCGAAATGGAAATTGAGAAAAAAGTTCAATTATTGTAGATGCAAAGTCAAGTTACGTGAAATTTTATCGCTATCAGTGAATCTTCTACCCATTGGAAATGAATCGACCTCTAAAACTCGAAAATCTAGAAACATGAAACAGTCAAAAGCAGATCGACTAAAAGACATGAAAAGCAGAAAAAAAACCAATAAAGTGACATTCACATTCAACGTTTTTTGCATATTAAATGAGATGTTGGTCAGCATATGAAAGCAATGAAAATGGTCAAAAATAGACAACAGCAAAAGCTAATTAAAATGCAGTTGAACCACAATATTTTCATATTGAAAACATTTCTCTTTCAATTGAAGATGAACATGAATAAGTCAAGATTGACATTCACCCATTGAAAGGTAAATTCATCAACACACATCTCCATGTAAATGGTTCAATAGTGATTATTGAACTTTGTTTCTGTTTAACATGATAATTATATCAACTCATAAACCTTTTGCTTTTCCACAATCATCTCAACTCTCGACTAAAAGACTCATCAAACATGGCGAGGTAACACAAAAGTCGAGCAAAAGTCACAACAAAAGAGAAAGAAAAATTCGACATTTGCGTGTTGAACTGTTCCCTTGTTCGCAAATTCACCCATTCCAATATTTAATTCAAACTCAGCTTATTTCCTATCCTCAGTTAACGTAAAAGACAAAATTATTTCCAGTACTCAAATTTAGTACTAAATTTTGGTACTTGAAGTTAGTACTAAGAATTAGTACTAACTTTTAGCCCTTAAAGTGAGCACTTAGAATTAGTGCTTAAATCTATTTGAAACAATCCTTTTTAATCTTTTGACCCTTCTGCTGACACCTGGTCAGTCTATCCAAACTATTTCCTCTATTTCCTCTCCAACCCAATAAAAGACAAAGATAATCCTTAAACAAGGGGAGAATGTGTTTTGACTTAAACCCTGACACTTAGCTTCAAACATTTTTCTGTAGACCTTTTTTCTGTTTAAAATAAAGTTTTTTCACTTTTCAATTGAGAAGTCTACAATTTTGGCGTGAACGACAGGATCGCTAAGATGTCAACTAAGTTTCAATTCTATTTTCAACGTGCTGAAAATCAGCAAGTGCATCTTGTGAAATATAAAGTTCATTCAGAAAACGAATGGGTCATGGTTGATCCGCAACATCGACTCATTTCTTCTCATCAAGTGATAGTTGCAAAGCCCTCCGTAGCGTCCGCTCTTGAAAACTTCACTAGACATCGAACTCTGACCGTCCAACTCACTCAGGACGAATCAACACCTTATGTTAATTGTGAATTTGGTAGTGTGCTTAGTGATGAAGGTGATGTCCAGCAAATGTCTGACAACTCCGAGAGCATTCCGACTTCTGCATCGACAAGTTCCAATCAAGACTCAGTTGTGTTACAAGCAGTGAGAGAGATGATGAGGGCTCAACAAGAAATGTTTTTCAACACTTTTCAATGTTTCCAAGATTCAATTCGACCTTTGGTCAATCAAAAAGTGCAACGCATGGAAATCTCTAAGTTCGATGGCAAGACAGAAGATGCAAAGACTTGGCTATCAACATATGAAAAGATGTGTGAGCACAATAACTGGGTTCTAGATAAAGCCAAGATAAATGGTCTTAAATCCAACTTCGAAGGAAATGCATTAAAATGGTTTAATAGCATGATCCGTGATAACGTTCCTGAGGACTGGGAACAATGGAAATCTTCTTTTTTACGGTCATTTGGTCAAAACCGAGTCAGCTCAGCCAGTCTTGCTCTTAAATGGGAGTACCGTAGTGGCGATATTTTTGATTATTACTACGACAAGCAAAGGTTAATTCAACTAGCTTTCCCTGATTTGGATGAGTACAACTTTGTAACTATGGTACTATTGGGGCTGCCTGATGATATTCAGAATCAACTTTCCAATCGTCAACTTCGAACCAAACAGGAATTAAGAGAAGCTCTGGAGATGATTAAACCTGCAAAAAGTGGTAAGCTGAATCATTCTAATGGCAAGAATCAATTTAGACCAAACCCTAAGACTAACACTAACTATAATACTAAACCAAAACAACAATCAGATAGTTTTGTCGCTCTAACCGAGAACCAAACTAAAAACCCAACTGATACCCTTGATGTAATCGAAAATTCATTAGACATGACTGAAATAAGTACTAAAAATGAGTGCTTAGAAAAAGAGCTAAAAATTAGTACTAAAAATGAGTGCTTAGAAAAAGAGCTAAAAATTAGTACTAAAAATGAGTGCTTAGAAAAAGAGCTAATAATTAGTACTAAAAATGAGTGCTTAGGAAAAGTACTGAAATTTAGTACTGAAAATAAATCAAATTGTTCTGAATCTTCAGATGCTTTCAATTGCTCAAGTTTAGAACCTAAAACTGAAATAGTTGTTAATGGTATACCTTTACAATGTGTACTTGATTCTGGTTCTGACAGAAGCTTCATTAGATCAAAGATTGCCTATGAAAATAATTGGAATCTTTTTGATGAATTTGCAACCATAAGACAAATAAATGGTGACTCTTTCAATTCAAATAAAGTTTGTAAAACGGACATTCAATTCAAAGGTAGATTTGCTAATGTAACCTTTTCACTTCTGGATACCCTACCATTTCCAATAATTCTAGGATATTCGGATCTCAAACGTCTAGGGATAGAACTTTGCCAAGTTGACAAAGATGCTTTCTTTTCTTGTCCATCTATCAAAGACACAAATGATGTTAAAGTAATGTTTCCAAAACTTTGCTCTCCTTTATTACCAGAATCCAACAATTTTGTTGAATTCAAGTTGAGAGAAAATCATGAAATTGTTAGGCGAAAACCTTATCCAATGTCAGCAAATAAATTAGCATTCGCCC
Organism: Tetranychus urticae; assembly: GCF_039701765.1. Classification (NCBI taxonomy): domain Eukaryota; kingdom Metazoa; phylum Arthropoda; class Arachnida; order Trombidiformes; family Tetranychidae; genus Tetranychus; species Tetranychus urticae. The sequence goes on along the minus strand of NC_142958.1, from coordinate 14,521,676 downwards.
GAGATAAAATAAAAGAACTACTAAGTAAGAAAATTATTACAAATTCTAACTCTAGCTATGCATCACCTGTTACTTTTGCTCCGAAAGAAAATGGTGATCTCCGTTTCTGCATAGATTACCGAGATATAAATAAACAGACAGATTTAGATCCGTTTCCTTTCCCTCTGATTGACGATATCATTTCTCTTTTTGGTGGCTGCTCTTTCTTTTCAAAAATTGACTTAAAAGATGGGTTTTGGCAATTGCCTTTAACTAAAGAGACCAGAAAATTCACTGCATTTGTTACACCTTTTGGGCATTACGAATGGACTCGTCTTCCATTCGGATGGAAAAATAGTCCTTCATTGTTCCAAAGACACATGAATACAATTCTTTCAGATTTAATTGAGACTGGTAAAGTATGTGTGTACATCGATGATATCTGTTTGGGTAGTCGATCCGCAGAGGAATGTCAAAAACTAACATATCAAGTTTTAACTAGATTAGATAAAGCCAATATGGTTATCAATGTTGAAAAATCTGAATTTGTTAAGCCATCAGTAAAATTTCTAGGTCGGATAATCGACGGCAATACCAAAACTACCAAGCAAGAATCTATCGAAAAAGTACGCAATATGCTTCCTCCTCATGACCTTCATTCACTTAGACAGTTTACTGGATTGACAGGTCATTTTAGGGCATTCATCGAAAATTATGCTTCAATTGTAAGACCTTTAGATAGATTGAAAGGTAAAGATGTTCCATTTGTATGGACTGAAAATTGCCAACAATCATTTGACCGTTTGAAAGAACTCATAACTTCAAACCCTGTTTTAAATTTACCAGATCTGAATTTACCATTTGAATTATGCACAGATGCATGTGGTCTGGGTTCAGGCTCTGTTCTCTACCAAAGAGACATTAAGAGACCAAGAAACCAACAACTTCGTGTTATTGGTTATCAATCTTATACTTTCAACAAACAAGAATTAAATTATTCCATTACTGAAAAGGAAGCATTAGCAGTCATCAAGGCCATAAAGTACTTTAAATCTTATCTTGAAGGGCGCTCTTTCATTGTTCACACCGATCATTCTGCATTAGCTTATTTAATGGAGCTTAAAGAACCTAAAGGTAGATTAGCTCGCTGGCAGCTTTTTCTTATGTCTTATGATATAAAGATTAATCACAGACCTGGAAGAATGCACTCAGATGCTGATGCATTATCTAGACTTTGTTTAGAACCAACAGCTTACGCTTTACTCTCATCAAGCTTATCTTCATTCAAAACTAGTACTAAAAGCGAGAACTCAGATTCAGCACTGAAAATTAGTACTAAAAATGAGCACTCAGAAGGAGTACTCAAAACTAGTACTAAAAATGAAAACTCAGATTCAGCACTAAAAATTAGTACTAAAAATAAGTACTCAGAAAAAGAACTCAAAACTAGTACTAAAAATAATCGCATGAGTAGTAATAAGCCTAAGCCTATTGAAAAGGCTCAAATGAACCAAATTCTTAAAGCATATCATGATGACCGTGACTCAGGAGGTCATAGTGGTTATTGGAGAACTTATTTTAAAATTAAAATGCGTTTTCAATGGCCAGGAATGAAACGTGATATTTTTGATTACATCAAGTCGTGTCACCTTTGCCAAATTAACAAATCCAAACCAAAATTTGACCCACCTTTTCTTCCAAATCATTCAAAGATACCATTCCACACAGTACACATAGATTTCGGTGAACTAGAAAAGAAATCCGATGTTAATAAGAAAACTAAATCTTTCTTGCTATTGGTTGATGAAGCTACCCGCATTATGCATGGTAAAGCCATGAAAGAGTCAACATCTGCAGTAATTAACTTTCTAAACTCTTTTAACAGAATTGACGAAATAAAAGTCATAATTTCAGATAATGGTACTGCTTTTACCTCAAGAGAAATGAAAGCTTGGGCTGCACTCAGAGGAATCACTCTGCGAAATACTTCACCATATCATCCAGCTGCTAATGGGCTAGTTGAACGGAAAATGAGAGATGTGAAATCCTTCATTGGCATATACAAAGGCTCAGGTGGTGACTGGAAAGACTTATTAGCTTCAGCCATACGCTACTCAAATCGTAGTTATCACTCTGTTATCGGGTGTACCCCGTGGTTCAAACTTTATGGACAAACTCCTTTGTTACCCGCCGATGAAAACTTTGGCCTCACATTACAAGATTTAACTGAAGAAAGTCCAAAAGACGATAATCAAGTAGCCAAGACCCGACAATCAAACGACAAAAGAAAATCTGGGAATTTTACCATCAATAAAGGCGACAAAATATTAGTTAAATTGGGCTATCATGGTAAAAAGAGAGTGCAAAAAGGACCTTTTGAAGTAGCTTCAGTCAAGTATTTTGATGGTAAACCAAAGACCATCATTTATCTGGACGAAAATGGAGATGAACATGTATCTCACATATCCAATATTTCACTTTATCACGAACGGAGTCGAGATTTTCCTAAGTAGGGGGAGATGAACTGTTCCCTTGTTCGCAAATTCACCCATTCCAATATTTAATTCAAACTCAGCTTATTTCCTATCCTCAGTTAACGTAAAAGACAAAATTATTTCCAGTACTCAAATTTAGTACTAAATTTTGGTACTTGAAGTTAGTACTAAGAATTAGTACTAACTTTTAGCCCTTAAAGTGAGCACTTAGAATTAGTGCTTAAATCTATTTGAAACAATCCTTTTTAATCTTTTGACCCTTCTGCTGACACCTGGTCAGTCTATCCAAACTATTTCCTCTATTTCCTCTCCAACCCAATAAAAGACAAAGATAATCCTTAAACAAGGGGAGAATGTGTTTTGACTTAAACCCTGACACTTAGCTTCAAACATTTTTCTGTAGACCTTTTTTCTGTTTAAAATAAAGTTTTTTCACTTTTCAATTGAGAAGTCTACACGTGTTAATTGATTATCTTTTACGTCACGGTCAAGAAAATTTAGAGCCTCAATTATAATAACCTCAATTAATCTCGATATCATGATTATTATCATTACACTTTTACCACCCAAAAAAGGATGAGACAAAAGTTTCAAACTCAATCAAGCTCATTAATTTGAAAAGCTTTTGTTTTTCGAAGAAAAAAAAAGTTCCAACCAAAAAAGAAAAAGGTAAAATTTCGAATCAATTTAAACTCATTGGACCAATTATTAATGGTAATTGAAGTCAACTTTCACTGAAACTTTGTCATGAGAAGAGAAAAAAGAATGAAAAGAAAAAGTTGTTTTTTGGAAAAACAACAAAATCTTGAATGATGTTTACTCGAATCGATTGCGATTATTATTGCCATCAAATGTTGTTCAATTGTGTTCACTGCATTTCTTTTGCCAATCATTTTTTATCGACATTTTTCTTTACTTTTACTTTGCTTCAATAAGAGGCAAAATTTTTCATTCCAAGTTACATGGAAGGAGAAGAAGAAAAAAGAAAAGACAAAAAAGTCGAATCATCGATAACTTGTTCTTTCTTCGAGGCGAAGTTCTTTTCCATACAATATTACATGTTGATTTCCATTTATCACAAGTATTTGGTCTCGAGAGTATTTATCCTCTTGAAAAGACTGACCATTCAATGGACCATTCAGTTGTTGCCAGACCTTGAAAGCGTTTATCATTAAACACATTGGAAACATTAACGTCTTTTCATTTACCCTTTGCTTGTTCAAAGTCACCAAAGTGATTTTTGTTCAGTAAACAAGAAAAGGTACAAAAACAGTTTCAATTGTTGGTCAATCGTAAGGTTGTTCAACTTTGAAATTAGCACAAAACTGATAACTTTCAATGAAAAATTTCCATCCTTCATAAGTTTCTGTTCATTTCATGGACAATAATTTCAACTGATGAGCCGAGACTCAACTCATTTCGAGTTGACTTTAAATCTCTTAACACTCGGACCATTGATGGCCTTTCATCTTGAGAAATTGTTTTCAACAACAATGAATGGAACCAATTATTTTGTAAACTTGAAATGGTTAAATCGTTTTCTTTTTTCCCAAAATTCCAAGTTTAGACAGTTTCTTGTAAAATGAAATTATCTCGAGTTTATCTTAACTCATAAACAATGAGTTTCAATTTCAAGGAAAAGACAATTTTGTTTCAATTTAAAGAAAATTGTGTTAACATGAAACACTTTGACCTTTTCCTAGATTCGTTGTTGCAACATTTAGCCTTAATTATTTCAATGGCAACACTTTTGGTCAGAAAAAGAGAGTAAAGTGAAAGGTCAAAATTGAAATTAAATATAAGAAAACGAATGGCGAGTAACATGAGAGAATAAAAAGATTTGCTCTTTTTTTCAGGGCAAGAATCAGAGTAAAGATGTTTGCAGAAGACGGAAGAAAAGGAAGAAAAGTTAATATAAAAAATTGGAAAGACAAGAGAATCACTTTAGCTTTGCAAGATGATAGTGTTTTCCTCAATTGAATCAACAGAAAAAAAAGTCGGTCAACAGAAAATAATGCCTCAATTGAAGCAAATAAGCTGAGTTATTTAAACAGCCTTGGATAGGAGCAGTTGGAGAAGGCAGAAGAAGAGGAAAAAACGATGATGATGATGATGGGAATGTTGAAGGAAAAAGGTTAACATGTTTCGAAAAGTGAATCTTATTCTTTGGCTTGGAATGGGATGAGAAAGGGTAAACTGAAAGTGACTAGCCAATGGTCAATTTCATCTGATTGTGAGAGTTGCTCATTTATTTAACTATCTTATGTTTTTAGCTTGTGTTGTATTTAATAATATTGTATTATGATGGCAATAACCAGGGAAGAAGAAAATTCAATGGAAAAAGTGTTTTCGATGTTCAATTTCTGTTTTCTGTCATCACTGGTTATTGTCACTGGAATTATTTCAATGCCGTTTATGCTTCAAGTTATTCACCTTTACAGTGTTGTAAGCCTTTGCTCCTCATTGCCACCATTGTCATGCAATTGCACACATCAGTTGAATTTACAGACTGAAAATGTATCACAAAAGGGAAAACAAGTGAACTCATCATGGGTGATGAGAAACATTGATCAGGATGAAATTGGTTAACTTTAGAGTAAAGAGACACTAATTTTGACATTCAACTCGAAATATTGCTTCTCATGATTGGATGGGAACAAATGATGTCACTTAGCAAACATATTATAAATTGGTTTAATTTACTCAATCCAACAGTTTTTTACATGAAAATATCATTTCATGCAAATGGAAGTAGAATACATTATTTGTTGCTAATCATTTCGATATTTACAGAATTCCAATAAGCAGAAAACTATTCAATCCAAGCGTAGGTGTTGTGATATTAGGGTTAAGCTGCTAAAGAGATCTAAAAGTATTTGATAGTAAAACAGACAATTTTAAGGCTCGGGATCTTTTTGATATCCAAAGATCAAATAAACAAGAAACCTTGAGACTAATATCAGGCATTTGTAATTAGGATTGTATAACTCTACAAGTATAATATTGTCGCTTCTAGTTCTTGAGTTATCACAGAAACAAATTTGCTTAATTAGGCCAACATTGTATGTTCGATCCAGCGATTCCTCTTTAGTCCTTTTACCTTTCTTACAGAGAGGAGCACAAGGCTAAGCTTGGCTTTAAATTGCGAAAATTGTTTCCATTTGCACTTTTATAAACAAAATCAGATTTTAAGTCACACTGGGAACAATTGGTCGATCTATCAAGTTCAATCAACATTTCAGTTTTCAGCTTTTACATTTTCATCTAAAGCTCTCAACAAATGGAAATGTAGAGGATTGCGTGTAGATGAACTAGGAAGCTATTGTACTGTCACTTTCTGAGTTATGTATTCATTTAAAAAATGAACCCTTAACTTGATACCTTAATCCATGCAATAAAGAGTTGCTCTGCCTTGATTGTATCACGAATCGATCTAAAGGAATCTGTTGGTCTGATGGAAAGGTGAAAGGTCTGACGGAAACTAAAACAACTGCATTCAATGAACAAATTCATTGACATAATAAATGCTACAAGATTGTTAACTCTTCCCATTAGATTTTAGAGGTTAGTACCTTTCGAAGTAAGCTCTCACATTCAGAGAACAGACGATCAATTAAAGCTACGCATCAAAGAAAATATTTCAATGTATCTCAAGTTTTCGTCAGAATCCTATTACAACTTTAATCATTTCCTTTAATCCAAGCAGTCGGACTCCTGAAGATATTGGTACTAAAAGAGAATGATTTGAACCTAAATTCTAGCTTTTGAGTTTAAGCAATTTATATGATCATCTTTTTATTGCAGTTTAACGCTTCAACCGAAACTGTTTAATTGAATTTTTCGCTCTCTTTAAACATTTCCAAATAATAGTAAAATTTAATCAAGCAAAGCGAAATGATAAATTTGCTAATGTTTCTTTAAATGGTCAAAAAAGAAAAATTATGAAAAATGATGCAAATCAAGTGACCCACAAGATTCACTCGAGTCTCAGACCATTAAGCACACCTTACATTTAAGCAGAAAAAAAAGAGTCAAACTCTTTTAGTAAACACTTTTTCACATTCATCTTTTGGGAATATTATTTTGTTGTTCAACTTTTAATATCCAACATATTGGACCATTTAACCTGCAAATGGCAAATCCAAGGTGAAAACAGATTTACTATGAATAAATGTATTGCCCAAAATGACTATTAAATGAACAACAACAAAAAACTTTGTAAACGAAATGGAATGAAAGCAAGAAAAGTTGATAAACTGTTTCAAGGTGTTAATGAGACTTTAACTGTCTTCATCAACAATGACAAAACTTTTCATCAATCAACACAAACAAAAACATCTTAAGTACACGATACAGATCATTAAGTTATCTAATAATATTATAATAATGCAGAGCAAGAAGAAAAAAGAAAAAGTTGTTTTCAATTTTCCATTTTGTTCTTTTCGTCCTTTATTTCGCCCTTTCTACTCTCCTCAACTTTTCACCACTCAATTGATGTTGAGTAGGAAATGGCGAAAAAATCCATTCAACGATTTTCGTCGAAATTGTTTTTCCAATTGTTGTAAATGTTATCGCTTGGTTGGTAAGGATAACAAAAATATGTAACTAGAAATGTTTCAAAATAGTTAAATTTCACATTTCATTGAGCCACATTTGAACAAATGTCAACAATGGAAGAAAACATTTTCAAAAAGTTTGTTTACTTTGACATCAATAATGATATTGCTGGGAGTGAAAGTTGGGAGTGAAAAGATATTCTCATAACGTTTGATTGATAGACATGGTTGGTCATTGGAATAGGAATGACAATTTAATCATTTTTTTGTTCATTGTTCATCAGAAGTTTGATTGATTTCGTTTTTGCAAATTTTTCGAGCTTCTCTTGAAGATAATTTAAATGGAAAGAAATTTTTATGATTTTCATTTCTTAATGTGCCATTTCTTTTTGAAGTTTTTACTTGTTCCAGACAATTTGATTCAACTGTCATGTAAACTTTGCCTTTTGAACTGCTTAACTTTTCCAAGTGGAACAAACTGTTTGGATTGAATGGGAGGAAGGTAATAAGGTCAAGGATCGAGAGTAAAGGGTCAATGTTTGACTACAATTATGGTGTAGTTAACAGTTAATTTGAGTTTTGTGGTCACTCAGTTTAACCCATAATGAAGGGAGGAATGATGGTCAACACATGAAAAGAAATTGAAATAACAGCAAGTCTGGGAAGAGCAAAGATAATCTTGTAAGAGCTTTTCTCACATGCTATTATTTCAGTTCATCTCAATGGAACCAACAATTTGCAATTGTTTTCCTTCTTTTCCCTTTCATCGCAGTTGCAATCATTTGAAACAGATGAGTAAATCAGTTTAATGGTGGATAAAAAGTGAATGCGAAAAAGAAACAATGAGAAATTTTCTTTCATTTCGCAAAAATGTCTCGCTATAATTGAAGTTCCAGATTAAATGTCAAAATATGAATAAGCGTCTTAAATCGATTTTTTCAGAATCTTATTTTTACATTGATTCCCAAAAACTCGTGTACTTTGATTGGCAACTTAAACTTGTTTACTTCCTTATACCGATGATAATTTTATTGTAAAGCTCAATTGATACTCTTTCATATTAATTTTGAAGCTCATTTTGAATGTAACCTTCGAAACAAGTGCATAAGTCCTTAAATACAAGACTCACCATGTTATAAAAATAAGGTTTTTATCGTAATTTTATGCAAAAAATGTAAAAAATATATTCGAAGATTTTTCCGCAGCAATAGTTTTACTCGTTGTCATTGTCTTGAAGTTTGATTGAATTGAACAAGAAAAAATTTTATCCATAAAAGTCAAAACAAAACACAATTCCACATTTTATTGAAATCTTCGAATTTGTTGGATTTTCGCTTATCAACGCCGCTTGGAATTGGCCAAATTGATTTCGAAAAAATGAGCAGAAATTTTCATTTACTAGCCAAATTGGCAATTCCGTATTCAGTCTCAATACATTTGTGTGAAACTTTTCCTAGTCGAATAGTGGAGTGAAACTTTTTTCATCTTTTCCAGTGCAAAGCTTCTTACATCAACACCTACTCAAAGCCAAGTTGTATTGAGAGGCAAACAAAAAATCATCTGACAAATTAATGGGGATGGATAGAGCAATGATTATGATGATGCTGAACATCATGATGATAGGGATGAGAAAAAGTAAAAAACAAAATGAGGTAAATGATTGTTTAGGTTAACAAGTACAAAAGACTCTTTTTTTACTCTTGTTGCTGTGAGTAAACTCGATGAAAACAGAAAAGGAAGAAAAAAAACGAAGAATGAAAAAATAAGGGAAAAAATCTCTCGAGAAAAGTACGATTGATGCATTATTTTGCCATCAAGGTGACAAGCTTGAGTGAACTTTGCAAGGCTGAAGGGAAATGCCATTTTCTATCCATGAATCGAGTTTTCCATTTTGGATTCAAAGAGTTTTTGCATCGTTTTGATTATCTGTTTTGTATTATCATTTTCATCTTCATCTTCCTTCGTTCATCTTTTATTCAAAGCAAAGGTGAGAAAGAGAGAGAGAGAAAGAAAAAAAACTTAATTTATTTTACCATTTCAGAACTTTACTGGATAACATTTATTCAAGACTGTTTCAAGCATTAATTTAATCCAGCCCGAGTATTAACACTTTGACACCAAAAACTAATCTGATCAACGAATAAATCAATTTTCCAATCTATTCGAATAGAGCGTGAATAAAATTTCGTTGATAAAAATTGACTTTTCACTATTAAGTTGAAACTAAATGAAAACAAACTCGAACCTGTCTGGCTTCAATATTGATTGAATATTGTGCTTGAAACGATAGAGATTCAGAGATAAGCTCATGTAAAAGGAATGGAGTAAAATGTGAAAAATGGTCTCAAGAGGCTAATCTTATTAAAGAATGGAGGAAAAAAATGTTGAACGAAAATTGTTCCATTCTGTATATTATGCTGGAAAAGTTTACAAAATGATACAAAAAAATAAAGAGAAATGTCGCTATAAAATTGCTAAACTTTCATCTTAATCAACTCAATTGAATAGTAAATTTCAATGTTTTGTTGAATACATTTTGTCGATAAATAATTGCGCCATCAATAACGATTTAGTGTATCATGATTTGTAAACAATGGAAATAACAGTTTAACCTGTAAACAGTTTCAAGGCAATTCCAAGCTTTTAAGAAAGCGAAATGAAAAAAGAAACCAAGTTTTACCTTACAGCAAAGGTTAGTGTCTCAATTCAAAAATGATCATCTAAACGCTCCCTAAGGCAATTTTATCCATCAAATGGATCTTCGTTTTCCTGCTCTACTTTCTTTGCTCGAAATTTTTCCTGCACTTTCTTTTATTTGCACACTTTTTTGTCTCAATCGTCCATTGTCATCATGCTTAAATTGTGCAATGACACTGGAAAACTTCGACTCATAATGTTTTCTTCACGACTATTCCCACAGCTATGAAAAATAAAAAGCAAAATACAGTTCGATGGAATTGTATGCTCGATCATAATAAGCATAACAAGCTAAGGTATGAAGGGTAACGTTTGTGAATTATTTTTCAGATTGAATTGCGTCAGTTAGACTAGACTCACAGGCACCATTTAACTGTTAAATAAAGGTACACTTCTTAAGCACATGTTGCACGAAAAGAAACCAATTTTGAGAGCGAATTGCCGAGTTAGGGCCTTAAACAGACAAAATCGTCAAAATCTGATTTTGCCTTATCTGATATATTTTAAACTTCAACCTAATATAACCATATACATAGATTGATTGAAAGGTTCAGATCGACTGGACTTCGATTATGAAAAAGATTATTACGAGAGAAGAGATAGGAATTTCATTCAAATCAGAATCATGCCCTTCTGATCTTTTTATTTCGGAATAATCTCTTTCGTTATTCTAAATCGGAGTCGTTTAGAAAATTTAATTATGAATTCAAGAAAAAACTTTTCTTTATCAATAACCGTTTCGACGGTTACATAAACATTTCAAGCGATTCACGTTGAGTTATATTAGGTGAATTACATATTGTACAACAGTTTTGAGGCCAAATTTCTCCATTTTCGGATGCTTAGAAATCTGGCAGAAACAAAAATTTTGTTCATTGATTTTCTCGCTAACCACTTAACCAAATTCAGCCATGTTTGTCTGTCTGTCTGTTTATCTCTTCTCTCAAAGAGTGTAGCATTTAAAATTCGACGTTCAAATATAAATACAGGGCATTTACTATGTTTATGAACAAATTAGAATAAGCGCCTTATGAAGGGGTTAATTTTTTTGATAAAACAGGGTAGGCATATCTATTGTTTATGCTTTAGGCTATCAATGTAAATTAAAAATCAAAATTGTGAATCATGCCTAAATTAATTAGTGAAATTGTTGCAGGTACGATTTTAGCTCTTTTGGCTAAAAATTATTCATATGTAGTCAGAAAAAACGTTTAATGTCCGAAAATATCAGTTTTTTCTCTGGATGTATATTAAATGTGGTCAATCGTGACGGAAAAACTAGAAATTGCAAAGATAATGAAAAAAAAACTCGGTCAAAAAGCGACTCAGAAATTTTCTTGTGAGTGTTCGATTCATGGAATTATAGACTCAAAGAAATTCTCAAGAATAACGGAAGGCATATTGAAAAGGCAAAAAATATTCATAAAAGAGTATTATCTGAAAAAACTGATTAAATTTGTTCATAAACATAGTAAATACCCTGTAGACATATAAATACAAATAGACTTGCAATCTAAGACCTGACGCGGAAACTAATTGTCGATAATTTCTTTCTTTTTTTCTCTTTTCTCTCCTTGCAACAGGATATGCGAAAACACATTATCCCGATATATTCCTCGAAAACGAAAAACCCATTATCCCGATATATTCCTCGAAAACGAAAAACCCATTATCCTGATATATTCCTCCAAACAAAAAACCCATTATCCTGATATATTCCTCTTGAACAACTTGCCAAAATCAAGCAAGGCTCTAACGCTACGAAAACGCGCGCGTGTTGGGTATTGATGTTTGATTTAAGCACAGCTGTTGGTGATAAAAAAGAACATTTTACAAAAGTAACGATTCGCAAAAGACAGAATGTAAAATTGGAAATATGAAAAAACCCATTATCCAGATATACAGGTTATTTTAGCTAATTTTATCGATTTTAAACGCTTAGTACTCGGCTATTATTACTTGTGAATGCCTAGAGATTCAATAAAAAGTTTTCAGCAAATTTTAAAAATAATATTTATTTGCTATTTTTCAAGGTGATTACGCGGAAATCGGCCTAACGATATTAGAGGGAAAACTAAGTTAGAATAGTAACAAGGTCAAAAATCGTACTGTTGAAGTTTCGTCATTTTGACATGAGGTGTTTTATTTATCGTCCATAAATCATTTGTTGAAGCATTGCGAGTTGTCAGCGAGCCTGAAATCAAAGATATTTGAAAGTCGCACCAGGAACTTTCATGCATATTTACAAAGTTTTAAGGGTCTAAGACTCGTTAACATACCAGCGCAAAAGGCTAAGAGTGGTGCGGACAGAGGAAGGCATCGAAAATGTTTGCAATATTGCGAGTAAGGCATCTCAAGATAACTTGTCTCTTTCCACAGCACGAATTGCAAGTTTGGGTGGTATGTTTTACACAACAGAATGGAGGATCTTGAGACACGACCTCAAGCTAAAACGAGTTCAAGTACTAAATTACAAACTTGTGACGTGAAAAATTTCCTACAAACTACCAAAATAATAATTTCATGTTCATATGAACTACCGAACACCAAATTCATTTACATCTGGTTCGAACTAGCAAATAATCAAAGAAATAAGTGTTCTACAACCGAAAAAGTCAACAAAAAATTATTCAAAACTGAAACAACCACAACAAACCTCAAACAATTTTCAACCAGCAATTGATGAAAACACGCCAGTCACAAGTAAAACGAATCAAACTATCAACATTGACCAAGAGGATACAATTCAAAGTTTGCACATATTGGATATAATTATTGCACATAAAAAGGACACCAATTGAACGCAAGGAAAGAAATATATACATTTCCCTAGTGCTCCGCTTTGTCATTGCTCTAAGATCTTCACCAACATGCTTTTGATGTTATAAATTATAAATATTGCTGATCAAGGAATAATATGGTATATAAACTCTGATTACGCTGATTAACTAACAAGCAATGTGTCTGGAAACAAGGAATTTCCTGTAATCAGAATTCCTACTTTTTAAATTTCAGAACACTCAAAAGACATGAGCACCCCTAAATTCAACCGCTTGAATGCAGTGTGAAATCACCAATACACAATTCAAGTGGAAAAATGTTTTATTGGCATCAAAAGATGAAACTTAAGACACTGGCAGCAGAAATAACTTGTCGATTGCAAGTCTTGAGCCTTAGCAATAATTCAACTAAATGCAAAACATTTTCTTCCATTTAATATTTATTTTCAGAACATGCACGAAATAGCTTCAAACATAACAATTTTCGCCTAAATTAAACAGCAAATTACTAGAAAATAATCCAACTTTATATTTAACTTTTTACTTTGTTTCACTTTTCATTTTGATCCCTGAATCCATGGTTAATACAAGAAAATAACTTTGCCTTGTCGAAGCAAATTTTCCGAGATTTACTTTTAAGTTGAAAATAGAGTGAACAAAATGTTCAACTTTTTACTTTCCAAGTAAATCTAGGTTCAAGTTGGTCAAGTTTCACATTTTTCAATGAACCAACTTTGGCCAACTTTTTTCATCTATTTTTTACTCGCCTTTTTAATGTTGACAATTTGCAACATTTTTACTTGACTTTTATCCATCATTAATACTCTTTGGCAGTGCAATTAAGATACCTTAAGGAATAGCTTATGTTGGCTCAAGATTGTTTATCACTTAAGTAAAAACACTTTTCTGGTTAAACTAATATGTTTCTATTTATCAACTCTTTACTTCTAATATTATTGTTCAACCTGCTTCTATTACCTTGTTACTTTATTAATGAACAATCATCAACTATCACTTATGGTCAAGCCAACAAGTCTGAATTGCTTTTTATTTTTCCCTTTTCCCTTCACTCTCCCTTCGCCTTTACTCAGTTTCAGGTTAAACGGTTATGCTGTTTAACATCAACATTATCATTGAGCTATTATTTTGCTTGTTTTTTGCTTCTCCTTTGTATTATTAATTTATTACTCCATGTTCATCAATTCTGTATTAAGATGGAAATGTTGAAAGGAGAGAAAAAGGAAAAGAAAAGAGAAGAAAAAAAATGTTTCCAATTTTTGAATCATTCATGTTGATGTGAATCTGTTGTGTTCAATGTTTACCTTTTATTTTCATTATTAAACGTTGCTCATTAATCACCTTTTGATGACAAAAACTTGTAAACAAATTCAATGTAATAAATATCATTTTGTGCAAGTGTAAATGTTATCATGATGAAAGTAGCAAAGAGGAAAGCTTGGTGAGACAAGAGGATGATCATGATGATGAAGGAAGATAGTCGTTGCTTCTTTTTTTATGTGAACAGCAAAAACAAGTTCATTAATGAATTGAATGCATCATTAGATAGAAAGAGTAATTATTTTTGTGGAAAAAAGCAGTTTTCCAAAGTTTCGAGTTTTTCGAGCCATTTAAACAACGGATTATCTATCACAAGGCAACTTCATTTCTGTGTTGCCAAAAACTAGTTCATCAAGAGATTGTATCAATTTAACAATTTAGACATTATTTCTAATCAACTCAAGCCTTTAGTCCTGAATAATTAAACATCGAAATGTAATGACTCCTGATTCAAGCAAAGCCAAAAACAGCCTCGAAATGTTTCCAATCTGAAATTTTCTTAAGCGAGAAGAAATTGCAAATTTGCCTTTTCCACAAGAAATGCTTACTTTCATGGTTGATCGGGAAATGACGAAAATTTCACCTAATCACGAAAGCTCAATGAGTTGATTTCGGATAAAGGATTAAGTGAAAAACATTTTCTTTCGAGTTACAAGTTGAGACTCTGTGGGCTCGTAGGACAAGAAATTGAGTGATGATAACTCAATGAAAGGTTGGAATTTAATTTTCATCATTTTCTTTTGAACCATCAGTTGAATGAGAAAATATTTCAACTGGTTCAGCTAATCGAATGATTAATTAGACTGAATAATCAGCTTATCTGTGTGAAGTAATCTTCTTCATTTTGGATGAAACTAACTCTTACTGTGAGAAGGGTGAAAAAACATGCAAATTCTCTTTGAATAATGATTGAATTATCAACCTGAAATCAAATTTTTTGCCTTTCCTTTCAAGTAATAAATTATACCAGTTTGAAGGTTTTTTTCACCCGATTCTGTTCATTTAAAGGTATTGTTATTATTTCGATTCTGAACACTTTTAAAGTTTTTTACAACAAGGAAAGAGTGAGGAGAAAAATAATGAAAAAAGTGAATCTCAAATAAAGAGAAATGAACTTGGCTTTTCCAAACTTCACCATCATCTAATGTAAATTCAACGACTTTAAAAGCTTTTCCATGAAAGAATAATGTTGACAAAAATTTGACACCAAACCATTTTTTGTTTACCTTATTGACAAATAAAAGTAAAAGTAAACAGTCAAAGAATGAATCACAGAATTGTGATTGATAGTGTAAAGGTATAGTTGACTAAATCTTAATTAAGAGCCTTTTCTCTTTCAATTTCCCCTTTTCACCAGAACAAGTATCAATAACTGAATCAAATAATTCACTTACTTTTCAACTTATCAACATTTACCTTTAACATTTACTTTTATGGCAGCATTTTGATGTGAAAATGTTTCAAGCTCAAAATAATTTGAATACTTTTCATTTCATTCATTTTGAGTGAAACAGTCTAAATAGCCTTAATGTTTAACCTGTTAATTTGGGTTCCTTTTCATATTTTATTTATAATTTGGTTTATTATAACACCTTTCATTTACAGTTTAAATTGAACTGACCAAATAATGTAAATTTTATTCATTCTTGTTGATATTTTTTGACAAGCTTGACTCATTTGCTCAGTAAGCTCGTAAATAGTTGAATAATTGATACACCTTTGGCAATGCTTATCATCTGATCATTCTTTACTCAACGTTAAACACGTCAGAATGAAGACTAATTTCGTATCAAACTAATCTAGTAAATTGGTAATTGCTGCTGTTACAAGAAATCGATTGACTCGCTATGAATATCAGAGTCGTTTACGTACATGTTTAGCCTTAACTTGATTAACACGAAGAAAAAGATGACACCGTAGAAACGCAGGGCGAGAAAGAACAGATGCTTAAAAATTTGAAAATCTTCTGCGATTGGTTAGTGTTTCTAACATATTCATAACTCATGCTGTCCAAAGGATATGATGTTGAAGGATATTTGCTTACGTTTAGTTAATCAAAAGGTTTTGAGAAAAATTCGGTTATCTTTCCAATGGTAAGAGTTATGACCAACCTTAACCGATCTGAAAATTTTGAAGCTCTCAGAAAATGACCTTCAAATGTCATTTAGAGGTCAAATAAAGGATTGACTTTGAATGACCTTGAGCGTTCGAACTTATGGTTCTTCATTCTGTAGAAGCTCATGGTTCAAGTCTGAGGTCTGTAGCCTCAACCGATCGTCAGTTTTGACTGCAAACAGGCGTAAAATGAATTTCGTCGCATTTTGGCTAATCAGCTAAAATGTGTAGTCTTCAACAAGTTTTGTTCACAACTTTTACAGTTAAAATTTCGCTACTCAGGCCTTGAATTGAAGGTAATAAAAGTCAATAATATCCACATTTCACTGCTTTCGATTAGTTTAAATCCTGAGTGAAAACAGTCAAAGGAAACAGTGAAATAAAGTTGTTATAAAATGTTCGCCTACTTACATCA
Organism: Tetranychus urticae; assembly: GCF_039701765.1. Taxonomy (NCBI): domain Eukaryota; kingdom Metazoa; phylum Arthropoda; class Arachnida; order Trombidiformes; family Tetranychidae; genus Tetranychus; species Tetranychus urticae. Next base: position 14,505,301 of record NC_142958.1, on the reverse strand, counting down.
TGAAATGTGACAAAAAAATCAACATTTCATGCACTTAAATCATGAAAGTTTGAAAAGCGTTATTACACTCACCTAAACTAAATGTTTGTTTATTAATGCTTTTCTCACAAATAATTTTAAACACTGTAAAGTTCAATATTCACTGTAAGCAGCAAAAATGTGTTCAACTCTAGCAAGCAAAAAGAGGAATGACTCGAGATTTATTAAATAAGCTTTTATCACTAACTTCAATATTAAAATTGAGACAAAAAGTGTGAATTCCTAGAAAGGTAAAAAAAACTAAATCTTATGCTTACAACGTTTCTCCATCAACAGCTTTACAATATTTACAGTTGCATCAGTTGTCTTTACCCTAACATCATCATCTCGTCTGATTCACTCATCAAGTTGAGATGAAAAAAAACATCAACAAGAAACGAGAAAAAAATAAAACTAAACTCATCAAAAGAGCAAGAATTTGTTTTCCTGTTAATGAAATACAGCAAAAGCAACTCTTATCCAAGCCATAGACTACAACTTTTCACAAAGTGTTTGATTATGTTTTGTTGTGGAAAAGAGGAAAAGAAAAAAACTTTGTTTACTTGTTCGATTAAAGGTTTAACCTAATCTTGGCCCAAGGCTGTTTCACCCTCTCCAGCATGGAATAAATTTTTCAACAAAAATATCAAACATGGGATCAACTCAACACGGCGAGTTACGTGTCTGGTCAATCTCAAAGTCCCTTCAATTTTCGTCGAAACTCAATGTTCGAAAAATAAAAAAAAGTCGAATCAGCTCTGTTTATTCTTGGCCCAATCGAGACTCTAGAGTTTATCAGGTAACAGAGTGCTTTACCTGTTAAACTGTTATTCAATTATGAACCAGTGTTTGCTCAGACAAAACCAAAAAGACTAGTTTAAACGAGTTTTTAATGGAAGGCAAAATATTTGCTTAATAACAACTCGAGATTGAAAAGTTGAATAACAATTATTGGTTATTAACTCGTCTTAATCAGGTCAATAAAGAGCGAGTTTGATGGAGGGAAAGAAATAAAAACAAAAGTGTAATAAGCAATTATGCAAATGAAGGGTAAACATGATAAAAGTGAATACATTTGGAAATGCTTTTTGTTTTGCTTCGCTAATTGATGATCAAAGTTATACTTTAATAGGTAAAGTAAACATGTTTTTTTTACTCTTTTTGTTGTTCTTGTTCAAAGATTTTAGATTGATTGGGTTAACAGGGAAGGAAAAGAGTGCAAATTTCGGAAGTAGAACCAAAAGAATGAAAAGTTTGAAAAAAAAATTCATTTCATGTTGTGATTCATCTCTTGGGTTTCCTGGTTTTATTGGAAACTTTTGGGTTAACTTAAGAATAAAAATGACGATGAAAATGATTCTATATTAAAGATCCTTTTTTTATTAAAAAACCTCAACTTTGCATCTTGTATTTCAGTCCATTTGTTTGTTACATCTTTTCCTTCATCTTCATTGCTTTTCTGATTTTGCCTCATTCTGTTGGAAGAAATGAGAGAAAAAAGCACATTTCATGAGAAAAGTATCATGAATAGGGAAGAGAGAATAAAATGGTTTTCTCTTTTTTTTCTTTCTCTTTTTACTTTTGTTGTCTGATGAATGACCATGGACGATTATTCATCAAATGTTGAATGATAAATCACAAAATCTCAAGAACTTTTATCTCTGTTTGAAGCAACATAAAGAGAACATGCAAAGTTAAAGAATATCATGGAAAATGAAACAAAATTATCGTTGGAAATTCAATGTTTCCAAATCAACTTGGCTATTAAAGGAATGGAAAATGTTTTGAAATTCAATTTCTGAATAAAGTTTCAATCGAAAAGTAAATTAAATTTGAATAGACTGATAGACTTGAAGCTCTTGAAGTTCAACTTCATTCCATTTGGACTCTGTCTGGACATTGAGTTTGATTGGCTGATGAACTCAGTTTAATCGATAGAGATTTACTTTGATTCAGATGATGAGAATGCGATTGAAACTAATTTGATTGGGAAAAGAGATTTAAAAGATTGCTCAAAATTCGGCGGAAAAAGTTGAATTGATAAAGATTCTGAGGGAATGGATGAAAGATTGAGTCTGATAAGTATCATGATAAATATATATGAACATGGAAAAGAGAATAAAGAGAAACGATAAAATAGATTTTCTTTTTTTCTCAGTTTCTTTACAAAAATAGTGAAAAAACATTATAACATTAACCTGTGTTGTTAACCTTTTTTTCAGTCGAGTTTCTCATCTCACTACCTTTTGTTCAGTCTTGTTCAAGAACATGATAAATTTTGATGAAAACTTCATTCCATTTTGTAACCTTTTTCACTCTTCTCATTCCTTTCATAGTTCACAATGTTTTTGTTATTGTTGCTGCTTTCAAAACTATAAAATCATCATCATTTTCATCCTCATCATCTTTTAACAATAATATCTGTGCTATCAAAAGATGTAAAAGGATAAACATTGTGAAAACTTTTGCTCATTTTTATTTTCTTGTACTTTGGCTACCAACTTTTATTGAACAAAATAAATTCAAGATTCTACAAAAGTTATCAGTCGCACAATAATCTGGACTCATGGATTAGAGTTAGAATGATGAACATCCCAATTAACTTGTGAATACAAAGGAAAAAATCCGAAGATATCATTCATTGAGCATTGCGTTTCACTTAAAGGGTCTCTGTATTATAATACTATGAGCAAAGGTCTGAATTCAAAATAAATTTAATTGGCTTTAGATGAGAAGCACAAAGAAAACTATTATCACGTTCAATACCGTCTTTGGTCAAAAGATTCAGCCATTATTTTCACATAAATTAGATAAATTTATTTTCACGCAATTTCGCTATTTAGTAAGCAAGTCGTAAATCGTCAGGTGTCCGCCATTATTATCAAGGCAAATGCGTAATCTCTTATTGAAATTATTAATGACATGCTGAATTGTTTCTCAATTGATTGCCGCAATTTTTTCAAGTATAAACTGTTTAAGTTGATTTTATGTCTTGGGACATACCGGGCGTTTTTTCATTTTACGCTTGTTTACAGTCATATCGGTTGATGCTTCAGACCTCAGACCTGAATCATTAGCTTCTTCAGAATGTAGAACCTTAAGTTCGAACGCTCAAAGACATTCAAGTTCATTTCGTTATTTGACCTCTAATCGACCTTTGAAGGTCATTCTGATAGAGCAAATTTTTACAGACAGTTTAATGTTTGTCACAAGTTGAAAGCTCACATCGTTGGGAAGATAAACAAACTTTTCTCAAAAACAACTTGTCCAACTGCACGGTATGAAAAATTTCATATCTCCTGACCAACATAAGTTTCAAACATGCAACTTACATCACACTATCTAAAAAATTTGCCAATCTGCGAAAATGAACATCAAAGGTCAGTTAGAGGTTAAATAACGAAATGACCTTGAATGACTTTGAGCGTTCTAGCCGATAGTTGTTCAATCTGCGAAAGCATCTGGTTCAAGTTTGTGGTCTGTAGCACCAATCGATCGTAAGTTATGAAAACAAACAGGTTATTTTTTGATTGATGAACTGGTCAACATTTTCTTCAAAGAAAAATGGTTCTATAATTCCAATCACTGCTACAGCATACCAAGTATGGACACTGCATTTACGTTGAACAAGGTCGGTTGTTCCTTACACCATCTTCGATTATTTTGGTGATTCGCCTTTTTTTGTCAAACAAAAAATCTTTTCATCTGAAAACCAAATTCTGTCCGTCTCAAGATTATTTGTCAAAAAGGAATGAAAAAACCCAATTTCTTATTCTTTGCCGCCGCTGAAAACATTTGTACCTCAATAGACTTATAAGGGTGACATCCATTGGACTTTAAGACTTTCTCAACTACCTCCTTATCAACCTAACCCTCGAAACGAAAGACTATCATTTTCTTCGATGGTCTGAAGTATTTGTAATAAGTTATTTCATGTTGAATGAGAAAACATTTTCTCAACAAGCGCAATGTTCTTAATAATGTAACGAAGTCGAACAAAGACACAGTAGAAAGATTATCATGTTCTCAAATTCGCATTTCCATGACAATCATGACACTGAAATATAACGTTAAGTAGCGGCAAGACAGTGAGATTATTTGCTGATATTTCAGGAATAGTTTGGGATCTGAGGCAGGTTGGACCAGTACCTGGCTTTCATGTATCAATACTAAGGCCATTAACTTAAATTGCAAACTTTTTCAAACAGGGTTGTGTTTGTTACATTTTCATTACTTATGTGGGGAAGAAGATGCGGATGTTTGCGTACCGTTCAGTTAATGAATAAAACGGTAAGTTAAAACGGTATGAGTTATGAACATGAGCATCAAAAGACAAAACAAGATTTAAAAACGTGGATTGTTTAAATTTTTCGGAAAACTTCAACAAAGAACTTCCAGTTTCAAATTCCGACGAAAATTTCAGAAAAAACTTATTTTAATCAACTTTATATTCTTTTCTTGCCATTAAAATGCTGATGATATTTAGAGAGAACGCTTGAAGAGCGTGGCATAAAAATGAAAAGGGTAAAAAGGGAGAAATGTTGAAATGGAAAAGATGAAATGTAAATGGGAAAAAGACAAAAGTAAAAGAGTTAAAGATGAGCTTTAAAAACATGGATAACTGTTAATGATGATGGATACAATCTTAATGATTGTATCTGAAAATTGTCATCACAATGACTTTTAGATGGATTTTGGGTGAAAAATTTTCTCCAACTTTCATTGGCTCTTTCACATGCAACTTTCATCTTTCCTAATCATCAACACGAATGAAGGCAGCAGCAAGAAGAAAAAAAATGAAACCAAACTGAAAGACGAAACGAATGGCAAGAGGTGCAGAAAAAGGAATGAAAATATTCCAATTTCACCCTGAAAAAAAAGAAGGCGAAATAATGATGATGATAATGATTGTGAATAGTTATGAGACTCGAAAAGATGAAACTTACAAGTGTGATAAAGTTTACTTTGAAAGCTCATTATCTGTCATTATTAGTGTCATTTTTGCCTTTACTTTCTTCTTGCACTTGTTCAATGGAAATGAAATTTTTTTATTCCAAAACATGAACATTTTTCCATGATAAAAGTAGAGAAAAAAGAGACAAAATGTAAATGAAAAAAAACGTTTAAATGAATCAATGTTTTGATCGTCTTTTCCCATCTCTTTCCAAGTGTTACAATTCAACTGATGATAAAAGGCGAAATGAAGGTTAAAGTGATTAATTAACAGCAACATAATTAACACAATTATTTGTGTTCCTTTCCTTCGTTCCATGTCAATAATAATAACGATAATAACCTAGTTAAAGCTCAATTAAGCGTCAAAACGAAGACAAAAGAGAGAAGAGAAGAAAAAGTTTTTTTTTCTTCGTCGATTTCCCTTTTTCCTTCTCATCTGTTCAATTGTTCAACTTACGTTTTGATCAGTGAACGTTTTATTAATTAATTTTGCTCGAACCATCTTTTTGCGCTAAAAGCATTACAAAACCAATTCAATTAACTTCAATTGTTATCTCATGATTAATTATCTCAACTTGAATTAATCTATTATTGCAATTGATGTTAATCTGGTTGTGATGAAGCAAAAGCTCTGATTTGTTGCCAAATTGACCGATGAAAATAGTCAAAAGAAGGAATCGAGAAAAGAACGAAAATTGGACATTTCTTCGACTGACCAATTGATGAATTGTCGCTGCTCGAATGAATGTTGCCCAACATTTTTGGCTCATTATTGACCCTTAAATTTGTCTAAATTATTAAAGGTTATTTCCATTTTCCATGATAATAAAAGGTTGCCTTGTTGGTTCGCTAGTTTTACGGACAAAGTTAACTGCTCTGGGTTGACCTTTTTCTGTTGCCTTACTCTTTTGTTCCTCTAATGAAATGTATATTAAGCTCTCATCTAATGTAATATTAAATAAAAATTTATCATCCTAATGTGATGAATTGAACAATGGCCAGCAACAATAATAATAACATTAAGGCTCAATTCATACATGAAAGGGAGTTAACAGTAGATGATGAAAGAAGGAGATGAAAGATAAAAGTCATCATTATTTAACAGAATTATCATCTTGAAAAGAAGGCTAGAAATGTAAAGGTTACAGTGATGGTCAACTCGATAAGGGAAAACGGAACAGGAAAGATTTCGATTGTACAACAAATTACAGTTTAAAGAGTTTTGTCTTTTCAATTTCGTATTAGCCAAGACGATGGCATCAGATGGAGATTAAGGCGGGAATCTTGGTCCAAAATTTTAAAAGAAAATCTATTTTCTCGCGTTTCAATGAACTTTGAAGCGAACCAAAGATCACCAAGAGTTTTGACTAAAAAAGCTTGAAAGCTTTAAGATCGTAACTTTTGGATAACATGAAGATATAAATTTTGTGTTCGGATTCGATTAAGATTTTCAGCTGACACTTTGCTGGTGCAAATTTGTTTACTCTTTTCATGCAATTCGAATTCAATTATCGATCGAATTTCGGAAAAAAAATTCTAATTTGGTTAATTGTTTGATTCTTATTGATTTTGAGTGAAAATTTTGTTTTGAATTTCGATGAAACTTACATAGCACTTTAAGGTAAAAAGTATCACTTGAGCCTATTCCTTCGGAATTTAAAGCTGAACATGAATAATATCCTCTGTTTTGACGTTTCACTTTTTGTAGCACAAGAGATTGATTAGAGATGATTATTCCTGAAGAAGGTTGTGACATCAAAGGTGATCCATTGAAAATCCATGTAACCTCGGTAATCCATGGATTGGCTTCAATTATACACTCAAAGTAAACATCACTTCCTTCACGAATAGAGTCACGATCAATTTTAGCACCTAAAACAATGTTAACCAAAGGAGTATCTGAAAGAAGCACCAAAAGAAAAAAGCAGATGAAACTTTTTCTTCTTTTTCCTTTACTTTTTCATTAATCATTGTTGCCAAAAATATCAATATCAACATCCATCAGATGAATGAAGGCAAAAGTTTGCAGATTAATTTGTTATCAAATTGTTCACTTTTCCATTCCTTTTCCATTCTCTGTTCATTTCTTGATTGGAATTAAATTGATTCCCTTTTCTATCATCAAACTCATCAGAATGATCATCAACAAAAGTGATTATGATTAATGTTTCAATTGCCGTGAATGACATGAATTAATCAAATGAAAAGAATGGATAAGAACAAAAAGGCCAAAACTCAAAATCCAATGAAACAAATTGGAATACTTATTTATAGAAAGCATAAAAAAATCTATTTTTAGCCTAAAAATTATTCCATTTGAAAAGTGTTCAATAACAAATTTGAAATACTTTTGAATAAAAAGTTTTCTCCTTCATTTTCCTTCACCTCAACTGATTAACCATTAGAGTGTCAAATTTATGGATAAAATGTTTCATTGAAAAGGTAAAAATAGATTTGAAAGTAAAGGCAAATGTTCATAATGAAACTGGGCATGAACTGAATGGACATTCAATGCTCGAAATTGAACAACTGTTTGATGAAAAGATTTGGAAATCTTTCAATGAAAATGTTGGAAATCGAAGGAAATTGAAGTCGCTTAAGCTGATCAAAATGAGCCGTTGATTGAAAGGTAAGCAAAATGTCAATTTTGGCAATCGATTAGGATGTTGATAAAAGAAAATTTGACCAAAAAGTGGAAATTCAATTATCGTAACCAGATTAACGCAACATTTGAATAAAAGTGTAACCTCATTGCTGTAACCCAAGTATCATTAGAGTTGATCATGTTGATTCAATTCTTCTCATGTTGCGATAAAAGTGTGAGAAAAGAAGGAAAATGAGTGAAAAGAGCAAAATTCAATTTGAATGCGTTTCTTGGGTAGAAAAGAAAAGAGAAGAAAAAATTTTTGTGATTAAATCGAAATTGAATTTGAATGAAAATGGTTGATGGAAAAGGGTTGCAAAGAATGGATTGAACAATGATCATAATTAGAATTGGTTTCAAGAATAAATGTTGAAGAAAGAAATGAATGCTCACAATGAATGTTTAAACGAACAGATTCTTCAAGGCTGCTATTCTTCATCAATGGATTCTCTGCTTGGCAGACGAGTTCTTTTCCATTGTCACTGGCAGTTCCGGTAAAGGAGAGAAGGCTCATTGTTTCATTTCCATCCTTTGATATTGTATCTCTTGATCTTGTTAACCGGCGACCGTCAAGCCACCAATATAATCGAGCTGGTGGCCTCGAACCGGAAACTCGGCAAATTAGTTCAGATCGTTTACCAGCTGATATAGTTTTGGAAGGAAATTCAATTGATATTGTTGAAGGTTTCACTAAATGATGGAACAGGATGGAATTGAAAGAGAAGACGAAAAAAGAAGAAGAAGAAAGTTGAGTAAAAGTGAATAGGAAATAAGATGCAACAATGAAACGAATCAATTGAATGAAATTGAATACAATTTTGTTTCGTTAGTTGCTTTAGTAAAAGTTGAAACTTTAACTTTTGTCTTTTTGTAATACAAAAAAATAACTTTACAACCAAAACCAATTTCAATTCAATTGTTTAACCTCTTTTACAGGATGAAAGGAAATGCGAAAAAGTTTAGTCAAACTAACAAATTAATTTCGCCTTTTATCATGATTGATGCTTTAATTTAAACTCTAATGAACTTGAAAAAGTTTCAAGTTTAACCTTTATTTTACTTTAACTTTTCAACTTTCAGTTGACTTTTGTCTCTTGCAACCTCATTGAAACATTGAATCTATTTTCCTTCTCCTCCTTCATTTGTTCAATTTTCACGAAAAATTCAACCTTCTCTCTCTCACTCTCTCTTTAGTTACAGGGAAAATGTGGAGAAGAAAGAAGTTGCTCATTTTACAGAATTTTTTTCCTTCTAATTGAGTCAATGAGTCAAGAAGAAACCTTTTGAATTACAATGATCAAGGTTGAGCCAGACAGTCGACTCAGCTTGGGTTGACTCTTAAGACCAATTGATTGAGTAAAGTAAAGCAGACAATGGCATTGGGTTGGGAAGGAAACTTGACCTTAGTCAGCCTTTACTCAGCCTTTGCTCAGCCTTTACTTTAACCAAAGACAAAGAGCAACATTTACTTTGTTACCCTCCTTTGCCTTCCAAATGAATGTCCCCCGGTCTCATCATGAATCTACAGGAGTCATTTGATTAATGTATCCTTTCCATCGCATCATCTTTCTCCTCATCTTCACTCATTTTGTTTCCCATTATTTCTTCTTCTTGTACAACTTTAATCACAACATCATACAAACTCACGTTGGCATTTACAGTAAAAATGAATAAAAAAAATGACTCTACACAATCTTGCTCTTTCATCTTGCTTATCATTACAATCATTACAAACCCAAAACCTCACTCCAAGACTCACACTCCAAGCCCACCAGTATCTCACTCCCAGGCAAGGTTAAGACACAGTCAAGGCTCAGTCTCACTGTCTTGATTCATTTTTCCTGATTTAATCTACAGAAGAAGAAAAAGAAGAAGAAGAGTATAAAAAGTAGAAAACCAAAAGAGAAGAAAAAAACTCATTTCTTTACATTTTCTCTCTTCATGATGACGGTGATGATCATTTTTCAGTCGTCCCCAAGCACGAGAAACTATTAATACTTGTTTGACTATTGGTTATCTATTATTATCTAAACCCACAATCTATCTCTATTAAAAATCATTCCCTTCATTTCGCCTTTCATTATTTCTCATTTCACTCCATGCTTGCCTTGTTTCATTTCTCAAACTTATTCTATATTTATCATGATTATTGCTAATTCCATGTTTTTAAATACCTTGTCATTCAGTGAATTCAATTGCTCAACTTTATTCACTTTGAAACAGAAATTTCTCTTTTCCTTATTTTTCTTCCTTTTCTCAGATATCATTATCCTTCCCAGCTTGATAAGTATATTTATTATTTTTATGTCCTTTTTAATATAAATTATTGTCATTTTAAGCATCAATATTAACGGAAGTAAAAACTCAGTAAGAGAAGAAGAAACTTTTTTCTTCTCCCTACCATCTTAAGCTTGATACATTTAGACTAAGAAAATGTTATTAGAATAAAAATTATTTCTTAGCTTGATATCAAATGATAATGGTGATTATCAACAAAATCTTCATCGTATTTTTTTCTTTTACTCTTGTATCATTCAATTTCAACCTTCATTTTTATTATCATCATCATCAATTGTTGGCAAGTTAATGATCTTTTCTCTGCCTCTCTTTCTCTGATGGCTGCCCATAAAGCAGCGCAAAAGAGACTCACGAAGCTGACCAGAAGAACCTTGATTATCCACAGAAAAAAAACTCCATCAGTTGTGATTGCATTTACCATTATGATGATAATGATTATGATGATATATTAAGAGTATACATTGAAGAGATTGACTTTGCAGAGTTATTATTACGATTACTTTAACTGTCGCAGTTGACAATATTGTATCAGTTGAAAGTAAAGACGAAAAGACTTTTAATGTGGAAAAGAAAAGCTCAGTTAATCGCAATCGTATCAATTAAAGTCGAATGTTCAACTTGTCATTTTTCATTGAATTGACAGAAGATTGAAAATGAATCTAGACTCGAGTTGCTTACAGTTTAAGTTGATTGTGATTGAAGTTGTTAGCGGTTCAATGAGCGGTGCATTGCTTGCTTTACAAGTGATCTTTGAGAGGAGAAAAGTGCGACTCAAGTTGGTCAGTGTAAGATCACTTCGGGTCAATTCGTTGGACAGCATTTCGTACGAGGCAATTAGTGGCTTGTCATCTTTCCACCATGTAAGTGTTGGTCTTGGAATACCTGGAGAAAGAAGAAAAAGAGGCAAAAAAATTAATGTCGAGTGTCAACAAATGGCAAGTACAAAGTGATGACTATTGAGTCGACGGTGTTACCAACAGTTAGACAAGTTTGAGCAAACCATTTACCATTCAAACTCGATGACATTTTAATAATGACTCGACTATCATTATTGTCTAAATGAGAGTTGAACATTTCATTTCCTTTATCATTGTCATCAGATCTTGTTATGATATATCATGAAAGAATGAAAGGAATGAAGAAGAGAAGAATGGAATAGGAGAAAATGGCAAATCACTTTTTCTCTCGTTTAATGTTACACCCTGTTTAAATTGTTCATGGTTATTCATAATTTAGGTTTTTGGTTTGAGAGAGAAAAGAGAAAAAATGTACAAAATTTTGATTTCATTATTATTTTAAATGTTTATCATGAAGTAAATATCTTGTAATTGTCTTGACTGAGGGTGGAAACTGGAGTAAAACTGAATATTTTTTTTCTTCTTCTTCTCTTCTTTGCCTGATTAATGGTGTAAGAATATAAAGTTTTTAATTGACTGGAAAAGTTTTCTTGTAAAGAGAATCGAGCAAATTTGATAATCAACATTTTGCATATGAAAGGTTATTCTTGCAATTGAATCATGAAAACATGGGAAAGAAGAGGATGAAATAAAGTAATGAAAATTATTGTTAAGAGAAGCAATGCTGTAAACTTGAGAAAATGAGAATAATTCATTTTACTCTAATGAACATTGGTATTTTAACATTCATCATCAGCTATTATTTTCATTTCAAAAGTAGCAACATTAGTAGTTGCCAGTTCCCAAGAGTTGCCATTGTTGCTCGAGTTTTTACACTTTGAATCAATTTCTCATTTCTGATTTCATTGTGATTAAAAAAAGGATATTAATGATTAATTCATTGTTTTGTACCATTGATTGGATAATATGAATTGATGATTAATTGTATAATTGTGTCTCATTCATGGCTTTAATTTTCCATTTCAACCGCTCAAGAGTGTCACCCATGAAGCTTGCATTGTTAAAGATTCAAAAGGAAGAATGAGAAATGAAGAAGTGAGGAATCAATTATTAATACTTTCATTGATTGCAAAGACTTTTCAAGAATAAACTTCCAAGCCAGAGTTACAATGAGCGTGTTTGTTTGCTCACTTATAACCTGCTCGGAAAGTCAAGAGACAAATCGAAAAGCTATTGAGTTAAACTTGCTTTAAATTCGTCGATACAGACGCTTCGAGCGATCCAACTCAATCCATACTGAGGCGAAAGATCTATCTGCATTCAGAGCACTAGGAATGCATGAAAGCAATCTTTAACATTTCAATTCCGTTGATTGTTTTCCGAACAATGAGTTATGATTTTTCTTCTGTGCTTCGGACTCGTCTCATTATCCACTTTAAGGCAACGGTGATCCAGCAACCATTTCTAGTCGCCTGGCCAACATCAGTCCTTAGGCAGTCCTTTACAAGTTACATTTAGGGTAAACTCAATGAGTTCTCGACTTAACTAACATTTTATTGACGCGAATTTTCAAAGTTATACAGAAAGTTAATATTTTTGGAAAACGAAATTTAATTAACTTCAACTTTCGGTTTTACATTTTAAAGCAGAAGCGAAGTCTGAAATGAGCCGATTCTGTAGAAGATGCGAAATGAAGAAATGATTAAAATTGAAATGAATGAAAACGAATGAGAAAACTGCTCAGAGAAAGTTATTAAATTGGAAATAAGCCATTTTCATTTTCCATTTTTTCACTTTCATTTCAATATACAAACTTATAAACTGTTATACTATTTTTTTCTGCTCTGATAGTTTGTTACTGGATTACAAACTCAATTGAATTTTAGTTAAATTCACTTAAAAGCACAAGAAGAAATGAACAAGAGAATGAGAAGAAATATTCATTCAACCCACCAGAATATTGTTGGATTTATGACATGAAAGTAAGGAAAGAAGCAACCAAAAGTCAATCTGTTTCAGAGTAAAAGTTATTCACTAAAAAGAAACTAAATTATCACAAACTATTATCGCCATTATTAACTCGAAATTGAGAATTCAATTGTGAACACAATTTTCAATTTGCATTTACAGTCTAATATAAATCTGGTGAAATGTGATAATGTTGTCTGAAGGAGAAGCAGAAAAAAGAGCGTAAATGATGAGCAAGTTTCGACGATATTCATCATATTCATTGATTAAAAGAAGAAGAGTGTTTAAATGTTGAACAAATTAACGAACGAGAGAGAGGCAAAAATGCAATTAGCTTTTGATTTAGAACAAATTGTTACATTTACAACAATCGAAATTTTTTCTTCTTCTCTCTTCGTTGCTACGAAATTTACTGGCAGCATTTTGCTTCTCTAATCAAAATTGAATCAGGGAATTTAGTGATTCGCATTTGTTTGTTCAACATGTAATTTGACTCGAGTAATTTACAGTTCAAGAAACATGAACGAATGGAAAGAAAAATGTTGACAAAACAAGTTGCACCAAAGAATATTATTCATGCAATTTGTAAGCACTTTGTTCACTCTCTAAACAATTATAACATGAAATATTCTCTGAATGAAAAAGATTATGAGAATCTTTTTTTACTTCTTCTTTTCGGCATTCTTTATTAGACAATTCTGAGTCAACTAAATGAGTTGCTCATTTTTAGGCTTACAATTTATTCCAATGAGCCGTCCCAGCATCCAACTGGGAATGATCAAAGTAAATGCAAAATGATATTAGAAGGAGAAAAAAAGTGTTTGATGAAGAAAATAAGTTGAAGAAGAAACTTTTTGACAGAAAAAAGTCGAAACAAGAATATGATAAAAAGACATTTGCAATTCCGTGATATTAACTAATGATAATGAGAAAAACAATAAACAAAATGATAACAATTAGTTGGAACAATTATGAGAAGAGAAAATCGAAAAAAATGGAAAAGAAAATGATGAACAAAATCGCCTGATAATCATGAAGAAAACGAGTAAATAATTTTTTCTTCAGAAAATGAAAGTTCTGCTAAAGGCATTTTTACCATCTTTAGTTTTGTTGACTTTATATGAATTTCATTGAGAAAAAAATAAACGAAAGTTGCTCGAAATGAATATCATGATGGAAAATGTCCCAAGAGCGAAAAAATATTTTGATTCATTTTCTTTTCTAAATCGCCTTTTCTTTTTTATCTTTTTTTTCTAATGAATAATGAGAAGCAAAATTTGTACTCAGAACTTTTGCTCTAATTTCGATGAGTTTTTTTCTCTTCTTTTGGTTCATCCTTTGTCTCTGTAATCACTTGTTCCATGAGCATTATCTCGATTAATATCGAATTTCGTTGTGTGCAAATCCATGGAATACAATTTACTTTTTTTGTTGCATTTTTTTCTTTCCTCATTTTTCGTTTGTTGTTGCATATGTTGGATTCAATTCTTGCTTTTGGTTAATTCAATCATCAATCTGAATTCATGAATAACATTGTGCGAAAAAAGCATCAGAATTGAGATGAAAAAAATCCATTGGAATTTATTGCCTTTTCTGTTTCTTTTTTCAGTCAAACTTTTCTTTCTCTCAACATTGAAATTCAATTTTTCACCAACTAATTGAGTAATTGATTCATCATTTGTTCATTTGAATGAGATAAAAATTTTGATTTACTTTTCTCTTGCAACCATTTCTCATTCTTATGCCATCATTCAATCATTACAAGGTAATCATTGGCATGATATGAATATATCGTGATTACTGAATAGACGAAAATCATCTGTTTTCTGATGTTTAACCTTTTTACATTTCAACTCAATTCTCTTTGAGAAAAAAGTTCAATTTTTGCAGGAAATTGGTTCTGCTTTGGAAATGATTAACTCAACATAACCAAGCAACTTATTATAACTGGTCAAGTCTGATTGAATCAAATCACTTTTATGGTAATGGTTGGCTCTGTTTTTTGATGGCAAACGCAAAAGAAAACAAAAAAGTCTAAAAAATGGAATCATCAAATGGATATAAATTGGTCAATTTGATAAATAAATGTATTACATCTTTACAATAAACTCATTTTTTGTACTATTTCAAAATGTGAAAACAGAAACCAAATGTTCAATTTTCATGTTATCCTGTTTCAATTTCAATTTCATTTTTATTCTTTTCCTTTTTCTTCCTTCTGCTTTACTTTTTTTCTTCCTTTTTCATTCTCATTTTTTTGTACTTCATAAAATTCACCTTTTTGTTTAGCTCGAATCTGCTTACTCGGCATTCATGTTAAATGCTTCAAAATCCATCGATGGAAAAAGTATTTCATTTGTTTTCAGACA
Source organism: Tetranychus urticae (assembly GCF_039701765.1). Lineage (NCBI taxonomy): Eukaryota > Metazoa > Arthropoda > Arachnida > Trombidiformes > Tetranychidae > Tetranychus > Tetranychus urticae. The sequence goes on along the minus strand of NC_142958.1, from coordinate 14,490,191 downwards.
AAGCAAATTCAACTGTGTTCGATATGATTTATTCATCAACAAATCATTTGTTTTCAAGAGAAAAGTTGTTCAAATTCAGTAAGCTTGATAGACTTTAGAAGTGTCAGGATAACATCGTTTCAGTCTCTAATAATAAGCTAATTCAAACCATGGAAGGAACTACAAAAACTTTTGCTAAAGACCAACAGATAAACAACAATTTTCAGTGTTCATCGATTCAATTTTCCTTTGCTTTAAGAATATTGTTTCTGCTGAAAATATCATTTAATAATTCGTTTTTCAATGAACATGGTCTATCAGTCATGACTTTGTACTTTTAGTGTGAAGTGAATATCGTAATACAAACCTCCATATGATTCGCAACTTAAGTTAAGATCTGTACTTTCATTGAAGGGACCAACTAGACCTTGTAGTTTCTCCATCGTATCAGTGTTTAAGATAGAAATGGAATCGGGAGGAACTTGAAGAAAATACAATTGAAGAATGAGCAGATTGATGAGTTGAAAGATTGTTGTCCAGGATGGATGGCAAGTGTAGCAAAGTTGAATAAAACTTACCTATTACTGTTAGATTTACAAGAAAATTTTGTGTTGGATATTTTTCATAATCCACTCTACACCGATATTCACCTGAATCTTTTGATTCAATCTTGTCTAATCGCAATGTTGGTGGACTTTTACTCATTTCAAAATAAGATCGTGATTTATATGAACTTGATGGTAAATGAATTGAACTACTTAATGAACTTTTATTCCGTATATCCACAGTATAAACAGGGATTCCCGTATCATCCTTGTACCACAAAATAATAGCCACTTCACGACTATTTCCATGAGTTATTGAAATGTTGCACGGAAGTGAAACAGATTTACCTGCAATTGCTTCAACTTCAATATGACCTGAATAATCAATCTCTAAATTTTGTGATTCCACAAGATTATAATTTAATGAGCACAAAAATAAATATGAGGGTAAAATTAATATCCACATTGTTTTCAATTTAAACACACGACACAACAAAATGATTTTACATTCACTATTCATCACGATTACAATTATTGGTATTGATAATGTCACAGTTAATATACTAAACAAGATGTTTCATGGATCACAAGCAACAAAAAAACTCAAACATATAAAACTCAACTTTTTCTTTTCGAGTCAACTCATGATAGAATTTCTCACTCCCTGTTCAATAACGCCATCTTTTACTCTACAAATAAACTTATTGCTATTGAAAGATTAGCATTCATGAACTAGGTTCGAATCGATCCTTTGTATTCTGTAGTCAGTTTATAAATTACTTTAAATGGATTATTTAGGGTTAAATGGAACTTTATCCAGTTATTTCTTCCCAGTATATCATCAGAGTAGTCAGAGGTAATTTTATTGCTTAAAAACCCTGAAAGAATGAAATAAGCAGAAGTTTGTTCTTTGCAATATTAATTGTTTTGTCTAGCTACTTTGTTATATCGTGATTGAAGTTGTTAGCGGTTCAATGAGCGGTGCATCACTTGCTTTACATGTGATATTTGAGAGGAGAAAAAAGCGACTCAAGTTAATCACTGTAAGATCACTTCTTCTCATGCCACACCAGGGGCGATTGCGAAAATAGTTTTTTCGGTAAGTCTTAAGAAGTCCTCGTCGGCTCACTTCTCTTCTCATTAGCCACAGCTAGTTTCGGCTCAAGCCGAGTGGCATATCAAAAAAACTTAATATTTAAGAGTTAAATTTAACAACTAACTTTGTTATACAGCCAGTCAGTTAGATTAATATCATCTGGTAATTATGAACTATGAATTATAATTATGAATTTTTTACAACTCAGAGATCATTTCCGAATCAGTAATGCATTGTAAACATGAAATGGCATCATTTTCATCATTGATATCAGGAAAACTGAAATTAAGACGAGACTTACGTTTGTTAAGCTTGTGGAATTGCTATTATCTTTAAATTAAGTGAATAACAAAGTTAATTGTTAAATTTAACTCTTAAATATTGAGTTTTTTGGATCTGCCACTCGGCTTAAGCCGAAACTAGCTGTGGCTAATGAGAAGAGAAGTGAGCCGACGAGGACTTCTTAAGACTTACCGTTTTTTCATCAAAATGCAAAGACTAACCGTAATGACAATCCAATTAGATTTGGTGAATATATGGAAATTGTATTTGACTTTAAAGGTGATCCTGTTGATGGTCATATAAACAAGGATTTGCTCGAGAAATTGCGCGTTATCGGTCAATGATGAAGAAGAGAGAAATTTTCAAAGATTTTATCAATTAATCTCTAGCTTCAATGATCAAGAATTAACTCGATTGGGTTTGAAAAAAAATCCCCTTTCTTATCGTTATCTAAGTCAACGTAAAACATCAAGGGTTGTTAATATTGATCAAATTGGATTTCAGTAAAGTAACATCTGCTGCAAGTATTTTTGGTTTCAATGAAGAAGAATCGGAAATGATTTGGAAAAAATTGGCCTCCATTTTACACCTTGGTAATGTTGAGTTCGGTTGGCACGAGGAGAAGGAAATTTTCATACATTTTGGATAAAGGCAAGCGTCACATTGACCAAATGTGTCGTTTGCTATCTATACGTGGCGTTTTTTCAATTTACGCTTTCATGCAGGCTTGAATCACACTCGTTTGATGCTACAGACCTCAGACTTAAACCAAAGCTTATGCAGATTGCATAACCCTAATTTCCAATGTTCAAGGTTATTCAAGGTCGATTCTTTATTTGACCTCTAATTGACATTGGCAGGTCATTTTCTGAAATTGCAAAATTTTCTGACCCAATGATGACAGTCACATGTTCATAACTTTCAGCGTTGGAAAGATGAATGATTTTTTCCGAAAATTTTGCGGTTTCAAAAAATGACCTACAAATGTCCACCTACATTAGAGGTGAAATAAAGAATTGACCTTGAATAACTTTGAACATTCGAACTTATAGTTGTGCAATCTGCATAAGCTCTTAGTTAAAGTCTGAGGTCTGAAGCATCAAACGAGTGTGATTCATGTCTGCATGAAGGCGTGAATTCAAAAAAATGCCCGGTAAATGGAAAAGATTAACCGATAGTTTGTGTAACCGATGCTGTCCAACGAATTGACCCGAAGTGATCTTACAGTGATTAACTTGAGTCGCTTTTTTCTCCTCTCAAATATCACATGTAAAGCAAGTGATGCACCGCTCATTGAACCGCTAACAACTTCAATCACGATATAACAAAGTAGCTAGACAAAACAATTAATATTGCAAAGAACAAACTTCTGCTTATTTCATTCTTTCAGGGTTTTTAAGCAATAAAATTACCTCTGACTACTCTGATGATATACTGGGAAGAAATAACTGGATAAAGTTCCATTTAACCCTAAATAATCCATTTAAAGTAATTTATAAACTGACTACAGAATACAAAGGATCGATTCGAACCTAGTTCATGAATGCTAATCTTTCAATAGCAATAAGTTTATTTGTAGAGTAAAAGATGGCGTTATTGAACAGGGAGTGAGAAATTCTATCATGAGTTGACTCGAAAAGAAAAAGTTGAGTTTTATATGTTTGAGTTTTTTTGTTGCTTGTGATCCATGAAACATCTTGTTTAGTATATTAACTGTGACATTATCAATACCAATAATTGTAATCGTGATGAATAGTGAATGTAAAATCATTTTGTTGTGTCGTGTGTTTAAATTGAAAACAATGTGGATATTAATTTTACCCTCATATTTATTTTTGTGCTCATTAAATTATAATCTTGTGGAATCACAAAATTTAGAGATTGATTATTCAGGTCATATTGAAGTTGAAGCAATTGCAGGTAAATCTGTTTCACTTCCGTGCAACATTTCAATAACTCATGGAAATAGTCGTGAAGTGGCTATTATTTTGTGGTACAAGGATGATACGGGAATCCCTGTTTATACTGTGGATATACGGAATAAAAGTTCATTAAGTAGTTCAATTCATTTACCATCAAGTTCATATAAATCACGATCTTATTTTGAAATGAGTAAAAGTCCACCAACATTGCGATTAGACAAGATTGAATCAAAAGATTCAGGTGAATATCGGTGTAGAGTGGATTATGAAAAATATCCAACACAAAATTTTCTTGTAAATCTAACAGTAATAGGTAAGTTTTCATTCCCATCCATCCAAACTCAAAACAAAAACCAAATCAATGTCTCGACAAAAGGTATCCAACCAGACAGCATTCATCACAAAACGGAAATTTCAATTTCTAATTCAATGAAAATGGTTAAGTCAAAGTTGAAACAATACGATATTCTAATAGAGTTTCAATCGAACTGAATGGATCAGATGGCAGACAACATGATGAGTTGTTAAGAATTGATGAGGAAAGAGAAAAAGAGATTAGATTCAATCAACATTCTCAATTTGCTAATGTTTCTTTTTATTTCTTATTCATTATTTTTATTCACCTTTCCTTTTGTTTCAACACTGAGCTTTATCTCACTTATCGTCTCCTTTCATTCCCTATCAATCTCATCTCAAGACAGGGTGAAAACCTTTGTGAATAAAGAACAAGAGAATCAAAGAGCAACAAGAAAAAAAGTAACACACGAATAATAACGAAAAGTGAAACTTGTTCTAACGAATAAATATTCCTTTTTTTCTCTGTAAAAGAGTTAAAATCTCTCGAGTATCAGCAAACAGAAAAATCAGGGGTTAAACTTATTTCTCACAACAAAAGGTAAAACTAAAGAGAGATAATTAGTTGAACAACCAGTAAAACCCAAATCAAATCATAGGTGAGAACAGAAAATGAGAGTAAAAACAAAAAGGTTCAGAATCGCAAAATAAAGGCGAGAAAATGCTAAACATTACCTTTTACAGTTAATCCGAAATCCAAATTCAAGCATTTCAGAGAAGAAAAAAAAGAGTTTCAATGAAACTTGTTAGATTAAACCAAAGACAGTTTGTTGAATTTTGAATTGCAAAGTAAAAGATGAAAAAATAATAAGATTATTAAATATTCATCGACCCTTTTCTCACTTTATTATTCATGATAAACTGAAAAATTTCACTTTTCCTTTTTCCAGCTGTTTCGCCAATTTAAATATCAAACCTTTGCCTTTTCATGGACCCAAAAAAGTAGAAAGAAAGATAACGAAAAACAAATTTCTCTCTGAATTTTCGACTCATGCTGAGCAAACGATGAAAGAGCAAAGAGAGTTATCCACAAACGAATAAATGATATTAATAACATTTCTTTTGTGTGTTTCCATTTTTTCGTCACTTTGTTCACAGTTTCAATTGTTGAAGACTTTCAAATGCTAGAAAAAGGAAAGAAGTGAGAAAAGTTTTAAAGTCAAACTTTTCGTCGCTCAAAAGAGAAATAAATGTTCTTACATTTCATCATGTTTCTCATGCTTTTGTTTTGCAACTTTTCTTGTCACACCATTTCCATCATTTTTACTCTGCTCACCTCTCATTAATGGCATTTCATTTGCTTTTTTGTTTCACACAAAATTTAACTCCCAGTCAAGAAAATTTTGTTTTTCGTTTTTTTCTCTCTTTTCTCTCCTTTGCAACCAATTGTATTACAAGAAAATGAATAAGATGTGAAATGCAGAAAAGTGTAAAACTTTTTTTCTCTTTTTCTTTGTAACAATTTTTTCTCTCCTTTTTTTGGTGTTTAAGCAGAAAAAATGAATAAACTCATCTCTCTTTATATGAATGATTCTGCAAACTTTTTTTGCTTCTCTCCATGTTTCCAACTCTATGCTTTTGTCTTTTACTGTTTAACATCAAACTATTCTTGTTACTTGAATTCCTTGATTTACGAACTGTAACTTTGACTTTGTGAAAAGTTGGTGAGGAAAAAAGGGTGAGAAAAATATTTCTTTCAGTAACAAGAATTTCATTCTCACAAATAAAAGGATAACTATTGAAAAGAAAACCTGAAACTTAGAAGAACAAGGAAAATAAAAGACTTTTGTCATCATTTTTCTCTCTTAACTTGCATTCAACAATTTTTTGTTTCAACCTACAAATCAACATGTAGTTTAACTTAAATTTCAGCCAATAGATAATCACCTCAATTAGCAGAAAATTCTGGAATGAAAATTTCCATATCTCATTTTTATCCATTCGTTGATGTAATCAATGTTGAAAGTTTGAATATCATTAAACTTACAAAATCTAGTGAAGTTTTGCAAAAATCGAATATTCTAATGAGCTTTCAAAAATAATAATCATTATCTTTGAAACTCTGATCAATTCGACCGAAATAAAGAAATTCTTCTACAGAAACCGTTTTCGAAACCAAACTGATACCTCTATACTCAATTCAGTTTGTACTTCAGAGGTTGATACAATTAATGTCGATAATTTACTTGGCATTGAATTTAAGATTGAGTTTGCTTGATTATTGTTTTCCATTTTTTCTTGTAAAACTTTAGTTCCACCAAAATCAGTAACGATTACCGACTCTAATGGGACTCGACTCGAAGGTGTCATTGGTCCATATCTTAGAGGAACAACACTCCATCTAATCTGTAAAGCAACTGGAGGTAAGTTTTGTTCACTTCAACCTTACCATCTCAACCTTGCAACGAAATGCAAACTTTAAAACTGTTGAGAAACAAAACAATTTGAAAAGTTTTGCCTTTAAAACTCCTCAACCCATTCAACTAGGGAGTTGAACTATTACAAAATAAGTTGTACACCTTTGAATCGTGAAAAGCCAAGTAAACTCGTAAATGTTGCCATTAGCTGAGAGTAAAGCGTTTAGCTAAACAAAGGCAAAGAGAAAAAAAATGAGAAACAAAAAAGTTTTTCTCCTTAATAACAGTCTAACTTTTCACTCGATTGTTGTACAGTCTAGAACTTTTGATGGTAAAAATTTTGCGTGAAATCGTTTTCTTCCTGTATCATGGCTCATTAAACACAACTGTAACAATGGATCATTAAGTATTCTTACTTTCTTATTTTTCATCAGCTTTTCTCTTCATATTTATTCTCTTCTTTTCCATCAGTTTAGCATTTGTTGAGCAAAAATGAGAATGAGAAGGAAAACCTTTAATCATAGCCAATTCCATGGTTTTTTTGTGATCTTTTTATATGCACAATGATGTTGTTTTTGTTTTTGTTTTTTTCACTTGCTTTCTGGTCTCTTTATTCATACTCATAAACTCATTGAGCTTATCATGAACATAATAAGGCAATCATTTTTCTCTTCATCTTCTTTTCTTCACCTCTTTCGCCGTACTGCACGAACAATCAACAGCAACTTTCAAAGTTTCATTATTCTATTACATTAATCAATGGGAAAATATTAACAACAATTTAGTGTGATGTAATAGTTTGTCAAATTGTGAAAAATAAACTAACAACTTTTAATCAAAATAAAAGTGATAAATTGAGATAATCAATTTGTGTGTGAAGGTAGAAACTTTGAATCATGAATAATGTTGAACAATTGAGTTTTCAGTCTTGAATAATAAACGATATCAATAACATGGTAAGTGTAGAGTAAAGTCTTTAAAATATCATTTTAATGGATCATTTCATGAAATGTGTCTTGCAAAGTGATGATAAAATAAATGATGAATTATTATTGAATTTTGTGACAATTTTTACGTTCCTCTTTTGATTATTATGAAAATAGATTTCATCCGTTTCCATCCGAAAAGGTTTACATCTGGAAACAGTGACTAGAAAGAAGCAAAAAAAGTGAAATCTCATAATTGATGATTTTCATGAGACAAAGAATTTCATGATGGATAAAAGACAAAAGAATCAATGAAGTACCAGGTGTAATTCAATGTTTAAAAGATTATATCACGAAAAATTTGGGTCATATTTTTACATTCTTTGTGCATTTTGATGTCTATGTTAGTCCTTGTTAACGATTGACCTTTAAATACTTTACATTGTGCATTCAGAGCTTGAATTATAATAGATCGAAGTTGATTTCGGCGTGAGTCTTCTCGAAATAGATTGATACCAACATATCGAGATTTCAGGTCACAACAAACGTTTGAGTAAAGTCAGTTTCAATCGATAAAAACTGAAAATATGAATAAGTTTCGAATTACAACTTTAATGGAATGTGGACAGCTTTTAATCGAGTTTTTGCTTATCATTTCAGTACATATATGATCTGTTACGCAGAACGTAGATGTTATGTACGGAGATTCAGATCCATACTCAGAATGAAATGTGTATCTGAAAACATTCAAGTTACATGCTCTCTATCTACTGAAGCCCAACCATTTGAATCATCTCACGGGCTACAATTATCAATAACTACAGATAAACATTAAAAAACTTGATATGTTGCTGCAAAAACTTTGACGGAAATTTTACACAAAGTACTTTTCAAAATTTCTTAGCGCATTTTTTTCTTCTTCACTCTATTTTCTCTTTCTTATATTTTATTTTATCATTATTCCAAATCTTTCACATTACACCATTTATTGACCACACAAAAATCCATCGTCGAGAGAATGAACAACATTACATAATACTTTTATTAAATAGTCAAAATAAAATTTTTGACAATTATACTGGTGTTACGAGGTAACGAAATGAGAAGAGGGTTCTAACATAAATAGATGTATTTAATCACTTGCTTAAACTCATTTAATTATACAGCCACGGAAAATGAGAAGAGAAATTTTTTTAGAAAGTTAGCGCATAAATTGATAACTTATCAATTTGGTTTTGATAAAAAATTAGAGATTAAAGGCTTGTGGTTATGACCAGGAAAAAAGCATGGTTTTGTTTACATTCTTATTGTTATTGTTTTGGTCAGTTATTCCTTATGAATTAGTTAATTAGTGATCCCTCAGCCAATCAGTATTGAATTAAGAAATCAAATTGTGTCTCTTCACAGCTCAGGATGTAGTTTTCAAGAGATTTCATCTCAGCTCGGTGTTTCAGTTTCAACTGTTTACAAATGGGTTCAAAGGTTTCAATCAACTCATAATGTCTCAACTACCTATCGAGGATCTAATTCAATTTTGAGTGATGAGGATAAGGAACTGATTCTTCTGAAATGGGTTGAAGATCATTTCAAGCCAGCAACAATTATTCGCAAAGAATTAGAATTAACTTGTACTCCAAGAATAATCAATAATTTCCTGAAAACTCAAGGTATTTTTACTCATCATGCAGCGACAAAAACAAGGGTGAATGAGAAGACAAGATTTGATAGGATTGCTTTTGCTTGTTTGTTTCAAGATTTGGATATCAACAAATGCATTTTTGTTGACGAAAGTTGTTTTTCATCTGCTCGAGATGGAATCAGATTGGTGAAGAGGCCGAGAAATACTCGATATGAATCTGAATTCACCAACAAATCAGATCATTGTTCTCGGAAAGTTGTATCAACATGGGCAGCAATTACATGTAATGGTCTTGGTTCTTTAGTGCCTTTAGATTGTCGTTTGAATGCTAATGTTTATGTTGAAATTTTAGATACTTTCATTGTTGATCTTGTAAGGTCAAATTTCGGTTCAGATGAATGTTATCTGATTCAAGACAATTGCCCAGCTCACAGATCACATTTATTTCAGGAATGGTTTGAATGTTGCTTAGCTCTTCATCACATTGATTTAAAATTGATTTGTCTCCCCCTTATTCCCCTGAATTGAATTTAATTGAGAATGTTTGGGGTGAATGTAAATACGATTTTCTCAATTCCAATTTCATACCTCAAAGTCAAAACGAAATGAAAGAGTTCGTACTCAGTATTTGGAATAAGAAAAATCTCAACCTGATTTTTGCTCTAATCTCTTTGGTTCTTGGATTAAAAGATGTGATGATGTAATGAGAAATGATGGATTTCCGATCAAATACTGATATAAATTATCATCACTGATAAATAAAATGTAATCTTTATATGCGCAATTGATACTAAATGTATTCGCATCTCATTTTCCGTGGCTGTATTTATACAATGAAATGAAGGGGCAAGAATAGGGAAGAAGGGGTTGACGGTGAGGAAATGAGGGAAATTAAATAACCTTATAAAATGTTCCCTTCCTATTATGAACGTCTCGTTCATATCGCTGGTCCAGGACTTTCAACTGTTATGTTGAGAGCTGATGATTCAGCAAACACGGAGAAACAAACCGTTTTCTGCAGATTAGACATTTCATTGGATCATTCAAACTTGTTTGAATAACGGAGTTTTCTTAGAAAGCGTTGCTTGCATGTCACTCATTAACAAAACGAATTAAAATCAACACGTGCAGAGGAATTTGTTGAGAAAAACAAAATATTTAGTTTGATTTTTAGGTACAATAAATGCCTAAGAAATGATCTTTTACTTATTCAGCTTCTTTATACATGTACATTTTCCGATACAAACCTCAGAATTATCTACATTTTTCGATTGATGAAAATGAATATCAAATATTTCTTGCTCCGAAATTGCTGCTCAAGCCAATAAATTTTTGTCGAAATTTCCCAACTTGAATTTGAATTATACTTGATTAGGAATAACATCAGAACTTACATGGCATGAATCAACTGACCTCTATAAAAACCAGGTCCATGCAAATTGAAATAAGTTTCATCACCCAAAATTGGCACTCTGTAATCGAGTAAGTGAGCAAGTAGCAGTAACCGTTCATTGATTTTTGATTCTTGTTTTGATGAAATTTTATATGATTTTTTCTCCTTTCCACAATAATTCCAAGTTTTTTAACAAAATTACTTAGTATTTTCTGTACCAGTGATGGTTTGTATTTTATGCCAAAGGTTTTTCTCACATAAAGGCATGCCATCTTGTCTAACGACAGATAAATACTATTTTTTGAGATTCAGCCTGGGTAAAGATTTTTCGGATCTTGAATGATATATTTCAATACAGTACATCACAAATTCTATTTTCTGGGGAAATAATAAAAAATTTAAGGTGCTATTATTCTCAGGCTCAAAGTTTTAAGACCATCGCCAAAATTATCTAAAAACTACTAATCAATCAAGGGAAATCAACGGCGCAGGTTACTTTGCGGGAAAAGAGCGATTAGAAAATTGAAAAAAGCTGAAGCAGCCAACAATGACACGTCTAGTTGAATGACAGTGAGCTTGGTCAATGAATTGAACCTAGTGACTACAAGGTTGAAAGAAAACTCGTAGGAGCAGAAAGAAAAAGAAACTTCTGAAACAGTCGATTTTTTGCTAATCAATTCTGCATTCTGATATTTGACTAGTGATGAGGAAAAAAGTAGGAAGAAAAAAAGCGAATAAATAAATAAGTAAACAAGCATCAGCTTTTGGTCATCCAACATCATCAACGTTACCTCCTAAATCTTGTCCAACTCGTCAACTTGTCTGTTCATCTTTTTATCTACAATTTTTCATCATCACATTGTTATCATTCAATGCAACCATTATTCAGATTATGAATCAATTTTTTTTCTTCTTTTCACATCTCTTTCCAGGTAACACATTTAATTTGTTTGCATCCATTTTGTTCACTTTATATTCATTTACAAGTGAAGCTTGTTTTTTTCCTTTGTAATATCAATTTCACTTGATATTAAACCCACTCTTTGTTTGCCAGGGAATCAACAGCACTCAGACCCTCTCAATGGCTTATTGTTGCCAACCAATTCAATTATCATTCCAACATTAATCTAAATTATATCGACATTTTCATCTTCATCTTTTTTCCTTCTTCTTTACCTTTTGCAACTTTTACCTTTCAACTTGACCAACTGTATGTTTTTGTGAATGATAATCAACTCATTTATTCTCATTGGGTTTAGATTTTCATTCAACATGAAACCAATTTTACTCTAAATTTATCTTCACGTATCTGTGCTTCCTTCCTTTTTCCTTGAGATTCGAGAAAAAAAAGGTTCTAATCTTTATTAGTTGGCAATTTTTTCGTCGATACTAAAACAAAACAAGATTTACTTGGTCATTTTTATCATGATTTATATTTCAATTTTACTTTTGTTTGTAATCTTAATCAAAGTAAAAACCTTTCTTCTGTTGTCAGATTAATAAATGAACATGAACTTTTCGTGTTCACGTTTTCTTTAGTGCACCAAAAAGGAAAGGAGAGAAAAAGGAATGAAGTAAAAAGTAGAACAAACTGTAATCTATTATTGTAACCAAAGTGAAAATACCTTTTCATCATGATCATTTTTGATCACTGCAGGGAAGAAAGGAATGATTTCGGATTTAGATTCCATGAGATAGCAAACTGATTAAAAGTTTTTTCAGCTCTTTGGTGTTGTTTTGGTGGTTCAAGTTGAGAAACAAGGAAAAAAAACCAGGGAATCAAGTAAAAGTTGAAGATAAGGTTCAAGAGTGAGAAAAGTTGACATTAGATGCAAAGAGAATCTTTAATGTAACAAAAGTTGAGAAGGGATGGTTTGATGGCGAAAGAAGAAGAGGAAGAAGATGATAAAACAAGAGTAATGAATTAAAAGAAGAATGAGAATGAAAAGGATAAAGAGACTGATCAATGAGAATCAATCTGTTTTACCTCTTTTCTGTTCTTCTCTCGTTCATTTTCTCATTTCCTCAATTCATCAATTATTTGATAAATAATCATTGAATTAGGCTCTAAAAAAATATCACTTGACCTCAAAACTGCATCCAATGTAAAGTTGAAACGATTGACTTGTCTGAGGTTCATCATTTCCCCATAACTCCAGCTCTTCAAGTTGGCCTCTCGTGTTCGCCCTCGAACAGTCGGGTCACCAGGCGGGTTCATTTTCGCAAGCAAACTTTGCACAACTAAACGAAAAGAATTGAGGTGCGAGAAAAAAGTTCATTATGATCGAGTTAACCTTTGGACAAAAAAGTGGAAAATATTTTCGTTGTTTCTACATTAGTGAGTAAAAATGATGATGATTATGATGATGATACAAATGACAATCAGGATGCGTTAGAAGCTAATAATAATGAGCTAGACGAGGGAATAATGTGTTGTTAATAGTAAAATTGGATTGGAAAAGAAAGTTGTATGATAAGAAGAAGAAAATGTTAGGTACAAGATAATGATAATAATAGAGCAATCAGGGAGGTGAGAAGAAAATATTTGCAGAAAGTGAGAGAGAGACAGTGAGAGAAGAAAAAGGAAAGGAATGATTAAAATGATTCTTTAATAATGTGAGAGAATAACTCGATTCTTACAAGTAAATAAGAAAGTTTATTTTCTTTTTGCCATTACTAACAAAATTATCAAATTGCTCATTATATGCACCATATTCTCATTAAAGATAATGATATTTTCGTTTTGCTTCTTGTCACTTCATATTAACTCCTTTTCTTTTCGACTTTCGTCTTACTTTCATCATCATCTGATGTCAATTGGAATATTCATTTTCCAACTCAATGGTTCAACTGTACAGCTTGTTTCTCTTCATGAATATATTTGCTTTTTATCAATATCATATTCTCAGTCAATCCCTGCAACACACTTTTCGGCCCTTGCTTCGTCTTCTTCAAAATTTTCCATTTTTTCTTCGTTCAACTTCTTTCCAATTGCTTTATTGTTTTTGGAATAATGATTCAGATGAACAAATAATCATGATTGTAAAACATTAAAAGCCCATTTCTTTAAATGATTTGCAAATAAGCGATTCGTTTTTTTAACGATAATGTTGCAAGTAATAAAGACAAATGTTGATGATCAAATTATGTTCAATTGGAAAATAGAAAATGAAATTTTCTTTTAACACTGAAAACAATAAAAAAACAACAAACAGCTAATTGGTTCAATTAGTACAGTTTCTCGAATTTGCAGCAATTTCGTTTCCAACATTTCGAACAATTTCCATTCAAATTGAGAGTGATTTATTTTTCTCTGATAAACTTTCCAAATTTAACCAAAGTTTCTGCATAAAAGCAATCAACTAATAACCTCTGAAACTATCGAAGCAAAGGAAAAATCAATCGACTTGAAAATTGTTTGGAAATGGCAAGAGCGAAAAAAATGTAAATCGTTTTTAGCGAAAAATCTTTTAGAAAAGAAAAGTTGTCCGAAGAAGAAAAATGTAAATGGACAAGGAACTCAAGTCGAGATGAAAATTTATATTCCTGGTGATGGAGATTGAGTAAAATTCATGGCAGTTTGAAAATTATTTCAAATGAAAATTTGAAAATGCATTTAAGAGCTGAAACCCAAAAGTGCATCAACAAAAGTAAATCATCATATTTTTACTGTCGACTGAAAATAATGTGAAATAACTTTTCATTTCTATCTCTTGTTATTTCAATTTCTTTCAACATTATCAGTATTATAATAATTTAATTCCATTGCTGATGTATTAAGATGGAAAAGAGAAGAAGAAGAAGAAGCGAAAAAAAGAGAAAAAGAAAAACGAAAAATAACTTTTTATCTATTTGTCGTGAATTTTGTTTTGCCTTACTCTGCTCCAGCCTAAACCAATTGCCTTTACTGACACGAAAAAATGTTGACAACTTGAAATGTAATAACTCATCTGTGAGACCAGAATAATATTCACAAGGGACTTTACATGGAAGAGACGAAATGATGAAAAAAGATGAAATAAAATGTTCAACATTTAAAGTTAAATATCCATTTGCTTTTAAGAATATGTCATCATTATCATCATCAGAACTCATCAACAGATAACATTTTGATTGAAGTGAACAACAGTAAAAAGTATTTCATGCTTTCCACCAAATCGCTATTTATTCATGAGCCACGTCAAGTATTGTCGCCATGAATTACCAGAGAATTTCAGATTTTTCTGTTCTCTTTTTTCTCAATTAAATCTGGCTAATGGCGAGTTTGCTCAAAGAGAAATATTAAAATTCATTGAATTGATAAAGACTCAGCAAATTGTTTTTTTCCTCAAACAGACAACACAATTTTTCGGTAAAAATTGTCTTTCGCTTTAAGTTATTCTCAACTTGAAGATGAACCTTTTCAGAGTAAAGTTTAAATGGAATAAAGTTTACCAGAAATAAACTGATAATTTAAACTATTTAAAACTTGTAATATATTCACATCTTTTTTGGTTACCACAAAATGAACTTTTTTTTACTGAACTTTTTTCTCTCTTCATTTCATGCATTCATCAACTATTAAATACTTTTTTCCCTCAACTTCTCCTTTTACAGGAAGAAGATGAAGAGAAAAAAAACTAAATCTTTTCTTATTATTATAAGATGGTTAAAGATATGCAGAACAAGAAGAGATGCAAGAGAATTAAAATGATGCAGACTTGTGATGATGTTGATGAAAGGAGAGAGAGAGAAAGAGATGAGAATGTAAATCTTCTTTAAAGATTTACTTCATTGGTAGACAAAAAATGATGAGAAGAGGAAAAAAAAGTTATTTTGCATTTTTCCTTCTCTCATATACTTATAATCACATCTGAATCGCATTGGATAACATGAGCTTCTCAACTTGCTTTTCATTTCTCCATTTCTTTCAAACTTTTCTTTTTACAGTTTTCTGGTTCATCCGTGAAACAAAAAAAAGAAAAGTTTTTTGCATTGCAAATGATTCTGTTGAAGCGTCATGGGGTTTGTCAGTTTTTTTTTCATCATGTTTAGCTAAAGAAAAATGAAATGAAATAAAATAATCCAGTTTAAGAGTAAATAAACAGCATTTGTATCTAATTTTGGCCAACAGAGGAAAATGGGGAAATTTTGGGTTTGAAATCACGCACTTGACAGGCAACTGTTTTAACTTGAATGCAACACTTGAAGTTGACAATTAAAATCAATCAGAATTGAAATGAAAGAGAGAAAGAAATTTTCGTGTTTAATACATAATTCATGTTTAGTTTGATTACTTTTTTATACGCTGTGGAACACAATTTGATAAGCAAGCTTGATGCTGCAACGATATTGTCTTTAGGTAATCATGAAACGAGAGACTGGAAAAATAGTAAACGACTTTGAAATACAAGTTCAGAGACAAGAATGTTGAAAACTCGATAAAAATCTATTACGTTGTTGGAAAAAAAGTCAATAGTCTTGAGTTGATTTTTTTACTCGTAAGAAGTGACTTAATGGCAAGAATGATTGTCTTGATGATCATCAATTTTCATCATCATAAATGATTAAGAGCTTCAAGGGAATCGTGAAAAGAAATCTGACTGCCAAGAGTATAGTTTCAGGTGAAAGACAATGATAAGGAAAAAAGGTTTAATTATGTTGATTAAATGATTTTCAGATTGAATATTGTTAATGTAACATGAAATATTTTTACATTAATGCAGTGACGAAAAAAGTGAAATGAAGAGAAAAGAAAAAGAAAAAAAGGAATTCGATAAAGAAGTTTGGATAACAGGGAATGATGACTGGGAATGATAACTGGGAGGGAAAACCACTCCAAGGTAACTATTGTAATTTAATTATCTGTTGAGAATTGTAATAAACATATGATTGAAATGCGATAAGGAATTGTAAAGAGTGAAAAAAATGGAGAAAAAATAAGATTGACTTTGTCAATACGAATGTTATTTGTATATTTTTTTGCCATCAAATATGTTCCAAGAGAACTCCTTTTTTTCTCTCTTTTTTGGCTTCCTTCATGAGGCTCATTTCTGCAATCATCAATGAGAATAGCAAAAAGATTGGAAATAAGTGAAACTGTGATGAACAGTGAAAATCTAAACATAAATATTGTATTGCTTTGTGTCATTAATCTTTCAATATTCTGTTGCCTCTAAGTTAGTTTTATGTTTCATCTTTTGCTTCTTCTTCTTTTCTCTTCATTTCTTCCTTCTTTTTACCGTTATTCCTCTTTAATCAACAATCATTTCAGTGGAAAAAGAAGGAAAAAAACTATTCTTTACTATCTTATTGATTATGATATAAAGTTTTGGCGTCAATTTTCTAGTTCTACTCTTTACCTCGACTCTTTATTTGGATTGTTTATTAAGTGTTTCAGTAAGTAGAAGAGCGGAAAGTAAAATTTTTTTGGGAAACTTTTTTTTTCTCTTCAAACATTTTCTCTATTTTATTAGATTTACAAGTTGTGAGATTATCTCGACAAGTTTCTCATCCAATGAACTTTACAACTTTTGAAATGAATCTTTTGCTCTTTTTTCATGTTCAAATTAAATAAACCTTTAAGTCGACGGAAAATCTCTTGAAATTGAATTGGTTATTAATTTGGTGATGTGAGTAATTGAAACTGTAAACTGAAATTGAACAGAAAAAAGAAGTAATTTTACGACGAAGTTTTTTTGCAACAAAACTCATAAAGTGTTGAATTTAATGAAGCCTTTTCCTTAGTTGAATGGGTTAATAATGATCATTGCAAGATTAAACTTTTTTGTGGATACAAAATTGTCCAAACTAAAACGACTTTTGACTTTTTTGTTCCGATTGCAGGTGATCCTTCGCCGAGCATTCGTTGGTGGAAAGGTGGGGACATGATTGACGACACTTATCAAGTTATAAATAATCAAACTGTTGTAAATGAATATATTCTGGAAAATATTGATCGAAATAATTTACTCACCGTTTTAACGTGCCTCGTTTCAAATACCGATTTGATTCCGCCAAAAGAAATCTCAGTTTCTATTGATATGATTCGTAAGTTGACCAAGTATCTTAAAGAATCAAAACTCAAAAACATTTCGATTATAAGCTTGAAATCCGCAAATTTTCCATTCCATTCTGAGAGTTGCCATCAGAATCGAAAAATGTTTCCTTCAAATATTCTCAAAAAATCATTCAGAAAGTTTCAGAAATGCCCTCAGTTTTATATTCATCAATCGAACGAATTTTCGCTAAAATTTTGTTCAAATATTTCGAAGCAAAAAAGGGAAAAGCATTCAAATTTTTAGCTTGAAATTCGAAGTTTTAGATTTCCTTCTGCTTCGAAAAGTTATTTGTCAAGAATTCTCAAAATAATAATCCAGAAAGTTTCTGAAATGCGAAATCGAATGATTTTTTTCTCCAAATTCCCCTCGAATCGATGAAAATTTAAGTACTTTTTGTTTTTTCTGTTTTCTGTAGTTGAGCCTCTCGGTGTCGAACTGTTGTTACCAAGTGATTATCTGCCTGCCAACAAGAAAAGTGACTTAATCTGCTTATCATATGGCTCACGGCCACCTGTTCAAGTGACCTGGTTGAAAGATGATAAGCCATTGAATGCAACATCTACAGAGACTGTTTCAGATGATGGCAATTCAACCGTCAGTCGATATCAATTTATTCCGTCCATTGAAGATAATGGCAAATCTATATCTTGCTCAGTCATAAATTTAAAACTATCAACATCAACGAGTTTACAGGATCAAAATATACTCAATATTCACTGTAAGTTTTTTTGATACTTTGGGAAAAGTCAAATGAAATAGATAATAAAAATTTCATGGCAATAATTTATCGAGAGAAAAAGAAGCATGAAAAAGTAATACAGAAAATAAATTTTGCATTTCACTAATTTTTCCTTCTCTCTTCTCTCTTCATGAAAAAGTTGATTTATATAAATGGTGTTAAAAATGTTGCTTTTTTACTCTTTTTTCACTTTCATGTTGATAAAATGTTTCACTTTCGTTTATTCATTACTTTCATAAATAATGTAATTTATTGATGAACACACATTTTGTTATACTTCTATCTTAAATATTAACCAAAGATTTAAAGAAGCAAAAAAGTGAATCTTAATAACAGTTTATCACGAGAATATAATTCAAGCTTAACAGGCTGACTTAGTTGATAAGCTTTTAATTTGAGTCTTAAAGTCAAGATCGAAAAAAACTCAGTCTAACACCAAAAGAATGCACAAGAAAAATTCGCGCGAAAATTCAGTCAAAGTTACTAATCACTCGAAAAAATAATTTTCTCTGAATTCTTGTTCCAATGATTGACCTCTTTCTCTCGTTACCTTCAGTTGTACCTCAAGTATCAATCGTGTTGGGTGCAAGCCTTCAACTGGACAGTATTCGTGAAAACACTGACGTTTACTTCGAGTGTAACATACGTGCCAATCCATGGGTCAACGAAGTGACTTGGCTTTTCCAAGATACTCCTCTTTACACGGATCCATTGGCAGGAATAATTGTTGCCAACCAATCGTTGGTTCTGCAACGAGTGAAACGCCAGCAAAGAGGATATTATCAGTGTTCAGCCTTCAACAGCCAAGGAACAGGATTTAGTGAAAAAGTTTATCTTAAAATTAACTGTAAGTAAAAGTTGAATCTAATCAGAATATGGCAAAATCTTTCATTCAATCAAATTAACTGCAAGTTCTGCCAAAGAAAACTGATAAATCTCAATTTTGCTCAACAAATAATTATCAAATTGAACAGCAACTTTAATCATAACTTTTCAATTAGATTACCAACTTATGGAATGAAAATTTATTGGTAAAAAAAGTGAGCCAAAGAATATCTGCAAAAACAGAATCGACCATGTAAAGAAAACTCGAATTTTTCAGAACAGTCAATATTTTTCGTTATCTATAACTTTCATTGTTATTTTCCTCTCAATAATAGATAAGGTTAAATCAACAAAAAAACTAGACTTTCAAGATTATCCAAGCTCTAATAATTTTGTGGTTGCAAGTGGTTGAAAGAAAGCGCAAGAACGTTGAAAAGATGAAAAAATTGCAACAAATATAAGGTAAGAAGGAAGTGATTATTGTTTACAAAAGTTCTCAACGTTAAGATGAATATAAAAGTAGAGACAAGAGCACAAGCCTGAAAACCTCAAGACTATAAAGTTGAGCTTCGATTAGAGATTGTCTCTTTTTTTATATAACACAAAAAAGCATAAGAACCATTTCGACTTGGCATGAGAGGGAAAACAAGAGATCCTTTTATTCCCTTCAAGCTAAAAAAATTAGCTTTCGCCATCAACTTCATTTTTTTGTGTTACTTTTATTCTTGCGATAACATAACCTCCAAGTCAAGTGTATAAACTCCCAGATGCTTGTACAAGTTTATCAAATGGGAATTATCAGAATTGCAAGGTTTTGAACAAAAGGGAGAGAAAAGGAGAAGAGAAAAGATTATCAGAAAAAAAAGGAGAAAAAAAGTGTTCAAAGCTTCAAAAAGCCAACAAATTGCCAGCAATTATGATCACTTATCCAACTCATTGATTAGCCATTATTTGCCAATTTCATTTCTTCATTTCTTCATCTTTCCCTGTTTACCATTGCTGAAGCTTTTTTCACACTCTGCGGATCAATTGTGTTTTTTTGTGTTCATTTCATTTAATCAACTGTACATTTCATCAACAATTAGTGGTTGAACAACTTGACCTCACCAAAACTCTTTATCTTTTTCTCCATCATCTCTTTCCATGCTCGCTGACTTGGGTCAAGTTTTCAAGCTTCTCATTGTTTTACCTCAATTTTCTTTATCAACGAAATTGACCCTTTCCTCTCAACAATCAACCGTCGAGTCACAAACAATTAGCTTGATTTCTTTTCGTTTTATCCTCAAATTCTGACAGACTTTTTTTCTTTTCTTTTTTCTTCTGCTTCTTCTTTTCCTCATTCTTTTGGTAACCCAAGCCTCTTTTTTGTATTACCTCAATCCTCAATTGTTATCATTCTCATCATCATCAACTTCACTCTCGTCTTATTTTTTGCTTCTTGGTTCTTGCTTCTTCTTGTTTCAATTATCTTGCTCATCATTCCCATCAATATCAACTTTTCATCTTTATATTTTCATCCTCATCTTTCCTTACTTGATTAATTCAACAGTCACATTGACTGAAAAGGAGCAGAAAATTATCGACTCAAATTAACTTGAGAACAATAAATTACTATCCAAATTGATATCCACAAATTAAAACGTCCAACTAGAGTTACATGCATAATGAGGTGAAGCTTTGAAGCAAGTCAACTTGGCCGAGCAACACTTAGGTTGACTTTGACTTGGTTAGAGAGAGTCGAGTGTAAAATGAAATGTAAAATTTGTTCAACCAAAACTGACAAGAATAAATTGGACCTTTTTGCTAAGTTGAAACATTCATCTGACAAGAGTTGAACGTTCACCTCTTCCTTGTTGAATGTGAATAATGAAAATGGGAAAACCCAAAGGTAACAAGTGAAAATGGTTCAAGAAAGAAACAAAAGTAAATTCCATAAGATTTAAATTCCCATGCGCATCGCCTTTTTTATCCATTGTTATAATACTAATGTCATTAATAAGTTGATATAATAAATGTCAACAGATATTATATAACATTGACTTTACTGGCAAAAGTTTTTTTCTCTCTGCTCAACACCATCAACACAATGTTCACTGTTCGCCTTTCGTTTCTTCCTTTTCCAGTTTTCCATCATTTGTTTCATTTGGCAGAAGAAGAGAAAAATAAATAAATAAATTGGTAATATTATACTCACTGAGGTTATCTAAATGAACATATCTTATATCTAAATTCTGTTAAGATGAATGTCATTCCAGCTCATTCTATTGACGCTAATGGATCAATGTGAGGATAAAAAATAGTGAAATAGGAAACACAATCAGACGGAAACGAATAATTTTCCCAAAAAACAACATCAACTCGTTGTCGATTGATGCTCTTGTAATTATTCATAATGAAAAATTATATTCTTTTCAAACTTTCTTCGACTTTTCCAAATTCAAATTTTTCATCGAAGTATTCAATTTTCACTCATTTACTCAACTTCAAACCTTAAGTCGCTTTTCAAAATCACTATTCAAGAAGACACAAAACTCTTGATTGACTTTTGTGATCGATTGAAGCGGATGTCGGAATTTTCTGTGCGCAAAAATGTTCTAAGATGTTCGAAGTTTTGATTTTCTTTTCTTTCTTTTTCATTCAATTTCATGTGTCTCTACACTTTTGTTCAGAGGTTGAATAGAAGAGGATAAAAGTGGAAACAAATGCTGAATGAATGACCACAAAAATGAATAGTTAAACAATTTTCCGTATTGATAGATGAACAAGCAAAGAGATTATCATTGAACAATCAATAAAATGAAAAAAAGTCTTAACATTGAATGAACTTTTCCATTTTATTTACAAAATTTTCTTCCGTTATTCAGTCATTGAACAGTAAAATATTGTAAAGCAAACAAAACAAACAATTGAGTAAATGGTGAGTCGAAATGATCGAGTTATTGATGTTTCTTTCTTTTCCCTCTTTTACTGGACCAATATTATTACGATTATCATTCTGTTGCTCAGGTTTACCATTTGCTTATCTTTTCTTACCTCAACTTATCGAGTTCACTCTTTTTCCCTCTTCTTCTTCTTTCT
Organism: Tetranychus urticae; assembly: GCF_039701765.1. Taxonomy (NCBI): domain Eukaryota; kingdom Metazoa; phylum Arthropoda; class Arachnida; order Trombidiformes; family Tetranychidae; genus Tetranychus; species Tetranychus urticae. Next base: position 14,468,016 of record NC_142958.1, on the reverse strand, counting down.
CTATTCTTCCCTGTCAATATTATTATTTGATTTGCCTTCACTTTTTGCCTCTTCCTGGTCAATCAATTACCGGACACAAGCAGCACAATGTGGTCTTACAAGTATCAACATTATATGGTTACCTTTGATTCTGCCAAGATAATGTCTGACAAATGATCCTCTTCCAAATACAAATAAAAATCAGAAAAAAAGAGCCAAAAAATAGCAATGAAATAGGAGCCAGGAAAGAAAAAAGAAGAACCTCAAAAATTCCAATTGAATACCTTTTCTAATAGTACCTCAACCTTCAGAGTTTTCATTATTTAACCAGACTTTTCTTTCCTTCCTTTCTGTCAATCCCAATTTTTTCTTTACCCTTTGCAACCTTTTCTCGTTCAATTCTGTAACCTTATTAACGCAAATTAATCTTCAAACTAATCACATATTTTCATTGCTGCTTTTGCACCTTTTCAATCCCATTACACTTTCATTGATTGTTCAACTTTTCAGAGTTTAAATTGCATTTTAAAGTTGCTTTCAAATGCTCGAGTATTCAATCGGTTAAGGGCAAACATTTTGTTGTTGATTTGGGTGATTAAATGATAAATGAAATGAAAATTGAAAACATTTTACTTTCAATTCAAATTGAATCAAGTTACATTAAGATTTGCCACTCAAATTTAATACTTCTATTAGCGAATTAAATTGTTTTGTTAACTTTTATTCCAATTGTTTGCACAAGAAAATATTCCAAACCTTCAACAGGAATCCAAAAAACCCTTTAAACCGATCTACTTTTAATTTTATTCATTTAACTATCGATCAGATATGACTTCAGTAAAACGGATTGCTAATAAAACTTCTGATCGAAAACATTACTTAACTTATAAAGATCTTATTTTCGGTTAGAGCTAATTTAAAGTGATGTTCATCACAAGTTAACATCAAGCCGATGCAAAACTACTTGTAACATCAGGTTCCATATCGTGTGATAGAAGACATTAGAGTGACTATGGAGTGAACTTGAGATTCTACTTCAGTTTTGAGCTCTTGAGACAAAACGAATAGCATCATTGGAAGTAAGACTTGAGCATGGATACAATTCGCTGAATGTTGCAAGAGATCGTTCTAAGGTCGTTGAGGTTTCAATGTTATTTCTGCAAGTTGTGATCGAAAACCTTTGTCGTTGGAGTTTCTTTAAATCGTGTAATGGATACGATTCAATGTTGTTTACCTTTGATATTGCAGCTGGAAGAAGCTGAATGTTTCAAATGTTTCAAAATGTAGCATGAAATAGTTATTTGCAGTTGCTTTGCTTTCGATATATTTTTAGATATTCACTCATTGAAAACCAATAGTTTAATAAAATGCATTTCTGTTGACTTTTTGTTCAAACTGATTCCCTTTTTTCGACTTTTGTCCTCAAAAATAGACATAACAAAAATATGTCAATGTTAAATCAAGCATTGACCTGCAAGTTATGCTGTTAAGAGTAAGCAAAGGGCCAAAAGTATTTTCTTTGCCTTCCATCTCTGCCTTTGGTTTAACTGGAAAGCAAAGGCTTATTTCCAGTCTAGTGAATCAAAAATCTCATTTCAATCGTCTGGAAACAGATGAAATGGAGGAAAACATCTTCACCGGATCAAAACTGAATCTTTGCTTCTTTCATCATCTTCATTATATTAATGCTGCTTCGTTTTTTGACACACTCTACATTCAGTTTGTTTAGTCGTTTCTTTTTCTTCTGTGATTATGTATAAATTGTAGCAAATGACCACTTAAATGACCATTGATTTGGTATAATAATAAAGCATATGATTGACTCGGAAACATGGAAAGAATAGGAAAAATATTCTCAGTCGTTTAGCGAAAGATAATTTTCTGTAAACATAAACATTTATCATCACCTATTGTCATCACCATCATCAACATCATCATGAAATCTAATGGAATAATCTATAGTTAAACAATATTATTTCCAGCGGAATGACAAGAACGACCTTTTTTTATTGCTCACCCATTCAGATGAGAAGACATCAATCATTGATCATTTTTCAATCTTGAAATGTCAAAATTGAAAAGCACATGCAAGGGAAACGAAAACTTCAAAAGATACAGTTCAAAAAAGAATCTCAAGTTGTGTACAAAATCACGCGAAAATGCTCAAAATAAACTACGCGCAATTCGCAGTCTTTTTACTGGCGTAAAGTGAATGTTTGAAGCCGATGAAAATCCATCAAGACCGTCTTTTTGTGAATCACTGACTTCTTTCATCGTTTTCTCTTACTGATCTGTGTGGATAAATTATGGTACCATAAAAGTAGCATAATTTATCTACACAGGTTACAACCATAAGCTCTCTTAATGAGTGACTGAACTGCTAATACTAACGATTTGATAGAAGCCTCGTTTCACGGTTTCTAAGCTCGTCAACTAAAAATGTTACAACTAATTACTTCTGTGCTATAATGCTGGACATCGATCAAAGATCAATGTATTATAAGACTCAATGCTATATTCAGTTGTTTGTACTAGTCATTTGAATTTTATCCAAATATTACGTCTCAAGAATCACAAAACAAATGGAAACTTCAACAGAGCTCAAAGATGTTAGAACTTTTTACTAAATTTTCTCCGAATATACCTAAAGTGACACTTTGCTCATTTGCAAGCTCAATTCAATTGTGCAGCATTGCTTGAAAAGCATTTGATCTTCATTATTAGTACTGTTCAAATCTATTCATTTTAGGATAAATGGTCGTTGAAAGAGTAAGTTATTCAGACATTCATCATTTAAATTGACATGGAAGCCAACATTTGCAGTATTATTTTACATTTTGAAGTGAAAATTCTCTGGCATTTCAGATCTTTCAATTCGGTGAACAGTAATTCGACTCCGTTTGTTGAAATGCTGGGCATAAGAACACTAAATAAGTCGAAAGTTTCTAATTCTCTCTGGAAGATCTGTTTCATGAGATCGATTATCACTATCTATAGGATAAACGTGAAAAAGATTAAATCGCAAAGGAAGAAAGAAAAGGCAAAGAACTAAAATGAGATGGACAAAGCCAATGAGAATATTTTCTTCTTTTCCAAGTGAAGCAAAGAATTACAAGTAATGGAGAAGAAGATGGATTTGAGGAGAAAATCTCATGAACAATAACGATGATAAACATTGATATAGCAGAAAAAAAGGAGGAACGAAGGAAGCAAGAGAAAAAAATAAGAAGAGAATCAATGAGAAGAAACAAAAAAAAGTTGTAAGTCTGGACACTTTTTTGCTGTCCATTCTTGGTTGTGTCCATCAAATGAATGGGTCAATGATTAACCCAAACTTTAATCCAATACACAGTAAATAGGATCAAAAAATGATTACTTTTTTCAAATTCATTTTCTCACCTACAATAAAGTCCACTTGAAAGATTTGCTTTTCTCAAAATAAACATCAGATTGTTGATTCACTAACACTGAGCAAAAAAAGAATCCAAACTTCATGAGAAACAAAACTCAATCTGAACGAATCAAAAGTTTGAATCCAATCAAAGATGAATACAAAGAGTTGATGAATGTTTCATTTTGAAACATTTCAAATTGAATAACAGACAATTCAACAGATTTCATTTTCCCTTCAAAACTCATGGGAAACATTTCAATAGAAGTTAGAGAAACAATGAAAAGTAGTAAAAATTGACTTGAAAATGAAGGAAAGCGTTTCAATGATAATCAAAGCATTATCCAGAATTAAATATCCAACATTGAATTTCCACCTCAACATTTTTCCATTTCTTTTTCATCTTTTTTCTCAACATTTTCTTACTGAAACTCACATTTTCTCATGATACTCTTGCATGATATGAAGCTTCGATATCATTAAAAAAAACTTCTTTTCACAGTAAATCGATAACAAGCAAAAATGAATTTCTCGAAAAACTCTTTTTTTCTCTTCACCTCCCAACTTGTTATACATTTTTTTGTCTGTAATTTTCATTCTTCATTCCAAGTCCAAAATGTATCGATTTCGTATCAATAGTTTTTATCAACATTTTTTTCTCGCCACTCTTGCCTTTATTCATTTTCGTTAGCACTTCCTTCAGAATGTCATTTCCGTTTCAGATTCCAACATTTTTCTTTTTCCTCATTCTCCCATCAAACAGTACCAATAGTTTTTTCATTTTTCATCACTTTTCATGTTCGTTTTTTTCACTCATTTTCATCCTTTTTTGCTTCTCTCTCTCTTCATCTTTGCCTTCAATATTGAAAGAGACAATCTTGTTTTACTCTCTTTTTTGTTCTGACAAAAACTTTTTTTTTCCTCTTCTTTTCAATTCTCATCTTTTTTACAGATTTTTTTCTCATCCTTTTTCTTCTTTTTGCAATTCACTTTTCTCCAATTCTTGCCTTGTTTGCTTCATTTCACTTTCACTCCCTTGTACCAGTCCATTATCATTTGGTATCAGAATTTATCAAATAAAGGAAAGTTGCGAGAAGAAGAAAAAGTTATCATTATTGGGTGAAAAGAAGTAGATGAAAAATAAACCAACTTAGAACTTTGTGATTGGCCTTTTGGAGTGTAGCCAAATTGGCTTTTATATAAATAATAAAAAAACGAAGAGAAATGATAAACACCTTTTACAATTTGTCAATAACTCAAGGTAACTCAGGTACAAATTAACTTATCAATTTGGAAGAGAGCAAAAAGGGATTTGAAGGAAAAACTTGACAAATTGAGAAATAATTTGCTTCATTGAGAGTGCCAATCATTTTTCAACATTTAACTTGCTTTTCCCTTTCAATCGCCAATTATTCATTCCCTAATCAACTTCTGGAGTTGCGCTTATTTAACAAGCTTATTGGATTGGTTTCATGATACATGATGATTGCCTTTTGTATTTGCATCGCTTTCTTTTACTATTGATTTATTCAAACTATTGATCTGACAAATTGGAGAAACCAATGATGAACAGCTTTCCTTTCAGTTCAATGGTAATTCTAATAGATTGAACTTTCATTGATTTCAAAGTGATTTTTGCCTGGTAATCATTGTTTCCCGTTCCATTGGAATTAAATGATGAAAAATTCTGAAACAAAACAGTCATGAGAACAAGTATTAGTTTCATTGGCCACAAAGCCTATTGGTTACACAAATTTATTCAATAGTTTTTCCTTCTAATCACTTGCTGTTCGAAGTGCTAAAAGTGAAAAATTCAAATAATGAGACTTATAACTTTTAAATGATTGATGATCGAAATTTAGTTGCATCGTTAAGAGGGAATAAACTAGCAGAAGTGAGTTACATTTCTTCGTAGTTTTCCACTAGTGAATTTCCATAGTCATTTGAAGCAGAATAATCCACTGGAACAGAATCATACTTCTAGCAAATGACATCCACAGGCAAAGCAGGGAAAATAAGCAACCTTCAGTGCAATATTCTGGATCCTTAGACCATGTTGCTGTTCAAGGTCTGATCCAATGTTACCATCTTATTTACTTGATCGTGGCCTAATGCCAGCTTGTCTCTAGTTTCCTCGTCAGGAATGCTTCCTGATACAGTATGGTTGTGATCTGCACAATTTACTGGACAAATTTCATGTCTTAGCTTGCAAATAACTCTCAACTAAAGACTTTTAAGGAACTCGTTATTTTCGAGTGAACTAAATCGGAACTCGCTATACACAAGTGTAAGACCTCAACTAAATTTGATAGAACGTTCATGGTGCTTTTATTGTGGCTCTAAACTTAATAGTTCAGAAAAGTTAAAAGGATTCTCTGCGAGTTTATCTGAATTAAGACTGTGGACCCAAAAGTGATGCTCACGAAGAAATATCTCTTTCAGCAAAATGATGCTTGTTTTTATAAGATGCCAGCTACAGTAAAATGTTACAGTTGTCGAGTTAATCAAACTAAAGAAACACTCCGAAGAATTAAAACTTTAGATGCAATTAAAAAGTAATAAGTTTATGTTAAATATAATATCATAAGTCAAACTGGCCCAAGTACAGTTTCCAAGAATTGCCAGGCAATTTGACCATGTGTATCACGGCTAACGAAAATAGCAAACTATTCATTTTCATACCAAAGCAAACTACCGACTATCAGCTTCGTTGAAAATTTCAATACTAAACTGAAACTCGAGCCATCATGCATTTCGTATTCGACGAAATTTTTAACCGAATCATACTTGGACCTTTTCAAGTTGGTTTAGTCGTAAAATGCAAACATTAAAGATCTAACTTTTATGGAAAATTACAAAGTACACTTCGAACAAGTTTAATGTTTAAAAATAGCGAAAGCAAACTTTCATAAAATGGTTAGATGGTCTATTCACTCAACTGCCAAATGGTTGTTCCAACGCTTTAAAATCTTGGCCTTAAATATATTCATTTTGGCCTTTATAATGGTTTTTCCTCTCTCAACTCATCTTCATTTTTTCCCTTCAATTGTTGTGACTTGATTGAAGAAGGATGGAAAAAGTCGAGAAGGAAAAAAAACGAGAAACTAGAGCAAAATAAAGTCATCAGAATATGTTATCAACAATATTCTTTCAATTCAAAATATTTCTTCTCATAATTTGATGAGAAATGTCATGTCCATGGTTATAGTCTCATTTATTTTCCAACATTGAGAAACTCGACTCAATCAATTTTTAAAGTTGAACCAAAGTGATCATTCAAAGAGAGCAAAAAGTAAATTGACCCAAGAATTTTGAAAAGGATTCCCACTCTCGATTCTCTGAATTTGGAATAAACAGTAAACTTGGAATAACAAGTAAAACTTGATTTAATCTGGAGCAAAATATTCTTCAACTTTTTTTACTCATGAAAATTTCTTCACTTTACAAATGAAAAGGCAGAGTTGATCATGATATTAAACTCGATGATGAACTTATTGAGAAATGAAAAGATGATCAGAAAACAGATTTTACTATTGAATTTCCCTTCCATTCGCTTCATGCTTTGACTGATTGTTTTTTTATTAAAAAAAGTGAATGAAAAAGAAGAGTAAAAAAAAGTTTCGTATTTTTTTCTGAACTTTTATTTAGTTTGATTTTGTTTCATTATTAATAATGAAATAATGGCAAAGAAAATGAAGCGAGAAAAAAAGGCAAAAAAATTGATTGAATGATGAAGTGTAAGTGAATTTTAAATTGGCTGATACATTTATTTTGACATTTGAAAGATTATAATTTACTATGAAAATGGATCAATGAACAAGTGAAGACAATGAAGGCGAAACATGACTAAACAGTTGGAATCATCAAAATGACAAACTCGATATTGATCATCATTATCTTTCGAGTTTCCCTCGAACCTTTATTTTGACAATTTGAATGTTGGTAAAGTGAAAAATTATGAATATTGTTACAAGGCTGAAAGCAAGTCAAAGTAAAATGTTAAACAAACGTATTAAAGCTCAAATAAACAGAAGAATCAAGTGAGCGAAAAAATAAAGAATATCGTTTTCTGTCTTTTGTTTATAAAGTGATGAATGAAAAGAAATGGAAAGTTAACATGTAATATCATTTCAATTCTGACTCTTTTTTTCTTCTTTTACTTTTTTTCTTCTTCTTTTTTTGGAAGCTTCTTTTTGCTCCTTTTATAAACATTTTGTGTGCTTGATTCTGTGTGCATGATGATGAATCTAGAAATGATGTTCAAGAAAAACAAATGGAATTGACCCAATAAAAATGATATAATTTGATTGAATAAAAGATAAGTAATGGAATGAAATTGATTTATTGGAAAGTACAGAGGATGAAATGAAAAATAGCTCAAGAGCAATGACTTGAGAATGCATTATTATTGCTCAAAAGGTTCATCTTTTATCACAATCTATCATGTAGATTGGTAGTTGATAGAGAAGAAGAGAAAAAAGATTCAATTTCAATTAAAGGGTTAAAGAGTGTGACAAGGGAAAATCTGTTACTCTGTTGATTCAATATTTTCTGAATAATTGTGGAATCGAGTTTTCTCATGAAGTCGTAAAATGAATTAGCTTTGAATTTTATTCAATTACGAGCAACTTAAAAATTTGTTCAACTTGTTAATGAAAGAATTCAAAATTGAAATCCAAATCCAACAAAACTTGTTTCAAAAGACATGATAATGAAAGTTTGGAGTTCGATATTCAATTTCAGCTCATTTTTATTTATCATTTCAGCTTCGATATGCAATTTCGTTGAGGAAAATAATTTTTTGATCGAAAATTTGAAATCTTTTTCTAAACTCGGAATTTCGAGTTGAAAGGTTCATCTTTCATTTGTTTCATTTTTTCGTTTTAAAATCGTTCATCTTGTTTCAGGTTTTCAAATTTGAAAAATTTCTTGTTCCTTCATCTTCAAAGTCAATTGATTGATTGTTTTGCATTTTAAAGTTTTTTGTACTCTCAATGGTTTACTTTAGTCTATTTCAATTCTTTATCGATAACTTTTCATGCTGAATCATTATTTTCTTGTTGTCTTTCTCATCATTAATCTCATTGGTCAACCTCATCTGTGGATAAACTGTTTCAAAGTCAACCCATGTAACCCCATGCATGGCGGTTCAAATTGATCATGGCAGTTGAATCTATCCAATTTGACATCACTCCAGTGAATCTGTTTTCATCGTAACTGATCAAAATATTGTGTTCAAAAGTAAACCTCTTTTTTCCTCTCTTGTCTCTAAACACATCTTGTTAACTCACCTTGTTGTGAATAACCTTTAAACTATTTTCCCTCTTTAAGAGAGCAACCTTGTCTCTTGCCATGTAAAATTCAATTTTCAACCTTTTCCTCACAGAATCTTGTCGCATTATCTCAAACTTTATTCAATTTTTTTGCAAAAAGATTCGGTAAAGTGAAATGACTTTATGCATTATATTTTCTCGATTCTTTCAATAGCAATTTGGAATCGGCTTAATGGCTAGGATAAAACTGTGGTTAAGTTTACTAATTATGAAAAAAGAGGAAGAAGCACTTCATGAGACTAAATACCTGAAATTTATTCAATTATCTTAACACAATTTCCACTTCTTGTTCAATGGAAGGATAACATTTTTCCCTTTTTTTCATTTTCACTTTGCTGCTTGATTTTGGTTAGCTTTTTTCTCCCTGGCTTCGTCTTGATGGTTTCTTCCTTTTTTTCAGCAAATGCTTTTCCTTTCCAATTAGCCATTCAACTCATGATTTGACATGAAAAAGAAGCAAAATTAACGGATAATTGACTCTGAATAAGATTTGTAACTTTTCCATGAGTAACCAAATAAATCGGACACGAGATTCTAATGTATTCGCAAGTTATTTCCTTTGCCCCTGACACTTTGTATTTTTGTATGAAAAACGACTTGATAAGCTTTCAGTGAAATATGGTGAAATTGAGAGATGAGCATTGGAGGTTGAAAACCAAGAATCTTAGAAAATATAAGGAAAAGCTTCTTAATTTTCACTTTTTAAAAACAGAGCTCAGGCTCGATTCTCAATATTGACTTGTAATGAGATCTATCGGAACATTTTGCGAATAATTATGAGTGTTTCACTATTCTATTCATCTATTCTAACGTAATTCCCACTACGATTAGTCATTGTTTATTTGAAACTATTAAAGTCTTAATGAGTTATGATCATTCAACTAAATAGCACTGAATTAAGTCCAATTGATAAGACGATAAACAATGACACGCATTGTACTAGCGATTGGTCTATCCTTTTCAGTATGAGGCCAGAAATGTTTGAAACTTGCTGCTAAATATGTTTAAACACCATTCAGACTTTAAATTTGCATTTTATCCTTGAAGTTGATAGTTATTAGAGTGGTTGAGTCTAATTAGCTGAAATTATGTAGTCAAGCTTGACTTTCAGCAAGATCATCAGAGCTCTAATCATTTTCTTTATTTGGATCACCTTAGTTTTAGGCAAACAGTGAGTAATATCAGTATAAAGTTTTACCTCTGCATTCATCACAGTTTACATCTTTTTACTAGCTTCCGAATCACTCTAGACAAAATTATTTCATACCAATGAAAATGAAATCCTAAATTTTAAAAGCTTATTTTCACCATTCTAGCCATATCGATTTTTGGCCTGGCTTAAGCTTATTAATCTAACAGGTTAACCTGTCATCTGCTGAAATAGAAAAATCTAAGGAACAGATTCAAGTAACCAATATGTGAAGATTCGATCTTTAATGAAAATTTTTAACTTTCATTAATCTGTTTTTTATTTTCATCGCGAATTTAAAGATGAACAAACAATTAATGTATCTCATTATACAGTTTTCCTTTATTTCCTTCAGACTATTATTAGTCATTTGTTTTTTCAACAGAATGATGATCAAACTATTCAAATGATAGAGGATCTGCTGACTTTCCTGAAAGTCAAGCTTTGAAAGACACGTGTGATCTACTCTTAACCAACTTTACATGCAAACAAAAATATAAGGTTAAAAGTTTTAATGATGTGTACCTTTCTTGATCTCGAACCAAAACTCAATCAATGGCACTAAACGGTTATTAATAATCAGTACAATAAGCATCCAAGTTACTACTCGACTATCAACTCGAGCCATTTGGATAAAGTATTTATTTTAATGCTACAATGTTTCGCTTTTGGCAATTTTGATTGGATAGCACAATATTCTTGTGCATTTAAATTTTGGACACCCTTATTGGACTAATATTTTCATTTGCACTTCTTTACTGTTACTTTGTTACGAATTTTATTCTAATGAATCAACAGTTGAATGGCAAATTAAATCAATTGAAATGAAAATTCCGAATCGCAGTGTTTTTTCTCATGAAAAGTGTTTATTAAAAAAAAGCAAAGTAAAACTGATTTTACTGCTGATGGCAATGAGGAGCAAGATACTCAATGGGTGAGTATAGCTTGAATCAGATGCAAATGCTTTTGTCATTGTCAAGGATAAATTTCAACATTTTTCATTATGATAATTTCATCTCAACGTTTTCTTGTCAAAATTAAAATGAAAAGTTGTTCTTGTCTAAACAGGTTGAAAGGGAAGGTACAAAAGCAAAGTCAAGATTACATTGATTGTTGATTAAATTTGCAAGCTAATTTTGAGGTAAAGCAACATGATCATGAAGAGAAGAAAAACCAAATTCACAAGAATTTTTCTTGACAAACAAAAGAGCATTTTATGCAAGAAAAGCAAATCTTTTCCTGTTTTCTTCATTTCATCGTGAAATATCATTTCAGGTCAATGATTTACCTTTTATCCTTTCCTGTTAAAGGTAGAGAGAGCAAGGAAAGAATGGTAAAATTATCATCATTTTGCATCAACAAATTTTACTTTTCGTTTCTTATTGTTTGTCAAATTTTTTCATCCAAACGTTTGTTTCAAGTGGTTAAACGTTATTCCAAGTAATTGAATCCTTTTTTCGCAGTTGAACATTTATTAGAATCATCTTTATTTTCCAGAAGTTTTTAAAATCTCTATTTCAATATTTATGTTTGAAACTTTTTTTTCTTGCCTTTCCTTCTGAACTTAGGAAAATGAATTTCTTTTGAGTTGTAATCGTTGATGAATTTCGATATAATTATTGTTAGCATTGGATGAAATCGTTGGAATCAGTTGCAAGGAATTGGGTGCAAAGAAAAGTGAAAATCTATATTGGATAAGAAGATGAAAGCTTTGAGAATTTATTGATAAGTGAAAATGATGATAAATGATGAAATGGATGATGAAATGTACGTGCTTGGAATCGTAGTTGTTTCCTTCATTCAGAGACTAAAGATTAAATAATGAAACGAAGAAAAAATAAAAGAAAAAGAAATGACAAAGAAAACATATTTTATAGCTAAAAACGCTGCCCAAGATGGATGAGCTTTTCATTCTTCCTTTCGCCAGTTCAAATTCAGTGTATGATCTTTTTTTGATAATCATTTTGATCTCTTCTTTTCTCATCAATAAAATCATTTGTAGTAATTTCCATGTCAAGAACGAAATATATTTACCTTCAAAGTCATCTAAAGTTAAAGTTTTCCTAGGAAAATGTATTAGCGAAAAAATCACAAATGGATATTGTTGGCCGAAATAAAAGAACTCGCTAAAGAGCCCAAAGTAAATAGTATTTCAAGATTTAGTTCAAGATCACCGAGCGGTCAAAGGTATACACTGCAAGGACTCATGATTTAAAACAATCTCAAACTAAATGAGGAATAATAATGAGACCTAAACTACTTATGAGAACTCGCGTTAATCATTTTGAAGACGAGTGTTAGTTTCATCGGATGTAACTAAAGAGCCCCTAATGCTGTACAGTTTAAACTCGTGAATGTAAATTTTCAGAGTATTATGCTAAACAGTGCATTAGTTAAAAGTTTGACAAAATAATTTGTTCAGTTTCAAAGCGTAGTTTTTGATTTCTCAAGACTCCGGGCTATAACTTCATAATTTAGCCTCCTGTGCATCGTGAGCTAGACTCTAAAAACCACTAAGACTCCGCTCAAAGTTGAAAAAATTTAGTAGTTAAACCACTCGATATGAACTCGAGGGCAAAGCCCGGTTGTTTTATCTCATGCTTTCGAGTTGAATCAATATGTTGGAGGTAACCAGTATTTACCCAAATGATTGCATAAACTGGAACTGTTTTGAAGTTGGTCAACTTGATAGTTCACTAACAAGCATAAACTAAGCACAGTTCGCTCTAAAGACAATGATAAAGAGAGTGATTAGACCTGATAAAAAAGTCACTTTTTTGTATGTAAAGGCATAACTGATAACCCAAAATGAAAACAAGAACCATTGAAAGCAATGGAAAAGCCATTTGTTTTGAAAATTAAGTGATGAGATTAGATTACACATCAGTTAAACCACATAAGTTGTAAGATAAAGTCCTCGAGCTTCGCCTTCGAGTTTATATCTCATATCTTCTCGATGCAGTGCCCAAGCCATTACTTACCTTATCATTTCGGTGGTTACAGGTAAGAAAAGTTGTAACCCCATATCTTTCCACAAAAAAGCTAAATTTTTGTAATTTTCTAAATGATTTGAGTAAAGCTCTTGAAATTGAAAAATAATTAGAATCCCAGTCTTTATCATAATTGTTCAAATAAATGGCTTTCTGACTTTTTTCATAATATATCGCATAATAAATTTACAAAATAAATGAATTATTATCTTGAAACAATAAAGAGGTTTTAGATGAGATAAATTAAATTAAATTTGGCGAGTTGAATGATGAAAGGCAAATAAAGATTAATGACATTCATTGAAATAAATTGCCTTCCATTGATTGATCTGTTTAAAGAGAAGGGAAACAAAAGTTGCCAAAAACTGAACTCAATTTATCTGTGCAACAAACTTGTGATTTGCATAATTGAAAATTAATATTGTATTCATGTTTTTACCTTTTTCCCGATGTAAAAACATTTTACTCTGACATTTATCATGGAAATGTTCAATTTGCAAGCAAGTTGAAAAAGGTAGCAAAAAACATATCCATCTGAAATGTTCATTAGTGGACACAATTATGTAAATTATCATCCATCAACAGTTTATACAGTTAAATGGAATGAAATGAAATCATGTGAAAATAATGCAAAGTAAAGAGGAGCTGTAATGAACCAGACAAAGCAGTAGAAGCAAAAAAGTGTTGCAAAATTCATAGACACCTGTCAGCTTTACAAGAGATAACTTTTTTTTCCCTGAAAAAAACTTGTAAACTAAATAAATCACAAAATGCTTGCATTTCTTGTTCCCTTTACTTACATTACAAGTTCATTTTTCACATTCAACTTTATACTTCAACTTTGGATATTATCATTATTGTTTACAACAACTTTTTTCTTGCCTTTTTTTCTGCATTTCACCTTTTTGCATTTTCACCCAAAAATGAATCAAGCGCGAACAAAATGGTGATAAATTTCTTCTCACATTGGAAGCTACTGATTTATCGTTTCCATGGTTATCAATGGAAAATGTTGATGTGCACTTTTCTTTTTCGTTTTTTTCTGCTCTTCTCTTTTTCTCTGCTTCTGCTTTGTTTTCATTTTCTGCCTACCTTGGTGAAATATTATTACTCAGATAAAGCATTTCAAGAAGAATGGATCAAGATTGAAGATGAAGATGAATATGCAGTGAGAGAGAGAGAAAAGGTTCTTTGATTTTCTCTTCTTCTTCTCTTACACTATTATTCGTGTTTTCACTTGCAAGGCTTGACTCTATTTGTGATAAAAACATTGACTCTTGACTTTTTCTTGTCAAAAAAGATGATTTCTGATGAATCAAAGATGAATTGAAGTTGTGGCCAGTGATGTGAAAGTAAAAGGTAAAAGTGAAAAAGCACACTTTTACTGCATTCCAAACATTTTCACAATCAGATTGTTTGCAGGGTCAAAGTAAATAAATGACGAGTTTGTTTTTCGGTGTAATCAGTTGAACTAAATCTTATAGTGAATCATTTGATTCCAAACAATTGATTTGCAAGATGAAGTTACCGTGAAAGAAGAAAAATTTTTCTTCTCTTATTACAGGTAAATATGGTGACAATTATGTGAAGAGGTGAAAATTTTTGGCGAAGATGAAAGTTTGCAGAAAACTTGTGAACCTGACGATTGAGAAATGAGCATGTTTTGGTTTTTCGTCGATGATGATGATGATTTTAATCCAATATTACAACATTTCATGGTAAAAGTGAGTGTCTGTGTTAAACGAGGGTAAAATGAAAGAATTGAATTTTCGTTGGTTTGACATGAAAAGGAAAATACATAATTCTTTTCTAGTCTTCTGTGCAAGACATGAAGGAATGTGAAGATTGATATCAATCATTTAATTGACAAATGACCACTTTTATGTTGAACAAATTTCCTTTCCAAGTCCATCCTTTTCTTGGTAACTTATAACTATCCAAGCAAAACTGTTGGCAACACAAAAAATGATAACCTTTGAATGGGAATAAAAAGAAGTTGCTTTCAGGTCATTTCATTGTCTAACTTTTCATTTGCTTCACTTTATGTTCAAAAGCTTTTTGCTTCCTTCATGTTTACCTTGTTGGATTTGAGCTGTTTGATCAACTTTGAAAGGTTCTTCTCGAACAGAATGTCCATTCAAATGTATCGTTAATGGTCAACAGTAGAATCTCATCCAACTTTTTTTTCGCAAATAAAGTTTTCTACTTTCCATCGGCTGGTTCATTATTCTCCACACCAATCGGCAAAGTTTCGTGTGTTCTTGCAGCAGAACGTTACATCGAAAGAAAAAAACTTTTGTCATAATTAGGCAGCAATAGAATTCCAAATTTCGCTCGATTTCAAACTTCGATTTTTAGGCGCACAACTGACTGTGTCACTTCTGGAAAAGAATGTGCCAAAAGAAGAAAATTTTGAATTCGTAACTAGCAAAGTCACTAGAATTTTGGAAAATTTGGTGAGAAAAATGTTGTCAAAACTCGACTCTTTTATTGATTTACTTTTTTCAGACAACTGTTGCTCTCTCTTTTAGGTTCGAGTTTTGGAAATTGTTACCAAATTCATCGATCCAAGTAAACTTTCTAATTGAAGCATTTCTTTAAACGAAAATTGCATCCAATCACAGCTCACAATGACACAGAAAATTGCTCAGCACATCATGAAATTGACTCATTAATCGTAACTTTTTGCTCATTATTTTACGCCGGTTCATTGCTATGTGATGCAAAAGATCGTAATTAAATTAAAACTAGACATTTACGGTGAAATGAATTCTCCCGAGTTTTCATTTTAATCTCGTAAAAACTCGAAATTTGAGCAAATTTTTCTTCTTCTCCCTTTAAGTGCATATTCATTCTAAATTTTGCGATTTGAAACTTTGAATAACCTAAGCAGAGGAAATGTATTGATGGTCACTTAGAAAATGGGAAAATCACTCAAAATGGAAAAAAATGTTTTTTCTCTCTTTTCTCAAAATTTTTGCTTCACCATTTCATCTCAACTTGTTTTTCAGTTTTGCAACAATCAATAGATGATAATGGAAAAGCGATTCTCTTGAAACATTAGCAATTTAATGGTCAAACCAACAAAACTTTTCAATCAATTTTGTAATCGAAAAGAATAGCGAATTGAAACTTTTCCATATTGAATAATATTTCAACATTACCTGAATGGTTTTCACTGTTTTTTCTTTATTCGCTCCAACATTTCATTCTATTAAATATCAAATTGAAATCAATATATAAAAATAGATAATAAATTTAGGTTCAATACGATTTCCTTCTACATGCAAAAAGAAAACGAAATATTCTGAACTTCTCAAATCTCCTTGATATTCATATTTTTCCCTCCCAGTTTGGATTTATTTTTGGCGCATTTTCTTTTTCTCTTCTTTTTCCCTTCCAAATTTGTTTTCATTTTTGCATTTTCCCTCATCAATTTCATGTAATAAGAATGGAAAACACACAAAGAGAATGAAAAAGATAACTCAAATGGTAACGAGTATTATCAATAAACAAGAATAAGTTAAGCTTGAAATAATGATAATAATAAAATGTTGTTTAACCAAAATCTTGAGAAAACCTTTTCTTCTTCTTTACATTAAATGTTCACCAATTTGTTATTTTGCTTGTTCAACAATTTGATTGTTGTTCTGAATAAACTTGAACAACATGATAAGGTAAACTTGATGGAAACCAATATTTCTGTTTAAACTGTTGAATTCGAGATAAAACATGAAACATTTTCTTTAAAAGAAGAACACCAAAAATTCGAGTTTTCAAAGTTAATACAAAGGTAAACAGAAATGCAAAATTTCTACATTTTCCTTTCATCTACGGAAATGAATAAACATAATTTAGGTTCACCAAAGTTATTCATTTGTCGAAAATTGTGTCGAATGTTGATTCTGTTTTTTTTCAGATGAACATTTTCTTCTCACCAAACTTGTGTTAATTGGTTGCAACTGAGTTGCCTTTTAATTACAAATGTTGAACTTTTGCCTTTCATTGCAAGCAAACAGTTCAATCAATGTTTATCAGACAAGACAAAATAAACACTCTAATTGCCTGAGGAGAAATGTTTTGGCTCACTTTTATTCCAACATTTTCATTGTAAATCGAGAACAATTCAGCTGGGAATCTTGAATCGAATCATTTTTATAGCTTTATTCTTGATCTTTCAATTTCTCTTTCAATCATAATCAAACTTTTCCAATTTTCTTTGTTTTCTTTTCACTGTTTTCACGCAAAAATCTGACCATGAATCTCGAATGAAAATGTCACTAAATTTTCGATTTTTTTCTCTTTTCTTTTGCAATAACCTTTTCGACTTGGAATGGTTCAATTGGATGGAAATGGAACTTGAATTGTAATTTAGTTTCACCAATTTGTAAGAGCAATCAACGGCTAACTTATGGAGTTTCTCGCAATGAATCGGTTCGAATCTTGTGTGAAGTCGAGTCTGATCCTGTTGAGGTTAAATTTAAATGGATATTCAACAATTCCCATGAAAGTCACGTTATAACAAATGTTACATCAAATGGTACCAAAAGTGTTGCTCTTTACGAGCCAAAATCACGTTTCGATTATGGTTCAGTTATATGTCAAGCTGAAAACTCGGCTGGAATTCAAAAAGATCCATGTATATTCAACATTATCGCTGCTGGTAAGTACAAAGGTCAACTTGAATTTCATGAGGAAAACTTGAATTGACTCGAACAAAATGAATCTAAATTTATAGTCCATTCCATGGCAAGAAAATTGAGCAACAAGAAAAGCTCAACATTAAACGGAAAAGGTTTTTCAACAAAAAATAGTCATTATGTGAATCAAAGTTTCGATCAATTTACCATGCAACAGAATTTCCTTGGTTTTCCATGTACAAATAACATGCCATTTATTTATTCATTTATTGCTCAAGAGCATTTGTCTCTTTACTAATTCCAATTCAAGTTGGGTATAAGTACAATTTGGGTGATAATCTAGTGATAACGAAATTTCCAAAGATAAATATGCTTCTCGATTGATGAGGTGAAAAGTAGGCATAAATTGAAATTTTATCTCTTTTCTTTTACTTTTTCTTCTACTTCTTTCCATGAAATTGAGACTCAACTTTTACCCATGAATATTGTTTTCTTTATTCTTTTTTCGTTGTTTCACTTTTTTTCTCCTGAATTTTCCTTCATTTTTGTTTACATGAAATGTAATACTGTGCAACTTGGCTATTGGGCTTTGGGTGTCATTGATGGTTCAAGTAAAATGTTGAGAGTAGAAGAGTAAGAGCAAAGTAACGAAATGTTCAAGATGAAACAAAGGTAATACTAGATTGTTTAGTATAGTTTATAACTGGTGGAAAGGGAGGGAATCGAGTAAATAGATATGTTATACATTGTGAAGAAAAATGGAATAATAGGTAACTCCAATTATCTGGAAACTTTATCTAGGTTGTTATCCAATCAGCTAAGGAATTGAGGTAACAATAAAAATGTTATTGCATAAAACAACATGGAATATGAGACCAATTGAATGTAGGATAGAATAGTTTTACGAATGATTTTACATGCAACAATTTCATGTGAATAGATAACTATTGGGTAAACTTGCAATGTAAACTCTTGCTTCGAGTTTGTCTAAAATAAAGTTCAATAATTCAAATAGCGCTAATTAACATGTTTCCGTTTCCGTTAAGCTTCCATAATAACTCACAAACTAAAAGGTAAACGTTTTGTGAAGTCCTTAACTTTTAAAGATGTGTGAAAAGTGAGTAGTTAGTTTCTTCATCACACTTGACGCAATAATCTCTCGGGGTACGTTGGTACTTACCAACATGATAAGTAGATTGAAAACTTCCATGAAAATGATAATCCAACGTTATTAATGTAAGTGAATAGTACAAAAAATGTCAATTTTTGTTTGTCATACTTTCGCAAATTAGTAATCATTTTCCGCAAACCGACAAAGAGGAAAAGGTGGACATTTATTGATGGATGTGAGGATTTCGGGAAGAACAATAAACACAATTGTACCTATTGACAAACTCACTCGCTTTCAGTGTTTGTTGAAATTTATTCAGTCTTGCTCAGTAAATTCAAGACGAAAATGGGTAATATTGCACTACGATGAATCATTAATTATACGAACTAATATTTAAGTCTTCTTGACTGATAATCAATCAGCTAAATAGCACTGAATTATTGGGTCCGATTGCTAAGACAAGTAACTAAGACGCGCATTGTACTAGAGATTGGTCAATCTAGTATTAGGCGAGAGCTGGGTTGTTGCTCAATACGTTTAAACACCATTTAGACCATTAAATTTGCATTTTATCCTTGAAGTTGATATTTATTAGAAAAGTCAGGTCTAATTAGCTGAAATTATGTAGTCAAGATTGACTTACAGCAAGATCATCAGAGCTTTTATCATTTTGCTTAGTTGAATCACCATAGTTTTAAGTAAACAGAGCATAGAGAGTTGAATGTAATTGAAACTAATTAAATAATTGAACAACTGCGGATTCATTATTATTTTGTTTCTAAAAATACTAACAATACTATCATTTGATTCCAAATCAATCACCACAACATTAATTCATGCCAATAGAATGATCTTTCAGATTTTAATCTTGTAGAAATGTTTTAATCTTCTAGCTGTTAATGTTTGGACTACCTTCATTTCGTGTCGTACCGCAACCTAATACAGAGCTAGTAGCCCTTCAGGCAGATTCAACCTCATTTGGTGATCGTTACGTAACATTTTTGCAGATTTGATTGTTAATAAATAAAGTGTTTGAATTTAAGATATTTTAAATGTGAATTTCCTCTAGACAATAATCAAACAAGCTGCTCTATGTTGATGTTTCCATCATTCTGCATTTGTTTTCTAAGAGAATGTCATTGTGACATCCACTCAATTTTAATAGAAAATGGTCTTATTTTGTAGGTCGAAGTACAGAGTTTACTCAATTCTTTTTTTTCAATCAAAATCAATTCAATTGCATTTTATTGACTCAATTTCGGTCTAAAGTCAGCGTGCTATACAAAATTTTTCTAGTTACACAACTGTGCACGGAACAATTATTTACATAATAATTGTTAATTAAAACTTGAAAGCTTTTATCATCAATTAATATAATGCCATGAAACGTCATCATCATTCGAGGTGATAGTTGTGAGCTACAATAAATAATCTCTCGGATGATTATCATTATGTTTTTTAATAACCTTTTAGGACAATTTATCAAGTTTGCATCACGATAATGTTGACCATGCAGGTATTGGCGATTCTAGGTGTCTATGTGATTCTTACACCAAAAACTGTTTGTAAATGTCAGTTAAACAATTAAATTGAGTATAGCGTTGAGTTGTATAAACACACTTTATTTTCACTTCACCAACAGTTCTCTTGGCTTTGACCACTGGCCTTAAAAATTTAATTATCAATAAATCTAAGAATGAACTTTAATAAATTCCGATTTGTTGCACACATCTGTAGCAAGCATACTGTGATATTTTTCAGAACGAATTTGGACAAAATGAAATCAAACATTGAAGTTTTAAATTAATTATTTATTCATAGTCAAATCTTTTGAAATATTATCTCTTTGATCCATAAAATTCGCCACCAAGGAGATTCATTAGAGCGTACTTTTGCTCAGGCGATAGTGTCGAGGGTCCCTGTCCAACAACGAAACCAAACATTGATAGGATTAAAATGCTGAAAAAAAATTTTAGAATTTGGGATTTCATTGCAATTGGGACAATTAACTTCGCCGGAGAGTAACTTGACAAACCTCAAGTGAACTCAAGATAAACTTTGACAAATCGGTTGTAAAATTCTTAGTATTTATAGCATTGTTATTAAGATGAACAAACAATTAATTTGCATCTATCTCATTATTCAATTTTCTCCGTTTCCTTTAGACTATTATTTGTCATTATTCGTCATTTGTTATCTTAACAGAATGATGATTGAACTATTCAAATGATAGAGCATGTAATGACTTTGCCGAAAGTCAAGCTTGCATACATAATTTTAACTAATAAAAAGACACGTGCGATTTGTCTTTCGATTTTTAACAGATTTATAAACAATTTTATAAGATTATTCAAGGAACTGGTGCGATAACGGCTGATCTCAAGTTTCTTTCAACCGCGTATGCTAAATTCAATCCACATTTGCAAACGCAAATTCTTAATGAAGGAAAACATGATTGATGAAAAACTAAAAAATAAAACCCGGTTCCACATCTGAACAAAATGAAATCTAATTTCGAACTTTGAAAGTGATTTTATCAAATGGAAAGAGATCAGAGAAATATTCAATTATGCGAAGCGTGCTAATTCTTATGTCTCTGACTGTTCATCAGGCCGCTACTCTTATTCGAGAGTCAATCCGCTGAAATATAAATCATAAAACAAATAACAATAAACTAAAAAATAATTTGCTTCCCTCCACAATGCTATTGAATACGGAATGTTTCTCCTTTCAACCTGAAAAAATTATCAAGAACCTGAGTTTCGGTGTTAGATAACTTTATAAAAAATTTGTTTGAAAATGTGGTGTAAAAAGTCACTCGGAAGTGTGGATGAAAGAGGTCAACAATTTAGTTGAATATTTTTGCTGAGAAAATTCTCTTTAAAAAGGTTTGATACCTGATTTGTTTGATTTGGTGTATGTGCTGGATTTAGTGGTGCACAATATGGTGGCCAATACGGTGAAAAATTGGTGGTAAAAAAACGTTCCCCTCTTTACTCTTTACTCAAATGAACAAGTTTTACATAAAATCCTGCTCCAACAATCAACCATCAACCTGAATAACAAAGATGTTTCCCCTCTCAATGTTATTACATACAGATTCTACATCTTTTTTCATCAGTCTCTATGCTCATGAATTTCTCAGAGATCTGTATTCCGAAATACGGTTTCTTATTTTTCGTGGCTGTAGTTGAATTCGAGCTTTTATGCTGTGTAATTTTTTTTTCTTAGAACCCTCTCAGTTTGGTCGATTCAACTTTTTAAAATGTAAGAAGAGCTAAGTATTTGAATTTGCTGGAAGTAGAGCTTGAAAATACTATTCTATCTGATCAATAAATTAACAACAGTCGCATCAACAGCTATGAACTAATATTGAAAGACATCAACAGACATCACCGTCAAGATTATACCATTGAATCCTCATAACAAGGTAAACATCATGTCGAGTATATATATTTAAATATTTTTGAAGACAAAAACATACATTTTGCCAAGAAACTTTTAAAATTATCATAACTATTTTTGACCCCAATATCCACTTTTATTACTCATTATTTACATTTGTTTTTGTCATCAATTTAAAAAGGCAATGAATGAGACCCGTTATGTGATAAAACATCACACCACTATATTGATACAATGGTTATTAGTAATTGGATAAATAAAAAAGTGAATATGTGACATTTTAACTCATTCTAAATCAACTAATTTAAGCGTTTTTAATTGTTTTCAAGAAAGCTGAATACTCTTATGGATGTATAAAAGAATGAATTTTTAACTGGAAACTCTTTTACAAGCCTGTTTCTTTGTTTACATTGTTCAATATTATAATTTCTAATTAAAGTCAAATTTAAAGTTGATTCTGTAAATTTGGTATAAGCAGCTTTAAGTCTGGAGATAGCTGCTCATGCATAAGCTGAAATTGGGAAAAGAATGAGTGCCAAATCCTAACTGACCATTATAAATAGCCTATCCTTAGCACCTTGATTTTATTTACAAGTTTTTTCCAACTTTGTAACAAAATTTCGCCTCGACATGACAATAAAATGAATTGAAATCGTTGCATTTGATTTTACTTTTTTACTATCACATTAAGAAAAGATTGAGATGAATTCTTGTTTTTTTACAAGTTTTGATAAAGATTTTTTTTCTCCTTTCCATTTTTATCCTCTTGCGTTATCAACATCATCATCATCTCAACAAACAATAAACATTTTTCAATTTTATTTAACAATAAATCAAATTGTGATTGCTCCAGTTTGACAGTTTTAAGAAATGCTCTTCAAGAAAATTTGCTACAAAAGAAAGCAAAGCATTTAATACTTGCCCAAGATGATTTAATGGGCCAAACAGAAAAGATTGTTTTCGTCGTGATTGCTTATTACTTTGATAGGTTTACCTTCATTCCAGTTGATACAAGAAAATGTTCAAATTTCATCCTTACTTAACCATCCACGACAATGTTTCACGAAAGAATGAAAATTGTCTCGAAAAAAAGTGAACAAAAACGATTCATTGTTATTGAACAGTTTCAAGTTTTATATTGGACCAAAAAGAGAGACAAGGAAAAGTCGAAATGAAAAGATTGTCATTGAGGTGCAAAATTTGACTCCAATCTTTATTGTCAACTTTACCAAGTGGGAGTTGAAAATATTTATTACATGATAATAATAATAACAATAATGGTAATCATAATAATAATGTTAAAAGCTAGTAAATGAAAGGAAAGCGGTAAAAAGAAAGATGAATTTGATGAGCCGTTGGAAAAGTTTTTTCTTTTTCTTTTTTCTCCACCAACAATTCATTTAATGGTGAATTTTCAATTTGAACTCAATGAGCCCAGGGTCATCTTCATCTTTTACCCTTGTTCCTCTTTCTCACTCCAAAGTGAATCTTGAACCAACCTGTCATCATGAAGAAAAGATATAAAAAAAGTTTGCAACATTATCATGAAATGATAAAGGAAGCAATAATGTTCTGAATGATGAAAATTACGAACCCAATAAAAATTGCATTCCATTTACTGGTGCAACTGCTGGGAGGGAATAAAGAGATTTGACAATTTTACACTTTTAGCCTTTCCTTTTGTTTCCAATTTTTCAATTATTATTTGATGGTCAATATTTCATTGTTTCGTCATTTGGTTGAATCTCGATTGAAACTGTTAATAAAACACGACACAGCTTGTACAATAATGGCCAATCAACTGAAAGGTTCCAGTGATTTATCGCCATTCTTTTCAATTAATTCATTTCTTGTGAGATAATCTTATCAAAACATTAAGATATCAAATTGTAGAGGCGATTAAGTTGATGATAACATTACTTGTACAATGTTTCCAATCAGTTTCTCTTCTCTCTCATCTCTTGTTCAGTCAATAACCCAAGGGTTCATTTCAAGTGGACTCGACTTTTTTTCTTCTTGCTCTTCATCCGATTTACCTTCCTGTTAACCCTTGAGGTCTTTCTAATCGAAATTTCATGTCGAGAATCAATAAATCTTGAAATATTCTTGCAAACCTTTGGATATAACAAACTGTTTATTCACTTGGTAAACACACTTCCGTTGTTATCCTTTCCCTTGCTCACCTCAAATCAAAATAAACAGCTTTAATGATAACAATGTTTGACCACAGTTTTAATCATCTTTTCATATAACATTGTGATGCACTTTAATGTCCATTATTAATCATTACACATTATTGACCCAGTTTCATCGTTTGCAAAATTGATTCACTTTCAAATGAAAATAAACATTTGAGAAACTTGGTAAATTGAAAGAAATGTTTGTCTTGTTAAGAAAAAAAATTCAACTCAAAAGTGTTTAATTATGTATGGGAAAAGGTTATAAAGAATCGAAAGATTTTTACGATTTTATGTCCGATTTCGACGGGAAAATTTTTCGAGTCGAATCAAGTTTTCTTTTTGCTTTTTCTCTTGGAATATAAATAGAAAATGGGTTTTTCAATTTTTTGGCTTCTCTTTTTATTAAAGGTCCGCCGTCACCCGTTCGAGCCTGTTCAACTTACAATACTACCTCTTCTAGTTTTCTGGTTAAATGTGATCCTGGTGATTCTGGAGGCCTTAAACAAACCTTTACCATTCAAGTGTACGATACTGGACATAATTTAATCTTCAATCAAAGCTCATTAGAGTTACCTATTTTTTGGATCAACAATTTACACTCTTCAACACCTTACAAGGTTAACATTTACTCAACCAATTTTAAAGGAAAAAGTAAAAGTGTCAATCTTACAGGATTAACCTTGCCAAATCCCCAAAAACAACAATCAAAAGGTAAGACAAAAATGTACTTAAAAGAAACAATTTATCTCTTTTTGCATTTAAAACTTTTATCCACTTCAACATTATATTGTTATTAATCATGAATCTCACAGAAATACAAGAAATCTTAACACTTGAAATATTTCAATTGAAATACATTGAGTACATCATTGAGTCATTGAATTCTCAGAAAATGCTAATAACCAGAAAAAAGGAGAAATCGAAAAGCTGTATCATGAATACATTTTTCAAATATTTTTTCTTCCAACCCAAAAATGTTCGACTAACGGTTCGTAAGATGTGATTTTCGCATCACTAGTCAAAGTCTAAAAATTTGAAAAAAACACTTTCTACTTCGACTGTCAATATGATGTGTAGCAAAAGAATCAGCAGAAACTAGAGCTGATGATGAGGGTGCAGGTTAGTCAGGTTGGACTCATTCCGCCAATAGTTTATTCGAGAGTTTTTCTGATCTAAACTTCGCAATATTTGTTTTAAATCATTTCTGATGGTTTCTCAAGATTTTTCAGATTACAACTTCACTCATTATTGTGAGCAAAGTGACAAAACATTTGTCGAGCTTTACATTGCAAAAATTGTGTCAATTGTTCCCTCTCATTAAAGACTGTGCACTTAGCATAAACTCATGAAACTTGAAGTGCAATTAATTTTCAACAAGCTCATATTCACTAATTACATCTTACCAATAATCAAATTATCTTTTTATTAACTTAACTTTTTTTCCTTCTTCTCAATTATTCTCTTCTCTCGCCTGCCATATGCACTTACATATGCAAATAGAAGCTGATCAAGGTTCCATTAAGGATCAAATAATGGGCATTTTGTTATCAATTGCTGGTGGATTAATTGTTGTCACCATCTTAATTGCCTTAATAATTAAACAAAGGAAAACATCTTATAGTTCGTGTAGAAGCCAAGTGACATCAGGTAATTTATTGAAATCAAAACACAATGCTTGCTCTTACTATTAGTTTCAATCAACTCCAATCAAGATCAATGTTGATATCATTTTGGTTAATTGATAATGAAAAGAGAAGAAAATGTGATACAAATTAATGTTCGATAATTGTTAATTCAATTACTTTTTTTCGCTTTTCCTTTTTATTCTCCTTTTCCCTATTCTCCCAAGAATCGACTTTCATTTCATTTTCATGTATTATTCTGAATACCATTTGGAAACAATATCTGATTACATTGTTGAACCTCATCAAAAGATAATAAGTTATCAGTTGATTACACAAACAGAACTTTTCACTCTTTTCCTTTCCAACTTTGAGTTGAAGATTCTTTGCGCCTTTTTTTCGACAAGAAACAAAAAACAATGTTGCAAAGTTTCAAGAGAATAAACAATTTTCTCAATTGAATAGAAATGAAAAGAAATCACAAGACAGTTGTGGACACGATGACTTATCAACTCGTGAATGGACAATAAATTAAGGTTGCAACCTTAATGGTCAATCAATGTGTTACACTTTGATAAACACAAAGGGAAAACAGTTTAACATTAAAGATAATATTGTCTGTGACAAAAGAAAGTCGATCAACGAAAAAACAATGGACACTGTGAACATATCTATAGCTTTTGGTGTAATCTTCTTCTTCTTCTTTTCTTTGCATTAATTGATTATTGTCATCATTCACCGAATCAAATTAATTCACCCTGAACCTGCAACTAGCTGCATGCAAAAGAGGAGAGAAAAAATGGAGAAAAAATTCTCCAGAGAACTTTTCATTCTTTTCTATCAACGCAACCCACTCAAAGTCATCAAGTTGAAGCCAACACAGCAATTGATGAATTTGATTTTACATTTCCTTCTTGTCTCGATTCTTGCTCATCATGTTCAAGTTGCAAACTTTTTACCAGTGAAATGAAATTTTCGTTAGTTGGTTCAAACTTGAAAAGTGTTCATTTGATAATCATGTAAAGTGAAAAAGAGTTTGAAATTTTGACAATTAACATTGCAGTTTTATTCTTGTGCTTTTGTATAGTTGAAGTAACAGTCAAAATTGAATCAAATTTACTGGTTCAAGGATAATGTTGAAATGAAGGTTTAAATTGTAAAAGAAGTAAAATGTTTTAACTGCTTTTTTTCTTTGGTAAACAGTTGAGTTAAGTCAATCAAAATAATTGGTTAAATGTTTAACTTTGAGTTAATCAATCCTGGTTCGAGTAAACAAATGGACGCTTGTTAATTACTAGGCAAAATGTAACAATTTATTAACAACTCAGTAACCAGTAAAAAAGCAGAGTTAAAAGGGCTGAAAACTCGTGCATGTGAACGATCATAATCAATCAACGAACCTGGAATTTTAATTTGAAAATTTTCTTAAAACTCGAAATTTCAACATCCGAAAGTTTTCTTCTTTTGACGAGTCAAGTCAACTCATCAACTGCATTTGTGGAAATAATGCCTTTCCTATGAAAAAATTTTCTCCGCTTCGGCAACGAATTTCTCTTCGACTTTTGAATTTTTCGCAGCCTTAGTTGATTCTCGAGAAAATCTAAGGAAATTGAGTTGAGTTACTTAGTAATTGAAGAAACTCTCATGGAAATTGAATTGGAGTCTCAACGAGAATCACTCAAAGCTCAATGAAAGTGACGAAAAATCTTGACGATTAACTTTCGATTAAATTTTGATGAGCTTAAACTTGCAAAATGCGCAGTTTTTCAAGATTTAGTAAAAACTCAATTTTCGATGTTGAATTCAATCGAGTTCTTGAATCGTTTTTGTTTATTTTTCGAGTCTCTCTTTTCAAAAGTAAAAGGTTTTTACCATGATCGTTAAACATTTGGTTAAACTAAAGTGTAACCATTCAAAATGATCATCACGTTTAACCATTTTTTTGTTCAACTCTCTCCTTCAATCTTCTTCATTCCATTGTCTTCTTTCTTCCTCAACTCGATTCAACTTGGAAACTTTGATAACCTCTAAAAAAAGAAGATACAATTGACATGACTCTTTACAATTCAGACAAGATTGAACAATTTGATTAAACGAGAGAAAAAAAGTTTAGTGACGAAAAAAAAGAGTCAAACTCAAGTTGAAGGTAAACTTGCAAGACAAACACACACCAGGTAAAGAAGGTCAATAAGGAAGGAAGAAAAGTGTTTCAATGGGCAGCTCAAAAAAGAGTTGACCAAGATAATGGAAGAAAAGGTAATGAGAAAATGAAATGTCCACAAATCTGTCGACAAGTTGAACTGTTCAATAATTTTGTTTATGGTAATGATCTTGTTATAATCTTCTTTAACGTTTCTTTCGTTTCCTCATTCAATCCAATTCTCATTGATTCTTGATTAAATTTACTTGATTAGCCCAAGTCTTTTATTCAAATAATTATCTCGTCGTAACTTGACCAGGATAAGAAAAGGTAATAGAGTTTCTTCATTTTCCTTCATTGCCAGCGTTTTGATTTCCCGAGTTTCTTTGATATAAAAGTTGTTAGGTAAAGAAGAAAAGACCAGAGAGAAAAGGCTAAGCGAATAATATCGAAGATGATTTTGTGTCAAAGAAGGAGAAAAAGTGTGAAAAGCAGAAAAGTGAGAAAAGAGAGGAAAACGATATTCACTGAAGATCATGATAAGGATCAGAAAAACTTACATCAGAAGCTTACAAAGGATTACTGGGTTTGGTCACATAATATTATATAAATATCTTTATCCGTATATTCTGGATGAAAATGAGTATAAAAATATCAAAACCAAATGGGATACAAAGCAAGTATCCATAGAAGAAATAAATATATTTGGTTGTGTGTACATTTCAATTCTCTGGAGATTATTATTCCTTCCCTGTCCCATTATTACTCACACTGTTATTGTTGTTATTATAAATATTATCAGTGAGAAGAAGAAGAAGAGAAAAAAGAAAAATGTTTTTCTTATAAACACTTTTTTTCGCATCTTATTTTACTACTTTTATTCCCATTGTTATCCACCAAGTTCAATATAACCAAGAATGGTGGTCAAGAAGGAGACAAAAGGATAAAAATGAGCAATCAAATGTTTGGAATCAGGTTCTATACAAGAAAAGAAATCATTGATTAAACCAGTGTAAATTGTTGGCTTGATTAAAAGTTATCGATTCAGGTTCATAAGTGTGTTCATTATGGTTGAGGATTCAAAAGAAATTTTTCCTTCAAGAGTTCCATTGAAGAGCGCAATTGAAATGGAAGAAAATTTGATTTTTTTGTGGAAACGAAAATTTCGATTACTTCAATAATCTTATGTCGGTCTGCGATTTTTTGACGCTGTTTTCGCGTGTTTTGTATTTTTATTTTGTAGTCGACTTTACCTTCGATGGAAAAATTAGACTTGAAGTATATTAAGCTGGTATCTGAACAACAGTGTTGAGAAGTTTTTGTAAGCTGAAAATGAGATTTTCTCTATTTATTTGATGCGACTTGTTGACGATCCGATTCGATCAGTTCTGAATATCAGATCCTTTGGAAGAAACTTTTGAATTCGTTAGAATAGTTAGTGCAATCAGATCGGACTCGGTGAGTCGAGATTCGACGAGATCTTCAAGTCTAAAGAAAATTTTGTTAGAGTATACATTCTTCGTCTTACAGGACCGTTGTCTGGACCTTAAAAGAAAAGAAAATTGAAACTTTTTTCGATTCACAAATTTATTCAGAAGATTGAAACAAATCTTGAAAGAATTGTTCAATGAGAAACAATTTTATTCCAAATTTGAAATAATACATACCATAATAACCATTATTGTGCCAAAAAAGTATACAGTTGAGTGCACATTTCTTGAATGGCTTGCACTCTGGGAATATCAATTTTCGTATTTCGATTTTATCGTCACTTTCAAATGAGAAAATCTTTAAAAGATTAAATCTGAAGACTGAATCGAGTTCATTTGCTTTTTGCCTGTAAAAAAGTTCTTTATTTAAGAAATTCAACGGTCAATGATGTCTCTTCGACAACAAATCGAGCTCTTTCAGTTCTAAAAACAGCAGCAAAAATTTAAAGCCAAGAAAAGATTAAACCAAAACTGATGATCAAAGATCAGTTGAAAGTTATTGTAAATTGTAAACTTAAACACCGTAAGTGCAAGTGCGCTTTAAATGGACGATTTGAGAAAATCTATTTTTGCCAACTTTCGACATTTTTGTTGAAATTTTTCCAAATGTTTGTTGGACAAAAAGTTTGCCCATGAAATTGAAAGCACACCATAAACATTAATCAATGGACTCGGGATTTAATCAAAGTGTTGCTTGTTCCAACTTGTAACCATTGAAATTCAAGTCAGTTGACCAGTAATGAGAGTAAAAATTATAATAGAAATGAAATAACTTTTTTTGCTTCTTCTTTTCCTTTCACTGTTTTTGTTACCTTTCCAATTGCTCTTGTATATACAATCACCGAGACTGGACATGTAATCAAGATAAGATGACCAATGATGTTGATGCCCAAAGAGAAAAGGAAGAGAGAGAGAGAAGCAGAAGAAGAAAATCAGTGAAATAATATGTTGATCCTGATGTTGATGATAATGATAATGATGATGATGAAGAGTGATTAGTGACCAGTGAACGTAATAAGGTTTCCAATAAAGGTTGTTCCCAGTGCAAACGAGGTTGGGATTGATAACAAGCTGTGAGCATCTTTCATGCATCTTATTGCTCTTTTGCTTCTTCTTCTTCATGTTAATGTTTTTCTTCATCTCTGTCCATGTCCAACATTTTCCCTTTCATCTTGTTCAATCTCAACTTGAAACTTTGATCAATCAACATTCATCCATGAAACACCAAAGAAAAACGTTTAACCATTAAACCAGTAAAGGTTATCTCAATGGTCACTTGCCAATCGATTTAATGTGCCAATTGGGAGACAAACATTGCAATTAACTTTTGCCAAACCCTTTTCTCATTTTACGCCCCATCTTCATCTTTCATCTTCATCTTGCTCTCCATTCACTTTTCCAGTTTCTAAAGCAACTCTTTCCAATATTTTCATTCCCATCTTTGGCTCATCTTTTGCCGACTTAACTCTTACCTTTTCATCAGCAGAGCCCTTCATTTGGAGCAAAAAATTTATTGAACTCCGGGAAAGCCTCAGGAAATAAAGCTACGATTATGAGTGTAGGAATAAAAAAGAGATGAGCAAGATAAAAGAGAATCAAGAAAATAGAGAAGAAAAAATGGCAAATCTAAAGTAGTACAAAGTATATATTTCAGGGGAGTTTCATTAATCATATCGATATACCATTATATTGGTAAAAAGAAGGGAAAAGATGGTGATGATTATAATGACAAGATTCGCATGTCTTGAGGGAAAAATTAAGATTAAAGGTTACTCGAGATGAGCATCATTATCATCCTCATCTTCATCATCTTTTATCTTTTGCATCATACTTTTTTCCCTTGTTTTTATCACCAACAAACGGAAGTTTATCTTGCCTTTTTTCCGATATTGAACTTCCTTCCAACACTTATGACCTTCTTTTATATATTGAAGGCTTATCAGTCATTATCATCTTCAACTAATAATTAGATAGGAGAGAGAGAGAGGGAAAAAGATTTGATCAATTTCATCTAATCACTCAGGGTGCAACTGAATTGAGCTAAAATAATAGAAATGAAGAATCAATTGAATGGTTCAATTTAAATTGAAAAAGTATTGGTAAAAGTTGGAAACTAATTTTTCATTGTAATTGTTTTGTTTCATTGCACTCAACTATTGATGCTTCAGTTGCCATCTATTGAGACAATGCATTAATGCATCATTTTGAAATTATCTGTGAAAATGAAATAAAATGCTTCATCAAAATCAAAAGTCAATTTCCAACTTCTCTTTCAATTTTAAATTAAACTTTCCCACAAAAATTGCATTTCATCAACTTTTTATCAAATTAATTTATTTCAATACTCTTTAGTTGCAATTTTCTGCTATAGATGGAGCCAACAGTCAAAGTCAACACGATAAGTGATCGAAGTGATCTGTTGTACAGAAAAAGACAATTTCTTCATTAAAAATATTTGCTTGGATAATCAGCAAAAGTTACAACAGGACAATGAGTTCTATGAAAAAATCTAATCTTGAAAAAAGGTGATCGAAGTTTCAACTTTGACCTCGATTTTCTCGAAAAATATTCAGAGAGATTATTCAATAGCTCTTATGCACTAAATTTTTATGCTTCTACAAACCGCCAAGGCTCAACACTTAACTCGAATACTCGAGTTTCTGCCTGCGCTCTTTTTTAAATAAAAACGTCTTTCGACGGCATCATTAATAGAATAGAATAAAAATAGTTAGA
Source organism: Tetranychus urticae (assembly GCF_039701765.1). Lineage (NCBI taxonomy): Eukaryota > Metazoa > Arthropoda > Arachnida > Trombidiformes > Tetranychidae > Tetranychus > Tetranychus urticae. Next base: position 14,435,813 of record NC_142958.1, on the reverse strand, counting down.
AAATAGTCGGAAAAGCACAAAGGGACGTTGTTATATATTGTTTGTCGAAATAAAAGAACTCGCAAAACTTATTTCAATTTGCTTATTTGCTCGGTATTTTGCTTTTACCATTATCCAAATATCAATAATGATTTGAGCATTGACATCAATAGATGTCTCTGTACTGGAGAGTCTGTAACCAAGTACATTAGAGTATAATTTGTTTACTCCGCATTAGATGGAGCTGTTTTTGCTTTTGCAGTTGAACTTTTTTTCATGATCCATCAATGAACTGAATCATTTTTTTCTATTTCTATTAAAATTCAACAGATTATCCTAAAAATAGTCCGCGAATAGTGGAAAATGAAAGTTATTTACCTGACATATCGAGGACAAACAATTTGGAGAAAAGTTTTTATGCAATTGATTCAGTTAAAAATCCAATAGCAACATTTGATTGCATTGCTGTGGCCAAAAACGAGTTGGCCAAGTACAATATTCAAGCTGATGCAACAAGCATAATCTCGTCAACTGCAACATCCAAAGCTGATCATGGGACGGAAAGCTTCATGTGGTCCAATGAAGCGCCCAATAATCACATTCATTTGCAAACAAATTACGGACAAAACATTTACTCAGCAAACTATCAACCAAATTCACCAGCAAATGCTTCCCCGCTCAATTACGTGAGTACATCTTCAACTGATGCAACTCAAGTTCATTATTTCAACATTTTTTTACCTTTGCTTCATTTTTTTCATCTCTCAATTTCAATCACAGGATTCAATGAAAAGAATCAAATTTCAACCAACTTGCATACAGACGGTTCCACCAACAAACTCCAGGGTAGCTTTAAATTCACCCATTCAGCCAATCATTTGGGACACCAGTTTCACAGAGAACAGTCCATGTGAAAAGGTCCACCATTAAGTTCAACAAAGGAAAGGAGAGGAAAAAAGTTTCATTCAAACTCTGAAAAAAGTGTGTTTGGCAAAGGAAATTTGCAACTTTTTCATCCAAATTTCAACGACAAAAAAAACTCGAGGCAAACTCAAAACTGTGATTCTTTTTTCAAAGTCAAATTAATTTATTTTCAACACTTTATTGTACTATTAAATCAACCAAAATTTTGATTCAAAATGATCTGATTCGTCTGATTCTTCAGACAAAAATGCTTTTCTTTTACCTCATTTTCCCTTGTAATGAAACTCGATTAGTTAAGGATAATCTTTCACAATTTCATTTGATTCACAAAGATTAAACTTGTGCAGTTCACAAAAAAAGTGATTGAAGAACCGCTGCAACTTTCCATTAACTTTTTTCCATCGCATTCAAAGGGCAAGAAACGAATGAATGTTTGAATGTTTTCACAGAAGCCTTTTTTCAAACTTGATAACAACTTGTTGACAAGTTGAACGTTGATTGAGTTTTCAATTGAAGAAATGAAAAATCAGCAGGAAAGACAAGTTGTTTTTACAACCAATAATTGGACAATTTGAGAATTGGTTAAGTGGCCATTGTGAGATTCTTATGCGTGGCCGCATTATAAGAAAAAGATCAAGATTAGTGGAAAAAGGTAAAAAAGAAGAAAGGAATCAATTAACATGAGACAAGTAAAGAAGGCGAAAGGAAACATTGAAATTCGTCATATTCTTGAATAAATGAGGAAAGAGGTTCTTGTGTTGGTGGACGATCTGCTCGTCAGCTCGTCTGCTGTTCACGTACGATTTCAACCATTTCATAAATTTCACCATTTGTAAGTTACCCTAATAAACCTCATTATGTAACTAGGTTTGATTGATTTAAGTATCTTTGGACTCGACTCATACTGTCACTGAGATTGGCCAGATACTCTATTCGGGTGATTTTTCTTGACAACCTTTCATTTGATTGTTATGTTTAAAGCAAAAGAGAAAGCAAAAAGATTTCGCAAAACTTGTTCTTGCATTATCAAAAATGGACTCATCAGTGTCAGAAAAATTGTAAAAATTGTAAATAAAGGTCTATGTAAATGGCCATAATCAACTCTAGGCACATTGAATATCTCAGAAGATTCATTGTTTACGGGATCTGTTGAATTACCAATTATAACTGGACCTGCCGTTTGACTGTTTGATATGTTAGCTTGATTTGTTTCAGATGTATTTGTTTTGTCAACTTCCTTCGACTTCCTTGAATGGTCTGTTTTTTTCTATAGTAATGCTTATCTGATCGCTTTCGTTTACGTGGACTTTTCGTTGTGAATCTCATTCTGCTAAAAAATCGTTTAATAATGAATACAATACAATAAGGATAAATAAGTAAATGCGTAATAAAAATGATAGTATGTTTATATTTCATCCGTAATTTAGAGCGCGAAATATTTTTAAACAAGTCAGAGTAATTTATATATTATACTACAGGGCATTTCAGCTAATTTTCCCGTTGTAAATTGGCTATATCTTTGCCCCTGAGTGACCTAGAGGTTCGGTATTTTGTTACTGGAAATTTGGGCGATACTCAATTGTCATAGTCTAAGGTCAAGGTCATTCAAGGTCGTTTCGTTATTTGACCTCTAACTGATATTTGGAGGTCATTTTCTAAGAGTGCAAAAATTTTCAGATCGGTTGATGTATACTACGAGTTAGTATCTTACACCGTTGGAAAGATAAATGCATTTTACTTAAAACCAATCGATCAACACAAAAATGTGTAAACACTCATATCTTTTGACCAGAATGCATTATGGACATGTCACTAGCATCAACGCGAACACGCATAATTTCGGCTAACTAGACTGCACTGCCTTGAATAAACATTAACTTCAAAGATAAAAAGAAAATTTTAAGCCTGAAAGGTGTATTGACATAGTTAATAACAACTCATGTCTCTCCTCATACTATGAAGGATCAATCAATCTCTATTAAAATGCGTGTTGCAGTTTATCGTCTTATAAATTTGACTTAATAATTCAGTACTGTTTCGTTGAGTGATTATTAGTCATAAAGAATTAAATAGTTTCAAATAAACAATGTCTTATCGTAGTGGCCCTCAGAACAGATGGATAGAATAGTGAAACTTATTAATCATTATTCATCCATGTTTTCAATATCACTCTTAATATTCAGAATTTCACTCGATATTGGCCAATTTTTGCCTTAAATTTACTAGGTTTTGATATTTGAATCTTGTCCCAGCTAGTTAATAGTTATTAAAGTTGGTTGAGTCTAATTAGCTGAAATTATGTAGTCAAGCTTGACTTTCAGCAAGATCATCAGAGCCTCTTTCATTTTGCTTATTTGAATCACCATAGTTTTAAGTAAACAGTGACTAATGATAGTTTAAATAGAATGAAAAACAGATCAAATGCTTGTACAGTTGCACATTTATTTTTTTCACCCTAAAAATGCTATAGATACTCAATATTTTACTTCTGCGTTCATCAAAATTTACAACACTTTTTTTAATTTCAAATACCAATCATAATACCAATAATTATGATTCGTCAAATTTTAAAGTTGTTTTTCAACATGCTAGCCCTATCGTTCTTTGGACTGTTTTCATCCCGGATCAGGAAACTATTATAAATAAATTAATTATTAATTGTCACCTGAAAAGCTTGAGCTACTAAACCAACATGCACAATCTCTCTCTCTCTCTCTCAAGTTATTTACCGAAAAGTAAGGCTTTGACAGATTTACTCCGGTTGAATCCATTGTTGACCATTTGGCAAACTGTTTTACTTACGATCTTTCACCGAAAGCTTTTCTCGAAACCTTTTTTAACCCTCGTCCAGTCATATCATGTTCAACTGAGTGTAAACCCATTCAAACCCAAACCTGTGGGTTGGTTTCTGACGTTTTACTCACTTGAACCATTGAGTCGGGCACAGTTTTCATGCTCAGACAAAACGATGTTTCCCTTTTGGTTACCTTAACATCGATTCCTCATTTAAACATAACCGAAAAAATCATCGATCCAAAATGTAATAAATTTGTATTCAAAATGAACTTTGAAACTTCAATATGAATATCCTATACATATACTACATTAAACATACAATTTTTTAGTACTAAGGTACTGTAAATCCCTTATCCCACAATAAAATACTGAAGACATAACAAAAAACCTTTGTCGGATTTCACAGAAAAGTGAATAACAATATATAATACGCACGCAAAGATTCATAGATGTGCAAGCAGGCTTTGTAGGCACTTTCTGCCAATATACACTGCTTGTCAAAAGTATAAGGCCACTTGATTTTTCTTGATAATTTTTTTAATAAAAGGTATAAAAAACCGAAACCTTATCAAAATGAAGATAGTTTTTATTGCGATGACTAACCAAGAAAAAAAATTGAAAAAAATCAAAGGGGGAAAAAATAGGGGAAAAATTAAAAATTTTGGGTCGTCAAAAGTATAAGGCCACTTATTAATTCCTATTTAATATTTAGTTTGACTGCCATTTAATTTAATGACATCAAAGATTCTGTTGCTCATCGACATAATAAGGTTCTGTAGATATTCAGGCTCGAATCCATACCATGCATTTTGGATTGCATCCCATAATTCATCGATTTTATTGAATTGCCTCTGATTTGCATAAACTTTTCGCGCAATCAATCCCCATAAATTTTCGATAGGGTTTAGGTCAGGCTGCATGCTGGCCAACTCAATACTTTCACTGAATTATCCTGGAAAAATTTTTTGGTGGCATTTGAAACGTGAATTCTTGCATTATCTTGCTGGAAAATCCAATCAGAACCAGCATTTGTTGCAGCATTTGGAATCAGATTTTCTTCCAAAACTTTGATGTAATCCAATGAATTCATTGATGAGGAGATTTTCACAATAGGTAGAACACCATTGAAACTGAATGCACCCCACACCATAATTGAACCTCCTCCAAAATTACGTTTTGAGAAAACTTGCTTGTCCTTCCTTAGATCGTGCCAATAGCATTTTAATCCATCTGGACCATCTAAATTGAACTTTTTTTCATCAGAGAATATCACTGATAGCCATTCGTCCTTCCATTGCATATGATAACGAGCAAATTCCATCCTTTTTTCACGATGAGCTTCCGTCAATTTTGGCTTTACATCCATCGAAGTGTATTCCATGAATCCAGATTGGTTTACAGCTCGATTGACGGTGCTTAGGGAAACAGGCAATTGTAATTCTGATAGGATCTTGGAGCAAGTTAATTTTTCAGTCGAGGCCAATTTCAAAACTCTCCGTTTATCACGATCATTAAGCAGGGGAGGGCGTCCAGAACGAGGAGATGATCCATAATTTTCACCTAACTTTGCGTAACTTTGCACAACACACCTAGATCTGTTGATTTCCTTTGCAATTGAGTTCAATGAAGCACCTTGCTTAATCATAGCGTCGATCTGTCCTTTTTCATAGTCATTAAGAGCTGAAGCGCGAGGCATTATGCAATTTGATCACTAACTAACATAGAACGAAAACTAGAAGAGATACAGAAAAACTGAGCTTCGCAAATGAAAGAACTTGAAAAAATGGTCTGCAAAAGGTTTGCATCGTGTTTTAAATCAATTCTTGGTCGAAAATTCTTAATTGGATTTAGGTGGCCTTATACTTTTGAACATATGGATAACATATGTGTGCCTTAATTTTAATCTTTAGAGTGCAATTTTCAGTTCTAAATTAACTTTAATTAAGCAAATGCATTATTCCGACAAAGCTTGGACTAATCCAATCATTAAGAATTGAAAGGATTACTTAAAAATCAGAAATCAAGAAGAAAATCATGTGGCCTTAAACTTTTGACGAGCAGTGTATAACACGTTAATAAAGACTAAGAAATAAGAAAAATATAAGATGCAAAAGATCAATTTTTGGTCAATATGTGGTTATATTAGTTGCAATCAATGTATAAAAAGTTAGCGCAGGAAAAATTACGCGAACAACCATATTTTGAATGATAAAGTGATTCAATTTTTGAATTTTTTCGCATCTATTATTGTTATTCATTCAAGAGATTAGGTTTAATTTTTTATGTTTTGTACGGTGTTTTTAGTTTTTTCTCTTATTTTCGCGAGTTTTAGTGGCAACATAATTGCTCTTATTGAGTGTGACGATAAAGTGTTAAAAATCATGAAATGACCTTCAATTGACCTCCCAAGGTCAAAGTTCGAATTCCCGACAAATGACCTTCGATGTCCTAGAAATTTTTTTCAGCACATCATCACATTCAGGAAACATTACATACTAAGTTTCAAGTTTTTCGCGCTAATGGTTTTGACTGTACATCGACGTAAAGAAAACAAAAAGACGTTTTTCAAAATGGCTAAACTGAAGTATAAATCTTCACTTCGTTTCACTACGCTCCGATAATTATGTTTTTTAGTAAATTTACTTAGCCAACATTTTGAGGCTTTGAAATTGGCTAAGCCAGTTGATGTAGCAATTAATAAGGCTTCACCTCTTATCAATGAGCCATTAAATGGAACACCTGAGTCTATCATTTTGCGGCACCAAGCAAATTCTTTATCAGAAAATTCTGAAAATTTATCCTTATTTGGAACCTTAATCCGATTGGCTAAATCACTTCTATTTTCTTGATCAAGAATAAAAAAATTCCGTTTCTTAAGGTGACTTACATACTGTTGAGTAATTCCATAACGATGAGCAATTGATTCCTGACTATTTTAATTTTTTCAACCAAGTTTAGTGCCATTTTGATTGTTTACATAAATCAAAATTGATAAAAAGTTCTGCGATAGTGCTTTTCTTCATTATCCATAGATGGCGATTAAACAAAAATACAAGAGAACCGAGTAAAAAAGAACCGAGTTCTTTACTGTACTTCTTATTGCATTAATAATATTTGTTTATCCGCAAGAAGCAAAAAATTGCAAAAAGCGTTTAATCAAGGCTCTATTTACTATAAAAGGTTTTATAAGATTGTAACTGAGCGGAATTATATTAATTATACTCAATCAGTAATCACAATGGTATCTCAATCTAATATGTAGTTGGAATGAAGTAGACAAATATTATTTGATTAATTGAATTCAAAATTCTTTTATTTTCATTTTTTCACATTCTATTGAATGAAGAAATCACATATATTGAAGTCAAATCAATCCCGGAATAATAGCACCCCCCAAAAGACCTCCTTTTCTCATAGGGACGCTGCCATTGTTAGGCAAGGTACCAGCAAGAGGACCAAGTGGACCTTGTGTTTGAGCATCAATCAGACCGATGAAGGCAACGAGAGTAATAAAGAGGCAGATGTATACAATTTTTGTAGATTGCATTTTGAATAACTATTTTATAGTTTTTAGTAGACTGGAAACAAAATAAGACTTTATGAGCTAAAAAAGCAACTGATACCATTTCTTCAACTTGAATGTCTTTTTATACCCTGCCTTCATCTGTTTAAATACTTAATTTTCTTTACTTTTAACCATTTATTTTTATTAGACGATAAAACTAACATTTAAGGCAGTATAGTATACTGTTTTTATTTGATCAGTGTTCGGAATGTTTATTCATCATCAATAGATCATTCATTGTTTCATTCAATGTCAAAAGATTTCAATGTTTGGTTATAAATTTTAAATACGCGTGCATAATTTTGTAACCTTCTTAAATAGCTATATCTTGTTAGAGACATAAATTAAGCGCTCTTTATTTATTTAGCCAAAACAAATACTGATTGACCCAATATCCGGAGAAAAGATGTGAAAGCTCAAATATTGGCTATATGCATTCTCTGTTTATGGCTTGAAACAAATATACTATTTCATGAAATTTCTGAAAATTATCAATTATTGGGAATTCATTCTAAGATTTTTCACATTTTTGCGCTTCCTCTTTACATCGACGTAAAGAAAACAAAAAGACGTTTTTCAAAATGGCTAAACTGAAGTATAAATCTTCACTTCGTTTAACTACGCTTCGATAATTAAAATAAGCAAAATGATAGAGGCTCTGATGACTTTGCTGAAAGTCAAGCTTGATTACATAATTTCGGCTAACTAGACTGCACTGCCTTGAATAAACATTAACTTCAAAGATAAAAAGAAAATTTTAAGCCTGAAAGGTGTATTGACATAGTTAATAACAACTCATGTCTCTCCTCATACTATGAAGGATCAATCAATCTCTATTAAAATGCGTGTTGCAGTTTATCGTCTTATAAATTTGACTTAATAATTCAGTACTGTTTCGTTGAGTGATTATTAGTCATAAAGAATTAAATAGTTTCAAATAAACAATGTCTTATCGTAGTGGCCCTCAGAACAGATGGATAGAATAGTGAAACTTATTAATCATTATTCATCCATGTTTTCAATATCACTCTTAATATTCAGAATTTCACTCGATATTGGCCAATTTTTGCCTTAAATTTACTAGGTTTTGATATTTGAATCTTGTCCCAGCTAGTTAATAGTTATTAAAGTTGGTTGAGTCTAATTAGCTGAAATTATGTAGTCAAGCTTGACTTTCAGCAAGATCATCAGAGCCTCTTTCATTTTGCTTATTTGAATCACCATAGTTTTAAGTAAACAGTGACTAATGATAGTTTAAATAGAATGAAAAACAGATCAAATGCTTGTACAGTTGCACATTTATTTTTTTCACCCTAAAAATGCTATAGATACTCAATATTTTACTTCTGCGTTCATCAAAATTTACAACACTTTTTTTAATTTCAAATACCAATCATAATACCAATAATTATGATTCGTCAAATTTTAAAGTTGTTTTTCAACATGCTAGCCCTATCGTTCTTTGGACTGTTTTCATCCCGGATCAGGAAACTATTATAAATAAATTAATTATTAATTGTCACCTGAAAAGCTTGAGCTACTAAACCAACATGCACAATCTCTCTCTCTCTCTCTCAAGTTATTTACCGAAAAGTAAGGCTTTGACAGATTTACTCCGGTTGAATCCATTGTTGACCATTTGGCAAACTGTTTTACTTACGATCTTTCACCGAAAGCTTTTCTCGAAACCTTTTTTAACCCTCGTCCAGTCATATCATGTTCAACTGAGTGTAAACCCATTCAAACCCAAACCTGTGGGTTGGTTTCTGACGTTTTACTCACTTGAACCATTGAGTCGGGCACAGTTTTCATGCTCAGACAAAACGATGTTTCCCTTTTGGTTACCTTAACATCGATTCCTCATTTAAACATTGTTTCATAAATCATTTTTAAATCTCGCTGAATATATACTGTCATCAAAATGGTGATTAAATAATGAAAATATAAAAATAGCGAATGTTAAAAAAGCGCATTTACAATAGCTTTCGCTCTCATATGCACTTTTTACCTTTGTTTATTCAACTTTACTTCCATTCCGGGCAACAAAACTTTTACAATTGAAACTGTAAATTGGTAAAATATTTTTATAATAATAATAGCATTAACAATAATTGTAATTTTTGTTTCGAGGGTTCGATCAAATAGATTTCAACCTTGAAAAGTTTTTCACTTCTTGGCTACTTTTTGTGTCCCTTTGATTGGCCAGTCTTGTACGTATTCAAGTTGATCGGGTAAACACTTTCAAAGTTTATGTCTTTTAAATAAAATTTGATATTTGCTTCAACTTTCAATACAAGCCTGAAAAATTTAGCAGAAAAAATAGTTTTGGTGAATTTTGCTTTTTGATAAACATTAATTGAATTCCATTCTTGCCTTTACAGAACTTTTCTTTTGATTATTCATTAAAGTTTCATTCAGATCCTCGTGATTAATAGCGTTAGTGAGTGTTTTCTGGTGTTTGTTGAGTGAAAGTTTAATGTGTTGTGTAGTGAAGTTTGGCTGTTACTTTTTTTGGGGAATAATTTTGCTACCTTTTTCACCTTTTTTGTCAATTTTATGGAAAAAGGCCTTTAATAAGGCATGTTGGCATCTTTTGGTCGCTTCAGTTGAACCTTAAGGCGTTTCATACCAATCTGGAAACTATTCGTGGCTTGTATCGCATTCTGGGCACTGGCTGGGTTATCAAAGCTCAAGAACGGGACAAAGAAGCGAGAAAAAAATAATTTATTTTTCGATCATAGCAGTCTAATCGACTCCCTTTCGTTAATTGCTAAGAATGTCGATTACCGCTTCAATCTCTAAATTCAGTCATAACAGTTTATTGTGACCAAAAACAGAGTTACCTGTAGTTAGACGGTTAAATTATCAATAATGACTTGAACCTTGACATCAATAGATGGCTCTGCAACGATGAAAAAGAAACACTTTCAAGTTTTTTTCTCTTTTTCTTTTTTCTCCACCAACAATTCATTTAATGGTGAATTTTCAATTTGAACTCAATGAGCCCAGGGTCATCTTCATCTTTTACCCTTCTTCCTCTTTCTCATTTCAATCCAAAGTGAATCTTGAGCCAACCTGTCAGCATGATGAAAAGATATAAAAACGCTGTATCATTATCATGAAATGATAAAGGAATCAATAATGTTCTGAATGATGAAAATTACGAACCCAATAAAAAATGCATTCCATTTACTGGTGAAACTGCTTGGAGGGAATATGATATGTAACAGTCTAGTTACACGGACACAAGGCGTAACTAGCAAGACTTTTAAATCAGTAACCAATCAAGACAATCTGTTTAAATTTAATATCAATCAATTAAATGTAAAAATTGAGAATAACTCAATAGAGATAGATATTAAAGCAATTCTGAAGCGGTTTGCTGGTCAATTTTGTTTGTCCACTAATTCAACAATTGAATATTAGTTTAAATATCATTGTTATGTAAAAATTATTAAAACCAACGCATGAGCGTCTGTACTGTGATTGGTTTAAATCGTGTGTTAAATTAACTCTCCTCCTTGTGTCCGTGTAACTAGACTGTTACCAAGAGATTTGACAATTTTACACTTTTAGCCTTTCCTTTTGTTTCCAATTTTTCAATTATTATTTGATGGTCAATATTTCATTGTTTCGTCATTTGAACGAAACTCGATTGAAACTGTTAATAAAAACACGACACAGCTTGTACAATAATGGCCAATCAACTGAAAGGTTCCAGTGATTTATCGCCATTCTTTTCAATTAATTCATTTCTTGTGAGATAATCTTATCAAAACATTAAGATATCAAATTGTAGAGGCGATTAAGTTGATGATAACATTACTTGTACAATGTTTCCAATCAGTTTCTCTTCTCTCTCATCTCTTGTTCAGTCAATAACCCAAGGGTTCATTTCAAGTGGACTCGACTTTTTTTCTTCTTGCTCTTCATCCGATTTACCTTCCTGTTAACCCTTGAGGTCTTTCTAATCGAAATTTCATGTCGAGAATCAATAAATCTTGAAATATTCTTGCAAACCTTTGGATATAAAAACTGTTTATTCACTTGGTTCACAAGTTGATGATAACATTACTTGTCAGCACTTATTAGCTATTACAATCCGTCGACAAGTTGAACTGTTCAATAATTTTGTTTGTGGTAATGATATTATAATCTTCTGCAACGTTTCTTTCGTTTCCTCATTCAATCCAATTCTCATTGATTCTTGATTAAATTTACTTGATTAGCCCAAGTCTTTTATTCAAATAATTATCTCGTCGTAACACGACCAGGATAAGAAAAGGTAATAGAGTTTCTTCATTTTCCTTCATTGGCAGCGTTTTGATTTCCCGAGTTTCTTTGATATAAAAGTTGTTAGGTAAAGAAGAAAAGACTAGAGAGAAAAGGCTAAGCGAATAATATCGAAGATGATTTTGTGTCAAAGAAGGAGATGGAAAAAGGAACGAAGAAAAAAAGTGTGAAAAACATTTCCCAGCCATTTTTTTTACCTTTTACCTTCCAATTTTACTTTCTCACAATTCCGTCTTCTTATCTTGCATCTTAAATTGATAGAGTCTCACTTTTCCAAATATTAGGTAGTTCAGTTAAGTGCGAATCAAATGTATTTACATAGGTTTCCGATAGGGGGCGATAGCAAAAATCGAATTTTCGAACTTTTTTACCCCAGATTCTTGACCATTTTTATGTGTAAGCTTTTTCTAAAATTTTTTATTCTTGTTCGAACAAAATGTCAACTACTGAATTTCGAGGTGTAATAAGGAACTCATATTTGTAAGGAAAGTCAATTCGCGAAATCCAGGCCGATTTGAATGAAACTTATGGTGATCAAGCCCCTAACCTTTCCTTCATCCGACGATGGTATCATCATGACAAATGTGGACGAGTTGACCTGGAAGATAGGACTCCAACGGGAGCTGCCCTTCAAATTGACTATTCGCTAATCCATTTGGTATTTGGCACTGAGGAGGTAAAGGAGGTGCTAAAACAGCAGCAGCAGCCATTGGATTGATGTAACCCTGTGAAGCGGCTGCTGCTGCCATAAGCGCTTGATGATGTTGGGCATAAGCTGCTCCATAAGAGCCAAAAGTGTTTACCATGAAAGGATTGAGTATGCCCATGTTACCTGCAAGCTGTTGCATCCGACGGATCTGCCTTTCCTTTTCCGTGTCTGCAAATTTAACCACAAGGGAAGATGAAGCTCCATGCATTGTTTGACTTCCATGGAGAGCATCAATGGCCGATTGAGCTTCGCCATGTGATGAAAATTTAACAAATGCACAGCCCTTTGACTGGTCATCATGACCACGAAGTATTGTACACTCTTCAATGGTACCAAAGGCTTGCAACAACTGTCTCACATCATCTTCCGATTGTTGCTTAGACAACATTCCGATAAACAGTTTTCTCTCCTCACCACGACCTTCAGAGTCGGATTTCACTTGAATTGCACGGTTCATCTGGAAGAAGCAAAAGAGAGACAAAAAAATATCAACAATAAATCCAAAAATGAGTCAAAACTGATGGTAAAGTGAATGGTCAAGACAAGAAAAGAGAAAAGGACGAAAATGAAAAGAAAACAATCAATCACATGAACCACTGAAAATGTTGATTAATCATGATAGTGTCGACAATCGAGAGGCAAAAAAATATGAAAGAAAAATAAAGTTTATGGAAGGCGAAAAAAAAGTCGAGAAAAAAAAGTTATCAAAAGTAGAGAAACAATGAACATTTAATTTAACTTACGATCTTTCACCGGCAGCTTTTCTCGATACCTTTTTCAACCCTCGTCCAGTCATACATGTATCATGTTCAACTGAATGCAAACCCATTAAAACCTGGGGCTTGGTTTCCGACGTTTTACTCACTCGAACCATTGAGTCGGACACAGTTTTCATGCTCAGACAAAACGATGTTTCCCTCTTGGTTACTGTAAAATCGATTCCTCATTTAAACATAGCAGTCTAATTGATTCCCTTTCGTTAATCGCTAAGAATGTCGATTACCGCTAAATCAGTCATTACACGTTTATTGTGAAAAAAACCAGAGAAACCTGTGTTTAGACGATTTAATTATTTAGCCTTGACATCAATAGATGGCTCTGTACTGCAGAGTCTGAAGCAAAGTACATTAGAGTATAATTTGTTTACTCCGCATTAGATGGAGCTGTGTTTGCTTTTGGAGTTGAACTTTTTTTCATGATCCATCAATGAACTAATTCATTTTTTTCTATTTCTATCAAAATTCAACAGATTATCCTAAAATAGTCCGCGAATAGTTGAAAATGACCTGAATATTTACCTGACATATCGAGGACAAACAATTTGGAGAAAAGTTTTTATTCAATTGATTCAGTTAAAAATCCAATAGCAACATTTGATTGCATTGCTGTGGCCAAAAACGAGTTGGCCAAGTACAATATACAAGCTGATGCAACAAGCATAATCTCGTCAACTGCAACATCCAAAGCTGATCATGGGACGGAAAGCTTCATGTGGTCCAATGAAGCACCCAATCATCACATTCATTTGCAAACAAATTACGGACAAAACATTTACTCAGCAAACTATCAACCAAATTCACCAGCAAATGCTTCCCCGCTCAATTACGTAAGTACACCTTCAACTGATGCAACTCGAGTTCATTATCTCAACATTTTTTTACCTTTGCTTCATTTTTTTCATCTCTCAATTTCAATCACAGGATTCAATGAAAAGAATCAAATTTCAACCAACTTGCATACAGACGGTTCCACCAACAAACTCCAGGGTAGCTTTAAATTCACCTATTCAGCCAATCATTTGGGACACCAGTTTCACAGAGAACAGTCCATGTGAAAAGGTCCACCATTAACTTGAACAAAGGAAAGCAGAGAAAAAATTCAAACTCTGAAAAAAGTGTGTTTGGCAAAGAAAATTTGCAACTTTTTCATCCAAATTTCATCGACAAAAAAAACTCGAGAAAAACTCAAAACTGTGATTCTTTTTTCAAAGTCAAATTAATTTATTTTCAACACTTTATTGTACTATTAAATCAACCAGCATTTGGATTCCAAAAAAACGAAAGGCAAAAGTTTGTCAATAAAAGTCTCTCAATTGAAAATGAAAAGCAATTGAATCTTTATTCTTGATCAGCCAATTTCACGGATAGTGTTTACAATGAAAGAGAAACACTTTCAATTTACTTTTGAAAATCATTTTCCGAACAATTATTCAATTCTATATTCAATTACAATCGGGCCTTTGATCGTTTCGCTTGTTTTGTTCGTTAAATGAGTCTTTTAGAGAAGCGCAAAGTTGAAGCAAAATGACATAATCAATTATTGATAAAGAAAATGAAAAGTTGAGAAAATAGTTTTACCCTTGAAATTTGAATAAAATGTTGAGTTGATTGACTTTGTAATGGTTTTAGAGGAAACACAAACTTTTCTCGTGCAAACTGGAAAACAACGTTTTTCTCAAGCAATGAAACATCAGGGAAAAGAGCAAACAGAAAGGTCAAAATGTCGGGCCAATTTTCACTCAATTGGCTTACTTCGACACTCTACTTGTTAATAACATGTTACATGAGCTTCTTAAATTTCTTTTCATCTTCTTCTTACGAGTAATTCATTTACTTGCAATGTTAATATCAATATCGTGACTCTCTATGAAACTCGAATCTTTGAACAGTTTTCAAAGTTGAACAATTAGCTTTTCCCTTCTTTCCTTGTCTCACTTAACTAGACTCAATGTATTTATAATTTGAAGCCAAAAAATGATGACGACTAGTTGATGAAGTTTACTTTGATAATTACAATATCGTGATGAGCTCAATTTACGATGGTCAACAGAAGAAACCAAAAATTCCAAAAACAAATCTTGTAAACACTAATCAACATTGGAATAGTCTTTCATTGTTAGACTGTCCATTTGTCTGTTATTTTCCTTGTTTCTCTGCTTTGGCCAACTTCATTAGTCGAGTCACTATAATCATGGATGGACAATCAATCGATGAGAAAAGTGGAGTAAAAAAAGTGAAGAGAAGAAAAAAAGTTAACATTGATTTAATCGTTTTTGATGATGATGTTACAAGCCACCATTAGATTATGAGCAACACAATTATAAGTTCATTTTGCTCGGTTTGGAGGGAAAAAAAGGTTTCACTTTTTACTTCACTTTTTTTTCATTGCACTTTGTTACCTGAAACAAACAAAAAATTCAATACTAAATGATGAAATGGTAAGCTCTTGTTTTAGTGGTTGTAATCAAATAACAATCAATCTTTTTCACGATTATCCTCTTAACCATTATAATCATTATCATCAAGTTAGCCAGCCTGATCAATAAAGATGATGGAAAAAGTACACAAGATGATTTTATTGGAAAATGGAGTAATCAAGTGAACATTGTATCAGCTCATCGTCAGTTCATTTCAAGTAATCATTATTCATTATTTCAAGTGAAACTCGATTCCTTATCAAGATTTAAATCGCTGATAAAATGCAACTTTTTGTCTTTCAACTTATCCATGAAAAAGTTACTGGCCAAGCAAAATGATTGCCAAGTGTTTTCGCTCAATTTTTTCAAAATCAATTGGAATTGACTGTACAATGTCAATTTTAATTTTCGAGTTTTGACGTTACAAAGATGTCCAACGATTAAATATATGAGCTATAAGTGTCATTGCTCATCGGAATGGAGTTTGAAATTCTATATGATTAAACGGTACATTCAGTAGTATGTAAAGTTTGGTCTTTGAAAAGAGTATTGTTAGCAACAACAGTAGAGTGTAATGGTGAAAGTGTAGATGATAAGTATTGTGAGAAATTGTGAGAAATTCAAATGAAAAGTTGCATAACCACAGCACGCAACATTCCGAGTTGAAAGAAATTTATGCAAATAAGGCATCTGAAGTATAAGAAGACCTCATCTCTTAGACAGCAGATTGATTAATCTTTTCTTGGAAAAGTTGCTCATCTATCTAGCAACATCGAACCCAGGACTCAAAGAGAGTTTCTTTTCTGCTAACATTTAAATCTTCATACTGTGCTAACTGAAAAGTAACTCTAAGCAAGTTAGCCTTTTACAGAAGCAGACGACTGACCGAGGTGATGTGAGCTCTTCCCATCAAGGAAAGTGTCCTTTGAAGCGACTTTAATGATTTTCATGTAAAATTGATTTTTCTGCATTTCTAGTATTTCTTTCATTTCGAGCAATGCTGATTCTCATAAAACCTAATTGTTGCATGATGATAAAATTGACTTTTATTTGGATGACTTAAGATACTTCCTTGTAAGAAGAGAAAGCAGTTACAGGGAAAAATCTGGTAGTCTGAACAAAAGGTACTTGTTGGGTTCGTTTACACAAAGTTTTATTCAAGAATAATTTAAAGGGTGTTAAGGTTTATTTCTTGCAAAATAGAAAAAGGTAAAAGCGATCTTATCTGAAAATAAAGATGAAAATGGTGATAACATGGCGATAAATATGAATCGGTCACTTTCATTTGCTTGGGTATTTTGATTAACCTTTTATCTTTGTGATTTCATCTCTATCTTCAGATAAGATCTTTTTTCTTTCCCCTGTTTTTGCAAGAAATAAACCTTAACACCCTTTAAATCTCTCATCTGAAATGGCATAATGGAACAAGAAAACAATCACCAAACTAGCCAATATTGAACAAAAGCCTTTCAACGAATCAAATTTTTGCATAAATCATCTGCATACAGGATTTGCAAACTGCTGGTGAAGAGAAAAAATTCAATCAAATTCAATTGCTGCTTGATTGCTTCACTTATTTCAGAATTGCTAATGTCATTTGAACTGTACTTTTGCAATTTTCCCTTCTTATTGATGCATGCAAAAATGATGAGAATACAATTGAGACATAAATATTCAGATGAGAGATTCTTGCAAGAAAAAAAAGAGCAAAATGTCTTCAAACAAAAATGCTTTTCTTTTACCTCATTTTCCCTTGTAAAGAAACTCGATTAGTTAAGGATAATCTTTCACAATTTCATTTGATTCACAAAGATTAAACTTGTAAAGTTCACAAAAAAAGTGATTGAAGAACCGCTGCAACTTTCCATTAACTTTTTTTTCCATCGCATTCAAAGTGCAAGAAACGAATCCAAAAAAATGAACTTTTTCACAAAAGTCTTTTTTTCCAAACTTGATAACAACTTGCCGACAAGATGAACGTTGATTGAGTTTTCAATTGAAGAAAAGTCAACAGACAAGACAAGTTGTTTTTTCCAACCGATAATTGGACAATTTGAGAGTTGGTCAAGTGGCCATTATGAGATTCTCATGGGTGGCCAGCTAAAAAGGTCAAGATTTGTGGAAAAAGGTAAACAAGAAATCAATTAACATGAGACAGGTAAAGAAGGCGAAAGAAAACATTGAAACCCTTCATATTCTTGAATAACTCGAGTTACAACTTTATCATGATATTAAAGATGATTGCAATTCTCACAAGGAAAAAAGATAAAAGGTTGATGAGAATCATGTTGTTGCTGATGATGAGCAAGAAGAAAGATGTGAAATGTAAACCCTATCATTACGCCTCGAACAAGTGCAAAGAGAATTGGAAATAAACATTTTCATCTTTTTCCATGATTCACATAATCTCGCCTAATTTACCTCAATATTTGCTCACAATGTAAAATTACTTGCCAGTGATTGAGATTGAGATTTTACCTTTTCTCTGGCTCTCTATTAGCAAATGTAATAACAGGCAAAGAATGATGATGATGATGGAAATAATAAAAAAAAAATGAAAATGATGGGAGTGAAATTAAGGACCACCAGGTAATTTATTTTTTTCCTCTTTTTCTTCTCATTCCCTTCAATTCGAGTCAAATAATAATATAATTGTAACATAAACCAAATATCGGTTTTTATCCTAATTATTGGGTTTGGCCTTTGGTTTGCAAGGATTTTGCTTTCTTTGACCATTTCTTTACTCAAACTTTGCTTCTTTTTTTCTTCTTCTTCTTCTTACCTTTGCTATCAACTTTGAACATGTTTTAACCGCAAATTGAGCCACACTTAAGATTAAATCATTTTCTTGATGGACATTAATTTGTTTCTTTTTTTCTCATTTTATCTTTTAGCTCATTATTACTTTGGTTTGTCTCGATAAGCGGTGAAATAATATGTTTCATGGACTAGAATTTCAAGTTTTTCACATTTTCCATTCTCACTCTTCTCTTTTAGTTGCATTTGCAGACATTTGCAAATATTGATCAAATGAGAAGCTGCAAAATGAATCATTTTGTTTTGTTTTGTTTTGTTCAATTTTGGGGGAAAAAAGTTTCGATTCTTTGTAATGATTCCAGATGGATTGGATTGATTCCATTAATCGTTTTCATTACATTGAGAAGTGAAATTGAATTTAGAAACTTTTCTTTTGACTTTTTTTATTGAAAGGATTTTGATGAGGCAGCGGTTGAATCAGCTATTCAATTGATTACAATTTTGCTTGAATGTTCAAAGGCTCAAAGGGAAAACCTTGGTTTGTTGGATAAATCGATTAAACTTTGGATAGTTTATGCATAAATTTATGTTTCCATATTAATGCAAGAAAAGAAATGAAATTATAATTACAAGAGAGGATCGAAAATTGAATCAAAATGCAATCAGGTAAACTCACTCAAAGTTTTGTGATGAAACTTGATCGATTATCAAAATCATCTGAGCTTTGCATGCATCAACTCTTCAAATTCATTTAAATTAAAGCAACCACTAAACATGAGCTTCAACTATAAACTTTTGATCCAAACATGAGCAAACTATAAAAAGAAGCAAAAACCAAAAACTGATTAAAGTGGACAAACTGTTACTCTGAAATTCCCTTTCCTTAAATGCTTTACTCAATTTTCGATGAAAACGAGTCCAAAATTTGGACTTTCTAATTTGAATCTAAGGCTAATGCAACTTAAAGTAACCAGTTACAGTGATTGAATTTGCAACCAATCCAAAGGTTTAATGTTTTCTCGTCAAAACTGGGCAACTGTTGGCTTCTTCAAAACTTGTCCTCTAATCTAGACTTGAATCAGTCTGAAACAACTCCAGCCAATACTACCAATTACCAGCCTAATGGTTAGTGTGTGCAAGGTAAACACGAACATTAACAGTCGGCATCGAATGGCCATAATGAAAAAGCAGATGAAATCTGTTAATTTACTCTACCTTTAATCATCATCTCTGGCTCTCTGGTCAATTGCACATTTCGCCAAAAACTCATTAGTTTTGCTGTTGAATATCAAAAAGCAAATGACACTTGCATTTAGCATTGACCAAAAAAGTAAAAAAGGTAAAGAAGAAGGAAAAAAGAAATGGACAAATTGTAACCCAAAAGGGAGATGAATGCAAACCTGGAAATGTAATAAACTAATAATAGTGAGATGATAACAAAAACAACAAGTAAAAAGTACACAAGTTTGGTGCAACTTGCAATATAATATTGTTGATGTAACATCATAAATTATGAGAACCGGTTGGGTGGATGACAATGATGTTTATCGCGTGCTTACGCCCGCTTTCCAAATGAACATTTTCTCATCTTTTTTTTCAACCTTCTCTCTTTAATCCCATCAACTGGCAATCTTATCCTTCTCCTCCTTCACCTCACCGAGTCCCTTGATGATTGACCTTTACCATCAACAAAACTTTCTCCTCTTCCCTTACTCTCCCAACCAACCATGTAATTTAGCAGCCTTTGCCAACTCATTCATCAAGCGCCACTCATCACCATAGATACGTTACATCAGCAATAATTTGAATGGAAAATGAATTTCATTCTCAGCCTCATTTAACCAATCACCTTTACCTTTGGTTACTGATTAAAATCTAAATTATTTAACCATAACAATGATAACCTTTTTTCAACTCCTTTTCATTTTGTCTGCCCATTATCAAAGTACCCAAAAGAAGAAGAAGGAAAACTTTTGTTTTCCCAAAATTGAAAAATGGTTCAAAATGTTGCCTTTAAAAATTTAATTTCACCTCTAGTTTCAGGTTGAAGGAGAAACGGAAAACTATCAAAAATAAGAGAAGAAACAAATTCCCAAAACTCATCTTTTTCTTACCTTTTCAGTTATCATTTTTATTTATCTTTCCCTTCTTGAGCCAATTTAATAACAGTTAACATCTTATCATATAACCTAAAAGTATCCAAACAAAAAGCTCGAGAGTTTTGTTCATTTCTTTTACTTGCAAAACAACAGCAAGTACCTTTTATCATTTCACCCAAAACTAGTCTTTTCAATCTTCATTTTTCATCATTCCATGTTCATGTCTATTCATTTATTTTTTTGTTGCCAAAGTTGACCAAAGATTTTGTTTACTGTGTGCCAAATCACTTTTATCAACACTAAAAGATGGCAACAAAATGTTTCTTGTTATTGCATCTTTCATCCAATAACAGTTTCTCTTGTTCATTTGTTAATCGTTCTTTCCCTTTTCATCCTCATCTTCACCTAACCTTCTCCTCAACAAACTCCTACGCTCACCTCATAAAACCAGTGACTCTCCCTGCTAAACAATGAACAATCATGATAAATATATTCCAAGAGTGAAAAACCAGGCGAACAGAACATAAATTTATATTAGCTTTTCTCTTCAACCAAACCTCATTCTCTTCCTATTTCCATCATTTACCTTTTTCTCTTCATCTTCTTCTTATTTTCCATCTTCATCTTTTCTCTCCTTTTTATTGCATCCTTTTGGGCTTTTCTTCATGATATCACATTCACTTCATGAAAACCCATCCTTTCTCAATCATTTATCCATTTTCAACTCTTCCTTCCCATTAATGACAACATCTGCAAAATCACCTTTTCTCTCGAATTTTTTGCGCTAAATTTTTCTTCTTCTTCTCAATCAAAATTTCATGGCAATTACGGCAACCCAAGAATGCTAAGCACACACAAAATAGGGCGAATCACAAGTTATTGATAAGGAGGAGTGAATAGCAATTGATGTAACAGTTTCTCATTAAATCCAAAGTAAATCCATTACAACTCTTGGACCAATTTCGTCTTCATTTTCAACTTTCTTTTTCTTCTCAATTATCCTCTGAGCTTTCAAATATTTAACCACTCGTTTAACATGTTGTATATCAACAAATCAACCATGAGCCATTGAACAACAAGAAAACGGAGGAAGGCGAAAATTGCGTGCAATTGAAGAGAAGCCAGTAAAAAGGTTGCAATCAACTCATCATTTACTCGTGTCTATCATTAACTTTTACTGTCTTCATCTTTTCTCCATCTTTTTTCCAATGTCTTCATTCAAATTGATCAATTGATTTATTGTTCAAAGTAAACCGAGCCAATGAAAAAGACTAATTGTAATTCCCTCTTTTTTTCACCATCAAAAGCAGTAAAGTAAAAGGCAATAAAAAATGATGTTTTTTTACTTGATTAAGTTGTGTTTAATTTTTTACCTGTAAATCTCATTCAAAGTAAAATATTAAATGTTGATAACTGCCAAGCTTAAACTTTAATCTCTCCTAATGAGTCTGATCATTACAGCAAGACCAAGTTTC
Source organism: Tetranychus urticae (assembly GCF_039701765.1). Taxonomy (NCBI): domain Eukaryota; kingdom Metazoa; phylum Arthropoda; class Arachnida; order Trombidiformes; family Tetranychidae; genus Tetranychus; species Tetranychus urticae. The sequence goes on along the minus strand of NC_142958.1, from coordinate 14,414,020 downwards.
ATTTTACCAAACCTCAAAACATGAGACGTTTAAGGTAATCATGAAAAATGCCTTCTGTAAATGCGATTATCTCTAGATAATCCATCCATTTTCAGATAAATAAGAATAATGAATCGATTAGTGAGATAAAAAAAATGTTAAATTCAGTGTCAACTTATTCTCTTTTTTTCCCATATAAAGCAACTATCAGTTGAAGAGTACAAAAAAGGAAAAGAATTGAGATAATATTGGTGAGAATCAGCATTCAATCTTGTCATCTATTATCGTCTAGATTCACATCATTTACCTTGATAAACTTGCAAGGTACTTTGACCTAGCGTTGTTGAACAAACGTACGCTCAATGGTTTAGTACAAAAGAGGAAAAAGTCAAGAATTGTGAAGTAAAGAGAGAATCATTGATATTGATTTTTTTCTCTCTTTGCATCTTATCTCTCTTCGCTTAGTCACCTTTCCTTGCCATTTACATTGCGAGTTTTGAGCCAGATTAAAGATGAGAAACTTTCAGTTGGAAGCAAAAAAAATGAAGATAAAGTGATAGTCAAGATGAGCTTTGCTTATCTTCAAGATTCAACACAATATCGCATCAATCTCAATCTTATTGATTTGCTTGTTTTGCTCTTTTTTGGTGAACCTTTTGCTTTTCCTCTTTACCATTTCATTTGCACGAACATTTATTCATATCTATTGGTGAAATCAAATTGGGAAACTTGATGAGCAAACATGGTGATGTTCATCAGGTCTTTTCATTTTGCCTTTTGTCTATCTTATCTGGAATGCATTTATGCATAAAAGATAGCCCGAAGAAAAGTCCATCGATTTTCAATGGAAAAAATTGTCACAAAATTGGTTAAAAAAAGTATCTTTTCATCAGCATTTAAGGTTGATTTGGAAGATGAAGAAAAGGGAAAAGATTGGAAAATGAAAAGCCCTGATGGTCATGAATTTGCCTTAAAATATTTTTCTTTCCAAACTCGGTTTTCGGTCTTTTCAAATTGAAACATTTTTTTGCTCACTTGATTGAACATTGTGATGATGTTGATGATGATATTAACATCAAGGTGTTTAATTTATCTCAAGGAAAAGGTGTACTTTTTAATTTTTGTTTAGCTTTTTTTACTTCTTCAAGCAACAGCAAATGTGTCAACTTGATTATGATTTTTTGGCTCAAATATTTTTATCATTTTTCTCCCTCTCTTTGCCCATCAAATTGTCACTTGCACTGTTAATGTGTAAAATGATTAATTATCTGAGTTTACTTGAAACTGCTTCAGTCTTCAATGTTTCATCAACTTCAATTTATCCATTTTTAGATGGAGCTTTTGTTTTGATGAGAAAATGTTGATGAGGATGAATTTACAATGCCTGTAATGTTCATCACTGCAAGCAAACTGATGAAACAAAAAACTTTCACTTCTTCCAAGATTAAGCCTTTAATGGTGGATTTCATCAAGAAAATGAAAGGATTAGCAGGAAATTGAGATGCTTAAATATTTAAATTGAAAATGTTTCATTCAAATCTCAATTCTTTTCATGCATTTAAAGACAATAGCCAAATCGACCTCATATTCAGAATGAAATAAATCTAAATAAACTCAGAACATATTCAGTTTACTTGAAACTACCATTAAAGTTTCAAAAAAGATTCCTAAACCTGCGATATTTTTTTGCCATTCGATCTCGATTTTTGCTCCGTTCGATGGCTTCATGTAAACAGATTTTAGACCGAATTTTCTTTCGTTTTGCTTTGAATTTGAAATCAAAAACTGGTTCAATTCTGAAATCGTTTCATTTGTTTCGGCATGCCTTGCCGGCTCTTAATCTAAAGAATCTTTTAATGAATTTTATAGTTTTGCAAAATCAATTGAAAAGACTTTGAAACTCTTGCAATAAAATTTTTGATTATTTTCGAAATCTTTTTCTATTACTTTTTTAAAGCAGTAAAAGTAAAGGAAAAACTAAGTTGTTTGCTCAAATACTGATACTAAAATTGAAGCATCTCATGTTTCCAGATACATTCATTTGAGCGTCTTTCCTTTGCAAACACAAAATCACTTTGATAACACTCTGTAAATAAGAGAAGGGTTAATATCAAGGCTAAAGTGATTACATGGGCAACAAGGGATTACATTTCAAGTGAACGACATGAAGCTATTAAAATAAAGAGTCAACTTTCCAATCTGATGATTGAGTGAATTAATGATTTCTGTCAAATTTATGGTTCATTTAGCAACCATGCATAGTCCAAAAATTTGCCATCAGAATAAACACATTTTTTGCCTTTGCCAGTTTATCGTCAAACATTTTGCTCAACTTTTTTCGCCTTATTTATTGCTTCCTACTTTTGTTCACTTACATAACCAATGATTTTCAATCGAAACACTCATTTTCAATATAATGATGATGATAGGAAACAGTAAATGCTTCAATCTATTGGAAAAAAAGCAAAATCAGCAACATGAAAGTGAGGAAGGAAAAAAAAGAGAAGACAAAAAAAATCTTTTCCAACCTGAAAACATTCATTCACTTCCTTTTTTACCTCAATCAATCTCAACTGGGAATTGCAATATGAATGCAATATTGCCTCTGATATCATCAGCTGGATTGGTTTTGTTGCTCACCAGATAATAAATGCTATTAAATGCCAAACCACACCAGAGGATAACAAGTGTTGCGACCAAAAAATTGTTGCTCAGAGAAGGAAAATTCAAAGGTGAAAATGGAAGCAAATCGAAATGGAAAAAAAAGTTGGTTTATTCAAATGAACTTGCAGAGTTGATTAAAGGTTAAACTCGAGACTAAACTGTTTTGTCCACTTTTACCCAAACCATTATCCTCTTCAGTTGATCTTGTCAGTTGAATTGATTTTAAATACAAAAATGGTTCATCATTGAGTTGATGTGCAATTTTGAATAAACTTCAACTTTGCTTCAAACAAATTTGCATCTCCAAATGTAAATAAATTGACCAATTATACTGTCCATAAACGCCCACATGTAAACAAGTGAACAGTCCAGGTACATGGAAATGAACCAAATAAAGCATTTACCCAGTCAACATGATTGCAAAGGTAAACAAATCTGTTGGAGCTTGCAATTGTATTAAAAACATTTTTTTTTTCGTGAAAACAATTTCAATCTGTATTAGTTTTATCATTTCCTGAGCCCTATTCTGGGATTGCCAAAAGTTCATTTGTTGGCTCATCTTTTATTGCTCCAACATTGCAAGTTTAACATGAAAAGAAGAAGAAAAAGAAAATTGATTGTCATCATCATCAACCTTATTCCAAAGTCAACTTTGATAACCTCTTTAATCCCAACAAAAGCTCCACTCAAATCCTCACTTTGATACTTTCAATCTGATTTAGCTTTTCTCTTTTTTCACCTGTTTCTCGATTCTACCTCAACTTTCCCAAGTTCAACTCATCAATTGTTTCTTTTGATAACTTTTGTTGGATAAAAACTGAAATGAAATGAAATGTTATTCACTCCAAATAAACAGGATTAATAGAGGAATTTGTTATTGCTATTATTGCTTTTCCTCTTTTAAAACCTCGGCTTATCCATTTCTCATTTTTTACATTACATTTTGACATGTTGAGCTTGTAAAGCTCATAAACGTTTCAAGAGTTTCAACCTATTCAACTGTTCATGTTTTATTTACAGTAAATCAGTCGATTCAGTCTATTTTGTTTTCTTTCATTTTTTCCTTGCTTTCCCTTCATGTAATTGTCATGTAAAATTGAATTACATGCTAACGACACCCTGGACAATAATGGAGAAAATAATTTTCTCCTTCATGTTTTTGTTCAGTCAACTCTTTTCACTGATCAACTTGCATAATTGATATGCTTTGATTGAACAAACAAACTTCCAAATGAGCTGATTCTGATCTTTTGCTTTCTCCAATTTCATTCAATTGAACAGATTAAAGGAAACTTGGTATCCATTCAAGTCTTGTTTGACTAATCAAATGAGATAAAAGAACTTTTTTTCTTCTCTTCTCTTCTCCATTTCATTGCTAATCATTTCAAGTTTACTTGGTTATTCAAGAGCATCTTCAATCGTCCAAAATTTGTAATTCAAGTTCAACTCTTTCAACCTGCAAATCATCCTGAATCTTGTTTTAAAATGTTTACTCAATTTCACATGAAATCATTCCAAGTTTCATGCTAATTTACATTTTCAAGAGAAAAGTCTTTCTTCTCTTTTTTTCTCATTTTTTTTTGCATCATTCTTTGTTTCTTACCTTGAATTTATTACCTCAATGAGCATCATGAATGAACATTTTCTTTTAAAATTTACTGTCATTAGCTTAATGGTAAACATGTTCATATTCAAAAAAGTTCAACATCTAAAAATGGGTAAAAAGAAGAGAAAAATTTCTCTAATGTTGATAATGGATAAAATGAACTTATCTGAATGAACTTGAAATTTGATAAAATGTTGCCACTTATATTGTGATATTGAGATGAACAAAAGTAAAAAAGAGGAAAAATTGTCTTTTCGATTTGGAAACTTGGAAAAGATTTACATAGAATTATCTGTAATGATGACAACATGATAGTGAATACAAATTCGTACATCATGTGAATTCATGAAACATTGAAGTTAAAGATGTAACTTGAGGTTTAAAGAGTTAAGGATTTCAAGATTATCAAGTTTCATCAATTTGATTGGCAATTATTTCAACCTTTTTTCAGGAGCAAACTCAAATTTCCAGATTGAAAGATTCGGATCATCCGATCAAACTTGGAATAAATGAATTGAAATCAATCAAAATTGTTGCCCAAAGATTATCAAGAAAAAATCATTTTTTAATCAACAATTGATAGAAACATTTGACTTATCAAAACATTCAGTTGCTCTCGATACTTGAACTTGGAAATTCAATATCAACTGAACTCGACTGAAAGATGAGAAACTCTTGATCTTTTTGTTTTCTCCTGATGAGTTTAACATAATTAACATTTGATTCAATATGAAAAGAATTAATACAAAAGGTTGATTATCTGAAAAACAATTGAACTATTCAGGAGAAAAGGTAAAAATGTTTAGAAAAATCTCATTTTCTTTTCTTTGTTTTCGGTAAATATCCATTTTCATCTCATTAAAGGGTAACCATAGAGATTGAGGGAAACATTTACACAAAAAGAAACCTGATTAAAGTCAACTTATCTTTATTTTTCACTCCCAACCTTAATCATTATTTATTCCCATTTTCACTAATTTTTTCTTCCTTTTCTTTTCTTCACCAATTTTCGTTGCCCTTTTCTGGGTTCAACTTTTTTTTCTTGCTTTCTTGTCTCAATTGTAAAGTTTGAATAACAATCTTATATCAATTTGAATATTAAATGTTATGTTTGCAAGTATAATAAAAGAGTGACAAGAAATAATAGCAATAATAATGATATAACAGGAAAGAAGAAGAGAAAAGATTTCAAAGTAAAGCAAAAAAAATATACACTTATAATGGAGTAAACTACTGCAAGACTTACACTTTTTTTTCTGCCAAGTTTATAAACTTTAAAATGCGAAACTCCAACAACATGGTAATGAAGGTGAAGAAAAGGGCGTGAAAATGAATAAGAGGATCAAGAGGAAAAGTAAAAGGTAAAGCTTCAACTTGAGAGTGTCATTAATTGGGTTAAGTAAAAAAGGAAGATGCTGATGAATGGATGTGATCAAGTGTTGACTTAAGATCCTAGTCATATCCTCTTGTACAGGCGTGACATATGATACCTGCGCAACTTTATTGCAGAGTTTAAAGTCGATCGGTATGAATGAAAACTCTTGAGATCGAGAAGAAACAGAAAATATTATATTTTGATCAGTTTCATTAGCTTCTTCATTTTAACCTTCGCTATTTCACCTTTCTCTATTTAGACCTTCTCTGCTCTGTTTTTACCCTTTACACGGTAAACTGTTGACTGTTTTGGATGAGCGTAAATTAGTATAATGAATTTGCCGCATTAAGATGAGATGAAGAGAGAAAAAATAACTTGCAACTAAATGATGTTGATGAGGTTTACAGTCGATCATGAATGATGATTATTTACTTGGTCATTTCTTTGGACTCAAAGATTTACTTGTTGAATCCGTTGATGCATGTCAAAGTGTTTCGCATTATTGCATGTCCATCTGTTATTGCTCACAGCTTTGGTCAAATTAAAATTTCATTCAAATAGTGATTTCCTATCAATAACTTATTCCAAGCTTCAATTATTGATATTGAATTTCAATTCAATTTGCATGATTTCCTCTAATTGTGCCTTTGACAACCTCCAGAGACTTCATCATTTCTTCTTCTACTCCTTTCTTTTGTAATACAAGCCTGAACTTTTTGAGAAATTCATTTTCGAAGAAAAAACAAAATTCATGAAAATATCATCATTCAACTTTCGAGTCATTTCCTATGATTGACCAACAAGATGCATTCGAATGAGGAATTAATTGTTCGAAATGAACAGAGTAAAGAAAATGCAAAATGGGTTTGGGTATTGGGTTTTCATTCATTACCGATCGACTTTAAACGCTGAAAAAAAAGTTGCGCAGATATCATGTGTCACCTGTTAAAGTGAAGCAAAGTGAATGCGAATTGTTTGTTGAACAGGAAAATATCGAGCAGTTTACCGATGAAATATTGGAAATGAAGTCATCTTTTGCGAATTTATTCGCCCATTTTTGCTTCTGTGATAATTGTAACTTGATTCGAGTCAGTAGGTTTTGATGACTTTTTTTACTGCTTCAGGTAACCAAGTAATGAGGAAAAAAAACTGGTTTCAATGTTTAAATGCAATACAAGAGCAAGGAAAACATTTCCCAGCCATTTTTTACCTTCCAATTTCACCTTCTTCTCACTTTTTTCCTGTCTTCTTATCTTGTCGCTCTCTTTCTACATTTTTCTCCTTTCTCTCTTTCTCTTCTTCTTACCCAACTTCATCATCCTTCTGTCTATACAAACAACTTTCTTCATCTCCATCATAACCTTAGACTTTTTTTCCCACAATTTGATGTGATTCTCTGTAAGGTCTCTTCTCAAGCATCGGCTACGACAAAAAAAACATTTACTGTAGTCATTATCATCATTCCCATCAAGATAGAGTAAACTTTATTCTTAACGGAATTTATGTTTTCATCGATATTCATGGTAAAAGTTTTTATTCTAGTTTCAGGGGCAATACAGAATGGAATGCAATATAAAAGTTTAAACTTTTCCAAGTAAAAAGATATAATAATAAGATGTAATAATGTATGACCGGTAAAGTTTGAGAAGAAAATTGTTGAGATAATTTCTGTTGTTTACGGTCAGTTTATTACTAATTGTTTGTTCTTGTTACAGAGAATGGACCTTGAGCAGCTTGAAAGATTCTTCTTTTCGTTTGCAAATAAATTTTCTAAACAATTAGAAATTCTTTGTTTTAAATTGATGCTCCTTTTCAAAGCACTAAAATTATCAGCTGACCAATTGTCAGAGTAGACTTTTTGCTTCAAATGTGCCCAGAACCTTTCTATTGACCTCAGCTGACATTTGGTGGGTTTTGGTCCTTCTGAAACGTAATTAATTCTAAAATTATCCAAAGTTTCTCTCTGACATGAAGCAACATCTGTTCAGAACAGAATCTGCTGTTTTTGCGATTGTTGGGTTTTCGCGATGAAAGTACCAATCTTTGCTAACGAGGAAAAAAGGGTAACAGTCTAGTTACACGGACACAAGGAGGAGTGTTAATTTAACACACGATTTAAACCAATCGCAGTAAAGGCACTCATGTGTTGTTTTGATAATTTTTACATAACAATGATATTTAAACTAATATTCAATTGTTGAATCAGTGGACAAACGAATTGACCAGCAAACTGCTTCAGAATTGCTTTAATATCTATCTCTATTTAGTTATTCTCAATTTTTACATTTAATTGATTGATATTAAATTCAAACAGATTGTCTTTATTGGTTACTGATTTAAAAGTCTTGCTAGTTACGCCTTGTGTCCGTGTAACTAGACTGTTATCGAAAAAAGAATCTCTCAAGCTGCTCAAATGGTCCACTCTCTGGAAATGGAAATGAACATTCATAACATTTTATTTGAATGGACACAATTTTTCAATAGTTTAACTATTTCGTTAAATTAATAATTAAACACTAACAACTAACATTGTAAGTCCGATTGACGAAGCACAGTTACATTCATTTTCAAGTTACCACTTTGGAGTCAAAATTCAAGCTCAATAATCATTTAGTTAAAACAAAGAGTTTGTTTAGCCTCTACCATTAAGAATGAGAAACGTATTTAGTAAGACAGGGAAATAGACAGATGATAAGAATAATTTGTAGCATTTCTCTCTCTCATTTTAGACATTCATTTTTGAATATTACATTTTATCTGAAAAATGAAAAGTTCTGTTTGTTTTCAAATGTTGTATTTTACTGTTTAAGTTAATTTTCATCATTTATCGATTTTTAGGTAAAATGCTGAGTAAGTTTCAATCTTTTGATTAGAAAATCGAAGTTCGATAAACTTTTTTGGTTCGATTTTTTGAAAAATCTCTAAATGAAATTTCATTTGTAAACTTTTTTCTTGACAATTTTGAAGGTAAAATCAATGAATTTTAATAATCTGAATCGTGTTTGAACACCTTTAAGTTTTACTTGATTTGAAAAATGTTTAAATTGGTTATCTTGATGAGTGAACAAAAAATCAATTACAATGATCTAATCAGTATTGATGATGGTTTAAAGTTAATTTGAAAAGATTTTTGAATGATTAATGAACTTGTCTGGTGAATAATTCTTGAAGAGAAAAGTTTACATTTGCATTGAAATTTTCATGGTCTTTAGTTGAATTTAATGATTGGACAATTGACTTCAATTAAACGATTATCTTTACGATTTGGGCAAGTTTACGTTGTTTGCCTTTTGGCGTTTCTCAATGAAACAAATCAGAACAAGAATGAGCCCACTTTCAATTGATTTACTGATTAATTAAACTGTTCAAACAATTTAAATTCCATCATTCATTTTTACCTTTAAACCAAAATCCCTGTTGCCCTTAATCACACAAGATCGCCCCTTAATAAGCCAACTATTTATTCCAATTCATTTTCAATTGAATCTTCGAAACTATTTCGCCCTTTCAGTTTTGCCCTTTCAATCAATTTCAACTAATTAAAGGCGATTTCAAGTCAAGATGAAGGTTTGGTGAATCAAGTTGATGGTGTTGATGTTTATCGTTAAGTAGCAAGAAAATATTTAAATAAAGTTTACATCAACTGTTAATATATTTATACAAGTTGAGCTTATTGTTTTATTACAGAGTAATAAGGATAATAAAAGAAGGCTTTTGCACTCATTTGAAATCTGGTGATGAAGATGATGATAATGATGATAATGATGGTGAAGAGAAAGGTTGAGAATGGACAAAAGGTAAGAGGGAGAAGAAGTAGGAAAAGCTAAGGTAAAGTAGGAACAGTCAAGGTAGGTTGATTGGGATTGGATAAGGTTGGGTTTAGATCAAGGTAAAGGTAGAGAGAGAGAGAGAGTGAGTAACATTTATATGTTGCTCTTTTTTTATTGATGATAATAAAGAAAGAAGCAAAGACAGTGAGAAAAAAAGAGAGAGAAGAAGATGAAAAAATATTCAAAGGTAAAACCGGACTGATGAGGTTGATGTAGTTGCCTTGATAGAGTCTCACTTTACTCCGAGTATTAATACAAAGGTTTTTGCTCTTTCTTTTCTTTCGCGTTGATCATACAAAATAATGATAGTATAATTATAATGAATGATGAAAACAGGTTTTGGGTTATCCAATTTGAGTAAGAAAAGTCTTTTTTTTTACGATTTTTTGGTTCGCTTTCTATCCATTTTCAACTTTTCTTCTAATAGATGGAGCTGTTTTTCAACTGTTTTCGCCTGTTTTTGCCTTTTCTGGTTTAGTTGTTAATCATTGCAATAAGAGTAAACTATGCTTCTTTACCTTTTTTTTTGTTTATCTCTTGCTCTTTCTCTGTCATTTTTATCAAATAGTAGAGGCGCTAAAAGGTAATTCAAAGGTATTTGTTAATTGATTAGATTAAAAAATTAGATTAAAATTAAATTGAAGAGTGACTGATTAAACGCCTCTAGCTTAGGACCGCCAACCTCGTTTACCATTGAATGGAGAGTTGTCTTGCTACTCTTTTATTTTTACTCTATTTTCCTTGTTTTTTAAAGTTCAACTCTACTGAGTTTATCTACATTTTCTGAAGTTTTTCTCAGTCTTTTTCTTCATTTGGTGATTAATCTTGTGACTTGTTATACCAACATTTGGACAATATTATTTATTTTGGTTTAACCAACTTTGGTTTTACTTTTCAACTCTTATGTGATATCGTCTGTTTGCCTTTGTGATTTTACTTCTGTTTTTTTGGGTTACACTTTTCTGGTTCTTGGTTGTTGGTTTAATCATTAATGATTGCTGATGTTTCATCTTTTGTTTTTGATTTACAACATCATGTCAACATGACAATTTATGTGTGTGAATCTATACCATGAGTTGTTACAATTATCCAACTGGACCATCATCTACAGTTACATCTGGTGCAACAACAACTACACCGCAAAGGATTAATTACAACAATGCTAGTAATGTGAATGGTGGTGGTGGCAGTGGTGTCAATTTGACCAACACTTTAACCGGTAATGCCAATTCGGTTTACAATAGTTTTGATGTTAATAATATATCCTCATCTAATCAACTTGGTTTAACCAATCCGGTTAGAAGTTCTTCTCGTCATTCTCACCGGTCAACCCGAACTGATCGTTCATATCATGTTCCAACCATGTCTAGTGGTTCAGGACTTATTGTTAGCCAGAGTATCAATGGTGGCATTGCCAATGGTTTAATATCTTCAGGTTCACCTTATGATGGTTTAATTCAAAATACAGATGATAGGCTTTCAATTAAATTAAATTCAACTTTAACCCGATCAGGTTTTGGTGGAACACCGAGTGGAAGTGGTTTAAATTTAACTGGATCCAATCAATTTCAACAACAACAACCACAACACCCTGCTCACCGTGTAAACTCATCAAATCATCTTTCTCACAGCCAACCTCATCACAATAATCATTCGTCATCACATCATCCAGTCTCACTTGCCGGTCAACAATCTTCCTCTTCCCGTCATCGTCATCATTACCTTTCCCATCACAATCAAAACCATCATCATACCGATGAATCAATTGAAGTGTCCATAATGCCTGGTGATGATCCCTGGGCTGATAATACAACAGCCATAACCGGTAACACCTCGGATCGTTCCGTGTCCATAGATGTTGATCTCAATAAACTTGGTAAACCAGGTTACAATTTATCTGTAACAAATTCATTTCGCAATTCAAGTGTTCATCATAACCTCAACAATGGTGACTCTTCAAACAATTTATGGAACTCTTCCGATTGGTCGACAAAATGCTCAATCTGGTGTGGACCATTTACCCTTGGACTATTATCTTTATGTGCCTTTATATCGCCCCTTGTGATGGTAATTTTACCTCAAATAGAAACCTTGGAGTGGAAGGTTAAGGAATGTGGACCCGAATGTGATGGCACCCTAATCAGTTGTCTATTTAAATTGGCTCTTCTCTCAATTTTATCCTACATTACCTTCTTCTCCTCGCCCCGATCATCCTTACCACGGATAGATGTTTACCGTGCCCTACTCATGACTCTACTCACCTTTCTCATGGTAGCTTATTGGGTGTTTTATATTGAAAAAATTTGGGATCGTCGTTTCTCCGACTATGAACTAACCTATCAATCTATCGTACAATTTTCAGTTTCCATTGTAGATGTACTCTTGTGGATACACTTTGCCGCTGTTGTAATGCTCAAAATAAAACCAAATGAATCTGTGTTTATAGTTAAAGTTACCCGATCACCAGATGGTGAAGCAAGATCATACACTTTGGGTGAACTTTCAATTCAACGAGCTGCCGTTGTTGTCCTCGAAAAGTATTACACTGATTTCACCATTTACAATCCATATCTTGAACTGGCTCCGCGTCGGGTTCGAGGTAAATCTCTTCGTGGCATCAACAGTCTGGGGCCAAGGTCTACGTTGAAATTTTACGACATTGATGGCATCAGTTCCAATGCCAATGGTATTATTGGAAATGGAGGATTAACTGGTGAACATCAGGTTACTGGCAATGAATCTGTTGTCGGTGCTCCAATTGGACCTGGTGGCAATACAATTGGATTACCAGGAAGTTTAATTTTAGGGACTCATCAAAAATCGTCCACTCTTCAATCAGCCAATGGAAATGGTAATGAGCCTGAAAGATTTGATGAGATCAACAATTTGGAGGAAAGAGGTTCTCGTGTTGGTGGACGATCTGTTCGTCATGTTCGCGACAACTCTTCTAGTCATCATCACCATCATCATCATCATTCTCACAATGAAAGATTTTATGAAGAGCACGAGTATGAACGTCGAGTTCGTAAGCGTAAAGCTCGTCTTTTATCAGCAACAGAAGATGCCTTTACTCATATTAAACGGATACGTGCCGATGAACCATGTAAGTTACCATTTCAATTCAATTTATCGCCACTTTTCATCAGTTTTTTCAAACATTTCACCAAATCTATTGGAAAATACAAAATCTTTCAACTCAACCTTTATAAATAAAAGGCAACCTGTTAGTAAAGTCCTCATGAAAATTTGAAAATTTCAGCGAGTTGAGGTCAAAGAGTGTTGTAGCAAGAGAGACCACGAAATAAGGAAAAATTTAGGTTTGAGATTTGGTAAGAAAGTTCACTTTAAGTTGGCGTATACTTAAAGAATTGAAAAGTTAACCAGAAAATGCACTAAAAACTATTGCTTGAAGCAAAAATACACTCAAAGTTGTCAATGTTTTAATCGATTTTTTGATTAGCGCCGCCCGAGAGTCAACTTTTGAGTTTATCTCAAACCTACAAAATGATCATTACGTGAAGTCTCTTACTCTTTGGTTAAGCATGTCATAGAGAGATAAATGATACACAATTTTAATCAAAAAACTATGCTCTTCTTGATAAATTATCCATCGTAAATACGATACCTTTTCTTGAATGGACTTTAATGAGCTCTTTTAAAAACAGTTTGCCAAACCCATGTTAAAAACACAGAGAAATTGAGATTAGACAAAAAGCTGAAAAGCTATACACAAATGTAAAGACTTTCGGCAAAGGTTTATCCATGATCTTTTTGCTCAATTATTCAATGAAATTCATAGTTACAGACATTTAATATTTTGCCTTTGCTTTCGCTCAGATTTAATCATGAAAATTGTCTCATTTTAAAAGGCAAACAAACGGATAATTCACTTGAAATCATGAGTTATATGGTTGACAAAGATCCCATGAGAAGTAACTCATATTCATCTTCATTTTTAAGTTAATTTCCTTCTCCTGCCTCATCATCATTATTCAGTTTCAGTTTCATCTCATTGTAAACCTTTTTTTGTTCAAGACTGGACTCAAGCAACTCAGATCATTCAAGAGAAAAGGATCATTTTCATGCATCAAATGAAAAATATTAATCTTTAGATTTGTATCGATTCTAATTTTCATAAAAAATTAGATTAAATAATTCAATCCTATTGCTAGTAAGCTTAAAAAATGCGGACTCTACTAACAGGTCGCCCTTTATTTTGAATGATGATTGATAAAAGAGGCTAAAACAGAGGATCAATAACATTTACCACTTGTTTCCATTCATTTCCTTCTCGTGCCAAAGTTGCATGGTTACCCTTTTTTTCGTCAAAATGAGAACCATGTTTTCTCATTATGAATAGTGTTTCTCGTGCATCACGTCGCATGTTAAACTGAAGAAAATCTCAACATGGCATTGTTGGATAATCACCTTTATTTTGCTCAGTTAACTAATCATATCATGCCTTTCATCTCAATGAGCATTTCATTCCCAAATTCAATTCTCATTTTTTTTCTTGTTTTCCTTTTTTTCTCCTCTTCTCTCATTATCTTCTTCTTTTCCATTTCGTTTACATTTTACTTACTTTTCAACATTTGTTCAATACATAAATCATAACCAAATCTCATCTTCATCTTAATCTCAACTTTCACCCTTAATTTAATTCAATTTCAACATGTTTCCCTCAAACTATTACAACTTTTCAAAGTTCATCTTTACTTTGTTTACTCATTTTGCACAGTTAAACAATTGAACAAATTTAACAGCAATTATAATCAATAAGATGCACACATAATTCACCTGAATCTGCTTCAAGTTTGCATAAATTACCAAAAAAAGTCATCTGTTGCTCTTAAAATTTTATAAAATTTTCCCAGAAAAAGTTCCAAAAATTGATGCAAAATTTTTCCAAATTTGCTTCTATCTTTCACTGAGAGTTGAAAACAAATGCTCAAAAACATCTTAACTATGAAACAATAATTGTACAACAATTATAATTACCACAATTTATCACTTAATTGAAGCTAATAGCAATTATAATTTATCAAATTCCCCCTTTTGATTAAATGTAAACAATTACAGTTCAATTTACAAATCAAAGTGCAACTGAAAAGAAGCTTGAAAAAACTTGAAATCAATACAAATAAATTTCAAGTTTACCTTTTCCTAGCCTCTTATTTAAACACTGAAAATGAAGTTTTCAACTTTTCCAATTTTGTTTTCTCTCTCTCTCTTCCAATTTCATCTAAACTTCAATGAACGGATCTATCATTTTACATGTATTACTGGTTACTTCATTTTAATTCATTTCATCCTCTCATGGTAACACTGTTAGAGTAAAGAAAATGTTACCTCAATGAAAAAAGATGAAGTTGATGATGATAACATCCGATTTTGCCTGAGGGTCCATTCTTCCCATCGAACATTTGCTATCTCACTATTTCTCTCTTTTACCGACTAATATTAGCTAAAGAAGAAGAAGAAGATAAAAAATGAAAGTATAAAGAAGATGGAAAGACTGGTCAGAGATGATAATGTGAAGGAATATAATTTGGTAAAATGATGATAAAAAGAAGATAAAGAAAGAAAGAGAGAGAAAGAGAAAGGATGAAAAAACTCAAGACCTCACGTGAACTTGGCAACATTGTGAACTGTCCATTGAAATGTGGAAAGTAAGAAAGATGGAAGAAGAAAAAAAAACTCAAATAAAAATGCAAAACTATTGAAGCTCATTGTATCTTATATATACTCTTAATTCAACAATAAACCATCAACCTGAATAGCCAAAAGTTTTTCTTTCAAACACAATGCTACAAAATACGGATTCTCCTCTTTTTCCCACCCTGTTTAAACGTTCATTTCTGTGATTGAAGTAAATTAACTATAATTGATCAGCTAATCAATACTAGTTGAATTAGCAATTTAAAGGTGTCAGAACTTATTGATATTTTTCATGAAAAAATTGAAATTGAAATCAAAATTTAACATCAATCGAAAGTTTAAGGTCCATGTAATCACTTAGCAAAATTTGAAACTTCTAATCATTACCATTATTTAACTATTCAAATTGGTTGCTCAAAAAAATCAATTTTTTGGCCATTTTCTATGCGATTTTCAAATAGGATTTTCATTTGAATTGCAAAAAAAGTTGAGAAAATAAAAGATTGAAAGGATTGTTTGTGGCGCCATCGCGTTCTTCGTTTTTTCCCTATCCTTATCTCAAAAAGATAGTCAACATTGCGTAGTCTTGTTATACTCTTTGGTCTACCTACTTACTTGCCTGATCCCAATCATATTGAAAATGTTTCAGATGACCAGATTTCTGATCACTTGATTAGATAATTAACTGAGTGTGTATCTGTCTTTGAAAGTGTACGAAACTCAATGTCCGTACTTTATTGTATGGATGAAATTAACTTACTAATTGCCTTAATATTAGAGTTTAAATTTTGCCTCATTTATCATTCATCACTTCTTGTTTGCTCTTTAAACTGATTTAAGATGATTAAGAAATTGAATTTTTGTTCATTTTAACTAATCAATATTTTTTGTGTCTTTCAAAAGGTCCAGTTTCATCTCCAATTGATCCCAAAGAAGCATCTCAAGCAATATTTCCTGCCATGGCCCGATCTCTTCAAAAGTTTTTACGAGTGACGAGGCAACAGCCACGACATACGGTTGAATCCATTGTTGACCATTTGGCCACCTGTTTAACTTACGATCTTTCACCGAAAGCTTTTCTTGAAACCTTTTTCAACCCTCGTCCAGTCATATCATGTTCAACTGAATGTAAACCCATTCAAACCTGGGGCTTGGTTTCCGACGTTTTACTCACTCGAACCATCGAGTCGGGCACAATTTTCATGCTCAGACAAAACGATGTTTCCCTTTTGGTTACCGTAACATCGATTCCTCATTTAAACATTACCGAAGAAATTATCGATCCAAAATGTAATAAATTTGTATTCAAAATGAACTCTGAAACTTCAGTTTAAGCTGAAACATGTTTCACCATTTAAATAATCTTTAAATCTTGCTGAATATTTACCGGCATCAAAATCATTATTTAATGAAAATATTAAAAAACACATTTACAAAACCTTTCATTTCTCGTATCCACTTGACTTTTTCAGTATAAAATCAGTTCGTCACGAAACGCTAAATTCGAGTCGGGAAAAGTGTTGTGTACTTTAGTGATTTCAACTTGACACTCTTTTCGTTGCTTTTGTTTGCCATTATCAGAAACAGCAACTGCAACATGTCCAAGATTCATTTTTAAAGCTTATCAATGGATCATGAATTATTGACCTCTAACAAGATTGTAAGATTTATCACCATGAGTCAAATTGAACCAATTTATCAATATTAAAATTCAACATTTGCTAAGGGCAAGTAAAAGATAAATGACTTCTGTGTTGAATCTTTGATAATATTTCTTTTAATGAGAAATTTTTCAATATTTTGTATCATTTTTGTTTCTTGTTTGATCAATACAAGTTACATTGATAGTGGTTGTTGAAGTGATTTAAGTTTATCTTGTAATTTCATTGAATTTCCTGGCTTGGACAATCAAATTGTTCCCATGTTAAGTGTGTCTTTGTGTCTTCCATTCACAAAGTTGAAGAATATAAATTTACTTAATTTTGCTTTATCTTGATTTCTGTTGAAACGTTGAGAATAGTCAAGAATGATAATAGTTTCTAATTTGTTTTCTTTTAGTGGCGATGTTGATGACCAGGGTTGGCGAGAAGAAGAAAGAGAAAGAATGTGAATTTCAATTGAAACGAAATGAACGTTCTCTTCATGTTCATCACAAGTTTCGATGAGGTTGAGTTTTCTTGATAAATGAAGTGGCAAAAAAGGACGATAAGATGGCCAAAGATGAAGATGAATATTGGAGGCAATCTCCATCTCAGTTGAATTCATGAGTAAAATGATAACAGGAAATGTGCTCAATTGATGGATATTCACCAATTTTGATGAAGCATTTGTTTTTTGCGTTAAAATCAACAACTTGGTTTCAAATATTTCTTTTCAAAATAACATTATTCGAGACCAAAAAAAGTGTTTCAAAAAGAGAACGAAGTAGAAATTATCTTTATCTATTCAACGGACTTTCATGATTTCCATCTCTTGTCATGCCAATTGAAAAAAATGACTTTCTCTATTCAAGCTTTACTTCCATTCCTAATCAACAAAACTTTTTCAATTGAAACTGTAAATTTATTGGTAAAATATTTTTATAATAATAATAGCATCAATAATAATTGTAATAATTTTTGTTTCGAGGGTTCGATTGGAAAGATTTCAACCTTAAAGTGTTTCACTTTTGGCTACTTTTTGTGTCTCTTTGATTGATAAATGGTCAGTCAGTAAGTATTCAAGTTGATCGGGTAAACACTTTCAAAGTTGATTTCTTTCAAATCCATTTGATATTTGCTTCAACTTTCAATGGAAGCCTGAAAAATTAGCAGAAAAAAAGAGTTTTGGTGAATTTTGTTTTCTTATGAACATTACTTGAATTTTCATTCTTGCCTTTACTTTTGATTATTCATTCAGATCCTCGTGATTAATAGTGTCAGTGAGTGTTTTCTGGTGTTTGAGTGAAAGTGTAATGTGTTGTGAAGTGAAGTTTGGCTGTTTGCTTTTTTTGGGGAAATTTTTTTTTACCTTTTTCACCTTTTTTGTCAATTTTATGGAAAAAGTTCAAGCTTTCAAAATGAAAAGAATCTTTTGAAAACTTGGAATATTGATTATTTGTTTTGTTAAGTATTAGCTATTTCGGTGTTTACCTGAGCAGATAATGATATATTAATTCATGGAGAAAGGCTATACTTGATAATTTCTGTCAACCCTGGAAGGTTCATTCTCTGTGCTTAACTCTTTTGGCCTAAATGAGTGTCGAGCATCTTTGCGCTTCTTCTTTTGAAGCGATACTCTTGGGTTTTGACTTTTGTTTGAGCGCAATCTTGACTTTTTTGTACAAAAATTTTGTTGTCACTTTTTTAGTCGCAATCAATTGCGCAGTTTTGTTGCTTTTGATCCTCGTGATTCTTGCGCTTTTTTCTTGTTCTTTTGTCTTTCTTTCTCTTTCTTTCATTATCTCGGGTTAATAAGGCCTGTTGGCATCTTTTGGTCGCTTCAGTTGAACCTTAAGGCGTTTCATACCAATCTGGAAACCATTCATGGCTTGTATCGCATTCTGGGCACTGGCTGGGTTATCAAAGCTCACAAAGCCAAAGCATTTTGATTGATTTGTGGCTCGATCAATGAATACTTTGGCTGAAATAACGTTACCAAAGGGAAGAAACATTTGCATTAACTCGGAATCTCCAAACTCTTGAGGAAGATGGTAAATGAACAAGTTACATCCATCGGGTCCTTCCCTTTGTGCCACTGAAGAGGCAACAATGGAACCACCAGATTGTTGTGCTGCTAGAACTGGACAGAAAAGAGAGAAACAAATAAAATATTTATTTTCAGAAAATAATATTTGAAAAAGGATTGAGAAATTTCTATTGCTTTCTTTGTGAAATCATAAAATGGTCAACTTGTTGAGAAATGGTCTCAAGAAAGGGATTCAGATGGAGACGAAACTAATAAAATGTTAATCTATTGGAAGAGATTGTTTGAGCAAGTGAAATGTCTGCCATGGAAGATTAATTTCATTGAATTCTTATCTATCTCAAGTTTTTGCAGTTTGTTCTGTAGCAAAGTGTTCATATAAGTTGAACTTGCATGCTCAATGCTTCATGATTGTAGATGAAAAATAAATGTTGAAATTGATTGGAAAGATTAGGTCAACTCGGTTATCATGCAATGTAACTCTAGTATCTTCTCATTCCTTTTATTTGCCGACTGTTTGTGAATCATTCAAAACTAGTTCAATGAGAAGCTGAAAAAATAAATTAACTTTTTATGTTTTCAATCAGTCGATTAGGATTGCAATGTTGTTGAAGGAATGAGAAAAGATGATCTCTTGGACAATTGGAAAACAGTGATTCAAATGCTGTCCAAGACACTGATCCAAATCAACCTAGCCATCAACGGTTTATCGCACCTTCTTACGGTTCGATTCATGAGAAATTTCACATATTCTCAATGTAAATTTTTGATAAAAAAATTGCTCTCAAATTGTAAGATCAACATCAAAATAAATTGAAAATTTTCATCAATCACTGGATTTATCTGCAACTTGCTTTTTGCGCCACAATAAAGTTCAACTCTACAAAAGGCTTCAAAAGACTGAGTTAAAAACTCATCAATTTACATAAATTTGTCAATATTTTCCATGAAAAGTTCAATCAAATTGATGACTGCTTTCAAATGGCAATCTTGTTTCACATAAAATGCTCATCTTGATCGATGTAAAAGTATGTTCATTCTGAGTCACTAGAGGGCAGCACTGACTTGTTCAGGATTGTTCATTTTTACAGGCAACAAGTAATCAATAAATTTAACAGTTGAAGGTAAATTGAAATTTAATATCTTAATATCACTTCTTTTCTTGTCAATCTTATTGATCTTCATTTATCTTTTCTGGCAATGACATCTTTAGCTTGTTGAATAGACTAAGAAATGCAAGTGACACACATTTATAATTGACTCGACTGTCCTTATCTTGACCATACTTGAAATAAACTGTCACAATCAATTTAATAAAAACTGACAACAGAATTGGTAAACCAATATTGAGTTTTCCAGGTGAAAACGTCTTACTCTGAATATTGATTGAAGATTTCAGTTTAGCTAGAAAAGACAATTTTACTTTCTCTCTAACACAAGTAAATCTGAATAATGAAATTTGTCTCAACTCAACAAAAACAAGCTCGTAAATTCAAAATTGATTGCCAGTCAATCTTTCATTTGTTGAACAAACTTGCATATTCATAGCGTTTCCTGGCAAAAAACAGCTTCTCAGGATTGTCCTTTAACACAAAAATAATTGCAAAATGTTGATCATGAAGCAACGTAATTTCAGTTTATTGATTTGAATGAGACTATTGGGAGTTGATTTTCCAATGAATATTCTGGATAAGCCATGAAATTTTAACCTTAAATAATCTATAGATCTAAATTGGTTCAAGAGGAAATATTGAAACTCGAATAAAAATGTTGGTTCGAGGTTAACTATTGAATTTCAAAGGGACTTGAGCTCAGGTTGGAAATGAATTGATTTGACCAACGAAATGGTTTTCAAAGTGATTGAGTATAATTGATATTTACCTTGAGCAAACTGGCCAGCATAGGCAGCCGCTGCCGCTGAAGGATAAGCCGCTATCCCGGGATAAGGTGAGTGAGGATTAAGGCTGGAATAAGCGGCAGCCGCAGCAACAGCCGCAGCAGCAGCAGGTGATAGACCATCAGATCCCGGAGCTGAAGCTCCATTTGGAATGGCTCCCACTGAGGTGGGTGGAGGCGGTGGAGGTGGCAATAAACCAGAAAGACATCCATTGGTAAACACTGAGTCACCTGTATGAGCTCCACCATTGGTGCCACCAGCAGCGGCAGCTGCAGCTGCAACTGCGGCAGCAGCAACAGCAGATCCATTGCAAGTGTGAGTCGGAAAGTTTGGCGGACTTGGTGCTGTTGTTGGAGGAGCATGTGAATGAGGATGACTGTGATGACCAGAAGCTCCATTGGTATTGTTTGATCCATTGGTCAGGTTTCCACCCGGATTACCTGCTCCAATCCCAATGAAACCTTTACCATTGCAAAAGGGTCAAAGGAAATCACCAAACATTGTCGATATCGATTTATATCGATTAAAGAATAAAAAGGAAAATAAAATTATTTACAATTAAAATATTGTGAAATGAAACAATCAATCAATCAAAACACAACACAACTTTCATTCAAGTTGCAACCAAGAACAAGTAAATGAATTGAAAACTGAATCAATTTTTTGTTTCATGAAAACTTACCAATACAGCCATCTGATGATGAAGTTAATGTTGCTGGACTCGCTAATCCATTTGGTATTTGGCACTGAGGAGGTAAAGGAGGTGCTAAAACAGCAGCAGCAGCCATTGGATTGATGTAACCCTGTGAAGCGGCTGCTGCTGCCATAAGCGCTTGATGATGTTGGGCATAAGCTGTTCCATAAGAGCCAAAAGTGTTTACCATGAAAGGATTGAGTATGCCCATGTTACCTGCAAGCTGTTGCATCCGGCGGATCTGCCTTTCCTTTTCCGTGTCTGCAAATTTAACCACAAGGGAAGATGAAGCTCCATGCATTGTTTGACTTCCATGGAGAGCATCAATGGCCGATTGAGCTTCACCGTGTGATGAAAATTTAACAAATGCACAGCCCTTTGACTGGCCATCATGACCACGAAGTATTGTACACTCTTCAATGGTACCAAAGGCTTGCAACAACTGTCTCACATCATCTTCCGATTGTTGCTTGGACAACATTCCGATAAACAGTTTTCGCTCCTCACCACGACCTTCAGAGTCGGATTTCACTTGAATTGGACGGTTCATCTGGAAGAAGCGAAAGAGAGACAAAAAAAATATTAACAATAAATCCAAAAATGAGTCAAAACTGATGGTAAAGTGAATGGTCAAGACAAGAGAAAAGAAAAGAAAAGGATAAAATGAAAAGAAAACAATCAATCACATGAACAACTGAAAATGTTGATTAATCATGATAGTGTCGACAATCGAGAGGCAAAAAATGATATGAAAGAAAAATAAAGTTTATGGAAGGCGAAAAAAAAGTCGAGAAAAAAAAGTTATCAAAAGTAGAGAAACAATGAACACACTTTGACTGATTTTGTAGTTTTTGTTGGACTAACTGTTGATGGTGAAGTTGACGTTGAAACTGTTGATGTTGCCGTTGAGATGAAATTCATTGATGGTGAATCTGATTGTTTACAAGGTTCATCAATTGAACTATCAATGGTATTGGCTGTTGAATTATTATTATCGCTATCACTAGTTGAATGGGAGTTGTCAATGGAGTTATTACTATTGTTGATGTTTTTGATGTTTTTAATGTTGAGAGTGTTGTTGGTGTAATTATTTGAATATTTAACACGATAATTGACGGTTGAGGAAGATGTTGATGAACAAGATGATAGAGTGGTACAATCGGTTGGAATTTTGGTTAAAGGTGAAAGAGATGTTGAATTGTAAAAGTAGGGTGAACTTGAATGATGGTAAGATGATAAATTGTTGTGCTGATGAGCAAAGGGATGATGATGATGATGGTGATGATGGGAACCTGAATTGGAATGAGGATGTTGATAGTGAGGGTGTGATGACGGCTGTTGCTGTTGGTGAAGATGGTGATGAAGTTGAGGTAAAGTTGACAGCGAGTTTACTATGGTTGCTGGTGGCGATGAAAAATATGGTAAAGTTAATGATGATTGGTAATTGGGTAAAACAATATGTTGATAAACTAGGGAATCCATTTATAACCAATTATCTGTGTAAGCACAAACGACTTTCTTGGAGGGATTAAAGTGTAATGTTCAGCTTCAAGTTTACAAGTTTCCTTGGTCTTTCTGGTCTCATTGCTGTTACTACTTGAGTCAACTTGTGGCAACATTTAATAAACGCTTTCAATGATTGTTTTGTATTTTTTGTCTTATTAAAATACTAATTGACGAAAAAAAATGAAGGAGAAATGAAGGAAAATGAAAGAATAAAATTGGAATAAAATTTACAGAAAGTTCAATATTTTATCAAATTTATTACCATTCAACATGCTCTATGAAACTATCTGTTTCCACACTGAATTATCTTTCAATTTCTTTCCTTCATATTATTCACATCATCATCATTCTTATCTTCATTTTGTTCACATGCTCTTTTCAGTCGCTCTTCATCTCACCAACTCACTTGTGCCATGTTGAAGGAAGAGAGAAAAGGAAGAGAAAAAGGAAGAGAAAAGAAGAAAGAAAGAAAAAGGTTCAAACTTTGGAGTTGTCAAGGGAGGCGAAAAGAAAGAGAAGATAAGTTCAGAGTTTTTGCGATGTTTCTGTCTATTTTTGCTTTTCGCTTTCGGCAAACCAGAGCAACTCACTTAAAGGTAAAAAAGAAGAAGCTTGAAGATGAAGAGCAAAATGATGATCAGATTGATGAGAAGGATGAAGATGTGGATAAGGATGAAGATGGCGAGATGAAAAAGAGAAGGAAAAACCTTTTTTTTCTTCGCTCTTCCAAACTAGAATATTTATTGATAAGAGAGGACAAGGATGAAGTTTCTATGGCAACTAGCATGCAGTTTCTCTCTTCTTTTTCATTCTCATCTTCACTCTATTCAATCAGTTGTTACCATCAGATGAAAAATAATGTGAAGATAAAATGTTGGTTTCCAAGCAACAGAGAGAGAGAGAGAGAGAAGAAGAAGAAGAAGAAGAAGAAGAAAAAGGTTTTTCCTTTTCAAGAGAAAGAGATGAAGATGAAGATGAAAAGACAAAAAGAGAAACTCGGATTTAAAAAAAAATCCAAAGTGAGAATGAAATGAAAGTGGAAATGCTGCTTTTCGCAAGAAGACGAATCTTGGTCCATTTCGCTTCCATCAAGGATGATGCTGATGATGAGGAAAGGATGAGCAAAAGTGAGAAAAGAAAGAAGGGAAGAAGAGAGAGAAAAAGTAAAAATATCTGTTGAATGTAGCTTTAGGTTGTTGATAATATTTTATTTGTTCACTGGTTTTTATCGATTAAATATTCGTCCCTTTATCATCCAAGATTCCTCCCCATCTTCATCATCATTCAATCTATTAATACATATATATCAGACTAAATCACTAGATTCATTTTATCTTCAAACCAATCTTTTAAAGATAATTTTTCGTGTTGAGTTTGCGTTGATCAAAAGAATCGATCAGTGATGCCTTCATATTTTTCATTGCAACCTGTTTTTTTCTTGCCTTCTCTCTTCCTCCTCATTCCTTCCTCATCCACCTTTATCTTTCGCCTTGTTCATCTTTTGCCTCCCTTTCAGTTCTCTATCAAAATACAAAATGATGCTGTCGATCGATAAAAATAAAGCAGCAAAAAATTATCTCCCAAAAAAAGGCTTGAGCTTTGATGAGGAGCAACGAAAAAATGATGATAATGTTGAAAATGAAATTTCATGCATTAAATTAGCTCTTCTCATGTTTTCATGTTTTTTTTGTTTCCATCATTTTTCCATTCGCAAACTTGCAATGAAAATGTTTGCATTCATCTTCAATTGATCTCATCAATCAGTAATCAAAAATGCGTAAAATTGGACACAATATTTGAAGCAATTTCGCAAAAACATGGAAACACTTGGAAGCTTGGAAAGGTTGAATAAAAACAAAAACCATTTCCATCAAATTTGTAACTCCAAGTTTTCATTATTAAGGGAATCCAAAATTTCCAACCAAACATTCAACTGTTTAAAATGTTTATTGCTCTAGTCGCTGGTAACAACTGTTACTTAAACTGTATTACAAGCAATTCTGATCGATTTTCAATTTCAACGATTATCGATCTCATCGATTTCGCTAAATCAACAGTTATTTACCAAAAATATCAACTTTTTATACCTCTTCTTTATTCTTCTTCTTCTGTATCGAGTTATCCAATAAACTTGTATTGCTGCAAAGAAAAGGCTCATTCAAATGATTTCCGTGAAAAACTATTCAAAATTGATTATCGATTTTCAACTTTTCAGCTTTTGATCACCTTTAAAATACTTTCTCGGATAACATTGATCATTACCGTCATCAATGAAAAGTCTTTAAGATCATCAGGTAATTCAATACCAGTAAGTCGTAAATGTTTACCTCTGACCTTTAGGAAAATCTGGCAACATCTTAACGACACTCCAATTTGTTGGATAAAATAAACCTTCATCGTAAATAAAATCACTGACCAAGAAACTTTTCAGATTAACCATTTTCTCAACTTGAAGTAAACCCAACGCAAAGACTAATCGAGATTTATGTGAACATTTCGGCAAAGAAGGTTCGATGATTGAGATCGAGTCATCAAAGTTTTTACTTGAAAGTTTCAATAAAACAATATCCAACTTTGATGAAAATGGTAAAAAGACTTTTTAGAAAAGCAAAAAATTGGAAAACTCGAAAAATCTTGTTAACGATGGTTTTGGGTTTTCAATGATATCGATTTACATTGGAAACAATATGCAAAGGTATTGGTGCACAGTCTACTTTACTTGTTCATTTATCGCTTTCTGCTCTCCTTTCAATCCAAATCTCTTGATGATTTTGTTTCTCTATTCAAGTTGATGAAGTAAAAGCCTTTTTTTTCTTGAGTCCGGAAATTTAATAAATAACCTTTAATCTAACTTGTGGTTGTTTGATGATGACCAGTAAACTAGTCCTTTGACAACAAATTTTCATCTTCAACTTGCATTCTGACCATTCAATATTCCTTGACCAACTAATAACTCTTTTTACCTCTTTACATCTCAACAACTTCATTTTCCTCATCATCATCTTCCATCGACAAGATGATAAATGAATCAGGCTCATTCATAATTGGATTACTTTATTCACAATTATTTTCATTTCTTCTTCTTCTGCTTACATGTAAAGCTGATGAAGAGATGAACGAAATGAGAAAAGAGACGAAATGGAAAAACAAAAGAAATATTGTTCCAATTGAAAGTGTTTCAAGAGTAAATATTCATTGAAAAACGGTGAATATAACTTGGAAATCCCTTCATTTTCATGGCTAAATATCTTGTAATTATTTACTGCAAATTGATGGGAATGAATCGTGAATGGAAGTAAAAGAGAATCAAATTGAATGAAACAATTTTCCTCTTCTTCACATGGTAAATGCCGATTCAATTGGATAATGTTTCTCTTTTCTTTTCACTCACCAAAATTCCTCTTCTGCATGGTTCATCAATTTTCTTAACCTTGCCATTCTCATGATCAACTTTGAAAAATAACCAGAAAGATAACTTATAAAGCATTTCATTTTCAATAGCTCAACCTGCCATTTTAACATATTAATGATGGCAAGATAATATCGACTCTAATGGAGGCAAGAATATATTTCATCTGTTTAACTCTCAAGTGACAAACGCTGCAACTTGCAATTTGCACCTTATTTTCACATCAAACAATACGAATAATCATTGAAACTAAACGTTTCCAATCTACAATTTCAAATCCTGAACCACCGCTTGAAAAGAGTTTCCATACATTTCAATTTCTTGCAAGAATAACAACTTTATTTAGATAGAATCAAATCAGTAAATCATATCATTCTGAGAAGAGCATTTTTCTAGCAATAAATGAATCTTAACCACATAATTTGGGTTCATAAATGTTTTGGATCATTCAACTTATTATATAATACAAAATAAATGCTTCAATCTTTATGATTGCAATAAGAAAGTGTAAAATACTCAAAAGAGTTTTGATGCAAACATTTGCATTGAATGAAATCTAACTCTAGATTGAGCGATTGGTAGTCGAAATGCATTTTGAGACGGAACTTCTGAAGAGTTTTTGGGTTCATTTGTGCTCTTCAACATCAAATTGCAAAAGAAATGTTTCGATGCTAACGAAGTAGCGATGTTTATAATAAGTATAGCATCTGATCAGGTGCCAAGTATTTCATTGAACGAGCATTAGCAGCTAATTTTGTTGATTAATTCACAATGAAAATGAAAAATTTCTACTGAGTAAATACGAGAACAATAATTCAGTAAATATCAATTTTCCTTCATTGTTATAATTTGAATGTTTTTTGCTTCCAACCTTGTAAGCAAATATGAAAAGAGAAACAGTTATTCACTTGAATTTCGCTTTTCTCACCAAATTTTGGTTAGTTTATGAAAATGCAATTCTCAATTGCAATGTTTTCTTGCAATGTTTTTGCAAAACCATTTTACATTCTTGTTCTCACATCTCAACGGTAGCATCTCATTATCATGAATATAAAATCATGATATAGACAAGAACATGTTATTTTTGAAACATTAACATTCTAATTATAGCATTAAAAGAAAAGAAAAGGAGAAAAAAAACTTTACTCGAAACATTTTGAACACTTTTATGTTCGCTTTTTTCCTAATACTCGCAACATAATACATAGATATAATGTTCAAAATACATCTCATGAGACTAATTAATTTGCATTATCAATGTTTGATTAGTTCATGTGAACTATGATGTGGATAGTTTCAGCTTGATTGATTGGGAATGAAGAATTGATTGGGATGAGAAACGGTAAACTGTTTACTGTTGTGATCGACTTGCAACAATCAAAGTCACAAAATGCGACAAAATTAAAGGTCAATTGGTAAAAATTGGATTCTCTTGATATGACAATGAAAAAGTTACAATCAATGTCATGATGTTGTGAAAATGATATTAAATTCACTTTTTTATTCAGCCTAAGTGTTCACCAATTAGACAATTAGTGAAGCTTCATTTACAATTGATCATGTTGTTCAAGTTGAATGTTCATTAATCAACAATATTAATGATGCACTGTTAAAGTGTTTAAATATCGACCGAAGAGGAAAAAAGAAGAAAAGACAACATTCTTTTTGAGCTCATTTTTGTGTGTAACGTTGACATTGATAGAAATGATGAATTGAACATTTGCTATTTTTCATCACTCGAAATGATGTTACAGCTTGGAATGTTTGGGTCACTTTGTTTCATGGTTCAGCATTTTCCACTGACTTTTTTGATGGATTCCATGTTTTTGCAAATGGACGAATCATTATCTCGAAAAATTTTGGTCAACTTGATGATACAACGCTTAGAGACGAGTGTAAATGAGTGAAATGAATTTTCCTAATTAAGATAAGATGAAGAGAGAAAAAATAACTTGCAACTAAATGATGTTGATGAGGTTTACAGTTGATCATGAATGATGATTATTTACTTGGTCATTTCTTTGGACTCAATAAAAGATTTACTTGTTGGATCCGTTGATGCATGTCAAACTCAACTTGCAACAACTTTTTTTTCGCATTATTGCATGTCCATCTGTTATTGCTCACAGCTTTGGTCAAATTAAAATGTCATTCAAATAGTGATTTCCTATCAATAACTTATTCCAAGCTTCAACCATTGACATTAAATTTCAATTCAATTTGCATCATTTCCTCTAATTGTGCCTTTGACAAACTCAAACGACTTCATCATTTCTCCTTCTATTCCTTTCTTTCGTAATTCAAACCTGCATAAATTGAACTTTCTGTGAAATTCATTTTCGAAGAAAAGACGAAATTTATCGAAAAATATCAACATTCAACTATCGAACCTTTGCTTGTGATCGACAGAATGAGCAATTAGTGGTTCGAAATGAGCAGAGTAAAGAAAATGCAGAAATTGGATTTTTATATGAACTCGAAACTTCTATGAAAAATGATAGTTTTGCCAATATTGAGAATTTTGGAAACTTTGGAAGATTGCATTTTTGCTTTTCCATCATTTTAATTGAATTGAACGTTGATCTTGCAATCAAATTTGCTAATTAAGGGAATGAAAGGTGCAAGTGCAGGTTTCTCATGATAATGAACCTGGATTAACCTTAATCCCAAAATGTAATCGAAGATCAATTGAAGAAAAGAAAAGGAAGAAAATATCAATCTTGCGAATTCAATTACCTCGAGATTATCATTTACAGGCACAACACTGTTTCCAAACTGATCTGGATCAACTTCGGCTTCTTTACCAATCAAGACAATGTTAACTAATTTTTGTGGCCAATCGTTAATCATGTTTAGTAAGACTGTTAATTGTGAAACAATACGGTGGAAAAAATGTTGAAAGAACGAAGGCAAAAAATGATTAACCTTTTTTCATTCATCGAGACCAATCTTGTGATCATTTTTCAAAAAGCAAGTCAAAATGTTGATAATCATCAATTTTCTGATTAATGATTAGAGTGTTAACCGAGGAAACAAGAGGCAAAAAATGAAACAACAGAGAACGAAAAGAATAACAAAAAAAGACAAAAGAAAAGGAAATTTTGCTTTTCACTTTCTACTCCAATTTCCCTGAGAATAATCACCTGAAATCTATTGTACAGCCTCAAGGTATAGAAACTGAAATAAACTTGTTCATCAAAGGAAACATTGGATAAAGAACTTCCTTGTTTCAGCTTTTAATCTTTGCTTATCACAATTACCAGTCGAGTTGCAGGTTGAGGAAATGATGGGAATGAAAGGAACAGAAAAAGTTTTTCATTGAATCGAACCAGCAAAAAAATATATTTTACTTTTCATCAACAAAAAGTGCAAAACAATATTAAAGGTAAATCAACGGAAAATCACCAGAGACAAGGTAAAGTGGCAAGGGAAGGGCAAAGGGAATGAGAAAACATTGAAATTGTCAAACTTGTTGCAATCAAAGAATGCTGTTTGAATGATGTTGATAGAGAAATGCCAAAATGAATTTTCTTTTATGATAAGCGAAAAAATCAATTGAAATCATGTCGAAGGAAAAAATTGTTTTTTCTTTCAAGTTTTACTCTTGCGATCTTTTTCATGATGGAAAGGTGAAAAGCAAAAAAAAATGGAGAAAAGCTTTTATCCAATTGAAAATGATTTTTGAATCATTGCTCTTCAATAGTTTAATTTTCACTGTCAAACAATTGCTCTGCTTTTTGGCCTTTATCGTCACTTACCATTGACATTTCAAAACTCAACTTGAACGTAAACTCGAAGTTGCTCTGTTTACAGAAAAAGAACTTCTTTTTTTCTCATAATTTGTTTATTCTTTTTGCTTTTTCTCTCTTTTCCATGAATAAGTTATCTTTTCTTAAACAGGGAGTGCAAATTGAATTTTACCCTTTTTGCTTGACCTTTGTGATATTGACAAGTGACTTTGTATTTTTAGAGATAACTTTTTTCTTTTGATGTAAATTTATTCGAAGAAAAGTTGGAGATAAATATTTTTGGACTTTTTACTCCCTGCCAATTGATTGTCTGGGTTATTGATACGAGAATGAAATTGAATCAATCTGTCCATTTGCAAATTTGGAGCTCGAGTTTTGATGAAAATTGGTGTCCATTTCAATGTATACGGATTATTGTTGCTTGTCATTGTTGCTTTAGATGAATGAAACTTTTCGTCAAAACAAGCATTGGATCAAATGCTATGATAGATAATGGGAAAAGAAAAGTTATTGGAAAATAATAATTGAGATGAAATATTTCATTCCATGATCAATAAAGAAATTCAATACAGAATATTATTTCTCAATTTTGTTTATCGTCATTTTCTTGTTTCCCATCTTTCCATCGCCAATCATCCAATTGAACTTTTAACCTTCCCTTTTCATCACTACAAATAAATAACAAAATAATGGTTACATCAATATTTGACAGCATTGTAATGTTCATCTGATCAGTTTATTATTGATAAAAGAGATTTTTTTTTCTTCGCTTCTCTTTTCTTCTTTACGAGTACATTTGTAGGAATAAAGAGAAAAATTTAAATCATGATTTTGTAGTTCATTTGATGGAAAATTAAGACAGGTATTCAGAAGGAAAAGAAATGAGAAATAATGAACTTCGTTTCACTCAAAATTGCTTTCAGAACAACAGAGATGAAGATTTAGATGTGCCATCTGAATATTGGAAGTTTGTTGACTGAACAACAGGAAATTCTGTTCTTCTTCAGTCAACATGTTTTTAAACTTTTACATCTCGCAGTAGAGGGCAAAAGCAAAATGTGTTACAAATAAAGAGTGAGAAAAATGACCAATTGACCTTTGAAAAGTTTCTCAAATTTGCACCCTCAAGGCTTTCGTGACAATGTGTTTGATTCAAGTGCTTGATAAATTCTTGTCATGATAGTAAAATGTTGACGGAAATTGAATTTATCTTTGGAATTTTTCTGACAGAAAATTGTCTCAAAATATCAACTTTAACATGTATTATTGAATCAAATATTTAGGGACCGAACAAAAATTACTTTTTAATTTCTCGATTTCTCAAACTTTTCAACTTGAACTTATAGACAGCAAAAAATCTCAGTGTTTAATTTCGATTTAAAATTTACTGCAATATGTAATATTTCACTTTCGCAGTATTCGTTAGAAATTAATTCGCAAGTTATGAAAGTTTGATATTGTGAGAATGAGAATGATCGCAAGTCACCTTGATGTGTTACAATATTTATCAAATCATTTCATTAAATGCTGAGTGATTTGTTCATCTAAAGGAAATGATTTCTTAGACCTAACAAGTGACTTGCGCTGCATCAAAAAAGACACATGAAGAAGGTCTTGTACGTGATTTTTCTTGTTTTTTCAAAATTCTCTTCTTTTCTTTTCTTGTGATATTTTTGTAGCAAGTTGAAAGTCGAAAAATGTTGGTATCAAAACGGCCAGTTGATGCAAAGTTATTCGTTCATCCGACATTATCTCGCTTTACTGAACTTATTTTGCAAAAGACTAACTTGGATGCTTTTAGTCAGTGAATGAAACGAGAAAGAAGACTCGAGTTATTGGATTACAGCTAGAGATTTTATCATTTCTAGTTTCATGAATTATGTGGGAATGATGTGTGATATTATAATTTTGAATAGCTTGTAAGAAATTAACAGTTTTCTTGTTTCTTTGTCAAGCTCAAAGTTTTATAATATTAGAAATAGAAATGCAAGGTTCGTGATTTGTGAAAAAAATGTTCAACAATCTTTTCCTCTCAAGTTGTGTTTACAGTACAAAAAGCATGCACTAACAGAGCTAATACTTGATCGGTTAAATTTCGTGTTTCATTGCGATAACTTCAGAATGTAAACATAAAGGAAAGAAATTGTTCAACATAATGTTCACTAACAGGTAAAGGTAGAAAATGGCTTTTCTATTTTACCTGACATTTAAATTAATTGATAGATATTGTTCTTTATTTTCATTCTTCTTTGTATCACATAATATTATATTTCAATATCATGATATTGTACAATAATAAGCTTGGAATAATAATTGAAAAAAAGAAAGAAAAGAACAAAAGTTGTCTCCATTCAACTCGAAACAATTCATTTTGCATTTATGCCAATTATGTTGAGTAAAGTATTGATTGTAATTATTTGAGAAAAGTGGAAAATGACATTATTAGAAGTTCAATGTTTAAGCCATTAAAGTAGTAAAACTGTTCATAAGAAGCAAATGTATCAAGCAAGACATTAAAATAGTTTCCTTAAGAATTGAAATTTCTTTATTTTTTGTTTTCTCGAGAAAAGCATTTCTTTATGATTAAATTCGCTAAACCTTAACGCTAGTGCGATTCGAGCGCAAATATAAATCATGTCAGATTTTGAGATCATACTTGATAGAAAAACTTTCGAGTTTCTTCAGCATTTGAACACTCATCGAAATATGAAGTTATTCCTCTGAATTTGTCTTAACTGGCTCTATCTAAAAGGTTTCACGACTTGTTCGTGAATCAACTTCAATAATTGGTGCAAGATCGTTCATGTCTCTCCACTAACCTGGTCTTGGATCTTCAAGTATTGTTATTATAGTTGTTACACTGGATTTAGTAATACAAACGAACGAATCGAAAGTTACTTTACACTTATTTTCCTTGTTTTCTCGTTTTCTGTCCATTTATTTGAGCAATTTATTATTTTGAACCTTCGAGCAAAGCTATTCTTTATCTTCGTAAAATTTAAGTCTAACTGTGAAATAAAACAATGCTCTAACAACCGAAGACTAATAATTGTTGAATTCGAGTTCTTTTAATGAGAAGACTAAACTTTACTTATTTTTTGGAAGTAAATGCTTTGGTGCTTTAACTGTCTTCGAAAAGTTTTGAGTCAACAATTTTTCTAAATGTTTCAATGCCATCAATCTATATCATGTTGGCACACCTGGATAAATCAAATGATTCATCATTGAACTGAAAGCGGAAATCAAAACTCGAATTTTGAGAAATTTAGTAAGCATTTTGATCATGGAATGAACAATTGCTGTCTTTTTCTTTCATTTCCTAATGCAAACAAGAAAAGCATGAAATGCTAAAGAGTTACGGAATATTTCAATTCTTTGTGCGTCAGAAACGCTAATCAGGGAAAAGGGAAAAAGTAAACAATAAAGTGATAAAGGATGAAATGGGAAGAAGAGAAATGAGATTATGTGTCGAAAGTGGCAACAAAAAGAAAGAGTTGAAGAGAAGAAAAAAAAGAAGAGAAAAAATGATGAAAAATGCGGAACAAAAAAGGAGGAGAAAATAGGTGATAACAACAAGAGTGAATACAGTTTATCTAGAGCATTCTGAATAGTGGTTCAGTTAAACTGAACAAACCATGCTCAGACATGCAACAGATGAATTTTATATCAGAAACCATGACAATATTGATTTTTTTTCTTCTCTCTTTTTTCCTTTACTGAATCTCTCAAGAATCATCTTGAAGAGTTTACAACTTGAAAGAGTCTTACTTATTCAACTTGAGAGAAGAAGAAAAAAAAACTTGTTTCCATGATAAACATTATTCCCTGTTTCCTTGTTGAGCACAACTTTTTTTTCTTCTTCTTCCCTCTTCTCTCTTTTCCCTTATCATCTTTCATCATCATTGGACTCTTTTCTGTTTCTTCATGCATAACTTTACCTTTTGCCTTTTCTGTCGAAAAAAATTTTTCCTTCCTTTTTCTTCACCTTGTTTTCCTTTTCTCTTTCTACCTTTTCTCCTTCCCTGTGATTCTGTTGCATTAAGAATGACAGGTAAAATAAGGTTGACTTGGAACAACGAAAAGAGAAGCAAACAACCCAAAAAAAGAGGAAAACGTCGAACATCTTTTTGCATCAAAATGAAGTAAATGATCAAAATAAGATTATCACTTTTCTGTGAATTGAATTATTTCTCCAAATGGCATAACATTCAATTGAACTTGGCACAGGGAAAGAGAAGTGAAACGAAAAGAGAAGGAAAATTATCATTACAATCTTGCATTGAAAAGTAATTCCCTGATGATGACAATGATAATAATAACCAGAATTGACAGAAAATGAGGAAAAGTGAAATTGCTTCGTTTGTCAATTGTTTAGTCTTTCAATTTGTAGACAAAAATTTGACAAATCCATCAATAAGAATCAAACATTTTCTCCATCAATTGGATCCATAATTCAACCTTAAATCTTGTTATTCGATTGCCTGATAAAAGAAGACACTTGCAACTCATTTCCCTGAAATTTAGTCAATTTCTTCAACAGTTTCATCGGCCATTCAAAACATGAAACATGTCAACTTGGCCGATTCGGAATGGTAAATCAGTCAAACTCGAATCAAATTTTTTTCCATTTTTTGCAAATGCTTCTTCGAAACAGAAAAGAATGAAAATTGAATTTATCGAAATCGACAGATTTCATAAAAGAAACTCTAATCTCACTGATGACAATAACTCATTGGAATGGATCAAAAGGACCATAATATTTGGAACGAAACTTTTGACGAAAATGCGATTTAATTCAAGAGTTAAGTTCCCTCTTAGCATTGCCGATAGTAACTTTTAGTAATTTGATTCACAGACCAAAACCAATTACATTGGAATGTCAATTTTGGTTGGAAAATGTTTTTCACTCGAAAATTTAGTCTTACGATTGGAGCTCAGATTTTCTCGACTGATTGTAAATGTTGACTTTCTTGCATCTTTATGAATTGATATGAGTTGCATGGTTGAAGGGTTACCTTTTGTTCACTGTTGAATATGTAAAGATATAAATATGCATGAAACTGTGAGTGAAAGGATGAAAAATCAAGTGAACCAAAAGTGAAGGTAAAAACGCAAAGTTTAATATTTTATGTTTCACTTGGGACCAAATGAATGGGTAACCTGAGGAAGCACAGGCAAGAGTTGAAAAGATTGACTTGGAAAGAAAGGAAAAGTGCAAAAGTGAATAAAGATTTGAGACGTTGAGATGGAAACTGAAGAGTAAAACTGGCAAAAAGAGACAAAACAAAGAATCGAGAAAAGTTGAGAAAAAAGGAAAAGAACAGATTTACTGAGAAAAAAGAGGAAAAAATGAGGTTTTCAAGATTGTTAAATATTCAACACTAACCTGGGAGTTGCAAGTTGCCAGATAAAAGGTGATAATTGAACGACCCTTAAATACGTTGATAACATCAACTCAATTCTGGGAAAAGGCAAGTTGATAGCAGAAAATGATATCAAAGTGACATTAATCAACTTTCATAAATATAATTAAAGATCAGAGAAAAAGTTTCAATTTGGAAATGCAACTTTATTCAACAAATGAAAATATTCAAAAGAAGTTCTTTTGGTGGAAAATTTCGATTTTGAAGAAAATGCTTTTCATGAGCAATATTTTTCGATTAGTGTTTTATATCAGGGAATTTTCGTTGATATTGAAAAGCGTCTTGAACCTTTGATGGGTAAATGTTTGCTTGTTTTGTAAACCATGAAATGTGTTCATTTGATTCACCCTTTTTCAGTGTCTAATAACTTTCTCATCATCAACATGATTGACTTGATTAATGGAAATTTGTTACCTTTTTCTTGTTCAACTTTATTCCTTGAAATTCTCAGGAGAAAAGGTGGAACAAATGAAGAGACAAGGTAAATTATTAGAAACAATAACATGATATTAAATGAGAAGAATTTTTTTTCTCTTCTCTCTCTCTCTTTGCTCATGTTAATTTATTAAACACTAATAATGAAAATAATGAGAGTAACGATAAAAAGTAATAATGATAATAACAAAGTTATCAAATTATCTCGATTCTGCTTTGGATTGGCTTCCAAAAGTTAGGGTTACAACATGGAACTGAATGATATTTTTAATGATCAATTTTTCTGTTTCTTTTTGTACACAAATTTTACTGTTCACTCTTCAAAAATGAAAAGACCATTGAGGGTAACAGTTTAATTGAATGATTCAGGTCAACCTAATTGAATCCCTTTTTGGGTGAGTTTTCAAGTTTACGTTTGTTTTTGCATCTGGAAAATGCTAATGAAAAATGGATAGATTTAAAACATTTCATGTTTCTTTTAAATGGAGTTGAATTTATTCAAAAATATTCATTTAAATAATGACATCGATAAATTGAACATGGAATGGAAAAGAAACAAATTCATGTTTTCTTTTCATGAGATTTCATGATCAATTGATGAGCTAAAATTGTTCAGTTTTTGTGTTTTTGTTTTAATTTGTAATTTTTACTCTTGCAATTTCATTTCATTTCGTGAAAATTTCTTCCTTTTTTGACGCTTCTTTGCTCTTTGGTGAGAAACATGACATTTCCAAATTGATTTCATTTGAGATTTTTTTTTGCTGCCAAAAGCTAGTTTGGTCAAATTATCTGACTAATTGAATGCCATTTTTTCAGCTCGAATCTACAGAACTGTCATTGACATGATAAGTTTGCTGGACACGTACATTTTCGTCATGTGTGTACATGGTCACTTGTCATTTAACTTGAATTTCCGGTCAGTTGGTTCTCTCATCTGGTAGATCATGTCATGTCACATGATATAAAAAATGTAATTCTGACACTTTTTAAACGGGCTTTGCTTTTAAAGGTTAAACTCTTGGATTCGATAGACTTGCTTGAAACACAACGCCAAGACTTTATTGACACAATGAAAAACAGCAAAAGTATTTACACTTAAAAAGTATTTACAAGTAAACAAGAAATCAAAGAACTAGAGCAAGATGTTGCAGACCACGATAGCTATTGGAATTGTTCAATCGAAGAATTGATCAATTTTTCGGTTCCCTAAAGTCGAGTATCTGGCTAAAGTAAAAGCTCCGGAAAATTAACAAATAATTCTGATCTCTAGTTCTGCAATCTAATTCGTCCTTTCATTTACTATTTTTATTTCTTTGTTGCCTGCTTAATTTGGTTTACGTTAAACTTTTCAATTGTCAAATCGTGAAACCTGTGTTCACTTGCAACACTTGGCTCTCCTTAGCTGCTCGATTCCTACTTATTTGATTAGCTGATACAAGAAGCAGATCACTTAATAATTTATAAGAAAGTGGAAACAAATAATGGGCAAAGGATAAGAAAGCAAGTGAGATAAAGTGATAGTGAATCAACTTCTCACACTCTTTGTCTTTTACTCGTTTTTTCATCTCTTTATTCATTTTGATAGGATAATAACTTTTCACTGCAATCCACGCTCTGATGCTCCAAGTTTTGGGTGAAAACGAATGGAAAGAAGTAGTTAATATCATCAACCAATTTTATGATGCATCAAATGAATCTCGAAATAAATGGTGATATTTTTATCAACACACACTCATATTGTAGGTTACATTTGGATAAAGTAGTGAAAGGTAAAAATAAAGACAGTTAACCGTTTCTTTGCCTTTTTTTATGGGCAAAAAGAAAAAAACAATTTTCTTTGATAAAAATAGATGAAGCTTTGCCTGAAAGCTAAAATTGCTTTCGATTAATATATTTTGTGCCTTTGAGCTTATAATTCTTGCAACTCTGGAATATTGTCACTGTTAAATTCACAGGTGAATCAGGCAATGAACTACTAATAACATGAACCATTTTCATTTCACTTCTCACTAAAAGATTAATTCAGAAACAAATTTACTCAGCTTGATATTGGACAGTTATTATGCAAGTTCACAATGTTAGTGATTAATTTACTCGCAATATTTTCAATAATGAAACCTGATTAACTCATCAAATTGTGCCAAGATAATCATTTCCATTCAAATCGATTGAACAATTTTCACTTAACCATAACACTTGCACAACCTGGAAACTTGTTATTGTTTGGAGAAATTGAATTTCTGGTTAATCATGATCAAATTAGAATCCAACTGTTGACTCTGTTCAATTGAGCGCTCTCAATGTTTTTAGTTTTGCTTAATGAGAAGCTTTGAATAACTAATAAAAGCAAGAAAATGAAGTGTGTGAACGTCGAATTTTCAGGTTCAATAGACTGATATTTTCGAGGAAAAAATTCTTTGGATTATTCAGTTCTTCATGGTTTAGTTGAAAGTGTTACATTTTAAATAAAAAATTCCATTAAAAAGATATAAAAAATCGAATAATGATTATTATTGCATTATGATATGATATTTCGAAAAGTGCTTATCAGATGGAATAAGAATTTTAGAATAAAAATTTTGGGCCAAATCAGCAGATAAATATTGCATTTACTC
This sequence comes from Tetranychus urticae, assembly GCF_039701765.1. Classification (NCBI taxonomy): domain Eukaryota; kingdom Metazoa; phylum Arthropoda; class Arachnida; order Trombidiformes; family Tetranychidae; genus Tetranychus; species Tetranychus urticae. Next base: position 14,375,496 of record NC_142958.1, on the reverse strand, counting down.
TTCAGATTGTTGGAGAATCCATTTCAACTTTTCAGCTTTCCAAGTGTCCAGTTTAATGAAATGCATCATAAAAAATTGAGTTTCCAGCATTTCATGACAACACACATTATTAATGTGCACATTCAACAGTTGCTGGGAAAAGTTTCAAAAGATTATTTTTTCCTTTCAAGTGAAACATTTTGCTAGTCTGTATCTTTGTTTCGACAGCTTAATCTGGAAATTCATTCAAATTTCGAACAAAGAAAACTTAACAATTTTCGACAAGTTTTTGTTCGTCTTTCGATTGCTGTGGAAAATCTTGTTGAATTTGCTTGAAAAAATCAATTGTTCAATTGAAGCAGAACATGAAATTAAATTTTGATATTTTATACGTTGAATAATATTGAAAAGTTGATTCTCGTTTGATTCAATTTTTCTTGATAAAATAAAATCTCAACCAATTTCAACAGATTTTCTTCATTCCACTGCATTCTGAGCAATATCAATTTCAATTGACAAACCTTTCGCCTTCAACTCGAAACTCTTTTTTTACGATTTGTAAAATAATCATCAAACACTTGTTAATGCTGTCAAATTTTAGTCGCAAAAATAATCCCCAAAATAGCCCAACAAATTGACACTATAAGAGACTTGAGAGAACTCGAAATGTTCAACTTTTACATCGACTTTCTCAAAATTCATTCTTTCCTCGAAAATGATCTGAAATTTGTTTACAATTCTGGTTGCAAAAGAGTCGAAATTGTATCCAAAAGAGTAAAAACATTTTGATTAGAAAAGAATGTAAAGGAAAAATAAAGTGAAAGATCAAAGTGCAACATGATAATGACTCTGAATGGAACGCAATGAACAATGTTGAGTGGGAGGATGAGGATGCAAAAGTAAACCTAATTGTTGGATAAATATCAAGTTAAGTGGATTCAGTGAAATGGAAATATGGGAATATCCAAGTTAAAGCATTTCAATTGAGGAAATAAATCACAGTCTAAAGTGATTCGCTTTCCAATTATTTCAATTGAACTTTTCCTTTTCTTTAGTAAAATATCTTTTCTTGCATTTAAAACTGTTTAAATTGTAACCAAGTAGAGATGAGCAAAGGTAAACTAAATCAAATTTTCACCTTTCATTTTCATTCATTTGTTTACATTTTTCTTTCTCACCTCTTCTCCAACCAACTTGTTGATTCATCAATTTATCAAACAGCAAAAATGAAAGTAAATGAAACGAAAAGTGTTAACTCCATTTCATTTGCATATTTTGCTTTTCGTTAAACATTAACCATTCAATTAAAAGCAAACCTTCAATGGCAACATTTTAATCATTAAAAGGAGAGAAAAAAAATTGTTTCATTTTATAATTGTTGCCATTTAAATAATTTATACTCACAAATTGGGTCAACAGTTTTTTTCTTCATGAGTTTGAGGCTTTTTCAAATTGAGATTAATGTGAAGAGCGAAGAAAAAAAGTTTCAAGTTTTGCTCATTTTTCTCTCTCTTCGTTTTCGAGTCTCGAGTTGCAACATTTTCATTCCAAAGGCGATTAAATGATTAATTTGATAAATTAATAAGATTACAAGTGTACAATTTTGTTAAGGTTGAATTGTTTAGACTTTTCATTGGAAAATGTTGCTCGATTCCGTTTGATATTTTGGTTTCTCTTTTTTTCTTCTCATCTTATTCCTGTTCAACTTTACTTTTTTTGCTTCTTTTGCCAAAGGGAATTTAGCATTTGGTTCCATTGGAAATGAAAAACCCAGAAAATGTAAGCTATAAATCTAATTAAAATGCACCCAGTGATCGATGACTTTCAGGTAAACATTGAAATGTTTATTTTCAAGTTGAACTTTTTTTTACTTCGTCTTTTCCCTCTTCTGTTGACAGTATCAACTCGAAAGACTTTCAACACTCAATTGCTATTTTAGTGTAAATTTGTATTCAGGCTGGTAAAGTAAAACAACTATTACAATGGCAACAAATAGAGGGAAAGATAAATAAAAAATGATATTGAACTATTTGATGTTCAATGGTAGTGGGAAGGGAACCGATTGGATGGCAATGGAAGCAAACATTAGCAACACATATGGTTAAACCGAGATTCAATTGAAACTTGTCAGATGGAAATGTCAACTTTTAAAATGAAATGAAAAGAGAAAAGCTTCAATTCAAGATGCATTTAATTGGCTCTATTTTAACTGCAATTAATTAGGATAGTTTTATTGAAAAATTTCAGACTCAATTTGCCAAAGCATTGCTCTAGCAATTTTCCTTCAAGTCATGTATATTTCATGTTTATACTTTTAACAATTAATGAAGAACAATTGAGGTGAAAAGCTGCTTCGAATGAAACAATAGTCCATTTTGAGAGCTATTTTATAAGTAGAGCAACTGAATTGCCAGAAACAATGAAAAACAAAAGTATACTTAAAGGCAATTTGAAAATCTCTAAACATTATTTCTGTTTTTTAGTTAGGCTGGAAGGTAATTTTGCTGTCACAAATCATTTAGAGAAAATTTTTCATAATTTTAGATAATTTTTCGTATACAGAAATAGTTATAGAAGACTATTTGCTTCTGATATCCTGAAACGGAAACAGTAGTAACCAATATTCATCTCAACACGATAATCAGATCAGAGTAAAAAAATTTGAATCATCGTTCGTTTAGCTGTGGACTCTACACGTATTTGCGCTACTTTCATTGCTGAATCTATCTAACTTTCAATGTCAACTTGAACTTAAGTCTTACAATAAGAATTGTTTACTTGGATCGATTTTAACGAAGAAACCATCTTTATTTTTCAATTTATTTGCTCGAATGAAAAATCAAGCCAACAATGAACAAGTGACAAAATTCCTCTAATTAATCAAAGTCAATGAAGTAACCGGATGAAAATTAACTTCAATTTCAACCTTTTGTGTGCAAACTCAATTCACCGATGAAACAAAATGAACATGTCAAGAGATAATCTACATTCTGGAAATATCATGTTTACTGTAAAATCAATTGAACAACAGATAATGGTTAATCAATCAAACGGTAAATAATTCAATTGACTGATAAATTATTTGTCAAACTGAGAAGCTTTGCGATTTGAAACTTTTCAACAATATTTCATACAGAATATCATTTAGTCTTTCAACTCATTCCTTTTTACTTGTAAATCCAGGATAAATATTATCATGAGGGAATCACTTCAAAGGCAAAATTATCACCTTGAAAACAGGAGAGAAAATGGAATAAACATTGGAATCGAAAAATCAATTTTCACACTTAAAATTGTGCATTTTAAATGAATAAATATGAAAAGAAGAAACAAAAATGATGAAAAAAGGAGAAGCAACAAAAGTTTATATTAATATATTGTGCATTATAAATGAATATAAACGAGAATCACAATTGGCGTCGCGATGTTTACTGTGTGGTTCAACAGGGAAAACATTCAACTGATTTTTCATTTGTTCATCATTCACATTCATTCATTCAATTTCTTTTATTAACTCAATTGAATCAAAGTTATTCTATTTGTTTCTTTCTGTTGCAATTTTTTCTTCCTTCACCTTGTTCCGTCATCTTTCTTGGTTTGGGTTTGATGAAAGAAAAGGAGAGACAAAACATGATGACAATTCAGTGTTCATGAAAACAGTTTATATGTAATATAACATTATCAACTGAGCTTTTCTTTCTCTTCACTCGACTTGATTCTCAATTTATTCAAATTTTCCTTCTCAGGATTCTTCTTTTTTTACTTCTTCTTTTTTCTTTTTCTTTTTCCTCTGCTCATGGAATCGAAGCAAAGGAAAAATCAAAACACTGGTGAATGCAGGTAAATGTGTGCTTCTCATTTGGATACATTAATGAACAAGTTGAATATAAATGCGACATTCAATGCAACTTTGATACATTCTTTGTTGGTTGGAATCGCTCTACTTTTCTAGCTTTACCATTCCTTACATTGAATCTTTATCATGTTTACCTGCATTTATTTAAATTTGTGTGTTTTCCTGACATGCTATTTGATAAAGAGTGTGACATAAGAGAGACCAGCAGAGTGGGTTAAATGGTGAGGGTGAGCATGATGATGGTTCCTTGGGTAATTCTTACGTGATGTTGATACAAATGATGATATCAAAAGTTTAACCTATTTAACCTTATCTTTTAATTTGTTCCGTTTTTATTCAGGCTAAATTTTACCATGATAAAGAAATAGGTAAAGGTTGGGAAAACTTTATTTCCAAACTTTTTCGTCTCTATTCTATCGACTATTTCAAATTTCCTATTCAAATATCCATAATATTGTAAAACATATTAAGTTTAACTGATTATTCTAGTGGAAATTCATTTTCTCATGTAAACATTCAGTTATTGATATTATTTTATTATTGTGAGACTTTTACTTCACCATAAAGAGTTGAAAGGTAAAAGGGAAAAAGTTTCAAAATATTTGTGTTTCATTGAATATTTTGAAGTATTGGAATCAAAATTGAAAAAAATGATCAGGTAAATATACAGATTGATGATTCAATTGAAATCAGCTTCTTCTAGGCATGAATTTAGCTTCCAGTAGTTCTTATTCCAATGAATGAATCTGGTTCACTTACAAGCCTTGCTCAGCTACCTTGAATTAAATCAGTGTTTTATAAATGAGACAATAGTGATAACTAAATAAATAAGACGTTATTTTGCGCTAGATGTTGATTTTGAAAGATAAACATAGAGCAAATTCAGTTCCAACTCGGATCGTTTCTGTGCTCATCCGTATAACAAGTTTTAAGATATCTAAAAAGTACTTCCGAAGAAACCATTTCATCGAATTGGATGTAATTCTAAGTACACTAGTTTCACGGATAAGTTAATTTTTGATCAGCGCCGTCTACTATACTATCAATGGTATAATTAAGCATCTTACGTATAGTAGACGGCTCTGATCAAAAATTAACTTATACGCGAAACTAGTGTATTAATAAACCTTCAAAGAATAGTGTCAAAACGATGCTCAATTTGATTTAGCTAAAGGATTCAGTAAAAATGTAACCAAGATATAAATTCAAGCGAAAATCGACCTTCTTCATATTGGTAACAAAATATTAAAATATATAAAATAACAAAACAAAATGTACATGAAATTTTGCGTAGTTATATTTTATGAACCGCTCTATTGATCAACTCAGAGAAATTTATTTTCCTACTTGAAGCATATGATGTAGCGATTAGGTCGTTTTCCTCAGTCAGATCTTTATTGGTAGTGGTTTCTCAATTTTATTGAAATTGATCGCATCTCGATACCAGTAGTTTGTCTTAGCAAGAGCGATTACAGTTGAATTTTTCTGCTTTTGCAAAATTTCAAGTGGACATGAGAAAAAGATAATTGATTTGATGAATGATGGAAATCAAATGAAGATTCTGGTTGAAAATGAAACCCATTGAATGGTAAATTATATTATTCTCGACACACATTCATTTCTAGTAAAAAGCTTTAGCAACTGGAAAAGCTTTTCTTTAAGTTATCTGAAAGAGTACAGATTGCCTCTGCAAACAGATAGATGAAGATAAAGAATGATTCAAGAAATGCAAGGTTGGAACTTTATACATGTTATTGGGGAAAAGATTCACATTCAAACTGCATACAATGGATGCACATATTTGGGCAGGAATGCTTTTCTCCGCTCTAATCATGAATTAGAAACATGATGAACGCAAAGAAAAGAAATAAAAGATTTCGTTATGAATTGAGAGAAATGAATATCTAGAAAACTAATGACGATGATATAAAAGAGAGAGGAGAGTAAATGGAAATGCACAAGCTAATCGAACAAGTAAAATGATAATCAAAATGGATTCCATGGGTTGGTCACCATGGAAATGAGCCAATGAATAAAATCATTTCCATTGACCTCTACTTAGCCATTAAACTGGTTTCCGGTTACATGGTTAATGTTATACCTTGCAAAAAAGAGAGAGAAATTGAAATGAGCTTAAAGTATCAAGTAAAGGTTGGAAAAAGGAAAAAGGTGAAATTCCAAACTCATCTCATGGCAAAAGAAAATATAATAACAGTAAATCTGAAAAGACTGGCAAAAATGGAACATCATTTCAAAGGAAGAAAAAAGAAGAAGAAAAAAGATTATCGAAAGTTGTCAATTGGATTAGAATGGTAATTGTGAATAAATTTTGAAACAATGAAACTCTTTTATTCCAAGGTAGAGTTGATCGATGAGGTGACAATCAGTAAGGTAAATCAAAATGGAATCCAAACTTTTCCCTTTAAATAATTGATCCCATAATGACTCGAGCTATTATCTCATCAGGTTCAGCATTAAATAGTTTTCGCTTTTACTTGCCAGTCTTGATTATCTGTTAGCAATACATTTAACTACTCTTTGTGTGAATAAAACTTTCATCACTACAATATTGAACAACATGATCATCATTCATCAATATTGAGAAAAGAAATGAAAGTTGATCAGCCATTTTAGTCAAATTAAATGATAATCATGAATTGTTGATATCAACACGAACTTGAACCTTTAGATTTTTACTATTGTCTTTTTTTGTATTAGTATTTTATTCGGCTTTGATAGGTGATCGCTCCCTGTTTGCCTGAGAAAAGTTTTTCTTCTTTTGTTTCTCTTTTCTCGATCCATATCATTATTATCGTTGGCATTATTATCAACATTGTTAATCTGATTCTCCGAGTTTTACTTATTTGTAATAATGAAAGCCTTCAGGGAATCAAAAGAACTTTACTTAAAATTATAATCATCATAATCGTTTTTTTTCTTGTTTCTGTTCATAGCTCAAGGGTTGTACTTAATAAATAATGATAATCCCAAATGTGCATTGTTAACTTGAAGAAAAGTTCAGAGAAAAAATTGCATTCTCATGTCAATCAGGGTAAAAGGGTAAAACCTTGCAACAATTTTCATTCCAAGTTGTCAAATTGATCAATCAATTGGTAAAAAATTTTCATTGCAAATGTTTTCCTTTCAAATGGTTAGACATGTTGAATGGTGAGAATTTGAGAGAAAAAAATTAGTTCATTGTTTCTATTTATATCATGATAAGAATTGAACATTTACAGTCAATTGTAGTGCAATCATTCATCAACTTGAGAAGCTTGAATTGATTTGTTGGAAAAAAAACAATAGACCAAAACCAGAACAAACCATCGTTTTCCTGTATTTCATTTCATCATTAATCAATCTTGAAACCAATTGAGAGTGTAAAGAATGAGAAATTTTCATCACTTGAAACACATCGGAAATTATTTCAAGGTTAATCTCGACCCAATTGTCATGATCACTTGTACAGAAAAGAGTATTAAAAAGATGGATTTAAGGAAGGTCTGAGCTTGGAGTGAGAAAAGATAACAGAAAATCTGTAAAATTAAGTTAACTGGAAACAATCAACAAGTTGCTCTTTATTCAATTACATTGAAAGTTGTTTTCATCTCAATTCTTCCCTGTTATCATCAACATTAACACATGAAGAAGAAGAAGAAAAAAAGCTAAGCAATATGCCAAGCTCATTTTATTTAAAGTTGATACATTCTCATGACATTAATGTTAATAACAGAGGCTTGTGATGAAAACAGTTATCACATCATGAAAACATCTAAAATATTAGTACGTGAGGCCTAGGAAATGCTAATGTTTAGTGCAAGATTAAATTGTTACTTTATGATTGTTACATTATTGTGTGAGAAACAAGTCATACAGAGGAAGGTAAAAAACAGGCGAAAATCAGAATGAGGATAAATTCTGTTATCAGGTAAGTAAATAAAGGAATTGTAAGGAATGATAAAGATGACGAATGGAACGTGAGGTGAAATTTAAATGATAATAACCAGCATCATAATTCAACTGTAGAAACTCGTTTCATTCAAACCTTTACTTTCAATGAATCCATTGTAAGGAGTGAAAAGAAAAGGTTGAGAAAAGGGAAAAAAATCATTGACTTTGGACGAAAACAAAAAACTTGTCGTTGTTTATTCCCTTTACATGGATTCATTATTTACTGGGAGTTTTTTTTGCTTCTTCACTGGGAGTTGGACTTGGAGTTGAAAAATTATTTTTTGTTCAATTGAATAAGAGAAAAGTTGAAAAGGGTGAAAAGAAGGTGAAGAAAGGATAATGTTATATAATAGAGAAATGATCATGAATGTGGGTTGACAAATATCATGTTGGAAAGATAAACATTTAGAGTTATTGTTCAACTCTTTTTTTCCTTCTTCTTTGCCCTTCTTTGTCTTTGTTTCATGGAAACGAAATGAAGATGATGAATTTAATGCATATTAAGAAGGGTGAAATGAGAAAATGGCTCTACCTGAGGAAAGTAATATTCAGTATTCACTTGGAATTGTGATAATAATGAGGATAAGAATAATGGTAAAGTCATGGGAATGATGAAATTGCATATCAGATTATTTCTTGTTTTTTTGTTCCCTCAACAAAAAATGTATTAAAAGAAGTTAATGAATCTACGTTGAATCTTTTTCCTTTTGTTGAACAGTAAAAAATGATGATAATAAATATGAAAAACGTGTTGCTTGGAAAAAGTCTTTTTTCGTTGTTTAACAGCTAGGTTGAGTTTCAATCTATTTTGTAATGAAATTTTGATGAAATTCGTAAATTATTATACTTTTCGTTTCGAATTGAAACTGTCGATATTATCTTGGAAATTGAATCAATCACTTGAATTGATAAAAGTTAATCTTTCGCTAATTGGTTGCATCTTATGAGGAAAATTTGCTGACGATTATTTTATGCAAAAGGTGAGAGAAGTTCGAGTAATTATCGGTGATTGTTGGAGTTGGTACAGGGGTTGAAACCATGTAGTTGTTGATTTCCATAAGATAGGAGAAGCAAAATTGAATCCAATGCCAAGTGAATAAATTTTTGTTTTAATTTTCGTTTGACTCTTAATACGTCCAAAAAGGGTAAAATTCACGTTCATCTAGTTTTATGCAGAAAAAGTTTTTTTTTTAAACTGTCGATGATGATTCTGGTTTCAACATCTTTGCTGTTCATCATTGTTTGAGTAGGCTCAATATTGAATCAAAATGAAATGTATAATCACTTATTTCATACTGAAAATGGGTTTAGAAAGGTGTCAAATAATTGAATTCTAATAGATTCTATTTCCAAATGAGATCAATTTGGATTTGCTCTGCGATTCATAATTTTACCTGTAAAACTGCTCCAAGCAAATATAAATTTTCAGTTTCATGCATAATCTAATTGAAAAGATTGTGATAGTATTGTTGAATGATTGCGAGAAGAAATGTAAGCAAAATGAAACTATTCAATTTAAATGCATTAAAAAAGATAATTTAGGGAAAATTTATCCAGCGAAGTTTCAGGTGAACTAAATTTTAAGCAATTTTTGCATCTAAGAACACGAAGCATTTGAATCGCATACATGGCAATAAACTTTGAACAACAGAAAAAAAATAGTAGAATTATTGATATTAGAAAAGGAATTTCAATTTTTTTTGTAACTCAATGGTCCAAAATTTGCAGCACCATGTTACAGTAAAGAGTCTAGAATTCTGATATTCGTTTATTGAGTCAGTGTTAGTACCGTGAACATGCAATATCTTTTTATGACTTATGTTGCCTGATTGACTTTGAAAATTTATTGATCTTTTGTTTCTTTCTCGTTCAGTACTTCAGTAGTTAAATTTTTGGTTAACAAAATTTTCACCGATTTCTCTTCCTTAAAAGTTTAGTCTCTGTAAGTTTAAATCAACCAATTAGAAACTCTTCTCTGCTCAGTATATCATTATTTTTATAATTTTTTGAATTTGTTTCATCAACAGATTTTATCTAACAAAAAGCAGCAAAAATTTCTCAGATACTGAATCAATTGCACTTTAATTTCATCATGAAAGCGAACAAACAAGTATTCAAGTTGAACATTAAAAGGATGAAAATGAATCTCATTAAAACACTTAATTGATCGATTACAAGCACTAAATGATTATTCATTAAATAATGGCTTTTAATCTGACAACAAAAAAGATGACTTTTTTAGAAACGAAATGGGGAAAATTCTCAATCATGAAAGTGTCTCAATAAACCGATGATTGAGTTGCATTTTTTTCATGCAACTTTTTCGATCCAATGTTTCAGAGATGAATATATCAGAACTGTTTATTCATCATGACTCTTTTGCTGAACTCAAATTTGCTAAACATGATACTGATGCAACCCAATGAATAAGAGATTAATTGTAAGGGCAAAGATTTTCGTCTCTGGAGAAATTTTTTCTGTTCGCCTTTTTCATGGAATGAAAAGGACAATCTTCCAAATTAACCAAAGAAACCAAACAACATGGTAAATCAATGAACTTTATTTCTTGCATACAGGGAAACATTATCATACATTAGATTTTTGTACTCTTTGAATCACTATTGACCATACTCTAACAATTTTTGATGTGCATACTTTGATTTTCCATAATTCTCATTTGAGCTCAGATACTGAATTAATTTTTTTGGCTAGAAAGCCCTTCAAATTACCCCATAGATAAAAATCTAGTGCTTTAAGATCCCGGCAATCTCGGTGGCTAATTAATTGCTGAGTTTTGAGAAATGATTTTTGTTTCAAATTTTGATTTCAAAATCTTGTTGAAACCAAACTTTTTTTATTATTCTTCGTGAAATCTGTTTTCTAAACTGTTTGGTTATTTCAATGTAAGAATCTTAATCAATCCTTTTGTTCTGAAAAAATTGACCCGTACAAACGATCTTGAATCAATCCAGCCCAAGTGGCTAATTTATTCAAGTAAGTTGGTTGAGATGCACATTTCTTGCGCTTTTTTGCACTATTCTTTGATTTTGTGAATGTATTGAACCTGATAATTGGATATAAGCTTCAATTTTTTCCAATGAAGTTCTGAAAAAATTCAATAGTCCGAATCAATCGGACGGACGGACTGTCTCTGATTTTAGCATATATTTATATCTAGGAATTTTCTTTGTAAAAACTTCAGCTAGAAAATCCTTTATAATCATCTTCTCAGAACATTTGCGATGAAATTTTAACTGCACCAATTCAAAAAAGATGCAACAAGAAAAGAAAATTCATCTTTAATACCTTGATTCCAGTAAACTACATTATTTTTTACGTTAGAAAGAGAGTAAATATTCATTGATAATGATTCTATAAGTAAACGAAAAATCTGCCGCGATGCTATGGTCTAGGGAATTTGCAATAAATAGTAAAAAATGATAATTGAAAAGTAAAATTGATATTATTTATTCATGTTCAAATCTTTCAAAGTTTTACAACCCTTTGATTCTTTGTAAAACTGCAGCAAATTCATCTGCTAACTTTTTGCGCTCTTCGGGTGTTAATGGTTTTCTGGTTTCAGCTGAAGATAGTCCAACAACGATTGAAAGCATTAGCACAAAGAAAAACAGTTTAAGAATTTGGGAATTCATTTTAGTTATAGTGGATTAAAGTTGACGAAGACTAAATTGAAAACAAATGAATCAGTGAACTTGAGACGAACTGTGATAAGTTTAAGGTAAAATCTTGAGTATTTATAGTATTGTTAGAAACAAAATGAACAAATAATCAATGCACAAGTATAAATTTATTTGATTTATATCTATTTTCTTTTGAATATTATAAGTCATTGTTTAATGAATTTTAATTTGATTAAACTATTCAAAAAGGTAAACAGGTAAATTAGTGCACTAGATGTCAATATTAAATTTATAATTTAAACTGATTAAAAGACGTTAACCTATTGTTTACTCATCTCTGTCTAGCAATTTTACATTTGATCACCTTGATTTTCAGTAAACAATGACTAATAATATTCAAAATAAAAAAGAAATAAACCAAATAAACTTAAACTTGCAAATTTTTTATTTTTTCATTGAATTTCTAGAAATACTATAAATACTCAGTCTTGCACCTTACAGTTATCATAGTTCATCTTAATTTCAAAGTTAACTTTCAAGTTAAACGTTCCACTTTAATCCACTATAACTAAAATGAATTCCCAAATTCTTAAACTGTTTTTCTTTGTGCTAATGCTTTCAATCGTTGGACTTTCTTCAGCTTACTCTTACACCAAAAAACCATTAACAGCTTCTGAGCTTGCAACTGCACGAGCACAGCTGTTTGCAGCTTTCCATAGATAATCAATATGTAAAATTTTGAAAGATTTGACTATGAATAAATAATATTAATTTTACCTTTCAATTATCATTTTCTATTATTTATTATCGATTTCTCCTCAGCAATTATATCGCGAACTCATATTCTCGCATTTGAAAATAATATTTCCAGTAAAATTTGTAGAATCGGCAAATCTGTAATCTATTGTTGCGGTAATTCATAATTTAAAAATTTCATTCAAACAAGTCGTATTTTTCCGATTCCAGGTATCGATGGAATGCTTATCTGAAGATTATTCGTATTCATTTGCATGATTATTGTTGAATTAAAAATAAGGTTATTTTTCAAAATTCTTATTCAATTTGAATGATTTACAGTCCTTGTTCTGGAGCTTCTTTAAGTTCGGTGATGCTAAACAATTTGATATTTAATTATCCATCATTACCTATTTACCTATCTGAATCTGAATCTGATTTTAGCTTATATTTATATTTAGGAATTATCTTTGTAAAAACTCCCGCTAGAAAGTCTTTTATAATCATCTTTTCAGAACATTTGCTGGTTTGTAAATGAGTTATTGAAATCAACAATAACTTTATAAGACTTTATTGAGATGAAATTTGATAATGAGAACGCGATAAAATTTTCACTGCGAAAATGCAAAAACGATACTTCAAGACAAGGGAATTTATGGTCGATACCTTGATGGTTTATTTTAGTACATAACATTATTTTTTTATGTTAGAAAGAGGCTAAATGTTTATTTATAATGATTTTATAGTAAACGAAAAATCTGCCGCGCTGTTATTGTCTAGTGAATTTATAATTGAGATTGTAAAACGATAATTGAAAGGTAAAATTAATATTATTTATTCATAGTCAAATCTTTCAAAATTTTACATATTGATTATCCATGGAAAGCTGCAAACAGCTGTGCTCGTGCAGTTGCAAGCTCGGAAGCTGTTAATGGTTTTTTGGTGTAAGAGTAAGCTGAAGATAGTCCAACAACGATTGAAAGCATTAGCACAAAGAAAAACAGTTTAAGAATTTGGGAATTCATTTTAGTTATAGTGGATTAAAGTTGACGAAGACTAAATTGAAAACAAATGAATCAGTGAACTTGAGACGAACTGTGATAAGTTTAAGGTAAAATCTTGAGTATTTATAGTATTGTTAGAAACAAAATGAACAAATAATCAATGCACAAGTATAAATTTATTTGATTTATATCTATTTTCTTTTGAATATTATAAGTCATTGTTTAATGAATTTTAATTTGATTAAACTATTCAAAAAGGTAAACAGGTAAATTAGTGCACTAGATGTCAATATTAAATTTATAATTTAAACTGATTAAAAGACGTTAACCTATTGTTTACTCATCTCTGTCTAGCAATTTTACATTTGATCACCTTGATTTTCAGTAAACAATGACTAATAATATTCAAAATAAAAAAGAAATAAACCAAATAAACTTAAACTTGCAAATTTTTTATTTTTTCATTGAATTTCTAGAAATACTATAAATACTCAGTCTTGCACCTTACAGTTATCATAGTTCATCTTAATTTCAAAGTTAACTTTCAAGTTAAACGTTCCACTTTAATCCACTATAACTAAAATGAATTCCCAAATTCTTAAACTGTTTTTCTTTGTGCTAATGCTTTCAATCGTTGGACTTTCTTCAGCTTACTCTTACACCAAAAAACCATTAACAGCTTCTGAGCTTGCAACTGCACGAGCACAGCTGTTTGCAGCTTTCCATAGATAATCAATATGTAAAATTTTGAAAGATTTGACTATGAATAAATAATATTAATTTTACCTTTCAATTATCATTTTCTATTATTTATTATCGATTTCTCCTCAGCAATTATATCGCGAACTCATATTCTCGCATTTGAAAATAATATTTCCAGTAAAATTTGTAGAATCGGCAAATCTGTAATCTATTGTTGCGGTAATTCATAATTTAAAAATTTCATTCAAACAAGTCGTATTTTTCCGATTCCAGGTATCGATGGAATGCTTATCTGAAGATTATTCGTATTCATTTGCATGATTATTGTTGAATTAAAAATAAGGTTATTTTTCAAAATTCTTATTCAATTTGAATGATTTACAGTCCTTGTTCTGGAGCTTCTTTAAGTTCGGTGATGCTAAACAATTTGATATTTAATTATCCATCATTACCTATTTACCTATCTGAATCTGAATCTGATTTTAGCTTATATTTATATTTAGGAATTATCTTTGTAAAAACTCCCGCTAGAAAGTCTTTTATAATCATCTTTTCAGAACATTTGCTGGTTTGTAAATGAGTTATTGAAATCAACAATAACTTTATAAGACTTTATTGAGATGAAATTTGATAATGAGAACGCGATAAAATTTTCACTGCGAAAATGCAAAAACGATACGTCAAGACAAGGGAATTTATGGTCGATACCTTGATGGTTTATTTTAGTACATAACATTATTTTTTTATGTTAGAAAGAGGCTAAATGTTTATTTATAATGATTTTATAGTAAACGAAAAATCTGCCGCGCTGTTATTGTCTAGTGAATTTATAATTGAGATTGTAAAACGATAATTGAAAGGTAAAATTAATATTATTTATTCATAGTCAAATCTTTCAAAATTTTACATATTGATTATCCATGGAAAGCTGCAAACAGCTGTGCTCGTGCAGTTGCAAGCTCGGAAGCTGTTAATGGTTTTTTGGTGTAAGAGTAAGCTGAAGATAGTCCAACAACGATTGAAAGCATTAGCACAAAGAAAAACAGTTTAAGAATTTGGGAATTCATTTTAGTTATAGTGGATTAAAGTTGACGAAGACTAAATTGAAAACAAATGAATCAGTGAACTTGAGACGAACTGTGATAAGTTTAAGGTAAAATCTTGAGTATTTATAGTATTGTTAGAAACAAAATGAACAAATAATCAATGCACAAGTATAAATTTATTTGATTTATATCTATTTTCTTTTGAATATTATAAGTCATTGTTTAATGAATTTTAATTTGATTAAACTATTCAAAAAGGTAAACAGGTAAATTAGTGCACTAGATGTCAATATTAAATTTATAATTTAAACTGATT
Organism: Tetranychus urticae; assembly: GCF_039701765.1. Taxonomy (NCBI): domain Eukaryota; kingdom Metazoa; phylum Arthropoda; class Arachnida; order Trombidiformes; family Tetranychidae; genus Tetranychus; species Tetranychus urticae. The sequence goes on along the minus strand of NC_142958.1, from coordinate 14,360,266 downwards.
AAAAGACGTTAACCTATTGTTTACTCATCTCTGTCTAGCAATTTTACATTTGATCACCTTGATTTTCAGTAAACAATGACTAATAATATTCAAAATAAAAAAGAAATAAACCAAATAAACTTAAACTTGCAAATTTTTTATTTTTTCATTGAATTTCTAGAAATACTATAAATACTCAGTCTTGCACCTTACAGTTATCATAGTTCATCTTAATTTCAAAGTTAACTTTCAAGTTAAACGTTCCACTTTAATCCACTATAACTAAAATGAATTCCCAAATTCTTAAACTGTTTTTCTTTGTGCTAATGCTTTCAATCGTTGGACTTTCTTCAGCTTATTATAGTATATTATTAGTCATTGTTTACTGAAAATCAAGGTGATCAAATGTAAAATTGCTAGACAGAGATGAGTAAACAATAGGTTAACGTCTTTTAATCAGTTTAAATTATAAATTTAATATTGACATCTAGTGCACTAATTTACCTGTTTACCTTTTTGAATAGTTTAATCAAATTAAAATTCATTAAACAATGACTTATAATATTCAAAAGAAAATAGATATAAATCAAATAAATTTATACTTGTGCATTGATTATTTGTTCATTTTGTTTCTAACAATACTATAAATACTCAAGATTTTACCTTAAACTTATCACAGTTCGTCTCAAGTTCACTGATTCATTTGTTTTCAATTTAGTCTTCGTCAACTTTAATCCACTATAACTAAAATGAATTCCCAAATTCTTAAACTGTTTTTCTTTGTGCTAATGCTTTCAATCGTTGTTGGACTATCTTCAGCTTACTCTTACACCAAAAAACCATTAACAGCTTCCGAGCTTGCAACTGCACGAGCACAGCTGTTTGCAGCTTTCCATGGATAATCAATATGTAAAATTTTGAAAGATTTGACTATGAATAAATAATATTAATTTTACCTTTCAATTATCGTTTTACAATCTCAATTATAAATTCACTAGACAATAACAGCGCGGCAGATTTTTCGTTTACTATAAAATCATTATAAATAAACATTTAGCCTCTTTCTAACATAAAAAAATAATGTTATGTACTAAAATAAACCATCAAGGTATCGACCATAAATTCCCTTGTCTTGACGTATCGTTTTTGCATTTTCGCAGTGAAAATTTTATCGCGTTCTCATTATCAAATTTCATCTCAATAAAGTCTTATAAAGTTATTGTTGATTTCAATAACTCATTTACAAACCAGCAAATGTTCTGAAAAGATGATTATAAAAGACTTTCTAGCGGGAGTTTTTACAAAGATAATTCCTAAATATAAATATAAGCTAAAATCAGATTCAGATTCAGATAGGTAAATAGGTAATGATGGATAATTAAATATCAAATTGTTTAGCATCACCGAACTTAAAGAAGCTCCAGAACAAGGACTGTAAATCATTCAAATTGAATAAGAATTTTGAAAAATAACCTTATTTTTAATTCAACAATAATCATGCAAATGAATACGAATAATCTTCAGATAAGCATTCCATCGATACCTGGAATCGGAAAAATACGACTTGTTTGAATGAAATTTTTAAATTATGAATTACCGCAACAATAGATTACAGATTTGCCGATTCTACAAATTTTACTGGAAATATTATTTTCAAATGCGAGAATATGAGTTCGCGATATAATTGCTGAGGAGAAATCGATAATAAATAATAGAAAATGATAATTGAAAGGTAAAATTAATATTATTTATTCATAGTCAAATCTTTCAAAATTTTACATATTGATTATCCATGGAAAGCTGCAAACAGCTGTGCTCGTGCAGTTGCAAGCTCAGAAGCTGTTAATGGTTTTTTGGTGTAAGAGTAAGCTGAAGAAAGTCCAACGATTGAAAGCATTAGCACAAAGAAAAACAGTTTAAGAATTTGGGAATTCATTTTAGTTATAGTGGATTAAAGTGGAACGTTTAACTTGAAAGTTAACTTTGAAATTAAGATGAACTATGATAACTGTAAGGTGCAAGACTGAGTATTTATAGTATTTCTAGAAATTCAATGAAAAAATAAAAAATTTGCAAGTTTAAGTTTATTTGGTTTATTTCTTTTTTATTTTGAATATTATTAGTCATTGTTTACTGAAAATCAAGGTGATCAAATGTAAAATTGCTAGACAGAGATGAGTAAACAATAGGTTAACGTCTTTTAATCAGTTTAAATTATAAATTTAATATTGACATCTAGTGCACTAATTTACCTGTTTACCTTTTTGAATAGTTTAATCAAATTAAAATTCATTAAACAATGACTTATAATATTCAAAAGAAAATAGATATAAATCAAATAAATTTATACTTGTGCATTGATTATTTGTTCATTTTGTTTCTAACAATACTATAAATACTCAAGATTTTACCTTAAACTTATCACAGTTCGTCTCAAGTTCACTGATTCATTTGTTTTCAATTTAGTCTTCGTCAACTTTAATCCACTATAACTAAAATGAATTCCCAAATTCTTAAACTGTTTTTCTTTGTGCTAATGCTTTCAATCGTTGTTGGACTATCTTCAGCTTACTCTTACACCAAAAAACCATTAACAGCTTCCGAGCTTGCAACTGCACGAGCACAGCTGTTTGCAGCTTTCCATGGATAATCAATATGTAAAATTTTGAAAGATTTGACTATGAATAAATAATATTAATTTTACCTTTCAATTATCGTTTTACAATCTCAATTATAAATTCACTAGACAATAACAGCGCGGCAGATTTTTCGTTTACTATAAAATCATTATAAATAAACATTTAGCCTCTTTCTAACATAAAAAAATAATGTTATGTACTAAAATAAACCATCAAGGTATCGACCATAAATTCCCTTGTCTTGACGTATCGTTTTTGCATTTTCGCAGTGAAAATTTTATCGCGTTCTCATTATCAAATTTCATCTCAATAAAGTCTTATAAAGTTATTGTTGATTTCAATAACTCATTTACAAACCAGCAAATGTTCTGAAAAGATGATTATAAAAGACTTTCTAGCGGGAGTTTTTACAAAGATAATTCCTAAATATAAATATAAGCTAAAATCAGATTCAGATTCAGATAGGTAAATAGGTAATGATGGATAATTAAATATCAAATTGTTTAGCATCACCGAACTTAAAGAAGCTCCAGAACAAGGACTGTAAATCATTCAAATTGAATAAGAATTTTGAAAAATAACCTTATTTTTAATTCAACAATAATCATGCAAATGAATACGAATAATCTTCAGATAAGCATTCCATCGATACCTGGAATCGGAAAAATACGACTTGTTTGAATGAAATTTTTAAATTATGAATTACCGCAACAATAGATTACAGATTTGCCGATTCTACAAATTTTACTGGAAATATTATTTTCAAATGCGAGAATATGAGTTCGCGATATAATTGCTGAGGAGAAATCGATAATAAATAATAGAAAATGATAATTGAAAGGTAAAATTAATATTATTTATTCATAGTCAAATCTTTCAAAATTTTACATATTGATTATCTATGGAAAGCTGCAAACAGCTGTGCTCGTGCAGTTGCAAGCTCAGAAGCTGTTAATGGTTTTTTGGTGTAAGAGTAAGCTGAAGAAAGTCCAACGATTGAAAGCATTAGCACAAAGAAAAACAGTTTAAGAATTTGGGAATTCATTTTAGTTATAGTGGATTAAAGTGGAACGTTTAACTTGAAAGTTAACTTTGAAATTAAGATGAACTATGATAACTGTAAGGTGCAAGACTGAGTATTTATAGTATTTCTAGAAATTCAATGAAAAAATAAAAAATTTGCAAGTTTAAGTTTATTTGGTTTATTTCTTTTTTATTTTGAATATTATTAGTCATTGTTTACTGAAAATCAAGGTGATCAAATGTAAAATTGCTAGACAGAGATGAGTAAACAATAGGTTAACGTCTTTTAATCAGTTTAAATTATAAATTTAATATTGACATCTAGTGCACTAATTTACCTGTTTACCTTTTTGAATAGTTTAATCAAATTAAAATTCATTAAACAATGACTTATAATATTCAAAAGAAAATAGATATAAATCAAATAAATTTATACTTGTGCATTGATTATTTGTTCATTTTGTTTCTAACAATACTATAAATACTCAAGATTTTACCTTAAACTTATCACAGTTCGTCTCAAGTTCACTGATTCATTTGTTTTCAATTTAGTCTTCGTCAACTTTAATCCACTATAACTAAAATGAATTCCCAAATTCTTAAACTGTTTTTCTTTGTGCTAATGCTTTCAATCGTTGTTGGACTATCTTCAGCTTACTCTTACACCAAAAAACCATTAACAGCTTCCGAGCTTGCAACTGCACGAGCACAGCTGTTTGCAGCTTTCCATGGATAATCAATATGTAAAATTTTGAAAGATTTGACTATGAATAAATAATATTAATTTTACCTTTCAATTATCGTTTTACAATCTCAATTATAAATTCACTAGACAATAACAGCGCGGCAGATTTTTCGTTTACTATAAAATCATTATAAATAAACATTTAGCCTCTTTCTAACATAAAAAAATAATGTTATGTACTAAAATAAACCATCAAGGTATCGACCATAAATTCCCTTGTCTTGACGTATCGTTTTTGCATTTTCGCAGTGAAAATTTTATCGCGTTCTCATTATCAAATTTCATCTCAATAAAGTCTTATAAAGTTATTGTTGATTTCAATAACTCATTTACAAACCAGCAAATGTTCTGAAAAGATGATTATAAAAGACTTTCTAGCGGGAGTTTTTACAAAGATAATTCCTAAATATAAATATAAGCTAAAATCAGATTCAGATTCAGATAGGTAAATAGGTAATGATGGATAATTAAATATCAAATTGTTTAGCATCACCGAACTTAAAGAAGCTCCAGAACAAGGACTGTAAATCATTCAAATTGAATAAGAATTTTGAAAAATAACCTTATTTTTAATTCAACAATAATCATGCAAATGAATACGAATAATCTTCAGATAAGCATTCCATCGATACCTGGAATCGGAAAAATACGACTTGTTTGAATGAAATTTTTAAATTATGAATTACCGCAACAATAGATTACAGATTTGCCGATTCTACAAATTTTACTGGAAATATTATTTTCAAATGCGAGAATATGAGTTCGCGATATAATTGCTGAGGAGAAATCGATAATAAATAATAGAAAATGATAATTGAAAGGTAAAATTAATATTATTTATTCATAGTCAAATCTTTCAAAATTTTACATATTGATTATCTATGGAAAGCTGCAAACAGCTGTGCTCGTGCAGTTGCAAGCTCAGAAGCTGTTAATGGTTTTTTGGTGTAAGAGTAAGCTGAAGAAAGTCCAACGATTGAAAGCATTAGCACAAAGAAAAACAGTTTAAGAATTTGGGAATTCATTTTAGTTATAGTGGATTAAAGTGGAACGTTTAACTTGAAAGTTAACTTTGAAATTAAGATGAACTATGATAACTGTAAGGTGCAAGACTGAGTATTTATAGTATTTCTAGAAATTCAATGAAAAAATAAAAAATTTGCAAGTTTAAGTTTATTTGGTTTATTTCTTTTTTATTTTGAATATTATTAGTCATTGTTTACTGAAAATCAAGGTGATCAAATGTAAAATTGCTAGACAGAGATGAGTAAACAATAGGTTAACGTCTTTTAATCAGTTTAAATTATAAATTTAATATTGACATCTAGTGCACTAATTTACCTGTTTACCTTTTTGAATAGTTTAATCAAATTAAAATTCATTAAACAATGACTTATAATATTCAAAAGAAAATAGATATAAATCAAATAAATTTATACTTGTGCATTGATTATTTGTTCATTTTGTTTCTAACAATACTATAAATACTCAAGATTTTACCTTAAACTTATCACAGTTCGTCTCAAGTTCACTGATTCATTTGTTTTCAATTTAGTCTTCGTCAACTTTAATCCACTATAACTAAAATGAATTCCCAAATTCTTAAACTGTTTTTCTTTGTGCTAATGCTTTCAATCGTTGTTGGACTATCTTCAGCTTACTCTTACACCAAAAAACCATTAACAGCTTCCGAGCTTGCAACTGCACGAGCACAGCTGTTTGCAGCTTTCCATGGATAATCAATATGTAAAATTTTGAAAGATTTGACTATGAATAAATAATATTAATTTTACCTTTCAATTATCGTTTTACAATCTCAATTATAAATTCACTAGACAATAACAGCGCGGCAGATTTTTCGTTTACTATAAAATCATTATAAATAAACATTTAGCCTCTTTCTAACATAAAAAAATAATGTTATGTACTAAAATAAACCATCAAGGTATCGACCATAAATTCCCTTGTCTTGAAGTATCGTTTTTGCATTTTCGCAGTGAAAATTTTATCGCGTTCTCATTATCAAATTTCATCTCAATAAAGTCTTATAAAGTTATTGTTGATTTCAATAACTCATTTACAAACCAGCAAATGTTCTGAAAAGATGATTATAAAAGACTTTCTAGCGGGAGTTTTTACAAAGATAATTCCTAAATATAAATATAAGCTAAAATCAGATTCAGATTCAGATAGGTAAATAGGTAATGATGGATAATTAAATATCAAATTGTTTAGCATCACCGAACTTAAAGAAGCTCCAGAACAAGGACTGTAAATCATTCAAATTGAATAAGAATTTTGAAAAATAACCTTATTTTTAATTCAACAATAATCATGCAAATGAATACGAATAATCTTCAGATAAGCATTCCATCGATACCTGGAATCGGAAAAATACGACTTGTTTGAATGAAATTTTTAAATTATGAATTACCGCAACAATAGATTACAGATTTGCCGATTCTACAAATTTTACTGGAAATATTATTTTCAAATGCGAGAATATGAGTTCGCGATATAATTGCTGAGGAGAAATCGATAATAAATAATAGAAAATGATAATTGAAAGGTAAAATTAATATTATTTATTCATAGTCAAATCTTTCAAAATTTTACATATTGATTATCTATGGAAAGCTGCAAACAGCTGTGCTCGTGCAGTTGCAAGCTCAGAAGCTGTTAATGGTTTTTTGGTGTAAGAGTAAGCTGAAGAAAGTCCAACGATTGAAAGCATTAGCACAAAGAAAAACAGTTTAAGAATTTGGGAATTCATTTTAGTTATAGTGGATTAAAGTGGAACGTTTAACTTGAAAGTTAACTTTGAAATTAAGATGAACTATGATAACTGTAAGGTGCAAGACTGAGTATTTATAGTATTTCTAGAAATTCAATGAAAAAATAAAAAATTTGCAAGTTTAAGTTTATTTGGTTTATTTCTTTTTTATTTTGAATATTATTAGTCATTGTTTACTGAAAATCAAGGTGATCAAATGTAAAATTGCTAGACAGAGATGAGTAAACAATAGGTTAACGTCTTTTAATCAGTTTAAATTATAAATTTAATATTGACATCTAGTGCACTAATTTACCTGTTTACCTTTTTGAATAGTTTAATCAAATTAAAATTCATTAAACAATGACTTATAATATTCAAAAGAAAATAGATATAAATCAAATAAATTTATACTTGTGCATTGATTATTTGTTCATTTTGTTTCTAACAATACTATAAATACTCAAGATTTTACCTTAAACTTATCACAGTTCGTCTCAAGTTCACTGATTCATTTGTTTTCAATTTAGTCTTCGTCAACTTTAATCCACTATAACTAAAATGAATTCCCAAATTCTTAAACTGTTTTTCTTTGTGCTAATGCTTTCAATCGTTGTTGGACTATCTTCAGCTTACTCTTACACCAAAAAACCATTAACAGCTTCCGAGCTTGCAACTGCACGAGCACAGCTGTTTGCAGCTTTCCATGGATAATCAATATGTAAAATTTTGAAAGATTTGACTATGAATAAATAATATTAATTTTACCTTTCAATTATCGTTTTACAATCTCAATTATAAATTCACTAGACAATAACAGCGCGGCAGATTTTTCGTTTACTATAAAATCATTATAAATAAACATTTAGCCTCTTTCTAACATAAAAAAATAATGTTATGTACTAAAATAAACCATCAAGGTATCGACCATAAATTCCCTTGTCTTGACGTATCGTTTTTGCATTTTCGCAGTGAAAATTTTATCGCGTTCTCATTATCAAATTTCATCTCAATAAAGTCTTATAAAGTTATTGTTGATTTCAATAACTCATTTACAAACCAGCAAATGTTCTGAAAAGATGATTATAAAAGACTTTCTAGCGGGAGTTTTTACAAAGATAATTCCTAAATATAAATATAAGCTAAAATCAGATTCAGATTCAGATAGGTAAATAGGTAATGATGGATAATTAAATATCAAATTGTTTAGCATCACCGAACTTAAAGAAGCTCCAGAACAAGGACTGTAAATCATTCAAATTGAATAAGAATTTTGAAAAATAACCTTATTTTTAATTCAACAATAATCATGCAAATGAATACGAATAATCTTCAGATAAGCATTCCATCGATACCTGGAATCGGAAAAATACGACTTGTTTGAATGAAATTTTTAAATTATGAATTACCGCAACAATAGATTACAGATTTGCCGATTCTACAAATTTTACTGGAAATATTATTTTCAAATGCGAGAATATGAGTTCGCGATATAATTGCTGAGGAGAAATCGATAATAAATAATAGAAAATGATAATTGAAAGGTAAAATTAATATTATTTATTCATAGTCAAATCTTTCAAAATTTTACATATTGATTATCTATGGAAAGCTGCAAACAGCTGTGCTCGTGCAGTTGCAAGCTCAGAAGCTGTTAATGGTTTTTTGGTGTAAGAGTAAGCTGAAGAAAGTCCAACGATTGAAAGCATTAGCACAAAGAAAAACAGTTTAAGAATTTGGGAATTCATTTTAGTTATAGTGGATTAAAGTGGAACGTTTAACTTGAAAGTTAACTTTGAAATTAAGATGAACTATGATAACTGTAAGGTGCAAGACTGAGTATTTATAGTATTTCTAGAAATTCAATGAAAAAATAAAAAATTTGCAAGTTTAAGTTTATTTGGTTTATTTCTTTTTTATTTTGAATATTATTAGTCATTGTTTACTGAAAATCAAGGTGATCAAATGTAAAATTGCTAGACAGAGATGAGTAAACAATAGGTTAACGTCTTTTAATCAGTTTAAATTATAAATTTAATATTGACATCTAGTGCACTAATTTACCTGTTTACCTTTTTGAATAGTTTAATCAAATTAAAATTCATTAAACAATGACTTATAATATTCAAAAGAAAATAGATATAAATCAAATAAATTTATACTTGTGCATTGATTATTTGTTCATTTTGTTTCTAACAATACTATAAATACTCAAGATTTTACCTTAAACTTATCACAGTTCGTCTCAAGTTCACTGATTCATTTGTTTTCAATTTAGTCTTCGTCAACTTTAATCCACTATAACTAAAATGAATTCCCAAATTCTTAAACTGTTTTTCTTTGTGCTAATGCTTTCAATCGTTGTTGGACTATCTTCAGCTTACTCTTACACCAAAAAACCATTAACAGCTTCCGAGCTTGCAACTGCACGAGCACAGCTGTTTGCAGCTTTCCATGGATAATCAATATGTAAAATTTTGAAAGATTTGACTATGAATAAATAATATTAATTTTACCTTTCAATTATCGTTTTACAATCTCAATTATAAATTCACTAGACAATAACAGCGCGGCAGATTTTTCGTTTACTATAAAATCATTATAAATAAACATTTAGCCTCTTTCTAACATAAAAAAATAATGTTATGTACTAAAATAAACCATCAAGGTATCGACCATAAATTCCCTTGTCTTGACGTATCGTTTTTGCATTTTCGCAGTGAAAATTTTATCGCGTTCTCATTATCAAATTTCATCTCAATAAAGTCTTATAAAGTTATTGTTGATTTCAATAACTCATTTACAAACCAGCAAATGTTCTGAAAAGATGATTATAAAAGACTTTCTAGCGGGAGTTTTTACAAAGATAATTCCTAAATATAAATATAAGCTAAAATCAGATTCAGATTCAGATAGGTAAATAGGTAATGATGGATAATTAAATATCAAATTGTTTAGCATCACCGAACTTAAAGAAGCTCCAGAACAAGGACTGTAAATCATTCAAATTGAATAAGAATTTTGAAAAATAACCTTATTTTTAATTCAACAATAATCATGCAAATGAATACGAATAATCTTCAGATAAGCATTCCATCGATACCTGGAATCGGAAAAATACGACTTGTTTGAATGAAATTTTTAAATTATGAATTACCGCAACAATAGATTACAGATTTGCCGATTCTACAAATTTTACTGGAAATATTATTTTCAAATGCGAGAATATGAGTTCGCGATATAATTGCTGAGGAGAAATCGATAATAAATAATAGAAAATGATAATTGAAAGGTAAAATTAATATTATTTATTCATAGTCAAATCTTTCAAAATTTTACATATTGATTATCTATGGAAAGCTGCAAACAGCTGTGCTCGTGCAGTTGCAAGCTCAGAAGCTGTTAATGGTTTTTTGGTGTAAGAGTAAGCTGAAGAAAGTCCAACGATTGAAAGCATTAGCACAAAGAAAAACAGTTTAAGAATTTGGGAATTCATTTTAGTTATAGTGGATTAAAGTGGAACGTTTAACTTGAAAGTTAACTTTGAAATTAAGATGAACTATGATAACTGTAAGGTGCAAGACTGAGTATTTATAGTATTTCTAGAAATTCAATGAAAAAATAAAAAATTTGCAAGTTTAAGTTTATTTGGTTTATTTCTTTTTTATTTTGAATATTATTAGTCATTGTTTACTGAAAATCAAGGTGATCAAATGTAAAATTGCTAGACAGAGATGAGTAAACAATAGGTTAACGTCTTTTAATCAGTTTAAATTATAAATTTAATATTGACATCTAGTGCACTAATTTACCTGTTTACCTTTTTGAATAGTTTAATCAAATTAAAATTCATTAAACAATGACTTATAATATTCAAAAGAAAATAGATATAAATCAAATAAATTTATACTTGTGCATTGATTATTTGTTCATTTTGTTTCTAACAATACTATAAATACTCAAGATTTTACCTTAAACTTATCACAGTTCGTCTCAAGTTCACTGATTCATTTGTTTTCAATTTAGTCTTCGTCAACTTTAATCCACTATAACTAAAATGAATTCCCAAATTCTTAAACTGTTTTTCTTTGTGCTAATGCTTTCAATCGTTGTTGGACTATCTTCAGCTTACTCTTACACCAAAAAACCATTAACAGCTTCCGAGCTTGCAACTGCACGAGCACAGCTGTTTGCAGCTTTCCATGGATAATCAATATGTAAAATTTTGAAAGATTTGACTATGAATAAATAATATTAATTTTACCTTTCAATTATCGTTTTACAATCTCAATTATAAATTCACTAGACAATAACAGCGCGGCAGATTTTTCGTTTACTATAAAATCATTATAAATAAACATTTAGCCTCTTTCTAACATAAAAAAATAATGTTATGTACTAAAATAAACCATCAAGGTATCGACCATAAATTCCCTTGTCTTGAAGTATCGTTTTTGCATTTTCGCAGTGAAAATTTTATCGCGTTCTCATTATCAAATTTCATCTCAATAAAGTCTTATAAAGTTATTGTTGATTTCAATAACTCATTTACAAACCAGCAAATGTTCTGAAAAGATGATTATAAAAGACTTTCTAGCGGGAGTTTTTACAAAGATAATTCCTAAATATAAATATAAGCTAAAATCAGATTCAGATTCAGATAGGTAAATAGGTAATGATGGATAATTAAATATCAAATTGTTTAGCATCACCGAACTTAAAGAAGCTCCAGAACAAGGACTGTAAATCATTCAAATTGAATAAGAATTTTGAAAAATAACCTTATTTTTAATTCAACAATAATCATGCAAATGAATACGAATAATCTTCAGATAAGCATTCCATCGATACCTGGAATCGGAAAAATACGACTTGTTTGAATGAAATTTTTAAATTATGAATTACCGCAACAATAGATTACAGATTTGCCGATTCTACAAATTTTACTGGAAATATTATTTTCAAATGCGAGAATATGAGTTCGCGATATAATTGCTGAGGAGAAATCGATAATAAATAATAGAAAATGATAATTGAAAGGTAAAATTAATATTATTTATTCATAGTCAAATCTTTCAAAATTTTACATATTGATTATCTATGGAAAGCTGCAAACAGCTGTGCTCGTGCAGTTGCAAGCTCAGAAGCTGTTAATGGTTTTTTGGTGTAAGAGTAAGCTGAAGAAAGTCCAACGATTGAAAGCATTAGCACAAAGAAAAACAGTTTAAGAATTTGGGAATTCATTTTAGTTATAGTGGATTAAAGTGGAACGTTTAACTTGAAAGTTAACTTTGAAATTAAGATGAACTATGATAACTGTAAGGTGCAAGACTGAGTATTTATAGTATTTCTAGAAATTCAATGAAAAAATAAAAAATTTGCAAGTTTAAGTTTATTTGGTTTATTTCTTTTTTATTTTGAATATTATTAGTCATTGTTTACTGAAAATCAAGGTGATCAAATGTAAAATTGCTAGACAGAGATGAGTAAACAATAGGTTAACGTCTTTTAATCAGTTTAAATTATAAATTTAATATTGACATCTAGTGCACTAATTTACCTGTTTACCTTTTTGAATAGTTTAATCAAATTAAAATTCATTAAACAATGACTTATAATATTCAAAAGAAAATAGATATAAATCAAATAAATTTATACTTGTGCATTGATTATTTGTTCATTTTGTTTCTAACAATACTATAAATACTCAAGATTTTACCTTAAACTTATCACAGTTCGTCTCAAGTTCACTGATTCATTTGTTTTCAATTTAGTCTTCGTCAACTTTAATCCACTATAACTAAAATGAATTCCCAAATTCTTAAACTGTTTTTCTTTGTGCTAATGCTTTCAATCGTTGTTGGACTATCTTCAGCTTACTCTTACACCAAAAAACCATTAACAGCTTCCGAGCTTGCAACTGCACGAGCACAGCTGTTTGCAGCTTTCCATGGATAATCAATATGTAAAATTTTGAAAGATTTGACTATGAATAAATAATATTAATTTTACCTTTCAATTATCGTTTTACAATCTCAATTATAAATTCACTAGACAATAACAGCGCGGCAGATTTTTCGTTTACTATAAAATCATTATAAATAAACATTTAGCCTCTTTCTAACATAAAAAAATAATGTTATGTACTAAAATAAACCATCAAGGTATCGACCATAAATTCCCTTGTCTTGACGTATCGTTTTTGCATTTTCGCAGTGAAAATTTTATCGCGTTCTCATTATCAAATTTCATCTCAATAAAGTCTTATAAAGTTATTGTTGATTTCAATAACTCATTTACAAACCAGCAAATGTTCTGAAAAGATGATTATAAAAGACTTTCTAGCGGGAGTTTTTACAAAGATAATTCCTAAATATAAATATAAGCTAAAATCAGATTCAGATTCAGATAGGTAAATAGGTAATGATGGATAATTAAATATCAAATTGTTTAGCATCACCGAACTTAAAGAAGCTCCAGAACAAGGACTGTAAATCATTCAAATTGAATAAGAATTTTGAAAAATAACCTTATTTTTAATTCAACAATAATCATGCAAATGAATACGAATAATCTTCAGATAAGCATTCCATCGATACCTGGAATCGGAAAAATACGACTTGTTTGAATGAAATTTTTAAATTATGAATTACCGCAACAATAGATTACAGATTTGCCGATTCTACAAATTTTACTGGAAATATTATTTTCAAATGCGAGAATATGAGTTCGCGATATAATTGCTGAGGAGAAATCGATAATAAATAATAGAAAATGATAATTGAAAGGTAAAATTAATATTATTTATTCATAGTCAAATCTTTCAAAATTTTACATATTGATTATCTATGGAAAGCTGCAAACAGCTGTGCTCGTGCAGTTGCAAGCTCAGAAGCTGTTAATGGTTTTTTGGTGTAAGAGTAAGCTGAAGAAAGTCCAACGATTGAAAGCATTAGCACAAAGAAAAACAGTTTAAGAATTTGGGAATTCATTTTAGTTATAGTGGATTAAAGTGGAACGTTTAACTTGAAAGTTAACTTTGAAATTAAGATGAACTATGATAACTGTAAGGTGCAAGACTGAGTATTTATAGTATTTCTAGAAATTCAATGAAAAAATAAAAAATTTGCAAGTTTAAGTTTATTTGGTTTATTTCTTTTTTATTTTGAATATTATTAGTCATTGTTTACTGAAAATCAAGGTGATCAAATGTAAAATTGCTAGACAGAGATGAGTAAACAATAGGTTAACGTCTTTTAATCAGTTTAAATTATAAATTTAATATTGACATCTAGTGCACTAATTTACCTGTTTACCTTTTTGAATAGTTTAATCAAATTAAAATTCATTAAACAATGACTTATAATATTCAAAAGAAAATAGATATAAATCAAATAAATTTATACTTGTGCATTGATTATTTGTTCATTTTGTTTCTAACAATACTATAAATACTCAAGATTTTACCTTAAACTTATCACAGTTCGTCTCAAGTTCACTGATTCATTTGTTTTCAATTTAGTCTTCGTCAACTTTAATCCACTATAACTAAAATGAATTCCCAAATTCTTAAACTGTTTTTCTTTGTGCTAATGCTTTCAATCGTTGTTGGACTATCTTCAGCTTACTCTTACACCAAAAAACCATTAACAGCTTCCGAGCTTGCAACTGCACGAGCACAGCTGTTTGCAGCTTTCCATGGATAATCAATATGTAAAATTTTGAAAGATTTGACTATGAATAAATAATATTAATTTTACCTTTCAATTATCGTTTTACAATCTCAATTATAAATTCACTAGACAATAACAGCGCGGCAGATTTTTCGTTTACTATAAAATCATTATAAATAAACATTTAGCCTCTTTCTAACATAAAAAAATAATGTTATGTACTAAAATAAACCATCAAGGTATCGACCATAAATTCCCTTGTCTTGAAGTATCGTTTTTGCATTTTCGCAGTGAAAATTTTATCGCGTTCTCATTATCAAATTTCATCTCAATAAAGTCTTATAAAGTTATTGTTGATTTCAATAACTCATTTACAAACCAGCAAATGTTCTGAAAAGATGATTATAAAAGACTTTCTAGCGGGAGTTTTTACAAAGATAATTCCTAAATATAAATATAAGCTAAAATCAGATTCAGATTCAGATAGGTAAATAGGTAATGATGGATAATTAAATATCAAATTGTTTAGCATCACCGAACTTAAAGAAGCTCCAGAACAAGGACTGTAAATCATTCAAATTGAATAAGAATTTTGAAAAATAACCTTATTTTTAATTCAACAATAATCATGCAAATGAATACGAATAATCTTCAGATAAGCATTCCATCGATACCTGGAATCGGAAAAATACGACTTGTTTGAATGAAATTTTTAAATTATGAATTACCGCAACAATAGATTACAGATTTGCCGATTCTACAAATTTTACTGGAAATATTATTTTCAAATGCGAGAATATGAGTTCGCGATATAATTGCTGAGGAGAAATCGATAATAAATAATAGAAAATGATAATTGAAAGGTAAAATTAATATTATTTATTCATAGTCAAATCTTTCAAAATTTTACATATTGATTATCTATGGAAAGCTGCAAACAGCTGTGCTCGTGCAGTTGCAAGCTCAGAAGCTGTTAATGGTTTTTTGGTGTAAGAGTAAGCTGAAGAAAGTCCAACGATTGAAAGCATTAGCACAAAGAAAAACAGTTTAAGAATTTGGGAATTCATTTTAGTTATAGTGGATTAAAGTGGAACGTTTAACTTGAAAGTTAACTTTGAAATTAAGATGAACTATGATAACTGTAAGGTGCAAGACTGAGTATTTATAGTATTTCTAGAAATTCAATGAAAAAATAAAAAATTTGCAAGTTTAAGTTTATTTGGTTTATTTCTTTTTTATTTTGAATATTATTAGTCATTGTTTACTGAAAATCAAGGTGATCAAATGTAAAATTGCTAGACAGAGATGAGTAAACAATAGGTTAACGTCTTTTAATCAGTTTAAATTATAAATTTAATATTGACATCTAGTGCACTAATTTACCTGTTTACCTTTTTGAATAGTTTAATCAAATTAAAATTCATTAAACAATGACTTATAATATTCAAAAGAAAATAGATATAAATCAAATAAATTTATACTTGTGCATTGATTATTTGTTCATTTTGTTTCTAACAATACTATAAATACTCAAGATTTTACCTTAAACTTATCACAGTTCGTCTCAAGTTCACTGATTCATTTGTTTTCAATTTAGTCTTCGTCAACTTTAATCCACTATAACTAAAATGAATTCCCAAATTCTTAAACTGTTTTTCTTTGTGCTAATGCTTTCAATCGTTGTTGGACTATCTTCAGCTTACTCTTACACCAAAAAACCATTAACAGCTTCCGAGCTTGCAACTGCACGAGCACAGCTGTTTGCAGCTTTCCATGGATAATCAATATGTAAAATTTTGAAAGATTTGACTATGAATAAATAATATTAATTTTACCTTTCAATTATCGTTTTACAATCTCAATTATAAATTCACTAGACAATAACAGCGCGGCAGATTTTTCGTTTACTATAAAATCATTATAAATAAACATTTAGCCTCTTTCTAACATAAAAAAATAATGTTATGTACTAAAATAAACCATCAAGGTATCGACCATAAATTCCCTTGTCTTGAAGTATCGTTTTTGCATTTTCGCAGTGAAAATTTTATCGCGTTCTCATTATCAAATTTCATCTCAATAAAGTCTTATAAAGTTATTGTTGATTTCAATAACTCATTTACAAACCAGCAAATGTTCTGAAAAGATGATTATAAAAGACTTTCTAGCGGGAGTTTTTACAAAGATAATTCCTAAATATAAATATAAGCTAAAATCAGATTCAGATTCAGATAGGTAAATAGGTAATGATGGATAATTAAATATCAAATTGTTTAGCATCACCGAACTTAAAGAAGCTCCAGAACAAGGACTGTAAATCATTCAAATTGAATAAGAATTTTGAAAAATAACCTTATTTTTAATTCAACAATAATCATGCAAATGAATACGAATAATCTTCAGATAAGCATTCCATCGATACCTGGAATCGGAAAAATACGACTTGTTTGAATGAAATTTTTAAATTATGAATTACCGCAACAATAGATTACAGATTTGCCGATTCTACAAATTTTACTGGAAATATTATTTTCAAATGCGAGAATATGAGTTCGCGATATAATTGCTGAGGAGAAATCGATAATAAATAATAGAAAATGATAATTGAAAGGTTACGGCTTGTTTGAATGAAATAATAGGAGAGGAGTTAGATTTAGTTCACATCCGCTGATACAAATGATTAATCCAATCGAATGCGAAAGCATGATAATCTAAAGAGCATCATAATTACCTTTTAATATCAAATTATTTTCCCTGTAATGAGTTACTCAATCTATTAAATTAAAAAAATGAATACAATAGATTTCGTATGGATGAAAAAAACAAATTTTTCACCAATAAAAGAAAAAAAAGTCGCAGAATTTACATCATCTTTGCTAAATATCAAATAACAAGATGATATTTTGTAAAAAAAGAAACTGAACAGCCAATATGTTTCTTTTGATTATTATTTCGCAAAAAACTGCTTCTACACCGAAAATTAATCACTTAAATAATTCATTTTCCAATAATCTAATAACATTGTCTCGTTATTCATAAAATATCTTTTCTTGAATCCTTTTCGCGATAAATGAACAAAAATATGTCAATAGAAGGGATAAAAGCAAAGTAAAATCTAATTAAAAGCAAAAGGCTGAAAAATGAACAGAAAAGTAGGTCAATGCTGAGAGAGAAAAGAAAACAAAAATTGAATCTTGGAATCTTGAAACGAAAAGGAAAAGTCGACAAGAGCGAAATAAATTCATTCCTTGAAAAATTTCTCCTAATTCTCCTAATCTTCCTTCTCTTACCTTTCCTCACAGAAGGAAGAAAAAACATGATCTTCTCTCTGATCGGAAATTCCTTTCAACTAATAATTCCTTCACAAGAGAGAAGAATATCAGTCAACATATTTCCAAATGTAAAAGCTTAACAAGTATCAGGAAGATGAAGGAGAAGGTAAAAGAAGCAAAAAAAGCAAAAAGTTCTAAACTTTTGTTCCCTTTTCCTTTCATTTTGCAGCTTTTTATTATTTCGTTATCAGTAAAGCTAAATATAGTAAAAAAGTGAAATCCTGAGTCTACTGAGGATTCCAATTAGATGTGAAGTTTGAAGAGGTAAAAATTGAGGGGAAAAAAAGTTGGACCAAAGTTGATGAATATGATGGAGATTTGGAGGATGAAAAGGATGAGAAGGGTGAAGTGAATTGGGGCTGGAAATGAGCAATGGAAACCGGAAACTTTGAGATTGAAAATGAAGCAAATTCTCAATCAGTTAATCTAGAAAATGAATTTTCAGTCCAATAAAAACGGAAGCAATCAAGTGAAACATTAAACAAGACCAAAAGTAAAAATAGTATTTCTTTTGCTTTACATTTTTACTCATAAAAAGATTCATTCATTTCCAATGGAATCACAAGTTATTTATTTAAACTCTTAAGCTTTGCAGCTTTTTCGTTCGCTCTTCAAAGTTTCATTCTGAACATTCTTTTCTTGGTTTCATCTGAAAATTTCATTCATTTCTTTTTCACTGAGAAATTTTTGCTTTCTTCTTGTTGCTCATTTAATGGTGTTTTGAGTGAAACTGGTTGAGTTAATTAACTATTTGTTTATTGTTGGTCTATCACATGAATGAGTTTCACTCGAGATTCAGTGCAACTCGATAGATTCATGATTATAATTTTCACAATGAATAACCATTCAAAGTAAACAGAGTTGATTGATGAAAAAGAATTTTTCAATTTTTTCTCTTTCTTCTCTTCTTTTTACAACTCAAAATTTGATGATTTAGAACTATTTTCATGAAGTAAATGAAAAGAGCAGGAGAAAAGAAGAAAAAAAGTTCAGAGTAAACAGATTTTTCGAAACCTTTTTTACTCTTCCATTTCACCATATTTTGATTGATTTGAAATTTTGATTCTTTTCAAATTATTATTCATTCTTTGCTTGCTGTTGACAAATGATTAACTCTGAAATGAACTTTATGAATCAATTAAGAATTTTAATCGTGGAAATTGCTCGAGTTATTTTTATCAACGTCAAGAATTTTGCTGTTGCCTTGGAATTTATCTTTTTTCTCCTTTTTTTAATGATTAAATTTTCTTTCAATATCATCTTCAGAATGATAGTTTTCATGATAAGTGTGAGTTTTTTTTGCTCTTATTTTCATTTTCTGTTTATTTTATCTGAGCTCTTAAGTGGTATTGAACTGAATCTCCTTTTGCTTTCTTCGTATTCTGAATGAATGAATAAGTGAGAAAAGAGAGAAGAAATTGAAAAGAGCAAATTCTTTTGCTCAGTTGAGACAATAAAATTCCAGAATTTCTTTTATCTCTCACTCTTCAGATTATCAAATGTATAAGAAAATATAAGATTTCAATTTTGAACGATAAATAAAAGGTGCAATCTAATAGAATGAATAAGAAGACGGAAAAGGTTGACTCAAGGAGAAAAGGAGAGTTCATTTGGAACACTTGAACATCATGAACAAGCATCAGCATTGACAGTTGATGTTCATGTAACAACTGAAGCCCATTAAGTGCAACACTTTTATCAAAGAAGGAGAAAAAAAGACGAAACAGAAAAAAAAGTAAAATATATATATTCATTCATTCTGAGCATTCCCATGTCAATCCTTGCACTTTTGCTTCATTTTTTTGTTTCATCTCTCGACACTTAATCATATAACTTTCAATTCAATTTAGTATCATTTTCATGGGGAAATATCATTTTTTCACTTTTACTTTTTTGCTTTTCCATTCACATTGAGAATGCTCTTGAAACAAAATCAGACTTAAGTTTAAAAGATTATTTGATTTTGTCATGTAAAATGCAATAAAATTGGTTTTGTCCAGTTCTGAGGTTTTACTTTTTGCTTCTCAGGTAATTAGATTGATCGTCATGATGGTAAATACTGTTAGTTGAAGTGTCAAAATGAACTTTTCAAGGGTTTAATGAGGATGTGACAAGTATAATCGCTTTCAATATTTTGTTGTAGCATTTTGTTGAGCTCAATGATTGTGACCAAAAGACTATTTTGAAAACTGAAAAAGCGAAATATTGATCAAACATGAAAGGATGTTAACTTGCGTCAAAAATTATTTCGATTATTGAACATTCTGTGATTATTTGACGTTTCATCAAAAAATCCCTAAAATTGGGTCGTTAGATGAAACTGATGAAAGGATGAATTGAAATAAGTGAAGCACTTGTGGGTTGATGAAGCCAGAAAAAATTGCATTACAGTAAGTCAAACGAAATAGAGTTAGAAATTTTTGTTCTGCTTCTTCAACTCAATCGTAATATGTTTCATCGATTCGATGTTAGCTTTTGTTCGCATTCATATTTACACTAACCTTGGACTTTCGAAAATCCATTTTTGGTAATTCTTTTCAATCTGACTGATGACTATGATTCGACTTCCAATTTTATTGTATTTTCACTTACTTGTGAATCATCTCTTGATGGCATTGTGCAATCAAAATAGTTGCTAAGGTGAAGTATGGAAAAGAGAAATAAATGAATTAACTCGATAAAAGTCTTGGTTGTCCATCAGCTTAATCCATGTGAAAAGTTACCTGAAATTCGGATAAAACCTTAATCCTTTTGAGTAAGTTGACTTTGGACAAAGGTATTTGAAAAAAGACTGAAATATTGATAAACTCGGAATTTGTTGCAATGCTTTTAAAACTCGAAGGTAAATTACGTCTGGGATTTGCAGGAAAAGAGAGAATCAAACTGAAACGCTTTAGCCCATTGAACTCTTTTGTGGTGACTTTTAATCGAATTGATTGACTGCAAAATAAAGATAAAGTTGAGATTAAGAATTATCTGGCTCAATGCTTTTAAAACACGAAACTTAAAGTCCAACATTTTTCATATTTCATCTAAAACCCTCTTTGCTATCAAAATACGACGCAAATAAAAAACACAATTAATAGCAATAATAAAGTTAAACTTGTAAGAAACTGAATTAATTCAGATCGCAGCATTCATTCCGTTCAATACCAAGAAACATCAAAATTCAGATCTTTAGACACTCCACAAACGAAGTCAAAGAGTAGATCTTGGAATCATCTTTTTCTGTGTCTGTGCGCAAAAAATAGAAAGAAAATTTTCGAAAATTTTCTAATGTCTTTCACTACAAAACATTAACCTTACCTGAACCAAAATTGAAGCTCTATCATGAGTTATTTTCTGAACTCTTGACCAGAAGAAAAAGTAGTAACGAGCATTTAAATGATTTTGTTAAATGGTTTGTTGCTGAAATGAAGTGATTAAAGTTTTGATGGAAATGCAAAAAGTAAATGTTTCATGAGAAAGTGGAACAACTTGTTGATAAGTTTGCAAATGAAAAGATTATACATTTTGCCAGAAATGTATATAATCTGAACATTAATAACCCAAAGTCTTGAATGTAAAGCAAAAAGAAGGAGAAGAAAAGATATATTTTATTCAGATGCAAGAGATTCAACAAAATGAATTGCATTATGTTAAATTTAAAGGTTGTTCAAAAATTAAACATGAAATTGTAAAAAGATAATGATGAAAATTTGACATTAATAAGTAAACATTTTTCAACTTTTTCCTCTTTTTTTCCTCGTCAATAATAATTCGCAAAGATGATATCTAATATTTACACAATAATACTTTGATATATTTTTATATTATTCAGAAGAAGCTTGTTCAGTCTTTTCATCTTGTCCTCCAATATTACCAGAGTCGAGGCTCAAGGATTTTGTTTTTGACAAATTCAAACCTCAAACAGCCTCCCATTTGGCTTATTCAAGCTTCAATATTTTGACTCTACTTTTGCTGTTCCCATTTCATTGTGCAAAATATATTTAATAAAATGGACTTTTTTTCATTCCTTTAAATAAGTGTCACAACTTTGCTGATATCAGGCAAAAAAGAGAACTATAAGTTTCTTCTCATGTAATGGATGATGGTTCATTGGAGCAGCAAATTGATCGTTCATCATCCACCTAACTATTGATCTAAATATTGCTATTATACCGATGTTCGACCTTAAAAAGAAAAAGAAGAAGAGAAAGAATGGAAAAATGATAAACTGATGGAAGAAGGCATTTTGATGAATTGAGCAAGAAAATGACAATTTTTGTTCAGCCATTCGATTCAGACGATTCAGTGGCGAAAAGCTTGTAGCAGGAAGAAAATCGCAAAATCATTAAAGCAACTTTCAAAGTAAAAAGAAAATGAAAGTTCATTTTTCTGGTGGAAAAACTTTTATCTTTTGATCGATTTTCAATTGCATTTTAAGTTGCTTTGCATTTCATTTAGAGATTCATGTTTATGGAACATAATTCAAAGGTTGATTTCAAGATGAAAATTCAAATGAACTCGGAAGTTGAAACGGAAAATGTTGGAATCCGAATTTCGAGATTGTCAAATTTATTTTCAAATGTTTTGAGAAATTTGGAATTTTCGATTTGGTGAAATGAATTTTTCCTTTTCAGCTTGACTGTCGATTTTCTTTGAACTTTGAATGCAAGTTTGGAAATGAAATCTGGAAATGACGATAATGATATTATAATATTGATGGAAATAATTAGATGTTATGTTAATATTTGAAAGGTAATTATTGCTGCAAGCTTTTCTTTTATCAATTATTATTTGGAATAAATGATTTTTTTATTCACCTCCATGGTGTCTAATGGTTTTGTCATGATGTTGATGATGAGACAATGGAATGAATTTGTGGAATGCTCAGAATATAAAGAGTCTCGAATTTCAACCGAGTATTTGATGAGAGAAAAGAGAGAAAAAGAAAAGGAATCGAGTATAAATTAGGTGAAAGGTAAAGAGAACGATAAAGATTTCATTTTCTTTATTGAACTAACCATGTATTAGTTGGAAGGTAGAAAAACGTAAGATCGATAAAATCAACCAAAAATGTGGAAAAAGAATTGAATTGAAATTGAATGAGAATTGAATAAGACAAATGGGTAAAGAATCAACTATCAAGGTGGATGAGAAAATAAAAGGTAAACTTTGATGAAAAGGTTCAACATGAGAAAGGTAAAAAGAAGAAGAAAAAAGAGAGAAAAGAATAAAGATTATGAGGAAAATAGGAGAAACAATCTGATGATAAAAGGAAAAAATCGTGAAATGAAATGATTGTTTGAACTGTTTTGTCGAACCTTTTTTGTACTTTGGTTAAATCCATTGTAAAAAGTGTTCAATGAGAGTAAATAGTTGAAAAAGAAAAGAAAATCAATCGAGAAAAATATCATGAAATTCAGCCAAACTAACAAGGTAAACATTTGAAGAAGAAGAAAAATGAGGAAAATGGAAATTCGTGAATCTGATAAAATGTCGATAACTTGAAATAATACAAATTACTTTTAAGCATTTCTGGTTGAGAAAAGCATATGAGTTGAAATCAAATGTAATGATAATGAAGGTTAGGTGAGAGGAAAGATGGCGACAGGAAAAAGAGAAGAGAGAAAGACAGAGAAACCAAAGCAATATCAACAGTTCAATCAGATTCACCAAGGCAATATTCAGAAGGGAATAATCAACTAATAAAAGAGATGGAAAAGAGAAAAAATTTCTTTTCTATTCCATGTAATTTTTCAGTTGGAATATGAGATGATAGGTGTCACTCTTGTTATCGGTAAAGTCTCAATTGTTCGAAGTCGATTTTTCAGACTCGTCGAAATTCATTCAGAACTTTCATCGATAACTTGAGTGACATCTATTGGTGAACATTTCTACTCGAGAAAATTTGAATTTCGAGCGATTTTCTTTTCCCTTTTTCTTGGTTAAAATTGCTGTCTTTTTATTAGTTGATTATTCCCTTCTGAATATTGCCTTGGTGAATCCAATAGAACTGTTGATATTGCTTTGGTTTCTGTGTTTTTCGACTTTCTCTGTCTTTCTCTTTCATCTTCGCTTTTCTTTTTTCTTTCTTTCTCTCTTTTTCCTGTCGCCATCTTTCCTCTCATCTCACCTTATCATCATTATCATCACCTTTGATCCAAACTCATTAAGAGCTTTTCTCAACCAGAAATGCAAAATTAAAAGTAAGTAATTTGTATTATTTCAAGTTGCCTTATTGACAAGTTTATCAGATTCACAAATTTCCGTTTTCCTCATTTTTTCCCCTCTTTCAATGTTTATCTCGTTATTTTGGGTGAAATTTAATATCATTTCTCAATTGATTTTCTTTTCAGCTTATTTCAACATTTCATGAATTGAGCCGCTAATGAAAAGCACAAAGCTATCAAATTAATCGAAATTTAAATGTTGCGAAATTTCCAAATATGTTTCTCAAGTTGACAGCCTTTTTGACAGGTAAGGGTATCATGATGAATCGGGGCTCAATGAAGTGGGTCATTTTGATGCGGGTCAATGCGGTTATTGGGTTGACTTTTGATGCTCTGTTAGGGTCGAGTAATTGAAGCATTGCTGTTTACAATAAACAAAAGTGAATTATAGAAAGTAAAAGATGAAAACAAGAGGAGAGAAAGCTTGATGATAAAGATGATGAGAAGGAGGATGATGATGAAGATGAAAAAGATTATGAGTAGGAAGAGAGAGAGAGAAGGAAGTTAAAGTCACGTGGATTTTTCTATCAAAATCATCATCATATAAAGATAGGATTTTGCGTGTTTCATGGTTTTGATCAACATCATTTTATAACCTGTTAACCAGCTCAGTCACATCCAGACAGTTGAATCAACAAGTCACAACTTCAAATTGAGATAATGAAAAAATCTTTAACCAGATAAACTTCACTCCCAGTTACCATTATTTGAGAACTCTAATTTTTCCTTGCAAAAACCATTTTCTATTCAACTTTTTTTTCCCAGTGTCCTTTTACTCACTTCCCACTCAATCAACATTTTTACCTGAATCTTCATCTTTGAACTTTATTCCGTTCTATTCGACTCCATCTTCATCCTGATTGAGTGAACAAAGTGTATTCCTGGGCTAATAACATGTTAAACTTTTTGAAATATTCTGTTATTGCTTGAGAATACACGTTGTCTCTCAATGTTACTCCATGAGATTGGAAGGAAAATTGAAATGCTTCACTGGAAACTACGAAAATTCACCAAACTTGACTGGGAGTTTATTTTATCACAGTTGATATTGATATCAATTTACTCTCAATTAACTCATCTTTAGCTTGACGATGAAAATTGATTTTTAAACAAATTCATTTCCATGATTATTCTCTGTTTGAAACAAAAGACAAAATTGCAACTTAATCATGTTAACATATGTTTCCAAAGCTTCCCATTGTTTACCATATGGAAACTTTTATACAACTCAGAAAAGTAGTTTCAACCAGAATTGTATTGCGTTAGCGCATCCACAAACAAAACAAAATGATAAAGACTAACCTTTCAACATTTTTTATCATTTTATCAGTTAAAGATGTGACCAGTAAATAGTGAACAGTAAATATTAAATCAACATTTGAATGGCCGATAAACTGGGTCAACTGAACAGTTTACTAAAAATTCGAGTTTAGTTTTCTTTTCCTTCAAACTCGCCTTCGAAACAAAACATAATCGAAGCCTAAAAATTTGCCAAAAAGAGATTCAAATCTCCAATAAGCTACAAGATTTCAATTGAAATCGTCACAAAAATATTCGAAATCGAAATCAAATCAGGATTCTCAAATGCGAATTCTATACCGCTTTTAAATATCCAAATTCGAAAAGCTAATTTATCAATTTCTGATTTGAATGTTGTATTGAAATGCAGTTATTTCCTCCCTTCAACGGGAACAATTTGAGTGAATAAGGAGTGAGTTTAAAGTTGACTTTTGAGCTAAGAGTAGGGACTATGTGGGCTTGTAAGAGCATATAAACTGGGTCTTTTAATGAGATTACAATTTTTTATGATCAACATTTTTCGAGAAAATCGAGTTCGAAGTTAAATCGCTTTTTTGGCGATGAAAAAATCTGGTTCCACAGCTGTACAAAAATTTCAACTTCAAACTCGATTTTCTCGAAAACTAAATTTTTTAATCACATGGAGGGACTCACTTTATAAGCTCTTACAAACCTACAGAGTCCCTACTCAACGGTCAAAATTTTGATCTCCTTTACCTTCAGAATGAAGCCCAATTAAAATGTGATCGAAGTTGCAAAAAAAATGTTTACCTCGGTAATTACTCATGAATACAATCAGAATCATCAATGTGTGATTATTGCACAATTAAAGTCTTTATCAAAGCGTTGCTTTCCAAGCACAATATTGGACAGTTGCACGAACAGTTAATTATCTTGAAAAGAAAAACATTTTTCTTCTTTTCTCCTCTTAATTTTGTTCTTTTCAAAACTCGCATTCTATTCATCTTTTATCATTCTAATGTGAGTATTCATTTCCGTCTGGCAGACATAATAGGCTAAAGGACAACCTTTTAAAAGCATCATAAATATATTTTTGTTTCTCCCTGTTTAGTCTCTTTTTTGTTCATGTAACAACTTTTTTCCCTTTTTCATGATTGATGAAAGCTCTCTTGGAAGCAAAGGCAAAAACAAGCAAAACCATGATCATGATCATCATCATCATCATGATGGTTATGATGGTGGCCATGATAATCATGGTGATGATTATGAAAATAACAAGATTATCGTTAAGGACATCTTTTTCTCTTTTTCTCTCTTCAATATGTTCAAAGCAAAGGTTGACCAGTTGACCTAAAGGTTGTAACCTATCAATCAGTTCATCCATTTTTATTGATAAACTTTATTCCTCTTATACTTGTTTGTCCATCTCATGTTTATTTCATTCCCTGATCATCATCTTTTCATCTCTCAATTTTTCTGATTATTATTGTTGCTATCATCATTATTCCAGATATCCTGTCAAGATAATTTGTAACTCCCAAATTCATTCAACAATCATCATCAATGTAATCACCATAATCCATGAATGTTACTTTTCTTCATCTTAAATCTATTAACTCTTTCTTTCAATGACAATGAAAACATATTAATACATGAAAATAATGGACCATTCAATTTAGACAGAAGCAAAAAATTGACCGAAAATGTCAAAATTTGAATCTCAAATGGAACCATTTTCCTTGAGTAATAATTTTTGCTCAAATTTTTCTTCTCTTAATCTGTAATAAATTCAATTTAAAGGTTGCAAATGGTTTTCATTTTTTTAATCAATTAGTAAAATTGAAACAACCCGATTTGGCGCTCCTCTTCATTTGCATTGTAAATAATTTTTTTGATAGCAATT
Source organism: Tetranychus urticae (assembly GCF_039701765.1). NCBI lineage: Eukaryota > Metazoa > Arthropoda > Arachnida > Trombidiformes > Tetranychidae > Tetranychus > Tetranychus urticae. The sequence continues at coordinate 14,332,724 of NC_142958.1, read as the reverse complement.
TGGTTCGAAATGGGTTCTCATGAGATTCGTAAATGAGTCGATTAAGGCGATTCTTGATTTGATGAAAATTGAAACAATTTTTAGGTGTTGACTATTAGGTGGAGTTGCATTGAATTAAATGATGCTTTGCAGTTAAAGTCAGGGAGAAAATCTGATGAATGTTGAACGGAATGCTGAAGGGAATCATGATGATGATGATGGTAATGATGATGTGAAAAGGGAAAAAAAGTTCATGTTGTTTAAGGTTTTCTTTGATTTGTCTTTTGGATCCAATAAAGATGTATAAGATTGATGAGATTTACTGCTGTAAATGTGCACAAAAGGCATCAATATGTGATCACTAACCACAGTAAAACAAGTTTGGGTAAAACAGTGAAAATCATGATGCAAGTAAATGAAGTAATGCGAATCAATGACATTGTTTTAAGTTACACTTTGGCCTGGCTTGAGTCAAAAAATAGGGAATCACAGTTGGTGGTTTCAGTTTGCATCTTTCAATTGAATAAAAGAATCGAGTTGAATAGTGAAAAAAGGCATTCACTATTTACTTTTCATGTTCACATTGAATATCCATTAAATGGTCTTAATAATTTTTAGTGTCAACATTTTTAGCTCATGCTTTTTGTTTTTTTGTGTTTCCTTACAATCGACTTGTAAATATGTTTCAAGGGTTGATTCATTTTGATCATTTCAACTGGAGAAATGATTTTTTCCTGCCTCCGAATTGGAAATTAGTGTTTTCTGAAAAAATTAATTTTTCCATCATCCCAAAAGTTTGTCATTTTTGTTTTTCTCACTTTCATGTGCAGATACATTGTTGGTAAATTAAGTGTTGGCTTATTGAAAGAGTTTCTCGTTGATTTGATTAGATGAAAGTCAAATGATCAATCATACGAAAATTAAGTTTAATCAAAGTGTGTCAATTGTGATATTGAAAGCGAAACAAAAGAAAGAAGCAAAAAATCTGTACATCATTAGACTTTTCGAATCTTTTTGTGATCTTCTTTTTTCTCTTTTCTTGTTACTTCAAAGGTAATCAAATTATCAACAAGTTGGTAAAGGCAGGCAAGCAATGGGAAAACTCGTTTTTATTGAATTTGTATCTACTTCAATCAAATTGATTGTAATGAAGTAAAAAAGGGTCAAATGAGCAAAGGAAAGGCATAAACATAGTGAAAGGGTCAAGTGAAAATTAATTGAAAGGTTGATTCTAAATGAATGAAACAAGTCCAGATTGTAATTATGTGGCAAAAGTAAAGTGAGTTTCAATGGATTGCAAGTAAAGGGAGTTTATTTAATGCTCTAATATTGTAGGGTTGATATTGTTTAAGCTTTAATTAGTTTAAGTTTATTGTCGATTCTTGAGGTCAAACCATAATATCCCGAAGGAATCTACTAATTCTTACAAGGTAGGTGAGGGAAGTGGGTTGGTTAGAATTGGATAAAGTGTAATTATGCCGTTTTTCATCTTCATTGAACTAATAATAATCATACCTAGGATTTTTACTGACATGTAAATATACCGGTTGATGTATTTTTTGTATGAAAAAGAAACGTTGAAATTCAGTAAAAATACACTTACGTAAGAAGAGAGCTAAAAGAGGTGAATCGGCTGATGCCTCAATGTATTGGAAAGGTCAGGTATTCGTATGGCCAGAACATTTTGGTCTGCCTATTCGGCTCAAACTTGCCACTCGATTAGCCACATCAGACCTAATCAGACTCAAAGTTTCAAGGAATTTAAGGACATGTGCATCGACTCGACGGGAATTTCGCCAAAGTTTTGTGAGACTTTCTCTTCAAGCAACATAATTATCTCTTTACCTCTGAAATACAACTCTTTTCATCCTAACAAGAGACTTTTCAGAACAGATTAATTAGCTGATATCTTGTTTCTTGTCCAGGCAAGTTTATTGTTTCTTTCAGTTATTCATTCACTAGTCTATTAATTTTTTCACTCTTCATCAGTAGTTTCTTCGCCCATTTAGTTTTTTCTCTCGCATTCATATCCAGATAAGATTCACACTATTGAAAGTGTAAAATGAATAAAATTGAAACATTTCGATTTCAATGTCCGAACTCAACTCTAGTTTCCTCCTGGAAATTGTATCTTGCAGTATGTCATCGTGAAAACTGGTGCATATTACACTGAAGTAAAGTTTAAAAATCGATGAATTATCAAAGCAACCTAATCATTGACTGTTGACCAAAAAACGTTGCTCGACTGTGTTGAATAATTGACCTTAGATCAAGCAACCTTTTCCTTTATTCATTTCTGAATATACTTTTCTTTTGCTGCTCAATCAAGTTAAATATTTTATTAGGTTTCAGGTTTAACCTGATCAAGGATCACCATAAATGATAGTTGAGTTAATTCACTTTCCTTATCATTATTACATTTCATGGTTTTATCCTTTCATTTTCATCGACAGCCTAAACATTGCTATTACAATTGAATTGGTAAACTTGAATTAATATGATTGTAATAAATGATTTGCAACCAGTTGAATCAACATTTGCAGGAAAGAAAAACTTATTTCCATTGGAAACAACAAGTTCATGTCACCACGAAAGTTGAATTTAGTTAGAAAACGAAATTTTAGATTGAAATTAAACTTTGATTCATTTGTAGAATGGTTTTATTGATTAAATGATTTGAAACTTTTCACCAAACTTTGATAAATTTTCATTCTCTTGCAAATTCTGATTCTGATTAAAGTTACGTGAGCATTTAAGTGATTCAATTTGAAACGATTTACAGAAAAATTAAAAGAAAAGTGTAAAAAATCGAAACTCTAGAATTTTTTTCTGATTTTAGCTTTTACTTTGTATGATGTCGATGCTATCTTGATTCATAAAAGTTCAGTAATTCTTTGACTTTGGTCAGCATTGATATAAAGTGAAAATTGTCTATTTTTGTTGAGCATTCTTCCCATGATGAAATGTTTATGATGAAACAATTTAGTTTACTTTATGTATTTAGTGTTTAATGGTTAGTTGATTAAATATTAGATAACCATGGAAGGAATGAAATGAAAACAAGGAGAAAAAGAAAAACAAGAAATTTGAGTTTTTTCCACGTGAGTTTGGCCAACTGTAGATTGACACTGGACTAATCATTTTATACAACACCATGTATTACTTGGAGGCTACATGAATACATCTCCTTCAAGGTTGATGTTATTATTAGTGTATAATTGTATTGGCTTGAGAAGGATGAGAAAAAAATTGAATTACATCAAAACAGAAATCAAAAGCAAGTTAAGAAACTGTACAAAAGCTAAAAATAGATTTTGATGATAAAAAAATGAATTTCTAGTTCTTTGACCTCATTTTCCAATTGGATCATGCTAACATTGATTTCATTTCAACAACATTTAAAACTCAATTTTGAAGGGAAAAAAGTCCAACAGAGCAAACGTTAGAAAGCAAAATTTGAATGTTCCCTCACGGGAATTGAGGTGTTTGAATAACTTCTCAAAATGATCAACCTTTTCAGATTCAATTCTCGATTAATTATGCAAACTTATAAGCTAAATGTATCAATCAGATCATTCCGTTGGCCTGAATCTGATTATCAGGTCAAATATCAGGACTTTGATGTATTGATTCAGGTTTGATTCTCAGTCAATCAGTTCAGAGCCGAAGTGACTGCTTTATCGAAGGAACTTCTTGATTAGCTGACTGATGCTAACAAGTAATTGATAGGCTGATGGTTCACCTAGCTTGGTCCATCCACTAAGTTTACCGTGAAGACTTTTAGAAAGTCCGAATAATTTATACTAAATAGAGTTTCATTGGCGTATCTGTTGAGATGAAATAAACTTTGGGCTGAGTAAGCAAGGTAAACTTATAATCTAGATTCTAACAGATCGTAACTTCTTTGCTTTGATTATTATGATTGAGAATACAGTTGATTTAGATCTTATCACGATAATCATGAAAAACAGTTCGATAATATTCGGCTCTGTTGATCATTCTTTGACTTGACAAGAGTAAAAAAGTAAATAATATTTTAAAGCAACTTATCCCTTCAGTTCTGAATGACAAAAAATATCTAATTATATTGTTATTACTGAATATTATCAAAAATTTTATTGTTTTGTCATTTTTTCATCAAAACATTTCCTTCACGATTCACTATCGAATGTAAATCTATTCAACTATTTTTCACCAATGCAGGTTAATGTCTTGATTTGCTTGTTTTCCTGTAACAATGAAAACAAGATTGTTATTGAAAATTGAAGACTAGACAGAGTCTGATAAAAATATAACATAACAGTTGAAATGAGGAATAAAAGTTGTTCAATTGCAACTGTCATCAACAAAGTTTATCATTTTCTAGACTAAAAATATCAACAATAATATTTAACAATTTACGCCAACAACAAATTTCTGTGTAATTCATTCCCTGTTTAAATGGAGGTTAGATAATTGATATTCTGAGCATTAGATTCATCTGCCATTATATTGGTCTTAATTGTTATCTTGGTGGAGCAAAAAAAGAAACCAGAAAGAATTACATTCGCAACAATGAAAATTTATTGAATTTGTTCACCAGCGAATAATCATGATCAAAGTGAGAATCATAAAGATCCCAATGAGACTACAATAGCACAGAACAAAAGGTTAAAAATGAAGAGACTAAAAAAATCAACTTGTAATTACATTCATATTCAACAAAATGATCAAATTTCCACTCCCAGAGTGAAAACTTGATAACAAGAGACGCTTTTTGTTTTGGCTGAATTTTGAAACAAAAAGTACAAGCTATTCCAGTTGAAATGTTTGACTTTGAAAGGAACGTAAAAAAAGTTTCAAAATTGAATAACATTCGGTTTAGCATTTGGTTTCATGATAAAAGGCGAGATGAAAAAATCCGGAAACTGAAATGGTAAAAACTAATTGAGATGTTTCTTGAAAACTCATATCAACTACTGAATGCATTTTTCTCGAAAAAAATTCTTCTCATGAATAAACTCGTCAAAATTGTTATTAAATTCTTGTAGCACGTTCAAGGCAAAAGTTGCACGGAATTTGAATTTTTTATTAAAAAAAAGATTGGTCAATATTCATATTGGGAAACATGAAACTTTTCAATTGATGAAATGTTGATGAGAGTAAAAAAGAAATGAAAAAGTTGATCAAGTCTTAATGTTATTGAAATTATCGATTACATTGATAACAGTTGTAAGTCCATATTTTTGTTCCTCTTTTCTTCTTTTTCTTTCAATTTTTCTCTCTTTTTTTCTCTTCTTATGTGATTCTTTCATCATGGTGATACACATGGTTGTTTGATGAGGGAAATGAGAAACTTGGGAACAAGAAGAAGAACAAGTTCAATACAAGTTTGATGTAAGCTCATGACATTTTGTTCAATTACAAGGTTGAACAAGAGGCTATCAACTTGGCTGTGTTGTATCATTTAATGTCAACGATTCAATAAAAATTGAAATTTTTCAGTGAAACTGAAGACTGAAAATGATAACAACAATGGAAGCAAAATAAGTATTAAAAATAGTGATCGCTATTTTCATTTTATATTTCATTTCAAGTTGAGTCGAGTTTCAAGTTTAAAAGTTTATCAACAATTTGCTCAACATTTTATTCAATTTCATCAACTTTTCAACACAATTTTTATTCTCGTTTCATTTTTGCCCAAAGTAGAAGACAAAAGATGAAGACAGATAATTAATCTTGACTATTAATCTGGTCATTTCTTTTGCATAAAGTCGATGGACATTGAGATTGGAAACAAGAACACATCATTGTTGGTCAAAGAAATGAGATGAAATCTTATTTTGGGTAAATTAAGTTTGGTCGAGTTGGAATGGAATCAAATATAAGACTTTTTTGCTGGAAAATATTGGTTGAACATTTGAATTTAATTTGAGAACAAAATTCGATATTAATTGTTATTGAATGTCTTTTCTGTCTAATTTTTCTGATTTTGTTTAGGTTGAGTCTGTTGTTTTCACTTGCTAAATGGGTAAAAACATTTGAAATATTTGATGCTTTTGTTTGGGAATACAATTTTACTTCATTTGTTTGCTGTTTTTGATTTTCACTGAAACAAGTTTCCTGGTTGGAGTTACAATTAAAAAGGTAGGCTCATTAAAATACAACGTCTTGGGTGAGAATAAATTTCAACCCTTATCAGGTTAATGACGTGTCTTGAGATTCTGATTAAATTAATATGCTCATGTTAATCTAATTCATGAGTTAGCAGTAACATTTTTCCTTGCTAATTTATTAAATAATCAAAATCTTGTTACACTTGCTGTCAGAAAATAGCAGTCAAATCATTGTTTCTCATTAATTAAAAATCGATTTGCAAAATTGATTGCTTTACAAGCAAACATATTGAAATTAAAACTAAAAACACTCAACTCCAGACTCAAGTCATGAACAAGACTTGATCAGAGCTTTAGACCCATGAAGTCTGAATGTTAATTTTTGTTAAAAACTCGACTCTGATGAGGAAATATGGATTTGTAAAAAATGTGAATTGATTGAGATATTCATTTGTCGGCGAATTTTTCATGAAAATTGAAAAATATTAATATTTGAATGGTTCGTTGAGAAGTAGAGCTTTCCGATTGCTTTGTTCAGTTGGAATTGCTTTCTGTTTCTGTTTGACTTTTAATTTTTATTCTGAAAATATTTGGTTCTTATTATTGCAATCGGGTTCTTAACAGAGAAATGAAATGAATTCAATTTTCGTAACAATTTTAAAACGCTTGTTTCCCATGTTCATGAATTTTCCTATCAATAGTGAAAAAATGAGGAAATGTTGTGTAATTATCATTGGAACCATTTTCTGAGTTGGAATCGTTTAGATGCTGGAATCGCATTAATTTTTCAAGTTGTCTGTACAATGAAAGGAGGACAAAAAATCGACTCATTTTGCATGTTGGATGTCTGAAATGATTGGACAGATTCATGATAAACTATTGATTAGAAAGTGTAAGTATAATGAAATTGAACGCTTCTCGTGTCATGCATTCATTATCAGCATCTCAAGATCTTCAGGTTAACCAATATTGAAATGAATATTTCATCGACTATTTAGAATGGCGTTGAAATTGAAATTTCACATTTTTTTCCTGTTCTTCTTCCCTTCAATACTTTGCTTTACATTGACATTTATTTAAACTGATTAAGTTTGATAGATTTACTTGTGTCAAGTGATTCATTAAAATAAACATTAAAAGTGCAATACATTTGGTTTGATCAATTAATCTTGAAATGATTTGTTAACTTGCTTTCAACTATTACAATGTGAATAAAGGCGCATTAATCATTAATCTTTCCTTTAATCAGTCACTCACTATTTATCACTTGGGTTAGTAAATACAGCTTGTTTGCCGGCTTATAGCCATTGATTAATCTTCCTTTTATTAGTTGCTGGTTTGCGCACAATTGATTGATTGCCATTATTTGCAACTGTAAACTACGGAATAATGGCAAAAAGTAAAATTAAATTGTATCCAGAATAATTTAAATCACTTTTAAATCTAATAACATTGCAATAATACTTTAACACTTTAATGGCTCTACTCTTTTATTTTGGGCTTTAAAGGTTCACTTGTGTTTCTTTTGTTTGATTGCTTCTTGGTGTTAATTTCCTGTTGATTGTTCAATTAATCATTTACCAATTGTTTGGTGTTTAGTTAATTTGCTTATTATTGGGTCAAAAGTTGATAATGGTTTAAATGGTGAAAGTGAATGAGATTTTAAAATGTAAAGTAAAAGACAATTTTGACATTGATCATGAAATTGTCATTACAATGGAAATCATTGATTGATTGGATGACGATTGATTAATTGGCTTTTAATCAAACGGAATACACTAAATGTGGATTGTTTTTTTGATTAATAATGTAAAGTCAGGAAAATTAAGCAAATGAATCAAAAGTGAAACTTGTCATTAAGTAACATATTAGAATGGCTTTTTTCGCTTCTATTAATTGACTTAACAAAATCAATATATCAGTATGTGTTGCCTGCTTTTCCAAGTATATTTATATTAAACATGCTGAGAGAAAGATGATGATGATGATGATGATAAGCTGGGTGAGGAGGATGCAGATGGTGATGGTGATGATGGAGGAAGAGAGTTGACTTGTTGGACAAAGGATATTTATAAAGCGAAGCCAATAAGGAAACCTTTTACATCACCTCGTTTGGTACTTGAAACCCTCAATTCATGGTTATTATTGAAAACAATCTTCTTCTTCTTTTTTCCTCGTCATTTAAATTACAAATTATGATAAATCATTAGCTGATCAACTGATGATATACATTTTGGTTGAGATAATTATACAGTTTGATTTGATTCCAACAAGTCTCGGTTTTACATATGTTTTGGGTTTTCAACTTGAAGCATATGGAAAGGTGAATCTTTTTTTGGTTTAATCAAGAAATCTTTAATAAAACATTCAGTTGAGGTTATTTTTAAAATGATTTCACCTTATAAGGTTTGATTGTAGCAACTGTTGACATTTAATCAGATTTAAGGTGATTTTGATTGGCTTTTAACCATTTATTCAACTTAAGTGTCATTTTGGGTTAAGCTTGTTTTTTGCTCTCAAGTCGGTTATACAATGACAATTGGTTAAATTGCTGTTGAACCAATATTTTACATTCAATTTTTGATTGGAAGTTGTTTTAATGATGCTAATTCTAGCTTCAGTTTAATTTTTTTGTTCACTTGAGTTGATCAACTTTGGATTAAAAGATGTGGACAGATTTTAACTCTAGCTTTTCCTAATGCTTTCATAGGATAATGAAAGCCAATTGATTACGGTTAATCTAGATTAGGATTAGAGGCGAGCGAAATTTGGTGACGTAAAAACTCGAGACAGTGGATTGCGTTTTGGGTAAACTTTTATTGATATTTAATAATCATCCTTTGGCTCTATCTCAAAAGAGATGAGAAAGATAGTCATTTTCAATCTTGAATGCAAGGCAGTGGTCTAAGGGCAATAATGTCGGGTGTTGATGTTAACAATGCATGGTTGAGAAACATGAGACGATTAAAATTATTCAAAATGGTATCAGGTATGATTTCAATGTAAAATGAAAAAAAGTTATGATTATAAAATGAACGCGTAAGGAATTTTCATGAAATAATGAGAATTATCTTAACATAATCACAGTTCCTCCTAAGTTTATGATGATGATGAAAATAGTCGTGTTATTTGGAGGGTTTTTAAGAATAATTTAAAGTTCATAATTAAAATTTTGCAACTATCGCAAATGAATTTCTGAATTGGATCATTTAACGAATGCTGCTTCTCAATGGATTGTTAACAAGTATATCCTTATAAGCCTTAAGTTCTGCCTTCTTCTTCTTTTCATTGTCGACCTGGAAGCATTCCCAGAACCTTAAAGTCTCGTCGGCACTTAAAGAGACAACCGTTGAGCCATCAGGGCTCATGGAAAGTCCTAATATCCTTTGAGTGTGACCTCTGAGTTCAGTAATTTTAGAGACTCCTGGATATTTCCATACTATTAACTCATTCTTTGAATAACCATGGGCAGAAATAAGTTCTTGATACTCTTTAGACCAAAGTATAGCACAGACCTGAAAAAAGAATAAGATCATTATTTTAATATAGTTCTAGAATTGATGAAACTGTCTCAAAAAATTTAAAGTAAATAAAATACATAGATCATAACATACCTGAGATTTAGCATCTACAGAATAAAGGCATGAGCCGTTGTTGACATTCCAAATCTTAATGTGTCGATCAGCAGTACCACCTCCTGTAGCCAAAAGATTGGGTTTCCATGGACTCCAAGCAAGTGCCTAATAAAAATGTTCAGCAAATTGATTATAAATAAAAAGTAACCAAAAAATTTAAAATAACTTACCTTGACAGCAGCTGTGTGAGAGTTGAAAGTGTAAAGTGGTCGATCATTTCCAGGATCTTTGCTCCATATGTTAACTACATTGTCATTGCCTCCAGAAGCTAAATAATTCCCTCCAGATGACCACTTGAGCCCGCAAACCTCTTGTTCATGTCCATTCAAAGTTCCGATATGATGTTGAGCGACTCGCACGTCATGATGAAAGATTTGACCATTGCGTGATCCACTGCTCAGCACATGACTATTCCATGCCAAGGTAGATACACGGGCCGTGTGTCCTTGCATTATTCTAAGTCTTTTCTGTTGTTCGGCGTCCCACAACTGAACTTCACGGTTACTTGTACCAACGGCAAGATTATTAAATCCATCAAACCATGCCACAGATGAGATGTATTCACCTTCAGGTAAGCCAACAAGTTTAGTAATTGAACCATTTGATGCGTTCCATAAGTAAAGATCTTTGTCAAGGGCGACAGCCAGTAAATTGTTACTGTTCCAGTCCAATAATTGAAGATAGTAATCGTTTTTAATATCAGGAGCATCTAAAATTCGCTCGGGTTGAGATGGTATATGTCGGTTAGATTTTTTACAAGAATTTGATATTTTACTAGAGCTATAAAGAACTTTAAGACTGTTAGCATGGCCTTCTGGAGCTAATGGAGCCTTGTCATTGAAACATAATATGCGATGGTTATTTAAATCACAATTGAGCGCCTCGCTAATTGCTTGTTGTTTAGTTGATTGATTAATTGTAGTGTCTTTTACGGGTTCACCATCATTTTCTTTGGTTGTTTTGTCCCCCTGAGTTAACTGAAAATTAAATAAAGAAATTATTAAAAAAGATGAACAGATGAACAGAAATCGATCATCGAATAGTTTATTTTTTAGAGGGCAAAAGGTTAGGGGTTGACAAAAAAGTTTTTCAAACTACTTACCAAATGATGATTTATTTCAAAATTCATTGCATTTCGGTTTGGAATGTACCGGTCTGCTGCTGAAGTCGGGCTACCAGGAGTTTTAAGAGTGTTATTCATAGCTGATGGAGTCACTTTGGGGGTTTTAAAGTTTGACTTTTTTCCCGGCGTTTTACATGGAGTTTTAGCGGTTGAAGCTACTGGAGCTGATAGTGATTTATTACAAATCGAGTCAGTAAGATTTAAATTGACAAACGAGTCAAGAAGCGATACATTTGTGTATTTGGACATTTTTAAGGTATTTTAAAATTTTAGATGTTTCGATTTTTTAAAGTGTGTTTAACAAAAGGAGTAGTTTTAAACTAAAATAAACCGAAAAGACGTTTGAATAAGGAAACTGCGTGAAAACCTAGCGGATAAATTCAAAAATTTGAGAGGCGCACAGTTCAACCTACCCTAATATCCGCCTTTTTCTGCACGTTTCCAAGCAAGTTGCTTAGAGACAAGATAACAAGAAATTTAAATGAAAACAAACGAATGTTGAGATGGAATTGCAATAAAATGATTTTCGAGCAGGAACAGGAATTGAACGAAACTGAAATGATGAATCGGATTATAAATTAGTTGCTGATTCTCTTTGACTTGTACTAACACCATTTTCACATCCATTTGGTGCTAATGAAACATGTACTGATCCACTTGGAACGATTTTCCGCGCCATTGGTCGGTTGTCAAGCACCTTTTCCACTTCTTCCAGAATCGCTGGAGTCAGCTTGCTTATTAACTGAAGAAAGATAAAATAGATTTCTCATTAATTAATCATATTTTAATCTCAAAGGTTTTCGAGAGCATTCAAAATCCAAGTCAATCAACTTTGATTCATTCATCAAAAGAAATACATTTTTAAATGAAAAAACTGTTTTAGCAACTCTTTCGTGAAACACTAGTATTTTGAGTTGCCAAAGTGTAAAACTAACATAAGTGCAACATCGTGACTTCTCTTTAAATTTTGAAACTCAGGGTGAAATGGAATTAATTGAAACAATTTATTTTCTCCTAGAAATATCTTTTCTCCTAATTTGTCAATATAAAGATTATCATTTTTGAATAATTACCTTAATTGTGTTGAGTTGAGAGTATAGTTGATCAAGTGATCTGGGAGCAATCAGAATACAATTGACATTTTCATTTCGCAGAGACCAAGCTGATGAAATAGATATAAAAATTATAATAATTTGTTTATCAATAGAATGGCGCAGTGATTTTGAATAAGAAAGGCCAGCTTAAAAATATCATTCTTGAAAATGTTCTAGCACAATGAAGAGAGTGTAAGATTAAAACGTGGAAAGGTTGAAAATACATGAATAAAATCATAGAACTCAGTTTTATGCAAGCTACTAAAATCTTCTCATCCCTAAGGATAAAAATAATCCCTCTATTGATTCTATTTAGTTTGAACGCTGGACCTTTTGAATTCAGAATCACTGTATTAATTTAAAGCTAACCTGTGGTGAATTGTGTCATGTCACACGAAAGTTTACTTATAATTCCATTGAGTTCAGCCAATTTACCCTGGGCAATATTGGTCTTCACATCTGTTTTGAGTGACCTTTTAGATATGAAAGCGATTCCTTCATCATTATTCAATGAAAATGGAGACCAAACTATGGATCCTACACCAACTTTGTGATATAACTCTGGCATGTAAAGTTCCATCTTTTCACGAGTAAACATATGATACTCCATTTGTTCACAAGTTGGAGGAGGACAATTAAACTGACGTGCTACTGAAAAAGCTTCCATAATGTGAACTGGTGACCAGCGAGAAGTTCCCCAATAGAAAGTAAGACCTCGATCAATTAGGTTACCCATAGTTCTAACAATCTCCTCCATTGGACACATTCCATCCAATTTATTAATTATGACTATGTCAACATAACGCAACTGTAAACGACGGAGTGAAGCCTCTAATGCTTCAGTTAACATTTTTCTCGATAATCCACAACCTCCAGCAGTTGCAGATGGTCCATTATTCCAAAATAATTTAGTTGAAACCATGTATGTATTACGCTTCCAACCACGTTTCCTTAAAATGTTCCCAAGCATCACCTCACTACGACCATTAACAAATGCATCACCAGTATCAAAATAATTGCATCCATTTTCATATGCTACAGAAACCAATTCCTCAGCTGCTTGATCACTAAGGCGAGTTCCGAATGCACTCCAGAGACCAAAGCCAACAGTTGGAATTTGAAGACCACTCTTGCCTAAATTTCTGTTTTTTAAAAGAGATTAAGATATGACAATTAGTGGTAAGACCATTTCAAAATTGTATTGAGGAAAATCTGGTTAATCAAAACATAAAAAAACGAAACTCACTTATATTTCATGGAACCAACTGCTGGAGGAGCGAAATTAGCGAATATTTCATATCTAGGTGTAGATGGAGTAGCGCTATAAGCGGGTGAATTTGTATCGCCCATAAAGGGATATTCATTTGCATTTATCTCATTTCGATATCCATGGTGCTGCATATGAGCATGTTGTTGACTATGATGAGATGTCTGCTGCTGGGTCTGCGGTTGTTGTGAATGAGATTGTGTTTGAATAATTGGCTGTTGTTGATGATGTTCATAAAGACCATTGTTCACAGCACTATTAGCTACATAACCAGATCCTTGAGGTCCACTAATACTTGTGTTAGCAGCTCCAATGCTACCACTTTCACTAGAACCGGCACCAGTTTCTCGGTTCATTGCTCGAAACTGCCAATGTAAGAATAAAGTATAAATTAATTTACGTATAAAAATAATTTAATATTGAAATACTTATAAGCAAAAAATGTAAAAACAACTCACTTGAAATGGAATAGATGAAAGGTATTGTTGCTTTAATATTAGTCACAAAAAAGAGAAAAAATCGAGGTTACACAGAGATAATAGACAATAATTTTTGCACAATTACAATTGAAATAAAATTATTTACTTGGCTCAGACAACTCGATTGAAAATTAATGACTATTAAAACTCCATGGAAATCAATAAATTAAATGCTGAAAAATGACTTGAAAGAGGCAGTTTATTTCTGTAATAACACTTGGATACTCACTCGCTTTTGTTTAACTCGAGCCTAGCTGTCTCTTTCGATATCTCTTTCTATTTTTCTCCTCTCTTTCCTCTCTTTGATCAGATGAATACAAAATTACCTGGCTTTGAAAATTGTTAGATCGCAGTCGCATGGATTGACTAAAATAAAATACTCTGATATTGAACAAAAAATGAGTAAAATAAAGTTCAATATTAGGATGAAATTTCTCAGTAAATTTATCAAAAACCGATAAACTATTGCAATATTAAACCAGCTTAAATCTTGAGGTTTATTGTACAAATGAACTAACCATTGAACGTGAGTTAACTGTTGATTACTTCAGAGTAATTGCCTTAAAATAAAACATTTGATAATTGCTTATTGCTTCAAGTTTTTCCATCAACTATTCCAATTGATTTACCTTTATCAGAAGTGCATATTTTGTCTTGAATGGCAATTTTTAGATGATTATTAGGCCGATAAATAAATGTAATAAAAATTGATTATTATGGTGGTTATAAAGAAATAATCAAACAGATTATTATCTAGGAAAAGAGTCAAGAGCTATCTGACTGAGTTTCATTGACTCAAGTTAGTAGTCAATCATCAATTATCGACTCATAAGCATATATGTAAATCAGATGATCGCATGTTTCACATAAATGTAAATGTAATCCATAATTATCATCATTACTTCAATAATAACTATCAAATTGAGACAATATAATCGCGAAAATAAAATTTGCTTAAACGTTTGAATAGCTAATTTAACCGAAGGCTATTTAAAATGGTCAAACTTGACTGCTATAAATTGAAATTTGTCTGATGAAATGAAAAATGAAGTATGACATTAAAAGTGTACACAAAATTAAATTCAAATTAAAAAGAGTCCGTTAATTCAATAATCATCTTTTTTATACTCTACAGTATTAACAGGCCAAAAATATGAATGAATCGTGCATCAACCCCACGTAACAAGTAATCAACATTGTCTTTAACCATTTCAGTCGATCAAAATTAAGATCATTGACCTGATCTCTCACTTAACCTCATCTCTCATGGTTATGGATCAGCTTTTCAATTCCTGGTGAGATGGAAAGAGACAAAGAAAGTTCACCTTTCCATATCTTTCTCGTCTTTCTAGTCCACCCTCACTGTATCACCACCTTGATTCACATATTAATATAATTGACTGTTAATCGTTTCCAATTGTCATTTTGCTTTTCCATGTCATTTGAAAGTCATTAATTATCAAATCAATCCTGAATGAATCGAGGCAACTAGACAACAGCTCAATGGTATTCCTTTTGCTTTCTACTTGAATCCAATACCAGTATAAATTGAAAAAAGATGCATTTGCCTCAAGTTTTAATTATAGCGTCAAATTTCAATCATGGCTTTTGATCACTTTTCAATATTTCCGGCCGATTTACTTTTCCCATGAGATAATGAATTCGTCAATCATTTGAATTTTATCTTTCTTGGTCCTTGGCTTTCTTTGATTCCTTGATTTTCCTTAAATTTCCTCAGGCAGTTGAACAGTTAATGAATACATTAAATCCATTTTTAAGATGAAATATTTTAGTTGGCTTTGATTGATAGGAAAGTTGATCAAGATCAACAGTTTCCATGGTTTTGCACTTTACAAATTCAACAGGAAAAGTTGTACCTTTTAAAATGATTAAAGATCAATCAGGTTGATGTTGAACATTTTTCTCGCAACCTTTTTTTGGAAACCTTTACTATTGTTTACATTGAATAAAGGATTGGATGTGAAAAAATATCAATACCAATAATAACCGCAAACCACATTAAAGTAAGCAATATAATAGGTTAATCAGTAAAACAGCTCCTGTTGGTTGATGGACATCATTGATGATCATTGTAATTGAAATTTTGCTCATTCACTGACATATGCAAAGATGATTGTTGAAGCCCAATTCATCAATTTGGGTCATCTTTTTTTGGGTCAACCTATTTAAATGCATGACATTTAACGATGGTCATTTAAACACGTGGTTTATCACATTAGTTAATCTGATTGATCCAAAATCATTTGACTTCACCAGCATCACAAGAAGGTTCAGGAATTAGAGAGGAACAATAAACCAAACGGTGAAATGTTGCTTCCAATAAAGATGAAGGGCTTTCAAATGCAACTTGTGGTTACGCCTTGATGTAAATGCAGCACTTTTACAACCGACAAAAAAAGTCGCAGTCAATCGCAATAATCGTTATTCCCACCAAATGAAAGTTTTATAATGTTTGACAGATTTAACTGTCTTTTGATTGAAGATCACAATTCAGCTTTGGGCTGAAAATAACAACTTAATTACTACTAATCTGAAAATGTGATTGAGGCTGCATTTAATGCCTTGTCATGTTTATTATTGAACATAAGAGTCAGTATAAAGAAGGGACGATAGGAAAGAGTAAAAGACACAGAAAGGTGATGGTGGGTTACTGATTAGTTGATTTAATTCTTCTTTTTCTGGTTGAAAAAAAAAGATGAAGATAAAAATATGAAAGATTGGGGTGGAAGAAGGGAGAGAAAGAAACATGTTTGTTTGTTTTTTTGAATCCAATACATCATTAAAGGTGTTGACAGTTCGTACTTGATAATGGCAATCAAAAGTTATCATAACAAACTTGACTGTGAATTGTTTAAATTGTTTCGTTGACAAAGTCCAAGCGAGGTTGACTTGCTTTCCTTCACATCTTCATTGAGCAGCACAAGTTAATAATTTTTAGATAAATAAATAAATATATGTAAGTTTTAATGCTTGTTTCAGCTGCTTCTTGAGATTCTCATGATACTTTCAGAGTAAGGTTGTAAAATTGACAGCCCCAAGTAAATGCATTAGGCATTCTTAATATTAAGCACTTTGATTGTTAACCAGCTTTCTTCATTGACATTGTTCTCAGTCGCTTATTGAATAAGTATCTCAAGACAAATTTGATCAAGGTAGTGATGAATGGTAACGATGATGGTAGGTACGATGAAAGAAATGCATAACATAACGAACAGGAGAATCACAATGATTTCCAATATTATAGCAGACAGAAAAGGGCTAGTATATTGAATTGATTTGCTTCAAACAATTTGTTCTTTTTTAACAGCAAACTGTTGGAAACCAATAACTCGGTAATGGTTGATTAGGTGTGTCCATTGATGGTGAATCCCAAAAAATAAAATAAGGAAGAAAATAATCATCATTATTGCTCATTGAAGTATTAATTGTGTTTGGCCTTTATGGTCAATTGGAGAATGTGGTTCCTTTTAAATTTCGTTGATATTCTTTGAGTGTTTCCTTCATCGCTTTTGTTTTCCATCTTTGGATGATTAACCTCTTTGTGCACATTGAATGACAAACAGTTTAACTAAAGAATCGCGAGTTTCAAACTAATAACAATGGAAAAAGAAAGAAAATTAAGAAAAATGATAAATCAAGTGTTGAAATGGTAAGCAAACGAAAAGCAGATGAATGAATAAACTAGGAAGTGAGAGTGAGAAGAGAGAAAGACAAAGAATTCGTTTAGGATTTTATCAGCCACAGAAATGATGGATTTTATAACCAATTTACAAAACAGAAATAAAGAGATAAAGGAAGGGCAAGAAGGAACAAAAGAAAAGGTAAAATATAAGGTTAGGAATAGAAATCGAGACAACTAGAGAGAAATGGATGAAGATAAAAAATTATGATTTAGAAATGCATTCGATTCAAGAGAAAAGTTATAAAGAAGGCGAGAAAAGGAAAGCGAAAGAGGGAAAGAGGAAATGCCAAGATATTTATCTTATAAATCACAATCAAATGTTTAGTTATTACAATTTATTTAACTATCCGTTTGCTCATTAGCTCTTCTTCGGCCAACTGTCCTCGGAATCCAGCCACTTTATCTTTAAAGCGTGATAAGACATCAATATGTTCATCTAATGAATCCTCCAGTTGGGCAACATAAGAATCAACGTCATAATCAACTTCAGCCGTCATTTTTAGCAATTGTGAATGAGTGGAGGTCCATTGAGGTAAAGTCTACGAAATTAGAAAGAGACAAATTTGCAAAGAGATACATAAAATTATTAATTGAAATTAAGTGAAATTTTCAGATACTACATGAGATAAAAACTTACGTCAACAAATGTTTTATGAATATCGAGTATTTCATCTTCCATTTCTTGAAGATGTGATAAAGTTTCATGAAAATTATATAAATCATCGGGTAAATCGTCTGCATTGGAATTGTGTAACAATGCTAAATCATCACCATTTCTAGTTAACATATCATCATCATATTCAGCGTTTTTAGGTTCCGGATTCTCAGCTCCAAGCTCTTTGACTCGATCAGCATAACGCAATGTATTCAAGGAATGCTCACAAGATTGCATACCAGGAGAAATCATAGCAATCTTTAAATACAGAAAAGAGAGTTATGAATAATCAATTTCATAACAAAAACAAAGGAAATATGAAATAGTGAATCAAGTTGGAGGAGAAAAGATCGATAAAGATTGAGGTATGAAATAGAAACATATAATTAAGAATAACAGATGATATAAAAAATGTAATGACGGAATAGTCTGGTTCGTAAAGTATAATGAACTTGAGAAAAAAATTTCGTGACTCACCATACAGGTTCTTGAATTTTCACCAATAAAAGAGTCTCTAAGAACTTGCGTTAATTTACTGGCTCTGAAGGGTAAATGAGCTCCTTTTCTACCCAGTGCTCGAATACACTCTTTCAATGCTAATAGGGATTTATTGATTTCTGCACCTTCCATTCGAGTTTGGCGGTTTGCTGAAGATGTATCAGCACCTCTTTCGTTACCAGCTAAATCGATTAGGGAAAATTTTCCCCTGAGTCTATTATTTCTTTTTTTCAAAATAATCTGGAAAACAGCGTGAGATCTAGAAGAATGATTATTAGCTGATGTGACACCGGATGTACGAATATTGTTGCCCATTTGAATCAATTTCAAGACATCATCTACTGTCTCAACTGCTCTCTCCTGGAGACCTACAACTTGAATCTGGTTTTTAGCGTCCTCTAAGACTCTAAGCTTTGCTTTACCATTAAGGAGATCAAAAACCTGCAATTGTCAAACAAACAAAAAAGAGATGAAGGTAAAAAAATTGTTTTGTAAACACACTCTTGGAATATAAGTAGCTCTGAAGGGCTTTGTTTAACTGGTCTTCAAAAAATTTAAACTTTATAATGAAACGGAATCTTACCTTTCCACTGTAAATTTCAAAGAAACTAGCAAAAACTACAAAATCTTCATTCCTATATTTCGGTGACTTTACAAGCTTGAATACATCTCGCGCAGCAAGGTAGTATATACCTCTAGATGAATCTTGAGATTTACCATGGAAATCACCACCCATAGTATGTGTTTTACCACTTCCAGTTTGACCATATGCAAAACATGTTGCCATTCCACCTTCAAAAATAGTCTGTACAAGGGGTTTGGCGGTATATCTATAAATCAATTCATTGTCTGCTGTTTCATCAAATGCATAATCAAATCGGAACATATGATTTTCCAGGTATCTTGTTAAGTCAACTTTGTGTTTAGGCTCATGAACAACAATTAAATCTTTTGAGGGCACTGTAATCACATCAATATCTTTTTTGGAAATTTCTTTTTTGTTCATCGGTCTTTTACGAACAGCCACACAAATTTGATGAATTTCGACAGGATCACCCATATTGAGTGGCTTAAATTCAATTTGAGATCGATATTCACGAATCATGCCCAAAAATTCCCAATTTGGATTTCCTTGGTCTACAGCTGACATTAATTCCATTTTTTCTGCTTTCTGTTCAGCCTGCCGACAACGTCTTTCTTCTCTCTGTTTTTTAATACGATCAACTTCTTTAACGACATTTGATCGACGACGTGAAGCTGCTGGAATGACAGCCGACTTTTGTCCCACTGTTTGATTCATATGCTGAGATTGATTGATGCCACAAGGTGCTGATGACAAGACTGTTGGTAATGCCTCCGGTATGCTCATGCCATTTCCATTACTAATAGTTTGACGAGATGTCTGTCTCACTCTTAAGGATCCTTTGGTTGAGTTAAGAGCAGCCACTGATGGCCTGGGAGGTAATACCTAAGACGATGGAAACAGAAAAATGAATAAATCGATAAAATAAATTAGTGATCAATGACAGATAGAGCATTAAAACAAGAGCATGGAGGGAGAACATAAAAAACTGAAATTAGGATGGGAGATAAAAAAAGAAGGGCAAGCAGAGAAGGAGGGAGAAAATAATGAATTGAGAAAAGAAAGATAAAACTAAGAAATAATAAATAAAAGACCCAAAAGAACGGCATAAATAAAGTAAATGTAAGATGCATTAAAAAAAGTAAATAGGAGATGGTTTGTATGCAATCAATGTAGGAATAATTCATAACCCTTCATACCTCTTCGCTATTATACTGATCATCGGAATGCAAATTGTTTAGAGAGAAGAGAAGAAAATATTTTAAAATACAATTGAAATGATTAGTGAAGAAAAAGAGCCAACACACCCAAAGGTGAGATTTTAAGTCAAGTATAAGAGAAAGAAATTAAAGAGAGAGAGAGAAAGAGAGATGAAAAAGATGAGAGAGAGAAAGAGAAGAGAAACAAAGAGATACAATGAAAAATAAGTAGCAACGGGTTTGATCTTTTTCCCCTTTGATGTTGATGAAGTCAAATCAGTGGAATCATCGCCCTCGCCAAAATAATAAAATACTTCTTGACATAAGATATGGGTGATGGCCCTACGTTAAATTGCACGTAAAGTGAAACAAGACCATAGTTGGTCGGATATACATACCCTTCTTGGAGCAACCGTTTTACTTGGATTGGGGACATCCTCACTTAGATTTGGATTAAGAAGGTAAACAGATTCAAAATCAATCTAAAGTTGGAAAAGAAAAGAGCATGTTAATTGATAGTCAAAGCAAATATATTAGAATCTTGGATTGAATCAACGAACCTCTTTTCCCTTAATTTCTTCCGATTCCGACCATTCAACAGTTACACTTCTATTGGCATAATCAATGCTACTTATAACAGCAGAATGGATGCGACCATTGGTACGTTGGATGTCAACATCCATTCCAACTTGAAGCTTGGCCATGGTACTAATATTGGATGAATAATTAAAACAACATTAACAATTAAAAATCTGAAACAAAAACAAAAAACGGCAAAGTTATTAGGTTTATTAGGTTGATGGATTGGTAAACTGGTAGTTAAGGTAAGACTAAAAATCACGCAAAATTTGATTCTTTAATTTTGCTGCCATCTATTGCAATTAAATTGAACAAAACGGTATATTCTATTTATCACACTATTTCCAATAAATGAAAAAACCTGTTTAATGAGAAAGATTATCAAAATTGATATTAAATAACTTTTTTTTACCAGACTGAGAGTTCTGTTAGCTTTTGAGTTATCATTGAATATTTCCAAAATTTTTGTAAAAACTCAGTTATCTCACAAATTCATATTAAAAACCAAATTACCAACAATTGACATTTCAAAATTGTGAATCTTTTTCCCTGTCCAATTGCACAAAATATGTTCAATTGATTATCATCCAACCTAATCTTAAATGTTACATCAATTGATTAATGTTTAATTACCTTTACAACATTAGTAACATATAAAAATAACAAAATATAAACCAGACCAATAAACAACTCCAACAAGATTATAATGTTGCATTCACATTGGCAAGTGTACATAAAATTATGAGCATTACTTTTGTAAATAACTCAACAGCTAAGAGATCAATTCAAACACAAATTGTAAATAATTTAACCTTAATTAGTTCAAACCAAGAGCAAGAAAAATTAAACTAAAAGAGTAATCAAGAGTAAACAATTAAAAAACAAAGTAAATCATAAAGTAACCCAACATAATTCAAACAGCAACAAATGACAAGTTAAAGTTTCTCCAGCAAACAATAGATGGCATTTAATGTCTCAAACCCAAACCAGCAAATATCAAAAGGTCGTTGATATCAGGTATTATTATTATCATTATTATTATTATTATATTTTTGCTGACGATTCTGTTTCTCATATTTATCCTGTTATTACAAACAAGTTTTTGTTCTGTTGTTATCATCATAAATGTCACATTGCACAGAATCAACACTAATTATAGTCAAAATTGTATCTAAAATATCATCCCAAACGATCAGAAGAGGAAAAACAGTGTTTACGATAACAATTGAAAGATGCGATAAAAGAGCAATTCTCGGTTTATTGCCATTCATTGTTAACAATTAAACTCATTTAATGGTTGAAGGAGAGCAGCAAAAAGTATGAAAGGTTACATTGAATTTAAAAAGTGCAATGAAAAGTGTTTACAAAGCCAGTGAAAAAAGCATCAACATTTCAAATGACTTTTGACTTTTGTTACCAACCCAACACACATAATCCATGAGTCGAGTAAATTATGATAATTGAAGGGAAAGAAACAAAAAGAAAGGTTTTAATTTGATTAAATGTAATTTAATCATTCAACTGAATGCCATAAACTTGAAAATAAAACTTGAAAATGATTAAAAATGAAATTCTGTGAAAAAAATATTGAATTACTAATGATAATAACACAGACAGACAGCGATTACACTAATGATAACTTGATAATTTTGATAATAATAATAGCGATAAAATGATATTAATAAAAATTCCCTGTAAAACAGGATTATGTTTGTCAGTTGTAATATAAGGAACAAGAGGAATCTTGAAGTTGATTTTTAACCATTAAAAGTTGAACTCGAATTACTTATCATGTTAATAGACAATAATCTTAATGATCAGCAATAACAATTGAGGAGCACTTTTAATCTTCATTTTTATCATCATTTGTTTCAGCAAAGATAAAGAGAAATGAAAATGTTGAAAATAATGAGAATTGAATATTGAAGAGGAAAACCCAATTTTGTGTTTTCTGGTTCAACCAATTGAAGTTGGCAAGAAAAAAGTGATTGAGCAAATTTTCAAGAATCCTCAATCAAATGTTGAATAGATAAGCTGAAAACCAGTTTACCATGAAAGATGATAACTCTCTATGTTAGTAGATTTAAAGGCAATTTTCAATTTTCATCATTTACTTCATCTTGCTGTTGTTACAATAAAAAATATCAATCAAAATGGATGAGAGGAAAACTGGTCAATACTTATTTTTTGTGCTTGAAACGTGAAATAATTTATTCCCAGTGAACCATGTAAAGCTCAATGTTATTGTTGTGAGCAACAACAGAATCTTGAATTTCTCTTTTCTTTCAAAGCAACTTCAAAACTTGTTATCATCAGCATATTCAGGGTAAACCTCATGAGATTTACCAAAAGTGTATTCACACATTGAATAATCATGCAAAAAGAAAACCAGTTTTTCCCATTCTTCCTTTTTTTTCAACCTTCCATCTTATTTCAATCTTTTTTACCGTGTTTATTACATTTGTAAAGGTAAAATGTAATAACAAAAATATCAATATTTTAATAGTTTAATGTTTTTATCATTTTTGTTGAGCTTGCACTTTGTTTGGGTCAACATTTGCTTGCATTTTACATTTTTTCTGGTTCAATATCTTTGCTTAATTTTTCTGGTTTCAAATGTTTGTTTCTTTTCTGGTAAAATGGTTAATCAATGTTGGGAATTGACTTTGGGAAAATGCTTTTCTTAAATTACAATTTAAATGCATCGACTTTTGATATTCATGTTTCAAGTTTAACAGAAAATTTCATTTCTTCATTTTTCCTTTAAAATGTTTGATTATTCAAAAAAAGATTCAGTTGCTTTTCCCATTCTTTCAATGTTATTAAAGATGGTTTTGATTCCGTTTTTTGATGTAATAAGTAACAATCCGATCATGAGTTTACCAGTTTTTAGATTGACTTTCCAAGTTGAAAGGTTGATATCTTTAGGCCAGGCTTAGAAGTAGATTTAAAGATGATGAATATAAAGATGATATTTTTCACGATAATGTTGAGTAAAAGGAAAAATCAATTTTTCAAGATTCTCAAGTTGCCTTGAGCAATTATCTTTTATGAAAAGGTTATACAATGGGTTGATAGGTAAAAGGTAAAGATGAACATGAGATTTTAACGTCTTCTTTAACCAATAAAGATAGAGTTTAGGTCTCGAAAAGGGTAAAAGTGATTTTTTCTGGTTTTGGTAATCATCTTTTTCTCATTAATATGTTATTAATATTTACCAGTTTGCTGTCAGTAAGCAGTGTTTGGTGATTGACTTTAATCCTAATGACAATCTTGAAATTGTATTTCTGGTTAAATGATTTCACCAAATGTTCTGAAATGAAACTCTTTTAATCTATTTTAAGAAAGTGAAACCAGAAAATTGACTGAGAAAAGTTAACTTGTGTTTCAATTTGATGAACGGTTTACACCTTTCAGATACATTCATCATTATCAACTTGAGTTACAGGATGAACTTGAGGAAAGCTAATGAAAGCATTTTTGAAAGCAACAAAAGGCTAAGTTATTATCAACAAAATTTCATAAAAGATATAATAACACTTAACCTTGTATTTTGTTCATCTTTTGTCTTCTTCCTCTTCTCGTATCTTCATCATTATTATTGATTATCCTGATGAAACAGCTTTACACCCAAAGACTAACCTTGAAAGTGACTTTTTTTCCTTCCCTTTTATGTAAGTTACTGGGAATGAAAAGATAATAACTGAAAGTTGAAGATGAACTTCACAGTCTTTCATCATTTACCTTTAAGCTTGAAGCAATCATTAACCTTTTCGCATCAACCTTTCGAGGAGTTTCATTTCAAAAGTTCTGTCTTTTACTTTTCTTTTTGCCTTATTATTTCTTATGAAAATATAATCCCAATCATTCTGTTCATGTTTACCATTTTCGCCTTGTATTCATCTTCTCAACACTTTCATTGATATTGTTTTATTCAAGTATTTATATCAGCAGGGAAAAGAAGGAAAACTTTGCGGAATAACTGAGTTGGATAAATGTGCTAAAACAGACTTGAATGTTTAAACAGATTCCCTGGTTTGGTGGAAATTTTGTCAATCTTTTAGTAAAAGTTAAGTTATTCATAAGAATGCTTTTCATCTCTCCATGTTGTTCAGGTAATCTGTCCAAGAAATGATCAACTCTAAGCTCAGCATTTTTTTTGCATAAAATGATTTTATTCAAGAAAAAGGGAAAACTGAAAGAATCAAGTGAACCAAAAGAGATTGAAATGAGTAAATCGCTAGATTTGTGTTATCAATAATGAAATCTATTGAATTATGACAATTTGATAAAAGCCATTTTTCAATTTTGATGGCAAAGTCAAAAGGTAAATATGATTTACGTTTAAATCAAAGTTCGTTAAACTGCCTTTCCTTTTTAGATTTAAATATGGTTGGAATATTTAAGTCACAATTTGTGAAGTACTGGGAAACTAGCGTCAGAAGTCGTTTGTTTTAAACAAGAAATAAAATTCAATCGATGATAAGCATTTAGATATTGTAATAGCAAAACAAATAAAACTGATTGACTTCAATGAAAAAGTAAACACAGAATTTATTTGATCGCACATTTGGAAATAAATCTTGCGATCTTTTAACGATCCCTTGATTTAAAGATTAACGAATGGTAGGCTAATCGTCTAGAATGTCAGACGTATTCATGGATGTTCGTCTTTTATTTTGTTGTTTGAACAGTCTTGATGATTATTAATGATGCGATCAAATTATTTTAATGATTGTTATTACAAAATTTTCCATGTCATTTGCTCTATTAATACAAATGAATTAGAAATAACAGATTGTTCTTTCCACAGAAAATTCACCCCTTTGCCTTCTTTAGTTGGTTCAACGAGAAATATTGTTATTCAAATTCATCTTGTTCTTTGATTAACTTGATTATGGCAGTTATTCATTCACGCTAATTGTGCCCTTTCCATTACATAAGGGCCGATAGTTTTGATGAAATATAACACAATTTTTCGTTTGGTCTGAATTGACTGGCTCTTTTTGGTCAACAGATTGCGTCCATCCACTGGCTATCAGCTATTGCAAACATATTAATAATTAGCTTAGTTTAAATCAATTCATTCAAATTTTTTGATGTGATTTCATTTTTGATTACTCTTTTCACTCGAATAGTAAATTATTCCTTTATGCACATTATTTACGTTATTTTATTTCTATCCATAAATTGCTTATCCTACAAATTCAGAGATCTCACCGTCTTTGCTACTGCTTATCTACATTATCCTAAGAATGTCCTCTATGATGGAGGTCACATCAAGAAATTGACAATTAGCTTGCTGAATATTGAAAGAAATAATATACTATTGATTGAATAAAGATCTAAAATCAAAAGATAATTAACTTACTTTGAATTATGCATTACGATGAAAGGCTGAAAACAAAAGAGATGTAGAAAGATGTAGGCTTTCTCGAAGTCAAAAAAGCGTTATATCTTAATGTTATTGAAATTGACTGTTCATCAACGCTTATTAAAATTTCTACAGAAGAGTTCTAAGAGAGACATTTCCAAAGGTGGCAGACCAAACTTAATAGTGAAATTAAAGCTGATTGATTATTTGTGTTTTTCCCATTTTTATTTGTCAACTCTTATTTTGCATTGTATTAGGTCGCTCAAGAAGTCCGTAAAAACATGCTCTGCTATTCAAAAAATTTTTGTTTAAGAGATATTCACCCCCAGCTCAATACAGTCTTGCCACCGACCAGGCACAGCTTCAAAGCCACTACGGTAACAAAAAGCGGGCTTTGAATTAAAGTACCCTTGAACTGCTTCTATAATTGAATTCCGATCGGAAAGTCTTGTGCATAAGGTCAGTGGTCAATCAATTTCTAACCAACTTCACTGAATAAGGCCATTGTATCTCTGACTTTTGGAGGCCTAGTGTTGTCTTTAAGAAAGACCGGTTTTCTTGAGCATCTCCCAGATCGTATTGATCTTAGCGCATATTGACTTCGCGTATCTGAGTCCAGTATTTGAATGAAATTTTTAAATTATGAATTACCAACACAATAAATTACAGATTTGCCGATTCTACAAATTTTACTGGAAATATTATTTTCAAATGCGAGAATATGAGTTCGCGATATTATTGCTGAGGAGAAATCGATAATAAATAATAGAAAATGATAATTGAAAGGTAAAATTAATATTATTTATTCATAGTCAAATCTTTCAAAATTTTACATATTGATTATCCATGGAAAGCTGCAAACAGCTGTGCTCGTGCAGTTGCAAGCTCAGAAGCTGTTAATGGTTTTTTGGTGTAAGAGTAAGCTGAAGAAAGTCCAACAACGATTGAAAGCATTAGCACAAAGAGAAACACTTTAAGAATTTGGGGATTCATTTTATTTATAGTGGATTAAAGTTGGACGTTTAACTTGAAAGTTAACTTTGAAATTAAGATGAACTATGATAACTGTAAGGTGCAAGACTGAGTATTTATAGTATTTCTAGAAATGCAATGAAAAAATAAAAAATTTGAAAGTTTAAGTTTATTTGGTTTATTTCTTTTTTATTTTGAATATTATTAGTCATTGTTTACTGAAAATCAAGGTGATCAAATGTAAAATTGCTAGACAGAGATGAGTAAACAATAGGTTAACGTCTTTTAATCAGTTTAAATTATAAATTTAAGATTGACATCTAGTGCACTAATTTACCTGTTTACCTTTTTGAATAGTTTAATCAAATTAAAATTTATTAAACAATGACTAATAATATTCAAATGAAAATAGATATAAATCAAATAAATTTATACTTGTGCATTGATTATTTGTTCATTTTGTTTCTAACAATACTATAAATACTCAAGATTTTACCTTAAACTTATCACAGTTCGTCTCAAGTTCACTGATTCATTTGTTTTCAATTTAGTCTTTGTCAACTTTAATCCACTATAACTAAAATGAATCCCCAAATTCTTAAAGTGTTTCTCTTTGTGCTAATGCTTTCAATCGTTGTTGGACTTTCTTCAGCTTACTCTTACACCAAAAAACCATTAACAGCTTCTGAGCTTGCAACTGCACGAGCACAGCTGTTTGCAGCTTTCCATGGATAATCAATATGTAAAATTTTGAAAGATTTGACTATGAATAAATAATATTAATTTTACCTTTCAATTATCATTTTCTATTATTTATTATCGATTTCTCCTCAGCAATAATATCGCGAACTCATATTCTCGCATTTGAAAATAATATTTCCAGTAAAATTTGTAGAATCGGCAAATCTGTAATTTATTGTGTTGGTAATTCATAATTTAAAAATTTCATTCAAACAAATCGTATTTTTCCGATTACAGGTATCATGGAATGCTTATCTGAAGATTATTCGTATTCATTTGCATGATTATTGTTGAATTAAGGTAATAAGGTTATTTTTTCAAAATTCTTATTAAATTTGAATGATTTACAGTCCTTGTTCTGAAGCTTCTTTAAGTTCGGTGATGCTAAACAATTTGATATTTAATTATCCATCTTCACTTATTTACCTATCTGACTCTGATTTTAGCTTATATTTATATTTAGGAATTATCTTTGTAAAAACTCCTGCTAGAAAATTCTTTATAATCGTCTTTTCAGAAGTTTTGCTGGTTTGTAAATGAGTTATTGAAATCAACAATAACTTTATAACACTTCATTGAGATGTAATTTGATAATGAGAACGCGATAAAATTATCACTGCGAAAATGCAAAAACGATACTTCAAGACAAGTGAATTTAGATTTGATACCTTGATGGTTTATTTTAGTACATAACATTATTTTTTATGTTAGAAAGAGGCTAAATGTTTATTGATAATGATTTTATAAGTAAACGAAAAATCTGCCGCGCTGTTATTGTCTAGTGAATTTATAATTGAGAATGTAAAACGACAATTGAAAGGTAAAATTAATATTATTTATTCATAGTCAAATCTTTCAAAATTTTACATATTGATTATCCATGGAAAGCTGCAAACAGCTGTGCTCGTGCAGTTGCAAGCTCAGAAGCTGTTAATGGTTTTTTGGTGTAAGAGTAAGCTGAAGAAAGTCCAACAACGATTGAAAGCATTAGCACAAAGAGAAACACTTTAAGAATTTGGGGATTCATTTTATTTATAGTGGATTAAAGTTGAACGTTTAACTTGAAAGTTAACTTTGAAATTAAGATGAACTATGATAACTGTAAGGTGCAAGACTGAGTATTTATAGTATTTCTAGAAATGCAATGAAAAAATAAAAAATTTGAAAGTTTAAGTTTATTTGGTTTATTTCTTTTTTATTTTGAATATTATTAGTCATTGTTTACTGAAAATCAAGGTGATCAAATGTAAAATTGCTAGACAGAGATGAGTAAACAATAGGTTAACGTCTTTTAATCAGTTTAAATTATAAATTTAAGATTGACATCTAGTGCACTAATTTACCTGTTTACCTTTTTGAATAGTTTAATCAAATTAAAATTTATTAAACAATGACTAATAATATTCAAATGAAAATAGATATAAATCAAATAAATTTATACTTGTGCATTGATTATTTGTTCATTTTGTTTCTAACAATACTATAAATACTCAAGATTTTACCTTAAACTTATCACAGTTCGTCTCAAGTTCACTGATTCATTTGTTTTCAATTTAGTCTTTGTCAACTTTAATCCACTATAACTAAAATGAATCCCCAAATTCTTAAAGTGTTTCTCTTTGTGCTAATGCTTTCAATCGTTGTTGGACTTTCTTCAGCTTACTCTTACACCAAAAAACCATTAACAGCTTCTGAGCTTGCAACTGCACGAGCACAGCTGTTTGCAGCTTTCCATGGATAATCAATATGTAAAATTTTGAAAGATTTGACTATGAATAAATAATATTAATTTTACCTTTCAATTATCATTTTCTATTATTTATTATCGATTTCTCCTCAGCAATAATATCGCGAACTCATATTCTCGCATTTGAAAATAATATTTCCAGTAAAATTTGTAGAATCGGCAAATCTGTAATTTATTGTGTTGGTAATTCATAATTTAAAAATTTCATTCAAACAAATCGTATTTTTCCGATTACAGGTATCATGGAATGCTTATCTGAAGATTATTCGTATTCATTTGCATGATTATTGTTGAATTAAGGTAATAAGGTTATTTTTTCAAAATTCTTATTAAATTTGAATGATTTACAGTCCTTGTTCTGAAGCTTCTTTAAGTTCGGTGATGCTAAACAATTTGATATTTAATTATCCATCTTCACTTATTTACCTATCTGACTCTGATTTTAGCTTATATTTATATTTAGGAATTATCTTTGTAAAAACTCCTGCTAGAAAATTCTTTATAATCGTCTTTTCAGAAGTTTTGCTGGTTTGTAAATGAGTTATTGAAATCAACAATAACTTTATAACACTTCATTGAGATGTAATTTGATAATGAGAACGCGATAAAATTATCACTGCGAAAATGCAAAAACGATACTTCAAGACAAGTGAATTTAGATTTGATACCTTGATGGTTTATTTTAGTACATAACATTATTTTTTATGTTAGAAAGAGGCTAAATGTTTATTGATAATGATTTTATAAGTAAACGAAAAATCTGCCGCGCTGTTATTGTCTAGTGAATTTATAATTGAGAATGTAAAACGACAATTGAAAGGTAAAATTAATATTATTTATTCATAGTCAAATCTTTCAAAATTTTACATATTGATTATCCATGGAAAGCTGCAAACAGCTGTGCTCGTGCAGTTGCAAGCTCAGAAGCTGTTAATGGTTTTTTGGTGTAAGAGTAAGCTGAAGAAAGTCCAACAAC
Source organism: Tetranychus urticae (assembly GCF_039701765.1). NCBI lineage: Eukaryota > Metazoa > Arthropoda > Arachnida > Trombidiformes > Tetranychidae > Tetranychus > Tetranychus urticae. Next base: position 14,302,025 of record NC_142958.1, on the reverse strand, counting down.
GATTGAAAGCATTAGCACAAAGAGAAACACTTTAAGAATTTGGGGATTCATTTTATTTATAGTGGATTAAAGTTGAACGTTTAACTTGAAAGTTAACTTTGAAATTAAGATGAACTATGATAACTGTAAGGTGCAAGACTGAGTATTTATAGTATTTCTAGAAATGCAATGAAAAAATAAAAAATTTGAAAGTTTAAGTTTATTTGGTTTATTTCTTTTTTATTTTGAATATTATTAGTCATTGTTTACTGAAAATCAAGGTGATCAAATGTAAAATTGCTAGACAGAGATGAGTAAACAATAGGTTAACGTCTTTTAATCAGTTTAAATTATAAATTTAAGATTGACATCTAGTGCACTAATTTACCTGTTTACCTTTTTGAATAGTTTAATCAAATTAAAATTTATTAAACAATGACTAATAATATTCAAATGAAAATAGATATAAATCAAATAAATTTATACTTGTGCATTGATTATTTGTTCATTTTGTTTCTAACAATACTATAAATACTCAAGATTTTACCTTAAACTTATCACAGTTCGTCTCAAGTTCACTGATTCATTTGTTTTCAATTTAGTCTTTGTCAACTTTAATCCACTATAACTAAAATGAATCCCCAAATTCTTAAAGTGTTTCTCTTTGTGCTAATGCTTTCAATCGTTGTTGGACTTTCTTCAGCTTACTCTTACACCAAAAAACCATTAACAGCTTCTGAGCTTGCAACTGCACGAGCACAGCTGTTTGCAGCTTTCCATGGATAATCAATATGTAAAATTTTGAAAGATTTGACTATGAATAAATAATATTAATTTTACCTTTCAATTATCATTTTCTATTATTTATTATCGATTTCTCCTCAGCAATAATATCGCGAACTCATATTCTCGCATTTGAAAATAATATTTCCAGTAAAATTTGTAGAATCGGCAAATCTGTAATTTATTGTGTTGGTAATTCATAATTTAAAAATTTCATTCAAACAAATCGTATTTTTCCGATTACAGGTATCATGGAATGCTTATCTGAAGATTATTCGTATTCATTTGCATGATTATTGTTGAATTAAGGTAATAAGGTTATTTTTTCAAAATTCTTATTAAATTTGAATGATTTACAGTCCTTGTTCTGAAGCTTCTTTAAGTTCGGTGATGCTAAACAATTTGATATTTAATTATCCATCTTCACTTATTTACCTATCTGACTCTGATTTTAGCTTATATTTATATTTAGGAATTATCTTTGTAAAAACTCCTGCTAGAAAATTCTTTATAATCGTCTTTTCAGAAGTTTTGCTGGTTTGTAAATGAGTTATTGAAATCAACAATAACTTTATAACACTTCATTGAGATGTAATTTGATAATGAGAACGCGATAAAATTATCACTGCGAAAATGCAAAAACGATACTTCAAGACAAGTGAATTTAGATTTGATACCTTGATGGTTTATTTTAGTACATAACATTATTTTTTATGTTAGAAAGAGGCTAAATGTTTATTGATAATGATTTTATAAGTAAACGAAAAATCTGCCGCGCTGTTATTGTCTAGTGAATTTATAATTGAGAATGTAAAACGACAATTGAAAGGTAAAATTAATATTATTTATTCATAGTCAAATCTTTCAAAATTTTACATATTGATTATCCATGGAAAGCTGCAAACAGCTGTGCTCGTGCAGTTGCAAGCTCAGAAGCTGTTAATGGTTTTTTGGTGTAAGAGTAAGCTGAAGAAAGTCCAACAACGATTGAAAGCATTAGCACAAAGAGAAACACTTTAAGAATTTGGGGATTCATTTTATTTATAGTGGATTAAAGTTGAACGTTTAACTTGAAAGTTAACTTTGAAATTAAGATGAACTATGATAACTGTAAGGTGCAAGACTGAGTATTTATAGTATTTCTAGAAATGCAATGAAAAAATAAAAAATTTGAAAGTTTAAGTTTATTTGGTTTATTTCTTTTTTATTTTGAATATTATTAGTCATTGTTTACTGAAAATCAAGGTGATCAAATGTAAAATTGCTAGACAGAGATGAGTAAACAATAGGTTAACGTCTTTTAATCAGTTTAAATTATAAATTTAAGATTGACATCTAGTGCACTAATTTACCTGTTTACCTTTTTGAATAGTTTAATCAAATTAAAATTTATTAAACAATGACTAATAATATTCAAATGAAAATAGATATAAATCAAATAAATTTATACTTGTGCATTGATTATTTGTTCATTTTGTTTCTAACAATACTATAAATACTCAAGATTTTACCTTAAACTTATCACAGTTCGTCTCAAGTTCACTGATTCATTTGTTTTCAATTTAGTCTTTGTCAACTTTAATCCACTATAACTAAAATGAATCCCCAAATTCTTAAAGTGTTTCTCTTTGTGCTAATGCTTTCAATCGTTGTTGGACTTTCTTCAGCTTACTCTTACACCAAAAAACCATTAACAGCTTCTGAGCTTGCAACTGCACGAGCACAGCTGTTTGCAGCTTTCCATGGATAATCAATATGTAAAATTTTGAAAGATTTGACTATGAATAAATAATATTAATTTTACCTTTCAATTATCATTTTCTATTATTTATTATCGATTTCTCCTCAGCAATAATATCGCGAACTCATATTCTCGCATTTGAAAATAATATTTCCAGTAAAATTTGTAGAATCGGCAAATCTGTAATTTATTGTGTTGGTAATTCATAATTTAAAAATTTCATTCAAACAAATCGTATTTTTCCGATTACAGGTATCATGGAATGCTTATCTGAAGATTATTCGTATTCATTTGCATGATTATTGTTGAATTAAGGTAATAAGGTTATTTTTTCAAAATTCTTATTAAATTTGAATGATTTACAGTCCTTGTTCTGAAGCTTCTTTAAGTTCGGTGATGCTAAACAATTTGATATTTAATTATCCATCTTCACTTATTTACCTATCTGACTCTGATTTTAGCTTATATTTATATTTAGGAATTATCTTTGTAAAAACTCCTGCTAGAAAATTCTTTATAATCGTCTTTTCAGAAGTTTTGCTGGTTTGTAAATGAGTTATTGAAATCAACAATAACTTTATAACACTTCATTGAGATGTAATTTGATAATGAGAACGCGATAAAATTATCACTGCGAAAATGCAAAAACGATACTTCAAGACAAGTGAATTTAGATTTGATACCTTGATGGTTTATTTTAGTACATAACATTATTTTTTATGTTAGAAAGAGGCTAAATGTTTATTGATAATGATTTTATAAGTAAACGAAAAATCTGCCGCGCTGTTATTGTCTAGTGAATTTATAATTGAGAATGTAAAACGACAATTGAAAGGTAAAATTAATATTATTTATTCATAGTCAAATCTTTCAAAATTTTACATATTGATTATCCATGGAAAGCTGCAAACAGCTGTGCTCGTGCAGTTGCAAGCTCAGAAGCTGTTAATGGTTTTTTGGTGTAAGAGTAAGCTGAAGAAAGTCCAACAACGATTGAAAGCATTAGCACAAAGAGAAACACTTTAAGAATTTGGGGATTCATTTTATTTATAGTGGATTAAAGTTGAACGTTTAACTTGAAAGTTAACTTTGAAATTAAGATGAACTATGATAACTGTAAGGTGCAAGACTGAGTATTTATAGTATTTCTAGAAATGCAATGAAAAAATAAAAAATTTGAAAGTTTAAGTTTATTTGGTTTATTTCTTTTTTATTTTGAATATTATTAGTCATTGTTTACTGAAAATCAAGGTGATCAAATGTAAAATTGCTAGACAGAGATGAGTAAACAATAGGTTAACGTCTTTTAATCAGTTTAAATTATAAATTTAAGATTGACATCTAGTGCACTAATTTACCTGTTTACCTTTTTGAATAGTTTAATCAAATTAAAATTTATTAAACAATGACTAATAATATTCAAATGAAAATAGATATAAATCAAATAAATTTATACTTGTGCATTGATTATTTGTTCATTTTGTTTCTAACAATACTATAAATACTCAAGATTTTACCTTAAACTTATCACAGTTCGTCTCAAGTTCACTGATTCATTTGTTTTCAATTTAGTCTTTGTCAACTTTAATCCACTATAACTAAAATGAATCCCCAAATTCTTAAAGTGTTTCTCTTTGTGCTAATGCTTTCAATCGTTGTTGGACTTTCTTCAGCTTACTCTTACACCAAAAAACCATTAACAGCTTCTGAGCTTGCAACTGCACGAGCACAGCTGTTTGCAGCTTTCCATGGATAATCAATATGTAAAATTTTGAAAGATTTGACTATGAATAAATAATATTAATTTTACCTTTCAATTATCATTTTCTATTATTTATTATCGATTTCTCCTCAGCAATAATATCGCGAACTCATATTCTCGCATTTGAAAATAATATTTCCAGTAAAATTTGTAGAATCGGCAAATCTGTAATTTATTGTGTTGGTAATTCATAATTTAAAAATTTCATTCAAACAAATCGTATTTTTCCGATTACAGGTATCATGGAATGCTTATCTGAAGATTATTCGTATTCATTTGCATGATTATTGTTGAATTAAGGTAATAAGGTTATTTTTTCAAAATTCTTATTAAATTTGAATGATTTACAGTCCTTGTTCTGAAGCTTCTTTAAGTTCGGTGATGCTAAACAATTTGATATTTAATTATCCATCTTCACTTATTTACCTATCTGACTCTGATTTTAGCTTATATTTATATTTAGGAATTATCTTTGTAAAAACTCCTGCTAGAAAATTCTTTATAATCGTCTTTTCAGAAGTTTTGCTGGTTTGTAAATGAGTTATTGAAATCAACAATAACTTTATAACACTTCATTGAGATGTAATTTGATAATGAGAACGCGATAAAATTATCACTGCGAAAATGCAAAAACGATACTTCAAGACAAGTGAATTTAGATTTGATACCTTGATGGTTTATTTTAGTACATAACATTATTTTTTATGTTAGAAAGAGGCTAAATGTTTATTGATAATGATTTTATAAGTAAACGAAAAATCTGCCGCGCTGTTATTGTCTAGTGAATTTATAATTGAGAATGTAAAACGACAATTGAAAGGTAAAATTAATATTATTTATTCATAGTCAAATCTTTCAAAATTTTACATATTGATTATCCATGGAAAGCTGCAAACAGCTGTGCTCGTGCAGTTGCAAGCTCAGAAGCTGTTAATGGTTTTTTGGTGTAAGAGTAAGCTGAAGAAAGTCCAACAACGATTGAAAGCATTAGCACAAAGAGAAACACTTTAAGAATTTGGGGATTCATTTTATTTATAGTGGATTAAAGTTGAACGTTTAACTTGAAAGTTAACTTTGAAATTAAGATGAACTATGATAACTGTAAGGTGCAAGACTGAGTATTTATAGTATTTCTAGAAATGCAATGAAAAAATAAAAAATTTGAAAGTTTAAGTTTATTTGGTTTATTTCTTTTTTATTTTGAATATTATTAGTCATTGTTTACTGAAAATCAAGGTGATCAAATGTAAAATTGCTAGACAGAGATGAGTAAACAATAGGTTAACGTCTTTTAATCAGTTTAAATTATAAATTTAAGATTGACATCTAGTGCACTAATTTACCTGTTTACCTTTTTGAATAGTTTAATCAAATTAAAATTTATTAAACAATGACTAATAATATTCAAATGAAAATAGATATAAATCAAATAAATTTATACTTGTGCATTGATTATTTGTTCATTTTGTTTCTAACAATACTATAAATACTCAAGATTTTACCTTAAACTTATCACAGTTCGTCTCAAGTTCACTGATTCATTTGTTTTCAATTTAGTCTTTGTCAACTTTAATCCACTATAACTAAAATGAATCCCCAAATTCTTAAAGTGTTTCTCTTTGTGCTAATGCTTTCAATCGTTGTTGGACTTTCTTCAGCTTACTCTTACACCAAAAAACCATTAACAGCTTCTGAGCTTGCAACTGCACGAGCACAGCTGTTTGCAGCTTTCCATGGATAATCAATATGTAAAATTTTGAAAGATTTGACTATGAATAAATAATATTAATTTTACCTTTCAATTATCATTTTCTATTATTTATTATCGATTTCTCCTCAGCAATAATATCGCGAACTCATATTCTCGCATTTGAAAATAATATTTCCAGTAAAATTTGTAGAATCGGCAAATCTGTAATTTATTGTGTTGGTAATTCATAATTTAAAAATTTCATTCAAACAAATCGTATTTTTCCGATTACAGGTATCATGGAATGCTTATCTGAAGATTATTCGTATTCATTTGCATGATTATTGTTGAATTAAGGTAATAAGGTTATTTTTTCAAAATTCTTATTAAATTTGAATGATTTACAGTCCTTGTTCTGAAGCTTCTTTAAGTTCGGTGATGCTAAACAATTTGATATTTAATTATCCATCTTCACTTATTTACCTATCTGACTCTGATTTTAGCTTATATTTATATTTAGGAATTATCTTTGTAAAAACTCCTGCTAGAAAATTCTTTATAATCGTCTTTTCAGAAGTTTTGCTGGTTTGTAAATGAGTTATTGAAATCAACAATAACTTTATAACACTTCATTGAGATGTAATTTGATAATGAGAACGCGATAAAATTATCACTGCGAAAATGCAAAAACGATACTTCAAGACAAGTGAATTTAGATTTGATACCTTGATGGTTTATTTTAGTACATAACATTATTTTTTATGTTAGAAAGAGGCTAAATGTTTATTGATAATGATTTTATAAGTAAACGAAAAATCTGCCGCGCTGTTATTGTCTAGTGAATTTATAATTGAGAATGTAAAACGACAATTGAAAGGTAAAATTAATATTATTTATTCATAGTCAAATCTTTCAAAATTTTACATATTGATTATCCATGGAAAGCTGCAAACAGCTGTGCTCGTGCAGTTGCAAGCTCAGAAGCTGTTAATGGTTTTTTGGTGTAAGAGTAAGCTGAAGAAAGTCCAACAACGATTGAAAGCATTAGCACAAAGAGAAACACTTTAAGAATTTGGGGATTCATTTTATTTATAGTGGATTAAAGTTGAACGTTTAACTTGAAAGTTAACTTTGAAATTAAGATGAACTATGATAACTGTAAGGTGCAAGACTGAGTATTTATAGTATTTCTAGAAATGCAATGAAAAAATAAAAAATTTGAAATTTTTAAGTTTATTTGGTTTATTTCTTTTTTATTTTGAATATTATTAGTCATTGTTTACTGAAAATCAAGGTGATCAAATGTAAAATTGCTAGACAGAGATGAGTAAACAATAGGTTAACGTCTTTTAATCAGTTTAAATTATAAATTTAAGATTGACATCTAGTGTACTAATTTACCTGTTTACCTTTTTGAATAGTTTAATCAAATTAAAATTTATTAAACAATGACTAATAATATTCAAATGAAAATAGATATAAATCAAATAAATTTATACTTGTGCATTGATTATTTGTTCATTTTGTTTCTAACAATACTATAAATACTCAAGATTTTACCTTAAACTTATCACAGTTCGTCTCAAGTTCACTGATTCATTTGTTTTCAATTTAGTCTTTGTCAACTTTAATCCACTATAACTAAAATGAATCCCCAAATTCTTAAAGTGTTTCTCTTTGTGCTAATGCTTTCAATCGTTGTTGGACTTTCTTCAGCTTACTCTTACACCAAAAAACCATTAACAGCTTCTGAGCTTGCAACTGCACGAGCACAGCTGTTTGCAGCTTTCCATGGATAATCAATATGTAAAATTTTGAAAGATTTGACTATGAATAAATAATATTAATTTTACCTTTCAATTATCATTTTCTATTATTTATTATCGATTTCTCCTCAGCAATAATATCGCGAACTCATATTCTCGCATTTGAAAATAATATTTCCAGTAAAATTTGTAGAATCGGCAAATCTGTAATTTATTGTGTTGGTAATTCATAATTTAAAAATTTCATTCAAACAAATCGTATTTTTCCGATTACAGGTATCATGGAATGCTTATCTGAAGATTATTCGTATTCATTTGCATGATTATTGTTGAATTAAGGTAATAAGGTTATTTTTTCAAAATTCTTATTAAATTTGAATGATTTACAGTCCTTGTTCTGAAGCTTCTTTAAGTTCGGTGATGCTAAACAATTTGATATTTAATTATCCATCTTCACTTATTTACCTATCTGACTCTGATTTTAGCTTATATTTATATTTAGGAATTATCTTTGTAAAAACTCCTGCTAGAAAATTCTTTATAATCGTCTTTTCAGAAGTTTTGCTGGTTTGTAAATGAGTTATTGAAATCAACAATAACTTTATAACACTTCATTGAGATGTAATTTGATAATGAGAACGCGATAAAATTATCACTGCGAAAATGCAAAAACGATACTTCAAGACAAGTGAATTTAGATTTGATACCTTGATGGTTTATTTTAGTACATAACATTATTTTTTATGTTAGAAAGAGGCTAAATGTTTATTGATAATGATTTTATAAGTAAACGAAAAATCTGCCGCGCTGTTATTGTCTAGTGAATTTATAATTGAGAATGTAAAACGACAATTGAAAGGTAAAATTAATATTATTTATTCATAGTCAAATCTTTCAAAATTTTACATATTGATTATCCATGGAAAGCTGCAAACAGCTGTGCTCGTGCAGTTGCAAGCTCAGAAGCTGTTAATGGTTTTTTGGTGTAAGAGTAAGCTGAAGAAAGTCCAACAACGATTGAAAGCATTAGCACAAAGAGAAACACTTTAAGAATTTGGGGATTCATTTTATTTATAGTGGATTAAAGTTGAACGTTTAACTTGAAAGTTAACTTTGAAATTAAGATGAACTATGATAACTGTAAGGTGCAAGACTGAGTATTTATAGTATTTCTAGAAATGCAATGAAAAAATAAAAAATTTGAAAGTTTAAGTTTATTTGGTTTATTTCTTTTTTATTTTGAATATTATTAGTCATTGTTTACTGAAAATCAAGGTGATCAAATGTAAAATTGCTAGACAGAGATGAGTAAACAATAGGTTAACGTCTTTTAATCAGTTTAAATTATAAATTTAAGATTGACATCTAGTGCACTAATTTACCTGTTTACCTTTTTGAATAGTTTAATCAAATTAAAATTTATTAAACAATGACTAATAATATTCAAATGAAAATAGATATAAATCAAATAAATTTATACTTGTGCATTGATTATTTGTTCATTTTGTTTCTAACAATACTATAAATACTCAAGATTTTACCTTAAACTTATCACAGTTCGTCTCAAGTTCACTGATTCATTTGTTTTCAATTTAGTCTTTGTCAACTTTAATCCACTATAACTAAAATGAATCCCCAAATTCTTAAAGTGTTTCTCTTTGTGCTAATGCTTTCAATCGTTGTTGGACTTTCTTCAGCTTACTCTTACACCAAAAAACCATTAACAGCTTCTGAGCTTGCAACTGCACGAGCACAGCTGTTTGCAGCTTTCCATGGATAATCAATATGTAAAATTTTGAAAGATTTGACTATGAATAAATAATATTAATTTTACCTTTCAATTATCATTTTCTATTATTTATTATCGATTTCTCCTCAGCAATAATATCGCGAACTCATATTCTCGCATTTGAAAATAATATTTCCAGTAAAATTTGTAGAATCGGCAAATCTGTAATTTATTGTGTTGGTAATTCATAATTTAAAAATTTCATTCAAACAAATCGTATTTTTCCGATTACAGGTATCATGGAATGCTTATCTGAAGATTATTCGTATTCATTTGCATGATTATTGTTGAATTAAGGTAATAAGGTTATTTTTTCAAAATTCTTATTAAATTTGAATGATTTACAGTCCTTGTTCTGAAGCTTCTTTAAGTTCGGTGATGCTAAACAATTTGATATTTAATTATCCATCTTCACTTATTTACCTATCTGACTCTGATTTTAGCTTATATTTATATTTAGGAATTATCTTTGTAAAAACTCCTGCTAGAAAATTCTTTATAATCGTCTTTTCAGAAGTTTTGCTGGTTTGTAAATGAGTTATTGAAATCAACAATAACTTTATAACACTTCATTGAGATGTAATTTGATAATGAGAACGCGATAAAATTATCACTGCGAAAATGCAAAAACGATACTTCAAGACAAGTGAATTTAGATTTGATACCTTGATGGTTTATTTTAGTACATAACATTATTTTTTATGTTAGAAAGAGGCTAAATGTTTATTGATAATGATTTTATAAGTAAACGAAAAATCTGCCGCGCTGTTATTGTCTAGTGAATTTATAATTGAGAATGTAAAACGACAATTGAAAGGTAAAATTAATATTATTTATTCATAGTCAAATCTTTCAAAATTTTACATATTGATTATCCATGGAAAGCTGCAAACAGCTGTGCTCGTGCAGTTGCAAGCTCAGAAGCTGTTAATGGTTTTTTGGTGTAAGAGTAAGCTGAAGAAAGTCCAACAACGATTGAAAGCATTAGCACAAAGAGAAACACTTTAAGAATTTGGGGATTCATTTTATTTATAGTGGATTAAAGTTGAACGTTTAACTTGAAAGTTAACTTTGAAATTAAGATGAACTATGATAACTGTAAGGTGCAAGACTGAGTATTTATAGTATTTCTAGAAATGCAATGAAAAAATAAAAAATTTGAAAGTTTAAGTTTATTTGGTTTATTTCTTTTTTATTTTGAATATTATTAGTCATTGTTTACTGAAAATCAAGGTGATCAAATGTAAAATTGCTAGACAGAGATGAGTAAACAATAGGTTAACGTCTTTTAATCAGTTTAAATTATAAATTTAAGATTGACATCTAGTGTACTAATTTACCTGTTTACCTTTTTGAATAGTTTAATCAAATTAAAATTTATTAAACAATGACTAATAATATTCAAATGAAAATAGATATAAATCAAATAAATTTATACTTGTGCATTGATTATTTGTTCATTTTGTTTCTAACAATACTATAAATACTCAAGATTTTACCTTAAACTTATCACAGTTCGTCTCAAGTTCACTGATTCATTTGTTTTCAATTTAGTCTTTGTCAACTTTAATCCACTATAACTAAAATGAATCCCCAAATTCTTAAAGTGTTTCTCTTTGTGCTAATGCTTTCAATCGTTGTTGGACTTTCTTCAGCTTACTCTTACACCAAAAAACCATTAACAGCTTCTGAGCTTGCAACTGCACGAGCACAGCTGTTTGCAGCTTTCCATGGATAATCAATATGTAAAATTTTGAAAGATTTGACTATGAATAAATAATATTAATTTTACCTTTCAATTATCATTTTCTATTATTTATTATCGATTTCTCCTCAGCAATAATATCGCGAACTCATATTCTCGCATTTGAAAATAATATTTCCAGTAAAATTTGTAGAATCGGCAAATCTGTAATTTATTGTGTTGGTAATTCATAATTTAAAAATTTCATTCAAACAAATCGTATTTTTCCGATTACAGGTATCATGGAATGCTTATCTGAAGATTATTCGTATTCATTTGCATGATTATTGTTGAATTAAGGTAATAAGGTTATTTTTTCAAAATTCTTATTAAATTTGAATGATTTACAGTCCTTGTTCTGAAGCTTCTTTAAGTTCGGTGATGCTAAACAATTTGATATTTAATTATCCATCTTCACTTATTTACCTATCTGACTCTGATTTTAGCTTATATTTATATTTAGGAATTATCTTTGTAAAAACTCCTGCTAGAAAATTCTTTATAATCGTCTTTTCAGAAGTTTTGCTGGTTTGTAAATGAGTTATTGAAATCAACAATAACTTTATAACACTTCATTGAGATGTAATTTGATAATGAGAACGCGATAAAATTATCACTGCGAAAATGCAAAAACGATACTTCAAGACAAGTGAATTTAGATTTGATACCTTGATGGTTTATTTTAGTACATAACATTATTTTTTATGTTAGAAAGAGGCTAAATGTTTATTGATAATGATTTTATAAGTAAACGAAAAATCTGCCGCGCTGTTATTGTCTAGTGAATTTATAATTGAGAATGTAAAACGACAATTGAAAGGTAAAATTAATATTATTTATTCATAGTCAAATCTTTCAAAATTTTACATATTGATTATCCATGGAAAGCTGCAAACAGCTGTGCTCGTGCAGTTGCAAGCTCAGAAGCTGTTAATGGTTTTTTGGTGTAAGAGTAAGCTGAAGAAAGTCCAACAACGATTGAAAGCATTAGCACAAAGAGAAACACTTTAAGAATTTGGGGATTCATTTTATTTATAGTGGATTAAAGTTGAACGTTTAACTTGAAAGTTAACTTTGAAATTAAGATGAACTATGATAACTGTAAGGTGCAAGACTGAGTATTTATAGTATTTCTAGAAATGCAATGAAAAAATAAAAAATTTGAAAGTTTAAGTTTATTTGGTTTATTTCTTTTTTATTTTGAATATTATTAGTCATTGTTTACTGAAAATCAAGGTGATCAAATGTAAAATTGCTAGACAGAGATGAGTAAACAATAGGTTAACGTCTTTTAATCAGTTTAAATTATAAATTTAAGATTGACATCTAGTGCACTAATTTACCTGTTTACCTTTTTGAATAGTTTAATCAAATTAAAATTTATTAAACAATGACTAATAATATTCAAATGAAAATAGATATAAATCAAATAAATTTATACTTGTGCATTGATTATTTGTTCATTTTGTTTCTAACAATACTATAAATACTCAAGATTTTACCTTAAACTTATCACAGTTCGTCTCAAGTTCACTGATTCATTTGTTTTCAATTTAGTCTTTGTCAACTTTAATCCACTATAACTAAAATGAATCCCCAAATTCTTAAAGTGTTTCTCTTTGTGCTAATGCTTTCAATCGTTGTTGGACTTTCTTCAGCTTACTCTTACACCAAAAAACCATTAACAGCTTCTGAGCTTGCAACTGCACGAGCACAGCTGTTTGCAGCTTTCCATGGATAATCAATATGTAAAATTTTGAAAGATTTGACTATGAATAAATAATATTAATTTTACCTTTCAATTATCATTTTCTATTATTTATTATCGATTTCTCCTCAGCAATAATATCGCGAACTCATATTCTCGCATTTGAAAATAATATTTCCAGTAAAATTTGTAGAATCGGCAAATCTGTAATTTATTGTGTTGGTAATTCATAATTTAAAAATTTCATTCAAACAAATCGTATTTTTCCGATTACAGGTATCATGGAATGCTTATCTGAAGATTATTCGTATTCATTTGCATGATTATTGTTGAATTAAGGTAATAAGGTTATTTTTTCAAAATTCTTATTAAATTTGAATGATTTACAGTCCTTGTTCTGAAGCTTCTTTAAGTTCGGTGATGCTAAACAATTTGATATTTAATTATCCATCTTCACTTATTTACCTATCTGACTCTGATTTTAGCTTATATTTATATTTAGGAATTATCTTTGTAAAAACTCCTGCTAGAAAATTCTTTATAATCGTCTTTTCAGAAGTTTTGCTGGTTTGTAAATGAGTTATTGAAATCAACAATAACTTTATAACACTTCATTGAGATGTAATTTGATAATGAGAACGCGATAAAATTATCACTGCGAAAATGCAAAAACGATACTTCAAGACAAGTGAATTTAGATTTGATACCTTGATGGTTTATTTTAGTACATAACATTATTTTTTATGTTAGAAAGAGGCTAAATGTTTATTGATAATGATTTTATAAGTAAACGAAAAATCTGCCGCGCTGTTATTGTCTAGTGAATTTATAATTGAGAATGTAAAACGACAATTGAAAGGTAAAATTAATATTATTTATTCATAGTCAAATCTTTCAAAATTTTACATATTGATTATCCATGGAAAGCTGCAAACAGCTGTGCTCGTGCAGTTGCAAGCTCAGAAGCTGTTAATGGTTTTTTGGTGTAAGAGTAAGCTGAAGAAAGTCCAACAACGATTGAAAGCATTAGCACAAAGAGAAACACTTTAAGAATTTGGGGATTCATTTTATTTATAGTGGATTAAAGTTGAACGTTTAACTTGAAAGTTAACTTTGAAATTAAGATGAACTATGATAACTGTAAGGTGCAAGACTGAGTATTTATAGTATTTCTAGAAATGCAATGAAAAAATAAAAAATTTGAAAGTTTAAGTTTATTTGGTTTATTTCTTTTTTATTTTGAATATTATTAGTCATTGTTTACTGAAAATCAAGGTGATCAAATGTAAAATTGCTAGACAGAGATGAGTAAACAATAGGTTAACGTCTTTTAATCAGTTTAAATTATAAATTTAAGATTGACATCTAGTGCACTAATTTACCTGTTTACCTTTTTGAATAGTTTAATCAAATTAAAATTTATTAAACAATGACTAATAATATTCAAATGAAAATAGATATAAATCAAATAAATTTATACTTGTGCATTGATTATTTGTTCATTTTGTTTCTAACAATACTATAAATACTCAAGATTTTACCTTAAACTTATCACAGTTCGTCTCAAGTTCACTGATTCATTTGTTTTCAATTTAGTCTTTGTCAACTTTAATCCACTATAACTAAAATGAATCCCCAAATTCTTAAAGTGTTTCTCTTTGTGCTAATGCTTTCAATCGTTGTTGGACTTTCTTCAGCTTACTCTTACACCAAAAAACCATTAACAGCTTCTGAGCTTGCAACTGCACGAGCACAGCTGTTTGCAGCTTTCCATGGATAATCAATATGTAAAATTTTGAAAGATTTGACTATGAATAAATAATATTAATTTTACCTTTCAATTATCATTTTCTATTATTTATTATCGATTTCTCCTCAGCAATAATATCGCGAACTCATATTCTCGCATTTGAAAATAATATTTCCAGTAAAATTTGTAGAATCGGCAAATCTGTAATTTATTGTGTTGGTAATTCATAATTTAAAAATTTCATTCAAACAAATCGTATTTTTCCGATTACAGGTATCATGGAATGCTTATCTGAAGATTATTCGTATTCATTTGCATGATTATTGTTGAATTAAGGTAATAAGGTTATTTTTTCAAAATTCTTATTAAATTTGAATGATTTACAGTCCTTGTTCTGAAGCTTCTTTAAGTTCGGTGATGCTAAACAATTTGATATTTAATTATCCATCTTCACTTATTTACCTATCTGACTCTGATTTTAGCTTATATTTATATTTAGGAATTATCTTTGTAAAAACTCCTGCTAGAAAATTCTTTATAATCGTCTTTTCAGAAGTTTTGCTGGTTTGTAAATGAGTTATTGAAATCAACAATAACTTTATAACACTTCATTGAGATGTAATTTGATAATGAGAACGCGATAAAATTATCACTGCGAAAATGCAAAAACGATACTTCAAGACAAGTGAATTTAGATTTGATACCTTGATGGTTTATTTTAGTACATAACATTATTTTTTATGTTAGAAAGAGGCTAAATGTTTATTGATAATGATTTTATAAGTAAACGAAAAATCTGCCGCGCTGTTATTGTCTAGTGAATTTATAATTGAGAATGTAAAACGACAATTGAAAGGTAAAATTAATATTATTTATTCATAGTCAAATCTTTCAAAATTTTACATATTGATTATCCATGGAAAGCTGCAAACAGCTGTGCTCGTGCAGTTGCAAGCTCAGAAGCTGTTAATGGTTTTTTGGTGTAAGAGTAAGCTGAAGAAAGTCCAACAACGATTGAAAGCATTAGCACAAAGAGAAACACTTTAAGAATTTGGGGATTCATTTTATTTATAGTGGATTAAAGTTGAACGTTTAACTTGAAAGTTAACTTTGAAATTAAGATGAACTATGATAACTGTAAGGTGCAAGACTGAGTATTTATAGTATTTCTAGAAATGCAATGAAAAAATAAAAAATTTGAAAGTTTAAGTTTATTTGGTTTATTTCTTTTTTATTTTGAATATTATTAGTCATTGTTTACTGAAAATCAAGGTGATCAAATGTAAAATTGCTAGACAGAGATGAGTAAACAATAGGTTAACGTCTTTTAATCAGTTTAAATTATAAATTTAAGATTGACATCTAGTGCACTAATTTACCTGTTTACCTTTTTGAATAGTTTAATCAAATTAAAATTTATTAAACAATGACTAATAATATTCAAATGAAAATAGATATAAATCAAATAAATTTATACTTGTGCATTGATTATTTGTTCATTTTGTTTCTAACAATACTATAAATACTCAAGATTTTACCTTAAACTTATCACAGTTCGTCTCAAGTTCACTGATTCATTTGTTTTCAATTTAGTCTTTGTCAACTTTAATCCACTATAACTAAAATGAATCCCCAAATTCTTAAAGTGTTTCTCTTTGTGCTAATGCTTTCAATCGTTGTTGGACTTTCTTCAGCTTACTCTTACACCAAAAAACCATTAACAGCTTCTGAGCTTGCAACTGCACGAGCACAGCTGTTTGCAGCTTTCCATGGATAATCAATATGTAAAATTTTGTAAGATTTGACTATGAATAAATAATATTAATTTTACCTTTCAATTATCATTTTCTATTATTTATTATCGATTTCTCCTCAGCAATAATATCGCGAACTCATATTCTCGCATTTGAAAATAATATTTCCAGTAAAATTTGTAGAATCGGCAAATCTGTAATTTATTGTGTTGGTAATTCATAATTTAAAAATTTCATTCAAACAAATCGTATTTTTCCGATTACAGGTATCATGGAATGCTTATCTGAAGATTATTCGTATTCATTTGCATGATTATTGTTGAATTAAGGTAATAAGGTTATTTTTTCAAAATTCTTATTAAATTTGAATGATTTACAGTCCTTGTTCTGAAGCTTCTTTAAGTTCGGTGATGCTAAACAATTTGATATTTAATTATCCATCTTCACTTATTTACCTATCTGACTCTGATTTTAGCTTATATTTATATTTAGGAATTATCTTTGTAAAAACTCCTGCTAGAAAATTCTTTATAATCGTCTTTTCAGAAGTTTTGCTGGTTTGTAAATGAGTTATTGAAATCAACAATAACTTTATAACACTTCATTGAGATGTAATTTGATAATGAGAACGCGATAAAATTATCACTGCGAAAATGCAAAAACGATACTTCAAGACAAGTGAATTTAGATTTGATACCTTGATGGTTTATTTTAGTACATAACATTATTTTTTATGTTAGAAAGAGGCTAAATGTTTATTGATAATGGTTTTATAAGTAAACGAAAAATCTGCCGCGCTGTTATTGTCTAGTGAATTTATAATTGAGAATGTAAAACGACAATTGAAAGGTAAAATTAATATTATTTATTCATAGTCAAATCTTTCAAAATTTTACATATTGATTATCCATGGAAAGCTGCAAACAGCTGTGCTCGTGCAGTTGCAAGCTCAGAAGCTGTTAATGGTTTTTTGGTGTAAGAGTAAGCTGAAGAAAGTCCAACAACGATTGAAAGCATTAGCACAAAGAGAAACACTTTAAGAATTTGGGGATTCATTTTATTTATAGTGGATTAAAGTTGAACGTTTAACTTGAAAGTTAACTTTGAAATTAAGATGAACTATGATAACTGTAAGGTGCAAGACTGAGTATTTATAGTATTTCTAGAAATGCAATGAAAAAATAAAAAATTTGAAAGTTTAAGTTTATTTGGTTTATTTCTTTTTTATTTTGAATATTATTAGTCATTGTTTACTGAAAATCAAGGTGATCAAATGTAAAATTGCTAGACAGAGATGAGTAAACAATAGGTTAACGTCTTTTAATCAGTTTAAATTATAAATTTAAGATTGACATCTAGTGCACTAATTTACCTGTTTACCTTTTTGAATAGTTTAATCAAATTAAAATTTATTAAACAATGACTAATAATATTCAAATGAAAATAGATATAAATCAAATAAATTTATACTTGTGCATTGATTATTTGTTCATTTTGTTTCTAACAATACTATAAATACTCAAGATTTTACCTTAAACTTATCACAGTTCGTCTCAAGTTCACTGATTCATTTGTTTTCAATTTAGTCTTTGTCAACTTTAATCCACTATAACTAAAATGAATCCCCAAATTCTTAAACTGTTTCTCTTTGTGCTAATGCTTTCAATCGTTGTTGGGCTTTCTTCAGCTTACTCTTACACCAAAAAACCATTAACAGCTTCTGAGCTTGCAACTGCACGAGCACAGCTGTTTGCAGCTTTCCATGGATAATCAATATGTAAAATTTTGAAAGATTTGACTATGAATAAATAATATTAATTTTACCTTTCAATTATCATTTTCTATTATTTATTATCGATTTCTCCTCAGCAATAATATCGCGAACTCATATTCTCGCATTTGAAAATAATATTTCCAGTAAAATTTGTAGAATCGGCAAATCTGTAATTTATTGTGTTGGTAATTCATAATTTAAAAATTTCATTCAAACAAATCGTATTTTTCCGATTACAGGTATCCATGGAATGCTTATCTGAAGATTATTCGTATTCATTTGCATGATAATTGTTGAATTAGTATGCTTGGGTTTGCAATTAATATCACTCATTGAATCTAACTCAAATTTGTAGATTAGTCAAATTGGTGATCATTTTTTTTATCAAAAATTTTTCGCATGATTAATGCATCCAATGATGTTTTATTCATCAATTCATAGGCATGGTTGCAAAGTTCGCGTCGAGCAAAGTGCTTATCGGAATTTTGATACACAAATAAATACAAATCAGACATCATTAATTTTCCTTCGGTTTACTGTCAGCAAGTGACTTCAAGTGACCTTAAGCGTTTGGTCGATTATTCTGCGAACTACTGAAGCTCATGGTCTATAACCATCAACCGTTTGAGGGCTATTACTGCAAAAAGTCGTAAAAGAAATATACGCACAGTAGTGTGAAGCTCATGACCAAGTAAAATATGCCAACAGAAATAGTTTATGTGCGACCTTTTCATTTGTAAGTTTTCTTTGATAAAATTCAAATCCAGGAGATTATTTTAGTCATTAGATATATCGAGGGAAGTATCCCAGGTGTCTCAATAATTTTGGTTAAGACCATATGCATTCGATAGAGCACAAAAAATTATTGTTAACGTCTCCCGTTTCGGAAACTTTCGGATCACGAGTAAATTGAGGTCAAAAATTCGATTTTGGTCGAAAAAATGCAATTTCGCAATTTTTCCAATTCTATTTTTTATGCATGTACCAAGGTTTTCCGACCAGAAAAAATGATTTTCAGTTTTTGTACCCCTTCAAATCCCCAAAATCCCAACTCTTAACTCGAAAGGAAAATTTTTTGTATATTCCTTTCATTACCGAACTCAGTGTTGTAAACTTGCGAAAAATTTCAGTTCTCAACTTGAAAGGATGAAAAATATTATTATATGAATCCTTTGCTTGCTTTATTAATTTGGTTCAATATTTTGTTCCTAATTAATTCATTTTTCTAACTTAATATTGTATACAGTTAAATATGTTCATGTTTCACCTTGTCAATCAATCAACCTTGTTCTAATCCAGATATAACATTGTGGTTAATCGTTAACCTTTCATTTTCTGGTTAACCCATTACACAGTCATGTTGCTTTGTTTTCTTCTGCTACCTTTTCCTTCCACTTCAATTCATATTTAAATTTCAATCAAGTTGATTATTCAGTTAATTGGTAGATTTATTGTATCACTGGAATGTTTTTACATCATCGCCTAATGTAATAATGATTCTGTTAACAAGATTGCAATAGAAGTACTCTTCAATTGGTAAGGAATCAAATGAAAAGACATGATAAAAATTGGATTCTCTTGCGACAAAAATGTTTCTCTCTATACGCAAAGCCAATCAATGGATGTTATTTTTACCAAAACATATAAACTTATTGTTGAAATGTGCTCAACATCAGTGCATAAACCATCATTGACATCATTTTATCCTTTCAATCCATTGTGCTTTTAATGGTTCAAAAGAAACGTAAATGTTTTCTTTTGCTCTCTTGGTGATTAATATTAATTATTATTACATCTTTTTGTGTAAGGGTATTTCATGATGCTCCATGTGTAATGTATTTTTAATATATCATTACATATATTGAAAGAGAGGAGCGTGAAAAAGTGAAAGAAAATATTTGTTGCAAGCTCAGAATTAGATTAATGTTTGAATATTTTTCCTTCTTTCATTTACCGTTGCTCAAGTATTGAAAAGAAAGCTGGAGAAACAATTTTGCGCTGAGTCAATCAAAGTCAATATAAATCATGTAAATCAGTGAAATGTGAATAACATTCACTCTCAAAGTAAACCTGTGTATAATTATCACAGTCTATCCTTTTCACACAGCAATTCATGGTAATAATTTTCCTCAGAGAATCCAATTTACAAGTTTACTTATCAAATTATCTAATGATAAAAATAATTTCATCTCTTTTTTATTCAAGTAGCAACTTGGCATAAAAGGATTTCCACCAACAATTACCGGAGAAAATGTTGTTAACCTAAAGATTGGATCCTAAATTGAAGTCAACTGTAGCTGTAACTGCATTTCAATTGCTTTTTTTCGTCTCTTTCAAATTCTGGTTCCAATTAAAATTGAAATTTGCCATTTTCATGATTTATCCATGTAAATGGGGCGAAACTCGTCAGATTACCAAATTAAATGGATCCAACAATTCACTGGTGGGTCGTTGTTGGTTCAATTCCTTGTGAAGTAAAAACTGGAAGTATCCAAATGTATTCCAATTAGGATGTAATATATTGATTGTAATTCACTTTGGCCAAGAAATGCTGATTGAATTTGTATCTTTATATCAACAGTTATTACGATCATCAGGAAACAAAATGCAAAATATTCGTCTCGATGGTAAATTAAATGTTGACTATGAATTTACTTTGCTGGCTTTCGATACAACTGGTTGGCCAAATGCTGTTCCTGGTAATGAAATTACAATCTTCAATTACTTCAGAGTTGTATTTTTCTGGTTACTATTCGTCTATAGAGTAATACTTATTTACTCAACATTGTATTATAACATTAATCATATTTACTCATGATAATGGAGGAACCAAACAAATGGTTTACAATGTAAAATTTCAATTGAACATGAGAAATGAGCAACAACTGACGGAACAATTCAATTCTCTTTTCTCATTAGCATTCAATTGATTTGACTTAAAGACATAAAAAATGTTTAAATTTGTGGTTTAATTAAACGGCACTAACAAATCAAAATCATCACTAATGGTTGGACTTCATTTGGGCGAATGCATTTCCCAAATGTAAATTAGTGTAATTAAATTTTGAAAAGATACAAACAATGGTTCAAGTGCTTTTCTTGTGGAGGCAGACGAAGAGAAACGTGAAATGAAATGATTCAAAGAAAAGTTAATTAACATTGTCAATTAGAGTTAATCGCATGTAATCAATTTGAACAAAGCATTTGAAGTCATTGTTGATAAAATGAAAACAGCAAAGACAAGTAAAATACAAAAATAATCCTCACTGCACTTTAACCAAAGGCAACAAAAATTTACCTGCAAATTACAGGGCATTTACGATGTTTATGAACAAATTTAATCAGTTTTTTTCAGATAAAACTCTTCTATGAATATTTTTTGTTTGTTCAATATGTCTTCCATTATTCTTGACGATTTCTTTGAGCCTACGGTTCCATGAATCGAACACTCTTAAGACCATTTCTGAGTCGATTTTCGACCAGACGTCATTTGCAGCTCTACGTAAGCCATTTAAGGTTGTAACTTTCCGCCGGCGTAGCTGCTGTTTCAGGTAGCCAAACCCGAAAAAATCCAATGGACTTGCATCTGGTGATTTGATCGGAATGTCCTCTTTCTGAATGAATGAAATTTTGAAATCTTTCGATAATTTTTCCATGAAATTTCTTGAGTGTAATGAAACATGAGATGGCGCTGCATCATGATGAACAAAAACTTTCTCAAGTCCTTCAGGATAAAGCTTTGGTAGCCAATCTTCGACCAAGGGGGCTAAAACTTCGTTACAATAGTATTGACTATTAATTTTTAATTGACATAAATAGATAGCCAGAAGCATAAACAATAGATATGCCTACCCTCTTTTATCAAAAAAATTAACCCCTTCATTAGGCGCTGATTTAAATTTGTTCATAAACATAGTAAATGCCCTGTATACTTAAATGTAAATTCATTTCATTTCATCTCATTTCTTTTCATGAACCACACCAATTTATCTCTTTCCCTTGACTGCAATGAGAGGGAGTAAATAAAGGTAAAAGGTAAGGTTGATGATAATGAATATTATAATGAGAGTTCAACTATTAGAGAAATAAATTCAGGATTAAGTGTGAAGGAAGGTGTCAACAAATTTCACTAATTTAGATTTTATAACACCTTATTGGAGTCCAAAAATTGAACCAGTTTTTGATGGCAGATCTTTTCCTTCTGTCATGTCAACTTGTAGTCTTGGAATCCTTGAGTTTTGAGATTCTAGAAAACTTGATAATCGTCAGGGTTTGCCAAAAATTCCAGGTGAATTGTAGAACAGCGAAACAGCTTTAGTTGATAATACATTCTGAATCGAATCGAGAAGTTGCTTGAACTTTGAAATTGCCTCCTTTTCCCTTCACAGCTCGTCCATTATCAGCAAATCCTCACCACATTCACAGATGAAAATTCAATCAATAGATCCTTAAATTGGAAATAATTAGTCGCCACATTACTGCGTCAAGAATCCAATCCATCACATCTTGATTCATCGGAATTATTGAAAGTATTATAAGTATCGCATGGTAACTTTACACCAAGAGTTTCTCGAGTCCCATCCATCATCAGATTATCGGGATTACCAAAGATATAGCCAGAGACAGTTCAATAAATCCACATCAGTATGATCACAGTAAACATTATGAACTAAGAATTAATGATGAGTTATATGATCAATAATTATCTAAAAATGAAAATCGAAACATTATATAAAAAGTTGAAAATAAAATATTGAATAATTATTTTTAATAGTGAAACACATGTTTGTTTTGCTCGATAATTAGCAATTGAGTCCTCGTTGTGGTAAAAAAAGCTAATCTTTTTGCGTAACCCATTTTTGTCTTTAACTTGCTTAGTGTTTAGCTTTTAACTCAATCAGTGTTTAGTTTTAATTTAACTTCAATCAATTAATTAATAGTTAATGTGTCTTTGCCACATTTACGTGATGACTTTATACACTTTTATTACAAAATAACGTTTTTTGGTCTATTCAACTTCCATTTATTTGGGTAAGTTTATCCACAGAAGTACTGGTCATTGAGTTTTCTTCTCTTTACTGTATTTCCCATCACTTCAAATCTTTTACTTTTGAATACTTACCAATTGATTTTCAACTCTTCCTGATCATCATAGCCACCATGATGATGATCATCAACATTAACCATCACAAGCTTCCTCCATTAACCTCTCCATTGTTGCAGTTTTAAGTAGACCATAAGGGAAAGAGAAAAGAAAAGGTAACCAATCAATTGATCTTCTTTGTTTGTCCCTGGAAAACGATTCAGAAGCCAGGATCGTTGGAAACTTTACTCCTGTTAAATCTAAAAAGAGACACCATGAAAGGGAAAAAAATCAATTCTATGGAACCATCTTAGGTTGTGAAGAGATAAGTATGATAAAGAGTTTGACATTACTATTAGACAAATGTAAGCCTTAGGATTGTTGTATCATCTTTTTCCTCCCTACCTTTGCATCTTCATCTACAAGTTCAGTCTTTTGCTAAAGTACATCTTCCTTCCTTTTCTTTTTTTGTTCAGCTTCTTGTCAGACTTGTTTCTCTTTCACCATCATCTTCTTCTTCTTTCCACTGATTTCGGTAAACCAATAAATTAACCCCTGAATAAGATTTTCTTTCACTTTCTTCTGCTCTCTCTCTACCTTTTCCTCAGACCAATTCTCATTATTATTATCAACATCTTACTTGTTAGTCCAGCATTCTCTTTACTCTACCTGCTAATCTCATCCATTAATAACATTATCTTCCCTAGATAAAGGTTCATGTTCTTACTATTACTCTATGAAAAACTTTCGACATAACCTTTACCTTCTATATTTGCTACACTGACCTTGCTTTGTAATACATTTTGTGCAACCAATTTTATGCCCATCCTTGTTAGCTGCTTTATCATTATTATCATGATCGTCATTATCATCATTAACACGCAAAATACTAATACAATTTTATTTATCACCCTTTCCTCTAGATCAAACCACTGTAAACACCTAGGAAACATATTTCATCCTGAAATACCAGAAAATGCATAATTTCAACTTGGCAATTCCAATCAACTTACTAATTAACGAATTTCATGGATTATAATTGAGATGGATGAATTCATTTTCCAGTTAATGGGTCATTGTGATGCTAGAGGATCAACCCTGAGAAAATGATTGAGTTGCTTCTTGAGTTACCTTTGAATCAAGTATTTTTCGTTTATATTAACTATTCTGATAACACTTTGGTTTGCTGTTGAAACTTGTTCATATTCAAGTGATCTTGATGAGAATTAAATGAGAAAAAGGAAATTAACCAGAATGAAAATCACAAGTGGCCAGGAGTAAAATTTAATGATAAAGGTAAAAGACGAATGTTGACAAATTTTACCATGAAAATTATTAACATAACTTGATGAAGTACATTTATATGAATAACCCGAGGGTTACTATTCATACATGTTTAACTCAAATAACCTGAATACCGACTTATCCATAAAGAATGTTACAAAGAGAATACAGAATGAGAATGTTAAAGATGATAACTTTAGTTAGAAAAAAAAGTGAAACAAATTCAATTACAGTCTTTCATCCCAATTTATTTAGTATTTTTGAATCAAATCAATTTTCATTTATTTCAAACCAACTGAATGTCAATGTCAGCTTCAACCATCTATGAGCATCACCGTCTTCATTATTATTCTGAGTCTTACCTTTAGCATTCATGAAGAATCTTTCCAACATAAAAAAAGGTTGATATAATTTACAATTGCATTTGTGACTCCAATCAACAGTAGTTATCAAGGTTGATCAACCATTAAAAAGTCATTGACATGAAGACAATCAACTTTTGACTGATAGATGGCGTTCCTATTCAATTAGATTGTAATTAATTAACAATTTATTTTATCTTATCGAATAGTAATGAGAAAGTTATTTATGACTGTTTGAAGGTAACTAAATGAGTTTGCCTGTTAATTGTTACGCTCAAAGAATCGTATAATTAAGATAAAGTGCATTAAAGATGAATATTTGATCAACAATTGATCGTTATTTTGCTCAATTTTGAATCTATTAGCAATTTATTTTTTCCAGTTTCAATATTTAATTGTACATCAAATCTGGTTACTAACTTGTTTCTTTTGCTTTCTCTTTTGGTCAATAGATTTCAATAATGGATTACCAGGAATTTCAATCTATTAATGGTTAATTGTTTACTAAATGGACGCTCTGCACTAATGGCTCTCGACTAATCCATGGACATTTGATCTGGCTCAAGAAATTATCTATTTTACACATTCTCTATTTATTAATTGACCAATTATAATTAGAGAGGATTTATGTCTCAATTAAGTTTAATTTGCTCTTTGGACAATCTCACATTGCCCAGAGAAGTAAATTAAATTAGCTGTTGAAAGTAATGTCATTTGATTCCAATGTGATATTTCATCTTACATTACAATCAATTTTGACCAATTTCATCTAAAATAGGATTAGATCATTCAATTTAGATCATCAAATATCAGAATGGTATAAGTTTTTAAAAAAAATGAATCTCATTGTTGCCAATGATTTTCTGATTTTCTGATTTTCAGGAGAAAATGTTAATCTAATTCGATTAACTGTTAAATATCAAAAGACAACAATCTCTTTATTGATTGTTTCTTTTGGTAAGTAAATACGATTGATGATGTTGGAAAAGAGACAGAAGAATATAATGATTCTGAAGATTTTGATGGTGATAAGAGTCATGGTCATGATAATGGATAAGCCAAACAAAAGATTTTCAGTTTCAGTTAATAATAACGAAAAGATTTAAAGGAAATTATATTATCAGGTAAACTTCCGTTTATTTTTTGTTTCCTCAGAGACAAACAAATAATCAAAGATTAACTGTATAATCGGATGTAATCAGGACTAAATGAAGATCAACAATTTAATGTTGCTATTAAATTGTTGAAAAGTGAAAGTGAAAATACATTTAGTTTTGATTAGAAGCCGAAAAATAAATCAAACTCAAGTTTCTTCCGATTTTTTATTCGAAGAATCAAGATTTTGATCAAGAGTTATTCATTCAATTTGATCACAATTTATCTACAATCAAGAATTCATATCCGGACTAATGGTTATTTCATTGATTGTTTCGATGATTATTTTTGGTTATAAATCAATCCAAAAGATCATGATTCTGATACTTTATATGTTTAATGATTCAGTTTCTATTGATGACAATCCCTAGCAATATTGTTTAATTAGTGCAAATTTAGACAAATTATTGTTAATTTTAAGATCTATTTAGACATTTAGTTATACAATCAAGTTAACCAAACCTTCACTTTCCAAGTAAATCCATGAATATGAATCAGTTTATTAATAAATAACAAATTGATCATTATTTACTTTTGAAGTTGTCAACATTTTGACCTAAATTATCATCTGTTCATCTGTGAATTGAAATTTAAATAACAATTAACATTAATCATCATTCAAAGTCGTTTATCGATCAATCAACCAGAAACAAAGTATTAATTGCGAGAGAAGCTGCAGTTTATTTCAATCAATTATCAAACAGAAGTGAAAGGAAAAACCGAGAAGTAAACTGATGTTTCTATTAATAAGCAGAGTAGAGCCAAAAAAGTGTTCAAGTTAAAGTTTATGTTTAATTTTCACCCAAAAAATGGTGTTAATTGTTGAACGGTTATTGATTAATGGTTAATCTTGATTGTGGCCTTACTGACAATTAACCAGTAATGGCGATAACCCATTGTGACCCTAACCAAGGTCACTTTTTCAAATCGAGTGAAGGTTGAAAGAGCATGCGTAAAAACCTTCTGTTGTATGTTTTGTTTGACAATCAAATATTCAATTTCTCTTCATCTTGTTCTGCACCTTAATTCATCTTCTCTTATCATTTCTTCATCTCATCTTACTTCATCTTCATCTTCTTAGTGATAATCATTTTCCTTCATTTTACCTACATTATTCTGTGATTTGTTGAAATTCATATGTCTATTAGCAACTGTGATCTCTCCTGTTACCCAATTTATAACAACTGTACATCAAGCTCTATCATCAAGTTGCTCTTCAACTTTAAACCTGGCTCCTTAATTTCATCATAAATATTATATTTACTTTCCAGTGTTTTGATTGTCATTTGTTTACCAATTGTTGTACCAATTAACAGCATTGATCAAAGTCAATTTAACCAATTAAAATTGATCTCAATCAAATTATTCTCATAGAAAAGGATTATCTATTTCAGAATAAGGTTAAGGTAAGATTGTTATTTTTTGTCATATCTTTTTCATTTCAATTATCCTAATTGCCCTAATTGACAGTTAATTGATTCAGTACTACATCGAAGCTCAATCAACAAATCAACAATTTCGTGTGCTACTAATTGAAATGGTTCAATGTTTAAACTTTTTAGGTTCAAGATTCCCATCAAATTAGACAGTTTCTTTACCTCATCTTGTTATCAAACCATGTTTGCCTAACCGAGTTGTTGAATATCTTCTTCCACGATTAACTGTTCATTATTTATGTTCAACTGAGCGAGTGTATGTGACTATTTTACTCAAATTTGAAATCACATTGAACTTCTTTCGATTCTCTTGGTTTTAACGGTTTTTCCCTTTCTTTATGTAATCTATTAAGGCCAAGTTAAGGTCACATTAAATAGTCTGAGACTTTTGTTCGAGGTTACTGAGATGACTCTTACCATTGCTCAGTTAGTGTATTTCAATCACCTTGTAACCAAGAAAAAAGAGTAAACCTAGTGACTTGAAAATAGAAAGGCCAAGAAGAAAGAGTCAGTGACTCTTTCATTTGTCTTCTTTTCCTTTTTCCTCTTCTTTCCCTTTCGATTTCCTCTCCTTATCTCTTTCGTTTTTCTCCCTCTCTTCCTTTAAATTCAACTCTGAGACTGTCTCAATTGACTCACTCAACTTTCTATTTTTTACTTTTTCTTTCATAGATCAGAGAAGAGCGGGAGAGACAATAAAGCGTCTCACTATCTAACGATTTCAGATCAAAGTATATTTTGTCCTGAGCTATAAGAAGTTGAAGCAAAAAGGAAAGCGAGATTGAGGGAGAGAGGATGAGAGAAGAAGAGAAAGGAAGAAAGAGAGTGAAAGAGCGAAGAATGATGAATTAAAATTGATATAAGGTAATCAAAGATTAAAGAAAGAGAGAGAGAGAGCCAGAAGACAAGTCATTTATCTTGAAATCATTTTTACCTGTTTGTTGCTGCTTCTCATCACCGTCATCTTAATCTTCACTCTGAACATCATTACTAATCAAGGCGCTACATCTTTGTCCATCATTAACACAAGAAGAAAACAAGTCTCAAAGTTTACAAGTTACTACTTCTCTCATTCCCAGTTGCTTCAGTTTTTTTCAAACATCAACTTGATCGTCATTTTCATCATTATTATTAAATGTGTTCACCTTTTCAATCAACCAGTTTTCCTGAGTTAAACATCACTAAACACAATCCTGTGATGAAACCTTGTGATCAACAAAAAATATGAGCGCCAACCTCAACATCAACGTTAACCTTAATCAAGTGAAAGGAACAAAGACAAGTACAAAGAAACCATCTTTAGTGAGAACCAGAAAGTGTTAAATTTAATTGTTTTTCAATACAATTCCAAGTTGTTTCTCTTTTTTTTTCTTCTAATTTCTAAATGTTGTTGTTAACAGCTAATTGATGAAGGAAAACATCTTCCTTAAGAAGTGAGGGTGAATCTAATTGTAAAGAAACCATTTTTGGGTTCACAACAAAACAAAA
Organism: Tetranychus urticae; assembly: GCF_039701765.1. NCBI lineage: Eukaryota > Metazoa > Arthropoda > Arachnida > Trombidiformes > Tetranychidae > Tetranychus > Tetranychus urticae. The sequence continues at coordinate 14,272,977 of NC_142958.1, read as the reverse complement.
TTGGTTTACAACCAACAAAAACAACAATCACAATTACCAGTCAAATATTTTCTACATAACAGTTCAATTTCAAGGTTTCTACCAGATCTTTGTATCGATCCGTTGCTTTTTTCTTATTGGTTAATCAACTTTATGGTATTTGGTGATGATACAATTTTTCAACCCAATGTGTCATGTTGTCTTAAATCTTGTCAAATTCACCAATTTTCATCAACGCCATCTTGACTATCACTGTCAACCTTTTATACACAGTTAACATTGTGAACTCTGTTTCTGTTGTTCTAATCATCGTCTGTGTGTCTCCATTTTTATTGAATCTCTCTCACTGCCTAAAAAATTGTATTCTTTTTGCTCCATTCAACATCATTAATAACCTTTTTTGGTGGATTTTGTCTTCTCTTTCCTGGTCAACTAGTGAACCTTATTACTAACCAATCAATCATTTGGTTATTGTGTATCTGTGGATTTATCAAGGTAACAACTACAAAGGGAAAACAGCAATCATCATGTCCATTTCCAAGGATGATGAAATAGGTGTAAACTCTAGGATAGTTAAAAAAGGTATTTTGTGGCAGCAAAATGGTACCAAAAAAGGATTAAAAAACATCTTTAAAAACAAATGGAAACAACGTTATTTCATTTTAACAAATAGTTATTTTGCCTGTTTTAAGAAGGAAAAAAGCAAAATCTGTGAAATGGGACTCTTTTTATTTAAATTGTCGTTAACCGATATTAAAACGGTTACAATGGTCAATGATACACTCAATATTAACAATGATTTCATCATACTCTGGGATGGTAATAATTCACTTATTACCGAATGGTTTAACTGTATTAATGATGCTAAAAACAGTTGCCTCAAACGTACCTCATCAAACAGTTCATTGATTAACAGTAAATCAACTCCTGTTCTTGATACTAAACGTCTTAACCGAATTTCAGGTAAACCATTCATCCTTATTTAAATATCCAACTATTTATTCAATTGAACAATTAATAGTCATATTCAGAAAGTACATTTATATCATTAGGAAAATGTTTATTTTTGGTTACAATTAAAGATGAGACAAGTCAGTTGCACCGTTAGAAACTGATATACTTGAGATGCTTTTCAATTTACCTTGAATGTAACATTTAATGGTTCCTTAGATTTTTTTTCAAATGAAGTTTATTTTTGTTCACAAGTTCAACAAAAGCAAACGATCCATACACAAATTGATGAACTCAGAGATAAATGATGAAGCATGTTACACCATTTATAACATTATGATATTGTTCAGACATAAGCTGTTACCTTCTAATCATCAAAGTCAATATAATGATTGCTAAAAGTAAAACAATTACATTGTAGCATCTCAGGATATATCGGAAGCAATTGCTATTTAATCCTTCTCTTTACATGATCCTTATTATGTCAATCAAATTTTTTCCTCTAAATTTATCCCTAGAATGCTTCTTCCAGCCTCATTCATTTTCAATTTTCTGATTACTCATTTCATTTTCAGTTTCTTGTCCACACATTTTTTTATTTTCATTTTATCATGTTTTTTTCATTACCTTTACCATTTCCATTCTCTGCATGAAATCATTACTGATGACGATGATAGTGATGACTGTTAAATAAACTTGTGTAGGCTTTAGAATGGTTTACTTTCAACAGTTTTATTTGCAAGTCTGTTAAAGTCTTTGATTGTCATTTATTGTTCATAAACTTTGCTCTTTCTAATCATCTTAAAAAAATATTATTCTAACTTTTTTTACATTTTTTTCCTTACAGTTCTGTCTTCCTATGAACGTCGTCTGTCATCTATATCATCCTCCTCCTCATCATCTCATCTGATTCCCGATCCACCAACTTTTCCTCGTCTGGCACCTCAGTGTAAAGGAGTCATTTCCAGTACTTCATCCCATTTCAACACAACTGGTCCACCAGCTTACCATCTAAAGCCATGTCCATTTACCTTATCAATATCGCCATCACTTACACAGCGATCTTTGTACGCCCAGAAAATACTTTCATCTTCTTCTTCACCCAGCCCGACACCAACTCATTCAAGGTTTTTTCGTCCCTTTAAATCATCTTTAACTTCAACAACTTCATCATCATTCCTGCATTATGCCACCCAGCCAAGATTGCAATCATCTTCCAATCTAAAATCGGCAGCATCTGAATTTTCCTTCATCTCACTCAGTTCATCTGGAGCATCTTCTCAAGCATCAGCAGCAGCTAAAGCTCAACAACAACAACAGCAACAACAAAAACAGCTGCAACAGCAGTCAACTCCTCAGAGACACTTGAACCAAAACTCTCACTCAACACTACACCAAACTTTACTCCACCAAACCCTTTCTCGTCACACACCTTCATTGCCATCTTTCTCTGGTGGACCACCGTCAACCTGTCCCTCGGACTCACCTAGATTCCTATCTTCCTCTCAAAGTCCTTCTCATGGATCATTCGATTCAGACTCGCCTCCTCCACCACCAGTTCCGCCTCCACGAATTGGTACAGCTGATCGAAGGATAAGACCTTGTTCATATTATGTTGAGCCTGCCAATAGCTCATCAAGTTATTCATCAAGCTCCTCCAACTCGGCAACAACAACTTCCATGACATTGCCATCCCATAATAGGAAAACATCCCCACTGGCAGATAATATAAAGAATAGTAATAATAACACTTTAAATAGCCACAATCACCATCACCTTAATAATATTATCAACAACAACAACAATCACATGAACACGATGAAATCAGGGACAACCAAGAAAAAATCTCGAATGTATCGGATAATTGAAAATTCAAGTCGACATTTTCGTTGAACCAGATAAAATGAAATTTCCTTGAACACTATTAGTATTAGGGCAGGTGAAAATAATTCCATACTTGGTCTGGTTACCTTGGCAAAACATAGCGAAGTCAATAGAACCAAATAAGTGTTCTCTGCGATATTATCACCCGTGCCAAGATTTAATGTCCAATCTTCACTGACCCTTTCCATGGAGGAACAAACAAAGTCAGCTGAACCTTTGGAAAGGGTAAACAGGGAAAAGAAGAATCAACTTCTCAATTTCTTCTCCAATGCCAATGATTTTGATCTCTCAAATTTTGAAACTCTTTACAATTTTACAACTTTTAGTGTATCTAACACTCAACATTACCAATGTCTTTTGCAATCCTTTTTTGTGTGCTTTTGCACCTTTATTTATTGATACTCAGAATGAACAAGTCAGAAAAAAAGGAGAAAAGATGAACAAAAAGATAAAAGGAAAAAGACTATTTCAATGGATCCTGTAACTTAAAAAAATTAACAGTAAACAAAACTGTTTCAAGCTCGTAACTGGAATAATGCTCGGATTTTGTTTCCTCTTTTTTTGTTCAATTTTCTTTATCCTCTATTATCTTCTTTCTCACCCTGATCTGAGATTTTTTCATGATCTTTCCATTTTTTGCCATGAAAACATCCTACCTTGTTATTTCCTCGTCACTTTTTATTACCAAATTTTTTCTTTTCCCAATGAGATTGAGCCCATTTGTTATCCCCAGCTTGATGATTTCTAGTTTCTCGTCAAATTGAAATTATCCTCATCAATGTTTTTGTATAAAAAAGTAACCCTTTGAGGCAAAACCAAATTCATTTTTCTTCATATTTCATCCTTGTTAACTTTCTCACCAAGTTTAATCTCCATTGTTTACCAGCATCCTCAAACAAAGCAAACAAAGCCAACCAGAAACTCTGTCAATTTGTGAAAGCAACATGAAAAAATCAGCAAGCCAGCAAAAAATAAAGAAACACCAACAACAGAAAAGCCTGTGCAACAGTGAACCTTCCTCATCTGTATCATCACTTTAGATGAAAATTGATTTAATTTTCTTCTCCTTGCTTCCCATCTTCATCTTGAAACATAATGGTTCTTTAATGAAAATCCAGAAAACAAAACCTGAAAATCAATGTCAACCTTTTAATAGCGTCCTTATTAAACCTTGCACATCCATTTTCCGATTCACTCTCGTTGATCCAAAAAGATACTTACCTTTCCCAAACCCTTTTATTTCATCTTATTAACCTTCTCATTTGCAAATTGTTGTGAAAAGAAAAAAAAACTGTAAATGAAAGGTTAATGAGAAACTTATAAATATATATCTCACTCTTTTGTATCATGAAGATTGTATAAAAAAAGCTAATACTGAATACAAAACAAAATACTGAATGAAGTAAAATGATAATTGAAAATGATTTTCGTTTCCATTCATTTACCATTCCAGTCAAAGTACACTTTCAATTACAGTTTTACTCACATTTCAGCCCAATAAGGATTTGATTAACTTTCAGTTAATAGAGATTAACCTTTATTTAGCAAATTGGTTTCAATACGAAAGCGAAAAAAAAGGTTGCCTTTTGCCAGTTTAAAGCCTTAATCTGGTTCATCTGGTTCAAGATGATTAAAAGTATGAAAAAAAGATGATGAATGAGATGCAAAAATATTGCTCTATGAGTTTAATGTAAGCCTTTTTCGGCTGGAGTTTTGTTTCATTTGAAATGTATTTTGATTAACCATTTTTCATTTCAAATGATTTACAATTCAATTTATTTACATTTTTCGTTTAAACAAAATGTCATATAAATCATGTTTCACCAGTTTAATGTTTGAAAAAAAGGGAAACACATAAAAATGATCAACAAGCTAAACCCAATCCAAAAATAGTTAAAACCTGCTATTGATTGACTTTAATTGAAACCAAGAATCAGACAAGAATCAAGAAGACGAGGGACAAATAAAGAGTCAAAATAAAGACCCAAACAGACTCTTGGACAGTTTGACAAAAATAAGGTGACTTTAAGGCAACAATCAACCCGGAATACATTTTGCCTGAATCAAGCGAATGGTTAACAATAACTTATCAAACGATCAAAAGAGTTTAAATAGAAGAAGAAGAAACTAATCTTTACCCGAATCATCATCAATAACCATCACTGACTGAAATGGAGAAAAATATTATCCTGTAAAAATTCACCGATTTTCCCATCAAATCTTTCTATTAATAAATTTTCCATATTTTTCTCCTTCAAAGTAAATCCATTTACCATTTCACATGACAACTCAAACTCATCAGCTTTCACTCTTGCACCATTCTCATCATCTTCAGGCTTCATCTTGATCTGCCTGAACCACCTTAATTCATGTTAGAGGTTAAATGATGTGCAATTTGCATTTTATGCCCATTTATTTACTTCTTTAACTAGTTAACTTATTCAGTGTTTACCGTGTTAAATTGAATTGAATTAATTGTTATTGAATTTAATCAAATCGCATTTATTGTCAATTTGAGTAGCAAATTTAAATTTTCATTTTCTTCTTCCTGGAGATTCCTTGAAAGGATTGTTTGTTCGGTAACCATGGAACTTGTATAAATGTTGATTGAAAACATTGAAATAATTAAACTTTTTACCACACGTCGGACAGGTGAAGTTTTGATAAAAATGCTGAGCCATCAGGTGGTTTGCCCAAACAGCTGAATTGCACAGGGATTTGAAACAGATAAAGCATTCAAAGCTTTCTGGTGAGGTTTGGAAAGTGGATGCTCGGGGCAGAATTTTACGAATATAACGAGTAATACGGATGATGTCTTTGGTATCTTGGCACATTCCTTTGGTTTCTTCGTTATCCACGCCATTATCATCCTCGTCCTCCTCATTATCCACATCTTCGTTTTCCTCCTCGTTTTCATCAATATTATCATCAATATTCTCATCAATATTATCATCGATATTCTCATCAATATTATCGTCTGTATTATCATCAACGTTATCATCCATGCTATGTTCAGCATTATCATCGTTGATATCATTATTATCGTCAACACTATTATCGACGATATCATCAATAATATCGTTATCATTTTCATCTGCATTTTCCCGAGTGATAATTTCAACTTTTAACAATTTTAACTGGGCAAAAACGGTTTTCAATTCAGCTTTGGGAATAATACAACGGCCAGTATATACCAGATCATATAAAGCTTTAAGTCCATTTGAATATATAACAGGCAACAAGATACCAGACGATCCTCCACAATCATGTGAACCAAGCATTTTAAGGAGTGCTGGTGAAACGGCAGTTAATAAATTTTTGTGAAAACATCGGCTGGCTCCATCGGATGAATATAAACGACAATCTTCTGGAGACCTGGGTATGGATTTCAAGCAATGAGAGGGAATTTCCAGCCTTGTATACATAGCAGTATCCCAAGAATTTAATAGTTGAAGAACAGGTTGATATATATTTGGTTGAATATAAATGTATATATAAATATAAATATAGTCAAATATAATATAAAATATAAATACTTATTTTTAACAAATAAATGATATTAGCGAAAGGGAAAACATTCAAGTTGGACGAAGGTTAATAATAAAATAAGAAATACGAATCAAAAGATACTGAAAAAAAAGATGAATAGCATAAACAAATAGGAAAAAGCCTGGGTGGGAACTCAGGTTCAGTAGAAGAGAAGCGCTACATTCAAAAGAATAATATAACTCAATAATATCCTTGATAAAACCAATTAACAGCTTAACACTTATAATTCAACAGTAATAATTGTCTCTAAACAATAACTATAAGGAGTGAATTATATCACTATTTCCTATCCATACCATTTGGATTAATTAGACGCAATTACAAATTTAAGTTAACCCAAACCAGCTTAACCAATAAAACTAAAATTAACATAATTTGTGTGAAATTTCGTATTTAACAATTGCACAAGTCAACCAAAGCAACTGTACATCAGTCTAAATTGTTGAAACATTGTTGGCAGGAATTAAAACTCTTGTTTAAACATTAAATCTTGCTTTGAATTACAATTAATCCAATCGTATGATTACAATAAATGGTTAGTTTTTCCGTTTAAAGATGGAGCCATCTTCGATAAAAATGTAAATTTCATCTCAAACGGTTAATAGTTTGCAACGTCAATAGATGGCAATCTTGAATCAGTAATCGAATTGAAAATTGCTAATCTTTGGTAGTTTTCAGACAACTGCGCTTTACAATTACGTTTTACTTACAAAACTCAGCATCTTGTCTCAGTTTATATTTAAAAGTTAATTGACACAGTTAGGTCTAAGAACTAAGCTTTACCGGAATGACTCAAATAAAGTAATTATTTGTTTCTATTGATAGTGTCTTCTTTTTGTTTAACTGTAAAAATATTCACCAAATGCCTCTTGTTTGAGTTGGAGGAAAAATTGCAGAAAGTAAAAGTTGTGTGTTTCAATACTTTTACTTTGATCTCAACTTGTTTTACAACAACAGCCAACAACTTTAACAACAACATTATTCAACGTTACAACAAAGTGTATAAAGACTGGAATAATTATGATGTTTAAGTGAACCTTAAGAGTAAAAAGAAAAGGACAAAAAATTATATTTCAACAAATTTTTCTTACCTTCATATTCGTTTGTTTTTTTTCCATGAAAATTAGTTTCTACAACCTGATGTGATAACAATGCGTTATACTTCGGGATTATTTGTGACATTATTTGTTTACCTTTTAACCACACAATCAAGTGTAAATGGTTACCCAAATAAAAAAACCTCTTTACCTGAAACTGATACATTATCTGATGGCAGTCAAAGAGAAGAGCTTGCCAAAAATCTTCCGAAGATGAAAAGTACCCCTTCCACTAAAGCTGCGAATGAAGGTGATACTGTAACATTCCCATGTGAAGTTGAAGATCTGGGTAGTTTAAGTGTGGCCTGGAATAAGAGAAAGGCTTCAAAGTCGGCTTCAATTTTCTTAGGAGCTTTTCGTTTATTAAATGACGACAGGATTTACCTTGAGAAAAACAATTTAGTGATCAAAAATGTTAACGAAAGCGATTCAGGAACTTACACCTGTAAAGTATCTACCGATAAAGATATTTCAGTGGAACACATTCTCTTAGTCCATAGTGTACCCACCATTAAAGTTGAACCTGCCGATAAAGTGGTCGTTCTTACCAAAGGACAAACCTTACGATTAAAATGCAAATCTAGTGCCGAGCAAAAGCCAGATATTAAATGGGAAAAGGATAACAATAAGTTAACAACCGCCTCTAACAATCAAGATACATTGGAAATACCAAATGTATCTCGTGGTGATGCCGGTAAATACAAGTGTGTAGCCTACTCCTTTTATGGAAGTGTTAGCCAAGCAGAATTTGATGTTGCAGTTGAAGGTAAGATATGTTTTCATGAGAAAAAGTGAATTAAGAAAATAATGATCAGAGAATGGTGAAAATGGCCAACAACAACAAAACGTTTATCATTGAAACAGTAGTAGCAATCAAAAAAGGCTATCCAATTACCTTGCAACTCGCCAACTTTGATACCATGATTACCTTCATCATTGTTATCATTAGCAAGATGGTTTGATTAGACTGTTACTTACATTTTTTTACCCTCCAACTATTTTAGCCACCCTAATCGATTTAATTAAACTTATATCTCACCCTCTATCTCATGGTACATCTTGAACAGGCTTAGTCCGTCCCGTTCAATTATCATCACCATCAACATTAACATTATTACAACCTCTCTAATTTTTATGTGTTTTTTTGTTATCTACAAAAAAGTGCCTGTTCCTTGTCTTGGTTGCCTCAACCGTATTCAACTCACGACACCTTGAAATATATACATTTTTAGTGTAGTCTCTTTTTTTTCTGGTAAAATGGCCTAAACCAATTACCATTGAACTTTTTGTTTTCCTCTTTTTACCTACAGTTAACCGTTAGGGTCATTTAGCTTGGGTCAAAGGTGCAGTTGGGTAAAATTTTCACAGTATTGAATTATTTATTAGGCTTTACTTGAAAAGTGTTAAACTAAACAGAAACATAAAACTGAGTAACATTTTTATATTTCAAACAAAAACATAAATTAAACATATATAATATATATATACACGTTTATGTTTACAATTGTGCTCGATGATACTCCGATTTACTTGTAATTATTATGATTAATTGTTGTTACTGCCGTTATTATATTAAACCTCTGTTCATTATTACATTTCACGCAAAAAAGGCTGCAACTACCAGCCAAAGCCAATTGGTTTACTTGAATAGATTTCATGCCTGTTAAAACTAATTATATATACGTTTGTTTTTTTCTTCCATTTTTCATGTTTTCCATCTCATATTACTCCATTAATCAACAGAGGGCCCGGAAATTGAATTACCTGAACCAAATGTGTATACCGGTATTGGACAACAAGTAAAGCTTCGATGTAAAGTCCATGGAACACCAAAGCCAAGCGTTACTTGGGAAAACTCTAAAAATGGCCGATTACCGGGTGAATTTGATACACAAGAATATTTTGCTCTCGTAAATATACGAGAAGAATCTGATTTTGGTAAATACCGGTGTTCAGCTTCCAATCGATTTGACAAGGCAGTCGGTGAAATTGAAGTCTCTGGTCGTCCCTCCAAACCAATAATCTTGAACTCGGATGATGATTTTCCATCTTCAGGAGAGGAATTTGAATTGAAATATCAAGTTACATCCTATTCGCCAATAACTAAAATTATAGTCAGTTATCGTTATTCAAAGGTAAATGTCTTTCCAAGAGTGCTTGTCTCTCTCTGCTCATGTTTCACTGTAAATCAAACACGTCTTCTGTGTATATCCATGAAAACCCCTGAAAATAGCAAAACTTGCACAATGAGTAAATTAGGGCGTGGTCATCAACACAGCATGACATTGTTATCATGCTGACTTTAAGCTTTTGTACGCTATTTGTGTAAAAAAGCCTTTGTTTGCTCTTACTTTTTGTTTCTTTCCCTTTACAAACATCTTTACTCACTTTCTTCTCTTCTTTTTTTTCTCTACCTTTTTCTCTTTACCTTTCCTTCCATCATCATCATCATGGATCATCTGTCTTGCCATCATGACTTTTTCTTCTTCTCACCTTGATATTGTGTTTACACCATTTGGCTAAACAATTGGAAACTTGATTGAAAATTGGAAAACTGGAAAAAACAGAACTTGGACAAATTTTCCGACTGGAATACAACAGAGGTTAATGCCGGCGACTCTATTGGTCCAACTTATAATTTAAAGCATGTACTGTCAAATATGGAGCGAAATACCTATGAAGTTAAGGTTTATGCTGAAAACAAATATGGTCGTAGTGAAGGTAGCGATATACATTCAATTACAACGGATGGTGAAAAAGAACGTAAGTTTTTCTCTTTTTCAATTTCAGTCAAAATAAACCCAAAAGACAAACAAACAAACAAAATATTTTGCCATCTTTTTTGTTACTTTTTTGGAGTCACAACAAAAAAAAGTGTCTCTTGATGCAAACAAAAATTTAATTCATTTTTTTCAATTCGTTGAAGCAACACTGGGATAGGCTGAAAATGAAAGGCAGAAAAGGCCAGACAAATTATTGATTAGATTGTCCTTTTTTTGACACAACACTCTAAACAGTCCTTTGAGACTGTCCATTTAGCATTTACACATTTCCACTCTTCCCTCCTCTTCCTCCTCCTTCACCATCGCCTAACCCAAGACATAACTCTCAATATCCTTTGGTTGTTCACTTGGAACTAGGGCGATCAACTGATTGCTGGTTGAAGGTGACACCAGGAGGTAAAACCTAACAGGGGAAAGAAACCTGAGTCAGACACAATGCAAAAACATTGAAGATGACGAACAGAGTAAAAGGTAAGATTGATGAAAAAGCAAGAGTAAAACTCGAACAGGTTGTTACTTGGTTTCGATAGTGTTAAGGGCTGGGTTGAATGTTAAATATTGGGTTGGGCATAACCATTACTCTCTCTTTCCCCTCTGTCTATCTTTGGTTATTTATTTAATTAGATTGTACAAGTTAATTGTTAAATGGTTTCAAATGGGATTTGCCCTTTGGAGGCGATTTTTTCTTCTCTTCATTTATCTCTCGGTCTCTTTTTTTTTGCCTTCCTCGTCTATGATCACTGTTTTTTTAGCAGTCTGTATGTGTGGTGAGGCCCGTTGATAGTGGGTTGTTGAAGGAAAGGCAAAATGGACGCGGTGGGTGGTTTTATCTTCACTCTCTTTTCTTTCTTCCATAATAATGGTTATCATGTTAATGATATTGTCCTTTGAACTATCATTGAATCCCATTGCCTAGTGGCTATAGCATTTACCAGTTATTCATTTACAATTGTTATTCTTACAAAATACTCTTGAATCATTACGATTCTCATCATTAACATGTTTTGTTATGATTTGTTTCATTTTTTTGCTGCTCATCGATCCTCCATTTTTCAATGTAAACCCAAAATTGTTTCGTCTTTTTTTACATCGATTTATAGCCTTTACCTTTTCTGGTTCACTCTTTTAATGACTCCAATAAATTCAGTGTTTGCAGTCTATCATTATCATTACCAAGATTATCATTATGAAAATTATCATTTTTACCTTTTTTAAATGTTATTGAATGGGCGCGGAAATTATGTTGAGAATAACCTTTCAACATGATTTTTCACGATTTAACTCATTTTATGATATCTTGATTTTCTTGTTGACTTGTTTACCTTTACCTTTTATCATGAAATGTTATTGCAGCAAGAAAAACAAAACAATAATCTTAATGAATGATTCAATATTTATCTCAATTGAAGATTAGTTTTGCCTTTTTCATTTCCTTATATATTAAGATGAATAATGAGATAAACTACTTCATTTTTTTCATCAAACAATATAACTGATTAAGAAGCATTTTTAGGCCAAACTATCCTTGATTCAATTTTACACATTTTACCATTTTTCTACATGTAATTTCATCGTTCATTTGATCGACAGAATCTGACTCACTCTTCCTTATTATAACAATGAACTTTAATAATCTTGCAGTTGATTCAAACACTTTATCTTGATCATCTTTACTGTTTTTGTAGCTACTTTTCAATCTAATGGTTTTCATTTATCAAGATGGACATTGCGTGCTTAACATACACAGGAAATGATGTTACTCTATTGATCTAAATGTAGAGACAAGGGGAAAAAAGACTGAATATGATGATGAAGATGAAAAGTTACATTTAAAACAGTAAAGAGAGAGAGAGGAAAGTGAGTTACATATCTATTTATGGAATCCATTGCGAGTTATCTCAAGATAAATGCATTAAGAGTTAACATTTTGTCTAGAAATGCCTCAAAATTTATGGATATATTTTTATGTCAATGAGTTGTGTCTGTAATTTTTATGGAAAGCAGGAAAATTGATGACTGTTGGTTGATATAAAATTGACTCGACAATGAATTAGATGAACTTCAATCAAGATTGAAAAGTCAATGTCCTTAATCTTCTGTCTTTTTCATCCCTTTTCCCTCTCCTTCCACGCCCTGCTGTAAACACTGATACCTATCCATCTTTGTCTAACTCAGTCTTGTCCTCCTCCTCTCCTCATCTCATTCCCTAATCATCCTCATCATCGTCATCACCCTTCTTTAATCCTTTCCTATTTCCCATCCATTCCCTCGCTCTCTCTCTCTCTTGCGTGCAATATCATCCCAAAACAATGTATTAGACTAACCAGAAAATTTGAATTGAATCTAATTTTACAATCAACCCAATAAAGCCAACAATAAAATGGCCCAAACCACAAGCTTACAATGAACCAGAAAATGATGAGATATTTATACCTACTCTTTAAATAAAACCATATGTCTTTTCAAGGCATCAATCTTGTTACAACATCCATAATATCATCATTACAATCACTATTATAATATCACTATTATATTACTTACCTTTTATTAGTTATAAAAAGCAACATAATGTGCTCACCTAATTTGAGTAAAACCTAAATCGAATGTTTATCAACTCCTTAAAAGTGTTTCCCTAACATTGAATATAATTTTGGCGTATCATTTAAAACGTGAGTAAACATGGGCTCAATCCCACTTTATTATGATCCAGAGAGAGAAGCGAAGTGCAAAAAAGTGCGAAATAAGATTGATTATGAGAAATTTGCTTTCTTTTTTCTTTTGCTTCATGAAATGGTTATTAGTGGATTGGGTTGAAAATCAGGAGTCTCTCTGATTGAGTAACAAAAAATTGTTAAAAAACTAGCCAGGTCACAGTGGGGATTGAAATGAGGCTCCGCCCGAGAAATGGACGATTTTGTTGAGTTCAATGTCAGAAGTTTACAATTTTTGCCTGAGAAAATGCTGTGTAATCCCATTTAGAGTGACATCCTCTTGCTTTACTCTATCAGTCTCTCCCTCTTCATCTTCACCTTTCCTTTTCTTCCCATTGCATGACTTGTCACAGAATCTCGTACTTGCTTGTCATTCCATCACCTCCTCCTCCTCTCTCCCTTTTTCAAGACCTCTCATCCACATTACTGACTCATTCATTGAAAATTGAGAGGAAAAAGTGATCAACATGCTCTTCAAAATCTCTTTTTTTCTCTTCTTCTTCTTTGCTTTCTTACCTTTTCTTTAAAATCTCAAGCTTCTTTTTTTACCTTTTGTTATAAGAAGAACCTGTTTAACTTGTGCTTTAAGATGAGGACGAAAGATGAAGATAAGATTGAAGTGTTTTTTGGTCATCGATGAAAATCAATTGAAAATGTTCTTTTTCTTCTTTTCGCATTTTTAACCAACAAATTGTACTTTGACGATTTGTATTACAAGATTTTGATAAATCTTGACAATTTTGCTTTTTTTCTGTCCAATCGCCTTTTCCAGCCAGTTGTTGCACATTACATTGAAAGATGCAAAAGTAAATGTGAATTCACTTTATAACGTTAATTTCCCATTGAAATACTTCTAGCAAATAAAAGTGAATTGATTGAGGCCAACCACTTAGACATTATTTAACTAATTGACTATTCAGTTTGTTTGTTTTCATTGGGAAAAGTATAAGATCGAGTTTGTTTGCTCCAACCAGACAATCTATCGTTCACATCGTGATGATGATTTATTAATTGTTTTCATTTTTCTTTCTTCCAGATTGGAAAGCTGCAGGATCAAATTCCTATGGAACAAAATCAAGTATTTCCTTGATAACTTGTATGGTGATATTAATCACATTCTGCCTTTCAAGTTAATGTTTTTTTTTCATTCATTAAAATTATCATCACTTATAAAATTCACTCGTTATCGCTTATTCCATTATCGGACCTTCTATCCTAATTTCATTTCTCAAGAGCAAACCCAACCACAAAAGACAATTTAATAATATTCATATGATTCAATTTCAATCATCGCGTAAGAACATGAAAAATCGTAAAATCAAAGTCATGACATGAAAGGTTCATCAAATAATTTTAAATCGTTTGGAAGGAAAAGTTGAACAATTTATAAAAAAAAGATACATTTCGTTACATATTTTTGTCTATGGGTTAAGTATATTGTCAGGATATTTCATTATCTTACAGGCACATCTTGAGTAAATGATATTAAATATTTAATATAAATTGAAATTTACAATTTAATTGGACGGAGTATTATTTCTTTGGCTGTTGTAACCAATTGTCCTCGATAGTACTCGAGTTCATCCTGGTAAAGACAAAAATCAAAAACAAAAAGTTAGAAGCAGAAATTAAAATGTAAATTGAAGGAGAGACTTGAATAATTGATTAAATTGCAATTGATAGTCATTGGATTAAATTGTGAAGCCGACTGAAGCAACGGAAACCTTCTAATAGGATTAAATGTAATTGAGCTGATTAAAAAAACTGAGCATTTCTTAATTAAATTAATCATGTGCAATTGACTAACATTTTTAATGTGAAAAACAACATTGAGATGCCCAGATTCAATGGAAAGAGTGAAATTTGAGGAATCAGGATAAATTGATAACTGTGAGATTCTCAACGATTCTGTGTGTCTTTCATGCTATTAAGTTACTTTTCCCTAATCAAATTTGCAATCTATTGTAAACATAATCAAGTTGTAAGTGTAAATTACCTTTGCTTGGTCACTTGGAACGAATCTAAAGTTTCGGAAAATTTTGACCAAACATATTTTTATCTCCATGAAGGCAAACCTTGTCCCAATGCAGCTTCTTGGTCCATAAGCAAAAGGCAGGTAAGCAGTCAAGTTGTTTTCATCTTTAGATTCAGGCAAGAAACGTTCAGGTTTAAACTTTTCAGGTTCGGGAAAGTATTCAGGATCATGGTGCATTGCATGAACTGGAATGGTAATCAATTGTCCCGCTTTCAATTGGATACCACCGAGTTGACAGGGCTCTGCAGTGCGCCTTTCAACTCGAGGAACTGGCGGACAGAATCTCAAGATTTCCGAAACAACCGCATCAAGGTAGGGTAAACTTTTTATCTTATCCCAGTCTGAGCATTCTTCATCAGTCAGGGTTGACAATTCATCAATCAATTTCTCTTGAACCTCTTGATGCCGAGTAAGAGTATAAAGCAACATTGACAACGTGGTAGCCGTGGTATCATGGCCAGCAATCAGGAAAATCAATGCTTGATCAACAATCTCATCCAAAGTCAATTCTGTTGGATGAATGACAGAAAATTACAAGAAAATGATTAAAATTTTTTTTTTGCAAAAAAATAACAACTTCGAATGTGTTTTCAGTTTCAAGTTTAAAACCTCATTGATATCATATCTATTTTAGATATTTATTATATAATAACTCTTTGAAACCTGAATAGGAAACGGTTATTGAGGAAACTATTAACACGCGTCGATCATGAGTATTTATCATTTTCAAGTTCCTGGTAATGTTTGGTTTTCGTAAAAAAAATGTTCGAACTCACTTCTTTTTGCTAAATGTTCAGCTGCATCTGAATCAATTATTTCCGCATCTTGAAGTAACTTCACAAAGTCGACTCGATCTACCTGCAATTCGTGTCTCTTTGAGATTAGGTTGAGTATCAATTGACCGAAGTAGTTTAATGCCGAAGAGTCGAAAATGCTGAGATTAAAAAGAGATCCAATTGGAGCCATGGATGGACATTGAAAGGCTATCAATGATAACCAATTAATGTTGGTGTTGAACAGTTTTTTTGAGTTGGCGACCAGAGGGTTGTAAGGGTCACGTAAAGAGTCAACTTTGACACCGAAAGCACATGAGGAAAAGGTGTCAAGAGTAAATGAGAGTAGAAATGTTTTTACATCAATTGATTGGTTTTTAAGGGCAGCTTCACCAATGTTGTCAACCAAGGTGTCGACAGCTTCACTGATTTGACTTTGCATTCCTTTCAGTTTGGATGCGGTAAAGGTTGGACTGACTATGGACCGAACTCTCTTCCATTGTTCCAGTTTAAGTACAAATATACTTTTACCTCCAATTTGATTGATGCCACCATAAAACTGCACATTAAGATAATTACGATAGAAACAGATAAGCAAAGTTTCCATTTAATTTCATGAAACACACAATCATTCAATTATTTCAATCATCGGAAAAAAAAACATGGAAAAAAGCTTTTCATGAGAAGTCTCATCCCTTCAACAAGCTCTCCTGATCAAGGCTCATCGCACTGTGTTAAGGGTACACGCACCGACATTATGATTCACTAGTTCCTGGTACTTACTCTATGGTTTGGAAAAAGGTTGAATCTTTTAACCAGAATCTCTTTAACCAACTCGGCATCGCCACACATGAGGACAGGTTGAAGAAACTCATACATTCTGATAAAGGAAAGTTAAAGGTTTGTCATGACATTTTTGCTTTACAATTGAATTGATTTGTATTTACCCAACAACTCGTCCATATTTCTCGTAAGCCTGAGTATCGGATTCGTGGAAAGGTTTAGTCCAACGGTTCCATAAAGAGGCAACATCATTGGGTATTCCTTGACGCTGCCAATGAGTAAGCTTATAAATGAGCCAAGAAATGGCGGTTATAGCTATAAATAGCCAAAAGTTGACATCGTTTGATGCAAACGGTGAAGTTAACGAGGTTAAAAGAGTCATTTTGATGATTTTAAATTGACTCTGGTGGGCACAATTAGGCAAACAATTAATTTTATTAGAAAACAAAAGAAAAATTTGATTCCAATTTGGTTAAACCAGTAAAAAAAAGAAACTAAAAGAAACCAGAAAATGTGTTGTTTTGGTTAAAGTAGTTGGGTTACAGTAAAAACATATTGAAAATAGTCGAGTCTGGTTAATCCTTAGTTTGTCAACAGCGCAAGTGAAATTGATCAACACAATTAATGAGCTTGAATCAATTGACTTACAGATTATTAATAAACTCAATGATATAATTGACAATCATGATAATGATAATTACAGAGTGAAAATGAAAAAGAAGATGAATTTCATTGTATAAAGTCTAATCAGTTGATCAACATTTGCCTTCCCTTTTTGTTTCAATTGTTGATTGTAACACAGATTCAGTTTAATAAGAAACCATGAGAATCTTCTCAATGTTTTGTTAATGGCAATCAAGTTTCGTCTTTAAGATTCTTTTCGTCTTCATGATTTAAGTTGTAATTTGATATCAAAATATGAATTTCAATTTCAATTGTTTATCATTTTTATTGACCGACATTTTATTCAATAACAACTCGATTGGCAATGACTCCATTTTTTGATCAATTTTAACCTAAAAGTCAATCTTCATTTTGGGTTTTGTTTGGTAACCTTTTCAAGTGGATCCACTTGTTCAACTCAAATACTGATTAAAATATAACAATTAATTGATTGTTTTCTCATTATTATTGCTTGAACGTTTCTTTTATTTGATTAACCGATCATTGATCTTTAATAATTGTTACAGCTTTAAATTATTACCAAGCAAGTTTAATAGATTAATTGTAATACAAAAGCGTTTCAAGTTGTGCAGTACTTTTTTCAGGTTGGTTTGTTTGCCTTTTCATTACTTTTCAATATTGTCTTTGAATTTATAAATTCAATTTTAATCACAATCAAGAGATCTCGGTGTAAAATCTGTCTCCGATGAATGCTTGGAGGTCCTCTTGCCATTTGGAAAGGAAATATCTGAAAACGAAATTTTTCGGGTTCGAGTGCATAGTTAGAATAGGTAATCATTTTTTCTCTGAATTTTTTATTCTTTTTTTAATTTCAATGAACACTTTTGTTTTATTGTTATCCATTCAATTCTTACCTTAACATTATTTTGGCTCAAAAGATTCGCACAATGATCCATGTATTGCCTCAGATCTTGCTCCTGAAGGAAAGACAGAAAAGGTTTTTCAATGAATGACAAAAATGAACAAATGTTAATTTGGATGATAAAGGGACGCATAAAAGATTGATTTCGCTTGACACTCGAACAATTCATGTTTTCATTTTAAATTACAAGTAAAATATTAAAAGTATCAAAACATGGATATAAGCAACTAACCAGATACTCGAACACCAAGGTAAGAGTTTTATCAGTGTGTATGATATCGTGAAGTGTCACGATGTTATTGTGCTTCAATCCTCGTAGCAGAGAGACTTTGGTTGATTATATGTGAAAAGGTATCAATAAAAGAGAAAAGAATAGAGAGAAAAAGGTTTAGATATAAACAAAACGATGATACAGAATGAACGTGAATCAGATGAGGCCAGAACATAAAGCAGAGGGGAAAGGACAGAGAAATAAGTAAAGACAATAATGAGTTAAATAAACCAATAAGTTGAATTAAATGAGTAAAAAGACAACCGGATAAGTAGGACACGATTACAGTCTTAAGGTTTGACAAGAGCTACTTTTCAAGAAAAAAAAACTCAAAATGCTTTTCAACATTGACAAGATTATGGCTTTGATAAAATTGATACAATTGCACCAAAACAAGTAAATGCTATCATAAGTACAATGGGAAAAAAAGATTGAATCTTCAGCTACATTTTGCGTTCATTTTTGGTTCACAGACTTTACTAGAAGTTCAACAGACTTCATCTGATAATTTTAAACTTGGAAGCTGTGATAGCAAAAAAGCGCGAGTTAACAATTGAACTTAATCAAGGAACCAATCTGTTAATTGTTGGTTGTAAAACAAGACATTTAACAGGTTTTTCAATGATTATGAGAATTTGTTTGTTTTATCAAACAATTTGATGAAATTGTTTATTACCAACTTTGTAATCATGTAATCATCAGGAAGCAAGTTAATCTTCAAATGCTGTTGATATGCAAAACTATCAGTTTGTACTTACGATTAAACTGAAATGATAATATTCATCTTGAGACCAACGATTATCAATTTAATCGAAAAAATCTTTTTGATAATCATGAATGATTCAACTATCAATGTTCAAAACAAAATCATTTGAAAGTCAAATCTTTCAACTTGATTGGCGGACCTTTTACTAGCGATTACTCCATTAAAGATCGTTTGTCAAAAGCGTGATTTCGTTGTTCAAAGGTTTGTACATTTATCGTTTAATTGACTTTGATTACTTTGTTTATTCGTTGACATTTGATTAACCCCACTCTTAACCAGACTGATAATTCATTTTATGATGCTTTCATCTTATAAAATTATCCCTCACAAACTAATGTTAAATTGACTCGACAATCAAAGCAATGAAATAGTTCATTTTCATAATTAGACAAAAATTTGAGTTTAAAATATCGTTGAAATTAGCTTGCAGGCCTTTTGAGCCCGAATTCACGAAAAAAGCAAATCTTTGTCGATCATTAGTTTATGATTATTGTACAGCAAATTGGATTGACTGGCAAGTGTTGATCACGAAGATGATAAAGTTTATAATTAAAATTGATTTAATTTTAATAACTTTTCATGTTCTTCCAAGACATTTCAAGTGACATTTATTGCTCAAGCTGAGCAACGATACATGGTTTCAATCTTTACTTTCACCGTTAATCCAATAAGTTGATCAAGGTTGCCATTATCTTAATCTCAACATAAATCATGGTTATCATGAGAATCATATTAACAAGGTTACAGTTGGAACAATTGAAAATGAAAAGTTAAAACCAAAACGAATCATTGAATTGAACTGAAAAATTAAAAGTAATCAGTAATTCACAGAAAAAAGCTCTTGACAGGATTAAATGTAAATATATTTTTCATTGTTAATCAGATAAGATGATGATTTAAGTTGTATAAAGAGACACAAATACGAATAAAAAAGGGTTACTTTGTCATTCAGCATTACCATTAACCATTTATCCATATTATATTAACTTGTTAACCCTCAATGGAACCTCTCAAGTCTTGAAAAGCAAAGTAAAGATTATGATGATTTGTAACTTTCCAAACATGGTAATGTTTCCATGATTGTAACCTGAGAAGTTTCCGAAAACTTGAATAGTGTAAAATTGATGAAACAGTGTAAATGTTAACAAGAAATACAAAGTTGAATAATCAGGTAAAGAAAGGAAGAAAAAATGTTCCAATTCTTTATTCAATTTCTCATTTCATGATATCATGTATAATTATCATCACAGAATGTGAGTAAACAGTGAATGACGAAACTTGCCTTAGGGTTGAAGTGATGTTGATGATGCCACAAATTAAACACAGAATTTAATTTTTCTTTCATTTCTTTTTTTTCATTGGGTCGTAATAATTGCTCAAACTCAATACACTTTAATAATATTTCTCATCATTATTAGCCTTTAATCGTTTAGGAGAGTCTAAAGAAGATTAAATGTCTTTAAGGAGGAAAAGGTAAAGATGATGAGAATAATGATTACATTTGTATTGCGTGTGTAACCCATCTCATATTAATTATGATTAACACAGTTGTGTTAAATTGATAACCTTATTGACCTTGTGGGATAACCTTAAAGGTGATTTAATCAACAAATAACTCGAGAAACAATTGATCAACTTTTTTCGATTCAAGTCTTTTCCGTTTTTTAATCAAATTGTTATCAAACAATCATTGAGCGTACACAATGTCCTTTTCAATAAGAGCAACAATGAATCATGTTTTATCATCATAAAATCAGCTTTAACCGTCAAACGTTTACATCATAATCAATATCGATTTAATCAATTTCGCGTCAAAATAATAATGTAAATCCAATGAAATGACAGTTTAACTTGAGGTCGGTTAGGGCAGCTTTAGTGTTGAACTAGAATGGTGTTATCGGAAGGGAATCTTAGAGATCAAAGTAACGGTCGTTCAGTTTAGGCTACAATTGTGAAGATCACACTTTGTGAAAATGAGTGTTGAATGTTTTGGGTTCAAGTTTTGGTTAGTTTTAAGTGAATGTTTGATTTACATTTGGATGTTAGTCATCGTGAAATCATGAGTTTGCCTTGAAATTTCTTGCATAATTAAAGGATTGAAAGGATTCTTAAAATTTTGTTTTTAATTGAAATTTTAAACGCTAATCAAGAGTTTTAAGACTTTCAATTTTGATAAATTGTTGATTTAATCAAAAGAAAGTAAAGGTTTGGCTATTTCATTGATATTGATCAAAATGCGTTCAAATGATTCAAGAAATGTTATCATTTTAATCATGGCTTCAGCTTGAATCTCATCAAGTTTGAAGCTGAGTTTCAAAAAAAAATAACGAACCTTAAACTGTAATCTAAGGGAAAATTGTTAAGGTTGAATGAAATGTTGCACTTTAGCTTATCAACAAGCTAACATTGGTTCGTTTTGTAGGCTCAAAAGGTGAAATGAATGTTAATCTCTGTTCTCTGAATTAATTGAAATGATAATCGTTTTGGGTAAAAATGTAAAGAAACGCTTTAAAGCAAAAGCAAAACTTGAACCTCATTTTAGGCTCTTTTTTTGTTCGGGTGAATTGCTTCTGTTGTTACTTTGAATTTGCCTGTTTAACTGTTAACGTCCAAAATAAACACATAAATATGTTTGTTGGACGTTTTTTTGCTGCTTTTCCATCATGTTTTCATCCTCATCATTTGCAGCAACCAAAGAAGAGTAAGAAAAAACTGTGTAACTATGCTTTTCTCGGAAACAAAACAAGCCTATTTTCAAATGATATTTCGTGTAAGGTCATCATCCTTTGTAAAGTGAAAAAAGTCGAGTTTGTGGCAACATTTTTCAGATGAAAAGATCAGCAAGAGCATGATGATGTTTCAATAGAAGACAAAAAAAAGATGTGATTTACTGTTTCAAGATGAAAAGAAATATGAAAGAAAGAAAAGAATGAAAAGAAGAAAAAAAAGTTGATTCAATAGATGATGAGATTCATGTAACATGATTGCTTCAGAGCAAATTATGATGGATTGGGAGAGTTTCCCTTTTTTTCAAGTTTACTACTTTCTCATCAAATTAACACCTATTATCGTGCAATGATGATCAACATAAAGCCGACACTGAGCATTGTTCATGATGAAAGTGGAGAAGCTTCAACGATTCATTCAATTGGCAACATTTACCATTGTTTATCATCCATTGACTTTAGGCAAATTTGATTGCTAACCATTTAACCTTTAAGGTGATCCAACAGTTGACCTGTGCAGTTGCCGTGTTCAATCATCTTTTTTTACCCTCAAATGACCTTTCGCCAGTTAACTTGATATATATTTAAAGACGGGCCAAAGGTAAATGATGTAATTTGACAAATTTGTTTGACATTAATTTACTTTGCTTTTTAAAGCCGAGAAGATGAAGAAGTTGGCTAAAACTAAAAGGAAAAGCAATTTTAACGTTTTAAATGTTGACTTCATCTGCAAGTTCAACTTTTTTTTCCTGGCTTATCATCAACTTTATGCAAGGTAATCAGACTCGGAATTTAACCTTTAACCTTCCAGGTTTGGTGAGAAGAGTCAAAACGCTAGTTGGCCTTATCAAACATTGTGGACCATTTAATGAGAATGATGGTCAAGAGAAATGTAATTAACAGCAAGACAAACAGGGAAAAGATGAGCAAAGTTGACATTTTCAAATGCTTCTGATTAACTGCATTTTAACGCTTTGTACATTTAATTTTTATGCGTTGGTTGAACCTCTTTACCAACCTGACAAAGTCAAGGGTCTTGCATTAACTCACCTAATCTCTTGCCTCTTTATCTGGTAATTTATCTGCTTTTTTTCAATCAGATATATTCAAGCCAAAAGTGCAACTGATTTACTTTGTATCTTTGCCCAAGCAAATACACATCTTTATCCTCGCCATTCACCTCTTCATCTCACGATTTCATCAAAAACTATTGTTATTCCCATTGCTTATTGTTGTTCACCTCTTAATACTCTCATCACATTTGACTGGGAAAAGGTCCATACTTCAATTAAGTTATTTACTAATTGTTTCAATTAATCTGTAGGAATAGAGTTTAAAAGTTAAATTAAATTGAGTTACTTAACCAATTATTAGAATAAGGTTGGTAAGAAAAAGATGTTTTCAGCCTTAAAGGCATATTTCATTACAAAGTTACCAGAAAAAGAGGAAAACATTTGCAACTTTTGATCACTAATCAACTTGAAAAATCTTAACAAATCACAAATAAACATCTTCTTTTAACTTGAATTTTTCATTGTAAATTATCTGGTTAACAATCAACAAAGCAAATGATTAACGCATTCAAGTTAATTAGTTTTTTGTTAACCAGAAACAAATCAAGTTTAATGTTAAATGTTGCAGCAAATAAAAATGAAATAAAGTTTAATCTAACCGCCATCAAATTACAATTAAAATGCTTCAATAAAATGATGATCAAGACTTTAAATTAGTTAGTTAACAGGTTAAACAAAGAGTCAAAAACATATTGACTCGAGTCTGGTTAATCCTTAGTTTGTGAACACAATTAATGAGCTTGAATCAATTGACTATCATGATAAGGATGATGAGTGAAAATGAATTGTATGAAGTCTATCGATTGGCAATGAAACCATTTTTGATAAATTTTAACCTAAAAGTCAATCTTTATTTGGGTTTTGTTTGGTAACCTTTTCAAGTGGATCCACTTGTTCAACTCAAATACTGATTAAAATATAACAATTTATTGATTGTTTTCTCATAATTATTGCTTGAACGTTTCTTTTATTTGATTTACCGATCATTGATCTTTAATAATTGTTACAGCTTTAAATTATTACCAAGCAACTTTAATAGATTAATTGTAATACAAAAGCGTTTCAAGTTGTGCAGTACTTTTTTCAGGTTGGTTTGTTTGCCTTTTCATTACTTTTCAATATTGTCTTTGAATTTATAAATTCAATTTTAATCATTAAACCAATTACATTGATTATTAAATAAGCAAAATAATTTTGTTTCAAACAAATGAAATGGCAATCAAAAGTGAAATTGATTGTAAACATTTACAGTTTAAACGTAAAAATTGATGTCTCTTTTTTTTGAGGCTTTTTCTTGTCTTTTTATTTGTCATCATTGACGATCTTTGATGTTGCTGGAAATTAATTTTGGTTACAATTTGGTGAAATCAAAAAATAACATTAAAACTGGTAAAAGCTGCAAAAAGTTGCAGGAAAAATGAAGTATAAAATGAGAATATGATAATCTCTTGAAAAGTGGTGCATTCAGATAGTTAATGATGAAATGGAAAGTTCAAGTCACAATAAATCAGCTAAATTTGTTTTGTTGATTAGGATGGAATTTAATTGATTGTAGCAAGAGATAATTTAAATTTATTGAATTTACCATTCTTTGCAGATGAATTGTCGTCCTTCACTTTGAATTGTTGCGACTGTGACTGTGAGATTTTAATTTTACTATCCGATTGAGAGGTTTTAATGAATTTAGGTGTAGATGAATTGAAGCGTAATTTTATTCCCGGTATTGAAAGGATTGAATCAGTATCTTTTAATTCATGTACTTGTGGACCGAATGAATCAAAATACCTGTGCCTCATTGCGGCATCAGCTGTTATCCGAGAAGTTGGTTCGTACTGTAATTAATAAGAGATCAGGGAAAGAAGAAAACAATTGATTAATAAGGTTATCAGAATCAAGTAGCTAACAGAGTGAAATTGATTTGGGAAAAGCATTTCAACAATTTGATCAACAATTCAACTGTAAAGTCAACAACAACAATTTCGATTAAAATTTGTCGATCAATCGAAGTTATTTCAATTTGATCAAAATCTAGATTCTGAAGATTGAAAATTCATTAAAATCGTTGACTCATAAAAAATTGAAAACGATTACTAATCAAATAATGATCAACACTTTTAGATTATTGCAATTCACTTTTAAAAAATTTTGAAGTTCAAGAGTTCAAGTTTTCGCTCCTCAATAAATCAAGTTTTTGTTATTCAATGAATAATTAGCTCATGAAATAATCAAAGTCTAATTTGGTTAATGTAATGATTATATACGAACCTCTAAAAATTTGAAAAGCAGATCAAATCCATCGGCATCTAATCGACGGATTCTTTCCCCAAGAGATCTTTTATGATGAGAATACTTTATCCGCATGGAATCGGGTAATTCAATATTGGAGTTTACTTTAATATTTTGAAACAGTGAGTTCCATGTATCTTCACTTGGACTGCCCATTATTTTGAAAATTAAATTAAGCTGATGTTCAACATTATTACCCATAAACATGGGCTTGTCAGTAACCATTTCATGAAAGATACATCCAACTCCCCACATATCGATAGAGGTTGTATAATGTGTTGAACCTAAAAGGACGTCCGGTGGTCTATACCAAAGAGTTACCACTTCATTGGAGTAAGTTTTGGTTGGAACAGATTTTGCTCGCGCTAAACCGAAGTCGGCCAATTTAAGTTCACCTCTATCGTTGATTAAAAGATTTTGTGGCTTTAAATCTCGGTGTAAAATTTGTTTCCGATGAATGTATGAAAGTCCTCTTAATAGTTGGAAAAGAAAAATCTGAAAAGACGAAAATTGTTTTGGGTAATCAATTTTTTCTCTGCATTTTTTTATTCTTTTGTTAATTTGAATGAACACTTTTGTTTTATTGTTATCCATTCAATTCTTACCTTAACATTATTTTGGCTCAAAAGATTCGCACAATGATCCATGTATTGCCTCAGATCTTGCTCCTGAAGGAAAGACAGAAAAGGTTTTTCAATGAATGAGAAAAATGAACAAATGTTAATTTGGATGATAAAGGGACGCATAAAAGATTGATTTCGCTTGACACTCGAATAATTCATGTTTTCATTTTAAATTACAAGTAAATGATTAAAAGTATCAAAACATGGATATAAGCAACTAACCAGATACTCGAACACCAAGGTAAGAGTTTTATCAGTGTGTATGATATCGTGAAGTGTCACGATGTTATTGTGCTTCAATCCTCGTAGCAGAGAGACTTTGGTTGATTATATGTGAAAAGGTATCAATAAAAGAGAAAAGAATAGAGAGAAAAAGGTTTAGATATAAACAAAACGATGATACAGAATGAACGTGAATCAGATGAGGCCAGAACATAAAGCAGAGGGGAAAGGACAGAAAATGAGTAAAGACAATAATGAGTTAAATAAACCAATAAGTTGAATTGAATGAGTAAAAAGACAACCGGATAAGTAGGACACGATTACAGTCTTAAGGTTTGACAAGAGCTACTTTTCATGAAAAAAAACGCAAAATTGTTTTCAACATTGACAAGATTATGACTTTTAAATGTGATAAAGGTGATACAATCGTAGGTTTTGTTTGGCAACGAAAAGGGCCAAATACAGAATTGAATAGTTGAATAATTGGTTGGATAAAGGAAATTTCTTACCTTCTCTTATAGCAGTACAAGGTGTTCCCTCTTCATGTGCAAATCTAATCTCTTTGAGAGCAACCAAAGCACCATTTGCTCGGCTTTGTCCTTTATAAACAGTTGCATAGGTTCCTTCACCGAGTTTGGAGATTTTTAGGTAACTTTCTAATTTACCAAAACCTGGTTCACTCATTATAAAATATAAAATAAACAAGTAAATGACAAACAGATATAATACAAAAAAACAATAAACAAGATTTATAATAATAAAAATGTAATCACAGCTATCTTGTTCTTGTATAAGATATTACCAGCTGGTTAGCTGCACAGCCATCTGGTGAGACTTTTAGGCGACCCAAATAATCTAAAAGCATTCAATTTTAAACGTTATTTCATCTCTTTTCAACTGTTGGTTGTCATTTCAATTGAGTTTGCTGTTCAATTTTGACTGATTTGTGTAAACACATGGAAGCTAAAGAATTTTATGAAAAGGTTGGTTAAAAATGTAACGATTTGGTGAATGAATTTCAACAATTTGAACCAAATATGTTTAAGTAAATATCTAAAAGTGATTCTGGTTATTAGCTATTTATGGATGAAACCACTGGTTACCTTGCAAATCATGATACTTGAGTGATTATTAATTGGATATGAATTCGTGTCTTGTCTTTATTGTGCCATATGACATGACAGAAGTTGACTTTTGATGAACATCATCGGGTTATTTTGCATTATTATTGTGACAAGTAACTGATTAAATCGATATTGATTATGATGTTTGACGGTTAAAGCTGATTGCGATGATAAAACATTCATTGTTGCTCGCATTCAAATGGACATTATTCAATGTGTACAATGATTGACTCTTGTTTGATGATAACAATTTGATAAAAAGAAAAGCGGAAAAGAATTGATAAATGAAAAGTAATTGATTCTGATAACATTTTCCAGAAAAACAAACATCACAAAGAAACAGTTTAATCTTATTTTTCCAATCAAATGAGGAAAAAAAATTCCAAAATTTTTCAACTTTCGTTTCCTCACTTAAATCATGAATTAATTTTACAGCAACTCACATAAGAAGCATTTAAAAATAGAATCGATCAAATTTCAATAATTTGGTAAATAAATGCAAACAATCGTTTCGCATTTCAAGATCTTTTGTTTTTCTGGTTCTTTGTAAGGAAAGCTCTGGTTCATTCATTTATTTAGCTTGATATTTATGTTGATGTTACTGGCTTAAGAATCGGAAGTTATCATGATTTGAGTGATGCTACTGGCACAATGTTTCCGTTCTGTGAAGCATATGATTGGGACTAAAGAATCATGAATTTTTGATGTTATTAACTGATGAGTTCAATACTAGAAAAGTAAAAATGAAAGAATCTGGTTTTCACCCAAATTTTTGGGCTAAAGGTTACATTTGAAATCTCAATTTTCCGATACTTTAGCAGCTTCAGAAGCAAACCTTTCCGATCACCTTTCAGAAACTGTTATCAAACGATTATCACGATCAGTAATTGATGATTGTAGTTGATTCTGATAACATTTAAAGCACTTAATTACTGTTGAGATCCATTTTCACAACCTAAAGACTCGAGTCAAAGTTCAGTTTGTTTTTACTCAAATGTCATCGGATTATTTTGCATTATTATTGTACCAAGCAATTGATTAAACATGAAGCAACAGATGATTCATCGCATGAGACAATATTGTAAGTTGATTTCCTGGGAAATCTCGAGATGTTTTGATAAAAGTAAAAGTTTTTTGCTCATTTTTTGAACAACTTCAACATTTACTCAACAGTCTAACAGCTTGGATGATTCAATATCGCGTCATCAATTTTAGCTTTTTTTATGCTTATTTGAGATGGACGTCAAAAGGCCCACTGATCACAATGGCAACCTCTTTCGATGACTAATATTTATTCAATCATAATTCAAAGTCCATCTCAATTTATCAGCTCAATCAAAGCGTCAACCGACCGTCCATTTTTATACCGGATCACCTTTGACACACTAACCATGGTGACAACAATTATGACTAGAGTTGATTTGATGCTAATAAACATTGTGAGGCATGAAAAGCACGAAACATTTTATGAGTCAACCAAAAATATATTGTTTAACCATTCAAGTTTGTTAGCTTCATTCACTTGAATGATTATAAAAAAAGAGCTCATTTTGAGCCCAAAAAAGCTGTTTATTTTGCTGTTCAAAGATGTAATACTTTTTTTTAACAAGAAGCTGAATAAACTTTAGCTGTAAGGTAAACCTTGTGATGCCAACTGTTAAGCGTATCAAGTCATCTAGTCCTGGGCTTTGGGTAAAAATATATCGATAATCATTTGTCCATTTTGTGCTTGTTGCACGATAAATCACTTGAAACTAAGAGGCCAATGAGGCGTGTAAATGGTTTCCCTCGGCCCATTGGAACCACTAAACCAGTGGCGATCAAGATGATGAGCTAGCTCAAGATAACCTTAAAGAAGGGAAAACCTTATTCACCATCTTTAACATCATCTCCTAACCATCATCTCCTTACCTAGTTAATAGTTGATCATGATTAAGGTCCAAACATTTTTAATTAATAGCTCTACTTGCATTTTGTGGTGAAAAAAAAGAAGTCGAAGATGAAAGTTGAAACAAAGTTTTCATCTTTTCTTCATCTCTAGTCTTTCAAACAACTTATCAAAACCCTTAATTGTTGTCCATTGATGAAGCTTATTAAACGTTTATCATTTGAGAAATATTAATAGGCAGTTAGTGAAGGAAAAAGTTTATCAGAAGGAAAATAAATGACAGATTCAGTAGAGATGATGAGGATGAAAAATCGTGTTAAATCAGGTAAGACGATGATGATGCAGAGAGAAGGTAATTGATGAACATTTGGGAGGAGGAAAAGATGAAAATATTAAAAAGATGAGTTGTTTACTCAGAAAATGGAAAAGAAGAAATTTCATGGAGAAAAAGGTAAAAGTTATTTTGAATAATAAAATATGATAACAATAAAGATTAAGTTTATTATTTTCATGGTTACCCTAATATTTACCCGAATGTGATCCGCCCAATGAAATGAATTGCAACGTTTGTACGCTCATTTCATCGCCTTGAGCATTGGGTTCAGGATTATCATTATTCACCTCAAGATTATCATTATTGAGCTAAAACCTGTTCATCATCAAAAAATATTGTAAAATCAGGTTAACATTGTTACAAGGGTTTCAATTTCTTCATGGGTTTGGTTTTTTTTGTTTGAGCTTTTTTTCACCCAAAATTTGCTCCTTTTGTAACAGATAACTTTAATTGGTTTGAAAGTCTCTTGAGTCTAATGGAGCAAAATTTCAATATTTTGTTTTCACATTAAATTCACTTTTAAAATTGTTGATTAATTTTTCCGTTGATTGTGTTAATTGTTCACTTGTTTTTGTTTTCGTCTCAGAGTGTGCCTTAAGTGTGCCTCAGCTTCAACAATTAGCATACAGAAATCATTAACTGTTATAAATTAAGTTATTAATTAACAATTATTTTAATTTTGAAAACGATGAATAGCAATGGTTACAGGAAAGCTTTACGAGTGAGGTAATTGTTATTTACATTTTAAAGTGATTAATGCAATCGAGTTTATCCGGTTGATCGTGGTCTCATCTCAATATCATTCAACTGACTCGATGAAAGTTCTGGCTTCTGGTGGTCAGTTTCGATGATATAATTGACCCTAATAAACATGAGTTTTGATCAAAACTGTGTATGAAGGTTTTGAATCAATACTCAAAGCATGACCTAAAAGCTTGTCACTAAATAAGTTTCACTTTGTTAAACAATAAAGTTATTGTTAATAATTTTCAGATTCAACTATTGAATGATCAAAGAAGGATATCAAAAATGATCTAAGCTCAGAATTTTTTCAATCATATTTTTGGTGTTCTGAATTTAGTTGTGCTCAGAAGAATCAGCTTGCTTTAAAACCTATTAGTTGTTCAGCAATTGGAATATCTATGATAAATACAATGAAGTTTGAATCAATGTCTCTTCGGCAGGTTGCTTCTCTAGTCATTGTCTGACAATGTTTGAAAAACTGATTGACGACAAATTTTTCAGGTCAAAGTTTAGTTCAGTCCATCTTGAAAAATTATCGGTTCATTTGAAATTATTATTGTGATAATAAATTGAACTTGAGACTAATATGAATAATTGGTGGCTTAGTCGTGAAAATGTTGCTTTATAAGCTTTCCATTAATAGCATTATTATCACTAGTTTAATGACAGTTTATTCAGAGACTTGACTGTTCCGAGAGGCATTAGTGATCGGGTTATTTTCATTGTATTTTGTATTACATTTAAGTTGAAGCAACTTACAGCTTACTTTTTAGTGATAAGTAAAAATTTAATCTGATGAGTTGCATGACTCGAAACATTATCGATTAATTTTGAGCAAGAAACTGATATCAACTGTCCAAGTGCTTAAAAAATGATCATTAATTGGTGACTAGAATTGAGTTGATCAATATTACCTTGCCCTTTGAATACTCAAGACTGTTCCAACAAGCTGTTAAGACTGTAATTTGAGTGAAAACAGTCATTGGGTTGTCTCAAATCTTTCCTTGCTTTTAAAGTAACCAAACCCAAAAATTCCTGTATTGATCATAAGGTTATTTATCATTTTATTCAAAAGGTAATGACATAAAGATGTAAAGTTGCGTATAATCATTGGAATAATTTTTAACCATCAATTTGATAGCAAAAGTTAATCCAACTGTATTGATCTGAATGGTGCATAATCATGTAATCATTTGATTCCAATAAACATTTCACATGTATTACCAGAACCGCACTTGAAACGGTCAATTATTGGTAAAGACGGAAAAGTAGTTAACAAAATGGTCTGTAAAGATTGAAAATAAACTTGAATAATTCCCAATAATCACCTTTAATCATAATCATCAACATCAGAAGCTTTAATCTCTCCATGAGTTATTCCATAATCAAGTCAATCAAGTCTACAAAAAACGTTTCAATTGAAAAGCTAACCACTGGTTAAGTTGATCATTTTTAAGGATAAACTTTTTTCTTCTCATTTTACAGTTTTATTTTCAATGCTACACTTGGCTTTATCATCAACATCACAAGGCAACACACAGCAGGTAAACTGAATCACTAGAAGTTGATAACTTGCCCTTTGACCTCGGGTTCCATATGCTTTCCCAAAAACTGGTAATACTTGATACAAATAATTGAACCTGAAGACAACAATGAAGAAGAAAAAATAGTTTAAAGATAAACTCAATGGAACGGAAACTCGCGATTCCATCAACAAGTGCAACTTATTGTCCAAATTACATTTGCAATCTAAATGATAATCGCTGACCATTGACCTTAGAGGATCCATCTTGTCCAACCTTTTTTTGCTTCATTTGGGCTTTCACCAGTAACCACGCAAATTAGAAGTCAATAGTTGAATCTAAATAATAAGATGATAAAGATAACTGGAGAGTGTGATGATAGTGTATAATTGAAGAGACTAGTGACATTTTATCATTTCAATTGAATAATGAATGAAACTCAAGTTATCATGATAACACTCACACATCTTGTGCATCTTATTATGATGATAATAAACGAAATAATAACCTAACTCAACATGAGATCGCCATTGAACCTTATTATGCTCTGTGTGGGCTTGAGGATGGGAAGAGATGAAAAATGGTTTCAACTCAACTGGTCTACATTTTTCAACCTTTAACCCAGGTAGAGATGAAAAAAGGTATCATTCTGTTTTCACATAACTTGCAGAATAATTTCAACTTCATCTTTTTTTGCCTTTTCTTTGTTTCTCCTTTCATTGTGCAAACAAGGTAAACACAAAGTGTTAAAAAATAGACATTTCATGTTGATTCACTTGAAGTTTGTTTGAGATTAAATTAGTTGCTCAAGTAATCATTTACTTTCCCATCTTTACCTTTGATCATTATTTACACCTTTTTTTGCACTCTTCTTCGAGTAAGAGGTTTGACCTGATATAATTGAAGATGAACACCATGTAACAAGACGAACCAATCAACCTGAGAAAATTGTGATTCACCTTGATGGTCACTTTGCTTTTTGTTACCTTTGTTAGTCAATTGTTAACCTTTTTTTGTTGTCAGTGTATTTGTATTGTTATCGTGATTGGGTTGAATATGGTGATGAATATGAACGAATGATGAGATAAAAATAATGTGTACTGTTGAATGGCGTGGGTTGACATGTAAATAGACTTTAACTTCATATTGTTGCTCTTTTCATTTGTTTACCTGTTTTTCATTCAATTAATTATTACCTTATTTTTTGACCCTTTTTAACCAACAATTCAAGGTCAGACCTTGATATTGAGTAAAACATTGTTTACTCGGAAGTTGAGCTTGATAAGGTTCATTGTTGTCAACCAATGTGATAGCCTTTCAGTTGAGTGACACAAGGAAATTGCAATCAAATGAAAGCCACAAAAGTTTAACTGAATGGTGATTAAATTGATCAATTAAATGTTCTAAACACTGAATTCTATTCATTTTGCATTCATATTGTTCCAAGTAGACTGATGATATTTAACAATATTGACTTTTCACAGGCTGCTAACCACTGAAGATCATTTTATCTTTTCGCATTTCCATCACAAGAAGATGAATTTGCATAGTGAAATGATTGAGTGATGAGTTATCAATTTATAAATTACTGACCAGTTAACTGATTCTTTTCATGCGAAGGAGTGATTGAAAGTGGAAAATATTGTTCTTCTGTTGTCCAGCGGATAATACAGGGAAATCAGCATTATCCTTCTGATTACTAATGGCTAGGCTTTCATTTGTAAAATTACTCGATGAATGACAGCTTACTTGAAGGTTCAATGGACTGTTCATTGTAACTAGTGTGCTTTTTCAAACTCTTCATGGTCCAAATAGACTCATCAAGTGAACTTCTGTGTTCATTAATGGTGAGTGTTTATGCTGTTGAATAATTTTCCAAATAACACTCAACAATTGTGATAGAAACTCACATTGAGAATTTCAGGAAAAATCATATTCCAATCATTCTACCAATGAAACTGTTTCTTGTCACAGTAATATTGTCTTGTTGGTCCAGCATTTCGACAACCTTTCAATAAAGTTTAACGACGACTCATAGTTTTGCAGGTTAAATTGTTTTTAGCACCCAGACTTAAGATTGTTCACAATCTGAAATCAGTTTCAGTTTCACTCAACATTTCCAGCAATCCAAATCAATAAGGTTTTTGATCTTTCAGTTTCTCAATGTTGAAGCTTAAATCTTCACAATCTTGAGCTTTCTATTGATTTCACGATCATTAACTTTACAGACAAAAAACGATTGTTTTCAATTAAAACTCTGAAAACAATTCAATATCAGGATCGATGAATCTATTGATATTTCAGATGAAACTACTTCTGACTAATGAAAATCATTACAAGGTATCAACTACCTAAACCTAGAACTCAGTGGGTTTCAACCCAAATGGTTAAATTGTCTTCTATCAGAATAATCATGCAAAACGTTAACCTTTCCAAGAACTTGAAAAAATGTAAATCAACTTTGAACAATTGCTATTATTGAGTGAATATTTTTTCTGGTTCATATTTTCCATCCACTGGCTCATTGTGAATTTTGCTTCCTTACATCATGATTATCATTGGCAGAACACTTCTGGTTAATTTGGCGAAACAATAATTAAACAAATTTCAAGAAAATTTCTATTCTAACAGATAAATTAATCTTTTTCATGGTCAATTTAGCAAAGGGTAATTTACTTGATGATCATCTCTTCACAAGAAATGATCCTTTCTTCAACAGCCAATGTTTACCAGTTTCAAGACCACAGAGGAAGATGCAGTTTGTATGCAGTGAAAACCAATGAATCAACAATTAACAATTGAGGTATAATTCAATTAATTAACACATTCATTGAACTTTATTCTTATTAATTAAAGCGTTTCCTGTTTTACCAGCTTTCATGTTCACTATCATCATCAACAAATCTTGTAACTTTTCATCATTAACAGTCAACAAGTATCTATCAAACAATTGTTTCCTGTTCAACCATGTTCATTCAATAATCAAATTAAATTGATAATCTAACTGATCACTCAACTCGATGTTAATGAACGCGACCGAGAAACAAAAAACAAAAATACTCAACTTTTTTAATTCATTTAGCTTTTACCAATTAATTGTTGAAAAGCCAACCATTTAGTAATCAATTATTGTCCAGTTAATTATAGATATCGATATAATTGAAGCTCAAATTTGCTCTTTAATCAATCATTAAAGATTGATTATAATGATTACAAAGTTTAACCAAAGTTAATTAGATTTGGTCAAAGTAAAGTTTAAAACATTCATTGAGCTTGAACAATACAAAGTTAACAATGATGAAGACGGGAAAGAGGCTCTCATGGTTGTTGCTTTTAATGGGTTAAGACTGAGTTGCTCAAGTCAAAAGGCTAATGTCTCTTGGCTAACCAGGAAAGTGATCAAAATAGTTGAAGACGATGATGAAGACGATGATGAAAGTAATGGCGAGGACGTGAGTGTAACCTTTGAATCTATTTTGATGAGAATCGGTGAAAGTATGTTTTGAGCTTTAAACTGGAAACCAGCTTTTTCTCATCTTTCTTCTTCTTCTTCTTCTTCTTCACCATCATCATCTTCATTGTTCAACTGTTAAACACAATTCTGTTCAAACCGGTGGCAACTTCAACACACATACAGAAACACTTTTCTTGCCTAAGGGTAAAGATTGTGGTAAGCACAAGTAAATAATAACAATGATGATGATAATAATAACAGCAATAATAATGGATGGACGAATGTTGTGAATTGGGTTTTACCAATTCAGACTGTCCAGTTGCCGTTGTTGTCACCGTTTGCTGTTGGCCAACAAAAGAAAATTGAAATTTTTCTTCAAGCAAAAGAGCGACCAAGAAAAGAGTAAAGGTAAAAAGGTTAGAAAAAGGTAAAATTTTCTTTCTTCTTCTTGCCTTTTCTTCTTCCAACAAACCAAATTCAAACTGATTATAACCTTTATCATCTTCATCCTCGTCCTCTTCCTTTGCGGAAACTGAGTCTTAATATTGGCTTATACCTTTGCAGAGCGCAAAATAGATCACATTTTGACCCATTTTCAATTTAACACTCGCCATCATTGGTTAATAACAATCCTTTTTCACTTTGGTTTTACATCTTAATCTTGTCGCTTCCGACCATTCATCTTTGTCCCAACATTTGGAACCAAATTTTATGCCAAATTGTCAGTGTTTACAGTTAATTGTAATTGACTTTTACTTCAAACATTTTTCCAAATCAAAACTTTCGCT
The DNA here is from genome assembly GCF_039701765.1 of Tetranychus urticae. Classification (NCBI taxonomy): domain Eukaryota; kingdom Metazoa; phylum Arthropoda; class Arachnida; order Trombidiformes; family Tetranychidae; genus Tetranychus; species Tetranychus urticae. Next base: position 14,237,064 of record NC_142958.1, on the reverse strand, counting down.
GTTTAACCATTCAATCTCAAGTGGTTTATTAAGATATTCAAGTTTATTTTTTTTAACCATTCGTTTGATTCCAATTGTTGCCTTATTCAAGTTTACCTTTTTTTATACTAAACACAAACGACTAAACCCAATGTTACCTTTACTCAGCATGAGCCTTTGAACTCATGAATCCGTGAATTAAACTCATTTCCAACAGAGTCTTTTTAACGTTTGAATCAATTTCCAATTGACTGATGCTTCAAATTTTTCCATTTTTTTCTGCTTTCAAACAACAAATCACCAATCCTTTTCGTGACTTGCTACTTCAATTGAAAACCTTTTCTCATGATAAATCATCTTCATCCTCATCTTTATCTTGATAATCACCATCATCATCAAGAGCATCATCATCATCATCATCAATAAAATCGCGCAATAAAAATGGTGAAAAATATATGATCAGATGATTGTTTAGAGAAGAAAGTAAATTGAAAAAAAATTGCACAAATTGATTGTCCAATAACCATTCAATGATTCAATATTGAAGACTATCATTTGCACCATTTCAATCTTTACCATGTTACCTTTATGAACTCACCCAAGGTTCACCAAGTGAAAGGCAACTTGAATAACCCAAGACTTGTTGTCTATCTTCTGTCTCTCATCATCCCACCCTGATCATTGAGGTTAATTGTTGCCTTGTTTCGCGATTAAATGAAAGTCTTTTTGCTGGTTAATAAACAATGAGGCCTTGTGAGTTTTGCATTACTATTTATTGTTTAAGGCCAATCATTTGATGAGAAGCAAGCGGATGATGATGATGAAAAGGGATAGACTTGATCCTCTACTCCCTCACATTGTAAGGTCAACAAACTTGTTGAATATCAAAGTGAGTTGAGCAAAAGCTTTAACGAGTGAAAATAATAATAAAAGTAAAGACAAAATGAAAAAAAAGAACCTAAAAAACCAGAAAAACCACAAAAATAACTTTTTTTCTTCTCTTTTATTTTCACTTTTCCTAATATTGAGGTTCATCAAAGTGAAGCTGCAAAAATTGAATTAACTTTACAATTGTCAGAGAAAATTTGATTACACTTTAAACAAAAAAACAAATTGCCAACCAAATTGTCTCAACATGAAAAAGCAACTTGCATGGACTTGGAAACTTGAGCTTTTTGAACTCGAATTTGGAATGAACGAAATGAGAAAACAATTCAATTGATTGCTGATTGTTTATATTGATGGGTGGATGACGATAAGATGTATTGATTGGAATTAGAAAATTATTTACAATTTTCTTCTCGTCTATTTGTCTTGACGATTCCCTGTTAAGTTTAACCATTAATCAGCTACTGAATCGTGAAATGTGTAAATGAAAGCTTCTTAAGAAGTGCTTTTCACTTGATAAACATTTCTTCTCGTTAACCTTACAGTCCAAGTTATTTGGTAAAGGTAAACAAGGTAAAGAGGAAAAAGGTAAAAGAAGTGAAAAAAGGAACGAAAAAAAGTGTTACAATCACGCAAAGGTAAACTTTGGGTCAACTGATTGTTTGAACATGAAATTACATCTTCATTTACACCAAACAACAACAAGAGTCTAATTAGATAATCACAGCTTGAGAATTTCAACTTTAAATCAACTTTTCAATAGACCAAAGTTGCCGTTGTTCAAAAGGTAAAAAGATGTTTGACTTTTGCAAAGAAATTCATTTTCTTGCAAACAATTCTTGACTTTTCTTCTTCTTCTTCTTCTGCAAACTTCATTTCTATTTTGCCTGCAATAATACAAATCCATTAATCATGTGAAAGTAAACAGAATATAAAAATACTAGAAAATCAAAATATCGTTCCAATATACAAATAGTTAGTAATAATGTTTATGCTTCGTTTTGTTGGCGAAAAGGTAATAAAACAAAATCCATCAACACAGTTTTAACCTTTTTTCACTTCTTCTTCTTGTTGTTCTCAACTTTCAAATTACCGTTTGGTTCCTTTAATCCATTCAGATTAGGATTGTTGATCATGATGAGAGGTTGAATGTGATGATAATTTATAAGATGCCTTTTTTAACTGGAAAAAAGAGTAAAAAAGTTAATTAGTAAATCAACGCCAAGAAGGTTATAATCACTTCTAATGGTTGAATATGATTAACTTTACCTCCTTTGGTTTGGGTAACCTTTAAATGGACTGCATCAGTGAACTTGTTATGTCTCTGATAACTTGTCATCTCTCTTTGTTATTTTTGCTTTAAAGCTTTACTTTTAACGCCCAAACTGTAAGATAATCATAATAATAATCATCATTCTTATAATTTCAGCTTATTTAACAGCGTTCAAACCACTTGGCCATTGGTTTTTTTACCCCAAAAAATCATTATTTAATGCTTAAGAAATCATAAAAAAAGTATAAGAAAAGAGCACAAACCAACCCAATCACCCTTAAGCAGATTTTCTTGGCGTTGTTTCAAGGTTTTATGCCTTTTCCTCATCATCATCATCATCTTTGGAGTAAGAGAGTGCAAGATGAGTTATTTCATTGAGAAGAGCAAAAAACATGGAATAAGATGCAGAAAAGGAAGAGAAGAGAGCTGAAGAAGAAGAAGAAGAAGAAGGAGATTGAACTTTTCACGGGCAATATTTTTACTCTCTTTTAAGCTAAATTTTGGGTGGGTTATGGCGATAGTTTTAGCGTATTTTTTGATGCGTAAAGAACGCGACATTGATGAAGATAGAGGCGCAAGAAGAAAAGGAAGAGAATAGAGAGGTGAGGAAGATAAGAGTTGAATTACTTGGAGTAATTATTAAGAAGATAATAATGATGATCAGGACAGAGACTAGGAACAATTTGATTTCATTAATAGCATTGGGATGATCTTTGAAGATGATGGTGAAGAGAATGAGGAGAATGAGAATGATCATTTTACTCCCACGGAGGTGAAAGAGAAGACTAAGAATGATGATGATGAAATTAGAGATGAAAATGAAGATGAAAATAAACATGAAAATAAAAATGAAGAAAAGTATTCAACGTGAAAAAAGGTCTCACTGTTTGTTACATTTGATGGGACAAAGTGAGTCGCTTAGCTTGAATGGCTAATGTCTTTTGGCTAACATTGAAAATCATCACACAATGATCATTATGACGATGAGGTTGATGATGACGAAGATGGTAATGGAGATGATGATGAGGAGGATGAGAATAATGAAATTAGAGATGAAAATGAGGATGAAAATAAAAATGAAAATGATAACAAAAATGAAGATTTCAATGAAAGGATTCAACGTGAAAAAAGGTCTCACAGTGTGTTGAATCTGATGGGACAAGGTAAGCCTCTTAGGTTGGAGTCTAATGTTTTTTGTGTAACATTGAAAATGATCATTATGATTATTATGACGATGATGTTGATTATGATGAAGACGGTTATGAAGATGAGGATGAGGAGGACGACAAGGAGGATGAAAATAGAGAGCAAAATGAGAGCAAAAATGAAGATGAAAATGAAAGGATTCCCCGTAAAAAAAGGTCTCACTGTTTGTTACATTTGATGGGACAAAGTGCATCTCTTGGGTTGAAGTCTAATGTCTTTTGGGTAACATTGAAAATGAATACAATGATCATTATGATCATTATGACGATTAGTATGATGATATTCATTAGTTTCAGTGATTGAATTGCAACAATTAAATTCTTTTCTTTAATCAATGTTTATCTTTAAAACTTATTTACCCCTTTTAATGATGTTTACCTTATTTTATCATTTCAAATTACTTTTAATTGAGAAACAGTTTTCTTATCAATTGATAATGACTGCAACAATTAAACTTCGTAAACAAGCTTTGATAATTGTTGTTTTTTCTCATTTTTCAAATCACAATTTCCTTTCAAACACATCAATCTAAATGGTTAATCAACTTTTCCAATTTCATTTTGTAATTGATATTTAGCTAATTGTTTCACTTAGGTTATTTGATCAAATCATTTTGAAATGCGATTTCATTTCAATCAATATTTCTCTTCTTCTTTTTTCTTCTCATCAATTTATTCTCACTTGATAAGCATTTTTTTTATTACTTTAATGGTTGACTTTTTCAAACTAAAATTATGACAACTCAATTCCACTCATTGAAATTACATGATAAAGTAAAATATTTTGCAGGTTGGGCATTTAATTACATTGTATGAACATTGAGTGAGTTTGTAAATGTCAATGTTAACTGTTGAATTGACTTTAAAATTGTAAATCAACAGACATTTTTAAGCTAATCAATCACAACTCAAACAAATCACAAGCAAATTCAACCATTTAAAGTATTATCAGTTGAGGTTAAAGAGCAAAATAAAGTTTATCAAATTAAGTTAATTACGCTAAAACCCAAGCTAATAATACTGTCCAAAATGGTGGTTAAACATGAATCAAATGAGATACTTTAACAAGTTGCATGCATTGAAACATGCAATACAAATGGCAGGTAATCATGAAGATTATCCGTAAGTTGATTAATAGTAATGAACAGTGTTTACAATGTAAAGTCAAAATAGACTGGACAAAAGAGAAGGCAAAAAAAGAGATATTTTCTTTGTTCAATTTCCATTCTCTTTTTGTTCAATTATTCAATGAAATTCATGGTTACAGACATTTAATATTTTGCCTTTGCTTTCGCTCAGATTTAATCATGAAAATTGTCTCATTTTAAAAGGCAAACAAACGGATAATTCACTTGAAATCATGAGTTATATGGTTGACAAAGATCCCATGAGAAGTAACTCATATTCATCTTCATTTTTAAGTTAATTTCCTTCTCCTGCCTCATCATCATTATTCAGTTTCAGTTTTTGTTTTCATCTTCAACTCGACTCTCCAACTACAATTAACTTTCATCTCATTGTAAACCTTTTGTGTTCACAAAACCCAAACATAAATGACAACTCTTGGTATAACCAGGAAAAGCTCAGCATTTGATGCCAAAAATATCTCTTCATCTTGATTCTCATTTTTCCTCTAATTTTTGGAGAAAATTTTCCTCCATTTTCCATTATTTAAAAACATTGAGAACAAAAAAATCAGGTAAAAATGTTGAGTGTCAATCCTGACAACCTCTTAATCTGATTGATTACAATTGAAACACTTTGATTCGTTGAACTTGAATCTAATCAAATTCTCATGGTACTTAATGTGGACACTAATTGTGCACAATCAGTCAAAAGATGAATCGATTTAAAAGATAACTTTTCTTGCTTTTATCGTCAGTATCAATACCTCAAAGGCTAATGTTTTATTGATCAAAGATCATCTTTGATATATTAGATTCATTATTATTTTAAGTCACAATCAACAATTAATTTACTTGTTTTGTCTTAGGTGTGGTTGCTGTTTAATTAGATTAAAAGGACGCCAAGCTAATTACATTATTCATTTTAATTGTAATATAATTATCATCCTTTTTTAATAGTAATTCATTGGAAATGGTAAACCCTAAAGGTTATTTGATAGTCAGCTTTTCTGGTTACAGCATTTTTCACATTCAAATGGCTTCAACTTGCGCTTTGTTTCTTTGGTTTTACCACTTATTGTTACATTGGCTATTTATTTCATTGGTGTCAGATTAATGACCTTTAATGGCTGATTAATTGTAATAATGATCACAATTTGACAGGAGACTGTAAAATTGTAATGATTAATGAGTCTGATTATCGGCTCTTTGAGAGGTTTCATGAAAAAACCTTTTTGTCTTCAATTTTCACCAACTTAATCCAATGTAAATACATATCAATATTGTATTTGTGTATTAAAATTGTATTATTAATTGTTATTAAACCTTGAACTTGATTGTAATACGCAAAAAAGGATCAACAGGCATTGGACAGTTACTCTGTAAATATTAACTCAAACCTAATGTGGACAAAATGTTTCCCTTTTTTGTGTGTGTTTACTCGTCTGTTGATTTAGTTAATAAGGTTGATCAAAGGTTGTTGTATTGTTATTACCATTGAACCTCTCAATAATGATTAAAATGTGCACCAGTGAAGGTTGAATTTGATTGATAACATGATAATCATGAGCAAGTAAATTGATAATTGGTAATTGAATATTAAATTCCGGAGTAATAACATAGTGAACTTGAATGGGTAAAAAAAGGGATAAATATATTCAATTATTTTCTTCCTTTTTTTGGGGTAAAGTAGGTTTTAGTTGTTATCATTATATCAATTTAAATTGATATTTAGGGAAATAATGGAAATCATAAAAAGAACGGAAATTATCTGTTGAACAGCATGGGAACAGTATTTGAATGATTGATTGATTGATTTACTTGTTCAATAAACTTGCCTCATACTGACCATTTCATAAAACGCGCTTCTTTCTGATTTAACCCGATTTTTCCCTCTCATTTTAATCTTTCCCCTTTACATGTGATTGTTCAAGACAATGTCCATTCTGGTAACATCTTGAATCAAGATGTTACCAATCAAGATTCTTGATTGGTTTTAATTAACATTGTTTATAATTAATATGATTCTAATTAAGTGTCTTTAATGTGATTCGTGTTAATTGGCTGTGTTAATTTACACTCATCTCTTAAATTAATTTTGTTCATCTGCCTTTGTTTTAGGTTAACCCAATCCTACAAAGCATGGCGAGTTACCAAAAGTGATGTAAGTTGAACAATTCATTGTCTGTAACCTTTTTTTAATTGATTTCTTGTTTTCTATTAATATCAATCGATTTAGAGTGATGTAAGGACAGTTCAACACATGAATCTTGGTGGATTCAAGAGTTGGTTATGATTTCGATTGGGACCTGTTGAATCTCTATTCATCCTATAAAGTCTGATTCGGTAACAAATGGTGCACTTGGAGTCATTTATCAACAGACTTTTGGCCCTAAGCAAAGAGATTTTCGAGTCCAAGATCAATTTATAATATTAATACTTGGTTTAGGTCCGTTGGAGAGTTGAAAAATGGTAGAAATATGAGATTAATGCTGATAAATTTATGCTGTTATCCCAATCTTAAATCTGTTTTGGTAACAAGGTGGGTTGAAGGAAATGGAGATAATCATGAGTGTCGTGTCATCGGCTGATTTTTCATTATAAATTTAATTTGAGACCAGAAAGAAAAACAGAATCACCTTAATTTTAATGTTTTGTTGGAAAATTTGGATGGATATTTGAAAATACAAAGTGATGGAGAGCATAGCCCTCTGTTCATCTCAATTGATAGTAAGTATTTACTGCGTATTTTGGGTAAGCAAAGTACAATTATTATTAAACTGTTCAACTTTGCCAAAGAATTAATATCTTTTTAATTGAAATGAATGCTAGTTCGACCCCATCACTATTTAAATCATTTGCATTTTTGTTTGTCTCTTGAATCAAATTGCCACTTTCAAGCTTTCACAAGCTTTTCAACAAAAAGGATTTACAAACCTGATAAAAATAAACACAAGACTTTCTCATTGAAGCCAAGTTTTTTCTCTTGCTTCCCATTCAATATGCGTAACATGATGATAAAAGTGATGATGATGGAAGTGGAGACAAAGTCAATAGTCTGATAAAAGCATCATCCCTTTTTATAACTACAGCATAAATATTCATGATCATCATCATCGTCTGAACATTTTTTTTGATTAACCTCAAAGGAGTAAAATAATCTTGTTCTTGTTTTTTTTGTCTTTCAGTGGAATCAGCAACAAACACAAAACGATGCCAAACCATATTTAATCATCATCAACATCATCATAATTCAATCAGCAATCATTAGCTAATCGGAACATCTTCACAGTGATTACAATCGTGTGATGAGAAACATTTCTGAATGCCTAATTTATGATAACTCAGCATTGAATTTCACTCCCAAAAATGTACTCCCTGTTTGTTTATTTTGGCGAGTTAAATTACAATTTCCAATGGATCATTATTAACATACAAGTAATTTATTGAGAATTGAAGTTTCAAATAGGAAACCATAGAGGAAACATTATCTGACTCAGAAATAGTTGAGATACTTTTTCATTACATGGTAATTAAAGTGTCTGAAACATTTGTTTGCCTCTAATTTCGCCTTTTTGAAGCCAAAATTTTCTTTATCATTGATAACAATCTCATTAATAATCATATTTTTCTCTCTCTCTCTCTCTCTCTTTTTGATGAAACCATTTTCACAGATCAAGCCAAGCCAATTTTATTACTGAATCAAGAATGAAACTTTTTCGGCTCATGTTTTTTACGTGTTTATCAATAAGCAAATTGTTGTGATTTGTTTTTGAAGGCTTTTCACTCAGATTGAGGGTAAATAAACATTAGTTTATTGCCTTTTCCTTCATCATCAACACCAACTATAATCATCTCCATCATAATCAACCTCATCTTGCATTTTACATTTCTAATAACTTAATCTAGCCAAGCAAATGATTCTGTGAAAAATCATTTTGTACAAACTTTTCGCAAATCTAGGTGAAAATGATGTGTCCAAGTTTACAAATAAAACTGTTGCTCGCGTGTTGATGTTTATTGTAGCTGAAGGAACACACGTAAAAAAAAGATGAACAACTAATCAACATTAAATTGTGATTAAACAGCACAAAATAGTAAAAATTGAAAGCAAAAAATCAACAAGCAAATTTTGCTCCTCTAAATGGTGACAACGACTGTGACAACGCTGCTGTTCCTGGTGATGCGTCTGATCATGATGATTATCATTCTTGTATCAACTGACATTGTTAATGTCAATTTATAAATGGTGACCCAAATAGTGATAAACATGAGTAGTTAAATACAAAGTGTATATCAAGCTAAGTTGCACTGTTTTTTGCCACTTTCAAATGACAACTTTACAACAGTTAGTCAAATATTAAGTGACATTACAAGCAATTTAACAATTCAAATGTCTTATCCAAGTAAATTGATTCCAAGTGAAAAAAATTATTTCTGTTAATCATGTTAATCTTTACCATGCACAAATGCCAATCAGACTTTATCAGTAATCATTTTGCTGCAAGAAAATAAAAAAGCTAAACAGAGAGCAAAAACCCAACTTTTTTTTCTGGTTCTTCATTTAACCCAGAAAATGATTTCACCTGATATAACTTTTTGTCTTATCAATTACAACTTGATTAACTAATTACACTACATTCAAGCTAATTGCTAGTGACTAACACTTCTAGGCTAACTCTAAAAATCCTAAATTTAGTGTAATTTAACCACCATTATGAATCAGTTTAACATTAAATTGTCATGAATTTCTCATGAACCTTTTGGGCCTAAAAGGTCAAACTTGACGTGCAAAAGTCAGGCTTTATTTGCGAACATTTTTTTTTCTCAAGAAAAATTTTCTATTACAAATTAAAATTAATTGTAAAAGCCATTTATGCAAATAAGAGCCTTTGGTTCATGTATTCATCTAATTTTGGAAAAATTGAATTTCCAAAATGAACATTCTCAGAGCAACTGTAGATGGACAACTTTGGAACCTCTTTTTATTAAACTTTCACAATTTGTTTCCATCATAACCCTCATGAAGATCATGATTATCATCAATGTTGATTGACAACATGAAAAGTTATGAGAGCAATTACATTTTCACTTCTCAGTTTTTATCTGAACAAATCATGAGTAATTAAGCCTCTCAATTATCAACATTTGGTATCTTTGGATTGACAGAAAAACAAGTTGATAATAAATATCATTTAATAATTCAATGATGATCATTACAATCATCAAAATAATTAAAAACAAAACTATTAACGTTAAATGAATGTGTTGGTCAAGGTAAAAAGAGTGGATAAAAAAAAGAGTGAAAAAGATGAGGAAGAAGAAAAAAAAGTGATGAAGATTGAACATTTCACTAACATTGAGTTAACTGCCAATCAATCCAATGAACCTGAAAAATGAGGATGATGATGAAAGTAACAATATTATTGATGAAAAATGGTTTTGATTAAAAAAAAGGCCGCAGGGAGAAGTGGTGAGAAAAGTTATTGTTTTTGAAATTTTTTTTTGTTTTCTTCTTCCTTCCAATAAGGACTGGTATTTAATGGTAAATGAATGTTTGGTGAAATATTTTTTTTGGTTACATTTTGATGAATTGGTTAACAAAGTGATGATGATGATGATAAACGGAAGTGAACAACTGTGAAGACGAAGACAGACAAAGTCATCCTCTATCAACAAACTTATCATTATAATCATCATCTCATCAACTTTACTGTTTTTGCCATAAAAATATCATCTAACCTTGGATTCAATTACTTTTATTCATAATGTTTTTTGTTCATTCATCATCATCATCATCATAGCTGTAACCATTTTCCCATCACCTAAGTGACTTTGTAGAAGCCGAAAGACACGAAAATTTCAACCTAAATAAGTCACTTTCACTGCATCAAGTGTAAGCACATCGAAGGCTTTGCTCAAGAAAAATTTCATTTTTTGTTTTCTCAGTAAAGTAAATGTTGCAAGGCCGAGGGACATCAAATGATCAACCTAGACGAGTCACTTTGTCCCATTGAATGTTGCTTACCAGGAGGCCTTTTCCACGTAAATTATTTCCACACTTCTCATCATTTTGATAATAAATGTCAATCTCGCCATGTTTTGCCATTGAGATGGTTCAAGTTTTTCCGCTCTATTCAAACTTCAAGTGTCGTTTTTGGGGCTCATTTTGAGAAATGGGTGAAGATGGAAATGATGAAAAGTGGGTGAGAAAATGGATGAATCCCTCTTCACTCTCTTTTCATTCCTTTTTTTAGGATCATTTTCTTTCCTCTGTAAATGTGTAATGTTTAGACGAGCTTTTTAATGTTCATTGTAATTCATTTTGTTTTTTTGCTTACACTTTGGACGCATTTTTTAACTTGAAAACCATACACTTAATATCACATTACGATGAGAGTTAGAGAGGCCAAAAGGCAAGATTAAGGATGAAGAGGATGAAATATGATGATAATGATTCAATCAATGAAGTGGACTTGAGCACCTTTATGATTATATTAAAGACCGGTAAAAATGGGAATCAAAAAGGTGGATAAAGTTAACTATCTTAAGTCAATATTGAAGATGATGATAAATGTGAAAGCAAAATGAATTATTACAATGTGAATCATCATCTTCTTCTTGCTTATTTCTCCTTGAAAATTCAACCAGATAAATGTTTCACCAGTTTCAACCAATAATTACACTTATAATTCATTTGTTTTAACTCTTAATCAAAACTATCAACTCTGTTATTTACATTTTTAGCGATTCCTTAAGAGCAACTTTCTTCTTTTTTCTCATCATAATTTTCAATTAGAACAGTTTCAGGCACTTTATCTCCTCCCTCTCAAGCCCCTTTGGTGATTTATTTTGTTTATTATTGATTTTTATTGAAGTTGCCTTTTCTCATCAAACCTGATTGAAAATTTATTTTAATTTTTCTTTAGTTTTTTACTCAAGAAAAAGCAATTGCTTCAATAGATGGCGTTGATCAATGAACAGTTTTTCTCATTTTTAGCTTCACTGGTGTCCTCTTGCGGTGAAATTATCCGTAACTTTGAATTGGGATTTTGATTAATTTTTTTATTGTTCAATAATTATTGATTTTATCATTTTATTTTTATCTTTTCTTCATTTTCTTTATTCCCAATGTTTATGTCTTGTTCAATTTTATTGTATTCCAAGGTGATTAATTGTTCTTACTTTTGTATTTCATGTGTTGCATTCATCTCTAAGAAAGGTCGGTTAGGAAATTGAAAGAACGATGAAAAGAAAAGCTTAAGTTGAAGAGTAACCGGTGGAAAGGTAATTTTTGGCTTTTTTTACCTGATGGATTAGTGGTTATAATTGGGTTTTATGGTTAAAATAAGCCTTGACCGTTGTATAAGAGGTTTGATAAAAGGAGGTTCGCTTGATTGAATAGTGTCTATGTGAGGTGACTGTAAGATGAGAAGAAAGGCAAAAGAAAGAGATGAGAAAGAAGCGAGTGAAAAATAATATTTATCTTCTGACGACACCAAAAGAGAAATGAAATGAGGAAGGAACAAAATAAAACAAAATTAGCGATTGCTATTTTGAACCAGTTTTGTCTATGCTGATATTTTGTTATTATTAATCTTAATAATGTAATAACAATAATGACAATACAACAGTTATTAATGTTGACCGCGTGTTCATTCTATTTAGTTAACAACAAAAGGCTACCAAATATGTTTTTTCCCAGCTTTTAATGCCAACAATAATATTCAATTTACCTATTTCCGTATTTCTCTTTTCTCCCTTTTAAACATATTGATCTGTTAGGTTACCAGACTGTACAATGGAAGTCCAAATTGACCTTTTGTTTTTGACTAAGGGACACAACAGGAAGGGTAAACGGACTTGAATTTACAATCGCCATTGGAAAAAATTGGAGTCAAACTGGAAAATAACATACAAACGGCGGAAGGGCAATAATAATGTGTTTATGTGTATACAAAATGATTAACAAATGGAGATCAAATAACGGTCAACTTTGGTCCATCAAGGATGAAAGGGAGAGAAAAGGTGATCCGTTAAAAACATGGTGAATCCCAAAAAAAGAAGAAGGAGGAAAATCAATTTCTGCCGAGCAAACTGTTGGATGAGGCCACTTTCTCTTCATCTTTTCATTTCAAGTTGTCGTCGACTTTATCCGCATCATTTTACATCAAAACTTGACCTTATAATGTCCCCAGGTCAAACATCGGTAAATAGATACTTGGTCCATCTGCCTTTTAGGAAAAGACAAAGACCATTGAATAAGCTTAACCTTCTCCTTTGCCTCTTTTTTTACCCTGTTATGTGAGTCTATATCATGGTCTTAGTCTAACCAAGTGAATCTCCCATGACGAGAAGAGAGGGTCTTCTCTGACCTTGTTTATAACTCTCTTATCTTCCTCATCTTCATTTTTTATCTCTTTGCTTTCTCCTTGCCTCCATTTTTTCATACAATTGCATACATTACTTTTAAAGGCATAATTTTTCCATTTTAATTTTCCCGCCTCAAAATTGGCAAAAAAACCTTTTTCTATTCAATATTTTTACATTTTTTTAATCTTCTTTTTCTGTTTTCCTTTTTTTCAGGCTCATCTTGATCTAACTTTCTCTCTTTCTCTCTCTCTCTTTACGCTGTTAGAGGCCAATTAGAGGTTAACATTTGATTGACAAGTAACACCAACATTGGAAGATGTTAATTTCATTTTCATCTCTCTTCATATGTTCACTTGAATCAGCAGAAAGCAGTGAACGAAGGTAGCACCAGAAGCTGATGCTGATGCTGATGATGACGATGATGAGCAACAATAACGACATACCAATGATCAGGATGGGAAAATGATGATTGGATATAAACATTAAACATAATCTTGAGTCTACAATTAGCCTCTCAAGAAAAAAAGAAGATAATGATTCCCTTGAGATACTTCTCTTTGCCAATACAACGTTCTCCAGCAGATAATAACAATCATCATCTAATTCATTCACATTACAAGTGGATAGCAAACTTAACCTTTAAAGGTAGAATAATTATGCATAGGAAATGGCAGCGATTAATTTATTAATTGCAATTGACAGAAATTCATTTTCTATGCATTTTGCATGCTTTTTAGTCCTGTTTTTACACAGGAAGATGAAGGAAAGTCCATTAGTTTTCACTGGGAAAACATCGTCAAAAATTGGTGAAAAACCATTCCTGTTATCGACACAAATCAAGATCGATAAAGATTGAATCAAGAAAGAGATAGGAAAGACATGAGATATACATTGGCATATCTTTGGGATACAAGTTATGACAGCATGGAAAATGGAAAGCCCTGAAAATTACAACCTGTTTTCTTGTTGTTACCTTCTGACAGCATTTCACTTTGATCATTCACTTGGACGTGCTAATTGACATGCAGTTAATAAAATAAGCACACGTTAGATGACACTATAAGCGCTTTAAAAACGTTGCTCGAAGGTTCAATTATTGTATCAATTTTGAAAATTGCTTAACGTAAGTTCAACTTTTGCATATTTTTAATGTTTTCAAAAGCAACTGTAGTCATGATTAATCCTTTACTTTGAGGTTGTTGTATCTGCATAAATTGCATTCCAAGTTTCATTGGAATTATGTCAAAATTTGATTCATTAATGACACCAAAAGCAATTACGATCAATTTGTAAATATTTTTAATTTTTTACTCTTTTTCTTCTTCCTTTTCAGCGTCAAATTGGGAAAAATTAGCTTTGATTGCAAACTAGACAAGTGATTATGGTTATGATTTCTGGCAAAGCTTACGAATGGATTCTAATCAAACTCGTTTTACTCTTTCCTGTGATCAAAGTCACGTAATAATCAAGGTAATCAAGCTTTGATGCTTGTGATTAACGAAATATTCATAAGCAAAAACAGTAAACTCAAGTGTTGAGTGTAATTTGATTCAACCTGAAATTAATTTTGAAATTAGCTACAAAATCTAGTAGAAAACTAATTTTAATTTCTCTCTACATTTTTTCATTTCAGAATTATCATGAAACGGGAAAATTGAAACAAACCTTGGAGATGATTGGAATAATTGTTGGGTAATAATAATCATACAATCAGAAGACAATTATTCAATAATCTGTATTAGCTTAAATTGCTTGACAGCTTTATGGCAATTCATGTCATTAAAATAAATTGAAATTCATTGATAATTATTAATTATCTTTTCTAATTTTTGCCCTCAGATAATCACCAATCAATGCGAGAATTAAAATCAATTGGAATTGAAAGAAACTGGTTAATCTATTTTTGTATTCATTTGTTTTTCTGGTTAAACATTTGGTTGTTACCAGATTTAGAGCCTTGAACCAGGAAGCTTTATTAACCTCTTTTCCAAGGTAATTTAAAACTTCCTTCTAGCCGTAAGCCAAATCAAATTATATTAACAATTTAACCTTACCAATTAACATTATTTTAAGGTTATTATTTAATTAGGGTTAGCGGTTAACAAAAACTAAAGATTACAATTGTCATCACACTATTATTCAAGCAATTATGAAAGTTTACTTTTTTGATTTACCATTAACCAGAAACAATTTAGTTTATTAATTGTTCCACCTGTCATTACAGAGACACAACAGAGAAGATCAATTATTTATAATTGATTAATACTTTACAATTAATTATTTATTTACCTTTTTGACTAACAATTACGATTTTCAATATTTTTCAAAAGTCAATCATCTTTGATGAGTTGCGTTGAAACAATAATAACGAAATCACCAAATCTTGATTGTTACGCTTATAATCAAAGGTTTATTTACTTAATTAGATTTTACTAGTTAATCTTTCCAATCAATTAAGTGTTTTAAGTAGGCCTTGAAGGACAGTTTATTTAATCATTAATCAAACAATCTCATTTGATTAAATATCGCTAATCGCATTGTTTACCAATATTTAATCAAAACACAAGCTTATTCAACAAAAACATATTAAAGTAATCAATATTACCATTAGTTTAAGTAACCGGGACAATTAAAGGCACACTTTGATGCACATTTAAAGTTACATTTTGAATAACAATTGATGAAAGTGAAATCAATTAATTGCAATTAAAAGTTAACCAAAAATTGCTTTACTGATATGAAAGATGAGATGAAAATTGTCAGTGAAAAGATGGGAAAGAAAAATGTTTATCAAGAAAAGGAAAAAACATCGATATCGATCCAGAAGAGAATAGAAAAGTTGCTAGTTCGACTTGATGATGAAGATTAAGATGAGGATGATTTGGATGAGGATGAAGATGAAAATGTGAAGATCGATGAATGCAAAGACTTTTGTTGCTTCATCTTAAAGGTCCAATGATAAATGCATTGAGGATGCTTACAAAGAGAGCAATGAAATGGTTCAATTTGGTTCCTCTACCAACATTCCGGCTCTTTTACGCTCTCATCTTCAGGAATCCATTTTTATTTTGCCAAACATAATCCGCGAAGATTTTCATCTCTTTTTTTCAGAATATTTCTTCTATCATTTTTCTCATCTTTTCTTCCCCTGATTTCTTTAAAGATATCATTGACCCATTTTTCAGATGCCTTTTTACTTGCCTTATCGCTGTCCATCTTTTGACCTCGCACTGGGAGTAAATGTATCACTCTAACTATGTTTACCTTCAGTCTTTCTCATCATCATTACTCTCAGCTTTTCCTCTTTTTTTCCTTTCATTTTCTTCATTTCTCTCTTCATTCATTTTCATCACATTTTCATCAACTTCATATTAACATCAATTGCCTTTTCTGGTCGCACTTTTACTGATTAACAAATGTCTCATTGATTATCACTTTCAATTGAAACATTGTTAGTCAACTTGGAAACATTTGAATGAACAATTTATGCTTTGGGTTTACCTTCAGTTTGTCTGTTAATCACTTTATGTTTCCATTAGAATCAATTGTCTTCAATCAGACACTATTTTAATCATTTGAAAGTCGTTCAGACCTTTGAGGTTAACAAATAGATCAATCTTTGGACTAATTAGATCAAATGTTTATAATTAACACATTTGCTACCCTTGACCTTGTTTTGGAATCAATTGGAAACAATCAAATTTAATGGATTAAAAAAGTCAATACAGTGAAACAATTTAAACGCGTAAATTGATGAAAAAAGGCGCATAAAAGTGAAATTGAAAGACAATCAAGCTCGGATACTTTAAAGAAACATAATTAACGGCAATTAATCAATGTGATTGCGATAATAAAGAGTAAACTTGACCTTAGCGAGTTTATCAGATCGGAAAGGTTACAAGCTTTGGTTAACTTTCCATTTGACTTTGACATTGTATTGAATGTTGGTTAACTTTTTTACTTTTTTTCAATTGATCATTGAATTGGACGAAATAGTCGCTTTTCAATGGCAATTAAAATTAGCAACACTAATTATCTTTTTATAATTAGACACAAAGAAATGATGAACGCTTCTTTTTTTTCTTCTAGCGTTAAAATTGATCTTAAATGACGATGGAAAGATTGATTATGGTTGACATTCAATGGGAAAGATAAATTCGCCAAACCTCTTATTGGTATTATTTTTGGAAATGCAAGTGGTCCATATGATTTGTGATTTAACATTGAGATTATGGTTGTAACCTCCATTGTAATTGCTATTGGTTATTATTCAATAATTAGACGATATTTGCCTAATTATGATTTATAATTTATAAATGGTAATGATAACTATCGTGAACAACATTTGCAAAATGGAAATATCATCTTTCAATTGTCACAGGCAACTTGACAAGAGACTTTAAGTATCTCTATCTTTGATTAACTAATCATTCAAGGGGTCCCATTTACAAGTAATACGGTTGATAGATATTTTGGGACTTTTTAGTGTTAATATCAATTGCAATTTAACTTGAAAAATTACAATTTAAAAGTAGAGAGCAAGAGAGAGAGGAAGGATGGCGAAGGAAAAATTTCCATGTTAATTGAATTGGAGGCTTTTTGAGGTTCAAAATGTTGCTTGCAAATGAATTTATTTTTTTCTCCTTCTTCTTTTTCTTCTTCTTTTCGTTCATCTTCTTCCTCAACTCATCATTCTCTTGGTGTTCAAAGCTTGGAGAAATGGTTGTCGTAATAAGATTTGTAGGAGGAACACGAAGACTCGTCAAGGCCAATGTTGGACCATTTTTGGAGAAGAGCCTAAAAATAAGAAATGGCTTGTATTTGAGGTTCCTTTCTTATTCACACCAATTGAACCACACATAACCAATTTGGTGAGTTATGTTCAACTGTTGGTGAGGTGATGAAGATGGGAATGTTGGCGAAATGGCTTAAGATAATCATGGAAAATAAGAACACAATTATAACAATAACAATTACAATTTATCCCGATAACACCAATCTGTTAACAGATATTACACAAAGATCTTTAAGAAGCCCTTAGCGCCATCTTTACGACCATCTCCAATATAACTGTTATTAACGTCAGATGGCGATGGTAAAAAACAATGGCTTTAACCGTTTAACCGATTACTAAGCTTTTGTTATGCTTTAAAATTGGGATTTTGCTGATCAGATTAGTGTTTAAATTCTGATCAACTGTTCATCTTATTCAGTTCAGTGCCATTTTTAGTGTCTAGCCTGGTTAATAGCTTATACAATGTCAAAAGAGTGTTTAATTAGAATTGTCAAAGAGTCGTAAAAGAATCAATGAAGTTTTCATTTTTAACTTGCCTTTACTCACCAGTTTCAGGTTACCCATCAATTAATTGGCTGCTCGCCCAAATTGTGTTACAACAACAATTGTAACAGTTTCCAGTCTTATCAGTCAACCATCTATGTTATTAAAACTTCCGGAATAATTTGAATTACATCTATTATCTAATCATGTTCACCATGTTTTTACCAGCAGAGCTTTTGGTGACTCTTTACCTTCATTTGGTGATGGAACCAAAGATTACAATGGAACCATCAACAGGAAATTTTATTAAGTTAACATGCAACAGACGTCCTTAATCAATACTTAATCAGTGCAATGTCTTATGATTGGTGAATTATGAATATTTGCCAATGTGATATCAAAAGACAAATGTGATTAAAATTGGAAGGTTTAATGTCTTGAGGTTCAACTTGCAATTCTCAAGCAATATTGCATACCAGTTGCCTCAAGTTTATCAGATTACTATTTACTTTCGCTGATTAGTGGCAACTTTCTAACTATTATAGCAGTAAATGTACCAATAACGAAGTGTAATAAATGTTATCTAATAATCTAACCGATAATTGTAACATATTCAAAATATTTGCCAATAAAACAAAAAATGTTATTACAATTGTAGTAAACCATTTAATCTGTTCAATTATCAGCAAAAAAAGCTATCTTTACCATCCTCAAATTGATTGTATCTTTACTTTCACTTGTATACACAATTAAGTAAACCGGTTTAATTGTAGCTTATCTAGTCTGTTAGGAAGTAAAATGTAAAGTGAATGGAAATTAACTATTTTGCTTAAATTATTAGCTAACTGATTCAACTTGCGTTTTTTAATCGTCCTTATGAAGGTTAATCTTTACCTAAACTCAGGGATTCCAGCTTTAACTTTCACCAATTGTTGGAAAAGGCAAGTTCCAAGTAATCAATCACACGTTGACTGATTAACAAAGTTGAAAGATGCTAATGAAGGTGGTGATTAAGATTAGAGTTATATTAATAGTTGTTGACCCCAACTATGGAAATAAATGATTCAAGTTAATTTTATGAGACAAATGTTGACTAATGAAGCTAAAAATATCTAATTCTGTATTCCAAATACAACTCAAGTTGATTCAACATTAGATGACAAAAACTGTGTCCAGAAATAAATCATTTAAATTGCAGTTATTTGCAAGGTAATGTTATATGTAATGTTTAATAAATTGGAAGATTATTGTTGACTTAATTTTATTTGTTTAAAGTTAACTTGATTACCTTGTAAAAGTTCAATAAAGATTTAATGGTGTTACAAGGTAATCTAACCTTGAAGGTTGGTGAGTTAATCAAGTGATTACTATTTTACAATTAAGCCTTTTAATCTTTTGTATATAAATTGTTTCAAGTGTTGTTATTGTTGTTGTGTTTTTTTGTCATCAAAAAATGGTTGAATAAACAAACCGACAAATCTCACAATATGGATTAACTTTCATTGTAACTTGATTAAGAAACAAGATTAACCAAGCGAAACAATGACAATACAATTAGTTATAATAAATGATTAAAGGCTTTAGGAAACAATTTGGATTGCAATGCAAAATAACTTAATAACATAAATCATGGATTAAATGAGTTAACATGACAAGCTTTAGATTAATGAAATGGTAAATACCAAACATTCTTGAAACGTTATCAAAACCTAATTTGTTAGGTTTTTAACAATTTAATTTGACTTTCAGGAGAGGTAAGACAGAAGATGGAATAACATTTTTAAAAGATTTAAGAAAAGATTCAGGATGAAGATGGGAAAAGCATGAGAATGATGATGAACAGAGGAAACAATGAAGAAATGGAAGATTGAAGAAAAGTGTTAAAATAAAATAAAATTCAAAATTAGAGTTGAGGTAATGAATGAAGGACAATGATTGTAGTTAAAATTCCCATTGCCGTAAATTGCAGGGAAATTTAAATATTAGATCTAAATAGTTGTAAAACATTGCGAAAAATTGAATCCCTGAAGGCATTGCGATAATTATCGGGCTAAATTTTGGTGAATATGGATTCGATTCTTTAGATTTTCTTTTGTTCGTCTTGGAAATTATATGATTTGCTTGTTAATTGTGCGTCTTTTCCAAGGACTTTGCTTATGGCCTGGTAATTACATGATGATTCAAGAAAATAGCAGGAAAAATGAGACTCGTCACTCCTGTCTTTACCAGTGTTTTAATTAAAACCACTCTTTGATTGGAACAACCAAGAAAAGGTTTTTTTTCTGCTTCTCTCACTGTTTGCGTGTTGTGATGATGTAAAAATGTTGAAATAAATGATTTAATAAAATAAATGACTTTTAAAATACAATCGACGATTTGATGGTAATGAAGCTTGGCGTAAATTGAATGGATTCCGTCAAAAGAACGAATTGATTGGCATTGATTTAGTTTTCACTTTTTTTGATAACTTGACATTTAACCGTAAACATCTTTAAATGGTTTCCCTCTATTCAAATTAATCAAACTGATCCTGGAGTCCATTTGAGGCTTAACTTGCGGACAATCTCAAGACTACGATGGAGAGATGATTTTTTGTTGAGTGATTGATAAGTCACGGTAACCAGTAATCCAAGTTTGAGCATTTGAGTGATCAGGTAAAGCCTGTGAAAGAAGAGAAAATAGAAAAAAAAGAAAGTTTATTTAGTGGACAGGTAAGCTTAGAAAGTGTAAGATGAGATGTTTGTTTTTTTTCACTGTTTACTTTCTCATTTCATTGTAGCATTGTAACCTTAGAATAACTTTGTACTTTAGGTAAAAAAATTCTTTACATGATTATGGTGATTATCATCAATTCGTTGTCAATTAGCGTGATTGTTAACATCTAATATGAACTTTCTTATGTCGAGTTGTTATTAATGGTTAGGAGCTGCAAGTTTCGAGGTTAACCTTATTATCAGATAATTCAATTTCTATTCTCTGCAGCTTCCAACCTTAAAAATTAGTATTATTTTTCAATGATAGAAAGAATGGAAGAAAAGGGAAAAAAATTCTCACCAGCTTTTTATTGCGTTATTATAGTGGTTACTTTTATAATATTTGGCCATAATATTGTGTTTATCTTACCTTTTGAGGTTTGCTCTTGCCTTAGGTAACGTTCGCGGTTCCTCTTTAAGAAGGTATTTCCTTACTCCAAGAACATAATTTTCAATATAGTCACACCAATTAATGGACTGAACGTCAATAGAAAATTTTTCAAAATCCTTCTGATTCAGTGATTGCATTAATTGTTTGAAATTTTCATTCTTAAATGTCCATTCGTTTGTGGTAAAGTATTCCAATGCATTCATGGCTCGATGCACTTTTTGGTAAACTTGATTTAAACTGTAAATGGAAAAGAAAAGTAAAATTTAAATAAGATTTGTGTTTATAGTTGAACGACTAGAATTAGGATAATGGATAATTTTAGGACAATAACATACATTGGCTTGTGTCCGGTCAATTTGAATAAAAGGTCTACAACGAAGGCGGGAATGTAATGCTCAAGAAGAAGGAAAAACTCATGGACAATCCTATTTGAATGGAATGAAGCACCAGGATATCGGAAAAGTTGTATGCTTGGATGCTTTATCAATAATCCATGTGAAATGTTTTGAAATGTATCCCAATTGATCGGGTTTAATGATCCTGATGTACAATTGATCACAGTGGTTCCCTTTTCAGCTTTATTTGCCACAAACCAGGCCGAAGTAATTAAAGTGTTGGCAACAATATCCACTGGTATCATATCACAAATTTTATCACCATGTACATGCATCGTCCGGAGTACACCTTTACCAGAAGATACAAGGAATCCTGATGGACCATTGTAATTATCAATCCAACCAGGAGTAGGATCCTTCCATGATGCGGTAATAATGGAAGGTCTAACTATGGCAATAGACATATTGTTTCCTTCTTGATACAATAAGTTCTCAGCTAAAGCCTTGGTATAATGATAACTGCTAGGTCGACCGTTGTAAAGTTGATCAGCGATCATCTCTAGTGTGTCATCATTCATCCATCTAAATATAAAGTAAAAAAGAATGAAATTAGTCAAAAAATCAAGGATAATATTACATTCAGAATAATGAGAAAATCACAGTTTGAATCTTATTAGTGTTATGAATTAACATTAGGCGAAAAAACAAAGCCAATGAAATCCATTGAATAAAAAAATCAAGATTGCATTTGTTAAATGGCCAAATTAGTTTGGAAGTTATAATTTTTCAAAATTTTTGATAAGCTTGATCTCAGTGCTTTCAGATTTTGAGGCAAAAAGATGCTCAATAATGTATTGGATCATGCAGAACTCATCGCCATAAAGAAGCAAATTGTCAGAAATAAAGGTTAATTTGATTGGCAATGCAAACCATTAAAAATTGTGATTTGCATTGTAAATTAATTTTTTACATCAATGATTGGAATAGCGAAAAAAAACATGATATATTGATGAATAACCATGAAAAAAGTTTTCCTAACCAAGGTTGAAAGATATTCTTACGTTTCTTTTTTTACTTGCTGTGCTACTTTAATTTAATTAAATGTGTTTGAGTGATTGACAAAAAAAACATATTTTTGTGTGATTACTGAACGAAGAAGGAAAAAAACAAAAAATTTCTTAAATTGAGTATTTTGAGGTTTCATCATGTGTGAAGGACAGTAGCACAAATTGAGGAAATAATAGGCCTGATAATGAAATAATGAAGATAAAATTATTCTAAATAAAATTTGTAACATTTTAAATGATGACGGTGGTGAAGCTGCTGGAGTGAGCAATGAACATGATGAATGATGGTAAGATAACTAGTGGACAGAAAATTTTGGAAATACTGAAAATCAGTATTCCAAGTTGAAGGTTTTCCTCTAATCGATGACCGTTTATATTGGAAATAAATAGACGAATGTCATGAAACAGAAGAAAAGCTAACAAGGAAAATTGGAATCGCAAGGAAAAAAACATTATCAAGAGTAATTGATGGATTAGAACCTTAATTATGGTTTAAATAAACGAAACCAATTGTGAGCTATGATTTAGAGGAATCATGTAGGCATTGAAAGTGATTGTTCAATTGTTGTTTATCGATGACGAAAGATTTCATTGTTTTGTTGTCTCTTATTGATTGTTAACAATTATTGAAATTATTCTTACTTGGAAATTTCAATCACTTTTTGAACAGCAACAGGTTCTAAATAGACTTTCTCTTGGATTCCTTGTTTAACAACGTTACAGTATGCTGTTGATACATGAACCAAAGCCTATGAAAAATGAAAAAAGAGATTAGTCGATTTAAATTGGAAGTAATTCAGGGAAAAAGATGGGACTGATAAGAAGTAAATTAGGAATATTGGGAACAAGAAATTTGTCCAACTAAAACCAGTTTTCTTGTTAATGGCCCAATGTTTACTGGCCTAATGTAAGTTGGTAAAATTTGAAAGAAAATCAATTGCACTTTAATCCGGAAAATTGGGAAAACACTGATTTAGGCGGTTTGATAGAGAGATCAGACTAGGTTAATCTGGTTTTTAAATCAGATCAAATCATTATTTGGTTGAATGATGGCTATCCAGATTATCAGTTATCAAGCTCAGAGAAAAATTGTTAGAGTAAGAAATAAAGATATTTCAATGATCCCACATGAACTTGGTAGGAGCCATTGGCATTTTTCAAGAAGAAAGACGAATTAAGTCAAAACTGGTTATTCGAAGCCGATGGAATGGAGATTCAAACGAGTAAAAGCAAAGGGTAAAAATAAATCTCTAAGAAAATTAGTTGCTAATCATTTTCTTTCAATTGACTTTCCATTCCCTTTTTAGGTTCTTTCCCAGTTCATGTTAAACTCATGAGCTAAAGTCGAAAAGATTAAGTTTGAATGGAAAATTTAATGTCCAAACTACACGAGACCTCTAATTGGATCGGTCTTCACATTAAATAAAAATGCTTTTGAAATGAAAAACTCAAACTGAAAATGGTCAGCTGAATTTTCACCTGACTTGTTGGATTTGTAAACATTTAATCCTTCAAACATCGACTTAAGCGTCTCTCACAGATATCGTGAACTGGGATTAAACATATTCCCAAATTGAACTATTGCCTTGCAAAATAACGCTTTTAAATTTAAAACGAGACAAGAAGTGAAAATCTTATCTGATTGGTAATATTGGCAACAGGCGAAAGGTAGATTCGAGATTGAGCGATTTGAAATTTTTGTGTGAACAGGCTGAGTAGATCACGGCTGATTGATAGAGTATAACTTATATAAAGTTTAAATGTAAATTGGTGTTATCGGTAAACAGTAAAATTGCTCATTTCACTTCATTCCTGCCATCAGCAATCAGTACCATGATGATGATTTCAAGCATACCTTAAGATTTTTGAGTTTATGGCACAACTGTAAAACACGATTGGTTCCATCTACATTGATGTTAATGGCTCGTCTGTTAAGATAAAAGAAAAGAGAATGATTTAGATGACCGTTCGATTATCAGAAAAGACTATGATGAAACATTGAATATATTGAAACTTCAATCACCTTAATGGTTCATCAAATCTAATGGTAGCAGCTGAGTGTATCACAATAGAAACATTTTCTATCACTTCTCTTTCCTCACTTGGATTACGAATTAGATTCAGATCCGAAGTTATGTCACCAGAAACTGACTTTACTTTGTTCAGTGATGAAATATTTTTACTCCTAATGGTGGCAAAAATCTCTGAATCGAGAAGCTCACGTAAACGAGATTGGGAATCCTGTCCTCCTCTGGGTCTCAACAGGACATAGATTGTTCTTATGGATGGACATTCCCTCAGTAACTTTTCAATTAACACTTTCCCCAGGAATCCAGTGGCACCGGTCACTAAAACAGATTGATCGTTGTAAAAATCCTCGATTGTTTGGCTCATGGTTAATCCTTCAATATGACAATTAGAAGAGAATGATTTAAAAACATGAAAAAAGTGAGTGGGGTTGTGATGAAGCGAGAAATGATTTCTCAAAGAATGGGTGGAAGAAATTGGTTGAGGCGTAAACTTGAACAAAAGACACTGCTAGATAAAATTGGATACAAAATTACTTCAACTTGTTAACCAATAGTCGATTAAAAGTAAAATTGGTAGACACAATCGAAAACTAAATAGAATATGAAAGAGAACGTTAGGAAAATAGAGAGAGAATTGCATATGAGAGAGTCAGAGAAAGGGAGAAAGTGCGAAATAAATGCAGAGTGAGAAAGATACAAGTTGTATGAAAGTAAATACTCGGTAACTCAAATTAAGGAACAGGTTCTGACGCTTATCCGTGAAACCAACATTTATTTATAAAATTGTGATATTGAGGTCAAAGCGGGACTCACTATTTTTAGATAAATACGATCAAAAACAAGTAAAAAGTTGTTTTTCTGTTCGCTGCGCGAGTTTGACGGAACTGACAGTAAAGGGTGCTGAGTAAAATTGAGCAAGAAAGTCTATAGATGGCGTTTGCGTTTAAATTTAAGCAAAAATTGGGATAATAGTTGATTAAGAAACATTGGGTTAATTTTTGATTCAAAGACAAATGGTGAGATTAGATGGAAGGAGGGAAAGGCAATAGACTTATTTGCAATATTGCTTTGTTTAATAAACTTACTTTGTACTTGATTGTTGTTTGCTTGTATTAGATATTTCATCCGAGAAGTTATCAACTCATGACAGAAAACGAGTCCGATTTTTGAAGGTAAAGTTTAACTCTGTGTTCAATGGATCTTACGGATTTTCGTTATTGTCTCCTTACAGTTTCACTTTGCTTGAGAATTTTTGTTTACCAATTACTGATGTCTAAAAGGTAAGTTAATTTATTTAAACCATCTTATCGATTGCTGACTAAATTAACTATCAATTATACTTTAAGTCACGATCACTGAGGACGCTTCTGGAAACATACGGTTTAACTTTTGACAATTACAGAAGTGATTCTCATAGGTTATATGAACCAACCAATAGAGGGCGCTACCAAAAATCTCTTTCTTTTTGTTTGTGGCTTAACTGACGGGTTCGAAGGAAAATTTTTACACAGTATTTAAGCTATGATTTGACTACATCTATGAAAAATAATCAGAGCTTTAAAGAAATTCATGCAACTGAGGAATTCAAGTAAATGGAGGCAGGGGAATTCAGAGTCCGTATTTGTAGCTATTAAATTTGGATGAAAAACTTTTTTGGTTTAGTTTGAGGGTTTATTGTTGTATTAGGAGTATGGGTAAAACTTTGTCTTTCAAGTAGACTAATAGGTTTGGTGAAAAATCTGGTGCCTAGAGATTTTCTTCAGAGAAACTTTTTAATTGTCTCAATTCGACTGATGGACTCAGTTTTAAATAATTAACCTATAAAATTAACAAAGTATCAACTCTCAACTCGAACGAAAGTCTTTACATGAGCTTAAAGGAAGGCTTCAGTGGCGAAAAATATGAACTCATGGAGGAGAATTGCCGAGTAGTCATGATCAGATGGTTTGCTTGTAAGGGTGCTACGTGAAAGAAATTACAATTATCTTGAACGTAGAATTTTTTTAAATCCTTCTGATCCAGAGATTGCATTAATTGTTTGAAATTTTCATTCTTAAATGTCCATTCGTTTGTGGTAAAGTATTCCAATGCATTCATGGCTCGATGCACTTTTTGGTAAACTTGATTTAAACTATAAATGGAAAAGAAAAGTAAATTTAAATAAGATTTGAGTTTATAGTTGAACGGCTGGAATTAGGATAATGGATAATTTTAGGACAATAACATACATTGGCTTGTGTCCGGTCAATTTGAATAAAAGGTCTACAACGAAGGCGGGAATGTAATGCTCAAGAAGAAGGAAAAACTCATGGACAATCCTATTTGAATGGAATGAAGCACCAGGATATCGGAAAAGTTGTATGCTTGGATGCTTAATCAATAATCCATGTGAAATGTTTTGAAATGTATCCCAATTGATCGGGTTTAATGATCCTGATGTACAATTGATCACAGTGGTTCCCTTTTCAGCTTTATTTGCCACAAACCAGGCCGAAGTAATTAAAGTGTTGGCAACAATATCCACTGGTATCATATCACAAATTTTATCACCATGTACATGCATCGTCCGGAGTACACCTTTACCAGAAGATACAAGGAATCCTGATGGACCATTGTAATTATCAATCCAACCAGGAGTAGGATCCTTCCATGAAGCAGTAATAATGGAAGGTCTAACTATGGCAATAGACATATTGTTTCCTTCTTGATACAATAAGTTTTCAGCTAAAGCCTTGGTATAATGATAACTGCTAGGTCGACCATTGTAAAGTTGATCAGCGATCATCTCTAGTGTGTCATCATTCACCCATCTAGTTTCATATCATTGTTTTGCTGTGTCTCTCTAATTGATTGTTACCAATTATTGAAATTATTCTTACTTGGAAATTTCCATCACTTTTTAAACAGCAACAAGCTCTAAATAGACTTTCTGTTGGATGCGTTTTTTATCAACATTACAGTATGCTGTTGATCAACATCGTACATCAACCAAAGTCTCAAGATTTTGAGTTTATGGCACAACTGTAAAACGCGATTGGTTCCATCTACATTGACTTTAATGGGTCGTCTTAATTGTTCATCAAATCTGATGGTAGCAGCTGAATGTATCACAATAAAGTTTAAGCGAAAATTGAGATAGAATTGTTGATTAGAATGACATTAGTTTATTAATAAACATTGGGTTAATTTCTTATACAAAGACAAATGGTGAGATTAGATGGAAAGAGAGAAAAGCAATAGACTGCTTACAAAAGATCCAAGAGCATTTAGTTTGCAGAATCTTTTTATGGAATTTAATATCGGCTCTTCACTTTCGTTTACTTGTACTGATGTAAAATACATTGTTGCCTCTGATGAAAGCATCGCCATACTTGTTTTTTAATTGACCGTTGACATATTCCTCAGTTTGCTCCAATGCAATATTCATATAACCATCGAGACTAGCCAAAACTCCTCTGTAATCAGCATCACTGTTCAACTTGACAACCACCGGTCGGCCAGTAATTTGCTTTAGGAAGTCACTAGGTGTTTGTTTTTTAACCATGATGATATTAATAAGGAAATCACAAATTATAAATGTCTTAATTTAAAACTAGATGAATTTATTGAAAAAGACGATAAAACCAGAGAATTAATGCTTACAAATAACTCAAATAACCACAAGATGGCGTAAATATTTAACTGTGCCATCTATTGGCTTCAAATAGACTAAAGTTTCATCATTTCTGTTTTAGCTGTTTACTAAAGATTGTGATAGCTTAATTAAACTTACTTGATTGTTTGCTTCAATTAGCTATTCCATCCGAGAAGTTATCAACTCATGACAGAAAAAGAGTCAAAGTTTCGAGCTTTTAAGTTTAATTCCGTGTTTAATGTATCTTGTTTTGTTATTGTCTCTTTACAGTTTCACTTTGCTTAAAAATTTTAATTGTTTGTTTACCAATTACTGATCTCTAAAGAGGTAAGTTAATTTATTTTTTCTATCTTATCGAATGCTGACTAAACTAACTATTAATATCTTCAATTTTAAGCCCCTACTACTAAGGATACTTCTATAAACACACTCTACGATCCAACTCTTGACACTTGAATTGTTGTCTCCGATATACAGATATGCAGATTAAATATTTTGTTATATTTTCATGATTAGAACTTGTTAGGATAATCCATGATCTCAATAAGTAGACCAATTAAGATTTTGAAGCATTTTTAATCGAAACTTTCGATTATATAAGCTTAATGTTACAAAAGACTATATAACACATTTATTTTACGCGCTATTTAGGTTGAGTCGCAGCTGTAACCGTAAAAGCGGGAAAATCTGTTGATATTCTTATTTTAATCTCATGTAAATCGTCTTATGAAGTTGTCTAATGTGTCAATCTTCGTCTGTTTTCACATAGGTGCAAATCAAAAGAATTGTTTTGATGGCTAAATATACGTATACTCCTCTGAAAGCTGTTTTGACTTCTAACAGCAAGTTTAACAACATTTATGGAGTAATCCGTAAATATCACGAACAAGGAGTTTACATCCGCGATGAAACTTATGATGCAATAAAAGTCAATTTTTCGACAACTTTCGATGAAATTTTCCCTCACATCAAGCCTGGAAACATTATCAGGATCCATCGTCTTATGACAACTGGAAATCAAGTGTATAGGTGTATTAAAAGTGGCGATATATTATTATTTTCTTCGTTTAAAGACAAAGATGCAGAATCATACAAAGTTCGTTTTGAAGCCAAAGAGCCTACTATTGAACAATCCGATTTCACTCGTGTTATCGAGCTTGAAAGCTGGTTAGCTGGAAAAATTTTGGAGGTTTCATTGGAAAATATTAGTATGCCAGGTTGGGTTGACATGGTCTGTAAAGTAATTGACATCAAGGATATTGCAAGCCACAGAGTCATTTTGATTGTTGCTGATGGGACTAAACCATTTCTAAAATACAACTGGTTCTCTCCAAATTGTGAACACTACGATGGTATCCCTATGGACCAGTTAGTTTGTATAACTGCGTGGGATCGTCATGCTGAAAAGGCTAGAAAATTGGAAAGAGGATCTTTTATTGCAATTTTTAATTTACAAATAGCCGAAGCAAAGATTCAGTCTGGTTTTTATGAACTTCATTTAAGAGGTGGTACCCATTACGGAAAAAGAATCAGAAATGTTAACTCGAACAGTATCCTTGGAGTCAGTTTTCAAGAAAGATTGAATATATCACATCCTGTTGCCTCAAATAACCCGATAAACGTTCCAAATACTCAGCCCAAAACTCAATCTAATACCCAGGCCAATGTTCAGTTTAATACACAGTCAAACACTCAATCTATTTCGCGGATAAATGCCCAATCTAATACACAGCCAAATGTCCATTCTAATACGCATTCTAATGTACAAACTATAGCAAAGCCAGTTGCCCAGTCTAGTACACAGTCGAATGTACAATCTAATACGCCAAATGTTCAGCCTAAATTAACTACTGTTATTGAAAAGATACAAGAATCATGTTCATCAATCAGTCCTTCTCATTCTACTCAGATCGTGAGTGATGCTGATCCCGCGATCAGCCTTTGTGAAATCTCCGATATTGGATCGTCTTTTTTAAATGATCATGATCCCTCAACTCATTCTACCTCTGACGACTCTGACCATTCAAAGCCTTTACCGTCTAAAAGAATGAAGCTTTCATGTCCCGTGAAATTTCCAGCGTGTGTACAATTTAAAAATCCTGAAGGACTATTTGGAATTAAAGAATATCTAGCTTTTGATAGCGATGAAAGATATTGTGTTAAAGCAAAAGTAAAAAGATATCTACCATCATCAAGAAAGGTCATCGATTTCATTAAACTAGTGTGTCCCAATTGTAATTATAAAGAATCGGCTTCTACCGAAGCTATCAACAAAATTAAAGCATCTTCAGAACTTCAAACTTCATTTCCATGTCCAGATTGCCGTTATAAAAATGAAAAGAGCCAACTGGTGGCTACATTTTGGATAAATCTGAGTTTAAAAGATACCGAAAGCTATGAAATTGCCGTTTCATTGACAAAACTGGATTTCAGATGTTTGTTGGGTGTCAGAGTGATATCAGTTTTGAACAGTATTGAAGAAGCAAACAAAATATTTGATTTTCTCGACTATGTCTGCCCATCAATAGATAATGATGAAGCAAGTGGATCAAAAGAACAAGATAATAGGCCATTTTTAAAATGGGTTATTCAACGCCAACCAGGAGAGCCCGGAATCAAATATGAATATCGCGTATTAACAGCATACCGCTTAGACGGTGAATGAAGCAATTTTTCAAAATTATTAGCTCAACATTTATCAATTATCATATATTGAATTCACACAATGTACACAATTGCGTTGTAGAAGAAAAAAACATTGCATTTTACAGATTTTTTAATTTTTTATAGACTTTTTGTGTTATTTTTTCGTGTTTACAGAGTGTTTATAAAAATATGTACCAAGCTTGTTTAGTAATCATAAATCAGTCATTTACAATGGACAGTGTTTATTGTACCAATCAATAATAAATTTCAATTCGGCGACCAATCCATCGAGGTCATCTATCCATACTTTCGTAATTCGTAGCTTTATTGATAAAATTGCGCGATTAAATCCTTTTCTCTTAACCTTAAACCGCTAGAGAAAAGAGGAAACTTTGTTTGCAGATTCATAATTTACATTTTTTTCATTATTCCATTATTCAACAATTTATATAACAGATTTAAGCTCTTAGGTTGAACAATCATCACTTTTAAATGATCATCTTTTTTTCAGGCATAAAGTGTGATTGACTTAAATAGTGGCTAAAAATAGTAATTAAAAATCAAGCAAGATAATAGTCGATCAATAAGCAAATAATAAAATCAGCATTTAAAATGATTACTTTGTCAGAACAATCATTGATTGATACCATCACAGGAAGATAATTACATTCCATCTTAAGTAACTGAATAACTGAAAAATATCTGTCAATCTTTTATGTATTATTCATAAATAAACATAATGATTGACGCAAAGCGAAAAAGAATTAAAGGAAAAAAATGAAGCAATGAAGCTAAAATTATAAATATTGATTGGAAACATAAATTAGCATCAACAAAGATTAATAATAATGGGACTAGACAAAGGTAACCTCACTTTTACCATTTCTGTAAATAACATGATTTGCTGATTTGTTTACAATTACATTGTGACGTGAAGCAAGAATATCGGTTTCTTCATTGTCACCAATTTGGCAAAATATTTTCCTAAATGTTATCCTAAATTGTCTTGACATTGTACAATAGAGAATAAAATTGATGGCACTGTTGATTAAAGCAAGTATGTCAAGTAGATCACCTAATGGTGAATAAACTGTTTGGAAGAAATTCTCGCCAAGGAAGACACTTAAAACAATTAATATTCCTCCGGGTAGCTCAGTGAGAAGGAAAATCAATAATACAGCAAGCAATAGACGGGTAGTCCTATCATGGGCTTGACTGGACTCATGATGATGGTTATGGTGGTGACTGTGGTGGTGGTGTTGATGTTGAGGTGATGGATTATTATGAGGATAATCTGGATGGAGAAGATGTTGTTGTTGTGACGAATTGGTTAGGTTATTATTATCTAGCTGGGATCCTGTGCTTGCTGAACCTCGTTTACTTTTATTGTTCATCTTTTTTGATTGGCATAATTCAATCTTATTTGTTGCTTCGTTAATTGTGCTTGCTGGATCACAGGCAGGTGAACAACTCCAACGTCTACTATCATTGGTATTATCATTGATTGTTGTTCCAGTTCCAGTGGCTGTTGGTGTCAATAGATCAGGCTTTGAATTATTGTTGTATGAAGAGCGAAGACGAGCTTTACGTTTATCTGCCTCAATCAGGATTTTAATTATTGCCAGGCTAAAATAAGTTAACAAAATACAAGGCACTAATTTTGTTCCTACGCTGAAAACCCAAAAGTTCAGATTCTTCAGGAACTTGTCGTTTTTAAGGGATAACTCGCTCCAATCGATCTGTAAATGTAAATAAATAAATAAAGACAAAACCAATTAGTCAAGCATAAAGTTGAACTTAAAGCATGATTATGAACTTAGATTTGAACCAAAGGAGAAACAAAAACACCAAATTACTATTAAAGTAAGATAGCGTATACAAATTATGGTTTTAAATTGTTACAAAGTAAATAGAAGTCTATAGATTAAATGTGAAAATATATTTCTTTTCATTTTATAATTTAACTCATTTCTTTCATTTTACTTGTTCACTGAGACAAAAACTTTGACAACCTTAAGGATATTGAATAAAAATACAAGAAAGCTCTTGAAGGAGATTCCTTTTAAAAAAAGTTTATAGTTATTTTTTTTCTCGTATCACTGAATAACTAGAGCCATGAGGAATTATATCATGATAAGAGGAGGTGGAAAAAAGTGAATTGTCAAGAGAAGCAGCGGGAAGAGAAGCACATAAATGAAGCTTTGAGGCCATGGAAATTGTGTTCCTTCTCAAGAGTCTACCAAGTTGAATCCATATAATACAATCAACTAATGATGAGAATCAAAGGTTCTTAGCAATGAATTAATTGGAGGAGCAGAGTTACCAGGATTTCAATACTTAAAGATCTTTTTCATCTTTAAGATTTTTTCCTTCCACTCGTTTAACCAAAAAGAAGGAAAGGAAATTTAGTTTTATTTTAAAGCCTCTTGAGATACACAGAATTAACCCTTAACTTTGGCAGGTATCAATGGTGTGAAGAAATGAAAGCTGCTGTGAAAGTGACGAAGAAATAGTTATAGATGAGATTTACAAACTAAACTTGATAAAAAATTTAAAAACAATTTCAATAATTTAACAAAATTTAAGAGTTTCACATGAACCGAGAAAAAAAGTATCGACTGATTCCTCACTATGCTTTGATTTTCCCTTCAAAGATGGCGCTTACCAAAAAAAACGGTAAACAAAGGAAAAATCGTTATTTTGTTTGATTCAATTTTTTTAATTTCATTATAAATGTTCATATCTACTAATGAATGTTCAGATTCAACCATTTGGATTATCTTTTTATGAAGGTATTTATCATGAGTATATTTGCTTTTTAACTACTGGATTAATTAACTTTACCTAACAAGTTTGTTTATTGATAACTTTCAATGAGATTATGTTTGTTAACGTAGTAAACAAAGCTGTTTTGGTTAATGACTTTCCCTTCCACTAATTGATACATTGTTCTTGCTGAATCAAAATGTATTGACCTTTTAATTGACCTTTAAACATGTTGTTACCTTAATTAGATTTACTGATATTATGCACATTGTGATTACTCCAAGTGTAAATGTAAATTAACTCAAAACTTGATTTAATTCAACTGAAGCTTGAGTAAGAGTAAATGTAATCTTTTCTCAGCATCAACATCATCAACCAAACTCTACACTTACTTAACTCAAGATTTAACTAATTGGCTTAATTTTTTAAGTTGTATGCTTGTTAAACCAACTATAATTTGATTGTCTTTATTTTTAATCCTCTTTTGTTTGTCTTCCTTTCTCCGCTTTCATCAATTAAACTCACTTATTTATTCATTGTACTAACTCTATGCATCTTTTGTCCTATTCCAGGTTTCCTTCAATGGCATTCAACTTGATCTGTTATTCCCTGAGAGTGACTGTTTTTTTCTTCATATCGTCAACATTTTTATCCCGAATCTCTATAATGGCCATGGAAGGTTCAGATAATGATGATAAATAATGGTAACAAAACAAGATAAAGGAAAACAGAAAAGAGAATTCATTTTCCAATTTTGGTTTCTTTTTTGGCAACTTATTACATGTGCATGTAAGTTGCTATTTTGTTTATTTGCTTTTTCACTATTCCGTTAATAATTCTGTAAACTTGTTGCTTGAAATATTTTCATTCTTATTCATTCAATTCTTTGTGAATAACAAAATTTTCATCTCTCTGCCATTTCTATCAGTTTGCTTTCATGATTATGCAGGTATTATTTGCTCAACCCTCTGTTAACTGTGTCTTATTGTTTTTGAGTTCAATCCTTGTTTTCCTTGAGAGTCTTTTGCATTACTCGATCTTCATTGATTTTAATTTTCATTAAAATTATCAAATTCTATGCCAGAATGAAAAAAAGTTTGCTTAAAGTAACGGATCGAAACCAGGCAGAGCATTGAATTAGAGTTATTGGCCAGAGATGATAACAAAATAGATTGGAAAATTTCATCTTCAGCACCAAAAAATAGCGGAGAAGGGACTTCACTCAACAGTAAAATCAATCCTCTCAAATTGAATTGTTGATTGTGAATGATCAACAATAAATATTTGAAAAAATTGACATCAACCGAGAGCTTGAAGTTCATACAATCAGTAAAATTCAAATCATTATCGTTATTTAATTATTCTGATTGAAAGTTCAAAAAACTTTCAAAAGTTTTCAATAGGATTTTATTCAAACTGCAAGAAAATTGAAAAAGTCCTTTCTATAGAAATTCAATGTTAAAATTCTGGTTATTATGTTCTGATGGAATAATTAAATAACGGGAAATCTCAGTTATACTCAATCTATATGAATCAATTTACGTTACAGCTTATTAATCTGTAAATTTTTCTTCTGTATCTTTTCAGGCTGAAAGATGTCAATCCCTTTCCATTCATCTCTTTATTAATTGCCTTTTACTACAAATGGTAATTCACAAGTCAAGGATTTCAATTTAAGGATCACTTTCAATGCTCTTCAAGGCATTTGACGTTATGACAACCACCTGTTTTCATCTATCGATTGAAATATGCTAACCTTAAATCAATTTCCTTGATTGATTTTCAACAAATTTTCAGAACCTGGAAAAGTAGACTAAAATGACTGGATTGAAGCGAATTATCTAATCAAATTGAATGGCTGGATTAAGTTTCTATGCAAATGCAATTCCTCAGTTTCCACGGATTGACTCAAAGATTCAATTTTTGGATGCAATCCTGGAATCAAACCACAATTAACTCCGACTTACCCGATAATAAATACCAATTGTATCTTCGACGGGTGAAATGGTGAAGGAAAGGTACATTGGGATACAAAATATTGGAACTATCAAGTAGATAGAAATGATGGAGATAATAGCGCTTCTCATTGTAAACCAAGTTCTGCTTCGTGTTGGATAACTGTTCCATTAAGCCATTGACCAATGTTGCAAATTATGGACCAGACCAGGAGGAAAATCACAAATATATAAGAGAAATGAGAAAAGAAATGTTTCATATTAAAAGGTAAATCTTTTAAACATTTAACTGAGTTCAATAATATTTTAATATTTTAGTAATTCTTTTATTGATTTCTCTTTTTTAGATATTACATTTGGTGATATTTTTGCTGCTCAGTTTGTTGGTCTTTTCTGTCAAACCAAAATGGCCTTTGAATGTTCCTCAATTGTTGTCTTATTTTATCGTTTCTGGTAATAGTTTGGTCCATTACATCTTAATACTCAACTCTAATGTCCTGATACACAAATCTATTTCGTCGTAACCAAACATGTTTAAAAAAACTTTGCCAGGCTTAACTCATATATTAATGTCTAACATAATCAGTTAAACCTTTCAATTTGTTTAAGAGAAAATATAATTTGTACACAAAAAAAGGGTAAGTTTTTCATTAATTGTATATGCTTCAGATATTTTCATTGCTTTTTTTCATTCTCTTTACATTATCTAACATATTGTAATAAGACTAATTGTTTATTTTAATTCTTTTCTCTTTTCCTATTTGTTTCTATTTGTTGTAGTCTTTTCAACCTTATTTCATGTTATCCTACGCATGGTTTATCTGTCTGTTTTTAGACGAAATGGTGTTATATTGGAATGGTAAATTGTGAATCATAAAATTAATGGTATTAATAAAGATGATAATGATGTTTACTTTTCACACTAATGATAAATCTTCCAAGAAAGCAAAAAAAGATAATTGTCAATTTGTGATTATTTTGGGAAAACCAGTTTGTTGGATTTTGCTGAATTGAACTGATTCCAGAATTACCAGACATTGATAAACATGGAACACAATGGACACTATTTGTTTTGTTTTGTATCGAGATGAAGGTTTATATCATTTGGAAAGTCTCACCTGACGGATAAAAGCCTCCAAACTGCTAGAAGAATGGTTAACCATGTTGATATAGAATGAAAAACAACGCTAAAATGAGCATGAAAAAATGTAAAAACTGTCCACGGATAGGAATACAATTCAGTTGGCGGTTGCTCATGGCGTATATGATTGTGAATTGAAAATGGTATATAATCAACCATAACCAGCATATCAGCAACAGCTAAACCTGTTAGAATGGCATTTGTTGGTGAAACCATATTTTTCCTGTTTCCAGATGAATAAATATAAGGAATAAAGCAAAAAAAGATCAAATTAATGGGCTGATAAGAGCATAAACGGGTTCAAGTAAACAACACATGCTAATAACAATGCAACTTAATCATTGTAACAATTTAGTAAATTAATATTTCATGTTACAGATTGGAATCATTGATTCTTTTTCTCTGACTCTCTCTTCCCATGAAATATGATATTAACCAATCTTGTCACAATTGTTCAAATCTTTATTGATTATCAAATGCCATTTTGTTCATTTCAACACTGTAAATAGACAAAGTGAACCAATTCTGATTCTTCAGCTATTGTCCAATCATTATCCAAAATATTAATCAATACAAAAGAAGATTTTTTCACAGGCTAATTATTTGCTCAATTGTTTTGCCAATTGTAACAAGATATTACAATTTACACATTTCCCATTGTAAATACATTAAAGTTGATTAACCTCTCTTGAATAACAAATGGTGTGAAATGCATCTCGATTGGTCGTGAAAATGCTAAATAATTATTGAATCAGTATAACGTTTCAATTTTAACGTCTCATGTTCGGGAAGAATCAGTAAAAATATAAACAAATGCTTAGTTGTTGAGTCAATTTGGCAATTTCATGTTAGGATTTTGACATTCTCTTTCGATCAAGTTAAATGTTTGATTAGTTTAACCTTTCATTTGTTAAATTAAATTTTTAACTCAATTCTATTCCATGTTGATAACGATTAACTTTTATTTTCTCAGGGTTATATAATTTCTTTTCTTCTTTCCACTGTACATTACCTCATAAGGTTGTTCAATAAGGTGAAGTTTGCCGGAAATTAGTTTTCTTCATTCATTGATTCAGTGTTTGAAGGTGAATTGGATTGTAATAGATGATGATGATTCAACGGTGAACTTTTGTCTCGATCATCTTCAACAAATCATGATTCTCTCGGGTAAAATTGTGATTGTCTGTTAAACAGATGAACATCAAAACATGTACATTTTTGTTTCTTCCTTGTACAGTTGTATTTTGTATTATTTCATGTTTTATGATGGCAATCAATAAGCATTAGAATGATGATTTACTTGGTTAGGTATTAACTGATGTTTAACCGATTTGATTGACACTTGTTTTACTCTCAATCCACAATTGTTATTAGTTGAAACCACATTCACAGGAAAAGTAAATCAACAATATATCTAATAGCAAATATAAATTAAGATTCTGATGAAATTAACTAGATCAATCATGGTAATTATTGTAATATTCACATTGATAGTTGGTTCAACAAAGCTTTGATCACTAATTATTTATTCAAACATTAAAGATGCATAATTAATTGCATTAAAAATGTCTTGAAGCAAAAACACAGCTTCCAATCTTTTCTTCTAGATGGCTCTTGTTTAAAACAAAAAAGCTTAACGGTCATTAGCAAACTCTTTCTTTGGCTCTTTCTCTTTCTTAACCCAATTGCGACTGAATTTGCTATTAGTGTTTTAAATTGTGTTTCTTGAATACCATTAATCAACTTTAACGATGTCACTTAAAATGACCTGAAATGACTGTTCGACCATGTTGATCAAACATTGTTTTGAATAACATCAAAGACATAAACAATCTTTCATTTTAAAATCGTTTCACTTGAATTGTCACAGTTATTTTATAACTGATTCTGTTGACAATTTTAACTCAATATTAAATGTTCCCATTGAGATAATTCAATTCGGTTGAGTGAAGTTCAACAGTTAAAAGATCAATTTGAGGTAAGAGAAAGAACTAAACTGATTATTCTGACTTCCATAATCTAATGTAACGCTTTTTTTGTTGCCTTTTTCTAGTTTTTGGTTGCTTTAACCTTTTCCTTTTGCATTACAAGTTGCAAATCGGACCAGACTGGGAATCTTTGTTGTTGATGGTGGCCCTTCAAATCCTATTAATTAACTTTAATTGATTAAACAGATTGTCAATCTCATTGTTGATTAGTATCATCATCACCACTATCAACATGGTAAAAAATAGAAACAGTTTGAAAGAAGTAATCTTGAATTAAAGTTGGCAAGATCAACTGTAAATGCTGGACATTGAAGGAATCATTCTGCCTCCTGTCATCAATCAACTTAAGAGATTTACTTTTTGTTTTGATTCCATAGTTACAGTGGTTATACTAGTAATTACAATCAAAAATAATTTTGACCAGTCAACTAAAGATTATCAAGAAATACAAGCCAAAAAAAGCAGAAGGTGGAGTAACAAGAAAGAAAGGGTAAAGAAACGGAAAATGAAAACAAACTGGATATTTTTTGTGTGACCAAATGAAAGTTTACAAACAAAAATGGACAGCAGTAAAAAAAATTTGATCTAAAAAAAGGTGAAAGTGTTATTGGAAAGTGATGGAAATATTATCACAAGATGAAGAAAGAATATAGCAGCTTGAGATTGACACGTTTTTGTTGGTAAAAAAACTTGAGACTGAATTAGATCAAAAGCATCATAAAGCTCATACCAAGGTTTCATATTTTGGTCTCTTTCATCCTAAAACACTTTTCTCTCTCTGAATTTCTCTTATGAACAATCATTTTTTTTCTCTCTCTTAACCTATTATATGTTCATCACCTTCTCATTCACTTTCTATCAACTAACCTAACCTACAAATCTCCTTTCTTGGCAAGTTTAAAAGTTGCTGCTATTTTTTTTCTATCATTCAGCATGTCGAGGGAAAGAGTGAGAAAAAAATGACAATAAGCTGTAAAAATCTCAATCGATTCTGGAAAATATTTTCTTCTTCAAATCGCATCTTTTTTCCCTGTTTCTTAAGCCTGAATGTCAACTGTCTAATAGTGTTGCTAAGCATAACTTGAAAAAAATGAAATCATTTCAGTGCTCTCTTCAATTTCCAAAATCATCATTCAAGCATTATATTATAGCAATTTAATGTTTCTTTTTTTCTCAATAGGATTTCAATTTACTCCGTGTTAAATTGTAAACTCGTATGTTGATGGAAACGCAAAGCTAAACTGAAGAAGCAACAGAAATATGGAATGAAATCAAAGAGAAGTAACCTGTAACAAAAGTTTGGTTAAGGATTCACAAAGATGAAAGGAAAGATGAAACACGATGAATCAAAAATTGAGAAAGCAAGTTCACTGAAAGGCTCGACTTATCAATCATCGATTGAGGAAAAGTTAACCAAGTT
This sequence comes from Tetranychus urticae, assembly GCF_039701765.1. NCBI lineage: Eukaryota > Metazoa > Arthropoda > Arachnida > Trombidiformes > Tetranychidae > Tetranychus > Tetranychus urticae. The sequence goes on along the minus strand of NC_142958.1, from coordinate 14,196,818 downwards.
CAGGCCACAGGCTAAATCTTGAAGAACCTTTTCATTCAATGTTCGCTGCATAATATCAACTGATTTGAAAATCATTTTGCATGTAAAACCAGAATCGAGACTGAATATATAGTTACAGATGCAAAAAACAGATAAGTAAGTGAGTGAAGGTAAGAATCTGACAAGTGATGATTGAATATGTGATTTTGCATGATTTTTTACTTTAACCTTTCTTTTCATTCATCCTTCATCGTTTCATCTTTTTATACTTTTTCACCTTTTCACCTATTTTCCCATTTACCATTGGAAATTGGATTGGATACAATTTGCAATCAAATTAGATTACGATGAAATTGGATAACATGTAAAGGTTTATTTGCCACCAAAAATCGACCTCTCAAAATTTGTAATAACCTTGATTTTATGAAAGGCCAAAAACGCTGTTAACTAGACTTGTAGATCGCTAGACTATTTTCAGCAGCGTTTTCAAATTTTGAGATGGGCGATTTTCGATGACAGACAAACCTTTAAAAAGACTTATTGATTTAGGTTTTACTCTATCAACCTGTTCAAGGTAAAAGTTGATTGCTTATTCATTTCAGTTTTTACCTTCTTTTGGATGGAAAAAATGATCAATTAATGGTTTTCCAAGTTAGCCAAATATAAAAAAAATTGAGTCTGAGAGAGGGAAAAAGAGCTGATAAGTGAATTACATATTGGCCAGTTAGTTGACCATGAATTAATGAATTACTAGTTTCAATTCCTTTGACAATTATCTGGACCTTTTCTCTTTTTTTATCACTTTTCTTGCAGCCAGTTTATGAGGTATCATTAGAGAGTTGATTTGAATCTTCAATTGGTGTCTATAACATGCAAATCAATTTTTGATTTCATGAATGGAAAGATGGACTACAATTAGCATGATAAACACTGTTCTCTTCAATTAACCAACCCTCATTTTGGTAACCAATTTAATAGTAACCGTTACACCGGATGAATCTATTATATATGGAATAGTCATCAGATAATTTTAAGCATCTTTCATGGAAAGAAAATTGGAATCAAATCATTTATTGACAAAGTTATTGAATGGAAAAGACTGGGTAAGGAAAGGAAGACTGATTTTATGATAAAAATGAGAAATGAAAGTTAACAATTTTTTTTCTTCAATTGATTATTTACAGTTGTTCGAGATGTCGGAAGATGGACAAAAAGAGCAAAACTTGATCTTTATTTTATTTTACTTGTGAAAGGCTTTCCTGATGATGTGGATAGTGCAAACTCAAGTACACTGAGGGAAGGACAAGAAAAGCATGAAAACAGTTTAGACATTGATCATGATGAAAAACTCATGATGATGGTGATGACAAATGAAATACAACAACTTGAATGCCTTGTTGATTCATTGGATCCATCGACCAATCAAGTGGAAAATTAATCCATTCTACCTGGGTTGGTCTTTTCAATGACCCTGTCACCCTCGACAAACAAAAATTTGACGACATTTATTTACATTTAATCATTGATCCAGGAGAAGGAAACAAGGAAGAAGAGGAGAAAATTTCGGACGAAAAAAAAGGATAAAATAGAGGAAAATATGAGACAAGACAAGAAAATGATGGCAACAAGAATAACTGAAAAAATTGGACAAAGGAGAGTTTACACAAGAAAAAAGGTTACAAAAGTTTCATCAACCGTAATGGAAACAGCTTATCAAGACACAAAATAATCAATTAACGAAAAAGATTCCAGCACTATTATTAGCATCATCATCTCCATCATCATCCATTATTATCATTATTCACTTTTACAGTGTTTTAAAAAGTACATAAATGATGTTAACAAAATGGCAGCCACCAAGAGAAGCAAAGAGAAAGAAAAAAAAGAACAGAAAAGCTTTGGTATTCAGATCAATAAACATCCTAGATATGACCCAGGAACAGGGAAAAAAGGCAAATGGTGGGAACTACGTCAAGATCAACTTCATGAAAGATTAACATAATCAAAATATTCCAACTGATGAAATGGGGATTCATTTCATACAATTTGAACAAAATTATATATTAATATGCGTGTCAGTTGGCAAGTGTTTGATTACTCTTGAATGTGAAATCGCCGTTCATAATAAGTAAATATTTACAAAGATATTTGCGCTTTTATGGTTACTCCATGAAGGATTAAATTTGAAAAGCTTTCTTGTGTCTCATCATCTTTAACATCAACAACATCTTAAATGATTGTCACACTTGCAACCCATTCAATTGGTTTTTATCAGATGGATTCAAGAATCTCTATTTCAACCGATTCAACATATAAATGTCTTTTTTTGCCCTCTTGATTTGGATTTTTATTCAATTGCAACATTTACTCTATTACATCTTCAAATCGGTGATTTATAATCGATGTTGTGAATGGACATTACAATAAGCTGATTGTTAACCTTATTATAACCCTTCTCTCGTCTCAAATCATTATTCGCTATTTATTAACTATCCATTGGCAATTCCTGACAATTAAACTCATTGGCTTAATCCCTGAGCAATTAATTTCCATTGGGAATATTAACTCTATTTATCAGATTCACATTCTGCAGTGAATTTAGGTAGAGAAACAAGTGGAATAAAAACATGCCAGTTAACTTGATCAGAGAGGAATCAAAGGATAAGACTGAAGAGTTGTTGATAAATAAATTTTGACCATCAATTTAAAGACAAAAATGGATATAATGGTCACTTGGAAAACATTGAGGGCCCAAAGACTCTACTTAAAACAGCTATTAAAGCTTTTCTTCCCTTGGAATGTTAAATAATTCAGAGAATCATCAATGGTACATGTTGAATTACCAAGCATTGGATGGAAAAGAATCAAATTAAATCAATTGTGATTGTGTAAACTGTTTAAACTTTTACTTTTAACCAGCCAAGGTTAATGTAATCTAAGCTATTTCAACGAGTTGACGACGAAAGCCAAATAATAAAAGTAAACAGAATCAAAATATCTGACAATGAAGTAGAAAAAGAAAGAATAAGATGATGACTGGAGAAGATGTTCAACAAGAATAAAAAGAAAATGAAGAAACGAAATGATGATCATGATGATGCTGATGAATCAAATGGAGAAAAGGCGCAAAAGTACAAAGAAATGATAGAAACAAGTAAACAGAAAGAAGTGAATTTAATATCAATAAATCGGAAGTTGTCAAATGAAACAACTACATCAATCAATAATGATCTTGAAAAAAAAATTGTATGGATGAACAGAAAGTAAACATGAAACATATATTGGATTGTTACTTTGATTACATGGATCAAGAGAAACTGAAAGCTGATTTAAGAGCACACAAAATAACATTTGAACAAGCTTAAATTAACCTAAAAAACAGCAACACACACACACACATGGACAAAAAAATGGCGAGGAAACAAAAAATGCCACTTAAATTGATCAGATATCTTATCATGGTAAAGCTAAATGTCACGTAAATTGTTACCTTGAACAACAACAACAAGAACGACAAAAAATTGAGTCTAATTAAAATGTATCACTGGTTGGATGTTAACTTATGGAGAGTCACTCATATCATTGATAAATATCATGTTTCACTGGATTTCGAGAGGCAAAAATAATTAAATGGAAACAAAATAATTGTATTAATAATTTAATGCGCTTTTCCTGTCCACTGTTGTCAATCAATCCCATGGAGAGTTTAAAATTGGCGCAAATATGTATTAACCAATGGTATAAATGAATGTAGCCAATGTTGACATGATGATGGTTTGGCGATGTTTCCACTGATTTTGTGACAACTGCAATGGTTACAGTGTTTTATGTTGGAAAGAAGTGACGTACATTAATGATAATCAATTAAATAATTTTGTTAGTCAATACCTTGTTAACGTAACTCTGATTATCGTCAAATGGAAATGTTAAAAGATTCATTAACTTGGATTGAGGAAGAAAAGGTTTTACTTGTGAATCTCGACAAAACCATCTTGTAATACATGTTTCAACACACTCCATGTATTATTAGATCTACTTGCATCTTCACAAAAGCCTAATATTAATTACAATTTAATTTCGCTGATTACGTTTAACCTGGATAACTTTGCCTGCCATTGATCATCACCATTAATAAGGTGTAAATTGGTGGACACCATTTGATCCAGTCAACCATTGCCTACCATCATTACAAGTACATTTTTTAGCTGATTTGTTTGCTTCTTGACATCTTTAGAGTTGTTTATTTTCAACAATCCATCCAGGTTAAAACCATAAATATCCTTTTCTCGGAAACTCAAAATATTGATCCAATCATCAAACCAGCATAAAAATGGTCATCACCATTTAATCAGCTGTTGACATCTCTTCAATTATTGTACACCTTTCAACTTCACTAAATCAATTTGGGTCAAAGTTACACCTTTTTTCTCCTGCTTCAAAAATATTACAAGTTTACTCAACAATCTTAATCAATCAAACAGCAATCAACCATGCTGGGACCAATGAAACATAATTACCGGATAATCAATGAAAGCGCCTCTGAATCTGTTGATTGTTAAATTTATTGAAGGAAACTGAGATGAACTCAAAGCAATACACTGAAAGTTTGGAGCATGTTAATGACAGGATTGCAATTACAGAAAATTATTCTAATTTTGTCAACATCACCATCAAAGTTGAAACAATCTTATTATTTAAATGATTAGCAATTAAGTGACAATAACCATTAAGCCACAATTTGAGATGTCGATTGTTGATGATAAAAAAAGCCATTCCTTTCAAATAATTAACCAATTGATTAGCACCAAAATGTATGGATAAGCAAAGCCGAATGGATCCTAATCAGCAGACACAACAAAGGAAAATTAGAAAAATTTCAAATTAACATGAAATGGAACATTATTATTATGCTAATTATTTGATTAAAATTGTCTTTTCTTGTGCCAATCTTTACAATAAGCCAACCACTGAATTTTCAATGGAAAAACAAACAGAATAAAATGTAAACATTAATTTCTCAATGAATAAATTAACAATTCATTATTAGTCTAATCAGTTTGACTTTAGAATAAATTATCGAAATAAAACAGTTAATGTAACACTATTAATAAACTTCTGGTACAATTGATTGATTTCCGATTCAATCAATAGCTGAATCAGCTCTTAATCAGTCAATACAAAGTTGCATTTCAAATGTTGATTCTTAAAATGAAAAATCAATGAAAACAATTCAAGAGGTTGCATAATTTTTATCTGAAAAAGATTGACAATTGAAGTTGAAAATTTGAATTGTTTCTTTCCTACAATTGAATGCTTAAAAGGACGTTAATCATCTTAATCATATTTAAAGATATAATATAAAATTCAAAAGCTCAATGCTCTGTAAATTGATAATTGTACTTGAATCTTCAAATTTTCAACTGAAAAATCATTTTCCCATTAGGCCTGAAGCAAAATCAGATGTAATCCTTTACAAGTTAACAAAATGGTGAAATTCAACATTTAATAACAGTTAAAATGTTGAAACTATTGGAGTATTTAAAATGATAGAGAAGTGACTAAAGCAACAATTAACTAATTACCATTACATTTGTACTCCTTGAATGATCATTTTCTTAAGGAAACTTGAAAATGTTGTTATAAATCTTAAAATTCAAGTCATGAACTTATTCTTTTCATGTTGTAACCTTGTTGTTATCATTTTACCTGAAAATTTGTAACATAATCACAATTGTAGAGCAAAAAGCAAGGCAAAAATGAGACAAAAATTCAGAATCTTTTCAAGTTTTCAAGATGAAGTTACAAATAATGGTAAATTGATCTTTTAAGAAGCCTCAATGTAATGATGGATTTATTAATTTAATGACAACAATTTTAAATTTTTGCTGAATATCAATGAGAATTGATGAAAAATGGAAACATCTATTCCCTGAAAATGACTCAATCTACTCGCAATCTGAAGCTAAAATTGTCGAGACGGAATTGCATTCTTTTAATCAAGTCAAGTCGCAGCTTTACTTGAAGCTATCAAATGACTGAAGAATCATGAAGAAGATTCATTCGTTCAATTGAAATGTTTTCATATTGGTTATGATTTATGTTTCATGTTTCAAACCTTTACTCTTTATTATTGCCTCAACTTCACTGTTTACAGTATCTTTTTGAGTTTCTGGTTAAACACAATTTCCTTGTTTACAGTTGATCTTGTCATCATATCATGTCATTCAACAGTTATTAGCCATGATAATGTACAGATAAATATGAACAATAATTTAGTAAAGCCTGAGTTTTCATTTGAAAGGCAAAAATTTGATTCACAATAAAGATTTCATGGCTTAAAATAACCTCACAGCTTACAGTCAAATTAAAGTAGATTCAATTGATGAAAGTGCCATTGTCTGCCATTACAATGAAGAAAGATAATTAAAGCCTTTTGGCTATCAAATAATTTCAAATTATGAACAACAAAAGCAATTCTATTCTTATTCTTGTAAACTGTTTCCAAGTAATGAGATAATTTGTCAATTTTGGATAATAAATAACACTAGACGAATAATCTGGTAAAAGCTTGAAAATGTTTCAAATTAAAAAAAAAATACCAGACAAAATGTACTCAAATGAACCCAAAAACCTAAACATCTTATCAAGATATTTGAGAAGCCCAAAAAATCCCAAAACTGTAAACATGTTTTCAAAAAATAGTTGACTTATGAACGTTTAACCGGCTTGAAGAGACTTTAAAGTGAGTAGAGATTGAAATGGTGAATTGATATTCCTTGAAATAAACAGAGAAAAAAGTGATTTCCAGAAAATATTGTTGGTCCTTTTATTAACTATTAAATATTAATATAAAGGGCAATTGTTTATAATTTGAAAAAGTGGCCAACAAAGAGTTGAGGCAAAAAGTGGTTCACTTGTATCATATATTTACCATGAAAAGCTCATCAATCAAGGTTGACAGTTAATTTTGCTTTCACTGAAGAAGAAACAAAATATCAGATGAAACAAAAGACAACAACGATAGACGAAAGCAATCAACGATTCTAACAAGCTCATTGAAAAGTAAATGAAGAAAGTGTAAATTGTTGGATTAGGAGCATTTTAAAAGCTGAAATGACCAGAAAATTGAGCAAACATGAGTCTATTATAACCGGTAAAAGGTGTTAACCAGTTGATAGTTATCAGGTTAAGGGAAAGGCAATGAATGTCAAAAATTAACTTTCAGTTGTTAACAAAAAACTGGTTGAAAACAGTTTACTTGGTTAAAGATGATCAAGATGATGGAAGATGAAGGGAAAGGGAAATGCGATTCCATCAATCAACTAGAGTTTACCTTTTATTTTGTATTATTATTTGGTAATATTTTCCTAATAATATTATTATTGCCATTAATATGTTCACTTGTTTCCATCTTGTTGTTCCTATTTCATCCTGTTTCATTGAAACGTTACACGTTACAACATTCATCTGTATTTTACACATCAACAGGGAATGAAGTGAAAATAATTTAACCATATTTATCATTTATATTTCAGTCTAATGTACTTTTTATTAGTCCGAATCAACAAGATGAACAATCGTAAGTTTATTACTTTTCTTTTGCTTCTATTTTTATTCTCACAACATTATTCCTTGTTATTTAACTTGGATTTTTTTCTCTCCATGTCTTTCAATTCACTTTACAGATTAACCTAAAACAGAGTTTCAAATGTTAAGGCTTATAATGATAATTTTATTTGCAAAATTTTTTCCCACTTCTATTATTATATTATTATATCTTGAAGGTAAAGTTGAAACTCCAAGTGGTTATTTGGTATTGACTTGGCTTTTATATTTGTCAGATTTTAATTAAGGTTAAATGTATTATAATATTTGTGTGTATAATGATTATGAACAAGGCCGAGAGTAACAACCAGTTATTATTGTTAACGTTATTATTATCAGTGATATTACCATTTGTTTGGATTGTTGTTGGTATTAGATCACAATTGGGAGTTACAATTGAGAAATTGAGTTTTCATATCATGTATTCAACTAATAATAAGGTGAAATGTGAGCAAATATTGAAAGATTATCGTTTTAATGTTGCCCATTTGTATGTTGCGCCTTTTTTAATTATCAAAAGCAAAACAGGGATGGAGCTTGATTAGGCGCCTTGCCATAAACGGCAGCCATTGTTTTAACCGGTTTTTCACTTTCATTGTTTTTCATTTTTTAAGACTTGTTTTGTGTTAATTGTTTTCATCGATTCATGGGATTGTTGATGATAATTATTATAATTAATGTTTCTGGTTAGTAATGTTGTGATATTGACAACTGTGTACTGAACTTTGCACCTAATCTTTTTGGTAAACCTTTTTTGTGCTTGCTTTTTGTGTCTCTAGTTTTTTATCTCGACTTGTGCTTTTGGTTTTTACGTTTTTTTTAACGGAATTAACTGTGTTCTTGTGATCAATATTGACAATTTATTTGTGATTTTGGTTTGATTAAAAGATAATCTGTTTTCAGGATTACTTTATGTACATTTAGATAATGATTAGGTTTGACATAAAGAATAGTTGATTAAACCTAACATTATTCGGATCACATATTATTTTGGGTTTTGTTTTTATACTTTTTCAACAACTTTCATCATCTTAACCTTTCTCACCTCATCAATCAATTATCATCAGATTATTATCAAAATAAGGTTAAGATATGATAAAAATATAAGTGTTTCCTCCACCATCATTCCCATCATCATTCCCTTCATCATTCCCATCTTCATCTTCATCCCCATCCCCATCCTCATTTTGCAATCAATAAGCCTCAACCTGTTAGTATTACTAATCATAATGGTGATGATGATCTACTTCATCATCTAACCTGATTATTTATGTGTAAATGTTACTCTCAATTATTTACAATCAATCATATTATTTCTATTACACTTTTTGCTTTATCCTTTGTAAGGTAGAGTTACCCAAGATTAATTTTAAAATCATTTATTTATGTTAGGTTAAGTATTTCAATACTTTTCATTTTTCAATTTTTTATTAATCCCTATTAATGACGTATTTATATTGTTTATGGTTGTCACAGTTATATAGTCAAGGAGACTATGTCAGCTTTCTTTCCTTTTCCTTACAATTGTCCCTATTTCCTTCCGTATTTTTTAGTATAAATAACTGGACAACATGGTCATTAATTATGTTAAGTTATTATGAACATCATAGTTTTCAAACTAAAGCCTTATTACACTCAAGTTTAATATTTGACCAATGTGATACGCTTTACTCTAACTAGTTCATCTTTTCTTAATTTCATTTCTTATGTTTAATAAAGTATTTCTGTTTAAGTAAAACTCTGTGTTTTCCCTAATTGAGTATTCCAATACTCTGAGTTAATTGCTGAGACAATTAAAGTAGTGAACTACTTCTGACCTCTATGCTGTTAGTCTGTCCTTCAAGTTTGACATTCCTGCTCGACGAAGAGATTCTAACCCTCCTGTTTGTGCTGCTTCTTCTTGTATATGTTACATTGAGTACTGTTGGTGCAGTTAGCTCTTTCCTGATTTAATAGTATTTCAATACTTGGTGGTGGTGCATTAGTCTCATCAGATTCTTCCTCATTTTGATCTTTCATATCAGCCCGAAAGACTCATTAGATTCTTCCTCATTTTGATCTTTCCTAATCTTTCCTGGCCAAGATACAAAGATTCCAGAGGCTAAAATAAGCTGTTGAGAAGTGCTTAGTCTAAAGTTTAAGTACGCCAAGTAATAGTGCAGTTAGAGCTTTGGAAAGCTAATTGTTTAAAGATTGACCAAAGTGACTAGTATTTCAATACTGTTGGTCATAAAGTCCTGACTAATCTCAAGTGAAAGACAAAGACTTTGGTTAACCGTGATTAAAAGATTGTAATCTTAGAAGAAGTTAAAGTCAATTTATTTTACAACTTTATTTAAACTTGTATCGATTTGCAAGGTGATCCTAAAAGAACCTGAAATACTCAGGATTTGAAAGGCTGAGTTAGTCTTCTGAAAAGTTAATAAAGAATTTCAATTCTAAGTTCTGATTTAATTGTGCTGAATGATCCCAACTACCTTTCAAATGGCGACCTTGGCAGGATTGCCATGTGATACTTACGAGTTTGAGTATTGTTTCAACCTGATCGTTAGCAATTTAAAAAATCTGGACTCAAAAGCAATGAGTAAATTCCTGACGAAGTGGAAAATCAATTTTATTGACAATCCTGAAGTTATTAAGACTCAATTTTTTGATGCTGTAGCAACCTTGTTTGCTTTAACTAACTTTCCTACGGTAACTCAAGAAATTATGGAATCGACTGAAGTCGATCATCTTGACCAGATAAAAATCCCTCAATGGGTCGAAGAATTCAGAAGTGAAGGTATTCCTGAAGCCGATATCAGGCAAATTGTGATCAAAGTTGGTGTTGCACCAAAGCATATGAAGCTCACTCCTGAGGCTTCTATTAAAAGATTAGCCATTGGCTCGCCAGCTAAACGGGTGCTAACTCAAACTTTGAAAGAGTGGAAACAGAGTGATGTAGCGACAACATCGAAAATCAAAGTCAGACCTGATGTTGATGTAGACGATTTGATTGCTTCAGATTATGAAGATACTTTATCTCATATAATTGACGATGATAAAGAAATGAACCGTGAAACTGATAGAAATCAGTTACGTGACCGAAGTCACAGAAGATCCAATGTACGCAGATCAAGTGTGCGAGAATCTCGAAAATCTACCGATGATGAAGACGATGAAAGTGATTCAGATATTCACCGACGCAGATCATATCCGAAATGTAAACCAAAGTTACCAGTTCTACCAACTTTCAATCAAGGGATGGATGCTTGGGGATGGTTACAAGCGGTTAAACGCAATCTTCAGATTGAACGATGTCACGATGATGACAAATTATATGTCCTGCAAAAGGCTATGGCCTATGAATTTCTGCCATTCGCTAAAGAATTAGATCAAGAGAGACACACTAGTAAAAGTTATATTGCTGCTTTGGAACGTGCATTAAGAAATCCTGCTTGTCTTGCTCAGGCAACAGCCGAATTCCATTCGTTAAAATGGAACTACGATATGCACCCAAATGACTTTTTCAAAAAGTTAGAAGATATGGTGGTTAAGATTAAGGGAGAACCATCAAAAGCTGAATTTATTCAGGATGTGCTGTTAAGAATTCCTACGGAATTGAGAGACACTCTCATACGATCCAGATCAACAAAAAGTTTTGAAACTTTGAAAGCTGCAATGGTAGATGATTACTACATTGAGCTTAGGAAAAAATCTGAGAAGAAGAGTGTGGATAAAACTGTGGACTCTTTCAGACGAGATGAAAAACGAGATGATAAGAAGAATTTCAATTCTTATTCAAGAGGAGATAGAAGTGTAACAAAGCAACCGTTTAGATGTTACAACTGTAACAGAATTGGACATTCATCACGAGATTGTAGAATGCCAAAGAGAAGTAATTCTGATTCAAATCAGACCGAGAAAAGTAATTTTCAACCAGCTCAGTTGAGAATGCAAAATCAACCAACGTTTGGACGTAATCAAACTACTCAACCGACTGCCTCAACTTCAAAAGAAAGTGCTAACATGGTAAAAGAAATCGATCGTAATCGAATCCTACCAAAGGCTCCAGTTAATGATTTTGTTTTCATGGCGAATGAAGATGTTAAACCCGATGATGAATATGTTGAATTGATAACCAAAATTGATGATACAGTTAGAAATTTTCCAACTGTAAGACTTACAATGTGTTATCCGAATCGAGAAGTTATCAAAACTGGTGATGTGTTAATTGACACAGGAGCGAGTACGGCATGCATAGATTACAATCTAGCTCAACAATTGAAAGCTTATGTCCTTTCCTCGAATGTAGCAGTTAAAGGAATTATTGGAGGAAGTTTTCAACCAGTTGAAGGTGCTGCCTACGCGATAATGAAGCATCCTAAAATGCTAGCTGCTAAAGTTATCAAGTTCCAGGTAATGAGAAATTTGGAACCAGTAATGGTATTTGGAAACAGGTTTACTGATGTATTTTTTACTGGAATGGTTAACTATGGTGGATATTATCAAGTTAATCTTAAGGAATCAATTAATGGAGAATGGTTAAGCCCGGAGTTATTATTTCGATTTTGTACTGCCGAGGAATCTTACAAATTGATTGAACAACCTGAAACTACAATCAACACGATGAGAGAAGCTCAAAAGTTAGCTCAAACTTTATCCGAATTACCTAAGTCACCATGGTATGAAGAGGAGTTAACTCCTCCAGTGAATTTGAAGCAAGAAATTGAACGCCAGAATTACATGAATGAAATGTGTTTAGCAAAGGAGTTTGATAACATATTTCCTGTTTATTTGCATGTTGAGCAAAGAGATTTAACTTTGGCTGAAAGATTAATGAAACGAATGGATGTAAGTTTATCAACGGATAAACGTAAGGAAATGTTAAGCATTTTAATGCTATTTCCTGAGGTATTCAGTCAACACAAAGGAGATCTTGGATTGGTGCCATGGGAGAGATGGCCAATTACGATCAATATGGAAGGTAATGAAGTTCCATACCAGAAACCTTATCCTTGCACAAGAGATAAACGTTTGGAGTATCAGAAAATCATTTCTGAATTGTTGGATAATGATATCATCGAAGATGCTAGTCAGGCTGAAGGAGGTTCGCCTGCAATGCTAATTGGAAAACCTGATGGGTCTTTTAGATTGTTAAATGATTTACGAGCTGTAAATAGATTAACAAAAGTTGTGTATCATCCGATGCCACGAATCGATGATTGCTTGGAAGCAATCCGTGGTGCAAAGTTTTTCAACATGTTTGATTTATACCAAGGGTATTTTCAAATAGAGATTCCGCCGTCAGAAAGAAGTAAAACAGTGTTCGTTACACCAGACGGAAAGTACCAATATAAAAGGTTACCAATGGGGTTAGCCTGTGCACCATTTGAATTTCAGAGACTTATGAATGCAGTCTTACATGGATTAAATTATGTTGAATGTCTAGGTTATTTTGATGACATTCCGGTGATTGGAAAAAGTTGGAATGAATTGCTGAATAATACTAAGCTAGTCTTAGAACGATTGAGAGATTGGAATCTCAAGGTGAAAACTGACAAATGTCGATTTGGAGTTACAGAGTTAATCTTGTTAGGACATTTGGTCAATGGTGAAGGAATCAGACCTGATCCAGATAAAGTTGCAGCGTTGAAACGCTTACCGTATCCAACTTCAGTTAGACAACTTCAATCTCAACTAGGTTGTTATAACTATTTTGCGCGTTATATTCCTAACTTTTCAAAGTTAGCTGCTCCATTATACAGATTGGTATCAAAAGAAAGAAAATTTAAAATGTTACGACAAGACCATGAAGCTTTGGATAAATTGAAAAATTCATTAATTGAAACGACGATGTTGGTACATTTTGATCCGAACATGCGAAAAAAGATTAGTGTGGATGCAAGTGATATTGCCTGTGGAGGTATATTACTACAAGAAGATGAAACTCAAGAAGTTCCTGAAGGATTTCAATCCTTACGAGATGTTCCAATTGAGAAAGTGAAGCATTGGAAACCTCTCTATTTCTTTTCTCAACGTATTGCCAAACATCAAGAAAGCTATTCAGTAAGTGAGAAAGAATGCTTAAGTGTTCTGATTGCGATCAGAAAATTCCGTCATTATTTGGATGGAGAAGAGTTTCTAATCGAAACTGACCATCATGCATTGTGTCAACTTCCAAAATTGAAATTCAAAAATCAAAGATTAGAACGATGGACAATAATCCTATCCAGTTATAAGTTTAAAGTCGTTTACACGAAAGGAGAATCTCACGGACCAGACTGTCTGTCCAGATATCAAAACGAATGGGAACACCGAAAACAATTAGATCCTGAAGCCGAGTACATTGAAAATTTGTTCCTTATCGAGTGCAAGAATAGTTTTGATAAACGAGAAATTCAAGAATCAGTTGAAAATGATTTTGGTGAAATGAAATTGATTAATTCACCTTTAAACAAAAGTTTATTAAGCCATGTCTATCATTACCAGACAGATGAAAATTGGAAAGTTAATTTAATAGAACATCAGCAAGAAGACGAAGAAATCAGAGAAACTATCAATGAATTGATTAATGAACCTAACTCTAAGAAGCATGAAAAATTTGTATTTATCAACAATCTGTTATTTCGGAAACCAACAATTGGCCACGATTTCAATCGTGTTGTGATTAATGCTAAACTGTTACCTAAACTGTTTGAAGAAGAACATTGTTCACCAATTGGAGGTCACTTCGGAATAGAAAAAACTTATCTTCAAATTTCAAGGAGATTTTGGATGCCATTACTCTATGATAAAGTTAAAGAGTTATGTCAAAATTGTGATAAATGCTATGTTGGCAAGTCTACCAATTGTACCTACTCAGAACCAACTCTAAAACCAATTCCTGAAACTGTTTTAGACCGTCTCGAAATGGACGCTCAAGGTCCAATAACATTTAAACAAGGTGCAAAGAAAGTGATTCTAGTATTGATAGATACTCTATCAAGATTTGTGTACGCTCGATTATTTCCTAATCAAAGTTCTCAATATGTCATCAAGTTTCTTGATGAGTACTTCAGTTTGTATGGATTTCCTTCCACTATCCAAACTGACCGAGGGAGAAACTTTTTATCAACCGATGTTTGCAAACATCTAAAGTCTGTTGGAATCAAACACGAGATTTCAAATGCCTATCATCCTCAAAGTCAGGGGATTGTAGAAAGAGTAAATAGGACTTTAGCCGAAAGAATAAGAACATCAATAATTGGAGAGGAGATAATTGATTTAAAAACATCTTTGGAAGATGCCTTGATAGCAATCAATGGTTCTGTTCACAAGATACACAGATTCACTCCATATTTTCTGGTTTATGGAAGACAAATGAAAAAGCCGATAGATCTACAATTAGAGTTAGCCGTCTCAACATCTCAGCCTGTTGAAGAGTGCAGAAAATTAGCTAGAGATAGACTAATTAAACAACAACTTTACTATCAAGATAGATTGCAATCTATGACAAAGAGAAATCCTTATGTCATTGGAAGTTTGTGCTATGTAAAGAATAGTGGACCCTCAGTGGGAACAACTAAAAAGTTGGTTGCAAAGTTTTCTGGCCCTTACATTGTCATAAGTGTCAGAAATGGATCTGCCTTACTCTTAAATCCTGATACTAAAGAAAGATTTACGACTAATCTTGAACTCACCAAACCTCATGTTGGTGTAATTCCTAACGAGCTGAAAGATTTGAGAGATGAAGTAATTAGAAATGCTGAAACTAATGGATTTGAAACAAGTTATGCCGATGACTTAGAGCATTTTAATGCTGATGAAAATGAGTTTGAAAACTCAATTACTGTTAATGTGCCAAGTGATCTGGGTAATGAGAATAATGTTGCTAGTGACTCTGAACACTCAACAATTGCCGATAATGAATATTATGCGAGATTAAATGAAAAGAGAAAGAAGAAAAGAGGAAGATATAAAACCGCTAACAGAGAAGTTATGCGAAACGAAATTCTTAATAATTCAAATGATGAATTACACGGTCCAGTAACAAGACAAAGAAGAATTGTGCCTGTCTTCTTAATTCAAATTAAGATAATTGTTGTTGAGAAAAGCTTTGCAAAGCTTGGAAGTGGAAGAAGTAAAACCAACCACTTAAGCTTGAAAAAGCCTGATAATATTGAAACTAATCTTAAAAATTTGTTAAGTTTTAAAACTTGCGCTAATTGTCACTTAGCTAAATTAATCGCCAATGGTAACTATGGATCTTTGTTACCAAAGAAGAAGAAAGAGATTTGCTCGTCACTTTTACTTTTGCCTCCATTGTCTTTAGTTGACTATTTGGTCAAAGTTAATTTTTCGCTTTTTTCAACCAATTTAATTAAGAATTTCAATTCTTCAGTTCAAATTAGTTCTGAATTTCCTTATTCCTCTGATCAAGTTACTGATTCTAATTATCTGTGTTTAATTGAGTTCGATTCTTCATCGAAAAAGTACTTTACCCCGAAAGTCTCAGACTCAAAAACCGTTAACTCAACTTTGAGTAACCTTGTGAGCTTTTCTAAGCTAAATTTTGAACTCTGGTGGTTTAGTGATTTGAACAATTTGATTAACTTTAAACGATTTTGTGATCAGCTAAATTGTGATTTAGTGCTGTGCCTGTATAGCAGAATTCCAATTCTCAAAATGTCTGCACCTGTGCCTGATTTGATTGAATCTACAGATTCTCAAGGTTTGGATCAACCTAACAGTCAACCTGACTCACATAACTCTGAACAAACCGTTCAAACTTCCAGTGACAGTGAAGTTCAAATTCCTCCTACAGTTGAAAATGACAATGAAGTTAATGATGGTTGGGGAAATTTCGACCTCACACCTCAACAGAAATCGTCTTTAGACGACAATGAATTCAACTGGCCTAATGACGAGAATAATGATGTTCAGAAACGTGATATTTTTGACATTGATTTGGAAAATACTGATGCTCGCTATGCTTCGTTTCATGTTCATGATCCGTTGCCTAAACGTACTGCTCTTGGACTTGCTACGTTTAACACCAAAGAAAAGGATACTTCTCCTTATCCTCCACCAGATCCAGCTCAAAAGCGATTTAATACGATGTTTCCTGCACCTCGTCCTCCAACTGAAGAAGAGCGACATGATTTCAATAAACTTGAATTTTTTGAAAAAGCACATGAGGATGTGAAAAAAGATATGGAAAAGGCTGATCGAGAACGTCTTTGGTATGAGTCTTTTATTCGTGAAAAGATTCAATATAATGTTTTTGAAACTAATCTTGACAACGTCAACTTCACTAAACTTTACAAAGGTTTAAGTGCCGGTCAAGTGGTTCATGTTGAATTAGCTCGATTCAAAAACCTGATAACATGCAACCTTTGCGAGCAGATTTCAATCTTGCCTAAGATGTGCTCTAAATGTACTAAACCATATTGTATTACATGTATCCGGTGGTTGCAAGGACTTCCATCCGATTTGGGTTTAGAAAAGGTAAAAAGTTTGGATCAATTTCTATGCGTAAACCAAGTCTGCCTGATTTCAATTGAAAAGAATGGTTATCCTAAATACAAGCCTATTGAAAGTAAAGAGATATGCCGATTTTATGATGAAGCTGAATTCAAGTGCATTCATTTGTTTTGTAATGCTAAGCTCAAAGTCTTTCACTTAGCTCACCATTATCATAGCTGTAAAAGAGGTCCAATTGACTTTAAATTTGATAAAACTCTTCAACTGACTTTTATCTCTGGACCAATTCGAGAGCAATTGAATGCTAAGCCGATTTCAATCGCATCTTTGTTGCCTGCTCACGTTAAGAAACAAGAAGTTCCGATTTCGATCCCTCAAATGTGGCATCAAAAGGCTATGGTGTATGCCTTCCTGATTCAAAAACGACAACAAGATCCTGATAGCATTACTCCAATTCAGATGAGAACTGCTGCTAAATTCAAGTTAGGTTATTGGAATAACCATGAACGATCAAAAGATCCTACAGCTCCAATATGTGAAGCTGAACAATTTGCTTTACAATTGGGATTCCCAAGTTGTTCTGAGGTAGCCATACCTGAAGCTAAACCGAGATGGCCTATGACACCTTGCCGTCAAGTTCCTGAATATCTCTTGAAAGAGTCTGCTAATTGGCGACGTTGGAATAAGTATATCGATCCTATTCCTGATGATTTGTCTGAATCTTCATCTGTTATGCTTTATGCCCTTGATGTTGAAGATCCTGAGTCACCCTTTGTAAGAGTGAATCCATTTGAACGTCTAAGTCCTGCTGAAGCTGAAGAAGCTCGAGAAGAGTTGGCCCGATATTTTCCTTCTTGTTTTAACCCTAAATCAATTTATAAGGAACCGACGCCTAAGACTCAGAATGAATGGACAATTCACTGCGTTCGTAAACGCCGAAAGCAACTTCGCTTTGCCTTTGAAAATCGCCCTCAACCTAATATTCCGCAAGTCTTAGAAGAGCATATGAAGCTGATTAATGAATTCTCTGAAACCTGTCCTGATAAGAATTTGATCTTTGCCATTAACATGTTTTATGTCAGTATTCGAGAAGATAGAAAGTTACGTCCTAGACCCTGTTGGATCGTCATCATTGATGGAAACTCTGAAGTAGTTTATGAGACTTTTGTGAAATTCAAGGAGATTGATTATACTTGTAAGGAATTTCATGGACTAACTACAAAAGATCTACAACACGCTCGACCGTTAAATACTGTAAGAGATCAAGTACTGAAGTACTTAGTCTGTGCCAAGAAGATCATTGGACATGGTTTGATCAACCAATTTGGAGCTCTTGGTTTAGGAACTTTTGAGATCAAACATTTACATCCTAAACTTCGTGAAATAACAAACTTTTATTCGCCCTACTTTGAATCGCCAATGAATCTACAATCGATTGCATTCCTGTGGTTATGTGGTTATACCTTACCAGCATTATCTCACTCACCTGTGGTTGAAGCCGTCACTGCCTTACGCTTATATTATCTACAATGGCAAGCAATTGAGAGGAAAGCTTCTGAATTCAACGGAATTCATAATGAGAACCAAGCCTCAACCTGTGCTAATAAAATTACTTCTGCTCTCTTGTTTGAATTTGATGAAGGAATCCGAAAAGGATTGTGCAAATGGCCTGAAATTTGGTGGTCTAACCCAAGGTTACGAAGATTTCCTAAATATGATGAACATTGTATTGAACCATCAAAGTTCATTATCAAAAGTAATGATGAAAAGGAAATGTGCAAACCTGATGCCAGAAGGACTCAAGACCCTCAGTCTAACTCAAAGAAAACAAGATTTATTCAAGCTTTTAAAGCTGCTACAAGTTGTTTTCAACGATCTGAATTGAGCGATGTGGAGGAAGAGTCAAGCGATCCGAAAAGTCCCAATCAACCTTCAAGTCCAACAACTTCGAAGAATTTAAATTCTGGTGAATCTGATGAATCGAAAGTTTCTGGTGAAGCTGCAGATAAAGCTACAAATACTTCGCCCATAGAGAAGCAAAGATCTCAATCCGTTTAATTAAGTAAACCTAACAAGCCAAGGAGAATGAATTTTTTGAAAGTTTTCTGAATCTAGTTTTTTTGTTTTTGAAACTTCTTGTGCTCTCTGAAATGATTGTAAAATTAAACTTAGGGATCTTGATCATAAGTCAGGGGATATGTAAGGTAGAGTTACCCAAGATTAATTTTAAAATCATTTATTTATGTTAGGTTAAGTATTTCAATACTTTTCATTTTTCAATTTTTTATTAATCCCTATTAATGACGTATTTATATTGTTTATGGTTGTCACAGTTATATAGTCAAGGAGACTATGTCAGCTTTCTTTCCTTTTCCTTACAATTGTCCCTATTTCCTTCCGTATTTTTTAGTATAAATAACTGGACAACATGGTCATTAATTATGTTAAGTTATTATGAACATCATAGTTTTCAAACTAAAGCCTTATTACACTCAAGTTTAATATTTGACCAATGTGATACGCTTTACTCTAACTAGTTCATCTTTTCTTAATTTCATTTCTTATGTTTAATAAAGTATTTCTGTTTAAGTAAAACTCTGTGTTTTCCCTAATTGAGTATTCCAATACTCTGAGTTAATTGCTGAGACAATTAAAGTAGTGAACTACTTCTGACCTCTATGCTGTTAGTCTGTCCTTCAAGTTTGACATTCCTGCTCGACGAAGAGATTCTAACCCTCCTGTTTGTGCTGCTTCTTCTTGTATATGTTACATTGAGTACTGTTGGTGCAGTTAGCTCTTTCCTGATTTAATAGTATTTCAATACTTGGTGGTGGTGCATTAGTCTCATCAGATTCTTCCTCATTTTGATCTTTCATATCAGCCCGAAAGACTCATTAGATTCTTCCTCATTTTGATCTTTCCTAATCTTTCCTGGCCAAGATACAAAGATTCCAGAGGCTAAAATAAGCTGTTGAGAAGTGCTTAGTCTAAAGTTTAAGTACGCCAAGTAATAGTGCAGTTAGAGCTTTGGAAAGCTAATTGTTTAAAGATTGACCAAAGTGACTAGTATTTCAATACTGTTGGTCATAAAGTCCTGACTAATCTCAAGTGAAAGACAAAGACTTTGGTTAACCGTGATTAAAAGATTGTAATCTTAGAAGAAGTTAAAGTCAATTTATTTTACAACTTTATTTAAACTTGTATCGATTTGCAAGGTGATCCTAAAAGAACCTGAAATACTCAGGATTTGAAAGGCTGAGTTAGTCTTCTGAAAAGTTAATAAAGAATTTCAATTCTAAGTTCTGATTTAATTGTGCTGAATGATCCCAACTACCTTTCACCTTAAACCTAGTTCTAACCATTTCTCGATACAATAAAAACCTTATCGTTATCCATTACTACCTTTTGTTTTTTCCTTTGTGCATTCAGTTATACAGATCACTGATTATATTTTGATTCTTTTTCCCTTCTTGATTTACCAAAACTATTATGGGTGACTTTATGTACAACTGGTTAGGCTAATAGTGAAAGAGTCAAACTATTACTATTCAGTTAAACAGTTTGTTGACTATTAATGAAAGTTTAGTTCCATATTCACAATATTTATGCATACAACTCATCATTTCCTAATTGTTTTTTGCTGTTACAGTTTGTCCAGGACTAAAGATGGTTTTAATCAACAGAGTCAAATAATCATTTATCAATAAGAATCAAAACCGAAATGGATTCACTGATGGGATCAACAATGATTACGATAATTTACCTCGGTGGATTCACAATTTCTCTGGCCAAAAGTAGCAACCTTAACCTGGATCATTTTGCTGTTGCTGTTTATATTGATAAATCAAGACTTCACCCAGATTTATATTTATATGAATGATCATCAGATTAATCTCAGACTGTGGAGCAACTCGGATATTGTGATTTTAACTACCGATGGTTAATCATCTTAAATGTCAATGGTAATTTGAATGGAGATCAAAGTTAAAGGATTTGAAAGCAATGCAATTACTTTTGCAGCTTCCTTTTATAATCGCGTGGACCCAAAAAAGGCTGGAAAATTTTGATGCAATCGAGAAGTGAAAAATCAATTTGAAGTTGAAAGTTGAGAGTTAATTCTTATTAAACAATAATATCAAATTGATAGGCAACTTTAACAATGAAATCTTGACCATTCACTCATGATTGTTTGTGAAATAACAATTCACAATAAAGAGGCGAGAAGAAGGAAAAAAGCAAAGTAGCCTTTGGTTATTTACTTGAGCCATCAAAGGTTATCAAAAATCAATTTAATTCTTGGTGATTCTCACAATGTAAAAAGTTATTTTTATCATGCTCATGATGAAGCAAGAAAAGATAAAAATTGTTTCCAATCAACACTAGCAAACTATGATTAACATTGGCAAATAATAATAGTAATGGCAAGTGTTGATAAAAACTGGTGAATTCAATTTTTCATTAAAAGATGAACTGAAAGAAGGAAAAGAGGAAAAAAGCAAAGATGATTGCACTTTTTTTACTGGAAAATGTTTCATCAACCATCTCAATAATTGTTTCATTAACTATAATTTAGCTTTAAAAACAATTTAAGTTTCACCAAGTGGATCCAGCATCTGGTTGAAAAGGTAACAAAAAATGGTTCAAGATTGAGGAAAAAGTAAAAGTAAAAATTACAACAAAATTAACCAACAGTTAAATTATTAAATAAAACTGTTCATTTTTTACTGTCATTTTACATTGGATTGAAGCTTGTTAGATTGATCAAGTTAATCACAAAATTGAATAAAGAAGATAATTTTGCCATTTTTACACTTTTCTCATTAAGCTTTGTTATTGTTCATTCAGTGTGATTGGGTTAAAAAATTGATTCACATTTTTTACCTCATTATTTAACAATTAATGTTTTATGGTAAAAGTGTTTGCCAGCTTAATTGAATACCAAAAATTAAACAATCAACACGCAATCAATTTTTCTAATGAAAATTATTCGTCAGAGACATGCATTCATTTGTTCATTTCATTGAGTTCATAACTAACGTTTTGGTAAATTCAATTTTTAATCAACGTAAGCAGTTCAATTATTAGTTTAAATATTCAATTTTGATTATAGTTTGACGTGATTCAAACAGAATGAGAAATTAAATTTGCTATTCTTTATGTTGCACCATTTAGGAATTGATTCCCAGCTTGCTTTGTATGGCAACAGTTTAAATGAACAATATTTTTTGTAGGAAATACTCTGGTCATGATAATAATTCATTATTCAATTTAATTGGTGATTGAACTTGCCTTTTGTTTGTTTTCACTCAAACTAACTGAATTAGGTTTTAATGGTTAATTTAATGATGAACAGTTTAACCCAAATTAGATTTCAATTTACTGCTGTTTCCCTGGTAATTGAATCTGTTTGCGACAGTAAATGTCTTTTAAAGTTATCTCTTTTTTACACTTTTTTTTGTTTAACTGGTTTGATTGAAATGATCAATTGTTAATTGTTTTTCCAATTCAATTTCAATATGATAATTTTGTTCTTTGTTATTGAGTCCATAGTGTGAATGATAATCATCAAGGATATTCAAAGAGCATGCAAGAGAAGGCAACAGTTTACCTTGCGGTTATTGTCTGTAAATGATTAATTAACATTTTTACCTTAATCAAGATTACAAGCTACATTACATAATTTAGTTTCACCAGAAGAGAAGCAAGATTGTTGTATATTAGATTGGTAGTTGATTAAATGGTTAACTTGCCGGCAGTCGATACCATTCACCATGATGTTAGTGTTGTTGACAGTGAACAATTTTAACATCAATATTCATCTCGACTGGATTGATTTGAGCAATTTAAGAGCAATTATTGCTCGGTTTAGATCAAATCATTTAAGGAGATGAACAATTGTCTAGATTGTTTGACTGGATATCCAGTTGAACCATCTTTGACAATTTAATATACAGATTGGGATTCCTAAATTTGGGTTGACGGTTTGGGTATGAAAATCTGTTTGCTAGACGTTCCGAGAATTGATACTGACTAGACTTATTTTTGTCAACAAGCAACTCAATGAATTGGTTGAGCAGTAAAAATTTAGTCCAAATTGTTTACTCTAATTAAGCTATCCTTAGATTAATACTTCTTCAGGGTAATCAATTCAATTTCAAATGATGATATTGTTTTTCCTTTGACTTTTTCTTCTTTTCTCCTCTCCTGTAAATAGTTGCTTGTTGATGTTGATAATGATGATCTGTTTTCTGTCAACAATTGAACATAAGCAAACAACTGGTACAACTGCTATAATCAATTCATCCAGCTAACCATGTAACAATGAATTTTATACTGCATCAAATTATTGCATGACAAAAATTCAGAAGACTCCACTTCTATTCGTATTCCTCCTCTTGAATTTTCTTCCCTTCTTAGTAACTCTCTTTTGGTAGCCTTTGTTTTCCTCTGGTTTTGCCTTCGATTTACGATATATCCTCTTTTACTTCATCTGTTTTTCATCCTTTACACGTTCCTAGGCACAATAAAGAAGTGAGAAGATAAATGTATATAAAAAAAAGGTTTGCTATTAATGGTGAAATGGGAGGGATGAAAAGGGAAAGTTTTAGTGCAACAGACGAAATAAAAAGAGAAAAAAAGGAGAAAAAAGAGAAAAATGCATAAAAATGTGAAGCAACAAGGAATTCATGATAATGTTTTCAAAAAGATCTGAGGAAAAGACGTTTGCTCAAGAGGATTTCAATACTATTTTTTTGAAAGGTAACCTTTTATTTTGTTTATCAGATCAACTCTTTACTGTACTCTTCCCTCATATCATTCAATTCAGCTATCTTTACCATCTGATATTGCTTTTTCTTGCTCTATTATTATTATTATTAGAAAAGGATTGAATCTGAATGTCAATTGATTTATATTTACGTCCTCAGATAATGTAATATGTGGTAATGGGAATAGAAAAGTGAAAAATATTGTCCCGTCGAGAAGCCCACCTTTTAAATACTGATCAAGTCTAGTTTATAAGCTTAATGCTTCTTTTCAATAACTTTTTTTTTGCTCTCCAAATAATCATTTTTCTTTGCTTGGCCAATCTTTTTGCCTCAATTAACGTTGTTCAGGCAATCCTTTTATCAAGAAAATCAATTAGAGTACATGATGATTATTCCTATTGTAAAATGGAGAGAGAAAGAAAAAAAATAAAGCGAAGAAAAGAGGATAAAGTTTGATTGCTAATAGAAAGTATTGAGTAGACAGTTTGGTATAAAGGCAAATTATGCAGAAGATAATACAAAAGATATGTATTAACAGCTAAACATTCAGGGATGTCTGAGATTTGGATGAATAAAACAGAAATTGACTTACGTAGTTGGTGGAAGAGTTTATCACCATTGTAAAGATCAAGTTACAATCATTTGGTTGACATTAAAATTGATGAACAATCCTAATTGATGAACTGCAATGTCATTAACCTACATTAAAATGTGGCTTTTTTCAAGGGTAAAACAAAAGGAGGAGGCATTGAAACCAGAAATAAAGCAAACTGTGAATTACTGAGACAATTTAATTGTTTCTTTCGGAATAACCAAGATAGATTGTTAGATTCATCAAAATATAATTATTTTCACCATAATTATTTAAACAAATTAATTAATCAATTTATAAACCAGACACAACTGTGAGAGAAGTCAATTTTAAAATGCAAAAATTAGTGAAAACTAGGGATGGCAGGAAAAGATCGAGTACTCGAAAGATCGATCTTTGAGGGCTGCGAGCCGAGCAAAAATCGAGCTATTGAACTTACAATCTGATTGAGATCGACCTTAAAAAAATTCGAGTACTCGAGAAAGATCGACCGGGTTAAAAATTACATAAAATAACCCAAAAATTGATAAATTTTTGATGATTTTGTTTTTCACTCAATCATTTCAGTCAGCAGTTGTACAGAAAATCAAAACATTGGAAGATCGATCCTGGATCGACCTCTGAGTCGATCTTTTTATTTTGGTCGATCTTGGGCTCGATCTTTTAATTTTTTTCGATCCGAAGATCGAGCTTGAAAATCGCCGATCCTGCCATCCCTAGTGAAAACAAGAAGCTGTTTAAACAACGGTTAAGACTATTTTAACTGTAAAATTAGTGTAAATAGGATTAAAAGTGTTGATACCGAAACCAGTATTTGAATGACTGGATCCAAATAAAAGTTACAAGTGCTTGCTTCATTAATTCAAATGTTTAACTCCAAGAATTGAATTATTTCATTGTATTTTATAAGTATTTAAATGTTAGTTCATTAAGATCAAATTAAATTTTATTTAATTTGTCATTTCATCGTCAACATTATCTACAGTGTAAGTGTAAAGTCCATTGGCTTGTGTTGCCTGGTTTACATGGAGCACATTGCTAGGGATTGGCAAATTGTAAATAATATCAAATATGTTATTTATATTTGGATTTTTGATTTATTATGATAACTTTGTTTCCGTCATCTAGAAGACAATAATGTTTCTCTCTGTGTGCTATATGGTGTGTTCCAGGAAATAGGCATCCAATCTAAAAAAGCTAAACTGTAAACGAAAAGCTCTTTATTTAAGCTTTCAACTTTTAACCGATTCACTACAATCAAGTGGAAAACAAAACATCAATAACAATTCGTTTTCCAATTGCATAATATCTTTGAGTAATATTTTTTCTTCATACCAGAACAACTCAAAGTAATCATTTCCAGGTAAGAAGTGTCTATTATTTTTATCTTTATTTCCCTTTATACAATTCTTCTATTAATAGTATTTACACACTTACATTCGTGTATTTTCAGAATTCAAATGACATTCAGTCATTTTGAATACTTTATTTTTCTTCTGGAAATAATTTTTCTTTTTTATCACATTTTTCTTACCTTTCATCAACAGGGTTACCCTGTCAAACCTGTCAAAATTGGTTTTATAATGGTAAAGTTATCAAGTAAAGGCATAAAAAAAAGATGATTGATTACTTGGATGGTCAACTGTATATAAAGACTTACATAAAAAGAAGCATTAGAGGAAGTTCATCAAAGGCCAATACAAATTCAAGTGTTGAAGGTACTTCATTAACCTGAAAGGTAATATTTTTAAATTATCTACTTAATCATATCCAAAAGGTATAACCATTTCATTAAAAACAGTCAACCATCTAAATTGTCCTCTCATTTTCCAGTGTCAACGAAAAGAGCGCGCCTTTTAAAACATCTACAATTTACTTACGATTCAGATTCTTTAATAATATTGTCTCCAATTTTTTCGTCAATTAATGACATTAAAATTGGAAAATATAAATCCAATTTTACACCTTTAGTTAATTGTTTACCATTGAATTTAGACTCAACTTGATGGGAAGAAAATTGTAAAATTGTTTTCCAAAAAAACTTTTTTTTATTTTCCAAAGATGGTGCCGTTATCGATCGCATGTTTATCATAGTTACTGTTTAATTGATCCTAATTTTTTTCAATTAGGATCACATTAAAACGACTTTCTTTTTGTGTTGAAGCAAGATAACGAGAAAGCTATTATTAGTAAATATATTATTCAGTAATTCCATTACTAATATTCTCTTCTTTTTTCTCATTCCTTACAGTTTTACACGAAAAAAACCTACTTGTTTGCTGTCAGAGTTTTGGGTGATGTATTAATTTTGGCCTTAAGACTTTTTTATCTGGATTGCTATCTGGAAATCCATTTTCGTCTACATAACCACAGAGATTAACTTGGTGGATCAAAGAGCGAAAGTATTATTATTATGATTATTATTGACTAATCATTTCGACACATTCACTTGTTCATCAAGGATTAAATGGTAATGTAACTAAATATTAAAAAAGATCTACAGCTTTAAGGTATATACAAATTATTAAAGGCAGCTACATACACACACACATATATAGATGTACACAGAGACTAAAATGGCAGCAAATGGATCCACGTTTAACCAGATTGTCGAAACAAATTAAGACTAATGATAGTCTAATTAGTTAATAATTCGCTAATGGAAAAGCTGATTCTTCAGTTGAGCTTGCAGTTATCAACAATATTAATATACATCAAGACTTGAAGCAAAAGGGTTACTCTTTTGTTGTGTGTTGGATTGTAAGGATAAAAGAGTCCAAAATGCAAAAAGATGGAAAGTGAATGAAACAAGAACATGTAATGTTTAAATAGCTCTCTTGGGTCATATTTTTTCAAAAGAGTAACTAACATTTACTCAATTTTGCCTTCTTAACAGCGTTTGTAGCTACATTGTTATTGAAAAACAAAGCGCAAAAATTGTTTCCTTCAACATTGTTGATTGTTTTTTGCTGCTGCTTCTGCTGCTCACCTGTTTCATTCAAAATTCACATTCACAATTCAACCTAAGCTACCAGTTATTAACAGTTAATAGTATTTATTTCATTTACTATTACATTATTACCATCCTTTGAATCTTTTTCCGTCATTATTACAACTTTTCATCTCATAATTTTCCACTTTCTCTCTTCATTCTCATCTAAATTATTAATTTCATTTCATTTTTCATTTACATTTTCTTCTAGATTCTGGTTACATCAATGCAAGTTGATCAAGGAAAAGCACGATGTTGGATTCCACTCCTTTACAATACAACCCACACAAAGCTAATTTAAAGTTTCAACACTCTCTAATTAAATCAAATCAACTCATTTCAATCATCTCTAACAAGTCAACAACAGCAGTAATGGCCAATAAACCTAATGTTTCCCCATCAAAATCAACATCTTTCAATATAATGAATTTCATTGTTTTTTTGTTTCTTCAAGACTGGAAACTCTGTACAACTGATCATCATCATCTTCAACATTATCCTTTTGCTTTTCTACTTTTGTATTTTTCAACATCAACCTCTACATTACAAGCAATAATGATAACTTTCAAGGAAAACTTCAGTCTATAAACCAATCATCTGATCATCATTAAATTGTCCCTTTCAAGAATCAAACTAAAAGTAAGTAAAATCTAAAAGTATGAAAAGGTAAATGTGTAACATGAAAAAGACAGAAAAAAGGCCAATTCCATTGGAATATCAGTTTGTTCAGAGATTGCTGTGATCAACCTGCAATCCATACATTTTTTTGAAGACAGCCTTGCTAATAACAAGGCATCTATTATGTCCTATTATCTGTTTCCGTCTTGACTTTGTTCATTTTTACCATGAAGTAAAAAAATTGAAGGTTAACAAGGTTTTCTCTGAATTATTTTCTTCTTCTCTTTCCTCACAGTTACTCTAATCATATGTTACATTACCACATACACACGATTGTCCACCATGAAGCAATTAAGATTGAACCACAAGAAAAGGGTTACCTTTATTTTCCCTCTCAATGCATTTGTTAAATTGGAAACGAGTCGATTCTTTCATTGATCCATCAAAACTCACCGAGGACAACATTAAAATCAACAATCGTCTAATTAAAGGATAAATAAACGAGGTAACAATCGGTAAACCAAATGCAATCAAGTAAACATTTCCTATTTAAAACCTTAATTGTAACTTTCATCTAATTTGACTTTTTCTTCCTCATTTGCCTTCTAAATATTCATCTTTTGATTTCCAGTTTTAACCTTTCCAGAAATTCAGACAATGATAGAAACACTAATTTGTTTCATTTTAACCTAACTGATCATTTTACATCATTCTTTGTATGATTTACTAATTGAGTTCTCTATTTGTTTTCACAGGATGATGATGTATTTGGGTTCCATGGTTATATACGTTCATCATTCATCACTTGAGACTGCAGATTAATGTCTTGTAATTTCATTGGTTTCGTCTGGTTCTTATTGGGAATCCATTGAAAGCTTGTTTTCCTTTCCTTTTCCAACAAAAATATGATTATGATCAATAATGATTTCAACTGATGATGGATTTTGAAAAATGAAGTTAAGCCTAAATATCGAGACTTATTTATCATCAAAATAACCAAGCAAACTGAACCAATGGCTTATCAAAGCTGGCTTTTTTTCATGGCGATACAAGGAAAAAAATATCTCACTGGTTCTGATTTTACAGATAAATCATTAGAAGAGGGAAGACAAAACAAAGTGTACGGATTGATTTGATCAAGATGTTGACCAGAGGCTGACCATTCAATGAAAGTTGAGGATAACCAGTAATGAGGAGGAAGCAAACCATTGCCATGGAAAGAAACACCATTGAGCCAGAATCATTTAAATTTCACGTAAAATGGGATCCAAGGAAAACAAACATCTGAATTGATAAAACAATTTAGTTTAGACATTATTTCAACAAATAAGAGTCACAATTTTGCTTATTTCAACATAAAATAACAAGATTGTTGAAGAATCAACTTTAAAAATATTGCCAATAACGAAAAGGTTGAGCCAGGAAAAAAACGGTGCAAAAACTGTCTATAAACATTGATGTTATTGATTATTCTCAGTTGACTTGTTACACTAATTGTCTGTTTGTCTATCCTCGTTATTGAGTCAAAATCATGGTGATTAGCTCAGCATATTGAACTTAAAAAATGTTACATGATAAACAATGTAAACGAGCTGTTGAACAAAAAGAACGACGAAAGATGATAAACAAAGCATTTCAATTTTGGGTCATTTTTTGCGAGTTTAAGCACAACATTGAATGATGGTAAAATCAATGAAACAAAAAATGTTACCAAATAATGAAAATAAGCTCAAAGTAAACAGTAAATCATAATTTAAATATTGATCCACATCAAAGTCTATTTGTATTGTTAATTAGAAGTCACAATTAGGATGAAAAAATGGTGAAAAAAGCCAATTACTGAATCTTCATTTGATGAAATTTGGGTGAACTTTGAAAATGCTGCAAGAAATGGATTAACTAATCAAACTGTATTCATTTAATCAGGTTACAAATAAATTAAAGGTTAATTGAGATGAAAAAGAGTGGAACAGTAAATATGAAAAGGTAAATATTAAATGGTGAAAATGTTAATAGAAAAATGACTTTTTCTTCTCTCTTTCTCTTTGCTGTTGATCCTGAAATTCATAACATTATCATGTTTAATCATCATGTTTTGATCATTATCTTTTTTCACTTTTCATTTTCTTGCTTCTTTGATTGACATGTTTTCATAAACTTGATTAACATCTAATGATATGAAGGCTGGGATGAAGAGAGTGAACTGTTTCCCAGTTTTGTTAAACTTGAGCCTCCCAAAAGGATTCCCTGTTAAACATTGATAAACTTGAAATAATATTAAGTGTTTTTTTTCTTGTTAAACTTTCATGATGTTGAGGGTGAAAAGAGTGGAAACAAAATGAACTATCCTGAACCTTAAATCTGAAAGGATAGACAAAAGTCGGTAAAGAAATGAAGGAAAAAATAAAGTAAAATGAAAAGGTAAAGAATTGAAGATTTAAAGCATTTGATTACCAGTCAGATTAACATGACAATACATATTATTAGTAGCATTTTTTCAATGTGAAAGTAACGAGAAAACTGAAATTTGGTATCAAACTTTACCATCTTTTGTTGACAATGTTTCAATGTCGAACTCTTGAATCTTTTCAACTGTTCAATTATTTGTTGGATAAAAAAAGGTAATACAAAATGATTTCATTGTTGGTTAATAGTTGTAACTCAATTAGAACGGCAGGTTTTCTTTTTGCCCAATTACATTTTGGTCTAATGTTACAATTGAAAGCAATTCATTTTGACCTTTTCATATAGAATCGAAAAAGGCAGCTTAATGAAAATTGAATTGTTTTGAACAAGAGAATTGAAAAAATGCTCATTAAACTGTATAAATCATTGATTCAAGAATCGATCAAAAATTTAATGACAACAAATAGGTAAATATCCATAAATGAAGGACAAAAGGACAAAATAGTCAAGAAAAATTCAGAAATGACTACTGAAGCTAACAGAATACTAAAAAATCACTTTACCTGAGTGTTGGACTCTCCGAATTTCAAAATTACAGTTGATTTTAAAATCATTATGACCAGCATTTAAGGCCTTAGTTTGAAAACGGTAATATTGCTGGTTACAAGTGAACCGACTTTACACTGGAGTAAAGATATTTTCTAGAAGCACAGTTGACTGTTTTTCACGAGAACCAAGCAGAAATGAGAAGAAGATCGATTCGATTTCTAAATATTAACAATATTAGAAGTGATCTTAACCAATTTTCGTAGACAATTAAAATTTTAAAATTGCTGAATAACCAAGGAAAGTGTTGATTAAAGGAAACAAAGAGTAAATCGGTTGCTATGAGAGCCACTCTTGAAGCGCGATTATTAAATCTTTAATTTATTTGTGACACATTTTGTAAATTAATAAAGTGATCCTTGCTTATTGATTATGAACAGTTTGCTTCTCAGCTATTTCCATGAAGCGATTTCTTCTTTAACTCAGTTCATTTAAAGTTTAAGATTCATGGTATATGCTGAACCATCACCACTTAACAGTTAATAATGATCACTGAACAAAATCTTATCCCTAACAATTGAAATGTTTTAAATCGTCTTTAAACGCTTCATTTTGCAATTTTTTTTGATTCGACAAGGAAAGTGTGTTTAAAAATTCATTTTATGCACAAGTGTTCAACTCTGAAAATATGGCATCTAAGCTAACATTTTCCAGTTGAATTCCCATTCACACCTCATTTATTATGAGCACAAGAACTGAATTTTTTGACAATATTTTCAGATCGCCAATTTCCAAATGTTCATTTCTTTGAATGCTGTCAAGTTACGAATCCGTTTTGCTCATCAAACATCCAACTTTGAACCTTATTTTCGCTGTTGAAGAAAAACCAACAAAAAGATATTCACTGAAATGATAGCATTTTGATACAATTCACAAATGTACAATTTAAAAATTGAGCAGACAGCAAAAAAAGTCTATTCAATTTGAAGAGAACCCAAAATTTTCCTAAAAAACTTGCACCAACCTTCGAACCAATAAAAGACAATCTTCGACCATCGAATTAAAGAGCCTCAAAGAAAGGTCAAGAAATGCTCAACTAAAGCAAATCCCATTTTCCAAGTGATTTAAATTGCTAAAATTGCTGATCGACTCTTCAACTATTAAAACACAAACAATGTAAACCCAAATTGTCTCGAAATGATTAAATCAATATTCTTAATTTGAGAATATTGAAATTTCATGAGAAAACTTGATTATCTTGAAACTTGTGAACCTTTTATCCAATGTTAAGAAAAAAAATCAGTTTTTAATCGGTTTATTGAATTTCAATTTTTCCCTCAATTCATCTTGAAAGTGCCATTTTTTGTTCAACTTTTTTCCAACTTTTCCATCTTTTCCCATCTTCATCCTCATCAGCAATTTCACTCTTAATGTGATCCTTTTCATCCTATTTTGTTATTATTTATGCTTCACTGATGTTCATGTAAAGGTATGATTTAGCCTCGGGTTCCTATCAAATTGGATTAGAAGAGAAAAAAAGAAAAAGTTCTTTTAGTTTGCTGAGACTAAAAAGCGAATCAAATCTCAAGATTATCTTCAACATCAGCAGAGTTCATTTTCATGTTCAGCGAAAAAAACTCAAAACAAAAAGAAGTGAATATTAATGGAAAAGAATGTTGAAAAATAAATTAACTTTGATTCCATGTTCAACTGAATTTCCAATTAAAAAGTAAAATCAATTTCAAGTCATGGTCAATGAAGTAACCTAATTGACTGTGTTCAAGTTATTAATATTTAGCAAAAGTGAAAGTTGTCAGAACTGTTATCAATATTGCCCTTTAATAACCATTTTAAGATACTTTTTCACTCCCAGTCGACTCAGTTGGTAATATTATTTGCAGCTAATTAAACTAATTGGTTTGTCAAATCATTTTTTCCCTGTTAATTTGATCCAGTTTTAGAGTGTTTTTCACTTCAATTAGTAATTATTATCAACTAAACTATTATATTAAAAAAAGGTTGTTATTGTCGTGCATTCATTTGACGACAAGTTCATTGAAAGGTTTAAACTTTACTGTTCACTGTTTCTATTCATGTTTGATTTCATGAAAAATATTCATCATGATGAGTTGCTATTTAATTAGTTAATTTATTCATTCCATTGTTTCACTGTTTTCTTGTTTTTTTTCGTCAAAATCAACGTTTTACCTACACATTTGTTTATCGGTTGAAGGTTGAAGTAAATTGGTTCAATCAATGCTACTGTTGAACTGAATTTTGAGAAGATCAATTAAAGCTCATGGGAACAAGTTTCCTGTCGTGAAAACCAAAGTACCAAAGTTTTACATCTTTTCTTCCAACGAAATTAAGCTAATTTTCAAGTGATAAATGAATTTTCAACGAATTTTCCTTCAATTCGAAGTTAATTTCCCTTTTAAAATCGAATCAAAGCAAAGAGATTTCTCAATTTCTCAAAGAGAATCAACTCGAATTGGAAAAGCAAAAATAATGACGAATTGTTTGAAGAAAATTTTCGTTCGAATATTCATGAAAATTTGTTTGGAATTTTTCATTTAGAACTTGAAAAAGAAAACTTTTGAACTTTTGAAAGCAAAAATTCCAATCGAACCAAAGTTTCGAAAATCGTTGGTTCATTTACGGATGAAGTACTGAAGTAAAGTGTAAACAAGAAATGGAATTTGTTATTCAGTGTTTTATTGAGAAATTTTTAGTTGAACTGAGAGACAAAGTCGATGTTGAATCGTTTGAATTTCGAAATTTTTCGTTCATTAAATGTTCGATAACGAAAGTGTTGAAATTTCCTTTGGAAAATGATTTTGAAGGAAAACTGATGAACATGAAAATTACTCGAAACTAAAGGAGCTTTTAAACAATTTAGCAAAATCAATTGACTTGACATGCAATAAACTGATTGGATTGAACAGAGAAGAAAAGATTGGAAAGATTGTGAAACTTTCGAATTACAACTTGAGATATTCTGATAATGAAGATTCTGAATGCTTAGAGTTAGCGTGTTTCTCCAATTCTTGAAATTCTTTTTTCCCCTGAAAAATTGTTCAATATTTTTTGTTGAAAATAATTGTCCAAGTTGACATGAGAAAGTGATTCAATTGCAATATTGAAAAACGCAATCAATTTGGTTTAAACTTTTCAATCAATGTTTTTCCATCTGAAAATGAATGGACGAGAAAAAGGTTTTGAAAAGATGAAAACTATTACTTGGAACTTGTTATCCGTTAAAGTGAAAAATGAGTTATTTCTCACTTTTATATCAGTGTAAAGGTTACAAAGGCACGGCTAAAGCCTGAGGTTTTTTGTTTCGATCAACGATCAAGATTAAAGAGAGAAAATGTAAAATTATTCATGAGACTCACAAGTTAACATGTCAATTGAAAAGAATAAGCTTTAATACTTTCATCTTTTCACTTTTATTCTTCTTCTTTTCTTTCCCTCTATCATTCACTCAAATTATTATTTTTGATGCCCTTTAGGCACAAATAACCTTATATGAAAAGGGATAAAGCTAAAGCTAAAAAGAATGAGCAAAGGTGAACGAAAAAGAAAAAAAAGAAATCTCTTAAATTCTGTAACATTGAGCAGCAAAAAGTAAAGCAAAAGAAACAGTTTAACTGGGAGTGAGAAATTCCCTGTTCAATTTCAATTTCCATTATGCATTATAAAACATTCAAAACAAGGTTATATTTTTCCGTGCAAAAGGCAACCTCAGGCATCGAGAATCTGGTCAACATTTTTCACGCTCAGCCTTTTATCAAACTTTTTGAACGATTTTTTTTTCTCTTCTGAAATTCCAAGTTTTATTCAGAATGTCTCGAGTCTGAATTTCAATTTTTGCATTCGATGAAGATTTCGAAAGGTTTAGTCTGATTGTTATCAATGAGATTCAAGAGTTTGAAGGATTAAAATCGTTAGGTGAATGAGGAAAGGTAATTGTGATTTTACCTTGTTCAACTCTTATCAACAGTTTCAATCCGTTTCTTGCTTCATGCAAATCACTTGTTCATCTTGAGCTTATCTCAACTTTTCGAGCACTTAGTCTGCACATTTGATTGCATAAAGATAGTTTATTTACTCTCAAGTGTATTAACAACATTAACATAACCTTTTGTTATTCACTTTCTTAATTTAATTTAATTTAATCTAATTTTACTTATACTTTTGCTTCCCTTTTTCAGGGTTTAATCTTATTCTTTTTTTCCAAGTCAACTTAAACTTAATTATCGATTTCAATTTTCAATGTTTTAATGAAAAGGCAAAGGCATTGATTCAAGTTTGGGTTTTGAGTGGTTGAAAGGCAGCACAGAGTAAAACATGTTCATTGAAATGCTAATAAAGTGACTGAACAGAAAGGAAAAGTTATGAAAATGTTGGAGTGAAAAATGTCATTTATTTTGTGAAAAGAAATTCATTAAATCAAATTTTCAAATCTTAATCCAACTTCAACTGTCAAAAACATGTCGCAGTATTGTACGATAAACATTCCCAAGTTTCCTCGAAATTCATTGTCAAGAATTGAGCAGTAAAATCGAGTTTCAGATAAAAACATTTTCAGCTGCAAACATGATAAAAGTGAAGAGAACAATTCCACTGAAACTTGATCAACTGATTAACTTTCATAAGTCGTCGAAACAAACTTGTACAACTATTTGATTCAATCTCGATACCCAAGCCGATGACTCTTCTGGTTAGACTCAACTAAGTTACAAGCCTGAACTGCTCGCATTCAACAGGCTACTAGCTCAATAGCCTTGTGACTTTTATCAGTAAAATATAAGAGAAGATCATTTAGACGAGAAAATTTTTCTGATTACTCGATAATACCAACTGTCTATTCTGGTTTCTTTATGCGATTCCCTGTCTTTTCACTCCACACTCGTGAGATCATCCATGGCATAAATGTGATGCAACTTGAATAACCTGAGAGATGATTGGTTGACTTATAAATATGAACTTTTCACGCAAAGGAGGAAAGCGTTGGCTTTCAAGTAAAACTTGACTGCATCTTTTAAAGCAAAAGGTTAACCCACAAAAAGGGAAAAAGTTTCAGTCTTCAAACTATAACCTGGAAGCTTGAAAAAAGGTTCACAAAATTGAAAGGTTGGACCCAAAAAAGGCTTCAACTCCTGATAACTTGAATGTTACACTTTTATCACATTTACCATTCACTTTGCAATATCTTTATCTGTACCATCAACTTTGATCCAACCCTTGACTAACAAGTAGTAACTTGACAGTTATTGATCTACAAATATGCACCTTTCCATGATATTCAATTGAATAAACATGATGAGAAGAGAAGGAAAAAAATGATAAGACAATTCATTTACTTGACGGTTCATTGGGTGCAAGTTTCCATCATCCATCACCAATAATTTCACCTCTCAACATTTAATCGTAAATTTTTCTGGTTCCATGTTTACACCAAGCATCCAAGTCTTTGACATAATTAGTGAGTGTAAAGATTTTCAGTTGAATAAATTTTCTCTCAACTTTGCCTGTTAATTTAATTTTAAACATTCTTACGAACAGAACTGGGAATCACTTGGATGAACAAGTGTCACCATATTGACCCTGGAACCATGACCTTTGAGGAAAGAAAATGCTGAAAAATGAAGCAACTGTTGAGCTTATCTGCATTCTTCATATTGTCAACTTGTCTGTACTTGACTGTTGTTCAGTGTTCTGTAACATTCTTACCCTGTAACATGGAAAAAAGCAGATGAACAAAAAGAGTGATAATCTTATTCTTGAGCAATACTCTTCACTTTAGCCAATGATACTTTTTTCACCTTCAATATCATCACCAAGAATCAATCTCACACTGAATACATCTTCATTGAAGTACATTGATTCAACACCTCATGAATAGCCAGACGAGAAAAATGTTATAAATAAAAATAAGTGGAAAGAGAGTAAAAAAGTGATAACAATAAGAACAACAGTTTTTTTTATCAGAATAAGAATATGATGAGAAAATATTAATACAATTCAGAGTTGCTTTTATTCCGAGCATTCAGCTCATTCTAATATCTATTATTTAAAATGATATTATCAGGCAACTTGGAGTGAAAAAATATCAATTTATTGTGAGGCTTGCAATGAAAAGGAAGCAAAATAATGTAACAACCCATTGAAAAGAGAAATGTGATTTGCATGATCTTTTCTTTCACAAGGAAAAAGGAAAAAAAAGTTCATTCTTCGATTTTCTCGATAATTGATCATTTTTCCAATTCAACATCCTACATGAACATACACTTTTACTAATCACAATTTGAACATTTAAATGTTGTAACATCCCAAAAGGATTAAATAACAGCCTACGCCAAGTTGAATTGTAAAGTTAAAGACTCAACCAAATATCTATTTATCTGGGAATAAAGTTTTTTCACATGAAATTCTGGCAAACTGCCTGTTGCTCAACTATGAAAGAATTTTTTTCGTCAAAAATCAATAAGTTAACAGTGACCAAGATTTGGTGTAAAGCCAACAAATTGTTGCTTATCATTGTTATCCTCTTATTCAATCCAAAATTTTTGACTTAATATTTTTCTCATTCAAAAGTGAAAAGTCAACTTGGCGTTTCCATCTTTACTCCCGTCTAATAAAGACAGATTATGTTCGGTCGATCGATCGAACCGAAGCTGAAGCAAAGAACAGCTCGAATCGAGATTATTGAATGAATGAATCGGCTAAAGAAAATGTTGTATTCTTATTCAAAATTGAGATTGATTATTCAGAACAATATCTGAATAATCATTTTTGTCGTTCTTTTCATTGGCATCATTTCACCTGATAAATCCTAATAGGTTCAATCAATAAACGATGAAACTTGGTATCAACCCTGAGGGATTTTTGTTCATTCGTGTTCCTTTTATTCATTTGAATTCCCTGTGAGTTTAATGATGAAAAAAAAGTGAAACAAGGAAGAAAAATTTGTACGAAATCGATATAATCGATCAAATTTCGATCTGATTTGGTTACTTCATCATCAGTAGTTAAAGAAAAAAACAAAACAAAAGTCAAAATCAGATGAACAATTAAATGTTTCTCTTTCCATCGATTTTCGAGAAAAAATTGAAAATTTCAAAACTTGCAACCAGAAAATAATTTCCAGAGTTTAATAGAAGCTTAATTGATAGAAAATTTTGTTTCATTGAAAATGATTTCGAGTGAAAAAAGGTGTGAAAATCGATAAATCTTAATCAATGAACAGAGGTGGAAAAAAATGGCAAAACATTTCAATTCAATTTTCATAATCACAGCATTTTTATTCTGAGGAAGAAAAAAAGTCTAAAGTAACAAAATTCCGTGATTTATTTCAACTTGTGACAGGAAAAAATGTCAACAGTTATGCTAAGTAATTGCTCATGGTAATTCAGTTGAGCCAATAAAAGAGAAAATTATTCAGCGAAAAAAAAAGTTTAATATTCACCAAAAGTTCACCTATCGATATATTATAATAAATAAAATTGAAGGGAAGACAAAGTTTGACTTGAAGTTACATATTGAAGAAGCATGGTTTGAGTACACTTGAGCAACAGGAAAATGTGAAGCCAGGGAAGTGATGAAGATATTGATGATAAAGATGATTATAGAGATGAAAGGAAATGTTAAATTGAGTAAGAATATTGGTTTACACTGTTAGGTAACATTCTTGGTTCAATTATCGACTTGAATTTTGTTTCATCATGAATATATTGTCTGCCTAATTGTAGCTAATGAATATTCATTTTGTCAGATTTTCTTCGTGCTTCTCTCTGTTGGTTTATTCAAATGCGAATCTCATTGAGATTTTCCCCTTTCCAATTTTCTCCACAAAAAATGGCCTAATTATTTTACTAAGCGCCCACAAGATTCACAATTAGATCAATAACTGAGAGATCAAAATTAGAAGCTCCATTTGTTACCTTACGTTAGATGATTGAAGATGCAAACTTATCGAAATGTTTTCGTTCGTGATTCTTGTATAATTACTTCAAATATGCTCGAACCACTAGAAGAAAACTTTCGTATTTTTTCGAGAATCAGGAATTGCTTTTTGAAACTCATCCATTCATTTCAGGCAACAATATTTGTCGCAATGCTGATCACCGCTTGACTCGGTTAATCAATTGAAGCTTCACTTTGAACTTATGGACGATTTACTTTGACTGTAAACATGATCATAATTCATCAATTATCTCGAGGAACCATTAG
Source organism: Tetranychus urticae (assembly GCF_039701765.1). Lineage (NCBI taxonomy): Eukaryota > Metazoa > Arthropoda > Arachnida > Trombidiformes > Tetranychidae > Tetranychus > Tetranychus urticae. The sequence continues at coordinate 14,157,634 of NC_142958.1, read as the reverse complement.
GCAAACAACGAAACATCTAACATTGTCTCAAATTACGGACTCTGAGCTAATTAAAATCATCAATCAGATAACAATTATTACTGATGAGTGACAATGAATGCTTCACTTGACTCTTTGTTCATTATCAGTGTTTTAGTTGTAAACTTGAAAGGGAATCGCTTCGATGTTTAACATGAAAAAAATGAAAAGAGAATGAGAAAAAATTGAAAAACGAAAAGAAAAATTAAAATAAAGTTTTTATCTTTGAAAAACCAGAAGCTGAATGATGCTTTTCATGGTGATGACAAAGGAATTGATGAAACAAAAAGACAAATAATCGGATGAAAGGTTAAAATGAATACAGAAAAGTGTTGCAAGTGTTAACAAGTGAAACACCTTTTACCTAGTGGAGTGTAAATGGGTCAAGATCATTGATTCATGGTTGACCTGAACTGTTGAATATTTTGATACAAAGAGTAATCAATGAATCAGATTAAAGTAATGAGCAAATTGAAAGGCGAACCACGAAAAGAAAAAAAATGCAAATCAATCGATTGACCAAACAAACGAATTGAAGCAAACTAAATAATATGGATACGAGTTGATTCATGAAGTAAAAAAGTGAAGATAACAATTTCGTCAGACCATTAATTCAAAATATCACAGAATTGATTGCAATGAGCAAGTGATTTAGAAAATTTATATACAACAGAACTCTCAATGAATCTGAAAGATGCCATTTCAATGTTAAAAATTGAAAGTTAAAAGCATTTCTTAAAGTCAATAAAATGTTTCAAGCTCAACCAGTTTCAGACACTTTTGCAAACATTTCAAGTTTCCTCACAAAATCACTTTTTCAATGGGAAAATTATTCAAAATGTAAACATTTAAACTGTCAATATCATGTTCGAGGGTAAAACAGAATTGACTAAAGATTGTTCAGACTCAGTGCCAATGGAATGCTTTCAACAAACTTATCAATCGCAATTAAAGGAACGAAAAAAACCAAAATCTATAAAATAATTTTCGAACAGCAAAAAATTTCGACTCAATTTTCGAGCTTAATTTTGCCTGAAACATTCAAATTGAAAATCCTCTTTAAATAGCCGACAGAGAAGTTTCGTTGTTTGACAAGAATTTTCATGATCGCCAAAGGAAGGAATGATTATCAAGCTGAGAATTGGATAATTTATTGATCGTTGATTTGATGAAGAATCAGAAGGGAATCAAGATCAATATTAAAAGTTTTGCTGAAAAGACAGAATATGGAAAGGTCAAGATGAAAGATTTTTTCGATTTCGTTTTATTCAATTTTCGCAACTAACTTATCGAATATGAATTTGTAATAATGTTAACTTATGGTAACACTTTTCATGATTGATCTTTAATTCTCAATGGAAGTCTCGGATTGCAATTTGCTTTCAATTGATGTAGAAAATTGTTGATCCAATAAAAAAGTTTTCATTTGAGTTTCATTTTTCAGTGAACACTTTCCATCCATGTAAATGTAATCATTTTAATGGGGATTAATTCAATGTGAGGCTAAAATTTGATATGTAAGTTAATTATGAAAGAAGAGTGAAGTTATGATGGAAACAGTTAATGATGTTATTAAAATGGTCACTTTACTTGTCTCATTGAATATCAATGTTTCATCCACTTTCAAGCCTTTCCTTCCAACGAGCAAAAAAACTAAAAAGAGCTGATCGATAATTGTATTAAATATCGAGTTAGTTAAAAGCAAAAAGCTAGTTGATTGACCGTTGGAGAGTTGAGTATAAAATTGATGATGAAAATGAGTGTTGGTGAGTCGAAAGATAAAGTGATTAGATGATGAGAATGGTTGATGATGCTGATAGATTGATGGATCAAATGTTCAGTTGAAAAAAAAGATAATGATGTTTGTTGTGATGAGGAAGTAGTGCCAGAGAGAGAGAGATGAAGGAAATGAAGAGATGAACATGGTTAAAGTAACCGGCATCTTGATCATGACCATAACAATCATCGTTGACCAATCATTGTTTGCACCTCAATTGGTAAAGTTGATCATCATTACGATTGTGATAAGTGAGAAGCGTAAAGAAGGGAAAGAGAAGAAAATGGAGAAAAGATGACAAGTTCATTATTATCATGATTATCATGATGGTAACCATAATAATATCAACATCCGATTAACTCATAATATGATAAACATGAAACATTCTTTTCTCTCTTCCATTAATAATGATCGCCATTCAATATGGAATCAGCATCCGATTGCATCATTAAGTAAAGATCAAATTTTCATACAATTTTATCACCTTCAAGTTCAACATGTTGAAGAAATTCAGATCCAATCAGGAATCTCGACCTTTTTCTCTTCGAACTTCTTTTCTTAAAAATTGTGTTTAAATGATAACTTGAATAAACTTTTGTAACGATTTATGTTTCTGTCTAATTGAATTATATTCAGAAGAAAGTTTTTCTTGTTTTTATTGTAATCTTTTTAATTGCTTAAGGAAAATCTTTGGATTTTCAGTTTATTAAAGTTTCATTTTGAATAGTTTGAACATTTATTATTGAACTTTCTACTTTCATTGATAACTTTTGTTGGATTGTGAGAAAATCCCTGAAGAAAAACTTTTACGATTGACTTTAGCTTTTCACATTTTGTGATACTTTGTTTGACAAACAAAAGTATTCAAAAGAATAGCTTCAATGATATTGAGAGTTGAATTTACAGCTATTATTTGCTGACGAACTCATCAAGTTTCTGGTTATAAATTAGGTTTACATAAATGCAATATTAAGTGGGCGTAAAGGTCATTTAAGTTGACCAGCTTCAATAGTAAACGTGAATAAAATATTGAAATATGAAGTTTGCATATGAAGTCAAAAATACTCCAAGCATTCAAAATGTCTACACTTTCCAAGCATAAATATTGCTAAATCAATGTTTTTCTTGTTCTCACTTTCGCTCGAGATTCCAACGAAGCGATCAAAAGAAGAGCTAAATTATTCGTGTTTGTTCTTCGTAATCATATGCAATACACAGATTTTAATTACTCGGGACTGAATGTAAAATTTCTGTCAATCAATAGTTAAACAATAAAATAAATCGAAAATCAATCTTTTGTTGAATCAAGAGATCCTTTCGTGCAGTTAATTCAATTTAATATTTATATCATATTAGGGCCAATCTATGGTTTGTCAATCTTTTCGGAGTTTAGAGTTTCAATCTTTGCAAAAATTTCTTTTTTAATCGTTCGTTTGATTGAACGTTTAACTTTGATCGAAAATCAATTCGAAACGATTGTATGGTAGGAGCTAGCTGCGTCTATTCGGACAAGTATCAATTTGTTATTCTTATCCAAGAAATGACTTTTGCAAATATTTCATCTGGAAATTTATATTCAGAAAGACTAAACATGAAATTTTCCAACAATTATTTTTGTAAAGAAATGAATCTTAATGATTTTTAAGTTAAGGTTAATAGCTTTAGGTTTATCATGAAGCATATAAATGCATATAATTTAGCAGATTCTAGGTTAAGATGATTAAGGTTATAAAATGAAAAACGCATTTCCTAAAAGACATGAAGTTTTATTTGAATAAGATGATTATTAATGTAATAAAAATGAACTTGCAAGATTTATTCAAATATTAATCACACTGAAAGCAGACAAAGTTAATAATAATGCCAGAAAGTTTAAATTTAACTTTCATGTAAAGTTTATAAAGGAATGATCGATGGACAAGATTGTTTGGACGCTACAGTGCAACTAACCAAGTACATTTTGCAATGAAAGCGAAAGCTTTAAACAAAGAACAAATTTAGTCAATACAAATCACGAGAACCAGGAAATACTTTAATATTTTGCTAATTAAAAATTGTAGGAGGATATAAAGCATTTCATTGAATAGTCATCACTTTATTAGCAGCTATTAAACTGCTTTTATTGCTTCAATCGGAATAAAAGGAAACGATGAAATGTGCAACGAACGTTGAAACGATCAGGTTCAAGCAATAACGATCAAAAATGCTCACGAAATCGACTCAATCTCTGACTTTAATCAATCTTTTGTCATTCAATTGCTTTTGATCTGTTCAGTTCAATTCGATTTACTTTAGCAAGAATACAATGAGAAGTTATTATATTAATGACGATATTTCTCAGCATTACATTGCACAAATGGATTCACTTGCGATTCGAACTGTTCAAGTCTCCACTCTTAGTCCAGAGTCAAAAGTTTTACTCTTTGATTGTCTAATTGCAAACCGCTATTTGCAATTTGATCTCAAAAGTCATAAAGATCAAAGCAATCTATTTAACTTTGAATATGTTCAATCTTAGAAGAAAAAGTCTAATTGTTGAATATTGGTGTCCAGTGTACCAACCATTCTCAATCGAATGTTTGGAGATGTTGATTTTGGTTTACTAACGTTTCTCCTTGCTCTCAAACGACTGCTTTTGAGCTATTGATTTGCTTAATCCAATTTAAATTTTTTAAGATGAGAATGAGAATGAAAGTGAACGCAAAACTTATAACGAAACAGAAAAGTTTTCCCTGGTTTTGCATTGCAATGAACGGAATCTTGTCTTCAAAAGGCAAGTTATCTCTGCAGATTGAACAGTTTAATCGTAAGACTTGAAAGCAGTTCTAAGAAGACTTGCTTTCTGATGCTTAGTTTCAATGTATTCTCAGTTCGTTTTGTGCAGCAATTTATACTTTTTGCAAGTTGTATAAGTTAAAAAGGACTTTATGGTCTCTTCATTTCATGATGTCTTTTCACATTAATATGGCTTTAAATATTTCAATGAAACTCATTTTTTTCATTGGTCATTCTTGGTCTTTCCTCTACAAAATCTGGTCCATTCTTCTTCTAGTAATTTACTTGAAAAGAAAACTTGTATTAAGAATGTTTTCTTCTTCCAGATCCACCTACATGATGATAATTGAGGTAATTTATTTCATGTTTGCCTCATTTACAATCAGTGTTAACATGAAGGTGACACTTTGTTGTTGTCCCTGCAGAGGAGTTGCTATTCAGCCAGTGTTTATGTCAGTTCATGATTCAAAATGATTGAGATCCTTTTTCTGGTAACATGTAAATGAGATGAATAAAGGTTGGTGCAGAGCTTGTTTTCATAACAGGAAAGCAAATAAAAGAAGAGAAAGAGAATTGAAGATGAAAGTTCTGAAAGTGAAGTTTAAATTGATATTAAATGTGTGCTATCATCAAATGCTATTTAAGATGAAGTACTGAGCGAATAAAAAAAAGAAATGAAGAAAATTGAAAGAAAAGTGAAAAATTTCTTCTTCTCCAAAACATCAACTTCCAAGCAACTCACCTTTTCAATAATGAAACAGATATTCATAGGAAATGATTAACTTTGACTGTTTGACAATTGAATCAATTGTAATACAAAGTTTACACAAATTGATTGCCGTTAATGTCGATACAAAACATCACGATACATCTTTATTTGTTTCATTTAATGTCAATCAATTGTAAAAAACAATTACAGTGAAATGAAGCAAAAACAAGGACAAAAGGAAATGCAAGTTGAAATGGTCAAACCAGAGAATGTCATTTTCATGATCATTTTCCTCATTCCATGACAAGTATTCAGAAATTACTGTAACCATGATTATACCATTTAAGGTTGTGTCACTTGTTAACCATCTATACACATTTAGAAACATTGAATGGCGAAAATATCTCATTCCTTTCATTCCCTGTTATCATCATTCATACACATTTGACAAACTTTCCAAGTTATAAAAGGTTCTTCTTCGCCTTCCAACATTCACCTCAACATCAATCATAACTTTGAAATAAATACTTATATTAATAGAAAAGTATTTCAATAGTAACGAAATCAAGATTCAAGCGAATTCTTCTTTCTCTCATTTTCACCTTTAAATGAATTGTCTGATGTGACAGCTTCAAACTTCTTAATCGATCTCAGAATTATGAAGCTTTTGATCGCATGTCAACTCTTGAATATTGATTAGCATTTGCTTTCAATGGAATTTTGGACAAAATTTGATTTTCTTTTGCTACTCGAAGTGACATCAAGATGAACGAACTTGGAATTTAACTTTAAGATTGTTTACAGTTGAACTGTTATAATTTGATTAAGTTGCAATCGGTTAAACGCTAGAGTCTACAATATTAAAAGTCTGTGAATGGGAAAAATGCAACTTTCACTTAACAGTTTGTCTTCATTTTTGGTCTCATTTTTCAGAATTTTCCAGTTATTGTTGCCTTCTTACCTGAGGAGACAAAAGAAACCCGATTAAATCTGATTATTGTGAGAATCAAATTTCATTTTGAGTTTATTTTTCCCTGTTCTTTGATTCAGTAAAAGCGAAACAAGAGAAGAAACAATTTTCATTTTGATTCAATGATATTGCATCTTTTTGTTTCATTTCATGTAAACACTGAAAATGAAAGAAACGCAAAAAGAGTGAAAACATGAATATAAATATTATCATGCATTATTGATTCATTTTAAACGCTATTTGAATGTGAAATTGAATTAACTTAATTTCTGTTGATTTTTGCTCTTTTTTCTCTTCGAGCATTTTTTCACAACTTTCCAGTTGCATGACTTTAAACTTGTAACCTAAATAAGATGAAACATTAATCAAAAGCTGCAAAAAACGAAGAGAATGCAAACGAATTCTGTGAAACCAGAAATTTTCATTTTAAAGTTTTCCAACATTCTTTCAGCAAAGAATTAGCTATTCATGAGATTTACATTGATTTTACAAAATCGAATGGAACCAAACTTGAAGCTTCAATTTCTGTTGATACGCAATGTGAGACTTGAACGAACATTTGTCGTTGCAACTGATGTTGGAAAACATTGAATGTCATTTTCTTTGAATAACATGAAAAGAGTTTTCATGATGAGAACTTGAAGATTAATGAAAACAAGTGGAAATTCATGGTTATTGTAATTTATTTTTCATTGATTACCAGAAAAGGTAAATAATATTGATACAATAGTAATAATGTTTGGAATGAAGTAAATGTATGAAAGGGAAAAAGAAGGAAAAACTTTTTTCGTTTCTTTTTCTATCAACTTATTTCTTTTGTTAGTCAAATTGGACTTTTTTCTCATACAGTTTTCCCAAAGTAAAATTCATAGAGTAAAATGTAATAACAAATAGTATAAATAAAATTCCCAACCCTTTTAGTCTCTTGTGATGCTTGTTTCTTTGCTTTTTCATCTTCTGTTAAAGTCTTGAGACTTTTTTTCAACCTACAATTTCAATGTTGAATATTTTATGCTCTCGGTGCGACTGAATTGACAATACTATGACTTTACTATCAGATAAATTAAATTTCATTTGCAAAAAAAGAAAAGTAAAAAATTCAATTTTCAAATGGAAAATGCTTTTCTTCCTTTTACAGTTCAAACACTTGTAGACCAACACTTCGAATGAAACTAAACTCGTTAGGTTTCCAATCCGTTTAGGTCAAAAAGAATGGACTTTCAGACTTCTAATGAGAGAATCACTTATCGATATTGTCCTCCCTTGGACACTTCAAGTCTCATCAGGATCATTTCGCTGAAACTCGATGATCTTTTGAGAAACGATTCATTCTTCATTCGTTTTCTTTTTTTCGACTTTTTTCTGTTTGATTTCATTCGAAGGAAAAAGTTTCTTTTTTTACGATTCTGTGTTCGTCTCTGAGTGTTTTGGCGATTGATATCAATTGAAATGTCAGTAACATTGAGTTAATTGACGGGTGATTGAAATGGTTGAATATTTAATCAGTTGCTTGATTCTTTGATAATATTTAGTGAACATTAATCTTATCATTTTACTCCCAATAACAGGGAGTTTAATTTTTATTGTTTTGTTGAACTTTGATTTTAAAATACTTTTGAAACATTTAAATACTAATTTGTTTCTTCTAAAAATAAGGTAATTACATGAAACATTTAAATTTTAAAAATAAACCAAAGGAAAGCGTAAAAGAGCAAAAAATGTTCAAATCGTTGAGATGAAAATAAACATTTTTGGTGATGAACAAGCAAAGATGTAAAAACGATTCACAGTGAAAATAATCCTTCCTTTTGCTTCAACTAAACCTCACTTTTCACTAATAATTGGACTGATTGTAATGTAATTGAGGCAAGACTGGATTTGCTTTCAACACTTTCTTTTGCATTTTTGGTTAACATGTAAACAGTTTTTATTTATGAAAAAAATGTTTTTTACTTGCAGGTAATTCATTTTAACCATTCATTTGCAATACCAGGAAACCAGAAAAGTCGAAGAGCTTCAAATGAAAACATTGAAAAACACGTTTTAAGTAAACATTGACAAAAGTCGATTCGTCAATGGTTTCACAGGCAGTTGCAGGAAGGGACATGAAAAGTATATTGAAACCACTTTCGAACAAGTTTTGTTGGATCTTTTGATCAAGTTACTCGAGCTGTATTTGAAAGGTTCAAATCGTTAAAAAACGATGAATCGAATATCGGATTGAGAACAATGGAGATAATACAGAAAATTGGTCTCATCAATGAATATCTTGATCGACTGAAATCAAGAAAAAGCAAATTCTTTGGCATTTACGTTCTATTATATGAAAGATCAAGACTCAATGGAAACGACCAATTGCGAGTTTCTCTTGTACTTCTCTGATTGATTCGTCAGAACGTTTTGAAACACCAAAACCTAATAACACTCAAAAGTGGCCTTTTCTCTGGAATTGTTCATGTTCTTTGGACAATTAAAACACAATAAACTACACTTTTAGTAAACTTCAAATGCATTCAGCATTTAGTGTTGATTTAGAGTCGTTATTAGCAGACATTTGGTTATAACTCAATAAACAGATATAAATAGACGTCGGAAGTAATTAATTGAAATTGCTTGGGAAGACAATTGAACTATTTTTGTCTATCAAATAAAATATAAAATTTTTATTATCCAAGCTCATGGTTAATTAACAAATGTTAGGAAACCTTGTTCGTTGAAAATTCAGTCTGGTTTGCTTCAATTATCATCTGAAAAGTTGCATAAATTTAAAACCTTTTCTTGGTACAAAAACTAGTCATTTAAGCATAAAAATGACATTTAGTTGATGTTTTCCCTTAAAATAGTAACACATAAAAATGCAAAACTCAAGTTAAGGAAAACTGAAAGACTCGAATAGACAACTTTTCGAATCCCAAATCTAATGGAACAATAATCTAATAATCAATCGATTGTCAAGATTCAATGAAGCAAAATATTGTTTGATTCAAACGTTTATTGAACCATTGAAACAGTTAGTGAACCCATTTAAGCTGAAACGAGTGTTATTTGCCTAAACAAAAGCGCTTGTGTTCAATTAAACAAAAGTCCCAATTAGCCAATACAAGATACAAAGGAAATCTATCGAATGACAAATTTTAATGTAAAATAAACATGCAAAATCGACAATTGAAAAGCTCCAGGCTAAACAAAAGTTTTATTCAAAAGAAAACATTGGAAGCAAAGCTTGGAAACGATACAATTTAATGTCCAAATTGAATGATTAATTTTAAAGGCAAACACAAAAGTCTTCATCACTCATCAATTCGCTAATTTCATTACAAATCTTTCTGATAAATACATTGGAACCCTCGGATTGATTCGATTTACACACAAACAGTCAACCATTCAGTTATCTAGCGATTTGATCAATAAACAAGCGAAAATCATCATCGACTCCAACGATCTTCACAAGAGATTGAATCGAAACTCTGTTTTCCATCAACACACAAAATGAAGAGCATAAGACTTCGAATTGAAAATATAATTCGATACTTTATTTGCAAAATTTAAAAGTTAATTTACACAAAACATTTAAACGAAATTTCCACAAAGAAATTCTGCTATTCTTCAATCAAGCTGACGATTCCAGCATTTCAAGAAGCTTTTGATCATTATCGCTCTTGCTGTCGATTCTTTTCGTAATTTTGTATTTTGAATTTTCCATTATAATTTTAGCAAAATTTAATTTCCAATTTACTGAAAGTCGAAATGCTTTTCTCTACAAAATGGAAACTTTGACTTTACTAAAAGACTGGCTAATCTGAGCATTAAATATTCCAATTGGAAAGGAAAGCAATGTTCAAATTTCCAAGTTTTATCCGATAAAGGTTGACTTGAAAAGCAGCTTGTTTAAGCGAAAAGCATTTCCATGAAAATTTTACATTTCATTTTCTTGTTCATTCCAATGATGGAAATTGGTTTGTTTATTTTATCTATCACAATGAGACTCGTGAGTTGAATCAAAAATAACAATACTTTTTTTCCCTCTCAACTCTGGATTATCGAAATAATGGGAATGCAAAAATACTAATAACGATTCGAATGGGAAAAAACGAGAATAAAAAACTTTACTAAACTCTGTTTACTCAAACTTGCATTACATTTTGTACTCTTTATTCACTCTTGCAGCCTAATAGTACATGAGACAATTGAATTAGTTATAACAATAATTTATAATTTTGCTTTCAATTTGTGTGCCAAAAGTCTCGGTACTCAATCAACTGCAGATAATGTAAGCTAATGAACAATAATACAGATTGAATTGCATGATTGGAATGAGCTGTTGAAGCCTGAAGCATTTCAACCAATTTCACCATTTCAATGCCTTCGTACCTTTTCAATTTTACAACTTGTGATATTCATCAGAACTCTTTTGTAATCATTGTTATAATTAGATGCTAATAAATCAAACTTCTCTTCGACTTGTTCCTTTCATCATGAACAGTAAATATATTCACGATTATATTTAGAAATTGAAATATCATTGAAATTGTTATCACAATATATTTTAATTAGAAATGTGATGAAAGTTTTGCCCTGTTTTTTTGCCTTCCTTCCAATGTTTACTCAGAAAATGGTTTTTACGGGAAAACTCGAGTTTCTGGCAACAAAGAAACATTGAAAACACTGAATAAACAACAAAATGTAACCTAATTAGTGGCAATGAATTGATAACACGATGAATGAATGGGTTTTTGGGATAAAAAATGGTTCAAATTATTCATGTAATAACTTGCATGTTGATTGATTGTTTACTTTTGTTTACTTTGGATTACATTTCAATTGATTGTACAAAAAAATGTTTCGCTTTTTATTTTCCACATTTTAAATATCAATCATTTTTCCATGCAAAAACTCTATTTTTGAATATCTTTCTCGAACTCTACTTCATCTATAAAAAGTTTAATATTATTCATGTTTTGCTTTTCATATGATTGAGTGCAAAGGTTGACTAATTATTTGCAAAATTGAATGAAAAGTTATACATTATTGGAACGTTGATAGAGCGAAATGGAAAATGAATCTTTGATCTTTGATTTGATCTCTTTATGTTATGTATTACATTTGAATGGGATGCATCTAAAAGAGAAGCCAAATGCCAAAGCTGAAGAGCTGGACCAGTTTAACTAAAGTCAAAAATCGAATTTCTTCTTCATTGATCGCGTCCATATGCTTAACCTGGATTGATAAAATCATTGAACTAACCCAAATTATTAGAAATATCGTCTTTTATGATTGGAAAACTCATTTTCTCTCAAAAATGAATCAATTTTATTGAATAGTCAATCCAGACTAATGAATTCGAACTACCGTTCATCTTCGATTTTAAGTCTAAAGATCATTATCCGAGTTGTCATTATCTGTTTTGAATTAGCTATTTTTGCACGTATCCTAAAAAGTGAAAGGTTATACATCACAAAGGGATGATGGGACACCTAGAATAATCAAAATCTAATCATCCGAGCACAGCAAAGCGATGCAAAGATTTTTACTTGTCTTAGCCATTTTGCGAATTCTTTTTTTCGAATTCTTGAGAGAAAACCATCGAATTCGCGTTGCACTTGATATATCATGGTTAAATATCGGGACGATGATTGGATGGACAAATCGTGTTGATTTAAATTCAACTTTCGCTTCATTTACAGACAACTTGTGTAATATCTCGGCAATTTCAATGCCAATGCAATACATTATGAACAAATTTCGATTGTGAGGTTTTTAAAGATCGAACCCCTCTAGTTTTGTCTCCAAACCGCATCTCTATACCAAGTTTAACAGCTGTATCTTTTTGATTTTGGTTTTGACATTGTCTCTTCAAGATGCTGGAATAAATATCGATAAAATGCCAGATAACTGCTTATTAAAACAACCCACAGGTTTTTGAACATTGCATTTTGTTCTTCGTCAGAAAACTCGATTGCAAGAAATCAGAAAGTTAATTTTGAATACGGGTGACCCAAGAAAATCTTCGATAACTAGTCATAGTTTTTGGTTTTTATACGCATAATGCATTCGCTACATGTGTGTCTCTATCATGTAACATCATAACTCAAAGAGACCGAGTCAAAATAAAATTCTAACACAACTAGTCGATATCACTTTAACATTTATACGAGCTCATTCGGCGAAAGTTGCAAGAATTGAAGCGAAAACTATCAGTTGAAATGTCACCTATTGTACCGAAACCATTGACGCTAGTCAGGGTTCAGTTCATTGGAGGGCTCTAATTGTCGATAAAGCTTGCAAGCTTTTGATAATCAGTAAACAATCAATTAGAATCGTTTGAAAATTTTCCAAAACTGATTCCTTCAGTTAACTGAATTCAGAAGTCAGGCAAATGTTGAGTTATTAGTTGGAAATTTGTCTACCGAATAAACTATCATGATTCAAGTTAATGCATAAACTTGAATCAGATAATGTTTTAAGTTAAGACTATTACAGTGAATGAAAAGTTTGTATCAAGATTTGGTTGAACATTATATTCTTATCGAGAATAAGATTTTTCTCTGTTTCTTCTTTTCTTTTCTTCTTCAAATTGTATTTTTCATGATTTGATTAGTTAACTTGACTGAACTTTTTGCTCTTGTTTACCATTATTCAACTCTTAATCAGATTGAGTTGAAATCGCAAAGAAAATATTCAATATTTTTCCATGCAAACTCGACATTTTCAGTTTAAATAATTCATTACCAATAAGCTTATTGCTCTTTATTATCATCATTATCAATGTATTAAAAGTGAAGAAAAGGAAAACTATTTTTTCGTCTTTACCATTTTTCTTTTTACAGGTTCATCCAGTTTCATGATTACATGACAATGTTGAGATTAATGTTGAATTAAATCAGATTTATTCCCAAGAAGAAGTGAAAAAATGAAAAGAAAAGTTTTACTTTTGAAAATCACAGTTGTAAAGATGAACAATTGCAAAGACTTTGATTGAAGATTTTCGTGTTTTTATGTTTGTTTCATGCTTTTTTCTGATTACATTTCAAGTGCAATATTCAAATGGGAAAACTATAAGATATTTCAAGACTAAAGACATTGGAATAATGATAACTCATGTAAGAAATGAACTAAAAAAAGTAAACGTAAAACAACATATTTCATTGAACTAATCTGACAAGGTTAACAAGCATAAATACTCAAGATAAATATCATCATTAATTTGTATTATCACGAGTTTAACATTCAAATTGTCAAAATGAAAGTTCATATTAAAGAGTTTATCAATTATCGGATTTGGCACAAAAAACATTTCGAGTCATTTCGAGATGAAAGAGCAAATTCCATTACATGAAACAGAAATGGTTTTAGAATCGTTTTTGTCTGAAACATTCGATTACAAGCTGAGTTTCAACCCTTTATTGTTCATCGAGTCTTCGACGTTTTTCGTTGAGTTCTCAGTGATTTTCGAATCAACTCTTTCGACTTGTTTTCTGTTCTTTTTCCAGAAACTTTTTCGCCTGATTAATTGATCTAAATGATCGATTATCGAAGCTAGTTTTGATCAAGATTGACGAAAGTTTGATTGATTTTTTTCTCTGTTTAATCTTTTGTTTCAATTCCATGAAATGTGTTGTTCATTTTTCATTTTTCTTGATATTCCAATGAACCAAATCGACATTTAGATGGCATTTCATGATAGGAATTTATGGATAAGTCAAAAACTCTGATGAATTTTTTACCCTTTTCCTTTGCGAGCTCAGTTTTAGTTCGAAAAGTAAATCGCTTGGATTTTCCGTTGAACATAATTCCTTGCTTGATCATGAACTGGATGAACAGATTATCATGAATCAAATTTTCTTAAAAACTGAAATTCTCAATCGATTTCATTCTTAATTCCCATATTTTTAATCAAATGAAACAACAAAAATTTCAGAAAAGTTCAGAAAAACGAACAAAAAAATCCTCGGATGTGAAAATTATTAGCATTTTGTTCAGACACATGAATAATTGTTAATAAAAATGTATCGAGTTGAGATTTTTGGTGATAAAAAGATTTCAATAGAAGTTCGTAAATTCCAAGTTGGGAATTGGGAAAGGATTGAATTTTCATGGCAATATTTGACTTTGAACATTTGATTGATTCTTTTTTCTGTTCAGAACTTTACATCGATGAATGTTTTGTCTCGTCAACAAAAGTTTAATGGTTACTTTATAACGATTTATCGTTGGCAAATAGACAATTGAAGTGGCTAAATGAGCAAATATTTGATTAAACGTTTAATGAGAAGAGAAACAAATGGAAATATTAAAGAACGAAAATGGTAAACATTTTCATGGAAACTTGATTCATTGAAGAATCCATGAATTTAACAAAAGATGAAACATAATAACATGGTTAGTTCAAGTTTCTTTGAACCGGAAAACGATTATCATTATTAATATGAGAAGATTAATTTCCGGTTAATAACAAAGGTGCAAGGAATGGCGTCAATGATGCAAATTGACTGATTGAACAATCTTGTGTTTTATTCATTTTTTTCATGGTAAAGTTCATTGATTGAAATCGATTTGTTTCTAAATCGACTTTGGATTAATGATGATATTATGTCATGAGCTTTGAATCGGTTTTTACTTTGAATTGATTATTTCATGGGAATAAGATGAGAGACTTTTATTGTTGCATTGTTATCAGTTCACATTGAGTAATGAACTTACCTTGTAAGGACGATAATGTTGAGTACATTGGCAACTAAACCGAAAAGGCAAACAACCAAACTCAGGTAACCATGGATTGGAGCATAAAATTCCTTGAAATTAAAGAATATCGTTTCAGTAAAAGTTTCATTGAAATCCAGGTATGAGGATGGATAATCCGAGTAATTAAGAAAAGGTGATTCCGACAATGGTTTATCCATTTGGCTAGAGTATGACAATTGTTAATCGACACAGATTAAAGGTGATTTTATCGACACTTTGAAAACACTCATTGAACGGTTGAACATTTTTTTTCGTTTTTTTCAATTCTTTTTCACTTTTCACCTATTTTTTAGTCAATTCATGCAATTCATTTGGCGACAATCACAATTTTTAAACTTGATTCATTTCGTTTAATTACATTTCCAATGGTGATTATGATGATTAGTTTGATGATGGAGAGATTTTCATTAGTTAATTAACTTTTTCATGGAAAATTGTTTCTTGTTCATTTTTTGTGTTCAATTCATTGCAACGAAAACTCAGTTTGGACAGTTTGGTTTTTCGCTGTTTTACATTAACTTGATCAATGCTGCTCACATTATTGACACTCTCACAACTAAAGTTACTAACTTTATACACTTGAACCAACTAATATCATAACTCCTTGCTTTCAATTTTAAGTGCAATTCCCTGGATTGGTCTGCCATCTATTGACTTTGAACTCTACTATCAACTTGTTACAAGTGAAGCTAACAGTTGTGCTGCCATCTAGTGTGGATCGAAAAGGGATAATCGATTAGTTAGATGCATCGATTATAATCGATTTTTTAGACTTTTTCGGTGCGATTTGAACGTTCGAATTTTCCCACTTTTTCGCTCTTTCTTTTCCTCTTTGTAATCTTTCTCGTCTTTCTGTTGCTGCATCAGCAATGCTGATATTAAAAATCGATCGTTTGAGAAAAATCGATTAAAATCGTTCGAAAGATTTTACTGCCATCTGTTAGAACAGCTATTAGCTAATACATGCTTAAACACTTCTTGTTTTTGTTTTGATTTCTTGCACTTATAATTATCAAAGATCCATAGTTGATTACATCAATTTGATTGTTCGATTGCTCATTCAATATTGTTTATTTTTATGGATAAATGATAATATACTGACTCATGACATAAGATTGAATAACGAGCTGCTGTTAACGGTAGAATGAAAACCAAAAAACTGGTAATTCTGGTAATTTTTTGGTTCTCAACCTTTTTTTGTCTGTCACCGATTAACAAATTCACATAGGTGTACCTGACTTTTTCTTAACCTGAATTTAACTAAAAAATTCCAGAAAATTCAACTCTTATCATTGCTTCCTTTCTTGCTAATTATTAATCATTAGAGTTGGATTTCCTTTTAAAGGTTGATGATTCTATTGGCTATTAATATCTCTATGAGATTTTATTGCTAATTAATCGTACCATTAGTGTGAATATATTTAGATGCGTTCAATTGATGAATACTTTTCTTCAAATCTGATTCTGGTTCCACCAAAATTGGTTCAAAACTGTAAATGTTTTTGAATCATTCCGATCGTTAATGGTTACATTTGGTTTTGTTAGATGTCACTAACGGCTCAAGTATTAATGGGTGTGGTAACCAGAAGCTTAGAAGCAAAGAGAAAAGAGCAAAAGCTGGCAACAAGATGAGATTAAATGTTTAGTGAGAAGCCATCAACATGATCTCAACTTTAGATGGCAGCTTAAATTGATATGAAATTTGGGTTTCATCAATTTTCTATTACTGTTTATAAATTGTGTGCTCATTAGGATTTAATTTCTATATTTTATTATTATAATCGACTCATCATGGAAACATTATGCCATCTAATTGTGTAAACAGGATAATCAGTTGTTTTTAATTGTTACATTACCAGTTTTCCCTTTTTGTGTCTAGCAGTTACGCCATCTTAAAGAGTCTTCTGGTTTTCCCTGTTGATGGCTATTCTTTCTCTCTTTTTATGCTCTGTTTTTATCATTTGACAGTGGAAATGGAATCAATATTTACCTTTCTTTTTTAGTTTTCAATTGAATCACTTTTTTTAATCATGTATCAATGGTGATATTAATTTTATCAATATCTCTCTTTGTGTCAACCTGTGTCAATCAATGAGCCTTCTTCATCAAGTTTACAGCCGTTTCAACCAACAGGATCATCTTTACCAGGATCCTGATCCTTACCACCATCCACCAGATAAACAGCATCACAAGCACTATAAACACCAGAAGACGGATCATATTGATCAGTCTTCATCCAATCAACATTATCGTCATCAAAAGTATCATCATCCACATAATCAGCGACATGACCTTTGTCATCATCACCCTCATAAGTCTAGCAAACCATCTACATCTACTTTAAATAACCATCATCTGCATAATCATTGTCGCCATTTTCAACCATTAATTTTCATGTTTTCTCTTGTATATATTGTGATTATTTTCTCAACTAGGCTTGTTTTATTTGTAGATTGTCAACCTAGAACAATACCAGCAACCAATAGTTCTTATGCCGCTTTTGAGGATGTAAATAATATTAAATTTAATCATTTAACCGTCAATGATTATACTGGTCAAGTTTATATTGGAGCTGTTAATAGGATATACCAGCTCAACTCTAATTTACGTCTTGAAACCTCTGTAGAGATGGGACCCCGACCTGATTCAGCTGAATGTCCAGTTACCCGTAATTGTCCAGGTATCCGTTTAAAGCCAACAAACTATTGGAATAAAGCTCTTGTCATTGATTATCCTAAAAGTCAACTAATTTCCTGTGGCAGTCTGTTTCAAGGTGTATGCTCAGTCCATAGATCAGAAAACATTTCCATACACGAGACACCAGCAAATGAATCTGTGGTGGCCAACAATGCGACCGCTTCTACGGTTGCCTTTATCGCACCCGGACCTTCAAGTCTAACTCGAATGCATGTTCTCTATGTTGGTGTTTCCTACACTGGCAATGGTCCTTATGGTTCAGATGTGCCCACAGTTTCAAGTCGATCCCTAGACTCATCCAACATGTTTCTTGTCGCTGCCACCGGTGTAACAACAGGAACCCGTTTACTGGTAAACTCGTTGGCTCGAGATCGTTATCCCATAAGCTATGTTTACGGTTTCTCTTACCAAGGCTTCTCATATTTTGTCACATTTCAAAAGAAAACCAGCGAATCACCGAAACCCTTTATATCTAAACTTGTTCGCATCTGTCAAAAAGATCTCCATTATTATTCTTACACTGAAGTTCCCTTGGTCTGTAAATCTGATGAACATGATTATAATTTGGCCCAAGCAGCTTACGTTGGAAATCCTGGTTCCGAACTGGCTGTTTCATTGGGCATCACTGCCCAGGATAAAGTTTTATTTGTAGTTTTTGCCAAATCACTGGATAAAGGTGATGTTTACAATCAACCCGATACTAAATCAGCTCTCTGTGTTTATGCCTTATCCGCTGTCCATCGGAAATTCACTCAAAATATTCAACATTGTTTCAATGGAAACGGAAACCAAGGACTTGATTTTGTCAATCCAACCAAAGATTGTGAACTAACTGTAAGTCTTATCCACTCCTAATCTTGTTTATGCCCGTTTATCCTCATTTTTCTTCCTATTCTCATATTCTTCCTTGATTATCCTCTATCTCTCTCATTTCCAATCATAGTTTGCTTTACGCTTTCTTTACCTTTTTGCTCTATTTGCTTTTCAATGTTTGCAAAAAGCAAGCACCAAATTTTTACTTTAGTTTCCCTTATTCTTTCTTCCTCTTCTTCCATCCTCTTTCGTCGGTCAGTGTGTTTGTTGACCGACAATTATCACAGCAACCAAACACTAACCAAACCAACAACGACAACCCAGCTTTGAGCCATATGTTTGTAAACCCAAATTATTGACATTCAATAATGATTAAAAAAATATGCTAAAGGATGCAGATTATCCTTGTAAAAAGTCTCATTCCTCTTCTCGCATTTCGCTCTGGGTGTGCTTTCTAGACCCGTAAAAAAGAGCCTGAAAAACATTGACTCTTTTTTTACCCAACATAACCTTTTCCCTTTCCTCATTCTTTCTCTTACCAGTTTTATCTTTCTCTATGGGGCTTCTTATTCTCATCTTTCCATCCTCCTCATCTCATCGTCATTTCTCTTTCCCATGAAGATACATTAGATAGTTTCACCATTTAAACCATTAACTTTTACCAACAACTTTCAGTGGCCAGGCACTTTCACTCGACACCAAATTTATTTCATTTCAAATCTTCACAATCTACTGAAATTAAAAATCAACTCGAATAGATATAATTTTCATTATCAAACGCTGAACATTTCCGTTTATTTAACCCAAACTATTAATTTCAATTTAATTTTCCTGTGGCAATAAAGCCATTTGTCTTCATCTGCAAATAGTTTCTTCATTCATCTTTTTACGCTCCTCAGTAATGTCCCTCTTTTGCGTCCTCTTTTCTCGTCCTCAACATTCAATATTTTAAGACTTTAATCATTTTCCTTTTCTCATGTTTTCCTTTAAATTTAACGCGTCAATCAGTTTTGCCCTTTATTGCTATTTACCGAGAACAACTTTGATTTATTAAATGCATTTCTTTTTACAGTATCGTTAACTTGATTGTCTTGCTTACCATTTCTTATTCCTCTACTTTTTCACTTTGATTTTTCTTCATTTTTTTCTTCTCTTCTTCCCTTCTTCCTCAATAATATTCAGGTTGTTAGTTTGCATTATTATGCTTTTTACTGCTTCATGTATGTAATCAATTTAACTGTATCGTTATCCTGAATTCAATGATTGCTTTCCTAAATCATTTGCCTTTCCTTTTAATAGATTTTTGCCATTTTCGTTTTTTTCGCTTCTTCTGTTTCACCTTTCTATATTATATCATTATTGCCATGAAATGAAACAAAGATGCTCTCAATTAACACCGGAAAAATTGTTGCCAAAAAACAGTAACTCACTAACTTTAGTAATTTGCTATTAACTATCCGCATCATCATCATAATCATCACCATTCCTTTGCAAGTATACAAAGTATTTATGCTATTACTCCCTGTGTATGTGCAAAGGTGTAAATTGATCAATTGATCTTTAATTATCTCTTAATGGTTTTTATGCTCTTTTACGTTCAACTTTACGTTACAAAAAGAGCCTTAAGAAGTGCTCTTACTGTTCCATTTAGTACAATCAATTCTCAAGATATTCAACTTTATTTAGTTAGGTTAATAAGATTTTTACATAACAAGGTTAACCCATTGTTTGTCATTATTCAACTTGTTACTGTTTGTACCAGAATAACCAGAAACTGTATTGCAAGATCTAATGTGATGAAGAAAAAATCAAAGACAATTACAGTTAATGCTATAAAATTAGTTTGCTATTAGACTTTCATTGTAACATTTAATGTTTACCAGAAAATGAAGAGAAACAAAAACCCAAAAAATAGATTGAATCGCAACTTGGGTGAAGTTGAACAACAAATTTGAGAAATTTTCAAGGAACGATCATGAAATGTCAAAATTAGTTTGTTGGTAAATAATGATAAAGTGATAATAGTTTTTCAATGTTTTGTTTCATCTTTGGAAATGATTCTTTTGTTTTAAATGAAGTTTTTGTTGAAAAGTTGATGTTGGGTTTCACTCGTATTTCATAGTCAGTAATTATCTTTCAATGTCCAGGGTTTTCATCATATCGACCCTTCTACTTGGTCAATACTGATTGAATTTAATTACTTACAAGGATCACATTAAGCTTTACTTTTACCTCCATCAAACTCCATCTTCACTCTCATCTTCTTCCTCCTTTTCTCTCTTTTATTTTCATTGCTTTTACTTTTTTTCATCATTTCTCTTCCATTTACTCTGCAACCTTTTTCCTCCAATCTCGTGTAATCTTTCATCCAAGAGAAAGATGAAACCTTCTCTAGGGAAGAAAAAGAAGATGAAAGTAATCAAAAAGAAGACGATGAAGATGATGAAAATGAAGTTGGAATGGAAGAGAGAGAGAAAGAGAAGAAAAAAGTAGCAAGAAAATGAATAAAAGAAACTCCAAGCTTAGAGATTTATTTGCCTAAAAATGATGAAAGTTACAAGAAACATTATGATCTATTTTCATGATTATGATGAACTTGATCATCTTTGCCTTTTCTTTTCTTCCCTTTTCCAATGTTGAAACTAGGAAATGAATAAAAGCATTATCAGCTCTCTCCTTCATGAGACTTTTTAAAGGTTTACCTTCACGGAACGAGAAAAACATCAGAAAAGGATGATGAGGATGAAAACAGAAGTTGAAATGAAATTTCCTTCTTCACAATTCTTAGCTATTTTTTTATTGATCCTCCATGACTTATATATTTTACTCCATTTTCATTGTACATGTTACTCCATTTCATAAATGTCACCATCGATAATAATCACTGATGTCTCTTTCTAATTCACTTTCTTTTCTTCTCTTGTCTTCTCATTATCTTCATCCTTTTACCATCCAATTATTTTGGCTGCCTTTTTGACTGTTTTCCCATTTCATTATTTGCTTCAAATAATGTTCAACTTAATCCATCTACGAATTGCTTTTCACTCAACTTCATGCCATTGTTTTGGGTTACCACAAATACCACTTCTAACCGGACATTAACTTTTACTCATCACTTGTGATATTACCTTCATGACATTATTGTGGTTCATGATAATGTTGAAACCTCTTTTTTTGCCATTTGATGGATCATCATTTAATCTGCAAAATTTGCATCACTTTGATTCCTAATCATGATTAACAGCAAGTGCAAATAAATGATGATTTCTGTGGATTAGATGTAAACACTCCTCTTGGTGGAACCATGCCCATTGAAGCTTCACCAGCTATCACTTATCACAATGTGCTGCTTACCTCGGTTGCAGCCACCTCAACTCATGATTATACGGTTGCCTTTTTGGGCACCTCAACGGGTTACCTTAAGAAGACGGTTGTTGAAACAGTTACCTCGGCCTTTGAATATGCGACTTTACTCATTGATGAAGGAAGTGCCATTAATAGTGACATGCTTTTCTCATCAACCAATAAAAATTATCTTTATGTGATGACAGAGAAAAGGGTTACCATGCTTAAAGTTCAAGAGTGTCAAATTTATCGAACCTGTTCAGAGTGTTTGGGTGCTCGTGATCCCTACTGTGGTTGGTGTTCATTGGAAAATAAATGCTCTCTGAGAAGTGATTGTGCTGAAGCTGCAGCCGATCCACTCTACTGGTTATCCTACAAGTCGGGCAAGTGTACAACCATTACCCACGTCAGTCCAGCTCAACTTCAACGAACCACAACCCGAACATTGGGACTCTTTATCGACAATTTACCCGCCTTGGATGGACAATTTTTTTGTGCTTTCACTGCATTCGGTAAAACTCGGATAACCAATGCAACACGTTCAGTTCATGGTATCAACTGTCCAACTCCACCAACCGATACTTTACCTCAAATACCTCCTGGAAGTCACCATTTTACTGCTAAACTTTCCGTTCGAATGAAAACTGGACCCGATTTTGTAGCAACCAATTTTACCTTTTACGATTGCAGCTCCTACCTAAGCTGTACTCAATGTGTTTCCTCACCTTTTCCCTGTGATTGGTGTGTCGGTGGTCACCGGTGTACTCATGATACAGGGGAAAACTGTCGAAATGACATTCTTGTCACTGGACTTCGATCCATTGGTCCAAGTATACGTTCTGGTCCTGGATTTTGTCCTCGAGTCAATGCTACCTCTGCCATCTCTAGTGAAGTGTTGGCACCTTCTGGCAGTTCCCAACGAATCCAAGTAAAGGTTGAAAATATTCCACAATTTATCGTTTCAACTCGCTTCATCTGTCAGTTCAATATTGAGGGACGTGTTAAACAAGTTCCTGCTCAGCTTCTTGGTGATACAATTTATTGTGATCAAATGAAATTCCAATACTCAACAAATGCTCCCAACATAACGGCTGCCTTTGCAGTCATCTGGGATGGAGCAAAGCCACTCGATAATCCACAAAATATTCACGGTAAGTCGATTTAATCTAATCCCAAAAAACCCAGACAACCTTTTACATTCATTAATTATTATAGATTATAATCAACATGAAAATTATACCCTCATTACCATCATCTTTTCAACATTCCCTCAACATTGTCATCGTTAAACAAAAAGAGCTTTGATTCATGTCTATTTTGAATAACTGTCGCTTCCAGTTGCCATTTATCAACTCAGTTTACCCAAAATATTTACATTTTTGTACCGTTCACATTCTGTGTGTCTTTAGGGCGTCAGTTAACTGTACGACAAGCTGTCAAGAGAAGAGGCAAAATCATGCATAAACTGTAAAGGCACGCACCCTTAAACGCAACCACGAGTTATATCACAAATTACCTTAATCTTTCCCTAATCTTTGATCTTGTCTCATGAAAAGAATCTCTTTGAGAGAAAAAGAGAAACAAAAAATTCTTCCCTTTTTTCACTCTTTCTCTCGTTGATTATAAACGTTAATAATAATGATGTAGATTCACAGAAAAGACCAACCTTAAAATGAAAGTTTCCCCATGTTATTGACCTGGCCCTACCTTTTTTCGTGCCATTCCTCTTAATTGAAGTCTATCCAAGGATGAACATTGTCTTAATAACATATATTTTTTTCTCTCTTTTCTCTCTTCTCTTAATTATTACTTTTCGATTAAATCATCATTGGTCCATAAACAACAGTCATTGTCTATCAATGTCAAGGAATGGCTGATAATTGTGGCATGTGCCTGGAGTTGCCTGATAAATACAACTGTGGCTGGTGCCATGATCAGTGTGATGTTGAAGAGAAGTGCACTGAACGCGCCAAAGACAACCAATTGGCTTGGCTTAATAAACAGCAAACTTGCCCTGATCCACAGATCGTCGACTTTTTCCCTAAATCGGGTCCATGGGAAGGTGGGACCAATATCACCATTGAGGGCATCAATTTGGGTCGAAACTTTGAGGACATTGGAAATGGTGTTCATGTTGCCCATGAACAGAATGGTGTTACCATTGGATTAATTAATTGTGTTCCCTTCAAGGAGCGTTATGTGAAAACATCTAGAATCACTTGTCAAATTCGTGAGCCCAACATAACCCGGGTCATGGCCAATTCAATTGCTGGACCTGTGGTGGTTAAAGTTCAAAATGATTACACGGCAAAGTCGAGTGAATATTTTCACTTTGTGTCTCCTCTTATAACATCCATTGATCCCATTTCGGGCCCCAAATCGGGTGGAACTCGACTCAAGATTTGGGGTCTCCACATGAATGCCGGTTCTTCCGTTTCAGCCTACCTTGGTGATCTTCCTTGTGAGGTCATTTCTCGTGATCAAAATCTTGTAGAGTGCATGACTTCGGCTCGAGTTGAACCCGGTGAGGAACGGGTTCGTGTCAAGTTTGACTATGGAGTGAGAACCTTTGAATCATATCATTTCTCGTATGTTCCCGATCCAACCATATCAACCGTTGAATCTGGTTCAGGTCAAAAGTATGTTCCAAAAGGTATTCCATCGGGTGGAATTCGTATTTTTGTTAAAGGAACTCACCTTAAATCTGTTCGCAATCCAATGCTCTACGTTGAAGTGGACGGTGTTAAATATAATAGTACGTGTGTCGCTGAAACTGATGCCGACATGAAGTGTAAAAGTCCATCTGTTCCATTGGATAAGATTAAATTTTCCGATTCAGATGATTATCTTGAGCTTCATTATGGGTTCATCATGGATGCAGTTCCTTCCGTCATGGATTTAACCAAACGCCGTTACAATCCATTCACCAAATTTCGCATGTTCCGTAATCCAGAATATCATAACTTCAATGAACCAAAGAGGATCAAATATTACAAATCAGACTACTTAACTATTAATGTAAGTAAAAAACTTTTCTTCTTCTTCTTCTTCTTTTCTTCTTCACTTCATCTTCTCCTGCTTCAAGATTATCCGTCACGCAGGTTTACTCACCCTTCTCTCACCCTCCCCTGGTTCAGTGTTTTAATTCATTTAATGTAACCAAAAATGTTGATTGCATGAAAAACAGGGAGAAAGAGTGAATCATTTTTCCACTTCTTCCACTTAACCATTTCATGTGCATTTGCTGTTAGATAACATTAAGGTAAAATGAGACACAATGAGGCTTGATGAGGATTCTCATTATCTTAAGATTAAAGTAAGAGTATTATCATCATCATCATCAACAACAACAGCAGTTGCATTAAGAATACAGATTCACCAAAAAAAGGGTAAAGAAAAGGTTAAATGTGAATTAGAAGCTATTAACTTTATTAAGATAGCTTCAGTTTGAAACCTTGAAACTCTCAGATTTTATCGTAAACTCTTATTTATATGTCACTCTAAATGCATTCACTTGCATTTCTATAGTTTCTTAGCACTTTTTACCATTCATTTCCCTTCTTGATCCTTCCCTCATCCTCTCCTACTTACCCTTCAATCCTGCAAGAGTTTTAATTAGATTTGTGCTATTGAATAGGTCATCATGATTCCTTAAACTCAATTCTTTCTGTTTACTTTTCCAGTTAACAAATTATCAAATTATTTTCGATAAACAAATTATATCCGTAAATGATGGCAAACCTTGTTTGTTACCTTCCTGCCTTCAATCCTTTTACCTTCAGTAGCAATTGTAAAGAGTACTTGATGACTTTGAAAAAGCATCCGAATGTTGATATTGTCAGATGAAAGTATAAAGACAAACAAACAAACCTTTTCTGTTACCTTTTGTCAACTTAATGTCATCTTTTCGTTTTTTACCTTCTTTTCATCTAAAGTGATAACTAAGGATGAAAGGTGTATAATGGTCCAATGATAGCAACTTTTCATCCTTTCAAATATTAAATGAAAAAGTTTCTTCTTCATCCTTTTTTATCTTCAACTCTTTACTCTTCATTGGGCTTTCCATGAATTCAACATTTCTTTCATAATCTTTATCATCTTTCTCATCCTTCCTATTCCTGCGTCGCCTTATATCAAAGTGATTATTTATTTATTAGAAATGAAATAAATAGCTGTTGAGATTGCATGAGTTGAATAAGTTTCATTAAATGAATGGAGGTTGATATTGAGACAACAATGAGAAATGGTGAAAAATTGTGAACACTTGAATCGTTTTTACTTGTTAACAGTCAATTATGACAAAACTATTAACGTTTCCCTAACAATAACTTTTCATTGATTAAACGTTTACCTTTTATCAAAGTTGTGATTTAATATTTGCTCTCTTATTAGCTTATTCATGCAATTCAATTTGAAATGATCAATACTCGTGAGAAGATGTTAATTGTTGTGAATGGTAAATCAATTGAATGTTTGCTTCGTTTGGTCAGTGTAACAGTCTAACAATGGCTATTATTAATTTGACCAATCAAGTAACAAAATCAATTTGTGACTTTACCTTTTTCAACTTGAACTCTCTTGACCAACATGAGTGTCTCCCATAAGATTTAAGTAAATAACTGTAACAATTTAATTTTCATTGTTCCAACAATTCCAACATGATTAAATCTATTCACTCATCATTACCATTCAACCCATTTTTATCTGCAAACAATCCCAATTCAATCCAATTAACATCAATCCTTTTTGTCCTTTTCCTTCCAATTTATTCCTTCCTCCTCCTCCTCCATCTTTCCATCCTCATCCTCCTTTACATCATCAAACCCGATCCTCAGTCTTGACTTTTTTTCCTTAATATGAAAGTTCTGTAAATGATGGCTTTTTATTATTAACCAAAATGATTAAAAACATCTGATAACCATTTCTTCAACATTGAATATTCCTTAATCACAATTAAATGTGTTGAATCAAAAATTAGTGGGCATTGATTTATGTCACTTAAAGTACTAACAAATTCATAAGATTCCTCTGTTAGGGTGGCAAAAATGTTATCACTTATTCACTTGCCTTTTCACTTGCCACCATCATGATTGAATTGTGAGAATACTTTTTCCATCTCTTAATTGAAAAATATAATATATTATGCTGTGCAAAGTGAAAGATATTTTCATCATAATTTTCACTCATTCAACTTGCTCTTCAGGACATATCATTTTGCATTCCCATACTTCATTACTTATGCCTTTTCCCTTCTTCCTTCAACATTTTACTCTGTCTCCTTCATTTCTTTTCTTACCTTTTCTTTTCTTCTTCCCTTCACCATCATTATCTCCATCCTCATCATCATCATTATCATTTCTCCATATTATTATCAAAAGTAGAAAAAAAGGAAAAAAAGAAGAAGAAAAAATTCTGTTTATCCTAAATTTCGTTGAAATTTATTTCTTTTCAAGAAGAAGATTTTTTTCTTCTAGTTTGGGTTAACTCAATACTTGATCCTTCTCTTGATGCTTGTTCATGAAAAATTGTTACTCATGGATCCACACATGAGATGAATGAATTTCAAAGGGAATCAAGCCTTGCGGCCATTTTATCCAAATGAAGAAAAAAGATACGCCCAATTCATAATCAATATTTTGCTTCTCTCAAACCTGCCAATCTCCTTTTCTCATCTTCTTCTCATCCTCTCATCTTTTATGTCTATCCTCAATAATCTTGTAAGATTATACAGTTTGATGTTAAGTATCATGCATGTTATATTAAATATTTCATTTTGTTTCTTCTTGCAAAGGAAAGAAACAAGAAAAGCGATTCTGATTCATGATGGCCAAAGAGTAAAATGTTCATCTGTTTTTGTTTCCTTGTAAACCTCTTGAAATGCTATTATCTTTATGTTAACATGCTAATATAATGATGACCATTTTGCATTTATTGCCCTTTACAGACTTTCCCATTTCTGCCATTTCTTCCCCATCTTGAGCCATTTCCTCTCCCACTCTTGTTCACTCTCACTTGATCACTTTGATCCATCTTTAATTACATTTACCCTTTGTCTTGATTTGATTGATGACTAAACCTGATTCAATGTAATTTGCCCTTTGTTATTCAATCGTCAATCGTTTAAACAATTTTTACAATTGCAAAAGATTCCAATTGATTTCAATTTCAAATTTGATTGATTTTCTTGATCGATATACTTTTCCCTTTTGTTTCCTAAATGATTATACAAAATGATGAAAACAAATATCTTTTTATATTCATTTTCATCATTTCCATGTTTGCAATTGAAACAAAAAAAAAGTTCCATTACAGGCTTATCTGTGTCATTAATTTTTCCAATTTAACCTCATCATTTGTAATTTTTTGATTATCCCTTTCAATTCCCTGTTAACACATTTTACATTCATAAGCTTGGAACAGCTTTAGTCATTTTCTCATTAACCATGTAAATCAAGAACCACTGATAGTTACGCCTCTTTGTAACAACCTTATTAATCTTACCTAAAGAGTGCTCAAGGGAAAGCACAGAAACTTGTAAAATGAT
This sequence comes from Tetranychus urticae, assembly GCF_039701765.1. Classification (NCBI taxonomy): domain Eukaryota; kingdom Metazoa; phylum Arthropoda; class Arachnida; order Trombidiformes; family Tetranychidae; genus Tetranychus; species Tetranychus urticae. The sequence goes on along the minus strand of NC_142958.1, from coordinate 14,129,244 downwards.
GATCCAGGATGAGAGGAAAAGGCAGTGAAAACGCAAGAAAATCGATTAAATTTTATTATTATTGCCAATTGAATAATTCATTGCAACTCTCATGTTAATTATTTGGCGTACTTTTATACAAAGGTTGATGGCTTTTCTCATTTTACATGAGAAACAGTTTCATTGCAATTGTCCAATTGTTTTCATTTCTCTGTCAATCTCTGACGATCTCATGTAATATTGTCACTGAGATATTGAAACAAATATTGTTGGATTGACACAAAAAGCAACCAAAAACAAATGAAACTCTGTTGGGCGAAAAAAAGAAAAAATCAATTCTCTAATTCAGCCTTACATCTTTACTGTGTTTTGTTTTTCAATCTCATTCAGTTTCATTCAGTTTCATTCAGCATTTTTCTGGTTACTTTTTTGTTTGTTTGTTTGTTCACTTTTCTTACCTTTTTTGTTGTTGTATATTATTCTTGTAAGATGAAAATGATGATAACTCGGATGAGGAAGAAAAAAGGAGAATTGAAAGAGAAAAGGGAAAAAATTTTTATTCCATTTTGATTGCCATTGATCAATTGTAATGTGCTCCTAGGATTTGCTTTGATTGAGGGTTTGGAGAGCAGATAAAGAAGCCAGTTGAAGAGAAAGGATCGTGAAGATAAAGAGAGACAGAGGATGAGAAAAAAAGGAAAGATGAAAGGAATGAAGAAGATGCTAAGTTAAATTGATAGATTCACCAGAAAAAAAAGAAACCAAGAGAAGTGTTTTTCAACTTTCTTTAAGGTTGTTATTTCCTTACAATGTGATTACAATGAAAGGAAAAATAGTCGACAAGGAAAAACTTTCTAGACTTGCTTTTCACACATAACAAATATATATATTACGAGTGTGTATTTGATTGTACAAGGAAGCAAAAATTTGGAGAAGAAAAAAATGGAACCAGAAAAAAGTATAACATGTATTTCATCTTTCAAGTTTACTTTTCGTTTTTCATCTTCTCTCATCTTCATTCTTGCCATTCTTACTCTTCTCAACAATTTTCCTATTTTTTATTCCATTACAATGTTCATGCCTTTTCGTCTCTTGAACAACCTTCCAAGTTTCAGGGTTTGGTTCATCTTTTTTCTTCTTCCCTCTGGTTAATCTGTGACTCACAGACATTATTTGATTGTTAATCATTTATGTTGCATTCACTTTGTTCACTCGACTCATTTATTTTGATAATTTGACCGCAATTCACTTCAACATTTTCAGTCCGAGTTGGTCAATTTCAACTCCATTTACTAATCGCTAACTGTTTTTTTGTTGTGCTGTTAAATGAGTTGAAGATTAAGGAATCAAAATGATGGCCATTTATAATATACAAATATGATCTATGTGCACAATATCATTATTACCCTTTAGGCAGTTGAGATTAAATTGCTCTTTAGGTTACAAAGTTGATTAAGTTGAGTCTTGCTGGAAAAGTGATCTTGAAAAAAATGATTACTTCAAATTATTGAGGTTAATTTAGGCTAATCTGTTGAATCCTGGTATCATGATTATTGTCTTGCTTGCTCACTGAACGTGTCTTGCTTAATTAAGAAATTATTTTTTTCTCAAAAAGCAATTTCATTCTAAATGTTTCATTGTTATCATTAAATTTTCATGATTTTAAAAATAATCATATTCTCATGCAAACATGAAAAGTGGAAGAAAAGTGTAACCCAAATTGTCGTGAAATGTTGTTTCTTCACCTTTCAGTGTTGAACCATTTAACCAAGTATAAAACATTTGGCTGAAAACACGCTCATTATGGAACAACAATTTAGCATTTCAATTAAAATTTTTGACAATTAATTTTTGCTTTTTTTGTTTCTCTCATTATCCGCTTTTTTCAGGGTAAAAATCTTGACCGAGCCTCACAAGAAGCTGATGTTGTTGTTAAAATAGGTTCAAAATATTGTGATGTTACAAGTTTATCACGATCTCAATTAACCTGTCGCCCACCAACCTCTCAGCCTCCCGCCATGAGAGCCAACGGTGAATCGGATGATGGTGCCATACCGGATGTTGTGGTCATGGTCGGTGATACCCTCAACTATACAATAGGTAAACTTAGCTATGAACGTCCACCTTCACCCGATGCCAACCTACCCAAGCCTGTGGTCATTGCCGTCATCATTGGCACCTGTATACTGATTGTCATTGTTATAGTCATTCTCATTGCCTACAAGCGTAAATCAACTGAATCTAATCGGGTTCTTCGATCAATGCAAGAACAAATGGATGTTCTTGAACTTCGCGTGGCCTCCGAGTGTAAGGAAGCCTTTGCCGAACTTCAAACTGAAATGACTGATTTAACGGGTGAAATGACGGCCACTCGAATACCTTTTCACGAGTATCGTATTTATGCGATCAAAGTTTTATTTCCCAATGACAATGAGCATCCAGTTTTACGCGACATGGACCTTGATCCTGTGAGACGTGCTTCTATCGAGAAAGGCCTTAAATCTTTTGGACAATTGATTATGAACAAAACTTTTCTACTTCTCTTTATTCGAACCCTTGAATCTAATCGCAACTTTTCAATGAGAGATCGAGTCAATGTTGCCTCTTACATTATGGTTGCTCTTCAAGGTAAAATGGAGTATTGTACAGACATATTGAAGACTCTTTTAGCCGATCTCATTGAACGCTGTATGGAGGGTAAAAGTCATCCCAAGTTGCTTTTACGGCGAACCGAATCGGTGGCCGAGAAAATGTTATCCTCTTGGTTTACCTTTTTATTGTACAAATTTCTTCGCGAGTGCGCTGGTGAACCTTTATATCTACTTTATCGAGCAATTAAACAACAGGTTGACAAGGGTCCAGTTGATGCAATAACCAGTGAAGCTCGGTACAGTTTGTCCGAGGAAAAGTTGATTCGACAATCAATTGAATATAAACCGTTAACAGTTTATGTGGTAATGTCTAGTCAATCGGTTAACCAATATGTTTCCGGTATTGATCAGATTATTGGTCAAGGGGAAAACATTGAGATTCCAGTAAAAGTTCTTGATTGTGATACAATAACTCAAATTAAAGAGAAATGTCTCGATGCCATCTATCGTAATGTACCCTACTCGTTGAGACCCTCTAAAGATGATCTTGACCTTGAATGGCGTACAGGTCAAAGTGGACGTTTAATACTTTCAGATGAGGATGCAACATCCAAGTTTGACGGTGAATGGAAACGTGTCAATACTCTTGCTCATTATCGAGTCTCGGATGGAGCCTCGTTAAGTTTAGTGCCTAGACAAAGTTCAATGTACAATTTGCCCATTCTTTCCGAGAAAATGGACAAACACAAATATGAAACTTTAAACTTTGGCGGTTACAACAAAACCTGTTCACCGCCACTTTCCAGGGCAACCTCACCTCTTAACCATGATCTTGAAAATGGTTACAAAATTTGGCACTTGGTTCGTCACCATGACAGTGAACAGAATAAAGATGAACGCAATAATCGCCTTGTAACGGAAATTTATTTAACCCGTTTACTTTCAACCAAGGGAACCCTGCAAAAGTTTGTCGACGATCTTTTCGAGACAATATTTTCCATAGCAAACCGAGGTTCTGCTCTTCCATTGGCCATTAAATACATGTTTGACTTTCTCGATGATCAAGCCATTAACCATGGAATCACTGATCTGGAAACTGTTCACACCTGGAAATCAAATAGTTTACCTTTACGATTTTGGGTCAATTTAATTAAAAATCCCAACTTTGTGTTTGACATTAACAAGAGCAACATAGTCGACTCTTGCCTGTCCGTTGTAGCTCAAACCTTTATGGATGCCTGCTCTAAATCGGATCATCGGTTGGGCAAAGATTCACCCTCAAGTAAACTTCTGTACGCCAAAGATATACCAATCTACAAGGATTGGGTTGAATCGTATTATCAAAACATCAAAATGATGCCTGCAATTAGTGATCAAGATATGAATTCAATGTTAGCCCAAGAATCAAGGGTAAGTTTACAATCAATTAATGTTGATTAGTTTCTCCAATGATTGCCTTCAATACACGCCTCGGTTAAACAACAAATTGCTTTGTTTCCTCAAAGCAGCCCTTTGCTTATCCCCAGAGTTTCACTGGAATTACTCTTCTCGGTGAAACCTTTCTGTCAGTTTACCTTTTTTTGTGTTAGACTCATTTCATCCATCAGTTGAAAAATTATTTTTCATTATTCGCTTTCATTTATCATGCATTCTTCCCTTCCACTTGGATTATGTTTTCAGACAGGAAAGCTCAAGTTTGATAGTCGTTTGTGAAAATACTTTAAACTGTTTGGTTAATCAAACAACTATTTGCATCGGTAAATATACTTCAGCCATTTCTCCATGAAAGGGATAAATGTTTCTACTGGAAATGAAGATTCCATTTATTGCTCTCGATAATTGCATTATTTTCAAGCTGACATGGAAAATGAATTTCTTTTTTTCTTTGCAAATTTACTTTTAAATTTTTACTATTGATTTTTGGTTTGCTTTTTTTCCTCATTAAGTTGGTTGTTCTTTCAAATGATGAATAAATTTTTCTCCAACAGCTTTTTCCCAAGAATGAGATTCTTTAAGGTTGACAAAAAGCATCGTTAGTTAAAGTGTGCTCAATGTTATTATTGAAGGCAATCAATCTACTCTGTTGACTTGTTTCTCATCATTGATTTAGTCAACTATTAATAACATTTCTTGTTTATTCATTTCTCTCTCTCGTTTACAGCTCCATGCTCATGAATTCAATACAAATGTAGCTTTACAAGAACTTTACAACTTCGCAGTCAAATATAACGACCAGGTAAGAATTTTAATCCAATTTATTGCACATTGAAAGGTAAAAAAAGAAGGCCATAATAAAGAACATCAAAAAAAGAGATTAAATTATCATCAGTTTCATCAACCATTAGGATTGTAAAAAAAGGTAGCCAAACGGGTGAAGGTAAGGCAAGAATAAAAAAGATAACTTGAGGAGGATCCAAACTTTGTATGGGCAAATTGCCTAAAATTTATCGCCGCCGAAACCAGTTGAATAACCATGAAAACCAGTTGCATGATCTACCAAAAGTTTAACATTTCTGTCACTATTTGTTAGTACATAAAAGGACTAAAATTTCAAAAATACAATGCACAAAGAAGGTGAAATATGAATTAATCAATCTTCTGAACAAACCAATTCGAGTAAACGATTCGCTTATCAAAAGATTTTCATCATTTTTCAAAATTCAATTATTTCTTCATTCAAATCAAACAATGTTTCAAAAATCGCTATTCAAATGCGAAAGATTAGGGTTAGTGGAATGGGTCTAAAGACAATTTCAGGGAAAATGGTTTGAAGAAGTAAATTGAAAGAATTGAATTTTCGGTCGATCGAACCTTTGTTCCTTTCGATCTTCAAATTTTACTTGCATTTCTTTGCCATTTTATTTTCGACTTTTAGTATCGATTCTTATTGGTTTATCATGAAATTTGGTTTCTGGTTTTCAAGGTATTTCGGTTGTAAATTGGGTAAACTTGTATTGAGATGTTTGAGCTTTTCAGCAACTTGAGTCTCACCTACTGATGATGACCTTTAATGATGCCCATTGATGTTTCTGGCCCAAATATGTCAATCTATAATTTACTGAAGACAAAAATTTCTAATGTTTTCTCTTTGCATTTTTCTTCCATTTTCAGCTAATGTTGACTTTACAAGAAGATGAATTTTCCGTCAACCACAAACTTGCCTACAGACTGGACCAAGTTCATGCAATGATATCATAATCATCATCATTTCCATCAATCATGTCTCTCTCTCTCTCTCTCTCTCTATCTCACTGTGTATTTACATTTGACTAAAAAATACAAGCGAAAAGTTATTTATGTTAAAAACTGTTTTCAACCTTTTCTTTCACAAAAAGTGTCAATAGTTTCATTTTCACCATCCTTCAAGCCTGAAACTCAGTTCACATTGATATTAACTTTCACTTATCCAATGGCATATATTGAGTCGAGTAAATTATCCTGTAAACTTGTGAGAAAAAAAAGTGAAACATTCAAGTGCGATTAAAATCTTAACCGGAAAGTTAATTTCAGTTGATGAAGACTTTACAAAAGGCAAACCAATAACCGGTTATTTTGTTTATGAGATGATAATAATGATAACGTTTTGTTCACAAAACAAGGAAAAAAAAGTTATCATCATTTCACCATCAACATCATTAGCCACTTTCAATTTCAGTTCATTGGTTAATCTCATTGGCAAGAGAAGCAAAAAACGAAAAGAAAAAAGTTACAAAAAAAAATCTCATTTTTCCAAGAGCTTTTAGCTGATTCAAGATGAACTGAACAACTTTTATTTCTGTTGATGAATAACATCTTCATCTTTCCTCTCTCACGATTTACCTTTCATTCATCTTGCAATTTGTTTTCTCGTTGCCATTACCAAATGATAATTACAATGGTGAGGACATTAAAAAGGGCATTTATGCACATGATGATGATAGCAATATGAATAATATGAAGAAAAGAATAAAAGAGATGAAAAAAAATGTTATTCATTATGGATAAGAATCATTCCCTGTTCTCATGAAATTCAATACTCATTTCCATTATCATCTTACCTTTTCCATTTGCTTTTGTCGTAAATTTAATTGAAAAATGATTATCGATAAACAGCCAAATGGCGGTCAATAAGGAAACAATTGAATTATCGAGTTGAAAGATGCTCAGTCTTGGGATAAAGTTGAAGCAAAAGCATAAAAGGTTTGGGCAAAAAAAGAGCAACAATTTGTTGGCAAAAAGTTTGTTTTTTTTACCATTTTTTTTTGTTCTTTCTTCCTTTTCTTCTCTTCATGATATTATATGTCTAATGGAGAAGCAAAGAGCCCAGAGTATCTTAATCCAATAATAGAAGAAGAAGAAGAAAAAAAAAGTTCGAAGGTAATAAGGTTTGGCTGCAAGGTAAAGGGACATTGAACTGTTTCATTGATTATCATTGAGTCTGTTCAATGGGTTTACTTTGGAAATGACAGAATCGATTTTATGATAAACTCTTTTACTCTCTTCCAACTCAATGGTTTACTTTCATCATCATCTTCATCATCATCTTGCTTCTTTATTCTTGTTCACTTTTCCCCGGGTAAGTTACACCTAATCAGAATTCAATTGAATCACAAGTCAACATTGGTTGTGAACATTTTGTGCTACTTTAACCTTCACAAATTGGCTTCATCAGACAAAATTATGAAAAGAGATGAAAAAGTGTTCATTATTCACTTTAATCGATAATTCATTACAATTTGCTGAAATTCCTTTTCCTTTTCATTTTTCCACCAAAACAATCATCAAGCCTTTTTCATAATTAACAGGAAACATTGAAATGATTCAATTTCAATTGTTGAATCTTTTTTTGTTTTGTGTTTATTTTGCCTTTAAATTTGCTTTTACCTTTTACCTGAATCAATAATATTGATTTCAATGTTTCACTTTCATTAGTATTCAGTTTATGGTAAACAGAATAGAGAGAATTATCAAGTTGAAAGATCGAAAAACAAAATCCAATAAGAATAATAATGATGATTATAATGATGATAATGATAATAATTTGTTACTTTGTTGTGATCAAATAATTTGTTTCGTTTCTTGTATCAATTTACTGATGCAACTAATGTTATTCCTAATTTGTTATTAGATTATCATTCCCATTGAAATAGATTGATTATATCATTTTCATGTTGTCCTGTTATCATCTTCATCTTACCTCTTCCATTAAACTAATAATCTCCACTCCTTTTTAGCCTCAACATTAATATTGACTGGTTAATATTTACTTTTCAGCTACTTACATGTAACAACAACCTTTACTTCATGTGAACATTTGATTAAAGCCAACAATCAACTTGAACCTCTTCTTGAAAAGTTTCATCTCAAAGTTGACCAATAAAGTTTCATAATAAGAAAGATTACATGAAGACACACTAAAGACGCTGTTGTAGTTGACTCGAGAGAGTGTCGTCTTTAGAAGCAAAAAACATTATTCATTTGACTTTTGTTCAACTCTTCACTCGACATGCAAAAAGCGACTCAACCTTGACAATCCTTTGAGTCAACCTTTTCAATTGGCTCATTAAAGGATTAAAGTTGAATGAGGTAACCGAAAAGTTTCTCAGGTTATTTCAAGATTCAATTCATCATCAGGTCGGTTTGCATTATTGTTTCATAAATGACAAACGCTATCAGGTCAAGGTTGACTCGATGAGTAAAGTGTATTTGTTTGAGTATGGTTTGCTTACAAAAAGTCAACGGCCTTTCAGTCGAGTTTATGGATTAGACTGACAACTCTAAATGAGATTGAAATCATTCGATAGAGCATAATGAGTTATGAAAACCCTAAATGGGTTTCACTTGTGTGGTGCGTGTTTCCTGAGATCTTTTAATCGATTGAAATTGATATGGTTGAATGACAGACAGAGAAGCATCGTCTAGTTAGAAAAGAATGAAGATTTACTGAAAATTTTCAATGTTGATCTTTTTGACCTTTTTCAATCTCTTGTTTGTCCATATTTCCTACAACCCAAATCTACGACATACAACATCATATTGAATTGTCCGAAAAGCGGTCAACAATTTAGTGGATTTGAGTGGTGAAAATCTTATGAAAAACTGATTGAAAATGTGGGATAAAGGGGTGGAAAAAGTCGGTTCCTTTTTCTGGTTATGGAGTTATTGGTATTCAAAACTTGTTAGCTGAATAGCCCTGAATGTTTATGATAAAAATGCCCAAGCTTGAAGCTCAAGGAGGAACCACTCACCATACAGATGAAAGCCATTAAGGTTTTTCATAATTCATCATACTCTATCGAATGACATCCATCTCAAATTGGTCTCGGGTAACTCGGGGTTGCCTCGTTAAAGTTGATCAATGTGTCGTGAACTATGTGCTGTCTAAACATCAGATTATTTTTGCATTATTATTGTGACAAGAAACTGATAAGATTTAAAAAGTCGATAAATCTAGAAATAGTTTAACCATGTAAGGGATCATTTATTTGTCTCTCTTCATTTTACAGTTTGTGATTAACAGTTCACCCAAAGAGTACAGGACAAGAGGTTTCTCTCAATACAATTGTGTCAAACTTACAAAGCGGTGCTGGTGAGGTAAAAGGTAATTCAAAGGTATTTTTAATAAACATTTTAAAATAAAGTGAATTGTTCTCATCAAAGATCTGAATGAGAAATTTATTGTAACATTTTTTACTGAATCGCATCAGTTGCTTTACATCTCATCCTCAGAGTACTCACAACCAGAGTCTACTTGATCTATAATAGTACTCAACCCTTAAACGTTTCATTTCTGAATAAAAGGTAAACTATTTTCAAGGCAAAACTGGCGAAGCCTAAACGCTTAGTCACAAAGGTTTATGACTAATTTTGGAAACATTTCATTGAACTTGATCAACATTAATGAACATTCCTTACTGCCCAACCTAAAAAGCAACTAGAACGAGTTTAATTAATCGATTAACTTTTCGGGCAAAACTTTTTTCGAGGGTAAAATTAAACAATTTACTATCGGCAACTACCCATATTAATCGAAATTTGTTTACACAAAATGTTGATTAAAAAAACGAAATGTTCTTTTTCACTCGAAGTTGTCGATGAAAATTGAACTCGAGTTTCAACCCTTTTCTTTGGTGTAAGATAACCTATTATTTCATTTCCCTTTGAGTTGTAATGTTTAGATGATTTACCCGCAAGCAATAGAGAGGTTGGTTAAAAAAAGCATAACAAAAAACATGTTTTTTTTCCTGTTTCTTAACATGATTATTATTAATGTTGAGACAAACTATGAAACCTTATTCACGAAGTTAATAATTTTTTGCTTTTATTCATTCATTTCATTCCTACTTTGTTCATGATAGACTTTATCAGAATAAAGAGAGAAAATGTTTTCAAAAGCAAATTACTGCTATCCTTAGACTGCAAATTAGTTGTGGTTCAAGACTGGAAGATGGATTTAATCCATGAATTTGTATTATTCCATCATTTCCCATGATTATTTAGTTCTTTCATATTTTCCTGTCAGAATCTAAAGTTATCAGATGTAATTTAAAAATATTATTATTGACTGATCGGTGGATATAACCTTTCAATCTTGCTCATGATATTTTTTTGCATTCTTTTGCTTTTCTTGTTTCCATCTTTGGTTCTTGTGAAGAGAGGAAAAGCTTTTGCACTTTACTTTTATTCATTATTTACCTTTTTACTTCTCATGTTTGCTGTATTATTTTCAGGGTAACTTTATACTTGTGTTTACATCTTTTTTGAATACTTTTGATTGTTGGCTGAGAAAAGAAATGATGAACATGATGAAAGGAGGAAAGGAAACAAGAACAGGTTCGATTGAATTGTTTACAGAAATGAATCAATACTTATTAGAGTGTAAAAAATGATCTCAAATTTTATCAGTTTACAGTTTGTTTCTTTACAATATTCATTTTGATTAATTATGAATGTTGATTGATTTTGTCAATTTCGGGTGAACAAAAGAGTTTCAATTTTATTGATTTTGAAATGAAATGTTTCATTTTGAAAAGTTGAAAAGATGTTAACTTTTAGATCTTTTATGCAAAAATTGAAAGCTCAACCAGCCTGAATTGATTTGCTTTAACCTTTAACTTTGATAATTGATTGGAGGTTGACTGAACTTGACCAAGTTCAAATACATTTCGATGCCAAAAATGGTGAAAAGCAAATATCTATTTTAGATTCAATTCGATAGAATGAATTTTTTTAATGAACTCAGCTGAATTTTAGTGACCAAAATTAATGAACTTTGCTGTTATAATGATAATGCAAATAACCTGATGATTGAGTCAAGTCAGCAGATAAAATCTGAGTCAGTCTGTATGTTCATCATCATATCTTCCATGTCCTAAAATGTGGTGGACAATTTTGTTGAGAAAAGTCTCTTTAAAAAATGATGTTTGATTTGGTTGATGTGGTTGATGTGGTGTATGTGTTAGATTTGGGTGGTGGTAAATATCAGCCACTCTAAAAGTGGTGATAAAGTGTTGGATGTGGTGGAAAAAAGCCATCACTCACAGATTTTTTATGTTTGATGGCTCATTTGATTAGAGCTAAAAAAGTCACCGGAATTTGAACCCAAGATCTCCATACTTTCACTTACTCCTTTACCTACTAGGCTAGACCTTATTAGACAATTTTACAAATGTTTAAAAATGATTTCAAAGAAAATGCCCAAATTTTAAACCTAAATATCTTAGGAGCCACTTCACTCGCAGGAGGAAGCCGAAAGGCTATACATCTACACTCTTGGCTCTATCGAATGAGACATCGAACATAAAAATCGGTGAGACGAAAGTGTTCCAGTTTCATCAGCTTTATCGACAATTGTACAAAATACAATTAAACTCTTGAGTCAGACACTTTGCTGTTGAACTTTATCTGATAACCCTTTAGTCATTTTTGTTATTTCAAGACAAATGTTACTCCATAAATAAAACTTGAACTGTGATAATCTGCAACTAATTCAGTTATTTCAAGTTTTATCAATTTATTGTCACAATAATAATGCAAAATAGCTTGATGATACAACTACAACTTTGAGTCTGCCAAGACTTTCAGTTGTAATTTGAGTCAGATTTGACGGTTTTTTGCTGATTCATTGACTCATTGGATTCATTTGTCACAATAATGATACAAATGGTTACATGCTGTTTATAAATTGAGCCAAATGGATTGAACTTTGACTGGCAAATGGAAATGCGTTTCTTGGATTAAATCGCATTTGATCATTAAACTGATTATAAATAGTATGGCAACGTTGCTTCAATTGAGTGTTCAAGTTTGAAAAGTGAAGAGTTTATTTAGGTAAATCAGCTCAATTAGCTGAATCCAATAAAAGTGATCAATAAATTGTTGCTTTTGTTGGCACAATATCAAGTGACTTTCTCTCTGCTCTTTCCCTCAGTTCAGCTGGAAGATTTCAAATTTTGTCAAATTCCTATTGTTTATGATTCTTCAAGTTGTCAACTTTGGGTTTGAATTTTTCTAGTTGAAAGGTATGCAACAATAATAAATGTATCTTTCATTTTGAATGCATTCATGAACAGAATATTTAAAAGAAACGAAAATAGTTTCAAAGTTAAACTCAATTCCTAAGTCAACTTGACTTAACCTAACCTAATCTAACCTAACTTAATCTATTCTTGATCACATTTGTCCAAATATTTCAACAATGTGATTGAACTTGAATCAATGAAAAGTCAACTGAACATCAATCCTTGCTAAGCAAAGAGTAAAGGTTGGACGTGATTTTGGAAAACTCAAAATACTTTTCCAATTGACCTTTTTCATTGCTCGATTCACTGTTGAACAATCTAAATTGTTGAAAGTTCAATTGAATGAATTAATTAGTGAAACACTTGGCAACACATTGAGCTGACACTTTTCACGGTAATGTTAATTAAAGACATTTCCCTTTGTTTAGTGCAAATCCATTTTTCAAGGTTCACATAATTTTAACTGACCGATTGGCCATCAAGAAAAGGTTGTATGATTTGCTAATGATGTTGTCAAATTGTCCATTCTGATAGAGTTTAGATTAAACTCATTGTTGGTCTTGTTGTTTTCAATTGAAATTTATTGAACCATAATTTTGTTCAACAATAATTCATCTTATTTTCCTTGGCTTGTTTATTCTGTTACTATTACTATTACTATTATCTGAAACAAAATTGTGAACTTTCACATGAAATCATCAATCCATTAAAAGTAAAAAGCCTAAAGTTGAGAGTAAAAATAATGTTGAATTTCAAACAACTAGAAATGTGTTGAAATGTTGGTTCTTTTTGTGTGATAAGAAACGAAAAGGAAAAAAAAAGAAAAATCTATTTCAATTTTGCTCGTTTCCTAATGTTTCATGAAACTTTTATTTACTTTTTGCTTTGCAATTCACTCAAAAACTGTTGAGTTATCATTTCATGTGACACGAAAGTTGCCAAAAATACCAAACAATAAAACCTAAACTTATTAGCCGATCGAAACAAATTGAATCCAAAATTTGATTTAAGAGAAAAACGATTTCTAATTTCAATCAAATTCCTGTAAAAGATTCCATCAAGTATCCAAATTGCTGAAATCCTGAATTCGTCAACGTCAAGAATTGAACATTTAAATATTAAAGTAGCCAAAGACATTTCAAGAAGATTAAGATTCATCAAAGTAGCAAAAATGTCCAGAAAAAAGTTAATTATTTTTGTCCAATTTAACTTTTTTTCCCTTCGATTCGTCTTTTCATCCTTTCAATGTTTAAATGTTTATCGATTCTGTAAATTGATTCAGCATTGTTGACATTCTTACAGAAATTCTGTTCATTTCAGGTAACTTTTTGATCTATCAGGTAATTAGTTTACCGTAATGAAGATGAGAGAAGAAGAAAATTTTGTTAACTCAACATGGAAAAATTCTGATGAATATAGTCATGAACTTTCTATTCTTAGATTAATCATTGATGACTTTGATGAAAACTCAAGATGGAATCGATTGCATATTCTGATCCAATTACATTTTCAATTCAATAGAAATTTTTTTGTTCTTTTTTCGAAATGATGGTTGATGGATGAACTGAAATTGAAATTCAAACACAACATGAACGATAAAGTTTCAACGTTCATTTTGAATGTGAAACTTGACCTTTCAATTGCGTTTAAACAGCCTTTTCACGCTGAGTTTACGTTTACAGAAGAAACTATGAAACGAGAAAATTGAAAGATTTATTGTTAATCGACTTTGATTTGTCATTTTCTTGCAATTAAAAAAGCGTGACTGTGAAAAAGAAGAACTGAAGAAAAACTGTGTGAGGAAAATCATTGAGTTGGAAATTAAAGTTCTGAGGTTCGAAGATGCTTTTTAGCTGAATCAAGATTATGAATCTTAATGGATAACTTAGTGTCTGGTCAATGATTCAGCTAGGTAAGATGTTAATGACAATTGATGACCCAACAAGATGAAAGATAAGACTTTTTTTTCTTGTCATTATTTTTGTCTTTCATCCAAACATGACCGAGCTAACAATTGAATTTGATTTGACCAATGATTACAAATCATTTCTTTTTTTGTTGACATTTTCAGTTACATTGTTTATCATTGTCCAATCATCTGCAATTTTAAAAGCAACTGACAAAAGATGTAAAAATTGGGATCAGATGAAAACGCAAATTTAGCAGCTGAATCATCAGGTTTTCCATGTAATCTTTAGTTCTTACTTTTTTTATATCTTGACCAGTGGACAAAATAATTGGTCAATTGGTTGCTTCATTTTAATCTTGCAACATATCATATTGATTATCAATAAATGAAAACATTAATTGGAAAGATGAGAACTGTTTGACTTTTGACCATTTCAACGGTCATTTGTTGGTCAACTGGTCACATGTAACCAACATGTTGAAATGTTTCTCAAGTGCAATTTTATCGCTTTGAATCTCACTGTTTTCAAAAGCAAAAACCTGCAAATTCAATATCCAATTTTAGTCTAGACTGAATGAACAGCTCATCAGAACCAATGACACTTCAACCAGCAGATTTACAATCCATGTCCAGTTGACAGCGCAGGCTTACTTTAACCATTTGCATCCAAATCCATGGAAAAAAATTTGTCGCCGAAAGTGTTAAAAAGAAGTCTCAATAAGCGGAAAAATGCGAAATCGCAAAAAAAGATAAAATCAATGTAACGATATTTGGAAACTTAAATGCCAATAACTTATGAAACATTCATCACAGAGTACCACAACTTATTCAGTGAGATAAGTTTACTCCAAAAATGGTGTCATGGTCTCATATCGATCTCTAACATAATCAGCAGCGATTTCCGATAAATGACCTTCAATGACCTTGAACTTATATCTCTTACCATTGGAAAGATAAACGAATTTTTCTCAAAACCAATTGATTAACTGATTTTGATTTAAATCGTGAAATAACATTGGCAGCTTCCAGTCATCACATTTCTCACTTATCACTCAAGGTTTCAATTCATATGATTAAGGTGAATATGATGTGTCCAAATGTTTAATCTAAAAATATATTGATGAAGATATTTTTCATTACTCGACTGGCAAAATGTGTTGAGCCTGAAATTATTGATGAAACCTGGTTAAAACCGTTACTCGACAGTTTAAAGTGAGTTACCAGATCTTCAACATTAACAATCATTTAATGACTAACCTTTCCAATGATTGAATTCAAGTAAAGATATTGGTTAATATTTACAGAAGTGAAATATTTTCTTCTTTTTCTTTTTTTTCTCTCAATTCAATTTTCTTAATACAAAGAGTTGAAGTGCACAATGAACACACAATAAAGCCTTGATGATCATCAGCTTCATCTTGTTATTACTTTCCTCATCAACACTTAAAACTATTCATTAAGATTAACTCAATTGGATAAAAATCATTGTTGGTCAAATGCATCAACTGATATAATATTGAACCATTTTTCACTTACAATTTCCTCCAACTTCATCTTCTTCCCTTCACTTTATCATCATTATCATCATCATCTCTGCACTTATAAGTTACGGACAAAATCCATTTAAAGACAATAATATAATGATGATAGTTAAAGATGATCATTTGACCGAACAAAAAGAGGAAAAGAGAGAAAAACAAAATTTCCAATGAAGAACCATTATAATTCAATTGGATGAGAACTCAATTTTTCTTCATTCTTCAACCTTTCCTCTCAAAGTGAAACAAATCATTTGAATGCAAATCGATTAAAGTTTGCTTGATAAACTGAAAAATCAATGAAATTAACTGAACATTGAAGCAGCCAATTGAATGGTAAAGAGAAACAGAAGACCGAAAACAAAAAAAAACTGTTGACAGCAAATAAAGTTGAAACTTGTCAATTGATGATGTTGTTGAAGTGAACTGACATGGATTGATTTTTGTCGACTTGAAACCAGAGTCGAGACTTAATGATGATATTGTGATCATCATTTTGCTCACTTGATGATGATTGGTAATTATCATTTTCACTGTGGAAAGGAAGATGAAACAAGAAGCAAAAAGCACTTGAAAACACACACACAACTCTGAAACAAACCCAAAAACCTAATCCAATCAACATCAATTTGGGCGAACAAGAAAAGAGTTTTTTTTCTTTACTGTGCAAGAATATGTTTTATCTCAATTTAGCTAATCATTTCTTTTTCAATTACAATCAATTCACATCATCTTTACTCATCAAATATCGCTTCCTCTTCTTTCACCGTTTCACCAAAGCTGCAGATAATCACTGGGTTCAATTGTTGAAATGCAAAGCAGCGAAACGCTAATTCAATTGGAAAACACTGTTTTGCAAATTTAAAGAAACGCAATTATCAATCTGTCATTGATCTTGTAACTTGTTCAATAATTGCTGCTGTTTCAATGTGGCTCATTACCGATTATCATAGGAAAACCCGGAAGGTTTGGATGAAAGTTCCGAATGAGAAGTTTTCTTGATCGTACATCTTTACTTTGGATTCAGTTGGTCGCTCGACTGATCACAATATTTTGACATTTTTCAACCAACAATAACTAATGAGAGGCAAAAGCCTCTTAACAGTCGATAACAATTGTTTTTTTGTTCATCAAAAGTACAACGTTGTAACCAAGAAGGCAAAGGATACTGAGTTTTCTGATTTTCCGTCTTTTCGCCAAATCTTTTTATTGCTTTATCAATTGAATATTTTTTTCATGTTAAATATTAATGGTTTTAATGATATGGAAAGTAAACAAGAAAAATGAAGCGTAAAATGTTATTCATTCAAATTGACTTTGATATTGATTGTTCATTTGATAAATCATGATAATCTTTCTGGTTACAGAGAGAGGCAAGAAAGGGAAGAGGCGAGCAACATGGAAAGAGTGTTCAATGTTGATAAAATGCTAATTATTAGTTGATCAACAATTTTTTATTGTTTACTTGAGCTTCTGTTTTCATTGAATGTTTACTGATGATCAGAGTAGCGCATTTCAATTACAAATTAACCTTGTAAACGGTTGCAAATTTTATTAATGTTTTCCTCGTAAAAATGAACTAATTTGTTTGCATTCAAAGTGTTTACATTGCCAAAGTTAATCTCTTTAATAAAGTAAAGTTGAGATTATCTGTAAATAGCTTTTCTGAGTTTACTGAAAATTTTATGCGTTTCAAGTTTGACTAATTAGCGTCGAGGAAAAGTCGAGTTTCATGAAATCTCAAGATTTTTTTATGTAATCGCTTGGAAAAACTGTACACAAAACGATCCAAACTGTTCAATTTCAATTAATGGATGGTCGATTGAGTGTTTGATTTCATTTGAGATTTTGAATTCTGCTATCAAGTGCAAGAGAAAAAAGTCGGTGGGATGGAAAAAAGAAAAATTTGAAAATACAATTCGTCGACCGATTTTGTCGACCTTTCAAAATTGAAGATACTGTAATCTGAGTTTTTAAATAAAATTTCTCATGACTTTCTAATCCGAGTGAAGTCCAAACGATCTAAATTGGATTTTGGTTTCGAATCGAAAGACGCAGTAACACTTACTGTGCACTGGCCAGTTCTAGGTCGATGAAATTTTGCCTGCCTGAATCCAAATATTAAACGAAACTTAAGTTGTCAGAACTTTTAATGTCAAACTCTTTTTCGTTTCTTTTCCTTAAAATGATCATTTCTCAATTTGTAATGTTAGCCAGCTATTTTGACATCGAAATTGAAAAATGGACATTCCTCTGCAAAAACAAACCATTGGACATCGACTCGACTCTAGTGTCTATTAATAACATTAGTTTGACGTTTTGTTGAAAAAAATCGCAAAATGAAATTTCAAAAGGTGAATCCGAAACAGACCATCAATAAATGTGTTACTTTTTAATCATTTTCATCAAACATTAAATCCATTTGGATTAATATTTTTAGTTAATTTTCCTCTGATCTTTATTTGCTTCTAAATTGCGCACTCAAATGATCTTGTGTTGATAATCAGCCATTCCTGGCAAGTTTTGCTTTTTATTGAACCTTTTTTTTTATTCTGTCTGAAACAAGCCATAAAGTCAACTTGCAATGGTCCAAAGGCAAAAAACAATTTACTGCAAAACATTGTTATCTTCATGAATGACGATCAAGAATCATCATGAAATGCTGCTCTCAGACAATCACTTTCAAGTTTACTTTCGATTCTTGTTAACTTATCTGGAAAGCATCTGGAAATTCAGGTTCATGTTATTACTTAGATAAGAAGAAAAACTCTTTTTTTTTCTTCTTATTCTTTTGCTTCTTTTTTTGCTTCTTCTTTCCCATCTTATCATGTTTCTTAAGGTTTGTTACCTCTTCTTTAAAATGCATCTTAATTTTAAATAAAAGTGAGATGATGTGCTTCAAAGTTATCCTCATTGATTCACTGTTTCATGATGCTGGTTGAATCCAAAGTATCTATTTAATAGGAAAAGAAGAAAAAGAAGAAAAAATAACAACAAAATAGACTTTTTTTACACAACTTTTCATTCGACTTCATTTTTTACCTCATTTTTTACTCATTTTCTCGTTTCTTCACTTTACCTTCATTTCTCATTCTGACATTTGCCAATTGATAACATGCTCTTGTTTAACAATTTACTTACAATCTAATTATTTAAACATAACATTAGCTGATCATCTTTATTCAATTTGATATTGAAACAGGTGAAATTAAATTTGAAAACTTGATGAGTGAAGAAAAGGTTGGAATACAATTTTGATGCAATGCATTTCTTGTCACATTCATTGCAAATAATTATGTTGTTTTGACAGCAACTGTGAACATGAAAGTCACCACAATGTTCAGCTCCATTTAATCAACTTTTGCCCATAAAACCAGTTGAATTTGTTGAGCCAATAAAATGTTAGAAATGGCAAGAATAACAAAAGGACTTTTCTCATTATTATTAATCGCACTTTTCCTTTGGACATTTGCACACAAGAAGTGCATTTTAATGATTCAAAAGTAGACTCAATGAGCCAAACTAGAGCAATCGTCAAATTGACCAAACAGAAACAATTTTTCTTTCATTTCACAGAATATTCAATGTTAATGGAAAAGAAAAGTAAAGATGAAGATGAGAAAAGTTTCTTCCTTTGGTTGATCACTTTCTTCCTTTGAACAAGTTACACCTTCCAATCAACATGATTTTACCTCTTCATCTGACTTTACTTCGTTAACTTATCTGCGTATTTTTATCACTCTTTTCATCTTCATCTTGTTGCATCAACGACTCATAATGAGGAAAAGTTGAAAAAAGCAAAATTGCTTCCTATTATACAGGGTTAGTTGAGCATCTTTAATCGCCTGAAAAGCAATGGAATCTCAAATGAAGCTGCTTGTATAAGGTGATCAAGATAACCTTAACGATTCTATTCTTACTCACGATAACATGAAAGATTCGTTTCAAGTAAACAAAAGCTTTACTAAAACAGTAAAATACAGTCGCTTCAAATCAATCTGTTTTTAATCGATGCACTGTATTAATTTCATTTTCCACTTTTCGATAAAAAATTTGACCCCTTTAATCCAGAGAAAAGATGGAAACGATTTTTTCGCACGTTTTTCTTGTAGTCCTTCAATGTGTCCGAAAATATTTCTTGAATTTTCGTTCTTTTTCTTCTGTGATTTCAGATTTCAGATTTTAGCTTGATAACAAATCGACTCTCAACAAATATCTTAATCGGTGAATCTCATTCACAGAGTTTAAGTGTAAATGATTATTCGATAGCTTTTCTTACTTTTATATTTGAATATCATTGAGAGGTTGTTCGAGAGTTTGACTGAATTTTTTGTTCTAACATAAGTTCTAACATATTCTTTTGCAGCTCTGCAATCAGAGGCATTGTATTATTGTTTGCAGTTGAATGCATGTCTTTTGATTACATCGAAGGTTGAATAACTCACTGAATGCTAATTTTTTGAGTGAATTTCCTTGCTATCCATATGATAGATTTCGTGAGTTTACTTCGTTCGTCGACACGAAAATAGATCACTTTTTAAGCGATAATGAATCAGGCGCTTTACTGTTTAGGTCGTTTCCAGATTTGCTTTTTCTTTGGTCATTTGTTCTTTACCAAGACTCGAAGACCAATTCTTTTATAACTTGACAAATAACAATGATAATTGTTTCATCATTCAACTGGCCCTGAATGAGTAACTTTAACTCAATCATTGAGCAAAAATAGCTAAAGTGAAATTCAATTGAAAGTACTTTTTTGGGTTAAAATTAACTTTAATGAAAAAAAAATTGTTCCAATTATTTTGTTAACAATTGATTTATCATTTTGAGATTGTTCAATTTCACCAGTTGATTTGACTGACTGAATCAAACTCTTTTCACTCTCTATTACCTTGCATTGTTGAACATTGCATTTCCCTTTCTTTTTGTTTCATTCCGTGTAACATTGCAATTTAATTGCACTTCTTTGCTCATTGTAATCAAACTAATTGTAATCTATTATGAATATGCTTATCATGAAAATGAATTTTATGTTGGAGAGGAAAAAAAGAAAGAAAAGAATCAAGAATGTTTAAACAGATAAAAACAAACCTGATTGTTGATTAACAATTAAACGAGTGGATCCAATGATTTTCTCGTGATTCAATGACTATCCCAAGTTGATAATTGTAATAACTTAATTCGGTCAATTAAAGTTAATCATTGCACCATTCATCGTGATATCTCCAACAGTCAATCAACAATTGAAATGAAACAAATGAAAAGATTGGTAAACTCAAAGGCCAAAAAAATCAACAATCATGATTAAAACATTTACAGGAATCATGAATAGCGAGAAAAAAAGTGAATCAAAATCGAGCCAAGCAAATGGCCAATTGAGATCTAAATTTGCAAATGATTTAATTACTCGAAACCATGTAGGCTTCAAGTTAATCTGTTGGATGAATTGGGTTTATTGAATTGTTGATTGAAAAGGCCAAACCTAAAAATTGGTTAAACTGAAAATTCCAAGCTTAGAATGGGCAATTGAGGAAACTTAATTATAATCATCTTTAATCAAATTTATGTTCAATTACTTGATGAAACTAGATGAGTAAATAAATTTGGTTAATTTTTTTTCTTCTTCTTTCTGTAGTTTGGGTTTTCCTTTGCATAAAAATATTTCTGGTTAACCTTATAAGGTTGATTCCTTCCTTGAGTTGACCCAAGTCAAGGTAGCAAAGTTTAACCTGTCAGACTAATGGTTTAGGCCAATAAGATGGTTCATTTAATTGGGTGCGAGGAAGCTCATCATTATTATCATTATCATGATGATCATCAGGAAGGGAATAATCGAGAATGAAAGGTTAGTCTAAATATTTCTTTACCCACGCAACCTACGTAAACGGTAAACATACTCATTGAAAATCATCATCATCATCATCCTCATCCTCCGCATTTTTGTTCAACTTGTTTTCATCTTCTCTTCTCTTCTTCTCTTGTTTCAACTTGTTCTTACTCCTCATCATTATCAGCTTTTAAACTTGATCCAGTCTTCATCTTCGTGATCAACAATCACATTTATCTGGATTAGCCATTTTGCTTTTTTCTCAATGAGACAACCAAATGAACTGAGCATTACTTGAGATCTTACTTTTTGTTTTCTTTTTCTTCTTTTTCTTCTTCCTTCTCTTTTTCCTCTCTTCGCCATCTTGATTCTGGTATTGATACATCATCATCATCATCATCTTTTTTTGCCCTCAGGAATCTCATTGGCATCATCATAACACTTGGCCTTCTTTGCTTCTCTCATCACAATAAAAAGTTAATCTGGTTAAACCTGGGTTGTTACACTGATGCAAAAACATTTTCAACTTTTACTTCATGTAAATTCAGTAAACACTTTTATTGCCTTAGTCAGCATTTCACTTGAACTTGTAGACCCATTTCAACCTGTAAATTTGATTCAAGACAATAATCAATTGAGATATCAGCTAAAATTAACCTCAATCATCTCAACATTTGATATTGTAAAGCTATTGGAAAACGAAAGGAAAAATAGATCAACTGTTAATACATCAAAGAAAATGTAAGATTGAGTGGAGGAAACAAAATCAACTTCATGTGTTTATTAAATAAAATCAACTTTACCCGTCAACTTTGTGACTAATAATCCATTCTAATTGGGTTTAATCACAATAATGCAAAATAATCCTGTTTTACCCAATCAAACCAATAAATTAATTCATTTATTGGGAAAACATTCAACCCGATTTCATATTTCTTTACCTTTACTGTTTATTTAGGATAAGTTTACTCAAGTTTACAAAATTGTCTTTGAATAGATGAGATGTTATCAGTTTTTTTCACAATACAATGCAATAACCTGATGACGTTACCAGCATTCAGTGAATGCGTCAGACGATCGAACTCTGAGTCAAATGAAGTGCAAAAACTTTGACTCTCGTGTTGGAACCAGATTTTTTCATAAAATCCGTTTTCTGATGTAACTTTTGATCGTCAACCAAAATGCACTTATTTCGAGAAATAAAATTTTCTGTTTCTGTACAAGAGGTCACTTGGATGTTCAGTTAAACCTTCTAGTGATGGTAACAGTTGAAGAACTAAACTTTTATCAACGTGTTTGTATGTATCAATAAAAATCTTTGGTGAACATCAAAGACCGAACACTTTTTTGAATTTATCGACAGTTTTCTTGATTTTGACTTTGACATCAACTTTATACCAATTTTATTGAGTTGAGCATGAATTATAATTCGAATAATTTTTTTATTGCGATTCAAAAAATCCAACGCATCAGATAGCTGATAGTCTAGACTAAATGTGTATACAATTTCAAGTCTGTAGGTGTATCAATTAATTCAAACCAAAATTTCATTTAACATTGAAAATCCATAGAAGCGCCATTCAAGTTGATCATTTTAAATTGTTAACTCACAATTCATGCCAATTCTGATTAGTATGAAAATTGTACTGGATTAGAGCTCAATAGATTCTCTATCATTCTGAGAAAAATAATTTCGAAAAGATAAATTTTCGCCAAAAAATTACCAATTTAACTTACGACGAACCTTCTTGGTTACCTAATATTATGTGACTGAATACCAGAGAGAATAGCTCATCCTTTGCCACATGTTAAGTTTACCTGACTCCTGGTAACACATCACAAGAGCGGATGAATATTCATTTACCTTTATACCTTTTCATTTTTATTCCGATTACATTATCTAAACTAGAGATCAAACTAAAAGTCATTAAGTTGAGAAGTTTAAGTGAAGCACAAAAATTGGATGCTTAACGAACTAAACTTGAGTTAAATGGATTAAGTTTTTTCCAGCCAAATCTTATCAGTTTCTTGTTACAATAATAATGCAAAATAACCTGATGTTATGTGAACACCGAGTTAAACACTTGACTCATTATCAACAAGACAAGCGTCTGAATAAGTGTGTTTGTTCGTGTAACATTTATAACTTTTAAGGTGAAAATACTCAACTTTCTTTTTCTGTAAAGTTCTTTCATGAAACATTTTTTTTTCTTCCAACTTACAAGATTGAAACAAATTTAACTAATTGTCATGATTTTGATTTGAAAGTTATTATTAAATGAGGAAAAGCCAACTTTTTATCACAATCATGATCATTCTCATGAAAGGAGAAATAGCTGAAAGTGTTTACAAAAGAAGTGAAAAGAGAAAAGATGAAGAAAGAAAAGTTCCAATAAGAATTGTTGAGATTGCTGAGAAAGGTGGTCAGAATAAAGAAAAGCGAGAAAACTTGTTATCATGAGAAATAATTCCCATGATAATTCAACCGATTCTCATCCATTTCACGTGTCATTTTCCATGCCTTTTCTTCCTTTAACCCAATTCGCGAGTTTACAGTAAACCCAAAAAAATGTCAGCTGTAAATTGGAACAAACCTTTTCACATTTAACCAACAACAAGTAACCAAAATTGATGCGTAGGCTGTGATTTATCTCAACTTTTACCTGTAAATATGATTGGCACAGTTTCGATAAAGGTGAAAAGAAAGAAAAGTAATCGAAATTCATTGACTTTGATTAATCAGAAAAGACAAAAAGATTTTATTTGACAAATGTTGAAGTGTCGCTTTATCAAGAGTTTATCATGAAGAAGAGTGAATTTAAATTTTCATCTTTTTTCCAATAATTAGCCGAATTAAGCAAAAGTAGAAAAATTAATGTTAACCTGATTCATTTCAACACCTACACAAGTTGAATGTTCAACATTATTACCTGAATTTTAGCCTCATTCAGCCTCATTTCCTATTTCCTTTTTGATTGTTCAATGTTTAACCATGTAAAAATGGATGCGTTTTTGGATGCGAAGAAAAGGAGAGAAAAAAGTGAAAAAAAGAGACAAAAAAGCAAACATTCTTTTTCCATGTTATTATGTTGATAATGATGAAGAGAAAGTTTGATGAACATGATGATGATGATGTACAATCATGTGTTTCTCTTTTGTTTCCCAACTACAAGACTCTTTAGATTTACCATGAAATGAATTCAATGTTGTATCATGGTTGGTTTCATTCGAGGCTAACTCTCAGCACACTTTTCATCTTCTCTCTCTCTCTGTTTCCTTCTCTTCTTGCTTGATGGATGTTATCTTCTAATGGATTCAAATTCTGGGCAAAAAAATTCAACCCTCAATAACAAGTTAAACTTTTTCTCTTCATCATTCTCTTCATTCTCATCTTGCTCATCATCCGTCTCTGGTTCAGACTAGAATCCTTTGTGATTTTGTCTCATCTTCCTTTCCTTTATTTTGCCTTTCAAAACACTTGACTGAATCTTTTTTTTCATCTTCTTCTTCTTCTCTCTCTCTCTCTTCATCTTCTTTGAATCTTTCTTTTTTTTCTCTTGCTACTCTGATGAATCAATCGAACCATTTCATGGTAAAAACAAGAAAGCAAAACCCGAATACGCCTTAACAGGCTACTGAACCTTAGTTAAGACATCAGAACTTTATTTTGCCAGAGAAGGCAAAAAAGAAAGTCAAGACTTGGACCAGAAAAAAAAGAAACAACTTTGCAACATTAATGAATAATTAAATTGACTAACAAAGTGAATTGATTCTGTAATGATAAATTTATCAATCAAATAGACGTAATCGAAATGATCTAAACATTTTTGGGTTGAACAAAGCGGAAAAGTTGCAATTAAAAGTAACTTGAAAAGGCAAAAAGGTAGCGAAGGAAAAGTGGAGAGAAAAAAAAGTTTCTATTTTTTGTCTCTTCTTTTGTTCAACTAATCTCTATCCAGTTGTAACTAATCATTTTTACTTTGTGTTAATGCTGAATGTCAAACATTTTTATCCTCATCTTTGATGCAACATGAGGACTGGTGAAAGGCAAAAGGATGAAGAAGAGGACAAAATGATGAAACATGAAAAATGAGGAAAGAAGAAGATGAAGATGAAAAAGAGACTCAAAAATAGGTAAACAAAAAGCATCTTGAGTGCTCATTAGATTTTACTTTTTTTTTGTTTCTTGCATTCTCTTGTAGACTCTTGTCAAGATTAAAAATGTTTGTCTTCTGTTGTTGTTTGGCCTTACTTGTGATGATGTTGATAATTGTCACATGAGAATTCGTGTCAAACACATCAACATTTGAATCGTCGTCATCATGTTTACTGAATTAAATGTCCATCATGAAAATGGAAAGGCAAAGTTTCTTTCATTTTTTGCCTTTTTTTGTTGCTGCTTTTCCATACATTCATTGGACAAAACTGTTCTCATTCAGAACAAACAATGTCCCGTTGACCTTTTTTTCTTGCTTCTTCGTCCTTTTCTGACTTGTAATGTGACTTTAAGAGAGAAAGATAAAAAGCGATATTGAAATAACTTTGAGTTCACATCAATTCCAATTTTATCCATCATTTGTTCACTTCAATGTCATGGGATTGGAATACGATTGAAACTGGTGCAAGAAAGATTGAACAATATTTGTAATAAACTTTGGATTCAAGTTCAATTTGGAAAAATGTTTTCATTTCCATTTTCATGGCTTGAAGGTGAAAACCATGAAAAATTGTTATTGTTTTATCCGATGTAATGTAATAGTCAGAAGAGTTTAGCTTCAATTGATTATTTATTTGGTAATAAAATGATGTGAAACAAAAAAAAACATGAACCAAATGAAAATATGCTTCAAATTGATCCATAAAAATGGTTGAAGAGACGAGGCAAGAGCAGGAAAAGTAAAAATTAACTGATGAAGATCAATGTAGAGACTGAGACTGTAATCAAAGTGTCTTTTCCAGTGCAATACAAGAAACAATTTAGAGCTCCTTTGGATGCAATTAAACAGCATGAGATCAATATGGGTTGAGAAAGAGAGTAGAGAGTAACCAAATCTTGGATAATTCAAGATTTGGAGACAAATTTAGTTGAAATGGAAGATGGAGAAAAGAGAATAAAAAAAACAAATTTAATGATGATAAAGTTTTGATGAAAAAAAAACAGTGAACACAAAACTAATATGTGTCTTCTTTTCAACTCCCAGTGTGATTTTGGATAAGTTAAGCCCTCATCATTTTTCCAATGGAAACCCTTCGATTCTATGGCAACTCTTGGAGTTAGTTATTTTCATCTTGCTTTTCCTTCTTTCTTTCTCTCCCTCTTCTTTATCATCTAACGGTTTTCAAAAGGAGCAGAGCAAGTGATGCAGATGATCATCATCTTATCAATGAGATTGCACATAAAATGCTAAATAATAATGTAAATTGCATTTTTATCAATTGTTATTTCCTCCCTTCATTGACCTTCATCCATTGGCTTTCAAACATGAATTGAAAGCCCAACAGCAAAGCTAAATCAACTAATAATAATATGAACAACTTTAATGGGTTTTATGTCATTCCACTTTTAATACTTTCGCCATTATCGTAATCTTGATGCAAATACAACAAGCAAAAAAATTAAAACAAGTCGACTATTTTGTTACTCTTGAGTTATCAAAAATTCACAGAGGATTTGAAAAGATGAATTTTGAATGAGAAAATGAAAAGAAGGGAAAAGAAAACAAAAAAAGCAAAATAAACGAAAGTAACTCGATATCAGGCAAAGACTTAACAAAGTGTAACCTAAAAGCTTAACTCTCTAGGTTACACCATCAGCTTAACTCGGCTTCCCTGCCATATGCGAGTTGCCACTTTTGTCCGTTAATTTTAAAGCTTTTTTTTCTCATTCCTTTCAAGGGTCAATTATTTGTTTGAAAATGTTTGCATTTAATTAAATTGTCAACAATCAATTAGAAACTTGTGACGGATTGATTCACAATTTTTCATTACTTGAAGAGTGTATTTAGATTTGTTCATAATTCTTTGAGAATTGATAACAGTTCATTTTGTTCAAAGTAAACAATGTTGCCGTGAAAATGATTGACATTCTAATCAATTCTGAAGATGACATTTAACTTAAAGATTGAGTGGGATTGAAGAGTAAAAATTTGGTCAACTTTGTATTTTTGAATGCAGTGATGTAAATGTTTGATTAAAATGAACAGGGAAAAAATGGTTGAAAAATGAGCAAAAACTTAGACATTAGTAAGACTGAGAAATGAAACATTTTCATGCTCAATGAATCCAACAAAACCAAAAAGTCTCTTGAATGGTTTTAATAAGATTAAAAGACTACAAATTTTCATCTATTATTAATATTTACTTTAACAGCAGCATAATACCAGAGAAAGATGATCAAGAGCAAAGATGAGGAAAAAGTTGAAAGATGAAAAAATGTCAATAATGGGTTATTCAGTTGTGCGATTCAATTTCATTCCTTTTCTCATTATGAACATTTTCTCTGATGAATCAAAATGAATGGCAGAACAGGAGCGAGAAAAAAAAGGTAAATCCAAAAGGGAATTGAAACTTTTTTTGTCTTCTTTCATTGATAAAGATAATGTTTCAAGTTATTAATATTTTGCATCCTCATAAGTTCCATTGGCTTTGAAATTTTCTCGGTCGATAAAATGTTTTTTTTTCCTCTCCATGTTAGAAGATGACAAAATGGGAATAACTTAAAATCAAATATTGAATGGAAGAGAAGCAATGAAAAGATGATGATGAGGTGGCTTTAATAAATGTTGGTAAGGAAGAGGAAGATGAGAGGAAAAATGATGATGATGGCGATGACCATAAAGTGAATAAAAAGATGCAATATTATCTTTACCATCATCATTGGTAAACTTTCATTTTCAATGTTAACGGTCAATGGGCATTCATTTTCATCTTCACTCTCAATGTCCAAATACTTGTAACCATGTTTTTACGTTTTTTTACTCATTCTCTTCCTGATGATTCTCAAATGATGATGGACACGCTTGTTCACTGCTTCATCAACTTCAACTCTTTCATCAATCTTTCACTTAATCCCAAATGCATTTGCTCCTGAAAACCACATTAAAGTGTTTTTTTCAACCCAAAAAATGGGATTCTCAACCAAAATTTCCTTCCATCTTTTCATGTCGACTCGCCGTTTTTCAGAAAATTTCCAATTTTCCAGGTTCGATTGTCGATTGTCATTTGGAAGTTGCTTTCAACTTTTACAACCCAAACCCAATAACTGTTATAATCGAGTCAATTGTCGTTAATGGGTTAACATTGTCAAGGAAGACGCAAAGTAATCAAAGAAATGTAATAATTCTTTCCTTTATTGACATTATTATTAAAACCATTTGACTCTTCTTTTGTTTATCGCCATTATTATCCTTATAATTGTTACCATTAACTTTATCATTGATGAGTTCCAATGAATATATTCCTTGAATCGGAAGGGAACAAAAATGAAAAACTCTTTTCTCATTTACCAAGCATTTGCGAACAACAATAAATGGAATCGCATTTTAATAGCAATTTTTAAATTCTCTTCTTGTTCTATTGACTTTTCTCTTCAATGCCTATCCATTATCATCATATTGTTATTATTTTTCCAGTGTAACTGGCATTTATCACTTCACCATTTAAAGTTGTTAGCAGCAATAAAAAAAAGGTAAAATATAAAACTGAATAATAGACAACGCAATGATGAGTTATTTGCGTGATTCAACAGCTTTTTGCTGATAACTGAGAACGCGACTTGCATGATTAGTAAGAATGTTCAGATTGTTATCTTCTTGTTTCATCAATTCTGCCTTTGCTTTTTAATCAAACTTCGTTTATCAATAAAAAAACATGAAAACCCTTTTATTCCTTTTGATATAACGATTGATAAAAGAGCAAAGGAAAACTCCTTTTCAATCATTTTTCTTCTTCTCATGTTTATTGGGAATTTCATGAATAATAATAAACCCTTTGCCTTCTGATTTCATTATGTTTACCAATTAACCTTATCAACAGTGAAAATGTAATAATGGCAACAATCAAAATGCAAATAAACCTTGTTACAGATTAGATTAATTGAATTGAAGTGAAACAAGAAACACAACAAGTTTCACTTTGATGGGAATCATGATGAACATGGGCAAGATGGTGAATAAGATGATGAGCTAGATGATGGCCTTTTATTATACAAAACACGTGAAACATCTGATGAAAGATTATTCAAGTTTTCACTGAAATGGAATACAGTAAATAATAAAAGAATGTTTAATCAAATTGAAGACACAATTGAACAACTGTGCGTGAATTTTGATGGCATCTTCTTCACTCATCTAGGTTTGATAGACTTGATGAAGGTGAACATGATTATCATGATTAGGAATCAGTGACACTTTTTGCTTATTTTGCTCTTCTTTTCTCTATTTTTACTTTTCCTTTTCATCTTTTGTCCGATTATTGCTTCAAAATGTTGCTGACAGTTGTACATGTTTAATTTGAAATGGTAAACAAGAAACTCTCGTTTCTTCTGATTGTGCTTTTCGCGCAATATTTTCAAGTAATATGTTCCAACTCATTTTTTTCATTTTTCATGGTTATCATAAGGCATCCACACTTCTTCTGGAATTAATGTTTTGTGTGATGTTCAATTTCGGATATTATGTTCTTCCGTGGACGAAATGAAGGGAAATATATTCTGATGGTCAAACTCGCTTCTTCTTCTTCGGCATCCTTTCATCAGTTCTGTAATCAGAAATATCAGTTGTGATGAAGGGATCAGTTGATGAGCAGCTTTTAGGACAAGTGCTTATGCAAACATGTTTAGGACCACCTGGGCATTGGCAGTCCTCGCGCTCATGTTGCTTCAACTCATCTTTTTCGAGGAATTGAAAAAGACAGTATCTGCAGTAGAGTTCCCCTGGTTGAGGTTTAAATTCCCTATTCATATCGCTAGCCATAACCAATTTTCGTGATTCTGGAGGTAGACCATAACGCGCCCCTTTCAGTTTTTCTCGATCAACAACAACGTCGTGGGTTAACATTAATGTATTTTTCCATTTGATGGTGGTTAAAGTTCCCCATTTGCCGTTGATTTTAACTCGTTTATGGGTCTGGCTTTCAATTTCATAATTGAAATTTATTTCCTCTCCTGTCTTACCAGTTAAATAGTTTTCTGATCCTGCATCTATTATTTCATTGGCCTGAGAGGAATCATTAAAAATGATTTTCGTTGGCAAAGCAGTACTTGAAGAACGGGATGGAGTTGAGGAAGTAGGGGCAACTGATGAAGTGGTAGTTGTGGTTATCCCATGTGTTGATCCACTGCCCTTGGAGCGATATGAATCTTTAGGAGCAGTGGATCGATGAGTGCAACTTGACGACTTTCTCATCACTGTGAGCGAAAAACACTTTCAACTAATAGAACAAAAACTAAGCCCAAAACTGATGAAAAATTCACCAAAATTTTAACGAAAATACTGTTTAGAAGCTTAAAGAGAAAAGCAGTTGAGAACGAGGTTTAAAAACTTAAAAAAGTGAAGACTGGCCAAAGGTCTGAGATTACAGGCAGAGTTGGAGCCTAAAGAGAGTGACCACGGTTATATTATCAAGAGTGGCGGAGATATAAGAATTTTGAGTCCTCTTTGAGTATGACCATTCTCTGATTGGTTTGTTAGTAACATTGGAGACAAAAACCAAGTACAGTTTCATTCGACTTCTGAACACTTTTTACTAACTAGTTATTTCCACTAGATGAACTAAAAGAAGAAACCAGGAACTTATCTTAAACTAAATGTGCATAAACCAGGATCTATTTACTTCGCTAAATTGAAGAAAAATTTATCAGAGAAAATTTGATTTCTTTTGACCACTCATTTTCACACTAATAAACATTCAATTTAGCCATGTACCTCTATCGAGTGTAAAGTGGTTAACTGGTTAATTACACTGTTCAAGTTGTCTGACAATTTGATGAAATCTGGTTTCGCCAATGTGAGTCTCAGCTTTTCATCAATCATTGAAAAAAAGTTGAAAATTGAATAAAATTGAATTCGTAAAAGTTAATATTTAAAAAGGATGAAAATATATCACAGCTTCATCTCCACCAAATGCATATCAAAAAGTGCAATTGAAATTTTCATTTCAAACAAATTGTAAATATCAATGTTCCACTCGAACATTACATGTTGTACAATGAGAAAGCAGGGAAAATGGAATAAAAAAAGAGTAAAAATGAAAAATAGAAAACAGAATTAATAGAATTGAAAAGTAAAATCAAAATCACAATCAATAAGGTTTACCTTTTAGTTTTTACATTTACATGGAAAGCCAAAAAAAGTTCATTAATATTCTTGTTATGATATATGATTATAAAAGGTTGAGTATAAAGTAACAAAATAACAAAATTAAAATGAAAAAAAAATTTTCAGTGAAAACTCGACATGAAGAAGAAGAGGGAAAAATAAATATTTAAAAATGGAAACTTATTTATCCTTTTTAGAGTTAATTGACATTGAAGTTGTTGAACAGCCAAATGTTTATCAGCTTTTAAGGAAACTGAGAAACTAAATAGCAAAAGGAGAATCATGAATGATAATAAAAAATGATGGAAAACAGAATGTTCAGAGAGTAACCAGGGAAACTCAGAAAACATCATCTCTGCTGATTGATTCTCAATGTGATGATCCAATGATGGGTTGAGATACGAATCGTGATCTTATTCCCAAGTTATTATGTAAATAGCTCAATGAAATGGCTTATATCGACTGAATCATCATCATCATCATATCGACAGAAACATTTCCATTAAGATGAAATCGATTCGATATTCTTTTCCATCTTTCATTCTTTTACCTTTTCTCTTTCAATCTCTTTTTCTTCTCACTTTCTTTTTTTATCATCATCATCATCATCATCATCATCAGTATCATCATCTTTGTCTTTCCATTTTCCTCAATGAATAACTCTTCTGAAGGCTACTTTTTTCACTCCCAAACAGTTCTTGTTGAGATCAATTGATCATTCATCTTATTCATCTTTACTTTTTCCTCCTTTCATCATTTGTCTTCCGACTCTTCTGTCTCCATGAAGATAGAAGATAAAGATTTTTCTCTTCCCCAGCTCAACTAATCGTAAATCTTTTCCTCCAAAATAATTATCATTGTTATTATATTCTTTTCTTTTTTTCATCATTTTTTTCTTCTCTTTTTTGTCTCTGTTTTGTTAAATATATTATAATATTGGTAACTTGACACTTCCGGTGGTTTCGAATAATTCACCGGAAAAAAAAGATTTCCACTGAAACTTGGAACATGTTTTTCTCGCTGAAATGAAAAGATTTGTTCAAATGTTATTAATAATAAACTTGCAAGAAACACAAAATTAATTTTCAAACAACTTTGACTATTGATTGAAGCTTTTGTTTCTTTCACTTTCAAATGTTTTCACCTTTGAGCAAATTTTATCTTCTCATATTTGCATGATAAAATTATTCCAAGAAAATCATGAAAAATGAAGTTCCATCAAAATTGACAGCGAAGAGTAACTGGCGAAATTGCTTTTTGTAAACTTCTTTTTCACTTTGATAGAAATTTCAGTTTTCGAGATTCATTTTATCTGAATAATCAGACTCATCACAAGCTAATGTTTTGATCATTTTCATCTTCAAAACCTTACTTCAAATTGATCGCTTACTTAAGCTTGCTTCTGAAAACATTTTAAAACATTGAAACAATTGAAGGTTGACATTCAATAGCTGACAATAGACTCGTCCCAAGCGATTCACAGCTTGTAAATCACAGCAATCAAAAGCACTTTCAATTTGGTTCAAACCCTAACCTTGACAACAACTTTTACCTTTTATTGATCCAAGGGTTTAAGCTTTCAATATTGTTGAGGTCAAAGTTAGTGAATGGTCAACCCAAAAATGGGTCGAAAACATTTGAAATATTTTAACCTGTAACATACAATTGGATATGCTTTCTTCATCTTCTTCTCGTTCCTTCTCTTCTCATCTTCCCAAACATGTTTAAGGTCACTAAATCTTTTCCCTTCTTTGGGTCATTTAACTTTGAAAGGTCAGTTTAGCCCACCAAAGATCAATGGGAAAAGATGAAGTTACCAAAAGGAAAAAAGTTAAAGTTGATCAACGAGTTGAACAATCAACAATTTAACTTTTCTTTCCCTTGCAATTGACTTGAACTGATTGATTAGCGTTATTAAAGTTAAATGTAAATGTTAATCCAGAGATGATTAAACAAGGTTAATTGTCCAGATTTACAAAGAACCTCTAAAGGTTTGATTTAGCAAATTAAATGTTGAAAGGAAACAATAATTTTGTTGAAACAGTGATTTGGGGAAAAGTGGGAAAAATGATGAAAAAATGATGTTTCTCTTTCATTCTCATCTTACAAGTTAAATGATAAGTTGTTTAAAGTAAATTACAATACAAAGCCAATTGAAGTAAAGAGTCAAATGATGAAGATGATGAGATGTTTGAATCACCATTATAAGCAATGTCAAGTGAATGATGGATTGAAATGAGAAACTGTAATCCTTACAAGTTAAAAAAGGTATCAAAATCACCTTTACAGGGAACAAGAAAGAAGATGATTATGATGAAGAGCTAAGATGTTTTTACTCATCATCAGTATTTATTTATAATAACTGATGGGTGAATTGTTATTGCAGCAAAATGTTTAAATCTTCATCGGCCATTGTTACTCATTGTTGGACAAAAATATATTTTCACTTTGGTTTGAAGTGCAAAAAAAACAGAGGAAAAAGTTGCTCTAAAATGATGATGGATTAAGTTGAATTAAATGTGTTCATCAGTACATACAGTCATTGTAATCTGTAAACATTTATCATTAATCAAATCATTTAATGGCCATCCAAGTGGCTTTAAATTTTCAGCTAATCAGTCTTGTATCAGTTTGTTATGAACCCACCACAACAGACAAAATCTGTCAATGTAACATCACTATTTTGGGTAAGGTTAAAAAGTTAACCTTTTTTCTGGTCTTGCATTTTGCCTTTGCTTTAACAGCATTTCTTGTTTTTACCTTTTTTCCCTGCCTTCTGTGTTTTTGGTTCCTCTAAGCTCAATAAGAGCCTCACTGAGGTCCTCTATTGAGTAGTCAATGAATCTTACTTACAGCTTTTGATTAGCATGATAATTATTGCAATATAATTGATTGAGGCCACTTTCACATCGTCAATAGTGGATGCATAATTTTATGCTTACCAATGAATCTGGTTAACAGAGTTTAAGCCAATGTTAATTGAAGCATGTCAGTTGCATTAAAAGTAAAATTTAAATTCCAAGTTTAACTGGTTACCTTGACTCATGGAAAGGTGACATCATTGCTTTATTTTGCTTTATTATTGTAACCAGAAACTGGTTAACCTTAGCACAGTCAATTCACAAAGGTGACATTTGTTGATAACAAATTGATCAGTCCAACTGACTTGGTCCGACTCAAAGTTAAACCATCGGGTTATTTTGCATAATTATTGTGATAATGAACAGACTGACCAAGAGCCATTTTTTAGGGCCGACTTTTCTCCATCACATTTACCTTCACTTTTTTCATCACACTGTCCACCACTATCAGAACTCATACTTTCTGCTCTCAATACCCAGAAATTTCTTATTGATCAAAAGATCCGAAAAGAAGCGAATAATATTATCAATATGAGGTTTCTGGTTGGGAAAAGCTTGTTGACCATCTTTTTCCCCACATCTACCACTTTTCGGAAATGGTGAATGGTAAGATTAAGTGGCAATCGCAGGTCATTATCAGAGTAGAAAGGCATGAGCTACAGAAGTTTATTTCCCTCGTATCAAATTGATAGTAAGTTTTGACTACAGTGAATATAATGTTAGTCTCCTGATTATTTACAGGTGAGTTCAGGAAGCATTGAACAATCTTGTGGATGTGTTAGATTTGGGTGGTGGACAATACGTTGAAAAAAGTTGTGGATAAAGTGATGGATGCATTGGAAAAAAGGCGATCCCTGTTTTAGTCGATTAGTAATTATTCAAATTGCTTCAATCCAAGTGCGCATTTGCTCCTGAAAACAACAAAGTGAACACATTTTCTGTCGAAATGTAATGTTTCAAATCCCACCTGTCTAGCATGAGTCACTCGAGTCAAAGCTTAATGAATCTAAAACTTGTTGAGTTATTTTACATCATTATTGTGCAGTATCAAGAAAGATGACAAATGAACCCAGAAACATCAAAAGCAATATTCATACAATGAAATTCATGCGTTACAATCACATGACTCTATTGACTAAGATTGAGTTAATCTGGAAACTTGAATGATACCAATTAAAAAACTGCTGATAAAATGAACTTTCATGTCAATTACGAAGTTTCATAAAAATACCGAACCAAGCTTGCTCTATGTAACATGCTTACATGCTTCGTATCATTGAATTTTCAACCGACTATTCAGCTCATCTTAGAGTTCAGTTGCCTCTCTGGTTAAATGGTGAAAAAAAGTTTCATCTTGCAAACGAAATGATGCAAATGAAAGTCACCAAAAGACGGAAAAACTCTGAGCACAACACAATGAACTGTTTCAATTTGCTGGCTCACTGCTAGTTAAAGGTAACAATTAACTTTAATCATGTTAATCTTGAAAGCTTATTCAACATTATCGATTATTGCAATGAAATTGTAACCAGTTAATAAAGCATGGAAAAGGTAACAAGAACGAAGAGTGGAACACAAAAAAAGAAGAAGAAGAAGAAAAGATAATGAATATGAATAGAATCATGGTGATATTGATAATGACAATGCAATATTACATGATATTGAATATGTAAATTTGCTGTATTGATATTAAAAAAGAGACCAAAAAAGAGAAAGGAAAATGTGCACTTTAATTGATGGTTTAATCTACTCATGGGTTGAGAAAAGTTCAATATGAATGTTCAAATGATGGTTATTATTATTCTCGGTATTCAATTGATAACACCCTTGAGCTATTTATGCATCTCAATCTAATTGAATCACAACCTTTATCACTTCAACCCAACTAATAACACCAACAAGGAGAAAAGCAAAAGCTAAAAGGCAACTCAGAATATCATGATTCAAGAAACTCGACTGATGAATATGAAAGAGTATCACTTGCTTGTGATCAACATTTTTAATGTACTTATGTTGGTGATTAAAATTGATCCGATCAAAAGTGTTTCAACTGAGTAGTTTAAAAATCGATTCAAATTTTTCATCTTTATCAAAATTGTTCGACAATGAACATTTCATGGATTGATGATTTGCCTCGGGCTAACAAGTTTTCCATTCCACCAACTTTGCATGATTTTTCCTCTGAACTTTTTGGCTTTCCTCTTCCATCACTTTTGACATGATTTAAATGAAAAATGTCATCAACAGATAAATTGAATTGAATCTTTTCTCACCTTTTCATTTTCGCGGTTAAACTCTTGGCCAGATCTCATAAGCTTCATCTTTAGACTTTTTTGACTTTTTCATTTTTCTTTACCTCTTGTTGTAATTAGTATTTAATCTGATTGATTGTGGTTACGTGAGAAATGACGAGTTAATTGTTGACTTGACTCAAATCAGATTGATCAATACGATGAAAGTTGTCACGCAATCACAATAGTAATGATTCTTGTTTAATTTATTTTCCCGTTTTAATCACTTAATAATCAAACACGAATCAAGCAATCAGACTGAATATGAACATTCTGTTTTTTCGTCATTTCAATTATCATTAATACATTGATGGTTATATTAGTGAAAAATGACTTTCAAATTGCGTTTGCTTCATTCATGTCTCGACTGATGTTCAAGTTGCTGCAAATGTCTATTGGAATCAAATCAACTCTGGTTATCAAAGTAACCGCGTTTAATCAAATTTTGTCACAATAATAAAACGATTTGATTCACTTTGAATGATTTGAACTTTAAATCAAAATTCTAGACCAGCTTCAGTCATAAAAATTTTGATTCTTTGATCAATAAGTTTTTCTAACTAGATCTAGCTTAGTACTTTGAGCCAGTTGTATCAATTCAACCTGAACTCGATCATGATTATTGAAATTAGATTATCTGGTTGAAAATGATCTCCTAAATATTGACTTAAAAATAACATTTACTCAATCAGAAGCATCATTTAAAAGCCAAACAGTAAAATTTCATTGCATGCTCAAGTTGAATCAAAACTAAATGAGGCATTTTCACAATTCAATCAAAATCAATTGAAAACTAACCGAAACTCAGACTCTTCAATTTGATCGGCAGCTTTTAAAATCAATGAAATTCCTAAAAGATCATTTTAGCTTCACTCGATTACAGTGACCGACTCGATCAACATGATGAATTGTTTCACTTTTCATGTAATGTAATGATAAATAAATCATTTTCTTCTTTTACTCGTGCCGTTTATAATATTTAGGAAAACTTGAACATCTTCCAATGATGCAGGCTACAACAAAAATTAACCAGAAAAGATAGCGGTTCTAAAAAATTTCCCTCAAATGTTAGCCAGCAGTCAAAACCCGAAAGATCTTTAGTCGCCTGAAACACAATTTTGCAATTCACCAAAGTCCATCAAAAATGCCATCATCTGAATAGATATTAATAAATCCAAGAACTATTGTTCAGAATTCAATGAATGCAAAACACACCATTCTGGCTAATTATAATACAGATAGAAGATCAATATTCCTGAATATTTCTGCAATTCTTAGTCGAAATTTATTGAACAAGAAAATCTTTTCGGTTGAAGTATCTTACAGCTTGGACTCAACCTGTTGTTTCAATAATGCAAAGTAACCCAATGATGGCCAATAAACTACAAGACGAAACATTGGCAAATGACTCAACCTTGATGATTGCACTTATGAGGCAAATG
This sequence comes from Tetranychus urticae, assembly GCF_039701765.1. Lineage (NCBI taxonomy): Eukaryota > Metazoa > Arthropoda > Arachnida > Trombidiformes > Tetranychidae > Tetranychus > Tetranychus urticae. The sequence goes on along the minus strand of NC_142958.1, from coordinate 14,090,990 downwards.
GTGTTGTTGTGATTTAACAATGTAACCAATGATTGTAAATCAAGATGCTTTTACCTTAATCAAAAAAGTTTACTCTGATTAAGTGGGAAGTGTAATTGAATGAAAACTGGGAACTGCAACTGATTACAATAATAATCAGAGGATTGTGTATTATGATAATCAAGTGAGAATCCCTTTCCTCTACTTCAATTGATAATCATCATTTTATATGGTTATTTGACTTGTTGTAATCAACCTCTTTTCCTTGCCCGTTAAACTTCAAGAGATTCAAGTTGTTATGGTTGAGACTCCTTATTGAGCTCAATAAAGGTTCACAATCAATTTGGTGTGAAAAAATGGTAAACATTTGATTATCATTTATAACATGGCAAGTTGAATAAATTGAATGAATAAAAATGAGAAGCAAAAATTATCATCATCATTGTTGTTTCCCAAGTCAACGAACTTTCATGTTTTTACCTTTTTTCACAATTAATACTTTCGCTGTTTACCCAATCAATTAATTGAATCTTAACTGTTATAATTGTGAAACTCGATTCTATTGTTAACACTTTTTACTTTGTTTCCAATTCTCGACGAGCAACTGGATTATATATCTTATCATAAAACAACGAAAAGAAACGGAATGCATTGAGTGCAACTATGCTTTCTCTCATTGAGCGAAGCTTGTCATTGAAAAATGACCGAGCAGTCCGATGTTTAACCCTCAGAAGTCGAGTCGATGGAGTTTTTTTTTATGCTGGAGCTGATCTGCAAGAAAGATTTGAAATGGATAACAAGGAAGTTGGGCTTTTCGTAGAGAGACTAAGAAATCTTGCTAACAGCCATTCCGAATTGGAGTTCCCAACCATAGCCGCTATTGATGGTGCAGCTTTTAGAGGAGGCCTAGAGTTTGCTTTGGCTTGAGAGTAGCTTCTTCGAGAGCTGTATTAGGTCTTGTTGAAACTAGATTAGGAACTACAGGGCTAATTTTACCGTTATAAATTGGCTATATCTTTGCCCCTGAGTGACCTTGAGGTTAGATATTTTGTTTATGGAAATTTAGGCGATACTCAATTGTCAAATTACAACGTCAAGGTAGTTCAAGGTCATTGCGTTATTTGACCTCTAACTGATATTTGCAGGTCATTTTTGAATATTGCAAAAATTTTCAGATCGGTTGATGTTTACTACGAGTTAGTATTTTACACCGTTGGAATGATAAATGCATTTTTCTTAAAACCTATTAATCAACGCAGCAATGTGTAAACGCTCATATCTTTTGACCAGAATAAGTCATGAACATGTCACTAGCATCAAGCAATCTGAAAATTTTTGCAATATTCAAAAATGAATTCTAAATATCAGTTAGAGGTTAAATAACGCAATGACCTTGAACGACCTTGACCTTGAAATGAAACAATTGAATATCGCCTAAATTTCCATAAACAAACTATCTAACCTGAAGGTCACTCAGAGGCAAAGATATGCCAATTTATAACAATAAAATTAGCTGAAATGCCCTGTATACCTGGAGCTGGGGGAAAACAGCGATTACCTAAATTGATTGGTTTATCTAAAGCAAAAGATTTAATTTTTACTGGAAGAAAAGTTTCAGCAGATAATGCACTTTCAATAGGATTTTTTGACTATTTGGCATCGGAAAAAGATGAAGAAGCCGCTTGCAATCATTCAGTTAACTTAACTAAAGATATTTGCAATTCGGCTCCATTAGCAGTCTGGTTGGCTAAATATGCGATATCAAATTTGGAATTATTCCGAGCAAAGATCGAGTTAAAGGCCTAGGTAATTTTAAATTAAAGGGTTTGATTGTGCAGAATGGTTAGATTATGTAGTTTCACTACAACAGACTCTTAAAACAAGGAAAATGTAACGATTCATTATTTGATTTGTCTGTGGCAGTAGTAAGCGTCTCTTCCTTTTCTCTTTCTTTCTCTCTTTCTTTTTCTCTTACTTATCTGTTATTTTCAAATTCATTTAATAAACAGATTAATAATAAACAATCAATTCTCTACATTTATTAATGCTTTTTCTTCCTTTCATTCTCTCTTTCTAGAAACGGTAAGTGGTAAGATATTTGGAGAACTTTTGGCACAAATACGTTCATCAAACAAGATCGCAACTACTTTGCATGCCAGATCACATTTTCGTGCCAAACAACAAATTATTATATTCGGAGGTATAAGGATTGAAAATTGCGTGTTTGACTCAACTTTTTTAAATCCATTTACATGGTCACCGCACAAAAAACAGTCATATAATTTTTTGTCTCTAATAAATGCTCTAAATTTTTTCCTCCTTGAATTTGTGGCACATATGCATTTTTCTAATGAAAATTTTAGTCTATGCTGAACAAAAATTCCTGAGTTTCTCTACCTTTTATGGAATCAATTTACTCAAACTCTGACTGCGCAGACGGCTTTGAATCCAAATTCAGCAGCTGAGGGCTGAATTCGCAGTCGTCCAAACCGAACTGGTCGAAAAGGACCAGTTCATCACATACATTGATCTGCGAGCGCGCTTTAGGTTTTCTTCCAGAGGTCTTCCAGGAGCGGGATCTTGATTGGGTCAAGAAACGAGTTAGAGAGCTCTGACTGAGATATGCCAGTCGTGGCCTTTAGTTTTTGTATTTTCATATAAAAAAACTTTTCATTTTTCCGTGCAAAATCGATAGATCGAACAGAAGCGGACAGTTCGTTTGTCTCAGAAGCAGACTGTCCCAGAAAAACTAACACAGCTCAGATCCGGACATTATGCGACAACTGACTGTACATGATTCTTCATTTAATAATTGATATTGGAATGTGGGAAGATTTACCGAAGTAAAAGACGCAACTAAAGTAAAACAATGTGAACTTTATTAATTCGAGTAGCTATTCTTCAGAATGAGTGGTACTGAATCATAGAATTCACGTAGCAGGAGCTTCGACTTATACTGAAGGATATGGAAGTGTGTTCACGCATTACAATCACAATGATTCAAATATAGGGACCTAAGTAGTAAAATTCATTTAAAGTTATCATACTGGTATTTTTATACAGTAGAGTTCAAAAAAACTGACAGTCAATCAATTGATCGTAACTCAGTCAGCGATTAAATCAAATAAGAAACTCAATCAATCTATGATTTGCTGAACAATAATTCATTAGAATTGATATTTCGTATGAACTCCATCAGCGTCAAAACACGCGTGAATTCTGTTTGCCATTGAATTTATGAGGGAAGTAATAAAAGCTAATGATATTTCTATGTAGTTTTTTAGAAATGATGACTGGAATAAAAATTAAATAAATGACCGATCATGGAATTGTGTATCTTGATTAATATGTCTATTGATTCTCTATGGTCTGGTCTGTAAAATGTAAAAAAATTTTCGGTTCCGATTCATCGTCTGATCGGAAATCTCAATTGAACGTCAAGACTGTCCGTTTTTTGACCGCTACTGTAAGTATATGTGTTAAAAAACAGGTGAACTTCATAAAGTGCTAAACGGAGCTAACTAAAGAGAAGTTCGTAGTCGTGAAACTTAGCCTCGATGAAACATGGAAGAACGGTACGTATATTAATTGAATTGCGAAATTTAAATCATAACAATATTATACAGTATTTTCAGATCCTAAACTTAACAATCCTTTTAATCAACTGACAGAAGTAATATTTTGAAGGTTTCGATGGCTCATTTAACTATCGAATCAATAGGAGTTAACCTTGTTTAATTACAGTTAATAATTATCACTTTATTGATAAAAAATTATGAATATTAATTTTGGATATGAATTTTTTGGATTCTTTAGCCTCAATAAAAAGTGTAGATAGTTAATCAAAATTATGATACTTCAGTAACAATGAGATTTTAGCAAAAGCACTGAAAATCGATTTTTTGGCTGGATCTAAATTGAGAGACGAATTGACAAGGAATGTTGATGAAGATTGATCGAAAATAACTTTGAACTAACTCTAATCATTTCAACTCGCCGTCTTGGGTACAATTGTGACTAAAACAATTGTAAAACAGTCACAGAAACAAAATCTGTATTCACAAAATGATGATTGTCTAGAAACAGGCAAAGTTTCCGTTAGACATTTATTAATAGCTCTGGATGAATGTTTAACAAAAATCATAAAAAAGTTCTGCTTTGATTGTCGATTGGCATTTCAAGCCCATTTTGCTCTCAAGTTCAAGTCGAAGGACTTTGATATTTCGTCCCTCGATTTTACGGTTCATTTTCCTGCTTTAAAACAGATGACGATGGTTCCAAGAATTCAATCGCGTCTTCCAAAAGTGAACAGTCTTCTTTACGAACAATTTCAACAATAATTTTGAAAAATGATCTGAATAAGCTTTGCATGCAAGAATTGATCCTTTTACTCAATCGAAAGTATTTCATCTGTCAAGAGATAAATTGTAACAAATTATTGTCCTAAATTGAGCTTTATTTTGTGAATTGAATTGAACTCGCAGCCAAGTTAGCCAAAGATGTAAACTGATTAGCTTAATCTGATTTTAAAAGATGATCAACTTCGGATTATCGTTGATTTGATTATACAAACTGAATCAAAATATTTATTTTGTTTTGCCTTGAAATGTTTCAAGTAAAGGCTGCGAATGATTGAAAACTGGATTATAATTGAATCAATCAACTTGCTTAATCATAATTGTTAATCAAACAGACTTTTAATTAATTTCAACTTTAAACTAATTCAATTAAATGTTTACTTTGCTCTGATAACGAGCATTATTTGACAAGTAAAAATGGTTAACCGGTTCATGTTTATTTTCAGGTTTTCATGTAATGCTGCATTAACATAACCTTACCTCATTTTGATTAACATTGTTAATTATTTTTCAAACAATTTGCTTCTCATTACAATTAATTAGCTAACCTCAATCAAATCAATACTTAAAATTGAACAACGTTCTGATTAATTGATGAAATTCAGTTTTTGGCAAAAGTTGACTTAATTTAACCTTACAATGAATCGATGAACAAAAAAGCAACTCTTTTGAGATTAACTGAAACCTAAAAAATCATTTATTGAATAATCCAAGAAATGAAAATCAATCGATTCACTGAATAATTCAAGATGGGCTTGAGTCTCTACTACAGTTAAGACCACAAAAAACAATTAAATGAAAGAAATGCTGAAAGGGTTAATAATGATTTATGCCATTTATTAATAAATCAACCTTTGAGAATCGCAGGCTCTTCATTTCAACACTTGAGTTGGATTAAATTTTGGCACAAGTTTCATTTCATTGAATTAAATAGTCTCAAGTCAGAGCTTTGAGCGATTTTATGCTGAACAAATTAATAAGAAAAATATTCCATCAGAATTCATCTTAAGCTTGAACGCTTGGAAATTGTGAAGAAAAAATTAAATTGAAAAAAATCGCTTCTATTAAAGGTTACTATCAGAAGCAAGTTGATAGATTTACATTTTTTCCTGTTTTTCCAGGAAAATTATCATTTTTATCTGTAATTCTGAGAATGTAACTTTTATTGTTTTGAATATTATAAGGATTTTTGTTTTGTATTTTCAATTTTTATGATTGAATGAACAAAACCAGACTAAATTGAAATGTATTTGAAGAGATTATCGATATTTCAATGTTAACAAAAGCAACATTCAAATGTCTAACATTTTTTGGTCATTTTATCATAAAAATTGATGTTATTGCATGTTAAAAGAGTCTGGCATTTATCAGATTCATTGAAAGAGGTAAAATGCGAATAATATTTACACCTTGAATGTTGAAGCAAAATACCCATAAACTGAATTTTCCTTTACATCTATTGTTTCTCGTTAACTCACATTAACATAATTGAATATGCAATTAAACCAGTCAATCAAAATCATTTAATTCAATACTCAAGTGGCTAAAGAATGCTATTAAATAATCAACTTGACAAAAGTTGTCAACTTATTTAGCTATGCAATTCACACTTGAACCGTTATCAGTTGAAAAAAATAAATATTAATGTTTCATCCTCGCAAATGAAGCTCAACTAAAGCCGATCTGCCATCTTTTGGATAACTAAACACTCCAAGGGTTTGCTTTTAATACCATTTGCCACGTGCAGTATTGGATGCCGAGTGTTCTGGAGTGATTGGCCAATGTTTACATATTAACTGGCGATATCATTTTCGGCCAATAATTTCATTTAAAATCCAATATTTCTTGATTAAATGAACAACAGCTAAGGACAAATAGAGCAACATTAAATGTTGAATAAACAAATGAGTAAATGGATAACAAAAGACTTTCACAGTTAAAGTTATCACTTTCTGGGAATGAATCTTTGACTTTTCCTCTCCATTTTTATCCATAGTAATTGGCTATCCTAGTTGATTGACCACAAGTAATCATTCGAATCTGGCTAGATCTAGCCAGACTTAGAGTCTCGAGACTCTAAGTCATTTAGTTGTCTTTTATATTTATCCATGCTTCTTGTGTTACATCGGGTTAGTCAAATAGTACGTCTACTCTTGAGCTTGTCCAGTGATTCTGGTGGCCATTCAGTTAATATTTTTTCCCCTCTTCTTTAGACCATGTTAGATGCACCAATTAAGATACCGATCGTCCCATTTCCATCGCTGGTCCAAAATAAGTCCAATGCCTGGAATTAAAATGTATAAGTTGGTTAGAAAGATATCATAGAAAGATAATGTAAAATGCAAGTAATTCAACAGTAATCAACAGGGAAATACTGGTTTAGACGAAAATTATTCAGACTCTTTTTTTCATTCAATCAGATCATATTGAGATGAAAACAGGATTCATGATGAATGTGGACAACGAATATTGAAATGAACGGTCGAGAGAAAACAATTTATGGGTAAATCCTTGAGGATATTGACATGATACTCTTTTTGGGTAAAGGGTCTGCTTTTGATGGTCACTTTGTTCAATGTTTTTGTCAAATCTTTTATCTGGTAATCCATCTATCTTTTGTCCATTTTGTTATTTCATTATCAACAATTCACACTGTTGGTAATCAATGTCTGTGGACATTTCTCGAGTAAGCTAATCTTAACTTTAGCTCACCTTTTTTCACCTTGATATCAGTTGAATCATTGAATGTTATTTATTATACTTATTCATTGATTCTTAAAAAGATTCAAAGATTAACAGGAAAATAAAGAGAAGAATCAATTTCACTTAAGATTGACTCTTTTTTGGGTTCTCGTCTGTACTTTCTGATTAATCTCTTTACTTTTTTTCACCGTCAATTGAATCATAAGTAAATACACTTTTAATTATAACAGCTATTGATTGAGATTAATTGAAAATTGATCTTTGATCAATTTATACTCATTTCAATCAATTGAAGATCGTTAACAAATGAGTTTACCTTTTTCTTTATCAAATCCAAACTTTTGGTTGAAGCCTTTTTTTGTCAACTTGACTGGAGTTACCATTTAACCAAATTGTAATTTGTTCATCATCCATTAATCTTGACTAATCCAACACTTGCTTTACACCTTAATTAATTAATTATCGCCATGATTATTACCATTAGAATCGATAGTTGGTCTTGTCTCTTGAACAATTAATAAACAGCAAATGATAACCATTAATCATTTGGAAAGTCAATGTACAGTAAACTCTCACTTATTTTGACAAAAAAAACAGCGCCATCTGAAGATTTAATAGTGCAGATTTCGATGAAATTTTCACAGAATTTATCGACTCGCTTCTCAATTAGGGCTAATTATGATTAGTTCATTATACCCTGAGTAAAAACTCAAAAATAAATAATTATCATCGATAAAAAGATCAAAAATTGGAAAACAAAAAAATATGATCGCTCAGTTGCCAACTAATTTCAGCTAGATGGAGCTGTTTTTTTTGTCAAAATAAGTGAGAGTTTACTGTATTGATTTTCATGTTGGAACCATTTATGTTCACGAAAAACCTTGATCTTTACAATTAAAATGTTTCCAAAAGTTTTTCATCGAAACATTAATCTTTTCTTTATTTCTCTTCCTCATCATCTTCTGTCTCTTCCTATGTCTTCTTTGTCTGCAGATATCTTCTTTTCCTTTTTGAATTCATCTTCCTTTCTCGTCCATTGTAACACTTGCTTTTTAAATTGTCTTTTTTCGCTCCTCTCCTTTTCCATGTGCTTTTTGAATGATTAGGTGAGGATTGAATGTAAATTAGACATTTAGTTAATCATAATTAGTACTAGATCTACTGCAAAAACAGTGACGTCTGAGCGTGTGTATACAGTCACGATTGAGATAATGTACCGTACTGGGAATAGCTTATTTTCACTTTTCTTTGGGCAGCGTAATTCATAATTTTCAATCCTCTTCAATAGATCAAATTTAACCTTAAATGTTGCTTTAAGTTGATTTGGCGAGTTTTTTGATTAATATTTCACGAAAGAAAATTGAATTATGTCAATTTTAATCAAAGAAATCGAATCTATATTTGACGAAATTCAAAAAACGACAATTATCTCGATGGTAACTGTAGTGTGATCAATGTGCTTGATTGTAAAAAAACCAAAGATTTGAAAAATAAACTAAAAGGGAAAGTTCACGAACTGTTCATCGACAGTTCATGAGTAGCTAGCGGTAGATTTGATCTTCTCAAAGACCAATACAACCAAATTAGCTGTCCGCTTTTCAATAGCGGCATTTGGATGTATTGAAAAACAAAGACTCGTAAAAACATACAAATTTTTCTAGATATAAACGATGTCGAAATCGAAAAGTGCGCAGAATTCAATTTATTGCTCTTTAAGAAGGTCAAATGTACAGATAGCTAACAATGAATTTTCGATATTGATTGAGGGCTAAATCCTAATATTCAACTACAGCCGGAGTCGGCCTAACAGGTCTAGGGGCTGACAGGATCAATTGGGACTGGCTTTTTTCCACCACATCCTTCACTTTATCTAACACTTTTTCTCAGCATTGTAAAAGTAGATTTTTCCACACCCATTTCCACACCTAACATGTCAACCGCAGCCACGAAATCAAACATCATCTCTTTTTAAAGAGACTTTTCTCAACAAAATTGTCCACCAAGTTGTCCACTTCTTTAATCCAACACATTTTCAAACAATTTTTCATAAGATCTATCGAGCTGCTGACCACTTTTACACCATCTAACACATCTACTTTTAATCGCCATAATATCTCAAAATGGTCAAAAATTTCGTAGGATTTGGAGCTGGATAATCTTATAAAAAGTGTTTGAAAATATGATGGATGAAAGTGGACAATTTTGTTGAGAAAAGTCTCTTTAGATTGATGATGTTTGATTTTGTGGATGTAATGGATGTGTTAGATCTGACAGTGGGCAATAAGGTGGACAATGCAGTGAAAAAACGGTGAAAAAGTGGTAAAAAAGCCGATTCCGTTCATTTCAGAAACGGTGCACTGAAATGTGCTGCCATCTGTTGTTTGTACAGATGCTGCCATCTATCGGGAGAAAAATTTATGAAAATTTGGGAGTGGGCCAATCTTGACCAAAAACTATACAGCAAAGCCGCGGCAGGCTATAAGTCTATTTTCAAGATTTTGAGAAAATCCTGATTATAAAAATTGAGTTATCGCGTCAGAAAAATTTCTGATTTCACCTTATAGTCTTCGCTTCGCTCAGACAATTAAATTAGAGTACACATTTGAATTATTATGGGAACCATTTAAAACCATCAACTAAACCAATGACAGCAATTAATTTGAATAATGATGGTGATTAAGGAACCATAAGTAACCAAGGGAAATGGACGAGGCTTTATTTTTAGTTGTTGCATGTTTAAACAGAAGGAAGAACCTAAAGAAGGTACAAATAAACAAATTTACATAAAACGCTTAAATTAAAACGATCATTAAACAGGCACAATACAAGGGAAAAATTAATTAACTGATTGATCACAATTGTTGGGGAAGAAAATTAAATAAAATCAAAAACAAAAGGCAAAAAATTGATTTGAAAGCTCAAAAAAGGTTTGAAATGAACTCTTTGCGAAGCTTTTGATATTAAATCAAATTTCAACTACAATAATACAAAGTATTAACAATCAATTATTTTCACTCTAAATAGACGCAATTAAAATCATAATCTTAAAGAAACGGAAAATTAAACAAGAAATTAATTGTAACGAAAAGACTTTACCGGTTTAGAAGCCATCTTGTATCTGATTAGATTCAATCCTATGGATCCAGATAATGAGATTTACAATCAAGTCGATTAATCGATTTTAAATGAAAGTAAAAATTGAAAGTAAATCAATCAAATGTGAACTGTTTATTTCAATTGTAATTGAAAGAAATGCAACAACAATCAATATTTAGAGCAATTTTCAAGCCTCATTTTATCTACAAATAAACATCTTAATAAACCTTTATACAGATACGGTTTATTAACAATTAATAGGGTCAATCCTTGGACCAATTTGTTGATTAGTTGGAATCAAATTGAGATGTAAAATTACATTATGATTCAGAGTAAATTGAAAAAAAGCAAATCAAAATCAACTCAAAGTGTTTCAAAAAGGGAATCAACCGTTTAGTTGAACATCAATAAAAGTTTCAATGATTAGCCAAGACAATCAAAAGACGAATCAAAATATTGATCAATTGAATGTTTAAAGTTGTCAACTGGTCAAAATGATTTACAAGAAAAAACGTTCAGATGAAAATGAATAATGACCATTAAATGTCAAAAAAACTATTATCACATTGTTTCACATTTGAGGAGCCAAAAAGGGTGAAACTAATAAAAGATGACCAATAACAATAATATTAATTGTAAAGATAATTAGCCATTAAAAAAGGTAAAGTGTTTCTTGATTGACTCGTGCGTAACAACTGTAATGGACAGTAAAAAGGTAATGATTAAAATAAAATAAAAAAAACCAAATACTTATACTATTACAATATTATCTTGATATGAACGATTAAACATGTTGTTTCCATATCATGGTCAGTTTAAACTCTAGTAGTTCTCATGTTGACCATTTAAATACAATGTTGTAAATGAAAGCTCAAAATATTGATTCATAAAATGAATCAGACTTTATTTGATTCCTTCACTATTTACAAAATACAATTGATGTTTATTTGGAAGATGAAATTTTATCAAAAATAGAAACATGTAAATGATTTATTTAGATTATTTATATTTTATTTTCATGGACAATCGTTTTTACAAAGGTGACCTTTAGTCAAAGGTAGGAGAGACTCGAGGCCATCGAGCCAAGCCTGAAAGGATTTTCAATTCAGAAAAAAATCGAAACTCTGAAACAAACGCTTCACCTAGAGATAATGATTTCAAACAAGACGAACAAGGTGCTTGTGACATCTTTCAAAAGGCCAACTAACTGTTGAGTTGGACCGATTTTGGAGGCTCTGGCAAAGAGCTCCAAGAAAATTTTCATGTCAAATCTGAATGCCAACAGGAAAGATACAAATGTAACTGCTTAAACATGAGGATTCATGTCCTAAATCAACAATTCAATATAAAAATCCAATGTATTGTAAGTGCATCTCAATTTAAATTTTTGTTATGCGAAGCACCAGAAGAGAGGCCAATGCTGGTATGACTTGTAAACCTAAACACTTGGACTATCCAACACTGTTTAACCCTCATCGATGGGTAACTCTCGGAGACAGTGAATGTTGAATATTATCAATTTGTATAATCTATTAACCAGGAAAATTAGACTTTCATTTTTTTAATTAAAAATACATTCAGCTTTGAATTCAATTTCCTTTTTTTTCCTTCTGATAAAATCAACTTTTAATTAAAATCTATTATTCACAGACACAATATATTTATCCAGAGTTAACCAATTGATTAGCACCAGTTTATTGATCAAAACTAAAAGCTTAACTTTAAAAATGAACCAAAGAATCTGGTATTTTGAAATTCAATTATATTAAAGACGTCTAATTGATGTTGATCAGCAGATTTTAAGGGTTGACTGAAATCAATAATTCAAGTGTAAATACTTAACCTTTTCAATGGAGTGGATGGCAGTTTAAGCAACATGTTTAATCATAAATACAATTAACATTCCTGGTCAACTTTTCATCATTAACAACTGTTTTATGATTAAAATGGTTCACATTAATTCCAGATTCTGGTTTAGTGGTTAATCGACAAATTGTCACTAAACATTTTGGACAATTTAGCTACATTCCAGGAAACATTTGAACTGTAAGAAAGCAAATTATCATTTCCATTCTGGTTTAGTGATTCCTTTCATTGAGAATAGGCTTTTTTGGCCTTTTCATTGCTAATTAAACACTTTTTTCAAAATATTGCTACTTTAACAATTGATTAACTATTGATTAAGCCTTGATTTACCGTCTTTTTGACAACATTTTGACGTGTATTGAAAAATATTGACTACGAAATGTAAGTCTTTAACAACATTGAACATGTTTTATATACATTTTTATGTTTCACCTTGACTGGTTCAATGCTTACAGTTTGAACATCATATTTTAATATAAGCATTGATATCAAGTAATAATGTGTCTGTCAAGACATTGACTTGGTTATCAAGTTACGGTTCAACAATCAAATCACATTTGCTTTCAAGCTCAAATCATTATTTAAATTTACATTCATCTTGTCCTCTTTGCTTTGTTATTTGAAATGTGTCAAAATTGGTAAAAATTGATTCTCAAATCATAATGTTAATCACAATATTCACAATCAATATTGAGAAAGACAAATGTTTCACAAATTTCATTCAAAAACGAATCAGACTTTATTTGATTTGTTAAGCAATTGCCAATTTATAAATGCTTGACCAATTGGCGTTTATTTTCAAATTGCAATTCATTGATTGGTAAAAAAAGAAAGATTAAAATGATTTATTTAGATTCTTTGGATTTATTTCCATGGAAATCCTTTTTTTGAAAAAGGCGCTTTTAGTTTTGTTTGAGTTGCTGTTTCCTTTTCCGTCTTTCGTTCATGCTTTCCTTCTTCATAAGTAGCGAGTTCAACAGAAAGTGAATTTAAATCATTTCCTAACATCACCTCATCAGTTTAACTCATTTTACCTTCATTGTTATATCATTCTTTGTCATAATTTTTTCTTGTTAATTAAATATGAAAATGTTTTGGGGTAAGTTAATCCTATTTATCAATTATTTATTCTTCAATTTGTTTTTGTCCAATTTACTTTAAATTTAATCTAACTTCTCGCTTCGTTATGAACCTCATGGCTTTAACGCACGTGGGATCCATGTTTCTCTATTACGTTTTAATTCTCTTTTGTTCATTTTGATTATATTTGCTGAAGTTTTAATTTATTCTTGTTGATTATGTTTCATTTTACGATAGTGTTACCTTATTTTTTGTCTTATTTTATGTCTTTATTTTATTTTGACCGGTTTTCGTCTCAATGTAACGTGATTTTTGAATTTGTTTCAATTCTTTTTAGGACTTATTTTGGAGCCTGGTAAGAAATATGAACAAAAGGCCGAAGCATCATTCCACTTGACTATGGCTGCATTGGAGCCTTCCACTAAAGCACCGGCACCCAATAAGCCAACAGTTACCTCTTTAGTTGTTGAAAGTAGTAAGAACTCTTACATTCTTTGTAATCTTGATCAACAAAGAGTTTTACAACAGCCACTTGATCTTGTTTTCACTGAGGATGAACCTATTTCCTTCTTCGTTAATGGTGAAAATAAGATTCACTTGACTGGCTACATCATGCCTGACTCGGACATTGAAGATTCTGAAGATATGTACGATTTTGATGGAAGTGAAGAAGATTCTGAAGCTGAAGAAATGTTAGCAGCTATGAATGACAAGAAAAGAAAGCAAGCCGTTGATCCTAAAGATGCTAATAAAAAGGTTAAGTTTGGTGGTGGTGACGAACCTCAAGCTCCAGCAGCTAAGGCCGAGAAAAAACAAGAGAAAGCTAAGCCAGCCAAAGCAGGTAAAAATGATGTTCAAGCTAAAGCTAATCAAAAGCCAAAAGCTGCCGATTTAGGAGACGACGATGATGATGACGACGAAGATGATGATGAAGAGTCAGATGACGGAGGTATGAGTGATCTCTTGGATCAGTTTGATGATGATGACGATGAAGAAGATGATGATGAAGATGATGAGGATATGGACGACAGCAGTCCTGAAGCAAAAAAGCCCGTTAAATCTCAACCTAAACAACAAAACAACCAAAAAGGTACTCCAGCTAAACTTGGTCAACCAGCCAAGCCCCAACAAAACCAGAATAATAAGCAGGGAACTCCTAAAGCAGTAACTCCTCAGCAAAATAAAGGTTTCCAAGGTGGAAAACAACAATGGTCCGGTGGTAAGAACAAGGGACCTCAGAACAACTACAACAAAAACCAAAACTCGGGTAAAAAAGGTACCCCAGGTAAATTTGGTGGATCTCCAGGAAATAAAGGAAACAAGAAACCTTGGCAAAATAAGAAGTAGACCTAACAAGTAGCCAATTATTTGTTCCAATTACATTGATTATGTTATTAATTATCATCTCTTCTACCTATCTTCCTATTTTCTATGCCTATTTCAAACCTCTAATCAAAATTGAATAAATCCTCTTCGCCATTATAATTGAATTTCATTTTCTTTATTCACCACGTGGTATTCAACAGCATATAGAAAAGCGGGAAACGTGCTTACATGAAGCATGTTTTTTATCACCTGATCAACAGTTTCCGTCTAACAGATGTTGCCTCTTATCTGGGCTTAATTTGTTTTGAGATATTTTTTACTCATATTTATAAAATGTAATGGACAGAGTCGTACCTTATTATCAGACAGGAATTTTTACAACTATTAATTATTATTGATACAACATTTGGTTAATCAAAAATGACCAGAATCATTAATAATTATTTTCCTTTAATTTTGGTTTCCAATCTGATGATAACCACTATTACAAATGAAGATTATATTATGCAAGATTATTCAATTTACTTTATTCTTAATCCTCGAATATTTCAAAAATGTGTAAATTTCGTAGCGACAATTAAAAAAACGATTATCGATAACTACAACGATTACTAAATTCAATTTAGTAAATTGAATTTAGTAATCGTTGTCCTGGTTACAATCCAGCAAATCTTGCAAAGTGTCAGTTGAAAGGAAAGAAGAAAATAGATGGCGCTTGTTTATGTTTATTATTATTATTTGGCTATTTTTTTGACTCGCTAGGTAACTCTATGCTGACAATTTGGAAATCCTAATGTGTTTTATTTCTTAGTTGCTTAATGTGAACATTTAATTAAAATATTATAATTTTTTTGTGATTTCAAGTGATTCAAGATCATGAATACGCGACCTAAAAGAAAGCGTAAAACTCCACAATGCTATTCAGACACCACTCTAGCATCATCTACCTTATCCTCTTTACCCTCTTCAACACCAATAACCACAACAACAATGAAAACAACAACAACTACAACAACATCAAATACAACACCAGCCATGGATACTTCAAGGGTTAAAAAATTTCTTAAAGATATGGAAGATGATCGAATACGAAATGATTATATTGCTGTTGTTGATGCTCATGTTACTGGTTTACTCGATTCTGTCCGTGGCGGTCGAGAAAAAAAGAGAAAAGGAAAATGCTCAGCTTCATCTCAAATTGCTGAGACTAGAGAGAAGATTGATATAACCACCCCTGATTCCATTTTTGTTAATACAAATCTTAAAGATATTATAAACAAAGCTACCTTCAATTCTTTACCTCTATTTTACCAGTATAAATTGGTTCAGATGCTACCTAAATGCGACCAAATTACCACCTCTGAAGGATGGACAAAAATGAGCTCAACAGCTTTGAGAAATGAATTTTTTAACCGAGCTGTGAAATCTTGGAGTGATAGATTAAAAGATGGGAAATTAACTCCAGAATTTTTAGTGAGATGGAGAAATGAAATCCTCAAGGAATCTTCTAAGCTTGATCCTTGGAAAGCTAAACACTTTGAAAGAGTTTGGGGGGAAGCTCTCGAATCCCAAAAAGAAATTGATAACGAGCTTGACCGAATACCAAAGTCATCTGTATATGGTAACAATGGACAACAAAGTGAATTTAGTCGAAGCAGTAGTAGTTGTTCTTCTAATATTGATGACGAGCCTTCATCATTTTCCGTCCATGCAAATAGGACAAAGCTGAGCTCTACAGATATCAGCCTTAACAATCAAATCAACTGTAGCCTCTCTAGTAATAATTCAGCCACTTCTAATCAAGAGGAATCTAGAATTGAAGTTAATGATGATTCTAAGCAACAACCGGTGTTAAAGTCTATTTTAAAGAAACCCAAGTCTAGTAATAAAAACTATTATGATAAAAATCTTTATGGTATCAACGACTCCTTAGAGGAGGAGAATAATGTGATAACAGAGGAAGCTACTGTACCATCGATTTCTGAAACTAGTGATATTTCTATCGAAGGAGTTCCAGCTCCAGCTCCAGCTCCAGATAAACGGGTTGAAATGGTTAATTCGATCAGTGAACCAATAACAGCTCTCAATAACTCTGGTTTGGTCACTATTACACCTATAGACGCAAGCTCAATGGTTAAAAATAAACCTCAATCGCCTAAAGAAAGCAATATCGACCTCTCAAATTCATTAGACGTTCCTGTTAAGAAAGTGAGAATTATGGAAGAAAAGGAGGAATCAAATGAAATATCTTCTAAAATACCCAAAGTTCAAAGTGTTGTTGTACCATCTGTTAAGGGCAAATCAGCAAATAATCCTTCTGAATGTTCGACAAAACCATCATCTTCTAATCACACCAATAATAGTAAAAAGAAGCCTTTAAAAAAGCGATCAACTTTACTAGACAGCAGTTTAGACGCCGCCATGGAAGAGGAATTACCTTTCCCTCCTTATCCAATGACTCAATCAGCTGCTGGAAGATTATTTTTACTTGCTAATCATAGTAGATTACAAAATATTCCACCAGATCATACGATTTCTGAAGATGATAAAAGGCAAGATCTCAGCAGATTTTATCTTCATGATGCATCGGTCCCTTCTGGTCTTTCAATAACTATTCAGCCAAACAAAACTCAATTACCAATTGAAACTCCACCAGGGTTGACAATAACTTCAGTTTCTATTAACTGTGATGTGTCAACTCCATCAACACCCTCACCTAAATCATCTTCAACTATGAGTCCAAAAGAGCCGATTAATAACAATACTAAAAACAATAGCAAAGCTAACCAAATGACAAAGGAAGATAACAGTGGAAGTCTACAATCCCTTGTACAGAACGATAATACTTTAAGTTTAACCACAAGAAGAAAACTTGAAAAATTAAGTTCAAGTATAACTCTCGAACCAATATCCGGTGACGATAAAAAATCTTCATCTGTAGTTATTCCTTCGAATATTGAACCCACCAGCCACAAAGGAGTTACTATTGAAAATATTGACTCTAATGCAACATCAACATCACCTTCCACCACCAACAATGTATATATAGATTCAAACGGATTGAAATTACCATTCAAAATACCAGATAGTATAACAATTATACCATGCACTGATAATTCGAACAATATGAGTAACAATAGCAATGAAGCCTCGGTTGTAACACCATCTCATCAAACAGTTAATCCCGGTAGCAGCTCTCAACGACAAATTTTGTTTTTATCTAATTGCTTAAACACTAATCGCAGAATCTCTGATGAAATAAGCAATAAAAAGGATTATTCGGTAGACTTCAACAATCAAATACCAGGTTATTGTAGTGATTTACCCAAACTGCCACCTCATATTACGGTGATACCTTTAGGACCGGGACCGGTCAATTCGTCCAATGTCTTTACAAATTCAGTTCCAACCAGTAATTCAACCGTCAAAGTCAATAATTTCACAAATAACAATTCCAACAATAACAACCACATAATTGTAAACTCTTCCAACAGCTACACGATAACTACAAATGCTGTAAACACCGCCGTCAACTCAGTCAATCAAACTTATGGGATTCAATCTAGTTTTACCCCAACATTAACTCAAGGAGTCACATCAATTAACCTAGCTTCCATAGCAGCAAATCAAGGCTCTGCAAATCGGAATAATTGTGACTGTAACCTAAAAGCGTTAGTTATCTGTTCAAAATGTGGTGCATTTTGTCATAACGACTGTATTGGTCCCATTCAACTTTGTATTACTTGCCTTGTCCGTTAATTTATTATATCTGATACTAAAAAAAGAAAAATTAACATTGTATATGGAAAATTATAGGCATAAAGATTTCATATTGTACACTTAAAGAAAACCATCACTGTCATAAAAACCCAACACCAAATGAAATATTTTTTAACCCAAAACAAAGAGATTTGTGAAAATTTTTGTGAAAATTCTACCTTAAAGGTACACTTGACTGAATGACATAATTAGAAGATTGATGTGCTGCAATAAAGTTGAGGGAATGAAAAGGTTGCATATTTTACCATTGATTGAATCTGTCTTGAGATTGACAACACATCCTTCGGTCGCGGGGATTGTTTTAACAAGTTTGAAGTTTTAAATTCAATTGAAATAACTGATACTCTAAAAATTTAATTGATTTAATTATAAAATTCAAGTAAAATTGAATAAAATTGAAATAATAAAATTGAAATAATAAAATCGATCAATGTAGATTAGCAATCTAATCGGTGGCATCTTCTTTGGAAACAGAGAATGGTTCTGAGACTGGTAAAGTACCACTATCAGCGATTACGACTTTTTCGACTGGTTTGTCAGAGCTGTCTGTTTTAGTTGCCTCAATTTTGCGGACAACATCCTGAAAAATATAAAAATTAAATCCGCATGAATATCTTGATCATAACAATCAGTAAAAAGAAAGAGAATAAAAAACTAACCATTCCTTTGATGACCTTTCCAAAAACAACATGTCGCCCATCAAGCCAAGAAGTTTTCTTTGTGGTTATGAAAAATTGTGAACCGTTGGTGTCTTTACCTGAATTAGCCATAGAAAGCCAACCAGCACCATAATGCTTAAGTTTGAAGTTTTCATCATTGAATCGACGTCCAAAAATGGATTCACCTCCAGTTCCATCGCCGTTAGTAAAGTCGCCTCCTTGAATCATGAAGTCTTTGATTACTCTGTGGAATGTACTACCTTTGTAACCAACTAATTTACCATCGGAGCTTGGCTGCAAAAGAGTTAATGAATCGGAAGATAAGTTTAACAAAGAGTTCTTTCAAAATAGAATGATTAAACTAACCTGATCTATGTGTCTCTTGGCTAAACCGATAAAATTTTCAGCAGTTTTGGGTACGGTTTTACCAAAAACACCTATTTCAATCCTACCTTCTGGCTTACCACCAATCTCTATATCAAAATATACCTAAGATTAAGAATTAGAATTGCGATTAGTCAGGATCAATTGTCAATGATTGTCAAGAATAAGAAAAATACTTACAATGTCAGTTACTTTTGGCCCTTTGCTCTTTGTTGCATCTCCACTGGAATATGTGGCTGACGCGAAAAGCACTAAAATAAGTAAAAAAGTTCGTGGAAAATTCATCATGCTATTAAAAATGGTGTGACCAATGAATAAAACTCAGATAAGTAGTACGGATGTCTAATTTAAAATGATAAAGTAATTACACGCAATCAAAACTAACAAAGGGAGATGGAGAGTAACAAATCATTGAATCCATATCGGATTTTTTAGGTTCAGATATCTTTACTTCAACTTGTTTTTTCCTTCACATGTTTTTTCACTGACTTTTTCCTGTGTTAATTGCTTGATGCAGTTGAGTTAATAAATCTTTAACAATAATAAATTGAGCTACAACTGTTTGGTTAAAAAATATTTATTGTGTCTTTGTTTGCAAAAATACTTGGAGTTAAAGGCATTTTGTCATGGGCAAGTCATATTGGTAAAGATGAAGACAATGCAGATCAAAATAAATCAACCTGTCTTATAAGCTTTATTAACAATCACTGGGTAATTGGTTGAATGGTGCAAAGTCTTGATGTGATTCCTTAATTCACCCATATTCTGAGTTACCAGTTTAGTACAGAAAGGACAAAGAAATTCAACCTTTTCCATTTTATGTACATTAGCCAGATGTGTTTTCAAGCTACCTGATTGAGTAAATCGCGAACCACAGAGTTCACATTGGAAAGGCTTGTCCCGAGTATGAGTTACATAATGGCGACGAATCTATATTAATAATCAAAAAAGATCAAAGTTGAGTGAAACCTTTCTTAGAAAGTAGAAGTGAACAAAAAGACACGTTGGACAAATCAATATCCTTATCCCAATAAGAATAAAAACAGCTGTTTGCCCAATGATTGTTTATAAAAGCACCGATTAGTGCACATTAAACACTAAAATACCTTGGACTTATCGTAAGACTCATATTGACAAGATGGACATTTAAATGGCTTATGGCCAGCATGCATCCTTTGGTGTCTCGTTAATTTACCCCTCTCGGTACATTCATAAATACAAGTCGGACATTTGTACCGCTTGAAACGCTTTCGTGTTTTCACATTGGTAACATTGGTTATTAACTCTGGCTCTGGTTGAGACGGAACAATTAGCGGTGGTTTATTTAGTATAGATGAAGTTGTAATGCAATTCAATGTGATACAAGTGCAAGTTACTTTATAATCAACTGATGATGTAGAGGCATAAGGTTGATAATTCCACATAATTTGTTAAACTCTTTACATTATATTGTCTGTTTTCACTAATGATGAACAGGTCGGAAACATATTGTTACTTTAAATTTTCAATTAGGCTCCTAGTTCCATCAACAATTGACAGCCAAATTGACGTCCAAACCAAACAATCGTCTAATTGATTACAATTTATAACAATGAGCAACAATATCATCTGTTTTCACTTTGTTTTCATTGAAGGTAAACAGATTTTGTCCATTAACTTGTACATTCAACACTTACATTACTTCAACTCGCTATCATCGAGAGCCAAATTAAGCACTGATATTCAATCGGCAATCCATATAATTTCAATGAATGCCAAAATAGAGTTAGCATTTTGTATTTTTGGTCATTTGATTGTTTCTCAAGCTATTAAGCAATTGTCTACAGCTTTTAGGTGACACACATTGAAAGACAATGTCAGTCTAAATGTGGCTCAGTTTGATTGCTAAACGTTCAACTGTTGTCCATTTTAAATGATTTAATTACACATTTAATTCGGTTAAAGGGTTTGAATGTAATTGAATAATATGTTTGATGGATTCTGAAACATAATGAAACAGAAACAAATTTCGATTACAAAAAATGTCAACTTTTCTGTAAAAATTGTACACAACCTCACAACCTGAGTTTTATAATGACAACAGCGTAAATCGATTGTTTCTGATGATTGGCTGTTTATTCCAAATTAATAATATCAATTAAAATTTGATCATTTACTGTGTGATTGATTAAGATAAAGGAAGTTTGAAAATGTAACATTTATCGAGCAACAGTTGAAAAAGTCTTGCTAAAAAAAGTGACAACAAATTGAATGAAAATTGAGGTTAATCAAAGAAAGTAAATAACATAATAAGTTAATCATTGATCAATCACTGGGCGAGTAAATCTTTTTTTTTCGGAAGTATTCAACAAGAATTTAATTTAGACCTGAAAAAATTAAATTTTTAAATGGTTTGTTCAATCGATCTCATTGTTTTTTTACAAAGCAATGCAGATTCAATACTAAACATGTTACTGCAACTTGATACAATCTCAATCGAGAATCAAAGTTTACGATTTAGTATATAAACGAATTGATTTCACGACAAAAGATCAGATCATCGAGTGATTTCAAAGTGTAAACAACAAATAACAAACGGAATAGCTTGAGTATATAAATATATTCATTACAAGTGTACCGCAAGTTGATTGCACACTAACAACATGAGGACCTTTACTTTAGTTTGCTCCTTGATCCTTTTCACTAGTCAAGCTTGGTGTGATCCTATCGGAGCCTATGTTAATGACATTAGTCCTGAGATCGATTCCTCCAATGGATTAATCAAATTCTCTGCCATTCAACAAGCAATTCAACCTGTTCCCTCCGCTGGTTGGGGCGATCATCATGGCTGCAAGAAAGAAGGTAAATAATCATTAGATACAACCAGAATGAATGATTAGTTAAACATAGCCGTTCAAATCTAACATGGTTTTGTGCTTTTCCTTTTGCTTTTCCCAATATAGAAGAGATTCACCATCACCATCACCACCATCATCATGAAAAACAGATAGCTAGTCATCACCATCACCATGGACATAAACACGGTCACGATCATGGGCACAAACACGGACATGATCATGGACATAAGCATGAAGCTTGGCATCATCATGGCCATAAACATGGCCACCATCATGGACATAAGCACGGACACGATCACCATCATGGACACAAACATGGCCATGGTCATCATCATGGACATAAACACGGACATGATCATAAACATGGACACGGACACAAACACGACCACTGGCATGGTCACAAACACGGTCATGTAAGTATACTAAATATTTCAACTTTTGAATAGCTGTGAGGAAAATAAGCGATAATGAAAATTTGGACTGAATCGACATTTTCATTCAAGGAAAAAAAATCAAGTTAGACTAGGAAACAATCGAGATACGCAAATGGAGCAATAATAGATTTGATTTTTAATCGAAAGGCTTAAAAGCTTTATTCTTCTAGTTGCTTCAATAATCATTGAGCAACAGCAACAGAAATGGAAGTTTTTGTTGACAAATTGATCAAATGATCAACTCGATCGACTGCAAATACCACGAATGATTAATTCAACTTCTATTTCTTCATTCAATAGGGACACAAACACGACCACGGACACAAACATGATCACTGGCATGGACATGTAAGTTAACAATTTAATTTCGAATGCTCAACAGTAACACGATATTAATGTTGCCACTTCTTTTACTCAAAGGGCCACAAACACGGACACAAGCACGACAACTGGCATCACCATGGACATAAACATGGTCACGACCACAAACATGGCCACAAACATGAACATGGACATAAACACGTAAATATCCATCAACCATAAACCGTTGGTTTCTGAAGCATTAGATTAACATTTGATTTACTTTCTATTTTTAGGAACACGGCTGGCACGGACATCATGGACATCATGGACACCATGGTCATGGTTGGGGCCACAAATAAGAACAAGAAAGTGATATTAGTCAATCAAATTCATAATTCACTTTTCACTGATTTGGTCAACAATTGGAAGCTAAATTATTTCCACATAACAATATTTTTCATTCTCAATCAACTTGAAAAATACTCAAAGAGCCAAAATTGTAATTAACATTCTCTGTACTTATTTTCATCTAAATCAGACTTTTGTATAATTTCATCTTTCCTTTTCCTATTGATATGTATATATTGTACATATGACTTGGTGTCATTAGCTAGGGGTTTAACAATTTAATAAATAATATATTTGCACATTTAAATTCAATTGACTGTCTTTCTTCCTTCTATAACGATCTAATGTCTTTCAAACAAGATTGATGTCATCCTGATCGAGCTAAACCATTCAAAATCGCTAATGGTTTTCGTTATAGATATTGAAGATTTTTAAAATAAGATGAAACGGAAAAGCAGTTCGTGAACCTTCCTTAGGTCTGTTATTTCTGTGTTATTTAGTTTGTTTTACTGACAAGTAATATTTATTGTGAGTAATTAAGTCGTGTTTTGATAGTTGAATCATTTTTGTTTGTGATTCAACTGTGATAAATTGATTAAAATTTTTTCCCATTCATTGGTAATTGATATAATTTGATGTTGATTCAATAAGATGGCTGAGTTAACCTCGATAAGAAAGTTAAATTTTTATTGATCAATCAAATGGATGATGTATTGTGTGTTGAGATCAAGTAAAAGCCTAAAATCGTTAGGTTAATCAATGGTTAAGTAAAGTACAAGTGAATTAATGGTTTATTTGATCAATAAACGCTAGGAAAACGTATGGTGTGTAACACGAGATTAAGTTATTATATAAAGAGATTAAGAAAATATAAAAATGATGATCCATTTTAAGAGAAAAAAAGTTGTGTTAAGAGAAGAAACTGGCCGATTGTTGTTGAATATCTTCTAATTTCATCATTATATTGCATTTCCATAAATTTATTGGATGCCTTAAAATCCATCTGATTGTTGGTCCAGTTTCAGGATTGAATTAAAATTTGCTTCTCTTGTTTTTTTTCCTTTCCTTTCCATTCCAATCCTTTCCTTTCTTTTCCTTTCCTTACTTTGCTCTGATTTGTTTGTCGCTTTCTTTTGCATTTTGCGGTCACTGCATGTAATTCGTTTGCTTGTTTCTTGTTGCTTTGTGTATAAAAAAACATGAAAATTGTCTAAATATTCAAAATTAGTTTTAATTGAAGACACCTATGCACATTCCCATTGATGTGGAGACGGTGGCAGTTCTGATGGATGAGCTACAGTAGAGCTGAAAGAAAAAGAAAACAATTGAAATAAATTTATAAGAATAGTTCCGTCAACCGGTTTAAAGGGTTTTTACGGACTCAACAATATTAGTATAAAAGGAACAAGATTATCCAGATCAGTTAGTTTTGACATGGCTTTCATTTAGGACTCCAAATAGCTGCTTAGCAAAATCAAACATTTTTCGTGATGATCGGAAAATCTGAAACTGATTGTGCATTTGAATAATTATCTTATTCTGTTGTTTACTTTGAAAAGTAACTATCTTGAAATCTCAAGGAGTCGAAATTCAATTGAGCAGATTAATCAATCGCCAGACTTTTGTCGTTTTTGTAGCATATTTGACTTAGTGAAACATTTCTGGAAAGATGTTGATAAACAATTAAAAATAAGAGGTTTGTTGCTACGCTATTAACCACATAAGAACGGGAAACGAAACTTCCTAATCAGTTAACACAATAATGATGAAGATGGAAGATATTGGCTGCTTATTCCTTATCATTATCAAACAATATGTGTTGAAATTGACTATGTTTTGTCAAAACTGGAAAATTTATAAAAATTTTGCTCAAGCTGGCCAGATATTTATCACATTCATAGTCGGATAATGAAGTTGAATATTAGAGACAATTTTATACCATCCAATGGCTGTCATCTGATTCATTTTTATCTCTTTCCTTTACACATCTTATTGTTTTCGGTGTAACTCTTTTACTGCATTATAAGCTATTCCAGATTTCGGATGAGTTTCAAAAGCTATTGATTTTAGAGTCTGAAAATCAAACTTAACCACTTCAAGATTGTGATTGCCAGTCAAAACAAACTTCTCGGGATTAACACTTTACAGATAATCTTATACACATTGTTTGTCAAGTATAAGACGATTGAACTGCATTTACCTTGCAAAATTTTTAAAAGCTGCTGAATTAGGATTAATACAAAGAGGAACTCTATTGTAACTTCCACATTTTTCCAAAATTGTTTTATGTAATTTGTCTGAAAAGGAAAATGAAAAATAATGAAAGTTAATTGTCTGTTTTTGCATATTTTAAAGGTAAAAGCTAACCTTTAACCTGGTGCACTGAATGAAGGCCTTTCTCAAAACCATCATCAAATACAGTTGGTGCCAAAGGTTCGAGATCAGATGCATAACGACGTACACCTCCAACGGTGTGACAACATCGGCACATACAGGAATGATAACGTAATCTTCCTTCATCTAGATAAGGATGTGAAAGAGCGTTTGTACAAGAAATCCGTTTGTCCTGGAAAAAGAAAAAGAAACTAAGGATTAATATTGTGCATAGAATAAGAATAATAATGAAAAAGATTTTACAGAATAATACAGATTATATAATAACCATAGACTAATGAGAATCTTTTTATAGTAATCAAGTTTAGTGGTAAAACCATGAATGTGAAAGCTGTTTGAGAAAGATAGCAATAATTTAAGATTGAAAAAGAGGTTCGTTTTGAAAATTGATTATGTGACAAAACGATTGCTTTCACCTCTCATTAGATATTGTTTCACGGTGACATTTTTAGGACATCATTATCATGATCAAGTTGTCTTTTGGAGGGAAAAAATTCATGAGTCAAGAATTGGAGAAACTCCAAGAAGGGGGAAAAAGAAAGAGAAGAGAGAAAGAGAGAGTTAGTGAGGTAAGAGTTTCTTGAACCCTTGAAGTGTTCACAGAAATACACTTTTGCATGAAAGATGAGTTAAACTCTCATAGTTTTAAGTCAGATGAAGAAGGTAGATACAGAATAGATAGAAAAGAAAGAGAAGAAAAATTGTTAAAGACAAAGATCATTCAACTTGAATCCTATAACCGATAAGTTGACTAACCAATGATGCTCCCAGTAAAAGAAAAAGTTACCAATGAAACAAAAATTCCCTTCGTAATAACAATATAGAAAGAAATGATTCTATAAATGAAAGAGACTCGATAAAGCCAATGGGAAAAATTAAATCTCATTTGATGACGTGAATCCATACCGGATTAAAAATCAGCATTTGACTGAGAAGATGAACAGCTTCATGGGTTGCCTGTGGTGATAAAGTATATAATGCGCTAAGGGATGGAGCTTTGTAAGGTCTTCCTTGTATGTATTTAATAGCGCCATCACAAGCATATCTCATGTCTTCACATGTTGGTGTACCCAGCAGGCCAGTTATCAGATCAAGCTAAATTGTTCAAGTGCAAATGTCCAGGAAAATGAGGAAAGAAAAAAAAAGAAGACAAAAAAAGAGAAAAAAAATTAGTATCAATAAAATGAAACAGATGATATTTGGGACATAAACAAAAAGGAATCAAATGTTAAGCTTTTGTTGAAGCATTTCTGTAAATTTGGTAAAACCTGAAATTCAATTGTTACCAGAGAGGTGATAATTAGTTGCAAGTGTTTAACAATGAGTTAATTAGAATGAGAAAAGTAAGATCAAGGTAAAATTGTTAACTAGTTTCTACCTGGTTACACACTTTTTTTTACTGTTATTGCAAAATGTACATTCAATTGACTTGTTTCAAGAGGTTTGGTAAGGAGAAGATGGATCAAGATGATAGGAAGATGCAGAACATGTTCTGAAAAAGGCATGATTTTGTTCCGCACAATCGGTGTCCCACTTATTTCTAGTTAAACATCAATTATAACTGTATTTATTGTGCGTATATTTAAACATAAATGTAAAATGGAAAGAAGCTGAAGAGAGAAAGAAAAAAAATGTATAACTGAATAACTGGATAGTGAATGTGATGAAATGAATGAGTGAATCGCGTCAAAGATGATGATAATGATAATGGTAAGTAGTAACGAGGATGGAAAAGACTGAACAGTAAAAGATTGAGACTGGAAGGGATGAAGGCAGAAAATATTTCAAATTGTTGATGATTAAGCAATGACAGTAAAGGGTTGAAAATAATACGCTATTGAAATTTGCTTTTGCACGTTGACAATCAAAAATTTAAATAAAATTGGAAGCAACAATATCCTATTAACCTGAACGGATGGCATGAGGATTGAAGACAAAATTATGGGTCAGAAAAGGTTTCTTGCCAAATGTTGCCATTTTACCAAAATTGCTTTTGATTGCTATTTTGTGATAATTTATCTGACACTTTAAGACAATCCAGTAAAAAAATAAGGAATACAGTTTGCGAAGCTCAACTTGCACTTAACAGTTTGTTTCCATTGTTATCAGGTTTAACCATCAATTGTGATTTATCAACACATTAAATCAGTTGAACAATGTGTGTTGACTGATTGTTTGGGTTAAATATCATTTTGACAAATAATTAGACATTACCTGTTGAAGTGGAGTTTTAGCTTGAAAAAGTATTCTTCGCCCCAATAATTCGGCAAATATACAACCAACAGACCAAATGTCAATACTGAAGGTATAATGATTGGCACCAGTTAATAATTCGGGTGCTCGATAATATTGGGTGACAACTTCTTGTGTCATACGTTTAGATGCGTCCGTTTCATTTACCCGTGCCAGACCGAAATCACAAATCTTTGGTAATATTGAGAAGACAAAGTGATTTTCAAGTGACCCCATCAATGTCAAATGGTTTTTTGATTTGGTTGGATCAAAAGTATCATTTCAAAAATGAAATTGATGAGCCAAGTTGTGTTGATCATTTATGATGAGTTTTGGTTGATAATCATGATAACCAGTTGAAAAGGAGAGAAACATTTCAAGTATCAAATGGAGGTCAAATCGGAATGTTAAATGAAAGGTTAAGTCGGACGATTTTTATCAGAATGTAGAGAAGAAGAAGAAGAAAAAATCCAAGTTAAATGAGGTTTTCCGTGGTTATCAGGTAATGAAGATGAGCAAAGTGATTGAAAGATTTGTGGGTGAATAGCAATGTGTTGATGGTTTATCAGTTGGTAGCAAATAGACAAGTGTATTGAAGATCAGCATGGAGATCATGGTGGTGACGATACAATCATGATGGAGATGACGGTGTTGATAGTGAACATCAAGATGAAGCCATCAGCAAGGTGTGACACAATAAGGATGTAACAATGTAAGAGAAGAGAGAAAAGAAAATGGTTAATATTTTTCTTCTACTTGTTTTGAAAAGCATATCAAAAGATCTTCACTGAAATAAGGAATATAATTAATCAGGGTTAATTTATTGTAATTAAAAATGGTAATCAAATGTAAATTATTGTTGGCTATAATTGTCAATATAATGATAAGTTTGGAAACAGATATTAAAGTGCCTTTCAATCAAACCAATAGATCAATTGGGAAGCAGTTAAGGGATAGATAAATAAAGTAGATTCATTTACATCAATTTAAGGTTATCTGTTTATGTTTTGTTCAATCACCTACAACATCAATTAAGGTTAACAAGACAATTGTCAATAAATTGTCAATAAATTGTCATAATAATGGGCTAAATCCGTGTAAATATACAATTAACTTTTTAAGGTCTGAAAAATCAATCAAAACATATGGAGTTGGCCTGATGTTACAATAGTCATTGGACATTGGATCACAGTAGTTGGTGACAACTTGTGTCTACTTGAAGTAGAAAGAGATATTTATGCTTCTTCAATTGGCGAAAGAAAATAGAAAGAGGTTTAAGCATCAAGAAAAGGGTTATGATAACAATTAAAATGGCAAAATGCATCTTCCTGTAAGTAAAGATCAATAATATTTGGGGATTGCTGTTACAATTTTTATGGGTCTTATTGAAGCATAAAAATCAGGTTAACCTACTAAAAATGATGATGATTATCATCCTAATGATGAATGATGGAAGATGAAAGGTGAAAAGTTGGCCAAAAAGCAGAGAAAGTCTTGTCAGAAAAGGAAACAAATCGACAAAATCGACATCAACTCTACCTTAAACTCGCAGGAAATTATTAAAATAATGATGAAATGAATTACCCAACCTTAAAAGCTAATGATAACTAATTTTAATCTGTTTATACCTTTCTCCATTGCTTGGGTAAATGGATTGAAAATATGCAAAATAACTGAAAAACATTCGGAATACTCGGACTAATGTTGACTAAATGTCCATTATATGTTCATTTAAGTTTCAAGTTGGACCAATTTTCAATGTTGAAACGCTTCTTCGATATTTGTATCGATGAGAATCAACAAGATGTAATTTCAATGTTTGGGTTTTTGAAGAAAGTCAACTGATTGTAAATAGATTTGGTTGATGAATGTTTCTTGTGTTGATGTTGTTTGATAACAAAGTTGAACCTTAAGTTAAATTAGCAAATTAAACATGATCATGAGCAAATAGATTGACTCTGATTGATTAGGGTTCCTCATTTCATGTTAACGGATCATGTGATAATGTGAATGATAAAAAGGATCATACTTTGAGCAAACAGTTACTGTTGACCAGGAGATTGCCAGGTTTTATATCCCGATGCAGTATATTGGCAGAATGGAGGTATCGAAGACCTCGAAGTATCTGGTAAAGAAAAACTTTGACATGATCCGAGGTGAGAGGTTGAGATGAGACTATGATTTTGTGCAGATCACTTTGCATTAACTCTGTAATCACATAACTGTTGATAAGAAAAAATAATTAGAACTAGAAAAAGAAGGAAAAAAAGAAAAGTTGCAATAAAAAAAAGATTGAATCTAACACCATTAGAGACAACTCTTTTTCTTGCTTACAGATTATCAATAATTTTTCAATTCTGATACTTACACTTCTTGGAAGAAGTCGATATGTGGTGGCTGAAGAAAATCTAATGCTGATAAAACCTGGAATAGAAAAAGAAGGAAAAAAAGAAGATAATGTTGATAACAAAAAAAAACTGTTGGTTACATATTCACTGTTCATTCTCATTGCCAACAAGTTCAATTGGGATGTAAGTTTGAGTCAAAGTGGGATGAAAAGGGATAATTTTGATAAGTTAGTATCAACAATTAGATCATGTAATTCCCAATGAAATACTGGGAAAAGGTTTGAGAAAGATGTTCCTGAGTTCCATGAAAGATGAAAAATATGATTCAATGTTGATATTTAATGTTAGATTTACCAATCATATCGTATACTTGAAATATACATTTTTAAAGTGCAAAGTGAAAATAATGGTTGAGCAAGTGATGAAAAAAAAGACTGATCATCTATGCCAAGGTGAGGACACAGATAATTCATGAAACCGTGATATTAATGAGCTTTATATCCTTGAAAGTGTTGATGAACAGTTTACAAAGAGCTTTTGATTGGGTCAAATTTCAATCAATATTTCGTGTCCAATTTAATTGCGACTGATTAAGATTGTAAAAGGGTTTGGACAATTTTTCACAGCAAAAGTTACAAATAAGGAAACGTGATTGAAAAGGTGATCAACATCAATCAAGTTTATCAGAAAATGTGAATTTAAATGTTTAACTGCAATTGGAAACAATTGTCCAAATTAATAAATCGTGTCAATTTGTATTACAATTACTAATTACTAATGGAAAGAAACAATGATTGTTACTTAATAATTACAAAATGCCATAAGCATGAGAGCAACAATAAAGTTGAAAGGGAATACATTTTTGCTTTTTTTTGGGTTTTTCATT
Organism: Tetranychus urticae; assembly: GCF_039701765.1. Lineage (NCBI taxonomy): Eukaryota > Metazoa > Arthropoda > Arachnida > Trombidiformes > Tetranychidae > Tetranychus > Tetranychus urticae. Next base: position 14,059,977 of record NC_142958.1, on the reverse strand, counting down.
TTCCTTAAAATGAAAAACTGGTAACAAAAATGGGTTTATCACCAAAATGATTTAGATTGTTATCAAGTTGCCGTTGAAACAATGAGCTGGTTAAACACAAGAGCAATTAAACAATTTGCAAATTAAAAATTAAACTCTCTTCATCATTTTGATGAAATACAATTTGTCAAGGTTAGTTGTTGATTGCAAACTGGTAGAGACAATCAAATTGTAAGAATTAGCTAACGAATGATACAGATTAAGACTGAGAAACGATAGGAATGAAACAATGATAACAATAAGCTTAGAGTAAAGAAATGAACAAAAAATGAACAAAATACCAACAAGGAAAGTGCCGTAAAGCTTGAACATGTGAATGAAAAAAAGCACGCAATTAGAGCACTTGAGAGTCCAGTTGTTGCTCTTGTAATTGGCAAACAATTGAATTGAGTAAATGTCCAATTCACAAATACATGATTGTCTTTGACTATTGCAACAGTGATTGTTGGTACAACAGGTGACATTGAAATTGACACTTCGTAAAAATGTCAACTCTATTATTAGGTTAGAAATGAATGCAACAAAGAGATAGGGGGAGAAACCTAAAAGTGACCAAATGATTTTTGGGCCTGCCTTTTGATTAAAACCTAATCTCAATCTGATATATATAAGAAAGTTTCACGGATCTTATCTAGTATCAGTTTCCAATTGATTTGAGTAACAGTAACAACAAGAATCTGATTAATCTGGTGTTCAGTCACGTTTTAAAAGAGAAATAGTTTTCAACAGATTTTTTCTTCTTCTTCTTAAAAACTTGTGTTCATCACGGTGATAGTGTTGGTGTCAATTTAAGGAGTAGCCAATCATGGCCTGGATCAATCAATCGTTAATCAATGGTGTGTTTCATACTGCACTGGCAGTCAATTTACTGTTAACCCTGATTAGTAGTAATGTTGGCACTCTGGATCCTAGTGACAATGAGGTGACCAATGAAGTAAATGATTTACAAGTGGCTGAAACAATTCCTGGTAAAGCGTATTCGGCAGACTCTCTGGATGAGGGTCACCATGAGTCTGGTGGTAAACTTCACTATCAATCTCATCATGGAGAAAAGCAAGCTGGCCATGGACATTCAGAGGATTTCCGGGAAGCAGGTCATTTGAAGAAAGGTAAGGGAGGTCATCGGTTCCATGATGTTGGTTCACACCACAAGGAAGCCGGATCGGCAGTAGGTCATGTTGACTCTAAAGCTCATAAAGAGCATAAAAAAGTTTTGAAGCACAGTTGGGACCGAGGAGGTGGGTTTGTCAAGAAATGGCACTGGGACAAAGGTGCTCATCTTGAAAAGGAGCATTCAGATGCTTCAAAGAAACATTTGGCCCATAAAAAGCATCACCATCATAAAGAGGCAGGAAAACGGAGCAAAGGAAAGAAAGCAGATCATCAACACCACAAAGAGGTAAGAGATTAAAATTGATCATTTCTCATGATTCAAATTCAATGGAAAAAAACACAAAAAAAAGAAATGAAAATTGATCGCTAATGTGAAACATTTTCAACATTTTTTTCAGGCTCACAAAAAGGAACACCATAAAGCTTCTCATGGACAGCAAAAGAAACTGCAAAGTGGACAGTTCAAGGAATCGGCTCACCATGAGAAAGACTCAAAAAGGAAACATGAAAGTTCAGCTGATGAAGGACGTAAATGGTCTGGATGGGGATCGGGTGGATATGATTCAGGTTGGGATGGACCTGCCGGTGGAGGTTATTCTGGATGGTCATCACCAATGTATGGTAAACACGGTTCTGGTTGGTCTGGAATTAGAAAATATCTCAAGCCTACTTTTGATGGGTTAAATGAATTTGCTGGAGGCGGATTGGATACTTTTGCCTCATCTCATCGGTACCAAGTGAGCAAGGAAAAACCTTCATCACCTATGATTATAGCAAATGAATCTCAAAAGCCAACCAAATCAACTCTCATTCAAACAATTTACCCTAAAAACTGGAAATATGGACACATCTTTGGAACTGGGTTAAACTTTTTACTGCCAAGATCGGAATATTGATTAACATCATTAACTTGCCATAAGAAATTAATTTTTCTAATCCATTTAAAGTACATAGATATAAATATATAAATATTAGTATATATTGTTAATAGCAATAATTATATATAATAATAATTAATCACCTTAATCAAGACATGGATTGTAATAATAATAATAATAAAGTTTACTCGGATTGTATAATATATATTGGGTTAATGTAAATCAACTGTCAATAGCAAACAAAAACATGTAATGATTAAAATTGAATTTACTATAAAGTACCATAAATATTTGCTAATAGTAAAATTTGAGTGTCAAAAAAGAGAAAGAGAAACGGTCAAAATTGTTTGCCTCTTTCTTCTCTCTGTCTATTTCTCTGTCTTTTTAAAATAAGTTTTTCTATTTCTTAACAATGGTAAGAAGGGCCAACAAAACACTTTGTCAAGGTTAGAGGATACTTTTTTCCTTAGCTGGTTTTTTGAGAAGAGGAAGACTGACATTTTTAGGCTGGGAAACTGAGGTTAATGAATGTAACTGGTGCTTCGTCCATTGCCACCTTTACCAAGATATCTGCCAACAGACCAATTGATATTATTGTTTGTCTTTAACCTTACCATTATTAAGTGTAGGGAATTTTTTTACTTACTCTCACTCATGTCATTCATGTTAAACATTAATCAAGTTAAAATGATTGCATATTTAACCCTGAATAATGAAATTAAAGAATAAAAAATCTAAAGACTTTTGATAAATGGTAAACATGACTTGAAATGATGAAAGAAAAACATACTTTGAGAAAATGTTAAACATTGCTTGGAAAGGTCATTTTGTGACCATTTTATATCAAACAGTGTTTAACCAAATTTGCGTGTTAAATAAATTTACTGGTAATCGATTGAAATGGTGAAAGTATGAAGAAAAGGAAAAAGGATGAAAAACGATTTGTGATGAATGAGAAAGATGAGTGAAACAAAAACTGTGTGAGTGAAAGACAGGATAAAGACCCTTATTATCAACAAGCATTGGCAACCCAAAATAGGCAAAAGTTCCCATTGACAGAAACCATTAGAGTGAACAGTGAACTTTGTGACAAAAATATGGTTAGTTTTGGGTTTAAACTTACATTCTCATGTTTGAAGAAGAGAAGCATTTTAATCTCTCTATAGACACGGATGCTGGACAATATATTTTGGAAGACATTGGGCATTTTCTTGAGAGCCACTCTCTTGCCATCGCGAGGATCGGTTACTGCCCAAACTACACCAAATGCACCATAACCGATTGGCCGATCGGGAACTACATCTTGTTGTAAACCAGTTGAAGAGATACGAGACATTTTACGAGACAATAATAAAAACGGACAATTAGATCCATCCTGTGGTTGCTGTTGTTGTCCATTAATGCAGTTGTTAATTAATGAATGATTGTAGAGGGACTGCATATATATGGGGACTGTGTATTCATGTAAAAACAAATCAACAATCAAGCAACCTACAAACTAAACACAAACTGACAAATAACAACTGATAAAGAGATCATCATTTTTCTCAATCTGATGGAACCAGCAACCAGCAACCATGGCAACCTTTATTGGTTGCACTGGCTTTACTGACATCTATTAGAGTTAAAAACTTTTAAACATTTGGTATTAACATTTTTTTATTATTAACATTCTGAAACTTTGAATATTGAATTTGATTTAATTTACCAAATATTAAAATTATAAAATCAAGTTTTAAATGAAGACAAGTCTCATTGTTATACCGACACTTTTTTCAGTCGTTTTACAGCCAATTCTTAGATCATCAACTTTTATTAACAGTAATCTGTAATGGTAAAAATTAATCCATTTAAAAAATGTATCTGACCATATGACTTTATTAAGTCAGGTCTTGATTTTTGTGAAGCTTTTTATACAATAATTATAAATAATTTTATGTCATCAGGTATTTTAAACAGCCTCGATGATTCGCTTTCAAATTTACGCTCTCCAGTTGGAATAATTTTTCTTTAGTCATCGAGATCATATTTTTAAATAACCATTATGTAGCTTTCAATTTATCTGATCTCGTGAATCACAATTAAATTTGAAATAAAGCAAAAAATTATTCCAGATATAATTGGGTTTCATTGAGGTTTGTGGTTGTGTAAATGTCCGAAGAATTATTAGGCACAATAACCTCCGCACCAACCAGTAGACGCTGGCTCTTCTTCCTCTAGGTTGATATTTCGCTTTCGTCTCACTTCTTCCCATAAACCAGGAGTTTGTAGTATTTTCTCGACCAGCTCTTCGAATGCTGTTTTTACTCCTTCTTTGGTTCGAGCACTTGCTTCAATAAACAAGGTTGAATGTTTTCGTGCCCATTTCAAACCTTCTTCACGGGAAACTTCACGATTTTCTTTGTCGATTTTATTTCCAACAACCATCTTAATCATATTTTCTCGAGTAGAGTAGACTTCCAGTTCATTAAACCAACTTTCCAATTTCATAAAAGTTTCTCTTTTGGTTACATCGTAAACTAGAATTGCTCCATGAGCTCCTCGATAGAAACTTGGCGTTAATGATCGGAATCTTTCTGATCCAGCAGTATCCCAAATAGCAAGCTTAACATTTACTCCGTCTACGTCAAGATATGCAGACTTGAAATCAATTCCTACAAGAAAAAATTAGATAACATTAATTTGTTGAAGTTAATCAAGGTAAAGACGTGAGCAACCAATAAACGGCCTTAACACAATAAAATGGAATGGTAGAAAAGTTTATAATATTCAAAATAATATCAATGTTAAATGAATCTGATTGAGAGCCATGAGACTTTTATGCAAAGGCCTATGTGCATAAATTAAATTTGCTTACCTATTGTAGCAGGAACTTCGTTGTGAAACGTGTCATCAGTGAACCGCAACAACAGACTAAAGACATAATATCACCATAAAATGATATCAAAATACAAGAAAATAAAAAACAAACAAACAATTTAGATCTTATAAAAAAAATATTAGTCATCCACACGATAAGTGAATAGCAAAATTTCTTACCTTGATTTTCCAACATCACTCTCACCAACAATTAAGATTTTAAGAACTGTCAAAAAATCTTTATCTCCGTCAGCCATATCTTATTATGTTATAATTAGAATAAAACAATTGAAATGTAATTAAATGACAAAATAAAACGAATAAACCAGCCAATAACAATAATTAGAATTGAACATAACCAGTGTTGAAAAATGACAATGTATCTAACATAAACAAAAACAACTCAAGGGACTGTTACATAATAACAATTTGAACTAGCAAGTCTATCAGATACAAAGATTACAACTCTTTGATCAGATGATTGATCATTTCATATTCAATTGAAAATAATCAAATTATCAAAGATATTCTTTACTCCGATTAAATTAATCAACTCCTTGTGAAATTTAGTTACATTGTAATGTTTAAATTTGACCAGTTTAAATTTCTAGCCTTCAATTCATTAAAAACTCTGTTCTTAAACCCAAAATTGTACAATTAATCCAAACCTTCAACTGTTTCTTACAAATCCTCCAACAAATTAAAGACTATAATATCAAGAATCAAGATCAGTGCAATAATATTATATAATTAGAAACCAATTATACCGAAATGCCTGAAAAACCTAATCGTCAAGTTCAATACCAAACGCTGGTTCAAGGGAAAAGATGTTTAAAAATTGAAGCAAATGTAATTATCTGGTCAACTTTTCACCAATAAACCCTGGTTCGCTCATTAATTATATTTCATGATCTATAAAGTCGGAAGTAAATATAAAATATACAGAAAGAGAAGAAAAAGATAATTTTTTCTAGGAATAATATGAATAGAGTTTCAAATTGATTATCTAGGAAGGAGTCAAAAAGTTTATTTCATTCACATTATCTGTTTATTAGGTAACTTCAGTTGTTCATGGGATCATCAGAAAAGGTCATTGGCCTTTCATCAAAGTAAATACATTTTCTACTACTGATCAAAAGGGTGAATCAATTCGATTATGCAGATTGGTAGAGACCAAGCAATGGAAAGGCAAAATTACCTGTGGAAAAGGTTAACCCAATAAACGGGGAACAGGAGGAGGAATGATGATGATGATGATAATATTCGTGACTGAAGCTTACAATTTTTATAATTGAAGAAAAGGACGATTACATGATGAGAAGAAAGAGGAAAGAGAGAGAAAGTACAGGACGAATAAACAAAAATCACTATTAATATCTATGGTTACATCGAGTAACAACAGTAGCTTCTCAATGAGTTGAACCATCATCTGGTGTCACTTTCAGTTCTCCCAACTTTTTTCTCTTTCGATTCTGACTTTTCATTTTGATCTTCTTCAGTTGATTAAAACTTTAAATTAGATTAACATCACACACAAATAAAGGTTTTTCAATGTTTTTAGAAAGTCTTTTTTCTTCTTCATTCAGTTTGGTGAAACTTTAGTTAACCCATTGAACGAGTATCAAAGTTTAACACCTCATCATTGCCAACAAATTCATCCTTAATTATATGCTTTCCAATTTGGCTGCTCTTTGATTATAAAGTTGAACTTAAACGCGTACAGAAATTGAACTTAAACTTTCTATTGTGATTTGCAACCGTCTTTTACTGTAATCGTTGAAATGTGATTTATTGCTCCATTTTCAATAATAAACACCAATGAAACATCCAAAGGTAAAGTCGATTTTGTCGTTAAACTCATTTTTAAACCATTCTTAAACTGAAGCTATTAAAACCTGTGGGTTTAAATTTGTGTATAACATCAATGCTAATTTTGAGATATAATTGGGTCATGTTACAGAAAAACTTAGTCCCTGTGCTATCGAATAATGTAAATTAACTAAAAATACTAGATTCTAATCATTTGTCCATAAATTTTAGCCTACAGGTTATACTAGATTAAAAGTTGATTAGCCGCTATTTGCTTTCGAAGCTAATTTTCAGTATTGTGTGATTTTGAGATACTATGCTATCAATTATCATTTTAAAGTAACGATGCTGGAACTGTGTTTATTCAGTGATTTCAGAATGGAAAGATCTGCTCCACGAAAAGAAAAGGTTTACTCGTCTTTCTCATTTAATGAGAAGACTCGTCATAATGGTGTTACTTTCTTGCTTTATTATTTTAAAAAGAAGAGACTTTCTTGGTCAAACAAGTTTCGAATTGCTTGTGAAGACAAAGAAATCTGTGAACTAAACTTTCACCTTTGTTTTCGAATAGCTATTGAGAAATGGCTTGAAGTCTTGTAGATAAGAGAACTGGTCTCTTATTTGGCTAAAAAGGACTCTTTTAGTTAAACAATAAAACTGGAAAGTAACAGCTTAGCGACGAGTTTTCTTATTGAATAAGCTTTGGTCTTATCCTTTTGAAATCACTGTGAATCAACTGTCGGTAATGTCTGAATTAATTAGCTGCAGTAAACAACCTGTTGATAGTTTTCCCATTTCAGTTTTAACTTTCATAGTCTAATCCATTCTTGGTCACATAGGTTTTCACTTTGCACCCAATTGACCAGACAATCAGGGATCCTCGATGGGAACCAAGTGCTGCTCGCTCAACCGATTATCCAGTTAACATTGAAAATGGAAAATTTGTTCCTCATTATATCCCTCCAATTGCATACTTTTATCCTACTTCAGCTGATTTTACTCCAGAGGAGCTTCAAGAATCACAATTAAGCTTGAGAGAGGCGATTCTCAAAGAACGCTTATCTAAAAGCTATAGATCTCCAGACACCAAATCAGTCCATAAACCAACCGATCTCTTCTTTTTAATCCTTCTTGTCCTGTTTTTTGGCTTTTTGGTAAGCTTTTCCATCAAATTTTTAACTTTTATCACAACGAACAATGTTGAGTATTAAGTGATTCACCTAACTCGAGCTCAACAACTTGTACCTTTGCTTTTGTCCACTCAATAGTCACTTTGAGGCGAAAGTTAAATTTCGTTTGAAAATGCACCAGCACATTTCAACCAGTGACTGTTGGGTTGTTTCACTCTCTTTGTTGTCCAGACAGATATTTAATTTCAATTTATCTCCGTATTCATGACAGGGTTACTTGTTATTTGAGGCAATTGTGATCAAACATTCAAATCCAAATTTAATATTGCACGGCTATGATAACTGGGGCAACATCTGTGGCCAAAAGAACCGTCCTCTTGATAATGTACCTTACTCAGGACAAGATATGTTCCGTAAGCCTTATCTTTTAATTTATTTTGGAACCAATCGAACAACTCGAAGAATTTGTGTTGAAAATTGTAATGAAGCCATTTTCATGTAAGTCTTTCCAATTCGCATAAACATTGGATACTTTTCCTCTAATCTGAGCGAACCTAGAAGCAAATAGATTCAACACATTTGTTAATTAATCTTCATTTTTCTTGCAATTTAAAAGTAAAACAACATTTAACCGATGCTTACCTCGTCGAGTGGGACTTGAAAACTTGGCCAGTACAGTTAATTATACCAGAGGAATAATCGATTCCATATCATCGGATATAATTTTGTGTTTCAAAGAGCTTGTTTACCTCTTCATTGTTTCCTTTGTTTTTGCTTTACTCCTGGTTATTTTGATAAGGTTTATGGCAAGTTTAATCATTTGGTTTACGTTGATCATTTTAAGCATTGCTTTAATAACTGGAACAACTCATATTTGGTAATTAACTTTAATTAATTAATTTAAAAAAGTGTCACTTATAAAGAAACTGTTTTTGTTTTAACGATTTTTTAGGCTTTATTGGGGAGATTTGAAATTCACAAATAACTCAACCGCCAATATTACTCAACCTAACCTTATCTCAGACTCTGAGCCAGACAAAGCTGAAAGATGGCTTGTTTACTGTATTGGAGCAACCGTTTTTACTGTGAGTAAACATTTTACCAGATTTTATTTTGATTATTTTTATTGTTTAAATAGATTAACTCAACCATAAATTGTCCAAATTTAGCATTGAAAATTTCAAGTTTTACTGAAAATGATTCCATTCTAAAATTGGAACAAGCTTATGAAATGAAATGCTAAATCTATTTTTTTACTTAAAAATGCCTTTTTGTTTGCTTTTTTGCTTTTCGATATTTTTATCAGACGATATTTCTTCTGGTTCTTCTGGTCATGCGAAAACGGATTCAATTGGTTTGTCTATTGTTCAAAGAAGCTGGTAAAGCCATTGGTTCAATGCCTCTTCTACTGTTGCAACCAATATTGGTAAGTCCAGTTATTAGCCATGTTTTTGCATAGGCAAACAATTTTGCATAAAATCTTGAATGTTGCTATTAATGAACCTAATTACTCCACTTGAATGATATTTTCAGCAAGAATGGTTACATATCTCTATTAGTGAACACCTAGAAATTGATATTGAATCTTATTGAACCAAAATGTTGTGTATTAACCCTCACCAAGAGTCATTATTACCTAAAAATGATTGAAAAGAAGAGAAAGAATCATGTCATAGAAAATGAGTTTTGAATAAAAAAACTTCGTACATTTGTAAAAGTCAATACATTCGGAAACAAGAATGTAAACAATTGGTCGCTTTTGTTCGCATTATTGATATTTCCAAATGTATTGATATTCAAAGAAAGTTTTCTTGAGTCCAAACTCATTTTCCTGACTTCATGATCAAATTTTTCTTCGCACAATCATTTCAGATTGTCAAAACTTGCACTAAACATGTATTAGATCACAATTGCTAATAAACTACAATGTTAGAATGTTAGAATCTACAAGAAACTCAACCGAAAACTGAAATCGGTCTAATGTTAAATCTGGTCTCTTGTCTGAACCAGTTTTTCATTTAGAGCAAATAAAGCTGAAAATTAACATTCAAGTGATGAGCCTTATCATTAACTGAGAAAGCCTTTGCCTTTTGGGAACTATTTCAATAATTCATTTTCAATATTCCATATTTCTTAAGAACTACTAGAATTTTTAAGATGTTAAAGTTCTGATACCAAAGTTGATATGATAGCTTTATTCAGTTATTATCTGTTTAGGTGTTCTTTAAATTACTGTTTCCGATGAGTGTAAATTCTTGTTCATCGTCATCAGATTTTTTATTCTGAGCCATTTATCCTAAGGTTTCTGTTTCTGCATCATTGTTTTCAATCTTAATTCAGTTATATTAATGTGATATCACTAATATTTCATTCTAATCCATAATTTTTATCGCAGACATTAATTATCTTATGTGGACTCGGATTTCTTTGGTTTATTGGGACTCTTTATCTAATGTCAAATCGTATACCCATGGTTGATCCTGAATCTGGTTTTGTTGTCTACGGATTCGAACCACTTTACTCAGTAAGTTTTTATCCAATCATCCAGTTTTACTTTACACTTTATCCACGAGTCTTGAACTTTAATTCAACCTGCAAACAGTTATCATGCAAATTATACATTAAAAACATTGACAATCATTAAACGAAGGTTTCAATGAAAAATATCAAATGAAAGTTCAATGATCTCGAGATTCACATAGATACATATGTATTTACCTAGCATTCTGTTATTCGATTATGTTGATTACATTTTTTCATTTTCATATTGCTATTAGTATGTTAAATGGATCAATATATTTGCCATTCTTTGGTTAATCTATTTTGTAACTGCCTGCCAACATTATGTTATTGCTGGTTCCGTTTCCAAATGGTTCTTTCAAAGGTAAAACCGATTTCACCTGAAAATTTTCTCTAAAATTTATCCTTTTTTCCACATTTACAGGGACAAAAGTCAACTCAACTACCCGATATTTCGCAGTATGCTTGAACTGATAAAATATCATCTTGGATCGATTGCTCTTGGATCTCTTCTCGTTGTTGGAATGAAAATTATTAGATTGTTGTTTAAGAAAATCGAGACTCTGTAAGTGTCATCCATCCTAATTATTCAGTTATATTTATCAGTATCTTTTTTTTTATTCAGAACCAATCGTACAAAGGATTCCCTTGGATGTATGAATAAATTCTGTTACTTCTTTTTCTGGATTTTTGAAAAGTTCCTGATTTACATCAACAAAAATGCTTACATTGTCATGGGTTGGTTCAAGTTTTACGTTTTAATAAGCTTTTAATGTTTTTTGGTGTCTAATGTTTTATCTTTTTTTGCAGCAATTCATGGTTACTCATTTTCAACTTCAGCCAAAAGAGCATTTTCCATTTTATCATCAAATACTCTTAAAATTGCGACCATCAATTCAATTGGAGATTTCCTTCTTCTTCTGGGCAAACTATCGGTCATTTCATTGACACTCATTGTAGGCACTGAATTAACCAAGGAAAAAATGGACAAACTCAACCATCCTTGGTCACCTTTACTCGTTTCAGCAATTTTTGCCTATTTCATTTCACACTGTTTCCTCGCGGTCTATGAGGTAAAATTAGACAAAAGTATTTCCAAAATACATTAACATCTTTTAGAGCAATTGTAATACATAATTTTATTTTTAACTAAACTATTTATGGACTAATATCAATTTTCCGAGCTCTTGTTATAAAACCAGCAATCGATTCTCCCTCTGCTTCAATTAATAAGCTGCTACATAGTGATAGATTCAATTCATCTCAGAAATTTGTTTGAATTTTAATGATACATTCGTTCATTAGCAATCTCCATGTTTTCAAGCTCTGTTTTTATTGAAGTATATCATGATATTTACTTGTTTTTTTATTTCTCTTTATTCATTTAGATGACCATTGATACGTTATTCATCTGTTTTTGTGAAGAAACATCCAATGAAAGTGAAACCTCAATTGAATATGGAAATGGCGATTTTAGATACGAACGCAAAAGATCACTAATGTAAATGGAAACTGTAGCACTTCAGCAACAATTCAGCTCAAATGGATTTCAATCTGTTATTAGTTTCTCCTTTTTACCGTTTTATACCCATTTTTATATCTCTTTTGCATTTTGCCATTTGTATTCCAATTGTTTCATCAAAGTATATGCAAAAAATTTAAATTGTTTCCCTGTAAAATCATGTAAATAGTGATGGCAATAATTCAATCCCAAAGACTTTATTAAAAGCGAAAGTTAAATGTCAACAAATTTTTTCTTTTTTCATTACAATAATTTTGTTGTGAATTGATTGGGAGGAAAAAATTAGCAAATGTTTCTATTTTGTAAATTTGATATCAGAAATATTATTAATATTTACATTTGCTTGTTTCTTTTACCTCATGTTTTATAATAATAACTTTGGTTATACAAAAATATGGACATTAAAAGTGATAAGGAAGTCATCAAAAGCCATCAATATTGATTGAAATACATTATGAATTGATAAAGGTAATTCATTTTTAGCCAGTGTAAAATATATACTCATCTAGAAATGGATTGTTTGGTGGGTCATTCATACAACTCATGGATCGATACAGAGGCGATGATAACAAAGAAGACAATAAACGTTGAAATGATAGTTTACTCATTACATAAATAAATATATCAGTTACTCATCTTTGTATCTCATTTTTTTCAATACTTTCATCGACATGAATTTCTGATTTCGTTTTGCAGGACAATGAACCTTTCTCTTCAATTAATTTTAGGCATAAATTATTTAGGAAAAGATTAGTATTGAACTTTCAAAGAAATCAATTATTTTGGTTTCGATTTGATTCATTGTCAAATAATTTACTCATCAATAGCAAATTAATTATAAAGCAAGTTAATTAGACACCAATAGCAGTACTATTAACGCCAATAAAGATCCCAACACTCTTCATGACAATTGTACTTCTCGTCTGTTACCAGTATTTTTATGGCAAGAAAGTTGGTTTGTGGTTTGTATGGATATTAAACCTGAGTCCCTTAGTGCGATTTAAAAGTTTCTCTGATCAACAGTTTTCGAAAAAATCGAGGTCGAATTTAAAACTTAGATCGACTTTTGTACAGTTATGGATGCAGATTTTCTTATTAAACTTGTTAACATGATGAAGCATTTGATGTTCAATCAGAAAATAAACTTATTTTGAGGAATAAAACTTTCCGTTTTCTGTAAAACAAATATGTTCGATTTTTAGGTAAGCTTCCGCCATTCTGTGACCGTAAGAGTTAGAGAGCTGAAACTTCTTATCTGTGCATAAAAATTGTTGGATCGATTCATGGACCGAATACGCTTTTAAACTTATCGACAGTTCTCTTGATTTTGGCCATTGATCTTAAAACTTTGAGCTTCGATATTTCGAGAATAGTGGCACCTACAGGCGTCATTCTTTCACTAATTTAATCCTAAGCTAATTGTTAATTCAATTCGATTTACTAACTCTCCATTAGCGCATTTGGGTCATGATTTTTGGGTTTTAAATGAGCGAGAAACAGCTTATTCAACAAAACAAACTCATCTCAACCCATTTCCTGGTTAATAAACCAATTTGCTGTTTAAACTTACAACTGCAATGCAAAGATCACTGCCAAAGGCTCAAACATTTGAGCTAAGAGTTGAGACTCGGTAGGTTTGTAGGGACATGAAACCTAAATCCTTTTGTCCGATTCAAAGGCTTCTCCGATCAACAGTTCTCGAAAAAATCGAGGTGAAAGTACAAACTTCGATCGCCTTTTGTACAGTTATGGAATTAGATTTATTCATGAAACTCATGTTGTTAATAAAGCTTTTAATTGTCAATCAGAAAATGTACTTATTTAGCGAAATAAAACTTTCCATTTTCTGTAAAAACGATGATTTCGATTTTCATTTAAACCGAAATTTTCCTGTGACCAAAATAGTTAGCAAGCTGAAACTTCTCATCTGCTCATAAAATTATTTGTTCACGACATAGATTGAATATTTTTCTTAATTTAATAACAGTTCTCTTGATTTTGGCCATTGGACTAAAAAACTTTGAACGTCAAAATTTCGAGAATGGCAAAGCCTACAGTCCTCAGACTTTGACCAAACATTAGTTTGCATTATGGGCTAAAAATGATAAGACTAGATGCTGAATAAAATCTGTGCTCATACATTTAATAATGAATATCCTTGTTACACATAAGATTTGTGTTTTAACTTTATAAATCAAGTTTAAAATCTGGTAACAAACGTAATACAATGCTCTAACGTTTTTGTGGGATTTTGAATAATTTAATGTTTCGCCATATTATAGTCCAAGATAAAATCTAATGTTTAGTCAAAGTTTGATGATTGTAGGCTGGGCCATTCTCGAAATATTGAGGTTCAAAGTTTTTTAGGCCAATGGCCAAAATCAAGAGAACTGAACAAAAGTTGAAAAAAGTATTCAATACACGTCGTTACCTAACAATTTTTATGTAAGGAGAATAAGTCTCAGCTTGCTTACTCTTTTGGTCACAAGAAAAGGTCGGTTTCAATGAAAATCGAAGTTATCGTTTTTACAGAAAACGGAAAGTTTTATTTCCCAAAATAAGTACATTTTATGATTGACAATCATAAGCTTCATCAACAAAATGAGTTTAATGAGAAAATTTGCTTCGCTAGCTGAGCAAAAGGCGGTCAAAGTTTAAACTTTCACCTCGATTTATTCGAGAACTGTGGGTCAGAGAAACTTTTGAATCGGACAAAAGGATTCAGGTTTCATGTCCCTACAAACCAGACTAGTTTTCACTTGAAAGAAATTAATTTTTACCCTCTTTTTGCCCATTAATATTTCGGTTTGAGTCAATTTGTGCATAAATGAAAGATGTAATTTTAAGTTATTGATGAAGAGCTGTTACCAAAAAGACACAACAAACACAATTGTGAGATTTATCCACAAATTGACTCTAATTGAAATATTAATGACCAAAAAGAGGGTTAAAATCAATTTCTTTCGAATTTAGATTAAACTGGATTGTTGAGATTGATAAACTGAATCCATTGGTACTATTTAATTATTCATCCGATGAACAGTTTTCTAGAAAATCGAGGTCAAAAATAAAACTTCGATCGACTTTTGCTCAGCTATGGAATTACCTACATCAATAAAACTCATTTTGCTGATGAAACTTTTGATTGTCAATCAGAAAATGTACTTATTTCGCGAAATAAAACTTTCCATTTTATGTAAAACACATAAGTTCGATTTTCATTTAAACCGACTTTTTTCTGTGACCATCGGAGTTAGCAAGCTGGAACTTCTTATCTATCTATAAAATTCATTTGTACACATCAGAAATTAAATACTTTTTCCAATTTATGTTCAGTTCTCTATATTTTGGCCATTAACCCGAAAACTTTGAACCTGAATAGTTCGAGAATGGTTTAGTCATCAATCACCAAACTTTAACCAAGCATTAGATTTTAGCATGGGTTTGAATATATTGAAATATTAAATTATTGAAAATTAAAGACAAAAAAGTTAGAGCTTTGATTACTATTGATACCAGATTTTAAACTTGATTTATAAAGTTCAAACACAAATCTTATGCGTTAGAAGAATATTCATTATTAAATGAATAACCACAGATTTTATTCAGCATTTAGTCATATTTTATGTTAGCCCATAATGCAATCTAATGTTTGGTCAAAGTTTCAAGATTGTAGGTTATGCCATTCTCGAAATATCGAGGCTCAGAGTATTTGGGTTAATGTCCAAAATCAAGAGAACTATTAATGAATTGAAAAAAGTATTTAATTCAGGATGTGAACAAATAAATTTTATGAACAGAAGAGAAGTTTCAGCTTGCTAACTCTTTCTATTACAGAATGGCGGAGGTTGAAATAAAAATCGAATTTATGTGTTTTACAGAAAACGGAAAGTTTTATTTCGCGAAATAAGTACATTTTCTGATTGACAATCAAAAGCTTCATCAGCAAAATGAGTTTCATGAAAAAATCTTCTTCTAAAGCTGAGCAAAAGTCGATCGAAGTTTCATTTTTGACCTCGATTTTCTAGAAAATTGTTCATCGGGTGAATAATTAAATAGTACCAATGGATTCAGTTTTTCAATCTCAACAATCCAGCTTAATCTAAATTTGAAAGAAATTAATTTTAACCCTCTTTTTGCTCATTAATATTTCAATTAGAGTCAATTTGTGGATAAATCTCACAATTGTGTTAGTTGTGTCTTTTTAGTAAAAACTCTTGGTCAGTAACTGTTGTAGTTGTCAATCAACAACAGCATAATAGCGAAGCTGTTTCTTCCACCTCCAATCTTCAACATCGGAAACATTGGCTACTTTAAAAGGTAATTAAGTCAGTCAACTGTCGAGCTAAATCATTATGAAGTATCTTTAAACGACTTCGTCTAATGCGTCTTCTGTTGATGCTGTCCACCGAATCCATTGAAATAAAGAGACTATTTGAGATGGAGCTGACCAAATAAGCTCATCGCTATTATCCTCTTTACCAAGACAGTCAAATAAATCAGTTTTCAGTGATTTAGATACTTCACTCTCCACATTTCGAAGCCAATTTTCAATCTCAATTGAGCCACCGTTGAAATTGACTGCAATTGGAGATCGAAGGCGAATCTGTTCACCTTCAGGAGACTCAACAGCAACAGAATTATTTCCACCGAACAAAATCTTGGTAATTGTATTATTAAACAGTTTCTTTAACAAACCCGATTCAGTTATGGATGTTTTACCAGCCAAGACAAGAAGTAAATCATCATCGGCAAGAAAATAGAATCTAGGAAAACGATTTCTCGACTCTTCCATGAAAAGGTTCAACTTTTTCTGACAAGAGGCTAAATGTTGATCAATGGAGGATAACCGTTCAGACAAACCAGAAATTCTCAAAAGTCTAACAACATGACAATCAGTTTCAATTGTTTTCATTATATTGATGAAGTCTCTTGAAGCCAAAGTAAAAGATGAATCGTTGAAAATTTCTGGTCCTTGGTTTCGACTATAGATTGGCTCAAGATAAGTCCATTTACGTTGAACCGTATTTAGAGAGTTAATCAATGAATTAAGACCAGTTAACCGAGCTCACTGCGAACCGATTCAAATTGTTGCTGCAACTCTTCAAGTTGTGAAGGATTTGGATTACCTCGAGATTTAATTATTTTCCAGTTTTGGGTTAAACTTTCAAGACTTTTAACCGTTTCACCTGATCTAGTTTCGAGCCGTGATCGGAGTAAATGTTTAGAAGAAGCGATAAGAGACTCTCTGTTGTCAAAAAGACTTTGAAATCGACCATATTTCTCGTTTAAATCAGCCAAGTTTGGGATTGATTTAGCAGACCATTTACTGAAGAATTGACATCACTGAAGAACTTTCAGTAAGTTGAAGTTATTGAAATGATTGTTAAGCTCGGTAGGCATGGACTCATTGACTGTTTCTCGTCGCAATGAATTAATTAAAAGTCGTTTGATTTCACTGTAAATCCGATCGACAGAGGCTTAAATAATTTGCTCTATTTCACCGATTTTGCACAAATTCAGAGATTTTCAATTTTTTTTAAAAACTGCTCTCAAATGGTCAAAAACCACGAGAAGAGTTAAAGTACAATGAAGATCATTTTAAGGTTTTTTAGCTTTGATTATTTATTAATGTAAATAGTTTTTTAAAGGAAAAGTCCAGAGGTTTGAAACTGGTAGACGAGTTCAGTTGTATTAAGATCAGCTTGCTTTGCACATCGTTTAATAAGCAATCTAACAATAGAAAAGATCAATCGATTAGTGTTTTTTTACGCGACAATTTGTCAAAACAACCCGAGTACAACAAACTCACCCAGAGTATTCAAGGCACTGGCCTTTAGGCTTAACTTGTTGGAAACACTTGGTTTTCAAAACATTGAAGTAAATCATTCCAAATAAAGTGGCTTCCATTTCAGTTTGACTCGCTTTTTTCAGGCAAGTTTTCAGTTGCAAATCACAATCACAGAGAGAACTGCAAATGAAAATCATAATTCATAAAATATCATTAGTCGATCAATTAGTTTTCCCATTTGTTTCATTACAAATGAAATTATACTCTTGGGCTCAATAAATTTCGAGAATCGCTTATGATGGAAATTAATGTTTTGTTAAAATCCTATAACTTTGAATTGTGATTGAATATTGAATCGATTTGGATTGCAGAAGATTTAAATGTAGTTATTCAATCTGATATTTAATTGTTTTGTCAATCAATCATGCAATGTTTCTTCTGGTAATATCAAGGTTCAAAAAGTCGAACAAGTTAAACTAAATTGAAAGACTTATTTTTTAATTTCCTTCAAGAATCGCTAATTTTTAATTGTTGAACTTTCAAGTCTAGTGATGATAAACTTGAACTGATCATGTTTGACAAATAAAATTAAACGGATAGAATGGTTGTAGACATAAAAGTCCAACTCTTGAATTTCACTTGACTGAACTCACCTTGAATAAGCTTGAGTATTTTTCAAGCCGTATTTGGATTGAAAAGCGTCAATATACATTGGACAGTAGTCATGATCACGGCAACATTTGTCTGTCTCAACCCTAACACCTAAGTCATCGTAACCCGATGAACGATTTCCAGGTCCACACCATTTGGTTCCAGGAGCAATCATATTACTTGATAAACCAAATAGGTTAGAGAGTGGTTTTGGTGGTAAGATTGAGCTGGGTTTAATACTATTACATGATTTAACCAGAGTATTGAAGGAATCTTGGTCAATCGGAATAAGAGGATCAGTAGCCGAAGTCAATACTCCATTAACACCATCTGGGTCACTAATAACTGAACAGTTTACAATCGATTTCTCTAAACTGATGGATGAATTGTCGATGGAAACATAAACAAGACTCGATTTGGAATCGGTTGTGTAAATGAAATTGTAAAGGTCAGCTGCGTTTACAAGTGAAACCAGTGAAACAAGGGAAACGATTAGACTTGTCAAGAGCATTTTTAACCACAAAACGAGTCAAGTTTTAACCATAAAGGCAAATTGACAGTTAAAGATGTCGATGAACAATGATCAAGTTAATTGTCATAATTTTTTATATATAATCCAGCGAAAACAGTAATGATAATGGAAGTCGCTCAATATCACAATTAAAATCCAAAATTGATTCAGTTAGACATTTAGAAGCAGGATAAATGAAGACGATTCAGGTGATTTTGATTTCTCTATTTCTAACAATGTATTAATAACAACTGATTTTAATGTGTTTGTTAAAAGATGAGCAATAATAAAACAATTATTTTGTCTAATCAATGTGAATTGGTCATGTTTATGAAGAAACAAAAAAGCTCTACATTTACTGGAAATTCAAATTATCTGAATTATAATTACAAATTGTGTGGCAGCTCAAAACATTGTTATCAATGTTTGATCGGGAAATGTTTCCTACAAAACCTTAGCTGATTAATTGTTACAATCGTTTGTCAGATATTCAAATTACCATGTTGATAGCCTTTGGATTTTGAAGAGCAAATTAACCTTCATTAATAATAAATTGTCTCAACCTTCAATTAGCGAATCGATGCAATTCACGGTTAATGGCGATCAAAATGAGTAATTGATTGTTGATACATTTGTATGAGTGCTAACCCAATGGATACACTATTGTATGATATTTTCAGAGTTAAATAAATGACGATATTAAGTGTTATCAAAAAGATTTTGGTTTATTTAATTGCAAGAAATAGTCACATACAATTAAAAATGTATTACAAAAAGTCCTGATTCGGACTTGATCTTGTTCAGCGCAAAATGCTCCAATAATGATTAAAGTAAGACGAGGTAGTTTTTTGATATCCATTGTGGTTTGACTGTTTCAGGCCAAGCCTTGTTTGGTTAGTTCCAGCGTCGGATGGACACATTGACTTTGGAAATGTATTTTACTTGTGGCCATCAAAGGTAAAGATTGAAACCGTCAAAGGTCATAAAAAAAGTTGATTGTGCGGATTCGATTGATTCACATGCTTGAATTTCTGTGGCCCTTGACGGCTCCAATCTTTTTGTACAAGTACGATTTTAAAACTTTTTGGTGAAAGCTCCAAGTCAATAAGTCCATCTAGTGATTGAACAGAAAACTCATTTTATATTGGCTTCAATGGATCCAAAATATAATCATGGATTAACTGGTTCACTGGTTACTTTCCCTCCTCTAACCAGTATAGAGATACGTCGGTTACAGGCTAGTTTGGTTAGTATAACCAGTAACTGTGGTTCTTTCACCCCCAGTTACAAATAACCGGTTACTTGCTGGTTACAAATTTCTTACCGCCAAATTCAAAAATAAAAAGTTTAATTTTTCATCTTTTATCAGCGCCATCTATTAATGTATTTAGAAATCTGTTGTTTACTTTCTTTACTTTCTTTTCAAATTTCCCTCTCAATGTAACCAGCAAGTAACCGGTTATTTTGTAACCGGTTATAGTAACTGGTTATAGTAACCATACTTGGTTACTTTTTCCCCCCCTCTAACCAAGTAACCGGTTACCAGTAACCAACTGGTCTCTAAACCAGTAACTATCCAAATACCAACTCATCTCTTCAGGAGCCACATCCTACTTGTGTAACCCGCTTCATTCAAAAAGATGTCAATTTTACAAAATACAATTCAAAAATTTAGATTAAAATCATAAATATTAAAACCATAATCAAATACAATATCAATAAAATCTCTGGATGCAGTTTTACCATTATAAAAAGCTTATAATATACTAGGTGTTAAAGTCAATAGTGAAACACCAAAAGGCTTGTTACTCCACGATGGGAACAGATATCTGACAAAATTTCCAGCCATACGATAGAGAAATGTGTAAGTTCGTAATTGATTAACCTGAATATTTTGGCCATCTAACTCTAGCCGATCAAAGTCGAAAAGAAAAAGATGCAAGATTCTAAGACTCGAAATCTCGATAACTCATGAACGGTGTGCAGAAAAACTCTGAAAGAATCAATCGACTTGACAAGGTGTTTTCTATGGCGATGAAAAACAATCTATTCAGCTAAATTGTGAATTTCATGCGCTTTGTTATTCAATGGTTGAATTTGGAATCGAGTTTTTAAATATTTTTTGTAAAATTTACATCTTTTTAAATGAAGCGGGTTACATAAGTAGGATGTGGCTTGAGCTCCTAAAGATACAGATATGAGTTAAAGTTTGTGAAAGCTTGTTAAAGTTGTTTATCTTTTTTCTCTGTCTCTTCTTTTTCTTAATCTTTGATTGTGGTTAACTCTGGTTAATTAAATTTTTATCCCTAATGGTTATTAGTTTAATTTTTCCTCCGGAGTCAAATAGTTAAAAGTATTTACTCATTAATTTAAACATTTGGTTCCTTCCTTTGTTATAACTATTTTTTTCTTCCATCATTACCTTTACATTACCTTAAAAATTATTCCTGCTTCTTTCACATTACCATTATGTCGGACAATGTCCAAGGCTCAAATCAAGATTATGGTGAGTATTATTGTTTTTATTAATAATCAAACTTATTCCTCTAGGCTCTGGTTTTAATTGTTGCTTAAATTTTGTTTGATTTCAAGTTTAGTATGGTTAGAAAGGGGGTGGATAAAAACCACTCATCTATACTGTAGCTTAACATGAAATGGGTGAGCCCATAACATAATAACATCGTCAACTCTATCCATAATCTCCAAATAAGGGAAAATAGAAGCCACTTGAATGGTTTTTACCAATCTAATGAATCACAATATTAATATGCATCTACAAATTAATTTAGTAATGTTTCTCTATCTTTTTTTTCAGTTCTCTATCTCTCTTATTCACTCTCGATTACGATTAGGTTATTGATATTCCGATTACTATGGTATTAGCTGAATGATTTGCATTATCTCTCTCACTTCAAACTTGTCTCATTCTGTTTTTTATATTCCTCTGCTCATCAATTTCTGATCTAAATTTATAATTCTGAACTTTTATTTTGTTCTTGTATCCGTCCTGCAATTTCAATCTTCCTGCCTAAAAAAAGTCATTCTTTTTTCTCTGATAACCATCTAACATTACTAATAATGGATCCATTTCATTACAAACAAAGTTAGTAATGAATTTTTGTTACATCATTCCATCTTCATGATTTTTCATTGTGTTACTTTCCTCGCCACGGTTATTTGTTATTTTTTTGTTTCTCATTTCATTCTACTTCACTACTCTTGTTGTCTATTGACAGTGTTATCCCAAGTCATTTGACATCCGTGTAGATATTAGGTGAAAATCTGAGAGTAAAAGAGTGAGTTAGGAACTGACGTTAACGGGAAATAGTGTTGAAGATGAGAAAATCAAAATCAAAAAGTGAGTTTTTATCGTTAAAATATCAAAAGAGTGGAAAAGATTTTTACACGATTTAATCATTATTGTGACACGTTCAAATTCCCAAGTCATTATTAAATTTGTGCCTTTTATTTCTTTTTTTTCTTCTCAAATTTCTTGATATGAATCTAAATTTCATTTGTGCTATACTTTTTTGTTTTAATGTTATACTTATACTGATTGTGCTTCTTTTCTTCACTTTATACAAAACAGGTACAAAAGCATCTCTAAAATCAGCTGATAAATCCAAGCCACCACCTAAAAAACCACCACCACAAGCCCCTTCACAAGACTCTGGAGGAGATATTAGTGCACCAAGACTGCCACCTAAACCTAAACGGGAGCAAGCAAGGGCTATTTATGATTATAAAGCGCAAAATGATGATGAACTTACAATTAAAAAAGGAGACATTATTATTATTTTAAGTAAAGGTGTGGAAGATGAAGGTTGGTGGAAAGGAGAACTCAATGGTAAAATTGGTGTTTTTCCGGACAATTATATCGAGGTTATCAAATCACAACCAATGGACGAAGTTATTTTATCACTGAGGACAAAAAAACCGGAAAGATTAAATGAGAAGCCACCTCCTTCTTCTACTGGATCACCAGGAGGCGGAATTGGTTCAACCAATCCAACCGGTTCTCAATCTAAATTAAATAGCGAGGTTGTGAGGAACAATAATAATCTTAAGAGTACTCAACAACAACAAATAGTCACCACCGCCAATACATCGACCAGCAGTAGTATAACAACTAATACTACATCAAATACTAGTACCAGCTTAACGCCAACTAGCGCCATAAATCCATTGACTTCTTTATCAAAAGATGAAGAAGAAAATTTGAGTTTCCTCTCACCTATTGTTCCAACTAAAAAATCCAAATTTCGAGCTCCCGGTTCAATTCCAGTTACTAATTTGATTAAATCCAGTATACTTGGTGGCTCAAAACCAGACGTTGTAACTTCCCATGACACTTCAACCTCTGCAAATAAATTAGAATCTAGTAATAAAGAAAGTAAAAGTGTGCCTGATGGCAGACCAGATTCCTTGTTAAGTGAAAATGAAAATAATTTTGGATCATTGGAAGTCACCAAAAGGCTCAATCATCCTACTGCCAATCGAGTTAAAGGGCCTAATCGTAGGCCACCGTCAATGATTGTTTTAACAAAAGAAGGTGACACTGAGGATGACTTGGAAATTTTTGATGAAGCTAAAGTAGAAAGTAAACAGCAAGCACCTTTATTAAATGCAACCACAGCATCAGTGGCAGCCTCAAATGATACGACAGAGAAAAGTCCTGCAGTGCCACCATGGATGAAAGAATTGAAACGAAGTCAAGCTGAAAGGCGTTTCAAGACAGATACCACTGCTCCCGTTGGAGAGGAAACTCATGGTGCCAATCAAGCGACACCTTTATCTCCTACTAAATCTAATCCATCTCGATCAATTTCACTTCCAATGGAAATAAATGAGACCAACAGTTCATCGACAACAACTTGTCCAGCATCATCTCCTTCAACGATAAGTTCATCATTGCCTAGTAAACCTTTGAAAGCGGTAAAACCTTCCGGACCAGTGTCTTCTTCTCCAAGCTCAAATTCATCTTCCACTCCACCACCACCCAAAAGCTCCAGTATTGGTAATATTGGCATTAAATCTGCTGATTCTAGTGTGTCATTCAGCAAGGGCGTCTCTGATTTTTCTGATATTCAAACTGAACTGAGTAATTTGAAAAAATCAATGGTACCTCGCAAAGATTATGAAGATTTGGTTAAAAAGGTAAAGTTACTTTGTTGTTAATCTTTCAAACCATAATTTACTCATTTAAACTTATTATCATTTTCATGAGTTGAATGAATGACGTTAATTATGATGTTTTAAAAAGTTCACTTTGCCCTTTTTGTCTTGTCAAAATGAAAGGAGGCAACAACTTTTCAAATGTTAACTAGAACAATAAGGCAAACCTTGTTGACAGCTTATTACAATGGCTTCATTTAGCATCTTCTAGTCATCAACTGGTCCACCGATTAGAGTATCATCTTAAACATTAAAACAAGTTAAAAAAAAGGTTTCTCATCTTTGGTCTAAACCTAGTTAAGAGGAGAGACAATCTACTCAACTCACTTGTTATGTTCATTTTCAAGAAATGATCAAAACTTGCATCCTCTTTTTTTCGCTTACTTACCTTTCTCCATTCAAACAAACCTTATTTATTTGACTATTATTACCTAAACTTAATACTTGATACT
The DNA here is from genome assembly GCF_039701765.1 of Tetranychus urticae. Lineage (NCBI taxonomy): Eukaryota > Metazoa > Arthropoda > Arachnida > Trombidiformes > Tetranychidae > Tetranychus > Tetranychus urticae. The sequence continues at coordinate 14,035,527 of NC_142958.1, read as the reverse complement.
TTAACTTTTGACTTACTAGGTAAATGAACTGACTGACATGGTTGAGACGGTGAAGGAGTCCTACGGATCTGTAGTTAGAGACTTAATCAATCAAGTTGCTGAAGCAAGAAAGAATATGGCCACATTGGAAATTGAGGTTGATAGGCTCAGGAAACTTTCAACAACAGTATAGTGAACATGTAACTTCATAGGTTCAGTAGGAGAGGAAAGTGGTGAAAATAATAAGAAAGAAGAAAAAAAAATGAAAAGCTTTCTAAAAAAACATGTTCGCTCGATTTCACACAATTACAAACATCACATACAAAAAGCACATCTATCAACAAATTAACTCGATAATTTTTGCCACTTTGTCCCTTTGACGGATTAACTAACTATAATCAACGCTTAAAACACCAAGAGCATCAACTTGAACATTTATACACAAATGACAAAACAAGGGAGATGTTTGGTATTAGAAGCGCTTCAAAGTTCAACACGAAAAACCTCAAGAAAAATGCTGCAAATGGAAATCAATTTAAAGCCAATACAAGCGTATAAATTTGATTATTTATCATCGCTACTAAAGGGAAGCTATTAATTAATCACCAAATTTTCCAATATCAAGATGAATTAACCTTGATTCCAATTAGTCCGTTCATTTTGATCATTTTTTTTACCTATATATATGATGATTAATCAATATTTTCACCTAAATGCGAGTATATTAACCACTGTTAATCGTTTTCATTGGCAATGTTGGTTATTTTGCAAAACCTGACCGTTTCTATTGCTGTTTGAAAAAAAAAAGATATTTTTGTTTTGTTTTTGTCTCTCCTTTTCTCGCTTATGTCTTCTTAAAGAAACAACACAAAAAATAAGTTTATCTGTGATCTTCAAATGTTGTCGCTTGTTTATATTTGGCAACAAGACGAAAAAGAAAAAGAAAATGAAACAAAAACGAATCAAGGCTTATAACTCGATGAGAATATATTTATATTTACATTAAAAAACACAGTCCATCAACGATCTGTATGCCTTGGATTATATTAATGAAAATGAAAAATTTTATGCATTACCGATACTCATTTTATTCATTTCGCTGATCAACACCACCCACTTTTTTAATCACTATCATCTATTTTTACCTTTTAACAATAATCTCATTTTGCTAAAAATGAATAACCAGAAAAGGTTCAAATGGGGGGATTTAGAGAGATGAAATGTTTATGATGGCTTGAATGAGCATCAATTGAATGACTGGTTGATGAAGTTGATCAAATTATCCTTTTATATTGAATGCCGGAAGAAAGCAAATCATTATCATCTGAACTCTCCAATCCTCTCTTCTTATTGTCCTTTTTTCTTCACCTGTTTCTCCCTTTTTTTCGACAATCCGGTTAAACATGTTTACAAAGTATCAAATGATTCTGAATTTGATAAACCTCATAGTTGAAAGCTTTCTTTTTGATTATGTCAAATTGGACAACTCAATTTATTTCATCTCTTTAGGTTTAGTTCAAGTAATTTTAGAGCCAATTTATATGAGTTGTATTGAGTTGGTTACAATAACTTTAACGTGCATGGCCTTTTGTTGAAGAAAGGTGAGACTTTCATTTAGTGATCCAATAACTTTGGTTATTTATTTAATGATTGTTTTCATTTTCATCAGCAGTAAATATTTTTTTATGGTCGAAAGTTTGGGCATAATCTTATTTTTATTACTTGTCAATGTAATGAATTTACTGTCGATATTTATACTTAACAATTTCACAAACTTCATTCACTATTTCACATTATTTTCTCTGGGTAATCTTTAGTTGCAACTTTCTCACCCATTTATTCAATGGTGCCGTCTTTGAGCATTATTAATTCAGTTTTAAAACAGGAATACGGGATCCTTGAATAACTGGTGATTTTGCTTTATATTGAGCTATGGTGGGAGATTTTTTTTCAACTGAGTTGGTGACTTTTGAATTGCTACGAAGAGGCAGTTTAGTTGAAATTATCTTCAATTTAGGCGATCGGAGTAAAGGCGATATAAGCTTAATTTTTTCAACTCGGGTCTTATGTGGTACTTTCTTGGATGATTCATTTGGAACATTGACTTTGCCTGCTGGAATGAAAGGAGACTCAATGGCTAAATTTTTAAATCGAGAAACCATTGACGTAAAAGGTGTATAAATAGGACTATGATTTGTACGTCCAGAGACTTGGTGTAAAAGCAATGATTTGTGTATTTCAGTTGGGCTTTCGAAGCGGTTTGGTAACTTTGTCGGGACTTTGTTCTCCTTCATAACAGAACAGCTTGGAGAAGAGCGTGTACGGTTTATAGTGGACGGTTTTATTGGTTGGGGATTGACATCAGGCGAGAAGACAATCAATGGCTCGTCAATGAGGATTCTTTTCCTACAAGAAACATTCCTTGACATTGACTTTGTCCTACTAACAGAAAAGTGAGGCGTGAATATAGATCCTGGTCCAGTGTGAGGAACAAGCGGTGAGTTAGATAGTAGTTTGGGTAAAGAGTTTTGTTTAGAAGTTGATTTTAACCCAGGAGATATCTTTTTAGATGATTTCAATGAAGAACCTGAAGTTGATTTAGGTAACATTCCTTGAGATACCTTAGTATTGGACTGAAGCCCAATAGACTTTGAGGACATTTCTAATTTCGATGAAGATCGAAAAGAAACTGGTGTTTTCTTTGGCGATGCTATCGGGATTGCTTCTGGCGTAATTTTCGGTGACATTGAAAGTGCGTTAGCGAAAAATTCCATAGATAATGTAGGGGACTCCGGAGAAGATGCAACAGATAAATTCGAAACGGATTCAGAAGGAATATCATAAACTGATTTGTATTCAGATTTTGGCGAGATCTGCAAAGATTTCATCGGTGATAACGATGAATATTCAGAAGGTGATTTTGGAGATAGCTCCAAAGCAGGTTCATCGGGTTCTTTTGGCGATAAACTTTGAGACGCTGGTGGTAATCGGGATGGTGTTTGTGGTAACTCTGTTGATATTGGTAATGGTTCATTTGGAGGTTTAGGAGATGTCATCTGAGGTGGTTTCGTTGATTTGGAAGGTGATACTGGCACAGATACAATTGCTGTTGAATCTGGTAGCTGAGTCGCATCGGCCTTTGGAAGCTCGCCTGTAAACGGCATGGTTATGTCGAGACTGTAAAAATCTTCAAAAATGGTTACATCAATGGAGTCCATTGTACTTTCAGTTACACTTTCGCATTCCATTTTAAAACAATATTTATTTAAAATGATTAAAAAATTAAAACACGATAATAATTGGTTAAACTGTTGAAAAAAAGTCGTTCTTCGACCAGTGGCGGTTACTTAATTTCAAAAATATGAATAAACCAATTGCATTTTACAAACAAATCCTGCGCAACTGTTACCAAGGTAAATCATTCATAGAGAGCCATCTATCGGATACCTTAAGCTAGAAACTTCGGTTAAGATTTCTGTTGACAATTCAATAATGTTTAAAGGTATCTTTACAAGGAAAAAGTTCAGAATTGTTCATAACTAGCAGCATTTTAATCAGCTATTCTTTTCATACTTATCAGCTTACTTGCATATTTCATATAATTATTTGCAGCCTGCATTATTTATGGTTAAAGGTTGCAACTCATTCTTGTGCATGAACTTTCGTCTGGTCATTTAATGTACAATAATTTTAAGAATAGCCCGTAAGAATTATGATGACATGGCTAAGATAATGGTGTTGATAATATTATCGTAAACCATAATATTATAATATTTTTGAACAAACTAAAGTTATTTTCATTGAAGGCGCTTATTTCAGACTGTATCACAGGTGAACATGCGCGAAATGTGAATCTTTATATGTTTTGATTGAAATTGTCGGCTGTTCTGTTGTTCTGAACCGATTTACTTTAATTTATACAATTTCATCTTCAAATTTCCTGATTTTAAAGTGAATCTAGTGAATCTAGTGATTTATAAACAAGATGGCTATGGCAATGCAGAAAAAAGCCAACGTAAGTATCTTTTAAGTCATTTTATTTGACATCAATTGGCTTACATTATGTTTTATTGTTTTCATTACAGGTCCGGCTTCCACCTGAAGTTAATAGAATTCTCTATGTTCGAAATCTTCCTTACAAGATCACAGCTGAAGAAATGTATGATATTTTTGGTAAATATGGAGCTATCAGACAAATTAGGATAGGAAACACGCCTGAAACAAAAGGAACAGCATTTGTTGTTTATGAAGATATTTTTGATGCCAAAAATGCTTGTGATCATCTTTCTGGTTTTAATGTTTGCAATCGATATTTAGTTGTATTATATTATCAGCCAAACAAGATTTATAAATGAAGTCATATTCATCAATCATTGGTCTTACATCTGAATTAATTTTTGTACCGACATGTCATATAATTGGCTTGTCCATCTTCTTTCTTAAATCCAAGAGCCGAATAAAATCCTATCTTCGCATCGGAACAGTTTAAGTCAACTTTATAAGCTCCAACCTGTTGAGCCAACAATTTTAAGCAATTGACTATTATTTTGCCCAACCCTTTTCCTCTGTAAGCTTCATCAACGCATACATCTTGTACGTGACCTATCTGTTAATGAAAAGAAAACTGCTGATGAAAAGAAAACAAAAAACAACCGCCGAAGCAAGTCTTACCCAAGAACATTGATGAATGAATTTAGGCTCACAGAGAAGTGTAGCCGTCCCAGCAATCTGGTTATTATTCGAATCCTCGATCACCACTACTCTCACCAATTTGGTTTCTCTCATTAACTTAAACCTTTCTAAAGGGGAAAAAGAATCTCAAAGTCATTAAAGATATCTAAAGATTTCCTTGCTTGGATCTAACATGGAAGTTTTTCACAATCTTGCTTTCCCATGTATTTTTATACACTTTGAAAGCATGTCAAATCGTTGATTCGCTTCAAGAACCGGTGGTAAAGCAAGTAATTTATTCTTACCTTCAAACTCTTCTTTGGTCACATCTCCAACATGAGTCAATTGTCCCAACAATTTGGTAAAACCGCGATCATAATCATCAATTTGCAGTGGACGAATTTTCAATGAGAGAGATTCAAGTTTATCCTTCCAATCACTCTGGACACTTGACCAATCTAAGCTTTCAATTTCGCTTGGACTAAAAACAAATGAATCTTCATTCAAACTGCACATGTTGATTAATGGTGATAAAGACTTGACTGTCGATTGTTATAGTGAAAATGATAATAACGCTTCTCAGTGTTTGTCCAAACTCAAAGTGACCAGATGACTTTAAAAGGTGTTTATCAGTTTCGGTTCAAAGGTAACGCCCTGTAACCAGCCAAACAAAGGTGAATCATTACCAGTATCAGATTTAGGAATGTAGCAGTTTACGGATAGCAAAAGCCAGGATGGTTTTTTTAAAACGAACAAAAAATAGCTAAAATTTTTCACCAGAACAGAAAGATTAATTTCTTTTTACCTGTATTCACTTTTGGGAATAAATTGCTTAAAGTGCTCTGCTATTAATTACAGCTTATTAATTATCCCTCAATCATCAATCACATATCAATCACAACTAACAATCAACCTTATGCTTCTACGATGTTCATCTATTGTCTTATATTGTGTCTTTACCTCCTGTTCAAGCTTAAAATGGACGAAAGAAACTCATATAATTTTGGTCAATTATCAACAATTTACTTACTTTTGATCAAACAAAACCGTTTCCTCAGCTGATTATTTTCAAGAAGATTAAGTTGATTCTACTTGCTTGTTTGCAACACTTGCTAGATGTTCACAAATATCAAACATACAAAAAAATGTTTGTGTTAACAATAAATTAGCAATTTACCTGATGTACTGACACATTTAATTGAGCTGACAATTGATTTTATCATCTTTTGATGATTGAGCTGACTCTTTACTTTCCTCTTTGAAAGCAACTCTCACCAATAAAACAACCTGACAACAGCTTAAGGTATCATTCAAGGTTGGCTCATATAAAATAATTAATTGGTAACTGGATTTTCATTTACTCCGATTAACTAAACTGGATTAAAGAACCAAATATAAGAAAAGAGAAACCAAATTCAACTTCAATTTCATCAAAAAATCAATCAAAAATGATTTTCAAAATATATTCAAATATGCAAATTTAGTTGCTCAATAAAGTTAATTTAGGTAATATTTTCTAGACCTTAAATTAACTCATCAACCTTCAGCAATCAGAAATCTAAATTGGATAAATCTTGCAAGTCAATTGATTACAATCATCCTTGGATCATCAGTTGAACAGTATAAGTTATTTTGTATCTTTTTTTTCAATTAAATTCAAAAAGCTATAAAATTAAATGAGGTAATCTTTATTATCATGTGGCTCAGGTATGCAATTCAAGGACAAATTAACAATTAGCAATTTTTACAATCAGCCAGACTTGAGATTCATATTAATAAATTGAAAATTAAAAGTCAACGGATTTAATAGATTCAAAGGCCTCTTCATGATGTGGTAACAAGTTAAACCATAATTGAAAAATATTTCATTACAGTCAAGAAATGATTGTTTTACTTTGAATCAATAAAGGTTGCTTGAAATAAGACGAGTCAAGAATAAATTAACAATGAAATTAATGAGAATCCAGTAAATGTTTACAGATCTAGTATCTAATCACATTTGGAAACACAACTCACCACTAGGCATTTTGGCTGGTTCAATCATTTACTATTCCCTTCCATGTTGATCTTTCATTTCTTTCCTAATAAACATTTACTGTTCCTTTCAACCAAAATTGTTTGCTGATCATGTGTGCCATATTGGCTATTTTACTTTCATCATCAGATCCTGAGCAGATTAGGAAATTGGCCTTACAGTTATCCAAAAAACAACGACATCGTGGTCCAGATTGGAGTGGTGAGTAAACCCCATATTTAGACATTTTACTGTTCACTTGATCACAAGACTGTTTCAAAGGTTAAAGGTTTGTTTTGATGGTCGAGATGATGAGTGAAAGCTTCTGAGCTACAGATGAAACTAGAATATCTGATGGAACTAGAAATTGTATTTTATTTTATTCTGTTTCATAACTGTTTTGAGATCCATTCACAAGTTGAAATATCTTGATGAAAATTGATAAGACAATTTTATGACACTTGATACAGTGAGTGATCTGTCCATTCAAAATAAACCTTTAAAGCAACGAAAGGGAAGAGGAAATAGATTGATAAATTATCGAGCGGAAAATTCAATGTAAATTGAGACAATCAATTTGACTGGCAAAGTTGAATCTCTAATTAAGTTTGATTAAATCCTGAAGTATTCATATTTTTCTCAATAATCTCAGACTTTGCAGTCTTGTAAAGAGTATAGATATTTCAGAGAAATCATTGTTTTAGACCGAGATTGGTTGAAACCGTTTAAATAAATTGTGACAAACAGAATCAGTTTATATGCTTATTGGAATTTTATTTCTTTCTAATAATCATTTTGGGCATGATTAGTACATGGTCAATGGTAGCCAACAGTTGATTGAATCAAGTCTATCCGAGGAGACTGTCGAGAAGTGCTCCGATTGGTTCTGGCTTTGGCTCAGGGTCAGCTGTAATTTGAAAGATAAAAAACAATGAGTTATGATTTAGTTGGTTATCAAGTTAATAAGTTACTTACCATAGGCCATGGCGACGGTGTAGGCAAAGGCAGCAATGTAGACGAAAAGGGTTTTAGCTTCCATTTTTAGTTGGTTGTTTTTTGTCGAGTTTTTAACACGAAAAGTTGAAAGAATTGTTTGTAGAGTTGAGATAGTTTGATTGTTTGAATCGAATGACTTTTCCATACCTTTGGTGATCCTTTTATATGATTTTAAAAATTAGATGAAACCATCAAAACCTGATGTTTGACTTTTGCCTGATTTAAAGCTCATTGTTTTAAGATGATTAATGTTCAGAGTATAATTAATGACTTCCTCTACTCTGCGAAAATTCTTATGGTGATTGTAACTGCTCATTGTTTTTTCATTATAATAAAGTCTGATTAATTGTTGCTTACAAACACCGGTTAATTCAGGTTCAATAGACAACATTTTCGTATCTACACTTCAGGAATCTCTATTAATCAGTCAGTCCATTCATCATTTACACCCATTAAAATCAAAGATTTCATCGGAAGCTTGCATTATCTAAGCTTAGATTAATTATCAAGCTTCAAGTTGACACCTTTAGTCAGCTACATCAGCTGTATGAAGAGTAAATGCTTGACTTTGAATTTGACTATTTTTGGCCATAAAATGAACAGTCTTCAAAAATTTTCAGAACTGTATGACTTTACTAAAAATGTAATTTTGATTAGGAATCGATGTCAGAACCCACACTGGACCTAAGGGTGAAAAATTGACTGATGCTTTGGCTCATGAAAGATTGGCGATTGTTGATCTAATTAAAGGTGCTCAACCATTATATGATTCAACCAAAGAATACATTCTAACCGTCAATGGTGAAATTTACAACCATCGAACTATTCGCCAGCAAATTGATTCAAAAGACTTGACAACCTTAAGCGATTGTGAACCAATCGTTCATTTGTACAAGAAACATGGAAAATCAATGATTGACCAATTGGACGGTGTCTTTGCCTTTGTCATTGCTGCTCCTGGTAAAGGTGATTATTTTGCTGCTCGGGATCCGATTGGTGTTTTCCCTCTATACTATGGTCGAGGATCTGATGGCTCTTGGTGGTTCTCATCTGAGGTTAAAAGTTTGATGGCTGATTGTGTTGAGATCCGTGAGTTTCCTCCAGGACATTACTGGACTCATAAAGAGGGATTTCATCGATGGTTTAATCCCATTTGGTGGGATGAGGCGCTTATACCAAAAAATACAATTGATTTGAAAACGTTGAGAGAAGCCTTTGAGAAAGCTGTCGTTAAAAGACTTATGTGTGATGTACCGTAAGTAATAAATTAAAGTCTCAGCTAATTAACCGGAAAATTTACTGATTTTAATCTTAATTTCTTTATCAGTTATGGTGTTCTTTTATCTGGAGGATTGGATTCTTCTCTGGTTGCTTCAATTGTATGTCGACATGCTGCTAATCGAGTTGAAGAAGATGAAAAGTCTCAAGCCTGGTATCCTAGAGTTCATTCATTTACCATAGGATTGGAGGGTTCACCTGATCTAAAGGCTGCTAAAGAAGTTGCTAATTTTCTAGGAACAGTCCATCATGAATTTACTTATTCAATTCAGGAAGGTTTAGATGCTTTGTCTGATGTTATCTATCACATTGAGAGTTACGATGTAACAACAATTAGAGCTTCCACTCCCATGTTTTTGATGGCAAGAAAGATTAAAGCTTTTGGTTTCAAGATGGTTCTTTCAGGTGAAGGCTCTGATGAGATATTTGGTGGTTATCTGTATTTCCATAAAGCTCCATCTCCAAAAGATTTTCACGTTGAACTTTGTCGTAAAGTTAAATTGCTGTCTCGTTATGATTGTCTTCGTGCCAATCTAGCAACATCAGCTTGGGGAATAGAAGCTCGAGTTCCCTTTCTAGATAAAGACTTTCTTCAATTGGTTATGAGCTTGGATCCATCGGTCAAAATGATTACTGATCGACCTGAAGGAAAACTTGAGAAATGGGTTTTGCGGAAAGCTTTCGATACTCCAGAGAATCCATACCTTCCAAGTTCGATTCTTTGGAGACAAAAGGAACAGTTTTCAGACGGAGTTGGCTATCAATGGATCGATTCTTTAAAGGCCTTTGCTGAATCTCAAATAACCGATGCTCAGATGGGCTGTGCTTCGACTACATTTCCGTTTAATCCTCCAACAACTAAAGAAGCATATCTTTATCGATCCATTTTCAAGTCTCACTTTCCTCATTATGATGCGGATAAATTAATTCCTGGTGGACCGTCCATTGCTTGTTCAACACCAACTGCAGTTGAATGGGAAAAGGCTTGGGCTAATCAGGCTGATCCATCAGGTAGAGCGATCCAAGGTGTTCATGTTGACTCTTATTGACATATTTACAAATAAAGGTGCTTGTCATATCTAAGTAGTGGAAAATCAATCATATTTTATCCTCAATCAATTAGTAATCATTTATCAAATTCCCGTTAATTAATAGATTTATCGATATTGGTGTCTGTTTTCGTTAATCGGATCAATTTTAAATAACAGGATAATTAAAGTAGGAAAATAATCACTTGCAATATTTTCTTCATTTCTTTTGCTTTGCGATAGCTTTTACGGTCAAAAGCAATTGACTGTAAAAGTAATTCAAGGATAAGTTTATGTTGACCGCGATCAAAATTTTAGCTTTTTGAGGCTTCAAATGTTGAACTGAACAAAAAAGACATTTTTCGTTTTTTCTTCTGTAAACTTTTCATGAGGAAAAGTTACAGTTTATTGTGTACAAATTAGATTATTGATGTTGAAACGAGCAAGAAAGATGAAGATGAATACAGATGAAAATGTATTCTTAAAGAAATGAAAGGTGAAGGTGGTTAGTAATATAATTCAAATGTTGGTTACTAATCCAAGGTTGATGATAAATTATAATGTATCAAATTACCAGTAAAAACAGGGATTGAGCTAAATACAAATTTACAAAATTTACCGGCTATCAGCAAGTCTACCAAGAACTTTGAGTAACGGATACAAATAAAACGGCTCAGGAACTTTGTAATTTGATTCACCGGCTTCAGTTAAAGCTTTAACTCCTTGAGGATTAACTTTATTGCATTGTTCCTCTGTAGCAAAATTAGCACAAGCCAAATCTAGAGTATCCTTGATTGAGATTTCAACAGTTGCTCGATAGAAACCAGCAATATCCAGATTGGAATCAGATTTACAAGACGTTTTTGGTTTCATCTGAGTAACGACGCATTTTTCAATTCTTGGGTACATGCAACATAAATCAGGGAACAATTGGCGATCCGTAGAGTTAACAGCTGCAAACATAAATTGACGATTAGCCGAGTGAAAGCATTCATTCCATGCCCTCATACTTGTTTCCGATGTACATCCATAAATCTTAATAGCTTCTGCAAAATAGGCAAGACAAAAAAAACGGTTGAGCTTTTTTAGACAAATCAATTATAGAAACATAACAGAATGATTATGCATTTTAATCATGCAAATGGATTCACTGAGCTTTTCAAACATGACATGACTCGTTGAGGATATTTAAATGGTTAAATAAATGTAATAAATGAGTCGGATAATTGAAATTAATTAGCTCTAGTTAAGAATCAAGAAAATATCACTTACTTTTTTGGTCCACTGGATCCGTACAAATTGACTTCATCTGTTTACGCATTCCTCGCAACATGATGGAAAATAGTTGCCGAGCCAACGATTTTAAACATTTCCGATTATAATTCCTTAATTTTGAATACATAGTCCGGCTGACACTAATAAATTGTTAATAAAAAACGGCGACATGTTGTTTGTTGGAAGAAAAAGAGAAAAGGTTAAGCTTAGGAAAACAATGGTGACCGATGAATCACAACAAAATCATGTGACTGTAAGCATTGAAAACAGTTGATTTACCTACACAATCCATCAATTTCTTGTTGATTGCGAGGTAAATTTTTAACATCAACATAGAGAATCTGCTTAAATCCATGGAAATCTGTCTCTAGGCTCTGCTGACAACCAGGAGGAAGGGTTGATCTTCTGATACGATTTAGCGGCGTTAAGTCATCGAGGTGGTTGAAGGATTGCGCTTGAAGCTGTTGGTGAGAAAAACAAAATACTATGGGAAAGAAACAAAATGAAGGTTGGTTTTTTCACTATTAGATGGACATTGATTGAATGTTCAAAGGAATAATTTAGACAAATTTAATTGCTGTTTATTCACTTTCTTCTGTATCAATATTTATTCTGGCTTGGCTAAGTGGTCACAATAAAACTCACCTGAGACTAAAGAAAGGGAAACAATTAGATAGAGTTGAGGCAACATCTTTCCAAATAAAACTAATACTGGATAATTTTTAAGCTAACATGTTAATTGTGGCTATCGCAAAAATGACTTAATAGTGATCAGTTAAAATTGTAAACTTAAATCTCTCTCATTCTCTCACAATTAAGCATTTATTTTATTCCTTCTCACAACAATTTAGCCTTGATCATTGAGGAGATGTTAAAATCAAAGTTGACCACTAATTGACCTGATAAACCTGGAATCACTTTTTTTAAATGCACTTACCGAAATATTAATAAAGTTTATCGAAATATTTTTTCCCTTCTTGGGTCAACTTCGTATTCAATTTTATCTGATTTAATGAAAGAAAACAAATTTTAGTTACAATCTGTATACATTTGCTCATCACAATAAACATTTGAATAACAAGATGGAAAATCACTGAACTCTCGAACTTTGTTCATTCAGATTGATTGATTATCTCTAAACTATCAAATAGATCACAGGTTTGAAAATAAAATGATGGATTAACGTCTATTATCAAAAATAATGCTTAACCGTTATAGCAATCAGCTTTTATACCACCAAAGAAATGAAGAGTTAGACAAGTTACTAGCTAATTGAGATATGGCACCATTTATGATATTAAAATATACTTTATATCAATCCAATCAGCCAAAGTAGACATAAAAACAATGAAAAATGAAAGCTTGAATTCAAAATTAAAAAATATGTATCTTTTTGGTTACATTGATATTGAATTTATGATAACGTCTTTATCAAATATATAACAATATAATGACTAATATTGGAAAATTACCAGATGATTTATTCTAATATTGTATCGAAATCCACTTAATTGCAAAGCAACAGTCTCGTAGTTGAGTTACATGAACAGCTCAGTTCGCGAGTTCGGAGATTTACAAATCTTATTAGATGTCTTGTTTGGTTGCATTGGTGAACCAGTTTATTTAGATAATTTGTGGGTTGCCTCATTGTCCGCGGGCCACAAGCTACAATGGTGTATCTAGTTAAGGTAGTGTAATCACTAAATTAGATTGATATTAGTTTCACATTATTGGAGAATACAATTCACATGTTCACAATATTCAAAAATAAATTGCTCTTGTTGAACCAGACAATGTGACTTTATGTCATGCTCAGTAGTCATATAAACCACAGTAGGAATCATCTGTCTATTTTGTTTCTTTCAATTATTTTTTCATTATTCAAATAATCTTGGCTAATCAAATGACGGTGACTTTTATTTTGTTTTTTATTGTCTCTGGCGACTGAATGTTTAATCAATACACTCTCTGCTTACCTTAATATGGTATCAATTACAGTAGCCAGCTTGGATTCTCATACTTTTAATACCAATAATCATTGTACCCTCTCAAAGAACCAGTTAATCATCTTTAACCATTCCTTTTCTTTAGGCTTTACCTCATTTCAATCAACTATTATTCCAATTTTATGAGTGATCTAAGTGAAAATAATCTCCAAGTTATTCAACTATTAGACCAAATAAATCAGCTCAAAAATGATTATTTGGTAGAGGAGCAAGTTGGTAAGTTATGTTCATCTTGATTTTGTTTCTCGCTTTTACTATCACTTTTTTCCCTCATCTTATTATTTTTCATAACTTCAACCTGTTAGACATTTGCTTTTTTATTACCTTCTTTGTGTTTTATTTGTTATTTTTATTTTTACTGGTAAAGTTAGCCATATGGTAGTACAATCAACTTTAAAATGTCCACTATAAATATCAAGTCAACTTATGTAAGGAATACGAGCTGATACGAGCGAATTTGATTTCTGCTGATTTAAAATTTACTTCATTTTATGATAACCGTAAAAAATTTTGATCGCACAGTAAGGTTTGAGACTGGTTAGAAAATTAAATTGGCTGGAAGCTCTATTATTGTGAACAAAAGAGTCTTGTATAGCATCTAAGATATTGTATAGACATACTCACCCATACTTTAAATCGTATTAGCTGGAAGATGCTTCTTTATTTCCCACCCCATGTTCGTAATTTTCCTCAATCGATTCAATTCTCTTTCATATCTTCCTTAAAGATGACTTCATATCCTTACAAAGACGAGCTGGTTTCTCTTGGATCGAATTGTTCATTAAATACTTCATTGGTAAAGACTGTACCTCAAACGATGATTTACTTTTTTTCGTTCGCAAACAAGCATCTCTTTTCAATAGATTTGGATCGAATTTAAAGGTTTGTTTCTATTTATGCTTAAAATAAATTGACTATCATGTGTCTCTAGTTAACTTCGATTCCTAAACCAGTTAAATACTATTTATATGTCTATAGCAATTGACAGTTTTATTAGAGGGTGGAAATTTGCTGCTATCTAATCTTCAAATTGATCATTTTACTCTTCATGTTTGACTGTCACTTTCTTTCCTATTTAAGTTGTTGACAATTTGACTAATTATCCAACGTTTCAATTTCCTTAGGATGAAATTGTTTTACTCTAAATTTCTAACCATTATCTCGATAAAAATTAATTACAGCATATAAAGTGAATCTAATTTTGTTATTTTCACCCAGTTTTGAATAATTGATTTTCCTTTTGATGCATTTCACTCTTTGCATAATATAATAATTTACCTCACGCATTTTCTCGGCATTTTTGATTACATTAAAGGACTCTCTTGAGTGAATTTCTAATTTATTTTACTATTTTTCATATTAATCGTTTCAGACTTTTCCATATTTCATTTTCATAACGCTCGTAATAGCATCAAGCTCATTTTTTATCGACTCACAATGTCAATGTTTTCATTGCGAAGCTTGGTCAATACATAACCATAAAACTCTTCACGAGTTTCAAAACAACCAAAATTTGATGTATTTATTCCAATTGGAAAGCAAAGTGCCAAATTAGGACCACAAACTAATATTGAATTAACCTAGAATTACAATATAAGTCAACTTGAACTGAAACTACATGTATTACTCAGATAATCTAATCATTTTTTATTTCTCTCATTTCAGATAAATTTAGATGTTTACCGAAAAGACTCCAACAAGTTACCCTTGGACAATGCTCATATTGATTGGGAAGAAACTCTTTATATCAACACAATTATGCAATATTTTGATTATACGTTAACCTGTGCAATATGCACCCGAACCAGTCCCAAGGAATTCCAAATATTAGCTAAACATTCACAGAAGGTGTTTGCTTCACCAAGTCATAGATCAATGCATAGCAAAGGAGAGATTGAAGAGATTACCTATCCTGATATTTTTTTTACTCTTGATAACTACGAAGAGGTTAGGATTCAATCAAGCCGATGGTCTTTCTTAATGTTTATACGGTCTATTTATATTGAAAAAGTCCAAATTCAAGTTGAAAACAGCCATGTTAAAATGAAACAAGACCAGTGAATAGATTTACTTCTGTCATATTGAAAATCTTGTTGGATTGAAAAAAACAATCACTAAAATTAGTGAGCATAAAGTGGAAACTTGACCAGAATTTTATTGAATTGATCAACCTTTAATTCACCATTTTTAACAATGTTTTTTTCCATTCTTTCTTCATCTTGATATGGTTGTTTTCATTATAAATTAGTTTTTTCAATGTGAGTTAATTGCAATTTCATTTATAGATGATGAGCAATATCCCTGTTCGTTGCGGTGAAATGGTCTGTGTTGAACTAGTCGCTTCTGATCGAAATGGTAATCATGTTTCAGTATTATTTTCTGGTTCAATTAATTATGAAACAATTAGATACATACATGAGGTAAATTATACATTGATTTAATTCAAGCCACTTACTTATTTCAGATTTTTTTCCTTTTTTGCAGTTACAAGCTGGATCCAAAGTGAAAACTAATAGGAAAAGATCCATTAATCACTATTTTGGAAACAAACGAATGGAATTTATTAGAATGAAAGGTCCTCGATGTCGAGGAATCTCAGAGATGGCTTATCGGAAGATAAGTGAAACTGGACTAAGTCGTTCAGGGTCGAATGCATCTTTATGTGAGGGTGAATTTGAAATGTTTGAGGTAAATGAAAAGAGTTAATTATGTGGAAAATGGATGATATTTTTGTATTTTTTTTGCTTCTAGCTGTATTTTATCATAGTCGACCCATTTTGAATCGCATCTTTTTTATTTTCAATTTCATCTATTTTTTGCAATTCAATGTATTTTCCATTTACTTTTTGCCTTGTTTCTTTTAGTTTTTACAATGTTTTGTTCTTTTTCGCTTTTCTTTTCCATTAAGGTCTTGGATATTGATATACCAGCTCAATCGCCCAAAATTCATACTTTTAGTTGTTTCTCTTGTTGTTCCTTCACACAGCAAAATGATCTAGTCAAAAGACGAATGTCAGATCCTTCATGTGTACTTGAAAAAAAGGTTCAAGCCTGGAAAAGTAAACCTCTACATAAGTCAAGATCAGCAAATCAAGTGTTTGAACCTGATGAATTTGGAATCAATGAAGTTGAAGCAAACGATTTTACTGAAGGTAATTGATTAAATTATATAATTGTTTAAACGATTATTACTTGTACACAAATACTAACATCTTTCTTCTCTTATGCCTTTTAGAAATGGAAGAAGGTGATTATGATAATTTATGGAATATACCTGGATTTAATCAAGCCTTTTACTTCTGGAAAGAAAACAAACGAGCCAATTCACCAACCTTTGAATTATTTATTACTTACATAACCCTTCCTTTCAATTTTATTATGTCTGACTTGTTGTCAGAACAACAGCAAAAACCTATTTTAACTTTTTGAGATGACTTTGCTACTTTCAATATCAATCCTTTTTGCAAATAATTTATAACAAAGATCAGGAAAAATTCGGGATCATCATCATGATCTACTGATCGACATCTTCCCAAGGATAACAAAACAGCCAAATTGAAGAAAAAAATTTTCATCAAAATGAACGCATTCTTGTAATAATTGAAATATACAGTGTTTTTACATTCTTTTTTTTGTTAAAGCTTCTTTCATCTTGTCAGTTTGCTCATGCAAAGTAATCAAAACGTTTGAATTTTGTTGAAATAATCATTCTTTTCTAATGTCAAATATCAATTACATTTGCAATGCATAAATAAATCGCAAGCGGGCCAAAAACTGATGTCAACAATTATTACAATATTTTCTAATATAATCCTAATATCAATTGAAATTTAAAATCTCTAAATATTAACCCAATTTTATTGAAATGCAAAATCTTTCAGTTCAACAGTTAAAGGTTCATCACTGATCATTTGATTAAAAGATGGCTCCAATAACTCAATGATTTCATGGCTGGTCATCAGTTTAGTCGATTAATATATCAATAATTGTTGCATTAACCTTCACCAGAACCATGAATTATCTGATGAGAAAAATCAAACATGAGATGGACGAGTAAACAAAGCTAGTAAAAGGTAGGAATGGTAAAGTAGGAGGGAAAAGTAATGTGAATGAATACAGGCGATTATTATGATATGAATGAGGAGTAAAAAAATATGTGTAAAAATTGTGTTACTACGAAATCGATTGACTTTTGATGGTAACAGAAGCAGCTAACTATTATTTTATTGTTATCCCTATGGATACAAAGAGGTTGGTAAAAGCAGCGATCGAACCACTTAGTTTTGTTTCTCATCATTTACTCGTTATACGCTTTTTTTACGTTTAATTTTTAATGTTATCATTCGTTTTAGTTTTAATCAACCTTTAGAATGTTCAACTTTACCTTTAATCATGTGTAAAGTAGTGAAATTAATCAACTGAAAAATTGTCAACATTCAACCCTGGCTTCTATACTTAAGCCATTACAAATGGTTTTCTGGTCAAATTGGGTGAGTTACTTTCACATATAAATGTATTCACATCATTATGTCCACTCTTTTAGACCATCAACAATCAATCACGCCAATTTTTACCCAATTTGTAATCAAGGTTAGACTGTCAACTTTAAATTGCTATCAAGCCTTTTACCAACAGTTTTTGCTTACAAAATGTAAACATCAAACTGACCAATTTTCAGTGATTTATGTGTGATTTATCGATGATTTATCGATGTATTGCTTGAATGTGATTAATTATTTAACATCTGATTGAAATTGTCTCAAGCTGTTGGCTTTTTCAATTTTGTTTTCACCATAAAAGCTAATGATATTGTTTACCTTTTCTGATCACTTTCGTCTAACCATTGCTGAACTTTGATCAGTTAGATGAATATAATTTATCAAATAAGATGACAATTAACATACAAAATCAAAGCAGGTTAACAAGCCAATAAGTTTGCTGTTAAATCAAACAAAAAACTGGTTAATGAAGGTTAACTTGATAGTTACCTTGCAATGAGAAATGATTTCAACTTAAAATGTTGATTCAAGTTTGCTGACTTTTTTATGTTTTATTGTAGCATATGATTATGCTCATGGCTATCAGTTCAACTCTATTAACATAATGGTTGATTGTCCTGTTCAAGATCTTTCATCTTATTGATTAAATGTTATTGAGCAATTGAAGTAAAGCAAAAAAAGCTTGAATTGAACAAATGTTGGGAAAAATTTGAACCAAAAAAGAGAGGGTAAATTGATTATACAAATTGTAGGATTGCTGATTGATTGTTATGTATTTCCCATTCCCGTCAATGAAGCTGCTCATTGTTTAATCGATTGCAATTGATTTATATATTATACTTGTGCTTCAACTGATTAAGAAAAACGTTCAATTGATCAGCTGTGATTCAATAACAATTGCAATCAATAAATTTAGACTAACCAAGGTTTCTTGAGCCATTTTCAATGACTTGACTTAACATTAATCTAGATTGTCCAAGATTGATTCAATGTAAACAGTTGTTGCCGGACCGAACCTTAATTTTGATAGTACTTTACAATTAGGCTTAATTGTCTTATCTAGTAAACATTATTTACTCATCAAATGAGAGACAAAAGGTAAAATCCTTTTCTGATCAATCACTTGATACATCAATGTATCGATATCTTTGCGTCAGTGTTAAAAAAAGAGCTAATCATCACCTTGGAATCAATCAAATGGCTACAATGACAAACAATCAAGCTAATTATTTCTCAAGTTAAACCTGTCATCGGTTAATTAGTACAATTAAGTCTTTATCACTAATCTGATTGTGAATCGTATTGTGAACCACAAAATTGAATGCTATTGCTTGTTGTTATAATTGTCACATTAAGACAATTGATAAACTCATTGACCAGGAAGAAAGTAATGATTGAGTGAAAGTCTTGTTAATCAATCTTTGATTGTCATCATACGTTGCAATTTTCAAGTCTCTAATCACCATTTAATCAATTCTTGGCGTCATTTGTATTATAATAACAACCTTTTCCTAATAAACATTGAAAATTGGGTAAAATCATCAGAAATAATTATCAGCTGCGATGAGTGTTTCTATTGCTAGATCATCTACTAACAGTATCTAACACTTGTTGTCTTAGCAATTATACATTGTTGTTACTCTAAAAGAATCTTCCTCTTCCACATCTCTCATTCTTCCTCTCAAACTGCATAAACTAGTTCGACTTTCATTTACCAAGTGACAAAAATTAAGTGAACCTCCCGAAATAATTATTCAAAATTAAAAAAGAATGTTGGAAGAACCATCTTCAAAAGAAACATCAATCAATGACAGTACAAAAAAGAATGGAGATGACCTTCAAGGTGACTCTCAAAGTGACTCTCAAAGTGACTCTCAAAGTGACTCTCAAAATAACCGAGAAGACAACGGCTCAACGAATGAAACAATTATTGAAACGTCTACAGCCGAGGAGGAAAAGACCAAAAAAGCCAAAAATTTAACAGAGTGGGCTTATAAATGGTTCACAGGAGCGACTTACGATATCAAGGAAAACAAATGGAAAGAAATAAGTGAAGACGACCTCAAGAACATCGACGAACTGGAATCAATTATTGAGGACAAAGATTTAAAGAAAAAATTAAAGATAGGTCCAGTTAGAACCAAAAGAATACAATTACTCATCTCAAGAAAACAATTATTAAAAGGACAAGCTGATACTCCACAGGACTACTTCTACATAAAGTTAGACCTAGAAAGTGCATTTGATAATGTAGACTTAACAAAAACAATTGTTAGATTGAACTCAATTAACCCATCATTAGGCAAAATCATACAATCAATAAGCCAAACAAGAACAATTAAATTACTAATTGATAATGAATTTTACTACAAAACAGAAAAAAACGGTTGTCTACAAGGTACCTCATCAGGCCCATTACTCTTTATAATGACTCTTGATTTCCCAATCAGACAATTATCCCTCGAAAAACCTGAAATAGAAATTATATCATACGCAGATGATTTTATAATCAAAGTCCCAAAAAAAGTTAATAATTTAAACAAAATAACTGAATATATTAACACTGAAAATCAACTTATAATTAACATGACCTCGGCATTTCTAAATGAAATCAATCTAAAAATAAACTTTCAAAAATCAAAAACCTATTATTGGTCAGCCTCTAATCGCAGCAACTTTTACAATGAGTTTCAAATACTAGGATTTAATATCTACAATAATAAATTGAGAATAAAAGAAACATTCTCAGATATCAAAAACCAAATAATTATTGAATTCAGTGGTGTATTACACTACCTTCCGTTCCTATCAAGTCAAATAAAAAAAATAATTATTTCCTCAAAAGTACTACCACATATCAGAAAAATAGGATATTACATCTTTAAATGTCTTCCACCTAACCAACTCATACCATTCATCCTCAATGAGACCAAACAATTAATAAACTTATTCCACACAAATTACACCGGCCACCAAACCCTATTTACAATATACTCACTAGAACACCCGATACAACTAATGTGGAAAACAATTATTGAAAACCAACATTTGCAAGACCCTGAAATGAACAATTATTACATCAACCCACCGATAACTCTAGAACCATATCCAATAGATGACAAATTCTTTTGGATCAAAAGAAATAAATTCAATCCTTCCCTAAGAATCTACAATACAAAAACCCAAATAAGCATAAACATTGGTAATCAAATAAAAAGCTCAATGAAGTCCTCACAATATCATGGATGGCTGTTAACAATTATTATGCAACTTGACCTTAAATGTACAAACATCTGGGTTCCTTGGGAAATTGGCAAATACTTGACAAATGAAGGACCCATGACCAAAGAATTATTATCAATCCTAAAAAAACATGATAACTGGACCTGGTACACAAGCAATCAAAGTATCGAAAAATTCACAATACCACCACAACAATTAAATTTAATAGATTACGATTACACCCCAACCTACATGAAAAAGAAACAAATAACAACAATTATTAAGAGTCAAACGGCCCACATAACTAAACATCATTCACGTAACCCTTGGTCACTACTGTCACCCTCATTAATCAAACTTACTGACACATATGGGAAGATAGGACACATATCTCATTGGGCCTTTGAAAAAATTATTCTTGAGACCATGATGAATATCCCCTTTATACCATGCTGTGACGCAAAATTAACATTTGAACACATCAATGACAGCAAATGCCAAACAATGACTGAATTACGGAAAAATTATGATCTAATAGACCTAAACATAGAAAATACAATCACCAGAAGAGATAAAACCAAGAAAATACAAAAATTATTTACTGAAATTAACGAAACAGCGAAAATATTCAAAGAAATATCTCTAATCATTTAATTATTGCTAAAACACATTTATACACCTTTCCCCTGAAACCTTATTTCTTGTAAAAGCCCATTTCCCCACCCAACAATTATTGTAATCCTCCCCCATTCCCTTCCCCATTCACCCAATTATTGTAAATGGCCGCCTAAGCCATATCCCGATATGTAACCATGATGAGTTCAAAGGGAAACTCATCTGCAACATATCTGATGGAGTCACTTTATGATTAAGTACTCCGACTCATCTTTTGTAATGGGCTACAATCTGTAAAAGGTTTCATGTACTTGTATGTGTTTTTCAATAAACATCTAAATTTGAGTTAATTGCAACGGAAAAGGGTAATTGAATTTACACATAGCTATTAATAAAACTAGATTAAATTGGCGATTGACTGGATCAGGTGAAAATAATAACACTTTTCACTTTAGGTTGGATTATAGGATTAGTCTTATCTCTTTAGAGCTGAGATTTGTTATTTACCTTCATTGATTACTATTAAAGCAATTCCGTTGATTCATATGGCGAGTAAAACCGTTATTTTTAGCCTAGTTTGATTAATTCACGATGAATTGATAGTTATACAGATAAAGATACTTGTTGGTTGACGGTTAGTTGCAACCGTTTCTCTCATTTGAAAATGTTTCATTCCCATTGAAAACAATCTGAACGGTATAACAATATTATCTCAACTTGGTGATTCTTTAACTGTAACTGGCATATGAGTAAAGATTTTAAAATGAACGTCTGTCTATTAAGTAATTTACGTCAATTGTCAACATCAGATTAATCTGGACACACTCCAAATCTCTGGGATTGAGGAAAACAGAGAAGAGACCAAAATTAAGAAGACAGAAAATTCATAGAGCATAAGGTGATATTAATTAATAAAGATGCCAAGATATAAACGTAAGCTTGATTATGCTAGCAATAATTACCATAGCTCAAGAATTCCATATGAAATTGCCATAAATTGAAATTGTATGGAAAGAGCATTGGATGAGTGAATATAATGGCAATAACAAACTGTGGATATAAAAAAAATTAAACATTAGTTCAGCTTAGAGTTAATATTAAACAATTACAGAATTAATCATCTACTTACCATTAAATCATTATCTATTGATGAGAATTGGAATGAACCAAATACAATGAAATAGGCCGATTAGTCAAGTAGGTTTTAGTAAACAAGATAAAGGTAAACAAAAAGTTCGCTGTGACAATGAAACCAGAAATGACATCTGATTAGATTAAACAATTTGAATTGGCAGTTATAGAGCACGATGTTTTTCCGAGAATCAGGTTCATGGCTATGGCTCTGTTTGTCGTTAGATTTACATGTCTTTAGCTAATTATTTTGATTACAATTTTGATGAAAATTAATTCAATAACCTTTTTTGGTGATTAGCATTTCTTTTGAAGCGCCATCTCTTAATTTTTTTCACATTCAAAAGATTGAGTGTTTTGTTTTTTTTTGTGAATGTCATTCTCTGAATCGATGAATGAAAATTCAACTTTGAAATGAATGATTAACCGTTAAACCCTCTCATGAAGAAATCATGATTAATTTAATCTTCTAGTTATTGTAATCTAAGCCTAGCATCATCATAAAGAAAGCTTCTTTCTATCAGTCAGTTATTTCTTAGTTTAAACATCATCATCATCATCATCAGTGCAAATCCTTGGATACCTTTCTTCACTTTCTTCATCTTCATCGTCTTTATTATTTTGCTTTCATTCTGAGTCCGCCTGTTTCCTCTTCTGCCAATTTTGTAATTTTAATTAAAAATATGTCATCCTTACGTTTGGTAGGAACTGATCCTGGGAACTTGAATACCCAAAATAATAACAATATTAACAATAATAACAATTCTTCATTGCCTGAGCCTTTGCCTCAAGAGATTGTTTCTATATCCGAAAGTGTAAGATACATTTAATGCTGTGTGTCTATTAAATTGAATGTTTATAATTTTCTTTCTTTCTCTCCCTTCCATCTCCCTCGTTTTAAACACTTCTGTGTGCTTTGGTTCAGCTCCATTTTTCCCATCCTGTTAGATCAATATGTATTGAAATATTTATTTATCCAGCTAACTCATTTTTACCTGTTATAGCCTTTTAGTTTCCCTCTCTTACCCAATAAAAAAGAGAGAGAGAGACCTTTGATGTTTTTTTCGTACCCTGTTGTGTGTTTTCATCTCATCCATTATTTTTATCAACTGTTCAACCCTTACAATTTTGTAACGAAACAAAATCTATTATTTGTTTCATCCTCAGGAAACATGTTACAGTAGTTATTCACTGTCACAAGAATCCCAAAGATCGGAGACTCGACGATCACCTTCGAATTTTCATCTTTCTAGTCCGTCAAATCTTCTTACATCGTCTTCTTCCACCACCACAATGTTAATCAATGGATTACCTGAATTGGGTATAAGTGATATTGGGGATAAAGAATTTTCTGAATCAGATCGTTCCACTAAATCAAGTCAACATGTCTATGGTGGAGGCGGAGGGGGTGGTAGTGGAAGTAGTAAACATCGAAACAGTGATTGGGTCATTTTGGAAGGATTACGTGGTGATCTTCGATATGAAGGTGTTCCAAGTCATTTTGAAGGTTTCCTTTTAAAAAGACGTAAATGGCCTCTCAAAGGTTGGCATAAAAGATATTTTTACCTGGATAAAGGTATCCTTAAATATGCCAAAACTCCAACCGACTTTACCAAAGGTAAAACTCATGGATCCATTGATATTGGACTATCAATGATTTCAACCAAAGCCTCTTCTCGTCGCATAGATATTGATGCAGATGAATGTATATACCATATTAAGGTTAAAAATAAGATATCATTTGATCAATGGGTACATCAGTTACGTCAACATCGCCATTTTCGTCAGCATCAGATAATGTATCAAGATGATCCAAAAAAATCTGTGCCTGGTATTGAAACATCAGTTAGTTTTATGAATATGGGCGATTCATCAACATCAAATGTAACAACCTCCAAGGTTGCAAATTGGATACTTGACTCAAATGGAACTCAAGAGGAAATTAATCAAGTGTTAGATGAATTACACCGAAGATTAGTACGTTTGTCATCGGTTTTCCAAGAGATAGAGCTTAACATGGGAACGAGACGACAAATGCCAGACATTGACACTGGTAGCTTAAAAAAGTACCGACATTTTATGTTCCGAAGGACTAAAAAAAATCATTCCTCTGTTACCTCAAAATTAAAGGTTGCCACAAAAAGAAAGAATAATCTTGAGATACCCGTTGTTGGGTCAGAAGAGTCAGAAATTCACGATGATGCCGCTTCATCTGCAAATATTGCTGTTCCCCATCTCAGTTCATCGCATCCGTCTCTTAATGAATCTGAAAATACTTCTAATCTCGATAGTCAAGGTCTGAAAACAACTATGACTAGATCATCAACAGAAGTCGGTAAATCAGCTTCTGCTAGTGCAATCAGGGGAGCAAACAATGGCCAAGCTATGAATATCAACAAAATTAAATCTAATGTTTCAACGGCATTGAATGAGGAATTTATAACTCTTGCTGAAGAAAGTAAGTCTAGCCTGATTCTCTTGTAAGTTTTACTTGTTCCATAGCTAAATTTTTAATCTCTTTTCTAGTTCATGACCAATTGCGACTTTGTCTTCGTAAAATTCGAGGCAATCGTGAAAATTCAATCGTTGTACCAACAACTGTTACAGAGGAAACATCAAATTCAGTTAACCCGGGAACAACTGGTGTAAATATTGTCTCAGGTGCAACTGTCTCATCTGGATCATCAGCTTCTTCTGTGATTACTAACTTAAAGTTGTCTCTTCAAAAAGCCTTGGATCAGAATAGAGATCTTCGCCAACGTTTGTCTCAAATTCATGCAGATTCAGATATTTCATCATTATCTCAGCTCAATATAATCATGAATTCATGTTCAACCGTTGAAGAAGAGGCAGACGAGAACACTCTTGTCCATCAGCCTATCGGTGACTCTAAATCGTATGAAAGCTGCTCAGTTTTAAGTTTATCGGAATATTATGATGCTGCTGAACGCTTCTCAACGTGTACCTCTTCTACTGACGAAGAAGATGATCGCAGTGTAACAACGGATCTAAGTGAAGAAGAAACGGCCGGGTTTAAACAAACTTCTCAAGGAGTGACTGGTAGAAGATCAAAGTTACCCTGTCCAAAGCCAGAAACTGGCGATATTAGTTTATGGAGCTTATTGTGTAAAAATATTGGTAAAGATTTATCTAAAATTAGTATGCCTGTTACTTTAAACGAACCGTTAAATGTTTTACAAAGACTGTGCGAGGAATTGGAATACAGTGAGCTTCTGGATGAAGCTGCAGCCATTGATGATCCTTGTGAACAAATGCTTTATGTTGCAGCATTTGCAGTGTCAGCTTACAGTGGTTCTGCTTATCGAGCTGGTCACAAACCATTTAATCCCCTTCTAGGTGAAACCTATGAATGTGTTCGTGAAGATAAAGGATTTCGCTTCATTGCTGAACAAGTCTCTCATCATCCGCCAATCTCTGCTTGTCATGCAGAATCTGAAAATTATGTTTTCTGGCAAGGTAACTTGTTTGTTTTCTTATAAATGTTTTCTTTTTCTCTAAATGTCTGATAATGACCCTGTAAAAACTGTCTCACTAAAATGCATGATCTTATATTTCACAGGAATGCGAATTAAAACCAAATTTTGGGGTAAATCAATGGAAATTATTCCTTTTGGCAATGTAAACGTTTTGCTCAAACGTACCAAAAGCGTCTACAGATGGAATAAAGTTACAACTTGTGTTCACAATATTTTCAAAGGTCAACGTTATGTAGATCAATATGGTGAAATGATTATAACTAATGGTGATCTCAAGTGTAAATTAACATTCTCCAAAACTAGTTATTGGTCTAACAAGCGTCACGAAGTTTTTGGTACCATCACCAATAAAAATGGTGAAGTGATTAAATCCATTTTTGGTAAATGGACTGAAGCACTTTACACTGGAAACCCACCGCAAACTCGATGTATATGGAGACCTGGTGCTATGCCTGACGATTATAAGCTTTATTATGGTTTTACTCGATACGCATTGGAATTGAATGAGTTAACATCCAATTTGGCTAATAAATTACCCATTACTGATACAAGGTTCCGGCCTGATCAAAGGTACGCTTTTCACCTTTCCTTTTCTTTAAATTAAACACTCCATTAGTTAGTTTGAATTACAGAAAAAAAAGATTGCTTTGGAAAAAAGATTTGACGTCAAGCAAAGGAAAACTAAAAAGCTGTAAAACTTGAGAGCTTAACTAATTGTGATCAATTAACTTTTCCGTTGAGAGGAAAAAAAAGTTTAACTTCATTAAATTATCTTTCAACAATCTTAAATAGTCAAAGCTAACAGTAAAGATGGTTGAATCAAAAATATGTACAAATCTGTGTCACATTGAAAAAGAGTGGAAAAACTTTGAATGAAAATGATTTGAGCAAAAAAATTGCATCAATGTCAACTTGATTTTTTTGTCAAATATCATTAACAGTTGGTTAGGTTTGCATTTTTACCGGAACTTTCAACGTTCAACCAATTCTACACTTCCTTTTAACCATTTCAATCAATACGATGACAGTTTTGAGTCATTTATGTATTTTACAATACAATCTTTCTGATTATTGTTTCAAACAACCTGACGCTGCAATTTATATCAACCTTTTTCATCTATTCGCATCATTGATATTAAATGAAAATTGAATCTTGATTTTTTATTCAATTCACCATTGGATTGAAAATTATAGCTTTTCATTGTTTGACTTACAATAAGAGATAAGCGAAAAAATTGACTCAAATTTTGCTACTCGATTGATCAATAATGTAATTTAATATTCTTACAGCTTCTCAATGATCTGTTTGCCTTTCATCTAATTTTATTAATATTTACATTATTTTTCTCGCCCAATAAATTTCGATTAAATTTCACTGAAAATGAGAAATAATTTTATTTATTATCAATATATTCTGACACTGGTTTTGACATGAATCAAAAGCTTTTCTGTGATATTTGCATTTACATGTAATTTTATTATCATTATTGATGAAATTGACTTTTCCATGGTTTAGGGAAACTTTCCAATTGTGACTCTGTTTTCAGGTCAAATGTTTCAAGTAATGAAAATGATTGTTAACCATTATAAAAGTAAAATTGTTAACCCATTCTTATACTCATTTAATCTTGGAGTTATTGTTGATTCTTCAATGTAATATGAAGCCTTATTAATTATATTATCTTCTTGATTTAACGTTCTAGGTTACTGGAAGAAGGTAAAATTCAAAAAGCTGAGAATATAAAAATGGTTTTGGAGCAACTTCAACGAGAAAGAAGGAAAGAAAGAGAGGAAAAAGGCGAGGCACACAAACCAAGATGGTTCAAGTAAGTTCTGTAATCATGATAATCATGCCATAATAACTATGATTTTCTTTTATACTTTTTGAACAGTTATACTTGGCGTGCTTAATCATTATTATTATCAACATTGTTAATCTGATATCTAATCCTTTATTTTTCTCCTTCTTTTCCCTTTTCATTTTTCTCAATCAGACAAGAGCCTGTTGATGATGAATTAAATTGGGTGTCAAATGATGAATATTGGATGTTCAGAGATGGTATAGGTTTCTCCTGTCTTGGTCTAGAGAATCTTTGGCCTGAAGATGTTATTCAGAGAGAATTATCTGAACAATATAAGTGAATATACAACCTTCACGTTTGATGACTATCTTCCTCTGATCTTTACCGAATCAACCATAACATGAAACACCTCGAAACCTTTTATTGTTTACAAGTTTATTTCATTGCTGCATCATTATTCACCGCAATTCACTGTTGAGTTATATTATTTATCTTGGTTTCTTGAGTTGTTTATAGTCAATTTTATTGCTATTGAGGATGGAACAAACATGGATCTCAATGGAGGATTCGAGAAGTTACAAGTTTCTTTAATATAATATAATTCAAGTTTCCAAAGAAAAGAAAAATTAGTAACCATGGATCTTGAAGCTTCTCGAGAATGCATTGGTCATGGCAATAATAGATTAAGTTTCAATTTAACTCGATTATCATACAGAAGTCAATACATTGGATAATATATTTTATTTCTGCGTTTTCTGGTCATCTTTATCAGCAACTATGGAAGACAATAGTAGATTTTGCCATCAATCATTCATGACAATCACGGAATACGTTGAGAAAAAATAAGGAAACCATCAACCAGCAAGATTTTCACCCAGATTTCACCATTTATTAACCCACCAATGAGCTCTCAATTTATTGCGATTTGGTCATCAAACGGACTTAAAACACCTTTCAAATTTGATATCTTCATCATCATCCCTTATATAATGAATTTTATCCTCTAATCTATTGGAATCAATATCACTCGTTTGGATTCAATTTCGTTAAACTGTTACGGTCAAGAAGAATGTTAATTGTTTTATATTTTTGAGCCAAAATATTTTAATTTGAAGAACTACCAATCAAAAACTAAACAAAGATAAACTCAATCGACGTAATGGAAGCCATAGACCTTAATTAACCTGCTAGTCTCCTAAAATTGTTGCAATCTAAGTTGTTAAATTGATTGTTATATGAAAGTCTGCACTGGATTACACTGGATGTTGCATCTTTTTGTTATTATTGACATACATTTGTCTACCTGCCTATTGATATCTTGGATTCTGTAGCACATTCACCTGATTTCAATCCACATCCCCGAGTTATCACATAAACAGACTGTGATGGATAAATTTTTATGCATGAAATGCATAAAATTTTGTTTATGTTGCTTTTGTTGACGATCATCGCAATCATTACAAACCATATTTACGTGTACTTGTTGAATGCCTGCCTCCACCAAATGACTGCTTCACCATAGATAACCAATCAAGTCTGATTTTAGATGAAATCACCTCTTCTTTATTAACAAGAATCCACTTTAAATGTCACAATTTCTATTAATAACCATTTTATGATACCAGATAAAGTTGCTCAAAGATCAAGAACGGAATCGGCCTTTGCTAAATCAACTTTTTTTAGGAAAACAACGGAATCAAAGACTTTTGATTTCCTCTTTTCTCACCATTAATATCTTCATCTTTTCATCTTGTCAAAATGTGATTACAAGAAAATTAGTATCATCATATAGCCTTGAATCAATGAATAATTGTCTTTCTTTCATCTTGATTCAACACCATCGCTTAACTACTAAAAGATATCCAACTTAAAGAGACACTTTTACCTGTTTATAATTCTGTACATATTTATTCGTTGAAGATTCCGTTAGAGTAAAAATAATGGCCACTGACTGAATGCTGATGGACGAAGAAGGAGGCAAAATTGACACTTCCACGGCTTAATCAATTACCTTGTTACAATTGTTATTTTTATTTTGTTGACAAAGGAGTAAATTGTGTATTACAACTGATATTGGAAAAAGCAAATCAATTGGAAAAAGCAATTTACGGAAACGCTTGAGATGAAGGCTTATCCAAGAAACCTGGAAACAACACTTTTCTTGTTGATTTAATAATTTATTTTGTTGTCAGTATTTATTACAGGTTAAATTAATTGTGATAACTTAAAATTAATACAAAAAAATAAATAAATAACCAACAAACTGAGAATATATAAAATTGATTGAAAAGATAGACGAACTCATGATTTTGTTTTCTTTCTTTAATTGTTAACTCGCTTCTTTGCAATTGTCCCGTGACAATTATCTTGAAAAGTCTATGTAGATATCATTAGTTAATCAACTATCAAAACACCAACAATTGTCATCTATTGTTATTATTCTCATATTAAAAACAATGTAAAAAACAAACTTAAATCAAAGTAGTCCAATTATTTTATCAAATTCACATTAATTTATCGCCATAAAATCGCGTATTTTATCATTGAATTTAATTTCATAAAATATCGCCTCAAATAATCAAAATCGTCTATTAATATAATATCATAATAATTGTTGCTATTTTAATATGATGGATTTACCGTCAAAGCATCACCAATGGTTACAGGTAAGAAGGTAATCATAACAAAGGCCAATGATAAATGTTGCACAAAATATCGGGTCAATTTTAATTTGTGAAAATGTGAAAATAAATGATTGAATAATTAACTTGGTTACCCGAAAATCAACAATTCAAGAGGTTAAATTCAATATTAACAACTTTGTCTTTCAATACTTGAAATTGATCTGAATTTATTTAAAAGACATTTAAAATTGTGAATCGATAAACCTTAGGAATATTTAAATTGAAAAAGACTAATTGTGAAAAATGGATCAGGTTTGTATGTTTTTAATAGTTGTTAATCTGTGATTGGGATTGTTTAAGTTGTTATGAATTGAAGGATCAAATTGAAAAGCGATCGTTTGATCAGAATTCATTTTTAGTTTGAAGAAAGCATTGAGAAACTAATGATAAAATTGAAGAGTTGATTTTTAATTTAATCGCCTTTCTATTTAAATTTAGGAAGCTGATTTTCGAACTCTTGAACGACTTAAATCATTGGTTAACAGATGTGATGGAACCCATTCCAGTGTATTATCCATTTTGAGTGAACTTCGAAGCCATGTTAAATCATCTGATATGCTGGAAGCTCTTAAAACAGAGCGCATCGAAATGTTGGAGAAGGTTGTCAATTGGGCTGAAAATTCGGTAACAATTGAAACAGGATCAAATTTAAGTTTGATAGAACACATTTGCCTGATGAAAGCTCGTGAAGGTAAATTGAAAGCTGTGATTAAAGTGTGTGATCCACTATTCAAAGATATAACCAGTTATCATGAAGCAAGGCGTAATATGGAGCAAATTGTCCGAGAATTGACTTCCCAGGTTAACTCATTGTACCGTAAATGGTGTTCAAGTTGGCTTACAGTTGACTTGGACTCACATAAACCTTGTATAACAATTGATCCACAATCCCAAGTACCTTTGGTAACATTTCAACCTCGCCTGGTAACACTTTCCCGTGAATGTCGAACCCTTAGATGTCTTGGATTTAAACTTCCAGACGATGTTGTTGAAAAGGAACGCGATTTGGTTAAATATGGATCTTTGGCAAGACAATTGGAGGAAATAGTCAACTTTTATTGTACCATTGGTGACTCCATTTTGCTCTGTCAACAGCCAATTTTGATTGACGCTGCTCGATCATTTACAGCTCTCCTTGAATCTCGAAACAACACAATGACCTGGGATTGTGACATCAACCAACTGGAAGCTTGGTTAAGTGAATTGAGAGATTTTGCTCGTAAATTTGCCGATGAAAATAGACGTTTACACCGATATCATGGATCTTTGCTCAAGTCAATCATTAAACTGTTTGATCTGCCACTCAACAAATGGCGTCCATTGATGAATGAAATGATCTCGGTTATGGTTACAGTCGACAATTTGTATTCAAATACAAACACTTGGAAGAAACATTGGGACTATCAATTGTACAAAATATTGGATTACCATTTCAACAAAGCGTTAATTTCCTCTGCAAATTGGCTTGGATTCAATGCAAATCCCTACTGTGGTCATCATTCAACTGAAGTGTCTTCATTAAGAATTGATTTAACCTTTAAAAATGGTCAAATTATATTTCGTCCATCACTTGAAGAGATACAGTTCAAGTTATATCATCGGATCAACATGTTTTTAACCACATTCACACAGTTTAAAGGTTTTCTTGAGTCAATCAATCCAGATATGTTTCAATCCAAGGGAGGAAAAGCGATGAAAAATATTTTCTCAACAATCTATTTACGAAACATTGACAATTTGTCTTGCCTTTATCAACATGTTGACCGTATTTTATCTGAATTGATTATGATCCGTCAACAATTCAATGAATGGACTTGTTTATTCAATGTAATCCAAGAATCTCATTCAGATGACTTTTCGCTGTCGACAGTTTTATCATTGGTTACACTGGAAGATTACCAGAATAATTTAACGCTGGTTAAACAGAAAGGAAAAGAGTTTAACAAGAAATTTATCGACAACGATTTAACCTGCTCTACAAGTAACATCACTGTTAACTTGATTCCAATCAAAGTCTCTGTCGATTGGATTTACAGTGAAATCGATCGACTTTTAATCAACTCATTGCGACGTGAAACAGAGTCCATGTCTACCGAGCTCAACAATAAACTGAGTCAATTATTAACCCAATTAACATCTCCGCCAGATAAGGTTAAAGCTGTTATTGAATTGGAATCATTCTGGTTAGATTCATCATCCTCTACAATCATTTCAATTACTTCAACCTACAATGAATTGTCTGAAAGATGCCAGTTCTTAAGCAAATGGTCTGCTAAATCAATCCCAAACTTGGCTGATTTAAACGAGAAATATGGTCGATTTCAAAGTCTTGTTGACAACAGAGAGTCGCTTATTGCTTCGTTTAAACAGTTACTCCGATCACGGCTTGAAACTAGATCAGGTGAAACGGTTAAAAGTCTTGAAAGTTTAACCCAAAACTGGAAAATAATTAAGTCTCGAGGTTATCCAAATCCTTCACAACTTGAAGAGTTGAAGCAACAATTTGAATCGGTTGGCAGTGATGTTGATAATTATCTTGAAGGCTGCAAGTACTTTAATCTTCCAGTTCCAGAGGCTATTGAAATATTCAACTCTTCCCGTGTTGAGATCATTGATTCCCATAGAAGACTATTGAAAGCTAAACAATTTGATGATGGATTGGAGCCTTACTTGGATACAGAATGGATAATTGTTCGTAATAAAGTGCCACTTCTTGAAGATTACATTGAATCTTGGGATAAATCACAGGCCAACAATAATGACGAAGAAGCTGATGAAGTGATTAAAATGCGAGTTAAAGAATGGAAAAGCTTTATTGCAATTTTAAAGCTAATTAAAGGTGAAGTGTTTGCTAAATCACACTGGGATGAGCTTTTAACTTTAATAGATTACGATTCAAGAGCAATTGAGACTCTAAAGCTGAAAAATTTGTTTGATAAACGAGAAACTCTTATAACAATCAAGAATGAATTGAGAGCGTTAAATGATCGAGCACTTGGTGAACAATCTGTCAGGCAAACATTTGCCGAACTGGAATCATTAGCTGCTTCAGCCAAATTTGATTTAACCCGATACACAATGGATTCTGGTCAACAGGTTAGCTTGATTAAAAATTGGAGATCAATTTTAAACTCCATTTCGGAATCAATTGTAACCTTAAACTCACTCAAAGGATCAGACTTTTTTGATCATTCGTTTACCGAATCTGGTTCTCAGTGGGAAACACGGTTAACTGGTCTTAATTCATTGATTAACTCTCTGAATACGGTTCAACGTAAATGGACTTATCTTGAGCCAATCTATAGTCGAAACCAAGGACCAGAAATATTCAACGATTCATCTTTTACTTTGGCTTCAAGAGACTTCATCAATATAATGAAAACAATTGAAACTGATTGTCATGTTGTTAGACTTTTGAGGATATCTGGTTTGTCTGAACGGTTATCATCCATTGATCAACATTTAGCCTCTTGTCAGAAAAAGTTGAACCTTTTCATGGAAGAGTCGAGAAATCGTTTTCCTAGGTTTTATTTTCTTGCCGATGATGATTTACTTCTTGTCTTGGCTGGTAAAACATCCATTACTGAATCGGGTTTGTTAAAGAAACTGTTTAATAATACAATTACCAAGATTTTGTTCGATGGAAACAATTCTGTTGCTGTTGAGTCTCCTGAAGGTGAACAGATTCGCCTTCGATCTCCAATTGCAGTCAATTTCAGCGGTGGGTCAATTGAGATTGAAAATTGGCTTCGAAATGTGGAGAGTGAAGTATCTAAATCACTGAAAACTGATTTATTTGATTGTCTTGGTAAAGAGGATAATAGCGATGAGCTTATTTGGTCAGCTCCATCTCAAATAGTCTCTTTGTTTCAATGGATTCGGTGGACAGCCTCAACAGAAGATTGCATTAGACGAAGTCGCTTAAAGATACTTCATAATGATTTAGCTCGACAGTTGACTGATTTAATTACTGAAGGCTTTAAAGTCACTGATTTGGTTACTAAAATTAAAATTCGATCAATGGTTCTCGATATAATTCACTTTATTGATGTAGTTGAACAACTGTTAGCAGCCAATGTTTCCGATGTGGAAGATTGGAGGTGGAAGAAACAACTTCGCTATTATGCTGATGTTGACCGACAACTTGTTTCAGTATCGATGGGACTTTCAACAGTTAATTATTCCTTTGATTACATCGGTTGTTATGGTTCAGCCAAATTGGTTCACACTCCGTTAACGGACAAATGCTTCCTCGTTTTAATGCAAGGTAAGAAAGTTATACCAGTAGTCTTAAACATGAAAGATGTAATTTAAAGTTACTAAAAAGACACAAATAGCACAATTGTGAGATTTATGCACAAATTGACTCAAACCGCAATATTAATAGGCTAAAAGTGAGTAAAAATGAATTTCTTTCAAGTGAAAACAAGTCTGGTTTGTAGGGACATGAAACCTGAATCTTTTTATCCAATTTAAAAGCTTCTCCGATCAACAGTTTTCGAAAAAATCGAGGTGAAAGTTTAAACTTTGACCGTCTTTTGCTTCGCTATGGAAGCAAATTTTTTCATTAAACTCATATTGCTGATTAAGCTTCTCATTCTCACTCAGAATATGATCTTATTTCGGGAAATAAAACTTTCCGTTTTCTGTAAAAACGATAAGTTCGATTTTCATTTAAACCGACCTTTTCCTGTGACCAAAAGAGTTAGCAAGCTGAGACTTATTCTCCTTCCATGAAAATTGTTTCGTCACAACATGCATTGAATAATTTTTTCAATTTATCAATAGTTGTCTTGATTTTGGCATTTGGACTAAAAAACTTTGAACCTCAATGTTTCGATAATGCCAAAACCTACAATCATCAGACTTTGACTAAACGTTAGATTCTATTATGGACTATAATATGGCGAAATATTAAATTATTCAAGATCCCACAAAAAAAGTTGAAGCATTGTATTACTTTTGTTACCAGATTTTAAACTTGGTTTATAAAGTTCAATCACAAATCTTATGTGTAAGAAGGATATTCATTATTAAATGAATAAGCACAGATTTTATTCAGCATCAAGTCACATCATTTTTTAGCCCATAATGCAATCTAATGTTTGCTCAAAGTCTGATGATTGTAGGCTTTGCCATTCTCGAAATATTCAAGTCCAAAGTGTCTTAGTCCAAAGGCCAAAATCAAGAGAACTATTAATAAATGGAAAAAAGTATTTAATTCATGATGTGAACAAATAAATTTTATGTGCTGATGAGAAGTTTCAGCTTGCTAACTCTTTTGATCATAGGAAAAGGTCGGTTTAAATCAAAATCGAACTTATCGTTTTTACAGAAAACGGAAAGTTTTATTTACCAAAAAAAGTATATTTTCTGAATGACAATCAAAAGCTTTATTAGCAACATAAGTTTCATGAATAAATCTAATTCCATAACTGACAAAAGACGACCAAAGTTCAAACTTTAACCTCGATTTTTACGAGAACTGTTGATCGGAGAAGCCTTTGAATCAGACAAAAGGATTCAGGTTTCAAGTCCCTACAAACCTACCGAGTCTCAACTCTTAGCTCAAATTTTCGAGCCTTTGACAGTGATCTTTGCATTGCAGTTGCAAGTTTAAACAGCAAATTGGTTTATTAACCAAGAAATGGGTTGAGATGAGTTTGTTTTGTTGAATTAGCTGTTTCTCTCCCATTTGCCCCCCAAATATCATGACCCAAACGCTCTAATTGAAAGTTAGTAAATTGAATTGAATTATATATTAGTAAAGGATTAAATTAGTGAAAGCATGATGCCTGTAGGATGCACTATTCTCGAAATATCGAAGCTCAAACTTTTAAGACCAATGATCAAAATCAAGATAACTGTAGATACGTTGGCGAGCGTATTCGGTCCATGAATTGATCCAACAACTTTTATGAACGGATAAGAAGTTTAAGCTCTCAAACTATTTCGGTCACAGAAAAAGGTCGGTTTGAATGAGAATCGAACTTATCGTTTTTCCAGAAAACGGAAAGTTTTGTTCCTCAAAATAAGTACATTTTCTGGTTGAACATCAGAGGCTTCAGTTGGTAAATAAGTTTAATAAGAAAATCTGCATCCATAACTGTACAAAAGCCGATCAAAGTTTCAATTTCGATCTCAATTTTCTCAAGAACTATTCGTCAGGGAAACTTTTAACGCGGACTAAGGGATTCAGGTTTTATGTCCCTACGAACCAGGCTAGTCTAAATTTGAAAGAGATTAACTTTTACACTCTTTTCGGCTATCTTTGTGTTTATTTGTTTCAATTTGTGCTAAAATGTGACAATTGTAGCAATTGTGTCTTTTTGGTAACAACCAGATGAGACAGTTGCACCTGAGACAATATTTACACCAGTTGTTCTCGGGTTAACTGAATTTGATGTTTCCTCTGTAACAGTTGTTGGTACAACGATTGAATTTTCACGATTACCTCGCATTTTGCGAAGACAAAGTCGCAATTGGTCATGAACTAGAAAAGATATGAAAAATTTAGCTATGGAACAAGTAAAACTTACAAGAGAATCAGACTAGACCAATGACCAAAATCAAGAGAACTGTCGATAAGTTGAAAAGCGTATTCGGTCCATCGAATTGATCCAACAATTTTTATGAACTGATAAAAAATTCAAGGTCTCTAACTCTTTCCGTCACAGAAAAAGATCGGTTTAAATGAAAATCGAACTAATCTGTTTTAAAGAATAAGGAAAGTTTTGTTTCTCAAAATAAGTTTATTTTCTGATTGTTTTTCAAAAGCTTCATCAGGTAAATAAGTTTAATAAGAAAATCTGCATCCATAACTGTACAAATACCGATCGAAGTTTCAACCGTGCATTTTGAGATCCTCGATATTATCATATTTAGTTTAATTATAAAGATAAAGACTATTTAAAAATTAACTCATTTTTATTAGTAAACAATGATTGAATGACAAACTATTTTAGATCAGTGTTTTTGAAACTTTTTTTATTGCATCTAAAAAAATATAATATTTTCAACAATAACATTTCATATTTGTTTCGTTTTCTGATAGCATTATCGATGGGACTTGGCGGTAATCCTTATGGCCCAGCTGGGACTGGAAAGACTGAAACTGTAAAAGCTTTAGGACATCAGCTTGGAAGACAAGTATTAGTGTTTAATTGTGATGAAGCAATTGATGTTAAAGCTATGACTCGCATTTTGATTGGTTTAATCAAATGTGGCTCTTGGGGCTGTTTTGACGAGTTTAATCGTTTACAAATCGAAGTATTGTCATCTTTATCAACTCTTATCCATTCGATTCAAGTTGGATTCAAAAGTACATCAGATTTGATTCACTTGAATGGACCAAACCAATGTGAAGTTAAATTCAATCGAAACTCAGGAATATTTGTCACTCTTAATCCAGCTGGTAAACAATACAAAGGACGGAATGAGCTACCAGATAATCTTAAAGCGTTGTTTCTTCCAGTTGCTATGACAGTTCCTGATTCTGCTTTAATTGCCAGAGTTTTATTGCTTTCTGAAGGATTTAGTTTATCCGAATCTGAACCATTGGGCCAAAAGGTGACTGCTTGGTTCAATTTAGCAAAAGATTCGATGTCTTACCAAAAACATTACGATTGGGGGTTGAGAGCTATTAAATCATGTCTATCCTCCTGTGGCCGTTTATTGCGATCGTCCCAATCAAGTGATTATAACAAGAAAGAACTCTCAACAGTGATTCAGTCTTTAGGAAGGCAAGTTAGATCAAAATTAGTAGATGAAGATCAACACCGTTTTACCGATTTAGTATCCGATGTTTTTGGTTTAAAAGATGCTGAACTGAATAACTTGAAGTTAACCTCGAATCTAGATGTTGATGTATTGAAACAAATTTATAATGAATTGGGGTTGACATTTGATGAGAAACAAATTGAAGGAATCAATGTGCTTGATGAGCAGTTGAACTCGCGTTTAGGTGTTGTCATTCTTGGTCCATCTGGCGTTGGTAAATCAGCAATTTGGAGAGTTTTAATGATCTACAAACGAAAAGCAGAATCAATCAATGTAGTCCCAGTTGTAATTAATCCTAAATCAATGACTAGAGTACAATTGTTGGGGTATATTGATGAAGAAACTAGAGAATGGCAAGATGGAGTGTTGACCAAATTAACTCGCACAATTGCCCGCGATGAAGGACCTTATCGTTTCTGGTTAATTTTTGATGGCGAAATTGATCCTGATTGGGTGGAAGCTTTGAATTCGGTTCTTGATGATAACCATGTACTAACTTTGCCTTCAGGAGAACGTATCGATTTTGATCCGAATAAGGTTTCATTAATATTTGAAACGACTTCTCTTCAATACGCGTCTCCAGCAACAATTTCTCGTGTTGGAATTATTTCCCTTAATTTTAGTGTTTCCAGCTTGTTTATACAATCAACAATTATGTCATTGGGATTGTCAATTACAGTGGATGAGGTTATCAGTATTTTGGATGAATCGAGTGATCAAACGTTCTCTCAAGTCCTTACAGCATGTCAATTGTTGAAGCATTCAGCTAATAGATCACTTTCTCCATACGAGGCTCTTAATTTTCTTAAAAGCGAGACAGTGGCAATTGTTAAACCTGATTACACTTCGGGTAACTTGTTTGTTACCTCTTCATTGATTTCAACAATTGATTTGATCAAGATCTTAAATGAGACTCGACAACACATGTTATTGATTGGATCAAAAGGGATGGGCAAGAATTTGATTGTCCATGAGATTGTTTTAAAATCAACAACATCTTGGATCAATATCAATTGTGTACCAACAAGTTCACCAGTTAGATTGATAGAATTGATAAAAGAGATTTGCCATGAGACTCAATCACCGGGCACTGGAAACAGAAAGCTTCTCAAACCAAAAGATGGCGGGTTAATTGTCATTTATATGCGAAATCTTGAACTGATTCAAGCTGATTCCTGGAATTGTGTGACTTTGGTTACATTTTTAATTACTCTTATAACTTATAAAGGTTTTCACGATCCTGACACAAAAGATTGGATGGTGTTGGAAGATTTTCAACTTATAGCAACCATTAATGACACAAAATATGTAGATAATAGATTTTTGTCCGTAGTTAATTGTGTCCATTTATCTCAATTGTCTTCCCATGAAATTGAATCAGTCATCCAGTCCAAGATTGGTTCACAGATAACTTGGGCTTCATCATTCTCTTCGGGCTTTAATCAACTTTGTTCCAAGGCAGCAAATTTGATTGACTCCAAAACAATCCCAATTCTTTCAGCGGCAACAAGAGCAATCAATTCAATCAATTCTTATGAAACGATAACGAATGATGTCTTGAAAAAAGAGTCTCTTAGGTCTTTGGTTAACTATGTTCCGGTCAACTTTTTAAAGGCTTTAGAATCCAATTGTGATTCCATCTTTGGTACAAATAATTCATCAATAATCAAGTATCCGTTTTGTTCATATTTTGGTGCCAATACATCATTAGTTGAATCACAATCATTTGCAGATTTGATTGATAAATCATTCATTTCATATGTTTCTACAAGTGAGGCTAAATTACCCCGATTAGCTCTGATTCCTGAAGTTCTTGATCTTTTTTCTCAAGTATCAGTGTTCTTGGGTGATTCAACTGTTGGAATTAAGGGGCTGGTTTTATTAGGACCATCTGGCTCATGTCGTAAATTATCTTGTAAAATAATGGCCAATTTGTATGGCTATGAAACAGTGTGGAGTCCGAAATTTTCATCCGAGAAGCAATTGATGGCTGACTTGAAATCGACTTTAGATTCTGAGGTAGAAAGTGATAAAGGCGAACGAATCGTTATCTTGGTTGATCAAATGCATTTCTATTTATTTCCATTGTTATGCGAGAAACTTTCAGATACTTTATTAACCTATACAGGATCGTTGATTGTGCGAGT
The DNA here is from genome assembly GCF_039701765.1 of Tetranychus urticae. Taxonomy (NCBI): domain Eukaryota; kingdom Metazoa; phylum Arthropoda; class Arachnida; order Trombidiformes; family Tetranychidae; genus Tetranychus; species Tetranychus urticae. The sequence continues at coordinate 13,994,904 of NC_142958.1, read as the reverse complement.
TATATTGACGATGAACAATTTAACATCACCAATTGATCGCATCTGGTCACGCGCTTGTTACTCCATATATCCAGTGCGTCCCTGGTCTGAATCAAGTTTACTTGATTATCCAAAATACATTTTGTCTGATTTAGGTAACACAGAGACAATTTGTAAACAATTTGTTCAACTTTGGAACCTTTCTCCAGAAGTTAAAGGTGATTGTCGACGTTATATTTCATTCATATTAACCTTTGAGGTTATACGAGATCACAAAGTTTCCCAGTTAAATAATCAAAAAGAAAGGCTTGAGAAAGGTTTAGGGAAGTTGGAAGAAGCGTCTACAGAAGTGGCCAAACTTCAAGAAGAAGCAGCAAACCAACAAGCAATTTTAGCATCCAAAAGGTCTGAAGCTGATGCAGCACTGAACATGATTACCGAATCTATGCATGATTCTGAAGGACAAAAGGTTGAACTGGAACAAATAAAACAACAAACTGAGCGTGAATCTATGATATTAACCAAGAGAAAGGGAGAAATTGAAATTGAATTGAAAGAAATCGAGCCTATTCTTCAATCGGCTAAAGCTGCTGTTGGTGGAATCAAATCTGAGTCGTTGTCGGAAATCAGATCTCTTAGAGCTCCTCCTGAAGTGATTCGTGATATATTAGAAGGTGTCCTTCGATTAATGGGAGTTTCAGATACTTCATGGGTTTCAATGAAATCGTTTCTTTCTCGTCGCGGTGTTAAAGATGAAATAATTAACTTCGATGCAAGAAAAATAACACCAGAAATACGAGCTCGGGTTGAAAGTTCATTGGCAAATAAACCAGACAGCTTTGATGAGAAACAAGCAAAGCGAGCTTCAATAGCTGCTGCTCCTTTAGCTAACTGGGTTAAAGCTAACCTAGCTTATTCAAAGGTACTCCATAAAATAAAACCATTAGAAGATGAACAAGCTCGACTTCAATCGAATCTAAGGTCAGCTCAAAACCGTATGAAAGCCTTGGCATCAGAGTTGAATGGAGTTGAACGCGAAGTTGGATCTCTGAGAGATAAATTGAACCAGGTAACTATTGAAGCAGCTCAAATTGAAGTTGGGTTGAACAAAACCAACGCCATTCTATCTGCAAGCAAAGAACTTATTGGAGAATTGAGTTCAGAATATGAAAGATGGAAGAAACAACTGAGCGACATCAATGTATCATTTGAAACGTTGCCATTGAAATGTTTGATAGTTTCAGCTTATATTCATTTCACTGGACGTCAAGAATCAACAAGTGTCAAAAAATCGATTCTAAAAACTCTTTGCTCGAGTCTTGGTATTGAAACCTTTTCCATTTGTGATTTTGCTGATGTTAAACACGATAATGAAGTCTTTTACGCTTTCCAAACATTCTTGTTAACTCCTGTTCTTATTGACCCATCTCGTAAATGTTTATCCGCAATCGGCAAAGTAGTCGAAATAATTGACACATCTAGAAGTGATTGGCTTAGATTGGTTGAATTAGCACTTCGATTTGGCAAAACAATTGTTCTTGAATCTATCTCTGGTCCATCAGTTGGTTTAATATCCTTATTAAGATTTGATATTTATGGGGTTGAAGGCTCTCGTTGTTACACATATCTGGGTGACAAAAGGGTTGACTACAATGGTAATTTTCGATGCTACCTTTTGACAAACTCAATTGACCACAGCAATCCAAATGATTTCACTTCTTGGTCCCTGGTTAATCTAATTAACATGTCTCCTAGTAGTGACACCACAGAGGCCAATTTACTGCGATTAACAATAACCATCCGAAGACCTGAATTGGAAGAAAAAAAGCTGGCAGCTGATCATACTTCACGTGAACTGTTAGGTAAATTGAAAGGTTTAGAAGATCAATTGCTGATCACTCTTAACTCATCAACTGGTAACATTTTGGATGACCGTGAATTAGTGGCAAGCTTGAAGGCAATAAAATCATCTGCTAAGGACATTGAAGCATCGTTGGTTGAATCAAATAATTTAACCATAGACATAGACAAAGAGCGCCAACAATATCAACCATTGGCATCGATGGGATCACTGTTGTTCCACTCAATCAGAGATTTATCCAATTTACACCCAATTTATTCATTTGGAATTAATGAATATGAATCACTTTTCTCTAGAACATTAATTTCAACTAAAAACATTACAGACGAAAAATTATTATCATCTGTTTACAGTTACATTGGTCAAGCTTTATTTCCCCAAGACAAGGCCATCTTTCGTCGATATCTTGAATCAACAATACCAATTTCTCGTCATCTTGATGAAAATGTTAATCCTAATTTACGTAATTTTTTAAAACAATGTTTATCTACAACTGATTGCCGAATAGTATTGATAATTACCTCAAAAGGGACTGACCCAAGCGGAGAGATTCGTGAATCCTTAATAAATGAACAATCAGCTGGTAAACAAAGTTTCTACTCAATGGGGCCTGATGTTATTCCAACAGTTGAAAAACTCTTAATCAGTGACAATCGTCAGGTTCAATCTTCCTCATCTTCATCCAGTTCTTTGACATCATTCATCTGTTTGTCAAATCTTCATGTTGTTCTGGATTGGCTACCCACATTATCTCGTCTTTTGTCATCTCGTAAAGCTAATGATCAACCTGGATCCTTTATCGTTCTTGTTACTCAAATTCACGACCGAATTCCCGTTTCTCTTCTTGAGCTGTGTGTCAAATTTGTTTACCTGTCATCTCCTGGCCTAAGAGACTCTATCGATAATTTAGAGTCAGAAATTGGATCCAATACAATGAATGGTCGCCTGCAACAAGTTTCCCGCTTAACCTATTTCCATAGTATTGTTTGTGAAAGATGCAATTATGTTCCTATTGGTTGGACCAAATTTTACGATTTCGGGTTTAATGATTATCGAACAGCAACTAATATCATAGATACAGTAAAAACACGAAAAGATAGAAGTCTACAATTACAATATATACGGGGAATAATGTCAAGTGTACTTTATGGCGCTCGTTTGGATACTCAAATGGATTTTGAAATACTGTCTGCTTTGTTACGTAAATGGTTCAACTCATCGGATAAAATTAACCGTTCATCTCTTGACGAAAAGAGCGACTTTAATCTTCTTGGATTAGCACCAAATGTTAACCGTTGGAAAGTCTCAATGTTTGAAGAAACCGTGGAAAAGGGTTTGAAAATTTTGGAGTCAACCAGTAAAGTAAAATCTGACAAAGCCTTTTCAACAGCTGAATCAGTTAACAAATTGCTAGAAAAGGCTCAAAATTTAGCAGACATAATTGACAATCAATTCAGTAATCGGAATCGCCGTCGTTCATCAATCAAAGAAGATTCATTAATTCGCTTTTTTGAATCTGAAAAATTACACCTTAAACAGCTGATACAAACAATTTTGGTTAACCTAAGTGAAGTTGATTCTGAAGCCTATCTCTCATCAATTCGTGGGGAAACTCCTGACAATTGGTTGATCCAATGGCCAACTGGTTCAAATGAAGTCGATAAATTTATTCAAGGATTGAATTACATAACTAATTCACTGATAAACTATTCTCATGGTCATAATGATTCTCCAAGCTTTAATCTCGGCTCATTTTTGCATCCAATGGCTTTTATCAACGCCATTCACCAAAAAGCCTCCCGATTACTGGATACAACAATAGATAACATTAAAACATTTTGCTCTTGGCCTGGAGTCACAAATAATCGGTTAAACCCAAAAGAATCATTTACTATAACAATTGAGGGTTTACTCTTGGAAGGAGCTTTGTTTGACAATGGTTATTTAAGAGATTGCAATATTAATTCTGATCTTCAATCAGAGTTGCCTCCAATGCAACTTCATCTTACTCCAAAGGTTCATTCATTGATTTTTGAATTATTAAATAATCTAATATTTCTTTATTTCCATTCTAGACCTTAACGTTTGAATATGAAACTGAATTTGTAGTTTTACCTGTTTATGGATCAAAATCGAGAGAGATTTTGATTACTTGGTTTGATGTTCCTTGTAAAGCAAATACTCAGGATGATTGGATAACTCGTGGAACTGCCATCTTGATTAATAGTCATTGTTTATAATGTTGATAAGTTTATCGAGTAAATCGTTGGAAACTAATGAAATGCTTGATTCATAAGGTCGGTTGCAAAAAAAGTCATAAAACTAACCAACTTAAAATAACACTTGAATGAAAGTATAGCATGTTAAATGAGTGAAAAATTTATATCTTGTTAACGGTCTAGAACTAACAGAACAGGAAATTCATGATTAAAATTATAGTTTGTTTGGATAGAAATTCATTTCTAGCATGTTTTTCCTTTTCCTGGTCGATGCCAACAACTACATGATACTGATAATCATGGAAACGATGGTTCAGCAAACCACCAAACAACTGGAATAAGTTGAAAGTTAAAATGAAGGGAAAAAAAGTAAAGTGCAAGAAGATAAAGAAGAAATGAAAAAGAAAGCGAAATGCTGAAAGAAAAGAAATGTTCGAAGGAAACTTCTTTTTAAGCTAAAAATATATTTATATTTATGTTTATGTTTCAAGCCAAATTGATTTCACATTTTCTCATTTTTTTCAATAGAATTCCAATTATTGAGCCTGTTTTCAAGGACCGTGTCTGGTGGTTGCTCAACGATCAAATTAATTCGCATACATAAACCTGATCAACCCTTAACAAGCTGCTGATGATCGCGACTCGCTGGAATCAAGATTATCTATCCAATTGTAACTATTGAAATGAATGACTGGAATCAAATTTACACTTAAACCATTAATGTTGAAGAGTTACACTTTATGGTCAAATCCTTCCAGATCTTATCCTAGGGTTACAGTGTTGTTAAAGCTAATTGTTATACAAATGATTGTTACAAGATCTGGCCTGGCGCCAATTGAGATCACTAACGATTGTAACATTAAAATGTTATTTCACAGGAATTAGCTTAAGCCTGAAATGATACACAATCTAAAAGTGAATTCAATAATATCGTGAAATTGTGATAAGATGCTTCAGATCAACTTTAATTGCTTGCAAATAATTGAAACATTACATTGGTATGTGGGTGGGAATACAAAAATGATTCAGATTAAGACTGAAAAACTCATCTTCATCGTCTTTATCTTCATCTTAGCCACAAAGATTTCCCTTTCTTTACATTTTCCTCCTCCTTTTAAAAGAGAAGATGAAAATGATTGGGAAAAAAATACAAACTTGACAAACCCATTCGCAGCTTAGCTTCATCTTACCATCTTCATCATCATCCTCTTCCTTCCCAGACTCTCTTTCATTTCATCTTCTCTGTCTATTCAACTCTGTCTTCTTGGACCAAAAAAAGTTCACAGATATTGTTAATTCCTTAGGATTATTTGATTATTTTGGTGCTTGTTGCACGATTAACTAGTTACATTCATTTTGCGTTTTACCTTTTTTTTTAATCTTCCTTATGTCAAACATTTGGATAAATCACGTAAAATTGATTGAGAATGATCATCACTCGATTGTTATGTAATTGTCTTGCAATGAAATTAATATCAACAATTTAACATTCATCTAGTTAAGCAATTGTTCTAGTTTTTGTGGGCAACAATTTTACTCGTTGTTGTCCATTAGTCAACCTTTTTACAACTTTTATTATTAATATTATTATAAAATTATATTCACAATTATCATTTATTGCTGTGTTTTTTGTTTTATTTTATTTTCCAATCAAACTTAATTTTATTTGGTTTTCCGTTATTTGCACAATTCATCTATACAAATTGCTATTGTTGTTAATCATTGAGTTATTTCACTCCAATCAGTTGATTATACATTTCAACTTTCATCCATCCAAGTATCAAGCAACAAAATTGTTCACTTAATTAGGAATTGCGGTGTTACCATAACTGGAACCAGTTAACACCCAATTAAAATCATTGCAAATGCTGCAATTAAAATTGTTTATATTATCATGTGTAATAACTCTTGTATACTCGGTAAGTTTATCAATTACCTTTGCTTATGATCAAATCTACTAATCCAAAGCTGAAATACAATTTTCAGCAATTTCATTGACAATTAACAAATCGAGTTAAGATAAAGGTTTGATTCAGATTTGAAAGGTTAGCCTTTATTGAATCCCAGAATAAATTAATTGCATTTGGATGCCTTTTCAATCGTTTGGATTGACAATCATCTTTTTGGGTTGAATTTTCCGATTGATTGTTAACCTAGAAACATTTGTTAACAATTAATGTATGATTGAGTAAACAGAAGGATCAATTTGCTTCTAAATTAATCTATTGAATTACTTGAAGTCTCTTTAAAGTGAGGATTTGCGAAAATGTAATGTAAACAAGAATGTTAATGTTTTACGAATGTTAGTTAAGAATGCTCATATTGCTGCTAATTTCATTATAATTTACATGTGTAGCTGACTTTATGGTGAAGATCGGAAGATTGAAAAGGATGTGAGGAAAGATAAATGAAGACAATATTGCTTTTTGGGCCTTTTCTTCGTTCAAATTTCCTAGCAATATTTGTTTTTATTTTACATTCAAATTAACCTCTAAATTAGTGCGAAAGATAAGCAAAGCTCCTTAGAGATTTGCTTTACCATAACAACCAACAGTATACAAAAAGAACCGCTCAAGTAATTTATTGATGCTGACCTTCCTGTTGATTTTATCATTATTTTGTATGTTTTTTCGTGTTTTATTTCGAGTTAATCTGTCAAAAGGTGAAAAAGGTTACATTCAACAAGCTCAATAATTTCCATTGAAGGACCATTGACCGATAGAAGATTATGGCTATTTTATTGTTTACTTGCTGTCTCTTTGCATGTTCGGACCAGATTTAACTGTATTTTTTAGAGAAATACCAATGATTGAAATTTGATTCATGCAATCAGTGGTGACCAGATAACTATTGGAATTATATTTCACCGGCTTATAATAATCTTTTAGGAGTTAAAAGTCAGTAATCATCTTTAGGTAATGAAATAGCTGTTGACACTAAAGAAGACCTTATTTACTCTAGTGTTTCGAGAATAGTTCCAGGATGAGCTGAATTAGATACCAGGAAAGTCAACAGTGATGTTGATTAAACCCAGATGAGATTAGGAATCTATCAAGTTAATTTTATATTGATACTAATCATGATTTTGGTCAAGTAATGTACATGGATTATGACATTCACAATGCCAATTGACAATTATTACCAGTAAGGATTCATTCAGAAGAGGAAACGTAAACTGATCTTGTTAATGCAGTCAAAAGATTGATATTTGAGGCCAACAACCAAGAATGGAATGGACTAGACCTACATTTGGAAAATTTAACCTTTAGGTCTTAAGGTTGCTAAGGGTTAAGCTAATGAAGACGAGAAAGCTAATTTATCATCTAACATCTTATACTTGGACTTGGCCTTCCTCTTCTCTCTTTTGTCTTTTGTCCTCATTTTAGTCAAGACAAACATAAAAATGGTGAAGTACCATCATTAGCCTCTTCCAGTGGTCCTTTTGCCTTAAAAAAATTATTTTCAACATATTCCTAGAGATGATTCTCGGCTTGCCTTTACATCTTCCTTATTTATCATCGTCTTCTCCTTTTTTTTGTATTTTGCATTTTGCTGTTTATTTTGATTTGCTTCCAAGAAAAGATATGTGTTTTAGTTTCAACAAGTAAACAGATGAAGGCAAAGCAAAAAAGAGTCGAGCTCGATGGTGATGATGATGAGAATGGAGATCTTCCTTGTTCCCTTACATTTGCTGCTTAACACCAAGTTATCTTCATCATCATATTCATAGCAACTCCCAAAGTTTGATTATTTTTACCGAATAGCATACGATCTGGACTATATTTAGACCCACTCTTCATTTTACTCAGTCTCACTCTTTTCCTCTTTTCATTCAATCTTTTCAGCTAATTTTTCGAGAATTTCATTTAACAGTGTTTTTAAATGGCTTTTACAGTTGATCTGTTTCCATTGATCATCCTTTCTCTTCTCTCCATCTTCCACTTTTAATTACTGCAAAGAGTATAACACGGAGCAAACTAAAATCTGTGATATTGATTAGGAAAAGGGTTATTACAATCTGACGTAGATTCAGGAAGAAATAGAACTAAATATGAAATAATTGATGATAACGAAGCTGTAAATTATCAAACTTTTGATAGAGAGTTAACATGAATACTAAACCCATTATTTTTGAGCTGGTGTTTATATTCAATGGAAGCATCTCTTTTTGTTTACCCTTTAATTATTTACACAAATCTAATTATGTCTTTCAATTGGTTTAACCAGGTTAACCCAATAGACTGTTTTACATCCAATTTAGATGCATAACAACTGTTCAGTTAATGGTTATTGTGTTTTCATGAACTACAATTTTTCAATATCACAGATAATCCAATGTTGATTTCCTGGTTTCAATGAGGATCCAAATGAAAATCATCAAGATTGAAAGATAAATTTAGTCTGGATGTCGAGCTGTCAAGGCTAGGAAAGTTGCTATTAGTGTAGGCTGAGAACGAGATTGTCGCGGATTATCCTGATTATAAATTGCCTGACAGTTTAACATAATGATAATTATGATCAACAAAAAGGATCACAAATTGTTAACACCAACAAAATTGTGATACTTTGAATGTTGACAGTCTGATGAACCCAAGCAACAATAAAATACAAATTTGTTAAGATCTTTGCTTTTAAGTTAACCCAAAACCCAAAAACATGTTTCATTAATCTACATTAAAATACGATTAACAATGAACAATAAATGGTTAAAAGACTAGACCAACCTTTACCTTGAAAGGTTAGGGTTTAACCAGTTTCAACTCATCTTAATCACTCTTGTTGGTACAGTTAATTAAACAATTGTATGCCATGATTAATTATCCTATTAAGATTACAATCTAACCATATTAAATGGTTGTGATTGCCAAAAAATCTTAACCATTGAAAGAGTTGCTATTGAAGGAATATTCTGTTGGAATTATTGATTTTCATTTGAAACTTGTTGATAATTGCTCATCATTTTGCTGCTGATTTTTTCTGCTAATCCAAATTTATCACCTTCAGCAATTAAAGTTTATTTGGATTCGTTTGCTCAACTGTTTACATTGATAGTTAACCAGAAAAGACTGATTTGGCTCCAACCCAGTCTCGTTCTGGAGTTAAATTGAACTTCCGCAAACACTCAGAATTTTCAACTTTTTCAACATCATCAGAATGTTTCACCATAAATTCTGGTTCCACTCAATAATTAGTTGCATTTCAATATAACTAAATAACTCTTCTCAAGTCACAATCGCTTGCAAAAACGAGATCAACCAGAAATCATGAAATTTCCTGAGAAACTGCAAGTCGCCAATATTTGGTTGATTGTTAATGTTGAACAACCTTAATGGCTGAATTGAATGATCGTTAAATCTCTCGAAATTTGTTTCTATTGAAGTTATTAAATATACTTTAGACTTAAAACTAAGCATAAAATATATAATATTTGTTATTAATTATTACAAATAAATATACACTTTTATACAAATTTGAAGGATTCTAATTTTTAATTGTAACCAAAAAATTGAAATGCAAATGATTACAAACTGTTTGTGGACTTCATTGGTATAACTCCAAGATAAATTGTTAGAATTGTAAAAGACATTCACATTAATCATGCTTTTTAGTTCATAATCATATTTTGTAAAATTCATTCAAAGAATCAGCAATTCAACATGATCCCAACTATAATTTATCAATAACTAGAGTCAATTGGTCATATTCAGGTTTCATAAATCTATCAACTCTTAAAATCCTTAAACAGCTAACTTAATTTACCATTACTAGCTAGTTAGTCATTAGCCATTAGTGTGTTTAATTTCAATTTGTAAACAAGCAAAATTTAAGTTAATTTTAAACTATCGGTCTTTTAGTCTACGATGGATGCAAGACTGTTAATTGATAAAATCAACTTAAATTTGCTTCAAAAACTGAATTTAGTTTTACCTTTTCAGTAATTTCAGAAGCTAAAATAAAATGTTCAAAAGAGTTTCTATCAAAATTTTTAAAGCAAGATGAAAATGCTTTTTTGGATTGATGAAGTTGGCTAAGAAATGGGCAAAAAAATATTCTGATTTGCATTCAAGGAAACTAATATTTTTGCATGGTTTAGTTAGTATTAATTAGCAGTTTTTTGAGCAAAATTAAAACCTCAATTAATGAAAATTCAACCTGAATATCAATAACTAACCGAAATATATTTTTCAAGCTAAAAATGAGCATTTTTAATGCGAAATCCCAATCAACTGTATTAATGTTTCCTTGTTTTATTTGGTTATATTTTCAGCAAGTATTGTTGCCTTCTTATAGTAATTATAACAATACAAAAGGACGATGTGCCGAGTGTGTAGGTGATAAATGCCGATGTGTAGGACAAAAAGGAGCTCGAGTAAGTTGTTGATTCAACATTTCACTTTGATTCGTCAGTCAACATTTTGTTTCCCTTGTTTCACTTAGGGTGTACCCGGACCTCAGGGAGAAAAGGGTTCACAGGGTGAAAGAGGTTATCCAGGATCTTATGGACCACAAGGGGACAAAGGAGACAAAGGTGATCTTGGACCAGCAGGAACAAGGGGACTAAAAGGTGAACCAGGATTAACCGGAATGCCAGGATTTCCTGGAACCGATGGTTTGATGGGATCACAAGGTCTTCCTGGACCTAAAGGATTACAAGGACCTCCTGGATGTAATGGTACCAATGGTAGTATGGGTCCTGCTGGTGACATTGGGTTACCAGGGCCAAAAGGTATGCCTGGTCCCGCCGGAGATACTGGACCGAAAGGTGAACCTGCTTACGGTGTTCCTGGTACTAAAGGTATAAAAGTAAGTTTATTGACAAAACATTTTAAATGATGCATTTGTAAAATCAGTGTTTAATGGACTGACTTTGATCAGAATGAAAATTTCAAATAGATTATCAGGATAACTGATTATTTTTACGTATAATTTGTTTGCTATTTGATAGGGTGAACCTGGTCGTGATGGACGACAAGGTGATAAGGGAAGACAAGGACCTGAAGGACGACCTGGACCAAAAGGTGAAATGGGTTTAATGGGTCCAATGGGGTATAAAGGTTAGTTTGATATTGAACCAAAAAATGAACCCATTGAATTTAATACCAATTTGTACAATAAAAGGTGATAGAGGTTATCCTGGACCAAAAGGTGAACGTGGCATATCCATAACAGGATCAATGGTAACTATTTTTAAATTGCCTTTCAATCCCTAATTGCTAAAAGCAATCAAAGCATAAAATACAAATTATTTAGATGAAGGTGAAGGTTATTTACAAACAGTAAATTGTGATTTCTAAATGATAATTTCCCATTTTGTTTCCAATCATTAGTTTTGTCAGAAAATTAAATTTTTACCAAAAATCCATTCCTTGAATATTGTTAGTTTTATTACAGGAAATTTTTGTTGGATTTATAGCAAAATTAAAATTTTAACTCCAAGGAAGAAAGTTATAATAACTTTTTCAGAAGCTTGAAATTTCTGGTTTACTTTTCTGGTTTTCATTTATAATCATTCTTCAACCAATTACATAGAAATTCCCTTGAATGAATATCTGAGATTTAATAAATGATTAACTTTTCTAATTAAGGGACCACCAGGAGATAAAGGAGAGAAAGGATTACCTGGACCTGCCTGTGATCGCTATGATGGACAAGATCGTCCTCCGACCACATTTATCGGACCAAAAGGTGAAAAAGGAGATAAAGGAAACAAGGTTTGTTTAGTTCTGTTTTTTGTTTGGAGTTGATAATTTTACAGTTCCTCAGTGAGTTTATATTTAAGAATATCAATAAAGTAAATATCATTTCTCGTAATTGAATTGATAATTTGAAAAACTGTAAAATTATTTACTTGAAGCACAATTTTGTTAATATGAAATTTTAACCAAGTACAACTTTGACTTTTGATTGGTGTTGAATAACAGGGCGAAACTGGTGACAAGGGTGACATTGGACCTGAAGGTTTACCCGGAGCTCCAGGTTTCAATGGTTTAGTGGGTGAAAAAGGAGATAAAGGTTCTATTGGTCCACAAGGGCCACCAGGAAAAGTTGGTTACCCAGGTCAAATTGGAGCTCCTGGTCACAAAGGTAAACTGAAATGAGTTTAAAAACAAAATATTGCATTGAGATTAACTCACAATCCTTTAAGATCTGACTCGAAATAATCAACATTAGTGATCTTATTTCGTTTGTAGATCAATTTATGCCAATTTTTCAAATTTTTTAACTTATTTATTGATTCGATTATTTAATTGTACTAAATTAGGTGATATGGGTGTTGCGGGACTGCCTGGCTTAGAAGGATTACCTGGACCAAGAGGAATAAAGGGAGATAAAGGTTTTCCTGGACTACCTGGAGCAGTTGGTGCTCCTGGTGCTCCTGGTGGTATTGAAGGAAGAGCGGGTCCAGTCGGAGATCAAGGTCCACCAGGACCAAGAGGACCTCCTGGATCACCAGGATTGGATGGCCCGCGTGGACAATTAGGTCCCAAAGGTTCGCCTGGTCCAATGGGTGGACCTGGTGCACCAGGTCCTTCAGGTTTACACGGTACTCCTGGTGCTAAAGGACAGAAAGGTAATCAAGGAATGGATGGTACTCCGGGTAAAAAAGGTGATTCAGGAGCTCAAGGTCCACAAGGACAGAAGGGTGAACCTGGACCGAAAGGACATGCAGGAAGATCGATTATTGGTCCACCAGGACGTGATGGTACCGATGGATCTCCTGGTGTCCCTGGAGTCAAAGGAGACAAAGGATCAAAGGGTGAAAGAGGAATGCCAGGAGATGCTCTATTAGGTATCTCTGGTCCACCAGGAGATCAGGGACCTAAAGGTGACCGAGGTTACCCAGGAATGCCTGGAAACCCAGGACGGGATGGAGACAAGGGTGAGCATTCATCTTCGATCAGTCTATCGTTTTCATGTTTCTTTTATTTCCATTGACTTGTTTCACTTTAAACTCCAACTTTTCAAATTTATAAAACAATCAAGTTGCTGTGTTTGAAATGAGACAAATCAATGCTAAAATCAAATCAAATTGATGAATGAATAAAATTGAACGAGTTTATTTTTCTCTCTTAAAGGTGACAAAGGAGATTCAGGAAAATTGTGTCCAACTTGTTATCCAGGTAAGTTTACTCAAACGAAATTGTTGATTCACAAACTTTTCACACTGAATGTTGTCTTTCAAAGGTACAAAGGGTCAAAAGGGAGAACTTGGTCCGGCTGGTGATCCTGGTATTCCTGGACGAGATGGAAATGAGGGTAAAATGGGTGAAATGGGAATACCTGGAGAACCTGGTCCAATAGGTATCCCTGGACCTCCTGGTGCTAATGGAGAGTCTGGTATGCCAGGAAGAGATGGAGAAAAAGGTGAGTTTGGGTTAATGAATGGATCGAACCATGTTGACCAATAGATTAGGGTTGAAAGCTGCAATTGTTATTCCGATTACCAAAATTAAAGAAATTTTATGTTCCATTTAGGTGACAAAGGAGAACCTCGTAAACTGGAGATTGCTGATATGCCAGTTGGACCTAAAGGAGATATTGGTCCTCCTGGAACTCCTGGTAGACCAGGTAGAGATGGAGAACCTGGTAAAGATGGTACACCAGGAACATCAGGAGCAAAGGGTGTCAAGGGTGATAAAGGATTGCCCGGTTTCCCTGGTTTACAAGGAATTGTTGGTTTCACCGGTCCAGTTGGAGAGAAAGGTTTGTTAGAGAAATCCTTTTGAAAACCTTAAATTACAATTTTAATTTCGCTTCCAACACTCCCTTAGCTATTTATTGTCCTTACAATGTAAATAGCATTATGATTAGTTTTTTGGTTTCCAATTTCGATCTTTTTCAATGTGAAATGGATTTATTTGTACATATTTTTCATTCATCATTCCAGTTAGCTTTGACTAAACTTATTTAAGATCTTTGAAAGACAATTTAATCAAGTTAAACATTCTCTCTCAGCGGAAAAGTTAACTGGTCACAATTAGTTAAGATCTCAAGTTTCACAGTGTTTCATCAGGCATTTAGAAGAAAGTTTATAAGAAAAGAAACGATTTAGAGTCACCGATAGCTGATGGACAAGAGTATTCTCGTCTGCCTCTTCCTCAATGGTTCAACATTAATTCATAATTATATTTAGCTGAGACGATGATCAAATATCTGAGTCTGCATGAATTTGAGACAAACGTTGACGAAGATCTCTATTCTGATCAAAAGATTTTTGAAGAGACAATTTAAGTTAAGAACCACAGAAGAAGCTGATGATTTAGATGAGGCAGTTGCTACTAAAAAGACACAATTGCTACAATTGTCACATTTTAGCACAAATTGAAACAAGTTAATACAAAAATGGGCAAATACGGGAGGAAATTAATTTACTTCAAATTTAAACTACACTGGTTTGTAAGGACATAAAACCTGAGTCCCTTAGTGCGCTTTAAAAGTTTCTCTGATGAATAGTTCTTGAGAAAATCGAGATCGAAAATGAAACTTCGATCGGTATTTGTACAGTTATGGATGCAGATTTTCTTATTAAACTTATTTACCTGATGAAGCTTTTGAAAAACAATCAGAAAATAAACTTATTTTGAGGAACAAAACTTTCCGTTTTCTGAATAAACGATAAGTTCGATTTCCATTTAAACCGATCTTTTTCTGTGACCGAAATAGTTAGAGAGCTTAAACTTCTTATCCGTTCATAAAAATGGTTGGATCAATTCATGGACCGAATACACTTTTCAACTTATCTACAGTTCTCTTGATTTCGGTCATTGACCTAAAACACTTTGAACCTGAATATTTCGAGAATGGCCTAGCCTACAATCATCAAACTTTGACCAAACAATAGATTTTATTATGGACTATAATATGGCGAAACATTAAATTATTCAGAAGTCCACAAAAAAAGTCAGAGCATTGCATTACTTTAGTTACCAGATTTTAGATTTGATTTATAAAGTTTAATGTTAACCCAAACACAAATCTTATGTTTAAGAAGGATATTCATTATTAAATGAATAGGCACAGATTTTATTCAGCATCAAGTCACATCACTTTTTAGCCCATAATGCAATCTAATGTTTGGTCAAAGTCTGATGATTGTAGGCTTTGCCATTCTCGAAATAATGAGGTCGAAAGTTTTTTAACCCAATGGCCAAAATCAAGAGAACTATTGATAAATTGAGAAAATTATTCAATGCATGTTGTGACCAAACAATTTTTATAGAAGGAGAATAAGTTTCAGCTTGCTAACTCTTTTGGTCATAGGAAAAGGTCGGTTTAAATGAAAATCGAACTTATCTATTTTACAGATGACGGAAAAATTTATTTCCCGAAATAAGTACATTTTCTGATTGACAATCTTAAGCTTCATTAGCAAAATGAGTTTCATGAATAAATCTAATTCCATAACTGTACAAAAGGCGACCAAAGTTCAAACTTTAACCTCGATTTTTTCGAGAACTGTTGATCGGAGAAGCCTTTGAATCGGACAAAAGCATTCAGGTTTCATGTCCCTACAAACCTACCGAGTCTCAACTCTTAGCTCAAATTTTCGAGCCTTTGACAGTGATCTTTGCATTGCAGTTGCAAGTTTAAACAGCAAATTGGTTTATTAACAAAGAAATGGGTTGAGATGAGTTTGTTTTGTTGAATAAGCTGTTTCTCGCCCATTTGCAGCCCAAATTTTATGACCCAAACGCTCTAATTGAAAGTTAGTAAATTGAATTGCATTATATATTAGGAAAGGATTAAATTAGTGAAAGCATGATGCCTATAGGATGCACTATTCTCGAAATATCGAAGCTCAAACTTTTAAGACCAATGATCAAAATCAAGAGAACTGTGGATGAGTTGAAGAGCGTATTCGGTCCATGAATTGATCCAACCATTTTTATGAACGGATAAGAAGTTTAAGCTCTCTAACTATTTCAGTCACAGAAAAAAGTCGGTTTAAATGAAAATCGAACTTATCTATTTTACAGATGACGAAAAAATTTATTTCCCGAAATAAGTACATTTTCTGATTGACAATCTTAAGCTTCATTAGCAAAATGAGTTTCATGAATAAATCTAATTCCATAACTGTACAAAAGGCGACCAAAGTTCAAACTTTAACCTCGATTTTTTCGAGAACTGTTGATCAGAGGAACTTCTAACGCACACTAAGGGACTCAGGTTTTATGTCCTTACAAACCAGCTTAGTCTAAATTTGGAAGAGATTAATTTTTACACTCTTTTTGCTCATTTTTGTGTTAATGTGTTTCAATTTGTGCTAAAATATGACAATTGTGCAAATTGTGTCTTTCTGGTAACAACCAGATGAAACAGTTTGCCTCTGAGACAATATTTACACCAGTTGTTCCCGGGCTAACTGAATTTGATGTTTCCTCTGTAACAGTTGTTGGTACAACGATTGAATTTTCACGATTACCTCGCATTTTACGAAGACAAAGTCGCAATTGGTCATGAACTAGAATCAGGCTAGACTTACTTCCTTCAGCAAGAATTATAAACTCTTCATTCAATGCCGTTGAAACATTAATTGTAATTGTTTAACTAATAACTTCGCTTCAGCTCCTCAAGCTCGCAATTCAGAAACAAAACATGATTCTAATTAAATTGTTGTTTTAAAATTTATTTTTTATAATTTTGTACATTAAATTACATTTAGTTTATTTACACTTAATTTTAAGTGCATTAGGTATTGATTTATAAAATAACTTTATAGTTAACGAAAAAGTCTTTGAACTGTGATTAAAATTTTTCTTCGCAAAATTTAGGTTCAAGAGGAGATAAAGGAAATTCTGGTGAAAAAGGAGACAAGGGAAATCTTGGCCCAGAAGGTAAGAAAGGAAGCACCGGTATCAAAGGAGAACCAGGTAAAATTCCGACAGCCGAAGAGTTGAAAACGATGCCTCCAGGTCCACCCGGTGAAAAGGGTACAAAGGGTGAGAAGGGAGAAACTGGCCCTTCAGGACTAATGGGTCGAGATGGTGCTAGAGGAGACATGGGAGTACCTGGATTAAATGGTGAACCTGGTGTCAATGGAGCTCCTGGAGCTCCTGGTGAACAAGGTTCACCTGGTGAAAAGGGTGACAAAGGAGATAAAGGTTTAGGAGGATTGCAAGGAGTTCCTGGATACAAAGGAGATCGAGGTATTCCTGGTGATAACGGAAAAACTGGACCTAAGGGTGACAAAGGTGAACCTGGTTATGGCATACCAGGAGCACCCGGTCTCATTGGATTGCAAGGTTTAAAGGGAGACAAAGGAAATCCTGGATTCAAAGGATTCATCGGACCAATGGGTCCACCAGGTTATCCTGGAGATAAGGGAGACATTGGACCACCAGGACCTCCAGGTCCATTTGGATATCAAGGTGAAAAAGGAGATTTGGGACCTCCAGGTTTGCTTGGAATTGATGGAACACCAGGAACTCCTGGTGCTAAAGGAGATCGCGGTCCTAAAGGTGATATTGGAATGCCTGGTTCTCCTGGTTATCCTGGTTGGAAAGGGGCGAAAGGAGATAAAGGTATCAGAGGAAATGATGGAAGAGACGGTCAACCAGGTCCTCCTGGTGTTAATGGCACTAACGGAGTTAACGGTGTCGATGGTCCACCAGGGAAAAAGGGAGATAAAGGACAACCTGGTTACGCTGGACTTCCAGGGCTTCCTGGTCCAACTGGATTACCCGGTTATCCTGGACCCAAAGGAATTGAAGGTCTGCCTGGACCAAAAGGAGACATTGGATATCCAGGAACACAAGGATTCAAAGGAGAACCTGGTTTAAGTGTAAGTAAAAAACATTGAAAATTCATTCATTATTGAGCAAATTACAGCGTACTTTAATCTTGAGCAAAAATCCTAAAATTGTCTTGAGATTAACCATGAAAACTTAAAATTGTTATAGATTTTGAATGTTTCATTCTAATAAGTTTGCTCAATTGAAAATTAACAGTTTACTAACATTGAAAAATATTGTTGCTATACAGGGATTACCTGGAGATAAAGGTGATATCGGACCTCAAGGTCCACCAGGACCTCCGGGACCAATGGGTCCAATGGGTCAAAGAGGTGACAAAGGAGAACCTGGACCTCGTGGTATCGGCTTTCCTGGTGAAATGGGTGAGGTTGGTAAACCTGGTAAACCAGGAGAACCTTGTCGTGAAGGATTCCCTGGTCCTAAAGGATTTGATGGACTTCCAGGTTTGCCTGGATTAAAAGGTGACAAAGGATTCCCTGGTCCAGCTGGAGATACTGGTCCTGCTGGTTTTATTGGTCCATTGGGTCAACAGGGAGACAAGGGTGACCGAGGTCCTCCTGGTCAAACCGTATATCTATCCAATCCAGGATACGATGGTTTACCTGGACTTGAAGGTCCAAAAGGAGATCGTGGTTTCCCTGGAGTACCTGGTGAAAAGGGAGATAAAGGTTAGTTTCATTGAAATTATTAACGAGTCAATAACAAAAAGTAATCTCAAAACTGGAATGAGATTTTAATATACAAATATAAATATTTCTTAAACAGGAAATCAAGGTAGAAACGGTGGTAATGGGTTGCCCGGTCCAATCGGTGTAAAAGGTAAGAATTCAATATTTACATTTATTGATGGTGGTTTATGAAAATCTTATAAATGGTTGATTTCAACTCAAATTTTTATTTAACTTAATCAATAATTTTCATTGTCAATCTTTATAATATAAGAAAAGAACCTAAATTGGTTGAAATTTTAGATTCTTTTAGTTCCTTGAACGATTCAATTTTCTATGTTAAGTTTCCCTAATGATAGTTCAGTGATCCATTTGGTTGAATTGAAAGTTCATCCTTCATCCAATAAATAAAGATCAGGGAATTTTATTCATTTTGCTCGGATAATAAATTCTGCAACCTAATCTTGAATTTATCTTCATCAATAATGGTCACCTAACCTCATACAGTCTCTTATCAGAGGACAGATAATTGATGATTTAGTTACTTTTTTAATGTTTCAATTATACAACATTCAATATGTCAGATACAGCTTATCTTGAAAATTCATATGGACTCTTATCATTTCAAATCGAGGTCTAATCCACAAAAATGGAGTAAAATTATCTTTATTTTGCCTCCATAGCTGTTGTTTTATTGTAAATAAGCATCTTGTTTTGTCAGTCAATTTTTGAGTCAGAAAATACAAAACTGAAAAATTATATTAAACTATCGCAATTTTATATTTTTATCATATTTTACTTCAAACTATTTGATCAAATTAATCAGCTGAATTTATTTATCTCAAAAAAGTATTTTATGTGACACAATTTCACCAATTTTTCGCTAATCTTGCATTTTTCATTGATTTTCAGGTGATCAGGGAGATCCTGGTCCAATGGGAATTCCTGGAGCTCCTGGATTACCAGGATTTGGGTCTCGTGGTGATAAAGGAGAACCTGGTCCTCCTGGTGATCGTGGTCTTCCTGGTGTATCAGGAAAAGATGGAATTCCCGGTACTCCTGGTTACAAAGGTGCCCAAGGCTATCCTGGAGTTAAAGGAGATAAAGGAAATAAAGGTGAGTTGATATCAAATTTGATATTCAAGGAAAGCCTCCCTTCAAATCCTGAAGCTTAACATTTACAAGTAACTTACATGTATTTAGCTACAAAATTAAGCATTCATAGATCACAAGGTTGAGCAAAATTAGTTCTGTTGGTTGGAAATTCTTGAATAAGTCAAAGGATTCGAATTCAATATATTCTTGTTGCTCATTCTGTTATCAATTGTTCTTGTAGGAGGTCAAGGTCCACCTGGATTCGGTGGAATGCCTGGACTACCTGGTCCACAAGGTCCAAAAGGTGACATCGGACTGACAGGACCAAAAGGAGACAAAGGATTCCCTGGTATACCGGCAATTCCTGGACTTAAGGGAATGACTGGTATTCAAGGACCTCCTGGACCTCGTGGATCTTATGGTGACAAAGGTGACAAGGGTGATGTTGGACCTCAAGGACCACCTGGAGATTACATCTTAGCTGATTCTCTTAAGGGTGATCGGGGTTTCCCTGGTGCCCCTGGCGAACCTGGGTGAGTGCCGTAATTGATCTTTAAATAGGTTTATTCAAGCTGTAAATTTAAAGAAATCAAAAATAGAAAATAGTGTAAATTTTGTTCTAATCGGTCAACTTCAATTTTTCAGCGCTCGAGGCTTGCCTGGCTTAAAGGGTGAACCTGGATTACCTGGTTTCCCTGGACAAAAAGGTGAACGTGGATTCACAGGACCTCCAGGACCAGAAGGAAAAGCCGGAAGACCTGGTGATAAAGGAATGAGAGGTTAGTTCAATAAAAACATTACGCTGAAGTTAAGTAAAAATCAATTTTAACCCAATCAAAAATTATGGAAATTCAAGGTTGATTTACAAAATTTTCCTGAATTTATTCTTTGGGAATTCTTAACCGTCAAAATTAAGAAAAAAAGTAATTTTGATGGAGATTCAATTGTTTCGACAGTTTAGTTTGATTTTAAAATCGTGATTTAAACATGTTGTTTTGTAGTTATGATCAAAATTAAATTATTTTTTTACCTATTTTGTCTCCCAAAGGGCCTCCTGGTCGTGACGGATTACAGGGTCAAGCTGGTTATCCTGGTGACATTGGACCACCAGGTCCTGTCGGTATGCCTGGACCAGATTACTTGACGGGTATTCTGTTGGTTAGACACTCTCAGGACATCAAACCACCAACGTGTCCTAAAAACATGGAGAAACTTTGGGATGGTTACAGTTTACTCTATATTGAAGGAAATGAACGTGCCCATGGTCAAGATCTAGGTTTTGCGGGTTCATGTTTAAAACGTTTCAGTACAATGCCTTTCCTATTCTGTGGCCTTAATCAAGCTTGTTCATATGCCTCTCGAAATGATAAATCATTTTGGTTATCAACTAATAAACCCATTCCGCTGAGACCGGTCAAAGAGGATGCTATACAAGATTTTATTAGCCGTTGTGTTGTTTGTGAGTCCCCGGCCAATGTGATGGCTGTTCATTCCCAGACTGAAATTTACCCTGAATGTCCTAATGGCTGGAGTTCATTGTGGGTAGGTTTTTCATTTGCAATGCACACTGCGGCTGGAGCTGAAGGTGGAGGCCAATCTCTTTCTTCACCGGGAAGTTGCCTTGAAGATTTCAGAGCGGCACCATTCATTGAGTGTAGTGGAGCTCGAGGTACATGTCAATATTTTGGTAATAAATTGTCTTTCTGGTTGGCGACAATCAATGAGAAAACCCAATTTGAGAAGCCTGAAGGAGGAACATTTAAAAAGGAACATTTACGATCCAAAATAAGTAGATGTTCCGTTTGTATAAGAGATCTACCTAATTGATGAATCCATTTGTTTTACCAAATTAAAAATGATAATCAAGCCAATTGCCAGCGATTGATGACGAACATTTCTGTGAATATTTCAAATTAAAAAATAACAAAACAGGGTTGATCCAAAGTGTCATGATGGATTATTCAAACTGAAAAAGAAGCAAAGAAAAAAAGCTTTGTTAATCATGTTTATAACCAAATCAAATTATTGGAGATGACTGGTTAAATTATCGATAATTAACTCCATGTTAACTCCATTGAAATTCATTGATGACCAACCACCAAAAAATGCCTTCAACTTTCAACTCTTCTTTTACAAAAACTCTTTCTCTTCACTGAATTCATCTTCTTATCCCACTTTTTTAGTAGAAAAGGACAAAATAAAAAGTTAATTACGATTGGATTATAAAAGCTTTTCAATTCTAATTAAACAATTAAGCAAACAGTTTAATACAGAAAGAAGAAGAATAAAAAAACGAAAACAATTATCAATTCAATTTCTAGATAATATGTTAAAAGCTACCCATTAATTGTTATAATTTTGTCAATCCCTGTCTTTTGCTGTTGATTTTTCCTGTTTCAATTAATTTATTTTTACCCTTTGGAGAGAATAATAAAACAAAACTTTGGGTTGAACAAAGAGTTACAATTCAAATTATTGCTAATTATATATGAAAATTGGTCGGAAATTGAAAATTTTAAAATCAAGTTCAGTGAAGTCAATAAATCCCAAGAATAACATGAAATATGAAAAATCTACTTACACAGTTTGAAGGTAACATCTTGAATTTAAACTTTAAACATTACATCGATATGGCCATTAAAGACAATTAATTGATTAGTCTGGAAATGTTGATTTAGATCTAGAAGCAAGAATTAAAAAAGTAGAAATCAGAGTTTAATTAAAGTGAAAGTGAAATAAGATTGGATCAGTTTAATGTTAATCATTGACGCTCTTTTTGACCTTTGATTGATTAAATTTTCCAATTAATTAGATTGAAATTATAAGTTAGTTTCCATAGATGTATAAATGTGTGATTAGGTTAAATACTGGTCAATGTTAGACTAAGTTTTTTGTAATCAATTGCGTAGGTCGATTTACCTTTTGTATTATTAGAGGTAAAAAAAGGTTGGCTATATTTGATCAATCCATTTTCACTGTTAGACCTGAAATATTGAGTAGATTGCAAGATTACCTTACAATTTGCATAACCATCTAATAATATGACCGGGTCCTTCAGGTTTACACGGGATTAAAATTTTTCTTTGCAAAATTTAGGTTCAAGAGGAGATAAAGGAAATTCTGGTGAAAAAGGAGACAAGGGAAATCTTGGCCCAGAAGGTAAGAAAGGAAGGGTCGGTATACAAGGAAAACCAGGTAAAATTCCGACAGCCGAAGAGTTGAAAACGATGCCTCGAATATAAATATTTCTTAAACAGAAGATCGTGGTAGAGACGGTGCAAGTGGAATGCTCGGTCCAATGTGTCTAAAAAGTAAGAATTCAAGATTTACATTTATTGAGAGTGTTTTATTGGAATTTGTAAATGGTTGATCCCAAATCAACTCATAATTTTTATTTAACTGAATCAATCATTCATTTTTCGTTATCAATCTGACTAATATAAGATAAGAACCTAAATTGGTTGGAATTTTAGATTTTTTGAATGATTCAATTTTCTATCTTAAGTTTTCCTAATGATAGTTCAGTGATCTATTTGGTTGAATTGGAAAGTTCATCCTTCATCCAATAAATAAAGATCAGGGAATTTTATTCATTTTTCTCGGATAATAAATTCTGCAACCTAATCTTGAATTCATCAATAACGTTATTCCTGGTTTCAAAGGTGACCAAGGCTATCCTGGAGTTAAAGGAGATAAAGGAAATAAAGGTGAGTTGATATCAAATTTGATATTCAAGGAAAGTCTCCCTTCAAACCCTGAAGCTTTACATTTACAAGTCAAACGCTATCTATTGACAATTTACTTTAAGATTGGAATCAAAAATTAATCTCAATTAAATGGACAATAGATGGAGTTTAATTTACATTTTTCTTATCAATTTTTCTGTTATCACTAACCAATAATTGGTCATTCTGTTTTCTGCTCTCAATTATAAATTGACACCCTTTAGCAACTCTTAAAAAAGTCTAAGTATGTCTAAGTCCAGTATATTCTTGTTGCTCATTCTGTTATCAATTGTTCTTGTAGGAGGTCAAGGTCCACCTGGATTCGGTGGAATGCCTGGACTACCTGGTCCACAAGGTCCAAAAGGTGACATCGGACTGACAGGACCAAAAGGAGACAAAGGATTCCCTGGTATACCGGCAATTCCTGGACTTAAGGGAATGACTGGTATTCAAGGACCTCCTGGACCTCGTGGATCTTATGGTGACAAAGGTGACAAGGGTGATGTTGGACCTCAAGGACCACCTGGAGATTACATTTTAGCTGATTCTCTTAAGGGTGATCGTGGTTTCCCTGGTGCTCCTGGAGAACCTGGGTGAGTGTCGTAATTGATCTTTAAATGGGTTTATTCAAGCTGTAAATTGAAAGAAATCGAAAATATAAAATAGTTTAAATTTTGTTCTAATCGGCCAACTTCAATTTTTCAGAGATCGATGCTTACCTGGGTTAAAGGGTCAAGCTAGTTATCCTGGTGACATTGGAACACCAGGTCCTGTCGGTATGCCTGGACCAAATTACTTAACGGGTATTCTGTTGGTTAGACACTCTCAGGACATCAAACCACCAATGTGCCCTAAAAACATGACGAAACTTTGGGATGGTTACAGTTTACTCTACATTGAAGGAAATGGACATGCCCATGGTCAAGATCTCGGTTTTGCGGGTTCATGTTTGCAACGTTTCAGTACAATGCCTTTCCTATTCTGTAACCCTGAAGATAAAGTTTGTTCATATGCCTCTGGATATGATAAATCATCTTGGTTATCAACTAATAAACCCATTCCGCTGAGACCGGTCAGAGAGGAAGCTATACAAGATTTTATAAGCCGTTGTGTTGTTTGTGAGTCCCCGGCCAATGTGATGGCTGTTCATTCCCAGACTGAAATTTACCCTGAATGTCCTAATGGCTGGAGTTCATTGTGGGTAGGTTATTCATTTGTAATGGCTAGAGGTGAAGGTGGTGGCCAATCTCTTTCTTCACCGGGAAGTTGCCTTGAAGATTTCAGAGTGGCACCATTCATTGAGTGTGTTGGAGCTCTAGGTAAATGTCATGATTTTGGTAATCCATTGTCTTTTTGGTTGGCGACAATCAATGAGAAAACACAATTTGAAACGCCTGAAGGAGGAACATTTAAAAAGGAACATTTACGATCCAAAATAAGTAGATGTTCCGTTTGTATAAGAGATCTACCTAATTGATGAATCCATTTGTTTTACCAAATTAAAAATGATAATCAAGCCATTTCAAAATGATAATAAATTTTCCAATTAATTAGATTGAAATTATAAGTTAGTTTCCATAGATGTACAAATGTGTGATTAGGTTAAATACTGCTCAATGTTAGACTAAGTTTTTTGTAATCAATTGCGTAGGTCGATTTACCTTTTGTATTATTAGAGGTAAAAAAAGGTTGGCTATGTTTGATCAATCCATTTTCACTGTTAGACCTGAAATATTGAGTAGATTGCAAGATTACCTTACAATTTGCATAACCATCTAATAATATGACATTAACTTAATCTGTCTATCAAATCAATTGAGCAAACTAGTAATCTGTACTTTCTTATTTTTATATTTAGTTTGGTCCTTTTTTTGTGTAAGATGTTGTTGTTGTTGAAGGATTGAACAAACCTATTGAAAGTCACGCATCTTTTTGAATTACCATAGACGTCAATAAAAAAATTATCTGGTAAATATAAAGTTTTCACAAATTTCATGGTAAAAGTATAACAATCTTGAAGTTGCTTACGATGGTTCACTTGAAGAAAACTTCTCTTCCAAAAGAAAGATAATGTCTATTTTACATAAGGGAACAATGATAATCATGATTATAATAATAAGTAAACAATTGTGTTGGCCTTATGTTGATAATGGTTGTTTCTTGGTGGTTCAGAGTTTTAACCATGGAGCAAAATAATTTCCAGAATGTACAGCCATTCACCAGCAAAGTAATCATTTTGTCTTCTCTTATTCTTTAACCATTTGTTATGAGCTGTAAAATCTTACATTGATTGTGTCTTTGTTTTTCCTCTTCTTGTATTGTTGTTTTGGTTGTCATAAAAGAATGAGATTCATCTAATGAGACAAACAAAATGAATTTTTAGGAAGAAATGAAAATGAAAATGTTATTGTTAATAAGCTTTATCCTGATGATGAATGTAAATCAAGGCTTTCTTTGGTTTCCTGTTTTCTGGTGAACAATCTTCATTCAAAAGGGTAATTTAAATGAGATTTCCAAAAATGCTCCTTTCATAATGATACTTTTTCTTATTTGTATTTGTTTTCTTGTTCAGTATCAAATTCATCCGATGAGATTTGGTATGTTACCAAGGAGTAGGCGAAAAAGTAAAGGAATGAGAAAATGAATGAAGATGATGATGAAGATGGAGGGAGAAGATCAAGGGAAAGATAAGAGTCAGTTCAAGATAACGATAGAACAGTCCATCAAGAGAAGATCGATACTTTTGCTAGTCTTCTTGTTGTTTGGTCAGCAGGAAAAAAGGTGAAAGAAAAGAATCAACTTCTGGTTAGTGGATGCCTAAAAGAAAAGAAATAACAAAAAAAAAGAATAAAAAAAAGAGTTTAAGAAAGGCAAGAGTCTGATGAATGAAAGAGTGAATGAATGAGTGAAAAAAGAGGAAAGGAAAATCGATTGAAGGGACTTGAATCAATGTAAATGCTCCTTTTGACATAAAAAGAGAGGGAAGAAAAATAGATGATGATTTACTCACAGTACTGTTTGAGCTTCTCATCCTTTACCCTCTAATTCTACTCGTCAGACTCCTTTTCTGCTTCATTTTCAACAACATATCCCAGGATATGCTTGTTATCTTTCAACATCCATAAAATAAATAATTTAAGTTACTCCCAGTTGTTTAACCTTTCTTGATCATTTCAAATCTTTTTTGGAACCATGATTAATTTTTCATCTTTTTCAAATATTTCTAGATGATACAGTGTATATTACAGCTTCTCGAAGAAGAAGAAGAAGCATCCGCCCAGTAAGCCGTAAGGCATTCACCAATTATTCATTAAGCATGTTATCTTATGAGCCAAATACTGTTTGCCAACAGCAACAGCATAAACAATTCCATCAACAGTTTCAATCAATCTCTGGTGATCGACTTTACCAACAATCATCATCTGTTATTCCTCTTTCCATTGAAACCATTGAAAACTGTGATCTATCAACTGGCTCTGGTTATGCCTATGATTACTGGAATCGTGATAATCTATATGATCGTAAAGACCTAGCGGATGACGTTAAATCTAATCGATCAGCAATGACCAATAAAAGTACTCGACAAGTTTTTGATCTACTGGCCAAAATTTTACCAATCGGTGTTTTCCTTCTCCTCATTAGCCTGATGGTTCACTTTGTTGCCAATGTTGAAGCTTATGAGCCATTACAAAGTATCTCTCGATTAATTTGTATTGTACTTGCCATGACTGTGATTCCATTGTCTGTTGTGTTTATTATGAAAACCATTTGTGACCGTAAGGATAATTCATGTTGGCACTGTGATGAGTATGACACTGACTATCTGAATCCCATAAGATATAATCACGACGCTTCATCTGGAATATCAGTCAACCAAAGTTCTTTGTACAAGCAGGGAGTTCCATGTGATCCAGAGGGTTACGATGAATATCCACTGAAAGAGATACCTATTAATTGAATCCTGACTAAATAAGAAAGATAAGATAACATTAGTACAACCGTTAAAACGAGTCAATGAGTAATTGTAAATTGGCCATGGTACAATGACCACAAAAAAAGGAGTCAAGACAGACGGTTCCATTGGAAACGAGTGTCGGATTCTCTCTTGATTGGATAGAGAAAAGAAAACCAAATTTTGAAAATAAATTGTAAACAAGGATAATCAAAGCTCACCTTAAGGAAATCCATATCAACGAGTATTTCAAACGTCTTATGGATCAAGAAGGGACCACAGTCAGCTGAAGGAAGAAAAATCCATGGTTGATTAATGGAGCTGGATAAAGATTTGATCTTAATTAATCTTTTTATACTCTCTAATTATACATAAAGATTCATTTTCATCACCTAAATCACAAATCACCATCTATATAAAGCTCATCGTTTCACTGTTTTGCCGCCAAGCTGTTTGGACGATTCATTACAATTGGCTAATATCACTTTGTCATCCTGCTTTGGCTCCAATTTTTTTAATTCAAATTTACTAATGAATATTCATTAATAATTTTAAAAATTTATTAACCATTATAAGACAAAATTTGAGTTTCAATTTAAATTAAATCATTTAGTTGATTAGAAATAAAATTATGTTCTGATTTTGTTTCTCTGAAAAGATAGTCTACAGTTTAATCAACTCTTGTAAATATGCACTTTTTATATTCATCTCAAGTTTGACACTATTTTCAATAAAATTTAATTTATTTCGATTCGAATGTGATTAGGATTGAATCGTTAGTTAGATTAAATTCTTGAAATGCAAGCTTTCTGTTCGCTATTCAACCATTTGATTGCATTATATTTGTGCAATCAATCTTATTAGTGATTGTAGCCAAGTTTAAATTGCAATCAATTAATTTTTACCGGTAACTTATCGTTATGAGTTTTTAGAAAAATTAACTCTTAAAATTTTTACTAGATGGAGGCACTGTTTCAATTCATTTGTTTTTTCAAAAATTGTAGTTTAAAGCGACTGTTTTCATGAGCTACTAAACGTTTGAATAACATTTTTATATCAAAAAATCTGTAATTCTTAAACTAATCCAGCATACCGACTACCTAATATTCAAGATTTGGAACCATTATCGCGATATTAACTCGTTAGAAAGTCGTCTAGAGGCTCTGGAGCCAGTAGCTAACAGAAAGGTGAGAAAAGAAAGAAAAAGAAAAGTCTGAAGTACAATAATTATGAAAGATAAAAAATTACAAAAGAATGGATAAAAGTTTCAAATCTTTATCCAGCTCCATTGATCAACCATAGATACTGGTATGTATTTCTTCCTCCCGCTGACTGTGGTCCCTTCTTGATCCATAAGACGTTTGAAATACTCGTTGATATGGATTTCCTTAAAGGTGAGCTTTGATTATCCTTGTTTACAATTTATTTTCAAAATTTGGTTTTCTTTTCTCTATTCAATCAAGAGAGAATCCGACACTCGTTCCAATGGAACCGTCTGTCTTGCTTCCTTTTTTACACCATGGCCAATTTACAATTACTCATTGACACTTTTTAACGGTTGTACTAATGTTATCTTATCTTATTTGGTCAGGACTCAATTAATAGGTATCTCTTTCAGTGGATATTCATCGTAGCCCTCTGGATCACATGGAACCATCAGGCTTATAAGGAGAAGGAAAACACCGATTGTTAAAATTTTGGCCAGCAGATCAAAAACTTGTCGATTACTTTTATTGGTCATTGCTGATCGATTAGATTTAACGTCATCCGCTAGGTCTTTACGATCATATAGAGCATCAAGATTCTAGTAATCATAGGCATAAGCAGAGCCAGTTGATAGATCAGAATTTAGATTTGATAGAAGAAGAATTAAAAGAATAAGTAAATTACTATCATTCATATCAGTGATATCCACTGAAAGCTTTTTAATTTAACAGATTCAATATCTTTTTCACTTTCATTCATTATTTTCATCTTTACTGATGAATTGATTGAGTGTTTGGTGTTATCAAAACTATTTATATGCCAATTATCTAAGCTCATTCATTAAGAAGCTATAATTTGATCAGAAAAACAATCTTTCAAGGGAAATTTAAAACCATCATAACATTTTTAATGTAAAATAATTGATGAATTGGGTTTAAAATAGTTATTCAATGCACTTACAGGTGACACTAAAGTCTCATCAGAAATAGCCATTGTTCATGAAATATTGGTTATCTATGGATTTGTTAAGGATTATTCAATCACTAAATTGACAATGATATCTCTGTAATTAGTCAACTTATTAGACTGGAAAGCAGATGAAGGTTACAAATTCACGATTCTGGTCATTTTTGATGCATCTGTTGGACAAAATGCTAGGCAATTTGTTATCATGTTGAAGAGTAAACATTGAAGCTAGAAATTAAAATCAATTCAGTTTCATTGATAAACCATGTGAAAGTATGACTTTCTCCCTGTTTATTTATTAAATTATCATCCTAACTATCATCTAGTTTGATCCTCTATTGATCAGACTATCTAATGAAGTTTGTTTTAGTTGAGCGAGACATTGTTTGATGGTGTGTAACGCTCAATTTAAGCTAATCGTAAACAGTAATCATGATTTTTAACGGTTCAATGACACTAAATTGACAAAAATTGAATTTTAATGCATTAGTCCAAAGTATTATCATAATAATTTTAACCCAAAGAGCCATCAGTTGTGGTTAACAGTATTTTGCGTTAAAGGTCAATCAATCTATCGATTTAATTGTCTTTACAATGTTCTTGCACGAATCTTGGCCAACTGAATATGAACAAAACCATGATTAATAATGTAATGAGCAAAATTATGAAAGGTAAGATGAAGTGTATTACATTGTCAGCATACTGATCACTTTAGCCCATAAATTATTTGGTTCAACCAGCGATGCTTCAATTTCCTTGGCAGATGCTTTTATTGCCTTCAAGCTTGCGACTAATTCACGGTCATACAAAATGTTACCAGTTGATTAAGAGTGATTATTGATCTTCTAAACCTTTCAATTTACATTAATCATTGTTTAATCATTATTGGAACATCTTTTAATGTAACCAGCAAAGTGCATTGTTAGTTGATCCATTGATTAGAAATTACAGTTTCACTATCATTGTATCATAATTGATGGGAAAAACTTTTGATTAATTGTCACCATCGTATTTATCCTTAATAATAGTCATATTGTTGAGGTTAAGGTTAAACATTACAGTTAATTTGAAAAATCAAGTTAATCCTGATTTCTTTAACAATACCGAAATATCATTTAACTGTGACAAATAGTTTTCCTAAATTTTCAAATCGTTTATCAAAAGATTAAATTGATATGGTTGTGTGTGCATTAATATACAAAAAAATATAATAACATAATAGGAAGAAAAGTATTATTATTAGGTTAACCCTCATAACCATCCGCATGATTATGATTGAGATATCATGTTAACCTTGAAGAAACTTACATTCTATTGAATTTTGTTTTTCTTTACAGTATATCACAATCAGAATAACCAATTGTTAGTGTTTATATCATCTTTTAATTTGATAATGAATTAAGGCGATTTCACGGATGCCACAAAACAAATCTAAAGATTTTGGTGAGGATTAATTTTTGCTTTTTTGTTGTTTTCGAGGTAATTTGTTTATCCTTTATCAAGTTTGATCATCGTTTGATTGATGGATGTATTCAACAGATGAGACTGGTAATTGTGAAAATAATTATTATTAATATTTTTAAAAATTAAAATATCATTCTGAGAATGTTTATGGTTGTATCGGATGCAGTATCCTCTTCAGTTTCTTCTTCTGTCTCGTCGTCTTCAACGTCATCTTCTTCCTCTGATTCTTCTAAAATTTCTTCAATCGATGTTAATTTTGGAGCTGATTTTGATCTTTCCAATGGCTGCCTGAAGTTGGCTAAACCTTTAATTAAAAGCTGCTTCCTTAATGGAATTAAAGGAATCTCTTGGCACGAGGAGGCGAGTGACAATCGAAAGTTTTGTCTGTACTTTTTCTCTCTTCTAAATTCTTGTAGAGCAGTGATTAATCTTTTGTTCAAAAATTCGGCCATCTCCTTGGCTTTACTTTCTTTGCTACAAAGAACGGCATGGCATCTTAATTCTTGTTTCATTTTACGTCCAACATGACGATAGATCCAACAAAAAATTTTCGGGTGATCAGGATGAGTGGCAGCATATGTTATTCTGTTAGACCAATATTCAGTTAATCCGTGTTCCCTTGTGATGGCTTTTAATCCTGACGCACATATGGTTAACTTCATGTAGATGTCATGTTTAACATTGGAACAATAATTTTTCCACAAAGTTGGCAAAGCTTTGTCTATGGCACCATCACCTTTAGCCAACAAAGTTAAAACATTTCCAAGGTAGACAACTTTGTAGACAGGATCATAATCGGTTATGGTTAGACTTTTCCGAGTAGACCAAAATTTAAATTGAACCGTATTAAGTCCGAAACTTTTTTCACTTGACTTTAAAACCATTTTCTTTAATTTTGAGCACAAAGAGCTTCTACGTTTTTCCTCCTCCTCCTCCACCACCACTTTCTCCTTCTTAGTCGTCGCCGTTTTTACCTTCTTTCGGAGCCACATAAACAGGTTAACATGTTAAATTAAATTTAAAGAGTAAAGATGATTTTTATTCCGGAAAATGGGCACAAAAATATACGTGAAAGGTAGAGTTGAATAGCTGATGACAACATCCACAGTAAAACATGTATTTGAAAGATCCGTCAAAACGATTTCCTCTTTAAGTATTCCTAAAGAAACAGTGAACCAGTAGAAGAAAAAAAAGGAAAAAAAGAATCGTTTTTAGTACACAGCATAAAAATTTGATTGACATGAAATTGTTTTCCAATCGTTTTGATAAATATTTATAAACTTACCTAAATCAAATTAGTCCAATGGCTCATCGTTGTAATTTACTTTAAAAACCTCTATTGTAAATAGAGAGTAGTCTTCACTATTAAAGTCAGAACATAGAGAGGAAAAAAAGTCCAATGGAAGGAAAATAAACCTTATCCGTGAGAGGAAGACTTAAAAAGGATGATGATGAAAAGAAGATACTATTTAACCAGAAAGGAGTCAACAAAAGAAGAGCACCAAGTGTGTGTGTGTGTGTTGATGTGTTGATGTATACAAGTTTGTTGGTTTGAAACAAGATGAAACAAGTATGAAGCACTACTACAGGGTGAATAAAAAAGTTTGTGCTGAGGGGGAAATAAAATGGCGCAGGTAACCCAGATGGATGAGAGTCCGTTTTTTAACACAATATTAACAATTGTTATCAATTACTAAATTAACTTACTCTTCTACGCATCGTCATCTCCTCCTACCTGGCGAGAAATTTTTAACCACCTTGTACTTAAGCGGTTATTTTACTTTACTTTAAACTTGAAAGAGCCATCTAACGCAATTCAAATCAACTAATTACTTTAGTCGGTTTGTTTTAGTCGATTGCCTTTCAATGTTGACAACTTTTAATTGTTTATTATTTCCATTTCATGTGTAAATCCATTGTTTATCATCGACTTTGGTGCCTTTTCAACTTATCCATTCCAAATTTTGCAATATGCAATATGTATTTCTCTGTTGATCTTTGCAATTCCAAGGCTTAATCTGTGATAGTGTGAATCTGGGTTTAAGTATCATTTGTTTGATTGATTGACAATTTGTCGCTGATAATATATTATCATTGCTTAACTTGTTCGTCTTTTGTTTCATCTTGTCTCTTGCTTGGAAGGATAATTTTCAATTGCTCAAACTTGCCAAGACTCTATTCAATAATCAACTTGTTTAATATTACAGAAATATGAAAAATTGTTTCACTTCATGTATTATGCATTGATTATGGCTGTTCATTATTGTCTGCTGAATTCATTTAATTCATGCTGCGTGCTCCTAACAAGCATTTATTTCCTACCTTTAGTCGTATTTGCATTGGTTAAAACTAGATGTTATTAATAAATTTAATAAAAACCATGTAAAGGCAATTTGATATTATACTTTTCCTTAAGTTGAATCTGCAAAATTTAAACAAAATGGCAAAGTAAACTTGATGTTAGTCTGGAATAGCTCAGTTTTAAACGTTTATTGGATGATGTTTTCTGTATATCTTTCAAATCTCAGGCCTTGGTATATTTTAAAACCTGATAAATCAATAAACTGGTTCAAAAAGTGTTTCTAAGCCATTCTTAATTCTTAGCCAAGCAGTTCTTAATTCAACGCATCATGCACTTAAGAATCATTTGGAACAGAGAGTTTACTTTGAAAAGGGAAAGATTGCAGTCAACGGTTAATTTCCATTGTTTACCCTTTAGACTTTCCCCTTAATGTGGTTGTTTATTCAAATTAACAACGTAATCATGATAGTGTTTGGAAATAGTTTAGTGATTTGATAATAGTTACTTTATACTTGATTCTCATTAATTTTAATTCAATTGCTTTGTCAACAATATTTTTGAATTAACCACTTCCATTGTTTCACGTTTCTGCTTGCCTTTGTGTTTTCCATAGCCAATCATGTGATGATAAGAAAAGAGCGCATTTTGATAAGCTCGCCATCTTTTGTTTAATGCTAATTTGTTTACTTTTTTAAAAAAAAGACTTTGTATTAATTAAATTTGAGGACTATTTTTTCATGGTTAACTGTAATCACTATCTTATTGATTCTATTGGTGGTGATAATGAGGATTCTTGTTTCATCAGTTCGAGGTTAAACCCGGATTCAAATTGGGCCTCACTTGGACCGTTTAAATGACAACCCAGTGGTATGTATAACAAGTTACTATTCAAATTACCTGTTTATGCTAACCCTTTCCTCTTCTCTTCTTACCTCATTCAGCTTAACCTTTGTTTGATTACAATGTAGTTGATGATGTTTTTGGTCTTGACTATACAGACTGAACGCCATTCAGATAACCAAGGCTGTACAACCCTGGAGATCTTAAGACAAGCCAGGATGATGATAAATTGTAAACACTTTTTTCAACACCTTAATTCAGATTCTTTTTCTTGCTTTTTTTTCTCAAATTCCAAATTCATTTTCCTTTCAATCTCTTTCATTGTCAGCACACTAATTCCCTTATTTTTTTCTCTTTCTTTCCATTTACAAAATCTAGTTCTTCCTACACGCACATTAACATGATCAGGATGATGGTAATAAGGATGACTCTAGCAACTGTTGGCGATAGATGAAACCTTTTGGTTGATTGAAATAAATTAAGAATCATGTCTCCTCTATGCGCAATCCATGATTCTTACCATTGTTCATCCATTGGGTCTGTTGATCTCGATTAATGTGATTTTTATCATCGCTCAGATATTAATTGAATCACCAGCCTTTGATCATCTTTCAACTGACAGTGTCACGTTGCGTTCATCAGTCATCTTATTTTCTCTCTTCAAATATACAACTTTCCTGTTATGTCTCAAGCCCTTTTACATCATCTTCACACAATTGGTTATCGAAGTCAACTTAAAATAATACAATTTGGTTCATTGAGCACATAACTACCATCATCACTAACAGCAACAAGAAGGACGACGACAATGATAATGACAATCATAACCGTCAACCTTTCCACCTCGACTTGACGAAACCTGCCAATTATGTAAAAAAAAGGTATCTCAAATCACTATCTACCAGCAATGATTCTCAAATCAGCATTTTTAAATTTTAATTAACATTAATATTTGTATAAACCGTCAAACACCAACCTACTGATCCTTTTAGGCATACTTTTACATTTACTGTTAACATCATTACCGGTTAAACGCGAGTCTTTCAAGTGTTACATTAATTGTATCACCAGAATCATTAAAATCACAATGGTCAGCCATTCAACTTTATCACCAACAATTATTCTAATTCCTTTTTTTTCTTTTCTCTCTTTCTAGACGAGGTTAAAAGCAGAGGAAATGGTGAATATTACCATTATTATTGCCGGAAAATTCAATATCAGATAAAAAAAACCAAATTTATGCCAACATATGATTGGACTTGATTCAACTAACCTTCAGTTCAATGATCTTTTGCTCTACTAGTAACTAAAACAGCAATAGCAACAAATAATAGAGGAATCATATTGAATCTGATGAAGATATGAATTATCTGTGCCGTACTTTACCTTTGTTATTCAATCTATTTGTTTGCTGTTTTTATTTGTGTTTACCTGTTTTGTTTATTTGTTTAATTTGGCTAAACACTTTCTTCCTTGATTCAACCAAGTCAGGTAAAGATGCCTTCACCAAATTTAATGCAAACCCAACAAACAAAAAGGCATCATAACCGTTATCATACCAGTCATCATTGCCTTCTGCGGGTTCAAGAATCAAAAGAATTGGTATTCAGTCTGATCTATTGGAAGTTTCCTTTGACATGGAGAAGACCTTTTGTTCAATGATGATCATGATACCTTTTTTTACACCAATTTGTTTTATTCCTCTTTGATTTCACTTGAAACACTTTTGTTTGTCATTATGATTATCATCACCTAACAGCACAAAAGAAGCATAAAAATGTCTCTCCATTTCATTAAATTGAATCATTTTTCATCATTAACAGTCTATGATTGCATTATTGTTGTTCAATCATGGACTATTATTGTCAACCTTATTGCGTCCAGTTAATAAAATTGAGAATATAAAAAACTGTCGTTCAAATTATTGTCATTCATCTATTGAAGTCTATCATTTTAACCCATTTTTTGTCAATCATATTATTTTGGGTGCAATTTTAGACTCTATTTATCAACTGATCAACACTAAATTGTCTAAAACACTGTTTAACAACAAATAATCTAACCAATGAACAAGGAAATGCAAAGCAACAATAGCCTTTAATCAATGTAACAGTTATTAATTGTTTTTTGACTTTCACTTTAATCAACAACAAAATTGCAAGCTTAAATCTAACCATCGATGACTGTTGAACATTTTTCTTGCAATCAAATGTTTCCCTTTAATACCAATTAATCTTAATCAAAATCAATCAATTGAATGAAATCAAAAAATGTAACCCAAAACGTCAAGTCAAGATGAAACGTTGTTTAAATTGTTGTAATGCGAGGAGAAAAAGCTTTCAAATTAAACCTTAATTAGCATATGTTGATGTGATTTGTCAGTCAACAATCCAATTGACAATCTGGAAACTATTTTGTTCCCTTTGATTACATTTAGATCAAAATAACATCACATTGGATCGTAAATAATTAGCAATAAAATTTAATTACAATCGTCATAACCATTGATTTTTGCTGTTGTTGTTCAATAATAACCAATCAAAGATGTTGTTAACTGTTTTATCTCACTAATTTTGCCCGGGATTGTCTTAATTTATGACAAAATTCACTTACAATCAATCATTCCAATTGTAATCTTGATTTTCTCACTTTACCCTGGAAAATCAATAATAAAATGATGTATTTTTATGTTTCTCCTATTCGCGAATATCTTGACATGATTGTGATCAGCAATGAGTTTTGATCAAAAGTTAATTTTCTGTTCTGTTCAACATTACAGTACAAAGTGTTTAACATGTTAATCATATCAATTGTTGAACACCAATTTCACTTAGATTAGTTGATTAAATCACTATTCAATTGCATTCTCCTTCATAACTGTTTCATTTTGTTTACTTTTTATTTTTCCTTTCTACTTTGTATACTCTCATGAAAAAGCAGCTTTTGCCAAAAGGTTTAACATAATTTAATAAATTATCTTTATCTGATTATGGCTAAATTGTTCAATTCAATTAATAATGTGTATTAATACAGTTTTTTTTTCTTGCAGTTCTTCATTTCTTCCGGATCAACGAGTTGATTGTATCGGTTAGGTTAACTTGAGCATCTTCATTCGGATCAGGTTGCCATCTAAATTGCTACCTCGGGTTATTTATGATCACTGATTAACTAACATTAAAATTTATTTCTATTATAAATTAAATGTTTTCAATTCTGATTTGTCCAATCATTAATGAAAAACTATTATTTTTGGGATAATCCAAAAATATCCGAACCAATATCGATTTTATCTGGATACAAGATATTACAACCGATACATTGGTATTAACCGGCATTTTTAGGTAAACACATTTACAATTGTTTGATTGAAATTAGTTATATAATGTTGTTGTACGGCTGTGTTTATAAATTGTTGCAATTGTCACCTTTAATTAGATAAATATACTTTTAACCAGAGTGTCAACCAAAAATAATAACCAGAAAAAGATGTAAAGCTACTTTGGTGATTCAACAGCTGAGAGTCTTATTGTTCAACAAGACAATGGTATTTTGCCATTGCAGAGTAAATTTGTTGATTAAAGGTAAATATAATTAATACTCAATTGTAGACACTTGATATTAATTGATTTAAACACAATTGAAATCAATTATATAATAGTGGCAGAGATTTTTCATGATAAACTTCCAATCGTAAGATATCAATAGCTACCCCAAGCCTTTCAATAATTAAGTCAAACATATTTAAATTTTACTAATCAGTGAATATTTCAATTTTTTCCAATTTTAGGTTCAAATCCAAGTCCGTTTGTCAAATATATTTTGGTGTTTTAATCTCAACAACTGAGCAATCTGGATTCATCTGTAGTCAAACAGTTTAATCTCAATGAGTTTCTCACAAAATCTAATCAGTTTTTGCAGACTTGGGAAGTTAACCTTTTCCCTCTTCTCTTGCAGATCAATCTGTAATTGCGTATTAATACGTAATTTTGCATAACTACAATTTAAAGTGAAACAAAAAATCGCTGGAAAATTTAACCATCATTAAGATACGTTTATCTTGGTTAATTTTGATAAAGTTAAAGGCAAGATAAATGGTTTAAGATGTTTATTTGAGTGATATTGGTTATTGACGCAAATCATTGACTGACAACTTACAGGCTTTCCAAATGCAGTTGATCATGATTAGGAGAGTTTCCAAGGCAAACCTTTAATTGTTATAACCCTTCAATCTGTAGTCAAGTTAACAATCAATTCATCATAATTTCCCAGGTTAATTAATTGATGGTGTACTCTCGAGTAGCTTCATGATAAACAAATAACAAGCGCTAAAGCAGCAACCCAACAGCAAAGGTAAATGAATGTTGCAAATGATGGTATTTTTTGAAACAAACAACAGTCCATGCAATGGATTCATGTTCATCATTGAAAACAAATTTCAAGATTCTCAATGAAAAAAATTAAATTGTAGTAAAGCAAAAACCAGATTATCAAAGTGATTACCAGATTGGAATGGGTTAACAATAGCAATTTTGGTTAACTTTGCCAATTTTTCAAGATTGTTATTAAAGGCATTTTTTACGAGTTTGCAAATTACATCTCAAGATGATGACTGATGTCTATGATGTGAGGCTATCAATGATTGAAACAATTGCCGCAATTTAAAGCAATCAACTTGTTCATTTATTATACAATTTATTACACGTTTAGCGCAAAAGTATGTAACTCTAATTATTCATTAATCAACTGTAAACATGTAAATTGTATTCACAATCAAAACCTATTTCACCTCATCTTTACCAGATTACATTTTTGGGTATTCATTTGAAAGCCAAATTTGTAATGTTAATGTTGATGATTATAAGCTTTATGCATTATTTATAATAAAGTTAAATCAATTAACTAACTTTAAGTTTATGTTTTTAAACAAGTTAATTAATTGCTCATCAAAAATATAATGAAAAACATGGAAAAATATGACTTTGAAATGAACTGTTAACCCAATAAAGAGTGATTTTAGCTTGAGAGTCCAGTATGACAATCAAATGGTGATTACCATTGATCACAAGATGAAGTGCAATTTGAAAGGTTGATGTGATTAAAGGCCAGTAATTAACATTTGTCACCATCAAACTGAAATGATACAAATTTCAATTGACATTGAACAGACGATTAAACATGTTATCATAATGATCACATGAGCTTTCAATGGCTTAAGGGTTCATCTGATGTATTAATTATTGAAACTTCACAGGAAAAGGAAGAAAACTGATTCTTGCTGATGACCAAAGTGATTGAATACATTTGGTTGCGGGTTTGATTGTTGCTCTCAATCACTTGAATCACTTGATTCAAAGACAAATCCGTTTATAACCATTTTATTGCATTTTTGTATCGCTTTTTTTGGGTAAAACATTGAGACAGACTTTTGGCTCATTATTTAGGAACCAATTTGAGCTTTTTGTTTGGTTTGTTGTGCTGTTGAAGCCTTGCGGCTAAATTTGGTCGATTGGTTGCTTTTAATGGATCCTGATGATAGATAAGTTTCGGGTTTTGTTGATGAAGAGGAGGAAGACACGATTTGTTTGCCGTTAAATATTGTCCTTTATATTTACCGTTCTGACCTGATCCTGATGATTGAACTGTCCCGTTGTTGAGAGTGAAAGCGATTCTCATGTTCCGCCATGTTAATCAAGTTATAATAGAGAGATAAATTGTTGCTTAATTTATAAACATCTTGAAAGGTAATCTTTATCATCGCCAACATACAACATCTTCAATATTTGCGTTTTTGCCTTTCACTTATTAACAGTTATATTTAGATTAATGAAACTTGTTTATTGTCAAATCAACTTTATGATTTAATTTGGCTTGGGAAAGTTAATCGAAATGAGTGTTTAATTTTTTGCTCATTTTTGTGCTTCATAAGCTAATTGTTTGAATCAATTTTCAATTTGTCTTCATTTCGCTTGATAACCATGTCTAGTGATTTCCTAATGACATTCATTTCTTGACATTTCAAGTTGTTCCCTATTCAATTGTTGAACCTTGAAATTGAACATTTTTAATGTAAATTTTCATTTAAATCATTTTACTCAATCAGCTTAATCGTTTAATGGTTAAAGGTTTGTAATCATTTTGCTGATTTAACAGGTTGATGAGTTTAACTTAATCATGATAAGTGTCAAACATTGTATGTCATTTGATGGTGACTTATATTTTCAAGTCACATTTGCTTTTCCGGAACAACTGTTGTTAATTTGTTATTGGTGATAGCTCGTTATTAAATTGTTATTGTTTGTTTATAACATCTTCACCAACTTCCGATCAATAAGCAATTAAACTTGAATGTGAAGGTTACCAATGGTTCGTGGTTAATAGCTATTGCTCTTGTGTTATGCTAACATGTATTTTCATTTGATGTTTGAAATGAGTAAAAGTTTACATTGAACTGCTGATCATCTGATGAAATTAAGCTTAATTGGCTATTTGTTTACAATTTTTAAACATTTTTAACGTTGAGGCTGAAAATAGCCTCAACTAGGTTTATATTTAGGCTTTTTATACATATTTTCATTTTGTTTGGGATTTCTCGCTGTTACTTGCGTTTTAAATGTTGTTGAAATGAAATTTAACATTTATGCTTGAATTATTAGAATTATTGGAACTTAAATTAAATTGAATTAAATTGCAAAAGGAAAAGGTGAAAAATGAGAAATAATTTGGGAAAAATTAAATTATTAGGGAAAGTAAATATTATTATATAATATAAAGTGATGAGATGTCTTTAATGAGTGTGTTATTTCATCAAGCTGGTGGAAAATTTAAATTCAAAATTTAGCTACATTCGATTCCGTATTGGTGTGAGTTTCCTTTTTGTCCAGCTAATGTCCAGGTCTTGAAGAGGTTGTGTGTTATTCGTGTTGATTAAGAGAAATAATCAAAGAGTTAATTATAGTCAAATTTAATTTGATTGAAAACAGCATAAAAAGTATGTAACTGCTAACTCCCTCTATTAGTTGAAATTCAAGCTTTTTCGGTTAACTTGAGTTCTAGTTTACATCTAATGATAATCTAATAGTTTTCATGTTGATTGAATATTTAGCATAGACATGCATTTATATATTTATACGATACAAAAGGCTAATGCAAAGAATTTTAGCGCTAAAATTGTGACTCTAAGAGTTGTAACAGAAATTTTAAGACATGATTTGACTAAAACAACATAAATAGATTGAGCTTTCTCGGAATTCGGTTTCCTGAGAAATTCACCAAAATAGAGGCTGGAGGGAAAAATACAATAACAAAGGATCACTCACTCACTCTCAACTCTCAAAATTAGTTGAGAGTTGTGACCTGATAGATTTGAGGACATAAAGACTGAACAACTAAAAAATTTCCATTAGTCTGGATTTCTTTAGTCTTTCAAAGTTTATTTAACGCGGGCAAAATGGGCAAAATGTTTGTGAACGTATTCTTGAATTATAAAAAGTAGAGTCAAAAACTTCGGATGAGTTATATCGATGTCGATGCACAGAAAAATATTTTCGATAAAAATAGCTGCTCAAAGCTCAATTTCCGTTGTTCACAATAATTTCAAGTTTCCTGACTTGAACCAGAGCTGCTCTTTGAGCTCTCAGCTATTTTTATAACATTATATCCCTTGTAAGTGTGTTAAGTAACTTTCAATAAAAAAAATTATGAATCCTTCGTTATTTCTGTGTGACTTTGCTTATTATTCAATGTATGGATAAAGTGAAAACTAAAATCATTTGATTGAAAATTAGAAATGGAGTGTTTCTTTCAATCCATTTCCAGGCAGATACTGATTCATAGATCATTCATACTAATCATAGATTGGTACCAACGGACATTACCATTTAAGTGTGGTCCATAGAGAAAATCTGAGTTATGGGAAGAATATATTTAAACCGTATGAGAAATGTGAAGATTGATAGAGCCCAAGACGATCCAGGATTATTTGAGCAAACTCATGAAAACAAAAACCAATTTCAAGCAAATTTTATGCATTTGAGTGATTCTTAAAATACCCAAATTTTGATTTCATTAATCTCATTTTGTAAAAATTTACAATGGATGAATTGAATCGAGAGCGAAATTCAAAAAATGAAATGAACCTTCAACTAAACATTTCTAGACTTTGACTTGTGAGCATATTTAAACAAAGTATGTTTATTAATCCACTTTATTTGCTCAAATCACTTTTGCTGCTTTACACTTCGCTTAATCGTTTTTGATTTCCTGGTTTTTGCTCAAATGACCCCTAGCACCTCAAGACACATGTAAATCACTTAAGAAGCAGATACGCCTCAATCTCAAGCCATAGCCTCAAAGAGACTCGCAACTTGCCAGTATGAGCAAGGAGGAAGAGGTCGAGGAAAGTAACTTAATTTTCACAGTCGATACAGCAATTTCTTGAATAAAAAGCACTCAACTGGTATGATAAGCTGTTTTTGGATCAAGCCTGGTACAGCCGCCAGTCCAGTAGTAAGATAAAGGCTGTCTTGATTGGCAGATTGTCTTGTCAGTCCTCAAATTGTTATAAAATAGTGGAGAAGTAATTGGTTGGAAAAAATAATCTTGACTAGCAATTAATTGATCGCAATTCCATTTAGCTACTGTGAAAAAACTGTTATTATACACAATAAAACTATAAACACTGATAAAGCTATAAGTACGATGTATAACGTCGTACTTATAGTTTGCGTTTTGTTACTTCAAGTCCAAAGCTTGACTCCAACGGGGTAATCTAAATGATTGACAATGATCTAAAAACACTAACATCGATTACACTATTTAATCACATTTCTATTTATAAACAAACCTCATTTAACTTACCTACTTAATTGTTTAAATACAGTTTAGATTCCTTTTTGTTTCAACTTGAGAACCTTTTTTCCCCTGGCTCTAGTTAACTTCATAGAGATTTAATGTCAATTGATTATTACTGTTCAATGATTGAAATAATTAACCTTGATCACAACAACTCCGGAAATTTAATAATGAAAAAAGACTAATTTAACAAAGACGTCATCCATTTAACCTCGAACTGATATTAATTGCTATCGCGATGTTATTGGCATACAAAAATGTGGATTGCACAGTTTAAAGCACTTAATTGATCAGTCTGATACATAAATTGTCTTTATTGATTCAACCAATCTAAGATGCTTATAATCAATCTTCAAAAATCTAATGGATTCTGAATCTAATACTTGTGGTCATTGCTAATCTTTGTAATCAAAGGC
The DNA here is from genome assembly GCF_039701765.1 of Tetranychus urticae. Classification (NCBI taxonomy): domain Eukaryota; kingdom Metazoa; phylum Arthropoda; class Arachnida; order Trombidiformes; family Tetranychidae; genus Tetranychus; species Tetranychus urticae. Next base: position 13,951,604 of record NC_142958.1, on the reverse strand, counting down.
CAACACCAATGATGTTTAGGTGATTTGAGGTCAACTTTGAGTTGTTGGCTTAAAGACAAAACGCTGACAAGTTACTAAGCATTAGGATATAATTAAGTTAATCAAGCAAACATGATTTTATAACAAATGTGTTGTTGTTGAATAAAATCACTGAACAACTGGTATTTCCAAAATGATTAAATGCGATTATTTGTGGGTAACGCTATCAACATCCAGTGTTATTTAACTGAACAGTTGATGGAAAAATAATGTTAATTTACTGATAATAATTAACCTGCAGCTGAATCAAGAAACAATGGTTTAGGGAAAAGGCAAATCTCATGTCTACAAAGCAGCATCTATTGATCTTTGGTCAGGTTTTAAACTTCACTCCCAAGTCTTGCAATATAATTTAATCTTATTTGCTGGTCCATCTTGATTAGATGTTTGACAATTTGGATTGAACATGATCAACCAACATGGGATTAAAATCCAACACGATGTTAGTTAAAACAGATTGTAAATAATTTAGATAGCCATGTCAGATGTTGAAATATGAAACGATATCAATCACATGGAAACAGCCACACTTATTGATTTATGGATTAAAGGATCATAATTATGTATTTGATGGGAATCATGAAATGGATTACGCTCGATCAGTTGCCATGATAAACGTTAATTAAGGGTGTTATTAGTAACAGTTTTAGATAGAGCATTGAAATGGCTGATGGTTAATCTTATCAACATCAGAACTAACAAAAGATGATAATTGGATTGAGGAATAAAACCGCTTTTCTTTTTCTTTGTCTTCCTTCTTCTTCTTTTTTTGTTCTTGACACTGAGTAATCTGGAGAAGGCCATTTTTGCGTATTAATAAAAAGGGTGCTTCGTGTTTCGTATTTATTTTTGTTTCAATGTTTACAAAAATTTAATCACATTGGTTGATATAAATTGATTAGTTCATGATAAAACTCTAATTTTTATACAATTTTAAGCAACATTGTAAACAATTTTCCCTTCAATCCACATCAAACCATCAACTCTATGACTTGGCTAAAAATGTCTTTCATTTGTTTAATTGCTTTGCTTTTTTCAGTGAACTGTTTAACAATCAATGCTGACCCAATTGTCAACAACAACTCATCAACTGTTGAAATTAGCGGTTGTCGTGGACAAATTGTTGAAACCATTCCTGTTGGTTTAGTCTTTCCTAGTTACAAAGGGCCAGTTTTTAATTCAACAATCGCCTCTTGGCTTGATTTGGTTTCATCTGCTCAATCATCAATCGACATTGCTTCCTATTATTGGACTCTTCTTTGTAGTGATGTTGAAAATCCAATCAAAGAAAGCTGTGAAGTTGGTGAATCTTTTGTTGAGGCTTTGAAAGAAGCGGTTAGCCGAGGAGTTAAAGTCCGTGTGGCAGTCAATGGGAATGATAAAAAGGTTGCTTCTGATCCTGATTTACGATTGCTTAAAGATTCCGGTATTACTGTTGCCAATCTTGATTTTGACCGTTTGATCGGTGCAGGTATTTTACACACAAAATTCATTGTTGTTGATAATTCCAGCTTCTACTTGGGAAGTGCAAACATGGATTGGCGTTCTTTGACTCAGGTTAAGGAGCTTGGTATTTACATTCAAAACTGTCCATCTCTAGGAGATGATTTGGCTAAAGTATTCAATGTTTACTGGAGTCTTGGACAACCAAATGCTACTATTCCTGATAAATGGCCATCAACCTTTGAAACTGATATTAACATGGAAAATCCATTGAACTTGACATTGGAAGGAATTTCAGCAAAAGTTTTCATGGCAAGTGCACCTCCAAAATTCAATCCTTCAGGAAGAACTAGTGACATTGATGCCATTTTGGCTGCTATCAATGACGCTAAGAGATACGTTTACATTGCTGTTATGGACTATTCGCCCACCTTTTTATATGGAAGTAAGCCAGAGTATTGGCCAGTTATTGACAATGCTTTGAGGAAAGCTGTGGTTGAAAGATCAATTGATGTTAAATTGTTAGCAGCTAATTGGACACACACTAAGTACAGTTCGGTTATTTTCCTTAAATCTCTTAATGAACTGTATAAATATCCTGGTAAAGGAGCTCTCTCTGTAAAACTATTCAATGTCCCAGGAACTGTTGAGCAGCAAAAAGTACCTTATTCTCGTGTCAATCACAACAAATACATGGTAACTGATCAAATGGTTTACATTGGAACTTCTAATTGGTCTGCTGATTATTTTGTCAACACTGGTGGAGTCTCTTTTGTTGCTTCATTCGCAGACGTTAGAAAGGTGCGAAACTTGCGCAAGGATATTCTTGACATTTTTTACCGAGATTGGGAATCAACCTATTCTTTTAACGTTAACAAATATTCGGGAAAACGTCGACCAACGTAATTTGTTAAGGGCAACCTCAATCAACCAGATAAACAGTATTGTTTTAATTAACCGGACCATTATTATAATTGTCTCATTTTTTTCCTATTCTCTAATCAAATTGACTCGACTCAATTTTGTAAATAAGAGTCAATTGACTCTGACAATTTGTTTAATTGCTTAATAATGAAAGAAAACAAAGGCATGCATATTCTACATAATAAGTCTGTAAATTAACGTAAATTAAAGACTGTTGTGCTTATTGTCCATCAAAATGAAATGATCAAGTTGAAAAACAATCTAAAAGAAATCAATGATTCAATAATTATGTGATTCACCTAATTAATTTAAACACAAACCGCGTGAGTGTTTTTAGTAGCTGATAAAAAAATAAAAAACATCACAACATATTTAAGATGAAAAAGAAGCTTCAATGTGAAAGGAGAAAAGAAGATTACATAATGAAATGAATGATTTCCATGATTACCATATCAATGTTCAGATTCTAATTTGATTCTTTTTGAAGTTACGCTAAAGAAAAGGAAAAATAAAAAATGGATTTAAAATTTTGCAAAAAAAATGACATTGTATAAAATAAATTGGTATTTTGAATACTTACTTATCTGATGCAGGTAAAGTAGAAGTGGTTCTTTTAGGTGTTCCCTTAGTAATTCCTGAAGCATTTGAATCTTGTAACCATCTAACTTGAGTGGCCGGACCATAACCTAAATTGCGAAAAGAGACAATCAATTTTGTTAATAAATTATTTCACTAATAGAGGAAAAAAAATTGAAAAAGATTGAATTAAATACCTTTTTCGTTTCTTGCCGCAATTCTAAAAATAATGGCTGGTTTAGTTGTTGTATCGACATGAGCAGTAGCTAAATGAACATTAGATACAACACATGAATTTGCTTGTCCATAATAAACTCTGATGAAGGCTAATTGAGGGGGAGTAGATGTGAGACCGGCTTGATTGCCACTTTGTGTTGAGCGCACAGCCAGGTAAACAGAATATTCAGTAATCTCTCCTGAAGTGAACTGTGGTGGTTCCCAAGAAAGATGAGCACCTTCTGAACTTTTAATAATTTTAATAGCTGATGGAGCTCCCGGATAGCCTGGTAGACATGTCTTGAATGCAGTTACTTCTGACCATGGGCCACGACCGCATGAATTAATTGCAGCAACTCTGAGTTTATAAGCAGTACCGGGTTGCAGGTTCATCTTTATCATACTGCTATAGTTTGGTGGTATAAAATTATCACCATCTTGAGAGTGTGACGATGAAAATGTATCACCGTCAGCGGGTACATGATAATGAGATGCAACACACTGACTGACTTTGAAAACTCCAACATCATACCATTGATTTTTCTTAGATGTAACGTTTGGTGGTAATTGAGGTGTTGAATTATTTAAATTGGGTGTATTAAGCGCCGATTGTTGGGGTGTTTTGATAGATGAGGTTGATAAGGTGGTGGTTGGGGCAACTGCGGCTACAGGCTTTAAAAGATTAGAATTATGTTCAACTTTAGTTACTACTCCTAGCGGTCTTATATTAGAACTTTCACTGATCTTATCAGCTAATGATGGTTGTTGTAGTTGTTGACTTGTATTGGCTGTTGTTGTAGTGGTGGTGGTAGTTATTGATGGAGTTACTGTCAAAGATAATGATGAAGATGATAATGTAGATGATGATGGTTGTTTGTTCCGTAAGTCTCCAGTTGCTGCTAAAGCAAGAGTCGATAATGGATCTGAATCAGGTTCTTGACTTGAAACACTGGATACAGGTTTTGTTTCACGAATAGTTGATGAAATTGATGTAGACGCTGGAATCGTTGGAAGAGCGGGTTCAGGATCATCGGCACACATTTGTTCAGGAGGTTCTAATCCAGGCATTTCTACCTTCAATGATGGGACGATAAGTGATGAAGATGAAGAGGTTGTGATTTGATCTAACAAAGTTGACTGAACGTTAGTATTAGATTCTTCTTCCAATTTTCCTGGTTCTTGTTTTATGGGAGTCGATTCGGGCTCAGGTAGGCTTGTTTGATTGGTGCTTTGCTGAGTGCTAGGCTGTTGGGCTTGATCTGTAGTGTCTGATTGCGTATCCATAGGTTCTGATTCTTGGGGTTCATTTAAAGGAGGTTTCAATTCTTCTTGGTTTGTAGATGGTTGCTCGAGAGGTTTTTCCTTGTCATCTGATGTACCCGCAACAACAGCAGGTGACTCAGTATTTTCAGGCTCATTTTGCTCAGTGTCTTTGAACTCTGCTTTAATTATTTCGTTAATCACATCTTGACTTGATTTATCAGCCAAAGCGTCTCGTAGTTCATCGTCATTTTTTTGCTCTTCTTGTTGCATACTGCTACTTTCAGTTGGTTCACTTTTGATTTCTGGTTCTTTCAATTCCTCAGTGGTCGTCGTTTCAGGTGGGTTAGAAGGCTCAGTCTGAGGTTCGTCTTCAATTGATTTCATCTCACTATCAGGCTGATCAGCAGCTCCTGAGTCAGATGGTTCAGTGGTTTCAGTGGGTTGATCTTTACTATCTGCAACAGCATTGAGATCTTCGTTATCAGTTTTTTCAGCAACTGTTTCTGACTCATTCGAAATAGACTGAGCAACAGGTTCACTTATAGATTCTTCAGGCTTTATTTCTTGAGATTTAGTTTCTTCGATGGGCTGTTCTTGAGGCTTGTCAGCAAGCTCTTCGGCCTTTTCTATAGAATCAGACTTTTCAACTTTACAGGGCTCTTCTTTAGTTGATTCTTCGCAAATGGGTTCGGTTGGAACATCTGGAGTGTCAGCAGAGCTTTGAGCTTCTTGAGTCGGTGATTCCTCTTCTTTATCCTGTTTGTTAGCTTCATCTTGTTCTTCATCTACTGCACCATCAAATTGAGGAACTTTCGGACTCTCTGTTTTGACTGTAGCTGGAACAGTAACGGTTTGAGGACGAACTGGCGTTCCTTGCTGAGAAACTAAAACGTATCTGGTGGGTCCTTGGGCTCTAGCAGTGCCAGCCATTTGTGGATTAGGACTAGCTTGAACCAGCCTCATTCCAGATAATTGTGTACCTGGTGGTAGTTGAATTATCTTTTGACCAGCCAATGTACTTCCAGCAGCAGATGTAACAGTTACAGCGGATGAAGATACTGCAGTACTAGTAACAATACCTTTTTGGAGAGCTGAAGATGGAATTGTGAATGTCTTAGCACCTACACCTCCAGCTAAGTTTGCCAATTGCAGAGTGATCGGCTGCTGGCCTGAACCGCCTTGATTCATCACTATTTGCTGACCTTGTCCACCTTGACCTTGCGGACTTGATATCACTAACATCTTGACACCTGCAGGATTTGTAACGTATCTGACGGGCAAACCCTGTGTAGTGGTGCCCGGTTTAAGAGATCCTGCAGGAACGCAAATCGTTTTACCTTGAGCAGTTGTACCCGCGGTACTAGCTACTGTAACAATTCCTGGTGTTGCTGATTTTGTAGTACCAGCTGGGTTAGGAGATGCTGTGGTGGTTGATATAGTTTTGATAACTACTTTTTGTCCTCCTTGAGTTACTCCCGCTGGAATCTGGACAACTTGAGGAATACCTTTGATAGAGCCAGCAGTTGTAGAAGACGTTGCTGCTCCTGTTTGAACTAATTTAACATAAGTCGCATTACCAAGTTTAGCTCCTGTTGGCGCCAATTGTAAGCCTCCTCCTGGAGTTTTAACAAACATTAATTGTGGTTGTGTTCCAGATGTTGCGCCAACATTGCTGACAACAACTTGCTTAATTGCTTGGTTACCGGCAATGGTTTGTTGAATCGGTGGTTCAATCTTGGTTTTTCTTTCAGCAGCAGCAACAAGTGCAGCCATGCCTGACATTGCTTGCTGACTTTGAGCTGTTGATACTTGCGGTGTTTGATTGGCAGAAATTATTGAGTTATTGGTTGAAACTGCTAAGGTCGACACTGGAGTAGTGATTATTTGGGGTGTTAAGCCTGTTGCCGTCGTTCTAACAACTGGTGTAACAATTGTAGTGGCTGCAGTAGTCGATGATGTTGATTGGCTTAATGTAGGCGTTTTGCTAAGATTTGTACTGGCGAAAATAGTCCGTGGTGCAATCAGATTAGAGTCACTGATGGTTCTAAGAAAAGAAATTGACAGTTGACAGAATTAGTTTGACAAAAATGATAATAAAATACTTATGTTGAGCAATCAGAAAAAATGAATACCTGAAAACATTTGTAATAACAGTTGGAGTAGATGTTGTCGTGGCTAATTTCGTCTCAGTGACAGCCTGAGATTGAACTGACGTTTGAGTCGTAGATTGGAGCGATGTAAGAGGAGAAAGCGAAGATTGAACGACTGCTGGAATTTGTCCCTGGGCTTGCGAAAGAGGCATTTTAACAACTGGTTGTTGAATGACTTTGGTGACTTTGGATGAAGTTTGGACGACAGGTATTGGCGGCAAGCTAGCAGGTGTTGAAGTGGGGGGAGTTTTGACTAATGGTATACCTGGTGGATGTTGACCAATAGCATTACTTGTATTTGCTGTTGTTTGCGGTGGATCATAGTTTTGAATTTGAAGAATGTAACTGTCTGCGGTGGGTACAACACCCCAACACACTTCCAAAGTATCTGTTGCTGTACGCACTAACTGCACTCTACTAGGTGCCGGTGGTTTTTCTGTTTCAAGGAACCAAAGATCTTTACAGCATACTTGATTATTCCAGGCTTTGCGGTAACCATCTCGACCCGACCATATATACAGTCGTGTAGATATTGCAACTGCACAATGACCAGCGCGAGCTCGAGGTACACTGTCATCGAATGATTCATTCGTGATTAATTCCCATCTACTTGTGTCCAAATTAAGAGTTGCTAAAGTATTAGTACATTTCCATTCTTTTTCATGCACATTTCCAGGTTGTTGACCTCGATTCTCATCGTCGTATACAAGTGGCACCCATCCTCCAAAAACGTACATCTTATTTCCGATAAGGGTAGCGGAATGGAGTGACCTAGGTAAAGGAGGGATACCCTCAACAAATGGTTTAGACCAATGCATAGTTTGAATATCCAACTGCCACAAATCACCGAGTCTACATCCTGACATCCCGCCATATATTATTAACTTTGGATGTTTACCATCAGCTCCCATGTAAGCAACTGCAGAATGACTCTCTCGAGGTGGAGGAGGTGTCCCATAAGTTTGTGGTAGCTCCCATTGCATGCTAGATAAAAAAGGTTTCATCTCAAGAACATATAAATCATTCAAATATCTGGGTATATTATTCTTTGGGTCATCTGAATCATTGGCCAGGCCTCCAAAAAGATAAACTTTGTTTTGAATTAGTGTAAATGAATGTCCAAGCCGTGGGCAAGGGTAAGTTCCATTCTTAGGTGGCCTAGGTTTAAGTTTCCTCCATTCCCACCGTGAAGCTTGCAATTCGTACAATTCATTGCTGTATTTACCATATTCTATCATGCCACCAAACACAAGTAATCGAGTTCCATCGCAAACAAAACCGTATGCAGCACATCCTGGAGGTATTTCACCTTTAACTTGTGGTATGAACCATTGGTTAGTAGTTGTATTGTAAACATGTAACTCATCAACAATCCCTTCATTGCCACCACCAAATATAATAATCAAATCTTTGATAGCAACTGCACGGTGACCATGCCTAGGACGCGGCGACGGTCCAGTACTATTATTCACTCGTACCCACTTCATTAGTAAATTAGATTGTAGGTTCGGATGATATCCAAAAATAAGGGATCGATAAAAAGTCCAACTTAAGTTAAATAAAATTAAAAATAGTAGACATTTCTATAATTAAGAAACAAACAAATAAAATTATGTTTCATACCAACATTTATTAAACATGGCGTCGATGGTTACTTATTGAGAGTGAAGGTGGGTCGCGCATGGCCGACAACCATTTTTAGCGCATTGTTTGAAATTTTTAAATTCACAAGTTTCTTTGTTATTTGTAATTAACGAGTTAATTTGTAGCATTTTTAATAATTAGAAATGGTTATAGAATTTGAAAAGATCTAAAAAAATATTTATGTAACATTGATAAAACAAAACACCTCAAGAATCAAGAAAGGCACAAATATTCTGAATACACCGAGAGCAATTCTCTCGGTGACATTTTGGTAAGGTTATCGTAATTTTAGAAAGTATTTTCTTGATTTTAACTGTCCAACAAGTCATAATGATCTTATAAATGGATAAAATTGTTAGATAGAAAATAAAAATTGGCAAAAATTGAAAAAATTACATTTTAATTTAATTTACATTTTGCTGTATTTTGGTTCAAGTTGAAGATTTAAACTTATGTCAATAACATATGTAACACTGACACATAGTGAAATAAATTTTCTCGTTTCTTGATCTCAAAAAAAACGCTAATTATTAATAGCAATTAATTGATCCTTCCTTAATTCTGTTGTTACAATAAGATTGTTTGTATTGGTAATGATTAAATGATTGAAATTAACTTTTACCTTTAATCTCAGCAGAAGCGATAATAAAGCATTTGCGGAAAATTGATGGTCAATGATTGTGAGCAATTATAGAGTAAATTAAATTTGACCCTTGCATTGTTAGACATTTGGAACTAATTTTTGATCATTAATGAACCTGAACAATGTTATTGTTAATCTCTTTTCAATTCTTTATTCTCTTGATTTCTCTGAAATCAGATCACAATTTAAATCATTATGAAACTATTGTACACCATAAATTGATCAATTCATACTAAAAGATCAGCATTACTCGCTTGGAAACACAATAATTGTCTAAACACTGAATCTTCCTTCCCTTTAATTCAAAGCATCAAATTGAAATTCAGATTCCTCTAACAATCAAACTCTATAATCAAATAAGCATAAATATAGCTTCCATTCACAGATAATATCAAAGATTTTCATTAAGATTTTCCTAACAATTTGAATATTTAACGATAGGTATAACTAATCCAACAGACAATGACTTTATTGTAGGTTTAAAACAGCAAAATTGACTTTCTGTTGAAAAAATTAAAATATTTCCGTTTAAATTGATTCTGAATGATTGGATAGAAACAATTAACCGAGTTGATTGATTCAACAATTACACATTTTCACTGCATCTTGAAATAGCATCAAAATTACCTTTTAGGCGGATATCAGCCAGAAATAACATAGCAATTAACATCAAGTTCAATTAATCATTAAATGTCAGCTTTTCAATAATACCAATAGTTAATGTTACTATCAACAGGTGTCAGGTTATCCATTGATGATTGGATTTTTGTACGTTGATAATAAATCATGATTGATATTAACTGCTGAGTTTCAATATTGATATTAAAGTAGCTGATGAAAAACGATTAATAATTCAATACATCTGTCTTTACAATCAAGTTAATGAGTCTAGTTGTTATTCATTTGGAATGTATTATAAGCAGAAAGAGTTGGGAATCAATGTTGAATGAATCAAGTTGGTTCCATTAATTTATATCTTGGAACTCTATTTAATCAACTTAACCTGAAGCCTCAAGAATTTTCTCAAGCTTAAAGAAGCCAATTGTTAATAGTTCAATAGCAAATGACTTACAAGTTAATTAATGATTAAAATTTGATTACAATACTGATTAACATCGCCATCTCGGATGTAACTTTCTAATTAAAATGAAAATTTTCCCACTCTTTTAATTGAAGGAAGCCAACATGTCGTCTTGACAGTTATGGTGACGCTTACAGTTTGCACAAATTGCTTAGTAACTGTGATGTCTTTGTTTTTTTTGTATTTGAATTAGTTAATAGTCGTTAAATTTTGTTACATCTTCTTCTTTCAAAGTATTTTTTGGCTAATCAACGTATATCATAACACTTTTGATGTTATTCTATCTTTCATTTAGATCAAATTTTTGCCTCAAAATGTGTTTCAATCTAAATTTAGGTGATGGAGAATATTTTGGATTTGGATTGAATTTACATCCATTTCATGGTTAAATTGGTTAAAATGGCTGTGAAGAGCATTAACCCTTAAGACCAAATAACTGACCTTGCAATATTGAACAGGAAATAACCAGTTAAAGAAATATTTAATTGGAGTCAAATGTTCCTCATTTTGAGGTTAAAAATGAATCTTTTTACCACATTTTATCAGCTTCAAAAAAAATCAAATTATTGACATCATTATGTTTTTCATGATCCAAGCTTCAATCCTTTTATTGCTCAACTTGTCTATTTGTTGACTTTGAACAAATCATCTACAAACGGTTACTGTACATCAATAATGGCTACCTTGATTTGTATGCATCAGGCTGTTTATACAAACCATTCATCAGTATCAAATTGCTTCAGTAACATATAATTACTGATTGATTGGTGGATATGTTGGAATATTATTATAATTTATCAATCAGATTGACGGTTGAAATTCATTGGACTAACCTTCAACAGTAGATGACAATTTCACAATGGACATGAAAATGAAGTGCAAACAGTTCCACCATAATGTACATTACCAGTTTCAAAATTTATTTATAGAGGAATTGACGGGAAACTCATTTTACTGATTATAAATGATTTGTTTCAAAAAAGGCTAGAAAGTAAAATGGTTCAAATGGTCAACACATTTATTGACTTCAAGTGCAAACATATTGTTTTGCCACTTTCATCGGAATTCAAATTTTAAGACAAAACAATTCAACCTGTTTTGTTGCCAACTGTAAACAAATAATGACCCTGTTAGCTGATTGATTCACAATATACAACTGTTTCAACTACTGCATAAATAGATTGAAAACATTGAAAACAATGGCAATGATAAATCAAAATGGAGTTTACATTCCGCTTCATCTGATGAAGCAACTATAACCATCTGATTGCAGCAGAAACGTCTTATAATGGATAATAATAATTAATGGTACATTTCACTTGCTATTGTTATTATTTAACTACCAAATTTAAAATGTGATAAAAACAAAAGATACAGTAACAATGACGAACAATTAAGATTGAATCAATTTGTTAGCCTTTCAGTGTGATCCAGCTAATGTTGACCAGATAATCAAAATGATCAATCAAAACAGTTATAATGTCAATTTGCCAAGCCATTAAAGCCAACATACATTATGCAAATAGATGAAAATAAATGGAATCAGTTAAATTGTTTGTTAATCACTTGTTATTTTAATTTGATCCAAACATAGAAAAAAAGTATGTCAACATTTTAATTGATAATAACCTTTTATGTCTGTTTTGAGTTAATTATGGACCAGAATTGCAATAAATTGTGAAAAGATAAGACAAAAAATTTGGTTTCTTGTAAGTTATAATTATAATTTAAGGTTATCCTTGATACTGATTAGTATATAAAATGGTTTCCTATTTCACCGAAAACACAATCAACGATAATTTTGACAAGAATCATTCGGTGATAGTTAAGATGATCTTTATGATGGATTCATCGTTTGTTGGTAAAATAAAGTTAATTGTCAATCAGAGTTACAATGATGACAACATTAACAGCAAAAAAAATATTTCATTGTTTCATCATTTGACAAAAATTAGCACATGAAAAGTTACAATTTGGCAAAAAGCAAGTTGTTTGTGAATAACAATTCAGTTAATGTGTGGGTAAAAATGATTATATTTTGATGATGATTAAAGAAGCTTGTAAATTTGACCAAAAATATTGTCCAGTCTGAAGGGTGATGTAAATGAAGATGGCTTTTTATTTGATGATGATGATGACGAGGATGATGGAGATGAACTTAAACGTAGGCCTACAAATAAAGGAAAAATAAAGACATTAGTAAATCTGTGAAATTCAGTAAAAGTGGAAACAATGAACTTGAAATATAGAATTGAATTTAAGTTAAATTTTGATGAGAAAAATCAACAGATTGTTCCTATTGAAGAATGTTAACACTTTTATATCAATCAAAAATAAAAAGTGTAAAGTTAATGAGATTCATTTTCATTTTTAACATTAAAATGTTCATCATTTTTGCTTCTCATCAATAATTGAATATTTACTCGTAATAGCATTCAAGTTGGGCTTGTTGTTTCAATCCAGATCAAGCAATTTAATTGATTCTGCCTGAAGCCACAACTTAGGTAGCCTTAAATCAAAAACTAAAGGGTCAATACTTTCAATCTCAGGGACAATTTAGGTCTCAATGATGGGACCAAATTAACGTGAAAGGGTCCAGTAAACCTCAATTGTGAAGAGTTGAAGAGATAAAAATTTGCTTCGCCAATCTAAATTTAAGATTTCCTTCCATTTTCATCACAAATACTGAGTATAAACCATCCAAGGGGTGGATCATGAAATCATCTTCATCAACCTCATTAGCAACTCCTTGGTAAGGTTATTGGGTCTGTATGTTACTCTTATTTTTGGTTATTTAAACTTCATTAGACCTCCGGGCAGCTTTTAAACAGCTAATCACCAGGCAAAACACCACCTTAACTATACACTTTTTACTCTTAATAAAGGTTAAATTTGATTACTATTTTACTTATAAGTTATAACAATTATTGGTATTTGATTAGGATTATACTTTCATTTCATAGGATCAAATTTTACCAAATTGTTTTCATTTCCAACATCAATCTTGATTCTTCCATCTAATTATTGTTATTATTAACTGTTTTTTTGGTAAGCTAAATATAAATATTATGTCAAGATTAATATCGAAGTTGATATTGATCGTGGTTTAAATCTAATGATTAAATTGTAAATCAGGCCAAATAAGTGAATCTTGTTCAACCCCTGGATTGGACTAAATTAGGCTCATCTTTTTTTTTCTGGTCAAAATAACGAGTAAAACAGCAAGAATCAGTATCTCAGTATCTATTTATGGATGATAATGGAAAGGATGATGTTGAAGAACCTCAATTTTCATGATGAATAATGATAATCTGTTGATAACAAATTTTATCCATCAAATAATTGATAATAATGTTGAATGAAAATGATGAATTGTTTGGCTTAAATTTCTTATTTTTGCTTCTTCATCATTTCGCGGTTTCATCTCATTTCCCTCCTTAAACATTATTTAATCTGGATTTCAGTTAATTCCTTTGTAATCAACTTACTGCCAAGAAGACCAGAACCTTTTCCGCCTGTTTTGAGCACAAATTTGGCTGGAGATGAGCTTGATGAATATAATGAGCTCAGGAGTGATGATGCACTGAATTTGTTTGAGCCACTTGAAGATGAACCTTGTAATCCCTGAAAAAAAATGTTGAGAAATAAGAATATTGTTATTATCATTTAATTGCAATTGGAGAGGGGAAATTGTTTTCTATTGTGAGTAGAAAATTTCACTTTAATTGAAACTATATTAAGAATAAATTAAGATCAAATTGAAACTAAATCGAGACTTAGGTTGAAACACAAGTTGAAACTAAATGTTGGTCAAATATGTAATCAAGTTGATGGGCATTTTGATGAACTGAATGGATTGGTGAAGGTTAGTTGAGGAAGATTAGGGTTGACAAATTGGTTGATTTTGAAAAAAAAAGCCTGTCAAATATTCCTATTATAGAAGATTAAAAATTGATTAATGCCAATAACCATTTTGACCCTGCAACGTTGATTTATAAAAGGTCAATATTAAACTAATGAGTGAATGGTTCATCAGCTAATTTTTTGTGCTTCGCGTAACTTGTCTGAATTTATATTGAATATTTATCTTATCTTATAGATTTATTATGTTTATTAAAGCATTTCAATGTAACTGTTTATTAGTGTGAAAAAAGTTGATTTCATGAGTCTTCAAGATGTTAGCAAAAAACAAAAATGTGTTTATTGCTAATTTTGTATTTGACCAACAATTTGACCAACATCTGAATAGATCATCAGTATTACCAATCAATCAATCAGTTAAGCATGTTGAGTTTTTTGACTATGTTGATTTTGCTTAAAATTTTAAAATCGATTGAGGTCAATAAGAGTTTTTTTGGTAAAGATTTTTCAAGATTAATAGCCTAGGCTAGGCAAGTTTGCAAGATTGACGATTTCAGTATGAATTGGATCAAAAGTGCAATTAATCAATAGTTGATCATTGGTGAAATTGACTGTAAAATGGGGATAATATATATTAAACTATATATTATGTATTACCTTATACAAAGAAAGTGGTGAAGACATGGAAGGGAATCGTGGTAGGAAACGAGGTCCATTTGCCTTGTATTTTGATGGTGGTGGTGGTGGTGGTGATTGATGTTGCTTGTTATTAGGTTTGCCAAACATCATTCCATAGGGTGGTGGAGGCATTGATTGTCCACCTTGATAAGCGTTAATAACTTGCATTGGGTGTGGAGGTGGGTTTGATTGAGGATAGATTGGGCCTGAAAAGGCTAGTGGAGATCTAGGTGGGGAATAGATGGGCGATGAATAAGATTTCATTGTTGAACCGTAAAGGGACGAGAGATCAATGGGTTGACTTGAACCATAGCTATCGGTGTTTTGAATCGATAGAGGTAAGCCTGATGAGGTGGAGATTGATGGAGAAGAAACGGCAGCAACAGCAGCAGCGGCAGCGGCAGCATCAGATCCTGAAGGAGAAAGGTAGGATGATGAGAGACTGACTGGTGATGAGTAAGATGAGAAACTTGAAACACCGTCTTGAGCGTTGATAGCATCCGAGATGGTGAATGTTGATGGACTAAATGAAGCTGATCCGTAGTTTGATCCTGAAGATGCATGAGAGACTGAGGGTGAACTTGAATGTGGAAGCTCGTATGAAGAGTCACTTGAAAGACTTGATAGCCCAGAAGAACTGTATGAGTTTCCAGGAGAGAAAGATTCGTATGAAGACTCACCAAGTGAACCGAGACCAGATGATGAATATTTGGATGGACGAAGTGATCCTAAGCTGGAAGAGTCAGAATATGAACCAGATGAAAGAGGTGATGAATCATAAGATGAAAGACCGCTGTAAGAAGAATCGGAACCACTTGAATAGGACGATAAACCGCTGGATGAAGATCCTGAATCATCGTCATCAATTGAATCTGAACTGTCATAGCTTGAAAGTTTAATCTCTTTTGGTCGTTCTTTGGTCAATGAGGCATAGTCTTTCATCGATGGTAGATCTTTGAAAGAACCGTAATCACTCAATGATTTCATTCCATTGTAATCCTTTGAACCACTTCCAAATGACAATGAACCATAATCTTTCATATTTTCGTATTCTTTGAGAGCAGAATAATCATTGATGACTTTTATTCCACTTGAACCAGAATTACCTTCATGAACATTACTTTTTAGCGAACCATAGTTTTCAAGAGCTGCTTTGATTGATGCTGAGTCAGGTTTACCCTCTGAATCATCATTTGAATATGAGCTTGAATCGTCACCAGAGTATGAACCAAGATCGTACTCTAAATTGTTTGCTCCTTTGACACCTCCCTTTGGCTTATTTCGGCCTTTTTCGGAGTAACCCGATTGCCAATCATCTTGGTTACCATCATATGAACTTGTCAGTGGGTAATCATTACCTTTCTCTTTGTTGTAAGAAGAGGAATCTGAATCGGACGAGTAAGATGCAGATTTAAATTTGTAACCTTTAGGCATCTTTGGGTAGTTAGAGGGATCATTTTCATTGTCATCATCATAGGATGAAGAGGATTCAGGTGCGGATGGGTAGTTATCATCTTTGTTTCCCTTGTAAGAGTCTCCTCCTTTATATGAATCGCTTCCTCTGTAGGAATCGCCACCTTTGTAGGAGTCACCACCTTTGTATGAATCGCCACCTTTGTAGGAATCGCTACCTTTGTAGGAATCGCTTCCTTTGTAGGAATCGCCACCTTTGTAGGAATCGCCACCTTTGTAGGAATCTCCACCTTTGTAAGAATCGCCACTTTTGTAGGAATCACCTTTGGAGCCTTCGTAACTGTCAAATCCATCATTTTCTGATGTCTGAGAATCTTTACTTGCGTAGTCAGAATCAGGTTGGTTTTCATAAGAGTTTGACTGTGATTTACTCCTTGAATTTGAGTAGTCTGATTCCTTCATTTGAACGTAAGGATTATTTCCATTATAAGCAGACGCATCATTATTTTTGTAATCATATTTTTGTTGGACATCATATTGATTTGAATCTCTATTGTAAGATGAAGATTTGGAACCAGATGAAGGCGATGAAGATGATGAATAGCTTTGTGATCCCAAGTTTGAGTTGTCATAGGATTGGCTTTGTTGTCCGTATGGGGATTGGGAACTGTAAACAGGTGAATTACCACGATATTCATTATTCTTCTGATCATTACCACTATTATCACCATAATTTTTAACACTATCATATGGTCTAGATGATTGGAAATTTGCTGTTGCAAAATTATTATAGCCTTGTTGAGAAGATTGTTGTTGAGGTTGTTGTAACTGTTGTTTATCATCTGAAAACAAAAGAAAAAATGGTTAAATCGATGGGAAAAATAATCTTTAAGTTACAATTAAAGTTTAAGAAATATTGGTGAATCAACTAACCTAAGCCACCTTTATTTTCGGGTAATTGGAGAGCTAATTTGACTGGAATGGCTAATATAACGGTTTTTTTGTTAGCTCCTTGATTATTCTGAACATTTTGATTTGATTTAAGCCCATTGTAATCGTTATTATTACCCACATTACCATAATTCAACTGTGAGTTTTGTAATGGTTGTTGTTGTTGTTGATCAAAGTTGAGTTGAGGCGATTGTTGAGGTGATTGTTGTGGCGATTGTGGTTGTGATTGAAGGTACTGCTGTGGTGACGGTGGTGCTTGTTGAACCAAACCATAATTACCGAAACTCTTTTGCTGTTGATCAGCTACACCGATTGGCCCTCCGTTAGCATAAACAGAAGAGGCAACACTGTTGACGGCTGGTCCAGAATAGGATGGCTGTTGATACTGAGCTGCACTTTGAAGTTCATCTTGTCCAGTCGGTGTTACAGATGAAGCTGAAGAAGATGATGAAGATGACGAGACTGGTGATAGGTAGGGTAAAGCAACTGAGTATCCTTGATTAATTTGTTCAGAGTATTCCTTGGATTGAGCCACACTAACAAATAAACTTGAGACTAGAAGACATATTAAAGTCCTGGTCTGTTTAATGCACGATTTAACATAAAACAAAAAAAAGATAATATCAATTAATCAAACAATTAAGAAAAAGAGTAAAAGAACAAATTTAAAATCTAAATTTTACATTGCTTTCAAAGCAAGACCATAAATCAGACGATCGAACACATGGAGACAAGTGTGATAATTAACTCAAGAAAGTCTGAGCGTAAAATTTAAATTTTTATCAAAATAAAGGGAAACCGTTTCAACTAAAATTGTTAATACTAATTGTTAACCTCTACAGCATTTAAAAATGACAATTTAAAATCCAAAAAACCTTGCAATTAGCTTATCCCCAAAAAACTCAGAAAACAAAGTGACAAATAGACGATTTAGATGATAATTGAATTGAAACTTACCATTTTGGGTTATTTTGGATTTAATGGTTGATGATAAATAAAAAATGGATAACCAACAATTTAATAACACTAACACACACTAACAAGTTAAACTAAACTATTAACTTGTCCACTTTAGACTCGATGAAAATTGAAAAAATTAATCCTTACAAGTTCGCTCATTGGTTCCAAATAAGATCCTTTCGCCGTTGCCCCGCCGTTTTATATAAAGATTATTCAATAATATCATCGTCCTCCTCATCCTTTCTCATCATCTCTCATCCTCTTGCCCATCTTACTGGACCACTCACCTTAAACTTGGAGGCTAACCTTTTCTTACTTTTCTTACTTTACTTTCTTGACGATCTTAAAATCAATTTCTTACTCTTCTTACTCAAGGAGGAGATGAAGAGTGATGACGAAGTTGATGAGACTTGATAAGATGATCATCTTCATTTCATTCAGTTTACTGAATCTTGTTTAACTTTTATTATTTAATAAAATATTACCATTACTATTATTATGATCAAATAAAATTCAATTAAAATGCCACTTTCTATTAATATTTTTAGATTAAGAATTGATGAAATGCTTTATTAGTAAAAACGAGTAAACTTGATAAGGTATTATACTAATCTAATCGTCAATCATTAAGGTTAAATTGAGTGATTAACATGTTTAAAAAGTCATACAGTTGATTGTCACTAATTCAGATTAGAGGACAGTTTTTTTACATTGTAATTAAACCAAGAGAATTGAAATGTTTATTCATATTTGATATTTTTAATGATCATTTCATTCATAACTATCATTGTAATCTTTTCTTTTCATTCACAACATTAATTTTAATTGTTGAGTTGAATCAGATTCAAGGGTAAGTGACAATTAGCTAATAACAGTAACAATGGTCAGTTTAAAAATTATCAGTAGAGTCAGGTTCATTGACATAAATGTCCAGAATGGTAATGCATTTGTTTTACTGTGTCCTGGAGTTGACCAAATTATTCCGATATGTTTTGGTTAGTTGATGAGGTCCATAAATATGTCTTGAAATTGAATATTAGATATAAATGTTGCAGAAGTTAAATGATAAAAATTATCGCTCAAGATGGTTAATTGATTGAACACTTTCTTTCGTTTTTAAGGTGTAATTTATAAATTGGTTGATATTAAAAGTGTAATTTGCTTCTATAAACCTGTAGCCACAAAATAATCATCACCAATAAAACAACTTAAAGGGTCAAATCAACGAACTAAGATGAGACAAAATCGCCAAAAAAAAAAACAAGATGAACGAGTAAACAGACAATTAATGAAGATAAAAATTTAGAGCAATCAGTTGGTTCAGTTTACTATCATAACTTAGACCATCATCAGCAAGAGTAACAGCAGCAGCATCATCATCATCAGAAGCATTATCAAAGTCAGAATCATCTTCACGATGAATACCATCCGAATGAAATATAATTTTCTTGAGGCCATTCATGTTTTAATGAACTTTCAAATAGGAATCAGAATAAATATAAACACATATATTTATAACAAAGCCCTGGGCTGAAAGAGATGAAAGTAAATGAAAGGAAAGACGATGAGAAGATGAAAAATAAGATAAAAAAAGGTGAAAGAAAGGAAGATGTTAAGTTGATAGGATGAAAATGATGAGTTTTGTCCTTCAAAATATGGTTCACTTTTATTTGGGAATAATAGAGCTGATCAAGAATAAAGATATTTACGGTAAACTTTGGCTTTAAAATGTTGTTAATGTTATTTTACGGAAGGTATTTCAATTTAAAACGTCCAAGAGGAACCGAAGGCCTCAGAATCATCAGCTTTTAAAGTGGTCATCTTCCTCAATATCTGAATGATCATTACCATCAAAACTGTCGTCATAATCCTCATTCTGATTAACATTCATCATGGAAAATGAAAACAAATTTAGAAATCTCGACAGGATTTGGCTGAAAAGAGATGGGTTTAAAAATGAGTTGAGCTTATCCATCAGGAGGTAACGCTATTTCCATTTTGCTTTCCATCATGTCATCGTTAATACATCTCTTCGAGTTAAATGTATAACATTTCACAAATATTTATAATCAAAGGTCTTTATCCTCCAACAATTACGATATCAGTACCAAATAAATAATAAAGCCAACAAACGAAACCATATGATAATTTTCCCGGTATGATTGATTGATATGATATCCAAAGTACGCGTTCACAGTATTTCATCTATCTTCTGGGTCAATTGTCTTTTGATTGTTTCTTTTATAACATAAACTCAGGTTTACTTGATTGTTGAGTATATAAACGCGAGTTTTTAAAATAATCAGCACAACATTAATAGAGATTATTTGATCAAATAAACATATTAAATTTCAATTGTAACAGTAGAAACACGAACAGTTGATGAATCGGTGAGAAAAGGCGCTATCAGAAAATAACGCCATCTTTTGTCTTTTCGTTTTAGTATTAATAGCAACAAAACCTCAGTTTATGATAATTTTAATTGAGACAAATTGTCTTCTGAATTAACAATCACCTGATTCATTTACTGATTCCCATTCAGGGCATTAAATAAATCTTTTTATCAACTCAATTTATCTTCAACAATCAATTCAATTTCAAACCTAATGATAGATTGAGCTGAAATCTCACCATCATTAGACTTTTTCAATGAACATTAACTTGTAAATCTTTCATTCGTGATCATTTACATGCTTTTAATTTGCTCTTTTTCAACAATCTTATCTAATATTTTATATACAATCAATGATAATGATTTCAATGATTACTCTAACAATGAAGTCAAAGATTAAGATAGCAAAAGAAACAATCAAAAAATATGAAAGTGCGATTATATTAATGTAAGGTCGATGAAAAGAGTCCAAAAAAAGAGTTGAGTTTAATCATTAAATGATAGCTATAAGAGTCTATCGCATTAAAGCTTTATTTTATTATCCATTAATTATCATTATCATTTGAAATATTAATAAAAATCAAAAAATTCAATCCAAAAATCGGTTTCAGTCAACATTTTTAGATCCACAATTGATGAGTTGAACATTAATAAAGGCGAGGGCAATCAAGATACAATTATCGATCCAACTGGAAATAAAAAATTAAATGTTAAATCAAATACATCTTTAAATGCCCAACCAATTTGATTAGAAATTAAAATTGCTTTCTTTTGATAAAAAGATGAAAATTTGGAAATAAAATTGAGATCAGTGCCATCTATATTGGATAAGATGAAACAGAAGTCAATGTAACTGTTGAGTTGAAAATAAATTGAAAGCTATTTATCTAATTCAGTTGACTAGCTAAATGGTTGATATTAGACTTAACTGCAATTTATATTTGCTCCGATCATTGATCATTGATTTTAATTTAATCTTGACATCAATGTTTAGATGGTTAAGAGTTTCTCTGTGAACAACTTTCACTGTTTTGCTCATTTTGTATAAGTTCATGTCTTCTGTTATTGTCAACTCTTCTTGCTATCATAATATTTATTTGCATATTTTGTCTAATTGTTGAGTTGAAATATTTTCAGTGGTAAGTTAAACATGTTTTTATCAACTAAACATGGTCAACATCCAAAGTGAGTTTGTAAATTATCAAGTAAATCAGGTTGATCGACGAAGCAAAAGCTCGTGTAGGTTGAGATTTGTTTAAAACATTATTTTTTTGTAAAATAGTGTTCTAAATGTTTACAGAACACTGTTCATCTAATTAAGTCTAATCTTAATTACTTTAAACAGCTTGCTAAGTTAAATTCGTGTTTGCCTGAAAAAAGAAAGGCTTGTAATTTGATTACAAATTAAATTTTAATGTAATTAGAGGATGGGAAAATAATTGATTGATAGGAACGGTGTAATTGATTAAACACTTTCGTTTAAGTTATACTTGAATTGTAATCTATAAATTGGTTGATATTAAAAATGTAATTTGCTTCTTTAAACCTGTAGCCACAAAATAATCATCACCAATAAAACAACTTAAAGGGTCAAATCAACGAACTAAGATGAGACAAAAATCGCCAAAAAAACGAGATGAACGAGTAAACAGACAATTAATGAAGATAAAAATTTAGAGCAATCAGTTGATTCAGTTTACTATCATAACTTAGTCCATCATCAGCAAGAGTAACAGCAGCAGCATCATCATCATCATCAGAAGCATTATCAAAGCCAGAATCATCTTCACGATGAATACCATCCGAATGAAATATAATTTTCTTGAGGCCATTCATGTTTTAATGAACTTTCAAATATGAATCAGAATAAATATAAACACATATATTTATAACAAAGCCCTGGGCTGAAAGAGAAGAAAGTAAATGAAATGAAAGAGGATTAGATGAGAAGATGAAAAATAAGATAAAAAGGTGAAAGAAAGGAAGATGTTGAGATGATAGGATGAAAATTATGATGAGTTTTGTCCTTCAAAATATGGTGCGTTGTCATATTGAAACAATAAAGTTCATTGAGATATTTACGTCTTTCCAGATGAAGGAGTGAATTTTTGATTACCTAAGAGGCAGCCGTAATAATCCATGTCCACTCATATGATCCTCACTAATATCATAATCACCAGCTTAATTGACTTGATACTTAACTCCTGGATCATTATTTAAATATTTGTCAGTCACTAGCCAAATCACGAGGCTTATCACCGGCTTTATTCAATCCTCTACATCAGCAAAGCTATGAGTAACAGCATCATAAGAAGGATCGACTTTCTCTCTGAAAAATACAAAAAAAAACAAAATTTGAAAGCTTGACAAGATTTAAGTTTGATATTAAGTATAATGTTAATTAGCTGTCATTGATGTTTTACGCACAGTTTACCAAAGGAGAAGGTCATTAGGTCTTAAGATCAGAGGTCTTTGTCCTTTACCAAAAACAACAGCAACCAGAGTCACAATGTTATAATATTTGCTGATTTTGTTTGCATATCTTGACACTTCAACTATTTGTTCAAGTTTAACACGAGTTTTAAAAATTGTATTTACTCTTTGATTTGTATTCATTCCGATTAACTTTTGATTGTTTGTAACGATTAACTAAACTAAACTTTACTTTGTATGAGGTTTGTTTGCTATTGCATAAACATGAGTAAACAAGTTTTTTACTTACTCTTATTTTTTATCAACAGATGACACTACGTAAGTAACTGTTTTGATTGGATATCGAGTAGTTTAACTCCTGAACTTCAGAGGGAGTAACAAGTAATGTCACGTAACAAAGCAAGCACAACATAATGCTCTTTGTGCTGTCTTTTACTGTAGTCTTTGTTCACAGAATAGCTGACAAGCTCAGATCTGGAGTACTATTTTTTTCAGTTTTCTTGAATTTGGTTTAATGTCCCCTTTTCTTCTTAATTTTTTTCCTAATTATTATAATTTTAATTGTGATTTACACCGATTTTCGATATTAAAGTGTCCATCTTAAACCTGGATTATAAATCATCTCATTTTATTGACATCACCCCATCAACGGATTCAAACTGCATCAATCATGAGAGAGGAGATACAAGCTGCTGTGATTTTTCTTGTGCGTCTAATTGGTAAAAGTAATACCCTGGTTGAAGAGAATTTAAACAAATTCAAAGATAATCTTATTGAACTGTTGGCTAAAAAATATGAGAACCATTGGTTCCCAGAGAAACCTAACCGTGGCCAAGCTTATAGGTGTATAAGAGTTAATGAAAGTGACCGAAGAGATACTATTCTAGAAATTGCCAGCAAAATGTCTGGTATCAACTATGATGATCTCAGTTTACCAGTTGAGTTAACTCTTTGGGTTGACCCTAAAGAGGTTACGTGCAGGTTTGGAGAACATGAAGGATCTTATTGTGTTATTGCTAACTTCAAAGATGGTAAAAATGAGAACAATAGTGATAAAATAACCATTGATGCCATTGAAAAGGAATACCTCAAGAAGTCAAAGCAAAATTCCTATGAATTAACACCTCCAATGAAGAAACTAGTGACCATGAGCCGCCATGATAAAAATTTTGGAAAAAATCTCACCAATTCACCTGGAGTACCTGTAACCAATTCAGGATATTCAAGTAGATTGATGCCAGCTTCAGTGAACAGTTATAGTAACCAAGGGTTTCTCCCCTCGGTAATCAAACAACCCGTTATCCTGAAAAGTTTATGTATCGGGCCAAGCTCCGCTAGATGGCCTTACTCCTAATCGTAATAAACACCATGTGATTACTAACCAAAATCCAATTAATTTGTAATCTTTTTTACGGACCGATCATCATCATCAACTGCAGAATCTATTGTGAAAGTAAAGTGTAAAATTTTTATAAAGAGTCTGTTGGTAATACATTGAACTGGATAGAGATGAAAATAAGTGTGATTATTTTAACCCTGATTCCCATCATTTGTAGATTGAAAAGAAGAAAAAAAAAGTAATCAAAATAATCGCTAATATATGATTCCCTGCTGAACACATTAGACGATTATTATCATTTTTTTTGACACCAAGATTGTAGTTTATCGATTGTAAGCATTATTATTATTATTCCCATCATTATATATACATATTATTTCCAAATCTGTATTAAATTGATAAAAATCAATCAAATTCATCATCAATTATTGAATAGATAAAAAAAACAACTGTCCATTTCTAGTGAAATTTCATTTTTTGTCCTCATTTAAATATTGTTAGACTGTTAATAACGTCTCAACATGAGTTGATTAGCTTTTAAAATTAACTTGAACCCTTTTTCCCAACCGTCACGTCAATATTTTTAGCACCAGTCCAATAATGACCATTTGAGCTTTGAAAATGTTGAAAAGCAATTATGAAAAAGCCACTCAAATTGTAAATAAATGATTAACCATGACTAGACTTCCTGCCAATTTAACCTAATTAACTCACAATCTCAGCCTAGTCAAGGTCAACAATTAAACTGTTTGATTAGAGCAATCAGAAAAAAGTAAGAATAAAAAACAACCCAAAAAATGGTTCAAAGTTGACAAATAAAATTCCAATCAAAGAAACTGTTTCGATTCTAATTTTTGCATTCAAAGCCGACTCCAACTCATTACAAGTCATGATTAAAATTGGTGATATAATGATTGCAATCAAAGTGTTGACATGAAAAGCAAACCAGCAAAATGGATATGAAATGAATATTAATTTGTAAGGTTGCAAAGAAACAAGAAGAAGTAAAAAGACAAATCAGGATCAAAGTAACAATAATTACAATAGAGAGCAAAAAAAGTGAAAGTTAATTGAATCAATGCGTTAATTGTGCGTAAATTAATAACCATTATGATTATTGCATTAGATTTGAAAAATGATTTTATAACCTTGTATTGTGTTCAATTGTAATGACACACTTACAAGTGATATATAAATTTTAACGCCAATTTCATCTTCTTTTTTGCTTCTTCTTCTTCTTCTTCTTTACATCATCAAACAATTAACACTTGAATTTAGTTTATTAACATTTATTTGATCAAATCAAAGTGAACAATTAAAGTGTTTAAAACATTGTCAGTCTTTTTTGTAACCCGAAAAGGCTTCAACCAGAAAACCTTTAACCAGAAAAAACAATTTTGTCAACCAATCATTCCAAATATATTTATAAACATATATTGAAATATATTGTAATATATGATAAAACATTGGTTTGCAACAATCAAGTTAATCAGTTTCTCTCTCTCTCCTTTAACCATCCAATTGAAGGTTATCAAAAGTTGATTATTAATTAAAAGCTGTTTACTGTACGAAAAAGAAAAGGATAATTAACGAATCAATTTTTTAAACAATAATCAACAATCGAGTGAACCAGTTATAATGAATTGAATCAGTTGACAAATTAGTAAAAGGGTAACAGTTATACACAACTAATTTTAATACCATTTACTATAATTATAATTGTAACCTTGATTACCAAGATAACCTTTATTTCGCTCTTAATTCAGTTGTTACAATTTAGAGTTACTCATTTACTGTACCTTCATTTACAATGCAATTGACCTAAAAGTTGAAGCGTTTTTGCTTGTCAATGAAACAATGAGAAAATAATTTTACAAAAAAAGGCCAAAATTTTCATTTTCAATCTAAAATTGGTTTTGCTTTTTTGTATCATTTATCAACATCGATTTAAATTTTGTCAACATTTTCATTTGATTTGTCTAGTTTAACATTTGGAAGCTCATTAATCAAGGTTTAATCAAACTCGCTCATATTGTTGAAGATGTTTCATGATAATGGTTAACCTTTCAGGCCTGGTGACTGTAACTGACCATTGAAGGAAAACGTGTTGAAAAGCAATCTAAAGAAAAGGTCAATTCGGTAATCATCAAATTAGTATGTTAATTGAATACAGGTTAACTTGTTGCATCAATCATATGTTATTAAACTGTCGCAACTGTAATCATACCTTAAACTGATTGTCTAACCTTGAATAAGGTGTCATTTGGTAAGCCTTTTGTTGTGTGTTTACATACTCATTTGTCACCCTTAAACTTCATGTTTTCAAATGAATCTTTCAAATGGATTGAAGCTACAATTGAAGATGATAATTGTAATCATGAGCCAGAAGAGCGAGTTGGTTATTTGATTGGGTGATAGAGAGGCAGATTAAGATGAGGAGTGATTAAGAAGAGTTGTAAACAAAAGTCCATCAATTGATATTGTTAATGATGTGAAACAGATCGAAACTCTGTTCACCTGTAAATCAATCATCCTATCCCTTAACAATTTTTTGGTCTTTTCTTCATTTTAATACAAATTTTGTAGTTTTTTGTTTTTATTAAACAAAAGGCAACAAACTTCCTTCCAGTTGTTTATTGTTAACATCTTCATTTGCTGTTATTTAAATTGAAATATTGCTGTGTTAACAAAACAAATGCAACAAGCTGCTTCCATCATGGTCAAAACATGAACACATATTCTGGGTTTACAGAACAAACTTCATTTTGATCTATTTTTCTTTCAGGTTTGCTCAACTAACCAACCGAATTGGTCATCTTCTTCCTCATCTTCAAGCTGACCTTAAACATGTTTGCATTAGCTTTTATTTCATTTTTTTATGATTACTCAACGTCGTACTGCAATAATAAAGATAATGATGATGGCGATGATGATCATCATGATGATAAAGAAGAAGAAAATGAAGAAAAGAAAATGAGACAAAAAATTGCGTGAAAAAGGCTCATTGTATGCTGTACTTGATGCAATGAAGTGACTTGCTTAGGTTGAGGTTTTTGCGCCTTCAGCCTCTTTAGATTTACA
Source organism: Tetranychus urticae (assembly GCF_039701765.1). Lineage (NCBI taxonomy): Eukaryota > Metazoa > Arthropoda > Arachnida > Trombidiformes > Tetranychidae > Tetranychus > Tetranychus urticae. Next base: position 13,924,517 of record NC_142958.1, on the reverse strand, counting down.
CAGAAAATTTCAACTTCTTTCGACCTTTTTCATGATTCATTCTGAAGATGATGATGAAGTAGGAAGAGAAACAAAATGGTCTATTTACTTTTCTTACGAAATTGACCGTCAATTTGTGTTCATTTGATTATTGGAGTCAACATTTTGTTGATTTTTTTCTTCTGCCTCCTTACAAATGATTTAATGAACTTTCTTGTTTGACCAGACAAATGAATCACATATGATGAGGATAATGATGATTACGGTAATTGTGTGAGTGTTTCATTAAAGATGATTATACACAATTTGATAGTGAAACATTGTCCAGATGAGAGACCTTAAAAGGTTTGCAATTGTGAAACTTAATTGTAATCAACGAATGAAACCTTTTCAAAATGGGTTGATTGATTTTGCTGATGACCAAATGATCATTTCTTACCTAATTCATGATCAAATTGAACAATCTGAATACTCATTATCAGCACATTAAGAAGTAGAAGATGAAAAAAAACCAGAAAATCAAAAACAATTACAAGCTAATAATAAATATTACACAAAGCCAAGCTAAACCAGAAAATGGATAAAAAACCCAAAACCAGAAAATAAATATTTTGCTTTTTCTACCAAAATTTTTCGGTCCATAATGAGAATCACAAATCTTATCAAATATAATAACTAATCATCCTTTGATCAATATTGTCGATCAATTTGCTAATTGTGTTCACCTTTACAATTAAAGCTAATTGTTTGTCATATTTTTCAATGATGGTAAAAAGAAAAATAAATTGAATCTTAAATGAGGAAAAATTAGCAAACTGATTATTGTCAATTAAATGTGGCGATCATCTGATTGTAAGTGACTTTAATTAAAGTTGCTGTAAGCATTTAAGTTTAACCAGTTAAAAGTTACCTTTTAATCAGGGCCATTTCCGTGCCAATCAAGGTAATCTTATTTGTTCTGACATCAATCTGATCAGTCATAATGGTCATCATGTAACCATCATTATTACCAAGGATTTGTTAAGTTGACAAAAATGTGAATAATTGACTCTTGCAATCAACTTGATCAGCTTACCAAGTTGACAGTCGATTGCTATTTTTGTAGACGATTGGCGAGTTGAAATCACTTTTCATTTATTCATTAAACACTGTTGTTGACCGATTGACCGATTATCTTATTGTTACAACAATCTGTTTACTTGTTCCTGTTGCTGCTGTTAACCAATTGTTGTTCATCACCAATTTTTAAAATCTTTACTGTTCACTGTTTCAGCTGTTTCAAGGTATGTCAGTTAATGAGTAAAGGTGTAAATAGCAAAAAAAGGGTTAACTTATTGTTTAACCGTTTTCTTACCTTTAACTTTAATCTAATTAACTTTCTTTTTTTAACTTTTTGCTTCTTTCGTAAAGCATTTTTGCTTCATTTATAACTGAATTGTGTTGATAGTTAATTGTTGATCAATGATTATCCATTGACTGTTACAAAATGTTGATACAAGTTGGTTGTGGTTATTGTGCAGCAACAAAAGGGTATCATGATGCATTTGGTAACATGTAATGTCTACTGTAATTCAATAAACGCGAAATGCTGTCAACGAATAGCACTGTAACAATCAGAGTTAAATTAATCTGAATTATTAGCATTGTTGGATGATGATGATGGCGATAGTTGAGCTAATGTTTACAGAATCAATTGCTGTAATAAGGATGGCGAGGAGGCTGAAGAGAGAGAGAGAAGAAAAGTGTTCAATTGAATTGGTGTTAATAAGCTGACAATTAAAATAATTTAATGGTAAACTGTACGCTTACGGATAATTTAACTATTAACAATTGACAATGGTTTTGTAAATGACATTAAGTTGATTGTGAAAATGATGATGATTATTAGGAAAATGATGAGAAGGAAATGATTAGCAAAGAATCAAAGTAAAATGAATGCATCAAAAAAGTTAAGTTTACGCGGAAGCATTTCAACTTGAAATACCTTAACTGAACAACCAATGAACAGAATGAGTGTGATGATCGTGGTGATGAAGATGATGGTGATGAGGAAGGTGATGATGAGGAAGGTGGTGGTGATGAGGAAGAAGAAGATGAAAAAAAGATTTTTTTCTCCATGAAAACTGCTCGGTTGTATGTTGCCTTTGATGGAAGGAAAGTGAATTGCTTAAGTTGAAATTTTTATGCCTCTCGGCCTCACAAGATCAGCGATGATGAAAAAAAGGCAATATGATGATGAAGATGAAAATAGTAATCATGGAAATAATAAGGAAAAAGATTGGAAAAGAGTAAGATTTTCGTGCGAAAAATGGGTTCCTTCAATGCATCATTCAATAGGAGAGAAGCGGCTGTTTAGGTTGAAATTTTTACGAGTCTCGGCTTCACAAGACCAACTATGGAGGATGAAAACGAAAAGCAAAAAGTAATGGAAAAGCAAAGCAAAGAAATGGGCTCTTGGAATGTATCATTTGATGGGACAAAAGCGACTGTTTAGTTTGAGATTTTTATGCCTTTCGGCCTCACAAGACCGACAGTGGCTGATGAAAAAATGGTGATATAATGATGATGATGGGAAAAGTTAGTATGATCATGACAATGAGAATGATAAAGGAAAAAGAATGGAAAAGAGTGTAATTTTTTGTGCGAAAAATGGGTCCATTGAATGTACCATTTGATGGGAGAGAAGCGACTGTTTAGGTTGAGATTTTTATGTCTTCAGCCTCTCGCCATTTACGTTGGTGATGAAAAGGGTTAGCAAAACAAGTTGAGTAAACATGTTTTAAGCCAGTAACCGAGTAACCCATCATCATCAGCAACATCATCATCGTTACCATCAATATAATTATCGTCACTTTGTTCATCAGTTTAATCATCTTTAATCGTGAAACATAAATTGCTAGTTAACCATAAATTGCCAGTAAATTTCACACTTTAATTTTTTCCTTTTTCTTTCGTTCTTTCATTAATTTTCTTTTTCCTCTTTAAAATTTTTCCAATCAAATTATTAATTTTTACTTGTTCTTGCCTGATGAAGGTCATCAATGATAATCAGCAACAACAAATTATTAACTTAATTGATTAACTTCAATTTGATTCCCATTATTACTCCTCCACCTCCAAGAGCTTTCAACACAAAACTAACAACTGCAATTCAAGTCTGATATTGAACTCAAGTTAATACTAGCAAATTAGACAATCATGTTGATAAATAATAATCCAGTTTATAAGTTCATGTTAATGAACTGTTGATCATCTCAATCCGGTTTAATTAAACTTTCAACATCCTCTTTAATTAAATGTATTTTGGCTCAACTAAAGTCAAATGAGAAATTAATATTTTCAGATTGCAAATTGATTTCCAAGACGAGTGAGAGTCAAAAACTAATAGCAAAAAACCCAAACACATACAACAGACAATGTTAAAGATGAAAATAATTGAACAGTAAATTGTTAAATTGTTAGGAAGAGGATGTAAATTGAAGATAAATAATAAATAATAGAGATGATGAAAGGAATAGGAAATGATATCAACTATCAGCTAATATTTGCTTAAATTGTATTCAAACCAGAAACGCCATGTTAAGTCTCAGAGTTGTTTCTTTTTCTTTCCTTTTTTTTTTGGTTCATTCCCTGAAAGAGAAACTGAAAAACATGGCGAAACAAAACAAAAGTCAGGATAAACACTCAATGTGAATCAAGTAATCAGCAAAAGTGATTAAGAAAAGGAAATGTTGAAGAGTTACAATTCATATTGCAATTGATAAGAAAGCAAATTTACTTGATTCAGCTGGATTGTATAGATTAGATTGATCTGCAAACACAAGTCAATTGTTGAGACACCAATTAACAGTTTAGATGAGAAATAAAAAATCAGTTGATTGTAATCATCTGTAGTAAGGTTCCTTTTCCCAATCATAACCTGATTTACCTACTCATCATCAACCGAGGTGTGGTAATTGGCCGGTTTATTACCAATCTTGTGACCTGACCCGATCAAATGTTGATCAGTCTGATCATCTTCAACTCAATTCAACTTAATTTAAAATCAACTCTAACCTCAACCTTAAAGCCTTGGAATAATTTAAGGCTCAATTTTAGATTCAATTTTAGATTCATTTTTGGGTTCAATTTTGGGTTCAAGTCTCTAGTCTTTAGGATCTTTAAGCAAAGGTTTTACTGAAAAGATTTTGAAAAGTGAACATTTTCCTGAAATGTTTCCCTTCTTAAGACAATCAATAGTTAATCATGTTTTACATCATGTTAATTAGACAATCTTGTGAGTTTCTAATTGTAACCAATCAAATAGACATTTATCTTAACCACTATCAGCAGTCATTTTGTTGGTGAAATGAGTGATTGTATGAAATTTGTTTGAACGATGATCAGGTTTGTTAGTTAGATTAGTTCCTATTTTTTTGCTTCTTCCTTCAATTGAATAGTTAATTGAACTTAATGATGATGATGGCAATAATGGTGATTATTACAGTTAATCGATTAACCATTCAATATGGTTCCGTGTTTTGATACTCGATTGATCATCATTTTGTTTTCCACCTCTTAACCATCTTCACCGAAAGGTGATATCATGTCTCATGTCAGATTAATGTTTAAACAATTAAACAATTTGATAATGTAAAATCTAATTGACAATTGATTACGCTAATTATAAATATTAACTCGAGTGACAACAGAAGCAACAAATTCATTGGTAAACTCAAAAATTGTGAATAGAGGAAAAAGGTCAAACAATTTTCCTTACAAATTAAGGCTAATTGATTCACTGATAAATGGACCATTAATTTGATTAGAAGCAAATATTTGGACAATTTTGTTTGCTCAAATAAATTATTACATTGTACCAAAATAATATCAATTATCAATTAAAAGCAAAAAATATTACAGCAAATGGTAAACATTGTATTTCAATTGTTATTCAATTTCTCATTCTTTTCATTTTGGTAACAATATGACCAGAGTTGACCAGAAAAGGTTGTAAAAAAGATTAACCAGAATTTTAAAGTTCTGGTCAAATATTTATCATAAAGCAATGGTTTAGATGTTGATTAGGTATGATTAAAGCCTAAGAGTTTCACTGTCTTCTTGTTGTTCCCATGCTTTTGGTAATCACATGTTAATAGCAGACGGTAATTTGAAATCTAAATGTTTATTGAATTGTTGATTATCCTTTTGCCAATGTTTTGATTAACCATTTTAAAATAATGATCAATGGTCGGATAATCAGTGTAATGTGATTAAATAGGGAAGAAGCTTGTTTTGGCTTTTCAACTCCATTAGTTTTTGCCAGTGTATACAATTAACGAGATGAAATAATATGAAGATAGCCTTGGTTTAACAACCCTTGATTATCATTCCTTGCCATTCAATTGTTACCATTATTATTATTGTATCAATTTCGTTCTTTTTGTTCAACACCAAGACCGGTTTGAATACCCTTCCACTAGCTTCATGAGCCATTCAACAATCAACAATTGTAAACAATCAAAATGTTTACTGTAAAACTCGTTCTGGTTACGCCATTTCCTTGAGATTTTCATGTTCACAATGCATTAGATATCGTTATTTTTTGCTCTCTTCTCCCTCCATGATGCCAATTACCTAATTGCTGCCAATTGTTGTTAACATGTTTGCAGTCAATTCAATCACAAAAATCAACAGAAAACTCAAAAGGCAAAAGAAATCATAAAAAATGAGACATTTTTCCCCATTTTCAAGATCATTCAAATTAAGAATCTGTGAATTGCTGAATAACAACACAGCTAGATGAAATGAGACTCTATTATATGAGACATTAAACATAAGGTTGATGGTGATTGGCGATGAAACAATTTTGTTGCCTTAAACCATCTAGGCTCAGGTAGATTGTTGCCTTTCAAACTTGAATCCATCATTATCATCAGCATCATCATCGTCAGGTCAAAGTTTCACCTTGTCCAGGAGGAATCCAGTTCTTGAGTTGCCAAACGACTCCACCACCGCAACCAGCCAACCATCAGCTAACCAACAGTCATTATTTATCAACATCTCTTTTATGATCATCATCAGCCTTTTGGTGCCCTTCCCTGAGTCCTTACAATCAGTTTGTTTGAGAGGAAACTTGCAAATAATGTAGGTGTTCAAATTGCTGGTCAAATACTACGTCGATTACCTTGATTACCCTGAGTTGACAAGAAACTGAAGATCATTAGTGAAAGTGTAAACTTCATTTCACAGCAAAAACCAGGTTAAACAACGTCTTTTTACGTCATTTTTAAGCTCTTTTGACAAATAAAACGCATTTTTTACCATCGATTTGGCTACAAACGCTAATTACCATAGATGTTTGATTATTATTCAATTTACATTGAAGAAATAAATTTCAGGGAAAACCATACATAAATGAATTTGAAATACTCTGCTTTTTTGATAATGTTATAAAAAGCATCCTAAAAACAGCTATTGTATCACAACAATTGATGATAACAAGATATCTATTTCAAGAGACATGAAATTCATTTAAAAATGAAAATATTTCCCCTTAATTATTGCATTTAAGCTGCTATAGAAAAAGTACAATCCAAAATACCGACAAAAGGTTTAACCAGCAAAATTAAACGTTCAACATTAAAACAGCTGATGAGATCTATTTTTGAGAAAATATTGGGGTTGAAATTGCGTTGCACCGAGTAAATTGTAGAAACTTGTAGAACTCGCTTAAATTGAAAACAACTAGATGATGCTATGAATTGACAATCTTACCTCTGAAGTAGATAATCAAGATTAAAATTAGTGTGATCTAATAAAGTAACAGCATAAAAACAGATACATTGTAAAACTAATAGCTGTTACATCTTGATTACATTTTAGGCTGTCCAATTGATCGTCAGATTACTGCACACAAAGTGAGATATAATTGTGCGTTGAAGTTTCATTTACAAATGAATAAAAAGTATATTTACCCTGAACCAGGAGATAAATGATAAAATATAAAAACCAGAAAACCAGAATAAACGTGTAACAACCACAAACAACCAGAAAATGCGTTTTTACTCTCAACCAGCAGCCAACAACTAAACAAATCAGGACTGCCATCTGTTGTTAACCCAAAAAAGCTTTAAACTCACGCAAAATTTAACTTAATTTATTACTGGTTTTAGTTAATAAAAAAAGGCTAAATTATATTAATACTTGAAGCTTTCAATTAAAGGTGAGACGAATGAAAGACAAACCAGGACAGTTATTTTGGTGCCTTATTGAATGGTAAAAGATAAAGATAAATCAAAGAAAAAATGGTTCATCAGGAAATAAATAAATATAAATATTCAATTGATACAATCTTTCATTATTGTCCTCATACTCATTGATTTAACCTAGACTCTAAATTGTAACCATTCACTTGATCAATATCTAATTTATTTCAAGGATCAAACACCTCAAATAAATGACGTAAATTAACTCTTTAATCTCATTTGAACAGACTCAATTTACCATTGATTACACTATTCACAATTGTTACTGTCAAGCTGTCTTAAACTGATCATTGAAGGCAAGCAAAACCTAAATTTCAACTTCTTCAACTCCAGGTTTTTCATTGATATTTTTTTTGTTGATATTTCCTTCAATTCTCATGATATTGATAAGCAAAAATGCTAATCAATTTGAAGGGAATCAAGATAGTCATTAATATATAATCATTGGTAAAGAAGGCAAAAAAATAAAGCAACAGATAATTCAACAACCTTTGTAATACAATTAATCAGTTGCGAGGGAAAAAGCTGAAGCTCTGATAGGTAAAGCATGCGAAACAGCATCAACAGTCATTGAAAATACGCTCAGAGTAATTGAATTGAGCATCTATTAAGATAAGATAATGTGTTGATAAATTAGCAATTGACTAATAATATAATAACACGAGTGCAAAAAAAATAAAGAAATCAGCTGATGTGTATGATTACCAGGATTAACATGATCACAATTAAAGTAGCTTGAGGAGCAGCAAAAAAATTGTTGTAAACAATTAAGTTTCATGAAAGTCATCTGATGTTGAAATGAGTGTTTCAAGTTAACCAACAATTGATTTAATGCGTATTATTAACTTGAAAGCTCTTCAGGTTCACAATCCTAATCAACTCCTACTGATTTTTCAGACACTTACATCTGAAAATAAAAGGTAATATCATTATGATAAGGTTGAAACTTGAGTTGTTTGGTTAACTTGGCATTTTTTTATGTAAACAAATTGACCATGTTCAATGGAAACAATTGAAAGTAAGATTTTAATAGAAACCCAAATGGACTGGAAATTCATCATAATCATCATTAACAGCTTGAGTTGGCGGTCAGTTGATAATCAATTTAACTCACGTTGTTGATTGTTAAGACAAAAAGCAGTTAGCGTAAAGTGAATCCCACCAACACTACAGTTTCTTACAATTTTCACTTGTTTACCCATTGTTTTGTTATTCAATTGTGCTGTTGCAAACAGTTTACAATCAGTCACAAAATGATGACAATCATTTGATTCGCATTATTAGCGTCAATTTTACCCTCTCTTTCCCTCACTCACCATCATTAACATGATTAACAACAAGACTGAGTTATAATCAACCTGATCAGGTCATTTATCCCTACCTATTTTTATTCCCATCTGCTATTTTCACTTCTCTCTACGCATCTACCTTTTTGTTTTGTGTGTTTTTTTTGGTTAACATGTAATATTTCATTTAAAAGTGCGCACTTTATTTAATTGCTCATGATCTCATCTAATCTAATGATCAATAAAACAATGTTACAAAGGAAACTGTTGAACACAGTTGATTTGTTACAGGCAACTTCACACAAGGCCTGAATCACATGCTAACTCACTTTGTTGGATAACAATTTGTATTGATCTAATCAATCAACCAGATTCTAAGGCAAGATTGGAATAACATTTTTTCGCTGTTTCCGCGTTTCTTTAACACATTTTCCAATTTCCATGTGACATGTGAATCCATTAGGGCAACAATGAAGACCATCTGAACAACAAACGGCATTAGGAAGGTTACAACAAGCCCATTCACCAGTAGTCATCTTGCAACATGTATTATCAGATGGACAGACAAAACTTGCTCCTGGACAAACATAATCTCCATAGTTTACTGTATTATTTATCAATGGGGTTGCTTTGGGTAAAACTGGTTCTCTGGTCAATGGTACTCGATGGACTTTGGGAGTATCATTTGGGCAACAATGGACACCATCACCACAGCATCTTGAATTTTCTGGGTCACAACACCCATAACCACCGATATCAAGAGCACAACAGGTTTCATCGTCTTCACAAACTGATTTCTCATCAGGACACACTTTGGATAAAGTTACTTCTGATGAACTATTCCTGATTGGGACTTTTTTAAAACCTAATGAAATAAAAGAAAAGAAATTATCATTTTCTCAGTTTTTTCAACACAAAACGTTTAGCAACAATTAAGTTAAATCAATGGAAATAACTCATTTCGGAAATAGATACAAAATTACGAAAAAAGGTAATGAAAGTAATAGCAAATTAATAGCTTCGTGACACCAATAAATCTAAACACTTGTTGATAGGAATAATAAATAACATTGATTTACCAAATAATGAGATTCCGTGAAGCAATAGGCTTTTTAATTGCCTTTAAATGGTTGAAAAAATCTAGTAATTTAAGAAACATCAAAGATGATTGTCTTGAGTCAATTAGCGAGAAAATGAATTGTTTTTAGTTTATTTTTTCTCGCAATTTCATTGTTTTCACAAATGTCCAAAAGCAGTATTTAGTGATGGATGAATACAAGCAAAGTAAATTGAATTTAACTGTAGCTGCATTTGAGGTGAGCCCAAGTCGCTGTTTAATCAAGTTAATTGTAACCTTTTTTCACCTTTAGATTCCAATATCAAGTCTATTTCATTTTGAAGGTGGACAATATGTGGCCGTGTTGAAGCCTTTACGGACATTAATTGATGACATTGCATTTTACGGTTTCTTTGAGTAAGTAGTCAACCTATTGGGTTAACAATTGGGTTTTCACCTTTATTTTGCTTTACATCAGTATCTATGTAAAAGTATCTTCAACTGGTCAAGTGGGTAGATTGACTGAATCAGGCTATCAAGATGGGATACTTGGGATGCTTCAAAACAGGGTAAGTAATTCAGGGTTAACTGTGATTGAAATTGGTAATAACTTTGCTTCTCAGGAGGTTGATAGCCTTTTCATTCCAATTCCGATTGACACACCTAAAGCACCAGGATGGTTTACTCCGATAATCCGAGAAGAAGCTTTCTACATTTACAGTATTCCATATACATCGACCAGGTTGAGCCAAGAAATTAGTAAAAATTTGCTTTCTTTCAACCTAATGTTGATTTGGTTAGCCATCATTATCAGTACTTTTGTCCTGGAAATCGCTATCCATGTAATTTCACACACAGGAATCGTAACTCTTTTACTGGAAACATTATCTCGATACATTGCGGTACTATTCAACCAATACATTCCCAGACAAATTGATCTTATTCGTTTGGTTCAAAATTTACTTCTGGTTCTTTCAATGAGCCTGTTCAGTGCCAGTTTCAGTACAAGTACTATTATTGGAGATGTTCAGGGTAAAATTGATATACTTGGAGATGTTGTCCAGCAAAACAAGATTCCCATTTTCTTTGAAGGTCTTTCAGTGTTTGAATTATTTCAAACTGAAGCTTCTAAAGACTATCGAGATGTTTATCGGCAATCAGTGAGGAAAGGCTCTAACCAACCATTTGGGTTAACATCAACCGATGTCTTTGAACTGTTGTCACCAGATTATGCTATACTGTGTTCAGAGCAAGCTGGTAAATCGGGTTCAATAATACCAGCTGCACTTGGTAACGCTTATGCTGCCAAAATATACAAATCTAAAGGTCCATATCATCAATCTTTACTTGCTTACATAGTAAATCCACTGGAAAATGCAGAGGAGATTAAAAGACGCTTATCCAATTTGTGAGTAAACCCAATTGTTATTGTATTGATACCAAATTGTTTTTCACCTTGTTTCTTATTAAGAGCCCTGCGATCGTTACAAGGAGGAGTTTTGAGTAAAGCTTTGAATGATGTTCTTGAGCAGTTCATTTTGAGCATTTCATTCTTGTCCATTGAACACTTTGACATCGTCAAATGGAAACTTGGAACCCAAATAGAGGATAAAGTGTTTGATTCGTTGAAATTTTCTGGAATTAAGATTCTCTTTCAAGTTCACGGTTATCTATTGCTATTAGCATGTATTGTACATCTGATTGAACATTTATCAAGTTTAATTAACCCATCAAAGTTTAAACGTGAACTTACAGACAATTCAAACAGCTAATCATAATAATCATCTAATGTCATATTGGAACCAGTTGTAAGGTAAATCGGTAGATTAACCATTTACTAATAAAAAGTACAATCTTTGAAAACTGTCTCATCATTTAATCAGCCATTATTCAAGTTATATTATTAATATTATTGAAATACTGAGAAGCATTTTAGATGTTTAAATATCTGAATTGATCAATTTACCCAGTCAATTCAATAGCTTACTCATAGTCAAAGTCACAAGACATCAAAATTGACCAGAAAACATTGAACTGATGATTTTTGGTTGTCAATAAGCTATGGTCTGGTTAGTCATTTGATAAGTCATAAGATGAATGTAAGAGCAAAAACCTGTTAGAGTGAAGCGAAAGTAGTCTTACCTTGAACGCAATTTGGGCCTAAACATTGTCTCTTTTTCCCGAAAGAGGTTTGTATTGCAACAAGGGCGAAAAGGACTCCAATGAGAAGGTTAAAATTGAACATTTTTCACAGTTAAATTGAAATTTATTTAGTTGAGTTGAACGGATGGAAACAACATGAAACTGAAAGTGAATAACAGATCATTTCTTTACTGATTAAGACAAGAGATAATCGATTAAAAATTGTAAGCAATCGACACAATTTTTAACCAGATGAGTGTAGTTTACAACAAATATGTAATTTTATCAAACAATTATCCATTTGAAAAGACAGCCGGTTGTTAAAATTTGAACGATTTTTTCCAATTTTTCAATCGATTGCCTCTGTCTATAAGCTTAGAGATAGCAAAAGTAAAGAAACACTCAAAACCCAATGAGAAACAAAACACTTCTAAATACATGAAATCTTGGTCTTTTTGTTTATTTGGTTAATTGAAACTCTCCTGTTTACCCAATCAGTCTAGGCCTTAGTTTATTTGTTTGTTTTCAACGGTTAATTGTACCAGATTTAAAGCAAGAGTAATTCTGGAAAACATGGGACAAGCCATTGAAACAGGAATCCGTCAACGAGTTATCAAACAACCCTTCAAACCAACAAATGGCATAATCATCTTTCCCTTTCATGTGAGACAATTTTCAGATCATTTTACATCAATTTACAAGTTGAAGTGGATTGGATATCAATTTCATTTGAATGACTTGATGAGACACTTGCAAGTCTTGATTAGAGTGGTTAAATTGCATCCTTGGAAACGTGTTTTCATATTTAACTAGACGCTTACAATCAGGATTAATTGCAGCAAATTAATCCTCTTCAATTTGTTAATCCTTAAGTTGCAAGTTTTATCTGAAACGAGAAAAACTTGTGACATGATCGAGAAAACTCTTCAATAAAAATCGTCAATCAATTTCAGAGCAACAACACCAATAACTCGTTTCTTTCCATGAAAATGTGTAAATGTGATTTCCTTTTCATTCATAAATATTGAACCCAGTAGCTGAGTATAAATAATAGAAATGGAAAGTTTGTTATCATGGAAAGATCAGAATGTGAATTTATAATTGTAAAGATAGTGTTGGTTAGTGATGCAAACTAAAAATGAAATTACACTAACCATGATTAATGTCAGTGTGTTTGAATGAGAACTTTTTTGTTTCCATTTTCTTGCAGCAATTCCCTTCATGGTAAATGTCTTTTCTGAATGGTTAAATATATAATTTTTGCTTCTCCGGTTCAAACCAAAATCTTTGTTTCACAGTCAAAATATCATTTTTGCTTCTCTTGACTTTCATTGAGAGTTACATACTTGATTGGAGTTCAGTTTTTGCTATTTGAAACGTTTTCAATTTTTACACCAAACATTTGTAAAGTATATTCACTTGGCTCATTGAAAGACACCAAGTTATGGACAGAATTGGAATCTAAAAAGACGAAAAGAAAACATGATTTTTTGGAAATCACAAAGAACAGGAAAAGCACAATTAACCCAATCAGCTTATAGTCAATCGGGCAAAGCTTAACAGTAAAATTATCATTTTTCGTGAACCTATTTTCATTTGAATAATCTTTAGATAAAAGAACCTAATAATTCAGGGATTCCATCTTTTCTGGTTAATCCATTCATTTTAAGCACCATAATCAAGTTATACTTAACTGAAAGGTTTATTATTGTGAAGTGATTATGTTATCTTTCAATGAATTGCCATAAAACAGGTTAATTATGCGTTTATTTGATTTACCAATTTACACAATTTGAAGAGTCAAGTTTTTAGTGATTTATCATTAATGAATCAGTTATTTAAAACAACTAATTACAATTAGAAGCAAAGCAATCGAGTGGCTTTTAACGATAGACAATCGAGTTTAAACAATGATGTTTAGCCAATTTACTGTGTTTGTAACCTAATCAATAAATTGGGATTTCATGAAAAAACCAGAGTTCAAAATAGCTTGAAATGACAGGCAAAGATTGCAAATTGAAGTGATTCAAGATTTAAATGATTAACAGTATTCACGTATTGAAAAAGAAAGTATAAAAAAGAGTGAAAAACAGTTTAATCACAATCAATATTGAATTAATAGAGTTGATAAAAAAAATCAATCAATCAAAGTAAAATTATATAATTTAAATGACAAATCAAGCAATAACAAAAAGAGTGAGAGAAGTTAATGTTTCCATTTATTTCAATTCAAGGCTGTAAATAAAGAGTCATATGGCTCTTCATCATTACCCATATTAACAATTAATCATTACTTTGATTTATGATTGTTTGTAATTTTATCTAATTCTGGTTAAGATGCTTTTCAACTTTCGCATATTTACTGATCAAATGTTCAATTGTCAATGGTTTTGACAGTTGCATCTAATGTCAATAAACACATAGAACAAGAAAAGTGTTTATATCATTTGATAATCTATCCAATACATAAAGTAAAAACATTAATTTTTACACCAAGATTGTGGCCAAACTAAACCGGTTCAAAGAAAATTTCATCGTATCATGAAAGCCATGATTAAACTACATTCACGAAAAATAGTAACAGCATTTTGGAAATTCAGGTTACCGAGAAATTTATGGAAAGAAATGATCAGTCATGATCGGGGGTTCGCTTGTTTATTTAAATTCAAGACCAAACTCATTTTTAACCCACGGATAAACCTCTGGACATTCAAAACAGGTATGTAAATATCTTTCTCCCCTTAAATGTCTACTGTGTAATTTGCACAGTTTGGGATGATTACAGGCAACTAAATTGGGATCAATATTTTTCTGACACTTCCATGGTTCAAAGCTGTTCAGCTGACTTAATGGAGTTGGTGTTCTCATCCATTCAATGGCTTGGTAGTTGGTAACGATATAGACATCAGGTTTTTTCACTAACTCATCAATGAATTGCAGGAAAACCTTGAAATTTTTCTTATCCTTGAACCAGGTTGTGTGGAAGAATAGACCAAATGGTGCTCGATTAGTTGAGTAATGGCGATTAAAGTTATCTAGGAACATTGTAAATATTTCTTCCTCGGAGAGATGAGTTGGACAGGAATCAACCATGGCACAAATATGACCCTAAAGATAATAAAGAAATGAATATGGAAACATTGGTGTTAGAACAAGGAAAAAATGAATAAATGCTTTTATTGTTACCTCAATATCCAAAGGATTCATGACCATTTCCCACATTCCTGGGAATGATCGAGATGGACATTTCTGTAAAGAACCGGCACATTTATGGGGAATCCTGAAGTCAAATGTGTAAGGCCAAATCGGTGGATCTGATTTTGCAGGAACCATTGAAGAATCATAAAGAAAACCAAATTCTCTCATCATAATCAATTGTGTATTCCAACCGATTCTCAAGAAAGGAACTCTGGTTCCTCTTATCTCTTCTAATGGTATACCAGCAAATTTATTGATTATATTGGCCATACCAGCAAATTCATCAAACCAGTCTTCAATTGTTGCATTAAATGTCCACCAAAGTTCAGGATTACGATGACTGGATTGAGGAAGAGAAAAGCAAGTTTAAATATTGAGAACAATCAATCAACCAAATGATTATCAAAATTGTGCATCCTGAGCAAATTATTTTAAGCATAAAAACTTGAATAATTTACCAGAACAATTGATCCCTAAAATCAGAAATTAATGGCTGTAAGAATCAAATTCATTGCCGAATGCTATTCCGAAATCATTTATAACAGAAAGTATTCAATTCAAAACCAGATTGACTTATAATTTGTCAAAAATTTTGCTTCTGGTCGCTAATAAGCGTCATTAAAACGGGTTCCTAGATTAAATCATGTAAAACTATCTAATGGCTAAACAAATGAATTAATTAATAAATCAGGTGAAAACATAATCAAGGTTTTTCATGAGATCTTTTCTCATTAAATTAAATCTCTGGTTTAACCTTGGCTTAAAGATTTCTTGACAGTGCAGACAGAACTAATTACATAATGTTAATTACAATAATAGAGTGCAATTGAATTGATTGCTTACATTCATCATCACACCGAGTTTTGAAACAAAAAGTGCGTACAATGTACTTGGAATCAAGCATTCGATTAACTCATGTTACTCAGTTGATTAAGAAGCAAAACAGGTTACATTTGAATGAAAATCTGTTTTGAGCTTGAATTGAGAAAGAAACTTACGTTATTGAATGAGTGGCTATTTCATGTCCATCATTCCAGAGTTTTTGAGCATGTCGATAATTGGTATATTCATGGCTAAGGAAGAAGGTTGACCTGATGGGACAGCCGTTGGCATTGGTTCGGTTTGGTGTGAAGATTGCTTGATAAATTTCCCAATTCTCGTTGTTAACCGCATCATCAAAAGTAATTATAACCATTTGTGGTGTCTCCTCAGGCTTAAGATAATTGGGTATTTGGGTTCCATCAGTGGAACAGAAACAATCAGGTAGGGTACAGTTATTGAGATCACATCGACCCGGAGCATTTGGATCATTTTCTGGGTCACAATAGGACTCATCTGAACCATCGGTACAGTCAACCGTCCCATCACAAAAGACATCACGGTTAAGACATTTTCGGTTAGCACAGGCTAATTGACCTTCTGGACAAATTGGACTCTCTGTGGCCAGAAGAGGACGAGGAGTTGATGCATCTATGAAGGTTGGAGTAAAGAAGAGAAACGAAAATTGATTTACATCTAAACTCTGAATTTGCAACATTCATGATAAGGGTGTGAGCAGTTTATTTTTTAAAAGCTTCAGTTTGACCAAACGAATAAGATTAAACCAAATGAACTTAATAATTGACCTTTGCGTTAATTGAAATCATTTCGTAAGGCTTCATGCTGATAAATAAACTGGTCGAATCAACATTTCATTAATTATCAAGTGATTGATTGTTTAAGATATTACACGAAATGAAGTAACTGTAAGTTAAAGATTTGGACCTGACTTAACCTGACTTGGCTTGACCTTTGATTTAGTCAGTGATTTTAATATCTTGATTCTTAAGTATTGAAATTTAAATGAGAAAATTTACTTACCATGAGATTTTTCACAATTTTGGGCATTGATTTTTGATTTGAAGTCACAAATTTGTCTATCAATATCAAACCAAAGTCCAGATGAACATCTAAATTCAAGAACCTTTCCTCGTGGACACCAATAGTATCTGGCACAATCACGGATTCCTATCTGTTCAGGATTACGATAAAATTTACCATTTGATACACAAGGGATTCCCTCAACAGCACCTTTATAAAACCAATAAATTTATTAATAATTAAGACACAGAAGAGATTAACAAAGGGTTGACCAGCTGTGAACAAAAAAACCATAGTTACCCGTTTCAACAATGTCTTCATTATTGTTATCAAGCCGCACAATTTGAATTGAATAAAATAGTGAAAAAAGGCAAACTGTAATGGTCAACAGGTTAAATTTAAAATTGGCAACATGATTACTCGTCATGGCGATGATTTGGACTAAATCTGATAAAGTTCAATGGTTATCATTCAAACTTAACCAAGACAAACAAGAATTGAAAAAAACTTAACCGACACAAAATTATAATGTAAACCTTCCCATAGGATGCAGTTACCCTTAAAAGATAACTAAGTTGCTTCGGATGAAGCAAAAGATGAATTAAAAATCATGATGATTTAAATTTCAGGATTAATCAAGGTGGAGGATAAAGGTGACGACGAAGGAAAAGAAGACGAAAGGTAGAAAGAGAGAAAGAAAGACTCGGAGGGAGAGGCTGAAAGGCAGCCTAAAAGATTGGTGTTATAAGGACATGAAAATAAAGGACAATTGCACCAGTTTTGATAAAATCGGAGCAAATCGGGTTTTAATCATCTCCCTTTGAATTATCATCATCATCAGCATCACCGCCACCAGAATCATCAAGTTATTACAGTCGACTTGACATGGAAAAATTATTTTCTCTTGCTCTCAACTGTCTATCTATGTCTGCCATGTTAAGCCTGATTGAAATTACCATTTCTTCCTGGATCCATTTTCAACGCAATTATGATCATTGTCAATCAAATGTCTAATAATCATCTTATTGTAATATTTATTTTTCATTTAAATTTGATTGGGAACAAAATTTGACTGAACAAAGCTTTTAATGTTGATGAGTATTTTTGAAAGGTGTTTACACTCATTTGTATAACCAAATTCATCTTGATAATCACATTAGAAAAGTTATTCTTTGATCAACTTCATTGATTCTTCTTCTTCTAATATTATTTTGTTTCCTGATGAACAATTTACTTGGAGATAGTCTGACCAAACTAAATGATTTAAGCAACAATAGAACGTTAAAGCACACAATTTTGACCCAGAAAAGGTTTGTGTTGAAAATTGAATTTATTTACATGTAAATATTAATAGAGCATTTGAGTTCAATCAATAGTAATGATTCCATTCTTTCCTTCATTAAATGCTCAGGATTGATCTTGATTTTTAACTCAAGGATTCATTGATTTCATCCTTACCACAAAGGAGTACTGATACAAAAGCTGACTTTTAAGTTAGAGATGAGACTTTGTAGGTTTGTAGGAGCATTAAAACTGAGTCCGTTCGTGAAATTTTTTTGTGATCAATAACTTTCGATAAAATAGAGTTCAAAGTTGAAACTTCGAACGCCTGTTGTACAGTTGTGAAGTAAGATTTCAAACTCGTTCTAAAATATGAAGTGATTCAAAATGATGCAAAAGAGTTTTAGCTTAGCATTCGATTTGTTGCCAAGGGAATGTTTTTTATTTATGAAGGTAAATGGTTATTTGATGAAAAATCTGGCTCAATAACTGTACAAAAGTCGTTCGAAGTTTCCACTTTGAACTCGATTTTATCGAAAACTACTGATCATGAAAAAATTTCCAAAAACGGACTCAGTTTCAATGCCCCTACAAAGCCACTTAGTCTTAACTCTGAACAGGAAAGTTAGACTCTGTATCATACTCCTTATGCATAAAGGTTTATACCAACAGGTTTATTGGTACAAAGACTTTTACCAATTATCTTCTACTCAAAATAAAGTCAAAACATGAAAGTGTGGCCAAACTAAACGGGTTCTAAAGAAAATTAGCATGAAAGCTATGATTAAACTACATCCACGAAAGATAGTCAGAGCATTCCCGAAATTCAGGTTACTGAGAAATTAGCTTTTAAACAGGGTGGAAGCGAATGCACTACTATTGACTTTGGGAGGAAACTTTTTTTGCATTCAGGTTGATGGTATATTATTGGATTAGGAGGATTTGTAAAACCGTCTTTCGAATAACGAGTTTAGGGAAAACTCTGGTGCTTCCACTGTGCAAAAGAGATCAAAGTTTCAATGATTGTCCATCAGAGAAACTTTGATTAGACAAATGGAATCATTTTTATACCTTTACAACCAAAAAAGGTTCAACTCTCAACTCGAAGGAAAATTTTACAAGTGTGCTCTCCTCATTCCAAAATGAATTACAAATGTTACAAAAGCTTAAGATTTCACCTTTTGGATTTCTTATTCTCATGATGGTTTTTGCCACTTGTATTAATTTGTGGCTTTTCGATGTTGATTGATTGTAACTAGTGTTTCTGCGATTAAATCAAATCGACGATTCGAATCGATATTTTTAAACGATTTTTTCGATGTTTCTCTCAATTGAATCGAAACGAATTTTTGATTCTCCTGTCATTTTTACGTTATTTCTTTCCTTTTGAAATTTCTGTTCGATTTTGGTCAATGAAGAATTTCTGCTTTCTTGTTCTTGTATCTTCTTTCAATTTTTGGATGATTCTACTATTTATTTTTAATTATTTAACATTAATATTATGATGGCAGTATTTTTAATACGATGAATTTGGTCAATGTTCATGATTTTACTTTTTGAGACCCATTAAAATTCCTCAATTTTTACTATTTTTACGATTTTTCAGATTTTTCTGATTTTTTAACGATACTTTAATAAATGATTAAATCGATTTTCTTTAAAACAAATCAAAATTGTTGATTGATTATTTTTACAGAAATCGATAAACACTACTCACAAACTTTTCAGTGAAAAAACTAAAGTCATTATCAGTCATTTTAGCGTCAAAATGATCGCAAAGAAAAGGGTTCTTAAAGAAACTCTTCAACCAAATAATGACCATCATTTGTCT
Source organism: Tetranychus urticae (assembly GCF_039701765.1). Lineage (NCBI taxonomy): Eukaryota > Metazoa > Arthropoda > Arachnida > Trombidiformes > Tetranychidae > Tetranychus > Tetranychus urticae. The sequence goes on along the minus strand of NC_142958.1, from coordinate 13,904,636 downwards.
ATAGCAACAAAAAATACTTGAGATCTCTAGCAACTCAGATTCCTGCAAAAATCATGTTCAGGGTGGTGGCAAAACAATCCATTTTCAAAAGCATTGCAGAGGGAAGAAATTATTTTTTAGTTTTATAGCATTTATAGTTTATTGTTGAATGATTTATAAGTTTGACTTTGACTCAAACTTTGACTTTCGAGTTAAGAGTTGTGACCTGATGAATTTTTAGGGACATAAGAACTGGAGCCATTCGTGTAATTAAAAATTTCTCTAAGGTTTTTCATGAAATCACTTTCAAAGTTCAAACTCATTTTGCTCAGTGGTAGAATCAGATTTTATTTTATTTTTTATCCTTCTCATTGACGATGTTTTCACCGAGAATTGTTTCTTTAAATGTAAATTGAATTTATTGTATTCAGTGGAAACAGATTTGCGATCAGCCGTGATCGGTGGTCCGCTTTTTATATTAAACTCTGTTTATGAAATCTTCAAATTAATTCCTCAAATGTTCAAGTTCAAACAGGTGAAGGTTGATTCATTGACTTTTCCCGAGGTTTACCCTTGAATAAACCATGAAATAATAACTCATAACAAGATCATTATAACAACGATCATCACCCTTATATCCAGGATTGTCATCGTAACCAATTACAACTGTTAATAGTAGAATGACAATTGTTGTATCAAAAGGTTGTTATCATGACACAGCTGATTAAACTTGATTATAATGGACAATTAAAGTTGATTGTGATTCGTCTTATTGATTCAACATGGTGACATTGATTTATCCTTCAATTAAATAGTTAACCATCATTATTAATAACTGCAGTCAAAATAGTTACTAGGCTGTTAACCTTCATTGATATATTTTATTCACTTGGATATAATCATTTCAACAGTTACAACTAAATGAATGTGATCAATTGAAAAGAATGATAAAAGTGAGTAAAAAAAGTAAATAATTCACTGAATAAAATGATGAAACAATTGAAATTGAAGTATAAAAAGAAGCAATTAATGAAATCATTTTTACAAGCAACAACAATCAAAAGGTAACAGTTTTTACCATTTTCATGTTTCAATGAAAATTTTGATAAAAATTTAACTAAAGTGTAGTCAAGGTTGATTCATTGAAAGATTCAATCTAAATTCATGGTTATATCATTAATCCAACAATTAACAGATTATTTTACCTAGAAGCCCATTGATTAAGGTTGATTAGTGTTTAAAAACAATAATTGTTGGGCAAGCAAAAAAAAACTGTTATCCATCAGCAAGGCAATCAGTATTAAAGGATTTTGTTCATTGCTAAGGTTAACGTCAAGAAGGATATCTTGGTAATTGAACATTCAATGAACATGTCACATGGGAAAAGCATATTTCAAATTTACCTTGCATCACCTGATTGTTGACATGCTATTGAGTTAAAAGTATTACATTTGACGCGAAGTATTCAAGCAAACAGAGGAAGAAAAATAATGGGAAAAAAAAGATATGGAGAAGAGGAAGAAAAACAAGATGAAGTGAGAAAAACAAATTATCATGTCAGAAAGTTGTAAGACAAGGTGAGGTGAATGTAGCAAAACGAAAAGGTAGCTTCTTGATGAACCAGTTGTTGTTGTTGTTGTGTATCCCTTTTTTAAGGTATAATGTGATCAACTTGGAACTGGTTATTTGGTAATGATGAAGTAAACTTTCCACAGTAGGTTTACTTTCCCTGAAATAACCTTGAAATAGTGAGCAAACAGGTAAAAAAATTGTTTACAAATAATGTGGATACGTGAGCAACAAGTGATAAAAAAGCGCAATCAATGTTAAGATAAATCAACAGTAACAATTCAAAACAACTTTAACCATCAGTCAAGCTTAAGCAGTGAAAGTTGTTATTGTTTTCGGGCAGCAAAAAATGTTGGTTATCATGTTGTTGTTGTTGTTGTTGCTGGCGGTGGCGATGATGTTATTGCTATTATTATGGTTGTTGTTGTTGATGATAGTTAAATGGTTAACAGTTTATTTAAAGTCAATGAAAGTCATTTAACCATAAACAGGATCAATTTGACTGATTTTTTTGTTCTCTAACATCTCAAGAGATACGCGACAAACAATCTCATGATGTTGTGTATTTCCTATAGGATTGTTATCTGTGGAAATGTGATTTATTAAAAATGTTGACATCAGTGGTAAAATAATTTGTAATCAAAATGATTGTTTATAAACCGCTGAAAGTTCATGGTTTATTAATGAAAAACATTACATTTTTTGATTGTCTTTTAGGGATGGATTTTTGTTGCCAATTCAAAATTGACAGGATTCAATTGACAATTGAGGTTGATGATAGATTATGGATGCAATAAATACAGTTAATGACCTTGATTATTGAAAGATTTCAAGAGAATCAACTGAATTATTTGGCCTTGAGATAGCTGGGGTCGAGGTAATGGTTGAGTCGATTGTTGAGGATTCTGAGGTGTCTGTGACTGAGTCTGTGCTTGTGAAGTGGAAGCTTGAGGTGTTGGTTGCTGCAGATGAACTGGTTGGCCTAGGGATTTTTTACTGCAAAAGAAAAGAGTTTAAGATTATTATAAAGCTTGAACAGCCAGACAATGCTGGTGAAACAAATCAATTGACAAAACTTACGCAAAAAGTTGAGTTGGAGTTTGAGCGATGGAGAATCTTTGAGGGACAATACTTCCTTGTTGAGTATTTTGATTAACCGAAACTTGTCTCTGAAGCTGTGCTGTTTGCTGTTGCTGTGGCTGCTGCTGTTGGGGTTGTTGGGGCTGTTGAGGTTGTTGGGGCTGTGACTGTTGCTGCTGCTGCTGTTGTTGTTGTTGTTGCTGTTGCTGTTGCTGAGCCTGCTTTGCACGGGCAATTTGCTTCTGGGCCTCTCTACAAATTAAGGAAAAACAATAGATATTAGATGATTGTTGTGAGTTATAAATTGAAATATCAAATGAAATCAAACTTACGAGAACAACTGTTGCTCAGCGATTTGCTGTTGTTGACTTTTAGCTTTCTCCTTAGCTAACCTTTCCAGTCTATTTTGAGCTATTTGCATAGGGGTCATTGGTTGGTCGTAGCTAATACCATATTCACCAAGCATCGCAATATGTTTAGGATTTTTACTAGTTGCATTTAAAAATAATTTCGCTGTTGGTTGCTTCTTATTGGCTATTTGTTTAATTGTTTCAAATCTGGAATTGCAAAGTTGGGTGAATGAATGATTTCCATCTTGCAGGAAAATATGACTTGTTCGCATTGGCCTGCCTTGACTAGGTTTGGGTGCAGCAGAACCTGCTTGTCCTGGAGCGCCTCCAGGAACAGGGGAACCAGTTGTATTTTGAGTAGCAGTGAGTGCCGCAGCAGCAGCCACCGCAGCAGCTTTCTGCAACTTTTTACTTTTCTTAGGGGATGGATCATGCAGTAGTTTACCCTCTTCACGTTGCAGTACAACACTCTCATAGTGATGCCGACAAAGTTTAGGGGATCTAAAGTTGAAAGCTTCAGAGTTGACAGAATCAGAAACCAAATCCCAATTGGGAATATGACCTGGAGTAAGAATCAAAAGATTGAGGCATAATTCTTGATAAAGTTGGATGACACGTAAAATAGCCCAGTCCTCATTAATATTCCAATGAATTTGACTTTCATATTGAAGACCTTGCAGATAAACTTGAGGTTGTTTACTATTAGCTGCTTGCTGAGCCAAGGTAGGCGGTTGAGGTAGATTGCCGTTGGCCCCAATAGATATAAGTGTCTTTTGAAGACGATGAACATCGGGACCTCCAGTGTATAAGCCTTTAAGTTTTTGAATTCTGAGCTCTCGGCGGAGTTTCAGCAGAGCTGGAGAAGGATTATCAAACAATGAACGAGGAATATTGATAATCTCTTCTTTCCTAAGTTTGTGCTGCTTGTTACGGGAAAGAGCCATGTGATCTAGTTTCAAACGTTTGTTTTCTTTGGCAACGTAAACAGGGGGGATTTGAGATTCAGGCATAACAGAAGTTTCGTAAGTGAAAGCCAGAGAGTAATCGATATATAAATCATTTGAATCTTGAGGAGGTGTTGGTGGAGTCCAAATAGGCATTTGTTCCATCCGATTATTATTACAAGAAATGTAAACCTATTTGATAAAGAATAAAAAAGACAACTATTAGTTAATACCTCAACTTGGTATGGAACAGGGTTGGTCATCCCAAATGCATCCCATTTCCTTTGGTATTTGCTTAACAAGAACATTTCCTCTGATTTGTAATTGCAGATAATTTACAGCGAGTTCTAATAGGATGGCTCTATTCTAATTAATTATAATCCCTAAAAATCCCAATTAGAATGAATGATAAAACATAATTGAGATATCGAAAATTATCTAATTTGCTAATGCTGAGCTATTCAGATAAGCAAAAGGCTATCAATCACTTGATTTAATTTGACATTTTACATAATATTTATGTGTTATTAATTATTATTAGTCTGAAAGAAAGAAACGAAAGAAATATTAACCAAAAGAAATGAGTTTCAAAATGGTGCAAAAGGGATCAGACAAACCAAGTGCTGTTGTTAATTATAAAAGTACCTTAATTAGCTTTTCATTCCTGGCCTTTTGATCTGAGCTTCTCAGCAACTAGTTTGGGCTCCTTTGCATTTTGAACTTAGACAATTGAATATTCAAGAACTTTGTTTAAAAGTTAACAAAAATAAGATGACACAAAGGTCTGCCCTCGTTTTCTCATCAGTTAATGTTTGATCGAACAAATGGCAAAAAGTCAGTAGTGATAAGCCATCACTATTAGCCGTAATCATCAACAAGCACAATATGCCAGTTGTGTTTATAAGCTCAAGCTAATTATCAACTTGAGGTACAGATCAAAAATTAATGCACAAAAACAGAGAGGTTCTTGCTGATGACAATACCAAAAGAAATGAGACTTAAAACAGAAATTATTTTGCGTGTTTCTCCATCGCATCTGACTCTTTTACTCCATCATTTTGCTTTAGAATCGATAGAATTCTAATCTCCGTGACTTTTGTTCGATCACTCCAATAATTGAAAAATTTAAGCTCGATTTAAATTCAACAACAAAACTAATTCAGAAACAAACTCTCAAAAACATTTTGATGAAGGCCTTGTTATTTTAATACTATAATTTTAGCGTGAAAGTGTGGAAAAAAACTATACAAAATAATCTAAACAAATAATAATCAATTATAACAATTTAGGTATGCTGTGTGTCTAGTCATAAACCTCAATGAAATATACAAATCTAAGGATAATGGGTTATGCGATTAGAGGTTGTCATAATATTCTAAGCGTTGTCCATACAAAGAAAGAGATCATTCAACAGTTATTACTGGCAATGAGTGGATCAACAAGTAAATTGAAAAAAAGCAAGGACAATTTATCACAGTAAATCAATTTCAAGAGAACAAAGAGTAATTTAAATATCCTAAAAATTAAAAAAAATCTACCTCTCATTCGATCTACGGGTTGCATACGGTTTACCCTTGATAGTTGAAGAGATAGGACTGCTAAAAGAATCGTTAGAATTGGTTTTAGTTTTGTTAAGAATACTAGATGAACGTCTAGTACGACATCCAGTCTCAATAATAGGGGTAGTATCACTTTTATGATTTACGCTAGAACGATTAGAATTAGTCACTGGAGAAGCTGATGAAGATAAGGAAGCTGATCGAGGAGATTTCGAAGGTCGAGATTTACGAGGAGTTTGCACGCTCTTCTGAGCAACATTGTTTGGAGGAGACACAGTAGGGCTGTTTGTAAACCGACGGGTGCGATTTCTAGGTCTCGTAGACATTTTTGGAGTCTCATTCAAAATAGGTTTTTGCTTATTTGCACTCTCAGAATTTAGATTGCTTTTAGATTTACGAGTTGTGACGCCAGGGGTTGTTTTAGGTGTACTCGCCCCGCCGGTTTGAGCAGTCTTGCTGGATTTAGAGGAGGATCGGCTTATTTTACTACGATTATTAACCTGACAAGCTTCTTCTCTCGACATGGCTAAGATATCATCTTGGTCACTATCACTTCCATTGGTAGCTCTTTCTTCTTCTTCTTTTAAAGATTTAAGATGTCCAAGTTCCCATTCTTTTTTATGAGCTTCAATTTCCTCCTAAAAACAAATGATAGAGTTTTGATGATTAGTGTTCCAAAACGAAAATCTGACAAACGCGATAAATCTTACCTCAGCTTGTTTAAGCTGCTCTGTAGTGATAGGCTCTTGAATCGATTCCAAAAATTGCATTGCATAACGCTCAATAGGAGTCAACTGAAAATTTAAAGAATTGTTAGCATGATTCATTGTTTATGAAAAACTAAATTAAAAGTGCGTATGATAAAATACCTGTTCAATGAGCCTTTCAAATTCTTCTTCTGCAGGAGATTTTTCATCATTCTTCTCTTGTTCCACATCGAGAGGGATAGATTCATCAAACTCTGCGTATTCTGCTGCAGCTTCAGCTCTAGCTGTTCGAGCTGCCGCAACATCAGAAGCTTCTTCAGCAGTTCCTAAAGCCTGTTCTAATTGAGCAATCACTTGATTATTCTCCTCTGGAATAGGAGTTTTCCTTTCTTCCACTGCACTTGACGGCAAAGATGACTTGTTTTCAGATTGTGCTTCCGTTACATCGACACCAAAAAGATCACTGATGCTATCTTTCTTGAAAAAGGCTGTGGTAAAGTTACCACCTTCAATAGCAACATCTCCAAGGAGGCGCTTTTGTTTGGCTTTTTTCAAAATATTTTCTTCCACAGTACTCTCACTAATTAACCTATTTTAAATGAAATGCAAATAAAGTATTTAGTTTGATTTTTCTGATAAATGAAAGTTGAATGATTTAACAAACCTGTAAATATGGACATCTCTAGTTTGACCGATGCGATGACATCTGTCTTGAGCTTGTGCATCCATGGTTGGATTCCAATCGCTATCATAAAATATCACAGTATCAGCTCCAGTCAAGTTGACACCAACTCCACCCGAACGAGTAGAGAGGATGAAGCAAAATATTCTTTTATCGGCATTGAACCTTTCCATTAAGGCTTGTCTCTGTTCAATCTTTGTCGAACCATCCAATCTAAGGTAGGTGTGCCCATGATAATTGAGAAATTGCTCGAAAATGTCCAACATTCGAGACATCTGAGTGAAAATTAAAGCCCGATGGCCTCCTTTTTTCAATTCGAACAGTAGTTCGTCTAGTTTTTGAAGCTTACCACAATCATATTGAATCAGCCTCAATTCAGGAAACTGTGTTCTGAAATTTGAGATTATTGGATGCAGGAAATTGCATCTAGGAGTAAGTTCTTTACGCAGATCTTCAACCATATTTAATTCAGCCTGAATTTTCCAAGGTTTTGTATGAGAAACGTGCATTTGAATCTGAGGTGCAGAAACTCTCGGCACGAGGAAAACATATCTTTTGAGGATATCTTTGAGATCAGAAGTGAGGTCTTCAGGAGTCTTCAAATTGTTTGTTAAAAAATCAGTGTAATAGAAAAAATCTCTAGGGCGATGATCACGTTTTTGATTGTGCATACAATGGAAATAACCTTGTCCAGTACTGAAAACAGAACTTCCTACTCTTGGCTGTGTACAAATTTGACTTGGATGGTTTGTGATTGTAGACATTTGAATAAGATCAGGAGCATAAAGAGCTGTAGCTGAGCAACGACGATGATTAATCCTTGCAATTCTTTTAAGTTTTTCTCTTCTTTCAGCAAGTCTTCTGTCACTAACGATCTTTGTTTGACTTTCTGGAGATGAATCAGTTTTCTCACTTGAATTATCACCTAGAAAGAAAAGATAAATACAATGTATAATAGTTTGCTGACCTAGTGTGTAATAATTGGTACACCTAAGTGGATTGTGAATCAGATTAATCTAAGAGTAACACTTAATGTATCCATTCACATAGAGAAAGAATCAATTGAGTGCTCTCTAACATAAAATAGAGAATATGAAACTGATTGACTACAAAAAGCATGATAGTTAAATCTGATTGTCTTTACTGAAAGGAGAGCTAAAAATTCAGTAAAAATACTATAATTACATAGAAATACGAGAAAAACTTACTATTTGATGGCTTTTCAATGAGATTTCTCATTGGGGATGAGTTTTGTGCAATATTTACATTACCAGGAATAACAATGGGTGAAGATGGATTTACCAATGAGGATTGAACAGGATTAACTAGAATATGTTGGCCAGTGGATGTTTGTAACAACTTTCCAATCGGTATTTTAACCCGTTGGTTACCTAAAACACTCGATTGAACACCAGCAGGAAGAGATTTGGTTAATGTTAACTTTTTTACAATGCTACCAGGAGTGGTTCCACTCATGCTTAATTGTGAACTGTTGTCCGTCACAATTACACCTGAGCTACCTATTGTTGTACTAGTTCTGAGAGGAGTAAACGCTGAGTTGTTTGGAGCAGATAATAAAAATAATCTAGGTCCTTGAATTGAGTTTGAATTAGCAGTCTGGGTTTGACCAGATCCTACTATCAAAGGAATATTATTAAAAGATTTAATTTGAACAGAAGGCAACGTCCTTGGTTGTAGCTGAAAACCTTTCTGTAGTTGCGGTGATTGAGATGTGATGGAAGATGCAGATGTTTTTATGTTGATACGAAGTTGTAGCTTTGCTTTAGGAATCCTAGGAGGTGGCTCTGGAGATGAGTCGATTTCTTCTATTAGTTTAGGAGATGCTTGATATTCACTGATCCTATGCTGTGCTATTGCACTAAGAGATGACGGGGGGACGGAATAATTCACAAACCGTAAATTTAGTGAGTCTAAATTAATATTTTCTAATGGATTATAATCTAAAGGTGTTGTGACTGCAGAAGCAGTATTGTAAGTTAATCCTTCCATAGAGAAAGGAGAGGTAATTGGCCGCGGTTCAAACAAATTAGGATGATTGCATACTTTTCTCAGTTGCATCAGAACATTTATCACACTAAGAAAATTGCCAGAGGCAAGAGTTTCTTTGGTTCTGTGGGAGAAATTGAAAATAGAATTAGTATAAATAAGAATCTCGAATTTATTTAAAAATTTGTAGCATCATCTGTGACCAATACTCTTATAGATAAGAAGTTCAGCGCATAAACTGGCATTTAATCTACGAGATTCTTTAGCACTCTTCTTAGAACAAATTGTCTAAGAGAGTGACTCTAGTCTCGAATAGAAACATACTTAAAATGGCTTATTAGCGTTGAAGTGAAAAGGTTGGATTAAGAAAATTATAGTTATTAGAATTTAGAGACAGCTAAAAGCGCGATAAGAGTATTAGAATAAACGATTGTTGCTACCGAAAATTGATATAAGGTGAATAAACTTACTTGGCTAGACTCATAAATTCTTCATATAAATATCTTTGTCTCTTGGAAAGACGAGTGGTAATCACATGTTCTATCTTCTTTGGTAACTGTTTTTCGACTTCATCCTTGATACGTCGTAACAAAAAAGGCCTCAATAATTTATGCAATCTTCTGATTAAACCTTCGTTATATTCGTGACTACCTTCAATCATACCAGTTACAGGATTGACAAACCAATCTTTGAAATCTCGATGAGAAGCGAAAACATTTGGCATCAAAAAATGCATCAGAGACCAAAGTTCCATGAGATTATTTTGTAAAGGAGTTCCAGTAAGAAGAAGCCGACGAGATGAATTAAAATTTAACAGCATTTGCCATCTTAGAGATTTAAAGTTTTTGATATGTTGAGCTTCATCGAGAATAAGATATTTCCATTTTTTCCTCCTAAAGGCTTGATGGTCTTGAATTACAAGTTTGTAAGAAGTTATGCAAACATGGAATTTATTTGGTTTAGTCCAACCCTGAAAATTAAAAAAAGAATGTTGATGAATGTGTGACCAGAAAACTTATTATAAGAACCTAGCGCATAAACAGCATTTAATCTACGAGTTGCTTTAGCACTTGCTCTAAAATAATTCATTCAAAGAAGTGACTCTAAGCCTCGAATGCAAATTGAATGAGACTGATGTCAAATAAGAAAATTTAAACATAGGTCTAAAAAGCGGTGATTTAAACTAAAAATCTCAAATTACCTGTCGCTTTGCTTTTCTTTCCTTTGGATTACCATAATATGTAAGTATTTTGAAAGCGGGACACCATTTCTTGAATTCCATTTCCCAATTGAGCATAACACTAGTTGGCACAACAATCAGATGAGGTCCCCAAATACCTTTTTCAACAGCTAAATGAGCTAATAATGAGATTGTTTGGATAGTTTTACCAAGGCCCATTTCATCGGCTAAGATTCCGTTTAACTTTTTTTCACACATAGCAACCAACCAATCTAGACCAATATGCTGATATTCTCTGAGTGTATGTTTGAGAAGAAAAGGTACTTTGGTGACAACATTCGCTGTTGATAAGGTAAATCCTTTGGGTTTGATACTTTCAGCTCCAGCAGCTATATCATTAATAGCTTTATTGGGACCAGCCTCTTCTTCTTTGCCGTCTGAAACAATCTGTATGAAGGAGAAAGAGACAATGAACGACCTTGTACAACTAATTTTGGTTTCATTACTCCTTACAAATAAAAGGAGAAATGACGTAGTAAGTAAATTTATCTCACCATTCGGAATAATCTCAAAAATCAAATAAATTTTCGAGTGAATAGGAATGGTAGGATTATAATAAAACACAATTTAAATAAAAACTTACCTTAACAAGAGGTTTTTCATTACTTTCCGAATCACCGTCTAATAAGGATTCCATTCCAAGCTCTTCTGAGTCTGACTCTTCATTTGTCAAGATAGCGTCTTCATTTTCCGTATCATCATTGGAGTCAGCTTCATCATCACTTTCCCCAGTGCTTTCGTAGCCCTCTTCTCCGTCCGACATGACAGAACTTTCTAAAGCGGCTTTATACTTTTCACGCAAATCGTCAACAGACATATTTGCTTCATCTTCTAATTCTTTGATTTCGGAAGAGTAATCGATATTCTTTTCTTGTTTCTCTTGCTCGGCGATTGTTTCTTCGTCATCTTCCTCTTCAGCTGATTCTATCTTATAATCTTCATCATCTCGACTAGCCTGGCCATCAATATCGTTGACAGTTTTCACAGTTGATTGAGAGTCCTTAACTTCGGATTGGTTACCCAAGACTTCGACAAGTGGCATATTACTTTCTTTCTTGAGCAAATCGAGTTCTTTCTTATTGCCTTCTGTCCCATATAATTCTTCATCCTTAGCGATTGTTTCTTCGTCATCGGATGCATCCAGTTGTTGTGGTTCAAAATCGATATCACCAGCAACACTGGTCTGCTTGGAGTCAACATTCATCTCAACTGTGGAGCAATTATCACTTCCTTCTTGGACTGATACAGTCGTACTAATGGCTGGTTTGGATAAACCAGCAGCAAGCCAAGATGAAAATTTCTCGGTTTGATCAACAATAAAATTTAAATGTAAATCTAAAGCTTTCTTTCGCTTTTCTTCAAGCCTAGTTTGTTGACGATATTCAACAAGCTTTTCAACATTTGACCAGAAATTCCTAATCTCCCTTGAAATAGCGGTAGCTATTCTCCTTAACCTCATTACTTCTTCTCTTTCCGCCTTTTCAGCCTGCATACATTTGTCTTGATGATACTTCATAACCATCCGAGCACACTTTTTGGCGGCGGTCTTTTTCCATTTCCTCTCTTGAGCGAAATCAGTGGCTAACCAAACCATTTCTTCTAATAGATAGTCCCAATGGGCTTTAGATCTAGGAGGTTCTTGTACTTTAGGTAATCTCTTTGCTGACCAAAGACCTTCTTTCCTTAATTCAGCTATCCTACTCATAATAATGGCTTCTTGTTTAGCTCTAACGGCACCATCTTCAGATATGCCAATAAGGTTATCGAACACTGATGCTATGGAATGCTGCTTATTGGATTGTTTACGAGTGCTTATAGTTAAGTTAGACGTTGAAAGAGATGAGCTTGAAGTTGTACGTGAAGGAATAGTTGAAGTTTTGACCGCCAATGATGGTGTAGTTGATGTGATAGTAATGGATAAAGAGGTTGTCGGCAGATTCAATGAGGTAACAGGTAAGGATGAGGCAGGGAGGGACTCACTTGTAGATATTAAGGAATTAGAAGTTACTGGTACTGATGCGACAGCAGGTGAAGTAGGTGCGCAAGACAAAGGTGAGGAGGGTATTGGAGTTGAGGGAGTTAAAGTTGCTGGCGGTGTTGGCACTGAAGAACCAGTTGTCACCACCAACGAAGATGTAGATGAAGGGCTTGATACAGTTGATGATGGTTTTAATGTTGAAAATGTTGAACTTAATGGCGCTGTTGATGAACGACTAGTGATGGCAGAGCTAGATGATGAAAATGAAGCAGATGAGACAGGTAGCGTTGCAAAAGGTGAAACATGTGATGCAACTGCTGCTAATTCGGCTAAACTTATGATAGGAGTAGGTTTATTTGTGCCACAGCTTACAGAATCCAGCGAGGTTTTGATAAGTTGAAGTTGCTCAAAATCTTGATCCGAATCAGCTACATTGTCTCTAAAATGTTGTAAAAGAGCAACTGTCGGCGGTCTCTTACGCCAGCTATAGTAGTCCATAAAAGGTCCCTGTTGTTCGAGATAGAACAGCTCTAAAACGTGGTCAACGTACATTTCTCGGCGCCTTTGATATTCTTTCTCAAGGTACTCTAAAATAGTTGTTTCATCATACTTATTGGCATCTTTGTTGATCAGCGAATGATTAGCTGGTATCATTTTTCGCAGCTCAAATTAGTCAGAAGATAATTTTCAACTTATAAAATATATCAATTGGAAGAAAAAAAGATGATTTAGATTGAAATAAATAAAACAGATTAATTTACTCCTTGTTCATTGCTAACAAATGAATCGCACAATTCTCAAAATGGCGGACAACTTCCTATGAAAGGCAACATCCTGTTCAACAATTAAGCAAAAAAATCGCTTATACCGCCATCTGGTGTACAACAAATCTACAAAGTAGAAACACGTTTTTCTTCAGGATAAATCTAAAAGTAAAATATCCTTTTACGATTCAAACAACTCATTTTAGGCATCAAAATTCAATGAAATTAAGCCAATTAAATGGTCATTTTGTCAAATGGGCAACACGGTAATATCTTATTGGAAGACACAAGTAGATGGACACTGTTATCGGTACAGAAAATTCAGGAATCATAGTTGATGATCAATAGTTACAAGAAAGGACAAATAACTAATCATTAAGAGTTAAGAGTTAACACATTTAGAGACAATTAAAAGTTGATACATTTGTTAAACGTTTATCACAAAGAATAGGTAACACAATGATAAAGGAAACAGAGAGTCAACTTCCGATGGATATGAAAGAACTGAAAATTGTGCTTGAAATTTATAGCTTTTTTCCCTGCTTTCCTCTCTCCTCAATATATAAACACCTAGATGGCGACTCATATCCTGCATAAGGATTTTTGATTTCAATTCAATTTATAACACAATTTTTGTATTTCATTATCTTTTAATTAACATATTAATATCCATTAAATGATTAAAACAAAAAGCTTAATCTCCTAATTTATTTTTCCGTTATAAACAAGCAAAAAGCGAATATTGAAATGTGCTAAAATCATATTAAAAAGCAACAATTCAATAAATCAATAGACTCGGTTGTTGATGTTAAGAAATCTGAGAAATTTTTCCTCTCTTTGATTGTCTTGATTTCAATTTTTCAATCCTTAGTCTTGAGTCTTGATCCGATCTCGATTAACCTCAACTACAATTTAAAATGTTTGATCAAATCAATGTTTCTAATGATAAGCCATTTCTATCCAATTTTGAAATGCTATAATACGGGGTGTTAGAAAATCAACTAGACCTGTTTGAATGATAATAACTTCGAAATAGCTGGGCCATTTTTTTTATTTTTAGTATCATTAGAAAGCTGAAAGTCCAACTTAAAAATATTTGTTCATTTTCAAAAGGAAAAATTCTAGGCCGAACTACCGATTCCATACGATGCAAAAAATTGTGAAAATTTTAGGTGAAATTTGAAGCAATTTTGTGTTAATTTTACTATGGGATGAAAATTCAATAATAGAGAAAATTTTTGCTAGATAATTAATTGAAATAAAAAGTTGCAGCATATTTTTTGACATGTATCTAAGATTCTTTTGACCTTAAAAAGTAAGAAAAATTCGAGTCCGAAATCAATGAAAACTTCGAAAATCCAAAACAGAAAAAAATTTAGTTTTCGTCCATTTTTGAGAGCTTAAATTATGCGAAAGTTCTTTTTTCTATTTTAATATGTTTTCTAGTCGAAGACGATTCTAACAATATATCACGAGTCTGTTTACTCTGCTTGGTTCGAAAAATATTGAAGCGCAAATAGGTCTAGTTGATTTTCTAACACCCTGTACAATTTTGTAACAATCAATCGTAACCAGAATCTGGTTTCATTAAAAGCGCATCAGAAGTAAATGTTATTTTTATGGGCTAATGAGTTTAATCATTGATGAAGAGACAATTTAGAGACAAGAAAATGAAATTAAAGTGATTGTAATCATTTTGTACAATCATTTGAATTACAACGCAATAAAACAAAATCAATAAATAAGTAATTGTATTACAAGTATTGTTAAGTGAATCAGTTATACCAGTAACTAAACAATCCCTAAGACAACACAATGAGATTGAACGGTTATTATGTTGAGTTAAATGTGTGTTTGTTGACGAGCAAAAGATGGAAGGGAAAAAAGGAGTTTTAATTACAAAGCTAATTAATTAACCTTGATTAACTCTTGGAGTGAGTTGAACCTTCAACAGTTGATCCATTGCCAGATACATGAATCAGCAAACAATCTGGAAATTCATGAAACTGTTCAAACAACAACTCAACACTGGCTTTTCAATTAACAAAATAAAACCTTTTCATTACAATTCCTTTGTTTGTCTCGGGTTTAACCAAAAACATTTTCACCGGTTTACAGTCTTTTTGGGTATTTAATGTGTTCAAAAGTGTCCATTCAATTGTAATGGAATCACAGGATAAAAGCAAAGATGAGGATAAATTCAATTCCATCACCATCGATGTAAATGAAACCAATAAGGTTTTGAATAAGGTTTGTGTTAATTGTTTTAAACCAACAAATAGCTTTTTCTTTCAACTTTTTGTGAAAAATGTTTATTCAGTTGATCAAGATAGTTGACAATTTACACTCTAAATGGACGTTTTAATGAACCTTTATCCAAATTTTTCAGGAAACTTCATCTGATGTAAAAAGCTTCACCCGAAAGTCAAAGTACAAAAAATCATCTTACATTGAGAATCGACATTTACGTGAAAAAAGAAGGCCCACAAAATTTGCGATTGTTCAGGTAATGAAACAGTTCCAATCAATAAATTACATTGAAGAATTAAATCTAATTTTCTCTTTAGATTGACGAGAATGAAAATTGCTTGGAACCAACAATTGATTTGGATCCGACAACAATCAGCCAAGAAATCGCCAAATTTACCAAAGTAAGATCATTTTCCTTCCAAAATTCAATGACAATTCAAACAAACGCCTAAAATGATCGAGAAAAGTTTAGCTTTGAAAAATGCTTTCTTCTGGAAAATGTCGACTCGTTAAGAATCAAAATTAAGGCTAAATTGTTCAAATTGTGTTTTCTTTCAATCAAAGTT
This sequence comes from Tetranychus urticae, assembly GCF_039701765.1. Taxonomy (NCBI): domain Eukaryota; kingdom Metazoa; phylum Arthropoda; class Arachnida; order Trombidiformes; family Tetranychidae; genus Tetranychus; species Tetranychus urticae. The sequence continues at coordinate 13,888,961 of NC_142958.1, read as the reverse complement.
TTCTTAGACTTTACAAGGAAATTTTCAGATCGATTGAAACATGAGCTTTTCTTTAAAATGATGAGATCAGATCGAGATCGACATGAAAATTTTGCTTAAGAATGAGAATCTTGAGAATAAGAATTTGGTGAAAACCAGAATTTAAATTAGGAGACATTTCCCTGAAATGGTGAAAAGATCAATATAATTTTATAAGCTTTTTGATTACGTTTTGTCAGTTTCCACAGCATCAACTGAACAGGTGATCAATGAATGGGTTAATTGCTTGAATTGTTGCCATCGCAATAACATTGAGTTTCAACGGCTTTTGCCTAATCATTTTCGCTGTTTCATTGTTTACAGATTTTCACGGCTACAACTACACAGGCCAACTAATTGGATGACAATTGTAATTGCAATAAAATAAAGTATTGTAACCTTGTTGGACAGCGTTTTAACCATAAATGGAAACAAAGTGTTTACATGAGATTTGTTTTTGCTAATAAAGATGAAATTCACAATTGTTACTAAAAAGACTTTGAGAAATTAATTTATTTCAGATTTGAACTCTGTTGATTTGTAGAGACATCAAAACTGAGTCCGTTTGTGCGATTTAAAAGTTTCTCTGATAAACAGTTTTCGAAAAAAACGAAGTCAAATCTGAAACTTCAATAGCCTTTAGTACAGTTAAAGATGCAGATTTTCTTATTAAACTTATTCACCTGATAAAGCTTTTGATATTCAATCAGAAAATAAACTTATTTTTAGAAACAAAAGTTTACGTTTTCTTTAAAAACGATAAGTTCGATTTTTATTTAACCGACTTATTTCGGGGGCCATCAGAGTTAAAGAGCTGAAACTTCTTTCCCGCCATAAAAATTGTTAGCTCAATCCATGGACCGAGTACTTTTTTCAACTTATAGACAGTTCTCTTGATTTTGGCCATTGGTCTTAGAACTTTGAGCTTCGATATTTCGAGAATAGTGGCACCTACAGGCATCATTCTTACAACAATTTAATCTTATACTAATAAATACTACAGTTCAATCTGCAAACTCGCCATCAGTACATTTGGGTCTTGAGTTTTGGGTTGTTAATGAGCGAGCAACAGCTTATTTAACAAAACAAACTCATCTCAACCCAAATCCAGATAAATGAAGCAATTTTCTGGTTAGAATTGCAAATGCAATGCAAAGATCACTGCCAAAGGCTCCAACATTTGAGCTAAGAGTTTAGACTTGGTGCGTTTGTAGAGACACTTAACATGAATCCATCTGTACGAATAAAAAGTTTCTCAGATCGATAGTTTTCGAAAAAATCGCCGTAAAAGTTTGAACTTTGATCGTCTTTTGTATGGTTATGAGAGCAGACTCTTTCATAAAACTCATATTGCTGATGAAGCTTTTGATTGTCAATCAGAAGGTTTACTTTTTTCGGGGAATAAAACTTTCCGTTTTGTGCAAAACCGATAAGTTCGATTATGATTTAAACCGAATTATTCCGGAGACCATGCGAGTCAGCAAGTTGAAACTTCTTGTATGTCCATAAAAATTGCTGGTAAACATTATGGAGGAAAGATTTTTTGTAATTCATCAATGGTTCTCTGGATTTAGGCCATTGGACTAAAAAACTTTGAGCCTCGATATTTTGAGAATGGTATAACCTACAACCATCAAACTTTGATCAAACATTAGATTCCAGCATGTGCTAGAATACAATATGACCAAATGTCGAATGAAACCTAAGATAATTCGTTTAATGATTGATATCCTTCTTACCCATAATATTTGTGTTTCAATTTTATAAATCAAAGTTTGAAATCTGGTAACAAGAGTAATACAATGCTCTAGCTTATTTTGTATGTTGTTGCATATTTTCATCTTACAATATGTCATAGCCAAACCTAACATCTAATGTTTGATCAAAGTTTGATAATTGTAGGTTATGCCATTCTCGAAATATCGAGGCTCAAAGTTTTTTAGTCCAATGGCCTAAATCCAGAGAACCATTGATGAATTACAAAAAATCTTTCCTCCATAATGTTTACCAGCAATTTTTATGGACATACAAGAAGTTTCAACTTGCTGACTCGCATGGTCTCCGGAATAATTCGGTTTAAACTAAAATCGAACTTATTGGTTTCACACAAAACGCAAAGTTTTATAGCCCGAAAACCGTAAACCTTCTGATTGACAATCAAAAGCTTCATCAGTCATATGAGTTTCATGAAAGAACCTGCTCTCATAGCCGTACAAAAGACGACCAAAGTTCAAACTTTAACCTCGATTTTTTCGTGAACTGTTGATCAGAGATACTTTTGAATCGCACAAATGGATTCTTGTTAAGTGTCTCTACAAACTAGCTTAGGCTAAAGTGTATAGAAATAAGTTTTCACCCTCTTTTAGTCCATTAATATTTCAATTTTAGTCACTTTGTGCATAAATTTTCTCAATTGTGTTAGTTGCCTTTTTAGTAACAGCTTAAGACCAGTAACTTTCTTACCTTTCATTAAACAAGGAAATAGTTGGATTGACCTAAAAATTTTCCCTAGAGATATTAAAATTAATTAAAGAGCGAAATTGATCTGAAAAATGCAGAAAAACCGTAAAGAAAACTACTAAAAAGCCACTAAAAACACAGTTGTGAAGATTTATGCACAAATCGACTCAAATCAAAATAATAATTGTCAAAAAGTGGGTTAAAATCAAGAGGGCTTATTTTTTCCAAACTTAAACTGTGCTGGTTTGTAGAGACACAAAACATGAATCCATTTGTGTGTTACAAAGGTTTCTCTGATTCACAGTTCACGAAAAAATCGAGGTTAAAGTTTGAACTTTGGTCGTCTTTTGTACGGCTATGAGAGCAGGTTCTTTCATGAAACTCATATTGCTGGTGAAGCTTTTGATTGTCAATCAGAAGGTTTACTTTTTTCGGGGAATAAAACTTTGCGTTTTGTGTGAAACCAATAAGTTCGATTTTGATTTAAACTGAAATATTCCGGAGACCATAAGATTTAGCAAGCTGAAACTTCTTAAACGTCCATAAAAATTATTTGTTTACATCATGGGCTAAATGATTTTTTAAGTTTAGCAATCGTTCTTCAGATTTTGGCCATTGGACTAAAAAACTTTGAGCCTCGATATTTTGAGAATGGCATGATCTACAATCATCAAACTTTGATCAAACATTAGATTTCAGCGTGTGCTAGAATACAATATGACCAAATGTCGAATTAAACCTAAGATAACTCGTTTAATGATCCTTCTTACCCATAATATTTGTGTTTCAATTTTATAAATCAAAGTTTGAAATCTGGTAACAAGAGTAATGCAATGTTCTAACTTTTTTTAAGGATCTTGAATAATTTAAAATTTCGCCATATTATAGTCCATAATAGAATCTAAAAATCTGTCAAAGCTTGATGATTGTAGGTTTTGTCATTCTCGAAATATTGAGGCTCAAAGTTTTTTAGGCCAATGGCCAAAATCAAGAGACCCGAGCAAAAATTCAAAAAAGTATTTAGTGCAAGTCGTGACTTAACAACTTTACTGAACAGAGAATAAGTCTCAGCTTGCTAACTCAGATGGTCCTTGAAATAAGTCGTTTTAAATAAAAATCGAACTTATCGTTTTTACAGAGAACGGAGAGTTTTGTTTCTCAAATAAGTAAATTCTCTGATTGACGGTCAAAAGCTTCATCAGTAATATGAGTTTCATAAAAAAATTGTCACTCATAACCGCACAAAATTCGATCAAAGTTTAGCATTTAAACTCGATTTTTTCGTGAACTGTTGATCAGAGAAACTTTTTAATAGCACAAAAGAATTCGCATTTTGAGGTTCTACAAACTAGCTCAGTCTAAATTTGAAAGAAATTAATTTTTGGCCTCTTGCTGCCCATAAATATTGCAAAGAGGCTGAAAACTGATTTCTATCGACTTTAGCCTAAGCTGGTTTGTAGAGACACTAAACATGAATCCATCTGTGCGATTAAAAAGTTTCTCTGATCAACAGTTCACGAAAAAATTGAGTTTAAATTTTAAACTTTGATCGAATTTTGTACGGTTATGAGTGACACCTTTTTTATGAAACTCATTTTGCTGATGAACCTTTTGCTATTCAATCAGAAAATATACTTATATTTAGAAACAAAACTCCCCGTTCTCTGTAAATACAATAAGTTCGATTTTTATTTAAAACGACTTATTTCAAAGACCATCTGAGTTAGAGAGCTTAAACTCCTTATCAATCCTTTAAAATTGTTAGCTCAATCCATGGCCCGAGTACCTTTTTCAACTTATTAAGAGTTCTCTCGATTTTGGCCATTGGTCTTAAAGCTTTTAGCTTCGATATTTCGAGAATTGTGGGACCTACAGGCATCATTCTTACAACAATTTAATCTTATACTAATAAATACTACAGTTCAATCTGCAAACTCGCCATCAGTACATTTGGGTCTTGAGTTTTGGGTTGTTAATGAGCGAGCAACAGCTTATTTAACAAAACAAACTCATCTCAACCCAAATCCAGATAAATGAAGCAATTTTCTGGTTAGAATTGCAAATGCAAAGATCACTGCCAAAGGCTCCAACATTTGAGCTAAGAGTTTAGACTTGGTGCGTTTGTAGAGACACTTAACATGAATCCATCTGTGCGAAATAAAAGTTTCTCAGGTCAACAGTTTTCGAAAAAAATCGACGTTAAAGTTTGAACTTTGATCGTCTTTTGTACTGTTATGAGAGTGGATTCTTTCATAAAACTCATAATTCTGATGTAGCTTTCAATTGTCAATCAGTAGGTTCTCTTTTTTCGGGCTATAAAACTTTCCGTTTTGTGTAAACCGCTAAGTTAGATTTTGATCCAAACCGAATTATTCAGGAGACCATCGGAGTTAGCAAGCTTAATTTTCTTGCTCGTCTATAAAAATTATTTGTACACATCATGGACTGAATGCTTTTTTTAATTCATCAATCGTTCTTCTGATTTTGGCCATCGGACTAAAAAACTTTAAACCTCGATATTTCGAGAATGGCATTATCCACAATCATCAAAAAACGATCAAACATTAGATCACATTATGGGCTAAAATATAATATGACTAAATGTCGAATAAAATCTTTGCTAATTCATTTATTAATAACGAATATCCCACTTACACACAAGACTTGTGCGCTAACTTAAACCAAGTCTAAAATTTGGTAACAAGGTAATACAATGGTCTAACTTTTCTGTAGAATCTTGAACAATTTCATATCTCCATATATTATAGTCCATGCTGAAATTTAATGTTCGGTAAAAGTTTGATTATTGTCGCTTATTCCATTCTCGAAATATCGAGGGTTAAAGTTTTCAGGCTAATGGCCAGAATCCAGAGAATCATTGATAAATTGGAAAAAACATTTAGTCCATGATGTAAACAAATAACTTTTATGGACGTATAAGAAGTTCCAGCTTGCTAACTCTGTTGGTTACAGAAAAAGATCATTTTAAATGAAGATCGAACTTATCCTTTTTACAGAAAACGAAATATTTTATTTCTCAAAATAAGATCGTATTCTGATTGAGAATTTGTGCATAATTGTGTTAGCTGTGATTTATTAACAACCAAAACTCCCTGAGTCCACTTCAAGTGCTTCTTCATTCAATGTCATAATCTGAGTTGAAATGATTAATTTCTAACAATAAAACCCATTTGATTGTAAACGATTATTTAATATTTAAAGCTGTTTTGTTACTAACCAAATTAATCGAAATTAATGGCTCTATCAACTAAATCTCTAGTCTGTGTAATTAAATTGGAATAAGCTTGTAACTAGTTTATTGACATGATTCTGATCATTTGTACGAATCGCGTTTATTCGTATTGCTTGACAAATTCCCTAAATTGAAAGCAAACTTGGAATAAGTTGAAATAAGTTTATCTCAATCTTGGTTAAAAATTGAAATTTGCTAATTGGCGATCAGAATATTCACTGATTGAAAGAATGGAGTCAAATTTTTCATGTCAAAAAATAATTTTGCATTTATTTTATAATCTTTGTTACAATTAAATTTACAGTTTGAATGTAACTCCAATGACTTAGATTTTTGGGTTTGCTTAAGAAAAGCTGAAAATGAGAATGACATAGATTATGAACAGACAATTGAACGGATGATTCCAAAATTAAGTTGGTAACAACAATTACTAGAAGTGCATAGAAAGAAATGAAGAAAAAAATAGATTCAAATGTGACCAAACAATGAAACCAGAAAACATATTTTCTGTAGAATCCAAAAAAGAACCAGAAAAGACATTTTCAAAGCTCCAAAATTTTGTAACAGAAAAAGTTGGATGAAAAATAATTTGAAATTTTGGACATTGTCAACCAGTCAAATTGATTAAAAGGAAGAGGGAAAAATGGGAATCAAAAGCAGTTCAATTGTCGCCATAATTTTGTGATCTTGTTACATTGTCTTGATTGTTGGAGAAACAAATTGTCATGATAATTATATTGCTCTTTCGATTCCCTATGAGGTTGATGTTTCTTTGTTCATGTAATTAAGTTTGTAAACTTGTATTTACAGTTTGTACAACAATCAAGAGAAGAAAACAAAATGAGAGAAAAGAGGAGTTGATGGAAAGGTAACCAATCAAATTAAATTGATTGGTTACCTGATTGGTGTTACAATTGACATATAAATACATTTACAAATTATTTATAGATTTTGTATATTACATTATACTTAATTAGAATGCATAATTAGTTAATTTTGCTTGATTTGCTATTTTGGTTTAGTCTTTTCCAACAGAAAATCACAATTCGAATGGGATTATTTTAATCTCTTTTGCTTTTCCAATTAATATTTCTTTTGGATTGTTAATCTTTTCATTGGAATTTCGATTAAACAATTTAGATTAATGTGGAAAAGCATGAAATTGATTAAAACAAAACCAAATTGCAATAGCAATAAATCAAGACATAAATCAACCTAGAAAATTAGATACATTTTTTGGGTTGATTTTTACAATTATGAGTGTGTCTTTAGTCGAGGATTTGCAAAAAAAGCACCAAAAATTGTTGAGCATTTGTTCCGTTAATTAACAAGTTGACAGTCCAGTTGAAATTAACAGATTATCATGAGCCTGAGTATGCATCAAAAAGCGAGTTTAGGTTAATCTTGGGAAGAGTCAGGATTGATGTCCAGTTGTAAACTTAATCCATTATCTTGATATAAATGGCCAAACATCAAGATATTAAACTGTCCAAGTTAATTGATAAATAGAAAAGGTTTAACAGTTGATTGAGAACTTTGGAAGGCCTTTGCTTTGTGTGATAGTTGATTGTCATTTTAATTTTCCTAATTCCTTGGTTGATTCCAAATTGCATCCAAAATTTATCAAAGTAAAACTGGAAGAGATCTTGAAAATTATCTCAGTCGATATTCATTGGAAGTGAATGAATAAAACCAAGAAAAGAAACAAATTCATGTAAATGGACCAAAATTGGGTTCCATTTTGAGTTCCATTTTTTCTTGAAATAATTTCCAATAATTGCAAGTGAATTAAATCTATGATGAAAAAACTGGTTAAACAAGGAATCCTTCAGGTGTTCCAATGCTTGTCTGAGCTCGCAAATTTTGTAAACTTGTCAATATCTTCTTTTGATGGCTGACAACTGTAATTCCTAGTAAGGAGAGATCTTGAGGCATCAAATGGAAGACGGATGTTATATTGGTTAGTCCAGCAGCTTCAAAGTTGGGTCGATAACGGGTCAGTTTAATACTAGATAACCATTCATCAATTGTCTTGAACTGGACTACATCAGGAATAACTGGATCACCAAAAGGATCCAAAGGTGGATATCTGTAGGAATCAAGTTGGCAAAAACAAGACATTAGTTTAAGCATTAAAAGGATTGAAAATTTGCTGAGCAAACATTTCAACCAATTTTGTATATGAAATGATTTACTGGCAAATCTACCAATTAAACCTTTAAATAAACCGTTCATAAATCAGACGGTTAAAGGTAAATCCAATGGCTTAATCAATAAGTGAAAATGTAATATTTTGCTGATCTGTTAATTTTTGCAACTTTCATCACATTTTCACTCAACTGTGGCTTTTGTTTGTTTAGCTTTTGCTTATACAAACATCATTCAATTTACCTTGTTGGTGCAATTTTTTGCAAACTTTCAGGGCATCTCATTAATTTGTCTAAAGTTTTAACAATTTGTGAAAAGGTTGGTCTAGTTGAACGATCTTTCTGCCAACAATCCAACATTAATTGGTGAAGAGCCTCTGGACAATCCTGAAATCAAGACAATCAAGTGATTAGAAATTGGAAATCGAAAAAGAAAGAATGACATTTTCATGTATTTTTATCACCAATTGAACAATCAGTTTGAACCTTAACTGTAACATAATGAGGTTTACACAGATTGCAATGAAGATAGTAACACAAAGAGACCGAAAAATGATATTCAGATAATTCAATGTTTAACACAAAAAAATGGTACACAAACGCCTACAGATGAATGCTTTTTTCAACGCTTCTAGGCAACAGGAAAGAGAGAGAGCAACGAAAGAAAGGAAATAAACATTATCAGATGAAATTGATACAGAAGAGGCTCGAACCGTATCTCAAGATGTTCAGAGGGAAACCACAGATAAACAGATGAAAAACGAGAGTTAACTAGATAATGCAATGGTTACGGGCAATTCAAATGAAACAATTTCAAATGTAAACAGATGAAGAAAAAGATGAAAAGTAAAAGGTGAAAACAAACATGAATATAAATGAAAGAAATTTATTCATATTGAATTGACCCAAAACAGGGAATAAAAAAAAAGATGGAAAACGATCATGAAGCTGATGGCATTCATTGTAAATTTGCTTCATGTTATTGTTACTGAGTCTTCTTTTTTTGCATCTTATTATTGTTCACAATGAAGTACCTTTAATGATTGTGTGTTGATGATGCCAATTGTATGAGTTTGCAAATAACTTGAGGGTAAATTTGAAAAGAGAGGGAAGAAGGGAAAGAAACATGAAATGGTTAAAGTTATATAAAGGAGTTTGAAATGGTTGCTTGAAATCAGTGATGAGAAGCTGAATAAACCATCAACAGTTGCAAAGCGATTAATTATCAAAAACGAAAGATGAAGAGAAGAGAAGAGATGACAGAAAGAAATGGTAACCACAACAAAGAAAATTATTGTTCATTTGGTAACAAGTAACATTGTATGGATCCCTAACGATGGAGGACAAATTTTACGCTTCCCTCAACAAATAGAAAGTCAACTTTACCATGATTATGATTATGATAAAAATTATCAACATAAATCAGAGTGGAAAAGGAAAGATTGAAAATGTTTCCAATGAGAACTGATCATGGCAGAATCATGATGAAGATGCTCAAGACAAGGTGACAAGCAGCTCAATTTGATAAACAGTGTAATCCCTAGAAAATCCTCTTTTCTTGTTTTCTCTGTAAACTATCTTTGACCTGGAAGATGACCTGAAATGAAGATATTGCAATGATAGAAGGCGAAACAACGTGTTAACAAATCTTTCAGTTTTCCTATTTTCTCTACTTTTGCTTGAATCAACACAAGAGGAGCCAAAAAAGATGAAATGACGAGAAAAAAAATGACGGATCAAAGATAGGAAAAAGTGATTGACAGGGTTTGATACATTTAAAGATGATGTTGCTGGAGTCGAGGGAGAATGAAAAATGACAAGGAATCATCTTAACCAGTATCGGCTCATCATCGTTGTTTACCAAGTACTACAAAAATGTAGAAATGTACAGAAGAAGGAAAAAAAAGTTTGGTAACAGATCATACAAGATGATGATAATGATGGCGAAAATAGCCTTAAGAAAATGGCTCATTTTTTGTTCTTGTTACTTAAATCACCTTCTAAGGGTTTGAAAGGAAACAGCAGTAATGAAAAGGGAAAAAAAGATGATGAATAAGATGATGGAAGGAGAAGAAAAAAAAAGAGACAAAGAGGATGATGAATAAGATGATGATCAAGATGAAACATGTTACCAGTTTTTCAATCATTTTACCTATCCTGCTGAGCTTTAAAGCCACAGGTCATAAAGTAAGCAAATTCATAACAAGGTATTTTTTTAAGGCAAAGGTAAGAATAAGAATAAATGTTTCTTTTTTTTCTCATATTTTCTCTTCTTCTTCTTTTCAATGGTTATTAGAGATATATAAAAGATCACAAATGAAGAGAATGAGAAACTAGAGATTACTTGAGAAACAAACAAATATGTTTGTCTATTAGTCGAGATGTAACTTGAAGATGAATGTTGATTAAAGGTAAGTTGATCAAGTTGGAGAAAAGGTAATAAAAATGATTCTTTTTTGTTGAAGATAAGTTTTCCGAATCACAAGGAATGCCAATCTTGAGCTGCTATTGATATTGACTTTTCATTATGTGTTCATCAGGATATCAACTTGAAAATGTCATTGAATCAGTTTAAGGTAAATATAATGACAATTAACTTACCATTGGCGGAGGAAGTCGATAACCTTTTTCAATTCCTTTAATTACATCTTGATTAGACCAATTCCAATACGGCCTTTCACCATAAGATAAAACTTCCCAGCAAACAATACCAAAACTCCAGACATCACTTGAAGAGGTAAATTTACGGAATGCAATGGCTTCTGGTGCTGTCCAACGAACTGGAATTTTTCCTCCCTTTACAATTGAAAATAAGAAAATCGGAAAAATATGAGTTTTAGATTTACTCTCATAAATCTGTTGATGGGTTTAATTGGATGGTAATGAATTAGCGGTGAAAGGTTGATAATCATTCAAGGGTCAATTAATGGTTTGGCAAACTAACTTTACAATTAAAACTAAATATTAACATTTTCACTTCATTTCAAAGTCAACCTTCTTGCTTTCATTTGAACCTCTTTTTTTGTCGTCAAGCTAGTTTGCTATCAAATGAATGATATACATGAGAGTTGAGGCTTTTGTCATTAGGCAGGTTTAAAAATGAAATGATAATCATTGTTGCCCTTGAGGGAAGCTTTTCATGATGATCAAGGTAAAACTGGGAGGGTAAAGAGGAAAAGGAAAAGACATTTTTTGCTGCTTCTTCTGAATTAATTCAAGTTACATTGAGTTGGTTTTATAATTAGTTAACAGAGGCAAACAATTAGATAAACATGGGTTTACATTGTGTGTTGGGTTGTTTGCTTGAATGGAAACACATTTTTAAGGTTAAATTAGAGGGAAAAAGACTAAATCAACAAAAGTTTCTAATCAGAGTTTTATAATCAAATTTGGATAAGGTTAAAGAGGAAATGGTAGGAGGACATGATAATGATGATGTTTGGTGATGATGAGGATTGACTATTGATGGACAAAAGAGGTTGAAGGAAAGGATTTGGAGGAAAGGGAAATGAGGTGAAAGTGAAACATGGAATGAATGGAAAATTAATTTCTTTTCGTCTTTTTTTTGGTAACAAAATTTTCTCGAAATTTGGGTTCATTTTTGTGCTTTACACACTAATTGATGGAGTAAGCATATGATGAGGATGGGAAATTGAATAGTTATGATTATCTTGTTGCAAGATTGAATGTTAATGAGGTAATGAATTATGTGGGAATAATGAAATTGGGTAAAGGTAAAGGTACGTGTTTGAGTTGTTAGACAAAAGATTTGATGAAAGGTTGACTCTTTTTGATATCTTTGTTGATGCAAGTTACAACAATGATAAAGATATACATAATGAGAGGATAAACAAAGAGGTTTAACTAGAAGAAGAAGAAGAAAAGAAAGGAAGAAGAAGGAAGATAAAGATGAAAATGATTACCCTTGTTGTGTAGGCGCCTTCATTAGCACTTTCAATCTCCCGTGAAAGGCCAAAATCAGCAATTTTACAAACTAAAGCAGCATTGACAAGCACATTGCGTGCTGCTAAATCCTATCATCCGAGAGGAAGAAGAAGAAGAAGAAGATTAAAATGATGACGAATGAGTTTCACAGTAAACATTATTGTAAGCAAAAATGACTTTTGCCTAAAGTATAAATCAACTTTAACTCTCTCATCACTGCCATTGAGAAAAGTCAACAAATGATTTGTATAAATGTTTAGTGATTGTTTCCAATGGAAAACACAATTTAAGTGATTGATTAACAGTTAACTTACCCTATGAACATAATTTATTTCTGATAAATATTGCATTCCAGCAGCAATTCCTCTCAACATGGCTACCAATTGGATAATTTGAAATTTAGCTTCATTTGCCTGTTTAAACAAACAAAAAATGATTAGTTAACAGTTAACATTTGATTTACAATCGAGAGTAAAAAGAGTCTTGAAAATGTCATTTTTAGCAAAATTTCAATATTGAAAACATTGGTTCCTTTGAGCCAATAAAGTTGTCTGTAAAATGTTTAGTTTTCAGGTAAATCTTGAGATATTGAGTTCAATAATTTAGGATTAATTTGGGCGAAATTGCACCTTGAGCTTATCTTTGGAAACAAATGTTTTCCTTTCAACCTGGAAATGATTCAGTTGATATTGAAATACACTTTAACTGGGACAAAGTAACAGTTATGATCATTTAATCCTTCATTTTATTGCGATCTCTGTTTATTTTGAAAGCTTATTGATCATAAAAGTATTCAATTGTTATCCAATATCAACTAACCATAAGTTGTTTAACCTTTGAGAGAAGGGAGAAAAATGTTTATGGAGAAAATTTGAATGACATTTTTTTTCTTCTCATTTTACTCTTGAAGATGAGGGAATGAAAATAACACAAAACTGACCCTTAAAAAGGCATCAAGAGATCCATTATCCATGTATTCAGTGATTATCATGATGGGATTACTTTTGGTTACAACTCCTTGTAAATAAATTACATTTGGATGATCAAATTGTCCCATAATGGATGCTTCAGTAAGGAAATCCATTCGAGCTTTATCAGCAGCTCCAGGTTTTAATGTTTTAATGGCAACTGTAACTTCAGGTCGACCTGGAATTTTCAGTTTACCTCGGCAAACATCACCAAATTCACCTGATAATCAATCGTGAACAAGGTTGAGAGAAGAAAAAAGTTGAGTTAAAAAAATGAGCACAAAAGTTGAATCAAATCAATAACATTGATATTACAATAAAAACTTTTCAACTTATTTGTTGTTGTAAAAATGATTATCAATAATGTTCAATAATGAAAATAATTTCTCATTATTTTCTGATTTAAGTGTTACAAATGAGATGCAAAAATGAATGGTTATGAGAAGAAAATGAAAGAATGAATTTTTTTCTGAATAAAAGTAATTTGATGAAATATGATTGCTGATGAGAGAAGAAAAAGAAATGAAAAGAAATGAAAAAAAAAGCGTTTCCACTCAAGCTGATGATGATTAAGAAGTGAAAACATTGAAATTAATGAGGAAAACTGTGCAAAGCTTGAAAAAACATTCAACAATTGAAATCAATAATTGAAATTGGCTGCATTTCATGGAAAGAAGAGACTAAGGTTAAGGTTATCATTGATGAAACAATTAAAGGTCAACATGAGGAAATATGGACGCAACAAAAAATGATTATCAATTGATGGAAATGTTAATCAACAGTGAACACACTTTTCGTTGGAAAGTTTAATGATAATGTAACTATTAATTCCACCCTGAATTTCAATTCTATTTAGATGTTAATTCGGTGAAGAAAAGAAACCTTTCTTCAGAATTATCTTGCAACTCTCCTCAGGGAAGCCAGCAGCAAGTACTAGAGTAAAATTGATGAACAAGAAGAGGATGAAAAGTAAACTTTAGAGGGGACTTTAGAGGCCCTTTGCTTCATCAATTGAATAATTTTCATCAAAGATTTTCAAAGTTACCGTGACGCATCAAATGGGATTTTATCATCATCTTGTAAAAAATATCTTCATCACTTCTGTGTTTCTCATCATTCGTTGTTTTTGGGCTTGAAAGAAGATAAAAAAACAACTTTAAATACGAACAGCCAGACCCTGAAGCTTCTCTGTCAGCACTGTTTACCTGCTATTTACTTTCAAATTGAAACTTAAGGTTCAAGAGATGAAAATTACTCTTACTTTTCTCATCTTCTTCTTCACCTTGCTCACCTCCCTCATGCTGGTCCCGAGTAATTTACCCGCCATGATAACCTGTGAAGAAAATATTATTTTCTCATTTCTTTTCATCTAATATATTTTTCATTTTTCTTCTTCACTTCAAAGTTGCTCTTCTTTCACTTGTTTAAGGCAAACACTGAAAAGCCTTCTAGCCATTTCAATGGCAATGTTTTGCCAACTAAACATCATGATCAAGATGAGATGAACACCGTTGCTTTACTTTTTTTTCAATAAAAAAAAAGTTCTCCCCAGGTTTTCAGAGTTTCTTTTCACTCTTTTTTTTTTGTTGAAAAATAAAGTGAAACAGGAAAAAGATGATGAGTAAATTTGAATTGCACATGAGAAGGTGAAGGTAAAAAAACTAGGCATTGGATGCAAATGTAGACTTTTTTGTACAGAATAGCTTTTCCAGACTTTCAATGATTGCTATTTAATGTGATAAAGTGGAAACTGTTGAAAGATGATGAGCCAAATAATTAAATTTTGATGGCTTTGATAGCTTTCAAATGATTTTTACATTTTAACAGAAAAGTTGAAAAGTTTCATCAAAAGGTTTGTAATTGATTGAAATTGAAAAGTTTTCTCATTGACTTACCTCCGCCAATGATGGCCTCAATTGTGATATGTGATGCATCAATCTCTCGAGTAAACTCTCTAATTGCTTGGTGAGGATCTTCGTATGTATGAGGATCAACATAGGCTCTGGAGGTGCCACAGTGTGTAAATAATGGTGTGGTCACTGAGAATGGTGAGTTAACTGAGAATTTCAAGAAAAAGGAAAAATTAATTTTCGTCTTTTTTGTTTCGCTAATTTATAACTTTCAGTTATTTACTTTTAATCAACTTACATCTTGCTGTTGGCACTATTGGTGGATGCTCTAGTGAAGGTACTGTTAAGGGAAACAGGGAAGAAAAAAGTTAACCATTAATTTGAATAACTGATGACCTTTGTAATGTTTAAAAATTATGTTCATTATTAATGCTTTTGCTTGAGAGGGAAACATTGAAGCCATTAATTAATTAGGCTTGAAAACAGTAAAAAGGGTTCAATCTTTACATTTGTTCACCTAATAGTGTTACATTTGCAATTGCATTAATCAATGTTACAGTCAAACATGTTAACTTGACATTTATTGGGATTTGGTTGCAATTATTTGATTAAATTATCGAAAAAGCAAACAACTTTGACCAAACAACAATCAGATCATTTTAATCAATCAATTGACCAACAATGAAAACAGTAAACTGTTTCTCCTTTTACATGGAAATCACCAAATTGTAATTTCGATAAATCTTAATCACTTCAAATTAACTTTGAATCAATTTCCAGATGAACATTCAAACTGAACATTTTCTCAAAAAACTTTTTATTCAAGAAAATGAAGTTTTTCATTTCAACAAATTTCTGATATTTTTTCAATAGAAAAGGTTTTTTGGTTAAACCATTTGGACAAGGTTTTTCAATTGAAAGGTAAAGTTGAAAGGAGTTTTGAGAGATTCTGAAATTTGGAATTGAACATTTTTCCAAAAACTTTTGGGAAAAGTTTTTATTACAAGAAATATCGATCTTTGAATAATCTTGAACTCGAAAAACAAGAAACAAAATTAGCATTTGGAAATGAGTAAACCTATTGGACAGGGTTTTACACTTGAAGATAAAGTTGAAAGGTTGAGAGTTTTGAGAAATTCTGATTCTCTACGGAATTTTGCAAATGTTGCATGTAAATTTTGTTGATTCATATTGAGATATTAATGAGACTTGCGATTAATCAAATTTTCTTAGTAATTTGATGCAACTTGAAATCTAATGACAGGTTTTTACTCCTGAAATGGTAAAGATGAGAATGGACAAGCCCAAAGGAAGAGATGAATGATGATGAAGATAAAAAGTTATCAAACATTTGTCTGATGACCATTTCCTGTCTTTAACTAGATATTAAGATATTATCGCAACTCATCGTCTTGTACAGATTATAAATGATTATGAATGAAATGTTCACATGGAATGACTTTTGTCTCAACTCAACAATTATAATTAACAGTTGATTCTCTATTATCTAGTTAATTGTAAGCCAAACCCAATCTTGTATAATTCATGGTTATTTACAATTTTTCAAGAAAAGGTTAAAACAATTATTCAAGTCTGTCAACAATTAGAGTGATGACAGATGTTTACTCGTTGTTGATAAACTATTATAATTATCATTTGTTTGACCAATGATAATCTGTGAAACTCTATCCCATGTCCAATCATTTTAATCATCTTTAAATCAACAAAGGTAAACCTGATGACAAGAAGGTGGAAATTGGATGAAATGTGAGAAAATTAAAAAAACGGAAATTTTCCTTTTCTTTTCCAGATAATTATAGCAACTGTAACTGACCAATCAGTTGACAAGTTAATTTGATACTCAGATGTTTATTTTCAATAATCAGTTAATTGTAGTTTCAAACTGTAAATACGGAAGTAAACATGAAAATGTTCATCTTGTCAACTTGGATATCATGTCAAGGAAACATTTTCATTGTCAACAAGGCAAAATGTTTACCGGCAAAAGAAATGAAAAGATGAAACAAGAAAATTGAATAACAGGTAAAGAAGAGAAATTCATGTTCCATGAACGAAACTTTTCTTTTCTTTTCTTTTCTCTTTTTTTCAACAAAAAAGGTTGATTTTTGCGTTAAACAAACAGAATAATAATGTTCAATATTCATTGATAAAAGGTTGGAGAAGAAAAGTTATAAATAATAGAAATTGAATTTTTCATGGTTTTATCTGATTGAAAATGGAAAAGGTTGAGAGAGGAAAGAATAATTTTAATGGAGAAAAATGATGAAAATGGTTAAAGATGAAGACAATTGACTGATGATTAAACTCACTGTTTCGAGTAATCTTAATATAATTAACTTGGAAATTGTTGATGCATTGTAATAGCTATTATCGGATTAATCACCTCAACAGTAAGTAAAGGTTACCTTGAATCATAGTTGGATGTTTTTGCTTCTTCATGTAGATGATGAGGATGAAAATGGATGAAAAAGAGTTAAGAGAGAGAGAAGATGAAAAAAGTAACAATTAAGTTCGAGGATCAAGTTTCTGGCAACTATTGAACCATGCAAAATCAAGTAACCAGGGGAGAAAAGAAAAGAAAAGTTCTTGAAAAACTTGGAAAAGATGATAATGATGATGGTAAAGATGATTAAAGTTTTCGTTTTTTTCTTCTTCTCTCTCATACTTCTTAAGGTTAATTTGATTGGAAACAAGTACAACGTAAAAACAGCAAAATAATCATTAGACAACACTGAATCTCATGAAAAACCAGGATAAAATAGTCATCAGGATAACGGTGTTGCTACTTGAGAAATATAATTATGTTATCAAAAACAGAAGTTAATTTTTCTCAAATTAACTCGTTCATTTTTTGGTCCCTTTCAATCATTAAATCAACATTTGAAGTGAGAGAGAGAAAAGTTCTTGTTTGGATAAACTGAATGAAATGAAACTGAATTGTATTGATAGCCACAAGTAATTTGGGAACAAACAAAGAATTTAATTTTCACTGTTAACTTAATAATGACGACAATCATGGTTTTCTCATCTCTGTCATCATTAGCCATCATCATTATCATTTAATCATCAAGTTACCTCAATCACATAATAGTGATTAACATTCATTATCATTGAGTAAATTGAACATTTGAAAGGTTTAAAGGAAGAGAAACTTTTAAAATTCAACATTTCATTAGCAATTCTGATAGTTTTATAATTAACAGGAGGATTCAGAGACTAACAGGGTGAAAATGTGACGAAGAGAGAAGGAAAAAGAAGAAGAAGAAGAAGAAGAATCAACAATAATTATCAATTGAAGGAATGAAATTGTAATGAAATTTTAATGCAATTGTAATGCAATTGTAATCCTTAGATGAAAAAAATGTTGAAAATGAGGAAAAGTTTAATTACAATGTTAATACTCATGAAATTAGATAATGTTTACATGATTGTGATAATTGAAAAGGTAATTTGACTGAATAAAGAATCATAACTATTCATTATACTGTTGACTGTATAACAAGTTGATGACATTTTACCTGTTCACACAGGCACACCTTGAATTGTTTGCATGAGACAATGTAACACAGTAAACTAACTCGTGATTAAGAGCAAGAAAAGAGGATGAAAAAAAAGATGTTGTTAAAGAGTAGGTTTCAGGGCGTAGTGTGATGATGATGATGAAAATGATAATAATACTTAAATAATAGGAAAAGTTGTTATTATTAATATCATTGAGCAAGTTTCCATTTTCATGTTGATATTGATAAATAATGAACACATTGACTTTTCAGACTTTTTTTTCTCTCTCTCTCGCTCTTTTCAACATTTTTTCATGTTTGCCAACATTTTTCATCATCTATATCATTATCTTCATCATTATCATGGTGAATATTGTGAGGGCGAGATTCAAGTACAAATAATGGGCAAGGCGGCAACAGAATTTTTGATGAACCAAAATCAGATTAAACCATTGATCAATTGGAGTTGAAAGAAGGAGAGAGAGAGGAAAGTCCATTGAGTTTCATGATGAAAGTAATCAGCTCGGAGAAGAGGAAGAAAAAGATTCATCATAAACCCAATGACACTGTCATTCTTGTTATTCATGTTACCCATTAATTTATTGGAACTACATTTTTCTCCATTTCATCTCATTTCGCAAAATGAGATGAAAATAAGATGAAAATAATATTCATCTGTCAACAAAGTTCATCATGTTCATCGGAAATAGAGTAATGACCATAAAAAGTCATGGTAATGTTTAAATATTGTGTTGGTGCAAGTCAACAATTGATGAATCTTGATGAATCTTGATTAATCCTTAGATGGTAATTTGGTCAACCAGTTTAAATTGTGTCAAGTTAAGTAGGTTCAAGTGTAACAATTAACTTACCATCGCCATTCCGAGTATATTCAAGAGTATCACAGTCACTTGGTTGCTTCTTGTTGCACTCGTCAGTGTTTCTGTAAATCACATAAGGTCAATGTTAATCAATGGAAAAGTTCAATTGACTTTTGGTTTTGGAGAAAAAGGTGAAACTCATTGAACCGAAAGGAAGTAAAATTAATAGAGTAAACAATGGAATGAAATAGAAGTGCAAGAAAAGTTCAGGCAAAAAGAGCAAAATGAAAGAGGAAATTGCCTTGAGGCAGTTATCATGAAAACAGGCAAAATATCAAAACTGACAGACAAAATAAGAGTAAAATTAACTAACTAATAATATCACGTTATTAAATGTTAACTGAATAAGGCACAAAGGAAAAGGTAAAGACTTTTCAAGCTAAAATAACATGAACATTTCAAGGGAAAAACACTTTTTTTTTGTTTTATTTGTTTGCCTTTTTAAAGAAGAAGAAGAAGAAAAATCAAATCAAAGTTGAGGGAAAAAGTGAAAGAATCAGGAAAATATAATTTGATCCATTTTAAGAGGTTTCATTTGATTAGTGAATTTTAGAGTAAAAAGATCAATATTGTGAGACTGATATAAAGTTGAATGAAACAAAATGATATTAACTAGGAATGTTGATTGACTGAAACAGATTAAGATTGAAGTAAAAGGTAAACAGGGAAAGGTGAAGTGATAGCCCAAAATTGGTAGGAAGAGAGGGAAAAGCGTCTTTTTTTACTAATAACATGGAAGAAAAAATTGAATGGCTGATGGATTCGGTGGAAAGGTAAAGAAAGTGAGATTTTTGTTTTGTGTTAATATTTTTTTTCTGTTCTTGTTTTGCTCATGTTTCACTGGTCCAATGATTTTCAGGAATTTTGAGATAATTTTTTTGTACAGCAAAATGGGAAAGATGATAATGAAGAGGAGGAAGAGTTGGGAGGGAAAAGAAGATGAAATGAATAGAGAAAATTCCAAACATACCTTCTTAAGTAGAGAACAATCATGACACCGATGACAACAACAAGGACCACAATGGCAATTGTAACACCAGCAATGATTCGCACTTGAACTGAATCATCTTCACCAATGTAAGCTGAAAAGGAATGAAATAAAATGAGAAAAGGCCAATTTTAAAATGATCAACATTTCAACAAAGTAAAATGCTTTCAATGAATGTCTTTCAATGTTGTGTATTTCAATGAGCATTTCAATGAGCATTTCAATGTTGCTTCAATGTTTAGTTCAATGTTTAGTTGTGTTCAATATGTTTTAAAAAATGTGATAACTGAATGAACTTTTCATATTTTTCAATGTTGTTCAATTTTGTTTATTTGCTTTTTCTTTTTCCATTTTTTGTATTCAACTTTTTTTTGTTGCAATAACTTTTATCTGACAAAAGTTTGTTCATGGTTCAAGTGATTAAATTATATTCACTCGACTAAATTTCAATTTCATTGTTGATTATTTGTTAAATGTTCAATTGAATTAACTGTTTATTTGAAGGTGAATCATGCTGATGATGTTTATGGTTAGTCAACATTTTTCTAGCTTCTCTTTCAATCTGTTTTCATGTTATTTTTCAAATGTTTTTTCTTCTCTTCTCTTCCAAGGTATATTATGTTCATTGGAACTTGATGATCCGTATAATTGTAATAGTCTTTGCCTATTAAATAAACCTGATGATAAACAGGGTAATCATGGGTCACTCGTGTTCAATTGCATTCTTATGCAGTGAGGAGTGAAAATGAAAATTAAGTGAAACAAGTTCAGTTGAGGAACCGGAAAATAGATAACCCAAGGCAATTTGGTGCTTTAAATAACAGAGAGTCAAAAATTTATATCAACTTTTTTCTTCTTCTTTTAGTCTTTTTTTTATTCTTCTTCCTTGCGATTCCTTTGCGCAATTATTTGCAAATCAGTAAACAAGAAACAACAGAATAAAGTTTCCATCAAGAAATCCATCAACTGATGGAATTAAATTCAGGCGAAATGAAAAGAGAAGCAGAAAAAAATGATGCACATTTAATGATGCAAATTCTTGAGATAACTTGAAACACCGAATCTCGAATCAAATTAAAAGACGAAAGAGTAGAAAGTAAAATGTAAAAATTCAACTAAATTTGGACAAAACAACATTAAATGGAACAATTTATCTTCACTTTTCTCAATCAATTTTCATCCATTTGATAAACTTTACATAAAGTCAATACAAGTCTCGAAATGAACATTTAATGTAAAACTTTATCAGAATGGCAATTCGTATAATTTTTACCCTCTAACAATGAATTTTAAGCAAAGAGTAAATCGATCAACTTTTTCATTACTGAACATTGAACAAAAAAAGTAAAATTTACATTAATTTAATTTTCAATTCATTTCGAGCTTTCAATTTTTCTTGTAAAAATCAATTTCTTCAAAAAAAAACATTCAAATATTGGATGCAAAATTTGTCAACTGAATCGCATCATTAATCAAGAATTGGAATGAACTGGAAAATTGTTTAATCAGTTAATTGGAGTAAACAATTTAAAGAAGATTGAATAGCAATTAAACAAGATGAAACATCCTTGTTGATTAACCATTAACTTGTAAATTGGTTTTCTTGAGTAAATTCAAGTTTTCAAAGTTGAGCAAAAAAAGATGATCAAAATGAAGGCAACAATAATTATTGAGATTTTTTTTTGCTCCTTTTTATCATCACAATCAACATGCGATTTCAAGTTAATTTGAGGTTAAGATGAGCGAGCAATTAATTTGTAAAGAGAGTAAATGACGAGTTATCGTGATGTTAAACCAACAAGATGATGTTGATAGAAGAGGGAAAAGAAGAAGAAAAATTTAGATGAAGATGATGAGCTCACCTTTAATTGATGCATACCGTGGTTGATACATCAACACCAGTATCATCTTTGACCCACCTTTAAATTTTTGGTAAACAAGGTAAGCTCATCTTTAGTTTCATCCAATGTGCATAAATATACATTTTTATTGCATCTAAACAAACAACTTTGCGTGATCAAATTTAGTTAATTAAAACCTTTTAATCGTCCTCTCATCACTTCTCATCAACAGTTTATAATCTTGATTGTTGTCCAACGAAAGTTTTGGCTCAACATTTCGTGAACCCAAACTAGGAGAAAGGTTTGTAAAGGTTATCTTTCAAGTTAATAAACACGTACAACACGCTTAAACATTTTCTATATGTAACAGTCAACAATAAGGTTGACCATGAAATTAAATTTAATGACACAATTAGACCTGTTAAACCTGCCTTTCATGGGTTTCATGGAAAAGGGTTGAAACAATTAATGAGATTCTATCAACAACTTATACTCTTTTTACCTTAATCTTTTTTACCTTTCTTCTTTTTGTTCAACCTCTTAACTCATTGAAATAAATGAGTTGTTGTTGTTGATAAATGGAACACAGAAAAAAGCAAATAACAAATCAACATTATCCTTGGGATGAAAAATGTTATCACAAATGATGATTACTACCTATTATTAAGAGTTGGAAAAGGGAAGAAAAAAAAGAGCAACTAAAAGCTTACCTGTACTTCCAACTAATTGACCGGTTCGTTGATATACTGGTTTACTAAATTCAGTCCATCCTGAGATGAGTTTACCTCGAATCTGTGAGGAAAGGAATAGGAGGAGTTAATGGGAGAGTTTTTCATTCTGCAAAACAGAATAATTAATGTTTACATTATCTCATTATCACATAATAATCTTGGGCTTCTTAATTATCAGTCGAGAGAGTAGAAACAATTTATTCTCTTGTTCATCCAAAATAATCAACTTTATTGGATAATGAAGAGACGAACAGGCAAAAAAGGCCAAAATTTAAGGTTCAGTAAATAAACATTTCCAATGAAAATTCAATTACAATCAACTTTAACAACTTGTCATCAACTTCAATGTCTACAAAAATATAATCAATGAACAAATCTTCAAACGACTTCTGATCAACATTTGCGTCAGTTGGACTAGACTCATAGACAACATTGAAATTGATCAACATTCAAAGTAAACCTTCAACGGTTAAATGCAAGTCTAGTCCAACAGTCGCAATTGAATGTTGAATAGTTTGAAACATAAGTCACACCTGATAGGAAATGTTGCTTAAAAAACACTTTTCATAACTTTTTTCACAAAAAGTTGAAGAGTGTCAACTTTTCAGTTAAATGATCTTATCATGAGAATCAGTTAACCCGAACGTTATGAACATGATTCAGGTTTGCACAGTTTTATAGCAACAAAGCAATCTTGCAAAGCTGTAAAAAACGAGACTATAAAGTATTGAAGCAACTGTTACAGTTATGCCTATTTTTTGTTACAATACAAATGCAATGCAAACTAACTGATAAGCTTTGTGAGTCTGGGAAAATGGACATTTACTCAATCTAATTTCAATGAAAAGATTAAAAGTTGGTAAAGCTGTTGATGCTTTGCCCTGAATTTTGATAATACAAAAGAGCCTTTTTTGCTGGATGATAAATGTTTAAATGAGAGAAAATGTTGAAACATAAAAAAAGAGGTTTGATAATGGCGATAATGGTGATTAAAAATGTACTTAATATTGCACTTTTAAATGCTATTATTAATGCTTACCTGAAATGCATAATCAGTTTTGTCTTGAAGATTTTTCAAGACAATCTCTTCTTTGGTGGTAAAAGCAGTTGATATGTTTCTTTCAGCCCCCTTGGGGTAATATTTAACCTCATAACGTTCAAGATCATCCATTAAACCATCGCCCAATGGATTCCAGGATAATTTAATTTCAGAGCTTTTAACATTAACAATTCTAATATTGGTTATACCTGGGATTGGATTAGCTAAAGAGAATGAAAGAAAGAAGAAAAAGGTAAAGATTAATAAACATTAAAGGTAAGAATGGTAATAATGATTAGTTGATGACAGGTATTTTATTTCAATCTTAATTGATTGTAAATTGGGTAAGCAATGAAAAGGTAAAAAGGTAATCAAGAGTCAACGTAAAAATGGTGTATAATGAAGAGACAGCAAACATTTGAGATAATTTTCATTGGAAAAAAATGGATTCTCATCAAAATGAACAAAACAAGATTCATCTTTTCCCATCATTTTCATCATCAACATAATAATCATCATCAATTTTTATTACCAATTTAATTTTATCAGCAACAAAATCTTTAAGGTTCGGTCCTACCGAAATGTTGACCGACTTAAGTAGCCTCAAGTATTAAAAAGATGGTGAAAGAAGGTAAAGAGAGAAGAAAGGAAGAGAAGAAAAACGGACAAAAAGAGAAGAGAAGAGAAAGAGAAGATAAAGTGAAGAGCAGATGATGTGTTGAGGGTTAAGGTAAAACCAAGCCTAAGAAATGGAGGTTGAAGAAGGTAAAAAATGAAGCAAAATCTCTTTGCTAAACGTTCAAGTTGAAAGTACCGAAGACAATTTAAATTACACATTTTTCATGGCATCAAGTAGCCTAGGTTTGCTGTTAAGTCCGGTTATACTAGAAATGGTTATTGGGTTGAGATACTTTTTCATGTTCATCTTTCACTAGATAATATCTTGGGCCATGTTGTGCGAGAAAAAGGAAACATTGATACAAATCAGAGTAACACTGTTGTTACATCATGATCTTTCATCATTAAGTTATTTAAATCGAAGGTAAGTTTATTCAAGAAAAAGGTGAATAGAGATGAAGATGTAGATGAAGAGGAAAAAAAAGACGAGAAGAAAAGCTTTATTATAATGCTAAACGATTAAAGTTGATAACAGATTGCCATTCCTCATTGTTAACTTAAAATCTCAACTGAGCTTTATGTTTCCACAACAATGCTGCTTATTTGCTTTGCTGTTTATTTTCACAAATCAGAGAGGAAAGGTAAAGTTGAATGACCATGAAATTACATGTACATTGGTTGATGAAATAAGAAACAGTTTTTTTCTTCTTCTTCTTCTCTTCACTTCTTAAGGTTTTACTCGATCAACTAACTAATGACGCGAAGTTTTCTGGTCAAAAGATCACGATGCAACCAAATTACTGGTCAAGAGTGAAGTGCACAGAATAAGGAGAAGAAGAAAAAAAGAGAAGAGAAAATGAAGAAAACCAGAAAACCAGGACTGATCCTACTTTCCTTTCTTATAATCATCTATTCTACTCCTTCAATTTCAACCTAGAAAATGGAGTTTTACCTGAAAAAAAAGTTGCTTATCATTGAAAACTTATTGACTTTTATGTCTTCAGTTCTGGACATTTTGCTCATTACAATTAATTGTAATCTCTAGATCAAGTCTTCAGCTTTGTTCAAACTGCTATCAAACAAAATTTGATTTTCGGATAAAGATTTTTTCAGTTTCAATATTCAATCAATTTCAAGAGTAAATTGAAAAGTTGATTGCAATTGCTGGATGAGAGAAATTCATGTTTTGCATGAAACTTCATTTGATATTTAATTCGATGGAAGCTTATCTGTTTAATTGGGCAAAGTTTTTAATTTAAAGTCAATTTTCTAAGCTGTAATTGATCAGCTTGAAAAAATTAGTGATGGAATTGAAGATAATTATTGCGTTGATCAATTCATGGTAAATTGAGTTTTGAGCTTAATTGTACTCAAGGCTAATTATTTGCTTAAAAAGCAGTGAATAATTAAATAAAAAAAAACTAGTTTAAGTTGAATGAAATTTGAAACGAGAGAAAAATTGAGTTGCTAAAGCTGACCATTTCACTTGGAAAGCAAGACTTATCAAGATGTGACAAAATGATGAAAACTGTGGATCAACCTTTTCATGGATTTATCATCGTCAAGAAGGAAAACTGTAAACTGGGAAAATTTTTCAAGACAAATGATAACTATTTCAACAATTTAATGATCGTGAAATTTTGAATTTTACAAGGAAAACGATTTTCGATTTAGTCGACTTTTGCTGAATTTCCGATAAATGATTGATCGACAGTTTGCAATTGCATTTCTTGAATTCCTTAACCAATTCCTAATAGCAATTCAAAGTTTTGAACAAAAATGATTAATCAAAAGATAACCAATTTACAATTATTTACTCATTTCAAGTGATTAACCCAGTTTTGAGGCAAAAATTTGTTGAAATGATTGCAATCTTGAATTCAATGTCAATTGAAAATCTCATTGATTGTTAATTAAAACTGGAAATGTTTGAAAATGCAAATGCAAGAAAATGATGTTGGATGAGAAAAAAAAAGTTGAACAAACGATAATGATGTTGGCAGTAATGATGAGTTGAAGGTGATGATTATGATGATTTAGTGATGAAAATTGCACAGACACAGACTCAAACATGAGCAGTAATCCAATGGTTGAAACAAACAAAAAACAGATTCTTTGAGACAAGTTTTCACATTTGAATGATTCCAATGGCAATAAGGACAAATTGATGATCACTCGACACTGATTAGCAGAAAATGATGATCCAATGAATGCAATTAAAAGGTTGAAAAAAAGAGTATTTTGTCATTGACTCCATGACAGATGAACAACATGGTAAAATGAAACAATAAATCAACACAAATGCACTTGTAAGGTTCACTTGTCCAAGTGTTGCCAAAAGATATCAATTTCAAGTTGATTTTGCATTTTGCCTTTCAAAACATTTCCAATGTTGATCAACATTTATCATAACCAGAGATTGGAAACAAAAAGGTTTTTTGTAACAAACAGCAAACCTCGACATTTTTGTCATTTTGTTTTTTTCCTCATCTTTTTCATGCGTAAGTTTTTCAAGGTAAAAAATGATGGCTTTTTTTTTGTTCTCAGAGTTTTTTACTTCAAGATGAATGAAGGATTCAAAACGTAAGATTAGTCAACCATCAAAATGGCCATTTTGATAGTCAGTTTTGCTTTACTTTGATTTATTTTATCCTCTGGTTGATGATGTTAACAAAGCCTTGCTGGGCAAGGTAAGGTGCCGATGAAAATAGACAATCATGAGAGGCAACAAAAAAGAGAAGCAATCTTCAGTTTCCTTTCCTTTCTTCTTACCTTTACCATTACCCTCCACCTCCTCATCATTATCATCATCTTACTCTAATCTTTTCTTCTTTCTTAGTATTTTTTACAGTCAATTCCCTATCAACCTATGTAATGATAATAATAATGTTGTTTTTTCACTTTGTTATTGTTGTTGATGATGATGTTGAGGCTGAAAATAAGGCGTAATGATGATAATAACAGTTTACAGGCTTTGATTTGGGGTAAAAATAAATATCACTTGAACAGTTTTTTGATACAACCAATTGATGATTAGGAAGAAGAAGAAGAAGAGGAATTGTGAACAAAAAAGACGAGAAAACAATGGGAGGAGAAATGATGAAGATAAAGTGGATTAAGATGAAGATGAGAAAAGAGGGAAAACGATAACTTACTATTAAACTTGTGTCCATTGTCATCTTCAGTGATAACCAACGATATATAACCTGAAAGATATCATGAGAGCAACGAATTAGTTGAGAGTCAAAATGAGAAATGCCAATGGACAGGTAAAGAGAGGTAAAGAAGAGGTAACAAGAGAGATAACATGAAAATCTTTTCATCAACAGCATCATTTAGTTTCTCCTTTTGACGTTGATAATGTTCAAATCAGAATCATGATAATCATTGTTATCATCATCTATCTTGGTTACGACCATTAAGAAAAGGTTTCTGAGTGTTACATGGAAACTTGTTATCATCTACTTTTCTTGTTTTCTGTTTTTCTTTTTTTCTTCTTCTTCTTTCCATCAACAAATTTTCTTTTACTCTGGTCAAAATGTGTGTTCAATTCAGACAATTGAAGGAATAAAAGAATAATGATAATAGAATCAACAAAGATAGCAACATGAAAGGTTCACCTTTATCAGGGTAAAACTCCCATGCGATTAAGTGTAAAGGTTTTACTCTGTAAATTAATCTTGACCCTTTACTTTCATTTCTGTTGTTTTTCGTTCATTCATTCAGCTGTTAAGATATTCATGTTAATGGCTCGGTAAATCTTAATTTTCATTGAGAATCATCTATCAGAAGTACCATGTTGTTTGCTTGTTGATAATCATTTTCAACGAAAAGAGGTAATGTTATGTAAATGATTTTTGCGTGTTGCTCATTCCTATTCAATTGATTTGTAAAGATTGATTTTCGAGTTCAAATCTATTTCAGTTTTTTCTGAGTTGCAATTTTTTCTTGGCTTTTTCTTTCTTCTTCTCACGGTAATATTGAATTGAACAAAATGAGCAAAAATATGAATCAAAATTGAAAGGTAAATGATGGTGTAAATGATGATTGATTGTTAAAATAAACATATTAATGGTGGAAAGAAAAGAAGAGAAAATATTTTTTCTCGTTGCAATTGAGATATTTTACGATCTATTTTTTAACAGTCTTACCTGATGGCTCTGTAGTTACGGTTATATCGATAAATTGGCTCAATTCAGAGCCTGAAACACCGTTCTCGGAGTAAACGATGAAACGGTAAGTTGATGATGGATTAAGGCCTTGGATTGTTACTTTAGTTTCATTGATTGATTCCGATGAAGGCAGATAGGTTGTTGTTGATGGACACTGTTCACATTCAACTCGGTAAAGAGTATCATTACGTCCACCCAAATATTTTGGTGGTGACCAGGTAAGAAGCACACTAGATTGGTCAACATCTTTAATTGTTAAATTTTGAGGCGCTGATGGAGGTTCTGTTGGAGTTGAGAGTAAAAATTGAATCAATAACAAATATGAAAATGATTTTGACTGTTGTAAAAACTATCGATAATTGTTTGATTAATTTGCAAATTAAATATAAATTTAAACTTGAAACCATAAAAACTAGACAAACGCATAAATTTTTGGCTCAATCACTCTGCTTGTCTCATAATTTTTAATTAAATCTTTGAAAAGAGGACAAACTTTTGGCTCTTTTTTTGTATCCTACGCTTTTGGATTTATGAATACAAATTATTCCAACATGTATTATTTGATTTACAGGAAGCTAAGTATAACCTATACAATTAGTGAATATAGTTTCAGGTCAAAATCGTGCCAAAATGCTATAAATCAAAGACAAAGGTTGAACCAATGTTTTAAATATCGAACCAAAAATACATAGAAAAGGCAAAGTTGCATTTTGTGTAGACTTGTAAAGCCATTGGTAGTCGACTTTGAAATGTCTGCTCTTTCAGTTTTTCCCATTAAAATTGCAATAAACTGTTGAACAAACTAAGGTTTGCGATTAATCGTTACTATTGGTTGACTTTGCTATCAATTTTGAAAAACTGAAGGAATGTTGAAAATTTACTGTTGAAGTTGCGATGAAGGATTAACTTACGTGTACAGGGAAACCATTTAGGATCTTTAGATGCTCGATAGTAACCACGATCACAGCGACATTCAGTTGATCCACGATAAAGGGCAGTACTGTGAGTTGGACATGGTCCACATAATTCACTACCGGGAGAAGGTTTGAAAGTCCCTGGTGGACAAACTGTTGTGGATAAAGAGATGGAAGCGATTAGATTATCTATTGGAATAATCAATTGGACAAACTAATTGACTTAGTGGAGAGGAAAGTGAATTGAAGATAAAATACAATAAAATGGATTTGGTTCAATTTAATTTGATTGGATCAAGGAAAGGAGCCAGATAAGGTAAAAAGGTTTCACTCAATAAGGAGAGACTAAAATGAATGGGCAACCAAAAAAAGAGGTTCATCAATTGGTTGAAAGGAAAAGACAGAAAAGAAGAAGAAAAAACAAACCGAAAATGATGAAGAAGAAGATCCAAGAAGATAATAATGAACAAGAAATTGACGATAATGAGATGAAAATTGATCAAATTGAACTTTTGCTGATCAAATAAACTAAACACGCTGACTTAGGGCACTAACAAGTCTGAAAGGCTATTCTTTACTTTGATTCCTATGTTATTTATATGCATAAGTCTGTTAAAATACACAGAAAGTTTTTAATATTGATACAAGAAGAAGAAGCAAATTCAACAAAAACAAGAGATTGTAATAGTAAACCTTTTTGGTCTCTCTCTTTGTGCAAGTTTGCCAAACCTTGACCCTAAGGTCAATTAAATGCTGGTAAAAAGTTGAGCCTCAAGAAGGGAACCCAAAAAGTTGAGTCAATTAAAGTGTCTTCATGTTAAGTAAACAAGTAAACTCAGTTATTTATTTATCTTAATGTGACCATTCAACTGAAAACATTGAGAATATAGTTTTGTATTCAATGTTTATAGTTTTAGGATTTTTTCTTGTTCTTCATCAGAATTTATTTTCTTCTTCTTCTTCCTTTGCTTTTACTGGTCATTCTGCATTTTGATAACCCTTGAACCAGATCTTATCATGATTATGTATCACACATGGTCAATGGTAGTTAATATAATGATTTATAATAATATATAATGCAATAGATAAAATATTAGTTTCAAGAAAAAGAGAGAAAACTCTGAAAATGTTGAATATGAGACTATAATGTTGGTCAATAATAAACAACGAATGTTGTTCGTGCTTATTTAATGTTTTTTTTGCTTTTCCCGCCGAAAAGAGAAAAGGCAAGAGAGAAGAAAATAAGTTCATTTCGATTGAATAAATTATTATATCAAGAGTAAATGTAATAAATATAATGATAATAGTAATCAAAAGATATAAAGAAAAAGAAACATGATGATATTCATTTTTATCATGGCTCCTCTAAGATATCATTATTGAGAAATAAGTGGTATTGAGTATAATAATCATGGAAACCTACTGAATAACTTGTTATCCTTGGTTCAACATTGAACCCAGCTATACATTATTAATTGTACAAAAGAGAGAAATCCAAATTGAATTAATCAATCAGAGTGATACAAAAATGAATAGCATTAAGGATCAACAATAATTTACAATGTTACTTCCAAGAGAAATTAATTTTTCTCAATAAAATCTGCTCTCAATGAATCGATACAAATTGGTCAATGGTCAATCTCAATGAAATGCTTAGAAATGGTTATTTCATGAAAACAAATAAGAAACCAGAAACAATAATTAATCTGAAAACATTTTCAAGACTCAAGACGTTAAGAGACTCAAAGGTTGTCGCTCAAAAGTTGCTTTGATGCAGAGTTAACAGTTGGTCGTTTCAAGTCATTTCAACTTTTCCGATTCGAAACGGTTAATTTTCACTCTTTAAATCCTATTAGTTTTGAATCAGCAGCTTAACTAATTAGCAAAGATTGTTTAGAGAATAGAGAAAGGTCGCTCTTTAAGGTAAACTTGATTCTTGATGTAAACCTGACATTTGACGAGGTTGACTTTCCTTGATTACAATGGGTTTAACTAGTAAAGATATATTGGGATTGATGGTAAAGGTTTGGACAGGTGAAATGAACAATGGTAATGCTCATGTAAATTACCTTGACAAGATTGTCCCAAAGGTTCATAGCCTGGCATGCATTCACAGCCTCCTGAGGGAAGGGTCCAGTTACCATCACCTTTACAGAGTAATCTTGGCTTTTCAATTTCAACGGCATTTGGAACACAAGTTCCCTCGGCGGGTACAATGGCAGTTAACTCTTTGCCCGTTGGGGTTGATGAAAAGTGAGCAAAGTTGGTTGTTATATTGGGACAGGCAACGTAAAAAATTTTAATCGCCATTAGTGAAAGGCAAGCTCCTTGATCACGGAAGGCAAAGTAAACTCCTTTTTTACTGACGGGTATACTTCGTACCTCAGTATTTATGATGGTCTGTAAGCAAAAGAAAAAGAGAAAAGAAAAAAATTATTTAAATGAATAAAATGTACCAAATGAATGACCAAACATCATGTCATGATGCAAGAAGAAAAAAAACTTTAATCAATCAACCTTTTCTGTTGTATTTTTAGCAGTGGTTCTTATTTTCTGTTGCATTGACATGGTTTTTTTTGTCATTATGAATTTTCATCTTTTTCATGTCAGTGATCACAGTAATGATCAATGACAGACTTTAATCTAATTTGGTTAAACTTACCTCACTATTTGATGTAAATCGTCCTTCATCGGCAGCTATTCTGTCGATTAATTTGTACGATTCAGGTTCCCATGGCGGTGGATCTTGTTCCTTTGCTGAATCAAATTCATGATAAAGGAGGGAAAAAGTCTCTTTACACGATAATGCCATTCCTGGGAATAGATTACAGTCTCTCATTGAGAATTTAATCTCAATGTAAATCCTATTGGCATCATGTCTTTCAATGAATGGCGTCCAAAGCCAATTATTTACATTTTTATAAGCTACATCACAGACTACATAAGATCTCCAGTTGATACCTCTTTCAAAATTGGTGAAACTTTCTTCAACCCATCCAGGTGTTTTTGATTGAGGTCCATAAGGATATCTAGTCCAGTCTAATGAGCTTTCCCTTGTAGTGTCAAGAAGAACCACTGATGTTTTTTGAGCACAAATGTAAACACCGAAATGATGGATAATTAAAAATAATACAATAATCCAAAATGGTTCACAATAACAAAACTTGACTGTTGGTTGCATATTTATAGTCACTAGGATCCATCATATTTTAAACAACATCCAACATAAAACCAAAATGAAGGACTAACAACCAGACTGAAAGAAACATGAGCCAACAACAGTCTCTACTCATGCCACGTAAGTGAGTAGAGAGGGAAGATACAAAGAGAAAAGTTACAGTTACTCCATCTATCCCCAACTGCACCAACCAAACAGTAACAAGAGCAACTCTTGTCATTTCACCAAAACTCAATCATTTAACAGTTTAATTACCTTTCTCAGTTCAATTGAAACCTGAACAAAAAAAAAGACTCGAATACACTTGAACCCTCAACACATCTAAATCAGAAAAGTATCAAAAAAGAACCAAAAAAGAACCAAAAAAACATCAGATTTTGGGTTGAAAAGCAATTTAAATTTGCTTCACCTTTTTGTAAAAATAAATATTCCTTGAGATTTAACCATTTGTTGGTCAAACACAAAGATTTATGAAAATTGAAAATTTTGCATTTTCGTCTTTTCTTCGATCAAATGTTCGCTCAATTTGAGTTTATTAGCTAATAAAGACTTAGTGATTATGCATGAAACGATGAATTGAGTGAGATTTGCAAAATTGTAAAAAAGATCAATGAATAAAAATGAATCTCTTTTTTGTGCAAATGATGAAGTACAAAGAGAGAAGCTAAAGATTTATCAGGTAAATAGGAAGAAAAAAGGTGAACAAAGAAAGTAAAAGAAATGAAGAAGAGATGAAGAGATGATGAAGAGATGAAGAAGAAAAGTTTGAAGGGAAGAGAAAAAAAAATGTGTGCATTATTGGTGTAGGAATGTTTAGTTAAGCCATTTTTTTCTCATTCACTTTCCATTGATTATTTATAAAGAGTTGAATGAAACCTTTTCATGCTTATACAATTGAACTGCATTAATATTGGGTTTAAACTGTTCATCGGAAAAAAAAGTAATGTTAGAAGTGGATGAGAAAAGAAAGGAAAGAGAAATGGTGAGAATAATGATGATGAGAAGGGATCGAGTGATGATGAACAAAGCTAAAGACTAAATGATGGCGAAAACAAATTGTCAAAATTTTATGACAACTTGATCGTCAAGTTAACTTATGTTGTGAGCATTCTTGATGGAGTAAAAAAAAGATGAGAAATTTGTGACATCAGGAGAAACAAAGAGAAAGAAGATGAAGATGAAGAATGATGAGATTTCAAGTTATATTTCAGATTTATCCTTATTACACGGTCCAATGTTAATCATTACACGGACCGTTGACGCCATTGTTTGATCAAATCAAAGTCTTATTGGAATCACATTGAATATTTTGGACATTTTTTCATTTCTCTTTTCATAATGTTTCTCTCTGTAATTTTGATGTTCATTATTCGATATCAATCTTAATGGGAAATGATTATTGTACAAATGTTTGTTGATGAACAAAAGCTGGAAAAGATTTGAACTTTTTAGGCCTTCATTCAGATTGGAAGGATCATTAGTTTAGATTGAAAGTGAGATTGAAAAGTGTTTAGTCGATGAGGGAAAGAAACGAATATTGAAATTTCTCCTTTTTTTTTGTTGCTGTTTTGTGTTTGCTCTTGTTGGCCATTCTCAACACGAACAAGATTCATTGGAGGATGAATGAGTGAAGATGATGAAGATAAAGAGAATTATGTTGAGAAGAGAAACTTAATAATCATGGGATTCGGTGAATGATAAATAGGTAAAGAAAACGGTAATTCCAATTTGGATTTTTCATAAGATGAATGGAACAAGATTAAGTTTGGCTAAATTAGGGATTCGGATCATTTCAAGTTGATCATTTGATGAAAGAAGAGTAAAAAAAGGGAAGAAAATGATGAAAATGTTTTTTTGTTGTTTTTCACCGATTTTCCTCTTCTTCATCACCTTCTTGTTCAGGTATTAAAAGTGAAGCTAAGAAGGCGCTAGGGAAATGTTGCAAGGAAGGAGGAACAGAGATGATTTGAATTAGCTTTTGGTGATGAGCTAAATCACATTTCAATTTATCATCAATTCAGTTAATTTATTGTTCAACTTGAAACTGCTTTTAACGAGAAGAACTGAGAAGAAGATGAAGAAATGATATTAACTAAAAGTAACCCGAAAGCTGGTAATGGATGCATCCTAATAAAGAGTGATGTTGATGCTCTATTAGCATTATTATTAATAATATCATTAAAATTGTAATTTTTCTTGTTCTTCATTTGATTAGCTTTGTGTTGGGAATGATTGATACAAATAGAGTTTTTGAGGAGAGAAAATTTTCTTCTTCATCCAATTTATGATTCAAATTGAGTCGGTAATTGGTAAAAGTGAAAGGATTGTTGAGTTTCTCGGTTAAAACCTTTTCTTTTGTTGGGTCAAGATGGTCAAAGAAAGTATCTTTACCCTTGTAAAAACAACTGGCAAAAGTTGATCAACAAAAACCTGGTTTTCCTCTTTCAATAGGTTCCACTGAAAATTACCTTTTATAATTGTTTCTGGAACTAATTGTGTTTGCAAATGATTAGTTTAATTATTGGTTGAAAGGTTTGCTCATTTTTCCCATGATTTTCAGTTTTCTCTTTGAAGCTGATTTGGTGATGTAAGGGTGACCAATGGACTTGGAAACTTGTGCTTCTCTTGTTGACCAAAAATGTCTTAAGAAATGAATTTATGCTCATCATTTCATGCATTTTTATTGATTTGTTTAACTTGATTGAATGGAAAAGCTGAATCATTTAGAAAATTATTTTTCAAGTTTTTCTTTTTTTTTGGAAACATGAATTTCGATTGACAATGAATGTGAAATTGGTGTTTAAAGGATAGTCAAAGGGAGTTGGCACAAAAGGCCAATTATTAATGGTTAACCTATTCAAGTCTGGCGACTGTAAACCCGTTTTCCTTTGATCGAGTTGTCTTCGTATTTTTAAAGTCAAACGTCATTGTCAAGGTTTACTTGAGCACAAGCTATTGTGTTTCATGTGTTTGACCGTAAATTGATAATCAATTGATTGGAGTAACCTTAAACTTAACCTTAATTGGGAGTAAAATTTTTCAATTGCAATCATTTGTCAAATGTAATCAATTATAACCTAAAATTTGGCTTCATTTTTGTGTGTTCATTCATAAAACGGAAATGGATCCATTTTTAAACCAGCAAAATGGTTTTTACCGTTATTTGAGCTTGGCTTTTTTGTTTTGCTTCAATTGTTGAATCTTTTGTCCTTCAACTTTACTCTAATAGTATCTATTAGGATGAAAAAAAGTGCTCAAGGAAACAAGTTGAAACTGAGTGTTTTGACCAAAAGTTATGATTTGAAGACGATGAGGTGAAGGAGGAGGAATTACTATAAGATGGAAAGGGAAGAGAGGGAAGAGAAGAGGAAGAAAAGGTCAAGGAAATAATTAGAAGTGACTCTGAATCACTCTGTAATTGGATAGCTTCTGGTGGTCCAATTGTAATTGCTTAAATGAGTGAAAAGATGTTGATAAATTTTTCAACGTTAGGGGATAACAAACGACAACAACAAACGTATGATTTAACTGTTTTAATTGTAAAACTTATAGTAAGCTGTTGGTTATAGAAGAGAGGAAAAAAAGGAAGAAGATGATGGAGAAGGCGAACATGATGGTTATGATGATGGTGATGATGACGAGGTTAAGGATGATGAGGCTACTGTTGATGCTACTGATGAGTATTGAGTAGGCTTTGGTAAACCCAAGTTGGTTATCATTGCCAAGAATCAGCTCTGTTAGTTTACAAAATAAAGGTTACTCTGGAAAAAGCTAATGGATATAGATTGCTGTGTCAGTGAAAATGAGACACTGGATGATGAGAAGATGAGAGAAAGGAAAATGTGAGAAAAAAAAGTGAATGATGAAAGAGAAGAGAAAGACTCTCGCAAAGGATGTTGTAGGTAGAAGATGATCAAGACCATCTAATGAGAAGTGATGGAAATGATGATGAAGATGAGGATGACAAAGATGATAAAGAAAAAGAAGACAAAAATCAAGAAAACGAAGAAAATTAAGAGAATGGAGAAAATGATGAAAATGATGAAAATGATGAGGATGAGGATGAGAAGGATGAGAATGCCCTCGAAGAGGAAAGATTTTGATTGTTATTTTTTCATCTTTGACTGTTTATCATCAATTGATTAAAATATTTGGTGAATAATAACCAGAGACAAATTGTCATTTATCTGAGTCATTTATCAATAAATGTGTTGTTCATCAATCACAACGGAATCAGCATTCTTTGATCAAACTTTTATTATTAACCTTCATTGACTGAACAGTAATAACTTGACCAATAAATTAAATAAATGCCGAGAAATAAACTAATATTTTTGACCCTTTTTCTCTCTCTATCCGACACTGGCCAGTTAAATATGTTGGACATAATTTATTGATCTAATAAAAGGTTTATTAGTTTAATAGGGAAAAGGAGACCAAATTTACTGTAAATGGATACCAAAAGGCCAATGAAACACTTAAATAAATTCAACAGTAACATTGAAAATTGAAAATCCAAATCGGAAAAAAATCAATTCTCCAAATTGAAAAGCAACAAGCTAATCATGAAAATGAAGGAAAAATGTTCAAATTGAATGTATATTGATACTTAAAGGGTAAATAAAAGGAAAGGAAGCAACAAAGGTGTCAACAAGAGTTTCATTTGATTTTCATTTGAAAAAATTTGAAACCAATTTGGAAGAAGAAGAAAAGTCTTCTCAAGTTTCGTTTATTTGTGAAAACTGTTTACTGACCATTGAATTGACTGTGAACAATTTATTGAAGCAAACAGCATTAAAGGATTTACAATAATATTTAGCGTCCATTGAAACGCAAAATTGCATTATTAATGATGATATAAAAGTAGCCAATGGTCGATGCCAGGAAAAAAACACAAGCAACAAAAGGCTAACATTTAAACATGAATACAAATGAATGAGACAATATGAAAAGGAAAAAAAAGGTTAACATGTTAAATAGATTGAAAAAGAAACTTTTTTTTTCGGTCAATTTATTTGTTTCCTTTTTTCTTCTTTCACTGGACAATGGCAACTTGTCCATAGTTTACTTGGTTTACTCATTTTGTGACTCGAATGACCAAGGAAAGAAAAGTGTAAACAGTGAAAATAAAGGTTAAATAGCTTGAGCCTTGTCATCAAAGTCCAGGTGGATTCCGATTTCAATTGATTTAGAGGGTCAAATAAATATGTCCACTTATCTTATATTTCGTCTTCCTTTGGCAAGAAAAGATAATTTTCTTGTTCTGCCCAAAGGTAATTTTACGTTTTTCCTTGCCTTGTTTAGGTCGACCGCTTTCCGTGAGGCTTTTATGAGAGGGCCAATTGAGTCGAGATGACCGTCTCTGCACTTGGTTTTTACCTTTAATCTTTTAACAGCCGTAAAGTGAAAGGAAACTGTTGGTTGAAAAAAAATATTGATAAACATCGTCAATCAGTTGCTCTCTTCAACTTTATTCAAAGTTGATCAGATAAACTATTGAGAATTGGTAATTATGTGAAGAGCCATTGAATAATGAAAAGTCAAGATCAAGTGATTCATTTAAATGATTATTGGACAATTGGACAATTGGATACAATCCAATTAATAATTTGAAAGGATTGCTTCAATCGTCATTCGTCTTTAGTCATTTCTGGGTTCTTTCAAGAGCAAAACATTCAATGGATTTACATTTAAAACTTCAAGTTTAATGTCATTTTCAACTAGACAAGTTGACTTACCTTGACGACATTTGATTTTGATTTAAGATTAAAATGACAAGAATAACATTATTTTATCGGCTAGCTGCTCAAGTTCAGGTTCAAAGATTGAATTGGAAAGAAGATTCAATTTAGTCGAAAGTCAAATCAATGATCAGCTTTGAATTAGTATTGAGTTGAGCTTTGGAGGTTTTACTTGGCAGCTTCAGTGTTTTCAGTTTACTGTTTCACCTGATTAGTGTAAGGCTTGACATAAGGCCTTGTTGGCTTTGGATTGGTTACAAAGTAGCAAAAGTTTGTGAAAAGTCAGTCTGTTTTTGTTTGTTTTTTTGACCAACTTTTTTAAGTTAAGCCTATTTGCAATGTAAATTGACTGCAAGATGGTTTGATTCTTGGTGGTAATGTTATGGGTAGGACCAGTAGACATCGGCTAACGAGGTAGCCTCGTAAGAACCATTTTAACCAAACTAGTAATTTTGACTTTTGTTTATTTTGACATTTCAACTCCAACCTATTCCACCGTCAATGACAGTAATGATAATGTTGGTTACATTTGTCTAAATTCAAACAAAAGGACTTATTACGGGTCAAAGTTTATCATGGAAAGCCAACCTAAATTATGGTCTTATCAAAAGTGGACCATCGCAACGGTTTAATTATTTTTCCAGTTAAATTGAAAACTCGGACAAAATACCAAAAACTCCAAAACAGACACAAACTTAAAGATACTCTTGAAGTCCTAGACAAAATTGAGGAAAACCAAAGTTGCGAAGAGACCAAAGATTTTGAGCTAAAAAGTACTTTTTTCGTTCTTTTATCACAAAATAAACTTCCATTTCTCACGATTGAGATTGAAATCGTGAGGAAGTTTCAGAACAGTGATTTAAAGTCTTGAGTTTTGTCAGAAACTTTTGTCTTTTAGTTTTCTCAGTTTATGAGAAAAGTTTGAGTCAGTTTCAAGTTTGACTTTATTAGCCAATAAAGAGTACAATAATTACTGGAAAAACGATAAACGGCAAAATCAGATTCAATAAAAAGTCGAAAATTTTGATTCCAAGATTTCTCATGTTGAAATGAGAAAATGAGAGAATGGAAAAAAAATGCTCAGAACCAATCGTAAAGTGAAAAAGAAACGATCAATTGGCAATCATTTTTCAATCATTTTTCAAAGCTCTTCAAATTAATGTTACTTTCAAGTTGTTTGTAGATTAAGAGATTGTCGGAAAGCGACTTCAATAGACTTGAGGTTGATCCCAATTTAGTTGAAATGGCCAACTTGTTCAAGCAAAAAGTCAACCTTGCTCATCTCAACCCACAGGGTTTCTTTTTTTCTCTTTAAATAATTTTCTTTTTTCTACTTTTTTAACAAATTTTTGTGGTTCGCAACAAGATTGATAGAGCAAGAAGATGAGCACAAAAAAAGATAAGTTACAGTAAAAGCTGAATGAGCCTGAAAAATGTAAAACAAGGATTTGAAGGGAAACGAAAACGTTGCAAACGAAAAATTGGATCAAAATTTTTTTCTCTTTTTTCTAGTCCAATCTCTTGATCCTTCTCACTCTTGCACTTGAGTTACGATGAAAATTTCAACCTTTTCTGGTCAAACATATTTCCATTCATAATTAACCTTCAATCGAGTTGATTAATCACATCTTCAGGTTGACATGAGAAGCTAAAATTGAAATTTGAAACATGAAATTTAAAAGAAAAGTTTGATTCTTCAAAAAGTGATTTAAATTTAGATTCGACCATTTGGTTCAACTTTACCCATTCTTGACCCTTTTACCTCTAATGTCCAATTGAATCCTCTCAACTCGACTCATATTCTTGGTCAACACTGAAAATCATTTCATTTGGATCAATCATTTTCAATTGCAATTCACTAAAGAGAAAAATATTGCTCATGAAAAAGTCGTTTACTGAATGTTGACCAAACGAAGGGAAAAAGCTTAATAAGTGTCAAGAAAAGTTGAATCCAATTGATCAATTGATTAGAAGACTTTTTCCTTATAACAGTTAATCACAATTCAAATATTGCATTCAATATCAAATTGAATCTCAATCTTGAACATGAAAAGTTTAACCAAACAATAAGTTCAATATTAATCTTGGAAATTTCTTCGCTTCTCCCGATTCCATGTCGTAGTCTAATTGATTGATTATCATGAAACAAGGACAAAAATGGAAAAGAAGAAGAAAAAATGAAAACAAAAATATCTCATGGATCATTAATCAGTGGAAAATGCGTTTCAAACATTCATGGAAACTGATCATTTCTCTCGTTACAATTTAATTAAAAAAAAGTAATTCAACTTTGATTTGCAAATTTCATTCTCTCTCTCAAATCAATTTATCAGATGTGAATTTATCCAGAGCTTAGAGTTAATTAATTTGGATAAGATTAAGAAGGGAAAAGATTGAAATTGAAAAATGTGAAAAAGATGAAACTTCTCAGGTAACAAGGTAAGTTGAGGATAAAGATGAAGTTACTTTGCGTGTTTCCTTGTCACTTAATATTTTTGTTTTTGCTCTTCTTCTTCTTCCAAATCCTTATTAAATGTAATAACTGAACTCACAGATAATCACTTTATTTGCAAGTTAAACTGATTCCTATTTTCAAGTCTCAAATTGCTCAGCTTAAAACAAATATCAATTTCTTAACAACTAATCTTTCCTGATTATATATGATTAAGGGAACAATTAACTTGTAAAAAGGAAAGAAACGAAAAGTTCTTCATTCAATCATGAAATAGAAATGAATAAATCTAATTTTAAACTTCACTCCAATAAAATGAACATTCAATGAACTGTTTTGCAAGTTGAAATCATTTAATCAATCAAATAGTCGAAATAAAATGAAATGTCTTTTGAAGATAATTTGATTTGGAACATTTTTTGACGATTTTTTCGAAAACTTTTTTCCGAAGTTCGAGCTATTGATGAATCGAATCAGTTTCAGAGAAATTTTTCGAACCTTGAAGTTCGAATACAAATTGAATGATTTCAATATTCATTTACTTTAAACAGTCTGACAGCTTTCCATGAAGTTCATTCATGTGATGCTTTGAAATTCATTTATGTGTTTCATGGAAAAGAAAATATTTACTCTTTTCCAATGGAAATTTTGTTCAGAATTTTCATGAAAAGTTTCGAAGTCTTTTGTTTTTGGAATGAAAATTATTGACAAACTTTTTCAAAGTATCTTTAAGAGGCTCGATTTGGCGACATTAGGAAATATTAAAATGCAAAAACAAAGTCTTTTCCAGTTTCCCTTTTCAACCTTTTTCTCGATTCAAAGGAACATCTGAATTTCCATGAATTCACCAAATAAACCTTTAAGCTAGTCTTGCAATTTGTATGATTAAATTATCGATTGCAAGTTAAACTATTATTCTGTTGAAATCTATTTGGAAAGTTTTCTTTTCTTCCTCTTCTTTCCCTTTACATTCCTTCAATAATCATTATAAATGACTTTGAAATCAACTGAATTGAATGATATTATTAACGTTTCTTTTCGTTGGTGAACATGATGAGAATAAAAATACTGTCAATGTGACGAATGGTTAAATATTTGGAGAATGAAATTGAGAAAAGGCGAACAGAAGATAAGGTGAAAATAAATATAAAACTAATAGAAAATAAAGAAATATCATGAAACCATTTTTAGGTGAAAAGAGAAGAGAAAAGGTGAAAAAAGAACTGAACTTTGATAACTTACTTTTCCTGACAAAACCTTTTCCTTTTCCTTTTACCTTTTTTCCTCCCACTCCAACTGTTCATGGATTAATCGATCCACAAACTCTTCATTCACCAAAAATTCCCAGTTGAATTCAGTTATCAATATCTGTTTTCAGAGAACAAAAAATTCGAAAAAACAAAACAAAAGAAGAAGCGAACAAAATCAAAAACAAAAGGTGAATAAAGAAGTTTCATTCCAATTCCCTGATCAATATCGTGTTCATCTTTTCCAACCATATTTAATCAACTCAATCATTGCTCAGTTTCACAGGGAATATCAGTCAACAGATAGAGTGCAACAAATGACAGAAACAAAAGTTCTTGTTGAGCCACTTAATTAACCAATGAAATTGCCAGGCAAATTACCTGAAACTGAATGAAGGAATGTAAAGTTGAAAACAAAAAGGTAAACCACAAAATCTTTGTGTGTGGCCAATCATCATTACAATAATCATTGAAGTTATCATTAGAAAGCATTACAATCTCATTAACAATTTAACAACCAAATGCAAAAGTTTTTTTTTTCCATTTTTTTGGCTTTTCTTTTGTTTCCCTTCTCAACTCATTGGTGCATTACAAGACTAATGTTTTCCAATGGAACCAAAAATATGAATTTTCATTTCATTTCTCAACCATTATTATTATCTAATCATTGTTGGGATGAAAAGAAGAGGAAAATACGTTTCTATTGTTAACAATTGAATTATGTTGAAGATGAAGGCAAACTAAAGGTTGCTCATCAAGATTGCATGGAAAATGTGATCAGATGAAACAGCTTGAACTTTCTTTTAATTAATTAGCTAATAACTATCAGTGTTATCATTAGTTGCAATCCAGCCCATCGATTGTGTGTGAAAAAAGAACAAGAAAATTGGCAAATTAATCATAATTCAACTGGTAATTATCGACTTTTCCTTAACCTTATTCTGTTAGTTCTGATCAATTTTACTCGGAATTTTGCTTTTCTCATTCAAACTCATTTTCATTACTTTAACAGTTTGAAATAGAATCTTGAACTTTTTGCTTTTTGTTCTGAAACAGATTCTGAAATATTAATATTATTTATGAACTGTGAAAGTGAAAGAAAATAAAAGAAGTTTTCAGATTTTGAATGAAAGTTTAATACAATGTGTAATTTTTGTGAATTCGAATTTTCGATCTTCGACTTTCGACAAGCTTTTAGAAAAAGAGTTTCATCAATTTTGCAAATTTTTAGGATTCGATTTTTCAATGCAAAGCGATATTCTGAAGAAGAGAAAGTTCGTGAAAATTAGAAATTCTGTAAATTGAAAAATGAAAATCTGAAAAGAAAAAGAATTTTCTAAACTTGGAATTTTTGAAAAAAGCGAAATTTCAAAGGTTCCAAATTAAAACCACTAAGCTTGAAACTTTTCCGATTTTTCAGTGAAAAAATAAAGTTCTGAAAAAAAAGAATTTCCGAGTTTTTTGGAAAATCAAAAACCCTGGAAATTGAGAAATGAAAATTTGAAAAGAAATAAAACTTGGAATTGATTTTGCAGAAAAATCATGAAATTCTGCAAAATGAGCTTAAAAGCGTTTTTCATGAGATGGATTTCGAGATGAACAAAAATTGATGAATTTGAATAATCAGAATTTTTCTATATTCAACTCATGTTGTTCGTGTTGAAAGCGAAGTTATCTGATCTTGTAACATTTCGAGTTGTCGAGTTTATTAAAGCTCTTAAAAAATGAGCGATGATTACAAGTTAAACATGAAAAATAATCTCGACAAATGTGAAACAAAAAAAGATTTATAAACATCTTTAGTTGTCATTATCTCATGTTGTGTTCACCTAATTCAACGTTTTTAATACAATTATCGGTGTAATGATGATAACATTTTTTTCTTCCTTTCACTATTCATTTGCTCATCATTTTGATCATCATGAGTCTCTTCAAATCAACTCTTTTCCATTGGAACATTTTCCTTTTTTTAATTCAACCTGCAAAATGATTTATGTTCACTTGTCACGTGATGATTCTGATAAATTATCATGAAAGTTTCATGTTTCCAAATCCATGTTGGA
Source organism: Tetranychus urticae (assembly GCF_039701765.1). Classification (NCBI taxonomy): domain Eukaryota; kingdom Metazoa; phylum Arthropoda; class Arachnida; order Trombidiformes; family Tetranychidae; genus Tetranychus; species Tetranychus urticae. Next base: position 13,844,934 of record NC_142958.1, on the reverse strand, counting down.
TATTTTCATTTCTCTTTTTTCCTTAACAAATGACCTTTTAAACCTTTACCTTTCACAGTGACACATGAAGAAACAATTTGATTCATTTAATTCCTATTTTCGTTACCATGAAGATAAAGAAATGAGCAAAAAATAGAGAAGAAAAAAAATTCAACGAAGAAATCTCAACTTGAATAACGATTTTTAAAGACTTTTTGTTTTCCCCTGAAAATGGCCCAAAACTAAGATAATCAAGTCACGTGAGTTTACCTTTTCAGTTCAATTATCCTGCAAGTTGATGGCGAGTTCCAAGACTATTAAAAGATGATTAAAAGGTTAAAAAGAAAAGGAAAATTATTCAGGAAAAAAAAAGTTCTGAATGTTTACCAAAAGACTTGTGATTGTTGTTGAAGTTAGTTGAGATTAAAGGAGAAATGATTTTTCCAAGATGAACCTGGATGAGGAAACGCCATCTATGGAAGATTCATGATGAGAATGAAAGTTAAATGATGATAATGATGAAGATAATGTTGATGGTGAAATGGATGATCAGGTTGGAGGATAAATGGCTGGAGGGTTTAAACAGGTAAGAGAAAGAAAAGTTTTTTTGTGGAGTTTTAATGAGAAGACCAAATAAAGGTGAAGTCAATGGTGATGATGAAGATGATGGTGAGAGAGCAATTGGTTACATCAAGTGATTTACTTGTTTGTATCCTGTTCTCATGGAGTCTTCCTCCCTTATCATCTTTCATCATCATCTGTGAGCAAGCAGAAGAAGAAGATAAAAAAAAGCAAAGTCCAGGTTATCTTTACTTTATCACCAAACATCTTTAACAAAATAATGTTACATTTGACTGATGAAGCTCCTCTTTCAAGGTGGGTTAAACACGCTTGCCTTGACTTTACCTTGATCAAGGCAACGAGGTTCAATTTTAGAGTGAGAGAAAAGGAAAAGGTTGCCAGGTAAGAAGAGAGCCAACAAGGTAAAGAGAGAAATGATGAAAAAAGGTATTTCTTCTTCTTCTTCTTCTTCTTCTTCTTCTTCTTCTTCTTCTTCTTCTTCTTCTTCTGTTGTTAACAAAGCCCACGGGAGCCTGCAAGGTCATGCTAAGGTTGACCACAGGAGGGTTCTCTGTGTATTTAAGGGAACATGATGATGATGATGATTATGATGGAGGCCTTTAAAAGGTAAACAATTGTGAAGAAAAAGGTTAGAAGAAAAATTAGAGTAACAAAGAATCTCAAATAACTATTCTTGCTTCATGAGAATCAGGTTGACGATAACTAGTTTGCTATGAAAAATGTAAAGGTAAAAACTCATATTACTCAGTGCTTTTCATTTTCAACTGAAACATTGTTAACAATTTTTCTTCTCTCAATCACTTTTTCACCACTTTCATCTTCTTCTTCCTCATTATCATCCTTAAAATCATTCATCAGGTAACATCTCAAGGTGTTAACATTTCATTTTTCGCCCGTTTTTCATCTTCTCTTTACCATTTTATCAACAAAAGTCTTTTTCTTTGCAACAATTAAATCAACATTTGACTTACCTTTGAAAGGTAAAAGAAAACTAGAAAATCGTGTTTTTTGCTCTTCTTTTTGATTAACTGTGAAAATGAATTGAACAACATTTTTCAGTCAATTTTGTTATTCAATTTTTTTGCTCTTCATAAGATTGATAATGATTGAAAGAAGCTCATTTGGCTTCATGAGTGGAACCAATGAAATGGTTTATTAAAAGTAGTTCAAATAATCGGCAACGGTTCATGATGAAAATTATATTAATGATGTTTAAATTATACGTTAATCATTTTACAATTAATCAATCAGGAAGAGAAGAAGAAGAAATATTGAGAAGTTTTTTTTTTCTTCTCCAAAGTTGAAGTCTTGAGCCCTGAAGGCTTTTGAAATATTTTAATATTTATAAACTCATGTTTTCCATTGCTAATCAAGTGAAAACTTCTTTACCTTTTTAATCAGATGCTGAGTTTTGTTTCAATGTTTTTGCGAAGAGGTAACCCAATGTGTAACAATTATCATGATAATCATGATAATGATCAACATTGACATTGATTGACGAAGATTAAATGCCAGATGAATGACCGATCAACTTTCGTTGTTTTTCAATCCAATAAGAAACTAATTAATATTTAGAATTGAACATTTTGAGAACAACACTCTCATGAGATTACATGGTAAGTCTTTTAGTTGAACAAAAGTTTAATCATTGAAACACAATTTTTTATTCTTTTCTCTTTTACCTGTTTTTTCGTCAATTTGGTTCAATTTTTGTTCCTCCAATTGTGTATTCTTGTTTTGTCAAATGTAATGTTAGTAGAGAGGCGAACCTTGGTCTTGAGTTTTGCTTTGACGTTCAATTGGCATCATTATTTTGCATAGTCATTTCGGTAAATTGATTATACCTTTATTGTGGCCTTAGTGGACTAAGTCCGGTTTATGATGATTGAGGGAACTGACTTACTGAGCCAAACTGTGCAAGTCATTGATCAGCTTGTATGGGCAAGGAAAGACTCATTTCATGTGACTATCTTTTACCGACCAATTTTCCGATTCAACAGATTCAGTTGATGGCTTGCAGGGAATGAGGTTGTCTCGGTTCAGATCAGTTAACCATTCAGCTTCTTAAGTGTCAAAATAACTTGATCAAATTTCGCTGGTTTTAACCTTTTTTTTGATTACCTGTCTCTCAAATGGTCAGAGTTTTTCAAGGTAAGAATATTGCGATCCGAATGAAAAGTTATCGGCTTTTCTCAATGGCTTGAAAAATGATACAATCGGTGAAATAAATTCCCTCATTTTGGAGAGTTTTCCAAATGCATTTCGCAATCGACTCGAAAGGTGAAAGTTTTCTTTCTGAACATTGAAAGCGATGAACAGAAAACTATTTGAAACAGTCGCTGCAAATGTCTAAGCTTTTGACTCTGTAATGACGAAATTTCGACCGATTTCAAACTGTTAAACCCGAGAAAAACATTGATTCAAAAGCATTATAAAACAAGATGAACTGAAAGTTACAATGTAAGCTTAAATAAGCTTAGAAATTCAATTTGCAAAAATTGATCGAGAAAGGTGGATTTGAGTGAATCTATGGCTGAATCAAGCTGACTAATCAAATCAAATTGAGAGTGCATACATTAGCGACTCTTTGTTTAGCTCAAACAGCCAACTCGGGCTTACTTTTTCATTGTATTTTCAAGTTTTTGTATAATTCACTAATTTTTATTTCCTTTGCTTTTTCCTCTGTTTTTTAGCATTCGGAGCATAATGTTTACATCAATAGCTCTATACACTGTTTGGTAAGTCAACTTCAACATGAATCTTTAACTGTTAAGTTAATGAAGATAGTTGAGTCGACTTCGTGTTCAGCATTCACAAGCGGACTCTCGACCACGACTCATTGAAAGTTAATTACTGAGCACAAAAAAAATTCAATCCAAATCAGAAAGACTTAAATCATCAAGGAACTAACCATCGCCGAGATAAAATCAAATCTGGTTCTACAACTGAACAAAATGTAATCGAAGTTTGAAATTTCAAAGCGATTCTATCAAACAACTGACTTAAAACCCAAAAATCTTAGAGAACCCAATTTTTGTACAAAGACTGTGCAGCAACTTCAAGTGGAAATCCTTCAAGGGAATGGAAATTGGAAAACCCGAAAATTGAATTGAATGCTTTTCGGTGAAGTAAAGCTTATGGTTTTCAAAGGACAGCAAAAATTGAATAAATTTGAGACTCTTGTAATGCAAAACTGGTCACTTTAAATGCTTTTGGTCATAATTTTATTCCTTCCTCATCGATTCCAGAGTTGCTGCCTTGCAAATTAATTCAATTGCTACAATTAATAATGAACAAATTTTATTCGTCAACTTGAACATAGAATCTAAATTTATGTGTTTAACAATCATTAGCAACATTTTTGTTGCTAATTTTTGTGTGTTCTGTTTGCACTAAATGAAACATTGAAACATCTTGAGAGGCATAAAACACGCTGATAGACCTACGCATTGGACAGGTAAACAATTATTAACTATTCATGCAAGTGAATAAAAAGCAAAACTTGAAATGCACTTATTTCCAGTGAATGTTCAAGATGTGAAGATTAAATTTCAACATTTTATTTCTTCTTTTTTTATTTCACTTGAAACTTTAATGATGACAATTTGGATTTTAAAGTTACAATTTATGAGTTACATTATGATGTTAACCTGAGTTTCCAACTGCTTTAATCAACTAAACTGAAAGCGCAACAAACACACACACACATTCACCTAAAGACAAAAAGTTCAACTTTACCTGCAAGTTTAATCTTGAAAAATGAAATGAAACAAAGCAAAAGAAGAAAATGTTAACCAAAGTGAAAAATAATGTTTAGCTTATAATAAATTAAAGGTGAATGTTGACGCAATTTTTGTGGTTATTATTGCATTTACCTGGAATCAAGAAGAAGAAAAAGAAATGTAGAAAAAAACAAAAAAAAAATAATTCATTTCTTTTAATCCTTTCGAATGAAACCTTTTGATAGAAAATTCAATATTGAAAAGAACTTTCAACAAACAGAAATCATTTATACATCATTACCTGTTAATATGTTGTTATCGCTATCATCATCATCAAACAGTTAATCAACTCACGTAGGTTGTAATTAAAGGTTTAATTGTTAATAACAAGTCATAACAATTTAACAAATTGACAAGTTTGATAAGGAAAGTCATTTTAAATTTGAAAATTTTCCAAAAAAAACAAGAAAACTTTTTTTTCGAATTTCGTTTTTTAAAATGTTCTTGCCTCGGAATTGGAGATTCGGGTTTCTGTGAAGATTGATTTTGCTTAACTTCGCATCAAAATTATAAATATGTGGTTTTGAATTTCACCTAACACATGAATGATAAAAATGAGACGAAATTGAATCCTGGATAACTTTATTACAGGTTCATTTTCATATTTGCATTTGGAGCTAATGCATGCATTAAAGAGTCGCATTCATTTACTCTCACAATCTAGATTTTCAAGTTACACAATCGATTAAAAAATATTTTTGATCGAATGTTTCGAACTGGTCTTCGCTATTTCTCTCAGTTTAAATTTGAAATATGTGCTCTACACACTCGATTAGTGATTCAATTTCGATGCACTTGATTCTGACTCTAATTCGGACTTTACTCGATAAAAGTAGCTCTACTCACACCAAGAGCTCTGAAATTTTCATTGTGCTTACGTTGAGATTCAAATCTTGTGACTGAAGTTTCAACGGTTGTCTTCAATCGGTTCAAGTTCAATTCAAGTTTGATTAATAAAATTATCAAAACTCTATTTTGAGTTTTAACAGTGTTATTGTTGGATAAATTGCAAAGGTAATCGGTCATTGTCACCTCGAACAATTAAAACTCTTTCAAAGCGATTACCTTTTTCCACATTCAGCCTGAAAAGCAACAAAAGAATCTTTTAATAGAAATTTTCTTCACTCAATCGATTATTGAACCTTTTTCTTTTCACCTTTTGTCTCTCAACGGAACCATTTAAATGTGGCTTATTGTCCGAGTTGTGTGAAGTTATTGCAAGTTTACCGATTAAGATTTAAATGTTAATCTTTAAATAGTTCACAGTAATTGGCTTTAATCATTAAATCTTGTAGAGTTCAGTTAAAGAAGAAAGAAAATTTATTGAAAGTAAAAAAGAAACTTCGTCTACAAGAGTTTAATTGCAGAGTCCAATATGAGATGGTTACAAAGTAAAACACATTCTGTTTGATCAATTGGTCAGTTTGACCTTTTAAGGGCTCGAAGAGTCCTCGTTGGGTACAATTGAGTTGGGTCCTCGTAGAGTAAGAGCCATTTGGGCTCCAGGGTAGATAATTAGGAAGAAGAAGATTGAAAATGGGTTTTAAGTACTTATTATGAGAGCTCAATTTGAGAGCTAAGTTTTAGTACTAAGTTTTAGTACTTAAATCTAGTACTAAGTTTCAGGGCTAGATTTTAGTACTAAATTTTAGTACTGAGTTCTAAAGCTTTATTTAGATGGATTTTAAGGGAAAGGATTAGAAGAGAGAGGCAAAAAGAAGTTGGGACAGTTCATCTCCCCCTACTGTTTTAATTCACGACTCCGTTCGTGGTATATAGCAATGTTTGATACGTGGGCGACTTGCTTGTTTCCTTGATCATCGAGGTAAATTACAGTCTTAGGATTGTTACCAAATTTCTTTACTTGATTAACAACAAATGGTCCTTTTTGAATTCGCTTTTTGCCACGGTATCCAAATTTGACTAAGATTTTGTCGCCTTCTTTGAGGTTAAGAGCACCGAAATTTCTTCTGTCACTATTTTGACGGATTTTAGAAATTTCGTTTTCACTTTTGGGTTTTTCTGGTGATAAATCATCATGCTTAAATCCAAAGTTTTCATCTGCTGGTAGCAATGGACTTTCACCATATAACTTGAACCAAGGAGTGCATCCAATTACAGAGTGATAGCTTCTGTTAGAGTAACATATTGCTGATGAGAGTAAGCTTTTCCAATCTAATCCGGATTCTCGGTAGAGACCAATAAAAGATTTAACATCTCTCATCTTTCTTTCGACTAATCCATTGGCTGCCGGATGATAAGGCGAAGTATTCTTAAGAGTTATTCCTCTTGTTTTAGCCCAATTCTGCATTTCACGTGAAGTGAAAGCTGTTCCATTATCCGATACAATGACTTTTATGTCGTTTATTCTGCTAAAAGAATTGAGAAAGTTTAAAACAGCCTGAGTTGATTCCTTCATGGCTTTACCAGCAACAATGCGTGTAGCCTCATCGACTAATAGCAAAAATGATTTCGTCTTTTTATTGACGTCTGATTTCTTTTCAAGTTCACCAAAATCAATATGAACAGTGTGAAATGGTATTTTTGAGTGATTGGGAAGGAAAGGAGGATCAAACTTTGGTTTAGATTTGTTCAGTTGGCAAATATGGCAAGTTTTAATGTATTCTAAAATATCTCTTTTCATACCTGGCCATGCGAAACGCATTTTAATTTTATGGTATGTTCGCCAGTAACCACCATGACCACCTGAGTCCCTATCGTCATGATAAGCTTTCAAAATTTTGGCAATCTGAGTCTTTTCTAGACATGCTACTTTATTACCATTTTCAGCACTAGAATGCAGAGCTTGATTTGAGCAGTCATTTTTAGTACTAATTTCCAGTACTGGATTTAAGTACTCATTTTTAGTACTAGTTTTTAGTGCTGAATTCAAGTACTCATTTTTAGTACTAGTTTTTAGTGCTTGTTTTAAGTTCTTATTTTTAGTACTTATTTTAAAGTCTGTTAGCTTAGATGATAAAAAGGCATAAGCGGGCTCATCTAAACACAATCTTGATATCGCATCTGCATCTGAATGTAATCTGCCTGGTCTATGATCTATTTTTATGTCATAGGACATCAGAAATAGCTGCCATCGAGCTAGTCGACCTTTAGGTTCTTTTAAATTCATTAGATATGCTAGAGCTGCATGATCAGTGTGTACCACAAAAGAACGTCCTTCAAGAAATGATCTAAAGTATTTAACAGCTTTTATTACTGCGAGAGCTTCCTTTTCAGTAATAGAGTAATTTTTTTCTTGTTTTGAAAATGTGTAGGATTGATATCCTATTACTCTAAGTTGTTGATTCTTGGGCTTTCGGATATCTCGCTGATAAAGTACAGAACCTGAACCTAAACCACTCGCATCAGTGCATAATTCAAAAGGTAATTCTGAGTCAGGTAAATTTAAAATTGGATTAGAGGTAATAATGACTTTCAATTTTTCGAAGGCTTCTTGACACTCTTCACTCCAAATGAATGGTTCATTCTTCCTCTTCAATCTATCTAGAGGTCTGACTATGGATGCATAATTTTCAATAAAACAACGAAAGTGACCAGTAAGTCCGGTAAATTGTCTGAGAGAATGTAAATCATGTGGCGGTGACATTTTACGCACTTTTTCTATTGATTCAGCTTTAGTTGTTTTTGTATTTCCATCAATAATTCTACCCAGAAACTTCACTGAGGGTTTCAAGAATTCAGATTTCGATACATTTATTATCATGTTAGCTTCACTTAATTTTTTCAAAACTTGATAAGTTAGATTTGAGCATTCCTCTTTAGATTTTGCACCTATACAAATATCGTCTATATAAACACAAACTTTTCCAGTTTCTAGCAAGTCAGCTAATATGTTATTCATATGTCTCTGAAACAATGATGGACTGTTTTTCCAACCAAAAGGAAGGCGAGTCCATTCATAGTGACCAAAAGGTGTTACAAAAGCTGTGTATTGGCGTGTGTTAGGGGATAAAGGCAATTGCCAAAATCCATCTTTCAAATCTATTTTAGAGAAATACTCGCATCCTCCAAACAAGGATATAATGTTATCGATGAGAGGGAAAGGAAAGGGATCTAACTCAGTTTGTTTATTAATTTCCCTGTAGTCAATGCAAAATCTAAGCTCACCATTTTCTTTTGGTGCTAGCGTAACAGGAGAAGCAAAATTAGAGTTAGAATTGGTTATGATTCCTCGTTTGAGTAGCTCTTTTATCTTTTCTCTTGCATAGCTTAATTTATGGCTTGACATTGAATATGGCTTAAGACGAACAATTGAATGAGAATCTTTAAGCTTGAAATCAACGAAATTATTCGAGTCTGGAAGTTTGTCGGAACAAATATTTGGAAATATTTGTTTGACTTTATCATGATCATCAATAAGAGGAATAGAGAGGAGAGCATTTTGAGGAATTTCTTGACAAAGTTTTATTCCTAAAAGTGAAAGATCATCACGTCCTAAAACTACTGGAAAAGGAAGTGAGTCAAGAAGCAATAATTTAATTTTAGATGATTGACCATTAAGACTGATATTTGTTTCGCAAATACCGTCAGAAATAAAAGTACTTCCATTCATCTGCCTTGCAGATTGCTTGTAAGCTGAGTATGGCCAGCCATTTTCTACAACAACGGAAGATCTAACATAGCTTTGGTCAGAACCTGAATCTAGAATACACTGATAAGATTTACCATTAACAACTACAAAGTTCTTAGGCTCTAAACCACGAATTCTAGCGTTAAAAAGGGATAGATTTTCACAACATTCATTTTTAGTACTGAATTCTAGTGCTTGATTTGAATACTGATTTTTAGTACTAATTTCTAGTTCTTTATTTGAGTACTGATTTTTAGTACTAATTTCTAGTTCTTTATTTGAGTACTGATTTTTAGTACTAATTTCTAGTTCTTTATTTGAGTACTGATTTTTAGTACTTATTTCTTCATTTGACTTATCAACTGAACTAATTGCAACCAATGAAGTCTGATCCTCAATTTCCTGACAAACAAATGCATCTGTTGATGGTTTTGTTTTATTCACATTGTTTTGGTGTTTGAAAGGGGCTTTGATATGATCTTGCTATTAGAAGATTGAGACTTACCCACACGTGATGGTTTGATTGTTTCCAAAGCGTCTCGTAATTCTTGTTTGGTTGCGAGTGAACGAGTTGATAGTTGATTTTGAATCTCATCTGGTAGTCCGAGGAGTACAAGAGTTACAAAGTTGAAATCATCGATTTCTGGGAAGGCAAGTTGAATAAGCCGTTGCTTATCATAATAATAATCGAAAATGTCACCACTGCGATATTCCCATTTTAAAGCAAGATTTGCACAACTAACGCGATTATGTCCAAATGATCGAAGGAAAGAATTTTTCCAAAGCTCCCAATCTTCACTAACATTATCGCGCACCATGCTGTTGAACCATTTCAAAGCATTTCCTTCAAGATTAGATTTCAAACCATTAATCTTGGCTTTGTCTTCAAACCAATTGTTGTGATCACACATTTTTTCATAGGTACACATCCAAGTTTTGGCGTCCTCACTTTTTCCATCAAATTTGGAAATTTCCATGCGATGAATTTTCTGATGAGCCAAAGGTCGAAGAGATTCTTGAAAGCAACGCAGAGTATTGTTGAACATTTCTTGCTGGGCTTTTATCATTTCACTGACAGCCTGTAACACTAAGGAATCTTGAGATGTGGTTGTTGATTGAATTGATGGAGCACCGGTAGCTTCATCAGTATCATCACTGAGAACACTACCATAGTCATTGTTGACATAAGAAGATGATTCTTCAGCACTTAAATGAACTGTTAAAGTTCGATGATGAGTAAAGTTTTCCAAAGCGGACGCTACGGAGGGCTTGGAGAACAAAGTTTGATGAGAACTAGCACCACGATGTGGTTCATCCACCATGGTCCACTCTTCATCGGTAGCTAGTTTGTATTTCAAGAGGTTGATTTGCTGATTTTCAGCTTTCACAAAGTAAAATTTGAATTTGTTGGACATACTGCAATCCTGTCGACTGCGCCAATTTTGTAGAGTTCAGTTAAAGAAGAAAGAAAATTTATTGAAAGTAAAAAAGAAACTTCGTCTACAAGAGTTTAATTGCAGAGTCCAATATGAGATGGTTACAAAGTAAAACACATTCTGTTTGATCAATTGGTCAGTTTGACCTTTTAAGGGCTCGAAGAGTCCTCGTTGGGTACAATTGAGTTGGGTCCTCGTAGAGTAAGAGCCATTTGGGCTCCAGGGTAGATAATTAGGAAGAAGAAGATTGAAAATGGGTTTTAAGTACTTATTATGAGAGCTCAATTTGAGAGCTAAGTTTTAGTACTAAGTTTTAGTACTTAAATCTAGTACTAAGTTTCAGGGCTAGATTTTAGTACTAAATTTTAGTACTGAGTTCTAAAGCTTTATTTAGATGGATTTTAAGGGAAAGGATTAGAAGAGAGAGGCAAAAAGAAGTTGGGACAGTTCAAATCTCATCAATCATAATCAAGGTTAGTCAAAGAAGCCAATTTGAATAATTAACGCAAAAACTTTCATCAAATGTTGAACAATGTTTCATTGCAATTTAATTTACGGATTAAAGTTGATGAAATGATTTAGGTAAAGTCAATAAACATTTCAATTTAAATCTGATGAGTTGAATTATTGTTCAACTTTTTCATGTTGCTTTCAATTCCATGTTTCTTTCATTTCTTTTCATCAATTATCTATTGTAATGTTTATCATGACATGATGTAGCAATAGGCTCAGTTTGATATGAAAATATCCCAAGGGAACAAATTATCTTCATGAAACATTATTATTGTTATTTAAAGATATTGCATTTCAATGTGTGTGCCATCATTATCATGATATAATGATGCTTAACAAGAATCTAAAATAATAAAGTTGATTCCATAAATCATTATCTTCTTCTTCTTTTCTCCATTTTCTGCCATCAAATTCATTGCCTACTTTCATCATGGCTTTCACTTTACTTTATTAAATGTCATCTCAAATGGACATGAAGAAACATTAACAATTCAATTCCATTGTGATTAATTGCAATCAACTGATACAACAAATCTTTTTCTTTACTCGCAAGAATACGTTCCATCAATTATCAGATTCATTAGTGATGATAACAAGCTTGTTGAGCTTCCAGTTTCCTTTAATCGAGTCTAGGACCAAATGTTCCATGAAAAGTTGCCAAAAATTGCACATTTCCAACATTCACTTCTATAAGTGTTCAACTGATGAACTTGAATATCTGTCTCGAAGCGCAGTGAAAATTTCGAGAAAAACTTTTCGAGTAAAAAATCGATTTTTAACATTTTGTGCTGACGCCTGATAAGAAGCCCAATCGATGGACAAATTGATCCTAAACACCTCATCAGTCTAGGTTAAAACCATTAGACTAGAGAGACACTTGTTTGTATTTATGTAACAAGTTTTTAAAAAATAGTTTTTTCATTTTCTTTTTAGATTTTTGAATGTTCCATGAAAAGTCAGTTTTCCGTTAATCTTTTTGACTAACTTCGATATCAGTTGATTCATTGATCAATCGCCTTGACTAACTGAACATGGCAAGCCATCGATCTTTTTACGTCATTTGAAGACTTTTTCTGTAAATATTATTTTCTGAACAAAATTTTTATCACTAACATTATTCATTGTGTTGAATATTTTCCAGGAAACTTGCGCTTGCCGGCAACAAAGTTTATCTTGGCTTGGTGTCGATTCGAGGGAAAAGTTCTGGCAACTTTTTATGCTCAAAGTGCGTATTGTATATTTGACTAGAATGGCCAACTTCGAAGAACTAAATTTTTCTAATGAAGAGATTTCGCATTCATTATTCGTTTAATGTTTTTTCATCTCTTCTAAAGGGTGAAAGACTATTCTTTGAATGGATGCAGAATATTGAAAGAAAATGATTAGCATGATAAAAATAGCTGAATAGTTGGAATCAGAGGTAAATTGTTATGCTAATTACTAGCAAAATATGATTAATAATGAAGAGACACAAATGGTATTTATAACTGGGTTAACAATCCAGGATCATGATCTTGTGATAAATACATTGAAAAGTCTAATTGAGAACAGAAGAAGGAGAAAAAAATTATTTGCTTTCAAATCCACAACTGATAATGAGACTAATTTCAATTTCATGAATCATGATTTAGTTGAAGATATTAAATTGTTTCACCTATCAATGGTTATCATTTGTAAAAATGAAACTTTTTTTTCTTCTTCTCTCTGAACTTATCTGAACTAGATAAAGGATAATTTTGAAAAGGCAAAGGTGAATGAAGAAATGGTTAAAGCTATGAAATAATGTTCAACAAACACGAAAAGAGGTGTTACTATGAATATTAAAATGCTAATTGTTAATGGTTAACAATGATTAGTTGAAGCAGCAAAAGCCCAAAGTCAATGATCATAATTTCGTGCAAGAGGAAAAAGGAATGAATTTCATGAGCAAATTAGTTCAGATTAGTTGATAAAAGTTTGTCCAGCCCAAGTTATTAGTCTATAAATAATTAATCAAATTGAAAAGTTGAAAGTTTCTAAGGCAACGAAAATTGCATTTCCATGATAATTACAGAGTTATCAGTTCAATTGTTGATCGAGCAATTTATTGCCATCAATCGATTGCTTGCATTTTTCAATTTTCTTGTTTTCTTTTTCGGAATGAATAAATGATAATTTGTTTTCAAGAAAAGCAAAGGATCCTTTTTTTAATCAAATAACCTAAAGGCAGTTGTAATCATGATTCTGTTGAGATCATCTTTCAATTGGAACCCACGCAGACAACAGATAATTAACTGAAGAGAAATGATGAGTTCAATAGAAACAGTGAATCATTTAGATCAATTTGGAGCAATTATTATTCACTTGAATTAACAGAAATAATATGATATTAATTACTCTTGTTGGTGAACATTTTCCAGATGGAAATGTGCGATTACAAGTTATCTTTAAGTACCATTTTAAGCATCATTAACGGTGCCAACTATTCATGTATTTTTTCTGCTGCTCATTTCATCATGTAGGTGTTATGCCTAGGTTGGAAGATGTTTCAATGAATCATGGAGAATACAAATTATTGTGAAATTATTCGCCTGCCATTGGCTTTCATTGGGTTCACTTGTGTTGTAAAATCAATGAAATTTTTGGGCAACTCGTGAAATTGATGGTAATGTTGAAAGAACTGGAACAAGAGAGGAGAGAAAATTGTACTCAGATTAATGATCGCTATCATGGAAAGGATGTCTAACAGGAACAAAAATTATTTTCTCCTTTTCTTTTATCTTGATCATTGGTGGATGAATAATTAGTGATGAAAGTGCCCCAAAATTGAAGGTAATGGTTCGAATCAGGCTAATTAATATGAATATCATGCAGGAAATTGTTCGGACAGTAACTCTTGAAAATTTATCGATAAAATCTCATTGTATTTCTGGAGCAAATTTTGGACTCTTTTTGTTTCTCTGGCAAATTAATAAAAGCAAACACTTGACAAACTAGAAAAGGTTAAAATCACGTTCGCCAAGTCTGCGCACATTTCGATAGTCAGTCTTTTTATGCATATCTCTTCTTCGTTTAATTTTCTATCTGTTCGCAGTTAGCTTTTGGTTTTTTTGAATATCCTTCAGAGACTCAATCAATTTAGTAAGTGATCCTATTCTTATTAGATCGCTATGCAGGTCTAACAGGTTGTTAGCTTGCATGGTTGTAAGCATATCTATGCGTTTTTGAAGCTGAAATCGTTCGTCAATTTTGAGGTAGTACAATCCTGGACAGGTCGTCCGTACTAAGACACAATGTACAAGGCCATCATTTACTTTACGTTTTATTCAATATCTAAAGAACGAAACATGCTAGGGTATCTATATTCGAACCTTATGCTTTAGAGAATTTAAGAACAATTTTTCTGATGTTTCAAGGTAATTAAAGTTCATTCGTTTATTTGACCTCTAAACGAGTTCTGAATGTCATTTTCAAATAGTTCAAATTTTTTCACTTTGAAAAATGTTTTTCATAAGAACTAAACATTCGCCTTTGAAAGGTTACACAAGCTTATTTCAAATCTGGTAAAAAATGCTTCGTAAACGATATCTTCATATCAGCTGCTTTGTATACTTTGCAGAGATGACTTTATAGTGATGAAAGTATGGGCTATTCGAAAATGACCTTCAGAACTCGTTTAGAGGTCAAATAAACGAATGACCTTGAATGACCTTGAAACTTCAGAAAAATTGTACTTCCATTCTCTAAAGCATACCTTTCAAATATAAATACCCTTATATGTTCGGTTCTTCAGATATTGGATAATACGTGAAGTAAATGAGGCTGGATAGCCCTGTATTTATTGGGAAAAGATGATGAAATCTATTATGTGAACTCTTATATGAACCCTATCAACTTGCGCATATGTAACTGAATCTACAAGGCATTCCAGCTATATTTAGGATGTGTAAAGATATCGCTTGGCCTGTGCGAGATTTGAGAATTTTTGATGGAAATCATATCTACCCATTTAATCATCATACGATGGAAAGGCCATATCTATCCATCTCTTTTTACTTGGCACTGTCCGAATTATATCTGTAAATTCAGTTCTCAACCAAATTTTTTCAAACATGTTAGAAGGTTTCATCAATAAATTTATACTCTTTCATTCATATGAAAAACTCATTGAATTTTGGCCATTGGTCAAATCGAATATGATTCGAATAATTAAATTCGTTGACAAAAAACTCACTGTTGTTGATTCACTTATTGCAAGGGAATTGTTGAATGTTCTGAACATCTTTTCAAAATTTGACGAGCAATCTGATCGCAAAGAAATAGTTAAAAATTTTGTATTGGCAGGAATACCAACATTAATTTAATATGCGTGAGGGGATATTTGCCCTACCATAGAATGTCAATAGGCACAATTGTATTTGTTGGGACACACGAAATCCAAATAGGTCTTTTAGGCTGATAACCTTGGCTCCGAAAAAATAATAATGATCAGATCTATCACCGGCCAGGTATGCGGATAACTCTGAGAACTCTTATTGGGAGATGCTCAAGAACTTTTTTGCGAAGCGCAGAATAACATAATCAAATTGGACAATGGAAAGCCATAGTACTTGCTGTCGTTACAATTTTGTGAATCCGATAAATTTGCATTCAAGGTTGCGAAATGTAAAATGTAAAAATAAAAAACTCCCGGTACTCTTATTCACTAATTCTCAAGTTGATTTTTCGCTAAAATTCAAATTTTAATCGAAAAATATTTTCCATTTTATAACGGACATCGCATTCGATTTGCGGGCCTAGTTCGTGAGAATTAAGTATCGAAATCTTACTGCAAAATTGTGCTAATTTTTGCTTGGTTTTGTATTCGAACAATTACAGTACCGAACAGTACCGAACAGTACCGAAATCATAAAAAAATTTCGATTTGAAAATAATACAGGTTATGCAATTATCAACACCGAGATAATTATCAACGTTTAACGAGAGGGAATGAGGTAGTATTTTAGAACCGTTAGATCGAGAAAATTAAATAAAAAACTACAGTTGTGGTACAAATGTGTTTGACGTATTTATCTTATCTATCGTTATTGAATTAAACTGATTTTATTTCTGTCAGTTTATTCTGTAAAATGCTCTGAATTCATCTGTTTTTATTGACGTCTCTGTCTATAAGATGATCCAATTCTATGGTTTCATGTCTCAGATTTGAACTCATGAAGTTTAATTGAATTATATTTCAAGTGAAATTAAGTCATATCATATTAATAGTTACAATGTGTCTGGATATTCATCCTGAAAATTGTCAGTTGACTTTCAAACTCACGATGTTCAAAGAAACTTTCATGGCCTGAGGAGAGTAAACATCAGTATTCAGCAAGAGTTGTAAGTTACTCGATTGTATGGAGGAATGAATCACAAATTCCTAGATTCATCAATCAATAATTTCTGTAATTAAAATCTTCACCAAAAGTCAAAAATTTACTTCGAAAAGTGCAAAAACTTTCTCAAGTCAGCAACCTTCAACTAACTAACACACTAACAATCTGTGAAAGTTGAATGTCGAGAATGTTTCAAAAGAATTGATTATTAAATGAAAATAAATTGAAATAAACAGTAAACTCGAAATCTGATTAATGCAACTTGACCTAATCAAAAGTCGAATGTTTCCCGAGAGCGAAAATTAACCAAGATAAATGATAATAAACTGTTTTCCAATCAAAGAGTCGAGTGATTTATTGCGAGCATTTTCAATTAATGAGCTCACAATCAATCAATGTGCTCCATTCCAAGAAACCACTAATTAGATTGAAACACTGCAAATGTGAAAGATGAAGCAAACTCTCAATCAATTTTTGCTCATTAATTACTCGATCCCAAAATAAGTGTCAATTAATCTTGAAATGATTAACCAACAAAACTGAACCAAGAATATGAAAAGGTAAAAATTGTGAAACTCGGCGACAAAAATAACCAAATTAATCTCAACTGATTAGTCGATATTCAAAATGAAACAAAATGAAGTTGAAGCTTATTGAACAGCAATTTTATCCATTTGATGTCAATGGTTTAATGGGCAAAATGGCCAAGCATTAATGATGAAAAAGTAAATGAAACAGAAAATTGAGAGAAGAAGAAAAGAAAAGGAAAAAAAGAGTTTTTCTTCTCATTTGGTGACATTATTATTATTTACTCTTTTCCTGCATTATTATCAGTTCTGTTAAGATAAATGAATTGAAAGTTGCTTAGTTTTTAGCTGAAAGTGACAAAACAGAAAGTAATGAGAATGAGATTAATGCTGATTCCAATGGAGATTGATTGCAAATGTGTTTTGTCCACTTGCCAAGTAACCTTCTGATTATCCCTTTCTTGTTCAATGATATTTCTCACTCCCAAGCTGACGACTTTTATTACTCTTCAAATCACTCTTTTCACTCTTTTTCCCAATCACTTTCAGTCATTTCTCTTCATCACAATTACAAACTTAATTGTAACCTCAACTGGCAACATTTTCATAGTAAACCCACTTGCAGTCCAAACAGTATTACACCTTTTATCCTTGCATTTTTGCCTCTCATTCACCGCTTTTTATCATCACTAAACCTGGCTACCTTAACTATAATATTGGCTTAACAAGTCTCAACTTGCACCTTCCAATTTTGAGGTAAAACTTTTGTCCTTTATCTTTGGTCAAAAGTTTTTTTTTCCTCATCTCGTATTAAGAGTTTTACTTGGCTTATCATGAGCTTCCCAGTTGTTCAACTATTGAATAACATGATGTACACCAAAAGAGAAACTCAATCTTTTTCAATTTTCTTTTTTTTCTTTTCTTCTTATTCTTTGCTCTTTTTTCTTCTTCTCTCCTTCTTACCTTTATTCTTATCATCATCATCATGGTTTCTTTTCATCTTTTGCTCTCTTTTTTTCTTCGTATTTAGCTTTTCCTTTAAATCTTCTCAATAAGAGCTGGCCTTTTTGTCTTGATTCCTGGTCAGATAAATAGTGGTTAAACACTTGAGTTAATTGAAATTTGGGTTTCCTCACTCTTGGCTCATTGTTATTGCACTTTTACACAAGAAACCTGTTTCTCTCTGTTTCATCACAACCAAACAATCCATCAACGGCTTCTTAATATTTCACCAACCGTATTTGATAAGTAAATAGTGGAAGGAAACAAAAGGGAAAATAAATTAAATTCAAGTGAAAATTTGCTTCAAACATGATTTACTGATTCCTCTATTTTCCCATGAAAAGAAGAAAAAATTGCTCCCGAAAAGTCAACTCAAAATGAGATGTGAAAAGATACTTTCAAGAAAACTCTAATCTGCATTTCACAAACTCGCTTTCGATTATTTTTCAAAACCTGATAAGAAATTGGGACAAGTTATCGACAAAGTTCATAATAAAATTCCGAAAAAGCTAAGATTAAGTTGAACAGAAAATTCCAAAATTTCGGTGATTTCAATTTTTCAACAAGATTAATCAAGTGAAAAATTAGAACGAAAAACGAATAATCAAATCGAGAAATTTTCTGAAAAAAAGTTGGATGTATTTTGATTTCTTTCGGTAATTTTGCAGATCATTTTATTCGTCGAGTTTCTTCCATTTGGTGCAATCTGGAAATGTATTTGCTAAAGTTATCCAACATTGAACAGTCAAAGAAGAGCAAAAAGTCCGTAAAATGTCAAAAAAAGTTGCTTCTGTTCAAGTAAACGCATTGAAAGGATAAACTGTAAGAGATAAAAAATAATTTCAGACTCTATAATCGAAGTACGTTTATTGACTATTTTGCGGTTAGCATTTGATCTTCATCATCCCTTGCAGAAGCGATACCAATACTCTAATTGAAGAGATTAAAGTTGCTCAGTAAAGTTGAAGGAAATTTGAAGCGAAACTCAGACTGTATTCAGTTAATATAAAAAAGTCTATCATTTCATTAGCAAAATTTAACCCCTAAAAATAGCTAAAATGAGCTAATAAAAGCTCGATAGTTTGGACCAATTTATCAGTAAAATGATGATCAACACTTGCGTTTGAATGTATAATATTAAAGAGGCAAAAATTTCTCTTCATTTTTGTACCATTTACACTGGGATAACATTAAAAGTAGTCAGAGGTCAATCAATCTGTAGAGTCATTTACACTTGGAAAAATCGAGAGTTACTTTGGTCGAGTTTCATTGGTTCAAGTTTTACCATTCAACTGCTGACGCTTTTTGTTATTTGCCCTCAACATCAAAAAGTAAATGAAGAAGCAACAAAAATAAATTATTATTAGATTTTTTCTTCTTCTTCTTCTTCTTCTCTCCTCGCTCTTGCCAATTCTCTCGGATATTGAAGAATCAGGGAATGTTGAACATTAAAATGATAAAAACTAATAATAACAGGGAAACTTGCTCGTTTAACTCCCAAATGGTTAAACATTTTTGTTTTGATAAAAGAAACGCTTTTTTGCTTCTTCTCTCCTTCAGAGACTAAGCACACTGTTCACTTGGTTGAGCTTTTTGTTCATATTGTTGTTGTTTATGCCGAGCATCAAAGGTTCACAGCTTATTATTAATAATGAAAATAACGCAAATATATATTGATATAATCTGACAATCACAACAATTTAAAACTGTATCTCATTGAGAAAACGCTTCTAATATAATCAACAGTTGAAGTGGTTTGTAAAGATAATGACAATTCCCTGGATTGATGATATCAATATCAAAGCTGATCACGAATCAATTGAGAGGCTGAAAAGTGACAAAAGCAAGTTTCCAATTAATAACCAAAAGCTGACAAAAAGTGAATTTCATTTTTTTGGAAAATTTTTCTTCCATCAAAATTAGAAAAAAAATTTTCTTTTTTTTATTTTCTTTTTTTGGTGTATTAAATGATTAAAGGTTAGTGAAGCTAAAGATGAAATATTGTGCACTGACCACAGTCTAGTGTTGATTAGAAGAGGTAAGAATGGTCAATAAGGTGGACATGAATGGGTCAACGGAATAAAGGACAACAAAGAAAAGAGGAAACTTGAAAGATATAAAAAGATGTCTTATGGTTGAAAAGCGTTTTGATATCAACAATTTAAGTTGAAAAATAAGGTGACAACTTGAGTGTAAATGATATTATTTTTTTTTCTGTTGAAACCTTCTTTTTTTTGTCTCCTTCTTTTGCCTTTTCTTTTTGTTTTATAAGTAATTTTTGGTGTTGGTAAAGATGAATGGTAAAAATGAGTTTTCATATTTTCATTTGAAGATGAACACTTGAAAAGGGAAGGAAAATATGAAGGAATAAAGATGATGAGAAATGTCATTGGAAGAAATAAGAGTGTGCAAATTGTGACAGATTTGCCATATTTATCATCTTCTTTTACTTTTTGCTCAACCAAGCATTTTACTTGCAATGACAATGATAAGTTGAAGGATCAAAAATTGTCTCAACTTTTCAACTCAATTTGTTTATTTTCATCTTCTTTCTATGCAAACACTTTTTCCATACCAAAATATTGTTCGCATTTTGCAACGATTGAACATTTCCTCTTCAATAATACCAGTTCAATGGAATTGGATATTTTCAAAATTCATTGGTCAAAATTTCTTCCATAATATTGGACAGAATGTCGATCGAAAATTCAATAGAAATTATTCTTCCCAGAAAGAATGCAAAAGAATGCAAAATGCATGATCTTTTCACTTGAAACTGAAACTTCATCAATTGAGAACCTTCAAATATGCTTTGAGATTCTGGACCATTAACTCGATGAATCAAAATCTTCATGCGAAATGGCTAAAATCATAAAGACTGAGGATTCCGTGAGAATTCGAGTTTCGATTTGAGCTCATTTTTTTGATTATTTTTTCTTCGCTTCTTTGTCAAGCTTGGAAGCTGTTCGGAAAACTTTTTATATAAATATTAATAATAATAGCAATGAATTTAGTGAATTTTTAATGAGATGATAAAAGTCTCATTCCAACTAAGAAAAGTTGAGACCTGAAGTCAGCCAGAGGCCTATTCTGATGAACTTTTTGGAGAAAATTTTCAATAGCAAAATCTGATTAAAAAAGAGGTAAAAATTTTCCAATTTTTCAACCCAAGGTCCTTATGCTAAATTTCAAATATAAAGTTAATTCTATTTCTGATGAGAACTCAAAATAACTTAAATCTTTGTCTAAAACTTATTTGCACAGCTTAAGTAAAAGTTGGTGACTCAGTCTGACATAATCTATAAGTACATTGAAAAATGAATGAAACAAGATCAATGCAGATATCATCGATCTTATCACCTAACAATGAAAACATGAAACAAAATGATTCGGGCGATGAGCCAGTTGGCTGATCAGATGTAAGTTGGCTTGTAACTTGCAAGTTGAGTGGGAAAACATTCACTTGCTTCAACAGATTAGCTCTTAGTTGACACTTGTGGCTGTAACACTAATTATACTGCTACATTGACTCGAACCTAAAGTCAAAAATTATTTTAAAAATTTTCCAAATTAAATGTAAATAAATTTCCAAAGTCATCATGATGTTTATCATTTCCAAAAATAATGAATCGAGTTGCAAAGAAAGTTCCATATTCTTTACAGGGAATGAAGAGCCAATAAGAAGCAACAAAAAAATGAGCTTTTGTCAGGTAAATGTTGATGAAATGATTCAGGTATTGACAGAGAGAAGAATGTTCCCTTTTTCATGATAAATTTTCACTTCTCTTCATTTCCACTCATCACCATCGTTTATCCAAAAACTTTTTTTTTCTTTCGTTAATAATCATTCTTATTATTTCTTCTTGTGAACTTCTTTTCATTAGATTATTATTAGGTGACCATGCAATCAGATTGATGACCATTTCTAAAGGCTGACCATTGATTAGTTTACCTTACATTTTGTTAACAATAAACTTGCTAAAGGCTTTTCTCATCTTCATCTTCTTCTCCTTTTTTTCGGGTTCCTTTTCTTATTATAATTATTATTTCCTTTTAATAATCTTTTCCTTTTCTTTTTATCCTCAACTTCATCTTATTCCCTTTTGTCAATGGACTTCACGTTGACGTCAAATTAATCATGATTATCATCAACTGAGTATTCTGATTAATTGGTTTATCAACGTTGACATGAAATGGTGTTCACAAAGAAGAGCGGATCAATTTGATAAAGGGAAAAAGTTGAAGAATCAAGAGAAAAGGAAACTTCTCATTGCAATAATAATGATAATTTTGCCTTTGGCTTTGGATCCTTTCATTATTCTGTGTAATATTATGATATTTTAGTTCAGTTCCAGTATCAAGTTAATGTTATATTAAAAAAAAGTAAGTAGAGATTGTCACTGATAAATGGATAAACCAATTAAGATAACATTGGTATTTAAAGATGAAGATGATCAACTTACACTTAATTTGATCATCATTTATAATCATTTTCCCATATTCTCAGTTTTCCAAGTGATAACAACTTTTTCGTATAGACTTTTTTTCCCTCTCAAATTTACAGTAAAATTGGTTTCAAGTTTGCGTTCAATTTGAAATGCAAAATTTGTACCAATTAACTTTGAAAGTTGTCAGTTTTTTTTGCTGCATCAAAAGTGAAAGGAGAAACGAGTTTACAGAATCAGATATCAATTGATAAACTCACCATTTGCTTTTGATAAGTTTCACCATAAAAATCTCATCGCCCAGGTTCTCCAAGTTCACATCACTTTGTAAATGATAATCATTGATGTTAATTTTGGCCTCTTTTATGAGCAAAAATAACGGTAATTACGCTATCAGAAAGGGAAGGTCAAGAATGAAAAGTACATTTCACATCCGATAATTTTGTCTCAGGAGCTTGCTTCGCCAATAGTTTGTACTAATTTCATGTAAACAGTTTGGAATTTGAAAAATGAAAAATTCTCAGCCAATTTTCCATTCTTTTCATCAACAAAAAAAAATAAGTCTAAAAATGGATGGAACAAGAATTATCAAAGAATCATTCTCATACTCGAATTCGGCTTTTATAATCAATCACAGACAATTACAACTACGACTCGACTCGCAATTCATTTTGACCTGAAATCCGTCGATTTGTCATTCCTTTACTTGACCTGATATTCTGAAGCCAGTCGAGTCTAGAGCGTATTAGATGGGTTCAAACTAAATCGAAAAATTAAGATTAATCAAAATCTAATTTCAAAATCTTGTGATAAACTGAAAACAAAAGTCAGTCTAAAAAGGATGACTTGAGCTGTATATATAGGCCTCTGATCATCAAACATCAATTGCAATGAAAGTGTCTCTTGATTGGCATAATTGGTAAATTGTATCGAATGAATTATTCAGAGAAAAGTGAATTTGTTAATTTTAGAAAAGGAAAAGTGGAAAAGCGTGAAAATTTAAATTGTGAACCAATTTCAATGCAAACGCATCTTTCATTTTGCAAATGCATTTGAGGTAATGAATTGCCCAGAAATGGGCAAGAAAAATGAGCCCGAATTTTGACTTTATTTTCAAGTTGAAATGTTGAGCAAAGTAGCAAAAAAAGTAGTTAATGACTACAATTAAATGAAGATTAATCCTTGGTAATCACCTGACATAAACCATCAAGTCAACATTTAATGACAATCTGATTGTAACACAGAAAATCTGATTAGTTGAAGCATGAAAATATTACTCTAAACGAGCAACCGATAATTGTATTTACATTGTTCATTGATTTTCATTTCAATTTTCATCTCATCACCATCATTAACCATCCCGTAAGTAAATCAACAAATGACATTAACCAAGTAGCCGCGTCTATGTGAATATCAACTCTGTTCAACATTTGATTGTTTAATAATAATGATTGATTGTGTTTGATAAGTTGAGGTAACAATTTGCTTTCCTCAGCAAATCTTGAAAATTTACATTTTCACATTGAAAAGGCGCCTGAAGCACATTTTCCTCTTTTTACCATCTTCTCTCATCCTCTCATCATGCTGGGTAAACCTTGTTATCAAATTGTATTGATATTATTTTTCACGATAATCTAATTGTAATTCATCATTTCATCGTTTGCTTAATCAACAATTGAAAACATTCAAAGGTTATTTACAGTTTGATAAAGAAGCTCAAAACCTTTTTGTTCAATGGAACAAGAAAAAAAGTTTCTTTTGTTCAACATTTCTTATTCACTTCTATTAATCATTTAAATCGTTAATTATTTTATCAATGTTAATCAACACGTAATTATTTTCAATTCACACATTAACACTTAATTTCTGCTAATGAGACTTTTCAGAGTTTCCACCTTTTCTCAAGTAAACTGGCAAATTAAGTAATT
Source organism: Tetranychus urticae (assembly GCF_039701765.1). Lineage (NCBI taxonomy): Eukaryota > Metazoa > Arthropoda > Arachnida > Trombidiformes > Tetranychidae > Tetranychus > Tetranychus urticae. The sequence goes on along the minus strand of NC_142958.1, from coordinate 13,820,792 downwards.
ATCTCAACAATTTAAGTTTAATCAGATTAACTGAATATGTAAAGTGAAATGAATGTTGATCAAAAGCATTATTGACTTAGGTGTTGAAGGAATGCCATTTGATGGGTAAAAATGAAGTTATCATTTCATCAAAATGTTATCATTATCATTTCATTTTTTCACTTTTGATTGGAAAAAAGTTTATCCAAAGAGCGATATGCAAATTGAGCTTTTTTGCAGTTCAATTGTATTCAATCAGTGGCAGTCAATTTAGGGTGAACTTTAATTATGTTGAGTTGATGATTGAAGTGAAAAGGAAGAGAGAAATGTCTTTTTTCTGTTTGAAAAAATTTCAAATATTTTGTGCATTCAATATGCTAATAAAGGGAAAACTTTTTTACCTTCTAAACACCTAATCAGTGCTTCTCTTTTCATGAGTTATTTTTTTTCTCTCTGAAAGTTCTCAGATGATAAATGGAGGATGAAATGTTTAAAGGTTAACTGAATGTGCCACTGATGATCATTAATCCGATTATAGTTTTTGTTTCATTTTGCTTTTCATTTCTTTTCTTTACAATTAAAGATTAAAGTTGAGATTAGCCGATTAAACTATGAATTATCTCGGGTTATTTTGCATTGTCAGTGAAATTAATTTTATCAGGAAAACAACTGTACTGAGAGTTGTATTAAACTGTAAAGATGAGTTTTGGTGAAGTTGAATAGATTTGGAATTTTAGTTAAATTGAAAATTTTCATTTCTCAACATTAATATTAAACTCTGAATATCTTCAGTTTATATAAATTTTTGAAGCCATTTTTTCTGTTCTATTATTAAATTTTTAGAAATCATTTTCTTTGCTTGTGGAGAGTTTCAAGTTTTCTGTTGACTTTCAACCTTTACTTCAGAATTTTCAAACTCATGAAATTCTTATTTTTCTTATTCTCATGTCAATGTTTTCCAATCAGTTTTCACTTTTTTTCTAGAACTCAATTTCGAGATGAGCCACTTCGATGAATTGCGCTTCGTTGACACTAAAACTTGCATCGAATCGAAGAAAAGTTTTAAGAAATTTTCTAGTTTTTCGAATTCATTTTCTGACTTTTAACAATTTTGTGAGTTCGATTCAAGGCTGAACTTTTTTCGAAATTAGTTTGGTATCAATTTTGAGTGAAAAATTGAAAGATTTTCAAGTTGAGTTAATTTACTCGAGAAATCAGTTTTTATCAGGTTCTAAAGATTTTGAATTGTACAAGAAAAAAAATTTACGATTAATTAATCATTTACAAAGCAATCTTTTTAGGTTTACATTTGAATAAAATAATCTGAAAGGTTTACTTTATTCAATTTGTGTTTGCAAAGTTTTGCAAAATTGAACAGAAAGTTGACTGAGCAAAGATTTTCCATGATCATTTTCATTCTTCTTTTTTTATCATGATTGATGTTTCATTGAAACTTGAATTTTGTTTATCAATTATTCAGTTTACATTTAAATAAACTGATCATTCTTTTGCACACAGCAAATGTCATTTGAACTGTTTGAAATGAGAGACAATTGAAGCTTGCAAACGTATCAAATGTTTCATGAAAACTCATAAAATTGATCTTCAAGTGGATCTCAATTTCCATTCTATAAATGATTGAAGCTCTAGCCTAAAACAATGAAATGAAAATTAGATTAAAATTTATTTGAAAAAGTTGAGAAAATTTTTAAGAAAATTGTAAAGTTAATTAAAAATGATAATTATTGGTTTAACTAATTTCCATGATTCCATGATATTCAAGAGAGGAAGAAAAAATTGTTAATCTCACTGTTGATTACATTATGCTGAAAGCTCATGAATAATCAAGATAATTAGCATTAAAGCTGATTCATTGGAACAGAGAAAAGGATTGTAATCATTTTTGGCCGAACAACAAATTTGGCCAATAATTTTGCATTGGAAGCAGAAAAGCTCAGCTCAACAGGATGAAGCAAAAATGAATGGAAAGATGATTTCAGGGGAAAAATAATTTAAAGTTCTGATGCTTCTGAGCCCATCATAATAGACATAATTAAGAAGCAAAGTGAATCTTTTTCACAGCGATTATGAAGGTAAGAAGAAACCTGAGAAAGTGAAATTGCAAAGTCAATCTCATTTGTTACACGATCTTGTCATTTTCATAATTTAACTTGATCATCAGATTGAGATGTGAACTGTTTTAATCGCAACTGATTTACTGATGAAAGTGGTTGAATAATGTTGAGCAAATGTTTCAGAAGAAAAAGTTTCCTCTTGGAAGAAGAAGCAAAAAAATTTAAATAAATAATGTTAATAATAATGATAAACTCCCAATTGTATCAAATTAACTGAATATAAATACAATTTTCAGTTAACTTGTGCTTCAGGCTTGAATAACATTTTTTGTTGTTTCCTCAACTTAAACTTTACAATTGATTAATGCAGGTAATAGAGACAAAATAATGGACTTTGGTGATTATTCCAAGTAATTCAATCCGTTTAATCTGATTTGCTTTTCGCCATCATTTCCATTGATTCCAAGTTGATCAAAGCTTAACCAGAATCGATGAGAGAAGCAAGAAAATGGTTTTCTAGTTTTCCTTTTTCACAATTTTCCACTTTTCCATTTAAATACATTTGTTTTTTTCAACATAAATATTGTTTTTAGACAAATGCTTGAGGCTTTTTAAATCATAATATTACCTGTTTTCATCATCTTTTATCAGTTACATGCTCATTCGCTTTACCTTGCCTGATCAATGTTGCGATGCCGATATCCAAAGTTGATTGTTAAACATTTAGTTTTTCATTCTCATTCCTTGGTTCTTATATCAACACCATTAATTATCATCACTTGCCGTCAGCAGAGCCATCAATTTAAAGGTTGCTATCATCTTTCAGACTCTTTGCCATCTTCACTCATCTTTCCTCACTCATTTACTCATCAAATCTCTTCTTCTTCTTCCATCATCATAGCTGATAATCCGTAAGATTTGAGCCAACATCACGACTCTCTGCATTTTTCTGACTCACTTTTCTCAAAATTGAATCTTGAAAAGGCTCTTCCAAGTACACTAACCTTGTTTCATCCTCATCACTTGTTCATCACCTTGCTCATCACCATGATAATTACCATTAAACTCTTATCTCAACTCATTAAGCTTTTATCAATATAAGTCAATAACACTAATTAATTAAAGTTATTTGTTAATATTTAAAGGACAAAAATACTTTTTTCTCTCCAATTGACATCATTTAACCGCAGGTCAAGTTTACAAGTTTACATTTCTAAATGGTCAGTTAATGGTTAAAGTAAATGAAAGAGAAATCTTTTTTTCTCTTCTCTCCATTTTTACCAGTTTAAATGCTAGAGTAAAATGTCATTTTTATTGTAATAACAAAATATTGGCCAACAAATTGGTGAAATGCTAATCAAATATTTAAACAGTTTCATTGGAAATGATTACTTTTTTGTAATATATGAAAATTAAGTGTAAAAATAAGGATTAATGTCTACATTATCTGAATGGTTGGTGCAATGGCACACAAAGTTGATCAATGTTAGGGGCAAAAAAAAGGAAACATTGTATTAAAATGTTAAATACAATATTGTATGAAAATAATCATCTGATTGATTCACGCGTAAATAATAAAAATGATAATAAATTGATTGTATTTTTCATTTACACAGTTGGTGACTTTTGCAATGGTTAAAAGGGAAACACAACAGTTTGGTTAACAGTTGAAGGTTCAAGATGAACGGTAAACAGGCAAGGCAATGAGTAAGAAATCAGTTGACGAGTCATCATCATCTACATAAAGAAGAGGAAAAAGGATCAGAAGATGATGATAAAAAATGGCTTTTTTCATCTTCTTCATCTTCTTCTTCTTCTCTTATATATTGGTTTCAGATCGGTTTACCGATTGGTGCGAACCTAGATTATTAATATAATGGAATCATTGGAGTGACTAATAACAACGCCATTGTTAACATTTTCACTGTTCAAGCCTCCTTTTTTTCACTCAAACTGTCTATTTCTGTATTTATCTTGACTCTTTGTTATTTAAAAGTAAGTTAAATGATCAACACTTGTGGCAAAGAGGAGGAATGAAGATTGGATGAGGATGAGAAGAGGGAAGGAGAAGAGATCTAGATTGGATGGAATCCATTCTAATCCATTTGATGGCTTCCTTTAATGGTTTAAGCAACTACATTTTTCCAGAGGAAAGGGTCGAGAGGAAGCCGGATTATGGTGAGAATGTTGATGATGATGATAATGATGATGATGACGCGCGTGCAGCGAGCTTCATAGAGTCAAGACCAGAAGGTGTTCAATTTAATTTGAAATTAACCATTTTTTTCTTACTGTTGACTGCTGTTGCCAAGACAAAGTTGATTGCAAAGTCAAAACTGTGATGGATTGTTTGTTAAATTAAAAGTCACTCTGGATCGATCTGTCTGGATATTGGTTTAAATTGCCTTTTCACTCGCCATGACTTTTGGTGGCACATTGGGCTTCAATAAACTGTGAAATGACAAGAATAATTAGAAAACTTTCATTTTCAAGCTTCAAGGAAATGTTGGAAATGTTCATCAAATATTCATTTTCTCGAGAGATTTTTAGACTTTTCTTTTGATTGTAAGAAATTATTATTTTGTGATGAGTTTTACTGTCAATTTGATGAAAAATTTAAAGTCCATTTTTGTCTTTCGTCAAATTTTTTCTTATTTAGTCTTTGCTGAGTTGAGATGATTGCGTGGTAAATTTGGATTGTTATTACAAAGGAAATGAATGAAGAGATGAAACTTTCTGAGTAAACTGAATCATCGAATAGGAGAAATACAATTTACTGTTCAAACATGACTTTGATGGCGTGATGAGATGAAAAGGTTATAAAACATCATCAATATCAAAGGTGCAACAACTACTTGTGTGTTTGTTGAGCCAAAAATACTCTTCATACAGATTGACAAAATGTTGAGTTGCTCACGAATGGACAACTCAATTTTGAATTACAACTCTAACTAATTGTCGAGTTCTGCAAATTCAGTGACAAAATCTGGATATTGTAACATTTGCCTCAGATAATTGATACTCAACTCCTTCTCATTTTCACGATAATTTACATTTCTCAATCTTGGATAGAAATTAATTTCGAACTGAAAATCCAAGAAATTTCGAGTGTCTTTGCCTGATCTTGTTATGACCTTTGTCCAAACTGAGCATACAATTGCATCTTTTCCGAAAATCCATGAAAAATTGAAAATCTGTTGAGAGAAAAAGAAAATTGAAATTTTTAAAAATTCAACAAAACTGTCTTCTGAAACAATTGACTTTACTTACATTATTCAAAGTTGCTTTTTTTGTGTTTGTTCATGTTTCACTTTGAAAAGCATTTCTCGATAATTTCAATCAATATTCAAGTTAATGAGGTTAATCTGGTGTTGAACTGTCGACTGATAATTATGTTACAATTGAATGGTAAAGTTTACTTTAGAAATGGCTTTTCATTGCTTGTCATTTTCAAACTGTTCAATGGTTCAAATGATTCGGTAAACTAAGGCCAAGATGTTTTACATTTTGAAAATGAAAAAAAACTGATGAAACCATTGAAACTCTATAAGCAATCAAAAGTAGACTTACAATTAAAAGTCAACCCTGGTACATTTTGTTGCCAATCACAATGAGATGCTTATAATGCAAAAATGAGTTTCTTTCTTCTTCTTTTTTTTGCTCTCTTCTTCGTCTTCTTCCTCTTTTTTTGTTCCTCATCTTGATGCCTTTTTTTGACTCCTTCAATGATGAGATTCTTCTTGTTTTGATTTGTATAGCACTTATCCTGAATCAGTTGAACAACAGGAAAAAAATAGATGAACCAACAGCAAGACAAAAAGTAATTTCATCTTTCCATTCCAATCCATCTTTTTGCTCTCATGTTAAAAGTCAACCAATGTTATTACATCAATAGTTTCGCATCAAATTGAACAGTTGCTTGATTCAAGTCCACTTCAGTTAACTAATCAATAGACTATTTTGTTTTGTTGTTAATTCACTTTTCACTTCAATCTTTATACATCTCTCAACAGGTTTAATTTGCCATTATTTGGTGACATAAACACACTAAGGTTTCCATTTGCCTTTTTTAACAGTTTGACTTGGCAAATGCAAATGTGAGATCAACACAAAGAGCAACTTCATTTGATTAACATTTGTTATTTAACAAGCTAATTTGTTGACTTTCAAAAAAGGCAAACTCCAATTTTTTGACTTCAACTTGAAAACCATCAATGCATTCATCATTAATCAATGAAACCTGAATTAGAAAAAGAAGCAAAAAAGAAGAAAAATATTAATAAGTTGTGAGGAGCAAAAAAAAGGTTAAAATGAATACATTTTTATCAGTTGGTAGACATCATTATCTGTTATTGAATAGTTGAATTGAGCATTTCCACTTTGTGAATATTCATTTCACTTTATATTGAAAATTGAGAGAAAATGTGAAATAAATAGGAAAAAAGAATTGAAATTGTAACCATTAATATCAATATTGTACTTACTTGCACTTGTTTCCATTGAAATTGAGTGAAATTATCGGTGAAAATGGATGAATAGACGATAATATTCAAAAAATAATGATGTCTATCATTGACTTTTTCAAGAATTTTTTCTTCTTCTTAACAGCATTTTGTGAGTGTTTTCATGTCTTCCTTTTCTCAGTGAAATTCAATCCAACTTGTATTACTTCTTGAAAAAAGAAACTTGTGTGTGATAAAAAAGTAATTAAGACGAAGCTTTGATGAGGCAAACTTTGATCAACGAGTATATATATTTGATAGCTATTAGATGAATTGATACTTTTCCGTGTTACTCATCTTAATGAGAATCACTTAGTTGGTCAGTGAATTTCAAGTTATCTAGAAATAATATCAGAAAATAGAGAAGAGAGAGAAAGAGAAAGGTTACAAGTTAATAATAGGAAGAAAAAGAAAGGTAAAAAAAAGTAAATTCTTACGCATAAAACTAAAGATGAGAAGATGAAGATTGAATCACTGAAATTCCCGTGAGATTGTCCCAGTCCATTTTGGGTTACATTTGGAGAACAAAAAAAAGTGTCTAAATATTGGGAAAAAAAGGTAAGATGAACAGGAAACTGAGTAAAGATATTCAATTTCAGTCCTATTTCATTTCCAAAAATACTCAATCTGAAACTGTTAGTTTGCTTTCACTTCTTTAAGCACATTTATATCTTTATGATACATTTTTTGCTTCTCTCCTTAATCTTCATTGAGCCATTGAGTTATTGTTATTATATTAATATGATTATCATTATTTGTATCCTTCTCGACTAAATCAATCTTTGCTTTTGCTCCTTTGCTTGTTCTTTGGGTCTTCTGTTGAAACTCAAATGAGTATGAATAAAGCTTATAATTTATCTGAATGTTCATGTCGATGCTTGTTAAATGTGAAATTGTTGACCAGAGTGATGTTGAAGAAGGAGGAAAATGGGCCGATTTAGGTGAGTCAATGTTGATAAAGAATGCGAATCACGTCTAAAGCAGTGAAAATAAAATGTATAATAACTAAAAAAGGAGAAGAAGATGATGTTGGAGAGAGAAAAGGAAGAGAAGAAAGATGATAGAAATGAGGAGGATGAGGAAGATGAGAGGAAGAGGCAATATGAGAGATAACAAGACAAGGTTTATTGTATTTTATCCCATATTAGTGAAAAATAAGGGATGAATAAGAATACCTTTTATCTCTTATTTTGTCCTTTTTTATCTTCTCTTCGCTTTCCTTTCCTGTTCATCATCTTCACCGAGTTAACTTGATAAGAGAGTAAAAATGATGAAAAAAGTAGTGAATTTGATTCTATTGAAACAGGCGAAACAACAGCAACACAAAAAAACAGGGAAATACTAATATCTTGTAGACTTTGGATGAAGAAAGGATTGAACTGTTAGGATAACAATGATGATGTATCGAATCTGCGTCTTTTTCCCTCTCTGTTTCCATTCAAATCTCTAGTGTGCTTTTTCTCATCATCTCAGGATGATAGGTGAATGAATAAGTGTAGGCAGTGAGAGAGTGAAATAAGTCTGTAGAGATGAGGAAGGAGGAAAAAGTGGCGAAAACGTCGCTCTTGATCTTTCTTGATGTGACGATTGAGAATCACAATCCTCTTGGGTTATTATGCGGCTAATAACAAAATCAAGAAGCCGTTTCTCCATCCATTGCAATTTATCCATTCTCAACATAATTTCCTCTCCAAATTTTGGTTCCTTTTTGCTTTCCCTTTTATCCTATTAGTTACAAAAAAAATTTTTTTTGTACAACAGAGACACAGAAAGGCTCCAACAGTTGAGTTTACTTTTCCTTTTCTTTACTGCTTGGCTTTTTTTTCGCTTGTGAATGTATCAGTTCACTTGGCTTCTCCATCATGTTAATGTATCAGTTACTCACACATGGTTCTTCATCTCTCCAGTGTAATTGGAATCACTCTCCAGACTCATTTAGACTTTTTCCTTGTTTCATTTATTTCCATCCTTTCCGATCAACCTTTTTGAAATAATGATAAACAAGAGCTTGTGTTAACAGGAAATTGTAGGAAAACTTTAACTAAAATCTTACCTCTATTGTTGTAGATGAATTTATCTGACTATGGATTCACCTTAACCTTTCATTCAGGAATTCCTCTCTGATAATCAGATTCCGATTCTTTATCTTCATCTTTTCCTTTATCTCAGTTTAACGGTGATTGTGATTACCTTCTTTGCCTTTGTATTCCTCTTGTTTTGCCCAAGCAAGGTATCAATATAGAGATCCTGAAATTTTGGTGATCCTGTAACAAGTGAACAGATTAACAGATATGAACATTAGAGCAAACCTTTGAATAATTAAAACTGTTGCATGATCAGGTCAGTTATTGATGAAGGTATAAACTATTAGATAGAAGCTTATCGTTTAGCCTCTATATTAACCTTAATTTTTGTTCACATTTGACAATGATTAATCATTTTGAATACTTGATCAAACATCCAGTCTAGGTACAATTTGTTGCGTTCAGGTAAGGATTAGAAAAGGATAAATCAGAAGCTGATAAACCTTCCGGCAAATACTCACATGTTTAGCTTCTGATTGAGCTAATTAAGTCTTGGGAATCAATTTTTGTTTTACCAAACAAAATACTAGTCATACCAAAAAAAGGCACATTTTTTGTAGGTAACAAAGTCATTGAAAAATTGAAGCTAAATTGTAACTTATTAACAGAAATGATTTTCAACAAATTGATGGCTTAACCAGTTTATCAAGAGTTAGTTAATTTAACTACATCGATTAATAATTTCATCTGAGTTTAGTCATCTCAATAATTTTATCTTCTTACCTTTATATAATGACTTACAAGTCTAACTGTTGACTTATTTGATGGTCGAGGCTTCAGTAAAATCACCAATCAATAAAGCTTTAAGTTGTTTCTTTTTACACTTTGGATGAGGCTGATCAGATTAGTAATTAATCGGATGAAATGAATTTCATAAATCAAAATAATCCTAATTAATCAATTTGAAACTTGAATTTAAAGAAACCAGCTTCTCAAGAATAACCTACGCCATCTACTGTCTAATTTTGAAATGATAGTTACAAGCACAAGATTGTGATTTGAACATAAACTTGATCTTGATTTTGAATTAAATTTTGACACCAAATAAAAATTGATTGCAAAATTGTAATCAGAAATACTGTACTACATAAAGTGTAGTTTTATTTTAAAAATTTACAGTACTAATGTACCTATGATTAAAAGCTTTGTAAGAATAGGTTCTCAACTTGGTAAAAAGTAAAATGAATTTATACAATAATCTCTTTGATATTTGGAATGAAAAGTCCATGAATCGTAGGTGGAATATCAGCCGCAGCTTTAGGCACTATGATTCGAGCCAATTCGGTCATTGTTGGTGCTTCCAATATAGCCAAGAAATTGTCTTCCGTTTCATCAGCCTCCAACACGACTGATAAAAGAATACCTGTTGAAATTAAATGAGATCAAGAAGAATAGGAATAAATAACAGAAGTGATTTGAATTATAATAAAATTGAGCGGTGAATTACCATCGTCTTCTTCTTTGCTGTCAGGTTTTGCGACGAAAACTGATTCTCCGGGGAATCCTGTATCAGATGGTCTCCATAATTGAATTTCTTGTTCCTTTAAATCCATTTTAACGGCCTATTTATGGAAAAACAAAGCATTTTTTACTTTACTATCAACTTGCTTATCAATGAAAACTTACAGAACGTTTAAAAAATCCAGCGTCAAAAGTACCACTGCCATACACGTAGCGGTGTTCATGACAAGCAAATGAACTATTTATTGTTGGTAACTCGAAACCTTAAAATGTAAAGATTAAAAATTATAGAGAATAGAGATTCAACAGGAATCACAGATAAAACAGATGAAGAAATTTCATTGATTTTAATATTTACCGGGTGCACTAAGTTGTTCAGGGTATAGTTTAATAAATCCTTTGAAAACTTTAGCGGATGCTGAGCAATCTGGTATGTTGACCAAGGGATTCATAGGTACGCCTTTTGTCTGTTGAAATATAAGAAATTAAATATCATAAACAACATTTTACGCATCGATTTCAAGCAGGAATTTTACGTATTATTGAAAATAGAGGGACGAACCAATACTTACAAATCTACCTGCCAGTGGAATTACATATCTTCGAATCGCTGGTTGACAGTAATCGCCAAATTGATTTCTACGAAGAAAAGGTATGTGATACTTCTCCAGTACTTTCGCATCATCATAAGCAACTAAATCAATAACCACTTGGTCATCTTTTTCATAGGCATTTATAACATGGAAAAAGAAAAACGGGTCCGCATCATATTCTTTATCTAAGGGTTGTTCATCTCCGGTTGATTTGTTGATCACATAAAAACGAACGCATTCATCTGCATGCCATTCTAGACACTGTTGCATAGATTTACCATTTAATGTACATGTTGCAAGCCTGAGAGCAGACATAACCAAAGGTTGTTCAATAATCACAATGAAATTCTCAGTCATGGCAAAACTGTGAATATAACTGAATCCAACTTTCCATCGAGATGGTATTACAGCTAATTTGTCCACTCCTAAAAAGGCTGTTGTCGTTAACATAAACAAAGAGCCAATGTTGATGTTTCAGGATTAAATTAGCAAAAGAGCGCCAAATTAGATAAGACAAAAGATGAGCCATGACATCACGTTTAAACAAAAGAGTTGACATGTGTAAAAATAAGACAAATGTTAACAAACTGTTTATTCATTTGAAGTGTTCTTAATTTCTTACGATGTGCTGTTGGGTTTTTTGAAAAATCAGTTGCAGGAACCTTGTAAACAGTGTATTTCATTCCTGATAAGAAGCTGGTTCCAATATTATAAAAACAATTATCACTTGGCGAATACAAAGGATGAGAGCAGCTTAGGTTCACTTTGACTTCTCTATCTAAATTGAACTATAGAGTAAGTTTTAAATTAATAATTTTTCCATTTCATATGAATTGGTAAGAAATTTACTTTCACCATTCATCGGTATGACAGACAATTTTTGACAGTGAGTAATACAATGAAATATTTATTTACCTTTTCCACTCCTGTTATATTTGCAGGATCAATTTTCCAGATATTGCAAGACTCGGTTGCCACAAAAAGACGTTTATTCAACAGATAAAGATTTGAAATATCATTGTCAGTTAAATCACTTGGCACCATTCGCTGAAACAATCGAGTGACAAGACCTTTACTTGAGTCAGGATAGGCTCGAGTTCCAAATTCAGTGTAAACGGGATAACCATTAGCCATCATTTTGGTATAAGCAGATGATCGAAGAAATTTCGAGGAAAAGAAGGCTCGACCATCTTCAATGCGAAATTTAATTAACATGGCACAACCATCAAGCCAGTGATTCATCGTGAATTCATCTTTGCCAGGCAGATCCCATTTCCCTGGTCCAAGTCTAATATATGATCCATTTAACCATTCAGGTAGCGAACCTGGAGATAGATAAAATAATTCCAATGGTTGTCAAGAAACAAAGCAAGGATTGATAATTTTTTGTCAGTTCGTTTTGAATCATGAGAGCATGGATTTACAAATTTAGTGATTATTTACTCACCTTCAACTTTACACTCAATTTCCTGAGGACATTCCTCACAAGAGCGAAAGAAACTTTCTGTAGGAATAGCCATGATTTGCTTGGCAAGGGTCAAAGAAATTTAAAATGAATGAAAGATGAACTGATTCCACTTGTTAAAAGGTGGAAATCAAATTGAAGATGGAAATGGAAAACGATTTAACACAATGTGAATCCGAATTAATATTCACTGTCCAATAAGGCTTGTTGGTTTTAACTAGATAATTGATGCTGTTGCTGGTAACTTCTTCACTGAATATCAATTTAGATGGTTAAATGTTTTCAGCCCAAGTGGTAAAAATTGATTGCACTGACGTTGCGAGTAAAGCAATCACAACCCCTCAATGTTAACTGTCATTGGTTTTTGAATTTACCAGTTGATCATTTTGATTAGCTGATCAAGATTTGGCCTATTTTTTATTTTTTTACCATTCAATTGCTTGTTATATTAATCGCCATTTTTACGTTTCTTGGGCTGTGTGCTATTCCCAAGATGATTTAGCACATAATTTGATTTATTTACCTTTTTTGTCCACATCATCAATATTTTTTATAGCTTACCATTTATTCAAGAGTGTTGAGCTTTGGATCAATTTCTTGACGTAATGCAATAATTACAGTTATAAATAAATACATTTGTATATTTAATAAATCGATAAAGTAATTGATTGCTTTTTCAAATTGATAAATATTTTTCCGAAGATTTGTCCCAATATTGCTAATCAAGTAGCGATTAGTTTAAAAGTACATCAGAAATATGAATTTCAGCTTGAGTAATTGAGCAGTTCCAATGCTTTGACTTATCATCTTCTTTTTTTACATTGAATCATTACAGATTCTGATTTTTTTTTTCTTATATTCCAATAAAATAAATTGAATTTTGTATAAATGAAAAGCAAAGTTTAATCAAATTATGTTAGCAAATTGAGTAAGTACTTTCGCATCTAGATGGAGCTACTCAAAATACGGCTGATTACTTGCTGTTTTTGCCTCAACACTGTTTAATGAAAACTAACTGGTTAGTTTTATTCCATCTGATTAATTTTGTTCAATTTTAATTCTAAATTCAGTTCAGAAATTAAAAGTGAAAATGTTTAGCGATATTACGTACACCGATACTGGCAAATTGCTTAAAATGGAAGTTGATTATGCTTCCACTTGTGATGAGAAGATTCCTGCTTTCAAAAAGCTAGCTCAAGTAAGTTAATTTTTAAAATCACCAACAACATTTTATTTCTTTATTAATGTCTTTTTATAATTTATCATAATTTTCTTTTACTTTCTTTGGAAATTTTAAGGAGGAGGGCAAACTTGTCCAGGCCTTAGAGCAATTGCTTGCATTGGAAAAACTTACTCGAACGGTGAGTAAAGATTTGTATTTTCTGTGTGTCAATATTTAAATCTGATCATTTTGACATTTTGATGTTTATCATTTATAATTTATTTCAATTTTCTACTTGCAGGGTGCTGATACTTTTTCCACAAGCAGAATCCTTGTTGCTATCGTTGACATTTGTTTTGAGGCAAAAGATTACAAGCTGCTAAATGAATACATTGTCCTACTCACCAAGAGACGAGGTCAAATCAAGAAACCCATCACCGACATGGTCAAACAATGTTGTGAGTTTGTCGATAAAATCGACGATTTAGAAGAAAAATTGAAATTAATCAACACCTTAAGGACTGTAACTGCTGGAAAGGTAAAAACATTAATCTCTTTTAGTGACTAGAGTTGCTAATTAACTTTTTTCTCACTTCCAGATCTATGTAGAAGTTGAAAGAGCCCGGTTAACTCATAGATTAGCTACAATGAAAGAAGCCGAGGGTAAAATCGATGAAGCTGCCAATATCATAGGAGAATTGCAAGTTGAAACCTTTGGTTCCATGGACAAAAGAGAAAAGGTTGAGCTTATATTGGAACAAATGCGACTTTGTTTGGCTAAGAAGGACTACATCAAAGCTCACATTCTTTCTAAAAAAATTCATACCAAATTTTTCGATGATGAAAACGTCCAGGATTTAAAGTTGAAATACTACGACCTCATGATAAAGATTGATCAGCAAGAAGGAAATTATTTAAACATTTGTAAACATTACAGAGCAATTTCAAACACTCCTATTGTGAAACAAGATCCTAAAAAGAACGCTGAAACACTGAAAAATATAGTTCTTTATATTGTTCTTTCACCCTTTGATAATGAACAATCCGACCTTATCCATCGTATTAAAGGAGTAAAAGATTTAGAAGAGTTACCTAACTATGGTGAGGTACTCAAATTTTTCACAACCACTGAATTGATCAACTGGCGACTGTTTGTGCAAGGATTTGAAGACATCTTAAGATCTGGAACAGATGCTTGCCCAGCTACTGATGTCTACAGCTTCTCAGAACTTGGAAAGAAAAGATGGAAAGATCTGAAAAGTCGAGTTGTTGAACATGTAAGTTAAGATCCAGCCGGATATTAATGGTGTTATTAACAATGTTTTAAATTTTATTTAGAATATCCGTATCATGGCTAAATATTACAAAAGAATCCGGTTACAGCGTATGGCTGATCTATTAGATCTTTCTATAGAGGTATGTTAATAACTCAATTTAATTTCTTATTTTGATACATAAGCTTTTATTCATTGAATTTTAATTCTTATTACAGGAAACTGAAGAAATTCTTAGCAACTTGGTGAGTAACAAGACAATATGGTCTAAAGTCGATCGTTTAGAAGGCATCATTAACTTCGAGGCACACAAAGATCCAAATGAAGTTCTCAACGATTGGTCACACAATATCAGTGCCTTGATGAACTTGGTTTGCAAGGTGGATCATCTAATCAACAAAGAAGAAATGATTCATCAACATTTAAATGTACCCAAGATGGAAGCATAAACGGGGTTGCGATTTATAAGTGAAAATATGAAATAAGTGATGAATACATTTAAATGTTTTGATAAATAACTGCTAACAATAGCTGTATTTACTCATCTTATTTACACAATATAAATTTTCTTATTTGGCAGTTTCAATTGCAATATTCATTGAAAAGTTTATTGAGATCGTTTTCATATAAAAAACAAAACAATATTCTACAGTTCAACGTAAAAAATATCTGTAATTAATATATCAAACGTAGAAACTTTGACTTTTGGCTTTCCGAACAACTTCTACTTGAACACATTTTTCGGTTGCTACATTTCTGAGGATCGATGATAATTAAATTATAGGGCTCTATTTTTCATTTCAATTTGAATTTTTCAGTTGATTTTTAGTATATTCTATTCCTTTTTTAACTCTGCGTGAAAATTCCTCTTCACCAAGTACATATAACATTTGTCCAACTGGTAAACCAATCTATAAAAATAAAGAAGCGATAAATAAATTGAATACTGCTCGAATCACTGAATACTTACTTCACTATTTACTAGTGAATATCTGAGAAATCTCATCAATAATCGATAATCCACGTTTTTCTCTGAGCAATAGGTTTTCAAGAAAGGTAATTTATCCATTCTTTCTTTACTGTTATTCCATTCTTTGGATATCAATTCAAGACAGTCTCCAACCGATTTATCTAAAAAATTGTTGAAAATTAACTGATGAGAAACATGATTGGAAGAAATGAAATGAATTAAATTGTATTCACCAAGATCTCCTAAAGGTAAAAACTGATCACACGCCCAAGCAGGATCACATGGAGTCCAAACAAACCCCAATTCTTCTACGAAATCACCAAAATTAGAATAACGGCCCTGAAAGGTAGAAATCAGTTAATAGATAAATCATAAGCTGACTAAGATTAATTTCAAAACTTACTGAGCTTTCTGTAAAAAGGAAGATGAGATGATCATCCGTTTCATTGTCAATGACTTTTTCACCGAATCGCTCTTTTAAATAATTCCTTAAAGTTAAAAGAAATCCTTGCTTGTCATCTTCCAATTTTGTTTTTATCGCAAATCGATTAAGAGCTTTCAATTTGGAATAACTAACTTTACATCTAGATCGATGGATTGTATCAAAATTAAATTGTTGTACGATCTCCTCCAATGAAGCTAATTTGTTTGATTTAAGTTCAAATGAACTGGAAGTTAACATTAAATAGTTGATAATCGTTTCAGGATAGTATCCACGAGATTTAAGGCTCATTACACCAAGATCTTGATGCCTCTTGCTCAACTTTTTCCCGTCCTCGTTAAGTATAATCGGAATATGGGCAAACTTTGGTGGATCCCATCCAAATGCTTTGTAGATCATTAAATGTTTCGGCGTTGATAGCAGCCACTCTTCACCTCTAAGAACATGAGTTATTTCCATGGAGTGGTCATCAATCACATTGGCTAAATGGTACGATGGGAACTTATTACTTTTGAGTATGATAAAATCACCTTCAGAGTTTTTCACGTCAAATCTTGTGCTTCCATAGATCAAATCGTCAACATTAACGATTTGATCCTCCGATCGGAAACGTAAAGCGTAATCAGCCTTTTCAGATAGCTTTTCATCAATTTCTTTATCCGACAAGAATCTGCAACGATTGTCATACCTAGGAATATTTCTATTCTTTAAAGCTTCTTTTCTCAGTAAATCAAGTCGAGTAGTTGAACAGAAACACCGGTATGCCAAACCTTTATCAAGCAGCTCGTTTGCCTTTTCTTTGTAAATATCAAGTCTGGCTGACTGAATAAAAGAAAATATCATCTAAATTATGCTACAATTAACAATAAGTTCATTTACCTGAACATAGTTCGGTGCATCTTCTTTAGTGAAAGGTCCCTTGTCAGGTTTTATACCAACCCAATTCAAAACATCAAAAATATCTGCTACCGATGAAGAGACAATTCTAGACTGAATTGAAAATAAAAGAAAAAAGTAAACAAAATGAAAAATCGAAATTTCTCAAGATTAAGGATTTACTTTACCTGATCTGTATCTTCAATTCTTAATATAAAAGTTCCACCCTGTTTTCGTGCAAACAAATAGTTAATAATCGCAGTTCGAAGACCACCAAGGTGTAAAAAACCGGTGGGACTAGGAGCAAAACGAACTGTAACAACCATAATCAAAGATTAAAGGAACAAGAAAAAAAATTGAACAGTCTGTCTAAACGAAAGTTTTTTTCGGCGTCAAGAGATGGCGCTATAAAGAGACTCTTTCTTTCAACATATTCAATTGAATTCAATTCAAAGAGTAACAATCGATAGAGGGCTCTAATTTTTTGTAAAAATAAATGTATAATTACTAGAGAAACGTTGGTTACACGGACAAGGGAACATACCCAAGTATGAAATCGCTATAGATTATATTGGTCACTATCGGTGCACCCGAACTTGTTAAAGAATAATATAACAAAATTAGGTGCTATCTTATCGATTTCGGCATTTTATCGCCTTTTTTCTAAAAAAATTGTATACTGTTCTATGAGGATTTGTAAGATTATTTTGCAAACCTTGAAATTTTGAAACAGAAACATATACTTTTTATTGCACAATCAGAGTATTCACAGGATGCATTCAATAAAACAAATAAAAATCCTCATAGAAAAGTATACGATTTTTTAGAAAAAAGGCGATAAAATGCCGAAATCGATAAGATAGCACCTAATTTTGTTATATTATTCTTTAACAAGTTCGGGTGCACCGATAGTGACCAATAAAATCTCTATATCGATTTCGTACTTGGGTATGTTCCCTCGGGAGTATTAGTTAGTATAACCAGTAACTGTGGTTTACGCCCAGTTACAAATAAACGTCACTTGCTACAGTGAAACCTCGGTTATTTTATATTTTTGTTATGTTGAGTAGAAGTGAAAACCACCAGATGGCTACCAAATATGTGAGATTTAGACTTTGTTTTCAATGAAAAATTAGAATTTATCAATAATTCCTCTATCTAAAGGCTGCAACTTTGAGGTCGTATTTGCAGGTAAATACTCAAGTATTATTATCGGTAATAATTTACAATTTTAATTATAGCTTAGAAGAAAGAGATCCAAATTTGCGTACTGATGTATAAAAACAGAATAAAACACGCTAAGAGTGGAAATAAAATTTATCAATGCCCATATTATGGGATAATTTCACTTGACAGTGAGGGAATCATTTTAAATCATTTGTGTTCCAGAAGTTCGGATAGAAAAACTTGCCCTCAACGTCGCTTAAAAGAGCTGATGGCAAGCGATGGAACATGGCAGGATGCACTTCGGATGCAATTCTGAAGCACGCTTAGTTTTACTGGGATTTTAATAATTTTTATTACAAACAAATAAATTTTTTTAAAGTATTAATAAAATATTGAAATACCTTCATAAGACTCGCAAAGTTATTGCGCGTAAGTAAAAGACTTTGAGGTTTCGGTATGCCAGTTTGTGCATCGTCTACAATTTGCTTGCATCATTACTGAATTGACTCATTCCAGTCTACGAACAAATAACTGTTGGTACAGAATGTGTTCGAAATAGTGTAAACAAATTCAGAACAGAAATAATGAAAACAGTTTTCATGGTGTTCGATTAATGGATTGACAAATATATTCATGATGATAATTTTATTAAATATTTTCGACGCAGTTAAAAAAAGGGTCAAGGGAGCTCTGTTAATTCTTGCTTAGGAAGATGTAATTTCGATTCTGCTTGAGTACGATTCCGTTTTTCTCTGAAAAGCTTAAGGCTAACCTCTTTCCTTTTGTTCTCGAACCAAAGCGTTAGTTGTTTAATGCTGACTACTTCCGAATCATTTTGAAGTCGTTCTAAATGAAAGAAGCTTTTAATAGCTCGCTTAATGAAAATATGAACGCTTACCTTTTATATTGATGAAAGCTGCATTACATTGCTCCAGGTAAGTAGATTTCTCACGATTATCAGGTTCTTTTTGTTTCTCGAATGCTGTGAGTAAAATTTTCTGATGAAATGATTGAAAATAAAATCGGGTTCTCTTTGGTTTAAAGTTTTTGACACTGTCTTGGGTGTAATTTGGCACAACTTCCGAATGAAAACAGCAATCGAATAGCGTATTCAAATCATCCTTTGAAATTTCAGTACTAATCAAACACCGCATCAGCTTAATTTGCCGAACACTAAACATAGAAACAATTATTAAGATATTTGAATTCAGAGATGATGCAACAAAACCAATTTAACCCAATTACTTCTACAACAAATTAACAGAAAAATTTTACTATCAACGATTCGTTCGCAATTATTTGTTTTTATACATTATTAATTATGCGATTAATTATTTCCGGTCATATTTACTGCCAAATCTATCAACTGACTAAGTACAAACCTCGAAACTCACGTGTTAAGATATTTGATATTTCTATGATATTTTATTGTAATCAATTTCGCTAAGATTGTGTCTCATTGAGATAAAGTCTAAGAGCTTTTTTGGTATAGGAAGAAAGGTCATGTGCGTTTCAACAAAATTTATTTGTATTATTCAAATAATGAATCTATTGGTGATTAATTGTCACTATGTAACTATCCACAACTGTTGGGGAAATATTTGCAAGTATTAGTAGAATATTGTTTATTAATTCAAAGCAAATTTCACCCAAAAAAGTCAAATTCAAAGTCAAAAGCATTTGCAAACCAATAGATTCATTATTTTAATTAACAAATGAATTTTGTCAATGACAATAACTTAGCAAAAGTTGTGGAAATATTTATTATGGTGAATTTTAGCTGTAAATATTTCAACAATATCTTTGCAAGTATTAGTAATAATTACTCGGTATCGATTTTGTGACCAGAAAAATTATCGAGAAACACTAGTATGATATGATTATTCTAATAATGGATACTCCGCCAACAAGTGGCTATGCATTTGACTACTCTGAGAGTTTTGACGCTGAAGGTAAATTTGTTTTTATTTTCATTCAATTGCGATGCTAATTAGTTTTCTCTTTTCTATTCCCTCGCAAAATCCACGAGTGTCAAGATGTTAATAACATAAACACGCAATATAATCGACAAGGATGCTTGATTTCTGTATCTATGTCTACAGATTGAAGCATGATGCATCTTACCTATCGATGGATCATCATAAATCTTTGATGGTTAGCGATGTTTATTTATGGCTTCATGTATCGGTTGGATTGTTCAAAACATCAAAAAATGTAATTTGGAACATTTATGATTTTCTAGAAATAAGAGAATTTCTAGAAAATTTGGCGCTCAACTCGTTTTCAATTTTTTTCTGAAATTCAATGGCTTCAAACCGGAACCCTAACCCTCATAGTAATTAACTGATGCATATTCGACAGTTTTTGGGCTTGGCAGATCGTTATACTCAAGAAAAAGAAAGTGATAGCTTTTAAGATATTCAAACTTGGCAGGGTTATCGACATGTATTGTTACGAATAATACTTATGTTTGTTTTGTGCAAATCCTGCTAGAGAACCAACTATTCATGGAACGAACCCTAAGTGTTTTTTTGTGTTGTTTTTTGCAAAGCTTGTGTTGCGCATTATGTCAAAAATTACGCATCCAAGAAACCATATTGTCCTTTAAAATGTAATGTACGTGAATCAATGAACGCTCCGGGAGCACAGGTGCTTGTGCCGATACAGTCAAGAAAACCTGATGATCGTACCTCAATTTCACAAAAAGAGATGGACGCTATGCTGATAAAATATAAATATTCAGGATGTGTAAAACTTGTGCCTTGTTGTAAATATCGGCTGCACATTGAGCGTTGTATACATGGTAGATGTCGTATATGTGATATTTCAAACAAAGATCACAATTTTGCTGATTTTGTTAAACAATTGAAGCAACAGTTGCAAAAATCGAAGCAGCTCGGCCTAAGTAAAGATCTACAAATAGACACATTAAGATATCAGTTGGCTCTTGTTTAATTTTGAATACAATTCTTTTATTTGCAATTTTTACGATAACTGGTTTTGTGTAGAACCATAAATGGCTTTTTATACTATTACAGAGACCGGCCAGTAATTTAGACTAAATTTTTCAATGGTCCTTATTATAAAAGGGAAGAATTCTATTTGGATTTCACTCAATTTCATTTCGACTTTTTGAGTTATTAATCAACTTAATTTAATTTTCTTGCGTGAAATGTTAATTCAAAAATTTGCAAACTCAGCTCAAAGCAACATTTTAGGTTAAATTTGCTCGATTAAAGAAAATTGAAAATAATGAATTATAATGCTCGACGAATAGTGTAAATAAGCTATTTCAAGCGAGTCCAAATTACTGGCAATTCTCTGTAGCAAGCTTTTCAAAGTGAAGCGTTCGCACACAAGCTGTATCAGTTATGTCTTTCAAAAATTTGCAAATTACAAGAAAAAGGGAAAATTAATGAAATAAATTTAAAAATTTACTTGAGCCAATCAATATTGGTGTGAGCAGTATCAATAATCATTTTCACTTTAATTTAGAACATGAATTTGTAATTAAATTTATAGTTTAATAACTTAATACAGTTTAATTTGTACAGTTGCATGGTAGATCGACACAATTTAATTTTTCAAGTCTGCGAATTCCAAAGGTCCAGATTCATTTTTTTCTTGAGCATAACAGTTCCTTAATAGTAATACAATAATCTAAATTTCTTTAGACAAAATAAATGTAAGCTTAATAAGGTTGGTTTCGGGACAAATAAATTATAAATTGAAAAGAAAATTTACTCAAAAATTTTTCATTTGGTTAACAATAAAAGTAGCGAAATTGCGATTCAGAACTTTCAGATTACACAGAATCGAACATGAATTGTCTTTTTTATTGATTCAACAGGTTTAAACTTCAGCCTCAAGGTTTGTACCCCCAATAGCCTCGACTGTTCAGCTTTGTTGCATCTTATGAATGAATGATTCTCATCCATCACTCATTTTTCTCGATAGTTTTGGGTGAGAGAGCATTTCGTACTTCTGTCCTCAAGCTCATGAAAATGCGAGTGCAATTATTTCAAGCTTTAGCAAATATCTCTTCATCTTTGAAACTGTCTTTTAAATTCTGATAATCACTACCCATCCACCGAATCCTCTGTCAATGAGAATTAAATCTTTATTCATAAACGTTTTATTCGCGACTCTACCAATAAAATATGAATATTTTGTGTGGTTCATGAAAACCTCCAGCTTGTCTCCGAACTTGAATTAGAAAGATGAGTGACTGAAAAATGTTTAATTGTTTGGACTACAAGAATTGTATTGCTATCATTAAATGAAGATGATAACTGAAAGACTTATTGTAACGGTAAAAAAAGGTCAACAGTTAAATGGCACTATTTTGTTCATCTTCAGGACTTGGCGAGTTCCAGTCTCCGTTTGTTGTTGACGTTGTCTTCAAGTCACCCGAAGAGGGTTCAGGCAGCACTATTGTTGGTGCTGATTGATGAGCTGAAATGGCTTGAGTAGCAGCTGCTATGGCAGCAGCACATCCACCAGAACTAGTTGGTCGAGCAAACCGAAGGGCGTTGCTTGTTGAGTTTGTAGTAAAGGTACCAACACCTCCAGAACCCTATCAAGAATCAGTAAACAAAAGTCACATTAAAATTGCTTCTGCCAACTAACAATGTTAGCACAAGGACCACATTAAAACATACCTGTGTACCCGAATGTCTAGTATTTTTATAAGGTTGAAATAAACAAATGTACAATTTAGGTGTAAAAAGGCATCCAATGTTAACAGCAGCACTGATTGATATGCACGTCGATAGGCTGGCAAGTTGGATCTGAGCGACAAAAGAGAGACAAATTCATCAAGATTATTGTTCAATTCATAAAAATTTAAAACAAATTGCAATCAATTTCTAATTCAAACAAAGAGAGTTCATAATCATGCTTCAATGTTCAGATAAAGAGTAGACTGTAAAACGATTTAAATTCATGTCTTAATAAATTGAGAATTTTGAAAGTTTTTTCAGAAATATTTATCAATTTTTTCAATTTGAATGTCGATTGTGATCGATCGAAACAACAAAAGGAACAACTTTTGGACAAAATCGATGAAATTTATTAATAAATCTAAACACTTCAGATCGGATTTGAGTGAATAATAGTGTTCAAGATTGCGCATTTACCTTTCTGTTTCTTGAATTTGCATAATTTTGTTAATCGTAAGCAATTAGATTAGTTTTGATATATTTACATTGAAACTTGACTACAACTTTATTAGCATTATTTATGCAAATGTGGATATTTACAGTTGACTGACAGTAATGTTGCAGTTGATAATTATGAATAATTTGCTTCCATTCAAATTGTTGTCTCAATTTATATTGACTTTGTTTTTCGATTAACATGAAAAGTCTATTAATACAATTGATGAAAATTTTGGTTCGTCTGATTAACATTTTCAATTTTACTCGCCATTATATGGAAAGTTTCGAGTCGATTGAAACCGTTTTCCTACTTGAATCAACTTGAATAATCCTTTTTGTTGATACTTTTCATTGACTCAATTTGATCAATATATTGAAGTTAAATGAACCATTTATTACTAATTTCAGCAAAATTATTCTCAAATCACAAGCTTAGTTTCAGTTGATCAATCTCTTAGTTGCATTATAATGAGAAAAAATTGTTTTCTTCTGAATACAAAAGTCCACTTTGTCTCAACAAGAACTTATTTGTATATCCTTTGAATCGAAATGAAAAAAATTGAAAATGTGTCGAATCTCAATTTCAAGTTCGACTCAACCGGAAAGAGTGAAGAAATATTCGTTGCTTGCTTCATCGAGTTTACTCACCTTAAAATCATTATTGGTACCGAAGTAGATTGGTATAAAAGCCAGCCAAACTATACAAGTACTGTACATGGTAAAGACAATGTACTTTGCTTCGTTAAAGTTGTCGGGTATTTTTCGAGTTTTAAAAGCATACATTGTACAAAAAACTATAAGAATCATGTTATAAATGAGTGAAATGGCTGTTGCCGTGGCTGAGATGCCACACTGCAGAACAACAACCTTTCTTGTGCCCAGCTTCTGTGGAACCTCGGCAACGGAAGGAGGATCACGAATGAGCCAACCAACAACGATGACCAATTGAACGGAAACTAAACAGGAACAAATGACAACCTGAGACTTTGGACTAGTATAGGAAGGACGTTTCAGGCCACTTTTAACTCCCCGATTAAAGATGCGGGAAATGCGATTGGTTTTGGTGAGTATGGCAGAGTAGCTGATGCAAAGGCCCAGACACAGGCCGATACGAACCACTGTACAGGTTAAAAGAGTTGGCTTTGAAAGGATAAGAAGACTGACGATGTAACAAACCATCAAGCCGAGAAGCAAAATGTAACACAATTCACGACCAGAAGCCATGATGATGGGCGTCTCGTTGAACCTAATAAAGGTCATGCAGGTAAACACTGTGGCCACAATGCCGAGTGAGGCAAAGACGGCGGGCACAATAGTCCACGGAGAGTCCCATCTCATGAATTCGACGGGTAACTTGGTGCAAGTCTCTCTGTACTCATCAGGAACATAGCCGGGTGAACAAGCCACACAATCGGTTAAATTGTAGATTCGCTCATTCTCCTGACAATAAGAGCAATGCCAACAACAGGGTTGCCCTTCATGTATCTGACGAAATTGACCTCGCTCACACTCTTTGCTACAAACGGAACTTGGAATTGAACTGAAGCCACTTTCATTCGAATGAGCAACACCGAAATTAGGCCACTCTAGTTGACTTAAATTAAACACTAATCTGTTGAGAAGAAGAAAAAAGGAAATAAAAAATCAATTTCGTCTAGAAAGTCAACTTTGAAATCTTTTTCGATGAAAATGTTTTTCAATTAAATTCAATTTCGATTGAAATTTAATTTCAATTTAAGACAAAAAGATTTTCACAAAATTCTTTAAATTCCAAATTCGAGTCTCAAAACTCACCTTTCACTTTCCCAGTTACCAATCTTGATGTAATCATATTCAGATGGAGATTGAGAATCGGATGAATTTGAATAATCTAAAGATTCTTTGACTCTTTGATATTGAAAGATGTCATAACGACCAGGAGCATCGCCGTCTTTATTGAACTTGACAGTCATTCCCTGTAAACCTGAATAGTGAAAAAAGCCAGTTAATCGGTTAAAATTAATCAAAATTTCAATCGAAATGAGAAATTTCTTTGAACCAGAAAAGGCAATGTTGTATCAATAAGAAGTAAAAAAGAAACCAAAAGATAAATTGAGTTTCAATTGATTCTTGATAGACTTGATAATTGCTCGAATTTTTTCTTTCAATACTCTGAGAGGTTTCAAAGAAAATGTTGCCCAAAAAATGATCTCTTCAAGTTATCGTCAAGTTACTGTTTCTATTCGAGATTTTGTTTCTTTCCATTTAATATATTTTCTTCACGCTACTTGAGTAGTCAATAAAATGAGTATTGATTTTGAATGAGAAACAATTATCAAAGTTGTCGACACTTGACGAGAACTGACCAGAAAAGTTTGATTAATATCTTTGACTGAAAGGTATTTGACTCTAGTCCTGAACTTGGAACGGAAAAGATGCAAAAAATGTTTAACTCCAAATGTAATTAAAGATTTAACTGTTTGGGTTAAATGATGTTTCAACTCGAGTGCGAGTTATTAATAAGGTTGAATGTCAATTTGTGTTATCTTCGTGTTTTCACTCAATCCTTTTCTTTGGGTTTCCTCTTAACAATGGCTTCCATCACAAGTGTTATCATAACGGTGAGATAACAATTTTGTTTCTTCTTTCCGTTTACTTTTCTCTATTCATTATTGGATCTGTTTTTGTCATCATTTTTTCCTCTTCTTCAAACCAACGAAATTGCTATCTGTAGCGATAAATGAATGCTCAATGAACATAATACTTATCCACTTATCAGTAAAGAATATGAATAAGAACAAGTGGAAAGATGAAAATGCTGTATCAAGGATAATATCTACAAATGAATTGTGTTCGTTCGAGTTTATTGTTCGCAATGAAAATATGAATACAAAAACATCTTTTCAATAACATCTTGAACATTGTGATGAACCGATAATTGCACCTCATTACTTACACCGAGCAGAAACGATCACTTTTATTCTTGCCTCTTGCAGGGAGTTTTCACTCCCAGTTTTGTATTCGCTCAAAGAATTTAGAAAATCTCTTTTATGGAATATTTTGGTCACTTACTTGAAAAGGAAACTTTACGAATGTAAGATAAAAGTTCTTGGCCTTTGATGGGTGCTCGAACACAGAGACTTTCAGGTGAAAAGAAGACACTTTCAAGTCGTGTTTCGTTTGAAGGGTCAACTGGTTTCGGTACTTTTGGACGGCATCGATCAGATAATAGATTATGTATAGCATGAGCCATGGCATAGACGGCATCAACAACGAACGGAACCAAACCTTCTTGTTCATACTTGACTAAGACTTCATTGCCTGCAAGAGAAGCGAGAAAAAAATCATTGAAAAAAATTGTTCTTAATCCATTTTCGATCGAAAAATTCCAGTTTCGAAAATCGAAATCTCAGTTTTTGGAAAATTCCGATTTTCCATTAACAACCAACAAGTCTACAGTTTGCTTTGAAAATTCATGATAAATCAAAATGGCATTTTTCTCATTGACTGTTATGAAAATAAAGTTGAATAAAAATATTTGTTAAGCAAAAATAACTTTAAATTCCAACTAAATATTCACCATAAAAATAACTTTACCAGGTTGTCTAATGGCATTTAACAGGAAAATATGAATTCTGTTTACTCTTCTTAGGATTTTGGTTCACTAGCATTTCGAGCATTTTGCCATGAAAATAACTTTGATTTGATAAAGTGAAGCAAAAAGAGAAACTAGATTCTGATTGTGATAATGAGAGTCTATTTTTCGTCTTCTTTTGCTTCTTTTTTTGCGTTTAAACCAAACACCTTTTCTGGTTACCTCTTTTGGTGGGCAACAACTTTTTATTTCATTTATAAATTATATTTTGTTCATCTTGCTCCACTTTATGCCTTTGAGCTGTTGCTTTATTAGATTGTCATTATTTATACTCGTCTGTTTATAATGGCAAATCGTTTGAAAGCCAACATTCAATTTGCTATTATTAATAGTTTGCTTGTGATTTTTACTCTTCTACTTTTTTCAAGCAACTTGATGAGTGACTTAACCACTAATATCAGTTGTACTTTACCTGTACATTTCTTCCGGTCCAAAGGTTTTAAATTAACAACAGCCTCAGGAGAGTTGACAGTCTCTGGAAAATAACAGTTGAAATGTTGTTCCCAGAATGGTTTAAACCAAGGATTGCGTTTGTTTGTCAATGGTTTTAAACTTTTAAAATATTCATCAAAACCTGAGATTTAACGCGATTGTTGGATTGTGAAAAAAAGAACAGAAATTATCATTTGATAAATTCACTTGAAACTAAACCCATTTTATGTTCATTACACATTCAAGAATAGCTTTTAAAAGTCAATTCAAGTTTCCATAATTTTCCAGTTAATTAAACTCTATCAACGTTTTCAGTTTTACCAGAAAAATGAAGAAAAGCAAAAGATTATCAAAGATCGTAAAATCGAAAGAAAAATTAAGTTCTTTCCAAAATTCAGCTCAATTCCAATTTCGCTCAAAATGATTCGCATTAGAAAAATATTATGGAATCATTTCTCATGAGATTATCCTAGAAACTCGAAATTTAAACTCAGTGATGACCTTATTCCGATTTTTATTTCTGAACAAATGATGAAAACTTGAAGTTGGAATTGGAAAAAAAGTTGGAAAAGTAAATCAAGTGAAATAAAGGAAAATATTACATTATTAAAACTGTTTCATTATGAAGACAATTTGTCATTTATATTGTGAAAGAGCTCAACAATTGTCATAAAGTCATTAGCAGTTTAAATGGAGATTAAATCTGTATCAACTCATTAGATTCATTAATATCAATAGCACTTGAAAGGACTTTCATTTACTTTGATTGCAACTTCAATCAATTTTTCATTTTAAACTTCAATCCATTTCAACAGTTGAACCCAAAAGTGCTTTAATGAAACCCAAAAAAATGATGAATGACTCTTTCTCCAGCACAAAATCTGTTTGACATTCATTTTCTCAGAACTCTTGACCATTATCATTCCATCGCTTTTCTTGAAACGTTATATTTCTTCATCACCTTTGACCAGGAAAAAAAGTGTCAAAAGTGATTGCAAGAAAATCATAGTTTAATTAAACTCATCCAGTTTGTATGCAATTTGCATAAAAGATGATTGAGCATTTTAGGAAGACAAGAAAAAAGGAAAACTCAGTTTTTGCTCGACAATTACGACAAATTAAACTCGAATCAAGTTGAAGGCAGAAAACAAATGAAACTGATCATTAACAATTAAAAGGTTACATTAACAATGCATTAATCAGATTTGATTATACGTTTTGGGTTCCAATAGTGAACACAACTTTTTTTGCTCAAAATTATTTCTCATTTTTCTCATGAAAAGAGAAAATAAAATTTCAACTTTTCTTCTTCTTCTCTCAAATTAAGTGTCCCAGAATTGTTGCCATGAAGAAATCTTTTTTTGGTTCATTTTCTTCTCATTCCATTGAAAAAAAAGATAATGATAATTGTTATTGATATTTAGCTGTAAAATTGCTGACAAAAGATGTTTCCCTTTCATGAAACCTTTCGTATAATTGTATTGAGAGATTTTACCTGAAGAGGAAAAAGTGAAAAAAGTTATCAATATTATGCTGAGGATGAGGATAAAGAGAAGCCATGTTTAAGCATTAATAACATTCTTAGGATAACCAAATTAGATGGTTCAATGAAATTCATCAATGACCTTACAGAGTCACAATTGATTATTTTGTCTCAATCAAAATGATCAACTTTGAAAGAGGAAATTATCTTTTCACCATTTTCATTGTTATTCAATTTCTGAATTGATAATAACTCGAGATTAATTTTCAAAATAAAAGTTTAATAACTTGATTATATCAATGAAAGGATGGATTAGGTTGAAATTAAGTAGAAAAATAAAAGGTTGAAGCTTTCATTGTGAATATCAAATCAAATGGAAATCTCGTTCAATAAAATGAAGCAACAGCTTTTCATGCAATTTCACCTTACAGAGTTTGGGGAGGAAAAGTTTCCTTTCAATGGAAGAACTTTTTTTCTTATTTTCTTCATCGAAAATGACGAAAAGAGAAAATTGTGCGATCTAGAAATTCAGATTTGGAAAGTAGAACGAAAAGAATCTTTGCAATGTTTCGAGTTTTTCTAAATCTTGTTATGAGATTATTCTCGACGATGAATATGACCATGAAATGTATAAATTGGAAAACACTGAGATTCTCTTTGGTATCTGTGTTGAAATGTTGAATGATACTCTTTTTGCCTCCCAGTGAAGTCTGAAGTTGCAATTGGATAATAAAGTTTAGTTGTTGTTTGAAAGAGATTTCAGTTGATTAGAAAATCAGAGTTTAGGTGTTTGCTGTTCGATCCAGAGAAATGAATTATTCAAATTTTCTCAAATATTTAATGCAAATTATCAGATAAATGTATTCAAATTGAATAACTAATAATCGCTTCAATGCAAGCTTCACTATTTCCTATGAATTTAATGTACTTTCAGACTTTATTTTACCATTTAACTTTGAATCAATTTTTATCATTTTCAGAAAACTCAAATTTTCTGTAAATTCTGGGAAAAGATTTTCTCGTTTTTCAATATTTAGTTATTCAGTTGTCACATGTAATAGTTAATCATGACCATGTATAGTTTCAGTATTATAACCTTCAACTTAAACATATTAGTTTTGATTTTCAATTAAACTTTACTTCTTCTTTCCACGAAATTTACATCTGTGTTGTGTTTCCAATCTTTCATTTCTTTTGATTATTTTAATTTCTCGATTTTCGGACATAAAATCAGTGAATTGAATATCAATATTCTGTTTTGTAAATCAGATGAAAGATTTAATAAAATATTGTTCACTTTGTTAAGCAAAAAGCCAGACTGTTATAAAAACAAATTGATTTTCATTTCATTTCAGCTCTAAAAGCGAAATAATTGACCTTAAATCGAGTATGTTATACAAATGAAATCCTTCAAGATAATTGGACACTTTTTTTGTGGCCACAAACCAGTAATCTAATAAAATGGTAAAATAACAAGGAAAAATGCATTGAATTTCTATTTACAAGTTTCAATGTTCATCTGAACATGTAATAATTGTTTTCCTATTCAATTGATTTTTCACATTGAACAATCTTTTCAATTCATTTCCTTCTCATTTCCTATGTGAAATGTAATCCTTTCAATTGTGATTATTATCATTTCCTATCCTTTTCATCTCATTTCATAGTCGATAGTTTAGACATTTGGTGTTAACAATCAGGTTGCCCTCATTTGAATTTGGTTAAAAAGAGTAAAAAAAGAAAAAGAAAAAATAATAAATGATAAAGAATGGACCAAACATGATGGAACATGAACATGATTGGAAGCAACAATTTTCATCTCATGTCGATCATTGAAAAGAAAAGCAACGATTTCGATCCAACATTGAAACCATTTTTGCCTATCAAAGCAAGTTTATTTTTCTTGTAGCATTGCGTTTGAAAAACAAGTTGAACTTGAAAAGGTGAACATCGAAAAAAAAAGAAGAAGAAAGAAAACAATTGAAACATTTTTTTTCTTCTCATGAATTTCCTCAGAAAACAAGAATGAAAAAAGTGTTGAGAAAAGGTGAAAAACGGAAAATTATAGTCGATGGCAAAAACACTTTCAACTGTTATTAAGAGTTTTCAGGTAAATAATGGAAGGTGGAAATTTTCAGTTTCCAAATGATAGCTCAAGATGAAATTTTTCATCCATTATGTTTGTATCGACTTGCTATTGAAACCTGGCTTCAGGCAATGTCTACCAATGATGTAAGAAACAATAAGAATCAACTCCATTGTAAACAATCAAATTTATCAAAGTCAACTCTCTATTTGCGCTGTTATTGATTATGTTGACAACTTTTTAAATATTTTCATTTTTGGGTTTGTTGGAGTTTTTTGGGTCACAAAATCATGAGCGGATAAAGTTTTCTTTCCTTCGTCTTTTGATCGCTCAATTGAATCAGGTTTTTCTTGTTCATTTCACTTGGATGGACATTGAAATTCCCTGGAATCGCAACTTTATTTTTTGCTCTTTCTTTCCTTTTCCATTTCATTTGAAAAACTTTTGATTGAGTGAGAAGAAAATTTCAGAATCAAAAATGGCGCAAAACAAACATTAACAATAAAATAAACCTGAAAATTTGACCAGAATTTTTAACTCATTTTTTGACCTTTTCTCTTCACTTTTCACCAAATTAATTCAACTCTAATATCATTAATATTTAGTTGATATTGTTTGTTATATTTCTTTGTAAAGAGAAGTGTTTTATTAGAAAATCAAAGTTTCTCAGAAAAGTTTCAAAATTTTTCTTCTTCTCCAATCAAATAGAGAGAAAAGTTCACAAATGTTTAATCATGAAAAGTTGTCAAAATTTTTCTTGGAATTTTCTTCTTCTCTTTCAAGTTGAAGCAAAATGTGATAATTCAGAATGATGTTGTTCTTGGCAAGTCATGGAGGAAATATCAGGTTGAAAATGATGTTGATTCATTTCTGACGGAATTTTCTTTTCTCTAGATTCTGGCCCTTCTTCAAAGTTGCACACCAGCGTTTTATGGTTGCCTCAGAAGGTCCTTTACCAGACATTAGTCTATTGACCTCTTGATGAATTAAGCCAGCACTGTAATCTTTATAAACGAGATACTTAACGATTCCAACGACTTCATCTTTAGTAATTGAACTTTTAAGGGCACTTTTGTAATCCATTGTAACAATTTTAAAAGAATCACTAAAACGACCAAAAGTCGCATAGATGAGTTTCATTGAGAATGCGTCAGTGGTTGCCGAGAAACGGCCTCAAAGTCCGCGCATTTCAACTGAATCAACACAATTATTTGAGAACAGCAAGACTAAGCAATAACAGACGAAAACCTTCGTCCTTTGCTCAGTCCAAGAAGACTCAACAATAAAGAGTTAATTTTCACTTCCACTAATTTACTAAAACAATACAAACTTAGCGTCTGCCGAGAGAAGCTAAGACTGAAAGAAGCGACTTTAGCTTTCGCTCGAGTTTCTGTAAACTCTAGTCTTTGAACCAGGATTTGATCCTGTGTCCTCTTGTATTGTTGGAGAAACGACTTATGAATAACTACGACTTCTTCTGACTAAAACTGGAAAGTATTGCTTAGTATCGAGTCTACTCAACATTCAAGATTTGACTTTTTGACTTGACTCTTCCATTCTGAATCATTTTTGAGTTAGGACAATATTTGTCTGGAATAGCGATGAAAATTTGAAAAAGTTAAACTTTTGTTTTCCGAAAACGCTGTCATTCAATATTTTAAGGAATGTTTTAATGAACAAAAATGGGTTTAAAAGAGCTTTGAAAGTTTTCCTTTTACCTGGCAGTGAGTTTCGCTTTGGTAATATTGTAATTGCTCCAACTGCGCTGTCTTCTTGACCTCTAACTGGATACAATTTTCGACCCCAAGAGTCACTACCAAGCCATGCAAAGTGTCCA
The DNA here is from genome assembly GCF_039701765.1 of Tetranychus urticae. Taxonomy (NCBI): domain Eukaryota; kingdom Metazoa; phylum Arthropoda; class Arachnida; order Trombidiformes; family Tetranychidae; genus Tetranychus; species Tetranychus urticae. The sequence goes on along the minus strand of NC_142958.1, from coordinate 13,788,111 downwards.
ACTTTACCAGTTACTTGGGAAGCATTCAATAGTTTACGACAATTGTCTTCATCTACAAAAAGTACCACACCACGAGCATTTGATTTGGAATAGAGTTTATTAATTATTCGAATGAAATCTTCTGGTTTAGCATTTCTGGTTATCTTGACACCTTCAGCAATGCAAATCCTTTCCCGAGCAGCAAGCGTTTTAAAATATTCAATTCCTCTCTCACCATATTCACCTTCCTCAGCAATGGTAGACACATAAGTCCAATTGAACAGTTTAACAATATCAACCATAACTTGAGCCTGAAAACTATCGGGTGGAACAACTCGAGAAAAGAATCCAAATCTACTTTTATCACTTAATTCAATGCTAGTCGAGGCATAACTAATTTGAGGAATCTGATTATTTGGTAAAAAATAAAAACAAAAGGTTAAACAAGTTGTTAACCATTTTATAGACGATTAAACAAACCTGGAAAAGACGTAAAATATTGGCCACCATTACAGACACTGAGCTGGATGCTGCTCCAATAACACCAACAACAGGGTCTGAGGCCAATAGATGAGGAGAGGAACCATCATCACATTGATAGTCATCCAAAGTGTGGTCAACTGTGGTCAACGAAGACTTGACGAATTCCATCGTTTGTTCTAAGGCATAAGTATCTCGTGAACAAGTGTCTAAAATGTGAACTCCTGTAAAGACAAAAAATCGAAAAAAATTAACATCTCTTTAAAGTCTTTATGAACAAAAGTTGAACAATTTTCCGGCGAAAACTTTAAATCTCTTTATGAACAGATTTCAATCAGAAAATTGATTCCCAAATAAGTTCATTGAAGAGCATCAATCGAATCAATTGATTGAAAGATTGTCCATTCAATATGAATATCGATCGAAGGAAATGTTTTGTAATGTTGAAGCTAATTGGTAAACTAGAAAATGGATCGATAATTCAAAATTTTGCCTTTTCTATCCAATTTGAGAATTTATTTTTACTCTAACAATTTTTTCCATTATCATTGATTCCATTAAAATGCTGACTTTACAATTCTATTGAACTCAACAAGGTATGAAAATGTTGAGAGGAAAAAATAAATTTATGATTACATGGGAAGAAGAGACAAAATAACCAAGCAACAATTGGAATTTAAATAATCAAACAATGAAGCAAACAGGGAATGCTATTCATACTTTCAATTGTTGATCAAAAGTTAACCCAAAAATAAGCAAACAAAAAGGCCAGAAAAGGCGACTGTTTTGTTCATCTTATTAATTTTGTCACATGAAGACACATTTAAATAATGATAAAGACATTGTCAGAAAGGGTTGAAGGTAAAAGTAAATAACAAACAAACCATTTTTATCATCAACATTGAATAGAGAGAAAAGTTCTGACACAAGAGGCAAAAAATCATTTATAATCTACAGATGAACATGATAACTTTTACTGTCAACAGAGAGACAATTATTTGTTTTAAATGTTTTATTTTCCAATTAAACTTTGAAACCATCAAAAAATCTATTTCTCATTTGATTAAACTTTCCATGAGCAAACAAAAGAACATGATTAATAACGAAAAACAGTGAAAGTCGAGTTTAACCTGAATTGGGTGAAAAGATGGAAAAGAATTTCTTCTGACAGATTTATACACTTTTGTCGCCATTCAAAAGTAATTATGGCGAAACGAGGAGAAAGAGAATCACTAATTTAATAAAATGTTGAAAAACAATTTTCACCTTTTCACGTGAATTCAGGGAAAAGGTAAAAAAGATGAAAAGTGCAAACAAATCATTTCGGCTGAACAAGATTATTGAATGTTGAGAGAGAAAATTAGATTGAAATAAAATGAGTGAGTAAACAGAATTGGAGTTATCCGATGGATAAAAGAATGCTGAGTTTCAACGGAATCCGAACGTTATTATACAGTCGACTGTTGTTGCAAACCTTTAAACGTATTATATTGATGAATGACAAAAAAGATGGGAATTGAAGGGAAGAAGAGAAAAAATGATTGCAAGAAAAAATGATTCAATGATAATACAATATTGTGATAATATATTTGCAAAGGTAAGATCAATTTTGATTGTTGTTTTCGTTCGTTTTTCCTTCCTTCTTCTTCTTATCAAAAGACTTAGTTATCTTTATTCCCATTGAATTTGAGTGCCATTAAAATTGTTAATACAACGATTATTGTATCAACTCCATTCAACCTCAAGACTGATTCATATTGAGATATTAATCTCTTTAAAAATGTTTTTATTTGGTTAATAATAATTTCCAAAAAGCAACATTTTCTATTGCAATCAACTTTACTCAAATTTCAATCCATTTCAAAAGATGATTGCTTTTTGGGAGTAAAAACTCCCAGCTTGGAGTATTTATAAAAGATAATTTCGATCAATTTTGTTCTAATTGTTGCATATTATTCAGAGAGTCTTGGAGTGAGTTTAGTGTGATTCGTGAAGAGCTCGAATTTCGGTCTAAGTGTTTAAGTGCTTTTGATTTGACTTGTTGATTCAAAATGATTTGGAATTGCTTTTGGCTTGGATTTAAAATGAAATGGAAAAAAGTAAATGATTGAAAATTTTGATTCGTTGGAAAGACTTTTCTTGGCATCAATCATGTTGAACTATGATTAAGATTTGTGTCTGAATCTTCTCGTCTTTGTTACACCTTAATGATAATACCTGGAAGAGAACCATTTGTTTGGATCATTCCTTTTTTTTCATTTACTCTAATCGCACCGTCTTCATCATTACCTTTTTCCTGGTCGCTTAAGGAAACAATTTTTTTTCTCTTTTTCTTCTTCTTTTTTGGTTCGCAGTTGCATCATTCAATCATGGTCAACTCTTTGCGCTTTTCAGAGGGAAAAAAAGTTTACCTCGATTTTTGTGGTTTACTTGGTTTCATTATTTTCCTTTATTCCCATGTTGATGATGTGTTTCTTTCTTTCTCTTGCCAGTCGTTACTATAAATCACAAACCATAAAAATTGATTGTTCCTCATCAGGTGAACTGTTTCACCTAATTTTAAGCCTTTGTCTTGAGTGGCTTTCATTGTGAAAAATCATGAATGAACAGAGAAAAAAGTTGACCATCAAAATTGGGCAAAAAATGTGAATCCTTATTGATAATAATGAAGCCTGATCAATATCAAGATCAAATATTGAAGAAGTGTAGAACCTTTCCAAAGATCAAATATTCGCAAATTTAAAGCAAACTTTCGCTTTGCTCATTCCATCAGAAGCAAGATTAAATCATAAAAGTTTGATATCTTGCTCGAAACATTTAATCCACACAAATTCAGATTCGAAGCTTAAGCAACTTCAACGCAATTTTTTGAAATTAATGTCGAAACTTTCCTTTAAACAATCGGGAGGACTGGAAAAGAACTGAGCCCTTCCAGTCAAAGAATGATCAAAATCTATTGGAAAAGCACCAAAATTGTGAACTGATGAATGGAAAAGTTTTCCAGAAATTCGAATGCAATTTTTTTCTACAATTTTTGCAATTCTTCTCGAAATGGAATAAAATTGGATGAAAATAGATTCCAACTGATTCCATGAGATGATTCTTTCGTTTTTAAACTTGTTTATCGTTTAAATTAATATAACTGTTATTAGTTAATATCAGTCGAGTGGTGAAACCCTTTCAAGTAAACTATCAGAGAAATGAAAATGTACGAAGAAGCAAAAGGTTTAACCTATTTGAAGATGTTTATGTCAATAAGGATTAATGGGGTTAATCACGATTCGATCAGTTAAATGGAAATGAATTAATTCAAGTTTAGACCAATGATACTTAAAGATGATTAATGTTCATGAGATGAAGAAGCAATGTTTATAAAAGTTTTAACCCATTGAATTGTTGAAAGATGAGAGAATCGAAAAGGGAAAAAGAAACATTTACTGTTTTCCTTCTTCGATCAGTCAATATCTTTCAACCTAATTTACATTTAATAACATTTCCATCCATTAATTTAACCTGCAATTTCAAAGGATTTACCAAACACATTTACAGTTAATTGTAACATTTAATCAACAATTGGAAGGGAAAATCATTGAAACTCTTCAAGTTTCTCCTAAAAGTTATCGATATTATTGCAAGGTTACTTTATGATGAAGTTCAAGTTGTTTCAATCAATCCCGAGAATCTCATTTCCAATTTAATTGACTCGTCTTTTGAATTTTGACTGTTAGTGAATGTTAAATAGTTTGTGAAACTAATTATTAGAATTAAGATTTAATCCTTAATTAAATTGCTCAACATTATCATTAATAATTTATCCTCTTAATATGATAATGTGAATAATGGGAATTCATGGTTTAATCAGCTTAACGTTATTACCATGTTCATTATCATACATATCAATCAAAGGTTTTACTCCACCAATTCAACTTGAATCATTGAATCGTGAAATTAACTAATGTTTAAAAATGATAATCGCAAAGAAACAAATTGAGTTTTCAATTTAATTTCAATCTTTGCTTCAGTTGCTTCAGTACCAAAAAATATTCAACAATTGATTGACAGAAATGAGAGTAAATAAAATTAAAGAAATCAGTTTAAATCAACTTTTCTCTATTCAACTGATTGTTCCAAAATGTTTCGACAACATTTTCAAGGTTTACATTTCATTATTTATGATAATCAATGAAGGTCAATATTGGTCCATTTAATTCAACCATTTTTCAGTCCATTCGAGCAAACAAAACTTTACCTAAACACAACTTTTCACTTTGGTGCAATCATTTACATTTTAAATGGCAATCATCGCTAGAGTTTTATACTTTAAATTGACCTTCCCAGTCTAAGACGGTAATCATCTTTGACCCCAAGAACTGTGTTTGTTCAATTTACTAATAGGTGTTAGAAAACTTTGTGATATTCAATCTGAAAGTATTGTAAATACATAAATATGGCATAATATTTACAATAAAACATTTTTGTGTTGAATCGTGATGCATCAAAGCCTGATGCCTGAAACATGTACATCAACAATATTCCTGATAGCGAAAAAGGAAGGACTTCTCGTCAAGGATCAGAAGATGGATACGAATGGGTCTCGGCCTTATCACGAATGAGAAATTGTAACTTGATCCAGTTCCTTTTTTGAGCATTTTCTTTTTGCTTTTTTGTTAATAGTGAATAAAATTGTTTAATGTGAATTTAGGAAAAGGAAATTATTATCAAATAAAGATGAAGATTGTTATAACTTCGCTAGCGTACATATCTTTTGCTTCTGATCATTTTTGAGGTTGAAAGGGTAGAGATACCTAAAGTTCGGGTCTAAAACAAACTCTTGCCGGAAAATCTTTTAAAGATTTCTATTATTTTGATGTTCTGTTCGGGCCTCAGTCCATTTAGTGTATCTTTGGAGGAATAGCAATCTTAGGAATCTTATGTCTATGTATTCGAGAACGAATCCATGTCACTTCTTTCAGTTTTCAGTTCTCTTTGGACTTTTAAATTTTCAATTTCTTCATTGTAATTTCCAACCCTATTATGGCAATGGTCGGAATATTAAGAAAAGCAAAATATTGAATGGATACAGAAAATAATCTTAAAATGAGTTGTTACGAGTTATTATATTTTCTCGTAATGATTGGGAGATAGTCGAAAATTGACATCTCTTAACATTTCATACTGAAAAGAATAAAATTGTGCAAAGCTTTAACAATTTTCGCTCAATCTTATAATGGATTCATTAACAAAACAACCAAACAAATTGACTTCTGAATATTGGAAGCCTTTTTCTCATCAGCATCTCAGTAATTTGGGAAGATTCGTTTTCCAACCAGCTTTTGATAAGGCTCGAATGAATGAAATCATCGTTTACTCCATCTAACGATTTTGCATTCGAGTGTCAGTTCAGGTTGGGTGTAACTTTACTTATCCAGAATCTTTGCTAGCTTGAATGATCTTAAGCTAGTCTCAACTTAAAGCTGATTTTACTTTTTTGTCTTCTCGTTCTCGAAGCATTTAATGGCTAAAAGTTTGTCTATTTACATGCAATTGTATACAAATGATAAAACGATCACTGAATGTGCAAAATCCCAACGCCGCTTTTGTTTTGTCGAGATAAATGTGAAAATAATTTGAACTCTTTTACAAGCGGTTCAAAGGAAGAACCTGTGACTTTTGTTACAATTGAAGTGACTTTTTTTCCTGTGGTAACATGTTGCTTCCAACAAAACATTGAAGTAAAAGCATTAAACTTGAAGTGTATTTTAATTTTTGAATATTTGAATTTCTAAAGTCAGTGAGATTCCCTGAAGAAATACATTTCTGCTTACATTTTGCTTCTTTTTGTTTCCTCTTCTTCAAATCTCATGTTCAATTTACTTTTGAAAAGTAAATCACAATATTGAGATTTATATAAAATAGTAACTGACAAGTTCAAAATACTGGTTGACATTCAATTTAATGTCAATGATGATCACCACTTAACAGATGAAAGGACAAAATTTAATGACAGAAACAAAGAGTTAATTGTTCAACATTAAATTAACTACCAAAGAATAAAAATTTTCCCTCTTTTCCCATTCAATCCAAATAAATGCAAAAATTACTAGAAAAATGTTGACAAAGAGTTGCCCTTTGAAGATGAGCTGAAAGTCAAGGGTTGAAAAAAGGTAAACGTGAAAAGGTAAAAGATGAACAATCGATTGAAATAGAATGGAAGAAACTGAAATTGAGAAATAATCTTGGTTTTGGAGTTGAAATAGCTTTCGATCAATTCAACTGGAAATTCAATTTTGTGATCAAATTTAGCAAAATATTCAATTCAATAGTAAAGGTAAAAGATTCAATGTAAAAAAAAGAGACACACAAAAGGCTTGGAATTAAAAAGTCAAAAGAAACATGAAAAAGAATCCAAAATCTGTAGTTTCCAAATTATCTTCTCACATCTTTAATCTAATTATACTTTTAATTTATTCAAGTTTATTGTCAGCTAATTTTGCATGACACATTTGTATCCTAATTTACCACAGAATTGTATAAATGTTGAACATTTCTCACTCCGAGTTTCGAATGAAAGAAATGTACAAAAAAATGAGATTAAAGTGCAATCTAAATGAGAGTTAATTAAATGTTATCAAAGATTAAAAGAGAATGACAAATTTATCAAAAAACTCTGGGAGTGAAAACTGGGAGAATTTTAATTTCGATTTCAACTAATTTGGACAATTGAATATGAATTTTTGATTCCTCTTGAAACTTATTTTCTTTTGACAAGAAAAAGTTGTTTTTTCGTTCTTTCAAGAGGCACAAAAGGTAAAGATTGATAGACATTGATAGTTTATTATTTAGTTTATATAAAATGATAAAACTGATTTCTCATCTTAAAGTCCACTTCTCAGTAGAAATAATATTGTAGAGAATTTTTTTGCTCTTCTTCTTCCTTTCCTTCTCTTCTCCTTTCTTCTTCTTTAGAGACACATTTAAATAATGATAAAGACATTGTCAGAAAGGGTTGAAGGTAAAAGTAAATAACAAACAAACCATTTTTATCATCAACATTGAATAGAGAGAAAAGTTCTGACACAAGAGGCAAAAAATCATTTATAATCTACAGATGAACATGATAACTTTTACTGTCAACAGAGAGACAATTATTTGTTTTAAATGTTTTATTTTCCAATTAAACTTTGAAACCATCAAAAAATCTATTTCTCATTTGATTAAACTTTCCATGAGCAAACAAAAGAACATGATTAATAACGAAAAACAGTGAAAGTCGAGTTTAACCTGAATTGGGTGAAAAGATGGAAAAGAATTTCTTCTGACAGATTTATACACTTTTGTCGCCATTCAAAAGTAATTATGGCGAAACGAGGAGAAAGAGAATCACTAATTTAATAAAATGTTGAAAAACAATTTTCACCTTTTCACGTGAATTCAGGGAAAAGGTAAAAAAGATGAAAAGTGCAAACAAATCATTTCGGCTGAACAAGATTATTGAATGTTGAGAGAGAAAATTAGATTGAAATAAAATGAGTGAGTAAACAGAATTGGAGTTATCCGATGGATAAAAGAATGCTGAGTTTCAACGGAATCCGAACGTTATTATACAGTCGACTGTTGTTGCAAACCTTTAAACGTATTATATTGATGAATGACAAAAAAGATGGGAATTGAAGGGAAGAAGAGAAAAAATGATTGCAAGAAAAAATGATTCAATGATAATACAATATTGTGATAATATATTTGCAAAGGTAAGATCAATTTTGATTGTTGTTTTCGTTCGTTTTTCCTTCCTTCTTCTTCTTATCAAAAGACTTAGTTATCTTTATTCCCATTGAATTTGAGTGCCATTAAAATTGTTAATACAACGATTATTGTATCAACTCCATTCAACCTCAAGACTGATTCATATTGAGATATTAATCTCTTTAAAAATGTTTTTATTTGGTTAATAATAATTTCCAAAAAGCAACATTTTCTATTGCAATCAACTTTACTCAAATTTCAATCCATTTCAAAAGATGATTGCTTTTTGGGAGTAAAAACTCCCAGCTTGGAGTATTTATAAAAGATAATTTCGATCAATTTTGTTCTAATTGTTGCATATTATTCAGAGAGTCTTGGAGTGAGTTTAGTGTGATTCGTGAAGAGCTCGAATTTCGGTCTAAGTGTTTAAGTGCTTTTGATTTGACTTGTTGATTCAAAATGATTTGGAATTGCTTTTGGCTTGGATTTAAAATGAAATGGAAAAAAGTAAATGATTGAAAATTTTGATTCGTTGGAAAGACTTTTCTTGGCATCAATCATGTTGAACTATGATTAAGATTTGTGTCTGAATCTTCTCGTCTTTGTTACACCTTAATGATAATACCTGGAAGAGAACCATTTGTTTGGATCATTCCTTTTTTTTCATTTACTCTAATCGCACCGTCTTCATCATTACCTTTTTCCTGGTCGCTTAAGGAAACAATTTTTTTTCTCTTTTTCTTCTTCTTTTTTGGTTCGCAGTTGCATCATTCAATCATGGTCAACTCTTTGCGCTTTTCAGAGGGAAAAAAAGTTTACCTCGATTTTTGTGGTTTACTTGGTTTCATTATTTTCCTTTATTCCCATGTTGATGATGTGTTTCTTTCTTTCTCTTGCCAGTCGTTACTATAAATCACAAACCATAAAAATTGATTGTTCCTCATCAGGTGAACTGTTTCACCTAATTTTAAGCCTTTGTCTTGAGTGGCTTTCATTGTGAAAAATCATGAATGAACAGAGAAAAAAGTTGACCATCAAAATTGGGCAAAAAATGTGAATCCTTATTGATAATAATGAAGCCTGATCAATATCAAGATCAAATATTGAAGAAGTGTAGAACCTTTCCAAAGATCAAATATTCGCAAATTTAAAGCAAACTTTCGCTTTGCTCATTCCATCAGAAGCAAGATTAAATCATAAAAGTTTGATATCTTGCTCGAAACATTTAATCCACACAAATTCAGATTCGAAGCTTAAGCAACTTCAACGCAATTTTTTGAAATTAATGTCGAAACTTTCCTTTAAACAATCGGGAGGACTGGAAAAGAACTGAGCCCTTCCAGTCAAAGAATGATCAAAATCTATTGGAAAAGCACCAAAATTGTGAACTGATGAATGGAAAAGTTTTCCAGAAATTCGAATGCAATTTTTTTCTACAATTTTTGCAATTCTTCTCGAAATGGAATAAAATTGGATGAAAATAGATTCCAACTGATTCCATGAGATGATTCTTTCGTTTTTAAACTTGTTTATCGTTTAAATTAATATAACTGTTATTAGTTAATATCAGTCGAGTGGTGAAACCCTTTCAAGTAAACTATCAGAGAAATGAAAATGTACGAAGAAGCAAAAGGTTTAACCTATTTGAAGATGTTTATGTCAATAAGGATTAATGGGGTTAATCACGATTCGATCAGTTAAATGGAAATGAATTAATTCAAGTTTAGACCAATGATACTTAAAGATGATTAATGTTCATGAGATGAAGAAGCAATGTTTATAAAAGTTTTAACCCATTGAATTGTTGAAAGATGAGAGAATCGAAAAGGGAAAAAGAAACATTTACTGTTTTCCTTCTTCGATCAGTCAATATCTTTCAACCTAATTTACATTTAATAACATTTCCATCCATTAATTTAACCTGCAATTTCAAAGGATTTACCAAACACATTTACAGTTAATTGTAACATTTAATCAACAATTGGAAGGGAAAATCATTGAAACTCTTCAAGTTTCTCCTAAAAGTTATCGATATTATTGCAAGGTTACTTTATGATGAAGTTCAAGTTGTTTCAATCAATCCCGAGAATCTCATTTCCAATTTAATTGACTCGTCTTTTGAATTTTGACTGTTAGTGAATGTTAAATAGTTTGTGAAACTAATTATTAGAATTAAGATTTAATCCTTAATTAAATTGCTCAACATTATCATTAATAATTTATCCTCTTAATATGATAATGTGAATAATGGGAATTCATGGTTTAATCAGCTTAACGTTATTACCATGTTCATTATCATACATATCAATCAAAGGTTTTACTCCACCAATTCAACTTGAATCATTGAATCGTGAAATTAACTAATGTTTAAAAATGATAATCGCAAAGAAACAAATTGAGTTTTCAATTTAATTTCAATCTTTGCTTCAGTTGCTTCAGTACCAAAAAATATTCAACAATTGATTGACAGAAATGAGAGTAAATAAAATTAAAGAAATCAGTTTAAATCAACTTTTCTCTATTCAACTGATTGTTCCAAAATGTTTCGACAACATTTTCAAGGTTTACATTTCATTATTTATGATAATCAATGAAGGTCAATATTGGTCCATTTAATTCAACCATTTTTCAGTCCATTCGAGCAAACAAAACTTTACCTAAACACAACTTTTCACTTTGGTGCAATCATTTACATTTTAAATGGCAATCATCGCTAGAGTTTTATACTTTAAATTGACCTTCCCAGTCTAAGACGGTAATCATCTTTGACCCCAAGAACTGTGTTTGTTCAATTTACTAATAGGTGTTAGAAAACTTTGTGATATTCAATCTGAAAGTATTGTAAATACATAAATATGGCATAATATTTACAATAAAACATTTTTGTGTTGAATCGTGATGCATCAAAGCCTGATGCCTGAAACATGTACATCAACAATATTCCTGATAGCGAAAAAGGAAGGACTTCTCGTCAAGGATCAGAAGATGGATACGAATGGGTCTCGGCCTTATCACGAATGAGAAATTGTAACTTGATCCAGTTCCTTTTTTGAGCATTTTCTTTTTGCTTTTTTGTTAATAGTGAATAAAATTGTTTAATGTGAATTTAGGAAAAGGAAATTATTATCAAATAAAGATGAAGATTGTTATAACTTCGCTAGCGTACATATCTTTTGCTTCTGATCATTTTTGAGGTTGAAAGGGTAGAGATACCTAAAGTTCGGGTCTAAAACAAACTCTTGCCGGAAAATCTTTTAAAGATTTCTATTATTTTGATGTTCTGTTCGGGCCTCAGTCCATTTAGTGTATCTTTGGAGGAATAGCAATCTTAGGAATCTTATGTCTATGTATTCGAGAACGAATCCATGTCACTTCTTTCAGTTTTCAGTTCTCTTTGGACTTTTAAATTTTCAATTTCTTCATTGTAATTTCCAACCCTATTATGGCAATGGTCGGAATATTAAGAAAAGCAAAATATTGAATGGATACAGAAAATAATCTTAAAATGAGTTGTTACGAGTTATTATATTTTCTCGTAATGATTGGGAGATAGTCGAAAATTGACATCTCTTAACATTTCATACTGAAAAGAATAAAATTGTGCAAAGCTTTAACAATTTTCGCTCAATCTTATAATGGATTCATTAACAAAACAACCAAACAAATTGACTTCTGAATATTGGAAGCCTTTTTCTCATCAGCATCTCAGTAATTTGGGAAGATTCGTTTTCCAACCAGCTTTTGATAAGGCTCGAATGAATGAAATCATCGTTTACTCCATCTAACGATTTTGCATTCGAGTGTCAGTTCAGGTTGGGTGTAACTTTACTTATCCAGAATCTTTGCTAGCTTGAATGATCTTAAGCTAGTCTCAACTTAAAGCTGATTTTACTTTTTTGTCTTCTCGTTCTCGAAGCATTTAATGGCTAAAAGTTTGTCTATTTACATGCAATTGTATACAAATGATAAAACGATCACTGAATGTGCAAAATCCCAACGCCGCTTTTGTTTTGTCGAGATAAATGTGAAAATAATTTGAACTCTTTTACAAGCGGTTCAAAGGAAGAACCTGTGACTTTTGTTACAATTGAAGTGACTTTTTTTCCTGTGGTAACATGTTGCTTCCAACAAAACATTGAAGTAAAAGCATTAAACTTGAAGTGTATTTTAATTTTTGAATATTTGAATTTCTAAAGTCAGTGAGATTCCCTGAAGAAATACATTTCTGCTTACATTTTGCTTCTTTTTGTTTCCTCTTCTTCAAATCTCATGTTCAATTTACTTTTGAAAAGTAAATCACAATATTGAGATTTATATAAAATAGTAACTGACAAGTTCAAAATACTGGTTGACATTCAATTTAATGTCAATGATGATCACCACTTAACAGATGAAAGGACAAAATTTAATGACAGAAACAAAGAGTTAATTGTTCAACATTAAATTAACTACCAAAGAATAAAAATTTTCCCTCTTTTCCCATTCAATCCAAATAAATGCAAAAATTACTAGAAAAATGTTGACAAAGAGTTGCCCTTTGAAGATGAGCTGAAAGTCAAGGGTTGAAAAAAGGTAAACGTGAAAAGGTAAAAGATGAACAATCGATTGAAATAGAATGGAAGAAACTGAAATTGAGAAATAATCTTGGTTTTGGAGTTGAAATATTAAGGTGATCGGAACGAAATGAGCGGACTTTGTTTGAGTATCATTTCGAGCTCACTTGTTCAAATTCTCTCATTCTGAATTTCAGATGTACAATTTTTAATGCTCTTTCCATTGAAATATTATTTTGTGGAATCGCCGCAACGATTAGCGGTCACCAGGCTGAAAACCCGATTTTTGGACAAAAAATGGTCAAAATGGTGAACTTTTCGTTTTAACTTGATTATAAGTTGTCAAATATTCATGAAAAGCTTTGAAAATCACGGAAAAAATTCTGGTCTTATTCAAAAACTATCGTAAGCAGGATTTTATTGCTAGAATCGGAAGTTATATTAGCTAGAACGGGAGAGGAGGTGTTGACCTCAATTGGGCTTTAGAAGCCTAGATAAAAACGCAATCGAATGAAAATTTGAGAGCACGAGAGTGCGTTTATCAGGCTATCATGCGAGCAACATAATATAGCAATAATTCTATATATAGAGACTTTAGAATGAAAAGTTCAAAAAGCGGTAAATGGCCTTAACCGCAGTGACCCCTTAAACGGCATTACAGAACTACAATCAAAATCGTTTTACAAAATTTTCTATGAAATAAATCATATATTTAAGTGAAAAAATCAGCCGATTATGATAAGTGGTAAAAAAATGACTCCAAAATCAGTCCCGCTCATTTCGTTCCGATCACCTTAATAGCTTTCGATCAATTCAACTGGAAATTCAATTTTGTGATCAAATTTAGCAAAATATTCAATTCAATAGTAAAGGTAAAAGATTCAATGTAAAAAAAAGAGACACACAAAAGGCTTGGAATTAAAAAGTCAAAAGAAACATGAAAAAGAATCCAAAATCTGTAGTTTCCAAATTATCTTCTCACATCTTTAATCTAATTATACTTTTAATTTATTCAAGTTTATTGTCAGCTAATTTTGCATGACACATTTGTATCCTAATTTACCACAGAATTGTATAAATGTTGAACATTTCTCACTCCGAGTTTCGAATGAAAGAAATGTACAAAAAAATGAGATTAAAGTGCAATCTAAATGAGAGTTAATTAAATGTTATCAAAGATTAAAAGAGAATGACAAATTTATCAAAAAACTCTGGGAGTGAAAACTGGGAGAATTTTAATTTCGATTTCAACTAATTTGGACAATTGAATATGAATTTTTGATTCCTCTTGAAACTTATTTTCTTTTGACAAGAAAAAGTTGTTTTTTCGTTCTTTCAAGAGGCACAAAAGGTAAAGATTGATAGACATTGATAGTTTATTATTTAGTTTATATAAAATGATAAAACTGATTTCTCATCTTAAAGTCCACTTCTCAGTAGAAATAATATTGTAGAGAATTTTTTTGCTCTTCTTCTTCTCATGTTGACAGGATAAGAATGAAAGGTTATTCTGAAGATGATGAGAAGGAAAAAGAAATGTATACAAAATTTTGTTTCTATTTTGGAATGGAGAAGATGATGGAAGGGATGAAGAGGACGATAAAGGTGAGCAATAGGAAGGGTTTGAACAAGAAATTGCTTTTAATATAATTTTACCTCAACAAAGAGAAATGGAGAAAAAAATGTTTCCATTTTCGTCATTGATAAACTTTATTATTACTTTAGTTAACTGTTGGTTTCTGTAATGAAAAGTATCGTACATTTGAAATTGCCATTCATTAATAATATATTTCGAGTAAAGAAGAAGAGAAAAAAGTGAAACAATTAAACGATAAAATGATGAAGTGTTACCAATCGAATCGTACAAAAGTGCTTTTCATTAGTAACCAAAGTGTGGCTTGTTTTAACTTGGCTTGTGTTATGCCATTCATTGACTCGCAAAGGCTACAAATTTCAATGCATAATCCATTTGCCCGACTGAGTGACTTGGTTATTCATCTCCTGACGAACGAATAATGTCTAGAACATTAGAGATCGACAGCGGAATCATGAGTTTGACCAGAAATGCAGTTTGAGAACGACCGAAATTTAGTCAGCAGAGAAATTGGAAAATTATTTTTTCGTCATTGAAGAGGTGAAGCTACTTAAGGATCAACTAACGACTTGATTGCTTGCTTTTTTCACCTTTAAGGTGTTTGTTGAAAACTACAGGGTTACAAATAATCATATGAAACGTTTTCAAAATGAAATAAAATTTCAGGTTTTGATTTTTTGATTAGATTTTTTTCATAAAGTATAAGTTCAGTTTTTTGTCTTTCATTTGGTACTTCAATCGTAGTTTTGGGACACACAGATAGCACATAGAACGATTTTTAAAAAAAGTCAATGAAAATAATTTTGTGAAGCCTATGGAAAGTTTAACATTGAGCAACCAAGTTTTTCCAATCTCCCATAGACGCGCCATGTTAAACTCTCAAAAATAATTTTCATTGACTTTTTTTAAAAATCGATCTATGCGCTATCTGTGTGTCCCAAAACTACGATTGAAGTACCAAATGAAAGACAAAAAACTGAACTTTCACTTTATGAAAAAAATCTAATCAAAAAATCAAAACCTGAAATTTTATTTCATTTTGAAAACGTTTCATATGATTATTTGTAACCCGGTAATTACTTTTTATCCATCTTATTGATTTTGTTTAATTGATTTCCAAAAGGTAAACCGAGATCGAAGAATTAGTAAAGAATGTTTATTAATTTATCATTTACGATGAGAAGATTCCGACTGAGAAGCTAGCTCAAGTGGCAACTTTTAAAATTCAATTTCTAATTCTAATTCACAGAATTCTATTCCAAATTATTCCAAATTTTTTCTTTGGAAATTTTTAATCAAACTGAATCAAGCTCTAGAGCAATCAATATATCGGAAAAACTTGATCGAACTGTGAGTCCAGATTTGAATTTTTTCAAATTGTGCCAGCAGTTATATCTGATCATTTTGTCGATTTATGTCGACCAGTCTATGTCGATATCTTACTTGATGTTGATACGGTTTCTACAAGTCGATTTCTTGTTACTATCGTTGACATTTATTTCGAAAAATTACAAGCTTCTCAATGAAAACATTGCCCTACATGAGAAGAGACAAGAACAAGAAACTCTATACCAACATGCTCAGGAGATCTTGAGTTTGTCGATAGAATCGAGAAAAAGGAAGAGAAATTGAAATTAACTTCGATTCTTTGAATGATGAATGAATGTATTTATTAAATCATTTGATTAAAGTTTGTTAACCAGCTTTGTTTTATCGAAATAGTTAAACGATGAAGTGTTTGAAAGAGACTCGTCCAAAAGTGCTTTTTATTGGTAATCAAAGTGTGGCTTGTCATTCATGTGCTGAGTTTTTGAAATTGAATTTTCAATTTATTAATTCGAATCTTTTTTTAGCTTTTCTTCTCAAATTTTTTTCTTTTGCTCTTCAATTCATTGAGAAGGAAAGAAAACATGAAGTATAGAGAAAAATGAATTTGAAATGATGAGAACACAAAAACAGAAAAATCAAGTCAACAAGAATATAACAAGTTATCTGGAAAAGTAAAAAGTTTGAATTTTCACAAATTCAGATACAAATGGATCACAGAATTGAAGGAACAACCAATGAACAGGATAAATATATTCTTTTGCACTCTTGTTCTTTTCTCATTTTCTCTCTTCATTTTCTTTCTCTTTTTCGTTCTCTTCTTCTTTTCCTTTGAATAAGATGATCATGATGCTGCCCGATAAGATATTCTGTATCATATTGTTGCCTTTGATGAAAAAGTGTCACGATATTTGCACATGAAAAGTTCAAGTCTAACTTTGTTGAGAACAAATCAAAATTAGAATTGTTATATTTGTTAATCATCATTAGTTATGACAATGATAATGATAATGGTTAGAGTCACGGATATAATAGAGTTTGGTAACAATTAACTTCGATAAATTAACAGCTTCATTGTTTAATTTTTCAGTGAAAATTCATTGAAAGTTGACTATTCAAGTTGGCCGTCAGTTGAAAAGGCTTGAGAGTTAACTTTAACTTGATTCAACTCAACATTGGCCGAGACTTATCGAGGAGTGTAGGTGAAGCCTCCAAACGCTAGTCAAGTCTCTTGGAGTACAAGGAGCTTTCCCTTGACATCCAACCTCCACGTATAAGACTTGCATAGTGAACAGCTCCAACCGATTGACCGAAGTCTCGGCCAATGTTGATCTGTTGAAGCTGTTCCTATCCAAGTCTCATGCTTGGAGGTTGGATATCAAGGGTGCAAAAGAAATTCATTTGCGACTTTTTGCATCTCAACATAATACAGTTGAAATTTTCATTAATTTAGAGCTGATGAGCAACTATTTTGTCCAACGCTGACCAAGCCTCTTGAAGCACAAGAAGCCTTCCCTTGACATGCAACCTCCAAGCATGAGACTTGGATAGTAAACAGCTTCAACTGATCAACATTGGCCGAGACTTTAGTCGATCAGTTGAAGCTGTTCACTATGCAAGTCTCGTGCTTGGAGGTTGGATGTCAAGGGAAGGCTTCTTGTGCTTCAGGAGACTTGACTAGCGCTTGGATGCTTCACCTTCCATCTTTGATTAGACTTTTGAATTTGAATAATTTTGAGGTTTCCATCGACTGTGTGATTATGTTGAAAAATAATGCTTCAATGAAACTCACCTCATTAATAAATGTTAAACCTTTACTGTTAACATGTTAAATTGTTTGTAGCCTTTTATTGGTTGTTATAGTTTCAAACAGTTTCTCATGTGTTATACAATGTTAACTTGTTAACATTGTAAGGTTTATTATGGGTTTATTTTTGTGGTTATTGTTTGTTGTTTGATTTGATTGAGAGGAATG
This sequence comes from Tetranychus urticae, assembly GCF_039701765.1. Classification (NCBI taxonomy): domain Eukaryota; kingdom Metazoa; phylum Arthropoda; class Arachnida; order Trombidiformes; family Tetranychidae; genus Tetranychus; species Tetranychus urticae. The sequence goes on along the minus strand of NC_142958.1, from coordinate 13,770,461 downwards.
AAAATGTATCAACTTTAGTTATTTATGATTAACCCGTAAGTTTAATAATGGATTGATAATAATGATACTTGCCTAAAGTTAAGTTGGGTAAAAGATTTGTATCATTGTTTATCATGTCAACAGCGTACAACATTGCCTCCATCCTTTGAATACCTTTACCCTCCTTGATGGAACCACAAAGATGCTGTTCATCACCAGCATCATGCATTGGAAACAATCCACCAATATTGATGTCTCCGTGAAACTTAATCATCTCTTGTTTATTCTGTGATCGATAAGGTGAATTACGGTAAGCAACACCCATTTGAATGGTTGAGGTTAAGCTAGACGGTAAACCATTTTGGGTTACATTATTAAGAGGAAAGGATCGACGCTGGCGATTGTTGTAAACATAATCATAACAAGTGTAGTTACCAATGGTCAAAGGTTTGGTATACTCATAATATTGCAATGAATCTTCACATGAAACGGGTAAAACAATTGGCACAGTTAACAGTAAAACAAGCAAATTATGGATTAACATTTGAATTGGTTTATCAAATGTTTTCTCGTTTCTCACCCAATGAGCAATCAAAACTTTTTACACATTTGGATTCAGTCAACTTTGGATTGAAATGCAAGTCGATGATCTTTGGTTCAACAGTTGGAATCAGTTTTAATCTAATTTCACTGTAAACATGGTTAATGGTGCAACTGGCTGAGCTATTAACTGTGTAAAGGAAAAAAAGGAAAAGATTCAGTAATAATCTGATTTTGTGGAGTGAAAAAATGGGTGAAAAAAAGGAAATAAACACACAGAGAATGTTGGCCAAAGTGAGATGGAATCGCAAGTGGATTAACGGCAAAAATCAAGATAATCCAAGACAAATGTTGGGTTAAACGAATCACTTAATGTCCATTTGAGTAACACCAATAATCTTGATTGTTTCACTTTTGGGTTAAATTGGTTGTAAAGTGTTAATGAACAGTTTGTGGTAACTTGCAAAGGATAACAAGAAAGGAGATAAATTTGTTTCTATTATTGTTGATTATACTTTACAGCATTTACGAGTTTTGATGATTGATGAAGAGCAAATGATGATTTGGGTTTACCTTTCAACAGCTAATTATTGTTGATTCATTAAATTTCAATACTCAACTCTTGGAACTTTTCTGTTGATTTGTTTTTTTTTCGCTTCTTTTTGTTTTCTCTTTTCACTTTTATCTTTTGATCTTCTCTTTTTTACTTCTTGTTGTTTAACAAGCAAATAGCATCTTCCTACTGATCATGATATTAAACTTTACTCTCTTTTGGTTCATTCTCACTGCTCAACTTGCTCACTTCTCATTCACTTATCCTCATCACTCTTATCTTTATCATCATCATACTCGTCATCATCAGCCTTTCTCTTTTTTTCCTTACCTATTGCCTTTGACTCTCCAAGATGACTTGAAACTTGAAAGGTAACTAAAAATGAGAATGTCATTCAACAAGACAATTTATAATATCTTTTACTCTGCATAATAGTTTCATATTTTTGTTCACTTCTTAAGATGATGATAATGCTGATGAAGAAGGGTTACCTTTTTTTTATTATCATTATCATTCTTTTCATTTTATCCTTTTTATTCAACGTCGCAAGTCAAATCCTTGGTATTTGTTTGTATTGATGCGCATAAAAAAGGATAACTTTAAGATTTTCTCATTTTACTTTTTTCTCTCATCTTTCATTTGCTAAAATTGACAATTAAATTCCGTTTTAACTGAGTAATCCAGTAATCACACAAGTTATTTGAATGACAGTGTTAATGAGCATTATCAAAATGGATGACAGGGAATTCTTAATAAATTGTTAGATTAACTAGCAGTTAGCCAATGTTAGACGAAATAATTGAACATCAGCTCTGAATTAATGACAATTTCAACTGAATTATGTTGAGATGCAAAAGGTTGGAAATTATTTTCTTTTGCTCCAATATGAGATTTAAAAATTATAATCAAAAAGCAATTGCATTCACTCGGTTTGACTAGGAAAGGGTTCAATTTAAGGTTGAAAGATCTTGCTAAACTCAAATGCCAATAAATTAATCAAATCGATTGAGAGTAAATTTCAAATGAGTCGAAATGAATCAAAATGAAATTACTCAAGCTCCCGAGTGCATTCATAAACATTAAAATGAGGTTGAAATAAATCATTAGCAAGTTTACATTAGTTTTCAAATAAAAGTACAAAAATTTTCTTCTTTGAAGTGAAGAGTTGGGACTTTAAGGGTTTGTAGTGGTAAAAAAATTAGACCATCAGAGCCATTAAAAAATTTCTCTGGTTATTTTTCGAGAATCAAGGTCCAGTTGAAACTTCGATTGAAAATAAAATACTATTTTCTGTACATCGATTTTGGTTTGAACCTGGCTTTTCGAGTCTCTGTGAAAGTTAAAGTGCTGAAACTTTTTTTGTCGATAACTGTGTGTCACATTAGTATGTGGAACAAAAATATGGTAAGTAGAGTTAATTTAATTTTTATGAACCGAAGGTGGAATTTTCTGATTTTGAATGCTGACTGAGTGTTTCACGGATACAAGACTGATATTAAGAGTCTATCGTGTCATGTCTTTGGAGTTATTCGCGTATTCAACTCTACGTTTTAATTTCTGTAGACTTTTGGTGCATATTGAATATTGTTATTGGTTTTATTCACAGCGTAAAAGCGTAGTAATCTCAAGTAAAGTGGCTTCAATTTTCGTTTTATTTTATTTTTCAAACTGATTGATTGATTGAAACCGATTAATGACTAAATAAAAACCTGACATCTGTCTGACTTTTTTGTCATTACTAAAAATTCGGGCAACTTTTATCTTTCCTTAAAAGCTATTTCAAAGAAACTTTAAGCTAATTTTTACTGGTGTGTATATTTAGGCCGAACCACTGTCTTGCCAAAAGATGGTTGGAATCACAATTGAATTTCTGAAATTGTCCGTCGAATATTTAAAGAGGAAAATCTTGGATATGGACAATTTAGGTAATGTGTTGACCTTTATACTTACACTAATACTTACTGTATTTGGTATTAATCATGGATCCAAGCTGAATTTGAATTTTCAAGCAAATGAGAATGAGTGTGAAAAACGTTTTGTGAATAAATTTTATTGATCATTTGAATCAAATTAGAGATAAAACTTTTGATTTTTAAATGAAGACAAGGTTTTATAAATTTAACATTGAAAAAAAACAAAAACAGAAATAATATAATTTGGACGAGGAATGAAAAGGTGAATATGGAACAAACTAGGAATCATTCAATTCCTGTCATCACAGTTCAATTTGACTTTTAGCTTGATCATCATAGCAAGAATTATTTTAAAATTATTGATTCCATGGTTCATGATCTGTCCAATAATGAAGCTCAATGTTTCAATTTGTTCCAAGCTAATTATGTAGAGGTTTTGTATTGTAATTATGTAAATGTGAATCTCAACCAAAACCGAGTAGGAAATTTTTTACTTTTGTGCTTGTAAGAATCATCTCAATTATTTCCCTGATTGGGAATTAATCCTTAATATGTGATATTGCATTGAGTAATGAGATCGATTCAAGTTCGGTTGATTTTATTCAACTTCCCCAGTTTTATGAATAGAAAGTTTCTTGTGATTTCTCTTGGTTTGTAATAATAAATCAGATTCAGTTTCTAAATGCAAAAGTGTTAAACAATGAGATACTTGAATGAGCTGGGTCCAATCAATGACCAGTTATTGAAATTGGATCGTTCGTAAATGGCAACTTTTATACAAATATATTTTGTACAAAAAGCTTTTATCGTTTTTATCTAGTTTTTGTCTTTGATGCTTGTAGAGAAGTCATTTTACAATCTAATTAATTAAATGGTTGGCATTTATTTCATCATGTTCCTCTTCACTATCAGATGGCCTTCTGACAGCTTGATACCATCGATTTGTTAAATCACTCATCTGTGAACGACAATCTTTTACTTCCTACAATTATGATGAAAAAATAAGGGAAAATTAAAAGCAAAAGGTTAATGTGAATTCAACAACAAGCAGATAAATCAAGAAAGAACTGCGATTATAGAGAATAATAAACAAGTTCAACTTGATTTAAACTACAAGCATCAATTATTATTGATCTAACCTGTTCAGTGAATCGTCGAGTGAAAAAAGGTATGAGATATTTAACATCCAATTTTACAAAACCACTTAAATTATTTCTTAGAAAATTACTCTCGATTTCATCTTCAGTTAAATCAGCTAGATGATCGGCTTCAATTGTTTGGCCCTGAAAAAGTAAAAGTAATATTGTTATTTCAATGAAACTGGACAAAATCAAATGTAAACTCACCATTTCTCTAGTTTTGCTTAAAGTTATCTTTCTTGAGCTGCTGCTCTTTCTTCCTCTTCGACTTATGGATCGTTTATCAGCTTTCAAAAACTAAAATTTGACAGAAAAAGAAAATTTGTTAGAAAATAATTAACAAGTAAATCAGTCGAATAAATCTAACCTTCATTAACGGCATTGTTAAACCTCCAAGAAAAATTATTGTGAATAAAACGATTATCAATGTTGTTGTTACTATAACTCTCTTCTTTTCATTTTCAATCTCCAAGTGAAGAGCAACTGCGTAAGCAACTGCACCTCGAAGTCCGCTGAACCACATGACAAACATCATTCTTTTAGAAATCTTGTGTTCTCTGAAGTAATTACAGAAATATGACAACGGATAAATATTGGCTGCTCGACCAAGCAAACAAAGTATCACGCTCGATATGATGAAGGATGGTTTCAGAAGCAACGGAAAGCTAAACAAAGCTAAGCCTAAATAGGCGAAGACACATGTTTCTGTGAAAAAAAGAAAAAGAAAAAAAGATTGATCAATGAAAAGTTAATGAAAAAGTGTTGTAAAATTAGTTGAATTAGTGTTATTAGCTTTCAAACACTTCAATTATTATCATATTAACAGTAATTGAAGTGAAAAATCTTAATCATAAACTGATAGAGGTTATGACATTTTTCGTTGAAACAACAACCTTTTAAGGTTATGAAAGCGATACATTTTATGGTTGAGAGAAGCTGAGAGTGAATGCAAATTCAACTTCTTTTACCATTTTTTAGCATAAAATCAATTCATCGTTTATACCTGAAATGAATGCAAGTGTCCTTAGAGTTTGTTGCATTGTTATTTGTGTTACAGGAGATAAATTGTAATGAGCATAGTGAGACATCACAATTCCATTGAAAAGAATGGCCATTATACCTGCAAAAACAAAATAAAAAAAACGAAAATTAGTTAGACTAATTATATTGATTATTTGATGAAAATGAAAACCAACCAGAAAGATGAACTCCTTCAGCAAGTCCATAAGGAGCGTAAATAAATGCAAGCATCATTCCAAATTCCAAGGAAGGATTTTTACGAAGATCAACATATTTGAATATAAGGGCTGCAATAAAGGCAAAGGTCGCTCCAATAGCTGCACTGCCAAAGAAGACGATGAAAAAGCGACCAACTCCTTGAAAAACTGCGCCTGCTGTAGATAAAACAACACCGGTAGATTGTCCAGCTTCTAAAGCTGTCGTTGCCAAAACGATTGATACAGCATCATTGAGAATACTTTCTCCAAATACTAACATGTTTAAAACTGGATCAATATCGAGAGCATGAAATATTGCCAGAGTAGCAACAGGATCAACAGCCGAGATTAAGGAGCCAAAGGCGAAGCTTTCACTGAAGGATAAGCAAAAGACAGCATTCATCTGTTTGACAAATAAAATATAGAGAGAAATGACATTACCATTAGGGTAAAATAGAAGGTAAAATGAAAATAAGAAATAATGTTATTAAGTAAATAGGATTAGAAGTCACGTTCAGCAAATATAAAAACGTAATTTAATAATCTTACTAACCAATCCAAGAATATAAATTCCTCCACCAATGACTAGTGCAGATATTGTGGTTCCAACAATGGCAAATACAAGAATTGAGCCAATATTTTGAAAGAAATTACCTTTGTGCAAATTGTAACCAGATTCATACATTATCGGAGGTAAAAGAAGAAGGAAAAAAGTGGTTGGATTGAACATTTCTTCTCTTTGCCAATCACCTAAATGTTGATTTGAGATCATTTTTGTTACTAAACCAATTAAAGCTCCAAGTAAAACCACAGCCAAACTTTCTGGAATATAGTGAAACTTGGTTTGAAGTATAAAGTGTATCACAAAAATACAGAGAACTGAAAGAAATGAGAAAAAAACGTTAATAATCAAATCAAAAAACTAAACCAATAAAGATTAATTACCAATCACAGAGAGTACGAAAAAAATAGCCATAGATGAATGATGTTCTTCCTCTGCTGAACCTTTTTGTGGTAACCTCTGGTTAACCGAGATTGTTGAAGTTCCTGTAGTGAGGCTGGCATTTGTCGATGGTTCAGTGACATTTGTAACTGGCGGAATAGGTGTTGTTGTAATTGTCGATTCATTGAGACTTCCATTATTTGAAACTAAGGTACTGTTGGTAGAAGTTTAAGAAATAAAGAGATAATTAAAGCAACAATTAGATAAAATAATGATAAAAACAGATAATCATTACACTGTAAGCGAATTGGGGCAAAAAAGTGTTAATTGTAGAAAGAAAAATAAATGGTAATAATATTATTGAATGGTTTCCTTCAATGTTACAATTTGTTTCAAATAAGAAATACAATTTTAGTTGAATCGTTAACTTTTTTATCCTCTTTTCTAACCTTCTTTCGATTAACGATGCGGTTAGTTGGCTATTATGACGATCAATTTAAGATCATTTAGACGAATATTGTTGTTGAAAATGTTAGCTGTTTTACAGGCAGAAAATAAAGCGAAACCCTGAACCTCAATCGTAAATGAACAAAAGAAACATCAAAATTGAATGTTGAAGACTAAAAATATCAGCAGTAAAGAAAACTGTTTAAGATATTAATTATTGAAATGTATTTACCTAACAGGATGGAGTGTAGAGTTGATTGTACTTGATGTAAAGTTAACAGTAACATTTGGATTAAGGGTTGAGGCAAATATCAACACCGGAAAAATTGAATTTATGATAATAACGGAGATGATTAAGAAACATAGAGGCGATGAGGGCAACATCTTTGATTATAATTGCGATGGCTGGCGTAATTTTTTTGGCACCTTTCCAATTTTTGTCTGTAGATAAAAAAAAGACACGATTAGTTATCAATCTTAAACATATGTTGGATTTATGACGATAAAATGAGGTAAATTGAGTGTAATTGGTTCAAATTTGTTGGTTATTTGTTTTGTAGACTGTCAAGGATATGAATAAACTGATCACGATTTGGTTAGATGTATAGCCAATGAATAGATAGAATGAAAATGGCATTGATTTGTCATTGTGATTAAGAAAAGATTGGTTACATAAGTCTAATAATCGAGAATTGAGATTTGACATTTAGATAAATCTTGGTATATAAAGTCATTTCAATCAGTTGATAGAGACTGAGGCATGGAACTAGAATTTTTTATTCAATGTTAGACTTCTCTTCTCTTGATGCATAACACGTTCAAGTTGACAAATTAGCCGAATGTTTGTTTGTTTAGTTTTGTCTCTCTATGCTCATGAAATAAAAAGATAGCTTAATTCAGGCTCCATGAGTTTCATTTGACTCATTTATTTGTAAAATCACTAAAGTTGAACAGTGAAATGAAATTTAGAAAAAACAATTGTTTCAATGAAACAATTCACACTGGACCAGATAAAGTGTGGTTTATACTTGACGTTTAAAGAGGAATCGCACCTGAACTTGAACAATGGTGGACAATTCAAGTAAATCGTCAGGCATATACCGTTCTATTATAGGACATTTAATAGATTCAGTCAACTAACTAATAACAATATAAAGAACAACGTCATGGAAAATCCTTGAGTTATTCATTTCCACCAATATCGATAAAGGAAATGGGTTGAATTTCAATTATCTGTTTATGATGCCAAGACTTAGAGCACTTTCACGATTAGAATACAGAAGCAGATTATTGAAATAGACATAGATTCTATGTTCTCAATTCGATTATCATTTGGAGGCCAAGCCTAATATAACCAAATCTATTCTCTGTCTTGTTCAGACAAATATTTGTAAACATCAATTTAGAGCAGAAAATAAATCAATATCAGGTTTAACGTTACTACGTTTCTCAAGTAAACGCACAAGTCTGCACAAGATTGACAAATCGATTTTGAGAAGAAAATCAAATTATTCATGTTTAAACGGAATAAATGTTAATGTTGACATGTGATAATGGGACAGAATAGATAAAAATTATAATTTAACACATACTTACTCATCAAATAATCATGTTCACTTGTAATCCATTGAGCTTTTCAAGAGAGACAAATTGATAAAACATTAACAGTTATTCCAAATTTTAAGCCATTGAATGATGGATGGATAAATGTCCGTGACATTGAACAGTATAAATATAATTGCAATTGTTCCTGAATAAGCTGAACAACGAATGAAATTTAATCATATTCCGATTCTAACCACACTTCGAGCTCATTGCAAACTCACTATTGAAAGGACTCGATAGTCAACTCTCAGATTTATCATTGATAATTTATCAGATACTTTTTGTAGGCAAAACTGACGATAGATGGCATTAGACTGACTTCAAAATTCTGTTAACACAATCAGCTGATTTCAAATTAACGTTATGTTTATTCAATAAAATAAAATGATAAAAGTATTTTATCAATTCTGTTTATCCCCATAAAATCTACATTGTTCTTTCTCTGAAAAACTGTGTGTCATTCGAAGAGTATGGAACGATTTAGCTTAGTTGTCTTCGGTTCTTCTGGTTATACAGGAATTTACGTTGTAGAAGAGATTTTTCGTTATTTGTATAAATACGGTCCAAAATTTACTTGGGCAGTCGCTGGGCGAAATGAAACAAAACTTCGAGCTTCTCTTTTGACGTCTCTTGGTTATTCTGGAATAAGGGACTATGATGTCAATTCAATTGAAGTTATTCAGGCAGACACCGGTGACTATGAATCATTGGTTAAAATGGCTAAAAGAGCTAAAATTTTGGTTAGCTGTGTTGGACCTTATCGAAGTTTCGGTGAACCAGTCGTTAAAGCTTGTATTGGTGAGTTATTTTAAAAGAATCTCATGACCAAAACCTTGTTGGTGATGAATTTTTGAAAATTATTCTAATGACAGGTGATGTCAAAATTACCGTCGATGATCAACAGTCGATAAACAGCTGCCTCATTTTGAACTATTTGCACTAATTTGTCGTGTCTATTTGGTTTCTCTTACCAGAAAGTAAAACTGATTATATCGATTTTTGTGGTGAACCTCAGTTTTTAGAAGAGATTCAACTTAGATACTATGATATCGCTCGTGAAAGAAATCTGTATATACTTCCATCCTGTGGATTTGACAGTTTACCCTGTGATGTTGGTGTTGAATTCACTAAATCAAAATTTCCCGGAACTTTAGATACTGTGGAAACTTTTCTATCAGGAAGTTTTAAAAAAGGATTGAAAGCAAATTCAGCTACTTGGGATTGCATCATTGAAGGTTTCCATCATTCACATGAATTAAGACCTCTCCGACGTAAGCTATTTCCTGAAGTTTTTGGTAACATTCGACAATTTAAAACACGCTACCCGATAGCAAGAAAATTTCTGTATCGCGATGGAGATGGAAAATTATACATACCTTTCCTTGGTAGTGATCGTTCAGTTGTAAAACGATCTCAACTACATTCCTACAATTTCTTCAAAGAACGACCTGTTCAGATGGAAGCATATACCTACATGCCTCTTAAAGCTGTCTTTCAAGCTCTCATCTCTGTCGCTCTTTTCATGATTCTGGTTCCTTTTAAATTTGGTCGTAAACTTCTCCATGACTATCCGCGTTTCTTCACTTGGGGACTATTTCTGTGAGTATTAAAACTTAAATTGATAATCGCTTATCATCCTAATTCACTAATTCAATATTTTTCATAGTCGAGGTGGTCCATCTAGAGAAGAAGTACTCAGTTCTTCATTCGAGATAATTCTTAAAGGCCGAGGGTGGAAAGAAAAAATTGCCGATCCTCTTGAACAACCCACAAGACCTCCAGATGGTGAAATAGTGACCAGAATCACAGGTCCTAATCCTGGATATCCTACAGCAGCTATTTCAGCATTATTTGCTGGTGTTACATTGCTCGAAGAACGTGACAAGCTACCTGGAAGTGGAGGTGTTCTTACTCCCGGAGTTGCTTTCGCCAAAACATCAATAGTTGACCGGTTAAATGAAAATGGAATAAAATTTGAAGTTATATCTGTTTCCTAAGTTGAAAAGCTTAGTTAAATAGATAATTATGGTTACAATTTAATAATAATATTCTAAAATTCAATATTCAATCATATTTTTTGTCTATGCCAAATATATCCTTAACCCTGCACCATTATTTAAAGCTTTTTAATCTGACGTGCATTAATGTGTCCAATCAACTCTTAATTCCTATTGAATCATTACACAGCATTTGCGTGAATCTAAATGGAATTCGTTTCAGTTTAGATTTTGTTTGATCCAGGATGATCATTCAGATTATGGTTTGATTTATAGTTACTGGTTATTTACAAAGTTTATACTTTCATATTGTTTTTTTTGCTTTATTAAAGTTTTATTTGGTTAATTTTTATATTCAAGGGTCCAGAACATTCAGTTTTGTCATTTATTCATACTATACATGTTTTCGATAAGTCTTTGCTTTCTATATAAAATCATGTTTTGGAAGTCTTTTTATTTGACTCTACCTGATATTCAGATTCATTCGCTGTATCTTTTTTTTCTTCTTTGACATTCTTGCCTACATGGTCTCCATCAATATAACTTGAATGGGGTTGATAACCAAAAATCAATGTGAAATTTTCTGGATTCAAAACAGCTTTTGGACCTAAATTCATATAATAAACTTGCCTTGAATCATAACGAGCTACTTTTAGATGAAAAGTATTTAGCTTGAGATTGACATCAGAGAGAGGAACGATGTTATTAATAGAAATATCAGAGTGGATTCGCTTTCCCCAGAAATCAAGATGAGCTAATCGAACAAGCTTCGAGTCTTTAGAAAGATAGGCAATGCCGATAACTCTCTGATACAAAATACTATATCCAAAGAGTATTAGTAAAACAATAGATAGAGCGATGCCCATATATGCAAGTTGAGTTCCTTGCACTGAACCTTCTAGGTAGTAGTAAATCGAAGTGGCGAACACTATACAGGTGAATATTGTATGATAAATTTTACATCTAACGACAAGAGTGATTGGAATTATAAATGGATTTCGATAAACTGGCTCCCATGATTTATTGATTTCAGACTTCATTCGATCAAGCTTTTGTTGCCTTCCCTTGGTAATCAACCATCTTGCAGCTGAGTTTGAATTGCAGCGAGAGCATAGCACCTGTTAAAGGGTAAAAATAGGACATTATAATAGAGTCAACATCGATAACCATTAATAATGAAACACTTCGAGATCGAATCAGAAACCGGTGAATGGTGATGACAGATGATTGAACAAAGGCTCATAATCAAAAGATCACAAAAATATTGTTGAGATTCGCGTCAAGAAGAGTGTTGTTGATGAAGCTTGTCAAATTTTATGAAACTTACTTGGATGGTCGATTTAGAAACTCGTGGTCGGCAGTAATTAATTGCACGAAGTAGAAGAAACATCTTTATTTACTTTTCTATCGCGATTTTCACATGCTATCAAAAATATCAGATAGAAGATTTGATTTTTTCAGATAATATCAGTAATACTTGGAATTCAAAAAAAACTACAAACTTTGTTAAAACTGGGCCTGATTTAAGCCTGATTCACTTTGTTAGGGATGAATGTAATGTCCATTCACCTCTTCATAGTTTATTGATTGAGAATAAAAGTTAATTAACTTGTCATTACTATTTCTGTGTGAGACTCGATAGAAAGGCCTATTGAATGGTAGACAACTCCAAAAATCGCTGTTAAATTGATATATTTGTCCCTTTTTCAGTTTAGAGCGATTCATTTAGCTATGATTCTCATTAAGTGCCTGCACATTACGTAGTTTTGGACTCACAATTGCCGTAGTGTATCAATTTCGATGTTTTCAACATCTTTCTTCAGTTAATTCGTGAGAATAGTTTAAACGGCTTATTCTAACAGCAAGTCATCTTAAAATATCTAAAAAATGTAAACACTGAATGTTTACATAAAACATTTACTCTCAAAGATCGATCGATCGAGCACTCGATTTTCTGCCATCCTCACTTGGTATTGGTAATTATTATTCTTCTATATTGTTTATTAAAATTTAGTTCAATTAGTTGGTCAGTTTGAAAAAATCTTGATCTGTCCGGACAATAAAGAAAATATATTTTGCATTTTTATCTTGATAACAATCCTCATAAATGAGTGTTGTGCACTTTCCTTTCCAGTGTTTCAATTTTCACATAGATATCATGTTCATCTGTCAGTATTGGCAACAGTTGTGACATTGTTATTGATCAATTCTGAAGGTATCCAGTTGATAAATTCTGAATTAGTTACTCTGAAATCACAATGAATATTGGAGTTATTGTACCAGCTGCTGGTACAGGATCTCGTTTCGATGCTTCACCTCCAAAACAATTTGTAAAAGTCGACGGCCTACCATTGCTTTATTATACAATAAGTACATTTGTCAAGTAAGTCTCAATAACAATCAATAATTTCAAAATTGAACTCCGTATCGAAATTTTCTGCTATAACTTTAATTTCTTCTTTCTTTGTTTCAGATTATCATCGACAGTGTGAGTATTTTAAGGTTACTCCAATAGCCTGTAACTTTCAACATCACAACATTCTAAACTATTCTATCATTTATTCAACAGATTAAGAAATGGTTTAACTATTGTTGTTGTATGCCCAGAAGGATATATGAGTCTCGTTCGCGAGGAAGTTCTGTCATATTTTTCAAACCAGGTTGAGAAAGGATCATTGACTGTTATTTTGGGTTCCGATAGTCGACATCGTTCAATCAACACAGCTTTAAATTATCTTCACAAAAGACCAGGTTAGTAAAATTTAATCAATTCAATATACATTTTAGTATTCATTGTCATATTCTTTTCAATAGATAGACCTGAACTAGTTATCATCCATGACGGAGTTAGACCTTTGGTTGACTCAAACTTACTGACACAGCTAATTGAAATAGCACAAGAAAATGGGGTGAGAATCAAATTGATTAGGAGTTTACTTATTCTCTTCTAATTTTTGTATTTCTATTATTCTTTCGATTTTCAGGCTGCTGGACCGATTTGTGACTTGGTTTCAACGACATTGAAAGTTGACGAAGAAAATTTTGTCTCTGATATACTTGACAGGAATCTCTTCAAACAGAGTGAAATGCCTCAGGTTTTTAGATATGATGTGATTAAAAAAGCTTATGATGGTGCTACCGATGTTGATTTAGATAATGGGACTGAATGCATGGATTTAGTACGAAAATATACCGATGTAAAGACCAAAGTGGTTCGAGGATCACCTTCACAACTATTTAAAGTGACTTACAAAAAGGATCTTTACGCTGTTGAAGGAATGCTAAAAGGTTGTTAAATTAACTCTCTAAATTGATTGGTTCAGCATGGTTTAATATTAATATTAATTTTGTGTTTTTTTCTTGGTAGAAATGAGGACCGTTAAATTGATACCAATGTCTTCTATCGTGGATGATGATTTTCTTCTCATAGAAAAGGTAGAAAAAGAATTGAAAAAAAGGTTCAAAAAAGTTTTCATTGAAACTTATCGCAATGGTTATAATCAATGTGCACCAAACGAATCTTTAGTCTTTTTCTGGTTCCTCGAGACATGGTTAGCGTTCAAAAATGAAGAAAAATCAGTCCATCGAGGTCAAAAATATTCAAATTGGGCCCATGTCATCCTTTTCCATAGAGATTTGGAAGAGAGTGAATATTGTGATGTTGTCCGTTATACCAGGACCAGTACAGACAACTATATTTTGGGATCAGTCAAATGTGACCCATCAAAGATCACACGGTTTTTGGGAACTATGCTTTGGAATCACGATCACTTCAGTGGTTATGTTCATTTTCTATGATTTTTTCATTTATCAATAAATTTTTTCCTCAAAACCTTCCCTGTCCTCAATTTTGTTTAATGGAAAGCTTACCCTCCTTACCAACTATCTTGTCTATAAATTGTTCCTGTCTCAGGCAATTCATAAATAAATTAATGAAAATGCATTCAAAATTCGGACTCATGATTATTGTGCTTCAAAATCCCTCCTTTTAAACTGCTTTTATAGCGATTAACCCGATTAATCGCTACAAAACAAATCGTTCTTAAAAATCAACTCTTTTTCGGCGAATAAACTGGAAACAATTTATTGAAATTCTTGGGTTTTAATTTATCTCTCTTCTCCATCATTAAGGTCTCCAAATTTCTAACGAAATAGATTATGAGAAATGAAAATATTCTTGATGCTTGAATATTCTGTAAAGAATTTTGAAGCTGGCGCCAATTCTGATCGATCTAGCATAGAGTAGCCGATTCTCGATTTAAATCGATCTTCGATTAATGAATACCCAATTCCACATGTTAATTTTAATTTAATAATTCCGTACTTAAATCTATTCGTCACTATTCAAGGATCTTTAATTTGGTGATTTAGTGGTACATTTAGGTGGTGATTGTCGATTGAAACTCATAATATTGACTCAATATTTAACTCATGGTATATTTTCAAGTGACAACTCAACCGGTAGTCGCGATCCGAGTTTAGGGTTTAAACGTGTGATGTGAATTTCTTGTTTTTATCTTAATTCAGGATTTAATATTGCATATTTTTTCTTCGTAAGATCTTTTTCTTACCGTTTTATCAACGTCATCTAACTTTGGTAAGTATTTTTGGCAATCTTGTTTACTGTTTCATCTCTAATTTGATTTGATTTGTCTTTTCTCTGCCTCTTTCTTTTCAATAGTCATTTGCATTGGTGCTTGAATTGTGAATTTTTAAAATGTCTACCCTGGAGAAAATAGCGGCCATCGAGGCTGAGGTAATTATTATCTTGGAGTGTTTGTTGTGCCATTATTAACGATTTATCTTTTTTATTTCTAGATGGCCCGGACTCAAAGAAACAAAGCTACAATGGGTCATCTTGGTCTTTTGAAAGCTCGTTTAGCAAAATTACGACGAGAATTAATCACACCAAAAGGTGGTGGAGGTGTTGCTGGAGAAGGTTTCGATGTCGCTAAAACTGGTGACGCACGAATTGGTTTTGTTGGTTTTCCTTCAGTCGGTAAATCAACTTTAATCTGCAATTTGGCTGGTGTCTACTCGGAAGTTGCAGCTTATGAATTCACAACCCTCACTACAGTTCCTGGTGTTATTCGATATAAAGGAGCCAAAATTCAAATGTTAGATTTACCTGGTATCATTGAAGGAGCCAAAGACGGTAAAGGTCGAGGTAGGCAAGTTATAGCTGTTGCCAGAACTTGCAGTTTAATTTATATTGTTCTGGATGTTCTGAAGCCTTTGGTTCACAAAAGATTGATTGAAAAGGAATTGGAAGGTTTCGGTATCAGATTAAACAAAAAGCCTCCAAACATTACTTTCCGGAAGAAAGAAAAGGGTGGCATCGCCCTTCAGACTCTTGTCCAACAATCTGAACTTGACCTTGAAACCGTTAAAACTATTTTGTCCGAATATCGTATTCATAATGCTGATGTTGTTCTAAAATCTGATGTTACTTGTGATGATTTTGTCGATGTTATCGAAGGCAACCGAGTCTACATACCGTGTATTTACGTGTTGAATAAAATTGACCAGATATCTATTGAAGAGTTAGATATCATTTACAAAATACCTCACACAGTGCCTATATCTGCTCATCATAAATGGAATTTTGATGATTTGCTGGAATTAACTTGGGAATATCTCAAGCTAGTTAGAATGTAAGTTATTTTGAAAATGGACTTTAATACTTTGAACCTTTAACTCTAATTATTTTTCTTAATTTGCAGCTATACGAAACCCAAGGGTCAACTTCCGGATTATGGTTCTCCTGTTATTCTTGGCGAGGATAGAAAAACAGTTGAAGACTTTTGTGATAAACTTCATCGAACTATTATAAAAGAATTCAAATAGTGAGTAACCAAATTAAATCAATCAACCATCAATTTTGATCTAAAACGTAAAATCTCTTTTTTCGTACAGTGCTCTGGTTTGGGGTTCATCAGTGAAACATTTTCCTCAAAAAGTTGGAAAGGATCACGTCCTGAATGATGAAGACGTTGTTCAAATCGTTAAAAAGTAATATATTTTTCATCTTTTGTATATTCTCAGTTCTAATATTTTTGTTTTCCCATTAGAATTTAAACCTGACACGTGAAGAATACGCACTTGATGGACTTTTGGTAAATATCAATTTATTGATAACACATTCAATGTCTCAGTTTCTATTGAGGATGAACCAAAAGATTAAGACGTCTCTCAATGGTTGAATTTCCTTAATCTGTTCTTTACAAACATAAAAGTTGGTTTTAATTAATTGGATATTCGAATCAGACTCTGTCTATTTTGTTATTTATCAGCAGGTTAACTTTTTGATCATTACGATTTGATTGGTACGACAATTTTATATTCAATTCATGTTTAAACTGAAAAGTCAGTTTATAAACATTACCTGTTATAAACAAAGCCTGTCTTTAAAAGCGAAATCGGAACTTTTCTTTTGAAATATATTTCTTGTTCCTTCATTTGTCGTGATTCTACTCATTTTTTTGAATAGATCTTGATCTAAATCTGAATCAATCACTCGGACAAATTACAAAGTGTCGGATCAACCTCAAGCTTGCTAAATCAATTGCTTAAGTCAATTTTGTTTAATTAATTCTGTGTCAAATCTAAAAGTGGAATTATAAAGGAATTTCAGCTCATCTAACAATACATTTACAAATTGAGGAAAGTCCGCAATTATGATAACTATCGGTTATATTAAATTACACTAACAACACCTTTCGCTGATTCAGTTACCAAGAGCCCGAGAAGAGGATAGACCAAACAAAGCAAATCAAACAATGCCCAATGATTTATGCTCAAGTTTAACATTATAAATATTCACACTTTCTTGTTAACGGGTAAAAATAGCTAAAGATCAAACAAATTGCTATTATATTGTAGTATTCAGTTGATCACCCAATTTTATTATAAAATTGAGAAACAATAATCTAACATATAAATACCTTTTAACAATTAACAAATATTTAACTGCAAACAACACCAAAAGCTAGTAACCTCTTTCTCAGTCTTTTATTTTTCTCTTAGCATTCATGTTAATTGTTGATTGTAAACTCGAAATCAAATAAGAATTATTCATACTGGAAGAAATTATGAAGATGGCAAAGGAACAGAAAGAAAGCGAGAAAAATAAGGCCACATAAAACTAATATTACCGATAATAACAATTACAATTTAAGGTATAACATGAGGTTTTCCCGGGGCAGTGATCAAGTTAACTCAAACAATAATGTGATTACATGAAAGAATCGAGTCAAATATAAAGTTGATCTGAAAGTTAACAGTTGAAACTTCATTCTAAAGTCTACCAACAAATCAACTTATCATTTCCACCATCTTCATCAAAAGCCATCTTCAACTTTAATAAATTATGTTAGTCTACTTAATAGTGATATTATTGAAAACTCTATTGCTCTCAGATTTGGCCAATTGTCAGTACAATTCACCCGAGCCAATTGATTTACCCACAAATTTAACGCAAGAACATCATCACAACACCAATAGCGATCGAGCTCGTTTATTGCGCCCATCTCTGTTTCGTCCATCAATATTTCACATTGTTACCTTTCCAAATGATGAATGTTTTGATGCTTCCAATCAAAGTGGTACCTGTTATACTTCGGCCGAGTGTAAAGCATATGGTGGAACTGGAACTGCGAGTTGTGCCAAAGGTTATGGAACTTGTTGTATCATTTCAAGATCTTGCCATAATACGACTTCCCAAAAAGTGGTCTATTTTAAAAATCCATCTTATCCATCAATTGATACTCAACCTAATTACTGTGATTTAACTATTGAAGTTAAAGATACAAATGTTTGCCAGATTCGTCTTGATCTTCTTGATTTACAATTAGATCCACCAACAAACGGTGAATGTCTGGGAGACAAATTTTCAGTATCAGCAACTGGATTAGCAACAAATAGTATTCCAACTCTTTGTGGACTTAATCGCAATCAACATCGTAAGTGTTATTCATTTTCTTGATGTTTATTTTCAACATTACATTGTATTTACTTTATCCTCCTCTCTAGTCATTTAAACAGTTGATTTGCTTTGCTTTGACTCATTTTTTTATGATTGAAGTAAAGTTGAATGAGAAGGGTCGACACTTATTGCAATAAAATCATCTTTAATTAGATCGATTATGAAAAAATTGAGTCACAAAAGCATTCAAATCTTATTGGTGAATTTAATTAATAAATTTTGTAACAGTGACAATTTTTTACATCTCATAGTTACATCATCACATGTTATCACCTAACCAATCATTTATCTTGTTTTCTCATCAAAACTAATCTACTTTTGTTTTTCATCTTTATTTCATGTTAATCTTCACAATAAACTTGATTGTAATGGATTGGCGAATCAACAGTTTATATCAACCTTCCTCAAGGTGAAAAAGAACGGTCTGCTTCTTTACTCTTTATGACCAATAGTAATGGAGGTTATCGATGGCATATCAGAGCGACACAAATCCAATGTATTCAAGAGGTTAATGGATCTCGTCAACGAGTTCGAAGACAATTATTTTCTCCCCGAGCCGAATTGAAAGTATCCGTTCCAGCACCACCAGGCTGTCTTCAATATTTTACCACTTCTTCCGGAGTCATTGAAAGCTTTAATTTTGGCCAATATCTCAATAATTTAGATTATGCCATCTGTATTGAAAGAATGTCAAATACTTGTAGAGTCTCCTTCAGCTCAGCTCCAGGGGACTGGTCAATTACTCGTTCAGATGGTGTTAATCAGCACATGTCTGGTGTCGGTGATAATCAATGCTCTACTGATTACCTTTTAATCCCAGGAGCTTCGAGAACTGGAGATGGGCGAACCTTTGATCGCTATTGTGGAGGTGTTCTTAACTATATGGAAGGTCGTGAAAATACAGCTCCTTTGGTTACCAAAGCTTATGGGCCCATTGTATTGAGATTTCACTCTGGAACAGGACGGACATTCAATAGCATTGATGATTTTGAATCCAAATCTGGTTTCAGATTGAGATTTGAACAGAGCGATGTAAATTGTTTATCTTCGGAGACTCTTAATAATGAATTTACAGATTATACAAATGGAGGTATCATAACTGGAATCAATGCTAATGTACAACCTGGTAATAGCAATGGAGCCTATTTTGGTGCATCTAATTATCCTATTACTTCTCAGAAAAGTCGACAAAATGGTAAACGAATGCGAATTTGAAATTTTTCAATGCACCTTCATTTTTCTCTGATGATCATATCCATCAAAAATTGTATTTTATTAACATTGAGATGATATCAATAAATTTTGTACTTGTTCCAATTCAAATAGCCTATAATTGAAATGATTGGCGATTAAAGTGATACAAAAGTGAACAGTTTCAATTGCTAGCATTACTCAGAGTAGATCAGACGATCACAAATCTAACATTTCTAGTCTAATTTTATGAGTAACAATAAGATAATTTTTAATAATTATATTGTAAAAAAGGCTTCTTTAAAATCAGAGGAGAAAATTTCCAATCAACTTTGCAGACAGTAAAGTAAAATAATCAGAATGATTAACGAGGTTAAAGGAGAGTAAGATGCAGATCTTTTTGGCATGTGGTGATGGCTCTCACTGTAGATCCAAACAGGCCTAAAATACTTAACAGTCTTACCATTGTTTATTCTTAAAAATGTTACATCTTTTGTTTCACTATTAAATGATTCAATTTCTATTAATTTAATTGTTAAATCTATAGTATATACCAACATCTATAATTAGCCAACCAAGTTTAATTAAAAATCTTCTCTATCATTTCAAGGAATTGCCATTTCATCATAACATCTTAAGGTCTCTTATTTCCTTTCTTTTCTATCTCTCTGTAAGTACATTTGAAAAACATAGAAACAACCCTTGCTTAACCCCTCAACCAGTTCTGCGAATGGTTTTCAGTTCAAATATTGACCATGAGTGCTGACCAACCGTCTTTTGTCAAGTAAAATTAATGTTTTTTTATTTTTTTCTAGGAATTTACGGTTCGGCTTCATGAATTACACTTTACATAAAGCTTCCCGATAACAATAAGCATCGTTGAACAATTTGATTACGCTCTTTGAATTGTGCCTTCCTTTTCCACTTGTATTTGCTCTTTTGGTAAAAGTCGCTTTGAAACAAACAAACCTCAGTTTTTGATAATCCATCTCCAACTCGCTGTACATGTTCAACCCTGATTTGAACACAATATTCTGGTATCATTTAGTTTCTGAAATAGTCTATAATTGATTGATATTGGTAAGTATGAGAGGGTCAGCCAAAGAAGACGTGTTTACAAGCATGTGAATCAAGTGACGCGGTTTCACTCAAATTTTTATCTTCACTTGCTTGATAGTCATGTTTACTTGATGTTCCCTCGATCTTTTTCAGTGTTCACTGTTCTTATAATTGATCTCAAACTTATAATCTCTTTATCTTCTAGACTTCTCCCCTACCTCCTTTGATTGGTTTGACACTCTCACCAAGTTCATCTGGCTCTGGTACCAAAAGGACAAAGATCATACTTGTTAGCCAGCAAACCTTTTTTCTCCTGTATTGTGGCGTAAAAGAAAATTTCCAGTAAAGGATTTTTTGCCATTCTAAATTCTTTCCATCGAAGCTTCTTGGTAAATAATAACCATAGATGTCGATGCTTATTAAAGCTGAGTGAAGACTAGTGCACTTCTACTTCATTGTACCAAATATGTTCTATTATCCTACCTGCTGATTTGTAAAAGTTATACGAGTGTTTCCGGTGTACTCTTAATATGGCCCAAGCTCAGTTAAACCAACGGAATTCATTGCCCATTCCATCCTCCTTTCGGTCCAAAAGGACTACAAAAAACGTTACAAAAAATGATAATACAGCTAAACCCAAAGTGGATTTTACGCAGCCCAAACCATACACACCCTCACACGACATACCAAGCCATGATTATGAAGGACGTAAAGTCAGCAGATATTCATGTGACGCATGTGGCGACTGTTTTTTGTTTAAAGCATCCCTTGATCAACATGTTAATCGACGATCTGTCAAGTTAACCTGTATATTGAATGAATCAGGTTAGTTTTCAGAGCCTCAACTCAGGCCTTATTGATACTGATACCAATATTCTGAGTCAGTGTAAAGGAAAATTCAATATTATTTCTCATTCTAATCGATCTTTTATTTTTCAGGTACCAAATCCTTACGTTTTTACAATAGATGTGCCCAGTTCTATTATTTTAAAAGTCAAACTTCATCAAACCTTGTTTGTAAAGAGATAAAGTTATCTCCCTTGATGCCCGATGAGAAAGCTACATTCATTGACAATGTTTCTCCTTATCAGGATGAGCAAAGCAAGGAGTCAAATAGCTCTAAAGGTCCAAAGGTGGTAATTAAGCTTGAGAAAACAGTTGATCCTCCGTCCATTGTTTCTCCAGAACCTTCTGAAAGTAACAGCAGCAGCAACAACACAATTCGCAACAACAAAATCAAATTTACTTCCGAATCAAAAGAAAAGAAAGAAAACAGATGTCTTGAATGCGATGCAACCTTTCTCAATGTCTCTTCTCGCAAAGAACATTTTAATTTACTAGATAATGATCATGGACCATTCCAGTGTTCTACTTGTTCTTTTTGGTGCCCTAACTCATGTTCTCTCAAAGCACACAAGCGGTTTCACACAATGGAAACACCTCACGTTTGTCCAGAGTGTGGTTTTCATTCAGAAAAGTCATTCAAAAAGATTATTTCACATTGCATCATCAAGTGTCAACACTTACTGAGACAACTTTTATACATTTGTTCACAATGTAAAGTCACCTTCAGTACAATCACCGGTCTTATAGAGCACATAACATCAAACCACACTAAACAATTGATCCGGTGTAGCACTTGTAGCCAACAATTCGAGTCAATCGACAGCTTTGAGAAGCATAAAACAAGCCATGCATCTGAAGATGGGTATCGAAGTGACAATTTTTACCAGTGTCATATTTGTTCGAAAGAACTTTTGTCCAAAATATTGTGCTACAATCACATAGAAAATCACTTGAAGCAAACGAAAGATATGTATAAATTTGTATACATTTGCCCTCAATGTAGAGAAAGACAATGTGACTCTGGCTCTCAAGTTGTCGTTCATTTACAAGCAGCTCATCTACTGGATCTTACCAAGCCTGATCGAGAAGCTAGTCTCATAAAGGTTCTTTGCGATCGTCATAAAATTAAACTTTCCAAAGAACCTGAAAAAGAAAGTGCTATTAATTCGACTACCCCAATAAAATCAACATCATCATCATTAATCTCAAATCAACCATTAAACGATGGAAATTTAAAGACCACAAAGTTTGCCTGTGAAATTTGTGGTTTGATCACTTCAAGCTGGGATGACATGGCTGATCATGGAATCAGTAAACATATTGAAGAAGAGTCTCAATTTGTTTGTCTTATTTGTTCAAACAAAAAATTCACACGAAGAAATTCGCTGCTTGCACATCTCAGAAAGTTCCATACAACATCTTTGGCATGTCCTTCCAATAGGTGTACTTCCTTACGTTTCTCGAATGCTGCTGACATTTATTCTCATTATCGAATAAAACATCGTCTTCTTGATCTTAATGAAGCTAAAGAGATCAAACAAGCTGATCAATCTCGTCGAAATAGTGACTCATCTCCCGCCAAGCGACCTAAAGTAAACAGCCATAAAAAGAATGATCACAAAGATGTTAATGATGCAAATAAATCGGTGACGAATACTCATTTCAATTACATGAACAATGCCACATTTTTGGAGGAAAATGGATCTTCAGGTCTCTATAGAGATCCTATGCTCAATGGATCATCGTATCTTTATCAATGTGCTCATTGTGGATTTCAAGCGGACGGAATAAAGCAACTGCAAGCTCATTATATAATTCACCGAACAGCTAAAGCCCCTTACCTTTGCTACGAATGTGGTTCCAATTTCATCTCATATTCTTTATTGGATCGTCATTTAATCAGTCAACATGGTATCACTGATTGTCAAAATTACGTTAAATTAAATCTTCCAGATCTCTACCGTGAGAAAGACGATTCTTCTAATGTTGATCTCCTTGGGATAATTCAAAATGATACTTTGAATGTCTCTATCTGTCCTATTTGTTCAAAAATATGCTCTGATTCGACTTCACTTAAATCACACGTTAAAGTCCATGGAATGGCTTTCATCAACTCTATTCGTAAAAATTTAAACACATCGACAACTAATGATGTAGCTTAATCATTAATTGAAAGTTAAATAAATCATTCAGTCTCCTTTGTTCACTCACTAAATTCACTTTCATTTTATTTCTATTATGATTTTTACGCATTTCCGGATTGAAAAAATTAATTGATTTCAATTGTTAAGAATAGTTGATCAGTTTATTGATCAAGACGATAATTGAAGCTCAGGATATTAAATATTCTTTTATTAGCCATCGCGTAATTATCAGCCGTTTAGCTAAACATTACCTAAAGTATTATCTAATCGTTTTTTTAAAAAAAGTTTATGCAATAACTTAAAGACCAGATGGCGCTTTTGATACCAACGTAATGTAATTTATTTTTAAATTCAAACGCACACCAGTTCATTAAATATGACTCCTAAATTCTTGACTATTTTCTTAAAATAGAGGTGCAAGTTGAATGTGTGATTCACTTTTTTTGCCTCTGTCTCTGCCTAAACCTAGTACATTACTTTTCCTCGTATCAAACCCTTTCTCCCCTGTCTTTCACTCAGTCACTCTGTTTATTCATCTATTCACCTTCTGTTCTCAGTGCGATTCACTGTTTCAATCAAGATGACTTCATTCATAGAAGATTTTGAAAAACTTCGGATCACGCTGCAAGATCGAATGTCCAATACACCTAATCGTGGCCCTCAACTTGACTGGAACACCTTTCCAACGTGGTCAACGCGATTTGTTGTTTCATTTTCAAATCCGCTTGAATTGGCTGAAAATCCAGCGCAATTAATCCAAAAAATTGCAGACGCTGCATCTACCAAAGACAGAGTTGATCTCCTTTTAAACAATAGATTGATGAAACAAAAAATGGAGGAAGCGGTTAAGAAAGCAATGGATTATGTCAACTCTAATGAGTCATCACAAAACGCAAAGAATTTAACTGAGTCAAGACAATTTATGAAACAAGGCTCTGAACTTTTAAAACAAAATAAAGTCAAAGAAGCTTTAGAGTGCTTCAATCGAGTAAGTCTAACCTCAATCGTAGTTGAAACCTTTAACAATGCAAATTTATTTATGTTATTATCACTTTGATCTATTGTTTTTCAATGAATCACTTGTTGATGTAAAGACTATCAAATGAAAAGATAGACGTCAACTAAAATTCATTGTAGGCTTATATTGTTCTCTCTGACTTTTAAATTTTTCTACTCTGTTTCTATTCTGCAGGGAATCGCTTGTTCACCATTTCCTCAAGAAAACGAAGCTACACCTGGTCAAACGAATCTTGCTATGTGCCTTGTAAAAAGGAGCCGTTTTCATCAATCACTGAAAAAATATCCTGAAAGCTGGCTAGACATGAAAGATGCTATTGAGTATATGCCTGACCCAAGATTGAAAGAGGAATTATTGAGAAGTAAAAGAAACTTGATGGTGGAAATCGCTTCAAAGGATGGACGACAACCAGTTGATCCAGATGTTGCTGAGATGGATTTTGAGTCCTGGGATATCAACCTGAAACCAGAGAATCGTAACCTACATGGAGCCATTGAGAGTTTAGAGTTACGTTGGTCTGAAGAAAAGGGACGATGCATAAGAACAACTAGACCACTTAGACCAAATACAAATATAATTGCTGAATTACCTTATGCAGCATGGCTCCAGCCTACACATTATGAATTTTATTGTGCTTATTGCCTTAAACCATTGGATTATAGGTCGTTCCCTTGTCGTCAATGCAAAATGATCTCATATTGTTCATCTAAATGTTCAGAAGCCGCCTGGACTTCTTATCATTCCAAAGAATGTAAATACTTACCTGTTCTCCGACATCTAGCCATGGGTCATCTTGCCTTGAAAATTTTACTGATCACCGGATTTGACGAAGCAATTGAAATTCATCGTAACCCACCTCCAGCTTCTAGACATCAACGGTAGCCAACTATTCTGTCATTCCTTTAAGTCCAAGAAATAGTGAATCTCAGATTGACCAATTTGTCAATTACATTAGTCTAATCTTGACTTCACCCTGAATCACTATTTCGATTAACCTTGTTATTATTAAATCTCATATCTAATTCATTTTGCTTTCTTCTCTTTTCAGAAAATTCTTAAATACATTCAGAGATGTTTACACTCTGATGGATTCACCACATGTTTTCGACGCACCCAAATTGACCTCTTTCACTGCTTGTGCCGTCTTCATGGCTTTATTAACTCATGCTATGGGACTAATTGAAGAACAACAGATTGATGTTATTGCAGATATCTATTTAAAATTAATTGATCAAATCGTTCTCAACGGTTTGGCTATCTATGATGATCGTGGTTTAGATTCACAAGGTATCTGGTCTTATAATTCTAGTGGCGTTTCAAAAAAGATTGGCATTGGACTCTATGCAACCACATCGCTTTTGAGTCATTCCTGCAATGCTAATTGTGATCGTATTTTCATTGGATCAAAGGTAGTCATCAGTACTAAAAAAGTAATATCCAAAGACTCGGAGATAACAATCAGCTATGGACCCTCAATGGTTCAAGGTTATAAAGCAAGACGAAAGGATATTAAAGAAAATTATTACTTTGATTGTCTTTGTGATGTTTGTAAAACGAAACAATAGTGAGAAAGATTACTCACTTCTCAGTCCCCAACATTTGCTCAACAGTATAAATCAAAGTGTTGCATGACCTCTGACTTGATGTACATTGACGATGTCAAACTGAACATTTTAGTTATCTTAACCAATCATTCAATTGTTTTACATGTTCAAATTTGCTTATAAGGATACGAAGCCAATCACTGGTTTTCTTTTAACTTCATTTTTCAATAAATCACAACTTTGTTAAAAATCGCTTGATCAATTCATTTTTTTCCTCCTACAGTTCAATCAATTTCCTCTGTTTATTTACTTTTGCAGACGATTGGCTCTTATTCACTATAAACTAAATCTAGTCGAAGTTGAAATATGGTTAATACCTTGTCTGAAAAAAACTGTTAATTGCAAAATTTACAGTAAAAATTGGCAAATGCTTGTTAATAGAGCTTTTAAAATTTTAAACTGCTCCAATCAAATGAGAGTCGGTTAAACATAAAGTAAGGCACAATTGTGCTTTAGATATTAGTGGCTAAAATTTAGAGAAGTTTGCTTCCAGTCTTTTTTTCTTATTCTTTCTTCTTCACTTCATGTACTTTGTCTTCAACATGTCAACATAACAACAAACACTTGTTCAACTCATTTTTATTTGAAAGTTAACTTGTAAATTTGGTTTAATTGTTTTTTGATCACATGTTTAGTTAAATATAATCCTCACTCATCAAAGGGTATGTCAAATGATATGATTTAATATTTATTTTGAATTTCTTGATTTGTTTACTTTCCCTTCTTTCCTTTACTTCCACTTTTTGTGCTTCAATCACAACCTTTCTTGTTAAAACTCCATTATATTTTGATTGATTTAACTATTAGTCAAGACGGACTTGAAGGTTATCTCGCTTTTCAATGGTCAGATTGATTCTGTGAAAAAAACATCTACAATGTAAGTCAACAATGAACACTTTGAACATTATCAGTTTCTAAAGAGACCATTGCTTTGTTTAGATTTTGTCTTCATTTTTTAATTCCTTTCGTTTTTGGCTCGATACTTTTATTCAAATTATCATAATTGGTTGATCATGTGATTTGTGAGAAAGTGACTTAAGCTAATTTATTTGACATCATGCCTGTTGGACACTGAGAACAGGACAGATTTTTCTGTTTGAATTTCCTTGCCAGCAAAACCAGCTAGCTTCAATGGCCAAATTGTACATTGTTTATGTTTCTCTGTGTGTAGTCACGGGTCAGTTTCCTCTCAAGTCCGCTCACTCGTTTACCCATAATAACACTTCTTTTGGTTTGAAAGCTTAGCTAATTTGATCATTTGTTGACTGGATATTTTAAAGATGTCTTCGGATGGAGTTTAAATCTTTCTAATTCTGTCTCAATTAAAAGTTGAAAGAGCATGATTTGAAAATAAATTAATTTACCAACTTAATTTAGACGCAGACAAAGCATTTGAACTTTATACTTTCAATCAATTCCTGTCAGATAACTGGTTGAAATTATTTCAGAAAAGGTTGACTCTTACTGTTAAGTCTTTTAAGTTCTAATAATTCTTACATTGGTTGTATTTTATTGTTGCCAAATTATTTCTTCTATCTAACTTCATTATTCCGTTCTGTCTTTATGCTCCGAAAATTTCATTTTAATCACTTAACCCACTTTTATTGTATCTTCTTACAGGTCTTTCTAGCTCTCGAAATGTTTGGTCGATACTCAAATCAAAGAATGACGACTTTTTTAGAAGACATTGGTTCTTTGCGAAGGACTTTGAAAGCGGTGTTCTCCGATTCTGGAATGGGCGAAGACTTCGTCAATTGTCATGTCGAGTGGCATCTTTTTACCAGTTGGATGGAACACATCTTCACAAACGCCATTAAAGAATTTCAACTTTTGCCAATAGATAAATATTTGGAAAAATTCAACGGAGACCTTGATTACCATGAGATTATGGGTTTAATCTTTAAAGATGAACTTTTGTCCAAAGTTGTTGAAATTTTAATTGCTCAGAATTTCAAGAGCATCGAGACTGAAAAATTTCGTAAAGACCTTGATAAGTCCAGAAGGTATCTTTCTAGATCATTGAAAGAGTCACAAAAAGATAGATTGGCCGAAGCTCTGGACAACATTAACAAAGTAATTTAACATTTAACACGAAAAAGCTTTCTCGGTTTATCAACTGCACTCAAATCAATCATTGAGGTCGCACATATTGCGATAATTTTTACTTTTCGTATAATTCAAGCCTTTCTTGTTTTTTATCCTTTAGGCGCTTTTATTTGCTCCGTTTCCGATGGACGGCGTTGATCATCAAAGTAAATCCCAATTATCTTTTTGTCTGATGACTCGAGCACATTTGCTACGCAAACTTGGCCATTATAACGTCTGTGAAAAAGATTTAAACGATTCCATGAAATACTTTGCATTGGGTAAAGTTAATAATTACGAAAAAAATATTGCTTCTGAATTGTTGACGCTACAAGATTTAAAGACTCCTCCAACTGAAGCTGAAAGTGTTGCAAGAAGACTTGTAAACCTGAATCCAGTTAGCGAGCGTATTCATGGAGCTGTTCCGTATCTAAGCTTATCGTATGAAAAAAATAAAGGTCGAATAATAATTACTCAAAATGATATCCAAAAGGGAACCAAGTTGCTTGTCGAAGAACCATTTTGTACATGGTTGGCACCTTTTCTTTACTCTCAATACTGCTTCCGTTGTTTCAATGTGTTGGACAATTACTTTTTTCCTTGTCGCAAATGTGTCCTTGTCCGTTACTGTTCATCAGCCTGTGAAGAGGAAAGCTGGAAATCGTATCATTCATATGAATGCCAATATATATCTTTTCTTCGCTTTTTGGGTGCTGGACATTTTGCTCTTCGATGTTTAAGCGTCGACGGGCTTGATGAATCAATTTCACTTTACCGAAAATCTTTGCAAGATAAGAGAAAAGAGCCAAAGCTTACCAGGTTAATATTTTCAGCAATTAAGGCTTGTTTCGATGATTTGTCTTTTCAATTTTGTAATTTTTCTTTTCTATTTTTGCAGGTCATTTCTCAACAACTATCAAGATATCTTTACATTAATGTCTAAAGATAATAATTCAGCAATGCTTCCGAAGTTGGCCTTTCTTTCAAAATTTATTGCTCATTTAGCTTGTTCAATGAGACTGGTTCAAGATGGTGCTGTTTTTGATTTATCTTGCCTGCTTCTCAAACAGTTTGGAATTGGATATTTGAATTCATTCTTCATCACAGATCATGGTTATAATCAATTAAAGCTTCCTGGCACATCTGTTGATGAAGATACTGCGAAAGAGATTGGCATGGGGCTTTACGCTTCAGCTTCTTTAATAAGTCACTCCTGTGATCCTAACTGTGAAAAGTATTTTATATGTGATAAAATTTTGATTCTTTCGAGAGCTCCAATCGAGAAAGGAGAAGAAATAACCATTTCTTATGGACCAAATGCTGTTGTCCATAGTTATCATCAGAGACAAGCTTTGTTAGAGAGCACTCATGGTTTCAAGTGTTCCTGTAAATTGTGCCTTAAACACGAATAATATTTATCTGACTAGCTTCGAGAACCAAAAAGGCTAAATTTAACTGGATTGTATTTTTTTCGAAAGCTTGAGACAGATTTTTTTCACTACTTTTGAATATGATAATAGTTTTGCAAAATAACGCTTCCAATAGTGTTACTTTATTCCACAGCTGTAATGGCCTTCATTATTATACTCATTATTTTTCATCTTTGTATGCATTAAACGATTAAATAACTATAATTTATAATATATCTCATTTCTATTTTATCTTGAGAATCCAAAGCACAATTCACTGGCTGGACATCATGTAAAATTCATGCAAGATTGTTAGTCACTCATTTTCATAGGCATAATTCCTTGAATGTTCAATAAGCGAATCAAACATTATCTTTTTGATGTCGAGGAATTGATGTTTTTTTCGTATTGACTTCATCTCGGTATCTCGTTAAAACAAATCATTATTAGTTTTTCACAAAACTAAATCATTCAATTGTTATTCAGTTATGAAAGACAGGCTTTAGAAATTCGTTCACTAGCAAAGTTGCACTGCGAAAATTATCATGTTTCCAAATACTAAGTCTTCAGAATAATCCAATGCTACTCAATTTTGATTTAACAGCGTTAACATGTAATTTAATAATCATGATGAAAACCGGGATACTTTAACGTGGTGAATAAATAAAAAAACTATTAGTTGAATAGAAGAAGAGGAGTGAAGTGAAAATAAATACAGTTTTACAAAGGGACTGTTAAAGTGTATTTGGTCTTTGAGTTTGATAACTTTCGTTGCCCTGATGGTACACTTGCAATTCAATAAACATCTAATTAACATAAAGTTAAATTATCATGGTTTTTCATCGTCATCTTCATCGATATCACTGTTATATTCTGCAAGAAAATTATCATCTTTATCCTTTTTGCTTGTTGATTCCATGTTAACTTGTCTATCGGTAATATTTTTGTAGATTGCCATTGATTGTGCCACTAAACTGCTTACATTTCCAGTATCAGCAGGAAGTATCAATGTATTACTCTTTTTGGCTAATTCAGAGAAAGCTTTGACATATTGTTCAGCTACAACCAAAGACGCTGCATTACCACCTTTATTCGCCAAAGCTTTACTAATCCTTTCCAATGCTGCTGCTTTAGCCGAAGCTACGGCTTGAATTGCTGCCGATTCACCCTGAGCTTTGTTTATCTGCTCTATTCGCTGGGCCTCAGATGATAATATTTTAGCTTGTTTCTCTCCCTCAGCTACATTGATCTCTGCCTCTCTTCGTCCCTCTGATTCCAAAACTACAGCTCGTTTTCGTCTTTCTGCTTCAACTTGCATTGATAAGGCTTCTTGAACCCTTTCTGGTAATTTGATATCACGAATTTCATAACGAAGACAGGTTATTCCCCATGCTAATCCAGCTTTATTGATAGCTTCTACAATTGCGATATTCAGTGTTTCTCTTTCTTTGAAAACCGTATCCAAAGTTATTTTACCAATCTCCGATCTCATTGTAGTTTGGGCAAGTTGAGTTATTGCAAATTCTGGATCTTCAACTCCATATGATGCTTTATAAGGATCAACTACTCGCAAGTAAAGAACACCATCAATGGCCAAGGTAACATTATCTGACGTAACTGCTGATTGTTTTGGTATGTCAATGGCTATTTCCTTCAAACTTTGAACATATTTGACTCTATCCACAATTGGAATTAAAAAATTTAAACCTGGCTCACAAATTTGGTGAAATTTTCCCATTCTTTCAACCACCCATGCTTCCTGTTGAGGTACAAAAATTACAACTGTATTCATAGGTAAACTTGACCGAAATCTAGCTCCATTATAGATTAATGGATACACTGAACGTAAACGAACAAGACTCCTAGGGACAGAGAACATTATGAAAAATTGATGACCAGAACAGCACTCGAAAAAAGATTATAACAAACTTTTTAAAACAATATACTGATGTAACTGATGGATAAAATTGCAACCAAATTTTCAATTAACGGTGAAGTCCAAGTCACATGGAAGCACAGCTGATATTTGTTGCTATGGTTAACCTGAAAATAACTTAACCGGTAAAATTGAAATAATTGAAGCTTATTTATTTTCCTTTTTAATTTAATTGATTCTAATTCACATCTGACTCTAAATTAACAATATTTATTCATTTATTCAAACACAAATAGACATAAGTTACAGATTTTCAACGCCACACAAACTTGATAAAATGTCGCTCATCTTGTAACCAGTTTAACAAATACAGCCAATACTGACAACACAAGCGATTGTACATTTTAATACCTGTTCACCTATTCGCTATTCGTATTAATTCAAACCATTTGATAATCGTGAGTATTTCATGTGTGCTTCAAGGCTTGTTGGCCACCAAATTGGATCCTATGAAGCTCTACATCAGCTGATTTCAGGCATAAATTGTATTTCAACTAAACTCTTTGGGCTGTTATCATGTAGATGCCACCAGTAACCCATCATTTTTGGTATACGAATCCAGACGAACAGTATCTTTTATAATTGGATAAAAGTTACTTCAGGTAATAGGGCGCAGGTACTCAGTACAAAACAGATTGTTGATCAAGAGCGCAAGTTTTGTACGAAATCAAAATCGATCCAACTTGTGGCCTGTTCTTCAAACGTCTCTTTATGCTGTTACAACAAAAACAAGTATAAAAAAAGTGATAATCTTGAGGATTGTTGCAACTCAACTAGAACCAATCTTCATATCATTAATAGATCTACCAAAAAAGAGATAAAATAACACTAATATCATCAAAATTATTTATCTTCTGCATTCCAAGCTTAACTAATTCCTTTCCTGTAAAACTCACTTTGACCAAATTGACCTGTTTCTCTGGCTAAGTGTCCAAACATCTTCAATCCTGTTATAGTCATCAGTGTTCTTCCAATTACCATCATCTTAAACCAGCCTCTGTTGGACTAGTCAACTGACAAACCATTTGAAATACAATTTAACCTGAAAAATTGGTTTACAAAAATCATATTTTGTTTCTCGTTTTGCCATTCATCCAATAAACATCAACAACAATAGCAACAACAAAAGGATTCATCATGAGCAAAATTGTTGATTTAAACGTTGGTGGAGTTTACTATTCAACAACATTTGAAACACTCAATCGTGAACCAGATTCACTATTCAACAAACTATTAACCAGTTCTGATTCTTCCAAGATTACAAAAGATTCCCAGGTAAGAAGATAATCTTGCTTTTCTTTCCTCTCCACTTGGTAATTATCTCAACCCATTCAATGAACCATTTGAGCGTCTTTTATTGTTGCAACAATCAAAAGCATCCCTGTATTCATGGCTATAGCCAGCAAATGAGCTAACAAGAGCATCTTTACAGTAATAATTACCATTACAACTATCGACCATCAAAGACTAATCTGACTATTTCATTCTCATTCCAAGTAAACATTTTATAAAGATAATTTCATTTCTGTAAACATTTTCCTTCAACTGTTTCTTGTATTTTCAATCTGGTTGTGCATTACT
The DNA here is from genome assembly GCF_039701765.1 of Tetranychus urticae. Lineage (NCBI taxonomy): Eukaryota > Metazoa > Arthropoda > Arachnida > Trombidiformes > Tetranychidae > Tetranychus > Tetranychus urticae. The sequence continues at coordinate 13,737,271 of NC_142958.1, read as the reverse complement.
CTTGATTTTACCTCATGAATTTGAATAAATTGTTGTTTATACAGAAGACAATCAATTTTGTCATTAAAGTTTAATCTTTTTGTCACTTTCATTATTTAACCCACAAAATGAAAACTGTGAAACAAGAAACAATTTTGGTGTGAAAATAAATAATTTACTTTTCAATCAACATGAAATATCATAGCATGTAAGATAAATGAAATTTTTGCCTTCTTTTCAGATACAACTTCCTTTAGGCTGTCAAGCTATACAAGCAATCTTATTGATTCAAAAATGAAACGGTTATTTGGTTTTCACGATTAATTGCCCTTAGGTAGAGCTAATCACTTGCTTATTTGTAAACAGTCAACATGATAAAGGAAACCTCAGGTAGTTTTCAATTACATTAAATGATAATTCATCATCTATTCAATCGATAACACACAAGAATGGAAACCAATCTAAACAAATGTTCAATAAGATAACATCTGATTTCAACAATGAATCCCTGTCAATATTGCTAAATCAATTTTTTGGTCAAACCAAATCAAAATTACATGCAACCAAATTTTTCACCAACAATCAGAATTAAATATTTAATTTACATTTCTTGCTTGTATTTCATTTCTTGGAATGAAAAAAATAAAAATAAAAAATTGCTTTTCTCTCAACCCAACCTGTTAACATTACAATGGATTTATAGTCGGAGATTTCAGTTCATCTGAACACCAGAGAAATCTTTTCATACCAAAATGATCCAAGCTGACCTTTACCATTAGAAAATGTCCAACGAAAGTCTTTTTCGAATAAATATTTCAATTCTAAAAGCAAGTCAAACGATCGTCAAAATGAGATTTTCTGGATAAAATTCTTGAAATAAAGTTCCTTAAATTTCTCAACTCATCTCATGTAAAACAGCATTTAGTATAAAAATTCAATGTAAAAATTCCAATTCGAATTCCGTCTTTTTTCAAAACTCTGTATAAAAACTGTAACACTTTCAGAAAGGCTTTAAAGATATCAAAACAAACGATTTTGAATTTGACTTTGACTTCAAATTTTTTGGACCTTTAAATGTCTTGAAATGAATTTACCAATCTTTGGATTCTTTGTCAGTAAAAAGTCGAAAAATTGTCTAATTCAGAGCTTAGTTAAAACTTGCCTTCGATAAAAATGTACATTTGTTTCAATTTTCAATGCAACTCTTGGCAAACTCAAGTTATCATAATTGAATGACTTTCCATCGAGATGAACACAGAGTGAAGCGATTGTTTAGTCAATGATTTCAACCATTTATAGAGAGAAACATTTTTCATTTTAAAAGATTCCATTCGAACGAATTGAGCTTTACACCTGAGAAACCCTGAAATTTACTCTCAGTTTATCATGAACCATCATTCCCCTTTCAACATCAAACAATCCATACTCTTTGATAGATTAGCTGTTAATGCATCTAAAAAAATATAATTACAGCAAACTCTTAACCAACTCTTCAAATCACTTATCTTTTAAACCAACATCAATCAAGATCGCATTTAATCAATTTTACAATAAATTGTGTATCCAAATGAGCAACTGATTGATAAAAAAACGATAAAATGAATCGATAGTTTTCAGAGTTTCCTAATTGTATTTGTAAAATCAATGAACAGAAAAGCTTTCACTCATAATTGTGATTTGTATCCTTCAATTTTCACATTTCATTTATTCCCTGAAAATAAAATATTAATCCATTAATTTTGCCTGTGAATTCATTTTGTTGGCTTTCTTTACACTCTATTTACCCATTTTACTGATTAATCAAGTTTACTTTGCCATCTAATTTATCTGACAATCTAGTTATAAATTGTTAACCCAATTTAAATTGAACTTTAACTTTTTTTCATTAACATTTTAAACTTAATTTTCAACCAATTGATTCACCTCGAATCATCATTTTCACTTCAACCGTTTGTCTACCCATTTCAGGTCAACCTCTCAATCCTCTTTTCCCTTGTAATATTACTTTCCAAGTGTTCAGTGAAAACATTTTTATCCATTCAACTCATGAAACCTTTGGAAATTGGTTAACAAATGAAACTCAATTATCTGTTCATTTACAATTGAACCCAAAATGATCACAGATGAAGTGAACAATATCATCTAAAATTAAGCTTATTACAGTTTTGTTTTCACTTGTTATTAACTATTGCAACCAGCTAATCAACCCTTCACCATTGACCTAAAAATATTTTCACAGCTCAAGTCACCTGAACGTCAACCCTTAAGCTGACTTGTCAACACTTTTCATGTTCAATATCCTTTCGAATCATTTTTTTCTCTTTGTTTCACCCTGAAATGATACTTAAATGAGCAACTGTGTATCAAGATGTTGATACAGATAATTTCATGTCAACAAAAAAATGGATCCAATTTGTTAACCAGCAAAAGTAATATTTACTTTTACCTGGCTTTCAACTGCAAGTTTCACCAGTGAATCAAAGTGAACTTTGAAACAAGGAATAACTGAAACAGAATGTTGAATAAAAGAAAACAGAACTTCTTCTTCTTCTTTTTCCGTCTTTTCCAAACTCTTTTATTCTTTGAACAAAATTCATTGATTCACTTTTTTTGCCAACGCTTTTCATCATCAATACAAACTGTGAATTGATCAAATTAACAATCCGTTCATTTACTCTTTTCATTTCCAATGTTTCAACTTTTCATTTCATGGTTGATCAAAATCCAGTTTAAACCCAATGAAACCTTTTCCCTTCAATTTGCCAAATTAACACAAATCCCACTCTAAGCCTTTTCAGTTCACTTCATCTGACAGTTTCAATAATCTCAACAATCCCAATTGAATCAATTAATCAACCCTTTTAACCAACCTTTTCATCAATATTCAATTCTGGAAACATCAGTGAAATATATTCCAATGTCGATTCATTAATTCATTGTAACTTTATAATCATTTAAATACTAAGAGCCAACCAAGAGCAACGTTTTTGCTACTAAATATAATAGCAAACAAGAATATTGATTTTTTGTCAAAACTCCCTGAAAATTGAAATAAATTTTACTCCAAACACGCCATTATTCAACTCCCAATCAATGAAACATTTTTACTTCAATTAATTTCAACTTTATTAATATTGTTAAATAGCATATTTGATCAACTTTAAAATGTTTACATTCATTTGGTGGAAGAGACGAAATTGCTTGAAGCCTTTTCTCGGTTCAACTATTATCTTTCATTCATTCAATTGCAACATTTCTGTCCGAATATTGAATTTGAAAATTCTTAACTGGATTATATCATTGGGTAAACAGAAATAATCAGGAAATAAAGCAATGAGCAAGTTCTGGTTAACTGAGAGACTCTTGAAGAGAAGTGAAAATGTTTTTGATGAACTTTTGCCACACCCGGTATTAATGTGTTTATTCAATGAAATTGATTGAATTGTTATTGATGAAAGAATAATTATTATCGTTTCAATCATTAATTCATCAATATTTTCATCAAATGCTTAGAAGCTTTTTCATCTTCTGAATCAATATTTCTTTTTCTTTTATCACAAGATATTATCTTTCAACTTTGGAATCCATTTCATTGAGTTTTGTTTTAATCTGTTTCATGGAAATCTCATCTTTCACTGGGAAAATGCTCATGATGTGAAAGTGTAATAGAGGAAAAAAATAAGAAATAATAACCAAGAAAACTGGAAAAGAATGGAAAGAAAAGGAAAAATCTTTCATCTTTTCTTTACAAGAAGATGAAGAGAAATGGCTAAATTACTTGAGATGGTCGACAGGGAATGATGCTAAAGTGATAACCAAAATGTTGTTCACTTGTTTTTACCAAACTTTTCATCTTTACATGTTTACCTTTACACTCTCTGGTGACATTCATAATGTTTTCCCATTTGTCCATCCATTTTCATCTTGAAACATTTATCTTGGCCCTTTTCATCACAATCACCTTTCCTGAAGCAAATAAATTGCATTTCAAAAAGACAAGACTTGAACCAAGTTGAATCACAAAAAGCAAAAGCTTGCTTCAGTTCAACATTAGATTACTTTGATATATTGTGAATAAAACATGTTTAATTAAAGTCAATAAGTTCAATGAAATTTCAATAAAAGTGAACAAAATTAACTTCCATTTTCACTTTAAAATAGTTTAAATGGATTGTTCAAATGAGTATTTTTCGATCATTTGACCTTTGACCTTTAGAGGTCATATGAAGGTCACTCAAAACTTTTCGAACCCTTTTTTGCAACTCTTGCAGAAATTCATCATTATATCACGGATAACTATCGATATATGTGTGGAAACACAAAAAGAGTTTTTAAAAATCATGAAAATAAATTCACTTTGATTTTGGTGAGTTCTGACCTAGTCTTACATGACAATAATACAAGTTCAATATTGGATAAAATTTAGTTTCTATGTGAGCCTTTCAATCGATCTGCTGGCCACAATTCCCGTTATTTGTAAGGTGAGATGTAAAGCAATCATGGCTCAATTACATGAAAAAAATGTTCTTTTGACCTCTAAAGATCTCAAGTAAAAATTCCCGAAAAAAGACCTTGGATGAGCTCGAGCTTAGTATCAAAAATAAGTCTGAAAATGATGTCAAATGTTTTCTGACATCAAGGGTTGCTGAGTTATTCCAGAAAATAACTGTTTTTTAGCGCTTACGCCTGTCTAGACTGTGAGTTACCTCTCAAAGGCAAAGGATTTTATCGCCATTCTTTACCAGTCATACCTTGATAAATACTTTTGATTATCGAGTTTAATCTTTTACCGACTCTTAGCCACATAAACATTTCATGTTAGTCTCTCTTGAAAAGCTATTCAAAATCAATTGAACGAGTTTGTAATTCAAGTCGGATTATCTTTTAAGTATAATAGTGAACAAGATTGCAACAATTATCAGCCACTATTAGACATTAACCATTAAATGAATATTTTAAACATGAAAAGACGAATAAAGAAGGTAAATTGAAAAGGTGGAAAGCTTTAACCTGCTAACCAGTGATATGTAAACTTGAATTTAAAATTGATTTTTTGTAACTTTTTTCCACCAAACTATCATGAAACTTTTCAAGATTAATTGAATTTGCCCATTTTGTTATTATCAGCGACGAAAATAATTGAAACAAAATTGATTTATTCATGTAACTTTGTGACAAACGACAATGAAATAATGGTTTTACCAGACTGAAACGTGTTACATGATCAGTAAATTATCTCAATTCCCTTTTCATGTAACTATTATTGTATATTCAATGAACAACCCTTTTTTACAGTCAAAATAATAACTCCTTGCGTGACTTTGTTTCTTACCTTTTTTTACCTATTTTTTCCTTCTCTTTCCTTTACCCTTTCAAGTCAACAAAGTTTCTTTTTTTCCATCTTCTCTGATTGTTTAACCTGAAATCAATACAAAGACAGACACAGACAATAATCACAATGAAAAGTTGAGTTTGATTCTCATTAGTTAACTGATTCTTGTTTCGTGTTTTTTGTTCAATAATAATAGGTAAACCAATTGATGGTTCATTTGATTCTTGTAATCTTTATCTTATTTCAACTGAATCGTTCAAGGGTTGACTGGAAAGCCTCATCTTGAAATGACATTTCTGACAAAATGTAATCTTCTCATTAGAGTTGCCACCTTGTAAACAACACTTGTTATGTCTGTTACCATGTTAAACCTTTTTTTGCTTCTTATACCAACAAGCTTGTTCATATTTGCCATTCAAATAAAACTGATTGTCAAGACATCAATGAATTATTTCATCAAATACCAAGTACAACATTGTTAATCAATGTTCATTTTCTTGGAGCAACATTCTCATCCAATTAACCATCCAAACATCGAGCATGACTTTTCTGCCGAATTTCGACTTTGATACAAATTTTGTTCTTTTTTCATTATTGTTCCAAATTGAAAAACATCTTTTCATTTACCTTCAAGTTTCAATCTCTTTGGTTGCCTGAAAATTTACTTCAAAATTGAACGAAATGCCAACGAAAAAACATCTTTTTTCTCCTTCTTTTGGTGAATCATTTTTGGAAATTATTTTCAAAACTTTTATCAGATGAGATATTAAATTCAATATTCAATTCTTTTGTCAATGATTTACATTATAAAAGATTTTCTTTTGTGGAAGATTTCAGTTGGATCTTGGTGTAGACTGAATCAGAAATTTATGAATTGAAACTTTTTTTCAATCGAAGGCTTTCAAAAGTTTAATAAAATCGTTTAATTTTTGGATTACAAAGTGAACTTATTTTTAGAAAAGTTTGTAAAGCTCAACCTTATTAAAGTTTTTAATGCTTTTCAATCATTTATAAGTTCGTCTTGATTGCTGTCTGATCGTTAAGACCTTGTTAATGTGCTACAATTTTGTACATTTCAGATAAATTTATTCGTAAAGAATCATTGGAACAGCAAACTCACCTTGAAATAGATACTTTTTGTTCAATGAAAAGAAAAGCTTGAGTCAAGTTGTTTCAATCGTTTAATACTTGCATTCACATTGGTTGAGTTTTGTTCGCTTTTTCATGAAAAAAGTTCATGTCAATCATCATTTGGTTGAGAAGAAGAAAAAAATCAACATAACAAGGAAACACATCAACATGGATATTTAACTTTGATTATCAATCTTTAAATGACTCTCATCGAAATTCATTGAAACCATTTTTCCATTTTATTTTTGAAACAAAATTTGTTTGTCAAGTGAAAAACGAGGAAAATTGATATTGAAATGAAATTAATGAATTTATTGTAGTGAAATGATTAATGGTGTAAAATGAACAGTGTTGTATGCTTTCACTTAGAAAATGAAAAGAAGAAAATAAAGTAAAACAAATTGCAAGCTTATCCGATTCATGTCGAGAGATCGATTTAACCCTTTAGTAAATGTTGATAAATCGATTGTAAAACTTGTGAAGCTCAAGTTTGATGAGTTTTTCAAGCCAACGAACCAATTTTAATACAATCGTTTTGATGAGTAAATGGTTCTGAAAGGAAGGATTTACAATGATAAATGTTCAAACTATTTTATTCACTTTATTGGAAAACAAAACTTTCGATTGACCAACACTTTGATGACTGAGGATTTAATGATATTGTAATGATTTTATGAGTTTTACCTGATTAATTCAACTTTCTACCTGTTTCACCGAGACGAAATTTTATGATCAAAATGTCCTTAATTTCTCGACTCAACTTTACGACTTTACAACTTTGGTCACAATACGTTGACTTTTATGATATAAACGTTGCTCAATTGTTTATCCTATTTCCTCATCATAGCTGTATACAGGGAATTTCAGGAGTAGGCTAGAAAATTTTCCTTTTGAGTTGTGACTTTGTGAGTTCGTAGGGGCATAAAAACTGAGCCTAATAGTTATATTAAAAAATTTCATAAGGTTTAGAAAAAAGGGGCCAAAGTTGAAACTTCCGTCGCCTTTTGTACAGTTGTGTGACCGTATTTTTTCATTAGAATCTTTTTTCTGTAACTTCTGTAGCTCTATTGGACTCACAAAGTGTCACTCATTGTCAGTTTTTATGCCCCTAAAAACTCAAAAAGTTCCTACTATTATATTTACTCTGAAGAAACATTTTCTGTACTTACTCCTTTCTCGATCAACATATTTTTTTGTCGAGCCAATTAATTTTGGAGTCGTGATTGACTCCACAATTGAGTGAGCATAGAGTCAATTCAATTTTACATCAATTTTGAAAAATCTTGTTTAATTTGTTTACAAAAGATATATCTTACATCTTGACATGTTCTGAAATTAAATATAAAAGGTATAATTAGATTAGAAAATAACATTTTCTCTTAATTTAAAAAAAAAACAATTCTGAGAAAGAATTTATCAGAATAAATATAAAAATAGACATAATAAATGTGAACAATAAAAAACTAATCAAGTCCATTGGCTCAATTTCTTGAGAAAGGTCCATTTCCTCTATTTCAGGATCTTCTTTAGGATTAATAGCTTTTTCAAACTTAGCATATAGCAATTGGAATTGACGGGAATTTTTCCAACAAGAATATATTGGATCTCTTTTCTTAGAAATCATATATTAGCCATGAATGAGACTTATCTTGTAACAACCTCAATACTGAGGACAGTCTCCTCCCTCAATACAGGGGCTGCTCACTCATGTTAACAGTTACACCTCGAGGAGGGGATATGCCACTGCTAGTTGCCGTTTTCCAAACATCCTTCAAAACGTCTTTCTACTGGGCCCTCGTTCCGAGGTTTTAGTGCCTCATCATGCGAGATCAACCTGTTATAGAGGACTGTGAACTTGTACTTTTGATTAATCAACAATAACAATGTTTGCAACAATAATGATAACTTGAATGGGGTTTCTAAAGGGGTGGTTACAGTACTAGCCATACCCATTCTTGTATCTTTCGCTAGACATCTTAAAATTGTAAGATGTTTTTTGTCTATTACTTGACTCTTAGATCTAGAGACATGTTTATTGAATGGAAGTTTGTTAGATACTCATTTGCTATATTCCAAGTTTAAGTTATTGAAGGTCTTTTTTCGGAAATCGCTATAGATTATGTCAGCGTTTAATCTGAGGTCATATTAGGTTTTGGTAGGCAGTAAACGCACATCTACATTCCGTTAAAGAGTGTTTTTCCATTTTGATTGGGCCCCTACCAACTTTCACCCTCTCGTAATGTATCACACGTCTGTATTTGTAATTATAATTTCCATCATCCACTTGGCTTTACAGCCGGCTAGATGCATTGATCATTGTCTAACCGTTTATCCCTACCAACCTCAGAGTACCTTGTAAACTAGGAATGCCATTCATTACGACAGTGTCTTCGTAATCGTTTTTGCCATCCGATTCATCACTCACACAATCTCAAAATCCACTCGACCGCAATTCAAATAAAACTCATCATCAGCGTGGATGGATGCATTTTAAAATTATATGATGACAAAAGAGTATCCATTCTGAATGTTGGACTCGAAACTAAAGATTTAGTATCATTGTTAGTCAACTCCTGGTAATCCAACAAGCGTCCAATCTAGTGGCTTCAATCGCTCATTGTTCTTAGGTTTCCCCTTTGAATCTGGTGAGAGACTGGTCCTAATAAACCTTGTAACCATAGACTCAGGAGTTGATTCACTTAATCTGTTTACCTTTTGAACGAAACTTTGGGTTTGATTGAAATAAACTGTTACCAATTATAAGAAAGATTTTTTCGTTACTACACATTCTGTTAATAATCTGAAATGACTGTCATAATTGGTGTATTTGTATGCCTGAGTTTGGAAGAAACAGTAAAGAGAAAATATTAGCCAAAGATTTTGTGCTTTTAACCAATTACCTATTATTTGCTGAATTAAATCCATGTTTTGTTTGAATTGATCCAAGAGATTAAAGGTAAACTGATTTCCAAAATGCTTGTCAAGATAATCTTTTGTTTTATTTGCTTAAAGCTTTTCCCGTAAACTCTGGATAATACAAAAACTATTGACTAACGTCCATTTTCAGCGTAAATTTCATTTCTGCTTTCAAACCCATTATTAATATTAGTTTCACCAATTGCTGGATTTACTTTGCTTTTACATTCAACATTATTTTCATCCTTCAATTTACATGATTATTCAATTTGAAAGTTTCCAAACCAAAATAGAGTTTCTGGTTTTTCCCAAAAATTTCACACTATTCTTAATGTAAAGACATTTAAATTTGGATGAAATGAAAAAGTTTGCTCTTTGAAAAGTTATCTTTTTGATTGAAAAAAGAAAACTTTTTTTTTTCATTTCAATTCATTCTCGATACTTGACTTTGTGGTGATCAAAAGTTGTCACATTCAATGATAAATAATAGAGCTTTTGAGCAAAAATGAAATCATATTGGTTGAGTTGACTAAATCATTATTGACTTGACAATTTCAATGGTAAACTTGTCCAACATTGAGACAGAAAATGAAAGTGTTAAGAAGAGGAAGAAAAACTGATCAAATTTAATGGAAAATAGCTGTAAACATGAAACACACATTTCTAATCAGATTATCATTGAGTTAATAATGAAAAGTGTTGCCATTGAAAGAGACAACACGAGACTATGTAACAATGAATAATGGAAAACAATGACTCTGATGATCAGATAATCTGTTTCATTAAAGTTGAACCCAAAAAATTTCAATATTTCAACTGGACCAGAGAATGGAAAATCAAGTTAAAAGTGAAAAAAATGCTGCAAGAAATCTTTTGCTGCTTCCATCAATCATTGTGATGGTCAACTATTGATTAAGCTGTAAGTCGAAAGATTGAGATTAAAAGAATCACAGGGAAACAAAATGATTAAGGCAACATTTAACAGTTGGTAAAGCAAAGTGTCTGTCCACCTTGACTGTCCATTATTTGGGTTAACTGAAAGGGAACCAGTTGACATCTGGTTAGTCAAGAATAGGATGACAAAGTGTAACCCAAACAGGGAAACACACACACACACACACATTATCGATCCAAATTGTGATACGTTTCCATCTAAATATCTATACATCATTTTTGTATCCATTTACATTAAACTTTACAACCAGCCTCTGTTAACCAACTCAGCTTCATCTGAGCAACTATCCTTTCATGTAATTTTGCATCCATTTTTGGCCATTTCAGTTGCGTCTTGAAAAGCCTTTTCTTTTCCCTTTTCATCCTTGTTCCACTTATTTGTTCCTTCCATCTCTAAACTGAGCTTTAACTCCTTCGTTAGGCTTCACATTAGCCTTGAACCAATCCCTATTCACTCCCAGGTTTTATTCCCTGTTCACTTTCTTGCATTCCCTTTTAATAGTTGCTCTTGTAATAACAGTAGACATTTAGTTTTGCCTCTTGTAATCTCATGAAATGAGAGTGAAAGAAGAGAGCAAAAAAGGCAAAAATTTTTTTCTTCTCTTCTCCTCTTTAGACTTATTTATTCTTCACCATTTCAAAATGTATCCTCAAGAAAATATTACTCAAGTCAGGGTACTTTTTTTATTCTCCCTTCTTCTCTCATGAGGTAGTATCGATTTTTGAGTAAAAGTAGCAACAGCAGGGAAAAGAAGAGCATTTCTTCTCTCTTCTAACAAGACATGATCATTGGTATCATCATGACTTTATCCTTATTCAGTGGAAAAATTGAGGCACAGGAAGAAGACAGAACAGGAAAATAAGGTAATTCAGAGTAAGTCTAATCTTTCCTCTTAGACACAGTGTAAGGTAAAAGGAGAATGGAGAGAAAAAAAAGTCGAAAAAAAATAACTTTGTAACATGAGAGTTTGTTTCAAACATGATGAGAAAAAGTTATGGATAAAGAAAAATGTTCAGAAATGAATGAAGAAGGAAAAAAATGTTTAAGCCTTTAAGGCATTGACTAGCCAACTATGGATGGTAAAATTGAGGTTATATAATGTGTATTTTGTTCAACCTCTTTCATGGCAAAAAAGGATAAATTTTCATTCTATTGGCTGGAAAAGTCTTTTTTTTTAATACACCTTTAGTTGAACTTTTTGCTTCTTCATTTTTTTTCTTCTTGCCTTTTGCTTGAAACTTTTGGTTTCATGATGAGTGACGTTACTGGTAACTTGCAATAATCTCATCTGTCAACATTCATTTCATCAACTTCTTGCAAGACCAGAGACTCTCAGTTTTATTCATTAGTTGCTAATCGTTTTTAATTAGCATCACAATTGTTTAATGTCGTAATGATCAATTTTACCTCTTCTAATGACATTAATTTATTAGTCGGTGGAAATGATTTTTCAATTTTTTCGTCAAATTTTCTTCTTTTCTTCTGTCGGGTGAGATTTGTGTTAATTTATTCGTGTTCAACTCAAACTATTATCATGTCTCTTGTCTTGCAATTTTTTATTCAAAGGTTCAGTTGTACTTCATCTTCGTCTCAACATGAGACAAGTTTCATTCTTTTCATACTTGACAGAGTTGTATCAATCAAACGCTGAATGTTACACTCAGTTATTGTCAGATTGAAGTAGTGATAAGACTGGAATCAAGTGAAATGGTAAAGATGAAATTGAAAGGGAAGGGAAGAGAAGAGAAGAAAAAAAAGAAGAGAAAAAAGTAGATCTCGATGATGATGGTGGTGATTATTATTATCATTATTGGGATGATAATAAGAGTGAAATAAGAAATATGACCAGATCATGATGGATTGAAATTGGTGCTAGTCATTTGGGAGTGAAAATGGCAAAACTTTTACTTCATCTCAATGTTACTCCAAGTTGATATAAATTGACTGCAACATTGTATCTGACACTTTCCATATACTTATACTTAAAACCCTCTCTTGCTCTATGGCCATCATTTGGAACAGTTTTTTTCTTCTTTTGTTTTTCTTTTTTCCTCTTTCAGCACACTGAGAACATCAATAAATTCTAATAACAATTGTTCATCTTCAACTGATAAATCAACTGATAAAATATTTATCATGTTGAATGATAAAATGAATCTCTTTTTGATCAACTCAGTTTATGCTTTTTCAAATGCATTTACTCAATTCACTAATGGTCAACAAAAGCAACACGAAGAGCATTTCACATTAAATGCAACAACCAATTCAACTAGGAATTTCTAGAAAATTTAAATCTTCGCTTTAATTTTGGGAACTTTTGTTCTTATGCATTTTTTATCGCTTAACCGCGAAAAATGTCAAAAATCACGGTTGATGCAACAAACCTCATATTGTAACCGTGTGCTTCCGCAGATTGAAAAAATTAAGTTCGAACCCTCAAGGTCACTACGTTTTTAGACCTCTAACTGAAATTTGAAGGTCATTATCTGAGAGTGGTTTAGGTTTGTTACAAGTTGAAAAATTAATAAGTTGGAAACAAGCGAATTTTTCTCCAAACAATTATTTTGTGACTGGAGAAGCAGACTCAGCGGAAATGGAGCTGATTTGATGCGATGTCACTCTGAGGTTCAACCAACAGACTCTGTGAGAAAAGAAAAGCTATAGGTATATCTAAAGCGAATAACTTAGTGATTTATTATGAGAAAAATTGTAATATTTTTACAAAATGATGAGGGATCGGAGAGAATGCTATTGTACCTTTAGACGGTCAGAAAAGTTAAGGTTATCGTTCCCCCCTTGAGGGCAAGGTGAAGACGAAAATGGTGCTTGGATTACGAGTGAAATGAGCGCAAGAGAGTGTGTGAAAGGTAGGAAACAGCTGGTTGACATTTCGTCACTATTTAACTGAACGGTACAGAAACACTCTTTCCCTTGACCAAAATTAAGTTTTTTGGCAGCGTTTCTGATGGCTCTTAAAGTGTATGTTGCATCTTCGGTTAGTCAGATGCTCAATATTTAGCTTCATAAAGCTCTTCACTTGTGTCACTGAATAATTTTACATTATGACTTGAAACTTAAAACTTTACACTAACACAACATATCTGTGCACATGTTTCATTCATTAACTTGCTTAAATAGATTGAATATATCAATTCAATCAATAATTCACAGAAGGTACATCGGGCGTTTTTCATTTTACGCCTTTCATAACTTACGAACGGTTATTGCTATAGACCTCAGATTGAACCTTGAACCTCAACAGATTCAAGAAGTATAAGTTCGTACGTTCAAGGTTACTTAAAAATCTGACCTCTAACTGTCATTTGAAGGTCATTTTCTGAAAGAGCAAATTTTTTCGTTTAGTTAATTCTTTTACATGTTCATAACTCATGCTGGACAGATAATATGAGTGTTTTCCTTCCGTTCAGTTAACAATTGATTAGAAACGAAAATTTTTTATCTCTCCGTGTAAGTCTTTAACATGGAACAAACATCAACCAAGTAGCCCAATCAACATATGCACTTTTTAGAAAATGACCTCCAAATGTCAGTTAGAGGTCAAATTTCTTGGTGAACTTGGAAAACTTGAGCGTTCGAACTTACAATCTTCAAGCTGACAAACACCATGTTTTGAATAAGAGGTTAGTAGCATTACCCGTCCGTCAGTGATAGCTGTAAGCAGCCCGAAACAACGCCGAACCAATTTCCTAAGATTCTCAAAGAACGTTGGTGTTCAAGAAAAGCGAAGACCGAAAAGGGTTATAAAATTAATCGTTCAACATTGAAGTTTAGTCTTTCAAAGTTTATTTTACATGTTCAAATAAAATTATTTTTGCTTCCACATTTTGTTTGTTCAATTCATGAAAATTGAATCACATGATTTCCATTTATATTAACTCAAAAAGACGCCGCAAAAATGCAAGACTAACTTGAATAACCTATTTCATGAGACAAAACATTTATTCCTAATTTCTGCTGAAATAATCTGATGAAAAGTTATTAACAAAACATCAAATAATGCATCAAAAGCAAATCAAGTTAAACTAATATTTTACAGCAAAATTAAGTTACACCTTGTTTTAGCATCTTTACACATTGGAAGCAACTTTGATTCAAAATATTCAGTCTTGAAGATTATGTAAGCGTTACCTTTGCGGTTCAGTATCAATGGAATCTTGTTATATCTTGAAATCTTTTCATCCAATTTTCACTTGCAACATTTATTCAAATCAATCATGAATTTCGATTTTCTATTTTTCCTTTTCTTTCATCGAAATATAAGATTTATCTTTTATTTCTGCTTCTTGTAGCAAAACCTTTTATATTGATTTACTTTTCTTGAAAATTATCACTTCTATTTACAATCATTTACACCAAAACATTTGAATCAAATTTCGATTCTTTTTCTTTTCCTTTAAAGCAAAAAAATCCTCTTTTCACCCAATTCAACGAATAAATCAAAAAGAATATTTTTCAGATTCTCTTTTCTTCTATTGAACTATTTGATTTAAAAGCAAACTAATTTTTCTGCCTTGAGGTTCTTTACCTTGTAGTTGGACTCGAATATGAACAATTTCAAACAATCTGAAACTTTGCTCATGTTGACAAGTTTTCCAATCATGAAAGCTTAAAATTGAATTTAGAAGTAAAACCTTTTTTTTCTCATTTACTCTGAATAAACAATTTCAACTTTTGTCATTCCCATGAAAAGCATGTTAACATGAGAATGCAGGGAAAACCATTTGAATCAATTATTTTATTCCTCAGCAAATCCAGAATTTCTTGATAACAACTTCTTGTAATGATCATCATTTTCACTGGAACTTTTCTTGCCAATTTTTCCATTTGAAGAAAAAAAAGTTCTGAAAGATGTTTAGATAATCAGATTTTGCTTATAAATCGAAAAATGATCAACAAAAATAGCTTCACATGTGAAAGGTGAATCTGGAAAATTCAAGAATCTCTTTACATTGTTGTGATAAAAGTCAATTTAATCATCATTTTCATCTAAATAAATAGCAATCACAAGTATTCACTTTCATCTAATTGAATCAAGCAATAATGCTGACTTGTTTTAATCAGAAAATATCACTTCCCTTGAATAACCTCTTTTTTAGGAGTTTATCTGTATTTATGTTTATTTTTGTTCCAATCACTTATGGCTTCCCTTGATGAACAGCTGAATCGAGTGTTCAAGTTATAATGAAAAGACAATTATTTAATCGAGAAATTGTCATTTTCTCGTTGATGCCGATTCTAACGATAACAAATGAGTTTATTTGTTTATTCAGTCAACAGGAAAATGCGATAACATTGAGAATATTTTATTTTTTAAAAAACAAAATGTTCATTTCAATCTATTAGATGATATCATTTGGTGAAATCAGGAACATTTGAAGAATGGAAATAACTTGACTTGGAATTGCATTTTAAAGATTTATTACGAGAAATAATTATCTGCTTTTATCAAATTTCTTGTTGAAATGAAGATATAATTGTAGCTCGGGAATAAAGAATGAAATTAAGTTAATTTCCTAGACACATCTTGACTTGTCGTTTAGACTCTTTTTTTGGATAAAATTATTTCAACTTATAAGAGCATTTAGCATCTTCACGCAAGGAATGGTAATGATAAAGAAATCATCAGCTTAAACATGTTGAGATGTTCTGAGAACAATCATCATGAATGTTATTCTCTGATAAAAATAGAAATGGAAAAGGAGACAAAAAAGTTGATTTCATGTGCAAAATGACTTGATGATGATGATAATAATGTTAAAGGTGAAGTTTCATGTTGAGCTTTAACAAGAATAACGATGTCCCCAGACTCACAAAATGGCATTTTCAGCTTCAGAATAAACTTAAAGACTGAATAGCTTTTCATAGAAATATGTAAGAATGTTATTCATTGTCTCTTTGTCATTCCCAGGATTAACTCATTTTCCCGTCTTATTCATTCTTTACAACCTAAATAACTCGACTTTACCTTAAATCAACTTTTCATCAAAGGAACATGAAAAACTGAGATTTTCGGCTTTCACAGAGCCATGATTCATCCGAAAAAATCCCTTCACGTTTATATTCATTTGCTTCAAGTTTGCCATTTCAATTGTTAATTCATTTTCATTTGATTTCTCAATCAGTTGAATCATTACGATTGAAGACATAATTAAAATCTATCTTTGAGCAACTTGTTTCGCACAACCTAATTACAATTGTATCTAATTGGCAAATTGCTACTCCAGACTGGGAGTTTTCACTCCTTAATAATGATATATTTTACTCCATGTACAGTTGTTCCCTTAAACAGTTGATTATCCTTTTGGTTCCATAATATAAGGTTATTGTGAAAACATTTGGTTGTGCCAAGTTCAACTACTTAACCAATGTTCAACATCCAAAGTTGTAATTTTCATAGCAATAATAACTGAAGCTAGTTAAGCTAAATAGCAAAATTGCTTTTCCTTTGAAAACATTTTCACAGTTGATCGAAAGGTTGATCATGAAAACCAATTTATTGACCAAAAAAAGCATTTTTTCACACTTTTATTCTTACCTTTTCAGTTGATCTCTCTTTTCTCGTTCATTATTTCAATTTTTCAAACTTGAATTCCCAGATGGAAAGTTTCAGTTCATCATTTCTAATGAACCCATTTTCACCTTTTATCGCCATCATTTCGCTGACCAACTTGATGGCTCATGATGAAGATAAAGACTCATTTAAATGGTCCCATTTCCATTGTAATGAATCATGAAAGTCTCAGACTGAAGTGCAAAAACATTGAAATTAGTTTCTTAAAAAAAGGCAAAAATAACACGAAATGAATTCCAGATTCGCTTAAAGACTCATTTTGTTTACCTTGATGCTGATAATTTCACAGATAATTTAATTTCCAATTTAGTTTATTAATTTAAAATGACTAATGTAAAATGATTAGCCAATTAAAAGGGTGAAACTGCATTTAATCTTGATTCATTAGTTTTCCATTATTATTTTCCTGTGATGATTAAATTACTCTTAACATTATAGCGATTATAACCTAAAATAGTTATTACAGTTCAATTGGTTTAATATGTACTAATAATTCCATTCAGTTTCATCCTTTTTATATTACCTCCTGTAATTAACGAATCGTGTAATGTATTTGCTGTGTTCGTCTAAATTGATTAGTATTTGATTAATTACAACAAATGGTGATCCAGACAAATGAGACTTTTTTATGTTTCCCAAAGTTGGCGTAAGAAATGCAATGACAAAATTAGGAGTCACTTTAGTCGAGATAATGACTGTTGAAATTATTTCATTAATAATCTTGAATGATGCTGAGAAATTGTTGAAATGTCGAGTCTTCAATTGAATCGCTTCAAGGTTTACATCTAATGCATTTGGTTTCAGTTTCCCAAGTTGCCATCAATTCAACAAATTAATAGCTTCAGGATATTCAACTTTTTTTAATTTCAACCTCGAAAAAATTACATACGATTTCACTCTCGAGTCGTTGAACACTAGAAACGTTCAAATTTAAGTGTTTTCAATCGCATGAAATATGCTCATTCAACAAAAGTACTCATTCGCATCGCTATTTTCCTTTCAAATCTCGCCTTTTCTTGATCAAATATCGCTATCATTTTCGGCTATCTTGTGTCAACAGGTCTAACCTCAGATCATCTTCAAAACTAATTGAAAGATGAAACTTGAAGTCGATTAATTTTCATATCGTTTTAAAACGTCTCAAGTCACAAATCCAACAAACTAATTAACTGAAAAGGTTTTTCGTGTTAAGGGTGTATCCGGTCAATGGAAAAAATGTTGGTTAATCTTGGTTAAAAGACAAAGTTGTTAAGAAAAAGATGAGATAAGAACATCTTTTTCTTAACAACTTTTTAACCAAGATAGTCTTTTAACCAAGATTGACCAACATTTTTTCCATTGACCGGATACACCCTAAAGCAAAGGTCTTTTGTAAATGCATATTACATCTCGAGTCAATATACAGAACTTAAGATTGCTGCAAATTAATCTTCGATCTTGCAAGATCATTTACCCAACAATGATTGTAAAAAGGTTAGAGAGGTTTGCATTTTTAATTGAAATGAACGCAATTAGCTTTAAATGTCATTTTTAGTATATTTTAAAGCTTTCCAACTAGGAAGACTTTGGTTAGAAACTTGAAGTCGACCAATTTTCACGACAAATCGTTTCAATAACGTACAATCTCCAGTCAAAAACCAAACGAAGCAAGTCATAGAATAAAATGTTGTATAAAAGGTTTTTGCTGTTAAAGAGAAGGTCTTTTTGCATAAGCAAATGCATATTACATTTCGAATCAATATACAGAACTTAAGATTGCTGCAAATCAATCTTCGGTCTTTCAAAATCATTTACCAAACAAAGATTGTTGATCGAAATGAACGCAATTAGCTTTGGGTTGTAATTTTCAGTAGATTTTAAAGCTAAGAAGAGTTGTGTTAGTTTTGCTTTTATGAAATACTTTAGTATTCATTACAAGATGTAGTACATCACAAGAAATGCTTTTTTGTCTTTTCAACTTGTCATGAAAATTTGCTTCTGAAGCTGTTTATTGCATTAATATTACTATTGTTTCTCTGTTGACTGAAAATCTAATGATTGTTGATATTCAAAGGCAAAGTTAATAAATTTACATCCAACTTGAGCTGCACATTTGTTGATGTTGTTTACATTGACTGATTCAATTTGAACTGTAACCCTTTCGATCAATTGCATTGAATGAAAGTTAACGTCTCAAGTGGAAACGATTCATCTCCATTGATTCCAATGCAAAGTCCCTGTCTATTCTGATAAAATGTAATAACCTTGTTTCCCTCTGATTCTTGATCGTAACAATGAAAGAAGGAAAGAAAAAAAGAAATATTTCTCTGGCCCAAAATTTCCTTTTGATAATCAGTTTTGTTCATTGTTACCCTGTGAACAGACAACCAAATAGAACTAAAAGAAAGGAAAAATCTTTACCAACTTTCTTCTTCTTCTCGGTTCAGCTTTAGTTATTCAATAGTTTACCTTTTCACTCAGTTTTTCCCAGTTGACATTCAACTCACGGAAAATGTTTTCACAAACAGCAACCAAAAAAGCAACAATAAAAAAACAAATATCATTACAATTAAATGGTTACTTGTAATGGTCATCTATGGAAGAAGAAGAAGAAGAGCGAAGAAAAAAATTCACTCCTTTTTATACTTTTATCAGTTCTATTTTTAGTCCTCTAATTTGTTCAGTTAAACAATGAAATGTTCACCATATTATTGTTGAATCTTTTGCTCCTTTCCATACAAAAGGTTCATATTTCATTTAATAAAATAATGATGATAACCCAAAAGAAGAATAAGTTTTTATATTCAATGGCGATATTTGTGCGAACTTTTTCTTCCAATTGACGTCAAAATGTTCAATTCTGACTAAATTAATCTGTTCAACTTTTCTCTCTTCATTTATTAATGGATTGTGAAAAAGTTTGGATAAATCTAGTTTTATTGATCAACTTAAAAGCTCATTAGAATCACAAGTTTTTTTGTCAATAGTCTAACGTTACTCCTTTTATACCTCAAATCGTAGTTCAATCATCATCCAGAGAATCGTTGAATTGATTAAAGAATCTCCTGAGATCAACTTTCATTGCCATTCGAATAATCCTTCAAATTTCATTATTTCTACCTTTTCTCATAAATCATAAGTCACCTTAAAATGACAACGTATTCAGAGAGTGAACATTTGAATAAACCATTTAACTCCATTTCGTTGTTCAATTTCTTATTCAATCAACTTTTCATGAAGAACGTTTTCTGCAATTAATTTTTAAGTCTTTACACAGAGCATTAAATTCAACTTTTGATGAAACATTAATTGCTAAGACGAGATCGGAATATTATATTCCAGTTAATAGACAAAGTATTTTAGTCGATTAATTTTGTTGTTGAACTTAAAAATTCTCATTCCTTTCATTTAACTTAGAAACTTAATCTTTCATTTTTGTGTCTTTGATCTTTTGAATGTAATACAAACCTTTTATTCAATTATCTAGCATAGGTATGAATAGCAGTTTAATAGCGAAAGTTTTCACACTTCCCATTTCTGCATTGAATAAGGTATGACTCCTAAAGTTTTGAACTAAATACATTTAGACAATTTTTGTTAGAATTCTTGCTTTAATTTTTATAATTCTTGTCATAAATTACTGATAAGAGTCCATTTGAGGGAGCAGCTGAAATTCTGTTCTTTTCGTGACGAAATAGTCTCTCAAAATAGTCGACATCGAAGTCTTCAATTTTTTGCAAAATTCTCTTACGCAAAGCAGGAAAATCATTCACTTCCCAACCGTTCTCATAAACTTTGGCTTTGAGATGGGACCAGAACCTCTCAATTGATCTTAGTTGAGGTATATTTGGTGGATTTTCGTCCTTTTTTACCATTTTAATGCCAAATTTGTGAATATTTGCCATGGTTACCGAAGCGTAATGACTTGATGCACCATCTGGCCTGGGTTGATGATGGTTTTGTTTAGATGAGATTTTGAAAATGTCTTTCAAGAGTACAATTGAATCACAGGTGAATCCTTATATCGGCGTATTTAATAATTGGGTCCACTGCTATAAAATATGTCCGACCTTGCTGCAGCGTCCTAACAATAGTTCGCCAGTGCGCGCGCTCACCTTGAAACGTTATAACTGCAGGGTTGATTTCGGTGTTATCCAATATTATATCTCTAAGACGGCCATCGTCTTCGTTCTCATAAAATGGCTCGAGGTAAGAAGAACCTGGAAACACAAAATAGACAAAAACTGAAAAAAAAACATTTTCATTTTACGCCTTCATGCAGGCACAACTCACGAACGGTTACTGCTACAGACTTCAGACTTGAACCATGAGCTTATCCAGGTTGCACAACGATGAGTTCAAGTGCTCAAGGTTATTCAAGGTCAATTCTTTATTTGACCTCTAATTGACATTAGGAGGTAATTTTCTGAAATCGCAAAATTTTTCTGACCCGATAGTGTTCATTATATGTTCATTACTCATAACATTGGAAAGATAGAATGAATTTTTATTGATCAACTGATTGTTAAGGGATCGCCCATATCCTTTAGCCAGTATGAGTTATGAACATGTAATGAACACTATCGGGTCAGAAAAATTTTGCGATTTCAGAAAATGAACTCCCAATGTCAATTAGAGGTCAAATAAAGAATTGACCTTGAATAACCTTGAGCACTTGAACTCATCGTTGTGCAACCTGGATAAGCTCATGGTTCAAGTCTGAAGTCTGTAGCAGTAACCGTTCGTGAGTTGTGCCTGCATGAAGGCGTAAAATGAAAAAGAAACGCCCGGTATTCCTTATTTTTTGACCGACTGAGTAGACGGAAGACTTGGAAATTCCAAACTTTTCTAAGTCTTTAAAACACTTATATAAAGTAAGGTCACTATGCTCATTCACATAAGAAGAAATTAAATTTTTACGCTGTTGTCTATTGAGAGCCATAACTTCAAAATCTTTGATCAAAATGAATTGATTTTTGACTAAAATATTCTTGAAAAGTGCCTCTTTATTTCAACGGTTAAATGGTGCCTGTAAGTCTAGTCTTACTGTCTCAATTCAATTTTGAAAAATTAGTCTAAAACATTAGGAGTCATACCTTATTGAACAAAGTTCCAATCATGAATCAAGAGAATGCTTTAAGAGAATCTTTTGAGAACTTCTTTCGCCAAAAAGAATGCAAATCGACAGTTTTAATGAAAAGAGTTCCTTGATTGAAGAACTGCTGTTGCATCTCTTACCTGCTGTTAAAATGATTGAACTTGCAGGGTGCATTTACGCTTAAAGACTCATAATTATTGAAGAATCGAGAAGATAATTGAAATTGAAATGACTTGAAAAGACTTTGATTCACATGTTTTATACACAAAATCTGAATATGAAACATCGATTATTCGCAGAAAGAAATTTAATTGCATTTCCATTTTGTCACATTTTCTGTCGATTGCTTCTTAGTTCATTTTAAAGACCTTTTTCTCAGCTTCTTCAAGTAAATGGTAGCAAGTCTTGTTTATTCAGTTCTCTAATTGTTCATCGTTTAGTCATGTTCTAACGAATATCAGTTAGTCTGGATGTCAGTTCGTACCTTTCATTTGTTGGTTCGGGGATTTTTCTTCTTCCATTGAAGGTGAATTTGAAACAAGTGAACATTTCATTCCAATGTTTGTGGAAAAATCGTTCTACAATTTAAACAGTTTTGATGGTTGAGTTGATGAGAACTGTTTGCTATTATTTTTGCTAATAAAATTACAAAAAAAGTTATTCTTTATTTTATTACAATTGCTTTTCAATTTTACTCTTAACCCGGATTCAATTCATTTCAATAATAAAAGTGAATTAAAAGATTATTTTGAACCGAGTTACTCAACGAAATGAAATTCAACTTTTTAATCAAAGGAAAAGCATATCATTCAAAATTTGATAATGTTAATGAAAACCATGAACTTTTATTTTCTCAAACTAACTCAACTAATATTGAAAAGAGTAACTTTGAAAAAAGAAATCAATTTTTGGATGAAAATAGAATCTCAATTTTCATTAATAAACTATCAAATACAAAGTATCACAATTTATATCATCATTTTAATACAGAATTTGTTTTCGTTCAAACTTGACATCGTTCATCTTGATTAAGCCATGAAACGAAATTTGCAAAATGTTGTTTGGAAAGTTTGATTTTCTCGAAAATAAAGGCTTCCATTGTAATAATAGGTTTCATCAAACATCAAAATTGAAATGAAATGTCAATCAAATGGATAAATTGTCAGAGCAAATGCATGATTCTGTGAAAAAAACGTCAATTTGAGCTCCAAACATGTTCGAAGGGAAAGTTTGCTGACAAATGTGAGTTAATCATTTCACGATATTTATCTATTAGAACAAAAGTCAAAAAAAGTTTTCGAATTTTTTTTCGATTGCATCAAGTCTTCTCCAGATATTGTGGCTTCCCCTTTTCCAGGTCAATCGACTAATCTTCAAAATCGTTTCTTAACCGCCTCAATACAGAGAAAATTCTCAATCTCAGTTACACGAAGTTTCGAATCAAAGAAATTTCAAACTCGTGTTCGAACAAAACGCCAACAAAACGATTCGCTCCACATTTCATTTCTATTGTTTTACTTGACTTTAGAACGAAAGTTTCTTTGCTTTTCCAAAGCGTTTTCTTGCTCCACATTCAACGATATTTATGAGAAGATTTTGGTGTTTTCTTTCGTCAGATTTGAATGGAACTTTCAGAATTGTATTGACACTTAATATGGTAACCAATTCAGAAAATTTGATGGAAACAAAATGTTCTTCTTTATATAAATAAATATATTTATATTGAATCCATTTCGATTGTTGTTTTATTAATATAACTTATCCAAGGAAATGTATTGAATAGACAAAATGTATTGTCAGTTAATTCATTTTATTAAATTTTAATACATTTTCATGTTTTCTTTTCATGGAAATGTTCAACATTTGTTTCTTTTGCTTTTCTTTCTTTCTTCAGGTAAAATCTCACATTTTTAAGCTTTTCATGTTCTTTCGGCAAGAAAATGGATAAGTTTGAAGATGCAATTTTGTGGCATTTTGTTGATTACAGTAAAAACCATGAGAAGTGTCTTTGATTAAATGTTATTTACCCATGAAAACCTTGCAGGTCAAAGCTTAACTTAGCTTTTCTTTGTTCATCAACTTTTCATCTCTTTAATTCACAGGAATGAATAATTCATTGAGACGTCATTTTCAAGTGTCATCTTGATGTCAACAAAAACTACAGTTAAAAGCCTTCAAGACATGTTTAGACTCTTTTTGTCTGTAAGTTTAAGTGAGAAAAGAAAGTTTTACTCTTGAATAAGCAAACAAGACAAATAATGATGTAAAAAGCCAGTGAAGGATAAAGCAAGTGAACATGAAATAATATGGAAAGATAGAGTTAATTGAATCGATTTAATCATGATTAATTGTTCTAATTGCAGTAATCAGAAACCTCGACAACATTCCAACGACATTTCCTTTTCAATGTAATAGTTGTGATTTTCACTCGGAAAACCATTAACCAATTTGACATTTGCCAATGAAATCAACTGCACATTAATTTACGAGAAAAAAGGTTCAAAGTGAAACCATTATCTAGTTAATTGACTCGAGTTGTCCGTCTCTATTAGTGACTTTCGTCTAAACATTTTGCGTAAAAAATTCTCGAATCACTTGTCCAATTGTCCAGATTGGTGAGAATTTGATAAATTTGAAAACCTTTTTTCTCGATCAATTTTCAATTCTTGGTTGAACAATACTAAGACGATTGAATCAATATTGACTCAACATTTTCCCTTCACTTAACCAATTACAATAGCTATCTAAATAAACGATGTTAAGTCAAAGTTAACCTTAACTTTCTTTTGGTTAACATCATTATTTTACAATCGATAAATGACATTCTAACCTCAAGGCATATTCATTTTTCACCTTTTATCCAATTTTGAATTTCGAACCTTCTCATCTGATTAACTTGATCAGTTCTTGCAAGTAAAACTTGAACTTGAGATAGAAACTTTGAATTTGAGAGAAACTCGAAAAAATCGTTCAACCTTCTACTCGAGCCAAAGGTCGATTTGCATGATTGTGACATCAATCTATGAATTTGCTCTGAGAAGAGAATCTTTAGTTTTTCGTTTTAGAAAATGATCTTTATTCTTGTTCGAAGCAATCATAATAAAGATTTATTTTGTTGGTGAAAATGTTATTTATTACTACTTTAGAAATTGAACAAAAAAAACTTTTCTCGTAAAGTGTTAACGATTCTTGTGTGGAAAGTTTGATAATTAAATTTTAATGTTAAACTGTGCAACAATAAAGGGTTGATAATTAAAGATGAACATTGCCTGTTGATGGTGCAACATGGTTAATGGTTTTACTTTTCGTATAAAAAGGGTTAATCTTGTGTGCATAAAGGAGAGAGATTAAAAAATAACAATTTCACCCTTTGCTTCATCACCATCTTTTAGCTATTTTCAAAGATCAATTTAAGGTGTAAAAGTGCTTTATTTAATTTACTGTTGCCATCAACTTTTCATCAAATATTTGCCTTTTGATTAAAATTTTATTCTCATTAAATTCACTCGATGCAAGTCCATTTGATTTTCATCATTTACTTTCTCAAGATGACAAGATTATTCAATTTCGACCTTTTTTTGTTTCAAAAGCAAACAAACCAACAATTGTTGAAACTTCATGTCAACTCGTATTCATGATTAACTCGAAAAAACTCGCAACAAGAGCGAGAACTCAGTCTCGAATCTTGAGATTTGTCTTTTCATCATTTCTGATGATTGTTTTCATCTTGTAACCTCACTTTACTCTGAACCTGATTTTGGTCTCAATTTTTGGTCGACTAACAATTTGAATGTTACAATCGATTAAACTGTTTATTTAGATTATAAGAGTAAAGCAATGTCACCAGGAAATGGAACATTTTAGTTCATCTCTGAATTACAATGGAACATGAGAATTGAGAAGTGAAATGAAAGGTTTCAAAACTGTCATCATTTTCGTTCTCATCCAATAGGAAGGGATGAAGAAGGAATGAAGATAAGTGTAAGTAAGAGAAGAGAATGGAATGATTATGAAAGATGAGAAATAAAAGAGAATTGAATTTATTCCAAGAGAATGCGTTCAATAGCATTGATGCACAAAAAAATGTTCAAGTGAATATATAATAATAATGAGGAAAGAAAGTCTCTGCAGGGAGTGAATACAAAGGTTCATTCTTTCCCATTCTGTGACTTGGCAAAATATTATTCTGGTTAAAAATATAAATGTAATAATATTTTTATCCATTCATTTCAAGCTTCTCCTCTACTCGATATAAAATTGTAGTTTATCATTTTCTTATTTTGTGTTTTTGTTCATTCAGCAATTTTTGGATGCAACGAAAAATCGTTCAAATCGTAAAATGGTAAATGATGAAAACATTGATGAAATTGTTAATCAGAAAATCATTTATCAGTTGAACAATAAGTTTGACGCTGTTATCGTGAAAGAATGAGAAGAGTTTATTCAACAATAAATGTTCATTGGTTTGGAGTAAACAGTGGACTTGGTGGTAAATACAATGATAATTGTGTGAAAAGAGGAAAAAGAAATTCTGATTGCTCAGGCAATCAGATACAAGGTTCAGGATTAAATTCTGCTTCTTTACTGATTTCGCTTTCCCATCCATTAACCGGTTGCAACTCATCAATCATTATTTTTACTTGCATCGTCTTACACCATGTTTATTGATTCAATATTCAATCAATTATAATTTCACTTAGTTTTTGCTAAACAAAAAGGTTTTCCTCTTGAATCGTTCGAAATTTTCATCCATTTCAGACTCGGATTACTGAATAAACTTTTCAATTTTTTTTCTTCGCTGTTCTGTACACTGTTAGTTGATAGGCTTCGTGATGTAAGCAGAAGTATAGCGATGCACACTGCGTTCAATAGCATCAAGACCAGCATCTGATGTCGATGTTTTTTTCAATTTGAATGATTATTCAGCATTTAAAATTTCTGAAACTGTTAATTGCCTTACAAGGAATTAAAATGAGAAAATAAGAACAATTGGATTTACTCTAATTCGAAATTTGGTTGAATGATTAACATTTGGAAATGTTCTCGTCTGATGGGATTAAGACCAAAAAGATTTTATTGTAAGCAATTTTCAGCAGTTTTAACAGTAGATGATGATTGTTCATTTTTTCATTATTTTGTGTTTGTGAGATAGCACCTCTGGGTTCAATCTGGTTGGTTTGATTCCGCCAAGAATTGATTAGAGAGCAATGAGGTTTGATTGAACTCTGATTGAATGGTTTAAAAGTTATGGTTAACACACAGATTGATGAGGGAACAAAGAGAATGCCTTTAGACGACCAGAAAAAGTGCCGTTATCATGTTTTCCCTCTTGGGGTCAAAGTAACGTCCAAATCGGGGTTTAGAGAAGGAATGAAAATGAATATGACAGAGTATGCTTAGTAGGAATCAGCTGTTGACATATCGTCATAATAGCCAATAAAGCTTAAGGTACATCAGAGTGCTTCATAGCTGAGAAACGGAACCGTTTTAAGGCTGCAATTCATCAGCAGCTAACGAGTCCCAAGCGCTATAATCAAGATAATCGTCCTGAACCTAACGCATTCGTCTACTTTCACAAATGGAAAGTAATAATCTACACACAGATTGAAACTCGTCTGGATTTCTTAAGCTGGCGATTTTCAAAACGAAAAGTTATTAACATAGAAAAAATTTTAGTTTTCTATTAGAAGTTTTGTGAACAATTATTGATTGTACTTCTCGTATTTTTTTAATGCTATAAACCAATCAATTATCAGTTCCAACCTTCAACCAGCACCGGTTTATCAAACGTTTTAAACTCAATCGTTCATTCCATGCAATTTGCTCTATTAAGCAGGCAATATAATTTCAATCAGTTCCATCCAAATGCTTTGACTTTATGCATGAAACTGAAGCGATTCCTGTAAAGCTACTAAAATTACTCTTATTAATGTTGTTTTTGTCCAGAACTGGGCCACCAAAATTCCGTCTAATTTTGCACAATTAAAATAAACTACTCTTCTGGCGAACCATTTAGTTTGTTAAAAGGCAATTAATTTTTTTTATTTCTTTTGTAATTCTAACCATTCAATTGCGCCATATAACAATAAAGGCAACCCAAATTGAGGGTTCAAATAGCAGAATAATCAGTCTGCATTTGAACATCTAAAATGGCAACTCGACAATTAAATGGAAATAAATTGCTTCTGGAAAAAGAAAAGCTCGAAAAAAACTGAAAAATAATAATGGCTCAACAAACTGAACATTAAAGTTGATCAAAATTGATTTGATTAACATTTTAATTGGCAATGTTAGTTAAAGAAGAGTCAACATGTTGAATATTGATTATGCCCAATGGAATGAAGCTTTTAATGTAAATTTAATTCCAGGTTAACAAGGATAGTTGACTGTTGATTTTAATTTTTGATTGAAGGTTAATTGCTTTTTTATTCAACTTTTACCTATTCCATTGCAGCCTTTCATGATGATAATGAGTGAAAAATTTGTTGCTCTTAAGGACTGTTGACAGCGAACCAAGTAACGTTCATAATTGGAGTGAACATGTTCAATGAACATCATCAACCTGATTATCTTAATAATCATTCTTATTCCTTCAGAACTTTTGTAAACCCTCAAGGCTGAGTTTTTTCTTCTCACAGTTTTCTGTTTTCACCTTGTTTTCCCTTCTCATCTTTTATTCCTTGTTATTCCTTGAGAAATAAAAAAATCTTGGGATTTTCACTCCCAGACATGTTAAGATAACAGTGAACATGAACAGCCTCAAGATTGTTATTGTTAATAATATTATTGCTCTTATCAAAATAACTCTCTTTTCAACTCATTTTTTGTTCCAAAAATTCTGTGTTTATTTTCATTCCAAGTTCACCTCAATTTATGCCAACTTTTTTCTTCTTTTTTTCATTTATTCTTTTCTCAACTGTTTCAAATTAAGAACAATTAATCACGAAGAAATGAAACACTTTTATTAAAATGTATATTTAGTTAGTTCTAGTGAACTTTCAAGAAAAACAGATTTTCTGGTTTCAATACAATTCTTATTCTTAATCATCTCTTCCAAACGATTTCAATGTTGAACCAATTCTGTTCAAAATCGTTGAATCTTGTTTCTTCAAAACTGAAGACTGAATGCTCAAAGTCTGAACGATTTGTAATCAAGAATTGAAAGAATTGTTTTTGAAATGATTTACAATTGAATTTAAAAGTTGACTATTAATTAGAATAAAATTCTTATGCGAATAAAAAAAAGTCTATTTTCTGGTGAAATTTAGCGTAAATATCATGAATCTCATGAAGTGACATTACTAAAGGTTGTATTTACTTTTAGTTTCATTGAAAATCAAGTAAACAAAACGCTTTCATGTTTTACTCTCGTTTAACATAATGTTATTTAATCAATATGAACGTTTATGCTAAAGTTCAAGATTAAAGTCTTGAAAGAGTGAAAATAGTCTCTTGTTTTCATGGTGAATTGGGATGAAAAAAGGAAGAACAAGCAAAAAGCCCAATGAAATTTGTATTTTCTCCAAGATTTTAGGCAACTTTTACTTCAATTATTAACGAGTTTATATTTTCATCACGCAATTTAACAAAATTCATAAATTTATTACTGACTCAATGAAAATATTCATTATTCACTGAATTTTGATAAGTAGTTCAATCATCAAAAGCAATTTGTACACAAAATTATACCTAATTTTGGCATCTTTTTGCATTAAAAGTAGCTTCAAGTTGAAAATAGATATTCACTCATTTAAGACGACGAGAGGCATCACAATCAAATTGACAAACGTTATTAACAAAACAATGAACAGAATATAAAAAAACAGATCTTTCATGTGTTCTGACAATCGAAGGTTCGATAACTTCACTCATTGATATTCCCAAATTTGGTTTAAACTAAATCTTCAAAATCTTCAAAGTGGACTCGAAACAAACTGGAAAATTGCTCCAGCATTTGGATTTAGCCAAAGACGAATCATAGTTAACATGACATCTTTAGAAGCTTGATTAAACAATGAAACCTGACTGACTTGCCTGATCAATGGATATTAAAGTCAATCCATTGGATTTTATCTAGTTTCTGACAAGAATAAATTTCTGATCTGAATCAAGTTAATAATGTGAATGTGTTAAGAGATTATTTGCATAACTCTGAAAGTGTTAACTTAAACTTCTGAATATTACTCATCTTCCAGTTTCTTTCATTTATGCTGTTAGTGTCAGGTGAAGAAGGCCTTTCAGTTTAGGACCATTTAGTACCTAATGAATCGAACTCAAAGCTTAGTTTTCTTTTGACTCGATTTTCAATTTTGAATGTTGCCTTTTTGGGGTTAAAATAATTTATTATTTTTCAGAGTTGACCAACAGTAAAATTGAAACAATAATCTTGTTCAATTTGTACCTTTTAACCTGAGTGTGAAATTGAAGTTCAATTAAAATTATTAATTACTTTGGTGAACAAGAAAAATACAAAAAGTTAGTTATTTCTCATTCCATGAGTTATTCCCTCTTCCAACCTAGATTTTAATTTCTCTTTTCATTCACTTTTTAATTGCTCAAAATTCATCATCCAAACTGAATCAGACTCAGACGAGGGCAAAAAAGGGAAAAAAGTATAATTTAAAAAGAGAACATTTCTTTTAAAAAGAATCATTTTCAACCAAAAAGTTTCAAGTTTTTTCCATGACAAGGAATGCAAACGAGTACAATAATGGTGATGAAAAGAGATGAAAAATGATTAAAGACTCAACTTGATTCGAGTTTCGTGCTTTGTTTCAAATCTCTCAATAAGACTCATTGAGTGACAAATGAAGTAAAATTGAAAAAACTGTGAACCAATTCAAGTTCAACCTTTCACGAAATCTGTTGTTCATCAAATCGAAGTCGCAAAAACTATTGGAACGTTCAAATTTCCCTAAAAACTTGAAATTCATTCGAATTTCGAAAAATAAATATTCGAATTGATTTCGCTTTTTGTCACTTTTTTGTGGCTTTTCTTGAGGTTCCTCAGGTTGCATGATGAATGGTTGGTAAAATAGTTTTGTGTATCAACTTGGATAATTTTTTTGATTCTCAAGTGATTCTCTCAATTAAGAGGTTGTCTCATCTTGTAAAGCTTTCAAGCTAAAATGAAGGTAAACAAATTTACCCGAAAAACAGTCCAATGTTAACTCGACTGTAATCTGAACATGAGCAATTTTTGTCCAATATTCAGGTTCATTTTGTTTGCAACTGTTTTTACTGCACACTTAAAGTGATTTTGCCTTGCATTTGTTATTGATAGCTAAATATTTATTCAAGACTTTGTGAAATGTTGACAGGAAAAATGATGAGCCAAAGGAAATGATTTTGCATCGCTTGTAAATTAACTGTTTTAGTGATTCGCTTTCACTCTATTTTCAAATTCAATTTATGCTAATGGAACAATTTGTGGCTTCTTTTTGCTCAACTTTATTATTTATATTTTTTAATCATCTATCATTTTTACCTATTTAACATCAACCTTTTATCCCAAGCTTTCAACTTCAATGGAAGGCAAAATATTCATTATTATTTTGCATATCAATTTTATATTATCATTGAAATCATTTATAAAGCAAGCATTGTAAATTACATTGTAATTCATCTTTTGTACAGAACAATAGTCGATCGTTTAAACTGTTGTACAAGGATAATGTGCATAAAGAAACAATATTGACATTTAACAAATTAAATTATTGTAAAGTCGATTCCAAATTAGACTCATCCATTTATCTTTAGCTTATTTAAATTTACTTTTCAACTGCAAAAGACTGTCAAGTTGGGCTATTTGCCGAACACAGTAAATGCCAATTCGACGAATGAACCTTTAAAATAGCGAAAAGGGAATCGACAAAAATGAAGATGAAATTAGATCGATTTCAATTCTTAGCTGCCAATTTGTGAGTAACCTTCATAAATTATTATTGCTTGAGCTTGAATCAAATCCTCTCAACACAGTCTTGGATGCAAGCTACCAGAAAGAGGTCACAATATCGATTCTTGTCTCTATTGTCACAATTAACAAAATTGAATGAATGCAAAGGAAGACTTAATCTGAATGGAAGCGTCTTCCATAATGACTCCAACTCTCATGTTTCCCTAGAAGAAGCCTGTGAAAAATGTTATACTTTTATACTAAAGATGTGGTAAAGGTAGAGAAATGGAAAAAATCCTTGAATCCAATCATATTATCGATTAATGCATTTTCAATTAACCAAAATGGAATCTGCAAAACTTGCAAAAAATCTTTACCCAACCCAACATCTTGAAAGACTTACATTATCTGATGAAACTCCAACGCAACCAATATGATAATTGAAATATGTTTACTCAGAACAATCAAAATATCCTTCAAAAGCATGAAACATCCTTTACTGACCTTTGGATCAACATGATTTCAGTGTTTTATGTTTTCCATTGAGACTTTATCAGAATGAGATAATTATTGTTGAAATAATAATCGAATGAGTTTGATTCGAAATAGATTCTTCTCTTCCATGGAATGGCTCAAGGAAATTTTGAGAAATGTTTATTTTCGTTCACTAATCTTTCGTTTCCTCTTTATTCCTGAGGCTTTTTAAACAGAAAAAAATATCATTCAAATTTCACTTTGGTTCCTTTTGATTTACATATGAATAAGGTTAACATTGATCTATTGTTGAAGCAAATAAGTTTCATTTTTTTCCTTCTTCTTGGTGTGAATAAAACTGATGAATTCATTTTCTCTTCTCATCCAAATTAAATGTTTCAATGTAGGTGTTGAACATTTAGTTAAACAGCTTCAATGAATCAAACTAAACTTGAAATTGGCTGCTAAATTTAGTAACCAGTTTCAATGGTTGATGCTTCATTTAATTTGTCATCCAAACCAATTAATCTACGCATTTGATTCCATTGGAATATCGTGATTCAGATGTTTCCATTCACGACTAGTTCCAGCTTCCTTTTCAAATCAATCAATTACTTTTTTATGCTTCAATTATTTAATGAAGGTAAAGCAAGTCAACGTTAACCTCATTAAATATGCAAATATTTTCTACAAGCTAAATGTTCGAAAGGTCAAAACCGAACTTTCAGGTCAATTTGTTTTGGCTCATTGGTATCATAAGGTCACTTCATATTTCCCGATTTATAGAATTCTTGAGTTTCTTCAATATCTTGAGATTGTTGCAACAATTAAAACTTGAATCAGCTAATTGCGATGAGAAGTTTGAAGCCGGTCAAAAATAGCGATCTTTATTATCAACTGTAAAGGTTGAGATGAATTAATTTTGTTGCATTTTCTAATTATTTTTTCTTCTTCTTCAGGGACGATTTTTCATTGATCGCGATGGTCATTTGTTTCGTTATATTCTTGAATACCTTCGAAATGAGTGTAAACTGGTTTTACCCGAAAACTTCAACGAACGAGATCGACTTAAATGTGAAGCCGAATATTTTCACTTGAATCGCCTTTCCAAATCAATAGACTGTGCTCCACCAGGAAACCTTAAGCCACTTTCCCTTTCATCCACAACCTCATCAAGTGTATCATCAACATCAAGCAACCCATCAACCCTGACCACAACAACATCAACATCAACTTGTGCTACTTCATCGACCGTCAACTCGTCATTGACTCATCCCACACATTCACCCATCTCGACCAACCCAGGTCAACAGATTTCGGGTTACATTACAATTGGTTACCGTGGATCCTTTGGCTTTGGTAAGGATGGTTTGGCTGATGTTAAATTTCGCAAGTTAACCCGAATCCTGGTTGCTGGTAAGGTTATCCTTTGCCGTGAAGTGTTTGGTGATTCATTGAATGAATCCCGTGATCCGGATCACACTGCATTCCAGGATAGGTACACTTCAAGGTTTTACTTGAAACACCAAATTCTTGAACAATGTTTCGATGCTCTCATGGAAAATGGATTCCGATGTGTTGCCTCATGTGGCTCTGGTACCTCAGGTGGTGAACCCTTGAAACCAGGTGTTGATGCCGAAGAGAATCGATGGAATCATTACAATGAATTTGTTTTTTGTAGACCTTAAATGAACCTTTTTCTTATGGACATTTTAAACCATTGAAAAGCCCAAAAACCATGGACGAATTATTTAAAGACCAAAATCGATCAAAGACACAACAAGCTTTCACCAATCACTAACCAAAATAGTGTACAAAAGCAATTAGCAAACCAATTTAAAGAAACAATCAAATCAAGACCAATTAATGGATAAATTGAAAAGTGCAACCAAACACAAATGGAAAAAATAAATGCAACAGAAAATGAAATTGTTATATAACATGAGAAATGATGGAAAAATATGATTTAATGTTTGAAAAGGAGAAAGAAATGGAAGAAAAAATTGAAAAAGAAAATTGGAAAATTGAACTTTTTCCTATTCTCTTCATTTCTAACCTTTTCTTTTACTTCTAAGCAATCATCAAAATCTAATTAATCTAAATTTCAATGGATGGAAACAAATAATGGCCAAAAAATGTTGAATGACCAGGAAAAACCATCAAAAAAGACCATAACTTGAACCATCAATTTATTATAAATGTTGATAATCTAGAAGAAGATGAAATCTATTCATTGTTGTCCTTGATTCCCTTCTCATTGATTTCATCTTGACCAACATAATCATCATCATCATCATGAATCAAACGGAACATCTTTCAAAGTGTAATTTGAGATGAAACAACAAAAGAAACTGATGAAAATGTGAAATTATGAATTCTAATTGTCTTTACCGTAATTATTCATCTCAAGTTTCACAGTCGCAAGATGGTTTATCGATTGAACAATCTCAGCATTGAAATTAAGTGTCAAAACAGTCAAGTAGCTTCCATGAGGCTTACTTTCATTTTTCAGATTTCTTTTCATTTCAATTTTTTCCAATTCTTGCGATTCATTTCAATTGATTGTTGAACCTCTTTTTTTACCTTCTCTGTTTCCTGATTGTATCGACTGATTAACATTCAATTTAATCTTAAAGATCATCTTCAACTATTATTAGAGACTATTAACTGTTAGCTGTTTGATTATTCACATTTATTAACATTGATTATCAACTGGAACCAACAAACGCCTTCATTTTATTCAATCTTTCATCTTTAATATTCAATCTGCTTCCAATGTTTCAATTTTACTCTTGATCATCAACATTCACTTTGTTATTGCTGGTTCATATTGATTGTAAATTAATGTTTTACTGATTGTTGCTGTTTCAATAAAAAACTGGGGACAAAATTGGTGATCAATTTAACATAAAGTGGAAAATATGATTCTTGATTTGGTTAAAACATATTTTGTTAATTTTAACTTCATCTCTTGATTTTTGCATTTAGATCATTTTGACTGTAAAAATTAAACTGAAAATTTCAAAGTAATTATATGGATTGATGGCAGATAAATAATCATTTCAAATTTAATTGCCACTCTTTAGTTAATTGTTAACTTTTACCATTTCTTCTTCTTTTCCATTGCACTAAACATCTTTAATATTGATTTGATTCATTGACAAAACATCTAAAATTTAACTTTAATTGCTGAATATTGATGACTAAACCATCATTTTAGGAGCACAACAATAAAACAATGAGGAAACAATTGTAAACAATAAACTAATGTCACTCGATAAAATTATGATGGCTATTCAATTTTAATGTACATAATAAATAATAAACTAAATTAACCGAAATTTTGTCATGTCTTTTGATTCTGTTTTATTTTGTATAAGCTCATGTTTCCAGAAAAGAGAATAGCTTTGAATATGAAAATTGTTCTGGATTCGAAGACTGTTTCTGAAAAATCACCATTAATTACAGATTTGGTTAATCTAATTGTTGAATCGACAATTATTTCGGGTCCAAGTCTGGTTAAGTTGTAAAAATCTGGTGATGTTTAAATGAAGCGCTTTCAACCAGAGCTTTAACCCATTACATGTTGCTAAGGAAACTGGTAATCGCTGGTGATTTTAGGAGTTTTGATTAAGGTAGTTTGGCAGTTAGATTAACTTGTTGAGATTTGTAAAATTAATCAACAACTTTATTGGCATAAAAATTTATTTGGAAAGAATGCTAATCCTTGGATTGATTCATCTCTACAAGCAAATCCTTGATTTTCACAATTCAACAGTCGCTGTCGCGCTAGTGATAAACTGATTCCAAGACGAAGTGCTAACTGGTGGGCAGTGAGTCCAGGGGAAACAGTATCAATACAGGTTTCTTCAATAATTTTCAAAGTCTCTTTGTTAAGATTTTCTTGATTGAAATTGTCAGCTTGAATCACCATTAGACCACTATCATATTTGAATAGACTATAACCCAGTTTCTGGTTTTTCAGAGTATAACAGGCATTGAGCAGATCCTCGGATGAAATTAGATCCAATCCTCTTGATCGATTTACTGCACAAAAGACATCGGTTAAGGCCATAATACCATCACTTTTTTCAATCATCGGTTTTATCACAAGGGCAACTTGTTTACCCAGATCTCGATAATAATGACTATCGTTGGCATACTTTTCTCTCGTCACCAAATCTTCCAACCCTTCGCTGATACCTAAATTGAGTAGATACGATTTAAATAGAACAGTTTCATCCTGAGATATTTCTTTATTTCCTTTCTCTTTTAATCTTTGGACCATTCCTTGGGCGAGACGAGCCATGTCACTAGCTTTCTCCATTAATCTGCTTAAATCTTGGAACGCTTCATTAATATTTTTGTCAGTTTCAGCTTGTTGTTGTTTGATTTTCCTTTCGATTCCAGCAATTCCATGAGACATTTTGTTTATTTAAAGCACACTAAAATTCAATTTAATTGAGGTAGGTTCGATTCACGAAATAATAAGTTTAAAATGACTAAATGTAATTGACACCAAAGTCAATACACTGAAGTAACCATTTGATGTTTTCATTCAAGACTTCATTTATGTGCAACAGATGTCGCTAGCTTGAAGCCATGTGAGATAAACTCACATGTTTTCATTGCAATTTAAACGTACACTGGAATTAAAACTTTCGTGAACTATTCCAATTTAATTATTTTGTAGTGCTTCACAATTTTTTTTGTTTATTTTATTTAAATCATGGGGCGCAAAGCTAAATATGACGAAAAACGGAAGATAAAGAAGAAACCCAGGGAAGCTAAAAGACAAGGAGCTCCTGAGTTTCCTTTTGAAATCCCATCAAACCCTAAGCCTGTTGGTAAAAGGTTAGTACGAAATTACATTAAATTATGAATTTTGTTTAAATAATGTTCTTTCGTTTTATGTATAGACTTCAGGACGAGTTGGACAAAATTAAAGCTAAGATTAAAGCAAAGCAATTAGCAAAAAAATTACGTAATGAAGGGTCTGCAGAGAAATTGAAAGAAGCAATTAAAAAGCTCAAAAAGGATAACGTTGATGAAGAAAGATCCGAAGATAATGATAATGTTGAGTCTTTGGAATCACCCTCCAACAAAAGAACATCACCTAATAAGGTTTCGCATGGTCGAAGTGCGGTAAGTTTATCAGATAAATCTTTAGTTGTATTTACTTATGTAAACTTTTATTTTTTCAGAAAAAACTCAAAACAGATTCAAGTAAAGAGGTGACTGAAGAGTCCGATCAAATGGTTTCTGAAACTGAGAACGAAAACATCACGAAGCCAAAAAGTAAAGACAAGAAAATAATATCGGAAATTAAGCATGAAAAGATTGCTAAAGTTAAATCTGCGAAAAAACGCAAAAAAGTAAACAAACCTGCCAAGGAAACAGATGATGATGGTGCCGATGAGGATATTGAAGATAAAGCTGATGATACCATTGATAATGATAATGTTGATAGTCATGAAAATGGCAATGGTATCGATGATGGAGTTGACGATGAGGTTGATGGTAATGACGACGGCGATGATGTTCAAGATGAGGTTCACGGTGATGATGGAGCTGACGATGACGATGACAGTGACGATGATGATGAAGAAAGGAAGAAAAGAAAGGAAGAAAAAATAAGGAAAAAGTACGAAGATATGGAACTGAGAAGAGCTGATCCAGATGAATTATTTCAGCTACCAACTACAGAAGAATTAGATCAGATCGACCAAGCAACTGGTTTTCAACCAACGTCTTTAAAGGAAAGAATTGGTGAAATCAACTTTATCTTAGCCAATTTTAAGGAGCGAAGACAAGAAGGAAAAACTAGAAAAGATTACTTAGCGGTTCTTAAACACGATCTATGTGCTCTTTACGACTATAACGACTTTTTAATGGGAAAATTCATGGAACTCTTTAAGCCAACTGAACTTATCCAGTTTGTTGAATCTTCTGAATCACAAAGACCTGTGACCATTAGGACCAATACCTTGAAAACACGTAGGAAAGATTTAGCTCAAGCATTAATCAACAGAGGGGTTAACTTAGATCCTATCGGTGAGTGGTCCAGAGTAGGTTTGGTCATATACGATTCTCAAGTACCCATCGGAGCTACACCTGAATATCTAGCTGGACATTATATGCTGCAAGGAGCTGCATCATTATTACCAGTCATGGCCTTAGCTCCTCGAGAAAATGAAAAAATTTTAGATATGTGTTCAGCTCCTGGTGGTAAAACAACTCATATTGCCGCAATCATGAAAAACACTGGTATTCTTTTTGCCAACGATGTCAACAAAGATCGTGCCAAGGCAACAAAAGGAAACATACATCGTTTAGGCATAAATAACTGTGTATTAAGTTCTGTTGATGGAAGAAAATTTCCAAATGTTATGAAAGGTTTCGATAGAGTTTTATTAGATGCACCATGTAGTGGTACCGGTGTAATATCGAAGGATAACGCTGTAAAGACTATGAAGGTAAATATTTATTATTGATAATCTTTTTTTATTCGTTTTTAATTGAGTTATTCATTTCTTTTCAACCAATTAGGACGAAAAAGATATTGGACGGTGTAGTATGCTACAAAAACAACTGATTTTAGCTGCAATAGACTGTCTTGATGCTGATTCGCCAACTGGAGGATATTTAGTTTATTCAACTTGTTCTGTTCTTGTAAGTTGATAATTGTCCTCTGATATATGTTGTTGTTTACTCACCTCTCGAATTTTTCCTTTCCGTTTTTCAGGTTGAAGAAAATGAATGGGTAGTCAATTATGCTTTGAAGAAACGAAATGTTAAATTAGCACCTACTGGAATTAATTTTGGACGTGAAGGATTTTCTAGGTAAATACAGCATTATTTACATCAAACATGGCTTTATTTAAATATTTTACTTATCGATTTATTTTCATTTTGCAGATTCAGAGAAAGGAGGTTTCATCCATCTTTAAATCTAACTAGACGATTTTATCCTCACGCACATAATACAGATGGTTTTTTTGTAGCCAAGCTCAAAAAATTTTCCAATTCTATTCCAGTAAAGACTCAGGAGAAGAACACCAAAAAGAATAAAAAAAATAAAAAAGATAAAAGCAGTAAGGATGACAATGAAAGTGATGAAGACGACGAAGATGACGAAGATGATGAAAATGTTGAAGACAGTGAAGAAGATGAAAACGATGATGACGACGCCGAAAATGACGAAGATGACGAAGAGGCAGAAGACGACGATAATGAAGACGATGATGAAGATGCAGATGATTAATTAATCTTGTTTTCCAGTAAAAGTTTGTGGTAACAAAAATTAAAGTGAATTAGTTTTGTAAATTTTTTCCATCGATCCTGTCATTTATGTGTTAACAATTTCGAAACAAATAAACCAATTTATATGTAAAAGTCAGTTTTTAGTCTTTTATTTACTAAACTGGTACTCTCTGTATTTTCATGGTTATTCACTTTGATTGATTTTCATGTTTAAATTAAAAAGCTCATTTATTCTTATTGAATTTTTTTATTCAGGACTTTTAACTCTTAAATAGTTCAGTGATTCGATTGAGTGTGTTCATAAAATATCCTTGTAGAGCTGCACCATTTTGGAAAGTACATTATTCAATCGAATATAATTTCAGATGATAGAAGCTAATCCATATTAAAGGATTTCGCAAAATTTACTTATGCTAGAGTTGCTTTCATCGTGAATACTAGCTGCTTGGTGTAACCAATGATGTCAAGACGACTCGTTGCGTATCAGTTAACATCAAATCCCTTCTGTTTTGAATGAACAATTTATCTTTAAATCAACATTAAACACACCATGTTTAGAATCTGATTAACTTCAAGTTACCAACAAATCTGATCTCTTGAAACACTTTTGTTCAACTCGCTAACAAGTGTTTCAATCAATAGGAATACATAATGATATCATGATGAGTGATTGAAAAAAAATCAGTCTGGATCCGCCGGGGTCATTTGCTTAATCATATTTGAACATACATTCACGTTCACATTCGATTCTATCCTAATCCCCACTTCTATTAGAAGAAAGAGGGTGGGTAGCAGAGGGAGAGAAGAAGAAACCCCCTTAAGTTTTGCCTGCGCTCAACCGGGAAACGGGAGCAAAGCCCAGAGAGAAGTAGAGATAGGAAAGGTGATTGGGTGAGATTAAAGAGTCAGGGATAGTGGGAGCAAGAATGCTCTCAGATACAGCTAAGCTCAATTCAACAAGAGATATTTGATCAACTCTCATTTCCCATGTCAACATTATGCGAATCCAAACTTATATCCACTTTAACAGCTTTATATAGCTTTAAACAATTTTAGCTTATAATAATTTCAGTCTTTACTTTGCTTCCTTATTTTCACTTATATGGTCAATTTGAATAGATATAAAAAAGTTACCACATTTTCACCGAAGTATTCTGAACACTTTTTCACGTTTTCATTTCAAGATTAATTTAATATTCAGAATCTTTTAATTACAAATTGTTCCAAGTCTTTCAAATAGAACTTTATTTTTAAATATCAGGTGGCGCTGGCTTCAAACATGTGATTTTTGTAAACAATATTTTGGATCAAAAAGTGATAATAATTTGTATCAACTGTTCTCTATTGTTTTGAGTTGTAATGAATTTCAAAAGGAAAAAATTCCATGGACGAAAAAAACATGATGATGATAGTGATAAACCACTGGAACTTTCGTCCAAAAAGAGACCTCCGATTCTCAAGATTTTTACTGACAAGGTAAGTTCATATAAATTAATGTAACCTTTACTAATTTAGATTTTCTACTTTTTAGAGAAAAGTTGTGAGAGATCCTAGATTTGAAGAGACTAGTGGAACGTTCAATCCAACTATTTTTGAACAGAAATACGGCAATATCATCAAGGAAGCAAAAGACAAGGATAAAAATGAACTATTGAGCGAACTCAAACGTGAAAAAGATCCTGAAAGAATCACTCAAATAAAGTATTTGTTGAAAAGAATCAGTGAAAAAGAACACGCCGAAGAACACAGTAAAAATAAACTCCAGTTAGTGAAAAAATTAAAGGAAGAGAAGCGAAAGCAGTTGAAACTGGCATCTAAAGGACCTGTATTTTTGAAAAAATGTAAGTTATTGCTATCCGATATCATTTCTTTCAAATACTCCATGATAATACATGAAAAATTAATTCTTTCTTTCTATCATTTATTTCAGCGGAAATCAAACAAGCACAATTAGTGGAGAAATTCAAAGAGTTGAAACAATCACAGAAATTATCCAAATATATTGAAAAGAAAAGAAAACGGAATGTTGCTCGTGAAAGAAATAAGATGTTCTCTGATAACTATGATGATGATGATGATTAGTTTTTGTTTATTGCCTTTTTCCAACTGACTTTGAGCCGTTATTTTTTGTCCATCGTAACTTATTTAATCCACCAATAAAACGTTATTTTTTAACCGTTTCGTTACTTGATGTCATCGATAAAATCTTAAGCCGCGTTGAATCCGAAAAATCACTTTTACAATCAGTCCCTTTCTAAGTCAATCCATAACCCACTTGAAGTCTTATGCCTCAAGAAAAAACGAATTGTCTGAGTAAAAATTCATAAAATTAACCTAATTTCATGCGTGCTATACTTTTGCAACAGAGTTGATAATCACAATCACTGCATGATTCGTTGTTTCCTAACTCTTCTGGTAAAAGATACTTGTTTTGCTTAATCTTTAAACTTTCTCTAAATATTGTAGAGGATGCTGATTTTCCGTTTTAGCGCGAGAACCTCAATTTTCAACCGTTTCTTTCATCATCCCATTTAGCAAAACAGATATTAATAGATATTACTTCGATCGCTATTTGTACAGTTAGGATATTTACTCAATTGCTCTCTATCTCTCTACTCAAATGCCTTATAAAATGGAGTCAACTATTAAAATTGTTAAGTCTGGGTTAAAACTAGATCTTTGGTAATATGAACGCTCAGACTTCATTGTTATAAACAGTAAGTCTAGTTTGAAAAGATATTTAAACAATGAGGTAAAGAAATAGCAACATATTTTGATTAAGGTTGAATAGAACCCAAGTCATTTATAAATATAAATTGTTTACACATTTATTCAGTGTGTTATAAAACGAATGCTTAATGTTTAAACTTTCTCTCAATTTTGTAGAGGTTGTTGATTATCCTTTTTAGCGTGTGAACGTCAATTTTCAACCGTTTCGTTAATCTTGCCATTCATCAAAACAGATATTAAACCATTTTACCATTTCCGTTGAGTTTGTGAGATAAGAGCATGATTTGTTGTGTAGTGTTTCTTGTTTTTAATTCAATTTTTGGATGACAATACAAGATATTAAAAAGTCTGGATAGGAAAAATAGGCGAAGTCATTTTCAAAGCTCACATTCTCAGGGTACAGACGCTTTTATTTCTTGAATACGAAAAACGAAACAAATTGAAAAAGTCATTTTTGGCTGGTAATTTTTTAACGTATCACTATCAAGACTTTTGTTTGCAATTTTGAATTGTTCAGCACCTTTGTAAAGTTAAATTGTCGATGAATGAAAGATTGGCTGCAAGAGTGCATTTAAAATCAACAAGCATCCGTTTTATAACACATTGTATATTCAGTTGAATCTCAATTAAGCACACGTTATTATTTTTAATTAGTTTTTTTTGTTGATTGCCTTTTTTTTCAACTGACTTTGAGCAGTTATTTTTTGTTTATCGTAACTTGTCTAAGTCATTAATAAAATCTGGATTGGCACCATTGCGTTTTGTATCGGAAGAATCACTTTTATAACCATAATCACTGCTTGATTCGTTGTTTCCTAACTCTTCTGGTAAAGGAGACCTGAACTCTTTAGATGAAGATGACGTGAAATTGCCTCGATAATTATTGTAAAGATTAGACTGGCGTCCATAAGATTCCCATCGAGCGTCATCAGATTCATGAGTTAACCAACGTTGGCCCATTCGTTTCTCTAAGTCTCGTAAATCACACCAAGTTTGATAATCCTAGAGATGAGAAATGAGAGAAAAGATTTAGTTTAAAATAGCAAAAATTGACTTCAATTAAATCAAAATTTATGCACATAATTAGTGAAATGAGTTTACACACCTCTAACCAAGGATGACATAAAGATTTATCGACAGTGTAACGATTCTTTGATTTAACTTGAAGCAAATTGGTGATTAGGTCAATTGCTTCAGCTGAGATCTCTTTCCATGGATCATTAGGATACATAAAAGCTGCATTCTGAATCTGATCGTTGATATCTTCTTCTTCATTAAAGGGAAAGGTTCCACTGAGGCTAACATATACGATGACACCAACCGACCACATATCTAATGATCTATTATAACGCTTATTACGGATCACTTCAGGGGCAAGATAAGCCGGTGTTCCAACAACTGATCGACGGAAACATCTTTCACCAATAATACGAGCAAAACCAAAATCACACAATTTAACCTGTAAAGTGAGGCCAATAAAGAAAGCGTTACAATTAGATTTTCTGCTCAAAATTGATTGTAAAGTGATAATGAAATGAATAAAACTGGAAATGTAATACTTTAACAATAGCAGTGTTTTCATTATTAAGAGGAAATAATCAATCATTTTACAATGGAAGGCAAAATTTAGTCTTTTCAAAAGAAATGACATCATGATTCTGAAAATTTAACTAATCATCAAATGATTAGCGTGACTGGGTCAATGGCTCGTAGGTTGAGCGTGAAACTAATTGTTAATATGAAAACACCGGAGAAAGCTAAAGATGTTCAAGAAAAATCGTCATTATTTTATCATCTTTTCTTTTGTTGTTTCAGTTTCCCAAATACTTACCAAAGGATAATCAGCATCGGACGAGAGCAAAACATTTTCAGGTTTCAAGTCACAATGAACAATATTTTGTGAGTGAAGATGTTTAAGAG
The DNA here is from genome assembly GCF_039701765.1 of Tetranychus urticae. Lineage (NCBI taxonomy): Eukaryota > Metazoa > Arthropoda > Arachnida > Trombidiformes > Tetranychidae > Tetranychus > Tetranychus urticae. The sequence goes on along the minus strand of NC_142958.1, from coordinate 13,693,007 downwards.
CTATTAAAATCTGTTTGAGAAGAAAAGAAGAAATGGAAAAGAAATTAGAGATTTATAGAAACGAATCAAGATGTAAGTGGATATAAGAAAAGAGTTTGTTGAAAAGGAAACAAAAGGATAAATAAAGCAGAGTTTCAAGGGGGTTTTCAGGTATTTCCGAGTAAATATTAAGGTCAATAAGAGTCAAATCATGGGCGTTATGCATTTCCTAAATAATGAATGATTAGATTATTTGACAACGCTTCTTACTTGGTAAATCAAGAATTTAGTTACACGCTCATCTAGCCTTTTCTTTTCAGTGTGTAAAATCATGTCAAGCATGTCACCCTTCAATTTTTCCATGACAACATAGATTCTATCCTTGGTTTCAAACATCTTTTCCAACGTTACAACTCCTGGATGGTGAAGATTTTCCAATATTGAAACCTCATTTTTCAATTGAGCCTCTTGCTTGGTTGGAAAACGTGATTTATCAATTACTTTGATGGCAACCGCTCTACGCGTTATCCGATGAACACCTCCATAGACAATACCAAATTGACCCGAGCCAAGAACTTCGTCTGGAAATATTTGATATTGAAGAGAAATGTCGTTGTCCGTTTGAACACGGTTTTCACCTGCATGTAAACCAACTCTATTGAATGCATCAGTTTCTTTGATTGATGTGATTGCCTTGTTATCCGCCACTGGCATCAACGCTTGTCTAATGGCCAATTCCCAGGCTGTAGCGGTACCCGGTTCACCGCAATAGTAATTAAGGTGAGTGGTGCGCATCTCAAAGCCACAGTCACCATTTTTGGAAGGAAAAATGGACAGAATATCAGAGAGAATGATTTCACGATAATAATTGGATGAATTTTCATTTTGATACATTGTGATTGCTTTTGTATCCAGTCTCCAGAAATGGCGTTTTTTCTGTAAAAAGAAATTCAATAAAAAGAAATTTTTTAGTCAATTTGTTGATTCTAATGAAAAAAGTAAAAATATGTTCAACAATTTAAACAATTTGCTTCAATTTGCTTCAATTTACCATTGAATCTTTACTTGTAAAGTGAACCATCCAACCTTCCTTGATTACTTCTGAACCTCTTCTTTTATTATGCTTGACACTCTGGACAATCCTCATCAAAGGAATGTTATTACTTTCAGTGGAACTGTAAATGAAAACAAGAAGACAATCAATCAATATTTTATTTTGTTACATGAAAATTGTGAATCCATTTTATGAAATGATTAATGAAGTTTCGATGAAGGAAGAAGAGAAAAAATCTCCAAATTTATACATAAGACACATTTTGATGAAAATCTGGTGCATAATTTGACTTGACATGGCAAAACATTGAAAATTGAAGTCATTTGACTTTCAATATCTTTCAATAGAGAGAAGCAAAAAAAAGATCAAAAATTTCTGGAAAAAATTGATGAAAGGAATCAGTGAAGGTTATAAATAATAATAAAATAGTTTGTTAAGGTTGTAATAAATTTTATTAACAATAAAAGAATAATTTAGAGTCAACAAATTACTCTTCATCTTTTACATTCTTCCATCATCATGAATAATATCTGAAAATTCATCATTGAGTGATCGACAGGGCAAGACTAAACAAGTGTCTATAATTTATTTTCATTTCTACTCTTTTCATTTCATGATTCTAATCATCTTCCTCTTCTTATTCTGTCTCTTTCATGACCCACCATCATCTTCAAGAGTCTGGATAAATATCAATATTAACAATCTCTAACAGGTTAGATTACTTGATCGAAAGGTATTATGAAGTAAGATAGAGAAGAAGAAGAAAAATTCATTGACTATTGTTGTTGATGATTTCCAAGAAATACTCAGCTACTATTGAGAAAAGGTTCTTGTAGACATCATGTTAAGATTAGTTAAGAATATAAGAAAACATGTAAATATTACAATAACATTGAACATTAAATTTCAGGCTTTTTGCTGCAATAAACTGCAAAAGATATCAGAAGCTAGTCATTTCAGGTAAAATAATTTAACCATTTTATGTAAGAGTTAAAGTTCAGGTGAGTTTGTTAAAGTGACTCAGTTAGCCTTGATTTGTGATTCCTAGGCTTCAACCATATCTCATTAGATTTTAATGAGTGTTACTAAATTTTTCAGTTCATCACCAAGTTTTGTCAAGTCTAATGTTAACATTAAGCTAAAATCAATTTGCATTTCATTTCAAGTTGCTTGTTTATTCATTAAATCAAGCAGAATCAACACCGATTATCTGAAACTGTGAATAAAAATGCATGAAGGAACACAATAATTGAATCTTCTGGTTTTTTTTGATTAAACTTTAAAATACAAAGTAAAAGCTATCTTCCAGCAAACTTTAAGTTAACCATTATCATGTTAAAATATGGACTTTTCATCGATCAATTTTATTCTTAAATATTTTAAAAACCTTTCAAATCTAATTAAAAACATCTCAAGATTCAATAAATTCAAGTTTCAAATTCACTTTTTCATATCAAAAGGTTAAATTATTTTCATCTTTACTACATTGTCTCGAAGCTACTTTGATGTACGAAATGCAGAGCTATTGAGCCTCATTTACTTCACGTTTTGTTCAAAACCTCGAGCATACTTTGAAGTCGTTTCTTTGCCTGAAAATGCTTTTGAATAAATTTTGTTGAAAATATATTCCATAGACTGATTAAGATATTGATTTTAAAGCTTGAAAATGATTCTTTGATGGCATTTTTCAGAAAATCTGACATCAATTGTGATTCAAGTTTAATGGCAAAATTGAAACTCTTTCAACCTCTTAATGCAGCTTCATTTACATTGGGTCAACTTATCGTCGAGGCAGCTGTAGAGATTTTTGCAGAATTGAAATTTTGTAATATACATTGTAATAAGACTTGGGATGCGAATTCATGTGAGAATAGATAACTTTTGAATATAAACATACCATTACAGTTATACAAATAAAAGCTTTCAACAGTTGCCATATGTTTAATCTCATCTTTTCATTATTGATTGCCATTGATGATTATTACTATATCTTTATAAGCAAATGAATTATTCTGATTAATTCATAAAAACCAAGAAAATTGCAGGAAATAACAATGAAATGATAAATTGAATGAATATATTGGAGATGCAAGTGAAAGCTAATATTAAATTAAGTCAATAGCAATTGCACTATAACTGAATCTGGAAAGGCTGCAGATGAAAATAAAAGAGGAAAATGGGAAAAGTTGGATTAAGCATAACCTTTAACCTAAAGAAATGGTACAGAAATAAAATTATTCATGAACAAATTGCGATACTTTGAACAATGTTTAGCTGCCATGATGGTAAAGGGAAACACGCTAACTAACAATTTATTGAAGTGACAATTGTAATCCATTTTATCTCGATCAACACACATAACAACTAATAGTAAACAAGAGTAAACTGTTTACTCGTAAAAGTGTATTAGCAAACAGCAACAAATGATGAACAAAACGAATCATGAAATAGATAAAAAAAGGTGAGTAAATGTAATAATAATTTGAGACTAAACAGAGAATCTGTAATTCTGTAGCCAAAAACATGGATTTCATGAAAAGCATTTTCACTCATAAATGTTGAGAGGATTTTGTTTGACAAATGAACGAGCAATTAATTGATAGCCTAAAATTGTGGGATTATTGTTGGGTGAATCAACAAATAATCGTAAATGAAAAATGGTTCAAAGAAATTGATGTTGCTCTGAGAGTTCTGATCATGAAAGGTTTGGAAGGGAAGAGAGAGGAAAATATTGTAAATTAATTTCATGAGAGTTGATGGCGAAGCAAAGGTAACAGACTAATATAAACGCTGCTGGTGATTGTTGAGAGATGAAGATGATGATTATAATCATGTTAATATTACTGAGTGTAATTGACATGATAAATGTTGGTATGAATGACGCTTTATTATTAACCGTTAATTACCAATTGACCTCTGTTTTTTTCTCAAAGATAAGTAACTCTTTTAATGGTTTATATTCATTATCATATAACCATCGTCATTATCCAGGAGTGTAACCAAACATCATCTCAATACAACCTACATGAATATATATATCATAGGCAATAAAATGATAACAATTGCAACAATCATAATAATCTAATAATAACAAATTGAAATTGGGTTTCTACTTTTTTCATGGTAACTCTAGGTGAAGGGTAGAAAATTAATTAGCTTCTTTAATTTGCTTCCAATGGAATCTCATTCTTCTCAATTTAATTCTTATACTTTAATCTCAATTAATTCCGTAAGTGGAAAAATCTAATGAGAAATAAACAAAAGGTAAAACAGTTAACCTTTTCTTCCTCTGTTTACTGAACGAGTTAAACAACTGAATTTGCTTCCATTTTGCTTCTCTGTAATTGCGTTAATTCAACTTGCTTGATTTTGTTGTTTTGTTTTTCAATGCTCTCGAGCTTTGATGTGTATTAACTTTAATGTGACGGGGAAACAAGAAAATAATAATACTCTTGAGGAGCAATTGGACTCTTTTAATCAGAGAGAAATTGTGAAAAATAAAACAAAAAGTTCAGACGGTGCTTTGCTTGTAGCAGGGAAAAAAAGTATTTTGTATTTACCATGAAAAGCCTCGCGGGTTTCACTTTCCATTTTTCCTAGTTTTTCTTATTTCTTTTTTTCTTTCTTCTCAATTTACTCAGAAAATTGTTAGATTTCGCAGTTTTTCCGTGGAAAAGACAAATGTTCAGTTTAAATGATGATGGCAACTCATTTCGGAAATGTTTACCTTCTCTCTGTATTTTCCAATATTGCTATCATTTTCATCAACTTTACTTTCTTCTTTATTCCCATGTTTCCAGGGTGTGGAGGAAAGGAAGGTAAATAAGCGAAGAGGTATCAATCTATCAAGACTATCTTCATTAAATGTTACTGAATACAAGTACAAGACGAATGAACCTGTTCTTTTTTTCTTGCTGTTATCAGGACGATTTTGTTGAACACCAATAATGAGATAAGAGCAATAACAACTGGATAAAATAGGGAAGATTAAATTACTTACGTTATGGGTTGATTGTCACTTTCATTGTCATCATCGTCTGTAACGATACTCCTAGGTTTTTCTGGACTTTCCGTTTCATTATCTGAATCACTGAGAGTATCTTTTTCCAGGCTATCCTCACCTTCACCATAATCGGATGGAATCTCACCGGTACAGGTTGATGGTATATCTTTCATACACTTTTTATGGGCATTAAATTTACAATCTTTACATTGATAACCTTGCCGGATTATCCCTTTCAATAGTTTCTTGCACCATTGGCAAATGGTTGGACTGACGTACGAATGAACAACAAAAGTGTGAGGTATCCTCATCCCTTCGGCAATCCTTTTATCGAGACGATTTGGCTTGACGGTCAAACTAAAGCTTTTCTCATTACCCGCAGAAGCACGACGGTCATGGCTGGGGGAGGAAAGGAAAGATGGTGCCTCCGGTAAGGTTGCTCCACTACTTGCTGTCCTCTGGACCGTTTCATTTGTTGGTGAATTGGGAATAAGATGGGCTGAGGATCGACGACGGCTTCCGTAGATACAGTTATTGGGTATCTTGTAGGCACATTTTTTGTGATAATTAAGACCACAACCTTCACATTTGAGTCCCTGTTTAACTAAACCAAATAGCATTTTCGCGCAAAAATCGCAAAAAGTGGGCGACATATATGAGTGCATTTTAAGATGATGAGGCCGTATGGAGAGCTCATCGTTATTGGAAGGATCTTTTAAAGATACAACAACTTCTATTAAGGAACCATTTGTAACCTCGGAAGCAATGTTTATCGGTAAAAGCATATTTGTTGAGCTATATTCATGCTTAAACAGCATGAGACGTTCGTCTAGCTTGTTGAGACCATGTTCGGGATACTTTTTGTCAATAAAATTACAGGCAAGATCCTTTAGACTTTTGAGATTAAGTTTACTTGTATTAATATTTACTTCATCCCGAATCAGACCAGATTGCAATGAAAATGTAATATCGCCAGTAATGTTGACCAGAGGCAAATCCATGGCTGAATGATTGTGTTTCAATGAATGCGATAGAATGATGGTGTGATAAATAGATGAAAATGATGAAGATGGTAATGTAGTAATTTTGTTGCTGTTGTTGTCACTACGTCTTTTGCACCAAAAAAATAATTTAAATAAAAATAAATGCGAAAACTGGAAAAATTAACTAGAATACGTTGCTTTGCTTGCAAATGAATAGTTTTGGAAGAAAGGTGAAGAGTTGGAACAATATAATTTCAAGTATAGGAATGTTGACTTGGAATGTTCAGGTAAACAACTATGGAATAATAAGGAAAAAATACAAATAAAAAAAGTAAAATTTAATAAACAAAAAAAAGAAACAAACAATTAAGCATTAAGAAGTGATCATTTTAATGGGAAAGCGAATAAAACAGTCAGGCACTAATTTAAAAGGGGAGGTTGTTGATGGAGTGATGGTGACATGAAGACAGAAGATTCAGACATGGTATTAGTCAATAATCTATCTTCCAGTTGAAGATGCTGTTTTAATGCTGATGTGAAATGTTTTACCAAGACTAGAGGAATTGATTGCCTTTGTGTCAGTCAGATTCTGGGCGGAGTCTTTCGGAGTCAAAAAATTGTTGGAGGTTTTTATGAATTTACATGAAAAGTTAACATGAAATTTATTTTCATCAAAATTAAAATTGAACAATAACAAATAGATAAAATAAGTGTCATTTGATAAAATTCAATTGTTTAAATTTGTGATGTTTCTTTAGTCACATTTTAATAACTTGTAATTCTGAGACTTCACAATCAAATGTAAATCTTTTTTGTACTCGAATGGAATGTTCATTTCATTTCAATTTTCTAATTTGTTATTTCGGAAAATAGCGTTACTTTAATCAATCCATTGTTAATTTTAGCAAGTATTTTTAAAATTTCAGTTATATGGAGAGGATTGAAGATTATGTTCACTTGAAAAACCGATAACCTAAATCTTTTGAAGGATAAAATATGAGAGCAAGATCATCGCCTGAAATCGTTTCCATTGTAATAGCAGGCAATACTTGGTCAGATTTTGAAATTTTGTCTCATGATTAATTTGAGTTGATGTTTGTCTGTTTTTGGTGGACGTGTTTCATAAACGTGGTAAAATAATAACGGCAAATATTCATCCACTTTAAATTTTATCCGATTACTGTTGCTGTTGACAAACTTTGACGCACTTGGACTCCAATAGTTCAATTATAGCACCATTTGATGTGACATGTTTGGAAAGGTCTTTTTTAAAAATATAATTAACCATTCCATCATCAGTCATGTGATCATTGATTTGAAAAGTCCTCTTCACTTCATTATATCGTATTATATTGGATCTTAATCATAACATGTGCTTCCGCTTGATTTTTTGATGATCCTCATTTAAATTGTAACGCTGCAACTCGGATTACTTAAAGTGTCCAATCACCGGTTTAAGGCTCCGTTTTGGAATGGCGAGTTCACGCAGTTAGATGAAATTCACAAACATAAATAAAAAACTAAATATTAAAACATTGATATTTATATATTACAAAAAATATATAACATATAAAATTGATCACAGTTAATAAATTTCTAACTGTCTAAGATTTTCTTCTTATAATTCCTTTTTCTAATCTACGTTTTTTCTGTAACTCTAAAGTTTTACGATAAAAGAAGCCTCTTTTGACAGTCGGTCTATTAAAATCATTTTGATCACTAAATCGGGCAAATAAAGCTGCTAGATTTACATCATTAGAATTATCACTTTCATTAACTTGATTAGTTCTAGTGGATGCATAATTCCTTGGAGATGATCGAGGATCTTGATTAGGTTCAATTGAGTCGGTTGAGATAGTAGTTCCATTTGATTCTGACGGGAATAAATTACTAGCAAAAGGAAGGTCTCGATAATTATTAAAATCTGGTTCTGCTCGCGTGGTTGATGTGGAAGAATCATTTTCAGCTCCAGAAGTGCTGGGGGTCGGCTTAATTTCCTCAGTATTTCCAGGTTGGGGTTTGTCCACTCTTTGAAAATATTGTTCCAGTTTAGCATTTCTCCAAGTTAAATCTGAATCTACAAACTTTGATGCTGTTACACTAGCTCTAACAATCGGGTCAATCATTGAACCATCTTCTTTCATATATTTGGAGAGAACATGTTTGGTTATATATTCAACCATTCTTTCACTAGTCATTCCATGCATAGGTAGAGATTTGGATATATCACCTTTCGTATTAAATTTGATGTGAACAGTTAATAATTTAGAAGTGCGCTTATTCCGTTCTCGGTCTTCGGTTATTCTTTCAACAAGCTCTCCGCATAGTTGTCCAAACCAATGCGTAACCTGCTCATTTGTAGATAATGAACTTTTACCAGGAAAATTTTTACCACATCCAATTGATTTAGGAATTTGACGAGCTACAACAGCCTCTTCGTCAATACCTTCTCTTAAATTCATTAACCAATTCAATGTTTTACCAGCGTATAGAGACGTTAGATGAGCGCTAGGAATCGCAGCCAATTGACCCATTGTTGTTATACCGAGTTTATTTTTCAATTCATCACCTAATTTTCCACCCAGATTACGAACTTTATCGATTCGTGTATTTTCATAAATTTTAGGCACTCCAGAATAAGCCAAAATTGTTTGACAATTTGGTTTGTTCATTCCAGCTGCTAATTTGGAAAGAGTTTTGTTATGACTGATCCCAGCGGAACATTTGAATTGAGTGTCTTGTAAAATAGCAGCACGAATCTGTTTTACAGCTGAGGCACCGATCAACAGTCTTTCTTCGTTACTAAATAATGTAGCTCCTTCATAAAAGTGTTTCAGCTTGGCTGCTTCAATTTCATTTAAATCCTTCCCTTGGAATCCTGCGTCTGCTAAACCAGCGATACGAGTACCTTCAATTTCATCCCAGTTCGGCTTAGATGCAATCGAGTCAACATATTGTGTTAAATCAAGAAATGCTTCATCTATAGAAGCTCTTTCAACAGTGATAAGTGGACTGAAAGATGAAATAACATTCATCACCTCGATAGAAGCATTACGATATTTACTGAGGTTAGCTTTACCACGTTCTTCTTCAACCATAAACATATGTATATCAGGACAAACAGCTTTGGCATCATCACCACGAAATCCTCTTTTAACACCGAAAGCACGAGCCTCATATCCAACAGCAATTATACTATGTGATAAAGCAACAATGAATTGATAATTAATAATTTACAAAGCACAAAAATACCAGAAAAAAAGGTATACAAACAAAGTGTACTTACCCTCCACCTCTCCATGGATTATATTGAGCTACAGCACAAGGCTTTCCCCAGTATTGTGGATCAGCTCTTTGTTCAACTTGAACATAAAAACAATCCATGTCAATAAGAGCAATTATTTTATCTCTCATGATGCATAAATAACAAAAATAATTAAAATAAAAACAACAAAATTAAAATCAGTTCACTGATCAAATTTACCGGGTTAAAAAAGGATGATGCAATATAAGCAAACTGGGCTTGAAAACACAACTCATACACATTTTCACGCTATTTTCTATATTTTTCACTTTTCAGTATTTTTTTGTTCCAAGTTTCAACTCTTTAAAAGGTACATAATTATAAAGTACATTAATAAATAAAACTAAATTGTTTTCAAGTGTAAAAAGAGACTCTTTGAAAGGCTAAGAGTGATCAACAGTAGCTAAGCTAGTCCCTAATGAGTCAACCTTGTCATATGTTACATATGTTACATTCAATAAATGCAATGAAAAAGTAGAGGGAAAGTGTAATAAGGTCTCAACAGATTCGGCCATTTTACTGATCGGAATCACCAAGCTTTGGTATTATCATTATTTGATTCGCTCAGCTGTTAAGTTAGCCTTAAATATTGTACATTGTTAACTGATTGAACTGAATACCAGTTCAAATTACAAACCATACCATCTACAAACAACCATGCAAATAACCAGTAAAGACTGATATAAACAAAGCGAAATATGACAATATCACAAGATCAGGAAAGATTGGACATTTTAAACTTTAACCTTAATGTTTAACGGATGAAAAGTGATAATTTTGACCAATTTAACTCCATAACAATTGAAAAATTGCAAAAGTAAATAAAAACAAATTGAAACCCTGTGAATCAATGAGCTGATTTGTAGCGCGCTTTTTTCAAAAAACTAAAAAATATGTCGATAAATGATTTTTATTACTTAAACGGTCATTCAAATATTCAATTCTTAGCAATTTAATTTAGTAAATTCATTCACCCATTATAAAATGAACTCTCACCTGAAGAGGAAAACCCTTTAATTGAAATGAAGGCCTAAATCTTGGCTATCCTGGTTCCATCTGAATCCATCGTACAATTTTATTTGCTTGTTCAAGTTGCTTTTACATCTTATTTGATTAACCAAATAACAACTAATTGGCAACAATTCAATGAATTAGTCACACAAACGACCCAAATCAGCAGAGGTCAATTTGATTCACAAAAAGGTCTTAATACGGTTGACTTTTACCAGTTACATTTCAATTGAATGGCAAAAATAAAAACATTGAACAAAAATCACAATTGAAGCAAACCTGTAATAATATTGATTGTAAAAAGATGGCGACTAATGTAAATTGTTTTACAATAACAATTAAATGGCCTTCAATAAAAAAAAGGTTAAATTAACATTTTACAATTTACATTTGAATGTGATTAATATGAAAGGTTTACTTCCGTAACCAGAATCACTTTGTTTCAACCTTTCAAAGTTAACCCAATCAATGAATATTTTCTGGTCACATTAACCCAAAGCTGATTAAACGTCAATTTACACGTTTAATGATTAAAAATTAACTGACCAAGTTAAGCGTTAATCAGTTTAATTAGAATCACAAATTTTCTGTTAACCAATTGAGAACCATTAAACCAAACCAAATCAACTAATAAAGTAATTAGCAGAAAGACTGGAATGATGTTAGTAAATTTTTTCAACGTAATTACTTAATTAATGGAAGAGGTTTGCCTCTTGAAATTTCATTGAAATTATCTCTTAACCAACTGATTAACATTATTACAATAACCAATAATTGTAACAATGAAGCTGATTTTGTTAATATCATTGATTAACCGAAAGGTCAATGTTATTTCAACAATTGCTATCAATGACTTAACGTTGGATAATTTTAAGGTGAAATTTGTGACAATTCTACAGTGAATTAAATGGTTAACTAATCATGATTGTGATGAATCAAGTTGAACAATTGATAGGAAGATAAATTGAACGTGAAATTAACATTCGGGTTATCAGTATTATAATAAAAATTAATATTGAACTGGAGTTGATTGAAAGATGATTATCTTTACTTTCCCTTCAATATTTCAAGCAAGTTTACCTTTCTTACTTTAACCATTTCCCATCAAAGATGAATCTTGACTAGAATCTTTTAATTGCTCCAATCAATTTTGGGACAATTCATTGACTAAGATCAATTAATTGTTGATCAATTAGTGAAAGACAGTCAATTGGCAGGTGATGTTGTGCTTTAAGGTTTAGATTTGCAGGTTTTGGGTTAACCACAAAGACAATAATTGAAAACATTTCAATTTGCTTTTTCCTGGTCAACCTGGTAATTTACAAATCAAATTGTATTAATCATTTTAATGTCATCTATTAAAACATTGGTTTACCTCAATGTTAACCTTCAATCATGTAGACATAATTGTTAGGATAGAAACATTGATTCATAAATTGCTATTCAATCATGATAAATGTCAACAAACCAGATTATTGATATTGTGTTAGTACAAGTACAACAACAAAAAGGTTGACAAGTATTACATTGAATATTATTCAATTTAAAATGTTGTTCATGGTTGAACATGTGATTATCAAGTGAAATCGTAATGAATCTTAACCTGAATCAACATTAATCTTGAAAAATTATTTCTTTTGAATGATTTTTTGCTTCTCTCCTGAAAATGAAAGCTCAAATGTCCTAGACTGTTTCATGTTATCAATTTGAATTTCTTGAAATATTATATCTTTTCTGATTTGATGTTTCTTTCATGAAACTGGTTTTAATCTTTCAAATCTTGAGTCAATATCGTTTAGATGTACTCAATTGAGTCCTTAACGTCTCTCAATTAGCTGGATCAAGTGAAATTGAATTGTTAACTGTCGATAAACTTTTGACTTTAAAATTGCTTTTTGCCGTTTATTTCAAAGACGCTTTCATTGAAGACGTCAATAGAGTTGAAGCATTTTTGACAAGCTTTTTCACGCAATCTTACAATCAAATGGTAAATTCAAATGGAAACAGTGTTTGTTGTCACCAAATTGTGTCTCATTAAAATGATTGTTGTGCTATTGCAATTTGTAAATTGAAAGGTAAAGCCGAGTGTGTTAAGAGTGTTTAAAAAAGGATGAGTCAAGATAATGAGACAATTTTCAGTCATTTTGGACCAGTTTTCCCAATTCACGCTCATTTGCCAGCCTTTCAACCAGATAATCAATTAACTGACTAATTTGAAAATGATTATAAATTCAAATCTATTTCCTAAATCTTCTTCTTTAACACATTTTTCCCTGAGACACATTCAGTAACAATTGGTTTATGCAAAGGTTTCCTGGAAATTTAAGATACCTTTAGGTTTCAATGAAAGTGTAGGGAATAAGGTTAAATTAAAAATATCTTCATTCAATTTACGGTCTAAATAAGGTCAGAAAATATTCATTTCAAATTTTACTGGGAAAAGGAGCAAAAATTGTAACAAAAAATGTTCAACATTCCATGGCTGAAGAATCGTTCAATTTCATCGACTGTGCAAGTCTTCACTCCAATGAACAAGGTTGCCTTAAAAGGTTAACATGTAAACCTAAATGGCCTCTTAGGCCTTTGATTTTGCCAATTAGCGAGAGTCGATCAAAATTTCAAAATTGATCGAATAAAGAATTTGGTTGAAATTTTCTTCACAATATCAGTCATTGGTCTGCATGGAGATTCATTTTGAATATTTGCTATTAGAGACAATTGAATTATGTCGACCAAATGGACAAATTGGTTAAACTGTTAATCGGTTGATCAGTTGGTTTGATTAATTGCTCCTCTGGAGCTGTTAAGTTGATCAGTTGAAGATGGGTTTGCGCTTTGCTCAAGCCGAGTGCTTTTCTTATACGGTAACTGGTCACAATTGAGGAAGTAGACTTAATTTGATTCATGTTATAATAGGAACATGAAAGTTGAAATAAACAGGTTATAATAATAATCATTTGATTCTCGAAATTCATTCCAATCTAATCCAAATTCATCTCAATCTCTGTTTGACTTTTAGTTGTTTCTTGTTGGTTTCAACTATGAATTTATATATCAACTAATGTTTCATCTTCATCAACATAATCATTATAATCATTTTAATTATTGCAATCATGATAAATGCTTTTTTTGCCTCATTTTCTGGTTCCATTTGTGAGTTCCAACAGGAGAAGAAGAAGAAGAAGAAAGATTCTTTATTTGTTCCTAACGCATTCAGTGTTGCGATCATGTAAATGATAACTTCTGGTCAATTTAAAGCCTTAAGCCAGGTTAAACCTGTTAATGATGATTTAAACAAAGATTAACTGTCCTACAATTGAAAAGCAAACAAATTGTTATTACAATGTTATATTACAATGGTTAAGGTTATTTTAGTTTATTACAATTGTTAATTGTTAACTTGCATCTGTAGTCATAATTAGAAGCCTTCAAAGCTCAATAATGGCTTGAAACAGTTAATCAAAGCTCATTGTAATCATGCTTCACCATTTGTATAATCATTTTACACATTTTTGGGTTTCTTATGATTGTTCAAATTTTTCTGGTTAATTTGGGTAACAAAACATTGAAAATGGTTAAATTTTTGCTCATCTTTCTTAAGGTTAATTGAAGAGACAAACATTGTTTCCTTGATTGTATTTCAACCATTCTGGTTATAACAATAAGATTTAAAAGCGTAAATGGTTTCAATTACATCTTAATAGTGAAATGTCTGCTAATCAAGGTTCACTCTTAATTTGGTTGAACAGTTAATCAGCTAAAGGTATTATTGAATGGGAAAATGTCCAGCAATTGTTGAGTGGGAATCAATAATCTGCTTCGTTACCATAGAGTTGGTTAACATTGAAATTTGAGTTGAACACTGTTCCTGGTTTTATAACCAAATGACAATTAACTGTATTATCATCGTAATGAGAGTTAATTGCAGTCTTTTTACTCAATTATTGTTACACTTTATTAATGATCCAATGAATATTAAATTACGAGTTTACCATTTTCCAATCAATTTGCTGTTTATTTTGCTTTTTATTTACCTTTTTTTTTACTATTCTTGTTAGTCTGTTGCTTTCAATTTGCACCTAATTGAGATCAACCTTGACATCAATCGTATGTAATGAATTAAGTTTATTGTAAACGGCTGTTTAAATTGTGAAAATGAAACAATCAGGCTAATAATATGATTTGTAATCAATTTTTACTTTCATTTGAGGAGCAACAGTGAAAAAAGAGCTTATTTTAACATTATTTTTACAATACTTTAATGTAATTATCCAGCACGCAATTGAATCAGTTTGGAGTCAGCAAATTGAGTGCAAAAGTTTACCAATTGATTGAGATGGAAAAACAGAATCAGTTGATTGTGATCAACATTGAATTTGATTCTGTCTCTACTTGAGTCTGCCATTGATCACTTTGACTGTTAAGGCTTGCGGACTTTTCTCAACCTTTACCTCAAATGAGTTATGGAAGGTTTACATTATGATTGATATTGGGTTGGTTGAATGCTTTACTAATCATGGTTACAGTTAATTGTTGACCATAAAAGATGATTAGTTAAATGCTCATAGAAAGTAAACAGTTGACCTGGAATAATATTCAAGAGTAAAAATGTGAAAAGTAAATTTGATTTACATTTAGATTCAATTGTAAAGGTGCAAAAATTATCTCTGGTTATTGTTGGTTTTGGGTTTAGTGTTAAATTGAAAAATGAAAGGTTTTTTCAAAGGTTAACTTCATTTCAATTGTTGTTCATTATTTTTCTTTGTTCATTTCTTTGATCATGAATCGGAGCAGCAATAATCTGTTGGGTCGTTTTAAAGTTCAATTTCCTTTGACAAGGATCAGCCTCTCACTCTGAGAATAATCTTGTAACAAAATGAGATAACAATTGTTGGGATAACAATTCACATGATTACAGTTGATAAGAGAACACTTTGAAAATCAATTATTCATCATGAACACAAGTTTACCCGATGATTTTCCCCTATCGCGATCAGAACTTTTGAGTCCCTTAATTTTCTGTCTTCTTTTGCCTTGTCTCAAGCAACTAAACTCTGTGATTGTGGTAAGAGGAGCAAATGTAACAATTACAACATCAGGATTTAACCAACGACCAATTGTTGTGATAAACAATCCTTCTAACAATCAGGGAAATGATCAAAATTCAGACTCGTCACCAGCTCAACCTCAAGCGCCGGGACAAACGCCTGGACAAGGAACTGGACAATCTTCTGGTGCAGCGCCTTCTCCTGGTTCATCTGGTACTCCTCCAAACCCTCCAAACCAACAAGCTATCAATGGTCCAGCAATACCGAACCAATCTCAGGTTTCACCAAACCAAAGGCCTAATAGAACGAGTACTTCTAGACCCAACACTCGACCATCGACTGGATCACCCGATAGTCAACTAATCAATGGAAATAATTTTGGAATTAATTTTCCTTCTTCTCAATCGTTTCCTAGCATTGCCAACCCATTTCAAGTTACTTCATTACCAGGAAACCAAAATAACCCGAAAGCCTTTGAAAGACCAACTGACATTGATAGAGTAACTGGTAACCCAGGTAAGAAGGTTTACATTGTTCATTGAAAACTGGTTAAACTAGAATCAATGTTAATCATCATTTTATCATTTTGTCGTAGGAACATCGTTGTACTTGCAAGGTAACTCAAGGAGACGATTAGCGCGATCAAAAGTTTCCAATCGACAGAATAAACGCCCAGTCAATAGACGAAGAAACAAGGCAACCTTGTCTAATGAGTCAACAATCAATTTACAGAGGCGAGTTAAGGCAAACACTCGAAATGGTTTTCCTTTAAATAGACGATTAATCGGTTCAACAGGTAACAACGCGCTTTCCTGTCGACAGACAATCTGTACTCGTCAACGGCAAACCAACAGCAAAAATTTAGAGTAAATTAATTACTTTAATAATCTAATCTCATCACTTATCTTAATACACACATTTGAATATCTAAAAGTAAATATACCTCAAACAGTGTTGCTTCATTAAGATCAACTGTAAGGCTAGCGTGAGATTGGATAAGATTAAAATGCGAAACACAATTTTTACCTGTTAATTGCAATGATTTTAATAAACGGTACTGAAAAGAGGAAGAAGTGAGGTTTTACGTGCAGAAATAGCTGAAGAGATGATCTGATGATAAAGATGAAAAAAGGAAAAGAGATGAAAATGAAAATGATGTCAACAATTTGTGGTGAAAAAAAGAGTAGAAACACTAATTGTAATGAAATGCTAAATGTGACTTTAATGTTGATTAGCAAGTTTACCAATAGATTTGGAAATTTTGAGCGCAAAGGAATCAGTTGAATGTTTAACTAAATGAGTTGACATTGGGAAAGCAATACAGTTAATAATAAGGTTTAAAATTGTCAACCTGTTGAGGAATGGTGAATGGGTAAAGAGGGAAGAAAAGGTACAATAAAAAAAGGTAAACACGCAACACTGAGTCTTGGTTATATCGTATAACAATCAAGTTAAATGAGTAAACAGGAAACAATGGTTAATTGTTGATTCATTTGGAGGTTATTGTACAGTTTATTGTACGGTTTATTGTATAGTTTAGTGTACAATTGGTCGAAAAAGGTTTAATTGTTAAATTTAGATTGAAAACTATTACTAGAAGGAAGAAGTGGATGAAATGGATTTTTCATGTTAAGGTAAAGATTTGTAAATGTTAAAGTATGGGAATCAAGGATGGGTTTGGGAGTGATTTTGCTAGTGATTAATTATGATAATGGTTGGGGTTAATGGTAATAATAGAATAGGTTTTCAATAATGAATCTGGTTTAATGGGAAACATGAAAATTTCATGAATCTTTTTGATTCTCATTCTATTCCATTTTCTGGTTTGCTTTGCTCTTCGATTTTTACTCTTCATTTTACTCTTCTTTTCACCAATAACATTAAGATTGTTGAACGTGATTTCACTTGATCATGGTGATTATGTTGGTGATGATGATCATGATTCATGATGATGATGATAGCAATGATATCAAAATGTGATTATCAATTTGATGTTCAATTGATAATCAACATTAAAAAAAGAAAGTGTTGAATCTTTTTTTTCGTACAGATAATCATTTCCAATAATCTGTAGTTTACGGGTTAACCTTATTGTAAGCTGATTGAGAGATGTTATTAGATTGGTTAAAGGTGATTTTTTTGCCTCTTTTGATCCGGTTAATTACTGTTAAAAGGTATCAAAGGAATTCATTTGAATAAAAGCAACAATTGATTGTATTGTTGAATGTTAAGAGGATGATTAAAGATGAGAAAAGAAACTGTTGTACAATTAAGTTAACCAGTTGAGTTGTTTATGTTTTTTGTTTGCTTGTTTGTAATGGAAAGTAAAGGTTTTTGAATAGTCAATTCAACTGAATTTCAAAGTGATTTGTAAATTATCAAAGGAATAATAATCATTTATAAATACATATAAATACCTAATCAATGTTGATCATCGTTATTATTAGTTTACCTTTTTATCAACAATCAATGATTGAAAGAAGAAGAAGAAATGGTTATCAATTTTAACGGAGAAAAGGTGATTTTTTTCATCTTCTTTTGGTAAATATTAATATTGAACAGGAATTAAAAAATAGCCAAATAAATGGTTAAAAAGGTAAATTCAAAATCACCCTTCCCTTATCATCTTTTTAATAATAATTATTGCTATTGTTGTCTTTTTTTTCTGGTACCTTTTGATGGTATTGATTTGGGGGAAAACGCGTTTGTTGTGCTCTAACATTGAAGCTCAGTTTGATGAAGGTGTTTGTTGGTGAGGATAAGCGCACTGACGATGAATAAAGGGTTTTTTGGTTCGCATTGTGTAGGTTTGGATATTGTAATAAAACACTCAACACCAAAATCGATGAAGCATTTAAAGATTTGTATTAAACTGAACTCGGCTTCATTTCGGTATAATTGAAGATGATGATAATGGTGGTGGTGGTGGTGGTGATGATAATGATGATGAGAGGAGTGAAAGAATTTAACCGAATCGTAATCTTTTTCATTATAATCGCAAAAAGTTTAATGATTGGTTCTGTTTTGTGATTTGCAATGTTTACAATGAGTTGTGAGCTTTTTTGATTGGAGTGTTTAATGAAACTTTCATTTTTTTTTTTACTTTTCTTTGTTTCACGTTCTTTTATACAATTTTTGTTTGTCTTTTAACACTTTGACCTCAGGAAATTTGAATGATCACAATTAAGGAATGATGGAATGAGAAGAGAAGAGGAGAGAAGAGAGAAAAAAACACAATTAAATATTATATTGACAAAAATCTTTCAATGATGAGGAAAACACTAATGAGAAAGATAGACATGATTGAGATTTGTAAATGATCCGATGACGAGATTTAAATATAATCAGGTAAAGGTAAGTAGGCCAAGGGTAAAGCTAAGGCGTTCATTAGAAGATTGAAAAGACATAATCATTAATAATTAGGATGTAGTTTTACACAACAATCATCAGATTGTAGAGAAAAAAGAAATCATAATTCAGTTACAATTGATAAAAAAATTTGAATACAAGTTTTTGTTTGCGTGCTAATGTCATTTGAGATATTATTGTCTCTATCAAGCGGAAAGGATCGGGAGAACCATTGTTATCTGACGTGAACGGAAATTTGAGTAGTTACACCCTGAGACTCAAGCCTCGTATATATTTATTTGTTTAGTTTTTCTCATTGGTTGAACATAGAGGTTGTGTGTCCATCCTTTTTTACAGCAGTTGTATGATGAGTTGCACGATGAAGATGACAGATGGATGGGCAGTTTGAAAGGCATTTAAGAAAGGGTCTGATCTTTTTTTTTGGTACAATTATTTCCTATTCACTTGTACTGAATCTGGATGATGTCATCATCGTCATCATCAATACTAAGTAGTATTTTAAGGGTTAAATTGGATTTAACTAACTTCTTTTTTGGACCTTGAAGGCTTTCCGGATCTTCTTGTAAAATGTATTTTGGCTGTTTGCTACTTCTTGCTTGTTGTTGTTGACTTAATTTTGATGGTAATCCGGTTGTTGCTGTTATCGGAGCAGATGACGATGATGATGAAGTTGATGATTTTGTCGATGCTGTTTTTACTGTGGTGCTTGTTGTTTTTGTAAAGGTTGATGAGCAAGAAATGGACAATGAAATGGATGATGAGGATGAGGATGATATTTTGTTGCAGTGATTATTGTTATTATTATTGTTGTTGATGATAATATTATTGTTATTAACATTATTATTATTATTATACTCATAATTATTATTTTTGTTACACGTTGAATCACAATTATCCTCCCGCACTCGGCCTAACCTAATCGGTGAAGACCGTTGGTTAATGGATTCTGCAGGAATCACTTTAAGCTTTGGCTGTTGCCTTATTGAATCAAGCAGCTTTTCAAATAAACTAGGCTCCCGGACCGGTGGAGGAGGTAATTTACGATTAGAAGCAGGGACTAGAGGCGGGCGAGATCGAATGAAGTCGAGTATAAGATCATGAGCATCTTTAGTTACTCTAGAAGGTGAGCTTCCATTGACTTTAACCTTATTCAATTTGTACCTTCGAGATCTTATATCATCAAGAAGCATCTCGTACGGCGTTAGCTCAAATTCAAAAGACGGTTTTTCTGTTAAGCTCACTTTTTTCAGCTTAACTCCTTGCCGCAACTCTTGTATAACTTGCATCCAGAGACGAGCCCAATCTGCTAATCTCAGACCCTCAAGAGAGATCAAAGCACCACTAGAATCCGCACAGTCACTCCTATTCCTGGAATGATGATGATGTCCTCCAGAATTAGACATGGAAATGGCACCATTTTTTAGTTCTTCAGTCACAGAGGTAATTTTATGTAGAAAAGAAGATAACTCCATTGCTTCAGCAACCAATGCTCGGCATACTGCTCTGTAATGAATTTCTGCTTCCTCAGCACCCCCAAGGCGACCATTGCACACACTGAGTACCTGCTCAACCAGGTTAGATCCATCAATGAGAAGTGGTCCAAACTCATATTCAGGCGAATCTCTTTCAATTCCTTCATCATTTGACTCCTTGTCTTCATTTTCATCTTCTTTGTCGTCCGTTGAACAGGTTAATCGGTCAATTAATAATTCCAGATTTGGATCCAAGGAACGTTCTTCTTGCGATTCCAGGCCATAATCCAAAGCTAGAAACAGGGTAGCTCCAATGGAAGCAATCAATTTATTGAGAGATGGTGTGAGGCGTTTATGATCAACAGATTCAAGGAAAGATTTTTGATGAACAAAACCATCTTTGTTGATGTATAGATTGGATGGTCCATTGAGTAGATAGAGAGGACGTTTATCGATTAAAGTTGAGATGGTTTTAATGGTTTGATGACACAAGGCCCAACACTGTTCTTCATTAATTGGAGCATTAAATGATTCCAAAATGGAGGAGAGTTTAACACAATTCGTCGAATCAAGTATGTTCCTATCCGATCCGTTTAAGGCATTAGCCATGAAGGAAAAGTAACATGAGTAATCAACTAACTATCTAAAAGGTCGACAACAGATTTTCACAACACAATATCCACTGAATACCTTCTTGGAGTTAAACAGATTTAATGTCTGATGGAAACCAGTTCAGTTCAAATTCAAAACATTATCTCTCTCCCTATCAACCAGTTGTTTTGCTCACAAATCGGGAGCCAAAGTATGACTCACCTCAAGCAAGTTGCTTCAGGCAAGCCATTCAGCCGAAATCGGCTAAACTGAAGCTGATACGTTTCAATCAATAACACTAGAGTTTCTTCTTATAATAAGCAATTTAAATTGTTCAAATTTTGATGAGAAACTTTGGAATTTAGCTTTTTCCAATTTAGTCCTTAAATTAACTTATTCTGGTTTATTAATAAACTATCGATATATAATTCGCCATTTCGATAGAGTCAAGCCGCTCAAGTATCGATAGTATCGTTCACCTTTACATCTGATCGAAAAGATTTATTTACATGGAAAAGCAGCTTTTACATAAGCTGCTTTAGTTAAAAATTTGATGATAGTTTCTAGCTTCATTAAAGCCAACTATCATTTAGAATTTAATTCTGTGCTTAAATTGTTATAATTTATTAACTTTAGTCTAATATTATGAATTACACTTTGTGATTAAGAATGAACAAGTCCAAACGCTTATCGTTTATTGCACCACATTCAGGTCCTGCTGAATCTGACATGCGGCCGTTCGCAGATATCATTAAAAACATTAAAAAACCTGAAGCTGAAGAGAGAACAATAAGACTTGCAATTGATCTGTCTACCTCACAAACCTTTGCTGAGTTCTCATACCCAGAGTTGATTAGAAACGCTAAAGGAAAATTAGACGGTGAAAATAATGATGATAATGAAGACAAAGGCAAAGGATTTTTGGAAGATTTCATTGACAAAGGATATGGTTACGATGAAACGGATCCATTTATTGATAATAGTGAAGCCTATGATGAGTTGGTACCGTCTACGATGTCAACAAAATATGGCGGATTTTACATCAATACTGGACTGTTGGAATTTAAAGAAAGTGAGCAACAAAAAACGAAATCACGACCGCAAAACCACCAAAAGGATAAATCCTCGAATCCACCACTTGTACATTCAAGTATAAAAAAGCGCCCCAAATTATCAGCAGTGAATCTAAATAAACATACAAGTGTCAACCAAATCGTTCAGTCAACCAAGAAGCAAACCGATAACATGAATCCACTTGCCGTTCCAGTTCCGTTCACTCCAGCCCCTCAACAGAAGATCACACCGGCTCCTCAACAGAAGATCACACCGGCCCCTCAACAGAAGAGTACACCAAACCCTCAACAGAAAAGTACACCTGCCCCACAGAAGAGTACACCAGCTCCTCAACAAAAGATTCCATCAGAACCTCAGCAGAGGATTACACCGGGCCCTCAAATGAAGATTTCACCAGCCCCTCAACTAAAGCCAACACCAGCCCCTCAACTGAAGATCACACCAACCCCTCAACAGAAGACTGTACCAGCCCCTCAACAGAAGTTTTCACCAGACTCTCAACAGAGGATTACACCATCTCCGCAACAAAAGATTACACCCGCTCCTCAACTGAAGAGTACGCCAGCCCCTCAACAGAAGTTTTCACCAGACTCTCAGCAAAGGATTACTCCATCCCCTCAGCAGAAAAGTACACCAGCTCCTCAACAGAAAATTTCATCAGAACCTCAACAGAGGATTACACCAGGCCCTCAACTAAAGATTTCACCAGCCCCTCAACTGAAGGCTACACCAGCCCCTCATCAGAAAATTACACCAGCCCCTCAACAAAAGTTTTCACCTGATACTCAACAGAAGTTTTCACCAGACACTCAACAGAGGATTACACCGGTCCCTCAACTGAAGATCACACCAGCTCATCAGCAGAAAATCGTTCCAGCTCATCAGCAAAAGATTGCTCCACCTCGCAAACCTCAAGCACATTTTCCACCACCACAAGCCCATCAACCACCGCCACAAGCTCATCAACCACAGCTACAACATCAAAGAACTTTACAATTTCAATGGCAACAGACATTCGCTGACCTCCCACCACCAATTCATCACCATTTTTGTTATAACCCTCATTGTACAATGCCTCAATGTAAACAGTTTGTAAGATTTCCACCTACTTAATTTGTGCGAAATTTTATTTTGAAAATACAAATAGCTAATATTAATCAATATAATTCACAAACATTACTTTTGTACATTTACAACGTTAAACGAAATGGTTGGCTCAGAACTATTATAAATCTATGAAATTTATTTTTTGAGAGCAATTGGAAGACCATAAATAACTGGAGCGGCTCCAGTTAAGCAAGTGAATCTGCAAGCAGCTCTTGCATTAAGAAGACCTTCCGATAAAGCCCGGAATTTTGCTTTCTTTTCTTCTGTCTCTTTCTTTTCGTTTTCTGGCCAATTAGGTAACCAAAGAGTGAGTAACTTATCAGCAAATCGATCAATATCACCATCAGTTACATCCCAAAGAACTCCGACGTAAGTCGGACAACCATTTATCATGAAGCGATAAGGCATACCAAAGCTGTCAAACATAGAGCCATCGAGAAATAATTTACCACTACAACAACCAACGACTAATGCTGCCGTTCTCAAAGTTACTGAATCAATTCCATCAGGGATCGATTTAAAGTATCTCGAGCCTGCACCATGACCAAAAAAGATGTACAAATCCCTTTTTGTTAGCGAGTCTTTCAAATCTTTCCAATCAGGTGGTTGACTTATACATCCTTTCCAACTTTTTTGAGAGATAAATTTATCTTTAAAACGATTCTCTGTTTTCATTAGATTATTAGTTGGATTCAATAAATAATAAGCGTTGGATGAATTAATTCCTTGGGTGTATAATTTTTCGGTTTTTAAATGAGTTTCCAGCAATGCGGTGAGGAACCTTAATGAAGGAATTCGGAAAATTTGTTGCTTGGTAGAAATAACGTTAGGGAGTGATTCAAAAGGGAATCCTTCGAGTTGCTTGTTCACAATTAATCCAATTGGTCCAAAATTAAGGTTCTGTAGTAAATCTTTTTTCTCGTCATCAGGATAGAATTTTTCAAAAACTTCCATGCAATTATGATAACATTCTTCTAAAATCGTAAATGAAAATTGATTGAATAATAGACACATTGCTGTTTCGAATTGATGAGCGGTTAAAATTGGGAAAGATTCGATTATGCATTCCAAAAGAGCTTCATCACAACAAAGGTCAGGATCAAAAAATTCGTAAACACTCTTCTTGATAGCAGCTCGGAGTTTCTGCATTTTTGAATCTTGAACATCTCCCATAAACAGAGATTTGAATGGTCCTAACCAGGCATCGGCAACACTTTGAAGAAGCATATTTAGACGTTGATCTAGCGCTGTTCTAGCAGACCAAAATGTTTGGCTATCTTGTTTTCTTATTGAAGCATTGGATAATTGAATAATCTCATAGAATTCATCCATGAAATTTCTAGTAAACTAAATTGAGAAAAAGATAAATATTAGAAAATGAATTGAAAATAATAGAAATGAAAAAAAAACCTACTTTATCTGGGTTGCCTTTTATTTTTATCATCACAGTTTTCTTATTCTTTTGCCATCTACTTAATAGAAGGTCAGGAATACCTTTGTCACTCATGTTGTTTGGAATAGAAAAAATTTGCAAAATTCGCCAATTTTCTGGTATTATTTGTGTTTTTTTATGAAAATTTTGGAAATTGATATCTTTGATAGGATCAAAGATAATGTTGTCCAAAGATAACTCCATGGGTACCTTCAACCGTTTTTTATTCTCGTTAGTAAATAAAGCTCGATATCGAATCATAGAAGAATTAGATGATTCGTGTAGATGATATGATGCTGCATTTAAATTCGGTCTCTTCGAAGAGGAATAAAGTTGAAATAGCTGGTAATTAAGATCAGGATATATATCGATTGGTGGATGGTTACAGTAATAAACTGATAGATTTTTTAGACTGTTAATATTTATGTTAATCTTTGATGATGCAGCGGTGACTTCTGAAATCAAATTTGAATGAGAAACAAATACATCTCCATCAACAGTTTGATCATCTATTGTTATACAGTCAATTGCTTCGGTTAGACTATCAATTGGACAGGCAGAGCTTTTACTTGGAGCTGAGAGACTGTTTGATATTGCCAAGGGTTCGGATTGTTCATTTTTAGTTGCACTGTTGTAACGCAAGATTGGGACGATTTTGTTTTTGGATGAGGTGCGAGCCTTCCGAGCAGATGAAGGAGGTTTGATGTTCTCGGCCAATATGATAATATCAGAGTCAGTAGAACTAGCTTTATCACTTGAGATAGAACTATGTCTTGCAGAGTTTCTGGTTACTCTTTTAGGTATTTGTTTTTTAGGTGGATTAATTGTGTGTAAACTTTTCGCATAATCACGTAGCTCTTCCATTTTGTAGTTAGCTTCTCTTTTTGGAGCATTTATTTTATTTGAAATGGTTTTTGTTCTAACAGGTGAAGGTGTTCTACAGGTCAGCATTGGTCTAACCATCTTCTCTTGGATTTCTTTTGAATCAAACTCAGGGAACGAAGGTTTTAAATTGAGGAAGGAGTTTTTGGCCTTGATGAGTTTAAACAGAAGTCTGGCTATGTAATCGTTAATGGTGAAACTGATGCAAGGCACCACAATCTTCGGCAGGAAAGAGGAACAAATGGAAACAACGGAGGAAAAATCATTCTTCTTCGAGTAATAATCAGTTAACATGTCGACCATGTTCAATTTTAAAAGTAGAATATCTGGAATCAATAGAGGAATCAGCTCATCATCTTTGACATGCAGAAATTTGATCAATTTTTGAAACATCGTATCTTGGGAGTTCTCAAACGATTTCATGACTTGTTGCATTTTATCAATTAATTCTGCATCAAATTTTTCTTTGATATAAGAAAAGGTAACTAATAGATCGATGAAGTGGACATTGTAAGGAAATGGTAGACTTGATCCAACGGAATCAAGCATCTTTGCGAATGTTGGTTCATCTATGATATCGTCATCATCGTCTTTAGAATGATTTTTTCTTAAAATTTTCTCAACATCCCAAGCATTTATATGCCCAATATCATGAATACAGTGATCCGATGTTTTTGAATAATCTGAATAATGGGCACTATTATCAGGTAACTCGACGTCAATATCATTGAACGTATTAACAAGTTTAGAGTGCAACTTAGAGGGAGATGATGATTTAGATTGAAGATCGCCAGATTCAGTATTTGTCTTTGAAGTGGACACTATTGTCAACGTTTTAAGTCCATTTTGCAATTTCGCTAAAACTGGTTTGATTTTATCACATTTTAGATCAATAGAAGCTCCGATTTTCAATAATTTTATGGACCTGCATAAGAAAGAATTTGAAATCGTTAGAATAGTAAGAAAAAGTAAAAGAAATAGTCTTACCAAAGAAGAAAACAGTTACGACGAGACAAAGAGAGGAGACAGTTGAAAAAAGGAGATAGCTCGAATGGGAATCCAATGTTTAAATAGAAGGTTTTGGCCAGGTACAGTGCATCCATGGAAAAAGAGTAGATATCATATTTGAACCAAGCGTGATCATCCTCAATAGTATCAGACTCCTTAGGAGGCAAAGCAAGTAAACTTCGGTGCCATCTTTTCAAAATAGTTAAAGAAATATGCAAAGGCTCGAGGAATTCATTGAAATCGCTCGAAAATTGATAGGAAGAAGGAAACTTAGAAGCAAGTAAAAGAGCTAAGCCCTTCAAGTAAAAACGGTTAAGCGTCAGTTTGTTAAGATACTGAGATTGTAGAAATTTTTTTAGTTTAGCTCCACTTTCTTCAGAAGATCCCAGCTTAAGTTCAATTTCGCATTGATCCAGATAAATTAGTCCAGCTTGATAGCTTTCAAAATTTTTCAATTTCATTTGATCCATTGTTTTTTGGGCCATCTGAAGATACTTTCTGGCCTTTGTAACAATATTAAAATCGAGATAAAGACGAATTAAAATGTGATAAGCAGTTAGTAACGACTCTTTTTCCTCTGGCAGAATTTTTCCAGCCAATTCAATCATAAGGCGAGCGCAATGATATTGGTAATCTGGTTGTGAGTAGCACTTGAATATGTTATGAGCCGTTAGAAGCAAAGTATTCAATCTGAGTCCCTCCAAAAGTTTAGCTGGAATTGCTTTGGCGTCACTCAAGGCTTCTCGGAGATATTGAACACATTGTTTTAGAGGTTTCAAAACAGTTTGTTGACAATTTGAGTTGACAAACTGGGGTAGGGAATCGTTTCCATAACGAGATGAATTAGACGCCTCAATATTCGGTAGATGAGATCCAGAAATACCGTCATCATCGTGATTAGAGTCTGGTTGGTCAGTTTGATCCTCTGGTTCAAACTTTTTCTCCTCCTCAGCAACTTTCTCAGAAAAAGACTCCAGTGAGAGGAAAAAGAGATGATATGAAGAAACAGCTAACACTAATAAATTGGATCCTCTGTTTATACATGCACAAGACTCCAATTGGTAATGATCATTAAAAATTTTGATTGCTTGTTTAACCGTTGATATACACTTAGCTTGATCACCTTGGAGCCAGGTAGCGATCTTTAAACCCTCACTTATCTTGGCACAATATTTGCTCTTAGTTGGTTTGGGAGTCGCTCGACAAGCCATCTTAGGCTTATCCATGACTCAGATTGAATATTTTTCACTTTGAACAAAATCAATTTAAAAACTGTTAAAAAAATGAGAAATTTAGAAAACAATTGCAAGACCAAACCAGATGTTTTCAAACAGAAAAACACTTTTTGGCGGGCTTTGCTTCAAGTTAACCGAAGAGTTACTTTTTCAATGAATAACCAAGGGACCATTGAGTAATTTTAACCACTCAGTACTTGTTATTAGACTCTGATTTTTTATTTAAAAATACAATTTAGATTGTTTCAATCTTTCTCGTGTACTACTTAAGCTAATTCACACTAATTTTTAAGTTATTAACTTCATTTACAATTTTGATAGACAAAACTGTTAAGACGTGAATCGCTTTCTGCTTAAAATTTTTGCTTGTCATTTCTATGGAGATTCATCTTCTCATAATGACTGAAAGCAAATTTATAATAAATTAAAAAAATGCTTGCTAACAATTGATCAAATATTGTATCTAAAATTGTAATCTCAAGCATCAAAATATTTGTTACATCTTTATTTTCGTAGCATTTGACGAGAGCGGCTTGAAAAAATTTATGACACAGTGAAACCTCGGCTAAGACACGAATCGATATATCGAAATGTAAATAGCATTCAATTTTATTTTATACAGTGGAGTACCAGATAGTGTCAGTACCAGATAATGTCAGTAGATTATTCAATAGCCCCTCAAACCCTTTGTTTACATTCCCTATAAGAAAGTTTTAATTGAAATTATAAAGAAATTATCAAAAAAGTTCAATATTTCTGACAAATTCAACTCAACTAACGATTCTCAACACAATGACATTAATTTGTTAGACTTTTCCAGCAACTGACTGTAATTTTATTAATCATTGTAATTAATTTTAAATTTTAGCTCGATTAATAGACTTGCTGTGCATATAAGCTATTTCCAGTTACTGACAGTATCTGGTACTTCACTGTACATTTACTGTATTGAAGTAAATCATTTGTTGATTATGCAAATGAATCAGATTCTGATTACCGAATAGTTAGACTATCAGGAAATTGCCTTTCTCACTATTCACCTAACGGTTCAATTTTGTGATTTTCATTTCCAACTTTTCATTTTACAGAAAACAGGAGTTTTCTGGCAGATAATTAATGAACATAAATCAAATAATTGATTGTGTATGAAATCGCATTTTGCCATTTCTAAACACCGCCTATTCGACGAATGTATGAAAATTAACCTTATTATCTGGTTCATCACTGAAAGTTACATTTTGGCATGTATTGACCTGATTTGTGAATCCGCTGAAATTTATGAAGATAAACTTTTCGTAATTTCATAGAGCCAACAAAGCCATCATTTTATACCTGAAGAATATTTCAAGCTTGAAAGGACGCAAAAATATTTTGTAATTTCTGAGCAAAAGGATAAAATTCTGGTTCCTAAAATGACAAATGTCGCAAAATTTTTATGGTTTTTGTAGTTAGCCTCTGGTTGTTTCATCCTTTTCATAAAATTTATACTTCAAGTTTTAAAGAAATGCATTGACCACGAAATAACACAAAATTTCCCTACTCTTGTAAATAAATTTAGTTTGATCAGGAAGCTTCGATTATTCTGCGGATTTTAACCTGACCAATTTACGAATATATTTTGTTCCTTAATGCAATTATAATCCAGTGTAATATTGGTTTAGGGTGATCTAAAGACTCGAGGGATTTTCCATTTATTCACATGTGGATAAAATTACTGGGATGTTACATTGAATAGATTGTTGTTTGCATTTTGTTTAACAGTAAATGCTCAAGAAATTGAAGTTTGGAGCGACTATTAATATATTTTTAGGAGAAAAGTGAAACGAAATTCGAAAAAAAGTTCATAAATAACCAAGAATTAATTGTGAGGGTTAACATGTGTGGGAATCACCTTCTCATCTTGATCATCATCTCTACCATCTTCAAGTTACTCTTTGCTTTATCCATTAACTTGTTACCGTTGAACGTTAACCTAGGATTAGTACTCACGAGAATCTCAAGAGAGCTCTGCCTCAGTTCAACCCACATGGTTGCCTCTTCAAAAGCATCCTCTTCCTTCATCTCCTCCTTCATCTCCACCTCTCTTCTTCATGTTGTTACCACTTCATCCTTTCAGTTAATTCATCATAAACACATCATACTCTGAAACAAGGGGAGTCTAGAGGAGGAACCAATCTTCCATCGGTCATCTCCTTTTATGGTTACTGGTTACTAGGTTAACATACTCACAGTATAAACTTTATCATCTCTGTTTTTTCAACCAACTTTAGCTTTCATCTCACCAATTACATCTTCTTCTAACAACACCTTAATTGGCACATACATCTCACTTTTTACATTATTGTCTTCCTTTTCATCATCTCTAGCATAATCTAAAACAATAACAACAATCATCTGTCTTTTTTCATTCTCAACGTTCAAACAGAACACAATATCATCGCAATATTACACCTTTAATCAATGGATTTTTACTGAGGTAATTTTACTGACCATTCGTTGTGTAAATTACACTTCTATCGAAATTAAGTTTTTCAAAAATATAACAGTGCTTTGGAACATTAATCTGTGCTAATATTGTGTAACTAAATATGTGTTGATACTCATTTCTTGCTTATTATTTTTTATATGTGGAAATACATAATTGCCTCTTGAGGTGGTAATAATGACCAAAGCATTACAGTATTATTGATCAACTGAATTGCCCACAAAATGCTTTTGATTAACCAGTTTTCCTTCCATCTTCAACTTGCTGACATTTGAGTGTTGACTATTAACTTTGACTTTCACTGTTTTCCTCTATTTTTTTGTTTACTCATAGTTCAACAGGTTTTGATTCATAAAAGTTTATGTTGAAGTGTGATCAAAATGTTCTCTTGGTTTTAAAGGAATAACATTGGACCAGCTAAATAAAAATAAAGTGCTTTGTTTTGTAAATCAAGTGGTGATTGGAAATTTTGGAAATCACTCTCAACAGTAAAGATGCCAGTTTTCCATACTAAAACCATTGAGAGCATCTTAGAGCCTGTGGCTCAACAGGTATTTTTCCTTAATTTTATCACTTACAACCCTTACTAAATCATTTATTTCAATGTTTATTTCATAGGTATCTCGTCTAGTCATCCTACATGAAGAAGCAGAAGATGGTGCCGCTATGCCTGACTTGGAAAAGCCAGTCTTAGCAGTCAGTGCAGCTGTGATGAATCTAATTAAGGTTTGGTATAAAAGTAATCTGTGGTTACTCTTATTGATTGACATTTGGTGACCCTAGGACTCTGTATTTGTATTATCATCAGGTCGGAAGGGACACAATCAATTGCAGTGATGATCCGATTCTTCGTCAAGATATGCCAGCCTCGCTTCAGCGGGTGGAGAAAGCATCTAAGCTTTTAGAAGAGGCATCAGCTATGCTCAAAGCTGATCCATACTCACAACCAGCTCGTAAAAAATTGATTGAAGGCGCACGAGGTAACTAATTACAAATCTCGCTCCTTGCATATTTTTCGGAATCTTTATTAATGCAGATTTTATTTATAATATTTTCAGGTATCCTGCAAGGAACATCATCTCTGTTGCTATGTTTCGATGAGTCGGAAGTGCGGAAAATCATAAAAACATGCAAAGAGGTCTTAAATTATCTCGCTGTTGCTGAAGTAATTGAAACTATGGAGGACTTGGTACATTTTGTAAAGGTGCTTTTTGTTATTACAATTTATCCTGTATTCTTACCTTTGCCTTTTAATTTTTCCTCATTCCTGAATGTTAGCAATCACTGCTTCCTGTCTGTAACCATCAAGAGACACTCAGCAACCTTTTTATTATTATTTTTCTCTTCTCATCACAATTTCATTGACAGTCTTGTTTCATCAGATTACTATTGCAGCTTTTCACATAGGCTTTTCATCAAAGCTGTTTATTTTTCATCCTCCTGTTCAACTTTATATTCAAGGTTACTTTTTTTCATTTTAGATCCTCTTTTCTTTTGACTGAGAAATAAATCGTTGGTTGAGTTACTTTGTACACCAATTTGTAATGAGGATTTCACAGTGAAATTTGCTATTTTATCCACAGTTTTTCTGCTTTCATATGTTTTTTACTCAAATTAACGCATAAGATTTCACGGTTAGTCTAACTTTACAAGGTCTTTGCCTCATTCAAAACAACAGTCTTCTAACATTTCATCCACATTGATTGTAAATTATTTGTTTATTCAATTCAAGCCTATTCACTAGCAGAATTATACGATTATTACTTATTTCTGTATAAATTATCACTCTCTCGACCTTAACTAATTAAACAACTATCTATTTAGATTGAGTTGAGGAATTTTGAATAGCTGTTTGAGTTTGAGCTGCACGGATGTTCATAGTTCATAAATTCAAAGCAGATCTCGTCAATATCATTTAGTAATTATTTTTAATTTTCGCTTTAATTTTACTTATTTGATTTTTACATGGTTTGACTTGGTCACTCTGTTTCACTTAAGCAAGACATGATAAATATTTCGTTTAGTGGTTAAACATATTGAACTTTTCACTCCTAATAGAAATTTTTGTTACTGAAAACATTGAATAATTGATTGATTCTGACTATCTGTATTTGCCTTCTTAATGGTTATACTCCAAGGTTGGAAAGATGTTCTTGATTTTTCAGTAGAAAATTGCATGAAGAATGAATATTGAATCGATCTTTCCATTTTAGTCATAGCATCTAAAAACAAGCGTTAAACCTTGTAATGATAACTTAAAAACCGAGAACTTGATTCAGGATCCAAATCTGATGTAATCTGATATCTTTTCATGAACTCTTCAAGTGGTAATTATAATGAACCTCATTGTGTTTTTCACGCAATCCACCATGAAATGAAATTACAATAATCTGCCAGTTCTCATTGCCAATCGTCTTGTTTACACCTTATTAAGTCACTAAATCAGTTTTTGCGATAGCTACTGAATTACAGCTAATAATCTCATAACGATGCGTCTAAAGTAAAATTCTGTTGCGATAAAATTGGTTTTCAAGAAATTTTCATCAATTTTGGGGAAAACCTTGATTTTATTTGTATTTTAACTTTATTTGTTATTTTTTAGAAGCATGTTTAGTATTTTGATGATCATCCAATTTATCCAACAATCTTATATAGTTTATATTAAATTTAATCAGATGCTGAGAATCAATTTTGATGGATTGTAACAGAAGTTTGAAAGTAAACCAAAATTAAATTATTTTAAGATCTTTGTTCCAGCATTTTGGTTTGATTTATTTTGCTGGCAAACCTACTTACAAAGTCAAGTTAGTCAACTAGAATTATTTTCATTAATAATTGTTTTCGATTTTGAAATTTTCGTATATTTTCGTGTATCTTTAGGAGTTCATTAGGTTATTAAGATTTTCATTGGGTTGTCAAAAGTTATCTATCAGGTGAATGCTCATAAATTTCCATATTGTTCGCTGTTTTATTCATTATCTTTATTTTTCTTCATCCCTGTCTAATCTTCATAAAATCCTCTCAAGGGTAATACCTGTCAGTTGGTTGTATCAGTAATATATTTAAATAAATTGTGTGCATCTTAAAAGCAGTAGGCCAAATGAAAGAGAGAACTTGAAGGAAGAATAAAAGATAATGTGTTGATGGTGTCGGAATTGGTAGCTGTGAAGATAATAAGAATCTGCCAACTTGGAAATTTTCCCATTAATATCATAGAACTTTTTCTCTTCTTTTTTTATTTATACTTACATTTATATTTATATTCTTTTTTTTGTTTCCCTCAACTTCACCTTACAGGATGTCAGCCCACACTTGACTCGAGTTTCCAGAGATGTTGATGCTCGTGAAAAGGAATTAACTCATATGGTTCATCGAGAAATTTTGATTCGAAGTTTGGATGCAGTTAAAACTTTAGCTCCAATTTTAATCTGCGCCATGAAAATATACGTACAACTTTTAGCTCAAGGTTGGAGTTTTTATTTCAAGCTATTACAGCTGTAATTGTCCAGAGAAATTATTTTGAAAAAAACCAAATTAGATCAAATTGCAACAGCTGAGCAACTGTGCAAGCAAAAGACAAGATCAGATCAGATTTTCCCCTCTTTTGTTTCTGTAGTTTAGCATTTTTCAGATGGTTTGCTTGAGTTAATTTGCTTGACAAAATCTTGGTTTGATTTTCATTAATTGGCTTTAACAGATTTGAATTTATTATGAAATCTATTATAAAATTTACTTTATTTTGTTCATGGTTCAGGTAAAAAAACGGATGAGGCTGCTGAAAACCGGAACTATCTGTGTACACGAATGACTGATGAAATCAATCAAATAATCCGAGTATTACAGCTTACAACATACGATGAAGATGAATGGGATGCTGACAACTTAACCTGTATGAAGAAAGCTTTGGTAAATGACTGTTACTTTTGTTTTTATTCACCTTGTCACAGTTTCCTTGAATATCAATATTTGGAGAAATTTTGACAGAAAATTCGAAGTTGCTTATTTATATCAATCAAAATTAATTTTATTTTTGCTTTGGAATATTGAATTTTAGACAGCCATTGATGGAAAAGTTCAAGCTGCCCATGATTGGCTTGAAGACCCAACAGTTTTACCCGGAGGAATTGGAGAGAAATCAATACGCCAGATATTGGAATATGCTAATCGAATTGCTGACCGATCTTTACCACCAGATCGTGATGCTATTAAAAAAGGAGCTGGTGATATTAATGCCATGATTAATGCCTTATGTGAGTTAAGATCTGAGGGAAAAGGAGATTCGCCTCAAGCTCAATCTCTCAGTCGAAGTATTGGACAGAAATTAAAAGAGCTTATCGGTATGTGTAACCGAGCTGTTACCAATGTTGAGAGAAGCGGAGTTCGTCAACCAGCCCACACTTTGAGAGGAAAAGTTGAACAAGCTCAATCTTGGCTTGCTAATCCAGCTCTTGATGACAAAGGATTGGGCCAGCAAACTATACAATCAATTATTGATGAAGCTCGTCGTTTAGCTTCTCTATCATCACCTGCTCATCGTCAAGATATTTTAAATCTATGTGATGAAGTTGAATCATTGAATAGACAGTTGGGTGATCTTGTTCGTCGTGGTCAAGGTAACACTCCACAAGCTCAAGATATTGCCAGACGATTATCAAATAAACTTGGCGAATTACAAAAGCTTTGTGAAAATGCTCTGGTTAACCGTGTTGTTGAAGATTTCATAGATGTAACCACTCCGCTTAAACAATTCACTGATGCCGCTTTGGCTCCTGAAGGAACACCTAATCGTGAGGTTAATTTCAATGATAAGGCTCAAGGGCTGTCCAAATTTAATCAACGCGCAGCTCAAACAGCTCGTAATGTTGCCTCTGGAAGTGCACCCAACAAGCGTCTTGCTGAAGGTTTGATGTCCTCAGCTAATCAATGTGAAAGTTTATGTCCTCAATTGATCAATGCTGGTCGCATTCGGTTAACTCATCCTGATAATGTTGCTGCTGACGAACATTTTGCAAATCTCAGGAAACAATACGCTGATAGTATCAATCGAATGCGTAATTTGGTCGATGAAGCAATAGACACAATAGCTTTCATCAAAGCTTCAGGTCGGTCAATCTTTAACTTTTCAAAGAAACAATTGATTTTGTTTTACTTTTATTGAAACAATAATCATTTATAATTTTACTTTTTTTAAACTCGTACAGAGGATGCAATTAAAAAACATTCGGCTCTTTGTGAGAGTGCTATTGTTAATCAACAACCTCAACAAATGGTGGACAATACAACTGCTATTGCACGATTGTCAAACAGAGTTTTAATGGTGGCTAAACAAGAAGCTGATAACTCTGAAGATCCAGCTTTTATTGCTCGAGTCAATAGAGCAGCTGATGAATTACAAAACGGTATTGTTTTAATTACAATCCTCCCATCAATTGTTGACAGAAAACAGTTGATCATCTCGATCAGTCCTGTTTACTCCCAATTAGTCTCGTTAAACATTGCTCATCTAACTTTATTATTGTTTAATGTTTAGCTGTACCTCCAATGGTTTCAAACGCTAAGGCAGTTGCTCTTAACATAACTGATCCAAATGCTATTTCAAAATGGCGAGATTCGAATAGAGCGGTGAGTTCGATTTTTTTTTCATTTATTCAAGTCAACTATTATTTTATTAATCGTTTTAATTAATCGTTTTTCAGTTGATCAATGCTGTTGCCAATGTGAGGAAAGCTGTTTCACCCGAGCTTCCAGACATCAGTCAACTCATGTTAAGAGGTAAGTAGTGCTGGGAATAAGACAAACGGAGTGATTTATGTACACGTCAAAATTCGTGTTTAGTTAGTGATTAGTTGAAACTCTTAAAATTACCAATACTAATTGATTAGTATCAATCTTTAAAAATTAAACGACAATCAAATAACAGAAGCATCGCCATTGGGTCAACCTTCTAGCTACAATACTATGGCCAATATGGATTACCATTATCCAACTAAACGACAATCTGACATACGAACGTTACCCCTTCATTACGGTTATAGAAAAGGTAGTTGAGACTAATATGCATTAATTGATTGTTAGTTGCGTCTTTGTATTGTGATTGTCTTTTCCTGTTGTATTAATTAATTTGCATGATGTCTCGTTCTTCATAACTAATTAATCTTTTGTTAGCATTTATACTAACTTTGTTAACCTTCTAATAGCATTGACAAAAACATTTCCCTTCTGATAATACAGCATGATTCCTTTAAATCATTGTTTATCTTGTATTATTTTGTATTAGAGCTGTTGCTTTATTATGTCTAAATTTTGGTTTTTAGACGTTTTGTTTAATATTAATTTTTTTAAACTAATTGAATGTATTAATTGCAGAAGAAGAAGCGCCTCCACGACCACCATTACCCGTCCACGATGAAGCTCCACCAAGACCACCACCACCACCAGCAGAGACGGATGATGAGTTTGAGGAAAGATTCCCAATCATTCAACCCAATCAACCCATCATGGTTAGTTAATTCGTTCCCTTTTAAATTCACTTCATTTTCTCTAATTGTGCTGTACAAATTTTCCATGTGTTATAGATGGCCGCTCATGGACTACACCAAGAAGTAAAACAATGGTCTAGTAAAGACAATGAGATAATTGCTGCTGCAAAGAAAATGGCTCTTCTTATGGCACGATTGAGTCAATTGGTTCGAGGTGAAGGTGGAACCAAAAAAGATCTCATTGCATGTGCCAAAGCTATTGCTGAAGCTTCAGAAGAAGTGACCAGATTAGCCAAGGAACAAGCAAAACTTTGTACAGACAAGCGTATGAGAACTGTAAGTCTAACCTTAATTGGTGATAATTTAGACTTGATTACTAATATTAAGTGTTTGTTTTGTTGTTTCCTTTGTAGAACATTTTACAAGTGTGTGAACGTATCCCAACAATCGGAACTCAATTGAAGATTTTGTCAACAGTCAAGGCAACTATGCTAGGAGCTCAAGGTAATCATTTTACTCTGTCTTTAATTGAATAAACACATTAATTTGTATTTTTTATTTTTCAGCTACTGAGGAGGATCAAGAAGCAACCGATATGCTCGAAGGAAATGCTCAGAATTTGATGCAATCAGTCAAAGAAACAGTTCGTGCTTGTGAAGCAGCTTCAATTAAAATCAGGACTGATGCCGGGGTCAGATGCATTTGGAGGAGGAAATCCCCTTGGTATCAGTATTAATCATAATGATGATCTATGCCGAGTTATGAATTAGTTGAATGAAAGTTCTTTTTGTTTCTGGTGACCATAATGTCGATAATATACCTTTTGCATAAACTGATGAAGCGATAATATTTTCTCAAAAAACGAGATGAGAACGAAAAATTATTTTGAGCCATTCTGTTTGGCTACTGAATTTACGAACAATCTCTTATTGATAAACTCTAATCGATGTGCATCTTTCAATCAAGTTTGCTTTTAGATTTGTTAAAAATGCTGCTTAACTCTTCATCTTGATCAACTATAATTTAGTTCACATTACAACTTCAAAGTTATTATTACAGTCAATTTACATACTTAATCAAAAGTGCCAGTCGCATCTATAGCTATGCAATCAAGCTTATAATTTACTCAAATCGTCTTTATTTTGATGACATATGGAAAGTTTAGTGTTAACAATAGCTATCAAGATTCATTTAGTTTCGGAATCTATTGCATTTATTCATAAACCTGATTAATAAACTACTTTAGTGATTCTTGATGCGAGAAATTTTTAATCTCTAGAAAACGGTGGGTTTTCAGGAAAAGTTATTAAATTCTGAACATTAATATTGTGTGTGAATTGAAGTAATCTTTTTGTGCCAAACAAAATGAAATAACAGATAAAACACGAAAAAAAGATGTTTATCGACTTGCATTTTATCTCTCTTTCTATCAAAATGACTTTAATTATTATTATAAGTACTTCTAACATCTATCAACTGAAATGATCAATAATTATCAATGTATTCTCAAAATATTATCTTTTCTTTCATTTTACTTTCTCCTTCACTCTCTACTCAATTACACCATCTTTAAACATTGTGAACATTACCACATCAATCAATGATGAAATGAAAAATTTCATGTTTAAAATTAAACTTTAATCAATTGACAAAATTGCTTCCATTTTGCTTCGGTAATAATTTAGGAAGTGAAAGAAATGTTGTCATTGAAATTTAACTTCATGAATATGCAAAAACTCTTGTCACAAAGGCAATCAACCAGAAAATTTCCAATCAACCATCAAAATATTTAAATACTCATCTGATAATGAACCCAATTAACATCAATATTTAGATAAGACTTCGGCAAAAAATATTATAATTGACTTACAATACTGAATTGTTAATACAGTAGCTTCAAACTAGGCTTGCCTTTTTGAAAAAGGCTTTTTGTCGTCTCTGGTAACCAAGGTGATGCGACCAAATTTTGGTTACTAAACCAAAATTGTAAGGCAACCAGTTTTGGCGGTTTTTAGTTGAACCAGTTTTTGACACCCAAAATAAACTGTTGTGAATCCTTTTTTATTTTAATTTTTTACTATTTTAATTACTTTAATTATCCTCGATCATTTTTTATGGTTGTCTAACAGTGTTTTAATCTTTGGTGTATTCTACAATAAATTCATCTGTGTTTGAATTCACTGTTTATTAAGGTGTCACTTAAGGTTTATTACTGATGTCAACTTAATTTTATTCAAAATGTACTCAATGAATTATGCCTCATCAGAGGCATCATCAGCTTCTCTTGTCTCGTGTTCAATTAAGGATTATCCCTCTTCTACACCAGAGTCATCTCCAAAAGTGTACACAAAGGATGGTAAAGATAGGTTTAACTCATATGAACCTTATGAAGATTTTTCAAACTACGGGAAAATGTTATCAGATACGTTTTCCGAATACAGTGATGAAAGCTTTCGAAAAACATACAGAAATGAACCAGTTAAAACAAAGTATCCTACAAATACAGACAATGATGACTATTCTCAACTGTCATACAAACATGTGCAATATATGTTGGATGATAATCAAAAGCTGTCTGATCAAGTATCAGCTCTCAAATCACAGTTAAATGTACTGAATGGTGATCATGTAGGCCTTTCATATCAATACCAATTGTTGGAGAAAAAGTGTCAAGCTAAAGATGCCGAAATAACTGAACTTGAAGGGAAAATCTCTGCTTTGACTATACAACTAAAATCTGAAAGTGAAGCTAAAATTGAGGCTCAAGCGAAATTTTCTCTGGCTGAATCTACAATTGAATCGTTGAACCGTCAAATTGGTGTTATGGCTAAAAGTGACTCGGCTGTCAGACTAAGAGAGAACTATGAAGCAATGTTATCTAAGCTCCGAAACCAGCATGAGAATGAAATGTTAGTGTTGAAAGGAGAAAATGAAGGTTTGAAATATGAATTGGAAAGTAAACGAGCAGATATTGACAAGCTAAAGGCTCAACTTTTGGAAAAAGACAAATTACTCAATAATCGACAGGCTGAAAAAGAATCAAATCTGGACGATCTACAACAGCGATACGAAGAAATTCTTCAGCAAACCTGCAATAAAGTCGAGTATGAAGCTGTCTTGAAAACGAAAAACAATGAGATCGACTCTCTGCGACAAGAGATAGCGAAACTGGAAGTCAAACTATCAAATCAATCGACAGTGCCATCAAACTCGGATTGTAAATGTGAAAAAACATCTTCGGCCTTAAGAGAAAGTGATTATGTCAAAGACATCAAAGAAGAGTTTGAAAAATGTCTTGTGAATCTACAAACCAGGCGAACTCAAATCGCTTCATTACAATCTCAGTTAGCTTCAATTAAAAAAGAAAACTTGGAACTCAAAGAGAAGCTCAAGGAGACTGAAAAGAATGTCAGTAAAACCAACGAGTTTTTGAAAAATGCTCATGAACCGTGGATAAAGAAACTCGAAACTCATTATTCAGCTCAATTTGAAAAGGACATTAAAGAAGCTATCAGAAAAATAGAAGAAACGAAAAAGGAAGAAATCGAAACATCTTATAATAAACATTTAGAGGAATATGTAAATAAGTTTATTGAGTACCTTCACTCATTTTCTGACATTGAATCTCCAGATCTTCAATCTTATAAATTACATACTATTTTCGCTCCACTGAGGAAACTTTGGGTTAAAATTAATTGCAACCTCGAAGATCGTCTCACTGAACTTGATCAAAAACGAGAATCAATGGTGGAGGCCAGAGAGGACCTAGAAAGAGCCTTAATGATTTCGAAAAACGTCGAAATGACCGTTTCAAGTGCACCTTCGTACTATCAAGATATGGACGACTCAGAAGCCAGGATGAAATCTAAATTAGATGAATACAAGAGATATTATCACCGTCTTATTGATACACAAAAGAAAGAAATTGATGAATTAAAAAATCTTTACGCCAGATTAGAGGTGGAACCACAACGCGAGTGTAAAGAAAATGATGAACAACTTTCCAAGGGATCAACGTGTCGCAGACTGTTTCATCAAATTAGTTCTGTGAAAGATTTATAGAATTTATATCTTTTGTATCTCAATGTTTCTCAATTTTTCTTTTTGCCCTGTTGCTAATTTATGTTGTAAATATTCAAAATACCGACTCATGTAAGCTATGCGTTGTATTAATCTCCATGTTACACATGTTAAAAAATCTCAAACCTGTATCATTATGTGTAAATATTCCAATCTCAAGAAAACTATTATATTTGAAACTTCATACTTTCTGACAATTAGAGTATAATTGCAAATTTATTTATCCTTTATTCAGTTTTCATGAATTTTGCATAAGACTCGATGAGTTATAACTGAGTGATCACTGCTAGTTAATCCGACAAAATTAAAACAACAATGTTGATTATAAATATACTTTTTGCCAGAAAGTCGTCATCTTTACAAGAAGTGCTATTCATTGATGTTAAAATCATTACTGTCTGTGCAATATATTGTGCACAAAATACTTATGTATTTTTTGTCGATTTTATTGATTTTACCAGTAACCGGAACTATTCAGAGGAATTTAAAAATATCTATTCATTTATTTTTGATGCTCATTAAGAAAAGCTGAAAATTAAAAAAATCCATCGCTTCATTTTTGCATCGTTCTCCCTATTAAAAACAATTCCAACAAAAGTAGACGATATTAATAAATTATTAATGACTGATTTAAAAAAATGTCTACGACTACAACTTTGGGTTGTACAAATACAACTAAGCCTGCAGCGTTAGGGGCTCCTAGGGGGTCAGCCTAAGATTCCTAACCCGTCTAGAGTTTGTCCAGAAGGAAGCAATCGATTCCCAATGATCATCCTCTTTGAGTCGTAGACAAAATTGATTGCTCTCATTTCATTTATAAACCCATTACAAGAACTAATTTTTCTTGTTAAATCATTGTTCAAAAATAATTATTTGACAATTCAATTGTTCATCAATAGCTTTACACTGATTCTTTACAAATTAATTGTGTTAAACAATCAAATAGTATTCTTATCCCACTAAACTTGTACTTTTTGATTTTTTTCCCAAATTTGCATCTCATTTTGTTACTTTAAACTCCATCAGATGTCACGCATAATTGTTTACAATCGAATCGAGCGATTCTTGTGTTTACAGGTTTTTGCCTTGTAACCATGGGAATGATTACATCGTTGACGCGTTTTTGTATTCACATAGCTTGTTTAAATGTCAATAATTGCTGATTCTAATTGAACAGTTTTATCTTACCTCGAACTATTAACTTTGATCGATCGATGGTTGAAAATCTGCCTCTATCGAAGTATACAGTCAAAGTACAAATCTAGTCCTTTGAAATATTCAAAGTTTAACCTCAAAGTCAAACCTTCATCTTTTTTTGTGTGTTTACTTATTTGTTTTTGCCTGTAATTAACAATAATAATATTAGTACATTTCTATATACTATATTTATTAATATATCTATATTGATAAAATATATAATCATTATTGTTATTCTTTATACTCTTGGTGAAATTTAAACCTTGTTCTGTTTGAATGTGAAAGTTTAAGCCATTATGATTAATGGAGATGATATGATTGAGCTTAAAGTTTCTAATTATGGTGTTAATGGTGAGGTTGATATTACACCTTTAGAGGATAACGTTGCTGGAAACGATTTACTTCAAAATGCTCAAGTAAAGCTGATCCAACTTCCGTCTACTGTTAACGTGATTCAAGTGCCCTCCAATCTTTTGGTATCCAATAATAACTTAATTTTATGTTTACCTCCAGAAGGTATTACACTACAATTGCAGCCATCTCCAACCCTTGATTCATCGATGGAAGGAAATTCAGATGAAATTTTTTCTACTACTGATTGTGGTAATCAGCCATCTTTTACATCTATGTCACCGATAACCTGTCCAGATATCATACAGACGACTGCTTTTGAAACAAACGAGGTGTCACCAGAAGTTCAATTGGAGAAAGCCCAAACATGGCACAAGGATTCACAATTGGCAATTAAAGCTCTTGCTGCACTCAAGGCTGCCTAGCTATGCTAATATGATACAGATGAAACTATGAAAATCTGATTAAGATTGATGTTGAATATATATATTTATGTTTATAACTGACTAATTTGGTAAGCCAATATAATAAAGTTAATTACAAATTGTAATTTACAATTGATAAAGCAAGTGATTGTGCTGAAGTTTATTTCATAATTTGCTCTCAATTGGCATACTTTGCTCAACTGTAAGCGTCATCAACGAGTTTACTTATTTACTGGTTTGGCGTTTAAATACCTTGAGGAGTCAAGAAACATTTGATTACTCTTAAATCAGCTCCTTGTAATACCAATTTCAAGTTATCGACAAAGTTACCATGAAAATCCCATGTCGTGAGCTTCTTCAAGAAAGCATTGAGATTATCGATCTATCGAAGCTTACAGCGATAGATTGAACACAAAAAAAAAACATTTCATTAATGATAAAGAAAGTCTTTGTCGATTAGACAATCAATGTTTATATTAATTTGTTTAATGTTATTTATTCCTTTCTTATTAGACGGATGATATTCCACTGACAAAATGAACGATAACGGACCTGATTGTGGTGGACGGATCAAAAGTGTAACCATCTACAACCAGTAATCAAGAAATTGGACCTTGATTAAATTAGATTACAGTTCAGACTTGGCATCGTTTAACTTAGATTCACAATGAATTATTTGTTTTCTGAAACTATTATCTCAATTTTCTTGTTGAAATCTTCAATACTTTTTGAATTTCGAATATTTTCTCCTATTTTGGCCAATCTGTCATGCAACTCTTTATCATTCAACAACTCGTCAATGGCTGATAACAATTCATCTTCAGTAACGTGATGTGGACGGAATGATCGACCAGTCTTTTTATCTTCAGCTCTTCGACCATTATCGTGTTGATCAGAAAATAATGGTAAAACAATGCAAGGTTTGCCGAAGTAAAGTGTTTCGACAAATGTATTGTTACCACCATGATGTATGACCAAATCAACTCGAGGTAAAATGGCCATTTGGTTTAGATATTTACCACCAACCATGTTTTCAGCTAACTCGTATTTATCATGGAATGGTCCTTTTGAAACAATGAACAAATGTTTTGATTTGCCAAGAAAACCAATGAGTCTTTTCATCAGCTCAATATCTGAAGATCCCATTGATCCTAAACTAAAAAAGATCTTCCTTCCTGGGCGATCAAAAAATTTTTCATCGAATCCAAGTGGTCCATCTTGAACTTTACGAACCATATGGTCAAGTCTGAACCATTTATCAGGAACTGGACCGATCTCTGTATAATCAAGATCCGCAGGGAATGGATATACATTGAGATAAGGCGATGCTTTCATAATAGCAAACGGTTCTGGTGTTACTCGTTTGGAAACCAACCATTCATCAAAGCTGCTTTTAACATCTTTCATAGCTTCGGCCATAAACATTTTATAACTCATCGTTGTGGCTTGGTCAGTATCAATTGGTAAACCAAAGCCATATGGTGGGACATTAGGTCCATCATAAGCCCTAAGAGGGTTACACGAATAAAGAAGTGCCCATGGTTTACCTGAATTGATAACTGAAGGAACCGTTACATAGAAATCAATAATAATAAAATCTGGATTTGTTGATTCAAGAAGTGCTGGCAATTGATCATTAACTATCTTTGCATAATCAATAAAAGCAACACTTGCAGGGACAATAAGTTCAACAAACTGTTCTTTCGGAGATTTGCTGTATGTATGAGCATACTTGTTCATGAAAGTTCCCCACTTTTTTTGTGTGTCTTCATCATCAGGCACTGTTGGGTCATCTAAAATTTCAACTTTAAAATCTTGATCTTCAATTGGTTTACGCCACCCTTTAGGAACAGCAAAAACACATTGATGACCGAAATCCTTTAACATACGTGCCAAACCAATGCAAGCATTTACATGGCCATGACTTCGAAGAGAAAGAAAATAAACGCAAATAAATGTACAGCGAAATTCAAAAAATTAACAAATCGAATAAATTTTTTACTTACGCATCCATAGGAAGAAAAAAGATCTTCATTTTGTTTGATTTCGATGAAGGTTAATCAAAAACTAAGAAATTAAGCTAAGGATATAATCAACCAAGGTCTTGATTTATCTCGAAAAATAAATGGAACGCGCATTCGTAAAAAATAATCAGTGTTAATCTCTGATTTTCATAGCTTCATCTTATGAAGCCTATGCTTTTATGATTGACTAGAAGTAAACATAATTAGAAAACCAAGTTATAAAGCTCATGAAACAGAAGCAACCATAGCCATCATTGATACATAACAAAAGGTTTCGGTTCGGATCCGTATAGAATGTCTAAAATTGGGACTATTTTCGCGTAAAAATTCTTATATTGACGAAGTTTCCTTACATTTATAAAATGATATTATAAACTCAATCTAATTA
This sequence comes from Tetranychus urticae, assembly GCF_039701765.1. Lineage (NCBI taxonomy): Eukaryota > Metazoa > Arthropoda > Arachnida > Trombidiformes > Tetranychidae > Tetranychus > Tetranychus urticae. The sequence continues at coordinate 13,648,026 of NC_142958.1, read as the reverse complement.
TTAGTAATATTAGTATTAATAGTTGAATTTTACTAATTTTAGTGTTTTTTCATCTAATTAGTTTTATGAATTTGTTTAATGTTTTTTATTCCGTTCTTCTTAGACCAACAATATATTACTGACTTAATGAGGACCTAATTGTGACGGATCAAAGGTGTAACCATCTACAATCAGTAATCAAGAAATTTAACCCTGATTAAATAAGATCAAAGTTCAGATTTGAAATGGCATCGATGAATTTCGAGTAACTCTAGTGCTCGAAACTTATCATTTATTACTCAATCATAGTTTTGCTGACAATAAGTCACATTTTGATTCACAATGAATTATTTGTGTTCTGCAACTATTTTCTCAATTTTCTTGTTGAAATCCTCAATGCTTTTTGAATTTCGAATGTTTTCTCCTATTTTGACCACTCTTTCGTGCAACTCTTCATCATTCAACAACTCGTCAATGGCTGATAACAATTCATCTTCAGTAACGTGATGTGGACGGAATGATCGACCAATCTTTTTGTCCTCAGCTCTTCGCCCATTATCATGTTGATCCCCAAATAATGGTAAAACAATGAAAGGTTTGCCGAAGTAAAGTGTTTCAATAAACGTATTGTTACCTCCATGATGTATGACCAAATCAACTCTAGGTAAAATAGCCATTTGGTTTAGATATTTACCTCCAACCATATTTTCAGCCAATTCGTATGTATCATGGAATGCTCCTTTTGAAACAATGAACAAATGTTTTGATTTGCCAAGAATACCAACGAGTCGTTTCATTAGTTCAACATCTGCAGCTCCCATTGATCCTAAACTAAAAAAGATCTTCTTTCCTGGGCGATCGAAAAACTTTTCATCAAATCCAAGTGGTCCATCTTGAACTTTACGAACCATATGATCAAGTCTGAACCATTTATCAGGAACTGGACCAAACTCTGTATAATCAATATCTGATGGGAATGCATATACGTTGAGATAAGGCGATGGCTTCATCATAACAAAAGGTTCTGGTGTTACTCCTTTAGAAACGAGCCATTCATCGAAGCTGCTTTTGACATCCTTCATAGCGTCAGCCATAAACATTTTAAGACCCATTCCTGTGGCTTGATCGGTATCAATTGGTAAACCAAAACCAGATGGTGGTACATTTGGTCCTTCATATGCCCTAAGAGGGTTACACGAATAAAGAAGCGCCCATGGTTTACCTGAATTGATAACCGAAGGAACCATCACATAGAAGTCAATAATTATAAAATCTGGATTTGTTGACTCAAGAAGTGCTGGCAATTGATCATTAATTATCTTTACATAATCAATAAAAGCAACACTTGCAGGGGCAATCAGCTCAAGAAACTGTTCTTTCGGAGATTTGCTGAACGTATGAGCATATTGGCTCATGAAAGTTCCCCACTTTTTTTGCAAGTCTTGATCATCAGGCACTGTTGGATCGTCTAAGATTTCAACCTTAAAATCGTATTCTTCAATTGGTTTACACCATCGTTTAGGAACAGCGAAAACACATTGATGACCGAAATCCTTTAACATACGTGCCAAACCAATGCAAGCATTTACATGGCCATGACTTCAAATGAAAAAAATGCAAATAAATTTACAGCGAAATTTGAAAAATTTAAAACTCAAATACAGTAAATTGTTTACTTACGCATCCATAGGAAGAAAAAAGATTTTCATTTTGTTTGATTTCGATGAAGGTTAATCAAAAATAAAAATGAATGTAAGCTAAAGATATGAACTGAAATTGATCAAAAAAATAAATGACAGACCAATTTGTTAAAAATGAGCAGTGTTAATATTATTTTAATGAAGGTTATTTCCCACTCAAGATAACTCGTTATCATCACTGATTGATTGGCCGATACTTGTATTTTCATGATAAGTCATTTATTGGAGGTGTTAATATTTCAATTGATCACAAACAATGCTGCGAAAGATAACGCGATTTGAGTGCTATTATTATTATTTGATTTTTTCTGACAAATCAGATCTGTCAATTCGCAAGGGTTCGCATAAAATTAGCATTGCTCTTTAAGATGATCGATGCTTGTCCAACCCCTGAAAGGTTTTACTTTAACTATGAATAGAACAATCAACATGGAAAAAGTTCCAATATATGATTGATTAGAAAAAGCATAATTGGCAAAATTCGGTCATAAAGCTCTTGAAACAAAAGCAGCCATCATTAATAATTTAACGAAAGGTCGATCTCGGTCGTGGTTTGTATCGAATCGCTCAAGTTGAGACTATTTTTGCCTGAAACTTCTTACATATTCAAGGGAAATAAACTAAATCTAATTCTGGAAATTTTTCATGGTTCAAGTGTTTCTTCTCATTTTTTTCGGTTTATTTCGATCGCTTTCTTAATTTAAAGTAATAATAAGAAAAATTGTTTTGGCTTCAAGCAGATATAAAACAGGTTCACTGATATTGTTGAAACACTAGTGAATCATTTGGTGGGTGTGGTGAATAAACAATTCAAATTATAATTTCACTTATAACTGACTAATTTAGCAAACCGAAAGTGATAAAGTTAATTACAATTGATAAAATCAGCAAAAATATGTTAGACTTTATTTCAGATTCTGTTTTGCTATCAATTGGCATACTTTGCTCAACTATTAGCGTTATCAAAGAGTCTACTTACTTACTGGTTTCAAGTGTAAATGCCTTGAGGAGTCAAGAAACATTTGATTACTCTTGAATCAACTCCTTCTGATACCAATTTCAAGTTATCGACAAAGTTGCCATGAAAATCCCATGTCGTGAGCTTCATTAAGAAAGCATTGAAGCTATCGATATATCGAATTTTATAGCGATAGATCGGACATGAAAAAAAAACATTTTTATTGGTAAATAAAGAAAGAAAGTCTTTTCTTCGACAAACACTCGTTTGTTTTTATTTGTTTAATGTTATTTTATTCCGTTCTTCTTTGGACAACAATATTTTACTAACATAATGAGTGATTACGGACCTGATTGTGGTGGACGGATCAAAGGTGTAACTATTGTCAAGCCGATTGTTTATGGTAATGTTGCTCGACATTTTGGTAAAAAACGAGAAGAAGATGGCCATACACACAGCTGGAATGTTTATGTTAAACCATTTCAAAATGAAGACATGTCAACTTATGTGAAGAAAGTCCATTTCAAATTACATGAGAGTTATACTAATCCAAACAGGATCGTAACTAAACCACCCTTTGAAGTAACTGAGACTGGTTGGGGGGAATTTGAAGTCTCGATTAAGTTATACTTTATGGATCCAAATGAAAGACCTATCACCATTTATCACATTCTTAAACTATTTGAAACGGACCCTATAAGTAAACAAATCAACATTAAAAAGTACATCATCTCTGAATTTTATGACGAGATTATATTCCAAGATCCATCAGCTATGATGCAGCAGTTGTTGACAAATACTAGGCAGTTAACCATAGGACCTTATAAACATGAGACTGATTTTGAAGACAAAAAAACAAAAACCATTGCATCAATCCAATCAGCCAAAATTAAAGTTAAAAGTGAAATTGAAGAATTGAAGGATAGACTAAAACAAACACAGACAACTATAGCTAAACTAAAGGAAAATATTTCCAGTGCTGAAGCAAAACAAGAACTAGAAAAGAAGCAGCAAGCTCAATTACAACAACCAGCAACTCCACTAACAACAACGTCTGATTCTCAACAATCTCAACAGCAACAATCACAGTCACAGCTTCAACAACAACAACAACCTCAACAGGAATCACAACCACAATCACAACAACTACAATCTAAGCAGCAACAGCAGCAACCAGAGCAACCAGGACATCCTCAGGATGAACCCATGCAACAAGTACAAGTAATGGAAAATATCGCTGATCTTCAGCCTGTTACTCAACAAGAAATCCTTAAACCACAAACGGAATCCAAACAAACAGTCGAACCAGTTCAACAGCAACCAGAGTCCTCATCAATTGAACTGTCACAACCATCTGAAGTATCACAAGAAAAGGAAGTAAAAGTAGACGAACCTATGGAACAACAACCTGCAACAGTCCCGACTGAACAATTGCAAACTGACACTAAATAAATTTGATTATTTTTGTAAATTCAACTTGAAACTAAATTCATTATTTTAAATCAACTAACAAAGAAGATTGAACTCCATCCTCAGTTCGGTCATTTAATCCATCAGTTAATAAGATTCATTTTTTTAATTTTGATATTTTAATGATTGATAGTGAAGTTATGTTTTAAGAAATAGAAACTCCATCTGAAAAGATCCTTCATTTACCACATTTGCCATTAAAATAGCCATATTTTCTTAAAGCTTGAAAAATTGAGTTGTTGACTAAGATATTGATCATCTGATTGGTTTCAATCGCCATAAGCCATCATTCAGATAATGCACACTTTCAATAGCGATGCCTTTGTTCACTTTGGCTCTGTAAAAATTAAATTTAAAAGCAGATAAATAATTCTGTACATAAAACATTTCCAGAACACGTTGAATGAAACTTACATATCAGTAGATGACATTTTGAGGATTCCTGCAGCTAAAGCATGCTGTTTCCCATCAGCAAAAACTGCAACTACACTTCCGGCTGGTAAATTTGGAGTCATAATCGCTCCTCTTGAAGTTAAACCGGGACACATAATGTTGGCTCCTTGGAGTACGAATTGAATAGCACCAGAATCGACTTGCATTATTGGACATATTAAAGGATCTGTAGAATAAAGAAAAATTAGTACAATTTATATCAATTACCTCTTACATATCATGAATAAATCACATTATAAAACAAAACTATGGTTATCTGAGTGAACTGTCCCAGTTCTATGCATGGAGATTACTCCATAATTAGCCAATTGAACAAATCAGCCATTGAATGAAATTCAGCTAATATCAAGTGCCGGCAAAATAGTCATGGTTATAAGCTTCAACTACACCAAACCTTACAGCAATTGTGTCATGTTTACATGGCTTGTATTTTTGTGATAGTATGGATCAACTTAATGGTCAGATTACTAAAGAAGGTGAAATACGAACATTTATGAAGCAATTTTAAAGTAGGAATATATGGATCATCCCTTTGACGGAAAAATAGATGTTCACCAGCTGCATTAATTAACAGTTCAACATGGTTTTGACATTTAACAACTTTAATGGTATCCTTTTTAGGTATAATTTCATCGATACTTTCTTCTAGATTAGGAAATTGTTCAATAAGCTTGTTACGGATTCCTTTTTGAACTGATGATTTCAATTGAGTTGTCCCAGAAACACAGGTATCATCAAATCTGTAGTCACATAGAAAGAGGGATGGAGAGTGTGTTGAGAAATTATAAGAGAAGCATTTAGATTTAATGTCAACATGATACTTACTTTTTAAACATCTTCTAATAACACAAAGCCTTTAATAAACTGTCTAAAATCAAATTTCACTGATTTAGTAATTGTTAATAAAATAAATAAGAAACAAAGAGAGGTATAAAAAGCACAGCAAACAGAAATAAATAATATGAAAAAGACAACAAATCCGACTCAGCAACTCAACTCAATGCAATCACATGGTTCACCTCAGAAAGCCAACTTTACTTTTTTTACCCAATCACATTGAAAGACAAATAAATCATCATCAGAGTTTAGATTTAAATTCAATTCAATTACTGAAAAACTGTGATTCATTTATTAAGCTCTAATTTATCTCTTAGTTCAACAGTGGTAATCAATAAGTTGTCAACAGACCTTATAGAAATTTGATTTCTTCAACTATCTATTCAAATTTTACATTTTCTGGTGAATTTATAAATGATCAAAATATCATTTAAATCCTTTAATTTATGCAATTTTGAAAATAAAATCAACTTTAAGCTAAAATATTGATTATCATAGAAAACAATACAAAAATAGAGGACAAATTACAGTTCAAAACATGTACTAATTGCTATTATATTGGTATAGAAGGAAAAATTGTCCCTACAGCCTTTCAAGGCATACTTAACTTAAGTTAAGGAATAAAGATTATCAGGTATTGAATGGTTCATGGAAGATTTGTTGAGATTTCAACTTGAGTGTAAATAATGGAAGTAAAAATAACAGGTCACACGGTACCAAAGACCGGGTCAAGGAGAAGAAAGAAAAGAAGCTTTTGGTATACATTATTTGACAATTGTAGCCCATCGAAGAGGTTGATTTGTTTGATGAGTGTAAAGGCAGAGTTGTATTTATAATTGGATACACAAAAATCACCCGCAGGGTTTTGGCAACCTTTTACTGTTATCATCAGTGAGCTGAGTCCATATTGATTCTGATTGAAAGTCACAGGAATAAACACACAGTCACAAAAAAATAGCTCAACAATGGGAAGGAGTAAAAAAAACGTATACTTTCTTTGGTGTCTTGCCACGCGACTTTAACAAGACACACGGCTTGATCAAGATGGCGTGATATATTAACATATCAAACCGAAGAAACATGAAAATCCAAAGTAAAATAATAATCGTAAAGATAATCGTGGCTATACAAGTCAGATTAGACTTATACTTGTAAGTTTGGTTTCATCACTTGACTTCATGATCAATGGACTTCAACAATGGGCTGCTTTGTGTATAATAAAAAGAAATGAATATCAAATGATGGACAGCCATTATTTGGAAATAAGTACAATTACTCGGTTTCATAGTTTAAATTAATTATCAATAAAAAGGATTAATTGAATATCTTGCAAACAGTTTCCCATTAACCAATTTGAAGAAGGCTCAGTAACCAATTCATTTACCGCTAGATGGGTCAACAGTCTATTGTTTTAAGTGTTTTTTTCTCGGAAATTTTTTGTGTTTTTATTTAATTTAATTTAATTAAGATCGGCTAATCTTCATTTTATCGTGAATCAAGTAAAATATGAATAATCTGTGTATCCAGGAATTGCATCCAATAGTCAAGTTTTTCCATTTCTTCTGTGATAAGTTAACTGAAGCTGTACAACAATAACAATAAGAATTTTTTAAAATTTTTAACCGATGAGCTAAAAAATTAGGAAAATCAAAAAGGTCTACTAAAGTAAATAAAATAAAATAGTAAATTAAATGTTATTACATGTAATCAAGTAACCCATGGATGGTCCACAATTGGAAGTTATTGTCTCTCAATCATCAAATCTACCTGACCAAGTGATATAACATGTTATCATAATACACATCTTATGGATCTTGGAAGTCATCTTCCTGAACTTGATTAAACTTCATTTCTAATTGAAGACCCAGAATCTAAGGTAAAATTATGTAGCAAAAAATATGAGGTGGAAATAATTATCCTGAAAGAGTCTATTATTGATTTCGATTAGAATCTGTGTTCAATTTAATTTTTCTTGAATAATCTATACATCTATACAATATATAAAGTCAAACTATGAAATTTTTGCGGGAAGATTGTGACCAAACTAAAAGGATTCTAAAGAAAATTTTCACATCGAATGAAAGCCCTGATTGAACTTCAATTACGAAAAATAGTCAGAGCTTTCTCGGAATTCAGGTTACTGAGAAATCAGCGTTTAAACAGGGTAGGGGAAAAAATGCAGAATCCGTATCTTTTACTATTGACTTTGGGGGAAAAACTTTTTTTCATTCAGATTGATGGTTTATTGTTGGGCTAGGAGTTTATGTAAAACTGTCTTTCTAGCAAAGAGTAAGTTAAATATCTGGTGCTCTGTAACTGTGTAACTGTACAACTCTCAAAATCAACGAAAATTCTTTAGTTTTTCTCTTTGACAATGATTTTTCATCAACAGTTCGAGTCTTTAAATGTGGATTGAATTTATTGTATTCAGTGAAAAGAAATTTACGATCAGCCATGATCGGGGGCTCAGCTTGTTCTTCTAATAACAGTAACTCTAAAACCAAGCAATGTCCTTATTAGCTTTTGGTAACCATCAGCTGAAGCAGTTTGTTTTTTTTTCTCGCTCTTTTATATTGTTTGATTTATCTCATTATTAATTCAATTTAAAATTAGTGTTAATTTCCCTATCATCATCTTGATCATAATTTATTGGGCAAGTTATCTTCATCCATTAAGTAAGTAAGATTTATGTAAACTAAATTTAACTCATCATTGTATTGCATCCCTAAACTGTTAACTCTCTTTTTATTGTCGCAGTGTATTCCATTGTTTGGTGCAAATTTTCATAATTCCTGAGGATTAGCAAAGTTGATCTCATTTAAAAAAAGATAACTTCATAGAGAGCATCATCTTTACCTCTCTCAGAAAAGGAGGATAACAAGATGATAGTGAAGATAAAATAAAAATGGATTTCAATGGTGGCTGCTTAAAAGGAGATGTTGAAAGATAAACTACTGGGCTTGGTAATGCAACCTGTAATAGGTTAATACAACAATAATGTTTACCAAAGTAAGAAGACTCACCCGGGCCTGGTGAAAAGCTGTGAAAACCGCTCATGTAAACAAAAATCAGTTAACTTCTGGTCAGTCAGTTTTAAACTTACATTGATTGATGATGTTTTCCTTCTATACACGGTAAGCCTCATAAGATGAATTTTCCTTTCCTCTTACCTTTATTCTTTTTCTTAATATTCCTTCTTTTTTCTCTCTTCTCTCTTCCTCTCAACATCTTCAGTTTGATAGGTAAACAATATAAGCCCTGAAAAATTTAATCGAGGGAGATTGAAAAGACTATCATATTCTTTGTTCGACAACCACAAGCTTTACTTAATGGTCAAGTTAATCCGGAAAGATACAAACAGAAGAGTCAACAAAACACAAATTCTGAGAAATTTTGGTTACTTTTGGATTGGATCAGGAGAATCATGATGATGCAGAAATCAACAAGCAAGGTGTAAAGGCTTACATGTTAAACTGGTGTTTTTTCAAACATATTTTACTCTTATCTTCACCATTACCACCACCTTATGCCCTTACCAGGCAACGATACTCAGCGCAAGCCTTATAACCTGTTTGCATCTCTAAACTTGAAATGGAATTGCCTGATATTTCAGTATCAAGTATATCACCCAAGCATATAGGATGAAATAATCATCTTTATACTCTGCTTCTTCAGCCTGAGATAATATTCACCCAAAGCTATTCAAAGATTCCACTGGCAAGTAGAGTGTACATTTGGAAGGAGGGAAAAAAGCATGAGAATCATAATGGACAATGTTGTTTATTTAAATACAAATTTCCTGCTGTGAGGCCACACGTAAGGAAAACACGACGAGTTAACACGAACTTGGCTTTATTAACGAGAACAGTAATCGCGTGTCTATTGATGGATACCGTAATAGAAGAGGTAAAATGTAACAAATGATCACATTATCATCATTGTTGAAAGTTCAATGTAACACTGTGTGTTCATTAAGCTGATCAAGTTGACAATATAATTGTGTCAATGCAACCTTCATGCCTTGATTCCATTGAAGAGTTAATTAATATGTCTTTCTCTGAAAATCTCTGAAAAGTGCATACAGCTTATTATTAAATTAATCTACTATTGTGCTATTACGTTCAACTGAAAGCTTGGTGAAAGTATCAATTTGATCAAATATTATTAGAAAAAAATGGACCCATAAATAGTAATCAGTAAAATAAAATTGAAATTTTAAGAAAGAAAAGTTTAATTCATTTCTTTATGCATCGCTTTGACAAATAATTTTGAGTTTTCAATTTATTTACTCATTTGGGTGAATATATGTTTTATAATGTTAAATTATCGCCTTTCCTCTCTCCCGCCCTTCCTGATAAAAACCTTTACAGAAGATGTTTACTTGGAAGAAAAGTTTTACAAAAAAAAAGATCAAACTTGATGATCGCTACCATTGCTGATGAATCTGACCATGATGAAGTGGAAGCTGATGATGATTATGACTGTGATTGTGAACCAAACTTTCAAATGCATTTGGAGAGGTTTGATATTGTTCATTTAAAAGTTGCTCCTCACTGGGCACAAAGTTTACCCTTTTTTTGGGTGACATTGGATAAACATTTGCTCCGTTAAACGAATCAATGGGAATACCCGTTGTTGGAATATAATGATGTTCGATTGGATCGTATGAGACTGGGCTTGTTGTCCCCACTTGCTGTATTGTTACAGGATGTACTGCGGATTGTCCTAAAGGATGATTTGAAAGAGAACTGTGATGATGGTGATGATTAAAATTATGGTTATGATGGTTGTGATGATTATGTCCATTGCTTAAATTATTTTGAGTTTGATGATCGTGAAATTGAGTAGAAATGTTGGAGTTATCATTGATATGATTAACCTTGTAATTGTATTTAGTCTCTTCTTCATCGTCTTCATCCTCATCTCCTTCAAAGGTGCTTAGATACTCAGTTGTCTCCATAAGATCACTTCGAACAAAATTAGAATCATAACCAAAACCTTGATAATTAGGCCTGATAACCGAACCAACCCATGGAATTGTCTCTTCTTCACTATACTGCGACACACCACCATGAGATTCAGATACATAATAACTGTTCTCTGATTCTTCTGGATCACAAGTTAATCCTGAAGCTGTTTGCAATGAATTTGTTTTAGCCACAAGAGAACCATTTAATCCAGTTTCCGATGAATTTGAGTTTCCCGATCCATTGCTTACAGCATAAGGTCTTTTACGAGCAACTCTATTTGATCCTTTGGTCACTCCTGGACCAGAAAATGCATCTCGATTTCCCATTTCAGGTCTGAACCGTTCCAAGCCGGGTGTAATTTGTCTTAAAGGAGTCGGAGGTATATTATTAGGTAGAAGTGAATTGTTGTGAACTAATGAAGTTTGTATTGCAACGTTTGGTGATACATCTGATGATAAACCAAAAACACCATTGAAGGTGGTTGAATTGGTTGGTGAAGGCAAGGTTGATCGATTAAGGTTGGACGATGAATTGCTCATTGGACTAGCATTGTGTGCAACCCCATCAATTGTCCCTGGTGATGGGGTTGCACAAGGTTTCTTGACGTTTAATTGGAAATATGAAGAGGAATTGGTACTAGGATTGCCACCAGTAGGCCGTGAAATTGGTATTGAGGAGGCTGATGAAGAGGAGGACGAATTGGATGATGACAAGATTGAACCGTTGCTAGTTGATGTTTCTCGTAAAATGTTGCTATTGCTTCCATGGTTTGAATCAATTTGTTCAATTGAAAGGACAAGATCACTTTTCTCAACTTTACCCAGAACATAATTAATACTGACAATACACTGAGGCCGTGATGATCGTGTATTATGAACAATCGTTGCATAGCTTTGCATCCAAACCCAACCTCCATTTTTAGTCAAAAAGCGATAGTATTTGGTTGTTACTTGACCTTTATCAATTACTGTTGGAGAGGGAAAAAAGCAAGAAAAATTAATGTTATTCATAAATATTGATCATAAAATAATATTTTCAGCATATCATCAAAATTTGTATTGAAAGTAAATTAATGAATGAACAAGATAATTTATATCGACTAAATTAAAATGATATTAAAATGGTTATCAGAAAAAAATTGATGAGCCTCAACATTAAGTTGACGGTCAAAAAGTGAAGCAAGAATCAGCAATGAAATTAGCAATTCTGATCAATGTATCTAACAATTTCAATTTCAACATCAATATTCACAGATATCAACCTTGGGCAGCAATTTTGGAGGACATTCAGTAATCACTGTAATTCAACCACTAATTGTTTACTAAACACGTTTTAATTAGTAAGTCAATTTATTCGCTTTCCTGCACTTTACTATTGGCTTTACTTTAACATCATTTTCAGATGATTCTCTTTCCTCTAAATTTATATCATTTGTCTGAGAAACAAACGATTGGAAAACTTCTAGATCTTTGAATATTGATACTGAATGATAATCAAGCATGATGAAAACAGATCAATTGGTTTTCGCTGTCGACAATTTAAATCCTGATCAAATGTCACGCTTTTCCTCAATCATTGCTCTCCACCTTTACAATGTCGACAAGATTCTGATGAGAATAGAAATGGAAAGAAAAAAAAATGAAATACAAATAAAGCTAAATCATGGTTAACTGTAATTACTGAGGACAAGAAAAGATATAAATGAATGAGTTTTATCATCACAATCATAATTTAGTGACTCTTCTTCCAAGGACAGCATCTATGACAAAAGAGGAGCAATAAATTATAACTGTAAGTTTATCATCTGTTTACCTTTCTTCGATAAAATGTTAGTTACGATTGAATATAATTTTCAACCCATCACCAAAATCAAGAGCAAAACTGTCCATAATTCAAGTAAATCTTACGGATTAAGGTTAACAACGGAACAGACTAGATTTAACAGCAAATGACAAATTTTAAACTACATCTATCCTTAGATTAAATATCTTAATACTTTATTCAACATTTTCCCATTTAAACTGAGTAAATATTGTTCAAAGCTTAATCATTTTAAACGGATAAATTAATATTATTTTCATCATCTTGGACAAATAATTGTAATCTTCAAATCAAGGTTAAAAACAATCAGTTCAACAATTAAATAGGATTTTAGGCTTTCTAATTTTTGGAGTTTCCTCCATTTCTTAGCAATTGATTTCACTCTGTAGCTATTGAAAGGAACCATCAAATAAGATGAGGAAAACATGAGATGAAGAGATTCGATTGATTTTAATGAAGATAAACGATGAACCATTTGATTTAATGATTATTGTTGCTGACAAAATGGTGTTGATCTGATGCATATGCAAATCAATATTATAAACTGTTAACTTTGTTCACTAACAGTTGATAATAACAAACAAAGATAGTTGATGATGATGATCTTTGCAAAGGAATTGCTCATTTTTTGTTAAATTTCATTCATTGATTGTCATCATTTGTTTACAAATCTTAAACAATCATAATGACAATAATAACAATTGAAAAGGATCAAGAAAACGTTAACACTTAGAGGATGAATAGGCTCCAAAAGGCCCAAAAAAAGGTCTTGACTAAAGTAAAAAGCACAGATTACGTTTAAATATGCAAATCAAAGTATTCACTTTTAACTAAATATACAGCATTTGTCTAAATTGTCATTATGATGATAAGATGATACTTACATTTTTTATGAGCAAAGCTCATTGATTGTTGATCATTATAGTGAATATATTGGTAAATTGTCTTCTCTATCAATTCTTGAACTTCATAGCCCATCAGCTCTTTGACTCTGTAATGATAAAGAAAAAGGATAAAATTATATTTTTCATAATCATAATCATTAATATACATTTAATATACATTTCAATTTCAAGAGTTGACAAAAAAATAGGTAAACATGAAAAGCCAAAACAAACAGAGAGTGAAACAAAGTATTTGCTCAATTTACAAGTGAAAATGTTTCATTTAAAATTACAATTCAACACTTTTCAAAGGTTTTCATGTTAATCACTAAATTAACTGAATTTAATTTTCCCACTTTTGTAGGCAAAAAAATGATTTCTTAATTGTACTTTTCTTTGTAGTCAACATTGAAAATTGAAATTGTTAATCCAAATTGATTGCAACTAATGATACTCAACATCCTCGTGAGATTTGCTTTCAATTAACCTTTTCAAATATTGTGTATTAATAACACACATTTTGACCTCCAAGTGTGAACAGCTACAGATGTAACTCTTGTGCACTTGAACCTTTAAATTGTTAACAATTAGATTGCTTACTAAACGATTAAATCATGAAACAAATTGAATCACTGAATCACTTTCCCAGACTTAAGTATACAAAAGCACAATAAAAAGGCCAGTTTAATCAATCAAACAGTAAGTGTTAAATAGTAACAATGATCAACAGCAAATTATTATCTCTCTATCAACATACAATTAACCAAATGTTAATGTGCTATTTTACATTTAAAAGGTAATTTGAAATGATTAGAAACATTTTCGTTGATCATTTCAAAGAATTGCTTTCAATGGGAAACAAAAAGTTAATTGATTAATCACTTTCAATCTCTGGGTTGGACCTGAAAAAATTGAATAATAATCTTTTCAATTGTATCTCAATTGTCAAGAATTTTGTTCATTTTTCAAATCAATTTCAACAATTGGTAATCGGATTTAGTCAATTAATAAAGATCTCAATGAATGGGAAACACCATTAAGGTAATGAAAGCCAAAGAAAGTGGAAAAGGCAGTTTCCAGGTAAAAATGAAATCTTAAATGTTTACTATTTTTTTCCTGATATTTCAATAACACAAACAATATGATGAGTCGTCGTCATGATTGATTCATTGATTAACTCATCTTTCTCATTGCCAAGAGCTTTAAATACTCGGTTATATTAATAAGTTGCTAAATGATCATTCATCTGATTCTGAATGACCTTAGGCTAACTTATCACCAACCTGGTAAAACCTATAACAAAAGGAGATAATCATGAAAGAAGATGAATATTTGGAAGGAAGAGCAAGATTATTGAAAATCTTGTTATAGGATGCAATGAATTGTTACCTTTCTCTATAGGTTCTCAATGTAACTCATCATCTTCATCTTCAACCTCATCTTTATCATCATCATCATCACTTTCTCTTCTTTCCTTTCTTTCAATCATCATTATCATCATTCTTTATTCACAAATCGATTCTATTTTCCTCTCTCTCTCTCTCTCTTCATCTTGTTCATCTTGTTCATCATTTTTGCTAGCTTCATATTATTTAGCCTCAAAATCCTCTTCAACCTTTTTGAGTTACTTTCTTACTCTCAATTTTTTAGGTTTTATCATAACTATTATTATCATTATCATTACTGTTATTATTTTTGTTTCCTACAATCCTTGACTAAATCATTGACTTGAAAGTTAAATTGTAATCATTTATTGTAACAGAGCAAATAATCACAATAACTAACAAGTGTAGATGTGTGTGTATTTGGATACATCTAATTGATTTATCATAAGATTGTGATTTAATATCGAAATGGATTGAATTACTTTTCTTGTGAAAATTGCACTTTCATTTTATAAATAAATTTAAACTTCACCTTTACGGTTAATTTTACAATTGTAAAAAAGCCGATAATTTTGTAACACTTTTAATTTAATGGTGATGATGGAATTTTTGTAAATCATTTTCCTTTCTTGCTAGGTTTGATTTGATTTGTGGTGAAAAGTGTAATAGCACTAAATATTGATTGTTAATCGCTTGAAATTTGTTCTTTACCTTTGATCGAGAAATATGAGTCTAAAGTCAAGACTTGCTCGAAACATGAACATGTTATTGTACATTTTAATGTCCGTTATTCCGGAAGGTGAAAGTGAATGACCAACAGCACAAAGACCCATATTTTGGAAAGGGGTTTCATTTAGACCGTCAACATTGAAAACTCGCACTTTTAAGTAGCCACTGCAATGTATCACCTGCAAGTAAGAAAAGTTTATTAAAAAAGGTAAATATTATTTTATTTGCTTTGACAACAATTTCTTGTAGACAGTTTTACCTTGTAACCGTTGGATGTTAAACCGGCATTCCGTTTAGCTAGGATGCATTTCATGCGAAGAAAAAAAGATCGTTGGAATTCAAAATTGGAATTTGAATAGCAACAAGGTTGTCCATCGGCTGTTGTGGCCGATGTTTGAGAGGATAATTGTAGTGAAGAGGAGGAAGAGGTAGAAGATGAGGAAGATGAGGAGGAAGAGGAAGAGGATAAAGATGAAGAGAGAGATGATAGTGAAGATGAGGATGATGAGCAAGGTGAGGATGACAAATGGATTGATGGGGTTGTTGGCAGAGTTGTTGCTGTTGGTGTCACTGTAAGGCCTGGTATTGCAGTTACAGTTGCTACTGTAGTTGGTATTGATGAAGAATGATCCAGATTTGATCCAGTCAAATTTGTTGATGGTGTTGGCGTTGTTGATGTTGCTGTTGATATGGTTGGTGTTGATGTTGATGATGATGCTAAATGATGTAAACATGTTGGTGAGCTTGATTGGTTGGATGAAAGGGGAAAGGTTGATGTTGAGGAGGCTGCTGATTGAGATGAATGTCGAGATGACATAACAAGAGATCGAAGTTTTGCCGTTTCCTCGGATGTTAAACTCAATACTTGAGCCATTTCATCATGATCATCGGAATGGATATACTCGTAAATTCCGTTACCAGTCAATTCAACCTGAGAAAGGAAAGAAAGAGAAAGAAACAATTAACAAATCATTTTCCAAGTAAATGCTTCGTCATGAGTTGGTATCAATATTGTCAGAAGAGTGAAAGCTTTTTGACACACAAAATGTAAAAAAAGAAAACCTTAAAGTCAGAAGTGAACAATTCATTGTTCTTGGAAGTTTATCTCATTTATCGCCTTAGTACCAGTAAATCTTGGAAAAAAATGGTCCCTCTCACTTTAACCTTTAGCATTTATAATTATTATTTTTACGGTCAATTTGAGGTCAAATGTGAACGAAAGGGAAAACCGGATATTTTATCAATTATAATTAACCAGATTCAAGTTAACCTTCACCATCTTCTGTATCAAAATGGTAAACAGAAAAGGTCAGAAGGTATAGCAATACACAAAACAAAAACAGTAACCCTGGATAGTGAGATGATGGGTTAAGGGTCATCAACAAGTTGTAGTAGGCAATAATAAGCATCTTCAGACACTTTGATATATCAAAGTTAAACACTTTAAAAGATGAATGATGATTGATTAGTTGATAGTCTATAACAAGCACAATAACAAATAATAATAATAAAACAACGAAAATTGATTGTCTTAATGAAAAGTAAAAACCAAACAACAGCAAAAAACAACAAAAATGTAAAAATAAAGCAAGTTTAATATGCAGCCATATTGAAAGAGCGCGAATGATTTGCAAAAAAAAAACAGCAAAATTAAATATCACACCAGATAAACCAATCAATCAGTCTGAAAATCAGGTTAAAGTTAAACCTCGAAAATTGTCCTCTCTGGTCAACCTAAACAATTAGAGGTAAATTTTTCGATTAACAATCCAATTATACACTAAATTTGAGAAATCATCTTCATCTTAATAATTTTATTGTAACTTGTTTCAGTTGATTGAAATTCAACTGATCCATGTTGGCTTGTTTTTATACCTTCAAGCTAACCGCTTTACTCTTAATCTCAACAGTTACCCTTAGTTACCTGAATGGACCAACCAACGATTTTGCCTTTTCTTAATAAACCTTGTCAAGCTTTTTTTCAAAGTAAATTCATTCTCATCAGTTTCTCTTCAATAATTTAACCTTTTTTCTGTTGTTTTACTGTGAAAACACTCATTAACCTTACCGACTTACAGTGGTAATGTTTACTAATAACAATTATCATTTTATTAACTCCTATTATTTATCATTATCACTTGTTTCTGTTCATTTTCACTTGACCTTAACCTGAACACTTTGCCAACCTTGACGCTTAAATGCTTTATTATCCTCAATGTAAAGCCTTGATTATTCAGGATTCAACAAATTTACTTGGGATTATTACATTGTGATTCAAGTCATCTTAAACAGCTTTTACTCATCGGTCCAACCCAGCCAATTGACAGTGAAACTTCAACCTTTTCTGGCTTTTGCCATCTCGCAATTTCCAAGCTATAAACGTCTATTTAGCGACAATATTCAACTTCAAGTTCAAGTCAATTTATTCAATTTTTCACACATTGGATAAACCTTTGATATTATTGCTTCTCCTCATCAGTTTTCAATTATTCATAGCCATTTCTCATTTCAATGCAAGCCTTTTCTCAACTAGAATCAACCTTTTTGATTTGCAATTACTAAATGATGATAATTATTGATAGACTTACCATCACTAATTCAATTGTTAACATCATTATTATTAAATGGTAACCTTCTTATTAAGACAATCCAATTAAAGTTGATCATCAAGACAAAAACAAATTATGATCAGTAATTGGAGTGCAACATGATGATGAATATAAAAAAGGTTTAACCATTTTCAAGTACAAAATCATCATTATCATTATTACCTCAATTAAACATGAAAAGTTTCTCATTGAAACTTCAATGAAACAATTTGAATTTAAAAATGATATTTACCTGAGATAATCCCAAATGAGTTGATGCAGTCTCTGAAATGTACATAACTTTGCCATCAGAAGCAGCAACAAATACAAAAGCATCTAAAGTCTGTTGAAAGAAACCAAAGCAATGATAAAAATTAGGTTGATTTACATAGCAAATGTTTAAGATTTTCAATTGTCCAATTGTTGAATAATTAGTAAATTGAAAAATCTTTAATCATTTTTTAATGAGAGTTTCAACTAAACTTAATTTCAACTTGAATATTGAACTAATTACAAGTACAGAGATACAATTAATTGGATGCAACAAATTAGATTTAAACTGAAGTGAATCTTCACTTTTTTTCATCTTTTTTTTCACTCTCTTTAAATGAATCATCAACATGGAAATCTCGGCTCATTCAATTCTCAAGTGTGAATATTAATAATTACTTGGGATTACATTCATAATTATTGTTAAATTAGTGTGATAATTGTGCTGCTAATTGTAATATTAATCAAGATGTAAACAGAAAGAGAGGAAAAACGATGAAAAAAAAACTGTGAAGACAAATCAAAAGTAAGAGTTGGAAGCAAAAAATGGGTAAAAATTGGTAAACATAAAGCACAATTGAAGGTGGGAAAAAGGATGATGATGATGATGATGAGAGATGAAAAATGAAGATATGCTTAATCACGTTCAGTGTTTTAAGTTTTAGGTTTGACATTTGCTGTTGTTTGATTGATTGAGTTTCCAGTTTGAGCTTATTTTTGTTCAACAAAACAAAATTCAAATGTGGACACAAAACATGAAACACTTTGGAATCATTTGAATAGATTTGGATTACAAAAATTTAGTTGAAAATCAAAGGTAATTGAAAGTCAATTCAATATGGAAATGAATAGAAATTGGAAAAACTGAAAGTTCAATGAAAATGACAATATTGGAAGCTCACCTTTAATAGATGTTGACCCAATTCCTTGATTGCAAACTTTAATGAACCATCAGGTGAAGGTCTTGTTCCCCAACCATCACCTAAACCTGAAAAGACAAAAGTATCTGAATGAGAATCAATTGGATAAAGGAAAAGGTTTTGCATTAAATTTCCATGGCAAATGATTACAAGCAAATTAACCCATCAAAATTAATGTTAATTTTAGTTAATCGTAATACGAAATTTCAATGTTAATGTTGAACGTCAATCTTTCAATTGGTAGGTTTGAAATTGAAAAGGCGTTTTCAACGTTTTCTGGTTTCATCCCCATTCATTATAATCATTTTCATCTATAACTAGAGATTGAAGGAAACAATCAAATTGATTGATTTGTTGATTCTTTTCTTTCTCTGTGATTACAATTTCAGATCTCAATGAATAAGCAAAAAAGTTACATTGAAATTGGACTTTCATTTTACATTCAAACAGGTAAAAAGATATGCACAAAGGACTAAACACAAGTCTATCACAATGAAACACTGAAAATGCGACTTTAACTAATGACCATTCAATTGAACCACAAAAAGTGACCAAAATACATTTCACTTGAGATTTCTTGCGAAGAAATTGTCGATAATTTCGTTGGACATTTTTTTCTCATCCTTTTCTCACTCGACATCAATAATATTGATATAAGAGCCCCTATTGAAATAATGATGAGGAAGATGCTGAAAAGAGGAGGAAAAATGTTCAAGACTTTTAGTGGTTTTTTTATATAAAAATCAACTAAAGAGGAAAAAAACATTTCAGTAAGCCAGTAACAATCATTATCATCATTATTATCATCATTGTTGAACATCTCTTGAACAAGCTTAAATCTGATTTAGCTTGGCTCTTTCAAGAAGCACAAAAAGCATGATACAAATCAATGGGTAAAAATCAGGGCTCAAGTGGGCTTGACAAAGAAAATTGTTTTTTCTCTTCTCATTCTTCATCAATATTATCATCTTGATCCAACAATTATCTTCATCAACAGCATCTTCATTATCAGATTCATCTTTACTCTGACCAAGCATAAGGTTACCTTAAAGGTTGAAAGAAACATTTCCGTTTCAATCTCTATGAATTTGAAGGAAAATGAAAAAAGATGCAGAAAAAAAAGGCTTCATCATTTTCATCTCTAACATCATTCATCTTCAGTTTGCCGTTCAATCAACAAATTAAGGTTGAATAGGGAAGAAGAAGAAGGAATGAAAAGCAAACAAAATATGTCAAGATCAGTGTCAACCGGCTTTTTGCCCATTTTTAGCCATTAAATCGTTTCAATAACTTTTCTCCTGGCTTCTTCCCTGAAATGAGAAGCCAAACTATTCCAGCATTCACAGCTACTTCTATTTTATTATACAATTTCATTTGTAAATGTTTACCTTTAACAAATTATAAATTTGTACACAAAAAAAGCAACTTAACCGACACCATTAAACCCTGTAAATGGACACATGTTTATATTGTAACACCCTGTAAATGAAAATATCATATTCAGTTGCTATTCAATCACTTCTTGTAATGTTATTCAAATACACTTTTGGGTAACAAGGGACAATTGATTATAAGGTTCAACTTGAAAGTGCCTCATTTCCGATTATAATTGTTGTAACAATCAACAAATATTGGTTAAAATATCATCAATATTTACTTGTAACCATTTTTCATGTTAACATTAGCATTTAATTTTGACGCCTTTTCAATTGTCAGTCACTTTTTTTTCATCGATTTGTTTTCAATGGTTTAACCTTATTGAAATGATCTCATTGAGTCTAATGAAAGGTTAATGTTTGGTTTTTGTGGTTCCTTTTCCAGGCTTTTTGTGCCTGTTTTGGTAATGATTAAGGTTTGTACAAGTTTCCTAGATTAATGTTAATCCGATTAAATTGTACTAAGAATCAGTGTTAACAAGATAACATTGTTATCCAGTCTTATCCTTGGGTTACAGCTTATGGTGTAAAAAGTGTCCGATTGTTGCATCTTTTCATCATTTGTAATGTTGCTGGTTTTTCAATGTTAATTGTTGACAATAAAGAAACTTGAAATCATATGTTGCCAAAAATTAAACCATTTGATTGACTAGATTAATGATTGGTAAAGGTAATGATTTGGAACGGGTCAATGTTTGCTTTATAATTATTGGTTTGGTCAAATGATGGTTTCATGCTAATTTGAAGTGTGGCTAGTTTTAGCTTTTTTTTGATCAACATTATGGTTTACTAATACTTTATGATTGATTGTCCTTTTGTTTTAAACCTTGTCCATGTGTGTGGTTCCTATTGAGATACAGTTTGACCAGAATGTGATTTACATTGAAATGTAATGACACGCTTAACACGACAATTAATCTTGCTGTTGGGTCAACTTGTTGGGTTCAACAAATGGTCAATAGTATTTGAATAATCAATTTATTGGGATGATAATGTTGCTAGATGGACTTACAGTTAACATAAGGAGTTAACTAGATTCAAAGGTAAACACAAGGCTTTTAGTATTGTTATTGTGATATTTATGGTTAATTATGTAAATGTTTAATGCCTCTTGTTGGCCAATTTTGCTGTACCTTTCATTCAATGTATCAATTGTATTGGGAGTTTGGATTTATATCAATTTAGTTAAAGGTTAATGTGTAAGGTTGGATTTAATTTTGAACAAACTGTTGAGTTTAATTCGGAAAGTCAATTGAAATCTATGAAACAAGGACAGTGACTCTCAAAAAATGGTAATGTTGGGTAAACATAAAACAATGATCATCATTGGGATTGGAAACTAAAAAAAATAGAAACTCACCATCGGGGAAAACATTGCGAATCTTGAGATACGAAGTGGTTAATCTAATTATTGATGCTTTATCCAATTGTCCAGTAATTGCTGATGGTAATGGCAACAGTTTACCAAGTTCAAGAAATTCAGCATTTTCCTTTTCTCGGCGAGTCCGAGCTGCATTTTTAGACTTTTCCTTCATTTTTGAACACACAGAGGGAAGAGGATCACTAGGAACAATTTGTTTTACATTTAAGTATTTAATTTAAGATGGCAGATTAATTGTTACGAGAACGATGATTATGTTAGAGTAGTGGTGATTGTTGGACAAGATGTTGAGATCACAAAAACATTGGTAGTTTGTTTACACTTTGTAGGCCTAATCCAAGGCAGGAAAGGGCAAAAACACTGGAAATTATTTCAAGTCAAACTGTTTAAAATGAATTAGATTGAATTGTTGAATGGATTTCTCATTGAACTCCAAGTAAAATCAGTTAAATGTTAGTATTTTAGGCCTTTACTGGGCATACAATTGACTATAATAATTGGGAAAACAAAAGGTGCAAATGATTTCATTTAAAATGGTAAGCAAGCAATGAGAAAGAAGAAAAAAGTTGTCGAGAACAAAATTTACACTCTTTACAGGGTTGGATATCACAGGGTTGGAAAGGTATGTTGTTGTTGTCTTTGTGTTGATCATAATTGAACAGTGAAAGGGATAAAAAGGAGGAGGATAAGGTGGAGATGAAGGAGGATCAAAGTGAAGTGGGTTGCCAAAAAGGCGTTCAATACATTGGTGTAAAAAATGGTTTGGTTTGTTGAGTTGAAGTTGAAGTTGGAGCAGCATAAGGTTAACATCATTGAGTCTAATTTTATTGCGCATAAAGTAGGCTTGGTTAGGTATTGCTACAGATTACAGGGTGATCATTCATCTTCATAACCATTTAATTGTCTGAGCGAAGCGAAGACTATAAGGTGAAATCAGAAATTTTTCTGACGCGATAACTCAATTTTTATAATCAAGATTTTCTCAAAATCTTGAATTTAGACTTATAGCCTGCCGCGGCTTTGCTGTATAGTTTTTGGTCAACATTGGCCCACTCCCAAATTTTCATAAATTTTTCTCCCGATAGATGGCAGCATATGTACAAACAACAGATGGCAGCACATTTCAGTGCACCGATTGATTAAATCAACGGGATCGGCTTTTTTACCACTTTTTTCACCGTTTTTTCACTGTATTGTCTCCCATATTGTCCACCGCCTGATCTAACACATTCATCACATCTACAAAATCAAACATCATCACTTTAAAGAGACTTTTCGTAACAAAATTGTCCACTTTCATCCAGTAGATTTTCAAACACTTTTTTATAAGATTATCCATCCCCAAATCATACCGAATTTTTGACCACTTTTAGATATGATGGCGATTGAAAGTAGATGTGTCAGATGAAGTAAAAGTGGTCAACAGTTTGGTGCATCTTATGAAAAATTGTTTGAAAATGTGTTGGATTAAAGTGTTGGACAATTTGGTGGGCAATTTTGTTGAGAAAAGTCTCTTGCAAAAGTGATGATGTTTGATTTCGTGGATGTGGTTGACGTGTTAGAATGGGTGGTGGACAATATGGTGAAAGAACGATAACTTAGTGATGGAAAATCTACTTTTACAATGATGAGAAAAAGTGTTAAAAAAAGTGAAGTATGTAGTGTAAAAAAGCCAGTCCCAATTGATCCTGTTAGCCCCTAGACCTGTTTGGCCGACTCCGGCTGTATTTGAATATAAGGAGTTAGCACTCAATCAATATCGAAAATTCATTGGCAGCTATCTGTACATTCGAACTTCTCAAAGACCAATAAATTGAATTCTGTGCACTTTTTGATCTTGGCATCGTTTATATCCAGAAAAATTTGTATGTTTTTACGAGTCTTTGTTTTTAGATGCATCCAAATGCCGCTATCGAAAAGCGGACAGCTGATTTCCTTGTATTGGTCTTTGAGAAGGTCAAATCTACCGCTAGCTACCCATGAATTGTCAATGAACAGTTCGTGAACTTTCCTTTTAGTCTATTTTTCAAATCTTTAATTTTTTACTATCATGCATATTGGACAAACTACAGTTACCATCGAGATAATGCCCTCTTTTTTCAATGATCCCTATTAAGGAGATTTTATTTCGTCTTTTGAATTTCGTCAAATTTAGATTCGATTTCTTTGATTAAAATTGACATAATTCAATTTTCTTTCGTGAAATATTAATCGAAAAACTCGTGAAATCAACTTAAAGCAACATTTAAGGTTAAATTTGATCTATTGAGGAGGATTGAAAATTATGAATTACGCTGCCCAAAGAAGAGTGAAAATAAGCTATCTACAGTACGGTGCATTATCTCAATCGTGACTGTATACACACGCTCAGACGTCACTGTTTTGCAGTAGATCTAGTAATAATATTATTATTATCATTAATAATGTTACAATCATTAATAATTGGTCTATAAAATGGTATTGAAATGATATTCATTACTGGACAATTGGTCTTGCCCTCCAAGCCAAACTAAAGGACTATGCAAGTAAGTTAACCGTATATTTGCTGACTTAATTTTAACTTATCTTAAAATGTTTTCAATTTTTTAAGACTCATCAGTTAAAGAGATAATTTCAGCCTAATCGAGTGTAATGATCGCCCGTGTTAACATTAACATGTAAACATTATTTACTTTGTTTCCATTTACTCGATTTTGGACAATAATATCTGTCGACAATAAAACATTAACTTAACTATTGAATTTATCAATCCCTAAGCCTAACTAGAACCATATTCAAGTCTAACATTAAAGACGCTGTAAGAAAATTTAAGTTTTTATTGTTGACATATTTTAAGCTGTATCGATATTCAATAGATGTATCGATTAGGATTGATGGTAAAATATCGTTTGTCTTTTTTATCCTTTGTGTAATCGGGAAATGAAAGGTAAATTGATTTGTTTTTATTGTGGGTTTAATATTAATAGCAATTATATTATTAATTTGTGTATTTTTTGTTTTAGTTTCCAATGGTTATCTAAAATCCATTACTGGGTTGCCTCATTGGACTGGAAGAGGACTTTGTGGTCGGATTACCCCGCAATCTGGTTCGATACCTCTTTTAGGTTTAAGAATGTCTTTTCGAGGAACCATTGAGATGCAATCAATTATTGGACAAACCGAATAACATAATGTACAACCGGTGCAGTCATCTGTTACCTTTGGTATATGAGTTACTGGATCAAAGTTGATTGCTTGGTAACCAGAATCGTTACAAGTCATGTAGCATTTACCACAATTAATACACATATCCTAATGAGAGTGAGACAATTAGATATTTTCGTTGAAAAGTTATTCATTTTTGTAAAATAAGGACAATGTTCAAAAACTTTGATTTCACCGTTAAGAGTTGGGACTTTGTGAGTTTTTAGGGGCATGAAAACTGAGTCTGTCAGTGCTATTGAAAATTTGTTTGAGTCGCCAGTTTTCGATAAAATTGAGGTCAAAGTTGAAGCTATGATCGCCTTTATTTCAATAATAAAACCAGATTTTTTCATGAAACTTATTTTCCTGGTGTAACTTTTGCTGATTAACCAGAAAATGAAGTTATTTTCAATGAAAAAATCTCTGTTCAGATCAAACAGATCACTTCAATTTTCAGTTAAATTCGAAAAAATTGGCTGACTCAACATGTTCACCCATGAGTTTTGCCGGTAAAAAATGAGTTTCCGATCTCTAACTCAAGCGGTTACAAAAAACGGTAAATTTAACTGAAAATCGAAGTGATCTGTTTTTGATCTGAACAGAGAATTTTTCATTGAAAATAACTTCATTTTCTGGTTAATCAGCAAAAGTTACACCAGGAAAATAAGTTTCATGAAAAAATCTGGTTTTATTATTGAAATAAAGGCGATCATAGCTTCAACTTTGACCTCAATTTTATCGAAAACTGGCGACTCAAACAAATTTTCAATAGCACTGACAGGCTCAGTTTTCATGCCCCAAAAACTCACAAAGTCCCAACTCTTAACGGTGAAATCAAAGTTTTTGAACATTGTCCTTTCAAATTTTACCTCATCGATTAAAGCAACTACTTGTTGTTTTGTATCTAGTTCACCAAAAGTTCCGATTCTAGGGACAGCTTCACCAATGATATCCTGTAATAATCAATAATTATTTGAAATTATCTCTTCTAGCTTAGCTTAAATCTTCATTTACCTTGATGCGAGGAATTGGCTTTCTGTAATTGGCGGAGTCATCACTGGTCTTATCTTGATTACCATTTACTGAGTTAGTTGGTTTACTTTCATTGAAAGCTGCTCTTCGCATTTGACCCACAAGGTTTTTCTTTTTTTCAGCAAAGTGTCCAAAATTTGGTAAATCATTACCAACCAAAACAACTGGTTTACCTTTTTGATGTTTAAAAGTCGGTGGTGATTGGAAATTCCAATCAGGATAGAGATGTCGATTGGCTTTCAAGTAAAGACAAGCTTTTAGTCCATCTACGTAGTCATCAATTAAAGTGAAATCTTGATTTTGCACAGCAGAACAGACCTATCGGGAATATTCAAATTAGTCATCTCTATAAGACTTACAAGCTTTGACCAAACATCTGTTGGACAACGCTTACCTGCAGCAAAGAAGCTCCGGCCATGATAAACTGGATTCCAACTTCAGCTGAATCTATCCCACCAGTTGCCAAGATTGGAAAACCAGGGAGTATTTTGGAAATAGCTGAAACTCCTCTCAATGCAATAGGTTTAATAGCGGAACCACTGACTCCACCATAAGTTGATCGCTTTTGGATTCCAACTCCAGGCCATGGTTCAGCTCTATCATTTAATCCCATCAACCCAGAAACAGTGTTAACCGCTGTCACTCCATTCGCTTTACCTTAAAACAGAAGAAGCATTTTAATCAATTAAAAAAATGTCAATCGAGATGAAAAAACCAATCTAATACCTTCATGAGCAGCTTTAGCTATGGCACAAATATCTGTAACATTGGGTGTGAGCTTAGCAAAGAAGGGAATTTCAACTGCTTCCCTGACCCATAAACAAATTTGTTTAACTAACTGTGGATCTTGACCACAGGCTAACCCCATGCCTCTCTCACCCATTCCATGTGGACAGGATAAATTTAGCTCTAGAGCATCAGCGCCAGCTTCCTCTGCTAGTTTCGCCAACACTTTCCAATCATCTTCGTCAAAAGAGCACATTATACTGGCGATAAGAATATTGTCTGGAAAATCGCGCTTAATCTCTTTTATTACTTGCAACCAATACGCACAACTTTTTTCACTAATCAGTTCAATATTCAAAAAAGAGCCTAAATTAGGACCAAAAACTGGACCAAAAGTAGTTCCACGAATGATTCGAGGTGATACATTGGTAACCAGATTTTTATCCAAACTGAAAGTTTTAGTTAATGCGAAACCCCAACCAGCTTCAAATGCCCTTCTGATCATAGGCCCAGAAGTTGTCGGTGGTGCAGAGGCTAGACCAAAAGGGTTCTTGAATCGTAAACCAGCGACTTCAACACTTATGTCAACACAGTCAATCGGAGTATAAAATTTAGGTAACTTGGGAGTTTCTGGTACAACATCTTTGAATAGAGACTGTTGAAGTAAAAAAGCCAAACATTAGTAATCACGACAAGCAACAATTATGGTATAACTACTTGAATATATTTATGGATGGACCATGCAGCGGTTTTACCGTCATTTACGGACTCAACAGTTGTCTCTGCAATACCAGCGATATCTCCACCCGCATATATCCAATCAACATTTGTTGCCATTGTTTTCGCATCGATAATTGGTAAACCCTGATCGTTAAGTTTGACTGGATCTAGAGCTAGTTTAATATCTTCCGAATCCAATGTTGACCCAAATGCCGAGATAACTATGTTGGTTTTGATTTTGATAAATTGATCTTCATTCTCAATCAATGCACCACTTGTTGGATCCAACTCTGTTCGGACAAAAATCATTTCAGTAATTGAATTGTTGGGACCGAGAATAACCTCTCTTGGCGAGCAAAAAGGTATAAATTCACACTTTTCCTGTCGAGCTAATTCCATTTCTTCTGGCACAGCTTTTATATTGGTGAATCCTCTTCGAAATATAACAGTGACACGTCGAGCTCCACACCTAAGTGCTGAAGTGGCACAATCAAAGGCAGTATCACCGGCTCCAAGAATCAATACATTTTTTCCTCTAAAGTCGGGTAATAAAGTCAACTGTTTACAAGAGCAAAGGCCCGGCTTTGAAGCTTCCGAGACTACGGGAAGAAACTGTTTTGATGTGTAATAACCCTGAGATGGACCTAAATTGCCGAAAATAGATAATGATTTTGGTTCTGGTAAACCTATTCCAATGAAAAGAACTTTGTACCCATCATTACGAAGCGACTGGCAAGTAAAATCTTTTCCTAAAGATGAATTGGTTCGTATTTCAACTCCCAATTGTGTCAACAAAGATATTTCAAAATTAACAGCATGTAATGGTAATCGATATTGAGGAATCTCTGAGCTAGACAATCCACCAACATATTGTTTTGATTCAAATATTGTTAAATCAGTATAACCTAATCGAGCTAAAAAGGTAGCACATGATATTGATGCCGGTCCACATCCAATTAAACCAATTTTGGTTCCATAGGATTCAGGTGAATGATTGTACGGATAAACATCTTTTGGGGGACGAATCTGTGGGATCTTCATCAATTTAAAAACCTTGAAGTAAATTGTGGAGGAAGGAAGAAAATATACTGATTAGATAATAACAGAACAATGGAAAAGGATCAAGTTTAATTTACCTCGGTGGCAAATTGTTGTAAACCTCCAATATTGATTGGTCCCTCTTCAGTGGCATACAAGTTACATCCACCAACACACAGATCGCTGGTTGGACAAATCATCCCACAAGTTAACCCTAAAGGATTATCTGAGAAAATTGCTTTGGCAGCTCCATAATAGTTCTATGGCAGAACAAGAAATAGAAACGAAAAAAGTTCTATCAATGGCGTTGAATATTTAATCAAGATTTAGCCAATAAATGATACACCACTTCAGTTGGTCATGTGCTGGGTTTTTGGGTTAATTTGTTGAAAAGAGTGGCGAAAATCAAGAATTAATCTTGCTTATGCATTGATACACAACAAGATTAAAACAATTTCAAGCGGCCATATTGGAGATGGCGATGAAATGGACCTAATGATGCCCACGTCACCAAGAGCTAGGATTCTCTGGTATAAATTACGTAGGAAATGTAAACATTGTTTCAACCTTTCAGTGAATCAGCTTTAATCAAAACCCAAACAGCTTTTAATACCAGCTAATAATTACCAGCTACCAGATTGAGAAACATTTGGCTTTTTAGGTCCATTGACTATTGAAATCGATCAATTTACCTTATTACTGATCATGGTGATGAATGATTTTATATCAATACTTGTAGGACAACTTTTTTGGCAAGGAGCGTCTGCACATTTCAAGCATCTCATTGCTTCCTTTAAAGCTCCTCGTTCACTCAATGTTGTGTGTTTAATATCATCAAAATTGTTTTCCAAATCAGTGCAGGTCTGAAATAAGATGAAAAAATGATCAGCATCAAAGTCTAACTAAAAATAAGATTAAATTAACTCGACTTACCGAACAAGTTTTGTCCTCATTTCGTTTCCAGTGTTTCTTGTTGACTTTTGTCTCAATACTTGGGATAACATTTGCATGAGCTCGAGTTTTCGGATTCAATTGGAGTAAATTCTGTCAACGAGTGACCAAATAATTCACAATTAAATTTAAAAATGAAAATTGAAAGAGATGAACAAGTTTAAATGATTTAAATTTAAAATGAAAGATGATTATCCTAATCAATATCAATAGCTCTCCCTGGCTGCTAATCAATAAGGAGAAGTCATTGGTAAATGAAACAATTGTTTGACAATTTATCAGATTTTGTAAATGACTTTTCAATTGGTTAGTTTTAATCAAAGGACATGACAAGGAGAAACAACCTTGCAACAATTTGATTAATCGTCAATAATAAAGAAAAACAAATGAAATGAAGCAACGATAATTACACAAATGAAGATGACAAAAACAAAAATTAACTGCCAATCAGATAATAAATCATAGACAGAAGGCAAAAAAAGATGAAGATTAATAAAAGTAAAAATATTTAAAATTACTTCTAATCACAAAAATGAATGTAATAATGTAAAAAAAACAAGAAAAACTGACCAATTGTAAGTTACATTAATTTTCCCACAAGAATTGTTACAATTAGTCAACATTGCTGCAAAAAAGACACATTAATGGTTGTAAATGATTACCTCAATATCAGGTGGATCTCGGCTAAGCTCCAAAGGCATTTTTTAAATCAAATTGGGTTACAAGTTGATAGCGAATCAGCACAGGTTTAATGATGGATTAACAAATTATGAGCTATTTAGAGAAGAGAATGAGAAAAAAGGAAGAAAAAAATCAACGTAATAATCTTGAAATTGGTTAAAATTGAACCATAATGAAGAGTGTAAATCAAATTAAATGCTGGGAACAAAAAAAACTAGAAATCCAATCAAGAAGTTGATTGGTTACTGTGGAGATTGATAATTTGATTTTCCCAAGTGGTACATTAAAATCAATTAAAGAGACAAGATCATTAAGATTGAGCTAGACTAGGTCATGTGCTTAACAATTTAAGCATTTTACTTGATCATTATCATGAAAACATCGATTCTTTATCTCTTCTCATTTCAAGTTTCATGGATTTCATCGCGTTCGCTTTTTGATCAGCTCTCAACACAATACTGAACACCTTGATCTTCACAGTAATTTCACGCATTAACAATTGCTAATTGTGGTATTTTTGGTTGATAAAAAAAAGGTTGAGAAAGTAAGAGAGAAAGAGAGCTTTGACATTTGGTGATGTTGACAATGAGAAGATTTGCTGAGTCCGAATAAAGCTTGTAGCATGACAATGAATTTTTTTTGGAAGTTACAAAGTATTGGTTTATTACGGCAAAACAATTCTGATAAAGTACAAATAAACCGGAAATTTGGAGGTTTGGGTACTTTGTAACATCCAGGATTTTTTTTGTTTGTTGTTGTGACAGAGATTTAAGGGGACAGAGTACAGATTTGATGGGGTTGTTGATTTGATATCCAAACTAGGCCTTTCAAAAGAAAGTTTTATAACGTTGACGGAGGTTGGGCGGGTCAGTGTGGGAAATGGGAAGAAAGCCAAGACATTTTTAATGAATTAGACTAACTTTATAGGAAACCGACCGAAATTCGAAGGGAAACAGGACTTGCCAGAGCCAGACGGGAAAGATTGAGATTTTTTTTATACATATATATATATATCTATAAGGTTGAAAACTAGGAATTGTTTTTTGTGTTTTAAGGTAATCCCCTAAAGAGTCCAGTGTCATGAAGGTACAACTTCCTGTCAACTGAGCTCCTAAGGAATAGAAATTCTGTTTCCAGGAGCGGGTATGTTGTTTGTTGCTGCTTGATGTTTTTGTCTGTTGTTAAACAGGAAATCAAATATTCCATAGGATAGAAAAAGAAATGAATACAAATTTTTGCTCAAGAGAGAGCAGAAAGAGAGAGAGAGAAAGAGATGGTGAGAGATAGAGAGGGACAATGTCAAAGAGAGAAGGTGAAAGAGGGAATAAGGAGATTCTCGACCAAAGGATGATCGAAAAGAATTTGTAGTTTTTTTACTTCGTTTTCGTGGAATTGAAGTCATTCTCTTCGTTTTCAGTGTCTTCCATCTGAAACTCTGGAACATATAAAGATTTGTCAATGACTTTGGGGATGGGTTTGATGTCGGTTCCCAGTTCCTGTTCAATTCGGTGAAGATTGAATCGATCTTCGTATGTGATTAAGTTAATAGCAATACCCATGTGTCCGTATCGTCCCGATCTTCCGATTCTATGTAAATATGTTTCTGCCATTTTAGGAAAATCAAAGTTGATCACCACGTTCACTGCTTGAATGTCGATACCACGAGTGAAAAGATCTAAGAAATATTGAAAATAAAATTATTAACCGTGAACTTAGAAATGATATAGATAGACATACCAGAGCAGACCAGATTACGGCAGAGACCGCTTCTAAAGTCATGAAATACTCTATTACGATGAGGTTGAGACATTTTCGCATGAATGTAGTAACATGAATACCCAAGTTCAGCAATCTTTTTTGCCAAAAGTTCAACTCTTTGGGTTGAATTACAGAATATGATGGATTGGTTGATCTGTAACTTTGAAAATAAAGTGTTTAGACAATGCACTTTTTGACGTTCCTGGACAAATGCGTAATATTGAGTTACTCCTTTAAGGGTCAACTCTTCCATAAGATTTAGCTCATATGGATCGTGAAGATGTTTTTTCTGTGAAGAGATAATATGGAGACAATAATTTAGTTATAAATAGGCCAAAATAGGTTTAAAGGTTTTACATTAAATATAGCACGTTGAGATTTTAGCCTTACCATGAAATTTTCCACTGTGAGAGGAAATGTAGCTGAAAACATCAAGATTTGCCTGTCTTTGGGACAATAGGAAATTAACGAGTCCAGCATAGCGTTAAAGTCTTGCGAAAGTAGCTTGTCAGCTTCGTCCAAAACCAACATTTTACATTTATCCACTTTAGCAACATCTTTGTCAATTAAATCGAGAATACGACCAGGAGTAGCGATAATGACATGAACTAAAAATTAGCAGCAAAGGCAAGTTAGCTTACATGTGGTATCAGGTGAAGTAAATGAGGTAAGACCCAACTAACCTTTTTCATAGATTCTCATAATATCTTCTTTAAGATTTGTACCACCAGTGGTAACCATAACTCGACAATTTATATATTTTGCAAGTTCAATGCAAATTTGACTTGTTTGTAAGGCCAATTCACGGGTTGGCACAATGATTAACGCTTGTATGTGATCAAGAGAAGCATCAATCCTTTGCAGAATGGGGATGATATAAGCACCCGTTTTACCTGTTCCATTTTTAGCCCGAGCCAACATATCACGACCAAGAAGTGCCATTGGAATAGCTGCTTCTTGAATGGGTGAGGGTTTATCCCAACCCTTTTCAAAGATGCCCATGAGGAGCTCACGTTTTAAACAAAATTCGTCAAATTCATTGCCCTTAGTGGCAGTAACATCGCTAGTCCTTTTTCTCAAGTCCTTAGGTGGGATCTTAAGGCTTGATTTCCAGTCATCTGCAGAAGTGTCCCTAATGAAGAATATAAAAATAGAGAGAAAAGAGAAAGAGACAAAAAAAAGTTGAGTTTCAAGCTAGACTCCTTAGAAACAAGAGTATAAACCGATGAAGGGCGAACAACAGCAAGAACAATATTCAATTGATCACAGAAAATCAAACAGCCTGATGATGATACGATGAAACAAAAGGTGCTTACCTTAAGCCACCATTCTCTTTGGGACCTCTTGGAGCCTCTTTAACAGTTTGCATTATATATTAAACCAAGCAAATGAACAGAATAGATGAAAAGAAGAAAAAACGTTTTTTTTGTCACTTAAACACAGTTGAGTTAAATGTATAGAGTTGAAAGATTGTGTTAAAGATTAAAATGATGTTCACTGATGAGAGAGGAGGTGATTAAACAGAAATCAATTCTTAAATTATATAATTTTAAATATATTTATATATATTGTTATTTTGCGAAAACAGATTAAAGTTGAAATCTAGACACAGAGCAAGAAGAAAATAGAGAGACAGAGAGAAAGAGAGACAGAAACAAAAAAAGAGATTAACACACACAGAGTGAGAGCGAAAGAGAGTAAAATCAAAAGCAGACAGTAAACAGGGAGGACAAATGGCGGAAGAAAGGGAAGAAAGAAGAAAGGAGGAGACAGAAAAAGGAGAGAAAGGAAAGAAAGAAAGGAAAGACAGAAAGACTTCTACAGTATATTTCTTAGTTCAGACAGAGTTAGTGTTAGAGCAATAGAGCTTGCTGTTAAGCTTTTTAGTTTTATATACAGCATCAGTAAATCTTTCCCCATTTACTATCCCTGTTCCTGCACCAATAACAACATCTATCATGCTTTTCCCACTTCAGAGTTTTCCCCTTTCAGGGAACATATTTTCATTACAAACGTTTCATTGTTACAATAGTCATAAAAAATGGATTCTAATTAAATTGGAAGCAATTAGCATTTCTTTTTGATAAATTGTTGTAACAAATTTTACAAAATGCCAACATTTGTTTACTTTTTTTTCAACTTGAATCGGTTAAAACCTGAAATTTAAGGTAAACTTATGAATTGTTGCCCTTTACCTTGCAGATTATCATTGTATAATTATTCAGGTTATTTACCCTGTTAATCTCACGTTGCTAATTGTATTGTCATCAGTTGCGTTGAATTAAATTAATCTAGATTAATCTAAATTGATTAAACAAGAATGTAAATTTTAATGGCTAACGGTAACTAAAGATGACGCCACTTAATTCATTGAGATTGGGTTGTGTGTTTGATGACAAAAAAAAGCAAAAATAATGTTGAGAGTTTTTTGTTTGAATCTGAGTCAGATAACATGAATGTAGCATGAAAGTGAATTGAATACCAATCGTTAGTTGTTAACCAAGTGTCAACCTAAGTCAACACTGTCAAGTCAACTTTTAATGATTATTTTAATTATAACATTTTCCATGTTAAAAGATGAATTGATTAATTGTTACATTTAGCTTTTTTTCCCTCTTTCTTCGTCTTAACGTGATTTTACACTTGTGCCCCTTAAACGACCATCTTTGTTTCTTCTTCTCATCAATTTTTCGTTATTTTCATGTTAAATTGTTGTAATTTAAAATTAACCATTCGCATTTTCTAATTGTTTAATTAGTTAACAATCAGTTTACTCGTTTCTCCAACCAATTTGGCCTTTAAAGTGAAATAAACTCTACAATTTTCACATTTTATCTACTCTTGAAACAAAAGGACAACCAAAAGGATTAATCTTAAATTTAATTTTTTTATTCAAGTGTCTCATCTCATCCTTTTTTTGTCAACATTAATTGCCAACCAAAGACTTATTGACTCAATTCCTACCATCTTCAGGTAAATCAACTTTTCTTAATACAAGTGTTTTTTTGTTAAAATAAAGCCAAAAGTGTTGCATTTTAAAAATGAGAAACTATCCAGACATAGCTAAAGATTAGCATATTTTAAGGCTTTGACTAGATAACCTAAATTGTTGCCAGTTAACTGGTCATTTTTAATTCTATAGACAGTTTAATCTGCTTAGAAGAAGATTTTTTTCTCTGTAAGTGTAACACTCTAAGTTTTTTTTCTTGTTTTCTGTAACTTGCTTTGAAACAATTTATCAATCACTCTCATTGTGACCTAACGATTTAAGGTAAAGACAGTTTAGTCTGTTATTTACATAGGAAAGTCATTAAAGGATTAGATACAGCATTGTGATTACATTTAGATTGAGGTAAACAATTTCTTGAGACAATTTCCTATCGTTAGATGAAAAGAATAGAACAATATGATTACCCTTGAAATTTTCATTTCATGCGAGTTTCATCATTCTCTCTTTACTTCCAATGAAATAAGGTAATGTGTTGATAAACTGGCAGCAAAATTTAACCATTTTTGTTGATTACTTTCATTATTATTAATAATGAAATAGAAAGTGAGAACAGTGAAACAAGAACAAAAAAGACCTTTATTTACTCAACAAATATAGTGTAACAATTTATTACCATTACTATCACATTTATTGTTATTATCAAATTATGCTGATTATTTTTCCTCTGATTTTTATTTCAGTTAACTCCAAAAAAGAATCAAGAATCACCAAAAGCAAACCAAAAGAGGAACCAAAAGAGGAACCCAGCAAAAAAAAAGAAGGAGGAAAAGGTTGAAACGTGAAAGAAGAGGAAAGGTTTCGATAAACAAAAGACGATCAAAGGAGAGTCAAAAAGCCGTTAAATTACAGTTTTTACAATAAAAATAGGGAAACAAAGTAAATAAAAATATTCAAAGGTGATTTACTTACCCAAAGCATCAATTAATTGTGGACAATAACAATCATCAACCTTCTGTAGTTGAATTCCCTCGATAAAGATCATTTCTGTCATCCATTATCACCTCAACTCATCATCTTTCAACTCATTCTCATTCTTCTCATCATCATTCTCATCATCCCAAAGGATAGTGAGAGTAAGAATCTTTATTTAATCATTATCAAGTCCAATGTAATAAGTCACCGGAATAATAAATGGGAACAGAAAGAAGGAAAAGCACAAAAAAAGCCTCACAACGAAAAAGGAAAAAAAGCAAATTCCAATTCTAACAATTCTCAACATTTTCATTGTTTCTCGAGAAAAAAGAATAAGAAAAGAGGAGAAAAAAGCGAAAATATAATCGCTTTTGACTTCAATCATTTAATGAGTTAATATTGAATTGTAACGAAAATTCATTGGAATGTTAAACAGTTATTTACTTTAACTATTGATTCGTTTGTCAACTTCACCAGCTTCTTTTATCCCTCCAAAGGAAACATTTGAAATGAGATTTTTCAAGATTACCTTAGTCAAAGTTTCAAGTAACTCGGAGTCTTCAATATTTGAAACAAGTTATCTCGCTTTCATCCAGTAATCATAATTTTTACAAGCAAAAGAAACGTCAATATTACAGAGAGAAATAATTATTTCAAGTGATCAAATTTTGCTGAACAAAAGAAACGTCGAAAGAAATATTCTTCCCTGAGAAACCTTTTTCATCCTTCCCTGTTAATCTCATCATTTTCATTGTAACAATAATTTTACAGAGGCTTAATACAATATCTAACATAATTTAATACAATTGGTTGACATTGATACATAACAAAGATATCAATTATCCTTCCCAAGGGTCAACTTGAAATGAAAGTCAGCTAATAAGAAATGAAATGAAGAGGCGAAAAATTGAGCAAAAACAAGAAAAGCCTTTTAACATGATAATAAACATGAAAATTTGCTGAAAAGGGAAAAGCTGTTGAAATGAAAATTAGAAACTGTGACTTAATAAGTTTCCCAAAACTCAACTTTCAAGCTAAAAACATTCAACATTTGGCAGAAATTAATTCATCTCTTCATTAATCAATCTCAATATTAACATGAAAATAATCAACTTTATTGATTACTTTTCATTGACTTTCAATTTATCAAAAGCAAGCCATTTGTTTCAATTTAAAGCCAAAAATTCATCTTGCTCTTTGATCAAGAAACTATCATTTTATTATTTACTGAAAATTATGTTCAACTTGAACTAATTTCATCTTTCATGGTTTACATGAGTTTTATCATCAAATAAGCCATTATTTAGTTTATATCTTTCGTTCAATTTCAAAGTTTATCTTCCCCTGAAAATGGAAAAAGTTTATTCTTTAAACAAATATTCAATAATTTTATTTCCAACTCAATAGACTTAATCAAGTTACTTTATTAATTATTAGTTATTGCTATCATTTGATATAAATCAAATAAAAGAGTAAATAAATTGAACGAAGAAAAAAAAAATGAAAAATGATTTTCGAATTGAATAATTTGATTAAAAAGACTTGAAATTTCATGTCAACATCTTATTCAGTCTTCAATCAACAATTAATTGGCAAATGTTTAGTTTGGAAGAAAAGGATTTTTTTCATTTTCTCAACAATTTCTGAATCTGAAGCGACAATGAAATTCCTCTTGGAACAATGTTCAGTTTGAATAATTTTTCGATCTCTTTTCAGCCTTTTTGTTGAACATTTTTGTTCCATTGCTGTCGAAAGGTCACTTCATGAAATGACGAAAATTGTGAACCTTTTTCTTCCTGTTTAGCCCTCAACTCTTTACTACCTTTTCAAGTTTATTTTGATCGCCTTGAAAAGGAATGAAAACTTTTCAAGAATTTTATTTCCTACCTTAATAAGAATAGTTCAAGATGAGAAAATATCATTTTGTTGGAAAAATATTTTTCTTCTCATAACAATTGAATGCTGGGAAAAAGCAAAGAATAAGATGTGAATTGAATTGAATGAAAGGAGAAGAAGAAAAGAAAAGTTCAATTTAAAGTTGAAATGGAAACAAATTATGACAGATCAATGAGCGAATTTCATATTTTCAGGTTTTCCATGTTTTTCTTTGTGTCACTTTTATCACTCATTAAATTAATTATTTATTGAATTTTCAGTTGAAGTGTTTATTGAATTAGTTTTTTACTGTTATTTCATTGAAACTTTGATTTCAATATTTTATTGAAATAAAATTGTTTCCAAAGAAAAGATTGAAAAGTCAATTTCATTTTCATCAACATTTCCATGGTGAATCAGCTTGTTATCAGATAAATTGTTAATGAAATTTGTTGAGGTTAAGATTTGATTCTCATGATTATTAATAGATTAACTTCAATTATTCACTCGGCTCTGTTCAGTGAAACAATGAAACTTTGAAACAATTCAACTTGAAAATCTCCAAACTCTGAAATATTGAACTTTATCATTTCATCTTTCCTTTTGCTCTTCCAACCTGTTTAACATTCAATTTACCAAACTTCAACCAATGAATCTTTTTTCTTCTTGTTTCATTTGCAAATGAGTTGATGAATTTTAATTGAAAATTATGAGTCGAGTTAACGATGAAATGCTGTTGATAGAATGGTACATTTGCAGGTTAATCAATCATGAATAATGAATTCATTGGACAATTGTTCATAATCGTAATCCTGTTTAATCGGATTGAAGCTGATTAATCTGACATTCCTTGAGAGTGACAACTAATACTTGGTAATGCACTAAAAGAGCAACTAATAATGGTAAATTAATAGTCTTGTAATTATCATAATAACATGCAAAAAAGAGTTTTTTTTTCAGGGAAAAAGGAAAAAAGTTGAAGATGCAAAAAAGATGAGGAAAAAATGTGACACCAAATAAGTCTGATAATATATTTGTTGAGCTTTCACACAAATCATTCATTACAAAGAGACTGATGATGATGAAGATGAAAATGAAGTGAAAGTCTCTTTTTTTCATCTTCTTCTTCCTCTCTTCATCTTTACTTTCATGTTTATCTGTCCCTTTACTGACCACAAGTTGCAACTCCTTTGACAATTGGTTAAGAGAGATTGAATGGCTGAATGTCAGTCTGGTTAAGCTGAAAGATGAATCCCTGTTGTGGTTAACTGTGTTTCCGGTTTCCAGGGAAATAAGATGATCAAGATGGGAATGATGGTCAAGATGGAAACAAATGGACAGAAAGAAAAAAACAAAGTCCACTAAATGTACTGAAACATGTTAACAATGTACTCTCGTCTGATTGACTAATATATTAACTGGTAAAAATAAGGTAAAATGTAATTAAAGACTTGAGTAATGATAAGTTGGAATGGAGCGAGAAAGTGGATTAAAGGGAAAAGAGTATTCATTCATCTTCATCATTCTTCTCACAATTGCTATTTAACCCGATTATCATGATTACACATTGATTATGTTGATTGTTCAGATCAACTTGACCAACTTTCATCAATAATCTGCTCCAAGGTAAAAGGTCGTCTCATCATTGACTCGTTTCAAGTACAAAATGTTTTTTTCCCTTTCCGCTCTTTTCATTCCCTGTTTATCCCATTAACTTTGATGAAATCGTTTTTTGTTTAAACATTTTTACAACCTTTATCAAATGTTTCATGGTTCTTGTCATTATGAATAATTGAACATTGAATGATGAGTTAGTCAAGTTCACTATCATCAGATTAACTTATGGATTAATTCTGATTTCAGCATTAATCAACATAATCTTGATTCAAGTTGAACTGATCTATCGAGCGACTTAGTAAATCAGGAAAAAGAGTTACTATCAGTGGTGATTCACAGTTCCTTTTTATGGATTTAAAGAATCTTGAATTGAAAAAATGATTAATTTTTCGGATAAAGATAGAGCTTTTTTGATTGAGCATTATTTTCACAATAATTGTGATATTAGTAAGTCAATACGGGCATCGTCAACCTATTCTCATGAAAAACAACCTCGGAATGAATCTATCAACGAGTGAGTGCAAAATCGCAATTTTTGGTGTTTTTTGATTTTTTGCAAGGTGGATAGATGAATGAAATGTTTGTGATGCAAAATGAACCTAGAGTCGTCGTCCAAAAACTGCAAGAACCCCTGAAAATATTCATGCGGCTAAAGAAGTAGTCGAGGAAAACCCAAAAATTTCAGGCAATAAATTAGCTCAAATTGTTGGCACTTCTACACGCTCTGCTGGGGTCATTTTGAAGGGTGATTTAGGACTGAAGTCGTATAAAATCCAGATCGAACAACAATATAAGCCATTCATTTTGTTTGCTGGTTGTAATGTTTTGCTGAAAAAGCTGATTTTTCTGCTTATCTTTGTACCTCGGATACATGCTGAGCACCAATCAATATGCAGATAACTTTTCCAAGTTTGCGTTCTGGATAGAGGATTTCAAGATCGTATTCTCTTGAAAGATAAAACCACGTTTAATGTAAAACTTATGGAGCTCGACAATTATCAACGACAAATCATAGCTGCAAAGTCGCTATTCGCTACCAGCTATTTTCTTCAAAATCTCTTTCGATGATTTTGAAAAAAACTGATCTATTCATGAGTCTACACTTTCTATATACATCCAGCAAAATATGCAGAATGGAACTTTTAGATTTCGTGAATAACAAATCATTTGTCTAATCTTAAAAATTGATGTAAAAAGATGAACAGAAAGCATAAATCATGAATCAATGAATCAACAAGTCAAACGAAACGAAAGAAACGTTTGCCTGTAAAAAAGCAAAATGAAATTTCATCTGTCATGAAATGCTCACAGTTGATAATGTAAATTGAGATGTGAACAAAATCAACTTTTATCCTTTCTCTTATCAAACAGTCAAAATCATTTTGCCATCAATATTTCAGATGAAAGCTGGAAAAATAGTGTTTGACAAAAAAAAACAAAACAAAATGTAAAACAAAAGTTGAAACATTTTCCAAAGCCTGTTGATTTGAAACGTAGACAACATGGAAATGTGTTCAAGTCCTGAACCAGGATTCAACCGATGACAGTTCATTTCTTTTGCATCTACAACAGATTATCAACCATTTTCTTCTCAAAGATCAATTTCATCTTTTCTCTCGTCGATAATTTGTCGACTTTTCACTTTGCTCTCACAAACCTCTTTACCTGTTGAAAAGTTGTTCATCTAATTTCCTTTGATTGTCAATATGAAATTCAATAACATGTAAAGAGATAAAGCTCGGGAATTGTGAAAAGTGTGTTTAGTGTTGAAAGTCAATCTTGGAACTAAATATTACATGGAAGGTGAGAAGGAAAGAAAAAATTAAAGTAAACAAGGAATAGAAGGTTCAAGTTGTACTTTGGATTGGAGAGGAGGAAGAAGAAGAAGGAAAGAAAAAAGCAAATATTCTGATTCCTTTGGGATGAGAATCATGAACAAGAAAATGTTGTAAATAATATTGACATTATTCTCATCCCTTTACCTTTCAATATTTTACAGTGAATACAAAGCGACATGATGATCATGTTAAGTCAAAGACGAGTTTTTGGAAAAAGCAAATGAGAAGCAAAAAAGTTTCAACAAATTTCCTTTTTTCCCTTTTTTCTGGTCAAACATGAAGCAAAGTTTGAAAAATAAGTTTCCAATCAAGTGAATCGCTGTGAAAGCAGATTAACATTCAATATCAAACTGTTTAACCTGACAATTTGAAGGGTCAAAAGACTGACCGAAAAGGTTATTTTGATCAAGAAAAGAAGGTAAAGCAGAAAAGCTAACTTGGAATTGAACAATTTTTGTTTCAAGAATTTCATTCAATCCAACAAAATGTTCATTGTTGATTGAGCTTTAAACATGATTCAAATTTTTGCTACTTTACAGATCATTTACTTTGAATAAACCTTTTTTTAGCTTGTGAAAACATTTTCGTATCTATTAGTGATATTAGTTTTGAGTTTACACAAAAGAGGAAAAAAGATAGCAGAAAATGATGAACGAAAAGAAGATTGAACAGAAATTGGGTTTTCCATCATTTCTATTTTCAGCCTTCATCTGTTCAACTGTTCAAAATGCTAGGAATAAATTGAGCAATGGAAAGTATCATGGAGAAGAGACAAAAGAATAATTCCAAATGCTTGAGGTTTTATTTGAAAGAAACACAAAAAGCTGTGATGAGAAGCATTTCAAGTAAAATATGGTGTTAAAATTTCATTGAAAAAAAGATGAACATGAGAAAAATTGGTGAAACCTATTGACCATTAAAATCAATGACAGAATTTCTGATCATTATCAGAATAATCTCTTTCTTTGACATTGCATTTAATCTTTCATCTCTTTTCATTGAATCCATCAAAGTACAGAAAATGGGAAAAAGTAAAATATGACAGAAAAAAGGTGATAACTTGATAATTGGAAAATCATTTCCAGGTTTATGTAAAGGTGAATGGATAAGTAAACTGGTCAATCCAATTTATAACCCTTCTCATTACTTGACCAATGTTTTACCAACAGAAGAAATTTCAATTTTTGTTTTCGCTTTAGTTGAACATTTTGTTGAATCTCACTCTGACGATCTTCCTTTGGCTTCACACTTTAACACTACCGATAACAATCAATCATTGAATAATCGTGGGTTGACTCTGCATTGGAAATAAATGATTCCTGGAAACATTTTATCATTCATTATTAGTGATAAAAATGAATTGATAATAACAGTTTTCACTTTCCAGAGTCATTTACTTGCTAAAAGTAAAACTATTTTTCGATCTTTGATAATTTCCAACTTTTATGGGTAATTGTGAACATTAATCAACATTTTGTTTCACTTTAGATTGAAAAGTTTCAAAATTCAAAGACAAACAAGTGTTTAAAATGAAACATGAAATGACTTTTAAAATTGTTGATCGCACTTGAAACTTTGGTGAAACATTGATGACAGTAAACTCTTGATATTACTTTATTTGAATCATTTCATCTTTCATAGTATGCTTTACGATTGACCTTAGAAGTTATCAAAGTTTCCCCGAAATTTTGATGGATGAACAAAATCTGTCCAGAAATTTTCTGCAAGAGATTTCATCATGATAAAGATTTTATCCAAGATTTATTGAACTTTTTTACTTTGATCGATTGTAACAGAAATTTTTCAAAATGTTTTTTTCTCAATTTTTTTTTCTTCATTTTCCTTCAAAATTCATTGAGAGAATCCTTCGACTTT
Source organism: Tetranychus urticae (assembly GCF_039701765.1). Classification (NCBI taxonomy): domain Eukaryota; kingdom Metazoa; phylum Arthropoda; class Arachnida; order Trombidiformes; family Tetranychidae; genus Tetranychus; species Tetranychus urticae. Next base: position 13,605,029 of record NC_142958.1, on the reverse strand, counting down.
GAATTTTCATTTCGATTCTGATTTTGAGACCCAAAAGAAATTGTTGAAAAAATGTGAGAACCTCAAGTGGACCAACGTGAAGAACTTCTGAAATTACTTAAATAAGACTCAGATAGTTTCGGCAGTTTTGGAGGTGCTAAAAGACTTTTCAATGTTGCTAAACAATTTGATCCCTCAATTGATCAAAGAAATGGTTAAGGAGTCAAGATACCTATACAAGCTTCCGTACTAGGCGAAAAACCTTTCAAAGGCTAGCTGTATTAGTTGAATCGATGAACAATGACAAGCTGATCTAATCGACAAAACTCGACACTGACCAAGAACAACTTTTTTTCCAAGTCCATTGTGCAAAAGTCTTGGCCATTGATTGGAAACTTTTTCATAACCTTTTACAGCTAATAAAAAAGCTATTGCTGTATAACGATCCATGTCAACTTCAATGATGGCAACTTGTATGCTTGGTCAAACCAAATTAGCAATTAACCTTTTCTTTTCCATCTTTCATGATTATCTGTTTTCTGCTGATTCTTGTTTTCATCTTTTTTTCTCTTCTTCTCCATATTAAACTACTTTCCAATAAATAAAATGAATGAACCATTGTTACCATGTAATCATGAAATTGATGGAGAAAAGTTAACAAACTTGTCGATAAAACCAGTGTAACTACGAAAAATTAGGTACAAACTTTTACTATTACAAAGTAACTAAACTCATCTCTTGCAATACTTTTTCATGCTCCTCACATTAACTGTCATCTTCAACCCTGATCATCGTCAAAAATGTATTAATAAATAATATACTTTTCAGTTGATAGCAAATAACAAGCAACGATAAAAATATCCAGCAATATATATTGAGTTTGACCAGACAACAAGTTTATCTGTAAGAAGAGTGAACATCAATAAGAACAACAATCTTGCCTATCATCACCATCACCATCATCAACTTTATCCTCATCATTTCATTTCATTTTTCTATTACACTTTCAGCTTTTATCTGTAACCATCATGAAATTGCAATTCGTTGTGACCAAGTTTGACAAAAAAAACAAGACTAAGAATGATGATGAATGATGATAAGAGGATGAAAGTGAAACATGAAAAGTAACAAGTAAAAAAAGAAGTAAATTTTTCCACTTTTCCCATGTTTTTTGTTTTTCACTTTTACCTTTTCGTAAAATGAGAAACAAAAATTTGCTCGAAATGCCTATTTATTCAGACACCTTATATTATGATAACTTAAACTCCCAGTACTTATTGTAACAACAATAGTAAGTTAATCTTGATAATAATAGCAAAGGTTCAACTGGTCAGAAGTGACTTGAATCACGTTTCCCTGCATTCCTTTAACCTTTCATGTAACATGATATTATTTTGATTTTCACTGTGAACCTAATTATTATCGTTGTGCAGATTATCATAATTATTGCTTTTCCAGGGAAATATGCTTTTTCCAAGTTCTCATCGAATCCATACATTTTCTTGAACATGAAAACCAATGTCGACTGAAACTGCAAATTTACCCTTTTCACTCCCAGTTGGGACTGATAACTCTCAACCAAATCTGTGTTTCAATTGTTAATCATTTTCAATTTCCTCAAGTTTTCTATTATCGCCATTCTATTATCAACTTATCCTTCACCTTACTCACCATGTCACTGAATACCTCAAGGGTCAACTATTCTTGGCCTGTATTAATAATAAATGCTTGGCTTTTTGCTTTTTTTGCTATTTTCCTTATTCTTCCATTTTTATTTTATTACATTTCCAATTCCCTGTTATCGTGATAATTGTTGGCTTTATCATGTGAAGTTAATTGTAAACAAACCAACTTTCGTTGCAATTTCAGAACAGAACTTTGTTCTCATATTAATTAATTGATGTTCAATTTAAAGATAATTACAGAATTTTCATGAACCGTAACAAATATGACATAATGTATTGCAGGAGGCATGCAGGGAGGTAAGCAGGGAATGATAAAATTCATTAGACATGAAAGCGTCCTTTGTGAAAATAGAAAGATTAAATTTCGAGGAAAAAACACTTTTTTCCATTTGAACATTTATTAATTTAACAGTTTGATTCTCAGTTGGTGATTGGAAATTTGCATGAAAGTGAAAGAAAAAATTCTGTAAAAGATTGCTGTCTATGGAACCAGGTGATATCACTTTGTTTAATTGCTTTTGGATAATGATAAGTCCAAATGAAGGTGAACATTTTAAGAGAGTAACATGAAAATGATGAAATAGTGTTCAGTTGTCAATGAATTGATTTTTATTGGTTTCAACATTAAGTGGAGAAAAAAAGAGTTTCTCAAAGAGCAATTGCAATATAAGTGCCTCAAGTTGTTTGAGGAAAAGGATTTCATTTCCTCTTTCTTTTTTTCTTCTTTCAGATCATCATGTATCACCAACCTGTGAATAGATTTGATCTTTTATAAATTTCCATTCATCCTGTAATCTGGCCTTTAAAGGTTACCATGAATGGAAAAAATCACCGAGAAAATCAGTAAACCACTGAAAAAAGGGAAACAACTTATGATAACAATGACCTTTGAATATTCAAAGATAGAAATCTTTTATTAGAACTAAATCAAACCTGAAATTTCTGTTCATTATCTGTTGATAAATCATGGAATATCAACAGAAGAGAATGGAAATTATCATGCAATTGGAGAAATTTTCTGTTAGTCAAATCAACAGTTATTCGTTGATATTCAGTGACTTCAGACTTTTTGATTCAGATTCTGCTTCTCAATTTGTGAATTCTGAGAAACTCAGTTTTTCTTTGCGAAAAATTTTAATCTTGAAATTAAAAACTGACTGAAGCTGAGTAAGATGAGCTGAAGATGAAAGTTTATCTTGGACAAAACGTGAATCATTATCATTTTTATTAATAAGAAAAGTTAGAGAACCAATTTTTTCTTCTTTTCATCAATTTTTTACTCTCTTTGCCATCTTGAGCCTGAACAAAACTGAAAAAATGAAATGTGAGTGAAAGCTTATTACGGGAAAAATGAGAATGATAAACTTGCAAGATGATAAAAGGCTTTCAAGAAATCTGGAGGAAAAGATGATTACAATGAAATGAAAAAATGAAAAAATTGAATTGATTGAAGAGAGAAAAGAAGAAACTTATTTGTAAAGAAGAGCTAAATATTGATTTAATTCAAACAACAAATTATCATTCCTTTAAATTGAGAAATAAAATTCAACTCTTTTCATTCCCAGCACCAAGCTTACCAGTTTCAACTGAATAACTTCTGTATGAATCCGTTTACACTTTCATTTGGCATTAAATAAACTTTATCCAAGAAATTTTGTAAACTCAGCAATTATCAAATTATTATAATATAATTTCATTGCACTTCTAAACAAGCTTATAATTATTTCACTCAGTTTATTATTAATTGCTTAGATTTAATGATAACAATTGCATTTGCACAAATATTGAATTACCAAAAGAAAGTGAAAACAATTTGATATTATAATTAAAGAGTAAAATTTATACAAAATGTTTATCATTTTGACAAAAGATGAGACACAAAAAAATGCATTCATTCATGAATTTGTCATCATAACATCTTTGGCCGATGAAACTGGAAAATAAATAGCGCAAGTAACTAGACGATCGTTGCGTTGATCAAACCCTCAAGTTGCTATCGAGGGCTTTGGAAAAGTAATTTGAACGAGCCGTTATGTGTTATGAGATTATTTAATCTTCCTTCATTTCCTGCATTCAATGTCTCAACCGTAGGGTTATGATTATGTCATTACATGCAAAATGTAAGATTGTCCATCTCGCCAGCCTGTGCAAAAGTCTCAGTAGTTACAAGATCAAAGTGAACAATGAATCGATGTTAAACTAATGAAATTATCTAGAAAAGCTTCGATTCAATAGCAAAGACAAGATTCCCTAATTGATAAAATATTAGCACAAATGCAAAATGCAGCAGTTTCAAGTCCAAAAGACATTTATATTTGTCTTTTTCAAAACTCTTCTCGTAACGCAGTAAGTGCATAATGTGAGCTTGTATCATGGGCTTGTAATCTGGCAAAGAAAATGTTTATTTTTCAATATTTCCCCAAGAGCATTCAGTTGCCACTGGATATGCACTTCTGCCTTCTTACAATAAACTCGTAATGCTAGAAAGCACTATCTTGATGACTGATGATTGAAAAGTCTCGACCATTAGTTCCGTAACTGATAGGATTTTACCTGATGGGATAGGATATATTTCCATATTTGAAGATGAATAAAAAACCAATTTGATCTAAGTTTGCGGGTAATGCAGTGCCAAGATCCTTAGTTGGTTATCTGGTTTTGCCAGTCTTATGGCAATGTTTGTTGTCCTGTTAGGAATAAAAGTCAAGCATTTGCAGTTCATGCCAAATGTGTACAAATACTAGTAACAATCTTTACCCCATAATTCCCAGTATAACTTATATACTTGATTTATTTTTATCACATTCAATGAACAAATAGAATCTAGAAAAAGGTGTTTAAGGAGTCAATTTTTTTCCATTGAAACAATCAACATTTACTGTAATAGTTTCATTGATGAAAGGTTTTTATCCAAAAGTTGCAATTTTACTCTTGAAAATGCTAGAGTTTAACCAAAAATAGATATTTTCCTTTCATGACTTTTTGCTTTGAAGCATTTTTTCTCCAGCTATTTTGGCTTTTGTTTCAATCCATTATATAACATTTGGCTTTTTTTTGTTTTGCGTTATCATAATAACAAAAAAACCAGAGAGCATAAAATAAGACGAAATGAAGATGATGAAGAGAAAAAAGTAGGAACAAGAAAAACTGAAGACTGAAAAAGATGCTTCAACAAACATTATTATGTGGCTTTGTCAGCAAGAAAAAAAAATAGTTGCAGCCAATTACCATTACCTTGTAATAGTGAGGCTCACATGAAAAGAGCCCAAATGATGATTATAAAGATGATGATGAGAAAGAATAAGATGCCGAGAAATGAATTGCAAAAATGATAATGATTACATGAGCAAGAGGAGAAAATATTTTCATTTCTCAAAATGTTAACCATCAACAGTTACAAAATACAATTTCAATTTTTATTGTTATTCTCATGTTTTCCTTCCCTGTGTTGGAGTAACAAGAGAAGCAGAAAAAAACGAGCAAAACTTATTACATTATTAATGGTTTGAAATGTGTTTGTTTTGCCTTTTGTTACAATTGAATTGATTGCAACTATTAGATCGTCTTAAGTAGCAATCAACTTGTTGATGAAACGTCCACAGTTAATAACTTTATTCACAATTGACATGAAACTTGAGAAAACATTTCCAACAGAATTTTCTTTTTTATCCAAAATTCTGTCCAAAGTCTTGCAGTTGACGATAACATTATTTGGTAAACTTGGACTTGTCTTTACAATTGATTTTGCCGTTATGATTGGTTCATGATTTTTTTTCTCTTCAACTTTTTTTCAGTCTTTTTCTTGTTCGAATCAAAAAAAGGTTCAACTTGAAAGATTATACAGAAATATCTGGGTTTTTGCAGTTCAATTGCTATCCAGATAAATAATCGTAGTTTTTTGCTGCTTCTCAAACTTTTCATTTTCTTGGCATTTCCATGATCAATACATGAACAAATCTGGGCTTTAACCAGTTCTAACTGAAGCTTTTTTGTTCGGGAAACGATATTGATTATGAAAATCTGTTGTTGTATCAATCAATAATGCACATACTTAAAATTTTGCTTGAATCTCTTTTTACTTTCCTTCTCGTCCAATTTGTTCATCATTTGAAGGGAAAACTTTTTTGTTTTAATGATAACGTTATTCAACAAAACTTCATGGCAACATAAAAATGTACATTTCAAATTGACTTTTACTTTAATCATTAAAATTGTAATCAATTTTCATTTCGTCTTAACCTTCATTTCATTTATGCTCAATCAACTGCAACTCAACATTTTCAAATATTAATTGCAACTCTTTTTCATTTTCATTGCATTAACTTGCAACATGCAATTGAGTGAAGAAAAGTTTCAAATTATTATCAGATAAAAGAGATAATTAATTTTCTTTCCGATTAATCACTTACTCCGATGAAAATGAATTTCAAACATTTCTCAGAAAAAAAACTTCGAAATAAACGAAAAATTCTCGATATCTACTTTGCCTGGTTCGATTTCAGTTTCAATTTTCATTCGAAGGAATTTTCACTGAGAATTTCGATAGAATCTTGAAAATTCTGAAAATTCACTCCCAGTGTTCATCTGATTTTCTGCGAATGTTTAAGGAAAATCATTTTCACTGTTGGAAAACTTTTCAACTTTCCATTCTCTCTGATTGTGTTCATGGAAAACAGATGAACAGAAAAAATGAATTTAATGGTTGATATGGAATGATTGTTAAATTGATTTTTGATGGTCAATTTGATTGAGCAGCCAATAGTTAGCCATTATACTTTGAGGGTCAAGGAATGGTTAAATGATTCAGATGCGACAGGGAAGGAGAATCACTCCCAGCCTGGAAATGCAGAGAAGCGAAACTAAGGAAAATCTGGAGCTTCTTCTGAGTAAATATAGCTGAACAAATGGAGAATATGATTACATTGATTCTTTTACTGTTGAATATAAAATGGAAACTGGGAGTGAAAATATATCACATGAAACTTGACTCTCATCTTTTTTTGCCTTTACTAATATCATAATTGCCAGTAAATAAGTTTATATAAAAAAGCTTTTTTTCTCATCTTTCATCAGAGAAATGGTTCAGACTGAGCTTGGATTGCACTATTAAAAAATCATTACATAAATGTCCAAAATGATTATGGATAGAGTAAATTTCCAGTCTATCTTTCATGATTATGATGTTATAAATAATTTTGTTCAGCTGATTGTTTCTTTTTCGTCTTCTCAAGTTAGTCGATAAATTAAGTTTTGCAACTTTTTTCTCTGGTAATAATATCGAGGGAATTTTGATGAGCATGGAAAACCATGAAGCTTGGAGTCTCTGCCGGTTGAGGAAAAGTTTCATCAGAGGTTCTTTGATGGATATCTTGTGAATGAATATCGTGAGAAATATTAACAAGTTGGAAAACAAAGATTCCTATCAACATTATTTATTGTTATTGTTGGCAAAATGTTTGTATTAACTTGAGATGGTTAATGAGGTATACTTATCATTGCTGCATAAGTTTATATATTTTAAATATGAATGAACAAAAATGAATTTTATTGCTCTTCTTTCAAGAGTATCTTTCATTTTTACAGACTTTTTTTGGGCTCTCTTTCAACCAAAACATTGCAATGTTAGACTGTGATGAATATCATGTAAATTATGATGCTGTTGATTGTGTTGAGAGATAAGAGTTTAAATCAGATGAAACCGATTAATTTATGGCATGAGTAAATGCAATTATGAAAATGAAATGTGAAAAATGAATGGAGAAAAGCGTTATTCGGTAATCAGATGAATAATGCTTCGATAGAACAGGAATTTTAAATCACTATTCATTTGCAAAAGGAACTCATTTGTAAGCTACAGCGATCATCGAAAGTCTGCTTTTCTGATGTTCTTTGCTCCTCCTGATTAGCATGATCATGCACGAATTTACTCAGTGCAAATGATTGCCATTGCCATAAGAGTATTTGCAGAAAGGTGGAACAGCAAGTCATTCGCTTGAACAGGGTTCTAAGCATTTTGTATGCATAATCGTTCGTCTTTAGCAACATGCAGATCAATTGAGATATTCGTGTTTCTCAATAACAGCATTCCATTATAAAGATGGTAAAATGTTCCTTAACTTTGCTCAAAAAGAGAACTAAACTACAGAATACTCGACAATTGTCCCAGAAAATCTGATGAAACGTTCGTGGCAGAGCAACTGCAAAGGTTCTTGTCAGTTCTGTTTTATATCAATACAGATCGATCAACATCTACTGAAAGTTGCTTACAAGTTTCAGTCATTGCTTCGGATGCATTGGGAATCCTTTAGAAAAGTGCGATTCTGCAACAATATCAAACATTTATGCTAACCATTCATTGTTTCAATGTTAGAAAACTATTCTCGAAAGTTGTTGTGTTGAGTTCGGATCATAATATGAAATGGTTTCGAGTTTCTTTTGATAAATGAATGATCAACAAAATGCATTCCAATTCCAATTGATGTTTAAAGTGATTATTTCACTGCAACCGATTGTATTTTTAGCTTTGAAAAATTATGCTCATGATGTTTATTTACATCAAAATTACTGCCAACACTGATCTGCTTTTATTTTGAAAATAACCTTCTGTTAATACCTTTGATAAAGCCAATTCTCTCTCCATTTTATTCCTAAAACCCGTAAAAACTTTGACTTTAATGAGTTTAACAGCAATAATGATTGATTGGAAATTTCAAAATTTCAAGCGCTTAATCCATTTTCTCTCTCATTTCATCATGTTCTTCATCCTTACTTTCAATGTAAACTGTCTTCTTCTCTCACCTTCAATAATCTCTTTCCCATTATAACTCAATATTTAGTACATAAATCGAGTGTTAATTTTACACTTTGATAAGCAGCCTTTGATTGTATAAGAATGAATATTGTCAATTGAAGGGAAGGAAAGCAAATTGATTGAATATAAAGCAATAAAAATTTCAATGTTGGTCTAAAGAGGGAGAAAAGTTCAACTTGGAACTTTATTGCACTTTCATGAAGAAGAAAAGATAATTTTGAATAATTTTGTTTGACTTGCGGTTCTCATTTTTGTCATTATCAAGGTAAAAACATGGGAGAAGAGGCAAAGTAAAGCATCTTGACAACAATGAAAGAGATACATTTATTCATATGCCATTTATAAATGGTAAAATGCTGCCAATGGAACAATGAAATCGAGAAAAAGTCTCAACTTTTCATAATTATCATGACAAAGGTGAGACAAGCATTTTCAAGGATTGACATTCAATTATCTAAAATAGTTTCCAATGTAAATATCTTGGGAAGAAGATGAAAAGATGGAGAAAAATTAGTTTATCCAAAGACTCGAATGAACATTATTCTCGTTTTACTTGTGACTTATTGATGATAATCATTATAATGATGATCATTTTCATCAATCGTTATTAACTTTTCGCTATAAGATGTTATTCAATAACTCATCTAATGACGAATTGAACATTAATTTTACTTTTTCTTCTTCTGTTTACCTTTTAATCTTGCCATTCTATTCCTGCCATTATTGTCCGATTTCAACGTTACTCTGACCCTCATCATCATTAAGATGATCATTATCGTTGATCCATTCCATGACTATTCCAAGCTCAGTAATGTTGAAACAATTAACCTTTTTTTGTTTCTTTTTTTCCATGATTGTCTTCTCGTTTTTCAATGCATAACATTTCATTGTTAACACGAAAAGATGAACATTAACTATCGTTATTAGTTTTGAAACTTGGACAAGCTTGGATAATAATTGAGCTAAACTGAGCAATGTAATTATGGAAGATGGCAAAAGATGCATTCATTACTAATAATATTGACCTTCTCATGTTTATCATTCTCTGGATTCTCATGAATTTATCTCATTATTAGACACTTATCGATAAGTAGTAGGAGTTGATCATCAATATTGATGTTTTACAAAAGTTACCTTTTCTCATTAGAATCGGAATGTTGGAGTTGCTCTTCGAATAAACAGCTTTCGACTTTGCAGAGAAAAATTTGCCAACTCAAATATGAATATGCACTTCGATCATTCGATTCATTTTGTTCCTTGTTATAACAATGTAAATGCAAGTTCTTATTGATCGAAATTGTGACGAACTTCCTGATAAAACTTGGAGAATTTGGAATTTAATGTTCTCTAAATTGAATTCTGAACTAATTCATCAAATGCTTTGTCCTTTAATAGCTCACAGTTTCTGTTACCTTTTTCACCTCAACATGTTTATAACCTTTTTATAACACTTGACTTTTTATTGCATCAATAATGTTACATTTTTTGATTAACTATTTAAGTTGCGTCTAGAGAGGAATAACATAAGTAATGAAAAATTAATAAATTGTTGCATTATTCAACCATCAAATTACGTTAATGGTTAGAGTTTTATTGAGATTTTGGGTGATAAAGTTTGATATTCAAATGCATTTCATTAACAGTGAATTTGTAACATAAACATTTACTCGAGTCGAGAAATTGATTGGCACAAGGAAAGAAAATTGTTCAACTTTCTTTTGACTCGCCATGCAATTATTCAACTGTTCAATCATGTAAATGTGTAAATGAGAAGCGAAAAAATGAACTAAATTTTTGAGCCAATAGTTGATGTTGAACAGCTTGAAATGGTAAACAAAAGTTTCATGTTTACTCTGATCCAACCAAGTGTTATCCTTCAAATGTTTCATTTTCAGTTCAAGATTCATTTCTCGATGATCTATTGATGGCGAAAAGATTTGCATTCAGATTCATCCGCCTACAAATCTAATTGCATTTCAATTCAAGCGAAATGGACATTTGCGTTTCGATTAAGCAAAAAAGTTCTGTAAAGTTGAACATCAAAAAAACATGAGAAAAATGGAAAAGAATGAAAATATTTTCGAAAAATGTTGAAACAAGAAAAGCGTAAACTACAAGACAAACATTTAACTCTCTGTTTTACATGTTATTGAATTTTTGTTGCAGCAAATACAGAGTTCTGAGAAAGTGCATCAATAGACTGAACCATGAATTTTTTGTCTTTTATTCGCTAAATGATAATTTTTCCTTTTTTTGTCTCTCCCCTGCATTTTGTTCCATCAACCTGAGTACAAGAATATGAAAAGGGAGGAACAAGAGAAGAGAGAAAAAAAAGTTTGACAGAATTTTTGCTCGCTTTCCATTTCTATTCTGAATATCAAGTGCTCATGGAAGAGGAAAGGAAAAGCTAGCATCCTGTGACTTATTTATTGCATTTCAAGTGTATCATCATGGTCATGTTTCACAGTGAGTCGAAAAATGTTGAACAGTATCTGCTTCTGAATCCATCTGTGAAAAAGGGAAAAGAAAAGAGAGAAAAAAAAGAAACGAAGACAAAAAATGAAAATGAATTCTAAATAATATGAATGTTAAACTCATTGAGATGATAACATCATTGGAACATCATGAAGCTTCAGAATGATAATGATGATTGCATGACTGATCTAAGGGAATTGAAAGGAATAATCAAGAGAGAAAAAAGAACAAAAAAGAATCTCAATTTGGAATAATTTCCAACAAAAGTAGTAAATCGATGTGTTTTTTGTTTAAAATGAAATCTTTATTGATACATTATTATTGCTGTTTGTGGTTCAATCACTTTACACTTTTCAACATTTGGGAAATATTTCATTGGAATCATGAGAATACGATTAATGTTAATGTCCATTTAATCATGTTAATGTTGACTGACTATTTATAAGCGAGTGGCCTTTACTTTTATAAGGGCAATCAGGCCAACATCAACATTTCAATTTTATGCTCATTTATTGGTTTTGTACATCAAATGCTTTACTTCATTTCAGTGTTTACTCATTTTCTGTGTTTGCATTAGGTAATGGCTTTGACTGTGGTTTCTGTTGAGGATCAACTTTTTCCGCTTCACATGATAAAAATTGACCAAAAGATTCATTCACTCTGTCAGTTGATCTACTGAACAACTGTTGATCATGAAATTGTGAACCTAAAAGTTGAAAACAGAATCGAATTATTTGTTTCGTTTGTAGCGAAAATATTGTTAGAAACTTGAATTCTGTCAAGATTTATGATTTAAATGAAATTGTTTGAGGATTTAAATGCAAATACAAGATTTTTGATCGATAGAAGTTTGAAGAAGTTTTAGAAAAGTTTGAAAGTTTCATTGAAATGATAATCTTGGGAAGTGATGAGTCTCTTTAATGCACAATTCTTGTAGACTTTGGTTTTAATCTTTTCATCGCAATTTCGCTACTAATCAATCAAAGTTGGAGCTTCTTTTCACATGAAAATCCATGTTTCACTTGAATGGATCAAACTACTAAAGAGTGAAAAGATTTTCCGTCAAAACAAAAGGATAAGAACGTGTTTCATGAGCAAAGTTTAACCTCAACTTTGGACTCATTATTCTCTCGATTCAAGGTAAAAGAGTGTATTAATTATTCAGTTGAAATTTCCAAATTAGTGAAGCAATAAATTGTGATATGTGAATGAATTGAAGCAGAATTTTTCTTTTGTCGAAAAAAAGATTTATTGATTTATTCGAATATGTTCGTTCTTTTCATTCTTTCTCTTGCAAATGGAAGTTTTGTTGGAAAGGAAATTGAATAAAAACAGTTTTCTTGAAAGTTTTCACCTTTGCTTGCTCAGAATGCTGGTCAAAAGTGTTTATAAACGGATTGGAGTTGTTTTAATGAGCTAATTGATAACAATGATCTTGATTGGATATTGAATGTTGAACGGAGTCTTTGGGAAAGGTTTCCTCAACTATTTTTGGTCATTTTGATTGCCAGAAGGAAATGTTTCTTGTTCATCTTTTCTGACCAAATTTTCACTTCGATTAGTTTCAATTTAGCCTTTTTTGTTTTCCCCAACAAAATCAAATAATAATAAATATCTCTAAATTACTGTTCGCTGTTGCTGTATTAATGCTGGAAGGTCTTTTGGGTTGATGACTTTGATGGGAAAGTAATGTTATAAATTGTGATTGGATGCTTTTTAACGCTGCAAATATGAAAGAGAAGATGACAAGAATGGAAGAAAAGATAATGATGATTAAGACGATGAACCAAAATTAGAGGATAACAAACGACAGAACTTGCAATTCGAACCTTTTATTTTCTGAAAGTTGCCTTTTCCTCATTTCACCTTTCATTATTAATCTTACCAAAAATGAAAGTCGCACTAAAAGTTAAGTCCAACGAATTCATGAATCAAGAATCTTATAAACGAAGAATTCGAACGATTGCAACCGAAAGCGAATAAACTCTTTCGAAGTCGATAAAAGCCAAAAAATGTTCTTATTCAGAGTTATGCAATTGAATCAACAAATGGAATTGATTTTCTCAGAATGCTGAAGAATTTCAATATTTTTCTTGAACGAACGAAGCAATAACTTGTGAACAGAAACATGATTATCTGAAGTTGTGTTTCATTTGCTTCATTAATGTAAAAAAGGTAAAAATCGATAAATTACTTTTCTCAGGAAAGTTCAAGTAAAAGTATCATCTTTGATTGCCTCACAAATGGATTATCTTGGATTTGATTCAGCCAATTAAATGGGAATCAAATTAAATCCAAGATTCTATTCTTTGAGTAAGCTCTTTATTCAGTTAACCAACACAATTGCAATAAACTTTGCATCTGAGATTAACCCAGAAATCTTGAGTTATCCTCATCGATGAACAATTTGTTTCATCAAAATTTCAATATAAACTAATCATTTGATCAGACTATTGATGAAAAAAGTCATTTCCATCATTTGACGAAAACATAAAAAAAAGACTAATTTACATTCCATCGTGATTAGATCACATGGAACAATCATGGACTTTATCGATTTGCAATTTTACATGTAACTTCATTATTTCACCATTTCAGTTGTTATCAATTTATCCTTTAGCAAATTGAGATTTGTTAATGGTTTTGACTTATATTTCATGAGGAAAATGATACAAATTAAACATTTGTCTAACGCACTCCCAGCAAATCCCAGTTAAGGTGAACAGTCAAGATTCATGGATACACTTGAATCCTTATTTATTATTGCTTATTCATTTATTTTTGGATCACTTTTTTTCTTCTTCTTCTCTCCTTTCCTCATGTTCGCCTTTTCATGTTGCTTTATTAGCTGTCAACGAGATTGAAGGATAGGAAAATAAATGTTTACCTCTTTTCATTTCATTGTTCAATTGTTCCGGATCATCATCATGATGGGTTAAAATGGTGTGAACTCAATAAATAATTGGCTGGCGAAGAAGAAAAAAGTTTCACCATTTAATGTTCACAAACGATTTAATGGTGATTTAAATGATCAATGAGTGAGCCAAAAAATTTGATCCAATTTAACGACAATTCAGATTTAATTTCAACAGATTCTCGAATCATGACAAGAATCACAAGAACCTTGAAAATTCCAACATTTTCTTGTAAAGTTTGTTTCTTTTTCGTTTCACAGATTAATATCTTTTCTGGTCGCTAAATGAACATTTATTATCGCAATTATTATCAATCATTTTTAGCTTTAAAACTTTTGTCTAGTCAAAACAATGTACAAAAGCGATTCAAAAGTTGACCTTAAATTGTTTCAAAAGTTGCTCCAAGTTGGAATGCTAGGAAATGAGTTTGAATAGAATGATGAAAAATGATTAAAATGAAGATTCACTTTTGTTCACTTGTCCCATTGTCTTGCAAGTTGGAGCAACTTTTATGTTCACCAAATTACCTCAATTCACTCCCAGTACTTTATCACTGCTTATTCACTTCTAATTAGTGACCAGACAATCCTGACATTTTCAGAGTTCTTTCAAGATTTTCTGTAATGAGCAAAGATGAGGCAGACAAAAAATGAGGTTAAACCCACCTTTCAATTGTTGGAACAGTTCGAGTCGAACCAAAACTTTTGTCGATTGGCAATCAGCTAAACTTGTAATATCATGAATCAAACATTTAACCTCAATAAAAGCAAAGTTACTTTAAATATTGGCATAACATGGATTCACCTTGAATACATAATTGTGACTTTGCTTAATGAAATGTTTTACATAAAATGATAACTTTACTCACTTAATTAATCATTATTATGATGAACACATTTACTGTTAACTATTTAGCCAAAATGATGCAAAATAACTCAATGAGCCATTAAACTTTAATGATCAATTTGGTAACCCAAAATTTTCATCCATTTTCACTGTGAAAAGATCTGTCAAGATTAACTGTTTACCGAGCAATTCATCATAATTGGTTTCCATCGAAGGTTGATTATCGCAATTTTGCTAATCATGTAAAGAAACAATTTATGAAACGTATTTCCATGAAAAGTCATTTTTCTGTCAATCGAAAGTTTCCAACTTGTAATAGTCAAACAGGTAAAACTGAAATTCGATCATCAAAAGGTCCTAATCCTTTTCGATTCAAAAATCTATCAAGTTTTGGTTCAATGAGCAAAGAGATTAATTATTGTAACTTTAATTGTGATGTGTAACGAAACTCTTTGAGGCCAATCTTTTTCGCTGTTAGTTTGCTTTTTAAAGGCACGTTACTTGGAGAATCAGGAATCGTGATTGAGATGGAATTGCATTCACACAAAGCTGACCTAAATTGTAAATCTATTTAATTGTCGACAATTTAAACAGTAATGCTCTTAAGTATTATCCTGAATACCTTTTCTAGTTGGAGTGATTAAGGAAGGAAAAAGC
The DNA here is from genome assembly GCF_039701765.1 of Tetranychus urticae. Taxonomy (NCBI): domain Eukaryota; kingdom Metazoa; phylum Arthropoda; class Arachnida; order Trombidiformes; family Tetranychidae; genus Tetranychus; species Tetranychus urticae. Next base: position 13,589,661 of record NC_142958.1, on the reverse strand, counting down.
GAAAGAGAAACAATTAAGAATCAAAATCTCTTTTAATCTAGATCATTAAACAAAGAAGCCAATAGAAAAGGTTTTAACTTGAATTGATCTGTTGAGCAGAAACAAGATGATAAACCATTGGCTACGAACAAAAAGCACAAATAAATAACATTTACCAATGTTTAGATGTACTTTGGATTAGAACCAATTCAACCTTAATATCGGTTAGATGAATAACTGAATCCACATTGAAAGTGAAACCACAATTTCTGGTCTCTCAGTTAACATCAAACATTTAAACAAAGAGAAGCGTTTAAAATTCGAGTTTAGGTTGAGATTGAAATTGACAGTGAATCTGGTTAAGAAACTGCAACAGTGAAAGAAAAAGTTTCATTGCAATTGACTTGCAGTGAACTATCTGTTTCTCCTGAAATCATCTTTCATCGATCATTTCAGTCACATTCATTTCTCTCCTCAAATCAAGTTAAAAATGTAAAGTCAATGGTTCAACTTTGGAATAGAAAAGTTTCTCTTTTTGTCTCCACCAAAGTGAAGGTAAATATTTTTTCAAAGTTACGTTGTTGCCATGATTCTCATCACACTCTGATCATTCCAAGTTACTCTTCTCATCCTTCATCATCATCATTATTGCTATTATTATTATTCTTTCATTTTTTTGGCTTTTCTCACAGTTGAACCTCACACTCCATGTGAAACTTGTAATAAGAAAAATATTTTCTCCTTTTTCATTCTCTCAGTTTATCAAGTAAACAAGACCTGTGAGCATTGATTTTATTGATTTTATGTATTAACTTGAAAGTAAAGAGTAAAAACCAAGGAAACTTTGGATATCCACATTTTGCCTTGTTTCATTACAAACACTTTCGAGTGTGAAATGGATCAACGAAAAAGGCAAAAAAGGTTAAACTTTTGTGTCCTTTCAGTGAAACTCAAGCTGTCTGTTCGTTAACTTTGATAATTCGTAAACATGTTGACATGCAGGATAACAATTGAACATTGAACATTTTTAATTTTCCTCTTTTCTTCATCAATATGCCTTTCGATCAATTTCAAGTGTTGAAATTTTCCAAACTTGAAAACTTTTCTCTTCTCTCTTCACTATTCTTGCCAAAGTCTCGCTCAATGCTGAACTTTCGTTGTGATTTCGTTTGATCCCAGTTACTTGTTTAACCCTGTAATTAGCTATTCTCATCTGGTTCAGCTTCTCGATTGATGAGTAATTGTAAATTAGTAAACATCATTACCGTCAATAAACTCACTCGATTGCTTTCAGAAATGGAAGCTCAATGAAACGTGAAAAGACAGATTCCTTAGCCAGGAGTAAACCTTTATCATGCTATAATAGCCATTGTTTCAATTATCGATATAACCAATTGTTTCTCTTGCCTTATTAAACTCAACAATCAAAGTCACAATTCAAATCAAGTTCATCATTAGATTAAGGTTCATTATTCAGTTATTAAACTTTAACATTTTCAACTCGAGACTTGAACCTTAGGATGAACTTAGCTCTTAATTGTTCATTAATTAAACTTATCACTCAATCCCAGCAATTTTACCTTCCAAACTATTTAGTTACATAAACTTGGTTCAACATTCATTTAGAGCCTGGATTGAGAAAATGGAAAGACAAAGAAAAGGTGAAAACATTGTTCAGGCAATCTTGAAACCTTTCGCAATTTCAATTAAAATCACTTGAATGAGTTTGAATTAACTCGTGAATTGTGGTAATTAAAAGGAGACTTAATGAAGTCAACTTTTCGATTCATTTTTTATTTACATTTTTCACTCAATTTTAGAGGCAAACACTTGAGAAAGATTTCATATTTTATTTCAAAGAAAAGCAACTTTGTGAACATTTTGAAATTCATGGAGAAATTGCGTTTAATCTCTTTACATGATCTTATAATTAACGGGAAATCTCATAAACTCTTGACTTGATTTGTTTCCATCAACTTTAATCATTGATAAGTTTCAAATTTCCTAACTCTGTTGAGTACTAAACTCGGAAGGATTAAACTTGTAAAGAAGATGAACAAAAGTGTAAACCAAAGTGAAAACAATTTAACATGATTTCACTGTTGAACCAGTGAAACTTTTCAGTTAATCCAACTTAAATCAGTTAATGTTGAATGAAAGATGAGAAATGATTTTCAACTTTTTCTTCATTTCTTTTTCCTAATTGTTTCAACTTGAGACTTTTCAGGGAAACCCTTTGATCGAAAGAAGACAATCATTTTGTCGTTTCATTCCAATAAGCTATTATTAACTTAAATCTGATTCGATATCAAATTAACCTTAACAATTGTCGTGATGTTAACCGTGAAATGAACAGGTAAAGATGAAAAGAAGGTTGATTGGAAAGAAGAAGATGAACAAGATTGAAATGTAAAGATTCAATTGATGACCCAATCTTATTCAATTAGAATGATTTTGAGAGTTTTCTTTTTCTTTTCTATTCTTTTAATGAACCAGAATATTGAGGAATGATGATGAATTGAGTCATTTAGATTTTCCAAGCTTTTCGAGAAAAGAAACTGTTTTTTTCTCTTCTTCAAGAATTGACTAATAATGAGGTTGAACATGAACAAAGCTCGAGTTGTTGATTGAGCCAATTGATGTGCAAAAAGCCAATCCCAGGTTCAATGGTAAATGAGTTTCAAATTGGATTCTGTTATAATTACAATTTTCTTTCCATGTCAACTTGCGAATTAAATTTAAACACTTTTCCCTCAATTTTACAATCGATCAAATAATTTCATTCATCCCTTGCTTTTCCGTCATTTTCATCATCTTGCAGTTTCTAAATTGGATGAGAGTGTTTGTGTTAATTAATCAAAAATAATGAAAAAAAGAGAGAGAGAGATGAATGAAAATGAATCACAAGTTGACATGAACAAATAATGAGTTTATGAAATGATGGGTTCAATGTTGAACCTTATTCAACGGTAAAACATGGGATGCAAGTGGCAAACTGATAATAGATTAAAGCTAATGAGACATCAAATTGCGAGGATTGTTCGCATTCATAGTTTCCTCTTTTCATGGATAAAAATATTCATCGATCGATCATCGAGTAACATTGTTAGACATTGTTAGACCTTACATTTGGTAAACAAGATGATTAACTGATTAATCAAAATTTCCACTCTAATCATGTTCCATTTTCATAATTATTGTTCCTCTAAAACATTTTAAAACAAATTATCTCTTCTCATGTTTACCAAGCTTCTGGTGAGTGTCAATTTTGATGTGCGATTATCGTTCAACAACTTGAAGCAACTTTAAGGTTTTGTTTTTCATCTTTTCTCGTTTTAATTGATTCAAATTAAAAATTTGTTCACTCAATTAGCGGTTCATTAATAATGAAATGTTTAGAACTATTTGACTTGAGTTTATCTTGATATGTTAATGTCTGGGAATGGAAATTTTCTCAATGCTTATGAACACAATTAGAACTCAAATGAAAACTAAATCTCGACTCTGGTGACTTATGATTCGTTTTATTGCTCATCATTTAAATAATAATTTCTCTCGTTTTTGCAGATTCTTCAGATCTTGGCTTCATTGCGCAGTTCAACTAAAACTTTGGTCAAATGATCCAATAATCTTTGCTAAATAATTTCATCATTTGGTACAAATTAGGAATCGAAATTGCATTGTTCAATCGAGGTGAGTAAACTTAGAATAAAAGTGACAAGAACGAGAGAAATGTTGAGAAATTATTCCACGATTTATGGCATCGACTAAAAGAGTTACAATTCGGTCTAACTGCGAAATGGACTGAATTTTCGCTCAAATTTGGAATTTTCTTTACAAGTTCAAGTTAGTTGAAAATTATCACCGAATCGAATGAAAGAATAATATTTTTTGGATTTTCTGAAGTATCTTTACCTCGCAAATGAATCCAATGAAACTTGACCATGAAAGCAAACAACTTCAATAGTTTGACAGAAAATAAGATTATAATCGAATGCTCAGTGAAACGACTTAGAATTTATTTAAAAGTGCAATTTTCCTTCGGAACTCGCACCAAATTCTGGGTCAACTGACTTTCGTTTTCAACTAACTTTAGTTGAAATGAACAGTTGGTGAAATGATCATGAAATGTGCGCTTATAAAAACAAATGAAATGATATTGAATGGAAAATCGTATGAAATTGAAATCAATTTTGTGCTCAATTCTGCAAATAATTAACATTGCCTGAGGTTGCTTGTTTACCGATGGTTCAATAAATTTTGAAGCATTTTCAATCAAACTAAATCTACTTGTGCAAACAAAAATGAAAATTATAAATACTTGTGCATGAGAAGGTAAAAGAAGAGGAAAGACTTGAAATGCTTTTCCCATTGAGTATCAATGAGTAAATCAATTTTTGCTCAACTAAATTGAATAAGTTTGATTTCAAATTGAGTTGCAAGGTGAACACAAGGAAAACAAAAACATGGTAAATGAAAGACACAAATGTATTAAATGAACTGATGAAGAGAAATTCATTGTCAGCCTGTTGTCACTAAATGTTGTGCACCAACATATGATAGTTCAAGTATAGTTCAATTGGTTTACATTTTGTTTTTCATCTTCTTCTCATCGTCTTCATCTTTCCCTTTCATCATCAACTTTGTCACTCAAAGGGAATTGAGCATTTCTTGGAACAGATTATTGAATCTTTTTTTCTCTTCTTCTTCTTTCTTTTGTTTCTTCTGGTTCCATTTCAACATTTTACTTCTTGTTCAGATAATTTCAATTGATTAAATTAAGAGCAAAGAAGAAAAGAGAAACTTGTTTTATTGATTGGAATTTAAATTTCAACTTGAATAAGTTTAGCTTAAGTTTGAAAACTATCAACTCGAAATGAGTTTAAAATTGAGAAAAGAAGCAAAAAAGTTTCAACATTTCAATCGACTTTTCGTAACAATTGTTTCTAATTATACAAATTGTTGGCTCATTTTTGCTGCTTCCATTGATTAATGTTCCATTGCTCAGTTCAATTGGAATTGCATGTAAATTGTTTCAACATTTACAGGGAATGATGAATAATATACTCGAGAAGTTTATCATTTCCAGTTTTAGTCTCGACTCTAATCGATCCTTGTGAAGGGATAAACTCATGTTGAAGATGAAGTCTAATTTCATGAAATCTCTTCAACAATCAAAACAGTTTTCTGTAAATGAATTTCAAGTTTTCTGATTAACTGTTTGTCGATTATTTTTCATGTAAATTTCATGGCATCAGGGTTAATATGGAAATAGGTCAACTGTGAAATGCACTAATTAACAGAATGTTGGTTGGAGAGAAAATGGAATTTTTCATTTTCTTTAGTTTACATTGTTTTTCATGATAATTTGATTTTTGATTGAAATTTGTTTTTCCATGTTCATCATTTCACGGTCAGTTATTGAACCTTTTTTCATGGTCATTTCGTGTTTTCCATTCAACTTGATATATTGAAAGGAATGTTTGAATGAAACAGATGAAAATGACAAGTTTACCTTCTGTGTTTGTGTGTGTTTGTTGAAGGATGAAAACCTTGAAAGGTCAAAAGCCAAATGTTAAGAGAATGGTTCGATATTGAAATTGAACCAAAGGTCAGTTGTTATTCATGTTAATTGGGCGACAATTGTGACAACACTTGGTAAACACTTTCATGTAATTTCTTGCTGTGTTTCTGCTAAGTATAATACTTAAGCTTTAGTCAAGAGGAATGTTTATCGAGGACAAAAAGGCGAGAAGAGTTGATTCCATGGAAAAGGTTGAGAATGAAGATGAATCCTGATGAGGATAATTATGATGCTGATGGTGATGATGGTGAGGATGGCAAGGCTGCTGGGTAAAAGTTTGATTTAATCAACTAAACATGGGAAACCGGAATGGGAAATGAATGTTGTTCAATGTTTGATTAAACCGGTAAAAACTGTGCAACACTGAGGAAGACTGAAAACTGAATAGGATGAACCAAGTGAAGGTAAATGTATTAATAACTTTTTATTTGCCATTTCAATCAAATGTTGCCAAGTAAATTGGTTAACATGAAATGTTTAGTTATTTTTGCATCAAAATCATCTTTTCCCTGCTTCACTCGATTCCTCGATTAATCAAGACTCAATCATGTGCATCTAAAAAGATACAACCTGTATTGATTTGCATCGTTTATTTCCCTTCCCTTCTCCATCAGTCTCTTCTGCTCAACAAATATTGAAATTTATTTACTTTTTTTCTAAGAATCAAGTCTTTCATCTTGTCTAAGCACTCTCTTCAATCGTTGAATGTCTGTTCATTCTGACGAAAGAAAGAGCTCATTAAACGCGAACTCGGTATAAGATGATTCAAGAGAAAATTTTGATTTATAAAATTCTCAAGGTTATCAGAAGCATTTCTTAAATTGACCTTGACTTACGAGGTCATTTAGAAGACACAGAAAAACAGTATTCGCAAAGTTTTAACATTTTGGCAATTTTCTTTTTACCTTCGCAATTGCCGCAAAATCTCATTTTCGCATCGATTAAATTTACTGAAAAATTCAAGTTGATTGGAATAACGATTTTCATTATTCAATATTTAAAGATTCATTGATAGATAGAAATGAAAGATAACTTTGAAAATTGTTTTCTCTCCAAAAGCATGGAAACAAATGGACGATCTGTACTTTTTTACACTTAATTTTAGCTGCTTTGATCTACTATCTAATCAATTTTATAAATGAAGGTGGAAAGTGTTGGTGTGAGTTACGATATAATTTTCAAGTTTGTCAACATCAATTAATCATTTAAAAAACTTAATGAACCACAAATTAAATAATAGTCTCTCAATTGAGCGGACAATTTGAGAGAGTTGGACAAGAAACGCTGCTCAAAGTAATAACAATGATAATCCTTCTTCTTGTGATAACAGCTCATAATGTTCAACATCAGGGAGTGAGAGAGAAAAAAAAGTGAAAGAAGAAGAAGAAATGAAATCAATTAACTTGACAAGCATTTATTAATTATAAAAGCAACGATGGACCATTCATCAATAGTTAATTGGCTTGACCTTCAAACTTGACCCTTGGCGTTGGTGTATAGCTGTTAATCACTTGACTTGATGCAAAATGAAAGTGATAAGAGTTGGTCAGCTCTTGTGACCCTCTTCAACTGAGAGAAGGCGAGATTTTTACTCAAAATTTCAAGTCAATTATTCATCATTGCCATGATAATGATTTATCAATAAAGAAAGCAAATTAGTTGAGTTTTTAAGGTTAATCAATGAAACGTTGAACTGGAGCTTCAACTACTGGAACTTGCATGAATCTCGAATGAATCTCGAATGATGCAGTTTTATGATTGATGATCATGTCGATGATTATGTTGTTGTTGATGATGATCATGGTAAAGATGAGCAAGCAAAAATGATTCAGTGAAAGGTTCACTGAAAACTGGAATCGACGAAAGGATTGAGGAATGATAATCTTGGTTGTGTTTATCATTCCCAGTAAATCATGATTATCTTAATGACAACTTTCGTTGGTAAAAGTTGAACTGCTTTTGCCAATCGTTTCATTAAAATCTTTGCTCTTCTGGTTCAACCCTTTTCCTCCCTGTTTTATCCATTGGATATGATTCATGAAATTTTCACAGCCAAAGGTCATGCTTTCGATGAATTTCTATAGACGAATATTTATTTTAGCATTTGTTTAGTAACCATTGATTGCGTGGTTTTTTATTTTCTCAGTCAATCTATTTTTTCTTTCATTCCCTGGTTCATCCGATAATCGAAAATTTTTTTCAGTCTCTTCTTTAGGTAAATTTGTATTAATGATGAACCAAGTGAAAGTTGAGCCTTTCCATGTTTGCTTCAGGTTATCAAATTGATTAACTCGCATTCATAATTGAACCTTTTTGCATCTTCAGCCTGCTGGTTCAACGGTTAATTATCAATATCTAATGAAACAAGAATATTAATTTTTAATCCTTTTCAATATTGGTTTAGTCCTCTTGACGAGTCTATCCAGCATTTTCAGTCTCTACCTGTGTTTGTTTCAGGTAAATAAATGATAAATAATTGAACAGAGTAAATCATATTATTGATGTATTAATATTAAAATATTGGCATGTTGCTTCATTTGAATCCATTTCATTTTATATTTTGCAAAATGTTTACCGAAAATGTTAAATGTTTCAAGAATGAACTTTTTACCCTCAAACTCATCTGTATGCTATCGATGAAATTGAATGATTTCAATTCAATTTGATAACTCAATATTTCATACTTGAAAAGTTATTTTCATAAATGTAAAAAACTTTAAATTCAACTGGTTTAGATTAGGTTAGAGTAGGTTAGATTAGATTTGCTTTGATTTGATTTTTAAAAATCAAATCGATTTTCATAAATAATCGATTGATAGATTCAATCGATTAAATTAAGCAAAAATCTGTATCATCTCGATTATTAATCGATTTTTAATCTGTTAAAGCAACATCAGTCGTCTGAAAGCTCGATTAATATCGGTTAAGGATCGATTAATTTATTGGTAAATCGAATTGATTAAAAATCGAATAGGCTCGATTTTTTAATTATAAATTTTGATAGATTGTTTTTTTGCAAAGCTCAATCAATTCAGTGTCACAAGCCAAGTGTACGTAATGTGAGGCACGGAAGTTTCTGCATGAACTTTATCTCATGACTATAACATGGGAATTGAAATTGAATGGAAAACTAAATTTAATCAAAATTGAAAAGCTTGCATTGTAATTGACTGATTGAGCAATCCCTGAAGAGTAATTTGCTCGCATTTTCATTTTACATGAAATACCTGTTGGAACAATCATTCATCATGATAGAGGAAAAAAAAGTCAAATCTATCGGGCATGAATGAAAATTAAGTGTTGAAAAAAAAGAGAAAAGTGTTGACAATTTCAAAGGTTAACAATTGCTAATGAATTTTTAATTTATCCTGCAATTCAATTGAAACTTTTCAAATGTAGCCATCCAAATGGATAAAACAATTGAACAAAAAAAGTAAAGTTGAAACGAGTGTACAAAAAATATGCAAAAAAACGCAAAACAACAGTTTTACAATGTAATTGAGTGATTCGCTTTTGTTTCAAGCTAATTGATTATTGTTTCCCAGGGAAGTAGTTAAATTACATTTCCAGAGATGAGCGTGATATTGATGATGATAGAGGCCAGAGTAAGAGTAGAGACAAAAAAAGATGTCAAATAAGGAGAAGAAGAAGAAAAAGATTCTTGTCAGTTGAATGTTATCAGGGTGAATGTTGATGAAATTAATTTCCAGTTCAACAGTGAGTTTATCGATAAAAACACAGAGTTTTGTTGAGGTTGGCAACAGTAATAGTAGCAAACAATTTAACCAGGCAAGCAAAAAAAAGAAGAAGTAAAAGCAACGTTAAAAGAGTTAAAGTGGTTAATTCTGGGAGGGAAAAGCGAGGAGTGAGAAAAGAAGAACAAGAATAGAAAAAAAGGGTTTTTAATGAAGAGCAGGGAAGCAACAAGGATGATGATAAGGATGTGTGCATGTTGAAATTGTAAACATCTCAGCATGCTTGACGATCTCATCTCAGTGGGTAAACCTCATTTGGAAGTGCACAACATTCATTTCATTAGCTAACCATTGCCAGGGAAGTTGTTTGATAACATTTAAAGCTAATGAAGCCATTCCCATCTCATTGCAAGTTTAGTGTTAATAGATGTTAGTTGAACATAATTTTTGTGTTTTTTTTCTCACTTTTTTCGTCTTTTCATTTCTCTTTCACTCTTTCTCTCCATTAAATGTTACCATTCCTCACCAAATCCAACAGTTAATACAGTTGACATGTATTAAGTAAACCCAAAAGTCTTTGTGGGCTTTTCACTCATTTATTTCAAATAGCCAATTAATCTAGTAAAATCTATTCAATTGTCTCCACTTTCATAATTAATCAATTTTTGCTCTTTAATTTGCACCTAATTTCACAATGAAAAACCTTGATTAACAAGTTTGCATTTCGGTTCAATTAAATCTTTTATGCAACTTTTATCAAATAAAATTGTTTATCAAAAACCAAAACTTGAAAAAATCAACATCAATCGAAAGCTTGAAGTTCATATAATCACTGATGTTAGTCAATTATTCAGATTCAAAGTTAAAAAAGCTCATCTTTTCGACCATTTTCTATGAGATTTTCAATTCGATTTTGAACCGAATTTCGAAAAAATTGAAAAATCTTTTCCATGGAAATTCAACGTTAAAATGAATTCAGAATATCATTGAGCAATTAAATAACAGAAATGATCAGCATTTAATTTCAACAAGTGATAACGATCTTCAGCCTCTCAATCGATAGGAATTTTTTTCAATTCTTGATCGTCGATCATTTCTGATCAACAATTTAATTTGAATCTTTCAAAGTGCGATAAATGCTGATTTGGTCAAGCAATATTTTTAATCACAAAATTCGGTGCAAATTAACGAGTGAAAAGCGATTAATAGTGAAATATAAACAATTAAATGCTGAATATTGAATCACTGAAAGGCTGCAAAGACTTTTGGGTTTACCTAATATTCAGCGATAATGAAACTCGATCAAATAGTGCAACTTGTCCATGTCAATGAATTATCAGCAAACCCTCGAAAGAACAGAACAACAATTTCAATATTGGAATGAAACTGGTGATAGAATGCAAAATCCCTCCCAGTAACATATTATTGTTGTTGATAAGCAAAGATAATGGGCTTTATATTTTTGGCCAAAAGTGTAACACGAAAGGTGAAACAAGCCTTTTGGATAGCAAAGTAAACATGGCACAAGGCTTAATCTAAAGGTGATAAATAACCAAGTTGCTGAAATGATAACATTGATAATTCCCTTGATTGAATAATAAAAATGACCAGCTCGTAATTGAATGAAAATTGTTGGCAGAGAAAAAAAACATTACATTAAATTAGATCGAAAGTGAAATTTGCCATAAAGTCGACTCTTTGCCAATTAATTGAGATCAACTCGACTTTTATTAATATTGGTAACACACAAAGTATTGTTACAACTCTGTTTACCTTTTATCACTCAATATGATTGTCGATATAAAAGTGACCATAAAAAGTCATTGAGCGTAATTTTATCCAAATTTTTGTCCTTCATTTACTTGGAATCAAGGTAAAGCAGATTAAATGATTAGTCTTCAGCATTGAGAATCAATTGACTATTTTTTTGCCTTCAAAATGATTCTCCAATCGAGGCCAAAATCACCATTTTTGGAGCAACTTTTTTTGTTGTTACTTTCATCACCTTTAATGGTTAATATCGACAATTATTGATATCATTATACCTTATTATGGCTCTAATTTTGTGCGTTCAGTTCGAGATATTTATCAGCTTTGCTCGTCATAAAGTAAAGTAATAAAATCGCAGAGTGAAAAGAGTCTTTTTTTATTACATTGAATTGAGTGTTGAACCTTCAATGTTTATATCAATTTTGTTTTTCATTATTTTGTCTCTTATTTATTCACTTTATGCTGAATCAGGTTCCGTTTGTAAATATTTTGTCTCTTATTTCATGATATTTTTCTCGTTTACTTTCGTTTCTTTATTAATGGAAACACTTTTTTTCTCTTACTCTGACTTTTGCTTTTTAATTTATCATGAAATTTCAATGGATAAATCAATGTTTGTTACTTTCCATTGAAATCACTTCAATTGATTGAGATTCAACTTTTGATCAGTGTTGCTTTCATTTTATGGTTGCATTTTTAATGAAACCTTTTAGTCTTTTCAATAGCTTTAAATAAGTCTAACGTCAACTAAAGCTTGTTCATTTAAAGTTCAAAGTGTAATTCAAGTTTAATCAGCATTTTATTCATCTTATTTCATGCACACCATTGGATAAAATATAATAATAAAAATCCAAGTCTTGGAAGAATGTAGAATACGTTCAATTTCGTGTTTGTGTCACTAATAGAACCAGAAGAAGAGTGAATATTTTCGATTTTTAGTAAAGCGCTTGTTCATAACTGATTTTACAATGTAAGATGTAAGAAATACAATGCTGATCGAAATGCTGCCTTTGGGCCGTGAGCTCATGGGTTTATATATTACAGTGTTTTCAGATTGATTTTTACGTTGAACCAGAAACAAAACCCAAATCCACAAAATGAAAACCCTATCCGATTTACCCTCACTTGAGTTAATCTTCGCTCCACAAAAACAAAACACGATTCCATAGAAAGAGAAAACGCTTTTAGCAAATGAAAATACAAAATCTTTGAAAACCTTAAATAGTCCATATTGAGCTTTGCTCAAACAAAAAGGTCACAAAGACGAGAATAACAAGTTTAAAAGTGACCAAGTGTTAAGGTATTTTCATTTACTAAAAGCGTTTTCTCTTTCTATGGAATCGTGTTTTGTTTTTGTGGAGCGAAGATTAACTCAAGTGAGGGTAAATCGGATCGGGTTTTCATTTTCAAGATTCGGGTTCTGTTTCTGGTTTAACGTAAAAATCAATTTGAAAACACTGTAATACCTTGAAGATGTAGGGAAATGGTGAGCTCAACGTTTCTTCGGTGTCTACGTTGAAACCAAACTCTCGTCTAGTCAAGTCCAAGTTTTCATTTGCACAAGTGTTACAATCTTTTCTGTTCAAGTTGCCAGACAAATAAACTGACAGTCAAACCATAGTTTGATGCTTGAAGAAGGCTGAGAATCTGTTGCCTAAGTAAACGTAATTCATCAAGTAAAGCGCCTTGATCTAGTCGAACCCTTGAGACTGGAATGACAAGAATTGAAAACAAATTTCACCAAATTTGAAATAAAATCACGTTCAAATTAGAAATTTCAAAATTTTGAAACTTATCAACTTAGTGTTTGACCCTTTACCAGATTTGAAAATACTTTTTCTCTGACTGATAAACTTTCAATATCTGTTGAAAAGCTGAAAAAGTCAGTAAAATTATCAGTTGGCAAATCCCATGATCCATTGCAAATTAAAGTTAACATTTCAAGGTTTGTTGAAGTCAAGTAAGAAACTTCAAGAGATTCAAAAGGCTTATAAAAAATAACTTTTAAATCCCTAATGAAATGTTCACTAATGAATCAACTCAACCTTTGATTTTACCCTGAATTGGTATTTATCAATGTTATGAGATGAAATAACGGAATGTCAATAAGATGCAAAATCAAATGACGAGGCCAGAATAAGCACATGAATAACTTATTCATTGACTGTAAAAGGATAACAAGAATAACAAGTCGATAATGTGTCCATGTGTTATCAATAATACAAATGGAATACCATTTAACAGGTTCATTTGTTTCATTGCCTTCTTCTTGCCTTCTCTCATCCCCACTCTCCATCATTATTATCATGATATAATATTTGAAGAATAACTTGAGTAGAAAACATTGTTTTCTGTTGCGTTATTTATGGATTTCGTTGCCTTCCAACTGCCATCAAGATTAAAACAAAGGTTATCGAAACATCATCCTTATCTTGTCCTAACAGTTTTCACTTCCCAGTGAATCAACAATTGAAACCACTTGTTTCCCCTTTTCTCAGTTTACAAATGTTTCATGATCACAGTTGAAATGTTTGACAATTTGAATAGTTGATTGGAGGAAACATGAATGACAATTATTGAGCCAAATTATACTCAACTCTTGAGAGTAAAGTTAATGGTAAGAAGACACAAGTTGATCATGAAGAGATCCATCAGCTTTAACATAGTTTCAGGCAGTGAGGCAAAAAAAAACCTTCACTTGGATTAACATATTGTCAGTTTTTTCCCTTCAAAAGTCGAACTTTTTTTTCTTCATTTCAGTTTTTTTCTACTTTCCAAACCAAAACTGATTCCAGTAATTTCAGGCTTTCCAGCTTTACCTAAACTTGATATACTGTTTGTCTATGTTAATTTACCCTCTGGTTTAATATTATAATCTATTCAGGTAAGTTGAAGAAAAAAATGGTTCGAAAAGTGTATCGAGAGAGAAATGTTTAAACTCGAAGAAGCTTTCAACATTGGTTTCTATTTAAACTTATCAAAAGCTCTATCATGATAGTCAATTTTGGGTTCAATATTTTACAACAAAATTGTACACAAACATGTGTAAACATGGAAAATGAAGTTTAACCAAAAACACAGAATGACAAGTTTTGGGGAAAAATATTGTTCTACAATTTTGGTCAAAACTTTTCACTAAAACTCGACATTTTGAAAGCTAAAGTGAAGGAAAAAAACGAAAAAATTGGTTTTGGAATTTTTGAGATTCGTTTTGTTTCGATTGAATTTCAGTGTTGGACATTTAGGAATAAAGTGTTTTCGATTTAAATGGATTTTATTGATCTGCTGATTCGAGTGGTTACAAGAAGATTAAATAATAATGTTATTAGAATGTTGGAAATTAATAACGCCAGGAAAGAACTGATGAGACAATAAGAATCTGATGAAAGTTGTAAGCATTATTTACATATTCATTGAACAATAAATGCGATTATGTTCATTGAATGGTACTTGAGATTTGTCTGAATGTGAATAAATTAACTTTGGATAGTTTGTTCCATTAATCGATAAAATCGATTGGCATATCATGACCAAGTGATAGGAACAAATATGACGATTACAATTGAAACTTTTACTGTTTTCATTTGGTTCAAAGAGGTTGGACAAAAATTTTCATTTCCTAAACTGAAAATTTCAATCAACTTTTTATATTCAATTAGCTTGTGCTTTTCAATTTGCACAACAAGTTGCTAATAAACTGTACAAATTGACCTCAATTTTGACTTATCAAGTTGATGATTGAAAAATGTTTCAACTTTAAATTAAATTACAAAACTTTTCTATTTTTCAATGGAAAAAGTTTTTCCGTCAAATTATTGAAAAAAGAGGAAAAAAGATGAAACAGAAAAATTGAATCATAAATGTGATCCAATGAACATTTCATGATGAAAGAGTCTTTGAAAAGTTGGAATGAACAATTGTTTCATTTTTTCTTCATCAGTTGCAATTCGAAGAAAATGTTGAAACAGTTTTCATTCGAACTTCAATTTTCGTTTTTTCGTCCAGTTACATGAGATAGAAACTTGAAAGCGAATTTCAAAGTTGCGAAGAAATGTTCAGATCTTTTTTTTGAAACATTTTCTCTGTTCGATGTCTTCGTCAGCGTTTCGTGAATCTTGTTGAGTTTCTTTTGATTGCAATTTCGATTGTTGTAAATTGTTCAATCAAATTAATGCCTTTTCTTCTCGAACTTTAAAGTTGCTAGTTTAATGCTGAACACGGTTTAAATCAGAAGGTGAAGTTGAATAGATTTCATAAACAGTGACAAATACTGATCATGAGACAATTTTGTTTTCTGATTCAATTTCGTTCGCTTACAATCAAATCAAATTGATGATTCAATAATTTTTCTTCTTGTTCCTCATTTTTTATTAGTTTAACTTTTGTTCTAGTCTGCAGTTCCTTTGGCCATTTCAACCAGATTCACATTGACTTTCAATTGGGCCAATTTAGAGTCTAAATTAATCGAGAATTGGCAAAATCTCCAATTTAATAAACTGATTAGTTAATCATTGAAATTCAGTTTCATCTTCAATAGTCAAGAGAATTGTTTCCATGATCAGATCAAAGATATGCTTTTGGACCAATCGAATTGTTCGCAAGTTTAAAATTTTTCAAAAGTCGAATGTTTCTGAACTTTTTACTCTCACAGTTTGAAGGAAAAAGTTCTTAAAGAGTTTCATTGTATTCAAGTTGACTGCAACTGGTCAGAACTTAGTTTGAGCTTGAATGAAACTTCGATCAAAGGGATTTAACGAAATGCTGATTTCGCAGGTTTCTTCCTGATTCTGCATTCCGAATGGCTAGAGAAGGCAAAATCGAGAAACAAAAGACTCTTTCATGCAACTGTCATTGTTGGTGCTCTTTAGAGTTCTGATAATTCTGCACTTGATAGATAACGATCACGTAGAATTTTCATGTTTTTTCTTCATACCTTTGGTTTACATTTTTTTTTGTTTCAAAGTTATTCTCTGATGCTATTATATTCCCAGTGTACTTCACTTACTCAGGCAATCTCATTCTTTTCACCCTGAGTCTTCTTTTGGCTCAACATTTCAACAGGCAATTGCCATCATCTTCAGCTTCAATCTTGTTCTTCATTTTTTTTGTTCCTCTTTTCTTCAATGAAATAATGAAAAAGGAAATAAGATTCTTTTGGATACTTTTTCGTTTCTTTACTTCACCTATTCTTTAATCATATTATCATCATGAGATTGAATTATTACTCTCAATTGTATCATCATCACATGATCCTCACTAATCTTCTTACCATCGTCTTCCTTTCATCGTGTATTCCATCGTATATTGATTGCTTTAATCTGTTAATTTTACTATTTTAATATTGATATTGACCTAGAAACATTTTGCCAACAATACTTTTCCCTTTTCCGCAACTAGCATGCATCTTGAAGATAAAAATGAATCTTATCGATAGTTGAATTAACTTTTTATGCTAATATTATTGAACAGAAAATGGAAATTAAATTCCAACTGAAAAACCATGAACATTGCCTTTAATAAAATGCACGTGAAGGCAACTTTGATTGACGCCTAACAGGTTGACTCGCCATTAAGTCCAAATGAAAAAAGTAAATTAAACTCAGAAAGTCAAATCTTTTCATTTCCATAAGTTGAATCTTGAATTTGAAATGAAGTTGCTTGGAAGTGAAAGGTTGAACAAACTACAAAATTTAATGAATTGGTTGCAAAGTAACTCGACTCTTGAAATGAGAAAATTAATTTTTCTAAACTTTAATTTGGATCAATTTCCAGTCTCATTAAAAATTATATTAATTTAGATTTATCAATCTGTCTTTTCTCTCTGTAAGATTTTCATGAAAATTTTGTTTTCTTTTTTCGAATCAGTTTGATCAGTTTGAATTTTACTTCGAAACGTATTTTTAGGATACAAACATGTTTTTGTTTAACGTCGAAATGAGCCAATTTTGGAAAGGGTTGAAGGTCACTGAAATTGAAAAAAACACATTTGATGAAAGTTGAATGTTGAAGAGAAATAATTGATCGGGAAAATTTCAAGCTTCCCTTTGATCGTAAACAATATATTTTTCAATAACAGGATAACAAGTTTGACATTTAAAGTGATTGATTAAACTGACCTTGTTTTGTAACTTCAATCTCATCAATAACAACCTTGTAAAGTCACCTTACATTCCGGAAACAGGATGGACTCATAATTGTTCATCAGGTTACTAGATTACTCAAAAGATGAGGTGAACTGAAGCGAGCAAAGTATCAACAAGAAAAGTCTAACAAGGGAATCCCAAAAATTGATCAATTGATAATTATATTACAAATAGAATACAAATTCTCAAGAAAAAAGAAAAAATAATTTCTCAATAATTTTCCGAATCGAAAAGGTATCAAAATCCTGTCTTGGTCTCTGACCCAATGCACTGATAGCGACGAATGAACCTGGATATCGATTGATCACTGGGGTTCCCTTGTAAGTTTACCTTGGAGTTTATGTTTTTACTGCGAAAAGTCGTTCGATTTCAAGTTGAATAAAGTTGAGAAAAAAATGATTTCATTGAAGGGAATGATGAAGATGATGGTGAAAAGGTAAAGATGAATTTTTGAGGGAAAAGGATGTTTATATTTCGAAAGGTGAAAAAGTATTAGTAAATTTTTTAATGAGTTTCCATCGCAAGTGTTCTGAAGAGCATTCATCTTCTATGTTTACTTTTTACCTCTTTTTGCTTTGCCATCTTTACCTCTCATCTTTTTAGTCATCATTTTCATTTTAAAATTGAGTCGTTCCATCAATCTGATTTGCTTCCCTGACGAACTCATTTTCATGCCCAAAAGCAACAAATGCTCTTCTCTTGAAATGTTTGTGTGTGTGTGTGTGTTTGTGTTTGTGTTAATAATAACCTGTTGATGAAGAAGGCAAAGAGTAAAGTTGAAGGTGAATGGGAATGAAAATGGATTGGAAATAAAATGTTTAACTTGATTTCAATTTCGCTCTCAGGTAAAATGAATATTGAATCTGGAATCATATTATTACAGATGTTTTTCAACAATTAACTTTACTCAACAAAAATGCTCTTCACTTTCAACATCTTTATCAACCCTTGTTTATCCTTCATCATCAGTCTTTCCTTTCCTTTACTTTTCATCATTTTCTTCTTCTTTTTTTGTCTTTTCTTATTCATTCATTCATTCATCGCGTTCCTTTCTTTTCATACTTTCTACTCTTAGACTTTGCTTATTCTACCCTTGAGCATTATTATCTTGATTATAATGATAATAATGATAATAATAATGATGATGAAGAAAATGTAATGATAATCAGGTTGACTGGAAGATGAAAATGCGTTATCATTAACAACATCCAAGAAACTCAAATACGATTAGGAAACTTTCCTCTTCACCATCACCATCTTTTTCATCACCTTTTCACTCCCAGTCTCTGGTGGCAACTTGCTATATTCAGTGATAATTACACACATAAATGTTACAATTGCGATTTTTAATCATAAAGATTGGATAAGAGAATGAAAAATAATGAAATAATCACTGCTTTCATCATTTAGTTGGTCTACTTTTTCCCTCATCATTTTGCCATTAAATTCCGAAAGTTCTGATTGATCATTTTTTGCTCTATTTACAAATCATCTTGATTTATCATATTTGTGAAACAATTAGTCAAATGTTGGTCATACTTTATGAACTTTATATACTTTACTGTTGAGCGATACTTTATTGTTTAGTCGGTTCCTTCCAATTGATTCAGGAATAAAAATTTTCAATACAATCTTGATGTTAACGGGGTTTGGAAAAAACCTTTAATGACACATGAGTCCAATCAGGGTCAAACATGAACTTGAGATCGATAAGCAACGAGTTGGTTGATTTTTGGATAGGCTGGCTTTCAATTTGCATGCATGTTCTATCTTACCATTTTATCACCGCCAGGATGTTGGACGAAAAATTGACATTCTGGAGCAGTTTGTGCTCTCGAAAAAATCTTTCACCTTAGCCATATGGCGCGTCCGAGCTTTTTAAAATGCTTTTGACAAATGAAACTTTATGTGAAATTCAATGGCTCAAGGACGCGAGAAAAATGTCAGATGACCTTCAAAGGTCGGGAGGCAAAATTTCCAAAAATAACCTTGAATGACCTTGAGCTTAGTAAAAAAATGCTTGAAAATTTTAAGGATCACTGAGTTATTCTAGAAAGAAAACTGTTTTGAAGCGCTAACGCCTTGAATATACAAATATATGATTCTGTATCTCTAAAACATATCAAAGTAAGGAGTGAAAATTTTTTACTTTTTGATGCGACTTTTAGTTGATTCATTTTTCGTTCATTCTCGTAATGATTTCCATCCTTCATCAACTTATTGATGACCTGGAAGATAAAATATCGTTAAGACTTGCAACATCGTCTAGACTGCACTTTCTTATGTGATAAACTGATTTCTGTTAACCCATTGGCGGCGTTTACGTGATTTATTTTAATAAACAGTAAACGATTCTTTTTTTTTCTTACTTTTGTCTTTTCACGATTTCAAGATAATTTTTTTCTCCACTCATTCAATACTAGAATAAAGTTTGATAATAAAACAGAAGGATAAGAAAAGGAATAAAAGATGAAGAAAATCACATTTTTTTATTCTCCTTGTTCATCCAAAGAAACAAATAGTTACAGTGAAACAAACAAAATGAACGTTTCTTTTTCTCTTGCCATCATTATCATGTAACTCTTGATTCCATTTATATACATTTCCTTCTCATGCCCATTTACCTTGCAGTAGATCAATTATCATTACAATCGCAACCAATCCAACAGTTTTACGGTCCAAAGTCAATAACAATCCAAGGTAAATCTCCCAATATTTGACGCTCAGTCTGCAATTCTCATCGTTTCATGAATCAATTTTTTCCTTTCAACTTTGGTCTCAAGTCATTATCAACTTTTTTCATCAACAAAATGCTCGGATGTTTGAAATAATTACATTTACCATTTGTTTCTGTGTGCTCAGCATTTCATTTAACTCTTTCATCTTTAAATTGTTTCCAACGATATCAGTTTAAAGCTGAAAAATGAATCTCAATTTTAATGTTTATTCAATGACATTAAATCGCATCATTTTGTGCTCTTTTTTGCTTGTGGTAATCAACATTAGAATCAACAATATTATCAGCAAATGAATGAAACTTCTTGTTCTGCAAACATGAGGAAAAAAGAGAGGAAAAGAAGGAAAAAAAGGGAAAAAACAAAAATCTAAATAATTCAACTCTAATAGTGATATTTATTTATTTATTCAAAATTATTCAGACTTTTTTGCTTCTTCTTTCCCTTAGTGAAGCTTTTGTTTTTCACCCTTTCACTGTTTCCATCCATTTCTAACAAATTGCCTGATTACATTTGAATAGTGGTCGAACTTTGTTTCTCTTCAATTGTTATCTCTTTCACTTTCCAAGGATAAATTCATGATACATTCATGTTTATAAATATATAAATAAATATAAAGAAGAAGAAGAAGAAACATTAATAAAAGGAGCGACAAAATTTCATTATTCCGTCATGAATATTGGCTCATCAATGAACAATGTAACAATTTTTTGTTTCATTTTCAATATAAAACTCCATTCATATAACATTAAACCATTTATTGTCTGATTCATCGTTCTGATTCCATTTTTCATGTGTTTAGTTGATTGTAAATTTTGTTGCTTTGTCTTTGCCAATACTTATTCACTTTGAAAGGTCAGAAAAAAAGACTTTGATTTTCAAATTGTATCCAAATTCTCATCATTTATTGCTGCCTTTAACCAGAATCGATAATTTTATTCATCAAATTATTCTTTTATTTCAGGGTAAAAAGGTTGTTCATTAATTTCCAGACTATTTTAGATTCTCATTTGGAATGGTATTTAAATTAAATTGAAATTCGTTACGAAAATTGAGAAATTGTTTGGTTGGGAAAAATTGTCTTTTGTTTTATGAGCTTTTTTCTGAAAATTAAATGAAAAGTTGTCTTTAGCTAAAATAGATAAATCAGATTCAGTGAATTTCGTTTGTAAACATGAATATTGGGAAATTTTTTCGTCTTTCATTCTACTTGAAATCACCATGAAAAGAATTGCTATTTTGACAGAAAACTTAGTTTTCATAAGCTTTTACTTTTTCCTTCTCATTTCTACACATCATTACGAGTTTCAACTATTTTGCTCTTTATTCACATTTATATCATATCGCATTCATCTCTGGTATAAACATTATTTTCAATGTTTTATCTTGCAGCTTTTCAATCATTGAGGTGATACAAAACCTGTCAATGTGAAATTGTGTTTCCGTTTCGATTGAATCCAATGGAATAGAGTAAAAAGTATATCTGATTTAATGTCTTCTCTTTTCCCTTTTGCTGACAAAATGGCTGTAAAAATAATGAACCCGAGTTTTGATTAAAAAAAGTATGTTTACAAATTCATAGCAAATGACAAAACGTCGAGAAAAGTTGAAAGTGTTAGATTGATTAATTTGGAAACTTGTAATTGCTAAATATTGTAACTCCTGATCTAACATGCAACTGCAAGTCTATTCAATAAGCGACAGTTTCGCTTGCTATCGCGATTACCTAGACAAATCAATCCATCAACTGACAAGATACGAGACAGAGTGAACATGAGCATTCCAAAGTAAACTTTTAAAGTTGATTCTCGTCATCGCCAAGGATTGTCGTTGAACTGTTTCCTCCAAAATCGTGCGTAAATTACTGAGCAAATATCAAAGAGTTTTTAGTGAATATTCAGATGCGATGCTCATAGACTTAAGTGATTGTTTTGTTCAAAGACTCAAGCATTGTGAGTTGGAACAGACGAAGCGATATGAGATTTAGCATTTACTAATGAAGAGTTCATTAGTAGCTGCTGGTAGAGTTTCATGAAATAACCTTGAATGCAAATGAAATTCGTTCAATTTTTACTTTGAATAAAATTGTTCATTGCTTTTGATCGTTCTGACAAAATTGTCTTTAAAATGATAATCACAATGAAATTGAATTAAATGTACAAAAATAGAATGGCAAATGTATTGCAATTGAATTTTACCTTCCCAGTCATCCATTTTATCCTGAAGCAACATTATCCATAATTATAACAATCATTATTGGAAGGGAAAAGATTTGGCAAAAGTGAAAATTGCGAGTAAATTAACTTGAAATTAACTGAATGATTTGGTTGGAAGCAAGTGGTTTACCATGAAAATGCGAGTTCAACTTTTTCTCTTTCCAATGAACATTTTCTTTTCTTCAACTCTAATTCAATTTAAATGCCATTATAGCATCATTTATGTCCAATTTAATTTTACTTTTCATGTTTCAATTTTTCATGATAACTTTCATTATTCATTGGGAGGTAAAAATAACAGGAAGAAACGAAGAAAAGTTTACAAAATTTATAAACTATTATCATAATGATTATCATCTAAAAATATATTAAATAGTTGAACCTCACAGAACTAATGAATAAACTTCAAAATATAAACACTTGAGTATAGCAACAGGATTTTGGTGCTTTTTGTGCTCATAGTTAATTAACTGTTACAATTAATGCTGTTGATTGTATTATAATTAGCGATAATTATTGATTGAGATTATCCATTTTGTCGGGCTAAAAATAGCGTTTCAATAAAAGTAGAGAAAATTTATTTTATGTTGCAAGTTCGCAGTTCATTACCAACACCAATTAACCAGCAGTAAATTATCAATTGTAAACAATCAAACATCAAAATAAGAATAATCAATCAACATTTTACCATGAAAAGAAGGTGAAAAAATGAGCAAAATTTCTTTTCTCTTTCATTCTTGTTACAACATGGAAAATTAATGGAATAAAAAAAGGAGCAAAAAATAACTTTAAATTTGTGTTTATTTTTCTTCTCATCTGTTGCAGTCTAAACCACCGTCTGAGAGTTTCCAGTTTCATCATGAACTTGAACTTTTCCTGGGAAAAAGTGAGCCAAGAGAGCTGCGGCAGTTGCAATTAAGTAAGTTTAATCAAAGAGCCTCAATCAATTCAACTGAATCAGTCTTTTCATTAATTTGTTGCAGATTCAATGAGTATCAAGTAACAAGAGAGAAGAAGAAAAAAGTTCGTAAAAAATCGTAAAAAGTTCAATTGTGATTAGTCGAAAGATGACGACAGCATTAACAATCGATGTAACTGATGCCTACACATTGTCCAATAGTAATACTTCAATCTATTTAAATGTATCCAAATCATCGTCTAAACTGGTCGCCGAGTCACTCACTTCATCTTCATTATCATCCATTAAATCATCCTTTTCATCTCTAATATCATCTGTAACTTCAAACTACAAACATGACAATCAAAGTGAACCCGTGATAATAAATTCTGGCGCTAATGTTTATAACAATTTAAATGATTTAACTTCTAGTAACTTAACCAATAGTCAAACTAATTTTGTTAACAATGCTGTTGTCCCGGAATCAGCAATCTTGAGCCTTCTTCCAGTCACACTTTCCTCAGCCTCAGCCTCACTCTCATCGGGTTCACCCTCGTCTCTGGCATCACCCTTCAACCTAAACACAACCCTACTGGTTGAACCCTATGAAGACCAAGGGATTGGACTGGTAGTTAATGTAACCAAAGACTATCCACTCGAGTATGCCATTATCATGTTTGGTTACATAATGCCTTTCCTACTGATTGTAACCCTCATCACCAACAGCCTGGTAGTCATTGTGCTAGCCCAACGAGAGATGAGAACCCCGACCAACCTGGTTCTCCTGGCCATGGCCATATCGGACATGTTGACCCTTCTCTTTCCCTCTCCCTGGTATTTTTACAATTACACTCTCGGCTATCATAGCAAGATACTTCATCCTCCGGTTGCCTGTTATGCTTACCATTGTATGATTGAAGTGATTCCCGCCTTTTTTCACACCGCATCCATCTGGTTGACTCTTGTCCTTGCCGGTCAAAGGTACATTTATGTTTGCCATCCAACGGTTGCACCCAAATACTGTACACCGCCCAAAGTGGCTCGTGCCATTGTTACCGTTTTCGTTTTAAGCCTGATTGTACAAGCATCAAGGTTTGCCGATCGCGACTTTCAAGAGGTAACCCTTGACTCTGATTCTGGTCCCGTCTATGGTTGCCGTTTTTTCACCGCCACCTGGGTTAAGCGACTCTTTTCCGAAGATGCCTATTACATCTTCTATTATAGTTTTCGAATTATTTTTGTCAACATTGGCCCTTGTACGGCCCTTGTAATCCTTAATTTGGCCCTGTTTCGGGCACTTCGTCGAGCCCAGCACAAGAGGAAAAAGTTGTTTCAAGAGAATCGCCGGTCCGAGTGTAAAAAGTTGTGCGACACCAATTGTACCAC
Organism: Tetranychus urticae; assembly: GCF_039701765.1. Classification (NCBI taxonomy): domain Eukaryota; kingdom Metazoa; phylum Arthropoda; class Arachnida; order Trombidiformes; family Tetranychidae; genus Tetranychus; species Tetranychus urticae. Next base: position 13,565,255 of record NC_142958.1, on the reverse strand, counting down.
TCTCATGTTGATTGTGGTCGTCTCCGTTTTCCTGGCCACTGAGATTCCCATGGCCATAACAACAGTTTCCCATGTGATACAAAATTCACTCGATATTCACATTGCCTCATATGAATATCTCAATTTGACAATATTGTTTAGCAATTTTCTCATTATGCTCAGTTACCCGTTCAACTTTGCCATCTACTGTGGCATGTCCAGACAGTTTAGGGAAACATTTAAAGCACTTTTCATCCCAGGTGGACGCTCAGCTCTCTCTGATAGATCAAGGCAAACCAGGGAAGGTTCAACGAGATATTCAGTTGCCAATGGACCGCGAACGTCTACCAATGAAACTGTCCTTTGACCTGAAATCACTGTCTTTCCTTTTTATTTTTGCTTTCACCTTTTTCGGCTTATCAAATGTTTTCCTTTTTTCCTTCTTTCCAATTTCAATTGTGACCACAAAATTAATCAAATATAACGATAAATGAAACTCTTTTATTCACTATTATTGTATTAAATACTTGTCTTGTGTTATTAAATGTTGCTTATAATTATAAATCAAAATGTCGATCAACAATGCACAACAAAAAGACTAAAATTAAATATCTAAATTGTACACAATTTGATAATTTCAATTGTTTTCCAACCATCAATTTAACCGTTTACGTTTAAATGGTTGACATCAAATTGAAAACCTTTTTTACATCTTTAAAGGTTTACTTTGTCTAATTGTGATTAAATTGAAGTAAATTGTTGATTAATTTCATTATTTAATTTTGAATTTTGCTGGTTAACCCAATTGGTTTGTATCAAGGATAAGTGATGGCACTGCAAACGCTTTATATTTTTCCCACCAAAAGATGAACCATTGAAGGGTCAAATGAAAGAGGTGAGCTGAAGATGAGTTTGGATGATTGTTGTGATGATGGTCATGATGATGGAAAGGTAAATAGAAAGGGAAAAAGTGAGAGTGAAAATAGTCAGTCTCAATGAGTTTATTTTCATTTGAGACGAAGTGAAGAGAAATAGAAAGAGAAGCAAGTTTATCTTTCTTCCATCGTCTTCTTTCAACTGTACTTCTCACTTTCGTTTACCAGTTTCTTTCCTCTTCTCTCTCTCTCTCTCTCTCTCTTTCTCTCTCTTTCTCTCATTTTCATCCTCATCCTTGCTCTCAACATTTACATCAACATCAAAAAATATCATCTTCATCCTCATCCTCATCATCATGATCATTTTGTGAAGTTTTATTTTTCATCGCCATCTCCTCAATGGAAGCTGTTGATGAGTATTCTTATGGCCAATTTTACATTTCAAATGGTTTTATCCCACGAATCTCATCATTTTCATTATTTTCTAGATCAATCTTCACATTTAACAACAATATGATCTCTCTTTCAGTCAATTAAACTCAACCAACGGATGTTAATTATCAACATCAGTGATACTTGTGTACTTCAGTGTTTGTGTGTTTATTTTCAACCAAATTCATTTACCTTACAAAACGGATAAAACACTTTGATTATGTAGCCTCAAAAATAACTGTGTAAACCTGGTTAGACAAAAATTAATCTCAACAACTGTTCCATGTTTAACCGTTCATCAATGCTCTTTCACTGATGGAATAATTGAAAAATTGATTTGCGGCTTGGGAAAATAAAGAAGCAGTTTGTTTATTTACAAATAAAAGCCAAACCATATACATATAATGGATCGACAATTTAATTTTAATCTAGTGAATTGATTTTGGTTCAGGTGTTTAATATTTGTGTAAAATTAAAGCACAAATATCATATAACACACCAAAAAAAGAAAGATACATGATACAAAGGTTTTACAAACATCAACCACCATTATGATAAAACCCTTTACCCATTGGATTACTTTAATTATTGTCTACTTCATTTTTCCTGAAAAAACAGGTGAGTTTAATCATTTGCAATTTAATGGGGGAAAAAAGACTTTCTCATTACTAAATCGGGTTGGCAAACCAAAAATAGAAAAGATAAAACCAGATAAAGCTTTACCATTACCAGCCAATGGGTCATCATTTCAATAATTGTCTAGACAATGGTTGGATTTGATTGAACTTATGACAATCCTTATCTAACACTTTTTGTCGCCTTTTTTCCAGACAACTTGCCAGACTAGAGATTTGCCAATGCAGCAAATGTTGAATAAACAGTCAGTTATTAATTTTTGCCTTTTCTTTTTCTTTTCATGTTTCATTTAAAAATTGAAAGGATCCACAAGCCAACCTGAGCCTGAGCGAGTAACCGCCAATGTCGGTGAAAATGTGATTTTAAACTGTGCCTTCGATTATCCAGAAGGAATACCCGTTTCATATGTTATCCAATGGCAAAAATTAGGAATTGACCTTCCAATTTATATCTGGTAACAATTGTGGACAATGGGAAAGACGCAATTTTATCTTCTTTCCTGCTCTTCTTGCTCTCCTCTCTCTCTCTCTCTGGATTTACGTGTATTTAGTCGACATTATTTGATTTGGATGCCAACCATTTCCGTTAAGCATTGTAAATAATGGTTCATTGTTTGATGTCCCTTTTAGCTATCGCTATTGTACACTGATTTAGACCTTGGATAGCTGTTTTATCAAAATGTATAATGCATGATTTACATTGAAAAACAACGGGACAACACATTAATGGTTTACTCATTGATTTGCCTTCACTTTTACCAAACCTTAACAATTTTTATCGGACATTTTCCATCAAACATTTGACCATCTTCAATGCTTAATAATTGATATGGTTGTACCCAAATCCAAAGCTGATCTAATCTAGAGTTATAAATGTTTACCATTGAAAAAACCAGAAAGAAGTGAAGCAGAAGAAAAATCAATATCATTTTGCTTGATTCCTATTAACAATGTATACGTTTAAAAAAACGTTAATACATAATGCATACTCTAATTGCCCTAAATTATTCAATATTTTATTGATTATCATCTTTACATGTGAAGATAAAATTGCCCTCTTTTCATTAACTCTACTTTTTACTAATTTTCACCTTTTTTCCATGTTAATCTTTTCAAGGTATGATGGTTATCCTCCTCACACTGGAACTGGTTATGAAGGTAGAGCTTCCCTTTCCGGTCAAGCATCGCTCAATTTAACTAAAGTTAATGAAGAAGACCAAGGCTGGTATGAGTGTAAAGTATTCTTCCTCAATCGACCCCCAACCTTACCCAAGAATGGTTCTTGGGTTCATCTTGATGTTCATGGTAAATTCATTTTTCATTCATCTTTTAATTACACATTGTTCATAATGATCAAGAGCATCATAATCAAGATGAAAATGATCAACCAAACACCATCATCAACATGATCATCATCAAAAAAACCTTATCATTACATTTGAACGTTATTATCATTTTGAAACAAAATAATGATTACAGAAGTGAAACAAGAAATAACGAGAAACGATCAATCAATCACATTGATTATATCACATCGATCAACTGTAAATTGACAAAAAGGGATTAACATTCAACTTGACCATGGGTCAGTTAGTTTCTTAATTCTTATTGAATAACAATAAGTTATTATTGTTATTCAGGTTCATCATGAGCCTCTTTTCTGGTCATTAAATGTTTATCACATTCTTATCCTTCTTCATGAAGCCGGCAAAATGAACGTGTTTTTGCAAATATTTTATAACTGAAGCTGCGCACTTTCAGCTTATCCTGAAGGGTAGACTGAATTGTTCAGTGAAAGTGAAGAGAGAAAGAGAGAGGAAAGAGTCCATTGGTATTTAACCAGAAAAACTAAGATGATAGAGATTCAGTGAGAAGATCAATCGTGACTGATTCTCTCCTGTGGGCAAAAGATGAAGAATGATGATGATGATAAATAACGATAAATAATGGCAACTAATAGAGACTAAAATGAATAATCTGACTTTCTTCACGACTCTGTTTTTCCTCTTTCTCCATCTTCCATCATCATTCCAATCTTCAATGATGATTGAACAATACAAATGATAAAATCTGAAAAAAGCAATCTCTAAGTTTAATAATGATAATCAAGTTGTGAAAATGAAACTTGTTTTGGGTGATTTCATGTTCTTTCCTGTATTGCCTTTGAAAGGAAAACCAGAATTTTATCCTTTCACTTTTCATCTTAACTCTTCTTCTTTACATGATTCACTCACTCATTCTGGTAACCATGACACTATCTTTCTCCATCAACCTGTTATTATTGTACTAATATTTACCTACTTTTAGTGTCTTTACATTTGATTTTCAATGTAAGCAAAGCATGCAAAACAAGTCTAAACCTAAACCTTGCAACTTGTCAAAAATGTAGTTCTAAACCCAAAACAAAACTGATTCTGAAAATGAATATTGATTAGGGAAAAAATTGAACCTCAAAATTGATAATTGGAGTAAAAAAGGTAAAAATTCATCTCATTTGCAATTTCATTAGTATTACAAGAAAAAATTTTACATCAATTTTTAAACTCTTTTCACCATAAAAGACATTGAATACTAGAGTCAATATACGTTAATAGACTTTGCCACTATCATGATGATATTGCTGTTGATATTGAAGATATTGATGAGTAAAGTCATTCCAAAATTTCCATGACACTTTTCTCCATGTAAAATATTCTTCATCCTTTTATTTATTTATCAAATTAACATGAGAATATTAATCAATGTCAATTTTTTCTCTTCACATCAACTCGGTATTCAGATAATTTCAAAATACTTGAGAGTCAAATCGCTGCCAGTTTAAGCCTTAATAATTCCAAAGCTTTCAATTTGTTCTTTTTTTCTAAATTCTTAATATCAGAAAATTGAAACTGAGATTATCTTGAAGAGAAAAAAAAGAAGATGAAAAATATTCCAAAGTTACTAAACCAAAATTCTGGTCAAATTTGAACCCAAAACCAACTGCAAATGTAAATCTTGAAACCAATTGTGCAAAGATTACAAAAAAATGAATAATCATCAAAACAATCATTTTCATCATCATGTTTCAATCATTGAACATGAATTCAAAATCTTGATAGAATCTCGATCGAACTGAACATTTTACCAATCGAGTTGAAACAATAGCACTTTTCATCTCTGTAATTAATCAGTGTTCATGACTCTGCTTTATCTACTTTTCACAATTTCATCTAATCTCATCTTGAATATCATTTGCAAGTAAACATTTTCAAACATTATTACCTTTTGTCTTGCACAGAGTTGAGCATCTATTTCTAGTAACACAAACTTTAGACTTTTTTCCCTTCCATTTAAGGATAAATAGATGGTGATGATGATAATGAAGATGAAAGAAGATGAGGAAAGATGAGAAAAGTTGTTCCTTTTACAAAGACAACAGTCTTCGTCTCTGTCTACCTTTCCTTTCTTCCATTATAATTCACTCCTTTTTTTCTGCATCCATTCTTCTTCCCCTGGCTATTATCGATTTTCTCATCACCATCCGACATTCAATATCGAATCATCTTACATTTTTTTCTTCTCTCTTCATAAACTCTTAATGTTAACCCTAGTCACATTTACCCTGGTTCATGGTTTCTGGTCATCTTTTTACCATCATCATGACTTTGATTTTTTCTTCTTCTTCTTTTTCCAACGAACATAATTTGATTTTAAAATTAGTAGCAACAGCTCAGGTAAACTTTGCCTTGAAGTGAAACCTAAACTCATGTTCAGTGAGAAGAAAATTATTCAAACAATTATTATTCCAACTGGTTCTCTTCATGAGGAACAAGAAAAATCTTACCTTTCAGCTTTTGTCGTTTTTTATGTTTGCTTAAAGCTTTAATCGTAAACTCATCCTAAGTGGTCAGTTTCATTCCACTTTAAAGTGGCAACAATTATCAATTTTGATTCAGTTTCAACAGGATATAAGAAAGAGTCGACTGCATGCAAACTCGTTGCAATTATCATTTGTAAGAATGTTATTCAAAGAATCATGAAATGAATTTTTGCTTCTTAACAATTTAGGATTAAATGAGCAAAAAAGATTTCACTTTAAACTTCTTTACCAACCTTTTGAGTTAAACTTTCCCGCCTTCCCATGCTTCTTAAAATTATCTTTTTTCATTACCAGATTAGTTTCATTCATTTCACATGGATCCAGTTTCGCCTCATTCGTTTATTCAGGATAAAATCGATAAAATTATCACTTCTCTTTACTGGTGACTTGCTTATTCACTTGCCTTTTCCTGACTTTCATCTCTCTTCTCATCAGCTTTTCAATCTTGACTTTCATCTGGATTTCACCTTCTTCCTGTTTATTCCTAGTTTATTAGCGAATTTCTTGCCAGAATATTCAATTTCCAACTCATGGTGACATTAACCAACAATATTAATCAATTTGCAAAACCAAGTCAAAGTGGTTCAACAATCGACTATAAAATTGTAGCGATAAACCAAAAAACGAAACTCTTGACACTGTTCGTTGACACTTGAATTGTGCGCAATTGAAATGATTTGCTCATGCAAATGTCCATGAATTAGTCTATAATTTTGATGAAAATAGTCAAACTAGATAATTAGCCTTTTTCAGTTTCGTTTTGTTTCTGCTTCTGTTTTCAATTTTGACCATTGGGTTAATCTTGAATTTTCATCAACCTTCTCAATTACACAATTTGACATTTGAACTTTAATTTAAATTTCACAACCTGAAAGCTTTGGAAGAAGAAAAATTCATTTCAAAATTGTTAGGCATCAATGAATATCCATTTTGATTCAGTGAATTGAAATGGCTCCTGTGATTCAGAGCCATCAGAGATTACCGTTGAACTGTTTTACAGTTGATTTGATTTTCACAGTTTTCCCTCAAAATGCAAAATAAGGTGCAAAAAGGTTTCACTGATTGCCATCAAATTGCCATTCAAAATTTTATCCAATCAAAGTTTGATTACAATCATAAAAATTTCAACTCATCTCGTTCATTGGAAAAACTTTAAACTAAACTGATACTTCAGATTCTGCCCTTTTCTTACATGCAAGAACAATCTTCTCATGTGTCAAAGAATTGTGTTTCACTTATGATAATGAAGAAAAGTTTATGTTAATTGTTCATCTTTTGTACTTTCAGCCATTCGATGCAAAAAATTGAGCGTTTTTTGTCTCCAACTACAGCCACGCCAAAATGATGTTATTAGTTAACTCTTTCAGTTTCAGTTTGTTGCTATTGAACCGATGGCTTATCAGAGTTTATTAAACTGAATTATTGAACAAGCAAAGTACAAAAAAAATGATTAACTTTATGAAACACAAAATGGCAAAAATAAATTGAGTTTTAGATTGAATGAAATGACATCAGGAAAGAGATTGAAATTGACATGATTGAGTTAACGATTAAATATTAATCAGGAAAAGTTGATGATTACGGCAATTCAAGAGTTGAAATTTTATTTGCATTCAATTTGCAAGTTTTCCCAGTCGATGAGTTCGTTGTCTAAAAATTTATTAATCAATTGAAATGAAACTTTTATCAGTATCTGCTTTGATCATTTGCATCATTTCAATCATTTATAATCTTACTTGCTATTCCTCATGAATAATGAATCCAATCAGATAATGATTCTCGACTCTTGTGTCTTTCTGACCCATTTGCTGATTAATGTCTCCTCATTTGACCGGTAATAATGTTACCTTAAATAGTTCAAGTTTCAAGATTATCTTTCATTTGAAATTGTGCGATCAAGTTGACGAGAAAATAATCATTTAATCATATCATGATACAATTGAACATTCACTTTGAACTAAAATTGAACCAAATTTTGAAATATTTTTCACCTTCATATGAAAGTTGATTTGCTCTTGATTTTAAGTGATCAAAATGATTACCAATTAAATTGGTCATGGGAAAAAGTTGAGGTTATCAGAGTTGTTAAAGTGGTCAAACCAGAGTGACCAGAGCATCAAGCAGAGGTAAAAAATGTTGATCAATAGAAGCATTTACTCTGTGTGGTCATAAAATGAAAGTTAGTGTGTGATGGACGCTCACGTTGTAAGCCGAGTTGAGCTTAGCCCAAGCCATTAACAAGAGTAAATAGCTAGAGATATATTATAAAATGGATGGAGAATGGAATAAATAAGAAGAAGAGAAAAAAAAAGAATTTTGTTTTATTACTTTTTCTCTCAAAATTTTCATCTCATTTTACCTCATTTTTTTCCTCTTTTGTCTTCCTTCTTCTTCTTCTACTTTTTTCTCATCTTCATGTTCAACTTGAGGTTTCAGGGTTAAACCTATTTCAAGCCATTTTGACGTTTCCCTTTTCTTGCTTACTTTTCCTGTTTAATAGACTTCATCTTGAAGAGTTTCATGATGATGGTTACCAAGGTTATCTCAATGTTGATTCATATTGACAAGGGCGGGTGAAGCCAATGTGGTCTGTGAATGAATCTAGCGTGACTGGTCCTCAAGCCTCTTTTGGGTTGAGGGTCGAGGAACCTTATGCCCATTGAGAGCAGGGTCAGAGTCAACTACTTTCGCCTTTTAACTTTGCCTCATCTTTTCCTATCTTGTTGTTAACTTGTTTGATGGCTCTTCGTCTTGCTTTGTTACCTGCGTGTGATCTGTTAGTCTTTTGCTTAAACTTTTTATAGCGTGTTGAGTGGTTAATGAGATGGTGAAACATGGAGTTTCAATGTTAATGATTATCATACTTTTTATGTGAATCAGTTAATTACAATAGTCAAATGTTGAACCTCTTTTTTCCTACAATTTTTGCTTGTTTCAAATCACACTCTTTTTGTTCCCAGATTAAACTTGTTTGTTTATCTCGGCAACACCTTGATTAACAAATGTAAAAAGCTTGAACCTTTCCTCACCTTTTACCTTTAATTATTCACCTTCGATAATGGATGTGAATCAAGCGATTAAACTGCAACTCTTGCCAATTATGGTCAATGTTGATTTGGAAATATTTTCATTCTTTACTTTGTTCTGCCAATCAAATTATCCACTCTTTTCATCAACTAATCATCAACCTGGTCAAAGGTAAATTGCTCATGAAATCATAATGAAAGTTTTTCACGCAAAATGAAATGCTTATTGAGATCAAAATAAGGTTTTCCTTGCAATAATTTTGTTCATTTGTTAATCGGAAAATGCATCAAGATGAATGGCCAAAGGTTTCACTAATTTTCATCACTAATCATTTATTCAATTTCTACTCTCATGAGTTGCTGAATTGTCTTGATGGCTATATTTTCATTTTTACAATCATTAAGTACAGAATGGAGTAAAAATTTTGTTCATTTTGCTTCTCACTGTTTTCTTGAAGCAAAAAAACTGATCTCCATTTGACAGTTGATTAATAGTCTTAGGAAACAAAAAAGTAGGCAAAATCTGAATAACATTGAACAGAAATTTTTCCTTCTCTTTCTGAAATGGGCTCAATTTGGAGGAGAAAGTTTTGCCCAAATTTGCCAAGTTTTGGGTCATTTTTTTGCTGCTCAAAATGGCTGTACACTTAAGAAAGGCCAATGAAGAGGTAAGGAAACTTCCGTTTACATAGCATCTCCATTAGAATCAGTCCAAAATGAGTATCTTTTCTCTCTCATAAGATGAAAATAGAAGAGCCCAAAATGGTCTAAAAATAAAGACTCGGATGCTTTTGTTATTGTGGACATGTTTTGTGTATCGATTGTCGATTAGCCTTCGACATAACATTAAACTAACATTGGAAATAAAAGCAATAACAAGAGCAGCAAAAACATGATAAAAGTGGAAAAAAATGTCATCACAATGAATGCGTTTGTTGTTTTTCCTTTTCTTCTTGTTCCCTTCATTTTTCACAGTTCTAATGTACTTCAACTTCTCCTTCATCAATAATAATGACCATAATGCTTCTCGTCAATGGTCATCTTATTCATCATTAGCAGAACTGATTTTTTAGCTTCTCATGGAAGCTTCAATTCAGCTCAATGTGAGCACAATAATAATGCAAAATGCCTTTTACTTTCATTTTGAGCGTCTCTTGATCAAGGCTTATTAGAACCAAATAAATCGCAATCGAATTGCAGAAAAGTTGAAAAGTCGAGAAGCGAGTTGATTCATGAAAACGGTCAATGAAGTGTTCGTTCGATTATTGATTTTGAGCTTAATTTGCTAGTCTAGGTGAGATTACAGTCTTTGGGTTTATTTATTATTTACTGTTGATTTATTCCTCAACTTGGTTTGTTGACTTGCATTTTCCTTGTTAATTTAGATCATTTTTTCCTCTCAATCCAAACCATGAAGATGGATGAAAAGACTCATTTCTCAAGCTTCTTATTCACCTGTAAATACCCTTGGGCGTCAATCTGCAATTTTCAACTTGCAATTTACTCTTCGCTTCCATTTATTAAAAGTATGACATTATTATAGTTGAAGATGATTTTTCTTCACTTTTTTTATTCAGTGAAGATAATTGCGAGAAAAATTGTTTATAATGTTAGATAATAAAGGGCTGATTCTTCGGTCCAAAAGTGTTATTCAAAATGATAAAGTTGCAATGATACAATTGATGGAATGTCATTTCCCTGAACAATCTTGAAAAATTTTGTCTATTCGAATTGTGTATTCAAAAGAATGCTTTGATATTAATAATAATTCGACTCTTAAAGTACTTCAATGTTCCTTACGACGTTTCCTGAGTTTCCTTTTTATTTCAGCTATTGATAAATGATACATTTCTTAAGTTCCATTAGATAAATTCATTTGAATATCAAGGAATATCATTGAATCGCGTTTTGTGAATTAATACAAAACAATGACTTTGGACTTTGAAATGTTGATATTGAAGATTTCAGATTTTCCCGGATAAAAGATGTTGACTAAAATTGAAATTTTGAGCATTGTGTTTAAACGCATTTGCATGTTTGCGATGAAGTTGAACAAAATAAGAGTAAATCGCTGAGAATGAAAATGTTGAAATTCAATTTTAAATAGAAATCTGAATTTTCTCAGAATGAAATCTTTGATCTTTACTCAATCTCAGAAACATTCAGTTTTGAATGCTTTTTCAAATAAAAAATTGTAAGTCATTATTGTATTAAACTGAACGATCATTAAAATGGCCTTTTCAGACAACTTTGTCACAGTAATGATGATGATAATGTCTTGACCGCATCAATTTTTTCGTTTACTTCTCATGCTTTCAGAATATTTCTAAACATTTCAAAGCAAATGCATGATAAATGTTTAGCAGATAATAGTGGCAAAGTTGCTTGGAGGCTTTTTTCACTTCTTATTTTTCATGAAATGCATTTTGTGAACTTGGAAGAAGCTGAAAAATATAAATGAAGCAAATGTTAATTTTCACATTTTAATACAATTTTTTAATAAATTGTTTCAAACATCAAGCAATGAGAAAACAAAATGAATTTTTTCTTCTCCTTCTCAACATAATTATCAATTCTGGCAACATTTTTCTCCAACTTTCTTTTACCTTTTGCTTGTTAATATTATGAATTGACAATTACGCTTTTTTCTCGATTCACTGAACACCTTTTTTTTTGCACCAAAATTTTGTTTTCTTTTTGTACCTTTTTCTTCGAAAAGGTTCACTTTTATACTTTCATTGTAATGTTGAAATGATGAAACCAGATAAAGAAAAAGATTGAACTGAAGAAAAAAAGATTCAATTGAGGGAATAAAATTTGTTCAAGATTCTCTGCTAATAACACCTTAATAATACCAATGAGTTTTTTGAAACTTTTTCATTTTACTCTTTGGTTCACCTTTTCATCTGCTTTTTTATTTTCTGTACATTTCTCAGATTTTCATTCTCACTCTTTGAACAAGTTCAGACTAATAAATTCTGAAAATGAAAAGTTTTTCAATGAAAATGATTCCATTTTAATTCAGATTCTAATGTTACATGAAAAAAGGAAAAGTTTCAATTTAAAAGAAGAAACAAATCAATTTTTAAACAACATTTTCATCTCAATTTTAATTCAAAGTAACAACGAAAGCACACAATGAAAATGACGAGTTTACAGTTCAAAGTTGAATGCTGAGAAATGTTTAAATTTTCATTCAGAAATTTCTTTAAAGATTTTGATTCAACAATCGCATTGAGGTACTGAATGCTGAGCTAATAGGTCAGACGATCGCTGGCCAAAATGTGGAGCATCAGATTATTATTGAGTCTCGATTTCACAGAAAACACAGAAAAGTTGATTTGAAGCAAAATCTTTTCGTCCACTCATCCCATCAACTTGAAATGTTCGTGCTTCAATTTTTTCCTATTTGTAACTTTTTTGCTCGTTATTTTTACGATTTTTGCGTAGGAATTCATTCGGTAACATTCATTTTCTTGTAAATTTGCGACTTTGTTTGATTGATTCTTTTGCCAATCAATAAATGATAAATAATACAATATGTCTTATTTATGAGTTGATTTGATTGGATTTGTTGATCTGTGAATCTGAAAAGTTGACAGTTATCGCCGAGAATCCTTTTGATTATTGGATTGGACAAAATATCTTTTCATTGGCAGTTGCAATTGCTTTGTATTTTTATATCAAATTATCTAAGCTTCTCTAATAATATCATTGAATATGATGAATAGTGAGAAAATGTCAAGTTATATTTAGTTTTAAGCATACAATTTAGTCAATGAAAAACTCTGTCGATTCCTTTTTTACTCAATTTAAATGTTACTGGCAGTTGAAAGATATGAAAATGTCCTTTGCATTGTTATTAGATGAGCAAAAATGATACATTAAATGAAACCAATATTCAAACATGAACTTTTTTCATAGCAAAGGACAAAAAACTATAATTCAAATATTGAATCATGTTGAAGTTGCTCCTCATCAATTGAAATTTTGATGAAATTTCTAAAAATCTCAAATTCGATTGTTAATTGATTGACAAATTGTTTCAAATTTGCCATTGAAATTTCGCAACATGATAAAGTCTTGGATCGATAGTTTTTATCTTGTAACAACTGTAACTCCCAACAATAATGTGAACCTGTGAATGGCTGGGAGTGAAAAATATTAACTTAAAATTGGAAACAAAATATTGTTTGAAAGGCTGTTACCAGAAGAGAGTACAAAGGTTGTGAAAGGTTGAAACAAATGGCTAATAAGGATGAACGGTTCAACATTTTCGAGTACAAAAATAGATCGAAAACGATTGTAAGCCTTAAGTTGGGAAACAGTTTTGCATCAAATGAATGTTAATTTATTATGCTCATAAATATTTTGTCTAACTTTATTCAAATCTATCTAGTTTTGATCATTGTATTTACTTATTATAAATATAATAATACAATAATACAATGGCATTTTCATTAGGAAAACTTAACCAAATAAAATGTTAACAATTGAAACTTGCCTTGAAACAGGTAACCATTTCAAGTAAAAAAGTTTAACCATTAGTTTTAAACATTTAGAGTTACTTTTTTGGGTCGTAATTTCATCTCAATGTAGACATTTTTGGGTTTAAATGTTAACTTATGCAAAAATAATACAAAGTAAAATGTAAAACAGGATAACAATTTTTATGCAACTTTTGGGTTTAATTTCAAGTATCCATTAAAGAAGAGCAATTGTATCTTCAGATAAAGATTTGCTGATATTAAACATTGAATCACAATCTTTGAATCGAATTGAAAGAATGTAAAGAATCGTCATTTAATTGATTTCACTTTAAAAATGAACCAAAAAATGATCAAAGTTTTCGTCGAAAGTTTCAGCAGCTAATAGATAAGGTCAAACGATTTGGTTCTAAATAATTTCATTCGAAATCGTTTTGAAGCTGTTTTTAAGCGTTTTTAAGCGAAGTGTAAAACAAAAGTCTTTTCATTCGCATTCGCTCCAATATTGGTATTTTTGGCTCAACTTGTACTTGTATTTGCCTTCAACTGTTTGCAAATGTTGCAATCGAAAAGTTTATTTGCATAAAATTGTATTATGATATCCAATTTTGCATGTTTTTTCATATTGATTTCATTTTCGTTTCATGCTTTGCTCCATTTCAAGATAACAAGCTTTAAACATGTAAAATGTTATTTTTCGCATTCGTCTTTCATCATATTTTTTACCTCAAATTGTATTTAATCAATTGAATGAAACGAATCAAACACTGAACACGATTTCCAACTAAAACTGTAGCCAAACATTTCGCAAGAGCATTTTCATCAAATTGTTAAACACAATTTTCCCTGAATCTGAATAAAGTTCTGAAGCTGAAACGGACAAATTTTCTTCAAGGTTACAATGTTGCTTGAAGTGGATATCATAATGTTCAACTGGAAACACTATCATGATAATGGTTGTGATGAAGATGGTTGTAATGCTGTAATTATGCGCTTTTATTGTTATCATAATTGTACTCATTTTTACCTTTTTTATTGTTTTTACTTTCACTTTTATCATCTGCAATTTGACGATAATGAATCCCAATGAATGGCTCATGATTGCTGAACAGCTCCACCGCATTTCAAAGTTAAACCTCCTGATGTGGTTTACGTGAAGGTTGGTGAGTTTTTATCACTGCCCTGTGAAGCTGCTGGAACTCCTGCTCCAACGCTTATCTGGTATAAGGTAAGTTGAGCCTTTACTGGTTACACACTTTTAATATCATAATCTACCTCAACCATTACACTTTTACCATGTCAATGACATTTACTCTTGAAATATTCCTCAACATTTCCTTTCATCTTAGTCAACCTTTTTCTATCTTCATGATCTTCGAAACCCTGGAAAATTCTCTTTTTTCATATTCCATTAATGCTTCTATTCTTGCATCTTTTTTCTTCTTCTTGACCCACTTAAGGTTAAGGCTTTCAGATAAATTATATTTTTTCATACCTGAAACCCTCTTGACTTGATAAATCTCTTAGTTTTGCAATTCTCGCCATTTCAGATTCAAAGTTGATTATTCAGTTCAAGATTATCCAAATTTTACTAAAAATAGCTTCGAAATTGAATTTAATTATTTTTGCTTTTCATTTCAATTCAAGTGTAAAATATTCTTCATGATATTTCCAAAAGAAATTCATTTTTTTTAAATCAACAAAGGTTATTCTGCTCATTAAATCGTAAAACTGAATTATCAGATTTTCATCCTTCTATTTTTAGCCTTTTCACGCTAATTCCTCGATTATTCAAGGATTAATTTTTTCATGATTAGAGACGATTCAACTGTTGAACTTATTCAGGAAATCTTGATTGGCAAGTTTGAAATTGAATGTGAGAATATCTGAGAGCCTTGAAATTTCGATTGATATCAATGAGTTTTGCATGAGATTTTTTGGAAAATGTTGGAAATCTAAATTGACTGTTTACACTTTATATCCATAATGTTTAAATCATGAGCTTTAGTTGATCCTGTGACGAAACTGAGTAAACTCGATTTCTTCTTATTCATCATAATTGGCTTTGATGCGTTCAACTTAAGCCAAAATTTCGAAGCTTTACAAGAGTTTTAATATCAACAATGAAATGTCAATGTTTCATGAATTGAATAATTTCGAAATTGAATTTCAGTTGAATGGAAATGTTGCAAGTTAACCTGATTACTGTAGTTACTGTTTCATTGAATATCAACGAATAATGTCAACAAAATTAAAAACAAAACAGATTGTCTGGATAAACATGATAAACATGTTGTAAAGAGTTGAATTGAAAAAGAATTGAAATTTACTCTTTTTCTGTTTCTCTCATTGCAGGACAATTCACCTTTAGAAGCAAGCTCATCTATTGAAATATTAGCTAATGAACTCCGAATCTCAAGTTTAAAGCAAAGTGACATTGGTGATTATTTATGCATGGCTAGGAACCGTGAAGGATCAGTGACGACCACGGCCAAAGTAATTGTCGCTGGATCCGCTGTGATTACTGTGCCACCTCGAAATTTAACCAAATTAGAAGGTGATAAGGCGGAATTTACCTGTGAAGCCAAAGCCTTACCTTCCAATGTAACTTATCAATGGTTTCACAACAATGTTGATATTAGTGAATTGTCTTGGTTGGATACAAGGACAATAATTAAGCGTGATGGAACTTTATTGATTAATCCAACTTCAGCCGAAGATTCAGGTCAATACACATGTAAAGTGTTTAACGGTATTGGATCGCCTGAAACTGCATTTGCCTATTTAACCGTCGAGTGTAAGTATTGAACCAAACATTATTACCAATCAAATGAACATTACAAGTGGAAAGATCACTTTTTGATGAGCAGAAACTTATTCAATGGCAAATGTAAATGTGATAATAGTATTAAAGAATCACTATAATAATAATGAAAATAATAATAGAAAATGTTTATCAGAATATCTGATTTTCTTCTTCCCTCCAGAATCTATTATCATTGCTCTCATACAATCCTTTTTTGCTTCTTCTTCTCCATCATTTCTTCACATATTATTAATAAGGATGAATGATGACACAAAAAAATAATGGAAATACCTTTGCTCTTGTTCAGTCTCTTTTTTTATCATTTCTTATTTAACTTCCGATAATCATCATCATTATTATTATTTTGGGTTCCTTTTCTACTTCATAATGATGAGCGTTGAGAATTGAATCAAAACCTATGGCTTAACATGAGAATAAAAGTTTGCTCTTTTCTTGCTTTTCTTCTCGCTGATAATGGTAGTAATGAGCAACAAGAATGGCAATGAAAAGAGCAAACTTTTTACATTCAATAATGATTACTCCGATAATGGCCATGTTGATGTCTATTTGCGTCTAATCTCGTTTTTTTGTGTTTCTTTCTTTACCAATATAGATCCCGCTCGAGTGACCTATTCACCAACCATTCAATACCTTCCTTTAGGCCTCTCTGGTATAGTTAGATGTTTTGTCCAAGCCAATCCTCCCTTTCAGTTCATCACTTGGACCAAAGATCGACGTCCATTTGAACCCAACAATTTACCCGGTGTTGTCTCATTGAACAATGGATCGCTTTTATTCCAAAGAGTTACCAATGAACATCAGGGTCGCTATCGTTGTACACCTTATAACATTCATGGAACAGCTGGAACGTCCAATGTTATGGAAGTTCTTGTTCGAGGTAAGAGAAGTTCATTCAAGTTCAACATTGAAAGTTGAAAGAAACTCAGAAAATGATTGCTCAAAACGAATCAAAGTTAATTTGAAAAAAGCTTTAATTGTGATCCAGATTAAGAAGTTCAATTTTCTTGAAAACGCATTTTTTATCGAAACTTTCGAACGATTAATTTTTGTCTCTTCATTATTTGGCGATAATTGATGGAAGTGATTGGAATCAGAAACTTTGATTCTATCGCTACTTATCTGATGTTGAAAGACTCAACCTTTATTAGTTATTTTAGCAATATTTTTTATACTTTTTCTGAATACAAAGTAAACTCGGAAATTCAATTTCCGTTATGAAGTTGAAAATCAGAACATTGTAAGATATTCTGAAGATGAAAATTTCATAACATATTTGAGCAACTTTATTCCCTTTTAAATCATGGAGTCAAATTTTTATATATCACTTCATCTCAATATTCATTGATAATTTACTTTATTCAAAAAAGTTGAAGCGAAAAATATGTAAATTCATTTCAGTTTTCGTGATAAATTTTTTCACAAATTCGACACTGATTATGAGTTAATCATTTAATTTTTGAAACTTTATCCATTCATGAAAAGATGAAAAATGTTTCGTTCTGATTCTTGATCAAGAGATTGAAAGTCGAAGCAAAGTTTAACATGGAATGAAGTTTGCTCTTCTCATTGAACAAGATAAAGACTCGAGATTAGACAGACTGATGAATATGATGTTTTCTGGCCTAAATTCAGTTGAACTTCCTTCTTGAGTTAACTCTTTCTTTGCCCAAATGGTAAAGTAAAGATTTGGTGTAAAAATGATAAGAAAAGAGAACAAGAAAAAACGGAAAAGGAAACTGAAAATTCAATTAGAAGCAACAATCTTTTTTGTGTGTTTTTCGTCAGCTTTGGCTTCTTTTTCTTCATCAGCATCATCTTTTATCTTCTTTTTTTCATTATTATATCTTGATTCCATTACTCTTTTATTTTTCCCTCTTTTTCTTCTTCTCCTGCAAAATCGCGATTCTTCTTTTCTTCTCCAATCAATTGAGTTTTTCCTTGTTGTGATCAAGCCAATAAGTTAATGTTCACTGAAGCTGTTCCAAGTTTCTTGTTGCTGTTGTCTTCAAGTCTCAGGATAATTATCCACTTCAATTTGATTGTGACCAATCAATTGACAAAGTGTACAGAGAGAAAAGGAAAGAAGAAAGAAGACGAAAAAAATGGATAAAATCACGGGTAAAATTGTAATTAAATTGCAACCTTAACTGTAACTTGAATCACTCGCAACATGAAACATTATAACTCTTTAAGCCTTTCCTCTGTATATAAATATATACTTTATTTCATTGGCAACTTTGGGTTGCCAATTGAGTTAACCTTAGTAATCAACGTTCATTAAAGTTTACTTTTTCGGGTCAACTTTGTCTTTAACCAAAAAGCCATTCAAGACTTTTCATCTTTTGATGAGTGCTAAGGCATTTTTTGTGGTATCCAAGCTCCTAATGATAAACAGAATAAGCAATCATTTTGAGCTCTTAGATTGGGTTTGGCTCAAAACCGAGAAGGACAAAACATCGAAAGCAAAATAGAGGAATTCAAACCCACGAAAAATATTGATGCGCTTATTGTTGTGTAAAGCAAAAATTTTCACTTTTCTTGAATTACATCAGTTCGTAATTAGCCATGATCGAGAAAAGAATTTGATTGATATAGATTTGAATGAAAAAATCAAAAGAATGCAAACTAAATGAAATATTCGATCCAATTCAGTTTATGACAATCAAAGCATTGTGTTTAATTTTCAGAAAATTACTTTAATCAGTTTCATTATTTAGCTTCTTCATTTTGCCCTTTGCTATTATATTTAGACCTTCTCTGTTTTGGCTTTCGCTGTCTTGACCCTTTATTCTCGGATTGATCTCCCAAAATAATCTTTTCTGCAACAGAATTAACAATCTTTCCTTGACCCTTCCGGATTAACCTTTCCTTCTTAATCTTTTTGTTTTTCTCAAACATTCGATCGCAATAGAAGGCTCGTGACGAGACCTTCAATATAAACCCAAAGTGAGATCTCAAACGGGGAAGCTTCCCAGTTTACGATCGTTAGATTTGTAACTTTTCAAACTGACCATACTTCAACGATAAAATTCTTAAAATACAATTTTTTTAGTTACTTTGCTATTTTCATTTGTGTTTAATTTTCGTTGATCACTACATTTGTTCACTCTTTTTGCTTCTTTTTGTTTTTAATCATCAAATCGTTTAAACATTGAAAATTGAACAATGTTGGTTTGATAATGAAAAATGTGAAATAAGATGAAAGTTGAAAGTGAAAGGCTAAAAATAAAAGCTCAATGATGTTAACCAGAATTTGAATGCTCAAGCGCAAACTGATATTTCTTGGTTCATTCCAAACGAGGTCGAACCAAGATATTAAATGTTAAAATGATAATCGATCAAAATCCATTAGATAAAAAAAGAGAGAAGAAACAGAAAGACAGGGAATTTGTAAGAATGGAAAGGGAATGATGCTGGGAATGGAAATTTATTCATTGAAAGATAATGATGATGAAAATGGGTGAAGAAAAATAAAGTAACCCAAAAGATAGTAATAATGAAAGAGGGAAAAAGTGAGTTAACAGGAAATTATAAACAAGACAGAACTTAGATAATAACTGGAAAAATGATGTGGTGATGATGATAGGTAAATGAAAGATGAGGATAAGAAACTGCTCCAGGCTCTCGGAGTTTATCAAAATGTTGCACAAAAATTGAGAGCAAAACTGTTTTTGGACCATTTTTCAAATCATTTGATTACCGTTTAGTGTCAACAGAGTTTATCTTGAAATATCATTATTCAAAACTGTTCATGATATTGACCATTAAAGGCTTTTTCGCAATATTTTGGACAATTTGATCTGTTGCCAAAATTAAAGAATCACTTATTCAATATTATGGATTTGAGGAAAGCTTTTCAAATCGCATTTAATACTTTTGATTTTTTGAAGAAAAAAACATTTCGATTAGATTCTGTCCTTTCTTTTGATATTATCATGCAAATATCGATCCTTGGATTACTCATTCTTAGATAAATATATTTTAATGTTTCCTTTTTTTGTCATTTTGTTTTTACTCTTAATTTCACCAACAAATGGTTTCAAGTTTTGTTGTTGATCTTGACTTTGAATATGGATTAATGTTTATTATGGTTGAGTGTTGAGTTACTTGAGACGGAATTAGGCTTCTGATTAGCTTACGTTGAATTTATTGTTTATTAGCATTTGTAACTATTGATTTGCATACTTTGTTGTGTTCATAAATCATCTTTCCTTTTCTCGATTTGACACAAAATTAATTCGAAAACTATTTTGAATTTACATTATCTTTTTACAATATTATTCACTCTCATGGTTCAACAATATTGATTACATGTATTCTTGGCATTGAATCAAAAAATTGTCAATAGTTGAACAAGTAATTTTATCCAAAGCGTAATGTTCCGAACTTTCAACGAAAACTTTTCATATATGTTTATCAAAATATGCAACCCAATCTCATTTGAAAGCATTATAAAAAATGGATCGCATTTCGAAGTAAAATGTCCAAATTTCCCTCAATATTCGATTTCTAATGTTCGACTCAATTTTCGATTTTTTGACTAAAAATAATTTCGTTGCAAATTTCAAATCAGTTGATAAATCTTGGATTTTCCTTGTTCCTATGAACTTTAAAGGTCGAGTGACGAAATTTTCTCCGAAAAATGCATTGAATTTCTTCATGTGTAAAATTCGTTTCAATCGAAAAGTTTCATTTAAAATGTGAACAATTTTGTTCGTATATCTGCACAAAACTAATGACAAAATGCACTATCAGAATATCATGAATTGTGCTAAAAATACTTCTACCAATCATGATATTTTGTTTGACAGTTGAATGTTTCGTTGAGCGTGAATGATAACTCATGTCATTCAAATGATTATACTTATGAATATCTTGCTCCAACAATATCACCTTCATCATTATTACCATTATTTTTGTTACTTTTTCTTGTTAACTAGAAAAGGTAAAGAAAACTTTTCTCTTCTTTTCTTCCAACTTTCTCAGTCTAAAATCTGTTGATGTATTCATCAGCATTTACATGATATCCAACAAGCCAATTATCATATGGAAATGTATTTTATAATTTTGTTTCTTTACAAATTTAGTTTTCTTGTTGTTGCAACAGAATAGATCTTCACTTGAATTTAAATTTCCATCGATAACCATGTCTAGTTGAGTCGATTAAATGCTATCGATTCTGTTTTTGGACAATCTTTCATTCTGTTTTGAGTTGAACTTTGAATGTTGAATCTTTACTGCTGATCGTAACAAAATGTAATCAAACTTTGGTTACAATGAAACCGCAATAATAATCTAATGCTTTTGCTTTTTGGTCATTTCATTACAGAACCTCCATTATTCACATTGAAACCCAAGGAAGCTTATCAACAATCAGTAAACAGTGAAGTTAAAATGCCTTGTGAAGGAGTTGGTCAACCCAAGCCAACAATTAGTTGGCGAAAGGTAAATCCCTTTGACTTTATACTTTCCTCTCATCAAATCCCAATTATCATTTGAAACTAATCTCATTCCCTCCATACTCACCTTTGCAAGATTAACTTTGGAAAGAATAAAATTTCTAATTACAAATGAATGCAATAAAAGGAACCACCAAACATCTTAAGTGTCAAACTTGAATCGTTGGCACATTCAAATGCTTCAAAACTGTATAAAATTGAATGCGTTTATTTGCCCATTTTAGCCGAGATTACATTCATTCGCAGTCGACTAATGAATGGCACATCAATAAAGTTTTAGCCATCACCAATAATATTATCCTATTCTGTAATTTTCATTTTTAAATACCGAAGTAGTATTAGAATCAAATCCAAAACTCGAATGCAAGCGAAAAGATATTTGTAACCTGTGAGGAAAAATTATGTTACAAATAGTTTGATTGGAATTCCTATTAAGTTTTATAGCTACAAGCCTGAAATTTTTAGGAAATAGGGATCAGATTTGCGTCAATACTGGATTTAAATCTGATATCGATCCGTATTATGGTTCAAAAGTTATCCAACATTTACGATTTTTTGAAATGATCGAAAATGCTCGTAAAATTCAACAAAAATTTCCAATAATTTTTCAAACTTACACTGCGGGGCGTTTTAAAAGCATAAAGTTCCAAAATTAACACAAATTGAAACTTTAAGGGTCAATTAAATAATTGTGTTAATTCGGGTCGATTTGTCACTCAGAATTCCGAGCAATTAACCAAAGAATCAAAAATAATCTCAAAAAATTCAATGCTAGCTATTTTGAAAGCCTCGTGGCTAATCTCAAATTTAAAATGAACGAGACGGATTAGAAAGGATTATCTTACATGCAAAAGAGCCTCTGATCCCTGGCTATCAATAGAGACCAACTTTGAAAATATTGATCAATTATTAATCAAATAAACGAAGAATGAACAATTTAAAACATAATTTTTCCACACAGGTTACAAGGTATTTATTGCTGAATCTGATGATTTGCATTCATCAATAGAGTTGATATTAAATCTGATAGTCTAACACTTTTCTGAATTTAGATTTAGACAATAGATAAAGAGAAAGATATTTCAGTCTGTTTTGTGCAGCGATGCTGGGATGTGAACCACGAAATGTCTCATGTTTTTGGTGAATTGATAAAAGTTATATTAAACTTGGTCAGACGATCGCTAAAATCGTATCTTATTTATTTCGATTCAATGTTGGCTTCATTTTTGTGTAATTTCTGTCGTTAGTCTGAAAACCTGTTTACAAGAAATCAAAAAGAGATTTTTCAAAATGGGTAAGCTGAATACACGACTGAGCAAACTAGGTAACTTAGAAACTTATGTGCCGATAATAAAAGTTTATGCAAAGTCACGAGCAAAGTTTGAGCAATAAAACCCATTGATATACTCGTTCTTATTGCAAAAATTTCAGTCCCAATCTGAAAGTGTTTCATTGCAATATTTGCAAAAATGATTGTCCAATAAAATTTGTATCAATTTAATGAAGTAAAATTATTAATTTACTTTTCCATTTTTCAATAATTCATTTGTTTTCGATCTCAAATTTGAGGTGAAAAAAATTCCAGACAAAAATAACTAAAAATTTTTTGTTTCATTTCATTTCATTAATCAATAAAAGCAAACTGGAATTCTAAACGTACAAAAAGTAGATATAAAATTCCCAGTAGATGATGAATTGAATGAGTGCGAGTTGAATGATTATGAATATTTACTTTGAAAGTTGAAGTTTACTTTTTTGCTTCTCTGGTTGATATTAATAATTGAAAAATTGGTTCATTTTCAATTGATAATCATTATCATGATTATAATGCATGTAAATATTATTGGATGGCGAACGAAACAAAAGTATTTTGGTAAATATCAGTTGATGGATGAAAACAACAGACAATATAACCATTGTTCTGACGTAAATGTCTTTACATGTTCATCTTGCCAGTAACATTATGTTAATGAGAAATAATCAGCATCATCATGATCGTCATCATTAACCCAAAGCCAATTCTTGTCCTATTTTTATCCTTTCCTTCTTTCATCTGACAAATTGTGAATCAAAATGTGACCCAGTTAAGGTTAAAACCATATTCATTGTTAACCCAACATTACGTGACAATGTACTGACCTAGACTCTGGGAATCAAAAGATCGCTCATAAAGTGACACTAAAAATAGAATCGAAAAAATGGAAAAACTTTCAGAAAACAAAAAATCTATTGAACATATTTTCAGTCAAGAATTCATTTTCAATTTATTCAAATTTTCTCATTGAATCGGCAAATCTTTTGGCCTCGATTCCCAACCTTTTTCACTTCAATGTTTAATCTATTTTTGCATCAAATTTTGTCGATTTGATGTTGAATTTGATTTGCCTTCAATCTCATGTAAAGTTTCATTTGAATCCATTTTTGCCTTCACTTGTTTATAACCATTTGCCTTGTAATTTATTTCACATTACAATATGATTATTGTCTTGAAAGTTCAGTTTCAATTTTCTTGTTTATTTGTTTTCTCCTCCTGCAACTGTCATTATAAAACCCTTTTTCTGGTGCAAATTTTTCATCACATTTATCCTCATTTCATTTACCTCATTCCATGTTAGTTGACTTTTTTTTGTCTTTTTTTCCTCAGTTGATTCTCCATTTCAATGAACTTTCCATTTTTTCAACTCTTCTCTCTCTCTCTTGGTTCATTCCTCATCAACATCATTTTATCTTTCATCCTTCGTTAAATCTTTAGATTCAAGTTGCTCCTTTTTTTCAACTTTAGCTTCGTTCATTTTCCACTGAATCTTTTTTCTTCTTCCCTCTTCTCTTCATCTTTTATCTGTGCAACTGAAAAACGATGGAAATGATGATGTGAATGTGAGAATGTGTAACGATTGATGTTGAAAGAATGTACAGAAGAAGAGCAGAAAAGGGCAAAAAATACAAAAAAACTGGTAACTTTGTTATAATCTGTATCATTGCATTTACAGTGTAATTTTTTTGCTTCCTATTCCCTGCTCATCTTTCATTATGGGAAAGGCAAGAAAAATTGCAGATAAAATATCAATGGCTAAAAATTTGGTAACTGTGAAAGGAATGGAGAAGAAAAATATTGCTCAGATTGGTGGGACTTGAAATTGAATTACAACTGGAAGCTGCTTGTAAACTCTACTTTATCTGTTTCTGTTTTCATCTTTTTAATGATATTTTTCATTTGATAAATTTTGGGATTTAAAAAGAGTGAAAATGGTGAAACTTTGCAGCATTTACTCAACTGCGAAAAAAGGAAAACTCGAAGTTTAAATTTTACTCTCATCGATTTTGATATTTTCAAAGTTCAACTTTTAATCTAATTTTAATTCATGACAATTTAGAAAACTTTTTCATCTAAATTCTTGACTTTTTCTCGTTCATTCAAAAGCACCTTAAGATGCATTCATAGATGTTCATGCAAAAGTTTTGCATTCGTTCAACTTAGCATTCATTAAGTTACTTTTTGAAAAACTAAATTAATTTCGTTCTTCTGGACATTTCAAGTTATTTTTGGAAGATCTAGTTATTCGAGTTTTTCGTTTCAATCCAAAAATTTCGTGTTCGACTCTTGACGCAATTTTCGTTGTAAAATGTGTAAATGATAAGTGCTTCGAACTGAAAGTTACAGAAGAATCTCAATTTACGATTTTCTAATTTGGTCTAAAAATATAAATAATTTTATGAACGAAATTAGCGACTTTGATTTGATGAACCCATTGAACCAGATAACTCATTGAATGTCATTTTGGTTATTCCGTGATAACTTTTTTACTCCCAATCAACTATGATACTTGAGTATCTTGAAAGCACTTGAATTTAGTGTAAACTTGACTAAAAAATGACGTTCTTTTTTTGCTATTTTTAATGAGGAAAAGTGTTTTCCTTTGCATCGCGATTCATTGAATGCTTCAATGTCAATGAACAAGCTGAAAGTGAAGTACAAATGACAGTTAAATTAATAGTTTGATTGAGTTTGTCTGTCTTTTTTAGCATTCAATTTTTTGTCTCATCTCTTCTCACCTTTTCTGATTTATAACTTGAAACGCGAAAAGAGGATCAAGTAAAGATTTATGGATAACGAAAATTGTGTGACAATTTGTATTGTTGATAATCAAGCGAGGTTAAGTGGAGTTAAGTTGTGAATGCAAAGTAGATAAAAAATAATGAATTTATCTGAACAAGAAAGTGACTTTTTCACAAAATTTCAATTTACCTTTTGTTTTCATCATCTTGTTGCGATACTCATCAGTTGAACAATATGTAAACTGCAAGGTTGAACAAGATAAAGGGAAAAATGATTATCAATCAATTGTCTAGGTTAATGGAAAGCTTTTCGAGTGAAAAGTATTTTGAATACTTGTTCAAGAACTTCATTCTTATTGAGAGGTTTATAACAATAATCTTGATGATGCTCATGATGATAATCAAGACTCAGATTTGCTTTTTTATGAGAAGAAAAGATTTCCTTTAAATATCAATTCTACAAATGAAATCATCTTTCATAAGCATTCATCAAATAACATCAATAAGTGTTTATTGAATGTAATCCAATTTTGAGGAGAAAAAATAATTTCTCCAAATTTCAGTTCAACATTCAAATTAACCTTTGACATTTTCCTCTAACCTTTTAAACATTAATTTAAACTTTAAATGAACATTTGATGAGAATTTCCAGAATCGAGTAAATATGAATATTTTTTCCTTTCAATATCATTGATCAGGTTAAACATATCAAGTTGAAACAAAAACGATTTTCCAATGTTGATAGCATTTTCAGAACTTTTGTCTACATTGAAATAATTCATGTTGAAGATGTATTCACAGGCTGAGTAAATGAAGAAAAGGAAAGAACAAAATAAACAGAGAAGAAAAAAGGAAGAAGAAAATGTCGCTTGTTGTATTATCCATTCCCTGTTTCCCTCAAATGATAAACTGTATATACTTTGTTGGCAGAATTCATTGGGAGTTGAAAGGAAAAAGAAGAAACTGAAGAACAAGAAGAAATGGAAAAGAAGTTGTTATTCCTTTTTTCATCTTCTTCTTCTTCTTCTTCTTCTCCTCTTACGGTTGACAGAAGAAAGTAAAGTTAAGACATTTTATCTCGACTTTATCTTCATCCAAATTTTGAATGTTTTTACTCTTTTCTCTTCATCATCTTCAGGTTCATTTAATCTTGATCCCTTTACCCTTCCCTCTGCCTTCCCTAATGGTTTAATATTTTGCCCTTGTTTTTGCCTCTTTCATCATTATCTTCATCTTGTTTCCCTTTGCGCTTCAATAGGCTGATGGCTCCAAGTTACCCAAGGAAAGAGCCTTCATCAGAGGAGGAAATTTAACGCTCAAATCAATAAAAAAGGAAGATCATGGACGATATGAATGTGTCCTCGAGAATGAAATAGCCACTTTGGTAACCTCATCCTTACTCAATGTTGACAGTAAGTACTCACCGGTTCAACATCGACTTCGTTATCAGATGAAATTTGCTTTCCATTGAAACTTGTTCATCTTTTCATTTTGATAATTTTCGTTATTACAGTTGAGACATTTTTTGTTTCATTTTTTGTTTCACCATTTTTCCTCATCCATTTGAAACTATCAATTTAAACTATTATTTGACTCTGAATTATGGCTTATCTTTACCACTTACTTTTCTGGCTACATGATGAGCCTCCCATGAGATGAACTTTCAACGATTAACTTTAAATATTGGTTGCAATCACTTTTCTCATGATACATTTTTTGCTTGTCAATTTTTCCTCATCAATGTTCATGTTCAAGTCTACTGGAATCACTGATTTAACGATTATCTAAATTTGTATTTTTTTCCTCATTTTCTTTTCACCAAAGGTTGATCCTAAAAGAAAGGTTCAATTCAATTATGGATTTACATTTTTTTTTTGTAATTTCACCTTTAATAGTTAATGAGCTTTACTTTATTCAATATTCACCTGGCTTAGTAGTGATTTTCAGTTAACCTTAAAACTTATAGAAAGCCAATTTTCATTTTCAATACTTTCATCAAAATGAGCTCTGAGTAAACTTAATGTCTTCAAGTATTCAGATAACATGAACCAGGTGTAAAAAGACGAAACTCAAGATCTCTTAGTTGACCAGAAATGGCAAGATCAAGTTTACTCAATTATTGGTCTTTAAATATTTTGAATTCGTCTTCGAAATTTTTCTTCATTTTTCTTCGATAAATTTTTGTTTCAATTTCGAAGAATATCTTGAAATTTATATTCCATCATTGTTTTGATGGAAATGTTGATTATTTTGTTTCTCGTCCTTATCATGAAACATTGTTTCTCTTTTGAAATGCTCATCTAATGGTTAGGGAAAAGTTTCATTTTTATTATTGGAAAAGTTCGAGGAGAGAAAAAACTAAATACGAAATAATATTAGCATCATTAACGTATTTGTTTCTCCTAAATGTTCATTAATGCTCATTTTAATCAAGTTTATTCAAGTAAATATCAATTCTCTGGGAGTGCAAAAAAGGAAGAGAGAAAATAGATAAATATTAATAATACTGATGAAAATAATGAAAGGCTCAATAATGAAATGCTTGTACAAACAACTTTAATGTAAACTAACGTTGTATCATGTTATCATTATCTAGTGTTTCTGTTTGTTTCATCAAAACTTAATGATCAATTTTAAAATTGTTTATCAATTCTTTTGGCAAAAACAGTAACTCAACTTTTCTGTTCCTCTTCCAGGTACAACACCTCATGCACCAACAAATGTATCCGTCAATACAAGTGCCTTTGCAGCTACAATTACATGGCAACCATCGTATGATGGTGGATATGAGCAAACTTACGTGATATGGTCAGTAAATGGATGAAACAATTTTTCAATTTTTCCCAATTTTCTTTTCCAAACCTTTTACCTTTCAGTTTAGCCTTTAAACAAAATTTGCAAATGGTTTCTCATTGAATTATCAAATGTTGAACTTTGCTTTTAATTTGTTGATCTTTAACTTGCAAACTCGAGCCTCGAGGTTACTTCGTCCACAGATAATTTAATTTCTCGTCTTTTATCAGGTATCGAATGGTTGACACTGGTGATACCAATTGGAAAACTATCCGAGTTTATCCTGAAGGCTCAACAACTTTTACATTATATTATCTTCAACCAGATACTGAATATGAATTTCAAGTTTACTCGAGAAACATTCTCGGTGAAGGTTTACCTTCATTGGTTGTCAAAGCCAAAACCAAAGGTAACGATCAACGAAAAAAAACTTTAACTCGCAAGTGACTGACACTTTTTTGTTGCACCCAAATATCGACTTTTGCTAAAATCAATTGCTAATTAATTTAATTGCACAAAATGATCATTTTCCTTACATTCTTTTGTCTTCAACTGATAATTCATCTTTTCATCTTGTTCTCATCGTTGAACCAGATTCACTGTGTTTACTCAGTACTGAAAGACAAACAAGTTAAATATAATGATATATATAAACGAATCAAGTCAATTCCTTGTTGAAACTTCAATAACAGTTAACACGGTCAAGTGAATTTATGAACATAAAACGTAACCAATGTTCAGTCTACCATCCAATCATTTTTCCTCCCTTCTCATCATCATCATCAACAATAGCAGCAACATTATGATTCTCTCGATTCTCATCATCTTTCAATCTCTCTGAACAATTGAGGGAAGAAGTAGTCCAGAAGAAGAGGAAGAAGAAGAAGAAGAAGAAAAAAATGTTATCATATTTGCAGTTGACAGTGAGCATTACATCTTCTTAAAGAGCAAAGTGATTATTCAGCTTGATTCAGAAGATGGAAGGAAAAAATATCATCTTTTCTCTTTCACCATTTTTCATCATTCTTTCAGCTCTTGTGGTAATATTAGTCTTGCCAGGTTTCCATCAGCCAGTGTTAAGCCTCTTGACTCTTCCAGCAACACCTTTGTTCATCTCTTGTTTATCTTGCCATGTTCATCGACTGAATTCATTTCACTTTGTCTTCTCTCTCTCTCTCCTTATCATCTCATCACACCATGAATCTTTCATCCTCTGTTGTCCAATTTTGATTTATGATGGATTCCGGTTGGGATGAAGAAATTCAATTTCCTGTTAACTTTTCATCCCTTTTCCAATTGCATGATAAAAACACTGAAAATGGTCATTATACAAAAAAAGGTGTAAATTGTTTGACTTTTGTTTTTGCACAATTTACCATTTAAAGTGTTATCGCTTTGATCAGAAAAAAAGGTTTCAAAATTGATTTCAGATTAAAATGATTTTTCTCCTGATTCAGATTCATTTTGTTCATGTCAGGCAAGAAAAGGCTCAAAGTTTACAATTTTTGCTTCCATTTTAATCTCAATTGTTACTGTCAATGTTATGATTGTCATTACGATCATCTTTAAGTTTGTAAACAAAGCAACTATTTGATGATTTAGGTGAAACAAATATCAGCAAAATGATTGGAAAACTCATGGAATCATCAAAAAAATATTTTTATTACGATGATAAAGCATTTCCATGATAATAACAATGGTCAATAGTTTGGTATAATAATCATTGTCCCATAATCTCCATCAAAATAAGTCTGAATTATCGGTTTGTGTTAATAAAAGTTAATGAATTATTTACAGATTAGTGTTTAACTTTTATTCGATATTGTCATTGGGTGCAAAAAAGTGTCTCACAAAACTGGGAGTGAAAATTATTCCAAAAATTATTTCTTCTAAAGAGTCGACATTTTTTTCTATTTTATTTACTTCAACATTTTACTTTTTCTTTCAGTTCTGGACGTTACCAATAGCCAGGGAATGCCGACCGATGGTTATGGGTCAACTTATATTCCTTCAGTGTTCAAATCAACCGGTAAAAATATTTACTTTTTCATTGTTCCAAAAGAATTGCTTGGCTCATGCATGATCAGAATTTTCTCATTTTCTTTTATCACCTAATTCGAAACTTAATATCGATATCTTTGCTTGGAGTTTTTTTTATTTTTATGTTGACATTTTGATGAGTTTATTTTTCGGTCAATTTTTCGAATCTTGACCTTTAATTATTGCATGAGTTTTGAGCCAAGCTTCAATTTAAACGATTTTGGTTGCGAAAAGTTTTGCATTTTGTTTACTTTGCTTTTTGTTTGTTTGTTTGCATGAAAACTGATTCAGTTTACGCATGTTTTGTTATTTATTTAGCTTCTTTTTTTTGGTCAAATGTTTGACCGTCTATTGAGATGAATTTCAATTGAATGTTGAGAGGTTAATTAATGGTTATTCAATTTTTGACTTTTTGACCGTCACTGACAATAAACTGTAAACAAACAAACAGAAGCAAGTGATATTCAAAACTCTTTGGCTTCCAATGAGAAGGACATGAAATCATCTGCTGAACCTCCAACTGAACCTTCAACAGGACCCAAGCCAGGTCCACCTCGGAATGTGACTGTTACTCGAGTTGCTCAAGGACATGCTATTTCATGGCTATCGCCGGCCAATAAAACAGTTCCAGTCGCTTATTATTATATTGAATATAAAATTGGCTCCGGATCAGGAGCAGGAGCTTGGAAGATATGGGGACCCATTGCCAAGGAAACTTCTTATTTAGGTTTGTCTTCACTGGGAGTGAAAAAATATTTAAACTCATAAATTCTTTTTGCCATTTTCTGCTGTTTAGTTAAAACTTTTAAACCTGGTGATGTCTATACAATTCGAGTCTTTGCTCACTCAATTCTTGGTGCTGGTCAACCAAGTGAAGAGATTCGTTATGAAGTTCCAGGTAAACATTTTCTTTATCCATCACTTTCTCACTTGGAGTCAAGTCATTTGCAGAATCACAGTTTGTGTTAAAACATACTGACTTCACTCCAAGTTCAATACTTGATAACATGATCAAATCAATTGAAACGATGACCTCAACTTTATCAGTTGATTTTGTTCTAATGTATTCGTTCCAATGGAGCTGAAATCTTCATGGCAAAGAGCTTCAGTTTTATGCTGAAGAAAGGTCTAATCAAATTTTAGAAGAAAATCATTCAATAAATTCTGAACAGATTTTTTCAATCAAAACTCGTTAATGAAAATTTTTTGCAAAATCAGAATTTCGACGAAAACCTATTCTTTGAGTTCATTTTATCGAAAATTCTTATTCTCAAATTCGTCATTTGACTCAAAAGATTTCAATTGATCAAAAATTTTTAAATCTTAGAAAAGAATCAATTCTATGAAGATTTTTCCAATTAAAACTGGTTACTGAAGCAAAATTGTTCAGTTTTAAAAACATGCTCTTCTCATGAAAATTTTCATTCCCGAAATTATCTTCTCAGTTCTTTTTTACAAAAGATTTCAATTGATGTTTATGATTGAATAGTGTTAACAACATTCATTAAGTAAAAAGGTAAACATGAAACAATGTTATCGAATCTCGAACATGATTATTCCTGAAACCATGAAAAAGATCAACATAAATGCTAATTTACCAATCATCTGATTTGAAGTTGGCAACAAAATAGCTGAAAAAAGTCAACAATATCATTGTTGGTAAATAATTCATTTTTACTACTTTTCACCAATTCTGACGTTCATCATGATAGAAGAATGGCAAATAAAGCAGATTCAGATAAAAATACATGAATAGCACCAGAAGGGTGATGAACAACGAGATGTTTGAGACAAGAAGAAGAAGGAAAAAACTGAAGCATTTTCTTCATCAACATATTAAGCGAAATGATTGATGCTTTTCATGGTCAACAAAATTCACGCAATTTTGGTTTCATGATAATACATTGGTTAGCAAACACAGACACACAAAAAAAGATTATGAATAAAAAAAACAAGTTTCCTTGGTAACCCATGCTAGTGTCAATTGTGGATGAAAAAAAGTGAAAATAATGACGAGAAGAAAAGGAAAAGGATGAATGGGAATTTGAATGAAGCATAAAAACTGTTACTTTTTTTTCTGCTCACAGTTGCACTTTTCTCGTTCAAATAATCAGCTTGAATGAATGATGATAATTTAAAGGTGAATTGTGTGACTTTCAATGTTATCACTTGTATTATTATTATAATCAAATATTAGTTACATGGAAGAGAAAATTTTCTTTGTGAGAAAATTTTTCCTCTTCGCTCAATGAAAACCTTAACTTTGCGTGAAAATGCTGTTTTTGAAATAGATTTATTGTGTTCAACTTTTAGTCTGCCTTCAACCTCATGATGAGATAACGATTGACTTGTTATGAAAAGGCAAAAATATCAAAATGGTGGGAGGTAAAAGTGATAAATTTAGCTTCATCTTAATTGCCGTAACTTTTCATGTAAAATTGAATGTCAAAGTTTTCTTCTCATGAAAAATATTCGAAGAAAATTTTTGCCAAATTGTTCAAAGTCACTTTTCTCAATTCATTATCGATACATTTTTTGTCTTTAATGTTGTCTTTGATTCTTGATGTTACCTTTCATGTTGTTTTTCATGTTATTTTTATCTTTCATGTTCATCGGAATATCGATGTTTTTGTTCATGGCAAAATATTTCAATCTTTCAACTTTTCCATTCAATAATATTCAAGTTAATCTCTCTTTGGGAATTTACCAATTTCAAAGTTTCTTTCCAAGTAAATGTTAGGTGAAAAGAAGCAGAATATTTTCTGGTTTTGTTCAGAACTTTTTTTTTCTCCTCTTTTCACCATTTTCCTTTCCTTTTCCCAACAATTTACTAATATAAAGTTTTCCAGTTTTTCGCTTTGATAATGTGATTGGATGAAGATGGTGTGAGATGATGAAAAGAGTTAAGATGGAGACGATCAAATGTCAAAATATACCATGATAAACATGGTGAAAAGTGAAATGAGGTCAACTCTAAAAATAGATTTTCTCTCTTGTTCTTTTACTTCCTTCATTGAGTTTAACTTTTCAGGGTGAATGGGAAAGCGAATTGAAAAGCCAATTATCGACTCGTTTACATGATTAATTTCAAACCAATTTTCCAATTTTCAATACTTAACATCAAAAAATAGTTTAAATTTTTAATCCTTTCACCTTTTCCTTTCATTCATTTTCATCATTAAACAATTGAATCTTTTTATCGAAACTACCTTTGAAATTAACTTTGAAAATCTGTTAATTGTCCAAGAACAACTTAAAGGATTGAATCGGAATTCAGTGTTGGAATCAAGCGAATTATAAGTTGCAAGTTTTCGGAAAAGTTTTTCATCTTTTCTCCTCATTGCAAGGGAATGGATGAAAAGTAATTTTCGTTTATTTGAATTGTCCGATTTTTTGATGTTTCGAGTCAGCAAAAGATTAAAATTTCAATTGTTTTTGAGCTGAATTTGCAAAAGTTCTGATTGAATGTTGAAAAGAAAATGAATTTTTCTGTTGAAATCAACTCTTCAAGTTTAATTTTGACTGTGATTGAGATCATTATCATGTTTTGCTTTTGATTGTCAACATTGATTGGAACAAAAGTATTAGAGTTTGGAAGGTTTGTTGGTATGAACTTGTTGAAAGTTCATATTTCATGTTCACTATTCACTTGGTTTTGTGTGTTGAAATGATGATGAATAAAAGAGGTAAAACTCTGAATTGATTGAAGGTTGAAATTGAATTTAGCCAGTTGTTGAGGTCCATTTTTATTCTGTTTGATTTGTGATCGCTTGGTTCAACATATTGAAACATGAGTTTCTCATGTGTATAACCTCAATGGAAAAGGCAGACTAGAATGGAATTGATTTCAAATAATAAAACTCAACAATAACAAGGAATTGAATGGTATTGATGAGATCACAATAAGTATCAAAGTGAATCACAATCAAAAAAATTATCAACATCTTATTATCTGTTGGAATTGTCTGAGAGCAGAAACAACCAAAAGTCGCAACACCATGAAATGAACCAAAAATGAGTCTCTTTTACTTTACCTTTCAACATCAATTGCAAGGTAAACTCATCAAACTCATGACAACATTTTCACCATTCATTCCAACAGAAGAATTATTTTCGGAATTTTTTGTTCAAAGTTTTTTCTTCGATTCTTTTTTCTCTTTCCATGATGTCTCTACCTTTTCAGGTCAATTTTTCATTCGAAATGATCTTTTCCATTTTATTAGTTAATCAAGGTTGACTTGAATTACCTTGTTTCTTGGTAAGCAAAAGGTATTGCATTCAAACTTTTCAATTGAATTTTTCCACTTTTCTTTAACTAGAAATTTTCCAATTCAAATTAAATGCAAATCATTTGCTAATTTGATTAGAGTTTAACCTTGTTTTCATCATTTATCCTTTAATTTTGATTGTAATTTACTTGAATCAATTAATAAAAAACATCTCAAGATTTGTTGAAATTGAATGAATAATTTAAGATGAAAACGCTTTTCACTTGAACTTGTTTCTCATTCAACTTGTTGAAACACTTTCAGTTGATCAACTATTGAGATGATTTTGACTGTTGATGGCATTTGCTGCGATTATTTTACACAATTGTTGTTACTTTCAGTAAACTATTTTGCATTTCAAATGTTGACTGAGAAAAGGTAAGAAAATAAAGATTCGTTCAATTGCAACTTGTAAGGATTTTCAGTCGACTTTTCACATTCAATTGGTTTCTCTTCATACTTTTACAGATTGTTCAACTTGTTCACCTCTTTCATCTGGCGTTTTCAATCAATCCTGAAACACTTTTCCCTGAGAAAAAAACAAATTATTCAAAATGAATAAATTGAAAGGGAAAAAAGTGTTTCCATCAAAACCAATCAAATGTTGAAAAATTTAATTGTTTGAAGGTGAGAATGAAATATTTTCCAGTTTAAATTGCCATTCTCATGATCATTTATGATTGCCATCATGTTGATGGAACATGAAATAGATATTGAACTGAAATTGTGATAAGTGTTGAACGAAAGTTGGCAAAAGTCGCAATCTTTGAAATGGATAAAAATGATCCTTAAATCCATCTCAAACTAACCAAAGTAATTTGATTTTTTGCCTTTTCAAAACTCTTCACCACTTTATCCTCATCTTATTTTTATCATTCTTGATCCTCATCATAATCATCATCTCTCATTGACTTTCATCCTTGATTGCTTTTATTCATCTTCTGTGAAAATCTTGGTAATTGTTATTTTCATCTTCATTTTTCTCATCTTTTTTCAACCAGTTTTTCATCATTGCTTCAACTGCAGGTTAAATCAAACCTTCACTTGACCTAAGCAAACACGATGAACAAGATGAACATTTACTTTTCCCATTTCCATCCAACAGTTAATCTTTTGAGTAAATCCTTTTAATTTTCCCTGTCCAACGATAACTTATCCATGATCATCATACCTGGGCTCAACATTGATCATTACTCGAACCCATTCTTATACAAAACATGGAACCATTTTAAACTAGTTTTTACCATTCATCAATGTTTCAAATCTGTTTCAATTGTCAGTTATTTGAAAAGAATGAAATTTTTCAATTTTTCTGGTTTTACCTTTTTGTCATCGTTGAATTGTCTGTTTCAATTGATTAATCATTCTCTTTCCAGGGTAAACGTTTTGCAAGTTATTAATTGTCATTTTGTAAAATTCATTTTCAGGGGGAAACTTTAGACACTCAAAGGATAAAGCAATTGCTGCTGGAGTTGTTGGAGGTATCCTCTTCTTTATCGCTGCCATAGTATTATCAGTTTGTACAGTTAAGATATGTAATGAACGGAAAAGACGCAAAGCAGAAAAAGGTAAATCGATTAAGTTCGCTCATTTTTTCAACTGAAACTCAACCTCAACATTCACCTTAAACTTGAATAGTTTCACCAAAAAAACCTTAAACACTTGACAGACTTTTTAAGGACAAAAACCTTACATTCAAACGATAACATTAAAAAAACTTTAGCATTAAAAATTGGAAAATCCTTTAAACCCAAAAATTTCGACTTTTTTGTAAGATCAAAAGTTCGAAGGCATAACTTTTTCAACTTTAATCGGTGCAAAATTGAATCTCTTTGCACTTTAATCTTGATCAGTTATTTGTTTTATCAAGTTTCGTCTTTAACCAACATTTGAAAAGCAAACTTATTTGGTTATCACTCCAAGCTTAACCTGGGAGGGAATTTTATTTTTTCAAGTTAAACTCAAATTTTCTCTATTGATCAGAAAGTAAATAGTAAATTTTAAATATAAAAACATATTCACTGATTTTTACATTTATTGAGTTAAAACATTCACAAATTAATTTAGTTAAAATCGATTCCTTAGAAACTGAAAATAAAAAACAAAACTAGAAACGCAATTTGATCAATTTAATGCTCTAAACAATGGTTGAGTTGACATTTGAAAATTGATGGACAATTGTTTGATGAAATTAAAATGAACAAATATGTTGTAATATTTTCATTTAATTTGGCCCAATTCAATTTTGTTTACCTTTCAACCTCTCAAAATTGAAGCCTCAGGTAATTTTACATGAACCCAAAAGTTATCGTTACTCCTTTACCTCAACTTTCGTTGCTAATAAATGATAGTTGTGTTGCCAGGTTAAAGTTTAAAAATAGAAATGAAAATTTTCTTCCAAACTCAAATGTTTCATGTTAACCTTTTAATCTCTCATTTCAGCCTATTTAATGGTAACCTGTCCAATAATGAATGTAGCCAATGGTCAAAGCTCACAAGCTGGAAGTCCAATGCCTCTTAAGTCGTAAGTTTTGCTTCTCATTAACGCTTTTCAATTGAACAACTACTTTAAACAATTGACTTGAAAAGGATGACATGGTAACAATACCTTTGACCTTTAAACTTAAAATAACCTCTTTTGTTGGCTCATTTCAATGGTAATATTCAACTGAAAGTTGCTCAAAATTGAGTCAAAATTTAGATCAGTTGAGATCCGGTTTTACGCTTTTATTTCCGTTTATCATTTTTACTCTTTTTTTTCATCAACAAAACACATTTCGTTTCTCATCAAATCATTAGCTAAACACATTTTGTTTTGTCTCGTAATTTTTTTAATTTAAAATGAACAAGAATCAGAATTATAAATTATATTTATAAATATATATTCACATCCGAATATCATTTTCAATTTCAACTCAACACTCAAAGTTGATATTTTTATTCACATTTTTCAATTAGTTATTTCAACTCTTTGTTTCCATTGAAAACGTCTTTTCAGGGAAAAAAAAGATTCCTGAACAATGGTTATCCTTTGAAATCTTGAAACAAAGTCAATTCTGATTGTTAATCTTTAACTAACATTTCTTATTCTTCCCTGTTTGCCTTCCATGCTAACCAATTGATGATAATTCAACAGAAAATTAGGTAATTGAACAATTAAATCTTATTTCGTTTCCAATCGTTTCCCTCATTTTTGCATCTTTCTTTTGTTTTCCTTCCTGAAATCAATATTTTCTCAATTGAATACTTTCATCTGATAACAGATATTGAATGTGAAAATTGTTTTCTCGGTTTACTCTGAAATGCTCAGCAAAATGGGATGAAAAAGCTAAAAGATTACATTTCAAATTGAATTGAAATACAAAAACTGTATAAATTTTGAGCTTATGATAACTCTTGAATGTTTTATTGTTATCGACTCAGTTTCAATAAACTTATCAAATGTTAATTGAATTAGACGTTGGAAATTAGTTGAACATTCAGTTGATAATCAGGTTTATACCTTCAACTATATAATTCATAGATCCGTGAGTTCAATGTAAATCCTTTTCTTGAATAACTTTTTTCTCTCTCTATTTAAATAATAGTTTATTCAATTGATTTACAGAATTGTGAATGAAATATTGAAACTTTTCCTGCTGAGTTTAGTCTGATTTTATAATATTCATTGAAAATATTGGCAAATATTTAAATCCAAATTTGACTATTTTGCCAATCAAGTGTTTGCCTTTGAAAGTTATTCAATATTTCTTGTTTTTTATCTGATAATCAGTTAATCATTTTTATTGCTATTTACTGGGATTGAACATTATTAGGTTCATTTTGTTGTCTTGCCTTTGCCTTACTTTATTAACTGTGTTTGTATTGTTTGCATGCTTACATGATTGATTCAGAATCAAAGGATATCTGTAATTTAGGTACTCCGGGAAAGCTTCTTGGTAAGATTGTTATTTGATACAACACTATCATCTTTAATCGCACTTTAATTATCTTGCTTTTAATTCAATTTAAACATTTAATTTTGCTTTAATAGGGATAATTGTTAGAAATAGCTTTATGTTATGCTCTATGGATAATGCATAAAAAGCATAATCAGCTGCTGAAAATAACCGTTTTGTGCTTTCATTGATTTTCAAATTTTTATTTCCATTTTCTGTTTAATTTTATTGTCTTTTATTGTTGCTGTTTTTACAATGCATTTTATTAATCAAATTTACTATTAATCAACTTTTCTGATTGTGATAATAATTAAAATTGTCTTTTCTTCTTTTTTTCTCTTCTTCTGCTGCTGCTTTTGGGTTCCATGGTGGTTACATTGGTTACCATTGCTCTCTTGGTTACTGCTTTGTTTCAATCTCTATGGGAATATATTGGTCTCATTAATTAATGTTTCTAATTGTTTTTCATCTTCTTCTGGATCTAATAACAATTAATTAATTAAGATATGAGGAAAGCCGAGTACCAAGTTTAGTTAATAGCTCCATAAGTGCCATACTTCAAAAAAATTTTGGAAATCCTTCTTCTTCTTCAGAGATTGTTTTACAACGGTTTTCAACTCCAACCACAGCTACACTTTCCTTCAATGGATTACCTTATTATTTTGGTCTCAATTCATCCAAGCCTAAGATAATTGTAAGTTGGTTAATAAACAAATTAATAGTTAACCCTAATTGTGATTCTCTGTGATATTCCAAATGCCAAATGACCATTGCTTACAATAGCTTAACATTACCAACTGGTTAACCTGGGAAACCCGTAAATCTTTGCCATTTAAAATTTCCATCTAAAACATTCACAACTGTTTCAAATATTGAATAGAGAAATTGGTTAATTAAATTAAACAAATCAAGACTTTTTAGGTTAATTACTCTAAGTAAATTATGGTTGTAATGATTTTCAAGGCAATCTAAAGCTTTGGTTAACCAAAATTCAAAGTTGGAGCCAAAAATATTTTCCCTTTTCCATAAATGTTGAACCCTTGAATCCTGAAATGATGATCATTCCATTGGTGGTAATTAATTTTCTCATTATTTTCACCACTCTAATCACTATTTGTTTAATATTTTTTGATGTAAATTTGCTCAAACCTTAACCCTCTCATTTACCAGTGGCAAAATATTTTTTGATGCTTAATTACTAGTTAATGTGATTTGGGTTTAATTGAAATGTATCACCATTTTCTGGTTTCACAAAATTTGGGTTAACAGCAAAATGTTACTGATTGTGCATAGTGATTATTTAATAGTGTTTAAAAAGCTGTTGTCATAATATCGTGTTCATGGTGTGTCTTTTAATTTATACATTATCAACAAGAAAAGCAAGCAAAAGAAAGATAATTCTGTTAATTAGGCTCATTTATAACTCGACTCTTTCTCGCCATTATTATTATACACTTGTTTTCATACGTCAAGTTTAAAAGATGTTGATGAAACTTCTCAGATTTCCTTAAAATAATTGATACCTTGGGACCAATTTACCATCTAATTGGTTTGATGTTTTACTCGGAATTAGAAAATAAAAGGACGGTGAACGAGAAGCAAAAAAAGCAAAGAGAAAAATAAGGAATGAGAAAATGAAGATGAAGATGAAAATGGGAAAAGCAAAAAGGTACCCAAAATGATTATAAGATGTTCACAATAATCTTGAACAACTACAATCTTAATAACAATAACCTTTAACCTGAAATCGAATGATGCTTCTTTAATGGTGATAATAGACTTAAAGTGTTTTTATTGTCATCTTAATTTAACAAGACAAAGGTTGAAAGGACTTGACTCTTGCTTTTACCAGACTCTTGTTTCAACCAATTTTACTTCACATAATTTCAATGATAATATTTGCCTCCAAATTTCAACCTTTTCCCCTGTTTTGCTACTTACAATTTACAGGAATACAACCAATTTTACTTGCATCTAATTCCTTGACAATCAATGAACTTGACATTCAATTTAAATCTTTCCCTGTCAACCTTTTACACATCAAGAGATGAAGTTTTGTTCATGTTTAAATAAATTTCAATGCTAATGTTTGTACGTGTCTCTCTGTGTGTGTATACAAGCAATAAGAAGCGTTTTGTTGGCTATAAACCTGTGTGTCTGTCTATCAGTACATTACAATAAACAAATTGTTAACTTGCTAAATCTAGCAATCAAATTTGACCTCAACTGAGGTACAAACAGAGTTGAAAGGTAAAGACAAAGACTGTACAAAGATGTTATTTTAGTTGAATCAACATACAAAACTGAGTAAGGGAAATATTGAAGCGAAAAAAAACGTGTTATGAAATGCAATTGTCTATTGATGTTCTCGGTGAGTTACTATTGCCATTATATTTCTCTTGCTTTTTCCATATTCTTCTTCTTCTTTTTTCCTTGCTCATCTTCATGTTTCTTTACCCTCGTCAATCGAGTATAACATGTATATGAATATACTTTTTTTTCCTTCTTCTGTGAACATGAAACTTTACTCTTGAAAAATTTGTCTTCTCTGCTGAATAATAAAAGATGATGCTGATGATGTTACTGATGTTGATGATGATGACGTTAAGGCAGGAGAAAACCTTTGCAAGAAATGGAAAACTCTTTTTTTGTTCATATCATTCTTTTGGAAATTTCATTGAGATTGCGTCTTCCTTGGAATGTTATTCTTTTTTTTTCATGATAAATATTCTTCTGCGTATTAGTTTCATAGCCTTTACTATTCATCAAAATTTTTCTTTTCCGTCTCCTTCTTTTTTCCTCCAATCCCTTCAATTTTTCCTTTGACATAACTTTTTGTACCATTGAACACCTTTGAAAGTCTCTTCTGTTTGTTGCTTCAAGATATCTTTTCGGTTCCTTTTATCTCTTCGAATCTTTTCTTCTTGAATTTGCTCTCTCTCGCTTTCCATCTAATAGTGTAAAAAATCCCTTTTCCAAATGCTTTCTTTAGATGTTTCTGTGGAGAGAAAAGAAAGATAAGGTCAAATGTCAATTTAATCGTCTATTTTGGTGTGTGTTCCCTGTAATAAAATGTAGCTAAATTGAAGCTAACTAGAAAAAGATTGG
This sequence comes from Tetranychus urticae, assembly GCF_039701765.1. Classification (NCBI taxonomy): domain Eukaryota; kingdom Metazoa; phylum Arthropoda; class Arachnida; order Trombidiformes; family Tetranychidae; genus Tetranychus; species Tetranychus urticae. Next base: position 13,523,473 of record NC_142958.1, on the reverse strand, counting down.
TATTAGAATGTTAGCATTTCTTTTGGTCTTGTTTTAGATTCTTATTCTGGTTACCATTATCAATCCATCTTAATTCACTTTTCTTATTTTCTCCTATGGCTTATTTATCCTGTCAATTTTCATTCTCCAATTGATTATTTTGCTCTCTTTTTCCAGCTTTCTTCTCTATTGATCCTTTAAATATCAAAATTGTAACCTTTTGCATTACTCTTCAGACTCTTATTCATATGTTACTTGTTAAAATTGTAACCGGTTGTCCTCCTTGATCAACTGTAATTAATGTCTGTGTGAGTGTCTACGTCTAAAGAAGTTGAATAGAGACAAATAGGTAAACCCAAAGAGGTTGGAGTGGGGAAAAAAAGATGCTTCTGAAATAATATAAAGCAAAGAGCGGAGAATATGAAGAAGATGAGTTTCAAAAGCTTGGTGAAGATAAAGATGAATGCAGTGTTGATTCATATCAAGAGAATTGTAGTTAAAGTTGGTAAGATTTACAGCTACCAGGCTTGAAGAGGGAAATGCTGTAAAGAAAGTAAGGTTTTTCTTACTACCAGAAAATCTTATCTTCTTAACTCGCCTGAGTTACCATGGATTCACGGTTGAGAAAAGAATGAGACAAGAAGGTAAATAATCTGAGAAGATGGAAAATAGGAGAGAAGAGAGAAAAAAAGATCTAGAAAACAATGAGAAAAGAGAAGATAAATTCAGAATCAAGTGATGCAAACAGCCACCCAGTAGTAGTAATGTTACCAGTAGCAGTAGGGTTAGTCTGTCATTCTTAGCAGGATCAGTCGAGAAAAAAAAGGTGAAACCAAAAAATCAGCTTATTTCTATGATAATTTGTTATTCTTATTTCTATTAAAAATGATATCATGAGAAAATTAAATAATAATTAGTATCTCATCTTACCTCGTTTGTGTATTATTAATAAATGTACTTCATCTTGCATCATTTTACTTATCGTCTCATTACCATATTATAATTATCGTCTCAAGATTACTTGTGTTTATATCCTGATGACAATTTCAACTGTAATGAGTTGAATGGAATGTACAGCTGAGTTCAGCCTAAATTAGCAAAAGAGACACAAAAATAGGAAAAGGGTAGATTGATTAAATTATTGCACATTGTAAATCAATTAGCTCCATGTAGTTAACACTTACTCGATATTTTGAAAGCATCCAGATATCTAGAAGTTTAATATTCAATGAAATTGAATTGCTGGTGAAAATTGGTTGCAAATATTTTCCTCGATTTGCCATATCGTTTCATCTTTACAATAGTTGTCCATTTTTTTAACCATCACCTGATCATCACTTTCAATTTTTACTTTTGACAAACTTGACCAAGCAAAGCTTTGTTGACTTTTGACAGGCTGGTTGACATTCATAGATTACTTGACAAGATTATTGATGTGCTCATAACAGGCTAATAACATGAAATGTTTACCACCATTTAAAATAATCTAGTTGCACCTGATAAAGGTAACGACCATTTGATTTGATTGAAAGACGATTGGAGCGTAAAGTTATGGAAGCAAATGTTTCAACTCCGCTTTCCTTTGCGATATTAAATGGTGTTTGGTTCAACTGGTTATTAGGGATTCAATGATTAATAGAAGTCGAAATTGCAGGTTGATCAGATGAAATGAACGAGTTTTCCTTTTGCTGGCCAGTAATAATAGTTGACTTAATCGATGCAATGTTTGGTCATTTGAACGGACAGCCGGTTAGTCAAAGAGTTTCTCCAATTAACTGTTAATGAATAAATTTACTCTTGAGATTAAGAAAATTGATCTCAGCATCTGGATGAAAAACGACAGACTTTTTGACCAACAGTCAGAGCAAACAGTTTGATAATTGCTAACGAACCGATCAAGTCATGGTTAGGTTGAAATCAGGTCCATTTCCATGTAGTGTCTTGGATCAGGGTCAGATTCCCTAGTCGAGATTAACTATTCATTCAGGAATAAAATAGTTTCCTTCTTGTCATGTTAATTACTGGTTCATTGACAGTCCTCTGTTTTCTGGTCATCCTTTTAAATACTATCATCATCTCTGTGAAAATAAATGAGAAACACTTAATCAATAAAACGTGAATTAAATTTTGATAAATGTAATATGATTCGATTGAAGTTTGAGAGTTTATATCATAATTAAATCAACAATGAAAGATCAAAACACTCAGTATTTTTGTCATCCTTTTCTGGGTTTACCATTTATCACACTTGTCAGTCTCCTCTCCATCAGCCATACACTAATTTTGATTTTGATTATTTGTCGATTCCTTTCTTGTTTAGATTGTTTAATATCCCGTCACAACAGTCCTTTTCATTGATTCACTTTTGAATTGTTGATGTAAGATGTACGATTTCGAGTTTCTTTTCCACTTGGACTGTATTTGATATTATTTCCAGGGTAACATTTAATGAAATACGAATTTCCCTTTTCGTTTTTTAATTATCACGTCTCTAGCTTTTACTCGTTGCTATTTAATTTTCCGTTCATTGCTCGCATCTTCATAATATCTTCATGATTGTTGAGTTGTAAATAACTTAATTTTGGGGTAAAGATGTGCAAGAATTCATTTTTGTCTTTATAAATAAATCAGTTTGATGAATTGTTCACTTGGTTCCCAATGAGCTAAATTAGTTCAAATTAAATATTTGCCAGGTTACTCTCAACATAACCAATGTTGAATCTAATGAATGCATGAGAGTAGATAAATCGCCGAAAGAAGGTTCATTTTTTTGCAAGTAATAAGTCCAAATTGTAGTTGCTCTTTTTTGCTTACCTGGGAAAGAAAAGAAGAAAAAAGAATGAGAAAAGGGTAAATATAATGTTATGTTGAAGATAATGATGTTTGAAGCACTGTGAAAAGAGGATAATCTGATGATGTTAATGGTGATTGTTAAGGAAGCAAAAAAGGTTCATTCTATTTCGTTCGAAGATAGATAGATGTGGTATTGATGAATTTCATCAACCAAATCAATTGAATGTCATCTTCTACTGTCATATACTAAAAATATTATTTTATCGCATGAATCACAGAATAAATATTAGATAGCATTATTGATTGTGCTTAATGGATGTAAGGTTGCCAGTAAGATTATTTTTCCAACCTCTCTTCTAAGGTACATCATGGCTTCATCTTGTTTAAATGAATATTGGTTAGGTTAAATGAAGAAAGGTGTAATGAAATATCTGAACAAGAAATGAAACTCATCTCTAACGATCAAAGGGCTGCCTGAACTATACCAGTGGAGCTAGGACAAAACCAGACTAGATGGGCATAGAGGAGGGAGGCTTAGTGTTCTGACCAAAAAACCGAAGTGAACGGAGTGGGCTAACCCCGAACGGAGAGAGGTTAAAGTATGAAGACTGGACAAAAATGATTTCTCGCTTGTTCCGAATATGGATAACTAACATCCTTAACCGAGTTTGGAATTATAATATCCTGAGACAGATTTGGACTGTAACATCCTGAACTGAATATAGAGTGTTATGGATTCATGAGAACTTGATTCTGTTACCCTAATAAGGAATTCATCCTCTAGTAAACTAGATGATATAAAACAGTTTTGACATTAAGTTAGTTAGTTAATCATTACCCTTACATATGATAAGTTACCTCTTATTGTTATCCTTTTTCTCAATCCTACACTCGACTACGCTACCCAAATCCTACACCCCTCATCATGTATGTATTATTGAACTAAATAAAAGTTAACCTTAGCCAGGCAGTTTGCAGTTGTGCACAGTTTATTTCGTGTCCGTAACTTTCGTTACAATTGGTGGCAGCGGTGGGATCCGCTCAGTAAATTCAGCTTCTACGTGCACAATGACAACCAACACAACACAGACGACCATGCCTATGGAGACTTTACTTCGCTCAATGAATCGTACGCAAATGCCCGTAACCGTAACACCGTTTGCTGGCTACCCAAGTGACCCCAAAGATTGGCTAGATGAATTTGAGTTAAAAACAAATTCAGCAAACTGGGATGATGATTCTCGCTTTCTCAAAGTACCTCACTACCTCTCTACAGACATCCGAGCTTGGTTCACAGTGCAATTAAACAAGAATAAATTCACAAACTGGGACAGCTTTAAAGAAAAGTTTATAAAGACGTATCCAAATGGTGACAAACACAATTTTATAACCCAACTCGGGCAAACCTTACAACGCGTTGATGAAGACCCATGCAACTATGCTACGAAAATGTACAACATAGCGCAGAAAGGTAAAATACCGTTCACTGATTACGTTGGATGTGTCATCAGTGGTCTACTACCTAAATTAGCTGCAGAATTCAAAGAACAGGATATTGGTGCCTACAAGGACTTAGATGACCTTAATCAAGGTTTACGTGAAGCCGCTAACTCTGTGAGACTACGGGGTGACTCATCTTCTCGTTCACATAGTTGCAATGCTCCTTGCCTAGCAGTTAATACAATGCCAGTAGTGCCTAACACCGAACCTTTCTCTTCAAGTAATGATCTCATAAAAGAAGAAATAAAAGAAATACGAGAGCAAATGAAGATCATGATGGAAGCATTGGCGGGTGGAGCAGCTCGAAGGGACAGAACTAACATCACTTGTTACTATTGTAAAAGGGTTGGACACATCGCTCGCGATTGCAAGAAGAAAAGAGCTGATCTAGCAAATGGTAATGTTCAAGTGAATGCAGCCTTTTCACAACCAGTACCATATCAGCAGTACCCAGCTTACCAGATAACACCTCCACCCATCCAATATCAGAATCCACAACTAGCAATAAATCAACCAAATGTATCAACCATTGCAACTTTCCAACCAAATAATTGTCCTATCCAACAACAACCATACCAGATGAATAACCATAACTATCCAACACCAGGTAACTACCCACCACCTCAAAATTTTACGCAAAATTACGGAGAAAGAGGTCAAAATGTTTATGGTGTACCACAACAGCCTATTGCTCAAAATCATAATCTCCAACAATACAACAATGGTCAGCAATATCATAATTATCAACAAGGTAATCCTGGACAAACAATCAACCAAACAGAAGTAAAACAACCAGCCTTCATTCCTCAAAGTAATCGAAACAATTCACACCCACTATCAATGTCCGTTGTACCCGAACAGCAAGACGATGACCTAATTGGGTCTCTCATTCGAGTACCTACCCTTGTTAACGGTCATTCAGTAGAAGGTATTATAGATACCGGCTCACAAGTTACGCTAATTACAAAGGAGTTAGCTGATACTCTTAAACTACAAATAACACCACGCCCAGACATGGTTATATCAGGAATCGCTCCTTCAGAAGTGAAGACTCTCGGGAAGAGCCAAATAGATTTAGGGATCGCCATTGGTGGCTCACTACGGACAATCAGGACAACAGTACTTGTGTGTTCTTATCTACCAGGAGGTATCAAGTTATTAATCGGACAGAATGTCAATCAGAAGAGTGGAATGGCAGAGAGAATCTTCTCCAAAAATCTATTTGGTAATCTACATTTGGCTCAAAGCGTGATTATCCCAGCAAGAACAAGGGTTCTAATTAGTGTCGTTGGTTCAAACCGGAAAACACTTCCAAAAGGAACGTATTTGGCCTACACTAATGACGAAATTTTCATGAAAACAGGCGTTTGTCTTGCAAATACCTTGATAACAATGTCAGCAGGAAAAGGAAAAATACAATTAAGCAATTTCAGTCAGCAACCCATCACCCTTAATTGTGGTGTCAGAGTTGGTTCTTACGAAAGCAAAACGCCTGACGAAATAATGGAAGAGGTTGTAGCCCAGTCGCCAAACAACATGGGCATCATGAGTGAACAGAAGTTCTTAAAAGATGAGGATCTGACAGAGCAGGTTGAATATTTCGAAGGAAAAATTAAACTAGGAAAACAGCTGAACCAGAAACAACGAAATGATCTCCTAACCCTCTTAGGTGAATATAGGAACGCTTTTGCCCTCAAGCCAGACGAAATTGGATTCACTCATAAATTCGTGCATACGATAGATACAGGGGATAGTAAACCAATAACCTCAGCACCATACCGTGTATCTCCGGAAAAAAGAAAAGTCACTAATCAACTCGTACAAGAACTCTTAGATGCTTCTGTGATCAGACCTTCATGCTCGCCCTGGGCTTCGCCAATAGTTCTGGTCAAAAAGAAAACGGGAGATTATCGTTTTTGCGTTGACTACAGGAAGCTGAATGCTAGCACTAAAAGGGATCATTATCCTCTCCCTACTATTCATGAAGCTCTAGATTATCTCTGCGGGGCCTGTATCTTTAGTAGTTTGGATCTTAAATCAGGTTACTACCAAATTGGGATCGACGAAAAAAGTAAAGAAAAAACTGCATTTACCACCATGGATGGATTATTTGAATTTGACGTCATGCCCTTCGGCTTAACAAATGCTCCCGCGACATTTCAGAGATGCATGGACGTAGTTTTGTCCGGGTTAAAGTACAACGCATGTCTAGTTTACTTAGATGACATTTTGGTATTTAGCAAAACGTTTGATGAACATCTATGGAATTTGAAGGCAGTATTGGAAAGAGTTATAAGTGCTGGGCTTAAACTCAATCCAGCCAAAAGCCTATTCGCATTGCCAGAAGTCACTTATTTGGGATTCAAAATCACACAAGAAGGTCAGCAACCAGATACTGCAAAACTCGAAGCCGTGGCCAAAATCCCCTACCCCAAAAATGTCCGCGACATAAAATCCTTCGTGGCATTTTGCGGGTACTACCGCAAATTTATCAAGAACTTCGCAACTATAGCTAAACCGCTCACACTACTGACAAAACAAGATGTAGAATTTCGGTGGGGACAAGAACAAATTGAGGCATTCGAAACACTTAAAACAGCATTGATAGAGGCCCCAGTCCTCGCTCACTACAATTCGGATTTACCCATTGAAGTTAGAACTGACGCCTCTGGATTTGGTATCGGAGCTGCTTTATTGCAAAAACATGGCAAAGATTGGAAACCGGTAGCTTATGCTAGCCGGCAGCTAAATAAGCATGAATTGAATTACACCATCTCGGAAAAGGAATGTCTAGCAATCATTTTTGCTGTTGACAAATTCTTCGTCTATTTAGATCAAAAAGCGTTCCGTGTGGTGACCGACCACTCTGCCTTGGTATGTTTAAGGAAGAAACAGAAATTACCCGAACGTCTGACCAGGTGGTCCTTGATCCTACAACAATTCGACATGACAATCGAGTATAAATGTGGCAAACATCACGCTGATGTTGATTGTTTATCCAGGTACCCTGTGGGAGAAGCAGAAGAAACCTCCGAATTCGAAGAAAGAATTCATGTATTTAATGCTCAAGTGGAACTTTCGACAGAGAGATTCAAGGAAGCAAAAGCAATAAATTTTAAAATTACGTGATTAACAACCGGATGAACCTGAACAAGCACACCTGAAAAGCCATAAATTTAAAGATCAACAAAATATAATTTACAACAAATGACAGCCAATTAACCTTACATTATGTCCTAAATCCATAGTAATTAACAGGGTCCATTTTTTCAAAGTCACACAGAGGACACATCAAATTATTCACCCTTTTGACTTTACACAGTAAACTGATGAATTGGAGGACCAATTCTAAATTAGCGGCGGGGTGATGTAATGAAATATCTGAACAAGAAATGAAACTCATCTCTAACGATCAAAGGGCTGCCTGAACTATACCAGTGGAGCTAGGACAAAACCAGACTAGATGGGCATAGAGGAGGGAGGCTTAGTGTTCTGACCAAAAAACCGAAGTGAACGGAGTGGGCTAACCCCGAACGGAGAGAGGTTAAAGTATGAAGACTGGACAAAAATGATTTCTCGCTTGTTCCGAATATGGATAACTAACATCCTTAACCGAGTTTGGAATTATAATATCCTGAGACAGATTTGGACTGTAACATCCTGAACTGAATATAGAGTGTTATGGATTCATGAGAACTTGATTCTGTTACCCTAATAAGGAATTCATCCTCTAGTAAACTAGATGATATAAAACAGTTTTGACATTAAGTTAGTTAGTTAATCATTACCCTTACATATGATAAGTTACCTCTTATTGTTATCCTTTTTCTCAATCCTACACTCGACTACGCTACCCAAATCCTACACCCCTCATCATGTATGTATTATTGAACTAAATAAAAGTTAACCTTAGCCAGGCAGTTTGCAGTTGTGCACAGTTTATTTCGTGTCCGTAACTTTCGTTACAGATAGCATTATTGATTGTGCTTAATGGATGTAAGGTTGCCAGTAAGATTATTTTTCCAACCTCTCTTCTAAGGTACATCATGGCTTCATCTTGTTTAAATGAATATTGGTTAGGTTAAATGAAGAGTTGGCTGGATTGTAATCTACGCAAAACAAATTACATGACCAGTTAAATGGATCATTAAGCATTTGGAGGAATCACAAAAAGCTTACCTGATGGTTTTTGTCCTTTTTTTTCATCTCCGCTGATAATCTCTTTTTCATCTCTTTTTGTCCTTTTGATACCAGGTTTAAAGAAATGGTGGAATTTATGTACATAAGATCTAGTATTGTTAACCAACAATTTAACACCTGATTAGGAGCAATAACGATTTATAATGTTAATCAGATGATCTTGAACGAATAACAATCAAACCAAATGGTAGTTAACAAAAAATATTAGCAACCAAGACTCATGGCTCAAATATTAGATCCAGTGGAAAGAAACCAGAACTAACCTAACCGTTTATCACCAGGATCGATGATATCGGGTTGGACCAGAGTTTTTAACCAATTAAAACACTTCTGCAAACAATGAAGGGAAAACTGGAAAGGAAAATGATTAACAAGTTTAACAAAAAGCCGGGCTTACAAAGAGAATAACACTTTCATGATTAACAAGTTGAAAATCTAGAAGAGTCTATGTGGAAACAAAGGAATCTGTAAAGTGACATCAGAGGACAAATGATTGATTTTTGCTGCGATTAAGTAACTGACATTGCCTTTTCTAAATTATTTGGTGAAACATTTTGGCCAATGTCAACTTGGAGTTAATAGTTGAACTCAATTTATATTGATAGCAATAATTATGGTGATGATTAGCCCAGCCAATTTGGGAGCAATCAGAAAACAATCAAGACAATCTCCGATTACAAAAGTTGACTTATATAAAGCCTTGGCATAGTTGATTAATTACTGCTGCTCACCGGAATCTCTTTTCAATGTTTCATCTTTTCTTTTTGTTTTTCAACAAAGATAACCATCGATTGATGATAATTCAATCTATTTTTAGCCTGATTAAGGACTAACCAGGATTTGGGATTCTCGAATAAATTGGATGTAATTTTTAACGCAAATTTTTGCTGCCAAGTATAATGAATAAGGGATTGGTGTACTGACCATTCGACGCACTGCTCATTTAAATTATTTATCGTCGTCCTCATCAATCATTACATTTGCTATTTAAAAACAATAATATCTGTAATCAAGCTACAGAACAACAACAAGATGATTCAAAATTCCATAGCTTCTCTACATCTAATTTTCATCACCATTACCAACATCTCAGCATGTCCATTTGAGAACCATGCAAATTGTCACTCATTGAAGATATTCTAATGGCAAACTATATCTTCATCAATCAAGCAAACGATTAATGGAATGGAAAACCTTGTTACCAGTCTTGCTCGTCACTTTTCAATGTAGCAATTTCCAAATATTTTTTACCTTCGATGTTCCTGTTTAGTCTTCAAACATCTTGGCCATACGAATTAACAATGGTTAATTTACAATCTCTCAATTAATCCATGCATACATCTGTAAATGGTGAAAAATCAATGGAACCAATGTGATCTACTTTTTTGTCAATCTAAATACAACCTCACTGAACCAGAATCTCAATAATTCCGTTGGTCTTCTAAATTTACTACTTAATTTAAACGCTTAACTTGATAATTATTTATTTGTTTATTTATTTATAAAAATCTTTGATTTGCTCAGGCAGTCAAGAATCAATTATATTCTTGTTCAAGTTATCTTCTAGTGTGATTATATCATAATTTGATGATTTCCAAGTTTTTCATTATCTCAAAGCCATCGATATTGAAATGAACGAGAAAATTTGTTTTACTGAAACGCAAATCAACTGTTCATCGTTATGATTCTAAATATGAATTAGCTAAGCTTGAGTAAATCAAAGTTTTCATGTATCTATGTAATTATTTGATTTTATATAATTTTTAAAGATTCTTATGTTTTGTTTATTTACTTTGTTGCTCTTTTTATTACTTTATTTTTCTTCTTTTACAAAACAACATGAAAGGAAACATTTCTAGATTGAAAACGATTCAGCAGATTAACAAGAGAATGATTCATCATGAACAGTCTAATTTCTTAATCATGTAAGCCAGTAGTTCAAATCAGAATATCGTTTTCTCTTCCGATTGCTGCTCAATAACTTTCTTCAATCCTCTTTTTTGGTATCATCATGGTTTTTATTAACAAAAGGCGAAATATTGTTAATGTTTTGCTCCAGAAAAAAATATCTGACAAATCAATTTTTGAGGTTTTCAGTAATAAAAATTTGAATATTAATAAAATGCCCAATTTTGACTCGAAAATCGGGCCAAATTTGATTTTTAATCTTGATGACTCTTTCCTTATTTCCATATTATTTTTCTGACTTGGATTGGATCAGTAACACTGAATTTCCGTCATGTTTTAATGAACGCGTTTTTATACAAAATTACTGTGAAAATGGATAAAATTGTGCTCATGTTTGATCAATTCAAATTTAATGACAAAATTGTAACTTGTTACAAAGATACCAATTAATGCACTTACTCCGTAATAGAAGAAATAATTGCATTAAAAATGGTTTTACAATCAATGGGAATCACAATTTGCTTTAACGATAGACAAATTTAATGTATAAAACCTTGATAAAGATGAGACAAAGTAAACATTAACAATATAAAATAGAAAATTTACAATTCGAATGATGATTTGATAGTGAAATTATTTGGATGCAACTTGTGATATATTTGTATTTTTGCATAACATTCATTTTTCTCTTCTAATTGTTCTGTTTGAACTGATAATACAAATATTTTAAAATTTTGTCCAAATTAGTGAGCATACGAAAGTTAAGATTTCCATTGACAACAATTGATCGGATTAGTAACATCTTATTTGGAACGACTCCAATCACAAATTTACCGGGTGCAATTTCATAGCTTTTAAAATTTTCATGGTCATTCAAGAATTGATCAAGACCACTGTAATTGCGAAAACATTGGACAGTAAGATGGCACTGCACTTGCTTTATCAAAAAATTCCATTGTTTGTCAAATTGAGCTTCTGAGCACCTGACGGGAATCATAAAACGATCAAATGAAAAGAATTCGCTGGTAAATTGTGGGCAACAATATGTGACTCCATTGATATCACCAAAACGAAGGTCCAAATTTAAAGTAAATGGTTTTACACGAATTGGAGATAGTTTAAGCTGAAAGACTTTAAAATCATCTTTTCCAAGGCAAGGGATGTTGATCACAGTGTCGATCTCTTGAATAGGACAGGATAATCTAAGCTCAATACCAAATAATTTTGACATAATATCTTCGTCCATGGTTCCACTGTTAAATGAAACTTTTAGAGTATAAGGAATTGCTAAAAATTCACAGTCCACCTCAACAGGTTCCAATGTACATTTAATCTCATGGACTGTCAAAGGAATTGAATTTGATTTAGGATCAACAACTACTAAAGGAAGGTTGTCATCGTCAGAAATTTCTTCACAGAAAACTTTTCTCAGATTCTCTTGATTTGGCAAGGTGTTTAACGCAATTGAGTAAATTTGAGACCAACTTGAAATAGTAACACGATTTTTGTTTTTCATTAACATGTCGAGTATCTCATTAAGTAAACTTTTCAGCTTATCATCAATAGTCTGGTGCCGGATAACAACTGCAATAATTGATAGCAGGTCTTTGCATAGGTGAGGATATTGTTTCGCTGCATCATAACAAAAATTTAAAGTATCAAGCATTTTGTCAGAGTCCAACAATTTTCTTGGTTGCTTCAAGATCCATTTTATCGCAAGAAAATATTCTTTCAAACGAGATTTATTTTCATCTCCAACCAAATTTGTCATATTCAATAGCTTGTGAACAAGAGAGGATGAAACACGGGCTGAAAGAGCAGGTTGTCGATCAAGAAGGCACAAACCATATGGGATATGCAATGAAGGAGAGGCCATCATCATCGAGATAAGAAGAGGTTCAATTTCATTTTGTAATCCTGGTCGAACAGTCAAGAAGAAGTGTAGTTGACGATAGAGTGCATTGGTTGCTCTGCGATTAGATTGACTAATGCTGATAGATTCAATTGTTTTCAAGTATGTAATCAAATCACTATCTGAAATTTCTGTTTGACAAAGAATCATGAGTTTCTTCTCTTGAGTATCAGGACCGTCAAATGGACCCAATGCGAATAAATGGGGATCAGCAAGATGAGATGATTTTAAGATTGGCAATAAAGATTTGGCAAAATCAAGGAATAGAAGTCGATGAGCAATAATTAAAGATGGATGAGTGCACAAGCTGATTAGACGATGTAGTAATCCAAGTTCCTCGTTTGTTGAGAAAAGTTCAAGACCAAAGGATCGTAATAGTAGAAGAGAAAAATGAAGATGGAATGCCTCAGTTGAATGAATGAAGAATGGTAGAAACTGTTTGAAAACTAATGGAGTCAGAGTTGCTTGTTTCTTGCTTTCCATTAAATCCGATAGATAATTTAATATTATATGTAGGCGGTAAGGATCCGTGTTATATCGAGGCAGACTACCAATAAGTTGCTTAACTATAGTTGGATCAAATTGAGAACCATTTTTCAATAACAGGCACAACAAAGTTGGATGGATTCGAGGAATAGTAGCATCTGGAACATTTCTGAAGATAATTCCCTGGTATCATTGAAGGAAATAATTTTTAGTGATTTATTAGGTGTTCAAGCAATGATAGGTGAGATTAATTACCGGTCTAGTTTCTTCTAATTGAATCAGACATTGGCACGCAGCATTTGACAAATTTTTGTTGTCTTTACCATTTAACAGATTTACCAATGTTTTGGTAAAACTTTTTAGCAAACCTTCAAGAGAGTCATTAACCTAAAATGAAAAATAGAAACAAAAATTGTAATTAAATGTATAACATATGCAGAATATATACTCACAAGCTCGATTTGACATGTCCATAAAACGGTACAGGTATAAAGATATCTACATTTAACACTGTCACTGGATTTACTAGATTGAAATACATTTATCAATGATCCGATAGTTTGTTCTAGCCTGAGGAGTAAAAAATATGAAAATTATCAAAAATTATCAAAAATGATCAAAAAATATCAAATGAGCGACTTACTTTTCAACATCTGAGACTAGCCAGAAGTATTGTTCCAAAAGTGATAGAAGGTGTAATTTAATTGAGTCATTCACCTCCCCATCAAACAAATCACGTAATATGTCAAGAATAAATGTAGATTCATCAACGGGTAGCAATGATTTTTGGTAGGCCAGATAAGTATCAAACCAATTCTTACCAGCTAGAAGACATTTGGATAAGTTTGATGCTTCTTTTGAAGATTTGATTGATTTAACTGATTTCAAAGATTTCAAAGATTGGATCGAATGACGGCGAAAATCCATCACATTGATTTCGATGGTATTATTGATTCCTGAACAGCTGTCAAAATGAGGGAAACTGAAACTGGTATCTGTTGAACGTCCTCATGAAGGATAATCTGAAAACATCAGAGGCCAAACGAACAAAAGAGAAATTCAAGTGAACAGGTTATAAAAAATTAACTGACATCTTTGTAACTGCAGTAACTCTTCAGTGTAATTTGTTTTGATAACTTAGGCTCACCTGATAGCCATTTAACTGCAGCCATCGCTGAAGAGTAAGATAGAGGAAACAGTAAGTTAAATTTATACTCACTGGAGGGCGACAATTAAAAAATACACAAAATCAGAGTTAAACAATTTTAACGGATTACAGTTAATTGTATGAAATTAAATAGAATACTTGAAATCGTCCACTGATAAGAGTCTCATCTTTGGAAAATTGTAATAGGTTAGATTTCAAGATTTAAGATTTAAATTTATGATAAAATCAGGCGAAAGTAATTTCTCTGCGTTGTTAATGATAAATCAACAGATTTTGGCGAAATCATAAATTAAACTTCATTTAATCCAAATGAAATCATCGAAGTAAAAAATGGTTTCAAATGACTGCTGATCCATTCCGTCGTCTTAAGTATAAGCTCAGTTCAGCTCCTGTAAAATTTCACCAAAGATATCTGGCCAAGTGCTTGTAAATTACTACCTAAAATTATCCCTCAACTAGAGCTTTATCTTTGGGAATACATCGAGGAATATATAAAATATCAGATTTATCCAAATTTAATTCAACATTCTTTTGATAATCCAGTCGAAAATAATTGCAAATCATTAATCATGTGTTGATAGTGATAAACAAACAGATTTCGGTGAAATTAGCGAACGAAATCACAAATTAACCTTCATTTAACTCAAATTTTTATCTCCATTGGAAATCGTGGTCATTTGTTTCGTCGCAACAGGCAAAGGAAAATTTGAATTGGTCGACTCTAATAAATTTGGATATTAAATAACGAGGCAACAGAAAAAAATGCGGTCAGGATGGCCGAGTGGTCTAAGGCGCCAGACTTAAGATCTGGTCCTCAATTGAGGGCGTGGGTTCGAACCCCACTTCTGACATAACTTTTTGTGTACATTTTATCGAAATAATGTTCATCGATTGGATTTCTAGTTCCTGATGTGACTTGAAAAATTGTGAAGGCCAATTTTTTTCGTATGACTATTAATTAATAAGAATTATTGCAGACTAATCATTCTAAAACTTGGAGCTATGGCTACAATTTTCGTTCTTTAAACCTAGTGGTCAAATCGTTCGGACTTGAGCAAATAGTTGACGTGTTGTAATAAGTACTTATAGAATCAATAGATCATGTTGCTTCTTTTCGCATATTCTATTACTTATGCTGTTTTCAAGGTTTTATGATTCATTTTGAAGTTCCAAAGGAAAAACACTTGGAGTGTTGATTAGGAAATAGCAAAGATGTCGATCCATATTACAATTGAATTTCTCTAAAAAGGTTAAAAATTAAAAGGTAAACTCCTTTTAATGGTTATAACTTAAAGGTAACCAAATTGTCCAGTTCAGAAATAGTTGTACAAATATTTAAATCTATTCTTTATTAATCTATTCGACTTCATTGTTAATCCAGTTTAGAGGAAGAAAAATAGATGATTAACTTTATCTATTCCAAGCGATCTATAATTGAAGTAGAGTTAAGTTTAAATTATCTCCACCCTCAATGAACTATTTGTTGATTAACATTGTACATAGCAGCTTTTCAATGCTGCTTATATTTTCCACCATCATTATTAAACAATATTGTATTGAGTTAGTAAAAATTGTAAATAATTTCCGTAAGAAGACAAAAGCCAGAAGAAAGTGATTTTAATATAAGATTATTATGATTATTATTATTATTAAAGGTGGAGGAGAAGAAAGAAAGAGGCTGATGATAATGATAGACTATCCGGATAACAATGAATTTGAAAGTGTCATAATCGCCATCTTCATTTTGGGTTATATTTCACTTACTAACCATCATTACCATGATATACATTTAATATATTTTATTTATTTTCGGTTTATCGTCAGATGGTGGTTAAAGTGGTTAAAGTGCTGCTTGTTTATCAAAAACCTTAATGATTCCAGATCGAGTTTACTGGTAAAAAGGTTATTGTATTTCGGACCAAAATTCACTATCTATCATAAACTTAGCTTAACTTGACTCATCACCGAGAAAGTGAAAATGAAACAAAGTAACAATTATATTAATTTGATAATCGATAAACCGTTCGTTGTTTTTACGGTTCCCTGTAAGTTCGCCAATTTTAAGCCTTAAAACAAACCAAGAGGCAAATCCTTTTACCACTTTAAAGAAACATTGACAATAATTATTTGCTGCTTTGGTAAGTAAATTATCAATTTTGATTAAGATATTCGTATACAGCGATTAAGCTCAAGCTGAATGAATTCAATTTCATCATTTTGGAAGCTTGTTGTATCAGTTTGAAAAGAGATACAATGTCTAGTGCTTTTATTGACCAACTAGTCGAAAAAAAATGTCCAACAGGATAGTTCGGTTTCAAGCTAAAGATTCAGTGAAAAAAACTAAAATTTTTAAATTAAATAAAATTATTGGAGTGATACAACAAGCTTCCAAAATGATGAAATTGAATTAATTCAGCTTGAGCTTGATCGCTGTACACGAATATCTTAATCAAAATTGATAATTTACTTACCAAAGCAGCAAATAATTATTGTCAATGTTTCTTTAAAGTGGTAAAAAGATTGGACTCGTTGTTTGTTTTAAAGCTTAAAATTGGCGAACTTACAGGACACCTGTTTTTACAATGGTCATTTATCGTCAGATTTGTTGATCAGAATGTCATATTTTATTAGTTATGATGGCTTTATAAAAAACTAATGATGTCAAAGTTTAATATCACATTTCGTATCTAACTGGGTTCCATTTTTACTGAAGTGTCCATCTTATCAGAATCTCCAACTGTTTGTCCATAATGATCATAAGTTTTTTGCCAATCTTTAGGTGTTTTATCATTTGGTTTTCCTTTGCTATCCAATAAACCTTCTTTGATCATTTTCTTCTTCAATGTGGCCTGAATTAAAAAATCAAAATGAATAAAAAACATTAGTAACAATTAATATAAATAAAAATTCA
Source organism: Tetranychus urticae (assembly GCF_039701765.1). NCBI lineage: Eukaryota > Metazoa > Arthropoda > Arachnida > Trombidiformes > Tetranychidae > Tetranychus > Tetranychus urticae. The sequence goes on along the minus strand of NC_142958.1, from coordinate 13,506,616 downwards.
TTGACATTTAGAAGCAAAATACTTACATTAGGTCCTAATCCCCATCTCCTAGGATAAAGATCTCGTTCCATGACAACTCTTTTAATTTTGGCGACAACTCCATGATCACAACTAGCAATCGTAGATGTAGTCATAAGAGCGATAGCTGAAAAGAAAAAGCAAATGATTAATTTGAGTTCAGTTCGTTGTAAATCATATTTAAAATCTAAAATCTATATACCTATACAAATAGCTTCTCCTTTAGTAGTAAGAATAACAATTTCTGCACCAATTTCAATTCCATCATCATATCTTAAAACTCCGGGTAACATAATCTTCGCTCCATAACATATGGCGTTGACAGATGAATCTTTCATTATGATTCTTTTATGAGAAGTTAACAGAGCTTCTAGCGGCTGGATAACTCTTCTAAGATATGTTTCATCGTTATGATTTTCATATAACCATTGAGCATCTAGAATATCGTGCATAGTCACTAGATTATCATATTCTGTCACTATTCCTGACCTAATTCGTCTCAATTCAATCATTTGACCACCAGTTCCCAAAACAAGTCCAATGTGAACACAAAGAGTTCTGATGTAGGTACCAGCTTCACAACTTATGGAAATAACACCGATTCCTTTATCGTTGTTGAATTCCAACAATTTACTTTCATAAATTGTTCTTACTCTAAGTTGTCGTTTAACAGCACTGATTAATGGTGGTCTCTGGAAAAGTGCACCAGTTAAAGTTTCAACAGCAGAGAGAACTTTCTTTTCATTTTCAACAGGAGCATGTAATCGGAATATTCCGACATACTCTTTTCCAGCACCTTGTTGAGATTTAACAAGTCTAGTGGCTCTTTCAATGCACACAATAAGGCAGCCAGTAACTTTTGGGTCTAAAGTACCCGAATGTCCAGTTTTACTAACTTTTAGGATTCTTTTAATCCAAGCAACAACTTCATGTGAAGATGGATTGGATGGTTTATCCAGGTTGATAAAACCTGATTTTACATATTCATTGATATCACGTTTGTATGGTGAACATCCATTAGGCAGTGGAGTGAAATGATTACATCGTACGTTTAGCTTTGAAAAGTTTTTCAGCAGCAAAGGCCAGGAATCATCATTAACTACATCACCTGTTGGCTTCAAAACAAAATCACTATCTTGTTTTCCAGCATCAGACTTTCTACTTTTTTTCTTTGATTTTTTTTCTTTAACAGGAGAGGTAGTTTCCATAATTAACACAATCTAATACAATTGAACAATTAGATCACAAAAAAATCATAATAATAAACAAGGCAAAATAAAGTTGTATTGAGACGAGAGTTTGTATCTTATTGAATACTCAAACACAAGAAAACCATGCTTCACACATGCTTTTTGTATGCGTGTCTATGGACTTTTTAGCCCGCCATTTTTAAATATTGAGTAATCAGAGACATTGAACTTGCCTTCTTACGACTAGTCAGTTTCTTCGTCGTCATTATCATTATTATCACTATTCTGAAATGCTTTAAATTTTTGTTATGATGCAGCGAAACAATTTCCTAACCTATGCAAAGACCTGCTATCCATTATTGCAGTTGTTATCCGGCACCAGACTATTGACGATAAGCTGAAAAGTTTACTTAATTAGATACTCGACATGTTAATGAAAAACAAAAATCGTGTTGAGGTGGACTGTGAATTTTTAGCAATTCCATATACTCAATGTTATCAAAATTTCTTGCCTGGGAAAAGATGATTTAAATGTCTTTAGGCTTAATTTCAATGACTCAAGTCATAACTAATTCTTGTAATTCCCTGTAGTTTCAATATTCACTCACTAGGAGGAACGACTGCAATTATTAATAAGCCCCTTGGAAGCGTGACTTCAGTCCTCGTGTTTTTTGTTTCCGTTTTAAACTTGTTCAAATTTTAAACTCGTTGTGTTAAGCGTTCATCGAAATAAATTAAATCAAATTAATCATGTTGATTCTTTTTGAATCTGCTGTTGGTTATGCTGTTTTCAAGGTTAGTATTACTTTTTTTATACAATATTTAAATGGTTAATTAGATGTTTCAACATTGTCTTACCTTGTGTCTTTTCTTTTTCAGCTCAAAGATGATAAAAAATTGGAGAAAGTTGATAAGCTCCATGCTTTATTTGAAGATCCTGCCAGTGCCAATAAATTACTGAATTTACAAGCATTTGAAAAATTTTCAGATGTGACTGAAGCTGTTGAATGTGCTACATCAATGTTGGAAGGAAAAGCCAGCAAAAAGTTGAAAAAATTGTTGAAAAAAATCGTTGCTAAAGAGCCAAATGAAATTGTTGGTGTTGCTGACCCTAAATTGGCGACTTACATTAAAGAAAAATTTAATGTTAGCTCTGCCGCTACATCGGCTGTGCAACAATTAATGTCCTGCATAAGATTGAATGTTGAAAATTTGATACCAGAATGGTCACCATCAGAAAACGAAGCCATGGAAATGGGATTAAGTCATGGGTTAGTAATTTGTTATTTAATCTTTTTAAACTTATGATTAAACTCTTATTAGGGTTTAATTAAAAATTTTGTAATCTATGACTCAATATTCGTTATTTCCCAAGAAAAAGATACTGCACATGATGGATAACTTGTTATTGATTTAGAATGATGAATATCTAAATTTTTCGTCACTACAACTGATCGCAGTCCCTCTTATAACTCTCTTGGTGACAATTTTCTTGAATTTTCTGTAATTCACCTCATTATTAATGACTAATTCTTTTATTTTCTTACAGTATTTCAAGATATCAACTCAAATTCAGTGCTGATAAAGTGGATACAATGATTATCCAAGCTGTTTCTCTACTCGACAATTTAGATAAAGAGCTAAATAATTATATTATGAGATGCAAAGAATGGTATGGTTGGCATTTTCCTGAATTGGCTAAAGTTGTTCCTGACAATACGTCTTATATTAAAGCTGTTTTGAAAATGGGAATCCGAACAAATGCATATTCATGCGACTTCAGTGAATTTTTGGCCCCAGAGACGGAGCAAGAAATTAAAGAATTAGCGGAAGTTTCGATGGGTACTGATATTTCAGAAGAAGACATGATGAATATCGAACATTTATGTAGAAATGTTTTGGATATGCAAGAATATCGTACTCAATTGTTTGAATATTTAAAAAATCGAATGATGGCAATCGCACCCAATCTAACCATGTTGGTTGGAGAATTGGTTGGCGCTCGCCTAATTACCCATGCTGGCTCTTTGATTAACTTAGCAAAACATCCTGCTTCGACAATTCAAATATTAGGTGCTGAAAAAGCCCTCTTTCGTGCTCTTAAAACACGCCATGACACTCCCAAGTATGGTTTGATTTATCATGCTCAGTTAGTTGGCCAAAGTAATCCACGGCTTAAAGGTAAAATGTCTCGAATGCTTGCTGCTAAATCAGCTCTAGCTTGTCGTGTTGATGCAATGGGTGAAAATCCAGGAAATGCTTTAGGATTAGAACATAAAGCAAAATTAGAGGCGAGATTAAAAGTTTTAGAAGAAAGCAAAGTCAGAGCTATCAGTGGAACTGGTAAAGCTCAAGCAAAATGGGATAAATATGAGAATAAATCCCAAATGCTATCTTATAAGTCAGGAGGAGATTCAACAATGCCGCAAAGTGGGAAAAGAAAGCACGAAAAAGACGATGATCAACCCAAAGCATCAGCTTCAGGTAACTTCTTCGGACAAAAAGTGCAGCCTAAAACAGAAAAGGATGATGACGACGACGAGGATAGTGATGACGATGATGACGAATCTGACTCGTCTGAAGAAGAAGCGAAGCAACCTCCAATGTTTTCTGCTAGCAAATCATCTGCTAAAAAAGGCAAACCTGAACCAGCTCGGATCTCTAAACCTGCACCCCAAGCTGCTGCTGACTCTTCTAGTAGTGAAGAAAGTGATGATAGCAGTGATGACAGCGATTAATTTCAAGACTACCACTATTCGTTGTATATTTATGTTAATTAAAATGGTCCATTTTTATTTTCAATCAAATTTTCATAATACAATCATATCTATCATCCTGCCACTATTAAATCGCTGAAATATCGGATAAATTGTATCCTTAGTTTAATTATCTCGACCATAAAGTGACTGCTACATAATTGCATCTTTACATTCTCAATATTGAAAAAATTAAATTTTTGCATTTTTACTCTCAATTGACATTCGATATAATTTATTCATGATATTAGTTATTGAAAGATTCCCATATTTTGATGTCAGGCTGTCCATTTATATGGACTATTAACAAGTATCACAGTTTTCATTTTCTGTTTCTGTAGAACAGGTCAAGGTAGCATTTCAGTTGAACCGAATGCATCCTGTAATCTTGAGAGTCTGTGAGCTGAAACTTATTATTTGTCCATAAAAATTGTTGACTCACACCATGGACCGAATACTTTTTTCGATTTATCAATAGCTCTCTTTAATTTGACCATTGGCCTTAAAACTTTAAACCTCAATATTTTGCGAATGGCATCACAAACACTAATCATTCTTTCACTAATTTGATTCCTCATTAATAAATAATTTAATACATTCTAAAAATTTTCCATTAACACATTTTTGATTTTTGGGTTGTAAATGTGTAAGCAACAAATTATTAATATTTAACAAACAAAACTCATCTCAATCCATTTCTTGGTAAATAAACCAATTTTCTGGTTAAACTTACAATTGAAATGCAAAGAGTGATGCCAAAGACGCGAACAATTGAGTAAAGAGTTTAGACTTGGCAGGTTTGTAGAGATATAAAAACTCAGTCCATTAGTGCTATTAAATAATTCATCCGATGGACAGTTTGCTAGGAAATCGAGGTAAAAGTTGAACCTTCGATCGCCTTTTGTTCCCCTTATGCAAGCAGATTTTTACACGAAACTTATGCTACTGATGTATCTTAAAGATCAACACCAGAATATTGTCTTTCCTTCCAAATGCTGTTTAATTTGTTTGCAATTTAATTCAATCTAGGGTCATTAACATGTAAACCAGTGGCTGATAAGATCGAGAAAAATTTGTTAACCCGAACCCTTCCAGAAGAGCCTGCAAACATATCAAACAACACGTCGGTTGTTTATTTGGTCTTTCTTGTTGAACTATGGAAGGGTTAAAAGTTATGAATGAAAAGAGTTGAAAGTTAAGAGAAATGAGATTCTGGTTGTTACTAAAAAGACAAAACCAACACAATTGTTACATTTATGCACAAATTGACACAAACACTGGAAGAGAAATGGGCTGAAACGGGTAAAAGTTAATTTGTCGCAAATTTAAACTCTTTCAGTTTGTAGAGAAATAAAAACTGAGTCCGTTTGTGTGCAATAAAAATTTCTCTGATGAATAGTTGTCGAGGAAATCGCAGTCAAAGTTGAAACTTCATCCGCTTTTAACGCAGTTGTTAGGCCGAATTTTTTCATGAAACTCATTTACTCTGATGTGAAATTTGATGGTCAATCAGAAAATGAACATATTTCGAGAGATTACATTTTGTCTTTCCTTTAAAACAGATCAGTTCGATTTTTATTTAAACCTGTCGCATTCTGTGACCATAAGAGTTAGAGTGCTGAAACTTATTATTAGTTTATAAAAATGACTATTATACATCATGATGTAAATAGTTTTTCCAATCTATCAACAGTTCTGATGATTTTGGCCATTGAAATAAAAAGTTACATCCTCGATATTTCGAGAATGGCATCACTTACGATCATCATTCTTTGACCAAACATTAGATTGGAGTGTAGGCTATAGCATAGTAAGGATAAATACCAAATTAAATCTTGCTGTCGCTTAAGAAGCGCGTATAAATGCGTTCATTGCAAGTTTTGTTTTCATATTGCATGTTATGCAGTTAAAAAGACACAGTTGTAACATTTGTGCACAAATTGACACAAATACTGAAAAAGAAACAGTTAAAAACGAACAAAAACGGGTAAAAATAAATTTCTTGCAAATTTAGAGTCTGTTAGTTTGTTGAGAAATGAGAACTGAGTCCGTTTGTGTGATTTTAAAACTTCTCTGATCGACATTTGTCCAGAAAATCGAGTTCAAAGTTGAAACTTCGATCGCCTTTTGTGTAGTTGTGTGACTAGATTTTTTCATGAAACTCATTCTGAAGATTTAAATTTTGATGGTTAACCAGAAAATGAACTTATTTCTAGAAATAATACTTTCTGTTTTCAGATAAACAGATCAGTTCGATTTTTAGTTAAACCTGTCGCATTCAATAACCACAATAAATAAGAAGCTCAAACTTGTTATAAGTACATCAAAATTGTTTGCGCACATTATGCATGTAATAGTTTGTCTGATTCATCAACAGTTCTGGTGATTTTGGCTATTGGCATGAAAAGTTTGAGCCTCGATATTTCGAGAATGGCATCACTTATAATCATCATTCTTCGGCTGGACATTAGATTTTACTATGAACTATAACTGTAGTATGAATAAAAATCTATGCAAATCTGAGCTATTTCAATAATGATGAGTTTCTTCTAGCACATAAGATTTGTGTTTGCATAACCAATAAACTTCATAAAGCAAGTTTCAAATAGGATAACATAAATTATACAATGCTATAACTTTTTTCGTAATATCTTGAATAATTTAATATCACATCAAATTATAGTCCATAATGCAATCTAATGTTTGGTTAAAGGATGATGCTTTTAAGTTATGCCATTCGTGAAATATCGAGGCTCAAACTTTTCAGGCCAATGGGCAAAATCAACACAACTATTGATAAATCGGAAAAACTATTTAAGCCATAATGTGTGCAAACCATTTTAATGTATTAATAACAAGTTTGAGCTCTCTATTTCTTGTGGTCATTGAATGCGACAGGTTTAACTAAACTTCGAACTGATCTGTTTATCTGAAAACAGAAAATGTTATTCCTCAAAATGAGTTCACTTTCTGGTTAACCACCAAAAGTTACATCTTCAAAATGAGTCTCTTGAAAAGATCTGACCTCACAACTGCAGAAAAAGCGATCGAAGTTTCAACTTCAAACTCGATTTTCTCGAAAATTGTTCTTCGGATGAAATGTCTAATAGTACCAATCAGCTCAGTTCTTATTTCTTAACAAACTTACAGAGTCTAAACTTGCAAGGAATTTATTCTTACCCGTTTCAGCTCATTTCTTTTTCAGTATTTGTGTCATTTTGTGTATAAATGCTACAACTGTGTCTTTTTAACTGCATTACATGCAATATGAAAACAAAACTTGCAGTGAACGCAGTTATACGCGCTTCTTAAGAGACAGCAAGATTTAATTTGGTATTTATCCTTACTATGCTATAGCCGACACTGAAATCTAATGTTTAGTCGAAGAATGATGATTGCAAGTGATGCCATTCTCGAAATATCGAGGCTCAAACTTTGCAGGCAAATGGCCAAAATCAACAGAACTGTTGATTGATTGGAAAAACTACAGTGCATAAAAAAAGTTTATCCCATTCAATTTTTTATCGATGGCGGCTATTTCAGAGGCTAGTTAAGGGAATTAACTATGGAAACTAATTCCCTGCAGCATTGTTTTTCATAAGTAAAGATAGAAATTTTGTTAATTGTTCAGTCAATAAATTTATCAATCAATCAACTCAAAACTTAAAAGTTATCATAAAAAAAGTTTATCCCCTTCGAATCTTAAGTGTTCTCAGGTCAAAAAAAAGGTAAGATTTTTTAGCTTATGGCTTATTTAGTGTGACCAAATGAATAACTTTTCCACCTTTTCAGAAATGCCTAAAGCTTCAGAGATAACTGAGAGTGAAAGATCTCAAATTTTCAGATTACGTCGGATTTATCCAACCTGGACACTCGCCAAGATCGCTGAAGCTGTTAATCGTGATAGATCCACAGTGGGAAAAGTTCTGAAGTGCTCGGAAAATCACCAAAAAGCCAAAAGGTCTGGAAGACCAAAAGTAACAACACCGAGAGAGGATCGAGAGATTGTAAAGTTGGCCAAGAAAGATCGATTGAGCGTGGTAAAGATTGCTAATGAGCTTGATTTGCAGTGCACTCCTATGACAGTTTACAATAGGCTTGTATCTGACCCAACAACTCGATTCGGCAAGCATAAATCCAAGCCAGTGCTAACGAAAAGACATCGAGATGCAAGGCTTGCTTTTGCAAAACAAATGGTTTCATTGACTGATGATCAATGGGCTAATATCATCTGGAGTGATGAAAAGAAATGGAATTTAGATGGACCTGATGGAATCAGATGCTTCTGGTATGATATCAGGAAAGAAAGGCAGATTTTTAGCAGAAGACAAGGTGGAGGTGGTGGATTGATGGTTTGGGGAGCGTTTGCTGCAAATGGAAAGACTGATTTGGCCTTTTGCAAAATCAAAATGAATTCCAACGATTATCAGGATCTTCTTGGAGAGTTTTTACTACCATCTGCACCTCTAATCACTGAATCTGGATACATTTTTCAACAGGACAATGCACCAATCCATGCATCTCAATCCACTAAAAGTTGGTTAGAAGCAAATGGAGTTCAAACTTTGCAGTGGCCTGCTTGCTCACCTGACCTCAACCCTATTGAGAATCTATGGGGCTATCTTACCCGAAAGGTTTACGCTCAGGGACGGCAATTCAAAACAATAAATGAACTAAAGATTGCTGTTGTTGATTGCTGGAATAATATTCCTGCTGATTTGTTGAAAAAGTTGGTTTCGTCAATGAAAGATCGGATGATTAAGGTCATTCAAAATAAAGGTGGATCAATTGATTATTGATTGTAGTTTCAAAGTTATTAGCAAATGGGATAAACTTTTTTTATAATAGCATTAATGTTAAATTTTTCTTACTTCGATTCTAGTCAAATGCATTTGTCGAAAGACCTTTTGTTTATTGAAAAGTTTAATTTGAAATTAAATTTAAATTTTGCAATATAAAAAACCCTAATTGTCTAACTTTTATTAAAAAAATTTGATTGAAAATTGAATGGGATAAACTTTTTTGATAGAGTGTATTTAATCCATGATGTGTGCAAACATTTTTAATGTACCAATAACAAGTTTAAGCTTCTTATTTATTGTGGTCACTGAATGCGACAGGTTTAACTAAAAATCGAACTGATCTGTTTATCTGAAAGCAGAAGATGGTATTTCACGAAATAAGTTCATTTTCTGGGTAACCATCAAAATTTAAATCTTCGAAATGAGTTTCATGAAAAAATCTAGTCACACAACTGCACAAATGGCGATCGAAGTTTCAACTTTGACCTCAATTTTCTAGAAAACTAATCATCGGATTAATAACTTGATGGTGCCAATAGACTCACTTTTCATGTCTCTTCAAATCCATTTAGTCTAAACTCTTAACGCGTCTTTGGCATCACTCTTTGCATTTCATTTGTAAGTTTAACCAGAAAATTGGATTATTTACCGAGAAATGGGTTGAGGTGAGTTTTGTTTGTTAAATAAGTTGTTGCTTACACATTTACAACCCAAAAATCATGACCCAATCCATGTGTTGATGGAAAGTTTGTAAATTGAATTAAATTATTAATTAATGAAGAATCAAATTGATGAAAGAATGCTTAGTGTTCTGCCATTTGCCATTCTCGAAATATTGAGGTTTAAAGTTTTAAGCCCAATGGTCAAAATAAAGAGAACTATTGATAAATCGAAAAAAGTATTCGGTCCATGGTGTGAGTCAACAATTTTTATGGACAAATCATAAGTTTCAGCTCTCAGACTCTCAAGATTACAGGATGCATTCGTTTCTATTGAAATGCTAACTTGGTCTGTTTTACAGAAACAGAAAATGATATTTTTCAAAATAAGAACATTTTCTGGTTGACCATCAAAAGTTAAATCAATAAATTGAGTTTCATGAAAAAAATCTGTCTCAACAGCTTAACAAAAGGCGATTGAAGTTTCAACTGCGACTACGATTTTCTAAATAACTTTTCACCAGAGAAATTTTTATATTGACAAAATGGACTCTGTTTTTATGTCCCATTTATCGCATTTATCACATTTAGAAGGTCCAGATACTCAATGATTATCTGTCAAACAGAAATGTCACATTTACCTGTCAAACTACTGTAGTATCTCGATACTAAAGATAAAACGCAAAACAATATTCAAAGATGGCGGGCTACAAAAGTCCATAGACACGCATGCAAAAGACATGTGTGTGAAGCATGGTTTTCTTGTGTTCAAGTAAAAAATACAAATTCAATGTTTAGTTTAAATTAAACTTTATTTTGCAGTTTCTTAAATACATTTCTTATATATCATTGTGTTAATTATGGAAACTACCTCTCCTGTTAAAGAAAAAAAATCAAAGAAAAAAAGTAGAAAGTCTGATGCTGGAAAACAAGAAAGTGATTTTGTTTTGAAGCCAACAGGTGATGTAGTTAATGATGATTCCTGGCCTTTGCTGCTGAAAAACTTTTCAAAGCTAAACGTACGATGTAATCATTTCACTCCACTGCCTAATGGATGTTCACCATACAAACGTGATATCAATGAATATGTAAAATCAGGTTTTATCAACCTGGATAAACCATCCAATCCATCTTCACATGAAGTTGTTGCTTGGATTAAAAGAATCCTAAAAGTTAGTAAAACTGGACATTCGGGTACTTTAGACCCAAAAGTTACTGGCTGCCTTATTGTGTGCATTGAAAGAGCCACTAGACTTGTTAAATCTCAACAAGGTGCTGGAAAAGAATATGTCGGAATATTCCGATTACATGCTCCTGTTGAAAATGAAAAGAAAGTTCTCTCTGCTGTTGAAACTTTAACTGGTGCACTTTTCCAGAGACCACCATTAATCAGTGCTGTTAAACGACAACTTAGAGTGAGGACGATTTATGAAAGTAAATTGTTGGAATTTAACAACGATAAAGGAATCGGTGTTATTTCCATAAGTTGTGAAGCTGGTACCTACATCAGAACTCTTTGTGTTCACATTGGACTTGTTTTGGGAACTGGTGGTCAAATGATTGAATTGAGACGAATAAGGTCAGGAATAGTGACAGAATATGATAATCTAGTGACTATGCACGATATTCTAGATGCTCAATGGTTATACGAAAATCATAACGATGAAACATATCTTAGAAGAGTTATCCAGCCGCTAGAAGCTTTGTTAACTTCTCATAAAAGAATCATAATGAAAGATTCATCTGTCAACGCCATATGTTATGGAGCGAAGATTATGTTACCAGGAGTTTTAAGATATGATGATGGAATTGAAATTGGTGCAGAAATTGTTATTCTTACTACTAAAGGAGAAGCTATTTGTATAGGTATATTGCTTATTGACTTTTATAAATATGATTTACACCTGAACTGGCCTGAACTCAAATTAATCATTTGCTTTTTCTTTTCAGCTATCGCTCTTATGACTACATCTACGATTGCTAGTTGTGATCATGGAGTTGTCGCCAAAATCAAAAGAGTCGTCATGGAACGAGATCTTTATCCTAGGAGATGGGGCTTAGGACCTAATGTAAGTATTATGCTTCTAAATGTCAATGAATTTGCATGCAAACAATTGTTAATAATGATTTTATTTATTTTGATTCTTTATTTCAGGCTACATTGAAAAAGAAAATGATCAAAGAAGGTTTATTGGATAGCAAAGGAAAACCAAATGATAAAACACCTAAAGATTGGCAAAAAACTTATGATCATTATGGACAAACAGTTGGAGATTCTGATAAGATGGACACTTCAGTAAAAATGGAACCCAGTTAGATACCAAATGTGATATTAAACTTTGACATCATTAGTTTTTTATAAAGCCATCATAACTAATAAAATATGACATTCTGATCAACAAATCTGACGATTAATAACCATTGTAAAAACAGCGAACGGTTTATCGATTATCAACTTAAATAATTGTTACTTTGTTTCATTTTCACTTTCTCGGTGATGAGTCAAGTTAAGCTAAGTTTATGATAGATAGTGAATTTTGGTCCGAAATACAATAACCTTTTTACCAGTAAACTCGATCTGGAATCATTAAGGTTTTTGATAAACAAGCAGCACTTTAACCACTTTAACCACCATCTGATGATAAACCGAAAATACATAAAATATATTAAATGTATATCATGGTAATGATGGTTAGTAAGTGAAATATAACCCAAAATGAAGATGGCGATTATGACACTTTCAAATTCATTGTTATCCGGATAGTCTATCATTATCATCAGCCTCTTTCTTTCTTCTCCTCCACCTTTAATAATAATAATCATCATCATAATCTTATATTAAAATCACTTTCTTCTGGCTTTTGTCTTCTTACGGAAATTATTTACAATTTTTACTAACTCAATACAATATTGTTTAATAATGATGGTGGAAAATATAAGCAGCATTGAAAAGCTGCTATGTACAATGTTAATCAACAAATAGTTCATTGAGGGTGGAGATAATTTAAACTTAACTCTACTTCAATTATAGATCGCTTGGAATAGATAAAGTTGATCATCTATTTTTCTTCCTCTAAACTGGATTAACAATGAAGTCGAATAGATTAATAAAGAATAGATTTAAATATTTGTACAACTATTTCTGAACTGGACAATTTGGTTACCTTTAAGTTATAACCATTAAAAGGAGTTTACCTTTTAATTTTTAACCTTTTTAGAGAAATTCAATTGTAATATAGACTGAGTAAATATTTACTGGCTAAGTTTATAAAGATTTTACTTTATTGCGTTGAAATCAGTATACCTTTAAACTCCATTCAAATCACTCGCATAAATTTTGATTTTAACTCTTGAACTGTTAAACTGATCATCTTATATCCACAAACCGTCCATTCTTCGTTTGTGTTTAATATAATTTTCAAACAGTTTGTGCTCTGTGATCTATCTTTTCGGATATCATATTGGATTATCTATTGCTAAAATGGTCAAATTAATTTCCATTCCAAGTAAAAACTCACTGATTGATACTGAAAGTATTCCTAAATCAACAATACAAGTATTGTTTCTCTGCTCAATCATAGGCAATGCTGTTTACGCCCGTAAAGATGATAAACTTCATGAGTCAAAGGTAAGAGTCTTTTGTTTACTGTTTTCTCTACTTTTTTTGACGCAAATATTAACAATCAAATTGTTCGATTCATTGAAATTATTTTATTTATCATTTCAACATTCTGGTTTAGCAAAACTACCCTACACCTTATCGTTTCAATGATGAAGTAGAAACTGGTTTTGATGAAAATCGTAACTTTCGAAATGATCAACAAGATTCTAATTGGAATCGCATGAAAGGTGTTTATGGATATCGCAATTCCGATGCTTTTCGTATGATGGACTATCTCGGCCGTAATTATGCTTTCTCCTCTAATAGCAAACCTGCTGAGCCTTCTGTATCTTCATCTAATCCAGCTGATGTAATTTTAAAGGGTGAAGACAATTTGCAAGAAAGTAAAGGTTAGTCTAATTGTAAACTCAGTTAAGCTCTATGCAGCTTTGACTGAAAAGGAATTCAATTTGATCGTTTCGATTGTTTGTTAAAATATTAAATTTCTATTTTTTACGATTCTAGCCAAACTTCAGCTGAAAAATTTGCTCCAAAATCATCGACAGGAAAATGAAATGGTTGAACAAAAACCAGAAAGGTTAACACAAATCGAAGAAGATGAAGAAGAAGATGAAGATGTAACAGAGATTCCAGTCACAAGTACTACAACCAGTTCACCACCAGAGACCACATCAGCCTCATCAACAACCACCACTTCGACCACAACTACAACAACAGCTTCTCCAACAACAATGTCATCTTTACCTAAACTTCCTTCTCTTCAAAACATTCACCGTGAAGTTGAAGGAATACCAAGTGTACCTTCTGTTTCACCATCAACTCCAGCAGCACCAACAAATCCTTCCTCATCCTCCTTCTCTTCATCTATTCCATCAGATTTATTAGCTTCTGAAGTCAATAAACAACAACAACAGCACAAGAAAGACTTGCACCACAAACTATCTGTTCATCAATTGATTTCGGAATCAATGCCAACACTCCAAATGTCTGTTTCGCCAATTTATTTTTACAACAAGCAAACAAAGTCACTTGTTGCTGTTCCTTACCTAATAATGAAATCAATAAGCAAAATGCCACTTTTACCAAATATGATGGATGCCGTTGGAAGTCAACTTGGCGGGTCAAACAATCTCCTCAATTATGTTAACACACCATTCAATCAGAAAATGAGATCGCGACCAATTAGTCATTTAGCTCCTCTGATTAGAGGATTTGAATCTGAAGATACCTCTAATTATAATGAAAAAGTACCTGGTTATTTACCTGCTGATGAAGCTGAATCTTCACGCTGGTTATCCTTTCAAGGCTTAAATGCCCAACATGCGCTCAATTTATAATCATACGTTTTCCGAGCTGCGTCTATCTAGCGGAATTCATTTTGATCAAAATATTTTTACTGTTTTTAATCATTGCAGGTTGCTTTGTATAGATATAACTTTTTACATTCAATACGATTCCTCTTCATTAATCAATACCATTTGTCACATAAGAATCATTGTATATTATTAAAAGTTTTCATTTTTTGTTTGTTACAAATTTTGTGTAAAGATTCTTGATTAAAATAAAGGGAACTGTCAATCAAGTTGATTAAATCGTTTCTAAATGATAATTTACATTTTTATCGAGAAAATATGAATTTTTAAAAATAAGAATTTTCAGACTGTCTGAAAATCATGTGTCATTTACAATTAACTGCATTATATATTTTGGAAGAGTTTTGATATGCAATCCGATTCTGACTCTGAAGAAGAGTTTGTAATCTAAATTTGTACAAAATAAAGTTAGAATTGAAAAAATCGTCAATTAACAGCATTTTTAGCTTTTCGCATTGAACTAACAAGTTTGTAATGAAAGTTGACTGAAATTATTTTGACTAAAAATCAATGGTACAGCTTAAATTAAATTTTGAGCAGTTTGAATCGTGAATCAATACTGATTAAGCTGGACAAATTTTTTAAGAATTTTGATGTTGAGTGGAACCATCTTAATTTTTGGTAAGGTGACTATAGATTTATTTACAAATACAAAAAGATTGGATGGGAAAGAAAAGAAGCCCTTTATCCAAAAAGCCATACCCATGAAATAAAATGATAATAAGAGAATAAGTTAGGTGGAAAGAATTAACAGAGGAATTAACATTTAGCAGAAGGAAACTAGAAAAGTGTGAGAGTTGCTTCCAATAGAGTCAAGCTTGAAACTCATGCAGTTCTGAGACAGACTTTTTTTACACCACTTAACATATTTTTGATCAACCGGTTGATAATAAAACTGTGAAAAATATCGTACTGTCCCAACTAAGCATTCCAAACGTAAAAATATGTCCTTTGCCATTCTGGTAAGTATTGGATGAAGGGTTTTAAGAGTGATCCGAAAAGAGGTATCCTCTCAGATAGAGTGGTTAGAATTCTGATAATTCGCACTTTAGTATAATTATCATAGAAAGGTGATCTCATCAAGTAAAGGAACATTGAAAAAGATCGCTGATTAAGTTCCAATCTTTCACTTGTATTCCAAAGTGTATTAGATGCACTCATTAGTTTTAAACTTGTAACATCCATTCCAAAAGAGACTAAGTAGGGAGCCCATGATGATTGACCGAAGGTTTTCATCGTTGATAAATGGACAAGTGGTCTTATTATATGAAGAACTTCAGCTAATTTTTGGGTATCATTTAATTCCGTTGGTGGAGCATTTTTATCCTCTTTACCCAAAATCTTGTTGATTAAGGAACTCTCAGAAGGAAGAACCCAAGTTCGTTTCGATCGAGGTGGTGCACTATCCAATGTACGAATAACTCTTCCTGATCTAGGTAAGGTAACAACAGTTCGTTCGCTAGCTGAAGGAGCTGCCTGGTCAGAATTAGATTCAGACTCGACGGTTGGAGGGTTATATCCTTTTGATGGAACATCTCTTTGTCTATCCAAAGGCAAAAAGGGTATCTGACGTTGTATACCAACATTGTACTTGAACAGCAAAATCAGTTTTATCACAGTCCTGTTGAAGATAAGATTTTATTCATAATTTATAAAATATTCACATATACGATAAATCATTGATAGGATGGAATATATATATTTGAATTTAGGTATTTATGTGTATACTAGGCCTTTGGGTATCCCAAATATAGTCACATCAAATGACAGTGAATCAAATATTGATAGTGGTATCAGTCTCATTACAACTTACTTGGTAATTTGAATAATAGCGATTGTAATCCATTTTCCAGCTTCACCTGCTAATTTCTTTGCACTAATTTCAAAGAAAACTTGAGTATATTCAATGATAGTGACAAAGATCTTTAATCTCTCCACTACTTCACTCTGTTTAAGACATGAAAATATACAATGAGACACACAGAAATTTGTTTACATTTATCATGTTTATAAAACTTACGAAATTGGATTTCCAATTAAATGCTCTCTTAAGTAAGATGTCGTTTGAAATTTGAAGTAACGATGAAGAAGTATAAATCAACTCTGAGATTATGTTAGAATTATTAAATCGACCTATGGATGAAAAAAGAGATATTACATACAGTGTAAGTATAGAAACATATATAGACAAAATGGGTTAAGGAAACAAAATTTAAACTCACCGGATACCAAATAGCTGACCCATCTCAAAACATTTTCAATTTCGGTAGCAATTAAAGGATTTTCTTTAATTATTGATTTGTATTTCTCTAGATATTGAATTGCAATGGGCAGAGGCATTGTTGATAAATGTTCCGATACAAATATAATACACAAGTCACTATAAGGAAAATGCCTTGGTTTATTGGAGAACCCAAAAATTGAGTCAAGTTGAGCAGGTTACTATAAACATAAGGAAAATATAATTAATTAAAATAAACAATTGATTTAGCTTGATCTTGGCGATGATTTAGTTCACTTTCAAAACAGAGATAGATAGAAAGCTGGAAACATAGCAAAGAACACTTACCATCACCATTTTCCTTGTGTTGAAATGTAGTCTGACAAGTTGTGTCTTCAAAAAGAGTAAGACTGTTTACTCTTGAGTCTTCATGATCAGACTAATGTGGCAAAATGAAGCGAATACAGAAAGGCTGATGACCGTAGATCAAGTTGATATTCAACTCTCTTGTCACTAATAATCAAAATAAGAATATTTTACAGGAAAATTAATCAGATTGGGGGTTGAGACGTTGGTTTAAAAGGCGGTCAATTTGGCTTGTTGTAATTCACCATTTTATTGTTCTTCACGATATTCCCTGGATTAACACCCTACGTAGCTAAGATTATCTAATGCTTGATAAAACATGAAAATATCTTCATTCAAAGCATAGTTTGAAATAATATTAGACACTTTAAGCAACAGTATTTCTTACTTGATTTAATTAAAGCTTTCTCCCTTGGTTTAAATGTTTGTTCAGTTACAGTTTGTATTTGCAGATACAGCTACAACCAAGATAAATAGCTTGAACTGGTGAATAGTTTATGAATAGGTGATACTATTACATAGAAAGTATAAATTGTAAATCATGGCCAATAAATATGAATATAAGTGACGAACAGGCAAAAACACTGCTTAAAGTGTGAATTTTTATAACTTTCAAATCGGTTCGCTCAATCCCGGTCAACCTAATATTTTTATTGCGTTGAAATCAGTAAACCTTTAAACATTAGTCGAATCAAACGCTTAAAATCGTATATTAACCTTTACAACTGTTAAACTCTTCATTGTATATCTACATAGCGTACATTTTTGTTTATGTTTATAATTTTCAAATAGATTGTGATCTACGTTATCGTGATCTGTGATCTGTCCTATCTTTGTTGGATATGTAATTGGATAAACAATTGCTAACATGGTCAAATTGCTTTCCATTACAAGTAAAAACTCACTCATTGATTCAGAAAATATTCATGAATCAACTCTCTAGGTATATTTTCTTTGTTTATTGAGTCTTAGGAAATTGATTATAATTTGCATTTTTATCGTGAAAATTTATGTATTTTATTTAAAAATAAAATCAGAAAAAGTTATTTGCGTACATTTCCGATAGATCGACTTTTAACGATCCATCGACGTCATTTTGGGAAGAGAGAAACATTTAAACAAGAAAATTTCTGATTCAGGCTGACAGAATCAGGTATAAAACATATTGATATTTCACTTGACAAAGAAATGTCAAATTTCAATTGGCTTTAACTAATTGCATTTATTAACTGTCACTTAGTGCACTTTGAGGATTGATTAATATCTCAGTCGATATTCATTCAAAGTAAGTTCTTTTTTTCGCAACAAGTGTTTTGTTTAATAACTCTGACATTTTATTTAATCATTTTATTGTTCTATATTTTATGTTGATATTTTTGTGAATCTAATTAGATGCTTGATTTATTTGGAAATGTTTTTGGAAGAAGCAAGAAATCATCTTCTGGACAAACCTCAAGTAAACAGGAACCAACAGCCTCAGATGAAGATTTTGTTGTTGTCCCAAATCAAGCAAATCCTCCAGTAACCTCGTTATATCCTTACATTGATTTCTCTGAATTGGTATGTTGATGTCATCTTTCTTTTTACAAACATCTTTAAACCAACCATTATTAAAACCTTTTTATTAATTCTCTTGTTTTCTCTTTCAGAGTGTCAATGGTGACGCATCATCAACTAATGCTGTCAAACAAAATTATGATCAACATTTAACACCTTTAGACAAAGTACCCTTTGTTTGTAATACAAATCTTCCTGCCCATAAATTTAGTATTGAACTTGAACCATATTTTCAGACGATTGAAAAGATCGACATGTTCCTCACGGCTCCATCAATGTCTGATTATAATTTTGCATTAGAGAAAAGTTTTCTGAGCGAATATCAGTAGACATTAAACCGTGGACACTAAAGCTCATGTCGACGAACTCCAGGCTTAAAATCACATATCGAATGTCTGTCAAGTATGTGTTGATATACAATCATATACTAAGCTGAATCATATCAGAAGCTGGTTTATACGCTTGTTATGAACAATACCATATTTTATTTTCAGCTGCGTAATCCATATCGCATTTCGTTGAATGTCTATCTCATGTAATTTTTGCGTCATTATTCAAAATTATCCATTTCCATTGTTGACTCTCTTTTGATAGACTTTGAGTCCTTCTGTTTCTCTTTGAAAGCGAGTGAATCAAAGTTACAAAAATCTCTGTAGAAATCAATGAACTGACAAACCAAAAATGTAAATCAAAAATGTATTAATTGCGACTTTCTGATCTGTTTTTCATGCAAGAAATATCTCTTTTATTTATTTGATCTCGTCATTCATTTTCATTATTTCTTTTAAATACATTACAAATAATTTTGCATGATCAATCTATCTTATACTTGTGGAATTTGATCGACGATATCACACATCAATGAGTCAAATTCATCTATTTGATTGGTACTTGGGTCCGATAAGTCTTTCACATTAGCTTCTTTACTAGTATCTTTTCCATTCTGGTTAGCTGATTTATTGAAATAAAGCAACTGTCCGAGAGCAGCTTTTAAATCGGGCAGGTCAGGAATATTTGAGGTGGAGTTGACTATCATCTCAACAACTTTGTCGATCTGTCTGTTAAGTCGATTAATTATCTCAATACGTTGTCTCCTCTGGTGCTGAAGAGTAACTCTCAATGTTTCTCTTGCTTGGTAGGGCCTCAATTCATTGATAAGATGATGCATTTGAAGAAATAACATGGCAATATCAGAGCATTTTTCTTCTCGCTTATTAGTATCTGGACACTTTATGATTACATCTAGAAGATCGAGGAAATTCACAAGGATGGAAGAATTCATCTTCTTTAATTCCCTTTTGTGGTCATATTCTCTTGGATAAAGACGTTTGATTCCACGGGTCTCGAGAGGTCTGATGATAGCATCATCATTGTTAATTAGAACACCAAACATATTGTAACTACCATCAACGATAGGTTTGGGTGGATCTGGATTGCGTCCTTTAGCAACATTTTCTTCTGAATATAGCTCGATTAGGTTAGCCGGTGGAAGAGGATAAGTTGATGATATGTTTGCAGTTGATCCCAGTTTACCAGCAGATAAAATTGGCGACCTCGAGGAAGCTCTAGGACTTGTCATAATTTTAATTCTCTCAGATGAATGAAAGAAGAAACGGTAAATAAATTAAACAGCTAAATCTTGAGGCTTACAAGTCAAAACAAAAAGAAGCTACATGATTGTAAAAATGATAATAATGAAAATACACCAACAAAACTAGGATAAATAATTAAATAACAATTGTGGATTGCAGTGGATAGTAACAGATAAAATGGTGATAATCAGAAGCAAATTGACACAAAAGTAGAATAAAACATATAATTAAATTTAATAATATAAAATTGAATAAAAGATTTCTTTCTTTTTCTTGCTTGACAATTCAAGAATATTCACACAATCGATCAATCGAATGTTTTCGATAGTCGATAGTTTTGAATTAAACTCTAAGCTAAGTGAGCTTTAAATAGGTAAACAACTGGAATCAAAACATAATTTTATCTTTCACTTGTATAAAGAATATAGTGATTGAATCATATTTTGATTTTGAACTCTACTTAATTTTAATTTTGTGATTTTAGTTGTAAACTCATCCATTTAAATAAATCTACTCAAGGTAAGCTAATTTTTTTCTGTGAAGTCAGCAGTGAAGCTTTCCAAAATTGTATTCAATTTTATTCAATTGTATTCCAAAAAATACATTTTATTCAATTTCCAATATTTTTTAATGATATTTATTAAATTTTCGGAATCTAATTAGATGCTAGATTTATTTGGAAATGTTTTTGGAAGAAGCAAGAAATCATCTTCTGGATCCTCAAGTAAACAGGAACCAACAGCCTCAGATGAAGATTTTGTTGTTGTCCCAAATCAAGCAAATCCTCCAGTAACCTCGTTATATCCTTACATTGATTTCTCTGAATTGGTATGTTGATGTCATCTTTCTTTTTACAAACATCTTTAGACCAACCATTATTAAAATCTTTCTATTAATTCTCTTTTTTTTCTCTTTCAGAGTGTCAATGGTGACGCAGCATCAACTAATGCTGTCAAACAAAATTATGATCAACATTTAACACCTTTAGACAAAGTACCCTTCGTTTGTAATACAAATCTCCCTGCCCATAAATTTAGTATTGAACTTGAACCATATTTTCAGACGATTGAAAAGATCGACATGTTCCTCACTGCTCCATCAATGTCTGATTATAATTTTGCATTAGAGAAAAGTTTTCTTAGTGAATACCAATGAGCATTTTCAATTAATCAAGACCTGTATTCTCAAATTGTGACGGATATCAGAATATTCCAAATTTGTGTTCACATTTTCCACCAATAACTAGGCTAGACTTCAAAGTCTACTAAATTACAAATGTTTGGTTAAACACTAGCGATATGTTTACCTTTTCTAACAGGCATCTACTTTATCCTGTTCATCATTCTGTAAAATTTTTTTGCGCCATCACCCAATTTATCTGCCCAAAACTGACTAAGGCAACATTTCTACACTATTTATGAAAATGTGTTATGATTAAAATGACTAAAATCTTGGTTAAATATCAAGTTCTATTTTCATTTTCTCCAAAACCGTGTACAATTGCGAAAATGATAACTTTGATTGCTCTATGAAAGGAACATTCGATAATAGTCTCACGATAGAAATGTTATGTTCTGTTTTTGAGATAAAAAAGGTTTTATTAAATGTGTATTTCATGGTGTAATAACAATTTTTCCTAACAGCTCATTATATAATTTAATCGAAAAGTTATTTTATTCACAGTTACAGGCCTTTAAGCTATTTGATTATTCAGCTTAATCATACATGGTTTGAGCAATTTTCAATAATAGTAAGTAATTAAGAATGAAGTATTACAATCAATTAGAGAAATTAAATTTAAATTAGCTAAATTTATTCCATACATGCATTTAATAAATGATAGCTTATCACTGATTGGATCAATATCCGCCAAATTTTCATTTTTATTGCCTTATCGAGCCATAAATAAAAGTACCCATTGCTAGATTTCCTAAGAGTTATCCAGTCTTTTGTTTTCCTTTTCGTCCGCATCATTGTAGAAAGTTGGCTGTCAAAGATAAAACATTTCAGTATTAAATAATGATATTCGTTTGATAAACTATCATGATTTTAGATAGAAGTGCTCCAGTCACACTCGCACCATACATATTTTCATGTAAAACATTCAGGCTTAGGATGAAATTATCGTATTGTATGCTAATATGTTTGAAAAAGGATAAAACTAACCTTCTCGTCTTCCAGGTAATCATCAAATTTAGTCAATGGATCTTCTGACAGATCTTCATTGGATTCTTCATCAGATGAGAATGAATCCATGCGAACCAGAGTATTTCTTTGTATAATAGCTTTGCTTTTAATTTCATCAGCATTGAATGATGGTGTTGATGACGATGATGCCTCTACAGAAGTAGATGGAAGTGGTTCTCTAATTTTGATTGGTGCAGTCATTGTTTCTCGAACTGAATTTAAACCTAATCGTTGCTTAGCTAAAATATTATGACAAGAATCACAGACTCGCACAGGTTTAGATGATTGAGCTGGAATCAAAAATTTATTTTTTGAGCAGTCTCCACAAATTACTAGGCCACAATAGCGACAGTGGTGCTAGTGAAAGAAATGAAACATATATTAATGAAGATGAACGATAATAGTTAAAATTTCAATAATAAGAATTACCCGTCGATTAATGAAATTGAAATAGTTGGCTCTACAGTGCATACAAACATCAGTTTCTGTATCAGGAACCCAAACTGCTGCATGAATATTTGCGGGTTTCTTTCCAGCTGAAGATGATAAGATATTATTATAAGTTATTTTTTTACTATTTTTGGATCGGTTAAATGAAACTCACTTCGCTTCAATAAATCATTGACACATTTGTCTATATGATTGATCCACTCTTGTTTTTCTGTTTTGTTAGCAGCATAAACTGTAAAGGATTTATTGGGTGTTTTAATCTGCCAGCCGTGTTTAAGTCGCCCTATGAAAATGAAAAAAAGAGGAGTATGTAAAATAATCAGTAAAACCAAAGGTGAAAAAGCCTGTTAAATGCTAAAGTTATTGATAAACACTGATGAATTAGATTGATAAATGTATTGAAATTGAATGTGAATGAGACAAAAGTTCAAAACACAAATGATAAACCCATGTAGCAAAGTTCATAAATTGAGATTGAACATACCATCTTCTGTATCCTCAGAATCATTTCTTTCAGGAATATCATCTAAAGTTACTTCTTCAAGCAAAATGATGTGTTGACGGACATATTTTTTCTTCTTGATTATAATATCACCATAGACAAGAATATCGTTGAAGAGAAAGAACTGTCTAGCCTTTGGCTTTTTCCGACATATTTTGGTTAATATACCTTCACCAACCAATACACGCCCAGGTATAGATAGAGGCTAAATAATTAATACAGCAATCGATTAGCAACAAAAAAAAACAATGGAAGGCCTAATAAAATGCAGACTTACCGTACCGCTGATACCAAAACAGCTTTCAATGTGAGCTATCCTTCTTGAATTAATATCACTGCCGACTAGAATGAAAGTGAAGAAAGAACGAGATAAAGGTAAGTCAATAGTTAAGGAATAAACAATTTGAAAATAAAGATGAAAACAGTAAACAATAAAGATAATAAAGATGACAAATCACCTAGGTGATCAACCATTGGTTAAGAGTAGTGAGACACAGTTAAGATGAGTGAAAGTTATCTAAAAAGATGCCAAAAGATCAGGCTTGAAATCCAAACTGATGAAATATTTCACAATAAAAATAATTAACTTTGAAATGAAAATAAAATAATGTAAAAAATAAACAAGGGTGTGACAAGAAGTATAAACCTTTATTGGTATAGAATGGATAATATTGGAATGTTATTGGAATCGTTGAGTTTCACGGTTGTGACAAATGGAGAGCTTGTATACAAAATGAATAAGAAATAATAACACCGCTGATGATTTGACGTAATGATAAAGAGATGGTGACAAATCAATGAAATTACCTGATGTACTAGCTTGTAGGTAGGTGTTTTTTTGTTTAAATCAATTTCAGATGTTTCTATGTTCATCATCACCACAGCAATCGTCATCAATATCGTTACCAAATTGAACCCCTTCAAGCAAATTTGATCAGAAAACATTGACGAGTAAAAAAAATGTTGCTAATGATGAATAATTCATCACGCTGTGAGTCAGATTTTGAATTAACTAGAATTGCTTACAATCTAATTATTTAATTAGGTTGACAATATTCAACGGTTATTTTTGATAAATTTTTAACTCAAATAAAATTCCTATTTTGGTTTCTTGTGCAATTGAACTCAATATAAGGTATATTTTACCTGATTTCAAGTTTATTTCAAAGGTTGTTTATTATCGCTGGACAGTGCTCAGTATTATATTGCATTATGTAACAGTTACCAAGCAAAGGTTTAATTAAATGATAATCAAACTCACAGCTTTGATATTGCACGTATAGCCCTCGTGTGACTTAATTAGAGTAGCATTTGCTAATTGAAGCAACGTTGATCCAGAATTTGAATTCAAAATGGTTAACATTTACCCGATCAGCAATATTTTGTTTTTGGACCAATCAAACCCTTCCGAAGTCTATTCACACATTTGGATTGTCAAATCTTACTTCAATTTCCTCAATTCCTTCAATGGTCTCATGATAACGGATAGCTTTTAAATTAGTGATGAGCATTCAAAGAGAGTTTTCAGTAAGGTTTTTCATTTTAAATGATAATAAAGTTATACAAAAATGATTTATACCTTGATAAAAAGCTGACCTGGCTTTAAACATTTTAGAAAACAAAAAATCATTAAATGTAGCAATACAAAAACTTCATGGAATTTGATTAGATCCAAGCTCGTTTCATCTTAGTTTTTGTTGCAACTTGCTTTAGTGGTGGAACAATCTTAAGCCAGTGTGGACAAGAACCATATTATGGTCATTGCATGCCTCAATAACGCATTGGTCATTTGTTGATCCCCCAGGGCTAGCAACATAAGACACTCCAGACATGGCAGCTCGGTCAATATTGTCTCGGAAAGGGAAAAATGCATCTGAACTCAGTGCGACTCCTTTCATTTCCTTGATCCATTCGTTGGCCTTTTCCTAAGGATTGAAAAAATTGATTAGTTATGAAGATAATTAAGTTTGAAATCAAATATTTTACCTCAGTTAACAAAGGTGGTGCTACTTCAAAGGCTTCCTTCCATTTTTGCAAGTCCATTTCAAGACCGACTTGTCGATTAACATAAACATCAGTGTAATTTGATTGTTCGGCTCTCTTGATTGACTTCTTGAAGACCATTTCAGAGAGAGAAGGATGCTGCCTCATCCACCAATTGTTAGCTTTATCACCAGCTAGTCTTGTACAATGAATTCGCGATTGTTGACCAGCTCCAATGCCAATAATTTGACCATCTTTAGCGTAACAAACAGAATTAGATTGCGTGTATTTTAAAGCGATCGTCGCTACAACCAAATCACGTACAGCTTCTTTGGGTAACTAATAATAAAGAGCAAATTTGTAAGATAAAAATTCGTTTCTTCTTCCATTAGCAACTTTGAATAATAAAAGTACTTACATTTTTATTTTGAGAAATGATTCTATCGACATTGAATAATTTTTCATCAATAATTGCATCATTTCGTTTCTGTTCCAAAGTTAAACCAAAAAGTGTCCTTGATTCAATATCAGATGGCTCATAGTTAGGATCAATCTGATAAGATAACGAATAAACGATATTCACATTGATAAAAATAAGTACTATTCAAACCACTTCGTTAGGATTGTCAAAGTCAAGATCAATCTTGATAAATTAAATTGATAAAGAAAGAAAATCTATCAACGTATAGTTGTTAGCAATAACTTATTAAAATACCTCAAGAACACAATAAGATCCTCCTTTCTTTTTCTTCAGAATGTTTAAAGCTTCTTCTTGATAACCTGGTGCTATAATACCATCAGAAACCTCCCGCGATATTATCTTTGCTGTGGGTACATCACAAACATCTGAAAGTGCAACAAAATCACCGAAAGAAGACATTCGATCAGCACCACGAGCTCGAGCATAAGCAGTAGCCAAAGGAGTAAGATCTTTGGCCATATCTTCAACACAACAAAGTTTCAATTGAGCTCCTGATAGGGGAACACCGACAGCTGCTCCAGCTGGAGATACGTGCTTGAATGAAGTGGCTGCTGGCATATTTAGCGCTTTTTTAAGATCTCGAACTAATTGCCATGCATTAAGAGCATCACATAGGTTAATGAAACCAGGACTTCCATTGACTACTCTCAATGGTAATTTTGCTTCCATAGTATACAGTTGAGCTGGTTTTTGATGAGGATTCATACCATATCGAAGAGATAATTGTGAAACTCCGGAACAATATTGAGACCTGAAATAGTTAGATATAGCTAAATCATACTGTGCGGTATGATTAAAAGCCTTAACAGCAAGCATTTGTCGAACCTCCTTGGAAACAACACCATTTCGTTCAATCTCTGAAGCAACCCTAAAATCAAAAGATAAAGCCAAATTTCATGTTAAACGATTGAGATTAAGACAAATGAGAATACGTACAAATCATAATCGTTAGGATCACAAATAACTGCTACTCTATCATGGTTTTTGGCTCCAGCCCGTAAAAGAGTTACTCCACCAATATCAACTTGTTCAACGGCATCGGCAATGGTTACATTAGGTGAGCTAATAGTTTGTACGAATGGATACAAATTACAAACAACAACACCTATGAATTGGTATCCACGATTTTTCATGTCACGCTGGTCAGAGTCAATTTTACGAGCCAATATTCCTCCATGGATAGCTGGATGTAAAGTCTTAACTCGTCCTCCAAGCATTTCAGGAGCTCCGGTTATTTCAGATACATCTTTCAATGTCAGTCCATTGTCCCGTAATGTTTTGGCTGAACCTCCACTGGCCACCAAATTTAAACCACTTTGCGCCAATCTTCGAGCAAATTCAACTAAACCTCGTTTATCCCAGACAGAGATGACAGCTGTGTAGGAGAGATTGAAACATAAGTCAGATAAAATCGGTTAGAGAAGAGAGATTTAAAAACAAAATTATCTTGAATGAAACAATTACTTACCCAGTTCTCCTTTGATGGACATTGTTAATTTCTTAATGTCTAAGTTGGATTAGTAGGTGAGAAAAATGAATTGTAATTAATAACTAATGGATTAATTGAAGTGAGGTTAAAATGCTACAGAAAAGAAATCTGTTTTTGTCAAGAGAGTCAAGTTTTTAGTTCTATTACGAATAGTAAACAGATTTTTGTACCTCTTTTTTCGCCTTATGATCAACTGTGACTGTTTAAGATCTCACCAATTATGATAATAAATTCATCAAACTTAACAGATATTATCTCTATGATCATTTCTCTTCTCTTTTTGATAACAATTAGTGTAATCTTCAATCTCAGAATCAAAGATAAGTCTAACCTGTTTACTCTGTTGGTAAACTACATTTTCATTATTGAGATTTGATTACGTTCAAACTTATTTTATCTGGATTGTGATTGAAAATATTGATTGGATAGATTGCCCATAGATGTTGATGAAATAAAATAATGTAACGAGTCCTTGGTTTTACTATCAAATGGATGATCGGTGATCATCAAAGTAATTGATAGATCAACAATGAAAATGTAGCTCTTTTTATCTCTCATGGATATCTTCTTGTTATGGTCACTTCTAACTAGAACTTTAAGTTGAAACCATTAATCATTAATTACGATTCATTAGTACATAGTAAATTAAATGTCACAATTTATTAAATAACTGGTAAATTAAATAAGAAATATAAAATTGAACCGGTGCACAAAAAAGTGTAATAAATAAAGCACATTGTTTATTATTACATATGATAAGCTTAAGATTGGCTAAAACGATTTTTGTGTCAGCCAACAATCAACGGCTTGGTTGAATGGCAAAAAAACCTTCATTTATTAATAGACTTGAATTATGGCATTGAAGTTCAGCTGAGATACAAATTTTATGGGGAATTGTTTGTTTACGTTTATTTAGCTGATTATTGTGAGCATTTTCTGCTATTTTACAATTCTGTTTTCAATAGTCTCGTAAGCCAAGAAGAGCAATTGAATGGTTAATAGATGTAAGATGCTTTTGATGTATAGTTGATTACTAATGATCAAAATGATAGTCTATCTCAAAAATTGTTTACTGATCAGATAAATTGTGATGGGGATAAAACAGTTGAAGAGTTTTTAGTTGATCACTGATCAGTGATCAACTAATTGATTAGACTTGCTAGGTATAATGAATAGTTAATGATAGATTTGAAGATTTGATAAACAAAGAAATAAAAGCTTACAAGAAAACACCTATTGATTGAATCAAAAATTTCCATGGGAATGTTGAATAAATACGTTTGCGAAATAAAATAAGGAAAAATTAGCGTCCTCGATAGATTTTGATTGAAACCAGGTCTTCGACATCTACAGATAGTAACTATAGCTCCACCAGGACTACAGAATGATCATAGCCAAGGTATAGCTAAGTATTTGGGAATCACCCTCTTAGCAGAAAAACCTTTATATGGTTTACAATTAATAATTAAAAATATTTGCTCTCCTCTACATCCTAGTCTGTATCTTAGTTGATTCGGTTTGGTTAGATGTCCTAGTATTGTTTTTATTATCCCTCGAGTAACATTGAATCGACCAGCCTAGGTTTGGCCAAAATCAAGGTGTACATTCTGGTTACGTCGTCTCCACCCGACGCGAATCAACGCATCCATCTAACATGAATTTACTATTTTTTCTATCATCACAATATGTTAAGATAGTATCATCTTTTATGATTAAACCCAATCCAAAACTCAGCGACAACTAAAATAAGGAACGTTATTAAGTTATTTTGCGAAAAATTGCTTAATTTATTTTAAGCAAACTAGAGATGTAAAAATACTGCGGGAACGAAGCATTTGAATAATGCTGAAACCGTTTGTTTCTTATGATAATTCGATAAAAATTAAACCGTTTAGTAACATTTACTCATATGCCAGTCTTAGTTTGCTCATAGATTATTATGTTTACATAAGTTAGTAACTCTATCGTTGTCTTTTGTTTTTCAAAATTGAGTATTTTCCCTAAATTGTGTTGAAATGGCTAACTTATTAATTGAAGATTATGAGAAGATTTCAACATAAGGATCAAGTTTTAATTAGCATTTTTCGAACTCAATAATTTACGACAGCACCATCAATTATAGTAACGACAGCTTCATTTGATACCGTGTGTGTTGTGAATATGATTTATCCTCTATAAATCTTGAGATTTCTTGGAAATTCTAAATTTTCTGATACTTGGAATGGTCGAGTCTTCATTAGCCTCTTTAAAAATTGCTTTCGTCAACGGTTTGATCGAAAGTTTTTTAGGCTGTTTGGATTCAATAGTCTTCGAAATTCACGATAAACTTTACCATTACCTCAGAACCAAATCCACATGCAAATTTTATGAGTCAATGAGAAATAAGTCGCATGGATGTACCAAAATCAATGTAATTGACCTTTAAAAGGCGAAGAAATTATAAACAAAAAGAAAGATTGCGATTAAAGAACGAAATTACTAGATAATACAATGTAAGTTTCAATTGATAGTTGACAATTATCGTTCCGTCGCTGTATTTGTGTTTGTTTCTTTAGTTATTGCAACAACAGTCAATAGTTATAACTGAGAGAAGAAAAAAATGAAAATTCAACAAAAATATCACACGAGAATGTACTGATTTGTGGTTTGAAATTGTAATAGCACATTTTTGGTCGTTGTTGATACATCATCTGCTATGAGCTGTTCAAATGAAGATGAACTTGCAACACTTGAAGCTGTGCTTGGCACTTCATTATCATCATCGGAATCTTCAGGATCTCTGGAATATTGGTCATCACAAACTTGTTCACCATCACTGTCACCGTCATCACTTGAACTTTCAGATGATACTTCGTTCATGAAGAAATCTTGCTGTTTGGACAATGGAGATAGAAAATAAATTACGTCTCCTTTGTAAATTTCTATCGATGGATAAGCACAAAGCTTGTTTTCCTAGGTATTTAAGAGAAAAAGAAAGAAATATTAGTATTTATCCAGCTGAAAAACAACTTAAGGTAGTTATGAAATACCTTGATGTACTCGGTGATCACTGGATAAACTCGTTTTAAAGCAATAGCTACTGATATTGAACCTTTGTTTGTGAATGTGGCAGAAACAACATGATTGACTTTTGGAAGAGTCATTATCTTGTAGTCTATTGAAAGCAACATCTTTTCCACTTTATCATTATTATGCTCAAATAAAACACCCAACAAGGATTTGGTAGACTTGGATCCAATAGGCTGAGTAATAAGAACGGGAACTAGAGTTGCATCTTTAAACGGGTACAGTAATGTAGTTAATCTAGTGAAATTAGATCCAATACTGGCAGAGTTAGCGTTGTACACTTTGTAAATAAATTTTTTTCCACCAAAATCATATGGACTTTCACCAGTTTTGACAGAAATTGTCTCAAAAAGACCGAAGTAACAAAGAGCTAGAAAAATGGTGACAGCTAAGGCGATTGATAAAAAAATTATAGATAGCTCGATTAACATGATTGTTTGATATTGTTTGATGAATACCAATATGGAAGAATAAATGCCCAGATATATCCAAATGTCAAGTCTGCCATAAAAGAGAGGGAATGATAAGGTCTATCCAAGGATCAAGATCCAAAGTTAGTATTAATAAAATTGATTTGTATGACAATATTGAAGACTTAATGTATGGTCTTTATATTGGTAAATCAGATCAACATGACTATCAATCATGAATTGAATATTATTAAAGAGTCAACGGTTGGCTACCGTTTACAGAGATGAATCACAGTTGCAATTTTGACTTGGAATGGAAGAGTGTAAGGTAATAAAGAGGAACTTGAAATCACAAAATAAGAGTAAAAATTAAGTAAAAAAATGGAGAAAGAAAAAATTAAATGACAGCTTAGAATAACGCATAATTTAATGATTTGGTATACAAAACACTTGATGACCAGCAATAGTTGAACTTTTAACAATTTATCATAATCTTTATTACAATAATATCTAATTAAAGTTATAATTAGACAATATTAAGACTAGCAAAATCACGGTTAACAAAAGAATAAATAAACTGTTTTCGAAGCTTATTTTGATGTTTTGATGTAAGCAAAAGACAAATATCGATACTATCGATCAAATTCATTGGTTTAAGAATTATATTATTCAATACAATATTAAAGTAACACGGAAAACGACACTCTTCAATTTGAAAATGAACTTAATTAGTTAAAAGAGGACATCAAATACTATGATAGGCCTCATCAAAAGCTCCTTAAGGTTCCGTTCGGGAATAATGTCGCTCTAAAGTTAAAACGTTTTTCGATGATATCTCGCGAACACAACATGATAGAATGCTGAAATGTTGTACATTTATATTTCTTGATTGCTTCTATTGACTAACGAGAGCAATGCTCTTCAGAGCAATCCGATCGCATATTATAACTGTTAGGTCGCTTAACTTTTGATCGTTCGGCATTTGATGAGATTCGCGTCCTGCTTAATTTTGATCTGCGCAAAATGCTCCATTTATTACTGACTGTAGCTGGACAAGACGATTTTCTGATAAGCATTTTAGTTGGCCCATTTTACCAATAACCTTATTTTGTTCAAAGCTATGAATCTCTTATTATTTTAGATAAGAGAAAGCGAAAATGAAATAATCACAATCTTGATCCCTGATCTTCAAGAATCAATTTTTCATTTTCAAGTCTAAAGTAATTATTTGCTTTGCTAATTATCTACTAAAGTACTCACATTGCATACATAAGTATTTTTCCAGAATATGCATTGGCATTGGCATGAAAACCTCCTCTAAATTTAATTTATTGACTATTTTGTTCCTACACTTGTGAAAATAATTTTACCGAATTGAATAATGAAAATATTAACCACGTTAGATTGCTTAATTTACATCACGATGAGGAGGGATAGGCTGAGAATCAAATATTAATTTCATATTTGTTTTGAAGTCCGTCATTTTAATGGATTGGTAAGTTTAGTTAACAGAACGGCGAAAAATTTGGCCACACATAGACTGAGCTTTTAATTAGCACTTAAGCATATTTCAGGGGAATGTTCATTCAAGAAACTTTAAAGGGAAGATGTGAGGTGTGCGTATTCAGGTATTATAATTAGATAATGTCTTAAAACTGGCAATAAATTACTCCAGCAGGATCGTGAAATCGACAGATTAATTCATTTGTTTCGTTTCTGGATAGTCATTTGAACAAAGAGAAAGAGTCAGACAAAAGAAATAGAGAAAGAAAGAGAAGACGGAAAGAAAGAAAGAAAGAAAGAAAGAAAAGATTGATAGATTGAGTTATGCATACGGCCTCAAGTTTCTTCAATGTAATTCTCGATAAAATCATTTGTTGGCTTTCTTGTAGATTCGAGTGGCAACAACTTCACCGCATTTGCAAGTCTGAAAAAAAAGAAACGGATGATAATTAGAAAATTGAAAAACTCGACAGATTTAAAATAAATTTAGATTGAAACAATAAAAGGATAGGCATGGTTAGTTAGTTAGATAAGGACAGACTGTTGATTTAGTTGTACGTCAATCATAGCTCTTAAAAGATTTTGGATAATTGATGTCATAAATTAAGTAGCATGAACTGTAAAAATCTAATTTGCAAGAGTTATCTTTTAGGTTGAGACCAACCAGATGCCTAACATTATTGAGATACATCTTATAAAAACATGAAAAATGTACAATTGAATCTGAATCTCTCAATAACTGCTCCTTAGCCATATTGGAACATTGTACAACGCAACAGTGAAAACTGAACTTGTTCCTGATGGTTGATCCCTAAAATGGCTTTCTTCTCATTCTCTATTCATGTAAAGGCGATAAGTATTGCTTATGCGCTATACTTACAATTTTCATCTCATCTCCGTTGAATTCACGAGTAATTTCTGCCGGAGGGTCGCTTTGCTGCTTTTGGATTAGCTTGTTGCCATCCTGACTGACAACGCTCTGTTGAAAATAAGAGATTAAAAGCAAATATTAACATAATGTTGGAAATGAAATGGGGTTTAAAAAAGGGAAACAAAAATTTTGAGTTGAAGTTATAAGAGGATAGAAGCAACATGAAATCTTCAAGGATTATTCGGGGTGCAAATTAACTAACATTCAATCAATCAATGCAATATTAACCTTACATGGAAGATGGGAAATAGTTGTGTAATTTGAACGGAAACCATCGGATCAAATTAAGCAAATATTTCATTATAAGGTATCGGCATTATAATTTTAGATGGTACTTTTGTTACCCCTAAATATGGAATGAAAGGAAGCAAAGATAAATATTAATCAACCTACCTTGCAGGTTACGCCGTCCATACGCTTTTCTTCAAATTCTTCGTCAAATTTGAATTTAGTCTCGGTAGTTTTGAATGTTGATACCGATTTGAAGACAATACTTCCATCTTCTTCAGCTTTGATTATAAACGTGGGCTTCAAGGCCCCAACAGTTTTGCGAAGAAGAAAATTGACACCTGAGAAATAATGAAGCAAAATGATGAGCATAAATAGTGACAGAAATATTGCAAGAGTTTAAACAAATAGGTAAATTGACTAATGAGTGCAACCACATCATCAAAAATTGTTTGGGTATTAAACAATATGGAGAGGTAATCGGTAATAAGAAGACTGCAAAGGAAAGGCATGGAACAAGAATGTAAAGTATACATGTAACATGGTAACTAACACCATTATATAACACAAGCGATCATTAGATCATATCAAATAAACTAAATTAAATATGTATTAAATTAATTTTTCACCATTGCTTGGCGTAAAAATTTAATAGCAGTTAAACATGCAGACAGGAAAACAATAGATAAAGAAAGGATAAAAAAAGAGACAAAATGGGTATAAAAAAAGCTTCATTTGCTTACCTAAAGCTTTTAGAAATTCGTCAAAATTTTCACTTGAGACAAAAGTGTATTCACCAGCAAATTCAGCCATTGTTAAATGAACAGTTTTTCAATGAAAATTAATGAAATAATCGGTGAACAGTTATGAAGAAGCAATTCATAAACGAACAGAACAACAGTAATACTTTGCAACAAGTCTATTTCAGAGCATGGATAAAAAGACTTCAATTTATTTATTGAGAAAACTTGCCTCGAAATTACAGAGGAGTTGAAGGGAGAGAAAAGGGGAAAAAGAGAGAGAAGATGATGATTGGGATGACGAAAGAAGCAAAGAGAAAGAGATTGAAAATGCCACGCCTCAAGCCAGGCAAATAAAAAAATAGCTTGGTCCAATGGCGCACATTGATAGATGAAAAATAATAAATTTAAAACACAATAGATTTATTGGAAATACTTCAATTGGTCAAGAAATACTAGAAGATTCAGTTGTTGAGATGAAGATGAAGATCTGGCGATAAACAAAGCACTCAAAACTGCTTTGATAAAAACTGATCTAATTATAATGAGATGAATCACCAATTGTCTTAAATATTGAACCATGTTGCGGTTGATCGTTGCTGAATAATTTAGAGGGCTGAAATAATCTTCATGGACAGTTTAGGGTTTCAAATAAACGACAAACGAAATGACCCTGAAATTTGTCCATTACCTTGATCATTTCCAAGTAAAAAGGCAGCATCTTCAATTCCATGCTTCTTTTCAGTGTTCACATGGAAATAATTTTATTCTAGCGATTTAAATTGTTTTTTGGTTATCAGCGATTCCATGTTTTATCCTCAACAGACTGGTCTTGCCATTTCTTTTGTCCATTTATCCAAGTATTCAACAATTGGCCAACAATGAGCCTATTAATTCTGGATGTTCAAGGTTATCAAGAGGCTCAGGTTTAGAGTGAAAATATTTTTTTGAATAAAAGAAATACTTCAGACATTTTCTTTTTCCAACTATTCTTAATTAACAGGTTTACAGCTTGCATGGCACGATCGATATGGTTTATGCTTTAATACCTCGTTTCTGAGATGAGTTTAATTTTCATATTCAATGAACTCATCTATTTGTTCATTTAAATTGCTGACAATCTGGTACACTT
This sequence comes from Tetranychus urticae, assembly GCF_039701765.1. Classification (NCBI taxonomy): domain Eukaryota; kingdom Metazoa; phylum Arthropoda; class Arachnida; order Trombidiformes; family Tetranychidae; genus Tetranychus; species Tetranychus urticae. The sequence continues at coordinate 13,471,358 of NC_142958.1, read as the reverse complement.
ATACTTAATTGTATGATTCTTGATGGAATTGAACGATAAATTAAATCAATTTAAATGGCTTGTTGTAGCAAATTTTGATTATATTACATGCGAATTTAATGTTTTAACGCACAACAAAGAAGAAACAGCTCAACTTTTGATTCATGACCATAATTAATTTTAACTGACAATCATTTGTCAACAGATAATAGCGACCATATTGACAATGAGTATTTTTCAGTTCATTGAATGAGTTCATGGTCAAAGGTTAAGTAGACAATTTTCAAAGTTGTTTCAAGTTAATTGGTCAATTCAAACCGGTCTGTGGGATTGGATAATTTTAAAGAGAAATTTCAAGTGATGTTAATGTTAAGAGTTGAATGGAAAATTGTTTCATTCCTATTTGTTGTTTAATGGAACATTTTCCTCTTAATATGTTTCAATTGCTTCTCTAAAATATGAGAATTGAGAAGACTAGTCAACTCTAAATTAGATCTTGGTGGAACGAAGATAGATTAAATTGAATTTAACCAATTTTTTGAAAGTCGAGGCCGTCATAGTTTTACGCGATTGGCAAACTCAGAGGATTTAAATGACGAAGATGGCTTTGATAGTCGACTTAAAAATATGTGCAAGTATATTTAGCAAAACAAGTTCTTTCTTCGAAATTAGCTTTAAATAAAGAAAATAATAATATAACAATGTAATAATATAACAATGAGTTGATCAAAGTGTAATGCATGCTTGTAGAGGGTTTCTTGGGTCAACTTTCAGAGTAAAACAGTGTCAATATTATAAGATGAGTTATGACTGGATAATGATCTGATTGAAGACTCTTCTCGCAAAGGTGAAAGAAGTGGCCTTTCTGGTGCAGTAGGAGGTACATAAGAGAAACGGCTGATATCTAAGGCGTGGAATGACCAATCAAATGCGTGATTTCTCATGGTTCGATTGTAAAAATTATCAGGGGGAGTCGTGTCGATGACCGGTGAAGCTGTAATGTCGGCTTGCGAATAATAATCAATAAGATTATCTCTTGAAACATCACCAAAGGCAAACTTAATCTTGGGGAAATTTAAAGGTATTTTAGCAGCAAACCAATTGCGCCTTTCTTGCACCTGGGCAGTTTTTAATAGCTGATGACGTTTTGCATTAACTGCTGCTAACAGCGACTCTTTTTCTTGATTTAAGTTGTCCATCGATTCACGAATTTTTATAATCAATTTCTCAATTTCTTGATTCAAGAAGTTTAAGTGGGATGACAAGTTTTGGCATTCGCTAAGAGACGCCCAATTCCTCATGGTACTATCAAAGTTTTTAACAAATTTGTCCACATCCTTGCTTACCAACTCCAAGTTGAAGCACCCACGAGAAAAATATTTATTGATGTCACAGTCATTAGAAAATTGCCTGAGATCTAATATTTGGTTGCTAGAAGTAATCATACTGGCATCAGCAGGACAATTGTACATTTCTAATTTTGGTGTTATATGCTCGATCAGGTGCCGGAGTTCGCTGAAGTTTTGGCTGACTGTATCATTTAAGTCCGCAACAGACTGCCGTACATTAGCTATAATTTCATTATCCTTCATGGCATAGCTATTTTCACCCAGAATTTGAACACGAACATAGTTTACAATTTTATCGAACTCGAAACAAACAGCATCCCATTCCTTTTCCAGTGATCGTTTTCTCAACTCAAAATATTCTTGCTCAGACAGCATTTTTTGATCAAGGTCCTCATAGATGAAAGTAAGATCGGATAATCTGCCAGATTCTTCCTCAGCCCGGTTGACAAGTCGGAAGTCATTCAGATCAGATTCGATTTCAGTGCCATACTTTTCTTTCAAAACTTTGGTCATAACATAATTGATGAGATTCAGAAAATATGAGCAAAATGCTTCACCTCCAGGTTGAACTGCATAGATAGGAGTGAACTTTAAACTGCTATCAATCTGTTTGTAAAAAAAGAAAAGATATGAGACGAGAGACGAGAGACACCTTAAAGAAAACGTACCTTTTCAAGGGATTTCAGAAATTCAATTGTAACTTTTCTGAACTCGGCTTCTTGATTTTTATCCAAGCAAGGATAACAATACCGATATTGTTGCAAAACTTGTGAATTTTTTAAGCACCTGACGAGAAAGATCATGATGACTTCAAATGCTTTATGGTCCGGCTTTCCAAATAATTCCCTGCAAGACGGAAAGAAGATAATTATGAAAAAAATCAATTAGTTAACTAATATCAAAGCAAAACACAAATATTTACCTTTTGAGGATAAAATTTTTACATTCTTTTCGGTTGACAACGTATTCATTGAAGGAGAGCCCCTCAAGACTTTCAAAAATGCCATTTTGAAGTTCTTGTAGTTGACTCATTATATATAAGACTGGATGGTAATACCAATAAAAATAATGTCCAAACAATCAAAAATAATAAACACAAATTAAAATAGATGAGGAAAATAAGACAAATGCAATAACTTATAAGATAAACAGTGGAGACTCAGACAAATAAAAACGCGGGTAAAAATTGAAACCATTGCCATAGAAACGGACGATCAAGCGATATCTTGTGGCACTTTTAAGAAGTCATTTTAACCGACAGGAAATTTCAACAAAATATTTTAAAATTGCTTGATCGAACCCAATTCAGAATTATTCAAAAGAATCAAGAAATCTTTGATTTAATTAGTTTCTTAGCTTGAGAAAAAAATCACTTGGATTTTTATCTAATTGAAGTTGAAACCCGTTAAGGTTTGTAAATTTTCAGATCAATTAGAGATTTCTCGTAAAAATTAAAGGAATGCCAAGAAACTGCAAGAGTGATTGAAATTGATTCGAGCATTTAATGATTGCAATAAATTGTTGAACATAACAAGAATTGAAATCAAATTCTGACAGTATTTGTTTCAAGTTCTGATACCTGATGGCGCTACTTAAGAAAATTATCCTGATTGTTCAGTTAATGGTCTTTCCTTTCTATGATTGTTTGTTTACAAATTTATAGTCGTCATTTTTCATCTGTTAATTCATACTTTTCTTATTTTTAAATTGTGATATGGAAGGTTTTCTTTGTCCCAACTGTATCTCTCGTTTTGATACCGCCCGTGAATTACTGTCTCACTTTGAAGAGCAACATAAAGGTGAAACACCGCAAAAAGCTGTTTCCAGTTTAAGGGGTATTCTGGATAAAGCAAAGAAAATTTTAAATACAGATGATGATGGATCATCTAAATCAACTAATGCAGCTGATAATGAATTTTATGATAATGATCCAAACGAATATTGGAGATCTGTACAAGCCTGTGGTCCTACAAGGAGTTATTGGGAACAATTTAAATTGAAAAGAAGCCATAAAATTGAGAACTGTGTTATTGAAACCAATAAATTGTTGATTCGATTGGATAAACTATTGAGAGAAACACCTATTGGTATGATTTGACTTTTTATTTTCTCTTTAATTTACATTCTGGGTCAGATTGGACCTAAAAATGCTTTTCTCATTCTCTTTCAAATCCATCTTTCTAATTCAAAATTATTGTTTGTTATTCTATTTCTTATTAGATCCAGACTTGAAAAAATTGCACGAAAAAAGTGTCGTTGAATGGGTTGATGATGTTTATGTTAATCTGTGCCCTCAATGTGCAAAAACATTCAATTTCAGTCGTCGTCGTCATCACTGTCGACTTTGTGGTGGTATTATGTGCCACAATTGTTCTCATTTTTTGGATTCTAACTATGCAAAACAGCTAGTCAGTCCAATTGATTTGGAAACCAGTCAACTAATGTCAATATCCTCTCCAGATTCTCCATCTCAACCTGGTGCACTTCAACGACGAGGAAGTATCATCAGTTTACCTTCAATTCCTAGTTCTTCTAATGAACCTCAAATAAGGGTTTGCATAGACTGTAAAGTCCTTCTAGACCGAAGGAACCAACAAATGTATGAGCAACATTCGCGACCAATAATTTGTCAGATGTACGAGATGCATAGAGAAAATGTGGCTGAAGCTCATAGACTTATTGAACAATATTGTCAAATCATCGACTCTTTGAGGTAAGCAATCTTTCATTCATGCTTAATACGCCCTTCTCATGAATCTGTGAATCACTGATGTAAAAAAACCACAGATTATAAATCTAGAGATCTATCTTCGAAACTATTGATTTAGAAATCCAATATTTGAACTTTTATCCTTAAGGAAACTCTTTCCTGTAAATTTAAATTTAAATATTATTTTTTGACTTTTTTAGGAATGCAGAATGTAATTATAAAGTTGAAGCTACTCATGGACAAGAAGTCAGAATCAAATTGGTGAGACTTGGTGAGAAAATCGATGCTATGAGGTATTTTCCTGTAGAATTATTAATAATTGACTTTCAAGTTGAAAACGATGAATTAATTTACTAATTTCTTATTATGTTTAGTCGTCGGATAAATGCACTTGGTGTCCAAGGGGATATACCATTGAACCCATCTCAGCGACAATTACAAAGTCGCATTCGTGCTGCTGCTGTTAATTTTATTCAGCAAAAATTATCTGGACTTCCACCAATACCAACACAAGCGGAATATGAAAAATTACGAGAAGAAAAGTTGAAAGCTCAAGAAGCAGCCTTAAATACACCGAATGATCCTAAACTAGTAAATAGATCTAGTAAAGTCTACAGTGGATCAACATCTAGATCAAATCAAAATCCAGTTGTAGCAAAGGATGGTTGGACACCAGAGGTAAAAATAAAGGATGTTAACCTTGAAGATATGGATCCAATGTTAATTCAAATTAATCAAATCAAGGAATTTATCGATTTAGCAAGAAAAGCCAACAAATACGATGAAGCTAGTATGTTAGAAGCCAATCTTCGGGAACTTGAAATTGAATATATGATGCAAAGTATTCCAGTCAACGGCGATGTTGGTCGTTAAAACAATCAATAAATAAACTTATCATTAAGATAAGTCCAAGCGATGAGGAATAGGATTCCTCATTATTATCACATCATCATCACCTTTATCATAGTCATCGTCATCATAGTCATCGTCATCATAGTCATCATAAACATTGTGCTCATCAACAGCTTCACAATACTCACTTGACCGAAACTTTTTTCGTCCTGTTTGTCTCATATTGGGATGCCTTTTTCAGACAGGCATATCTGTGATCATTGATCCATTCATTGCAAATCATTCCAATTTATTTTCTTCTTTTTTCTATTGCCTCAAATGTCTCTAAAACGATATTTATAAATAAAAGCTAAATCAAAGATGTAAAAGAGAAAGATAGAGATGATAGAATTAAATATTATACAGTAATGAGAGTCGATAGAAACGAGACAATCTTTTTTGTCTCAATGAATATCTATCCATGTATTTTTCATGTAAGCTCATTTCTTTTGTTTCTTTTTCTAATATATTTCCGTTCTTGTTTTGTAGACCAAACTATCAAATTCACAATGAAACAAATAGTTGTAAATTAATCCAAAATTTTCTTATCAAAAAATTGATTGTTACCAATACACTATTTAAAAGAATAGTTTTAAAAAATTAAAACTTATAATACTATCACTTGTAAATATGCTCCAAAGTTCAATACAGTCGTGAAATATGAATCGTTTTAAAGCAATGACATTATTGAAACCTATTCATCATAATTTTCATATCTTGATTGTAATTAGGTAATCAAGATGAAGTGAATCTTGAGTGGCTTTAATCTTTTAAAGTAAATATTAATGAAGTTTTTTGGACAAAATTTGAAACATTGTATCTTTTTTTATTTACAAATACATATTTATCTCTGCTCTTCAAACTGATGAAACGATTGTATCATTGATTACTATAAATATAAATATCAATGTCATATCAATTTCAGTATGGAAAGCCATCATTTAGACCTCGTTCTCATCCTTTCGACCAATTTATTGTTTATTTTTTCGTTTTCTTTTTTGTATCTACCTTCTCCACTGTTAAATTTCACCCTAACTAATTTCTTTCTGACCTGAAATTCTGGACCGTTTGATTGTATCATTGGCATGTTTATTTTTTATTGAATTCGCCTCAGTTACTCAGGTAAGTTTATAGTTTGTATGGAAATGTTTCATACAAATTTTATCAATTTTAGTAAACAGACGTAACCAATTAGCTACATTGATATAACCATCAATTGTCAACTGCAAAATTATGCTAGTTAATAAGTTATTCATTTTATTACAAAAAGGTACATGAAAGCCATAAAAATTCAATATACTTGAAAAAGAAAGTTGTAAATCGTCATTGAAATAATCAACGTGAATCATTCCTTTTTAGTTAATTTTCAATTAGAGACACAACTATGAAACACTTTCTAAGCTGTACATAGTTTAGTAATAAAGTGAATTGATACAGCTTGAAACATTTTAATATTTACAAGTGATAGTTAAGTTTTCATTTTTTAAAACTATTCTTTTAAATAGGGTATCGATTACATTTTAATAAAACAATTATACAGGTATTCTTAAGCGTCGAAATTTTTTTGACATCAATTTATAATCAGAGATTGTATTTTTCATTTTGATTTACTGTATAATTACAGTCCTTATTAATTTTGAATTACTTTATAATTTTTACATAATTGAAAATATTAATTGACATCTATCATGAAGCAAGATCAATCAAAAGGTTTCTAAAGAAACTAATGCATTTAAAAAACTAATTTTTAATTACTAAGCTTAAAAATTTTGCGGAAAGAACATTAGCAGTTTTACCTATTTATGATTTCGCTATATCTTGATGCTTTTACATTCACATTACTTTCTGTACGAAATTGACACTCTTTGAGTATCATACACAAATCCTTTGGTGATATTATGAGCCTGCAACTCAAGAAATAACAAAACTGACCGTTTTGATAATTGAGTGATGTCTAAGTCATTCCACAAGTAATAGAGAAAGATTTTATGGAGAAAAGCCTCATAAAATGCAAATGCATAAACCATATACACTTGTAACCAGAATAAGACATAAGTCTGTCGTTGAATGAGCTCTGAAAACGGACACTTATAGTAAAGTATCAGATAATGTCACTTAATTAGTCAATGGCTCCTCGACCCCTTTGTTCACATGCAAAGTAACATTTCATTCAAATAATTTATTGAGAAAATTCGATACTTTGGTGCATTTTTACTTGATTAATATTTTTGATGCTAGCTAATGTTAATTCGTATGCTTGTCTGACAATTAATACAAATCTAAATAGTCATTTTATTTATTAAACACGATTTCCGATTCGATATATTCATAAGCTTTAATATAGTGTGTATTATCTTTACTTCAATTTGCTCAGCTTATGATAATTTGTCTACAACGACATAATCTATTACGATAGACTCACTTCGTTTTTATTAGTCAACGCATTATTTTATTTTACGATTATTAGACTATTAGTCATCTTGGACTCAAACTTATGAAAATACTGTCCAAAAATCTTTGAAACTTCTCAAAATTTCGTATGAAAAGATTTAAATTAATTTTTGACTAATAAAACTCATTTTGAATTAATTCACAGTTGCCATTAAACATTGAAAATAATGGAAAGACTCTGATTTAATAAAAAGATATTCAGCACAAGACACAAATGGCGAATGATTCACGTTAATGAAATGCATGACGATAGAGTTATTTTTGCAATTTTATTGCAAATTATGATGCGGAAATGATGCGTAAATAATTAAATGACTATTGAGAAATTCACATTTGTTTAAAATAACAGTATTTACTCATGTTTGCGTCAATCCTTTAATTTTTGTTTGAAAATTGATAATTATCATTAAATGTAGCTAATTAACTACAAATTTTTACTTAGAATGTTGAAATTAGTAGAAAAAAAGTCGCCATTGAAACACCGCATCATTATTCAACTGCAGTTTCTTTCAATGGTCGTTATTAAAGAGGATGATCTACTTTTGCATTTCGTCGAATCTCAATTGTTGATTGACTTTATACAATTTTCTTTCGTAAATATCAATAACTCATAACTCCCAAAATCAGATTAAAGCAATATTTTAGGTTTTTGATCTATTCTGGAAGATCGCAAATCATGAGTTTCGCTGCTTGGCGAATAGTGCTAATAAGCAACTTATAGTGCAGTTACTCAATTGTGACTGAAATAAACAAAATAATAACCTTACCTGAGCAATGAGGGCGCATTCAATACAAAATAAGAAGTTCAAATCATGCATCAATCTATTGAAAAAGTTCTTATGGTAAGAAATTAAATTAAAATAAATTCGAAATAAAAAAAAACAGAAAAAACAAATGGCCAGAAAAGATGAGAACGAGATTTAGGAAGCAAATGAGAAATTTGCATATTGAAACATTGATATTTATATTTACAGTAATCAATGATACAATCGTTTCATCAGGTTGAAGAGCAGAGATAAATATGTATTTGTAAATAAAAAAGATACAATGTTTCAAATTTGGCCAAAAAACTTCATTAATATTTACTTTAAAAGATTTGAAGCCACTCAAGATTCACACCATTTCCTCATCTATTTTAATTTGTGTTTATTATTTTTGATTGCTTGGACATTATTTTTATTGGTATTACCATCCAGTCTTGTCTATAATGAGTCAACTACAAGAACTTCAAAATGGCATTTTTGAAAGTCTTGAGGGGCTCTCCTTCAATGAATACGTTGTCAATCGAAAAGAATGTAAAAATTTTATCCTCAAAAGGTAAATATTTGTGTTTTACTTTCTATTAGTTAACTAATTGATTTTTTTCTGAATTATCTTCTTTCCTTCTCGAAGGGAATTATTTGGAAAGCCGGACCACAAAGGTTTTGAAATCATAATGATCTTTCTCGTCAGATGCTTAAAAAATTCACAAGTTTTGCAACAATATCGGTATTGGAATCCTTGCTTGGATAAAAACCATGAAGCCGAGTTCGGAAAAGTTAAGGCTATGCCATGAAGGATAATGAACTTTGAAGGAATTCAACTTGGAGTTGGTAAGCAAAGATGTGGACAAATTTGTTAAAAACTTTGATAGTCGATTAACATAAACATCAGTGTAATTTGATTGTTCGGCTCTCTTGATTGATTTCTTGAAGACCATTTCAGAGAGAGAAGGATGCTGCCTCATCCACCAATTGTTAGCTTTATCACCAGCTAGTCTTGTACAATGGATTCGCGATTGTTGACCAGCTCCAATGCCAATTATTTGACCATCTTTAGCGTAACAAACAGAATTAGATTGCGTGTATTTTAAAGCGATCGTCGCTACAACCAAATCACGTACAGCTTCTTTGGGTAACTAATAATAAAGAGCAAATTTGTAAGATAAAAATTCGTTTCTTCTTCCATTAGCAACTTTGAATAATAAAAGTACTTACATTTTTATTTTGAGAAATGATTCTATCGACATTGAATAATTTTTCATCAATAATTGCATCATTTCGTTTCTGTTCCAAAGTTAAACCAAAAAGTGTCCTTGATTCAATATCAGATGGCTCATAGTTAGGATCAATCTGATAAGATAACGAATAAACGATATTTAAATTGATAAAAATAAGTACTATTCAAACCACTTCGTTAGGATTGTCAAAGTCAAGATCAATCTTGATAAATTAAATTGATAAAGAAAGAAAATCTATCAACGTATAGTTGTTAGCAATAACTTATTAAAATACCGAATTATTATTTTTTTAAGATCTCGAACCAATTGCCATGCATTAAGAGCATCGCATAGGTTAATGAAACCAGGACTTCCATTGACTACTCTCAATGGTAATTTTGCTTCCATAGTATACAGTTGAGCTGGTTTTTGGTGAGGATTCATACCATATCGAAGAGATAATTGTGAAACTCCGGAACAATATTGAGACCTGAAATAGTTAGATATAGCTAAATCATACTGTGCAGTATGATTAAAAGCCTTAACAGCAAGCATTTGTCGAACCTCCTTGGAAACAACACCATTTCGTTCAATCTCTGAAGCAACCCTAAAATCAAAAGATAAAGCCAAATTTCATGTTAAACAATTGAGATTAAGACAAATGAGAATACGTACAAATCATAATCATTAGGATCACAAATAACTGCTACTCTATCATGGTTTTTGGCTCCAGCCCGTAAAAGAGTTACTCCACCAATATCAACTTGTTCAACGGCATCAGCAATGGTTACATTAGGTGAGCTAATAGTTTGTACGAATGGATACAAATTACAGACAACAACACCTATGAATTGGTAGCCACGATTTTTCATGTCACGCTGGTCAGAGTCAATTTTACGAGCCAATATTCCTCCATGGATAGCTGGATGTAAAGTCTTCACTCGTCCTCCAAGCATTTCAGGAGCTCCGGTTATTTCAGATACATCTTTCAATGTCAGTCCATTGTCCCGTAATGTTTTGGCTGAACCTCCACTGGCCACCAAATTTAAACCACTTTGCGCCAATCTTCGAGCAAATTCAACTAAACCTCGTTTATCCCAGACAGAGATGACAGCTGTGTAGGAGAGATTGAAACATAGTCAGACAAAATCGGTTAGAGAAGAGAGATTTAAAAACAAGATTATCTTTAATGAAACAATTACTTACCCAGTTCTCCTTTGATGGACATTGTTAATTTCTTAATGTCTAAGTTGGATTAGTAGGTGAGAAAAATGAATTGTAATTAATAACTAATGGATTAATTGAAGTGAGGTTAAAATGCTACAGAAAAGAAATCTGTTTTTGTCAAGAGAGTCAAGTTTGTAGTTCTATTACGAATAGTAAACAGATTTTTGTACCTCTTTTTTCGCCTTATGATCAACTGTGACTGTTTAAGATCTCACCAATTATGATAATAAATTCATCAAACTTAACAGATATTATCTCTATGATCATTTCTCTTCGCAAAAAAACCTTCATTTATTAATAGACTTGAATTATGGCATTGAAGTTCAGCTGAGATACAAATTTTGTGGGGAATTGTTTGTTTACGTTTATTTAGCTGATTATTGTGAACATTTTCTGCTATTTTACAATTCTGTTTTGAATAGTCTCGTAAGCCAAGAAGAGAAATTGAATGGTTAGTAGATGTAAGATGCTTTAGATGTATAGTTGATTAATAATGATGAAAATGATAATCTATCTCAAAAATTGTTTACTGATCAGATAAATTTGTGATGGGGATAAAACAGTTGAAGAGTTTTTAGTTGATCACTGATCAGTGATCAACTAATTGATTAGACTTGCTAGGTATAATGAATAGTTAATGATAGATTTGAAGATTTGATAAACAAAGAAATAAAAGCTTACAAGAAAACACCTATTGATTGAATCAAAAATTTCCATGAGAATGGGGAATAAATACGTTTGCGAAATAAAATAAGGAAAAATTAGCGTCCTCGATAGATTTTGATTGAAACCAGGTCTTCGACATCTACTGATAGTAACTATAGCTCCACCAGGACTACAGAATGATCATAGCCAAGGTATAGCTAAACATCGCCGTTGACTGGAATACTTAGCATCATATATTCAATTTCAAGTTCACGAAGATTGGCTTCCAATATACTAGCTTCATAGTATTTGTTTTCTTTTCTCGCTAAATCGATAAATTCCTTGATTTGATTAATTTGAATTAATATTGGATGCATATCTGCAAGGTTAACATCCTTTATTTGCACCTCTGGTGTCCAACCATCCTTTGCTAAAACTGGATTTTGATTTGATTTAGATGTTTTTCCATTGTAGACTTTACTTTTTAGTTTATGATCATTTTGTGTATTCAACGCTGCTTCTTCAGCTTTCAACTTTTCTTCTCGTAATTTTTCATACTCCGATTGTGTTGGTATTGGTGGAAGTCCAGATAATTTTTGCTGAATAAAATTAACAGCAGCAGCACGAATGCGACTTTGTAATTGTCGCTGAGATGGGTTCAATGGTATATCCCCTTGGACACCAAGTGCATTTATCCGACGACTAAACATAATAAGAAATTAGTAAATTAATTCATTTTTTTAAACTTGAAAGTCAATTATTAATAATTCAGGAAAATACCTCATAGCATCGATTATCTCACCAAGTCTCGCCAATTTTATTCTAACTTCTTGTCCATGAGTGGCTTCGACTTTATAATTAGATTCTGCATTCCTAAAAAGTCAAAAAAATAAGGTAGTTAGTTTTACGGATAAATCTGCACAGATTGCTAATTTCAATTCATGAGAAGGGCGTATCAAGCATGGATGAAAGATTGCTTACCTCAAAGAGTCGATGATTTGAAGATACTGCTCAATAAGTCTATGAGCTTCAGCCACATTTCCTTTATACATCTCGTACATCCGACAAATAATTGGTTTCGAATGTTGCTCATTCATTTGTTGGTTCCTTCGGTCTAAAAGGACTTTACAGTCTATGCAAACCCTTATTTGAGGATCATTATAAGAACTAGGTAACACAGGTACACTAATAATTCTCCCTCGTCGTTGAAGTTTACCAGGTTGAGATGGAGAATCTGGAGACTTAAGTTCACTGGTTTCCAAATCAATCGGGCTCACTAGCTGTTTTGCATAATTAGGTTCCAAAAAATAAGAACAATTGTGGCACATAATACCACCACAAAGTCGACAGTGATGACGACGACGACTGAAATTGAATGTTTTTGCACATTGAGGGCACAAATTAACATGTACATCTTCAATCCATTCAACGACACTTTTTTCGTGCAATTTTTTCAAGTCTGGATCTAATAAGAAATAGATTAACAAACAATAATTTTGAATTAGAAAGATGGCTTTGAAAGACCCAGAATGTAAATTAAAGAGAAAATAAAAAGTCAAATCTTACCAATAGGTGTTTCTCTCAATAGTTTATCCAATCGAATCAACAATTTATTGGTTTCGATGATACAGTTCTCAATTTTATGGCTTCTTTTCAATTTAAATTGTTCCCAATAACTCCTTGTAGGACCACAGGCTTGGGTAGATCTCCAATATTCGTTTGGATCATAAAATTCATTATCAGCTGCATTAGTTGATTTAGATGATCCATCATCATCTGTATTTAAAATTTTTTTTGCTTTATCCAGAATACCCCTTAAACTGGAAACAGCTTTTTGCGGTGTTTCACCTTTATGTTGCTCTTCAAAGTGAGACAGTAATTCACGGGCGGTATCAAAACGAGAGATACAGTTGGGACAAAGAAAACCTTCCATATCACAATTTAAAAATAAAAAAAGTATGAATTAACAGATGAAAAATGACAACTATAAATTTGTAAACAAACAATCATAAAAAGGAAAAGACCATTAACTGAACAATCAGGATAATTTTTAAGTAGCGTCATCAGGTATCAGAACTTGAAACAACTACTGTCGGAATTTGAATTTTAATCGCTTGATCGTGCGTTTCTATGGCAATGGTTTCAATTTTTACCCGCGTTTTTTTTTGAATGAGTCTCCACTGTTTATCTTATAAGTTATTGCATTGTCTTATTTTCTTCATCTATTTTAATTTGTGTTAATTATTTTTGATTGCTTGACATTATTTTTATTGGTATTACCATCCAGTCTTATATATAATGAGTCAACTACAAGAAATTCAAAATGGCATTTTTGAAAGTCTTGAGGGGCTCTCCTTCAATGAATACGTTGTCAACCGAAAAGAATGTAAAAATTTTATCCTCAAAAGGTAAGTATTTGTGTTTTGCTTTGTTAGTTAACTAATTGATTTTTTTCTGAATTATCTTCTTTCCGTCTTGCAGGGAACTATTTGGAAAGCCGGACCATAAATCATTTGAAATAATCATGATGTTTCTCGTCAGATGCTTAAAAAATTCACAAGTTTTGCATAAATATCGGTATTGTTATCCTTGCTTGGATAAAAATCAAGAAGCCGAGTTCAGAAAAGTTACAATTGAATTTCTGAAATCCCTTGAAAAGGTACGTTTTCTCTAAGGTGTCTCTCGTTACGTTTTCTATATCTTTTCTATTTTTTTACAAACAGATTGATAGCAGTTTAAAGTTCACTCCTATCTATGCAGTTCAACCTGGAGGTGAAGCATTTTGCTCATATTTTCTGAATCTAATCAATTATGTTATGACCAAAGTTTTGAAAGAAAAGTATGGCACTGAGATTGAAGCTGATCTGAATGACTTCCGACTTGTCAATCGGGCTGAAGAAGAATCTGGCAGATTATCCCTTCTTACTTTCATCTATGAGGACCTTGATCAAAAAATGCTGTCTGAGCAAGAATATTTTGGATTGAGAAAACAATCACTGGAAAAGGAATGGGATGCTGTTTGTTTTGAGTTCGATAAAATTGTGAGCTATGTTCGTGTTCAAATTCTGGGTGAAAATAGCTATGCCATGAAAGATAATGAAATTATAGCTAATGTACGGCAGTCTGTTTCGGATTTAAATGATACAGTTAGCCAAAACTTCAGCGAACTCCGGCACCTGATCGAGCATATAACACCAAAATTAGAACTGTACAATTGTCCTGCTGATGCCAGTATGATTACTTATAGCAACCAAATGTTAGATCTCAGGCAATTTTCTAATGACTGTGACATGAATAAATATTTTTCTCGTGGGTGCTTCAACTTGGAGTTGGTAAGCAAGGATGTGGACAAATTTGTTGGAAACTTTGATAGTACCATAAGGAATTGGGCGTCTCTCAACGAATGCCAAAACTTGTCATCCCACTTAAACTTCTTGAATCAAGAAATTGAGAAATTGATTATAAAAATTCGTGAATCGATGGACAACTTAAATCAAGAAAAAGAGTCGCTGTTAGCAGCAGTTAATGCAAAACGTCATCAGCTATTAAAAACTGCCCAGGTGCAAGAAAGGCGCAATTGGTTTGCTGCTAAAATACCTTTAAATTTTCCCAAGATTAAGTTTGCCTTTGGTGATGTTTCAAGAGATAATCTTATTGATTATTATTCGCAAGCCGACATTACAGCTTCACCGGTCATCGACACGACTCCCCCTGATAATTTTTACAATCGAACCATGAGAAATCACGCATTTGATTGGTCATTCCACGCCTTAGATATCAGCCGTTTCTCTTATGTACCTCCTACTGCACCAGAAAGGCCACTTCTTTCACCTTTCCATTAAACAACAAATAGGAATGAAACAATTTTCCATTCAATCATTAACATTAACATCACTTGAAATTCCTCTTTAAAATTATCCAATCCCACAGACCGGTTTGAATTGACCAATTAATTTGAAACAACTTTGGAAATTGTCTACTAAAAATTTGGTCTAACAACTGCGTTAAAAGGGATTGAAGTTTCAACTTTGACCTCGATTTCCTCGACAACTATCCATCAGAAAATTTTTGAATTGCACAACTGGACTCAGTTTTTATTCTTCTACAAACTGAAACAGTCTAAATTTGCGAGAAATGTATTTTTACCCGTTTTAGCCCATTTTTCTTTCCGTGTTTACGTCAATTTGTGCATAAATGTAACAATTGTGTTGGTTTTGTCTTTTTAGTGGCAACCAGAATCTCATTTCTCTTAACTTTCAACTCTTTTCATTCATAACTCTTAACCCTTCCATAGTTCAACAAGAAAGACCAAATAAACAACCGACGTGTTGTTTGATATGTTTGCAGACTCTTCTGGAAGGGTTCGTGTTAACAAATTTTTCTCGGCCTTATCAGCCACTGGTTTACATGTTAATGACCCTAGATTGAATTAAATTTCAAACAAATTAAACAGCATTTGGAAGGAAAGACAAGAATCTGGTGTTGATCTAAAGATACATGTACATCAGTAGCATAAGTTTCGTGTAAAAATCTGCTTGCATAGGGGAACAAAAGGGTAAGGCATAAGAAGTCCTCGTCGGCTCACTTCTCTTCACTAATCTGAAACAACTTTGAAAATTGTCTACTTAACCTTTGACCATGAACTCATTCAATGAACTGAAAAATACTCATTGTCAATATGGTCGCTATTATCTGTTGACAAATGATTGTCAGTTAAAATTAATTATGGTCATGAATCAAAAGTTGAGCTGTTTCTTCTTTGTTGTGCGTTAAAACATTAAATTCGCATTAGTTTGTTTATGTTGAAAGTTGTTGCATCACTAGAGGCACTCATCATTCAAAAATTGCGCTCGTTCTGCTTTCAATTTATCCTAAATATCATTAGATGGAGCTGAGCTGCTTCAGTAACCGTCGATAACTGGGTTAGTATAACTATGGGGGTGAAATGTGATGGTTACTGGTTATAACAACCATTCTAACCATCTCAGCTTTAATACCGGGTGTACAGAAAGTTCGTGTTGGGGCGGAGAATCAAAATGCGTTAAGAAATAGCGGTTTTTTCAAACTCTATTCTCATGTTGTTTGACTTTGTATTTGTGCAAAAGACTTCACTAATAACTGTCCTTAAATGCCTTGAATGAATTTAGTGCGCAAGGGGAGTGATTTTTTCCCCTTACACGAACTTTCTGTTCACCCTGTATATAAATAGTTAAGAATCACTTCCCATTCTCTGAACATCAATTGAAATACAAAAATCCATGATATGACTAAAGGCTAATTTTTATTTCTCTCCGTTTTCTTAAACATTAAAAATACAGAGGTAGAAAGGAGAAGTGTTTTTTTTCTGTATTTTTATTTTATTGGTTGTTGTTTTGTTGTTAATGTATACATTTGTATTCGTATCTTCCGTGCAACTCTCACTTTCTATCTTCATTTCTCGTTCAACTCTCTGTGTCTATGTTTCTTTCTTTGGTGTCTGTCAAGTCAATATGAAACACAGTGCCTCTCCGGAGGTAAAACAACGCCTGGCAGAATTTGTTCTCAATAAGAAACAACGAGAGGCTAATCAACAGAAATCACAATCAACAATCCAACAACAACAACCACAGCAACAATCACCTTCATCGATAACACAACATCAACAACACCACCATCACCAACAACAGCAACAACCTCAAAATGTTTCACGTCTTATTAGCAACGCTACCGGATCTATGTGTAACTCTATTACGGGAACAATCAACAATGGACAGCCACCGGGTAGCTGTAAAACCAACAACAATCAATTTGTGAACCTTGCTTGGTGAGTTACCAGATTTGACAACAGAGTTAACAGATGAGGTGTTTCTTCTAGTTTTTTTATATGTGAGAAACAAAAGTGACAAACCATTAGTGATTGCTTCAGTTGTCGTATTTAAATAGATAAAACTAGATAAATATGCTAAACAGATAAAAGTTTATCCTTCTTGCACCAATAGATGAAGCCAAGGTAATCCGAGCAGTTACAATTTAGTTAATAAGACAGATTTGGTGCTCAAAAAAATATTTGTCTAGTTTGACAGTCAATGACCATAGAGGCACTCAAGTTACTAAATTTTCAAGGCAGCAAGTACGGAAATAAGTAAAAGTCGATCATGAAATTGTAATAGTCGAGATCGACGAAGCTCAACAACTTGAGTTTGATTGTAAATCAATTTTTGTTTATTGTTGACTTTTTTTATGGTTGAAAAAGTCATGATAAAGGCTAGTGAAAATACCATGTTCCCTGACATTTTAGCTCACAACTGACATTTGAGTGAATACTATTTACTTACAAGTGTTGAGCTAAAATGTCAGGGTACATGGTAATTCCATGAGTAGATTGTTTGGTGGACAAGATTTGTAGTTGAATTTAGTCTAAGTTCTGGTGGCTGTGTGTCAAAAGAAAATAAATTTTCCAACTGAAAGCATCAGCTGAAAATTCATTTTTCGTTTTCTTAGAAACTCGAAATTTACTCATCAGATTATCTTGATATCTTGAGTTGTTACCACTATGGCAACCATTGATTGTTGTGATTCAATGGTGGCTTCATTGGTCAGTGCGATAATAATTCAATGCATAAATCAAAATTTGACCGGGAAAGTGAACAACATCAACATGAATGTAAATTGAAAACATTTACTGAACACAAGATTGTTTTAACGTTTCCAAATGTCCACTAAACTCAGCTATTTGACCTAAAGACCTATTGATGTTGCCATTGAAAATAGATGTCGACCATTAAATTAAATCTAAATTGTCAATCAATTAACGTTTGTCTTAAACATTGTCACTAAAAACGTTGAAATTGAAAGTAATTTAATCCTTAATTTACCATTCATTCAATAATCATTTCAACTATTGAACAATATGTTTCATACGATAAACACAATCAACTTGATTCTGGTCAATTGAGTTTAAAAATAAACATAATGATAAAGTTGATTATAAAGCTAATGATGATGATAATATCGTTAACAATGAAAATTGAAACAAATGCTGCTGTACGAATTTACTAATTGTTTGTTTTTTTGTAAACATTTTTATCTCCTTCTCTCAGGAATCCAATGTCAGGAAAATATGAAGACAATTTAAGCACCTTAAGGAAAACAGGTAACTTTTTGTTCAACCCTTTACTGGAAGAAAAAACGAAGAAGATGAAATAATTTGAATTATCATTTGGTTTAGTAATGATCGTAAAAAAAGATTCTGCATTACTTCCTCTTGTAAGGTTACCTTTTATTTTTTTCCTGTTGTCCACTTTTCAGTGACTTTTTACCTTTAAATTTTTTACTCTCAATCATTCATTCAACTGCTCATTTTTTCATTGACTTTCATTCATTTTCATCTTGTTTCATCTTCTGCCATTTTCTTCTCCATCATCATCCGTTTTCCCATTCATATTCATAGGTTTTTACTGTTGATAAATAGTGATATTGTTTCACAACAAATTAGGCAAAAAATTGGGAGTAATTTTGATTGCTAGAATGCAATTTATTTAGATTATTAATCAAATGCAAGTTTTTATTGTAACAAAATAGAAACGATTAATTCTTAGCTTTAATCGATTTCTTGCCTTGCTCAAATATAAATGAGTTTCAGTTATAATTGGCAGCTGAACAGAAAAATAAGAAAGAGCGAGTGAAAATGCTAACAACGACAACTTTTTCAAGATGATGATGATGATGTTGATGATGATACTGATGATGATGATGATGATGAGAGGAAAGAGAAAGTAAGAGTCTGTAAACGTCATTGCCTGTCAAGGTCTTTAACTGTATTATGTTTGCAAGTTTATCAAATACTCTCAATTGCATTTTAAAAGCACCATTTTGTATTCACATAATGCTTATTAAAGATACCAACGATAACCCTAATCGTACCAATGATCATAACAATAATTGCAATAATAATAATGATTACAATGAGAGAGACAACAACAAACATCTAAAATTGCCTGATCTTCAAATATCCAAATGCTTGATTCCTTTGATTAGCCCAATGTTTAGTTGAATGTTTAGTTCAATGTCTAGTCCAATGTTTATCCATCATTTACTAATTGTTTTACCTTTCCTTGTTATTCCTTCATTGTTGCACAAACACACAATTAACTAAATAACTTTGTTTCTGATTCCTCTTCTTCTTCTCTCTCTCTTCTCTGATCATCAAACCACCCACAGCTTCCGAACCTAATTTAAAAGTGCGATCATCTTTAAAGAAAAAAACGATTGCAAACAGAAGTTCACCTCTTCTTAAGCGAAAATTACCCAAAATTCGAGGGCGAAATGGTCCTTCATCCATTGGATCAGCATCCCTTGCTCATCAACATTCCTTATATGGATCTATCACCGAAGGTTCAGCTTCGGCTCCTGTTTCCGCATCATCATCAAGTATGCATGTTATCACATTACTAACATCAAAACACTGAGAAAAATCGAACACACTTTTCCTTTGAGAAAGAAAAAACGAAAACCTTTTTCTCTCACAATCAAAAATTGTTGCAATCAATTTTCCAATCAATTATCACTTTTCTTGATTACCAATCATTTAGTCACAATGTTGATCATTATTGCTATTATTATTATTATGAGGATTATCCTGATAATTTCTGAGGCTTTCTTTCCATATCTTACCCAAACTCGCCAATGATAACGTTTACAAAAATCATGTTTCAACATGTTTCTTCTCTGTCTGTCTTTTTTCATCTTCTCTTTCTATTATCTGCATTCCTCTCAAGGTTGTTCAGCTTACGGAGAGTCATTTGTTCAGTTATTCACTGACTTCCTATCATATTTTCATCGTCACACATTCAACAAAATCATATGATTCCTCAGTAATCTTGAGTAAGAGGCAAAACAAATTGTAGTTCAGTCAATCATCATCATGATCCCAATCATCATTATCATCTTATTGTTGCACTTACCTTTACAACCTTTTGTCCACAAATTGAAACTCAGCTCATCAGCTAATTAATCATGAGGACACAACAAAAAAACAGTTGATTCCAACCATTCAAACACTTGTCTATTTACAATTCAATGTTTACTAAAGACATTTATTTCATTATTTTTTCATTCATTGTCAAAAGTCATTGACAGCTTTCAATTTTCATGAAACTGTAAATGTCTCAATTTGTCTGAATGTGCGTTCATTTATTTTTTGGGGAAAAAACGCTCAAAAAATTAGCTGCAACCATTAGAGTGTCTTTTTGTTTTCAACTTTGAAATGAGGCCTTGATTACAACAACACAAATCTTGAGTGTATTTATATTTATCTATGTATTTATATCTCTCCTCTTATTAACTATTATAATCATCATCAGTGTTAATATACATTCATCTCATAATGTTAATCTTGACTGCTATTTTGGGTTATCCTCTTCAGCTGTGTCAGTTTCATCAGCCTTTTCACTGTATATCCAACTAATGCTAATGCAACCAGAAGGTGAACAAAGTTGGACTATTTCTGGCATTTTTAAAGCAACATTCATCAAGGCCATCACCATGATTATTATTATATACACACATTTACAGTTAGTTGATAACTTTTGCATGTTAATATTCATGATAACATGGAGAAGCAAAAAGGTTATCAAACAAAATTTCATTTCCAAATATTTTTTCCCAATATCCAACTCGCCACTTTACCTTTTATTTTGACCAAAATTTTTTATCCAATTGTTTTATTTACATTGAAACAATCAATTATTATTTATAATTGCAAATCAATTAATGAATACCTTCATTATTTTCATCAAACCATCTTAATGTTTCCTCTTCCACCATGAAGACAGTTTAATCATAATCAATTGCTGACATTTGATATCCAAATGATTGTTTCAAATTTTCCTTAACCCAAAATGATTCCTAAAATGGTTATTTCAACTCTTCCATTGGTTTAACCTCTAACAGTGTTTACCATTTTACCTTTAAAGGCATAACTGTTCATTAAATTGCCATTAGAATCAATGTTCAATGGCTTCTCAGCAATAAACATTGAAAACAAATCACTTTAGTCAACAATTGGTTGAAATTGAAACATTTAGCATTTGCTTCAATTGAATATCAACAGTCCACAAACAATTTATTCAATGGCCAGTTTAAAATTGCCGGTTAATCAGTTGATTTTTGTTT
Organism: Tetranychus urticae; assembly: GCF_039701765.1. Taxonomy (NCBI): domain Eukaryota; kingdom Metazoa; phylum Arthropoda; class Arachnida; order Trombidiformes; family Tetranychidae; genus Tetranychus; species Tetranychus urticae. The sequence continues at coordinate 13,449,976 of NC_142958.1, read as the reverse complement.
CAATTTGCAATAATTAATTTTTCCACTTTTAATGATCAGCTTTTGTCTTTAATTTTTTGCACTTTTATTTCCTTCGCCTTCCTTTTGCCTCTATTTTTATATCATATTAACCTGAAATCCTTGAACAATTACTCTGTTTATCCATAAATTGTTGCAAAAATGGGATAAACATGATCATCATCATCATCATGCTTATTCTCATTGAACGACATTGAATTTCATTTTTTATTTTCCTCACCGATTCCTAATCGCCTCAAGCATAATCACAACTAAAAGCAGAGCTGAGTAAATCTTGAAATTCAATTTTCAAACAGAGACAGAAAATGATGAAAAAATTGAATCAACAAAACAACAACAATTCAACAATTAACACAGAATATCATGTTCGCAATAGTTTCAATAATCACTCAATCACTTGATTACTATTGATTACAGTGAATAAACAGTTTACTGACCGAGTCAGCAAAAAAATGAAATCTAATTTGACTTATTAGGTTACATTTAAAGTTAACCAGATTGATGTAATGTCAATGATCTGATTTGCCTTTGAAAAATGTGATATTAAATTGTAAATATCATTAATTGATTAACTCTAAATTGTTGTCAAAATTGTGAGACTTTGAAGACAACAAGTTGTTTACCTTGATTTAGTTGTTAAACAATTTGTATGTTGTTCGTGTGTCTTCCTTAATTGCCAATTTGCAGCTTATTCAAGTTATTTAAACTTGGACTCAAATGAAAAACATTAAACATAATCACAGTTAAGGACATTTCAGGTCTCTAAATTGACATTAAATGCTAATCAATGGTAACAATTTGATAGGAAATAATGAAATGATCAAAATTGAATTTTGGTACAATTTTTCACAATTCATTGGCACTGACCATTGACATTGACATGACCATTGCATAACTGTTACAATTGTTGAATGTTTCAATCACAGCTTCTCATGTTAACTGATTTAATGTTTAAAGTTAATTGTAACCTTGAATGTGCAAGAAAAAAAAGATTAACTTGAATTGTTGAATTATTTTTAATTTTTGAACAACAACTTTTTTCTTTATTTACCTTTACCTTGTATTTTTGTTTCTTGTTGATGAAATTGATCAACTGATTCTAGTGACAACCATTTTACGATAATTAGTTGATTGTTGTATAATGTTGAACATATTTCAAGTCCTACAAGATGCACTTTTAAACCATTGATAAACCTCAATTGTTTAAAAAAAACTGTAACTTGATTGTTTTCACCATTTACCTGCAATCCAACAATATATTGAGGCTTCAATGGATTCAACTGTGAAAAACTCAAAACTAATGCTTTTAATATCATTACAAGCTTTTTGTCAAATTGCTTTTGTATAACTATTAACATTATTTGGATACAACAAAAAATGGGTTTTTTGTCAATTGCAACAATTTAACTATCAAGTATTCAATTTATATTTAGCTATCAACCTTTATTATCCCAATGATGATCCAGGTTTCATTGGAAAATATAAATTGATAAAATTTGATAATTTGATAATTTGTTTACCTTTTTATTGAGCGAAACATGTTACGCTGATTTACCTTCTCCAATAACCTTACCTTGATTAGATTTGATTAAACTTTCATGATTGTTGACATGCTTTTTAAGTCTTTTCCTTGATTATTGACTTTTCCATTTTATAATCATTTATCATCTCAATCGTATTATTATCATTATTATCATTATTGTTTCTTATATCAGAATGATGAAAAAAAAATGAATGAATGTAAATAATAATAACTGTAATAATATACAGAATGGTTTATTATTATTGCTAAAAATACATTTGACATTGACGTTGCTGTTACCAAGTTGCTTTCCCATGTTATTTTAATAACATTTTTCAATTTGTTTGTATTTATTTTGCATTTTCAGTGAAATTTCAATCATTTTGACTCTTGTTTAACCCAATACCTGTAGCACCGTTAGCTTGATTAGTACCTTGTCGATGTTGATCATTGTTTACAAAATAGTCAATTTTTCCATGTTTTTCAGTCCAGATTCTGGTGAAAGAAAATGGTGAAAATTTTTGTTCCCTTTTTACCTTCAACCTTTGTTACTATGTATATTTCAAATTGAAAGCTTCATTAATCCCATCGGTTTCTCAGGCTCTTCCTATCTCTCCCTGCCTTTCAAAAGTAGGTCAGGTTAGGTAAGTTGTTATAATAAACTCTATAAAAACCAGGATTTTTACTGGTAAAAAAGGTAGGTAAAGTAAGGTTTCCTCATCTCTTTCTCTCTCTCCTTTTCAACATCAGACATTGGTAATTTAGTTGCTATTTATAACTTTCAGGTTTACACACAGACACACATATAAACATATACATGAAATTACTATATAACAGATGAATGTAGAGTAAGACAGGGAAGACAGAGAGAGATGAAGAGAATGATGAAAATGATGAAAGTTGACTGGAAAATTCATTGAAAGTAACAATCACACAGAGTTGGTGCAAAACATGAAAACAAAAACATTGAAAGGATTGATATATTGTTTAATTTTATTATGTTTATTATTATTATTAATTTTGCTGTTGTGTCTTCAAATGGCTAAATAATTAAAATGTCTGATTGTAATGATCAACAATTTGATATTAAGACAAATAATTGGCTAATTGCACGATGTTGATGATGATTTATACATTAACCAGTATTGTTTGGTTCATTTCATAGGTTCATCCTTAATAGGAGTGTAAACATTGATTTTTGTTTTGTTTCATCCTTTCAGGAATATCTATCATTTTTTGATTCTTGATAGTCAATTATTTCATCATTAATTTGCTTAATTTGTGCTGACGATTAAGCAACAACCGGATACTTTTTAATCATTATTAATGGATTGCTTTTATTTTTGCTTAATTATTATTTTTTGGGAATATTTTATTATCACTTGAACATCGATATGAAATTACATTCTCACTATTTTCACTTGAAATTATCTAATCTTTACATTGTACTTATAATTTTTTACTTGTTTCAACATTGAAATATTGAGTAATCAACTGATTATTCATGTTATTTATCATGATTTTTTACGTCTCTGATGAACTCAGGGAAAAAGGTGTCTTCGTCAGTTTGTAGATTACATTATTTGAAATGATTATGAAAATAATAAAATAATGTCTCCAAGAGATAGTGTGATATTTAGCTGGTTAGGATGAACCTTTTCATCTGTTGGCCTTTATATTCATGTTTTTGTTTTTCTAGGTTTCTTGGTTCTTTTATTTCCTTGTTGAACCAGAATTTTTTTTCTTCCTCTCTCTCTTTACTTTACTCTTTTTCCTTCTGTCTATTTTACTCTTTCTTTACATAGAACAGAGAAGACAAAAAAAAGAAGAAGAAAAGAACTGTTTTCCCTGAACCTTTTCTCTCCAATTTCATCTCTCTTTTTCTCATGTCTATTTTTATATTTGGCCTTAGCTATTTATAGATCTCCCTTTCTTTTTGCCTTCAAAACAAACTTGCTCTTTCTAATTGTCTCTTTCTCTTTCTCTGTCTCTGTCTTTTTTTCTGTATTTCTCTTGCATCTTCTCAGTGATTCAAGAAAACAGTCCACCAACAAGTCCTTATGGAAGTTCATCTATAAAACCTTTGGATCCAGATAATGCTGGGAAATTACTCACTCATTCTTCTCATCTAGATGATTGCCATTTAACCAATTTTGCTTCAGGAAATCATCTTGATAGAGGGGGTGGAGGAGGTGGTGTCAGAGGTGCCAGTGGAAATGGAAACCATCCATTGCACTCTTTATCTCATCATCACATTAAGGGAGCTATTTTATCCCATTCACATGTCCATCCTCACCCACATCCCGCCACCACTCATCATGTAGCCTCAATTGATGGTTCAATCGGACATTCAGCAATTATCAGAAAAAACCATCTCCCATTGGCACGAGCTCTTTCGGCACCGCTTCCTTTGGGTCATCCTCAATTACATTCATCTTCTTCATCGCCTGTTTCTCCTCTGACAACCTGTACCTCATCTTCATCTGCCTCTGACCAACTACAGTCCTCAACTCCCCTATCACAGCACCAGCGAAACAAGGTTAAACAGCATATTAGGCAAACGGTATTAACCCGAACCTCAAGTAAACAGCAACTTCAAAGTCAAAGTTTCGAAGAGGAAACAGAAGCAGCCATTGCTCAAGATGACATGGTTGATTCACCATCGGGAACGATGGCATTATCTTCGGTTACTAGTGGATTGGGAACAATAAGCTCAGCAGCATCTACACCTCCACTTGGAGGATCAGTATCAAACTTACCGGGCGGCATTCCAAGTCGAAAAGAACGAATTAAACGTCAATACTCTCAGGAAGCACCACCAACACCAGAAGAGGGAACATCTTCATGTTCCATCAGTGGAATTGAGTCAAGTTATTCCATTGATTATTTAGCTAGTGCAAGTGGATCAGGTTCTGTTGGATCTGCATCGAGTGGATGTAAATCCAGGGAAGCGACACCCACAGAAATAGGGGGAAGAGTGACAAGTGGACGAGGTGAAAATTCAAGTGGAGAGCCAATTTTGATGAAACAGCAGTTAAGCCGTGATCGGGATCCATTCCTTGCCCAAAAGGATTTAATGTCACCTCAATTAATGGCTATGAATGATCTTCGGAATCCTGAATTTCAGCAACTTATTTATAGTGTACAACAATCTCTTAGATTAATTACTGAACAGCAACAGCAGCAACAGCAGCAACAGCAGCAGCAGCAACAACAACAACAACAACAACAACATCAACCTTCACCTCTAAATCATCAATCTTCTCCACCTTCCTCTGTACATCCACTTCATCATTCAAATTCATCTGTTATAACAACAAATCCTCGCCATCCCCATGGCCACTCTCATCCACCTCCACCTCCACCTCCGTCTACTGCTTCTCATCACCATCATTTTCCGCATTATACAATATCATTACTTCCAGAAGGAAACCAATATCCACAGATTCTTCCTCATTCCCGTTATCCATATTATGATTCAACTCGTCCACTATCCCGAGCCTCATCAAGTCCATTTGTAGCCCTTAAATCATCTGGTTCCTTGGAAAAATCATCATCATTATCACCTCCGATTAATTTTAGGAAATCGACCACAGGTTTAGCCTATGATAATCTTATGCTCAAACACCAATGTGATTGTGGAGATAATTCAAGCCATCCTGAACACTCTGGTCGATTACAGTCAATCTGGGCTCGTCTCCAGGAAACTGGCCTTGCAGCAAGATGTGAAAAAATTCGCTCACGTAAAGCAACTCTTGAAGAAGTTCAAACATGCCATTCAGAAGCTTATACATTACTTTTCGCTACTAGTCCTTCAAATCGACCAAAAATTGATCCCACCGTGTTGGATGAGTTACCCATCAAATCCTTTGTTATGTTACCCTGCGGTGGAATCGGTGTTGATTCTGATACCACTTGGAATCAGTTACATACACCTTCAGCAGCTCTTATGGCTGTTGGATGTGTCTCTGAATTGGCCTTGAAAGTTGCTCAAGGTGAATTGAAAAACGGTTTTGCTATTGTAAGACCTCCAGGTCATCACGCTGAAGTCAATCAAGCGATGGGGTTTTGTTTCTTTAATTCCTTGGCTATTGCTGCTCAAGCCATTCGTAAAAAGCACAACATGGAGACCATCTTAATTGTCGATTGGGATGTTCACCATGGAAATGGTATTCAGCAAATATTCTTTGATTCGTCACACGTTTTGTACATTTCGCTTCATCGTCATGATGATGGTAACTTTTTTCCTGGAACTGGAGATCCAACCGAAGTAGGTGTTGAAGATGGAACTGGTTACAATGTGAATATTGCTTGGTCGGGAGGCATTTCTCCTGAAACCAAAGGTGATGCCGAATATTTGGCTGCTTTTCGTTCAATTGTGATGCCCATCGCTAAAAATTTTAACCCGGAAATAGTTTTGGTTGCCTGTGGTTTTGATGCTGCTGCTGGTCATCCTCCTCCATTAGGAGGTTATCAAGTATCACCAGCCTGTTTTGCCTGGATGACAAAGCAACTCATGAAATTAGCTAACGGAAAGCTTGTTTTGTCATTGGAAGGAGGGTGAGTGAATACCATTAGAATAATCACAATCCGTTCTTCTTGATCTTTATTTCAATTTACTGATATTATTTGTATTCATCTACTTTTTTTTAGATACGATTTACCTTCGATATGTGATTGTGCCCAAGAATGCGTAATGGCTTTGTTAGGAGACGAAACAACTCCTATTAGTGAACATGAGCTTAGTAGGCAACCATCACAACAGGCCATTTATACACTTAAAAAAGTCATTTCCATTCAAGGTAATTTATATTTGAATATTCAACATTTACTTATCTACACTATTTATCTTCTATTCTGAACATGAGTTCAATGTGTTAAATATTTACTTAAACGTAATGATAAAAAAAACTTATGAGGAAAACATTGAAAATTTAACCAAAAATTCAATTCATTTGAAAAGTTAATTTTATTTATAATTGCAAATATTCTCAAAAATTGTTTATACATATAGCAATAATGATAGCTTATTTTTAAGGATTAAAGGCAATGGCAAGGTAATCCAGATTGTTAATATCAAGTTTCATGTTTCAACGATTTAATTATATCGATTTAAGGATGATCCAATTCAGTAAAGTTGTTAGTTGTCAAATCGCGTTTACCTTTTATTTAGCCGTTTAGCATTAAAACGAAGAAACCTTCCTGTTTTTTCATTCATCAATAATAGTAATAACATGATGTTTGTTGTACCATTAATCTGTTTATGTAATGACAATTTTGTGATAATGGTAAATTACATATTCAACAGTTAACTTCTTGTTTTGCTAATCAAACATCATTTACATGATGATTACCTCTGAGTTAGTAATACTGGAAAGACTTCATCAAATATATTAGTATCTTCTTCTTTTAGGTTTGACAAAATTTTGAAACTATCGTGACTTGAAATAAAATTACACTTTTCCAGTGAAATAGCCATTTTATTATTGATTAAGTATTACTTAGCAACCTTAAAATTTAACCTTAAGGTTATCATGATTAGTTGTTTACCTGAAAAAATTTAATTTACCCAATTTGTTTCCTAAGATGATCCTGCATAACCTTGCTTTAGAGTTAGCCTTTCATCTGTTTGTTTTCAATCAAATTTAACCATGTAATAACTCATTGATACAGCCAAATGACTTTTCATTTTCATTTATCTATTCATTCCAATTAATGATACATTGTTTCTTTATTTACCTTTTATTTCATGTTTCATTCGTTTTAATTGTGATTACAATAGCTGCTCATTGGCCTGTGGTTAAACATTACGCTCATCTTATTGAATGCTCTCACTTGGAAGCTCAAGATAAAGATAATGAAGAGTTTGGAGCAGCCTCAGCATTACCCTCTCTAACCATGAAGCATTTAAAGTATGTAATTAAAAATTAACTGATGATTATCATCTATCATTATGATGATAAACTAAACATTGATTCACAAGATATTTAATCTGATTTTTCTTTCTCTCTCTCAACAGTTCTCAACCTTCAAATGAAGAACCCATGGACCAAGATATTGATAAATGAAACTGAAACTGAAAAGGAGAGTGAAAGATAGAGAAAGTCAAAAGCAAAAGGAAAAGTGTCTGTAAATCTCGAACTTTAAGTAATTTGGATTGAAGCAAGAAAATGGAAGATTTGATGACAAAAAGACATTCGAACTTGTGATTTGGTGATTTAAGAGGAATAAAGCTATAACATTGATTTTAATGATGGTGATGGAGAAAAAGATAAAGCAGAAAATGTAAAGGCAATGATCAACATTATCATCTACGGTGTTGATGGCATTTTTTATGATAATCATAAGACTTTGGGAAAACCGTGCATCTATGAATTTTTAAAAAAAAACAAATTAACGTTAAATCTAGTCATACACAAATCGAGAAGTGATTAATTGTTGATGTTATCAGAATGATGGAACAACAAAAACTCTTCAAGTCGAGTTTTAATGCCAAAAATGTGGATTTGCTTTATTATTATTATTTGAATGTTTTCGTTTGAATAATAACTCATGTACAACCTGTTAAAACCTTTATCTTTACACCTTTACTCTCTGATCTTCCATCTATCTATTGTTATCTATTTCCGTCTCGGTCAAAGTAAAGAAGCAAACAAGATTGAAATTGAGGGAAGCTGTTACAAACTATTTACCAATGTCGTCCTTTATATGATATAATGATGATATCCAAAGCAAACCAAACAAGATGTTTAACAAACACACACTCATCTAATCAAATCAAAATTTACCAAAATTAATTGTCTTGTCACAAGCTTGTTTGCTTCTCACACAAAATATGTTTTACTCGCAAATCAACAAACCCTTTCCCATCCTGTTTTGTTTTTTTGTAAACATAAAACCAAAAACTAACCAAATTAATTGATTTTAAATCATCGCCCGAGAAAAGCTCGTTTAAAACCAGGCCAATCTAATTTAAAATTGGCTATTCTCAATCAATTGGACCATATTTTTTACTTTATAGTTTAAAGATATCAAAGATTCACTGTTCATCATGAACATCAACCAAAAAGCGTCGGAAAAAAAACGATGAATCTCAAAAGATTTTGATTCGATTAGCAGTGACATCCATTGACTAGACAAGTAAACATTTTGAACATTTCGAGTTTTGAGTTTGCGTAATTTACATTGGATTAAACAAGGTGAAGCAAAAAAGTAAGAAAGGATTCCTAAAGAGTCGAATCAAATCTCTTTCTTTTATCTCTCTCTTTCTCTCTCCTGGTTCAGATCGATAGACAATTTTACTCGAAAAGAAAGGAAAAAATCATTGGAAGAAAGACTTATCCTTTTTATGATACCGTTTCAATAAAATTATTTAGTGAATAACCTTTTTTTTCGGCTTATGCCAGCGTCTTCATCATCACCTTGCTTCATTATGGCTAACACGATCAGTTAACTTTTTCTTTTGTGATACAAACATTCAAATTGTAATCAAAACAAGGATCTATTCAACCCCACAGTCAACTCTGCATACTTAACTGTTCACATTTGACCCTTTTTTCTGTCTCTTTCGTACCTTTCTTTCATTCTCTTTTCCCTCTTTCCCTTTTTCCTTTTTTTCCTCCTTTCTTCTTCTTCGTCTTCTGTGTGTCTCAACATCTACAATTAACCGTAAGGATCGATTTTGACTATTGTATAAATATAGTTTTAACATAATTTCCTAGCTGTTTACTAATTTAACCTAAAAATAATTTTAATCGGGTAAGATATTAAACAAATAGAAACCTTAATACATCTGATTTCAAGTAAATATAATTTAATCTAAATCTTTTTTTTCCTATCTTCTGCTTCTCTTTTCATATGTATGCATTTTAGGTTACTCTTTGGCTCCCTTTCTATTCATCAATCTCCTCTCTTCTGCTCTGTGTATACCTTGAATTGGTGTGTTAATCAATTCCTATTTATATCCATCGTGATTCTGATTTATTTACTCTTGTTACATACAAACCATTATTTGGATTAGTTTCATTTTAAGGTGATCCACTGAGTGGTGGCTAAACCAGTAAGCCACCCAAAACAAAAGCCGGCAAAATTGATCATCCAAGCGCTTATCCTCACCACCGGAGGACCCTTCCCAAATCCATCCAAATGCAAAAGAGTAACCTTATAGCTGGTAATATGTTGGATAATTGTTACGATTCGAGGGGTTCTCTGGATGATATAACTGCCCAAACCCACCATCAACAGAGAAGAATGGTAGTAATGAGTGAAATTGAAGAACAGGAGAGAAAAATTGTAGCCGAATTTTGTCATCTTTTGGAAAAATCGAAGCAACTCTTCAATGGTTTGAGGTATGTTTCCAATTTTTTCATGTACCAACATTGAAACATACCATTTCCGTACATTAGACGATAAACTCATCTTCTTCTTCCTCTCTAATCCAGAGGAAAGTGAAGACTTATTGAATTTCATTGAAATGTAGAAATATCAGCTTTAACGTAATCATCTTGAATTGATTTCTTAAATCATTTGTTTTCCCTTTATTTGCATATTTAAACTCTAACCTCAATTTTTAATCTACATGTTTCCTTTTTAATATTTTTAAACAACAATTATGTTAACCAATTGGATACAAATCAATCGAATCATCTACTGAAATAATTAGTATAAATAACAAAGCAACTCCTAGTTGTATTAATTTTTTCAGCTTACAGGCTAATATGAAATAAATTATATCATCTATCCACTTTTAATTGAAAGGGTTCGAGATCACTTCTCCACCTAATGAGAATACAATAAATCTCTGAGAATCTTTGAGTTTCATTATCTGAACTCCCATTCATATCATTATTTAAATATCAAAACATTTCAACTTCAATGCTCACAGTTGTCAAATTAGATGCAAAAAATGTTCATTCAAAGATTTATTCAGTTCAAGATACGAAATTGATTTATAAATGCAATTCTATTCATTTTTTAATTTTAATTAATTTAAATTATGGTTCTAATTACAGGGATCTCCCTCAGTATGGGCATAAACAATGGCAGCCTTATTTTGGAAGAACTTTTGATGTTTACACAAAATTATGGAAATTTCAACAACAACATCGGTAAAAAAATCAATCACACTCAACTCGATAACTGAATGAATTGATTAATTGTTTATTTCCAACGACAGGCAAGTGTTAGATGCCAAGTATGGTCTTAAGAGGTGGCAAATCGGTGAAGTAGCCTCAAAAATAGGACAATTATATTATCATTATTAGTAAGTCAATTTTTCATCACAATTACAGTGTTCAACTTTTCTAATCCTTAACTTAGACAATCTGAAAGTTGATTGTTTTTATATGCATCTAAATTAATTTATATTTTATATTTACCTTATCATCATCAAACAGTTTAAGGACGAGTGAGACCAATTATCTTAATGAAGCCTTCTCATTTTATTCGGCCATTCGATCTCGTGGTTATTATACTAAAGCTGTTAAAGAAGAAAGATCTGACCTGATGGTTAAAAAGTTGAGGTACTATGCAAGATTCATTGTAGTTTGTCTTTTGCTCAAAAAGATGAAATTAGTAAAGGAACTCGTTCGGGTAAGTTTGATTACTTTGCTCGTGATTTTTGACATTAATCATTGAATTGCTGTTTATTTTTCTGTTAAAGGAATTGGCTAAACATATTGACGATTATACAGCAACATATGAACCAGATGATCCCTTAGAATGGTCAGTTGTTCTCAGTGAGATTAAATCATTTTTAGATGTAAGTAGAGGCAATAATTATCATCTGATAATTCATTTCACGATCTTCACCGGCAAATTAACAAACATTACAACTCTTCTTTTTGAAGTTTGCTTTTTGTCGAAATATTACTTCCCACTCGTGTTAATATATTATGACAGAAGAGCAAGTTTAAATCAATTGACCAAAAATTGAGGATTATTTCAGTAAAATGTACATTATGCTATTCGAATCAGGTCAAGAACATTAATCTCATCAGTGAAGTCACAATCCTTTTTCACTGTTTGTGAAATACTTTCATGTTTGTTGGTGTCGTGATTGTTTATTTTTATGTTGATTAAATAATATTATAATTTTTCTTTCTTTCTTTTTCAATTTTAGTCCGATAATTTAGTAAGTGTATTGGATGTTGATAATGTGCCAATAGTATTATCATCTCGATTGGGTCCTCATAACACACCTCCAAAGGAAATCATTTCTCAGTCATCCTTTCCACAGTTAACCCTGCAAGAAATTTTAATTGTAGGAAATGTTTGTGATCAAGTAAGTTAACCATAATAAATCATGAATTAATGAACAAATTATTTATGGCTTTATATTTACTAACTTTTGATTAAAATATTTTTTTTCTCTTATAACAGATCAAGTTTAGTGAGCTAACTCTTGACATGTTCAGGATGCTGCAAGTTCTTGAGAGGGAACCTCAGGAAGACATCAACCCACTGTACGATACATCACCAGCACCAGGAAGAATGGCCACATTTCCTGAGAATGGTGATGCTCGTGGACATAAACGTGAAAATCTTCATAAGTATCTATTATATAGACCAACTTTTAGTCAATTATTCGTATTTTTGGCCTCTGGTTTTAAAGAGTTACCTCGTAACGGTGTTTTACTCCTGTATTTATCAGCAGACGGTGCATATCCAACTTCTAAGCATTCTGATGATCGTAAGTCTCTTTTATTCATTATTCATTTTAATTCTCATTAAGTTATTATCGTTTTACTAATTTCACTACTGTATTCATTCATTTTCAGTTGGTTATGATGTTGGTGGTTTAGTGACCAATTCCAAAAGAGATTCTGAATTTTCCTGTAAATCTCGTGATCTTCATTACAAGAATATCCATTGTTTATACCCCGGTGACTTATTTCCATTTCTTCGTAAACCTTTCTTCCTCATTGTGGACAGTGATAATAGCGCTGCTTTCTTCCGCCTTCCTCGCTTTTTTGGTCAACCTTTATTGGTTCTCATGTCACCTCAAGAAGCTCCTGCACCTTTTCATGAGCAACACCATAAAGGATCCTTATTTACACTATTCTTGCACAGCCCGTTGACCGCCATTTGTTTTATATCCAACATCATTGAGATACCTTTTCAGCTATGGGAGAAAGCACATACGCACATTGATCGTTTCTATGTTGAGGCTGGTCGAATTTTAACTCGATCTCGAAATGTTGATCCGGTTTATATACAATTTTACGGTGATGATTTCCTCCGTCTACTCATTCTCAGATTTATTTTTTGTTACTCTGTTATGAAAATGCACCGTTTATTTAGGGTGAGTTTAAAATGTTTTAAACGTCTTTTTCACTTTTCAATATTAATATTTTTCTCTATTTTCACTTTTACAGCAAGGACGAAATTATTTTCCCAAATGCCACCCTCCATTGCCCGAGAATGAGCTCTATGACCATCCAAATCTCCGTAGAACCATTTTAGATATGTCAAATACGTTAGACATCAGATCAATGTTTGCAGACCTTGATGAGACTGAATGACAAACAATTAAGTTTGCCCTAGCTTGAGGCAAAGTTGAAATTTAAAAAAAATGGTTCTCGTCTTATTACCTTTTCTATTGTTTTTTATGTGATTGGTTACCAAATTCACTTTGTTGCCTATTTTGTTGAATTTATTATCCAGACACATATAATTATCCTTTCTTTTTTGCCTTTCAATATCTATCAAGATGATCCAACTCCTATTTTACTTAATATTGTTTTCTATTTCTGAGTTTTATCGTGCAAAATGTTGAAAATTATGATGAACCGATGACGATGGGTAAATTCATCATGAAAATGCGAACCAATTTTCTTCACTAAAGACCATTTCTGCATTAGTCAAAGTCAAAAAACACAAAGAAACAAAAACAACAAAAAAAAGTCACCAAATTATACACTCACAAAACAAAACAACAAAACACCAATCTTTATTATACATACAAATTATAAATATATATTATAAGATTATTATTATTGTAAATAATTATTATAATTATTATTGTTATTATGATAATTATTGCTATTAATTGTTATTAGCCTTTGGTTTTATGATAATCTAAACAAAATCAAATCTCTCTGTAACTACTTTTTTGGCATTGCCTTTTTTTCATTCATTCATCTCCCCGTTTCACCTCTTTGATTGTAATTCTGTAATCTTAATTGTCTTAATACAGCAAAAAGACGGACTTTTTTTCTCACTGCAAAAGCCGACATGGAAAATGGTTGATAATGTTCAATGTAATTCAACGCAATCCTCATCATCTCTTGATAACAATTTGTTAAATGAACGTCACTTCAAACAACATCAAATCATACAACTCACACTCAGCAAACACACACATAATAAAGCAAACAACCGCATCATCCTACACCTCAAGAAATCACTTGACCTTTACATTTTACTGATTTATTTTTTTTATTTCAGGTGAATTCTTGAACACCTTCATCTTGCGATTCTCCATTTTTCTTGTATACATTTTATTTCTTGTTTAATGTCATCATTGATCATATTTCAATTGTCAGGCTCATTCTCTTCTTCTCCTCACCGCCATTTGCATTATTTGTTACAATCATCATTCATCGTCTCATCTTTTCACCATCATAAGCCTCCTCTAACATCATCATTGCTCTCATCTTCATCCTTTAAACACACAAAACACAGTTTTCTTTCTCCTCTTCCCTCATCATCATCATCTTTACTCATTCTAACCCAATCCCTACTTTTATCCTCTTCATTTTTGCACATTTTTGGTAGCTTTAATGTCAATTATTATTATGCCAAACAAAACATTTGTGCTAGTAAATAATTTTTTGATAAATTAACACTCGAAAAGATGAGACTAATCACCAAAATGATGTAGACGATGAGAAGAAGAATCAGAATTTACAAAAAGGAATCAACTCAGTAAACTTTAACTTATTTTGTAAAACAATGTTACTCTCAATTGTATTTAATCTTGTTTTTTCATTTCTCTTTGCCATTTTTTGTTTGGTTACAATCAAGTTAGAGTTTACTGTAAATCAACAGACAATGCTAGTCATTGGGTTTATAACAATATTACAATTTTACTTCTAATTATAAATAATATATAAATATAAATGCATTCAAAATCAGCTTCAAGCTCTCATGTTTCTCGTTTTTTTGCAATCTATTTACAGCTAAATGAGCCATTTTAAATTTATTTTCATTCAATCTGTTCAACATCATCGCCAACCCTCAAAACTATCCCTTATTCACATTATTTCATTGTTTATTTTATCGTACTTTTTGCATCTTTTTTGTCTGTTTTCAGAATCTTTCATTTACCTTGTTTCTTCTCTCAAATGTCTAATTCTCATCTTTCTTGTTTTTTTTTGTTTTATAAGAAAAAAAATGCGAATTTATTTAATCTGATTCCAGTCAATTTCTGAGAACACACGAAATGAAAATTGTGTCTCTTTGTCAATGTAAAAAGTTAAAATCAAGACTAAATTGTAACAAATCGTTTTAAAAGCTACATCAAAACAATTTCTTCATCCGCTTTCGTCCATAAAGAAAAATCAAAACTAAATGACTTTTCAATCAATTATTTCACGCGATTTATGCTAAATTCAATTCTTATTCATTGTTCATCAGCAATATATTGATGGTGAACTCTTAGTGAATCCTAGTCGATATTCAAAACTAAGTTTGCAAGAGCTTCCGAAGTGGAAATTGATAGAAAAATTTTATATTTATTTTCAGTGAATGATGCAAAGATCATTCGGTTCGGCTATTTATAGTTTAAACTAAGAAAAGTGAAGAGTATTCTGGCTTTTATTTAAGTATTATTAAGTAAGGATAGTAAGTTAGACCATTGTATTCACTGCAGAGCGAATAAAACACTTTATCAGGAAAATTGAAAAATCGCGATCACTAATAAAATAATAAATGTGAAGACGACGTCCTCGAATGGAGAGTACCAAAGACAATTAATTCAAGTTCAATCTAACTTTTTATAAAGTTGAGGATTTTATGGTAGAGCAATTAGAAATATTATCTAGGATCTTTATACAGAACTGAATTTAGCTGAAATGTTAAAGATATTTTGTTGCATAATTAAGCCATTTCAACGATAAAACATAACATTTAACTTGCAAGATAGAACTCGAAGTGAGTTTTTACTAGTAAGACACGATTTCTCACAATTATCGCATTTATGATCAAATTGACACAAAACGGATAAAAATCAATTTCTTTCAAATTTAGACTCTTTTACATTTAAACTCTGATAGTTTACGAAGACATGAAAACTGAGTCCATTTGTGCGATTTAAAAGTTTCTCTGATGGAAGGTTTTCCCGAAAATCGAGATCTTCAGATGCATTTATTTTGAGAGATAACAATTTCCGTGTCTGTAAAGAGATCAACATCGATTTTCAGTTGCATCGACACCATTCTGCAATCGGGAGAGTCTGAGAGCTGAAACTTATGATTTGTCCATAAAAACTGTCGGCTCACATCATGGATCGAATATTTTTTTGATTTATCAATAGTTCTCTTAATTTTGACCATTGCAATTATGATTATGATTATGATTATTTCGAGAATGTGGCCATCTAAAGTCATCATTCTTTCACCAATTTAATTCTTTAATATAAATAAAAATACTTTTTAAGCAATAATTCAATTCAATTTAATTGTTAAGAGTTAAGAGTTATGAATGAAAAGAGTCGAAAGTTAAGAGACATTAGTTTCTGGTTGTTACTAAAAAGACAAAACCAACACAATTGTTACATTTATGCACAAATTGATACAAACACTGAAAGAGAAATGGGCTGAAACGGGTAAAAGTTAATTTCTCGCAAATTTAGACTCTTTCAGTTTATAGAGGAATAGAAACTGAGTCCATTGTGTGCAATAGAAATTTCTCTGATGAATAGTTGTCGAGAAAATCCAGGTCAAAGTTGAAACTTAAATCGCTTTTTACGCAGTTGTTTGACCAAATTTTTTCAGGAAACTCATTATGCTTATGTGAATTTTGATGGTCAACTGGAAAATGAACATATTTTGAGAGATTACATTTTGTCTTTCCTTTGGAACTGATCAGTTCGATTTTTATTTAAATCTGTCTCATTCTGTGACCATAAGAGTTAGAGTGCTGAAAATTATTATTAGTTTATAAAAATGACTATTATACTTCATGATGTAAATACTTTTGCCAATTTAGCAACCTATCTCTTGATTTTGGCCATCGATTCGGAAATTTAGAGCGACGATATTTCGAGAATGTTTGCATCTAAAGTCATCATTTCTTGACCAAACATTAGATTGCATTATGGGCTATAGCATAGTAAGGATAAATACCGAATATAATCTTGCTTTCGCTTAAAGAGCGCGTATAAATGCGTTCATTGCAAGTTTTGTTTCCATAATGCATGTTATGCAGTTAAAAAGACACAGTTGTAGCATTTACACACAAATTGACACAAGCACTGAAAGAGAAATGCGCTGAAACGGGTAAAATGAATTCCTTGCAAATTTAGACTCTGTTAATTTGTTGAAAAATAAGAACTGAGTCGATTGGTACTATTAAACATTTCATCCGAAGGACAGTATTCGAGAAAATCGAGTTTAAAGTTGAAACTTGGATCGCCTTTTGTGCAGTTGTGAGGTCAAATCTTTTCAAGTAACTCATTTTAAAGATGCAACTCTTGATGCTCAACCAGAAAGTGAACTCATTTTGAGGAATAATATTTTCTATTTTCGTTAAAACAGATCAGTTCGATTTTTAGTTAAACCTGTCGCATTCTGTGACCGTAATATTTAGAGAGCTCAAAAATGTTATTAATGCATCGAAATGGTTTGCACACATTATGGGTTAAATAGTTTTTCCGATTTATCAACAGTTTTGTTGATTTTGGCCATTGGCCTGAAAAGTTTGAGCCTCGATTTTTCCCGAATGGCATCACTTAAAAGCATCATACTTTCACGCATTTAACTCTTTAATGGTTAATAATCTAATTCCATCTTAAAACTTTTCACTGACGCATTTGAGTCATGATTTTTGGATGATAAATGTGTAAGCAACAACTTATTTGACAAACAAAACTCACCTCAACCCATTTCTTGGTAAATAAACCAATTTTCTGGTTAAACTTACAATTGAAATGCAAAGAGTGATGCCAAAGACGCAAAAATTTGTGTTAAGAGTTTAGACTTAATGGATTTGTAGAGAAATGCAGAATGAGTTCATTAGCACTATCAAATTATTAATCCGATGATTAGTTTTCTAGAAAATTGAGGTCAAAGTTGAAACTTCGATCGCCATTTGTACAGTTGTGTGATCAGATTTTTTCAAGAAACTCATTTAGAAGGTTTAAATTTTGATGGTTAATCAGAAAATGAACTTATTTCGTGAAATACCATTTTCTGTTTTCAGATAAACAGATCAGTTCGATTTTTAGTTAAACCTGTCGCATTCAATGACCACAAGAAATAGAAAGCTCAAACTTATGATTAGTTTATAAAAATGACTATTATACATCATGATGTAAATAGTTTTTCCGATTTATCAACAGTTCTGTTGATTTTGGCCATTGAAATAAAAAGTTACATCCTCGATATTTCGAGAATGGCATCACTCAAAAGCATCATTCTTTAACCAAACATTAGATTGCATTGTGGGCTATTGCATAGTAAGGATAATACCGAATATAATCTTGCTTTTGCTTGAGAGTGGCGAATAAATGCGTTCACTTTAAGTTTTGTTTTCATATTGCATGTTATGTTGTTGAAAAGACACAGTTGTATCATTTGTGCACAAATTGACACAAATACTGAAAAAGAAACAGGCAAAAACGAACAAAAACGGGTAAAAATAAATTCCTTGCAAATTTAAACTCTGTTAGTTTGTTGAGGAATGAGAACTGACTCCTTATAGGTGATTTACAAAACTTTGCGATCGACAGTTGTCCAGAAAATCGAGTTCAAAGTTTAAACTTCGATCGCCATTTGTACAGTTGTGTGACTAGATTTTCTAATGAAACTCATTTTGCTTATGTAACTTTCTATGATCAACCAAAAAGAAAACTAATTTTGAGGAATAGCATTTTCTGTTTTCAGATTAACAGATCAGTTCGAATTTTAGCTAAACCTGTCGCATTTCGTGATCACAAGTCATAGAGAGCTCAAACTTGTTATTGATGCATTAAAAATGTTTGCACACATTATGGATTAAATAGTTTTTCCGATTTATCAATAGTTGTGTTGATTTTGGCCATTGGCCTGAAAAGTTTGAGCCTCGATATTTCGAGAATGGCATCACTTGCAATCATCATTCTTCGACTAAACATTAGATCTCACTATGAACTGTAACATAGCATGAATAAATACCTACTAGAATTCGAGCTATTTCAATAATGATGAGTTTCTTCTAGCACATAAGATTTGTGTTTGCATAACCAATAAACTTCATAAAGCAAGTTTCAAATATGATAACATAAATTACATAACTCAGTGGTTGATAAATCAACTTATCAGCAATGGTTAAACTAAATAATGTGGCACATTTAACAGACACTGTTTAATCGCACAGTTAATATGCATTGTTTTGGTCTTCTCTCGCTTTCTTTTCTTTTTCTTGTTCTTCCATCTCTTTCTCTTCTCTTTCTTGTTCTTCCATCTCTTTCTCTTCTCTTTCTCTTCTCTTTCTTTCTCTTTTCACTCTCTATCTTCTCTATCTTTCTTCACCTTATCTCGCTTCATCTTCATTCTCTTTCATTTCTCTCTCTTCGGCTTCTTTCTATGGACATCGTTATGTAAATTTTTTAAACAACTGCCCCTCGCAGTTATGAGATAAAATTCACTCGGGCTCCGCCCTCGTGTTTTAAATCTCATAACTGCTTGTGGCAGTTGTTTAAATAACTCTTATACAATGCTATAACTTTTTTCGTAATATCTTGAATAATTTAATATCTCTGCAAATTATAGCCCATAATGCAATCTAATGTTTGGTTAAAGGGTGATGTTTTTAAGTTATGCCATTCGTGAAATATCGAGGCTCAAACTTTTCAGGCCAATGGCCAAAATCAACACAACTATTGATAAATCGGAAAAACTATTTGACCCATAATGTGTGCAAACCATTTTAATGTATCAATAACAAGTTTGAGCTCTCTAAATATTACGGTCACAGAATGCGACAGGTTTAACTAAAAATCGAACTGATCTGTTTAACCGAAAACAGAAAATGTTATTCCTCAAAATGAGTTCATTTTCTGGTTAACCATCAAAAGTTACATCTTCAAAATGAGTTTCTTGAAAAGATTTGACCTCACAACTGCACAAAAGTCGATCGAAGTTTCAACTTTAAACTCGATTTTCTCGAATACTGTCCTTCGGATGAAATGTTTAATAGTACCAATCGACTCAGTTCTTATTTTTCAACAAACTTATAGAGTCTAAATTTGCAAGGAATTCATTTTACCCACTTCAGCTCATTTCTCTTTCAGTGTTTGTGTCAATTTGTGTATAAATGCTACAATTGTGTCTTTTTAACTGCATTACATGCAATATGAAAACCAAACTTGCAATGAACGCATTTATTCGCGCTTCTTAAGCGCCAGCAAGATTTAATTTGGTATTTGTCCTCACTATGCAATAGCCCACAATGCAATCTAATGTTTTGTTAAACAATGATGACTTTGGATGCGACCATTCTCGAAATATCGTCGCTCAAAATTTCCAGATCAATGGCTAAAATCATGATAAATGTTGCTAAATTGACAAAAGTAATTACATAATGATGTATTATAATCATTTTTATAAACTAATAATAAGTTTCAGCACTCTAACTCTTATGGCCACAGAATGCGACCGGTTTAACTAAAAATCGAACTGATCTGTTTTAAAGGAAACAGAGAATGCAACTTCTTAAAATATGTTCATTTTCCAGTTGACCATCAAATTTCACATAAGCATAATGAGTTTCATGAAAAAATTTGGTCTAACAACTGCGTAAAAAGCGATTTAAGTTTCAACTTTGACCTGGATTTTCTCGACAACTATTCATCAGAGAAATTTCTATTGCACACAAACGGACTCAGTTTTTATTCCTCTATAAACTGAAAGAGTCTAAATTTGCGAGAAATTAACTTTTACCCGTTTCAGCCCATTTCTCTTTCAGTGTTTGTATCAATTTGTGCATAAATGTAACAATTGTGCAAGTTTCATCTTTTTAGTAACAACTAGAAGCTAATGTCTCTTAACTTTCGACTCTTTTCATTCATAACTCTTAACTCTTAACAATTAAATTGAATTGAATTATTGCTTAAAAAGTATTTTTATTTATATTAAAGAATTAAATTTATCACATTTCGAAGGTCCAGATACGCAATGATTATTTGTCAAACAGAAGTTAAACACAATTGTTGAATATTCTGCTTTGAATTTTTAACTGAAGAAAGTGACTCATCCATATTTATTCTGGCTTTTTCAGCACCGATTTAACGCGAGGAGGCGGCTGACAATATATTTCTCCGACTTCTAATTAAATAACTTTGATTTGTCAAAATTGTTTATCTTCTTGAATGATTTAATAAGAATTTTTTAGAGTTCTTATAAATTAAGTAAGTACTGTAAGTTTTATAGGATACATAATGCAATTAAATTAGATAAGTGTCTGAATGAAGATTAAAAATCTGAGATCACTGATGATTTATATGATGATTAAAATTTGATCGTAATTAATAAGTTCGTAATGCCAAGCAAATTATTCTTTCTTTTTGGCTTCTTCTCTTCGGGGAATCTCAACTTTAGGTCCAGAATCGTCACTTTTTTTGGCTAAAGAAAGGAAGAAATCAATTATAAATGAGGATAAATTCAGTAAAAATTAATCAAATAGTTTACCATTTGAAATAACATGGGCTAAAGCATCCCAAATCCCTCCAAAGAATAGAGCACTGAATAAATTTTCGAAAGGTATAAATGGATCGTGAATTCCTAAAAGCATTGCTGAAAGTTTGAAATATACAAAGAATATCACAATTCCAAAGTAGACTAGAGCGTGCGGAACAGATATCCAATCTGTTTTTTTGTCAATTATAAAAATGATTGAAGCCACGATAGAGGCTTTTGTCGGGCTAAATAAAGGGAAAAATAGAAAAGTATGAGTTAATTTGACTTGACAATAGATTTGGTAACCACTTGAAAACGACATCCTTTATGTACTTAATTTATCGTAAAAGTGTTTACTATTAAAGGATTTCGGTTCAAAACTTACAAAGTAGGAGAAAGTAGTTCAAAAGCGTTCGGTGTCCAAGTACCTCTCATCAATCTCTCCATCAATTTCATGAATCCAGAACCATTACCTGATTGATTGAAAAAAAATGTTCATAGATTAGAATAAGTAGAAATAAAAATCTGAGTCAATTTAAGATTTCAGACTTATTTATCAATGTAATGTATTAAACTTTTTCATGGAAAGTGTAACCTTTGGATAACATACCTTTGACTGTTCCGATGCAAATCATGATTATATAACCATTTGGATAGATTTTAGATGCATGAGTGACACCGTCGTGAACCTTTTTGCATCGAATTACCTCTTTCATAGCTGCTAACACAACCTTGCAAGGCATGAATTTAAAAATTTTGTAGATAACATCAAATGGTGAGTAAAATATAAGATACCAAATGACTGTTGCGAGTAAAACTTGATTAGGATTTTTAAAAGCTGCAATTACTGGTTCGCCTAGAAGAAAATTGGCTAAAATAGAGCCAGCAAAAATATTTATCATCGATGATAGCCAACACGAGAATGGATGTTTACGGGTAAATGGATGAGCCGTTGCACCAAGATCTTCTCGTATATAAAGACAGCTAATAATTGCATGAGCCATCTCAAAATAAGGAAACATTTTCATCTTTGAAACCATGTTGGCCATTTCCAAAAACTGTTCTGGATCCATTGTAACACTAAGTTTATTATTTTAACTTTGCAGAGATCAAAAGGAAAAATTAAAAACTAAAAACTAAAAATAATATTTAAACTGATTCCAGTTGTGTCAAAGGATTGAGTGAAACACTCAATAAGAAATCAAAAGAAAACAAAAACAAATAGCAGCACAAAACAGAAAATAATAGAAGCAAAATTTTCACGAGATCAATTGATTGGTCACAGAATAGAGGTGGGGAGAAAGATTCGAGGCAAGTAGAAGTGGATGAGGATGAAAATAAAAGATGATAAAAGATGTGGAGAGATGAGAGTTGCGTTTTTGAGAATCCGATCTTCCTATTTGATTCGTAAAGACTAGGAAATAAAAAAGGATTGTGAGATGAAGAATGGAATAGCTTTCTTTTGTTACCAGATTAACTACATTTTAGATTGTAGTTTAATACATTTGATGATATTTTTAGCCATGATTAGGAGAGACCTTGGTAAATAGCTGCTAACTATAAAAATTGATGCCAACACAATTTCAACATAACAAATGAAATGAGTTTCGCAAATCAAAATACAGTAATGTGTCGTGCAATTAGCATGTTTGCTATTTTCACATAATATTTACGAGAAATAGCTTTTTATCAATTGCATTCAATGAAAAAGTTCATTTTAATTTTATGATTTTAAATGTTCAATTTGACAATTTTTGTTTATTAGCTGCGGAAAATATCGGATTAATTTCAACTAATTATACTATTCAACAATATTTTTCAACAGTTAATCGAAGTTAGTGATTTTGTTAAAGTAATTTCACGGTGAAATATTGTGTACTTTCAATGTTATCCAACAATTAATATTTAATGTTCATATTTTTATTTTGACAGAGCAGATGATCAGATTTGGCAAACAGTCATATAATTCAGATTATTATTTTAGTTTGCATTTTAATTTCTTCTTTGTGATGAATTGCTGACCTTGATTTCGTGTTGATCATGTTACACGTTTTAAGATTTTAGATTTGTCATTATTTGAATTAAGCCTAGCCACTTTTTGATCATGCACTATTTCAAAAAATGAATATTAGATAAGCAAAATACTATTAATACTTATAACTTCGAGAAAATTTGAGAATCACATGAGATTTCGCTTCTAGACGTTTTTTGATCATCAAATCTTAAAATTGTCAGCATTATGAAATTATTCATTTACTTGTGCTTTTTCATCATCTGCATGTTTTCATTATCGTTTCTTCTCTCAATGCTTAATTATTCTGCACTATCTTAGGACTATCTTTGGATAAGTTGCACAATGGAAATCAAAACAATTTCATTTAATCAGGAAAGTCAGGTGAA
This sequence comes from Tetranychus urticae, assembly GCF_039701765.1. Classification (NCBI taxonomy): domain Eukaryota; kingdom Metazoa; phylum Arthropoda; class Arachnida; order Trombidiformes; family Tetranychidae; genus Tetranychus; species Tetranychus urticae. The sequence continues at coordinate 13,426,159 of NC_142958.1, read as the reverse complement.
TGTGAGATTTTAATGAAAAATTGTTTCATAATAAATATCGATTAATTTGTATTCAATATGGATTGGAATTATATTTGAAGAACTAGACCAGCAGCGGAAACATTGTCACCACCTCCACCAGTTTGTAGGACAGAGGTGCAAACAAGTACTGGAGCTACACATATTTGTATCTGTTGACCGGCGATGGTCTCGGACCAACAGGCAACTGGAACGTTAGAGTTAAATAAGATTCGCTTAATTTTCTGCTTAGAGCTTCGAGTTGTAGAAAAGGATTCATCCATAATTAATCTGGCTTTTGCTGCATCAATCTCATGAGATCCACAAGTATGTCGATGAGACGTTAGAGCTGCTTTAGCAGCTGCTGCAGCGGTATGTTTCCATCCAGAATTAGCTTGGGTTAGTATAGCTTGAAAAGCTAAAGTATGAACATGAATGCGACTAATACGACCATTTGTGTAAGAGTTCATGGCTTCATAAATATCTCTCATTTGGTCTAAAACCATGGCAACTCGAGGATATGGGTCAGAAACTAAGGTTAAATTTCCATAAGTTAACATTTGATAAAGGTTGGGTAATTCTTGCTCATTCATCCCCAAAGAATCTACATAAGGTAGAATTAGCTCGATAATATCACGAAGAATAGCTTCATCGGAATAAGAAGCCATCTCAAAATGTATTTTGGTCTTTTTTCCATGGTCATCACCATGATTATCGTAAACAAAATTTTCTTTAATAAATTGGTTAACTTTTTCCAATCGAGAACGCTTTTTTTCTCCATTTCCAGGATAACCTTCCATCATTTGTAGTCCCCCAATAATAAATAAATCAGGTTTGAAGACAGTCATCTGCCGGTGGAATATTTCCAACGATTTGAGTAATGGATTGTTGTCATCATTATGTACAATAAAACGATTTGCTCTCGGAGCTGAATAAATATCTAACCAATTCTCTCCAGTTGGGTATTCAATTAACAGATGAACATCGTCAGTCTCAGTTTGTGGTCCAGCTATGGTTATGTCTGAGTCTAGATATTTTCTCAATTTCGGGGACATTTGAGCTCCCAATAAAATATTTTTGATGCCTTCTTTTATCAATCGAGAGGCCATAATAGGCGCATTACCTCCAACCGTTCGAGTAATATCACAAGTTTCGCTAATGGATACAAGCTCTCCAAACAAGGTTTTATTATTAATGTATCGTTCAGCAGCTGCACCATGATTGAAATAATAGGCAAATACTTCAAGAAGCTCATTGTCATCATCAACTGAAACATGATGGTAAGCTTTGGTTGGTGGGTTACGCTTATTTAAAATTAAACATCGAGAAGGGACGATATAATCAAGGCAGGCGCCATAACCAATGGCAATCTTTGCATCAACATTAACTTGAGCATCTCTTTCAATTTTCAATAAACTATTCAATGTATCCTCCAATCGTTTTTCGATAGGTTTATACGATCGTATATATTGAATATAGTAAGCAGCAGCAAGAACCAATATCGACAATAATATGGCTAAAACTGTCGAAGATAATCGTTTTGATTGATCATCTAACTCCGGTCTAGATGTTTTGCCAGGTGGAGTATCTTTCTCAAGTTTACTTTCACATGTCATTATCAATTGATGGTAAAAAAGTGGAAAAAGTTTCCGGTTCCAATCAAGCTGAAATTAAAACAATCTCTTCGTAGACACAGTTTAATTGATGGTAGATCGAGAAAATGAAATACCATTTATCACAGTTTCATTGATAATTACCAAGGTTGATTACGTTGATAATAACATAAATACAAGTTGTAACAAGTTGTAATGAAAAATAAAAACTGAATTGAGTAGATTTTTTAATTTGTTGGATACGCTGTTAAAAGATGGCAGTTTTAGATTTCAAATGCAATCACATCCATCGAGTGATAATAAATTGATCAAAAACTTTAATCAATGAATAATCAATGATAACAATTGAGAAAGAATTATCAAAGATTAAAACAACATTAAGAACCAGGATTTTCTGTTTTCTGTTGTGTTGTTTACTGGGTTGGCTTTGGTGCATACAAGCAACCAGCCTTATTTGCGGCTGGTTTAAAATGTTACATTTTTATATATAATACATAGAATTGGATTAGAGAGTGGGGATTGGGGCGTTGTCTACGCATTATTAAGGGGGTTACATGGATTTTCAGTTGAGTCTATTTGTGTTGCTTATTATTTCATATATTTCATGTAGAAAGTTTTTGACTGTATTTGGGTGTTTTAGGAGTAGTTCTCGGAATGTAGTTCTTTTAATTTTGGCTATTTCTTTTAGATTGTCACGTTGAGGCTCCAGGTAGGGGCATTGGAAGATGAGGTGAAAGGCCGTTAGTTGTATTCCGCATATACAGAATTTGTTCTCGACCAGGAAGTCGTAGGTTCCATTTAATGTTCTTGTGCATATATTAATTTGGGGCCAGTTGCATGTTTCGTTGGTTTTAAACATTGTTTTGTATGTTGGTTTAACTGTCCATCTCTCCTTGGATAAGGTGTCAACGATGTTATCTATTTGGTGAGTTAATCCAAATCTTTCTTTGGTGGAGGATATAGATGGAAACCAGCTTGGATGTTGATTGATGAACCATCTTTGAATGCAGAGATCTTCATTTTTGTTTTTGTGAATGTATTTTATGGTTGATTTGGTTATTGTTTTTAGGGCTGGTTGAAAGTTAGTTAGGTGGTAGCAGGTATATTTCCTATCGAAAGGTTTGATTTTTATATGTTTTCTGATTATCACCGAGGTGATTTTGTCTATTTTATTGGTAAAGGACTTGTTAGTTAAGATTATTGGCATAATAAATGGCGAGAAGGTTGTTAAATAAGATGTGTAAAAGGATGTAGTAATGAGTTTGACAGAGTGTTTGGGTAGGTATTTGATTAGATTTTCAGGTAGTTGTTTATCTGATATCTTTTCTTGAAGTGTTTTTAGGATTTCTTCTTTGTCAACTAAGTTAATTGAGGGTTTGTTAGTATTTATTGGTAGACCTAAAATGGTTGTTTTGGTGGTTATTAGTGGGGTAAGTTCTGGGTCAGTCATTGTTGTATTTTTAATTAGAAGTATTTTGGTTTTTTGAGGAAGGATTGAGAGGTTAATGGGTTTGAGGTTGGAATTGATGATTTTGATTATTTGTTTGAAGGTGTCTTCAACTATGATGCCAATTAGGCTTCCTCGTTGGTTAAACTTGTATTGGCCGTTGTCATATTTGATGTTGATGAATAAATCATCTGCATAGCAGTTGAGTTCAATTTTTGGTTTTGGTAGGTGAGTTAGTCTTTTGTCAGTGTATTGAATTTGAGTGTCTGCTATCTTGGATAGAGCTTCATTGATTCCAATTATGAAGAGGAAAGGTCCGAGAATTGAACCTTGCGGGACTCCATATAATGGTGGAAGTTTTAGGGTTTTGTAATCATTAGCTGGTGTAATTGTCCATCTGTTTTCCAGGAAGCTCATTATTGATCTGATTAGGTTGATTGGAACATTTAGTTTCGCACAGTTCATTAGTATTTCCTTGTGCGAAACATTATCAAAAGCTTTTTCAATGTCAGCCATAATTGTATAGCAGGATATGTTTTTGTTGGTTAAAGGTGTTATTATCTTGTTTATTGTATCAACGATGCTTTTATTATTGATGAAGGCATGTTGAATTTTGAAGTAGTTGTCAGGGATAAATTGTTTTAGTTGCTTGTGGAGGTAATTTTCAGTTATTTTGGCCATTATTGATTGTATCTGGAGCTGTCTGCACCGTTTCTCATCAGCTTTGGGTATAATGACTGTTCTTGTTATTTTAAAAGCTGTTGGGAAGAAGCTAGAGTTGATACAATAGTTGATGATGTTTGTTATTGTATCAGGGATTTCATTTAGTAAGTATAAGATGTCGTCTTTACTAAGCATATCGATTCCAGTTGAACAGTTTCGTAAGCTCTTGACTTCTTTGGTAATTTCATCTTTGTCTAATATGGAGGATTTGTTGATGGTTGAGTTTATTTTGTTGTTGCTTTGAATGTCACTTATGGTTTGGTTGAAGTTGGCTAGGAGGGTTTGCAGATTGGCTTCATATTCTTGTGTTATTTGGACGCTTTTGGTGATGATAGTGTTATTGATTTTTTGCCATAGTTTAGGATTCTGGCTGGAAAATTCCTGTTCAATCTTTTCTTTGATATTCAGATGTATTTTCTTTTTTAGGTTATAATATTCATTGATGTTTTGTTGGGTGGGATTTTTCTTTAATTGGGTTTTCATCTTCTTGGCTAGTTTTACTAGGTTCTTGTCTGTTGGTTTGGCTGGATTTTTTGGCTGGATAACTTTGATTGAGTTGATTTGGTGTTTTATGATGTTTTTGGTTGTTTGGAGGAGGACATCATCTAGTTCTGTTGTCAGCTGACATTGATTGATGTTGGCTGAGCGTAGTTCATTTAGGACTAGTGGTAAGTATTCGGATTTGTTTATTATTTTTTTGGTTGTTTTGGTTTCTACGTTGGCTGTGTCAGAGCTGATGATTTCGCATGTTGCTATGATAATTGAGTGATCTTTGGGCTGAGGATGGATGTTAACATCAGCTCGGATCTTTTTGTTGGTTCCAAAGATGTCGATCCAACTTTTATTGCCAGAGATGCTTGTGAAGGTGTGGTTAATTAGCTTTGGGTTATAAGGTGTATTGATGTTGTTGGCAGTTAATAATTCGGCAGTGAGATCAGCTCTTTGTGTTTTTCTAGGTTCAGCAAGTGGAGACCAAAGGTAGTGCTGTGAGTTTAAGTCGCCTTGAAATATTGTTGCCATTTCTTTATATCGTCTAAGGATTTGGTTTATTTCTTCTAACTCAGTTTTGACTTGTTTCATTTCAATGTTGGGTGATAAATAAGTATTGACGATTAATATTTTTTTACCATTACTATGAGCGATAGCTGCAATGGATTCTGTACCAATTTTATGGTGTTTCTTTAATTTCGTTTTGAGTATAGTGATGGAGGATCTTCCATTGTTAATGGTGGTGTAGAAACGTTGATTAAGTGTGAGTAGTGATTTGATGTTTGGTTCTTGGAGGAGTATTATGTTGTTGGGTTCTGCAAGGTTGGTTGTGTTGATGGTTCGATGTGCTTGGTTTTGACAATTGTGGCAGGTAAACTTAATTTTCATACTCAAAGTCAATAATGTTTTTTAGCCTATTGATGGCTTGATTGTATGATGAGCATTGTGGTGATCTGTATTTGTGGTCTAGGTTTTTAAAGCCAGCGTTTTTGCAGAAATGACATTTAGTTGAGCTTTTATCTTGTTCTTCGATTTCGCATTTGTTGGTATTGTGGTCTTTTTCACAGCGACGGCAGGAAGGAGTAGCATCACAATATTTGGCTGTGTGGCCAATCCGGTTACAGTTGAAGCAATTTCGTACATTAAAATTGTCTCTAAACTCAATGCTTTCGCATCCAATGTAGAGCCTTGATCTTTGTTGGATTATTTGTCGAGCGTTTTTGCTCATTCTGATGATAACATAATTCTTTTTGTAGCGTGATTTTGTTTTGATTTCATTATTTACTATGATATCAAAGTCTTCGCTTTGAGGGATGTTGTTCCTCATCTTTATTGTTTCCGCGTCTTCGAGCTGGTCGGTGGGTATCATGAGTGAGATCTGAGGTTTTAATTTGCTCAGTTCAGCAATTTCAACATTTTTATCCAGTTCAGCTGAGATGATGGCTTGATTAATCTTCGTTTTCAATTGTGAGTCGTTTGATAAAATACGTATATTATTTTGGTTGACAACCATTGAGTCAATGTTTGTTTCCTTATTTTGTCTCAGGTGAGTCTTTAATTTTTTACTTATTTCATCAATGTTATCTCCTGGAGTCAGAGGCTTAACCACATATGCTTTTAATGTTGCTGGTTTGGATGCCTTGTCTGCGTAAGACGGTCGAGTTTTGGTGGTAGACTCGTTGAGGGCATTATTGATTCGAGCCAGTAGATTACTCTCAGCGAGAGTTATCTTATCAGATGAGATTGTATTAATCACTACGTCGATATCACTTAGAACTTTGTCTAAATCCTTTTTCTTAGTTTTTGGGACCAATGAGGATATTGAGTTTTTGATTTTGTTTAGGAGGGAAACTGGATCACATTGAGTGTTGTCAGGTGAGTTACCCACGTGGTTGTTGCCTTCGCACATTGTTGGCTTTTTTTGAGAATTGGAGTTTTTTGATGGGAATTTTGGTGTTGATGGGTGCTGGTAGGGTGGGGGAAATGTTTAGCACATAAATAATTTAACACTAATTAATTAAAATGGGGTTTTAATTAACTTTTTTCAGGAGGTAATTTAAACGTGACCTGTGTTGTGTTGTGTTGTGAAGCAAAGAGCGCCCCTATTATCAAGCCGATTAACTATTTTTTAAGATACACTTCAGTTTCAAGCTACATCTGTTTTTTGCTCTTACCCTTTTCTTAGCTTGATTAGTCAATCTAGGTCATTTTTTGTTAAATCATTATCTATTTTGTATCTAATCAATATGCCACCGTCATCGTCAGAAAATGCATCACCTCCTGACTTTAGTAATCGAGCTCGTGCAACCTTTGCTTATCAGAAACTTTATTCCAACCGAAGTGGAATTAATGCAGTTTTCCTAGGTCCTCCTGGTTCTGGTAAAGGTACTCAGGCTCAACGTGTTAAATCAACTTATGGTGTTTGTCAATTAGCCACTGGTGATATGCTTCGAGCTGAAGTTGCCTCAGGGTCTGATCTTGGTAAATATGTTAAAAATATAATGGATTCTGGTAAATTAGTTGATGATGAACTGGTCGTTAAACTGATTGATGCCAATCTGGACAAAGCTGAATGCCGTAATGGATTCCTTTTAGATGGTTTTCCACGTACAGTTGTTCAAGCCGAAAAGGTAAAAACAATGACATTGATTTGACATACAACAAACCTACTTGTACACGTTAAGCAAAACAAGGATATACAAATGTTAATAATATTTACACAACTGTTTTTGAGGGATTTATAAAACTAATTGGCGAAGGTATTCATACCGAGTCGTTCGGTAGTCGCACCTGTTCATCTACTTCCAAGCGGCTACTTGTCATGGTCATAGAATAACAACCTTAGCGACAATTATTTCAACCTTTTGACTAAATGAGATGAAAAGTCATGAGATATCTATAGCTCACAATTTTTTATACCTTTCAAGTATACTATCTCAGTGAATCATTCAACTCACCTTATAATTTTTCTTTTTTTCTTTAGTTGGATACGCTTTTAGATAAACGAAATACTCAACTTGATTCCGTGATTGAATTCAAAGTTAACGAGGATTTATTGGTTCGTCGTATCTGTGGTCGTTTAATTCACCCTTCTAGTGGAAGAACCTACCACGAGGAATTTTATCCACCAAAAAAAGAAATGACTGATGATGTATGGTTTTCGAAGCATTTTTGATACTGATTCAGAGTTTTAATATTTTTATTTTTCAATTCATTTTGATACAGGTAACTGGCGAGCCTTTGGTTCGACGTTCAGATGACAATCCTGAGGCCTTAAGGAAACGATTGCAAACATATGACAGCTTAACTAAACCTTTGGTTTCTTACTATCAGAAAAAAGAAATTCACTCGGCGGTTGATGCAACTCTTAAACCTGATGAAGTTTTTAATCAAATTAAGTCTGCATTTGATAAATCTAAGATGAAGGACCAAGTTATTTTCATTTAGGATTATTGGCTCTCTAGAAAGGAAAACTCCTTTCCTTTGTTAAGTTTTCATTTACTTTCTGAATTGAACAAATGAATACAATTATTGGTTATAGTTTGATAGTAACATGGTCAGTACCATAAAAACTGATAAAATTTGCATCCTTTTCTTTACTATGCTGATTCCTGGTTTGTTTATTACTATTAATATTTTAAGTACAAATACAATGCAATTTAATATCAGATGTTTTTTTGTGAGATAAAAGTAAACTTTTCAAAATATTTGATATTTTCTTTCAATTATTCCTAAGGTGTAATTAAAACTGATATCTTTGAAATTATACAAAACCATTCTTTCGTCTAAACATGATCTGTCCATTTTTTCTTTCAAATATCGATTATTCAATCGAGAATCCAACTCTATAAGGTCTTTACAAAAATAAGGCAAAAACTTTGAATACGAGATAAACTGATTACAATCATTTCGTGCAATCTATTTTATTGTTAAAATATCAACCTACATTTTCACATCAAACACAACAAAAGCTAACTCATTGGAAACCTAAAAATTGGCATAATCTAATCACCTGTGGTTTACTTTCACTTGATTTGAATTTGATAACACATTGGACAATAAAAGATATAAAAATATCTAAATGGTGATAAAATGATAACAGAAGAAGGCACATAATGTCAATCAATTGTTTAATGTGTAGTTTAATATTTTGTTGTATGGTCAAGCATCGACTGAGTAGACGTTTATTTGTATTAGTGCATTAATTTCAAACCATAGCTTATCACCGACATGTATTCAACGAGTCAATACGAAATTTTACTGTATTTAATTTTAATTAATTGCTCTCTTGCGCTAACTTTTAACTATGACACTGAACATGCAATCATCTTCAAACCTCATGTCAGTCACAATGACGTTCATCATGACACAGATTATCAAGCCTTTGGATCATCCGTAGCAATGGTTAAATTGAACAAAACGACCAGGTAAAGTATTGAAATTTTAAATTTAGTCTATTCATTACAATCAAATTAACTTATCTAAAGGATCATCGTTGGAGCTCCAAAGGGTAAATCGCGCTTAATCAAAACACACCAGACTGGGTTAGCTTATTCGTGCAAAATCAACCAAGATGGGATCACAACAAGTTGTAAAGAGATCAGATTGAGTACACGATGTCAGTTGACAATAACCGAACCATTTCAGTTTATTTACTTCTAAATCACCATTGTTATTGATTTCATAGATCTTGGCAAATCATTCAAGACCAAACATTTATTTACATCTGGAATGAATCTTGGTTTAAATATAGCTGTTGGTGGACCAAACAATTTGCTAACCATTTGTGGTCATCTTCATAATCTTGCTAACCAACCATCTGGTATTTGCTTCCTTGTTTCGCCTTTGAATATGGATATAATCAAAGTTTTACTGCCCAAGTCTAAAAAATGTAACAAATAATAGTTAAATTGGGTTTTAGTTTGTATTCACGACTTACCTTAATATTTCTTCTCCAATTTTTCAGTATCAGGGTCTAATCAGCAGAAATTAATGGGCAAAGCAGTTCACGAAATGTTTGGTTTCTCATCAGCATTTACTCGAACGTCGAATCAGTTGATTTTTGGTGCTCCAGGTTATGATATTTTTAGAGGAGCCATATACACCGCATCTAATATCAATAAAATGTCACCAACTGCAAATATTTCGATAAATACAATAAACGAGATTGATCAAGACTCTTATTTTGGTTACTCTGTGACGACTGGAATCTTCTTCAAATCACAATCAGAATTGGCAGTTGTAGGAGCACCTCGAAGTCATGAATTGATAGGACAAGTAAATATTACACTAATATAATCTAGAAATCAAATTAACAATATAAATAAAAGTAAATTCAATGAGTGAAAGAAAAGAAGCTTTTAAAACAGTTTATACATTGCAAAGCCTAAAAAATTATCAGCCGTTAACTTGGCTGATGCTTACTAAAAGTTCAACTTTAGCTAACCCTTAAAAAGTACCTTCAGAAAATGACTTTTCCTATTTTTCTTCAATCTAATTTTTGTTTCTCTTTAATTTTGTATTAATGTGATTAATTTTTATTTTATCGAATTATTTGTCCATTTAGGTTTACATTGTTGAAATAAATCAAAACGATCTCAATGGGAATGTGATTCAGATCATCGAAGGACATCAGTTTGGCGAATATTTTGGTTGCTCAATTCTCTCTATTGACTTGAATAATAATGGTTATGATGATTTATTGGTTGGTGCACCACTTTACATGCCTGAGCACAACCCGAAAGGTGATTGTGGCCGAGTGTACATATACTCAAGCAACGGTGTTCATCTTGTCCAATCAGCAATAATCGAAGGAGATTCCATCTTTGGATCTAGATTTGGCTCCTCTTTGGCTTACATCGGAGATCTTGATGGAGATTCATTCAATGGTAAATATCACAGTAATATTGTCAAACAATCTATTTGTTTTCGTATCGAGCTTTCTTCTATGTGTAACTCATTACAAATCCGATTTTTCTTCAGATTTTGCGGTTGGGGCACCTCAAGAAAATGAAGGATCTGGATCTGTCTACATCTATTCTGCAAGATTAATCAAAACAAGTAAAAAATATTTACAGGTAATATCATAATCAAATAAATCTCAAGATGGCATCAATCTCTCATCTAGCCTAGTTCAAAAGTAAAAGTCGTCTCAAACTCTCAACTTGCATCAAAAACTATGTTCTGGAAAATTCTTGTATATTTTCATGAAAAGTCTGTCACTTAATCTTAAAATATCCATTTTTAGTGATCCTCTTATTAATGAATTGAAATCTTATCTTTTTTTTGCAGAAAATTGATTCCTCCAAATCTTTTGACTTGCTTGGTTTTGGTTCTAGCATTTATTCCGGAATAGATGTGGACAACGATAACTGCCCCGATCTTCTGGTTGGAAGCTACATGTCAGATGCAGCAGTTTTATTGAAATGTAGACGTAACCAGAAATTGATTCATACAACCTGAATGTGTGAAATTATTTATGTTACCAATTTTTGTAAATTATATCGTTAAATTTATCTCTCCTTTTAAATACATTTTATACTATTGACCATCACCATTTGTGTTTTAACCGGTAATAGTAAAATTATCATATTTTCAAAAAAAATAAGATTCCAATCGATTATTGAAGTGATAACATCGTACCGAGCATCTAAAGATGAGTCTTAATCAGTAAACACTTAACTGATTCGGATGTATTGAAGAATGTAATTGAAAGTTACAATCAAAAACAATCAAGTGCCTATCAACAGAAGAAGCTGTATTAGATGCTCGACCATTACCATCTTATAAAGGATAATTATTGAAGATTATTACCTAGCAATAGCCATTATTTAACCCTGTATCCTTTCAGTGACCATTACCATGTTTACAAGATATCTCAAAGATATGGAAATGATTAAATAATAATGAATGCCATTTGATTCTATGTCCTTTAACTGCCTTAACTGATCATCCCAAATCCAATTATTAATAGGCAAACCAATCGTCTACTAAATTCAACCAACCATTATTGGGTCAGTATAATGGGTTGATTGTTATTGCAAAGGTAACACTAAACCTTGACAGTGACCTTGTAAATAATTAATATTCAAATCCATCAATAATTATCCAAAGATAATTACATGATGATAATGGTACAGAGTTTATGCTCCATTCATGATTCTAGTAATGGTAGGATTGAGACAAGAGTTATTGATACTGCTCAAAATAATCACTGTTGTACCATCACTCCATGGCTGATAAAAGACATGATTGTTATCATCAAGTCCCGACTTTAATACATAGTCTTTGTTTCACCAACAATGTTAATTATTTTTGATTAAATTTATGGTAATTAAAATTGAATAGCAGCTTCTTTTCACAGCTCTATTAACACTTTTTTGTTTTTATTTGCCTAATTTCACTTATGCCTAGTATTTTGTTGAAAGGTATAGAGACTGGCTTTTCAATCAAAATGTAAATAAGATTGATCTTTAATTTAAATATGTAAATTATACTGGTCTACTGAATGGTCAATTTGTAATTAATGAAATGCATTTCCAATGTTACATGACTTGAATGAATGCAGTCGATGATTTTTAATTTTATATTATATCTTACACAACAATTGGGATTATCAAGTCTCTTAGATTCCTAGATTTGGGACATTTTGACCAAAGCTTATCAAATGATTTGGGATTGCGTGAGATTAATCATTAGCAAGCTTGGTAACCATTGAAGTTATGATAACTTAATCAAATGCATTTGATACGAGTTGAAACAGTCCGAGTCTTTCAAAGCGCACAAGAGTTTCAATTATCAAATGGTAATAATGGATCTCGTTCATTGATCATCTGGGAACTTTCAAAATCTTTGCTTGAGACTGTGATTTAAATCGTTACTGTTATGCCTAATTAACTGCTTAGCCTCATTAAATAAAGTCCATTCAATAGCCGCAGTCGAGAAATTATTTAAAACCTTGAAAATCCTGAATGATCTTTGATAATTTTTAAATCTGTACAAATCAGACAAAGAACAGTCAGCTAAAAGTGATTATACAAAAACTGTAATGTGTTTTAGTCATCAGCTAACAAGTCGAGAAATCGATCAATCCCAATGAAATGAAGACAATTAAACAACCTTTTTGATAAAATTTGACACAATTAGCTTAACGAGGAACAATTTATTGGTAATTGACAACTCAAACCAGCGACTCAGTTCAGTAATGGTAGTCAATGTTATCTGTCAAAAAAATATTCAATCTCGAGGTCAGGGTTGAGAGTAGCTTATGTTGTTCCATGGATCACTGATAATCAATGTAACAATTATGGTTAGGTTGAACTGATGATTGTAATTGTAATAATAGGCTTTGATATATTACAAATACAAAGTATTAAAACATTAATTTTTTATTGTGCGATAATGGCTGAATAAGCTGAAAAAAGAGGGAGCAACGAGCAAGAGCAAAAAGACGAGTCGTTTTGATTGAAAGATTTTGCTATAAAAGAACAGTTTGATCCTTCAATTATGCTTTATTTACTGTATATTAGTTGATTGATATTCATTTGGAAATTATTATTATTATTTGTGGATCAACTTGGATACTGGAAATAATTTAAGTGCATCGGAAAAATGCCAAAAACCGGATTAGAACACGACAATCTTTACCAAAAGTAAGTTAATGGACATTGAAAATTGTGTTTGTATCAATTTTTACTCGTATTACCTTTTCGTCTTTATTTTGGTTTATTTTGTGTTTGCATTTCTTGTTCTTTGAACTAATCTAGTAGATTAGTCTTATGAAAATTCTTGCTGATATGTATTTCTGATTGTTGACAATGAAAAATCCTGGTTCCGATACTGTGTAGGCAACTTTACGCTCCAGATGGTTTTATCAAATTATCAGTAATTTGACTAGATAATTTTGCTTAATGACCATCACAATAGTCGACCATAACGTTGATTTTGATCGTGTTACATAAATATTTTCAATTCAACTTGTTATGCTTTTGTTTTTTTTGTTGTAGCTAAAAGTTTTCTACTCCAGTCTGATAGTTACTCAAGCGTTGATTCAACATTGGAAATTGTAATCTTTTGGTTGTTTTGGTTTGTTTGTTTTGATTTCGTTAAATATTCAGTATTTCAATATCCAAAGACTATTTTCATTAACATGTACTGTTAAACTATGCATTACGTTATTGTATACTTCCATTAATTTTCACCCAAACTTTCCAGTGAACATCTATTTTCCTTACGAAAATATCATTCTATTTACTTATAACTTTTGTCTCTTTTGCTTTGACAATGTTTAGGTATGAAAGAGATGCGACTGGATGGAAGGTTTTAAGGAATGGTTTCGTTCATGAATCGGATAAAATAGAAAAGGCCGTTAAATTAGTTGGCAAAGATGGACTGTTAAGATATGATCAAAGTAAAATCCGTGTCACTCTATTTGGCTTAGGACGTATTGGAACTGTTTGGATTGAAAGAATCCTTAGGAATCCAAGACTTCAATTGGTTTACTGTGTTGAACCTTGTGTAGAACGTGCCAATTACTTTGAATACATGTATAATTTGAAAGATGTTAAAATGATTCATCCAAATAGTCAAGATGAAGTCTTCAGTGACCCTGATGTAGATGCTGTTATTATTGGTACTCCGACTTCATCTCATGAATATCTTGTACTCAAATCAATCAACTCTGGCAAAGCAGTTATGTGTGAGAAACCATTGGCTGACAAACTAGAATCAGTGGATAAAATTTTTAAACTAGCCATCCAAAGAAATTTACCCTTTCTGACTGCTATGAACCGTCGATTTGACCCTTCTTTCAGGTCGATTAGGAAACGTGTGAAAAAGGGTGAAATTGGAAAAGTACACATTATAAAGACTACTCATCGTGATCACCCCGGTCATCCTGCTTCTTATCTGAAAGGCTCGGCTGGAATATTCTTGGACTCAGCCATTCACGATATTGACTTGGTGTGCTGGGTTATTGGTGAATATCCTGTTACCGTTATTGCTTCTGGATCAGCTTTTGATGAAGAGATTGGAGCGATGGGTGATTACGATACTGTTGTTATTGTTCTGAAGTTTCCTTCTGGAGCAATGGGCACCATTGATGTAACTAGATCCTCAGCATATGGTTATGATGAGAGATTAGAGGTTTTTGGCTCTTTAGGAATGTTGACTGGACCTTCAGTTAGGCCTACTTACGTTACTTTGGACTCTGAGTCTGGATCAACTACTGTTCCATACCATTATAACCACATTTCACGATTTGCGGAATCTTATACCAATGAGCTGGAACATTTTGTTGATTGTATAAAAGGTAAATTACAAAGTTAATTTAAATGAAATGCTTTTTCGTTGAATAACCGATTTTTATAATTTCAACAGGCTTGAAAGAAGTTGAAGTAAAACCAATGGAAGTCATGGCGGCAACTAAAATAGCTCAAGCGTGTAAGGAATCAGCTCGGACTGGAAGACCTATTGAATTAACATGGAAAGAAAGTTGGAGTTATTCTAGAAACAATGAAGAATAATATTCCGTAGAATCATTTTAAAAGCTCAATTGTAATCATAACTGCAAACGATTAAAAATATAAACGCTTCTATTATTTTTCTACATTCTTGTAGAATTGATAGTTCTGGAGCCTTTTTTTCTTATTGAAAATCTCATTGGATCTATTTTACCCAAAATTTACCCATTCTCTCCATTGTTTAAATAAAGAAATCAAAGAAATTTAGGAAAAAGCGATTGAAACTATTAAAAAATTAGCACACTAAAATTAAACTTTCAGCTATGATATGTAAACTTGTAAACTTACTTGTTGATGAATTTCACGATTTTACGGTATTTATTTCGAATTCTGTGACAATCAAAAACTGTTCCTCCATAGAAAACAAATGTTGAAATAAAAGTTCAATAACTTGAGTTCCGATTATTGTTTTGTAATAATTTTTTAGCAGACACTTTTTTATCAAATCACCATCTTATGTTGAAAATTCAATGATGATATGCAAACAGGTTCTCTTCAAAAATCATTGGTTCCAAACTTTTGAGCTGATTAGTCTCTGTTTTCGGAGTTTGGTATTGAAATTACACATAACCGAAAGCGTATCAGGTTCAAGAGTTTTTTCTTAACAAAAAGCACTGACATCAATCACCAAAAAACAGTCGATTTACACAGTAATTTTATCACAGCATCAAAAAGTATACTGGTCTCAAACATTTGAACTTCAGTGTAACTAATGGCCCAAAAACAAGAATAGAAGGTGAAATTGTAGGAGAAGACTTTATTGTAATAAAAGATATAGAGACTCAAATCTGCACAATAAAGTAGAATAAATCAAAGGCACCAATTAAAACAGATGTTTTTCGTGATTGAAATTGATGAAAAATATTAAAAGGGTTTGTAAGAAGAGTTGTTAAAAATTCATTAGGTTACTCTTATAGATCATTTTAAGAGATGAGTTATCAATGCATTTCGCCTATATTGAAAATGCAAACATGGAAAACAATTAAAACATAATTAACAGCACCAATCTATGGGAAAATATCTTTTTAATTGTATTTGGGTAAATCATTAAATATATTGCCAATAATTAAGTCACAGCACAATTTATGATTTTACTGACTTTGCATTTGAATTTGGTTTCAGTCAAAGTTGGCGCTTTTACTGAATGTTTACACTTTTATTGACATTTATATTTTTTGTTGCTGATTTGAAAACTGGTTGAATTTTCTTAAAGTTAATGGATTGTCTTCATGGTTAATTGGAATTATTTTGATGTGAATTGTTTCATTTTGTGGGTTGTAAATCATCTGTGATCTGCCGATGATGCCAAACGAAAGGTGTATGGTTAATCCAAAAAAATGAGACACATTTTGTTTCTGCCTTCTTGTCTAAGAAAGCGAGCTCGATTAATTGTCAAGTTTTCACTTTACCTTTTGGTTGCTATTGCCATATTGGAAGTAATTTATTTCCTGTTCGTGAATCTTTTCACTGGTCGTGATGTTAACATAAACTTGACCGCTGGACCTGTTTATGAACCATTCAAATTGATTGATCCGGAAGACGCAGAAACAATTGTCATTAGCAATACTCAATCCAAAAGCATCGAGACGATAAAAGATTGTAACCATTATAATTGCTTCGACGTCTATCTTTGCAATCCTGATGATGGTATTTTAAAGGCATACCTTTACCCAGTTAAAAAATACCAAGATAGTGAAGGAGTCTACATATCTGGCAATTTTACTGAAGAGTTCTATCAGCTGACTGAAGCTGTTTTTGATAGTCCATATTTTGTTAATGATCCAAACTTAGCTTGCATTTTTATTCCTACTATCGACACTTTGAAGCAGCATAATTTGCGATTAGAAGAGACTTCAAAGGTTTTTGCATCGTTATCACATTGGAATGGTGATGGTAAAAATCATCTCATCTTTAATTTCCTTCCAGGGTCATTTCCTGATTATAACAGACGGTTAGATGTTGCAATTGGAAGAGCTATGCTTACCTCGGGTGGTTTCGATAGTTGGTCATTCCGTCCTCAATTCGATGTATCAGTTCCTGTGTTCAGTCCTTTATCTAACCAATATATTATTCGCTCAAAAGAAGACGAAGACAAGTTAGTGGTGGAACAAAGACATTGGCTTGTCATGTCACCTCAAAACGATCTCATAAACCCTATTGCCAAGAAAATGTTTTCTCAAATGGATAGTGATATTTCTGATAAAGTGATTGTATTGGAATCTCGGTGTGACTCTCTGGTCAATTTTTCTACATGGAGATGTAATAGTCAAAGAAACTTAAAACTTCATTATCCTGAAGTTTTAACTCAATCTGATTTTTGTTTGATCATGAAAACTGCATTTTTAGGGTCGCCTTTACTCAGTGATGCTTTGATGATGGGATGTATTCCAGTAATCCTGATGGACAACTATGTGCTACCTTTTCAAGATAAAATTGACTGGCGAAGTATATCAGTGCAGATTTCTGAGAATGCTATGGATCGTGTAATCGATATTTTAGGAAACATATCTATTAATCGTATTCTCGAAATGAGAGAACAAGGACTGTACATTTGGAGGAGATATTTCAGTAGCATAAAGTCTATTGTATCTTCAACATTATCCGTGATCAATGAGAGACTATTTCCTCAATCAGTCATTTCAAGATTTGAATGGAATCGACCAAAAATTGCCTCTCATCTGAAACCATTGTCCTTAATTAATCCTAAATTGTCATCCAGACCCTATCAAGGTTTCACAGCTGTCATTCTAACATATGACAGAGTTGAAAGTTTATTTCAAGTTATGCATCGAGTGGTTCAAGCTCAAAGCTGTGTTAAGGTTTTAGTTATATGGAATAATCAAGAAAAAGAACCTCCTCAACCTAGTGAATGGCCTAAAATTAGTGTTCCGCTCAAGATCATCAAAACCAAACAGAATAAACTCAGCAATCGTTTCTATCCCTACAAAGATATAGAGACTGAAGCTATTCTCGCTATTGACGACGACATCATAATGTTAACACCAGATGAACTTGAATTTGGGTTTCAGGTTTGGAGAGAATTTGCTGATCGAATTGTAGGTTTCCCTTCTCGAGTTCATCGATGGAATAATTTCACCAAGCAATATCGGTATGAATCTGAATGGACCAATGATATTTCTATGGTTCTTACCGGAGCAGCCTTTTATCATAAGGTGAGTTAATTTCAAAGTTAACTTCCTTTGTATTTGTATTTTAATGTTGTTCTTATTTTCTTCTATTTAATTTTTCTATAGTATTACAATTATTTGTATACATTTGAGATGCCAAAAAAGATCAAAGAACAAGTAGATAATCAAATGAATTGTGAGGACATCGCCATGAATTTTCTTGTTTCTAATGTGACTGGGAAAGCACCAATTAAAGTCGCGCCAAGGAAAAAATTTCGTTGCCCTGAATGTGTTAATGGAGGAATGTTATCTAAAGATGTACTCCATCATTTAAACGCTCGTTCAAAATGTATCAATGAGTTCACAGCAATATACGGTCGAATGCCATGTGAAACTATTGAATTTAGAGCAGATCCAGTTCTATTTAAAGACAATCTTCCCGAGAAATTGAAAAAATTTCACCATATTGGCAACTTATGAGTTTAAATACGAGATTAATCAAATCAGACCAACTGCATTTTCATTTTTTTAATAACTTTTTTACTAAATAAATCATGTTACCATCTTTTACTTGAATGTCAACAAACTTTTTCTAGTCAAATTGCTTTATCTATGCATATATTAATAATATAATAATTAATTTCTTGAATCACTATCTAATTCATCGAAATGTCAATGATCTGACTGCAAAGCTTCATATTTTTTTGTCTTGGGCGATTATTAACATTTTTAAATAAGTTGCCATCTTATATTGCTGAATGTTGACATCGGTATAACCTGAAATTTTGAAAGATTGTAATTTAAAATCATTAAAATAGATATTGTAAATAAAAATGTAACCATTTAATTATTTTGAATCATTACACTCTCATGATCACAGAATTTAAGCGGCATCAGCTCCATCTATTACTGAATCAACTAACAGAATGTTTTTTTTGAATCACATGTTACTACGGTTTTCAAACATCGTTTAAACTGTTAGAACCTATTAAAATTGAATTAACATCTACTCTAATAACTGTATTAACCGCTGATTAAATATTCATTATGCCACCCATCAGATGTATGGTGACAAATATTTCATGGAGCGTTGGCAGAGGTAAAAATTGATAGATATTTGTAATAAGATTTATAATAATCTAATGCTTCTCTTGTAGCCCAGCTTCGTGAATATTTCTCTCGCTTTGGTCCTTTACATGAAGTATCAATTAAATTTGTAAGTTATTACATTTTATTGTTTATACACTAGATTTCAATTTATTCATTTATTTCCTTTTGATTTTTAAATGTGCTCAGAATAAGGAAACTGGATTATCTGAAAAATATGGTTTTATCACTTTCAGTGATAAACAATCTTTTGTTTCTGCTGCCAATTATCCAAATGACCATTTTCTTGAAGGATCTCTGGTTTGTCATTTTTTGTTATTATCATTCAATATTTTACTGATTTTGTTCATCTTTTTTTACAGATGAGGATAAAGCCTGCGAGAGAATCTTAATTGGAAATGATGCATTAAATTATCTATCTATGTAGCTGCTAATTAGGTGATATTAAGGATTAATTTGCAAGTTGTAGTTTCTTAATAAAAGTGAATCGCTCTTCGATACGTAATTTTGGGCTCATTCTAATTCTTTTCATAATTGGCCGTAATCTTTCTAATTTACCAATCGATTAAAACGTCTCGAAAAAGGATATTTATCTATAATTCTAATTTATCGATGTATTATTCCAAGTTAACCCAAAATAATTCACCATTCAATGCGTTATCCTTGATTTTAAAGTATGCCAAGAATCAAGTGCAAAATGAATCTAAATCGAGTGATAAGTTAAAATATCAGACAATATGGACTAATTACCAGTCAAGTTAGATTGTCGAGCAATAGGATGACCTCACCCGTCTATGATTAAGAAACCTATTTCATTTAAACATATGTTTTGAAGATAATGAAAATAACAAGCAATGTTTATGCCCTGACCAGTGGTAAGATAAGCAAAGGCTTCGGGGTGACGATTCCAAAGTCTGCAGATCGAGCCCGGTCAGGGTGAAAAAATCGAATCACAAAACAAAAATCAAATCTTGAATTTAAAAACTAGTTAGTTAGTTAGCTAAAAAATTAGTTATTAAACCAAGTAAACTCTTCAACTCAGGTTGAAAACCAACGCAAGTTGGTGGGTTTCTCCCGCAAGGGTGACCCATTTTTTGTCCAATTTGGGTTCAATATTGTACTTTCTTTTTTAATGAGATTTGTAAATTGACTAAGTTATCGGTTTATTAATTAATAATCAAATCCTTTCATTTGCACATATGTTTTGAACATAATGAAAATAACAAGCAATACTTTTACCCTGACCAGTGGTAAGATAAGCAAAGGCTAGGGGTGACGACCTCTAAGTCTGCGGATCGAACCCGGTCAGGGTGCAAATCAAACTGAACTAAAACAAAACAAACCACAAAACAAAAACAAAAACAATTCTTGAATTTAAAAACACTCGTTATTAAACCAAGTAAAACCTTCAACTCAAGTTGAAAACCAACGCAAGTTGGTGGGTTTCACCCGCAAGGGTGGCCCATTTTTTGCCCAATATTGTGTACTATCTTTTATAACGGTTTTATATCTTTTATTTGTCAATTGACTTATTAAGTTATTGGTTTCTTAATTATGGTCGATATGAAAGTGAACTTTAAATGTTATGGATGGCCATGTGTCGTGATAAGTCGAGTCACTTTTGAGATTCCGAGCTAATCTCTAATACTTATTCAGATTGCTAAAAGTAATCACTTTAATAAATTGTTAGTTGGAATAGTTTTTCGTCCAATTTCACTTTCATTTCAATAAAGGTTCAAGTTTTAAGTTGAATTTAGCTAATATTGCATTGCTTGATAAAAAAGTTTTTATTGATCATGATGTTGAGTTGAAAATATCAACTTGAAATGTTATTATTGTACGATCACATTTTTATTTGCTATTTTTTTATCAGCGAAACAAAAAAACTCTTAATTAAAACAGTAGTTACTTCAAAGCAAAGAGCTGAGAGCCTCAACTGCAAACAATCGCTCATATGTTTATCACGTGATTTTTACTTTTTACGCTGTTTTTTGTACTTGTTTTCAACAGCAGTTTTAACAATCAGGATTTCAAATGGCCTGGAGAGAAGCTGCAACGCTGATAGTAGCTGCTAGATCGGCTAATACAAGCCTTAAGTCTTCGATTGGACCTGTGTTAAAGAATACGTCTTCAGCAGTTGATAAAAAAGCCTATGGTGATGACCGTTCAACCAAGATTCATGCTGATTATGGCGTTCTCATGGCAAAAAGAAGTAACCGATCATCATTTATGGCTTCAACTTATGTGTTTCCAGGAGGTGTAGTTGATCCTTCGGATTACTCTTCTAAATGGTGGTCATTGTTTGATAAATTAGGATACCAAAAGGATAACCTAATCAAGACCATGAGTTCAAGAGTATGTGCACCACGTCCGCCGATGATTACCCATCCTATTTCTAGTAATCATAATGATGGACTTATTCCAGATATTGCTTTAAGAATCACTGCTATCAGAGAAGCTTTCGAAGAAACTGGTCAGCTAATCTAGTTAATTAACTCTTAGTATTAATCTTTGACGATTAAATTGTTTTACTAGTGGTTCCATTCTTTTCGCAATTTTAGGTTTACTTATCCTGGTTGACCCTCAATCCAAACCTGAAGAGAGTCCCAAAACATTACTTGATGATAATTTTAATGAGGAATTGCTGGACTGGAGGTCCAGAATAAGGCAGAATGGTGAAGCTTTCATTGAAATGTGTCACCGTTTTAAAAAGATACCCAACATTTGGTCTCTTTACGAGTGGTGGAACTGGGCAACTCCTAAACTAGAAGGTCCGAAACGATTCGATACTATGTTTTACATTCATTTTGCAGATTATCAATCTAAAGTTATCCTTGATAACACCGAGGTAACCAATTTCAAAGTAAGTGACAAACTGAGAAATAACAAAATTTTCAATGCAACAATCTAATATCAACATAATATTTCTTTGCAGTGGGCTACTCCTAGAGAAATTTTGCAAGAATTTGCTGAGAAAAAGATCATTCTTGCTCCACCTCAGGTCTTCGAACTAGGTCGAATCGCTAATTTTGACAATTTAACTGATTTGCAAAAATTTTCCGCAGATCGTGAGAAACAAAGTGTTGAAAAGTGGCTTCCAGTATTAATAAAGCACCCTAAAGGTCGAGAGGTTTACTTGCCTGGTGATATCCTCTACCCTGATGACCCTGAAACTGATCTAGAATTGATAAATGATCAAAATGAAAGTGAATTAATGAATTCAGGGGTAACAATTAATCGCATTAGAAGTCATGAAAACTCTTTCACTTATATCTCTAATTATAAAACTTACGGACACTTGAAGCCGATTTTTATCACATAATATTGTGATATTTGGTACAAATTTGTTCATTTTTGTTTGATTAATTTGGTATACATTGTATATTAACGAAAAGTTGATGCTAGTCAACTGCAATTATTAATATATTTTTAATAATGTTAATGTAATTTAAAAATATAAAATGTAACGAATTTTACAATTTCCAATTTTATAATACCGATACAATGATTTCATTGTTCCTATTCCATGGAAATAAATTTCAATAATTATATTCCAATGGCCAAGTGGCCCAGTTAAAGATTTATGGTTGAACGTTAATACATTCATTCGGTATTCGTCTGTTCAAATCTTTCCCTCATTATCATCCAAACTGATGAAGAAAAATAAAGTTCAACATCAAAGGAGCGGTAATTTTAGATAATTAAAACAAATCAATAGGATTAGTCAACTAAGTCGATCCGCTTTAACATACAAATCTTGAAACAGTTATGCTTCTTTGATTATCAGAATATAAAACTGAAGCATTTAAGTCTTTAAATATCCTTATTAATTTGTTTCACTTTTCAAATTGAACACAATTAACGGCAGCAAAACGAATAAGCAAATAAAATGAATTAGATTAAAGCAAGCTGTTATTTTATCTCTCAGCCATTCATTCGATTATCTTTCGGCTAGCTTTAGCATTTGCTTTATATCAAAGGTTTCGATTAAATTCTGAAATTCGAATGTTAAAAATCCAATCGAAAGCAGATAAGCTGTTAGGATAATTTAAGTTCTGAGTTTGAAGCTTGAACTTCAAGCTTTGAAGTAATTATTCATTCAGTCTTTTGACTTAAGCCATTCACAGGTACAGCTGGCTGGCTAAATAGATTGCACTTGCTAGCTAGAAGACTAGTTTGTAAACTTGACATCTTCACATCATTTTTACATACTGTTCATTTTTAAATTTTATTTTGTATTTTGTATTTTTAAATTGTGTTAATTTATCTGATTTTCATCATCAGGCATTTAATTTATCAACTTTATGAATGCCTTGTACTGAAAGAAATGTCAAGCTTGCCTACAGCTGAGAGGTGATTTGATTACCTCTCAGCTTTCATCTTTTTTGAAATATCTTAAAATTGACTTCCAAAGTTGGCCGATTAAGTATCTGCTGTTAAGTTTTTTTAATCATTTGTAACAATCATCTGGTCATATTTGCTCTTTCCATCACTATCTTCATCTAATTATTTATTTAGTCCGATAATTAACTGAAACTTGCCAGCTTATCTTCCTCATCTATACATTGTGATTATCAAAATCCTTGGTGTTTTGCATAAATGTAAGTATACCTTATTTGATACATATAGTCACCTATTGCAATTTTCTGTACTGATTCTCTATGATTTTCTCTATTTTACATGTTTAGATCTCTAGCGTGAGCCATTTGATCAATCCATTTCTAAACCTTCATTGAAAATATTTTTAAGCAACAGCTATTGGAACAAAGATGAAGATAAACGAGAAAACATTGATCAGATATAGCACCAGTAATATGGTACCTGCTGATATAGAGGGTTATCTGTATAAAAGGGGCGAGGTTAATCGTAATTTTCAAAAAAGATGGTGTATATTGAAAGGTAATTGTTTATTTTACTTCGAAAAAAAGAATGACAAAGAGCCTCTTGGTTGTATCTTATTGGAAGGATCTCGAATCGATATTGATGATAGTGAAGTAGATTTATTTGCCTTCAAATTGGTTTTCTCGGGTCATGATTGTCGAGACTATATTTTTGCTACCGATAACTCTGAAAGTCAGGAGAAATGGATGAAAGCTCTTTCTCAGGCATCCTATTCATACCTTAAAATGGTCGTGGCTGAATTACAGAGACAGCTTGATGAGATCAACTTGGCAGAAAGGAGAAGAATCAACGAGAATGAAGATGGCAATCATGATCGTCCACAAAGAGCTAATCCTTTCAATTCGTCTCGCGAAGATCTCATCGATTTAGAGGAAACAAATTCATCTAATCAGGGTAAAACGCAACTCTTTTCAAGAAGACCGTTTATCGAAATCCATCAATATTATGGTTTACAATTTAGAAGCTATTTTAATTCGATGAAAGAGAAACAGGAACAAAATTCTCATACGAATAAAATTCCACAGCCGAAAGTTGATCTTTTATCTTGAAAGGATTGTCAACCGATAAGTAAATTAAACTTTGTATCACTTTTCTTTTGATATTCCTGATCAACTATCACATCCTTTCATTCATGTTGATTCATCTTGAACCTACTTACAATTTATGCCCTCAATCATTCAAACAATCAACTCATCTTCCAATATTTCCTCTTTTGAAACAATTTTGTTTAATCAAGTTGTTATTCAATCTCTTGAATCTTTCCATAATTGTTATTGAAAAATTGATAATAAATTATACGATATCATTTATGATACATTCAATTCAATGTAAATTTATTTAGAGTTTTTCAGCTTCTTTACAAGGGATCTTTTGAGTGCTGCTGCCTTGTCTCTAAACGATCTTTTATGCTTTTGGATAATTTTCGGTTTAATCATAGCGAAGGCTTTATTCTTCCTTTTCTCTTTCTCATTTTTACTTGCAAAAGGATTCATCTTGGGCTTTCGACCGCCAAACTTTTCTCGATCTTCTCGGCCCTCCATAATGGTAGACAATCGACTCTCTTTGTTGTTTCTTGGTTTTTTATACAATCTTTCGATATCATTAATAGAAACAGTTTCTTTCTTTTTCAAAGCTGCTTCAGCTAGCATACGATCATCATTTTTCTGGAAACGTTTGGGCTTACTTGCTTTAATTTGCTTTGCTAATTGAGCAGCTTTAATCTTTTCAATTTCCTTGCCGCTTAAAATTCTAGTCGTTGAGATATGACTCGCTTTTTCTTTAGCTTCTTGAGCTGTCAAATTTTTCTTTTTGCCTCCTTCATTATCTTCCTCATCCTCGCTGGTTTCAATTTCAATATCACCTTCGTCATCACTCACATCGATCCATCCATCGGAGTCATCATCTTTATTATCAATTTCATCTGAATCATCTTCCTCTCCAGATGAATTTAAACATTCTGCACCTGGAACAAAATCTTTAGCATCCAACTCTCCATATAGTTTAGCTCTGAACTCTTGACTTGCCTCCGTAGGTTTACCTCGATCTTTCTTTTTCAAAAGTTCCGGATTAACAGTGCGATATAACTGGATAAGCGATTTAGCAGCCATGGACACGTTTTTATTTTTGTAAGATTTATAGTCGGTTAAATCTTGAAGAAGATCTTCATCCATTGCTAAAGGACAACGCGAGCAAATTTCTCTGATGGAATTTAATCCAACACACATACATTCAGAAGAGTTACGTTCAGTGATGAAATTATTGGCAATTCCTTTCACAACTGGAAATATTATCTCAGGTGGAACTAATTCGTGGGCCGATTGTGCAGTGTAGAGTAAAATTTTAGTAACTTCTCTCTGATGTGGTTGTAAGTACCTTTGAAGGTAAGGATAAAAATTGAACACAAAAAGTTGATGAAGGCCTACTAGTCGAGAAATTAAATTCATCGTCATTAATTTGATTTCAAATCGATGATTCACTTTCTCCAGCAATTGGAATAATTTTTCAGCCATTCCCTGAGGATCATAAATTAGATGGATAGCAGAAAAATTGAAAGACACAGGCTTATTACTTTTTTTTGACTTTTTCACCACTCTTTTAGTTTTGTCGAGCATTTTTTTCCTTTTACGTGTGCTTTTGTTGACTCTATTTGCTAAAGACAGTTCTTT
The DNA here is from genome assembly GCF_039701765.1 of Tetranychus urticae. Taxonomy (NCBI): domain Eukaryota; kingdom Metazoa; phylum Arthropoda; class Arachnida; order Trombidiformes; family Tetranychidae; genus Tetranychus; species Tetranychus urticae. The sequence continues at coordinate 13,400,068 of NC_142958.1, read as the reverse complement.
TATTACATTGCCGTTGGTTTCGCCATCCGAATCTGAATCACTATTATCTGAATCATCGTCTTTATTTTCTTCTTCGGTACCGAGGAAAAATTTTTGAGCAGCAACAAGCATCTAAATTAAAAGAAAACAAGGTTAGTATGTTGAAAAGAAAAATATGAATTATGCTTACTTTAGCGTGCTTTGAGAAACAACAGTTTGCAATAACATTAACACACTTAGCATCCTTCCAGATATTTTTATGATACAGTTCGATCAATGTGTCCAACGATGCTTTAGCTACGGTCAAGTTGTTATCTTTGATAGAGGTAAATAAAACATTTTGCAAAGCCTGTAAAGTAAAATAAAGGTTTAGAAATCAGTTTTGCCATGCAACAAATTTTTATGCTCTCACTTACCGAATTTTGTTTCATGTCATGATGTTTACTATTCATATTTTTTATATCTGTAACAATATAAGTTTTTATGAAATCTCGGAGTTGCTTATTTTGATGTCTGAAAAGGTCGATAAAGTGAGGTAACAGATCCGCTGGGGAAAGTAAAGATTTGTTTCTCAATAAAATTAAAGCCTTGCAAATAGTCTGTAAAAGAGAAATGAATTAGCAGTGATAGAACCAAGATTTTTCAATGAAAAACATACGACTCGGACATCTGGATGTAACAATCCACCATAATTTTTCAAAATATTTATCAAATCATTTGGAAAATCTTTCAAGCTATCAAGATAGCAATGGCTAACTTGAGCTATAAACAAAACCAAATCAACAAAATTTTTCTCGTATAAGGCTGGATTGAACTGGAAAACTTGAAGAAGGGCCTTAAAATGATTAAATTGTTGAAAAAACTGAAAAAAATAATACATAAAATTAAAAAATGGGTATAAACAAAAAGTAAAAAGTAGTGTAAAAGGGTAAACAAACCTCTTCTTTATAAGAAGCTGGATCTCTTTTAATCAAATTCTGTAATTGTGGTAAATTTGTTGGTAATTGATTGTTAGTTCGCCGTCCCATTTTTGTTCGATAATTAATTTATCATTTACAATTAATAACTTAACAAAAAATAACAAAACAAATGAGTAGATGTTGAATTTAAAAAACGAGATTTACCACATGCCAACAAAATTAGTTTGCAACTTCACTCAAAGATGGCTCTGAAAAATAACAATGAATAAAGCGCAGAGTTTAAAGTCAGCAAATTGCTGACTACAATTGTTTACATTTATTTAATCTTTGATTGTTACATAACATCAACATTTTATGAAAAAATTCAAACGTCTAGTAAATTTCAAATTCATGCGAATTCCTTATTAAATTACCTTGTTCAATTTAAACTAAAGTATCGGTACTGTTAACAACAATAATAAATAACTGTTTGACAAGTTTTGTTGATTCGTTTGGTTGACCTACTCTCAACTGCTTCCAACTTTCAACCTGTAATCTGGTTAAGTTCATTTTATTTTGGTAGTACGTCTGAATATGTTAATAACTTGTACATCAAATTATCATTACCTTGTGATTTTCAGATCATCGTTTTTATTATAATTCTTATTCATTATTTTTTCAATTTTAATTAACTCAGTCATAAATGGACTATAAATTCATTGTTACCACTTCTATCAATCTTTCATTTTGATTCATCTTTTCTTTTACCTTTTTGAATCAGTTTTATTCGTCATCATCATTTCTTTTGTCCTATTTACCTAATTTTGGCTCAAAAATTCATTCATCTCTATTTGATTAACAAGCATCTGTGATTTTCTTAAACAGCTTCAAATGTCAACTACTCCATGGAAAGAAGCATCAACTCTTATCATAGTTGCCAGAGCTTCATTAACTCAAAAGATTGGCCATGATTTGGGTCAAAATTTGGTTGTATCCAGTCGTGTCTTGCCCAATGATGAGAAATTAAAGTCCCGAAAGAAACAAATATCTACCGATTACAGGATACTCATGGTTAAACGAAGCAATCTTTCCTCTTTTATGGCCTCAGCCTATGTTTTTCCTGGTGGTCATGTTGAGCTATCAGATTATTCATCAAAATGGTGGAATCTTTTCGAAAGATTAGGATTCAAGCGAGAAAATCTTACACGTGAAATTGAATCTCGAGTTTCCGGACCTCGCCCGTCTATGATTCAGAAGCCTAACATTTTACTAGATGTTGATAATGAAACTCAAATTGGAAATCTTCTCATTCCAGATATTGCTTTAAGAATTGCCGCTATTCGTGAAACGTTTGAAGAAACAGGTATATAACCATATAAAACATGTAACACAAGATTTTTGTCCATTGTTCCTCAATATTTTCCTTTTCCAAGTATTTTAAAGTCCAAAATAAGGAAAAATGTCGACACTTAACTTCATTGTTGATCAGTCTAAATTTAACTTGCACTACCATCTTCCACTTAATTGAGGGAGCTTTTAGCTCAATCATCCTTGCTAAAGTATTTTTGCCTAATATTAACTAACACCTTCATTTATCAACCTGTATTTCTATCCCCTCACTTTATTCACTCACTCCTGTACTACTCACTACCATCTTGAAATAGTAGCTAATAATTCCCCTTCATCATTAACTCATAACAAAATGAATTCAGCTAAGTGTTACAAGTAAGTAACCATGCTACATGATTTCATTCAAAAATGTTTTACAAAAATTGTTTTAACTTGATATTTCCCTTTATTTGTCTAGCAATCAGTGTATAGTTATAGCATTTCCTTTCAATTTTTTCATTATTTCTCACAAATTAATATTTTGATTCTTGTATTTGCAGGTGTAGCATTATTGATCAGTCCAAATGGCGGTAATAAACAGGAAAATGAGATTGGCAACACTCTGAACAATGAAGATTTGGTTAAATGGCGACAAAAAGTGAGAGAAAATGGTTCGGCCTTTCTCGATCTGTGTAATCAACTCAATCAAGTGCCCAATATTTGGTCTCTCTATGAATGGTGGGATTGGCTTACTCCTATTTCAGTTGGACATAAGAGATTTGACACCATGTTTTACCTTTGTTGCTTGGACAAACAGCCCAAAGTTGTCCTTGATAATACCGAAGTTACCAATTTGAAGGTGATTTATGCTAAATCTTTGCAATTTAAAAATTACATTAAATCTGGCTATTTTTTAATGTAGGAGTTTAATTGCTTCAATAAGTTGACAGTTTTTTTTTGTTAAATTATTGTTGGTAAATTGAAAAAGAAATTTTCAAACATTCTAATCAGTTTTTTCTTTCTTTTCCAGTGGTGTACACCTTCTGATATAATTGATGAACACACGAATGAAGGTGTTTTTCTTGCTCCACCGCAATTTTATGAGCTGTCCCGGTTGAAAAATTTGAATAAATTTGATGAAGTTGAAAGATTTGCTAAACAAAGAGAAATTCTTGGAATTGAACGATGGATGCCTGTCATTTCAACCTATTCCGATGGCGCAATATCACTTCTACCAGGAGATGATGCTTATCCTACAAAGCCAGACATTATTGGTCTTAAACCTGTTCCAGATTATCCACAAACATTGGCCCAAATGAGATCTCAAGTTGTGAATTTAAATAGAATTGAGTTGAGAGGTCCAGTTTGTACTTGTTTATGCAATTGTAAACTTACTTGTGGTCATCTTAGTCCCATTTCCAATCCATCAATGGCACCTGTCTATTCTAAGCTTTGAGACAAGTTTATTTTAATTTCTTGTTTATGTTTTGGAAAAAAATATGCTCAAGAAAAGCTGTTTTATGTATTCACGATGGCAAGTTTCAGTCAAACTAGTTCACCCTAAGAACTTGTCATTTCAAATGTGAATAGAAAGAAAATAGAAGAGACAATTTAATTCAATATGCAATAAAATCAAATTTTATCATTTTTATTCAATTTGATTTTTTATTCTAAAAGCTAAATATCTGAAGGTCCAATTTCCAAAATACCAAATTCAGTCCAGTTTAGTCTAGTAGACGCATACGCAGATCTTTTGATCTGCGTCTCCTGGTTTTAGCATAACACAAGTTGATCTGTTTAAAAAACGTAATACACAAATAGAGAGATTATTTCAACGGATTGTCTCTAAACAATTCAACTAAAACACTTGTATTTACTTACTCAGTCAAAGCGCTCAGCTTGATGCAAACACAGTCACCAGAATCGCAATTGCCTGGTTCACAACAGCTACCAACTCCAGACTTTTCGGATTTATCAACCTTACTAAAAGATGGCCATTGTGATAGACAATCAAAATAGATATTAGCTAATTAATTATAGCTTTCCTTGGTCTTTTCATTATTCAGCAAAAATATTTGAACACTGAAAAATTTATCGAAGCTATTTTTGCAATACAATCTTATAATAAAAGGTAGTACAAGGATATTATTGGCTATTGGTAATGATTCAAGTTATGAATGATATAAATCAAGAAATCCAGATGATAATAAATTCAAATGACTTGCTCTAAACAACTAATATTCAATTGATTCAATTCAATTCCCTCCATAGAAAAATGTAGCTAACAAAACTATTTCAGATCGTCTAAACTACTCGAGCTAAATATTCCAATAAACTCATCTCTTCAAGATTAGAGCAACAAGAAGCATCTGTTAACTAAAACTTGTTTCTTACTGTTGATCACAACAAAATGAGAATAAATTGATCATTAACAATCAAAGAGTCTCTCTAACTGAATTTACTCACGATTACATCTATCTTATCAATTACCATGTAGAACACGATAACAATGAAAATGTGAATCATTAAACAAATGTAAAATGTACATGTTCAATAATGTCAAAACTTACGTGGTCGGTCCACAGGGTTTGATTATCAAGCATTTGCTTGCAGAAGCAGGGCAGCAATCAGTCGATTCTTGGCCATCGTTTGATTTCTGTTGTAGTTGAGCGAAATGAAAAATATAAATTAATGGAAAGAAGTTAGACTTGATTTGTTAAGCTCATACTTTAACATCAACCAGTTGAAGGCAGTAAGGCATGATTGTTAAACAGGATTGAACAGTAAATCGTATTCTTTGATCAACTAAAAGGTCACAACAAGAATCAATATATGCAATCGTGAATCGTTCGGACAGTTTTTATAATGGCCATAAGTTGACAAATTTCTGTGAGAAAAATTTAGTTTCGTGTGCAATTAAAGGTTTATTCAAAGTCCAAAATACTTGAGATAAAGGCCAATTAATGTTCATTATCAGTTAATCGCGATCTTGAAATACATGGAATCTCAATTTATTTTTGTAAAAAAGATATGCTTATTGTGCTATTTACCCGTTCATTTAATCACAAAATTATATCTTACATTTACTGAGAAGATGAACATTTTCTAGTAATAAATTATAAGAATTGTGATCAATCAATAGAGAATCACTGATTTACAAATGACTTGATCACTTTCCAGGTCTCTATAAATAACTAATCTTGATTAATCTGATTCATCAAGCACACTTATGTAGTTTTACTTCATGTACTTGTACCTAACTTATACTTGAAACTAAAAAACTGAATCAACCGAATGAATTTATCAACCTTTTCCTTAATTTTGCAATCAAATTTGAATCATCCAAATGATATTATGATCAAGTTAATAGATGTACATTGTAAATCAAACTCACGTAACATCAATAAATCAATCAATCAAGACATTAACTGTCTGGCTTTTGACAAACAGTTTTATTATTGTAAAATGATTATACCATAATTAATACATGTTTAATAAACACAATAATCAAAAAAGGTTGCATCGATATATTATTCCAAGTTAACCCAAAATAATTCACCATTCAATGCGTTATCCTTGGTTTTAAAGTAGTCCAAGAATCGAGTGAAAAATGAATCTAAATCGATTGATAAGTTAAAATATCAGGCAATATGGATTGATTACCAGTCAATTGTCCATTTGAATGAACTTGAATAGTTAAAACTATTTAACATTGGATTAAGCGAATGGCTGAGAACTGTGAAATGTTTCAATGTAAATTGAAGGTGTAATTGTCTGCTTATTGGGAATGACGGTTAACGAGAGTCAATCTTTTAGTCTTGAATTTCAAAATTCAAGAACATCTGAAGCAGATCTACAACTTCTCGACGGCATCGAGGATAATCTGATTTACACAGGTCACAATGTTTAGCATGAGCTATTCCTTTGAGTTCGGCGTCTTTAAACATGGCAATATCCTTGGAATTGGTTTCAGGAATTTGAGTTGAATTGCTTAAATGATTAAAATGAATCAACTTGGAGTAAGTTTCATCTCCGTCTGGCCCATAAGCATGAGGATCACAGGCAAGTGTACAAATAATGAGAGCAACGCAACTTTGCAGCTTTTGTCGTCTAACCATTTTCAGTGCTTCTTGGAAGGTTAATTGGATCCGTCTCGCAACCTCAGATCCCTTTACTCTGGGTCTAAACTGTTCCATATCAATGGGATCATAAGGTGGATGATAAACAGGTACCTTCGAGGGTAATCGACCATCATCGGAACTAAAGGTAAGAGCAAAGCTGCACGAAAAGACGAGCAAAACACCGTAAATAAACTTCATTGTCTTTGATTCGATAACTATCAGGTTGTTATTGTTATTGGCCATCAACTTCCCCATCAAATGAATTGTGTTTCCCAGAATGAGTAACCTTTTGATTGTTCTGGCAAAGAATCATATTTCAACTGATTGGCATTAATGAACGAGAATCATTTGAATTTTATTTTTTCTCCTTGTTTTTTGTTTGATTGAGTTTTTTATTGTTGCTTTTTTTTAAATTCAATCAATAGGGAGATTAAATTTATGACAAAAGGTATCACAATTATGCATATTATTAACGGCTTGTATAAAAATCGATTAAAAAAAGTTACGAAGGTGTAATCCGACGGTTATTAAATCTTTGTGCAGTTATTAAAATAAACAAAGAGATATAAAATTGAAGAGTTGATCTTTGATCATTCAAGATGACATTAGATTATATCACAATAACTTAGAGAAATCAACTTTCATGGTATTTAAAACGTTAACAAGCTTCATCAATTTTTTCATTTTCATTTACTAATTTTTATGATTTTTAAATAAATTTGAATGCTTATGATTAAATATATATATTTATATAAAAATTTATCACTTTGCCTCAGCTGATAAGTCTCTTAATACGAAATTTTTTTAGTACTAGCGTGGGAATTTAGACTCTAGATAAATTGATTAAAATATATGCAAAGATTTAAAACAAGGTATGAAGATTTGATTAACGAATTGATGTGATGAGATGAGATTCTTGAGAGATGTTTTTCTTTTCCATTGTCTTTGCACTTCTGCTTTTCCTTTCAAATCTATCGATGACTTGATGGTCCTTTCAAGATTACAAAACGGTGGGTTAAAAATGTATCTCGTTAATCGCCAATGAGATAATCGACTAAGAACAGCATTTGTAAATTCTGTTCTTGATGGTTCATGATGTTCAAGATGGTTGTGGAAATGATGAGTGAAATATGATAAAATTTGTTGAAATAGAAGTTTAGTTAAACAGCTGTTTTTGGTTTGGTTTGGTTTTCAGGTTAGGTTTTGTTAAACAGCTGAACGTTCAACTAATCGTAGATGTATCGGAGACTCTGGAGTGGTAATCATTCGTAGTTTAATACCGATGTCCTCTTTATTTCCGGGTTCGAAGTAAAATTTTTGAATTATCTGAAGCAGAAACAAGAAAAAAAACAAAATATTAGTCAGTTATTTAGATGAACTGATAAGTAAAAGAAAGAGATACTAAGACGCAAAAACAGTAACAGTAACATAAAAGGTTGATTTCCAGATTCGTTTAGATTTTTCTCGATAAAATTTTGAATTTTTCCTTTCCATTAAGCTAAAGATTAAAAATATTTTAAAAAAATTACTAATTAACTATCAGCTAAATCTGAGAAAAGGCAAAACATTTAACGGTTAACATTAAAATTGAACTCTTATTCACAAAGCCTTTGTTACTCCTGATAACACTCACTAGTTCACAGGCTCACTCAATGCTTATTGGTTATATTTTCTATTGTCTTTTTAACTGTTTCTTTTCTCACAATTTGTCAGTTTTTATTTTCTTTATACTTACTCTTGAAAGAAGAAATTGCATTTGGACCTCGGCAACTCGACGACCAACACAAGATCGAATGCCTAACCCAAAAGGTAAGCTAGCGTGACTGTTAATTATTTTCTTATTTGACTCTTCTCTGACCCATCTTTCAGGTTTAAAGGATTTTGCATCGGTCCAATACTTTTCATCTCGACCAGTTGTGTATAAGGATATGGCAAGTAGTGTCTAAAAGTTAAAATTCATTTAAGAGATTAGTGAAATGAGCAAAAAAAAGATTCATAGAAAATCAAAAAATCCTACAATAATATTCAACTTACATTTGCTGGAATTTGGTATCCACCTAATACAATATCACGATCAAGTTTTCGACTTATAAAGGGAGCAACAGGATACAATCTGAAAGAGTTAAGAGGTAAGGCAAAAATTAGTAATCTTATCCACTATTTACATTTATCTATATGAGCATCAATTGAATTTATTGAATGTTACACCAGTTATTTGATGTATTTAGATAGAAAGAATTTGACGACTTTAATGGCAAGCAAATTGAACAGTAATTCTTATTGATATTCCTATAAGATTTTGATTGCTAACATAACTCTTTGATTTGTTTCCATAGATTTCCATTAGCTAACTGCTGCACAAAATGAATAGAATAGGCGGTTAATGATCACATTGATGAGTCATTATTAGTCAACCCTATCCTGATTGGCCTTAAGGAGGACGACCAAAGAAAAATTCCTTGTTGGATCAAAGAGTAAAGAAGCTGATAAATAATCTAAAATTGAATTATCATTAGAACCTTGAAAAGGACCGTTGAGAGCTGGCAAAAGCTAAGGAAAGGTTCAAACTTATTGACATAGATTACTAAGAAACGTCAACCGGACTGGTTTTCCGTGTTAACTCAACAGCGTGGGCTCGCCAATATTCAATGAGTATGTGAATTTTAGCTGACAATCAGGCGTGGAAACTAAGAAGGTGGAGTGATTTCAATGATTAACTATCAAATGGTCCAAGTTTCACGTGACGCGTTAAACGTACTCTTAACAAGATCTTCTCCATAATCATCATAATATCGTTTTTATCATCGTCCCATAAAGAAAGAAACCTTGGAGATGATTATTAACAAGACTAGCCAGACCTTCTGTCTAGCAGGTCCGTAAATCGCTTTTTTAATCGGCCTCAGGGAGCCTCCGGCTGGGCTTGGATTTCCTTTAGCTTTCTTTCTTATCTCTTCATGTCTTAAAAATCACCTTTCTCTTTTTTTCATGATAGGATCAGAAGTCTACGATGAAAAGATGATTTTGTGATACGCCCATGACGATGATGCTAAATTGATGAGTTACTTTTTCTAGATATTAGCTGCTAAGGGGCTGATCATGGTAGAAAAATTCAGTATTCAGAAAGCAAAGGAAAACCAGAATGAAATGTATGCCCGGATACGGATGCGACTCGATTCATTTGAATTTGACCATGAAGTGAAGGTTTAACTGCTTCAACTAGTGTTGTTTCCAAGGGGCTAAACTGTCTTCTTTGTTAACACCATGAAATGTAAGTGTTTTATAAACTAATTTATGGTGCACTGAGAACATGAAACAGTCGATGTCAGTTCAAAAGTAATGAACAGTCTGCTATCAATTAAATAAATTAATGCAGATAATTCATAAGATCTATTCGAGTCACTTAATCTTCCCTTATTTTAGATAAAAGAAAAAGTTGAAAAAAATGAGATCATTTTCCTCTTGAAGCATTCACTGACTGCGTGGTTTACTTGAAATTGGCTGATTAAATACTGAGCTTCATCCAAGTTTTCTGGCTGAATCAAGTTCTAAATACTTGATTTCTTCTTCAGAATCATTATACTTTTTTTGCACTTGAACACTTTTGATTACTAAACTCACCCCAGATCACGTTAATCATTAATTTAGATATCATCATCACTTAATTTTCTTTTCTCTTTTTTTTCTGTCCAGGTATTAAATTCTATTTATGGGCCAGCTAATCAAAGAGCTCATCTCAAACCATCACTTGACTCATTAGTTTCATCTTCTCTTCCTCCTCCTCAAAAAAGTATTAACACTGGAATTCCCTCCCTGGGAATCTATTAACTCCAAAGGCATTCTAAGTACTGATTCATTTATCAAATTGGTCATCTCAAAGTTAGCTTGCTATTGAGATGCATGATAGTTACCTTTTGACCCATATTAACATCCAAATTTTTGTAAACCTTTTAAATTCGTAAGTGATAAAATGCATTGTTAACTCCTCTTTTCATTAATCATCATCAAAATTTATTGAAGAACAAGCTTTCTAATTATTGTCTCTGCCTTTTCATTAGTAATCTATTTCAACTTTAAACTATCAAAGAGGATCATGCTTTAATGCTGGTTAATGTGCTGATTCTATATGTCTTTCAAGTAAGATAGCTTTTACTTGTATACACCTTTGAAACCGAAACATTTTGATTCCAAAATGCATTTGACAAATGAGACTTTCAATCAAAGTAATATAAGGGAGAATCCCTTACTTTGGACAATAAATCTTCCACCTCTTTATTAAATTGAATGATTAATTGTTTGAATATTTTTTGCTTCATTTCAATTTCAGAATAATTTCAAACTGCGCTGACTATGGGGAAACCATTGACGTAAACGAGTATAATATCTACTGAATTTTCTTCTTGGTTGGATTCTATTTTTAGTGATTGAAGTTAATTTATACGCTCACACGCTTAATTCAGATCTCGGCCTAGAATATATCATTGAAAAGGGAAAAAAGGTAAACTCTTCATGTTTTACTTTTTTGTACAACTAAATTGCCAGAATCAGTGTTATTTAGGGTATCGTGTTAGCATTAGTTTTGATTGACATGAACACGTATAGTAAATTTGTCAATCATATTCAGCAATTTATCAACAGTCAATACTTAAAACCCTTTTGCTTTCAATGTAGCAACAGCAACTTAAAGCGGAACCAGATTGGCGACATTGAGGGAAAGAAGCTTTTACAGGCGCTGAAAAAAGCAGCTAAATCTCATTCAAATTGATGATTGAAAGTACAATTGGCTCAAATAATGCCTGATGAAAGAATGTCTGAAAAAATTACCTGAGAGTTTCCTTGATGACTCCTTTAACCAAGGTGAAATGTTTGAGATGTTCTTCACGAACAGTTCCATTTTTTCCAACAACTGATTCAACTTGTTTCAATATCTTCTCTTGGTATTCAGGATTTTTTGAAAGCAAATAAAGAGCCCATTGAGTTGCATGTGAAGTCTTCAAATTCAAATTTTCGAGACAAAAAAACGATAAGTTTCTAAATTGACAATCATTCGTTGTAATGTTGAAATATTAATTCTTATTTTCTTACCGTATCAGCAGCAGCCAGAAACAAATCTACAATAATTCTAATCAATTCTTCTTGGTCAATCTGTGGTTGAGCCAAAAGCATTTCTAAAACTCCTCTGGACCCATTCTCTGGATCATCTTGAGCTGCTTTAACATTCTCTTCGACATAACTTCGAGCTGTATTGAAATTTCATTATTGGAAAACATTTAAATATTAGTAATGGTAGAGTTGATCGATTTAACTATTGGAAAATTACCTAATCTAAGGGCTTGATCTGCAGCTTCCATAAATCGTTGCCAAACTGGGAGATTAAAACGTTGAGCCAAGCGTGCAGGAAGAAGAGTCATCTTAGCAGACTCTACAAATAATTGTTGAACACACTGGACAAAGAGGTGTACTTGATCCATTTTATGAGTTTTATATCGTAAATCATGAGAAGTTTCAACGCAACCCAAACGACGACCAAAAATCATTGTAGATAACGCTGTTACATTAATAAAAGATGGAAATATTGATTATTGCTTAACATAAGGTAATAAAATTTAAAGTTTAAAAATAAATCATAAAAGACTGTTCATATGAACCATCTTTCTCACATTAATTGCTAATAATCTTTTTTTATTTTATCCTTTCACAGGAATCAGTAATTGGAAAGTCTATCAATCATTTAACCATCTAATCAAATATGCTTTTGGTAAAACATTACAAGCCTGGGATTTTACAAATTGAAATATTATGGAAAAGGCTCGGATAATCTTAAATGTATGCTCGGTAATCGACTGGAAGCAAGTATATTCTAATGGCTTTTCTACTCAATAATTATTGAAAATTTGAATCCATGGTCAAAGAAAGCCAGAAAAGAAAGTGAATAAGACTTTTGGAAGGCAAAAGAAAGAGAAGTCAAGCAGAAAAAGAGAACCAGAGAAAGCAAGTGTCCCGAAAAAGGAAAGCAGCAAGAAAAAGCAAGGAAAGAAGGAAAGAAAAGTGAAGAGAAAAAGAAAGAGAAAGTAATGGAAACCACGACCATGACCATGACCTAGAGTCTGGTAAAGTAATAGATTTCCTCTGCTAGACGGTTTCCCCAATTTATCTTCTTCTTCTTCTTCTTCAAAATTACCTAGAGAAGAGCTTCTTAGCCTTGAGAAAAAAAGGTTTTCTTTATAACTCTCACACTTACAAAAGTAGAGCCCAAGAAGAAAAGTTATGGAAGATTGAGAACCATTTAGAGGAAAAGTAAGCAAATTATCCAATGTTTTTGATTATGGACAGTAAATCGATATATCATGTAATCGATTTCAAGGTCAAGTTTACGGTTTCATTGTTTGCAAAATGAGGCTAAATCAACAAACAATATGTCAATATGTCAATATTTTATCTACCTTTGCTTAGACTAAATCTATTCTTATTTTTCTCTTTCTCAGGTTAAATCTTAAAGGACATTCTCTGTGTGTCCATGTGAATTTCCGTTCTCCTGTGCAAACCAAAGATTTAAGTTTTTCTAGAGAGTGGTCGGAACCTGTGAAATTCACTCATCACGCACTAAATGTCCATTTTATGTAAAATACCAGTTTTATTTTAAAACGTAAGTTTATGTTTTTCAATGAAGGTTACTGCATATTCTTAGACTAATTTAAGTAATATATTTCTCTCTTTTTTTTTGTTGCAGCTTTGCATTTAATTTACGCAGATTTTCAGCCAAGGCGAGGATTGGTCAGAAAATAGAAAATTAAAATTAAGTCAAGACGAAAAGTACAAATATGCAAAGTTTATCTGGGAAGATTGTCACTGGGTTAAGATTTTGGTTGGCATTTTAATAACAGGTATTGCAAGCAGGTCGATGTGAAATAAATAAGGCCGCAACAGAGGTTGAATACAAGAATAAGTAAACGCATGGTTGGCCTAATTGTTCCTAGAATTTATAAGACAAAGGTCAATTGATAATGATGATGATAGTAATTATGATCATTTCGTAAGTGGATATCATCCAGGGTTGACCTTGAATCTTATCACTGGGTGAAAGTTTTCTCTCTTCTTCTCTTCAAGAAAATTATCTTTGAATAGTAATAACATGCAATTTGAGCACATCGAATTTACAAAAATCTGAGAATCAACGAGTTTGGCTTTTCTTATGCCATCATCACAATTATCATCATCATTATCATCTTACAAGTCAAGGTAAGGTAAACCCAGTCTTCACTAAACAGTTGGGTTGCACTTTTTTTTAATATTCACTGTTTCTAGGCACTTCTAAAAAATTCAACCTTAGATTCATATGTCCATAGCTAAATGAATATTTTCTTACCTCACACTTCTTTTTTTTCAGCTCATTACTTATAAAGAGATGATTACCTTGGATTAGCTTTCATCCTTTGCACTCAATCAAATACTCATAAACTGCGCAGCAAAAAAAAAGGAACCAAAAAAGGTAAATGAACAAAAAAGCTCCATTTAATTGACTTCAATTCAGTTCAATTTTATATGAGTATCATCTGCACATAATACCGTTTATCATTATTTGAACCTCTTAATAATTTTTCTTTTGCTCGCCTCTCGAATTTTATTTTCCTTTCACAATTCAGTTTCTGTTTTCTGGACATCGAACCAGGTCACAAAAATTTTATTTACCTAAACTTTGACATGAAGCTTTCAAGGTTAGTCATATTTATGCATCATTCAGCTGAATTATCCAAAGCCCGAAGGGACAACATCAGAATGAATTTATCGCTTTTTAATGCCTCTCTAAGTTTTTGGTTTAAGCATACAGCAATGATAACCATTTCTTGAAACAATGCAATGAGATGAACTCTTATTTCAACTAGAAGATAGCTAATCATTGATTTCAAGTAAAGTGTCATTTTTTATCATTTCTTTGCCTTCTTCTCATCTTTTCATTTCTTGTTTCTATTTTCAGAATCTACAGAAAGAATGGCAATTACACTTTGAATTGGTAGTGTCAAGGGTAACAGTTTCGTTTTACGGACAAAGGCGTGAACATTAAAAATCATCCAATGGTAGACGTCTTTTAAGAGCGCTCTTTATGAACAATTGAATTAAATGAAGCTAATTAAGGCCCCAGGCCGACCTAAGCCCACCCTAACCTTACCAAACCTAACCTAACCTAACCTAACCTAACCTGACCGACCAACCAACAGCCCCTTGATCTAACTTACCTAACCAAAAAATCATATGTTTTAATGTTCACGCCTTTGTCCGTAAAACGAAACTGTTACCGTGTCAAGTATAGAATATTGCTTTTCACTTTATTCAATAACCTTAATTTGCTTTCAACTTGGACCCCTTTCTAGACTGAAAACCAGTTAAACTACAAACTCTATGATGACCAATAGCATTCAATTGACACACCTTGAAGTCAAAAGTAACTGCAGTGAAATTCTTGCAGTGGTTTGCAACTTTAAAATCAACCTTGAGTGTTATCATGGAAAATCTTGCTTAAGAAATACATTTCATATTCAGAATTCTGTAAGCACATTCCAAGACAAAGGATTCAAATTGACTATGCAAGAAAAATAAACTTACATTCAATAGACCAGTTATAAAGCTCTCTTTCCAGTTGAGTTAAAAGACCTGAGCGACCATTTTCGTCTTTGTTGGACTCAACCAAACTGCTCCATTTATTTAATACATCAGTTACGACTTCGTTGAATGACTCAGTATATTCCGAAATTATGGGTTGCGCTAAGAATACCTTGTTCATTCCTTTTCTTCGCCTTTCCCACTCTGGTCCATCCCTGTAGATCAAAGTTACAATTTGCGAAAAGAAAAAAAAACAGAATGTTTTAGATGACGAGAAGGAAATTATAATGTAATGATCATAAAGTGAAATGGAATAAGGAATGCTGGAGAATCTAAACGCGCAACAAAATTAATGATGAAGATTAAATTGTCTTCCTCATTATATCCAGTTATGGGTATTAGGTCGAGATATTTGTCAACATTACGTCCGTAAACATCAACCTCAACGTCACGTCAACAAATAACAGTCAAATATTGCACTTTCTGGACGCAAATAGCCGTAATGCTCATCATCATCAACGATACGTTTTTTTTATTATAAACATCCCACTAAATCTCCGCTTGTGCATTTCAACCGTTTTTTGCATAATCTGATCACCTGGAAGCATTTGATCAAACTTGAACAGTAATCATAATTCGATCGGATTGCTCTTGACCTTGATTGGCATTATCAGACAGACATCAATACCCATCGTCGCTATACTCATAGTCATAATCAATGTAAAATTCAGTCAACAATCAAATTCATCGTTCTTCACTAAATGAATCGTCATCTCTACAGTTAAACCTTTTTGTTTTTACTGTTACAATTTCATTGTAAATTGTTCCTGTTTCACTACATCGATTTCAATTGACTGTTGCGATGAAAACTTGAAAGATAATCAAATGTAAAGAGCTGCAACTACATCACTTGATGACAATTAAGGACTATTTATTTGTTTATTTATCATTAACGGTTTTGTAGACCTTGTTATCAACTTTTTATCGATAAAAATCATGTTTAAATACAGAAACTAATTGACTTATTATGTTTGTTTATGCTATACATAGGATACAGGATACCGATGGCTTTCAACGAAAAATTTCAAATCAAAATCCAGTTGTTATTGGAATCAAAATTACACAATTGAGCAACACTATCATTAATAACCTCGGCCCACTAAAACAATTAACAGGCAGATTACAATATTTTATTATATACATGATTATGAGGCTATATTAACACAAAAAAAGAATCCAAAAAAACTTCTTTTTCTCTTCAATCTTCAGTATTTTCAAGGTTTCTCTTGAATATATTTTCTAATCAATAAATTGCATAACATTTAATTGTATGTTTTGAGGTGTCAATCATCTTAAAAAAAGATTTGCAAAGATAAATTATCTCACCTGATCAGGAATAAATCATATTTCGAGAAAAATTAAAGAGGAAAAAAGAGGAGCGAGGAGAAATTAATGATTATTAATTATCCTCTTCTTCCCATTGAAATCTATGGAGAAACTTGACAGATTGACTGTGAACATCACATAAAAAACAGTTAACTTTGAATAGAAACTGAATCTGACAAGAGAAGAAAAAAGAAGAAAAAAAATCATCTCTTCATTATCTTTTCACTTTTTACTCTTTTCCAAGGGCAAATCATCTTCTTCCGTGATTTTGCAATAAAGGTGTTCTGGTTAAGTTTACCTATGTAATTGGCGTCAATTATCATCAACAAAAAAGTCCCTAAAATCTGAAAATGATTCATTGAGTACGGGCGAAAACTCATTTCCTTGTTTCTCAACGAACTGAACACCCTTTTACATGCATTTTACTTGTATTTCAATCATTTTTACTTATCAATCAAGGTCACTTTTGGAAACATTTCCGGATTATAAAGATATTTCATTAAAACGTTGTTCAAATTTCATTCATTTCTCTGTAAACCAGTGACCCACTGTGAGACGAGAAGAAGAGAAAGTAAGAAAAAGTGAAAGTGAAAAGCAAAAAAAGGTAATATTCAGACGCAAATATTTCTTCCTTCCAAGGTTAACCTCGGTGGGTGAGCTTATTAAACATGTCGTCAGTAGTTACGATAATTTAATAAATTTTTCTTCTTTTTTTTGCATTTTCTCTCTTTTTAATCAATAATTTTGACAGAGATAAATTGTAAGATTCATCACTTGAAAAGCATTGAATATGATATTCATCGATATATTGTAAATATATCGATATTAAACAAAACTAGTGAAAAGCAAGTGAATGTGAAGCTTATACGGACGATAGTTTTAGGTTGTTTTTTGGTTGCTTTTAAGTGATGAGTATTTAGTAAACAAGTGATGTACGAAAAAGGAAGAAATGAAATAAAACTGTTTAACTTGATTAACTTGCTTGGTTCGGCCTTTCCAACGGAAGTTACCTCTAAGGCAATATTACAACAAAATAACGGTTCGGGACAGTTAAAAGAGATAAACAGGTAAGAGGTAAATTATTTGTTTACATTCAAAGTGAAAATGGCGTGAATAAAAGATAAAATGATGTAAAAAAGAAAAGAAAAGAAAATAGAAAAAAGAAGAAAAATTAAATAAAAACCGTAAAAAATATGCTTAAGGCACAAGATTAACTGCATTGCAAAAACGTAAACAAATCTAAATGGTAACCCTGTTGATTATGATGAAGATGATGAAGATTATCATGTTGTTTTTTTTTCTTTCTCTCTCTTTCTCTTCATCATCGTCATGATCTAATTTTTTTTCGGGGTCGGTGAAAATAGAAAGAAAAAGAAAGTAAAGTATCAAAATTCAAATGAAAGGTGTTGAGATGTGTTGGGAACAGATGAAGAGTAAGAAACAGGTAAAAAAGATGATACTGGTGATAAAACAGATTTGTAGTGAATTAGAGCAAATTGAATTTAAATGCAATTAACTTACATAAAAAAGAGGCCTCGCTTGACACCGGTAATCTCGTTATAAATGGTCCATGCCTCAGGAACCATATGATTAGGAAATCTTCCCTCATTGGAATAAACCTTTTGTACCATTGAACTATCAGCAATGAAAACACACTCAGTGGGTCCTAATTTTTCTCTATAAATGGGTCCTAACTCTTTATGACGTGAATCACAATATTCATGTAGATGTGCGGCTCCACCAAAAGCCATTAGAGTTAATGTTGTACCGACTACTGGATAACTTTTAGGTGTTGGCATCTCTTCAAAGGGTTGTGCACTCGAATAATTGGGACATCTTAATTGGTGAATATCTTTGTAAACTAATCTTCCATCCATTCCACTATTATTGACTGATGACTGAGCAAACTGTTTGGAACCTGAAAACGGACATTGGGATTGCATTTCATCTCCAACATATCTGGTTGTTGTAAAATCGTCCGTCGTTTCAAGCTGCCATTCTGATGGATCATTAATACGATTAACTGGACACGAGTCTGTCACTAGTTCAGTGGGAAATACAGGTGAAGATGGTTTCGTTTGGATTGTCGATGGAATAGCTCTTGAAGTGGAAGACAATTTCAAGGAAACTAAAGCTTTGGATGGTGATAGAAGTGTCGTTGACAATTTTTGATCACAGGATTTACTGGTTCGGTGGGTTTGGGCCAATTTACACCAAGTTTGGGTTAACTGCTTTCGAAATGTTGGTGATGCCAATGAGGACGAAGGATAATAACCTGCACATAGAAGGCTCTGGGTTGCCTTGAGAGCCATACCATAAAACAAAACGTATAATCACCGTAAAAAAAATTATCAAGAAATGAAGTGAGAAGAAAAAGAAAAAGTGGAAACAAAGAAAACAGAGAAAACAGAGAGACAGTAAGAGTTGAAAATAAGCTTGAAGTAATCACGTAAGTTGATGGATAAAAATGAAGGTTTTATAAATATTTTGTTAATTTTTTGTTTAGTTAATAGTAATTTTTGCAGTTGACGATTACAATTATTAATTTATTAATTAATGTTTAACTTCAATAGGAAGGGTAAAATAAGCTATTGAATAACAATGATAACAATGGGAGACTTTGGGTAAATTCAAGTGGCACAATGAAGATGTAAACACACTGCAAACAAAACAAGGAAAGAGATTTATTTTCCAATGGTAAGGAATGAAGTTAACAAAAGGCAAGATAAGTTTATCTATTTTGTTGTTGTTGTTGTTGGTCAATTAATGGTCAAGATTTGAGGTTGCAATGGTTTTGGAGTTACTGTTAAACATTGAAAATTTGGTAAAGTTGAAGGGAAAAAAAAGTTATCTGTTCATGTAACCAATAACATCCAATTTACAAATAAAAATGAAGTTTACTGATATTGAAAATAAAACTGTATTTTCTGTCTTCTTTTTTCTTCTTTCTCTTTCTTGAAAGGTGATGATAACAAAAACAAACAACTAGTTCGGCTGGACAACCGATTTATTATACTTTCGTTTATTTACGGACTCACGATATAAAAAGAGAGATCAGGAAAGAAAGAGAGAAAGAAGAAGAAGATGATGAAGATGAAGATGGGGATGAGGATGAAAATGAAGACGAAGACAAAGATGAGAATGAGAATGAAGATGAGGATGAAAATAAAGATGAAGATGAAAATGAGGATGAAGATGATGAAAACGAAAGAGAAGCTACAGTGAGAATGATAAGAAGAGAGGGAGGAATGAAAGAGAAAAGAGGGGATGGAGATTATGAGAGAGAGAGAGAGAATGAGTGAGAGATGATACAAGGTGAGAGTCTAGGTGGGTAAATGAATGAGAGTGAGAGAGAGAGTATGGAAGAGAGATGATTTTGGGTGAGTATGGAAGAGATTCAGAAAGGTAAGTGAGTCAGGTTAGGAGGAAGAGAGTAAAGTGGAAGCTTATAAGAGAGTGAGTTAATTTTTCTTTCAAATAGCGAGCTAGCTAATTGCTATGAATTGAAAATTTATGTATCATGTTGCGTTGATGAAAAAAGTAACGTCAGTTTTATTGAATTAATCGCATCTTTTTTCTCCTCCTCTTCAATCCTCTCTCTCTCACACACTCTCTTTCCCCTTCTATCTGATTTTCATTTGCACACATACACTCACTCTTGTCACTTGTAATTGTTGGATAATTTAAAGATATGTATTCTTTGTTATCATGTATTCCAGTCCATAACTGGAGGAGATCCAAAAGTACAAGGAGTGTCAACTGGATACAACAATAAAAGGTATCAACAGGTAGCAGATAAATTGCTGTCGATGAAACATCTTGTGGTTTTGACCATTATCCATGGACTTTAGAGAAGACCTTAATACAAGGAGACATTTTAAAAGCCAAAAAATAAGTAGACTAAATAATCTAAATAGACGTTGGTCTGGTCCAAAATTAAAGATGATCCGATCAGCTATAGATTTTGTTCTTGTTTTTGTTTCTCTACAGTGTTTCTCTCTTCCAGTACAGTAACCAATGAAATATATTAATCACCGAAAATGGTAATATTGACTTAGATCCGATTGTAAGATAAGATCAACTTTTCATGTAAAAAAATTGGTAAATGTTGAATGCATCTAGAAAAAAAGAAATAAGAAAAGATGATGATCAGAATTTATTACAGGTGATTATATTTTTCCTTAACAAACTTAACTTGATCTTTTTTGATTGATTAGCCAATGGTGGTCATCATCATTTTTTTCCTAAATGGTCATCTCACTGGTCAATTAAAACTAGATGATAAAACTAGAGTAGACAAGTTTAACAAGTTCAGTAACTATTGACAAATGAAAAATGAAAACAAAATTGACAAATCATGCAAATTCAATTCAATATATCGATAGTATATCGAACGTATTTTCACATCGTTTGGTTTTTAGTTTTTACAGTTTGAGTTTAAATAATCTTCAGAATAGCGTTCTTCATTTATTAAATTAATTTAACTGGATTTATCACCATTTTTAGCTTCAATAGCAACCATGTTATTAAAACAATGTAAGTTTATATCAAGTTTAACTTTAAATTTTTTGCTTTTTACTAACACTGAATCGAAGCTTATCCAGCTACTGTTATTTATTTGATGAATGGCAGAGGAAAAGTTGCTCTGAAAGGTTTACCTTAAAGCCTTCTGATGTAAATGATTACAATTATCTACATTGGTTTGATAAATTGTACCTGATTAATTCACGCCATGGAAAGTTAAAGCTGAAGTTAGCAGCTAAATGATTAGGACCAGTATATCAGGTTCCGCTAATCATACAAGTAAATGTTCACAAAACCATGATCAGGTGGAGTTTTTGCAGCAAAAAAAGAAAGAGATAATAATCCAATATCTCAGAATAATGATGATAAAGAAAGTAAAAGACAAGTTCATGGCAAAATTCAGCGGCAGGTTTCTTGATGAACCTGAACTTTGTTAATGAAAAAAAGTTTAAGCTTTCATCCTTTCTCATCTTCATGTTAATATATATAACTCATGTTAATCACACAAGAATCTGACAAAAGGGCAAAGAAAAGGAAAAGTGAGAAAAGTGAAATTCACATGACCAAAGGTAAATCTTTACACTTTTTAATAGCACTTTAGCTTCTTTTTTTCAGCTCATCTCGTCTGTTAATAATGATGACATTCAAAATGACATTGATTACTCATAATAGTGGGCAGAGTTGAGGGTGATCTATTGAACATACACTTGTACTTTCAAGTAGTGACTAAACTTGCTAGATTAAGGTCAATAAGAGAAAAATCACAGAGATTTTCTTCTTTTTCTTCATGATCTTCTTCTCACTCTAATCACTTCACCTTGTGATATATATGCATTCATAAATATCCTATTGCATGTTACCCAAAATTAAATGAAAGCGCAAAAGAAAGCCAACTTTGATCATTATCATCAGATTTTGTTAATACTTTTTGAATATTATTCTTTGCCTCTTCTTTTCAGTTCTTCTTTCTTTTTCACTGTCAAGGCCAACCAATTTTTTGGTGAAAAAAGGCGGAAAGTGAGGCCACTTTTGCTTCTACACGAACTAAACTAAACTAGATTTCAACCTTTCTGTCTTTAAAGTGATGCTCATGATAATGATGAAGATGAGCTGCAGCATAAGTAGGAGCGTAATGCGTAAAAAAGCTAAATGAATTACTAAATGTGAATTAGTTAATTGGTCTAACTGATGGATTTTCACTCACTCACTCTATTCCTCTATCACTTTCTCTCGTACACGCACTCTTCTACTATTTTGTTGCTGTTAATTTATCATTAATATTATCATTTGATTGATCTAACCAGTTTAGTTTGAGGACTTTCCTTAAAAATTATACTTGCATCAAGAAAAAAGTAATTACTTTGCACTAGTGTGAATAAATGTTGGAATATTTGAAAACTAATTTACTAGAAATTGATTTGTTTAAGATCTCTTTTTTTCTCCTCTCTTGCAACAATTAAAACATAGTAACAGAATAATGAATCAATTTAGAAAATTCTAACATTATCATGAAAATATGATTAGAGTATCTGAGAAACTATTACGCCAAAACTGGTTAGAAGTTTATTGATTTTTATCCCCAAAAGTCAGCCTCATTCTGATTACCAGTACGTATTTCATCCGTTAAAAAATAATTTCAAAGATAAGTAAATATTTGTAGATCAGTAACGGCTCTTTCACCATATTTATTGGTGTGTAACAAAAGTACTTGATGGCAAACACGGCCAATGACTAACGTCGATAATGCCAGTTCAACATTTCCTCTCATCGGTACATTAAGCTTCACCTGATGATATAAGCTAGGTGTGATACAACAATGGGAAATGAGAGTAAAAAATGTTAACCAAATGGCGAGGGCGATCATTACGCAAAGGTTAATTGACTGGATAATTTGACTTTGGTATTCGCAATTAGTAAGCTTTGTGATACTCCTTTAATCTTTGCCTTGAAAACCGCTAAACATGATTGGGACCACGAACTATTGGTATCACCATCGTCAACATCGTTATAAATATTTCCAGTGTTATCTTGGTGAGTGTTGAAGGAATAAGATAAGAGGATAAAAAAAGAAATAAAGTTAAGCATGATGATAATTTGTGAGCAATAGTTACATGAATGGAAGAGAAAAGAAAAATGAAAAGATTTTTCGATAAGAATCGAGAAGATTGAAATCTGAGCGAGATCATAGGTTGTTCCCCTGATTCCTAATTTAAAACATGAGAGCTGAGACTTCAAGTCTTTCAAGTTAGATGATGGGTGATTCCCAATAAGAGTCACCCTGACCTAGGATCAATTGAAGAAGAGTGAGAGAGAGAGGAAAAAAACATGATTGAAAGAGATATGAGAATGGGCTAATGAATGATAGCATGATAAAAGGAGAATCAGAAGATAGATATGATGTAATGTAGATTATGATGATTTTGCTCGATCAAGAGAAACAGAAGAGAAAGAGAGAGTCAGAGCAACAACAAAAAACCGTTCCAAGTGAGCGCAGGATTTGAGCGGATTCCGGTGTAACAAGTAAATAATTGTGTATATGAACATGAGAAACAGACGCTGATGACCCTAAACAAATAATCATCTTGCTCATATTTTATCTTCATCTTCATCTTCTCTTTTTCTTTATCTTTATTCTTTCTTACTTCTCCGTTGCTTTTTAGTGGTATTAGAGGTTCATCAGTTAGTTCAAATGGCACATTGAACTTGCTGCAATGATTATGAGCATTCATTTGGCTGCTGTTGTTTAGTGTGCAATTTTTAGTGTGCTTGAGACTTGATCCAACTTTCAATGATGGAGATGAGAATCATGATCATAATCATGATAGGGATAGATTCTTTACATGTCAAATCCCTTGATATTTAAAGGTCAGAAAAACGGGTAACTAAAAAAAAGGATCATCAAGTGAGTGTATAAAGTGTCCATTTAGAAACTGGAAACTAGATCTTGCAACATTCATGAATCAACAGGGTTATCCGGGCATTCTTGTTAATATTTAAAATGATACGTCATTTTCATCATTCCCGTTGACTTGTTACGGATCATCATCATCACCATCATTATCATGGTAATTTCAATATGCTCAATAGTACTTATTTTCAAGTCATAAAGTTATCTCCTTTTCTTGATTCTTTTCTCCTTCTTTTCTCTACTTGCTCCATCAACCCCATCAATCGTTTCTTCTCGTAGGGAAAGTGGCAAAAAAATAATGATGTTCATGTTCAGGAGTTGATGTAAGGATGAAGATGATGGTGATGGTGATGGTGATGATAAAATTACCCTCTAAAACCCTTGGAGCCTCATGGAAGGAGAGAGAGAGAGAAAAGAAAGAAAAAAAATTACATACTTAATAGGATTGCTAGATGTTTCAATTGAAAAAAATCTTAATTTGAAAATTTTCATTACTTTTTTTCATTGGTTTCTTGGCTCTTTTTTCATGCTTTTTCAGTCATGAAAAAATGGCTCATGGTTTTAAATTAGTTAATTAATCATTTGTAAAGATGCAAAGGATGAAAAATTGCATCGACAGATCGACAGAAATTAAACGAGCAAATAATGAGAGAAGCAAAAAAATTCTGATGTTAAATGTTAACGTCGGATTAAAAGGTGGTTGGTTGATTGGTTGCTGTTGTGTTTTTGATAAATAAAAAAGGGTCAAGAAACTAATCATCTGATGTTTGTTGAGGTTATCAACAGCAAAAATTAAAAAATCTCAATCAATCCTGTGACTCTGCACTTCAATCCTTTTTGATTAAAACAAAAAACGATAGTAGAAAGGAGCGAAACATGCAATAGGCAATAATGGATGGGATGGATAAAAAAGGACTAAGATTCACATGAAAAATTTCATCACTTGCAATTCCAAATTTATTATTAATAAACTATACTTTTCTTCATTTATCACCATCATTATTATTACCTCTTTATTTAGATTGACCTTTCTTTTTAAGTTTCTCTTTTCTACGCCATTGCATGAATTTCTTCTTCTTCTCTTTGGCCATTCTCTCTTTAAGAAGGTCAGCTTTGCTTTTGAGTTCACTCTTAACTGATTTACTGCCAGACCCTTTCCTTTTATTTTTCATCATTTGCTTGCTAATTGCTTGATCCCGTTGACGAACAGCATCTTGAACTGATTTATCTTCCATTTCTCCATCTTCTTCATAATCATCGTCATCATCTTGGCTCTTTTTACTCTTTTCTTGCCATTTCTTGTAAAGATTAGATTTATACGAAGCTGATATCCAAACACCACTCTCAGTTTTGATCTTCTTCTTTTTAGGATCGTTTGTATTAACTCCAACAAATTTTTTCTTCTTACGGTCCCTGCAAAAACAAAGAAAAATGAAAAAGTTTGTATGAATTAAATAAATCAGCAATCAACAATCTAGTTCATGTTAAAGTCAGTAAATTCAAAAGCAGTCAATCAAAAAACAATAAATTGCATTTGTGTGAAAAAAAATTTGATGAGTTGTTTTGGCGTAATTACAGTAAACCCTCTCAAATTGTCACCCTCTCTAATTGTCCCAGAGTCATGGTAACCGAGTAAACAATTGCTTTTAATTCAGTTTTTTTAATTAGGAAAATTTTGAGAGGACTCTTAATTACTATTTAATACTGTTCAATACAGGAATTATCAAATTAGAAATCAAAAACACCTAAATTGAATTAATAATTAAATTTTAAAATTTAATCAAATTCGTAAAAGGGCTATTTTGCCTAATTATTATAGGAAAATAGCCAAGATGCTAATCCCACGACGTGACAATTTGAGAGGGTTTACTGTACTCACCATTTTTGTGTTGCATTAGTTTTGTTTAAGGATTTTTGGTCATCACCACTAATATCAAAAACAGCATTATTCAAGTCCTTAGTAAAACTGTTCTCAATACCAAGTCCCTTTTCAGAATAATGGTCATTAGCTCGATAAGGCAGGTAAAAGCTTTCATCATGAAAGTCTTTCTCTTCAGATTCTTGTATTTCATTATTCCGTTGAGCTTTGGCCACAATTTTATCATGTTTGTCACGCTTTGTTTTCATTATATAAGCATAATCTTTTTTGTTTGTTCCAATTTCAAAAATAGTTGCCTTAGGTTTGTAACTTTTTAATGATGAAAGAAAATCGGCCTTTTTTTCTTCTTCTTGCGGAGTTGTTGAGTTAACTTTAAATATGGGGTGAATTGAAATCTGTTTTTTAGATAATTCTTTGGCTTTCTTCACTGCTTCAGTAGTGGGAACGGCTCTTGTCTTTATGTACTGTTGAGTTGCATTTTCACAAACCTTTCTCATACCTTGAAGATCAGTATATGATTCATGCCACTTATTGACAGTGTCACATTCGTCATCGATGATAATTTGGGGAGCTTTACCTATCATGGAATCTTCGATTTCTGACTGTGCAGTAGCTATCTTGATTGGACGACCCAAGAAAAAGTACAATTCCTGAAGGTAAGGAAGTTCTTCAGTTGAAACCAGAGAATAGGCTGTACCAGATCTACCAGCACGAGCAACTCTTCCAACTCGATGAACGTAAAGTTTAGGTTTAGCTGGAAAATTAAAGTTAATAACATTATCCAAAAAAGGAATATCGATACCACGAGATGCCAGATCAGTCACGACCATAATTTTAATTTTTCCACTGCGAAATAATTCAGTGTTGGCTTTCCGGGCCTCTTGGTCCATGGCATTATAGACTTGAGTACATTGTATTGATGCTTTCTCTAATAAAGCGGCAAGATATTCCACATGATGACGGGTTGATGTAAATACAACGGTCATTGCATCGGGTTTCACAACAAATCGCAACAAATACAAGAGTAAAGGAATTTTCTCTGAGTCACGGCAATAAACGAAACAAGAAGTTAAATTTTCAGACAATTTTGATTCCACATCCAATCTAACGAGGACTGGATCATGTAAACCAACTTTAACAAAGTCTACAACAGAGTGAGGAAGTGTTGCAGAGAATAATAAGGTTTGTCGATGCTCGGGAAGTCGGCGAATTATTTCAGTCATTTGCTCATTGAAACCCATCTCAAAAAGTCTATCACATTCATCCAAAACAAGCATTGACACATCAGGTAATTTCATGTCCATCTCTACTAAAACATGCAAAAGACGACCTGGGGTGGCAATCAACAAATCTGGAATTGTGTGCATAGCAGTGAAATGTTTTTCCAGAGAATCTCCTCCGAGAATACATTCGGCTTTCAACTTTGTTCCTCGGTTGAGTTCTTTGAACACTTTGAAAGTTTGCATGGCAAGCTCTCTGGTTGGAGAAAGAATAACACCTTTAATACAACTTCTACCTGTAAATAATTTTTATTAGATTAATTTCCAATGAACGAAAGAAATGAACTAAACATTAAATACTTACCACTATCGCGAGACAGCTTTTCAATTAGAGGAGCTAAAAAGGCAAGAGTTTTACCACTTCCAGTTCTGGACATACCAATCACATCTTTTCCATCAAGAATAAGAGGTATTGTTTTACGTTGAATAGGTGTCGGATTTTTATAACCTTTTCGTACAATCGCACTTAATAAGGGTCGACTCAGAGCAAAACTCTGAAAACTACCAGTTTTTTTGGTACGTTTTTCAATAAATGATTCTTCCACTAGGAACAAAATAAATAATGTGAAAACGTTTAATTAATTGATTCTAACATAAAAAACGAAGCAATCGAACATTAACAGGACAAATAATACTTACTTTTATCAATAATAAATCCAGGTTTAAATTAAATAAAATGATAATTGCTTGAAATAAATAAAATGAAAAAGTAAACAAAACATGTGAAATAAACCACGTGTTTAAAGCAGTTAAAGCAAGCATTTGAAGGCAGTCCTTCATGCAAACGCGCTCGATTTGAACTTTTGCAAACAGCAAATTTCTTGAAATAAAATCTGAAAAGGTGATTAACAAATGTAAGAAAAATATTTATTGTTCAAGAAATATCAAGAAATTAGTAATTGATTTTGATATAAAGATTTGATAGTAATTTTCAAGTTTTTTGGAGCTTTTTATAGCTTTAACAATGCAAAAAAAAGAGTAATGAATTAAAACATAAGAATTGAATGAAAAATGAAAGGTTGCATTGATTATAAGAAAAACAAAGTGTGAGAAAGTTTAGTATCATGTTCTCTGTGCAGGGCAGTTCCAGTTAGAAAAGCCAATTTATGAGCGTATTGGCATGGGGCTGGGACAGTGATGGTTCCCTGTAAAAAGAAATAAATAAATGAAGTAAAGATAAATGCATTAGATCTTCTAGAATAGCAAAGATTGTAGGAAAATTAAATCAAAGTAAAATATAATTACCGCCCAATTGTAGTACATGTGGCAAAGTTTGTAGGCCAATTGTTGATGATGAATGGGACGCCAATTGGTATTGTCAGCAATGATGTTGTACATGGTTGGATTAACAGTTCCCTGGCGAACAGATTGGCTGATCAAATAAAAATCATAACGCTGTTTGCGAGTAACAACTGAATCAATGGATGTTCCTGGGGGTGGATTTTGTAGTTCCCTCTCACCAACTCGCAAGAAAAATCGTGCATTTACTCGCTTGGTAACGATGATATAAACAAATGCAATTTTATCCAGTCCTTCTTTTTCCTTGAGCACATCTTGCATTTGTTTCATCTCGACATTGTAGACGAACGGGATTTGTCCTTCAGAGACACCATCACGATAAATAACTATCCGCTCAGGCCATGAATTGTTTTTTTCTGACCAGTTCTTGAGGCCGGCTACAAAGAAATTTCATATTAATTGAGGTTGATGAGGATTAGGATGAGGATGAAAAACTTACCCCTGAAATTATTGGCAAAATTTCCACAAAGCTCTTCACGAGTTTGATGATAAGAAGTGCGAGAAAACCAACTAGTTGCTCCTGGATTTGAGGTGCAAACAAAACCACCAACAGAAAAGCCTTTCTTTTGTGTATCGTGGTACGTATCGTACCCAACAATCATACAATTACGCGGCTGAAATAAATAAATTGGTTAGTTATTAAATATAACTCAAAAAACATTATCAAAAAAGCAACAAGGCATTCTTACCGGAATTGAGATACCCCAAGGTTCGGCTCCCATCTTTGTTGACATTTGGATGAGAACTTTTGTGGCAACCGACATTAGATTTTTTTTATTTCCCAGCACTCGGGTGGTAAGTACTTGGGAGGGGCATGGTGCATCAACGCAAAAGTAGCGTTTTATGGCAGAATATCGGTCGGCGTTGGTATTAGGTACAAGGATGACGACCATTTTAGCACCTGCTGGAATTTTCCTACAAACCTCCATGTAGCCAGCAGGTCTATCATTTTCAACAGGCATCAGTTTAGGCTGACCCATGTCCACACCTAAGGGTCCACAAATCCTCTTAAGAGTCTCAACAAATTCATCAACCATTGCTTTATGGTTTCGCAAGCAAAGTACAGCCCACTGTTCCAGACGAACAGGTGTTTTCATCCGTTTACTTCGCATTTCTCTTTCAAAACTTCCAGTTCTTTGCTGATATTGAACGGATTCACCAGAATCACCCGAAATGATTATTTTCTCAGGAGGCAATGATCGAGCATTTAATTCAACCAAGCTTTCACTAAAATGTAATCCCCAAGCACGCATTTCCTCCTTTACTCGGTCATTTGAGTTGAGTTTTCTGATGAATTGTGTCAAAGCCTGTGCACGAGCAAGTGGGTCAAGTCTGGTCAAATCTCCGAGAGCTCTTTTGAAATTGAAGTCCTCAGCCATTTGCTTGGTCAAGCCCGTCATGACGCAGAATTCCGGAATCAGGAGAATATCTTTTTTTTCTCCACCTCTAACTTGTTTTTCTGTTGGTTGAGCCAAAAGCAGTGGTTGTCGCTCGTCAGTACAAGCCAGGTCATAATGCTCGATGTAATAATCACGCAGACTAACCGATGT
Source organism: Tetranychus urticae (assembly GCF_039701765.1). Taxonomy (NCBI): domain Eukaryota; kingdom Metazoa; phylum Arthropoda; class Arachnida; order Trombidiformes; family Tetranychidae; genus Tetranychus; species Tetranychus urticae. Next base: position 13,370,319 of record NC_142958.1, on the reverse strand, counting down.
TCCACGGCGGTCAAAAGTATAATTTATAGGATTCTTATCAAACATGACTTCCTCGACCCTGTATGTTTTGTTGTTATACTGCGTCATTACGATGGACCCGGACAATTCAATGTTTGCGATCTCTTGCAATCGATTCCTTTCTTTGATTCTTTTGAGAACATCGAGAGCCTTTTCCTGACGAACGATTTTGTTTATCATGTCGTTCACCATCAAAATGCCACCATCATGCTCGGCAATCGCAGTCAAAACACCAGGCCAAATTTCAATTCTGTGTTCTTTCATGATCTTTTTAAATTCAGGAGTATAATAATCACGGCCAACTTGCACAAATCCCAAATATTCAAGATTGCGTCTCATCTGAGTGTTGTATAATCTCAACATTTCTGGATGTCCCCAAGAAACAGTTGATGTATACTTTATTGTCATCGTGACACTTGCACCATCACGTCGGGTTCCAGTTATAGTGACAGGCGTTGAATCCAGCTTACACATCGACTTTATTTCATTTCCACCATCAAAAACATACGCTCGGTCGAAAACAGCACGATTCTCATAAATCAAGCCTCTTCGAACTCTCACACTTTCAACTTGTGGATCAAAATCGACACGGTATGAGTGAACCACTTGTTCCTTGGGTACCACTAATTTGAAGTAATTCGTAATGATCTTCAAGTTTCCTTGGTTGTCACCTGTTGTCACCGTAACACCCGGTGGGATCGTACAAAGTACTTCGCCTCGTACAAATCCTCCACGACCTCGCTGGGCCGGCTCATTTTCAGCAATAGCTGCACTGGGATCCCTCGCAAAGAATCCGGCTTCAGTTTCAGTCAGGGCTCCTCTTCCTCGGCCGGCAGCCCGTCCACGAGCTCGTCCTATATCCATGAAAAACAAAAGACGAAAAAAAGTAAATAGAAAGATCAAAAAAGTACAAACTGTAAATAAACAAAGCAAGAAAATAAAAGAAATAAAGAGATATGAAGTTGATACAATTTCGCAAAACAATGTTGATTGGACAAAATCGTGAGAACAAATACCGCAAGTAGCCCAAACATCGCGAAATATATGCAATCCTCAAGTGGGATGGAGATAACAGTAAATCGGGAGAGCACGAGAGAGAATGAAAATAACTTTGGGCGTTTGTGCGCCCAGTCAACAAGGCGATAATATGCTAATTAAGGCTAGAAAATGCGAATAAAACATGACTAAAGGTAAAACTGCGATAAATATCTAAATTTTGAAATAGAATTGGAATAAGATTGGAATAAGATTTAAAAATCATGTTTAGCGGGCAAAGAGGAAAAGGAAAGGAAAAATAAGAAACATTCCCTATAAAAGTCTATGTGTTTACATTTTGTTTACACTTGCATCATTTCTCTTATGTTCATTGCATTGTTTAAATTGCCTTACTTTTCTGTCAGAATTAATAATGTCCAACATATTTACACCAACCAATCAAATTCGTTTAACTAATGTGGCAATTGTTCGCATGAAAAAATGTGGAATCCGGTTTGAAATCGCTTGCTACAAGAATAAAGTTGTTTCCTATCGAAGTAAAGTGTGAGTAAATAGTGCAAAAAATGTGATAGCTTTTACCTAATTTTTTCTACTTTTCAGAGAGAAAGATTTGGATGAAGTTCTGCAAAGTCGCACTGTTTTCACCAACGTCTCCAAGGGTCAAGTTGCCAAGAAAGAGGATCTGATAAAAGCATTTGGAACTGATGATCATGATAAGGTTTGCATACAGGTATTTGATCTTTTTTATCATCATTAAACAATTTGTAAACCCTCTAACAATGACTTTACAAATCACTAGAGTCATCCATTACTCGTTGGTCAAATTACAGTTTGACCATCGAGTAATGTGAATTAATGTAATTTGAATGTAACTGTTAACCGGTTGCTCACTTGCTTATCAATTGTCTTATGTATTAATCATTTTTTATTACAGATTTTGGATAAAGGGGAACTACAGATTAGCGAAAAAGAACGGTCGGCTCAACTCGATGCGGCATTCAAAGATATTGCCACAATTATCTCGGATAAATGTGTTAACCCGGATAGCAAACGACCTTATCCTGTTACCATGATTGAAAAAAGCCTAAAGCAGATTCATTTCTCTGTCAAACCAAATAAGAGTAACAAATCGCAAGCTTTGGTGGCAATGAAAGAATTGCAAAAAGTATTACCGATTGAGAGAGCTCAAATGAAGTTGAGAGTTCTATGTTCCAAAAAGCATCAGCAAAGACTGAGGACATTATCTAAAGAAATTGAACATGACATAGTGCATGAAGACGGCCAATTGGAAATGGTAAATAGATACTTTAAGATTCATTGCTTTTGAATAAATGGTCTTTTCCAGTTGAAAAGTAACCAAGAGTTATCAAAAAGATACAGCATTTCTCGGGGACTTCCCAAAATGTTTTGTCGGCTTCTCAAAATGTTTGACCAGTTCTCATATTGTTTAGTCAAGCTCTCAAAACATTTAGACAAACGGGGTTTTCAAACCGAATTGAAAAGCCATTGTATATAAATAATTAATCAAATTAGTTGGTCATTCTAAACACATTTTCATCTTGTTTATTATTTTTAGGTTATCCATGTTGATCCAGGACACTTCAGAGAGATCGATCACCTGATTAAATCTACTGCTAACTCTCAACTTCATGTTTTATCATTGAAAGAAGTAACTGAAGGCGAAGATTCATTGGAATGATATCCCTGGACAGTTAATTTGTACTTCCTGGGCTTGGAAACCTCCATGATTGAGATCAATGAGAACATTTTCCACCAATTCCTCAGGAGCGTCTAATAAATTGAAATTAAAAAGTTCTATTTGTAAATCCAAAGTCTAATTATAATTTGCGGTTACCTTCAATGAAAATAAGTACACAGCCACCACCTCCGGCCCCAGTTAATTTCCCTTGGAAACCATATTTCCTTGCAGTAGCAAGAGCATCATCGATGGCTGTGTGGCCTGCACCAATACAGTTCAATAAATATTGGTTCATTTCCACCATCGTCTAAAATGAAATAATCATATTGAACGAAGAGAATACGCAGGATGCATAAGTAATTGTTGTAAATTCATCTTTTCAAACATGCTAAGTTAATAATGAAAGATGTCATAAGATGTCATAATGGTCAATTGTTGTCATCCATTCAAACCTTTGGCTGGAATTCTCACCTTTAAATCATAAGAGTTATTTCCGTTTAAGTATTCCCAGGCTTTTGTGGAAATATTTCCAATGGCATCCATAACATTATTCATTACTTCTGGCAACTAAAAGGAAAAGAGAGTTTTATTCATAGTAAACATGGTCAAGAAAGGAATTTTAAATATAAAGAATTAGAATTGGTTATTGACCAAAGCCCATTTAACTCTTAATCTTACCATTTTTCGCCTGGCAATTGTTCCGCTGACCAAAGTTTTCGTATTTCTCTTCACCTTGGTATCAACAAGTATTATTTTTTTCAATCGCATGTTGTGAGCTTGACGGATAGAGTTATCTTTGAAAATCAGAGTTCCACCAGCAGTTGCAATGTTGTTATCAATTCCTGATGGTTTTCCGTGAAACTGTTTCTCGCTTTGAAAAGCCCACTTGTTTATTAATTGGTTGTCTGGTTTAGTACCAAGAAAACATTTCAAGAGTGCTCCAGCTAATGAAACACTGAAAGCAGATGATGAACCAAGTCCCGCTCCAACCGGAATGTTTGATGACAGAGTTACATCAATTTCAGGAAGTTTTTCTGGTCTTTTCAAGATAAAAAATTTGATAAGCACAATTAATATGCAATTAATCCAAAACAATATGACATTTGAACCCCAAAGTAAACTTACCGATAACTGGAAGTCATTGAAAGATACAAGAATAAGAAAGATTTCGAGCTCTCGATTGCTGATAATATTACATCATTCTTTGATGTTGTATCGCTCTTTAAACCGCCATTATTGGCACAATTTATGCCAGTAAGAACTATTTCTTCCAATATTTTACCAATCTCGTCATTATAAACACCAATTTTATCTCCATGATCATCTTCAACCAAGCTATCTAATTAAGTTGAGTATTGATTTTACTTTAAACATTGATAAAATATATTTGAATTTCAGAGTTTTTGTTTAAATAGTAAAACTAAGGAATTACAAACCCAATTTAATTTGCGATAATTGCTGTAAAGGCCATTTAATATAATAAACTAGATCCACCAAGTTTAAACTAACAAAATCAGACCCTGTTTGAAAATTTATCTCTACGGTTGTTTTCCGGTCAATGGCTGTGGCAATTGCTTCCTGGTTAACAAAATCAACGCATACTTCAGCAAAAAATGATAAACAATAAGCAAAAATGATAAGAGAACTTACCTTTCCAAAGCAAACTGCATGTTCACCAAAGAGGATCACCTTACCAGGAGCAGTAACAGTAACAACCATTATCTAATTGGACCAATTTATTTCAAGAAAATTATCAATTTTAAAAATACTATTGTTAGCATATACTGAGTATAGTTGTAAACACAGCAATAAAAGATACAAGACTAAACAGTGGAATATGGAGATTGTTAAGACAGGTAAAACTATTTATAAGAGTAGATAATAACTTCCTTATGATCATGGTTAACCGACTTGCCCAGCAAGTAATTGAGAGTTATTTAAACTTGTATTACCAAGTCTACGTCAAGTGTTGTTTACGTTTAGGTTTCCTGAAATTTTTTCATACTCACATACTTACATGCATCTTTGTATTAAGAGCATGTCAACTAGCAAACTTGATTTGAAATCAATTTGAAAACTTTTCTCACTGAGAACGAGTTCCAATTACATGTAAACATAAACATGGATATCGAGCTGTATAATTGAGAAACATAAACCCAGGCTGAATATTTGGACATCAGTTTTTAATATATAATAGTATAATAAGTTTTAGAGGAAAGAAAATAAGAACAAGAAAAAATTCAATTTTCATAGTGAATACAGATAAGAGGAATATAAGATTGCGTATTAATAATCAAAATCAAATAAAGACAGTTTGTGATTATAAGAAAAATAAGGTGTTTGATAGTTCCTGACGATGCTCTCTGTGCAGAGCAGTTCCAGTTAGGAAAGCCAATTTATGAGCATATTGACATGGGGCTGGGACAGTGATAGTTCCCTGTAAAAATGAATTGTAAAATGAATGAAAATAAATTAGATTCTAGTTTGAATGTAAAATGTGAAAATTTACTCACCGCCCAGTTGTAATAAATGTGACACAGTTTGTAGGCCAATTGTTGATGATTTATTGGAGACCAACCAGTGTTATCAGCAATGATGTTATACATTGTAGGATTAACAGTTCCTTGGCGAACCGACTGGCTGATCAAGTAAAAATCGTATCTTTCCTTTCTAGTCACAACGGAATCTATTTTTGTTCCTGGAGGTGGATTTTGTAGTTGGTGTTCACCAACTTTGTGGAAAAAACGAGCATTTACTCGTTTTGTAACAATGACAAAAGAGAATGAAGTTTTGGCCAGCTCAGCCCTTTCTCCTAGAAGTTTCTGTATCTCTCTCATCTCAACATTATAAACATGGGGAATTTGTCCTTCTGAAACGCCATCTCTGTATATTATAATTCGTTCAGGCCAAGTACCATTATTTTTGATAACCCAATTTTTGATGCCAGCTATCAAAGTGAACAGAGTTTTTAAATTTTCATGTCGCAGATCATTCATAATTGTTGCTTAAAAAAGTCTTAGGTAAACTTACCTTTTAGATTGTTAGCAAAATTTCCTGACAACTCATCACGATTTTGATGATAGGAAGTGCGGCAGAACCAACTTGTTGCTGCAGAATTGGAAGTGCAAACAAATGCTCCGACAGAATGACCTTTTCGTTGAGAGTCATGATAAGTATCATAGCCAACTATCATCCATCCCGGGCGCTGTAATGTAAGAATTTAGTAAAATTGTTATAAAATAAAAAACTAAACCATTTACGTCAATCAAAATCGTTAAATTAAACTATCGAATATAATTTGTATGAATTAAATGCCAATAAATTGTCTCCTGATATCTTTTAAATTCAAAAATGAGAGAAACAATATATTCTAATAAATGAAGAAACAATTAAACTTACCGGAATTCCGATTCCCCAAGGCTCAGCTCCAAGTTTAGTAGACATTTGGATGAGTATTTTAGTGGCAACTGACATAAGATTTTTTTTGTTTGATATAACACGAGTTGTTATCACTTGCGAAGGAATTGGTTTTTCACAGCAAAAGTGTCTTTTTATTGTAGAGTATCTTTGTGGGTTATTATTAGGGACGATTGCGATAACTAAGTTATGTTTTGGATCAACTCGTTCACAAGCAGAAGCATATTGCGGTATCGAGTCTTCATGAACGACGACAACAGTTGGCGGACCAATATCAACACCCAATGGTCCAGAAACTTGCCTTAAACATCTGAAAAATTCTTCAACTATTTCTTTATCTCGTTTAAGTGCCATCGTTACCCATTGCTGAAGAGCAACTGGACGTATCATTCGTTTGCTTCGAATCTCCCTTTCGAAGCTTCCAGTAGTTTGTTGATACGGTACTTGAGCTTCATGAGTAAGGATCGTCTCAGGAGGTAAAGTCCTTGCTCTGATCTCTTCCAAATCCTCGCGAAATTGTAAGCCCCAACCACCCATCTCAGCTTGGACTCTTTCATTAGAATTTATTTGTCGAATGAATCTAGTTAAATTTTGAGCTCGCTGTATTGGATCGAGTCTAGTCAAATCTCCGAGAGCTCTTTTAAATTGATTGTCCCTTGCCATCAAATCTGTTAATCCTGTCATTAAACAAAATTCTGGAACCAACAAAATTTCTTTCTTGTCGCCTCCCCGCATTTGTCTTTCAGTTGGTTGTACCAAAAGTAAAGGCTGAGTTCCGTCTCTTATACTTAAATTATATTGACCTCTATAATAGTCAGCTAAGGAGGTCGTGGTGTTTCCTCGCTCAAATGTAAAGTCACCAGCGGTGCGTTCGAACGCAATGTCATCTATTTTATAAGTCTTGTTGTTATAAACTGTCATTACAACACTAGTAGCTAATTCATCACGAGCCTTTTCCTGCCATCGCTCTCTTTCATGTGTGCGTATCCTATTGAGGATATCTCGAGCAGTATCGTGGCGAATAATTTTATTGATATTATCACACATCATCATGATTCCTCCATCATGTTCAGCAATGGCAGTTAAAATACCAGGCCATATATCAAGTCGATGATCTTGCATGATCTTCTTCGCTCTAGGATTGTAATAGTTTCGGCCAACCTGAGAAAAGCCTATGTGCTCCAGATTTCGTCTCATCTGAGTATTGTATAATCTCAGCATTTCTGGATGTCCCCAAGAAACAGTTGATGTATACTTTATGGTTATACTAACAGTGGAACCATCTCGTCGTGTTCCAGACACGGTAACAGGCGTTGTATTAAGTTTGCATAACGATTTAATTTCATTTCCACCATCGTAAACATAGGCTCTGTCGAAAACAGCGCGATTCTCGTAAATCAAACCTCTTCTTACCTTGACATATTCCACTTGTGGCTCGAAATCAACTCGGTATGAATGAACTACTTGATCCTTGGGTACTATCAGCCTGAAATAGTTGGTCACGATTCTCATGCTTCCTTGGCCATCTCCAGTGGTTGTGTGAACTTCGGGAGGAATTGTATGAAGAGTCGCAGCAACTCGAAAAAGACCTGCACGAGAACGCGTTGCTGCTTCTTCACCTGGTGCAGCTCTGCCTCGACCACGACCTTCCATTTTCACTTTATTGTTAACAATTTATAAGAAAATATTATTCACTAAAAAGGTTTAATACAAATTAAATGAAAATATCAATGACTATTATAAAACAAGAACAGGTTGTAAATCATTCAGCTGTTGTGTATGTGTCTAATGAACAGAAATACTGAAATGACCGAAATTTATATTGATTTCATGGACATGGGACATGATGATTAGATGAGAGAGCGATGAAATATCCATGGAATTGTTTTTCACCAAATCAAACAATTGAGATAATTGCGAATGTAATTGAGCACAATAGAAAGTTAATTAAAGACACTTGAAATTGGTTACATGTTCAACCTAAAGGCAAACTTGCCGATTACTTGAAAATTGCATAAAATAACAAGAAAAAGAATAAATTTTTGCCTTCTATTGCTGATAAAATCTTGAGGTTCAATTACATTTGTTAATTTGCCTCTATTTTTGGGAACTTATCAAGAACGAGATTCATTAACTTGTCATTATCATCACCTCCAACCAGTCTATCTGATCATTTGATCAAATTGAATATCAACATTGACATGGACATTGTACTGCTTAATTAAAAATAGTAAACATTATTTGGGAAAAAGTTGAATAAACATTATTAACGTTATTATTACAGATGTAAGATATCAGATCCTTAATACTATCAGAAAGGTATCTAAAAAGTGAATTCAATACGGTTATAAGATGTCTATATCATGATACTGAAATGGTAATAAATTAATGAAAATTTAAGCTTGAATTCAGATATGTTTATAAGAAAAATCAACTGCGAGAAAGACAATAATCACGTTCTAAATGCAAAGCTAGATCGCTCTCAGTTAGGTAACCTACTCGTATTGTTTTTCAGTTGATTGCACCAAAATAAAGGCTATTTTCCGTCTTCGATATTTATTCTAGATTTAATTTTATCAAAATCAGCCAAAGAAATATAACGCGTAATTGTAATTATAAAAAACTAATAGGCTTGAAAGTTGAATACTATTACAAATATTAGACATTTATAATTTATATGCTGAATGAATGAAAAAGCCAGAATTAGATTGAAATCAATTTTAATAGTGCATGTAAGATGAAAATAAGATGGGTTGTTGTAAATTTAAGATTGAATTTAAAATGTTGAAAGTTTATAAGAAGAATAAGGTGTTTGATAGTTCTGTACTATGTTCCCTGTGTAGAGCAGTTCCAGTTAGAAGAGCCAATTTATGAGCATATTGACATGGGGCTGGGACAGTGATGGTTCCCTGTAAAAATGAAATGTAAAATGAATAAAAATAAATGCATTAGATCATTGGAATAATAAAATTTGGATGAAAAATGTAGTGAAAATTCAATTACCGCCCAGTTGTAGTAAAGGTGACAAAGTTTGTAGGCCAATTGTTGATGATGGATTGCACGCCAACCAGAATTATCAGCAATGATATTGTACATTGTTGGATTAACAGTTCCTTGGCGAACCGACTGGCTGATCAAGTAAAAATCATATCGTTCTTTTCTCGTAATAAGCGAATCAATCTTAGTTCCTGGAGGTGGATTTTGTAGTTGTCGTTCACCATAATTATGGAAGAATCGAGCATTTACTCGTTTTGTAACAATAATGAAGCAAAAATGAGTTTTTGCCAATTCCGGTCTTTCGCTCAGAACTTTCTGCATTTGCTTCATCTCAACATTATAAACATAGGGAATTTGTCCCTCTGAAACGCCATCTCTATATATTATAATTTTTTCAGGCCATGAGCCTTTATTTTTGGCAATCCAATTCTTGATGCCAGCTATCAATTATCATAGAAAAAACAGAATACATAATGAATTATTTCCTAATAGTTGAAAATTGTTTCAATGAAAACTCACCTTTCAGATTGGCAGCGAAATTTGCACACAATTCTTCCCGGTTTTGATGGTAGGAAGTACGAGAGAACCAACTTGTTGCTGTGGCATTAGAAGTACTAACAAATCCACCGACAGAATAGCCTCTTCGATCAGAGTCATGATAAGTATCATAACCGACAATCATACATCCTTTAGGCTGAAATATATGAAATGGAGAATAAAAAATAAAAATTCAGTTAATTGACACAGCAATCAAGGTGTCATAAAGAAAAGGCATGTTGAAACTTACCGGAATATGAATTCCCCAAGGCTCAGCTCCAAGTTTAGTAGACATTTGGATAAGTATTTTAGTGGCAACTGACATAAGATTTTTTTTGTTTGATAAAACACGAGTTGTTATAACTTGGGAAGGAATTGGTTTTTCACAGCAAAAGTGCTTTTTGATGGCTGAATATCTATCTCCGTTATTATTAGGAACGATAATAATTACTAAATTAGCATCAGCGGGAACAGCATTGCAAGCTGCAGAATAATCTGATGCCCGATCTCCATCAAGCGGAAATATTTTGGGTGCTGTAATTTCTATGCCAAGAGGACCACAGACTCTTCTCATGGAATCACTAAAGTCATCTACAAGGGATTTATGGATTTTCTGAGCAATTAGAGCCCAAGGAAACTTAATAGCGACAGGTCTCAACATTTTTTTCGAACGTATTTCTCGTTCAAAATTACCAGTTTTTTGTTGATAAGGAGTGCCACTATTTTCACCACTTTCACCAAAAGTATGAATTTTTTCCCCTGGCAATAAAAGACCATTGACTTCCACTAATGATTCACCGAATTGTAAGCCCCAACCACGCATCTCAGTTTGAACAGTTTCATTAGCGTTTACTTGTCGAATGAAACCAGTCAAATTTTGAGCTCTCTGTAATGGATCAAGTCTGGTCAAATCTCCGAGTGCTCTTTTGAATTGAAAATCGTCAATCATCGTTTTAGATAATCCAGTCATGGTGCAAAGCTCAGGGATCAACAATATCTCTTTCTGTTCTCCTCCTCGCATTTGTCTTTCAGTTGGTTGTACCAAAAGTAAAGGTTGTCTTTTGTCTTTAATAGTTTTTTTATGCTGCGTTTCATAATAAGTAGCCAAAGAAATCGTACCTTCTCTTCCTTCAAATGTATAAGTCTCAGGGTTTTTATCAAAAATGATGTCATCTACTCGGTAGGTTTTGTTATTATATCTTGTCATTACAATCGAGCCTGATAGCTCTTTACGGGCCCTTTCTTTCTTGTCTCCTGGACCTCTGAATACTTGAGCAAGTACATCGAGAGCAGTATCGTGGCGAATAATTTTATTGATATTATCACAAACCATCATAATGCCTCCATCATGTTCAGCAATGGCAGTTAACATACCAGGCCATATATCAAGGCGATGATCTTGCATGGTCTTCTTCAATTTAGGATTGTAATAGTCTCGGCCAACTTGGACAAAGCCTAAATGCTCAAGATTACGTCTCATCTGAGTATTGTATAATCTCAACATTTCTGGATGTCCCCAAGAAACAGTTGATGTATACTTTATAGTTATGGTGACACTTGCGCCATCAGTCTTTCGTGTACCACTCACTGTAACAGGATCATTATTTAACTTACATAACGATTTGATTTCATTGCCACCATCAAAAACATAAGCTCGGTCGAAAACTTCACGATTCTCATAAATCAAGCCCCTTCGAACTCTCACACTTTCAACTTGTGGATCAAAATCAACACGGTATGAGTGAACCAATTGATCCTTGGGTGTAATTATCCTGAAATAGTTGGTCACAATTTTTAACAATCCTACATTTCCTCCAGTGGAATCTGTAACTTCGGGAGGAATCGTACGAAGAGTCTCAGCAACTCGGAAAGCTCCTCCACGACCACGCGCATCACCACCTGCTGCCTCAGCTTGTCCAGCTCTACCACGTCCTCGACCTTCCATATTTTGGTGATGTTATTCAATTTAAACGATATAAACTGAAATGAATAGAGATTTAATATTGAGATATAATGAAATTAAACTTGAATGAAATGAAACGGAGTTAAACTGATTTGCAATAGAGTTAACTTTAGTCAGAGTACAAACTGTAGAAATTATTATCCAATGAAATAATCTCAACTGCAGGTGTGAAACAATCCAACCAATGAATAAGTAAAGAATGAACCGAAATGGTCAAGTAATTTAAATATATGTTTGTCCATTCTGTGGGCGGTTACCCTGATTAGATGGCTAAAAGATGAACAATCTTTTGAACTGTCGTAGTGTTTTCGCACTTGAAAAATTAAGATAATAGAAAGTGTAATTAGCCAAAAAACAAAACCTAATTGAAACCACTTGAAATTCATTATAAGCTAACCTAGAGGTAAACTTATCAATAACTTGAAATATTGAAAGATACGTAAAGAAAGATGAATTTTTTGTTTTCGATTGCTTTGATTAAGTTTTATCATCTTTCTCATTGTCATTTTGATAATTAGCAAGCACTAATTAAATAGTGGAACCAAACTAAACCAAACCAACCCATGTTGTGATGGTCATTAAACGTTATTTAGGTAATTTCATGGTATTTTTCCACGATAATAGCATTATCCATGGCTATCAGTGTGACTTTTGAGTCACTGAATCTACTAAATAACAAATCTTTATTACCATCGACAAGTTTTGAAAGTAATTATGTTTACTATGGTGGATCTGATATTCAAAGTTTAAAGCAATTCTCAGTCATTTACTCATTTTTCCTAGGCTCTAAAGCTTGAAAATAGACAATACTTTTGAATATCGTGTTGATTGATGTCAAAGGTTTGAATAACTTGTTGAAAAGTAACAATAGACTCTGAGAATAGGTGATATTAGGATTATACTAATTAATATGATAATGAAAAGGAAGAAGAATAAAAGAAAAGGGAAAAACTAAAAGAGGATTTGGAAATAAATTTGGCTCTGAAGATTGGAGAAAACCTTTGAATGGGGAATTAAATCTGTTGGTTGCTTGATCAACGTACATATTATATTCAACAACAACACCTAATTGCTGGCAAACCTTACCAATTACTTTGCTCCAAGACCTACATTTCGTAAATATTCAACCTTCTTCATCTACATTCTCAGGCACAATTCGAGTAAATCTGAGCGCACGCTTAAAATAAATTTTGGGAACAGAGAAGAGTAGAGAGAAGATGACTGAACAAGACTGAAAAAAGATGAAACAGTTTACTAATTTTTTTTATCATTATTAACTAGCGACTGTACTTTCTTAAGCTGAGTTTGTGCTTAAGGCTCAAGGGTAACTTGAGGATAAGTTAACCTTAAGACAATTCTTATTGAATTGCCTTTTCTCACTCTTAGTTCTTCTTCTTCTTCTCTCTCTCTCTTTAATGAAACCAGGAAAGTGTGCTTCCGATGGAACCTGCAAATGAACCTCGAACTTCGTTAATTTAGTTAACCCTTTTTTACTATTGATATATTGTTATTGTTAATTTTAATAATTCCCACAACAATCGTCATCGGTATTATCAAATAAAAAATATCACCAAATCATTGTTATACTTTAAATTTGACATTACCTTATTTTTTTCATCTTTTTTCTTTCTTTCTGTCTCATCAGTTTTAACACAGTGTGTTGTGTAAACAACGGCTAACGGTTCAACAATTAACGATAACAATTTACATTCGAATTCAATAGTGAAACGAGATTATGGTTACACCGAGAACTTGGCCTTCGGTGTTGTGTCTACTTTTCATTGTAGCAGCCTCATTGACGACACCAGGTAAGCTTGTGGTTTTACTCAAGTGTAAGCCAATATTTAAAACAACTTTGAGTCAACTTTCCTCCTGATTTTCATCATTAGGCCAAGTTAACAGCTCCGAAGTCGAGGTAAAAGACGATGCTACGAAAACTGAATGTCGAAAGCACATTGAAGAGGCTCTCAATAAATACTGGGATCACGGTAAAGTCTATTCTTTTTCTCATAATTTTTCTCATTTTTCTAAAGATAGAGAGAGGGAGAGAGAAGGAGAGAAACTTATGAATATAAAATATTTAAAAATTGAAAGCGATTTCAAGTGCATTATCAATCCTAGGCATCTGTTCGCTTAGTGATCCTTCATTTTTTTCATCTCTAGCTCAAGTAGCAAATTTTGTTTATTCATGATAAGAATAAGGTTCAAAAGTCACATATTTAACATGAAACTGTTTGTGTAATTTATGCTCTAGTTAATAATTACTTTGATTATCTTACTAACATAACCTTGGTCAATGTCATCTTAAATTTTATTTCATCTATCCACAGAATAGGAGTAGAAATATATGAACAATGTACTTAGCATTGTATTGTAACAGCTAACTATTGTGATGACCATCATACTAACACTGGACTGAAAATTGAATGAGTAGACAATTCAACTTATCAACATCATTTGGACAACTCTTAGTAATTGAATCCATTGCATGCTTATCCTAAGATGACCTGATTTCAATCATTTCATTTTCAGCATCATGATCATGGAGAAAAGCATTGAACCCCTGAATATAAAAAAAGTTCAAAAATGTATATTCAAAAGAAATAGATTTAAAAGAAGGCAATCAAAAATAAACGCAAAATGATTGGAGTTTATTACTGATTATCTCATAGAAACTGGAACCTACCAAACTGTGGATGGATCTAAGGTAAACACAGAAGAAAAAATAGAAACGGACCATAAAACGACAACTGCCGAACAAAATGAAGGTAAAATGAAGACATTTCTTAAAGCAAAATATATGGTAACATAATAATCAAATATTGAAATCATAGTGAATACGAATGAAAAGCCTTGTGAAGACGATGATAATGATGGTATCTGCAATGAAGACGAAGTCGAAGAGGTTCAAGAGCCAGCGGCTCAAATTCCAGAGACTCCTTCACAAGCAACTGCCACTAGTGATGATACAAAATCTATCTGTCCAGATGATGATGGAGACGGAATATGCAATGAAGATGAGGTAGAGGAAACTGAATCCCCAGCAAAGCAGTCAGATGAAAAGGACAAAAATAAGGAAGATAATGAAAATGCGGTTAATGATGATGATGCAGAAGACGAAGAAGAAGAAGAAGAAAGAGAAGCCAGAAAAGTATTAAAGAAAAAGAAGAAGGATCGAAAACGTTCCAAACATGACGAGGATGAAGATGAAGAAGATGATAGCATATCAAGACGAAAAAAGAAGCGAAAACAAAGAGTTGCTTATGATGAGGACGAAGAAGAAGAAAATGTGAAAAAGATAAAAAGAAAAGGAAAATCCCGAAAGCATTATGCTGATGAAGATGAGGAAGACGAAGACGGAGAAAGGGAAAACTACGAGGATGAAGACGGAGATGATAGACGATCGAGGAGACGACATCGAGGTAAAGAAGAGAAAGATGATGAAATAGTAGAAGAAAAAGAAAAGGAAAAAGAAGAAGAACAAGTCAAAAACGAGGCCAAATCAACAAGTGAGCCAAAAGAGACACCAGCACAAACTGCCCAACCAACTCCTGTTGTTGAACCTGTGGTGGAGTCTGAGCCTGAACCTGAATCAGACTCGACTGACATAACATCGGGAAAATCGCATGTTGACGAAATACTCAGACTCGGTGAAATTGGCTCAAAAGAAGTAAGTAAATCCAACCTTGTTTTCATATAACTTTGTTGCTATTAAATTTTCCTCCGTCACTTCTGATCCACTTTCAATAGGAAATTGCTGAACAAAACTTGATTTTATCAATTTTCCGTGATCTGAAAAAAATTTATACAACATCGATTAAACCTTTGGAGACAATGTATAAATATCGTGAAATATCTACTCGAATCATCAGGTATGTTGAGCTGAGTTCATACTAACTTGAAAATAGCGTTCAAAATTACTATTGTAATAGTGTTGAGTTCCCAAATATGGATACTAACTAGTCAAGCAGTGTTGAGGTGAGAGTGTTGAAAGGACAATTTACGGTCAGATTATCGCTAGTTGACTGATTCGTGAGTGTATATTGAGACTAGCAACTAGTTACACTTTAATCGTCAATCTTGATTCGACAAAATTCACTCCAGGAAACCTGATGATAACGTCAATTATTCTCTTGATCTTTTCTTTATTGATTTGTCCAGTGACGCAGAGATTTTCGCTCGGCCAATGGTTCTTATTTTAGGTCCCAAAGGAAGCGGAAAAACCTCACTGGTTAACTATTTACTTGGTCTTCAGGCAACTCCTTGGCAATTAAATACAGGTAGGAACGGAGTCCAATTCAAATTGTAGAAATAGTCATTAATATTTGGCGTCCACTTCTCTTGTCAATCGCTGAGATGTCAGATTTTGAGAACACTTTAACTTGGTTATAATTTAATTTTAAAATTAATGGTTAAAACAAAATTAAAACAAAATTAAAACAAAATTAAAACTAAAGTAAAACTAAAACAGTTAAATCAAGGAAAAAAATTACAAGACAAAGAGCGCGATTATTATGATGCAAGAATTGCTTGGTTTGAAGCTATTTTCAATAAGAGTTTGATCGTAAAATAGCACTCTGTTAAACTTAGAGATATTCATTTTCGCATAACTCTTTCTTTAAATTTATTGTTTATTTTTATTGAAACAAATTATCTATAATAGTTATTTATTTAATTTAGTTAACATGAGTCTCATGAATATCATCGAATCGTTTCTCCATCATCATGGTCAGATAAACAGTTTATTGAATAGAGTAACTTATACCTAAGAATAAAAAATAGCATTTTCCGCTAAAGCCAGCCAACCGAGATTATAAGTTAAAAATAAAATGGATAAACCTATTTTAATATCAAATGGTTCATTGAATTCATCAAATTTAACCAAATTTTGGGTACCCTTAAAACCTGAATGCATTACCATGTTAACCTGATCGAGGTAACAGTTAAAACCCATTCAATTAATCACAAAATCATTTTTCCATTGCAAAAATCCTGACCCGACTTGCTTCAACGTCATTTCTCATTTGAAATCTCGTTGTTTTTATTTCTATGTAAATTGCTTAATTTCTTTTTTTCAATTATTCTTTAGGAATTTCAACGAGTTATCCTCATTTCACTTTATTGGTCCAGGGTGATACTTTCACAAAGCTAAGTCCCACTGAGCTTTCAGCTGACTTTACCTTTTCTGGTCTCCAACAATTCGGTCAACACTTTGTTGAACATCATCTTCAAGCTTTTAAAATGCCTCTTGATGTCTTACAAAAGGTAAAGATGCCATTTTTCCTTTCCCTCGACTTTCAACAGAATGATTAACTTGCCAATTCTATTTTTAATTAACTAGGATGATTCATTTTTTCTTTTTTTACGTCTATTTCTATTTTTGACTTAATCTAGATGACAATTGTGGACTGTCCGGGTTTCATTGATGACAGTTTAATGCCTAAGGAGCCGGGAAAAGGCATTGATGGTGAAGTTTACCAATGGTTTATTGATAGAAGTGATGTCATTTACATAATGATTGACGTTAACCAACTACATTTAACCAATAATTTACACTCCCTCCTGGAACAATTAAGAGGTCGTGATGTTAGGTTCATTATTTCCAAATCTGATTCAGTAACGCATTCACAAATTGTTACTTTGATTGGACAATTATTATGGGCCTTATCTCCTCTTATGACCAACAACCAGCCTCCTCAAGTCTTTGCATTAACAAGTAAGATTTATAAACAATTGCACATCTTATAAACAAAATGAACTATTGCAAGCATTATTGAACCACTGAACTATGAACAGCTCAAGGGTACATTTCAAGCTACAGATGTTGAAGTAAAATATTAGTAATCAGCCTACAAGCTAGTTTATTATTGTTATTGGCCTCTTACTAACGCTGAACAAGTGTAAAATACACTTACTGTAGATTAACTTGTTCAACGCCATTGTTCCCTACAGTAAGGTGTTGACAAGTATTTATTGTTGATCGAGAAATGCTTTCTAGACTTTCTTTTGCAACCATATATATAAATTAAATCTTGATATTATCTTATGGAATTTCTTGGCCATTTCTCAAAATTTCACAAGATGACTTTGGATAGAAGCCTCTTTTCATCAGCAAGCTTAAATTGTTACTTCAATGAATTTAATGAATTTATACCAGTCTGATTTGCATTTTCTGACTTTTTACTTATTCACATTTTTCAATTTTTGACCGATTTATCTTGATCCAATTGCTTTAGTCTTAAGAATATTTCTTCATCTATAAATATGAAAACTAATTGTACTTTTCTTTCTTCCTCGCATTTTCAGCTCAAATGGAAACTTATGAACCTTTCCTTGATCTTCAAGAACAAGAATGGCTAAAAGATTTATCAAACCAAGTTTCCGGATTAGCTCGTGTTGAATCTCACATAGCTGAGGTTCGCCGTCATGCAGTGCGTGTACGTAATCATGCCAAAATAATTGACTGTTACCTGTCTACCTATTACCGAAATAAAGGATTATTCATGTTTGGAACGTCCGCCAAGAAGTTCGCCTCCGAGATTACAGAAAATCCTAACCAATACCGAGTCTTTAGTGGAGCACTGGCTGCTCAAGCACAGAATATATCTAGATATGATCTTCCAGATCCTGAATTGTATCGTGATTTCTTCCGATCCAATAATCTCCTTGATTTCAAACAATTATCAGCAACATGTTCATTTTTCAAAGGTTGCCCATTGGATAAATTAGACGTTGCCATTTCATATCAACTTCCAGATCTTGTCTCTAAATATAAGAGGCTAACCAAATTCAAGACAAACTAAAGTAAAAAAGCAACAATATTGATTTACAAATTAAAAAAAACAAATTACCACTTCTTTTGATCTTCTCTTTCTCCTTTACTCTGTCTCGAATCCTCTATTTTCCTCCAAATCTCAAAATCCCTCTTCCCACTCATCATTTCTTCCTCTTCTTCATTCCTTATTCTTTCTTTCCTTCCCTCCTTACGCCACCCTTCCTTCTTCACCACCTATTCTCTTCTCAATCTTCAAATCTTCTAAAGTTTTGCATAGAGTGACAACTCCTAGACAACGGGACACCAATGCCTTCCAAAATTGAAAATAAATTATCTTTCTTCCTTATTATTTTCTGAAAATTTATTTCTACTGACCAAAAATCAGGGTCAAATCGATTTTGTTGATCAACGTAAAACATGAATGAATAAAAAGATATGATAGAAATCCTAAAACAAAAGATTCGACAATTAATCAGAAAAACAGAATGCTCTTTAAGAAAAAATTGATAGAATCTTAATGTTTCGATAACTTTCGCGATCAGGCTTGTCTCAGAATAATGTTGAATCGGAATGAAATGATTTCGCAAAAAAGAGCGAAATAAGTTTGATTGTTAAAAGAGTTACTTAAGGCTAATAGCATACAATTTTAATGTTATTATTGTATAAGAAAAATGAATAAATTGTAAAAAGTAAAATACAAAAACAAGTTTACATTATTGATTATTTGTTTTTATGCGTATCTGTACGTGTTTTTGATTAGAGATGCCAACAATAGAAGTCAAAGGATCATCTGAACAGTTTTCATGTAATATTCTGATTCTGTTAATATTACCAACTTAGTTAGCATCAGAGAAATAGGCACTTCCCTTCAATCAAGATTAGAGCGTAATTATAGAAATTATGATTAATCTAACAATTTAATATTATCCCAATGATTCAACTTGAACGTCATTTTATCATTCTAGGCCAACTTAACAAAAGCGTAAGTATCGACATTTTCTCAATAAATTTACAAAAATGATGATGACTTTGAGCACAATTGTTAATGAAGTACTCCATAACCACAAATGGTGAAAAAAACGTAAAAATTGATTCTGTATCAACTATTGTAATTGTTTCTGGTTGAAAAACAAGATTTTGCATAATTGAGCAACAAATTGTAAACATGCTCTTGATGAACAAAC
Organism: Tetranychus urticae; assembly: GCF_039701765.1. Taxonomy (NCBI): domain Eukaryota; kingdom Metazoa; phylum Arthropoda; class Arachnida; order Trombidiformes; family Tetranychidae; genus Tetranychus; species Tetranychus urticae. The sequence continues at coordinate 13,350,733 of NC_142958.1, read as the reverse complement.
TTGTCATTTTTGTAAATAATTGTTCCCTTAAGTAGATTTGATTTATTTAGAGAAACAAATCTGATCCTGGAATCATTTGGCAATCAAATCTAGCGGATTTGTTTCTTTAATCTGGTTTATGGAGGACTTCATGGTGATGAAAATGATGAAAATATTATTTTTGCCACAAAAACAGTTCTCTCCCTGGAAACATCTGAATAACCTTTAAACATATTGTAATATGTAGAATTATAATCTTTTTTTTCAGGGAATAACAGACGCTTAATGGATCATTTGGAAAATGAAATGAAGTTTGTATACGAGAAACAGAAGAGATGTGCAAAGCTGAATTTCCTATTTCGCCAGATTTATCAACAATTCATTAGAAATTTGCATCGAGTGTTGCAATGCTGTTGACCAAGAGAAATAGAAGCTTAATTATTCGGATATGTCCACCCAAAGAAGCAAAATGGACAAATTTCAATCACATTGGAAGTAGATTTAGTCTCTTGAACATTCATTTCATTTCCATTGCTTTAAATTTTATTCTCTCCCTTCTTTCGCCTTCCCTAACCAATTTCATCTTTGCTCCATCCATTTTATTTCTTACTCCCTTTCCTTTTGCTTGGGTGTGTCTAGAAATTTAATGAAATTATTGATAAATCAGCAGATACTTTCATCTCTTGGATTTTGATCCAAGGCTCGGTGACCCTCATTTAGAAATGACATCTCCTCCTCGTCCACTTGCAGGGAGGTTCTCAATTCTTCATAATCATATGGTGAATTATCAGACATTTCAATAGATTTATCCGTTGATTCCAAGGTTTCAATGAGACTTCGAGTAGGCCGAAGTGTTGGTCGAATAGTGGGATGACTTCGAGTTTGAAGGCTACTCGAATATGAACAGGTTCGACTTAAAGGTAAACATTGACTGGATCCCATTTGGATTGATGCAATTTCACATTTTTCACCCAAACCGCCAGTTTCACATGAGACTAAATTGCGTACCAATAGATGTACATTTTCAAGCTTTTCGGATACATTTTTCTCCATTTCATCAAGCTTACTGTGAAAACAAAACAAAATATAAAATGAGAAGAATAGAAATAAAAGATTAGAACAATAATCACCAGAAGAAATGTAATAAAATTAAAATCAACATAATGACAGCAATAATCATCTGCATATTGCTGGAAGGATGTTGAAAAAGAAAATCATTGCACAAAATAAATGACACAAATTATATACATAATTTGGGCAAGATAACAGGCAACAAATGGTTATGCTAATTTATCAGGCAAAATTAAAGTCAAAATGAGGATAAAAAGGTAACAAAAAAGTTACAATATGCCAGAGATTAACTGAAATAATTCAATAATCAAGTAAATTCATAGAGTGTGACATTTGGAAAGATTATTAATGAATAAAAGCTATTTTGGTTAAGATGTTGAGTCAATAAAAAAGATGAGTAAAAAGCATCAAAAAGTGATGAAATTGTGTTAGATGATTCTCTAAGGTATAAAAGGTAGGTTTGATTAGATATTACAATAACTCATAAAGAAGAAGAAGAAATAAAAAGCAAATACAGAAATAATAGTTGTAATAATAGAAGAATTGATTGAAGAATAATAACGAAAATTACAGAAATTTTCTGCCTAATACCAAATCTTACATTGAGAGTTGATTAACTTTTTGAACAAGCCTTTCTTGTTGACTTTGATTTATCCGTAGATAGTCATTATCCAAACTATTTTCAGTTGTTGGTGGACAAACAAGTCGGCCTTGTGGCTCCTTGCTCGATGGGCTTTTTGATTCATCTGAATATGGTGATGAAGATTGATTATGATGAGCTGTTGTGAAAGCAAGATTATTCACACTGGACAAGGCACCTGAGAATAAAAAAAGGAAAAAATACAATCAACATAAAACATGAAATTCAATATGTAATCAATTGGCAACTTTGCTGACCTTAATTCATCAAATTATTCATAACTTTTCTTTATTTACCCTCAAACATTATTATTACAATCAATTCTATTCTCATTCAGAACAATACTATTCAACCTTTTCTTTACTGCATAATATTAAAATCTATTTTAAAAGCAAAGCTAAAAATAGAACAAAGAATAATCAAGAAAATTTGAAAGGTCGATGTTCAGATTATGAAAAGGTGTCTAGTTATTACCTGCTAAAGAATGATTAGTTGCACTTTTTTTACGCTTTTTACAAGCTTCTCTGAAATCATAATTAGCTGGAGTAACATCACGACCTGCTTTAGCAGGCGAAAATTCAAGAATTCCTGCACCCGAATTGCGTCTACGAATATTATTATAGTAAACCATCAACGGGTCAGGTTCGTCATCTTCATTTTCAAGGGAACTCGCAACAAATGGTCCATAATAGTTTCGAGGTCCTTTGGCTTCCAAATTGTTGTTACCAATTTCCTCTAGATAATTTTGTTTAACAGGAAAATCGGGAAATCAAAAGGAAACAAAGACAATAGTTTATTTGCTTATTAGCTAACATCAGGAAACGTCTGAATCCAGTAAATAATTGAACTATTAATACTACTGTATTTACGTACAAGTTTGTACATTACAGTAAACTTTACTTACCCTCATCTTCTTCGGATGGAGGTGATGCCAAACTTCGACTTGTTAAACATTTATGGGCCCTTTTTTGAATACGCCGAGCAGGTACACCTTTTTGACTCTCGTCTCTCAGATTAAAGGTTACTTTAAGGTTACTGTTGAAATTTTCAATAAACTCTGGGTACATTTCAAGGACTTGAAGCAGATCTTCACGAGATATTTTATGCAGATCACAGTAGGTTAATGCACGAACGTTACAAGATGATTTTCCAATTGTTGGATATCGCAACGGATTCTCTCCAAAAACATCATCTTTACCTGAAAAATAGAAAAAATTGATGAATATCTAATTTTTCTCGCAAAATTGGATCAGAAAAATTTACTTAGTATAGCAACGACTGTATCTTCTTTGAGTATCTCAATTGTACCACGAGCGATAAAATATAAGGCCACTAAAACATCTCCTTTGTGAACTAGAGTATCTCCTGGAGGAGCATGAGTTGTTTTGAACTTCATTGAAAGAGCACGGAGGCAACCAGGTGATGCTTCTAAGTCGCAAGGAAAAGAGTAAGTTATTTGAAATAATTTAATATTTGATTGCTTTTCAGAAGCAGCTTCCCAGTCTATGAGATATTTACCTTTAAAGGCTGCTGAATTATTGAGTAAATTACGATTTAAATGCAAACATATATCAGCTTGAAGACATTCAGGGAATCCTTTGAGCACCTAAAAAATTTTTAAATTTAGTTAGTAAAAATTTTAACCATAACCAGTTATGTTTAGTAAACAAACCATATTCATATCAATCCCATTTGTGTAACTCCAAGCATGCTGAAAGTATTCTTCTAATCGTTGTCGAAGTGGATTGGGCACTTGATGAAAACGAATAAATTCCCGTACTCGTAAAAGTTGGGTGTGATATCGGGCAGTACCGGAATAGAGACGTTGAATAATTGCCGAAACATTACCAAAAATGGATGCATACATGAGTGCTAAAACAAGAGACCAGAATCACGTCATTTGATTAACCTTCGGGTTGTAGGATAAGGAGTGCATGGTATAATGTTATGAAGACGAGGTGAAAAAAGTGCAGAATAATGAACAAAAAATAAAAAAATAACAAAAATTATAAAATAATAAAACAGTTGAGTTGTTTTTTTTTCGTATTGGAAATATAATGTAAAAAAAATCAATCGGAAATCAATCGAAAAGAGGGAAAGATGGAAATCAATGCTACTTACAACCAACTAACATAGTAATTACAGAGAAAACCTTCTCCATGTCAGTGGTTGGAGCAACATTTCCAAAACCGACTGATGTTAACGAAGAGAAGGTAAAATAAAGGGCAGTTATATATTTGGTTCGTATTGAAGGTCCTCCAGTTCCATCACTTTCTGTCAAGGAAAGAATTTAGATGAAAAGATGATCAATTAAATGATTGATAATCCTACTTGAAACAACTAAAAATGTCACAGCATTGAAATATATCGTTTAACGGTTCACTCTGAATAATAAATCTTCAGAGTGACATTACAATTTTACTAATGAGTAAATTGGGTAGATTACATGATAAATGAAAGTAATTAGTAAAAAGATACAAGATAAACGTTTAAACTTACCATAAAAATGGTATGTATCATTGGCAAGTACGTATAACCAGCCAATCTTATAACGATAATTATCCGCTTTAAGCCTTTCTGCATTCCCAATGGCATACCTGTAAGAGTAATTAATAAGTAATTAGTTAAACTATCCATAAGATTTGTAAAGCTTAAAGTTTGATAGAGAAAGAGCGATCAAATCAATAATTAAAGATTATAACTGGCAATGAGAAGAGTTAAATAGCAAGAGATTAAAAAGGAGGGAAAATTGAGAGCATATTACAAACGAAAGCGAATTTAATGAAAGAGAATAGTAATTATGATTTAGCTAAATAGGTTCTAATGGATTAAAGTTAATAAGTCAGACAAGGTGGTCATTAGGATTGTAAACCAGGGTTGATCAAAGTGAGTAAAATTAATTACCAGATACATGCTAACCAATGAGCCACAAGAGCAAAGGCAGCAACTAGAAGAAGTAAAACAGCAGCTCCATATTCAGAATACCGGTCTATTTTACGAGCAACACGAACCAATCGAAGTAAACGAGCGGTTTTGAGAAGACCAATTAATGTTGTTGCCTAATTAAAAGAAGAGATCAAAATTAGAATAAAAAATAAGCACGAATTTAATAAAATGAAATCAAAATCAGTTTTCAAAATTAATCCCAGCTGTGGACATTTGATCAATCATAACTCTTACAATTGTTTTGTTCAAGATAGCAGTGTTATTGATTTATATTCAGGTTATATTTGCAGAATTGAATTTGCTGTTAATTCTGAAACAACTTGAGAAACTACTGAAACTATTAACTATTCTTGACTGTTCATTGTTTATTAAACATTGTTCAATGTAAGCAAATGTTGAGGACTCATTGACAAATTGAGAAGCGTTATTTTTTGTTATAAGATTGAAAAGTATTTTCATAAAATTAATGAACCTCTTCATAATTAAGATAATAATATATAAGTAATAGTAAATGATATATTATGAATAATAGACATTTATCCCAACGCATGGTAATATTTGAAAGCTTTAATAACCAATCGATCGTTTATGATTGAATGATATGAGCTTATAAAACAAACAGCAAGAATAGTATGAGAGCCATTTCTTGCAAACTCGATATCAATAATTAAGCTTCTGCAACTCTCAATTAAGTCCTAATCAATTTGAGACAAAAACTTATAAAATTGAACTGCAAAGTTAGACCTTTAAGGTTGACTAGCATGTAAGACAACTAACGGTAAGACAATTAGTTGTCACACATTAAAAAAAGGTTGATTAAATTACAGCCCCTGACAGGTTGTAAATAGACTCTGAAGAATTGTTGGAGGAAATAAAATCAGCTTGAATTAACGATAAATTGAATTAAAGTAAGGCAAAAAAAAGAGTTTACTTACATCATCAATATCAGCCTCAATAAAAATAAGATCAAAAGGAAGAGCAGCCACCAAATCAATTATAAACCAACCTCTTAAATAATGGGTTGCAATTTTCCCTGGATTTGTAACAACCTGGGAATCAAGGGGAATATCACAATTGGAGTCAAATGTAAAAAAAAGTAAAGGTAAAAATTTGATAAATATAAAATTGTAAGGTCTACAAAGGATTGAAAGGTTAATCTGATTGTTGAGATAAAGATAAAATTGGCTCAAGAGTTATCCATTGTTTATCCTAAAAAAAGAGTTGACAATTTAATTACCTCGTCACTGTGATTGACATAGGTTGTTCGAAAATTTATCACAATATCAATAATAAACATAACATCAACAACAATATCAATGATGAAGAGCACATCATATCGGGAACTTGAAAGATTTTTGGCTTCCACAAGAGTAAATTCTTCTGCATAAGACAAGGAGAAAGAAATATAATTAGCTAATCTGGTAAATAATGAAACAAAACAATTGGCTGTTCATTTTTTTACGTACGTTCTTGGCGAGGTACATTGGGATCGTTTATATTGGTAACTATCCTTGTATTTGATTGTAATAAAAAAGCTGCATAGTATGGAGTAAATATTGCCGTATAAATTACAAGTATCAAAATAATCCAGTCCCAAATTGCTTTGAAAGGTGAATAGTGTAAAATAGTCCATCTAAGGGCTGCTCGATTGCCTCCTTTTCTCGATGCATAAAATGATTTAATCATATCATCTCCTTGGAAATCAGTTTCATCATATTTATATTCAGGCACAACATCAGAATTTAATGATAACACCTGGAAACGAGAGAGAAAAAAAGAAATAATCAGTTAAAAAGTTTGAATAGTTTCAAGTGGAAACAATTCTGCTGTAGTTTCCATTGTCAAGTGACAAAAAATAAGGGTTACACTCTTGAAAACCACTTTCATCATGATAATCATTTACCAGTATCATTTACTATGTATGCACACATGAGAGGTTAACTCTTTTAATTATTCATTGATTATTTTCCTTTCCCTTTCTTGATATACATAAATATATAGATGGTAGGACCACCAGGACAGGTTTCACCACCGATTAAACCATAATATATTGATTAATGTGTGTATGTTATTTACATAGATCAATATTTAATTGTCACTTTTTTCCTTGTTGATCTTTTTGTCCTTCTGCTTGTTATAAACATGTCTAGATAATATTACACACACTTTGGTGGGAATATTGCTTTTTGAGTTAATTGTCACAATTATTTCATTAATCTATGAACACAAACCAGTAAATAAACGTAATTTCATTTAATTTCAGCAATAGTTGCTGGTAACAATTGATTTATCTTATAAACGGTATACTTAATATCCTGGAACCACTGACACTGCAAATGTAAATATAATGATGAATTATGACGATCATGTAGTCGAAATAAAATTGCTTATGTCAACGACAAGCAAACTAACAATTAACACTTGAAATGATATAAAATAACTCAGAATATTAAAATACGACAAAATATTAAACATACAATTGTAATTAAACAATGTGAACAATGTGTTAATAAAATTTTAGAAATGATTAAAAGCGCGGGACTTGATTATCTACTTAAAGCTAATTGATCCAGATACTAACAATGGTACTCAGATAGCAGCTGAGGATCAATTGTTTCTTTTTTTGCATTAAATTCAAATCTTATAATTTATGTACACATTTAATTCATTGCTCAATACTTATTTACTTAATAAATTGCACTTCTGTGAATTGTTTTGCTCAACACAATAAAATCAAACCCAGTAGTGTTACAAAAAACTTCAATTTACATGAAATATCAAAGAATAACTGAAAAATTAGTTCAACCTTTTTTGTGTCATCGTTTGTACTAACAAAATTGATTTATTAATGTTATTAACTCATCATTTATCCACACTAATGAACAATGAACAATGAATAATCGTTGCTGTTTGCTTTGTGATTAGTAAATTAGGAAAGCCATGAATTTTTTTCTGTCAGCTGGGAAATGAAATTTTTCACCACAGCACTTTGCTGAAAGCTTTTTGTACCAATTCACACTTCAATGGCGTTTGGATCTATAAATGATGAAGAACCAAAATTTCAAGGCGATTATTATTTGCAGCCGACAACAACAGTATCAATGACTATATCAACAACTGGACCAATTACCAATGATCAATTTAACCAAGATTCACTCTGATTAAAACTAAATTGAAGTCGAAAATTTGATTAAATCAATCAAACTTTAAAACCTGATAAATTGTAATGATGGATGTGGAAACATTTAGAAAGCTTCTCTCAGCCTGTCAGCTTTATTGAAAGAAGGGTTGAGTTTATTTGAATGATTAACCCAAATTTGGTTTTTATCATCATAATTATTGTTATAAAAGTTCATGGTAAAACAAAGATAATCAATGATCTCCACCCAATCTTCATTTATATCATCATCCATTGCAAACTGGTTTCCTCGACAAAAGACAACAAAGTACTACAAAGAAATGAAATATTGGTGAATAAAACGCAGATTCAAAAGTCATCATTAGCAAATCAGCAAAAATCAAACCTACGGATAACCAAGGAAACAAAACAGAGATTTGGTGAATTCATGAGCGGTTCAAGAGCAGTTAAGAATAGACATGAATGCTAAATAGTTTACAATCAGCAAGCCCTACAACTATCATCCAAAATTGTTGATTGTGATAACATCAGTCAAGTTCAATTGGTGACCATCAATCCATTTAATCATCTGTAAAGAAAAGTCATCTTTTGGTTCTTCACATGAATTGATAATGAACCAATTTAAAGATTGTTACTTTGACAGGCCTTCTTAAATCAAAATGTTTACCAACCTTTCTCATTAACCATCATCATAATGATAATAATGCTGATGATGTTAATAGGCGTACCTTTATTGTCTAAAATGAATGTCTTTAATGATGGTAAAATATGAGGATGAAAGATTGAAAAATATCAATCCTTTTAAGGAACAGTTGATGTACCGCAAAAGATATGGAACCCATGATAAAACCAGATGAGATGAAAAGTAGGAGCTTCAACCAAACTCAATGATTATCATTTCTCAACCATCAACTCCTAGACTAATCAAGATGAAAACTGGAAAAATGTAAAATTGATAAAATTGAAAGTAATTCCAAGGATTCAGTTGTGATACAATATTAACATTGTTAGCGTCAAAAAGTAAACAAGCAAAATGATTAAAGTCAACAATATACATGGTGATATATGTTTACATTTTGATTGAGTCAACTTTTTTCATTCACATTATTTAATGTCAAGTTCAATAGGATTCCTCGCTTCTCACACCAAACCAAAGAAGCAAACAAAACCAGATCAACATTTTTCCCCTGCAATAATCAAATGTAAATACCATAATATAGTGAATATATCATCATATAATTATCATTGTATTGAATGTGAATGTGTGTATAATGAATGCAGATAGACAATGATAATGGTACAAAAAAATGATGAATAAATCACAACGTTTTGTATGTTTTCAGTTTTACAATTTGTCCATTCAAATTCAAATCACATTGAAATCCCCGGTAAAAAAAGCTTCAGTGACTTTCAATCATTGAATAAATCATTATTTCAATGATCATTACATTTGCTATTAATAAAGATTGAAACAATATCCATCAAAAATGGTCAAATTCAATCTCTCATTAATTTATTCCTATTAATTGTTTTTTTCTGGTTTAGTTCAATGTTAATCCTGTAAAACCATTGGATTAACTTGCTTCTGAAAAGTTATATTTAATCATTTGAATGGTTCAACACATTTATCAACATTAGATGAGATCGTTAATTGTCAACCAGAAAGGTAAATTAGCTGGCAATCCAATGCTTATTAGTCTAACAGAGAAAGAAGACAATTAAAGTTAATCCAAATGTTGAGCTTTACCCGAGCTAATTGTTAGATAGTGAGAAGATTGATTACATTGATTAGTTTAAATAGCTGTTAACATGCGCACAATTAGAATGGTAATGATCATGATTATGGTCAAGCAAGTGAAACAACTGGAAAAGGTTAACTGATTTGAGTTGGAACCGCAAAATTTGGTTTAAATAATCATTGAAGCGCAATAAAATGGGACAACAAGCAAAAAATATTAACTGTAAGGCCTAATAATAATGGTAATGATGAATAAAAGGTTAATTATTTGAAGCTCTCTGTTACAATCAAATTCATCTAAACTCGTGATCAACATTTCAATGTTGTTTAACCTCAATCATGGCTGTCATTAATTGTGTTCACTAAAACGCATTTCCTACTCATCTTTCCACTCTCATCATCCTCACAATAACCATTATTACCGGTGTTTTTACAATTTATAAAAATTGTCTAAAGGCAAAAGACAATTTGAAAAACATTGGAAACCAGAAAATTAAAGATTGACACGTAAATTGATTCCATTACATTAAACATTGCTTTTAATCAACGTCCATTGAACAATTAACCTTTCAATTGATTCATTTTAACCATAATTCCATGTTAAGAGCAACTGAATAAAATTGGGTTGAGTAAAAGCAAAAATTGATTACAATTGATTGCAATTCATTTCGCTTGTCTTGTTTCATATTACACTTGATCATTGACAATTGATAACCAATCAATAACCAACAACTGAGTGAACAATTATTGTCATTACCAGCAAAAAACCTGTGAAAATAAACTTCCAAATTAATCAACTTCTAATGAAATACCAACAGCAAGATCGAAAGCAAAAACATAAAGAATATTTTAAAACCCAACTTTGGTACCAAAAAGGTGACATTAAATTTTCCTAATCCTGATATTAATATATTAAGAATTGATTAATCTCATGATGACACAAAATATTGTAATCATTTCCATGTTATTGTACTGAACATTGATTCCGTTCAGCTTTTACCCAGCTTCTTGTATTGATTAACACAATCACAACAAGTAAACAGCAATCCAAGGAAATAACGATCTCAATGATCATCTCTTCCTCTCATCTGACAAAACAATTGAACAATTGATTGATTCAACAATATTTAATCATCATATCATCAATATCATCATTTACTGTGTAAGGCTTCAAATTGATTTGCTTCTTAAAGCTATAAACTGCCTTAGTAAGACATTATTTTTGCAGTTACAGTTTCCAGATCAATCAAATAGTCAGTCAATGGTTATCATTTAACCATCCATTGATTCATGATTTAACCCATAATATCAATGCTTAGGCCTAAAACATGAAACTTGTCAGCTCGATAACAACATTAAACGATGTTTCACCTTTTCGCCATTTTTTACAAAAAAATGTTGTCTTTTTTGTTGTCAGCCTTTTCCTTGTATTATCATATCATCATCATCATCATCATCATTTGTCTTCCCTTGCTCATCCAACTTGAAGTAACTCTTTAATCAACAGTTTTTTGTATTAAAATTAAAAGCTCAAGAAATTGGATGAGCAAAAGTAGACAAAACTTGAAAGTTTTCAGCATTTCTAGAAATTCAACAATCTAATTATTGAATTCATTGATTAATACAATTTTCATTGTCTTTTCAAGACATAATGAAAAACAATTTAACCAACAATCCAAGCAAAAGTTGAAGGAAAAAGTAGAAATGAGGAAAAAAAAATTAATTGCTAAGTTAAATTGCTGAGTTTTGGACATGAAAGTAGTTGCACTTTGTTGATGTTTCAACTGATGATTAGAGTCATTTGAAAAGTAATTTACTTTTTGCTGTTTTATTATTTTCAGTCAATCACAATTTGATAAGTTAATAATTTCATTGAAACATTTAATAAGCAATAAAATGGCGATAAATCAAATATTCACAATCATAACTCATTCAAAGGAAAACAAAACAGAACGAATTCAATCCTCTTTTTCTCAGACTCAACATTTGACTATTTAATAGCTGGGAGGAAAATGTTGATGATTACAAGAATCTAAAATTGCAAACAAATAAATTATTGATTATATTTTCTGGTTCAAATCTGGTTCAAGTATTCATAACATGTCAAGTTGTTAGTCAAGAAACCAAGAAAACTGGTTAGATATCAATATTAAATGAGTGATGTAAAGATCAAATTACATTAGTTGATTAACTTTTTACCCTTATTTACCGAAACAGTTAGCTTCATCTTATTTCAACCCGATGAAATATTTCCGTCAAAAACCATGATAACAGCTATAAATAATGAAATCTATTAATAATTTTACCTAAAAAACACTGAACTGTTTTTCAACTTGAAGAGTCACTAACACATGTTTGGTTGTTTTCAAGGGATGATAATGAGACATTTTCAATCATTTGTTAATAACTGATTGTTTGACTAATTGTTGACTTACATGAGGTAAAATACTAAACTTTCTTCTTGCTGATTCTTTAATTTCATGAAGTGAGCTTCGTCTTGATCTTGATTTTGTCGATGGATTGGGTAAATCACCATTGGATCGAAGTGAACTATTGTAGCTTGACTGGTGCTGTTTGGTTAACCATTGTTCTTGCCGAGACTTCTGTAAACCTGAACAGGCATTGGAAACGGCTGGGTAACAATTGGAGTCTAGTGAATTGTCGGGTGAAAAAATGATTGTTGGTGTTGTTTTGTGTTGATTGTTTCCTTGGGCACAACCAGTATGACCACTGTTACTGTTTACATTACTTGTAAGATTATTATTAGCATTCTGATTACTGCTATTAATAGCAACTTGGGATTGATTATCATGCCTACTAAGACTATTGCTGTTGCTATTATTTTTATTACTGTTACTGGAACTGGATTGAAGTCCAGTCACGGGTACATCAATAGCATACTGACGGTTAAGTAAACCACCTCGACGGAGGGTTGAGGCTTGAAGGGAAGTTGAACAACAACCAGGTTTACTTGCAACTGACTGTTGGACCGGTTGATCACAGGGTTGAGCTGAGGAATGAGCTGAAGGATGAACTGGCGAGTGACCCGAGGCAGGTGATGAACATGATACGGTTGCACTTGAGACATCAATCATTCCAATGGGTGCACTGGAGGTGTCAAGGGACGAGGCAGCTTGAGATATGGATGTACCAACACTATCCTTACTTTGATTAGCTGTCCCATAATCGGCTTTATCCGAGTCAACTGTATCACCTTTAACCCGATTCAGTTGACTTGAAACTTGAGCCACATCATCTTCAAGTTTAGTAGCAGACAATTCTCGAGGTGATCGTTCCAGGAGAGGAACCATTTTTGTAAATCGGGTTCTCATTGAGGTGAACAATAGTACTAAAGATGATTATGGTCTGACAAGGGTAAAGGTTATACTCCAAGGGTAAATAAAACAACACTTTAGCCGAAACTAACATCAACTTTTGCTTTGTACCAATGGATTGATTATCAACAAGATTACCAATAATATCACACTTGATATAATAATGGATGATCATTGATCATGATGATGATTATGATCAATATTTACACAGCAAAGTTTCGCTGACACAATGATTAAAGTGATAACAAAAGTGATCATGTTTTAGGGTGAAAATTGGTTACACAGAAACAGATACAAGACAGAAGAAGAGGAAGAAGCAAAAGGTAAACTTGAATTGAAAATTGATAAACTGATGAAGAAGGCATTAAAAATGATAAAGAAATGGATGAAAATTAAAGGTAAAAACAAAATACAATGTAACAAGTTTCATGTGCGTATATTTTTTTATGGCTTGAAAGACTCGTCAACTGAGTTTGATAATGTAATAATAAGAGTGTAATGCTAAAAAAAAGAGTATCCACAAAGGGAGGTAAAAGTGAGTAAAGATGATAAAGATGAAGATGAGAGGATGATAAATAACATTAGAGTAGTTACTTTTTGTTTCATGTCTCTTTACTCCAGATGAAAACTTACTTTAAGATGAAAAGTGAACATTTAGCTTTTTTTATTTTTTGGGTAAAAAGACAGTAACAATCAAGGCTTAACCATTGGTAAACCTTTGATTGACCCTAAATTAACACCAAATAATGGTCTAATCAAAGTTAATAATAATCAAATATTATCAAAAATGATCAAAAAGCTGTTAAAGATGAAAGTTAATGAGATGAAAAAGGTACTAAAGAAACTGGCTAAATTGTAATTCAACTTTCAACCCAAAGCTAATCAAAGGTTTTCTCGTTTAATGTCTTTAGTGTTTACAATTTAATGGTTGCTCGTTCCTGATTATTATTGTAATAACAATCAATTAAATTAACACTCAAGTCAAAGATAATCAACAAAAATAAGAGCAAAAATGGATATAAAAAAGACAGGATTAGAAATAAAAAAAGCAATGCAAGTAAATACAAATTGAAATGACCGAAACCAGAAAACCCAAAAAAATGTAGAAGAGTAAAAATTTCTGGTTTACAGTTTGACTCTAAAAATCAACTGATTAGTCTATCTGGTATCATGATCATTATATTACAAATGATATTCATGAGGAGAAGAAGAATTTGTTTTTTTTTCGCTCAAAATGTTGAGTAAAAAAAGTGATAGCAGTGAACCAATATTCTGACCCTTTTTTATTTCTTGTCATGTCCAGTTGTGAGTCTCGGTTTTTTACACTCAATGAAGGTAATAAAATGGAAAGGTAAAGAGAAGCTCATTACAAAGCAATCTCAAACCTGACCGGGCTGGTTCCTGAACAATATTTTCCCTGATGATGATTATAATAGAGTAACGTCACAAAATATCGATTGTAAATTCTGTATGCAAGTGATGAATTGTACTTGAAATTAAAGTTCATGAGCATGTTTCTATTCATTTCCCATTCATTTTCAACTCTCACATTTTCCTCATTTTTACCTGAGTTAATTGTTATCATTTTTTTCTCTCTTCCTTTTAACCAGTTTTTCACCTTGTCCCAGTGTTAACCAGATATTAACATTTATTTCACTCTTTCCATTGAAATGTCCTGAATCTCTAACTCCAAGTGATTCCCTGAAATCTTTATCAAAATTAAAATGAAAATTTAAGATTCAACTTTCACCTTTCAATTCATTATTTTTGCACCAGAAAATGTATTTCCCAAGAAACAATTTACTTCAAGATTAGTTTATATTCAAGTTAATCATTGACATTGATTAACTCGTCTTAATGGCAACACTTGAGCTAAATAAACTCCAATGTTAATGCAGTACAATTTATGATTTGAAATTAACCTTTTCTTTAACTTTCTTTGGGTTACACCTTTTTTTGGCCCTTTTTTACCTTTATTTTTTGCTTCATTTTTCCTCTTCTTCTTCTTCATTCATTCATTGAACAATGAATTGATCATTTCCATTAAATCATTACAATTATACATAAATATGTAATGGTGGATGAAAAAAGCTGGTAACATTTTCAATCTTTGGGTTGATCCAAAGTTGAAGGGTAACTTAAACAATTACAATGACTATTTTTACCTGATTATCTGTAATTATGTTTACATGGACCTCAATTTGACAACAATCTGAACCTTTAAATTATTAATAACCAAATGTAATGTAAAACCTTTGTAATTTTGATTAAAATGGTGAACAATTGTGCTTTACCATTGACAGAATGATTGATCATTTTCAATGTTGATATTGAAAATGTAAAATAACATTGAACAGTATTGGACATAACCTTAAATTAGACTTTTGTTTCCATATTAAATTATAACCTTGTTATTGTGATTTGAAACAAATTTACTAATCAATCTTGATTCCCTTTTACCTCCAAATGGTTAAACAAATGATTTAAGTTTCAAGTTTAACCCAATGGTTTTACTTGATCAAATTGCTTTGCTTATAACCAAACTCAGTTGGATATGGTTAGATAATTGAATCAAAATTAAACCATTAAAATGGTAATGCTGTTAGAGCAAATAGGTTAGATGATGAACAAGATGAATAAGATGATGGATTGTATAATGGTCAAAGCTGACCATAATGTTCAGGAAACATTTTGATAAATTAGAATAAATTTAATAATATTTTTTTACTATTCTTGAAATGACGAGATGACATTCAGCACGAAATTTGGTCTCGCTTTGGTTATAAAGGTAATAACAATTCATTCAGGACTACATTATGATATAATAATAAATTGTTTACTTGATTTTTTTTCTTTGTCAATTCATTTTACATTTTTCTTCAACTTTTATTATCAAAACATATCAAGTAGTTGCATTAAATTATGTATTTTTGGGTTAAAGTAAAGCATGTAAATAAAGGTTCAACAATGAAAACAAAACTAATAACTGTAAATGGACTTGGAATGATTACTAAATTTAGGATGGACTTTTCAACAGGATAATACATTTCCTTGAATTTCTCATGTAATTATTATGAAAAATTGCAAACATTTCAACTAAATATATAACATAATAAAAAGGTTATCAAATTTAGTCGACAAGTTTCATCTCTGTTTTAAAGTTATTCATACTTTTGTCCTTTTTCTGGTAAAACTTGCATATAAAATTGATATCTTTTTGATTGTTTTATTTTCTTGGCAAAGGTTTGTTTAAGATTCAATTTAATTGCGACAAGGAAACAATATAAGATATTAATTTGGTTGATATTAATAGTTGCAATTAAGTATAGTGTCGCCATCTAGTATTATATTAAAAAAGTGATGCTGCACAGGTTTTAATAAATGAATTGCGATTTTATTAAATAATATTGGAATGTTTTGTCTCGTATTTTTATTTAGTTGATTGTGAATCTCTCTGTTTTTATAATTATCACTTTTTTCAATTAATACAATAAACATCACTGATCTGATCACTGACAGATTTATCGAGTATACTGTTAACTCTTAATCTATATCTAAACTGTGATGATATGGTTCCTGACTTTCTCTGGCCAACTTTCCAATACCATCGTCCTTAAAATGTAAGTGAAAATAGATGTCTACTAGTTAATCTTAATTTTTTGGATTTATGTTGTAAGTATTCCTTTACTGATAAAATATTTAAGAACTTTAATTTTAAATTATTAATGTTTGGTACTTTTGGTTTACATGGTAAAAACTAATATCTTAATTTTAATCTACAAATCTTTTATGCAGAGACGGCGATCGGAGAAAAATGCTTGGATAAAGTGTAATATTCAAGTCTGCTTACCATGTAGACACAGTCAATTTATGAGAACAGTTAAGGGATTTTTCAACAAAAGACTGGTAATTGTGGCAATTTCAAGGTATGGCTGGTATGAGCATGGATATTATTCAGTTTTGTTGGACCTTTGGGACCCATAATGAATAGATAAGAAGCGTTTAAAAATTGTGTGAAGGATCACAAAAGATGACAAGTTCAAGCGAAACACAAAGATTAAAAGAGTTTACCGTTGATCGACGATAATTTAAAAAATATCACCGAATCAATCTAATTCCATAATCTATCAGTCAAAATCAACAATTGGATGAATGAAACAATGAGAATATTCAAATTTATATTTCGATTGATAGTCTTATGTATGTAAGTTTTAATCAAAAGTCAACTTGGATTGGATCATTTTTGGCCACTCATTATATCATCTGTTATGTGTTGACAATGCCAAGCAAATGTATTTCAAAGTCATCATTTATTTGCCTCAATGATTTCAAATGTACATGTTATTATTCAACTCCGAATATTTTTGTGGTATCATTTGATATTCAGTCTGGATAAAAGTGGTAAATAATGAAAAAAAAGGATAAAAGCTTTATTCAAGTGAATGTTGAGTATTCCTTTTTTTTGCAACTATTCATTCAGATTTAATCATTTGTTTCAGTTGAGTTGATTTTTAAGAGTCATTTGACCAAGGAAAAAGCCAAACATTTACGAGTTGAAGTTAATACAATTTAACTGCCAGTTAATAAGTTGGTGAATGGAAGCAATAATAACACTGAGGCTTGAAAAGGAATGAAATATAATGTAAACATATCATTTTGTTGAACAGATACACAAAAAGCAACTTGAGTTAACTCACAAACCAATGGTCATTACATACTTGGGTCAATCAATTTTTTCCTCTAAATCTCTAGCAACTTCATACATGGTATTCATTTATTCATTCACACACTCATTCATACTCTTGATTCCATTCATTCAATGCTCACCTTTTATCTTCATGAGTTTCAACCTTCCCTCCACCAAACCATAATTATCATTTTGTATCCATTTAATTTCAATCCATATTATTTACACTTCTGTTACTTATCACTGGATTTTCATTGTAATATTATAATTATCAAACCCATGTTAACGCGATGAAAAATGCGTTCATTTTCCTTCAGTTTTTAATCTCCATTTGAATGCTTCTTGAATACTAAATCAGAGTTGAATGTTTAAGATATCAAATCAATGGTTGCAGGCTAAAACCAAAACAAGGCTTGAATAGCAACAATCATAAGAATAACAAATGATGAATAATTGATAAGTACTTGTGGGGATTGTTGAACCACACATGATTTCCATCAACAATATTAAAGTGAAGGTAAAAGGAAGCGAATTAAGAGATTGCTTTCGATTTATTATTAATCATCTTATGAGAGTTAAATCCGTTAATCTTTTTACTCTATTCACTTTCATCTGATTATATTGAAATGAGTTGAACATTAAAGATGTTTGAAAGCAACAAAAGAGCAATTATTATAGATTTTTGTATATCACAATAGGCCTTTACCTGAAGTCACCCATCAATTATCGTATGACAAACCATATGACAATATGTTGAAGCAATAGAAAATAATCAATGACAATTTCTTTTGATTGTCTACTAGTGTTTAACTGTAGCATTTAATAGTTATGATAAAAGGTAAATATTAATGAGAAAAAAAACCGTAAAATTCATCTGAAGTTTAAAGTTAAGCTATGAGACTATGGAGTGTCACATGCTCATATAACAAAAACGCAATAACTCCAAAGGGAATTGTCAATATTAATTAACATATAGTTATTTAGATAATTAAATGGCTTTGGTGCATTTCAGCTTACCTGAACAACTTTTCCTCCAATATTGTGAGTTGATTTAGATATTTCTTTTAAAATAACTTTAGTAGCTCCAGGAGTATTCCGCTTGAGTGAATCTCGCGATGATTGTTTACAATGTAAAGTGAAATTGAGTAGAGACGCAGCTCGCTTTGGGTCATTACAACTGGTGCTATTGCTGTTGTTGCTAGCATTCAACTCATTTGGACGTAAATTTATTGAATTATTATTGGTAGAGTTGACACTTGAGCTAATCCCTTGGTTCAACATTTGGGCATCTTGGTCAAGACTTCCTCCTCCCAAGGCAGCATCATGAAGATCACGGTTAATGTTACGAATGCTTTTACGAGGGCGAAAACGATTACGGTGAGGATTGTCATGTTGTTGGTGTTGAACATAAGTAATCCTATTGATCCTACCTTCACAATGGTTGATATTATCTTCATCATCACCTTCACCACCACCATCACCTCCACTGGCAACATTAACATTTAGATCCTCGGTTGTGGGCAGTTGAGTGTATCCAATTTTATTGATACTAGTTGATGAACTTGCTGTGGCCATATCAAATGATCGACTTTGGGCATTCAATGATGATCTTAACATTGAGAAACCAGAAAATAAACAGCAATCAGAAAGCCATTTTCACCGTCACCAGAAATAATACCAAACGAGAAGACACCAGAAAGACAACAAATGTTTCAACTAGAGTAACTCAATGAGACTCGACCATAAACCAAGGTGAACAAAAGAAGAGACAAAAAACCCAAAACCTTAATAGTAAATAGAAAGGAATTGAAAAAAAAGTAAAAAAAAGGAAATAAAAAGTAAAAAAAAATGAAATAAAGATCGATGTTAACTTTTTTGTTGTACTTTTATCCGAATGGCAATTCAATGTTGATTTGCTTTGCTATTTCCACGCTTCTGTATTTTTTTTCGGAAAAAAATGTTTCTCTTTCCAATGATGAATGGTAATAATAATATTATTATTATATTTTGATGATGATTAGCGTAGTTATTGTTACTGTAGTTGTCACTAAATTTTCATGTTGAGGATGATCAAACATTGAGAAAGAGAAAGAGACGGAGTGAGGTAAGGGTAAAGATGAAGATGAGTGAACCTTTCAACAACAAACTGCTCCTCCTTGTTCCCTATGTTTGGTTTGTTTTCTTGATTCTCAACTGTCAGCTCTGGGTCCTTTTTCACCTTATAATTTCACGATATATACTCTTCTGTCTTTATCTTCTTCTTCTTCTTCACCTTTCTTTATCTTCTCTGTCGACTTTCCATTATTCACAGGTTAATGCATTTCCTCAAGCATGTTACCAATAAGATGGCGCCATTGGTTACACTAAACAATCCGATGAATCCAATTTTACATTTTCACTTGAATCCTCTTCCAGTTATTAGATTAACATTTGTTTTAGACGATAATAAAAGGCTGTAAGGAGTAACAGAAATGAATATAATAATAGGTTGCCATAACAATAAACAACTTTCCATGAAATGTATTGAAAAAAACTAGAGACATAATAATATAAAAAGCATATAAAAAAACAACAACAATGCATGTACATTACATTATAAGGGTAAAAATATAATGAAACTTACCTTGAATCGATGAACTTTCATTGTTTTCCTCATTCTCTTGGATTGTAGTTGATTTTTTTGTTATTGCTTACCATTCCATTCAATAATAATTTGATTATTCACAATGGACAGTTATTAATTAGTAATCAGTGGAAACAAAATCTTTACAAAATTTATATTAACTTTGATTTATTGAATAGGCTTCAACACATGTTTCAAGCTCACCTTTTTGAGTCACTTTCTTTTGTTTAATTTTTTCTCTTCCTTTGGCGTTCCAACAAAATCAATGTTAATCACGTTCAGACGAAACTCTCTTCAAATTAATGTCAATCTGTTTCCGTCTGATTAGTTATTTCATTTCAAATTATCATAAAAGTTACATTAATTGTAACGTTAAATATTTTGATATATTATTCAACCTGACTGTCCCATGTTTTACCATTCTGTCATCTTATTGATTAGTAAGAAAACGATTTTGTATTCAATAATTGGAATAATGAACAGAACCAATTTAGTTCAACTTTATTTACCAGAATAAATCTTTATTTTATGCATAACATTTCACAATCAATCAATCACTCGATCGATTGTAATCAATAAAACGTACAGTTTATTGAAAAAAGGTGATACTTTCATCTGTTCACATGAACATTTTTACAACCACAAAAGTCGGGTTGAAATTTCATTTATAGCTGGAAAATGTCCTCCAAATTCAGGCAAAAATTGTAGTTGAAACGATGGAATGAGAAAAGGTTATTTACAGATGATCATCCAATCATCCCAAGTTGGATAATTGTAAATAGTCCAGGTGAAGTGAATTTTTCAGGTTCACTTTGCATCTTCCTCCCACCTTTGTAATAATTCAACAACATGAAGATGATTAAAGTATTTAGCTTCATCCAATGGAGTGTGATTCCATCTAAATCAATGAAAAAAAGGGAGGAAAAAAAACAACAAGAATTGGAAAATCAATATTTAGATTAATTGAATAAAAGTTAACAGATTGGTTTACCTGTCTTTTGGGTTGGATTGTACTTTACAGACTTTCAACAGGAATTCAACACACGATAAATGTCCTTCTGATGCTGCTAAATGTAATGCTGTTCTTCCGTCATAATCAGTTAATTTCATGTCCATCCCTGATAAATAATGGCTATATAAAAGAAATGAAATGGTTGAGATTGTTTGTGAGTTTGGGTTAAAGTTGATACAAACCGTCTGAGCGCTGAAACATCACCCGAACAGGCTGAAAACAATAAGCTAACAATATTTAGGCCTTTATCTTCAAATCGATGTCTTCGAGGATCTTTTTTATGGGGAACATGACGAAGATTGTCAAAGTGGTGAAAATTGAATACTGATACAAGCTCTTCGCAAAATTGTAACCCACGAACAGAGTTTCCATAATTATCCAAAGGAGGTGACCATAAAGCCAGTCCCATTACATTAGGTACCACAACCATAGTGCAGCCAGAGACTCCTAAGAGACCATTGATTAAAAGGTAATTGCCATCATTTTGATAGATGAATCAATGAAAGAAAGAGAAAAAGATAAATTAATTTGTCATGTAAAATAAACCTTTCGGGAGTTTAAATCAGGATACAATAGATGGCAATACAACATGGAAAAATTGAGTTCTGGTTCAGAGATTCTGGTAAATTTGTTTTTCTTTGCCAAAGAGAAAGCAGCTTTAAATTGCTGTTAAATTGTCAAAGATCATGAAAGGTGGTACAAGATATTACATGGCATGGAGTAAATATATGTTTAATAACATGACATTGGTAAAGCTTGCTTAAAAAACGAAAATCAAGATTCTAAAACTAAAACTAACCTGATTTAGCTGGTAAACCGACATTGAAGGCAAATTGTCCAGAGTAATCATACATTCCACAAGAATGCATGAGTGAAAGCACATCTCTGACTGCTTGTGGCGATATGATTCGTTGACCTGTGGTTGGACAGATTCCACCATTAGCTAAGGTGGACGCAATCACAGCTACCGTTGAGCAATTGACTTCTAATGAGCACATCTGTTGTGAATAATTATCATAAGAAAAGCTTGGCACTAAATAACAAGTCAACAACTAACCTGGAAATAAAAGTCCATGGCATCTTTAAGATGAACATTATCAGGAAAACATTTGTTTTCTTTCATATAATATCCAATGGCGTAATTACGATCATTGGCTTCTCTTTCGGACAGGAAAGTTGCGTTGCTGAAGCCAATGTATTCACCACCAGCCATTGATTTGAAATAGTCACTGATCCAGTCAAACTTTTCAGAAGCTCTCATTCCAGGCTGTAAAAGGGAAAAGTTTAAAAAATCAAATGGAAATTAAGTTTTAAAGATAAAAGTTTCACTCAGTTTCACTCACCTCAATCAGGTAAAGAAGAAGAGAGCTAATGACGATTGCTCCAGCGTTAACCATCGGATTGTGGGGTTTATTATTATGATCGAGAACTAATTCATTAAACATTCGCCCAGAAGGTTCTTGACCAACATGACGATGCACAGTGTCAGCTCCTAATTCACTTAAAGCAATTGCATAGTTAATTGGTTTACCACAGGATTGAATAGTAAATGGTATTTGTGTGTCTCCAATTGAATATCGTTGACCATCCGTTGTACACAAAGCAACACCCCATAAATCAGGATTGTACTTGGCCAATTGAGGAATATACTGGGCAACTTTACCGCCAGTTGATGATTTACATTTCCAATAAAAGGATTCAATTTGATGGCAAAACTGTTGAAATTCTGGTATCACAAATTGATATCGAAGAGCTTTACTGATCAGTACAATGTTTTCCTTAATAACTGATCCGAACGTTTCTCTGTCCAAAGTTAAAGCTTCAAATGAACCAGATTCTTGCTTTTCCTTCCAAATGCTGTTCAATTTACTTGTTATTTCTTTCAATCTAGGGTCATTTACATGTAAACCAGTGGCTGATAAGGCCGAGAAAAATTTGTTGACACGAACCTTTCCAGAAGAGTCTGCAAACATATCAAACAACACGTCGGTTGTTTTCTTGGTCTTTCCGGTTGAGCTACGAAAGAGTTAAGAATGAAAAGAATCGAAAGTTAAGAGACAGGAGATTCTGGTTGTTACTAAAAAGACAAAACAACACAATTGTTACATTTATGCACAAATTGACACAAACACTGAAAGAGAAATGGACTAAAACGGGTAAAAATAAATTTCTCACAAATTTAGACTCTTTTAATTTGTAGAGGAATAAAAACTGAGTCCGTTCGTTTGATTTGAAAATTTCTCTGGTGGATATTTATTGAGGAAATCAAAGTCAAAGTTTAAACTTCAATCGCTTTTTACGCAGTTATTAGACCAAATTTTTTCATGAAACTCATTTACTCTGATGTGACTTTTGATGGTCAACCAGAAAATGAACATATTTTGAGTGATTGCATTTTATGTTTCCTTTAAAACAGATCAGTTCGATTTTTAGTTAAACCTGTCGCATTCTGTGGCCATAAGAGTTAGAGTGCTGAAACTTATTATTAGTTTATAAAGATGATTATTATACATCATGGTGTCATTAATTTTGCAAATTTAGAAACCTTTCTCTTGATTTTGGCCATTGATTTGAAAATTTTGAGCCTCGATATTTCGAGAATGGTCGCACCTAAAGTCATCATTCTTTGGTCAAACATTAGATTGAAGTGTGGGCTATAGCATAGCGAGGATAAATACCGAATATAATCTTGCTTTTGCTTAAGAGGAGCGTATAAATGCGTTCATTATAAGTTTTGTTTCCATAATGCATGTTATGCAGTTAAAAAGACACAATTGTATCATTTGTGCACAAATGGACACAAATGCTGAAAGAGAAACAAGCGAAAACGAACAAAAACGGGTAAAAATGAATTCCTTGCAAATTTAGACTTTGTTAATTTGTTCAGAAATGAGAACTGAGTCCTTTTATTTGATTTACGCAACTCTCCGATCGACAGTTGTCCAGAAAATCGAGTTCAAAGTTGAAACTTCGATCGCCTTTTGTGCAGTTGTGTGATTAGATTTTCTCAAGAAACTCATTTTGAAGATGTGACTTTTGGTGGTTAACCAGAATATGGACTAATTTCGTGAAATATCATTTTCTGTTTTCGGTAAAACAGATCAGTTCGATTTTTAGTTAAACCTGTCGCATTTTGTGACCGTTATAATTAGAGGAACGAAACTTGTCATCAGTGTATCAAAATTGATTGTGCACATCGTGGATTGAATAATTCTTCCGATGTATCAACAGTTCTCTTTATTTTGGCCATTGGCCTGAAAAGTTTGACCCTTGAAATTTCGAGAATGGCTGCACTTACAAGCATCACTCTTTCACCAAATATCAGATTTTATTATGGACAATAATATACTGAAATAAGGAATTATTTAAGATCCTACAAAATAAGTTACAGCATTGTATTAATTGCGTTGTCAGATTTATAAAGATAAATAGTTATTCAAAGATAAATCTTGTGAACTAGAAGAGTATTGTCTATTAAATGAATTAGCTCAGATTTTCGTGGGTATTTATTCATCCTATGTCATAGTTCATAGTACAATCTAATAATTAGTCGAAGAAAGATGATTGTAAGAGCTGCCATTCTCGAAATATCGAGGGTCAAACTTTTCAGACCAATGGCCAAAATAAAGAGAACTGTTGATACATCGGAAAAATTATTTAATCTACGATGTGCACAATCAATTTTGATACGTTAATAACAAGTTTCATTGCTCTAATTCTTACGGTCACAGAATGCGACAGGTTTAACTAAAAATCGAACTGATCTGTTTTGAAAGAAATCGAAAATGTTATTTTTCAAAATATGTACATTTTCTGGTTCATTATCAAAAGGTACATAAGCAAAATGAATTTTAGCAAAAAATCTGGTCACACAACTGTACAAATGGCGATCGAAGTTTCAACTTTGAGTCCGATTTTCTAATAAACTGTCGATCAGAGGAATTATTTGATAGCACCAATAAACTTAGTTTTTATGTCCCTACAAGTCTACCAAGTCTCAACTCTTTACTCAAATGTTCGAGCCTTTGGCAGCAGTCTTTGCATTACATTAAAAAGTTTAACCAGAAAATTGGTTTATTTACCAAGATTTAGGTTGATATGAGTTTTGTTTGTTGAATAAGTTGTTTCTCGCACATTTACAACCCAAAAATCAAGACCCAAATGCGTTAATGGCAACTTAATGAATTGAGTTAAGTTATTAATTACTAAAGGATCAAATTGGTGCATGAATGATGATTGTAAGTGATGCCATTATCGAAATATCGAGGTTAGAAGTTTTAAACAAAATGGCCAAAATTAAGAGAACTCTTGATAAATTGAAAAAAGTATTCAGTTCCTAATGTTTGCCAACAATTTTTATGGACCAATAATAAGTTTCAGTTCTCTAACTCTTATAGTCACAGAATAAGGTCAGTTCAACCTAAAATCGAACTGATCTGTTTTAAAGCAAACTCAAAATATTATTTCTAAAAATAAGTTCATTCTCTGGTTGACCATCAGAAGTCACATTAGGTAAATGAGTTTCATGAAAAAATCTGTTCAAACAACTGTAGAAAGCGCGATCGAAGTTTCAACTTTGAACCCGATTTTCTCCAAAACTATTGATCAGAGAAGTTGATAAATCGCACAAACGGACTCAGTTCTTATTTTTATACAAACCAACAGAGTTTAAATTCGAACTAAACTAATTTTTACCCGTTTTTGCCCATTTCTATTTCAGTTTTTGAGTCAATTTGTGCATAATGTAACAATTGGGTTGATTGTGTCTTGTCAGTAACAACCTAGGTTTCTCTACTTTTTAAACAGAAAACTAAATTCAACTTTTTAAGTTTCTATTCATCATTACATCTCATGATCTATTTGACTAATATTTAGACTTACCTAATGATCTCTTGATGTTCATCTTTGGATAGAGAAGCATTATTTCTATTTTTTACCTCAAATTCCTCTGAAGGCATGAAAACTCTACTCGACTGCGAACAAAAGTACCTTGAATTATGGAAATCTATTCGTCTCTTTAGATTCCTTACCAATACTGGTCTGGATTGGATTCCCAGATAGTTGGAGTGTTGACGCAATTCCGATAGTTTCCAAAAAATTGGTGGGTTTTTGTAGCTTTTGAAAAGTGCATAACCAGATTTGGATAAAGCTGACATTGATGAATCAGTGAAACCAATTACTAACGCGATTGACATCTAAAGAAATATAAGTTCAATCATATTAATCATTTTCTTCTGATTATTACAGTTTCTCTTTCCAGTAACCCAAGAATGACAAATTAATAAAAACAATCAAACTATATGCAATAATATCAAGAAAATTTATAAAGGAATGATCGAGCATGATTGATTGGCCAAAAGTCTTAAAGTAATTATGTTCAAAGGTTATCCATTTTTTCACCTTAAGCCTGAAGCGAAAGGAAATCCACAGAAAAATAACTTACCAGAGCTTTCAAAAGAAACAGTAAGATATTGAATTGGAATTATCGATGTGACCAAATTCAGTTATTGAACAAAAATGATATTGTCAATGGTAAAGCAAAACAAATGATCACCGTAGTTACCATCGAGAAGGTTCAAGTTGATATACAAAGAAGCCACGAAAAATAAGTCTACAATTAGTATCAATTTAATTGTAATTTTGAAATTTGTGACAAAAATCAAAAACACAATTAGTGATGACAATGCAAATGGAAGCTGGTAAATGGTCAAGAAATTTAAAGTAAGAATACAATATTTGCTTTTTCCCTTTTCTTTACTGACTCAACCAGAAAACCTAACACTGAAAACACCTGAAAACGCATTTAAATGATTTCTTTCTTAATTTTTATTCACATTTAACTTTTTTGGTTAATCAGTGAAGAGGTCATCAACGAATCAAATAGATCAAGGCTGATTGAAAAACAAAGACAGTTGCTGGAAACCAAAAGGACTCGCCAACAGCAAGTTACAATAACATCAACTCGCCCAAAATCTGCTCGGTAATTTAAATTTAACATTTCAATCTTGTAACCTTAATCATAATTCAACCTTTTTGTTTCAGAAGCCTGAGACCAGCCAGTAGTTTGAGTAGATCAAGTGATAAATTAGACAATAGAGATGTAAGTATTCAATTCAGATCAATATTTATTGGTTTAAATTAGGTTAGACTAAACAATTTACAAAATTTACTGAAAATGAATTTTGCTTTTCCTAGGTTACTGGAAGGATTGTCAATACAACATCTAATCAATCAGTGAACAATGAAGACGACTATGAAGACCATGAGGAAGATGAAATTGTCAAGAATCACTCTGCT
Organism: Tetranychus urticae; assembly: GCF_039701765.1. Taxonomy (NCBI): domain Eukaryota; kingdom Metazoa; phylum Arthropoda; class Arachnida; order Trombidiformes; family Tetranychidae; genus Tetranychus; species Tetranychus urticae. The sequence goes on along the minus strand of NC_142958.1, from coordinate 13,323,266 downwards.
CGACCTGGAACCCGATCCAGATCAAATAATAAACGGAACAATGTCCCTTCTCCTTCAATGTCCCCGAATGAGGTGACAGTCAAAGGACGAAACTCATCTTCATCGACTACAAATTCATCTTCGTCAGTCAGTCAAAATTCAAAGCGACAACTAGCAAATACATCAGCTGGTAGAGGTAAAAGTTTAAGCTCATCTTATGATGATTTGAAAGATGATGTGGAAACGATAAAATCTATGGATATCAATGATATTGGAACGGAATTGAATCCATTAAAGGCAATCTTGAACAGTAACGAGCTTCTTCTGTTTGCAACTCAACCCGTTTCACCATGTAAAACATATCAGTGTATAATTATGAGAGATAAAAGAGGAATCGACAGATCTTTTTATCCAACATATTATATTTACTTACAATGTAAGACATTTGATACCCAAATTATACAAACAATTAGGATTATCTTGAATCAAACCTTTCTCTTGCAAATGTTAAGGTTATCCTTACAAGCAATTTACTGTTTAATCTTAATGGTTTGGCCTAATTAGGTTTATTACTTTAGGTACTTTCAATGTAAACCTAAAATCACAACAACAGTAACCATAACGATTACAGTAAATTATTAGACTATTGTAAACAAATATTTGTTTCAAGATAACCTCATGTTTGTCATTATTTTTGGGTATAATTTCCGTATTCCAATCAACCTTCATGAATATTGTATTTACATTTTCACCTTCTCTTCCTTTATTGATTCATCTCTCATTGTTTAGCTATAATTGAAAGGCAAAATGATCATGAAAATGATCATGATGATGGTAATGGGTCCATTTCATCTCCTGGTAGCAGTGATAAAGAGTTATCTCCCACTAATTCCAAGTCTCTATCAATTAAAAACTCAACAATTAAACCTGGAGCTGAACGACGTCAAGTATTTCTTTTAGGTGGAAGACGCAGGAAAAAGAGTAAAACCTATTTAATTAGCAATGATCCATTTGATATTACTCGAGACAATTGCATTGCTAAACTTAAATCAAATGTACTTGGTACTCTTTTCAATGCAGTCAGGTTTGTCAACATTTAATTTACTAAATTAACCAAATGTAATGTTCAAATTTTTCATCTTACAGGATTTCAGGCGAAGGACAAAGATTTGAAATCTCAACAGTTGTTTATGTAAGATTTTGCTTCATTTGGGTTAACTTAATACAATGTATCTTTACTTCGCTGGCAGTTTAATTAGACAACAATTCAAATGAAAATTGAGTGAGAATCTGTATTTACTTACCTTGTCATGGAGATCTGTTCAAATTTTGTTCAGAAACAAGTTAAAATGTTAGATATTCAATGGAAACACTCAACGAAAGTTAACATTCATTTCTATTAATAATACAAAAGCTAGTGTCTTTTGACAAACTACATTTTATTATTGCCATGATGCATGAATTTAACAACTAAATATCAAAAGTAATCTTGCATATCAGTTATGAATTAGTGACTTTGTCTTTAATTAGAACACAATCAATGACATTTGTAAATTGGAAAGTCCCGCTTAAAATTAATGCTTAATCTGGTTGGTGAGTTTAGTAAAGTCCAGTAATAAAACAGTAACAACAGTCATAATGAGGTTTTTTCACGCTCTTCTTTGTGATGATGTTATATTTCAATTTTAATTGTAATTAATTAATCTTTGATGTCATCCATCTAAACCAGGAAACTAATGTCTTAGGATTCAAAGGACCGCGCAAAATGACAGTGCTTATTCCTAAAAATGACGAGGTAAGGGCAATATCAAAAAAGCTAATTTTTATAAAATCCATTGACAAACATCGGTGAACATCTTTAAATTGAATTTTCTCCTTATATTTTTGTGACAATCAAAAAGGTGTGTCCGTTTCCAAGCTCTTCGTTGATGGAACTATGGAAGGCTGATCCAGTAAATAAGTCACTCATATCGTTAAAGAATAAAACTCCAGTCTGGAATGAAGGTGAGTCTTCTATGATACCTTTTTTATAGAAAAAAATCATTTAATTTTGTATTTATCTTTCCTCTCCATTATTGTCTTCTTGTCTTTCCACATTTAAGATACTCAATCATATGTTCTTAATTTTCATGGCCGAGTAACTCAACCAAGTGTCAAAAACTTTCAACTTGTGGTTGCAAAAAAGAGTGATAGCAATGCTGATATTGATGACATAATTTACGCTGGAAATAATAGGAGTGGAGGAGATGCAATGTCACCGTCATCAAAATCATCAACACCGCCGACCTTTTTTCCAACTAATCCGGCTCCCAATTCTGGATCTGTTGGGCAACTTGATGATGACATTGCCATGCAATTCGGACGTATAAGTGACAAAGAATTTACTTGTGATGTTACATGGCCTTTATCCATTTTACAAGCTTTCTGTATCGCATTGAGTAGTTTTGATTCCAAGTTGGCCTGTGAGTGATTTGACTATGAATGAGGATGGCAACAAATCAAAGGATCCAAGAATATCAGTCCGTATGGAAGATAAAATGAAAGCATTTTCATTGCTTGCCGATGAATGTAGATCAAAATTAGCTCGATCCGTTTCTATGTTGTAAATCTTGTAACATCATCCCTTCATTATCAAATTACTTTCCCTTATCAGGATAATAATTGGGGATATTGAAACACATAACCAAGCAAAATAAGTCGTAATGAAAGTGTACGATAAATTAATGTTATCCTTTGCTAAGTTTCTGGAACGAGAAATTATATTTTATCAGTTTTATTCATTTAAAATTTAATTTAAATGAGAACGTGTATTTTGCTTTATCATATTTTCCTAATTGGATTACAATGAACATGTATTTTAATTTACAATCGTTGAGATCGAAAATGTGAAGAGGAAATAAAATGGTAAATGAAAATAAAAGATAATTTTTATGTGACAAAAATTGATAAACCTTGAGATTTTAGATTTAAATCATAAATAGATATTTATAATTCAATGAATCATTGACAGTGATACAGTTTAATGCAATTTAGGTCTCGAAGAGCTAAACCAACTGATGAAATGATAAAATTGAAATGTCAGACAACAAGTAAAAAGGTGACAATATCTTATAAATCTTGTTTATCATTTGAGTGATCATTCGTTGTTGGTGTTGTTTCCGATGATGGTGATGAAGTTGGATCAATGGTTTCACGATCTTTCTTATTTTGTTTCAATCTTTGTAACTTAATTCGAGACAATACTTCGTAGGCTTGTTGGACTTCAATAAATTTCTCCTGAGCTTCAGACTTAGCAATTGGATCTTTATGACGATCAGGATGCCACTCACGAGCCAATTTTCGGTAGGCAGCAGTAATCTCATCTTGGGATGCCTTTTGTGTAACATTGAGTACATTCAAAGCATTGGCCTCTCCTTGCGGGTCAAAAGCTTTTATAATCTCTTCTTTCAAACCTTTCCAGCCATGTACCTTATAGAAACTCCAAAGGTCAGCTAAAGTTCGACGGAAATCAACAAAAGCAGGGGACCGCCAGAAGTTAACAGCAGCATCTCTACACTTGATGGTTTCTTCTTTCATTTCTTCTCCATGTTTCTCCACAATTGAACAATTGAAGTAAAACCATGATGCATATAGAGACAGATACAATAAACCAGCTACTGTCAAGATTATTATTCTTTTTCCTAATGGCTGTCTTCTTGGATAAGTGCGACGCCAACGTTTTGAAAATTTAGAGAAACATATTGAAGCACTTAATGATGTCCAGAAAACTGAATGGGAACCAAAAAATATGTACAATGGAGAGGTGAGATAGGCGCCAATCAAGGGTGGCAAAATACTGCCCCGATGTCTTCCAACATTACCAACCAAGTGAATACCTAGATCAACAAAAATAAATCAAATTGTAAATATTGGGTGAAATATCATGCGTATTTTAAAGCTGATTGAAGCTGGTTTTCACATAAGGGTGATCTGTAGTTTATCAAGGTAATCTTGATAGTGTTGTTAAAACTTTAACCAGTGAATCATATATATTCAACTGTATGGTGTTTATATTGTTTGATGAGTTCAACGGGAAGTCATTAACATTATCAAATAAATGAAAGTCTTGATTACACTAGTTGATACACATTCAATATCGTAATGATGATGTGTACATTGAAACCAATGAATAAAATTATACAATTACACTTACCTAGCGAACAAGCTAATGGAGCTATTGCAGCATAAACATATAACAATAGAGTTTCATTGTCAGCGAAAAATTCATAGGGAACTGCACTAATGGCCAGATAGCCTAAAATATCAGCAACAATAATTTTACCACAGTGACGAATGATACCGCTTCCAGGTTTATCTTGAATTTTCATAGAGCGAGTTAACTTTTTCATGTAATCTCTGTCTTCATTATAATCAGCCACATATTCAGGTATCCTCCATAAATCTCTGATCCAAGACATACCAAAGTAGCCGCCAAAAGTTAACCAATAGATAAAACCATGTCGGTCTCGGTGAAGGTAAAAGTGGTGTAAACCTGAAAAATACCAAAAAAAGCAAAGCAAAAGATGTTTCAAATAGGATAACACAAGGATTAAGCAACTTACCAAATACTCCACCAATTAACCATAACAAATAAGTGACCGTCAAGCTCTTGGCCATTTTAACAATTGTATTAGATGACTTTAAATAAGCCTAAAGCTATTTACAACACTAACTAATCAAAATATCTATATTTGTCACATGAAATTTTAAATAACAATTGAAAATAATGAAATACTAGAGTTTCATTTTGAATGGTAAAGGAGTCAAAAGTGAACTGACATATGATTCAAGCCGGTTTGAAAGTTGTTGTTACACTCGGTTTGTTACTGGTAAATCTGGTTAAAAGAAAGGAAAAGATAAAAGTTACTTTCTCTCTTCAAATTATGCTGAGGGTTAAATGATGATGTTACCAGGTTACATGTTTTAATTTTTAACACAACTAGCTGTTAACTATTTGTTTAACCAACATGTGTAACAGTATTTGAGACCTTTTTGATTGTAAATTAAATCATCTCAAGTCAGTAAATTGTAAAAATGAGACAAAATTAAATATTCGCTTTTCTTTACACCAATTTATTTAGCTTTGCCAATAGCAAAGGTATAAAATTGACATTCTTAAATAATTGATTGAGTTCTGTAAATATTTAGCTCTACAATTGTCTTCTATGTTGGTAAATTGATTAGATTACATTGAGGACAATGACCAGGATAATTATTACTGCATCAATTAAGTTACTCAATTGAAGAGAATCAAATTAATCACATGAATTACTCTTCAATCAATAATCACAATTAGATGTCTGCCTTCAACACATCAAAAGGATAGCATCTTAATTTCAATATCAAACCTATTAATAATTTAAGTTGTATTATATTGGATTTGAATTTGATGCTTTCAAATTTCCACTTGAAATTATCAAAAACCTTAATGGTCGTTAGTCAAGTAATCATTTGATTAAAAATAAAACTTCTTACTAATAATAACAAATATCAAAAGTATCGTAGACATGAGTCGCAATAGCCATTGAAATGAACAAATAAATCAATCCTTGAAGATTAAACTTAATTATAAAATTATTTTAAATTGTAAGCAAAGACCAAAACACTTGAATAATGTCTCTTAACAAAATTGCCGTCAACAATTAGCTGAATGAAAACAACTGAGTTCACAATCAAAGATAATCATATTCATAAACTCAATATTGAATCCAAGTTGAAAAATAAGACAAATATTCAAAATTAAACATAGATTCCACTATTAAAGACAAATTTATTTGACTAATTATGACTGAAGTGAAAGTAAAGGTAAATTAAAAACAATTATATCTACAATTTAGTAATCAACTGGACTAAAGTTATCTGTCGATACTTTTAGGCAGCTGATTAGCCCGACTAATCATTTTGTAGATTATTAGGTTTACACTTAACAACAAAGGCTTTTGGATCAATCTTTATTGTTACGATTACAATGTTTCATTGATTTGGTTGAGATCAGGTCTAAACGTGTGATTTAATCACCAATTTCACCTTTAATTGAACAATTAGCATCAACATGTAATCACAAAAAGCCAATCAACAAGTGCAACTGTTTTCACTGAAGCACTCTCAACGAGCTGCTATAACATTGTTTTTCATCAAAATCGTATATCTTCATTATATAATTTTGATTAAGATTTTGATCAATGATTATCTTAAGATTGGTAAATATCAATTGTTAAAAGTGTAAAAAAATGTATGAATGGTGATTGTTTCAGCCAAACAATTGCCTAGACATGATCATCATATCGACCAATGCACTGTCTCGCTCCTCATTGATCAAGATTGTTCAATTGGTAGTCTATTTTGATGATGAATATGCAGCAATTTGAATAATCTAATTGTCTAGATAAGTTGATCAGTAATCTAAAAATCCTGACAACCTTGATTAAGACGATGATTTGACTTGCATATTTACCATTCACTTTGTTTTGCAATGTTATTAATAATAGACCAGGCAAACCAACCCATTTACACTCAAATGATCAGTGATCACACCTTCTTAATTGATTAAATTTAATTTTTCTCCTCCTTCACCAAAGCTGATCCATTAAATCGACTCGTTCATGATGGCAAAAGCGGAATTGATTAACAAACAGTAACATTGATTGTTGAACAGATTTACCAAATTCAACCTCCAATTTTAGTCAATTCAATGTTACTTTATGGAAGCCACTTTATTTAGTCTAATTGTTGACGGATTTTTCCCTACTTTAAGTCACATCTTTTTTAATTCCTTATTTAATTAACCTTATTTTGATCTGTTTAACCTTTTCTTTGGTTAATTAGTCAATGTTCAGTTCATCCATTGGACTTTTTTATCCTGTCCAGTGATCTACTTTTTTATAATTGTTCATCTTATTACAAAATTTGTTGAATTATCTGATTGGAAGCTTCAGATATTTATTTTAAACAAAAATCTCAACATGGCAAATTGTCCACAAGATCGATCACCTTCGCTAGTCAATGAACAGTTGACTTGTTCATCAACGTCGGTAACTTCAGATATGAAGGATATAAACTTCAAAAAAGATTCAGATTTTGGTGATACTTCATTGGAAGAAAGTATCAGCAATAACGATAATTCAGTTAATTTAAATAGTGCACGAGACTCTTACTGGGGCTGGGTCATAGTCTTTGCCTCTTTTATGTGCAATGTAATTGTTGATGGAATCATCTTTTGTTTTGGTGTAATTATGCTTGAAATATCCAAAGATTTTAAGCAACCTAAAGGAACCACTGCTTGGATTGGGTCATTACAAGCTGGATTTTACCTATTTGTTGGTAAGTAATTTATTTTAATTTTCAATTTATCATTTTATAATTTGATAGCAATGTGGTCACTTGTTGAATCTCAATTAGCATACTTTCCCCTATTGTTTTGAGCGCAAAATTATCCTTTTGTTTTTAATGAAATTACTGTTTACTCCAATTTACATAACGATTTCAATCTTTAAGAATTTTTCATGTTAATATTGTTCTTCCTTAAAATTTGTTTATTTTATCAACAAGATGTTTAATGTAAATCTGATATTTTTTTCTAAAGTAATCAAGCAATTCGATATGTATATTGTTTTCACCTTTTCCAGGTCCCTTGGTATCGACGTTGGCAAACCATTATGGCTGTCGAGTTGTAACCATAATTGGTAGTTTAATTGCTTCACTCGGATTTATAATTTCCTACTTTGCAACAAGTGTTCTATGGCTATGTTTATCCTATGGTGCTCTTGCTGGTAATTATTTTAATTTCACGTGGACATAATCTCAATTGTCTGAGTCAGAATTGGGAAAAGCAAAAATGTAACATCAATTTTCGCTCATTTTCTATACAGGAATCGGTCTTGGATTCATCTATCTTCCAGCAATTGTAATGGTTGGACACTATTTTGAGCGCCGAAGAGCATTTGCAACTGGAATAGCTGTTTGTGGATCAGGTGTTGGAGCTTTTCTTATGGCACCAATAATTCAATATTTAAATGATACTTACCATTGGAGAGGCTGTGTTTTAATTTTAGCTGGAATTGTTCTCAACTGTGCAGTTTTTGGTTTTTTATTCCGCCCATTGCCAAGTGATGAAACTTCCTCATCGTCTGGCGATCAAGAATCAGATGGTTCTGGTAAACCACTTTTAGGGCATTCAAAAAAAAGTTGGCTTCTTGACGATAGTGATGAAGAAGGTGTGGATTTAATGGAAAGTAGTCGCCAAGCCACCGATTATTCATCTCAAGACCAACAGCAAAAGGATCCACAATCGCACCGATACAAAAAGAATCGCCGTTATACATTTAGCGAAGGAAGTTCAGTTGTTCATAAATCTATTGACGATAAAACTAATCATCCTCATCGTAATCGCTATGTTCGAACTCCTATTCCTCATCGCCACAATTATCAACATCTCCCTTCCCATCACCAGCACCATCGGCCAAGAGCTCATTCATTTGGCATCAATTATGTCTTTCAAAATGAGATCCTATATTCAACTTTAAGCTTACAGGAATTCAAGGCTAGCGTAAAACGTCCACTGGCTGCATCTTTTACCCGAGAACAACAAACATTACCATCTTCATCTCAACATCGGCGGCAATCAGTTATTGAAGAGGCAACTTCATGTGTTAAGTTATTAGACTTATCATTACTTCTGAGTCCTTCTTTTCTTCTTCTCGGTATCAGCGGTTTCTTAACATTGTCTGGTTTCTTCATTCCTTTCATGTACATTGTTGATCGTTCAATTCAAATAGGTATGTTAAAATTAAGTAATCATAATCCCATCCTTCACCATTACCTAAAGTAATATGATAAAAAAACAGATTCAGATTATAATGATCATATGCTTTGGGTTATAACTTATAAGTTATAAGTTATAACATAGAATACAAAAAATATCGTAACAAACCAACTAACCGACGCTTCAGGATCATGGTTAATCAACCAAATCACGTGTTATTAAACTAAATCATTAAGCATTTTCAAGTGTTTCATATGACAAAAAAATGCCAATTGAAAAACCACTTTGCAATTCCATTATCAATTGGGCAACTAAGGAATTGATATTCTTAGATTCTGTTCTGTTAGATTACTTTTCCTTTCATTCTTCACTCTCATCACTGATAATTCAACTTGCTAATTTATGTTAATCAAAATTATAATGAGGAAAACCCTTTTATATTTAAAATAAAACAAAATTACAGTTTTGAGTCTCTAGACTGTTGAGATTCTCAATTCTTCTGAATCTCAATCGTTAGCTTATTCTTACGTACTGTTATTTTGATGAATCGCATTTATTGCATCTAACATCGACCTGATCATCATTTTTTTCTCATTGCTCTTTGCAATTTACCTTGATTCAGCATTTGCAATTTCTTGATAATTTAAGATTTGATTTTTAGCGGAAATCATTGACTTGAATCCCATTTTGTCTTATCCTTATTAAGCTAATCTAATTATATCACCTGCAACGAAAAATTGATTATTACTCTGTTTCTTGTTCACCTCCAAATTATATCCAACAAAAATTATCATTACATGTGTAATTATGAGGTTAAGAGGAAAGTTATAAAGGTCTTTACTTACACAATCAAAAAAATATGTGATGATTGGAAATATTTAATTAACAACTCACCTCAAGTACATTTAGATTATTGCTTTACTCCTTGATCGTCTAATTAATTTTCTCAAATTATTGTTTCCAAATTGACACTTCATCAGGTTTCAAGATATTTCATATCTTTATCCCAAATCAGTTGTCTTCTCGCCTGATTTAATCATAAGAGGAGAACCCTGATATATCTGCTAAGAAACTCTTATTATTTACTTGGGGTTTAGCGAAATTGATGAGTAAGCTTTAAATTGTTCAATCATTCTTGATTTGTTAATGCATAAGCTGTTTGATTCGCTTTTAATCACCATCATCATAATAATGGGTTTGTTTCTTTTTTGCCAAACTAGATGAAAATTATCAACTTAATCATATCCCACAAAAAACTAGTCAACAACCACTCGATTAAATATACATTTTGTCTCATGTATTTTTTATGGAGTAATTTTACCTTGTATTTTCCTCATGATCAAAGTACAAACTTGAAGCAACAATTTAACACAAGTGTTGAGATTTTCACCCGAAAAATGTTAACAAGTATCAATTGTTTCAACAATTTCTCAACATTTCTTAACATGTCTGTTGAGCTAATTTTGCATAAATTTACTCTATCAACCCAATTCTTGATTGTTTTTGCATTACAATTTCAACTGATTTTTTTTTCATTCTTCCGCCAGGAACTACTCCAGAGAAAGGAGCACTTCTTTTATCAATAATTGGAATCACAAACACTGTTGGTCGAGTCTTCTGTGGCTGGATTTCCGATAGTCCTAAGGTTCGACCTCTGATCATCAATAATATTGCCTTGGTCATCGGAGGATTGGTCACAGCACTTTCTCCTTTAATTTGCAATACATTCACTAGTCTCATTGTATACTGTTCATTATTTGGCTTTTCAATTGGTAATTAATCAAGTACAATTTACATAGCTAAAAATGGAGTTGCATTCAAGTTTTAAATCAAATCAGGGTCATCATTATGAAAATAATTCATCAAAATGTGAAAGCCATTAGGAGCTTTTATTACATTATCAGTTTTCTCACGTTTTAATAGTAATATTTAAGGGTTGACTGATCAATTGTGAATTCATATGTTGAAGATGTAAAACAATTATTGATTAATGAGGAGATTAATTGATTTGTATATCCTCGAATGCATCTCGATTGAAAAATTTTGCTAAAAATACCTAAATTCAATCTTGCTCTTAACTGTTTTTCATTCATAGTGTATTAATATTTCACTATTTACATTGTTGTCATCTTTAACTAATTTATTTTTTTTTAATTTCTCAATTAGCTTGTTTTGTTGCTCTTCGATCTGTAATTACTGTTGAATTATTAGGACTGGAAAGATTGACAAGTGCATTCGGCTTATTGTTACTTCCTCAAGGAATCGCAACTATCATTGGTGGCCCAATTGCTGGTTCGTATTCTTGATCTATCTCAATCGACCCAAGTCAATAAAATTAATAAATAATAATTCATTAGTTTGTTTGCAAAATATTGTATAATCATAATTTTTAATGCATCTTGATTTTTCTTGTTAATTTTTAGGCTGGTTTTTTGACATTACAAATTCATACAATGCATCATTTTACTTGGCTGGGTCAGTTATTACGATCTCCGGAATTATGTGTTTTCCTCTTGGACTCATCTCAAAATGGGAAAAATCTCGATCACAATTAACCCCTGTAAGCCAATGTTGAAAGGAATCCATTTCATTTAGAACCAAGTTCAAATTAATTTTAGTCCATCTAAAGCGTAATTAGCTTATTTTTAACATTTTTTTATTTATTTATAATAAATATGCTCTATTAAATATAAATTTATCCAAATTATGCAAGTTTATTCACACAATCAAATGTACTTTATTGTCATTTTTTCATTTTTAAATTAAACCAACTTCAGTAACAACAATGATTATATTCATAAATTCATACAAAATAGCTAAACATTTCTATAGCTGATTCAGTTTTAACAAATCTGGTTCGCATGTGTTAATCAATCAATAATTACTTCATTTATTAATTTAAGTTACAAGGAAAAACTTGATTAAATTATTTTTCCCATTATCTTTCATAACCGATAGATAGAGCCATTGATGATGTACATGCTCTCTTTGATCACGTGACTAGAGTCACAAGCGTTAGCAACTGACAACAGAAAGCCTAGAAACGAATCCAAGTCCAAGTCTGAGACTCGGATTTGCTCAACTCTAATCGTCACCTATTAAACTGGATAACTGACAATATCACATCATCAAATCATCAGATCTCAACTAATTTATATACATTTGCAAATGATTCACTCTTAATTGTGATATTTCCCTTACCTCTTTTGTTAACCGTGGTTCACACAATCAAGTAAGCTATGGAGGATTTTCTCATCAAATGTCGCTTCAATTTAAAGAGATTGGTAAGTATCTTTATTAAAATTGATTCTATTCATTTTATTTTTTTCTCTCTCTCTACCTCTATTCCATCAATTTCATTGTCAATTAAAATAACGACTACTTGTTATGTTTCATTTCAGTTGGAAAATAAACAATTTAAACATGTTCACTTGGTAATTGGTAATGAATCATGCGATCTTGATTCATGTGTATCTTCTTTGGTCTATTCTTATCTTTTATATGTAAGTGCACATTTATATTTTGACAACCTTTATAGATTTTATATTCAAAACATTAATGACTCATTTAAATCTGCTCTTATTTAACTTTTTACTCCTCTTGTTAAACAGATATCTAAATACTCGTCAAGCAAAGATCAGGTTACATTACCAGTATTAAATATCAACAGAGATCGTTTATTTTTGAAAAGCGAAGTCGCATTCTGGCTGGAAGAGACACTGCAAATTAAATTTGAATCGGTTTTGTGTAAAGATGAAGTTAACCTATTACGAATTCGAGAAAGTGAGTTAAATCTATTTATCTTTCAATCATTGCTGGGATTTAAACTCAATGATACTGTTTATCGTTTATCCAATTTATTTATAGAGATTTCTATGATTTTCCCTATTCGTAAATAACGATCTTTTCGTTACGACCGAACTCAAAAATTGATTTTCTGCCTATCTCTAATCAAAGATTGGTTGCTAATGATCACTCACTAAGTTTAAACAAACAATTATTACCAACCAGTTAACTAAACAAGAAGCAGAAAATCCGGTTATATGCTGAATAAACATCCGAGATTGTTTCGTTTTAGATTTAGATTTATGTTTACTATGAAAGTTAAGGGAGGAAATCAGTTTGTCGGCTTCTAAAAGAGTTTTCCCGTTTAATAAAATTTCCTTGTTTCTATTCCTCCATTTACAGATGTCGAACAGATATCTTTTACAATTGTTGATCACAATGAAGATCGAGAAATGGAAAATTTTGGTGAAATTGTTGAAATAATCGATCATCACAAAGTTTTGAATCCAAGTCATCAGATTGGAACTCAGTGTGAAATAGATTTAGATGTTGGTTCATGCTGCACTCTGATTGCTCGTCGATATCTAGATTATTGTGAAACTCAAAAAGTTAATCCTGACGTCCAAATTGCTTTAATGTTATATGGGACTATTATTTTAGGTAAATACCTTTGTTGATTATTACCCTATTAATCTAAAAATATCTTCATATATTTTTTTCAGATACTGTTTGTTTCTCCGAATCCGCTCATCGTTTCAGTCAGCTAGATATCAATATTGCCAAACGTTTAAAAAATGTTATTGGCTCTGAAATGTTGACTGATCAAGAAATTTATTCACAATTAATAACCGCAATAGGCAAAGCCTCGTCCATGCTTGGCCTTACGGATCTCTTAACCAAAGATTTGAAAATCATCGATGGAATTGGTGGGAAAAAAGTAGCCCTTTCTTCACTTTGCAATATTCATCTGAAAGAAACTCTCAGCAAGCCAGATATTTCAGCTCAACTGGGTCAATATTGTCGAGCAAACAACTGTCTTGGGAGTATTTTGTTAGCCATCAGGAACGAAAATCCAAATAACGTTGAAAGAGATCTTGCCATTTATTTTTCTTTAGAAGATTTATTGCGAAAGGTATGCGTTATAGTCACCATCTTACCTTTAATTTTACCTTTGTTCTGAACTCATTCCATCTATACACTTACTTCCATTTTTTTTATATTGATCGATTTACAAGGTTGCCAGTATTTTCCTTTTAGATTATAAAATCATGAACCTTATTTTTAAGGGACACCTTTTTCTTATTTCAAACTCCTCTCCTATGATTGATACTTCATTGCTTCTTCATCAATATTTTTTTTTATTCCTTGACAGTAATCTTATTTTTGATGGGCTACTGAAATTGCCAGTCGTTTCTGTGTTCGTTTTATAATACAAAATCTCTGCTTCTTTTCTCATTCTCCTCTTCCTCCAAATCTAATTGTGTTCAAAGTGTAATATTATTTTTCATGAATTATTTTTGTAATCATTTGTGATGTTTTCAGTCCTCCTCTCATCATCGCCATCGTTCTCCGTTTCTTGCAACTCTGTTGATTGTTAACTTTTCTCTATTATTATCATTCGATGCAATAGCTAAGCCCTCAGAACAAATCTGGAACTGGTTGTTACACTCCTTGTCTCACTTCACTTTTTTGTAACCATTACTTTTTTTAAACTCAAGTTCACTCTTTAATGGTTCACTATTACACTGCTGAGTCACGATTTCACGATGATGATTTAACTAAATAATAAGAGTATTATCATCTTTCATTAGACTTGATTTTAACTTTTAAAATGAGCATGTTAGCTATTCACTGTTACCATAGAATCGAATAGTTTGCCTACTTGAGATCGATTTTCTTTCCAAAAAGAGAAGTTAAAGAAGAAGAGAAAAAAAACGAAAATTTAAATTAGAATTGCTATTTTGTTCCAGTTTAATTTGATTATCATTACCATCCAACATCATCTTAAATCATGCTTAAGTATTGTCTGTCCATTTTTGTAAATCTCATAATTCAATCATCATTGAGTTCACACCTTTTCTCATTCTCATTTAGGTATTTATTCAATTTACAATCATAATTATGTTGCAGCATGAAGATGCATCTTTTTGTTCCGCTTTTCATTTCAGTAATGAGCATCAACTACAGTCATTTAAGTCATCATCTTTTACCTTCTGTAGACCTGGAAAAGCATAAATAAAGCAAAGGGGTGACACATCAAAGGAGCAAAGAGAAGCAAATTACAGTAAAGAAAGAGAGACCAAAAAAGATTGGGGAGTTACCGAGAGAAACGAGAAAAAAAACAAAGCTCATATTTTTGCATGTTATTGCATTAATATTGCTAAACTTATCATCACACTGATGATCACCATGAGCCCAGTATTCAACGGAAAGCATTTCAGATACAATTGCTAATATAAACTCCCCTTGCCTCTCAGTTATTCATTTAATCTTTCATTCAATTCTCTCCATTTGTCAACTGTATCATTCACATTATCTTTGCTATTGTCAATAGGATGAGAAACCTTAAAACTTCAATTCTCTTCTACTTATAAGTCAGCAATTGTGAGGAGCAAAAAAAATGTGAAAAAGGCAATCTTTTTTCATATCTTTTTCACTCAATTATGACCAGAATGATTTCAATGATATGGTCATCTTCATTGGTTTGCTCTCATTTCGTTAATTTCATTCTCTTCTCATCATTTTTTCATTCAAACTCCCCTCATTAGGTCTTTTTTATCTGCATAGAGTCACCATAATTACCGTTGTTAAGCCTTTTAGTCTACATTAATTGCACAATTATTATCTTCACAACCTGCCTTTGCAGTTAGGGACTTCATTCACCCTGTTCATGTTTTGCTGAAAAAAAGAAAAGAAAAAATCTTTCTCTTTTCTTTTCTCTCTTAATCCTTACATATTTATTTTTTCAAAACTAACTCAACAACTTTTTCATTTATCAACTCCTTAGGCCACTTACTACCTCATTGCATATGCTTGTGTAATTTGTCGCAGCTCTTCCTTTCTCTTCCCATCTTCATATTAACACCAAATAACTCAAATGATTTCACCAAACAACGTTTCACTAAAACTACTTAATCACTGACATTACTTTTAAATGTTGAACTAGATATTAGAAGTCTCAAAATTCATTGTTTCAACCGATCATTTTGACAGTAACAAGTGCATTAACATCAATTTAATAATTAGAGTACATTTACTTATGCAAAAAATGGAGTTGCAGGAACATTATTAGCAATGTTGATTCTTTAACTTTTTCATTATTTTTCATCGTAAATATGTTCTATTATTTAACTTGAGAGCTGAAGTCCATTAACCTTTTAATATTAAACTTATTTAAGCCGGTGTTTTATGATTTTCTTACTTCCAATCTTATCTTACATTATCACGGACTCAGAAAAGTCCAATATGAAATCAAGTTGGTCTATATTTTATTTTACGCCAGTTTATACGTACAACCAATTTATTTACGCATTGTTAAGATATTTACTCATTTTTTCCGTTTCATCCTTTTTTCCCTTTTTTCCTTCATTATATCATGTCCTTTATAATTTAACTCACCATAAGTTTTGTTTCTTTTTCCACTATTTCAGGTTTGTAATCAACTAGAGAGTTCCGCTTGTGCCCTTGATTTGGAATTATTGTTTGAAAAGGAGAATCTCAAAGTTTACAAGCAAAATAATGTTAAAGCATCAAGAAAAGCCATTCTACCCATGATTGCCCAAATAATGTCAAATGAGCGAGCTGCCTTGGAGAGTCAACGAGGTACATGCTGATTTTTATCAATTTCACATAAAATTGTTTCTTTTTTTCTCACTAACTGTTCTTAGCAATGTATTTGAATGAAAAAAGAATACTAATTTCTTTATCTTTTTAATCTTTTTCTCTCCATCTCTTTTTTTTGATATTATCATTAGCTCATTATGGTTCAAATAAGAAAGCTTCTGAAGATAATGATCCACTTAGATCAAAAGTATCAACAGCTGATGTTGACCCTGACTTTGTGCTTAATTACAAGCCAGAGACAATTGATTTTCCAGAATCTCCGCGAGATTATATTAATGAATCAGCCACTGCGGTAAGATTTATATTCAACCTGCTGTCGATTTTTTTATCACTTTTACCTTTATATTTTTTTTTGTCTTGGTGTTTATCTTTTTCACGTTTCTCTCTTTTTCCATCTCACAACTATTTTATGTATTATTTCATTTCCATCTATCATCCCCCACTCTTGTCTTATCCAGGCTAATCAGTTCACCAACCCAACAATCAACACAGTTAAACCCACCCAATGACTCTTAAACTTTCATTTTCCTTTATCATTAACTGTTTTCTTTTCTACTCAGCATTGTCTAATCCAATTTTTATTCTCTATTTTTCTTGATTCACTTTTCACCCCTGTTTTTCCGGTAAAACAGATAGAAAATCCTGTTGAAATATTTACCAATAATACTAGAAGTAAAGGTAAGAATCATTCAAATCCATCATCACGTACTGTCAACAGTTCCGAAATGGCTGATCAAAGTGATCCTGGTTCGGTAAAGGACGGCAATAACATCAAATCTTCAATACAAACCTCAACACAGTCTCAATCTGGATCTATGTACAACTCAACCCAACAACAACAATCTCAACCTCAATTAGATTCTATGAATGTTTATGGTTCTTATATTGATGATTCTTATGTCGGAGATTTTTCCGGTGAAGTGACTAATCCAGATGTAATGATTGAAGAAACCCCTCAGGATCCAATTTACTGGGAAAATCAATCTAAATTAGTGGACGGTGTTCTTGAATTCAGTTTTGACTCTTTCGGACCTGAATCAATGCTTTTTCCTAGAAATGGGGAAAATCGTGAAGGTGAAGATAACAGTAAATCGCTTTTGGGAAGCTCAGTTAAAGACAGTGATAATGACTTGATGTCAATTACAACTGCCAGTGAACGAACTGATGTTTCCTTTGATCAGTTTACAGTTAATTCAAGTGATCATAACGAGAGTGAAACCGGGGGAACATCTCTCATTAAAAATCAAATATCACCGCCATCAACAACGCCTCAGCCTGTTGAGTTTTTAAAGCGTAACACATCATTAACTCAAAGTCAACGACGAAAGATTCGTCCTAAAATTGATATTCAAGAAATTTTCAACAGCTCAGATGAAACAAATGCTCACGATGATGACCAAACAGTAAACGATTTAATTGAAAATGAAACCTCAAAGGAAGATGGTGATGATTTTAACGATACTAAAGAAAGTAATGATGTTGGTTCAAAATTTGACGAAAACAGTACTTCTTCACAATCTAATTACATTACCAAAGAAGACACCTTTTTTAATGATAATAATTACCTAGAATCACCTGTATCCACAAAAGAAGAATTGGAAGGTACTTCATATGATTCCCCAAAGCAAGCAATTTTCGTTAAATAGCTGCTTCACCTTGCTTTTTGTTGCTCATTTTACTAACCATTTGCAATCTTTGTCTTTCTCGCTCTTTCACAAATCTGTTTAAATTTAACAACATCACCATTTAATCATCAATATCCTTAATGTGCATCTGTCTCAATTTCACGGGGCTTCGTTTTCATGGGTTTCCTCAAATGTCTTGTCACTTCACTGTCCACATTCCTCCGTCTATCAACTAACACACTAAAAAACCACAAACACTTAATTGCTTATTTGTTAAAAACATAGTTAATTATTTGACTAATGAAATTTTCTCTGATTCTTTTTTCATCTTTTTTTAGATACATTACAAAAGCAAGGATCATTAGCCAAGAAAAAGATACTGGTTAACAAAGAACTTTTATCGAATGATGACATGATAAGTATGTGCTTCAATTGGAAACCTTTCACCTAATCAGCTTCTTGAAATGAAACTAAAAAAATTCAAACTTTAACCATTAACTATTTCATTTTATTCCCTCATTTGCAATTAGTTGATTTTCCACATACACAACAAGAAGAAAATCGAGTTCCTGAGTTATCTGCTCAAGAAGAAATGAATGAAACCAGAAGTTGGCGGGAATCATGTCCAATTGGAGACAAGGGAGAAGTAAAAAAGATTGACCTTAAAGTTATCGAACCTTATAAGAAAGTTCTATCTCACGGAGGTTACTATCATCATTACAATTCTGCTCAACTAAACAAAAATAATACAACTCCAGGTATAACATTTTTCATCAACAACCTAGAAAATTGATTTCTCAATGATCATGTTATTAATTTTACATTTAACTCTGATTAGGTCCTGGTCCTGCAATTATCATTTTCTCAGCCTGTTATCTTCCAGACAGATCCAGGAAGGATTATGGCTATGTTATGGATAATTTGTTCATGTAATTGTTTTTTCTTCTGATGAAATTTCGCTCAAAATTTAATCTTGTTTTTCGATTATTTACATTTTCTTTTAGGTACGTCCTAACAACACTTCATGAATTGGTAGCCGATGATTACATCCTTATTTATTTTCACAATGCTGGATGTGCCGGAGTTTCAAGCAATAATATGCCTACCTTTAGCTGGTTAAAGCGTTGTTATACAATGATTGATAAAAGATTGAGGAAAAATTTGAAATCTCTTTTTCTGGTTCATCCCACTTTTTGGTTGAAAACTTTTGTAATTATGACAAAACCTTTCATAAGGTATGTCAAATTTTTTGGTGTTTAATTTTTCCAAATTTAAATCGTAACAAATTATTTTATTGATTATTTTTATTCTAATCTTTTGTAGCTCTAAATTTTCAAAAAAACTTAAATTCGTGAGCACACTTGCCGAGCTCAATGATCTTGTGCCCATTGAAAGTACAGTAATTCCTCCTCCAGTTAAACAGTAAGTAAATATTCTTGACTCTTGATTGTTTTATATGTAAATACAAATTGCTAATGAACATCCTTTCATTAATTTCTTTAACACGTTCCGATTTCATCGTCTTTTCAAATCCAATATCTCATCCTCGCTTAACACGATGACGCTTCTAATGCCCACCGCTTAACATTGCATTAACCTAACCTTTCAACTAACAACACACCATCAGATATGATGAAGTGGCCTCTAACCTTGATAAATGATTAATCTTATCGATCTAATCATATCCTTTGGAAGACACACACTGTGGTACTTTGACTTCTCTTCCTTATTATCATGATGGTTAACTAAACTGAAGAAAAATACTGAAGAGAAGAAAAATGACCAGCAACAATTAATGTCTAATTAATCGAATAAAATTATACAATAAAATCATTAACAATAACTAATTTCCTTGCCTCTGCTGCTACCGCTACTGCTAACTTGAACAGTTATAAATACATCTAACAATTAACGAATTATTTATAAAAAAAACTTGAAATAATATTTATTGATATCAATAGATATTTTCTATTAATATCAACCTATCGATCACAAAAAATCTGATTAGTAACAATTTATAATTTACAATAAAGTTCACTTGCTTCTCTGCTAATTAACTAAACAAATATATTTACACACCAATAAATTAGGGTTGAATTTGAACGGATCATTCGCCAGAAAAAGAAGGAATCTTCAAGGCGCTGATTGGTCTCTCTATCAACACATCTTGGTACCCTCAATCGGCTCCATCATCATTTTTTGCGTCTAAATCCTTTTTTTGTTAAATACTCTTCTTTACCTCTGTGATAAAATTAACCCTGTTTCCCCTTTACAACCCTTTTTTCCTTCTCCAAGAAATATATATAGTTCTTGACCACCCTTATTATTGATATTATTATTATTATAATTAGAGATGTTGAAAAATTATTTTATTTATACCTACCTTTTGGCCTATTATTGCTGGCTGGGTTTCGCAAGTGCAAACACCATTATAAATACAATTATACCTGCGATCACATTTAAAGCCATTTCCAATCACAATGTTAATTGTAAACAAGTTTACAAAGATATCTCTTTTCCCTGTATACAATAATTGTGAATTAGTAAAAGCTAATTTAAACCGTATCACATTTTCAATTAATTTTTCAATTCATCATTTGGGTTAAAGTGTTCCTTCAATACACAATGAACCTAAAATGACATTTACAAATCATCAATAATGTCTTGTCCATTCATCTGAGTTTTCATCGACCCAATTGATTGTTATTCATTTCTTGGTCAAACCAATCGTAATCTTCAATGACAACTCTACTATTTGAAAACATTTGAATCCTGGTTCATCAGACGAGTACGCTAAGGATGCAATTGAACGTTATTGATGGATCTGCTAAATTATTCACTTCTCAAAGGTAATTTTAACATTTATTTGTAAATTAAACGCAGATATTAATTTTAATTTTTTTTCTTTCCTAAACAGGAGAACGCCATCGAGGTACAATTTAACCAAATTAGCATCGGATAATTTCTTCTTAAAGTCACTTTCATTCAAGACATTACCTGGATCAATAATTATTAGAAGGATTGTTATTGTTTTCACCTTTGCTGGAAATGTTTTTAATCTCTATCTTCGCTCAAGTATGCTGTTTACATTGAATGATATCAAATTCAAGCAAGTTTTCGACATTTTTGAACAATCAATTTTCTGCCTTTGCTTCATTTTCATCAGCTCTGGACCTTTTCACATCAACTTGGACAATTTTTATGAAAATTTTGACTCCATTTGGAGAAGGATTATAATTGCTCAAGGAACCGTTTGTGAAACATTCATTTTAAGTGAAACCAAAAGAATTAATCGAGAATTGATTGTTATGCTGTTATTGGGAACAACCATGTTGCTAGGATTTGCATTGCTCGGTATTTTTGGTAAAGATGAACTCTGGCAAGCTTCGATCACTTTTCTTGCATTAGCTTACACACTTTACCTCAACATTGGTTATATTTATATTTTAAGACTATCGGTTGGCTTGATTAAAGCTGGTTTTCAATCCATTGAGAGTCGATTAGAGACCTGTTCAGTCACGTTGGCCAATCTGGGACACGTACGGTTATGTCGGCAAAGTCATAATCAAATTATTCAATTGGTCGATCTTCTTCAAACTACATTTAAGCACGTCTTCTCAGCTTTTATATGTTTTTTTGTTCCTCAATTTGTCTTCGGGTTCTACCAATTAGCTGTATCTTCACAAACCATTTTGATCAATGTAGTCACTATTGGTTGGAATTCTGTTAATTTTTATTTCGTACTTATTTTAGCCGAGGGATTGATTCTTCTCAATACTCTTCCCCAATCATATTATTTGGCTCTTTATCTAACATCTTTTGGGGATATCAGTGGCTTGGTTAAAATTGAGGTTACTATAATTGAAATTAAATTGTTAAATCTTAGTTTACTGAACATTTAAACTTGCTCTTATTCTAATATTTTTTATTCTTGTCTTACAGATCAATCACTATCTCAATTATGTTGCCAGCAAGGATGTCGGATTCAGATTGTGGGGAAATTTTCTAGTCAATAACGAGTTAATACCCAAATTATGTGCAGTTGTATTCAGTTATTTAACAGCAGGAGTTAGTTTCTTACAATGATTTGATTTCCACCAAAAATATGTCGATGCCATTGAAATGAAACGCATTTTAGAGACACTTAATCATAAAAATTTGATAAATGGTTGATTGTTGAGTCACGACAACTGCTGATGGGTGTGAATCATCTAATAATTACAGTTGGCTCACAAGCCATAAACACCGATTCAATTTTTAATCACAATCGAGTATTGGCTTGCAATAACAAATTGATTCCATTGTTGAGATTGTTTCAAACATTAATTCTTGAAAATCTTCGTCTTCAATGAAAATATTGAATCGATAAATTGTGTTTTTTTCATTTATATAAAGCATAGAATGAATTTAGATGTTCAAATAATGAACTCAATTCTTCTTCCTGTAAATTTTTCTTTTTGAATCATTATTTTGTTCATTAAAGCAAATCAATAATATGTATTAGACTGACTCCCATGTAACAAATTCAAAATATGCTATTTGTATATGTATCTCTATGCTTTATCTGATGATTGACCAAAACAATTTTCTCAACATGTACATTGACATGAAATAAAACAAGATTTAAACTGAAATTGAAACATTTTTAATGCTTATTGAATGTATGAATGCACATTGAATGTTAATAAGTTATAGATGTAAGGAATTGAGTAACCATAGCAAACTAAATGCACATTTGATCAACAATTAGTCGGTAATAACTTTACTAACAAAGTGTTGAATAAAGTGGAAACAATCAATGATACAATCAATGTATTATTATTATTATTTACAATAACATGTAAACATAATTTTAGGTTGAGTGTTAGACTGGTTGTTATAATAAATGAGTGACTCGTTTGAATGAAAAAAGGAGACAAATGAATTGATTTGAATCAATTCATAGCTGGGAAACAAAATCATATTTCAACAACAATATTCAATCAATAGCAATTACCTTCTCTATTTGACCCCTCTTAAATGGTCACCATTGATCATGGATGGTCATTGTAATCATGATCATGATTCAAAAGATTGTGCGACATGTTAATGTTTTTGTTTCATCCTTACTTCATTTCAATGTTTCACTTCACCAACAAATCATGTCGCATTGATTTATAGTTAATCACATTCTACCGATGGAAACTGTTCGTAATATCATTGCTCAGAAGTAAGACATTTCTCGTAAGATTTAAAGTCGTTTTCATTGTTATATTTACTTTCAGATCAAAGTTATTCGAAAAATCAAAACAGTCAATCTTTTGGATTCAATCAACGTAAGTTATCCTATTATTGCTTTAAATTAACCCTGATTCCCCGATTACTCCCAAAACTATAAACAATTTATTGATAGCAGACCACAAGATAGCCTAAAAGGACCGATTGACCTGTCTTGGATCAATGTTAGTGTTTACAGCAATCAGAGTTACTTCAACCAATTTATTGGGAATCTACAAACAAAGTTCAATTTACCTTCAAAAGGGATTCAACCACACCAAATAATAAATGACAGTAAGTTCAATTAGATTCAATTGTTTGCATGAATCATCCTTTATTCACTTTTGTAACCCATTAGTCTCAGGTGAAGCTAAACACGGTAATATATTGGCAATTATGGGCTCAAGCGGATCGGGTAAAACGACTTTACTCAATGTCTTGACTGGACGAAATCTTAAGGGTTTGAATGTCCAAGGAACCATCTTATTGAATGGTAAACCGTCAACAGTTGAAAGAATCACTTCTTGTTCAGCTTACGTCCAACAAGATGACATTTTCTTGGCCAATTTAACCGCTCGAGAGCATTTAATGTATCAGGTTAGTTGATTTATTTGCAAATTGTTAGTAATTATCTTCTAATAGTATTAAAATACTCAATTATCAAGGCCAAGCTTAGGATGAGTCCCGACACTAGCCAAGATGCAATCATAAAACGGGTTGAAGAAGTCATATTGGAGGTAAATCATTTTGTTGATTTATTGCAACTATTTTAAAATAATTAACCTAACTTGTTAATTTCATAACTAATAGCTAAGTCTAACTAAGTGTGCAGACACAATAATTGGTTTAAAAGGATCGAAGAAGTCCATCTCTGGAGGAGAAATGAAGAGACTTGCTTTTGCTTCAGAGGTTCGTGTATTATAAGTTTTGTTTCCATAATGCATGTTATGCGGTTAAAAGAACACAATTGTAACATTTATGCACAAATTCACACAAGTAATGAAAGAGAAATGGGCTGAAGCGGATAAAAATAGATTTCTCGCAAATTTAAACTCTGTAAGTTTGTAGAGACACTAAAACTGAGTCGATTGGTACTATTAACCATTTCATCCGAAGGACAGTTTTCGAGAAAATCGAGTTTGAAATTGAAACTTCGATCGCCTTTTGTGCAGTTGTGTAACCAGATCTCTGCAAGAAACTCATTTTGAAGATGTGACTTTTGGTGGTTAACCAGAATATGGACTAATTTCGTGAAATATCATTTTCTGTTTTCGGTAAAACAGATCAGTTCGATTTTTAGTTAAACCTGTCGCATTCTGTGACCTGACAAGATAGAGAGCTTAAACTTGTTCTTAGCATGTTATTAATTGATTGTGCACATTGTGGATTGAATAATTTTTCCGATGTATCAACAGTTCTCTTAATTTTGGCCATTGGCCTGAAAAGTTTGGCCCTCGATATTTCGAGAATGGCAGCACTTACAATCATCTTTCTTCGACTAATTATTAGATTGTACTATGAACTGTAACATACGATGAATAAATACCTACGAAAATTTGAGCTAATTCATTTTATAGACAATACTCTTCTAGTACACAAGATTTATTTTTGAATAACTATTTATCTTTATAAATCTGACAACGCAATTAATACAATGCTGTAACTTATTTTGTAGGATCTTAAATAATTCCTTATTTCAGTATATTACTGTCCATAATAAAATCTGATATTTGGTGAAAGAGAGATGCTTGTAAGTGCTGCCATTCTCGAAATATCGAGGGTCAAACTTTTCAGGCCAATGGCCAAAATTAAGAGAACTGTTGATACATCGGAAAAATTATTCAATCCACAATGTGCACAATCAATTAATAACATTCTAAGAACAAGTTTAAGCTCTCTATCTTGTCAGGTCACAGAATGCGACAGGTTTAACTAAAAATCGAACTGATCTGTTTTGAAAGAAATCGAAAATATTACTTTTCAAAATATGTACATTTTCTGGTTGATTATCAAAAGGTACATAAGCAAAATGAATTTTAACAAAAAATCTGGTCACACAACTGTACAAATGGCGATCGAAGTTTCAACTTTGAGTCCGATTTTCTCATAAACTGTCGATCAGAGGAATTTTTTAATAGTACAGTAAAGTACCAGATAATGACAGTAACTTGAAATAGCTTATTCCTACTATTCGCCGGGCAGTGTATTGAAAAAATACAGATTTTTTAAACCCCTCCTTAATTAGGGACCATTGACAAATTTACTGTCACTATCTGGTACTGTCATTATCTGGTACTTTACTGTATCAATAAACTTAGTTTTTATGTCCCTACAAACCTGCCAAATCTCAACTCTTTACTCAAATGTTCGAGCCTTTGGCAGCAGTCTTTGCATTACATTAAACAGTTTAACCAGAAAATTGGTTTATTTACCAAGAAATGGGTTTATATGAGTTTTGCTTGTTGAATAAGTTGTTTCTCGCACATTTACAACCCAAAAATCAAGACCCAAATGCACTAATGGCAATTTAATGAATCGAACTAAATTATTAATTGCTAAAGAATCAAATTGGTGGATGAATGATGATTGTAAGTGAGTCCATTCTCGAAATATCGAGGTTAAAAGTTTTAAACAAAATGGTCAAAATTAAGAGAACTCTTGATAAATTGAAAAAAGAATTCGTTCCCTAATGTTTACTATGTTAACTTTTATGGACCAATAATAAGTTTCAGTTCTCTAACTCTTATAGCCGCAGAATAAGGCCGGTTCAACCTAAAATCGAACTTATCTGTTTTGCAGTAAACAGAAAATCTTATTTCTAAAAATAAGTTTGTTTTCTGGTTGACCATCAAAAGTCACATTGCGCAAATAAGTTTCATGAAAAAATCTGTTCAAACAACTGTAGAAAACGCGATCGAAGTTTCAACTTTGAACTCGATTTCCTCGAAAACTATTGATCAGAGAAGTTTATAAATCGCACTAATGGACTCAGTTCTCATTTTTTAACAAACTAACAGACCCCATAATTGAACTAAGCTAATGTTTACCCGTTTTTGCCCATTTTTCTTTCAGTATTTGTGTCAGTTTGTGCATAAATGAGACAATTGTGTCTTTTTAGTAACAACCTGCAATGTTATGCATTTTACAACTCATAAAACTTCATTCTTCTCAGTAGATTCTAACTAATCCATCAATATTATTCTGTGATGAGCCAACTTCGGGATTAGACTCTTACATGGCTTACAATGTTGTTTCTTTGTTGAAGTCAATGGCCAATTCAAAACGGACCATCATCATTACCATTCATCAGCCATCATCTGATATTTTTGCCCTTCTTGACCAGCTTCTTTTAATCTCGGAGGGTCGATTAGCCTTTATTGGTACATCAGCCGATGCTCTTAAATTTTATTCATCACTCGGAATGGAATGTCCATCAAATTATAATCCAGCTGATTTTTTCATTCAAAAAATATCAATCTCTCCTGGTAATGAACAAGATGACCTACAAATGGTTAATGTAAGAATCCTTTTACTAACTTCCTAACTTGATCACTTTTCAGTTTTCATTTATTCACTAACAATGTATAATTGATTTTTACAGATGATTTGTGATGAATTTATTGAATCTAGTTATGGACAATCATTGAAGAAACGTTTAACTCAATCAACATCCATTACGAACAGCGATGCCTATCAATCCATGTTTGGTCATTCATTAGTTTACCGATCAACCTATTTAACCCAATTTTGGGTTATTTTAAGTCGATCTTTTCTCTGTAATTGGCGTGAATATTCAGTTACATCAACTCGTTTCTTAGAAACAATTGTAAGCAAATTCGAATCAAATTAACTCTTGTTTCATTCTTGTTCAACCAATTGTTGATTCACTTAACTTATTTTTCACTCTTAATTCAATAGGCTCTATCCTTGATTATGGGCTTTATTTACCTTCGTCAGGAGTATAACCAAGAATCCATCATGAATATTACCGGAGCATTGTTTATGATATTGATAAATAATACAATTACACCAGCAGTTTCCGTGGTCAATGTAAGTCAATTAATCTTCAACCTTTGGTAAACTTGTTTACCAACCAAAGGTCAATAAGACTCAGTTATTAGCCAATTTTTACCAAAACAAGCCTTCAAATTACTAGCCTAAAATGCACTCCATGTATCAAATCAAAATTTACGCTCAACTATGATCAACTAACTAATCATTTGATTTATATTTTCTTCCTCATTCCTCAAGACATTTTGTCATGAATTGCCAGTCTTCGTCCGTGAACACAACAGTGGATTATATCGAGTCAATGTCTATTTCATTTGTAAAACAATTGCTGAATTGCCTTTCTTTTTAATTTTACCTTCTATCTCATTAACAATATGCTATTGGATGATTAATCTTAATCCGAATGGGACTCGATTTATGGTGAGCTTGGCTTGTATTATTTTAGTCACCAATGTATCGACATCATTTGGTTATTTGGTTGGATGTTTATGCCAATCATTGAACGCAGCTCTGTCCATTGCTCCGACAGCGATCTCATCGCTTCTTATCTTTGCTGGTCTTCCAATAAATCAAAGGTATCAATCCTTTAATTTCATACAAAATCTCAAAAATCTATTCAAACCATCCAATCCATTCTGATGAGATTGGCTCATTTTCTGGTAAACCCAATCAATATCTTGAACTGTAGGTGGTAAAATTTGAACCCTGATTTTTGAGGTTATGTAGTTATTCATTGTTAAAAGCGGATATTTTATGTTGGGTTTATTTGTACTGTCCAATAGATCGATCCCTAAATACATTGCTTGGGGTAAATATTTATCCTGGCCTTACTATGGAAATGAAATTTTGGTTGTAAATCAATGGAAAGGTGTCAAAAACATCTCTTGTCCTTACTGGCTTAACAATCGATATATCACTTCAACTCCTTATGGTCATCAAATTATTGATTGTACGGTTACTGGTGAAGGTGTTATTAACAAATTGTCTTTCTCGGTTGGGAATGTTAATTTTGACTTTGCAATGTTATTTGTTTTGATTGTTGCCTTTCGTTTGACCGCTTTACTTGGACTGCACCACAGAGCAAGATCATTTAGATAATGTTTATTAAAACCAATAATCGACTAAATTAACTGTAGATTCAACTTATTATTTATATTAATTTTTTAAATTTTTCTGACCCTTGATTGTAAAATTAAACAACGAGTGTTTGTTAGTGTTTGTATTTCATTGTGTTTATTTTATTAGAAAACTAGATTTTTCATGATTCCCTCGAAACCCATTCTCTTACCAAATCTTATAATCTGATGATCAAATCTACTCATTTACTGATTATTGAATCAGTATTGAATGTCAGTCAAAATGAATTGCATTCAAAATTATTTGTGATCAAATGGTAAATAAGAATTAATGAAAAATAGTGATAAAAATATGATTTGAATATTTTAATTTGCATCAATAATCTTCTTTTGGTTTTGTTTTCATTACATTTGAATGAGATCCTATTTTTGGATCATAATTTTTAAAATTTTCAGGGAATTTGCTGTTCCAATCAAGATATGGTAAGCTGAAGATGAACAGCAGAAATGAAACTCAAAAATGTACAAGATGAGAGAGGAACGAGTTCGAGAGTGCAGTTGAATATGCATTGTATACAGCAAGAGATAAACGTAAAATTATACTTTCATGTTATTATATATATTATATTTGTCAAAATTAATAGTTCTCTGTAAAGTTAAAGTAACGAATTATTTTAATAAGACTAATATAATTTTGCCCTTTGATTTGAATGATGATTTTAAATTGTTTCTAAATAGCCAACTTTCATAAGGTTCAACACACATACTGAGCATTTGCAATCCAGGCTCCGAAAAAGTCGAACAGGGAAGAAATTGAAAATTTTCCTTCTTGTAAGACTGAAATTACCACTCACAGCGAAATAAATATTCAGCATAGATTTAATGACCAGGAATGATCCGAAAAGTATTTTAAGTCAAATGATTCAATCATTGAAATGTAGATAAAGGTGATGCTGGCGACGATGTTGCTGATGACCAAGATAAATCATTTCATGATTCAATGTCTTAAATTGCTTTCAGTTTATGGATTAATCTTACTCTCTTCTTTCAGCTCCTTTCCTCCTATCCGTCATTAATCAAACACTCAACGTAGTGACTCAAATGGGAGTATTAGTTGAGATATATCATACATGATTATGATGGGCAGGAGAAAGATATACACTCATAGGTAGTCTGCGAGTGCGAGTTTATTCAAAGAGATTTTGAAATAAAGAGAAAGAAAAATGAAAGGAAAAGGAGACTGAGAGAGAAAGATTGCCCAAAAACAATAAGCAATACGTTCATATTAAGTTGTAGCATCAATATAATTATTTCAGATCGGGTTCTTGTTGAATTTGTTTCTTGATTTTTAAGAGAATGGTAGTGAACCATTGATCTAGTCGACTGATTGAATCATATTCTTGGACAAGTTGAGTGAAGCCTTCAACGTCTGATTCTTCCAATTTATCCAAAAGTCCTTTGACAAATTTACATTCCCGGGAATCACTGAAAGCAGGATACATTTCTTCGTATCTTTTGATAGCCAACTAAAAATATGAAAAAGAAGGGTTGAAAATTTTGTAAATAAACATAATATACTTTTATATCTTACCTGAGCATTCAATAAATCAACACACAAATGGCAAAGGGCAGCTCTGAAAAAGTGCTCTTTCGCACTGTATTTTAACAAAGAATTGTCAATAGATGAAGAAGCAACTGATTCGTAGATACCAATGGCTTTTGAATATTGCTCCAACTGTGCTGCATATCGGGCAACATTGAGAAGACATCGATTCGCAGATGCTGACGATTCTTCTCCTTTATAGTAATCAGCGGCTTGTTCGAAATGAGCAATAGCTTTTTCAATATCGACAGCTTCATTCTCATAGATTTCAGCCACTGTCATATGGTGTTTAGCAGCAATTGAAAATCGTCCCATGTCTGTATAAATTTCAATAGCCTTTAGTATGGAATTGACAGCTTCTTGAGGGTCCACTTTTTTGTAACAGTTTCCAGCATCTACATAGCAGCTTGCTGCATCATGTTTACTACCAGATTTCAAATGAAGTGAAGCGGCTTCTGTGAAAGCATTTCCGGCAGCCATCCATTTTTTAGCCATTTTAAATAAGTTAGCACCTTTGATGTACAATTCGATAGCCTCTTCAACTCTAGAAGAGCCCCTAAAAATCCGAATAATGAGAAAAAGAGCTCATCAATTATTTGGTTAACGATATAATTCAAAATTAGGCCATGAGACCGATAAAGTAGAAATTGCATATTCAACGAAAGAGCATAGTTAATTTAATATATTAGCGAGAGAGCAAGTATATACGAGAGCAAGTAAAACGTAGATGGATCAAAATAAATAAATGGAAATTCAATGGACGGTTTGCTGTCAAAATATGTAAACAAATATTTACTAGATCTTATTTAAAATCTTAATGTAACCTATCAGGAAAAATAGGTAATTCAGCAAGCCAGAAATATCGAAAAGCCTTTTTTACAAGATAGGAAAATGGTTTGGTAGGGTAATAAACTGTTAATTGGGTGTCTCTTGATTGATTGATAGGAAAGAAAACAATATTTTATATTCTTACCCGAACAATCCTCCTAGGAAACTTTTTGAGGCATTAAGCTTTTTCTGGGCTTCCTGGATATACTGGTTAGCCTTTGCTTCACTATCGCCGGACATTGTGACTAAAATTAATTAAATTGTTGATCAAGAATTGAAATAGAAAAACGTTTAAATGAAAAATAACAATCAATCCTAATCCAGGTTGTTATGGATGCTTTGATGATGCAGACGCATGAAAGGAGAAAAAGAGAGGCAAGAGTGAGCATTACGAGTGAAGCCATCTTTTTTAGTGGGACATTCAAATCTGAGCAAATAACTCGATTATTTGATATTAAATTACTTTCCCGGCTAATTTTGGGTCAAATTGAATCTAATTTTAAATATATAAACATTTTATTAAAAAATCTACAATTTTCTAATCAGACTATCGTAACAGATCTTGTCTAAATGATTATTTCTCATTTTATAAGCAATTTTAAGTGTTACAGTTACATTATTTAATCCTTATTTTTAGAAAAATTACTTTATTTCGAATGAACGACAATTCAATTAATTAACTATCAAAGTCAGAGAAAACATTGTGTATTATCAATTAAATCAGGTACAGGAATGGAAACGTGCAAAAGTGTAAAGCGATTAACCTTTAAATTTTCTGATTATGTTTTAAATGTCGCATTGAATTGATTGAATCAATTGACATTTCGTTTACAAATCCAAATGAAACCAGAATTTTGTTCAATCAATTTGATAGTTGGCATTATTCAGATGTTTATTTGAAGCTAAATTATGAAGAACTTTAAAGTGCATCATCTGACATCAGGTTCAATGTTTGACATCTACTATACTCTGTATATTCTGATTGTTTTGCCTTTTCTAGTTGAGTCTGGTTCATTAAATATTTAACTCAACCAACAATCAAACATTCATATTGATTAAATTTTAACCATTGTAAAGTCCTTGTAAAAACATTAAACCTTCAATATGAAAACTGTCTTAATGCGTTATTTTATTGGAATGATAAATATCAAAAGTCAATTAAGAAATGTTCAAAAACCTGAATTGGTTGAGAAACAAATTGAACGAAAATTAAATTGAATCAGTTTGCTACTTACAGATTTACATAATGTATAATAGTAATACATTGGCCTGCGATTTACTTACAATTTGTTAGTTGGCAAATACATTGGATGGACTAGCAAAGTTTCTTATCATCTGATTATCCTGTAAGTTACCTGATTTATTGAGAGTCCTTGATAGGTTTAGATTCCACTTTTGCCTTTTTGTGTATACTCGAAATTGGTTCAAATCAGGAAAACATTTTTGGCCTTGCTTATGCAATAGGAGATTCTTGAAACATTTTCCGGTTGAAAAATCTTGAAATTCATTTCTTTTCATTCAATTCGGAAGTTTTTGTTTACCATGATTACTCTTAAATAGCATTATCGAAACTATTTGTTTCAAAAATGAATTAATGGTTAACAGAAAACATCAGTTTGAGCAATTAAAGAAATAAGACTATTTATTGATGAATACATATTAAATTAGTACAAGTGTGTAAAATGTGGCACATTATTTTTTTGTATTTTGTGTTTTTTTGTGAGGTTAACTTAATCAGAAAACGAATAAAAACATTAAAATTTGCTGAGAATAGGTTCAATCACAATCTGTAATAAGATGAAGGAGTAGTTCAAGAGGTTTAGAATATTTCTTGGAATTTCCACTGAATGAATGAATCAATTAAGCTTTCTTCTTTTCCTCATCAACGAAATCAATTTCTGGAATATATTTATCAACTTCTTTCAGAATATCTTTACTGATTTCTTCCTTCTTTGACTTCTTCTTGTAAGACTTTTTCTTTTTAGGATACTCTTCTTCCTCACTTCCATATGATTTGTAATACTTTGGATTGTACTTTCCCTGACCATACAAATCAAGGCCTGGAGGACTTATTGGACTCCATCCACCGGAAGACCATTTTGGTTTCTTGGTGTATTCATCTTCCTTCTTGTGGAATGGAAAGAACATTTTCTTGCTTCCATAATCGTCTTTCTCTTCTTCTTCGTCCTCATAGCTTTTACCGTATTTACCGTATTTACCGAATTTACCCCATTTGTCGTCCTCCTCTTCCTCCTCTTCGTCATCCTCCTCTTCATGGCTGTGTTTGTAAGGAAATCCTTGGGTCAACGGGATTAGAATCGCCAAAAGACAAAGATTAAGCAAAACCTGGTGAAGTAGAAAGAGGAAGCAAGAGATAAATCAGTAAAATTTCACATACTTGATCAAACGGTACAATGGGACAAAAATGACAAATGGAAACATGAGTTGGAAAAGATTAAATTAGCTAAAAGAGGGATTAGCTAAATCTCTCATTAGATTAACTGTAGCTACAAAAAAAACAAATCTTGCAAATGTAACAATACAAAGCGAGACATTTTCAATGTCAGCAGTAACTGAGTGACATAAGTAGCAATAAACTTGAAAAAAACTCAAAACTGTCGATCCATTAAGATTCGCGACGCTTATCCTAATGACTTTAAAGTTGAAATTAAGAAATTGCGTCTTTATAATAGTAAACAAATAATAAAAAATCAACTATTTAATCTGCAAAACATCGTTTGGTTTGCCTTTGTAAACATAAGATAGAAACTAGCGGGAAAAGGGTAAAGCTGATTTGATGTAAGCTGATACTCTTATGGCTTGTTTTCACAGTAACATAAAATTGAAATTAACTCACCAATTTAGGGTTCATTGTAAATGTTGATCTTTTTAATTCACAGCAATTATTAAACAGTTAATCCAAAAGTCGCGTTTGGAATTGGATTGTACTTCACAGAATTCAAAAGGAGAACTGGTGAAACTGAACAAAACGATGGTGTCTTTTAAAAGAAAAATCAAACGGTGTTAACCTTTTTTAACTTCCCCCCTTATCCTTTACTTTCTCCAAACCCTTTTTGCTGTTGGTAAAGCTGTTTTTGGTAGGATGTGGTTTAAAAAAGAGAAGGTGATTTTTACATAATCGGAGGCCATTCTCGGGACAGCAAGTGTACAATTTATAACGGAAGTTTAATGTTAATTATATAACTTGTTGATCATGGTCAACCCATCGTGCTACAATTGTTATGTATCGTATTTTGCGTGTTAAGGAGTCGTTATTGTTATATTATTTGTTGCTGTTGCTTATTGGTGAGTAATGCGTATTTGTTGATGTGTGTTTAATAATAATAATACCTTTCTCTAATAACCTTGACAATTCAATGATCTCCTGTTAATCACACTAAAGGTCAATTAAATTTATCTATTTTTTACTTTTTTTTTGCTTGTTAACTGAAAAATTTCTCTCATTCTGTTCAAACTTTAGGTTTTATAAAGAGAATCCATTTCCTCAACAAAAGTCCCTCTCTCACCTGTTGGCAAAATTATATCAATTCGGAAGTGTTTCAACCTTGGCAATCAATTAACTGTAACCAGACACAATGATTTATCAATCCATAATTATTCTTTAATTCTGATGAAGACAAGTGGACACTTATCAACATATCAAACCTTCATTTTATACCTATTTCTAATGGATTGCTAATTAGTGTTTGTGTCAATTTGCTGTTAATTGACATTCAAGATGAAATAAGGAACACAATTTTCGAGTTTTAACTGATGTTTTTTTGTTGATTGGTTTTTGGGGAAGCAGCAAAGGATAAACAAGGATGGAGGTCAAGAAAGCCAACAGACAAAAAGGCAATGAGCAAATCATTGAGTCAATCTCAACTGGTTATTTCGTCAACAACGGATGTTTCTTTGAAAATTGTAAACTATTGGCCTGACCAATTTGGTCACATGAAGGGTTCAATTAGTTAACTGATCTCGACAACTTCAAGTCAAACTGTCAATCTGATATCTTTGCCAGTTGAATATGTTATCTCGCCGCTGATAATCATCTTTCTCATCTTTAACTTCTTACTATGGAAGTGTTATTCCAACCAAACATTTCTGACAAAACGATTTAGTAAATATGGTCTGATTTTTACCATACGGCTAATCGGTATTTCCAATGTGTTAATCACACCATTTAGCCAACGATCACTAAGAAATTATTCAACCCGAGTTTGTCACCAGTTATCATCACACTATTTTCAACTAATCATTATTTGCCCCAATATTGTGTGATTTATTTGGCATTCTCATTTCGATTCATAGTACAGACAAGCTTATTTCTCCATCACTGACTTATTTCAAGTTCAAATTAATCTGTTTACTGTTAATCCGAAGATTTAAAAACTGCTGGAAATTTGTTTTCGAGGATAACTCTTGTTTACATGTAATACAAGTATCTCTTAAGAGTACAAATGACTCTGATATGATGATATAAGGCACAGCATTCCATAAATCAAGTTAATTTGTTTAACTTTAAGATGACAACAATAGAAACTAAATCAGAGACGATTGGAAACAATTTCAAAGCAATTTAGCAATGACTGATTAAGTTATCTCATCCATTGGTTTACATAAATCTGTCAACGTTTCATAATTTGCAAATGGATTGTTCAAACAACTAACCAAATTGGTGCTGGAGGCATCAGTAGCTAAAACAACAGCTAAAGGAGAAAAAAAAGGAATAACGGAAATGTACGTTCAATGTGGAAAGTTCAAAGAAAAGGCCGAATGTTTAAGATCTTGGAGATTTTGCGAGTTTGTTGATTTGAAAAATTGTTTAATTTTGGCAGTTTCTCTTTCCCTACATAACTTGAACACTGTTAAACCTCGCCCACGATCGTCTATCACTTGTCGGTACCATATGTGCGCCTATCATCATTTTTTTGTGTCCTCCATCGACAATCTTCAAGCCCATTAATTTGCAATCAAAGATTATCACGAATAACCAATTAAATTCGTAAATGGCACAAAATCTGAAACATTATCAATGACTAGACATTTAATAGTCATCTAGACTAACTAAATTATTTAGTTAAATCATAATCAATATCCAGGACTGTTCAATGACGTGACTAACCAATATTTCAAGAAAATAGTCGATTGTTCAATGAAATCAATGAAATGCAAGCTGTCGTAACAATTTGATTGAAGATGAAAACTGTTTACTCAAATTTGGATGCCTCTAATTGAGGGGTAAATATTGTGAGATTTTTTCCCGTTAATTAGACTATGAGGTCTTTTTTTCTAGGAAAAAAGTGCCCAATGGAAACACGTGTTAACAAGATGATGTGAAAAAAAGGAAAGCAACTATTGAAACCAAAAGATGTAGACAAAAAGACAGTGGAAAGGAAAGTACTTTAGACCCGGGAAACTTTTGGTGTCAACATTTTTGTTTTCATTTCTCCTTCTTTCTCTCTCACTCTCTCTCTATTTCCCATCACTTTGGCCATATTTAACAAACTGTACACCAATGGATAGGTTCATTTGTTACTACATTTCATGAAATCACAGTTGACACACCAAAGTTGCTAAAACTCTAGACTTTGTGTCAGTTTCAATTCATTAACACTAATCTTATTGATTGTTATTATCACCAATTATGGAGCTTCTTCAGGAATTCAACAATCTTCGGGATTCACTTCCAATCACCGCTGCTCTTCCAGATGAATCTGTGGACAAGGTAAGCGATCTTATTATTTGTCTTTTATGAACTCAAGTCCTTTTTTCATTTCAATTTCCCATCATGCTATTAACTAATCAAGTTTAGCATTCAAAAGTTTTCTTCAATCCTTAATTTTTCTTCGTAATTTCTCTAGTTTAA
Organism: Tetranychus urticae; assembly: GCF_039701765.1. Taxonomy (NCBI): domain Eukaryota; kingdom Metazoa; phylum Arthropoda; class Arachnida; order Trombidiformes; family Tetranychidae; genus Tetranychus; species Tetranychus urticae. Next base: position 13,286,587 of record NC_142958.1, on the reverse strand, counting down.
TTTAACTTTTGTCTTCTCTTGTCTATTATTGAACTTTTCTAGGTTGATATTGTAAACCAAGCCATTTTGCAGATAATTTTTCTCGAAGACCTCATCAAAAAAAGATACCTTTTAAATCTCCAAACGCAATTCAATCGAAGGCGCTGTTCGCGGTTGCGAAGAATCAAAGTTAATCATTAAGTCACTTTTTTAAATTTCATCAAGTTTAATCAGTCAATCACTCAATATTAATCAATTCAAAAATGAATAATTGAAAAAATGTGTAAAATGTTTAAGTATCTTTTGTATTTTTGAATAAAGCTATAATTTAAACAATTATATATTTTTCTGCTTTGTGAGTCAATTATTACCAATAATTGGATGGATTTGGTATTTAATTTCAGAAAAGATATTTTTAATGATCAATATCAAGAAAAGAAATACGAAACAAGATTTCTTATGCTCGGTTCAATTAGTGAATTAAGTGATTCCAAACTCTATTTGGGCTAAAAGATGAACAAAACTAAATCAATAAGATTAGTTCTAGTTAAAGATTAGACCGAATAGAATCCAAAATCATATAATTTTTCAAGCTCCAAGCACTCTTTTTATTCACAGATTTTGTTGAAATTTGAAATGAAAGTCGAAAGATAAAAATCGCGGCCAAATCATTGCATTTGGAAAAATTGTGATACTTCATTGTTGGAATTGAACAAAAGAGTGATCTTGAATGTAAATCATGAGATACATGGAGTCATGTCTAGATTTGAATTATAGATGATGTGTAGAAACTTTGATGATTTTGATGGCATAGTAAGTTTTTCATGCTTCACCAGTAACCGTTATGTCCAGGATGATGATGATGAACAGTGTAGGGTTGAGGATCTGGATAAGAGGGTTGCACCGGTGGTGGTTGATCGTAAATATGTTGAGTTGGTGGAGCTTCACCTATTTCTTTGATTTGCGATTTGAACTTCCATTTGTATTTTAATTTTTTCATTGCACTCTTGAAAGGATTTGGCTTTCCACCTGGATAATGGTGAATATGATGATGATAATGGTGATGATGATGGTGATGGTGAACATTTTGATGGTAAAAGTGATCATGTTTATGTTTAGTCGATTGTTTCTTAGCCTTCTTTTTATTCCACAGTTTAGACAATAAACCAAAACGTCTATCAGTCGTTAATTTTGAGTCTGACGGCCACATATTTTCAGTATTTTTTTCCGCTTGCTTTTCGTGGTTATCCGTAATTTTTGGGTTCGTGTTTTCCTCTCCTTCAACAATATCTTTCCCTCTATCCGAATTGGAATCACTATTACTACCACTAAATGGTAAGTTAGCTCTGGCATCATTAGACTCACTGTTGCTTGCCAACTGTGGATGATTCCAATGGCTAGTTGGTGGTTGTACAAAAGGCGATGACTGTTGAACCATAGGGGAAAAATAGTTTGCTAAAGTAAATGGTGAACCATAATATGGTGATGGAGTAACTGGAAAATTAGCAATCGGTGGATAAGCGAACGATCCTGGACCCTGGTTAACAGGAAAATTTGTAAATGGCTCATTGAAATATTGACCAGCAGATGATTGAAAAAGTGTCAATACTGTGTAAACAGTGAGATAGCTGTTATTAAATAAATTAACAATTTTAAATAAAGAGGCATTTCTTTTTAACACAGCAATTGAACTTTTCATCAATTGATTCAATCATATACAATAGGGCTTGATCACATTTCTTAAAAGCAAAGAAACACTCAAAGGGTTTCAACTGATAAAAACATACGATAGAATAATAAGAAAACAAAATGAATATGTAACGACTTAGATGTCACTCAAGTTGCATGTGTTAAGGCTTAGCCATTTGAAAGCTTTCAATCTTGTCTTTTCGTCTTTTGTGTTTTATGCCAACTAATTTTAATTAAGTGTGTAGGCCAATATTTGGCCCAAGTTTAGACCACAATTAGCCCTTAAAGTTTGATTATTGTTCAATTAAACCTATTCAGGCCAAGGTTTAATTCCCACGGACTGGATAGCTTTTCTCATCACCATTTTAATGCCTTATTGAAGCAACGATTTACTGTAATGTTATATCCACCAATTGTGTAACCAAGGAAAGTGTTTTCAATTCTAGAAAAGGTAATTATAAATAGGTGTTTAATTAATATTTTTCATCAAAATGCTGATCTACATGATATATCTACATGATCTACATGATATATCTACATGCTGATCTACATGATATATCTACATGCTGTATGATATAATTTGAAACTAAATTTAAATTGTTCAATATCCAGTGAAGCATTCAATCAATCTAGCCTATGTAAAAACGCCAAGCTATTTACACGTCAATCTTTTATTTTCACAGCCAGACATTTTCCTTTCATGATGGGTTTGGACCAGAAATATGGAAATGAATTATCATTCGGAGTCAATCAATGTTTAGCTGACCAATCATGGATGTAATCGTGGTGCCACTTTAGTTGCTAAAATTGTCAATATGCTTGTCTCTATTCACGTAACCAGTTGTTTGTCAGAGTCCAGTTTGCCTATAATCAATAAGATGTAAGTTTCTTTACAACCGACCTTCAATTGTTCATTTCAATTGAATGACTTATCCAATGAATCATTTTATTTGACTGATATTGTCCAGATCTTATCTTCAAATGAACAGCAATTAGATTAGTTGCGAAAAGCGAAATATCAATAAACTGAGTGTTATCATGGTAAACTCATTCAATTTAAAGAAGTTATCTGTTGCTAGAATCATCAATCTTCACTATTAACACACACAAAAAAGTATAACAATTGGTAATAGCAATTGCTGTGCTTTTAAAATTCACCCTGAAAGCTGAAAATAAAAGGTAAACTTAACAATAACCAGAAACCACAATTGTCTATCTATGTGAGCCTCCATTCAGATCAATTTATATCATCCAGTAATGGTTCCGGTAAAAATATAATAGATTAATTAAATTTCGACGATAATCAAAGTAATGCTTCAATCTTTTCTCTCAACCATCACAAACAACAGAAGCAATATTTCTTGTATGAAATAAAAAAACAAAATCACTCCAACAGATTAGTTTTTAACACACATCAAAGATTTTAATTGACCTTTCAAAAAAAGATCAACAAGTTATGTTTCAAAGTGATTAACTAATGAACAGTCCCATTAATAAATTAATATGCCTATTGCAATTCAATCTATAGCTTGAAATGGATAGAGAAGCTGTTTTGTTTTCAAAATGACTTGAAATGAAATCTGTGAAATTACTAATTCAATTCTATCATCATCATCATTAACTTTTATGATTAATTAAAATTGCTTTCATTTCTATTTTCAACAGGTTGGACCATGAGCAGGAAACAAAAAGTTCAGAGGAGTTAACAAAAGACTTGGAATGACGATCTACAATTTTTTACACTGAAAGTAACAAGGGGAATGCTTGAATCTCACCAAAGTTCATTACAAACCATTTTCAAATGTTAAATGATTCAACATTTAAATGAAAGCGTTGACAATGATGATGAATATTAGAGATGGTATGGATGATGATGAAGATAATGATGACACTGATGATGATAAAGAGGATCAAGCTGATAATTTGTCAATATGAACACCTTTCGTTTTCGAGCATGACATTGAACAAAATCATTGGTACGTAATAGCAGCCCATAATAGCAGTAAGAAAAGGAGCTGCTAACATAATCAGAACCATATTTCCTCTGAGTATTGAATTTATCATGCTGATAGATTGGAGGTAATTCTTGTTCCGATAACTCATCCTATACCAGTGAGGGAGATAGAAAAATGGATGATAATGGAAGATAATGAAAAGAGAGAGACAGAGAGAAACAAAGATTAACTTGGAAGATACTTTTTCTTTTGTTATTGTTGATTCTTTACCTTTGTTGTCTTATCAAAAATAAGCTAAAGGCCAAGTTGTAAGGTTTAAAAACATTGTTTTTGTGATTATTTTGATTCTTAGTTGATTGTTGGTATAAAGTGTTGCATGTTTTAAAGGTGATCAAGCAAAAGTTGATACTCGTCTCAACAAAATCCTAGTTTTCAACCACTGATACTAATTTTTTTGCTGCTTCTGGGTCGATTCATCTATCTCGCTGTTTTCCCGATTTACATTCATCTAGCTTTTTCTTACCAATCAAGTTAATCACTGCGTCTCTGCCGACCATCTTTCTGGCTAAAAACACTGTTAAATCAAAATGGTTGATCACATAATGATTACTTTAACCCTTATTTTGCCAATGGTTACTCTTATCGCAACGGCCCAAACCAGTAGCAATGAGGACAATTTACTACATTACATAGGAATCAATGATGTTCATAACAATCAGCTTAATACACCCATGGACAGAATCACACGCTTCTATCACCGGTAAGTCACAAATCATTGAAACCGAATCAAAAATCAATCCAAAGTATGAAATGAAAAGATGAAATGTATCTCACTAGTAGATTAACAGCTTAACCAATTTGATGATCAGAACAACTGTTGATCATAATTGATCATAACACTGTGATACAAAGTTTAATCGCTTATTTGCCTCTCAATCTTTAACAATTAATCACCAGATTAATCTTGAATCACAGGCTGTTTCTGATGCAAACTTTCTTAAGGCCAAACTCTTGCTCTACCAAGATTGTACTTGTCATTTGATTAGTTTAGCTTTGATTAACCAATTTATATCATTTATTAAAGTAACATTATCTAATACAATGGTTTTGATTAGATCATCAATAAGTAAGTTAATAAGATCATAATTGACATGAAACTAATGTAATAGACATTCTAGATCAACACATTAACTTGAAATCTTTGCCCGAAGCAATAATATTTTGTTGATCCTTTTCATTTCACTCGAGATTTTATTATCAAATGTACCATCGTTATTACATATAATATTATCCAAACTAGTTAAAGTAGTTCCATTATCTTGATTGAATTTGTTACTTTTATTAAAATCAAAAGCAAATTCAATGAATCTCGATGAATTTCTCAATCAGATTAATGGAAATGTGGAAAACTTGTAAACATCATTTTCAAGTTATCCAATAGTGCCAACGGTTACAGTCAATCGTCAATAGCAAATCTGAATAGCATTGGTTTTTTGCTTGAAATTGAGTTAATTAAGTTATTAAAGAAGGAAAAGATTCGCAAATTACTGCCATTATTAATGCATTGAAAAAAATAAACATCAATAATGATTGAAACGATTAAATTGGATAAATTATTGAATACAATGTAATCATCAAAGTCAATGATGATATTTTCAAATTCATTAAATCAATATTTCAATCTGTTTCCTCCCTTTATTGCCACCTACTAATCGTATTAATTATTCAATAAGATTAATTATCAAAGTGTTTTATGCTACAATCATTTTTGATATTTTTTCAAAAAAGGTCAACTTTATTTTTCAAATAAAAACGATCAAATAAATTGACTCCAGAAAAAGTTATTAGATTTTTCAAAATTTTCATTCATTTTTCATTCAAATTAACCAATCAATTATATTAATCAAGATATTATATTAACCTTTAATGATAAAATTGACAGATTTATCTGTAAACCTGGAAATTTACTTGTGAATTGAATATTAGACGAGACTAACTCAAGTCTTGATAAGCTCAACATAGAAATGCTTTATTTTGTCGATATTTTCTTGATTTTTTCACTAATTTTAGTTATTTTTGTTATTTTAAATGTTAAATTGCTTATTAAAACGTCTCAGTTTTTTTAATTTTAGGCTGGCTCCATCAGCTGAAGGTGAAATGTGGGAAATCCGACCCAAAAGTGGATCTCGTTTGATTGATTCCCCTAACCGTTTGGATTCAATGGGTGGACTTATTAGTCAGTTTGACAATCAACGCGCCAATTTGGTATCACTATTGGGTCACCGAGGTTTAAATAACTGGAAAAGAGAAGGTGCTGAAACATATAAGAACATGTTTTTAGGAGTTCGAGGATAATCCTTCTAATTTAAAGTCTCATTAACCTTAAATGTGAAATGGCAAGGGATGCTTGTTTACAGATTGATTAATCTAAAGAATCGTCCAGAAAATAGTTAAATCATATAAATATAAATCTCACCGGAGTGTAATTAATATCACTTATTAACTTTATTGATCATGGAAATGTAAAACCTTAAGCTGACGAGAAGAAGATGCAGAGGCCAATCGATGAAGCTTAAATAATAAACTTAAAAAATGTAACATTTTGTCTAAACTGTATTTAATTGTTGACGGCAAACCAAAGCTACAGTAAACAATTAATATTAATTGTTTTTGATTTTCTATGTCTAAATGTTGCTACCATTGACTATGTAATACTCGGTAGATATTGGAAATTTATTAATCAAAAACAATGAGCAAAATAGCGCATCTTAAATTGTTCCAATCACTGTTACTCCTCGTTTCTCTCACTTTTATGTATTAGTCTATTAATATTACTGATTCTTTTCTTTTTTTCTGTGTGCTTGACAATTCTATGAAATCAGTAAATTCAGTTGTTCTATCACCAAGCCTTTTGCTCAATGTTGTTATTATTATTAATGTTGTTATTATGGCTAAGATTATCATGACAATCTTTTGCCTTCTTTAATTCCTTGTAGGTTAAAAAAAGTGTTGAAGAAACATTTGAAAAGTAAAGTTCAATCTTGATAGACAAATTTTCAGGCTAAATCACATTAAACAATTTTTATCCAACTTATGTCAACTCAGTAATCTATTTAATCCTTTCCTGATTTACTTTCACTCTGAAAAGTTTGCCTTTTATTAGAAATAAAATATTCCAATTCAATTGCATAGAGTACAAATCAAATTACTTAATTTTATGCTTGTATAGGAAAGAAATAATTCATTCAAAATTGGGTTTTTTCTCGATAAGTTAAAGCTGTATTGTTCGTTAAGTATCATTAAATGTTTAAAATTTTAAACACGATAATTAACTGTTGAACGGATGCAGCTATTTACTGATTAATATTTATGATTTAATGATTGACTGAGTAAAAGAAGTCAACCACAACAACGTTATGAAGATGTTAATGAAACATTTTTTTGTGGTTTAGTTGATTATATTCATTACCTTGACCGGCGTGGAAATTTAAACTTATTTGATTGTTGAAGTAATGACAATTATCGACAGGAATATTGAAGATTTATTTTGTTAAATAAGTTGACTTTTAATTGTCCAATTTAATTGATTTTCCTTATGAGAGCTTCAAGAAGTATTGTTTTAGCTATACAAGTATTGCAAGGCAGTGATTACCGTTGAGTACAATGAAAAGGATAAATTATCAATGCCATTATGAATTTTCCATTATCTTGACTATTGCAATCAGAACTCTTCAACGTTTCTCAACTTGAAAGTAAGCAAATAGCTTTTGACATAAAGATACACGACACCCAAAGCACAGTAGGTCGAAGTAAGAAGTAAAGGTAAAAAGGGTAATTTGGCATAGAAAGGAATAACATATGGACCCAATGTTTGGTAAAGTTGAAGAATAGGTATTCCAAGAAGGAAAAGGCGATCCAAAGTTGGAAGGAGTAGACTTGCTGCTCCTGGTTTATCGAAGAAATTAATTTTGGTTAAAGCTTGGTAGCTGTAGATACTATATAGAAGAAGAAGACAGATCTTAATTGGTGTTTCACCAGTTTTGAAGAGGAGCGGGAAAAGAGAATAGGTGCCAATAGAGGAGAGCATGAAGAAAATGTTGGCATCCATTGGAGATATCAATGCCAAAGGTGTAAGCGGTAAGATTATCATAAGAATGGCTTTCTCATGAACGTGATAGCCAAAAATAAAAGATGAGAAGGCACATAAAATCACTGATCGGATAAAGAGAGTTGGAGAATGGCCTTGTTGGTCACATTTTTTCCATAATTGAACGAGAATAGGCTACAAGAGAGAATAGATGAAAATAAAGTTGCAAAAATGACAGTTAAACAGTGAAAGTTATAAAGACATTAAACAAAACTAGAAATACTTACAACCATAGATAGAAATGAAATTATAGTGGGACTAAAAAGTGGTACACTTGGTAAGACTGCATGTTGATATTGTTTTACAAGACCACCAGTCATAGCTGCATTTTCTGCTTTTCTTGATAACAAAATAGAAAGCACTTTGTCCACTCCGTTGTATAAAGCCCAAAAATTTGGAGCCCAATAAGCATGAGTCAGACCACGACCGAAAGGAAAGAGGCGAGCAAAAAGTTGTTTCATTTGTCCCATTACAATAAAAGGTCCAAGAGAAAAGATGAAAATTCCACCGACTATGCTTGATAATTTTGCAAAATTGACTCGAAGGAATTTTAAATCCTTGTCAAAACAGTATACTCTCAGGAGGTAAATAAAATAAGCTGGGGCAACGTAAAGATAGATATGCTTCATGTTGAGAAGAATTGAAAACCAAAAGGCAGATTCGATGAATTTTTCTTCAACCATTCGAGCCAAGGAAAGCAACAAAATGCCACTCAAAAGTCCATTGTATTGGAAATGAATGTGGTCAACAATAAGCAAACCAGGGTTCCAGAGAAATAGAAATGATAGGACAACTGCTGGATGGTAAAGTTCATCTCTAATCTTATATCTTTGCAAATGCTTGTTGTTCTTGAGTAACTTAATCCATTGGAAGACCGCGTAAACAAAAATCAAATCAGTGACGATAACCGTAAGACGTTGAAAAAATATCGTATAATAACTTGAATACGGTTTAGCGCTGATTCTAAGCATTTTTGGATCAAAGAAAGGTGCAACCAAAGAGAGACCCATTTCAAACCAAGCAAATAAAGGTGGATAATCAAGAGTCCATTGTGAAGTTGACTCGGTATACCATTGTGATATTGGTTTGTTGTTGGTGATGGCAAGCCAATTTCGGTGAACTTCAAAGTCAGTTGAATAACTAGAAAAGAATGAATAACAGATTATTAAAAGAGAAGGTGATAAATTTTGATAGCATATTTTCATTTACCGGTAACTTTGTAAACAAATGTAAAGAAGAAATAAAAAAGAAAAAAAGAAAGGAAGAAAGCAAAAATTTACTTACTATGATGGCATTAAAAGAAATTTGAGACATGTTACACTCGAAGCAACCACAAGATGATAAAACATAAGTATGGAAGTCATTTTATTGTTTTACAATTAAATTCAAAATATAAACAAAATCAAAAAGGAATCAGTTGATTGATCAAGATTATCAAAGCCAACGTGATTCATCTGTGGCATAAAAATTGACACATAGGAACAAAATTCAACAGTAGAGGACGCTCATTAATAATAACAAATTCAGTTGAAAAACTGTAAACACTGACAATTGGCAGTTTGAAACTTTTGGATCAAACTATTAAGCAAAATGAATTAAGAGGTATGAAGTATTCAGATTTTTCTGAATCATAAATATAGTGCTATAAAAGTATCGTCTTCAGGATCGATCGAGATTATGCTAAAGAAATTTCAAACCAAATCAATGACCCAAGATTATGCAGACATTCTGAATTTGGATGAATGAGAAAATGTTAAATCATTCGTTTCTTTATCATGAGAATCAAAAAAGTTGTATTTAAGTGGAAACTAATTTTCGCCAAATGCTCTGTTTCGGTTTATCGTTTTCTAGTGAGAAATACCTCTTTTAAACTGAACAAATGAGAAAGAATTGAAATTTGAATTTTAAAGCTTCGATTTTAAGCTAGTTTAAAATAATTTCAATGGTTTCAAAATCTTGTTGGAAAATTTAAAGTTGCAGTTTATTTTTTTCGCAATTTAATTCAAATTGATTCAAGGTTTTGAAATGAATTAATTTAAAGAGCTTAAAGGTTGAATTTTAATTTATTTCTCAGCCCCAGATTGCCAATGTACGAACCAATCAGAACGGAAAATCTAGAAAAGCGAAATTGATTGTTGAATCGAAAATTCATCGCAAGGTTTTTGAGTCACATTTTTTTCAGATAATATTAATGAGAAAACATTCTTCCCTTTTTCAGTTTCTAATAAGACATGTTGAACTCAATATATGGTCATTTTAACGTCAAGTTTAATATAATGCTGACTCGGTTGTATCAATAAACATTAGACTATGTTTATTGATTAACATACTGTTGTAAATTTCATCTAATACATTATATTGACTTGTAAGACAAGGTTTGAACAGATTTCCAGTGTCTAGTTAGCTTCATTGTGCATGAGCAGCGGGCATTGAAAGTATCGCTTCATCTTCTTCATCGTCGTTTTTGAAGCCAAAACATTCAGCAACATCCTTTTGTTTTTGATCCCTTGATGGTTTGAAATTTTCTGTAATCACCAATGGTGGAGGTACAACAGCAGTTGAGGCAGCACTTTGATCGACAGCTGCATAGGAATGCGAACTAGTCGAGTTAGATTCCTCTTCATTATTGATTTGGACCACTTCAAATACAACAACTTGGTCACCAGAAATAATTTGTTGAGTTTGAGGGTCTAATGTGAATTGTAAAGTCTGTGGCTCTAACGACTCTTCATCCGTGTTTGGCAAAACCATTTGAGAGTTTTCGTCACTTTCTTCGTCAATCAGCTGATGACTGTCATTCATTCTACCACTTGAATCAAAATTGGCATCTTTATAAGCATCGGGATCATGCACAACTAGATGCCTCATAAGATTACCTTTGTGTCTAAAAGCTTTGGTGCAATGAGGACATTCATGCGTTTTTTCCTTAGGCTGTGGCGGGATGTACTCTGGATTGTGGTACAGATTTTTATGCCGTTTTAAGAGTTGCTTTTGTCGGAAAGATTGTTCACATTCGTCACACTCGAAAGGTTTCTGATCAGTATGAATCAACATGTGTGATTCCAAGTGCCGGGCAGATACACTGGCATAATTACACAGGTCACATTTAAAACATTTTTCTCCTTCATGACTTTTAAGGTGAATCTTAAATGAATATCTATCGGAAAAAGATTGATCGCATCTTTTACACGTCAAAGGCTTGTCACTCGTGTGTAATTTTTGGACATGAATTCTTAAATCAGTTTTACGCCCACACGTTGTCGGACATTGGTCACACTTGAAGACTGGCTTGTTACCGCTATGAATTAGTTTATGCGCTTTAAGCGAGTTACTTTGGGTGAATCTTGCGTGACAAACATCACATTCATAAGGTTTCTCGCCAGTATGAATTCGAAGATGTCTTTTGAGTTTATAGGTATCAGGACTGGCGTAGGTACAATGGGGACACTGGTAAGGCCGTTCTCCTGTATGACATCTCATATGTCTTTTTAATTTGGATAATTCAACACTGGCGTAATCGCATTCAGGACATCTATGAGGCTTCTCGTGAGTATGTCGATAACGAACATGTCTGACGAGTTCACCTAGATAATAATAATAGAATATGTCAATTTCATGATAAAGTAATCATTTAATTCTAAATTACCTGATGTAGTGAATGCTGCATCACAATATTTACAGCCGTGTGGCCTTACACCAGTATGCGTATTGACGTGATTTTGAAGAGATGCGATTGTTTTGAAACCTCGTTCACATATACCACATTTATGAGGCCTTTCTTCACTGTGAGATTTCATATGCCGTGACAAAAGATAACGTTTGTTACTAGCATAGTTACAATAGTTACACATATGTGAATTAGGATTCAATGGAGTTTGAGGAGTTGATATTTTATGCTTCTTTCCAGTGGTGGCTGGACTTTTCTTGGGCCTCTTATTTTTTGGAGTAGCTGAAAGTAAGAAAAAAAGATAATATTAAAATTTGAGACTTGGAATAGTGAGTGAAGGGCAAAATGAAAATACCTAAAACATTGTTTTGTTTGTCTCCCGATTCCAGCGGTAACATGTCCTCTTGATCATTATCAAGCATTTCTTCGGGTTCCTCTTCCTCAATGGCACCCGAGCTAGGAGGTGGATTGACTATGAAAAGGAAAATATGATAAATTGGTCGATCAAGTTCAATAGTTCGTTGATAAACAGTGTGACAATCTCACCTTCATCGAAGTCATATACAGAAATATCATTTGGTTTCTCTATTTCCAGTCTCTCTTGTTTAACTTGAAAAGGTAAAGTCAAACTGTCATCAGTTGTGATTTGGTCCGATTTGACTTCTGCAGTAAGGGATTGAAACGAAAAATAAATTAGCATAAATTGCAATTTTTTATTGAATAACAGTGCACTTACCGCTCTCACTAGTTCGAGTTAGAGCTAAGGTACCACCAGCACTTGAGACCAGAGAAGCGCTAGAAACCTGTTCTTGTCCAGCTGGCTGTTGAACGATGAGAACATATCCTCCAACAGCATCAGGGACAAGAGCCAAAGTGGGAAATGCCCCGGTACCATCACTCGAAGTACCGGGGGCTGTAGCAACAACATTTGTACCCGTTGATGAACCTCCATTTTGCGTTAATACCTAAAAACAATAAAAATAAACAGTAAAGGTGTAATAACAGTCATTGATAGATATACAGGGCAGTCAATGATGAAAAGACAGAAAAGGGGGGAGGAGATAAAGAGGTAGTAATAGACTAAAATATGGTGACTGTCTATGATTCAAAGGACTCAATTTTGGCGATTAATAAAGAAATTAATTTACCTGAGAAGCTTCAATAGTATAATAAGTTGGTTGTGTAGTTTGGTTATTAGCTTCAGTGGCGCTAACCGTCGTCTCACCTATCTCCTTGTTAAAAGATTGCAAATAATTTTGTATTTCTGTTATGTTTTCAACTTCAGTGCCACCACCGTCACAAACTATATTATTAGACATGGTTGAACTTTACAGCCTTCTCGATTATTTTTTAAATTGATACCAAGATTAAATTAAATTAGAAAAAAAACCAAGATAAATCACAAAAAAATTATTTAGTTAAAATGGGCGAAACAAGAAATAAAAAGGTTTTCAGGCTCAAACCAAATGAAAGGCGCAAAATGTCAGACAAAGAGAAAAAGAAAGGACTTCTCTTCCTACTTTCTCTTTCTTACTCACATTCTTTCTTCTTTTACTGCTGCACGGGGGGGAAGGTAAAGGGGAAAGTAGGCTATTCTCCGCCATTTTATTTTCGCCTTATTTATCGACTGATAGCGACATCTATTGAGAATTTATTTTCTTGTCACATGTTTGCATTTGTTGTTGTTTATTTGTTTATTCAGTGTTTTCTCGATAATTTTGGATATCTCACAGGAATCTCTCTTGTCTCGTTTTCTTTTCTTTTAACTCTTTTTTCTCTTTATTTCTTTTTCACCGTTCCGGACTTAATTGTCATTTATCATGACCAATATTAGACCTTTCAGATGTGAAGATCTTTTCAAATACAACAACATGTAAGTTGACTTTTTGACTGTTTCTATGTTAATCTCTAATTTGTCTATGTTAATGTTTTTCTTTCTCTCTTTTTCTCTCTTCCTCTCTGTTTCACATGTGATTTATATTTTTAGCGATGACAGTATTTTAATATCTATACTTTTGTTTATTCACCTAGTAATCTAGATCCTTGGACGGAAACTTATGGCCTATCATTTTATTTACAATATATTGGCCACTGGCCTGAATATTTTCAAGTCGTAGAAGCTCCTAATGGTCAACTTGTTGGCTATAGTAAGTTAATTTTTAGCTATTCTTTGAATTTTATTCTCATTTTCTTTGTAATGTCATTTCAGTTATGGGTAAAATTGAAGGCACCGGCGAATCATGGAGAGGTCATGTTACTGCCCTATCTGTTGATCATGTCTATCGTCGATTAGGTATTGCTGCTAAACTGATGCGAGGACTTGAAGAGATATCAGAAAAGTATGCTTTCAATTATAATTTTTTTAAACTTTGATACAAATTAATTTCTTTCATTTGTTTGACTTCAGAAAAGAAGCATATTTTGTTGATTTGTTTGTTCGCGTCTCAAATAAAGTGGCCGTAGATATGTATACGAGACTTGGATACAGTGTTTACCGGAGAGTGATCGACTATTACATTGGAGATCCTGATGAAGATGCATATGGTTAGATAATTTTTGAAACTATTTTTCCGTCTAAGTTTCGAATTATTTTTTGTGATAACTCTTTATATCTTTTATACTTTCAGATATGCGTAAGGCTTTATCAAGGGATAAATTGAAAAAATCAATAATACCATTACCACATCCAGTTAGGCCTGAAGACTTGGATTGATTCAAATTAATTTTCGATCGCAAAACTCATCTTTACAATTCATTTCGGGTGAATCAACTGAATAAGAAGTGAAAATTTTAAAGCAATAAAGCTGGAAACATTGGAAACATTAGAAAAAAGTGTCTTTGATTATGTAAAGCAAAATTATCAGTTACATAAATGTTTATTTATTAAATGTGCTCAACTGTTTTCATGAAAGAAAAGTAGTTTTTATTTGAGAGAAAAAAAATCAAGACAAAGAGCTCATCACTCTTAACCTAATCACCATCATCAGTTGAGTTGAGCCCGGAAAAGACAATATTTAAGTAACCGTAACTAGTTAATGATTTTCTTCGTCATTGAAAATGGTCAACATTAAATCTACAATCCCATTTTACTTTAATGTCTTTCACCTGAAAATCTTCTGACCATCATCTAAATTTAACAACAATACACCATCACCTCGTTTTTCCACCTTGAATTTCCTCTTCCATCATCATCATCATCATCAACAAAAACATGTTCATTTTCTTAACTAACAAGTTCAACATCAACACGCCGTCATGAACTAAATTTTATCAACACAAGAAAAGCCCTTATAATTCTTATCGAAATCAACTCAATGATGATATACATGATGTATATTCTGTCTCCACCTTGTTCTTTTTTCTACCCTTTATCCTCATCATCTTTAATTTTTCATTTATCATGAAAATGGTAGAAAAAATCTCTCAATTTGTTCCCCTCACTATTAAGTTGAATGACTATGCACCTGGTCAGTCTTTATTTTGTAACTCAATTTCTCATCAATCATCTTTCCCGTCATTAGTTCAATTGAAGATTTCTCATTTAATAACTTTACCATATTTATTAATTTTCAGCCCTTTTTACACTTATAATTAAGACTCATTTCTTATGCATTTTGCTGCAAAATCCACCAAATTTACAAAACGAATGAAAAAGATCTAAATTAACCGTCGCACGAATATTAATAGCTTTTCTACAAGCTCATTTTTTTAGTTTTTAGATCCTTATTCTTATCATTAATGCTTAAATTAGTGGCAAATTATGAGTTGAATGAAATTTTTTCAAGGCTGATTTATATCAACTGAAGATATTGACTTCCAAGACTGAAGATATTCCTATTGAATCCTCTTTGAATGTGATACTCAGATCTAAGAATAAATTCTTGAGAAAACTTATTCATCAGCTTCAATTTAGAAGCATTTAGTTACTCAATTGAAACAAAACCTAATCTTTCATTTTCAACTCTATTAAGAGTTTTTTTAATCGCAAATTGCTTCCTATGCATTATTTTCCCTATTCATTTGCAACGGTTCGTTAAGATGTAGATTGACAAACATATTAATATTAATAGAAAGCAGATTGACAGTTAAAGAAATATCAACAATTTATTATATTGTTTTATTTGTTTCGTGTTTTTATTTATTTATATTTTCACAACGAAGAATCATAAATTTATTTCAATTTCCTTGAAGGTGATGATGGTCAATGAAGGATACAAATTCGATGAGAAAACATCACAAAGTTAATTTATATTAAAGAGCAAGGTTCAGGAAAAATGAAAAGGGTTAACGATTAAATTTGAAAGTAAACGAATAAATAGGGGTGGATGTAATTCAAGAGAGGTGGGAAATCCTCTGAAGAGAAAAACAAACAAAATAATGGCAACGAAGTTTATCATCTAGTATATCTTTTTGAAGATGATTAGGACGATGGGTATGATGATGAACATGGTGATCAAAGTATGAGTGTTCAGCCAATGAAATGACTTATATAGTTTATAGCAATTATTACATAGAATATGTATTTAGAAGATGAATAGATTAGAGTGGTTCATTCAACAGGGTTTGCTTCATTATCAGATATAATCCAATAGGAATTAACCGAGGATAATTTTGATGGACGAGCCGATTGTGAGGATGATGGTTGGAATGGAACATATTCAACTTTTTCAATTACCATTGGACGCATTTGCCAGAAGGGTGAAAGTTGGCGAACACCACCGAACATCCAAGATGCAAGAGGAACTCTATTTGACAAATCGGTATCCGGTGTTGAATCTGATTGTAATGAGGATGTTGAATCAGGTGAGGAAACTGATGGAGGAGGAAGAGGTGGTTTATAGTTATTGTTGTCTTTGGATGAACCATCAAGGTTAATCCATTCTAAAACCGAAACAGGATTACCTTTGAATGGACGAACTGGAAGACCCAAGGCAGCATCTGATCCCATTGACTCCCAGAAACCTCCTCGCTGGATACCACGGATTCCTCCAAGAGACCATGAGGTAAGACCGAAAGGATAAGGGTAAGGGTAAGGTTCTTTAGGTGGTAGTAAAGTTACTTTAGGTTGATTAGATGATGAAGCTCCGGAATAATCGTCAAATGCAGATGCAATTGGATGAACTCCGTCCATTTCACGATTTGGATATAGAACGGGCTTGAAGCCACTTGGTGGCTTAATATAAACTGGTTTAAGGTCACTTATTTCAATTTTAAGGTCACCATTTTCGTAGCTGTTATCTTCAGGTCCAACTGATGAGGATGAGGATTGGGATGATGGTGAGTAACCTGTTTCACTTTCAGCATATTCAGAGTCATAATCGAAGACAACTGCTGGACCAACACCTTCTTCGACTTTATCAGAGGAACCATTTGCCTCGTTGAAGCCTTCAATTTTTACAGAGCTATCAACTCGAGTGAATGGAATTGCTTCAGTTGAATTTTTCAAAGTAATCACTGGGCGAGGAGCATTTGATGATGATGATTTACTAAAGTCTTTACTTTCACCATCACTATCACCATCACTTTTATTGTTGATTGTTTTTTCATCGTCATCTTGTTTTACAAATGATGAAGGAGGTTCGTTAATTTTTGGTGTTTCCGACAAGTGATCTGATAACCAGAGATCAATTTCATCTGAAGGAATTGAATTGTATTTGTTGACATGTTTACGAATACTTAATGAGAGGGAAAAGTTAATTAAAAGCGATAAAATCACAATGGCTCCAATGAATCTCATGATGTTTTTGGTGAAGATACAATTTTTAAAGTGTAAGATGAATCAACAAGTTGATGATTGACTTGATGCCAAGCAAAGTCCAAGGTTAAATGAAGTGAAAATGGTAATCAACTAAATTTGTAGCTGATGGTTAATCGATGGACCTCAAAAAGTCAAATTAAAAGACGGAAGTAGTAATTCAAGTTACTGTTGATTATTTGTTGTTATGGTTTGGATTCCCTTGGATAGAGTTAAAATCATAAGGAAGAAGAAGAAGAAAAAGGAAGAAAAGTTCACATAACTTGAAAAAAAAGAAGAAGCTGGTGATGATCAGACTGACAAAGAAAGAGATGAACTTGAACTCTCAAATGAACGGGATCAAGTTTACTGTTGATCAACTTCGACGAGGTTAGATTAGAAGTAACAAGTAAGAAAAGTTTTTCCAAATCAAGAGGAGATAAAATGAGACTGAATCAAGTTGTTTCTGATAATGATGATGGTTCCTGTTAAACAAGTTCCCAAATATCATTCGCTCTCTTGCTCACTGTTTCTCTTTTTCTCTCTTTTACTCGCTTTTCAAGCTAAAAGTAGAATTAAACTTGACTTTGAGTTGAGAAATTGAATTATCACCAAGACATGTATATTTCAATTTACGAAGCACAAATTCAAACAGCAACACCACTATGTAAACGTTTCCAATGTTAATCTGGTGTTGTCAGTGTAAACGAGAAGATGTATGTTGTAGGGAAAGACCCAATTTAACAAGTCACTCAAAAACTATGTGAACAGCATAAAATGTAACAATCACAATAGGAATAAACAATTTAAATTTCACAATTTAACAGAGAGTTTACCAGGAAAAAGGTGACCAAAATAGCAATTAAAATGGGACAAATTAACGAAAAGAAATAAAGATTTCAAGAAAAATTGGTTAATTTCTTGTGTCTTCTGACTGTAGAAGGAAAGAGCGCCAAAGAAAGATAAGACTTCTGTTTCCTTTGGCAAAGATGGCGTAAAGAGAAAAGATTTTGTTACTGATTATTGTTTACTTTCAACTATGATGATATTTCTCATGTTTGATTGTCTATTGAATCCTTCAGTTAAGATTTTACCCTTTTTAAACCCAAACCGTTTTCTGGTGCTGGTATTAAGGAGGAGCTAAAATGTAAGTTTTTGTATGAACCTTTTTTTTATTTCTCGCTTTTCTCAGAGCTTTCGATTTCTCGATTAAATAAAACGAAAAAAGAAAGATATTTAACATGATGAATAGACATTGAAGAGACAAGAAATTAAATTGATCAAGAAGACCAATTCTGAGTGAATTATTGTTTAGATTTTCCTGTTTTTTTCTGTTGATTGACGCTTTTTGATGGTAATAATTGTGAATAACTTTGAGCTTTATCATTCCTAAATCTGTTTGCCGATGTAAACATAACCCTGAACCAGCTTTTCACCCACAATGTTTTGTAACTCAAAAATCCATGTTATTTTTCAATGGGCTGGTTATGCGTCATAATGATGTTCATGCTTTTACCTTGCTTCTTGTTGTCTTCAATCTTGGTGAGTAAAAAACTACGTAAACCCTTTTTTAGATTAATTATTGTGATATTAACTCTTTCTATACCAAAATAATATTTACTATAAACACTTTTTCGCATTACGAATCAACAGCAACAACAAAAAAAGGTATAAAACGAGTCAACATGGTAATAATTTACACTAATTGGGCTTGTAATACTTTTGGGTTTTTTACATTTGCAAATACACTTTAAAACGTCAATCTTGCAGGTATTGGTCAAAATTAACCGGTAAATTGTTTACCAATCTGTTTTCATTTGTATTATTACATAACATGTTGATGATAATTTTGATTACAATTTATTCGGGTAATCGTTATATCAGAGAATTAATAACTTTCTTTTTTCACTTGATTAATTGAATGGTAAAACATAACATAACATTTAAATTGGAACAAAATTTTATCCTTTTACCTTTGAGATTTGTTTTTACTTCCTAATTGCTTCTTATATTACTTCTGGAAATTAATTTTAATTTGTCTCTTTTTTTTGCCATGAAAATTAAAAGCTCAACTTTGTAACTCTGTTATCATCATGACATGATAATGAATATCGCAAATGAAAGTCATTTTTCAATTTCATTTTTGGTTTCATGCTTTGATAAAACTCTTCATTTTATTGGTTTGCTTTTTATTAGTGTTTGATTAATTTTACTTCAACTGAATTCATTTGAAATCTTTCATGGTTTCAATCCTTTGAACTTGTGTTAACAATAATCAATGAAATTGACATTACAGTTAACTGGCTTTAGTTAACAATTATCTTTCTAATTGGTAATTGACGGTGAATTTACAATGAATTAGACGATTATTTTTATTAGATTGGATTCTGGTCTTCTAAATTAAGATTGATTGCTGATTTAAATCAATCTGCTATGAACATTGAACTTGAAAATTGAATAAGAGAGGAAAGCAAATTTTGATTGATAATTCTGTCTAATAATAAAAATACTGAGAAATGAGTTATTAATAAACCTATCATCAGATAATCAACAAATGTTATAATATATACTGTAAAAGGTTCAACAGTTTGCGATTAAATATACACGAGTACACAGTTTAACCCAATAAATCAGTGATTGATACAATGAACCAATGTGATTAACCTTATAAATTGTGTTTTAAGTGATTTTAATGGTTAAGGATTAATGAGTAATGGAAGTCCAAACAATTGCATCGACAAGAAGTGCTTAAGGATAATGACTTTATAAGACTAAGGATTAAGGCTTAATGATAAGACCATGAAACGGGTTAAATACTTGACTATTTTTTCTGGTCATAGGTTGAATAAAAGACTTACCAGAAAAAAGTCAACAGCTCAAAGATCTGTGAGATTTGGATCTATTCCTGTGTCTGATCAAGCGAAAAAGATTCACATGAAACAAAGAGACAATAGCCATCAACAATATAAAAATCCGGTAGACATTATGGTTTTCACGGGTTACCAGTTAAATTCGGGAGATTTCAGGTAAAAAGACAAAAGCTGTTTGCAGTCAAACAGGTAAAATAAACTTTAAATAGTAACAATTAAAAACAGAAATCAAATGGAAGACTGAATCTATCAATAAAACAAAGACAACTGGAAAAATATATTCTCCACTTTCCAAAGATTGGCACATTTTAAGAAATTCAATCAAATGATGAAAAGGATCTGGTAGATCAGAGTGGGATTAGACTTTTTGAGATATGAAAAACTGATAAACTTTAATTTCTACTGATCACAAGTTGGATCTCGAGATATTCATTAAGATTGATGTAAATGTTGAAAACATTCTTACTTTTGAAGTTCACAGTTTTAATCACAAATGAGGCTAATCCGAAGGTATCCAAATAAAGTGGTCAACAGTCGAAGAAACTATGAATTTTTTTATTTATTCAAACAATAATGAAGTAAATGATTTTATCATTTTTTCTTATGGATAAGTCTCAACAATTGTCATGAACTTTTCTAAGATGATTTTTAAAATTGGTAACAACACCAAAGGATGAATTACAATTAGTAATGGGACAATTGATTTTAAAAAAATTTGGGGAAAGATGATTTTCTACAGAATCGATTTTCAGTTTATTTTTGCAAACACAATTTGAGTGTAAAACACAACTATAGTTGTGGCCAGATCCTGTCATATATTTTTTATAAATGGCCTTTTCTTCATTTTTTGAGACGTTTAGTCCAGTGGTTAAATCTTTGATGAAATAAATGACTTTGTCTTTATAATTTCTGGACTTATCCTGGTCATTTCGGTCATCATTTTGGCCACCATTTTCAAACTCATTTTCTTCAAACTCGATCTGAACATTCAACTCATGTTCCTCATAAGACTTATCCTCGTCTATTGAATCTGCACGAGACATTGGTATAATCAATGGTAACCTTTCCAAAATCACCAAGCAATTGTCTTTCTCATCGGCATCATGAAGTGTTTTTTTGTATTTTTTTATATTTTTTGGATACAAATCCAAAGAGGCAAAAAATTTTTCTTTATTTTCAATGGACTTATCCATTATGATCACTAAAGTTTGTGATATAAAGGTTACTTAAGTAAAACAAAAGATTATCAATTCAAACGGTTAACATTACAAAAGGTTTCAACAGACTTTTTGGTTTTTACCAGTCAGAGGTTGAAACATAACTGAACATTAATTAATGAAAAGTTAAAAACAAAGAAATTCAATTTTTCTTTTCTCACAATTTTCCGTTTCTTTGCCAGTCATAGGTTAAACTATCATTGATTTTAACTGAAACAAGGTAACAAAAGGTTACACTTTGTCTCATTGTTTACCTAATCCAAATGGTCTAAACATTTTGATTTGCTGGTTATTTTAAGCTATCAAGCTACATGTTAATTGAATTTAGTGATCGCCATGATTGATGTTGATTGATTGAAGCCAGCCACAGAAGGTAAGCGAAACCCAAAAGTGTCACTAGATTAACTAAATTATCCTCATTTCTTGATTCTTGCCTTTTTCACTGATTCCCCCATTAATATCGAAAATAATCTGTGAGCTTACTTTCGATCATCTGACTTTAAAAAGATCTGATTGATTAACTGATTATGATGATGATAATGGTGAAAGATAAGTCCAGAGGAATGAGCAAAGAAAAAAAAACTAAGAAAATCCAGTTTAATCATCATTTTGATCGATAA
This sequence comes from Tetranychus urticae, assembly GCF_039701765.1. Classification (NCBI taxonomy): domain Eukaryota; kingdom Metazoa; phylum Arthropoda; class Arachnida; order Trombidiformes; family Tetranychidae; genus Tetranychus; species Tetranychus urticae. The sequence goes on along the minus strand of NC_142958.1, from coordinate 13,264,709 downwards.
TATGAAACAAAAATATTGTTCAGCCTTTCTCTTAACGCATCAGTTAATCATTCATGTATTCATACTTAATTTGATAGTCATATCATCATGTCACATTAAATTATCGCAGGACAATTAACAATCCTTATTGAGTAAGAATCCCTTCTAGGCAATAACAATAATATACATATTTATTAATAGAAATCCTTGAAATGATTTAGTTTCACTTTGGGTTAAAGAAGCAAAGAATCTCTGGTAAACATTTTCATCCTCATTCTTTGAATGTTTTCAAATATAAATACCGCCAATGTAATGATAATCAAAATTGTATTACTCAAGTGTACTAAATCATTAATCAACCTTCATTTTTTATATTTGATTGACTATCTGTATTCAAAAATACAGTGTAGGTGGAGAAACAACTTTAAAGGTTGATTCTTGATTCCTTTTAACCAGAATCTTCTGGTATCTTCATCAGTCTTATTGATTTGAAAATTTCTGGTTAACAATACCTGTTGATGTCTCTCTGTTTATTAGCCAATTAATTAATGAAAACAAAAAGATTTACTCAATTTTCACGTGTTCAATCATTCCTAATGAATTAAATTTAATGCTTAGGTGAAAAACCCAGTCAAAAAATCCCTCAGTTGTTATGTAATTAAAATTTCAAATGATAATGGATTTTTAAGTGCACTTATCATGTTAAATTTTGCCAGTTTTCCCGTCATTTAACTTTAATGTGCAGTAAATTTTTTGCTGTATTAGTCAATTGTTTCGCATCTTTCCGACGCTTATGTTTGGTGGATTGGTCAGGTTAATCAATTACAATTTGTTACCAGATTTGATTGTAAGCTTGTGTCTAAATATGCAGGTATTCAACCTGTTATCATCTCATTTAGGTTTAATTTTTACAATAATTAACATTCACCTTCTAACGTTTATTAACCTTCAATTTCAACGTTTGAAAATTGTAGGCAATGTTGGCCTCTTCATTTCAATGTTGCCTTATTACTCTATTACTGTAATTAATCTGTAAATATTGCCACATTGTAAGGTTAACAAATTTTTTCTAATTACATTTTCATGTTGTCAGAATAATTTCAGTAATTAGATAAATCCCATTGAAATAGAGAATAGACAAATGAACTGAAGATTCGCCTCGTTTTTATATACACACACAATTGGTAAACAATTTGATGAACATTTCAAATCTACAAACATTGAAATTAATGTCATATCACTATAATTAAAACCAACTTGAAAATGGTAAAGAAATAAACAGATAAAGAGAAAAACATTGAGTTCTAATTGCTGTTATTACTGCAATTTTTTTTTCTCTGAGTCTGTGGTAAACGGCAAAAAATGAAGATGATTCTGTATAATCACTCGATTCCATTAATCATTTTGATAATGGCTGATGATTTTGTTTACCATCTATTCACTTAACAGAAACTGGTCAGTTGCCGGTGATTTTGATGAAAGGTATAATTAGTTTCCTGGTGAGAATGATGAATTTATCATTAGCATATGGGTAAACAAATTTATAGCCAATGATATCAGTAACGGTGAAGAAGAGCCAAAGATGATGGTCAACAAATAATATCTCCTTGTAAAATTAAAGATGATTTGACTTAAAGGTTGGACTAATGTATTACAATAAATCACAATTCAATGGCATGAAATTGTCTGAAATTAAATGAAATTAAATATCATACATTAAGCTGGAAATAAAAATAATAATATTCAACTTGTAGTTAAATAGTGAACATTAATAATGGTTGGTCTTTCAAAAGCTAATTGACTATTTTACAATCGATAACAAGATTAAAGATACCAATATCCAAACTAATGAATCCTGAAGTAGATCCAATAGATACACTCAAGTTTACTGTCTTTGAAAAATACCTTTGAATTTAACGAATTTAGAACAATCAAAATCGAATGTAAGAGTATTGATTGAAACCGGTGGGTCGGTTTGATTGACCACTTTCTCTAGAAAAAGAAACCGTCCAAAGTGTCAATTTGTTACCTTATTGTTTGGCTTGATTCTGGTAAAGTTTTCCCTTGTCATTCCGTTCCTTAGAGGTAGAGAAGCAGATTTACTCGATTGTTTTTATACATGAATAAATGAAAAATACAACTATTTAATGACCTATCGGGCACAGAGGAATTTAAACGTCACTTAAACATGAAATCAAAAAATTGTTGAATTTGGCTGAATTGAATTTGATTAAAACTAAAACATGATAAAAAGTATTAAATTTTAAACCAAAGACTAACTTATCTTTGTTTTAAACCCATTGTTCTCATCGCCATCTTACGAAAAAATTGAATAATTAAACAAATACTGATAATTTTCCCTTTTTTAATCAATGATTGACCCCTTGGAGTTGCTAACTTAAAAGCTTAATGGTATAATCCTGTTGAATTATGTAAATCAGTGAAGCTTTCAATTCTTTATAATTGTTATATTACCATCCGTTTTTCATTAATCTTGATATCTCTCTATGTTTCACTCTCTAATGGTGTTTACCTCTCCAATAATCAACAGTCTGAACCTAATCATAATGGTCAATATTATGTCCTGGGTTATAACCTTTAATCGGATAAAAGCTAATGAGACTTTATCAAGGATAGATGAAGAGTTGAACGAATTATAATTTCAATCATCAGCAGCATCATGTGTTCCTGTTCTCATCTTTCTCTTCTCCTGATAAATATCATCAAAATTCTTACCTCAAGTAAGTATCATTAACAAACTTTTTTTTCACTTTTCCCAATTACACGAGCAATCATCGTACTACCTTTTTTCATTTTGAGTAAAGTAACAAAAATTGTTTAAGACTAACTTTTTTCTTCATCTTCTTTTAATCTATTTACGTCACCTTTCCTTTTCTTCATTATTCTCATCACCTTGAAAAACCCATCTCCATCTTTCCATCTATTGCTTTCAAATTGCAGAGAAAAAAAGAGTTGCACATCAATATTTAATGTAAATAACTTGGTTGGCGCCATTAGATCCAGTCAAACATCTTTCTTGATACTTACCACATGATGGTCACATCTCGTTATGTTCATCGCCAACAGTAAACATCATCAGACTTACATTTTTGGCTCCAATTTTGATATTACAACAATATAATTTCAAACTCCAAATTATGTTTAACCATACTATTTGCGAAACAGGTGTTCAAACAAGTGTTCAACAATCAAGAAACCATAATGGCGATGAAGATGGAAGGACATTGATGGCATCCAGCACAATAAAGCATTATGCCAGCATTACAAGTAAATAGTCACTGAATATTTGCTTCTTCTGCTGCATAATTATCATCATCATTAAGTCAACTTGTCAGTCAACTTATGCCTGTTAAATTTGGCAAAATAAGGCGGAAACTTGATAAATTTCTTGATGAATCTCTAAACTAGACCAGATCAAAGTGGAGTAAACCAAATCTAATCAGAACGTTCACAATTTTTCCGCTTTTACGCTTATATTTTGGCTTTTCACATGGCTTTCCAATTCATGTGCATTTTACGTTGGATAAGTATGCATTTTTTGCATGCAAATACAGAATTCAAGAATTTAAATTCTAAACTTGTGTGTAAAGCATCAATCTTACAATTTTAAAACTTTCTCAAAGAATTTAATAATTGCTTGATAATTTTTTTCTTGCTATTTCAGGCCCTGAATGTATAAAGCATCTTACAAATTTTCAAACCAATTGGCAAACTTGACAATGAAGGTTTGGAAAAGGGACAATCTCCAGGATTCTGGTTCCATTGTTGGACTCTGGATAATTCAAGGCTGAATTCAATCGGTTCCCGCAACTGTTCAACTCCCGCCCACGTTTTACGTCTAAAATGCACAGATTTTCCCTCAGTACTTCCACCTTTTTGCTATCAATTTGAAGTTAATCAAGTAATTCAATTGAAACAAAGGCGAATGAGAAGAGCTGAGTTGGGAACTAGGATTTTCCCAGTGCCACCATAAATCTAACTACACAAGTAGCCACAACAATAGTGCAAGTAAATGTTACTTTTTTGCTGCGATTATATTATATTATGAAATTTTGATTGTCTTTTTTGGCAGTTAAAATTTCACATTAATTTCAATTCCAAGAAAAAATTTAACATGAATTCTTTCTCTTTTTTTCTAGCTCAATGTGAAATAGTCTCGATGAACTTTAAGTTTGATTTATTCATTCAGATGGAAAGATAAATGAAAGTATCAAGTTTCCGGTTCACATTGCAAGTTGAAGGGAAGAAAGGGAAACACGAAAGCATCCAAAGATTTATCATCATGTGATGAAGAGTTTTGTGTGTTGTCCTGTCAAAATTGTAAACTGATGATGACGATGATGATGGTTTTCCCAAAAAGAAGCAGATTTAAAATCAGAAAGAAAATAAACAAAGACAAAAATCTAATTACAAAAATCCTGGTGACGTTGGTTAACCTCTTCGCCTTACAATTTGTTTTCCATCAAAATGATAACAATTAACAATCTGAATTATAGCGTAATAATTTTGATGTCTTGGAAACAATAAATAAGAAAGCAAAAGTAACGTTGGATTGATTAATGAAATGGTTGATGAACATGTTTACCCGATCCGATGATTTTAAACTTTCACCACAAAATTGCATTTTAAATTGCTATTTCCAATTATTGCAGTTAATTTATTGTCAAATTTTTATCCAGTTGAAACAATCGTTAAATTGATCTCACACGAAAAAAGACTAACCAGAATGGAAATGACCAAGGATGGCTTGATTCAATCATTCAGATATCTTTAATTTTTACATGATCAACACAAAACCTGATCATCAATTATCAGATTGATAAACATCGTTTACTGATCATTGATCTAATGTCTTATTGCTGTTGCATTTCAATGTCAATGAATGAACCTTTTCTTTACCTCTGCTATTACTTTTTAAATTGTTCATCTTAATCAAGTTGATTATCACGATGATCACCATCAGCATCCTAATAATCAATTTAATCATTCTCATCATCATTCTCAATTCTAATAAATTTCCTTGCAAGGCGTGTTCAATACTTGCATTCATGTAAGTATGAATAAATATAAATCTAACCCATTAAGGGTAAAGTCAGGTATTTATAACCTTTTTTTATTTTTATTTACCTTTTCTTTTTATTTACTATTAATAGTTTCACCATATTAATATAAATTAACTACTCATTATCATGTCAGGTACAAACTGTAAAGCAAGCAATCTCAAACATTTATCATTTAACCTAACAAATGGATGGATTCACAAAAGGTCTGAACATTTCCATATCAAATCAAATCATTTTTATTCTCAATTTCAAAAATAGTTATCGAGAATATCATTATTCAGAAAACAATAAATGGTCAGTTTTGTCCCTAAAAGATAGTGTTTATTGGATAGCATTAAACACAAGTCAATATTGACCAGGATTCAGTTATTTAGAGAAAATTTAATGGCCAATCAAGGCGAGAAAATATTCAAATTGTAAGTGTTTAGTGAAACAAGAAAACGATCTTGAGCCAACAATTGATTTATAATTGAATTGACAGGTTAATTATATTTCTTGGTTAACTTGATTCCAATTTTGACTTGATTTAACTATCAAATGAAACAGATTAACCTTGTAAACGTTTAACTCTAGATTGACTTGTTTTGTTGTTTTTTGTCTTTAAACGATAATCATCACCATCAAAGTCATGATTAACATCATCATTCTAATTATGTTAATCATTACACCGATTATCGCAAGACGATTACTGAGTTAAAATTGAAAAAAAACTAATATTGTACCATTAAACTTGTAAATTAGCTTGATTGGTATTTGATAATCCGTCTTTACTCTTAAACTAGTGAAATATTTATATCAAACTTGATGTTGCAAATGAAGCAGTTTAATATTTAATTAAATTTCTTGCTATCACAAGATTTAAAGTTGAATTAATTTAAAAGCTGTGAATCAATCAACAAAGATTAACCAATTGAGATTAATATCATTTACATGAATATGCATTGATTGATTGATTTCGCGAAACCAAGGCAATGTCAATCACTATTTTGTATTGTATTATCAAATGAGACAATTGTTGAAGTATTACTAACCTTTCAATATTTTAATTTATTTAAACAGGTTAAGGACATTACAATCACTATTGACTGCTGTGGCTATTCCAAGTTTCGGACATTCCATTATTCACTTGCTTTCCATGATACAGTTTAATGTCAACGATTTATTATATTACATGAGGTTAGTTGATTCAATAATCAAGGTTTGATCCAAGATCAAGTGTTGAGAAAAAACAAGTTACAAGCCAAGAAATTGGATTGTGATTACCATCGATGTATTGATTACATTGTTTTTGTTTTTGTTTTTCATTCGACTGTTTGATTGTCATCTGATTATCGGCTATTTTATATTAAATAATGAATTTAAGTTTCCATTTCTCATGGTTAATGGGAAATGTAAACATAATCAAAGATTGATTATGTTCTAGTTGCATGCATTTAATATAAATGGTTGGTAAAGCATAAAAAACGTTATCATCGGTAAATGTGACAAAAAAACAGTCTTGAACACTTTAATATCTTTATTATTAATACATGCAGTAATAAATGTGTTGATTAAATATTATATTGCAGTATTATTGAAAGCTATATGCCCTGAGGAAGAGACAATGAAAATAATTGAGTTTTTAAATAACTTTTGGTCTCAACTGGATGGGAAAAGCTTACTGGAAAAATATTTGCTGTTATACTTTAATCAGATTTCAGTCTAAAGTCAATCAAAAAACATTGGCAACCGGAGTTTCGTTTGGATCATTGATAACTTGTTCAATCATCATATAAATGTTGATAATTGTTCCATAATCTGTTTTTGGATGGTAAAGCTGTTAAAAAACAGCTTACAATATTTACTTCAACCATAATCACCTTGCTAAATACAAGTAAACCAAAGTGAAGAAGACGCAAAACTCCCAACTCTGAATTATCTTCATTTTCTTATTTCTTTTTTTCTTTTTCTTCTATCAAGGTTTTCTTTTGATTATCGACAAATGGTGATGTTGAATCAAGCATAGAAATGATTATGGATTTGATGAAATTACATGATAAATCATTGGCTAGAGAAACCAAAAATATCTTAAGGATAATTTGGGGAAATCTGTCTTCTCCTCGCTTTGCCGTATTGCACTTCAAATTGTGGTCTCAATACTATTTACAAGGATTTTAATCATCTTCACCATCAGAATAAACCATCATTATAATATCCAATTCTGGCCTCTTTTTACATTTTTTTATGCCTTGGAACGCGCTCATTTGGAATCACCTTGGATATTGAACTCTATTGGTTTCGAAGTAAATAATCACTTTATACAGATTAATATGGCTCACAGTTAAATATAAATAGTTGACAGTTTAATATCTTTGCTGTTTAAAAGACATGAGGGTGAATTGCTGCCTTAAACGGCAAACTGTTTGTAATTGTACAAATTCAAATCATCAACCTGGTCTTTATGTTTTTTTACCATTCAATGTAACCATTTATGTATGATTAACTTGGTTGATTATTATTATTAAGTCTTTATATGTTTTTGACGATTATCATTGGTTAACCCTTGAGCTGTGTTTCAAATGTTGATTCACTGTTTTCACTTTTACAACATTCATAACAAATGCACTGAGTTGTGGGCTCTTTTGCTTCTACCTTTTTTATTTGATTTTATTATTTCTCTGTTTATTGGAATAATGATTAAATTCAGTTAATGCGTTAATATTTTATTGAAAATTTAATTTTCATATTTTCTTATTGACTTTGAAGTTTCAAGTTTGAAATGAAAAAAAACATCTTCTTGTCAATTCACTTTTTAGTACAGAAAATCGTTTTATGAGGATAAATTATGTTTCTCTCAGAAAAATGAGAAACAACATGGGATGATTAAGAGTAATTAAAAGTAAATTTATTTTGTTGGGCTTAATTACTTTAACCTTTCTTCAGATTTCAATTAAAAATTAAGTTTCATTTCAAATTTCCATCCAAAAATACATTTTTTCATACGTTGATTAAAGCGTCATCTTTCGTTAATGATTGGTACTAGAATAAACAACAAAACAACATTTCTCTATTTTAGTGGTTATTTTGAATCACTGCTGTCTTTTTTATTTGTTACTAGCATTTGTTGTTACTATTTTGGATAAATTTTTCATCAGACTCATTTTATTATATATTTATTTTACTGTTAATATATCAAAATGGCTTCTACATTGAAGGGCAAAGCTGCCAAGACCAAAGTGAAGGATAAGACACCCGCTGAAATACAAATCACTGCTGAACAGTTGATTAGAGAAGCCAAGGAAAGAGACTTGGAGATATTACCACCGGTAAGTTTATTAAACTATTGAATCGTAATAATTTAATTTTCAGCTTGACTTTTGATTGGTTACTTTGAACCTTAAATTAAAGCTTCATGAAAGAGTCCTGTTTATATTGAATTAAAATTTTACATTTATCTTCTATCTTTAGCCACCAAAACAAAAGATATCTGATCCTGAAGAATTAGCTGAGTATCAATTGCGAAAAAGGAAAGCATTCGAAGATAATATAAGAAAGAATCGACTTTCCATAGCTAATTGGATTAAGTATGCTGAATGGGAACACAGTCAACAAGAGATCCAGCGAGCTCGCTCTGTTTACGAGAGAGCCTTGGATGTGGATCCACGATGCATTACCTTGTGGCTTCGTTATGCTGAAATGGAAATGAAAAATCGCCAAGTGAACCATGCAAGAAATGTTTTTGACCGAGCTGTACGATTATTGCCTAGATGTAACCAATTTTGGTACAAATATACTTACATGGAAGAAATGTTGGGCAACGTTCCAGGTTGCCGACTAGTTTTTGAAAGATGGATGGCTTGGAAACCGGAAGAACAAGCCTGGTTAACTTACATTAATTTTGAAGTTAGGTACAAAGAATTAGATTTAGCTCGAACTATTTACACACGATTCATAACAGTTCATCCCGAGATAAAGAACTGGATCAGGTTTGCAAAGTTCGAGGAGCGTAACGGTTTTGTCAGCAATGCTCGTGAAATTTATGAAAAAGCAGTGGAATATTTTGGTGATGAAAACATGGATGAAACTTTGCTTCTAGCTTTTGCTAAGTTTGAAGAACGCCAAAAGGAACACGAAAGAGTCAAAGCTATCTACAGATTTGCCTTAGAAAAGCTTCCTCGAGAAGAATCTCAAGAACTATTCAAACAATATACTATCTACGAGAAAAAATATGGTGACCGAGAAGGAATAGAAGATGTTATAATGAATAAACGCAAATTTAAATATGAACAAGACTTGCAAGAAAATTCACACAACTATGATACTTGGTTTGATTATATCCGACTTGTTGAAGGAGAAGGAGATATTGAAGCCATTAGAAGGATATATGAAAGAGCTGTGGCCAACATTCCACTTAAACGAGAGAAACGTTTCTGGCGACGGTACATTTATCTGTGGATTTATTATGCTATCTTTGAAGAGTTAACAGCTGAAGATTTGGAACGAGCTCATGAAGTTTATCAATTTTGTTTACGTCTAATACCTCATAAATCTTTTACCTTTGCCAAATTTTGGGTTATGGCTGCTAAGTTTGAAATAAGGCGCAAAAATCTTCAAGCAGCTCGTAAAATATTGGGGACATCTATTGGTCTATGTCCAAAAGATAAACTTTTCCGCGAATATATTGAAATAGAATTACAACTAAGAGAATTTGATCGTTGTCGAACATTATACCAAAAATTACTCGAATTCTGTCCAGAGAACTGTTCCTCATGGTTAAGATTTGCTGAACTGGAAACTGCACTCGGTGAATACGAAAGAGCTCGGAAAATCTACGAGATTGCTATTTCTCAAGATAGATTGGATATGCCAGAAGTAATTTGGAAGTCTTACATTGATTTCGAAGTTGACCAAGAAGAATTTGAAAATGCTCGAAATTTATATGAAAGATTATTGGAAAGAACTAAACACGTCAAAGTTTGGATCAGTTTTGCAAAATTCGAGCTTTTAGCTTCAAGTGATGAGACAATAAGTGACAGTAACATTGCTCAAGCAAGAACCGTCTTTGAAAGAGCCAATAAAGCGTTAACCGATAACGAGGAAAAAGAAGCTCGTCTTATGCTTCTCGAAGCATGGCAAGAATTCGAAGGAGAACACGGTGATGAAAGAACTAAACAACAAGTCGAATCATTGATGCCAAAGAAGGTTAAAAAGAGACGAAAGATCACAAATGACGATGGATCAGATGGCGGTTGGGAGGAATATGTGGATTATATTTTCCCAGACGATGATAGTGTTAAACCTCATATGAGACTACTGGAGCTAGCCAAGAAATGGAAGAAACAAATTACTGAAGCTCCAACTACGACGAATGAATCAACAGATGAGAATAAAGATAGCAGTAATAGTAGTAAACATAGTGATGAAGAACAGAGTGAAGATTAATGTAAATTTTAACGATTCAGTCTTTTTGCAAAAAAAGAGAAAAGAAAACTTTTTTCCATAATGAATACAGCGTTTTTGTTTTTTGTTTGTCTCAATCGACAAATAACAGTACATTCACATGAACACTGAGAAAATTTGTTGGTAATGGTTGTTGAAGAGTAAATAGCTGCTGATTGCGCGACACGATATTAAGTTAGATTGAAATTTTCATCAGCCATGTGTTGAATCAGTACAAGAATTCATAAGTCTGTGGTGTGAGAGGAACGAAAGATAGAAAGAGAGGAAAGAGCAAAGATAGCGAAAGATAGAGTGTGAAAGGGTTCGGAAAAGGGTAGTTGAGGAAAAAAATCAAAAAAAGAGAAAGAGTTTTACAAAATAGATATTGTGAAAAAAGAGATTCTCATTTTACTTCCAATTTCATTTGTAAATTTTTCTTCTCCTCCTCTAATTTATCCATCCTTTTCCACAATTTATTGACTAAAGCTTCCTGCTCTTGTTCCAACGTATTCTCAAGTTCAACCTTTTCTCTCCTTAATTGCTCTAAGCTTTGTTGTTTCTGGTTAGTTTCACTTTCCAATTTCTCTATTTTTCCCATCAATTTTGCAATTAGAACACCATTTTCGTGTTGATGTGTCTTTTCAAATTCCTTCTTCTCAGCCAACAGTTGGTTCAGCTTTCGGCTTAAATCATTGGTTAGACATTCTTCTTCTTGCTCATATTTGAGAGCAATGATCTCTTTCTCCTTTTTAAGAGCTTCAATTTGTTTCAACAACGTATTACTAATAAATTCTTCCTCCTGTTCAGCTTTAGCTTGGATGGTTACATAGGCTTCCTTCAGTTTTTTGTTCTCCTCGGTTAAATGCTTAATCCTAAATTTGAGTGATTCATTTTCAATCTGGAGCCGACGATTTTCTTGTTCCAGTTTTTGTTTTTCATCCATTGCACCACCAGAAAAAAAATAATTTAAGAAAAAGAAGGAAGAGATCGAAGACGAAGGCAAAACTGAGACACAACTATGATGATTTACACTCACAGGTTGTTGAAAAAAAATACAGTATTAACATTAAGACAAAAATATTTATCAAAACAGACAATAACAACTATTAAATCAAGAATATGTTTGAGCAAAATACACAAGGAGCTCGATGAGTTTAGCTCATATGTTAAATCAACCAACTTCCATCTAACGGTTAAAGCAGTAACCACATTGAAAACTGTATCATTTTATCACTTAAACAACAAAATTCATTAATTGATAACTAATACCATCTAATATTAGTCTTGAACCAACCAACCCATTAAAATCAACCGCCTTCCCAGCCAGTAACATGTTACATGGATTCCGTTGAACAAATGATCGTCCAGCTGTAACCAAACAATCTCCAATGGTCACAATGAACCTTAATTGTCAATGATCAACTAAGATTAAGCTAATTCATCAAGTAATGATTGGCTGACCCTATTGCATTATTACATCCCGAATAACGAAATATTATGAATTGAAATCAGTAAATCCATGTTTTAAAATATAACCATTAAATTGCTTGGTCTTGTTATTTAATGTAAACATATTCAACAGCTAAATATAAGTTACATATGTTGTATTGATAACTCATATTTAATTGCAGCAAATTTTTATGCTCATTTAAAAAATGATCACGTTGTAATGACGTCAATCGTGTTTAATATGTTTACTGTTTCAATTAATTTCACCACATTGAACTAGATCAATTAAAATCATGAACTTGAACAGATTAAATGTTTATTGTTTTCATAATGATTTGGGATAATTTTTTCAATTGGAAAAATTTTAATGTTTACGAAATTGTAAATTATAATAATCTCATGTTCAATGGAAAAATAAAGCTCATTGGTTTTTTGAATTTATTAAAATTATGTTGTTGTTCCAATTTGATTTAATCGCAATCATCTTAATTCATCTTCATAATTAGATTTAACTGTTAAGTATTAAGAGATTTGAATTTGGCGCCCTATCGGCATCTTGCTGTTATTCGGTTTTAGTTTCTCCTAGAAGCCGTTTCCATGTTGTTTGATAGCTTGTGTTATCAATTTTGTTAATGACAACTTTTAAGATTTATATTGATTTATTTCAGTCATAATGCCTGATAAAATTGAAATCCCTTTACGGGATAGTATTGATGAAGTTATTGAGTTAAACATTGAAAATTTACCTGAAGGCTCAGAAGTGCTTGAAATTTTACGACAAGAACAACCTATTCTCAATGTTTGGATCTCTTTGGCGGTAAGTTTCGTGGTCTAATCTTAAATCTATAATCTCTGATACTGTTATAAAAAAATTTTTACACTTTTTCAAACGCTAATCATGTTTATGTCATCTCTTTTTCTAATCAGGTTGAATACTACAAGCAAGGTAAACATGAAGATTTCGTGCATATTTTGGATGTCTGTGTTGAAAGAATCTTGGTATTCTTGGAGCAAAAGAATACCAATCTACCAAGAGAGCATTGTCTTGATTATCCCGAATATGAAAAGGATATGATGCGTGCTTTAGATACTTTAGCTGCTTACTACATCAAGCTTGGAAACCGAGAAAAGAATCGAGATAAAAAGAAGGATTTTTTCAACAAGGCTCATCATCTTTTCACTATCGGTGACAAGATAATTATGTATGATCAAAACCATCTGCTTGGTAAAACATACCTGTGTTTTCTCGAAGGTGACAAAATGGATCAAGCTGATGCACAGTTTAACTTTGTTATGGGACAAGCTCAGAACAATATGGCAGCTTTGCTAGGTAAAGCATGCATTGCATTTAACAAGAAAAATTATGCCGGAGCCTTAGCTCAGTACAAAAGAGCCTTACGTAGTAATCCTAATTGCCCAGCTGACGTTCGGCTAGGACTTGGTCACTGTTTTTACAAGCTTGGCAAACCTGAAAAGGCTCGCCTTTCATTTGAAAGAGCCTTGCAACTGGATCCACAATGTGTTGGTGCTCTAGTAGGACTTGCTTTGCTAGAATTGAACGATAAAACACCAGAATCTATTAGGAAAGGAGTACAGATGCTTTCCAAAGCTTATACAATTGATCCTACTGACCCCATGGTTCTTAATCATCTTGCCAATCATTTTTTCTTCAAAAAAGACTATAGCAAAGTTCAGCATCTTGCCCTTCATGCTTTTCACAACACTGAAAATGAGGCTATGAGAGCTGAAAGCTGTTATCAACTTGCAAGAGCATTCCATATCCAAGGAGATTATGATCAAGCTTTCCAATATTACTATCAAGCAACACAATTCGCCTCTCCCCAGTTTGTTTTACCTCAATTTGGTTTAGGCCAAATGTACATTCATCGTAAAGATACTGAAAACGCTTCTCAGTGTTTTGAAAAAGTTTTAAAAGCTCATCCTGATAACTATGAAACTATGAAAATTCTAGGTTCTCTATATGCCCAATCAAATAATCAAAATAAACGAGACCAGGCAAAAACTTATTTAAAAAAGGTCACTGATCAATGTCCCGATGATGTTGAAGCCTGGATAGAATTGGCACAAATTTTGGAACAGTCTGATCTACAGGGAGCCTTATCAGCTTATGGAACTGCAATTAAAATTCTCAAAGAAAAAGTGCAAGTTGACATACCATCAGAAATTTACAATAATATTGCCGCTTTACATTTTCGTTTGGGTCATTTGGAAGATGCAATGAAAAATTATGAAGCTGCATTAGAACGATGTAAACAAGAAGAATCTAACGATGAACATTATTATGGTTGCATCTCTGTCACGATTAACTATAACTTGGCCAGATTGTATGAGGCAATGCATTTCTATGATAAAGCAGAAAAAATTTACAAAGATATTTTGCGTGAACATCCAAACTATATCGATTGTTACCTTCGTTTAGGATGTATGGCAAGAGATCGTGGCCAGATTTACGATGCTTCTGATTGGTTCAAAGAAGCTCTTCAGGTTGACCAAGATAACCCTGAAGCTTGGTCACATATCGGTATTCTTCATTTTGCTAAACAAGAGTGGGGTCCTGGACAGAAAAAATTCGAGCGTATTTTAAAGAAAGAGTCAACAGCTCAAGACACTTATTCACATTTAGCTCTAGCCAATGTTTGGCTTCAAACTCTTCATCAACCAAACAAGGATAAAGAGAAAGTTAAAAGACATCAACAAAGAGCATTATCACATTATAAACAAATCCTCCATATGGACAACAACAATATTTATGCAGCTAACGGAATCGGTGCTGTTCTTGCCCACAAAGGATACATTTCTGAATCTCGAGATGTTTTCGCTCAAGTGCGAGAAGCAACAGCTGAATTTCCCGATGTGTGGGTAAATATTGCTCACATATATGTTGAACAGAAACAATATGTTGCTGCAATTCAAATGTACGAAAATTGTTTGAAAAAATTCTATCGACATGATAACACAGAAATTCTTCAGTATTTGGCTCGAGCTTATTTTAAATGTGGTAAATTGCGAGAATGTAAAAATGTACTCTTAAAATGCCGTCGAGTTGCACCTCAAGACACTGTAATTCTGTACAATCTTGCCCTAGTGCTTCAAAAGCTGGCCACTCATGTTCTTGAAGATAGTAAAAGCAATGTTCAAGTTGTTCTTAAAGCTGTCCATGAACTTGGTTTAGCTCATAAATATTTCCAATACCTGTCAGTTAGTGGTGATAAGATGAAGTTTGACTTAAATGCTGCTTCGATGGAAGCTAAACACTGTCAAGATTTATTGAGTCAAGCACAATACCATGTTGCAAGAGCTCGAAGATTGGACGAAGAAGAAAAAGAAATCAGAAGAAAACAAGAATTGGAACGAGAAGCTCTTCGTCAAAAGATGGAGGATGAACAGAAACGGGCAGAAGAAGAAAAGATAAAACAAGAAAAGGAACTGATTCAAAAGAGACAACAGTTTGTTGAGCAAACCAAAAACAAATTACAATTCCAAGATCTACCAGACGAAAAACCCTCTAAAAAAGGTAAATCAAGAAAGGCTGGTGCTGATGACGATTTTGTTACAGATGGAGACGGATCTGGAGATGAAAATGTTCGCCCTCGTAAGAAGGCTAAAGTTGGTTCTGGTGATGAAGGAGAAAAGAAACGTATCAAGAAAAAGAGGCGACCTAAGGTTGAAAAAGGATCAGGTGATGAATCTGATGCTGGAACAGCTGACCGAAAAGAAGAAAGGAAACGACGTCGAAAACATAAGGATAAACGATCTTCAAAGAAAAAGTCATCTGAATCTTCCAAAAAACAACCAAAAGCGGTAGAAATCGCAGCAAAATCAAAAGGACGAGTTGTTTCTCGAGAATTCGTCTCAGATTCTGACTCAAGCTCTGATGATGAACAACGAGAGCAACCTTTAGTTATCGCCCAAGAATCTGACGCTGAAGCTAGTCCTAAAATTTCTTCTGAAGAATCACCATCAGGTTCAGGATCAGGATCAGCGTCAGGATCAGACTCAGATTCATTAATTGCTAAAAAGAAAGCTAAAAAAGTCAAAGTAAGCAAAAAGAAACAACGCAAATCGAAAGTTATTGATTCTGAAGAGGAGGATTCAGATGCTAAGTCAGATGAAAGTCCAAAGAAAGAAAAGAAGGGAAAAGCTAAAAAGTTTGCTCTTAAAAAATTCGTTGCTTCAGACTCTGAAGAAAATGATCAACAAGAAAAAGAAGAGAAGGATGACGAAGAAGATGAAGAAAATGAAAAAGAAGACAAAGAGGAAAGTGAAAATGAAAGAAGCGACAACGAAAAAAGTGATAACGAAAGAAGCGACAATCATAGCGAAAATCAGAGTGATGCCCAAAGTGATAACCAAAGTGATAGTGAAAAAAGTGAAGCTGAACGTGAAGCTGATAAAGATAGTGAACAAGAGCAAGATCAAGAGGAAAGAGATGATCAAAATGATGCTGAAGAAGAAGAACCTGAGCAACAAAAAGATGACGATTCATCCGAGTCTGAAGGGTCACCAATGCCTGTCAAAAAAGAAGAAGCCTCTGATTCTGAGGTTGAAAGAAGTCCAGCTCGATCTGACAATAGTCAAGATGACGAAGACAGTCAACAGAGTCAACAAAGCCAACAAAGTCAGCAAAGCCAACGGAGCCAGCAGAGTCAACAAAGTCCACAAAGCCAACAAAGTAGTGGAGATGAATCATAACTCAACATCAATATCTAAAATGACCTCTCACAATATCCACTGACCATCAAACAATCTTATGAAAATTAACAAAATTTAATGGAATTTGTAAATAATTAAATTCATCTATATTTCCATAAATGCCAAAACATTTATTCTTACTACAAATATTAATAGATTAAATCTCTAAACAATAGTAAAATTTACATATAAAAGTATAGAGTAATAATATTTATGAAGAAAACTAATTCGTGTAAAATTATAGTTATTTCTTGATCATTCTGCTTTCCGTTTATCGCTTGGAATAAATTTGACATAGAAACACATGATGAACACGGTGAAAATGGTGACAATTTCAAGTAAAAAGAAGATTGATCCCCATGAATAGAAGGCAGCAACATAACTGAATGGTAATCCCGAGATTATGGCACCAACTGTAAAGTAGAAAATTGTTGAAACATAAAATTAAGATCATAAATTCAATTTAACGGAAAAGGATAAATTAATTTACCATTTGCTGAAAGAGCAACAATAGCATGAGCAGTTCCGGAAAGATGTAATGGAGCGGATTCGGTGGCTAATATGCCGAATAAAGCGATCGGCCCATAAAGACAAGCTCCGAGAACGAATCCGATGGAAGCAATTGTAAATTTCGTTGTATCTGGAGTTATTTGGAAGTATAAAAGATGAAAACAAACAGCAAGACCAATCATCATTAAAATGGCCACAGGCATTCGCCCTTTAACGGTGTTTTTTTCTTTTCTTAATTTGAGGTAAACGTCAGTTAACCAGCCAGCAAAAATCGAGCCAACAAAGCCTCCACTTTCAATGCTACTAGTGAATCCACTCGCTATAGTTAATATAAAGTATATTCGTCTAAAGATCATAAGGATTTCATATTATGCCGGATTTCAATAAAATGATGAACTCACCAACATATTGAGACTGTTTTCGCTCTTCCATTAAATAAACTTGTCCCCAATCAGTTGAACTTGTCTTGGAACAAGACACACTCATATAAGCAATTGCTACAATCCATAGCATCGGTGATTTTATAAGGTCATTAATAGTTTCTTTGCCCTGTGATTTGCCTGTGATTAAATATTTACATTAGTAAAAGTTAGTTAGTAAAGGGATAAAGACATAAAGTAATTTCGATTTTCAGACTTTTGTTGAATCTGCAGAAAAACTTTTTCAATTTTCAGTATCTAATGCTGTAAAACTTGAAGTTGGCTATTAATAATAAAACATGTTGGCAGAGTGTGTCAGAAGAACTCCAACAAGACTTCGGATAATTGCGCTATAAAAGCAATGATTAAATATTGTGATTATATATTCTTGGTTGTTTCTCTCGACTTTCACGTGCGCATAGACTTTGCATCTTACATTTGTTAGGTGTATAAAGAAATACTCAACGAAAATAGAGACAAGATTTGTTAAAAGATTGATTAGTTTCCAGGTGCAGTCTAACTTACTTCAACTAGTCTTGGACAAAATAATAAGGCTAATATACCTTTTTTGTCTTGCTTTTGAGATTGGCCAAAACCCTTCAGTCCGATCTCAGTTGGTGAATTTATCAAGAAAAGTAGCGCGACTACACCAAAGAAGACAGAAACTGCTCCTGAGAAGAAAATGCTTGTTCTCCAACCATAAGTTGTAGTCAAGAAAGCTGCCACGAATGGTGAAATTCCTCCTGAGATGTTAATGCTCGCTGATAGTAAACTCCACCACGTTCCAAATGAAACTGGATCATACCACTGGAATTAAAGAATGGATGATTAGATTAGAAAGATTTTAAGGGATAAGAGACAAATAGGAGAGATAAGAGCTAATGATCAATTATATCATTTTGGAAAAGTTCAGTTGGTAGCTCTCAAAAGAATAGAAACTTATTACAGATTTGAATCGATGATAGTAACTAGGTAAAGATTGAAAACAACTTACCTCACGAAGTAACTTGGCACAAGCAGGCCAACCAGCTCCTTGGGCCAATCCATTCAAAAACCAAAGACCGGTGAAAACAGAAACTGAATCACTGAATGAGAAGGCTATCGTAATCAATCCACTGGCAATTAATCCGAAAGAGAAAAGAAGACGAGCACTGATAC
Organism: Tetranychus urticae; assembly: GCF_039701765.1. Classification (NCBI taxonomy): domain Eukaryota; kingdom Metazoa; phylum Arthropoda; class Arachnida; order Trombidiformes; family Tetranychidae; genus Tetranychus; species Tetranychus urticae. The sequence goes on along the minus strand of NC_142958.1, from coordinate 13,245,979 downwards.
GATCAGATAAAATTCCTCCGGCAAATTTACTAATTGCATAAGCCAAATTTTGACTGCTAGCAATTAAACCTTTTGATAGAGGGAAGAATAAGGAATAAAGATGATACAGGTTGAAGAAATCAACAAAAGAGTTGTACTTTTATGTTTTGATTTCTTTTGTTGGCTCAGCTGTTCACATGATGTTGATGTGATGTAGTTGGGTATTTCTAATAATAACATTTTTGACTAACTCCAAAAGGTTTCATATTCTTTGATACATCAACCATAAGTAAATTACTTTGCCACAACTAACCAGCTTCATTTGTTCCCAGTCCCTGGCCCATCATTGATGGCATCGCCAGTGAAACACTTTTTCGGTTCAGGCCATAACTTCCATAACCAAGGAATAGTGATGTAAATATATTGAATTGAAAACGTTTCAATTTCGTTTCTTTTGAAATGGCCATCTTTGTTAACCAACTGACAACCAACCGATTCTGTAAATAAATGATAGACAAGAAAAAGAAATGATTATTGAATAGTTTGGTGATGAGAAAATTACTTCATAATATTCAAAATTACCAACCTTGAAATTGTTTACCAATGTAGCAAACTTGATTGAAGAAAACTCAAAATAAAAGAGAGAAATAAACTGAATAAAATTAAAGATAACCAGTTAAATAAATTCCATTGAATAAGTAAACAGACTAAACCAATGCCAACTACTTTGGTTAGCTATCGTTGTTAAGAGTGGATCATCAGCATGATAATCATCATAATCGTCTCCATAGTCATCCCCAGATGATAACTAGTATAACATGTTTCCAAGGAGAAATTACCAGATCCAATTCAGCTATTATTCTCAACTGTCTCAACAATTAATATTAGATGTGATTGTGAAACATAAACATTAGCACCTTTCCATAAGAAAAATTAGATTGCAAGTTGCACCAGTCGTTCACATTAAAGAGTTTTTAAAGCTGTAACACGAATGCTCAGACAACCGATCATTTTCAATTCGAGTGATAATCGATCCTTTGAATAGCCGACTACTCAAGTGAAGATTAACTGATGATATTTTATACGTTTTTAATTGCAAACTAAAATAATTAACATTAAATTTTACATTCGTTTAATTTCACAGCAGGTTTTGTCTATTAATCAAGAACTACTGCTCGACAAATAGTAGGAATAAGCTATTTTAACGAACTGTTGTTATTCAGTTACTGTTTTCGTTATATTTACATCAAATTAATTAAATACTCGAACTGTTATCAATCTCAGTTCGTTTTTTCTTCTCGATGAGCTACAGACTCATAGATTCTACCAACTCTAGAAGGTTAAAAGTGTTACATAAACAAAACGTTAGTCTATGGTTGAAGAGTGCGCTTCAAGTGAAAGGCAACGAGTGATGGAAATTTAACTTTCCCATTATTGATAAGTTGAAGCAAATTATTTCCGATTGCAATTTGACAACATTCATTAACCAAGTCACTAAGTCACTCAGAAATTAATTTTCACATTCAAGATGTATTTATATCCTCATTGACATTGTACTTAAATGAGTGCAGACTGTTGAGATTCCCTGACAAAACTGATACATCAGCTTGTATACCTTTTCAATAAAAATAAATGATACTTCAACATGGACATTGACATATGGAAATTTGAATGCATTAAAAAAATCTTTTTGATCAAAATTATTTTCTCGATATTTTTACATTATCGTTGGGCAACATTAAATAAGCCCATTTGAGACTGACGCAGCCACAGTTGATAATTGCTAATGGGCAAGACTTGTACTAAACCGCATTAACAGCTAGGATCACAAGAGCACTTGTTTGGTAAAAGCATTACTTCTTATCAATTTGAAACCTTGACAGCTTGTCCGTGCATTTGGTCACAAAAAACAAGACTGAGGACAAAAATCACAAAAAAGAGCCAATTAGTAGCGATTAATTGACTAATTAACTGAATTAATTCGTTAATTCGTTTTGGCATTTTGTCTTCAATTTATCTTCACCAGTCGATCCATTACCTCTAACCAGATTCCCATTCCTATGAGTCTCTCTCACGCTCTTCCTTTTCCCTCTCTTTACATTAGGTTCTCCCTCAAACTCTTGAAGAAAGGAAAACAATTGAAAAAGATGAGATAAACGATAGACAATTAACCCTGATCATGATAACAAGTTAGTTAAACGAAAACATGGCAACAATTTAATAAAAAGTCATTTTTGGTGGTTAAGTGATCGATGTTGGTAGCTACAGTTTGACCCTTATCAATGTTAACACTGGGTTAATTTGGGTTCCCTTTATCCCTCTTTTTCTTTGTTTACACTTTTTTAACCAGTTAATGTCGCCTTGTTTTTCCGTTTTATTTTGTATATTTATTAATTTGTTAAAATTTAATTGTGACCAAAGTCTTGTACAGTAAACGCCATGGTTAAATCATCTTTTATCAGCAAAAATGGCCATCTAATAAAGGTACTCCGTATTGACATTTACTTGTTTCTGTTTATGCTGGGTTATTACATTGGTCAAGTTCCTACAACTCAACTGATTGAGGATAAAATTTGTATCAACGAGTTACACATTGATCCCGATTTGTGCCAAAATCTCGACCAAACTACTGAGATAACTGAAGTTACCAAAAACGATGTCCTGGAAAGAACCACTAAAATCAAAAACTGGCAAACCATTTTATCAACGATTCCCGGTATAGCAATCTCTCTCTTCTCTGGTTTTTGGATCGACTCTTATCCAGCACACATAAGATACCTTCTGATGGTTCCTTGTGTCTCAATCGCTCTTCAATCCATCACTTTGATGATACAATGTATTCACTTCGATTCAGGTAAGAAGTTAGCTAAATATATAAACAAATATGTCTTAATATAGCTTAATAAACTAATGTGTCATTTCAGAGCTGTGTCTTACTTATTGGTCATTCCTGGTAATGGGTATTGGAGGCAGTATACCTTTGGTTTTAACTTGTGCATTTACTTATATCGCTCGTAAAACACCTCAAAATTTCAGATCAATTCGATTTGCTGTGGTTGAATTATTTCTTCTCACGGGTAAGTCTCACAAACGATTTCTTCAGTCCAAACCTTTAGCTCAGACAAAGAGAAGCCACAATGGCAAGAAATGAGATAACAACAGCTGAAACAATTAATTACTAGATTTGGTGAGGGTTTACATTGTTGCAATGATTAGATCATGAATCTTGACTGTCAATCAAAATGATGGAAACGTTGAAATCATTATTTATAATGGTCGTTATTTTTGATAGAAGCTCATTTAGACAAAAACCTTGCTAGAGTAAACGTGATTTATATCAATAAAGAAATGCTCGGATGCACAATTGTGAAGATTATTAAATGATGAAAGCAAATCGACTCAATTGTTGTCACTTAAATATTTTAAACAATAACAACTTTCAGATTAGATTCTGAAACTTATTCAAGAAAATCTTACCTTGAATTGCACAATTTTACTCTTCAACTAATTGCTTACATTGATTGTTTTTTTTCCTATCCAATGTTATCAATGATAGCTCAACCTGCTGCAACAGCTCTTGGAGCCAAAATTTTGGCCATGGATAGTTGGTTCATCGCTGGTAACCGGAATTATGTTGGCGTTTTCCTGACAAATGCAATAATAATGATTTTAGCGACAATTTGGGTTTACATGTTGCTAAACGATTGCGCCGAAGACGATCAAGACGAGCATAATGTTGTCACAGTTAAAAGCGTCAAAGAGATCACTGGATCAACAGCAAATAACAAAATTGAATCTCAATCAAGCAAACTGGTTTCCAATCTGATTCCAGCAAACCAAGTTTCTTATAAATCGACTTCAAACCGTTCAAGCGATACAACAATCAATAAAAACAAGAGTTCATTATCAATAGCAATAATATCTGAAGACGCCATCAACAATAACAACCATCTTAAACAGCAAATTGGTAGCAAGGAAAAAGGCAGACAAAGAGTTTCCATTGCATCAATCAAACCGATTGCTAAATCATTCAAGTCCATTATCAATTTACAAAATGTTATCAATACCTTCAAAACGTGCCTTCGGAAACGGGAAAATGGTGATCGAGCCAAGGTTCTCAACATTTGCTTTGCCATATTTATACTGTTTATCAGTTTACTCTCTGAATCCAACTTTGGATTTCAGTTTACTGAAAAGGTTTTTCACTGGGATTATCGTCATTACTCAAACATCAATGCAGCTCTGCTTTTGATTCAAGCCTTTGGAGCCATATTAGGAGCTGCTTTTTTCAAGAGCTTTCTTAATTATCAAGATTCGACTTTAGCGGCCATTGCCACTTTGTCCCACTTTTTGTCCAACCTTTTCAAAGGCATGGTTAACAAGGAATCTTATATTATGGGTTACATTGTTTATGGTCTTGGAGGCATGTCCATTCCTTCAGCTCGATCAACTCTTACTCAGATCATTTCTTTCCACGAGATTGCTCAAGTATTTACGATACTATCATGCATACAAGCAGCTAGTCCAATGGTTTCAAGCATTTTTTGTACTTCGATTTTTAACTTGACCATGGAAAGTTTACCAGGAACAACTTATCATGCAGTGGCTGCATTACTTTTGTATCCTTTTGGAGTTTTCCTGTGGATCAATATTGCTCAACGTCGTTCAAAAGAGAAACAGAATAAACTTGATCGTAATCTGTCCAAAGGAATTGTTGATCTTACCGTTGCAGCTGAACGACCTGACGCTGGTTATGTTAATCAAGGATTTGTGGATAGCTCCAAGTTTTGAAAGAAACAACTTTTTATTGTAAATTGAAATATAAAAAGCTCAAATTAGTGTAAAATAACTAAATGCTATTACTGTGATCGCTATGCGACCATCTTTTATCACAATTTAAATTTATTTTTATTTCGATTCCAAACTTCAGAAGCCAATTCTGATAAAATCACAACCTAATGCATTCCAATAATAAAGAAACTAAGGTTGTTACTAAAAAAAGACACAATTATAGCATTTATTCACGAATTGACACAAATGGGCAAAAATTGGGTAAAAAATGATTTCTTTCAAATTTAGACTTTGTTGGTTTGAAAGGACTTGAGAATTGTGTCCATTCGTGTGATTACAAAGTTTCTCTCATTGTTAGTTTTCGAGGAAATTGCCGTCAAAGATGAAACTTCGATACCATTTTGTGCAACTGTGCGACCAGATTTTTTAATAAAATCCATTTTGCTCATATAATTTTTAATAGGCAGCCAGAAAATAAATTCATTTTGAGAAATAACATATCGTGTTTTCTTTAAAACAGATCAGTTCGATTTTTAGTTAAACCGATCGTTTTTTGTGACCGTTCGTGTTAGAGAACTGAAACTTATTATTAGTCCATTAAAATTGATTGTGCACATCCTTGATTGAATACTTTCTCTAATTTCTCAACAGTTTTCTTGATTTTGGCCATTGGACTTAAAACTTTAAGCCTGAATATTGCGAGAATGGCACAAATTACGATCACCATTCTTTCAGCAAACATTAGACTGCATTATGGGCTATAGCATGGTAAGGATAAATACCGAATATAATCTTGCTTTAGCTTAAGAGTGGCGAATAAATGCGTTCATTATAAGTTTTGTTTCCATTATGCATGTTATGCAGTTAAACAGACACAATTGTAACATTTATGCACAAATTGACACAAGTACTGAAAAAGAAATGGGCGAAAACGGGTAAAAATTAGTTTAGTTCAGATTTAGACTTTGTTGTTTTGTATAAACATAAGAATTGAGTCCATTACTGCGATTTATAAACTTCTCTGATCAATAGTTTTTGAGGAAATCGAGTTCAAAGTTGAAACTTCGATCGCGTTTTCTACAGTTGTCTGAACAGATTTTTTCATGAAACTCATTTACCTTATGTCACTTTTGATGGTCAACCAGAGAATGAACTTATTTTTAGAAATAAAATTTTCTGTTTCCTTTAAAACAGATCAGTTCGATTTTAGGTTGAACTGGCCTTATTCTGTGACTGTAAGAGTTAGAGAACTGAAACTTATTATTGGTTCATAAAAATTGTTGGTTAACATTATGGATCGAATATTTTTCCCAATTTGAAAACAGTTCTCTTAATTTTGGCCATTTTGTTTAAAACTTTTAACCTCGATATTTCGAGAATGGACTCACTTACAATCATCATTCATCCACCAATTTGATTCTTTAGTAATTAATAATTTAGTTCGATTCATTAAATTGCCATTATTGCATTCGGGTCTTGATTTTTGGGTTGTAAATGGGCGAGCAACAACTTATTCAACAAGCAAAACTCATATAAACCCATTTCTTGGTAAATAAACCAATTTTCTGGTTAAACTTTCCAATTTAATGCAAAGACTGCTGCCAAAGGCTCGAACATTTGAGTAAAGAGTTGAGACTCGGCAGGTTTGTAGGGACATAAAAAAAAAGTTTATTGGTACTATTAAATAATTCCTATAATCCACAGTTATTGAGAAAATCGAACTCAAAGTCGAAACTCCGATCGCCATTTGTACAGTTGTGTGATCAGATTCTTTGCTAAAATTCATTTTACTTATGTACCTTTTGATAATCAACCAGAAAATGTACAAATTTTGAAAAATAATATTTTCGATTTCTTTCAAAATAGATCAGTTCGATTTTTAGTTAAACCTGTCGCATTTTGTGACCGTAAGAATTAGAGGAATGGAACTTGTTATTAGTGTATCAAAATTGATTGTGCACATCGTAGATTAAATAATTTTTCCGATGTATCAACAGTTCTCTTAATTTTGGCCATTGGCCTGAAAAGTTTGACCCTCGATATTGCGAGAATGGCAGCACTTACAAGCATCACTCTTTCACCAAATATCAGATTTTATTATGGACTATAATATACTGAAATAATGAATTTATTTGAGATCCTACAAAATAAGTTATAGCATTGTATTACTTACGTTGTCAGATTTATAAAGATAAATATTGAATCCGTATTGACAAGATAATTTTATGGGCTTTGACTTGGATTTTATCTTTTCCTTCCAAAATTACGTCTGTTTTCTCAGCTCCGCTGGTCAAAAAATTAGTTAGATCACTGGCGATCGCGTGGCGAGCCAAAGTTTCTTCAGGATATATGAGCTCAATATGCTCATTGGGAACCAAGGAGGAAGTCACTTCTCCAAACACGCTAATTTGGCATAATATGCGAAGTGAATCTTCTGCTCCGAGCATGTGTTAGCAGGATCCATGAGTACTTGTCTAGGAGCCAGAAGATGATGCCTATAGCCTTCATTTCCAGCTTTAAATATCATTGCCCTTTGTGGAAAGCGAATATATTTTCTATCACCTTCGGCATCTAGCACCGATATCTCAGAACTGGCTTGTTTTTTTGTTTCAGCGCCACATGACCTGTAAAATAAATAAAAGAAGAGCCGTTATTAGAGAGAATCAAAAAAGACATCAGAAAATACTTACTCTAAAAATAAATTAATACCAATATATTCCCCTCCATAGTTTTCCAATTTTTTGTTAACAAATTTCATCACCCACTTGTCCCTGGAATTGGGTGGCGAAAAATGAGATGACAATAATTTTATATCACTAGGAATATAACTGAAATTTTCAATCGTCCATAAGTGGCTGAATTTGGTAATTGGGAGCAGACTAATACTTTGACTAGTTGGTTGCATAATTGCCAACAACAATTGAACTGTTAACAAAGAAAATTTTGACAAAAAACAATGAATAATGTTGTAACATTCGCAGCCACAGCTACCCAGCTGCTAAGAGCTGGCGACACCTAGATATTGTTTTTTTCCCAGCAGCAAACTGGTAGCTATGAATTTTTCAGTCGTTTTGTTTCAGTTAATTTGAGATGGAAGCATCTCATGTACTATCATCGACTGGTCCATGTCAAATATTTATACTATTTTGGTGAGTTTTATTTAAATATTTCAAACTGTAGTGACAATTTTCTTTTTCTCCCTTCTTCAGACTTCAACAACTTTTTTGGTATTAAACCTAAGCTTTCATTGGATACAATCTATTTTTACAAAAATAATGAACTGAAAGAAACTGATTTGGCTAGCTTGTTCCCAAACGTCGAGGTTTTCGACATTTCTGAACCACTGCATAAATTGCAAAGAAATAATCTTAGTAAATTTTTGGCCGATGCTCGGAACTTGAAAGGTTTAATGAATAAATTGGCTTTTTGGAGAAATAAGTTTAATAAAATGTTGAAAACCTGAATTAACAAATTTTTTGGGTTATGCTTATGCCTAGTGTGCCTAAAGTGGCTAGAGGTTTTTGAATTAAAATTTATTACGATAGCTTCCCAATCTTTTAAAAGTGGCTATAGATAAGCACAGAGAACTAAACAAAATAGCAACAAAGGTGAAGATGGAAAATAATTTGATCAAATGGTCTCGTGTGCTTCGTTTCGTATTTCGTACAGATTATACGTAAAGACCTGTGATAAATGTAAAATAACTTCAACTTTGATAAGCAATTCTGACTTTCTCTGTATATGTCAGATTCTCGAGTCTCTTGGTCTTGTAAGGATAAAGCAAGCTCGAGAAATGCGTTTAACCAAAATTTCTTTATCTGTAAATGAGGACGAAGTTGCTCAGCGGCTTGCGGAAAAATCGCTGATACAAAATTTAATGAAACAAATTCCTTTAGTTCTATAAAAAACAAATTTGCTATCCTAGAGTATTATAGTTATTCAAAAACAAATCTTGTGTGCTAGAAGAGTATTGTCTATTAAATGAATGCGCTCAGATTTTCATAGGTGTTTATTCACGCTATGTTACAGCTCATAGTTCAATCTAATAATTAGTCGAAGAATGATGATTGTAAATGCTGCCATTCTCGAAATATCAAGGGTCAAACTTTTCAGGCCAATGGCCAGAATAAAGAGAACTGTTGATACATCGGAAACTTTTACCTCGATTTCTTCGAAAACTATTGATCAGAGAAATCTGTAATTTGCACAGGTAGACTCAGTTTTTATGTCTCTACAAACTTACAGAGTCTATGTGTGCTAGAAATTAATTTTTGCCCATTTGTGTCAATTTGTGAAAAAGCATTATAATTGTGATAATTGTGTCTTTTTAGCAACAGCCAGAAACCAAGTGTAGTAATATCTCTACGGCTTCAAGTTATGATTGTTACATTATTGTTCAGTAGTGACAGACTGTGTGACTCGGAGTTTATTATGGTAATGTTAGTCTATTCGTCACATAAGATTTACCCAGAGTAACTTATCCAAAGCGGATAAACTTATTCTTAGCAGTACCAGATCTCGTCATCACTGGAAACCTAAGATGGACTGAATCCGACGTGGAAGTAATTTCATCAATGCTCACTGCTTATGGGCAGTGAAACTTAGACACTCAAAGTTCCTTACTAACTCTGTTAACCACTATTTTGTGCCAATAAAATCCTTTCCTCAGACCATTTACGACCCTTCAAATAGAATTTTTATCTTTTTCTTTTACCAACATTCCCACCATTTCACTCATCAATTCTAGCTTGAGACTGATGATGATGAGTATGAAAAAGAATGCCCAATCTATGTGTATTCACCTATCACTTGAACTTTTTTTAATGTTTATATGGAATCACCATGTAAGAAGAAGATGAGTAAAAGAGGTAAGATTAGTTGAAGTTAGTTTTTCTACAAATTCAGAGCTCTTCAAATCCAAAGTAAAGCCACTTGAGAGTTATAATCAACAACTTTTTTTCACCTCTTCTCACCCTTTCCACGAAGAAAAAAAAGAGGATAAAGATGAACATTTCAACAGTAAGTTAACAGGAGGAGAAGAAAAAGTTGAATGGATGAAACCAGCGTATTAATGGATGAAGAAAAAGTGAAAAGAAGAAGAAAAAAGGAGCAAAAATAAGAGTGAAAAGGGTAAATAAAGTACAAAAAGATAGGCTTGAGGTAGCATTTGTAATTTCAAGTTGATTAAGGATTGTTCATCTTCAATTGTAACTCTTGGTCTGTTAAAGCACAGTTGATAGATTACCAGTGTTTATCATCGAGCAAAAAAATGAGTAAAATTCTGATACACTGACCCAAGCTACTCTTCCGTCTAAAGTTGCATCCAAGGCCTAATAGGAAAGAGCAGAGAAACCAATCATTCCAATGACAACTTGAACCTTTTCCTTGCTCATCATGACAAGTGAATAATTGGATATCAGTGAATGCTTCAGGCTAATGTGCTTTACCTGACTTTTCATTTTGATTCAATTTCCACCAACTTGGTTTACCAAATGAATCATGCATACATCATGTATCATCTGATAGGGTTTGTTTGAGCATTCAAACGCAAAAAGGTTCATAAACAGTAAATTATCGAGCAAATAAATTGCCCATTAAATGTTGGAAAAAGATGAAAATGTTTCACCCTTTAACTTGCAATATTCACAAAATCGATTCACTTTTCCAAGTTTTATTGTAATAACAGTTTATCTTCAAGAAAATTTTCACTTTTTTCCTTCTTCTTTACTCTTTACTCATGTTTTCACCTTTACACAAGAAATCTGATGACATTAACACCTTACATGATATAAGATTATAAATTGTTTGCTTAATGAGTTGGGTTAATTGACTTACAGTAAAAATTTTCATCCGATAATAATTAAAAATAATTGGCTCAATATTGCCTTTGAATGGCACATCAATGAAGTTAACTTTAATTTTACAATGTTGGCAGACAATTTATTAATATTTTCACTTAATGTTGTTAAATTTATTAAACTTAATAGTTGCAAGTTTAATTTACATTCTTGTTGCAAAATAATTTGCTTAACTTTTCCTTAGTTTTACTTCAATATCTCAATAGCGAGCTCAATATTCAGTGAATAGTTCAATGATAATGTTTTTCAAGGGAAAGACTCAAAAACAAGAGACTATTTTAAGACCAGAAGTTATGTTTTTCTGATTGACTCGGAGTCTAAGATTAGTTCAGATTTGCTTGAATTCACAGTGGACATCAATTTGTATCGATAATCTTATAAAACAAAGCAAATCAGATCTAAATTTGGATTGAACTCGATTTTATATAACCTTTAACGAAACTAGTTTCTCATCATTTTTTGCTTCAATATTTATTGCTCTTTACTTATTATATGGATTATTATGAAGAAGTCCCTTTGATTCTTTGATTGCAGGGAATCCTCCTTTAGTGTTAGTCTTTGGTTAGCATTTGACTATTTTTATGCGATATTTTAGGTAAAATAGTTCTTTAATGAATTTTAATGTTTGATTTGTTTTGGTCTCTTATTTGTGAGAAAATGCATGATTCATTTCATGATATTTCATGTTGTATAACTCGATTCATCTCCAGGTTGATCGACTAGTAAAGCTTATTCAAATTGATTTTATTTATCAGAAGATTTATCATCCATTAATTTGGATTTTCTTGTTTATTCAAGTGAAAAATTGTTAACATTAAATTGGATTATCTTAAAAACAAGATTTAATTGAAGTCGCAAATGTGTCTTAAATTGTCTTACCAAGTAAGTATAATATATTACATGAGATTTACAGCAGTTTACTAATCAATAAACATTAAACCAAGTTTATTGGTTCAATCAACGTTAAGATGATGTTATACTGTGTCCAGCATCAAGTGAACAAAAAAAGTAAAATTTGTTTTCGAAATATTATACTTTCAGACATTTTCCTTCCCAGGCTTAAAACTTCGCATTGATTCCGAAAATTCATTCCCTTTTTCGATCCATCATTTAGTTTTTCAGGTTTCGAGTAGAAAAAAAGAATCCAATGTGACTTGCTCCAAGGAGGTCACTTTGGGCGTTTCTGCTGTTCGATTATTTAACAGAAAAGTATTTCATTTTTGATTTGGCAGATTTTGGTCGGCTTTGGTTTTTATCCTTCATCGAGCTTTTCTAGATTTTCCGCTTTCACTTGTTCGCACACTATCTGGAAATGAGAAATGATGAATGTTAAAATTCAGATTCTTCAAGAATAAATAAGAGGAATAAAAATGTTCTGGAAAAAGATTGAACCTGATTTTCCTCCAGAAACAAGAGCAATCCTTTTTCCTTCTTCGGCCAATTAATAGAAACAAGAAAAAAGACAATAAAATTTAGTTTCATTGTAATACTTGTTGAATAGTTTTGCTAAACTTGCAAATAATGAACATTTGATGGATTCAAAATATTATAAAAATGAAACAATCAAAAAAAGATGAAACAAGAGAAGAAACGAGGAAGAAAAAGCGATTCCATCGACCGTTTTCATTTCATTTAATTTCATTGTTAGTCAAACAAATGGTTTTACATGGAAATGAAAAAAAGGCTGAAAAAGAATCAGTTTGCAGCATGAAAATGATAATGAAACTAAACAATAAAGGTAAACGGATAAAGCTTGAGAAGACCAGAAAAGAGAGGGAAAAAAATTGATGATAAAAGTAAAAGTTGAACAAATTGAAAGGAATCACGTTAACCTTTTTTGTTCGAGCGCCTTTTGTTTTTCAGTGTTCATCTGTTGAAATTGATTAGAAGGCAAAAAGCAAAATCAGTGAAATGATAAAATGTAATTTTATTTGTGCTTTCATTTACAGACAACATTGTCTTCCCTTTCCAGTCCAAACCTAAGATTATGTTTATACAACTTTACCATTCACTCCCAGTCAACTGATGTTTCATTAAAAACAACAAGAAACTGCAATATTTACGTGACTTTGACAATCATTTTGCTCTTTACATTTCATCCAGGTTTCAGTGACTAACTTTAAACAGTTTTTCAGTTTGTTTTGGTAAAGGTTAACATGGAGCCAGAAAGCAGCAAATAATGAAAAAAATGTTGGAATGAAAATGAATGGAAAGAAAAAGTTATGGAAAGAAATCGTTGAAAGTGATGAGAATCACCTTTACACGTTCAGTTGAACATTGACTTATGATTCGCTTGAATCACTCGAAACCTTATCAAATAAACATCTTATTACAGTTAAATTGTCAGGCTTGAGTTGGTTCATTTTAATTTTATTCAACTTGACATTTGAAATGGTAAGAAAAAGGAGAAAAGAGGAAAATTTTCTTCACCTTTTCTTGCTCTTTATTTGACTTCTAAAGTAGGAAACCAACAATTAACAATATATTTAAACATTTATTCAATATTTCAATTTGTTATAAAATGAATTGCTCTTCAATAGACATTTACAGTTGATAGAAATGAGTTTTAAAACAAGTTTCTTCATTCCCTTCAAACTAGAATACAATTTTGGGTGAAAAATTTGACATGAAACAGGACAAACGAAAGTGTAAAGCAACGAAATTGGAAACTTTTCTTTCTTCAGTCGATTCCAATGGTTGTCATCTCAATTTGGTCAACAGTAAAAAACGAGTTTCAACAATTGGACATTCAACAGCAAATGTAGTAACAATTGAACTCCATTCTGGTTGGCATGATGGCTCCAAAGATGGTTAAACACCATATAATTATCTTTGAATATTTGGCTGATGGATATTCAGATGTTGATCTATCTGTTGGAAGACAAGAAAAGATGAAATTGATAAGTTTTGGGTTAAAACAAAGATTGATATTTGCTTATATTGCATGAGGATAATGATGGGTTTAACCTAACAATTTAATCTTCTCAAATTTCCTCATTGAGCTTCTTTAAATATTTCAATATATCAAAGGATTTGAACATGTTTATGAAAATGAAATATAAGAAAGGTTTACTTTCTACTTCTAGTTTTATCATGAATTTTATCTGGTAAATCATGAACAGAGAAAAAAAAGTGTTGAAGGTTAAAGGGAGAAAAAATAAACATGTTGAAACAGGAGAAGAAAATCTGAGAGGAAGTAAGGAGCAAAAAAAAAGAAGTAAAAAGAAGAAAAAAAATGATTGATTAACTAGATATATTCAGTTCATGGGTAAGATAATTTGGTGTAAACTTGGGTTATCAGTTGTAAAATATGAAATAAGAGGCCACAAAATTATGGCAAGAATAAAATGCAAGCTTAACTGTTGCAACTTTAATGCTTGGCATTCATCATTTCAATCCATCAACTCTGAAGCTCACAGTAAGATCAAAGTGCAACTAATAAGAGTTTAAATGTTGATTGAAACAATCAAATTAATCGTTGAAAAATCGTTTCCTATCAAAACCAACTTCGGTTGAATTTAAAGAAAGCTTGGAACGAAAAGAAAATTTTGAGAAAAATTCAAAAGTAAAAATGTTTAGTTCGACTAATCAGGATTGCAGTGAAATGAAAATGCTGCCATGGAGTGAAGTACTTGGGTTCGAGTCAAAATTTTGCTCATTCTTTGAGCGAACGATCTTTTCTCAGATTAACTTGGTTGTGCTCAAGACAGAAGTAGAAGTAATTTCAAGATTCTTTAACTAATCAGTGAAAATCGAAAAAATAAGAAAAGTAAGAAATCTAAATCTAAAGAGCAAAAAATGATTAACATTGAATCGCTCATAAAACAGAAATGAAATCATTAACATGAAAGAAACCAAAGATTTTTGCGATTTCCTAATAGTTGAATTGAACCTTTTCATTTACACTTGAATAAAGTTTCTTAAAAGGTTTCAATTCGAGTTCGAACTTTTCTCTTGAAATTCTTTATTCAAAAGTCAGATTATGACACGACACAAGTTGAATTGAATGATTAGAATAAAAATTAGTAGTCAAAATGAAAAAACAATTTTCACGGTTGAGGGAAGAAATCAGTTTCAACTTTACATTAAATTACTTTCGATCTGCAAGTGACGCTTTAGAACATGCGAAATTTCCATCGAAAATGAACAACGAGTTTCTTTTAAATGGACTGAAACCAGACTAGTATTTTTTTCTGATCGTAACCTCATGTTTTTTCCCAATCTGCCAAAACATTATTCAATAATATTCAATGTTAGTGTGTGACTGTTGAAAGCTTTTCAAAAGATGAAGGAAAAGTCAAAAAATGAGTAAACTGGTGAAAAGATATCAAAACAATATCATTTTCACATATTCATTGAGATTGTCAACTCATTGAAATTCACCTTAAGAAGAGAGGAGAAAAAAATTATTTTACCAAAAAGTGAAAGAAACAAAGTTTAAAAGGAAATCACAAGTAAATCAAATTCAATGTTCAATTTATCCTGAGAGACATTTGAAGCTGATTTTTAGTCGTGAAAATTTTGACGACATTAAAATGATATTAAAGTGCATTTCATGTTATCATCTCTGTTTAGACTCTAAACTTGAACCAGTTTTGATTGTCTTTGTATCCATGATTCTGTGGCTGAGTTTATGTGATCCAAACAAGTGAACCATATGATTACTGTATTTTAAGTGTATATTAGTGTTTACTAAGCTCTTTTGCCTCTTGCTTTACCTTTTATTACATTTTGATACGAGACAAAAAAAGGACTTTCCAAGTAAACAGAAGAGCAGGAAAAGTGGAACTGAGCAAGAAAAAAGGTAAAGCAAAACATTGAAATTTTTCATGGAACAACATGAAAGAGAAAAAATTGAAACCTTGTATTCTTGCACTGAACTGAACCATGAAACATGCACAAATATCAGGTATAATATTGATTATATTCTGGTTGAGTTGAAATTGATTTTAAAATGATTTCATATCAATTGATTATTGATTCAACGAAAAGTGAAAGGAAGAAAAAAATTTTACTCATTGAGCTGTCATCGAAAATTGTCGAAATGAATAGAGAAAAACCTTTGTTTCATTTTTTTCTCCACAAAACTTCAGATTCTGATGAGTAACTAAATGGTTACAGTGTGCATGTGAATGTCTAATAAAAATGATTGGAAACAGAGTTTCATTGTTTTCACATTTTTTTGCCTTGAAGTTTCATGTTAATGCTCAATGGGAAATAGTCTCTCAATGGTTGGTAAAGTGAAACTAAATTGAGTTTCAATTCAATCTCAGAACTTGGCCTCACTTTTGCCATGATAATTTGCACTTACACTAATTTATATGATCAGCTTGGTTTCTTATTGTTTTTCCATTTTTTTTGTTCTTCTTCTTCTCCTGATTCATTCTCGCTTCTAATACTTATAACCTTTTCTGGTTCACTTGTTTCAAACCTTATTCGTTATCATGTATAACGATTTATTTGTGAATAAAGTTTACTTCTGGGAATGACTATTGTCAGAAATGGATAAGTTTGGATGATGAGGAAAGGGGAAAAACTGGTAAAGAAAAGAGCAAGATGAGGAAGAAGAAGAAGAAGAAGAAGAAGAAGAAATATGCAAAAGAGTTTAGCTTTGGAAACATTGTAGAGTAATTGAGCATTTATCGTCAATTGGAAGGGTTTAAAGTTGCAAAAGTATGCAATCAAGTACAGCATGTCAAGTTGAAAATTGTCTGATAAAACGGATAAAAACAAAGAATAGAAACATTCTGTGTTTAAATTCAAAATAATGACTAAACAAGTGCACAAAATGATCTAAACATTCACTTTTCGAGCACAAAAAGTGTTACAAATGGTCAATTGTATTCATAAATTCATCATTTACTTTTCCAGATTCGAAGCTGAAGTTGACTTCGACTATAGAAATCAAAAACCACAGAAACTGTTGCAAACGAAAGTCAAATTGATTTCAACTGTTCAAAATCCAAATGCAAATTTTTTTCGAGTTTTAGGAGAATTCCGAGATTTATCCAAACTAATCTGCAATCACAATTTGGTCTTTATCCATCAAATAATGATTCTTGTTAGTGATTCGAAATGTTATTTTCTTTTCATGTTTGGTAGAGCGACAGAAGCAAATGAAATGTAACTTCAATATTTCCAAAAGAATCATGATAATGAAAAAGTTCATTTAAATTGGAAAAGATTTCAGCATTAAATGCGAATTTAATCAATAGAAATGTTCATTTTAACTCCCAGTCAATATGCTTTTACAATAGACTTTACTTGATAATTTTTTTTCTTCGAACATTTTACATTTTGTTGAACATTTAGTCTTTCACTATTATTCATGTTGAACAAATTGATGAAAAAAGCAAAGAAGTTGTCTCAATGAATATCGAAAATGGTTGACAACTTTCATGATGAAAATTAAAATGTTTCATCCAATTTGCTTGGTAAAAAAAAGGTTAAAACTTTTCGTTGCTCATGATAAAAAGGTAAAGATTTTGATCCTTCTCATGAGATTTTGAAACAATCAAAATTTATAGAAGCATTATCTTTGGTGATAACTGAAATTCGAAAAAAACGAATTTGCAAATCTCTTTTTTCCATTCCATCTGAAAAAGGTGTTTTTCATGGTTTGTTTCATTGAAACTTGCGTGCAATTTTCAATTTAACATGATAAAGTTATGAAAGAAAATATTAAATGCTGAATTTATTCCATCGGCTATTGTTAGTTAACAAACTGAACAGATAATTACATGGTTAAAGATGAAATGTTGGTTACTTGGGAGGTAAAATTATCGATGATATTTTTTTATTAATGAATCCAGATGGGTTCATTTGGTGATTCGAGTTTGATGAACATCTGAACAAGTTGAATAAAATAATTTGAAATGTTTGGCATTAAGTAATGATATTTGGTGAGAGCAAGGAATAGATAAAAAAGGGTTTTTCTGATGATGATATTAATAGAAAATCAATAATATTGGAATATTTTTTTTCTTCTTTTGGTTCACTTTTTTGCCTCCCTGTTCATCTTTACGAATAATAATTTTAGGAATTAAATTAATTTTACCTTTTTTCCCTTTTCGACTGTCTGTGCATTTACCAAACATTGACTCCATTGAATAAACCAAGAATGTTTTCAACTGATAACAAGTTTGAATCAACTGAAGAAATTGAAATTTCTGTGAATAACTTTTTCCTCCATTAAACTGTAAATTCATTGTGAATCAATGTAAATGTCAAGAAGTAAAAGTGAATGAATGAGAAATGAAAACTTGGAATAACAAGTTGCAAACTCAAGGATTGCGGAAAATGGCATAAAAAGAGAACGGTTAAAGTCGAAATTCGAGTCAAGTAGACTTCATGATGGAAAATGCTGTTGTTTTAAAAGCGAAACTATTTTTAACTTCGATGAATAAACATTGAAATTCTGTGACAAATCGAATTCTGGATTTTGTCAAATGTTTATACTTTTTTCAACGATTGTGATTTATGTTCGAGTTGAAATCTAAAGGTTTTGGAAAACGGAAAAAATGGAAAAGTTCTAAAAGTTCGAAATTCGAATAGACTTAATGATGGAAAATAAAAGTGAATCGAAGAGCGAAATGCTTCTAAAAATAAACTTTGGGTTTCGTTAAAACATTTTTTCAGTTTTCGTCAAATCATTTTCATTGATTTCGATTCAGATAAAAACTCAAAGTTCGTCGACTTTTCCCTGCATTTTCCATGTTTGCTCGAAACGAACTAGACCGTTTGCCTAATGAGAGACTTGTTAGACAAATTGAAAGCCAAAACCTAAAGTTTTCTAGCTGTTTTGGTCTGAAATCGCACAGAAAAGTATAAACGATTATTGCAACATTTTTTTCGATGAAAGATTTCGACTCATTAAACGTGGCAAATTTGTGAACTCAACTGTTGAACAATTGTGACACGTGAAGCACCTTTCATTAGAGTTGGAAACCATGATGAAGGTAATAAGTTTAATGAGATCATTAATATTTTATGTAGAGTAACAAATGTTACTAAAGTGTTGATAATCAAATCATTTGATTCTCTCATTAAAAACAATAGACTTTCATTTTTGCCCTTTCAAAACAAAACGTTTTAAACTTTAAATTTAATCACCCAATTACACCTAATTAGATGAAATTAACGTTTTTCTAATTGAAATTGTTCAATAACAGAACAACTCGAATCACTAGAGCAAACTTGTAGAACCGTAAAAGCGATTCAAAAACATTTTCTCATCATAATGAAGCAAACTTGTCAGCTGAAAAGATGCTCATGTTTCATCTTGAATTGCCATGATAATGATTGAGATTATCAATAATGAGCACAAAATAGACAACAGAAATGGATAATTTTACTAAAGTAAAAGCGAAATGTTGAAAAAAGGCTTTCAAGGTTTAAAGATTGTTGTCATGATGTTATCATGATAAATTCAGTAATCCATTTCATCAGCATTTATCCTTTTTTTGTTACCAACTGCAAAAGAAGATAAAGTTGAATGTTATTGTTCAATTCAATGGAATAAAATAACTTTTAGAATTTCAATTTTTCTCTTTTTTCCAGTTCTCCCATTAAAATTGTATTCCTTTGAACCTTCTTCTTCTCAAAGGACAAAAATAACTAGTTATTCAGATTATAATAGCAGTCGGATAATAATGATAAAATGTTGCATTTGATGAAACTAAATAAATATCAATATTCACATTTAAATGCAATGTTTGAATGAAAGACAAAAAATGGTTAACTGATAGTTTCACCAAATGCATTCTGATAATCATGTTCAATCATTTAAGATTATTGTTGAACTTATCCTTCAAAAGTGCCTTCAATTTGGCAACGAAAAAATGAAACATTTTCGTTGGTTTCTACCTTTACAAGTAAATTAAATTTGATACTTTGAGCTTTAATTAATGTTTCATAATTAACTTGAAACGAGCCAAAATTTTTCATTCAATTGCTTGCTAGATGAAAATGAGTGTAAAAAAGGGAAAAAAGCAAAACAAATGTCAATTATATTGAAATTTTTTGCCTTTTTGTTCGGGTTCTTGCATGGTGAAAAAAGGCTGAGAATCAAAGGGCTTACCATTTTTGCCATTTGCATAAAGTAATTGAACTTAATGAGCAAGAAAAAATGATGAAGTAGAGAGGAAAATGTTGAAGGTACAAGGAAGAGGCAAAAACACAGTTTTGCATCATGTTTAATTGAAGGTTATCATGAGCTGTTGCTAGTTGTTCAAAGGGTTGAAATAAAAAATGAGATAAGAATAAAGTTGAGAGAAAAAAATGGAAACCTTGAGAACATTTTGATTTCTTAATTAGCTCCAGATGGAAAGGTGATTAATGAGCTCGATATTAATGAAATTAGCTCAACATGGAAAAGCATTTCTTTTAACCAACAATTATTTTTCAAATTTAAAAACATTCACAATTGAGATTCTCGAGACTCTTGATCACGCAAAGTCGAGCAATTTAAAGTTTCAAGTCTGAGTTTCAAATTTGAAATAACGAATAGAAACGAACTTGAAATTTGCATTTAAAAAAATTGCAACTTGAAACAATTGAAGACGAAAAGTTCGAAATCGAAAAAATCGAAAAATAGAAACACAATTTACGATCTTTTGCTTTCATGGTTTACATTGGATGAGAAAAGTCTTCAGTTTTTGTTTAGTTTCATTAATAATCATTTGCTTTTCTGTCGAGTTAATGAACTTTTGAGATTAAACTTGAATCATTCTGAATGAGGAAAACAAATTGACAAGTAAATGGGAAAAGGTAAATTAATAGCGCATTTTTATTCCATTCACATTTGAACCATTATTTGATTTACAATTTTCGTTACATTTTCTCAAGTGATTAGTTCAATTGTTTACTCAAGAAGTTCATTTTTTTACTCACTTATTTTTCATGAAAATAAATAATAATCATTCTTACAGGGAGAAAAACTATCATGAAGCTTATAAAATTGCAAGAACAAACAATTTTAGTCTCTGATTGAATCAGCAGCAAAAACCTTAGACTAGATTTATGCTCATAAATGCATGTTGAAAACTCTAGTTCAATGAGAAGTCAGTTTATCATGGGATTCATGAGTTTAACAGTCCTTTTATTTATGACAACATGGAAATGATTTTTTCCTTTACTCAACTTTTAATGGAACGCAAATTTGCAGAAGTTTTTTTGTTACCGTCAAAAGTCATTTGTTATCGAAAGTCAGAGACATTCAGAATAAACTTTTCAACATTCTTTCAGTAAATATTATGTGAAGTAAAAATCAAAATATCAAGATATTAGTGACACATTTTTTCAGCATTTAAACTAGATTTTTTCGAAAAAATTCGAGCGGGAAATCGTTATCTCTGAATTTCGATTCACTCCAAAATAACTAATAAAAGTTTCATTTATCCACTGAACTCACTGAAACCTTTTGGCGTTTTTGCATCGAACGAAAATTGAGCAGATTATTTTGCCCAAATTTCCAGTTCAGTTTAAGCCGTTAAGATATTCATCTCAATATAAACATTATTCATTGCAATAAATAGCATCATTTGAATTGCTAGTGTTTAGCACAGAATTTTCAATTTCAACATTCTTAAGCATTTATTGCTGGAAAAGATACAAAAGTAAACAAAATGTTTTCTTGGCAATGAAAATAGCCTTAAGCACAGTGTGAATGAACTGAAGATGAAGAAAAAATTCACATTTTGTTTGGTTGAAGACAAAGAAAATTGTGTTTTGCATGAAATTTCAATCATTATACGAATAGAAAGTGATATTTTTTCCTTCATCTGTATTTCCATGAAATTGCATTACACTTAATTCAATTATTTTAGTTTCAAGCCTTTGGGTTATTGTGATTAAGAAAGAGTGAAAATAAATTCAAGAACAAAAGCAGTCAAGTTTAATCAATAATGAACAACCAGACTGATAATGAGAAGCAACTCTGCATTCTGATTACAATTGACTGAAACAGTAAAAACAAAACATTGAATTGGGATTGAAAACATTTGCGTTAAATTTTAAAACAAAACAAAACAGTTGAATTAACAATTGACTTTCAATTGAATACAAATGAATCAACTTTAAGCAACCATTAAAAGGGAAAACTTTCCAGTCGCAGAAAAAAAGGTAAAAAAAGATGTAATTTTCTGGATAAACTGGGAATGAAAAGTTACCTTTGATATCATCAATCAGAAGACAATTTTGTTTCGATTGTCTTTGCACACTTGAGAAGACAATTTCATTGGAAAGATTTATTGGCCAAAAAAGTGACAATTTTATTATTCACATGAAAAATACTTTTGTTACCTGACAATTCCTTTACTGTTCAAGAAGCAAAAGCAAGAAAAGGTTTCAAAATGCTATTGAATAATGATTGACCAACATGGCGTAAAATGAGGAAATGAACATGAAAACATTTCATTTTCTCAAATTACACATTTTACTTTATCTTTCATTTTTCATGGCTTTTGAATTTTCTCATTTTTCGAATCGATTAAGAGCAACAATTTCCGGAAAAGGCTATCATTTTCAGCATTTTATTTTTGCATTTGGATCTTGAACTTGAGGTTGACTCATCATGGAATCGATCTGAGATTTCAAGCATTTGAGACCAGAAACGGAATGAGCATACTAATGTTGATAATGCCTCATTTCCAGGTGACTAAGTTATAAAGAAAAAAAAATCTCTAATTCTATCTTCCATTTTATCGGATCAAATAGAGTTTTCATGGTTATCTTGGCAAGTAAAGGTTGGTACAGGCAAAAATTTGGTATTCATCATAAGCGCATTTATTTACGCAAGAAAAACTTTAGTCTCTAAAAATCAGAAGACAAATAATTTTGGACATTTTGCTTTTTTGTCGACTCTTTACTTTTTCCTTACAATGATAGACTGTTTCAAAAAGAGTTATTTCCATTGAAAATGTACCAAACCATTAATCAACTTGGATAACCTGCTTTTTTTGCTCCTCTCAAATTGTTTAGAGCGTTCATTATATCAAGTCGCCAAAATGATTGACAATCTTGTTAACCAAATTGACAACTTTGCCACCTTTAAATCAATAGACTAGGTTATGGCAAAGCCAAGGATACAAAGAGTTGAATAGACAGGGAGTGATACGAGAAAAAATGTTAAATAAAAAGAGTTGCTTTTTTATTGAACCAACAAAATCAATTGAAAAGACTCAATTTTCGTTGACTAATTGTTGCCTCATCAATCAAACAATTTTGACAGACAGCTTCAAGTGAATTAGCAACCAATTTGAATTTTTATAAACAAAAACAACTTTCATTAAGTCATCAATCTTTCACATTTTGTTACTTCTGCATTGAAAATCGTTCGAGCCTCGCGCCATCAACACAGTATCCATAGCAACAAAAGTGCTAAGCCTTCAAAATAGACTTGAAGAGACTTATAAGAAAGGTTAGTTTTACCTTACTCATGACCTGTCGTTGCAAAAGAAATCCCGTTCAGTACGATAGGAACCACAGTTTCGGACAAATGAACATAAATATTGTATGTTCAATTGAAACGTGAAATATCGTTGGATATTCACTCTTTGATGCATTGGATTATGAAGAATGAATGAATGCAAATGCTTAATGTTTAATATATTATTATTTAATACAATATTCATTAGCTTTCATTCTTAATTTTGATTCGATTCAATACATCATAATCGTTTTCCTTACTAGAGTAATATCAGTATATGTTTCGAAGGTTACAGTTTCTCATAAAAAGATTTTGATACGTTAATGATCCTTCCACAAGTTAACGGATAACTTGTTACGACTTTATCAATTCCTCTAAATGATAAAGGTCAACACGAGCTTATCCAAAAAAGTTGCTGACTCGAATCCATTGTTTGACTCAAATTGTTGGCACCTGACAAATCTTCAACTCTTTTAAATCTCAACACAAGGAGCTTGCATAAATACGTGTTATAGTGAAATGGGAATCTAGAGAATTTTCAATTTCGTATAAATCTCTCAATCAACTACTAAATAAAGGCTTCATCCAATGATGGCCATTAACCATCAAATTTCTTTCTTTATTGAGCTTTATTGATTCTAAATTGTCACTCTTAAATTAAATCCTGTGACCAATAAACTTGTTTAGCTTAACTACCTGAGCAACTTACGGACCAGCAATCAATAAAATAATTCAACCTCCATCAATAACCACAACCAGTAACCATTTATCACAAGTCTCGAGCAGTAAAAAGGTGAAATGTTTAGTTATTTCATTGCAAATTCAATAACTTATGAAAAAATGATAAACCATTAAGAGTTGGAAATTTTACTATCAAATTTAGCCTTGAGGTGAAAACAAGTTTGAATGAAACTAAACTTTTCGTTGAACCTCAAGTAAACTTGGATAATTGGATTTGATTGAAAAGAGGCGAAGAAAAAAGTGTTCAGATAATCAAGTGTCTAAATTGACTTGAAAAGCAAAAGAAAAATGAAACTCGAAATGATTCAGCCCAAACAAATTGTTTTGCTGAACAAAATTTCCAAATTTTTATTCACAAAACAAAAACAAAGTAACATTTTTTTCAAGATTTAACTCGATGTTGCAACAATACCTAAGAGTATTCAAAGTTGCTGCTAAAAAATGAAGTTGAACAAAGTTGTAATACAATCTCGAGTTTCAATGCGATTGTGATAAAGTAAAACTCATTAAGTTTTTTAAACTTTATATTCAAGTAAAACTTTCATGAATCCTTTGCAGCTTTAAAAGATGAACATGAAAAAGTTAACAAATCAAGATGAACTTTTCATTCAAGTTGATGTACAATTTGTTTCCCATTGATTTCCCATTCAATTGAAGATACAAAGAAGTTATTTTTCATTAGTTTCTTGAACAATTTTCTTGGCAAAAGTTGAACCAAAGGTTAACAATAATTGCAAATGAGTTTGAGCGTAAAATGGATTAAGTTAATGATGAAAATAATGAATTTTCAAAAGATGCTTCCAATGTTTACACCAAAGTTTAATCAACCAAATTTATGCCCAATTCAATCGTTTAATGGAAAATGGAATTTGTTAAAATGTTGAAAATCAAAAGTGAAAACAAAATAAATATTGGTAAAATGAGAGAAAATAAAGTTTTGCAAAAAAAACGTGAAATTCACTTATCAATCGTTGATGGCAAAACTCTGGGCGTAACTGTATTCACAAATGAAGAAATTTAAACATCTTTAGACGAAACTCATTTCATGATATTTACATGATAAAAATAGTTTTTTCCTTCTTATCATCGTCATCATCATTTCTTCAATTGATAGTTTTATCTCTTTTATTCGCTCTCATTTTTCTCTTTTTTTTCCTCCTCCAAACCTTCTGCTTGATATAAAAATAATTCTCGAACCTTTTCATCTCCATCATCATCATCATGTTGATTATTATCTTCAGAAGCCTTTATGATATTAAACAAAATTACCATGACAATAGAATCCATGAGCATTATCATGAGCATTTTTTTCTCCTATTTTCTCTTTATTCTTGTATTGCCTCAAGTTCTTGTTGACACCTACTAACATGAGTTTCTCATCAGTTATTGAAACTGATAACAATAAGCTGACTGAGAGATTTAATAAACACAGTAACAAACAAAATCCAAGATAAACTGAATCGCCAATCCCATTATATCATTATCATTCCCAGTCATCATTCCCTGCTATCATTCCCTGTTCTCACTCCTGTTCTTACCTTCAGTTCTTATATCAATTCTCACTCCCAGTTCTCACTCCCAGTTCTCACTCCCTAATATCATTCCCTGTTCTTACTCCCAGTCATCACTCCCAGTTCTTAGTTCTCACTCCATGTCATCATTCCTGTTCTCATTCCCTGTTCTCACTCCCAGCTCTTACTCCCAGCTCTTACTCCCAGTTCTCACTCCCTGTTATCACTGCCTGTTCTCATGATAAGTGAATATTATTTTACTCCAGGTAAACAAATTGATAAAGAATGACAATATTTTTTCCATGTTATTCGACTAAATATTGATGCTTAAATTACTCTCAATTCAAGACTGTTACATTATATTTATTGTTATTATTTAAAGTATTTTTTCTCACTCCGAGCTCATTCCAGACTAACTCCCAGAATCAATATATAAACATGTAATATTAAGTTTGTGTAACAGCTTGGAGTTGCTATTGCTCTCGGTGATAATAACAATAATGATGATATTAATAATGATAACAAAAAAAGTGATAACATGATTCAATGAAGAGAATAAAAATTACTTTTCAATTTTTCATTTTTTCGCCTTTTCTTTTGATATTAAATTTTTCATCTCATAACTACTTTGCTGTGTTGCTATTACATAAATATTAAATATTTTGACACTTTTCTTTTTGCAATCTGCTTTTCTTTCAGTAATAATCATTAACAATTTTCATTTTGAATAATAAACCTTGTTTAGCATTTATTTGCTCACCAAAAAATGTTGACATCGTTTGCTAACAATTGATTTTCTTATTGCTTTTCTTCACCTTTCAACTTTTCACATTTTATTGCAATAAAATTGACATTATTCTCGCAGCATTGTTCATAATCACACTTGAATGTCTTGGTCAATAAATGTAATTACTGTAATTAATATTAAAATAATATCGCCATTATTATTAAATAGTTGGGAAGTCATTGATGTGGGCTGGTTAAATGAGCAACAGAATCAGTGTTAAACATATTGACACGGATCGATGAACTGTTGAAATGTGAATGAATTACAGGACAAAATATGGAAACAAAAAGTGACTCAAAAGCCAACAGTCCATGCCAATGTTATCAAGATAAAGCAAATTCTCATTTCGTTATTGACTAGGAAATGAAGAGTCTTTTAACCCATTGTTGGATAATGATGATAATGATAGCGTTATGACAATCAAGTTGATTGGAAAAAAATTTGTTTGAAGTTGCTCAGAAAATTTGATTAATTACCAATCATTATGCAACTCGAATCAACTTCTGTCCTTCAACTGAACTTCCACATGAAAAAGGCTGAATTTGCTAAAGAATGCTAAAAAGACAAAAAAGCTTCGATCTTTGATTTTTCCATGCAAAATATGAACAGAAATTGTACGATTCCTACTTGCAGATAAAATCCTACTGAAGATATTTACAAGACTTAAAAAGTTCAAAATGAATTCAATGGAAATTCCAATGAAAAATGAGCGAATTCTCATCTAGAAAAATTCCATTTCCTCGATATTGGTTTCATCGATTTTTGATGTTTCAATTCGAACTTGAATTTTGCAAATTTCATGAATTTTCAGTATAAGTTGGAACCTTGGAAATTGCAAATTTTGGTTAACAATCTTCGGAAGAGAAAAAGTTACTCGAAAAAATGAACTCAATCCTCATGAATGGATTTAGATAACCTTGAAACTTTGCATAATAAAAATATTTTCATATCTCAGTTGCTGTAGATTGCAATTGCAACTTTGAATTTTTGATTTGGCAAATGAAAGTACGGAAGGTAAACATTTCCTTGTTTCAATCCATTCCAAGAATCTCTCATTTTCCTTCATTACTCAATCATGTTTGGTTACTCAAAATTGGCCAGAAATAGTAATACCTTTGGTCTTTAATAATGTTCAACCTCAAAGTTTCCCTTTCATCTGAAGCTTACTTTTTTACATTTCAGTTGATAACAAGAAAAGAAGGAGAAAAAAAGCATCAACATTCAAAGAAAATGTTTCATGTTCATGATTCAATTTCAATCAATCTACTTTTACTTCTCTCTACAAAACTCAACCAAAATAGAAACAGTTAATACTCAAAACTTCATATTCATTTACATTTAATGCAAGTTTCCCATCAAAAAAGATTTCATTCAAGTTGAAGGATAAAAAACTTTTCATCAAAGATTTTCTTTTCATCATTAATTACAATTCATCAGGTAAATGCTCAGAACATAATCATTTGTTCGCGACTAAAAGAACTGAATAAAAGTTCTAAAAAGAAAAGAAAATTGAAAATTGGATAAAAAGTATTCGAATTTCGATTTCATTGAGAATCGAAAATTGAATGAGTTTGGAAACAATTATTGGGATTAGTCAACAGTTTGACCCAAAATGAGAGTTCCATCATCACTCAATTTCATGATGAATTTTCTCTCTTCATGGACCATCGCCTCATTACCTTCAATTTACTGGGTTCAACCATGATACCACCAAGCCAGATTAAACCATCATTCACTAACATCATTATCATATTTTTTATCATTTCATTTTCACATTCCCAGTCTGATGAATATCTTTCTCTGAGTTTCCTTTCGCTTTAATTTTGCTATTAATTCACTTCAATATCTACATTTATCTTTTCCTTCCTTCATTTTTTATTGAAAACCTTTCATTCACTTTATCAACTCTTTACCTTTTACCATTTTTACCTTTACTTTTTTGTCTCTCTCTCTTTCTGTTTGTTTCCATTGCGATATTGCAAGTAAAATGTAAACTCATTTAACGCTTGGGTTAACCTTAAAATGAGACAAAAATGAAAACTCAAATTTGTCGACCTTCCAAGTTCCACCTTTACCTTTGATGATCAATAAAATGAGGCTAAACAGTTGAACCATCATTAGACAAGGTTGAATAAATAAATCAGAATAATGGTTTCCATCCAAAGTTGAAACAAACTAGAAACATTTGCAACTTCATTCCATTCAAAATATCATTTCCATGTTGATTCAAGACTCGGCTTTTACCACCTTTTTGTACGTGTTCAAGATTGCCTGGTTTAGGTATTGATCAGTTGAAACTGTTACTCAAAGAAAAATTTCATTTTTTCGATTTTCTTCCGGCTTGAATTTTGCTCATATTTTGGATTTCAAGATTCAAAGGTTCGACTTGAAAACAATTTTCCTGTAATCGATTGAAAATTCTGAGATCAAAAACTTTCGTTTCTTGTTCGATTGTTGCCTTATGAGGTAAAGTTTTGGTCACTTTTGTGATTGAATTGACTTGGGTTACATGTGCTACTAAATGAGTAAAAATTGCTCATTGAGTTTGATCAAATTAACAGTTGATTTGTTTTCGTGCTTTAACTCACTCTTTGCCTCTACATTTGATTAATTCATGAATGTGGATAAATTAATTTTATAACTTTACTAGCTTTGCTTTACTTCGTTTTTCCCTCTCGACTGTTTTACTCTGTTTTAATGCTGAATGGTCAAAACAAATTGCAACAGTGTAAACTGTCAATTGATTATGTTTAAGGGTAAAGTTAATTAACATTGAAGTAATGCACAAATCATGTAAATGTACCCAAATCAAGTCACTTTTTTGTCCATTTGCAATCTATTATTGTCAAGTTTAAGGTGAGATTTCACTTTGTTTCACTTTGAGTTTCCTCAACCTGAAACATTCAAAGCAATCAGTTGGTAGACAAGTTTAGTTGCATCAAGAGCAATCGAGCATCATCAAGTCTCAATCGCTTCCCAAACTAAAGTAAATATTGAAGCATAAATGTTCTGCAACTTTTCCTCTTCAAATTCAAGCTCGAGCACAAAAATCAAACCTCAATCTTTCGAACCTAAATTCATAAAAAAGATTTTATCAATTCTAAAATTTCGAAAATTCATATTTTCTATTGACAATTTCAATCTCAAATTTCCAAATATTTCATCATAAATTGATAGAATAAGATGAATTCCCTGAATGAACGAAAAATTGTTCTGAATGAATTGTTCTGCTTTTCAACAGTTGCTTTACTACCAACCTTGAACTTGAAGTTCATTTGAGCTTAATTTTTCTCATCGGTCAAAGTTGAATGTTTATTATAAAACAATAAAGATTTCATGGCTGTTGTCTTTGATGTTCAGAACAAAAGTTGTTCTAATTTAGAATTCAATTTTTCTATTTACATTTTCATTTAATGGAGTCAAATAATTTAACTCAATCATCTTATCCGTCCAAGTTAACTTGAGTTTTCGTTTTCCCTCCATTTTTCCTTTCAAGCACAAAATAATTGAGACACATCAAGAGATTGTCTGTGAATGAAGACTAAGTGTAACTGAACAGTAGCCTGTAACAGATAGAAAGGAGTTGAATTGCATCTAATAAACTGTAGATTGAGACTTTCTTTTGATGAACATGAAAGTTTGCACTTTGCATGGAAAGATGTTGCCCTGAATATGCGAACCAAGATGAGTGGAAATGATGAGAATGAAAAGGATAGTTGATGTAACCCGTAATGTCAATGAATTCAAGTAATTAGATTAGTATGAAGAGCAAGAAGAAGAAGAATCTTATAGCAGCGAAAAAAAAGAGTAAAACAATTTTCTCTTTCACCAATTTCTTCTCTTCTTCCCTCAGACAAGAGTATAATGATGATGATGGATGGAAATGTCAACCTCAAGAAAGAAAGAAAAGAGATCAGAATTAGTCTTTTTTGTTCATTTACAAAACTCTCGATAAACACTTTTATTTCACCTAAACATGGTAAAGGTTATCACAATGTCAAACCTTGAAACCGAAAAGAAAAGTTGATCGCAACAAAAATCATTTTCCAAAGCGATTTTGAAAGAAAAGAATTTTTCGAGAAAAAATTTTATTCCATCTGATGAATTCAATAACAGGAAATGGCAAAAGCTTCAACTTGCTCGATATTCATAAGATATTCAATATTCATGATAAGAAATTTCAATATCGAGTCAATTTGATAGTTCATTTGTTTCAAAATCATTTTAGAACTCAAAGTTGCTCTCAAGTTTACTGATTTACACTTTTCATGATCATCATCATCATCATCATGCAAACATTATTAGTTATTACCTTTTTGTTCACTTTACTCTTTACCTTGTTACAACATTTACACATTGAACACATTTACAGCAACACATTGAAATGATGGTTGAATGTTTCATTTAGAAGAAGGAAAAGTAAAAAGAAATCATTTGCAGGATAAAAATGAGAAACTCTTGACAACATGATGATAAACGATGTTATCAGTGATGAGAAATGTTGAAAAAAAACTTTTCTTCTCTTCGCCCTTTTCCATGCAAAATGTTTTTCTTATTTGGATATTACGCATTCACTTTTTGTATCACATTTTTCACAGGTAAACTTGTGCATAACTTTTCAATTCAACTTTTCATTTTTCATTTCTTAATCTTTTCAAATTTCTGCTGGGATTTTGACCATTTCAATGAAAGCGAATCTCTGAGTTGCAAATTTTTATCTTTTCGGGTTTCACTCTCAACATTTGTCTTCATTTTGTTATCAATCAAAACTTGCTATTCATTTAATTAGCTTTCACAAGTTCCAAATCGATTGATGAATAAAAATGATTAAATTTTATAAGATGAATGGATGATGTTTGGGCGAAAAAAATGAAGGGGAAAATAAACATCCTCAAGGAATTTGATCAGGTAAGATCAATTTTCTTCTCTCAATACAATTCAAAGAATCGAGAAAATTGAAAACAATAAACTTTTCTCTTTCAAGTTTCGCCTCAAGTTAGACGGTGAATCAAAGTGACACAAAAGCCAACGAGTAATGATACACTAATTCATGGTAATCATCAATAGAATCCATCAAATAGATGAACAATTTGAATGGATAATTTCAACTGAATCATGCCCGTAAGAGATTCACTATTTACTCTGAACAAACTCGAAATTAAAGTTTGCCCAAAAAGTCGATCTTTTTCAATATCGATATTAAAAGCTCAAAGTCAAACAACAATTTTGGTGAAATCGCAATGAAAAAGAAACGATTTAAATGAAAATTTCGTTCAATAAGAAGACGCTTTTTTACTCATCGACTGACCGATAAAAGAACATTGAAAAGTCTCGAAACTTTTCTTCTCCGATTTTCACTTCTTTCGTAAACATTGTTTGAGCCAATTTCCAATGGTTGACTTGAGAAGTGAAATGTTTTCTTGTTTATTCAATCAAATGAATAAATCCTTTTAGCCTTTCCAATGGCAACAATGGCATCAGATCAATAATTAAAGACTCACATTTGACTGAATAATATGATCTAACAGCATTACAAATGAGCAACCAGATAAAGCACAAAACAGATCAACTAATTATATTAAAGTGCTTATGTCATCATCAAGTCCATTATTATAATATATTGACTCGAAAGGAAAGCGAACAAAAGTTGACAAAAAAAGGAGATTTTGTTGCATTAACATTCAGGTTTACACAGAATTTCATCAATTCTGATTATCAATGGTTTTGAATAATTATTCAGCTCTTCTCCTAACCTTTTGTTTATCCAATTTTTTTCCTCATTCACTCGATTCCCATTGTTTGTTCAGCTGCTCATCAACTGTTGACTAACGTAGAAAAAACGAGTTAATTTACTTTACCAGTTAATTGGGAATCGACTAAAGGTTCATCACAAAAATTGACAAAAAAAGCGTTTCAAGTTGAGGAACAGAGTGAAACATGAATAGCATCATGTGCTGCTCATGAAAACATAAAGTTAACCTGTGAACAAATAAACTCTTTTGAAGCTTTCAAATTTATTCTAATTAAAGTTGAACTATTGTTTAACGAATTGCAAATATTTAAATATTAACTCAGTTGAACAAATTTGAAAATGTTCCAATGAAAAGATTCTGTCGATTCTGATAATTAATTTTGTTGCAACAAAAAATGCCAGAATTCATCATGCAAAATTTCTATGAACTCAACTATTAATCCATAAAATTGACGATAAACTGAGTAGAGAACAGAAGATTCTACAGAATTTGATGAATCAGCTTTAATCTAAACCTCGACAAGAAATTAACTCAATTACGAGAGATAATCTTTATTCACTTTGGAAGTAAAAGTTTCAATTATTTTCATCATGAAATTGAATTTCACTATCAATGGAAAATTTTTATTTCTCGTCTGAAAATTTTTTGTCAATTATCAATAAAACTTGGAATAACTTGGAACAGAATTTGAGCATCGAATTTGATTAGTGATGAAAATGAGTTTTACTTATCTTTTACAAGACAAGTTTAAGATTAGATTACAAAAAATTGCATATATTTCAATACTTACAGGGCCTTTGAGCTAATTTTCTCGTTGTAAAACGGCTATTTTCTGCACTGGAGTGACCTTATTTTGTCCATGGAAATTCAACGACACTCAATTGTCATATTTCAAGGTCAAGTTCATTTCGTTCTTTGACCTCTAACTAATATTTGGAAGTCATGCACCGAGAACACGAAAATTTTAATATTTTTTTATGCTAGTGACATCCTCATAAATTATACTGACCCAAAGTATGTGGTTACACATTGGTATGTTGATCAATTGGTTTTAAAACAAATTCTTTTATCTTTCCAACAATTCAGAATACTATCTTGTAGCAAACATAAATCAAGCTTAAAAATTTCGCGATCTCGGGAGATGACCTCTAAATATCAGTTAGAGGTCAAGTAACGAAATGACCACGAATGAACTTGACCTTGAAATTGCAAATTACTAAAAAATGATGATCAAAGATGACAATGGCTATGAGTTAAAATTCTTCGAAAGAAAAAGGTTCTGGTTTTAAAGTTATACACAGTTCAGTACCTCTATACGCGAAAAAATTATCAAATGCTTCTTAAGATGATCAGTAGTTTCTTTTATTACAGAGAAATATCTTTAAATTGAAAAATAGATAATATTAACTAAAAATATATTAAGTATGTGGTTTTAATGATCAACAGGAATCAAGAAAAATTGAAATATTTTCGAAAACAATGTTTTATAAAACTAAAGCTTCGACCGAATCTTATTTTTAGCGGACAACTGAGGCCAATCTGATTCCATTCCATGGCAATTCGCATCGAAGTAAGATTTGATGGATCGGCCATATCTTTTACAACAATCATCAACATAATCAGCATGACTTTGAGTGACTCCATCGTAACCACGCACATCAAGTACCACTAAATTGGGTGAATTAAACCAAAGGCTGGGTCTGAGCATTGTTTTCTTTCATTCTCAATTTCCACAACGCAAGATGTTTGAGATTGGGATATTTCATTAACAATCTTACTACAACACTCCAGGTGATTTCGTTATTCATAAACTGTGAATATGAAATCAATTAGTTTATCTTGATGAAACATATTGACGGCACATAACCTTGTATTTAAATTTAAATGTATCTGAAAAAATCTTGATCTTCTAAAAAAGTAGACAACTTTACAAGGCCAATACTTACAAAATCTATTACTAAGTCCTGCAAACATTCGTGTTTTATTGTTTCATCAAAATTGATTGCATCGATCTGACTAGATTTGCAACGATCGAAATTCTGACTTCATCATAATCTTTGCATTGGTGCAAAAAAGAGCGACTTCATCAAATGATTTATAAGAGCAGTATTTGCAAATCTTAATAAAAAGAATGATTAATATTGAATAAATCAATTGAGATATATAAACCTTTGAGTAATTTAAGAGTGTATTCGAGTTGAATTGATGGAAAATGTGAAAATTCACTTAAATTGGTGAAAAAGGTCAACTAACGAACAATTATAAAAAGAGTTTCAAATATGATCTTGAGAGTTCGAACTTGAGGCTCTTCAAATGATGATCAAGTTTTGTATGGAAGTGAAAGTTGGATTGTTTATATTCAATGCTACTGATTAACTTGCAGTTGAAGTTAATCAACTTGCACTTGCGACTTTAATCACACTGATAATAACATGAACAATACACAAAAATGGTGCAAATGAATTACTTTGCAAGTGAAGGCAAAAGTCAATTTAAAGTATTTCAAAACACTTTCTTTGTTGTTCAAGTTAATGAGGTTTACCTTTATTCATTTATATCTCATAGGGAATGATAAATAATACAAGTAGGCAAACACCTTTCAAATGAATCTCTAATAAGTTTGTGCCAAAAAGGAGAGAAAATTTTCTACTAATTGTAATTGAATTTAGAGAAAAGAGAAATTTCGTTGCTCTTTTTTCCTTCTCATGATATTCTGGATGGTAATCAGTGAACAAAAGCGACACTCGGCAAGTGAGATCAACAATGAAAAGTAAATTATTACTCGATTAATCTTGTAAAACTTTACTGAAAACGGAAACAGCAAAAATAGAATTGAATGAGAAAAGAAGAAGAAAAGGAAAGCTTTTGTTAATTATCTAATCAACAGTTGATTGTTACACTTGGTAAAAGATAATTTAATAAGGTCTTTTGCGCACCAAATAATGAGCCATTTAATCTTTTACTTAATCAACTTTGTTTTAAATTTACTTTATGCAAGGTTAAAGGTTACAATGAAACATGAAAGGTAATCTTGTTAGGGGAAAATTAATCAAAAATTTGTCTCTTCGTTAGCAAAGTTGCTTAACTTTCACAAGAAAAGTAATGAAAGAAACAAATACTTGATCTATAAAATTTTTGCGATCATTCAACAGAAAAATCAGCCACAAAAATAAACTTTTACTTTTTTGATTGTAATTGAAACTTCGAAATAAAATTTTCCCGAAAATCTAGATTTATACACATTTCCGAGTCAAAGTCATTGCGACTTTAAATTGCTTCTTATAGCCTAAAGACAAAACTGATGCATTGATGTTTTTCACTAATCGTCAATGGCATCGTTTCAGCCAGATTATTGCTTCGAAATCAAAACGCTTTTTCATTTTGTGAATCTTGATCATTTCTTCATCATGAACTAACAATTCCATGATTATATCTGATAGAAAATGATAATGATTGCAGAACTCGGCAAAACTGCATCGATTTACAATTAAGGAAGAAAAATTATTAATGACATGTTGAAAGTTGAAAGTGAAATATTAACAAATGATTTTCTGAAATGTTAAAGAAACATTTATCAATTAGCTATTAAATTGTCAAGTTGAACGAAACGAGGAATACAAAAAATTCATTTCCAATTGTCATGAGCCTGGAAAAGAAAATCATTTTCTTACAACTTTCACTATTGTCATGTAATTATCAGATTCTTTCCTTTTCATATTAACCAACAGTTTTCCTTCTTTTTTATTGCAACTTTATTAATTAGACAAAAAATAATGACAATTGATATCAATAAAATGATTATTTATAATGAAATTTACTATCAAAGTAAATGATAAAATAATTACCAGCGATATTTAATGGATGAAATAAGTGATGATAATGACAGTTTCAATTAATTTATAATAATCCCGGAATATTGTTCAATAAAAAAAACTCAATTTTATGGACAAACAAAGCATTCAAGTTTGGTGGAAAAAAAAGTTGTAAAATGATTTCAATTGGAAATGAGAATATTGAACTTTTCCAAAACTCTGTTATCAGCAAGTCTGTTAATCAAGTTGGAAAAGCAATAAAAGGAGATTTAAAACTGGGCAACAAGTACATGATTGTCATTAGTGAATTGGAATGATTTGGGTTTAATAATGAATGTTTGAATTGATCAGTGACAGGAGAATCGAAAGGAATCAAGAGAATTCCTTTTTCTCGCCTGTTTCTGGTCTGTCCTGTCAAATGAACAGAAATTATCTCAGGCAAAAGTGATGGTGAAAATAAAGTGTCATGAAGAGAGAAAGGATAATGAATCTCAGGTGAATCATTTTTGTGTGTTTGGGCTTTGGTTGTGTAAAAAGGCAAAAGTAAAAATCAATAAAATGTAAGACCAGTAAAAGAGTTGTAATTGGTTTACCAAGCAAGGAAAATATCTCTATATCTATCAATGTATATTATAAACTAGCACAGTTATCAAGAGACTTCTCATTATCCATTTTCTTGCAACATTTAACAAGACATTTTCAATTGAAAGATAATTTCGTTTTCACCTTTTCTCCTTCACTCAGCATTATCCTTTCGATAACAATTTAAAAAGACAAAAATGCAAATTCGATGGCGACTTTGCGAGGGCGAAGAAATGAGTTCAACTGAATGTCGGACAATTTATTTTTATTCATTTTCCATTCAACTTCATTTTACTTCGATTTTCACTTTGTTTTGTTTTGGGTCATTTTGCTTATAAAAACAACTTCTAACGATACATTAAACTTCGAATTTTGTGTTCATGAAGAGTCGAACTATTGTTTTCTCAGGATTCAGACTTGAATTTGGTTTAGTTGGTCGAAGTTTTCTGTCCTTTTTGGCTAATGTTATACAGGGCATTTCAGCTAATTTTACCGTTGTAAATTGGCTATATCTTTGCTCCTGAGTGAACTTGAGGTGTGATATTTTGTTCATGGAAATTTGGCCGATACTCAATTGTCATATTTCAAGGTCAAGGTGATTCAAGGTCATTGCGTTATTTGACCTCTAATTGATATTTGGAGGTCATTTTCTAAGAGTGCAAAAATTTTCAGATTGGTTGATGCTTACTACGAGTTGGTATCTTAAACCGTTGAAAAGATAAATGCATTTTTCTTAAAACCAATTGATCGACACAGCAATGTGTAAACAACCATATCTTTTGACCAGAATGTGTTATTAACATGTCACTAGCATCAACCAATCTGAAAATTTTTGCACTCTTAGAAAATGACCTCCAAATATCAATTAGAGGTCAAATAACGCAATGACCTTGAATCACCTTGACCTTGAAATATGACAATTGAGTATCGGCCAAATTTCCATGAACAAAATATCACACCTCAAGTTCACTCAGGAGCAAAGATATAGCCAATTTACAACGGTAAAATTAGCTGAAATGCCCTGTACATAGTATTTGCTCTCCAATAGTTTGTTTTGATAAATGTTTTTGAATAACTTTTGCTTCTCAATCATCTGGTGTAAGTTACTTTGAAATTTGTAACAACAGAGAAAACAATTAAATGAAGAATAATCCGTTCACAGTTAATCAGCTTATTTACACCAAATGATGCAGTTTTTTGTTCCTTTTGATTCTTCCCTTTTCCTGATAATCCTAACAGAATTTACTCCTTTTCTAATGAAATTTTGTTACCAATCTTTTCAAGTTTAACATGTTCAAACTCCACTTCTTTGTTAATGTTTCATTTTCCTCATTTCAATGAATTTTTCTTTATCCAGCCTTTCCTTCCCAGCAGCTCTTAAACTCGAATGTCAAATTAAGTTTGGATATAAAAATTTTCCAATCGCTATTCCCATGAATCGAATGTCATTAAAAGTCAAAAAATGTTGAGAAAACGGTAAAATCTCACGAGAATGATTAAATGTGCAGAATTGTTGAGTTTATAATGAGATATTGAGTTCACCTGAAATTCAATTGCCAACCAATTGACATTAAAACTTTTCACTTTAATAAAAATGTCTAAACTTGCAATTAAATTGAACCTGACTTTTGTCATATCATTGCAAGTCTTGACTTTGAATACATAATTAAATGAACATCTGAGAATGGAAATCATGAAAAGCAGAAAGTTGAAACAAAAAAGAGGTTGGAATTTGGAGTTTTGGCGAAAAAAACGAAATGGCAAAATGTAATTATAGCATGATTGCAATTGTGAGAAAAGTTGATTATTGTTATTGAAATGAACATGATTGCAATTGTATGAATAATGATAAAAAGAAATGGAGTAAAACAAGATTCTATCATGAAAGCAGGAAAAGTTGAAAAGAATTGAAAAGCATTTAGATTGGGAAAATTGTTGATGAAAACAGATGAATATTTTCTCAAAGAGAAGAACAAAAAAAAGATTGTTATTCATGGAAAACTGATACAGACTTTAATCTATTTTGCATTCACATGACGGAATTGCAACTAATCAATCAATATTGTTATGCATTTGTGGCCAAAGTAATGATAATAAAATCAAGTGATGAACGAAATTTCAGGGGAAATGCAATTTCCAAATTAATCGATAAAAGATTGCAAATTCATGTGAATAACGGAATTAGAACAATTTGCAATGAGAAAAAATGGATTCTTTTAAAAAATGTTGGAAATTAACATTTCAATGAATGTTATTTCATTACAAAAAAGATTCAATTACTCCGAGTTTGTGAAACTTTTACATTTATTCAGTGTTTACTTGGTCCATGATTTGATGATAGTTTTCACTTTATGAGCTTTTCTCACACAAAATTTGAATATTATTGAATAATTATGGTTATTCAGTGAAAATGAAATGAATATTTGCATGAATAAAGAATAAAAAACTGATAAGAAAATGCAATTGAGAGAAAAGTCTAATTTGAAATGAATTGTTGCAAATCTTGCAACTGACTTGATAATGGAATTTGTCAAATTAGTTTCTGTGA
The DNA here is from genome assembly GCF_039701765.1 of Tetranychus urticae. NCBI lineage: Eukaryota > Metazoa > Arthropoda > Arachnida > Trombidiformes > Tetranychidae > Tetranychus > Tetranychus urticae. The sequence continues at coordinate 13,207,190 of NC_142958.1, read as the reverse complement.
AATATGGAATTCCGGAGCTTCGAATTTGTGAAATTTCGAATTTTCAACTTGTTCATTGAATTCATGGAAAAAAAACTTTAAAAACTTTTGTAATGTGAAAAGTTTGACTTGGAATTATTTCATCTTTTTGAAAATTCTCCTCTTGTCGGTTCCAAGTTTGCCTCGAGTTTTCGTTGGACAAGATGACAATAAAAGTTGTTTGGAAAGTTAGGAATTTTCAAAGAAAATATTTGTTCATGAGATAATTAAGTGAGAAGGAGAAAAATGAAGAAAAATAACATTTCCCGATAAAGTGAATAAAGATAAATGGCTGTTGATTTACAATAAGATTGTAGACTTGAATATAAATGCAAAGAAAACAAAGCCAAAGACGACATTAAATGAAAATTAATACAATTTAATGATTGTTAACCTGAAGCAATTATCGATAGTCGAATATAAAAAAGAAGCAAAAAAAGGTTTTTAAACTGTAAACTGTCTTTTGACAGTTGCAATTGAAATTAATTTGTCGACAAGAAAAGGTGAAAAGATGAGATAATTTGATAAATTTGTAGTGATAAAGTTTTCGCCATTGTATTGAGTTGCAGTTTAATGGCAAGAATCAAATCAAGATGAAGCCACGAAAAGAGTGCAAAACTTAGCCCATCATTTTTTATTGATATAAATTACAGGGTGTGGCTCTGTATAATATTCACATGCACATGATTAAAGTCACATTATTGAACCTGTTCGAAATGAGATTTTCTTTTATCATTTTTCTTCATTAATTGCTTTTCCAGCACTCATTGACTTACAAGAGTTGAGGGTTTGAAGGTAAAGGCAAAGGTAAAGTCGAAAAGATTTTGTCACTTACTTGAATACAAGGTGATTCGTTTGGTTGACGAATAGTCTGTATTGTTGATTGTTACTCGACACTCGAAAATTGTTGGAATTCGATTAAAGACTGTTGCCAAAAGTTCTTGTTCATTTAGTGTATACTCGATGGAAACGTCGTAATAAGGTGAAGGTAAACTGATGCTTTTATTTACATTTATCAAAGGTATTGTTGAAGAGTAACTTGATTCACTGGTTTGCTTGATTGTTGAATTGGTTGATGTTGCTTTTTTAGATATAAAAGTATTAACGGCACTTGAAGTCACATATTTGTATAAATTAACTTGAGGTAAAGGATAAACTTGACGAGTAATACATTTAAGTAATAGATTACCGGTGTCAGGATCAACTCGAGAAGTGAATATAAATGATTTGGGTGATGCTGGGAACGATCAAGGTTGTCGGTTGGAAACAATTGAACCAATTGATGGTTATGAAAAGGAAAAGATAAGAAAAGAGAAAAGGTAAATTAATGTGTATTCATTAATATCATCAATAAATGTTTTTATGGGTCAGCCAACAATAAATCCGGAAAAAGGAGAAGAGAAAAAGTTGCTTTTGCTTGAAATGAAAGATGAAGATGTTTTCGTTAGAGTAAATGTTGATAATGATGAGAAGCGAAAATTGTGATTCAAAGGTATTATTTGGGTGGACACCTTTCATTGTATACCTGAAGTTGTTGAAAGGTTGACAGGCAAGGTTGTTAACTGATAAAGTTGTGACGTTGGTAATAATGAAGGAAAAGGGAAAAATGTTGCATTGATTGATGTTGACCAATAATGTAAAGTTAAATGATGCAAACAGTTTAGTCTTATCTGGTCATTTCTGTTATCATTAACTATTCATTTACATCTTTATCATTTTCCTCTTTTTCCCTTTTATCATTATCGACATGCTTTTTCTCGCCGTTTCTGTCAAGTTATTCATGAAGAGTATTTTTGCCAATCTTGATTCATGTGCAAGTTAAGTGTTGTAAGCAATGGGAAACACTTTGGATTTCAGGTCATGTTTGACTTGGCAAGTTGAGAAGGACAAAAATAATAGAAAAGACAAATACTTTTTTATTGGCTCGTCATGATAGATTTTCAAAGGTTAGTTAAAAAAGAGTTAATTGAAAAGTCTTGTAACACCAAGAGAGAATGTCAACGATTTCATCATTTACCGAAAAAAATTCTATTTTTTCATTCAACTTGAAATTCGACGACAACTTGAAACTCTACCAAATTACTGTACAAACTTTTCGTAACTTTGTCTCGACTTTTGAGAAGATAATAGGTCGACTTGAGAAAAGAGCATTTTTGGAAGATTACAGGTTTGCCAGTTCGAATCAATCGTATCGATTCAGTTATCAAGAAGAGTGAATTCCGTGAGTCGGAATAATGAAAGGTCATTCGCTTTAGAATTTTCAGTTTTGCAAATTTTGAAGAACACTCTTGCGCTAGAAGTTCAGTTCATACGAAGGATGAAATTAATAGAGTTCTCAAACTGATCGAGATTTCGTGAAACTAGAAATCCAGATTTCTTGGATAAGAGCTGTTCTGAACAACATATTTTCATATTCTAATCCCAAAAGCGGAAAAATTGTAAGCTCCGAATATAAACGTTTCTTCGAAATTTTCGATCAAAGTCAAGAATGAAGCGGAAATTTGTGCTTTTCGACTAAAACTTTGAAAGACTTTCTCGTTCTTTTGAAAGTCATTCTTTTATAAACCAATTTCACGGACAAATCAAGGATTGTTCAAATGTTTGCAGAAGAATAATCAAATGAAAGATTGGAACGAAAAAGTCGAAAGTAAAAAAAGAAATGAGCAAAAAAAACATCGAGATTGAATGTTTCAAAGTCAATTTTGTGAGTTCGCATTTAAGTCAAATACAGACTGGGAATTGAAAGATTCAGTCCAACCTATTGGATATCATTCTCAATTTTATGCTTCCCTGAGTTTAACCTTTTTTGTGATTCGCTTGTTTTTGTTTCTTTGCTTGTTAATACAATCAATGGTTTACTCTGTTTGGAAATTGCCCAAAATTCCAAATGGATAGAATCTGAAAAGTCAGAGATGAAGAAAGAAAGAAAGCAAGAAAGACTAAAATCTGAAACAAGATGGATGAAAAAAAGCAAGCGAAATGGACGAGAAGAAAAAAGTTGCTCATTTGAAATTGGATTATAACAAGATGAACAAAAGTAAAGCAAAAGTAATTTATGTTCAAGAGTAGCTCAAAGTGAATGTAGATTGGCTCAGGTTGATTCAACCATTGAATTTGCTCCATGAAAATGCTTGACTTTCTCTTTACTCATCTTGAGCTTGTCCACCTTGGAAAATGCTTTGAAATGAAAAATGTTTCGCTTCATTTTTTGCACCTTATGAGATGAACTCTTGAACATGATAAAGGTTAACAATGTTCACTTTGTCATGGTGAAACGAGCCAATTGCTCAGTTTTTTGTTGAAAAAAACTTTCTTCAAATTCATCACTCTAATCATCTTCATGTTTAATCTTTTTGTTCAACTTTGAAAGTTGCCAACTAATGGTCTTGAAAGTTTCAACTTTGCTTCTCACTCAACCTTTCAAATTCAAGGCATACGCTGTTTACCCTTAGGGCTTCAATGATATTGGGCAAAATTTTTTCATGACAACTGAATTTATTGAAAGAACAGTTTCACCAAATGTTCTCAACAGTTGAACTTCAACAACTTGAGCATTAATAACTTGAAAAGTGCACTTTTCTCACATCTTTAGGTTGTTACAATTTCAATGGATAAACGTTGATGATGATTGAGTTACTCGATTCAATTTTGAAGTTTTTTTCTCCTTTTTTCGAGTTTACTTTTGAAAATTAAATCGGCAACTTTTGTTGGCAGCTAAAGAAGCAAGTTATTGAAAATGATGAGAGTTTTCATTATTCAATGATTGAACTGATCGAGACAAAAGTCGACTATTCAATTGCTTTTTTTCCTTTTACTGTCAATTTGCTTTATTTACCTGAGAAAATTTCCTTTTTTTCTCGTCTCTTCAATCGAGCAACAAATTGAACATTCAATAATTGGATTTCTCATGAAAAGTTTAAACGCTGTAAGCAGTTTCCCAATGAAAAGTTAAAAATGAAATTAAGAATAATTGGATTTTCTCTTTTTTTGCTCAAGTAAACTCGACAATTGTGACCATTTTTAGCCTCTCTTCATCTCTTGTTGACCTTACCAATTTGGTAATGTTCAAGTGGACAGAAATTCATCCAATGTTGATTGTCTTTACCTTTTGTCTCAACATTTAACTCTATCAGTGACTAGTTCAATATTTACTCGATGCTTCCAAATTGATAGTAAACCTTCAACTCGAGTGGCAAAAGGATGAAGTAAATGCACTGTTTAGTGACACTTATAGATCATATTAATCCAAAGATTGCATTTTCATGTAACGAAGAAATCGATTCTTGCATCAAATGTAACATTTCCAGTATTCAAATTAACTTAACACCATAAGAATTTCACAATTTCTTTTGAAAAAGTTCTGAATAGCGAAAAGAAAATAGCATTTTTGTTGGAAATATTATAGTAAGTCGAACGAAACAAAACTTTCCAAAAAATCGAATATTTAATTTTGATTAAAGTGAACAATTTTTACTGCTCAAGAACTCGACTGATTTCGACTTATCAAGGATTCAGATCTATTTTAATAGTTCGAAACCGAGCAAATTTTTTCGTTCTTCTCTTCTTTGCTTATCCAAAAACTTTCCAAAAATCGAAATTTCAATTTTGATGAAATCTGTGAAAAATTTTACCAAAAAAGTGACTAATTTCGATGATTTCTTGAATTCGAAGCATCTCACTGTTCGAAACTGGACAGATTTCGTTTTCTCTTTTCTGTGCTCATCACATTCTGGCATTTGAATTTAATCAAACTCAAGATGCTTGTTCCTGGATAGAATTTCATTTGTAAACATTTTTTTCAATTGTTTTTTGTAATTTTCTCATTCTAAGCTGACTCAACTTTAATTGCATTTTGCTTTCAACATTTGTTGACATAAACACAGGAAAAGGTGAAACAAAAAACTTTACCGTTTACCAAGCCACAAAAGCTGAAAGGAGAAGCAAAAAGCAAAAGGAAGAGAAGAAAAAAAAGTTAATTTAAAGTTTTAAGTTTCCGTATATTATTGTCTAACAAAGTTTGCTCTTCTTTCAATTGCATTATCTGGAAACAAAATGAAAATATTAAGGATAAAAGGTAACCGTAAAAAGAGGCTAAAGTATGAGTTAAACATGAACGGTAAAAGGTTGTCCATGTAACATTAAACAAAATGAAAGGAAAGACAAAAAAAGTTGAACTGCATTGAAAGATTAAGCCAATTGAAATTTAAGATAGCCAATAATCTCATTTGTTCAACATTTTCATCAACTAATACCAAGTGATTTCCTTTTTCCTCTTTCATCGAGTCTCTTCATCCATTGTTTCCTCTCCACCTCCTCCTCCTCCTCCTCCTCTTGCAACTCTTTCCTCATGCTTATCCATTCTTTCACCCAACATTTACACTGAAAATGGCAGAAACTTCAACATTGAAACTAAAGTCTATTGCAACTTCCGATTCACAAATGAATAGTCTTCCGGCGAATCGAATTGACAAAAATGATAAAAAGGTGAACAGCGAACAAGAATGGAAAAGTTGGTTCCCTTTGAAAAAACATTCAACATTCTGTTTAACCATGTAACATGGTAAGTAAAATGTTTGAATAAGCAGAAAAAACAAGGAAATAAAATGTTCAACTCATGAAACATTTGAATGGACGAAGGTAAGAAAATGTAGAAAAGAGGAAAGAAGAAGAAGAAGAAATTCAATCTGATTCAACATTTCGCCTTGCGATCAATAAGTTTATCGAAAGTCTCTTGAGGTCGAACAGAAGGCAAAAAAACGAAACTGATAGCGAACAAAAAAAGTGAACATTTAATCGTGATTTGGAAACTCAATTGTAATGCATTATTTTTTTAACCTTTTTCCCTGTTCGATCAAACATTTTCTTATTACTTTTCCAAACTGATTGATTTCAATTTACTCTCAACTGTATAATGCAAAATGCAACAATTAATCAATTGTCCAATGATATGAACAAAAGCGCCGCACGCAAAGAGAATACCTGAGATTTGGAATTTTCCATCCATTCCAAATTCTCGATCATTACAGCCCATTATTACAGTTATTTTTCCTTTCACTTGACAAGCTATTCATTATGTTGAACAATAACAACCAATTCTGAAACAATATCACTTGTTATCCAGTCAACTAACCCTGGGAGTGAATAATTTAAACTCCCAGCTTTCAACCATTTTCCATCTGATAATTTTTTAACGAAAAATAAAACAAAAGTAAAAATAGTGAATAAATTTTACTCTCAATTGCCTCAACTCTTTTTTACCAATGAAACAAATTGTCTTCAATTTGTTTGTTTTCACCACTTTTATTGTTGTTGACAATATTAACAAGTCATCAAAGTAAATCTGTAAAAGGTATTGCTCATGATTGATTCATTTGTCAAGATGAATTTACTCGACTACAAAAGCCTTTCAAGAGTCGAGTTTTTTTATGATAAATGACTGCATTATTAGCACAGAAAATGCACTTTTTCATTTTCCCTCTCAATTCCATAATCGAAGGTAAAAGTTTCCATTTTTTTGGCCCGTAAAATTTTCTCCCAAATCGATAAAATTAGATGTTGAATGAATTTGTCCACCAAATGATGGTTCAAGTAAGCAATTAAAATGGTTTGTTTGAACTTGCAATAATTGTACAAATAAAGACAAAGTAAACAAAAGCTTTTTCAACCAAAAGTTGGTAAATATTGGTAAAGCTAAAAAATGATGAGAAATGGAAAGAAGATGAAAAGATGATGAGAAATGGTAAGCCCATCAAGTTAATCCTTTTTACTTGTTTCGTCTTCTTTTCCTCTTATTCTGTTCTCTGTTTTATGCGAAGAGAACGATGAGCGAAAAGAGGAAAACTAAGAACTAAAATCCATTGGTAATCATCGTCATCATCATCAATGGTTGTCATCTTTATCACTTTTGGTGAAACGAAAGTAAACGAGAAAATGTTAGATTATGATTATTGGAATGAAGAGAACAAGAAAAAAGTTCCAAGGATAATGTTTACATTAGATTCTGAAATTGGTCAAAAACAATCGAAGCTTTTAAACACAATTTTCAAGTTTTAGCTCAAGTTAATCCCATCTAATACTTTAACATTTGGGTTTACAGTTGTTGAAGAAAGTAAAGCTTAAACTGTGAAACTGGAAGAGAAAAAAGTGAAACGCTTTTATGATGAAAGTGAAAGGATAAAAAGTTTATCAACAGAACTTTTCTTTGGTCCATTTGATTGTCAACAAATGGCAGCAAATTAAGTTGATTTTGATGCAAACTTTGATTACATTTTGAAAAACTTTCGTGTTCATATGATGAAAGTAATGATGAAAAAAAGATAATCTTTATTTGATTATTTTGCTTTGGGTTTGTCGAGTTCCGTTTTCTGTGCAATTTTTGCTTCATTCCATTAACTCGACTATTATATTCTTGTAACATTGTCCATTATTATCATGTTTTTCATGGTCAAAAGGCTATTGAGAAAGGCCAATCCATTTAATTTGGGTTACCATTTGTCTTGCAATTATGGTTGAAGTAACCGATTAAATGATCATTAAGAAGCTTCGTGACATCTACATTTGAACATATCTCAATGTTTACACATTTGTATGATCCATTTGGGTTTTCAGGTTTTCCTCTCTTCTGTTTGTTTGTTTTTATATGGTAAAGATCAACAAGAAAAGCAATAATCGAATGATTCCAATTTACGATTTTAGGTAAAGGTTGTGATTCTGATGAGACAATCTTTAACCACATTCTCATCCATTTCATGGGATAAGGGTTGGCGAAAAGAAAAGTATCAGGAAATGAAGTTTTTCCCGTTCTTTTTCTTTCTCTTGATAAATAATGAATGACGAACAGTTTAATTGACCAGAAATGATGCTTTGATCCAAGTAACTTGTTTAGTCCTTTAAACTTGACCAGTGAAAGGTGATCAAAGATCAAGAGTAAAATGTTTATGAGTAAAGTGTTTATGATTGAGTGAAATTTAAAGGAATCGATTGAGGAGTGAAAATTGTTATCAAATGAAGGAGAAGAAGAAAAAGGTTGGGAAAATGATTCTGATTGATGAGGAGAAGATGAAAAATATTGAGGTTGAACAAGGTAAATGATTGTTTTGATAGTCTGACGATCCAAGATGGTCATGATGATGATGAAACCAAGGAAATGAGATATTTGTAGTAATACGTTAAAAACGATGTTGGATACTTTATATTGTCATTTATATTAATAGGTTGGCAGAGAATAAGTTGAGTAGAAGAAAAGATAAAGAAGCAACGAAATGGAATGATAACGAATTGTGGTCATCATGATGATTAAATGATGACAAAAATGGACAAAAAATAGACTCGATGGAGAAATGTTTTCATTCATTTTCCATAAATATTATAATTAATAATCTCGAGGCAAAAAAGTTGCCTGTCAAGCGTATCAATCGGTTCAACTTTACATTTCGTTTGGATTCTTTATTCGCTATTGTTTCAGAATTGCTATTCAAATTCAACAAATGATATTTTATTGGCTCATCTGCAGTTGAAAGGTAGTTTGCTGTTGACATTGTAAATAGTTATTCTTGATCTTCTGAAGGGTTAGGAAATTGACTCGAGTTACAAGTTGAAGTCTCATCAAACAGTTTTGATAGTTGAAGGAATATGTAACAGAAAATATGTAATTATATCTGATTTCATCGAAAGTAATTAATCGTAAAATTTTCTGATATTCTGTGTATTGCATTTCGTTTGAGTGTAACTTGACCAAAGATATTTATTCTAATGAATAGATTTGGAAGCATTCGTTTCCTTCGAATGACATCAACTAATGTTTTGCTATTAATAATACTTGTTGAGTTGAAGTTTCGTTCACCAGTTTGCTTGCTTCTGGTCATTATCGAAGTATATGAAGGCTGAGTGTTTTATTAAGATTAAGTTGTGCAATCAGATAGCTTCGATTTTCGGTCAATTTTGTTTCTTTTCTCCAAAATGAAGGTATCGAATGGAGGAAAAACTTACAATTTATAGTTTTTCTCAGCAAATAGAGTATCAATATATCTTTCACGAACAATCATAATAAAAGTGAGAAAAATGAAATTCGACCTTAGAACACTTTTTTACAAGAATCAATTATCATTGAAAATTGGCTGATTGTGCTTCGAATCAAATGTTAATTTGATTCTTCAATAGACGTCGAGTGACACTGTTTGATGAACAAACGAACACAATTTTATAATCATTGAACTTATATCAACTTAAAAGCACAATAAGATTGACCAGCAACTTTAAACTCGATATCATTCATCTCTTGCAACCAAGCTCCTGACTTGATCAAAGTAAACCTAAGAGTCTCTTGCAACTCGGTTGAACTCAACTTCACCAAAGCGTAAAGTTTTTCATGTAAAAAGACGATTATCTTTAACGAGGAAAAACTTTATGGTTAACATTTATCAACCTTGAAAATTTCACCAAATTTACATTCTCTTTTCGTTGAAATTACTTCAACAGCTTTAAAACTAATAATAATAATTTACTCAAGTTATCATCATATTTACATGATAAACAAAAGTGATCATCAATAGCAAAGATAATTTTGTTTTCCTTGATCATCATCATTATCATCCCTTGGATGAGCATTTTGCATCCATTATTCCTCAACTTTACCTTATTTTTTCGAATCCTTCTCGTCTAATATAAATTTCGTACACGCTATTTAACAATAATTTCAACAATAATTATCATTTGATTGAGATAATTGGATTGATCATTTTTTGCTTTGCTTTTTCACAGTCCAATAGAATGGCCCATCAATATAATTGATTGATTCACTGTCTAAACAATTTCTGTTTCTCATCGTTCTCATCATCATCATCGTTCTTTTTTTTCGTTTTTTTCTTGTTCATATTGTTACTTCCCTGCATCCTCACTCCAAGCCTTTTTCCTCTTCTATTATTTCTTCTTTTCTCTGGTTTATATTTTTTTGCTCTCCTCTTTTACTCAATACTCCATTATCAAGACAATAAGACCAACGAATCTCACAGGAATATCGATGTCAGTTACAGAGAATCAGACTTTTTTTTCTTCTTTTCAGTTGTTGTTGTTTGGGTTGTGTTGTTTGTTTCCGAGTTTCATAGCAAATAACTGGACTTGCTGTGATAATGTTGATAATGTTAATGGGCTAACAAGAATACAATAGGTTATAAACACCTTGGGGAGGTGTCAAGACTGTTTATCGTCAAAATGAAATGAATGGTAAACCCAATGGTCGAGAGTTGCAGTTATCAACATTTCCATCAAAAACAAAGTTCTGCTAATTGAATAGCATTGAAACATTTGAAACTTTTCACTCAAAGTTTATTGTTGACTTTCCATAAGTTGAACATTACTCACCATAGATGAAGACGTTTCCCTCGCGAGAATCTGAATTGGCCAGAGAAGATATTAAACATTTGTATTTACCAGACATGGTTGGCACTGGTTGATGTAAAACTACCGAACGATACATTGTAAAGGGATCCGAAGCATCGGAAACGTGCTCGTAATCGAATGAACTTTTATAGTCGGCTGCCACATGGCGAACTTGACGCTCGGGTATCCATTGGTAGATGGGATCGGGTCGATCAGTTAGACTTTGATGGAACCAGCGAACAACCAAAAGTAAATCATTTTCATTGTAAGCGTAATCACAGTCCAGGGTTAGGGTTGAATCACGGGTTAGGTCGAAGGTTGAGGGAAAGGAAAAGTGTTTAATGTGAACTGCACAAGTGGACAAGATGATGATCAATGGAGAGGTTAACAGTTGACAGGTTAGATTGACCAGTAAAAGGGTTAAATTGTTCAATTTCATAATTGTCGAAAGGAACAAAATTTACAAAATTTTCCTTTCTTTTGGTTTTTTTTCGTGTTTTCTGTTCTAGTTTAATCTAATGCGCTATTTAACAATCATTTTAACGCAAGTTTACTCTATTCTTGATGCTCAGTCTTTACCGTCTTTAAACAATTTCACATGTTTACATGGTTCAATGTGAACACCTCTTGAATCAAGTCTACTATTCAACTCACTGTTAACATTGGCTACATTTACTTGCAACTGAGAGTTTCATTGATATTCAGTCTCAACTTTTACTCCTTTCAATCGCATGCTCAGCTCAACTTGTGTTCATTTGTTGCAAGTGTAAACTTTTTTCACTCTTACAATCACTTTGTCAGTCACATTATCATGTCATCTATGAACAACTCAACAACTTGGTGCAAACAATGAAACTTTCTTTTGAAACACTTTTCTCGCCACTTCAAAGTACTTGATCACGTTTGACCCAATGAAGGCTGTACCGTGAGTTTCGATATGTTGCTCTAATTCAAGGATATCATCGACACTAGAATATATTTCACTTGATTATCCATGCATTCAGGAGATTAGAGTTTTGCCCATCTGCCGTTTCTAGCCCTTAAAGTCTTTGCTTTTAACTTAAAGATTGTTTTCTATCAGATAATGCCTCTGAGCTGAAGCTGTTCAAGATTAATTTTTCTTATAATAAAAATTTTTTCTCATTTTGGAAAGCAAAAAATAGTGCACGCAATCAATCCGAACAATTGTTCGAGATTTAGTTGATTCAAACCAATGGTAAAATCGAAAGTAAAGCCTTAAGATTAACGTTCAAATATGTATTGAAGATAATATTGTAACAATGAAAATCAACTCAACCAGATTGGTAGAGTATAAATAGTGAACAATGGGTTAAGTAAATGCCAAGCAAATCCAATGCTGTTTCATAACAATCAAAATGTTCATAGAGTAAGCTCATTGTATTGAATCAAGAGCAAGTTAAACAGTTGGCGCCATCTAACGAATCGAATTTCGTTCAACAGATCCAAGAATTACATATCATTAGATGGATACTTGATTTCATTATCATGATGAATTCATTCTTCTTTGCATGAGAAATTCTCATTTCTCATTTTCAATTCTCATTAAAATAACTAAAAATCTACTAGAAAAAAGTGAGCTCTTAGATGTCAACAGTTTTGTGTCAAACAATAATTTAAGTTTAATGGTCTTTTGATAAAAAATCATAAATAAGAAAAAACAAGAATTTTTCGACTTGAATTAGGCATGGACACTCCGATAATTATTTGCTTCGTGATGGGGAGAGTTATCTTCTCGAAACCTGGTTAACTTACATAAAGATGACCGCAAACATACTTTCATACATTATTCCCTCGTACCTGTGAAGATACTAATACAATGCTTGTAAGATTACTAAAGCTCTTTGGACGAAATTTGACTTTCAGATGAAGACAATCAGTTTTTCGTTTTGAAAATCTTTATTTTTTTAGATAAAATTTTATTTATTCAGTTGGTTTACATGGATAATGAAGTAATCAGAATATAATGTAAAGAATCAAAAATTTACAAGCAATGCACAAGGAGTACAAACTGCTTTTTGAAATGTTTACAATGCTTTTTTGCTCTTTAAATAAATCACAGATAAATGTCTTTTCCCATATATTTGGAAGTAAAAATATCACAGTCAAATGTTTGTTCATCATTTCATGATTTGATCAACATATAGAAAAGGTATAAATTGTTGTATTAAACGTAAACTGGTCCAGACTTGTCTTCATCCGTGCCTGTCATCGAGACTAACGGTTGTTTTCTCAATAGTTGATTCGACTAGTGAATGGAGAAAAAAGAAATTAATGAAATTTTGGATTTCTGACATAGATTTCGCATGTTTAGCCAAAATTGACAGGGCTTACATCAATTTCCTTGTAAGGTGAAGACATAATTGTATTTGGATTGGTAATAGTTGCGGCTTCAATGGTCATTTCAACATCTGATGAGCCATCAGCTACACTTAAACCACGCTTTGGCAACTTTGAATCACCAAATAAGCCAACCATAACTCCAGGTCCAAGTCCATTAACCATCTCGAAACTGTTAACGCCTGAACTCTGTTTACTCATCTCCTGAAAATCAAGAGTTGTATACTCAATAGGAGGAGCTCCACTTTCCTGAATACTTTGAATCAACATACGATTTCCTTGGGAATCGTTAACACTGGTAGACATCTGAAGATCTGAATAAGTTATCTCCTGAGATTGACCCTGGTAAAGAAACGTGAAAAAAAGATTGAAAATTAATTTTTTATAAAACATGTTGATTGATATCTAGAGCTAAAAGCAAGCTAACAAACTTATAACAATTATCAACTTAAGAATAAATCTGGTCATTTTCAACAATTGAAAATTGTGACTGCAATTGTACTTACATTGTAATCCATTGAAGGATGATAGCAATGATATCGAGTTGAGGAACAATTTGAATTACATATTCCTGAACACTCAGTTGGACCTCTGTGATCTTGATTCAAACAAATCGTTACTCTGTCATAACCACTGCATCCAAAATCGAAGCCTGTAGCAAAAGATGAAAGAATTAAGAATTAAGGAATCTAACATTTGATAGCACAAATCAAAAAATGCCAAAATTACTCACCTGAAATGTCATCTTTCGATTTAAGTGTATCACTTTGTTTGATATAATTGTCTTCAATTACATCGGAAGCTCCAATAACTCCAGAAGCCAAGCTATCACAAAGAAAAGGTTTTGTCCTGTAAGCAGATGCACAACAAAATACAATAAAAATTAGAGAAAACTAACAATATTGAATGTTAATGGAAAGTGAAAAAACATGAAAAATAAATGGAAAATTAAACCCGCTTCGAAACCGTTAACAATTACACTTCAACAGTTAAATCATAACAATTAAACGAGCAGAAAAGGGACCGCATATAAATTTAGCCTCCTAAAAAGAGTCAAAGAAAAAATTGTTTCCAAAAATAAACATAGATGGAGTTGTACACATAAATATTGTCAGACCCTGGATTTGGATTGCTTAATTTAATGTCATATTTGAGAATTGGAAATAAAATGCATGTCAGACCTTGGATTTCTTGGAATAAATAAAATAAAGAAATAAACTATGATGGATTTTAAGCAAAGTTAAGGTCTTGAGAAACTCATTTTCGAAGAATAGAGATTTGCATGAGAATAAATAAGACTTATTTTATGATTTAAGAATTACCAGAGAACCTTAAATGTTTCGGAGAAATGCTACCCTAACTCGTAAATTATTGAGAATTAACTACTAAATAAGACATTTGCATACTGACTAAAGCCTAAAACTAGGTTTAAGGGTCCGTCAGACCCTACTTTCCCAGATAATAAATTGCTAAAGCATAACTATTAAGCAGGGAAAAAGGTCAAACGACCATCTGGTGATTTAAGGTCACGTACTTTGGTCTCCCAAACGGGACTATATAAAGAAGACATGAAAATTGATCATTTATCCTTAACTTTAGTTTTGGATCACAAAGTTTAGATTTGAATCCAGAAGTTAAGTTTTGGATCCTCAAGTTTTAGTATTTGAGTATTTTGATTTGTGGTAAATTCGTCTTGAAGTATTTGTTTTTGCTTGGTGTTAAGTAAAAGTTTTTGATATCTTTATTTTGTATACTTTACAGTATTTTCATATAACTATGGAAGCTAATAAAGAATGTCAATTAAGTTTCGTCTTTGAAAACTGTTCCCTTTTTTTATTAAACATCTTAAACGGTCGTCAGACCCATTCTCATCAGCAGCATACTACACATGGAACCCGGCTCGGTGACAAAATGGAGGTTCCACCGAGAGTTTACTGAAAGTGCTGAATAATTGACAATAACTTTATCATCATTGTTATTCAATTGAACAATTGATCAACTATCATCATTATAAATTTTCATCGAACTTTTGTGTTTATTATAAGCTATCATTTCACTACTTTTCAACTATTATCCCTCAACAATAACAATTTCGTGTACTGTATCTTAATCATCAATGACTTTATCTTCGGTCTGACGGGCATTTGGCTACACATTCTTATTGGATCAACTTATTTTATCATCAAACTTGTTCCATACACCTAATATTTGGCAAATATTCTTGGTCTGACGGGACTTTCAACCCACCTTCATCAACTTATCAACTTAATTATTGACTAATTTGGAAATATCTTGGGCCTGGCGGAACTTTTCATCAACTATCCTCCACTTGTCCTTAATATTATCCATTCTTCTTTAACAAAAGTAAGGTCTGACGTATTAAAATCCATTTCCTTTCTTTTTCTTCCCTACTATATTGAGCCCTTATTTTATTCCTTTGAAAATCACTTGAGTTGTCTTTATTATTATACATTGACAATGACCGAAAACGAGGTAAAGACAATAAAACAAGTAGTTTCCCTACCCATAGGACCAAAATTAGATTATTTCGATGGAAGTATTTCTTCTCAAGTTTTGAAGTTCATTGATAAATATGAGAGTTTAAGTAAATTTTATTCATGGTCTGACGAGGATAAACTACAAAGAATTTGTCTTTACCTTGAAGATTCTGCCTTATCCTGGTTCAAACAAGAAATTGAACCAAAAATTGGTGACCCTAAACTTACTTGGTCTACATTTCTTGAATCATTTAAGGAAACATTTCTACCCTCTTCGTATAAAGACTTCCTTCATGAACAATTAAATAATAGAAAACAGGGTACTGGTGAACCAGTAACTCGATTCATTATTGATGTTAAGGAATTATGTTTAAAGATAAACCCCTCTATGGAGGAAGCTGAAATTCTCAGGCATCTTTTTCGAGGCGTCAGACCTGAAATGCAGTCTGCGCTTTATGCAGCTGAGATTAAAACAGTTGACAAATTTAGAGATTTTGCCAAAAACCTTGAGAAAGGGATAATTACTACATCCCAGTCTGATGAAATTTCGGAATTAAAAAATTTGGTAAAGGAACTTTTATCCACTAATGTATCAAAAGTTCAAATGCACAGACCCAGGTATACTAATGCCATTCAATCTCGTCCTGAAAGGACTACTGATAATCAGCCTGTCTGTGATTATTGTAATAAACCTGGACATTATAAGTCCAATTGTAGATTATTATTATTCAAATATAACCAACCAGCATATAATAACGCAGATAACTATCAAAATAGCCGTCAGACTGGTTACCAAAATAACCATCAGACCGGTTATCAGAGTAACCATCAGACCGGTTATCAAAACCATCTTTATAATCATAATTATCCTAACCATAATGAGTTCCATAATCTTATTCCACCTGATCAACATTGCAACTCTACTCAAGAAGATTGGGTTCAATATCATCCATCAAATTATTCAAGAAATGTGAGCACTGACACTCATTCGACTCGAACTGGAAATACTTTCACTCGAGGTCCTAATCCTAACCTATCTAATGATTCTCGTGCTTCCCCACCAAAAGCCCTTGCCGCACCGCCAACTACGACAGACCAAACAGTTAATAGAGTTTCTATATTAAGTGAAACCTCAGAAGAAAATGCAAATTACGTATTCACTACTGCTTGGGTAGATGAAAAACAACTCAAATGTATTATTGATTCAGGATCAGCTGTTTCAATCATCAGAAATTCTTCTGTTCCTAAACCAAATAATGTACGGCATTATGAAGGACCAAATGTAACTTCAGCAAGTGGTCATCATATTTCTATTTTGGGAAGAATCAGGTGCCTTATTCAAGTTACTGGTATTCCTACTGCTGTTTGGACAAATTTATTGGTGGTCGCGGATGACTTCACGTACACCTTGCTGTTAGGAAACAACTTTAACAAAGCTGCCGGAGTAATTTTGAACCTGCGCACAATGAAAGTACAAGCTCAGACTGAATCAACGGAGGACTTGGATGAGTTTAATCATTTTAATTATATTAACAACTCTGATTGTATCAAATATTCTTTAAATTTGGGATATCAATTTGAAACAACTGATGGTTTTATACCATTGGATTTAAATTTTGTTAAAACACCAAGCAATCCCAGATGTTTAGGTCTGACTATTGAAACTAGATCCAATATTATTACGCCTTATGATCAATTTTCATCGCATCAAATTTCCATTGATAAATCTTCTGCTCAAAATAATTTTGTTTCTGTAGGTGAAATAGACAATCGGTCTGACGAGTCGAGAAATAAGATTTCAGTCACAAAAGAGATAAATAAGAAAGAAAAATTAGATGTTTTAAAACTAGACCATCTTGTTTTCTCTCAACAAAATCAGGTCGAACAACTTTTGAGTGAGTTTCTTACAGCTTTAGCTTTTAAGAAAGAAAACCTGGGGCAATGCTCTTTGTTCCCTCACACAATTGATACGGTTGATCATCCACCCTTAAAAAGTAATCCAAATCTAAGGTCAGAGGCTGAGAGAAAAGAAGTAAACAGACCGATAGAAGAAGTGATTGTCAGACCCTCTTCTGTTCCATGGGATAGTACTATTGTACTTGTTCCTAAACCAATTGATAATGAGCAAATGTGTGTTAACCTCAGTAAGGTCGATGTAACGCGACCTTGTGGTATGAACCTTAATGTACTTGTTTTATTACTTTTGTTTATGATGACCATGTTTATCGAAACAATTCTTTCCTTTTCTCCTCCCCACGTCTTTGCTTAGCTTATTCAAATCAGATTTTAAAATATTAAATTAAAACCAAATTATATTTACTCTCATTTATTCACTAAATTAAAAAGCTAAAAAAAAGAAACAAAAAGCAAAAAATAATTTAATAAAAATAATTAAGTACTGTTTAGCACAGAAAATACTGATTTTGTAAGCTCAGGAATTATCTCGAGATCAAGATTTGATATTCGTATTTATTATCAGAAATTGGTCTGACCATGATTTAAATTGAAACAAAAGCCTTGATAAATGAAATGCAAGCAAAATCATTAACATTGCATACTATAACATTAAACAATTTAATTAAAATTTAAGGTCTGACACGGTTTAAACGTCATGAATTCGTAAATTTCTCTACTAAGTATGATAGTTCGATGTTATACATAAGTTGAAGCGCATTATATTGATAATTTGTTGAAATTGGAATAATTAAAAGCTAACAAGTAATTGATTTAAATTTGATGAAAAAAAGGAAAATTTGTGGTTCGATTATTGAATTTATAAAAACATCGAACATCGGATCAAGGTTTAGTATCGGGATCAAGATCGATGACTGGGATCCATCAGACCGCTAAAAAATTTTTTTAAATTGAATTAGATTGTTCATATGTGAGTTGCTAAAAAAAAATGTGTGTAAAATAAGATTGCAAGCTATCCACCATCATTATTCACCTTTTCAATTATTAATCAGAATGATAAAATTATGTAAGCCAGTATATCAAAGCTATTATTCACTTCCTTTTTGAAATGATTTAAGCGTCAGACTTCCACTTTATGAATTGACAGCTCTGATAATTTCAGTGTGGACCTACCGTCCAATAATGTAAACATGTTGCAGTTCATTTTGCTTTTCATCATGACGTTTAATTGAGTCGGAGATTTAAAAGGCATACAGGAATATGCGTAGTTTTACTGCTCATCGTTATAGTTAAGAGACATTTAAAGAAAGAACTAAATTGGTATCTACTAAAAGTATAAAAGGAATTGGAGTTTAGACAATTCGTATTGTGTAATGTGTTAAAATTTAAACCTTGCAAGTTAATTACGGAAAAATGACATAAGAATTAAGCATTAGTGTTTAAAGTGAAATGAATGAACACAAGTATTAGAGTTAAGTTGTGATTTATGATTTTGAAAAAAACTGGTCTGAGGCAATCGATATTGCTTTTTGCTCAAAAGAATGATAATTTGGAATTAACAATTTTGAATAAACGTTTTTGAAGACGTCCAAAAGGGACTTTGGACTTTTCGTAGAGGGGATGAATGTCAGACCCTGGATTTGGATTGCTTAATTTAATGTCATATTTGAGAATTGGAAATAAAATGCATGTCAGACCTTGGATTTCTTGGAATAAATAAAATAAAGAAATAAACTATGATGGATTTTAAGCAAAGTTAAGGTCTTGAGAAACTCATTTTCGAAGAATAGAGATTTGCATGAGAATAAATAAGACTTATTTTATGATTTAAGAATTACCAGAGAACCTTAAATGTTTCGGAGAAATGCTACCCTAACTCGTAAATTATTGAGAATTAACTACTAAATAAGACATTTGCATACTGACTAAAGCCTAAAACTAGGTTTAAGGGTCCGTCAGACCCTACTTTCCCAGATAATAAATTGCTAAAGCATAACTATTAAGCAGGGAAAAAGGTCAAACGACCATCTGGTGATTTAAGGTCACGTACTTTGGTCTCCCAAACGGGACTATATAAAGAAGACATGAAAATTGATCATTTATCCTTAACTTTAGTTTTGGATCACAAAGTTTAGATTTGAATCCAGAAGTTAAGTTTTGGATCCTCAAGTTTTAGTATTTGAGTATTTTGATTTGTGGTAAATTCGTCTTGAAGTATTTGTTTTTGCTTGGTGTTAAGTAAAAGTTTTTGATATCTTTATTTTGTATACTTTACAGTATTTTCATATAACTATGGAAGCTAATAAAGAATGTCAATTAAGTTTCGTCTTTGAAAACTGTTCCCTTTTTTTATTAAACATCTTAAACGGTCGTCAGACCCATTCTCATCAGCAGCATACTACACATGGAACCCGGCTCGGTGACAATATTGCACTGTAAATCAAAAGCTGAATAAAAACAGAATCAAAGTGATGATTGATAACTCAATAAAAGTTGAAACATTGAAAGATCATTTCTCAACATTCTCAGTTTTCAAGGGCATAAATTAACCCATCAAAATCAACCTCAAGTGAAACAATTTCCCTTCAACAGCAAAAAAGCTAAACAGTTAAATCTTCAAACCAAACTGAACTCAAACTGAACAGAAACGCAAATGAAAAGATAACCTGAAAAATGGTTAAAGTTGACTTTTAAAGAAAAAGCAATTTTGGTGAAAAAAGATAAAAATAAAGTCTAAATGAAGTAAACTGTTAAAGTTGAGCGAAATGAAACAGAAAAGGTTAACAAATTAAATGAACAACAATCTGTAATTAAAAGAGTGACCAGGAAGGGAAAGGTGAATTGAATTGGAACTCAAATTACCATGAAATGTAATGGATTGAAAGGAGTAAAGAAGAGAAGAGAAGGAAAAAAAAGAGTTTGTCTTAAATGGCTATTAATTGATGTTAAATGAAATAAACTAACCAAACGTTTGTGTAACGACGAGAGAAGCAAAAAAATGTCAGTAGATTGAGCATTAATTCAGAATGTTGTAGCATTCACTGATTTTGCAGTTGACGATCATGATGATGATGATCAATGCAAGATTCCATGTCAGTTTACTTTCAACTCTTCTTTCAATCTCCTTCCAATTCCTTATCCATTCCCTGTTATTTCCAATTTTATCTCTTATTTTTTTTCTTCTCTCTCTCTCTCTTCCTCTTCAAACAAACACTAAAAGCTTCTCTTTCTTGTCATCTTTATATACACTAAATACCTTCTACAGGTCATTACTTTTTCTTTCCCTTACATGTCCATTCTGGTCATCTGTTTGTCTTAATCTTCATCATCTTCATCGCTCTTTTCCTGTGGTCTTCAAGGAAGGAGAGAAATAAGAAAAAAATTCCAATTTCACCTTCAATTCTCTCATCATTTTCCTGTTTAATCTGTGATGGACAACTTAAGATTCTGCCAAAGCTCCGACTTTTTTGTTTACTTTAATCTTTTTACAAACAATCAAACCCAAGTTGATTCATTGTTCACTCAGGAATAACAGCTCACTTATCGTGAACTTTTTTCACCAAAAAAACACTTTTGTCCCTGAACTTGAAAAGAAAAGAAGAAAAAATGGAACTTATTCTTTATTCATCGAATCGAAGAGTCGAACATGAAAAGTTTCAGAAATCATTCGTTAAGCAATATTCGATATTTTTACATGTTCGGCCATTTGGCTTCTCTTGCCATTTTCTGGTTTCCATTCAATGGTTGACTTCAGTGAAGCCAAAGAGTTGATCATGCAAAGAGTAAATCAATTTTTGAAGGAAATCACAAAAGCTAGTTTCATTGATTCGAAGTCTATGAATGACTCGAACGTCTTTTTTACTGTTGCTTTAAAAAGCGTTAACAAAACAAATAAAATGATTCTTCTTTTGAAGTTCACTTTTTTTCGCTTTCAGATTTAACTAAACAATGAAAAGCATTTGGTGAAAACAAGAAAAGATGAAAGAAGGTTGAAAATGATATTAATCAGTGAACCATTTAACTTTTCCATCTTTGATTATATTTTTGCTCTTTTGACTGATATATCATGTTGTTATTACTGTTGTTGTTGATGATCATGATCATGATCATTATAATGATTATCAGTAATTTTTTCTGTTGTCTTCATTTCGCTTCTCATTGGGAATGATAAAGAGTTATAAACGTTTTTCTCAACCATCTTTTATCCAAAAGAATTATGAAAAAAGAAGAAAAGAAAAGGAAACATGAAATTTGGGTGATCATGATGATGATGTTTGAAATGATCTTAATGACAAGGACAGAGTAGAAAAGTGAATCCAGATTGAACGGTCAACATTGTGACAAAGAAAAGGTTGAAATGAACATGAAACGAGGCGGGAAAAGACTGTCTCAAACAACAAGAAGAGAAGCAAAAAAAAAAATGGTTTGGATTAATTGAAATCTTTTTGATGGTGAAAATGATTGCTGATAGTGAATGATGAAGATGCAATAAAGTTTGATATTTTTCTCTTTTCCTTTTCACTTTCAAATAGACGGTTAATCAAATGATGGATATTGATATAAACCGCATCAGAAGGTTGATTAATATGGTTAGGGATGATGATGATGATTTGGGTGAAAAGGAACTTTGAAAAAGGAAAAAGAAAGTCAATTCTAAATGGAATGGTGAAAGGCAAAGAAAGATATTAAATATGAGTGAAAATGATGAAAGTAAAAAGCATCTTCACAATGGGAGGTTTAAAATGAATTTGGATAAAGAATTGGAAAGAACAAGGAAAGTGAAAAGAAATGAAATTTGGCTCAACTGGAAGTCGAGAGTCGAGAGATTTTCAGTTTCGTATTTCCCTGTCAACCTGAGGTCAACATTTGCTTATTTAAAATTGAATGGTCAAATTGGAGAGGAAAGCACACACAAAAACCACAAAGTTTTGCAAATAAAGAAAAGAATAAAAGAAGAAAAAAAAGTTCTGGACTTACTTGGGGGTATTCATTCGCTGCTGTGAATCCATTTCTGATGTGAAATAAGAAAAGATTAAAAGTTATTCCATTGAATGATTTTTCCTTCAACCTCAATGAGATTTCATGATATCGAAATGCAAAAAAAGGAAAAACTTTTCTTCAAATTTTCCAAAATGCTTTTGTCTTTGAAAGGAAAAAAAGTCTTTTCTTTATTTTTCACTTTCAAGTTGATCTCATTTAGCAATGTTTAAATGAAGTTTGCGTTTCTTTTAGTTTCTTGCTTTTCTTGCTTTTCGCTTGGAGGTTCAATTGTTGAAGCTTACCTTTGGCTGCATCATCTCTGTCATCTTCATAATAATCTGCTTTCACTCGGATAACGATAACAATGATAATTGCAATCAAAACGAGTGCACCAACTGTACCAATCAGTATTCCCAGCATTGGATTGAAACCAAATTGTGGAATTGCTCCTGAAGAAAAGAAGGAAAAAGAAAGGAATGAAGAAAAAGGGATGAAATGTTGTTGATGAGAAAATTGGAAATTGGATTGAGATAAAAGGGAATTATGATGATGATAAATTGGTGGTGAAAGAGTGAGAATTGGATAAAGAAAATGAAAAGAAGATTGAGCTTCAAGATTCAAGATGAACATTTATTATCAACAGAAAATGAAATTGATTGTAATAATAAAGTCAATCAATTTCATTTTGCACCTTTGCTTTCAACTTATCCTTTGCTTCATTGACAATCCAAATTACCTCGACTATTGATAGCAATTAGACTGAACAATATCAACTTTGATTTTCGTTCATTAAACAAATTACATTTAATATTGAGTAAAATTGGATTCCAAGTTTACTTCTAATGTCGAAACTTTAATTTTGCAATTTTTTTCATGAAATCAACATTTACTCAAGTTGAAAGGAAAAGGTGAATTTAAGGTCATTTTGGACTTTTGCTTTTACCATTTTTTTTGCTGAGTAAATCTGATAAGATGAGAATTGCATTAAACTGTAATGAAACCAATAAGAGTTGATTGACTGAAACCATCAGGGAGTTGGTTTACAGTCAAATGGTAATAATGAGATATTGAAAGGTTTGGTAAACTTTTCGCGATTTGCTTGGCCATTCGTCAACATTAAAAGTGGAAAAAGCAAATGAAAAATGGTCAAAGATGAGAGCCAAGAGGATGATCAAGTGGTAAAAAGATGGCCAATAAAAAAGGTAAAAAGGTGATCTCAAGTAGCGAATAGAGAAAAGTCTGGACCAAATAGAAACATGAGGTGGTTCAACATCAATTGGAAATCATTTAATGCCTATTTTCATGATTACCATAATGATTCTGCTAATGAAGCAAATGAATGTCTCGATGAAACTTAGGGTAATTCAATTGGTCCAAACGAGATTTCGTTTGCTTTAATTTCAAATATAAATGGTTTTACCAAAAGTTTAAAGACATTATTTGCCTTATTTTGCATTATTATTGAGACAATGACTTTAATGGACGACAATTAGTAAATAAAGATTCGAGTAAATATTTAATGACGAGAATAGTTCAAATGGTGAGTGAATTGATTTTAGAATTCAATACAAATAGAATCCATTGATCTATTAACCGGCAGATGCTGCACGTCCTAAACGTCAATCCATTTCAATCACATGCTACAAAATCATCAACTTTACGATCTTATTCAAATATAGACTATTTTAATGATTCGAATGATATAATATTTGCATGCTTTAGACGCAGTCAATCGATATGTGCCTGAAGAGTGTTTCAGGATATAAACATCATCGGACATATTATGACCTTTTCGAAAAAAATAATCTTCTATTGATATTTGTTGTATTGGTTTAGCAATCCAAGGTAATTGATCTCATAAGATTTCAAACGCAAATAACTTCACAACTATTACGAGGTTAATCATAGAAGAGTTATTGATTCAAAAGGGACTCCAGCGACATTTATTTTTACTGTTTAAGTCACAACTCGATCAAATTTTTTTGAGAATATCAATTTTAAGTCATTTTAGGAAAGAGATAGAGATAGAGAGATGGGGATTAGAACAGAAGACAGAAAAGAGTTGATCGGTGCTAATCGGAGTAATCACCTGTCAAAAAATATTTTACACTCACTCATTACACTTCATCTTGGAACAAATAATAAAGAAAGAGATCAACTGAATTAAAGAAAAGTGAGTTTCTTTGTTGACTTCAAAATTAACTTAATCCTGAAACGAGCACTTAATGATTTTGTTGCAACATTTTCCTGAGGAACCAAACCTTTTCTCATGACCGATCAATTCCAACTGCAGTACAGAGAGAGAGAGAATGATAAAAGGGAAGAAAAATGTTTTGATCAAATATTAATTCTATTTATTCCATTGTCAAATCAAGTCTGATTTAGTCGACTAAATAATGATAACATTTTCCTGTGTTCATTGAACACGCTCAATGAATCATTAAATGACCAATCGTTTTCCAACAAATCCATTCAATTGAAAACGAAGCAACAGCAGAAGTAAAAAAAGCCAAAACAAAAATATTTCAATGAAAGATCAGTGATGATGATAAGTAGAACAAGGCCAACAAATTCAATCAAGTTAATGTAGAAGATAAAAGATGGTCACCATGATCATGATTATCATCAATGGACAAATGAAGCTGAGCAAAAGAAGGAGAAAAAGCGACGACAAAATATGGCGAATGAAGAAAAAAGAAAGAGAAGGAAAAATTTGCCTTTATCATCATGTTTATCCTTTCATCTGAATCTTTACCGAGCGCAAAGATGATTGCCAACAAAAGGACATCCAATAAGGAAGTAATAAACAAGTAACTTGAATGAAAACTGGGAATGATAAAGCTGAATGATAAGGAAAGGAAAAAGGAAACTTATCATTGAATAGAGTTTCCTTTTTCTTCCCATTTCTGGTACATTTTCATCGTCACCAGCAACTTATACACTTTGACTCCTTACTGTCATCTTTCATGATCACCTTGAAATATTCTTGTTCTCATTTAGATTCCATCTCGATTCTTATTTTAATACAAACTAATACATTGGAGAACTCACTTGCATCCTGATGAAACTAATAATATGAAACACCATTTACCTATCAAAGGCAACCTTTTCTCTCCATTATTTTCAATATTCTTTATCATTCTTCTTACCCTTTTTCCTCATTCCCTTTCAGAATTCCTTTTGTCTTCCATTATCATATTACTTGCTCTAGTCTTTGCTTTTATTTCGTCCAACTGATAACTTTGCCATTCAATATTGCCACTTCCTTTCAATATCACCTTATCACACATTTTATTTCATCATTATCCTCGTTATCATCATCATCATCCTCCTCCTCCTCATTGCCTCTGCTTCTTCTTTTCCTTACATCATCATTATCATCATCAACAACTTTATCTCTTTATCTTCTATTATCTGGTCAAAATATTACAATACTTTTCTCCATAATAATATTTAATCAATGATTAGCATGATAATGTGTAATAATAAGCAATATTTATCGCTTATTATTCAACTTGAATCACAACAAACTATTGTTTACATTATTGACTCTTCTGCTTACATTTATTGTCAATCCCTTGCAAATGCATTGAAATGTATTGTTATGCATTATTAAAATACATTGTTTGAGTTTAGATTATTTATTTCAAGTTATTGAGTTATTTTAGTCTAACATAAGAGGCTGATGAGATTGAAAATTTCTTGTATTTGATTAAACATTGACAACTCCCACACAAAAGTTCAATGATTATCGTATTTCCTGCCATATTAGCATATTAGCTTTTGAGTGCGTAGTATGCACTTTAAGCGCTATGTTTATTTTTTCGCGTGTTTAAAATGAGAAAGACATTAAATCAGTTTTTTCAAGACTACCAATTTAGATAAGTTTGATACGAGCCTCGATTAAGCTTTAACACTAAGTGTTGTTTAGCTTTATTTAAAGCTGATATATTTTTATCTAATCGGTCAAAAGGTCAACTATACAGCTTTATTTATCTTTCCAATCATAAACACAATCGATTTATTGAAAATTTTCTTACGAAAATTTCAAAATGAATGTTTAAACTGCTTTTTATTTAATTGGTACTAAAAACAGACCTCTTTCCGAAGTTAGCAAAATAATATTAATATCAAGTCGGCTAATGTAACACAGGTGTAGAAGATCCTAAAGTTGGCCTCTGTAACGCATAGGTGTGAAAAAGGGTCGAAAAGTTAGGCCAGATTTACTCAAAGTTTAAAGCTGAGGCTGAAAGCCTTATAAGTGATGTTGAAGAGTTAATCAAGATGGTCCGCCAACAGGAGGACCAGATGTCGATGTCGAACTGAACAAGGCCGGTGGAATTCCACGGCAGGAATTCCCGGCCTCATCCAGGTCATTGTAATCATTCCATTTCATTTCAATTCATTCTATGAATAAATTCCATTTTTTGTTATATTTGTTTGTTTAATTTGTTTACTGTGTAACTCTATGCCCATCCCTGTCCCAGAAATCCAATAACTTAACCTGTCCCAGAAATCACCTAGTGTCCCTGCCCCATAAATCAAGTTTGTCCCATAACTCACATTTCTCTACTACTATAGTGGGAGGTGGAATGAGTTACATCGGTAAAAAATCCATTTCATTAAAGTTTGTCCAAGTTGTCAGTTTGTTTTATTTATTTTTCAATTTTTTCTAATTTAAATTTGATTTTTAACTATAATGATATAATTATTTTTTGTTTTTTCAAGTTTTGAATTATTATTCATTTTACTCATGAGATTGTTTTATCAGCTGTCACGGCTGCTACAGCAATGGTGCAATGCACAGTGAAATTGTTCATTAATGTCCATGCTGGCACCATAACTTTTGCTGCATCACCACAAAATTCTAC
Organism: Tetranychus urticae; assembly: GCF_039701765.1. NCBI lineage: Eukaryota > Metazoa > Arthropoda > Arachnida > Trombidiformes > Tetranychidae > Tetranychus > Tetranychus urticae. Next base: position 13,180,174 of record NC_142958.1, on the reverse strand, counting down.
TTATCAGCCATTATAAGCATATTCAACAATACTTGATCCACCGCCACCTCTATCATCCTCGCCATCTTGCATAACGAACGAAACTGAGGATTTATCGTTTGCTGAATAGCTCGAATTGAAGAAAAAGTAAGTGATTTAGAAGACGAATTCTCAAATTTTTCAATTAGCCTTCCCTCTTTCCAAAAATTTGTTCATTCTTTTGATAAAGAGGAAAAGAGAGAGTTCGAGGATTTTCAGTTGAGCATTGCTCGGAAAGACGAAAATTGTAATTTTTTTAACAAAAAATAAAAGCTTCGAACTTTGAAACTTTTGCATTCATTTGACCCGCGCTCTGACTTCGCGCTTCTAAGTTACTACCTACCAAAACCAAATTTGACCAAACTTGTATGTTTACAGGTGATAATCATGAAAAATATATTTTAATCGAATCTTTACTCGAAAGATAAACTTCTTATGTAACAATAAAATGATAACCTTTAAATCAAAAATTTTTTCCACAAAAGTAAATAGTAAAGAATACGGATTCCGCTTTTTTCTCCTAGCGTGCCTAAACGCCAATTTCTAGGTAATCCGAATTATGAAAAAGTTCTGACTATTTTGGAGGTAGTTTAATGATGGCTTTTAGACTGTGAAAAATGCATAAGATTGGATCATCTGCAATGCTTGGAAATGAAAATCAAAGAATTTCAGATTTAGTTTTTTGTTTGAAATTTTTCGAAGAAATAAAATGAACATCCAGACTGGTTGAGCTCAAGCTTTGAAATATCAGTTTTCGAGAAAATCGAAAATTCGTATTTCAATATTGTGTGGTTCATTTATGATTCAAGATGATTGATCTATTAATGAATCAACTTGCATCTAATTTAAAGACGCCAAAAAATTATTTCACCAATTTTAGCATTGCTTCTTTTGTGTATTCTGAAGCTATGCCTCTTCAATTTTCAATCTTGAAAATAATCTTCATTGTCTCATAGTGAACTTTGACAATTTAATTTCATCAGAAAACGAGAGAATCGAAAAAAGTCTAAATTGAAGAAGAAGCGATTGGATGAAAAATATTATTATTTGCTTCTTCTTTTCGAAACAATTGTTCTGTTTTGTGATACAATGTATTATTATCATCTTAAAGAGGAAGGGACAGTTTTCTTTGGTTACCATGATGATAATCATTTCGGTGGCTTTAGCCTTCTCATTTTGTCTTATTCAATTGAGTTTAACGGTATTATTGTCTCGAGTAATAGCATTACTGGGGAGAAAAGGGAAAGTCTGAATGTCAACAACCATTGACTTGATGATGTTTTTGTTTTTGTTGAGGCAAAAAGTACATGAAAATGGTTCTTGTTTATAACATTGTTCCTGTCGAAGTTGTCAAAAAAAAGAAAAGAAAAATTCTTGTGATGTTAAAGACAACGGATGAGAATGATGATGGGAAAAAAGGAGAAAGGATTGAACAATATATAGATAGATAGATATCCAAGACAAATTATCATCAAGATTTACTTTACTTACAGGAACGTGACTTGTAAGGAGTAAAGATGTTTCAAGGGAAAATGGGTCAGACTGGGAAGCGAATCTAAGGATCTTATTGGTATGAGTTTGGTTGTGATCATTGGGAATGTTGATGACTTTTCTTAACCAATATTTCAATCGGTTTGTTTTGTCGTCAGAAAGAAGCAAGAAAATGAACTATTTTCTGACTAAATACAAGACACTTTCAGATTACAAACAAGACCTGCCATTACGAAATTACATTGATACTCTTGAGCTGGGACCTTTGCGCCCAATGAATTTCAGTCAAAATACTTCGACCATAAAGATAATAAGCTTAAAAATTTTTAGTGTATCAAAATCCGAATGAAAAACGCTAAGCGTATTTCACGTACAATGAACCCTGTTGACGGAAGTTGACGATTGAAACAATTGAACCTCAATTTGGTATCAATTGGTCAAGGTTAAAATGATATTGAAACGAATCATTTCATCTTTTGATGACGAATGAGAAACAAAAGGACAAACTTGTAACACAATAGAAGCTCCAAAGCAAAATGTAGTTTGAATATTTCCGGATTTTTTCTCTTTTCCCATTTTCTGGTTTCCGGTTTTCTTTTCTTGACCTTTATTGCTTTATCCTTGTTAAAGTTTACTCTTTGACCAAAAGACTTTTATTCAATTGAATGAAAATTGACCAAAGAATAGAAAAGAAAATTATTGAGAAAACAATTTCTTTGTTTTTTCTCCTTCAATCATTTGAAAAGAAAATAATTTCAATGCAATTTCGCTCTTTGTTTTTCAACATTCAACTCAACAAATTGAAACTCAGTTGAAACAATAACATTGACTATTCACTTGAACTTGTCAGTGTCTGGTTCAATGAAGAAATTGAACAACTAATGAAAGAGTTAAGAGTCTCATTTAGTGTTGATCCATCAAAGCTAATCAATACTTGAAACACTTGTTTTCTGTTCAACAATAAACACCATTTACCCTGCAACGAACTCGATATTTTTTAAGGTTTAGAGTTTTATCTCAATCAAACTGAATACAACGATAATGAGCATTATCATGAAAATGGAGTGATAAAAAGGTATAATAAGAAAGGTGATTTCATCAGTTTCAGGGAAAGAACCTCAAGTGAACAAAAGAAGAGGAAAATTTTGAGCCTCAAGATGATTATCAATTTAATTCTTTTCAACATGTTCAGTGAAATAAAAGAAAATTGTTTTTCCATTTAATCAGGTAAAACCTGAGAGAATAGAATTGAAATGTTTCAGTTTCATGAGTATTCAATGGAAACTGAAATGGTATAACTTTCAATGGAAAATCATTGCAATCGTTTGTTCGCAATAACAAGTGCTGATAAACACAAGAGTTTTGGTCATCAAGTGGCCATGATTAATCTGACAAGTAAAGTGTAACATGAATAGTTGAACTGAATTCTGAAGGTTGAATATCATCAAATGGAACTGAATCAACGAAAAGTTAATTTCATTGAAATTTTCCAAACTCAATTTGCTTTATCTAAAGTTGGATTAAATCTCATGTTTGGTGCATGATTTTTGCACTTAAACCCAAACTCCAAATTTATCAATTATCTTGAACAGAATATTGAATTTTCGTTTTAAAATTATTGATTAAGTTCGAACCCTTTATGCTTCAATGTAAACACAAGGAAGAAAAATAATCTGATTTGGAGAAAAGTTCAATTCTTTTTCATAAAAAGATGTTCAGCTTATCGCACATGATTTGCAAAGAAGGAAAATTAGTTTCAAAATTAATTCGATTTTTCGAGTTCTCATTATCAACTTATATGATGGAAATTTCGAAAAAAAAATTCGACGAGAAAAGTTCTGTTTATATTTTAATGAACAAGATTCTGAAGGGTAACAAAATCATGTAGAATTGAAGTTCTAAATAAACAATTGGACATTTGATTGAACCTCATTGATTATCAACTGACACATTGGAAGCTCATTCAAGTGACGGAAAGCAAACAATTGAAGCAATAAACTGGTTCAATTCATGTTCAATTCTTGTGATTAGACATTTACCTGAAACTGTAATTACACTGTTTATCTGTCGATTTCTGGCTCACAGCTTGTCGTTTATTTTCACCACTTTTGTCAAGATTATTCATGAGAGTGGAAAAGGTAAAAAGAAAAAGTTCTTTGAGAGATTTACATTTTTGTTTATGCCTTTTAAACTTTGACTTTTTTCTTGTTGCAAACAGTTTATTTTCATCTTTTACTTTTGCTCATTCAACTTGAACTTGTCATTTTTTACCTCTTTCAAGCATTCAACAGATTATCTGAAAGATGCTCATGTTTGATGAAGGAAGAAGAAAAACTTTTATCTTTCAAAGAAAAAGTTGCCAACCTTGCCTCACCTTTCAATCATCACTTCAATCCTTTTCCATCCTTTCTCGGCACATAACTTTTTTGTATTCAAATGTTGACTTTAGGTGAGAAGCAAATTGACAGGTAAAAAAATGAAATGCTCAGGCAAGGAGAAGGAAAGAAATTTTCTTCTCTTCATTGTTCATTTTGGTTGGATAAGAGAACATGAAAGAAATTGAATGGAAAAGGTGATCATTTTCATCATCAATTCAGGTCGAGATTGAGTTCATTGAGCTAGTTAAATTGAAATTCACTTTCTCGACTCGACTTGAATCAACTGTTGGAACAGACGAAAAAATAAAGTCTTTGATACAATTTAATTTCAATTTGTTGCAATTAAATTTCGTTTCTTTGGCAATCATTTAACAAGTAGAAAGGTTGCACTTTTTTGCTTCTTTTTCTCGAGTTTCACTCGATATTGAACAATTCAACTTGAAACTTTCATTTTAAATGTTTAATTTTGAAACTTATTTACTCTCATGTAATATTATATCTGTAATTGAGTTTTAATGGCAACTTTTGTTTATCTTTTCTCGACTTGCACTTTGGAAACGAAATTGATTTACAATGTTCAATAGATTCAAGAGTTGCCTAGGAAATTACCTAACACTTAAAGGTGAAGAAGAAAAATGCATAATTTTACCTGATTTATTCATCGACTAAAGTCTTGCATGGAACTTGGAAAAGGTTAAAATGTTTCGAATTCAATAATTTTTTAAAAGTCTTCAAGTTGTCGTGAAATATTTCTAATGAAATTTACTGACAATGGAAAATGAAAATGGACTTTGAAAGTAAATTTTTGTTTCATGATTGACCTTAAGTCTTTTTACTTTTATCATTACTTAAGGTTGAACATTCGTTGCCATTAACTTGAACTTTTGGTCTTTTCCTTTCCAATAAAGATAATCTATAGAATGCTATTTACTGGATAAATTGGCCGATAGTCAATATAATATGATTCAATAACAGTACTAATGGTAACAATAATGAATCTATTGAGGGTAAAACTTTTTTCCTTTTTATTAACTTTACTATTGAAATATTAAGATCAAGTAATGTAATCACAGTTAGAGGGACAAATTGTGGTCCATGAAAAATGTTGAATAGTAATTTTGGATAAGAAAAAAGGTAAAGAATTGGGAATGAATTTAATGATGATAAAAGATTGATAAATCTGTTGAGAATGTGAATTGACGGTGGCTTTTGATTAATGTCTTGGTCTTGCTGGTTTTATCATTAGAAAGATGAAGAATGATGAATTGGTTTGAAGAGAGAAACAAGTTTAACAAATGTTGATTTGATCAAAAAGTAAATGTGCAACTTTCAATGAACAGGGAGAATAAGTATAAGTTCTGGGAATGAGAAAAATGAGATTGAATACAATGTGTCAAGTTGAAAGTTAAAGATGACCTGAATGCTGGGCGTATAGTGAAGTGAGAAAGATAAATGGTAAAGATTGAATTGTAAAAAATGAAGGTTAAACTGTGCTCATGATACATTAAGTTTCTCAAAGGTGCCGAGAAAATGTTCGCTTGAATCTTAGCGATTTTCAATTACAATTTCAAACTAAAAATCGTAAGATATTAAGAAATTTCATGGAAGCGAATCTTGACTCTTTATCAAGAATTGGTCAAAACTGAGAGTTTGAAGAACCTGAAACTCGAGAATTTTCATCCTCAAAGATGGAAATGATGGGAAGAAGGAAAAAGTGACAAAAATAGTTTCTTTTCTTACCTGTGTGCTTTTCTGGTTCACCCAGAGTAGAGCCTGGTATTGATACGGAATGACTTCTACCCTTGGCATTGGATGAGTACAAGACTAGAGTGAATGGCGTTCCCGACAACAGGTTTGGTATGTGAAAGGCAGGTTTGGTTAATGAGGTATAATTTGAATGTAAACTTTGTCGCAAAGAATTGTAAACTTCTACAGTAAATTCTTGTTTAAGGCCACCATTATCACCAGGAATACATTCGACATTCAACGAGGTTGTAGATTGATTTGTTATCTGACATTTTCTAACGGCTTCAGGTGGACCTGCAACAAGGAAAAGATGACAGAACAGTTAGAAATTTATTTTCTCAATAAACAGAAAAAACTTGAACCCAAATTTTCAATCATTCATTCCAGTTTGACTCTGGATTTTTGCATTCAATGAAATTTAAAGACAAAAGTAAAAGTTTTTTCTTCAAATAATGTCCATAAAGTACTTTTCAATGATTGAAACGGATATCTGATGATGATGGAAAAGATCACAATTTTTCTCTTTTTTGTCTTCCTATTCAATTACAATCTATTTGAAATGCTAGAAAAAAAGGAGAACAAAAAAGAGGAGAAAAAAAGTAAAAAACTTTGATCATCTTTCAAAGTCACTCTCATCCATTCATCAATCTATTGAGACCATTTAAGTTGATCGGCAATAAAGAGCATTGAGAAAGTGGAAAAACTGAGATTGAATAAGCTCAAGTATTATCTTGAGTAAAGATTTATTATAATATTTGAAATGATAAACTATCAATTCAAGTTGTTTCTGTTGGTAAACTAGAATAAGATGAAAGGATGACTCAAATCTGAGCTTAACGCTTAAACGTATTTATTGTAAGAAGGTTTAGAAAAAGTGTGTGTGAAATACAAAAATTATTCTTTAAATACTAATTTCAAGTCAACCACAACGAGGACTCATGAGTGATTCCTCAGACTCAACGAGGACGTTTCCTGAGGGCTCAATTGAGATCTCAATGTGAAGCTCTGGGATCTCAATGTGAAGCTCTGAGATCTCAATATGAGAACCTGAGATCTCAATATGAGAACCTGAGATCTCAATACGAGATCTCAATGCCGAGTGCTATTCTCAACACTCCCACTCACGAGGCATTCCATGCCGATTTTAGATCTACATTTCTCGAATGCTTCACGGCTCAATGGCTTAGTTAGAAAGTCCGCTGCTTGTTCCTCTGATGGTACATATTGAACATCAATCTCTCCATTTTCCTTTGTATCCCTGATAAAATGAAATCGCACATCTATGTGCTTTGTTCTTTTATGTAGTATTGGATTATCCACAAGTTTAATTGCTCCTTGATTGTCACAATGTATGACTGTTGGTTTCTTCTGTTGAGATCTCATTTCGAATAACAACTGTCTAAACCAAACGACTTCTTTGGTGCATTCAGCCAGAGCCATGTATTCGGCTTCGGTCGTACTCTGAGCAACAACTCGTTGTGATCTGGAAGCCCAAGCTACAGGTCCACCATTGAGTAACACCACATATCCACTAATTGATCTACGAGTCATAGGATCAGTAGCATAATCAGAGTCACAGTATGCCGAGATTTCCAATCCAGTTGCCCCACCAAATGAAATACCATAGTCGCTTGTTCCCTTTAGGTATCTAAAAATTCTCTTGACTGCTTTCCAATGAGAGCTCGAAAAGTTACTGCAGAACTGTGAGCACTTTGAGACTATGTACATGATGTCAGGTCTAGTAGTACAAGCCAAGTACATCAATGCTCCCACTGCTTCTTGATAGGGAACTTCAATCTTTTCATCAGAGTCGTTAACTTCCAAATTTTGATTACAATCGCTTGGTGTTCCTATCGGTTTGCAATTTTCCATTCCGAACCGCTCCAACAATCGCTGTATATAGCGACGAGAGCTCAGAATGAGATCTCTAGACGAATTATCATTGAGTATCTCCATTCCAAGGAAGTATTTGGCGTCATCTACGGTCATCTCAAAATGAGATCTCAGATAGTCCAAAACTTGCTTCGTATACCCTTGGTTAGTACTGCACAGTAGGCCATCGTCAACATAGAGCGTGAGAATCGACAGATTTCCATTAGAATTCGAAACGAAAATACCAGGATCAGCTTCCAACTTCTTGAGTCCAAACTTTTGTAAAAAGGACGTGAATTTCAAGTTCCATTGTCTTGGAGCTTGTTTCAAGCCATAAAGACCTTTCAGAAGTTTGCACACCTTCCCTTCTGTTTCAACAAATCCTGGTGGCTGTTCCATGTAGAGCTCTTCTTTGAGATCACCATGTAAGAAGGCCGTCTTCACATCAAACTGAGTAATTGTCATATTGTGAAAACGTGCAACGGCCAGTACTGCTCTGATAGACTCATACCGAACCACAGGAGCAAACGTATGATTGTAGTCTTGGCCAAATCTTTGTGAAAATCCTTTGGCAACCAAACGAGCTTTATATCTATTCACTGACCCATCAGGATTTTCTTTGATTTTATAAACCCATTTACACTTGATAGCAGTTCGTCCTTGTGGAAGATCAACCAACTTCCAAGTATGATTAGTTTTCAGAGATGATATTTCCTCTTCCATAGCTTGTCTCCATAATTGTTGGTCTTTGCAGCTGATCGCTTCATCGAGTGTCTCAGGCTCATGAGCTAAGTAAACATAGTTACGGGGAGGTAACTCTCGTAAGTTGTAGCCAGTCTCAATTTGAGATTCCGATTCGAGATCTCCGTCTGCTACTTGAGTCGAACAATCTGTTTCACTTGGACTATTTTCAGCAATTTCTTGGCTTCTTGTCACGTTCGTGTCAGCTTGAGAGGTTGTTTCTTCGTCAGATTCCAAGTTAATAGAACATTGCCTAGCCAAAGGTTGATTTTGCTCACTGAGATCTCCATTTGAGATACTGAGATCTCCATTTGAGATACTGAGATCTCCATTTGAGATACTGAGACCTCCATTTGAGATATCGCGATCTCCATTTGAGATCTCACATATTTCATCAACAAATCTAACATGTTTAACTATTTCGACCCGATTTGACTTCTCGGAATAAATTCGATAGTTCTTTGCCGTGTCTGTAAATCCAACGAGAATACCCTGTTTACTTTTCGGGTCCCATTTCCTTCGCCTCTCAGCCGGAATCAGACTAAAGGCTGTTGTTCCAAAAGGTTTCAGATGAGTTAGATCAGGCTTCTGTCCAAACCATAATTCGTATGGAGTTACACTTTGAGAATCGTTCTTGGGAACTCGATTCATGCAGTATGCCGCGGTATTCATTGCCTCAGCCCAAAGCTTTCGTGGCAAACTCTTAGAAAACAGCATAGATCTTGCGAGATCAGCTAAAGAGCGATTATCTCTTTCTACTTTCCCATTCTGCTCATGAACGTACGGAGCTGTGAATTCGTGCTTGATCCGATGCTTGGATAGTAATGCTGATACAACACTATTCTTGTACTCAGTGCCATTATCTGTCCTCAGTGTCTTTAGGCGATTTCCAGTTTCTGTTTCCACTTGACTAATAACAATGGGTAGGATACTTTGGATCTCACTTTTATGTTTCATGAAGAAAACTTTTCTATATGAGCTAAATTCACATTTAAAGACAGCAGCAAATCTAGCTCCTGAGATTGATGGTATTTCCATTGGACCCATTACATCTGAATGAATGTAAGTACCAGGTATCTCAGCTTTGATCCTCGATGATTCAAACGATAGCTTTGTTTGCTTTCCCAAGGTGCAACCTTTGCAGAAGAATTTAGCTCTCTGTTCGTGAAGATTTTTCACACACGGTATCATACCGAGCCTGGCCATTTTTATTACTTTATCAACACCAATATGTCCTAGTTTTTGATGCCATTCCATCAATGATCCATCGCTTTTAGACACTATGTAAGCTTTTGAGATCTCAGTCTGAGATCTCACACCAACTTTAAACATATTACTTTGATAACTACGTGATCCAACCAACACAATTTTACCAGATTGAGATCTCACTGTAACACCGTCTTCCGTAGCGACAACGACAAACCCTTTCGATGTTAGTGCGCCCATGGAGATCAAATGTGGCACTGATAACTTTGGAACATGTCGTACATTCAATAAAATGTTTTTATTCCAACACTTTCCATCGAATGTCTCAACTCTGACATCTCCAAAACCAATAGCTTGTAGTGAATTACCATCACCTATCTCGTAGCTTTCAGCCCTTTCCAGTTTAGTATAATTATCGAATAAAGACCTATCACGAACCAAGTGACAGGATGCCCCTGAATCTAATATCCATCCTGATTTTTCGCAAGTTGACAACTGTTGCACCATCAGTCCATATTGTCTTTCATTGTGGTTCTTTCTCTTCGGGCAATCTCTTTTGAAGTGACCAGTCTCTCCACAAGAGTAGCATTTGAATACTCTCTTTTTGAACTTTTTACCTCTTTTGTCGTGTTGAACCATTAGAGCCTCACCATGAGATCTCATTGCGGGATCGCACAATTCTTTTTCTGCAGCAATGAGCTGAGACTGTAAATCCTCGAGTCTCAGTTTGAGACCTCCAATTGTTGCTAACCTCCAATTTCTCCTGAACCCGTCATAACTGCTAGGAAGATCATTAACTATCTTAGCCATAATGGTTTCCTGTGAAGGCTCCTGTCCAAGGTCCCTCATCTGCTTTATGATGACTGAGATCTCACTCAAATACAAGCTGACCGTTTTACCAGCATCAAACTTTAGATCGTGGAACGCTTGAGCACAAAGGTATTTATTAGTTACCGAGGCCTGTTCACAATAATTAAGAAGAGTCTTCCAAACTTCAGCAGCAGATGTACATGACAGTATCAAAGCGTGATGCTCCCCATCCAGAGTTACTGAAAGCAAAGAGCGAGTCTTGGCATCCTTCTTTTTCCATTCTTTTTCATTCTCCACTGTCTTCTTTTCAGCACCTGTGACCATGTCCATGAGATCCTTCGATTCTAGCACTGCTGAGATCTCATACTTCCATCGCTGGAAGGATGATTTAGTTAAAGTTGCTACACGTAGATTGCTACTATGATCGTTCTCCATTGTGTATTTATAAATTTCACAATTATCTCAAAATCACAGAAATATATAGACAGTAATTCGAAACACTAGTATCACAATTTATTACAAGCGAGCTGGGCCCATAACCTGTTGGTAAACTAGAATAAGATGAAAGGATGACTCAAATCTGAGCTTAACGCTTAAACGTATTTATTGTAAGAAGGTTTAGAAAAAGTGTGTGTGAAATACAAAAATTATTCTTTAAATACTAATTTCAAGTCAACCACAACGAGGACTCATGAGTGATTCCTCAGACTCAACGAGGACGTTTCCTGAGGGCTCAATTGAGATCTCAATGTGAAGCTCTGAGATCTCAATATGAGAACCTGAGATCTCAATATGAGAACCTGAGATCTCAATACGAGATCTCAATGCCGAGTGCTATTCTCAACAGTTTCTCTTCAATGATATTACTTTTCTGCTTCTCACTCGTCAACAAACAAAACGAGCAAAAGAAGGGCCAAAATGAATATAAAAAGAACGAAATGATTCTATTATACGATTGAGGAAAGAAAAAGATTCAACTCTTTTTTTCAAGTTATATGGTTGATGATGCTAAATGATTGTAAAGTTTAAAGACTATCGCCAGTTGCAATGAACAAGAACGGAAAAACAAGAGTGAAATGATTATACTTGAATCGAGTTCGGGCAAAAATTCAAGTCTCGACAAGTGAATCTTGAGATTTAAAAATTGATGGTAAAAGGAGTTTACCAGACGAAATGTTTGATTAAAAAGGAAAAGAGAAATGTTATTATTTGATAATGATGATATGATGATGCTTATGGTGAACAGAATGATGATCAAGTGAAAAAGAGTGGACCATTACTCAAGCCACTAGAGAAAAGGTCAACAATATTTTTACGCTTTTCTTCGTTGCCTTTGTTCGCTGCTTTGGACTCAAACTTTTCACAGTTTTTTAATTTTCACAGCAAAATGAATGGATTTGGTGACAAAATGATTAAATGATGAAGAGGAAAGAATAGAGTTCAATCGAGTTGAAAATGATGATCATCATCAAATGATAATTTTGCTGTTAACACTGGCATGACGAATAAGAGTAAAGAATAAAAGTCGCTTTTCGAAGTAAATAGGGAAATGTTGGTTTCCAATGTTGACTTTCATTTTTTACTTTTTGTCTTTTTACGAAAAATGAAGTTTCAGCACTTTTTCGATGGAAACTCATCAAATTTTGTTTATTTTTCAAAGTAAATTAAATGAGCAAGTTGGTCAAACGAAATGAAAAAATTTATTTTGATTCATCTTTGACGAATTTTTTCAATCCAAGTTCCGAGTTTTCCCATTTCTCAATATTCTGCTTACACTCTCAATCTTTTGATTCATGAGACGTGAAGTTTTCTTCTTCTGTACAAATTCCGATTGACTTTCATTTAGTCGAGTTTGCTTGCAGTGTTTTGATATCTTCATTGGCTGTGTTCATTAAAACACAACTTGAAGAGTCAAAATTGACGTAATTCGATGCTCTCTCAATGAAATCGAATGCAATGGTTCGAATTTTTTTCCCTCTTCTTGTTTTGTCAACTTGTGTAAGTTTCGTATGTCTTTCACGTCCCAAGATGATTAATACGCTAAACTAATCTGATTAGCATAATGCAAATAATAGAGAACATTTTAATCCTTGTGATGAATAAGTTCATCTTCTAGCATTTATTAATATCGATTTCGGAATGTATTTTTTCGCTCAAATACTACAATTTGAGCGTAAAAAATTAACAGAAAAAACTTTGCTTTCATTTAATAAAAATTGCAAAATATGACTACAAAGGATTGAATTTACTCTATGATGAAGAATGAAGAACTCGGATGAAGAACCTTATAAGAACATTTAAAATTCTTTGTAGAGCACAATTCGAGGAAGTTCGGAAAACGGGATTTTCCAAGTTGTATCCAACGAAGCTACTAACCAAAGAAGACGTTCGAAATTTCGTTGCTTTATTCATCATTTATTCTTTGAGTTTCCATTCTCTTGATGGACATGCAATGCTGCTTTTGTATGGAGAAACTCAAAGGGCAACACACAGAAAATTATGACTGATCATCTCTCACCCAGCTAATCAATGGAAAGTAACAACTAAATAGATTAATTGCAATCGAATGATCAACATTTTCTTTAGTCTCAACTTCCTTCTCTCTTCATTAGCATTATCTTGATTCATCTTTTTCATTTTACTCTTTGCTCTTTTCAATCGGCACACCAAACCAGTCAAACATAATTCCATGTCAATCTATTCAAAAAGTATCTTTGCAATTATTGAAACATTATTCATCAAGGTGTCACCACTAATGGAAGTAAATAATTGACCGACATTTCTCTCTTTTCGTTTCCCTCAACATTTCCATCATCTTGTTGTTGTTCAACTAACCGCTTTACCTTTAATTGAAAACTCTTCTCAATCATCATGTCATCATCAACAGCATGTAATATTTCATCGACTATTTTCTCCGTCAACCTGAACATGATAAAAAATCATTTACTGCCGAGCAAATTTTCAGTCAATCAATCTTAGAAATTTGTTATCTGAGCAAACAAAAGAAAGTAAAAAACTGAGAGAAAAGTTCAATAAATCAAATTCCATGGAACACAATCAAATTGAATAAAAAAGTCATTAATGTTCCAACTTTCGATGTTCAAAAAAGGTCAATCGAAGAAATAAAATTTTCCTCATCCTTTTACTTCTCAACAAAGGTCAAGAGTTTGCATGTTCGGATAAATGTAAAGATCAGTTGACTAGAAATGATGAAACATTGACCAAGACTTTACTAATAACAAGGTAAAAAAGTGTTTAATTAGAACGAAAAAACTGTGCAAAAGGAAAATTTTTTTTTCTTTTTCTCATAATTCCAACAGAAAAGGTGAAACGACGAATGAAAAGCAAACAATACTGAATGTTGTTCAATTAGAAAGTAAAGTCTGGATAATTGGATTGAAGATAATTGAAACAAAATTGACCCGATAATCTGGACAAGTTAGCAAATAAATTGTTGCATTACATGATAAGTGTTAAGAGAAAAGAGAAAAAATTGTAGAAACGATCATGAGACGATAATAATTCATGGCTATATCAGTTCATTGACAGTTATCATTGAATTCATATTGAATTGTTAAAGATTTCATTTTCCACTTTTCACCCATAAAACTGTTATCCATTGTTTATCATTGAAATGGATGAAGGAAAAAATAGTTGAAATTGACTATTATTCATCGATCTTTTTTCTCGACTCTTTTTTTGCTCTTTCAATAAAACTGGAAATTTCATGGTTCCAAGGAAAAGATGATTTAAATGATGAGAAATGAATAACGAAACTTGACCATCATCAGTGACAATTGATTTGATGAATAATTTTACTCAAAGTTAATTCAATTTACGACTATTTTTCATTTCTAAATTTCAATCTTCAATCCAAACTGTCAGTCAAAAGTTCTTGAAGAAAAATGATGAAAAAAGAACACTTTTTGTCTCTCTTTTAGAAGAAATTTCGAACTCACCTGTGGGAATAATGTTGAATATGCAAGGATCTCGTTGAACTCCAATATCGTTGACTGCCCAACAAGCCAAGGCACCATAAGCAAAACGATTTCTCGGACGGTAAGTGGCAATGCTTATCGATCCATTGGTTATGAATGAGCGAATCTCGGCATTTTCATTGGAAGAGTTTAAAGACCATTTAAAATTTACATTGCTTGGTTCGGCTTCAACTTCACAGGTAATCTGAACAATCTCGTTATGAGCCACTCCATAAATAATCTTTTGTCCAGGTTTGCAGATTGGCGCAACTTTAGGAGGAAAACCAAAAAAAGAACCAAAAAAATCAATTAAAAAATTTGCATTATTTTCTTGAGTCAACTTCAATTGCTCAACTTTTCTCATGACGTTTCAATTTTTGATGACAAATTAATGATTCGATTGAAGAGTAATTTACTCATCATTACCTTGTAAACATGTAACTTTATTGAATTGAGCGTTTCATGACAATTATAAGTCAATTACTCAGCTTGATTCATCATGAAATCAATTAACTCAATGAGCAACCTCAATGATCTGAAAATGGTTTCTTTCAATGCACTTTTGCAATGTCAAGTTATGACTTCAAAGACTTAAAACAATTGCACATTACAAGTTCAATAATGATCGAAAAATTAAAATCCAAGTTTCTTTTTTGAAAACTTTCATTTCCATAAATAAACAATTGACAAGTGACATCAAAGTCAAAACCAACTCTAACAATTTGATCTCGCTAAACAGAACTGAAAAACACTCATTTGATGGGCTCAATAGCACAGCATTGCATCTCGACTCTTGTCCCATTGAAGTGGCTCCTAAGCATAGAGCAAGAAGAGTCTGAGAAGCATTTTGTTGTTTCATTTATCTTCATTAAACCATTTATCCTTAGCTTTTTCATTACTCATTGTCAAAACAGTTTCCTAGTCAATCTTTGAATCCATTGTGATAATAATGATATAAACAATCAGAATAATTTTATAATTAGATTACATAAACTCTTCTGAAACCCATGCAACATTATCGTAGATACGGCAGAGAGAAGGAAGAAAAAAGTGAGAACCAAGAAAAAGAAGAAGCAACGAAAATCTAAAGTAAACTTGCATCTGTAAATCTCATTTGTTGAGGAAGAATGAAAACGAAGGCGAAAAAAAAATGATTGTAATAATGCATGAAACTTATTGTTAACATTATGACTTTTGTCTTTGCACATAAAAGAAATGGAAAAAGACAGAAGAAAAGAGTTTTTCACTTGCAAACTGAATACCTGATTGTTTCTTGCGACCTCCAGTCTGTTCAACTTTTCATGCATTATTTGAAGCATTGAGCAAATTCAATTTGTCAAATTGGTAACAATGAAATATGTATAGATATGTGTGCAAAAATGTTTTGAATAATAAAGCAAATTCAAGTTTTCAAATTTCGTCTTCATTTAAGGAGAAGAGGGAAACATTCAGATAATCTGTTCACAAAAAGAAACATTTCCTGAGGAGAATTGTTTCTCTTTCGTTCCTCACTAAAGACAATAATGTAAGGTTAAATGATTTGAATGAAACACAGAAACAAGAGAGAAAAAACAAAATGAAATTCTCAAGGAGAGAAACTTGGAAAATAGAATAAATTTTAAGCTTCGAAATTGCAAATGTACATATTTTTCCTCTTTTTTTCCTCATTCTACTTGAAACTATTGATTTGTGATGCGAAAAGTAAAACAAATAAACATCAATAAACACAATTGACCATGAGATTGATAGAGAATGAAATTCGGCGAAAAGAAGCTGTTCAACAATGAAAAGTTGCTCATGTTTTTGGCACATTATTTTTCATTTTCAAACCCAATGGTATTTGCTTTTACATTTTATCATGCAAATGATTTAATGTTGCAAGAAACTGAAAAGGTAAAATGTGCAAATGTTTTTACCGCAATCGGGTCCAATGAGACTTTCAAATGTATTTATTCATCATTCAGATTCATCTTTTGTTGCTTACTTCGATTTGTCTTATTCTTCTTTTTTCATCTCGAATCCAAAGTTCATTATTCATTTTTTATTCTCATTCTATTGGTTCTTATTGTTTTTCCCCTTTCATGGTAAACATTAGTAGACTAAAGTTTTGACTCGACATATCGAAGGTGAGAAAGATTCAGAAAAGATGAAAATTGAAATTTTATATTGGTTTGTTTACTTTTCGCTACTTCAATGATTCAGTATTTGATTGGACTGCAGTTTGCTATTGAGTTATGAGTTTACTCTTCACACTCTATGGCAATGTCAACAAGATGGGATCAATTTTGGTATTCATCTTGGATCATCAAAGTCATTCAAAGATGCATTAATATTTAATCTTGCAATTTTGATCTGACATTAGACGAAATTGATTAATAAGAAAACTGAGAAAGTGTTCGTAAGTGGATCAAGTAAAGAAACTTCCGAGAGGAAAACTTAAAACAGATCGAGAAGTAGCGAAAGGAAATTTCGAGTAATCAAGTTTTACCTAGAAAGAAAAAGTTCTAATAGACGTTTTAAAACTTTAGCATCGAATGCGAACAGAACATTTGTTTTGCATGTCGCAACAATGATGGAATAGAGTTTCGAATAGTTTAATCCATGAAAATTTGAATTCAAAACTTTTTGTTCTTTAATTGATATAATATTTATTATACATTATCGAGCAAAGGGAAAGCTGAATATTGTACATTTGAAAACCTTTTTGTTTCATCGAATGTAAGAGAAACTCGATTTTCACTGATATGCACATTCAGAATGCTTAGCAGCCTAAGCAAATGAATTATGAACAAAAAAACATTATTACAGACTTTAATGCAGTTTTTTATGGAAATTATTGTTATTAAATCCTTTAAGCACTTGCATATGAGAGCAATTTAATTTATAACAATGATAAGCTTGTTATAAAAATGAACAAGTATAATAAATAGAGAAGAAAAAAGTTTGTCAAACATTTGAAGCAGCAAAGTTTCCAACAACATTATCAATACACTGAAACATTCACAACTAATGATTTTATTATAAGATTAACAGATTAATCAAGTTTCAGTTTTGAGAAAGAATGAACAAAAAAATCCATTAAAAAAGATTATTTGTATCACCTAGATTCTGATGATTATAAAGTAAAATAATATGTCAATATAATGCCGTAACGAGGAGAAAAGGAGGAATCTTAGGTTGACTGAATCTGAAGCAAAATGATTACGAGAAAATGTTCAAGAAAAGAAAACAAAAAAAAAATAAAATTCGATGAAATTTTCCAAAGTCAGACACGAAACGAAGTCAAATATTGAAAACTTGACCTTTGAAGTGTTTGATCAAAAAAATGGCATTCAATGTTTTCTTTAGAACAAAATGAAATTCGAATTTTTCCAAAAAGTCAATTTCTTATTGGACTCTACATAAATGTACGACTCTTCACGCTCTTTTGCCCTTTTCTCGATTCAATTGTAAAACCCATTTTCGTTGCAACTTGAAAAGAGTCAAAGTAAAGTCTCGAGAAGAGACAAAACATTATTCCAAAAATGGTCTGATTTTCTTTTTCTTTGAACTTTTCTGTTGTCTTCATTAGGTTCACTCATCCATGGTAAAGTAAGGTGAAACAAAGGGTAAACAGAGTGAATGATGAAGCAGAGTTGCGCTCAGAATAAGAAGAGATGCGAAATGAAAAAGTTTCAATTTGCTATTGGAAAGGTTCACTTTATCCAACCTCATGTAACCTCGAAAATGTTAATCAATTTTGAACAAAATACTTCGATGAACCAATGACGAGAGAAAATTTTGCTTTTTATTGAATGAAAATTTTTTTCCTTTTCTTTTGTTTTTGTCTCACTGACTCTCTCTCTCTCTCTCTGCCTTTTCATCATTCGTTTTGTTTTTCCTTTTCCTTTTCAATTCAGTTGGCTTCCGTTCTCGAATCTGCTTTTTGCTCTTTCATTCTATTCTTGCAGTCGATGGGAAACTTATTTCATCCATTTGATTTACCAGGATGTTTGCAACAACTGACACAGTCATTATCATTCCCTGCAAAATCAACGAGAATGACTTCAATTAAATGATTGACGAAACTTTTCGAGTTTACAGTTTTGTCTTTGGAACAAGAAAAATGGCAACAATAAAAATGAAATGCAATTAAAGGTTGAATATAATTGCATTCAATTGAGACTAGAATGGTTGATTGAAGTGAGGTGAAAGACGAGAGATTAATATTGATTCATAATGTTGAATCCTTTTTGCTTTGTTTCTCTTTTTACTCTGCTTCAAGAATGACTGATGACCGATAAAATGAAAAGCTAGAAAATGATAGAATCTCAAATGAATGACTCTTTCTTCTTCTTCCTCTGTCCAGTCCATATTACATTTGTATCATGAAGTAATAGAGTTGAACTGTGAAAGAATCACAAGATTGTTAACTTTGAGCACTTGGAGTCAGAAAGAAGCCAAAAATGTTCCAAACCAGTGAAGAAGTAATGGTGAGTAAATTTTATTTACAACAGAAATGCGAAAAAGAGTCCATTTCTCATTCATTATCAACATAAGTTCACCATTGTTCATCATTCAGTCAAAGTTGGTGCTTAGTGGCGAGATTCAACCAAAGCTGAAATAAAACCAACTTGATAACACTAAAGTTTAATCTTCCTTTGCCTTCATTTCTATGAATTATTTTTTGCTCTGTTATATGCCAGAAAAAAACTCCACAGAAAAAACTTCCAGTCGAACCTAAGATTTAACTCCAGATCCCTCCCAGTAAAACTCCCAATCAATTTTCAGATCAAATTCCCAATCATACTCCAGCACTCCCAGTAAACTCCCAGTCGAACTCCAAAATAACTCAGGAATAACTCCCAATACAACTTTGGTTGTAACTCCCAGTGAACTACAGTTCGACTGGGAGTGATCTGGAGTTAATCTAAAGTCGAACTGAAGGTTACAGAATTAAAGATAACTTTATATTCCGTTCTTTTTACACTGACTAAGCAGTTAGCAGAGAATCGAATGCAAGTTATCTAGAATTTCAAGTTGATTTCTTGACATTCTATACTTTGATACATTAGCAACAACTTCGTTTTATTGCATGATTACCATTGTATTGGACAGCTTTTCTGAGGTTTTGTCTTCTTGCATAAAAGAGTCGAATCTAAAGAAACGCAAAAAATGAACCTTTCAAGACGACAACTTGATGTCATTCAAAAGTTTGAAATAAAAAATGCAAAAAAGAATCAAACTTTGCAAGACTTTAAAGGAAAAAAAAGTTGCATTAAATTGGGAGTAAAATATTGGAGTAAAAAAGTTCGTTCCCAGTTGACTTGCTAACCTTTCACCATTGAATAGTTTCAACATTGACTTGCGTTGGGAGTGCAAAGCTTATCGAAGCAAAGAATTTAAATATTACACTGAAACAAGACTAAATTCACAAACATGAACAAATAATTGTAAAATAAAAAGTTTGCTCATTTTCGTGTTGCATAAACATTGGACTTTTCCCTGGATTGGTTCATGAATCACATCGAATCATCATTTGATAAATCATTTTCAACACAAAATTCATTCTATATTTGCAAATCTCACAATTTAAACTTTGAACAAACAGTAAAAGAAACTGGCGACACAGATGAAGGCAGAAACATACAAAAAAACGTTATTGTGTGATAAACTGTTTAATGGTTAATTGAACAATGAACAATGAAGGAAATGAGGTTGATAATAATGGCAAAGGGATTGATGAAAAATATATAAAATAGACATTTTTATTTGTATTATCATCATCAACATTATTACACGAAAACAAAGATAATCTATTTTACTATTAATCAATCGAGATCAATTTTTCTCCTTTTCTTTGGTTTTCCATTCAATTCAATATTGCAACTTTTATGTTTTCAACTTTTCTCCTTTTTTTGCCTTCTATTCTTTCCTTGCAACTCACACTGTTGTTGTCATGAAACCTCTAATAAGAAAAATTTTATTCCAACATTTCATGGGTTTGCAGTGTGTGTGTGTTTTATGTGGTGAGGAGGAAAGAGGCAAAAAATTTGTCGATAAAAATGATTTTTTCGATTTAAAGATGGATCATAAATCAATGAGTAAATCCTCATTTTCTTGAGCAACATGAAGTTACCCTGAGAAGAGAAAAAAAAGTGAAAAAGAAAATGACATGAAAATAATGGGACCATTAGAGTTGCACTTTTCTCTCTTTCTCTTGGTTCCTTCAACATTCAGCCCAAACTCAGTCATCACTTTCTCGATTCTGTTATCTTGCTTTGGTTATCGGTTCATCATGAGAAAGGGCAAGAAAGAGAAAAAACAAAAACTCGAATCAACCTCTAATCATGTTTATCAGATTTTTCTTTCTCGTTCGCTTTTCTCTTCTGTAACATGCTCTTCAATGCTACTTGAAATGAAGTTTGGTGAAAATTTTCTCATTAAGAACTTTTCTTTTTTTTTCTCTTTTCCTGTAACTTGTCTTATTGAGCGTAAAACATTATCACGGTTGATTAAATTGAAACAAAAAGTCACAAGTTACTTCGACTTTTTTGCACCAACAATTAGTCTTTTTGTATCATTAAATTTTTCCCCATAAATTTCGTGTTTATATTTTGGTAACAGAAGCAATGAAGAGCTCCAACCTTCAACTTTGAATTTTTGTCATTGAAACAGTCATGGATAGTGTTGATGGTAAAGAAGAAAAAAAAAGTTTCTAAATTCCATGTCTACTTACAGTTTATTTTGAGATAAAACTCATCGGAATGTCCTTGACCGGCACTATTTGATGCTGTACAAAAATATCTTCCAGCTTGACTTCGACGAACTTTTTGCAAGACAAGCGATTGATTTGTGACGATGATTCCTTCATTTGGTTTACTAATCAATGGTTCCTCTTCAAAGTACCAAGTTACTCCTGTTATCCAAGGGTTGGCAGTCACTTTACACTCAAGGTAGACATCGTTCCCTTCACGCACTGAATTGTATTGTATCTTGGCTCCTAATGATATGGACAGTTGAGGAACAACTAGAAAGCAAAACAAGAAAAACAATAAATACTCAACAAACATGTCGAACTTTAATATCGAATAAAAAGTTTAACTTACATTGGACATTAAGAGTACGACCATCTTCTAGGCCATTGTTATCGATGGATGGATTATCGGCTCGACAAAATAAATACTTTCCATGATCTTCGACAGAAGGTATGAAAGAAACTGTCGACAGAGTCACATTACCATCACTCGATATCGTATCACGAACATTAACCATCTTCTCATTGCCCTTCCACCAAGTGATCTTAGCCGGTGGACGTGAACCACTTGAAAGACACTGCAACTCGGTTCGTTTGCCAACCGACAATGTGTTTACAACCGAAGTTATTTTTACATCTAAAGGCTTAACTAAAAATGAAACAAAAGACTCAAATTTACCATTCGATTGAGGCCAATGCAAAGCAAAACTTAATATATAACAATGAAAATTCAATGGAAATGTTGATTAATTTCATTTCACACTATTTGTCAACACACTGCTCTTAATTGCATGAATGCAAAATTCATTTAAAATCTCTTTTCATGATAATCAGTCATTCTCTGCACATTTGCATGATAAAGTTTACTTTGATTGATATCATTTAATTCAAGTTTTCCCTTCCATATCAAGTAAATGAAGCTCGAAACGTAGAGTGAAAAAAAAGGTTCAATTGAAATGGAAAAGCGTACAAAAGAAAAATTTCATTTGATGAAATTCACATTTTGCCCAGAAGCTTTTCTATCCAAAAATGAGTTACTATTATTACTTTTTATTATTATTATTATCACCTAAACCGCAAAATTGTTATTTGTTTTTTTCCTCGAAACTGAAACTCGAAAAGAAAAGGTAAGAAAAAAAAAGTTCTCAAGAACAAAAAATACAATTGAAATTAAAGTGAAAAGAAAATGTTTTTTTTCTCCTTTTCCATTTTGTGCCAACTTTAATGTGACAAGGTAAAATGAAATAATGTTATTTGTCTGATACCAGTCAAGAGTTTCAAATAATAAATAATTGTTAAACTCAACTGTAATCGTGAAAAGAGCGAAACAAGTTGAAGAAAAAAAGAAGTTCAATATTTCGATTTTAAATGGAAATCTTTCAATGTAAATTGAACATCAATTTAAAAGTAAAATGATAATTATACTCGAGTTATTTCCTACTTGAATCGAAATTTCTCGGAATGAGACTAGAAGAAGAAAAAGATGCAAAAATTGAGTCGACAGAATTGAACATTTTCCATGGAAAAGACTTGCATTTGTGTCATCATTTCACTGGAACTTGAATTGGTCCAAAATTTTGGTTAAAAGATGAACACCAAGAGTAAACCTCCAAGATTTGGGTTCCTTTATTATGTATATTTATTGCTTCTTTTGCTTCCAAAATGTAACTCTAAATGTTGTTCTTGTACTTTTGCCATTTTCATCCAACATTGGCTTTCAATTTGACTGTTTCTTTTCTTCTTCTTCTTTTCTCTTTGCTCCTTTAACCATTGAGAATTTTCTTCAACATAAATATTTCTTTGAGTTTTTTCATTTTCAGAAAATATTCTTTTCTTTTCTTGGTTTTCTCTGCAACTCTGTTTATCATGAGAAGCAAACTTTCATGTAACTAACCTTGAACAAAATCCATTGTAATCCTTCTGTATAATGCTATGAAACATTTTCACAATCCAAACATTTTTCACTTGCAAACAGTTTATATCAATATCACTACTTTTTCCCGTTTCATATTTCATTATTGCACACAAGATTCATTTGTAACTTTAATTTTCTTTTTCCTCCAAATTTTCAATTTTCCACCTTTAATCATTTATATTTTATCCAACGGATATTTGGAAACAGTGTGAAGTCGCGTAAAGACTCCAAGAGTAAAACTTTGGACAAAATTGAACATTTACTTAAACTTTTCTGTAAACCTTTTCAAGCGTTTAATTCAAACTTGGTTGAAGCTTTTACGCTCAAAAGACTAACTTAAGTAAAGTTTTTTTACGCAGAAAAGTCTTGCTCTTTTGACCATTTCAACTCAAGACATTTGTTTGTCGATTGGATTCTCTTTGAGCGATCATATCGAAATGAAATTAATCTTGTTTTCTCGTTGTTTTTTCGCTCTTGTTTTTGAAAGAAATGCAGATTTGAATTTTGTTACTTACGATTCATATCTAAAATAATTGAGCTTTCAGTTGGGACGGTTAAGTTTGTATTTGAAGCTTTACAGGTTAATTCGAATAAAAAATGGTTTCGACTTAAATTTGTAATAATTAATTCGTTTCTCATGTTATTGTGCGGTGCAAGGCTGAAACTATCATCATACAAAGTATCACCAGTCCACCAAGTTACATTGGGCAGTGGATTACCTAGTAAAGAGAAAACGAAACGAAAAGAAATTGAAAATGAATTCTTTCAAAGGATCGAAGCGCTACTAACCACCTTCAGCTTCACATATTAATATAAGGTCACTTCCTTCAGTATATGGACCAATCGTTCCAATTAAACGTTGACCCTCGGAATCTGTTATTATCATTTCCTTTGGAGGAGCTGGAAAAGGTAAAAACATTTGTCGAAAGAAGAAAATTAATTTCTATTAAAATTCAATCACTGGGCGACTTGAATTGCAATCAAACTTTTCTTTTCTTGAACTTTCATTGTTTCCAACTTCAAGTGTTGAAGGTCAACAGAACAAGTTGATGGCTTTAATTAATGCAGTCAAAGCGTTGAAGATTGAGATGATAAATAATGGAATAAGCTTTCAACTCAGTTCAAGTTATTAATATTATAATCACTTTTTTTCTTCCCTTTTTTTCTTCCATCTTTTTTCCTTCATAGTGATTCTAATTTCTTGGTAAACTATTCTGTTGATTTATGATAAACAGAATAACTTTTCTTCTCATGGAACACACAAATTATTATTATTATATCAACCTTCATTGAACTTGAATCATGTTTATAGTCACTTTCCATTGAATCCATCAGAATAATAATGATGTATTAATATGTGCATCATCAACAATAATAAACTTCTGAACGCAATCGCTTTAAATTTGCTAATCAATTGATTAATAATAGAAAAGCTCAGAAAATTCTGAAAAGAAAATTTCCAAAAATGGAAAATTGATCTTTTCATAAATTGCCAATTCTCAATTACGATTTTGTCAACATGAGTTGAAACATTTGGATTTAAAGTTGAATCAAAACTGTTGACTCGTTAAGGAGAAGACATTAAATTTTAATCAAATAAACTCATGACCTTTGAAGACTCAGATGGCAAGTTTCCATTGACAAGAAAAGTATTGATCCAAGAGTTCATTAATAGGGCGATGAAATAAATGTTTTGGTTAAACATTTGGGAAATCATTGTAATTAAATAGAGAAGAAAGAAGAGTCTGAATGATGGACCTTTTCCCGTTCAACTTGAATTGAAATCGTTGGACAAATTTACTTGTCCCTTGTTGACACATCTTACTTTGTTGATGAGATTTGGTTGAGAAAAGAAAAGAATTGCAAGAAAACAGAGAAAAATGATCAATCATTTGTATTATTTCTTGGAATTATTTTCGAGTTTCCACACAATTTTCGCAACATATGACTAGAGATTATTCAATAACGTCTCTAAATTGGATTGACAAACTTGGAAATTTATTCGCCATGTTTCGAAATTTTCTTCAAGAGAAATTCAAGGAAAAAGATTTTTTCAAACATTTTCTTTTCTCTCAACATTCCAATCAAATTATCCATTTTCTCGATATTCACCTTCGAAATTGATTCAAGAATGTTTATTGCTTCATTATTTTTACTCAATACATTTACATGTAATCAGCCTGGTTGGTCAACAGCATTTTATTATCATTATTACATTTTGTTTGCTTTATTTTGTTTCATTTGTAGAGTCAAATTGTTTCCACTTGAGGAGAAGGACGAATAACGGTGAAACAAGAATCAAGAAAATGATAAGTCTATCAAAGGGCCTTTAGTGATGCTGTAAACCTTTTCTCACTCTTCCAAGCCTCCAATCTCTAGCATTTTATTAACGATAAATATTAATGAATCTCTCAAGTGATCTTTCGCTTTCATCTTCCAATCAATAATCAAAGCCAATATAATCCAAGTTGCAAAAAATTCTACATTTTTCTTGTTCCAAAGCTAAACCAAAATATTGCCAAAAAGGTTATCTGAAGTTTCATTTGAAATGAGCGTGCAAAAATCAATCAGTTGAAAGAATAAGAATTTGACTAAAAGAGAAAAAAAAACTTTTCGTTTTACATTAAAAGTTGGGAATCCAATATCAATGGTAAAGAAGTAAAGTTCAGGGATGGGACGAGTTTCGATTGCAATAATGGTGCATGAGAAGAGAATGGAAAAGGCGAAAAGCAAATATTGTGAACGAACCTATTGAACTGTGCAAAAGTTGCATTAAAAACGAAAAGTAATTCGAAGAAGCGATGTTAAGAGATTGACTGGGATTTTTTGTTGCCATCTTGTACTTCCTTTCTTTGGGTTGCTTCCAATAATATTATAACATCTTAAATTGACCTGAAAATGATTGTCTTCTCTTCTTCTTCTCCATCTAATCATCATCATCATTATTGTCATCATTCTTCTTCCCTCGATATTTTTTCTTCTTTTTTTATTTACTTCTCTTTTCATCTATAATATATCCAACTCTCTTCGAACCAGCACCAATAATAACATTAATATTGTCTATAAGTTATTCTGTTTTCCATTGAAACTTATTCCTGTTCAAACATTTTCTTGTTTATCTTTCAACTATTGTAAAACCCTTGAAAACAATGAATAACTTTCATATTGGAAGGATGAAGAAAAGTGTTCAATCTAATTTATTCACAAGAAAATATCATTTCGAAATTTGGTCACTTTTTTCTCTTTACATTACATTTTCATCTCTTCAAAAGCAAATAAAATGCAGTTTCCAATTTTAATTAGAATCGAATTAAAATAGAATTTTTCCCTTAATTCAGATAATTGCACTTTTCAATTAAAAGACGAATGTTTTTGGATTTTGAAAGTTGTTTATTTATAATGAAAAATTGCAATTAAAAGTAATATCAATCAAATTTCAAAACTTCCGTTTCGTTTCAAAATAGTTACAAAATTTAACCTCAAGGCAATTTGTCAGGAAATTAAGTAAAATTATTTAGCTCAAGTGAACAAAAGTTCAACAAAAAGAAAAATATATTTAGCATCAGAATCAATTTTAGCAAAATTCGAGTCCATCAGGTCTTCCAACCAATCCAACTAGAAGTGTTTCTTTAGTTACAATAATATTCAGTTTGGTCAATAACCCGACTCCAAACAAACGCTAACAATAAGATGAGTTTTTCAACTAACAGTAAGAGTAATGAAGACTTTTCAAGATCGGACGAGATTCACTTTTATGATGAAATCATTTCTACTTCAAAATCGCAAAATGCAAAAAAGCAAATCCTTCAGTCCTTCGACCTGCCCAAAGTCATTGACATTGAACTCGAAAAGATTGAAAGTTCACAGTTTTCAGCAAAAAAAAGATTCTAATGTTTACAAGCGTCTGTGAAATCCAAGAAGCAAGATTGGTAAAAAACTGACCAAGTGTATGAGAAACTTGATAAATACTGAAGATTTCCGTGAAAATGGATATAACGTTGAATAATGTGTTTGATAAGTGAACTGAGAAAATTGAGTAAATAAAATTGAAAGTGAATAAACATGAGAATCTTGTTTGACAAGCTTTTTCAAGATCAAATAAAAAGTCTCCATTTTCTGGAAAAAAAAGTGCAGACCAACTTTGACAGGAAAAAGGAAATGGATAAAATTGGCAAAACGATTCCTTGTTACTCATTGCTAGCCATGTAAAATGAGATTAAATGTATAATCGTGTTATCGATTAAAACTGAAATCTAATTTGTAATAAATTGCAACATTTTCTTCTAGCATTTCATGCAATCTCACTGATCCAATTAACCGTCTTTAACTTTACCAAAAGACATTTTCATAAATTCATTCATATTCAGCAAACAGTCAAAGTTGGTGATAAAAATTGTATCAAAATTAATCATCGACTTGGCATGATAATGATAATGAAAAATAATTTGCTTATAATAATGGGTCAATAAGGATAATGACTAGTTGTCGAAGTCGAGCAAAGTGTCGTTTGAAAAGTATAAATTTAATGACCATTCAACTGATGAATTTTTTTCTCTCTTTTCTCTCAACATTCCATGATAATTATCACCCATTACATGTGAATGTTGATTAGGATCGACTGTAAACCAGGGAAGAGGAAAATTTGCATCACCAACAATATTTCATTTGGCTTCATCTTTATCTTTTTTTCTCTTCTCTTCATCTCTCTCCTTCATCATAATCATGCCTCTCTGCTCATCATGATCATTCTCACCATCTTTTGTCTTCTCATTGAGTTTTTTTCTTCTTCTGTTGGAACTGAAATTAATTACCAACAGCTAAGGCTTTGCAATTAAATTTAATCACCAATTTAATGAACCAGTGATGATGAACATGATTGGGAGTTAAATAGTCTTTTGTTGGTGCAAATAAAAATAATATGTAAAAGGCAAATGATGATGGAAAAGCTCGACATCGGCAAAAGATGGAAACAGGGAAAATTAAAACAAAATTGATGGTAACAAACCTAATGGTGAAATAGTTGAATGAACAAGTTTACTTTTGGCTCGACTTTTCTCTTCAACTTTTATTGCTCTCTTATGGAGATAAAATGAAATAATAATAATGATAATATTAATAATAAAAGTCAAATTGAGATGTAAATGAAGGATAAATCAATTAGTCGTTCAATTACATGGAGAGATGTGCAAACAATCATTTTGTATGAACAGACAAGGGACAAGCTTATCCTGAAAGTGAAAAATATTGTAATAACTATTTATTATTAAACGGAAAATGTTTCAATTATTTTTTTCCACATTATGCGTCATGATAATAAAAGATTCCAATTAGTGAATCGGACCAAAAACCATGAATAAAAAGCAATGAAATTTACCGATAAAAAGAATTGAACAAAAAATTGATCGAAATTGTTTGGCGGCAATTTTTTGGAGGCAAGTTTTCGAAGTCGTAATCACTTAAATCAGCAGTTTTATCTATCAAATTTGCACTACAATAAGCTATGCAGCTGTCAGAGTAACCAAAAAAGAAAATTTGAGTTTCGAATTTTTGCCAGGTTCTGGCTCAATTGTCCATATATTTGACCAAAATCAGTTTTTTCTTGGCAATTTCCTCTAATCTACTTTGTTTGTCAATTACAAACTTGTCAAGCTCTTTCATTAGTCCAACAAAGAAGCAATCTACTAATAAGACGAAAAAATTGTTAAAAACAATATTATGAGTTGTAAATAGAACTTACCAGTTCCACTCAAAGCTTCATTGGATCGGTGGATTTTGCCAGCTTTGTCAAAGTAAAAATGAGGGTTACTGTCAAGCTAATTCTACTCATTATCACCGATAACTAGCAATGAATTGGTATTATAAAATAATAATCAAATTTTGACAGTGAAATTGAGAAGAAATTCACAGTAACAAATAGTGACAGAATCAAAACAAAAAATGGTAGAAAATTAACAAAAAATTAACGCTGTCATTAGATGGCGTTACAAAGAAAAAACTGTCAGGGGCGCTAAATTTGATTCGGTGATTTCAGAGTATTTTTACCGATAAATAAGAAATCTTTTACTAAGCAAAAATCATAGTTTTCATGCTATGATCTTATATGATAGTTAGACGCAATAATCTTAATTATATTTATCATCTCGAAAAATATCAAGTTACTGGCAAGCAATCAGCGCGATTATCCTCAATCGAGAAATTGCCGTGACTCCACTAAAAAATATTTTTACTGGGTTAGTGAAACTGCAGTTTGTTCAAAATCAACAATATTTTGAGAAGAAAATTATTTTTACTGGATTCTCAGTGAAAAAATGTGTTTTCGCTAATACGGGAAAACTTTCAAAAGATAGAAAAATCGTCAGAAGAAATGTTGAATTTTTCGAAAACTCTCGTTTTTCCATTCTGTTGAGTTTTCAGATGGGAAATGCTGCACTGAAAACTCGGAAAATCTTGCAGAAA
Source organism: Tetranychus urticae (assembly GCF_039701765.1). NCBI lineage: Eukaryota > Metazoa > Arthropoda > Arachnida > Trombidiformes > Tetranychidae > Tetranychus > Tetranychus urticae. Next base: position 13,150,828 of record NC_142958.1, on the reverse strand, counting down.
ATTTCCATCGAACCGAACTTTATTAATTTTTATCGCTCCAGTTTTGGTAAATGAGTAAAACTGAATTTTTTTCAGTGTTAAGTTTCGTAACGTCATACCGATATAAACAAGTAATAAATGCTTGCATGAGAAATTGTTTTTATTAATTTTTTCCATTCATGCGTCTTTTACCAGGAATAATCATTGAGTTGTTCGTAATGGAATTAAAAGCATTAACTCAATATGTTTCGAAAACTAGTTTTGATAATTCCATTCTTGGAAACATGTTGAGTTGAATTCATCGTTTTTTTTCATTCATTTAAAATCCCTTTTCTCTTTAGGGTGAGAAATTTAGTTTCCTACAAATCAGAATAGAAGATGTGAAAAGGAAGAAAAAATGAAACAATATTTTCTATCTCTTAATATTGTATTTTACATGCAGATAATCATCAGATTCATAAACATATTGAGGCTTTATTCATTTCTGATTATAACTACTTTCTTCTTCTTGGAGCAACTTTCCCTTTTTTCGCTTCTCCTTCTACTTATTGGTTTAATATACACAGTAGAACGTATTATTATTGCTTGTTATTAAGAATCAACTGGGAGGCAGAATGAATATGTAAGCATTAAATAAATACGAAATATGATAATTTTGCTCATTCAGCTTTTCCATCATTTTTCATTCAAATAACATGAGACTGGGATTGAAATGTGAGCAAAATAAGTTTACTAAATTCTTATAAATGTTGAAATGAACAAGAAAAATATGATAATAATGAGATTCATCTTGTTTCATTAGCTAATTTTGTGTATCCAAAAGTAAAGTTGGGGAAAAGTTTAAGGAATTTCACATTCCAAGCAAAAAGAAAAACGTGAAAAATGAATAAACAGGGTAATAAGTGATAGAATGAGAAGCATGATGATTGAAGGAAAAAAAGTTATGTTAAGTTGTGATCAATAAAAAATTCCAAATTATTCACTTGAAAGTGGTTACAATCGATTGAATCTATTCTCAGAATAATATTGTACCAAACCTTTGAGCCTGATTTTTGCGGATACATTGAGTTTAGCTATTAGCTATTACTCTTTGATTTTCATTTCACGTGAAGCAAAATTCCTTAGAATTGAAACTCGAAACTCTGACCGACTTGTTATACCCAAGATTAGCAGTCATAAATCGTTAGTTGATTTATGTTTAGAAACTAGAAAACTGTTTTAATTAGCAAATTCAAACCCAAATTATGTTGAGGTCTTGATTAATTCACTTGAATCAGGTCAACATTGCATTTATGAAAAACTTGAATTGGGCAGTTGATTGAAGTTGACAGAATTGAATTGAGGAGGGAAACTGTTCTTAAAGATGATTGAGTTTCTTTGACTTTTGGATGAGAATGAAAAAAGAATAATTTTCAATCTTTTTTCATTATCTTTGTATCCATCTTAAATGAACTGAGAAACTGGCTTTTCAAATGAAATGTAAAGACAAGACAAAGGAGGAGGCAAGGGAGTACAAAGTAGAGGAAAATTACAAAAGAAATATTCTATTAGCAATACTTTAGATGATAATGATGATGATGACTGGAGACACTCTTGAAATGCTTTTTACCTCATCATTTTCATCTTCTCAACTTGTATACACTCTCTTTACTGGGTGTATTCATGATGACGGAAAAAGTGTATAATCTTTTGATACAAAATTTCCACTCTATTTTTCACATTTCAAGAGTTGGGATTTCGTCGCAACGTCAAGAGCAAAGATGGAAAAGAAGGAAAAAAAAAGTTTCAAAACTCAAAACACATGAAACAAGCAAAGCCAAAAACTAGGTAAGAATATAAATTTAAAGAGCAAAGAATGGTACAGAATGCATCATTTAAAGGTAAAGTAAAAAGTGTATAAGATGAGAGAATTTGGAAAAAAAAGGCAAAAAGATAAAGATGAATAAAGTGAAAATGTCATTAATCTTGGCAAGAATTTTTCAAGACTATTATTCAGATAATGGTTCCTTATTTCTGATTTTGTAAACCCTTTACTTGTGTGCTCTTTGTTTTCCATTTTTCAACACATTTTCATCATTTCCATTTCCATTTATTACAATTTAAATTTAAAGCCTAACAAGACGAGGTCGAATGGAGCAATTGATGCTTTCAAAAGTTCAATGATAATGATGATGAAAGGTGAGTGGAACCAGAAGAGGAGGCGAACAAAAAGAATAACCTTTTTCTTTGTTTTCATTCTCTAAAAAGAAACATTTCCATTTGGCTTATTTTTAGCTGCATAGATGAGAATTGCCAATTCACATGAGAATATTGTTGTCAATCTGGAAATTACCTTTAAAAATACCTTTTCAGTTCAAATTATATTATTAAACAATTTATTGGTTATTGGAATGCACTTTACCTCGACTTGAATGCTCATTAAATCAAGATAGATTAAGAGTCTTCCATTCAAGGAATTGATATTTCAAACAATTTTCTTTTGGATAACATTAAATGCAGTCTTTACACTCCAAGCACAGGGAGTTCATCAGGGAGTGTATAACTGGGAGTTGAATTTCGATAGCTTAAAGTTGAACACTTCCAAGTTGGAAGTTAACCAAAGTTAAATAGGCCAATATTCGTGAACTAAAAGAAATGAGGAAAACTCTGAAAATCTCAAATTTGGATTGTTCAAATCGCTATTCAAATCGAAAAAAAACAACTTTCAGTCTTTTGCTCTCCAAGCAAAATTCAAAACAATATTGACTTTCGGATAAAAGTCACCTTGACTTTGAATTCTTACCAGAAATTCTGCAAGTTGATGGAACATTTTGCAATTAAAAGTTTTCACGACTTTGTCCAGCTGTGAGTTCGATTTCGTTTCGAAAGACTCCAGTAATAAGGAAAAAATGTAAATTGAAATTTTTCGAAATCTCAAATGTCTAAAAATTTTGAGTAAAAGCTTTGATTTTGATCGCTTGAATAGTTATTCACTTTTGGAAAACCACTTTCGAAATCCCGATTTTTTCCTCTTCTAAATTCAAGTTCAAAGTTACTTGAGGTTTGAATTCTTAGATGGAATTACTTCAAGTTCATGAGCAAAGATTTCGCAATTAATTAATAATTTTTACAATTTTGTTGGCCCAGAATCGTGATATTCATTCAGGAGAAACTCAATAAAGAGTAAAAAATGAGTTTCGAAATTTTCGGGTTAAAAATTTTCTTTACTCGGCAAAGTTGAACACTTTGAAATGTTATTACAAGGCAATTTAAGGAGACTTGAAGTATTAATAGGAAAAGTCAAAAAAAAAGTTGTTCAATATTAAACTCTAAATCAACTCTACCTTTTTTTCACTCTTTTGCAAATTGCTTTTTATTCATTAACAAAGTAAGATGTATTGAAGTTTAAAGTATAATAACAATGTTAACAAGATTATTGTTTCTTGTGTCACAAAAACACAAATTAACAAGTTAATTTAATCACCAAAAAGCAGAATGAAAAAAGTCTTTTTTTTGTTCGCCAAAGTTAAAGATCAAACAACTGTAAAATGTAAAAAGATTATGATGAAGTTGTTAATACAAACAAGAAGAAGAAAAGTTGAAACGAATTAACATGAGATTGATAACTTGGAGTGAAAAGAGAAGTTTTTTTCTTCTCTTCTTCTCAGGGAAATAAATTTCTTGCCTGTAATGGTGAAAGAAAAGGTAAGAAGATGAAAAAGTGAAAAGTTTACCAAGAATGAAGTTATAATTGAGAAGAGTTAAAAATGAAAATAGACTCGGCATTTTGAAGAGAAAAAAGAGTTTTCAAGATTAATCGAAAGCAAAAGGAAAATGAAAATGAAACAATAAAGAATGAAATAAAATGAAGTAAAGAATGGAATGAGATTCGAAAGGAAAAAAATGACGAATATAATTCAAAGTGATTTAATCAGTGAACAATGGAAACTCAACTGAATCCCTTGTGAAGATGTTTTACAATCAACAATCAAAGAACTAAACTTTTCACGTTTTCTTTTCTTTTTTTCACCCAATTCTTTTACTTATTCTGGTCAAATTTTCACCAGAAAACAGTCATTTCGAGTTACAATCTTTTTGTCTTTCAAAGTAGCAAATTTGTCGATTTATATTGATTTGGAGATTTGGAACTTTCCAACTTTTCGATTCTATAAGCTAAAAATTGATGCGAATTTTGATGCTTCATTGGAATACTTTTAGTGCCTTTGCCTGTGTCGATGTTGGTCAAGTGAATAATGTTTGCTGTCATTGTGTTATAGAAAATTTGGACAAAAGGTTGACCTGGAATATGGTTTGATAGACTATTGAGAATTTGAATGTTTGCATTAGTATTTGTTTGGCATTGAAATGGAATCGAGAATTGGCAGAGAATTTAATGTCACTTTTTCTCTTTTCCCTCTTTTCAGGGTATAATGTTTTTCTGGAAATGAAACTTTATTTAAACTGAATCCATTCAATTGCATTATCAAAATGTTGTGTTGAATACAAAATTGTTACTGAATGCCTTTCAAGTTTCACTTAAATGTACACACATCAAACTCAATAAACAATGAAATTTGATTTGAATTTTTTCATCCAAACTTCATCAATCATCGTTCATGGATTTAAACATTTCAACGTTAACCTTTGAATTTTCATTTTTTCGCTCAATATATTTCGAGAAAATTCAAGATCTGCAGTCTTAATCAAAAGGTGCATTTCATTGAGAAATGAATAAATTACGATTCCCAGTCGGACTTGGAAATTTCGATTAAATTCATTTCGAAAAAATTTTACAAAATTTCCAATTAAACTAAACAAAAGTTTGACATGAAAAGTTCAATTTTGAAAGTTGCTCCAAAGATGAACAAAAAAGTGAATTTCCTTCCTTTAACTTTACAATCAACTCTGACTTTTGACTAACGCTATAAATAGTAATAATCAACTTTGAATGTTAATCTATTAATAGTGATCAATTAGACGGGAAAAAGGTCGTTCCGTGAAAGGATAAACTTTGTAACCACGAAATGAGCAAACTAGAAAATGATAAAAAGAAAAGTTTTTTTTCAACTTTCATGTCAAAGAAACAAATTGACTGGCATTTTATTGCTCTTTGTTTCTGTTTCAATTTTTTGTCTTCACTCCCAGGGAAGAGATAGACTTTTGTCCAGATAAAAATGTTGATTGAGTGCAAAACTAAACTCGCCCAAATCTGAATCGGTTATCATGTAAGCTTTACTTTGCTCATTGGTCAAAATTTCCAGAGCAAACGAATTCCACCTTTTTGTTCCAAATATTATTTTTTATAAGCTTTACCATTTGACAAATGGTCACAAAGATTAAATCCATTTATAAAAGATTAGAGTTAAAAAGCCATAAAACATTTAAAGGTCAATTTAATCCTTTCTTTGGGTTTAACAATTTTCGTTATTAGTCAAGATTAGCCTCAGAAACCAAATAGCATGGAAAAGTTGAAAATCTTTAACAACAAAAATCCAAATTCACAAGCCAAAGTTGAGACTCGAAATTGCATTCGAAAAGAAATTGAAAGAATCATTGTGAAAAATCGAAAAGATTATTTTCTTTAAGCCCGAATCGACCTTTTTCTAATGTGCAAAACACAATTAAAGATTGCGTTTATCAAGCTCATTCAATTATCGAAGATAATCTTGTTATGATGAATGCTGATTAATTTCATTATGATAATTAGAAGCAATAATAATCAAATAACTTCTCATTGCGTGTAATAAACACCTTATTAACCAGCTTATGGCCAGTTTATTGATTGGTGAATCGATTATCTTTCATCTTTTGCTTTCCATTGCTATTGCTTGTTTCCTTTTTCCGTCTTTTCTGTTTCTACTTTTTTCTTCTTCTTCTTCTGTTAAATTAAACCGAGAGAAGCAAAAAATACTTTTAGTTCTGTAAATGATATAAATGATTGACGATGATGATATTGATGCTGGCATGGTAAAGAACGACAATGAGTTTCTTTTTTTGCTCAACAGAGTGAAACGCAGCACTGAGCAAGAATGAAAACAGATGAAACTTGTCACAATTTTGTCCTTTTTTCCCTCTATTTAGCTCTTCTTTTGTGGTTTTGGTTTGCAGTAAACTGGTTAACAATGAGTCGAGATGCTTTGATATGCTGGTTTGGAGTAAAAATTTGCAATTTAATTTCGTTCTTTTTTCTTCTTCTTCTTCTTCTTTTTTTGCCCTCCTGTGCTGCTGTTACATCTTGTCGCTCATTGTTGCTCTAAATGGATTTGTGGAATGTTGATCAAGCTTTTGGGTTAAACTGGAAAGAGGTGGAGGCTGCAACTCTTTGTACTCGTACTCTTTGTGGATAAACATTTGGCTGTTAATGTTTGCTGCCTTTCAATTACATCTTGCACTGGATCATCATCATTAGATAAGCCAAGAATTGAATCCAGTTTTGCCTGTAAGCCTTTCAAGATATTAAATGTACAGGGAAAGAGGCTGTTGATTGGATTCATCTTGTACATTGTACTTTGCTCTTGTATAATTAAGCTTGCTGTAAGTCATAAGTTGTAATTTATTGCAACATTCATTTTACATGCTGATACAAGTTTCTATCTTTAGGCTGAGGTGATGATTAATTGAACAACCGTAAGGCGGTGTCAATAAAGGTGTTTACCCAAGCATCTATTAAAGGTGCAGCTTGAGGTGATTAACCAAAAACTTCTTGGATTACGTTCGAGTCTCTTAATCAAAGTAATTAGGGAAACACGAAACAGCAATAGCTATCGAGTAAATGGTAATATTTTGAAGCACAAAAATTACATTAAAAATGTTGGCTCAAGACTTTTCGCTGGAAATTATTGTCATATTAAGAATATCGAGAAAATCGAAAAATTGTTTTTTGTTGTTTTCCTTGCGAATGACGTTTCAACGACTGGTGAGGTGAAAAGAATGCAAATTGAGATTCTAATGTATTTTGCTTTTATTTAGTTGAACAAATTAACTCAAATGGATTGTCTTTGCATTTTGATTTGTAAATGAGCTGATCAAGTTGTACCATTATGTATTCCCAGAGTGTGAATCTCATTTCAAGTTTCATTCAATCCCATGTAATGAATTGAAAAAGCTTGTCTTGATAATTAACTTTTTTTGTGTCTCATCATTGATTAAACAAGCGCAACTGTATTGATTGATCTTGAAGAGGAAAGGGAAGGAATGAAAGGTGGAAAAGAGAGACTCAACAAAAATCAAAAGATAATAAGACCACAATTAGCTTCAATCTAAAGCTGATTACATGGTTCATATAATATTTACTAGTTTAATGTTAACAACATTTTCCTCATCAACCAAATAATATTAAATGTATTTAACAACAATTGCCACTTTAAGCCTTTTCCACTCACCCAATGCAACACTTGCCTAACACAAAATGTACCCTTTCTGTTGCCTACAGGCGTAAAGCTAAGAGCCTCTCACTTGCAACATCATTTTTGTCAAGATTCACCTTCGAGCCTATTTCCAATTGAACAATACTTGACTTGATTTCAATGTCAAAAACCAAGGCAAGGCCGATCCTAAACACAACCAAAAGCATGAAAACATGAAAAGCAAAAGTTGACCGAAACTCGAAAAACGAAAAACAGAAAAAAGATTATTGTAAATGTTAGGATTCGAAATAATGAACAAAGTTACTTTTCGACCGGTAAAGGGTTGAAGGGAAAAAACAAAATTGATGCTTCAACTTGAGACTCGAATGCAGAATGTGATAGTTTTGTGTAAAGTATGAATTATTCTGTAAATCATTAATTTTCTGTTGAATCACATTTTTCTCTCTCTCTCTTGTCCTTTCCTCTTTAATCAATAAAATATGATTGCCAAACAGAGGATTCTTATTGAAACACATTGACCAAAAAAGCAAAGTTTGGACACAAAAGGCTAATTGAGGCGAGTCATGCAAAAATCAAATAAACGGTCCAGTGAAAGTTGAATGGCACAAGAAGCTTGAATGTGCAGCTAGCTGAACCCAAAATTATAAATGGTTGTAATCAGTGGAATGGGAATGAAATTAATTTCATCTGATGTAATAATAATGAAAAGAATTTTCTTCTTTCACTTTCAATGACAATTGTATCCAACTTTTGGTCCAATACAAACAGATTCAGTCATAAATAATTGGCTGATAAAAGGTAAGAAAAGGTTTAATAATGAAAGTTTGTTGATTAACGGCTCATGAGCTGCAAGTTGTTGACTCGCTTTGACCCATTGAAAGAATCAGCAACAACTGAAAAGTGCAAATAGTTTGCTGATGGCTTGGAAAAGAGAGAAAAAAGAAGAAAAAATAATTTCTCTTTTCACCATCTTATGAAAGTAATCAAAACAATCATAACTTTTCTATCATTTCTTTTCAGTCAGTCAGCCAGGCCAGAAGTTACCTTTGAGTTTCCAGGGAAGAGGTTAAGGCTGAGGAAACATCATAATCAAGCTAATTTGTACCTTGTTTTTTTGTGTGTGTTTGATCTTTGACCATTGAGAGGTCAATAATTTTTTACTTTATTGCCATTAACCAAAAAGATTTATTTATGTTTTGTTGTTGGCAGAGAGAAAAAAAAAGAAATGAATGAGGCGATATTTTTATCTGAAGGTTGGGTTAACCAGAATTTAGACAGAAACCAGGGAAGGAAGGAAATGAAAAAAATAACAAATCATTATCACTAGGTGATAATAGATTTGGTGGGAATGAATGTCTGCCTGGAATTCATTCAAGCTCAACTAAATTTCATTAAATTGAAATAAACTTTAGTGACACCATTAAGATTAAAACAAACTTTGTTTCCAATTGTCTTTGAAATGCCAGATAACCAGATAAATCTTGAATTTTTATTGAATTTCTAGCAACAAAATGGTTCTTTTATTTCCATTCGATAAAAAATCTTTCACTTGCTAATTAGGAATTCATTTTTTTATCAATTACGTTAGTAAACTCGTCATGATCGGCAAAGCTAAATGACTATCTTTAATGCAATATGCATTAGATTAAAAGGTGAAGTCATTATTGTAAAAGTTCAAGCTACTTTGTATCTTATTAATGAATAACAGAATGACCCAATGATGCATCCAAGTCATGAATCTAACCTCTTAGTCAAATCTCTTAGATAAGCTCAAGTTGAGCCGGCAAAGTATGCTCATTAGAGTTGGCTAAAAACCTTTTTGCTGATGAGCTAAAAGTTTACTCTCACTCGAACATAAATGTTAGAATCAACTTTTTTGTCACAACTTCACTAAACTCAAAACAGAATAAAATAGTTTTTCATGAAAATAAGGAATCTATGTTGAAGAAAAGCGAAGAATGAATTTTCCAAAAAGCAGTTCATTGAAATCCAAAGAACCAAAGGATTGAACCAAATGTGGAGTAAAACAGTTTGAATAGCCATAAATAATATTAATAATTGTTAATAACTCAATTTTCTAATATTTATGTAACAACCAACTAAACTTTTTCCACCACAAAATTATTTAACCCAGTTGAGTTAAGTCGATTAGCATCAATATAATCTCGAGTAATTCAATTTATCGCCTTTAACTGGACACTTCAAACGTTTTACCTTTCCTTTCACACTAACCTTTTTTTCAATTCTACTTTCTTGTAATATTTACTTTCATTACTTTTTCTCTAGCTTTTACACTTTCATTCTCATTCAGCTGAAACTCTTTTAATGAATAAACGGTGAAAAATGGTAACCAATCGATACTAATTATGCTCCAAGGCATTTCCAAAGTGAATCGACTAATTGGCTTAAAAAGGTTGCTCCAATAACTCAGTTAGAGTGGAAAAAGGCAATGAAGAAGAAAAAATGATCAGAAAAAGTAAAAAGTTGATCATCTTTGGCTAATAACAGTGAACCTTTTGAAAGCAAGAGCAACATTAAAACAGATTAAATGCAGAGCCATGATACCAAATGAAAATGATGAGAGCTCGAGTTGAAAGTGAAAAGCAAATTAAAGAGTAAAATGGTAAATTTTGTATTGAATGAAACTTGAGGCTATTCATTAAAATTGATAAAAGTTTGTGAATAAACATTGTTCATTATTACACTCGAGTTTAATTCAGTGAAACCTTGTTTCCAAACCCAAAGTTAAAAATTAGTCAAAGAGAAATGTTGAAATGTTGCTCGAATCGATTCATTTGTTCATTTAACTTTAAATCATTTAGACACTTGCTCTCAATTGATGCCACGAAAGTCATCAAAATGTTGTCATTGAAACGAAAAGACAAAAAAAGGAACAAAATGTTTTAAAGCAAAAGAATATCGATTTTCTATTCCTAATTTTCTTCATCATTTGATTGTCAAATATAAAGACTTTTGCTCGTTAATCATTTGGAAAAGTTTCAAATTAATCGTTTGATTGCAATTTGTCTGGAAAAGGATCAATAAGAGGCGAAAAAAATGTCTCTATTAAATCGACTTACCTATTACTTCTAATTTGGTTACAAAGTTTTTTGTTCTCGACTTTCGATAGTCGACTCGACACCGATAGTCACCGGCATCATCTTCGTAAACTGGACTTATCCTTAGAACAGGAGGTTTCAGTTTTACATCGAAAAATAATCTCTTTTTATACGCATTTGGAATTGAATGTTTCGATTCACTGAGTGGACTGTTGCGAGCGTCGACTGAATAAATTGGTAAACCGCTTCCACTGTTTTCCTTGTACCACAAAACTAGAGAAATGAGTTCTTCGCCCCAAATTGACGTGTTACAGGGAAGACCTATTGATGTTCCGGCTGCAGCTGTGTACTCACTGTAACCTGTTTTGGTGAGAGAAAAAATTGAATTTAATTTTTGTTCTCTTCTTTTCATTGAGAATCAAATGAGAAAAATGGTTGGAATGAAGCTCATTCATTGGATTATTCAATGGACAGGATTCAATATTTGTTCATCTTGTCAATTCTGTTGATGATTTAAAGTTGTGATTAAACAAATTCTTGTTTATAAATGCAATTCTAAAGGCACAATGTCTAGTCAATTCAAAATTTATTCTTGTTCTGTTTACTTTGATTATTGAATGAGAAAAGGTGAATAGTTTTGGACTGACAGGGAGTGATAAGGCAAAATGAAAATGACAATGATAATGGTGATAAAAGAGTGATGAGAGAAAATGATTAAAGAACAAAAGGAATAAAAGTTTGGTAAAAGTCGAGTTGGACTCATCAATAAAAATGATTAAATAGTTTGCAATTATTCCAAATTGGAATTGGGTTAAATGATGAATGAAAAAGAGATAACATTGAGGTAGAAGGAAGGAAATTAAATGGTTGACGAATTGAAAGAAAGTGGTTCATCTCTAGTTGAATCTCAATGAATTATATTATTAAAATTATGGCTCATATTATGGTGATTGTATTGATTCAATTATTTTGATTAAAGTAAAGGTTGACATAAATTTGTCGATAAACTTTTATTCATTGGAACCGGTTACTGACAATGTTGAACCAGGAATGTCGGTCTATTGCACATAACAGTTGAACCTCCAGAGTCTTTTGTGTCAAGAGGCACGCGATAAAGTATTGACAATTGGCGAGACCAAAAGTGAGGGGCAAAGAGTCAGAAAGGGAAACGAGGGAAAAGAGGAAGGAGAAGAAGAAGAAGAGGAAATTGGTTTACAACTGGCATAGTCGACTGGGAGTGATAAGGAGGGTCAGGAAGTGGCCACTACACCTAGAATGGTAGCCAAATGAGACTAACTGCAATGGACTTGAATTGCATGAGAGTTGCTAATACACTTAATGCACACTTTACTTTGATTTTTTGGCAAATCACGAGTAACAAGCACTATTGCATTTACTGTTATTAAAACAGCTTTTTATTAAAGTGGTTCCTGGAATAGAGCCGAGTTGACTTATTTTGCCTTATTCTTGCAACATTTTTTTTCCTTCTCATTCCAATAATTTAGCAAAAAATTTATTCTTCTTGGTCGACCTCAATAACAATAACAATTCAATATCATCATTAATACCAAACAGTTGGACTTTTAGTTCATTTTTGTCCTCCTTCATCAAATGTCTTTTGTTGCAAATTTATTGCCATCAATAGTTTTGACCTTTTGATTTGGGGAAAGCTCAATGGTTGCATCGATGCATTACTTTAATTATAAGACAGTTTCATGTTTCAGTCTCAAACCAAAAGATCTAAATAGCGCTGGAAAAACACTATTTAAGCTCAAAAAGGAAACAAGTTGCTGCAGAAATTCAACTCTCGTTTTTACGAAGGAAATGTTGATTGAAAATAGTCGACTAAAACTTGATAAACCATTCGAGCTCATGCATCAAGTTCATCAGTGTAACAGAAAATTTTTATTCGAATATAAAGTAACTTAAAAATCGAAAGAACGCAAACAAGCTCATTTTAGATCATCTTTATATTGAAGTGACATGTTGAAAAGATTTTATAATGTTAGGTTATTATCAATATCTTTAGTTTCATTTCGAGTTGCTAAAACTTTTGCATTTTTCATTCTCAGAGGCAAAGTTGTGACGACTCTTTGGGCTATTACTACACATTATGCATCCAAAACTAAACATTGAACTTGTTAATAGAAACAATATTTCACTTTGGAAATAGATTGAAAACATTCTCTTTATTAGTCAAATTTCCTTTGGCTATTTGAGCTGAAACATGTTGATCGACTTTGATCATTCCAAGTGTTAAGAGCAAATGTCTTTTCACTCTTTGACCAAATCTGTTGCGTTGTGCAAAATAATTGAACAAACGACTCGACAATCAGTCAATAGCATGCATCAAATGTCAATAAATTTGTTTACTTTCAAATGAAAAAAAGAATAAAATTTTCAAAAACTACAGTAAAAAGTTTCTCAGTTTCAGAACAAGAAATTTGCCATTGAAATATTGCAACATTAAATTATAATAATGTTATTACTCGAGTATTTTTTATATTCAAGCAAAGAGAAGAGTGGAAAAAACAAAAAGAAATGAAAAATAATTCAATCAATGGACAGAAACTGAAAGGTACAAAGAGAGACAGAAAAAATAATGCAAAATGTTATTAGTTTTTTTTTGTATTTCGAAAAAGAATAATATCATTTCATTAAAATAATGTTCATTCATTCAGCATTTTTTTCCTTTACTTTTTTCCCACTTCTTCATCAAATTACCAATACATTTTTGAATATTAAAAGACTTATATTAATAGAGTTTTTTAATTTTTCGCTTGACAAAATTTCGATCTAATTTGTTGTTGCAATTTTACTTTTTTCAACCGAGTTTCACCTGTAATTACTGTTGAAACCTTTTCTATGTTTCAGCTCAAATAACAAAATATCAATCATTTTCAATGGTTCAAATAAATTTGAACTTCAAGATTAAATGTTTTGAAAAATTTAAAACAAACAAAGTCAATAAACATGAAACCGTATCAAACTGAAAAAGATACATTTCTGCTGAACAAAAGTTTCCAAGTCTCAACCTCTTCGAACCTTCATTTCAAACATTTCAAGGAAAAGATTTACAATTTCTAAATGAAAACATTGTTGATATCGAGAGTGGGAATCTTGGTTAACCTTTGATGGAAAAATCTGTGCAATAAATTGAAATGTTTCATGTAAATGTTGCAAAATTTTGTTCCTTTTATGTTTCAATGTTGCTCCATATTGCATTATGCATACAACTTGAATTAATTTAATTTTTAGGGAAATCGAGTTTTTCTTTCATTAAAAACTTTTACTTTGACAATTGTTCACTTTATTTATTGCAACAATAAAACCAAATCTAATTCAGTGTTACACCCTGATTTGGGCTTAGATTGTGATTCACTTGTGAGGTTGGGATTGGATTTTAATAGTTATTTGTTTCTAACTCCAGACAGAAATGAATATAAACTTTTGCACACTTTTTGACCTTATTTTAAATCTTTTATCAATTTGCAATTTAAGTGATCATTTGGTTGCATTTCTTTTCCTGTTGACTGGTAAATCAATGTACCATTGAATGGAAACCATGCAATATTGGAATAGACAATGGAAATGAATATCAAGACAAACAATAAACAGATACAAATGAAGCTGATCAAATGAATAAAGGCATGTAATTGGGCATTACTCTGATATCGTGAAATTCATTTTCTTTTTTCTCGTTTTCCATGTCGAAATTTCTTTAGTTTTAGAGTCTTTCTGTTGTTCCAAATTGCTATGTGAATTTATGATGAAATTGTAAGAGTTTTAGGCAACAGAAAAATGATGGATAAATAAGATTGTTCCAACATATTCTCTATCTTGTTGACTCATCTTGTTTGATGTTATCATAAATGTTTCAATGTTAATCCATTTGTTATAGTAAATGTTTATGTACAGAAACAGAATGAACAATGTACAGAAAACAAATGAATTGACATTTTTTCTTTGCTCCACTCGATGTTTACACTCTTCAGAAAATTGTTTACTTTTGAATGTTTAACTTCTCATTGGTTAAAAATCAGATTAATTCATGAATAATCTTCAAGAAAATTGACCGAAACTGTAAATATTAGATAAAGAAGGAAAAGTCACTCTTGTTGTTACACTTGTGTAGCACTTGTCCAACAGGTTCACGTGCACTAGTGGCCCTTACGAGATGAACTTCGATGTTTAATCTAACTTTTATATGTTACGCTTCAAGTAAAATATTGTCAGTAATTTTCATGAAGTTGAAAAACATTGCATGCGATTATTGGTGTATATTTTCTCTATTTGTGGGAAAAGAAAACGAAACATTATTCAATACATGGCAATTGATTAATTGATTCAAAATGAATACAACGTTTGTTTATAAGAGATTATTATTCACAAAGCGTTTCATTCATTTGTCCTAATCAGATTCATTGTTTCACCCTTTCCTTTCCTTCTTTAACTTTATCGCTTCATTTCAAGCACAAAAGAGAAGCAGAAAATGTTCACCATGCATGAACAGGTATCATGCATAATCATACTGAGGAGAGAAAAAAGGAAACAAGAGAAAAGGTAAATAAACGAGGCAGAATTTCCGATGTTATCGAACAGAAAGTTGAATTGGCGCAATATATTCATTAAATAAGAAGAAAAAAGTTCACCTTCGCAATTAACAAAAATTAAAATGGATAATTAAAATGGAATCAATTTGCACAATTTTTCTTATGACTGACAAATGTGAGAATGAAAAGCAAAAAGTGCACAAAATCATAAGATTCTAAGAATTACAACTCACTTTTGTCACACACCAAAACTCAACATTAACCTATTATTTCCCGAGAAATATCAATCGAGCGAGAAAAGGTTGACCCAAAAAATTGAAAAATCTTTCGATTAACCTTTAGCATTTCAAAACTACTGAACCATGTAAATCCATTCAAATATCTAAAGTTGCATCCATTTCAATTTTTAATCTTGATAAAATGTCAAGTGCCTAATTCTTCTTGAATTCGATTGACTTCAATGAAAGAATAACATTGGTATATCATGCTCATACCGAGTTGCAGTTCCAGAGACCTTGGGCGCAATATTTGCATGGATATCCGAGTTCGACCTCTTCAGTCATCCATGGGCGGATTAGATAGCTGTGCTGGGGTTTCTTATTTTTTTCCCTGTTTGTGATCATAACTCACTAACGGTTAATGCTACAGACCTCAGATTCAAACAATGAGCTTGCGAAGATTGAAGAAGCGGAACTTCTAACCCTCAAGGTCATCGGAGATCACTCCATTATTGACCTCTAAATTACATTTGAAGGTCGATTTCTAAAAGCAAAAACTTTATCAAATTGGTTGATGCTTGTTACATACTCTTGACCCAAACTGTAGGAAAGAGAATCGGCATTTTCTCAAAACCAGTCAATCAACTAAACGGTATGAAATCAGTCATATCTTTTGACCATCATGAGTTATGCGATTCCCGTATAGATTTTGATTCACCGGAGAACCAACCAAGTATATTTAGCATCATGTGGTAGTCTACATTGCAGTTTGAAAATTTAATTATGTAATCGATATCAAGCTTTGACGAATCGCCTATTTTGAATATTTTTGTGATTCCGTATGACGGTATGAGGCAAAATGTATAAAAATTGTATTTACCATCAAAAGGTAACATACTATAAAAAAGGGAATATAAATGTAATAGATAAACTTAAATTGAAGCGATCCATACCAAATTTTTAGACTTTTATCACAAAGATACCTCCAGATGCTTGATTCTGTTTGATATTTACTCATTACGGTGCAGCTTTTATCATTATAAAATATTGTTGTTTATTGTCTAAATGGGAAGAGTTAATTTAATCTTTTGTAATCATATTTTGCATTCCGATCAAAATCAATGTTTTTCTCGTATTTTAGCAAAAAAATTCATTCCAAAATACAATGATTAAAATATTCTTTATTATTTGCATTATGCTAATAAGATTAGTTTAGCGTATTAATCATCTTGGGACATGAAAGACATTAGAAACTTACACAGGTTGACACAACAAGAAGAAGGAAAAAAAGTTCCAACCATTGCATTCGATTTCATTGAGAGAGCATCGAATTACATCAATTTTGACTCTTCAAGCTGTGTTTTAATGAGCACAGCCAATGAACACAAGTATTGCAAAAATGAAGAGAAAACTCGACTAAATAAAAGTCAATCGGAATTTGTACAGAAGAAGGAAGTTTCACGTCCCATGAATCAAAAGATTGAGAGTGTAAGCAGAATATTGAAAAATGGGAAAACCCGAAACTTGGATCGAAAAAAACTCGAAGATGAATCAAAATACATTTTGTCATTTCGTTTGACCAACTTGCTCATTTAATTTACTTTGAAAAATAAACAGAATTTGATGAGTTTCCTTCGGAAAAGTGCTGAAACTTCATTTTTCGTAAAAAGACAAGAAGTAAAAAATGAAAGTCAACATTGGAAACCAACATTTCCCTGTTTACTTCGAAAAGCGACTTTTACTCTTTACTCTTATTCGTCATGCCAGTGTTAACAGTAAAATTATCATTTGATGATGATCATCATTTTCAACTCGATTGAACTCTATTCTTTCCTCTTCATCATTTAATCATTTTGTCACCAAAATCCATTCATTTTGCTGTGAAAATTAAAAAACTGAAGTGAAAAGTTTGAATCCAAAACAGCGAACAAAAGGCAACGAAGAAAAGCGTAAAAATATTGTTGACCTTTTCTCTAGTGGCTTGAGTAATGGTCCACTCTTTTTCACTTGATCATCATTCTGTTCACCATAAGCATCATCATATCATCATTATCAAATAATAACATTTCGACTCTTTGCTCTTTTCCTTTTTAATCAAACATTTTGTCTGGTAAACTCCTTTTATCATCATTTTTTTAAATCTCAAGGTTTACTTGTCGAGACTTGAATTTTTGCCGAACTCGATTCAAGTATAATCATTTCACTCTTGTTTTTCCGTTCTTGTTCATTGCAACTGGCGATAGTCTTTAAACTTTACAATCATTTAGCATCATCAACCATATAACTTGAAAAAAAGAGTTGACTCTTTTTCTTTCCTCAATCGTATAATAGAATCATTTCGTTCTTTTTATATTCATTTTGGCCCTTCTTTTGCTCGTTTTGTTTGTTGACTAGTGAGAAGCAGAAAAGTAATATCATTGAAGAGAAACAACTTGAATTGATAGTTTATCATTTCAAATATTATAATAATCTTTACTCAAGATAATACTTGAGCTTATTCAATCTCAACTTTTTCACTTTCTCAATGCTCTTTATTGCCGATCAACTTAAATGGTCTCAAAAATGGAATGACCTTGAATGATCTTGATCGATCGGAATCGAAATTCTTCAAAACTCAAAAGCTCATGGTTCAAGTCTGAGGTCTGTGCTATCAACCGTTCGAGAGTTATCACTGCAAACAGGCGCACAAGACAAAAAACACCAACTATAATTGAAAAATGAAAGTGACTTTTTTTCGCTTCCATCTCTTATTTTATACCAACAATCAACTTGACCTCAAATCTAACCTGGTTAATAAGTTTTACGATTCATAATTTTTTCTGTCTTTCCTCTCGATTCAATATTACTTTTCACTTGAAATTACTTTTGGCTTTGCTTTGCGTTCACTTTAGTTGATGAAAATTTATCACTATGATTAATGCTATTAGCATTTGATTAATGAGCTCTGATTGTGAGGTAAAATGTTTTCCAACAGAAAAGTTGAAGATAAATCTTTGCTTGCACTCATTGGCCTGAGTTAATTTGTATAAATTAAATTGATTAATCATATTGACTTTGCTAACTGATTTGAATAACAATTGCATTTCGCCTTCTTTTCCAACTACTTTTTCCTATTCCAATTGGAAACCTTTTTTGTTTATTTTTTCCTTCTTCTCTGTTAACTTTCAATTCGCGACTCATCGTCTCGTTTCACCATTCAATTCTTATTGTTCATTTGAGACACTGCTTATAATCTCATTTTCATTGCAAATAATCAGCTTAGTTGTTATCCAAAACTATCTGTTTCAAGTTGCCTTTGCTTCTCCTCTGGACAGTTACTCCATTCATCTCAACTAACCTGTCTTTTTTATCTTTCAACCGTTAGTCTTTTTCCATTGTTCCCTAGACTTTTGACCATTGACCAAGGATGTGACTAGACTGTAACCAGTTACAATTAATGACTTTTTCATTTCAATAGTTTTAACTGGCAAATGATCCATTGGCTTCTAATGTGCAAATCAAGAGCAACAAATAAAACAAACAAGCAAAAGGTTCAACTAATTTGCACATTCAACTTTTCATTTGTAACACAACAATTTACACTCATTTTACTCGAGTTAGCAACTCATCAACTTTTATTTCAAATTCATCGATAAAATGAAACTTCGAAACAATTTCAAACCGATTTTTCCCTAATCTCTCAAAATGATGAGAAACTTTTCTTTGAATAAAAATCTGAGTCAACGATTCATCAACATGAATTGACTCTATCTTGGACCTGGATCTGGACACTTATCACAAAGAATTGACTGAAAATCTGAATTCGATAATGAAGGACGATTTTTCCTGAAATTTTCAAATTCCAAGACTTTTCCAATTTTGAATTTTCTGAAGAAAAAAGTCGATCCAGAAAATCAAAGCGGAAATTCTCAAGATGATAAATTTCGACGAAATGTTCGCGCTTGAGCATTTAGTAATTTCCAAACTTTTTCATTTCCGAGAAATTCGATGAATTGCAATCACTTTTTGTAAAGAAATGTGATTGGTAAAGTTGACTTATTAATCCATCATGTATCTATTGGTTTAATGTACTTTTTTAGATTCTCTGATAAATTCAGCTAAATCATCTCATGAGAAATGATATGATGAAAGATGTACCACAGTAACAGAACTTTGTTTCTATTTTTTCTTCTCTTTTTTTTCATTTGCTTCTTTTTGGTTCATCATTTCTTGCTTTTCTTTCCTTTTCTTTCCTCTGATTCTTTGCATTTCTCAGCTGATGTTTCAATGTGAATGTCCCATTTCAATTCCCATTAGAGATGAGTAAGAAGGAAAACTGATGATGATGGAAAGATGTAGGCAGGATGAAAAGGATGATGAAAATGTGTAACATATAGTTTCATTGTTTGGGTCCGAAAGCTCAAGGTTCATCAGATATCATGAAACATGTTACGCATCAATTTTTGTTTCCATCTTACTCAGCTCTACTTAGCATAAACACCATTTACTGTTTTCTGTTTACAAGAAGTTGATATAAAGAAGAAGTTTGAAGAGTGAAGAGCGAAGAGAAGAAGAAGAAGAGAAAAAAACGTGAAAATATATTCACAGTTGGGATAACTTTACTTTCTACTCCAAGTATTTACTATTCATTTTTTTTCTCCCATTTTCTGTTTGAAAAACAATTTCCATCAACATCAACATCATCATCAACATCATTATCATTATAGACATTATTATACAACAAATAAAGTGATTCTTTGGTTGTTCATTGAAGAAGGAAAATGGCTGTACAATCTTTTCCTCTGTTTATTGTCAAGAATCAGGTTACCTCAACAGTACATCAATATCAATTGAGCCTTTTCATCTTGTCACCCAGTAGCCAGTATTGGAAGAGCACAAAAAAAAAGAGTTTGAAAACCAGTCAAAGTACAAGAAGTAATGAGAATCAAAATCTCAATCAGGTTTTACCAATTTTTTGTCTTCGTCTTGACTTGGCTTTTTTTTGTTAGTCAACTTGAAGCAAACTGATGAGCCAAAGAGACAGGCTTAACCAAAGGGAAACAACAGCCTCATCAGCATTAACAAGAGTCAATGTTGAACCTCTTCTTTGTAATGTTACCATCTTAAATCATCTTCTAGTTGAAAGTATATATTATGATATAACCTGAGACTTGATTCGTGATCGGAAAACTTGAATAGTCATGGAACAAAGTTGGAATGGGATAAAAAAGAGTAAAACTACTTTTCCCTTTTCACTTGTCATTATAATGACCAATGGATGATGATGATTTTGATGATGATGATGAATAAAGAAAAGGCAAAGAATTGCAAGTTACTGTTGTTGCCATTGTTGTTGTTGTTGATGATGACCATGAGGATGAAGAAGAACATGAGGAAAAAAAAGAAAAATGTTAGCTACACCTTGAGGTATTGAAGAGAAAGAATGGCTTTGAAAAACCATTTTCTCTTTCAACCCAAATCCAATATAAGATGCATTATATTAGATTAAGTAGTTTCCAAATTCTTGTTCTTCTCTTTTCTCTCTACCTTCATGGTCCAACATTATTCCCAGCAATCAATCTAATATTGTTACCATTCGTTTTTCCAACTCTGTTACAGCGAAAACATCAGCTTCTAAAATTTATCAGATAACACGCTAATCAGAATGAAAAGGAAAACTTCAAAACTGATTGCCAAAAAAATTTCGCCAACGAATAAACAAAAAATCGAAAAACAGAACTTTTCATTCTTCGAATTGCAAATCTTGACGAAACAAAACTTTTGATCCATTTCAGAAAACTGAAGAAACTTTTGTTTTCGATTAGAATTTCAAATCTCAAATGAATCCGCTGAAGATGATAATTGTGTGGTTATTAGTTTATGTATTATCGCTGTAAGTTGAGAACAACATTCTCATTATATGAATAATAATCACCTGTAACAGGACCATTATCACGCTCATTATGCTAACCTTATCAGATTTCACTTTTCAGGGAAAAGAGAAGAAGAGATTCACTTAAATTCATGCTTAAATACGAACATTTCGAAAAAACGTCAACTTTGTCTCAACATTTCCGTTTTTTCATGAAAATGTGGAAATTCCATCAACATTTCATGATCAATATTTACAACATTTTCCTTCTGAACAGGGTTAAAAGTTTATCTTTATTGTAAATCTCATCCTTAAATATTGTCTACAACATTGTCCCTTGTTGAACAGTTTATCTTGAAAGAGTATCAAGTTGAGTTGTCATTAAGGCGGTGTGGAAAAAATTCAGTGATGAAAAAAAAGAAGAGTAAATCTGTCATGATTTGAACACTTTGTTTTCTTGTGTATCATTATTCATCACGGTTAACATGTAGGATGAGGATGAGGTGGGCAACTTGAAATTGTTTTCAAAAGTTTTAAATTGAACAGGCAATTAATCAAGTAAAACAATTAAGACTTTTGTTTACATTGAAAGTTGTTAGGTAAAAGTGTTGAAGTTTAAGGTTACAGGAAGAGTTTTTTTTGCTTGCTCAAAGTGTCTTGATGAGCTTGCATATTGAAACATCTTATTAATATCCTAAAGTGCTTGTAATTGTTCAACACATGTTTTGCCTGTTAATGTCACAGTTTTGGATTAACCTTAACTGTGACATTAGAGATAAATACAAAAGTACATTAAATAAGATCATTACAAGTAAGGTTACTGTAATAATGTGAGGAAACGTGAGAAGAAGAAAACAATTTTCGACATTTGATCAACTTCCATCGCCTATTATCTGAAGTAAATTTTGATGTTGACTTAATGATCATTGAATTGTCATTAATTATTATTCAATTCAGTTTTACATTTAAAGACAAGATTCTAATACTTAACAATTAGCAAACATCTCGATTAGATGTACAACAATAATCAGGATCTTATAATCCTCAACACGCCCTCTTG
Organism: Tetranychus urticae; assembly: GCF_039701765.1. NCBI lineage: Eukaryota > Metazoa > Arthropoda > Arachnida > Trombidiformes > Tetranychidae > Tetranychus > Tetranychus urticae. The sequence continues at coordinate 13,128,762 of NC_142958.1, read as the reverse complement.
TTGTCCATCTAATTGAACTCATATGATATTAATTTAACCAAAGAGCTGAACTTTGGTCCAGGTAAAGGTTTAGTCATGATGTCAGCTCTATTCTTATCAGTTTGAACATATTCCAACTTGATTAAACCATTTTCAATATTTTCTCTAATGAAATGATGTCTGATATCTATGTGTTTAGTCCTTGAATGAAATATTGGGTTCTTAGCGAGTTTGATCGCTCCTTGGTTATCACAATTGATCTTGATTGGTAATTTTGGTTCATAACCTAATTCTTTTAACAAAGATTTGAGCCAAATAGCTTCTTTTGCTGCTTCAGTCTCAGCCATATATTCAGCTTCTGTTGATGATAAAGCAACTGTTTGTTGTTTCTTTGCTACCCATGAAATTAAACTCTTATTTAGGTAAAATAGATAACCTGTTGCTGACCGCTTATCTTCAAAGTTACCTCCCCAATCAGCGTCAACAAAACCTTCAAGAAAAATTTCTTGCTTCTCATCATTTTGTAACAAGATACCAAAGTTTGCAGTACCTTTGAGATAGCGTAAAACTCTCTTCGCTGCAACATAATGGTTGTTTGATGGAGCAGAGCTAAATTGAGAAAGAATACAAGTAATAATAGCTAAATCGGGTCTCGTACAGGTAACCAAATAATGCAATGAGCCGACAAGCTGTTGATACTTCATTTTCAATGTTGAATCCAATTCACACTGCTCTTTGACTAATTTGACATTTGAATCAATAGGAGTCTTAACACTCTTACTGTTACTCATTCCAAATTTTTCAAGTAGTTCAGAAATATATTTTGATTGATTCAAACCAATAGAATTGTCAGCTTCATTATAAACAATATTAATACCAAGAAAATAGTTGAAGGTTTTCATTACCTTTGTTTCATATTTCAAACCAATATCAACTATGAATTTATCGATGAACTCAATGTTTGTTGATGCAATAACGAGATCATCAACATAGAGTACAATAAAAGTTTTACCATCATCTTCATTACGATAATATATGCACGTATCTGATTTACAACGTTTAAAACCAAGATTCAATATGAATTGATTAATTTCTTTGTTCCAAGAATGGGAAGCTTGTTTCAAACCATAAATACTCTTGAGTAATTTACAAACTCTTCCTGTTTTATCATCGAAACCTTGTGGTTGGTTCATGTAAAGATCTTCATCAATAGTTCCATTGAGAAATGCTGTTTTTATGTCAATTTGTTTGACTTTCATCTTCTCAATCATCGCAATTTTGAGTACTGTTCTTATCGAAGTCATCTTAGACACAGGAGCAAATGTCTCATGATAGTCAATATGTGGATTTTGTGAATAACCTTTAGCTACAAGACGAGCTTTGTACCTTTCAATATTACCATTGACATCTGTTTTTATATCAAATACCCATTTACAGTTTATCAAATTCATTTTTCCATCATTTTCAACCAATTTCCATGTGGATTTATCTTTCAATGACTGCATTTCTTGTTCACAAGCGATTTTCCAAAGCTCAGAGTCATTTCTTGCCATTGCCTCTTCATATGTTTTCGGTGCTTCAAAATTTGTCAAAACACTTAATGACTCATTAGCTGATGGATTCTGATAAAATCTATTTTCATCAAAGATAACATCTCTTGCCATGAATGTTCTATGTGTTATTGGATCATATATTTTATAACCTTTATATCGCTCATCGTAACCTATGAAAATTTGTTCCTTTGACTTCGGATCAAGTTTGTTTCTTTGTGCTTTCGGTGATAAAACATAGCAAATACATCCAAATACTCTGATATTGCTCAAATCAACCTGTTTTCCAAACCAAAGATCAAATGGGATTTGATTATTGATGCTGGAAGATGGACGTCTATTCAATAAGTAAGCTGCTGCATTACAAGCTTCTGCCCAAAAATCTTGATCTAATTTTGCTTCAATTAACATTGAGCGCATCATTTCTTGCAGTGTTCGATTCAACCTCTCTGCTTTACCATTCTGTTGTGGTGTATAAGGACAAGTTAACTCATGTTTAATACCCTTCGAATCAAATAATTTGCGAACTTCAGATGACAAATACTCTTTGGCTCCATCACTTCTCATTGTTTTCACCTTAGTTCCCTTTTGATTCGATGTAAAGTCAACAAATTTGGTAATTGCATCAATTGCTTCTTCTCTTTTCTTAAGAAAATAAACAGTAACATAATGACTGAAATCGTCCATGAAAGTAATGAAATATTTACTACCATTTAAGGATTCAGTTGGCATTGGACCACAAATATCAGTGTGAATTAGTTCCAATACTTCTTTAGTCTCAGAAGCAGATGCTTTGAATGGCTGTTTCGTTTGCTTACCTAGAATGCAACTTCTACAAATTGAATCAAGTTCACCTTTAACTGGTAACAATCCATTCTTAGTTAATACACTGAATCCAGTTTTACCAATGTGACCTAATCTTTTGTGCCAAATCATTTTATCATTGAGTTCAGAATGATAACTCATGTACTGTTCAAAATTTGCTTTTATTTTAAATATACCATTTTCGTTATGAGCAATAAATACAACAATTCCATTTCTTATTGCTTTAACTTCATTATTTTTGAACAAAACATTTACTCCCTTTTCTGTCATTTTTGAAACTGATAACAAATTTCGATGTAGCTCTGGAACATGAAGAACACCAGTTATCATCAACCTTTTACCAGTTGATTGCTCATTGAATATAACATTGCCTTCACCTAATACATTTACTCGGGTTCCATTCGCTATTGTTACCAATTTATCGCAACAAGTTTTATAATCAATAAACCATTCAATAACATGACACATATGGTTAGTGGCACCAGAATCAATAACCCAATCAAAATTTTCTTGAATATGTTGGTAAGCTAATAATGCCTCGCAATCTACCTCAACAGTATTACATTTACTGTTTACTTCATCATTTGATTGCTTCTCTTGTTTCATTTGTGCCTTCTTCTTGTAACAATGTTTAGCCATATGACCGATTTTTCCACAGAAATTGCATTTACCATTGAATTTATTCTTATTTGTATTATTCACGTTGAGAGCGATAGACTCAGTATCATGAACATCACTTTTCTGAGACTTCTGACGTTCATATTCTTCCAATACCCGATTACAAGCAAAATCGAAATCAATATTATCTTTTTGCGTTTCGAGAGCAATGATCAAACTATCGTATTCTTTTGGTAAACTTTCTAATAATACCATTACCAACATTATTGGGTTCACTTTATGACCAACTGCTTCAAGTTGACATCTCAACTCAATCAAACGATTAATATGGGTTTGCATATCTTCATTTTTATTGTATTTCAAATAAACAAATCGCTTCCATAATATCATTTGATTTGTTAAACAAGTTCGTTCAAAATTGTCACATAAAGCTTTCCAAGCATTTGCTGGACTTTCTGACTTTCTAATAAGTCCAAGATATTGGTCACCAACTGAAAGAGCAATAGTTCGGAATGCCTTATCAGATCTTTTTCTGAAATTTTCCTGACCTCGTCTTCTTAGTGAAGAATCAACTTCAGTACCAGTAACTATGTCAAATAAACCATAATCTTTCAGAATAAGTTCCATTTTGAACTTCCAATTTGACCAATTACTGGCTGACAACTTCTCAATATTATAAGCCTTATTTTCAGACTCCATATTCAATAAAGACACAAATAAACTCCAGATAATTATATCAATATAAGGAACCAAAATAATTCCAAATTAGATAAATAGTTCTGACCAGAAACACACTGAGCCCATAACCTGAAGTAAATTTTGATGTTGACTTAATGATCATTGAATTGTCATTAATTATTATTCAATTCAGTTTTACATTTAAAGACAAGATTCTAATACTTAACAATTAGCAAACATCTCGATTAGATGTACAACAATAATCAGGATCTTATAATCCTCAACATTATCAAAACTCTTGCTAAAAACGGATCAAAACTACAAAATTGTCATTTCAAATCGATACAGAAATCGGTTCGTAAATTTTGCAGCACAGTTATCAAGTCTTTAAGAAGCTCAGATTTTATCAAAACATGTAAGAACTGCTTTTGAGCCGACAGTCGTACAACAGACCCAAATCTTTTCGTTATTTTAAGCAATGGAATCCAAAACTTTATCGAAAATTAATGCTAGACTTTGCGTAAATATTGCTCTAAACTTGCTTATAAGGTCATTGGAATATTGGTGAAATTTGAAAAACGATTTTTACATTGAATGTTAAGAGGTTAAGGATCATGGGAAAATTTTAATCAAAGTTCCAAGAAATGTTATGCAAATGGAAAATGAAAATTTGGAAATGTCATAAACAATGGAAAACTTGTTTCTTAAAAGATAGATATTTTGTCTTTTCATTTTTCCGTGTTTACCTTTAATGTTTCTCTTTTTCTTCTTTCATTCATCTTCAACTTTAATTCAACTTTGAATAACATTTTTTCACTTCATTCTATTTACTTTTATATTAATATGAAAAGAAGCGAGTAAAGTGAAAGAGCAAAGACAAGGATGGAAAAGTTTCCACGAAATTTGCACACAAAATAGATATGTATTTAAATGGATTTGTAAAGTTATATCTTTTTGCATTTGTCAACAGTAAATCAACATTCTTACAGACAACAAGAGACGAAAACAAAGGCTTCGCTTTTGTTTAATTTTCAATGCAAATGTTGAATCATTTGGTGCAAAAGTAAACATGTCGAGAGTCGCAAAAACATATTCATTCAATTTACAAAAATACATTTCAAGTTATTACATTTTGAGAGAAGAGAAGAAAAAATTTCCCTTTTCGTTTCAATTTTTCCCTTCTTTTCCATGAGGAAAAAAGGTCGACACATTTCAAGAGTTTCAATGCAATTTGTCGACTTGAACTCGATAGATTTAGTTGCAGATTAAAAGTCAAACTTGGACTGGTTATGCCGATGAAATTGAAATTTGAGGAAAGAGGAAAATTTGTTGGTTCAATGGTTTTCAGTGGTAAACTCGATGAAAGGAATCAAGATGTTGAAGAGCAAAAAAGTGAAGCCATCAATTTGTAATCAAAATTTGTTCAGGCTCATGATAATAGTAGCTAAAAGCATCACCATCTTTAAGATATCATTAAGCGACATTATTTCGTATTTAAGCGACTTTCCCTTTTTGGGACAATTCAACCATAACCAACCATTTTAGCCAAAAGAGCACAAAAAATTGCATCAATCTATTTGTACACCTTTTCACTGTTCACTATTATTATCATTTTTCAGTTTTGATAACCTCAATGGAAATGTATCATTGAGTAAAATTTTTCATTCTTTTCTTCTTTTTCCATCAAACATTCTATTGCAATCATTTTATAAATGAACAATTTTCTCAAACAAACGTTTCGAATCAAATTTGAGAAAATTTTCTCTATTTTCATTCCATCAGTTGGTGACATTTTAAAGATTAATTGCAATATTCAACCAAATTTTCATTTCACCTGACAATTGCACCTGTCTACCAGTTCTCATTAAAACTCAATCGATTCAAGTTCATTGACATTTAAGAAGGAAAAGAGATTAAAATCGAGAGTAAAATTTCATTTCGAATGGAAATTTTCTGTTGATGACAAACTGCTCGAACTAAGGTCAACATAAACTTGCTTCAGGATTAAACTGTTGATGGATTGGGACATCGAACACGTTTCATTTTCTGTCTTCACTGTACATGATTATTCATAATTGATAAAAATCACTCCCAGCAAGTTATCCGTTGATGTTGAAATTGAGTTTTAATCACAAAATATAAGCTTTTTGGTGAATGAGATGTGAGATAAAAAATGGGCGAAATTAATTGATATTATTCATGGGCATTCAATCATTACTGTCATTAAACTTTCAAACTAGCTTGTGTTGATGTTGTCCATTTTGCTAGTCCAATATTCAGTGAATAAACTGAAATTTGATTGATAATGAAAGTGATTACTTGATGATTATGTAAGCGCAAACAAAGAGTCGATTGTGAGTTTGGAGTGAACAAAACTGGGACAACATTTCAAGAAAAATTTAAATGCACATTGGTATTCAAAGACTGTAATAGATTGAGATTTTCATGACAGATAACCAATCATCAATTAATTGTTAATCAATATTTACTCTTTAATCTGTCCAATAATGCATTCAGTGTTTTATGGGTGATGGCGAAGTGGATCATTGAGGCTGCAAACATTGACTCAATCAAGGTGGCAAGTCTGATCACATTGATTGATTGGAGCAAAGGCAATGATTGAAAGACAAGAATCGAAATGCGGTTAAATGTCAATGGAGTTGGTTCAGTCTATTGACTGTTCACATGCGAAAGCTTAGCATTTGGGTTTTTTATCCTTTTTAGGAGAAAAGAATTATTCGTTTTGTTATTTTTTGCTGCTTTCGAGAAACGCCAAAAATTAATGCAAAATTACATTAATGTTTAATGTGATGGTGAACCATCCGAAGCTTTAGCCTTCCAACACGAGAAGGAAAACTCCAGGGACTTGATCACATCACTCCGAGATAATTTGCTTTGCATGACTTAAACCACAATTTAATCTAATTTAATCTGTATTTTGATTTTCATGTCATTTTTTCGACTCTTCATTGCCTTCGATGGTTCTGTTATCTCAGGCTTTCCTGTCTTCATTTCATGTTAGAATTGATTCTCTTCATCTTGAGTTTATGATAGTTTTCAAGTCAACTGGGTCCAATCAACCTTCACGATTAACTATAAACTCAATCAACTTTGAAAAATATTATAAGCTCAGAGTAGCATGTCCGGGTCTGGGATAAAGTTATGTCCCATCTCCAGTCCAAAATCCTTTTGATAATCACTGAAATTCGAGGTTCCTTATTTGATTTACAGATAAATGTTGAAGAAGAAAAAAATGATATTCTAAAAGTTTCGGCCGTTCTGATATTTCCCTTTAGGTTCCATCAGTTGAAAAAGATGCAAAAATAGCCTAATGATGGATTAAAGTCAACATTTGCCATTCAAAATCCATTTAATGATCAACTTTGAGTCTCCACTTTTAGGTCATTTTGATTCATAATATAAACTTTTAAACCCATCATAAGACTAATAAATGACCGGAAAAATATTAAATTAATGACAATTGATTCGAGTAGACAAATGTTCAATTGGCTGACAAAAATTTCTCTCAACCCAATAACGGAATATTGAATAGTCAATATTAACATGAAATGAATATAAATTGACTGCTGAATGCATCTTAACTGTGACCCAAGTTTAATTGGATTAATAAAGATGATTAATAAATCTGGCAAGCATGAGTTGGAAAAGAATGATGAAAAGTGATTAAAAAGAAGAAGAAAAAATGGAATAAAAAATGTTGATAAAAGCCAAAAACAAGACAAATAAAGGAGCCAAAGTTATTAATCAAATTACGAGTTGAAGATGAGAGAAGCAGAAAGGAAGAGAGAAACAGTAATAACAATAATGGCAATAGTAATAACAACAATAATAGGAATGATAATAATGATGAAAAATGATAATAAAGCTAATATTGACAGTAAAAGTTGTCTCTTAAATTTTCAACATTCTCCCATTCAAGATGAACACATAATGATATACATTGACGATGAATTTCAGTCTCTTATTGCAAGGGTAAAAAGTCATTATAAATCTTCGATTGTTAATGCAATTATAATGAAGAGACAATCGAACGGCTTGAACAACATAAATTTCATGGAAAGAATGGACTGAAAAGTGATGAAAAAAATGACATTCATTTGATTAAATTAAATTGTTGTGAAGAGGAGAAAAAAGGAGAGAAAAAAGGACAACATGGAAAAAGATGAATCCGAGTAATAAAGATGAACATGAGGAGGAAAATTTGGCTTAATGTGTTGATAATAATGGTTGGTTAATTTAATGGGATAATATTGGTCAGTGCAAGATTGATTGTCTGGCCATGAGAAAGTGCGAAATGTATTGGAAGGAGGAATAAAAAGGAAAAAGAGGAAAAAAGGCAAAAGAAAAGTGCATTAATGAGTCGACATGTTTTGGTTCAACGGAAAATGAACACAATATTGATTTCCATTTTTTACGAAAACAACTTTGAACCATTTTCATTCAACTATCGAGTGTCATTTGAACAAAGCTAAATATCAATAGAAGTCTCAATAGATGTTATTCAATTTGGAATTTCGAGTTTTCGGAGTCTGCTTTGGCTGCAGAAAGAACGCATTTCAAAGCTAAATTTTGAGGAAAATGTTGTTGAACGATTTAATTTGAAAACTTTTTCAATTTTCGTTTCCAATTGTAAACGTCACATCAGCAAATTGTTTAGCATGAGTCGATGCATTGAAATAGTCATCTGCCGATTCGAAGACTTATATTGGAAATACTTTTCTTTCGATTAGATTTTTAGAAAATGGAAACTCCAAGAATTGATACAGTCAAGAAGATTGGAACAAGGTAATAGAGCTTTTCAGCGACAATAAACTGGGAGTGAAAAGGGAAAGTAAGAGTTTCTGTTGTGATTGTTGATGTTAAGAGTCGGCGAATTGCTTTACTATTTAGTCTTTTACTTTTCATCACGAAATTGTTGCTCTTTTCATCTTCTTGGATACAAATCAGAATTCAGTAAATGACAATTTGTTTGGAATTAATTTTGCATCTTCTTTTCTTGTGCATTAGTCTGTTTCATGTCTTCTCTTGTTATTTTCTGGTAACTTTATTGAGGCTACTTGAATGATTCGAGGTTAAAGGCTGTTGCCTAAATGATATTAATCTGAAAGAAAGTATCAAAAAGAGAAGAACAAAACATTTTACACTTTTTCACCCTCAAACTTCTTATGGATAAACTGGGAAAATATTAATGAGAATATTGATGGAAATGAGTTTAGATTAATGCAATTTCAACTCAACAACTTTATTTGCTGATTGAATCTCAAGTTGAGCGATAATTTTCATTGATATCAACATTAATATCGAGGAATAAAATTGCATTTTCTGTTTGGAAAACGCGATTTTTCCATAAACTTGTTCCATTTTCATTTGTAAAGATTAAAGCTGATTGATAGGTATTTCGAAGATAATCTCTTGGGCTGTTATTAATGTTTAAAGGGCAACAGCTGTCACAGCATGAAAGGGTCAAGAGGAAAGATATTGCTGATAAGTCAGCTTTTAGAGTTGAAACACTTTTTGACCTTGCTGGTTTAATGTGCATCATCAAAAGGTTTTGCTCGAGTAGCTTGTAATAATAAGTTGTGAGTAAACTTTTGTCAAAATGTGATGTTCAAAATGAAGAAGAGGAAAAAAAAGTGAACCATAAAATGGAAAACAAGAAACACTGACAGAGAGAGAAAAGAGATTTTCTTTTTCCATCCAGAAAAATGCTTAATATTTAGCTCTCGTTGGGAAGCAAAATAATTTTTGGCGTAAAATTTGTTGAACAAATTAAAAGCGTAAAATGAAAGCAATTACAAAAGTACAAACTTGCTAGCTGCTGACATGGAAAAAGGTAAACAAAATGTTGACTTTGGCGTAAAATGAAGTTGATGAAATTATTGACCTTTCATCATCTTTTCCCTTCAAAACAACAGTTAACCTTTCTCTATATCTTCCAAATGATCTCACCTTTCATTCACCTTAGAACTCAGTTGAACACTCAACCAACAAAGTCATCAGTTAAAGTTGTTTCAACACCATTTGCAACAGAACATTGAAATTCTTCAAATTTTTTCCTTCCAAAGTTTATCGAGACAAGTCAAGTCCAATTAACAATGGAAACTATTCCGTTCAGATTCAGACAAACTTTCAATAAACTTATACTAAATTCACATAAAGTTTTGTGAAGTGAAGCTCGAAACCAAAACGACGATTTCAGAACTTAAAAACTTTTCCACTTTCAATGAACAGAAAAATTCTCTTATCTTGGCTAAAAATCCGTTCATCAAAAGAAATGAACAATGTATAAAGCTCCCAGAACTGGAACTTCCTTGGACTCGATAGAACCACCATTACTCTGATCTACAACCTCTAATTATTCAGAATTCGACCCATCACAGTCTCCTTCTCTAAGGTTCTAACCTCTTCTCTTCACTTGCAGCGAAAACTTAGTTTACTCTTAAGCATTCTTAAGCATCTTTAGCATTTACTTCTCGTCTTCCAACTTTGCATAAAAAGTCAAAGTAATAAATTTCTGCGTAAAAGTCAATTGTCTTGACAATTAACTTTATGATTGTGACAGCAATGCCCTCGACTCTCTTTTTTATGCGAAAATTTTCCTCAACTTTGCTCAAGATCGAGTTGATCACAAATCTTATTTAAATTGCTTAATGAATGATTTCCAAATATTTATTCAAATGAGATGAAATTTTAATAAAAAACTAGAAGTTTCCTTTTCGTTTATGTTCATTTCAATTTGCACCAATTTATATTCATTTCTTTTCGCTATTCTTCATCTCGATAATCTCGACTCTTATTTTCACTCCCTTCAAAGTGTATAATCAGTTTTGTCTTTTTCCTTTCATTTGGGGAAAGTTTGCCAGAACAAAAAACGAAAATGTAACAAAGCGAAGAGAAAACGCAAAGAAACAAGAATGATAACTAAAAGATAAACACAATTTGCTAAACTGAATGTTAATGTACTTTATAATATAAACATTTTGCTCATCTAAATGTAATATTTTATATTATTTAAATATGAAATGGAGCAACAACAACAAGAGCAGAGAAAAAGCAAGGCAAAAGTAGAAAGAAAGAAAAACATTTATCATTCCATTTAGACTCTCATTTATTCTCATGTTACTTTGATTGAAATGTTCATGTCAAAACATAAATGATAATAATAATGCTAAACAGTCTGAATAATTTATCGCAAACAATTGCCATCAAAAGTGTGCTCCAAGTTAACGCCAACCATTGCATCTTTCATCACAGGGAATGTTGCCATGTTAAACAAACGACGCTCTTCCAACAGACAATTAATAATTCTGAATGTTCAATTCACTTTTTTTTCCTGCAAATCTTTTTTTCTCTCTTCATCTTCGCTTTTTCAAAAGCCTGTTTTTTTGTGCTTCATCAATAAGAGATTAAAATGAAACAAAGTTTACCCAAATGAATAATCAATCAATGTGCTCATGATTATCATGATGACTTGTTAAAATGTATTTCATTTTCAACAAAAGAGAAAGAAGACAAAAAAAGGAAAAAATCATTTTAGGATATTTTCAACTGGAAAACCAGGGAAAAAAGCATCTTCAATAGATTCATCAATTCAAGGCTGAAAAGTCACATTACATTGTATTTACTTGTAATGGATGCACTTTAAAACATTTCAAGGTTTGCAAGAAAAAAAGACACTTCAAGAGTTCATGTGAAGAACTTTTTTTATTCACATTTTTTGCTCTCTTTTCTGATGCATGATGAACCCAGAATTGGGTTGGCAGAATGGAAAATGAAACTCGACATTTCTGGTTGGAAAAAAACGAAACATTAATTAGCAATCAGATAATGGACATTTGGGTTGACTTTGATTTCCAATATGAAACATCATTTGAAAACTCATTTTGATTGATTAATCATTTTTTTGGCCTCCATTCTGGTTACATGGAAAATTCAAGCCCAAACTCTTTTGGTTAATCAATTGCTTTTAATGAAGTGCAGAGAAATGCTTGTAAAGATTGTTTTGATAAAGAAATGTGAAAGTCGAGCATCACGAGTGATGGACAAAAAAGTTTAATCGCAGGCTGAGCTTTGCATGCTTGCCTTTTCTGTTCACTGTATCATGATCAAGTTTCGTGGCAATAGTTTTCAACTGTACTTATCATTCATGTCATATAAATAAATTAACAATTTTTTCTGTTCCATTTTGTTTATTAAAAACTCTTCTGTTCATCATTCAAAATAGATTCGACTAATGAAGATAAAATCTGATGAAACGAAAAAAAAAAGATTTTCGAAGTTGGAAGTTTTGTTTGGAAGAAAATTTCAAGTTTTTGAACCAAAGGTCTCAACAGATTTGAAAGATTCGAGTTCAAAATAGAATAATTTTATTGCAAAAAAAATTGCTTCTAATTTGTTCTCAATTATCGTTTAAAGTTTTCGTGTCTGATGAAGATCATTTTAGTCGAAATGGAAGAGGAAAATGTTTCGAAAATTGCATCATCGGTTTGCACACTTAATCTGATGTTTGAAATGAAGCTTTCTTTAAATGTCTCATTTTCTGAATCAACATTTGGCTTAGAGGTTTGGTAAAGATATGTAATTGAAACGCTTGTTTATCCAATGTTATGGTAAATGTTGATATAAAGTAACTTGAATGGAAAGGAATGAAGGACAAACTGAAAAAGTTGATCCAATATTTTGAAGCATTTCTCAAAGTAGCAAGAAAAATAAATAAATGATGAAACTCATCATTTTTATATCGCTATTCAAACCAATATAGTTTCATCTTTTTTTTATTTAGTTTTACCTTTCAATTGCATTTGGAGACGAAATTTGTGGACAAAAAAATCATCTTACAATTTACTCGAACAGATAAACATAAGTATTCAAGTTTTATTTCAAATTTTTTATTTAAATGTCACTGAATTTTTCTCTCTCTCTCTTTTCTCTATCATTCCAAGTCAGGATGGAAAAGTTTGGAAAGATTTGAGTAGGAAGAATGGAAAAGAAGGAAAATGAAAATGAAACCAAGAAAATGAGGCTTACCATGAAAAATGAAGAAAAAAGGGAAAAAGAATAAAGAAATTTTTCCATTGAATTGTAGGTAAAGAAATAAAGTAATATTCTTATTGCATTTATTCAGATAAAATGTATATAATTGAGTGTGTCACCATGATTATTGTGATTCTTCTTCTTTCCTTCATTATTCATTGAAACGATTTTCGATTGAATATCAAAAGAATATCAATTTTTCTCGCAAAAAGAAGAAAAAAGCGAAGAAAATGGAGAAATGCTCTTTCATCATGTTCAAAGTTTTCAAGAAGAAAATACGAATTTATCATTTATTAATAATATTTGATAAGTGAAAAAATGGAATGAATTTTTGTCTTCTTTCAAAATCGATATTTCATGTCTCCATGAAATACGCTTTGAATGATTATCTTGCAATAATGCAAAGCTGATTGCTATCGGATAAACTGTTCTTTGCAAGAGTAACGAACAAGAAAAAAAAGGAAAAGAAAATCATTTGAAACCGGAACTGAAAAGCCTGGAGGCTTGAAAAGTGAGAGAAATTTTTCTTCTCTTTTCCACTTCATTTTTCATGGAAAGAGAAGAAAAAATTGCCAAATGAAATTATTGTTAATCGTCGAGATTGAATGGCTTTAAATGGCCATTCAAGGTAAAAAGAAATTTCGAAATTGAAAAGGAAAACTTTTCACGATTAATGAATGAAACATTTTTCACTTTCATTCATCATAATGGTGTATTCATCTGAATATCATGATAATGTCAACCTAATGAAGTTGTCATTTCAACAAAATTTCAGCGAAAAAAAAGTTCCAAAAAATCAATTCAACCATTTCTCTCTTTCATTTCGAAAATTGAATCGAAACAATTATCCAACCTTCGATAATGAATTTATCGAATCTCAACACCTGAGAGTTTTTTTTCTTCAAAACTTTTTTTTCGCCACTTTTTCGTCTTCTCTTCATTTACTTCCTGAAATTGAATTTTGGTACTTTTCTTGCCATTGCTTTCCATTAAACTTTTTCACTTTTCATCAGTTCATCTTTAAAGGTTTCCAACTCTATTAGCTGATTTGATTAATGTGCTTTACTTTACCAACAATTAACATGGAAAAAAAGTTCAATTCAAAAGTAGATTCATTAATCTTCAACTTTACCACATTAAAGGGAATATTTTTGTTGCTCTAAAAGTCGCCTTTTTTTGCCACTTTGCTCAACACTTTTGTTATTCATTAATGCATGCTAGACAACCTTTCATGTTTACATTTTGTATTATTTAATTTAAAGAGAAACATTCATCGAAGAAGAAGAAGAATGAAAAAAAAACATTTTCTTGTTAATTAATTTTCAAAGTTCATTAATAACTATGAGCAACTTTTTCCTCTTTGATTCTCGGTTTGTTGATTAAACTGTAAATGTTTATTTACAGTCGACTACAATGACTTACCGTCGACTCTTAGGCTTTCGGTTGTTTCAGGCAAGTAAATAGTCCATTGAATTGTTAAACTGGTGAAAAGTTGTATAAACAAATGCAGGTTATCCATTATGGTATAGTGGATGAACATTAAACAAATCAAAGCTTTTTGGACACAATTTTTGAACTCGAATTATTTTTCACAATTGAATCTTTTCCCATTTCGAGGTTCAACAAATTTTGCAAATTAACTCATTTTTTGTTGGAATGAACATCAACTGACACTTTCGATTGTTGTATTTCACTTTCGAAGCTAGACTTTCACATTTGAAACGGAAAACTGAGACACTCGAGAAATGACGGTTATCTTTTTTATTTCATTTGCACTGGTTTAATCACTGGCTTTATGTTAGTGGGTCGATTGAGCTAATGAAATTTGAGAAAATTTGAGGTTGGAAAAGTTTATTTCGATTTAAAAGATCGAGTCTATTAGAGTTGAATTTTACGATTGGAAAACATGTCAATGATGAGATTCAAATTTCATTTTAAACTTTTAATGATGAGGTTTGTGCAAGTGTTGATTTAATAAAAGGCTCAGAAAGACAGACGGAATAATATTGAACTGTGAAAGGTTGATAACAAAGCGAATGAAAAAGGAATGAAAGAAAAGAGGAAAAGAGCGAAATGAGCCGAGAAAAGTGAGAAAAACAATTGTCAAAGAGTTTGCGTTCTTTGATGAAATGAATTTGTCTCTTGATTATCATGCGCACAGTTCAATGGTAATATTTCAAGTTTATAACCGCAAAAAAATGTTCATTTGCTGGGCAAAATTTGCAAAATTTGCTTCCAATTCGAAATTGACATTTTATTCAAATATTGACAATCATTTAAAAAATAGTGAATCGATTGCTCTAAACGATCATTTATTATGATTGTACAGCCCTGATTGAAGTTGATTGATTCTAATAACATCTCACTCCTAAACCAGAAATTCATGGTTACATAAACTTTTAACTCGATTTGCTTGTTATCAATGATTAAATTTATAAGACAATAAGGTTGACGGATGAGTGAACATCAAATCGATTCTTGGATCGAAAGAAAATTAAAAGACCGATTAAAAATCGACATTATTGTTAATAGCTGTGAAACGTATAAATTGATGCAATTTTACTCGGAATACAATTGGCATTAAAAAACTACGCTTCAATGGAAAATTCTTATTCACACTACTCGCCTGGTAGCGTGATTCGTGCTATCCAATTAGCCTCAGCAGATCAAAGGAGTACTGATACAAAATCTGACTTTCGAGTTAAGAGCTGGGACTTTGTGGGTATTAAATTGAGTCCATTCGTAAATTAAAATTTATAAACATGAGTTTTCGATTAAATCGAGTCAAAGTTTAAATTCGAACGCTTTTGGTACAGTTGTGAAACCAGATTTTTCATGAAGCTCATTTTTCTGGTATATCTTTCAATGAGCATTCAGAAAATACTCTTATTTTGGGGGATAAAGTTTTCTGTTTCTGCATAAGAGATCGCTTAGGTCTATGGAAAAGTTATCAGCGAGGACTGTCGATAAAGAGCTGAAACTCGTTTTTTACCTATGAAAATTATTGGTAAACATTAAAGATCCAAGACTTTTTGATCGATTTGCGATTTTTCTCAAAATTCTCACAATAATTGATTATTCTATGATTGTATCTAATCGATTCACATTCGATTAATCGATAGCTGAAGTAGAATAGAATTGCAAATGTGCGAAATCGATTTTTAAAAATCGATCTTCTCTGCCAGTAAGCAATTGCTTCTTAACACAAAATCAGTTCTCGTTGGTTATAAACAATTTGAATAAATTATTCAGGGAATAACAAAAGTTTCAATTATTAAAAGTCTAATTAGAAAAGGTGAAACCTATCAAGATTTTTTTCTCCTCTCCTTTTCTTTTTCTCTTTCGCAATTGAATTTTATCATTTATCTGATGTATGAAGAGGAAAAGCAATTCAAATTGAATTATGTCCACAAAGCCTTATAATCATCAATTAACTACAATCATCTTTGTCAATTAAGATTTCTGTCTCTCTCTGTTTCACATAAAAATGATGAACATGATGATGATTGATGATTCCATTTGATATAATAATTACATTGCAAACATTTTTCTCCATTATTTTTATCTCTCTTTCATTCCTTCATTACTTTTTCCTTTATTAATTTTTGTTCATCATTGATTTATAATTAAACTGGGCTAAAAACAAGAAGCGAGCGCAAATTCAACTTTTCTCAAATCAGAAAAACTAATTTAATCGTTTAAGTGCAAAAAAATAAATTGTTGTTTAATCAAATTAAGGAAAACAAATTTCCATAGTAACTATGATTAAATGAAGAAACAATTTCAACTTTGAATTCCAAATGTGATACAAAACTGAAAAGACAAGCAACCATTTTGCTGAATTATGTATTTCAATAAAGACACAAGTTGAAACAATTAGAACAAATTTGATTAATTGAATTGAAAATGTCCATTAGCAGTGACACTTCGAATTGACAAGTTTAGAGGTTTCAAGAAAAATCTTATGTTTCGTCTTTATCGATTTATGAATATTCAAATTTTTGTCCAGCTTTAGTGGGCAAAACATGTCAATCCTGAAAAGTCTTCATTTGAATCATTTTCCCATTTTCCTCGAGTTTTTGTTCTCAAGAGAAACTTCTTAAATTAAAAAGAAGAAAAAAAAACTTTTTCCTACCTGGTGAATATTTGAGCCAAATCAATAAGAAAATAGATTCAATTTTCATCAGACTATTCATCATTGGCATCCTTGAATTGACCATTTCCAATCTCGAACCAAGCAAACCTGAAAAGATAAACGATTTTATTAAAATCTCATTTGTCCAAATTGAAATTGAAAAAGTCAATCATAAAGACACATTTAAAGACATTTTAAAAGTAAAAATGAATAAAATTCGTCATTAGATAAACTTTCACTCCCAGTACTAGGATTGTGATAAACTGCATTCCCAGTCAACTAAGTTGCTTTTAAAAGCAAATGACAAAAAATTATCTATAACTAAATTCCCAACCAGAAAATGAATAAAGAAATTTAATGTTGATGCAAAATTTTTCACGTTTTTTGCTCATTTCGACTCAATTTTTACATTCATTAAAGCACAAAAATATCAAAATAACTTTACACAATTTAGATTAGTTGTCATTATGTTTTGTAATTATTTCAATCTTTTTTTCCTTCTTTTCAAAACTCGACTGAAAATTGTTTTTTTTTGCGATTTTTTACTTTTCTTTTGTTTTTTTTTCTGTATTCTTCGTGTTCTGTTGACTGCAGCTTCCCAAACTCATCAAAGTTTATTACAATGTTAATACAAATCAAAAGTATAATGACGCTAATCATGTTAATGTAATAGATTGTTACAGAAGAGGAAAATGTTCAGAATATGAAAATTACTTTTCCTTATCTCTTGTTTTACTTCTGTATTTTGGTGTTCATTTTGTTGATGAAAGAAAAGCTCATTTGGCTTGTAATATTTCATCACAATTAGCATTGAAATGCAATTTTTAATAAACAACAATTTGATTGAGGTTGCTTTAAATGATCCGTGATTCTGGAGGTTGCAAGTTGAAAGCTGTTGACGGAGTTGAGAACAGAACAAGTCTGATTATCACAACTGATTATTGTGATAATAGAGTGTAAATTTACTTCATTTTTTTGTTCCTTCTTTTACTCTTTGTTCGCAATTCGTTTAGTGTTGAAATGTTCAGTTTCGTTGCACCCATAATCACAGTAAATTACATTTTCGTTGCTTAACCATAACTTGCTCTTCGAGATGTTTTCTGTTATTACTTTATTGTTTCCTTTTCTGCATTATGTTCACAATTCCTTGTTGACCTTCTCGCCTCCAAAACTTTATTCAGTCTCTTTTATCAAAGAATTATCTTCATTATCATTTTCATCATTTCCAGTTTTCTTTCATTCTCTTTTTCACAGGCATTAATAAACTGAATTAACTTTCAACATTCACTTGGTTCGTTTCATTTGCGCACTTTTGACTCTTGTACAGATTCAATATCAATACCTACAACTCTTGTCGCTTCTCAACATTCAATGTCATTATTGATGTTTTCTTGTCTTTCAGTATTTCCTTTCATTTGATTATTGCGACTAGATTTTTTTGGTGCATCAAAAGTTTTGTTCAACAACAGAAGAGAATGAAAATGTGAACCGAAAAATCAGTGAGAAATGAAGTTACTAGGCAACTGAAGAGCAAGAAACTCAATTGTTCATTGTTTTGATTTATCCATTTCTACCTTTTCCTTCTTTGAACTATGGATTGTTGAATAATTAGCTTATACTTCAATCCATAAAAAGATATCTTTGTTACCTTCTTGTGACTATCAAATTGCTTTTGTTTATCAAAAAAAATTAAACTTCTCATTTTTCAATGTTTACTCGAAATTTTCATTTAGCATTCTATTCTATTGAGATGCAAAACTTGTTCGGAATCATTAATTTTTGAAAATGTTGAGCAGCATACAAGATTCAACCTTTCTATCAACAAATCGCTTTGAAATAAAAGTATCAACTAATTACGAGTAAGACTCCGTAAGCACGATTATCAGTTTGATTCTGGATTTTTCTTTTTCCCTTTCACTAACGGAGACATAAATCTACTTTTCAAATAAATTCAAATCATTTTCAAGTCATCTTTTTCATAAGTGTATTGACAAGTTTCCTTTTCATCGCTTAGACTTTGGAGTGGATTTAGATACGCCGATAATATTCCAAAATGTTGAACAAAATGCTGATCTATTATGATGTCAGTTTCGCAGAAAAATTGTGGCATATTGTAAGCCATGTGGCGCCATCTGCTTTTCTAATGTTCTAATATGATTCGTTCTTGTGGCGCCATCTAAATTCCCCAATCATAACTTAAGTTTTTTTTGCTACTTGACTTGTATTAGGGTTTCGCAGCGATTTATACAAACAAAGAAAATGAAGGAAAATCGTCTTTGCTTATCTTGACAAGCTGATACATTTGAGAATAAAGTCAACAAGTGACCTAAGAATTTTATTGAATAATGCCTTAAACATGAGCAAACTACATAATCTATTGCAACCTAAATCGTGAACGATTCCCACTTGAACATGATGTAAATGATAATATAATACTTATAGTATTTAGTATTTATTTCTGTCTCATTTGACTTATCAATCTTGACCTACACATAGCACAAGGAATGAGGAGAAAATGGCTGATTCAATTTAACACAAGTTTTAAAAGAAAATTACTAAATAAATAACGATCATTATTAACTATTAATTTTAAACTGCGACAGGGATCTCACTAATGTAACTTTTGATGCCCTACCTGAAAAAGGCAATTATTTTGCAGAAAAAAATTCTCTATTTCCTGTCAACTGATCATTTCGATCTTCAGTTAAACCTTCGTCCATTCCGTGATCGTAAGAGATAGTAATCTGAAACTTATTTATCGATAAAAGTGGTTGGCACATATCAACTATCGAACACTTTTTTCAATTCAACAGTTCTCTTGGTTTTGGCACTTTGAGCCTTAATATCATCATTAGTACAGGGCTATTCAGCTACTTAGTAAGATATTAAACGTCAATGAGTCGGGAACCAGACATGCTATAGGTCAGGGAATCAAATATTGTGATTTGGCAGACATATTTTTATTTGAAAACAGAGTCATTTTTGAAAATCGATCCAGATTATGTTAGAGATCATTGAGTTCAAAACATATTTTTTCAAGTCAAATAATCGCACCCATCAAGTTTCGTTAGGTTGTCATAAGTGTTCGAGAGTTATTCACATTCAGTCGGTAACTCACAGGTCGAGTAATGAGCGTTTATCATCGATAAATTAGCTGAAATGCCCTGTGTAGAGCAAATTGGCTTAATACTGATTTCTGCTTAAGGGAATATTCTTACTTTTCGTTTTACTCTGGATTCATAAGATTATTGGTTATACACTAAATTGGTTATCTTTCGAGCTTAAAAATTTCTCTACTACTGTGTATTAAGGTTTCTTTAATGTTGTATATTGTTATAACTTCTCGATAATGATTATGTTATAATAGTTGCATCTACAAAGTTGACAATTGGTTTACTTTAAACACTTTGAAGCTCTTGAACTTTCAAGTTGTTTAGATTGTAAAGCGTCTCAAATTGGATGACAAAAAGGTTGCTCAGAAATTGTTTTCCAACCAAAATCTCACTTTTCCTCCTAATTTTCTTCATTCACAGCCACTTAATTTGAGTTGACATCTTGAAACAATCTGAATAAGAGTGACAAATAATGTTCAACAGTGCAGTTCATTGACAAGGTAAAGATGAGTCTAAAGTCAAAACAAAAGAAGAGCAAAAAACAAAGAACGAAATTCAAGTCAATAATTGTAATCGCTGGCTGCCATTCAAGGTTCAACGATTTTCATCTTATTTACTTTCATCTGGAATCCAATGGATTTTTGTCGATTATTTTCATCTACTGTTGAGAGTGAACTTGGCAAAAAAAACGAAACCTTTTCAGATTGAAATATAAGAAAGACCAACTGATGAAAGGTTGAAGACAAAGTGTCAACAGTTTGATAAAGCAGACAAATGTTGAGCCTTTTGTAATCAATAATCGCAGTGCGAGCAAGAGTAACACTGTTTGCTCACAATTTCAAAAATCCAAGTTGAAGTGATACATTGGCATGAGATATTTATGGAAAACATGATTCATTCCTGTCAGTAGAGACAAAATGTTGAAAAACTATCGAAAGGAAAAAGAAATGATAAAACTAGTTCCACGCATGATTAAACTATCACTCAACATCGAATGGTAAAAAAGCAAAGTTCAATTACAGATCAATCACGAAAAGTCTTTTACTTATCGCGATTATTTCAACAAACTTTCACTTTTCCCAATGAAAAAGCAATTTATCATTGAATCGAGTTGAATCGTAATTGTTTTTCAGTGAAATTCATCTCTAAATGCTGTCATTATTTTCTCATTTTTACAGATTTCTTTCAATTGATTCATTTCAATTTCATCTTAACTCTACTTTACATTTACTTTAGCGATTGTCCAATTTTGGTTAAGATTTGGTCCAAATTCATGTCGAAATTTCATGAACAAATAAAATTGAATTTTTCGATTTTTTCAACTTATTTATTCTTGCTTTCAATATGAAGAAGATTATGAGAATTGATAAATGATAATCAGCTGTGGATGAAGAAAAAAAAAGATGCAAATTTATCTATTTTTTGCAGTTTGTTGTTTTGGTTGAATTGAGTTTCCTGAACAACTGAAGCTATTCGTCGAATTAAATTGTACAGTTCAACAAACATCAACATTGCAGTGAAAAGAAAAGGTTGAATGTAAACAGACAAAAGGAAAAGGGAAAAGTTCATTTCTATCAGAAAAACTTGAACAAGGCTAAACAGTGTTTACAGTGAGTCTGTTGATGATGATCATGTAAGATTCATCAGTCTTAATTATGATTATGCCGATGCAAGGAATATTTTGTCCAACTTTTGTTCATTTTTTGTGCAAAGAAATCAAAAGTTTAGAGAGCAAAAAACTATTCCAAAACAAGAAAATTTATTCGACTTGAAATTTATTTACTCCCATTTCAAGTAAACTTTACTTTGCATATTCCTTTACATTGCACTCGTTTTCACACACAACTTTGATGGAAATTCATGAAACCGTAAATCTCCAGTTTAAACTCAACTTTTACACTTTTGTCAACATTTCAAAAGCAAAAAACACTTTCATCGCCTTTAAACGATTCCCAAAGTTTCTGTGAAAACTCAAGTTTAAGCAAAATTAATCTCCACAAAATCGAATTGGAAAGAAAAAAGGATTTTTCGCTGTCATTGGTTTCAAAGTTTTGCATTCGAAATCTTTCAATTGACCAATTTTCCAGTAGAAATGCAAAAATCTTTTTTGTCTCAAATCATCATTTTGCTTGTTTCATGTTCAATTTGAAATTTGTTGAACTTCGAAGTTGACGAAACATGAGCAAAAAAGGTTGAAAAGGCTAAACAAGTTCTAGCTATTATCATTAAAGACTGTAAATATTTCGATAACTTCAGGTTTCATGTTGACTTATGATCATGAATAAGGTTTCATGGAAAGTTAGGGAAGAAAAAGTCACGTAAAAACAATGAGACGAGTTTATGATATTCATTTACTTTTGATAAACAAAAAAGAGTAAAGAATCTTGATAATGATGGAAAAAGTGGAAAGCATGAAAAGACAATTTTTTTATTCATTTTTTATCAATTGATTTACCGATCATTTTTGACTCTTTTTTTTGCTTGTATTCTTTGGGGTAAAAAAAAGTTGTCAGAATGTTCATGAAAATGTACCGAAAATGAGAGTAAAATGGTTCAACATGGGATAAAGATGGAAACATTTTGATAATGGAAATTTTCTTTTTCATTATCTTTACAAGCTTGCAAGTAGTGTCGAGATACATTTCATCAGTATTGAACGGAAATCGATTTATCCTGAATCAATTTCTCATAAAGATTTGACAAACTTTTTTATGTTTGGCTTTTTTACTTTTGCTTTTTCTCTTCAATCTTTTTCGTCGCTAAAGCAATACATTTTTAAAGATGAAAAGGTCAATGGATGAGCTTTGTTAGTGAAATGTTTTTTCATTTTTTTCGGCTCATTTCGAGTTGCAGTTGAAGGTGTAAATATGACTTGGATAAAGATGATGGACATTGATGAGACAAGATTCAACATTTAAACATAATGGCATTACAAGGGAATTTGAGGAAAATGCTTTTAAACTCGTTTCTTATCCTCTTTATGACCAAATTGCATTGTTTTCATGCTTAGAGTTTTTCTTGACTTAACTACCTTCGATTTCTTAAAGCATCTATTTTAGTTTCACAGAAAATTTCATGCTGAAATCTCTACTTGGTATTGACTATTGAAAAGAAAAATTGTCGATAATCGAGATTTTCGGAAAGACCAATTTCGAGTTTGATAGCCTTGATTAGTTTACAACTCAGAGCTTCATTGTAAGTAAGGTTCGTTTAATAATTTGATGGCTTTTTAAGTTACTCCCCAAAAGTCGGAAATGATTGAATTTTTTGACCAACATGATTTGATTTTATGAAACTGACCAATCTTGAAAAAATATTTAATAATTTTCATTTTCTTCTTGGATTGACTACCTCATGAAATGCGTAATTACGGTCGATTTTGGGAAATCTTTCGCACCGTTTCGGTTCGATATTGTTTTTGTTCAATTTGCTGATTTACTTTTCTTGAGGAAAAATTTCGTCGATTTTTCACATCGTAAGTTGAAACTTGACTTTTGTAATTCTATTGATGATATGAAAAATCGGTGATTATTTTATTTCTGTTTCGTGATTTCATGCTGACAATAAAATTTGCTTTGGAATAAGTCTAAAAATAAAAGTTTGAATTTTTCGGTTCTCAATGAATTCTCTCTCTTTGGATTCAAAGTCTTGGTTCCTGTGAGCTTTGCGATTGTAAATGACTGTAAGCTGACATTGCCATAAATGAATGTAGTTTCTGAATAAAATTTAATAACCCAGATGATTAAGTAGATCCAAACTGATTGCTCAGATGAAAATAGGAAAGAAGAAAAACAAAAGGTCTGATTTAAAAGATAAACATGGTAATCATATTTACGCAGGGAATAACTAATACCATGTATTGGAATGTACATGGAATAGTATACAATAGCAAAAATAATAATGTTCATCATCATCGTGATGATCGTCATTCCTCATGATCCAATCTAAATTGGTTCAATTTATTGGATCCTGCAGTTGCTGTGATCAGAATATTGAATGCTCAAAGAAGCAGATAAAACTGTTCTTTATCTTTAATAAGTGTCCTTCTTTCATCGAGTCAAAGGTAGAAACTGTTCTTAAACAACTGACTAACTTGTTTAGCTTAAATTGTATTTGCTTTTAGTCTAAACATTAACTAAGGCCAAGGCTAAGACTCAACTCTTGAGATGAACTGATCAACTCCAATAAGGAAGGTCAAAAAGTTGCACATCTCTATACATGCATTTATTACAATCATGATATAATAACAATAAAAACAATACCTTAACCATGAGAAAAGAATCATGTTAATAGAGCAAGGAATAAATTTTCATTTCACTTTCTTTTTCTTTTACCAAGAGGTGGACTTTTGTTATTCAAGAGGAGGATTCAGTTCATTAGGTGACTCTAATTGAACGCTTAATACATGCTCTTTTACTGGACACGGAGAAAAGATATTCTGAGAGGTAAATCCAATTAGAGTCAATTTCTTAAAACGTCCTGTTTCATTTCTATTTTTTCTTTTTGCTCTTTGCTAATCTTTGTCATGGTGAATAACAAAGAATTTTAACAAAATTGATTCAACTTTTATATATCATGATCAAACTGATTTCTGTCAAAAAAAACTACTGAAATATGCCTATGTTCGGACAAAATCAACAGATAAAAGATGTCACAGAATTCACTTTATTCAAAGAAATAGGATGTAAATCTGAATGATTTTCTTGTATTTTTTTAAAGATTCAGAATTTTCAGTCAAAATCTCTAATTTGGACATTATTAATAAAAGTCCATTAGCATTGTACAGTATCACAAATTTTAACGGACTTTTTTTTATTTAACGCCTTCATGCAGGCATAACTCACAAACGATTAGTGTTAAAGACCTCAGACTTTAACCATTAGCTTATGCAGATTGAAGAATCACAAGTTCGCTCAAAAGGAATTCAACGCCAATCTCTAACAAGTAACTTCAGTTTCCCGATAATCTTCCTTAAAACCAATAAAATTTTTATATCTATTATTATAAAATATGACACTTGATCTGGGGCGTCATGCTGGGAGTAAGGTGTAGAGATAAATGAATTTTTCCGAAATGCGATTGAATAACTTGATGATATGGAATCACTCATATCCTTTAGCCAGTATGCGTTATACTGGGTGTCATGAAGTATTTCCACATCTAGACGTTTGTAACTTTTAAACCAGTTGCCAAAAAACTTTAAAATATACACTATTCGAAAGAAAATTGAGCAAGTTTTTCTTAGTCAACATTTGGAAATTTCGCTTCTCGCGGACCATGATATGAAAACTTGTCAAAGTCGAAAAAGTGGCACATTTTGTTGCATAATTTTTTTTCTTATTTTTAAACAAGCCATACTAACTTTGGTTCATTTTCTTCCTCATGGTTTAATTTTCAGCTCTTTTTTCTGCTGCATTCGTAAGAAATCAAAATCCAAAGTTGAAAAATTTTGCACATTAGATAGCATTGAAAATTTATTAAACTTTAAAAATTCGTTTTTGATAAAGATAATTGAATTTTTACGCGATGAAATTGTCACTTCTGTCAGCTCGATTTTTTGATATTCTAAGCGTTGTTTCAAAATCTGTTTGCATCAATTTCATACTAACGCAGATCGGTTATCTTGTCGTTCCTTCTTCAGTTTCCATCATAACTATCAGTTTTAACTTCACCATGGGCTTTACTGAGCATCAAAAGGCACTTATTTGCACAGAATATGCAATAAACAATTTTGCAATGCGGGCTACACAACGGTCTCTTGATACGAAGTACGGATTCCGTCCTAGCTCTCCCACAATTAGGAGAATTTACGACAATTTCTTAACAAGAGGTGTCGTAGTTTGGGGTCATCTGCAGGAGAAGGTCTTCTCGCGAGATCCTAAACCTCAGACTCTCAGTGAATTGCGGACAGCAATAACTGAAGAGTTTGAGAGGAATCTCCAAGAGATGTCCGCGCATGTCAGCGCAGAGTTCATCGATGCCAGCAATTGATAGCTGCCGCGGGGAGATCCATCAACCACCACGGTGGTAGGTAAATAAAATAAGCACAAAATAAAAAAAATAAAAAATGACAAAAACCCAAAAAAATAAAAAAATCATAAAAATAAGAAAAAAAATAACAAAATCATGAGAAACCAAAAAAAATCGCGCCTAAAAATAAAAAGTTGGGGCTAACCTAACGTAACCTAACCTAACAAGACTTTGTGAAAATGAACAAAAGTTTAGTATGGCTTGTTTAAAAAAATCATGCAACAAAATGTGCCACTTTTGCGACTTTGACGAGTTTTCATATCATGGTCCGCGATAAGCGAAATTTCCAAATGTTGACTAAGAAAAACTTGCTCATTTTTTCTTTCTTGCTCGATGCTTGCAGCATGGTCTTTGCAGAGAATTTTCAAATGCTGACTGACGCAACATTGATAAATATTATTAGTAAATTACAAACACGTGACACAGAAAACTCGTTTGAAACAACAAAAATGAATCAAAAATCATGCATGAACCTTTGCACTCTGATTTCATGTTCATGCTAACAACCACAAATAATTACAATACTGTTTAAACAGATCAAAGCCATAAGTGCCCTACAACCATCATTCTCTACACCGAAAAGGGATGTTAACAATAATTATTGATTCGAGCTAAAATTGACATTGGAAGTTATTCGGTTAATATTAGTCGCATGTTTATAGCTCATGATGGCCAAAGGATAAAAGTGGTTCCATATAATTCAGTTGATCCGTTGACTTTATCAAAAATTCATTTATCTTTCCCATGGTAAGAGTTATGTGACCAACATGTACACATCTGAAAAATTCTTCGTTTTAGAAAATGACCTTCCAACGACAATTAAAGGTAAAATAAAGAATCGACCTTGAGTGACCTTGAACCATGAAGACATGCATGCATTGCTGTTCGTAAAGGATAATTGTTTAATTCGGGCAACAAATCCCTCTACATTACCAGGTAGCGTAAGCTGAAGCCATGAAAGGGCAGTGAACTGGTCGAAAAGAACTAGTCCGTAAAATAAATTCACCTGCGAGTGCCTTTGCAAGATGTATTAGTCAAAAGTGGCTTAGCCAGAGTAGCGATACTCCAGTTGCGGGCTCAAATTGAATTTTCGTTTTTCTTTTCTTTTTATTCAAATTTTATTAATTTTACATTGTGAAAAATTTTCACATTAAAAAGGTATAGTGTACCAGTAAAGTAATAATGGTATTATGATTATACCAGCAATCGCTCAGAAGCGGATTGTCTTTAAAATACCAACGCGGCAATAAAACGAACTTTACGGCTTCATATTTCTTAATCGCCTATGACAATATACAAAAAAGCTATCTCAAACATCAGTCATTGCTTGGAATTCACATTGCATTTACAATCGGTTCGGACTTCGGTTTAATCAAATCTGTGTGGGCATAAAAGTTATTTGCGAAAATACGCTAAATGACACTTGCGGCACTTGGTACAAGAATTACTATACGGTGCAATGAATTGTTGACAAAAATCTCCGATATTATCCGTCTTTGATTCGGATTTGATGCCAGCAGTTTGAAGATGTGAGTATTAGTTGCATATCAGTTAGAACAGTATGTGCGATTCTAACAGAATAACTATGATCAGTGATCACCTTAGTAAATTACATATAGACGACAATTATGATGATGAATAATGAATATTCCGCCGAAATTTTCGTCCTTTTAATTCAAAATCGATCAATCTTTAACTTGAATCTTAAAAAACGACAGCAAATTGGAGTAAAATAAAAGTCTTCGTTTCTTCCTTTCGTCTTTCACCAAACAGTTTCCTCATCCTAAGAATAATATCCATCATTAAGATTGATTGTCTTTTTATTATTCTTACATAAAAAGAAAAGTAAACATTTTCTCTCTTTTAACCTTCTTCACCATTTTTTTCTGCTCAATTTGTATCTTTTTCCTCTCTCCAATTGAAAGGCCATTTCGATTTTTATTAACCATTTCCGTCTTTAACTCTACAAAGTCCAGTTGTTCAATCTTTACAAGTTTCAAGAATCTATTAAACTTTGCCTTTTCTCATTCATCCATCCATTCTGAATCAACTTCCGTTTGAATAATATATAAGCAATAAGAAAAGGTTACTTGTTAGCAGCATTTCAACCACATTTGTAGGTCAACAAATAATGGTTTGGGACAAAATAACTCCACGGAAATGGAATGTACTTTTTGAGGTAAAGAGCAAAGTTTCCCAAAATTGCTAAGAATCTTTGCTTTCAATGAGAAAGAGAAAAAATACCTCAAAATTTCTTCTCATCTTTAGCAAAAGATGGAGCTAGTTATTGTCATGAAACAAATTCATTTGAAAAACATTTCAAAGAATATTTTCATTGGAATTTGTTGGGAACAAAGTCAATTGAAGAGTAAATATTATATACTAACGAGAAGAAAAAGAAAGAGTAAAAAGATTGAAGGCAAAGTTTCAATCTAATTGAATCACAATTCAATTCATGAAGGTTGAGAAACGGAGGAAAAAGAAGAAGCAAAAAATGTCTGAAAAAAAGTTAAATAAATAACAGGCTTACTTGACCACTTCATTTATCCATTAATGTTGTCAATCCTTTTCATCTTCAACTTTATTACTTTTATTATTGATATTATCTATTATTCAATATATCTTATTCAACATTCTTGTTTACCTTTGGGCAAACTTAAGTTGTAATCGCTTTAGGATATTTTTACCATTATTATTATTCTTTACTCATATTTTCTAGTGAATGTAAGAGAAGAGAATAGAATCGGAAAAAGAAAAAAGTAAAGAAAAAGACTGTGATTTTCATTTCAATTCAACGATAATTTGGATGAGCGAAAGAATACTTGATTTTCCAAATTTTTCACACATTTTTTCGCTGTCAAGCATCGATATAAGGCAATGAAAGATGAAAAATGATATCGGATTGTAAATCCATTGATGTCGCACACATAAATGAACGATATTGAGAAATGGTCAAAACGAAACTTTACTAATAAAGCTTTCATGATTGACAAAATATGTTCATGTTCAGTGATTAATATCTTATCTCGATTATGAACTAACATCATAAAGCTGAGTTATATCACTTGAGGCTACCATAATAGGTTATCATGTAAGTGTAACAGACTGGTGATTGCTCTAATGTACAACATCAAAACTAAAAGTGGTCTTTGGTTTAGTATTGAAATGAAGTTAAAGTAGAATCGTAAAAGTTTGAGAAAAGATTGCCGAAACAATCGGCCAAAGACTGAGTCTTTTAGTAAATGTAAATTCGAATGAGCATTCCGTGTTTTTCATCAAATTGAATCTTCTAACCTTGATTTATTCGTGAATCAATTTGGACGAAAATCTTAGATTTGCAAATTCAATGATTACTCAATAAATGTTGTGAACATGACATTCATTAATAACTGTCTATTGGTAGCAAAATCCAAATCCCAGGTTACAAACGTTTTCCCAATAATGTAACAGTTTTGTTTCATTCAACATCCAAACCTTGAATCAAACTTGATCCACATTTTCATTAACAACTTTAATATTGTTCACTTTAACGTCATCAGATTGATTCATGATCAGTAGAGGCGAGTCTATCTATTGTCATCAAATGTTTCACCTTTCAATTGACTCGACAAAGAGTTTCAAATGTCACTTGATAAACATTGAGAGTAAAGAGCATGAAATTACTAGAATAGCAGCAAGAAATCGTCTAAATAAAACAAAGCTAAATGATTCGAAAAATGGAAAATTTTGTTCGAATGAAGTTGAAACTCGATTATGAAATAATTCCAATTCCATGAATAATTCAATTTTTTCTTCTTTTCTTGTTTTTCTTATTCTATCATCTCTTGGTTAATGATTGTTATTAAGTACATACAATCGCTTGTTAGTGTCTCTTGAAACTCATTTTTTTATTGTTAATCTTGTTTAATGAACAATATTTCTTCAATTCCAGGAAGAAAAGACTTTACTCTTAATTTTGCAAAAGTCAATGTCATGTGAAGCATTTTCGAGCTAAAACTTTTTTCTTGAAATAATGACAACGCTCAATCGAGTCAACTCTTTTTAAAGAAACATTTGTTTTTCGTTCTTACTTTTTACTTTGCACAAAATTGCTTACCTTTCTTACCTTAACCCTGAAAAGTTGATGAATTTACTCAAAGGATTGGTAACAATAATTTATTATTTTAATATTATCTGATATATTTTACTTGATAAATAGACAAGATTCAATAAACGGGCAACAGTAAAAGGTAAAGGAAAAAAGGTTGATTTTTTTCGAGTTTACCTTTTCTGTTTTTGATATTGTTTGCTCAAGACAATCTATTACCATTGTCACTTGAAATGATGAGCAACAAAACACGAAATTGTTTTTTTTTCGTTTCCCCATTTTCTGGTTACATTTCTGTTTTTTTCTATTCGCTTCAACCAATCTCTTTCACTCCATGAATGTGAACAAATATCTAATGATAAATGAATAAACTTGAAACTTCTGTGTGCAATTTGGTATCGAAGACTAACTCTATCAAAAAAAGCTTCGATTGAATACAAGACATTGCAAGATATGTTAGACTAATGAATAAAAAAATGACAATAAATGACTTTCATTAATTTCACAAATCGAAACTGTTTGCGGGGGAACTTCAAGGATTTTTAGTCTAATATCTCAATAGATGTGATCAGAATTCAATATTGGCTCATTGTGGGTGCAGTTGTCTCTGCATTTTAGAAAAACTCAAGAAATCATTTTCTCATCTGTTAGCTTCTAAAATTCTGAAAACTCGCATGAAAAATTGAGCAAATCGAACGAAATCTCGACCATTAAAAACTCAAACGCAATGGTTTAATACTGGACTTGATGGATTTAATGATGAAATATTGTTCGAGACTTTATTCCATTCTGAAGTTGAAGTTGACCAATGAATTTACCAAGTTTTGATTTCAGGAATTTCGAATTCGAATTGCAGAGTACATTCATAATTTTTGGGAAAAATTTTATAATTCGGTATTTGTTTCATCAAACCGAATTAGCAAGCAATCAAATTTTCTTGAGCTAATTGATTCGACATACTGCTTCAGTTATCAATTTCCTTGAAAACTCCAACTGCCTTGGAGTTATCACTTTGTACTCCCTGTTCACTCCCTGCATACAGTATGCATATCGTCAGCGATAAAAGCTGAAGAAATCTTAAGAATAATGAGATTTTTTTAATCATTCAAGTTTCATTATTAATCTAATTAGTTAACTGATTCATTGTTAATAACGTCAAAAGCAAATAATAGACGGCAATTCCTTCCCCGCTAATTTTCTAATTATCTTTGTTGAAACAATTTCTTTACTTTGTATAATTATCATTGTTGAATGAACATTGATTATTCAAAAAGTGATTCATCTTAAATGTTTGCAGTAAAAAGCAAAGAAAAGAATCAACTCGAGTAATTAACATTACACCTTCAATCCATTGTTGCATAGCTTTTATTATCTCATATTTCATCAACTCTATAAGTCGAACGAAACAATTTGCGAGAGAAAAAAATTCAAGACTCGATTCATGATTGATTTGATCATTTGGGCAACAAATTTACGATTCAACATGAAACGATTACAAGTTAGAGAAGAGATTGAAATGAGAGAAAATTGAATAAAAGAAACTCATTGATTAGTGAAATTACAGCGTACTTTTCACCATGCTTATCGTCGATCTACATTCGATGAAAACCAACATTCGTTTGAATAGCAAGTCTAATGCTTTTTATTGTGTTCATTATTATCATTATTATTATGAGATAATCTATTTGTACAAGGATATAAATAAGCTTGGATTTTTCATGCAATCATCTGAAAAAGAGAGAGAAAGAGAAATAGAAGAGAATAATCTTGCAAGATTGCCAATCATGAGACTGGAAATGATGGAAATGGACTCTTGGATGAGAATAGAAATCAAATCAAAGTTGGAAGAAAGTAAAAGAATTTGAGTAACAAGAAAAAAGAAGCAGAAAAATATCATTATCATCATCATCTGAGGAAATAATAAAATGAAAGCAATAATAATGATAAAACTGTATTCTGTATCAACAACAAAAAAAGTAAAGGTTGACAGGTTATTTTTTGTCAGACTTTTCTTTCCATGCTAATAGTCAAACCATTGGTTTGTCTTTTGTTTTTTTCTTCGTCTTTTCATTCTTTTCCTTTTTGTTCTTGTGTTTTCTGATGTTCAGTTATTTCAGACTCGACAGACAAAAAGATAATGCGAAAATCAGAAACATTTTTCACTCCAACATTTCTGACCCTTCGTCCATGACGAATAGTTTTCTTCGAAATTTCAAGCTTCCATACCAATTCAATTTTCTTTCATCGTTTGCTTGAAAGCATTTCTCCAAAATATCGACGGAATTGCAAAAATCTTTAAGAGACTTTTGTTCCAAAAACGATTCTCAAACCAAAGTCACCGAAGTTTATTTTCACTTTTTCATGCGAATTCATTTTTCTGTGAAAACTCGTTTTTTCCAAGTTTAGAATCGAATCCATTTTTGAATTTTCGTGATTCCAATTAATTATTCTGATCAGTTATCCATCATTATCTCACGAATGTCTACTTCAGTCATTTGGTGGACTATTTTGAGAACACAATTAAACGAATCTCTTTGATTTGATTTGCAAATATTGACATAATTGTATTTGCATTAAGCAATTAAGCTCAACTTTGCCGACTATTCATTCGATTGTAATAATCAAGCAACAAATGAACTATTAAAAAGGATTAAAAGACTCTTTGCCACATAATCTCAGTGCGCTTATTGGAAAAGTTTGTTGAAATATTGCTTTAGAACAATTATTTTCTATTTTTTGGACGTTATCCTCTAAGCAGTCTTAATCTTGTCAATTTCGAGTGAAAAAGCGCAGTTGGCTTCATGAGTTGAGTAGAAATGATGAACTGAATGAGAAAAGTGTACAAGTTGAGAGTGAAATAAGAAATGGTTGCAATAATGATGATGAAGGAAGTAAACATGGGTAAGTTGCAATGAGTTTTAGAAAAGAGTAAATAGTCAACGAAGAAAAAAAATGGAAAAAAATTTCTTTTTCTCATCATCATGCATTATCTACAGCAAAGAGCAAAATGTTTACGATTTTCATCTCTTTCTCAGTCTGTCTCCATCCTCATCGCTCTGCAACTCATCATTTCGATTTCTTTTCATCTTCTCAATACATCTTGAACACTTGCACACAAACGGATGAAAATTAGCAACAAAAACATCTCAACTTTCGTTGAAAAAATCGATTATTTATGCTTTCCTTTCAGCCTTTTGAACATTAACTTTGTCATTGTCTTGACAAAATCTGAATCATTAATCAAAATCCAAACTCTCGACTCTTTTCAATTGAAATTGAAAGTCAACCAATTTGTGTTGGAAAAATTCGTCAACACCAGAAATGCAAAACTTCGAATGCACAGAAAACAAATACTGAATATAAACTTGAAATGGCAAAACAAGGAAATTCATTTCCATTTTCATTTGGAAAATTTCGCTCTTCTCACACGTTCTCATTATAAAAGTGTGGCAAGATATTGAATCAATTTAAGCTCAACAGTATTGACATGAATTTATCATCTTTTTCCTTTCATCAAACATCAGGCAAACTTTTCATTCCGTTTTCTGGGTGTGAAAAGAGAAGGAAAAATATTGAACTCTTTTCTCTTTCCCTGATTGATTCACTTGAATTTGTCAATGTCTCAACTTTAACAGCCCATGGTTTCCGTTTTGTGCCTCCAATCCTCAACTCATCTTCATCAGTCTAATTCTCATTCTCATCATTTTCCTTTCCACCCTCATTCCCTGCAATTCAAGAGTAAACTCAATTTTTTCTTTCTCTTTCTGTGCTAATATCAGAACATTGGAAATCTCATGAAACGCCATTGAATCATTTTTTCTCGACTTTTTATTCTTTTAGAATCTCGATGAAAATTGTATCAACTAAAGGTAATGAATCAAAATTGAAGTTATAAGCGCTCGAAACAACTTCAGAGTAAACAGAAAAAATCAAAGTCGCTGTTAAATTGCTTGTTAATGCACCAAGTGAAACAATAACAGTTACAATTGGTTCAACAGCTTATCCGTCGAGTATTATTTTTAATCTAATTAATGTTCAACTTGCAAGATCTTAATCACTCAACATGTCAACAGCTTATAGAGATTACACTATAAGTTGACTTTTTTTTCGTCGTCTCCCTGTTTTTGCATCATTCCCAGTTCACTTTCAATATCATGATCAAATAACTTTTAATTAGTCAAAGTGAAACTTCAATTAGTTTGAACCATCTTAACGAGAAAACAATTTGCCAAGTAAAATGGAAAGTTGAATAGTGGAGAGAAAAAAAACGAAACCATTTTCCTTTCCTTTTCAGACTCGAATCGTAATGTTGTCTGTCGACATTTTCCTAATCTTAATAGAAACTTTTTTTTCGCTCGTTTCCATGAAAAGATGATTAATGGAAATGAAATGAGTTGATGATGGAATGAAAAGAAATCATTTTGGTTGCAACATTTTTTTCAGACTCTTGAGCAGTCTTTTCAATGCAAACATTTCAGGCAAAAAATGCTTTCGCCTTCAAAATCTTAAACTTTTGCCGTTCCATTTTTCATTTTTTCTGTGAAAACAAAAAACTTGGTTCAATGAATTTTCATGCATTTTTTGCTGTCCTCTTTAATGGTAAAGACTTTTCATTTAGTTGAAATCATTTCAACAATGAATCTTCTTTCAAGTCTATTTACATTCTCAACTATTCTTGTCTTTAAACAGTTTATAGTTGTGACTTTTTTGTAGAAACCATCTTTGGCTTCGTTTGGAACACAAAATTCATCCTAATCTAAATATTTGAAATAGCGAATTCCAATGAAAAACTTGAAAAACTAACATTAGCCATACGACTCTACTTCGACTTCGCTGTCTTGCATTTTGTCAGAATTCGGAAATTTCGATTTACTCGGAAAATCTTTGTTTTGAAACAATCAGATTGGATTGCAAACGAAAAGTTTTTGAATAATTTTGTGTCAAATCGATTTTTTTCGATAAAAAAATAGAGTCAACAATTTGTCAGCTTTTTTATGTTTTTGATGAATTACATGCTTGAGATTAGTTTTGCTGTAAAAGAAAATAATTTTTTTTCTTGATCAATAACCCAGATATAATACAACTAAAACGTATAAAACTATCCATAATTGAGACAAGCCTTTACAATACTTAATTGGATAAAATTGCTGATCTCGAATCTAGTTCACTGTTTACTTAAAACTTTGCAAGTTTCATAGCTTCAATCCCTTCAGAAATCAACTTGGAGTGAGAAGGCAAAACTTATAAGTTTTATCAATCCCAATGATGAGTCCCATTCCATGGTTTCATGTAACTAATTACATATCAATGTATTGACAATAAAAGAGTTCGTATTATTTCCTGGCGATTTCATTCCATTGAACCAACTATTATTTAGTGGATGTGAACTTCGGTAAAGTTGAAATATTTTTCATTCTCAAAATCTTGAAATCTCCATATTTTTTATGATTTTCCTAGTGATAATGGGAAGCAATGACTGACCATTTTGTAGGTCATTTATTTTCACCAATTTTCTTTTTACATACAAAAAAGAATAACTTCGAGGATAAAATTTTGTCCATTGCAAGTGTTTTTATGGCCTTTTATTGTCACCATTTGTGTGTTGACATTTTAATGTTGAATTTCTTTTTTCTTCTTCTTCCCTTTCTTGCAACCTTTTCCTGTTTCTGAAATTATCACCATGAATTTGGATGGCATTGGAATCGGAATAAAGTGTGTGAATGGCCATTATAGTGGATTCATTGTAACAGAAGCAAAAAGTCAGATAATTTGCAATAAAAATATTTTTTACTTTTCCTTTCCAACTGAAACCTTTTCAAATGTGAACCAATAACTTGATCTTAGAGCATAAAAAAGCATAACTCATCTCAATAAAAAAAATGTAGAATCAAAGTTGTTTGAAGAAAGGATAAACAAAGAGAGAAACAAGATTCTCATGAATAAAGGCTCAGAATTTGTTGAAAAAAAAGATTATGTAATTGGATTAATTGGCTGATAACAATAAGTAGGATAAAAATGTGAATACAAGAGCAAAGGATAATGTAAATACGAAGACATTGAATGGTCAAAACAGCAAAAAACATTTCTCATTCTTCCATCTTGACAGATCTCGAGTCCAAAATTTCAAGTCAATTGACTATCTTTCATGATCCAACTCACCTCTGAACCAAAGTGAAAATAGAGAACAAAATGTTTTTTCTTTTTCGATATTTTCGTGTATTCGAATATACACTTGTTTCTTTTCCTTTCTTCAAATTCTTTCTTTTATTATCTCATCAATATCGAGTAATCTATTGTCATCTTTTATTTCAATTATATCGACAATACTTTGCTCTCTTCTTTCATTAGATTATTATTCTCATCTGATTTTGTTCTTTTCTTTTTCCAACCAATATCTTAATATTTGGAACATTTTCTTCAACTCTTTCGACTTTCGTTTTACTGTATCCATTTGAATTATTAAAGTTGACACAAAATCATCATCAACCCTGAAGCACAAAACAAAGAGTATATTATCCAAGAAATGTTGAAATTACAAAATTCTTGTTCTTTCAACGCTGTTATCCTTTTATCGGATGAAAGAGTAAAATATCTCGACTGGGAAATGAATTTTTATCAAAATGGAAATGAATTTCATTAGATTAATTTGGCGAATAAGAAAATTGAATCTCAAAATTCACTTTTTCCTAAACAGAAAATCTTTCATTTCTCTCGACTTACCTTATCAATCGAGACTTTAGTGGTTTGATAATTGTTCAAGTATGTTTCATCGAGTTTTCCTCATGATTGACATTATTTCCATTCCTTTTAATTACCTGAAAAGAAAAGGGAAAAATTGTTGAAATTCGAGTTTCCAGATTAACAATTTAAATTGATTCGTTTCATGAGCAGATTCACTTCATCAGTTGTTAGTCAAAGTACCGCTTCAGTTGATTTTTTGTTCGTTTAGTAAAAAAATTATTTTCATTCCTTTTCCAAGTGTTGCATTGATGTGCTTAAAGCAACTCCTCATCTTGATAATTAGAGGGTTAATCGTTTCAGTTTAGTTGTTGCTTTTTTTCTCATTGATTCAGTGTTATTAATGAATGTTCTGAAAATGTAATTTTGTTGTAAACTCTTTACCTTTTTTTCATGCTCTCTCTCTCTCTCTATTCTCACAGGTTCAAGTTAACATGCAAAAGATGAAGCTTTTTTTCTTGCTGAACAGAATGATGAATTGCTCCGGAAAAGGATGATTCAATGACACTAGAATGATGAACTAGATTGAATAAGGTTGAATGGAAAGAAAAATGTTTCAATTAAATTGCTCTCTCAAGTTTAATAAACCATGAAAAGTTCAACTAGTTGCTAAGTTAATCTGCAAATGAACAAATTGTTTATTCTCAAGCTGTTTCAACCCGACCAACTTGTCACATTATTAAAGGTTCAATTTAAGACCAATATTTAGTGCATCAACAATGTTTCAAGACTTGCAGTCGAGTCGAGTTCAACTGTCCAAATTGAGACGTTTGTGGTTTAAATTGAGAGAAAAACTTATGAACTTTTTTAAAGGTTTCACTTTATTATCAAGAAAAGTTAAACTTGGCTTTGTTAAGAGTTAATGGTTTAAATAGAGTAAAACTTTAAATCGATTCATTATTGACATTGTTAAGAGTCTCGAGTTTTTTGTTGTTGCTCGACTAAAGTGATAAAAGTGAAAAAATTGAAGTCAAAAGTCGATGAAGAAGTTGAAAGATAAATTACACCTCAAAAATGAGGTAACACTAATGGTAAAGATAATTGCGTGTTGCAACTTTACATTGTTAATGGTCAAATGGGAAAAGCTTTGAAATACATTGAACACTTGACTGGACATGACTTTTTTGTCCATTCAACAAATTGTTCTTAATTTAAGGGAAAATAAATTGCATTTCTCTTTCCCTGATTCACGCACAATAAAGTTAATTTACATTCAAGTTTTTCATTTAGTAGTTAGTCTTCATTCCTTGCAATAAAAGATGAAAATTTACTAAGCAAATGAAAGTGACTTTGAATAATGTTTAGAAGCCTCTAAAGTCCACTGAAAAGAAGCGTTTCTGGCGAGGTTCAAATTGCTAAATCAGCTGACATCCAGCAAGTGCTGAGATGCTGATCTGAGTAAACCAAATATCGAAGAAAAATTAAAAGACAAAAAATTGATTTATCCAAACTTGGCGGAGTCCAGCATGGGATGAATCATGAAAAAAACTAGAATAGCAAATTTTCTGATAAGATCCATTATTTTTGTACTTTTTTTCCTTCTCCATGTTATTACATTTCTCAATGCAGAAACATTGCATTTATCTTTGAAAATATAACTTCTTCTGTCAACCAATGTTAAAATTGATTTGTGGGTTGATTAATGAAGATGATCAATTTATCGATTCCATTATATTTTCACTATCATCTGTTTATCATCTCTGTATGTTTAATATGTTCATGTAGTGAGATAATAATAATGATATTGGCTTAACCAAGGGTTAAATACACAGTTTAATAAGAAGAGAAAGAAAAATGAGAGATAAAGAAAAGGTTCGTAAAGAGTGAAGGGGAAAAGGAATGCAACGAAAAGTCACTGGGAGTGAAAAAAAAATTGTAGGCTGCATTGGAAACAGTTGAGGTTCGATTGATGAACTTGATAAAAGTGTAATATCAATAAACACATTATTCATTTTGAGGTTCAACTTGTATCTTGGAGTTGCATCGAAAGAGTAAAATTAGATTTGATGCATAAAGAGATGAAACTAGGAATGGAAAATGTTGTATTCGCAAAATTGATGAATTGATTTGTTCGCTTTTGTGCAACCCAAAAGTGAATAACTTTTAATGATAAGTTTATTAAAACTTGTCTTTCATTATCATCAACATCAATTTCCTTTCATGGCAATTGTAATAATGTTTTGATGAATTTAATGAAACTAAAGACGATGATGAAGATGATTAAAGGGTGCCGCAAAGGTAAAGAGCATAAAATGTTATTGATTACAATGACAGAACTAATAAAGCTCAAGGTGGAAACAATGAGCTTCATGTTAATGTTGCTAATAAGAATGATGATGATACTAATTATAATATTATTATTACTCTGTGATATTATTATCAATATAAATGAAGTAAATGTGTTTACGTTGTGATCCATTGTGTACATTATGTATTAACAGCTTTTCTTTGCTTTTCCACTTTTCCTTTTACTCTGTTTACAGCTTGTTGTGTTATTAACATATTGATTGAATTACTGTTAATTAATAATTCATGGAATGTTTATTAACCTTTGCATGGATGGAGGGAGAGAAGCGAAAAAAGCCAATGAATGTTGATGTTAACAACGATTTAAGAATGATAATTTTCCTTCTACTCTCGCTGCAATTTCAATTCTTTATGCACTCTCATTGTACTGTTCTGGTTAGTTGAACCTTTGCATGGAAAAAATAAGTTGCAAGGAAAAATCAATCAACTCTTTCAGTCAACAAAATTTATTTCCATGTTACATGTTTGTATTGTTGCATACATTCAATGGGATAATGCTTCAGTCAACTGTTGCAGGGCAAGAGTGCGTAGATTTTTTTAAAATTACTTTTCTCCAGCCTTCCAATTTTGCGGGAAAATTTTCAGTAATTGAAGTACAAGAAATTCAATCATAGCTTAATCAGAATTTAACTTGAACAGGGTGGACAAAAATGCAGAATTTTAAGCTTAAAGAAAGGCTATTTTCCATCATAAATGAATATTATGACAAAAGCTAAAGCTAACAAAAATTTGATTTATGATGAACTAACGTTAAAAGGGACACTTACAAAAAATAAACTAATACACACTTTTCAAACTTGTTAAAGATTTCTTGAAATTTGCAGAGAATGGTCACTAAAGGTCAGTTAAAGGTCAAATAACGAAGAGACCTTGAATGACCTTGATCGCTTGAACTGGTTGAGCAATCTGCGATAGTTCATGATTCGAATCAATGGTCTGTAGCACTGAGTGATATAGCTGTACAAAGGCGTTAAATGAAAAATAAAATGCCGGGTATAACAGACAAGTTAGATTTCCAGTTAGTTTGACCTTTTTCTGTAACCATGTTTGTTAGATTATGATAACTATGATTATTGTTTCTTTACCTAGAGCTAGTACAACGCAATATTGTTCACTTCTCAAACTTGTTCCGTTCGCGTTTT
This sequence comes from Tetranychus urticae, assembly GCF_039701765.1. Taxonomy (NCBI): domain Eukaryota; kingdom Metazoa; phylum Arthropoda; class Arachnida; order Trombidiformes; family Tetranychidae; genus Tetranychus; species Tetranychus urticae. The sequence goes on along the minus strand of NC_142958.1, from coordinate 13,088,506 downwards.
ATGAACGCTCAAAATATTTTCAGCAAATATTTTACTTTATTGAATAAGTAAACATATTAATTTTTCAAACTGAAATGGTAAATATTCATTCAAATTAACATTTGCAAACGGGAATTACAAAGTAATTTTAATTTTTTTGTTACTACTATTCATTGAGATAGTGATTTTATCGTTTTTTCGTTTCATTTCTTTGATGATTTGATAGGAATTTTCTTCATTATTTACACCACTTACGACCTCATTTGATTTAAACTCAACCTTTTCATTCGAATCAAAATGATTGCTTGATTTCTGATTTGGAGGATCAAGACTTTTTTATGTCGCACAATCTCTACTATTATCGTTCCTTAAATAGGATTCAATGGCATTACTTCGATGACCAGTTCTTTTTCTAATTGTTGGTATTTCAAACTAAGATTGTATTAATTCTGTTACACTGATAGCTCTTAATCCATGATTAGAAATTTTTCGATTTGTAATCGCGATTACAGCTTGTTGAAATGGATTTTTCAAAATATTAGATGAGGTGCTGATTTCAACTGGCTGCTTCGAGTCAGCAGCATAGAAAGGGACATAGAAAATTAGTCTATTAATAAATTCATTGAATTAATGAATTTTTTAAAACATTTGAAAAAATTTACATTCTCTCTCTTCGTAAGACAGATCAATTCGATTTACATTTAAACCCACCCTTATTCTAATAGTAATCTTAATAGTTTGAGAGCTGAAAGGTATCACTCCATACAAAATGTTTGTACACACCATGCATTGAAAAACTTCTCAACAAGCCAATACTTGGCGTCTTTATCCTGTTCACCTGATTGCAGTCATAACTCGTAAACGGTTTACGCTACAGACTGCAGACTTGGAAACTATGCTATTGCGGCCTGATGAATTATGCTTTCGCAATTTCAAGGTCATTCAAGGTCGATCCGGTATTGACCTCTAACTAACATTCGCAGTGTATTTTCTTTGACCACAAATTTTTTCAAATTAAATGATGCTCGTTATAAGTTACAATCTCACAGCGTTAGAAAGATTTGGGATAAGGATTTTGAAACTAAACCTTTAAGTCAATTGATCAAGCGATAAAAAGCAGCTTTTGTTAGCCAGCATGAGTTATGAACAGTAAGCAAACACTGAACGATCTCAAAAAAATTTTTATTAATTAATACTCGAAGAAAATTCTCTACAAATGTAAATTATAATTCAAATGTCAATTAGAGACAAAATAACAGATTGACCTTAATGCGCCTGCATCTCCGTGGTTATGCAACTTTTTGTTGCTGATACTGCAAGTCTGAGGTCTATAGCATTAAATTAACCGTTTGTTGTCTTCACTGATTGTCTGAAGGTGTCACAAACTAATATTTACTCCATTTTTAGACGTTTTGTAATATTTTTCCAGTGCACACGATGAAACCTGAAACCTGGCTAATGCTGTTTTTCAAGAATTTTCAATCACGAGCTTCAAGTTACGCAGTTCGAATTCTAACCTTGATCACCTTGAAAATTTCATGCGCCCAAGTTTTGTCTTATTAAAAACCGAAACCAGCTTATGCTCATTGTTATTTGTCCCTGCTCTGATACTTTTTTAAAAGAAACGCGTGATTACGTCAGTTAAAAAATGTGCGTCGAAAATGGAATTCATTCAAAGGCTCTAAATTTGAAAATAGCTAATTAACTTTGCTGCGATTTAACTTGTAAAATTAGATACGAAGAATGTTCATGAATTCAGAGCGAATTTTTCAAACAATTTAAAGATGGAAAAACAGTGTTCTTAAAAGAATTCTGAATATTGCATTAGATTGCCTTTGTTGGTGAATTCAATTGCACCTTAAAATTTATTCTTTGAAAATGAATCAATCAAATGGTTAACTGTGCTTGAAAGATAAACTTAAAGTTGAGTAAGTTCATTGCTGCTTCACAAAATCAAGTTGCCCAGAAAAGGAAAAGGTGGCAATTTTCTTCTTTTTCCTTCTCTTCAGTATTGATGTTTGAAGGGTGTAAAGAAAATGTAATAAGAAACAAATTATGTTCTGGGTCTACCTGGGCAGGTAAAGATTTTGAAATGGATTTTGATGAAAAGAAAAGGTTACAAAATTGTTGGGTAACAATTTTCCATGGTTATATCTATTGTGAACATTTCGCGATTTTACCTTCAATTTTGATTGAAAAAGGAAAACTTACACTTTGATATGAATCATTTTTCTTGCCAGTATTTATATTGTTCAACTCACTTTCCATTAGCACTTTATCCTCAACCTTTTTCCTATCATGACTGAGAGAAGAGGAGAAATTTTTTTCAATTTTCATTGCAATTTCTTTCCTGTTTTCTCAGATTCCAAGAGATTCATTTTATTTATCTTCTGTTGATGTTCTCTCTGGATGATATTAAAAGGTTCAATCCTTCAAAACATAATTATCATTCTTGCTTTTCAATTAATTTTCTTTTCTTTCAGAAACTTCTTTTACCATTGCGTTTCACCATAATTAATTTCTTTCAATTTCGAATCTGAAAAAAGTTCTTTTTTCTAATCAACTTTGAATAGAAAATCCAAAATAGAACGATCAAAAGTCGATTTTTTAACTTCAAATTAGTCACTATAAATAGTCACTTCATCATTTGGAAAACCAAGTTTTAATGAATTTTCAAACGCAAAAAATTCCAAGTTTTACTTGAAAAGTCGAGCGTTTAAAAAATCGATAATCAATCAAAGATTAAACTTGATCGATATTTGAGGTAAAAAGTTTGAAATTTTTCTTTTAATGTATTCTACAAAATATAATTATAACCATTATCATGGCTATTTTTATCATCATTATTATTGGTTTCATCAAAAGAGAGAAATGATTATTATGTGCCTTTTTTTGCTCATAAATATGAGGTAAAATGAAGGGGTTTCGGATAAAAGAGAAAAGGCAGAGACAGAAAAAAAGAGATTCTTCAGAGTCAAATTGACAAACTGATTGTGATAGTAAATTGGTGTGTTCATGAAGTGCACATGGCAATACATGAAATTAATATGAAAATAATATTAGTAATAGCAAGATTAATATTAATAGTTCACCATTGATTGTGATGTGAAGAGAAGAAAAAGAAACTTCTCTTTCTTCCTTCGCCTTTCAGGCCAGCCTCTTGGTTAGTCACTACTCCTTTCCTACACCAACCTTACATATAATTTTTCATTGAATACATTCATGATTAGCATTTCAATTTTCCTACGCCTTTCAGTCAAACATTAACTGCATTTGAAGTTAACAAATAAACCAATGTTCAAGCTTCAAAAATGTTGCTTAGGGAAACAATGAACGTTGCTGTAAAGAAAGTCGAAGTTTCTCTTAGAGACCATCCAGATGAATATGGATAAGGCTGCGCTTTCTCTCGACATAACCTTTTGGATTTTCAATGTTCTGATCAAATTCGAGGATCAATGTTAGAGAATGTGAATAACATGTTTGCACACATGAAATTGGATTACGATGTGGATCCATGCAAAATAATTCGAAGAAAATTCTAGGAAGTTATTCGTAAAAAACTGGGTCCTTTTTTGCATCCGACTAACCTAATGCTCTTAAACATTTTACTAAAAATCAAAATTTTTGATAAGTTAACCCTTTAATTGGATAGAGTGGCATTGAAACGCTTTTTATCTGTTCTCTATTCTTATCTTTTCTCGTCAGTTTCCTTCGCACTCTTGTCACTACCACACTTCAGGTTAATTCCCTGAACATTTCAATCTCATTCAATTTTCTTTTCCTCTTATCACAATAAAAATATTATATTACTCAGGAGATTAATCTTTGTGATGAATAAATTGTCGAACAACATTTCATGTTTCACTTTAAAAATTGTTGAACAATCAATTCCTTAGCTTGCCTTTCCAACGAACCTGGTATTACATATTTTAACATGCAATGAAAGTAAAAGAACAGTTAACCAAGAATGACTTTGACAAGGTTCAAAACTCCATGTATCATGTGTTGTACCATGAATAAGTTTACATTGTTAGTTCCATCGAATTTGTGTCAAAATCGTTTTCCATCACAATTTACTTTCTCTCTCTCTCTCCATGAAATGCAAACTTATCGGTGGAAAAATGTGTTGAAATTTAAACAGATGATTTCAAGCATTTAAATAGAATGCAATTTTACAGCGAGAAAAAAAAGACTCAAGTCGAGAGCCAAAGTAACTTTGCTAATAATGATTGACACGATGAACGGTTAACTTTGATCAAGTAAACATTGAAAAGCTTTCACTTAACCCTGTTTCATCATGTCAACCTTTTCACTTGATGAACACAAATTGTCTAACATGAACTGACGAGTGTTTAATTTTAGTTCAAAACGTTCATTTTCCAGACTAAATTCAAGCCAAAACTTTGACACAACATTTATTCTTAATGAGCCAACTCTATTCAATATGCATCTAATATAAAGTCGCTAATCCAAACTCGACAACAAACAAATTTTCGATAAATTTTCGAATTCGTCAAATGACAAAAATGTCGAAATGATCAGAATTTGAGAAAATCTTTTCCATGCCTACTGAATCTGAGTTATACCTAAATGCTTCAAACATGATGTTATGAATACACAACAAAATCCATTTCAACATGACGAGTGCCAAGAGAAAAGAAAAAGATTTTTGCAGAAATTCAGTTTCATTACTAAACAGATTGAAAGTGGCAAGATTACATTCAATTATATTTACTCTTCAATGATATAAGCTAATCTGAAACAAAGAAAGTTGATACATTTAATGTGATGTTAGACAAGCGATGATATAAAAAAACAATTTTATCGTCAAATTAATGAGAATATTTGACAAAGAATAAAAGGTGAAAAGAAGATTCAGATTCAACTCTTTTCCCAGCCTTTTTTATCCCTTCCCTTCAAATTCCCATTCATCAATCCTGTCAGAGTTTCTCATTATTCACTAATTCAGATAATTTATGCAGCATTATCGCTGTAAATATACAAGAATTAATAACGATAATAACAAAGAAAAAAAGACATAAAGATAAATATTTTGACGAAAGAAAAGTGAGAGAAAAAAGTTTCTTTTTTGTTCCTCTTCTTTTGCTTCTTTGGATGCTCAGGGAAGCCAATGAAACTTTTCAAGATGCAATAAAGATGATAAAATGGCTTGAAAAATGTTGACAATTGAAATGTATTAATCAAAGTGTATACACTTTAATAGTACTTTAAATAGTGAAGATTAATGAAGAAATGTTTGTGCAATTGTTAACATTTTGTGTTGCCAAATAATAGGTTGTATGCTAAAAAGCTTAATATCAAATGCTTGAGAAGATTATGTGAATGTGAAAACAATATCGTCTGTTTAGAGTCACTCTTTTGTCTTTCCCTTTCAGAACTTTTTTTTCGTCGCTTTTTTTCTTCGCTTCTCTTCTTTTATATTCACAAGTTCCATATCAAGTTGTCATTTGAACAGCAAGAGAAAAAGAAGCGAAAAAATGAAAGGAAAAGAGAGGAAAAAAATGTTCAAATGTTATCAAGTAATCATTCATTTATATTTCATGAAAAAAGCAAAATTATTGTTCTCATGTTACATGAAAGTGGTAACAAAGTTGATAAATTGAAACAATTTAATTTTCATTTCTTTTCTTCTTTCACTGTATTACAAGAATTAGTTGAGACTTCATTATTTAGATTGATATTTTTCTGTCTACAGTCTTTGTTTAGTTTCAATTCAAGTATCATTTGGTTAAAAGTTATTAATTGTTGTGTCTCGACTGTCTATCGAAGCAATTTATCAACGAAAAGTTTTGTCTATTGATAAAAGCTGATATGAAAAGAAGATTGAAATGAAAGATTTTGAACTTTTTGCTGACGAAAAATTCTTTGGACAGTAATTTTTAAAACGATTCGAACGAATTTGGATGAAAGTCGAATGTTGAAAAACAAAGATTTTGAGATTTTACCATGCGAAGTATTTTTGGTGGGAAAATGAAATATTTTTCTTAGATTTGGTTGAAGACGTCCATTGCTCAACGAAAGTGGCAAAACTGTGACAATAACAATAAATAGTAAAGCAATTTTCATTGAAGGTGATGAAAGTAAACGAAATGTTTTCAAAAGAAAACTATGAAAACTGAAGAAAAAGGTGAATAAAAAAGTGGAGAAATGTAAAGATGAATGAATGGGATGATAATGATGATGAAGGTGGGCAAATGGAAGAATAAGGAAACATGATTGTCTGTAAAGAAAAGTATAAATAGAAATGAAAATGAAGAGATAAACAAGGTTTGGATAAAGTTTCTTTAGTTGAAAACCTTTTTCTCTTCCAATGAATCAGAGAATCGGAATGGTCTTCTTTTTCAACAAATGTTGAACGTAAGCAGAAAAAGAAACGATCAAAGGATGATGATGATGATAAAGTGAAAATAGTCTTGAGAGGGAAAAAAGTAAGATGTTATGAAAAAAACTCCAAGTAAATAAAAAATTTTCTTATCGCAGCTTTTTCCATTCTATTCATTGAATGTTACTTTAGGTTTGATACTCAATGTGAACATTTTGCTTGGAAATTTCTCAAAAAGGTGACTTTATAAAGCATTCGCACATTTCGTTTTGCGAATTTTCCATCTCAGTTCGAACATTATTTTTTTCGATTTTTTGAGCTGAAACTTTACCAAGCTTTATCTTCCAGCTGATACACTCGAAATGGTTCAAGTTAATTTTATGTTGAAATCGATTCAACTGTTGCTTTTCATTATTGAATTTCTCGAGAAGAGTCGAGTTCGAATCTGAAACTTGCGATCGATTCTACACATCAGTCAGACGTGCATGAAATGAATTCGAAGAATGAACAAGAAAATGATCCAAAAAGCGTTTCTTTAACCATCAGTTTGGATTGACAGTGAATCTGATTATAATCAGTGTGAAGAACTATTCAGAAAGTTTATCCTTTTCTGCAGTAAAGACTTGTAACTGTCTTGAAGTTATAACTGATAAATGAGTTATATTCAATATCAACTTATATTTGAAATGATATTGAATATAATTGGATAGATTTCATGACAAGATTAATCTTGGAAATGTAAATTTACTCTCACTCTGAATGAGCAAACCTGGAATTATTTGAAATATTGATTGAGTATGAAAGAGTCTGAATAATAAGTTTAGTAAAGAGTTTCATTTAATTCAATTTCAGTGGGAAAATGTTGGAAATTGATTTGCAAATTAAACTAATTGAGTAAAAAGACATTTTCCTTTTTTTTCTTTAGATTATTTTTGCATTCAAAAATGCCTGGACTTAGTCTGGATGGACAGAGAAGAGAAAAAAGTCTTAAAGTTGACCAGAAAATTGGAAAACTTTCCAATCCTTTTCTTTATTCAATACTTCAAATGAGCAAAATAAATTTACTCAAGACTGTCCCATGAAACACCTTTTTTCGCTCAAATCCAAACAACAACAATATTGAATTGTAGATGAATTTTTCGCTTCTTTCATTTCAACCTTCTTATTAATTCTCTCGAGTATTCATTAAATAAATTACATTGTAAACTATTCCATTTCATTTTTCCTTCAAACTTACTTCAATGAACTTACCTTCAACTTTTCATTTTCACATATTCATCAACCTTTTTGCAAAGGTTACTCGAGTCTTGAAAGTTTCAATTCTTTGTTGGTTCAAAGGCACTCAAAACACACAGAAAGGAAAAGAAGAAAAAAATCGAGATTCCAATTTTGATCGATTCTATTTCTTTTTATTCAACCTTTTCCGCAACTTTTCCATGTCTTTTCAATTGTTGGTGAAATGAAGTCTCATGAGAAGAGCAAAAATGATGAATAAAGATTTTCATTTGAATTTTGAATTTCAACCAAAACAAAAAGCAATTGGTTAAATTCAATTCTTCAAGTTGCTTCGACTGCAACAGAACATCACTGTTGATGAAAAAAACGAGTCTTGAGTTCGAATCAAATCATGAATTTAGCCTCGAATTTTGGAAATCGAATTATTGAACTGTGCTAATTGAGGGACTTTCCATTAATCAGTTCATGTCGAGTCAATAGCTATTAAAATGTGGTAAAAGGCTCATCATGTGTCTTGGTTTTGTCAGTTCAATAGCAAATGGTGAAAATTTATCATCAGTTTATTGATAAATTGTATAAATATTTAATATTAAATGGAAGGGAAAATGATGTTCAGCTGATAATATTATAATCAACATTTTCCGTGTTAAGGTATGATTTTGAATTTTTCTGCATTTTTTACTTTCCTTTTTTAGGTGTAAAGTTAAACATGAGTGAAACTCAATAATGATAAACATGATAGAGTTTTGTGTGAACATGTTAAAGATAGTATCATGATGATGATATGAGAATCTAAAATGATGATCGTAATGAGGATAAAAAACGATCATGAGAAGAACATGAATTTGAGGCTATTTTTTCTTCTTTACCTTTACCTTATTCAAAGACAATCATCAATCATTGGAATAAATTAATGAAAGAAAAGGCGAAAAAGTCTCAAAGTTGGTAAAAGGTGTGAGAATGAGAATAAAATGTTGAACGAAATGTTGGAACTTTGTGTGTGTTCTGTTTATGATGAATGATTAACGCGAGTCTTGACTTTCAGTTGCAATCGACGGTGAATTCAAATCAAATATTTTATTGAAAATTTTTTCCTGACTTTTGTCTCATCTTCTAATTTCATTATTATCTGAACAACCTTCGACTATTGAAGTTAACAGAATCAAAATTAAAATTTTCTTTTTTTCAATTCCGTTCTTTTTTTGTTGATTGTTTATTGTCTTCTTCGTTTCCCACTCTCAATGAAACACTTTACACAAGAAAATGTTAATGCTATTATCAACGGGATTCATTGTTGACTCGAGTGAATCTCATGTCTAGACATTTGTATTTGTCATCATCTCAATTGGTTCAAGATTGTCTTTGCTTTTTCATTCTGGTTTTTGTATTACAATATTTCAATTTCCCAATTCAAGATTGATTCGGGCAAAAGAAAAGTTAACTTGAAGAAATGGTAAAATCGTACCATGAATTACTCCGACGAAATTAATTATCTCATCTGAGTCCCACAATCTTGTAAATGATTATTCGACTAATTGATAAAAGACATTAAAAGTTGATTAAAGTTTCAAGACTGATGGATCTTTAGTGAAAATTAATTCTGAAGATTACTGAAAACTTTTGTTTTAATTATTCTTTTAATTCCAATGATCTCAGTTAATCTGCTTCATAAAATCAGTTTTTCTTTTTCGTTGTTACAATTTCATAGTCAACTCACTTTCATGAGCTTGTTGATTGTTGTCTTCTTTGGCTGATAAATGACAATTAATCCTTTGTGGTTTTGTATCTTGATGGTGATGATCACTAAAGATGTGTTGATAGCAATTAAAAGACTTTGTTTGTAAGTGTACGATTCAACTTAGAGAGGCAATGAATCTGCAACGGAAAGAGAAAAATTATTACAAAAAATTGAATGACAATCAAATGAATGATAATTATCATTTATATCAACAAGCAAGAATATTTGTGAGAAGATGAGAGCCTCTTCTATTGAGATTTTACACTCTCATCTATCTGCTCAATTGAAGCATTATTCATTTCATAACTTTCTTGTCTTTGGTCACAATCAGATTCTCGGAGTTAGACTCTAACAAAATATTTAAAATTCTTGGCCTTAAAATCCAAAGCAAGAGGTCTATATCTTATGGATTGCAGTCGTACTTCATGTCTGAGAAATTTTTTCCTCAAAACGTAAAAAACAGAAATTCATTGTTCTGTAAACTTTTTTGTTTCGAGTTTCACATTTATTATCTGAATACTTTTTCTTTACTCACTCCAATATTTTTTGCCTAGAATAAGTGAAAATAAATCATTTTTTTATCAATCCAGATAAACAAAAAATACCACTCATTTATCGGTTAAACATTTGAGTAAGTGCCTATCATTTTCAAATTTTCCTTACCTTCAATTTGAAAAAACAATAATCATCATCATTACCATCTTCATTAACAAACATTACAATTCTAGTTAACACATAAAGCAACATAATAATAAATAATAAACAGTAAGAATGAGGCAAAAGACTAACATTAACTTGCAGCCAAGATTAGCTGTAAATTTCATTGTAGCTGAAAAGTTGATAATGATGATGGCATTAATGGTGTGAGAAAAAAAAGTTTAAACCAAAGAACAGGGAAGCAAAAAACTTTGCCTCAATAATATCTCCAAACTCTAATGATACAAAGTGTTCAAAAAATAACAAAAAAAAAATGAAAATTATTTCTCTTCATTTTCATTCTCTTCAAGTTGAAACTTGGAATAATTCATTTGCATCTAAAAACATCATCTTTACTCTTTAAATGCATTCATCATCATCATTCCCTTTTACCGCATAAGAAAACAAACAAATGAACATTGTAAACAAACCCCTGATTTTGAATGCAAAATAATCTCACCTCAAGTTCAACATTCAAAAAAATACAATTCTGCTGATAAACTCTAGATCTCATCAAATGCGACGCAACAAAGTCAAAGACTAATCAGGTTGCAAACCCAAGCCAAAGAGGAACAAGGTTGACACTGAAAACAAGGCACACACTTTGACTGCAAATCTTTAGCAAAGATTTCAATTCCATGTTAATCATGAAAGGCCGACAGATTTAGCTTGATCCATTTACTATTCATTTTGCTCTTTTCCTTGGCAAAACCATTTTCCATTTCATCATGTTTTTACTTGGAAAAGATTCTCTCAGCATAAAATTATTTATATCATTTCATCTTTTTTTTCTCATTCTTTTACTCTTCATTCATGAATACATCAAAACCAAGGCACAGGGAGCAAGGCAGAAAAGAATGGAAAGATTCTGCAAAATCGTACATTTATGCGTAATAATACTTTTTATAATTGCATCTTATTCTGCTCTCTTTACCTTCCACTCTTCAATTGGTGTGTTTGCACTCTTTGATTTATTATACATCATCATCATCAACTTTTTTTGCCTCTTTTCTTTCAACTTTGAAAAAAAACAATTTTAACGTTTAAAAAATGATGGAAACATAATAATGAAAATTGGGAGCGAATTTTGTTTTCCCGCAAAAGCAAAGGATTGAGCAAGAGTCTAATAAAGTTAAAAGGTTACGAATAATGTTGGTAAATGAAGAAAATGTTTTCTCGTCATTATTATCAAAATTAACCCTTTTTTTGTTGCCTTTACCATTAACATTTGATTTACTATTTTTTCCTTCTCTTGGCAACCTTTATTCAGATACTTTTAATGAACAAGATTAACTTTTAATTGAATATCATTTTTCTTCAACTTTACCATTCGTTTGAGTAAATAGTTCTTAACTTTTTCTTTCTTCAATTCAACTTTTCAATGGATCTTCATTCAATTTCTGTTTACTTTTAATTGAAAAGGTAAATCAAAAGTTTCATTTTCTTGGTCAAAGCTCCATGAATAAGTTTAAGAAAATTTATTTACTCTTTTCATTCAAAACTTTTTCATTCAAAACTTTTTCATTCATGTCGAGTAAAGTAAACTTTTGGAAAATGTTTTTCAAAGAAATTTTTCAAAGTTCGAGTTTCTAAGTTTAAACTTCTTTCATGATGTTTAAATATTTCATTGGAAGATTCTTGGAAATTAGAAAGCTGAAGAATCGAAACAAGATTAAAGAAGATGAATAAACTGATTAAGTATTAATAAGAATGTCAATTTTTCCCATGAAATGGTAATATTTAATGTCCTAAAGGAAAAGTCTGTTTGGAGGAAAATCGGCAAATTTAATATTTTCTCATTTCTCTCTTTGTTTCATTTCAACTTATCATGAAAATTAGAGATGAATGTTTTTCTGCAAAGTGAAAGAGAGTTTTATTTGAATAAGGAATAAAAGAATGAAAAAAAAACAACGAAAATGGGAAAAACATTGAAAAATGTAATAACATGAGAAACACCTGGAAGGCATTCAAATCAATCAGTCAAGTATCAAGTAATTTCCGATAAACTTGAATTGAATGGGTTGAATGAAACCATGTTATCCAAGGAAACGCATTTATCCATCATTTGATAAATTCATGTAAATATTGAAACAGAATGTAGAAAAATGTTGCCAAAAAATTAAGATGAATAGAATATGAGTGCAATTTTTTTCTCTTTTCCAGAAGTTTTTTTTATTCTTCGACACAAAAAAGAAACAAATTCCATGTTGAATAAAACATGGAGAAAAATGAACAATTTCATCTGATAATTGCTAACCAATTGATGGAAATTTAATCTCATGAAAAGGAAAAAAAACTTTTTTTCTTCTCTTCGTCAACCCTTTTCAGGTTAGTTTGGAAAATTTGTTTTCTCATGATAATCCAGTTTCACCAGATTATCAATTGCGACGAAAAGAAATGAATTGAAAGTTTGGCTTCATCATTTACCTGAAAACCTGCCATGTTTACCATAATGTTGGAATTTGGAGAAAACACGAAAAAATCTAAATTTTCTGTTGTTGCTTGTTTATTCTGTTTTGCCTTTTCCATCTTCATCATTGTCAATTCATCGATTTGTCTTTCAATGGTAATGATAAACCACTCACAGGGCAATCAAAGATTAGATTGATCACTGATTCAAACGTATTTACATTAAATTCAATCGATGTAAGCTCAACCTGATCCAAGATAATACCTGTGACTGGTAAAGGGAGTGAATCAAGATGTGAATAACAAGAGGTAGAGAGAGAGAAGTAAAAAGATTGCAACAACGTCAACAATGATGATGATGATAGGATAAAGGGAATGTAAAAAGCATGAGAATGAAAAAAATGTCATTCTATAAGGAATCAATAGAAAAAGGAGAAAAGCTGAAGAGAATCATGCAAAGGCTATTCGATCGTTTATCTAAGCCAATTTAGCTTGATTGTTTGTCGATTCTCTTCCAATTGATGATTTTTTTCCTCCTTTCCTCATCTTCTTTTACTTCACTGCTTTACCTGCAACATTTTTCATCTTGTCTTCATCTTCTTCTTTCACCAGTTTTGTCTCCTTCAACCATCAACTCAATCATGCTGACCGGCACATCGATGGACAGAATCAAGTCAAACTCACTGGGACAACATGGAAAAGTGAGAAGAGCAGAAAAAAATCTTTCTGGTCATTCTTTTCTTTTCTCATGTTTTCATTCAGGCTCAATAATTCTATCTTTTTTTTCTTTCCATTTTTGTTCACCTTTTTTTCCTCATTGCCTCAGCAAAAAGGAAAACATGAAGATAATGCTAACCATTACCTTTTTTTCAATGTGACCAATGGACTGATCAGTAAAAGGATGAGAAGGAAACAAAAAGGCAAATCAGTTTGGTCTGCTTATTAGAATAATCTTTTCTTCTTTTACCTTATTACATTCAATCCTACTTTTTCTTCTTTGATTCACCTTATGCCAGTTTCATGTGTCATTTGATATTCCGTTTGTTTTTGCTCCTCTATTGGCTTGTATTACATTTTGCAATCCAATAACAATAATCACCATCATTTGTTTTCGCATCTTGGTTTTGTCAAAAATTACCTTTTCTATTGTTCCCCTTTTTGCTCTTGAATTTCGTAGAATCTCGAAAAAATGAAATTAAAGAATTCTTTTTTAAAACTGAACGACATTAATGTCAATCATTCATTTCAGCGTATCATTCATTTGCTTTTGGGGTGTATCCGGTCAGTGAAATTTTAACCAAGATTAACCGAGATTCTTGGTTAATCTCGGTTAAAAAAATTAACTGACATCTGATCAAAATTAACTCAGATTAGCTTTAATGCCATCCATTGATTTTAAAATTTATTTTTTAATTAGATTGAAATATCGTCAGCTGATTTGATGCAATTTTGTAATTTTTCAATGCGCATGATAATCAAATTAACCAAATTAATACCGGACACTTTATTTTCTTATCTTATCTTTTTCTTAACAACTTTAGTCTTTTAACCAAGATTAACCAAGATTAACCAACATTTTTTTCATTGACCGGATACACCCTTGGTCAAACCAGTTGAAAAATCTGTATTTAAACTTTTTACCTTTTACACTAAAATCATATCGTAGTAATAGAAATACACAAGATATGAATAAGACCTAAATTACTTCTTGCCATTTCAATACTACGAGAAGATCAAAAGAGGATGGCCACGCTGGGAGGGAAATACTACATACTACAGGGCATTCCGCTATTTTTACTGATGATAGCCGGCTATTGCTTGGCCTGTGATTGAATTAGAGACTGGCATAAGTGATTCATGAGTTAGTCACATTTTGAATATAAAATTGACAGAATTTAATTTTTAATACAAAGTGTGAAGCTTTGTTCATGCACAACCCTCCATTCACGCAAAGGTTTTTTATTAAATAAAGTTAACAGTTAAAACTTGGATAGCCCCTTGGTCAAATCAAGAAGCAGTTTTGATCACGAATTCATTCCACTGATGTGATTTCGATAATTTCAAGACTAGAAATGTGACTTGTGTAAAACGGATTAATTTCAATCTTGAGTTACCGATAACATGTTGCGATTCTAAGATGTAATATTGTTAATTTGAGCTAGCACAGGGTGGCAAGGTTTCGGCGTTGACAGAATGGTGGTTTAATCAACAAAATTATAATCACAATCAATGAACAATACTTTATCAGCACAACTTGCGGAAGAGCTTTTTTCAAGCATTATTCTTAAGCATCAAATAATTATAAAAGTGCTGAAAAAGCACATAAAGAATAAGATTGAATAACTTCAGTTTCACAACTGTTTAGAGAAGAAAAGGAATGTAGAATAAAAAATTAGAGAAAAGCGTATTTTAATATGAAAAAATGTACGCAATTTGGGAAATCATGCTTTTCTTGCTACCGGTTTTTTTGTATTTCTACGGCTTTATGGCGGCATAACTCACAAACAATCAAGATCACAGACTTTGCTCTTTAGATCTCTTGAACCATTAGCTTCTGCAGGTTGAGGAACCATTGAGAACCCAGAATTTCAAAGGTCATTGAAAGTGAATTAGTTATTTGACCTCCAATTGACATTTGGGTTGCTATTTGACAATAAAACTTTTTGATACAGTTCCGTGTTAGTGGTTCATATATTTTATCATTGAAAGTACAATCAAATTTTTCACAAAACCGAGGGATCAAGTGAATGATAGGCTATCACTCATACCTATGGCCAGTATAGCAGTATATCTTGAAGATGATAAGTACATTTTGTCCAATAATGTTGGATTATTATTTAAAGGTTCCAGTTCATTTGATGTAGGACTTAACGCGACACAAACAATGGGTGTACAATATTAATTGAAGTGAAAATGTAAAGAGAATACTGACAAAAAAGACCAGGGGATGATTACATGATGATTGCTTCAGCTATTGCAAGGTAACTGAATGAAATTTTCTTTAACGACATCTTTATCCATATTGTTATTGCTTTGTTCGCGGTCTAATTGTCTAATGAAAACAGTCAGAATTCATTTTGATGATTTTGAGGTTTTTGAACATGAAGGTGAAATGGTGACTATTGGACAAGTGATGGACATCTAACAAACACTAATCTATTTCAAAAATTTCTCAATCTCAGAAAACAGGCATAATTTCGATTGTTGTTCAAATGACTGATTGACCTTCAATGACCTTGAGTGTTTGAACTTATAGTTCTTCAATCGATTCAAGCTCATGGTGTATAGCTTATTTTTGCACATTATGCATGCAAAACTTTTCAATTTTTACTTATTGCAGTCACAACTCGAGAACGTTGTTGTTGCAGGCTTCAGACCTGAACAATAAGCTTTGCAACTTAGAGAAATAAACATAAGTAATTTTTCAGGTCATTTGTTATTACGTAGCTTTTTGACCTCTCATTGATAATAATATGAACTGTGTTTGCTCTAGCATCGGTATTTTTTTCATTTTATGCCTTCATCCAGGCAAAATGCACGAACCGTTAGTGCTACATACATATACAACTATCAAAAAAAGAAAAAATTGAAAATTTTGTGGCTAAACTGATTCATAACGATTATCATTACAACAAGTTAATTATCGATCAACAGACTGATATAAAGGTTAACCATAGAGCAGATTGGATATTCAAAAAATGGAACTTTATGAACAAATTCAGAAATACAAGAGATCTCAGTTTCATACTTGGTTTTTTCGAATATGAATATGCTGATCTACCATGTCCATGTAATCAAGCAATTGATATTACAACCAATCATTAGATACTGGAGGGTGAGCTCAATCACTTTGAAAGAGGTCAACTTTTAAATAATTTAGAAACTAAAAGTAATCAGCTGAATCAAAATCCGAACCAATACTTTATCAAAAAAGGAATAAGAAATCGATAGCATTTATGAGAAAAATTATGCTTAAACTTAATGTGTAGCTTTTAGTAAATTATCAATTGTTATATTTTCTTTAAATTAACCCCTTCCCTTTAAATCCCACCCTTTGACTTTGTTATATATCTTTTAAATAATCCAAAAATTGTAAAGTCTTGTGAAATATCTTTGTACCAAAACAATGTAAAAATTGATCTTAAGTACCACTCCTTAGGTGGAGCAGATCTTGAAATAACACCAATAAACATACCTCAGACTGTAACCATGACATCAGATTGAACAAGCAAAAGTGATAACGCTCCAGGTTATTCAAGGTCAATTCTTTGAGTGACCTTTAATTGACATTGGAGGGTCATTTTAAAAATCGCAAAATCTTCTATTCTAGCCTGATCTCGCATCTTGGCATTTTGAAAAGATTGATTTCGTCGTAAAGAATTAGACTCATCGAACGTTGCCTCAGCTGCGTCCCTTTTTTATATTTTCGGCACTTCTTAAAGCTAAAGTTCATGGTTTTCAAGGTCAAAATGAAGATCGATTAGGCCGGAGAATAAGATGTAAGATAAAGGAATTTGATTCAGACTTTTATGAAAATGATTCGAAAATTCTCATCTAAATATCAGAAAAGCTACACGATTCGATCCATTATCAAATATTTGAATATTTTCATTGAGAACTTACCAATTTTCGAAGTAATAACTGACAGCTTAATAAATATGACTAAAAATCTGAATTTGTGCCTTAATTTTCAGTACATAGGTTAGTTGGAAAATGAATAGACAGAGTAACTGAAAAACAGGAAAATGAATTGGAAGGCAAAGCTTTTATTGACAAAAAATGAGACTTTTTGATATAGTGAAGTAAAAATTGTGAAAAAGGTGAGATCATAAATTGTAAGTTCAAAATTAAGTATCACATGCCCAAGTCATGACTTATTTCTTGTTGAGAAAAAAAGTTTACTCTTTACCTTCATCTTGTTGATCTTTCATTCTTTCTAACTGACCACCTTTCATCCTCATCTTTCATCGTCTCATTATAATCTTCATCCCATCATCATTGTCTTAATTTTTCTTTTCTCACATTTTCCTGTTAACACTTTCTCTTGACTCTACAGCCAACTCAACCAGACATTTTTAAGCAACTTTCTTACAACTTTATCTCAACCCTGAATGTTTCATTATTCAACTCGAACAAGTAATAAACACAAATACATACATCAAACTATATGATTTCACCTCTTTTCCCATCATAATCATAATCATCATCATTTTTCTTGTCATCCTTGTGTTTACAAAAGAAGCTCAATCAATGGTTTCATCAGGACAAAAAAAGATATCACGTTTCAGTTTGAAAATGATTTTCTCATCATTTTGCCTGACAACAATATGAAGGGTAGAAAAATGAACTTAATGAAATTGTTCAATGATTTGCTCTATTCCTTAAATCTTTAGATCTTCAATTGTTTTATTTTAACCTTTTCAGCCTTCATTACAGATAATTATTCAGTTAAACTCAATTGCTAAAGCAATATATTTATCTAATCATTAATTGATATTCAGATTTAAATTGTTAAACATTCCGAATTCAGAAATCTTAAATATTGTAATCAAAAAGAGCGAATCAAAGTTAAGCCGTAAAAACTCTAATTTTAAAACTGACAAATTAAGAACCATAAAGAAAGAGATGGTAAAATCACTCTCTTTTTGAGGTTAATTTTCAACTCTGTCTCCTCTCTAAAGATAATCCTTTTACATTGTCAAAGCTATGGTTATCTCTTTGGAGATGTGACTAAAAGCCAATATGTCTAGGGACATATAAGAGTTAAAGCTGTGTAGCCTTTACCAGTATAAAATCTTAAGATTGAAAACAACTCTGTATCATACTTTGATACCATTACCAAATCTTAAGACAAATGTCGACAGACTTCTTTTTACTCTTAATTTTGATTCCCTCCAAAATTCACTTCTTTGTTTTACATTTAGTATAAAACCTAAAATTTCATTCTTATTCTTTACATTCAATATTCCGTATTGGTGTCTTACTCTACTCAGTATTCATTATTGAAGCTATTTTGTTTAGTTCAATAAAGTCTTATTGAAGTCCTTATTTTAAATGTGTTAAACTGTTCACCTCTCAAGTCTTACTTTGAAGTTAACTAAATCTTACAGTCTCAACTATTCCTATTCTTAACTCAATAAAGTTATCCCTAAAACTCAATACTAGTGTATTATTCGTGTTGTCATCTCTATCGAGATCTTAAGGTAATTTGGTAACAACAGAGTGAACATTGTCGATCCATGATACAACCTCAACACTTGTAGTGAAAGCAAGTGGGCAATCTTCTCTCAGATTTCCGTAACGAAACCTTTCACTTGGCGACCACGGCAGGATTGACAGTGTTTTCCTTTGCCTGTTCCCGAATTCCGTCCAGTTCAAAATTCACACTTTCTCCAGCTCTAAAGAATTATATTGTAAGTGCCTGACTCAGAAGAGAGACTTTCCAACCTCAAATTCAACTTCAAGTTCAATTCCTAAATCATAAAGTTCTCTGCCTTTCTCCTTATTATCCTGTGTTTTGTATCTTTTGATAACTTCTCTTGAGTTTGTCTGTGTGTCTCAAGAACTTTCTAATTCCTCTACAACACTTCATTCCAAACTATTTCAAAGTTCGACTTCTAACCCTTCAGTCTTCAAATAAGACCCTCATCGAACTCTTACAAACCCGTATACTGTGAATCACAAATTCAAATTCAACCTTAAAATTCAAATCCTTCATTCAACTTTAAATCCAAACTCAAATTCAACTTCACAGTCTCATTCAACTTCAGTTACAAACCCATTTCAAATTTCAAATTCATCTCTAAAAAGATATCCTTCAAACTCTTTAAAACCTCTAAGCTTCAAGTCTTTACTATCACTAAAGTGATATCAACGCATCGAACTTTATCCTTATCATGGGAAGACCACGATCAGCAAGAACTAATCGATATCAGATTCCTAATGGAATAATGTTAGTTGGTGAAGTAACTCAAGAACGTGCTCTTGAAATACTTGGTACTTGGCATCTTACTGTTCCTGTTCCTGTCTTGGCTGTTAAACGTCTCAAGGACTGCGTCAAAACTCATTTGATGATTGCTGGTGAAACCTTAGATGACGACGAAATAGAAAGTCTTCCTGTTACTGCTGTAACTTCATTCGAGATTCCCGATTGGATTCAAAACTGTCGTGCTAGAGGCATCACAGAAGATGAGCTCCAGACTATTCTAGGACATTTAGGTCGAGAGAGAGAATCCGTAATGCGTTCAACCATGAATGACATTAATTCACTTCCCCTTCCTCTTGGAACTATTCGTAAGTTTGTTGAAATATTGCAATCTTTAGGTGCAAACATTGAAACACCCCCTATTTCACCTCAACCTCAACCAACTTCATCCGCTATTCCCACTATTCAATATGATAACAATACATTAATCCATGCCCTTTCAGTTTTAAAACAAGATCCTTTTGTTCCTGAATTTCAAAAAGGAGAAGACATGTATGATTTCATTAAGAAAACTCAACAACGATTAGCACAAGAAAATTGTGATGATGCTACTAGACTTAGATGTTTCCGAAAATCCCTTTCTCATGAGCTTTTAGCTCTTTCTAACTCAATAGATGCTTCTATTACTAATTATCAAACATATATTGCTGAATTATATAAGCTAATTCAAACTCCAGCAATGGCTTATTCAGCTCAATTTCAACTTCGACAACTCAAATACAATCCCTCTGAACATCCAAATAACTTTCTAATAAAACTCAGAACCTCATTAACTAAAGCTGTCGGTAACTTTACCGAAGAAATTTTCAAATTAGAAGTTTTAAATCATCTTCCTGCTAACATACTCTTTGAAGTAAATACTCTAGGTCTTAATGATGATCTTCCGAAAATAACAAATCTTTTAATCAGAAAACATTTTGACTTTGAACAGTCAAAGAAATTCAAATTTAACAATTCAAATTCATCTCAATCTCAATCTCAATCTCAAAATAATAAATCTTCAAACCTCAGTACATTATTAAAGAAGCCTGATAGTAGGCCATATCCTTCAAACAATCCAAGATCTTCAAATTCAAATTCCTCAACAACCCGAAACAATTCAGTTACATGTGCTTACTGTAAAAAGGTGGGACATTTAATTGCTCAGTGCAGACGAAAACAATATAATGATAGTCGTAATAATCCTCAGCAGAGAAATCCTCCTTCAGTTAGAGCAATTACTGCTTCAGCTTCAACTCCATCAACCTCTACTTCTCAAAATCCTCCATCTTCATCTTCAAATCTTGCTATCTCGCAAGTTGTTCATGAAAATGAAACCGCTGCTATTATGGATCCTGGCATTTCATTCACAATGTCAACAGTTCCTACTGTTCCTCTATTAACTCAGCTAGGAGATAGTAACCTACTTCATATGCCACAAGCCACTTTTAAATTCTGTCGCCCAGATCGAGCAATGATACGCGAAGGAAGAGTACTGCTAGATACAGGCTCGACTGTTTCAGTTCTCGATGCAAGCATCGCAGAAGAATTAGGTGTGCATGTTATTCCTTACGCTAGAACTCTTAAAGGAATAGCCAAAACTCAATTTGTATCTTCACATGGGTTTGCCTATGCAGTAGTTAAGCATCCAGAAATGCCTGATTCAAGAATCTTTCGCATTCAAATTGTTAAAGATTTTGAACCAGTCTGTTTGATTGGTAATGCTTTCCTCCATCTCTATTATTTTCAACTAAAGTCTGATGGTAACGAATATGTTACAACATGTTCGGAATACTATAACTCTGCCCCTCTTGATCCTTCATTCTTATTCAGATTCTGCACTCCTGATGAAACAAATAAAATCTTTGAAACAACTATTTCTCCTAATACAAACCCCTCTCCTCAAAATTCATATATCATTGATAACCGTATAAAGAAAGAAAGCAACCTTCCAATTCCAATTCCTATTCAGATAGAAAATTCTCCTGCTCTTATGGCAGCATGTGAATTTCATACCCCTCAAGAACATTCAGAAATAAAAATTAAAACCTTTCGAGAAAAAGTAGCTGAAAGAATCAATCCAGATCTTCCTCAACCTCTTCAAGAACAATTAGTCTCATTGATAGACTCTTTCCAGTCAAGTTTTTCAAAATCAAAAAATGATTTAGGACTAGTTCCTTCAACAGTTTGTCCTGTTACAATTGATTTAGATGGTAAATATATTCCTTTTAAGAATCCTTACGCCTGTCCTCTTAATAAAAGAAACGAATTCAAAAAGATCATAAACGAAATGTTACAAAATGATATAATAGAAGACGCTAGTCTTGCAGATGGCGGTGCCCCTTCTATCTTAGTCTCCAAACCTGATGGTTCATTTCGTATGGTGATTGATTATCGGTCACTGAATAGAATCACCAGAGTTCCTAAGTATCCAATGCCTCGCATTGATGACTGCTTAGAAGTAGTACGCGGAGGCAAATACTTTAACATTTTTGACCTTGCTCAGGGTTATCACCAAATTGAATTACCATTAGAAGAACGTAAGAAAACAGTTTTCGTAACCCCAGACGGAAAATATCAGTATAAACGCTTACCAATGGGATTGGCTAGCGCTCCTTATATTTTTCAACGTTTGATGAATCGAGTCTTAGAAGGCTTGAATTATCAAAATTGCATTGGCTATTTTGATGACGTGCCTGTAGTTGGTAAAAGTTTTCCGGAACTTTTAACTAACACAGAAATGGTTTTGAATAGATTGAAAAGTTTTAATCTCAAAATTAAACTTGAAAAATGCCACTTAGGGTACGAAGAAATCCTTTTACTTGGTCACTTAGTTTCTGGTCAAGGTATCAGACCTGATCCCAAAAAGGTCGAAGCCTTGAAAAATTTACCATATCCACGAAATATTCGTGAATTACAATCAATCCTTGGCTGTTACAATTATTTTTCTCGCTACATTCCTAATTTCTCAACACTCGCAGCTCCACTTTACCGTTTAATCTCTAAAGAGAAAAGATTCAGAATTCTTCCTGACGACAAGAAAGCGTTAGATACTCTTAAAGATTCCCTAATTTCAACTACAATGTTAGTCCATTTCGATCCTCAACTTAGAAGAAAAATTTCAGCAGATGCATCCGATCATGCAGTTGGAGGCATTCTTTTACAAGAAGATCCAAAATCCCCTACTTTTGATTCTCAAACTCCAATCGAAGAAGTCAAAGATTGGCTTCCCTTATCATTCTACTCTCAAAAACTTCAAAAATATCAGAGACATTATTCTGTATCAGAAAAAGAACTTCTAGCAATCTTTGTAGGAGTTAATAAATTTTCTCATTATTTAGATGGTGAACTTTTCCTTATCGAAACAGATCACCATGCTCTGTGTCAATTGACTAAAACAACTTTCAAAAATTCTCGATTACAAAGATGGTCGATAATGCTCTCAACTTACAATTTCAAAGTAGTATATAAAAAAGGCTCAACTCATCCTCCCGATTGCTTCTCTAGATACCAAAATTCTTGGTCACATAGAAAAATCATAGACCCGGAAGAAGAATTCCTTGACCGAATCTATCTTACTGATTATACCATTGACCCTTCTGATAACTTTTATTATGACTTAGGTCTTAATACAATTTGTTTCACTCAACTTCATCAGTTAGAAGATTTCCATTTCCTTCCTCCAATTTGTCTTTCCACAACCTCAGAAACTCAACATATTAAAACTTCAACTAATCCCTCACCTTCAGAAATAAGCAAATGGAAAGAAAAAGTTAGACTAGTTCAGAAAAATAACCCCGATATTCATAAAATCATTACCCTTTATCATGAAAAAGATCCTATCGCTTTAAAAAGATATCTTCTAAGAGATGGCTTACTTTACCGTAAGGACATACACAATCCATTTGGTTCACGACTAGTGATTGATTCTCAACTTCTAAAGGATATATTTTCTTATGAACATGAGAGTCCACTAGGAGGTCATTTTGGCCCTGAAAAAACGTACTTGCAAATCGCAAGACGATTCTGGTGTAAATATCTTCAAGATCTAGTAACAAAATTATGTGATAATTGTATCACTTGCCAGATAGCTAAACCCACGAATGTAATTTATGTTGATCCTTCAACTAAACCCATTCCAAAAGAAATCTTCGAACGATTCGAATTGGATGTACAAGGTCCAATTATAATCAACCAAGTTAAAAAGTACATCATAGTGTTAGTCGATATACTTTCTAGGTATGTTTTTGCCAAACTAACAACTAATCAAACTGCTTCAACAGTAATCTCTTTATTAACAACTATCTTTCAGACTTATGGATTCCCTAAAATCATTCAGACTGACCAGGGAACAAACTTCACTTCTGAAGCTGTTCATCAGTTCCTGAAAGACAATGGAATTAAGCATGAGAAGTCTAATCCCTACCATCCTCAATCTCAAGGCATTGTTGAGCGATGTAATCGCACAATAGCTGAAAGATTACGAGCTTACGTTATTGCAAACAGTACTAAAAATCTTAAAAATACTCTCGAAGCATCCCTTTTTGCTATCAATACTTCCATTCATAAAATCACTAGATTTTCACCTTACTTTTTAGTCTATGGAAGACATCCAAGAAAACCTTTGGATAATTTACTAGAATTGCCTGATCAGAACTATTTTAATGTTAATGAAGCTAGAAAGTTAGCTTATGCTCGACTTCATGCTCAGCAAATTTACCAGATTAATAGAACCAGAAAGCTACATCAATCCTCTCCATATCGAGAAGGAGATTTTGTATTTGTTAAAAACGAATCAGTTGATTCCTCAATATCTAAAAAGCTACGCGAAAAATTTCATGGCCCTTATCTAATTTGTGGTCTTCAAAAAGGATCTTTACTGCTCTTAGATTTAGATGATCTTGGTATTTTCAGTGCCAATGTATCTAACACTAAACTCTACCGAGGAGAACTAACAGAAAAAATGATAAAATTGAAAAACCAATATTTCCATCCAGATACTTTCCTTGAAAATGAAGATTTCCATTTACCTTCATTAGATTCAGAACAAGATTCAAATTCAAATTCAAATCTCGATAATTCATCATTATCTAATGAAAATGACTCAACTTCATTCTCAGAGGAAAGCTCAAGCTCAGTTCCTAAAGCCAGTAATTCAAATTTTTCCCCTTCTTCTAAACCCAATTCAGATTCCTCAATTTACCCAAATCCATCACTAAGTGATAATGACTTTGATTTAGAGTTAGAAATAGAAACTCAAACAATTCCTAAAACCATTGATTCTATGGAATCCTTTCAACAACCAGAACCTCCGCTTATAATTCAAAAAGATGAAATTAATTTAAACAAATTTTTAACCTTAAATTTTGAGTCTCCATTAACCCAGAATACTTCAATCTCTAAAGAGATATTAACCCATAAAGAAAGCCCAGATAAACATTTATTTCAACCCCAAATCTCTAACGAGATATTAGATTCAGAATCTTCTTCAGATAATCAAAATAAGAATAAATTCAAACAAAATCCAGATTATTTAAATCAACAATTTCCCTCTATAAATAAGAAATCAAAAACTAAAAGAAAGTATTTAACCGCAGACAGGGAAATCTCCAAACAAAAGCAAAGCTTAACTAATCTGTCAAAAGATAAGATAATAACCAGGTCCCAGACAAAAGGCGCCAAAGACCAGAACAAAGAAAAGGCTAGTAACACTTATGTGTTATACACTTGCTTTATCTCATCGGTTAATCTAAAAGAAAGTGTTAACTGTCCCAGACAGAGATCCGTATCAACCAATGAGAGTCAACTTTCACATTTAGGGAAAATCAATTTTTACCCCCTTTGCGACAGTGTTAAGACAGTGGAAAAATTAACTTCTTCACTTTTAATTTCGACTTCGCTCAGTCAACTTCAAAGCTTTAGCTTTATCTCATTCTCGTTTTCTGCCTTAAGTTTTAGATTTGTTCAAATCTTTCTTGAAAATTTTCAAAGTTTTAAATTCTTAAATTCAACATTCCGTACTGTTCAATATTTTTGGTCACTCATCCTAAGTTCATCAAAATTCCATTCTTCCCCTCTTCTTTCAAACAAACCTTTCATCCATCTATTCCCAATTATTTTTAATCAGTTCCACCAAATATTCCCTCCGATTATTTTTCAAAATATCCAAAATCTCCCATTATCTTTATCAAGATATCCTAAAACTCCAAGTTTCCTTTCATTCCAAACTTTCCAAGTTTCAATTTCAATTGTTTCACCAAAGTTGCTTTATTCTCAAACTATTCCAAGTTCCTATTCAATCTTAACTATTAAAATGAATCCAGTTAAATCTACTTTGATTGAAAAGATAATGCCTGATGGCTCTGTAGTGCGAGTTCCTACTCCACATATTGTTGTTGATCAGATACGATCACCATCGCCTATTCCTTACAATCTTTATCCAGACAAAGATTTAGTTCGTGCATCTTATACCGATGATCCTGATACCATTATCATGGTTCCCAGAAGAGTTAATTTAACTCGAGTTCGAGCGCCGATTCATCAACTTCATATTCAAGGTGTTTCCTCAACTTTACCTTCTGCTTCAACTTCAGAAACTGATCCTAGAGATCTTCCACCTCCGCCACCAAAGAACACTAAATACACGAAAGAAAATTTCGATTTTGGTTCCTGTCTTTTATCTGATAGTGACGACGAACTTCAAGCTACTCGCGGACTCAGACCTCCAGTCAAATCAGTAGATCAATCTACTTCTTCCAATGTTCCTTCAACCTCTGGTCAATCTTCAAACATTCCTCAGACCTCTGGTCAACCTCTCAACACTCCACAAACTTCTGCTCAATCAAAAGCTCCTGAAACGGGTGAATCTTCTAAAGCCTCTCAAATTCCTGGTCAACTTCCTCCAATCCCTCCGACTCCAAAATTATGTCATACTGGTTATATGGATATGCGTCAAGATCCAAACCCTGATCTCAATAAATTCAAAATGCCTAAAATTCCTGAGAAACGATCTTCTGAATCAAAAGATTCTGGTCCTGGACCTATCAAGAAACCAATCGCTGGTGCTATTGATCCAAATTCATTAAAAATTACTCCTTATCATTCGGCAAGTAATCCTAAGCAACTTGACAAAACCATTCCGAGTCTCTTTTCAAATCCTTTTCCTAAACCTTCATCTCAACGGCCTCAAAGTTGGCCTCAACGATATCTTAGACCCTCCGACTATCCTTTTGAACCTAATCAATATCCCGCTCCTTTACCCACTGCTCCTCCTCATGATTGGTTATCAAACGAACGTTTTTATGAAATTAAAGAAATAGTTCAACAAAAGGCTAAAGCCTTCTCAGAATTGAAAAATAAATTTGAGCTAATGATAAGAGAAAAGTTGTATCTCAACTTATACAATGACAAATCAATCAAAAGCGTTCCTCTTCCACCTATTCCTCATGGCATTACAATTGCCCAAGTTACTAATACTGAAATTGATGCTATCGAACAACTCATTAGATGCTATTTCTGTGAGCAAATCGCTCTTGAACCTCGTGAGTGTAGATCGTGCAAGAGTTGCTATTGTCATCCTTGTATCATCTGGTTACGAGAATTAGTCACAGTTTTAGGTCTCTTTCCGCTTCATCATCCACATCAATTTCTGTGTATCCTTCCTCCTTGTGTTAAATACTATGCCCCTAAGGATGATTATCCTTTTTACCAATTACTATCCAATGAAGAAACCCTTAATTCTTATAATAGATCTACCTTTCGCTGTAGACGAACTTTATGTGGTGAAAACTTCCCTCCAATTCATTTTACTCAACATGAACAAAAGTGTAGAGCAGGACTTCTCATTGAAGAGTTTGACTTCAATGTCAATCTCCCATTTGTTTCTAACCCCATTAGGGAAGAACTAACTAGAGCTCCAAAGAGCATTGCAAACTTTTTACCCTCACACTTAAAAACAGGAGAAGTAGCTTATCCTGAAAATCAGAATTCCCATCCAAATCGATGGTATGAAAAAATGAATTTATGGGCTTGTTTGTCAAGCATGAAGGATGAAAATCCTCAAGATCCCCTCCTTAATCCAGTAGCAATTAGATCCATTGCTAAATTTTCCTTAGGCTTTTGGGATTCAACCAAACGTCTCCAAGATCCTACTCACCCTATTAGCGAAGGTGAAGAATTCATACAAGATGTTGTAGGATTCGAACCTATTTTCGGTGAAAAACCGGATCCTTCCATTTATCCTCCTCGTCCTCGAACCATAACATGGTCCCGAGTCCCCTTCTACCTCTTGTCTGACTCTGAAGAATGGGTTCAAGTAGCTATTGGACTACCGCCTAGATACAATCAACATTATCCTAAAAACATTCCTTCTGATGCAAGTATGGAACCTATGCCATTCATTAGAATCGATCCTTTAGCGCGGGTATCTCCTCAAAGACAAGACGAAATAATCAAATCTGCTAAAACAATATTCCCTTCATTACGAGAGATAAGAAGATCTTCGCCTGGTCCAACCTCACCAAATCAAAATGCATTAAACAATCGGCGAAATAAAGCAGAACTAGCAACGCGAGAATTTCATCGACTTACTCAAATTAACATGCCTAAATTGCATAACAAGACTGAAAGGTTGATTCAAAGAAATCTTTCAGAACATCCTAATCCTGAAACTACCTTTGCTATCCACATGGCATACTGTCGAATCGAAGGTGTTAAAGTTCATTCAAATGAAGACGCTCTACGCCCTCGACCAGTATGGGTTGTTATCGTAGATGGCTTTAAAAACATAGTTTTCGAGTCACAACTCACTCATTCAATATGATAATATCGCTCGTATGGACACAAGATTTCATGGACTCACTCATCGTGATTTAAGAAATGCAAAAACTTTCATGGCTGTTAAAGATCAAATCTTAACATTCTTCTTGGTAGCCACTCAAATAGTTGGCTCTGGACTCATAAACATGTTACACTCTTTAGAGTTATCAACTTATGAGATTTCACAACTGAAGCCAAAGCTTCGTGAAATAACGCAATTCTTCTCGCCTTATCTTGAATCTCCTGCCTCTCTCACACTCATCTCATTCTTAATCTTCCGTGGATTCGTAATTCGTTCAGGTGCACACTCTCCAGCCTTAGAAGCCATAACTGGCATGAATCTTTACATGGCCTTTTGGAAAGAAATTGAAGAAATGGCTCGTAAATTTTATGGTATACACCATAGTAATATGGCTCACACTTGTGGAAATGCAGCTGTCTCTAGACTCTTACAACGCTATTCATATCGAGTTCATCATGGTGAAGCTAATTGGCCTGATGAATGGGCTTATGTCTTAAGACGTAACAATCCTGACTTCAATCGTCAATGCGTTGACCCTGCCTCTCATCCACCTTCTGAATATGGTTATTCCAGTTCGGATGGAAACCTTTCCACACACTCTGACTCTGCTGAATCTGTTTCAATTAGATCTGAACGATCTTGTCATTCCCAACATTCACAGAATTCACATCATTCAGAACACTCTCATCACTCTCAGCATTCAGAACACTCTCATCACTCTCAACACTCGGAACACTCCCACCATTCTCAACAATCACAACGCTCTCAACATTCAAATCATTCACAGCGTTCAAATCATTCTTACCATCCACTTCCTGACTTTATATCTATCCATTCCTCACAGTCTCCATCTTCAAATAATTCAACTCCTCCGCCTTATATTCCTCCAGCTCCTGATACTCGACCTAGACCTGTAATCGAATATCCTTTAATAGACTTATCAGATGACTCTGATCCTGAGCCCTCACAAGAAAAGCCTGAACCACAAGAGATTCTTGAACCTCAAGAAGTTCCTCAACCTCAAGAAGCTGAAATACACTTTGTTAGACCGTGTATATCCAGATCACTTCCTTCAATTCTTCAAGCAGTTGAAATAGAGTCTGACTCTAACTCAGATGTTGTATCAGAAGTTCCTTCTGTTACTCAATCAGCTCCTGCTTCTCCAGCTTCTCCACTTCATTTACCTCAATTTCCTCCTCCAGCAATTGAATTATACACTCCTCCTGGCTCAATTTATTCAAATCTTACTCGCTCTGTCTCTACTGAAACTGAATCTTCATTCAGAGATGATGATTCTGAATACAAAGGATTCACTTCTGCATCTCAACATTCACAATCACAATCAGCAGCTTCATCTATCTCTGGAAGTAATCAACACTCTCGCTCTGCATCTGAATCTTCCTCATCTGACAGTCCCCCTGATGCTCCTCAGCCTCAGCCTCAACCTCAAAGAATTGTACAATACCGGATTCCTCCTTCACCATTCAAGCGCAGAACCATCCAATATGAATCAGATTCATCCAGGATGACAACAAGTTCTCAAGGAACCTTCACATCAACTGGATCATCATCATCTTCAGCCTCAACAATTATTCATAATTTAGATTATAACTCTCCTTCTCAGGTCCGATCCCACCTATTTTACCCGACAAGACAACAATCTCCATCTCAAGATTCCCTCGCAACTCATAAACCCAATTTCAATAAGGGATCAAGGTCTTCAATCCGAGGAAGTGAAGGGTAGAAAAATGAACTTAATGAAATTGTTCAATGATTTGCTCTATTCCTTAAATCTTTAGATCTTCAATTGTTTTATTTTAACCTTTTCAGCCTTCATTACAGATAATTATTCAGTTAAACTCAATTGCTAAAGCAATATATTTATCTAATCATTAATTGATATTCAGATTTAAATTGTTAAACATTCCGAATTCAGAAATCTTAAATATTGTAATCAAAAAGAGCGAATCAAAGTTAAGCCGTAAAAACTCTAATTTTAAAACTGACAAATTAAGAACCATAAAGAAAGAGATGGTAAAATCACTCTCTTTTTGAGGTTAATTTTCAACTCTGTCTCCTCTCTAAAGATAATCCTTTTACATTGTCAAAGCTATGGTTATCTCTTTGGAGATGTGACTAAAAGCCAATATGTCTAGGGACATATAAGAGTTAAAGCTGTGTAGCCTTTACCAGTATAAAATCTTAAGATTGAAAACAACTCTGTATCATACTTTGATACCATTACCAAATCTTAAGACAAATGTCGACAGACTTCTTTTTACTCTTAATTTTGATTCCCTCCAAAATTCACTTCTTTGTTTTACATTTAGTATAAAACCTAAAATTTCATTCTTATTCTTTACATTCAATATTCCGTATTGGTGTCTTACTCTACTCAGTATTCATTA
Organism: Tetranychus urticae; assembly: GCF_039701765.1. NCBI lineage: Eukaryota > Metazoa > Arthropoda > Arachnida > Trombidiformes > Tetranychidae > Tetranychus > Tetranychus urticae. The sequence continues at coordinate 13,057,894 of NC_142958.1, read as the reverse complement.
TTGAAGCTATTTTGTTTAGTTCAATAAAGTCTTATTGAAGTCCTTATTTTAAATGTGTTAAACTGTTCACCTCTCAAGTCTTACTTTGAAGTTAACTAAATCTTACAGTCTCAACTATTCCTATTCTTAACTCAATAAAGTTATCCCTAAAACTCAATACTAGTGTATTATTCGTGTTGTCATCTCTATCGAGATCTTAAGGTAATTTGGTAACAACAGAGTGAACATTGTCGATCCATGATACAACCTCAACACTTGTAGTGAAAGCAAGTGGGCAATCTTCTCTCAGATTTCCGTAACGAAACCTTTCAAATATGAAACGATAAAAGGTAAATAACTGGATAAAATGAGTTGACCAAACCACAGGTTACCGCTAATCAACTTTACCATTAAATACAAACACATATTTCATAAGGTTATCTGATTATCTCAATACAATTGATAAACATGATAGACTGATGAAGAGTCCAACATTCAACTGAGCCATCAAATGATGAATTTCAGCAGCAAAACTCTTTTACCAAACTTTTCAAACTTGCTAACAAAAAAGTTTCTCATTCTTGTTTTCAAAAAGCCTTCGAGAATCGAAAAATTCTGTAAACGTTTATCGACTCTTTTAGATCAAACAAATCGGTAAATTTTTCTATTCACCAAAAGATTGACCAAAAAATATGAACTCAATTCAAGCTGAGCAAATAAACCATTTTTACGCAGTTTTCTTAATGATCAATGGTTAAAGAAGCAAAAAGTTCATTTCAAAGCAAGAAAATACAGAGAACAAGAAAATAAATAAATGTTTGATTTCGTTTCATTTTCTTTCTCAACCTTTTTTTTACTTTCAGCTATCATGTACTTGATGCACAAATAGTGATATTTGATGGCATCCAAATAGATGATAGTTTTCATGATAAAGTTGACAATTTATTTGGCAAACAAAGACGAGCAAAAGAGACTCGACAATTTTCATCAGTTATTAAAGCTCAACGCGCTTCTCAGTCTTTTTCATTTTAATAAAGTAACAATAAAAGTTTACTCAATTCAAGGTTCATCTTTTTTCCCTCGTTTAAACTTGTAAAGCAAATATTACTTGAAAATCAATCATCTATTAATTTCTAATATCACATTGTTATATCTTTTACTTTGATCGGAAGTTTACTTTTGACTTCCTCAATTTGGAAAGTTTTTTCTTCTCTTTTTCGCATCACTTTGCTCTTTGCTTCCATGATGAATTTCTTGTTTTCTTGTTTACATTTGATTCTTTAGCCAAAAACAAACTCATCATTTCGATACTTGCTCATGAAATTTTTTCCTTCTCTCGAATTGATCAATGAATTCAATTTCTCATATCATATAAATTATCAAATATCAATCATTTTCGCTGAACGAAAAGGCAAAAACAAAAGTGAGAATAAAATGATCTTTTTCTTCTCTTGCCTTTTACTCTTTTTTTTCTTCCTGCGACTCCAATTTTCCACGCCATGTTGTTAATGATATAAATGAATTGTCTCATGATGTTGTTTCTTGTTTCATCTGACATGAACTTCAAAAATGAATCAAACATTTCTCTTGATGAGAGAGAATGATGAAGAAGAAGAAGGCAAAAGGAAGAGACAAAAAGAGAAGCAAAAAAACAACACTTTGAAAGGTCGGTTAAACTCTGGTTGGAGCTCTTGAAGAAGATGGGAAAAGAGTGAGAATTTTTGATGGTGATGACGATGATGATCAATTTCATCGTCATGATGGTTGCAGTAGGAAAAGAAAGAGAAAAGAAAAATAATCGGACGAAAGTGACAGAATTTTTAGGCTCAATTTATCCTCTCTTTTAGCATCATTAACTTCTGAGATTGTGTTGTCCTTCCAGTCTCTTCCTCTCTCCAAGTCACAAATGAACCTAAATTTTATCTCTTCTTTGGTAAACAGTTTTCACAAAGCTTTCCAATCCTTCCATTATCATCATCATCATTTACTCTTGCCTTCAACTTTTAAATAATAGTTAAACAAGTTTCTAAAAAATAGATTATTTTCATCATTCCAATCATTTTCACTGCATGCAAATCAACTGACCGATCCATTTAAAAGAGTTTAAAATTCAATCAGTTTCATGGAAAAGGAATTTAATGAAAGTTTGAAAAAATTTTCAACTTAATGTTCACCAAGTTCATCTTAATGTTTAGCTTTTCATGAAAAATCATCTTTTCTTTGGATACTTTGTCAACTTTTTTTTCTCTCCATGAAATTGACAGTTTAAAAGGGAAATTTTCGTGAAAACATTTCGCGAATCTTTGCGCTTTTATCGGTAAAAGCTTTTATTCTAGCAGATTAATTTTGCCCATTTTTCTTGTTCGAAAGGGAAAATTGCATATTCTTTTTTCTCTTTTTCTTCTTTTTCTTCTTCTTCTCTGGTTCAAGACTGAAACTTATTGAGAGCTTAATGAATCCAAATGGTTTAACCTAATGGTTAACAGGCAAAGAACCTTATCCTTTACTGTTCATCAATTAGCAATTAAGTTCAAATGATAATCATAATCATTTGTTAGTGTGAGCATACAAATGGAATGGGAAAATGTATAAATATATGGTAAAGAGAGAGAATCGGAGAAAAGAGAAGAAAAGAAGAAAACATTAATCTAATGAGATGTTACCTTAATAGCATTTACCTTTATCTTTCCCAAGCAAACGAAACAATTATAATGATAATATTAATGATGATAATTTCTCACTATTGAATAACATATTATTCCAGACTATTGAATAACAATGATTAATTTGGATTTTAAACCCTCAAAGTTTTTTCTCTCTTTCGTTTCATCAAAGCAAATGTACAAATGAGAAAAATGAGTTTCTTACGTCTAATCCAAAGAAATTTATTCTCTATGAATAATTGTTATTCGAACCAGTTCTGGTTGAAATGAACAATTAGATTAATTGAAGTGCATTGAGCTATGAACAAGAGAAGCAAAACTTTCGAAAATTTCACAAGTTTCTTTTCTCACAACTTCGAAAAATGTTTTCATACGAATTTCAATTCTGAGTCCAGATTTTTCACTCTTGTGTTCCAAATAAAATTGCTCGAAACTTTGAAACCACTTGAAACACTCTTTTTCATGGAATAAAATTTTGTCGAAAATTCTTTTTGTGGTAAATTGGCGCATTCAGGGAACATTGACTTCAAGAGTCGATAAATGTTTATCAATGTTAATTGATATTTTTTAATGAACTTAAGATGGAACAAGTTGAGTGTTGAAAATTTTCTTCTTTTCACTCTTAGCGTAATTGCTATCGCTATTATTAAATAAAGTTAGACGCTTTACTCTTTTTTTCCTCTCCGCTTCTGGATAAGTGATGAGTTTTGTGATAACAAGTGAAGTTTACTATTTTTTCATTCCTTAAATAACTGTCTAATTAAAGTCACTTGCTCAATTAATTTGTATCAGTTTCATTTTTTTCTCGTTATTTATCTTTTTTTTGCTTCTAAATCTTTTTTTTCTCTCGTACTTTTTTTTCCATCCTTTCCTTTATCCTTATTACATTGCCTTCATTTTCCATCTACTTCTTTATAACTATTATTCTTATCATTTCACTTGAATGATCTTTCAGATAATAGTTCTAAATAATCTTACCCTGGTTATGTTGAAATTATTTATGTGAAAAAAAGAAAGGCTGAGTGAGAAAAAATCGATTTTGGATTGTGGAAAAAGAAAAGAGAAGAGAGAGAAAAAAAGGAAAAATCGAAAAACTCGAGTTGAATAAACAAGTTTCAAAATTAACTTGTAAACAACCCTTTACTATTCACCCCCAACTTGGCGTTTAAAGAAAGTGGAAAACCATTTTCACCTTTTGCCTTTCATGTCACCAAATTGATTGATTGAAAAATCACGAGTAAATAAACTTTTCAACCATTTAACTCGACGATCAAGTTGAACAAGTCAACACTCTTTGCCTGCCAACTTTACATTAAACATTCAATTTCATTTAAACTGCATTTAACCTTTTCTCAAGCCGAGATTTTCATTTGCTTTTAATCGATCCATTTATTGGCCAATTGCCGGTCAATACACTGGAGATTATGGATGAAATTGTTTCCACTTTTTGGGAGTGAAACTTTACTCGGGAAAAGCAAGTCCAAGCCCATAATTATCGCACAAGTTAATACATTAGAATCATTGTTCACTGAATGGGAACAAGCAGGAAGACGTAAATGACGTAAAGGAGGAGAAGAGATGAGGTTGAAAGAAAAATTAGAAAAGAGAAGAAGAGGAAAAAGAAGAATTTTTTTTCTTCATCTTTTTCTTCTTCTCTCCTGTAAAGTGTACTATCTAAACATCAGCATGATAGCACAGTTTGGAGAGACACTAACTTGGAGTTTTTGCTTTCATCAGTGGGAGGAAGTTAACCATCAAGATGAGCCAGTCGATGTAATTAGCAAGTTTGCAGCAATCATAAACAGAAGTCTAAAATAATTCAACTCTTTTGTTTGGATAACAAGAGTTGCAGGAGAAAATGAAAAAAAAGAGCAACAACCTTGAAGCAAACCATTAATAATTGAGAAAATTCTGGTAAGCTCAACAACTGGAAAGAATTTTGTTTGAAAAAAAAGAGATTCGCTTTACATGGATTCTCGTTTCAGTGAGGCTCATTAGTCGAATTCGCTTTTTTTCATGGAAAAAGAAAAATTTCTCCAATTTTACAAGTTCTGATATTGATTTTCATTGGGAAACTGCAAGTGTTGAAATTCGAGTCTTTCAATGTGACTTGCTTTTCTTTCTCATGTCAGCCAATTTGTTAATCACTGTTGGATTCCAAGTAAAAAGATTAACGTTCAACTGAAGATGAAATGAAAGTTTTCGTTGAGCAAGAACAGAGTGACAAATGAACTGAGTGAGCAGAAAAGGTGAAAGAAGAAGAAAAAGAGAAAAGTTGCTTTCAAAGTTTTACAAGAAAACTCATGATGAAAAATATAACGAATGGTGAAACCAAAATATTCTGGTTGAATGATGTTTACTATTCCCTGTAGGTTGACTTGTATGAGAATTAAATGAACTGTAATTTATATTAAATAGTCACATTTTCACATGAAATAAGCTTTTCATTGAAAGACAAAAAGTCAAATCATTTACAGTTTAAACCATTTTTTTGTTTCATTTTTCATTGCTTTGTGATTGCAAACTCTTTTTTTTGCACCCATTCTTGCTCGTCTTTACCAGATTATTCTGATCGTGAAATAATCAGTATTCTGTGAATAATTTTCCCAACTGATATTAATTTAACTTTTTATAATCATCAGTGAATGTTAATAAAACTCGAGCAAATTACGAAAATGCTTTTTGTCTTTTTTTTCCTTCAATCGTTTGTTGGATAATTTAATAACAGGGTTACATAATTTATATCATTTGCTAGATAATATCATTGAATGTTAATATTTTTTGTCTTTAGTTTTGCATACCAAATGAATGGAATCAGTTTAAAGCAATTTTTTTCGCCAAACATGAAATTCTGAGATTTTTGTACAAAATTTTGTTTCTCCATTCAGTTTCATCAGATAACAAAGAAAAGTTAGACTTTGATTAATCTAATTGGAATAAAAAGTCGGAGAATGTTTTGCAAAATTTTTCAGTCTAAATTATTCATTTCATTGGGTAAATTTTTAATGTCATTGGCTGAGTTTTGTGGTGAAGCTTGAAAAAGTGCAGACTGAAGTTGCTGGATACTGAGCATGTTGCAGTTGTAAATGATTGTCAAGATTAAATGGGGAAATTTATTGTGAGAAGAAAAGGTTTTTGCGACGGAAAAATATGAAAATGATGAATGGAAAGAGATAAAGGATGAAACAGAGTTGGAAATGGGAATCCGATAGGATAAAGGATTCTCTTATTGAAAGACATTTCTGATAAATTAACCAGATTGCAATGGTAAGGAAAGAAATTGTGAAGAGAGAAAAAAAGGTTAATATCGATGTAATTCATTTAACATGACACTGAACACATTGACATTATTCTGACAGAAATGTCAGCTTACGAATCAACATAAAGGTAGAAAAGGGTTTCGAGTTTAATTGAGAGTTTGATTGGGAGTTAATATGCAGTTGGCACAGGGAGTTGTACTGGGAGTTCACTGGGAGTTTAGTTTATAACAAGTTGATATTATAACAAGAGCATAAAATTTGTTTGCTAAATAAAGGAAAACAACTGAAATTGAACTTTTCTAATCAACATTAAGATGTATACTAAACGAAATGCGAATGACATTAGTTCTGTTATTGTTTTCATTTTTTGTATCAACATTATTGCAATTAAAGCCATTATCATTATAATTATTGATGATCCGTTTTCTCGTTACTTTTTCTTCCATTATCATGATAATGTTTTCAGACACAATTTCATATTGTTATATTACATTTTTTCCGTTGTTTCTTAATTATTCCATCATTCTATTTGCGTGTTTTCTTAACTATTATCCTATCATTAGAACCATTATGGTAATGCTTGTAAGACATTAGAAGAAAAGAAAATTAAAACCATTTTAACCTCAAAATTATTAGCTGAAAGAAAATAGAAATTCATATAAAATTCTTTGATAAATTGAAGCTGTTTGAAGAAAGAGAAATTTTCTTTAACAATTTTTCGATGAATTTAATACTCGATTCTGGCTTTTCTTATCTTTGCATTTTCTTTCTGTTGGTGAGTTATTGCAAGTTGAGGACAGGTTGAGCAATTTGAATATGAATTTATGTGAATTGGAAAGCTAATTTTAGACACTTTCGATGTTCAGTTATTTGGAGAAATTTCGTTTTTCTCTTTTGACTTGTGTAGACACATGGAATGGTATCAATTTATTCAATTACAAGACTAGATGAGGTTGAAAGACAAGATTCATTTTCAGTAAAAGCATGGCTCAACATTGAATCGTCATTTCACTATTGAAGTGATTTTTTCTTCTTCTTTCGTGTTGAGAGTTTTTGCTGCTCTTTGATTTGTCATTTGCATTTTATCAAGTGAACAGTTGAAAGTTACCAAGTTTAATTAACTGTTAACTTGGTCAAGAAAATTGTTCATCATGAAATGGACAAGGCAAAAAGTGGAGGAAAAAAGAAGGAAGAAAAGGGCAAGAAAAGTTTAACCTGAAAATCATTGAGACATTTAGATGGATTCACATTGACAGTTAATTAGAATCAATTGTTCAAGTCAAATTGATTGTGGCTCAACAGTCTAATAATGAGTTCAACACATTCAACACTTCAACTTTCATTTATAATGAAATTTATCAACTCAAACCGTTTCAACAATTTGGGATAAAAGTTGAATCAACATTTTCGCCTTTTAATTGCCATGCCGAGACAACAGCAAAAGGATCAAATAATTGAACAAAAATTGAAAAAGTTTGAACAAAAAAGTTCGAATCGAAAAGATTATAAAATTTTATCCAAAAAGATAAGAGAAAAGAGTAAAGAGAAAATCATCTTTTCCTTTCTTGACCGATTATCCGTAACCAATAAGGCTTCCAGACTCACCAATCTGTGTGATCCTACAAAGTTGGTCTTTTCACTGTTAGATTATATTATCCATCAGACTGTATGAGAAAACTGAAGAAAGGAAAAAAGCCTCAAGGATAACTTGAAAAGAATTGGATAAACTGAAACTGGAGAAATAAGTTCATTTCTTTTGACCGGGAATCGATGGATTTGCATCAGAAAAAAGAAGAAAAAAGTTGCGTCGAAATTAATCAATTGAATTTTGAAACAAACTTTATTCATTTTTGTCAGAAGAAAAGCCGGAAAATCCGATTATTAATATATTGTTGTCATGAGATGAAATGCTGGTAAAGTGAAAATTGATAATCGATAGTTTTACCATTTGATACATTTTTCTTCAACTCTTATTGTTATTCAAATTGCAACCTTTTTGTCTTTTCCCTCAACCAGAGTCACCTTGTCTTTCACTTTTGTGGGCACCTTTTGCCTCGAGAAAATTGAAATTGTCCAATAACTTGACATTTTTGATTCAACTGAAACTTAATGGAAAAAGGTTGGAAAACTTGAAAAGAAGAGAGAAAAAAAACTGATGACCAATGGAGAAACACAATTTTACCTTTTTTTTTCTTCACCAACTTTCCATTCTGTGGTTTCCACTACTGAATATTGACTTTGATGATTACGAAGAGAGATAAAAATGAAACAAGATGTTTACATGATCATGAATTTGAAGAATGGTCTTTATACATTTCATGACAATCATTTTCATTCTTTCATCATCTTTCGCTCTTTGCACAAATAATCTCAAAGGAATTTTCATCTTCTCCTTTTTTTCAAGTCATTTTTCTTTTCTTACCAAACTTTTTCCATCATCCATAATGACATGATAAGGTTGGCAAGAATCACATGAAGAAGGAGAAGAAAAAAAAGAGTAAAACTGAACAGCAACATGAAACTAGAAAATGGAGCGAATAAATTAATCTCTATTGTGATTTAATTTCAACTTTTCCAACAGCAAAAAAATTCTGTCCCTTCATCAGAACATTTTCCCTATTCAACTCAAATTATCGCATTTGTTACTTTTACTGTTGACCAAAAGTTGACTTACAATTAGTTAATTCACTTGGAAAACAGTTGATCTCTTCTTTCAACTGATTTATACCATTTATAGATTATCTGTTTGCATGTTGGCCTTTTGTTTTCTGGTGTAAAAACTGTTGGCTTCAAGTTTCAAGGTTTACATGATTGAACACTGAATCGAGAAATGAAGCAAAACTGACCATTTCAAGTGCAACTCTAAATTGCTTTTTTGACAGCTTATTCACTTTTACTTTACTCTCTCATCAAAATTCATCTGGTCAGCCTAAGATAATTAGTTTCTCATGAAATTGAATCAACATTTTTTTCTCTCTCTTTTCTCTTTTCTCTTATCTTTATTCCTTTTCTCTCTTCATTTTTTACTCTTTTCTTCCTCATCTCTTTTCATCATTTTCTTCATCTTTCTGCTGTTCACTTTTCCACCAACTTTTTCCATGTTTTTATCATTATTATTACAACTATTATTATGCTGTCATATCCAGGCAAACAACTAATAAATCTCTATCAGTTAATTGTTCACTACATTTCATGTTTTTTTATTAATCTTGTGATCTTCCCTGTTCAACCTTGCCTTGCATTTCAAATTTTCAGTACCATTTTTATTCTACATTTCATGATGACTTTTTTCCACTCGCTTTTCTCTATTCAGTTTATTCATTCAACCTGTTCAACCTTACAAAGGGTTTTTCAAAGTTTGCCTTTTTTGACTTTTCCTGTCGCTATGCGCATTTCAATTTTCACTAATGTTGCTCAGCAAAGTCACTCTTTCTTATCCAGTTTGCTGATTTACTAAGTGTTCAATCCAAGTGACTAGGTTAATGCTTTTAGACCAAACCAGAGACAGTCAATAAATGATATTGAAAAGATGGAGAAGAAATGGAAAAATGAAGATAAATCTGGTTGAGATTAACTTGGATTGCGGATTGGCAGCAAAGCAGTCTTGATGTACTTATCAATTTGTACAATTGAGACAATTCTTTGGTTTTATCCGAGAGCTTTAGTCAATTTGGCAGGCGAAACATTCTTAGAATAGAATAAAAGAAACTCAATGTTCCAAAATGTTTATAATTGTGGCAACTAGGTTTATTGATATCGTGGCCAATGTAAAGGCAAACGAGTTAAAAGAAGTTACTGCTGGCTTTTCAACTGCTTCATTTTATCGGCACAATAAAGTTTATTCAAATTAAGTTCATCTTTTGTTACTCATAAGCTGCGTCATTGGTTAAAGTGGATGCCTTGACTTGGTGACATTGAAAATTCTGAGGTAAAGATAATTGATCTTTTTGTGTCACTTATCATTAAACATTTTAAAAGGTTGGAGGCCGATTGATAAGGAAGATAAATCAAGCATACTCATTGCGACTTAAGACTGGGAAAGTTTAGAATGACTCGGTTCAACTACTCAGAAGCACATTGAACATTGAAGTCAACTCACCTTAGTGAACTGTCGAATTTCTTGAGACTGTCGAATTGTTTGACCCGCAAATTATTCCTTGAAATTTTATGATGCAGCTTTTGTTGTTCAAAGATTGAAGATGCACAATTGAATTGGTGAAAGGCGATAAATCTGACGGAACAAGAAAAAAGTAAATTTAATAAGTTGGTTGCTGTAATATTGATATTGAAAGTGTTGCATCAAATGAGTTCGTGACGAAATTGAGAAACAAAAGAATTGAAAAAAGTGGAGTTTAAAAGTGATCAATACAAATACTCTGATTAAGGCTAACTTTGAGTTTTAATCCTGAACCGTTACAGTGCATTGAGTTCAAGATCAAGTTTCATGCAAGCATGATACCAAAGAGAATCAAAATTTTTGATTTCATATTGCTACTGGTAATCGTTTTGAGTAGCTACATAGAATTTCGTTGTTCTTAAATTGTCCCGGTTCTTTATTGTAAAGAGACCAAGATCGTTAACACAACTCTACTCTCTGTGCTTTCTGAGCATCATTCAAAAGGCGTGGAACTTTTGTTGGCCAGTTTTCTCGGACCAATTTGGTTGGAAACAACATCTTGCATGGTGCCGATCGAAATTTTGAACATCGTTGTTGATTCCCGTCTGATTAATTTAGGATCTCCATCTAAGGCCGCTCTAAAGTTTTGCACCAAAGAGGAATAGTCGAACGGCTGCTCCCGTACATTTAAAGTATCCGCAATGTGAAAATCACTCCCAAAAATGGTTCTTTTTCTCCTTGGCGAATAACCATATTAGCTATTTGAATAACTGGATCTTTTTCGGGCTCAGGGAATGTACCTTTTCTGCTGGCACATTTAATACTGAAAGATAGTATTCTGAAAGGTACAACTTTTGCCCATTCACCTTCAGGCGCGTAAGATGCAAACTTGATCCAAGGTGTGTCAAATTCATATTGACAACGAAAATATTTTGCGTCCTTATACGATCTAACTGTGCATTCGCCAGCTGGAAGTTCGATCCAATCAAATCCAACAATTTTGGTGTCAACCATGAAACGAATAAAAAAGACAATGTTTCTTTCAAAGCATTGAATAGAATCTGATAGAAAGCCAAAAACAGCTCGTTATAATGATCGTGCTCAAGAGCTGACCAATTTAGGAAGAGCTACTGTTATTTTGATGAGAGGCACTTGCTCGTTGTTATTAAAACCATACATATTTGCCATTTGAACCAGCTCAACTTGAAGGACAAGTTCATTTATCAGCTCATTTCTGGCATCAGTTAAGGCTAGGGCTTACAATTTTTTCTGGAAGTTCGGTAGTTGCTCTTCTTGAAACCTGGTGGAGCCATTATGTAAAAATATGGATAGAAATCATACATATGTGCCATTACGAAATGACCTTCCAGGGTGACACCGTAGATACGAATGACGGACGCCAGAAAGTTTTAAGCACCAGGAGGATCATCTATATTATCATCGCAGTAATAAGCAATATTAATATTTTGAAAAATTATTGATGATGCTTAGGCGTTGGCCTCAATGAGCGCGCATTAGGAAGAATCCAACGATTGATAGCAGGGTATTTAGGTATCACCTGAACAGGATCTTCAACAGCAGTGAATTTATCTTCTTCGATCACTTCGTCATCCCACATGATGGCTCCGATTGAGTTACCAGCACCAGGCATATCCTCTTTATGATCACCAATATAATCCGTGGCGTTTGTTCAGATGGAGAACTTTAATAACCATTTGAGATAGAACTTATATTTATAACCAAAAAAGTTCGAATATAATATTCAAATATTAATATCCTACCAGATGGGTAACTTGTTGATGTATTTCCTGGATTCTCTGCCGCTGATAATGATGCGCGGATTTTAAATGCTATCCTCAGTAGAGATGATCGGAAGATGAAGTAATTCTTCCACCGAGGCGACTGTTTTATTGTGGACAGAGGTTTGAGAGATTCCAATCATACCCTCCTCCCTACAGAGTTTTAATGCCTGCATTAGCCTCATCAAAATCAAGATCTGGAAGGCGTCAGCAATTCACGACTCAACAAGCCAATCAAACTCGCTTGGCCACAAAAATCCGGTGGATTGTTTAGGCTATGAACGGAAGACTGAAGACTAAGTTCAAATCAATAGATAATGTCCTTCAAAACACGTCTCTATCAGGACATGATGATCGAATGAAGATCATGGGAGCAATCTTGAACCGTTACCATCCTCGTTTCATTAGTGATAGATGAAATGAAAAGATGATTGTTGAAAGTTTTTTGAAAAGGAAACATGTAGATAATCATGTCGGGAATTATATTTTGGACCCCGAGAATAAGCTTGAATGTCAAAAAAGAGACTTGCTGAAGCTTCTGATGATGACTTGTCAGAGTTTCCACGATTATCTTTGGATGACATTTACAGTTTAACGCTCGAGACTTATCAAATCCGAAATATTTATTCTTATATTAATGCTTGCTTCTACCACTGATGATGAAATTCCAATTTTTGTATATACCCAAACAATCAATGTCCCGGACTTGAAAAGATTGTACAGGGCATTTCAGCTAATTTTACCGTTGTATATTGGCTATATCTTTGCCCCTGAGTGACCTTGAGGTAGGATATTTGGTTTATGGAAAATTAAGCGATACTCAATTGTCATATTTCAAGGTCAAGGTCATTCAAGGGCATTGGGTTATTTGATTTCTAACTGATATCCAAAGGTCATTTCGTAAGAGTGCAAAATTTTTCAGATTGATTGATGCTAGTGACATGTTTATAACTCATTCTGGTCAAAAGATATGAATGTTTACATATTGTTGTGTTGATCAATTGGTTGTAAGAAAAATGCATTTATCTTTTCAACGGTAAGTGCTACTAACGCGTGGTAAACATCAAACAATCTGTAAATTTTTGCACTCTTAGAAAATGACCTTTAAATATCAGTTAGAGGTCAAATAACGCAATGCCCTTGAATGACTTCGCCCTTGAAATATGACAATTGAGTATCGCCCAAATTCCATGAACAAAATATCCTACCTCAAGGTCACTCAGGGGCAAAGATACTGCCAATACACAACGGTAAAATTAGCTGAAATGCCCTGTAGAGATGAAAAGACCGACGAAAATGAACAAAACTATTTTAATTTTCATGGTATTCTCTATAACCGACCAATATTATCGAAACATTTGACTTCTGAATTTTACGCCACCTTGCGAATTCAATTTTCCATGTTAAATTTGAAAAATCTATCAAAAATACTTTTTAATGCATTTCCACATGTTTGACATTCCTAAAAACCTTTATTGTCTTAAAAAAATTTTGAAAATTGGATTTTTCCCTATTTTTCGAATTTAGGTACACGAGTTTCTGTAAGCTTTTGAACATTCCTTGTACAATCAAGTGTGCTCTTTCGATTGACGCTAAAATTTCCTTGGCGTCACAACAGGCAGAATCTGTCACTGTCCTTTTCCACATCTTTTAGCCATTGTGCTGCATAAAAGGTGAGAACTATTCATCTAAGCAACAAGTTCATTGCCAAAAAGGATAACATCATTATGCGCATTTTATGAAGTATTTTGTTTGGAAGATGAGTAAAACCATTAAATAATATCTTTTTTGATGCGAAAAGCATGGCAGTAAAAAAGTTAAGATAAAAGTTGAATACTCAACCTTTTTCGTTTTACGATTTTCCACGAATGGAAAGCTGTGACAAAAGCCATTGTAAATAAATGTGTAAATTAAGTTGCATCATCAATTGGAATTTACATGAAATTCAAATGAGGAATAACGAAAGGAAAAAAGAGAAGCGAAAAAGAAGACTAAATGCTAAAATAGAAGGGCAGAAAATGCTTAATGCAATGTTAATCAAGTTTTGATGGAAATGATTTTTTTCTCTTTTCTCTCTTATTCTCTAGTTTCCAATGGGAATTGTTAAACCAAAGATTGTTTAAAGCACAGAGACTGAGAGCAAAACATTGAACATTAATTTTCATGGTTTGGGGTTAATATTATTATTACATTAAACTAATGTTTTGCAACTCAACTTTTTTCCCTTTTTTACTCTTTTTGTTTCATTCATTATCATTATCAGTTGCAAGTACAAAGTTGGCTGCGATCAGTTTTTTGTTCATCATCTCTCATTGAATCTCAATTCTTTCAATGATAATGATGATAATTGGGTTAATCATTCATCAATTTAACCCAAATCAAGTGATGTTTCAATGCAACAACATCCAAAGTAAAGGGCATTTAATTCACTTGTTTGTCGAGCACAAAATATAATAACATCAATCATTTTCATCTCTTTTCATTAATTAATATTTTGCCCAAATTTGCAAACATTGGGTGACATTAAATTGAAAAGTTTAATCGGGTCAAGATTTGCAAGAAAATGCCATTTTTTATTCAATCTGGCAGTTTTATGTTAATTGTTTTGCTTCAAGATTCAAAGTTTTGGTTAATCAATGTTTAAAATCCCAGTAGCAAGTAAGAAAATTAATGTTGCAAATGAAGGTAATGGCAAAGTAGAGCAACAGCAAGATGAATAAAATGCTTTTCTTGTAAAAACAGCAAAATCCGAGTTTATTTAAACTGTGATTGATGATTTGTAATCTCTAAATCTCAATTTAATCTGAATAAAGTAGAGTTTATTTAACAAGAAAATTGAATATCTTTGAGTTTGTTTTTTCTTCCTTCAAAACTCTTTTCCTTTTGTTTCCCAAGTTTAACCTCTTTTGACCGACGATTGCCATTTTCGATGTTACCTTAACCTAACCTTTAACCCAAGTAGCTTTGATCATCTTTATTAAATGCAACTTGCAAGTAAAAAAACAACAGTAAAACATCACAACTTGAAAAAGTGCAAAGTTATGAGCAATTATGATGTTCGTTGAATTTTTCATAAGAATTTCAAGAGAAAAGTGTTTAAGAAATTTTTCTTCTTAAACACTTTCTTTTCATCCATTATCCAATATGCGTTGGTTCAATGTTTTGCTTTTACACTCTAGTCTTGAAGTGATTCAACGTCAACATAAATTGATTCAAAGTTGATTTAAAACACTTATCTTTAGTTGCATCGCTCTAACGTACTAAACCATCAGCTTTTGCTTGATTCTTTTGCAACTTTTTTCGTCTCTCGTTGTTCTTGTCATCTTTATCTGTTTCATCTTCATCTCATTTCGTTTTATTTTTTTTTCCTTCTTCTTCTTCTCACAGTTTCTCAATGATTACTTTGTCTTCAAGTTGATGATCATTTTCATCTCTGGTTTTCACTATTTACTCGAGTTTCAAGGCTATTTCTCAGTACTTTTTGCTTTGTTACTTCATCTTGAGAGAGAAGCAAAAAGAAACAAAAAGCACATCAACATGATCAATAGTTTTCAACAATTGTGCAAAGTAACCTGTCAATTGTGATATACACAAATCGTTCAAATGCTGTTTGAATTTTGAGATAACAATTCAACCTTTTACTTGGAATTACTTTTTTCTCACCTATTTTATACTTTCTCAGTTTTACAATTTTCCCATTTTTCAATTTCATCAATTCTCAACAACCAAAGTGCAAAAAAAGGAAGAGAATTTTTTTTCAAAAGATAAACAAAAATTATTGCCTCAATTCGGCTGATTTGAATACGATTCTAGAATTTTAAATAAATGCATTGTTTCTATTCTTTAATCTCATTAATTTCCATGTTCACTCATGTCTCATCATATTAATTTCATTTTGTATTTTCTGGTAACCTTAAGTTCTACAAGTTTTATTGTGCAATTTGCAGTTAAGTCAACGCTGAAATCGAAGTTCAAATTTGAATTTGAATTGATGTGTAGAATTTAAAAAAAATATTCGATTCTGCTTTGCGATGCAAGAATACATAAAGATCAGACTGGCAGGTCATGCATGAGATGAAGTTAGCTTAGTTATTGATTGCAGTTTGATAGTTTTCTTTGATGAGAAAGTGAACAATTTTTATTTCCATTTGAAGAATTTTTCTTGGAAAATGAATGGCTCTTTTCATAATTGTTTCTGAACCAATTTGGCGAATTAAAACATAATTTAAACACTTTTATGCTAACCACAAATGTGGTTTCACTTAGCGCCTACTTTTAATAGACGAAGCCAACTACCAATTGTTCAGTCTAATACCATAATATTTATGCAAACTTGATCCATCAAAATGAAGTCATCTGATGAGTTGATTGAATGCAAAGCTTCAGGTGTCATTTCCAGCTGCAATTGTTATTACTAATCGAATGCTTAAAAGAAAAAGATTCATCAATGATATTGAATGATCAGAAACTACACAACCTTGTTGGCAAAATGTTAAAGATAAAACAATGCAAGTTTGATGAACGTTGAATTGAACAATTTTACAGATGAAATCTTTTTTATTGTCAACTCTTGACAAACAAAAGGCTAAATTTAATCTAACCAAGATAAGTTTTGAGTAACAAATTGAAATGAAACTTGTTAACAATTGAATGCGGCGAAAAAGAAAAAAGGTAAACTCTACCAATACGGAACTTTTCCTGGAAAAGATTGAAGACAAAAAAGTGCAACAAAACTAATTAAATGGCTTGTATCACCTTTGAAAATAAAACACAAGAAAAAAAGGTTTAAATAATTTTTCAACTGAGAAATGATAAAATGTCACTGTAAAGTTAAACTAGAAAAAAGCTAATTTCATTCAATTCCAAGCATGTAATCATCTTGAAATGTAAACCTCATGTTTTCACCAGCAAAAAAAGTAACTAAGAACTGTTTCTTGGTAAAGAAACAAAGAAACAATTTCTTTTCCGTGTTGACAATAACAGAGTGGAAAAGTGTTGAATGATTGAAAGTCATGAGTTTTACAATTGGTAGGCAACTCGAACCATTGGAAAGACAAATTATCGTCGATGCGAATATTATTTGGTGAAAGGGAAAATGAATACACCAAGAACAAAGAAACACTGAAACAAGTTGGAAAAACAAATAATTTCAAATTCAAGCCACAGAAGCTTAAAATAATGATAAACTTGGGAATAATTTTGAACTCTTGTATTTCCACAACAGAGAAAGAAATGCAAAGGAAAAAAAAAGTGAAAACTTTTTTGCCCTTTTCTCTCAATTCCCTTTACTTAGCAAATAAATTTTCAATCCCAGTTCAACTCCCAGACTCACTCCCAGCCCTAATAGATAAACAATGAATTATCCGTTTCTCTTTCTTTCTGTTCAATATTTCTCTTTTTTTGTTATTTTCTTTCATTTTCAGAACCTTTTCCCTTCGAGTAATTTATTTGATACATTTTTCACTGGAAACAAATATCTTCAATCTATTATATACACTCAGCTATTTATAACTTCCGGTTAAACTGATTTTCTTTTGCGCACTTTTTTCTCTTCTCTTGATCCGCATAATAAATTCGAAGCATGTTTAGATGTTGATAAAGTTATCAATTAAATAATGTTGACATTTATCAAACTCGGGCAAGTGAAATTGAAAGAATGGAATAGACAAAAAAATGAGAAATGATTCAAATGTTGAAATATGGATTTTGAATGGTGAAACTTGAGGAGAAGAGGGAAAAATTTGAAATTTTGCTTGAAAAAACCTTTTCTCATTCAAATGGCGAGATTGATGTTCTTAAAAGTATCTAGTTGATCGGAACCTCCAAATTGAAAAGTATATTCAATTTTCATTTGGAATGAGGTTAACCATGGTTACAAAAGAATCATGATAAATGTGAACTTTCAGTTCAACAAAGTTCAATGGGAATAGAAAGCTTTTCCCCATCGATTCCAATCTTTATCAATTCATAACTGAAAAACGTGAATGCTCATAATTCGTGACGAAAAAAAGTCTTTAAAAATTTCGCTCAACAAGACTTTTCTCGACTTAATATTTGCTCGAAAATTATGAGAAATTCAAAATTTTCTAATCTTTTTCCAAACTCATGAAAAATGGGAAAAACAATGCTTTTGATAGCATAAAGGAAACTTACAAATGAACTTTACGTGAAATATTTGGCGACAGGCAAAGAAGCAGCAAAAAGGTTGCAATGAAAAATGTTTCCTTTAATGTCTAATGAAACGATATAATTCAAGATTGGCACAGGTAAATGGGTAAAGTATATTGGGTTAAAAGATTGAACAATGTTTGTCTTGAAGCAAACACATTAACCGTGAATAGCAAATGCTGTGATCAGGAGGTGAAGATGAACAAAGAACGAAGTGAAATTTTCGCAACAAGATTTACGAGGTAATCAGATGAAATTGCATCAATTTTTTTCCTCTTCACTTTCGACTTTCTTTTCACCTGTCTTTTAGCATCATCATCATCAACATTGAAAGAAGCAAAAAGTGCCTCTTTTAGCTTCATTTTTTCTCTTTTTCTAAATCTATTCTTCATTTACCTTTCAGGTATCAATACTGGAGAACTTTGAAATTACAAGAAAATGAAAACTTATCAAATCTTAATCAGATAATGTTTACACAATGGAATGAAAAAGAAAGTGAAAAATTCCATAACTGCTTTTGTCGAAAAGAAAATTCGAGTTTGACTTTTTTTCCTTTTCTTGTCGGTAGATTCAATAGTTGCAAGTTAATCAATGTTGCAACATGATGCTTCCATGGTTTTGCAGAAAATTCATTTTACTTCATTTTCCATCTTCAATCATCCTTTTTGGTCACAAATTCGTGACCTTTAAGTCTCACACCTTGGACTCTTGATTTTCATCTTTTACATCTTTTACTCCCAGTCAATATTTGGATTGATAATAAAACACAAATAAACTTTCACATTGGTATTTCAACAATCTATCCATTAGATGGAATTGTCTTTTGCAGAACAATCTTTTTTGGAGAAAAAAATGTTTCTTCCTTTTCTTTTCCTTTTCACAGTGTTATGAACCAAGTAAATACAAGGCAATTGATTAATGTTGTAATTGTAGCTTTTTACATGTCAAGTACATTAATTATCGACAATTATTTGGTGAAAATATTTCAAGAGAATTCCAAGTATTTTTGTCTTTTTCATCAATCCCAAGTTTCATGTCATGAAACGAGCCAAGTGAGTTGGCAATGGAAAGGCAAAAATGTTGTTCAAGTGGCTGACAAGAAGTACAACAATTAGAGGAAAAGAGTTGCTAGACATGAGAAAAGGCTTACAAATGTGTGAAAAAATACAAATAAAATTAATAGCATTTCAATTAGTTTGTCAGAATGTTGGTGAACAAATGTCAACAAATGGTAAACTTTTCAACTTTAACAGCATTTTGCGTTTTATTCAAACGAGTTTAACATGAAATAATTTACCGGAAAATGACAATGGACTGCACAAGAAACTGACGTTGATTGGGAGGAAAAAGTTTAACGTAAAATTTCAATTAACTTGACCAGGTAATTGACATCATTTAAACTTTTTTTTTACCATTTTGCAAAATCTCTTTGAATGCTTCAAGAAGCAAAAACTTTTGAATAAAGAATAGAAAAAAAGAGCAAAATTCGAATTTGATTGTTGGAAATGATAAAGGTATGTTGCACCATAGTGAGAGTTGAAGAGTTTGGAATAGTGCATGATGCATTTGATGATTGAATCGAGTCAAAACTTGGTTTCTCTGCTTTTGCCTTTCATTTCTTTTTGGTTCGTCATTTTTCAAAAAGTCAGGAAAAAAATGGTTAAAAAATACAATTGTCAAGGAACGCAGGAAAGAATGGAAAAAAGAACAGACACTTCAGAGATTCACAGGAGTGAAAAGATTGTATCCAACAGAATTGAGGATTTTCATGATGATGATGGAGGAAAGGAGAAGGAAGAAGAAAGAAGACAACATTCATAAGGACTATTCCCAGTGATTGTCACTGTCAATCCTAATGAGCTGCCTGGTTGTCATTGTTGATGCTGATGATGTTACTGTTGCTCTTGACTTTACATGAACCTCAATGAGATGACCATAAATCAAAATGGCTCAAAATGAATCACAGCAATATCTCTACTGGTGACTGAATGTACAGAAAAAAAATTATCAAAAAATTGCAGAGAACATTTTCTCTCTTCTTAAATTGGATATCCAATTTCAAAATTGGTATCTTATTTTTCACAGTCGTTGAGAAAGATATTATTGGTAAACGTTGGAATTGGAATTCGTTTCAAAAGTCCAAGAAAATCTGGCTGGCAGCTTGCAACGAGAGATGGAAGCATTCACAATGCTTAGGCTGTTTTAGGTCGGGCCAATATTTATTTGATTGAACAAACCAATCATTTAGTCGGTCGTCCAAACATCTTATTAATGTTTTGATTCCTTGAAAATTATGAAAATTCCGATGAAAAGGTCAAAGATGATTATGAAGACGAAGGTGCAGAGGTAGGAGAGAAGAATGGCCAAACGACGATTAGACTCTTAAGTTTGCTACTTATGGGCTGCTCAATGCACTCTTTCGCATTGGCCTGGATGTAAAAAATGAGTTTCAGGAAAGCAAAAAATACAAAAATTGATTTTTTCATTTAAATTTTTTTATGGAAATGATGAAGAGGAAAGATTGATTTATCGAGACTTTGACAGTTTTTATTGGTTTAAGTGTTTATATTCATTATTTTCGGCTTTTTATCCAAAGAAAAATATTCATAGTAATATTTAGCATGGAAAAACTGTTTAAAGACAAAACAAAGCATCAACGTCATTCATCATGGTCGAGTAATGAGTTGATAAATAGCAAGCTAAACAAATGAAAGTAACTTTTTCACGGTCATTTTGTCTCCTTAGAAGATTCAAAAGCTGAGTTATTGTGTTCATCCATCGTTAATGATTTTACATTCTCTTTTCAATCAATTATAACATGGAATGAATCAATTATTAAATTATGGAATCATTATCGACTTTCATCAGAAATCAATTCACCTTTCATGAAGAACTGACTTCTTTTCCTATTTACTATTGCTTTTTGCTTCCTTTCATTTTTACTTCCCTTCAATCCGATCAAAATTTTTCAGTCAAAAATATAAATTTTCTGATAAAAACTGTTGTCATTGAAGTTGGAGTTGAGAAAACATGAAATGAAAGTTATCATTTCATGAGTAAAAGACATTTGAAGATGAATGTGAAGTAGAGTGAAAACTTAACTCTTGCAAATTATAGCAAGTTAGATTCATTATTGAGACTATTTTCGTGTCTAAAAAACTATCTTTTGCTTTTTGCTTTTTGTATTCACATTCTTCATTGTCATCTCATTCATTCGCAATCAACCATCTTTCACTCCTTAACTCCTTATTGTGCCTTTTATCAATGCACACATTTTCACCTCCTTTACTTACTCTTTCCAGATTTTATTTCTCGCAAGATTATTATCAACACAAGCTTGAAATCAATACTGAAATCAATCAATATAATGAGCTTATATTCGGTTCACCATTTTGCAATAAAATTTCATAATTTGATAAAAGAGTATCAAATTTTTCTTCGAGTCACAACCTTTTGTCTCAAAATTATTAGAAACTTCAAGTTTTTTGCTTTACCTTTTTTCAACTTTTTCAAAGGAAACAGGGAATGGAAAAGCAAAGAAAATTTCCAGTCTCTAAAGACACTGTTCTGGTCATGATGACACATGGAGAGTTCAATTTCGGTCATTGTGATGATTCCTGATGAATACGAATTTTGACATCTGAGTCTGATCACTTCGAAGATTTTTTCATTTCATTCATGTGAAAAATTGACTAAAACAGTAAATCTATTAATAGCATTTCAGTGATTAAACAAATTTTGTGTTCATCTCATTATAAAGTTCAACTTTGCATCTGTCAAAATTCAAATTCACAATTTGATGAAACTTGAAAATCAAAGTAATTTTGCTAATTGCCGAGTTTTGATATTAACAACCAACAGTTGAGTGGTGAAAATTTGTATTTTCATAAAATTCGTTTTAACAATGAGTGATAAATGGAGTTATTTTTTGTATTTTATTCCGAGTTTTCACTAATTCTCTTGAGTATCCATTAAATAAATTACATTGAAACTATTTCACTTCACTTTTCTTTTACTGAATTTACCTGCAACTTTTCAATTCTCACATATTCATCAACTTTTTAAAACTTTGTTCGATTTCGCTGTTTTGTTGATTCATACAAAAAAAGAAGAAACGAATAGAAAATTCAATTCATTCAAGATTTCAATTTTGATCAATTTTAGTCTTTTTTTGTCTGCAACACTTTCAACAACAAGTTTACCTTGGGAAACTTTTTTTCTGTAGGTTTTCCAACGTTTTTTCAATTGTTGGTGAAACGAATCCTCATGAGAAACCAAACATGATGAATAAAGAAATTTATCATTTCAACTTTACATTTGAAAACAAAAATGAAATAAAATTCAGTGATAAACAGAATATTTTGACTATGGAAATATTGAAAGTGTTTGATCTAATAAGCTCGAGAATTAAATTGAACTTTTGAGTTTCCAATCAAATCAAATGTCAAATTTAAGTCGATCGAAAGTCGAGAATCGCATGATTTTCCTCGTCGAATTCAACTTTTCAACTAATTGCAAAAACAACTTTTGCGTTCCAAGCAGGAATTAGCATCATAGAAAGTACAACTTCGAGTCATGATTCGAAAATGACATTTAAACTTGAGAAATGAAGAAAATCTAAATAGCAAAACAAATCGATTTTTTAACCATTATTTGCTTTTCTATTTACCTGAACCTTCAAAATATCGATCAAAGGCCGATTCAATCATTGTTTGTTCAACTCTTAATGAAAGTTGCTTTTTGAGGCAAAAAATTACTTTGTTTTGAATAAAGGTTGTAAAGTGTTTCAGCATTGAAACAAAGACGCCTCCAAATCATTACCATAACATTTCATCTTCGTGATAAGCAATGATTTCGATTCTTTGCTTTC
This sequence comes from Tetranychus urticae, assembly GCF_039701765.1. Taxonomy (NCBI): domain Eukaryota; kingdom Metazoa; phylum Arthropoda; class Arachnida; order Trombidiformes; family Tetranychidae; genus Tetranychus; species Tetranychus urticae. The sequence goes on along the minus strand of NC_142958.1, from coordinate 13,035,038 downwards.
GAAGTTGAAAATGAAAGCAACTTGATTAACATGATATTGTGAGAATTTTAGATCAACTTGCACATGTTCAGCATGGTATCATGATGATATGAAAATCTGGAATGATGATTGTAATGAGGATAAAAAACGATCATTAAAAGAACATGAATTTGAGGCTTTTTTTCTTCTTTACCTTTACCTTATTCAAAGACAATCATCAATCATTGGCGTAAATTAATGAAAGAAAAGGCGAAAAAGTCTCAAAGTAAAAGGTGTGAGAATGAGAATAAAATTTTGGAACTTTGTGTGAGTTCTGTTGATGATAAATGATTAACTCGAGTCTTGCCTTTCAGTTGCAATCGAAAGATTTAATTCGAATATTTTATTGAAAAATTTTTCTTGACTTTTGTCTCATCTTTTAATCTCATGATTACTTGAGCAACTTTGAATTTTCGAAGTAAACAGAATAGAAATTGAAATTTTATTTTTTTCGCTCTCGTTCTTTTTTCTATTGATTCGATTGTCTTGTCATTACACAACAAAATGTTAATGCTATTATCAACGGGATTCATTGTTGACTCGAGTGAATCTCATGTCTAGACATTTGAATCTGTCATTATCTCAATTGATTTGTTTCTCAGAACATTTCCTTCGTTTCCTTCAATCCCACTCTTTAATTACTCTTTCCACGGTTCGATGTGTTTCATATCGATGACAAGAAACAGTGCAAGTGTTGACTCAATCAGCAAGCATTACAACCACAAAATTATCCTCATTAGCCATCAAAGAAACAGACTTATCGAGTCGAGTAAAAAAATCAATAAGTCAAACTTGACTCTAAATCTGTTTGCAAAGAATTGAAAAATTGAAACATTTAATGTTGAACCAAAAATAGCAAGTTAACAAAACTGAAAAGCCATTTCATACTTTTCAAGTTCAATGTTAATAACAATCAACATTTCAACTGATTATCGATCTCGACTTTCGAGCAACAAACTTAACCAGAAAACATTCAAGTTCAAGTTTCTCATTGAAAAGCAAAATATCATTTTGTAAATAAACTGTGAGCCAATCATAAATTGATCAATAATGTCGTTTCGAGTTTTACTTTTCAACTTTGCATTTCCATGTAAAAAAAAGTTGCAATTTTGATGTTCTTTTTTCGAAGACTAAATTTTCGATTAAATTCAATTTTTGTTTTCTCTTCTCAACCCGATAATCAGTTGATGGCATTAAAAGATTTAATCGACTCATTATTCGTATTCATTTGTTTGTTAACAATTGAATATCACTTGATAAACATATTATTACTATCATCATCTTCATCGGAAGATGCTCTTCATAATAAGCATATCAGATTATTTTATTATTATTATCACGTTATCAGGCGAAGCAGCAAAAGGATGACAATAAAAGTGCATTAGCCAATCAGAGAGGGAAACTGGCTCATGATGATGATGATAATGATGATGATGCAAAATGAAAAAAAAGAAGAAAAGAGAAAAGAAAGAAGAAAGAAGAAAACATGAAAAACAATTTAGGTTTCATCGATTTATTTATCATCAGAGCCAATCAAATGTAGAAAGTAAAATGAATCTCATGAGTCTTCTTAACGGTTTGATTGTTTTCCAGGCAAATTGAATGATTCGTGGTTCCCAATGATTCCTTTTTATGGTTTATTCTTAATATTATCTGATCATCATTGTCATTATTATCATCATCATTAAATTGTGTATCTCACTTATCATTATTGTGAACATTATTCTGAATTAACATCGACAAAAAAAAGTAAAGTTTCAAGATGAAAAAGGCCAATGCCAATGGAATAGAAAAGATGAAAGGAAAACGTCAAATGAAATTGGTAAAAATGGAAACTCGGGAAAATCTGAAAGGAAAAACCAAAATCAACATGAAAAAAGGTTATTGTTTCAAGTTTACATTTTACTCAAACAAAATCAAATCAATAAAAGAATGAACCAAATTTCATTTATCTTGATCAATTCAATTTTCGGGAAACAATGTTTTACTTTTTCGTTTGTAAATGTAAAGTACAATTAGATGATCAAATTTGATGAAAGTTGCCGGCAAAAGATGAAAAATTAGCCAAATCTTTCCATTATTTTCAAATCGGTAATTGACTAGAAATGAAAGAGAAATGACAAAAATCAAATGAAACCAATGAGATTGAAATCAATTTGTGAAATCCTTTTCTGATTGAAATTGTTTCTTCTAAAAGCCAACTTCTGAAAATCAATTTTCGAGCAAAACTCCATCGATTGAGTGACCCAGTGTAATTTTCAATCCCAAGTCAAAAGAATTTAAAAAACTCTTCAGCTTTTCAGGTATGAAAGCAATATTTGAAGCAATTAGAACTGATCAGAATCTTGTTTGACAGTTTGATAATTTTTATATTGTTTTATGCTTGTGACATGTTCATAACTTATTCTGGTCAAATGATATGAGGGTTTACGCATTGATGTGTTGATCAATTGGTTTTGAGAAAAATGCATTTATCTTTCCAACGGTGCGAGATACCAACTCGTAGCAAGCATCAAACAATATAAAAATTCTAGCGCTCTCAGAAAATGACCTCCAAATATTAGTCAGAGGTCAAATAACGCAATGACCTTGAATCACCTTGACCTTGAAATATGACAATTGAGTATCGCCCAAATTTGCATAAACAAAATATCACACCTCAAGTCCACTCAGGAGCAAAGATATAGCCAATTTAAAACGGTAAAATTAGCTGAAATGCCCTGTACATTAACATGGAGAATCAATATTGATTTTAAATGAGTGGCACTAATCATGAACAATAAGCATTTGCACACATTTAAACACATGTAACAGTCAATCTTACAGTTGGGAAATTAAAGGAAGATAAGGTTTCTATGTAAACTTTACTTGGAGCGCGCTTTTCAATTTTCCTTGGAAAATATTGTTGCTTGAAAAATTGGCGCGAAAATATTTGCGACTTTTATTCGATAATGATTTATTGATAAATGAGGTTTCACGGATCGAACGAGAATCTGAAAAATTGAAAGCTAAAACAATGGTTTAGCAATTAATAAATATTTACATTTTTTTCATGTTCCCTTAATGATAGTCATGTTGACAGGTTTGATGTTTAATAGTGAATGCTATTTAAAATGGTTTATTTAATCTCTTTAGTTAATGGCTTGTCATTAACGATGAATGCTGACGATGAAGACAACTTGCTCTTCTCTCTTTTATTGAGCTTAATTTCTGTTGCATCCTTTTCTGTCTAGTCTCTTTGCTCTTGTTTTTTTACTCAGTTTCATGTTGCTCTTTCTCTAATAATCATGATAAAAGGTTAAAGGCAGGCAAAATGAGATTATATTGAAGTAAACTTCAAGTGTCGAGATGAACACGAACACACTTAACCCAAACGTATTAACAGTTTTAACGACAAAATAATTAGACTCTAATAATTTGTAATTGAATTTCCTGATTTAATGATAATGGCCTTTCCATCTTCCACTTTTAACCCTTTTCGATCAACTCTATTCTTTTCGTGTTTCTCATCTTCTCTAAGGCGATCCAATAAACAGAATTGGAAAATCTGTAAACTTTTACTTACTCCAAAAGTTGCAATTGACTTTTTTTCCTTGAATACTTTTATTCCTTCAATTTGTACACTAGTTGATCAATCCAATAACAATTGACACTTGACACTTGTTTCACACTGAAAGTTCACTCAACACTTTTCCAATCAAATGAATTCTCCTTTTCTTCTGTACTATTCCACTATCTAATTTATCCTTTGCAAGTAATCAATTTGATGATCCAATGCAATGATGAATGCATTTAAATGATGCTTTAAGTTGTTGATTAGTTTCGTTTAGTTTTTCAGTTGTTGGGTGCTTTTGTCACGAGTTTGTTGTCGCACAAAATTTCATTTACTTTGGTCAAACTTTTGATCCAACACTAATTGATATTGTTTCAACGATTTGTGGATAAAGGTGAAATTGATGTTGCCTTGTTTAGTCTTATATCTTGATGTAATGACAAATCACCAAATAGAAAATTTTGTTTTTTTCTTCTTCTAATCCTTTTCAGTTTCGACTTTATCTCAACTGAAATGGTTTTTATCCTTCCAAATGAAAGTATGAAATAAAGAATTGGAATTACCTTTGAGTTTACTGAACATGTCCTTGCGACTTGGGTTCATGTCATCATGGTAACATAATCATGCCATCTGATGCTTTTTCGAAGAACTTCATTTTCGAAATGAATGATGAGGACAAAATTGATTCAGAATTTGTTGGATTGGTGTTTCGCGGTTAAATCTGTTAAATACTTTTCGAGTCAAGATTGTTATCTCAACACTTGACTGGTTCGCTAACGGAAAATGTCTCAAATTTCAACTCGATCCATGAAAAATAAACAGAGCTTTTACTGAATTCGAAGAAAATCTTGGAGTTTGCTGAAGTTATCAAAAACTTGGCCCTGCTTTGCATCTGATTAACCTAATGCTCTTGACATTTTACTAAAAATCAAAATTGTTGATAATTTAACCCTTTAATTGGATAGAGTGGCATTGAACGCTTTTTGTCTATTCTCTATTCTTGTCTTTTCTCGTCAGTTTTAGCACTCTTGTCACTCCCACACTTCCGATTGATTCCCTGAACAATCTCATTCAATTTTCTTTTCCTCTTATCCCAATAAAATCATTTTATTACTCAGGAGATTAATCTCCGGTATGAATAAGTTTTCGACACCATTTTCATGTTTTACTTTAAAAATTGTCGAACAATCAATTCTTAGCTTGTTTTCCTTTTCCAACGAATATTGATGACAGGAAGTTGATACATTCAATGTGATGTTAGACAAGCGATGATAAAAAAAAACAATTTCATCGCCAAGGAGTGGGCTATGATGTGACACATTTAAGTGTAAAAGAGATTTACAATTAACCTCTGAATCAGCAATAATCTTTTAAAACATCACAAGAATAAGGAAAATGTATCTACCTACAAAAAGGTGATCGAAGTTGTAACTTTGAACACAGGGATTTTCTCGAAAACTATTCGTCATGAAATTTTAATTCCATCAATGGACTTTTTTTCACGCCACTAAAACCTAAAAAAAGTCCTAATCGAAAGAAATTTCTTCACTCCTCAAGATTCGATTATTATTGGATTCACTTTAGTTTTTCGCTTAAAATGAATCAATTAAACCAGTCGACCCAATGGGTCAATGGTTAGAGCGAAGATTCCGTGAAAACTGACTTTTCTCATTTCTATTCCTTACTGAAGCTTTAAATTTTTCAGTAAGTTCACTAGTTGGTGAGTTTATCAATAGTCAATATTTTAGCAAGTCAGTCATTAATGTATGAATCAACTAAGCTTGGGATTCTAAGGCACTTATGATTAAGCTCGTCAAATCCTGGTTACTAAACTGGTATAAATGGGGTAAACAATATGATTGATCATTAGTATCACTGAGCCTCTAAATTGACTTTAAATTTACTCGAGGAAAATTGAATTCGAATTTTACATTTCTTTATTTTTTCGTTTTCCTCTCTTCCTTGTTTCCCTTGATGCACAGATTGAATTGATGCATTAATAGCAATCTCTGTCCATTTAACCGCAAATGTTTGCCTCATCAAACAATTGTGTAATTCATTGTAACCATCTTATCACCGGGAATCAGCATTGTTAATACAATAAAGAAGCACCATGTAATCAGCTACTATTGAAACCAGAATGAAGCAGTCAACTTTTCCATTGCGATCATCAGATTCAAATTACATGTTGACTTGATGTTTCATTTTGATATTTCATCTTTTTTTCCAATGACAGATTTTATTTGTGAAGGAACTGGAAATGAACTCAAAGATATTCACATTAATGAATCAATCCATTGTTTCCCATATTTACATAATGAAATGCATCAGGTGAAAATGACGATAAAATTCAGTAACAAGTACTGAAGATAACGATTGAAAGCAAAACTTATCTGCGAAATTTACGTTTACGGTAAAAAAACAGATTTGATTTTATTCCCTTTTCCATCGCATTACAATTGAAGACTAAAAGACTGTTCATTTGTGCCATTTATCCAATTGAATGTAAAAAAGAAATTCTTTTATCATTAAATGAATTTTCTCCTTGACTCTCACTAAACCTTGTTTTACTTCTGTGTACTTATTTTGATGAGTTGAAGTTTACTGCACTTGCTGTGGAAACGTTACAAAGATGACACTTTTACTCATAGTTATTAGCTTTATCGGTGTTTTTCATGGATCTGTCCATGCAACTCAAAACAGTTCCGATGTTGGTCTAACGATTGGCGATCTGATAACCTCAAGAGGCTTCATCCATGAACCGCACTATGTGACAACTCGAGACGGTTACATTTTGGGCATTCATCGAATGATCAATCCGTTGAGCAGAAAATACATTCCAGGAAAACCAAAACCAATTCTCCTTCAATGTGGCCTTCTTTGTTCTGGATCCGAGTTTCTCGATAACTCCGACAGCGGTTACCTCAACGAAACAATGATTGCTTATCGCCATGTCCTCAACATGATTGATTTCGAATCAGAAGGAAACAACTTGGGCTTCCTTTTAGCGAATCTTGGTTTCGATGTTTGGTTTTTCCATCCAAGAGGAAACATGTACTCGCGAAATCACACCACACTGGACCCTGATTCAGGTAAGAACAAAATTTGAAGAGAACAAACGGAAATCTTAAAAAATCGACTTGCAACAGATAAAAGCTATTGGCAATTTACTTGGGATCAAATGGCCTTAATCGATCTTCCAGCAACTTTTGAACTCATCATGAACCAAACTGAGCAAAGTATGAACCTTTTCTTTTTTACTTTTATTTTCACCTAAAAATGGATTGCATGATAATATTTATTGATATTTTTCTTTTAGCTGTTGGTTACATTGGCTACTCTCAAGGTGGAACTACGATTTTTGGGCTTTTATCCGAGTGGCCCGAATATTCGGCAAATGTGGTTCCAATCATCAACATTGCTCCAGCAGTTCGACTCGACAATTATGCTGGTCTTCCCTATCAATCCATCCTCGAGTCTCCCCTGGTAATGAACTATGTGATGAACAGAGGAGGGGAATGTTTTGGTCGACAGCAATTTTCATTTTGTGAGGAAAGTCCAATCATGAAGATTGTGTGCAATTTTGTTACCTTTAATTTGTTGAGTATCAATAAAAATCAAGTCGATCCTGATCGAATTCCCGTCTTTATGTCACACATTCCTTCTGGTACTTCTTGCTGGGACATTTTACATCTTGTTCAGTTGATAAAGAATAAGAATTTTGCCAAATTCGACTTTGGAAAGACAAAGAATTTAATCAAATACAATTCAACTTCACCGCCACTCTACGATCTGGGAAAAGTGGTTACAAACGATCTATACTTAGTGCATTCTATTGGTGACCATTCAGCTGATCCAGCAGATATTACGCTTCTTAAATCACTTCTTACTTCAGGTAAAAGAAAAGCTACTTTTATTTAATCAACAATTGAAGGTGTGATTCGCCTTCTTTTCTGCTGATTAACTGCAACCCGATCTAAAGTTTTATGTTCAACTTGACTTTGATATTGATATTGAATAGCAATTGAATCGTAAAGTGAAGGCTTTGTGAGTGAATGTCTATTGTTCAGGGTCGATAAGAACAACAATTTCTGTTATCGCTATTATTTATCATTCATCATCATTCCGGTGAATTACCAGTGTTTAACCATTCAATTTCAACCCAATGTTCATTAATAATTACTTTTATCATTGACTAATTTATGCATTTTTTGCCTTTCCATTTATTCGTAGTTCCCACCATTTATGATCATGTAATTCAAGACAAAACTTTTGACCATTTGGACTATTTCATGTCTAAAAATATTGGAACTCTGGTTAATGGTCCGATCGCTGGAATGTTGGACAAGTACAATCCTTGATTCATTTGGTTCTTTTTCATTGAAAACACAGAGTCTCTCAACTTTTGATCAAAAACTTTCTCATTTCATGGCTTTAACTTGATTTAAGAGTAAACTTTTTTTTTCTTTGCATCACTATTTTTTTACCGATTGTAGCCTAATTTATCATTTCAATTAAATGTAAAAAGTGAGAAAACAAACATCAATTTGGTTTTTTACAATTTCAGAGTTTCGTGCAAATCGAGTTTCCAAAAAGTACTTTTAGGGATTGAATTTGGTTTTCAAAATTCAAAATTCTATTCGCAGGATTTCAATCAATCTTATTCCACTAAACTGTGTTTAGTTATAGGAATAGATGCAGACTTGGTCACAGCCATAGGTTAAAACGGATCGTGATACAATTGGAAGATTCGGTTTGCTTGGAAACCATTGGATTATCATAGTTGTATCGTTTCTCTGAAGTATTCCAATCAGTCATTATCTTATGTTGCTGAAACTGCTTCATCAGGATCACTTTGATTAATGTACATTTTCACTTAAATAATAATCATGTTCTTCATACCATTAATTCTGGATCATTTTGATACCAAGCTCGAATGATGGTGCCATGATGAACTGCATTAACTAGCTGAACAAAATAAAAGTGGATTCAAGGTGAAATGAGTATGGTCCATATCAATATAAAGATGGTTCGACAGAAGTGATTACACGAGATGAATAATTAAATAGAATGCATCAGCATTTAAAGGCTTTTAAACCTGACAGGTCGATAAGCTTATAATCAGCCGATACGTTTGAAATTGTCAAGTTGTTTGTTTACAAGTTACAGCTCAATAGTTCTGATAAAAAGCTTTTATACATTGAAGATTAAACCTCTTCACTCTTTACCGATAGACACTCAACAAATAATGGCTTAATCCAGCAAATCATTGATGATTCCTGATTAACGGTGACAAATGAGAAGCGGAAACTCAAGAAGAATACAAAAATCTGTGCTCACAAATTCATTAAATTGCTGACACTCAATGGAGCTAATGGCTTGAATATCAAATCTTGAAAAAAAAGATCGATCAATTTTCTGTTTTAAGATGAATTGATTCTCGGGTCACTCAAGCTGCTCATCACAGGTAGCATAGTTTAAGAGAGTTGCAGGGTTGATAAGATAAAGACTTGAAACAATCATTTCGTTTGACTAAACGATAAATCCAAGTGAACAAGTTAGGCTTCAATTAATAAAGAAAATGAAAGATCGAATAAAAATCTCTACTTTTTTGAGTTTCATTTCAAACACTTGTACTTTGACTTTGAGTTATGCAAATCAACAGTAAAAATAATCAAAGCTTACGAGTTGAGCCAAATGTTTTCTAATTGCTAGTATTGCATTATTTGCTTTTGCACTCATTTGATAAATATTTCGAGTTTTGCATTTGATTCGTAGAGCGAGAAATAAATTGGGACAAAAGATTTTTTATATTGCACTAAAATGCTTGTTGTCGATGTTTATTGTTTTGCCAATTTTTTTTCTTGTTTTGTAAATTTGATTAATCACACAGCCTCCAAAATTTATCAGAGAATAATTACAATTTGTTTCTTTTTTTCACAAAAATTGATGTTCTTCTTTAAATGGTGGATTCGTTTACTGGTGGTAAGTTTTTTGTTTCCTGTTGCTGTTTGTCTTTGTTTTGTCATGGTTAACATCAATAGTCGAGATAAATACAGACAGAAAAAAGAGAAAAATTAAAGGTAATAATTTCAACATTCATCGAAAGTTTACTCATTTTCTTCTTCTTTTGTTGGATGTTGCCTTGTGTCGTTGCTGTTGCTGTTGTTGTTGTTGTTAAAGATTGACATTTAACTGGATAAACTTTCGATCAATTGTTGAATTAATTCAGAATAATGTGGTTGAGCAGTTAAAGATTGAAAAAAGAAAGAGAGAAACGAAAGATAGAGAAGAGAAAGAAAAAAACGATTTTTTACTCAAAACGATGTTGATGTTAAAACAGCAAACCTCAATGTTGTGTGTTTATGTGCTTGTGTGTGTATGTAATTATCTCAATTGAATTATTCTTTTAGTTTTCCGTTGAGGTGCTGATTGAGGTGGGAGGTTGATGGAGGTGGGAAAAGAAAAGTCAGAATGTCTTTTGTTCATTTCGCAAAATGACTATCCTGGAGTCGAATGGAATTTATTCTGCATGTTGCTGAGCCCGTGCTTTAGGAAGTCCAGGCTGAAAAAAGAGAAGACGAAAAAAAGGTTAGAATTTTCGGATTGAAAGAAAAGTTGAATTTTAAATTTCATGTCGTTCTACTTACTCCTGGACTCATGGCTCGGCTGGCTGATGCAGAGCTTCGATTACGCGCTCTCAATTTGGCCAAAGCATTTTCAGCCATGTCAGCTCGTTCCTCAGCATCTTCCAATTCTTGCTGAACTTTACGGAATTTAGCCAAGTTGAGGGCAGCAATTTCTTCAGCCTCTTCAATTTGTCTCTTGTAAGTTTTAATCTTTTGTTGAAGCTTGTCAACCAAATCTTGCATTCTTTCTTGATTCTTTCGGTCTTCCTCTGATTGGAATTGAAGCTCCTTAAGGCGTCTCTCGGCCTTTCGTAGGTTCTTGGCAGCATCGCCGTGCCTTCTTTGCTCAGATTCAAGTTCTTGTTCCAATTCACGAACCTTTTGTTCCAATTTTTGGATAACTTTTTTACCACCCTTAAGAGCTGCTTGTTCAGCTTCATCAAGGCGAACTTGTAATTCCTTGATTTGTTGTTCCATGGCTTTCCTCATCTTCTCTTGTTGTTGAGCGTGTTCTTGCTCAGCTCGCAACTCGTCGGCCAAACGAGCAGCATCAACCATGGCCTTCTTAGCCTTCTCCTCTGATTGTTTAGCTTCATTCAACATTTCGTCGAGATCAGCTTGTAATGCCTGCATTTCACCCTCCAACTTTCTCTTGGCCATTGAAAGGGAAGCGTTTTGAGCAGACAATTCATTGTTAGCCTCATGAAGTTCACCGTTCTCTTGTTCAGCGTTTCGTCGAGCTCGGTCAGCCTAAAGTGAAAAACAGATACAGAAAATGAATAAAAGAATGCAAGAAAAAAGAAAAACATTTCAACGACTTACTTGTTCAAGAAGCTGTCGAGACTCTTCAAGCTCGCCATGAAGAGCATTGCACCGTCTCTCGGCCATTGCGTATTGCTCACGAGCCTCATCTCGAGCTCTTTGCTCTTCTTCCAATGAAGTTTGCAAGTCTTTGATCATTTGTTGGTATTTCTTAATAGTCTTTTGTGCCTCAGCATTGGCCTTGTTGGCGTGATCTAAAGCAATTTCAAGCTCATTAATGTCTGATTCCAACTTCTTCTTCATCCTGAGTGCCTCAGCCTTTCCTCTGGCCTCAGCCTCGAGAGAAGCTTGCATTGAGTCAAGGGCTCGTTGATGGTTCTTTCGGGTGTTTTCAAATTCTTCTTCCTTCTCTTGGAGTCTTCGGTCAATTTCTTGTCGAACTTGAGATAATTCAAGTTGAGCTCGAAGAACCTTGTTTTCTTCTTGTTCCAAAGCAGCCTCAGCTTCCTCCAAAGCAGCTTGCAACTCTTCCTTCTCCATCTCTAATCTCTTTCTCATCTTTTCGAGTTCATGAACTGAGCGTCCACCTTCACCTAATTGATCCATAAGATCCTTAATCTCATCTTGAAGGTTCTTGTTCTCCCTCTTAACGGCTTCATAATGTTCTTGTGACTCTTCGTACAAGGCTCTAAGTTTGAATAATTCGGTTGAGTAGTTTCGGCATTCCTTTTGAGAAGCATCCAATTCGGCAGCCAAATCGTCAACCTTGTGTTTCCAGTCGGCGACAATCTTGTCGAAGTGTTTCTGCTTCTTCTCAAGTGAAGCGGCCAACGAGTTAGCCTTTTCAACTTCAATGGACATGTCTTCAATTTCTCCCTGTAATCGTTGCTTGGTCTTTTCTAAGCCAGAACACTTGGCATTGAGCTGTTCAATGTGTTCCTCTGACTCTTGTAATTTGATCTGTAACTTCTTCTTTGATTCTTCCAATTCTTCCAATCGAGCCAAACCTTCAGATTCAAACTTGGTTCTCCAAGCGGTGATCTCAGCATTGGCCTTGGATAATTGACGTTGCAAGTCAGCTTTACCTTCAGCCTCTTCTTCCAATTGTTCTCGTAAACCATCTAAATCGTGTTCCAAGTTTCGGTATTTACCCATGATAGCAGCTCGTTCCTATTTGAGACAATTTAAGCAAAGAAAAATGTTGAGTTGATCGAATTTCTAAATTGAAATAGTTGAACTTTTAGGTGAGACTTACCCTGCTTTCTTCGTCAGCAGTTCGCTTAGCTTCTTCGAGTTGTGATTGAAGGGAAGCCTTCAATTTACCTAATTGGTTAACTTGTGATTCAGCTTCTTCCAATTGTCTTTGAAGTTCACCATTTTCAACGGCAAGCTTCTTCTTGGAGGCATCAAAGTCACCCAAGGTTCGGTTCTGTTCGTCAATCTTGTGCTGTAATTCGCCTAATTGCATTTCTAATTGTTTGTTTTGCTTCTCAAGATTGGCCTAAAAAAAGTTTAATCAACCATCAAAAGAGTCGGGAAAAGGTTAAAGTTACCAAAAATGAAAAATGAACAAGAAAAAAATGAATTAGCATTAAATTTGAAATGAATGATGAGCTAAAAATAAAAAGTGAAGGACAAGGAATGGTAAGGTCTCTGGATTTTGGTAAGAAAAATAACTCGGCGTAAACCACGAATCTCCAGTTCTCCAAAAGACGAACCAAAACTGTACCTGATTTTTCGTGGAATTATCAACAACGGCTTGAAGATCTTGATTTTCAGCTGCTAATGTTGCTCTTTCCTTTTCTAACCTGAAAGTTTATTATAATTTTATGGTAAAAAAAAGATTTTTGATGTCGAATGAAGAGAAGAAAAAAGATAAAATCGTCTATGAAATAAATAATTCTGAATAGAGAAATTTATCATGACAGTAAACAAAGACTGTGCATTGAAAGCAAGAAAATTAAGTAAAGCAATAAGAGCAATAAGCAGTAAGAAGCAAAATCAAATGCGCTATTTTTAAGCTCATCTCATTAAAAAGCAGCAAATGCCTTTTTAGTCTTCAATCTATCAAAGCAAAAGCAGTAAAAGCAAAGCCACAACTTTAACCTCTTTCTTGTTTATACCAATTATTAATATTTAAAATCTATTCGAAGTTAGATTTTTGCGAAATTCCAAGTTTCCCAAGTTGGAGTGAGGTTGGATGAAAGGTGAATGGTTAGGGATAAGGATTGGCTCAATGAAGTTTCTTCAAGTTTCAAGTTGATCGAAGTCGCAAACTTGAAGAAAGTTTCATTGAAATTCCTAATAGTTTTCAGTTGTTATTTACCTTATCCTTAGCGACATGATCCATTCCAGTTTTCATGTCATCAAGTTCACCCTTCATTTGCTGTTTCTCTTTTTCGATTCTTAATTGTTATCGAAATTTATTTAGTTTTTTCATTCAATCACACCAAAAGCAGCGATTTCAAAAGCAGCAGCGGCAGAAGTAATGAATAGAGCGAAAAAGCAAAGCAAAGAAATGAAATAAAGCGATAGTTTGGAGTGAAAGTTTTGGGTTAAGAGATTGATATTTACTAACAAGGATAAGAGCGAGGTTTTTGCAAGTTAATTGAGGATTGATGGGATAATATTGAGCCAAATGTTAGTCTGTTGAGTTGGTAAATGTAAAGAATCCTGAAACTGCAAAAGGTTAGAAGTGTTAGGCAAAGAGTTTTGGTTTTTGCAAAGTTTTTGTTTATCGTTAATGCAAAGTTTAGGTTGACTTACTTGGCCTTTATTTTGACTACGTTATCGAGCTGCTCTGAAAGCTCAGCAACAGCGTCATTATGTTTCTTCCTAAGGGCAGCCATGGCTTGTTCATGTTGAAGGTTTGACTCTTCAAGATCACGTCTAAGTTTAGCCAATTCAGCTTCTCGGCGTTTGTTAAGTTCAATTTGGGATGTTGTTGCTCCTCCAGCTTCCTCAAGACGCTCAGATAATTCTTCAATTTCACGGGCCAAATCAGCTCGTTGTTTCTCTGCCTTGGCACGGGCTTGTCGTTCAGCTTCAAGCTCTTCTTCAAGCTCCTCAATTCGAGACTGAAAGTAAATAAAGAAATTTTCATTTTCATGTCAACTAATGTTAAACACACACACACAGTAGACACACGGCAAGATATGATTGAATAAATGAATCGACAAAATGAATAGAAACTAAAGTGAAATAAATTACTTCATAAAGGAAATGAGCCACTCTTGGTGAAGCATTGTACATTGGGTCTTGAGCTTGTCGCACAACGCGTTTACTTTCAAAACTTAAACATGGATTTGGTGACACGTAAGGTTCCTTTAATGCATAAGGATAGTGAGTATTGGGATCCAAAAATTGACCCTGAGGAACACTTAGTGCTGACCTGGGTCCAGTTGGACAGATAGCTATGAATGGTGGTTCATCAGTGTCGGATAGAGTTGACTGATTGTGAAGATTAGACTCGGATAAAGTTGGACTGTGCGTCTGGTAAGGACTACGATGTTTACTTGGACTAACTGAAAAGGCTGGAGGTGAACAAGGTTCCTCTGAACTAAGCTGTTGTATCAAAAGAGCACCAGTGCTACTAGTGGCACTACCACGAGGAGGACGAGCAAGGATAACTTCAGCCGAAGAATCGGGCGACTCTGAAGGTTCAATTACTTGGAAATTCGTAGATTCATTGGGATCAGAATTCATTTTGAAACAATCGAAAAGACAAGTTCACAAGAAACAATTGAAAGCAAAAAAAAATCAAACACTAAGACAAAATATTTCGTTAAGTTTTTGACAACTTTTCGTATTTCGTTCAACTCGAAACTAAACTTTTCAAACAAAAACAAAACTTTGAAAAGACAACAAAATAAACTAAATTGTTAAAAAAAATTCACCCAAATATTAAAGTGAGCTGATTCGTTGAAAGTAAACCCGAGTCAAATCATGTTGAAGGAATGCGATGAAAGGCAAGAGAGCTGATGGAGGATGACAAGGGAGAAGAGACTTGATCAATAGCGATTGACTAAAAGGAAAGAGGGAAGAGGAAAAAAACTAGATGAAGGAGAACGAAGAGGAAGATGATGATGATGGAAGGTAAAGATATACCCAAAGCAGGACAAAAATATCAAGTAAAGGTAGAGCACAAGAGGATGGGTAAAGATGAGCGAAGGAGGAAAGGGAAGGAAAAAGATATCACTCGAATAGCTGCACTCTCCACCTACAACTTGATCCCAGGACAGGGAGGGTAATGGCATATATAAATATACACATCAAGTGGTGGTTCAAAAGGTAGTTGCACATGAGCCTTGAGCCTTCTCACTTAGCTAGACATCCTTGTTGGGTTATACGGCACCTCATTCGCTACTCTAGTTTATCCTCTAAAGCATATTTTCTGAGTCATTTTAGTCACAAATTTTTTTCCACCAAAATATTTACAAAAAACTTAAAAATAGCTGCTGTTAACTTTGAGAAATTGTTTCTTTACATTTGTCATTCCATTACAAAAATGTTGAATAAAACTAAATTTTTTCGGTTCAATTTGAATAAAAAGAAACTTTTCATTTCGAAAAAAATTGTTGTTCTGAAACAAGATTCAACTGAACATTTGATGAATATTGTTAACTGTTTATTTCCAATGTTGTTCATGTTTTGTGTCAACTTTGGAAATTTTTGTTCTTTCTTGCAACAATTAATTGTGGAAAATGTTTCAAGTTTTTTCAACATTTGTAAAGGTTTTGTTCATCTATTTTGAGCAATGAAAATATTTCAAGTTAATCTGATAGGAATTAAGGGAAAAGTTGATATAAGCTGTTGATTGAGAGATATTTTGCCTTCATGTTTGCAATCGTTGAAACTTGAAGAGCAGAGTATTTACATGTATAAAAATGAATGACACTTGGAACTGATCCATATTCCAATTGAGTAAATTTTTTTGGAGAAACAAAGTTTTTGTACCAAAAAAGATTCACATTTTTTCGCTAAATTCATTTGCATATCTTTGCCTCTCTCACTCGAACCCATATTAGTATTACAATAAATCAACAATCAACTGAAAGGCAAAAAAGAACTGGAAAACTAGGAAACTCGAGTTTTTTTCCAGTTTCCGTTTCGTGTCTGATAATTGATTGATTGTGAGAAGTGAAAAGTTATATAAATAGTTTCGATTCATTGTAATGCTGTTAAGGTTCACAAGTTTTAAACACTTTTCCATGCTTACCTGAATCTCTTTGATTTGCTTTTGAAGTTTGGCTACCAATGATTGTTCGTCTTCGAGTTTGGCGGACAATGATGCCATTTCTTTTTCCTTTCGTTGAATGGCTCCTTCTAATTCCTTCTTGTTCTTTTCCAAGTCAGCAACAGCTTCTTGGGCAAGTTTAAGGTCAGATTCAATCTTTCGCTTGTTCTTTTCAACATCAGCTCGAAGTTTCTTTTCTCGTTCGAGATTGTCTTCTAATTCGTCTAAGGTTTGCTCAAGCTTGGCTTTTACCTTGTTGAGATGGTTAATCTTGTCTTCTGCACCTTGAAGGTCTTCAGAAGTTTTCTGGACAGATTCTTGAAGGTGTTTCTTTTCCTTGTTCAACTTGTTGATCATTTCATCTTGATGAGCAATTTCATCGTTCAAGTTGCGAATTTGATGATCTTTGGTGGCCTTGTCTTGTTCAGCTTTTTGTAAGGAAAGTTCAAGATCTTCAATCTCTTTCTTCAAATGGGAAATGTCTTGTTCCAACTTTTTCTTGGAACCAGACAGTTGAGTGTGAGCATCTTCTTCGTGTGATAAACGATCTTGTAATTCCTATCAAACATCACACAAAGTTGAGAAAATGCACAAACGCGAGAATAAAGAGAAATTAGAAAATCGAAAGTCGAAACCAAAGCAATAAAAGATTGCGAATAGAAAGAAATAAAAGGACGAATCGTTGGAGTTGGAATTGGAAATGTTAAGGGTTCAATGTGAATGGCTGTCAGTGTAAGCCAAAGTATTGTTAAGTTATGTTAGGTTTGATGGGAAAAGGTTTAATTGATGAATAATTTTACCTGTAACTGTTGTTCCAAATCGTGTTTCTGTGACATTGTTTTCTGAAGACGTTCCTCAACATCACCGGCACCTGATCTTTCGGCCTCCAATTGAAGGAAGAGATCATTCTTTTCTTGTAACAGTTTAACATTTTGAACTTCCAATTCTTTTCGAAGTTTGGCTTCTTTTTCCTTCTCTTCAGTTTCCTTTTTAAGCTTCTCTTCCAAGGCTTTGATTTCGTCTTCAACCTTGGCCATGGTCAACAAAGGCTTAACCTTAGAGTACAACTTCCACCAAAGCCAGTTACGAAGAGTCAAGAATTTACGTAGATTCCTTTGGATAACAAGTAAAGCAATACGTTGTTCTTGAAGTCGTTTAAAGGTCTTCTTAACAAACCACCATCGACACCAAGCTTGTAGCCATGTAACTATTTTGCTTAACCTCTCATCTCGCATCTCCTCAAGACGACCCAAAATACCAGCTCGGAAGAAGATCTATTGGCCAGAAGGTGGAGCATCCCAGTGAGTCGATGGAAGCAAAGGGAAGGAAAGCAAGGTAAGGCAAGTCAGGGGACGCAAGGAAGGAGGTTCAGTGGTGAGTTAAGACACACATGAAAGCAAGTGAGTGAAGGCGTATCATTGGAGAGACATTCATCAATATCGTTAACAAGATGATAATGAGGAAAGGTGAGTGTGGTTTGGGTTGGGATTGAGGCGTAAAGGGAATCAAGGAAAGGGAATTTCCAAGAATAAGTCAGAGTATTTAGTGAATTGAAATGTGCAGTTATAAGTAGAGTCAGTGATTAACAGTTTTCAATGGTTAAAAGTTTATGTCACCAAAGAAATTAACAGAAAAATTTGCCAAAAAAGGTTGGTTAATAAGTTTGCATTTTTCATGGTTTATCATTTTTTTTACAGTTTTGTAAATTCGGTGATAATTTTCCAGTCAGATAAACAGAGATGGATCAACATTTTGGTGAGTTTTTTGTTTTTGACAGACAGACGGTGGAACAAGATAGAAGATGAGGAAGAAAAAGAAATGTTTAGTGTTAACCAGAGCGAATTTTAAGCATTTTCATCAGATTTGCGTTTCTACTTTCACTCTTTTGCTATTCTTCATCTTTTCGTTTTTTGAAAAAGCATGATAACTCTTCATGGTTCATGTTTCTTCAAGTAATTCAAAGAATGAACAAAATTTGATTGCAATTTAAGAGTGAAAACACTTTTTCGTATCCTTTCAATTTAAATGGCTTATAAATTAATGCCAGCATTTAGATGAGTCAATTGGAACAATAATTTTCTAATGTGTCTGAGTCGAGTTTGAATTAAACTGAATCAACAAATTAGTTTTGAAAACTTTTGTTAACTTTTGTTCCAACTAACTAATGTTACCAGTTAGTCAGATATATACACATTTGAAGGGAGTGAATGGATGATGAAAATACCTTTGTGTGTCCATATCGGAATTCCGTTGTATCTAGATTAATGTGTCTCAATATTTTTTCAGTAGCGACTTTAGCATCAATAAATCCTTTGGGTAACTCAGTTGCAGCAAGAATAGCATATCTGGATATTTTGTTGTGATGTTGGTTGGGATTGTAATGGAAATGATTCAAGTGCAATTGAGAGGAAAGAAAAGTGCATTTTAAATAAATAAAATAGTTTATGCTTTGGAAATGGTGAAATAGCTAAAGTCAAAGGAACAATCGAGTTAACGGTTTTCGATGAAAAGTTAAGGTGAAAGGTTGAATGAAAATCTGATAAAAAGTTAGGAAATTTCTATTGGGGAACGGTAAGCGATTACGTTTAGCGATAGAAATGGGTACTAAAGTTGAATGGTTCATTCGAGTTGAAAGATACAGCAAGAACGAGCAAGTTTTTGACGATCATTGGTACGGAATTTTCATTTTTGGATAAAAAGTAGATTAAAAAGACTCTTAATTCAACGAATGTGTTTATATCTGATTTTATGGCGGCTTGATGACGATTCGGTACGAAAAGAACGCGAAAAAAGTAAAAACGCTTCGTTTTGTTTCAGTTAAATACATGCCTTGGTGTGTCCCAATCGGAAGTTTTCAGGTTCAAGTTGAATTGCTTCAGTAACCTTTGCGGCAACTTGTTTGGCATCAACGAATCCCTTAGGTACAGCGGTAGGAGCCAAGATAGTATAACTGTATTGCGGTTACATCAGTTGGTTTGATTTAAGATTAGATTTTTTATGCGAGGTTCGAAGTTAAAGAAACGAAAAGAGAAAAAGAAATTGACAATTTGTCCGAAACTCTTGAAATCGATTCTAATAGTCCAAGTTTTCAAAAAGTTCAAGCCTCAATCCTTTCAATTGTATTAGATTTCTAGTGTTTTTCCGTAAGGTTAGCTTCGATAATGAATTTCAAACGAATTGCTTTGGGAAACTGAATTAATTTGTGAACGAACAATGGACTAAATTGAATAGATTGGTTGATAAATAGAATTGAAAATCATACCGTTGTTTGAAATCAGGGTAACCCATTCTGTTAGGGAAACCTTTACGACAGATACGAATACCTTCAAGCACACCGTTACAGGTCAACTGGTGCATAACAAGATGAGAATCAATGAATCCTGTTGAATGAAGAAGGAAAAAGATGATTAATTTTCATGATTGGAACGGATTTAAAAAGAGATTCTAAGGGAAAGAAAAGGAATGGGAATTGAAGGATTAAGGTGAAACGACATTTACGAATCGATGAGAGGCTCTACGGATGTAACTAAATTATTTTTACGATTATTGGATGCAACGGTTAAAGAAACTTTCATTTCTTTTTTGTACATTGGATTCTTGAACGAGACGGAGTGACAATTTACAATTATATTATTCTAGTTATGGTTTTTAAGCGATTTTAGATGGGAAATTTATTGCATGCAGGAAACGAATAACTATCGTGAATCGTGAACGGGACGGAATTAAACGAGACGATGATAGATTTAATTTTCTTTTGGCGATATTTTACCTGGTTTTTTCAATTCGTTAGGAATAATACATCGAATAAAGTGAGGATGAGTTGATTTCAAGGTAGTCATAAGTTTGTTCAATTGTTCCTATTTTAGTTGAACCGGATCGAAATTGACGCAAAGGTTATAAACGCGCGTAAGTGAGACGATATGAAATGAAAAACGATTACGAAAATTATGGTTAGTTTGACGGAATAACGCTTTTGTCCTGTCAGTTTACTTCAATTGTTAACGAGAACGAACGATATTGAAGTATTTCAACATTGTCATTGGTTGATGTTTATGGACGCTTTGAAGTTTTAACGGCATATTTTGAGACGAAACGAAAATTCAATCGAATCTTGCGAATGTTTGAAACGCAATGTTTAAACGAAAAAAAATCTTGAATGTTACTCAAATTTTTCGCATCTTTTTGCTAAATCGGTCTGAGTGTAACAAAACGATATTGCTGATATGGCAGTTGGAATGAGGAGGAAGAGAAGTGGGCAGAAGATGGGAATGGAAAAGGAAATATACCTGGAGTTTTGGTTTCATTGGGAATGATACACCGGATAAAGTGAGGTTGGGTTGATCTTAAGGTAGTCATCAGCTTATTAAGTTGTTCCTGTAAATAGCGTAAAAAGTCTGCTTAAATATCACTGTTGCAATTTTTTTTCTTCCCTGAAAATTCTTTTGGTAACTAACTGTAAAATGATATAACTCTAGACTTGTGTATTGAATAAAATGTAAAATTTGATTTATCTGATCTAAACTAATTTCTTCTTTTGGAAAATTGATTTTTCGTTTATGCTGCAATAAAATGACATTAAGTAAAGAGTGAACGAGTGAATGTAAACTTACCCTGTATAAACCAGATACAGTCTGGAAACCAGAACCCTTCTTACGTCCACCACCACCTTTACCACCAGCACCCTTGGAAGCAGTTGAATCATCAGCACCAAGACCGGGATGGTCAGCGAAAATTTCAACCAACAAGTTGTTGGATGAGTGTTTGAACTGGTCAACGACACAATCGTTAAGAGGATCCTTGTTCTTCTCAAGCCAACCAGTGATGTTGTATGGCACAGTACCGGCATAATGGACAAGAGCAAAGTGAGCCTCACTTTGACCTGGCTTGGGAGGTTTGGGTTTCTGGAAGTTTGGTGATTTTCCAAGATGGTTGGTGTTCAGTTTGTCCAAGAAGGTCTTGTCGGAAGCTTTAGGGAACATACTTTCTTCCTCTAAAATTGAAAGGATACCCATAGGCTAAAGTGTGCAGAAAGTCAAGTTTAATCAATTCATGTTTCATTACGAAACAATGGAATGAAAGAGAAAAGAAAAAATATTAATATCGAAAAAATAAAAAATGAAAATATTGCATTCTACTAAAGGTAAAGTCTAAAGGAAAGAATCTATTTTGAATAATAAGGAAAGAAATGAACAAACGGGAGAAATGTAATGACGGCAAATGAACGTTAGTAAGACATGTTGATGGTCAGATGAAGATGAGGAAAACTAAGTGTGCAACTACAATCTAATGTACGGTATTGTTTTGGGTCAGGTCGGTTCTAAAGATTCTAAAGGTTTTTAAATGGTTCTAAATGGTTCTATTTGATTCTAAAGTTGGTGACTAAAGAAAAAATATTTTTCTTCTTCTAATGTAAACTTTTACACTTTTGTTTTACCTTCTCGATAAGTTCAATACAAGCTTGTAAGTCCATACCAAAATCGATGAATTCCCAGTCAATACCTTCTCTCTTGTACTCTTCTTGTTCTAGGACAAACATGTGATGGTTGAAAAATTGTTGAAGTTTTTCATTTGTAAAGTTAATACAGATTTGTTCAAATCCGTTAAACTGTTAATTGTTAACCAACAATTAAACATTTATTTTCAGTCCAAGAGAGAAAGTTTTGTGGGATTTAAAGACGAAAATGATTCAAGTTTAAAATTGAACGAAATTTAAGTCGATAAATGAACGCAAAAATTTGATTGTTGAGCAAAATAAGTTAACGATAATGACCCATGATGACAATTGTAGTTGAAATTAAAACGCAAGTGTAACGAAAAGACGCAATTGAACCGAAATGGCAAAGAGAAGAGAAGAAAAGAAAAGGAAAAAAAATTAGTTTTCGTTGAATATAACATCATACCTTTTCGATTAAATCGATACAGGCTTGAAGATCCATTCCAAAATCAACCCATTCCCATTCAATTCCTTCACGTTTGTATTCCTCTTGTTCGAGGACAAACATGTGATGATTGAAAAATTGTTGAAGCTTCTCATTGGTAAAGTTGATGCAAAATTGTTCAAAACTATTGTACTATTAAGTTAACAATTACAAAGGTTAACCCATATTGGTGTTGATATAAGAATGAGAAATAAAGGAAGGAAAAGTGTCAGCAAATACTAAATGTAAATTGTGATAAATCTATTGATTAATCGAACGTTATTTTGGTCAATTAGTGTTAGTCGATTTGCAATGTTAGTGAAATGTGAAGCTTTAACTTTGTGTTTGTGTTTGAAAAGCTGAATTAATTAAGCATTTAGCTTTTAACTTTAAAGCTTGATTTTGAATGAAATTTTCAATGTTGCGCTGCTTTTGTTTTGTTGGAAAAAAGTTTTTGTTGTTTGCGTTAATGTTAGCTTAAAGGTTGGGGAATGTTGACTTACCTCGAAAATTTCAAAACCTGCAATATCAAGTACACCAATGAAGTATTGTCGCTTTTGTTTAGTGTCCAAAGTTTCGTTAATCTTTTTAACCATCCATTTGAAGAGACGATCGAAAATGGCTTTAGCCAAGGCACCAATAGAGTATGAAACTTGCTCCTTGCTTTTACCTTGGTTGACAAACTCGTTACCGACCTTGATTCGAGGTTTGCACAAGTTTTTGTACAAATCGGCAGCATTAAGACCCAACAAGTGGGCAACTCGTTCACCCTCTTCAGTACCATCAGCTTCAGCTTGCTCTTCTCGGGGTCGCTGTTTGAATTTAAGTTCACCTAAGTGCATAACAGCGGCAGTAATCTTGTAAATGTTGTGCTTCTCTTCCAGGCTGAAACCAAGAATGTCGAAAGCTTCCTAAATTTGGTCAATTTCAATCAACATTCAATTGTTGCAAAAAAGAAATACGAATTATTATCGAAAATCAAACCTTTTTTGTGCTTCAATCAAGGCATCAAAAAATTTAAATTTTCATTCCAAGAGTTTTCATTTTTGTCTTGAATGTAAATATTGCTATAAAATTCAAGACAATGATTTCTTGAAATGATTTGTGCTGCTCTTTAGCATTGAAATGTAAAATGATTGCTTGAGCGTAAAAAGAAGCAAAGCGTAAGATTTTAGGTTAGTTGTGGAAACAATGGAAGATGAAAGTCTTTTAAAAACACTGGCAAGGGTTAAGAGCTTGCAATCTGAGCAGTTAATTGTTTGGTTAACCAGTAACTAGTGGACTCACATCTGTAATCCGAAACTCTTCGGCATCATCAAGGCCTTCAATTTTAGTTTTACCCTGGGATACAAAGTGATATTTGGTAACATCACTACCCAAAAGGAGTTGTTCTGGGAAGGGACAAAAGATAAGATTATGTGTGACATAAGTCAGGATTAATGTTGTAAACTAGTGTTAGGAAACTAAAGAGTACGGAGTATCGACAAGATTCAGAGGTCAACTACGGAGGGAAATTTACGAAATGCAATTTTCATGTAAATCAATGTTCGAGAGGGAAATCGTTTGTTTCAATCGTCTTGTGTTGAGTGTAAATTTAGTTTACCGGCTCAACAGTGGCAGGCAAGTTGCTTCGTTCAATACGGTTAAAAGTTTAAAAATTAAAGACTAAAACTACGATTAAGAAGAAATACGATTCAAGGTTGGTTCATTCATAAACACGGCAAAAGATGTAAAGTTAAGTCTATTTGGTTTTAGAGTTTTGAGGTTTCGTCTTTGCGTTTCGACTGTTTACGCTCGACACTAAATGTTTCTTTTCTTTGAAAATCGAAGGAAACTCTTTTACTTTCTTGTAACTTCGTTTTGTGCACTCGATTGATTGCTTGTGCTTGATGCACACTAAAATTCAACACTCACATCAGTGAGAGCAAATTCAGCTCCATCATCCATTCCAGGAATTGTAGTTTTACCCTGAGAAACGAAGTGATAGTCGCAAACATCGTTACTGAGTAAACACATTTCTGTTGCGATTCATTGCGAATATTTGTTAGAAAAGAGAAAAAAGCAAAGATTAATAAATATGAACGACTGACACAAAAAAAGAAACGAATAGAATCGGAAATATATCAGAAATACGGTAAAATCTTGAATCGAGAAGCGATAAAAGGAATAAAGCTTTTGCGAAAAGCTTGAGTCAGACTAATTATCAAGTTGAAAGTGTCTTCAACTGATCCATAAGTTTCCGATGAAAACGTTTTAAACCATTAGTTGGACGAAATATCTGGCAATACCTGATACTCCTGCAACTGAGCCAGAAATGATTTGGTAAAAGATGTGATATGATCGTTCAGCGGCTTGTTGAGAGATGACACGAGCTTTTTCCAATAAATCTGTAGGAAAGATGCAAAAGAATTCAATTAAATTTAGAATCCATTGTTCAACTCGACTCAATCAACTTACAAGTTTCAATATCACCACCAGCCAGTTTACCCATTGGACCAAAGTGAATTCGAATGAATTTACCGAAACGTGAAGAGTTGTCATTACGTACAGTCTTGGCGTTACCATAAGCCTCAAGAACTGGATTAGTTTGGACAATTTGATCTTCCAATGAACCCTTCTTCTTGTCTTTGGCTTCTTCCTTCTTTGAAGAAGCACCAACCTGAGCGAAGTAAGCAATTACTTTCTTTGTGTTCTCAGTTTTACCGGCACCAGATTCACCACTGGATTCATTTTGAGGAAGGGAAAGAAAAAAAGGAAAAGAATTACAACAAAATTCTTACAGAAATTGGGAAATAAAGTTCGCCAATATGCGAATTTGAACAGAAAAAAGAACGCTAAAAATATCGAAAATTGATAAAAATCTCAACAATTTCGCTTCGAATTCAAGTTATTTGAGAAATTTATCCTTCAAGCGCCCTTTTCCAATGAAGAGATTTGCAAATTAAATTAATAAATGAGCTAAATTGCGACCAAATTACTTCATCAACTTTGTTCCCTTATGACAACATTTAACGAGCTAATCAAACCTTAACTTGCTTTTCCTCACCCAAACTGCTCATCTCAATTTCTTGGAGTAAAGCCCGATTCTTGATAAGTAAACCTCGAGTGTTTAAAGAAGAGACAATTAAACTTTGGCCCATTTGTAGTTGGTTGAAATGAGCTAAACTGAGCTTCTGACTGTCCGGATCAAATTAGTTCAAGCTAAGCATTAGTCTTTGAAAATTTGGTGCAAACTCGAAGGCAGAAAATAACCTATTTTTTGAAGGGGAAAAGCTTCACCAGTCTCTTGCAGGGTTGCTATTTTAGGAAAAAAACAACTGTAACTTTGCACAATATTTACTATTACTTTCTGCCTGTGTTTCTGCTTCCACTTTTCTCGAAACTGTTTATAAAGTGTTTAATAATTTTGCCAAACTCGATTTCAAAATAAATGAGCTTCAAATGAGATTTGCAATTGTCTAATTGTGATAGCTAAACAAATGCCTGATTCCGTTGAATCAATGTAAACCATAACAGTTAGATACTTACGTAATCAACATGGATTGATTTTCTCGGTCTGTAAAGTAAAGAGTAAATGAAGATTGTAAGTAAATTGTTAAAATGATTGCAAGTTAAATCCAAAGTTTCCATTCATCAATTTAATTCCATGAGCTTTTCATGCTTTTATTTATGAATCGCCTTGCGATGAAATGATAATGAATTTAAGCAACTTTACATCTCTCCTCATCAAATGCTGAATAATCAAGGAATCTCATTAAACATGGAAAGATCAACATTTTTCAATGAGCAAAATGTGTTGACTTTGACTTAATGATGATTTAGTTTATAATATATCGAAGTCAGCTTGGAAGGCAAAAGATGAGGAAAAAAGATGATAAAGGATGAAGATGAAGATAAAGATGGTTATTGGAGAGAGCGAAGAGAGAAGGAAAAGAGAAGCTCGAAAGAAAAGGAAGAAGAAAAGAAGATGAAGAAGAAAATGTAGTTTAAATAGTTTCTCAAGCCAAATAAGGTTAACCCAAGAATTGGCAAGTTACTCTAATGTACATTTTCATGTTCTTACTCGACTTGATTCACAATGAATCCTCAAATCTCCACCTTAAGCGCACTCTAAATTATTCACATTCAATGAGCCCAAGCTCCACCTTACCAGCATATTTAACACTCGATTCAAGCATTATTTACTCAATGAATGTAGCAATGAAAAGTAAAAGTAAATTGATAGGAACCAACAATATTCAATATTTTCTTTTCGATAAACTTCGGTAAAACTTGTGAAAACATTAAAAGCCAAGTCAACCTAATCATCTAGAATTATTTATAATTAAAAGGCGGAACTAGTTAAACAGTTTTCAGTCAAGTTGATAGAAGACAAGGAATATTCAGAGGAATTCCTGAGCCTGCAATTGTCTCCCTTCACCATTTCTTTTCGTCTCTTCGTTAGTCTTTCCTCTCCTCACCATGTATATATAGACTACTGTTTAAGTCAATCCATTGGCAACAATCGTTAAAATATCTTCTTCCTCTTCTTGTTCATCCTTTTTTTAACATTCTCTTCTCTTTCTTTTTATTCCTTTCTTTTCAGGTCACCCTAATATCTCTTGGCGTCAAGTTAATGAAGAGAAGACAAAAAATGTTCATCTCGAGATGCTGATGAAGATGAAATATCACACCTTTTAAGTCTATTGTAAAGTCTCTTGGTTCATCTTTTTTGGATCACTTTGACTTTATCGTGAAAATCATTTGCATCTTCATCACTCTACTTTAACTGGAAAATTATGATTGTTTTAGCACACATTTCACCTTTCAAATTGACATTCAAGTTAATTCATTTGACTAATTAATTTTGATCAATTTTGCTTTTTTTACTTTTCCAAATGAATAACAAATAAACAATTTACTTTTCTAGGTTGTTATTATTCTTGAATTGAGAGAAAAAATAAACTCAGAGTTTGTTTTTGTGTTATTTATGCTCGCCTGCCATGTAAGTTGAGAAAAATTCTGCAAAATTTTGGTTCCATTTCATGAGCAAATATGATGAATGGAATAATTGCTTGACTAATTTTAGAAAGCAAAATAATCTAACAAGTAAATATACTTTTTGATCGAAAATTTTAAAGCTTTTTTCGGAAAATTTTGCTTCTAAAACTAAAGCTAAGAAAGTGATTTGAAAAACTCTGAATAAGGAATGAAAACTTTGAAATAACAAATAGCTAAGAATGATTGTTTTTCAGTGAATTTCGGGAAAATAGAAAATTTTGGTTTTCTAATTTTGTGGATCCATTAACTTGGAATCAATTTGATGAAAGGAAAGATGGATTGAAATGCTATTTTTTGGTTTTCGCAAAGAGCAACTTACTTGTCAACATGTCAGTGTAGGCACCGTCACAGATAGCAAACAAGTGAGGTGGCATTTCACTTCGTCGCTTTCCTTGGTACATCTTGATTACTCGTCCAGTATAAATGGGAAATCGTTTGTAAGGATTGATAGCAACACAGAAAAGTCCAGAGTAAGTCTAGAAAGCAAAAAGAGATAAAAATAAAAACAGAAATTAGTATTTTGATGAAAGTCCAAAAATATCTCAGACCAAGAATAGTAATAGTTAAGAGAGTTATTAATGGCCTTGTTGACGGGCAAAGGGAAACTTACATAAATAAGTTGGGCAGTATAACGTTCTTTAAGATTGTGAAGGACAGATGCATCGTTAAGATAGGTAAGATTAGACATATCTTCGCATTTCTCGAACTTTGGTGGATTCACTTGTTGAAGTAAATCCTTTTTCACTTGTCGCTATTTAATCCAATAGTAAATGGTCATTTTGCAAATTCATCAAAGTTGTCCAATAACATGTCCATAAAGTCCATAATTGTCCAGAAATCACAAGTGTGCAAAGGAAAAAAGAAAAAATGGATTTTCGAAATTAGCAACCAACATTATAAAAACTTTTACCAAAATTTTCAATTCCAAACATAAATGCAAAACTCAATTTTTCGCTGATAAAATTCTGTTCGATTGCATGAAGAGAGGAAATTTAACGAAATTTTCCAACATTTCAAACTTTTCTTCGTTAAAGTCTTCAGTGAAAGATACTTTTTGAATGAATTTGACTTTTGTTTGGAAATTGAAATTTTCTGGTTTTCTGGTTTTCTGGTCAAGCACAACTTACCTCATCACCTTTACCACAATCAACGGTTACGATGTCACCTTTGGTTGAAGAGATATTTCCGAGGATGAAACATTCCTTTTCATCGGGAACCCAAACCATTTTTTTACCATCGTAAGGTTTGGTTTGATCTTTTCTCTTTTGCTCAAGAGAAATGAACAGGTATTGAGTTGGATCTGGATCTTCTGCCATTGTTGACTTTTCCAGTTACGAAATTGAAACGAAAAGGTGAAAACAATTTATTGATCAATTGCACTAGTAAATCCTTTAATTGTGTTTGTGCACAAGTGTTAAGATTGTTTGATTATCCGCAAAAATTGTTTACCAACTTTGGTTGGGACTTTTGCTTTTGTGTTTTTTTGTTGAATAGAAACTAAAAGAAAATTAAAAATTAAAAGTTGAAACAACAGCAACAACAACAACAACTGATGAAAATTTGCTCTCAGTCTTTTTTATATTGCACAAAAGATGAAAGCAAAAATGACTGAACAAGAATCAAGTGTTAAATATGCTGGTAAGGTGGAGCTTGGGCTCATTGAATGTTAATAATTTAGAGTGCGTTTAAGGTGGAGATTTGAGGATTCATTGTGAATCAAGTCGAGTAAGAACATGAAAATGTACATTAGAGTAACTTGCCAATTCTTGGGTTAACCTTATTTGGCTTGAGAAACTATTTAAACTACATTTTCTTCTTCATCTTCTTTTCTTCTTCCTTTTCTTTCGAGCTTCTCTTTTCCTTCTCTCTCTCTCTCTCTCCAATAACCATCTTTATCTTCATCTTCATCCTTTATCATCTCTCTCTTTCCGTCTACTTTCTCATCTTCGTCAACTCGCGATGTTGAAAAAATGCAGCAAAACTCTAGTCTATTTGTACTTGCTCAAATTGGATAAAAGTGTTACATTTAGACTCTTCTCTCCTCTCCATTTCTCTGTGAATTCAAGTTTCAGGAAATAATGAATTCAGGGAAAAATTATTAATCTCAACAGATGGCGATTTTTGTGCAATTTATGGTTTTAAAGTGAATTACAAGCTCAATCATAATTAAGTCAAAGTCAAGTTGCTTTATAATTGAAATTCAAGAGAAATTTAAATTCCAGATTCAGTACTATTTAAAGTCACTATTCAATTCTTGATTATTCAAAAATTGAAATGAAAATCATTCCATCCATGAAAACCTTGTCATTCAGCACCGATTATTGACAGCTTTTCGTGCCATTTCACTCAAGTTCTAGCATACTGAAGCTAGATGAGCATTTTTCTAGACTTGGATTTTATTGTTATTTTGTGGGAAAAAGTACATTTTATATCAGCATTGAAAAGATATTAATGTTTGGAGGAAAAGAAATGATTTAGAGTTTGGATTGCAATCGATAGCAAATAATTTAAGGCTTGATTTAAATTGATTAATTGTTATGTTAATACAAGATTTTGGTCTCTTTTTGCACTCATGAGACAGTTGTTTGTCTAACCCAATTGGCTTCAGTTACTCTTCGAGTAATGCAACGTTTTAATAAATTCAACATTCTTTATAAGAACAAATTGGTGATAAATTTAATTTCAATTATATTCGTCATTTACAGAGTTAATCAATATTGTTGAGGAAAATAAGAGACAGTTTTTGCAACTGAAAGTTGTTGTCGTTTAGGCAAAAGGATAACACAACTTTTACAAATCTACATTCTTTTATTTCATGGTTTTTTGGATAGTAAAACAATTTCAAATTTATGCAAAATTCAGCCAAACATATTCTTTTTGGCGATGAGTACAAAAAATGTGTACAAAAAGCTTTCTCGTTTATAAATTGTCTCGGTGTATGTTTGGTGTCTCGTCATCAATTTTCAATCAATCGAGGTTGTTGAAGAGCAGCATTTTTCTAGTTATTTTAACAAACATTTCAATTCGCATTCTCTTGCCTCTGGTCAATAACAGACATGTTTAGTAAATGTTGTTACAATTTGATATAAGGTGGAAAAATTGCTTGGCAAGGTTGCCACGGTAAAGTTAAAGGTGACTTGACTTGTATCCACAAATGGCCATCCATAACACCAACATAGACGTAAATATTTGAAAGTTCATTTCCAGTTAGACCATAATAAAAAAACCAAAAACTTACAAGGGAACATTCTAAAGTATGAAATCGATATTGAGATTTTATTGGTCGCCATCGGTACATTAGACCTTGTTAAAGACTAATAAAACGAAATTAGCTGCTATCTTTTTGATTTCGGCATTTTATCGACTTTTTTCTAAAAAAAATTGTATGCTTTTCTATGAGGATTTGTAATTTCATTTTTAAACTTTGAAATGTTGAAATAGAAACATATACTTTTTATTGCACAATCAGAGTATTCATTAGATGCATTTAAAAAACAAATACAAATCCTCATAGAAAAGCATACAATTTTTTTTAGAAAAAAGTCGATAAAATGCCGAAATCAAAAAGATAGCAGCTAATTTCGTTTTATTAGTCTTTAACAAGGTCTAATGTACCGATGGCGACCAATAAAATCTCAATATCGATTTCATACTTTAGAATGTTCCCTTGTTAGTCAATTTACAAAACTTATAAAAGATTGAAATCAATAGTACTTTAACAAAAATGGGATTCACCCTTTGGATGAATCCCTGCAACTGAAGTTGCTTTTTTTTGTTTGCGGCGATGTCTTGAGTATTACAATACTCGATATAGCCTTTGGCTTTGCAGATTAGGTTACGATTATGTTAATAGTCCGAGTTCACGCATTTATATGCGAAGGGATAGCTTAGAAGCTCTTCCCTGACCGGGTTCGATCCGCAGACCTTTGGATTGTAATCCCAAGCCTTTGCTCACCTCACCACTGGTCAGGGTGAAAGGTTAGCTTGTTAATTGCATTATATTGAAAGCATATTTTTAAATTAAAGGATTTCATCAGAAACTCATCATTAGGAATCAGGTTTAACTATCGCTTCAAGCGGCATTTTCCAAGCCGAGCCTTCATTTCAATCTGAATTTCTTATGCATAAATCAACATGATGTTACATAGCATCTGAAAATCATTTAATATCTAAAGATCTAAAGATCATCTTGATTCCTTGTTATTTAAGGTTGATAAGACCAGAATAACACCGATTGTTCTCACAACCGCCCTTCAAATTCAAACTTACCGTATAATACAATATGGGTACAGCTGGTATTGTATTATATATTAGAATCACAATTTAAAATAGATTAGTCAATTTCAAATTCACTAAATATCGATATTGATAGTCACCAGGAAAACGCATTTTTGAACCATTTTTAAAGGTTGAGAAGACGAAAGGATGAATTTATTAAATGTTATTGTCCAAATTTGTTCTAGAGGATAATCTTCAAGAGCAATTGGCTCATTAATTTTATTTTTTGGTTAAACTTAAATCTACATTCTCTAACAAAATCAACAAAGCGCGTAAAATCAAATGTTCATAAATGCTTTAAAATCCGATAGGTGGAGCCAGCACAAATTTCTAGCAAGCTGCAATTTCATTTCATTTGATAATAACATTGAGCGAGCCGAACAATAATTGAATAAAAAAGAGTCGATTTTCTAAAAATTTAGGCGAAAATCAGAACCAGGATAAAACTTCTGACTGAGTTTGTGATTTAACTTCATTCATTCATTCGGATTCAACTCTTAATGACTTCAGTCAGGCACAAGCTGTTTCGGCTCGTTGGCTGGCTTGCCTTGGCTAGCTATGGTATCTAATCTAGACTCTTCCAGTACAAAGTTTTAATAAATTCAACATTTTTTATAAGAATTGGTGATTCTAATATCAATTATATTCGTCATTTACCGAGTTAATCAATATTTTTGAGGAAAATAAGAGACAGTTTTTGCAACTGAAAACTTGTTGTCGTTTAGGCAAAGGATAACACAACTTTTACAAGTTAAATCTACATTCTTTTATTTCATGGTTTTTTGGATAGTAAAACAATTTCAAATTTATTGAAAATTCAGCCAAACATGTTCTTTTTGGCGATGAGTACAAAAAATGTGTACAAAAAGCTTTCTCGTTTATAAATTGTCTCGGTGCATTTGGTGTCTCGTCATCAATTTTCAATCAATCGAGGTTGTTGAAGAGCAACATTTCCCTGTAGTTATTTTAACCAACATTTCAATTCGCATTCTCTTGCCTCTGGTCAATAACAGACATGTTTAGTAAAAGATGTTACAATTTGATATAAGGTGAATAAGTATTAGAGGTTAGCACGGAATCTCAAAAGTAATTTGTCTTATCAAGACACATGGCCATCCATAATATTGGAAAGTTCACTTCATATCGACCATAATTAAGAAACAAAAGCTTAGTCAATTTACAAATCGCATTTTAAAAGATAGTACAATATTGGACCCAAATTAGACAAAAAATGGGCCACCCTTGCGGGTGGAACCCACCAACTTGCGTTGGTTTCAACCTAAGTTGAAGTTTACTTGGTTTAAATTCAAATGACTTTAAATTCAAGATTTGTTTTTGTTTTAGATTGGTTTTGTTTAGATTTGTTTTTGTTTAGATTTGCTTTTGTTCAAGGTTCATTTTGTTTTTCACCCTGACTGGGTTCGATCCGCAGACTTTGAGGTCGTCACCTCTAGCCTTTGCTTATCTTACCACAAGTCAGGGTATAAGAATTGCTTGTTATTTTCATTTTGTTCAAAACATAAGTGCAAATGAAAAAATTTGATTTGAAACTAATTATTAGCAAACAGGTTAGGTTTAGTTGTCCGTGAATGGACTTTAGCTTTTAAAATTTCATAATTGTCACCCAGTAATAAATTATTGTGCTGTTAACCGTGTTTAAACATTACTCAATATCAGACAAATTCTTTTCGGATTGAAATTTACATCATTTTTTTCAGTCGAATCTTCATTTAAATCTGACTTTTTAGACGCAAATTATCAGCGGATCAGATCTGAGGTTTAAATTAACTCTCCATCAATGTTTATTTAGTTCTTATTATCAAATTTAATATCTAATGTTGAGTATCATCAATGAATTTAAAGGTTGCTAAGACCAGAATAACATCAATTGTTCTCACAACCGTTCCTTCAAATTGACCCTTACCGTATAATACAATATGGGTATTACAATATGGGTAGCTGATATTGTATTCTGTATTAGAATCACAATTTAAAATAGATTAGTCAATTACAAATTCACTAAATATTGATATTGATAGTCAGTCACCTTTGAACACGCTTTTAAAGTTAAGGTTGAGAAGCCGAAAGGATAAGTTTAGTAGATGTTCTTGTCCAAATTTGTTCTAGAGGGTCATCTTAACGAACAATTTGCTTATTTTTACATTGCATGGCTAGACTTAAATCTACATTCATCAATACAATCAACAAATTGTAAAAATATAAAATGTTTATAAACGCTTTAAAATGCTTGATCCGATAGGTGGCGCCAACACATAATTTTACCAAGCTGCATTTGATTTCATTTGATAATAACATTGAGCGCGCCGAACAATAATTGAATGAAAAAGAGTCGATTTTCTAAAAATTTAGGCGAAAATCAGAACCAGGATAAAACTTCTGACTGAGTTTGTGATTTAACTTCATTCATTCATTCGGATTCAACTCTTAATGACTTCAGTCAGGCACAAGCTGTTTCGGCTCGTTGGCTGGCTTGCCTTGGCTAGCTTTGATATCTAATCTAGACTCTTACCTTGTTTTGATGGGAGCTTCAACAAAACAGTTGTTACTAAAGTTTAATGAATTTATGTGTTTCAATCAAAATGATTATGTTTATTAAATAAAGATACTTCCTTCACTCTTTGGTTATTATGGAAAATGACGTTAAAATGAATTTCTTAGGTGGTGAAGTGAAAGATTTACCCTGGGTCAACAAACGAGACCGAAATAACCTGAACTTAACCAAAGATGGTAAACCAGGAGAGTTTATTATTAAAACATTGTTCAATGAGTTTGTAATTTCAACCGAGAAAAAGATTGACTTTGTATTGACAAATGATACTTTGGAAAAGCCAATATCTAAATCCCTACAAAAGGGTGAGGATAGTGTTTTTGACCAACTTTTAATTGCCCTTGGATCGGTTGCAGAACATTGTTTACCTTCTCTGTTGTCTACTTTGTTTGCCTGGTATGATAGGCAGTTGATAGCTACAGCTGATTACATTGAAACCAAAGGATTCAAAGCCAATCTATCTGACTCTCAATCTAAGGGTACTAATAAAAGTTCCTCCTCTGGCTGTGATATCTATGAAAAATCTGAACAACTTTATACCTTGGAGAAACGAGATCTTTGTGTTGAATTTATTTTCTGTCTATTCCTGATAGAAGTTCTTAAGCAACTTCCCCTCCATCCTGGACATGAAGATTTGATCAGTCATATAGAGAATCTCGCTTTCAAGCATTTCAAGTATCGTGAAGGTGCCAAAAATGATCCCAACTATCAAAATATCAACATTGTTGCTGACCTTTATGCCGAAGTCATCGGTGTATTGGCTCAAGCCAGATTCCATTCTGTTCGTAAACGGTTCATGGCTGAGCTCAAAGAATTGCGAAGTCGAGAGCCGAGTATGGTCACTACCCAGTCCATTATTAATCTACTTATGGGCATGAAATTTTTCCGCATTAAAATGGTTCCTATTGAACAATTTGAAGCGTCTTTCGAGTTTATGCACGAATGTGCCCATTACTTCATTGAAGTCAAAGATAAAGATATCAAGCACAATTTAGCTGGATTGTTTGTTGACATTCTTTCACCAGTTGCTGCTACGGTCAAAAATGAAGTCAATGTTCCTTGTCTTAAAAATTTCGTTGAGATGCTTTACCCGTTAACTCTGGATTTGTGTGTTAAAAAGAAACACACTTATGCCCTTTTTCCTCTGGTAACATGTTTACTATGCGTTTCTCAGAAACAGTTTTTCCTTAAAAATTGGCACTGTTTTCTTTCCATGTGCCTTTCTCATCTTAAAAATCGCGATAGTAAAATGTCCAAATTAGCAATGGAATCGCTTCATCGTTTACTATGGGTTTACATGATTCGTATCAAGTGTGAATCAAATACTGCTACCCAATCCAAGTTACAAAGTATTGTTTATTCATTATTTCCGAAAGGATCCAAAGCTGTTGTGCCCAGAGATGTTAATTTAAGCTTTTTCGTCAAAATAATTCAGTTTATTGCTCAAGAAAAATTGGATTTTGCCATGAAAGGAATTGTTTATGATTTACTTTCAGTTGACCGTCCAATAAAAGTGATTTTTGCTCCTGAGCGAATGACGATTGGTTTGAGAGCATTCATTGTGGTTGCCGATAGTCTACAACAGAAAGAAGGTGAACCGCCAATGCCTCGAACACCTGGAGTAATGCCTTCAGGAAACACCCTCCGAGTGAAAAGAACCTATTTAAACAAAATGTTGACTGAAAGAATGGCCAAAAATATTGGTGTCAATGATTACTATC
Source organism: Tetranychus urticae (assembly GCF_039701765.1). NCBI lineage: Eukaryota > Metazoa > Arthropoda > Arachnida > Trombidiformes > Tetranychidae > Tetranychus > Tetranychus urticae. The sequence goes on along the minus strand of NC_142958.1, from coordinate 12,999,314 downwards.
CTCATGTACTAAAATCTCTTAATGATATTCTCAAAGCTTTAGATCTACAATTTGGTAAACCGCTAATGCTTACCACAGTCCAAAACATAAACAAAGAGCCTGATGACATGATAACTGGTGAAAGGAAACCTAAAATTGATCTCTTTCGAGCTTGTATTGCAGCAATACCACGTCTAATTCCCGATGGTATGTCCCGCACCGATTTAATTGATCTACTTTCACGATTAACTGTTCACATGGATGAGGAACTAAGAGTCTTGGCATGGCAAGCCTTGCAGCATATCATAAACAATTTCCCTGAATGGAGAGATGATGTTGTTGAAGGTTTCATCAACTTTATTTTATCTGAAATCAATGACACTTTTCCTCAACTGTTAGATAATGCTCTTCGAATGCTACTCCAGCTTCTTGCCAGTTGGAAGACTTCTATTCAAGCTAGTGGAACCAGCAAGTCTCCTGATGAAGCAGAACTTCTTACTTGTAAAGGACAACACACTATACTTATTATTCATCGATTGGAAGCTATTGGTTTGGTTATGCTTGTAAGCTGTCGTCAACCAACCCGACGTTTGGCTGCTAATTTGTTAAAAGAAACTCGAAGCTTGTTGAAATGTTTTTCTTCTGTAGCTGAATCAGAAGATCCTGTACTTGATGTTATTGATAGGATTCGACCATCTGTTTTAGAAAATTGTCTTCACACAATTCCCGCTTCTGAAAGAAGTGTAATTACTTCATCTTCGTACAATGTTGATATTCAATGGTTGGCAGATCGCACCGGTTCTGCTTGGTTAACTGTTACTAATGAAAATGAAATTGAAATCAATCGATCAGCTGCAGAAATAAGAGCTGATTCGATGATTAAAATGAATGCCTGGTCTTCCATCATTACAGGTTTAATGTCTGAAGTTTCCAAAGTTTGTACTTCAGCTACATTTTTCGCTTGGTCTTTAGCATGTCAGCGTCTTAATTACCTTACGGTTCATATTGATACTACATCTATCAACGACAATCGAGCCTCAGTGCTACTCAGAGGAGCTTCTTCTAATGTTAAAAAATCTCCCAATGAACGAGATGCTTACCTTGCTCTATGGAAAAATTATCTCATGTTTGCCTGCTCAATCGTTCCTTCTAGTTCCTCAGTCTCAAGCAATGCCAAATTGATGTCGCACGATTTAAGCTCATCTCCAGACAGTATGGCTTCTGAACGTTCATTGGACAATAAATCACCCTTAAGCAGAGGAATCAGTGCTTCATGTTTATTTTCACAAATTTTGCCTCACATTAAAAATGAAAATAATGAAATTAGAAATGCAGCAATCTTTGGACTTTCACATATCAACCCATTCGCAGTGAAAGAATTGATGGAAGAATTGATTCCATATATAAGAGAGGCAATCGATCGCAACAAGGAGAATAATAGAAAAAGAAAATTGCGAGAATTTTTACGTATTCAGTTGGGAATTTTACTTGAACTTTTGGCTAGCAGAGGAATCTTTGGTCTCAATTCAACAACATTAGACCGAGAAGCAGATGGACTGAATAATACGTTTGTTGAATATATTGACGGTCTTCGTCTTTATTTAGAAAACGAAAATGACAAGGAAAATCCAAATATCCTTGAAATTCGTATTAAATTTTGTGGATTCATCAATAATCTAGTTAAATCGTTTCCCTTGGAAAGTCGATCAAAACTCTTGAGTCGTGATTTGAGAGCCAATTTATTCCAGCTATTTGCTTCTTGGTCAGGAAAATACAGCCAATGTCTAATTGACTCAAAGACAACTCAAAATATCATCGGCAACACATCATCTGAACTTGAGTTTATGGCTCTGGAAGCTATGTCTTCAGTTCTTGCCTGTGGACATGTTTTTGATAATTCATATCTATTAGAAGACAGTTCAGTTTACACTTGGCTTCGAGGTATCCTTGCATCGTCCGATGAAAAAGTGACCAAACTTGCGCACGAAACCATTGTTCTTCTTCTTGAATTCAACCCAGACACTGGACCTCTCCTCGACTGGCTGGTTGACGCATGTTATTCACAAAAAGTATCGGTTTCTGATAGCTGTTTCACTGCAATTGCCACCATTTTCAGCCTTCGTGACTATCCATGTGACCATTACATTGCAATAATAAATGTAACTCTTATGAATGTTGGAAGTCCGAGAGCAAACATTTCAGAAATGGCTTTTAACCTGCTCCAGATTCTTGACCATCGTTTCTTTGGTTCAGGCAAAAAATTGGCTCTGAATGATGACTTTGAAAAACCAGAAAAAAACATTTCCAATTTTGAAAAAATTTTGGAAGATGATGAACCTGAAGAAGTGTCTGATGAAGAAATTTCTGGCGTTCAGTTGAGAAAAAAGGACAACTCTAAGCACGAATTCAAGCCTTTCGAACCACTGCTAAATTCAAGTTTTCCCCTCAATCAATCAGAACTGTCTCAAAGAATGGCCAAACTGCATGCTGACCTTACGATGCCATTTTTCTCTGAAATTACTTTTCGCCTTCAAATGGCACGTCCATCTATTTGCCGTAACATGCTTGACTATCTTAAACCTTGGTTAACTGATATGGAACTTGTTGATTCCTATGTTATCCCACAAACTAGTCCACTTTTAAATAATTACAATTCTAATCATGACTGTGATGATCATTTACCTAAAGGATGGGGTTGTGCCGAAGCAACAGAAATGGTTCTAAACAATTTATTTTACATAACAGTTAAATTCGGTGATGAGTATTCTAAAGAGATTGAAAAGCTTTGGTTCTGTTTATGTTCCAAATTTCCCAACAATATGAGAATAATCATAAGATATTTGTTTATTGTTACTGGTTTATCACCAAATGAACTTCTTCCATTTGCCAAACGAGTTGCTCTTTACATGGCACGAGTTCGTCCCGAAAGGTTTATTGATGAAATGATGGTTGAACTACAAACAGTTGAATATCTTAATTGTGTCATAGAACGAACCGAGACTCCACCATTTTTCCGAATAACTGCCCGTAAAGAAAATGGTCATTCAGAGGAAGGAACTGTAACCGCAATAAATTTTGAAGGAAGCAACCGAATCTCGATGAACCTTGAACAAGGTACATTACATACTAAAAGACATTCAACTGAAAGTGGTGCCGCTGATCGAATCTTTGCATCAGTTGAAAATGCATCTTCACAGGCAACAGAAAATTCAACTGGATCAACTGTTTCTGGAGGAATGAGTACCAACAGAATAGATCGTCTTTCTTCCATGACTGAAGATCCTACAGTCATTTCATTTGCCTCTGTAACTGAGGAAAGTTTAATGCTTCTCGCTCGTGTCGCCGAATCTGAAGTTTGTCAACCATCTTCAAGACAACCACATCCCTTGCCTATGCCAGAGTTTGGTGGTTATTATGCGCCATTAACTGAATTTTTACCCGATAGCTCACAGCCTGTGGTTGGCTTCCATCGATGTAACCTTGCTCTCATTTTACTGTGTGATGTCGTCTCTGATGGAATACCCATTGATTGGTCTCCGCATATTCCAATCATGCTTAACATTATCTTCCTTGGTCTTGATCATCCCAAAATATTGGTCCACGAACATTGTAAACAATTGCTTCTTAACTTGTTGATAGTTTGTTGTGTTCACAATGACCCATTAACCATAAGTCGAATTATGTTGAACAACAAGACAGCTCGTTTAAAGTATAATTTAACCATTAACCCAGCCATACCTGAACCAATACCCAACTTTACTGAACCTCCCGCTGATCGTACCAACAACTTGTTAACTGATTGTTGTCTTAGTCAGTGTCGTTTAGGACGTAAATGTTTCGACATGCCTTCCAATCCATCTTTAAATGACATGGGAAAAGAGAATTGGTCTGTTCCTTCTGAAGACGTTAGTGATAACTGTTCTAATAATTCATCTGATGAACAATTGAATAGCTCAATGAATTTGGAAATGTTGGTTAAATGTTTAATTCAATTTCTTGACTTTAAACGAGGCTCAATACTCTGGAATTGTGAAGACATTACAGCCAAAGTTTGGTCTGTTAGAAGTGCTGCTCAATTGTCTTATTTTCTTGAACACATTCTCCTCGTTTTCAAAGAATCACTTGTTCGAGGTCACATCGAGGAAAGGTGGGCTGAAGTTGCTCTCCAATTAGCATTGTCTTGTTCCTCTCGCCATTATGCCGGTCGATCATTGCAAATTTTCCGAGCTATTAAGCTTCCAATAAACTCGAGAATGCTTTCAGATATTTTATCTCGTCTTGTTGAAACGGTTGCTGAGCCAGGTGAAGATATGCAAGGTTATGTAACTGAACTTATGTTGACCCTTGAATCAGCTGTTGACTCGCTCAATTCGGAGCGTCATATTCTTAGTGAATACATAAAAGCCTTGTTCAAGAATCGTTCAGCTCATTCAGGCCCAGATCAAGGTGATGATCGAGGCGGATCTTCACCAACAGCTCCACCTCCATCAAGTGCTTCAAGCCAAGCAACAGTAACTTCAAGCAGTTTTCCCAACTCTAGTTATATGACAGCACAACACTTGGATCGTTTAAATCACGCTGATAGAATGAATCGAAGCATCTCTATCACTATACCTGAAAGAAAATCAGCAATTTCCATGGGATCACCAAACATAGAGCATCGAGAAATGAGGTTTAGAAGCAACACAGAGGTTGACTTTCGAATGGCTCATCGACACTCTGCTGACTACAATTTTGGTAGATCTCGAAGTGCTCAATCACTTAAAACTGGTGAAGATCAAATAATGTCTTCAGAAGATCGTATATCCTTGTTGGCTCAATTTTTCTGGATTTCAGTGGCTATGCTTGAAACTGATTATGAACATGAATTTTTACTTGCTCTTCGATTGATGGAGAAAATTCTTGCCTACTTTCCATTGGAACGAAATGATACCCAAGAAAAGGTGGAAAAGGTTATTCTACAGTCTAAATGGATTAACTTTCCTGGTGTTCATGCAATGTTGCTTAAAGGTTGCACTTCAACCGCCACTTATCAAGCAACCATCTATTTGCTTCATCGTCTAACACCATTTTTAGACTTATCATTTGTTGATCCAAGTGAAAACATCGATTCATTTCCTTTCAACGTATTTGCTTTGTTACCTTACATGTTGGCAAATTATGACGATCCAAATGCTCTTTGTATTCATGTAAGTAAAACCTCCTTAAACGTCTACACATAATGGATGAGATTGTTTAGTAAAAGTGTGATAATAATTGTGAAATAATTCATTAGTTAAAGACCATGTCAGAATGAACAGCAGTAAATGCTTTTTTCTAATCACTTTGAGCCTAATCTTTTATGCTCATCTCTTGTTTATTAATGTTAATATTCAAGTCATTTTTTTCATCTGCCGTGGAAGATATTATAGTGAAAAAACACAGTAATCGTGATTGGAGAACTATGAAAATGGATGAAAAAGGATTGTGCTTTGTTCTGAAAATATGTAACAATAGCAAATCATCAATTTGAATCTAAAATAAAATGCCAAAAAATCTGTATACAAAATAATATGAGTTCAGACTAGATGAGAAGCAAAGATTAAGAAAAATTTAACTTTAGGAAAACAAATTGGCTTCCAAACTTTTCTGGTTTATTTTCATCTAATTTTCACTCGTTCTTTTCTTTTTCCCATTGTCTCACTTTTTCCTGTAGGCTTCCAAAAAATTTGCTGAATGGTGCACCACAAAGGTTGAAACCGGAACACAAAACATGGAAAACTTGGCTACTGTAATGACCTTATACAGTAAAAAGGCTTTCAGCAAAGAAAGTTTCCAATGGACTAAATGTGTTGTTAAATATTTATTTGATGCTTATCCATACAACTTTCCATCTCTAGTAACATTCCTTGTTGAGGTAAATTTAAACCTTTTGCCATAAAATTTATAGCATAAACACATTGCATTGCAAAAGGGTATCTTTATTAATTTTAAAATTAATTTAGCTTAGTTATCTAATTATTAGACTCGAAAAGGTTAAGGACGACAGATGAAGACATTATTATTAGACAATTTAATATTGAAAATTCACTTTCAAGGCGTTTTGATATTTTAAGCAAACATCTAATAATTTCTCATTTAAATTGACAGGTCTTGGATAAAGGTCCATCTTCTTTGAGCAGTCACGTTCTGTCCATTTTACATTGCATGCTGCATTATATGGACATCACCACTTCTTCATCATCTTTAAATAACGATTTATCCAAAATTGTTCATAAATATATTGAAGGACCTCAGTGGAAGGATTCACTGAAAATATTAAAACTGGTCGTTGCACGATCTTCAACACTTGCCGCTGCTCCTTCTTACACTTCATCCAACATTGCCTCAATATCATTATCATCTTCTTCAACCATATCAGGCACTACACCAGCTTACTCTTCAATCATCCCAGCCGACACTGTTAGCATAGCTTCTGGTGCGTCATTTGCTGATTCAGAGTTTGGTATTCGCCGAGAGTTGCCCGGTCGTACCATTGAGTTTTCCTTTGATTTGACTCAAACCCCGATTGTTGGTCGAAAGTACATTGTAGATGAAAAGAAGAATACGGCAAAAGATGACGAATTCAAACAGCCACAAACGCCACAACAGCAACAGTCACAACAGACTTCCGAGAGTGAAGAAGATAATACAAAAGAAGTAAACAAAACCAAAGCAAGTGGAGTTGATTCAGCTTCAACTAATAATCCAGCTTCACCTCGTCGCAGCCTTTCATATAATCATTCATTTAATGAAGGCTCCAACTGGAAGCGACCCTGGTTATCGCAGTCAAGAACACGGGAAAAGTTGATTGGTTTACTGCGCAGTTTTGGCAAAAGTGTCGGTCTTCCTAAATCACCGTCTGTTATATTTAGTCAAAATAGTGACATCATCGAGAGACAGTCTTCCATGGGGTCGAGTGAGGAAGATATAACCAATACCAATAATGATGTTTCCGCAGAGAGTAAACACGATGACAATGGTAATAGCGATCAATTTGGTCTCTTCAAAGACTTTGATTTCCTCGAATATGAACTGGAAAGTCAAGAGGGCGAAAGTATGGATAACTTCAATTGGGGAGTTCGACGTCGATCTTTAACCAATCTTGATGATACTCCTGAAAATGATTTGCGAACTGGAAGTCCACATCAAAGTGATATTGTTCCCAGTAAAGATGAAGCTTCCTCTGATGAGGAGGGTGACTATGTTTCACCTACTTCCTATGATGGACTCAATGATCTCTCTATTTCTACACTTTACTCAAATTCTTGAATGTTTTTTATTCCAACAAAAATATCAACATTTTTTTTAACCAATGAGTAAACAAATGTTATTTTACTCTATCGCTAAATGATGAATAAATTAACCCGAAAACCAAAATGCAACATTGTGGCTAAAGACAAGCAATATTAATCTCTTAACAAAATTAAATTTTGTGCTTAATTCTTCCAAGAATCAGAATAATCGTTATTTAATTTGTTTGCTCTTTCATTCTGATTCATTATATCAATAACTTTCAATTTTTTTCATCTCATAAATGATGATCACGTTATTTTGTTGTCATTTTTTAATTTATATTAAAAATAAATATTAAATTTACCATTAACCCAGTCTCTTAATGAGCTTATTATTAATACACTCTTTATTTGAATACATTCAGAGATTGATCGATCTCATCTTAAAATTATTACAGCTATCAAAATTTTCTGGTTTCTGGTTAAGTGGAAGCAGACGGTCAAAATGCAAGCTGTCACCTTGGACGAATCCAGTATTTATTGTAATAAAGTTTATTTCATTTCAAACATTTCGCTGAAAGTTCAATGTCAATATATTGATGCATTTTGGAGCTATGTGCTATGCTCGAAAAAAGCGTGCGTTAGCTCATAATATAAATACTATTTTGCGCCGATCGGGGTCGAGCCTAACGTAACGTTATGTGGAGTGAATATGTAAATAATTACTCTTCTCCATTGTCAACATCTAGTGTTGTCGATGTTATCGACGCTTTTTTGTCCATCATTTGCAATGGTATATTCATTTGAGTTGGTCGACGGGGACGATCATAGCTGAATGTCGATGAGCTTGAAACTATTGAATGATTATCTGTGGGCTGGGAAACGACTGGTGTTGAATTGACTTCATTTTTGTCCTGGCCACAATTAAACAAAATGTAAACAAAGTAACAGCAACCAAAACAGTCGATGCACCTTAAACCAGGCCAGACGGGTTTCCACTTGGAGGGTTTACTTTTAATTTCACTCGATTCCAGTTGATCAACATTGTCGATCACTTCACTAAAGTCACTGTAATTTATTGAATCTTGTTCAGGCTCTTCCATATTTAAATAAAAAAAACGAGATTTATTTATCCACTAAGGTTAAACCAGAGCAATGGGAGTAACTGTTGACTTGTTTTTCATGTTTAACAAGAGTTCATGATTGATCAATGTGTAAGAATAAGGCAAAAAGATTGTCAACTCATTTAACGGTTATTAAGTAAATTAATACTAATTGTGTATTAACAATGGCACTTTTTAACTGTCATTGTTAGGGAAAGACACTGCATGTTCCCTGTACATCATTGTGCTTCAGATTTAGCACAAAATACATTAGGATGAATAAAGTTGAAACTAACAATCAGTATTAAATCCACTTTTAAACATGTAAAGGATTTTCATTTAAGTTTGTCTTAAAGGCAAAAGCTGAATGAGCTCTATTGGTCAGTCATTAACACCATCTATTGGGTTGTGAAAATCAACAATTGTTACTTAATTAAATTTAATTTTTATAAATTTTTCAATAGATGGTGTTGACCTTTGTTTTTCTGTGTCTAATGGCTGGTTATAAAATGGTCTCAAAATGTTACATGTATTTTCATTGACCAGTTATTGAAAGATGGTTTATTATTGATATACTGAAAGCAAATGTTTCAAAATTAATTTTAAGTAAATGATTTGTATGTTCTTGTGCATTGATTTGCGTAAATTAATGGTAAATCGATTGGACTTATTCCAACAGCTCAAATAAGAGTTTAAATAAATTGTATAAAGTGTCTCCAGTAACAATAAATATATCATTTACTTGAATATTTAAAAAAGGCATTGATCAACAATTGATAATGTTTCTATTGGTCAACATCATTAAAATTGACTTTTATTCAGATCTGAACGACTAAATTCATTACATCAATATTTAATGCAACTTTAGCTTTAGCGACAATTTTAATAGCTTTTCCATTTGTATCATTGATGAAAGACAAAACTTTGAATCCTTTTTGAGTTCGTCTAACATTGAAAAATTTATTCCTATTCTTGAATCAGTTTACTCACTTTGGGTTAAGACGAAAATGTCTGACATTGCGATTTTGAAAAGTTTATTGAGCAAAAATGAAATGATTTATCCACCAATTTCTATCGATTCATTCTCCTCGAAATGGAATCTAATGACTTCATCAACAAACGGAATAATAGGAAATCTCTTGTTTCTACTGACAGCTGGTCTGATGGTCGCGAGATACTTAATTAAATTGCCGACCATTTCATTAGAATCAACATTTACCATCAATCCTGCGGAAGCGATGTATTCAGCGATTAAAGTTTTCGTTCTTACTTTATTCCACTTCAAATACAATCAAAGATTTTTCGATGAAATCATAACTCGCTTTAAAGCAATAAACATTGATTTCGATGATCAAACTCGAAAATATTTCTGGACTCGTCGAGCAGCTTATAGAATACTGCTTGTTCTCGGTTACATGCTTCGAGTTTACTATTTAATCGTCCTTTACAAGTATTCTTGGCCACATCAATCTAGCGATCAAACTCCAAAACTTTATTCTATCGGAGCAAGATTGAATGACGATCCGTTTAATTACTGGACATCTCTGTTGGCTTCATCAATAACTGTTCCTTTGTCGCTATTTCATATCTCGACTTTTATCGATTTAGCAATGTTGGTTCAATCGGCTCTTTATTATATCAATAACCAAGTGACTGCTATCAGTAAAGAGATGAACATTGATGGAAGTAAATTGGATTGTAAGGCTGTGAAAACACTTCGATGGCAATACCTTTTGGTGCATCGCTTAGTTGATAAATCAAGTTCGCTCACGAATCTTTGCACATTTGGTTTGATTAGCTATTATATGACCTTCTTCATCTTTTGCTTTTACACTTTGGCATTTGACGATCACATTTTACCAATCAAAATAAGTACGATATTACAAACTTCAGGAATACTTATTGTACTCTGTTTGATTATTCATGCGGTTGTAACAATTTACACCAAATCTCAAGAATCTTTGCCCACTTTGTACAAATTATCATTTGAAACTGAGTCATTTCAAATTCTGAATGAGGTGAGTACTTGAAGCGAAAATATTTTATCAAATTTTTACATCAATATATTAATTGAATCTCGTTTTTCCTCAGATCTCTCTATTCCTTTATCGTATCGGATTCAATGACGTTGGATTCTCGTTCGGTGGAATTTTCATGATTACTCCAGATTTTATATCAACTCTGGCTGCTGTAACAATAACAGTTATCATCGCTATCCCGTCATTCATAGTTCCATCTTCATAAAAGATAACTTAAAACGATAAGGATTGAAGGTAATCCAATCTTGCAATCCAATGCTTTATATGCTTGCGCGATACACGTCATTATTTGTAAATAAAACTCAAGATAATTGTGCTTAATGAATGTTTTATCTTTTATTTCATAAGTATAATGGCTTTACCGAATAATTTTAAACAATTGTCTCAATATAATTGTTTTTATTGCTAAACCATACGATGATTCTAATTGATTAATACCAGTTTTAACTTGATTTATTAATCAAGCAAAAGTAAGCTTATTGGGCAAAAGGATCAGCAATCAACATGCCAGAGTCTGAAACAACAATCGAACCAGTCATGTTGCTTGCCGCATCAGATGCGAGGAAAGCTATTGTATTGGCGATTTCTATTGGTTCAGCAAGCCGTTTCATTGGTTGCAATGAAGCTGCACGTGCCCTAAAGGCTTCCAGATCGGTTAGCTCTCGTTGAAAGTTCGTTCGAGTTACTCCTGGATTAACTGAATTTACTCGAACATCAGGAGCCAGTTTACCAGCCATGCACTTCGTAAACATATCAAGAGAAGCTTTTGACATACAATAAGACCAAACTGGTGGAATCTGTAGATGAAACAAAAACAAAATTAAGACATTCAGTTTGCTTGTGAAACCATGTTATTAATACTCACTGGTTTCAGGCCTACAATACTTGAAACATTAACAATAGCTCCTTTGGTTTGCTTCAAGTGTGGTACAGCCAATTCAGTAAGACGAACAACAGCTCGAACATTAATCTGCATAATTCGATCATATTCATTCATAGCATCTGGTTCACCAAATCCTTTAGTTCCATCAATAGCAGCATTGTTGACTAAAATGTCCAAAGTTTTATAAACAGAAATGGTTTTTTCAAAGGTTCGAACCACGTCTTCATCTCTAATAAAATCAGCCTTGGTAACAACAGGCTTGTGGTGATGAGGTGACTTTGCTTCACATTCAGCAGCAACTCTGTCCAGTTTACTTTGATCACGTCCAACTATAGATACTTTAGCTCCTAAAGATGAGAAGAGTATAGCTGTTGCAGCTCCAATCCCATCACTTGAGCCAGTAATTAAGGCTACTTTATTGTTTAAATTGATCATAATGTAAAATTGACTGTGATTACACTTAATAATAAACAGTTGAAGTAAACAGAGTGAATGTAACTATCAGTTTATTTTCTGAATAACAACTTGAGACTACAATTGTCTTTAAATACCCGATGGATTTTATACCCATAATAGCGATGAAATAAAGAGGTGGGTTTTGGGGCTCATGCTCATTATAAAATGTGGACTTGTTTTCAGAAATTTTAGAGTCGAAGGTACTCATTAAAGCATCGATAAAATGTTTATTCTGTTTAAGCCGTTATTATCTACCGTCTGCGCAAATTGAGGCACTTATCAGATTGAATTTTCACTTGACAACAGTCAGCCACTTACCAAGTTGCGACGCACTTACAGTATCCTTGCCTAGTGCTTTGATTAATTGTTTCCTTTCAGTTCATTGATTGATGATGAAAGTTGATAAATACAGAGTTTGCCTAATTTGATTACTTCATTGCATTTATCATTACCAGTTTCAAATTGTTTGCAAGTTAAGATTATTTACAATTATATTTCCCGTTTCATATTGTGTAATTAATCAGTAGATTTATCCGGGAATCCCAGAGTTGATACTGATTGTAGATTACTGATTCTTTAATGAGTACCTTCGACTCTATGATTTCTTGTAAACAAGTCCATATTTTATAATGAGCATGAACTCAAAAGCATTTTGAGCATGAATTTGCCGTCGCAAGTTTTTATTCAAAAGGTAAACGGATAGTTACATTCACTATGTTTATATCAACTATTTATTAAGTTAATATTAATATTATTAAGTATAACCACAGTCCTGGTGATAAAAAAGCCATAGTTGGACATGATCAAACTGAACTGGATAAAGTTGCTGCTGAATATAAAACAAAATCACTTCATCACTAAAGCCTCTTGTAATATTAATAATAAAAGCTGAATTTAAAAAGATATTTTGGTAAGCAATGCTGGTGTTGCTTGTAATAAAAAGCTTTGTGATCCTGGTTATCTTGATGATTATGATCAAATAATCCATGTAAATGTTCGAGATATTATTCAATTAGCTACAGCAATTCAGCGAATCTAAAGGTCTATTATAAAAGTCGGTAGCGCTGGTAGTTTTCACGGGCTAAGGGGGTCAACATGGGACATTTAAATTGAGATGCAATCAGGTTAATCTTTTAAAATTAAGTCTAAGGCTTATAATGATGGTTGAACTAACTGTTAGTTACTACAAAGTTAAATAACTTTGATTACAAAGATTTTCAAGTAGAGATTTTGTAGCTTGTTGAAATATAGAATCTTATAAAAAGATATCACAAAAATTATTTTGTATAACCACATACTGATAAATATTATAATTAAAAATTAATTAAAATTTAAAGCGAAAAATCAAGAATCTTCAATTTCGCTTTTTTGGTCGACTCTCTATGCTCAACTTGAAATGAAAAATTCATGAAATTATCGCAAATTATTCGTTTTGCCCTCCTTCTATGGATGCCCTACTCATTCATTGTCAAAAATCAATCAAATTCACCTAATAATCAAAAAACATTTGCCGAGCAAATCAAAGGGTTCCTTTTGTGATGAATGAATTTTAAAGTATTATTTTTCATTAAATTAATGTATCACTTTATCTAATGAAATTAAAATAAGTTATTTCAAATTATTGAGAGTAACCTTAATACAATGAAAAAAATTATCGGAGAAACTTTTGTTCCAATTTGATTGAGAATATATGGATGTTTTGTGCAGTATTACTTGGTTTCGTCTGAAGATGAAAGTAGTACAATACTAGTCGGGCAGAATCCAGAAAGTAATACTTTTCTATGAATGTAAATTTTGATATTTTTTCTTCAACAAGTTCAAAATATCATAGTCTGATGATAATTCACAGAAGACAATGCAAGAAGTGCTATCGAAAAAGCTGTAGTAATGATCAGAAAATCAGAATTTTTTGCAGGGTGTTTTTCAAATTCATCTTAATGCATTAAAATGTGCACAAAAAACGCTTTGACATTATTCTACCGTCATGATCACTTGACATTGCTTCTTCGATAGCATTGCTTACACTTTCAACCATGATTTGTCGTCTAGTATTGCACCCGTCATCTTCAGAGAAAACGAAGGAATGCCGATCCATGTATACTTAATCATGAAACAAAAATTTCTCTGAAAACTTTAATCATTAGTCAGCAATCAACTTTTGGCTCGTCTTCATGAGACCGCGTATTTTACATTAGGAAATCAGTCAACACATTTTTTAACACACAGAAGCAAACCAAAATTACAGCTTCTTAATAGATTATGCTTGACAAATAGCAGCATTCTGTTAACTGCATCATCCAGGTCATTTCAACTTTGAACCAGAAATCTTTCAAATTGATCGATTTATTTCGATTTCTCTTCATCTTCTCAAGCTTCAGGAGTGTGTAGGCCACCATCTTTTTTAAAATAAAACATACGGTAAAGAATATTCAAAAGTTAAATAATCAGACATTTTACAACAGACTCTAGTTCAGGTTGAATCAAACAGACAGTTGAATATTAAATAAATTTTCTTCTACTTTATTGTATCAAAATTAGTGAAATGAACTGCTGAAAGTGGTTATTCAATTGAAAAACCAAGTTCAATAAAGATCACCACACCAGAGGTTTGCACCTTTTCCCCTACAATAAACACTCTTATTTATTAAACCAACGTAACGAGTATAACGTTGTACTCTTTATTAGAGTTGATTGACGCCGTAATAGTCTACAATACACTACTACTCAAACAAATATTCAACAAACTAAAAGAACAACCTAAGGAAACAATCCCAGAATTATTCGAAGCCTTAAAAATCAAATTACCCTGCGGAAAGTCTTGTAGGTTGGACAAGATAGAAAATATCCAGTGTTTATCAACCCTAGTCAACGACACGGATTTCTGAATCAATTTAAAATTTTCAGTTGAGATGATTGATCCTGATGTGCAAATTGTAAAAGCAGACCCATTCACACTAATCACTATTAGGTTGTCCCGATCAAAGCGGGAGCGACTAAAAGTGGAATATTTTCTGATCTAGATCGTGGTCATTTATAATTTTGAGTTTATTCGAAAGGTAATTTTGTCCACTTTAAGATATCATAATTTAAAACTCTCTAGGTCAGTGCTGATTAAATAGAAAATTCATAATTCATTAAAGAGGAGAATTTGAATAGGGAAAATTAACATGGGAAAATTGAAAAAAATGAAAAATTTTCACGAAATCGAAGGGTACTCATGACTTCAAAATCATTTGCCGCCTGTTTTGGTGCAAATTGTGGACTTTTGATATTGATAAATTTATATTTGGACTTTATGCACACCGAAAAATCTGAATTTCGACCTCAGAACACATGTTTAAAAAAAATAATACAGAATAAAAAGGCCACTTTATCGATTTGACCTTTTCGCTCTTTTTCACGTTTCTCTAACAATTCGAATTTTATTTGAAAAAAATGAATTGAATTTACGGTGTCTGAGTAAATGGCCTTTTGAATGAGCTAAAGCATATAATTATGTACCATATATGCCGAAAGATATGTCACTTTTAGTGTCTCCCGCTTTGATCGGGACACCGTAATAGAAATGAACCCGAAATCTGTACCAAGGTTTACAAAGGCCTAAAGGTCTTTGCTGTCAATCAAACTAATCAAGAGTCCTGTGAATTAGGTGAAGAGGAACTATAAAAATCTAATCTGTATCTTGTATGGAAAGAATACTGTTCGAAAACCAGGATTGATCTATGGGAACTACACAACTGTCTACAAGCATCAGACGCTAACGTGAAAGTACCACAGTTAAAGATAGTTGATGAATACTTCTACATTTATCGCGTATCGTAGGTGTATCCTTAGTCAAACAGAAACCAAGGAAACGCGACCAACGCCGAGCAAAAAAGCCGATAATCCGAAATAAAAACGGTAAATCCAAACCATCCCTTGAACCTCATTATTCTCATGAAAGCATTATTTTAAGTGATCTTTATTAACTAATCATTTACTTTTTTCTTTCCTCATATTCAATTTTATTTTGGAGCTTCCTAGTTCATCTAAAATCCTCAATAATCCTCTTTGTTACCATCTCCCATTGGAACCTCCGACATGCATAACGTTAAGTCTCTGTTCCTACTTTATTGTCTTAATCTCGTAAATTAGAAGATTCTTCGATGATTCTGGTTAAGCTAAAGTTGCAAATTTGAAATAGACGACTTTCAGTATCTACACCACTCAACTACACAATAGAAAGTTCGCTAAAATCACCGTTGCTGCTAAAGACCCAGAAAGTTTGAAGAAAGGAGAAAGCAGATTGAGAATAACTTTACGAGACGTAAAATCGCTTAAAACATTGCCACCGAATCATTGTACCATCTGTTTTGATGTAGGTCACAGAAGAGAAAACTGTCAGAGTTGTGCGGTATGCTGTTCGCCACTATACCTGTCCTCAAATTGCAGATTCCTTGCAGATAAACTCACTCCTCAAGAACCAAAGATACGAGTCACCGGTGAAGCTGTCACAAATGAGAAACCGACGAAGAGATGGTGTAGAGAAACTTGGTGAAAAATTTAGGCCCAGTCGGTCCTTAAGACGATCTAAAGCAAACTGTTTCTATTGTAACCGATGGAATAGACATCAAGTATGGTTTCCCGCAAATAGTATTTTCATCCGGTTTCTTCGTTAGAGCTATTGGTATTCAAACACTTTACTTTGTTTAAATACTCTCATCAGACCTAAGGTACACTGAAGCTTCAATAAGTATACACACCAGCCAGTTGAGAGCCAACACAGCAATCCCATTCTCAGAAGCAAGAAGTCGCTTGATAGAAATCATGCAATCAAGAAGAATCATTATTGTGGGAGACGCTCAAGAATTAACAACAAGACTCCATCTTGAATTCACAGACCTCGTCCAATACGATATCGAAATGGTAAAGCGAGTTCAAATAAAGTCTTTATATATTAAAACTTTTGCTTTTCTTTAATTTGCCTTCAACTGGTGGCCATTATGAGGGTCAAACTCATCACCTTCGCGTTATCAGCGATGATCAAGCAAGATCAGGTATGAATAACAGCGTAACAGAATATCAGGTTACGGCAGGAACAGTGGGGACTAAGCCCTCATAATGGTCACCAGTTGAAGTTAAGTTAAAAAGAACCAAGAGGTTTATAATAAAAAGACTTTATTTAAGTCTTCGCTGACTCAAGGAAATTATGACTGTGTGTTTTGTTACGATTCGCAACTTCATTTATATATTGAATTTTATCTCTAGTTATATCTATTATCAATAATTAGATCTATTATCCAAGATTTACTTCTTAAGAGGGTTAATGTTCTGTTTTCTAGAAGATTCTAGATATTACACTATTTTATATAATTTTATCTATTGTCATAATTGTTTTATTCATAACATTTATTGTTTTACATAACTTTCAATTAGCAAGATCCGGAATCAATTCGTAAAATATTCTTATGATTATTCATTTAGAAGCTATTTGTTATAAGCTTCTAATGAATAAGAGAAATTTTCTCACCTTAGTTGTGTTCAATTAATTATTTTCTAAATAATCTTTAAATCAACTTATAAACGTAATAAGTATTATAATTTTCACCAACTTTGCACTGTTTAATAGATCAGTCCAGCAAATGCACCTTTTTTCAAACAAAGATTTTCTTGGTCACATCATAAGTGAGAAAGGACAAGAACCTGATCCAGAAAAGATTAGAGCCGTAAAACAATTTCCTATTCCAACAACTTTGAGAGATGTAAGATCTTTTGTCGCTCTTTGCTCCTAATACCGCAAATTCATTAAAGATTTCGCTAAAATCACACAACCATTAACTCACCTTACCAAGCAAGATGTAGCTTTTGTTTGGGCTAAGGAACAAAATGATACCTTTGAAAACTTGAAAAACCTACTGTGCACAGCACCAGTCCTAGCTCACTACAATTACCAACTTGAAACTCAACTGAGAACCGATGCTTCAGATGTTGGACTGGGCGCAATTCTATTACAGAAAGACGAAGCTAAATGGAAACCAGTAGCCTTTGCCAGTCGAAAAATACGAGGAGCAGAATTGAACTATCCTATTTCTGACAGAGAATGCTTGGCAATCATTGATGCGATTGAAAAGTTCAGGCACTACCTTGAAGGTATACATTTCGAGATAGTGGCCGACCACTGTGCTTTGTGTTTCCTTAATAAAAAGGCAAAACTACCACCTAGACTAATGCGTTATGCATTGACTCTACAGTCTTTTGATTTCACCATTTCTTATAAATCTGGAAAAATACATGCAGACGCTGATTGCTTGAGCAGATATCCAACTATTGACACAGAGTTCAATCGAATTGACGAGGACGACATTGAACAAGGCGATGATATATTCACGAATTAATTTCGAAAGAAGAAGAAGAACGTGGAGAGTTAAGAGCTGAACAACGTAGTGATCCGTTCGTTCAATTGAAAATTCACCAATTGGAGGGTAATATACAAGGTAAGGGTAAACCAACAAAACAAGATTACGAGACGGTGTCTTGGAAAGAAAGGTAATAACTGAGTTTGGATAGACTTGTGTCCCAGTATTACCAGAAAATTTGGAAACTAAAATTCTCGAATCTTATCATAATGATCCGATTTCTGGACATTCAGGGCTACTTCAAACATACAAGAAAATTCAACCCAAATATTACTGGCCAAAAAAGAAGAAAGACATACTTAAATTCGTCAAAAATTTCAACAGCTGCCAGATGAACAAACAAGGTTTAGGAAAAACCAATCCACCACCTAACCCGATAAGAGTAGAAGCACCGTTCGAGAAGCTTGGAATTGACATTCTAGGTCCTCTTCCAAAGTCTTCTGGAAAAGAATACATCATTGTGGCCACTGATTACTTTACTCGGGGGGTAGAGCTCAGGGCCCTTGGGAAAAAGAACGCCAATAACACTGCGAAATTTCTGACTGAACAGATATTAAGAGCAGACACGGTTGTCCAAAAACTATTTTAAGTGATCATTTATTCATTTTATTTCATCTCTGAAACGGTGCAACAAGCGAGTCGTTTCATGAACTCTAAATGGCAGTTTTCAACGCCTTATCACCCACAAACTAATGGTTTAACTGAAAGAGTCAACAGAACCATATGTCAAATGTTAATGCACTATTGTCAGGACGAAAATCATGCAAAATGGGCTGAAGTTCTACCTTTTATAAATTTAGCTTATAATACAAGCCCAAACACAAGCACGAAGTTATCCCCATTTTACCTACTTTATGGCAGACAACCAAATTTTACCTATTGACGTAAAATTAGAATCAAAAGAAAAGGAGACTTCATTACCAGAATACTGTCAATTTATCGAACAAGAGTGGGTGCTGGTAAAAGAACAAGCCGCTATTTGTTCAGAGGAAGCAAAACAACAGCAGAAACAAATTCACGACAACAAGAAGAAAATCAGAACCTTCAATATAGGAGACTTAATCCTACGAGAAAAATACATAAGGTCAAATAAACTAGATTCAAAGTACGAACGACCTTATGAAATCACTGATAAAATTCATGAAACAACCTATTACATTAAGAAGGATGACTTGGAACCATTTCGAGTGCACGGTTCACAAATCAAACCTTACATTCAAGAAAATTCAACCGAAAAAGTAGTGGATAAAAAGGAAAGCAAACTAATCCAATCTAAACACAAGGTGATACGGACAAGGAGAAACAGAGTTTCGCTAATATCTTTAGCATTACTGTACTTCCTTGCCTTGTTTTGTGGGGATGAATACGGAGCACCTTTAGTATGGCGAGCAGCTGACAATAAATTTTTGGAAGGAAGAAGACTAGTAAATTATACGATAATGCTAGTATACCCATGTAACCCAAGACAGTCAGCTATTTACACCATGTTTGATATGGCAAAAGCTTCGTGGGTTAATTAGACAACCTGTAATTGGGAGTGAATTAAAAACCAAGGGCAAAACATAGGATCCGTAGAGACTGCCCAGGGTTGCAAATATCTTTTCTCACAAAGTGAAACTTGTAAATCCCGAGTTTCAGAATGCGTGAAATTTACGACAAACGTCGAAATATTAGCAGAAATAAACCAGAGGTGTCAGTACTATCTAAGAGAAGGATGGCTTAAGATAATACAAGAATGCATGAAGGTGTCTAAACGTTCGAGACGTGGGTTGCCAGCTGCTGCGTACTTCTTCTACTCACTATTTATGTTTGGTGCAGGTGCCGTGACAACTACAGTCTTGTCTAGCTCGAAACCACAATCAAGCTCCGAAATAATGCATGAATTTATGAATGTATCTACCAAAGTATTAGCTGTACATCAGGACAATTTTTACACCCTTGCTCGGCAGATTAAACAATTACAAATGAGCATCGAGGAATTGAAAAACATCTTACCGATGACAGCATTTATGGCGGGCACTGTCACTTATAATTTGCACCGTATGCAAGAAATCATGGCAGAAACAGCCACCAGTGCTTTAAATACCGGTAAAATACCCTATTCGGCAATAAATTTCTTCAAGATTAAATTACCATGTGGAAGTAAATGCCCACTTGACTCCATGTCGAAAGCAAGTTGTTCAGCTCAAAATAAGAATGATGAAAACTTCCTGTCATTTTTGATGTTGATGTAATAGCGGAAGAAATCGTTGTGCAAAAAGCGGATCCCTTCATACTCATTGAGGAGAGAAATGGTACTGAAATATGTTCAAAGACATACAATGGTCCCGAATATGTCATAATCAACAAAACATCAACTGAACTCTGTGAAATCTCAAGAGAGGAATTGAATCAACCAAAGCTATTATTTGCTGGTAGACGCTGTAAAAAACCTCTTCACTTTGGTGAATGGAAGTTATCTAACTGTTTAGAGACTAACAAGTCAACGACGACTTCTACATCTATTATATGGGACATAATTTGACAATTTTTAACTTAACAAAACCTTGCTCAAATAGAATCTTGAAAATCTGCAGATCACTTCCCGAAATTGATGGTAGTCCTTACACTGTTTCTAAAATAGTCGAATTGGAAACCAAGCCAATAACTACCTGGTCTAACTTAATCAATTGGAAAGTCATGCCCTACGATCCAGAAACGATCCATGTACGATCCATGTAGATTTAGAACCAGCACCAATTGAGCTTCTAAAGGACATACTAAAAGAAAGTGGAAAAGCCGTCTCTGCTAAACCGTGGTATCAACGTATAGTAGACGACTTGATCAATATTGGAATCGCAACTATTGCAATTTGTGTTGTCATTCTCATATTCTTTAAATTAATCGAGTGTAGTTACTATCTAATAAGAAGACCTGCAGTCTCTTTAACTGTGAACAAAGAAGATTCTGACCTCCCGCATGACCCGTTCACCAGATATGCGATACCAAATAATCAATATCGTCAGATTCCCTTAACATCATCATATTATTACCATTATTTTCTTTTCAGTATGGACAGTAGGACAGTTTATTGAATCATGAATAGACTTGCCAATGAACATATTATTTCCCTGTGGTCTCTTGAAAAGCATCTAACGAGAGAAGTACAAGAAAAGATCAAAAGAGAATTAGCGTTTTGCAGAATTATAATTGACCTGTGCACCACCAGAGAGTTAGCTTTTAGAGCCAAAGCTAGAAGTAATCGTACTCTTGAGAGAGAATATTTAGGAAAAACCATATATTTTTACGAATGCCTCATCGATTACACAGACCTTCATAGAGAAGCCGGACTTCCCTACTTTCCCCTTGACATGCTTTCCGAATTTAACAACGCTGAAAACATTGATCCATGTACAACCGTCCATACTTAATCCTTCTAAATTTATTTTCAAAATGAAACCAGCCTATAAACCCGACGAAGCCATCATTGACCAACCATATTTATATAATATAGCACCCGATAGACCGCCAGTTTGGCTAATTTTGAGACGAGTTAAACATTTCGTTATCCTCGTCCAGTATTTGAAAGCACTTTTCTTTGATAATGGGTATCCCAAGAAATCAGAATTCAAGGGAACCTATTTCACCATTCAATCCACACAATTGAATGATCGAAAATTTGCACGAGTCACTATTCGCTCACATAATCATAAAAGGCTACATTTATAAATTTATAGTAGAGTTAGGTAATGTTCGCAATAAGCAAATAAAGAAAAAACTTCGTGATATTTGCTTTAGCGAATCGCACAAACGCTCCGCATGCACTAATTGTATAGCCTGTATGGAATCAGACCATCAAATCGTTACATGTCTTTTCCTTGGTCGATCACAGCCACACGCTGTTAAACCGGACAAGAAATCCAATGAAGGTAGACGAAAAAGGCAACAGAAAGAGAAAGCTCAATTACGACAACTTATTAATAAATCTGACAATCCGAATAAACGTCTTGGCGAGTACAAGTATTCTGGTTTGAACGACTTGTTAAGACTCTGACCAGAAGATAATAAGATGAAAGCTTTGTCTCTATATGTTTTGTTCATATATCCTTCATGTACTCCTAAAAGTTTGGCAATCGCAGGACATAGCAAGAGTAGGATAGCAGGAGCTACAGGGATTTACTCTACTCGAGTTAAACCTACAGAGCCTTCAACAACTAAAGTAGAGGGAACAAAACCCTTGTGTGATATTAAGAGAGACGTCCTGCATCTCTGTAAAGATATGCGATTGCTGACCTTTGATGGAAATAACGAAACCATTGTAAGCCTTCTGATTACTCCCCTTGAATTAACTGCAAACAATATCGAACATGTCAATGTCAAGCTGTTGTTTGAGAACGTCCCTTTATAGAAATTGATCAGGTTTTACTTGCCTGAAGCGCTTGGACTGAAAAGAGAAGTATCAGCGGAAATAAATGAGGTAGACCCTGATTTGGCTGCCAGATATGTAATCCGTTTATACAGAAAGTATTATCAAATACTTGAGAAGTATAAGAAGGTGCCTACAGGTGAAGAAGTCAGATTCCTCCAACTCAATAATCAAAATATTAAGGATTGGATAAAAAACCAGGGACTGTTCCGATTAGCGGCCGGCATGTGTAATAAATAAATCGATAAATTGATTAATAATGGTGAATACCAAATCAGTTCTGTATGCTCCAGTAATAATCAAATTGGACAGTTGATTTAATGCCTTAATGGATAATGCTTTATCTAGTAATTAGTAAATTCGCGGTAATTTCGCTTTTTAGTTCATCAATGATATTTATAGACTTTTAAGCAAATGTTGCTGAGATTACTCTTTTTCAATGACCGCCGTTGAGGGTAGAGAACTTTTCTCCACGGTTTCAACATCGTTTTAATTGACAAATAGATTAGAACTATGGAATTGTGATCAACTTTCTGTGCTTATATTATCAAGAGACAAATGAAAACATTTTACCAACAAAACCAGTTGAATACAGCGAACGCAAGAGTTATTATTGATACAATGTGCCATTTTTCGTACTGAATTCGATCTCTTTAATACAAAAATCCTGTACCTGATTTGAAGAGATTTTTGGTTTAAGTTTCGAATGCTTTGTATGCCCGAAAAGTTCATTAGCAAAATTATCAAATCTCAACGATGACGAAAAGAAAGTATTTCGTGAATCAACTGTTAATTAACAAAATTGTAATTGCTTATGTTTCAACTCGTATGTAAAAGTGATGCCTACAATATACACTCAGTAATGAATTACTTACTCTTTTAGAAGAAAGAATTAACCTGATCCGATCGTGAATTTTTAAAGAAGAACAGCCCAATTCTTATCGCCACTGATTATTCTGACGCATTCGGTACTAGGGTTTTGATTGAAAATGCAGGTAAACACAATTATGTTGATGGTCCATTACGATTAGTTCCTTGAAAGTATTGTGCACTTCATGAATATTTATTGCAGTCTGTTCGTTCACTCAATTTCTACCAAATTTCAAGAATCTTTGCCCACTATGCACAAATTATCATTTGAAACTTGAGTCATTTTAAATTCTTATGGTCAAAATTTGAAAAAATATTCGATCAAAGGTCTAAATCTATATTAATTGAATCTCGTTCTTCCTCTGATCGTTCGATTCCTTTATAGTATCGGGTTCAAAGATGTTTGATTCTCGGCTAGCGGAATTTCCATTACTCTAGATTTTACATCAACTCTGGCTGCTGTAAAAATAGCAGTTATTACTATGCTGTCATTCATAGTTCCATCTTCATAAAAGATAACATAAAACGATTTCATACATTCAATCATGCTTTACATGCCCGCTCATCGTAATTTACAAATAAGCTTTACGTAAAATTCAAGATAATTATGCTTAGTTAATGATTCATCCTTTATTTTCATGAGCAAAATGGTTTTACCAGATAATGTTTTTATTTCGCAAACTATACAATTATCCTATTTGATTGAAACATGGTTTAATTTAATCAAAAGTAAGCTTATTTAGCATAAGGATCAGCAATTAACATGCCAGAGTCTGAAACAACAATCGAACCAGTCATGTTTCTTGCAGCATCAGATGCGAGGAAAGCTATTGTATTGGCAATATCTAGTGGTTCAGCAAGTCGTTGCATTGGCTGCATTTCAGCTAAACGTGCCCTAAAAGCGTCCGGGTCTGGGCGATCTCGGGCAAAGCTTGTTCGAGTTCCTCCTGGACTAACTGTATTCACTCGAACATGAGGAGCCAGTTTACCAGCCATACACTTTGTAAACATATCCAGTGCAGCTTTTGACATACAATAAGACCAAGTTGCTGGAAACTGTGAATGAAACAAAAAATGAAATAAAGACAATTAGTTTGCTAGTACAACCATGTTATCAATACTCACTGGTTTTATTCCAGCAGTGCTTGAAACATTAACAATAGATCCATTGGTTTCCTTTAGATGTGGTGCAGCTAATTCAGTAAGACGAACTACAGCCCGAACATTAACCTGCTGTACTCGATCATAATCAGCCATAGCATCTGGTTCACCGAATCCTTTGTGTGCAGGAATAGCAGCATTGTTGACTAAAATGTCCAAAGTTTTGTAAGCAGAAATGGTTTCTTCGAAGGTTCGAACCACATCTTCCTCTCTAATAAAATCAGCCTTAATAACAACAGGCTTGTAATGTCGAGGTGACTTCGTTTCACATTCAGCAGCAACCCTATCCAGTTTACTTTGATCACGTCCAACTATGGCCACTTTAGCACCCAAAGATGAGAAGAGTATAGCTGTTGCAGCTCCGATACCGTCACTTGAACCAGTGATTAAAGCAACTTTATTAACCAAATTGATCATTTTGTAAACTGTTTATTCACTTAACTTACAACTTGTTAGTTTTTTCAATGAAATTTATGTGCAGCACTAGTTATTCATTGAATAACAAAAAAAACTTGCTCAAGCTTAAATAACAAGCTGCAAATAGATTAATTCAGTAACAGTATCTACTTTCAGTATCAACTCTGGGATTCCCGGATGAATACTGATTAATTATATGAAAGGGAAAATGTATATTGTACATAATCTTCACTTGCAAATAATCGGAACGCTCCCTTAGGTTTCCTTTCTTGTAATAATAAACTAAATATAGCAAACCCTTTATTTATCAACATGCTCACTCAAACTGTGAGCTGAAAGATTGAAACATAAACACTGAAACATTTTATCAACTCATCAGTCAAGGATACTAAGTTCAAGTATATCGTATGTGACTGATTGTGAAGTGAAAAATTCAATCTAACTAGTGCCTCAATGTGCCTTATCCGGTAATTGATAAAATGACTTGAACATTTCATCGATTTCTTGGAAACGATAATTTTAACAAGTTCATATTTTATTATAAGCATGAACCCGAAAACTTATCTTTTTATGCACCACTTTTATGGATAGAAAATCAAACCAATTGATATTTTAAGACAATGAGTGGTCGCATGTTGTTATTCAAAAAAAACTGATACTTCAACAGATTTACAGTCACAGTTTAAGGGTCAAAGACAATGAGATGAAAGGTAAAAATCAATCAGTTAGGATTCGGGAAAAGAACCAACAAATGAGAGAGATTTTGACAGTGAGTTGAAGGGTGAGGTTCGCTGAAGCAAGCAAAGGTCGGAAAGAAAGAGTGAAGGTGAGGTGAATAGTGTACCCATTTGTGTAATCGAAAGATTTGTATGTTCGAAACTTTTGATATTACTTCACAATTCAAACTGGAATTACATTTTGCCAAGAGCTAGATTTTATTCCATTTTTAAGTTTTGATATAAAATTTTTATTAAAATTTTTGAGTCTCGAATGTGTATTGCATTTATCACAGTCAGTGGAAAGAAACTTGCGATCAGTCATGATGTTGTCGATGAAAACAATATGACTGGCTTCAAGAAAATGGAGGGAAAAATTGGCCCACCACAATGAAAATCAATTTATTATCGATTTATTGATTAATTGTGACTCTTGCTGCTATTTCATTATACAATAATAACTAAAATTAACAGGTTGTATTATTATTTATCGAGCAATATGTTGAAGGGTCACACAAATAATGAATTGAACATTGAAAATGGCTTTTGATTGTTTCCAAATGTTGAACTGAGGGAAATTGTTACATGAACAAGAGGAAGCTGGTCCATGTTGTTGGTGTTGATAAAGATGATGAAGGTGAAGATGAGAAGGGGATTGAAAAAGTAAACTTTTCATGCAATTGTTAAAAGTTAGAGGCTACATCGTCTAAAGTGACCAAACACATTTACTGTACTTGATGCTTAGCGCTTAAAATTTACAAGGTTTTTTCTTCTTCTTGACTTACTAACAAAATATCACAATAGAAGACGATGAATATGATGATAAAAGAAGACGAAATGTTCAATATGCTATCAACAATAATAACAATGAACAATAATAGTAAAAAGGGAAACTTAACAACTTTTTGACTTCAATCATTCACGAAAAATAATAAAGATCGTCTTCTTGAGGGATCTTCTTTTATCATCTTCCTTTACAATCATCCTTATAATCAAAATGACTATTCATTTGATTCGACCATCCGATGGTCACTACAACCAATTTTTATGATTGACTTTCGATTCGTGAAAATCATTTCAAGGGTTTTTTCTTTTCTTTTACTTGAAGTTTCTTAAACTTGTGATAATAATTGCTATAAAGTGATCAAACTCTGCATTTATCAACATGTACCAACTGTACATGAACTGAAAGAATGAAACATGAACACTGGAACATTTTATCAGAGCCAAGGATACCAAGTGCATTGAAAAATGTTAAGTGGCTGATTGTTGTGAAGTAATGAAATTCAATCTGACAAGTGGCTCGATATGCTTCCTCTGGTAGATGGTAGAGTAACATAAACAGAGTAAACATTTTATCGATGTTTTCATGGATAACTTTGATTCGACTCTAGAAATAATTGGAAATCGAAAGTTGTAACAAGTTCATATTTTATAATGAGCATGAACCCGAAAACCCACCTTTTTACTTGTCATGGGCGTAAAATGGACCCAACTGCTATTTAAAGACGAATTTTTACCACAAATTGTTATTCAAAAGGTAAACTAATATTCATTACATTCCCTCTTTTTATATCAACTATTTAGTATTAATTCACCCGCAGTCAATTTTACATTATGATCAATTTGGACAATAAAGTTGCTTTAGTCACTGGTTCAAGTGATGGGATTGGAGCTGCAACAGCTGTACTCTTCTCATCTTTGGGTGCTAAAGTATCCATAGTTGGACGTAATCAAAGTAAACTGGATAAAGTTGCTGCTGAGTGTCAATCCAAGTCGCCTCATCACTACAAGCCTCTTGTAATAAAAGCTGACTTCACAAGAGATGAAGATGTTGTTCGAGCTTTTAATGAGACGATTTCTGCCTACAATCGATTGGATATTCTGGTGAACAATGCTGGTATTGCTGCTAATAAAGAGTTTGGTGATCCTGGTTACCTTGAAGATTATGATCAAATAATGCATGTAAATGTTCGAGCTGTTGTGCAACTAACTGAATTAGCTACATCTAGTTTAGCGGAGTCTAAAGGTGCTATTGTCAACGTTTCCAGTGCTGGTAGTTTGATCGCGGTAAGTCTTTATGCTTTTTCTCAAGTTTGTTTAAAAAAGTGAAGATTTTCGGCAAGTAGATTCGAATGATTACGTCTTTATTCTTGCCAACATTGAACAAAGTAGTTTTTACCATGAATTTGAAGCTACTTTATGCAGAAGCTCTCTTAATAAAGTTTTCAATGATCTATTAAAATATTACATAATTTGTATAATATCTAATATATTATCCATTCTGCACAGAATCCCAACGCTTTTTGGGCTTATGGTATGTCCAAAGCTGCACTCGATATGTTCACCAAGTCAATGGCTGGCAAATTGGCACCTAATATCAGAGTAAATTCAGTCAATCCTGGAATAGTGCGGACCAGTTTCCTTCGTGCAACACCCGACCCAACAGCTATTCAGGATTACCTAGCAAAAATGCAGCCATTGAAACGAGTCGCTGATCCAGAAGATATCGCCCAACTCATTGCTTTCCTCGCATCTGATGCTTCACGAAACATGACTGGTTCAATCGTCGTTTCCGACTCTGGATATCTCGTTGTTGATCCTTACAATATAAAAACAGAGTAAATCAAATGTAATAATACTTTTGTATCTTCTCAGTTAAAAATTACCAGAAATGTCAACAATTATCTGCTTAAATATTAAATAAAATACATTATTGATCGTTTAAATTGTGATTTTTATTCTAAACCGAGAATTTATGAAAATGCTTTTTCCCTCAAACGTATTGAACATGATTTACACAGAAATCTGAGTTCTTTGAATTTCAACCTATTTGCAACTTTTCTAGTCACATCATACCATGCAATTTGTTTCAGAACCCTTTTCGTTAGGCACAATTTGTACATGTGAATTTGCATTTGCTTTTGTATCAAGTTTGTTTTATTGTATGGTTTATCCAAGCTAATTAGTTGTGATTATAAATAAGTGGGTTAAATACAGAATTCAATCAACATGAAGAGTGATTTTGTTGAATAGGAATTAAAGGTTGAACTTATTAAGAGCTACGATTGCTCATTAAGTGCAATATTTACTCGTCGTACTCACGGCAAATTGAATAAAATGTAAAGACATAAGTTAACTTGTAACTAAACCGGTCGAATCAACGTTTTTGCAGCATTGCAAGCAAACTAGAGAGATCGTAAAACCATCGTAGAAAATGCATACAGACAATTTTCTCAGAATAATTGCTTTTATTTTAGAAGTCATACAAAAATTCGATTTGATTATTTCTGATTTTCCCTCAATTCATGAATTAATTGAAACGTTTATTTTGCATAAGGATCAGCAACTAACATGCCAGTGTCTGAAAGAACAATTGAACCAGTCATGTTTCTCGCGGCATCAGATGCAAGGAAGGCAATTAAATTGGCAATATCTATTGGTTCGCCAATTCGTTTCAAAGGGACACTTTGAGCTACCATTGACAGAAAGGAATCTGGGTCGGGATGTGCCGAAAAGAAGTTTGTTCGAGTTCCTCCTGGGCTAACTGTATTAACTCGAACATGTGGAGCCAGTTTACCAGCCATACACTTTGTAAACATATCCAGTGCAGCTTTTGACATACAATAAGACCAACCTCTTGGGTTCTGCACAACAAGAAATAAAGAGACAAAATGTTAACAGGTTACTCTGGGTAGCCGTACTTTTAGTAAAATTGTTGCTAATACTCACTGGTCTTACGCCTGCAACACTTGAAACATTAACAATGGCTCCATTGGTTTCCTTCAAGTGTGGTGCAGCTAATTCAGTAAGACGAACAGCAGAACGGACATTAATCTGTTGAACTCGATCATAATCAGCCAATGCATCAGGTTCACCGAACCCTTTTTTTGAAGAAAGTCCACAATTGTTGACTAAAATGTCCAAAGTTTTGTAAGCAGAAAGGGTTTCTTCAAAGGTTCGAACAACATCTTCATCTCTAATAAAATCAGCCTTAATAACAACAGGCTTGTAGTGATGAGGTGACTTTGATTCACATTCAGCAGCAACTTTATCCAGTTTGGTTTGATCACGACCGACGATGGCTACTTTAGCACCTAAAGATGAAAAGAGTAAAGCGGTTGCAGCTCCAATCCCATCACTTGAACCAGTAATTAAAGCAACTTTATTATCCAAATTGATCATTTTGTAAACTTTTTATTAACTTGGTTTGGTTGATTCAATAATATTAATATGCAACAGTAACAGCTACTCAACTGTATAACAAGCAAAACTTGAACAAGTTTAAATAGCAAGCTGTTAACGTATGAATAAAGTAACAGTTGTCTATCAACTCTGGGATTCCCGGATTAATCTACTGATTAATTGTATGAAAAAGACTAATCCCATGAAAGGGAAAATGTAAATTGTACGAAAATTTTATTGTAAACAATTGCATTGGATGTAATAAAAGTGATCAAACTAAGGTTAATTTTACCTTATTTGCAAGAAATATATTCATTCACTACGCAACTATTAATAATTAACAATTTTATTAATAATTTATCCCATAATCCTCATAATAAAATAATCCTCAAGTTTTTCAATCTGAAATAGCATCTATTGTTGTACTAGGATTTATCAACAGTCAATATCGCATTGTAAACTGGAAGGGAACATTTTATCACAGCACTAGACAAGGATGCTTAGTGCACTACAAAGTTAGTAAAGTAGTGGCATATTAGTTAATATGCCACTAAGTGCCTCAACTTAATGAGAATTCTAGTGATATTTCAATTAGTACCTTTGATTTCTGCAGAAGTGATGGTAAAGCGTAAGTTATAGCAAGTCCATATTTCTTCAATAGCATAAGCTACAAAACTAAACTTAAAATTAAACTTCAACAATCGGTCTACAAAAATAACAAGTAAAATTTTTGTTACATAAATTTTTGCTTGTTATTCAAATGAATAACTGCTACTGTTGTGCATTAATTTCATTGAATAAACAGACAAGTAGCCCTAATCATTCGTTCAAGTGATTGAATCGGAAAAGCAAGAGCTTCACACTTTTCATCTTCATCTTTAGGCGCTAAAGTAGCCATAGTTGGACTAACACTCAACGAGGCACTCAATCAAGGAGAGTAAAAAAGATCCTTAGCATGATAAAAGCATCGAAGAGATTTGTTGAATATATTAATAAAAATGCATTTACATCGATTTCACTCAGGCAAGCCTGCAATTCACCGAAATCTGGATCTGCAAGTGAAACTCAGAGTGAATATGAAGTCACTTTTGAGAATCCTAGATAAAGTAAGATAATCTGTATTGCTGTTAAGCCTAAACAGGCTTGATATTAAGGAGTTAAGAAGTTGAATAAAATATCCGAGAGAGTCTGAAGGAATTGAAATTTAAAGTTTATTAAAACGATTAAAAGTACTTTGCACTAGAAATTTTTTCACAATTCAATGAATGAAAATGACTTGAATTGAATGTATACAAATAAAACGACTTAGGTTTTCAACAACGTTTTAGATAATTTTTCAAAGAAAAACAGTTTTTATTTCGAAAATTATTTTGCATAAGGGTCAGTAACTAAAAAACCAGAGTCTGAAACGACAATTGAACCAGTCATGTTTCTTGCGGCTTCGGATGCGAGGAAAGCAATCACATTGGCAATATCTATTGGCTCAGCGATTCGTCTCAAAGGTTGCTTTTGAGCTAAGACTGGTAAGAAGGCCTCCACACCAGGTCGATGTCGTCCGAAGCTTGTACGAGTTGCCTCCTGGATTAACTGAATTTACTCGAACATAAGGAGCCAGTTTACCTGCCATACACTTTGTAAACATATCCACGGAAGCTTTTGACATACAATAAGACCAAGAATCTTCAAACTGTAAATGAAACAAAAAACGATATTAAGACATTCAGTTTGCTTGTAAAACCAAGTTATTAATACTCACTGATCTTAATCCTGCAACACTTGAAACATTGACAATAGATCCATTGGTTTCTTTCAAGTGTGGAGAAGCCAATTCAGTAAGACGAACAGTAGAACGAACATTAATCTGCTGAACTTGATCATAATCAGCCAATGCCTCAGGTTCACCGAACCCTTTTTTTGAAGAAAGTCCACAATTGTTGACTAAAATGTCCAAAGTTTTATAAACAGAAATGGTTTCTTCAAAGGTTCGAACAACATCTTCATCTCTAATAAAATCAGCCTTAACGACAACTGGCTTGTAGTGATGGAAGGGTAAATGTAGTCGGTTCATAATTGCTATTCACAAAACCATATTAATCAATCAGTAATAGTTTTGCCAATTGTATCAGATATGCAAGAATGTATTTATTCAAGTATTAACGTATTAATATTTGCCATGTTTTAATTAATCCCATAATTCAGTAAAATTTTTGAATCCCAAACAGCATATATTAGTGCCCTTGAAATTCAATATCGAGCTGTAAACTGAAAGGGAACATTTTATCACAGCACTAAAAGAGGATGCTTAGTGCATTGCAAAACAGTAAATAAATGGTTTTACATTATGATCAATTTGCACAATAAAGTAGCTTTAGTCACTGGTTCAAGTGATGGGATTGGAGCTGCAACAGCTTTACTCTTTTCATCTTTGGGCGCTAAAGTGGTCATAGTTGGACGTAATCAAAGTAAACTGGATAAAGTTGCTGCTGAGTGTCAATCCAAGTCACCTCATCACTACAAGCCTCTTGTAATAAAAGCTGACTTCACAAGAGATGAAGATGTTGTTCGAGCTTTTAATGAGACGATTTCTGCCTACAATCGATTGGATATTCTGGTGAACAATGCTGGTATTGCTGCTAATAAAGAGTTTGGTGATCCTGGTTACCTTGAAGATTATGATCAAATAATGCATGTAAATGTTCGAGCTGTTGTGTGATTAACTGAATTAGCTACAACTAGTTTAGCTGAGTCTAAAGGGGCTATAATCAACGTCTCCAGTGCTGGAGCTTTGATCGCGGTAAGTCTTTATGCTAAACAGTGAAGATTAGAGTAAAATAGATTCGAATCAATTCTATTTCTACTTCTATTTTAGTAAGTTTTATATTAAAGTAAGTAGTAATAAAGATACACAAGATACCCCATTATTCAGCTTGTCAATTATTGATCTCTGATTGATTATCGATCATTGCAAAGGAAGTAATCATTGAATATGCATCAAAACAACTATATGAATATTAATAATTTAATTCCAACTTTTGACCTGTTGAATTTGATTGACATTGGATCTCTATCCACGTTTTTGACACAATTGTGTCTTTTTAACCCTTTAAAGCTTATTTTATTTATATTTATGATTTAAGGATTTGCATACATATTTATACATCCTGGTATCCTAGTTCAATCAATCACAACCAAAAATAACTTAAAGCAATTAATTTATGGAAATTTTAGTGCCAAAGAAAAGTATAAAATGCGGAAGGATAGGGTAAATTTTTTCTTTGCAGCCACAAATGATTTGTCCATCGATTGTACAACATTGCTTTTAAAAGTGTTCATCTTTAACTACTTAGTTTTCTCAGTTTTTCGTCCATCGATTGTACAACACTGCTTATCTTTTAACTACTTAGTTTTCTTCCTTTTTTGTCCAACAATTCAACAACATTGCTTTTAAAAAGCCTTGATCCTTTAACTATTCAGTTGTATCAGTTTATCGTCATCAATTGAGCAACATTGCTTTTTAAAAGTGTTCATCTTCTACTTACTAAGTTTTCTCAGTTTTTGTGTTTAATATCTAACGAAGGTGAGTTTTTGTGTGTGACAATTGGAAAAACCATCTCCATTAAGCCATTTTTTATCTTTTAACCAGCTTATTACTACCACCTCGGATTATTGTTGCGAATTGGATACTATCATTCTGAGATTCATTGGTATTGTCCCAAAATTGGCCTTGCAAAAACTTCGATATTTTTCTCAATCATTTTCAACATCAACAAATTAAAGTAAGTTAACATGTTTGATTGAATCTGCTTTTGATGATATTGAGGTGATAAAATGATGTGAGCTTTGTAGTCTCTATTTGTATATTCATTGTTTTTAGTCTTTTCCCGATTTCTCACCAACTAGTCATCCTAGATAAACAGATCTTGCTTACATATTTCGTTGAAGTATGCGTTCACCTCTTTGAGCAAGTCGTATAAACAGATAAATCCGTATTAAGAAGGTAATCATGTAAATGACTCAACTTTGATTTATCAGAAGTCAACACACCAAATATGTACATTTTTCAATCACGATTCTATCGAATTTCACTGCTTTTTCCAATGGATGACAATTTGTTTGCGTTTAGACTAAAAAACCAGAGTCTGAAACGACAATTGAACCAGTCATGTTTCTTGCGGCTTCGGATGCGAGGAAAGCAATCACATTGGCAATATCTATTGGCTCAGCGATTCGTCTCAAAGGTTGCTTTTGAGCTAAGACTGGTAAGAAGGCCTCCACACCAGGTCGATGTCGTCCGAAGCTTGTACGAGTTGCCTCCTGGATTAACTGAATTTACTCGAACATAAGGAGCCAGTTTACCTGCCATACACTTTGTAAACATATCCACGGAAGCTTTTGACATACAATAAGACCAAGAATCTTCAAACTGTAAATGAAACAAAAAACGATATTAAGACATTCAGTTTGCTTGTAAAACCAAGTTATTAATACTCACTGATCTTAATCCTGCAACACTTGAAACATTGACAATAGATCCATTGGTTTCTTTCAAGTGTGGAGAAGCCAATTCAGTAAGACGAACAGTAGAACGAACATTAATCTGCTGAACTTGATCATAATCAGCCAATGCCTCAGGTTCACCGAACCCTTTTTTTGAAGAAAGTCCACAATTGTTGACTAAAATGTCCAAAGTTTTATAAACAGAAATGGTTTCTTCAAAGGTTCGAACAACATCTTCATCTCTAATAAAATCAGCCTTAACGACAACTGGCTTGTAGTGATGGAAGGGTAAATGTAGTCGGTTCATAATTGCTATTCACAAAACCATATTAATCAATCAGTAATAGTTTTGCCAATTGTATCAGATATGCAAGAATGTATTTATTCAAGTATTAACGTATTAATATTTGCCATGTTTTAATTAATCCCATAATTCAGTAAAATTTTTGAATCCCAAACAGCATATATTAGTGCCCTTGAAATTCAATATCGAGCTGTAAACTGAAAGGGAACATTTTATCACAGCACTAAAAGAGGATGCTTAGTGCATTGCAAAACAGTAAATAAATGGTTTTACATTATGATCAATTTGCACAATAAAGTAGCTTTAGTCACTGGTTCAAGTGATGGGATTGGAGCTGCAACAGCTTTACTCTTTTCATCTTTGGGCGCTAAAGTGGTCATAGTTGGACGTAATCAAAGTAAACTGGATAAAGTTGCTGCTGAGTGTCAATCCAAGTCACCTCATCACTACAAGCCTCTTGTAATAAAAGCTGACTTCACAAGAGATGAAGATGTTGTTCGAGCTTTTAATGAGACGATTTCTGCCTACAATCGATTGGATATTCTGGTGAACAATGCTGGTATTGCTGCTAATAAAGAGTTTGGTGATCCTGGTTACCTTGAAGATTATGATCAAATAATGCATGTAAATGTTCGAGCTGTTGTGTGATTAACTGAATTAGCTACAACTAGTTTAGCTGAGTCTAAAGGGGCTATAATCAACGTCTCCAGTGCTGGAGCTTTGATCGCGGTAAGTCTTTATGCTAAACAGTGAAGATTAGAGTAAAATAGATTCGAATCAATTCTATTTCTACTTCTATTTTAGTAAGTTTTATATTAAAGTAAGTAGTAATAAAGATACACAAGATACCCCATTATTCAGCTTGTCAATTATTGATCTCTGATTGATTATCGATCATTGCAAAGGAAGTAATCATTGAATATGCATCAAAACAACTATATGAATATTAATAATTTAATTCCAACTTTTGACCTGTTGAATTTGATTGACATTGGATCTCTATCCACGTTTTTGACACAATTGTGTCTTTTTAACCCTTTAAAGCTTATTTTATTTATATTTATGATTTAAGGATTTGCATACATATTTATACATCCTGGTATCCTAGTTCAATCAATCACAACCAAAAATAACTTAAAGCAATTAATTTATGGAAATTTTAGTGCCAAAGAAAAGTATAAAATGCGGAAGGATAGGGTAAATTTTTTCTTTGCAGCCACAAATGATTTGTCCATCGATTGTACAACATTGCTTTTAAAAGTGTTCATCTTTAACTACTTAGTTTTCTCAGTTTTTCGTCCATCGATTGTACAACACTGCTTATCTTTTAACTACTTAGTTTTCTTCCTTTTTTGTCCAACAATTCAACAACATTGCTTTTAAAAAGCCTTGATCCTTTAACTATTCAGTTGTATCAGTTTATCGTCATCAATTGAGCAACATTGCTTTTTAAAAGTGTTCATCTTCTACTTACTAAGTTTTCTCAGTTTTTGTGTTTAATATCTAACGAAGGTGAGTTTTTGTGTGTGACAATTGGAAAAACCATCTCCATTAAGCCATTTTTTATCTTTTAACCAGCTTATTACTACCACCTCGGATTATTGTTGCGAATTGGATACTATCATTCTGAGATTCATTGGTATTGTCCCAAAATTGGCCTTGCAAAAACTTCGATATTTTTCTCAATCATTTTCAACATCAACAAATTAAAGTAAGTTAACATGTTTGATTGAATCTGCTTTTGATGATATTGAGGTGATAAAATGATGTGAGCTTTGTAGTCTCTATTTGTATATTCATTGTTTTTAGTCTTTTCCCGATTTCTCACCAACTAGTCATCCTAGATAAACAGATCTTGCTTACATATTTCGTTGAAGTATGCGTTCACCTCTTTGAGCAAGTCGTATAAACAGATAAATCCGTATTAAGAAGGTAATCATGTAAATGACTCAACTTTGATTTATCAGAAGTCAACACACCAAATATGTACATTTTTCAATCACGATTCTATCGAATTTCACTGCTTTTTCCAATGGATGACAATTTGTTTGCGTTTAGATAATGTATTAACTAATCAATGATCAGTTTTTACAATCATGAATATACTAGTACTTGAATTAGCATTTGCTCTCAAGTGATTCATAGAGATTTTTAGGATCAATCTTCATTGATATCTTACTCTTATTGTATTAAACTGACTCAAATTGACATATATAAGTTAACCATGGAAAATAGTATCGCTTATCTTATAAATTGTGGTTCAAATTGTGTTTGAAAGAAAGATTTAGTACCCTTGTTGCATGGAATGTCGCTACAATGAACTCAATAAAACCGTAAGCTATATCAAGGGGGACAGAAAAGGATGCTACTCTTATCAGCCTTGTAATTGCTGCTTTCATTTTAGCGACAATCATGAAACAGTTGAATGTAGTTCTTAACATCAATTAAATTATTCTAATGTTTAGTGTATTGGCTTTTGTGTCTGGAGTAACAAGTGTGTAACAATAGAGACTCAAGATTACCTTTTAGATCAACCTTATGATTGAGATTAGCTATCAAATGTGTACAACCTTTGATTTATCATAAGAATTACATTTGCGACCAACCTTTGTATTGAGATCTGTTTAGATTGACTTTAGGTATATGATTAAGTTTCATATTGATTTATTACTGAAATTACAATTAAGATCAACTATATGTTCAGAATAGCTACCAAATGGGGTTTAACTTTGATTTATCATACGAATTGCATTTGCAACCAACCTTAGAATCGTTTTAGATTGACTTTCAACAATAGATTAGGTTAGGCATTGTTTTAAATTAGGATAACCTACAGATTAACTTTATCATTGCGTGAAAATGCATAGAAAATCAATGGCATGTGATAAATGAGTTCTGAAAAAAGTATTTATAACTATTCTAGACCTATTATGGGTAGACCAACTTTCTCAGACCTCCGGTCTGAAGAAGTTGGCCATTGAAAAAAATTCGAAAAAATCACTCCTTCTATGGGAAAATCGAGTTTTAACCCTGCATTTTTTCAATTGCTCATAACTTTTTTATTACTCGCTTGATCTTTTCGCACTAAAGTGCGTTAGATTCCTCTGATCAAGATACACAACTTTTGTATTTATCAATTTTACCTAGCTTTTACCATTGAAAAGTTATCCTTTTGTGACAAATTTGACTATGATAAACTCGATTTTTTTTGGCTTATAACTTGAAAACAGTAAGAGATAAAGGTGTACTTCTTTGATAATAAATTATCAACTCAAAATTATCTTTCCATTTTTCAAGGTCACGCAGGTCTTTTTCAAGGTCAAATTTTTTTTTCCAAGTTTTACATAGCTTTTGTTGGACTGATTGTATGTAAGTGTCTAGAATCTGTAACTAGTGGCTTAAAGTGACTTTCAGATTATTATTGAGTTTGACCTTGAGTTTGACTTTGAGTTTGTCTTTGATTTTCGATTTTGGGATTAGAATTGAGTTTTGACTTAACATTAACTCGGAAAAAATTACATTTCTTACTCATTTTGTTCATTTTGTTTTTTGTTTTGTTTTAGAAATGTATCGAGTTACTGCTGGTTCATCTCCAACTTCCCTCAAATTTATCAGATGTTCAAATGTTGAGGTTCAGGCTGATGAAACAATGCAAACAAATGATGAATGTGCTATTGAATATGAGGAGCCGATTAACTTTGCTGACATCAAAATTTCAATCTTTGATTTTGTCAGTATTTTATCATTGATTCCTGAATGTCATGTGCATAGTATACTTGCTTGCATATCTTTAATCGATGATGAAAAGAATATTTTTGTATCTAGAAGATTATTCTTCAACATTTTATCTGAATTTCCAAGTTTAATTGTTGCGCCAATTCTATCTTATCTGCCTAACTGATTAAATTGCATTTATTTATTATTTTTATTTCGTTGTGATTCATTCTTTTCATTTCGCTATTATAGTAATGAAAATAATTGCTGGGAAAGTTCCTTTTGTAACACCTTCGGTTGGAAAGGGTCAAAGAATTCCTTCAAAAGATGATGCTTTTTGGAAACATCAATCAAAAATTACCTTTTCTGTTACCAGAATTCCGTCTAATGAATCTTGTGCTACCGAAAGCACAAACAATCAATGCAAAGCTTCAAAATATGTAAACTGTTTAAAAAAATTACATAAAAAACTTGAAATTAAAACCATTCATTGTAAATCCTGTACTAAAATCAGGAAAATAAAAGAAATCGATAGGAAAAAAATAATTAATACTGTTAAAAATCATACTCTAAATAAAACAAATTTATGTATCTTTAATAATGAAAACAAATGTCCGCGAGTGAAACAAATCACTGATTGGATTTTAAATTGTAAATTCAAAAGACTCAATATGAGCAAATGTAAAGAGCATTCATGTTTGATGAAAAAAATTAAATCAGACATCGAAGTTGAATCTAATTCAATTGATATAATTATGAAAAATTAATAAAATATATTTTACATTAATCAAAATTGTTTTTATTCATACAGTCAATATGCTGACTCCAAGCATTGAGAACTGGTCATGCCCTGAAGCTCTTCAAACTCTTAAAAAATTCATGAGAATGAAGTTTTTGGAAAACAGATTTGATTCTTTTTCCGGTTTCGATTTAAAGCGAAGTAAAGTTTATACAGCGGTATATGATGGCTTTTATCTATCGGATGATAAAGCTTTTTTCGTTTGCTTCTGCTGTGGCTTGCACATACCTACAACTTTAGCAGATTTAAACATTGTTGACCTTCATTGTACTTTCAGTTTAAACTGTGCTTACTTAAAACATGAAGAATTAGGATTGAAAGTTTGGTACGATGTTGCTTCTCGATTCGCCTATTATTGTGTACCAAGAAGGATAGAGTGCAACTACCAGCAAACTTTAATCAAAATCTTTCGATTGGAGAAACAAAGCACCAACACAATTGTCATAAGTGTCACATCCAAGCAGATGGTTAATCCAAATAAAGTCTACCAGCTATTTCAAATGAGAGTAAATCGAACTTTCTCTTTCCAACATTCAAAATACACGACTCTGGAAGCAAACACTCTTGTAGAATCAGGATTCTTCTACTGTGGGTTTGGCTACATTGTTCAATGTGCTTTCTGTGCATTGTCTTTTGATGGAAAGTTAAGATCGAATCCATCACTTATTCATAAACATCTTTACCCTGGTTGTCCATTTTTAACAGCAAGCAAATATGAAAACGACAGGAACAATTGTGTTTAGTTGAGCCGCGGAAAGTTTTATATTCTCCTTGTAACCATTTGGTGACATGCGTTGCATGCAATGAAAGGTTAAAACAGAAAAACATGTTATTATGTCCTGTTTGTCGCTCAGCAATTGTAATGAGGATTAATTGTATTTCACCTTAGGTATATTTCTAAGTCATCTGTTAAAATTATTTACCATTTATTCATTTTCTTTTTGCTCAGTTCCTAAAACCTAAATCTTTTCAATTTGATTCAAGCTTTAATGTATTTTTTTTTTCTTTTAATATCTTTTAATAGGAACAAAATGAGCAAGTATAATCTGAGAACCCGAAGGCCCAAACAGCTTATCAGAAGACGTGGTCCTTATTCCAAGAAGTTGATATGGATGATGGAGCATATGGATCATCCATGTGGGTTATTATATGGTCAGTCCAGAAAAACGTTCATCACATGGCTGGAAAAGTTACAAGACTGTCAACTCTTGGCTGATGGACTTCCTGCTTTGATGGCTGAGGTCAAAACTTATATAAAAAACATGAAGCAAAATCCATTTATCAATTTACAAGAGTATTGGTCATTAAGAATGGCC
The DNA here is from genome assembly GCF_039701765.1 of Tetranychus urticae. Lineage (NCBI taxonomy): Eukaryota > Metazoa > Arthropoda > Arachnida > Trombidiformes > Tetranychidae > Tetranychus > Tetranychus urticae. The sequence goes on along the minus strand of NC_142958.1, from coordinate 12,958,822 downwards.
TTGCTTGAATTTTATTTGTATGTTAAAGTAATTATGTAATGAAAAGATTTCTGTATTGTCTTCTTTTCTTCTTCTCTTCTTCTTCTTCCTTCTTTTCATTAAATATTATTTATTATTAATTTTTTTTCTCTCTATTTTTCACTCGGTCGATATGCGGTATGTATAAATGAGAATGATCATGAAGAAAGCTTCTCATTAGAAAACTTAACTCTGCAGACAACATGAGCAAAATAGTAAATAGTTCACTTCAAAAGTCAGATGAAGTTATATTATGGTTGGATGATGTTAAGTTCAGGATTCTCAACGCATCCTTCCTGCATCACTTGAATTCAAAATTTAGCAACAACAAGTTCACTAAAAGCTTGAAAGGTTCACTTATTGGACCAGCAAAAAGATCAGTTGGTAATAATTTCATTTTGAAAGGTAAGTTTTACACAATTTGATAGTGAAATTCTAAATTCTCTATCTTTTACAGCTAGAATTGACGAGAAGTATAGTGATATAATTTTATCTTTCTTCTCGACAAGTATTCTTGTTCACAACAACTTGAATATTGATGAGAAAATTGAACTTGCTTACGCACTCGATTTTTTCGGAATAAATTTCGATGAATACGCTTATAAATATGATTCGATTGACGTTTTAAGACAGCAGTTGTTTGATTATGCAGCGGAAACTACAACCAAGGAAATATTTTATATGATTGATTATCTTATTCCCGAAGTAAAAGATAATGAGTTTAACCTAATTTTCAAAATAATCACGCATATTTGATAAAAATAAACTGACACAAATTCAGAAGATCAATCATCGTGGAAGGTGGAGTCAATTTTCAAAGTGAGTCTTGATGAGTGAGTCAACTCCATCAGGAAAAAGTATAAAAACAGAGCGTTTCTGATATTTTAATCATTCACCTCTGAGTTGTATTTCAAAGTGATTTCAAACATGGACTCAAATGGAAGTAATTCTTCATCAAGCAACAAAAAAAATTTCAAGCGTGGATCCTTTACAGATGGTTTTGAACAGTTGTTAAGCGTCGAAGTGTCTCCTCAATTGTGGATTACTATCCAAAAATCTAAAACATCTCAAGGCAACATGTTTGTGGATATTCGGCGCAGAAAAGAAGGACAATGGAAAGGAAACAAGATATTGATACCAACGAAAGCAGGTCTGTTCCTCAAGTATGCTGAATATGAAAAATTCAAACAAAAATTGGAAATGGTTTTGGACAATATTGAGAAAAAGTTTGACTTTTCTCACTACAATGGACGGCGCATTTTTGGATCAGTCACACCAGAAGAAGGTCTACACGTTGAGCTCAAAACGGAATATAAAGAATCAAAGATGGAACTTTCTCGAGAGGAAATGATTAAATTGATTTCACATTCAGTTGCGGATGGTATTGCTTCAGCCATGTGTCAAGTTATTTATGAGTAATGAGTTTTTACTCATGATTGATTTATCAATCAAAATTATTTTTATCTTTATCTCATTATTACTTTATTTTTAACCCTTTATTTTTAAATCTACTTTACCATAATTATAATGTTGCAACCCTTCATTTTTATCTTTATATTATCATATTGCATTCTTAACAAAAATAAAAAATAAAAAAAGAGCTCTCAAAAACGCCTTGTTCTATCATTCAAATGTTATTGATAAGTGCGCATGACTTGAGAGAGCAAATAAGTATATAAAGAACAGTTTCTTTTCTTTAAAATCACTTCAAAAATGATTTCAGCTTTGTACTTTACCAAGTGTTATCCAGATGTTACTACTCCAGATAGGGCAACCGCAAGATCAATTGGATTTGATTTGAGTTCTTATGAAGATTTGGTTTTACAACCACAAAAGATTGCGGTCGTCAAAACAGGAATCACGGTAAAACCACCTGATGGAACTTATGTTAGACTTGCTTCCCGTTCTGGGCTTGCTTCCAAAGGTATTGTTGTTCAAGGAGGAGTGATTGATCCTGACTATATAAATTTTTCCGAAAACAACTTGATAATCAAAAAAGGAATGCGGATAGCACAGATGATTATAGAAAAAGCGGAAATTCCTCATTTGGTTGAACTTTCAAAATTACCAAGCACTCCACTGGAAGAGCATGCTGATAATAGAGGTGAACGTGGTTTTGGATCGTCTGGCATTTGATTACGTTGCTCTTACAATCATAATAAAAGCAATAATAGTTATCAATGAATTGATAATTATTATTGCTTTTCTTTAAATTTTTTTTTTATTATTATTATATTAAAGATATTCCTGATAAATAAAAATAGAGAGCTCAAGAAAACGCCTTTACAATCTGAATTCTTATTTAAAGAGAAAGTTTTTCGGTTTCATGTTCATATTGTAAAATGTTTCAGTGCAATAAATGTGGCGAAAAGTTTTCAAAACATAAAAATTTACTTATACACAAAACAAAATGTGTAAAAGTAAGCTGTAAAAATTGTAAACAAAATTTTAACCGCTTATCTTTTCTGAATCATCTAAGTACGTGCAAGCAAGATCAGTCATTGAAGCTTAAAGATCATGCCACATTCAAGCTGCATAAAACCGGATATGGAAATACGCTTGCTATTTACATCAAAGTAAATAATTGGACATCAATTGAAAACATGTTACGAGGAGAAAAAGAAAATATAAGATCTTTACTGCAGTATGTAATAGAAAAACTTGGATCGATAAAAGTTCAATCCTGTCTTTTATTGAAATTCATAAAGCAAAAGCCTGACGGTGATACCGACACAACAGAAATTTATAAAGTATCACAAATGCATCGTCTTACTAACATGATCAATTTCGAAGAGCTAGTAAAAGAATGGATGGAAGAGGTAGAACTATCAATAGATCAATTCACTCAACGCGGAAGTGGATGGGTACTACAGACTGTGAAAGTATTAGAAATTCGGATTGGTAAACTTAAAGAGCACAGTGGTGGATGTGCATCCGTCAAACTACCACCTTCATTGAAACAAAAGAAAAGCTTGATTTCACCACTTTGTAGTAAAGACTGTTTCAAGTATTCAATCCTTATAGCTTTGCATCCAATAAATACCAAGACTAAAGGTAGAATAACGCTTTACAAAAATTTTGCTCATCTATATGATTTTCGTAATATTGATAGCAATACACCATTATCTGCAATCAACACCTTTGAAAGACGAAACAACATATCAATTAATGTTTACACACTGTCGCCTGATGAAAGTGAAAAAGTGGTGCCGTTAAAAATCAATCGAAATCAACAAAAGAAACATGCAAACTTATTCTTTTACAAAAACCATTACTACTGTATTTCCAACTTTCACGCCTTCATAAAAAGTGGTAAATCATGGGAGCGTTTTTATTGTTACGCATGTTTGTCAGGATTCAGAAACTCTGATAGGCTCAAAGATCATGAGCGTGAGTGTTACCAGAAAGCTCCGCAAAGAGCTATTCTACCTGGTACAGGAAAAATACCTACAAAGTGTAAATTTAGAAGACTGGACAAAACAATTGCTTATCCTTATGTTATCTACGCTGATTTTGAAGCCCTACTGGTGAAATCAGAAAAGGCTCTTACGAAAAATACATTTGAGTACCAGAAGCATGAAGCATGTTCTTTTGGATTAGTTGCCGTAGACTGGAGAGATGAAATTCTGTTCAACAAATTTTATCGCGGAACAAATGTTTGTGAGAAATTTTTCAAAACATTGTTCCACTTGAGAATCATTCTCAATCAACATTTGGATAGAAATAGAAAACCCGTTTCATTAACCGATTTCGAAAGAGAAGCTTATGCAAAGGCAACTGACTGTTACGTGTGTGGAAAAGAATTATTCGCTGACAAAGTTTTGGACCATTGTCACCTAACTGGAAAGTTTCGGGGAGCTGCACATAATCAATGCAATCTTATGATGCGTTTACCGCAAAAAATACCTGTAGTTTTTCATAATTTAAAAGGATATGATGCACATATAATAATCAGTGGATTAAAGACAAATTTGGTGTCAAAGATTCATGTCATACCACAAAATACTGAAAAATATATAGCAATCATAATGGATGATTTTCTATTTCTAGACAGTCTCGCCTTTCTTCTCTCAAGTTTGGATGCATTAGCAAACAACTTGTCTGACGATGAGAAAACAAAATTTTTAAAACAAATGTTTCCAACTGATGACTTGCCGTTTTTGTTCTCAAAAGGACGTTTACCTTATGAATATATGGATTCATGGGAAAAGTTTGAAGAAAAAAGTTTACCCCCGAGAGAAGCATTTTACTCAAGTCTATCACTCAAAACTATTGACACAGATACCTATAAAAGATTAACAAGCATCTGGAGTCACTTCAATTGTAAAAACTTGGGAGATTTTCATGACATTTACTTGAAAGTTGATGTTTTATTACTAGCATCAGTCTTTCAAAACTTTAGAGCAACAAGTTTAGAGCAATTCGGTCTTGATCCTTGTCATTATTTTTCAACGCCTGGACTAACATGGGATGCATCACTTAAGCTAACACAAACTGAATTGGATCTTTTGACAGATATTGACATGATTTTAATGTTTGAAAGTGGAATTCGAGGAGGAATATCATGTTCAATGCTGCGCTACTGTCTAGCAAATAACAAGTTTTCTGAAACATTCAAGGAGAATGAAGCTGAATCATTCATTACATATCTTGATGTTAATAACTTGTATGGTTATGCACTGTCTGATATTTTACCATGTGGAAAATTTGAATGGGTTCCTGAAACACAATTTGAAGATGTGATTTCATCAATTCTTGAATCTAACACAACGCGAGAAATAGGATATGTATTAGAAGTTGATTTGGATTATCCCTCTACTCTACACGATTTACATAATGATTATCCGTTAGCCCCTGAGAAAATAACAATTGATGATGATCAGTTGAGTAGTTATCAAAAAGAAATTGTTTCAATTCTTGAATCTGCTGGAATGAAGCGGTATAAAACTCAAAAGTTGGTACCGAATTTAATGAACAAAAGGAATTATGTTGTTCATGAACGTAATCTTAAATTTTATATTGAAAAAGGCTTGATTCTGAAAAAAGTACACCGCATAATTCAATTTGAACAGAAAGCTTGGTTGAAAACGTACATCGAGATGTGCACAGAAAATAGAAAGGCAGCAACGTCTCAATTTGTGAAAGATTTTTGGAAACTGATGGTGAATTCTTTGTATGGAAAAAGTATCGAAGATAAACGTAAACATAGTAAGGTTGTGGTTGTAACAGGCTCAGCAACAAATAAGGAAACCAATGTTTGATCAATTTTATATCCTTGACAACAATATCGCAATCATGAAACTAAGGAAATTTGAAGTTGTTTTTGACAAACCAATTTATCTTGGCTTCACAGTCTTAGATCTATCAAAGTTACATATGTATAAACTACATTATGATCATTTCTTGCCTAAATATGGATCGAGGTTATCCCTCATCTACACTGACACTGACAGTTTTATTTACAAAATACAAACGCAAGATTTATATAAAGACTTGAAAGAGTTTGATTACCTTATGGATTTTTCTGATTACCCACAAGCACACTTTTTGTACAACATGAAAAACAAAAAGAAACTAGGATATTTGAAAGATGAAATGAACGGACAAATAATTGATGAAGTAATTGCAATTAAAGCTAAACTTTATGCTATCAAGTATGGTACAAATTCAAAAATGACTGCTTAAGGAGTGCAAAAGGCAATAGTTAAAAATGTCATTTCAATTGAGGATTATAAGGATTGTCTTTTCGAAAATGTTTTATCGAAGCATAAAAACTTTAGATTACAGAGTAGACACCATTCTATTTCTTCAGTAGAGATAAATAAACTATCTTTTTCTCCACTTGATGACAAGAGATACATTTTGAATGATGCAGTTAGCACTTTAGCATATGGTCATTATAGAATTACAGAATAAAAATACCAGAAAGGTAATTTAAATTATTATCTAAATTTATTCAACATCTTTTTATTCAAACATGATCTGTCTGTTTTCCACCCTTTCAAAATCTTTACACTGCCTCATATTTAATCATTATATTTTTTTTTCTTCATTCATCATTTTCAGTTATCATGGCTCCAAGTGGTGAACAAATTACACTCTTCTTCAAAGTTCAAGCTGCTAAATTTGACTTTGATAAATTGTTCTTGACTTTGGCAAAGGAATGGATACAGCTTACTTTCATTGAAGGACAAAAATTGAAACAAATGAAAAGTTTATTTCTGGAATTTCATCATGATGAGCGATGGTCAGAAAAAACAAAAGCTTATTTCAAAAGAGTAGCTGCTGATATTGGTAATAGGGAGGTTATTTTCTTGCACGCAAAGCTGAGAAGAGAAATATCAAACGTGTGTATTTGGTTGGAAAATTGGAAAAATTATGAGAAAAAGAATCAAATTTATAACAGGACGAGAGAAGAACAACCATGCAATAGCGGTATTGGTAGAAAAAAACGAAAAAACGAGCATTTTATGCAATATTTCTTGGAACAAGCCAGATTAACTAAAAAAGCGAGAGGAGAAACACTACCCATTCAATTAACTACTGAGCAAATGATAAACACTGTTGTGGAGTATCTCTTGGCACAAAAAAAGTTTATCTCATGATTAAACCAATACATTTTTTCTGTATTTGTATTTTCTATTTAATGTAATCTCTACTAACTTTTTATTTAAACATTTTAATTAAAAATCTTTACACATAATACGAATATTTTAATTATACCTAGCTATTTCACATATTCTCAAATCATTTTTCTTTTTATTTGATTTTATTAATTAATTTCTTTTCTTTCTTTGCAGATGGCCAGATACAACTCTAAAGCACGTGCTCAAAGGGAAGTCCGACGACGCAAAATGCAAGAGACAAAAATCTATCTTGTTTCTAGGAGGAAGCCTCTTAACTATGCAGTGGTGTTGGAGTTAGTTAAAAGAATGTTCATCGAGAGTCTTTTTGCTGCAACTGCGAAAAGTTGGGATGGTAACCGATCACCAAACCATGAACCGATAGTTACACCAATGAATACTGATGGAACATTCGATTTAGGTGATTGGAATGATGAGCGAGCGGACATAGAAGACAAAAAAGATGAAATAGGTAAAGATAAAGAAGATAAAAATGAAATACATCCAGGATGGACTGCAGGGTACGATGAAATACCTGCAGAAACAATTGATGAGGAGATGGATGACATTTCCGAAATGATATCAAATATATTGTAGTCCATTTATTTATTTGATTTATATTCATATATATATATGCTCACTTGTATTCATTTTAATCATTTAAACTCTTTTATTTTTTCAATAAAAAGATTTTATTATATTTTCATTGTAATCAGTTTTACATTTCATAAAAGGTAAGTCAGAGCCTGTAAAACAGCTTTTTAAGAAAGTAATACAAAAATATCCACATTTGATCGATAAATCACCTTGGAAAACAGCATTATTCCACTCATAACCATAATTTTTACAGTTTCTTTCTAGAAAGGTCTTTACATTTCCAGGAGGAGGTTGTCCATAGGAATCAAAGTAAGTACCATTTCCATGCTCAGGTACAAATAGCGCTGTCCAATGAGAACCGGATTTCCAGCTCGGATCAAGATTGATTACTATTCCGAATGGTTTCGGGACTAAGGTAAGTGGAATTTTATCGATTGCGTATACTCCTTTGAAGCTTTTGTATCTTGCGAGATGATTTTGTATATCTAATGATGTTAGTGCCATCAGTAGTCAGTGACAATATTGCGTGCTGCATCAATTTGTAAAACGCTATCATATATAGCAAACACCAGCATATGCATCCCTTCACTAAGAGCAGAAGAAAATTGAATATCCATGCGCACATTACCTCTCTTGATCATAGACAATACTCCTGAATCACTTGCGAGAGTGCCATCATCGGTTAAATCAAAAACTAGAAGCGGATATTTATCAGAATAATTTTGATATTTTAGATTTATTTTAGGTAGCCCATTATCTTGATTCATAGAGCGGAAAACATTGAAGTATTCTCTCATGAATAATTTATTTTTGAAATCTGGCTGATAAGGTGTACTCGGTATTTTAGTTCCATTTACGACAATCGTAGCGCTTTGAAGATTTTTGTGTTCAAAATTGAAAGAATCTTTAGCCAACTTTGCATTGAATGCATCATCAGAAACAAAACCAACAATAATTTTCCGTGGTAACTGTCCATTGTATACATTGTCAATGCTATTTGCAGCAAAGTCTTTTGGTAGATGAAATGATTTGACTTCATTCCTTTGAAAGTAATACTTTGCCGGACTCTTTTCCAATTGTGAAGTGATTGCCATTTGAACTGGAGCATACAACTTAACTCTCCTTATGAAAAGAGAAAGCTGTGTAAACTCTACGCTCAGCGGAGTTACTTCTGTTGCGCTGGTCAATCCAAAAGTCTGCGGTGCACATTTGAATCGTAATGAAATGGGCACATTATCAATCAAAAATTTTTCTTGTTGAAACATTGGGGCGTGAATAGGTATTATAATGTCAAATTCTTTTTTATCTTTGATTCTATCAAATCTTACTGATTCTGTATCATTAATCATTTGACAATCATCAAGGGGTGATTTATACTTGAAAAATATGTCATCAATGTAGGACTGATAGTGGTATAAACTATTTCCAGGTGTGATATTTACACTTCCAAGATAAACATCAAGTTGCCCAAATCGTGAGGCAGCGAAATTATTTGTGGGTGTAACACTTTTTCCTGTGGGTACATCAATCTTCATTTTTGCATACAAATAAGATGCAGAGAGGTCAGTGTAGTGTTCAGAAGCTGGTACTATGAATTCAAATACATTAGCTTTCGCAATCGATCCTACCGGTCTGTATTCTGTGTCATAGATACTTTCAATGACAGTCTGTGTTGGCGGAAATTTAAATAAATCAAGCTCAGCAATAGTAGCTGGAGACGAAGATGCATGTATACACTCCATTATTTGAAAATATCTCGTTGTTTTCTTATTACTCTCCTCTTTTTGATTCCTTTCTTTTTGCTCACTCTTTTCAGAGTGTGCTTCTTCACTTTACGTAAAGATTGTTGAGGTTTAGACTTTTGTCTCCTTTTATATAATCTTTTTCGTCCACTTCCTTCTTGCGTTACAACCTTTTCCTTAATTTTAGCTAGTCCTTTATTTGCCAAATCTTTAACACTATCTTTAAAAGCTTGTTGAATTTGAGGGTCTTGTACTACACGCTTACCGATACTGACTCCTTTATTCAGAGCTTCTTTGCCCAAATACCTTATAACAGGCATAGCTAAGCGAGAGAAGAAGCTACCGAAGCCATACCCTCTTTGATATCTAGGACCTCTGACTATTCTGATGTCTCCGAATCCAGAACCGACTTGATGCGCAAAATAGTCATTGAAATCACTATCTTTAGGACAGTAAGTTTTTCTTTGAATCATTTTAATAAATTCATCATTTAAATACATTGTTTTCTTTATATTAATTCTTTTTACGAAAATCTAAGCTTACAAAAACTCTTCCAATGTTTGCAAATTTAATCTGCTCTCCAGTATCATCCAAGCAAACAATCGCAATATTTTCAATATGGTTTTTCCGCACTGGATAATATATTCGATGCTCAAATGTACAATAACCGATTCCTTGATAAATGCCAGTCGTCAATGGTACTGCTCTCAATACAGGTGCTTTAGTTCCTCCAACCGCATGATCACGTATGATATCAGTATAAACGTACATCAGATTGACATTGTTTTTGTGATAAAGAGGTGTTGTCACTTCAACTTGCTGTTTAAATGGGTCAATATTATCGATTAAAGCATCAGCTGATGGAGGAAAGCCTAAATATTCCATTAATTTGCCGTCTGAAAACTGCGGAACAACTACAGTAGATATAATTTCTTTATATTTCTCAGTTTTCTCTCCACTTAAAGCATTAAAAACGTTCATTTCATCAATAAGTATGTTTTTGTAATAATGTCTCAACGGTAACATATTCTCTTCAGTTGACAGCGTGCCTATCTCTTCTAAATCAATGTTATAATCTTTTTTGTATTTTGCTTTTATCTCATCAACAGGACCATTTAAATAAACATTAAGCGGGGTAGCTTTATCCTCTATTGTAGTGAGAAGACCAGGATAGAAGATTGTTTTCCCATTTTCGCAAACGAATTTAGGATAGGGATCGAAAACAAGTTCAGAGTTGAGACTTTTCAAATTTGCCATCATTGCAGTGTTGAGTTTATCTAATATCGCATTCACAGGTTCATCTGGAAAAATATCAACAGATGACTCATAACCACCCGCAGTCGCATATTGCATCCACTTTTTGTCAGGAGGGTATACCTTTCTCAAGTCGATATTTGGGTAAAAGGTGAACTTTGTATACAAAAGGTTAAAATTAACTTGCATTTTCTCTGATATATCAATAGCAAATTTGATGGGAAAATAAATTTCTGTTAATGCAACTTCCCAATCACCATCAAGTTCCAATGCAGGATCAATTTGATTTTGAAATTTTGATAATGTATTTTCTGGAAAGATGTCTGTAGACCCATTTGACACTAGGTCAATTGTAAAGTTAATTGTTGTCATTTGCAAGAGTGATATCGGATATCCAACTATTGAATTTCCTTGGCCAGCCTTCCCACTTGACTAAGTACTTATATTGTCTTCGTGATCTGTCATAAACTCTCCGAATTATCTTTTCAACTCTGCGCACTTTATTAGGGTCAAAATCAACCTTTTGTAATTCTTCAGGATAAAAAATTGATGATATATTTTCACCTTGTAAATCTTTCAATTTATAGATGAATTTTTGAGGCGTTTCTTTAACCCCTGAAACTTTGAACACTTCATCAGTCCATTTCTGTACTGCATCTTTTTCGAAATTGCCAGTATTTAATGGAATTTTAACAAAGTCATTTTCATTGAAAGTTTTCTTTTTATTCTCTTCATTTTTTATTGATCTCTGAATAGTTTGCACGATAGATTGTTGATTATCTTGTGTTACAGAGTTTGGAGTTGTCTTAATAGTTCTGTGGTAAGAGTTGTTGTAATTATCAACAATGTTTTGTAAGTCATCAATGTAACGATGTGTATGTTTATGGTAAATGAAACGGTATATACGAGAACGTAATGTTCGTATTAAACGTTCAGCTAAAGCACATTTTATTGAAGCGTCAGTTGTGGTGAAATAATGTACACCCTGAGACGTGCAAAAAAATTTGAACCTGTTATTGTTGAATTCTCGTCCTTGGTCCGTTTGTAGTTTTTCAGGCTTTCTTCCAGAAGCAAAAATTTCAGAAAAAGCATTTATGATTGTGGGTGCTGCTTTATCTCTACACGGTTGTACCCATGCAAATCTACTCAGTATATCAATCACAACAAGCAAATGATTGACTCCATCGTTTTGCCCTGACCAATAGGACATGTCCATAAGATCTGCTTGCCATTGCTCATCGATTCTATCAACCAATACAGCTAGTCTTTGAAATTTTTTCCGTCGTATCCGAAAGTTTGTATACGTTTCTTGCTTCATCAACCATTGTTTTACATCATTGTATTCAATCGATGGGTCATGCTCCTTCGCAACTCTGAAAAGTCTTTTAGCACCTCCGAAACTACCATGACTATCCAAGTCATAATAAAGTTGATTCAAAAGTTCTTCACGTTGGTCCAATTGATTGTCTGACATTTCACAACTTTGTTAACCTTTTTAGGTCTTTTAGATAATTTATTTTCATACTTTTGAACCGCTCTTTTGAAGCTTTCTTTATATTCATTCAAATCAATTTTAGAACAAGTTTTATCTTCTTCAATTTTCGACATTTTTGACACTTCCTCAATAGCAGGCACATTTTCAACAATATTACTATCACTTTTGAGGAGATTATATTCTTTTTCTGGAATCACAACCATCTTATTGATTATATTCATTGTATAAATTTATCAGCCAACTTTCCTCCTAAATAAGATATTGCTGGCCAAAGTAATGCAGGTAAAAATGCACCACCGCTTTGTAAAATAATTTCTTTTCTCTTCTTGAGGGAGATACTTTTTCTTGAAAGTTTTCTAAGTTCAAATTTGTAAGGTTCAAGTTTCGTTCGAGATAAGTCTTGAATTGGTATATGTCCGTTGAGGGTATTTTTACTTATTTCAGAAATTGCGGAAAAAATGCAAGATTTTGCTTCAGCTAAAAGTCTTTCTCTTTGTTTTCTAGTCTTGGCTTTAGCAAGCTTTTTTAATGTCGGAAGACACTTTTTAACACCTTCAATCGACATTTATGTTGTATACAAAAATTATTTGACCTTTATATAATTTATATCACATACGTATACATGGGTTTATCATGTTCATTGAAAACATTCGTTAATAACCTTATTTTTTCAGGTGTATCAGGTTTAAGATCAATAAAAAGATATGAATATGGACCCTGAGTTGCATCTTCATAGACACCTTGAAATTTCTTTATTTTTGTCGGAAACATTTGACGTCCTATGTTTGTAATCATAGATTTATCCCGAGGGTTTTTAAAACATACAACATATTGACTATTGAGACTTATGTTTCGACTCTCTTTTCCTTTCATAAAAAAGTTTTGGGTAATCAAAATTACTGAAATATTTCTATGATGAGACCCTTTGGTAAACAAGTTACTAACAAAAGTTTGATTCACTGCCTCTGACATTAAATCGTCTATAACTACCCACTGTGGTTCATCATTACCGAGTTCATTAATCACTTCTTCTTGTAGTCCTTCGATAAATTTCACAGCATTCATTGAATTGAACACTTTTTGATACTCTCCATAAAGATAAGTAATAGACTTTGGTGGTTGATCACAAATATATGCTGCTTTGTTGATCATGTCCCTGATGAAATAAGTTTTACCAGAACCGGTTGGTCCTGCTATTAACATTGTAAAAGGGTGTTTCAAATAAATAGAGACAGACATTTACTTCAATAAATTGTTTTTATTATTTATATTGAGATTTTCAAATTACAACTGATGATGGATTAGAAGGAGTTTGTATCGGGGTTTCAGACTTGAAAGATCCTAGTCTTGGGTTTGGTAGCAGATATCCAAGAGAAGATCCGAGTACAGCGGTCCAGAGTGGTAAATTACCAGTTTTCAAAACAATATTAGCTATGGCTGTTATAAGCATGGCGACCAATACCATCAATTGTACAGAAAAGAGTACTTTTTTGTACCACATTCTATGTTGATCAGCCGGAGACATTTCCATTGTATAAATTTTACTGAAAAATTTTAAAACCTTTATCTTTATATTGACTTCAGTCTTATATTATAGTCAAATTCATCGCAATAATGCCAAATTGAATTATAGTCCTTCAATCCTGTTATTATAACTTTTCCAGACCAAAAAATTATGTAAATAACGTTTGAATCGTCCAGCTTCAGGTGTATACCTGGAAATAACTCTGGTTCGTAAGTGCTTCTTGGGTGTAACAATAGTTTATTATAGTCAAAATCACCAATTATCTCTGTGCAAACAGTGATGTTAACTATTTTGAAAGAAGTGAACTTTAGATCTTGAGGGTACTTAGCACAAAATCGATCAATTAAAACACTTGCAGTCGCAATATTTTGAACACCAGTCACATTGATTCTTCCAGAGTCAAAGACAAGCAGACACCCATCAGGATACTTAAGCACACCTCCCGGAAATGATTTTTTATACTTTATACCTTGAAAAGTATCTTTTATTTGTTTTCTACAAAGTTTTGAATTCAATTTAAAGCAAGTGACCAGATTGACAACTTCAATGTTCTCTTGCAAGAATCTCATGGTAAATAAAATTTTTAATCAATGAACTTAAGTCTAAATACTCCTGCTACAAAAGAACGACACAAAGGACAAGTAGCGACACCTGGGGTACAATCTATGCATGTTACTGCATGATCACAAGGATAGAAACAACAGCCTACTTCCTTTTCCAGACAAACTTTACAAGTATATCTACTGTTTGCTGGTTCTACTTTTGTGATTGCAGGTCTAACAGAATCATTTCTACCTGTGACTGATTCAATAAATCGTACCCCACACATGATGTATATAAAAGTACAGCAAGGTGAAAAAAGTGCATGATTAACCCAAGCATTATCGTTTTTTATCCATTCCAAAAGTGAATTAGCACAGTGGAAACAAGTAACTAGATCAGATTGTCCTGAATAGAAAAAACCAGCTTCAGCCAATTCTAATGGTGTAATAGCTGGATTCGGCCAATCTTTAAAAGTAGCAAGGCGACTTTCAATAGTCACATACTGTGGAAAGCGAGCAACCACGTGATTTGCAAAGTAATTGATAGTTGTACCAACTACATTTCTTATCGCCGATCTCAATGAATCACGATTATAATTACTTCGACCAGCATCATCTACTTCAATACGATCAATGCTTCTACGTTCAACAAATGGAACACCGTCGAGAGCCGTCATTTGTATCGATATTCGTTCGTCTTCAGAAAGACCACCAGCAACGTATCTGATTGCCACTGTTTCATTTCGATAAATGCCGGTTACATCATCATTCTCTATTGCTTCAACTGCAGCGTGATTTGCAGAATTTCTTTGAATTGATTCGCCATCATCTACTTCAATATCATCGACATCGTCTAAGACAACAGGTGAAACTCGATTCATTCGAGACAAGCCATCGCCATCCACTTCGATAAGGCCAGTAAGGGGTCTTTGAGCATCACCAATAGCATCTGTTTGAACAGGTTCATCAATTTCAACAGCTGAAAGAACTGTCATTTCCAATATATCTTCTTCTTCTCGCGTAAGTTCTCTATCTGTATCATCTTCACTTAGTTCAACCATGATAACACGATTCTGCGGGTTGACTGAAGGTATTCCATCATAAGTATAGAATCCAGATGGATGAGCTACTAAATTCATGATGGGTATAAACTCAGCACAATTTTGACTCATCTTCAGTGAGGCAGAAATACGAATGAATAAAATTCAATATGAAACTTTGAATTTATACTCAAAAACTAGGTTATATTATCATATCAGTTATTTTTAAATCTTACGAAACCAGAAGAATGAACTACTGACATATTTAATTTACTAAAAAAAGATTCAGATTGATAAAAATGGTTTTTCAACAAATTTCTGCATAATGAGTAGATCAATTTGATTGATAGATGGATTAAGATAATGAATTATTAATATAATCGATAAGTAATCAATGAGAATGGGGTATCTTGTGTATCTTTATTACTACTAAGTAAAATTTTGTAGCATGAATTTGAAGCATACTGAAGTCTAAACACAAATATCATTCAAAAATGAAACGATATTTATTTTCTGCATACAGCAGCACTTTTGATACATATTTTAGATGATCTTTAAACATAATATCTAAATTCATTACAGAATTTTATTTCAATTCAGTTAATCCTGAATAGTAAAGAAATCCAGTCAATAGTAAGAACCAGTTTTGTTCGTGCAATACCCGATCCAACAGCTATCTAGGATTCCCTCGAAAAAGTTCAGCCATTAAAACGAATTGCTAAACCAGTAGATATTGCCAATGTGATTGCTTTCCTCGCAGCTGATGCTTCATGAAACATGACTGGTTCAATCTTCATTTCCGTCTCTGGACATCTCGTTGTTGATTACATTTACAATACTTACATTACATTATAAAAACAGAGTAAATCAAATGTAATAATACATTTTGTATCTTCTCAGTTAAAAATTACTAGAAATGTCAACAATTATCTGCTTAAATATTAAATAAAATACACTATTGATCGTTTTAATTGTGATTTTTATTACCAGTTTTGACTTCATTAATTGAATGAGATTCATTTTGCATAAGGATCAGCAATCAGCTCACCAGTGTCTGAAACAACAATTGAACCAGTCATGTTTCTTGCAGCATCCGATGCGAGGAAAGCAATCACATTGGCAATATCTATTGGTTCAGCGATTCGTTTTAAAGGTTGTTCTTGAGCTAAAGCTGACAACAAAGCGTCTGGATCAGGATGAGACGAAAAGAAGTTTGATCGGGTTAATCCTGGATTAACTGAATTTACTCGAACATGAGGAGCCAGTTTACCAGCCATACACTTGGTAAACATATCCAGGGAAGCTTTTGACATACAATAAGACCAAACTGGTACAAACTGTAAAAGAAACAGAAGTCGAAATTGAGACATTCAGTTTGCTTGTGAAACTAAATTATTAATACTCACTGGTCTTATGCCTGCAACACTTGAAACATTAACAATAGCTCCTTTGGTTTGCTTCAAATGTGGTGCAGCCAATTCAGTTAGACGAACAACAGCTTTAACATTAATCTGCTGAACTCGATCGTAATCAGCCATAAAGTCTGGTTCGCCAAATCCTTTGGTCGCAGCAAGACCAGCATTGTTGACCAAAATGTCCAAAGTTTTATGAGCAGAAAGGGTTTCTTCAAAGGTTCGAATAACATCTTCATCTCTAACAAAATCAGCCTTGATAACAACTGGCTTGTAGTGATGAGGCGACTTGGCTTCACATTCAGCAGCAACTTTGTCCAGTTTACTTTGATCACGTCCAACTATGGCTACTTTAGCACCTAAAGATGAGAAGAGTAAAGCTGTTGCTTTTCCGATCCCATCACTTGAACCAGTAATTAAGGCTACTTTATTATTCAAATCAATCATAATGTAAACATATTCACTTGGTTAATTCAATGAAATCGATGCATAAAAGTAACAGTTTTTAAACCGAATAACAAACTTGACTAAGCCGCAAAATGAATGAAAAACACTGATTATCTGTGAGATTCTATCATGAATCCACTGATTAATTTTATCAAAGTCAAAATTGAAAATACGTTTTACTGAAAGACAATCGGAAAGTTATAATAATAACTGCAATAAAGGAATAAAACTAATCAAACTCTGCATTTATCAACTTTTCCATCAAACTGTGAATGGAAATAAAACACTTAATCAAAGCACTAGCCAAGGATGCTGAGTGCATTGCAAAAAAGAAATGTCTGATCGCTTAGAAGTAACAAAATCGAACCTTAAAAGTGCTTCAATATGCCGCATGAGGTAGATGACTTTTTACAGAACAATTTATCGATATCTTGATGAGTGATATTTCGCATATTTATTGGTGTTTAAAGACAATTTGTTGTCGCAAATTGTTATGAAACATCAATAAATATGCAATTTTAAATATTTATGCATCATATTGCAATCGAAACTCAATACTTATGAAACTCAAATCACTGACAAGCTTAGACATGCGTCTTTGCACATAATTTTGAATATTTTTGACAATAATTCCACTAACTGTTCAAGATTTCAATTTGAAGCGTACCATTCTTTCATTATTTTATAAACTTCGTTGCTATCATAACTTCTTGGATACTTTCTTGATGAATAGTTCTTGGTTTCGGCAAGTTAAATATGATAAATCTAATCAAATTCATTTTCTTGTCTTGTCTTGAAATCTTTCAGTGGTTTCGTTTACGGACTCAATAAGCTTAGACTATTCAGTTACTCGATTCCCTCGTCAATCTCAACCATATTGTTAATGTTTTGTGCTTGAACCGATTCATCTGGATGCAAATTTTATGCAGTTTAAGACCAAGAGATCATCTCTCTGTCAACATGTTAAAACTTCTAGCAAGTTCAAGTTAACACATTTGATTCAGGCGCTTTAACTTTGAACATTAACGTTGAAAAACTTCGTTGAGCAAAATCAAGTCGATAAGCTGAACACTCGCAATGAATAAAGAACCAGTTTTCGTTAACCAATCCCAGAAAACCATTCCCCTTCGTTTTAAAAACGAGCGTCACAGGTTTGTGTCTGCATAAGCGAAATTATTTACTAAAGGAACTCAAAGTTGATTTTACTAAATATTTGTACGCCACGGTTTCAAAAGCAAAAAAATCAATCCCCAATCAAGACTCGACCCATCAACACTCGTCCAATTTTGACCAACTCTTTAACCACTTGACTAATGGTTAATCTTAAAAAATAACTAACTATTTATGACTTGTATTGTGAAAAATGCTTGCGCAAGACGCAAAAAAACGCGAAGGGGCAATCATTCGCGTTTTAACCTTATGCGAACTCTCTAGACAAGACTTGATTTGATTGAATTACTTTATTTTTAGCAGGAAATTGGTCGCTACTCGTAGCACTTAAACGCTGCAATTTTTTGGTTTGCTGGGATGAATGAAATTACAAAGTGTTTAAAAATGATGATTAAAGAAGCATCAATGAGTTATTTGTTCATTTACAATTTCATTTGAATCCTTGAAAGTGTTGATTGAAATCATGGTTGATGGTGTTATTGATGACTATCAAGTCATGAATGTCATTCCGACGATTAAATTAATTAACGGAAACTGAAAAAAGTAAACAATCCAAGTAGACAGAAACTGATGAACTGATCAAAATTGACTGAATAGAGATTAGAATTGCGTTAATCATAATCACGACAATGACCAGGAAAAAAAGGCCACACAAATCCTAATGATAGTTATGGTGATGATGATGAGGGTGGGAATTTGGCTGGTTAAGAGGTTGATCCAGTTGATGATGATCAAAATGATATCAACAGTTGAAGTGTTTGTAAAAAAGCGATGATGAAAAAAGAGATGAATCAATGTCTTTACAAATGAAAAGAAAGACTTTTGGTTGTCCTCAAAAAGCAAACATTGGGACAGTTTTTTCCTCATCCAATGTTTACTTTTCAAATTTTGTCTTCTTCTTCATTCTCATGGAAATTTTCATTTTTTCATCTTCTTCTGTATTTCCCTTGCTATTCAATTGCAACTGACTAAATGAGGATCAACATGATGATGAAAAATTCTAGTCGAAATAAATGTTCAATCTGTACTTTTTTGCACTCACAAGTTTACAAGTATCGAGTTAATGTTTCATTGATCAAAAACAAAGATGATGTTATCATGATTTATCCACTGTAATTCATCATTCTCATCTTGTTATCATTGCGCTCCAAGATTATTCATCCAGAAAAAGGTTAAAAATATCTTTTCCATCACTTGTTAATCTAATAGAAACGACAATCAAAATCACAATTGAATCAAGCAATTCAGTCCATTTTTTATTCAAATTAACCTTTTCCATTTCATCAACATTCACTAATTTTTTGGTAAGATTTTTCTTCAAATTAGATTTCAATAATTCATCACTTTTCCCTTTCAATTGACTCAAGTTATTCTGGAAATCAGTGGATGAAACAAATGACTTTTCATCCAAAGTCATCGGAAATTTTACCAAAGCAAAGAAAAATTGGAAACTGAAAGATTAATTGAAATCGTCTAATTAACAGTCAATCATTTACATTGAATAAACAAATTGAAGTTGACATTTTTGAGCCTTTTTTAATGTTCTTGTGACATTAAACCAAATGACAAATAAACAAGTGCAACAAATTTTCCCATCGATATGCATTTTCATATTTAAATATTGTCATCAATTGGGTTTTTTAAGACAATTAGCCAACAGATTTTAATTGCGATCAAAGGCGCTATCAAGTTGATTAAAGGTTACAACTGTTAACTGCATTCGGTGGTTAAAAAAGACATAAAACAAGCCTGAGAACCAAAGATGTTTAATTACTTTTCTGTTGTTTATAAATTGTAACAAATGCAAATGGCTAATCCATCTTTTGGTTTACATCGTCAATAACTTTATGTCCCTTCATCGTCATTACCAGGACTAAGAGTGAAAGTTGTCTTAATCTTTGTCTTTCCAAGTCTTGT
This sequence comes from Tetranychus urticae, assembly GCF_039701765.1. Lineage (NCBI taxonomy): Eukaryota > Metazoa > Arthropoda > Arachnida > Trombidiformes > Tetranychidae > Tetranychus > Tetranychus urticae. Next base: position 12,939,040 of record NC_142958.1, on the reverse strand, counting down.
CAATCTTTCTCACTCTCACTCCATCATCATCATCATCAACACCATCAATAGCACAATCAAACTGAATCCTGACGAATCATGCATTTATCTTCTCTTTCTTTTCTTGCCTTTCCTTGTGAAAATAGCGTCAACTTGTAACGGAACATCAATGAATGACGATCCGTTATTTAGCCAAGAATCTTCATCTAATATTAATTAAGATACAGTCGTCTTCTTCATCTCATCTTCATCACTTTTCCTCACTCTTTATCATCTTTCCATTTGAAAGTCAACCTTTTTCTTTTGCTTCTTCTTCTTCCTTCTTCTTCTTCATTCATTCCATTCATCAAATCTAATTGAATCAGTGTATTTCAAAGTAACCACAATTTTTCGCCATCGTCAACTCGTCTTCTCACATGTGAACCATTGTTTCGTTGTTGTGCCATTTGTTTCAATGGATAAAAGACCATAGTCAAGGGTCATCATTATCATCTTTATCATCTTCTTCTTCATCATTTGCTTTTCATCTCTTTTTCATAATCAATTTAATGGTGAAAAATAAATAGAATAAAGAGTTTCATAGAAACTTACCTTCATCTATTCATCTTATTCAACCTTGTTCATTCATCGCTTTTCAACTATTTCACAGTTGTTCACCTTTTTCATTATTTTTCATTCACTTTCTCCTCTTTCTCTAAACAATTGTTGATTAATTTACCAAATCAACAAGTTGTACAATTGACAAATGAATGATGATTTGTTTAACAAACAAATAGTATCAATTGATTGTAGTGATTCTTCATTGACCCTGCCAGTGGACAATATACTGTCAAAGTGCAATGAATTTAAACTAATTACATTAACACCTGATCCAAAAATGTTGTCATCAGGGTCATCTTCTGTTTCTTCCCTGTCTTCCTCGTCCTCTTCACTTTCTTCTTCTCCTGCTTCCTCCATTTCGCCCAATGTGACCTCATTAACGATATCGTCTGTCTCCAAAGTCAATGGTAATCGGAAATGGTCCAATGGTGAAAAACAAGTTCAACTGGCATCATCAATCAATGATGCTGTCACCAAAGTATTGAATGGTTATGATTGGACATTGGTTACAACAGCTTCTCGGTCAGCGTCAACAGCCAAACTCAAGATTCACGTTAAAAGACCAATGAATGCTTTCATGGTTTGGGCTCAAGCAGCAAGAAGGAAACTTGCAGATCAATATCCTCATCTTCATAACGCCGAGTTGAGTAAATCACTAGGTAAACTGTGGAGGTAAGTCATCATTTATATTCAACAAGCGAATTGAATTTGACATTCTCGACATTTTTGATTCGCTTTTTAACCTTTTGCTCCGTGAAAAACATGGTTGACCTTAGGTTAATCCAAATAATACAGTTGATGAGTTGAAATTGAAATCTTTAGAGGGTCGATTTTCTTTGATTCAACTTGTTAATGGGTTTCCTTTTTCCGATAATCTTTCTCGATCAGATGAGATGTTCCGATTAATGAAGGAATTAATTTGATGTTTAAAATGTTCTTATGTCAGGGTTTTGAGTGAAGAAGAAAAGAAACCGTTCATGGAAGAAGCTGAAAGACTTCGATTGATTCATAAAACTGCTCATCCTGATTACAAATATCAACCTCGAAGACGGAAAAGTGGTAAAACTGAATCCAATGAAGGTCCATCTTCATCGAAAAGTAAACCAACATCATCACCATCAACCAATGTTACTACCTGTTCGTCTTCCTTCAACTCATCTTCATCTTCATCCTCGTCCTCCTCTTCATCATCACCTGGTTTTAAATCAAATGTATCTTATGATGTTGAAACTGATTTCACTGACCCACCAAATAAAAGGAGATTATCAAAACGATCAGCCTACAGGTAAACAATGAGAAAAAAAACTATTCTTTGATTATTTCAAATTAATAATGATGTGTTTATATTGGTGAAATGATTGATAATCAAAATTTAAAGTTATCTAAGATGTTTGTCTTGCATAGTACCGAAAGTTCTGAGTTTCCATGCCATCAAAGGCTTTTCTTCACTGGAAAAAGCCGCTGGAAAGGAAAACCGATTTAAATGCAGATTATCTTTAGAATTAACATTATTGATGTGAAGTTGTGAAGATGGGTCAAACAGTTTTGAGCTCTGTATGCAAAGTCAATCGACAGGTTATATGGAAGTGAACAAATAGAATGCCAAGGAAGACAATTTTGAATAAAACAGATTGAATCAGCAATCAAAAAATATCAATCGATTAAATCTTTGCTGTAATCCTCATCAACTTGAGTGTATTTGCATCATCATATGATGAAATTCCCATGATAATGAAGAAAAACTGCCTTAGTTGGCTTAACTGAATATTCATGCTTTATCAAATGTGTATACCGGGTGCATTGAATATCTGTTTCTCCTCCCATCAAATAACGAAGCTGAATCAGATGTCTAAACTTGTAGAGCGAAGGAAAGAAGATTGTTTTCCATAGCTTGATTCATCTTGATTGAGAGATTAGTTAAACTATTCTCAATACAGTCCGAAACCAGATGTCATTGTTGTTTGATATATTTAGGCACATTACAATCGCTCCATGATTGCTTTGAGATTTCCTTGATTAGATTTTGCTCGGCTTGAATATGATTTTATGAGATAAGGTTAAAGAACTGTTTTTATAACGATTCCGTTCTTTGAGCAACTGGTTAATATTAGCGCGGCAAAATTCCAATTCTCGATGATTAACAAAGAGATACTTTCTTCCTGGTTACTAATACAGTATTTGATGTAATTTATCATTTCCATTTATTTGCATTCACCAATCTGGTTTAAATGAATAAGTATGGTGTAAACAGCGAGGAAGATCAGGCAGCACCATCATTAATCCAGTAGCCATGTATTTAACGTTTGAATCAAAGTTTTTGTTTATCCGATATTTTTTGCCTGTATTGAGAAATAAATAATTGCACATTATAATTTCACAACAATTGAAAGTAAATAATGTATTAAACTTTCCTTGGCTATGAGTTTAACTTACAAAATAAACTGTCATTAAACTGTCCAGATGATGCTTATCAAAGGCGTTATCGTGATGTAAAAAAGTCATCTTCAATGTTTGACATTACGTAGTTGAGCCCAGCCCAACACATTGAAAGAATTGCTTTGAATTTTATTCTTGACAAATCATCCATACATCCAGACTGCATGTTTTGATCTCCCTGCAATTCATTTAATTTCAAAAAAATGACGAGATGTTAGTTATGAATGTAAATTATCAACAAAATCCTTCTCGGTTGTCAAACCAAATTCACTTGTAAACCGTTGATGTAACTTTGTCAATTATTTGCTATAAGAAAAAGAATATAATTTCAAGAACTATTTGAACCAGTTCAACTCACAATTGAAATAATTCATCAGGAAAACTTGATAAACACTGAACAAATTACTAATTAGCATCAATAAAACATTAAATAGAGTAAAACGCAAAATATAGAAATTAAATTTTGTTTGAATTTGCGTCATTAGATGGCGCCACTTACTAGCAACAAAACCAGGATTTTTTGAAACTTTTCAGCTTCTCATTCAGGAATTTGAGTTTTTACTGACTGGAATTATTCAATGACCGTTCTGAAAAGAGAAATGTAAAATTTATTCATTTAAAGATGATAAAATGTAACTGGATAAATCAGTTGCAACATAAAAATTCTTATTTTATACAATTTAATGATTGCTTTTGCCCCATTTGATTAACCATTAAAGAGATTAAATTTGTGATGAAAAATAACCAAATAATAACATTAATTATCTATTTAGTTCAAAAGAAACTCTAATTATTAATTTATTCAACTAAAATTATGTTATTCAAATTGGTTTTCAAATGCGCAAAACAATTTGTAAATCATTTGTTAAGGTTAAGGTTGAATCAGTGGTGAAACCGAACTAAATTAAGAATCTGTTTCCTGCAGCAAATTCAACGAATTTACTATTTAAACCAACCATAAATTAACTTACCTATGTTTTAAAACCTGTTTGCTGCAGGTAATCAGAATAGATCAACTGGTGATCAATAAATCACAGCCTTATAAGAGCAAAGTCACATTTCCATGTAAAGTAAATCTAATGGATAAATCGCAATCTGCAAAGAAAATTAAATCTTTTCAAAGATGTTTCTTCTGTTATCAATCTGTTTCCATACAATCTAGATTTAAAATCAGTTGATGGATGGTTATTCAACCAATTTTCCCTTCTAATACTAATTGTGACATATAGACACTAAGTGAATGATAATTAGGTTATAAACTGTATGTATAAATAGCATTCAGTCTGATTAATATGGACTAACATGTATTAGTATACGTGTTGGTCAGAAAGAGTAAAGGTTTTGCGACAAATGAGATTAAATGGTGGTTCAAACACTTACTACAGTTAAATGTTTAGTTAATTAACCTTACTCTTAACTGATTAATCGTGACTCCGATTACCTTGAATTAACGGTTGTAAGATGAGTAGAAGATGGTCGGCTTTAAAGATGAAGAAGGATGAAGAAGACTGCAAACAAATAAATCAACAGAAATGATTTAAAGCCAAATTAGGAGTTAATGCTACAATTGATAAAGAAAAATGATTCAGCCATATAAGCGGCAATCAAAGTTCGTCTGTTATTAAATCTGTTAGAAGCCAGTGCAGCATTGAAACGGTTTAATTAAAGCAGCCCAATCAACCCAAAGGAAAGGAGATTATCTTTTAGTCAATATCTGTCTTGATGATTAACATGATGAGAATGTTGATGTTGAACACGCAGCTTGACCCTGAAATGAATGAATGAATTAATGAATGAATCAGTGAACCATTGGATTGAAACACCAAGATGAGAAGATGATGATTAAGATGAAGCCGACAAAAATATACATCAACAATTAATTTTGTTGGCCTTAGGGTTAAATCAATTTTCATCCTTTGCACATTACAGTCATACAAACACACACACACACACACACTTGATTATTATCAATCGGCTTGAACCAGTCATACCAAACATTGAAAATTCAACAGACACATCCAAGCCCTCCCCCACCCCTCTGTCATCCACTTGCTTCACCATCATCATCATCCTCTCTTACTTTTTTTACTTACTTCTTCTGGAATCTTGTTTATGGCCAAGAGGAGTTTACCTTTTTTTTATCAACTATCTTCTTCAGCTCAATGTTGGTTGAACCCATCAACAAGGAATGAGATTTTTTCTACTTCTTCTCCTAAGCAAGAAGATGAAAGATGATGAAAGATGGTGATGATGAGAAAAAAAGAGAGAAAAGAAAGAGAAAAATAAACGTGAATGAGAGGTTTGTTGACCTTTGACATGAGTTCAATAAAAGCATTTTACAGCATTTTTTATTCAAGACTTGATGCTTGGTTATACATATTCCGTGTGAACAAAATGATGAAAGAATTTGCCTGAGAAAAGGAAAAGATGAAAAAAGTAAAAGAACACGAAGAGAGGAACGATGATGATGATGATGTGAAGGAAAGGAAAAAACGAGAGAGAGAGAGAGAAAGATGATAGATAAATCTCTTCAGATTGAATTATCTTCGCCAGTATTTCATGGGGAAAACAATAACCAGTAACAATTATCAACCAACAATCAACATCGGAGATTACATTATACACTTTTATCCTTAATATACCAAATATTTACCTTCCCAATGATTGAAGACACAGGTTGAACAAAAAAAGTGTATAAAACTATAAATTAATACAAACTATTTGATTACACAATTGATAGACCAGTGACTAAACAAAATGGCTGTTAAAAAACGGCAATGCCGTTTACCATTAATAATTTACCATTGCCATTGGTAACTTGAAACAAAAAGATTGTTTGTCTGTTGTCTTGGTAGCCAATTGGTTTTACCGGTTTTCTGGTTAACTTTTTGCTTCATCTTCTTCTTGTTTAATTATCCCTGTTAATTGAAATTGTTGATCATTAAATAAATGGATTAATTTTTTAATTGATCAATGAGCTAAATGGAAGAGGAAGAAAAAGGTATTTAATGTTGCATTGATTTACTAATTTACATAATCACTGAAGAGGAAAGGAAAGTTGAAAATTTTAAAAATAACGCGAAAATTTTCAAACCAATCAAGATTGGATCCAATTTTAACTCATTTTCTGGTCTCTCAGTTGTTTGATTAATGACAATTTATTTATATATCAATACTTTTACTTGATAAGTGAGTTTTGTTTTTTCTTGGTGTTTATTTTTTGAGTTTATTCATGTGAAAAAGGTTCATCATTTAAATCCAAAGGATAAATTATAATGATTGATTTAGGTTACAATCAATTGTCCATTCCCGTTAATACAAGTGTATCCACCATTTGTTAACCAGCAACATTATCTCGTAAGATTACAGGGTGATTCTCATCAATAGATTTATCTATAAGATTCCCAATGGTGATAAGTAAATATTGCTGACAATTAAGTTCTCTTCTAATTCTAATGAGCATACACGGAATTAATATCAAATGATTAGCTTTACTGTAACTCATTAGATGGGTTATAAACAGGCTGATGCATATCTACAAGGTTATACATTGAACCAGAAAAGTTTTATCTTGTATTTATTGGATTATCTTATAAAATGAGTTACAATTTAACAATTTACTCTGAATTGTAACAAAACCAAGCAATCAAAAGATGGATAATCAATTAAATGTTGAATTTGCAAGTTTGAAAATTACGCGTTTTGCCTTTTCTTATCAACCAATCGTAGACTTTTTGTCTCAAGTCAAAATTTTTCCGTTACCATGTGAACCTAACTGTTAAAAATTTTACATTAGAGATTAATTTTAATAATTAGAACAATTATTTTTGAGTTGAACAAAAGCAGACAGCTTAAAGACTGTTTAACCCTGATAGACAATAGGATAAATGTGATTATCATTCATCATTAAACATTAACATTGACATGACAATTTGAAATGATTAAAATCCAACAAGTGTCATCTTTAATAGTACTTTGTTTCTTGTGTATTTATACTGTTAAAGCTTACAGTCTGTCTAATAATTTTCTTCTCTTCTTTTTTTTATTGCAGTGAAACCAGAAAAAGTGCCTTCTATTATACAGCCAATAGCAACATCAGCAACAATGATAATAATAAAAACAGTAAATCATCAAACCGTTTGCCTCTCTCAAAATTCACCAGCAACACAAAGAATTACTGCAACACCAGCAACCCATCAAGCGAGTCTTCAACACATAATATTGCCACCAACTATCCTACAGTTGTTACAAGAGCAAGTACATCACTGCCACTACAACCACCACCACCACCACCATCATCATTATCATCATCATTACTATCATCAACAACATCGACTCAAGAAACTGGTACATTGGTCATAACACCTCCGTCAAACCTTCAAAGTGTAATAAATGTCAAAGACCTTAAAAAAAGTAGAGAATCAGGTATAAGTTGAAACATTACGTTCATTGAACCAGTGAACAACCAAAAAGAGGAGAAGAAAAAAGATGGAGCAATTAACTGATTATGCTAGTTTAATCAAGTTTGCTCTTCTCTCGATTAGTGTATTAACTCAGAATTAAGGCAAGAGTGTAAATGGCTTGACATTGCCTTTGATGTATTGACAAGTAATTAGTTTGATTTCACCAAATTTTTTCTTCTTTTTTTCTCTTCTATCCATTCAACTACAGAGAGATGATGAAGATAGTTTTTTATGATGCTAATAATTATGATGAGGATAATGATAATGTTTACTGTGAACATATAATACATTTATATTTTTGCTTCTTCTCCTGCTATTTGATACATTTTTAATGAATGATACAATTAGCGTTATTAGGATTGATGTAGTGGTAACTCTTGAAAGGGTCAAAAAATAAGGGATTGAAAGTTAAACTTGTCATTGAAATTGAATATTATCTGAATCAGTTGATTCTGTGATGAGCTTGAATCAAAAAAAAAGCTTGAAGTGAATCTAAAAACCTTTCAAGGTTAGGCTAATGTCAGTATTTTCAGTACCATTATGATTATTATTGCCTTTAGGTGATTTGATTGAAGAAGCAATAAGAAGAGAGATTTTTTTTACTCTCAGAAAATTGAGATTTCATCATCATCTTCATTACTTCTAAGCTCATTCCAATCATTCCAAGACTTGTCCTTCAGGGTAAAATATAATATTATGAAATAATTTATTCCCAATAATATTGATAATAATAATAGGAAGGTAAACATTGAAATTGATGTTCAAAGAAGCGCAGGTTTAACCAATCACCAAAATCAACTTCAATCCTTCCACTTTCATCAACAAATGTTAGGAAACCAAATGAACTTGAACAATATTTTTCTTGCCAACAATTAATCTAAATCTGTTCATGGATTGAAGGATTATAATCAAATGTAGATTGATGTTGATAAATACCGTTTCTGACCATTTCTCCGTCTATTAATAAGATTTGATTGAGTTGATTAGGAAGCCAGTAAAAGTTGTAATTTAGTTGATCTCATTCCCATCAAAGGTAACAAACAAAGCTATCATGTGATAAACTAGTAAGCTCTATTTTTCATCATTATTTTCATCATCATCATCATTCTTATTGTATGAATGGTTATAAAGTGCATAGTGATTTAAAAATGGACTCAAAAATGATTGGCAATTTAAACAGGCAGACAAAAGCGATTTGATTTTTTGCTACAATTGTGATTATAAATTGATGAACTAGTGTTTACTTACCTTGCTTACTGTTGACAACAGTTTGTTGCTATTTAATTGATTGAAGCTTTTTTGCATTATAAGATCAACTATCGATACAACTCGATCAACATAAGCTGAACCAGAATTAATTTGTATCTCTACAATTAACTGATCCCTTCAGATAGGTTTGACTTGGAAAACAGAGAAAATTTGAGATTTCATTTTAATTGGGTTTCCATTGAAAGTGATTGCCATGAGCAGCAAAAATGATGATTGGTGTAAAAAACATGAAATTGAGTTGATTTCCAATGAGTTGATTAGAGCAGTTATTAGTTTTACTGTAAAAATGATAATTTAAGGATACTTGAGAGTCGATTGGACTTTTAATACATTCTCAAGATGTTTGATTATGATTAGTAAATTGCGAATAGGATTAGGAAAGAAACCAAAAAATATTCAAGGTACCCAATCATCTGGAAAAATAAGCACTTATCTAATCATGCGATTGATAACAATTTAGGATTACTTTTTATTTCGTCTAACTGCTCAGTTAGAAATGAGTTAAATTGTTGTAAATCTAGCGTTGATCCATGTATCAAAGCTGGTCAATGGTGATTGCCTTCGTCAAGGTGAAAGTGTTTGACCCAAGACACAATCTGTAATTACTGGAAACCCAAAAAGCGACTTTGGGTTTGCATGTTAATGAATGGTAATGCTTTGGGTTGCCATTAACACACGCCTTTGTGATAGACTTGAGTGGGTTTTTATTTAACATTACATTAATATTATTGCCCAAGTAATATATTAAAGCAGAGAGAAAGTGAAAGATGATTATGATTATTTCTCATGCCAATTGAGTATAATTACAATTAATTTGATCCAATTTAGAAAGGCATCCTTGATCTTTTTTAATAGTTAAGGACAAATCTTATTGTATTAACTGTATTATAAAGACTTGAACAGGAAACACCAGAAAAAAAGCGAACGATGGGAATGAGAAAGAATTATCAGAATCAAAAATTAAATCTATCACAATTTTAATGGAAGTTCAATGATCTCTCATCGCCATCATCATTTTTCTCTCTTTTTTTCCTTCACTCTTCTTGTTGCTTGTTTTTTTGCACATATTAATGTATTCTTTCTCATTCTTTTTCATTTTTTTGTATCGTTTTTTTGTCTTCATTAGATTCAAATACCAATGTTGCCAAAAAGCATAAAGGACTATCATTTTATCAATCGTCATCGGAATTGATGTCATCCACTCAGTTGATAATGGGTGAAACCTATCAACCCATAGAGAGGTTGGATTGTCCAAGCAATCAATCAACCTTGGAATACAAAAATGGTAATATTGTTGATCTGGATCCGGAGTCAATTGATAATTTAGAGAAAGGTGAACTTGATCAATATTTACCTTACCATTACAATGGTAGCAATGGCAATAACTTGTACAATTACATCAACAATGAAAATGAGGCTGCAAGATATTCAACATCGCCATTAACACCAACACTGGCAGCATTGTGTTCAAACAAGGGCAACAATATGGATCCATCAAGCGAACCATCAGCTTCTTCACCAGTCGATGTGATTTACAATTGGTCAAACCATTACATTTCATCTTTACAGCAACAACAAGAGGCTAATCAAGATGATTTACAGTCTGATCAACTGAATCGGTATCCAGCCAACGAGGGTTCAACAGTTAAATCTGATGGCAACAATAACGCCAAGAATGTCAACAATAATGGCAAATTTGCTAAAGGCTCATTATCATCGCCATCATCTAAAAGTTATTACATCAATGGATCAATCAACCCGTCAACATGCAATAGTCAATCATTATCACAAATAATTGGAGCTGGTCTTAGGAGTGGCTCTGATTACTCTCTACCTGTTGATGTCAATTCATACAGCTCATCAGTAAAGTCGAATCAAGATGGTGATTTAAATTATACATATTTAGAGGCAAATTACAACAACAACAATCATAATGACAATAATAGTGATCATGAAAATGGCAATGAAAACAACCATAATTCAAAAGGAGCAACAGTAACGTCCAATTATTACCATAATTACGAGTCAAACATTTTCTGGTCTTACCAATGAAAATAAAAGCAAAGATAACCTAAAAAGTCTAATGTTAATAATAAAGTCAATTCTCGATTGATGTAACATTATTAAATTTATTGCCATAATTTTAGCATAAAGTAAGCAAAAAACAAGAGACAGCAATATATGGCTGTCATTGAGCTTCATTAATCTTTGTTAAAACAACATTATGCTGGTTAAACTTGAATCCACACTCCAAGATTGAATGCAGTTGAAACTTTTTCTGCTAAGACAAGAAAAATTAGGAAAAAATTCCTTTCATAGCTGGCGCTTTAGATTCCTTCAATTCCTGGTTCTTGTATTTTTTGCTCCTTGAACAATTTCCTTGCCATTATCATAATTATCAAGAATAAATTGATATCAAATTATAATTTTCTAGATATTGATTGCTTTTCAACAAAAAGCAGGGCTTCTTCAGGGCTAAACACTTGATTAAACTCGCTTAGTTTAATACTTTTTTTTGCTGGTTACAAGGAAAATCATCCATTGTAACTCATTTGCAACAATTGAAACAATCGTTTAACCCTGCACATGTTAAACTCTAATCTTCAACCTGTCGGCTTGAATCGCCAAAAAAATGATTAAATTTAAACGTCACCTTCTTTTTTTTATGAACATTCATTTAACGTCTATTCAATAATGATGATTAATGGTAACCCAAAAGAAATGTTCAATAGATGGCGCTAGAAGAAAAAACCTGATTAAGGGAGTGAATCTTTTGGTGAATGCGATTGAGTTGATTACGTGTTCATTTTTCTTTACACTTCAGGTCGGTCTGGCTCAACATTTTTCACTTAACCTTTTTTTCCTCATTTTTAAATTGTTCCTGCTCTTGTAGACGTTTATTCAACATCTAATTGTTAATCAGTTTTTATCCTCTTCTAACATTTTATTTAATTTGTCTCTTCACTTTACTTTATTCTTTCCCTTATGTAAGATGTAAGGTTTACACATTTCACAAACACACAGTCATGTACAGCCATAGATACATACCATGTATATTTAACCGTACGTGTTACTCTTTTTGACTAATCCACACACTCAACTTTACTGAAGGTAAGACAATCTTATCTCGTTTTTTTCAAAGACACACCCGATTCTGTTTTTTCCTTCACATCCGATTTTCCATTTTTTGCTCATCTTTACACAGCATCCTAATTTTCAATCATTTTTTTACGTCTCAATATTTTATTTGTTTTTATTTTTTTTTCTTCCTCCTCATTGATATCTACCAAAGGATCAATCTCCTTTTTTTCATTTCCAGTGTGTACCAGGGACAAACAAAACTGGTTTTCACAATGGTTTGACAGAAAACATTTGATTATTCTGAGATCATTGTGAAAGCTGTTTCTGTAGTCTCGTCCCCATCATCATCGTCGTGAAAAAAAGTAGATTCTCAAGTTTATTTTAGGCCTCAACGTTATGTACATAATGATATACAGCCTTAGGCCTTTAAACTGAGGTTTGTTTCTCTTAATTTTTTTTTTCACTTTCTATCTTCTCTTTCTTTCTTGCTATCTCTTCTTTTTTTACTCTTCCTATCATCCTCTTCCCTATCCTTTTCTTTCTCTTTCTCTTTCACTCACTTACCCACTCACTCAATCTCTTAATATTTACATGCTCTCTATGTCTGTCTGTCTCTTTTCCTTCTCATTTTTCCTCTTCCTAACCATTAACACTTTTATTTAATCAATGAAATTTGCTTTTTATTGTATTAGGAACAACTTTTTTGGATCTACATCCTCTTATAGCTTTTGAACGTGAAAATTTCATCTCGTTGAATAACGAATGGACGATTTCTTTTGGAGGATTTCAGTGAATCGATTCTAGTCACTATTCTGGTTGTCACACTTATCCCAATTAAACGAGAACTGTATCATTTGTACTTCTAGACAGAGGAATTTGTAAAAATCATTGAGAATTATTAGTATTTCCGGCCAACAGCAGAGACTAATAAATTATTAACAAGATTAAATGTCATTGTTAATATTTTAACACAAAAAGAAAACTTTAATTGATGTTGATAAGTTTCCCTGGCAATATTTATTATTTTTACATTAGATATTTCAGCTCGCATCGAGGAACCAGTGGAAGATAATGATGATTAGTTCCCATTATGGTAGAAATACAATTACAATTAATTTTATCCAATTTAACGAAATCTCTGATATTTTCCTTCACAAACAGCTAAGAACAGCATTCAAATATCATAAGTTAACAGGAAACAGCAGGGAAAGGCAAAGATAAATCGGTCGGCTCTTTGACTTCTTTGTTTCTTTACTAGTTCTAAACAATTTTGGTTTTATCAAAGCTCATTGATCTTCTTTATCCTAGATGAAGATTGATTAATCAATTCCCATTTTTGTTCCTTGTATTATAATGTAATAATTAATAAGTCATGCAACTGATTAATCTTTGAGTTTAATTGCTCGTTATCTTTCACCATGTTAATTCAATCATCCTTCCTCATGATGAAAGACATTTTTTGTGATACATATGGGCTGCTGAAAGTTTCGTTTTGACTGGTTAATTCATTAAAATGACATCTAAATCTTATCAATGGTTTTAATCGGTTATATGGATATCATGAAGGTGACTGTTTATTCCATGAGAAGATTCAAAAGTGTAGCGATTAATTCAAGTCATGATCATGGAGAAGTTCAGTTGCTAATTTGCTTTGTGAATGTATCGACGTTTTCCTTGTAGCCAAACAATCAGGGGTAGGAATTGTATCACCAGTTAATGGAGGTGAAACGGTAAAGTTAACAGGTTCTTGGGAAAGTGATGAGGGTTGTCTTGATTTGTTATTTTTAATAGCTGCCTTTGCCATGTTATAATCTCCCGAGTCAAAATATTTAGTCTGAAAGGAAAATCATAGAGAAATAATCAGATGTAAGAAAAGCGTAATTTAGAAAGATAAAAGCAAATGCTGATAGCTTATAAGGTAGGGTTAAGCTTAAAGAGCACAATACTTACTCCTTTTTGGAGCCTTTTTTGCAGAAACTGAGGACCCGGTCTCTGGACTGATGGGTATTTGGCTTTTAATTTGGCTTCTTCCTCTCTTTCTGTCTTGACCGGGTCATTCTATTAAATAAATAAAGAGATGGAAACAGTTACAGAGCCAATTGAAACCATAAACATGAATAACAGTCTAAAATGAAATAAAGGAAAACACTTACATTTGACAATGGTCCAGAGTATTTGACATTTGAACTCAAATCTTCATCCATGACTATGTGATGATAAATCAAGCTAGAGGTATGTTAAAATTGATTAAAGTCGTTAATTAGTAAACAGTGGTGACAAAAACAAAATCCCAATGATAAATCACTGAAGAGACAGAATAAAAAATTAAAGAGAAAGAGTAAACAGAAAGGATAGTCGCTTATTTTTGGAGATGATTTTTTTGTTGAAATAGCCAGAAACGGCGGTTATTTTAACATTTAAATTGCTAAATAATGCAACTATTTACAAAGAAAAAACATTATTATTCAATTTTTTTCTCTTTTAATTAGAAAAATGGTTATTTGAAGATTTTTTTCAACGAAACAGTATCTAATTATGATTAAAATTAAAACAAAACTGGTAAAGTTAAGATCAGGTTACTGTGTCTGTAATCCATCTTGACTTCATTTATTTTATTTAGTCAATAATGGAGAGAAGAGAGGGCAGCACTTTAAGCACAATTCAGATGCCAATTGCAAGTTGATTGTGATTGACGCAAATGATAAAAGCTTTAATAATCGTACATTTCCATCACCGAGACACTAATTAACGAAAGCTTCAACTCTCAGTTAATAACATGTTTCACTCTGGTCGTGATTTATTTTTCCTATCAAGTTTAATCTTTAGGTTGAGGCATCAAGATCTTGCTAACAAATGGCATCTTTATTGTGAAATTTAATATAATTTGCTTGTTCTTGGGTCGAGATTTATTGATAATAAGTATAGTGTGTTGTCCTTTACATGTAAGAAGTTCTGATTCATCAGGAGACTTGCTGGTTCCACTAGCTTGAATAGAAGTCTTCCAACTGGCAAGAAGCTGGAGTAGCATTCGCAGAGCATTATCCAACAGTTGAGGAAAAGTGTCATTGATTTCAGATAAAATAAAGTTGATGAAACCTTCAACAACATCATCTCTCCATTCAGGAAAATTGTTTATGATATGCTGCAAAGCTTGCCATGCCAAGACTCTTAGTTCCTCATCCATGTGAACAGTTAATCGTGAAAGTAGATCAATTAAATCGGTGCGGGACATACCATCGGGAATTAGACGTGGTATTGCTGCAATACAAGCTCGAAAGAGATCAATTTTAGGTTTCCTTTCACCAGTTATCATGTCATCAGGCTCTTTGTTTATGTTTTGGACTGTGGTAAGCATTAATGGTTTACCAAATTGTAGATCTAAAGCTTTGAGAATATCGTTAAGAGATTTTAGTACATGAGGATAGTAATCGTTGACACCAATATTTTTGGCCATTCTTTCAGTCAACATTTTGTTTAAATAGGTTCTTTTCACTCGGAGGGTGTTTCCTGAAGGCATTACTCCAGGTGTTCGAGGCATTGGCGGTTCACCTTCTTTCTGTTGTAGACTATCGGCAACCACAATGAATGCTCTCAAACCAATTGTCATTCGCTCAGGAGCAAAAATCACTTTTATTGGACGGTCAACTGAAAGTAAATCATAAACAATTCCTTTCATGGCAAAATCCAATTTTTCTTGAGCAATAAACTGAATTATTTTGACGAAAAAGCTTAAATTAACATCTCTGGGCACAACAGCTTTGGATCCTTTCGGAAATAATGAATAAACAATACTTTGTAACTTGGATTGGGTAGCAGTATTTGATTCACACTTGATACGAATCATGTAAACCCATAGTAAACGATGAAGCGATTCCATTGCTAATTTGGACATTTTACTATCGCGATTTTTAAGATGAGAAAGGCACATGGAAAGAAAACAGTGCCAATTTTTAAGGAAAAACTGTTTCTGAGAAACGCATAGTAAACATGTTACCAGAGGAAAAAGGGCATAAGTGTGTTTCTTTTTAACACACAAATCCAGAGTTAACGGGTAAAGCATCTCAACGAAATTTTTAAGACAAGGAACATTGACTTCATTTTTGACCGTAGCAGCAACTGGTGAAAGAATGTGCTCAAACAATCCAGCTAAATTGTGCTTGATATCTTTATCTTTGACTTCAATGAAGTAATGGGCACATTCGTGCATAAACTCGAAAGACGCTTCAAATTGTTCAATAGGAACCATTTTAATGCGGAAAAATTTCATGCCCATAAGTAGATTAATAATGGACTGGGTAGTGACCATACTCGGCTCTCGACTTCTCAATTCTTTGAGCTCAGCCATGAACCGTTTACGAACAGAATGGAATCTGGCTTGAGCCAATACACCGATGACTTCAGCATAAAGGTCCGCAATGTTTCACAATTTGTTGATTGTATTGGTGAATGTAGATTTAAGTTTAAGTAAGCTTGAACTATTGACTCTTGTTTCTACGGTATAACCTGAAACTATCGAAGAAAAATCGAAATTTTAAAAACCGTTCAAACAAAGCTAAGTCATAAGAAAACGTCAAATACAATCAAACATTTTTTGATGTACTAATTTGAGTACTAATTATTCTCGGTTAGCATGCGTCGATTTTATAGTTATTTGGCAGTATACAAGGTTGGTTTTACAGCATTAAGTTTTGCAGAAACTCATAGCCCCAAAAAGTTAAAAAATAAAATTCATTGTGTTCATTGATTAAACTGTAGTAAAATTCAAACTTTGAACAATAAAGTAGCCTTGATTAATGGTTCAAGTGCTGGAATCGGAAAAGCAACAGCTTTACTCTTCGCATCTTTAGGCGCTAAAGTATCCATAGTTGGACGTGATCAAAGTAAATTGGATAAAGTTGCTGCTGAATGTGAATCCAAGTCACTTCATCACTACAAGCCTGTTGTCATATCACTACAAGGCTGATTATATTAGAGATGAAGATGTTGTTCGAACCTTTGAAGAAACCATTTCTGTTTATAAAACTTTAGACATTTTGGTCAACAATTGTGGTCTTGCTGCGACCGGAAGATTTGGTGAGCCAGACGATATGGCTGATTATGCTCGAGCTAATGGTTAAATCGAGCAGTTCAATGTTCGAGCTGTTGTGCTTCTTACTGAATTAGCTGCACCATACTTGAAGGAAACCAATGGAGCAATAGTTAATGTTTCAAGTGTTGCAGGCATAAGACCAGTGAGTATAAATAACTTGGTTTTACAAGCAAACTGAATGCCTTAATTTCGTTTTCTGTTTCTTTTACAGTTGCAAGCATATTGGTCTTATTGTATGTCAAAAGCTTCCCTGGATATGTTTACAAAGTGTATGGCAGGTAAACTGGCTTTTCATGTTCGAGTAAACTCGGTTAAACCAGGATTAACTCGATCAAACTTCTTTTCGTCTCATCCTGACCCAGACGCTTTGTTGTCAGCTTTAGCTCAAGAACAACCTTTAAAACGAATTGCTGAAACAATAGATATTGCCAATGTGATTGCTTTCCTCGCATCCGATGCTGCAAAAAACATGACTGGTTCAATTGTTGTTTCAGACACTGGCGAATTGATTGCTGATCCACTTGCAAAATAAATTTTTTCATGCAATCAATGAAGTCAAAACTGGTAATAACTCATACAAAGTGTTTTTGGGAAAATGCAATGCAATCTCACTTCATAAAAATCAACAAAATTGACCCCATGAGTTTTACATTTGCAATCCTTTAATTTCAGAATCCATCTCATTGGGTTTATTTTGTGTCCAAAGCTGATTTTGATATGTTCACCAAGTCAATGGCTGGTAAATTGGCTCATATTATTAGAGTAAACTCAGTTGATCCTGTTGCCGTTCATACTCATCCTATTGACTCTTCAATGTTGGAAAAATTTATATCCATGAAACCCTTTAAACAAATCCCACAGAAACGTTTTATTTGTTGATAAAAGTTTTGTTCTAATTTTATTCCACTTTGGATACAATCAAGTTCTTTCATGTGATCGTCATTTGTTTTGAGCAAAAAAAAACATTGATAGTGATGGTCAAACTTCAAAATAATTTTGGACGCGTCGAGTTGCTTATATAATAGCATACTAATTATTCTCTGTTGCTTTCGTCGTGTTTATTAATCGTCATTTACAAACATTGCATACTACTAGCTTACAATACAAGAAGCTTATTATACTATGGTGGTAAACAAGCATCCTTGACCGAATCATTATGGTCAAGGCTGAAAGCTATGTGTAATCCGTCATCCATAATTATCGTAATTTGAGAACGAAAAGTTTAATGGAACAATGAAAAACCTCGGTCAAGATTGCTTGTAAACCAACAATGTACAGGGTGTGACTAAAGTTCGTGTAGGAGGCAAAAAAATATTTCCCCCCTGCGTAGAAACCAATTTCAATTTTCTTTGATTTCTCGATTGAGAAACTGATTTTCTCTCTTAAGCCCTCCTACCTACTAAGAACTTTAGTTACACCCTGTATAGTAAGCTAATCTTACGCTACTTAATAGAAAAGAGATGGCGCTGAGTTCATAATAAAACTCATGCGTCAAAATGAAGTCTCTATTTTGCAATCCTTACTTTTCATAATTTTACTTTTTGAATTGAAATTGTTACAGTTGCTACTTTTATAGTCTTAATATCTATTTATTTTTTTTAATCTTTGTAAGTGAGTCAAATTTTAAATGTTTTAATTTTCGTCAACAAAACATTTCAACCGCCTGAAAAAGAAACATTGAATTATTGTAATATAGCTAAATAGATAATTTACAGAAGTAAAGGTAAGTTCATTATATTTTCATTTTAACTTTCATTTTCATTTTTTTCTTTACTTTTTTTATTTAGCTAGCTGCGAGATGGAAGCAGAGTTTTATAATTTCGCTGCAAGTGAGTTTATTCTAATTGGCACATTTATATATTATAATTAACAGGACATTTTATTTAGCTTCTTTCAAAGTGAGATTTTTGGGCGAATATAATGACATTGTAGTTAATTGGAATGATGATAAATACTTATACAAACCACAACAAGTATTCGAACAGGTAGGTAATAAAGCATATGATCGCAAACGGACTGTTGCATACCGTAACTTGTATACAATTCACAATACTTCCCTATTATAAAATTTACATTCCATTAAATAATAGCTTGAGATGAATATACTCTATATATAGTAAATATACTCTTTGCGTAATTCGCCACGTAACCCAAGGTGTGAATGAATGGCATCCAGCTGATGTACTCAGTAATAATATGATGTAATTATACTCATATTATTGTCTTAACTTTATCAATTTAATACGTAAATCACTCCTTAACTTGGTATAACGTCTCGTTAGTGCCGGTCGAGAACTAATTATTTTAAGATTATTGAGACAGGGTATCATCGCCTCATTTATTTAACGTGCTGTGCAAAGAGAGAAAGAGAAGAAAATGCTAGCTCTCGTATATTTGAAAATAATCTTGTGAGAAATGATAGCGAATTTTATGCTCAGTTTCACGGTTATTTGAGATGTATGCCAATTTATAGAGTGCTTCACTGAAGTTAAAATTAATTAAACTCGAATGTCTTCATAGTTATGCAGATAGTAGGAATGGTAGCTGGGATGGTTCATCTTTTCTTGACAACGAGGGTTTTCATCTCGCAAGCAATGTTTTATATGACAGATATGCAATCAACCTTACGCTACTTAATATGAAAAGAGATGGCGTTGATTTCATGATGAAATTCGCGCGTGAAAATGAGGTCTCTATTTTGCAGTTCTTACTTTTCATTATTTTACTAATTTGCGATGAAATTGTTAGCTTTATTATATTTTAGTGTTATAATCTATTTATTTTTTCAATCCTTTAAGTGAATCAAATTTTACATATTTTTATTTTCTGCATTAAAACATTTCAATGGTCTGGAAATGAGACATTTAGTTATTGTTCTATGGATAAATAGATAATTTATAGGAGTAAAGGTAATTTCATGTTCATTTTCATTTTATCTTTCCACTTTTTTTATCTAATCTTTCCACTTTTTTATTTAGCTGCTAAAAACCTGTAAGATGAAAGAACACTATCACAAAATTTCTACAAGTGAGTATATTCTAATGGCCAGATTTATATATTATAATTCACAATACATTTTTTTTAGTTTCTTTCAAAGTGAAATTTCTAGGCAAATATCATGACATTGTCATGAATTTGAATGGTGATAAATACTTATACAAGCCACAACAAATATTCGAACAGGTGAGTACAGGAGCTTAGGTTCGAAACGGACTGTTGCTTACCGTAACTTGTATATAAACCTTTTACAATAGTTAATCCCATTTTAAAATTTACATTAAATAATAGCTTGAGATGGTCACGGAAATACTAAGTAAATATACTCTCTGCGTAATTCGCCACGTAAACCAAGGTGTGAATGAATGGCGTCCGGCTGATATAATCAGTAATAATATTATGTAATTACAATCCTATTATTGTGTTATCTTTATCAAATCAATTACGCAAATCGCTCAGTAACTTGGTATATGTCGTCTTAGTGCTTGTTGAGAACTAATTATTTTAGGATGAATTTAAAACAGGCTATCGTCACCTCATTGATTTCAAGTGCTGTGCAAAATCGACAAAATGCCAATTCATCGAGTGATTTACTAAAATTGTAAATTAGTTAAACTCAAATTTCTTTGTAGTTATTCAGACAGTAGGAACGGTAGCTGGGATGGTTCATCTTTTCTTGATGGCGAGCGTTTTCATCTCGCAATCGATGTTTTTTATGACAGATATTCAATTAACCGTATCGGTATAATTTATCGCTTAATATCTATAAGCGAAATACCAGAAGGATTATGTAGCGAATACGTCTGTCAGTATAAAAATACTAAAGCTTTCTCCAACAAAATAAGAGATCTTGTCAATAATGATGTATTGAATTTAAAAATTTCTAATATTGTTCAGTCAATGAGCATAGTACGACCAACACATTGGCCTCGAGAAATAAACAAAGTTTACATCAATTTCAATGTTAAACAATATATACGAGCCACTTGTGATTTTCATAGGGTGAGAGATTTAAACAACAATAGAAGCAACAACTTGATCTCTATTTTAGAACTCGTGGTTAACTATTTGAATGGAATTTTTATCAATAACTATTCCTGTAAATTGTCGCACCTGTTTGATCATATTAGTGAGTGTATGATATTTGGTGGGTGAAAACAGTATGCATTCTAAAAGAATCAAAGTTTTTTTTGTTGATACGTACAGAGAATGATTATAAACTTGTTTATCAGCATCTTGTAATATGTACAGTTTTAAACATGACAGTTCTCAACTTTTTTCAAGTGATTTTTTTGAAGTTGTTTCAATAGTGTTTCAAATTGTAAGTTAAAACAAAGTAAATAAAGAAATTTATGCGAAAATTTCATTCCAAAAAGCATGAATAGTGAAATTATGGCTAACAATAACATGTTAACATTTTTTTTCTTCAACGCATTTTGATATGTTTACAAAGTGTTTGGCTGGTAAACTGGCTCCTTATGTTCGAGGAAATTTCGTTAAGTCAGGAGAGACTCAAAAAAACATCGCCTAAGAGCAACCTGATTTTGAAGACTGGCTTCCAGTTGTAGTTCAAACTCAACCTTTAAAGCGAATCGGTGCACCATCAATAGATATTGCCTATTTTATTGCTTTCCTCGCATCTGAACCTGCAAGAAACATGACTGGTTCAATAATTGATTATGTTTCAGGATATATTGCGAATGATGCTTGTGAAAAACAATCTTGCATTTTAATTGTTTGAGTAAAAACTGTCAATAACCAAATAGAACCACTGTATAATTTTCAAAATTCAAACAATTACCAGGATAAAATTGTCTAAAATGCTCATTAAATCAAGCTAGAGGTATGTTAAAAATCAAAATGGACGTGATCAAAGTAAACTGGATAAAGTTGCTGCTGGATGTGAAGCAAAGTCACCACATCGCTACAAGCCAGTTGTTATTAAGGCTGATTTCGTTACAGATGAAGATGTTGTAGGAACCTTTGAAGAAACCATTTCTGCTTATAAAAAATTTTGGTTAACAGTGTTGGTTTTGCTGGTCGTGCTGATTTCAACGATCCTAATCCCGATCTTGAGGTGTTTAATCGAGTTATTGCAAGTTAATATTCGATCTATTATTATTTTGACTGAATTGTCTGTTCCATTTCTCACCAAATCTAAGGAACCGTTGTCAATGTATCTGCTATTAATAGCCTGACTGTGGTAAGTCATTCTTAATTGATTTATTTCGTACAGAAATAGTAGTTCCATTTTCTAGATTCTATATTTATAATGTATTGAAACGTCTTTGATTTCAGAATTCACTCATTGGGTTTATGGTGTGTCCAAAGCTGCACTCGATATGTTCACCAAGTCAATGGCTGGTAAATTGGCTCCTGATATTAAAGTAAATAGTAAATTCAGTTAATCCTGGTGGAGTTCATACTCATCCCCTTGAACCTTCAATGTTGGAAAAATTTATATCCATGAAACCCTTAAAACGAATTGCTGAACCAATAGAGATTGCTAACTTAATCGCTTTCCTGGCATCTGACGCTTCAAGAAACATGACTGGTTCCATTGTTGTCTCTGATTCACGATTTCTTTGTGCTGATCCATACAAAGTACTCTCGGGAAAATAAGATTTGAAATACAGTCATGATTAAAAAAGTTCAAACTTTGTTAACCTTGTTAAGTTAATTTGTAAGCGAGATGTGATTGTTTCAAGCTAAAGGTATCTGATTTTAATAAGAATACTTGTAAATGATGTTTGCTAAGGTAGTCAACTAGAGGCATGTAACCGATAACAATTAGTATTCAATAAGCTACTCGATAAGGCTAAAAGTATTTATGAGTTTGACGACCAATATAAATGTTTATTGCTTTAATTGTATTTAAAGTGGAATAAAGTGAAAACATAAACTTTAATCGAAGAATACACCGTTTCTGCAGGATTGATGGTAAATTTTGATTCTAATGAAATAATCGGCAATTCAGACAAATATTTTACGATCTTCAGTACCATTGTCAGAAGAAATGAGAGATTCCCTGACTTTCCGTTTGTTGATTAGATTCAATTGCGAATGAACTAAAAGAAATTAAGTAATTATTC
This sequence comes from Tetranychus urticae, assembly GCF_039701765.1. Classification (NCBI taxonomy): domain Eukaryota; kingdom Metazoa; phylum Arthropoda; class Arachnida; order Trombidiformes; family Tetranychidae; genus Tetranychus; species Tetranychus urticae. The sequence goes on along the minus strand of NC_142958.1, from coordinate 12,916,034 downwards.
AGAGTAATTTTATTGTTTAATGAATACACTTAAGCATTTGCAATGTCAAACAAACTCAAAAAGGGTTCAAAATGGTGAGAGAGTTGTTTTGTCTGAATAATGGCTATAATGAAAAAACTCAAAAAACTAAAGCTTGTTATCGTTATGAAGTTTAATTGCATTTTATATTCCCGAGAGCACTTTGTATGGGTCAGCACAAAGGTATCCTGAATCAGAGACAACAATGGAACCAGACATGTTTCTTGAAGCGTCAGATGCCAGGAAAGCGATTAAGTTAGCAATCTCTATTGGTTCAGCAATTCGTTTTAAGGGTTTCATGGATATAAATTTTTCCAACATTGAAGGTTCAAGGGGATGAGTATGAACGGCACCAGGATTGACTGAATTCACTCTAATATTAGGAGCCAATTTGCCAGCCATTGACTTGGTGAACATATCAAGTGCAGCTTTGGACACACCATAAACCCAATGAGATGGATTCTGCAACAAAAGACGTTTCAATACATTTTAAAATTTAGAATGTGAAATTACTATTCCTGTACCAAATAAATCAATTAAGAATTACTTACCGCAGTCAGGCTATTAATAGCAGATACATTGACTATGTTTCCTTTAGATTTGTTAAGAAATGGAACAGACAATTCAGTCAGACGAATAATAGATCGAACATTGACTTGCATGTTTCGATCGTACTCAACAAGGTAATTGGGATCATCAAAATCAGGGAAACCATGAAGACCAGCATTGTTTACCAAAATGTCCAAAGTTTTATAAGCAGAGATTGTCTCTTCGAAGGTTCGAATAACATCTTCATCTCTAACGAAGTCAGCCTTAATAACAACAGGCTTGTAGTGATGAGGTGACTTGAATTCACATTCAGCAGCAACTTTATCCAGTTTACTTTGATCACGTCCAACTACGGCCACTTTAGCACCTAAAGATGAAAAGAGTATAGCTGTTGCTTTTCCGATTCCATCACTTGAACCAGTAATTAAGGCTACTTTATTATTCAAATCAATCATTTTATAAAGTTAACTTTTATAACAGTTGAATCGATGAACACAGTGTATGTTATTTTTTAACTGATAGCAATTTGGTGCTGTGAGTTGCTTTAAATACTTATAAAAGCAACCTTGATTGGTTAGGATTATTGAATGTTAAGTTTTCCCCTTTTTTGGTAACCAATTTCGGGATTTAACTATCAACACCAATGAGTCGCTAGGTCAGTGCAGTTATTATGAACTTAATTCTCAATAAAATCCAACAAGACTGCACGCATCTATTTACCTAAGTACAAAAGCACGCAGAGCAAATGCTCTAACGTTATCGTGCTAGAGTCGAGTGCATTATAACTGCACCAAATGATTTTGTTTATTTTCACTTACGAATAGGCATTGTAAGCTTAGAGCCTAATGATAATAGTTATATAAATAAATAAGGCATATCAAAGAGCACCAATTATTCGTTAGGTGGTTATGCACTTGACTCTCGATAACATCTAATTAGGGCATCTGTTTCGATTGCTTGCTTATGTACTCATAGGTAAATTTTCGTTTGCATTGGGATTAGGTATTATGGAGAGTAAAGTGCATAATAAGTGAACCAACAGAGCATCTGATGCTCTTTGAAAGTTCAATCCCTAATCTGGTAACCAGTAATAATTGAAACACTTTTCGATCAACTTAATTTCGGTTTGGTTGTAATAAGTATTTTGAAAGAAACTAAATAGCTCCTAATTGATAAAAAAAATTATTCGTTATGTTCGTTGGTTCAACTGTTATAAAAGTCAACTTTAAAAATGATTGATTTGAATAATAAAGTAGCCTTAATCACTGGTTCAAGTGATGGAATCGGAAAAGCAGCAGCTTTACTCTTTTCATCTTTAGGTGCTAAAGTAGCCATAGTTGGACGAGATCAAAGTAAACTGGATAAAGTTGCTGCTGAATGTGAAGCAAATTCACCTCATCACTACAAGCCAGTTGTTATCATTTCTGTTGACAATTTTTTGTTGAATGTTAATAGGTACAGAGTTCTTTTATCATATTTTTTTACAAGTAAAACTTATGTACCATTTAAATTTCCCTTTCATACAATTAATCAATAGATTCATCTGGAAATCACAGAACCAAAAGATCACTGTTACTTTATTCACCCATTTGCAGTTTTTGTAAACGCGATCAAGTTTTGTTTGCTATTCTGTTGTAACAAAGCAGCTTTAATCACAGTCTCAAGTGATGAATTCAGAAAAACATAACTTTGTTTTCACTTGCCTCACTTTCAGATTTTTATAAAGCTTAGATATCAATGATAATATTTAGGAGTACACAGTAAAAGAAATATTAATAGCAAAGAGCACTGCATGCTCGTTTGGTAGTTATTATGCACTTAATTATCGATAACATCTAATCAGTCAGCAAACCTGCATTTGCTTATCAGTAAATGAGTACCGAGAAACTTATGATCTTTGCTAGTTCAACCCCTAGTTTCATAACACTTTTCATTCAACCAGACATATGAAAAAAATTTGGTCCAATTTAGTATTTAAAGCAATTCACAGCTCCAATTGCTATTAGTTGAAAAATAACATTTACTGTGTTCATCGATTCAACTGTTGTAAAAGTCAATTTCAAATAATGATCGATTTGGATAATAAAGTTGCTTTAATCACTGGTTCTAGTGATGGAATCGGAAAAGCAGCAGCTTTACTCTTTTCATCTTTAGGTGCTAAAGTAGCCATAGTTGGACGAGATCAAAGTAAACTGGATAAAGTTGCTGCTGAATGTGAAGCCGAGTCACCTTATCACTACAAGCCTGTTGTTATCAAGGCTGATTTTATTAGAGATGAAGACGTCGTTCGAACCTTTGAAGAAACCATTTCTGCTTATAAAACTTTGGACATTTTAGTTAACAGTGCTGGTCTTTCTAGTTACACCGATTTGGCTGATCCTAACTATCTTGATGACTATGATCGTGTTATGCAAGTTAATGTTAGATCAGTTATTCGTTTGACTGAATTGTCTGTTCCATTTCTAACCAAATCTAATGGATCCATTGTCAATGTATCTGCTGTTAGCTCCATGACGTCGGTAAGTTTCTAAGAAGTTTAATAAACCTTTGAGTAAAAATATCACATTGTGATTCTTTAATGGCTGCTCCTTTCAGAATCCAACTCGCTGGGTTTATGGTATGTCGAAGGCCGCACTTGATATGTTCACCAAGTCAATGGCTGGTAAATTGGCTCCTAATATCAGAGTGAATTCAGTCAATCCTGGTGGAGTTCATACTCATCCCATTGAACCATCATTGATGGAGAAATTTAAAGCTATGAAACCCTTAAATCGAATCGCTGAACCAATAGATATTGCCAATTTAATTGCTTTCCTGGCATCTGATGTTTCAAGAAACATGACTGGTTCAATCGTTGTTTCGGATTCTGGATTTCTTTGTGCTGATCCATACAAAGTACTCTCAGAGAAATAAGATTTGAAATACATTCATGATTAAAAAAGATCAAACTTTGTTAACCTTGTTAAGTTAATTTGTAAGCGAGATGTGATTGTTTCAAGCTAAATGTATCTGATTTTAATAAGAAACTTACTCGTTAGTTATTTTTTCTTCATCGAAAGTTTATTGATTTTTGTAAATTGTTTTTATTAACACTGTACATACACATCAAAGTTATTATGATAACCATGCCTCTAAACACATTGACTTCTTCTTTTCTAAAGCAAAGGTTTTCTTTATTATAATAAAACAATATGAGTTCAATAAGTTACATTCAAATTATTTTGTAAAGTATTGACATTCATGAAGCAATATTGTGAAAATAAATTAAATCTAACAAAATCAATAAATAAATCACTTGCAATAAAAAATGTTCTGTATCAATTTTTATTAGGATCGAGCTATAAATGACAATGTCAACTTGTCAATCAAATATTTTATCAAAAAGTATTATATTTCCTACTAAATTGTATTCACGACAACCTTGCACTGTACTTATGTACCCTTGAGCGCCAATCACTCATGATGGTATTGAAACATTGAGTCCCAATGATGACCGAGTCCTGCAGTGGATGAAAACTCAATGGTCGACACATATGATTGACAATGGATCCCCCGTTTGTCGCCCTTTCCCTGGTATTCGTGCTGCGTATGAACCACTATCAATACCAACACAAGCAGGTGCTTTAGAACCCAATGAATGTATGCTTTTCCAACAACATCTCACATTTTTCTTCAATCTCTTGCAACTATTTATTATACCAAATTTTGTACTATCAACCTCACTCTAGCAGACCGCAGACTTCCGCAGATCACATTTCAGATCATTTCTTTTGCTCATGTTGCTAATTATAACCTAACCTAAAAGTAATCATCACACCAAATCAACCCGACTCTTCTTAGCCCTTTACTGCCCATTTGCTTTGTACTGATTTTTTCAAGTATTTTCATGATTTCATACCTAATCTGCTCTCTTCTCTTCTCATTTTTCTTTCTATCATTCAATTGATTTATATGCGACTATAGTGTACTCTCTATAATGTGATTGCGAAAATGAAGCTCTGAATGAAAACTGTCCAAATTTGCTCTATCGAGAGGTTTTGAGAATTTTTGCAAGCCTAAGCTTTAAGTTGAGGGGAAATTCCTAGCTTAGCATATCTGTGACTCTAGAAAAAATTGGTTGAAATTATTGAAAAATTAGCTAGACTTAATCTGAGGAAAATTGTTAAAAAGTTGTATGAAATTCTTATTAAAGTTGGTATTAGTAGTTCAATTATTGAGGGATCGATTTTTTCAAGAAATCTTGTTTTGTGTTCATTAACACTGTTTCTCATGGAAACTTTATTTACTATTCGAAGCAGTGAGTTGTTTTCAATTTCAATTAAATTGGACAAACCTTGGTTACCAGTTAAGAAATTGAACCATCAAAAAGCTGCAATTGTTCGGTAGGTAGTTCACTTGCACTTTGATAATTCAATTCTTAGACTGGTAACCAGAAATAAGTGAAACAATTTCCATTCAATCAAGTTGCTTAATCAAAGTAGGCTTGATTCAGTATTTGCAGCAACTCACAGCTTCAAATTACGATCGTTGAAAAAAATTATTATGTTTATTGATTGAACTGTAGTAAAAGTCAACTTTAAAAATGATTGATTTAAACAATAAAGTAGCTTTAATAACTGGTTCAAGTGATGGGATTGGAGCTGCAACAGCTGTACTCTTCTCATCTTTAGGTGCAAAAGTGGCCATAGTTGGACGTGATCAAACCAAACTGGATAAAGTTGCTGCTGAATGTGAAGCAAAGTCACCTCACCACTACAAGCCTGTTGTTATCAAGGCTGATTTTATTAGAGATGAAGATGTTGTTCGAACCTTCGAAGAGGCCATTTCTGCTTATAAAACTTTGGACATTTTGGTAAACAATTGTGGTCTTGCTTCAACCAAAGGGTTTGGTGTACCTGATGCTATATCTGATTATGATCGAGTACAGCAGATTAATGTTCGAGCCGTTGTTCGTCTGACTGAATTAGCTGCACCACATTTGAAGGAAACCAATGGATCTATTGTTAATGTTTCAAGTATTGCAGCTATAAGACCCGTGAGTAAAATGGTTTCTTGAATTACGGCTGTTAACAGTTAACATTTTGTTTATTTGTTTCTTTGTGTACAGAACCCAGGATCTTGGTCTTATTGTATGTCAAAAGCTGCACTGGATATGTTCACAAAGTGCATGGCTGGTAAACTGGCTCCTCATGTTCGAGTGAATTCGGTTAATCCAGGAGGAACTCGAACAAATTTCTTCTCGTCTCTGGCTGATCCAGACGCGGTTCTGTCTTCTTTGATTCAAAAAAACCCTTTGAAGCGAATCGCTGAACCAATTGATATTGCAAATACAATTGCATTTCTTGCATCTGATGCTGCAAGAAACATGACTGGCTCAATTGTCGTTTCAGACACTGGCTTATTAGTTGCTGATCCTTATGCAAAATAAGGCTACATTTTAATAAACTAATTATTAATAAGTTATTAACAAAACTGTTAAAAAGATTTGTTCAATCATTTTCTTTTCTAATGTTGACGCGTTAATTCTGTTAATCCAGGAGTAACTCGAACAAACTTCTTTTCATTTCTACCCGACCCAGACACTTTTTTGTCAGCTTTGATTCAAAAAACCCTTTGAGTCGACTTGCTGAGCCAACAGATTGCCAATGTGATTGCTTCCCTTGCATCGGATGCCGCAAGAAACATGTCTGGGTCAATTGTCGTTTCAAACAATGACTTTTTAGTTACTGATCTTTATGCTAAATAAGTCTACATTTTAATACAAGCAAAGATAAAACTGTTAGAATCGATAGGGCTGGGTGAGCATCACCACATCACTACAAGCCTGTGACTACAAGATCGATGCAATGGAAACTCTTTGTCTGCCTTTTTCCTTGCTACCAATTTGTTGTTTAAGATGGTTGTTATTGTTGATGGCGTCTTCAGATATTATTGCTATTGATAATGAACTCTTGTTTTTATTGATTGTTGTATCGCTTGAACGGTTTGAAGTCGATTTATAAGAAACTTTGGACATTTTGTGTCAACAATGCTGCTATTGATGGAGTGCTGCTTTTAAATTTATTGCTCAAGCGTTACCTTTGAAGCGAGTCGGTGAACCAATAGATCTTGCCAATTCGATTGCTTTCCTTGCATCTGATGCTGCAAGAAACATGACTGGGTCAATTGTTGTTTCAGACTCTGGCATGTTAATTGCTGGTCCTTATGCTAAATTAGCTCCCTTTTGATGGATGAATAATCTTAATTAATTGATTAAGTCAATCAAATAAAATCCTTGATGGTTTAGTAATAAAATCTAAGATATTTGTCTAAAATTATTCGGTAAAAATATTGTATTCATAAAATAAAAAATCATTAATCAATCTTGAATTTTATTTGCAAGCCATACATTTAGTTGGATTACCTTCAATCTTTTTGTACCATTCCGTTTAATTTATATCCTCTTCTACCGGGCGGGGCATTTTGGAGCACTTATTTGATTGAATTTTGTTACTTTTTTGTTACTGTAATGAACTGTAATGAGATGTCTATTGAGTTTAGGTTCTCAGTACAGCATCGATAAAATGTTCTGTAAAATGTTAATCATTATCTACTAGATGGGAGTATTGAAACTCTTGCTCGATTCAATGATGTTACTGTTGTTATGCCCTTGACATCCTTGTCTGGTGCTTTGATAAAATGTTTCCTTTCTGGTAACATTTTTTGGTGCATATTGGTAAATGCAAACTTTGACTACATTTTTACATCCATAGCAATATCATTATTACTTTCAATATCACTTTCAAGTTGTAAGAGATGGAAATGTTGTTGAAACTTTTGTATTAATAGTAAACCATTTCGGCTTGCAAACTGGCTCCTCATGTTTGAGTAAATTCAGCAATCCAGGATCAACTCGAACAAATTTCATCCGCAATCGACCTGATTTAGAAGACTTTATGTCAGCTTTAGCTCAAAAACAACCTTTAAAACGAGTTAAATATTATTATTACTCGATGAAATGTTGTTACTTTTTGTTGCAGTAATGAACTTAGTATCCTTGTCTAGTGCTTTGATAAAATGTTTCCTTTCAGTTCACAGTTTGATGGTACATATTGATAAATGCAGAGTTTGCTTACATTCATAAATATTATTATTGCTACTTTCCAATTGTTTGTAAGTAAAACTTACGAACAACCTAAATTTCCCCTTTCAAGCAATTAATCAGTAGATTCATCCGGGAATCCCAAAGTTTATCACTGTTGCTTTATTGCAACGTTTGCAGTTTATTTAAGCTTGATCAATGTTTGTTTTTCATTCAGTTGAATAACTGCTACTGTTGTACATTCATTTCATTAAATCAACTGCACTGAGTGAATGAACAGTTTACAAAATGATCAATTTGGCTAATAAAGTTGCTTTAATTACTGGTTCTAGTGATGGGATTGGAGCTGCAACAGCTGTACTCTTTTCATCTTTAGGTGCAAAAGTGGCCATCGTTGGACGTGATCAAACCAAACTGGATAAAGTTGCTGCTGAATGTGAATCAAAGTCACCTCAACACTACAAGCCTGTTGTTATCAAGGCTGATTTTGTTAGAGATGAAGATGTTGTTCGAACCTTTGAAGAAACCATTTCTGCTTACAAAAAGTTAGACATTTTGGTAAACAATTGTGGTCTTGCTTCACAGAAAAAATTTGGTGAACCAGATGCTATATCTGATTATGATCGAGTTCAGCAGATTAATGTTCGAGCTGTGGTTCGTCTTACTGAATTGGCTGCTCCACACTTGAAAGAAACCAATGGATCTATTGTTAATGTTTCAAGTGTTGCAGCTATAAGACCCGTAAGTATTCGTTACATAGTCAATGAAACTACAGCTATAAACAGTAACCTGTTAACATTTCGTTTATTCGTTTATTTTTGTACAGAACCCAGGATCTTGGTCTTATTGTATGTCAAAAGCTGCACTGGATATGTTCACAAAGTGTATGGCTGGTAAACTGGCTCCTCATGTTCGAGTGAATTCGGTTAATCCAGGAGGAACTCGAACAAATTTCTTCTCGTCTCTGGCTGATCCAGACGCCGTTCTGTCTTCTTTGGTTCAAAAAAACCCTTTGAAGCGAATCGCTGAACCAATTGATATTGCAAATACAATTGCATTTCTTGCATCTGATGCTGCAAGAAACATGACAGGTTCCATTGTACTTTCCGACACTGGTTTATTAGTTGCTGATCCTTATGCAAAATAAGGCTGCATTTTTATAAACTAATTAAGTTATGAACAAAACTGGTAAAAAGATTTGTTCAATTATTTCTTTTCTAATATTGACTTCATTTAGAATTTGAAATGATAATTTGTTCAAGGTTCGCGAAAATTGAGCTTAAGATTTGTTGAAAATTGTTATAACTGAATAATCAAACAGAGTAAAATAAAGATTCCTGCAGTCTCACCTATTGCACTGATTTGATCGATAAGATTCATTATAATAAAAGTTTACATGTTAGCGTATCAAAGATAATGTACAAAGATTCGCGAGCAATGTAACAAGAGGTATTGCCACCGAAGAGTTTTCACAGCCTTAGAGTACGATTTGGTTCCACTAATATTCATCTCTTCATTGATAGCAGTCACTTGGTTATTGATATTATAATATAATGAAGAGCCAATCGAGTCAACATTACTAAATCAATAAAAGCCAAATCATGGAATAGCGCCCAAGGAAAACTTATTGATTCTAATGAAATGGAGGACAATTGAGCCAAGTGCTATGCGATAATAATTCCATTTGTTGTTGAGATCATTAGATTTCATTTCGAAGAAATTAATAGATGGAAACTGGTCGATAATTTAGTTCATTTTTTTCAATAAAATTTGCAAAATCATAATTTAAGACATTCTTGACTCGATTTGCAGTAAGTTTACTGTTTAATGAATAGGTTTATATGAAGTGCTAAATAAACTGAAAAAGTGTTTAAAAAGGTGTCGATTTTGTTGTTTTTTGGATGGTTTCTATTCTTATTTCGCCGTTAGCATTTTGTATGGATCAGCGACAAGAAATCCTGAATCAGAAACAGCGATTGAACCAGTCATGTTTCTTGAAGCATCAGATGCCAGGAAAGCGATTAAATTGGCAATATCTATTGGTTCAGCGATTCGTTTTAAGGGTTTCATCGCTATATATTTTTCCAACATTGAAGGTTCAATAGGCTGAGTATGAACTGCACCAGGATTGACTGAATTTACTCTAATATTAGGAGCCAATTTGCCAGCCATTGATTTGGTGAACATATCGAGTGCAGCCTTGGACATACCGTAGACCCAATGAGATGGATTCTGAAATTAAGTACATTGTAGAATGGGAAATTACTCTTTCCGCTTAAATAAATCAACTGAGAATGACTTACCGCTGTCAGGCTATTAATAGCAGATACATTGACAATGTTTCCTTTAGATTTAGTTAGAAATGGAACAGACAATTCAGTCAGACGAATAATAGATCGCGCATTGACTTGCATAACTCGATCATACTCATCAAGATAATTAGGATCAGCGAAATCAGCTCCACTAGAAAGACTAGCACTGTTAACCAAAATGTCCAAAGTCTTATAAGCAGAAATGGTCTCTTCGAAGGTTCGAATAACATCTTCATCTCTAACGAAGTCAGCCTTGATAACAACTGGCTTGTAGTGGTGAGGTGACTTTGATTCACATTCAGCAGCAACTTTATCCAGTTTGGTTTGATCTCGTCCAACTATGGCTACTTTAGCACCTAAAGATGAAAAAAGTAAAGCTGTTGCAGCTCCAATCCCATCACTTGAACCAGTAATTAAGGCTACTTTATTGTCCAAATCGATCATTATTGCTTACTAAATAGTTAAATCAGCAAACACAATGAATGTTATTTTTTAACTATTAATAATTACAAATAATAGCAATTAAGTTTTGGGTTGTTTTAAATAACTAAATTGAATGATTATTGTTTCATAAGAATGATTGAAGGAAAAGTGTTTGCCTGGTTACAAGTTAATAGTAAAAGTCATTGATTTTCCCATTCCATCGCTTGAACTAGTGATTAAAGCTACTTTGTTGTTCAAATTGAACATTTTTTGAAATTGTCTATTACAACAGTTGAATCAATAAACACAGTGAATGCACGCGTCCATTTGCCTAAGGTAGTATTTGCATAAGCAAATGCTCTTATTAGATGTTATCGAGAGTCTGAATGTTCTGCTTAATTTCATCTCAAAAAATCTAAGCCAGTTGACAGAACCAGATTCTATACCTGATTATGATCCAGTTCAGTAGGTTAATTTTCGTTCTGCTATTCGTCTAACTGAATTGGCTGCACCACACTCGAAGGAAACCAATGGAGCCATAGTTGATGTTTCAAGTTTTGTATAAGACCCGAAATTATCAGTAACAGGTTCGTTGAAATTACGGCCATCAACAGTAAACTGTTAACACTGACAAAGTGTATTGTTACAAGTACTTCTAAACTGAACTCCTCGTGGTCGAGTAAACACGAGTCCAGGAGCTAAACCTAAGCTTGTAACTGATCCTTATGCAAAATAAACTTACATTTTAATTCATTAATTAAATTAAAACTGCCAATAATCCCATAAATCTTTGTATGCTTTTCGAAATAAAAAGTGTTAGCTATCTGAAAATCGGTTGAATCTGAATTCAGAATATTATCTTTACTTTATTTACTTTGCTTACAAGGAAAGTATTTGATGACCATCCGAACCGATTTTAGATGATCTTTGATTTACTTACTCAAGGATTCCGAGAGAGTAAAACAGTATTTCTAAAATACTCATGAGAACAAATTGTTTTATTAATTTTCATTCGGATGATTTGGGCTACTTCCCTTGTTAGAAGGATTACAATCCTTAACTCAACATTGTTAAACCAACTGAAGACTTAACCAAAGAAACTTGAACTTTACAAAAGTTTTATTACAGTTACATTACATTACATTACATTGGTTATATTACATTGAGATGTCTGTCAAATGGTTTGAGATGTGAATTGAGTTTAGGTTCTCAGTACAGCATCGATAAAATGTTCTGTAAAAAGTTAATCATTATCTACCAGATAAAACGAATGTATTGAAGCTCTTGTTCGATTCAATGATGCTACTGTTGTTATGCCCTTGACATCCTTGTCTGGTGCTTTGATAAAATGTTTCCTTTCAGTTCACAGTTTGATGGTACATATTGATAAATGCAGAGTTTGGTTACTTTTATTACATTTGTTGCAATTATTATTATTACTTTCCAATAGTTTGCAAGTAAAACTTATGAGACATTTACATTTCCCCTTTCATGCGATAAAACAGTAGGTTCCTTCGAGAATCCCAGAATTAAACACTCTTACTTTACTAATAATTCTGCCGCCTGTTATATAAACTCGATCAAGCTTTGCTCGTTATTCAATTGCAAGAAAGCTGCTGCTGTTAATTGATTTTACTGCATCAAATAAACCAAGTGAATAAACATTTTACAAAATGATCAATTTGGACAATAAAGTAGCCTTAATTACTGGTTCAAGTGATGGGATTGGAGCTGCAACCGCTACACTCTTTTCATCTTTAGGTGCTAAAGTGGCCATAGTTGGACGAGATCAAACCAAACTGGATAAAGTTGCTGCTGAATGTGAAGCAAAGTCCCCTCATCACTACAAGCCTGTTGTTATTAAGGCTGATTTTGTTAGAGATGAAGATGTTGTTCGAACCTTTGAAGAAACCATTTCTGCTTACAAAAAGTTAGACATTTTGGTAAACAATGCTGGTCTATCTTCAAAAAAAGGGTTTGGTGAACCTGATGCATTGGCTGATTATGATCGAGTTCAGCAGGTTAATGTTCGAGCTGTTGTTCGTCTGACTGAATTGGCTGCACCGCACTTGAAGGAAACCAATGGATCTGTTGTTAATATTTCAAGTGTTGCAGCTGTACGACCCGTAAGTATTCGTTATATAGTCAATGAAACTAAGGCTATAAACCTATTAAAATTTTGTTTCCAATTTGTTTCTTTATGCACAGAACCCAGGATCTTGGTCTTATTGTATGTCAAAAGCTTCTCTTGATATGTTTACGAAGTGCATGGCAGGTAAACTGGCTCCTCATGTTCGAGTGAATTCAGTTAATCCAGGAGCAGTTCTAACAAGCTTCACCCGAGATCGACCCGATCTGGAAGCCTTAGGACCATTTTTTATTCAAAAAAACCCTTTGAAACGAGTCGCTGAGCCAATAGATATTGCCAATGCAATTGCTTTCCTCGCATCGGATGCCGCAAGAAACATGACTGGTTCAATTGTTTTTTCGGACACTGGCTTATTAGTTGCTGATCCTTATGCGAAATAAGTCTACGTTTTGATTAACCAGTAAAGTTGAAACTGGTAACAATCAATTAGAATCATTGTATAATTTTGAAATAAAGACAATCATCCTCAGAAAATCCTCTCAAACGGTGATTAAGAACCGAAATATTAATTAATAATAAGCCCAGTTGCCAGAATAGATGCCATAGCTGATTATTATCAAGCTATAGATGCCATATTCAATGTTTCAAGTATAATGAATATGCATTCATTAAGCACAATTGTCTTTAATTTATAAATGAAGGAATAGCGATGATTATTGTCACTATTGCAATAGCCAAAGTTGATATAAAATTAGGAGTAATCATGAAAATTCCTCCAAACGAGAAGCCAACATCATTGAAACCGATACGATAAAGGAATAGAGAAATCTGAAGAAAAGAGATTTAATTAATGAATTAATCTAAAGATTCGCGGCATATTTTCTTTTCCAATTCTAACCTCATTTAGAATCTGAAATGATTCGGTTTGAAATGATAACTTGTACAAGGTTGGCGAAAATTGTTGAGATTTGATGAAAATAGTGACAGCTGAATGAATAACCAAACAGAGTACACCAAGTATTCCTGTAGCCTCACCTATTGCACTTATTTTGATCGATGAAATGTGATGATCGAATGCCAAGATGTAAATACAAAATATTAAAAAGGTTACGTTTTTACTAATCAATCAAATGTACAAAGATGAGTGAGCGAACTTGATTAATCAACTAAGCGATGTACCAAATGGTATTGCCATCGAAGTGTTTTCACAGCCTTAAAATCCAATTTACTTCCATCAATGTTCATCTCTTTACTGATAGCAGTCACTTGGTTATTGATATAATAAAGAGCTGATTGAACCAAAATTGCTAAATCGATAAAAGCCAGATCCTGAAATAGCGCCAAAGGTAAACTTATTGAAGCTGCCAACATAGATGTCCAATAATGTAATGGATCGTCATTGTTTGTCTTCGAAATAACATACAGTTTCGAGGCTTGACCATTAGAATGATAAGGCCAAGAAATCTTGTAAACCATCATTGTATAGTAAGCTCTTGGTATGTAACTGAGAATTGTCAGCATTCTGTAAGCTGCTCGATGAGTCCAAAAGTATTTTCGAGTTTGATGATCGAAATCAATGTCTATTGCTTTATAGCGAGTGGTTATTTCATCAAAGAATGTTTGATTGTATTTAAAGTAAAACAAGATAAGAATAAAAAGTCTAACTGAACAATACATTACTTCTGCAGGATTGACAGAGAATGTTGATTCTAATGAAATGGTCGGCAATTGAACCGAGTATTCTGTGACCAGTAGAACAACTGTCAGAAGAAACAAGAGATTCCCTGTTATTCCGTTTGTCGAAGCGTCATTAGATTCCATTTCGAAGAGACTGAATCGATGGAAATTGGTTGATAAATCATTTCGTTTTTACTCAATAAACTTTTCAACATCAAAATATCAGACATTTTTATCTTAACTCGGATTGAGTTTACTGATTCAAGAATAAGACTATTTTCAATTTTCATTAGATAATTTTTCAATGTTAGACAGACTCGAAAAGAGTTCAAAAAGTTGTCTTTTATCAATTTTACAAATGCAAAAGCTATTAAAATTGTCACTCAAGTTGGAGTTGTATGAAATATTGATATAATGAATTTAATGTTATGTTCTGAATAAAAGTTGATTTTAATGATGTTCATGTGTACATTATCAATTGTTGATCAATGCCTTTTTTAAATATTCAAGTAAATGATATATTATTTTTATTATGATATTATTAGAGCCTTTATACAATTTATGTGAACTCTTATTTGCTGTTAATTTGAGTCAAATCGATTTGTACTTCATTAAAAAAAGCAATATGCGTTCATTACGCAAATTAATGTACTAGCATAAATTATGTAGTTAAAAATTGATTTTGAGACAGCAGTTTATCAACTTGTAATGTCTATCTTTCAAGAACTGATGATATTGATTTATAATATGAAATATACAATAATATTGCTCGACTGAATATTTTTTTTTCAATCCTTTGTTTATTTTGGTTTTTATATTGAACAAAATTATACTAATAAAGTAGTCCATTAAACACGTATTAGACATTCTTGAATCAATTCAAATTAAGTTTATTGTTTAATAATCGGGTTTAAGCAATTGCAATGTTGAACGAAAAAAGGATTTCAAAATGGTGTGGTTGTTGATTTTTTCGGAATCATTTTTGTATTTCTATTCTTATTTTCCCGAGAGCACTTTGTATGTCTCAGCGACAAGAAATCCTAAATCAGAAACAACGATTGGACCAGTCATGTTTCTTGAAGCATCAGATGAGAGGAAAGCAATTGTATTGGCAATATCGATTGGTTCAGCGATTCAATTTAAGGGTTTCATGGCTATAAATTTTTCTAACATTGAAGTTTCAATGGGCTGAGTAAGAACTGCATCAGGATTGACTGAATTTACTCTGATATTAGGAGCCAATTTACCAGCCATTGACTTGGTGAACATATCGAGTGAAGCTTTGGAAAAGCCCAATGAGATGGATTCTGGAATTAAATGTATTTTAAAATGCGAAATTGTCTAATCAAGCAACATCGACATTTGCTTATGAACGTTTATTGTAATTTTACTTCCAATAGGCTGATATGGAATTAACGCAATTTTGAAATAAAATTTTTCCTTTAATTTGTCCAAATGCTTTTCTTTTATTTACGGACAAAACTCACATTTTCGTGTTTTTGTAGCCGATAAAGCGAGTTTATTGGCGACATTCAAAACTGGTTGAACCCAATGTTTGATTACATTGGTTTTGTATTTGAACCAGAAAATGGTGAAATAAAGTGGCGCCGTCTTTGTTAGCAAAAAATCACTAATGTGATGTTTTGTTTTGGGTTCAACTGATTGTACTTGTTATTCATTTGCTTCATAAATATGTTATGATTCAACACTAGTCTTCCTTCAACTTATATGCCTTTTAAGTTTCGTTGACAGCTCTAATCAATATCAATTATAACAGATTAAAAACAATGGTTTATTGTTGTTTTTTATCATTATAAGTGACTTGTTTCTTTTGTCTCTGGCTTTTACCTTTTCCTATTGCTGTGGAAATCCAAATGTTAACTTCTGTCTTCTCTATTAATGAATTTTTGATTGGATACATTTTGTCTCCATCATGTTTTCAGCATTAAAGCGCTTAGTTGGCAACCAAAATGATAATAAAACTGGACCAGATGATGTTTTCAATCAAAACAATTGTCCCAGACGTAACAGTGTCCAGCCTATGGGACATCATTTACAACGCAAATTTGCTAAAGGGGTCCAATATAACAGTAAGATCATTCATTCATTTATGGCTGTGTTTACCTACCTTTAATCGTCAACAATATTTTGTCGCTCACACAGCGGTAGAAAAACGGACTTATTTAGTTTTCATATCAATTCTTATCAATCGACAAATGTTCCAACATTTTACTCTTATGCTCAAGTCCTGGCTGAAAGGTACTATACAATTTACGTGTTTTATTGATGATTGATTTATTTTTTGCAGTGAAAATAATTATCAAAGGTGATCGAAACGTTGGTAAAACTTGCCTTTTTATGAGATTACAAGGACAAAAATTTATTGAAGAATATACACCGACTGAAGAAATCCAGGTTTGTAATTGAAAACGTGTGATCATGTTTCTAGGTTATAAATTAATTTCCTTTATTGTATTTCTATTTTATTTAGGTTGCAAGTATCCATTGGAATTACAAAGCTACAGATGATGTTGTCAAAGTAGAGGTTTGGGATATTGTTGATAAAGGCAAGAAGCGACCACAAATCGATGGACTCAAATTAAACAATGATAAACCCACTTTGCCTCCGAAAGAGTCGGAAACTGCTGCCGAACTTGCATTGGATGCTGAATTTATAGATGTTTACAAGGGAACAAATGGTGTAATTATGATGCTCGATATGACCAAAGCATGGACACTCGATTATGTACAAAGAGAATTACCTAAAGTACCAAGCAATATTCCAGTTTTGGTACTTTCTAATCATCGAGATATGGGACACCATCGTGCAGTTAGTGAAGATCAAGTTCGTATGTTTATCGATGGATTACAAAGAACTGAAGGCTCTGGTCAAGTTCGTTACGCTGAAGCTTCCATGAGAAATGGTTTTGGATTGAAATTTTTGCACAAATTTTTTAATTTACCTTTTCTTCACTTACAACGTGAAACTCTATTGAAACAACTCGAGACTAACTCACTTGAAATAAATGCTACTTGCCAAGAACTGGACATTTTACAAGAAGCTGATGAACAAGATTATGATAAATTTTTGGATATGTTAACAAACAAGAGAAGACAAATAGCTGACCAACTTTCTCAAACTCCTGTTATTAATGGCGACCATACCGGCGGTCCGCCTCGAAGTATTTCAATGCCTGCAGATCTGACTTTAAGAAAATCCTCTCAAAATCCAAACGATTTAATAATGAAACCATCGCCTAGTATTATTATAGGAGCGACTAAACCCATTAACTTGAAAGATGGTAAAATAATGCCAACAAAAAACGGTGTAAATCCCAGCAGTTCAAAAACAAACATTAACGAAACAGGTGCATCAAAACAAAATGATAATGATTTAATTAGCGATGAAGATAGGTTATATTTGAAATCTTTTCTCGAAGAACAACCTCAAGAATCTAAACTCGAAGATGGTCTCGCTTTGCTCCCAGAAGAAGATGAAAGGTAATAATTATTTTTTATATAATTTATATAACTCCTAATTGTTTTTAATACAATTGTCTGATTCAAATTTCATTTTTTATTTTATAGTGATGATGATAAAACAACTAATCCAATGGTTTCAGGATATCAAGCTGAAATAGATCCAGAAGACAAATGTCCAGAATCGGAAAATGTGATTTTAACTGAACAGATTGCCGAGAAACCGGTTAAATCATCTTTACAGATGGAACAAGAAGATAAAGAAAAGATTCCAGATAAAATTGAAAAACCTAAAGAATCGAAAGAAAATGTTCGAAAGATTCTTTTCGTCGAGGAAAAAACAATAAATGAAACTGTGAAATCTGTAGCAGGAACTTCTCAATCAGAGAACCGAGAAGCCAAATCTACAAAAGCTGGACAAAAAGGAAAAAAGTCTAAAGAGAAAGTCAAGAATGCATCTAAAAATCAACAAAAAAAGGTTAAAAGCAAGGCAAAGATTACGAACGATGAATATGATGATAATCGTCGATTAGAAGAGTTTCTCGGACCAGGTTGTGATATAATCAACAGTAATCGAGCTGTGAATGAATATGAAACTTTATAACTCGGATGGGTAAACAAAACATTGCGAATTCTTCCAATAAATTAGCGTTTATTAATCTCGCTTTAATTGAGTTGCGTCTCTCGAAACAAATGTCTAAAATGAATTTAATTGGTATGTGATAAACAGCCATAAATTATCACCATTTTATGTTCTCATCGCCATCGTCATTTCATCATCATTAACTACAGTGATCTCTACTCATTCAAACAGGATTTTCAGATTATTCATCTTTTCTCGAAGTAAATTGATGAAAATTGTGCTCTTAATTGTTTATCCCTTGAAACTCATTTCCAAATCATTTCAATATCTTTTGCTTTCACTTCAAATGATATTTAAATTTTTTAATTTCTCAACCCGTTGCAATATTTTGATTTAGTCCTAATCCCATTGATTTCTCAATGTAAAGAATGAAACTGCAAAAATCATGATCTGATTGTCAGAAAACAATTTTTTCTAATCTATTTAATCAAACTGAAATTTATCATTTTAATAAGCATTGAATTTTTGTCTAATTTTAATGTATTAAATTTGTTTTACTCTGCAACAATTTACAAATGGAGAATTGTTACAAAGTAAAAGATGACCTTCAAAAATTTAATTTTCATTTCATTTTTAAATCACTGCTAGACATTTATGATTTATTACCATGACGTAAAAAAATGGTTAATCTGATAGATTGATGAATTTGATTGATATTCATAACTAAGGGACTGACTGCTTTCACCACGTCCACCACTTTAACGAGATTTGTTTCCACCACATCCTTCACTTCCCACATGATTGTCTAACGCTTTCAAAACTCAACTCTTCGCTGCTTCAAGTGCACACTGACCATAAGTGGTGGACAATTTGATTAATGTGGTTGGTAGATTGAAGGGAAAAGTACCTTAAAAAGTGATCAATAATGTGGTGGAAAAATTTGTCTCCATATTTAAAACCAATGATTCACTTTTTTTACTCAAACTCATGGTTACTAAAAATAATTGTCAAATTTTAGCAGCTAATGTCAAACTAATGACAATAGCAATTAATGATGCACACTTGTATCAACTATGATTTAACAGTTTTCTCAAATCAATTTATGCTGAGTTAATCTGATTTTGGTAAAAGTTTTTATTGCGCGTTTTGAAAACTCATTAATTGTTGTTGACATTGGGATGATTGTGTTTGCTATTATGATCAAGAATGAGAAAAAAAAGTTAACATGATTAAAATTGGTCATAAAAATTTTCTATTTAGATTGAGTATTTTTTTGCAATCAAAAATTATATTAATTTTTGCCGAAATATTCAACCTTTCTTTTTTTCGTGTTTCAAGATTTGATGGCAACAACAATATAATTAAAATGTAAAATTACTATTATATAATAAGACAATAGGATTCCAAAAAAATGACTCTTTGTGTTACTCTTTAGAAGATAAAATAATTTACAATGTTTAATGTTCTTGTTAAATGTTTATGTTGTATTTAAAACACCTCAAACTTGCTGCTTGGTTAGTTTTTTTTATTACTACTGGTATGACTTTTGACGGAACAAGGCTGCAATTTCTTCCGCTGATTTGCCTTTTGTCTCAGGCACCTTAAAGTAAGTGTATACTGAAAAGATTGCTAATAAAACGGTGAAAATCAAGAACACATAAGCTCCCATGAGATTCTGTATGAAGAAGAAGAAAAAAAAGAGAAGAAAGTAAATTAGATTAAATTGAATTATGGCAAGGACAGTCGTTGTTGATGAAGGAAGGAAAAAAACTTACACTTAGTGGTAAGAAGCCGACAGTGACTATAAAGTTAGCTGCCCAATTAACACAGACTGCAATACTAGTTGCCATACCACGAGCTGATGAGCCGAAAAGTTCACCAACAAGGAACCAGGGGATTGAACCAGGTCCTGTAGCGAACATTATCACAAAAGTGAGAACCATGATAACGCTAACAAACTCCCAGAAAGACGATCCTTTATTGTTGATGGAGACACATAAGATGATGGTGGTGAACAGCATACCAATGAGACCGCCAAGATGAAGGGTTTTTCGTCCAGCTCGTTCAACGAGAATAAGAGAAACAATTGTCATGGCAGTATTGATTACACTCATTCCAAGAGTTGCGTAAATTGCTTTCATTCCCTCGAGTCCAGCATCACGGAAGATTTGGGTTGAATAGAAGATTACAGCGTTGATACCGGAAAATTGTTGACTCAACATGACTACAACTGAAATAAACATGGGTTGACGGTAGATTGGATTACGCCACATATCCATAAATGATACTTTGGGGACTAATGACATTGAAGCAGCCTCTTGTCTTATTTCTTCGAGTTCATCGTGAATCTCAAGTGATCCTCGAAGCCATGATAAACCTGATTAGAATTAAAAAATACAAAAAGTTGAAAATACGAAAATTTGACTGGAAAAGTGCAAGCAATATAATTGCAAAAATTAATTACCGCTGGCTGCTAATCCTTCTCGCCCCTGGACAATCAATAAATGTTTTGGTGATTCCGGGCAGAGAGGAAGTGTTGCAAACATGAAAATCATAGGAATCAAGGGAATGGCTGGAAAGGAGAGAAAGGAAAAAAAATATTATAAATAAAATGGAAATATCATCAGGTGAAAGATAATTAAGATCATTTTTGAAAGATTCCATCTGAGAGATTAGATACTCCAAGTTTTGTTACGCAGATAAATCTTGTGAAAATTTTCGAATCATCATAAGGTAAAAACCTAAGATAATATGTTACTAGCGAGCTTTTGCAAGATGTCTTTACTAATTGATGCAATTGACTATAATTACTGAATAAATACTAGACATATGGAAATGTGCTGTAAATTGACATTATTACAAGGACACAGGATAAAGAAAATAAGTAGAGTAAAGATGACAAAAGGAGATAAACATCGAAATTACTGTGAAAAAAGCACAAGATTCGACGGAAATAGTAGTCTTGTGTTTATATTTGTAAAGAGTTTGATTAACACTATCCAAGGTCAACTGGCCTAGATCCAATTTAAGTTCATATTAAATCTAATCTTAAAGCAAAATATAAAGATCATCAAGAGATGGGAAAAAAGAGGGTAAAAACTGGATAAACTAGTTTCCATACCGAACAGATATGGCCATAGTGTTGGCGATCCGAGAAAATTTTCAAATCCAAGGACATTTGAGATCAAAATGGAAATTACAAGAATCAGTTGGTACATTGTGCCTACAGCGCCCCTTAAATTAGTCGGTGATATTTCCGTTAGATACATGGGCGTTAAACCGGCTGCCATACCTGAAAATTGACAGAAGATTGTAAAATCAAAATTAGTTTCATGAATGAATTGGAAATGCTGTCTACAAAAAAAAGTTAAAAAATTTCATTTTGATTCTCATTTGACACAATTGACATTGATGGAGCATGCAACGAAAAAACGTACCAGAGTTGATTCCGACGAAGAATCGTCCAATAACTAATAGCTCATAAAAGCCAACAGGTTTTGCAAGAACATTTAAAATAATTCCGATAACAAGAAAAACATTATTGACAAGTAAACCTCCTTTACGTCCGAATTTGGTAGCAAAATAAGCAGTTGATAGAGCACCAACCATTCCACCAACACAATAGATTGATGCTAGTAAAGAGAAGATTAGAGAGATTGTTTGCTGGTCAGGGTTCTCAGCAAAACGACGAGCATAAGTCTCATTGATCCAAGCTTCGATTTGTTTTTGAGGAATATTTGTTACACCAGTATTATAACCATGTTGAAATGATGAGCCGATGGCACCGGCAGCTATTGCAAACAGAAGACGACTTGTAACACCCTTTGGAGATGAAAAACAGGGACATGAGAATAGATTAGATGTTAACATAATAAAATTAAAAATAAATGATTAAAAATAAAGAACAATTAAATGTAAATAATATTTAAAACGATGGTTAAAATTAAAAATAATGAAGCAAAATTGAATGCAAATTAAGACTTAAAAAGGATTCTACAGAGGAACATGAACTGGACAATCTAACTAACCCCATCTTTTGATGGCAAAGGTTACCGTTTATTAACGGTTTTCCTATTGGTTATTGAAATTAGATTTGTGTTGATGTCATTTAAAGGTACAATGTGATAAGTCACTCAATATGATTGATATTAATCGCAGTGAAAATAAATGTGATGCTTCAAGTGTTATGGTGTAAAAGTACTCAAAATTACAGTCAATCCAAAGAGGGAAAAATAATATTAACAGTAAACAAGGTAAGAGAAGTAAAATTGATATTAAATTGTGAATAATTTCCAGATGATGGAACCAAACAATGATAAGTTGGAGGAAGAAAAAAAAATGTATTAGTTTATTATTACAATAAACATGGCTGTCTTGTTGATTGACATGTGAACCACATTTTCAAGTTTTTACTTGGTATTGTTATAAATTGAGAAAAGTGAAGCTAAAAAGATACTTTCAATGGTTAATCATTCATTTCATGATACCTAATTGGATCCATTTCATGCAAAATTTGACGATTCCTATCAACAGATGATTACAAAATTGAAAGAGTCTGTTTGTTGAGTAAAACTGCTTATTTTCACTGTCAACATTTAAACGATAATTATCTAATTTCTCTCAATGAAACTGCATGGTTATGGTGAAATTGAGACAATGAAAATACATATTTGTAAGAGAATCTCCAAGAGAGTGTAAATGTCGGTTACAATTGTTGGTTTTGGGTTGATTGTTGATTGTCGATTGTAACTGTTGATACAGAAAAGGAAGCAGAAATTGAAATCTTACTATTTCCAATTTCCTTTCTCCCTTCATCGATAATTTACTCAGCAGTTTGATTGGTAATGGATGACAACAGCAACCACAACAAAAATCATCAACAACAACAACAACAACCCAAAGTTTATGATAAACAGCAATTGGGCAAATATTGAGTAGGAAGTAAGGTTTGCTTGTAGCAGGTTTGTGGGAATAATCAAGGTAAATTTGAGATGAATGTTTATTAACAACGGCCAGAAGAGAGAGAGAATCAACAATTGAATTAAAATGTAAATTTAAACTTTCACAGCAACAGTTGAGTTGTTGCTCATTTTTTTTACCATTGCATTTCAACTCTGATGTTGTTACAGCTCATTAAGGGTTGTTAACGAGGTCGTCATGCAATCAGAAAAAAAAGCGACGAGCTTTTCGTTTAAAATTTCAATACAATTGTGAACAAAATGTGAATTTGAAAGGATAGAAGTATGAAAAAAATAATAAAACTCTCCATTTAGATGAAAAAGATTAGCTTAATGAAGGTATAAAATCACATAATTGATTGTTGAATAAGTATAAGTAATTAGTCGGTTTACATTGAAAATGGATATACACCATCTTATCTCGAGTGCTTCTCAATCTATCAATAGTTTTGGTACAAGGAAAGCAAAGACAACCCAAAATTAACCAGTTTTTTCCCTCTCTTTTTAAAATTGTTAACTCAATTGTTAACCCATTTTAACCGATACCAGGTAAAGCATCAACCAGAAAAACCAAGGTTGGGAAAGTCGGGTCAGCTCTTCTGAAAGACAATTAAACAGCCGAGTTAACACACAGTCATTAAATGTATTCACCTTATTTACAGAAATGTTGACTAACGACTGTGTTGAGTTTGGATAGGCAATGAATTCAATTTTTTGTTTCTTCTAATTGTGACTAGACTAAATATTACCAATTAACTGATGTGTTGACTATGAGAATAATAATAATAGAATATTATTAAGAATGATAATAGTAGAGTCGACAGTGTTGGCATAGGGAAAGTAGGAGAAGGCATTAAACAACGAAAAGCAATTATTATTAATTGATGAAAAAACATTTTACTATTCAAGTTTACTTGATTAAATTAGATGAGCTAAGCCATACTGGTACCACCACCATAATCAGGTGATCATCATAGAAACAGTGACAATAAAGTATGAAAAGTTACTATTCATTTTTCACCAATTTAATTACAAGTCAACAACCTTATTAAACAGAATCCGACATCCGTTTCTATTAATCATCATAATAAAGTGATCATTAAAGCCACTGACAATAGTGACAATAAAATATATTGTATCAAACTAACTGGGAAAAAATTCAACAACGAAATGCTTCAAAGTAAATATGAAAAATATTTCAGTCCATACTATGCACTTGTATAATGAAATCATGGCTTTACTTGTCGTTAAAAACTCGTTTTGCACCAATTTTTACATTAAATGTGTGCTAATAGATTGAATGTTAGAAAACAATTTATATATTGTAAAATTATTTCTTGTAAATGGTCATATAAATGGGTAAAAGTTGATTGATTGGTCAAGATAAGCAAACAAAACTCCTTACCTTCATGTTTGGATTGGAGTAAAAAAAACTTTATCCTTGAAAATAAAAGAAAGTAAAACTGAAAATAAAAGTTGTAACTGGAAATAGTCGGTGTTTTGGTCCAAGTAATGGTCACTGTTGTTGTCGTTTGTAACAATGAATCACACTGGTAGGAATGAATAGATGTCAATTGGTTTGGCTAGGTGCTTATATGGTTAAAGTTAATAAGCTTAAGCTGTTTCTTTTTCAAATACTAGAGGCGGAACTTTTATGTTAAGAGAGAGACCACAAAGTTGGGGCTTTACAGAACGCCATCTCTTAGTGGGAAAAGACTGAACTTCTGTGTTTTGTTTATTTGATTTTTTCTTCTTCTTCTTACCTGTCTGATTACAGTTTGTGTTTTAATTAATGTGAATTGATTGCCTTTCTCTAGACTTATTTGTTTATATAATCCTACCTGTTAGACTGCGTAAAGATATACATAAAGAGAGAAAAGGGAAAGTAGGAGAGAGATTAAAAGTGAACTATTGTAAATCAACTGGATCTAGAAAGTTTCAATCTATTCTACCAAAGTGATAGCTTCTACTGTTTAACTAGTGATTTATTTAATGTATTTGCTCGCATAATTTATATCTGTTATAATTGTCTACGAGTAAGAAAGGAAATTTTCACCCAGATAGGATAATAAAGCTTCAACTCGTCATGGTATCAGGTTAACAGATAATTTAAAACAATGTGGACCGATCGTCTGCACCTTTTGGTCTGGACATCACATCACTACAGGTATACTATTCCTTTATAATTTTCTCTCTTGTAAATATAATGTTCTGGTAACGTTCAAAATGACTTTTATATGGTAATTATTTAATTACCTGTGATTGTCATTTCATTTCAAAAATTTTAGCTTTCGATTCAAGTACAGTCTAGAGATCCGAGACAGACGGTTAAAATGAGTTAAACACTACTCACTCTGGCCTATGTAGTTGACCGGTAATAACAGGATTAGATAGTGGATGATTTGCTGGATAAAGGTAAACTTAATCGGGATGAAAATTAGAAATGAATATTACCAAAACATATTTTTCACTTGAGTATTTTTTGAAGTAATCGTATTAATGTAGTTTCCATTGTTTACAGGTACAATTGTAAAAGTGAAACTAGAAACCTGATAATAATGATCACTTTTGGTGTGTAATTCAATATTGACGGATACCAATAAAAGTTGGTGGCAATAAGAGTATAAACTGATTAAGAGCTGGTCAATTGAGATATAATGATGTACAATTATCCCATTCATAGGATCCTCACAAGCAGATGAAGGATTTTGTCTGAAGCAATGGGTCCAAAATATTTCATCACCAAAATATACCAAAAAAATATGAACACACATTCATTGCAAGCAAAGTTTCAACTGATAAATCTACCTGCGCATTTAATAAAACATATATCATTCTGCAGTAACTAACAATGTAAGTAAATAAACTGTCAATTACTGTTAATCAATAGTTATTTGGAGCCAAATCGATTATAATCAATATCAATGATGAACAAAATATGTGTCAGCAATTCTCAGATAATAGATTTACCGCCAGATATAAAATGGCTATTTTTAAACCGTTCATTTAAATCATCAAAAGTAGCTTATTCAAAGCAACATTGTTATTGTACAAAAAATACATTAACAATAATTGTTCATCAATTGGATCCAATGGTGAAACCAAATAACCTTCACAATTGTTGACCCTCTTAACGATTGATTCTGATAGGAAATAACCCAAATGATTTTTAATGTTAATGGTGATACAATGTAATTAGTTTATGCGATCAAGTTGATTATACTCTAGAAGAAGATACAACTTTTGCAAAGTTAAATGGGTAAACTTTGGATTGACTTTGCAGGCCAACTGTAATGATCGAGAGGATTTGGTGGATACAACAATCGTAACTAATTCAACTGATTAGTTGCCAATTATTGTTGAAATTATGGTTCAAATTGAAAGACTGTAATTTTAAAATCAACTTTCAACTATTGACTGTTGATTTTACAATGATTATGGTAAAGTGAAATCACTGGGAATATATTTTCATATAAATTAAATATCAATGTAAGTGTACTGTTTAAACCATGTTAAATGACATTAAAATAATATTTGAAATGGACATGAGCGTTACTCAGAATAATAAAGTATTACATGAAAATGGGAAGAAGGTGGGTTAAAGTTGTCATGGATGTTGAGATGGAAAAAAGGGAAGAGAGAAAAAAATAGGAGAATGAAAATTGTTGAAAAGAACATGATGAAGAGAAGATGAAAGAAAAATGATAAACTGATCGATAATAATGAACATGCAATGATTCTAATTGATTATGAATAATATGTTTTGTGACTATTACTCACCCCATGTTCCTTTCTTCTTCCAGTTATGGGTAAAGTGGATATATCACTAATGGAGGATGCAACTGAATCAGCCGGAGAAGGACTTTTATCACGCTCTGGAACATTGAGATAAGCTGTCTCCGAAAGTCGAAGATCATCCATTTCTATAAATGTCGGTCGAGAAGCCAGGTTAAAGTAACCTTATTGTGTAGTGACACACACACACGGATACACAGCACAGAGAGAGATAAATAAAGATAAAGATAAAGGAGACACACGGAAAACAAAACACTTGATTTTTGATGATAAATTGTAAATACTAAAGATGGTGTAAATAGTGATTGTTAATGGTCAAGTTGGTCTAGCTAATGTCAATTGTTAGATGCTGCGATTTGGTGTTTGGTTGACGTTGCTTGCTGTTGATGTTATTGACCAAATGTTGCAATTTGTTTTGTCGATTAACTATTATATTATTACTATTAATTTCAATTTTTGCGAACTTCAAATTAATCACAAGAACAATTTTTTGCTTTAAAAGAGATTCTTTGAAAATTGAACAATATTAACACTGGTTTAAGGGAAATAAATAGTTGTACTGATTATTAACTGGGGTTACTCACTGGTTAATATGATTAAGTTACGTGTATAAGAATAAACAAATGTATAAATTAATAATGTTTGGCTCGACAATTTGAGGTAATTCTATGTATATTAAAATAATTCAATTTTTAACTAAACAACTATTGATTTTTAAACTCTTAGTGTTTCGCAAAAATTATAATATTTATATGAGTGTCAATGTGTTGATCCACTAATTTTTTGCAGGTTGACTTGGAGTTTTGATGATTAAATCCAAAATATAATCCTCATCGTGGCGAAAATTTGAAGACAATTTGTAGTCATTAGCTAGATTCATCGACTAAATTGTCAGTTGTGAATTGATCAACGAGTGAAAGTCAAAATCAATTTATGATTTATATAAACTGTCCAAGATGAAGTGATTGTTGATTTGTTTAATCATCCTTTAAATTTCCAAATTTTCCTTCTGCAAAGTCCAATTGATAGAAGAAGGTTTTGTATAAAATTGATTCCATTCCAAAGTATAGTCAAGTTACATGGTTAAATCCAAGGAAAGAGATAAACAAAAGGTGAAAAGGTTAGTTGTTGATATTAATAGTAGAAAATGCATTCAAAATAAATTGAATGCTATCAATATTATTGCTACTTACCAGGATTTTCAAGACATTAATAAAACCAAGAGATGGAATCAGGTTAATGCGAACAAGAAAACCAGAGAATGATGTTTACCGGTGAAAATGCATAGAAGGAAAAGCTACAGAATCTCTCCAGTTGGATTTATATATTTAATACTGTGTCTGCGAGATGATGATGAGAATGGTGAAGAAACACAAGCAACAATAAATCAACAAAACTAAAATAAATTGAAAAGGTAAAATTAGTTAAAAGATTGCGAATTTAAATTGTTCTTGGTGTGTTAATGCTCGTTATATTTTTCAAAGGTTCATCAAAGGGAGGGAATCAAAACACAGTTTTCAATCTACACAATGTGAATTTTACAATAGCAGAAACATTTGTAGTATATGTACATTAAAAACTGTTACAATCAAGACATTCCCTATGCAATTGAAGGCAGAAAAAGATTGCAATGTCGACTCAATGACTTTGGTCTTGGTTAGATCACAAATCGATAAACGCTTGCGCTCTGGCAATAAACAGCTTCCAGTTGTCTGAGACTGTACATGTCTTACTTTAAAAACAACTCGAACACACACATAGGATAAAAGACAGAGGCAATTCAAAGGGAATTAAGGACTTGGAATCGAGACATCTTTCTTTTTCTTTCCTTGTTTCTTTTCTCCTTTCCACTTTTCCCCTCCAAGTCTCTCTTTAACCTTTCTTTAATTTTCTGTCTCTTTTCTCTTCTCGAGTTTTTTTTCTTCTTGGTTCCTTTCTCCTCTTTCCAATTTGATTAGAAACATGCGATGTACGATACACTTCGTTCAATAGTAAAATACGAAAAGTGGGAGCAATTTTATGAAAAAGCGAAATGCCGTATAGCTAATAATATCTTGGAAAGTCCTTCTTTTTTGTTTTCCTTCCTTTTTTTGCCTTTCCAATCTCCTCTTCTTGGTGATGAGCAGAAAATTTAGTTTTTAATTCATTGTAATCTTTGGCAAATGAATTTGAGCTGCTTGTAAAATTTTCAGATGATGCGAATGATAAAAAAGATTATCAACAATAATGTAAATTGTGAAAGAGTTGCGATTGAAGAATGGCACGTAGAAATGTAGATTAAAAGATGATGAAGGACTGATGGTTATAAATGATTTATATATAATAAATTCTTAATCTTGTCAAGAGAAGAGAGGAATGAAAACATTCATGTAAACAGATACACAGTGTATTGGATTTTAAGATTGAAGCTAAATAAAGATTGTTTTTAAGACACTTTTGTCCTCTGGCTTTTCCAAGTCAACTTGTTTTTTTTTGTCATCATGTTCAAATCACATTTAATATTAGTATTGTCACTGTATGTCTTGTGATTATCGTCTCCTGGTAGTTGCAGCTTACTTGATATTTTATCTTGATGCAACTTTTTTGCATACATAAGCCACTTGTTGGTAAACTTGTTAACCATAAACGCGTCAAAGTAATTAATTTTAAATTTCAACACATGTATTCATTCAGTTTGATTCCAAGAGAATTGGCAAGTGAGTCGATGAATTCAATGGTAACAAAATCAGATATTTGATACTTGATTAAACTGGACAGGGATGTTATGGTGACTGAGTTAACTTTGATGAGTAGCTTGAGAGAAACTAGAGTCTCAATTTGTGATAATAGCTGATTAGTTGGTCGATTAAGCATGTTACTCCTTAACTCTTCCTTATCCTCGTTGAGATACACCAAAGCTTCATAAATATGTGTAAGACGTTCCAAAGTGAACAGTTTAGGTCCGGTTATCACTGTTTCCTTTCTAGATGCGTTTCGAGCAACTTTCCTTTTATCAGACGCAATAACGAACAGTTTTTTATCAGATGCTTTGGTATTGTTGGATGCAAGGAATGCTGCCAGTAATAAATATTTTGCGGCTTTAGGCAATTTTTCCAATTCATTACAATTCGCTTGTATCTTTGATGAAGTTGAATTTGTAGGGTTTGCTTGATTTTGTAACGTGACGGCTTTGTGTGCATAAAAATCGGCTTTTTCCGTAAAAAATTTGCGCAATTTAGCAACTTCACTAGTTCCTCCCATTTGATCAATTTGATCCAAGAAAGATTGCTCACAGATGAATGATAATTTATTAAGATCGCTGATGGAAAATGAAAGTGTTTGGGTGACATGCTCACAGTGGCTGAAATAAAATTAATAAAAGTAAATTAAAATTGGGTGAAATATTGTATCGCAGTTAGAATTGAAAAGAAACGGAAAATAACGTTACCTTTCATAAGTGTCATCACGTTCTTCAGAAACAAATTTATTTAAAACAGTAGGAAAGGATTTAGCATCAAAACCAGGGAAGGTGAAATTAAGCGGCCTGGGAATGCTGGAAAAGTTGTTGACGAGTCGGTCGTAATAAATTGTTGAGATCATGATTGTAATTACTGATATATCTTTCTTTAAAATTTCATGAATTTCATTTAGAGCTGGCAAAATACTGATATTTGAGTCAACCAGTTTGTCATAGTTGTCCAGAACGATGAAAAATCGGTCAACAGTAGGTGTAGGAATATTTGCAATACTTCGAGATCGTTTACCGTTTGGAGTCTTTTTGACTTGAGATTTGGCCAATTTTGCCATCAAACGTTCAAGATTGGATCGAAACTCTTCAATAAATATCTCATTACTGGCAACTCGAGTAGGTAACTCTTCCTCATCTAAATCTTTAGGATTCAAGAGGTATCCAATGTCATATAATATTTTAATTTGTAAGTTTTTTAACGATGAAATTTCTAAACAATTGTTCCAGGAAAATGGGATATTCAATGATTCCAATAAAGCTCGAGTAATACTTGATTTACCAGTGGAATGTGCACCATTAATCAACATAAAAGGCCATCGGATATTAGCCAGTCGACGTTCAAGATCGTTAATAACCTTTTCACGGCAAGGAAATCTTTCTTTGATATCCAAACATGAATTTTTAATTCGAGACATCTTTAAACAAAAGTCACTCTAAAATTGAAAAGTGTCCAGAAAACTGATGAAAATTAAAAATAAATAGAACCACTCAGTGAGCCACAATTACATGATATCAAACCAAAACAAAATTTGAAAATTACAACCATGTGATGAAGATAAGGTTACCAAGCAACTAGAGATGCATCGCCATCTATCATGTGCAAATTTGCTGCAAAGATTCAAAAATGTTGCAAACCTATTGAATCAATAGTATTGATTAATAGTTGTTAATCGCATTTTAAGTTGGTTTAATGGGAATAACGATTAATGCAGCTAATGGATTTTCGTGTCAATGTTAACATAATCAGATTTCGTATTCGTAGGAATAGAGAAAGAAAGTTCGTTGGATTATTAACTGGAGTTGGTTCAATAACGATTTTTGTTTTAATCTAAAATAGACAGCTAAAGATGTAAGAGAAAAAACTCGTAATTAAAGTGTGACATACAGCAGTAGAAAAATATTTCAATAAATTATCTTTTCGCTGGAAAGAATCTCGTCGGTCCCTGACCAGAGCGACTTTCCTCCCATAAAAGAGCAATGAAAATTATATCTTGAACCGTTCTTGTCCTTGTTACCATCACCAGAATAGATATATTTTTATGCTAAAACTGATGTCAATGTCAAAACTCAATGTTAAGAACAACTAACTTTTAAATTTTGAACTTTTTAACATTGTCTGATTCATAGTCACTCATTTTGGTTCAAGGTTTTTTTTCGTCAGCCAGTTTCAGAGTTAGTTGTCTTAATCTTTCTCAACACTTCCGTAAAAGTGTATTTTACAATCGAAATTGTCGTAAGGGTGAAAATCATTTCAATTTGTGTCATATTGTGTGCGACGAGTGCCTTTTTATGGATTTCAAGAAAGTACAGACAGGGATTCACCATTCACTGGATTCATCAATAAATTTACGGTTTTTTGGTATCCAATCAATGCACTTTGGTAGTGGACATCACCTCTTTTCAGGACTTTGAATAAGGGAAACGAGCATTTCCAGATTATCCTTCTTTCGTCTTATGGCCTTTTCGTAATAAAATAGGAGATTTTTTAGAAAAGATTGAGACCAGAATAAACGGACCAGATGTTATCTGGAAGCGAACGTTCATCACATTTAAGAGCAAGATTGCAGATTATTTCAGGGAAAGAGTCACCAATTTGCCAAGATGCACCTAAAGAGAAGTCTTGGAAAATTGTTTGACAAAACGTCTGAGAATTTGTTTGAACTATTCCACCTTTTATTGTGAATTTCCGAGTTTAAATATTAAATTAAACAGAAATTGAAACAATTGGTTTTCCATGAAAATTGGATATTTAATGTCTTCACTGTCGGTTTGACACCTTACAATTATTTATTGTTTTAACAATGAGTAAACGCAAACTCTAAGATTGGAACCGAGTTGATTGTAATTTTTTCATTTTCATAATCATTATAATTTAACATTAATCCAATTGACCACTCAGAGCCATCTTTCATTGAAAGTGTTAGTTTACTAATTGTAATTTTAGCAAGACTAAAGTTTCGTTTTTCTGTTTTTATCAAGTCTTTTTCTCTTGCTCTTACTAATCTGATTGGTCGTTAATCTAATAAGTGGAAAGCATTTATTGGCTGGTTCATTTAAATTGCTTGTTAAACAAATAGAATTCAATTCGAGAGGGAAAAAAATGAAACATCGCTCAAACAATGGAAGAGAGAGGGTTGAGGGACGTTTGGCCAAACTTTGTCCATCACTCAATCGTACTCAACCAATGGCAAAAATTGAAGGGAGAAAAATTTTAAATGAAGAAACGAACAATTTTCGCAGAGAAGAGAAAAAAAGAAGCAAAGGCAGGAGAAGAAACAGTCAAGACAAAAAGAGAAATAAGATGGAAGAAGAAATAATAGAGAGAAAAGTACATTGGGTTTGATTTTGAGAAGCATGAGCCATTCAGAACAAAAAGTTCAATCAGAAGATATGCACACACACAAGCACGCCGAGTTTACGAAGAAGAGCAGTGGAAGGGCAAAAGAAGAATAAGGAAATCACAATATGATAAAAAGAGTCACAGTTAGGGAGAGAGAGCGTAATAACGGGATGTTGATTGGCAAGGAAAAGGAAAAAACAAAAACAAAAAAAAACAAGATTTGTAAATTATCATAACACATCGAGAAAAAAAACCAGATTCGAGTGTGTGATTCCAAGCATATTTAGTTTCTTTGTAGTTTCCCTCTCCTTCTCCGTATTTCTCGTAATATCTTTTCGTTTAGCACAGGATTCTGTTCATTTTCATTTCTTGATTTTCCGAGGGTTGATTGCAAATTTTTTATGATACATAACCATGGATTAGTAATGTGTGTTGTGTGTATTAGTGTATTCAAGTATATTTTAGTATGTAAGGTAATGGATGTGTGTGTAAATGTAGTGTCTTTGTTTAGTTATGGATGTGACGATGCTTGTATACTTTATATGTAGAGGATACTGTACGAGTTGTACCAACATAATTATCATTTTTTGTAACACTTTTTCACAATCAAACTTCACTGATGAGTTTATATAAATCGTCGTTCAATTAAATTTTAGTAACTTAATATAAGAATGGTCCTGAAGTCTCTTTTTTTTCTTTGAAATCACTTGAGAATTTTTGCCTGGTTTATGCGTTGCAGTTATATGTTCAGTTTTTATTAGCCACGAAGTTTCCAGTTTGATATGCTTTTTATGGCTTGGGATTTATTTCTTTATCTATTTGTTATCGTTGCGAATAGATTACTTCCATAGAACAAGGACGATGTAAAGCGAAAGAGAAAGAGGAGAGAAGAGAGAGAGAGAGAGGCAGATGATCGAGGAAGTTGAAACTGGAAAAATGTTAGAGTTAGAGAACGATTTCAACTGCCATAGTTCAACACAAAATCTCACGGAAATATTAGTTCCTTATAATAAGTTGTACTCTCATGAAATAAATTAGCTCCTTTGGTAGAGCTGCGAGAGTTGTTTTTATCAGGTGAACGTTGATATTGGCACAAAACACTTTCCCAAGCTAAAATATATGATAAGAAAAACAAATAGAAGAAAATTAAACAAGAGAATTAAAAAACAAACATTAACAAATCAGGTGATCAATAAAGACTAACCAGTTTTGATGAAATTAATAATCTGACTGTAGTTAAAAGTGTTGGTATCAGCATCCATGTTTGTCGGAGGTTCAGCTAATTTAATAGCAATGAACTTCTCGAGACTAGTATTTTCAGACGATGATTTAGAACTTTTATCAGAAATCTAAAATAAAGAAAAAAGTAAATTAATATTCAAGTATTTTTTTAAATCAGTTAAGGGTGAGTAAGAAAAGTAAAATTGAATAAACAAAGTAAACCTTTCTATCTTGTGGTGCCTCAACTTGAGCTTCCGATGACTTTGATGCATCTAATGATGTAGAGTCAAGATTAGTTACAGAATTAATTATCGTTGCTGCAGTCGAATGAGCTGGAGTAGACGTGGAGGCAATCTTTAATGATTTAACATTTGAAAATGAAGTATTATGGTGATTAGTTTTATTGTTAACTGAGGTTGAGCTTGTTTCAGTAACTAGAGATGGTGATTTTGCAGTTGCAAGTTTGCTCATCACCACTGAGTCAGTAGCTTTAGTTGTAGCGACGGTTGATTTTGAAACAAAAGACATGTTCATTCCAGGGCTTGATGACGAATTAGATGATGTAACATCGTCAAAGAAACCAAATGTAAATGGCGATTCAACCTCGTCGACTGCATCCGAATCATCATTCATAATCACTGGAGGTAAACTGCTTGGCAATTTAGAATGATTTGTTGAAATTGAATTATTTGGTTCATTCGATTCAACCCGAAAAGAATCATTTTTTACACTAGCTCCAGGAATACTATTAGATTTTTTGAGCATTAATGCTCGAGAAGTATCACTTTTAATAGAGGCAACTTTTGAGTCACTAAGTTTGTTATTTTCTTTTTTCATATCAAAAGTGGGAGTTTTTTCAGCAGGAGGAGATAATAAGGCTTTCAATGTTTTGGAACTTGATGAAATAGAAGATTTAGAAGCATTCTTTGTAACAATTGTTGATACAGTTGTGGCTTTTGATGGTTTTGAATCAGATGAGTTTGCAGAAACACAAGATGTAATAGTTGTTGCTGTAGATATAATTGCTGTTGATGTGTCCTTTTCCATTTTTTTATCATTCTTGGATCTATTATTATTTGAGTTATCTTCATTAATGACTTTTTGATTTTCCATTTTGGTCTCTTTGGATGTATTAAAATTTTTAGGACGAATGGCAACGGCAGCGAGGTTATTTTGGTTGCAACTATTTGAGGAAATAGTTTTACCATCTTTTGATGAATTTGCTTGGTCAAAATTGTTTTCACTTTTGATCGTTGGAGGGTTTTCTTTAGATAAAGTTGCATCTATTGATGATTCAAATGATTTGTTAATTTGATTATTCTTTACTGTTTTAGATCCATCAGGTTGGTTGGGGGAAGATAAACCTGAAGGTGAGATACAATTAGGACTGGAGTTGAAATAAGGGCTACATGAAGTAGAGGTTGAGTTGGTTTGAATTGATGTGGACAACCCAGAATCAACAGTTGAAATTGTCTTGGTGCTGGTGTCAGCAGAGCCACTGATATTACTAGAATTAATGTTATTATTATCATCTTTACCACTACAGCTATTATTATTATTGTCAGATTTAGAGTTATTTAAGGTCACGTTGGTTGATTGAGTACCTTTGGCAACACCAATAGAAGGTGTAACACCAATTACGGATCCCATTTTCGCGATATCAGCGTAGGAGACTTTAGGAGTTGATGAGATAGAGTTGGAGGATGCTGTTGGAGGCCCAGGTGGAGTGGGTAAAATAGGCATCCGTCCTGATACCGGATACGAACAGGAAGATTCCATGTCCGAGTTATCAGCTGAATTTTGTTCAGAGTGTGGCATACTTGAGGCGAGTTTACGATGATTCAAATACTCCTTTCTTCTCCTATATTCATCGGCACAGTATTCTCTTTCACTTTCATATCCTCGAGCAGTCATTGAAGTATTCACTGAGTTACTAGTTGATGAAGTAACAGAGGGAGTTGTTGATGTAGAGGAAGAAGAGTTTGTAAAAATATGATTAGATGAACGTGGTAAAGGTGATGACATTCTTAAATCTCCTTTGTTTCTTGATACTCCTTTACGTCTTTTTAAGTGTTTTGATTTAACAGTTTGAAAACTAGTCTCTTGGTCAGCCATTTCTGAGTCTGAGGCTGCATACCTAGGCTCCATATAGCTATTCTCAAGGTCCCCATTGGCAGTGGTTATTTTGTTACTGGTATCACTTTCTTTGTTTTTTAAACCATCATTTATAATTGATTCCTTGTTTGAATCAAAGTCTTTGACTTTAGATTTAACTACGATACCAGTACCAGTAATCATTTTGGTCACAAGTTGCATTGAGGTTGCAGACGAAGATTCAGTAGAGTGAGACTTAGTAAGAATAGGACTAGTAGAGGATGCATCCAAAGATGAATTCACTTCACATTGAGCAACATTTGAGGGGGAAAACTTTGAGTCAAAGATTGTTGCTGAAGAGCTTCTTGGAATGCTTTTACCGAGACCAGAATCAACAGAACAAATAATCTTTTCATATTTATTTCCAAAATTTTTAACGTCATTATCACTAGCATTTCCATTGGTAGAGGCACAATTAACACTGCTATTAGCATTATTAAAGTTATTACTATTATAATTAAAATTATGGTTAACAGCAGAAATAGTAGTATTAGAGCTGTTATTCGATCCTTTTTTATTACGACCTTGGATGCTTGTAGAGCTATTTACTGATGATGATGATGTTGGAGATGAAGATGATTTCTCTTTTTTCTTGACCTTTCCTCCACTGTTACCATCTTTATTGTTTTTTGAATTGGTAGTCAACTTATTCTCACTAGGCGATGGTCCACAAACACTTCCACCATTATTACCACAACCACCAACAATCCCACTACCATTACTACTTCCTACCATGGTGATACCACTAGTAACACCACCACTGTTTCCAGTACCGATTTCTCCTTTATTTCCAGTCACATAGTAGACAAGATCATCTATTGATTGGTCACCAATGTGTCCATCAATGTCTTGAGCTGTGTAAACGGTTTCTCCTTTTTTTGATTTCTTCTTTTTCTCTGTTTTAGAGTTGCTTGAGCTACGATTACCCTTATTATTACTATTATTGTTACTAGTACTGGTACTGGTACTATTATTGTTATTAGAAGAGTTGCTGTTGTCTTTACTGACGTCTTTGTTATTATCATTGGCAAAATTGTTAGTATTAATAGCAGTTAAGTTAGGATTAATAGTACTATTGATACTGACGTTACTCTTAGTTGTAGAGTTATTATTTAAACTTGCATCTTCCATTGACTCACTGGTGGGTTCACTAGGTGGGCGTTTGAGACTATCAAAATTGACGAAAGAGTCCACACTCGAGCCATTTTGGTTGAGATTGGAGGTTAAGGATGAATCTGGGATTTTACAACTGTTGGCTGATGATGATGAAGTATTTATAGGGACACTAGAAGAATTTGAACCATCTGATCCTTTGCTTTCACTTGGTTTACTCTTGATATCACTTTGATTGGAACTCTTAGGTGAATGATAGTTTTTTAATTCAAATGTCCGACGGTATTCAACCAATTCAATAGAATTACTATCATCTACACCACGAGCACCACCAATAACATTATTGCCACAGGCACCAGGATAATCACCAGTTAATATTCTATCACCATTGCCCTTATTATTGTTAGGGTTCATCTTTGAAAAACCAACATCACCGGTACTCTTGAAATAACCACTAATTGATGCATTCAATCGACGAACCAGCGGACATTTTTCTCTTTCAGGAATTTGATGGTTGGTAAGTTCTTCCATTACATCTCGAAAGTGTTCATCGCTTAAATTATTGACCTCAATGTCCACACCAATGGAGTCAACTTGGTCAATGGGAAAGTTAGTTAGAGAACCCATATGAGAGGAAGAAGACAAGGAGAGAAGAGGAGACAGACAGAGATAGATAGATTTTGGTAGAAAAATGGAAACAAAATAAGGGAAGCAAGAGAAAGAGAAAAGAAAGAGGAGAAAAAGAAGAAGAGGAACGAAGAAATAAAGAGAAGGATAGAAAGAGGAAAAGAGGAAAATCAGCAAGTAGGAGAAGACAAAACACACCCTGTTTATGGAAAAAGATTAGATTTTAGTTCAAATGATTAAATGAAACATAATTACAATACATCTTCCAACAGCAGTCGTTTATCAGATTAACTTAGCATTATTTTACACAAAACTGACTGAGAAAATACAGTAAAATCAACCTTCACAATGAAGGCTTCTAAAGAGTCTTTAGAGAAAAAAATCCTTTAATACACAAGATGGCACCACCGGATGATCTGGTTATTTTGGTTATTTTGGTTTCGAGTGTGAATTTTTTTCCTGTTGTTCTGAGCTTTTCTGTTCCAAATTTTTGAGCTCAAATTCATCCAACCCAACTATGCAACTGTAAAGTGCAAAGACTAATCGTTGTGGAACAATTTCTCCTTTCTTTAACTAGTGATGATACATGAAATTGTCTTCAGTCAACTAAAATTTACGGCTCAATCCATGAATGTCTCCTTGGTTACATGTAAACAATCTTTCAGCATGTTATTTCTAATCAAGTGTTTAGTTAAATTATAATGATTCGTTTATTGTTTAGCAATTAACTTTTAACGCTATTTTCATTAAAAAACAATGACCTCAACAATTAAATTATCACACCTGATTAGGTGTAAGTTTTCTAAATTAAGATCTGTTCATCGTAACTGTGATAATCCCTTAAATCCGAATCGATGGTATTCACATGTATCCTGGAAATCTTCGCATTTTACAGTTGACCGACGAAAATTGTTGACGTTCTCTAAGAATCAGCAACTCTTGTCTAGTATCGCCTGTTCCTCTAGATCTGTCTCATCCAATCCACCAGTATCAGTTGATGTTGATATAGGACCGTTGAATATTTCAAAAATAGCTGAAGAACTGGAAAAATTGAGTAACGCAGATAAGACTGGAGTTAGTCCTAAAGTTGCTGAGGACAGCGTCTCAGTTACTGATATTGATTTGACTGAATTTACTTCTTTAGTAGAATCTACTATACCAGAAGCACTTTTAACTGCGACTGACGTTGGGTTAACATGGTGGGCTCCAACAAGTTCGTATTTTTGAAAAAAAACTCAATATTTCAACTTATTGATAATTTCCATATCTTTATTATAGATCTTGTTTTCAAATCGTTGATGACATTTCATGAAAATTTACCTTGGTGGGGATCGATTGTGGCACTTACAGTTTGCGTTAGGATGATTCTTTTGCCAGTAATGATAGTAAATATGAGTAAGGCTTTAAGCTCACATTTCAAGGAAATTTGAGTTGATTATATCTTACAATCTTACATGTAATATCAAACTTTTAATTTTACAGGAGCTACAAAAGTTATTACACAAAATATTCGGGTCCTTGAAGAACGTCGCTCTGAATTCCGAGCAGCGGTTGAATCTGGAAATCAACCTATGCGTGAGTTTTTTATTCAATTCTGTTATTTTTTTATCGATAATTAATGCATTTCATTTTTTTATATTTGTTTTAGAAATCAAAACCGCTATCAACTTTGTAGAAACTATGAAAAAAAATCATTTGGGAGTTTTCAAATCTATTGCCCCGATGATAGCAATGGTAAAGTCTAACAAACTATTACTCAACTTAATTTATTAAATCCTAACGATTTTCTTTTAATTTCTAGGGCGTCGTATTTTCTAGTAATTTCTTTGCCATCAGAGGTATGGCAAATTATCCAATTGAATCAATGAAGACTGAAGGACTCTATTGGTTCACGGATTTAACTGTGGCTGACCCGTACTTCGTTTTGCCGGCTTTAACATCATTTACATTATATTTTGTTATGATCAGTGGAAATGAAACTGGTAATTTTCATTATTTATTTCAATTTTTAATACAACATTTAACAAAAATATGATTTATATTACAATTTCACATTGCTCTTTTATTCAGCTCCGGTTGATCCAATGTCAGCTAAATTATTAAAAATTATGCCAGCGGTAGTATGTCCGGTGATTTTTATTGTTGGTGCAAATTTCCCCGCCGCTCTTGGCACTTATTGGCTCGTAAATAATATGATTAGTTTAGGACAAGGGTTCATTCTGCGTAGAACAAAAATCCGTGATTTATTCGGAATTCCAGATACATCAAAAGCTGCCAAAGAAATGTCCCAAAGTGCGCTACAAAATACAGTGGATATGCAAAAAGGTTTGTCCGCATATTGCTCGTTTTTCAATCCATTTCAAACAGTTAATTTTCTAATAATTGTAATTTTTATTTTCTTAATAATACAGATATCCAAGCTGCAACGGAGGTAATTAAACAATTTTACCAAGTCAAAATGGCCGAGAATATTAAACTTAAGGCCGTTAAATTGAAAGAAGACAAAGAGAAGTGAAATAAAAGTGGTTTCGTTCAGTGCATTTTTTAGTCTGTGATCTACGATCGATAAACATTTACTTTTTCGCATATACTTTACCAGGATATCAGCTACTTCAACTTTCGGATTTATTCGATCTTCAAGTACCGTAATCAACTAAATGGACGTATACCAGCCATTAAAAGAGTATCTGATGACTTGGTGGATCAGTTGGAAAATCAACATGAACTTTGCTGTTTACATTTTCGGGCTTAGTTAGCTTTATTATATTTGTAAATAGTAGCCCCATAAGACATCTATTTCATCGTTGAATTAGAATCAGCCCGAAGTAATCAGCTGTTTGACCAGTGTATTTTTTTCTAAATTTTGTTAATTTAATAGTCTGCTCAATAGTTTCGTCAATCAGTCAAATAATTTATTTGTATTATCTGAGGAAAAATATATTCACCTTTGAAATAAAGGTTGAAATAGTTCACCAAACTTCTAAATTGTCTCAATTTTTTCTGCTCGATGTAAGTTTTGTCAGAAATTTTTCTCCTCGATTTGTTTCTTTCACTATTTTGATTATTTTGTCTTCAGTTAACTGTTAGACAGTTATGTTGACAATTAAGTCCCACGAGAATCAATTCTCAGCACCGCGAATGATCAAAGTTGAATAAAAAAAAAGCCTCCAAGATCCTATAGACCTAATTTCTGGTAATGATAATTTTGTGACAAGATTACTGAACTTTTTTTACTTTTTTTGTTTAACATTGAGCATCTTGTTGATTATCTTCTCATCTTATTTCCTTGTTTATCCTTTTTTTTTTCTTTTCTTTCTCTTTCTATATTGTATTGATTGGTTCCATTTGAAGTTTACACAAGACTCACTGTTAACATCATCATCATTCCCAGAAAGACAAGGCAAAACTACAACATAACCATCAAAATGACGACAATTTAGGCTACCAATAAATGGTTAACACGATGACAGAAGGAGCAAGCAAATCAGTTACTTAATTGGTGA
This sequence comes from Tetranychus urticae, assembly GCF_039701765.1. Taxonomy (NCBI): domain Eukaryota; kingdom Metazoa; phylum Arthropoda; class Arachnida; order Trombidiformes; family Tetranychidae; genus Tetranychus; species Tetranychus urticae. Next base: position 12,874,383 of record NC_142958.1, on the reverse strand, counting down.
TCAGGATAAGCTGAAGAACCTTTCAAATATTTGATCGCTCACTTCTCAATAACTTTCATCATTTGTAAGTAAATGAGAAACTCTTGTCAATAGTGTGAACCTTTATTTATTATCCATTTCTGTCCAATTATCAAACATTTAGGTTCCTTTATGATGTCATAAACAACAACCTTCCAAGGATCGAGAGCAATTAGTTTACAATTAAAGTGAATTTAAACAAAATACAAAAGGATATGCAAGAATGTAAATTGGATTATTGATCAACAAGTTGAAAGATCAAAGAAAGACTCAAACAATAGCAATTTAACCGATTGTCAAAGGCAAATAATTGGTTGGAAATTTGCCTAAATTTGATTCAATTGTTCCCACCAATGGATGGATTCAACTCAATGTTAAAACTGATTCTTCATTACAAGTGATCAAGGAAAGATGATTTTCATTTAAACTCTTCATAAGACGTGAAAAGAGGAAGATATATTTGTTGATCCTGATTGTTACGATAAATTAACAACAAATATAGATGATGAAGGAAACATATAAACTCAATCAACTTACGTTTTGAGAAGAAAGAAGGCAAAAGGAGAAAACCAAAAATCATTTAAGCTTGTTTACTAATCTAAATGAGAAATGGAGAGCAAAAAGAAGACAATAAGACGAAAAATACAGAGGAAGGTGATAAAAAAAAGAAATGTATCAAGAGAAAGATTTTCATCATTCTTTTGTGATGATGATTAACTTCAATAAAACAAACCAAGCACAAAAACTTAAAACATATGTTCCTCTCTCTCTTTCAACCTTCGCCACTAGGGCTTTTTCAATATAACTCAATGCATTACAATTGTATCTTTCCAATCAAAAGCAGGTAACCCTAGCGGTAAATGTAAACGTGAAATATTATACTTTTAACTACGCACATTTCAACCATTGTATTTATATGTTTATTATGATTATTTTTTATACTGAATTTAACTAAACCATTTGTACCCTGATATTCCTATGTCCCATGAGAGACATATATACTCCGAACTTTTCTCTAACATTATCAATAAAGTTTGACTTAAACTTCCAACTTTGCCTCTTCACTCCCTTGTGCTGCCCTCTCTCCTTCTTACTCTTCACTTGAGACCGAAAGGTCTTAGAATAGTAAGATCCCTCCCCTTTCTCTCTTACTTTTCACTTTTGGTTCATCTCCATAGAAAAGTAAGTTCAATCTTCCTCTTTTGACTGTTAGTAGTTGTGAACGGTCACATTTGGCGCAGTCGACAGGATATCTTCTCCTGTTTTCACCCGAACTAATCTCTTGTTCTTCTCCCCCCTATTCTTTAGTGGATTTCCTCTCTTTCGAGCCGGATTACGATCCCGAATCCGTCGATTCTCCCGCTTGCTCGCCTGGACATTGGTTTGGTAGCGACATCTGTGGTCCTGATTCTGAACCAACCCCTGCTGGACCTATTAGTAAGCCCTTGGTAGTCTTTGGTGGTGGTTTGAAGCTGAATACGCCCCCTGGTGGTACATTCCGACCCTCAGCTGCCCCTTTTCGCCCTTCCCCTTCATCCAGCCGTCCTCTTGGCCCCTCTATCAGCCGCCCCTTCCAGCCTAATCGTCCTTTGGTGGAACAGAACCCTCCGAAGCCAGTTGATCGACCCAGCTTCCTCCGTCCTTTGGTAACTCCTGAAGTTCAAGCTGTTGAAACTCCCGCTGGTCCTTCTGCTCCATCTATTGGCCCTGTTAAACCTGGTAAAGCCAAGAATAAGAAACGAAGGGAAGAAAGGAAACTCTACCTTCAGAAGCAGCGTTTGGAAGCTGAACTATCTGGAACTGTCTGCTTGGCTTACGAAGCTCATCTCCAGAAGAAGCAGAGAAAGACTGAAGAAAGAGCCGCTAAATTCTTCAAGCAAGGTATTCAGAAAGCTGCTGAAGCTTCACGATTAGAAGAGCAACTTGCTCAAAGCAAACTCAGCTTCTCATCTACAGCTGAATTCAACGCCATCAAAGCTAATCTTCCCGCTCGACAAGAATCTCGTCAACTCCTTAACAGAGCTGCTTCAACTGCTACTTACGCTCTCCACTTTGACTCTGTTAATCGTTCCTTTGCCCCAAACATTGTACCTCAATCTGCAACACCAGTTGAGCACCTCCACAAATTAGTTTTTAAACAATAAAAGTGTTTGAATTAATATAGTTTTATTTCCTTTCATAATGGCAAATGATCTTAATGATACTAACCTCTCTGATCAAATACCAACAGATCCAAATGCCCAAGGAGACAACCTCGACTCGAACCCAATCACAAATCCAAATCAACCAGCCCATCCACCCTTGGGTAACCAACCAAATGGTCGTCTTCCAACATTAATCCGTAATCCATACCTCCCGCCTACACCAACAGTTCGATTCCAAGACCAAAATAGGAACCGCTTATCCACTACATCACAACTAGACACGACTATCGACCAACCAACGCAGTACATAACCTTACCACAGAAGAAGGTTCTCAAATGTTATACTGGCGAACCATCTGGCATCCGCATCCAAGCTTGGTTAGTCCTGTACGAAAGACATATCAACACCAACGATCCATACACCCTTATAAGAGACTTAGTCTACAGCCTAGACAAAGAAGCTCTAAGTTGGTATGCCGAGGAAATCGCATCTGAAGAGCATGTTGATTGGAACGCTGTCAAATCTTTAATGATCACTCGCTTCGGTTCTGAATTCAAGGACCCACTTCTCGAAGCTCAACGTATCCGTCTTGAGCGTACAGAGACAGTGACGGAGTATTATCGCCGTAAGATAAAACTCCTTCGTGAAGCAAAATTGGCTGAACATCAAGTCATCTCTCAACTAACTTCTGGTTTACCCTTTGCTTGGACTCTTCATATGAGTTCTGGACGCCCTCGTACACTCTCTGATTGGCTCGAAATAGCCACTGAAACCGAAATGCGTTACAAACAAAAGGAAAAATTCCTAACAAAGCAACAACCAAAGAAACCCGCTGCTAAAACATTGGTCGCCACACCTCCACATAACAATAGCCGCCCTCGTCAATCTGCTGAACGCCGTCCTCCAGTCTGTAGGTACTGTGAAAGAATTGGTAAAAAGGAAAACCATTGGCATCGTGAATGTCCTAATCGTTCTCAAACCAGTCAACCTCGACCATCGACCCACACTGCCGAGGAAGAACTCCATCCAGATGACCACGGAGACGTATGTTTCGCTAAAAACATATCTCCAATACTGAAATTCATCGATATTCCACTAACAATCGAAGGTATTTCCGTCGAAGCCTTCATTGACACCGGTAGTACCATCAGCATAATGAGTCTAAAGACATGTAAACGACTCAACCTTCCCATCAACAATAAACAACAAATAACCATCAACCAGTTAGAAGGTTCAACCAAGAGTGTTGGATACACTCTCGCCTCAACTACCATCCATAAAACAACCAAGACGATCAAGTATCACATCATCTCCAACTTCCGCTATCCAATCTTAATCGGTCTCAACACCAGTATCGAATTCGGTCTTCACCTTAACCTAGAAGATAAGACTGTCAGCATTCGATCTCCAGAGACTCAAGAATTAGTAACCCTGTTAGGAGAAACACATGAGAAAGATCAACTTGCCGCTCTCATCGAAAAACATAAATCTGCCTTCGCCCAAAATGAAACAGACATTGGCCGCATCACCGTTGCCAAACATCGGATTACCACTATTAACCATCCTCCAATTCAACTTAGGGCCTATCGTCGTCCTCAAGCCGAACTTGATGAAATAAGTCGTCAAGTTAAAGAATACAAAGAAAAAGGATTGGTTCGTGATAGTGAAAGTCCTTGGGCCTTCCCAGTCACATGTGTACCAAAGAAAGGTGGTGGTACACGACTCTGCATAGATTTCCGTCGTCTCAATGCCCTCACCATAGATGACAAGATGCCGCTGCCACGGATCAATGATGTCATTGATCGTCTTCAAGGCAGTAAGTACTTCTCGACACTTGACGTCAAATGGGGATATTGGCATATTGAGATGGACCCAGAAAGCATCGAGAAAACTGCTTTCGTAACTCATGAAGGACACTATGAATGGCTCGTCATGCCATTTGGTCTTAAAAACGCCCCAGCAACTTTTCAAAGAATTCTACAAAGAGTACTTGGTTCTTTACTCTACAACGGCGCAATAAATTACTTAGACGACATCATCATTTACAGCAAAACCTTCTCTGAACATCTTCAACTCTTAGAGAAGATCTTCACCCTTTGCAAGGACAACAACATCAAACTAAAGCTGTCTAAATGCGACTTCGCGCAAAATGAAGTTGACTATCTTGGATACATCATCAGTGAAGAAGGAGTTAGACCATCCAAACAAAAGGTCAAAGCTGTTGAACATTTCCCTGTTCCAAGTAATGTCAAGGAAGTTCGTCAATTCTTAGGACTTGCAAACTATTACCGCCGCTTCATAGACAAGTTCTCAACCATCTCTAAACCATTAACCAGGCTCCTCTGTAAAAACATCGCTTTCCACTGGAAAGATGAACATCAAACCGCTTTTCAAATCCTCAAGAACAAGTTAATCAATGAACCAGTTCTCGCTATTTACAACAAAGATGAACCGTGTACCCTTTACACTGACGCTTCAAAGATTGGTATTGGAGCTACGCTAGTTCAAACCGATAAACATGGTCTTGAACATCCAATTGCTTATTTTTCCAAAGCACTTAATGAACACCAAGGCAACTATACCGCATTCGAACTTGAATGCCTCGCAGTTGTAGAAGCTGTTGATCACTTCGAAGCTTATCTAAGCCTCCCATTCAAAGTCATCACCGATCATAGTGCATTGAAATGGCTCCTCACGCTCAAGAAACCCAAAGGAAGACTCTATCGCTGGAGTATCAAGCTCTCTACTCGATCCTATGAGCTATTTCATCGAGCTGGCGTCTCTCAACAACACGTTGATGCCTTGTCAAGAGCCCCAGTTACTTTCCTCATCGATGCTGATGAAATCAAACAACATCAAGCCACCACTGACTTTTCTCATATCCAACAATCTTTCAAAGTGGATGGCATCGTCACCGTGAAAACTCGTGGTTCCACTCGAGCAATCATTCCACCAACACTCCGTAATAAAGTCTTGCAGCATTTTCACGACGATTACAGTCACCCTGGGAAAAACAAGACTGTAAAACTTATTACTCGTTTCTATTGGTGGCCTCATATGATCTCAGACATCAAAGCTTATGTCGATTCATGCCGTTCATGCCAGCTTGTCAAGCAAACCCATCGTCCAAGTATTGGTCAAATGATCCTCCCTTCAGTTGATCTCGAACCTGGTGATCTCGTCGGCCTCGATACTATAGTCATGGGACCTGCAGCTGGTAGTACTCGACATAAGTACATTCAAGTCTTCATAGACCACTTTTCACGTTATGTTTGGGCCTTTCCCACAACCACCAACACATCAGCATCAGTAGTAACCCTCCTAGACAAACTTATTCAATCTGGTATTCGCATCAAAGCTATTCTAACTGACTGTCACAAGAACTTCCAAAGTACAGTCTTGAAACAAGCTTTCAAACGCCACAACATAAAGCATATCTTTAGTACTCCATATCATCCACAAACCAACGGTATTGTCGAACGTATCAATGGAACTTTGATGGTCAAAGTAAGAGCTGCTTTACAAGATCATCCTCATCGTAAATGGACAACGCTCTTACCAAAGATTGTCACAGATTACAACAACACTCCACACGATATCACTGGTTATGCTCCTGCATATCTCTTCTTTGGAACTGATCCAACTCCGACTTTCTCCGGTCAAACCAACAATCTCCAGGAAGCACGAGAATTAGCCCGGACCAGGACACGTACGGAACAAGAAAGAAGGAAACAAAGACATGACGCTAAACATCCCGTCGCAAACTTTGAGATTGGATCCAAAGTACTCAAGGAAGTACCATTTAACCATCCATCCAAAACTAAAGTCACAGCTAAGTATACAGGTCCATACTATGTCATCAAGAAGATCACGGACGTAACCTACATCATCTCGGAATCACTTTCAGGAACACCAATTCAAGCTCATTCATCCCAGCTCAAGCAGTTTGTTGATAGACAACAAACTCAAATTACAGTGGGCGAATGTGATGATGATTAACTTCAATAAAACAAACCAAGCACAAAAACTTAAAACATATGTTCCTCTCTCTCTTTCAACCTTCGCCACTAGGGCTTTTTCAATATAACTCAATGCATTACAATTGTATCTTTCCAATCAAAAGCAGGTAACCCTAGCGGTAAATGTAAACGTGAAATATTATACTTTTAACTACGCACATTTCAACCATTGTATTTATATGTTTATTATGATTATTTTTTATACTGAATTTAACTAAACCATTTGTACCCTGATATTCCTATGTCCCATGAGAGACATATATACTCCGAACTTTTCTCTAACATTATCAATAAAGTTTGACTTAAACTTCCAACTTTGCCTCTTCACTCCCTTGTGCTGCCCTCTCTCCTTCTTACTCTTCACTTGAGACCGAAAGGTCTTAGAATAGTAAGATCCCTCCCCTTTCTCTCTTACTTTTCACTTTTGGTTCATCTCCATAGAAAAGTAAGTTCAATCTTCCTCTTTTGACTGTTAGTAGTTGTGAACGGTCACACTTTTATTGTCATTGTTTCCATCATCAAGTTCATCATTCTCATCTTATTTTCCCTTCCATCTTCATCAGTGAGCTTCTTCTTCCCTTTATTCAATCTTGAACGCATAATGGTTAAAGTGAAAATTGCTGTTCTGAATTTATTTGCTGATACTTGAATCTTGCTCACTCCTTCTCTCAATCATCCTCTAACAGTTCACTCATCATCATCTTTTTTTTGTTACTTTCATTGGTGGAAGAAGAAAAAAAAACTTTCATTTTCGATCTTTTTTTCCTTGTTTTTAAAGGAATCTTCTTCCTCTTGTTAAATTGAAGAAGAAATAGAAACTGAAAGTTCCTTAAAGTATATCATGTCAATAGATTTGGCTTTTGGTTTTGTCTCTTGAGATTGAGAAAGGCAAAGATGAGAGAGACGTAAAAAGAGGACATGATGAGAAGAAAAAAAAAGATTTCATCTTTACTCAGGACCTTTCCCTTTAAATACCAATGTGAACATTGAACTGAAGCAAGAATTGAAGAAGATTATAAAAGGTGTGAATCAGGAATAAGATGTATTGATGTTGACTGTTATCAATAAAGGTACTTCCATCCATTTCAATTGATTGTCAAATTCAAGGCATGTATATCCGGCCTCACCAATTCCTGTGAAATGAAATACTTCATGTTTTATTGTATTTCTACTCCTTTCGGAACAAAATTTTTCTTTACCATCTCAACTCTAATTTTCCTTCTCATCCAATTCAAGTCCTTACCTTACTAATTTTCCTGCCTTTTCACAGTTAATCCAATTGCATTTTAAATCAAGTCAAGTAAAAGGTTAATCACAATCATATTGCAAAGCAAGTCCATGAATATCTCGACCAATTTCAACATTTCTTATGGACTCAATTTTGGAATAAATAATCAAGCAAAAATCAAGTTCAGGATCCCATACAAGCTCAACTAATTGCTGTAGTTTATCACGAAAATTATCGATGGATTTTTTTATAACTGAAATTGTACATTGAGTAAATGTGATGATTCGCAGCTTCAAATGTTGAAGGAACAAAAAAGGCGATTTTGTAGAAAAAGATAATTTTATCTTTTGTTGGAACAAATGGTTCAAACCTTGGAATGATGGCTGAAGAGGGAAAAAAGTTAACCCATGATGAAGTTGATCCACTGATTTGGTGTAAAAGAGGAACAAAAAATGATTCCCTTGTTCGTTTTAATAGATATAATAACATCATTTTCACTTTTTTTTCTCACCTCACATCAACTCTCATCAAGCCATTTATCATCATCGTCTGTAGGTTAATCTTTCACTTTGATGACACAAAAGAAATTCAAAGAGAAGGTAAAAAAGCTTTAATCCAAAAGAGGTTTGTAGACAAGACTCGAGACATGTGATCTTGAGAGTTCAATCAGACCAGGTTGTAGTGATAATGAACAACAGGCTTAACCGAGAATTGGGTGAAGATAAAGAGGACGCTTAAAAAGCGAACGTGATTTACCTTGAAAACCAATGAATCCATTAAAGGTGAGTGTGTTTCAGTTGCACAAATAAACATGTTGAGAAGACTATAAATAGCAAGTCATGATTAACAATTTCATTTTATTCCAATCATGAAATTATTGAATCCTATTATTGCAACTTTTGAATCCAAAGCATATCCATGTTTTCATCCAAAATGAAATGTTAATGTGATTCCAAGAAATACACTGTCAACATAATCAAATTTTCATCACTAATTGACATTAAAATTAACAACCGAAATAAAAGTCAATGAAAAATCAATCCATTTTCGATGAGACATAAAATAAATTCAGTAAATTAAACATTAAAATAAAAACAATTTAAGAATAAATTTTATCCAATTTCAGTCAACCTCAAATGTTGCCCGATAGATGGCAGTAAATTACTAGAAACAAAAAAACCTTTCAACTTAATTGTCTCAAGTTGAATGTTGATTAATCAAGAGATTTAAAAGATGCCAATTGAGCAAACGAATAAATTGTTTCAATAGATAATCATTTGGTAAACAGATTTTATTAAAATCGTATATTAAATAATCACTTTGATTGTTAAACCCATATTTAAATATAAAAAGAGACTTTTGTCTGAGAAAAGCAATTTTTACAGTTAATTGTTGATAGAAAAGAAACTGAATATTACAAACAATTAAACATTTTGTATAAACATTTTAAAATAAAACTTGTAACAATTCAACATTGAAACACTTTTGGTTAACAATAAATATTACTTTGGTAACAATTTAAATTTTTGAGCTCCAATTTTAAATGTTGATATAAAAAGGTTTGAATGAAAAATATATTAAATTATTTCGTTGGTAAGATTGATTGTTGCTTAAAACCCTGTTGTTGTTAGATGGCAGTGATTACCATAAAAGGTTGTATCGATTGGCGTGTTGGTTGATTGGTTGATTGATTGTTGAACTTGTTGCTGTTGAAGGTGATGATGGTGAGATGGAGCAATGAGATGAGCATGATGTCCAGTTAGTGGATGATGATGGGAATGGTGATGTCGACCGATTAAAGTCTCGTTTGTTTGATCAGACAAGGAATTGCATTCATAAATTTCAGCCTCAACAGTTCCAGTCAAGACTGGGATTGTCATGAAGCCCGATGAATCAATCAACTGAGATGCAATCAAATCTGGACCCCAAATGTCCTCAATACACTCTAATGATCCAGTCAACTGTTTACCATTAGATTCACAGGTATCGACACAATTGGCCGTCGATTCTTGCCTACAAAATGAACCAGAAAAAGCAATTGATTAATGGATGAAACTTTTCTTTTTCGCCCTTTTCTCTATTCTCAACGTTCCAACGATTTGAAAGTTGGAAAAGTGAAAAGTCAAAAATGCAATTGTCGAAATTGTGAAATTGTAAAATTGATTATATTGCATTAATAGATGAATGCGTCGATGATGATAATGATGATGATAACAGAGCAAGATTGATGTTATTCAATGTAATCTTTAACATTAACTTACTTGTTTCCTGAAATCCTTGAGAGATTCATCAAGTTTGATTTATCTTGATAAGTTGTAAAGAAATTGAGGCAAAAGAAGAGAAAAGAAGAAAAAAAGTTTTAATAAAAAGCAAAACTATCAATTAATCATTATAAACAATTTATTTAATTAAATGCAATTCATCAAGAAGAAGAGGAAAAAGATAGAAACAGTCGAAAGTCAAACCAAGTTACAATTCATTTCTGCTAACATTCATTGCTTTTCGTATAATTTTCATAACTTTTTCAGAAACTCAGAAGATTTTTGGAATTTCGTGGTTCAGAAAACGCAAAAAAATATTCAGAACAATCTTGATCCAAGAAAAGCTTTTGAATATTAAACAAACAAAGATTTTCTAGAACTATTGACTAAAGTCAATTTTTTACTTCTGATTTTCTTCGATTTCAGTTCTAACAACTTAAAAGTAAAGTTTTAATGAATTTTATCCGAAATTTTTGGAAATTTGATCGTTCTAAAGGAAAGCGAAATCTTCGATTAAACTTTGTTTCGTCAAAATCATATTGTACTTGAACGCTGTTCGTCTGAATAAGAATTCATTGAAGATTAGAATAGAAATGATTGACTTTAGAAATTCATCTTCCAGATAAAAGTATCAGCACTAAGCGTTCAATGACACTACTTAAACGATTTGATTGAAGGCGAAAACAAAAGAACAAACCAAAAATGTTAATTTTATCTCTTTATTAAATTCCCTTTCCAGATCCATGACTTTACTCATTAAACATTCAACTATCGATTCACAGCGAAACCTGCAATTCTTCATGCAACAAATATTCGAATCTTCAAATTCTAAACTCACAATAGAGTATAAAAAAATGATTTTCCAATGAATACTCAAACTGCAACGAATTTTTAAAATTTCGTTTTCGCTCAAGATCGATGTTTATGTCAAACTTTTACAATAGTTTCCATGATTATCAATAAGAGCAAAATAATTACTTTTACAAACGAATTCTGAGTTTTCAATATTTCTCTTTACCAATTGGAAAATGATAAACAATTAAATGAGGATAAAAGTGATAATAATAACTCCCTGTAAGTTTATCAACATATTTGTTTCGTATTTTATTATTATCGTTACTTTTTATTATTATTATACAATAAAACCATTATTATCATTATTTTATACCATTTATTGTTATTACCATTATCATTGGTTTCCTATTATTATGTCGAGTGAATTGTTTTTATTGACTTTCATTGTTAACGAAGAGACAGAGATGAACATGAAGATAATTATATCAATTATAAATTGCATTTTCCTTTCAACTTTTAATGATAATTAATTGAGATTAAAGTTTAATTAATTATAAGCAGAGGTTTATCGAGATACATATTTCAATATCGTTTCAATGGAAATACAAATTATCAACAAAACCCCTGTTTTCCATGTTCTCTTATAACCATGATAATGATATTGATCCAGATAATCAGTCAACTTTATCATAATTATCTTGACCAACATTTATTCATGAAATGTTTTCAAATGTGTTGACCAAATTATTGATGAAAATTTTAATCAATCTGTTAATTCGTTTGGGATTTAGAGTCAATTGACTCACATTAATCTAAATTTAATTTCACATTTAAAGTTTACTATTTGCACAATCAAACTCGCATCACTCATGAAACTGTCATTTTCACCGTAATAGCTTCGATCAATCAAATTTTCAGTTTTGTCCAAAGTCATTATCATAAAAGGGAATAAAAGTTGGAATAAAAGTTTCAGTGTTAATGGTAAACTTACCTTTACGAGAATCATCGTCACTCCGTATCTTCATTATGAGGATAACAATTATTGCGACGATGATTAAAGTGGTGACAGTTCCCATCAGAAGAAGTACTGAAGTGCTGACAACAGTTTCTTCAAAATAATCTGAAAACGAAACAAGACTTTAGTTAATTGATGTTAATTTGAATTTCGATTAATTGGTTTTAGTGAGATTCATGATAACTTGTCATTTGGTCAGGAAGTTGGTTGATTGACCTAAATATCGTTAGAATGTTGGAAAGGAAACTTGACTTTTAATCGATTGGTTTGGGTTAGCGCACAACGAAGCATGAGGCTAAAGTAATAGTTTTTTAATGTTTTCATAATCAATCGTTAAAACTACTAAAGACTCAAAGTCACTGTGAACAGCTTTGGATTTTGATGAAATTTTGAATTCGATGAATCAATTAAATTGACATTAAGGGAAATGATGCCATTTATTATTTCGACAGGATGAAGCCAAGTTGCAATGAATCTGGTAATGATGCTTTTCGATGGTGAATATTTTATGAACACCAATTGATTGAACTTCACTTATGGAAAGGGCAAAAATCGTACAATATTTAGCTCGAAACAAGATGAACGAAACAAATTCAAAACATATTCCAACTGTTAAATGAATCCCTCAAGTCACAAGTATTGCAAAGAAGTTTTTGCATCAAAATTTAAATCTTAGCCTTTTCTTAATGTTTATAAACGGACAAATTTCGAGAAAAGTCAATTGCTAAACCTTTCCAGGCTTCCATAATAGATGTCTAAATGTCGATTTGATCAGTTTACCAAAATATTTATCCAAAGTGCAAAATGCAAATTCTGTTGGCTTAAGTGTTGTTTATGTAATGATGAAACTCACCTGTTTGCCATCTTTCAGCGACCAAAGTGTTCCCATTGATAGTCACAATTGGACTTCGTCCTCTATTGTTGGAAGCATAAGTTACTAGATGAAACAAGTTGCCTGCAGGAAGCGCATTAGCGATGAAGAACGGATATTCCGATGAGGTTAGATTGTTGATAAGGCGTTTCTTTCCACTTGCATTGATATAAACTTCAAGATGAAAGGTTTGCTCAAGTCCACCACTGTAACCCGGATTACATTCAATGGTCAATGTGTGTGCAGTTATATTGGTCAACGTGCAGTTTTCCGGTGAATCGGGAGGACCTAGAGATAACCAAAGTACTCATTAAAACCCATTTTATTCGTTAACCAGTTCACAACATTTCCACCAAACATGATCGAAATACATTTGAAATTTTTGTAAAAATTCTTCTCTTGACAATTGCAGCAAACAATGTTATATTTTATTAACAATTTAATTCAATTGTCAGGTAAGTTGACCATTTTTCTCGTCTAAACATGTAAAGACAAATGAAAGGCAAAAAGGCTTATTATACATTGATAAAGATGGGAAAAGAGTTTCCTCGTGGACAGAAAAGTCTAACATTAATTAACTTGTGTGTATCCATGGTATTGAAATGAAGTAAGGATTCGAGTAACAAGCACCAAATAACATGATGATAAAGCTTAATCAAATCAAAGGTAATCCATGTTAATCAAGTTAAACAGTCAACACACCAACACCAGGAACAAACTCATTCAGCAACAACCATTAGCCTAATATTTGTATATGTAAGCAAAGCTGAAGCAAAGAAGAAGCAAAAAGCAAGAGAAAAAAGATCTTTTTCCTTCTTTCTTCTCCACACTTTTTCACTCGAAAATCTTGACCTTTGATGGCCAGTCAGAGAGAAGAGAAACTCAGTAAAAGAAGAGAAAATCAAATTTCAATGTTAAATGACTGCAAGTGACCACTGGAAAGAGGCAACCATTGGTCATGAAAGTTTATGAATCAACTTCTGTGCATCAAATGGTCATAATGCTAGCACCATTAACCAGAAGAAGAAGAAAACGAAGAAAATGAAGAAAAGAAGAAAAATTTTTTCTTTTAATGTATTTAAGGTAAAGAATGCAAGAAATACATGAAAAGATGTGTGAATATAATGAGAAATATAAGATGATTTGTACACTTGAGAAGGCAATGGAAGAAGAAGAGATGAAGATCATATTTTCGTTGCTCTTTTGGCTTGTAACATGGAAAAGGGAAAATTGCCTTTTCTTTTCTTCCTATTAAATGTTGCCACTTTTTACACTTGTAATGTTACTTTGCTTCTCAACTTTTTTTGTCTTCACACTGCCATTGTCATACCATTTACAGATGAATATTATTTTGCTTATTGATATACAAGAGCATGTATTGCATGACATTTTTGGCCGCTTCTTCATCCTTTCCTTTTCTTGTCGTTTCTCTTTTTTCTCTCTCTCTCTCTTCATTCTTCATTTTCTCATCATAAGCAAATTCAATCACTTTCAATGAACTGATTGACAATAAAATGTGCAAACCATTTTTAGCTTTACCCATAATATGCAAGAAAAAAAACGCAATCATGGAAACGAGTAAAAGAATCACAAATCAAATGGCAAAAAAAGGATAAACTATCATATTAATCATATAAATACAAGTTGAACGAAAAGACGATGTTAGATTGATGATGTTTCTGTCAACAAAAAAAGCCAAAACAAAGTTGACCATTTATGTTTCAAATGGAAGAGTTTAATTTTGTGGAAATAAAAATGATTGACATTCAATTGGTAATTTGTTATTACAACACTCGGCCAATATCACGAGTTTCAATCTTTTGTTGAAAAGGTCAACAAACACAAAATGAACAAATTTTTAGACATTTTATTGGTTCCAAGTAAAGTGTTGAAAAATTCATGTAAAGATTCAATTGAATCTTGTTGAATCATTTTATTGATCTGTTAATGCCTTTTAAGCTTTGACCAGTTTTGACAAAATTGTTGAGAGAAAAATTGGTTTCTCTAGAAATTCAACTTTTAATTTCAAACGATTAGTTTTTTCCAATTTTAATCACAAATTAATTGTAAACAGTCTCAAGGATCTCGACTGATCAATGAAGGAAACATTAACTTTTCCTTGTTTCAACAATTAGACAATTGACCAAACTGAAAATCAATCCAAGTACAATAATCATTACCAATTGATAAATGATTAAAGTTTACTTCTGTTGTTCATGAATCAATGAAACTCTCATTTTTATAATCAATTAACAATGCAAAAATCTCAATCAAAGAACACATTAACAAGTTTGATTCATTAATCAAGTTGATTATTCACGAAATTTCCATTCAAGGAAAAGAACAGAAAAAAGGGAAAAAATTGTGACAAAATGTTGGACAAGTTTTCATCGGTAAATTCAATGGAAAATGTTGGATTCTTTTTCTTTGGATTTTACAATTATCTGTTTAAATTCATCGACTTGGTTCAAAAGTGAAGTGGAAAAGTTTGAAAAGTTATGGAAAAATGTAAAGATAAATTGTTTTACTGAATCAAATGTGACATACAGAGAAAAGTAAAAGAGTGAAACATTGAAGCGCAAAATTGAGATGAAAAGTGATTCAAGATGAACAAATGTTCAATTGGAAGAGAGAGAGAAAAATCGAAAGACTGATGAAGAAGGGAAAAAGTATTAATAATAATAATGAGAACAAGAAGTTTGAAAGGCCAAGTTGAAATTTTACTCCCAGCATTGAAAAATATAGACATTTTATCGTTACTTGGATGGAGGCAAAAGTAGTGCAAAAGTAGATTGTATTATTATTGCAAATAAAAAGCAATTTACAATAATCCATACATTTTTTGTTTTCCATTTTTTCTCTTCATAACAAACTGAGTGTAACAAGTAATTTGTCTGTGTCAAACGAGTGAAAAAACTTGTCCTAATCAAGTACACAATGTCACACTTGATACAATTTTTTGCTTCTTCTGGTAATGGATAAACTTTGGTTTTCACTTTCAACAATTTGTTTTGCCTTTTCACTCTTTTCCCCTTAAATTTAGTTTATTTTTGGATTCCCTGTCAAGTTATAAAAAACTATCAAAGCAATAGCTTTTAGTGTTAAAATGATTATCGGACAAAATTTTGATCTATTTTTATTATCGTTTTGATATTGGAAGGGAAAAGGAAAGTAGAGAAAACCAGACTCAACGAAAAGGGCAACAGTTAAGGTCAATTGAAAATTTATCTAAATCTTTTTGAAT
The DNA here is from genome assembly GCF_039701765.1 of Tetranychus urticae. Lineage (NCBI taxonomy): Eukaryota > Metazoa > Arthropoda > Arachnida > Trombidiformes > Tetranychidae > Tetranychus > Tetranychus urticae. Next base: position 12,858,787 of record NC_142958.1, on the reverse strand, counting down.
CAATTGATAAGTCATTTATTGAGCTTTTAGCAATTTCTATCAAAAATGTTGTTCTTTTCTTGCGTTTTCTGCATTTTTGTTCATTCGTTATCGAATCAGAATTTAAGGGTAAAAGGATAATTTTTTATCTAAATGTGAAAATCTAAAATAACCATTTTTATACCAAATCAAAGTCCATTAATGCAATAATTAAAGTTTCGTTGGAATAACGATAATAATGTCGATATTGATTTCTCTAAAAATACAGTTCTCTCTGTGGTCTCTCTGGTTTATCCTTGCAGTAAATTCATGTTGGTTCGGTAGATAGACTCAGAAAGAGTTGAAAGTTGAAATTTGAAATTCTGCAAGCTTAAGAGTTGACATCTTTCTTAAATACAAAGTTACGCAGTTTCATCAAAACTCTCATATCTCAAATGTTCTCATATCGAAAGTTTTGCTCGTTTAACATTGTTACTTTAAGAAATTTCTGATTGGGTTCCAATAGCGTCTTTAAGGCTCATTCATCATTTGCAAGGAAAAGTGTAACTGATGCGATTTTTTCTCGTGCTTATTACTGCAGAGAATGAAAAATTATTAGATACATGCTCTGATTTTCGAGTGTCGTTAGTAAAGTTAGTCGTTAGTGTACGGTCCATTTCAGCTAATGCCTATTTTTGGCTATCACTAGAATTTGAGACTGACCGCACTTAATTTTTTTATCGAATTTTAAAAATATTCCTTTACTATATCGTGAGGTTATTCAAGGTTATTTCACACCTGGACATTTAGAGGCCATTCAAAATTTTTGATCTCTTTTGTCACTGCAAAATATCCATCATTCACATCCATTAAACTGGGCGTTTTTTATTTTTCAACCTGTTTGTCACCATAACTCACGAATGGTTGAACAGATCTCAAATTTGAATCATAAGTTTCTGCAGATTGAAGAACCCCAAAGCCATTAAAGGTCACTATGTTATTTGACCTCTAAATGTGAGCTCTGAAACTTTGTAAGTTGGTTGATGTTTGTTACATATCAAAAACTTAATCCGTTGTAAAGAGGCGATTTTTTCCCCAACCAATTGGTTAACTGAACGGCTTGGAAATACTCATATCCTTTGGCCAAAATGAGTAATGAATTTTTTACAAGCATCAAACAAACTGGAAAAGTTTACATTCTCAGAATATGACCTTCAAATTTGGATATGAGATCTGCCGTATGAACCGCTCGTGAGTTATGGCCACAAACAGGTAGAGAAACGTCCAGTATAACTTGCTGTTGCAGTTAAACCTTGCAAGTCACCATGAAAGTATCACAATTTCCCATCGATTCCCTTTATAGAGCAACTTGAAGGTGATCCATCAGATGAGATTAACCTGTACAATGCAGGGTCAAAGTTATCAGATTAATTGAGATTGACAAAATAATATTTTGTCTTTGTTGAAATCTAGAGTTTTACTTCTGGTGAGGAAAGAAGTGACGATAAGATGTTTGTCAACGTTCAAAGTAGAGTGAAAAGTAAACATTTGTTATTCTCTTTCCTCTCTTATTCTTTCCCATTTATCTGATTATCTCATTATAATCATTAGTAAATCAATTGTAATGTCAATATAATAATACTGTGCATTGAAATTAATCAAGTGAACAAAAAGGAGATGAATCAACGATGTGTAAAGCAAAAATATCAAGAAGAAGAAGAAGGAAGAAGAAAAAAATGGAAAAAAGTTTTGGTAAAGAAAAGAGCATGAAAAGTTTAGTCCATTTCATCATCTTTAATCATCAATATTATCATCATCATAATCAAGTTGATGATGAAGATTGAGATGGAGTAAAGAAAAGATGTAAACAGGTAAAAATGAAAAGGCCAAAAGTGAACTTGAAAATGATGATTAAAGCAATTGGCTTCAATTGTTTACTCAAACAACAGCAACATTGAAAGTTGATAAGGAAGAAAAAAGTTGATGATGAAGTAAATAAAAATTGAAGGCAGAAGCAACTGAAAATATAATTAAATGTAATAGTCAATATGGATGATAACAAGGGTTAGTTTTCACCTTGTTATCTTGAAATTAACCTGCAAGATTCCTTGACATGAGTTGATACAAGGTTTGAGCTTCATTAAAGTCAACTTGTTATTTTTCATGTTAAAACATTGTTCGCCATCATTTTTACTTGACTTGAGGTAAACTTGTTTAGTAAATAATATTATCTTTCAAGTTGAAGGGAAAAAGTAAAAGGCTGAAAGATTAAATAGTTAATGTAACTATTAGCAAATTTAAAGACCTTATAATGGTCAGTTGAGGGTAATAAGAGATTGAGGGTGGAGATGAACAAGATGATGAACAGAATGGTGAACAAAATGATGAAGAGGATGATGATAAACCACTAGATTTTCTGATGATACCAATGATGGAACATGTTGAGAGAAGGTTTCGAGAGAAGATGATCAAGTAAAAAGGCTTGGACTCAGCGAAATTATATCTCGATTCCCATGATGGTTACAATAGCTCTTCTTTCCTTGCCCATTCCTTGCCAATCTAAAAGAAATTTATTTCTCTGTTATAAGTGTAAAGATGACAAGATGTTAATGAAAAAAGGCAACAAAAAAGGCTGACGAAATTGCTTCAAATTTTGTTGATAAAATGCTTTCATGTGTGCTCATGATCTTCTGGAAAGCCTTTAATTTGATCATCTTTTTCAAATTGATTGGAGAGAAAAAGATTGCTCTCTTTTTGGATTCTGTTTGATGAAAAGTTGAAGTTGATTGAATCTATTTGCATATTTTTGAACATTTTGCGGACTTTTGTTTGGCTTTAAACTCAATTTGCTTGAATAATGAATTTTTAATCACTTTTGAAAGAATTTTGAATTCGATTAGTGATTTGATATTTTCAGGTCATTTTAATGGTTAGCTTTGGGTTGAGATCGATGTGAAATTCAAATTACAAATGACTTTCGTCTCTTTTCATCAAAAATGATCGTCTAATGTTACACCAGCTTTAGACTGTTAGATGTCCAGTGCTTGGAGTAAAATTTCAAAGTTGAAATTTTTTTCATTAAAAAACGAAAAATATTAATTGAATTCTAGTGCTCATTCATTGCCGGCCCACTGAACATTGCATGGCTATTAACTGCAATATTGGATGTTTCTCGTTTAATTGGTTTGATTTGATGAAATTGAAAAGATTTTCTTCTTTTTATCAAAAGTAAACTCCATGTTGGAAGGATCAATATAATAGTAGAAATGTATTTATCTGATGAAATTGATGAGTTTCAGGAACAACTCTTTCTGTTTTTCATTTTTGAATTCAAATGTTCGATTATTTATTTTATATTCTATTAGCTGTAATCTAAAGACTGAGATGAAACTTTTAAAATTGCTTCGATTTCGTCTTTGGAATATCGATATTGAAATCTTTCTAAACCAGAATCTGAAGAGTTGCAGCAACTCATCATTTTGTGCAAGTCTAGACTTTTCCCTGTAAATCCAATTTTTTCACTCAATCTTCACTTAAATAGATTTCATTAGCATTCATGATATTCATTTTCAATCACTATCAATGCATGTTAATATCTAGTTAATAGATAATGTTGAAGGATTGAAATTTTAATAAAAATTTGTAAATTGGTTGGTAAACATAATTGCTCAATGATTTATTGTCCATTAAAGATCATTAGTATTGTCAAAATTTTCACCATTTACTCTTCATTTTGCTTCCATTTTTCTTGTTCATCAATTCAATTTAACCTTTTCTTCTTCTTCTTTACTTCTTTTACATTCAAACAATTCTCAATCTACTGATGATTTATTTACATTTGTATTAACCATTTGAAAGTATAAAAAGAGAGAACAAGAAAAGTGAAAATAAAACAAAAAATGGAATTCAATTTTCACCCAAATTTGATATTGTATGCTTTTCCTTCTCATTTGAATATCATTAGACGATTTATCTGTTGAAATGGAGAGAAGGCAAGACGAACAAGATGAGCAAAGATAATAAAGAAGAAAAAACTCAGAATCGAAATGAAAATGATGAGAAAACAGAAAAATGATGAATCGAATGTTAAACATGACTTTTGTTTGGATAAAAATGATAGCATTGTTTTCAATACAAATCTTGGAGAGGTGAGCAACGATGAGAAGATGAATTTTTCTGGTAAATCAACATTTGAACCCACAAATTGGTTAATCAGTTGATGGTGAATCTCTTTTGGAATCAACTTTAAAAAAGTTCAATATTTTATTGAAAGCAAACGACAGAAACGATTAACTTGAAAAGGTGAATCGGATGTTGAAGATGCTTGTGATGAGAAGAGGAAACATTTTCTTCTAATACAACCTGATATTGGTTCAATTTACGGCCTTGGATTAAGGCTTAAGTCCATTGAAAAATTGAAACCAGCAACAAGAACAACAGATTTACGAAGAAACCATTACATTTTTCTTCTTCTTTTCTCTTCCAATTGGATCAACCAACAAAAGGCTTATTTGTACTCATAACTTTCTGGTTTATTATTACAAGACATGAAACGCCATGATATTGAATCAGAATGAGCAGAATGTTCACTTTTATCCTCATTTCTATCATCCATTTATTGTAGTTTTAAAGTTTGATTTGCACCAACCTGCGAAGTGTGTCCCTTTAAACGAGAATAAAAGTAGCGTAAAAAATAGAAAATTGTGTTTAAAGATAACAATGAATTTGTTGAATTTTTCTTTTCTCTAAATTGATTTATCGATTGATTGAGTTTATCATCAATTTTGCGCTTTTTTCGCTCTCTACTCCATGAAGAGAGAAAAAAAAGATGAGATAAAATTTGAAATTAGCTGCAACTTATTCTGCAATTTTTTCCTCATTTTTTTCATCTTTTCTCCTAAAGGTTCAAGAAATGTTGCCAGAAATTTTCAAGGCGTAAAAATGATTAGACTGATGTTTAAAGGTTTGCTCAACTGTTGTCTAACAATGTTCACAGAATCTCATGAAAATTTCCTTTCTAATGAAAGGATTGTCTGTTTCACTTCGAATCGTCTTGAAAGGTTCAATCTAATTGGCTTTCAATGGTCAAACCCAAGATATCGAAAGATGAAAAATTGAAAAAAAACGAAAAATAGATTAATTGTAAAATGTTTGGTGAAAGGAACAGTTCAGTTTGATTGAATTAGAGTCAAGCGATTTTCGTCAAACCATTAGATTCGTTGATATTATGAACCACTTCTCTCATCTCATGACTTCAAAGGATTGAGATTTCATTTTACCTTTTCATTCTTTGAATAGATCATTTGATTGGACTTTGTATTATTTTGAGAGAGAAAAGGTTAGATTTGGAAATTTTCGTCTTCGATCTTCTTCATCTTCTTTTTTATCTTCATTGAGGATAGAATTGTGTTCTATTTGATTTCGTTTCATGATGAAGCTGTGAGAGAATGAATTTTGCTCAATTTCATTTTGTTTAGTTTCTTTTCTTTGCACAATAATTCAAATCATTATTATACGGTTTCTGTTCACATGCATTTCTATGGTACAATAAGTGTAAGTTGATTGTTACAAACTAGTTGGTGATTCAGCTTAAACTTGGAAGACAAAAGTGTAACTTCATTTCACCATTCATCATGTTGTTCCAATATTTGTATCAACATTTTTTTCTCCTTTTTTTGTTCTTTTACCTTCGTTTTCTTTTCTATTTCAAACAAGCAAATTACTATTGTTTTGTGAATAATACACTTTTGACACAAAATATTTCTCAATTTTCAGTGTTTATCAGATTTTCGTTTCTCTTTAGTTCGTCTAATCAAATGTAATTTTAATTCAAACTGTAAACAAATCATATTATTTTACTGTATATCTCTAGTTAAACAGCTTATTTGCTGAATAAAACTCGATATCGAATTTCAAGTTGACTAAAAAATTTTGAATTAAATTTCATAAACTTCCTAAACTAAATGGTTGAAGTATTGTCTTGAAACAAAAAATGTAAATGAAATGAGATTCGGACTCATTTTTAATACACTTTTGATTGCCTCTTGCATTCCCTTTGCCCTTTTCTCCGGAAAACTGATAAACTGTATGCTCAAAGTGCTTACCAAACTGACGATCCATCTGACACAGAAAATGCGAAAATTGACTGAAACTCTTCCCATGAAAAATTTCATTTCATAAAATGAAGTGAATTTGCAAATGAAATTTGTAAAATAAATGTTGACCTTAAAATTTGAGAATAAACTAGAAAAATAAGAAAGTAACTAAAACTCTTGGAACCAACTCTTGACACAATTGACCAGATTAAATTGCACCAATTCATCTTGAATTCTTGAGCATAAGATTAATACTCCACTTATAGTAATGGATATAAAAGGAAAATGAAAGAGAAGAGAGAAAGAGTGGAAAGCAAGATTAACTCAATTGTTGAACTCAAATCATGTAAACGATGAATAAGTTTTGTTTAAGAAACAAAATTGTGTTTATTAACAAATTAGAAGATGGCGAGACGAGGGAAAAAAAGAAATGAACAAACAACATGATGCCAGTTGATGATGAAGACAAAAGATTTCAACTTGAAACTTCAACTAATGAATTTAAACAATCTTTTCAACTTAATCAACTAATGAATTTAAGTTCATTGTTTTCCCTCTTTCTTGCGGTTTCTTTCATCCAAACTTGTTCATCAGTAAACTAATCTTAAATTCTTGTCCTGAAAAGAAGCTGGAAACAAGAACGAAAAACAAAAAGTTGGTCAACAGGGAAAAAACGATCAACGAATTTTACAGATATTTCAACGAAAAGTTTGAAAACGATTCTTGTTGCGCTCACGGCTATTGTTGGTAATTCATTTTAATTCAATTATATCCCTTCATCTAATCAATCCATGAATCCATTTGAGGAATGAAAATTTTGCTCCATTCATGTTCTTTGATGAACAGAAGAAAAAAAACTGTTTACTCGCCTTTTGAAATATTAAACATGAAAAGCAAACGAAAACTTTTCTCCATCAAAATTTGCAAACTCGACTGATGAAGAAACTTCAACTCTTTACAAAAATTGCAACCTTTTCTTAACCAAAATGAGAAGAGAAAAAATTGTCACACTGACAATCAAATTGTTACCCTTTACTTTCTTGCAATAATTCACTTTTCCTTCTTGACATGTTCATCTTCATCATTTCCAGTCAATAATGTTCTTTGGAATACAATATTTTCGTTTTTTTTTCTCAACTCTTTTTTCCGCACTTTCTCTCTTTTTTCAGGTTTTTTTCTTGCTTCTCTTGTTTAATAACAACTTTTTTTCACAATCCAAATGTCTTCATTTTCTTGGTACAACCAACTTCAATAATTGATTTTATTTGTCCTTCCAATGAGCTTGAAGTTTAACCCGATCAACACACAAAATGCACTTGATATACAGTTTATTTACTGATAACACTCATTAGTTAAACTTGACAGGCAAAGTTGCGATCGTTTTTCTTCTCTTTTTATTTCTCATTTCATTTTCTTCCATTCTTTTCATTCTCATCATCATTATCAACATCATTCCTCTCATCCTAATCTTTATTTTCATCTTGTCTCTTTGTTGAACAATCAAATTTTTTTCAGCCTCTCTTTTCCCTCTCAGTCTCGAGTTTTAAAGAAGAAGAAGAGCAAAAAAACTGTTAAACTTTGCCTTGCACAAAAGAATCAACTTGAATTATAAATTGTATCACATCACACTATCTGGGAGTGCAACTGGGAGTGAGAAATGGTTTACAAGGAAATGATGGTAACAGTGATGATAATGATGATCAAGTATCGATTAATGAGGCCAGTTATTATTATTTTTTCGCTCTTATAAGTTTAGTTAATCATTGATGATATTGATTTCAACTTTTTTTTGTTTCATTTTCTGTTTAGCTTTTGCCAGTGAATGTTTGAAAAATTGTTGAAAAGATCATGATTAAAATGGATAGAAGAGGGAAAAATAGAATCATTATCATCGGCATAATCAAAAGGATTTGGTGAAAGAAGAAAGATATTGATCGATGGAAATCTGTGCAAGTGCAAGTTGAACGAAGTAAATGGAGAGAAGATGAGAAGCGAAAAAAAAGAAGAAATGAAATGAGATAGAAAAGTTGGATTGGAAGTTGCAAGATGATGCTAAAGATGTTTATGATGGTAAATAAAGGGTTAGTCAGATGGGAGTAAATAAGTTGGAAACTTATCGATTAGGATGAAGAGAGGAGCAACGGCAATGGGTTAACCTTTGCCAATTGTTTGGTCAAAGGGAAGAGCAGAAATGGTTCCCTGTAAATCTGTTAATCCCATTAATAGATTAGAGCGAAACTTTACAGATTAAAGGAGAAAAGGTTGAATGGAATTTTTCATCTTCTTTTGAATATTTGAATTGCTTTAGCGATTTAATGGAAAATGTTGAACTTGTATCAACAATTTTGATTAACTTTGAATAGAATTTGATTTTTTCCACTTTTTTCTTCTCCTTCCCTTCAACTTGGATAACTTGTTTTCACTAAACTTGGTTTTCATGAAGGGAATGAGGGAAAGATGATTGAGATTGGCTGACAAATAAGGATAAAAGTTGATAATTTGATTCAGGTCAGAATTTAGTGTAATCCAGTTGACCATGAATAGGAATGAAGAGCAAATGAGTGAGGGAAGAATGAAAAGCAGAATGAAATTCATGGTTGGATAATTTAGAGTTCATTTTGAAGGAATTAAAAGAATGGTCAAGATGCTAATGGATGTACCAATTGGTTGTTAGCTGTTCATTGTTAGGCTTTTCAAAGCGAAAACCAACAATTTTCAATGCAACAAAAAGACTAATAAAAACAATTGCATTAAACATGATGATTGTGATGATGATGATGGAATGATTATGAAGAGGAGAAAGGGAAAAAATGGTTTAAAAAGAAACAAATTATCATAATTATTACTCGAACCTTGTGTTTGTTTAATTTTCATCAAGATAATAACAATGAAATTTAATGCGAATCAAAATGAAATGTTGACAAAATTTGCAATGAATACATTTGTTTAGACGAAAAGGTATAAAATATCTTTATGCTAAAAGGCTCAATTTGATCTGATAAAATTTGTTTCACTTGCCAAATTTTCAGTCGAAAGATTCAGTTTTTTCCTTTTCTCATTCAACTTTTTATTCAATTTTTTCTCTCTCTCCTCAAATCCCTGCTCTATCTGGACAATTTGCATGTTTTATGTTTCAATATATTTCATTCATTTGCATCACAAGTTACGAGGTCAGAATTTCTCTCTTTTTCTTGTTTTGAGAGATTTTATTAACTATTTCAGTGTTTTGCTTGCAAGCTATTTGAACGTTTCTTTGAACTTAGATACTTAAAGCTGATGAATCGAAATCCTGTTCATCAAAACTATGTCTAAAACTTCGGTCAATACTGTTCTGTTCATTAATAGTAGACAGAAATGAAGAGAATAGTTAGCTTTTTGTTGGGCAAACACTTTACGTTCATTGCAAAACTTGCAACTAATGCCATGAATGAATAACACAAAACATTTAGTTTAGTTAAAGTTGACTTAATAAGAACGGCAAGATAAGTCGACTGTACATTTTGCACCACAGTCCATTTAAGCTTCTCAGTTTGCCTAAAGAGTCAAACTTGATCTTTGGTCGAATGTTGAATGCACAGGAAAACTTTTTGGTCAACATCGCAACATATTATTAAACAAACGAAATCCAACTACATTGATCATAAACTTTGCTTTAAATTAGCAATGATTGGTTGTTAATGAAAGTTATTTCGTGTTGCAAGTGCTTTGCAAATGAAAAATGAATGATTTTTGATACTTATTGTTCATTCAGATGCATTATTTGCAGTTGTTTTAGCGGAAATGTACGAACTATGACTGCTATTGATCTTGGAAATGTCTTTTGAAATCATTTCGATCGACTTACCGGCTGGAATGACAAAGTAAAGGCAAGGTTCAGTTTGTTTACCGACCCGGTTGGAAGCACTACAGTAAAGAACTCCATAATCAATTGGCCGCTTTGGTGTATAAGTTGCTATGCTTTTCAGTCCATCAACAGTGTACTTAATCTCCTCATCGCCTTCACTTTTGTTGGAAGCAACAACACTATTGTATAGATTGAGGTTGGCATCGGTGTAAACATGGGAAAGTGTAGAGTTGAAGGTCCATTGGAAAGTAACTTCACTTGGATCAGCATCGACCTCACAGACTATCACAGCCATTTCATGTTTAGCCACACCATAATGAATTCGCTGCCCTGATTTGCATACAGGAATATCTGAAACGAAATGGAACAAATTAATTAAAAAGAAAGTTCGATTGCAATGATAAACTTTTCATTCAATCTCAACTTGTTCAATTTGGATCAATTGTAATTAACAGATTGAATTCATGTTAAATACATGTTATGCTGATTTTGTTTGGGACAAGCATAAAGTGACTGATTTAATAGTTGATTTGGCTTATTCAAGTGGAATCCAGATTCTTATTTCAATCTCTTTCTCTCTCTTCTTCTGATTTTCCAGGTAATTTTATTCAACTTGGTAATTGGAAAAGGATGAAAATAAATTTTGACCAATAGATGAAAGAAAAGGTGAACAAGACGAATGATGAAAGTGAATTGAATTGAATTTTAAATCACTCAACTGATTTAACAATAGATTGAACCAAATCAAGGTTAGTGTTAAATTAGTTTAATGGTTATTGAAGCAAACATTAAACATGAATTAGTCAACATTCAATTGTAAAACAAAGTGAACCGATTGATAAATTTCAAGTCAAAAGTTGAACTTACATTTAACATCCAAATGGACAGTATCGCTCGATCCTTTGCCAATATCATTGGAAGCCCAACACTGATATTTACCGGAATGAACTTTACCAACATTACGAATAAGAAGTGAACTATTATTGACAGAGATTCGTTGTTTGTTATCACTTTCAAGCTTCTTTTCATTATAAAACCAGCCAATATCGTTGACAGGCGGACTGGACTAAGAGTCGAGAGAAGATTTGTTCACATAAAGAGATTATTACAATTGAAATTTCTCTACATATTCATGATTCCATTGATGAAAAGAGAATCAAGTTTGGTTAAAGCTTTATTACCTGAATATTGCATTCAAAGTAAACATCACTTCCTTCCATGATATCCTTATTCTGGATGCTTGAGCCCAAGGCAAGAGATAGAATGGGTACAACTGAATGCAAAGTGCGGTGGTAAAGCAAAGAGAATGAAGTTGAAGAAAATAATGCAAAATTGATTAAAATCCAGATTATTCTCATTCTATTCAAAAAACATCAAAGTCAGAAACATGAATGTTCTGCAAAAGATTCTGAAAGTGAGAATTGCAATATTTTCGATAAAGTTTCTCCACAAATTCGCCTTTGCAAGTAGAGTTCATCACTTGACGAGTCGATTGATCGATGGAAAAGTTGCAAAAAACTTTGAACCTTTCAGAACTTTTGAAAAGCAAATGGCATTGAAAATTGACTTACAATTAACTTTGAGAATTAGAGATTCTTCAAGAAAAAAATCTGGAAATTTATCATTTACAGCTGAACAGGTCAGCTTTTTTCCGTTATCGTCTACTGAAGGCACGAAGGTTAAATAGGCTGTAGTTACTGAACCATCTTCTGAGGTTGATTCACCCAAACCAGTTAATAGTTGACCATCTTTGAACCAATTAATCTTAGCAGAAGGACGGGAACCAATTGATTGGCAAATCAGTTCATATTGAGTTCCAGTAAGCATAACTGAAGGTGCATTGATCAACTTTATTTCACGAGGTTTGACTGCAAGAAAAGATTCAAAGGAAAACAAAATTTTCATCAAAAATTCTTCCTTCTTCAGAAAATTTTATAACCAAAAAGATTGCTTTTCACAAATGAATATCAAATGTATTGAAACACTTTCTGAATAAACCTAATTAAAATCGAAATCAAAAAGGAAAACGTTTTTTCCACAAACTTGATAAACTATTAATAGCAAAGTGAAGATTAATAATAGTCGTCATTTTACACCTGAACAGGAATGGTTAAACAATGAGAAAATGAATCTTTGAAAGAACTTTTTTTTGTGCTCGAGAAAAAAAGCAAAACTCAATTTCTTATTTGTCAACATTCATTTCAGTTTTTCTTCATTTTCCATGAATTTATTATCACTCGACATAATCAAGTTACGTCGTTGTGTGGGTTAATAAAGGTAATCAAAAAAGGTTACCATTATTATTATCGATTAGATGATAATAATATTATTATCAATATAAGTGTAAACATCATGCAATTATTTTTCTCTTTCATGATGCTATTAACAGAACTTTTTTGCTTCTCTTGGAAGAAGAAGAAGAAAACTTTTGTTCCATTTCATTGAACTATTATCAATGTTTCCATATTGAACCAATTGAAACATTTAAGGAATCGAGATTTTTGTATTTCGAAGTTGTTTTTTTCATTAAAGATAACAACACAAAAGAGCATTCAAAGGATGATATTAATGGCAATAATAAGTTAAATTAGAAGGAAAAAGAAGGGCGAACGAGTTTCAAATGGAAAAAGATTGAAACCAATTTAGCCTTTTATGAATAAGAATATTCCAAGTTATTTGAAAGTATTGAAGAGAGAAAGAAAATTTCAATTGAAATTCTCATGTAGGGGAACATGCAATCATGCTTGTAAAAAGATATTTTTGTTTATCTATTTTCATCATTTTCTTAATGTTATTTTGCCAAAGTTACTTGACTTTGGTATCAAGAGTTGCCAACGAAAAATGCCGTTAATCGAAAATTCTGGTTCATTCTGCTGATGAAATTTTGCACATTTTTTCGATCTTCTCTCTTTGATTCGAAAAAAGTGATTAAATTTTGGCGAAACTTTGCTTGGATTTTGTTCATTTTTTCGATTTTCTTCAACTTTTGCTTTTTCTGCTTCTTTCCAATTTCTTCGTAGCTTTCCAGTTCTCATAATGATTCTTGTCTAGATGAAATGATCAGTTCGCTTTATCATATGATTTCAAGATGCAATTAAGATTCCTTGAGATGAGATTTTGTTCAGTTGAATGGGTTCAAGATGATGTGAAATTAGATTCTTGGCTTGTCTCTCTCTCTCTCTCTCTCTCTCTCCTAACTGTGTAAATAGCGAAAAACTTGTGATAACTGAAAATGAATTTGATACAAAATGATATTTTTCTTGGTCCATTTTTATACCATTTATTGGTCAGTCAAGATGTATTTACTTTACTCATCAACGCATCCATCAAAGCCAAACCAGTCCATCATTAGTTTTACAGTTTGTTATTTGATTAACATTTGCCAAACAAGACAGACAAATTGTTTACGCTCTCATCATCTTTCGACCATTATTTAGTTGCTTTTCAATCGGCAACTAATCAACTTAAACTTCTACTGAATCAAGAGTAATGAGCAACTTTGCCATGAAAAGTAATTGCATTTTGATCAACATTTTTCCAATATTGAAATAAAGGTTCAACAGAAGAAGGGAAAAGTTGAAACATTTCAAGAGATGAACTTTTATTGGCTTGTTTCAAACCTCATGATTTGCACTGTTGAACTTTATTGTCTCAATGAAATGACATATTTTTTGCTCTTCTATTAATATTCATTCGTTCAACATGATGAGTTATAAAAAATGTAATGTCAAGTGGCTAATTTGTTGTCTTCAATTTGTTTCAATGTCATGGAAAATTGTTAAACATTGGACTGAAAAAAATGATTCAAAGTGCTTTCAAGTGTGTTAATGATGAGTTATCATGAACAAAGTAGACAGTTAATCAATGAACAAATGTAACTCACATCATTTAACGAACGAACTTTTGCATCAATTGATTGTCGAAATGGTCATCAAAGAAGAAACGATTTTAATTATTTCAAAGTTATTAGTAAATGTTTCATTGGAAGTAAGGGAAACTCCAAGAGATTCACTGAGAATAACAAATGAATTTCAAAAGAGTTTTGCATAAAAGTTGAATGATCGAAGTTGAAGTCGGAGCTCAACTGTCAAAGAAAAGCATTGAAATCACTTCTATTTTTAGCCAACCTTGAGTGAACAGAAAATGAAAAGATGAATCGAGTGAAATGGTAAATTATTTTTGATACCAAACTTGGAACTTGAGAGTTTCGACTACAGAATAAACATTGCGAGTTTAATCATAATTTATAATTATTTGCATTCATTTTTTGCTTTTTTGCAAATGAATATTTGTCTTGAACAAAGTGTTTTGAATGAACAAATGCAACTTTATTGATTCATCAAATGCATTTAAATGTCGAGCAATAAATTAAACTCAATTTTATGGTAAACTTTCTGCTCAAGATCTCGACAAAATTAGTTTGAATGAAACTTATCTTGGAAGGAAAATATTGTAATAGAGAAAAAAAATCAACATTCAAAGAAAATCTATTGAGATTTATTCGATTTTTTAGCAATTCTGTTATTAATGAATCTCTCGTCAAGTGGTAATGTTACATGGGAACATTGAAGATGATTGAAGCAAATGGTTGTGTTGAGTACATGTAAATCATCTTGAAAGTGTTGTACAATGTTATCATGATAATGATAATGCTGATGACCAGAAGTGGCCCAATATTGGAGTGTAAAAAGTGATATTTGGTCTTCTTTTTCCTTTTACTCGATTCTTGCAACAAGAATGGGTCAATCAATTTGAATTGGTTCATCATTAGTTGGTAATTTTGTCTAAATCTTTACTTAAGTGTGTGTGTTTCACTTATAAATGATGATGATGATGACCATGATTTGGTCTCATGTTTTCAATCCTCTGATTCCATGTTTTCAGCTCACAATTTAATGGTCAAAATTGTTTTCCAAGCAAAAAAAAGGATCATTAACAAGTTACCTTTCGATAAAAGTAAAGAGGAAAACAACTGTTACAATTAACTCTCTTCGATGAAACCCTTTTCCCAGTCAACCTTTGACAATATTTTGTCCCTTTTCATTTCACCTCTTTGACTCTAAATTACAAGCTCACCGGGATATCACTGATGAATGGTTGAAAAAAAGAGTTTCATTTATTTTTCTTTTTCTTTCGAGTTCACCTTTTCACCCATCAACCGTCACGTATTTTACGTTAGCAAGGGCAACTCGAGTTACAAGTAATTTCAAAAGTAAATTCATGAAGATAAATGAAATTACCTAATATAGTGAAAAGGTGAAAAAGAAAGAAAAGTTTTGAGAACAAGTTTCCTTGGTGATTTGCTGATTATCTCGAGTCTCTCAACTAATCATGAGTTTGGCTTTTTTTAAGCGTTTGCTTTTTGTGTTAACGAAAAGGATCAAAGAATGGAAACGTTCATCACTAATTAAGTCACTCGATTGACCTGAGGTCATGGAATTAAAGTTTTATTCCAGAGACGAGGGAGTGAGGAATGGACACAAATGGATGGACAGGGAAGGAAAAGGAATAAGTTTTTTTTGCCTTTTCTTTGTTGCTCTCTTTTTGCAAGCCTCTCGAGAGTTTAATTGTTACATGAGCGTAAAAGCAGGGAAATGAAGGTGAAAAGTGTGAGAATGAAAATGGATCGAAAACAAGTTGAAACTTTGGTTAAATTGTGAACTGAACATGAAGCGATTCTTGAATGATGATGACTGTTATCTTTGAGCGCATGTTATCAGTTTCCTTACTTGGGTTTACCCAATAAGGTCACCTTAATAGACTTGCATTTGTGGTCTTCAACTATTTATAACAAGTCATCAAAGAGGGTCAACTTTTGGGTCTTTTACTTTTTCCTTTTTTTATCTCTTTCTTTTCTCTTTACCTTTTCTGTCATTTTCAAGTATTTTTTTCACTCTGTCCTGGCATCGATTAACCTCAACGACAATGACGAAAAATGATCATGAGACCGATGGGAATTCTGATCTTGTAATGAAACATTCGATGAGAAAAGAAGAGAACGAAAGAGGAAAGAAGGAAAATTAGGATTAACCATTTGTGACATGAAGACTTGATTATGAGCATGGGACTCTGGGAAAAGGTGGACAAAACAGAGTTGCTCAAAATGTTGATCAGAGTTTTTCATCAACTTTCCTCTCTGCAGTACAACAATATGTTTTGTGTGCTAATTTGATTAAGAAATGTTTTCGTTCAAATTATGCTCAAGTTTTACTCAAAGGTTCACTATGAATCAGATCGTTAAGAGTGCATAAAATTAGTGACTTGATGAGTTGCATCAACATTAATTAGGCAAGAAAAATTGAGAAAATAATGAATGGAAAAGTTAACTACAAAAGTTTCAATGATAATCAACTTCGATCTTTCATCAACTTTTCAAATGAAAAGCTAACTTAATTTATCATGAAAAAAGCGATTCAACCTAGGACTCTTGGAATGAATAAAAAGCAAGTTCAAAAGTTTCAATAATCGAGCAATTTTCATCCAAACTATCATTCTTTCTTTCGCATTTTGGAAGCTGAAAATTCCTCAAACTGTTTATTCATGCATTTGAAATGAAAATTTTCACATGAAATGCTGAATGTACAAAGTGTGAGAAGTCGAATTAGAATGCAACTTGGAATGAGAAAAATTTCCTTCAATAATGCGAATTATCAAATTTCTGCCAAACTGATTCAATCAATTGATGAAAACCGAAAAGTAAACCATCGAATTCTTCGGTATATTGAGGTTGACATTTTTTCCTTTTATTTTTCCACTGGGCTGTGAAGAAAAGTTGTGATAATATTGAAAAGAAATGAATATTTGCAACAAATTTTCAAACCAATCGAACCTTGTCCTTTGCCATCGAATAAAAGTTTCCCGAATTTCCTATTCCTTATTCCTTATTAGAAAATCTGCAGAAAACTTCGATTCCAAGTAAATCATTTTCTAAATCTGTGAATCGTAAGCAAAGTGTTAGCTTTGAAAATCGCTTCGGCTTTAGGATTGAATTCAAAGTAAAACTAATTAACTTCAACCATTGACATGAAATTGGCTTTAATAATGAACACAATTTGCATTCGATATTACATTCTTAATGGACCTTCTGATGAAGGAAATGAGCTTTAATTAGCATGAACATTTCATATCTGTGATCAGCCAATCGTTCAAAACCATAATAAACTAATAATCGTAATAATGCAATAATGTTAATCATTAGGTTGGTTTGGGTTGAATAAGATGAACACAATGCATGGACTCAATTACAATGTTCAAACAATGTTTATCAATTTGTCGAAAACTTTATTCTCCAACAGTTTAAAGCAATTTCGGGTTAATCAATAATCTGTTTAATGATTGCAATTAACTAAAAGAGCAATGATTACCGAGAAAATTAATGCTCAACATGAATGTTTTGATGGCCAATTTGGCTCTAATCCAAGCATTTAATTGCTTTAAAACGTTCATTTGTTTTCACCAAGTTCATTGACAATCATCAGTTCATTATGGAATTTGATTTTTTGAGCTCTTTTTCAAAATTAAAGTTACATTCAAATTCATATATCACTTGCGGTTCAATCGAAGAAAATGTTGGAAATTAGTTTAATTGGAAATGAAAATGTCATTAATCAACTTTTTGCGTTCAAAAAGTAATTTATCTTGTTACCTGTGAAACCAAACTTGTTAATATAATAAATGAAATGAAGGTGAAAAAGGTAGAGAGAAAAGAGAAAAGTCTAATTACTTTTATTTCAAACGTTAATCCATTAGCCTTGATTCATCCATTTTACAAGGTAAATTGAATGTAATTTAGCTGCTCATTCAGTCATTAAACATCATTCAATTATTATTACAATACTTATCATTGTATTATTATCAGCATATGAACAGACATCACAATACAGCCATGAATCGAAAGTTGAATCCACTTTTTGAGTAATTTGCGCATTTTATTATCATATCTATGATTAACTTAATCAATTGCTGATTACAAACTGTTAACCCATACATTTTGAGCCAAAATATCTAATTTAGATAATAAAACCAATAGCTGATTACCTGCGCAATTGATTTAAAAAGTGGATTCAACTTTCAATTCACGGCTGTATGTGTGTCTCTTTGTTATTTATTTGTTTACTTTTACTCGTTTGCTCGGTATTAACGTTCCTCAAATGTAATTAAATAAATCAAATTAATTGAAAATCAATGTAATTAAATGATGTGCATTAATAAAAGCTAGAGTTGGGCGAGAAAAAAACGAAAATAAAAAAGCCTAAATAGCGCACTGTAAGGTGACACTAGTTGAGTGAATATTGATTGATGAGCAAAAATTGCCTGAATGTAAACACAAAAACATTTTATCATTGATAAAGACCTTAAATAGCATTTATGCGAACATTGAGTTCGAAGACTTTTTGTGTAAAAGCAAATGGTAATGTTTAAAGCTACTTACGGTTCATGTCGATGGCAACGTTTTGCATAATAAGTGAGGTTATATTGTTGTTTAAGGCTCTACAAGTGAATATGGACATTAAATTGTTGCGTTGAACTTGAAATGTAAAAACGTTAATACTGTTTCCTTTATCACTTTGATGATAACTGTCATCAATAAGGTCACTTCCTTTCCACCAAGTCACTCGAGCAGGCGGGTTTCCTGAATGAATCAAAGACAAAAAGAAAAGTTACAAAAAATCGATTTTTCACATCCAACAGATGGAAAAGCATTTTACTTCGGAACTCACCTCGATCGGATTGACAGGTCAAGTTGACCCAGGAGTCTTCATTGAATGGACCAGCGACGTCTTTAATGATGTTCTTGTCATCATCATAGATAATCACTTTTGTAATAGGCACTGAAACGAGCCAAGTAAACGTCGAAATGAGCATAGAAAAGAATGAGAAAAATTTTCGATCAATTTTTTCGTTCTAACATTTATGTGATTCGTTCGAAACGAATCGATGTTCATGTCAAATTACTGACTGTAATGGAAGATCACTTGTTCGAGTCGATGAATCTGAGGTTGGTTTTTTGTTCGGGGAAGTTGATTGCAAGTTGGAATTTGCTTGGATCGAACTTTGATTTTTTGCCTTTTCTTTAATTATTCATTTGCACTTAGGCTTGGAGTATATAATTAGATTATTATTAAAACAAGAAATTTCTGAAAATCTTATTTGATTGTGAAATGGAATTGTATGATTAACAAAGAATCTCGAAATTGTGTTATCAAAACTAATTACTTTAATTTAATTTGGCTTTTGTGTGTGCATTTCCATCTGTAATTATGAATATGTTCAAAGAAATGATAACATGATTCCCTGTCTGTAATATTTATTATTTATTTTCCAATGAAAATGGAGTCACTTTTTTTCTTCGTCTGCAACTTGATAGTTAACCTAATTAGTGAAGCAATTAACATGATAATCAAAGTGTGCAAAAATGAAATGCTAAACTTAAACATGAATAATAACTTTATTTATCCGATTAACATGCGTCTCTTTCATTATTCATTACACTATTAATACAATCTTAGCATCCATTGTACAGCCATAAGTTAATCATATTTTCATGTTATCATTCAAGATTACCTAACCTAAAGCAACAAAGAAACGGTTTCAAAGATTTGACAGTTTCACCATTTCCATGAAAAAGATGGATTATTTCAAATCTCTACCCGAACTGCAAAAAGGTTAAATCCAAACTCTGATCTTTTCACTACCAAAAAAGAGTCAAAATGCTATTCAAAATCACATTCATTTTTCTCGAAAAATTTCCTTTTCTACTTAAAATGAGCCGAAATTTCAAAAATGTTAAAGCTCGATATTGATTTGTCTGAACGGTTAGATCATGAACGAACAAATTATGAAAGTTTGGAAGTAACAAAGAAAAAGGTCGATCTTGATATCCTCTTACAAGATGTTAATCGATTCACTTACCGATAACATTGAGAAAGATATTTTGATTAATTGTTCGTCCGCGTTTAAAGTCAACTCGACAACGATATTCCCCAGTATCTTGTTCAGTAATCGGTTCAAGGCGAAGATATGAAAGAGGTTGTGTTAAATTGAAAAAGGCTCGACTCCTGAGGTGTTCACTGGCGAAGTGTTTCATCGTCTCTGGTTTACCCGAACGAGCATCCAAAGTATAAATGGGATTCTTGTTGTCTCCATGATACCAAAGAACGGCAACCAGAGAACTATCACTATTAGGCTTTGTCACGTTACACGGAAGAATCGCTCGTCCACCAATTAGAACGATATATCCTTCTAAATCTACATTTACCATAAAATCGAAAAAAGAAACGAAAAAATTTAGTTCGAAAACCCAAAAAATCCAAAAACAGCAAAACCATCAAAACTCTACTCAACTTCCGACGACTTTTGAGATGTTAATAAATTGATGAAGAAAAATAACGAAGAGAAACTTTTCCCAACTAATTTCTCGGTAAATGGATTTAAAACAAATATTAACATCAAGGGAGTTGATAGCAGTTGATGATAACTGGAAACATCTCAATAGCGATAAATTGACTGATGAACATTTTGAATAATCGCATTGCTTGTCAACAAGTTTAACCCTTAACCTTATCATTGTAAATCCATTTACTAATTTATCGCCATTTATTATTCGTTCAAATTATGGTTATCATTTCATTTGAAATACAAAAAGGTTGCATTGTTTCAGCCGAAAAACTCATTAGTTTGGAATAACTTTTCTCTTGTTACCATTAACATTTTGTTTCATTTTTCCTCCATTTTTACACCTTTTCTCTATTCAGCTGGGTTTTAATAGTAAATTCAATGGTTAACAAATAAGTTGAGAACTTTTCTTATCTAATTAATTTTCAGAGCATAACTCTGCTCACGTAGTTGAAACCATTTGCCCGTTAATTCATTTTTTTTGCTCTTCTTCTTCTTCTCTTTATCATGTTACCTTTTTTGATCAACACTGGGAAGGAGGATGAAGGGAAGGAGCAAAAAACTCGAATCTCTTGTGAACTCGATTATTAGATTTTAATCAAAATTGATGGATCTTAATGTTTAACCGTTATTTTTGCTCTTCTTTTCATCCACCTTGCTCATCAAATCATTTCTCATTAACATGCTCATCATCATTATCCATAGAAAAAAACGTTTTTAGACAAATTTTACATTTTTTTTCTTCTTTTTTTCTCTCATTCTATTGTTGCTTTGTTTTTCAATTTTACTTTTTTTCCAGTCTTTTCGCCACTTTTCTTTGCTCTTTTTTTCAACTTTAAATATTTCATCAACGGTATTCATTGAGGATAAACAATGAGTAATATAATGATCTTGATATTATTCACTTTTCTCATTAGAATTCTTATGAATAGAAAAGATGATTCTTTACCAACTTCACACATTTATCATTCTGTTAACCAATACAGTGTTCATGTTTACAGTGGTTAGTTTATTCATTAGCAACTATTGAAAAGAAGAGAAATTAATAAAGAATAAATCAAAATTAAGGAACGCAATTTGTTTCAATTAATGCCGATGTCAAGCTTCAATCGAAATCTTTCACCAAAATTATTCAATAAAATTGAAAGTCGAGTAAGAAAAAAATCTTTATTTAAAACTTTCAGATTCTAATAACATCAAAAATCAAAAAATCTTAAAAAACGAAGCGTAAACACGGATTAAGTCTGCAAAAAGTCAAAACATGAAAAAATAGAAAATCATTGAAATTCTTTAGATCGATCGTAAATCTTGAAAATCGATAACTGTACAACAAAAATCGAGTTCAAAATTTATTATCAAATCAAAATACATTCTATTGGAGTGATCATGAAAACAGAGCAACATGAAGTATCAATATGACGACTTAAAATCACATCTTTGAATTTCAATGTTCATAGGGGACTTCATTTTTCGGTTAAAAAAGTCAAAATCTTCAGTTTTGGATCAAAGCTGATTGTGATTCTCTGTCGACAATTA
The DNA here is from genome assembly GCF_039701765.1 of Tetranychus urticae. Lineage (NCBI taxonomy): Eukaryota > Metazoa > Arthropoda > Arachnida > Trombidiformes > Tetranychidae > Tetranychus > Tetranychus urticae. The sequence goes on along the minus strand of NC_142958.1, from coordinate 12,836,959 downwards.
AATTCATGCTTAGGAAAAGAAAGTCAGATTTCGAACTCAGAGAACTTTTTGCGTTTTTTCTCTTTTCAGTCAACTCTTTGTTTTTCACTTTCATATCTTTGTCTACTTTCTAATTCAACATAAGACACTTTCTTTTATCGATCGCAGGGTAATCAGAATTTCTCTTTTTTTCTCCTCTTCTTTCGGTCCAGAAATGGCAAGATTTACTCTCTGATGAATGAGAAAATGGTTTTAAATTAATGTTTATTTTCCTCTTTGCATTCAGAGAGAACCAAATCTGTAGAAGAAAAGTGAGGCTGAAATTTACTCAATATCATGTAATAATGCTATTAGAACACTTGCAATTGATACAATTGAGACAAATTCAATGTTGAGCTTGCAAAATTATGTGGCAAAGCAATCAAATTGGTCGAGAAAATGGTTTGTAGAAAAGCCAAGAATTTAAAGAAACCAATTTCGATTTTTTTTAGTTTTCTTTAAGAAGATAGAAAAAAGTTATCACCTTATCATGATTTGCTCATTTTAACCTGAGAAAAAAGACTTGAACTTTACTTGGAAAGAAAATTGAACTTTTCAAAAAGTTGACAATTTTCATATTCAATTTGACCTTCATTTATTCAGAATGTCATTTCACTGGAATCAATTTACTCCAATCAAGTTTCATTTTGATGATCATAATCACATAGGAAACCCATAATCATTACTTCATTGAATTTGTCTTTGCTTCTGTTTTCCTTCCAATCATTGAATTGTTTTCTTGTTCCACTTTTGTCTATCAATTTCAATTAGACCTTATTACATTTTCGCAATTCTCATTGATTTTCCCTCTATCCTTGTGTTCCATTCCCTCAGTATTGCTTTCATTATCATTTCAATTCTCTACATGAAAGTGATAATGAGAATGATGAAAACTTTGACATGATAAAAAGTGAACAGAAGACAGTGAAAAAAGTAAATAATGGTAATGACAACTGCAAAATACTATTGAAGTTTATCAGATTGATTAAAGTTGATCCATTTGTTTCAATTTGTTCAGCACGATAGTCAATTTTCTCGATCGTCTAGACATTTTTTTCTTCTCTTCGATTCAGTTTTGTCCAATAGTTTCATGAAGAAATACAAATTGTTCAATTAGTTGAAAAAGTTGATGGAAGAGAAGAGATTAAAACAAGATTCGATATGCACAGTTGGCAAGGGTAAACAAGTAAATAAAAACAGATTGAAGGTCAACCAATTTGTGCAACCAACTTGCAACTCAATTGATGTACTGATTTTGGACAGTCCAAATAAAAGTTACTCTAGAGATGGACTTGTGTCAATGAAATGAATAAAGGAAAAGAATTGAAAATGTTTAGTTTTCGTTTTTTTCTGTTTTATTAGAGCAAACATTTTTGCTCTTTTGCTCTTTAACTCAGTCATGGATGATATTTTATATGCAAATATTATGGAGAAATAAAGAGGTCAAGAATAAGTTTGATGAGATGAGGAGAATCACAGTTTTTACAAAAAGAGTAGTTTGTGAAAAAAGAACCCATGAGAAAGAAAAAGAAACTTTTCTTGAACTTTGGGGACTTTCGTGTTGGAAAAAACTAAGCTGGCTACTAAAGATGTAAAGATGAATTTTAAAAATAATTGAAAAACTAAACTTGTGAGCATAATTTTGACATTTGATTATCGTTTTGTACGAACGCTCAAGGTCATTCAAGGTCACTCAGTTATTGAGCCCCCTAAATGCCTACATGAAAATTTTTTCACTCTCAGAAAATGGCCTCAGTTATCATTTAGATTTCAAATGATAGCGTGCCCTTGAATGAATTTGAGCCTTCGAGCTTATGGTTCGTTAATCTGCGAGAAGCTCATGGTTTGAATCTGGACTCTTTAGCAGCAATCCTTCGTGAGTTATGACTGCAAACAGGCGTGAAATGAAAAAATGCTTGGCATTAGATGAATCGACAAATGGTGACATTCGTCTAGGGTGAAAATGCAGTAGACGTTTCTAGATTTCAAGATATATCCAAACTCGAGCTCATCAAATGATCATCATGACGAGCTGTCTGGTTTTCAGATAAATAATTTAGCATGTAAACTTGAATCTTGTCGAACGGGACATTGAATTCATAAGACAGTAGATTGTGGACAGTACAAATCAACAAATCTACAAAAGTTCGTATTCTCAGAAAATAACCTTCAAATGTGATTAAGTCTAAAAGCGAAATGACCATGAACGAAGGCTGGAATCCTATATCTCTAAACTGCGAAACCTCATGTATTGAATTTGAAATCTGTAGCAGCTAAAAAAACAGTATAACCAGAATGATCTAAATTTTCTGATAGACCCCCATTTACAAGATTTCCGATCATATGAACTTTGACATAGTTTTTCCAAAGATCCGAAATTTGAAGAGAAGATCTTTTGATTATCAGTTTGATTCAAAATGAAGAAACGTCAATTTGACTTTTGGAATCAAAGGTTGAAAATTTGGAAAACGGGAAATTGATAAATTGGCAAAGAAAGAAAAAAAATGAAAACTCAACAAAAAACTTTCCTCCATCAGTTAACTGAGCAACAAAACAGCAAAAAGTGTTCATCCTTTGTGAAGTAGAAAAAAAGTCTAAAACTCATTTTTCACTTGAAACAATCAGAGGATGGAAAAGAGGCGGATGAAAATTGAGGCGAGTGAAGAAGGAAATTGTACGATTTGATTTCAAAATTCAAAACGAGTATTAACTGTTGAAGAAGCTATCAACAGCCACGGATATTCACCCAATTAGGTTGCCTCTTCTTTCAACTTTTCCCACAACAATCCTTCTTGTTCGCATCATCATCCATCCATTTTCACCCTTTAAATTCCTGCTCCTCATTTACAATCACAATCATCATCACCATCATGCCCATGATTCCTTTTCACTTTTTCTAATCATATCATTCTCTTCTCTTCCAAACTTCAACTTCGTCCCTCCATCATCTGGACTACAATTCAATTTCAATTATTACCTATTCCATATCACATATAATTTAGAAAAACTTGTTCTTTCCGTTTTCACTCTTCTCTCTTCATCACTCACCACAGTTACAACACTATATCATGAACCATGAAATAACTATTTTCAATTTATCTATCTTTTCCTTTCATCATTGAGCAACTTTTTTTTCTCTCTCTTTTCATCATTCTTTTGTTGCACTTTATTGGATCCCAAATTTTCACTCATGATGATGCTCATCATAATCATCATTCTGAGTAGTATATTTTTCTGCTTCACCTGAGTTGTTAAGTTAATAATGAAAAATTTTTGATCCCAATTGTTATCCATTGTTGAACTGGTAGAGAGTAAAGTAAAAAAATGAAAAGCAAAACAACTTTTCCTCTCGAAATGAATCGAAATAAAAAATTGAAAAGTTTCTCATTATTCCAATAATAACTGTAATTGTTTAATATTCAACCAGCAAATTGACAATGTTTACAAGTGCTTTTTCATCACATTTTTCACCTTCTTTTCATCATCATCATGTTTCCTCCATTTCAACTGAAAACAAGTTTCAAAGTGAAAAAGTAAAAAAGTGAGAGAAAAAAAACAATTTGGTTTCATATAACAGGGATTGATAGCAATCACTCCCTGCACTCAACTTTTGATAACTCTCATTTAGAGAATCGAGATTTTCCAAATTGAAAGCAAACCAAAAGGTCGACATTTTTATCACCACAATGCAATAAATTTTTACCTCTAATGAGAGTCGGAGAAATGACTAAAGATGTCAAGTTTAGAGCATAGAAGAGAGAAAATATTTTTTTGGAAAAAAACAGTTGAATTGTTGTCATGAGAACCAAATGAATACAGTTTACTGGCAACATTCTTGTCTTGTAATCAATCTGACCATGCTCATCATGAAAAGTAAAGTGCTTCTTTGGTTCCAATTTTGGAAATTATTTATTGATAAAAAGACTTCTTTTCCAATTGTCAATTGTTTTCGTTTGGATTCAGTTTCAGTTGAACTTTTCATTTCGAATTTTGGATAAAAGCGTAAAATTTCGAGTTTTGTGTTGAAAATGTGAATATTTAGTTTCCAAAATTTGCAAATTTTTCGAGATCGAAGTTCAACTTTCAACAATTCTTAACAAAATTTATCTATTTTTTGCACTTTACTTTGACTCACCTAAATTGAGTAAATTCTGAGAAGAGAAAAAGAAAAAAAGGAAAAAATTGTAGATAAACAGTTGGTTATATTATGTTAAATTTCAGTGTGAATCACATAATTTCCCATGAGATATCAAATGATTGTCACTGATAATATTATCACCAATGAATTGTGAATACTGAATCATGAACTTTCTTTTGATTCTTTTCAATCTTTTCCATTCAAACGTTTTCACTCAAGATTTACTTGAATTACATTCCATAATTTCTTGAAAAAACACTTCGAAATCGACCTTTATAACAAGGTCTCAAGGTTATTGCTTCATTTGACCTCTATTTCAATTGCCAGACATTCTCAGGTCAACCTTGCAGACCATTTGAAGTTTATCGTGAGAAGCTTTCGATGAAATGATTTTCAAAGCATTTGAATACAACATTTGTAACTGTGATTAGTTTGTCTGAAAAGGAAAATGTATGAAATTGGTAAAACTGAATTTCGTTTTTATCTCGATTGAGATTTAAAGCTCGTAAACATGATGGCCATTCTTTCCGAGAAGATGCACAGACAAGGAATTGCAAGAATAAAGGAGATGAAAGCTAGACAAAACATGATTATGCCACCATGAAGATGAACATCACATGATGAGGGATAAAATGGTGAAGAGAAAAAGGAATGAGAAAAAAGGTATGAAATGATGATAAACATGAGGTTGAAAGAAAAATGTGAGTAAAGCTTTATTCGATAAGAATTGTTATCAAAAGATATAGTTTTTACACTCAATTCTCTCTTTTATACCCTCATGTTTGTCATCAACAAGATTGCAACTTCATCAACACCATTTCATGGTAAAGCATCATTAAAAGCATCAACATTAAACAGTTGAATCGTTAAGCCAGTCAGTCAAAAAGCACAACACAAGGTGTCATTAAAAGATAATCTGGTTGGTGAATCAATCATGAGTTGATGAGCAATTAACCAAACACTTTGAAATCGATAAAGAAACATTGAAAAATGAAATGAAACCTGTAAAGGTGCAAATGAAGATCATGAATGAAAGCAAGAGAAAATCGAAGAAAAAAATCGCAAGATGAAAGCATCTCAAGTTGACCATTAAAGTGGCCATTCATTACTTGGTCAGTCAATTCTTGTATTTATCATTATTTTCCTTTTCAAATCATTCTCAGGTTTTCACGAGTTAAAGTGTAAAGAAACAAATGACTTTTGAAAAACAACAGAAAAAAAGCGAACAAAATAAGCCGAGAAAAAATGAAAAGATGGAAAAGGCTAAAGAGATTTATATAGACTCTACAGGGTCCTATTCAAGTATCCACTTGAAAGACTTACACAGATTTTTCTGTTTAACCCAAAAAATTGACTCAACATTTATCTGCACACTTTACTCACTCTCTCCATATTATCCCTTTGAACACGTTTCCATGGTAAACAAATGGTCAGAATATTGTTCGTTTCTCATTAAACACTTGATATACTCTCGAGTACAATCATGATATCAACCTTTTCACTTCTTTTTTTTCTCGTTTTTATTTTTCTAAAAATTCACTTAAATCCTTTTACCTCAATCTTAAGTTTTTTTTTATTCATTGGACAAACAACCATTTCTTATCCATTACACAAACTCATGTTGAAACATTTTTAAATTAACTCTTGTAATTGAGAAATCGTTGCAACGAATTTTCTTTTTTTTCGAAAAAAAGAATTTTGTTCAATTGTTGAAGTTTCCTTTTTCTACTTTTCTTAGCGATTCAATGTCTTGATTTATTTCTCGCCATTTATTAATATTTTTGCGGATAATTTGAATGGAAATGTGATGATAATTTAATGTAAACTCAAGTGAACCCGAAATGATAAATTGTTTCGAATAAACATTTGCACCTTTCAGTAAACTTGATAATCTTTTCAGTGCAACTTTCGATTAACTGTCCATTCTTATTTACCTTTTTCATTCCTTGTTTACATTCTCACCATGATCTTGATTATTCCAAAGTCAATCCTTTCCCATCATCTTCGGTCAATCTTTGAGTTTGTTTTTTTCTCGACTAACTTTCGCCATCGAGAAAAAAAGGAAAAAGTCAAACAATGAAATTATTCTCAATAGAAATTGATGAAAGTGGAAAAAAATTCAAATCTTTTTTTCCATCGAATTTTATGTTATCCTTTCTTCCGTCTGATAATGATAACAAACCTTTTGTGGACAATTGAAAGTAAAAGTTTCTTTCAATAATGAAAAACATGAAAATGTTTCAAATTTTTTCATCATTTGTTTCATCTGAAAGATCAAACACTTTTACAGTTGATAAATGGTTACAATTATCATTGAAGCAATAAAAGGAGAAAAAAAATTTCAATGAATTTTCGAAGCAAACTTTCCCATGTCAAGTTGGCATTATTTAAAAAGTTTGAGGAAACGATTGATAGTTTCGAGTTTGATTCGATAAAAACTTTTACTTGTAATTGATTCTTGAATGGTCAAAGCCACTGGTTAGAAAAAGAAGAATTTTTTTCCCAAACTTGACCAAACTTGCTTTTTGACCTTCACATAACCTGCCAGGTTGAACGATAAATTGATTTTGAAAGTTTTACTCTTTTAGCCTTTAACCATTCAACTGTTGTTCAAGGCAAGGTTGATTGAATAAACTCAATTGAAGATTGGAAACTTGGAAAGCTTTTCACTTTTACTGACACTTCAATAGTTTGATTTGACCAATAAAAAGAAACAGTCCAATATTCATATTAGAAGTAAAATTGGATAGATTTTTCATGTTAACAGATTTTTCAAATTTCGACTGTTTACTCTTTTCGCCTGGAAATGATGCATTCTTTAAACGAGTTAATTTCAATCGAGTTGAAGCATTCATTAATCACTTTTTAAACAAACTGTTCATTAAGCGATAAACAGTTTTTTTTCTTCTTCTCTTTTCTCTAAAATCTTTTCTTCCTTTGCAATTCATTCAAAGGTAACAAACTGGAATAACATCAATAACAATGTAACGAAGTTGAAAAGGCTGGAAAAGAGCGAAGCAAAAGAGTTACCTTATTACTGCATTAAATGTGACCATGTAATCTGTTTTAGCTCAACTTGATTTTTTTGTTATCATTACAGTGATGAGCACATTATCAAGCTTAACGAGTTCTGAGTTAACACTTTGTTGTCTGTGTGCTTGCAGCCAACTTGCTTTGGTTGCTCTTGTTGAGGGTTAAAAGGCTTTTTTATAATACATTTTACTTGGAACATGTAACAGTATCAGTAAACAAAGTAAAAGTATTTACGTGACATTATCACTGAATAATCATCAACATTACTGAATATCTTTTGGCAATTTTTTATCAAAATCATCACCATGTAAATTGAAATGAACAACAGTTGAATAAAATCTTGACTTTTTATCTCTTTTATTGTACAGTTTACTTTGATGGTTGAATGAAAAACTGTTATTAATTTCCATGTAAATGATAGCAATACAAATTTCTTTATGATAACATTTCCAGGTTTGACATTGGTCAAAGTATTCACTAAATATTGATGGAATCCCTTTATGACAGCCATCTGAATGTTTGTCTTTTGGGGATTTTCAGGTATTAAGGGCGTATCTCTGAGTTGGCATATTTATGAATCGTTAGTCATGAATAGTTAGTTTCTAATATCGCTTTTTGACGGAATCATGTAGTGGTTATAATTTTCGGGACCAATTTTGAATCACTGTTCGAGCGAAGTTGATCACTAAAATCTATTGAGTAACTAAAATCCCCAAAACTCTCGATTTTGGCGATTGATCGTCTGGTTTAGCACATCTCAATTTGAATTTCAAATTGCTCTTCAAATTATGCCGATAAGAACCGTACTTCTTTGCCTTCTTATCATAATCATAATCATTGTCTTCCTCACCTTATTTTAGACCATCCTGATTGTTTGAAAGAAAGATTTGGATGAATGATGAACAGCAAAAAAATGAGGTTTTTAAGGTGAATGTAAGTTGACTGTTATCGTGTCTGTGATTTCAAGCTATTAATACGTTAGCAAACTTTTACGGCAATTTTAAGGTATGATTCCGAACGGTTGATGCTACAGACCTCAGACTTGAGCCATAAGCTTCCGCAGATTGAAGAACCATAAGTTCGAACACTCGAGTTCATTCAAGGTCAATTCATACTTGACCTCTAATTCACATTTGGCGGTCATTTTCTGAGTACAAAATTTTTCAGATTGGACAGTTTTTGTTAGATGATCAAATTAATACGTGAAGTTCACGTAGTTTATACGCCATACATATAGAAGATCACTTCAATCTTTTTGGTTTACTTGGACTTAGAGGTTTGAGATGGCCGCACAATTGGAAAACGTTAAATGAGCATCATGTACGAGTAAACTTAAGATAGACTTCTTACTCAAGTTTCGATATCAAAACGAATAAGAATGTTTGCTATATTTTCAAGATTCAACAATATTTACCGCATTAACTTCTTTGCCAAAATAAAAGGTTTTAATGTTTACTTGGTTTTTGGAAACACAAAAAAAACAAAACTGAAAAAACATTAACAATGAAATCCAAAACTAACAGAATCGACAAAAACTCAACTAATGTTATCAAAGAAAAGATTAAATTCAATAACATTGCTCGCAGGCTTGTTCCTTACCCAATTTAACAATACCTATTGTAATGCTCAAGCAACTTTCTTTTCATTTCTTCATTTTTTATTTTTCGCATTCATCCTGCATTCTTGACTTTACATGACGTTCACGATAATTATTACCATATTCATTGCAAGATACACAGAAAGTTTCCTCGATTTTCAACTCTACTTATCTTGAGCATTTTATACATTTCTCTCATTTTTCAAAAAATCTTTCAGAATTGAAACCAGAAAAAGAAACAAGAAAAAAGTTGAAAATTTATTCAACCAAATTCATTCATGCCTTTATTCGAGTTGGTTGAAGTTACAAAATGAACTTTTTTGTTTCTTAATTTTATTCCTATTTTCGTTTGCTTCATTCATTTTGATCAAACTCACTTTACAACCAAAATTAAACTCGCTGTTCATTTTCATCCCAAATTAGGTTCAAGTGGGCCAAGGCAACACAGGAATCACAAGAACAATCTTTTCAGGTTAATTAACTGCACTTCAATTAATTGAATCATCCTGATCAGTCAACAAGATATAATCTATTAAAATACTTCCGCCGCAAGATTAACTACTCATGGGAGTATATTTTCACTGAATTTCCTTGCTTTTTTCTCTTCTCTTTTTTACAACCTTTTTCACCTCATCTGCTTCCATTTTACTCTCTACACTTTCGTCTTGTGTTATTACCATAAAATTGCAACATTCATCTCAACACTTGCACTCTGTGACTCGATTGTTGCTCAACACTTGCCAAAATTGGTTCAAAATTCAGGGTAAAAATGAAATCATTGCATGCTAATCATTTCAATTGTCAGGTGGAAAACACTTCGCAAACCTTCAACATTTTACTTTCATTTTTTCTCGCTTCACCATTTCAGTTGAAAGGGAAAATGAATACAACATTTCATTGACTCGATTCAGAATTGAACACAAATAAACATATCAATTCATATTGATTTGGTATCAATACACTTAACATGAACATGGAAAAGTGAAACAAATTGATCTTCACTCTACTTTCTCGAATTCAGTTCAAAATCAATTTTTATCAGCTTTTCATTGTTGTTTACTTTTCCAACATCTTTAGCAAGTTTTGCGCCTTTTTCGATCGATAATTTTTCTATTGAAAAATCCAAAATTACGTTCATTAAAAGTGATTTTGTTGATCCAACAGGCTCACAATATTGCATTAAATGAACTTGATCCAAAATCGAACCCAAAATTCAGCAAATCCATATTTTCATTACAATGAAGACAGAAAAAAATCAAATTCGAAAAATGAAATTTATTTGCAAATTTAATTCCATTTTCGTTGGAAAAATTTGCATTCAATTATCGATTCAAAACTTCAGAAGAGTTGAAAGAAAAGATTGAAAATTTCCATGAAAAATGAGCAAAGATCAAACAGATAATGACATTATTCATTAATGAGATGATGAAATGACTCTGCTAATTGATGATTAAATGGTTGGAAAATTAAACTCTAATTATGATTGAAAATTTTTATGAAACTTTGAGCATCCAAAAGTCTAATTGAAGAGAAATGAAAAATGTTGCTAATTTTTCGATTCCTGGTGGAAAAATTGTTTCTCCATTAAACATTATTTAGATTTAATTATGTGGTTAAATTTTTCACTTTTTCTGTTTTTCTCTGCATCAAGAAAAGAGTGAAAAGGAATCATTGAAAGGTTATTCAAAATCCAACAACAGCAACAAGATGAGCTTTGAATCAATGTTGAACAAGCAAAACTCAATCTTGTCAGCGTTATTTACTCCACTTTGCTTCACTTCGTGATAAGTTGATGCTAAAATCGTGTTATTATTGGCTCTTCATCAGCATCATTTCTGATCGTCTTTCAATTATTTTTGCCTGATCCAATCAGATGTTCATGTTCGAACCATTGTTGCTCATTTTTTTCCTCTTTTGATGGATTGTCTGTGTTTATAGATTGTCTTCTTATGTAAGTTGCTTTTTTTGCTTCTTTTCTCATCATTCCATGGCAAAGATTTTTGACCAATATTTCAAGGTGAACTAAGCAGAATCATGATGGATATGAGGTGAAGCTGAAAACATGTAATACTAAATAGACTCTGAAAGTAAAACTTTTTTCTCTCTCTTCATTCTTTCTCTCGCCATTCCATCGTGTTCATCATGTTTTCCATCATCACCATCATTTTGGAATAACGTTGATAGAGAAAGGAGAAGAAGCAAAAAATCGAATAACCTTAACAAAAGTTTTATTCAACTATTAATGTTGACAAGTAGTTCAATAATAGAAATGAAAAAAAAATCAAAAAAAGAGGAAACAAAAGCTTGTCAAACAACAGCTAACATTGAAGCATTGAACCATTGGATTGATGGTGAAGGTTCAATGTTCAACACCCAAAGTAAGATCAATGTTCATTCCCCTGTCAATCAGTTTTCTTTCATGTCCAATAGACGGAAATAAACATGTTGCGAGAAAATTCTAAATAAAAGTAAAAAGAGCAGCATTAAAGGATAACGTTTAAATATGTGTAAAGAGTTCACTCAATTATGCATTCACGATATTGCACGGCAATAACAAGACTGCATTTTAAGTTGATCTTAGTCCTTGGTCATTGAACGGTAATTGTTGTTGTTGCCGAAATTGAGTTCTTTGCCACCTACACAAGTTGATGTTGAACTCAATTTGTTGCTTCCTCAACTCGAACAATCTCATCAACATTTGGTGAGGCTTTTCACTTTAGTTATGATTTTCCATCATTGTTATGATAACATGTTGATTCATTTTCATCTAGTCCAGTCTGAACCATTCTTCAACCCTTCTGCCATCTTTTAATTCATCAGTCATTATCAATCTTATCCAGAGATAAAAATGACTTCATGATCGAGTTCACAATAATCATTACGAGGAAGAAACTTTGAAATCATGACCATAAATCAAGGAATAAAAGATGAAAATAAGCAGAAAAGGAAAGTTAACCAAAAGCAAGAAGCTTACATTTTCATGCACAATCAGCCAGAAACTGTCAGCGTAGCAGCAATACTAAACGTAAATTTTAAGCAACTTTCATGACCGAAAAACTAAAGAATCTCCAAAAAAAGAAAACCCAAAAGGGCACCTAAATTGACCAAAAACTTCTCTGAAATTGCTACTGCAAGTTTCGATTTAAATATGAAATTCTTCGAGTTTTGGTCAGAACTTGCTACTAATGCATTTCATGTTTAATCGTTTTCCATACGATTTTTAAATTAAAGCTTGTAAAAACCTTTGAACTTTACAATTCCTCAATCTGATTCTAGTATATTTTTGAAAACGAATAAACCCAAAAATGAAAATTCAATTGTCTAAATGAGATGAAACTGCACAATAATGAGATCAATTTTGACAAAATGGAACACTTTATTCTGGTTGAAGTTTTGAAGCTCCCAAGATTGACCAAATGAACAAATGCAAATTTTGACTTTACGCCTCCAACTTGCCAGCGATGCATTTCCAAAAACATCACAATTGAATTGAGAAAATACTTTTAATCCAAAATCTCGAAACTTGTTATTCAACCTTTTCCATTCACATTTCATTCAATATTTCAATATATTTAACAACTGGAGTGAATCAAATCTGTATGACAAGTTTAAATGTAAAACTTTTATCACTATAAATTTGATTCATTTCAAGGCACAAATAGGTTGACTTTTGGTCGAACCTTAACCAAGTTGCCAAACTTTTTCTATTCAACCTCACTTAACCTTTTTTTCTGTGGAATGCCAGTTGCACTTTTAATCTCATCATTTCACATTTTTACCTTTTCTTTCTCTTCGCCTTACCATGAAATCATGATTCAACGATGAGACCAATAAAGTTGCAAAAAAGGTGTCAAGTTGAATGAGAAAAGAACAAGAAGCAAGAAAAAAAGAAAAGCAAAAAATCGTTGAACAAAACAACTGAACAATATATTTCTCATTGAATGAAAACCAACAGAGATTTAAGATTATTTCAGATTCTTTTTATTTATACGCTTCTCTTTAACCTTATAATGCTTATTTTTCCAGATCAATTTGAAACTTTTCCACCAAAGAATACTTTTCCAACAACTTATCTGCTCACAATTTTCAAGCATTTCACTCAGCAAAAGAGGAAAAGAAGAAGAAGAAAAAAGAAGCACAAAAATTCTGACAAGCACACAAAACAAAAAGCCAAAGATTAAACTTTTCCTCTCATTCCACCTTTACTATTGAAATTATTTTTCATTACTATTGTTGCTCATTTTGTTTCCCTTGACTTTATAACCATTCAATACAAACAACTCCCAATAGGTCATTATCATCGTTAATTCATGAATCGGTCAACCATGAATTTGTGATATTATTGAACAATCTCACACAACATTTCGTTATCAATTTAATCTTCACTAATATTCTTTCCACTCTTTTTTTCTTCTTCTAATGTTCATCTTCAAAGTTCATGACTTTTCTCACTTTGAGTCTGAAATATCGAGCAGACAGAAGAAGAAGAAGTAAAATAAATGTGCAGACAAAAACAAAGCAACTAATGTCTTCGAAGAAAAATGAGCACGAGAAGAAAATTTTCGCTATTTTACTTCTCCTCTTTTCACCGACAAAAGCACGAACAAAGGTTGCTGAATGTGCTGCAAAAATGATGCTCAATGCGCCTCAATAAGAGAACAATAAAACGAAGAAAAGAAAATGATATTTTTAGATTTTTCACTCTAAGAGACAAGAATTGCTTCAAAGTTTACAATTGTTAATGAACATTTACTCTTCATCTTTTCAGCAAAACTCTTATTGCTCAGCTCATAACCACCAATGACACAATTGTAACATTGATAATGGATCAACATTTATAACAAAGTTACAATGTAACACTTTTAAGTCAACTTTCAAGGTTGATAAAATTTCTCAATAAACAACTCCAGACATGCAGGGATTTTTCACTCCCAGAGCAACTTGCTAATTTCAACTCTTCTTCATCAATCTTGTTCATTGGACTTTTTAATTGCTATTTTAGAACTCAATTCGAGGTTAATCTTTTTTCGCTCAGAAATATTTTTACGGAGTTTTTACGTAACTTGAAATGCTTTTGTAATCATTGTTTGTTAATGAAAATTGTAGGAAAAATATTTACAAAAATTTTCATTCGAGTTTCTTGAAAATCTTGAGAATCGAGCTTTTCTTGTTCTACTTTTTCTTGAAGTATTTATCAAATATACTTGCCAATTATAATTGTCATTATGTTTGTTTAGATTTTCCAGAGAATTTCGGAAAAGAGAATTTCATTTTTGAGAAAAGAGTTGACAAAAGTTAAGTAAAATGATGAGGAAGGAAATTGAATATTTTTTAGTTTTTGAGCATTTTTTGTTTTCTTGCAATATTGAAATGTCGAGATGAAGAGGAAAAGGAAGATTGAATGTATGAAGCGATAAATTTGAAGAGTGAAAAGTAAAGAAAGTAATTTTTTGATATGAATGATGAATAGGAAAGAGATGAAAGTTGTGCAAGTTAAAGGGTTCAAATTGAAATTGGAATGATGAAAATATTTTTCTTTTTCTTTTTTAGAGAAAAGTAGCGGAAAAAAGAAGAGGAAAAAAAGGAGATTCAGTTTAAGGTGGAATATTATGATATGATAATGATGATAATAGCAAACCATGATAATAGTTGTGATAATAATTCTGGTTTTTCACTCATGATAATGAACCAGTTACATTATATTATTGTTATTTTAATGGTAAGGGAAGAAGAAAAGCGCAAGGAAAATTTAAGTTTGTGGCAAAATGAATCAAAGCCCTTGAAAGATTTACTTCATTCAATTAGCTTCTTCTGTGCAAGTCTTCACTTGAACGTAAGAACCACACGAAATGACTCTTTAAGACCAACCGAGTGTTGAACAACTTTGAGTAAAGACTTTTTACTTTTGGTTTACTTGAAAATCTCTTTGAGTTTAATAATTAATCTTTTGTCATTTTTATCATTGCACATGAAAGTCAAATTGAGGTTAATCTATCAGCAGTTTAAATTTTTGCATTTAAAACTCGATGCCATTCAGATGGCCTTTGAAAGTCGCATTAAGGCAAAAATTTTTCATTTTTTGTTTTCGGAAAAATTGCAAATTCTCATCTTCTAATGCACATTTAATGGCATTTAATTAGTCTTTGCCTTGCTTGTAATCATACAATCTGTTGATATCTGGAGACACATAATGTTAATAATCGCTTATCCTGAAAATCTGATCACAACATGCCAATTATATTCTGATAAGTCATTCTGAAATTTTAAGTTCCCAATCAGTAATAAATGAGAGCCAAAAATCTATTGTTCTTATAACTTTGAAAATTATGCCAAAATGATTCATATCTCTGAATAACTTGTTAGGATTATATTGAGAGAATCATCGATTTGCAGAAACAAAATTTCTAGATGCGACCTTCAAAACTTGAGAACTGATTGAATACTTGAAATGCAAGTTCAGCTCAGAATGTTATTTATTACTTTTTTATGCAATATCTTACAGAAGAAATGATCGCATTAACCACTGACATTGTTAATGTTGTGTTAATACACTTTATATCTTGTTAACATTATCAACAATATCAACAAATTGTTGCTCGCGTAGTCAGAAGAGCAAGTGAAGGAAAAATTGTCACTGATTCAGCATCATTTTCATATTGATTGATTGAGCTGAAGCAAAGGAAAAGATACAGTTTTTCTCGTTAGTCCAGTAAACAGTTTTACTTTTCCCTTTTTTCTAGCAAATAAATATCTTTTTACTAAACTTGGTAAAGTTGATTGAAATTCATTCCATTCAACTATTCAAATGTGCTTCGTCCAGACCAAACTGGCTAATTTGACTTTTCCCAGACTTGCAAATGTTCAACCTTGTCACATTGACTGTCGTTTGAATTGCAAAAATAACTATTTATGGAAGATGAAAATAAGTAAAGGGAAAAAGGAGAAACAAAAATACAAATCAAAATCTCATTGGCATTTGTGATGCATTTTGATTGCATAAATATATTATCATGATGTAGAGTAACCCTGTTAATATAAAATATGCAGACTGAGCAATATTTTCCAATGCATAAACCTTTTTTGTTTCAACAATTTTACTCAATGTTTAACAAATAGTATAATAATAATGATAACAGAAACAAATAACAACAATGTTCAAGCTCATCAAAAATGTTAATAGCATTGCATATAAATTTAGTGGCCTTTTTATTCCAAATGTGATTCATGGAGACTGCAAATGTAAAGCGAATAAAGAATCAGCAAAAGGTTTTCATGGATGAATCTAGCTTCATAATTTTCTAATAAAATCATGGCAATAAGAAAATGAAAGATTCATCTGGATACGAAATGTCAAACTTTTCGACTTGATTAGTCAAAATGAATTCATAATGAATGATCTCTATAATTATTTGACTATTACCAGTATTTTATTTAGCACTGAATTTCCATGTAAATGCATAAGACAATTGGAAATATCCTAGAAACGAGTTGTACGAAACTCGATCCTTCAGCTTTGCATGTCTAGGACTGTCTTGACGAATAGGAAAATTTATGACTCATTAATAATTCTTTAAAGATTATTTTTCAACTACTTTTGAGATTTGTTTCAACTGTTAATAAGTCAGCATAAGCTTTCGATTGATATATGGTTCATTACATTCTGAATCTTAGGCCGAAAATCCAACATTTTGGCTATCCTCCTTTCCTAATTATTTCATATAGCCTGCGGCAAACAAGTTGTTTTGATGATTAAAATGTCATCATAATTAATCTTATCTGATTCAGGTCTCAATAAGGCAAACAAAAATTTGTGGTTTTTTTCAGAAAAGCTTTTGAGATGATGACCGATAAGTTATCTTGATGAAGAGTTAGTATAAAAACCGAATCGGATCTTCAAATTTATTCATTAAGTCTTCATCTTTAAGTGTTTAACATATAATATACTCTTTATTTTTCACTATAATTGAAACGATGGCCAGCCAAAATCCAGCAACAACATCGTCCTCATCAACAACAGCGACCGCATCCGCTGCCTCTGGCAACTACCCCATCAAAGGCATAAAACGGATGGGATATATGGATTACAAAGGAAAACGTACCCTGGTTGGAGTGGCCGAATGGGAGGACACATTGGTCATTATTAAAGATACCAAGCGCCTGGACGCAAACGCGACAGTGGCCGTTGATTCAAAACCTCCTGGTTTGCTCCCAGAAGACTCCAACTTGGTCAAAGCCTTTGATGAGGAGGACGTGACTAGGTACGTTCGGGGTTATACTTGCCGCTTCTGTGGTACAGGTCTCAGCACCAGGACAAGCGGCATTCGTCATGAAAAAAAGTGCAACGCCGAAGGGGCACCCAACCACATTTGTGCCGTACCGCCCTGCACTGCCGACTGTATTGGGTCATCAGTCTGGACTCGCCCGCCTGATGGTAGAACACTAGCAGCCCGACAGTCAGGCCAAGATAAAAGTTAAAATCTTTATACCAAATGCATTGTAAATGATTTCGAAGAGAATAAAATAATAATTTTGATAACTAATTTCGCTTTTTTATAATTTCGGAAAAATTAATCAAATATCAGATGAGTTTAACGCGTTTCAATCACAAAAAAATTATGTATTGAAAAATCCAAAAAATAGTTTTCAAGTTGTTTTCTGTTTCGCTACTCTATCTCTACCCATAGAGAATGCATGGTAAAACTTAGAAAAAAATTTTCTGGATTTACAAGTTTGGAAATGTATTCTTTATGTTTTTGGTATTTTTTCGGCGATTGGTAGGTTTAATCAGGTTATCATCTAATCACAATCAAAGGAAAAGTTAGTTAAATTAGAGTTTTATGCGTATGGTTACTTTTGTGCTCGAAGCGTATAGTTCCCAACTATCCAGTTAATCCAGTTTTTTGTGTGACCCTTCAGTAATGATCCTTCAAAACTGAACAAATCCGAAAACTGATAGTCTAGATAATTTTGCTTCGGCAGTTGATTTCCATCTTCTGTTAACACTAGCTGTGGCACTGTGGGTTTAAATGGCAGTTCAACCTTTTTGCACATCTTCATTTGTGTTGGAAACAAAAAAGTATTTACTTTTCATGCTGAATAAAAATTTGAAGCGAACTGTTTTCTGACAATTTATGCTCAGATATCTCAAGACTACAAAGAGTTGAAGTTTGATTGATCGTAAACCTTTGCCAATATTGAATGCAGCAAAATATTGCAAATTTTGAAATCAAATAAAGATTGAAATGGGAAAGGGAGAGGGAAACAAAGTTGAATTGTCAAACGATCAGCAGATCAATTTCAGTTTGAAGATGAAAAATTGAAATGAAATAATTAAGCTTCCAAGTGACGAAATGAAAGAAAAGTGAAACAAAAACTTTTCCCTTTTCACCCATTCTCTAAGGTCTATCATCATTTTACATCAACAATCATTTTTCCACTGATGCTCAAGACTGGTGCATTAAAAGAGAATGAAAATTCAATATCAAGTTTTGTCACAACGAAAAATGCAGCGAAAATGATTTCAAGATGAAAGTTATCATTTAAAAAGTAATACTTTATAACAACATTTTGTCATTTCATTTTTGCACCATTTCAAGCGCAAATGATGAGATGCAAAATAAAAGGTGAAAAAATGTGCTTCAATGGCTTAGTTTTTCCTTCATCTTCTTCTTGAAAACATTGAATTGAAAGAAAACTTTTCGTTTGGACGAAATGCAAAATCAAACTATTTATTGAACAGATAAATGATAACTGAATGGGAAAAAAGAAAAGAAGAAAATTCTCATTCATTTTTGATATTCAATTGAATGAATCTTGCGGTTTGCTTCTTAAACAACAAGAAACTCTTTCAGTTTGAATTGAAATGCATGAGCAAAAAACTCAAATTAATAAGCATAAATATATTTTTATTATTCCATCAATTTCACATTTCCATTAATTTTTTCCTTTCCATAATTGAATTATACTGAAATGAAGACTGGTAAAACTGAATTGAATGCATTTGCCGTGAAAAGCTTTTCTTTTTTTTCTTTAAAATTCTCCATTCTTTTAATGTTATTAAACGATTCACCTCAATTTTCAACTGATCATGTTAATAAATAATAATCTAAAGAACTTTTCAATAATAAAAATGAACATTTGAGTTCGAGTTGAATCTGGAAAGCGAATGGGAAAAGTGATAAAAGTTGCCAAGAAAAAATGAACAAACCCAAGTTTACACAAAATTGAATTAAACATTGAACAGTAAACTTGATGAGTTTGCCTTTTCGGTTCAACAGAAACAATATCTTTGACTAATTGTTATTACAAATATGTTCAACTCTGTAAGTTGATTAAATTGATTTAGTGAATGTTACCAAAAGATGATCACCATGAAGATGACCAAATGATAAATGATGATCAATACATCATTGATTATTCCTTTTATCTGTTCACAATTTTCTTCATGCAATCTTTCGTTCTTTTTTTCCTCTCGCTCTGATTTTCTTATTGCTTAGGCAAAAACAGAATGCGCAAAAAAAGGCATCAACAACACTGTGTGCTATTGGTGCTGCCAAAGGCTCATCATGATAATAAGATGGAAAAGCGAACAAAAACTAGGACAAAAGAGGAAAAACTTTTCAACCATTAATCGTGATTAGGACAATGATTTATTAAGAGAATCGAGATTGGAGCAGAGAAAAAGATCTTGATCGAAAATCTTTTTTTTTTCTCTCTCTCTCGTTCTTTCCTTCTTCTCTTGCTTTTCATTCAAATCAACAAATTATTTTCTTTACGTCAACAGTTTTTGCTTCATTTTAATTGATCATCATTGATTGTCCATTGATAGGTAAAGTGATGAAGTGTTTTGAAAAATGATGAGTAAAGAGGAAAGAGAAACAAAAGGCATTTTTGCATTTCTTTTCATTTGTTTTGGGATAAACATTTTGTGATGAATAATCATTATTAAAGCGTTATTTACTTGCACTGATGGCCATCAATTGGATGGCAATTGTTATTAATTGTTGGAAATTTTCTTTTCTTTTTTTCGCCGCTTTTCTTCATCAGCATTCCAAGTGATTGATGAGATTATTAGTTATTGTTGAGTTATTCAAATTAGTCTCGACTTTGCATCTTATATTTGCATCTCTTTAGTTGCCTTCAAGTTTAACATTTATGAAGTTATTTGCATTTCCCTTTGAAAATTATTGAACGTTTTATTAATTACTCTTTTCTTCATCCGCTTCCAATTGAGTTTAATCTTTATTAACATGGAACACTCGTTTGCTGTTTAATAGATAACAGTAATGATGAAAAGTAAATTGACTTTTAAAATAATTTATTAACAAATTAATTTACAGTTTAAAAAGTACTTTGGGTCCAATCATTTTTCAACTGTTGATTAATGTAAATTTAAAAGTTTACCTCTAATGAAGTTTACAGTTCAATTCAATTGTTTAAATTTTAATCGCTAGTCAAATATCCGGTTGACCATGCTTTTGAATCCAATGAGAATAAGGTTGATTTGGAAAATTTAAATTTTGATGAAATGGATTGCTAATTAACAAGAGAAAAGTCTGTTGACCGGTAGTTTATCATGAAAATTCAAATTTCCTTTCACTGTTTTCTCATGTTTTGAATAAATTGAAGGTAAAAATACTAATTGCAATTTCCGATCTGAAATTACATTTGACTGGTTTAAGCATCAACAACAAAAGAGTGGAAAAATTAGCAAAAACTCATTCCAAATGTCCATTCGACAATTTGCAATTTCGTTATTGGAAACTTGACTAATTTAAATGCTGCCAAAAAACTGAAAAAACAGATCCGGAAATCGAAAGCCAATTCCAAACATGTCCTGAAACAGTACATTTTTTGACTGAATAATCACATGCAATCGTAAGCATAGCTCAAAGTTTTATTCAGCCGAATCTGCATAAGGGAGGGACGAAGGGACCGTATTCTGAGCTAGTTCTTCATTTTCGAGCTGAGTATCTATTAAAGGTTTAAAGATTTTATTGAAAACTTCAACGTTTAATGTTATCCTGATAATGGGCGATAGATTTTATTCGATTTTCGTCTATCAATTTGCATTGCATTTCGACGAGATTATTTATGAGTATAAAGTAATTCAATCGAAAATTAGCTTAAACTTCATTACTTCATTTCCGTGTTTCTCAAGGAAGTTTTCAATCTTTTCTTTTCTCAAAGAACTAATATTATCATTTATTTGGTTAAACCAAGAAAAGATGAAACATGTTATTGTATTAAAAATATAACAATAAACATGATGATGCTGAGTATTATTACAAGGCTGAAAATAATGTTGAATTTTTTGCCAATAAAAATGTTATTATGTGATCCATGAACGGGGAGTTGGAAATTATATATTATTCGGAAGAAGGAGAATGAAGAAAGATGAAACAAGGTTAACTTTCATGTTAATCATTCAGGTAAGTTTAAGCGAAAAGGAAGGATAATAAAGAAAAAGAAATTAATGAGGCTTAAAATGTAATGATAAAGAACTCAAAGTGAAAGTTAATATTTTCATTCTCCATTGTCATTCTAATATCCTTTACCAGGTAAAGAGTATCACAATTTTTCCACAGAATTTGCAAAGAAAATTATCTCCAAAACTGCTTCGAATATTTTCACATTATTCAAACTTCTCCCAACCTATACTCTTAATCATGAGAATCGGAAAAATGAATAATGATGTAAAATAATCAAAAGCTAAAATTCAATGAAAATGGAAAACTTGAAAAATTTCAAATTCGACTGAGATTGAAATTTTCACAGAAATGCAATTCAAAGCAAAGCCAACTTCATTCAGTTAAACTGTTAATGAACTTTGCTTTCAAAGACGATTTAGTTTCACCAGAAAAATAAAAGTTTCCATTTCAGAACAACATTTTAAGGAATTCGGTTTCCCAGTTCTTCTCCATTCCATGATTACTTGGAGTCGACTTTGCACTTTATAAGCTAAATCATTATCGATATCATTTTAAAGTTGAAGAGCAAAAGATTTACAATTATTAGAGAAAAGTAGAAATGTGAATAAAATAATTGAATAAGCAAAGCATCATTTGCCACAACCTGAGGCTATCGAGTTTACAAGATAACATTGGATCTACTTTTTTGTTGTATAATAATTTGCCACTTTGTAACCTTTTTGCAACTCAAATTGTGGTTAACGGTAAACTTGTATTTAAAAGCAGTTTTTTTTGTTCTCGTCCTTCAATTCCTTTTGTTAAGCAAACTTTGCAAAGTTCATCTGGTTTTTCCTATTGAATCAGGCAAACTAGTTTTTACTTTGAAATTAGTTCATCTTATTTTCATGTTTACATTTTCACAGTTTCCCTTGTTTTTACAGTCTCATTGTTACTCTGTTCATGTTTAAAAGGATAATTTGCATGTAAAACAAGGTTCAATTTATGTTTTGATGCTCAACATGCTTCAGGCATTTTTGCAACTTTCCTCACAACTTTTTGTTCAATTGAATGTCAAAAATGAATATTTTCATGACAAAATATATCGCCTGAAATTCCATTTGGATCAAGACTTTGCATTTTTCAGATAAACTTGCAAATACAGTTAATACTCGGTAATCAACTTATTTTGCTGTTTAACAAGTCAACTTTTGTTTAAACTTGAAAAATGAAGTTTACCTTCACACGGATCACATGATAAATTGATGGCTTTTAGACTGATTGACTTGACAACAACTTCATGAATCGCTTGAATATGAAAAATCATTTTCAATGGATTACTCGAGAACATGTAAACATTAATCAACTTACTCATTGAAAGTTGGTTCAACAAACCGATTCCACAAAATGCTTCACTTTCGAACCAAAAAGAACCTTTATTTTTTCCGAGTTGAGTGAAGGAAATTTCATCATAAGAAAATGAACTTGAATGACATTACGAATGTCGACTAAACTCTCAAGTCTTAAGTAAATACTTTTTCTGATCTCGAAGTTGTTATCGTTATAGACCAAAACCGAGCGACTATGAATCTTGAATTTCTGTTCAATTGTGTTTAGCAATATTGGTTTTCAGGTGAAAAGCTAAACTCATTTTCATTTCATTTCGACTCTCGATCCAAAACTCGAACTTTGAGATCGATTTTGTCCAAACTTCTAAAATCTAACCAAAGTAAACATTGCCTGATCAAATAGTGACCTTTTTTATATTCAATTTTCTTGAAGAGACTCGACCATTTTTCATGATATCAAATACAGTAAAAGTTTATAAACTCAAAGTTCGTTTCTACCAAAATCTACTTGTATTTACTGAGATTTTTGAACGAATATTTAAGGTAAAATGTGTACATTTTATGATACTTTCTCTTATTTATATCCAATCGTATTCCAAGATAACGATCAACTGGATTTATCTTGATATCAAGTTTTTTGCAACAAAAAAGTTTGCTTCCCTGTTCACCTTGCAACTAGCCTGGAGTGAAAAATATCATTAATCAAAAGTCCAAGCAAAGTTGAACAAAAGGTAGTCAAAGATGAATATAAAGAAAATTGAAATGGCATAAAAGGAAACAAATTAACATAAAAGATGAAGAATCACTTGAAAAACAAAAGGAAATTTCAGAAAGTAAATAATTACCTTTTCTTTTCATGATAAATAAATATAAATGCATGCACCAAGAAGAGTTGAAAAAACGGGCAAAAACAAAAACCTTAAAAAGAGTAGAAACACACAGAAAAAAGAAAAAGAAAAAACTAGTTTATTTGCATTTATTATTACAGTGGAAAACGATAATACATGATATTGTTCATTTGAAATGATGTTTTCTCGACTAGAGTCAAACAATTTCTTATACTTTGCTTTGTCATTTATTTAAATGAGCAAGTTTGAATTTCACTTGAAGATGATGAAGGTGCAGCAATCTGAAGCAGTAAGAGCTGTAAGATAAAGAGAAGAGCAAAAAATAGAAAATAGTTTAAGAGGAAAAAACAAAAAGGGTTGAGAGTAAAGAAAAGGTAAACCGTTAAATTGATTAAATTCACATGTTATTTATATCAAGTTGCTTCTATTAATTTCATTTCATTTCTTATTTTTTCAAGTTTAAACATTTCATTTAAGGCAAAGGGAAAAACGGAAAATGAAAAATGAAATGAAACGAAAAAGGTAAATCATGAGTTGTTGTTTGTTCAATTTGGCCATTCACTTTCAACCCGTCACAAGGTTCATTCATTATTGATGTTCAGGCTTAGTTGTGATAATTATATTATGCATGATAATAACGAGAATAACAAATATTCTTGGTTTTCTGGATTCTCTTATTGGATAACTTAATCTCATTCACATGTTTATCTTTCATGATGAAACTATTAATAATATTGCTACGTGATTCAAGCGAAACGAACAATTTTGTTTCACCTTTTTTCCTTCTCTTCTTCATTCTTTTGATTATTCACTGAATAGTCGAAATGATTTTGGATTATTCAATGGTAAAAGGCAGTAAATCTTTTCTTCATGGAAACGGCAAAATCTCTTTTTGGCCTTTTCTTTCTTCTTCTTCTCTTTTTTCATATTCAATAAAATTATGTTTACAGCCATTGTTATTGTCTTATTAGTAGAGTTCAGTGTTGCTTTGTTTAGTTTTCATTCTGTGATGAGATGAGTCTTTGAGGTGAAGAATGGCGGCGAGGGAAAATGATATTTATAATCATTCTCAGTCTCTGTTTGGTATTCATTGTTATTGTGTGCAATAATGATGATGATGATAATAAATGATATCAAATAGGATTGACATGGAAATAATATTAAAACTGTTGCAAGAAGGTGAAAAGATGAGGATAAAAATCATTGGTTTCATCACGTATTTAGATTAACATTTTTCGCTTTAATCGATTTCCTTTTTGTTTTCTTATTTCCTGTTTATCTGTTAACATTGTCTTTGTAATAATGTTACAGGCAATCTTGCTCTTTCCAGTTGAACATGAAACAATTTAGACTCTAGTTAAGGTTAAAGGAAAAGCGCGTTGAGTTTTCGTCTCGAGTTTCCCTTTTCACGCTTTATCAAAGTTTAGTTGTGCGTAAAAATAATCACGCAAATTGCGTTTAACTAATTCAGTTCGAAACTCTTTTCATGAATCTTTTTCGTTCTATTCTCCAATTCGTTCTGAATATCCTTGAACACTAAATGACAAAATGAACAAAAAGACTTACGAGGGAAGGTGCCTAAGTGGTACGGTTCGATTCGGGAAATTTTATGATAAATCGATAGAAATGTGTGAAAAAACATGTCTGGGGAAATTTTAGGACTTGCAAATTTTCGCTTCAATTTTTATTCTATTTTAAAGTCTAATCAGATCCATTGAAATAAGCTGAAAATGGCAAAAACAAAGACATTTCATAAAAAAGCAACAAAATGAATGTTGTTCACAGCTTCATAATGGTCATTTTTCATAGGCAAAGTTGACTAAAAGCATTGAAAACTTGAATAAAAATTGAAGCGAAAATTTGCAAGTCCTAAAATTTCACCAGACATGTTTTTTCACACATTTCTATCGATTTATCATAAAATTTCCCGAATCGAACCGTACCACTTAGGCACCTTCCCTCGTTAGAAGTGGAAATAAGAAATAGAGAAAAATGACTTCAAAAATTCGATTTATTTCTTGAACTTTCAAAGAAATTTTGAAATATCATTTTTGTAGTTTTTGGTCAGATTCGAATTTTACTCCTTTTTATAACTAATGACTCAAAAAATTCCAAATGTACCTCTGAGTCTCAACTCGAAAATACTCTTGACTTAACTAGGTTGAGTATTAGGTCAATCATTTCACATGTTTTCGCCCTTTATTTTTCAGGCCCAGACTACTGATATTCCTTGCGTTATCAGACTTAGCCTGTGAGCTAGTGTTGGCGACTGTTACCGCAGTCACATTGGAGATGAATCTCTGCTTATACAGGTTCAACAATGCTTGTCATCTGCTCTGACGAATCCGACTAATCCTTCGTTGATGATGTCTGTTGTAAGAATGAAGGAAATGCAAAAAAGGAAAGAAGATCCGTAGCAGCCGGGTTGCTAAGTTTCTTTTACAAAATGAGCGGTACTTTCAAATGATACTTAAAAACTTTTTGAATGATGAAAATTTTAAAACTTCGTCAATGAGAGATAAATTGCAGCACTTATTGAGCACTTTAATGATTGTAAGTTGAGTAATTTTCCAGCAGGAAACAGTGAAAGGTTAAAGTGAAGCAAGAAATCGAAGTAAAAACTTATCATTCCAAGGGAAAAGTTAATGTTTAAAATGAAATTAGCAAATAATGTCAATGTAAATGTCATGTTAATGTTACATAATGGCGAGTAAAAAAATGATATTTATTAATCCTTGGATGATGGAGCTGGAAACATGCATATAAATAAATAATGTTTACTCTCGTTTTTCATCATTTAAAACTTATTCAGTTTAAATAAAATAATGTTTAACAAGAACATGCAGCCTGAATGAGGAATAAAAAAGGCAGAAAAAAATATTAAAATGATAACCTCAAATGTTGGTTTAATAAATGATAACTTGATGGATCTTTAATCATTAGCTATAAGCAAAACAAATGATTTTTTTCAAACAAAGTAAAGCAGAAGAAGAAGAAAAAAAGATGAAAAGATGAAGATAGCGAGAGGAAGAAAAAGTAAAGGAGGAGAAAAGAAAAATTATCGTTTTCGATGCAAATTCTCGTTGGAACTTTTCTTTTCTCTCTCATTCTGTGTTTGCTCTTGTCAATGTTCATGTTTACATAAACAATGAAACAGGTCATTATGGTTCATTTTATGCTACTATAAATTACATATTACAGAATTGAATAAATTGAGATAAAAAATGATAACAATGATGATGATTGAGTAAAGATAATGGATGAAATTATTTTTAGTCTTTTTCCTCGTTCCATTGTCAACTCTTTGTTGGTTCAATTGGTTCATCATTTCCTCGTGATTAATGTTACAATGGATTCAAATTTCGGTCAAAAATGTCAATTTGTTTAACCAACGAATATGAATAAACACGAAATTTGATTAAATTAGTTTCTCTTCGATATTCATTTGGATAAGCTAATCATGTTAATGGTGACGAACTAATATTGAACTCTTTTTTTTCTCGACTTTTTTCACCGTTTTTTCGTCTTCATCACTTCAATGTTCATTCATGTTTGGTTCTGATTCATCTACTTTTTTTTCTCTTTTTTCGATTCTCTTTCTTACCGATGCTTTCATCTTTTTTTATCAACCAAAGTTGTCTGACACGAAACACCATGTAACATAAAGGTAATGAAAGATTTTTGAAAAAGATTTTAGAAAAAAGATTTTTGAGAAAAGAAATGATTTTGTCTATTTCAATGTTTTTCTTTTACTCTTTTATCTATTCTTGAATTTCTTTCATGATTTTCAATTTTCCTTGTTTCACTTTGAAATTTTAATTTCAACAGTGGATTAAGAGATGGAAGGTTCAATGAAACATGGAGAAAAGAAATGTTGAGGAAGAAAAAAAGGTTTCACTCAATTGAAGTTAATTTGAAAGTCAAATGAACATTGAAATTTGTAAACATTTTTCTTCTCTTTTTTTATCAACCAAACAATTTGGTTTGAATAATTGCCTTCCAACAATGTCGCCTCACTGTTGATTGTAGCAAAAGTTTTGTTGATGAATATTTAGGTTGCTAGGAAAGAATCGTCAAAAGATTGGAAGAAATTTGAATGATTCAGTTTCAAGTGTAAAAATCGTTAATTCGATAAGTTTCAAAAAAGCAAAGTGAAGTGAAAGTGAATATTGATATTATTCACTTGACAGCCAACCAAAATGATACATAACTAATCAAACAGATTCCACTTCAAACCTAACAGAGTTCACAAATCTAACAATTTTCATCTTTAGACAAATCACAGGCAAAATTATTCTTGAATAGTTGAGTTTATCCATATAAGCAAAGATGAAAAGAGGTCAAAGATGAAGGTATCTACAAAGAGAGTGAGACAATTATTAATAATTTTTGAGAAAATTTTGCTTTGCATTCGTCATTTTCGTTGACCTTTCAGGGAAGCGAAACTTAAGCTTATGAATATCACTACTAAGAGCTGATGAATGTTTGTCGAGTAACCACAAAGCGTCTGCACAAAAATGGAAAAAATTTTACAAACCAACCAAAGTTCCAAATGAACCACAAAAACTAGCAGAATTTAGAAAATGAAACTAGAATTGAGCATTTCAACGTTTGATCTAATCGGCTTAGTACATTATTCTAGATCGCTCAACACTCTTAAGCAGGTGATTGCTTCAAGTCTTTACTGAAACAAAACTTTACCTTTACTCAAATCTTTCTAATGAAGTGAAATTGCAACAAATCAAGTTGACTTAGCAATGAACCTTCAAAAGTGTCAGCAATCATTGAATAAAACTTGTTGGATGAAAAGTTTCCCTCTTTGTTACATTCTCATTGCTGAGTTTAGGTTGAAATAAAAGGTAAAACTTGATAAGGAAGAGACTAAATGATGCATCAATCAAGAATTTGTCGGTTGGAAGTAAAAATTGAGCCTTTTTGGATGAGAAAAGATGAGGGAATTGAAGATGACGAGGTAAAGAGAGAAAAGGGAAAAGAAGAGCTCCTGGTGAAAGAAGATGATTAAGAAGGCGAACCAAGAAGATGATGATGTTGATAAGGGTAATAAAATGGATTTCTAGTGAATTTCATCACAATCATATTGTATCTAAACATGGAAATGTGATGATGAAAGAAAAAGGATATATGAAGAAGAAAAAAGATGAAGAATAAATAGAAATGAGAAAATGGAGAAAACATGAGAGATTTTGTTTACTGTTAAACATCTTGAGATGATGATGGAAAGAAGAGGAATTGTTTCTCGACTTTTTCTCTCTCTCTCTTCGTCATCCATTTGATCAGTCCAAGACAAAGTTGACAATACATTTTGCTCAATTGACCATTGAACTTATAATAAATATTTACTATCAACATTGTAGTTTTGTTCATCATTTTACTTTCATTTTTTTTATTATTATTTTGTTCTTTCGTTTTTATATTTTTTCAGGTAAAAATGGATCAAGAAAAATATATCAAAGATGAACAAACAAACTTGAATCAGTTGTAATGCAATCTGGAGATGAACGCTCAAGATGAACGCAATGTAACAGCTTTTCAAGATAATTCAAGATGTCAGTTGAGATGTTGAAAGTGATGCTATAACAGTTATAATGATGATAATTATTAGTAAACTTGAAGAGCTTTGGACTCCAAGATAATGTCCAGTCAAGATTGAGTCAAAAGGCAGCTCAATAGGAACCAAGAGGAAAAAATGAAGCATCATTATTCATCTTTACCATGAAACTTTTTCCAACAAAATGTTCGACAAAATGGAAAAATTGCATTTTCGTGAAATCCTTTTTTGAACAACGAAAAGTTTGACTGATAAACTTTCGAGTAAATAGAAGCTTATCAATCTTTAAATTTCTAGAAAAAATAATTTCTTTTAAAATTTTTATCAACAACTCGTTCTTAGCAGAATAACTTTGATATCGAAAACTGCATTTTAAGAAATCCCAAAAACAGCAATAAGCTTTCTAATGCGATTAATCATGCCATTCAATATCAACTTAATCTTTTAAGATTTGTAATCGTAATCGTTCAATTTAGTTTCCTGGTTAGAAGAGTCTGAATTTCGATTGATTTCTTTGCTCTGAAGCATTCTTGTCCAAGTGAAAAAAGTAAATCAGAAGGCGCGATTAAACTTGCAAAACTTAACTAATGTTGAAATGGGAAAAGTAAAAGTTTTTGGATGAAAAACTTTTTTTACTTTTACATTTTGTATGAAAAATATGAGCATTTGGAAACGGTTGAAGTGAAGTTACTTTAGCAGGTAATTTAATGAAAATGCAATGCAATTGTTTTCTGTCTAGACACGAATATTGACGATTGCAAAATGAAAAGAAAACGAAAAAAAACGAAAATGTTCTCATGAGAATGTTACCGAAAATGGTTTATTCAGATTTGATTTGCACATTCAGTGATTTACAACATTTAGTGACAAAATCAATTCGCCATCAATGAAAATGCAAACATCTTTCGATTGGTTTGATGAAAACTTGAAATGGAAATTGAACCAAAATTTTGCAAAAGTCGTTAATCGAATAATGAAAATTCTGAGAATTTCCAGTTTACTTAAATCTGCCAATTATTATATCAAAGTGTCGATAGACTTTATTCACCTTTTCCTTTCTTTTCCTCATTCTATACATTTCACCTGAATGTCTCAATTATTATTTAATAAGTTTCCTTGGTTGAAAGATTAAACTCTACTTTGGTTACCAGATGCTAACAGAATCAAAACATAATCCGACTTAAATCATCTTAATACAACCTTATATTCATCTTCATCTCTCTTTCAATTTTCCTTTTAATTGACGAAATAAAAGCAAACATTTTTTTTCTATTCTTAGGTTTTTCCTATTAATATAATCTTCTTTTGTTGGAATCATTTTTCCAGCAATTTTTTAAAACAAAATCTATGTTCAGATTTAAACTGGAATGGATTCAGGTTGAACTTGCTTTCGATTGGAACAAAATTGCAAGAAAAATTGTTTCATCAAGCAATGTTCATTACATGATATTGCTCGAGTAAATGAGTTGTTTTACATGATTGCGTGAGGCAACTTACAAGGCTAAACAAAACCAATTTAAGAGTTAATAAAGTTCAACATTTTTCTCAATTTTTACCGATTCTGCCAACTTTATCAATATCAAAAAGTGTTTTTCTTTTCCTTTTTTTTCTTTAAAAAAAGGAAAAAATCTTTACATTGTTGATATCTTGTTCACTTAAACTTAATTAGAGTCATTAGAAAGGCACAATATTCATTTGAAATTATCTCAGTTGAGTTGTTCAAAGTGATTAAATATTTATGCATGACAAGATAAACATTCAGTTTCCACTGAAAAGTTTGTCAAACGAAAAGAGAGAAAAGAGGAAAAAATGTTTAAAATCTGTTGAGATACTTTTTTCCTCTTCTATTTCACAACAAAAGTAAACTTTATCTCCAAGTAAATCATTGCACGTTTAGGTTTTGCATGGAAATGATTCACAAATAACTGGACATGAAACTTTGGAGTGAATCAAACATGATAAACTGTTTGGTTCAGTGGAAAGAGAAAAAGAGTAAAATGAAGATTCTTGTGTAGCCATGATAATGTATTTAAATTTGAAAGGGAATAAAAAGACAAACAAATGTTCTTTTTTTGCAAACTTTTTTTCTTTTCCAATTTTTCATTTGGCAACAATCTGACCTCTGAAAGTTTAAATATATTTCATGGTTAAGAGAAAAAAAATCCGGAAGGTGAAACATGAATTTAAGGAATTCCGGGAAATCTTAGACTTTGAAGGGGAATGAGAAGAAATGGGTTGAAATGAATAGACAGAGAAGTGATAAAGAGTTGATAAAATGGATCAAAGATTGCTTGAGAAAGTGAGAGAGTGAGAAAAGAGAGAAAAAACAACAATATAAAGATGATAATCAAAGCCCAGAAGTGAAACTAGTAAGAAATGAAAATGGTTACTATGGTGAAGTGTCAGAATATAACTCAACGATAATGACACAGGAATGCAAAAGAAGAAAAAAGAATTGAACAGTCAAGAATGGTAAACAATCGCATGGGAATTTGTAGTGAGAATCAGAAAGAAGGAAAACTGGAAAACAAAGTAATATAATGTATCTTTGCTAGAAATTGTGACATTTAAAGTGATAACCGAGAGTTCTAATAATTTGATAAAGATGTGCAAAAGGTTGACCAAAATCGCAACTTATTTTTATCCAGCACTAAGATGATAGCAATAATAAAACACGATAACTGAAAAACTAAAGACAAAAGGTATGTTTTCGATATTCACACGTTTAAAATTCTTATTACA
Source organism: Tetranychus urticae (assembly GCF_039701765.1). Lineage (NCBI taxonomy): Eukaryota > Metazoa > Arthropoda > Arachnida > Trombidiformes > Tetranychidae > Tetranychus > Tetranychus urticae. Next base: position 12,805,258 of record NC_142958.1, on the reverse strand, counting down.
TGAGAATTTTGCAAGTTTTTCAAGGCTATTCATGATCACTTGTTTATTATTGTGCGTTTTCTCAATTTACGCCTTCACGGTCAGTGCTATTGATCTCAGACTTGAACTATGCGCTTATGTAGATTGAACAATCATAAGTTCGAACGCTCAAGGTAATTCAAGGTCAAATCCATATTTAACCTCTAATTGATATTGGGAGGTTATTTCTGAAATCGCAAATTTTTTCTGACCGGTTAATGTTAGTCACATGTGCATAATTTATACTGGCTAATGGATATGACAATTTTAATAACAGCTAATAATTATCCATTTGAACGGATAAAATGTTGATTACCCAAAATTTTATTTTCTAAGTTTACTAAACTTGACCAGTACAATCCTTGCGAAATGGACGTTGCAAATGCTGATAACGGTATTTCATGGTTATTTTTACCTTCATCTTTTATTTTCATAGTTTATCGCAATAATACTGGGATGCTTCAATTTCTTGTCCATGATTTTTCTTTGCCAGCATTCAAATTCTCTTTGAAATATTGAACCACCAAAAAAAATGAGTTGAGCACAAAAGAGTAACCTATCATATGATATTGAGTCTATTCTTATCTTACATGTTTTCCCTTTCCTTAATACACGATAATGTGATAGAATGAAATTGTGAGAAACACTTTACTTTCGATAGAAGAAGGAAAGCAAAGAAGAAAAAGAAAAAAAAGAAAATATACTTTTTTCTCCTGCCTTTCCATTCCAACATGAATGAGGTATTGAACAACAACAAGAGCAAAATATGTATGCATTGTTATATAAATCACAGACTGAATATAATACAAGCAAAAAGTCTGTTGAACAAGGTCATCAACTATTGAAAATGTTGATTCCAGGAGAAAGAGCAAGGAAAGAAGGAATGTTAAGATACTTTTATTTCTTTATTTCTCTCTTTCCATTCATGTTCACCATTGGAAACTACATGAAACCTGCAAGTTTGAAAACGAAACTAACATTTCACCAAATTATTAATGGAACAAAAAGAATCATTTTGTTTACCATTGTTTTTATATTTCTTTCAACTCTTTTCATCGCTTGTCATCATTACCATCATCATTACACGAGTATCTTGTACAACAATCTTCAAGTCAATCATGCCATGCTTTCTAGGCATTCCTCATGAAATGAGCTCTGATTTTCTTTATGGCCAAACAAATTCTAGTCTAGCAAAGAAAAGGATGCAAACTGGGCTTCAGGGCAAATTCAATATGGAAATCAATTAAATAGAAAGAAAAAAATTTCTCCAAACTTTTTCTTCACCCTTTTCATCTTGCATGATACAAATGTGCAAGTGAAATGCTTTTTTTGATAAATCGGTTTCCTGTCAAAGTGTATAAATATCAAGAAATTTACAGGAAATTTCTTGCAATATTCAACTATTATCATGTTTACCAAAGCTTTACCAGAATCTTGAAAAATCGAAAAGGGAAAAGGGAAAATTTTGATTCTTCAATTTTTCCATTTCACTTGCTATTAACGATTTCATGAAAAGACTTTTTAACTGTAATTAATAGTCATTGAAACTTTTTTCTGTTATTACAAAAGTGTATCAACATGAAAAGATTCATGAAAGGTGAAACAAGAATAAAGTGATGTTGAAAAGATTTTTTTTCTCGCTCATTTTCTTTCTTCTCTTTTCCTCGTCACTTTATTAATTAACAATAATTGGTAATGATAATGATGAAAGTGATGATTGAGTTAATTGATGTGTTAAGACGAGTAATAAGCTTTTAGTCAACTTTCATTTATGTTTCAACGTTTATTAGGCTGCTTATCATATAATCATTTCCATGTAATGCTGTTTCAACTTTCAAATACTTTCAACATTATCATTACTAATAAGGATGAAAAGCTTATTTCAGAGGAAAAAAGCCTTTCCCTGAATCTGGATCACTTTAAATTGCAAATGAAATGTGTCTTTGCTTTTCTCGCTGGCTTGACATTAGATTGAATCTCATTGTCGATGAAATGAATCCATCAACGCTTCAGGCTTTTGATACATTTTTACATGCAAAACATTTAATAAGCTTTATGTTACAATGAAAAGGTTTGCATGATTCTCATTTAGCAATGGAACGATAGAGAAAGGAAAAAAATTGATTACATTTTTTTCTTACTTTCGTTGCTAAACTTTTTTCTTGCTTCCACCAACGTAAACGATGCTAAATTGTGTTTATGAGATTTCCATTTTTCTTTTATCACATTTCGAATAAATGGTCATTTCTGAATAATGCGTTTTATTGAAAATCAACTTTAATTGTTTGTGATGGTTTGCAATTGTAGTAAGCATTAAGATCACTAAATAAGGCAAATCTAATAACTTTTGAAATGATACTTAAACGATCAAAATGTGATTATGAGAATCAGAAAGATACAGCTTCAAATTATAAAAAGTAAAGATAAAAGTAAAAGCTATTGAAAATGTCGAAGAAATGTTTACTGAATTCTCGGTATCTCAGCATGGATTGCAGACCGAAAAGGACGAGCAAGCTTCTTGATAGAAACTCACCGGCTCAGTGCTATGTCTCATGAGCTTCACTGTAAACAAATTGACAAGCAAATTCCAACTTTACAGAAAAATCTAAAAATTATTGGATTCTTCTTAAAGTTATGAAAAAGGGGATTTTTCGTCATTGACTTGCCTTTGATAAAATTTGGCCCAAATGCATTGCATTACCTTATAACACAATGAATTCAATATCAGATCAAGATACAATATTAGTGTCAACTCATTAAAACATGAATAGAGGCTAAAAATATTCTTCGATAATAATGGCGAAATGACTCGATTAATTGTGATCTCGTTTGGAGCGATTGTTCAAGATTGGCAGGGACTTTGGTTTGCTGCTTCTCAATATTACCTTTTCAATGTTGCCAAGAAAAGGATGGCATAACTTTTGACTAAGTGTAATCATTAGTAACAGAACTTTTGGCTTTTTGTTTTTAGGGGCAAAAAATATTGAGAGCAAGACAATGAGATGAGGAGAGAAAGCTGAAAAAGAGTAACAAAAAGAGCAAAAAGGGAAGCTTAAAAAATAGATGGCAGAAGACAATCGAACTACGCTAACAGCATTAAAACAAACAATTAATTGATTCGATAAACTCCATTACTGATGCCATCAATTTACTAAACCTTCCCTGTGTGTCCCAAGCAACACAAAAAATAGACAAAAAACTCTTCACTTTCATCATCATCATCATCATCATTGTGCTTTTATTGTTCATTTTTTTGTTTCTCCTTCAGATTATTCTTCTTCTCTTTGTCTCTCTCCTCAAACATTATTTTATCATCATTATCATCATTCCCTGTCTTGCAATATTTGAACCATTTTTTTACATCAACTTGAAATGTAATTTCTCTCTTTCTCTTTTCATATTGATAAAAAAATGATTCAATTGAAAGTGATGATAATTGATAGCATTTCTCTTATTTTTGCCTTCAACTTATCATCTTTCAATCATCCTTAATTGAAACAATAAGTTAATAAACAAGATTAAACAACTGTTAGTTGATTAGTTTTCCTTTCAATGTATTAATTCTTTTTCTGCCAATTAATAAATCAACACGAAAAACAAGATCGATTTCATTGAAACCAAATGGAATCATCGAGATGGAATCAAATCATCATTTCGATTCTTTTCAATATTTGCAAAACACGAATTTTTTGCTCAAAATTGCCATTCTATCAACTAGAAACTATCGAAACTCATGATTGAATAAGCATTTTGAAAACAATTATTTCGATTCTTTAAATATTCACGGTTAAATTGATGTTCAATATTGTTATTTTTATTGTCAGAAATCTCTGAAACTTCTGAAGAATTCAAGATTTTCAAAGCGAACTTTGCTTTTCGAAATTTCTGTTTCAAACTCTAATTACGTGAAATGAAGATTTTTGAACAGCTTTTCTTCTTATTGTTGAATGTTTTGGTTCATTAAATTTCAAGTTTAAATGTAATTATCTTAACCAAAAGAGGAAAGTAAACTCGAGTTTTCAGTGTCGTTTCACTCAATTATTTATCAAACGAGATTTAAATTGAAATGTAAAGAACTTGAAAGAGTTGATTTCGTTTGAAACATTGTTTCTATTTTGGCCAATTATTCATTTGATTAATTATCGATAAATTGCAATTGAAGAAAGTGGCTTCATTCCATGAAACATTGGAATTTTCAGCCTTCTCTTGACGTTAATTTTTCTTTTCTGTTGAACCGTTTCCATGAGATTAATAGAAAATGATTCATTCATTGTTGAGTGATATCAAAAGGGTGAATAGATAATGAAAAGGGAAGAAAATCGAGAAAGAAAAAAAAATGAAAATCAATTCAAATAATAATGAAAAGCGAATTGATAAATGATGAAAACTCGTCAAACTAATTGATTAGAATGGAAACGATAATTTCGTTGAATTTGTTGAAATGATATTCTCATTAGAAGAAGAGTTTAAACAATTTAAACCTAAAGCTTCTTGATTGCAAGGGAATCATTTTCACAACTTTTGTCACAAAACTCGAAATTGTAACTCGAAAGATTATAACCTTTGAAGGACATTAACGAAGATGAAGAGTGTGATGATAATGATAATGAGTGAGATTATTGGTGCAAAGATAAGTGTTATAAATATATTTAAATGCAAGTTGGAGTCAAAAGATTTTCTTTTTATGAGAAGATGAAAAAAAGAGTCAAACTCGAGTATTATGATAGACTCTTGGAGTACTTTTTTTGTCTACTGAATAAAAAGATCATTGAATTGGATAAAATGAAGATAAAAGTTTATTCATCGTTAAGGTTTCATCCCTTATAACCCAGAGATGAGCCTTGAAAGAAGAGAGTTAAGAGGATGAGAAGAAGAAGAAAAAAGTAAATCAAAGGGAAAAAAAGTGAGAGAAGAGGACTTTGAATAAGATTCTTTATTCAATGTTATTCCGTATGGAAAGAAGGCGGATGAGGACAAAAGGAAAAGGCTAGATTCATGGTAAATTCATTTTCATTGTTTAAAATGATTTCAATTTTTCTCGTTGATTAGAGAGAAAAAGATTTGCAGAATTCGCTTTACTCGAGAAATTGTTTAATCTTTTGTGAATTTCATTTTGAAATGAACTAATTGATTGATCCAAAAAGGTTAACCAAAGGGAATGGAAAAGTTGATGGAAATTTGAATTTTGGTAAAGATTGAGATGTTTCGATGAATAAATTTGGTCATTTTCGAGTTTCCCTGAAATGAAATGTTTTAGCTGGTTAACCTTTTGTTGCAACTTTTAGCATTTGGAGTTGAATGTTGGAATAAAATTTTTCGCAAAATGATTCGAATCCTTTATTGACTTTTTTCTTGATTCACTTTTGGAGCAACTTTTTTGTTCTTGACTAATTTAGTATGATCAATGGATAAAGTGGAAGAAATGAATTTTGGTAAAAGATATTAGATGAGATTCATTGGTTACGATTTATTTAGTGACCTGAAAATAGGAAAATATGAAAAGGAGAAAAGTAATAACAGTAAATATACTAATAGTGAATGAGAAACGAAGGGAAAATTTTAAAGCAAACATCTTCAGACTGACCATTTGAATGATTTTGGATGACTTTTATTAAGTTGACAAGCAAATGGAGAAGGAATATGATGAAAATTTTTTTTCCTTTTTTTCTTCTTCTTCTTTTTCTTCGTTCAATTCTTTTTATCGCAACAAGAAATTGAAACGTTCAAAGGATAAGGTGAAAGAAAAGTTAAAGAGGAAAGATGAAGATGACAAAATCCAATGTGGAAATGCAGGGGAAAGAAAACAAACAGAAAGAAACATTGGAAATCTCAGATGATGATAAAGTAACAGTCAAGGAGGAAATTTGAGAGAAGAAGAAGAAAAGACAAACGAAGACAAAGATGGGAATAATGATGTTGTTGTTGTTTCGCCTTCTTCTTCTTCTTCTTGATGATGATGATGATGATGATGATGAAGTGAATGAAATGGCAAAAACAATGAAACAGGAAAGGAGGTTCAGCAGGGAATGTCAGAAAAAGAGGGAAGAAAATATCTTCACATATAAATAAGAAACTTTCCTCTGAATTTGTTTTATTATTCATTCCATTTTATTCATAAATGAAACATTTCGATTTCTACTCTTCTCTCTCTCTCTCTCTCTCATCACTCTTCCTCTCATCATCATTATTACCTTCTCTCTTTCTCACTCTCTCACCATGTTCACTCATCATTCATTTATTATTTTTCAATTGAAAACCAAAGAATATAAATGAATGCAACATTTTTTTTCTCTCTTCTTCTTTCAACTCCCAGAACTTTTTCGTTTTTCCCTTTTCGATCATTCACTTTTCTCTTTCAACCAAACCTCCCTTCACGACAATTTACACAGCACTAGACACACGATGCATGATAAACTGAGAATTGATGTTGATAATGAGAATAGAAGTTTCCTTCTCTTTTTCCATGTTAAACAATTATGGATTAGCAATAACTCATTTCATGGATCAATTGTCCGTTTGTGACTCTTTTTTTTTGGCTTCTTTATGGTTTTCACTTTTATCCACTTCTTTCTCTCCATTCCTCATCTTTGAATCATTTCATCTTCTCGTTTCTTCTTCTTTCCTCTTTTACCCATTTTTGCTCATCATCAATTGTCATTTCCTTTACGAGACTTTTTACTCGCAACTTATTTCATTCATCAACATAAACACGACTCTATTCTGTTCATTCAACTTTCATATGTTTTCCTCATTCCCTTATCTTTTTTAATCTCAACGTCTGTCTATATTCATAATCTCATGATCTTTCATTGTCAGTGTCATGAGGAAAGCTGTGCCCATCAATTTATCATGAAAATTTCTGCCCAATCAATTATTTGCTGAATAATGAAAGAATAAAGCATGAAAACGAAAAAGATTGTTCGTCCAACAGTGAGTAATGTTGAGTTGAATAACAACATTATAAAAGTAATTTCATTGGTAAGGCAATAACAATTTTACATAATGTTGGGTTAACAATCATTGACCAATTATTGACTCTCTATTAACAACCCTTATTGATCAATAAACCAAAAGTATCGAGTTTTACATTTGAACCTGGATTTGGTCAGCAAAACAAATTGAGTTAAGAAAATGAAACCAGATCTGATTGAAGAAAATTTTTGAATTTTTTTGCGAATTTGCTTCGAATTTGCTTGTCGGAATTGAAAATTGAGTCGAGTTTGGTTTTGCTTGTTTCTGTTTGTATAATGTTGCTACTCACCTAATGTGAATAATTTAGAGTAAGTTAAAGTTGGACAATTTTTATTGTTATGAGAATAGGTAACATCACATTTGTAACTTCCTTCATCACTTAACATTAAATTTTTAATCCTTAAATAGGTTATTCCAGTTGTGCTCATATTTGAATGGTCCATTGATACTTTATCGGCTTGCTTAATCAGATGACCCAATACTTTCTCATGGCCACCCTTTGTATATGAATAAACAAGTTCCCAATCATTTGAAACATTTTTAAACCAACTTATCATTTCAATGGAACCACAATTTTTAACATCAACTTCACATGGTAAAGAAGCAATTTGATCACCAAAAGTGGCTATTTCATGGACACGAGATTCAGTTAATATAATTAAACAAGATAAAAGGAAAAGTAAATTGATTAAAGATGATAAATTCATTTCTAATTGTTGTTGTTGTTGTTTGGATGCAAATTGAAATGGAAATTGTTAAAGATGAAAATTATCGATCAATCTAAAGATGAGTTTAATGATGAGTTTACAGATGATGATGATTATAATCCTGAAAAGAGTATCAAGAAACGACGTTCAACGTCGAGTCTGAATTAACACACATTTTACACTAGAAAATGTTGATCATCATTGTTGGTCGCGATATCGATAACTAAATGATAACTAAATGTTTCCAAGACTAAGCCGGTTCTTCAAATGTTCAACATTTACTTTTACATTAAACAGCGCAATATCACTCAACATTACATTCAATACGATTCAGTGTCGCCATCTCAACCCTTACATAAAGCAACTTGATGTATTCAATAAAATAAAGGATGTTAAGATTCATTTCTTGCAAAATGTTAGGAGAGAAGAACGAAATTATCCTAAGATGAAGATGAAAGTGCTGATAACATGACGATGAAGATGAACCGGTAACTTGGAATATTTTATTAAACTTTCACTCTCGTGGTTTTCATTCATTCATCTTCAAATAAGATCATTTGTCTCATCTCCTATTTAGGAAGGAATAGACCTTCTCCTAATATGTCTGACTCTGTACCCAAAAGCCTGAGGTATGGGGTTTGTCGAAGGCGGTGGCATGCACCGTTCTGGGCGCTCTCTTATCACATTGCATCAGTATAAATTGCTCTATGACTGATCCTTTCCGATCTGGTCACATGTCAAGCAAATCGTAATTAGACTCCGAAGTCAGTCGTTTTTTCAACGACTTCTTTTTAGTTAATATATTAGCTTTTTTATTTAGTATCAAAATCAACGCAGATCTACGTTACATGTTCAAAGTTGACATGTATAAACTTATTAAAAAAAATTGTTGAAAAAATGACGTGTTTGGCGCTTAAACTCAAATTTTGAGTGAACTGAGTCGACTTAGTCGTCTCAAATTAGAGTCGACTAAGTCGACTCAGTCGATACCTCAATCAACTGGCGCTCAGTCGAATCTTCATCAACTGACTCAGCGGCTCAATCGACTGACTTCGGAGTCTAATCGTAATAACAAGTTCTCTCTCGCCTGCTGATGCTTCACACCCTTTATTTAATAATAACATTATATTATTGCATACGTTAGTATGTAATTCTTCCTGTTAATCTCGATGCATATATCTTCTCGTTATTTGATACATACGATTTGTATGATTTATGCATTAGAATATCCTTGTTCCCATTATTATTATTCCCTGGTAATAAGTCCGAACTGTCTGTTAATCAGTCACTATTTTGTGTTTATTCTGGTAGCCAGTTTTTAGATCATTAGTTTCTAGCATTGGTATCTAGCTTTACCAAAGAGTAAATTACAAAAGATATCACCAAATATCATGAAGTTCTTTCAGTACATTTGTATATTTTAAACAAGTAATTAGTTTAAATATACATAAACAAAGCAAGAGATTTCTTTGATTGAAGTAAGCTTTATTTTCACGAGCAAGCTGACATTTCAGAAGTTCTCGGAGGAGACAGAAGTATTTTAAGTTCAACTCAATCATCGATAGGCCCTGATCATCATTAACAACTCAATCATCAACCTTAAACCATACAAAGATCGTACATGGTCAGCCAGTTGATCTCAATAATATGGTTAAATAATGTTGAGACGTGAAATGTCAATGATTTGGTAAGAATCATTGGTAGATTTCTCTTCGCTCTCATATGGCACTAATGCGTTCTTAAAACTGCTTATATCTTCAACAAATATCAACATTCTACTCAATTTTTTAATTTTGATTCTTTTCAAGTACGGTAGTTGCTTTTCTTTGCGACCTCCTGGAGCCATTATGCAAAAATATGGATTCAATCATGCAAATGACCTTTCATGATGACACCGTTAATACCAATGAAGGGCACAATAAAGTTTTCAGAATCAGGAGGATCATCTATATTATAAGCGCAATAGTAGTCAATATCAATTTTTTGAAAAATTATTGAAGTTGCCTTAGGACCAAATAGACGAGCACTAGGACGACACCAACGATAGATACGATGTAAATCGGCTATTACTCAGCTCGTATGTGACCTAGTGACTCGATATTCTTTTTATCGAAGTTTCTTAAATACTTGTTCGCTATATTGCAAGGTCGAGGTCATTCAAGGTCATTTTTCGGAAATCGCTCCTGGTGGTGCTAGAGGTTCAAGAATAAGCTTTCATGGTGAATGTTCACCCTTTAACTGTTTAATTGCTTAAACACACCAACAATACAATTAAAAATATTGAATAACTGAAGTATATTGAATTAATTATTACAATCAGAGTGATAATTTATATCGAAGGGATCGTCTATATTCAATAGGACAATATTCTTATAATTTTTCAAGAATGCCTGAATCAAAAGAACCAACCCTTCCAGAAAAGAACTTGAATGAAAATCAAAGTGACCTTGAAAAAGAAACAGACATGAGTTAGGAGAACGATCCGAATGGCAAAACAAGTAAAAATAAAATAGAAACAATTATTGAAAAGATATTGAGCAACAAGTAGTATTAAGATAACTTGAATGAAATATACTGACCTTTTTGCTGATGAAGATAAAGTCGATGAGTTAAAATGATGAAGAAGATGTAGATAAAATTACTCACTCTTAATGATGAAGACTCTGATTCTGATGCTATTGGAACAGCAGATTTACTCAAAGTGCGAAAAAGATTCTCCACCACTTTTGAAGCCTGAGACTTTGGCATTAAATCAGAAATTTTATAGTGATTGCCTTTCGGCAGCCAGAGAGGCAACAAGCCATCTTTTTCCATTAGCGACGAAAAGATAATTTTGATTAAAGTCAAAATTCTGCAACGTACTGACGAAAAACCGTCTGGCAAATTCCTGCATATATTCGCCAGATTGGATGCTCGGCTGGACAGCCAACAATTGGCAATTGCCGCGGAAAAAATTCATAACTTTATCACCACGGATTACAGAGCGATCGATGTTCATCTAATAATGAAAAATTAAATAAGAAACGAACATCAAATAGCTCAAAATCGAATAATTATTCAATAGTACAAACCTTCATAAAAAACCGTGAGGCAAATACCAATCGATAAAAATCGTTATATACAAAAGATTTGAATTTATTTCAAAGTACCTGCAAATACAGATAAAATAAAAACGATTTATAAAATAATCAACAAAATAACTGTAGTATTTTCGGTGATCTGACTGCCTCATCTTAAAGTATTATTTAATTTTAGCTTATTTGAGTTATTTTTTATGTAACAGTTGGCTTTATATCATCAGTACCATCAGTCGCCCGAAAGAGCTAAATCTCAACAAGTTTTTCTGGATCATGATCTCTCTTGTTATCCTACTCTTTGAGCTTTAAACAAAACGAAACACCAACTTTGCTGCCATCTTATGTTAAACATACAAAACATATAGCAATCTATACATGGGTTTATGCTTATTTTCTAACTGACATTCGCTACGAAGATTAGATATAGGACGCATATTTTTCCGATATCATTTGTAGTATATAGTTCAACGATATATTGTCTTGCCAGTTTTCTAGACCAACAGAATAAAGGCCAAAAGGCCACTTACAAGTTCGAAAGCTCAAGGTCATTCAAAGTCATTTCGTTTTTGACATCTGAATGACTTGATGGTCAATTTCTGGGTCGAAAATCTTTCAAGGTTGGTTACATGTTTTTAACTAATGCTGACCAAAAGAGATGAGTTTCCAGTCGTTCAGTTAATCAAATGGTTTCAAGACAAGTTTGTTTATCTTTCCAATGTGAAATGTTTGAACTTGTAACAACAAAAATCTGAAAAAGTTTAAACTCTCAGAAAATTACGTTCAAATGGGATTTAGAGGTCAAGTTTCTGATTGACTTTTAGTGCCTGCACTAATCTTGTTTCAATCTGCGATGCCTTATGGTTCTTTCAGTACATTTGTATATTTTAAGCAAGTCATTAGTTTAAATATCCATAAACAGAGCAAAAGATTTACATGATTCGAGTCAAGCTTGATTTTCATTGGTTAATAGAATCCGTGACCAATCAATACATTAAGAGATATTATTTGCGTTTATTAAGACCGGACTGATGGATTTAGCTGGCGATTTATTTAGCAATTCGACAAGTTCTCAAAGTTTCTGGGTGAGGAACTTCAACGGTAAGTAGCTCGTTGTAATACCGATTCAGGAACACTGAAGCTGATTTTGTTTTGCTTTTTCATCAGCTCTTTGGAATCTATTTTTTTATGCATCCATGTTGCTCATTTTATTCCTCGTTTTCATCATTTCTCTTTTGGTGGTACTTTATATCAGAATTATGAATAGATGTTTAGAAGAGATTGAAAAGGCTCAGGCCATAGAGAGTAAGCTCAAGAATTTTGACAATATGAAGTCAAGTTTTATTGAATTTATCTTTTCTCTCACACCAGGCATCAGAGTACAATCAAAAACATTAGGAAGTAACACTGGAACTCTCTGAAAATTTAACCCAAACTTTTAACATTTTTAACTGCTGTTTATAACAATTTTTAGGAAGATCGGTGTTTCTGCACGACTTCTGTAGAATTTTTACCAAATCTTTGAGCTCATCCTGTTCTGATGGATCCTTTGAATCAAGCGAAGCAACTATATTGGTCAACCAAACTGTCAAGCCATATTCTATCAAGAACATTTTAGCACTTTTGGCAAGCGAATGCAGCTTTTGATAAATTTTAGAATACAAATTTTATCGTTGAGATCACACCAATTGCTGGAGTAGATTGATAGGATGTAACGGCAAAGATCATTGGTCTTACAGATTTCAAAGTCTTCATCACTTTTTATGCATCTAGATAATAAATTTAACACTAATTTTTGACACTTTTTCCATTCCAGACCTTTTGTTGTTAATAAATTTTTAAATAATAAAGTAATCTGATAGGAGTCCAGCTTTGGTTTGTCAGTAACAAAATCTTTGATTGCATAAAACAGCGAGTCTTTTGGTGTGTCAACAATTTCAATTATTTCAATCAGCAGAGAGTTGAGAAGAAGTGGTACTGGATATGGATCATATAAATCTGGTCGATCTTCATAGTCAACGGATGGATCAAGAGGTAAATCAACGAGAAATTCCCTTAAAAAAATGTTTTCATCATTTTACCCTTTCTGTATTGACCCAAAACATGAGAAGTTTTAGGCATTTAAACGCAGAAGAATTAAACAGCGAGAATCGGATATCAGGAATGGTTGAATAATATTCGCCCCAAATGAACGGATTGAATTTGAGCAAAGATGCACACGCATCCAAAGAAAACAACTCTTGTAAAATTTCCACATCTTTCGTAGATAAAGTAGCCCCATAAGCCGAAATGAAGCTATTAAAACGATTCATTATGAAAGAAGGAGTAAAACAACGTAAAACAAAAATAATAAAGTCAACAAATTAGCAAAATAACGAATCAAATCAACAAGAAAACGTGAAAAGCATGTTTTCCAAATAAACAAACATCATTAGTTTCAATTGTAACTCCTGACCGGTAAAAAAGTAGCGCCAAAAAGTTCAAATTCAAACTGATTAACAAATAATGAATTTTTCTGAAAAATTTGATGAAAAGATCACAAATTAACTTCTCGAGTCGTTCTTCAAACAATAACTTTACTCATTCCATACATAATTGTAGATTGAATTGTAGTTTAAATTCGAAAAATGAGATGGCGACACTGAATCGTATTGAATGTAATGTTGAGTGATATTGCGCTGTTTAATGTAAAAGTAAATGTTGAACATTTGAAGAACCGGCTTAGTCTTGGAAACATTTAGTTATCATTTAGTTATCGATATCGCGACCAACAATGATGATCAACATTTTCTAGTGTAAAATGTGTGTTAATTCAGACTCGACGTTGAACGTCGTTTCTTGATACTCTTTTCAGGATTATAATCATCATCATCTGTAAACTCATCATTAAACTCATCTTTAGATTGATCGATAATTTTCATCTTTAACAATTTCCATTTCAATTTGCATCCAAACAACAACAACAACAATTAGAAATGAATTTATCATCTTTAATCAATTTACTTTTCCTTTTATCTTGTTTAATTATATTAACTGAATCTCGTGTCCATGAAATAGCCACTTTTGGTGATCAAATTGCTTCTTTACCATGTGAAGTTGATGTTAAAAATTGTGGTTCCATTGAAATGATAAGTTGGTTTAAAAATGTTTCAAATGATTGGGAACTTGTTTATTCATATACAAAGGGTGGCCATGAGAAAGTATTGGGTCATCTGATTAAGCAAGCCGATAAAGTATCAATGGACCATTCAAATATGAGCACAACTGGAATAACCTATTTAAGGATTAAAAATTTAATGTTAAGTGATGAAGGAAGTTACAAATGTGATGTTACCTATTCTCATAACAATAAAAATTGTCCAACTTTAACTTACTCTAAATTATTCACATTAGGTGAGTATCAACATCTTTATTCACAACAAGCAAACTTACAAGCGAAATCAAACTCAATCGGCTTTTCGACATAAGCTTAAGTAAATGTTCTGCTCACAATTGAATCGCACTTTTGAATCCAACAAACGCTAATGTAAAATCCATTTTTCAGTCGACATTCTTTTCGATACAAAAATTGTTGAATATCAAATGAGTTGAATTGAAGGGAGACTGGAAAAACTGAACAGATTGTCATTTGCAAATCCACTTGAGTTTAAACAGACAGTTAACACAAATGATAAACAGCTTTTGAATGAGTGACCAAAAGATGCTGACCGATGCTTGATTTGTGTAAAAATGAGGTTCCTTTTGTATTCAGCAACAGTTATTGTCATTATTGATACAATAAATTACAACAATGACAACCACAAGTGACGAGATTAAAATATATAAAATGCAATTGGTAAATGAACATGGATGAAGAGAGAGAAGAGAGGGAAAAATTAAAAGCAGATAAATCTCACTTTTCCATCTATTTTTTACTCTTCTTTTCATCTTTTTCCCTCCATTCTTGATAGAAAATCAATTCTCATTATCTCATTACTATTCTTAATAAAATCAAATTGAATTCATTTACTTTTCATCCATTTTCATCATCTTTTTTATTCTCTTTTCTGAATCGCCAAAAAATGGTTTAATCGTGGGAAATAATGCATTATAATGGATTCAATGAGTCGTGTTACAATTGAAATGTAATGAAATGCAAAGTGAAGAAGCAATAAAAAACAGAGAAAAATGTAAATCTAGAAAGTTGAATGCAAGGGCATCACTTGATTGATGATGACCCTTTAAAATCAATCTTTTTCCCTTTTCTCTTCTTCTTCTTCCAATATCTTCCTACTCTTTCCGGTTATTAATGTCATCCTTTGATTATCAACACCTTGAGATGAAAACTCGTAAAACTCATCATGCTTTACAATGAATGTAAGGTAAGAAAAGAGAAGATGTTGAAAAGTTGAGAAAAGAAAAGTTTCTTCTTTTAACTTGTTCTCTAAATTACCTTACCTGTGTATATTGTAGTTGTGATGTCAAGTGATGAAAGCAAAAATGAATGACCAAAGATGAGGAAAAGAAGCAATGAATAGAAGAAAAAAGTCGAAAAGTGATACTTTTTGTCGAGCCAATCATCATCGCCTTACTTGAATAGACTTTTTTTTCTTCTTTTCATCATAAAAAAAGTTAATTTCGACGATAAAAACTCTCGTTTGATGACTTTTCTCTCACCCCTTTCCACCTTTCCTCTGTCGCTATAAATCTCACCTTCCACTCCTCTTTGACCTCGACTTTTTCCTCTTCTCTTTAACTTTTTACTATTTCTTTTCATTCGTCTTCTTGTTTCTCTGCTTTTCCTCTTTTTCTTCTTCTCTTCATCTTGATCATCTTTACCTATCTTTGGGCTTCAACTACTCCTTTGTTGTAACAACTGTAACCAAAGTGTGTCAAACCAATTTTCACCCAAATTTTCTGCTTCAATTTTGGTTTTCTCTTTTTTCTCTTCTTTTCTTTCCCAGGAAAAAAAAGTATTCAAGATATTATCGGTTCAGTCACGTGACTATCTGAATTGTAATAAGCATGGAAAAACGAGAAATAACTGTTTAACCCTGAAATGTTGTTCTTCTAATGATGAAAAGTACAAAGGCAAATATTGTGCAAAGATTAGAGGGAAAAGATATTCAAATTGATTGGTAATCTTGACACGCTTAGAGACAGAACTTTGATTGATCATTTCAACGGATTTGAAAGCAAACTATTGAAGTACAAAAGTCAAGTCAAGCGCAATTATACAATCACATAATTGGCGTTAATGAAAATCTTGATTAATCATTGCTATCAGTGCACATCAATTAGCAATGAAATTGAACGCTAATTTTCAGCTCAATTTATTACAATCAAAACTAGTTTCTTTACACAAATTGAATAACAAACTATGATAATCAAGTCTTGCAAATCAAAACAAGAAAAAAGTCTGCGAAATTCAACAAAAAATCAATTCCATTTTATCAACCGATTTCAATAGTTATTACAATAACTTTCAAAAAACTCTTCAAGAGACTTTCTTTGGTTCAAAGATAATTTCAAAAAAGTATAAAAAAGATGATTTGAATGAAGGAAACACTTTTAATTTCAAGTTTTACAAAGCGTTAACTGATAGTGAAAAGCAATAAATTGAATGGTTTGCCAGTCAAGAGTCAGTTACCTTGAGCAATAAAAAATAGAAAAGTTGAAAGTTCAATTGTCAAGATCAATTGAATAATGAGTTTAAAAAAAAGAACGAAATGTTGGTGAAAATGTTTCATTGACGAGGAAAACAGATTGTTTGCCATTAACAGTTGAAAGAATGTCAATTAGCATAAAGTTACCATTATTAGCAATAGCCATTTGGAAATGTTGAACTGTCAAAATGTTGGCAACTGTTAAGGCCCATTCCCAATGCAATAAAGGTCATAAACTCACACCGATCAGGCCACCCAGTGCAGTCTTTCCGTTTTTTTGGCCATTTCTTCTTCTTCTTCTTGGACAGTTGCTATTACAGAAACAGGATAAGAACAGAAACAGTCGATAACATTCATTTATCAAATTATAACATTACGATGATACATTGAAAGGAAGAAGAAGAAAAAAGTTGAGAAAAAAAACATTTCAATGTTGATGCAAAAAATGGACAAAGTCACTACTTGGAACTTGTAAAGTGTATTGATTGAGAAAAATTTGCTAGTCGAATATTAAAAGAGAGAAAAAAACATTTTCTTGCAGCTATTCAAATTCATTGCACGAGCTTTTCAAATTTTGATAAAGTTTCAAGTAAAAGTTATCATGCAAAAAGCATCTAAATGGTAATTCAGAGTTTCTGTGAGTTGGAAGAAGAGCGTTAATTGAATTATTTCTTGCAACCATTTGCAATTGATTAATCAAACAACTTTACCACATTCAGTTGATGGGTAAAAGAGTTGATGGTCTAATTTATGCATAATAGATAGTCACACATTCATCTATAAACCATGAAAAGTGAAACTTTTGCTGAAACTGTTTATCCATCCAATTATGAATTACTTCACTTTTCACACTTTTACTTGTTTACTGGAAAAGGTAAACTTTATTGAGCGCAAAAGTGGCCAAAAGATTCAACATTTGAGGGTGAAAAAGTTGTACATTTATAATGCATTTTCGTGACTTCCAAATGAAGAACATCAGAACATTTTTTTCTCTCATCTTTATTTATTCATTAACCTTTCACATAGACATGCACAGAATAACCTTTGACAGTTGCCAGTCATTCAGTCATTCAGGTTATTCCACCTTACACTCTATCATCATCATCTTAATTCGTTTTCTGTTTTCCTTTTTCTTTCCTCATTTTCATTCAATAGCCTTTCGACTATCATCCTTTGATCAATACTCTTCATCGATTACCTTTTTTCTTGCAAAGAATTTTTTTCTTTGGCGTTTTCTTTTCTCTCTCCCTCTTTTCTTCTTCACTCCTTTTTCCTATTTCGTTTCCTATCATGATAATGATGATGATTATTCCCTCTTTTGATTTTCTATCCATTACCTTTTCTCTTTTTGTTATATTATTAAAAACATCACTTGAAGAGAGGAGAAGAAGAAGAAGAAAGGAAAGGAAAAACATTAAGACGTTTGCTTAACACAATAAATATGCTCATCTGTTTATCTCATTTTCATATCATGTTATTTATGCACCAAACAAAATTGCTAATGAGCCTTTATTGACTCAACCGAAACACTTAAGCTGATGAAACAAAATGGTTTACTTTTTGTTTAACAAGGCGAGAACATTATCATACAAGTTGACCATTTCAACGGCACTTTATGTTGCACCATGGTTCACCTTCACTCATCTCTTTACACATTAAGTAAGACTTGTTGGGTTAAAAGTTCTTCTGTATGAGTCTTCAAAGGTTTTTACTCAAAGTTTGGTAACCAGTTTGAACGGTAAATGACAATATCGAGACTAGACACAAGTTGAGCAAAGTGGCTGGCAAAGCTATTGGTTTGATTCGATTGTAGTGATAGTTCTTGGAGTAAAAGAAAAGAAGAACGAACATCGATTTTTTCAATATTTGATTTCTGATGTTTCCAACTTTTGCCGAAAATCAAAATTTTGAACTTATGAAATTTCGCTCTTTCATTGAAAATGAACTTTATTTTGCTAAAAAAATAAGTTGACAAAGCTTAAATTCAAAGTTCATTTATCTTGTAACTTCCATCCTTTTAACTTTTCATTTTCTTTCCTTTTCCATCTTCAGGATCAAAGGACCATCTTCGTCCTCCTCGTATCACTGAACATCCTTCCGACACAATAGTCGGTCGAGGTGAACCAACCAAGTTGGACTGTCGAGCCGAGGGTAACCCCAACCCAACCATCGAATGGTACAAAGATGGTAAGCCAATCAACGGCGCTCACCACAACCGACTCGCTCTACCAACGGGATCACTTTTCTTCCTTCACGTGATTCACAATAAAAAGGATCCAGACACGGGAACTTATTGGTGTGTTGCTCGAAATGAAATTGGTAAAGTTCAAAGTCGAAATGCAACTTTAAACTATGCATGTAAGTAAACTTAAACTGTTTCACATTCAATGCTATCAATCTCATTATTCATATTCATCATCCCAATTCACCTCATCATGTAACACTTTTACTCATTATCCATGTAATCAACACCAAATTAGCCTTTAACCAACAAAGTTGTTTCAATTGATCGTGTAAAGAAGAAGAAGAAAGAGGTTTTCCTGATTAATTACAATTACCTTTATTAGTACATCAATTAGATTCTTTTCTTGGTGATTCAGTTTCCAGCCTGAATCAATCATGAAACCTTCCATTAATTTGAAAGCTTTTCCAATGTAAAACTAATTGATTTCCTAATGACGAAACTAAAAGTTGAAAAAACTTTGTTTATTTCAAAACTTCAATTCCATTAGCAAAAGATATTTTCAGTATCAGTAACTCAACTTGCAAATGGATTAAATTAAATGTTCAAAATTTCTCCATCAATTGTGGAATTTTTGTTTCAATTTTTTCGATTTTCTCGCTATTTTAGACCAAAAACTTTCTTCACCCAAAAACCACTTTGAATATTTAAATTGATAATCAATTTATGCAAATCAATCAAGATCATCATTTGAAACATTAAATCATGATTAGAGCAAGCAAAAGCCAAATTATCTTTAAATGAACAAGTTTCATGTAAACGGATGAAAAGAAGGAGAAAAAGTTATCATGAAATGTTGACATGAAAAAGTACACAAGAAATGAAAGATTGTTGATTTTAAAGAGAAAAATCTAAATGTAAAATGGAATACATGAAAAATGATAACTTTTTGATTGAAGTATCATTAAAAGGTTTGACCTTTTTGCACACTCGAAAGGTAAGCAGACAAAAATAGTTGATTTTCTTGTAAAAATAGCTATTCTTTTGATTCAAGTCAAAACCTCAAAATGCAATATTATTATCATTTATTATCATTATTAAGCAAAACTAAAGTATCCATTTTGCAAAAGGTCAACATTGGTGAAAAGAAAAGCCGATTTAAAGTTAACTTTGCGTGGTAAAGATCATTTGAGTCTCAAATTAAGCTTGTTTATCATCATCTATTCATCTCTTTCTTATTATCAATCCATCAGAATAGAAACAAAACAAGAGAAAAGCAGAAGAAAAAAAACATTGTTTGCTCTATCAACAAGTAAATTATATTCGTAGGCATATTTCAGATGATAACTTTAACCTCCTCCTTATTTTACTTGCTTTCAACAGTTTATCATTTCATTTATCAAACTTTAATCACGCAATTGTGATTTCACCAAAAACCAGTTGGACTAAAAAGCAACTAACCTTTTTTTGCGCCAAAACAAACCAAAAAATTTTAAAATGTCTATCAAACTTTCAGTTAATCTGATCGGAATTTGTGCGCAAGATGAAATTTTATTCTGACCCTTTCATGGACTCACCTTAAGTCCTTTAAACTCTTTTGTTTTACACGTGAAAATGACTATCAGTTTGGATAAAAGATTTTAATGCAAAGCAAAGAAAAGTTGAAAAGTTTTGTTGATTCAAAAAGATTCAAGTTAAACTGATAAAAATTACTGATTAAAGTTTTAATTCATTCGGTAATACCGAATCGTTACTCTGGTTTGAAAACTAATCCGTTAATCTTACACCTTAACGCTTAGTGATTGATGCTTGAGTTACTTTTTCTTGACAATTCACCTTGAATTTTGAGTCATTAGGTTATTTTGCAGTATTGGAATAAAAAATTGATAAAGTCATTAGTATCATCACTTGCTGGACGATAAAAGTTGATTTGAAAGTTGACTAATGAGCAACTAATAATTTCAACTTGACTCAAAGTTGAACAAAGATTAAAATTTTAGTCACAGCAAATTGATTAACCTACAACTGGTAACATCAACGGTCATCATGATTGCTCAAAAGTTTAAACTGTAACAATACCGATAAATCTTTTGAGCACCTAACCCAACCTAACCTAACTAGCTTTTACTTTGAAATCAACTTAAGACTCACTTTTTTTCACTTAACTAATCTAACCAAATCGACTGAGCCTTTGAGCGCAATTTGGCTCTGTTCATCGATTAACCAAACATTAATCTTAACCTTTTATTTTTGTCGTTTAGCAAATACATGTATACAAAAAATAGAATCTCAATCAACAATAAAACAAAAATGATTAATTGACCTTTCATGATACTCTTCATTGGATTTTCTACTATCATGACATTGATTTTATTGAGCTGCAAAAACAAAGTACATAAACATTTAGGGTAAAAAAGTGGATAACAAAATGCGAAACCAATTTCTTATCGTTTTCCTCCTTTTCCTTGCAACAGAGAAAAGATGAGAGTGCCATTTGAAATAAGTAAGGCTAAGGAAAAAAAGTTATTGTCTGCAATATATTATCATCTGAACAAAAAAAGTATCAACATTGATTTGTTATTTATGCATATAATAAGCTGGAAAAAAAGGCAATAAGAAGAAGCATAAAGGTCGAAAAGAAATTCGTTTTTTCTCTCAATAATTGAACATATATTCTCAATTGGTATCATTTATAACCTTCTCACTGTCCTTGTTTCTTTACGCCAATAAGTGTCACATTAGGCAATGTTTCACTTTATCAGTGTGTCTACAGGAAGAGGCAAAGCAGGCAAAAAGTGATAAGAAATGAGTTCGACTTTTTCCTGGATAATGCAAAAAACTTTTAGCCCAGAGAATAGAAAAGTATAGAGAACATCAGTCGAAATGGAATTGTCATAATCACGCAATAATATTCAATGTTGAAAAGATAATGATGATGATTGAAATCAATGTCATCATTTCTTATGCATTTAGTGTCAAAGCTGAACAAAAAGCCAAAAAATCGAATCGCTTTCATCACTTAAAATCGCAATTCAACTAATCTCTTTAGTCTTATAAATGTTGTCCATTTTGGTCAATGAAACCATTTTTGTGTTTTTTGTCTTTTCCTTATCAAACTCATCTTTCTTTAAAGATACAAAAGTCTTCAGAATTGAGTTTCTTCTTCTTCTTGATCAACGAACTGTTTCAAGTGATAAATGGACTCTTGCATTTGGAAAGACGAAAATGATAAAAAAAACGGAAAAAAAGAAAAGATGAAAATGATATTACCTTTTGAGTTGAAGGTAAGGTTAGGTGAGTAGAAGAGGAACTGAAATAAAAGTTGTTAATAATGTGTATTAACATGAGATAAATAAACAGATAAATTAATTGATAGTGACTTGTTACCTGGTCTTACTTGTTACCTTGATAAATAATTGCTGTACAAGTTGCAAAATTAATTCCAAATAGCACCTAAGAATATGTTTTATTGACGAAACAAGAAGAAAAGTTGCCCATTTTAGCTCAACTTTTTTCACCATCATGACCAAATGTTTATCAACTTTTCTCATTTACCTTTTTTTATCGACTTTATTCTCATTTCCATCATCATCATCACCACTTAGGTGTGAATCTCTGAGTATATAAATCTAAATGAGCATCAAACTTATCGTGTGCTTTACTTTTTTTAGTTGACTTTAATTTCCAACTCAACAGCTTTTACTGCAATTTGTATCCAACATCATGACATTAGAAAAATTTAAAGAGGTTCAACGATAAAGATTTTGATGTTGAAAAATGATAAAAAAAACTGTTTACATGATGATATTCATGAGAATATCCGGAAAGTTTATCTTTGCTATTTTGACTGAATGCTCGGATTAGAGGAAAACTGAGAGAAAACACTTTTACATTTACTTTCCTTGGGTCAACTTTGCCATGCTTAATGGGCAGATTAATTTGGTAATATACATTCAACTCACAAAGATTATCTGTTCAACAGATTAAGGTGTGTGTTTACCTTGTTTTGTTGCTTTTTGTTGTTGCTCTCTTTATCCTATTCACTTCTTTGATGATAACGATGATGGGCAAATGATGATGCTAATTAATCTTAAACTTGTAAAAAAGGGCAACAAAAAAGATGAAATGAGATGAAGCTTCTGATAAGTAATTAAAAAGTTTAACAATGATTAGAGGGTCAGTCTTGGATAATAAATGGCGAGTTGATGTTCAACTTTTACTTCATTGTTTCACCTTCTTTTTTCATCTTTTGTTTACGATGTGAACCAGATAATGCCATCACTGAATAGGTTGACTTTATTAAAGTTTATAAACTTTACATTTTTTTAGGCTCATGAGTGGGTTATGTTTCATTGGATTTTGATCGTTGATTTGATTTTTCGGATTTTCTTTTAATCTTTGTTTTCCGCTTTTCAATGTTGCGATTAGGCATTTTACGCAAGACTTTAC
The DNA here is from genome assembly GCF_039701765.1 of Tetranychus urticae. Lineage (NCBI taxonomy): Eukaryota > Metazoa > Arthropoda > Arachnida > Trombidiformes > Tetranychidae > Tetranychus > Tetranychus urticae. Next base: position 12,782,211 of record NC_142958.1, on the reverse strand, counting down.
CGTTGTAAGGCTTTGCTTTGACCCAATATCTTTGTGCTTTTTTAATGGTGAGTGTAATGCATGTAATATGTAACCTTGCATTTGTTCATCTCACGCTTTAAAGCCTAACCCATAAAGTTTTGAAACAAAAGGTAAGCGAAAGGAAATAATTGACTGTTGTTTAACATGGATCATTTGGATGAAAAGGTAAATGGTTAAGGTTGAAATGGAAAGTGGAAAATGGTTTCAATGGTTTTCTTATAAATTGCATGATTTTATATCGCTAGTTTTCTTGCCGTTTGGTTGGATAGAAAAGTTGAAGACTATTGCTGGTTGAAGAAGTTTGCTTTTATCAATAATCCATGGTTAAATGAACTGGATTAGAGGATGAATTTGGCTTAATCAAGTTAATTTGAGGGACACAAGAGAGTTGATGATCAACTTAAAAAGCTAGAATAAACTTTAGGATATTGTAATTGGCCATTAAGGTAACCATGAAAGGTTCATTGTTTGAACAATACGAAAAGACAATAGATTTAGGTTAGGTTCGGTTAGGTTAGTTTACTGGTTGAAACTTTGAGACGAGAAAGGATTCCTATCTAGTTTTATGTAAATTTTAAATGTATACAATGAATTCAACTAGACAATGGAAATGGTTAAAATCAAAAAAGGTTGAGATATTTGCAGATCCGCTCCAATTAAAGCCTCTGTGGCTCCTCTCGTACTGAACAAGATTTCTTTTGCAACGACAAGTCAAGATTAAGCTAACTCACGGCATCTTGAATCCACAATTCACTCTATTTAACCATTTTAATTTGAAAATATATGCAGTTCATTCGCTTACAAATTGTTTATAATAAGAGCAAGTAATGAGTGCAAACTATCAGGTTATTTTGAGTGAGTATTTCCAGTCTATATTGTCTTTCTAGTTGTTAGAGTTGCATGATACCCGAATAAAGTATTTATTGAAAGAACAATATTTTTTTCATGAGTATCGATACTATTGAAAATACTAATATTGTAAAATATTGTGAAAAGTATTGCAATATCAATGCCATTTGGAAATTATCATTTTGCTAGGTAAAGATGATGACATAAAAGCCAAAAAATTCCAGCCTTTTCCATAATTCTATTAGTGATTGAAAAGATTTATCCACTCTAGATAGAAGTAATTAGCCTTTTCTACTGCGAATGAACCCAAATTTTGTGAGTTTGAGGCTTTTGGCAGCGTTAAAAAGACACTAAAATGTCAGGAATTTCAACGAAAAAATATATCGAAAGAGCAATACTATTGGAGAAAGTATCGATAAGTATTGTTGAGCTTGGTATCGATAATATTACTCAAAAATACAATATTGCTGCAACACTACTAGTTGTTAAACTTCAAAGGTTAAGGTGATTACAACTTAAATGTCTCATCGGGTTATTAACTGTATCGATGACTAAAGTTGATTTGATGATGATAAACAGCAAACTATCAACTCTGAGTTGATTTAACAGACTTAACTTTCACAGTTGAAAAAACATTGGATTAAAATCATTGTGGTCAGACAATAAAGATTGTTACTCTGATATTAAAAGCTTTAGTTTTTTTGTTTCAAAGTTTCAACCAGTAAACTAACCTAACCGAACCTAACCTAAATCATTGTCTTTTCAAATAAGGAACCTTTTCTGGTTACCTTAAGGTAAGAAAAAATCATTAATGTAATTGAATGAAAATGAAATTTCCAAAGCTCAATAATTTTGCATTTTTCTTTCATTTTATTATGAATAAAATTAAACACAAAGATTTGCATCAGATTAATGTTGAGCTGATTTATCCAAAGTTGCCTACAATCCTGGACTTCACAGTTGATCCCAATAATAATTAACTTGATCCAAAGTTAAATGAGCATCAGAGTGCATGTATTATTTGCATTTTTTGTTCAACAAAAGTGATGATTACTTTGATAATTAAAGTTGATTTGATGCTAATAAACATTTCTTTCCCATTAAACAACCTTTAAAGAGGACCAAATCATACCAAGCTTACAACTGTTAACATACAATAATACCATTTATACCTGATTAAAGGTCTTCAGGTTTGATACCAGAAGAAGCCCCAAAAAAGCATATAAGCATAATTAACCTGTAATTATCATTAACAATGTAAACTTGTTGGTTAACAAAAAAAAAGTTAATTCACTTATAAAAATATTGTTCTAGTCTTTTGATAGCAAACAATATTTTCAGTCAAGTTAACCTCAAATAAAAATGACAATTTCCCTCTTCAATAAACTCTAACATTAATTATCTTATCAGAGGGGAGAAAAAAGATAAATTCATTTCATGTAAAAATGTTCAACTACAGATTTGAAGGAAAAAACAAGACTGAGCAATAAAACAATCAAATAGAGATTAAAGTAAAACCAATGTTAATTATCCTTTGATTGTTTCAATTCAATTAATTGGATGAAAATTTCAAGTCAAACCATCAACAAAGTGACACTGAAAAGAAGGGAAAACATTGAAACTTGAGTTGAAATGCAATGTTAAAAGATGAACCCTTTTCAACCATAAATTGAATGAATTGAGACAGGAAAAAATGATGAACCCAAAGTAGGACAAAAGGAAGCTTTACCCTGAAATGTCATTAATTTTCATTCTTGTACATTCATGTTCATCATTATCACAAAATTGTGATCAACATTCTCATTATTATTATATCATTATTATCATAGACAAAGAGTTGAACGTTGAATAGCATAATTGCTTGGCTAATGTTTCACCAACTTTTCAATCTTGACTCTTAACCAATATTTTTGCACTTTTTTTTCATCTAATATTTTCTGTAAACATTATCATTTTATAATTATCGCCTTTTCACACTCCCTGTTTGGATGGAAATTTTTGCCTTTCTCTTTCACCCTTTCACTTCACAGTTTAATGAATTTTCCTTTTATTCAGAAAAGAGCAACTGATGATGGTGATGATTATGATGATGGTGTAACTACAAGTGAAGAAACAAAAGAAGAGGTAAAAATGTGAAATGGGAGGAGAAATTTGGAAACATATTGAAGTTGTTATGATGATAATGATGGTGAGATTTTCAAGATTGAATGAAAAGAGGGCAAAAAAGTGTTCCATCATGGATACATGATAAAATGTCATTTACTATCATGTTGTAAGCTGCTACTGAAGAGGAATAATGAAACTTGTTCAAGATGATGATTGAAACAATTTACAAGTTTAATCACGAAAAATGATCAAAGTCGCCTTTTTTGTGAGTTGAAAAGTAAAAGCTGAAAGGAAGGAAAAGGAGAAATTTTTTCCTTCTTTGCCTTTTCTACTTCATTGTTTCCGCTTTTTCCTGCCATTGGTTCACCAGTTTTTCATGGGTTCATGGTGTTGATGAACATTTTTAATCATTATACTGTCCAAGTGTTTGGAGTAAACATTTTATTCCCAGTCAAAATGATTGAGTGGAAAAGGGTTAACATGGTAAAGGCGGGTGGCACAAAAAAAGAAACAATGAAAAATGAAGAAAATTTGGTTGACACTTTGTTCCAAGTGACCATGCAAGTGATCAACTTTTACTCTTGATTAATCTTAACTGTTGCAATTTCCAATTGAAATGGACATGCATTTTTTTCCCTGAATTATCAGAGAAAATCATTTTTGGAAAGCGAAGGAAATGCAAAGAAAAAAATGTTACTTTCCATTTGGTAGAGTAAAGATTAAGAAGAAAAGTGTTTTACTTGAAATTGACCATAAAGAGTGAAAACAAATGGACCATTAACTGACCCCTTCAATGAGCCATTAAAGTCAAGTTAAACTTTAACCCTTCAGATGCTTCCCATTGATAAGAGGAAGACTATGAAAACAGAAACAGAATTTTCCTTTTCTTTCATTTTCCAATTTCTCCAACTTTTTCTTCCTTCTCTTTATCATTCCCATCAATTGAAATCATTTTCAAAGTTCAACTCACATTATCATAACATTCAGTCTTTAATCTACAAGAAAAGGCGAAAAATAATCTCATCATTTTTATCCTGAAAATCTTTTCTTTTAACCTTAACTTTTGTTTTTTCACCATTTCCATCATCCAGTTCAATTCCATCATTAATTCATTCAATTCAGTTTCCATTGAATTCAACATTCTCTTCCAAAAAAAGATTGACTTTACGATTAAACTCTGAAAGTGACTTTGAAATAGAAACAGCAAAAAAATGAAATTCTAAATCAAGATTGAAAAAGAATTCAAAAACTCATGATAATTGACGAGTTTTCATGAAACCATTTCAATGTTGAATCGCAACATTGGACAATTTTCGTTCTTTTATTTACAATGAAAATGAAATTCATTATTTAATTATCATTAGCGAGTTTCATTGCAACGATAATGTTAAATATTATCATCATCAACATTCTGTCAAGGTAATGATATAAATTATTTGTAATATGTTAATTGGTTTGTTTTACCATTTTTCTCATCTTGATAATTCTTTTCCATAACAATATTCATAAACGAAAATTCTGTTCATTCTCTTCAACAATTGTTTTTTTCAGATATTTTTCTCATTCCATGGTAAAGGCACAAGAAGAAACAAAGTGAAACACAAAAAAAAGCGAAACATAATTAAGTGAATAATATATTCATTTGAATGTAATATTATAATATGTTGTAAAGAGAATAAATTATCAGATTGAATATTGTTCCAACTTTTAATTTCACCTCATTTTACCATCAATGAGTTTACATGGGAAAGTGTAGAAAAGGGTCAATTTCGCTTTCATTATGCTAATCGAACGAACCTTGTTTTTTCTTCTTGTGTGCTCATCTTTACTCTAATTTTCAATGGAAACTCAAGAGTCTAAATTGTCTGAAAAGATGGCAATTATTGCACCAAATAGAGATGAATAATAATAGACTTTGAAATATTCACTTTCAAGTGATTTTTGAAGGAAAGGTTTGGTTCGGCCGCGTCAAATGATGTCTTACATCAAAAGATTAAAGGTAAAGTTGGTTTGACCAAACAGAGGGAAAAGAGGAAAATGATGAAGATGATGATGAGAGTAGAAACAAATGAGATATAACTTAATTTGAGGTGTAACTTGGGTTTACCCATCAATTCATAAGGGAATTTTGAATGATGATTATTATTGCCATTGTGCCTTTTACTGTTTACAAGATCTTTAAGGTTGCGCTCTGCCACTTTTCCTTCGTTTATCTTCTTCTTCCCTTTGCTTGAAAACTGCCTCGAGCTTTTGCTTCATCTTTTTACTTCCATTAACTCATCCTAATTTTGCTTCTTGTTTTGTTTTCCTATTATACGGTTATTTAAACTCTACATTTTTACCTTTTTTGGCGTCTTCACTGAGAATGGAAATGTTCGTAAAATCCTTTTCAAGTTTATTCTTCATCAAAATGTGGTAACAGAGTAATGATGGAGGAAAAAAGAAACAAACAGTAAAACAGTTTCATGATAATCAGAAGAGTTCAGCATTTTTCGCTTCTCACACAATTTCAATTCTCTAGTTGATTTTGTATTTTCTTTTTCTTCTTTCCTTGCATCTGCAGGCATTCAATTCAATTTTCATAATAATCATGTTAAACTGTTAAAATGATGAAAATGGTAAAGTCAAGGTTGTGCGAAAAAAAAAGTGATGAACAGTTCTTTTTTGCATCTTTACTCAAGTTCTACAAGAATCTTCATCAAACATCATGACAGTGTAAAATGATTAATAAACCTTGTTATCTTTTGATTGATGTTAAAATGAATCGAAAAATTTCATTGTTTACTCGATAATCGCGTTGATCATCTTTCATTTTTTACCCTCTCAACTGTCAACTGTCAACCTAGACTTGTGCATCCCTCAACACTGAGCAGCACGTGAAGCTTGGCCTTGTCTGTGTGAACAAATGTAAGTCTCACAAAGAGACAAAAAGATGAGAAAAAAGGAGAAAAAAACTTCTCAAGACTTGCTAATCAAATTACTATTGAATGTGAAGCTGCAAACTATTATTATTATCATTATTATATTTGGATATTTCTTGTTGAATATCACTTCTGTTTCTCCCTTTTTCATCATTTTTTTCGCCTTACTTTTTGTTCGCCTCTGCAAATGAGTTTTCATCTTTACTTTTACACGTTTCCTTATTGATTATTTGGCTAATGAAAAGTAATCCAATTTTTTCTTCTCTTCTTTCAACTTTTCTCTTGTTTCGCTACCATAAGATATTGATACATTTATTGCTTTGATTAATGGTAATCATATTTAGTCTCATTAATGTTGCATTCAAACCTAATCCACTTTGCACAAAAAATGTAAAGATTATCGTTTAATTGAAACACAAACTGATCAAGAATTATAGCTGGAAATTACATTAACCATTGTTGGCGTCATTTCAAGTTAATCTTTACAATAATTCATTCCATGAGATGAAAAATCATCGAAAGCGATTGTCTTTTAATGAAAAAGTTATAATACTTTTTAGATTTTCTTAGATCGAAGTCAGATTTACTTAAGATTTTGAACTCTTTCATTACTTTAAAGAGCATTGGAACTTTGGAATAAAAATTGATTTGCTTTTCCCTTTCCACTGAAATTCCAATGAACCCATGGTCAGCATAGGTTTGGTGGGAAAATTCATAATTGAATAAAGTTCTTTTTTCTGGTTTGTTCGAATAAAATGTTTCAAAAGTTCAACTTGAATTTATAACTAAATTTTTAGCTCTTCAATGCTTGTCAAGTTTAGTGTTTGTCAAAAATGGTAAATAAATAATTATACAAGAGTAAATATGACATTGAATTGACATGGAAATTTAATTCAATTATCCTTTGGGAAACTTTTCCATGTTAATTTATCCATCGAGATTTGATAAAGTTGAAGCAAAGGAGAAGGAAAAAAGTTTCAACTTGACAACTGATTGTGGTTGAATTGAATGAAAATTGGCTTTAAAAAGGTAAACATGAAATCAAGATAAAAAGACAGAGGATCAAGAGGATAAAAAGGGAAGATGAAAGGGAGTGAAAAAGGTAAAATTGAAGCAAGAGGGAAAAAAACAAAATTTTGTTTGCTCGACTCGAAGTTGAAAAGAAGAGATGAAAAAAAAGTTAATTCAGTTACTTTTCAACCAACCATGGATACAATTTCCAGCCCTTAGCCCTTTAACAAGTTGACTCTACTTTTCAACTTTCATTTGTTTCCCTTTGGTTCACTTGTTCAAACCTTTTTTCCTGCTTTTCCTTTATTCCAATATTGTTATTCTGGTGACCAAATTTCAATGAATTCAGGGTTAAATATTGTATCACTTGCTATTGAATACCTGAATGGTCTATTTGTTGAACCGTTAAGCCTCAATTCAATTCAAAAATGGAAATCAAATCAAAATTTGCCTGCTTTTGACGGCAAACATCACACCAAAAACCAGCGATTAATAAACTAATTTCATTTAGCTTCCAGCATCGAAAAATGTTCAATGGAAAGAAAATCTGTAAAATCTTTTGCAGCGATTCGATAATCAATTGAAAATGTATTTTCAGTATTTGAGATCGAAGGCAAAAAAAGATGGAAAATTAGTTTCAAAATTTGAGCGAATCTAGAAAAGCAAAAATTCGAGTAAGTCGAAGAAACAAACTTCTCAAAGCTCAGGCTGTGAGATGAACAACTGTAATTATTGGTCTCGATTAGTCGACATCAGAACAATTGAACCTTGAATCAACTTAATTATTGTAATTAACTGAGTGTTGAACAAGTTGTGTCCATAAGCGCATTATCATGATCATTATAATTATCAGTGTAACAGGAAAAGCATTATAACAGAATCTTTACAAAGAAAATTGAGAACACCAGAATTCATGAAACAGAAATCAATATGAAAAATCGATAAATGGCAACTTGAAAGATCCAATATTAATATTGGTTATTTTTACATTTGAATAATCTCTTCATGTAAATCAAACCGAAAAATGTTGAAAAGTAATTTATGATTTGAAAACGTTCAAAATTGAATGAAACTCGAATTGAGGCGAAACTTGGAAAAACTGAGTTTTGATCAATTTATCTCAATTTGAATTATCAAATAACAAAAAATTGGAGAAACGTAAGAATAAAAGTTATGACAATTTCAATGATAACATCGCAATAACAATTATTGTAATGAGAACATTTCCATGTAATAAAAGATGAATTTTTGTTCGTTTTTTTCGAGATTGCAATTTCTTCTCATTGTAATCAATATTGTACCTTCAACTGGAAGCTTTGTTGGATAAATTATCCTTTAAGGTGTTACATTGATTCAGACAATATCATTACAATTATGATTAACATTACCATCAACTTGATGTTTTTCTTGTTATTAATAGACTTTTCCTTAGACATAAAGATGTTATTGAAGTAACTGAGAAAAATATTTACAAGTTGCAGTTAACAAGTTATGATGGAGAATGGTGAATGATAGAGAAAAATGAATTGTTGAAATGAGTCCAATTATCATGGGCGAAAAGTACATCAATGGTAAAGGTCTTTACACTTGGAAGGAATCAATAATGTTATATTTATGATAACATGTTTTACTCCCAGTCTATCATGATGATACTAACGAGCTAATTGGAGGTAACCAACCAACCAGCTTTTACAAGAAATGATAGCCTTAAAAGCCTGAATAAGAAGAAGAATGAGAAAAAAGGAGAAAAAAACTTCTTTTATATTCTTTATCTATCTAATTATCTGATGACTTTTCACTAGCAATTGTTTATATATCTGAGTTGCAAGTGGCAGATGGAAGAGCATCTTGAAAAGTGAAACGATTCTTTCATTTGGACAAATGTTTCAACTTGTAATTGATCGAGAAACATGGAAAAGGAAATTGAATTGAATTGATAACTTGTTATCAAAGGTACTGTCCAATCGTCAGCCCAAAAAGGTTTTAATAAAGTCTTTTGTTCGCATTGATTACTTTATGTTGGAAAAGAAGCAGTTTTGTTTGATTGGAAAGTTGACGATCAAGTGATTAACTTTTAGTATTGCAAATGAAAATGCATAGTCAACTCAAACTTAATTTAGTGAAGCTGTTCAACCACAAGCGTCATTCCATGAACTATGGAATAACCTAAACCTCAACCTAAACAGTAAAGGACTATGAGATGAAAGGCAAACAGCAAGAGTTGACATTGACCGTTGATTAACTTGTAATCAAATTCAACAGCTAACATGCAAAATTGATCGAACGATTGATTGTCAAAGTTTCTTTGTAAATGGTCCAGTCAGTGTGAGCTGCTTTTCTCTTGGCAATGTCTATCATTGAAAAGGGTTAAATTGAGCGAGAACTTTTTCTCACCAAAATTCTAAATTGATTCAAAGCATGATTTATTGAACCGCACTGAACCACATCTGGTTATTTTGCTATTACAAGTTTAAGTTGATCAACATTGAGCACTGATTCAAATTATTTTGATTTTGATATCGATAAGTTTCTAACTTGACAGGATTAAACGGACTTTTCATCCCAAATGAAGAACATATGAACTTATAATATTTTAATTTCATGACATTTTCCAAGCAGTATTTTGAACCAGGAAGGAAATGTTTGAACCAATTTGTAACTTGACATTCACATTTACAAATAAAGGTGAAACTTTGAAATTGATAAATTTTCTGATGAAACATTTTCTTCCGTCTCAGCAAACTTTCTCAATTGAACAATTTCAATTTCAGCCTTTTCCTTTTCGTCGTTTTGAGCAACTTTATTTTAAATAAACACCCAAGGCAAGTAGTCTGATAACATGGAAATGCAATGGAAATTCATTCCCAGAGAAAATGCAAAAATATTTAATATTCTGTTTATCTTTACAGTTTTACAGCTACAACTCGAGATTTTCAGTAATTTAAAGGTTAACATCACAAATCATGTTTATTTACAAGAATAAATGCTCTGTTGATACTTGAAATTATTCATTTTCTCTGATAATCTTAATTTTCTCTCTTTCCATTTTAAATAATAAATACTTTTGCATTCATGAGTCTATCTGAAAGGGAATGCAAAAGATCAAGACTAACGTAATCATATTAAAGAAAAATGAAAAGCAAAGAAAAGCGAAAAAGTGTTTCGAAAAAAAAGGATTTTTCGAAAAAAAGGAAAGAAAAGTTTCTTTTACCTTTAAGCATTAATAATGTAAACTGATAGTTGAGCAAACAAAATAATCGTAAACAAAATTTATTGAACAATTGAAAGCGTAATATGCAAAAAATGATATCAAATAGTATTGTTATTAGGATTTGGAATTTTGAATTTCCATTTGGATTTTTCATTTTCCATTTCTCATTGAATGGGTTAACTGATGGTATCGCATTTTTGGGTAAAAATCAGTTTTCTCAATGAATTGCGAAAAGATGAAAAAAGGGAAAGAAAAGGTAAAAGTTATTGTTGCTTGGAATTGATCCGAGTTTCCCTGTTATTGTAAATTCTTTGAAAGCTTTTCGTGCTCGTTATTTTGTCTTGCGTCAAGGTATTTAAATAATTTCGAGTTTTGCATTTTGATGAAAATTGAATTGGAAAATGTTGCCTTTTGGTTTATCATTCAATATTTGTATTTGGATTGGGATTTAAAGCTGTAAACTGATATTCAAAGCTGCTCAATTGCTTTTATTGCAATGACTTTGTCACAATCATTTCGATATACTTTAGGAGGAAAGAAATTTAAAACGAAATTGCGAAAAGAAATAAAAAGTCAAATCTCAAAATCGGATTAACTTTTTACACTCGAAGCGACTGTTTGCAGAAATGCATTATTACTGTTGCCTTCACTTGAATAACTTTGCACAAAAGATTACATGTCGATGAATTTATGCATCAAATTTACGTTTAATTATTCTCATTGGCATTGCTTTGGAAAAATTTTCATCGATCGAAAACAAAATTTTCTAAATTCAAAGAATTTTGAATCGATTAAAAGTTCCATTGAATGTCCATTCGAACACGATTTTGATTAATTTTCCTTCTTGAAACCAATTGAACTTGTAACTTGATTTTTTTTGTTTTTCAGTCGAAAAAGAAATTCCATGTTGAACATTTCAATGTTACTCTTTTTGATAAATGTTTGAATAGAAACATGGAAAGATTGAAATATTGAAATAAAACAGATAAATTGAATTTTCCATTTTCTGTTCTTGTTCAATTGTTGTTTTATGCATATTATTGTTTTGCAATTGTAACACCAAAAACGGAATAATTAAATGTTGAACAAAAAAATTGAACAATCAATTGAACAGGGAAACAACTTTTACTGAAAACCATTATGAATAAACCAAGCGTATAACCAGACAGTCTATGAACCTTTTTAGCATCAAAATGTTGGCAACTAAAGCAGAAGAAGAAGAAGAAGCACAAAAAGAGGAAATTTTTCACTCTTCAGGTTTAGCTGAACAATATTCTGTCCTGGATTCATTCATTTTGTTAATACTTTGCTCTTTCAATGTGCTCCTCTGTATCCATCTATTTATCAAGCAACCATGAAATTGAATAACAATAATGAAACTTTCAGAATATCATGTAAAAGAAGCAACAAAAGAGATGAAAAATGAATAATATAATCAAAGTCATCTCGGAAACTGTAAATTGACCAACCAAATTACCTTCAAAATTGCCCAAAAGTTGGTCAATAATCGTTTAATCACAATTGTTTCTGTAAACAGCAATTATTCAACTCTTGTAATCATTAATGAAACTTCTGATTGTATCAACTTTTTCGACTTTTTCGAAATTCGATTTTTAAAAGTTGATTGTTTTCCATCTTGAGCTGTATTTCTCGATTTCCCTCAAGTTTGAGCTTCGAATTTCGGATTCACTTTTCGATTCTTGTTTTCTCGATACTTTCAATATTGTCAACTTTTGATTTTACACTATTTATCATGGTTCAGTGAATTTCCTTTCCTGCATCAGCAGAAAAGTGGTTCAATAATGGTGACTGTAATAAGCTGAAAGAATCTTTTTTTTTTCTTCATTTTATCGATCAAACTTTTCAACCTTTTTCAAGATAATTTAATAGAAGCGACAAATGTTGATATTCAATATTGATATTGAGTTTCAATTTTCCATGAATCATGTTTTCTGTTCTCTTCATTATGCAAGTTTTGAAATTTTTGGAAATTAGTTTTGATGAGCTTTCAAGATTATCGAAAGAATTTCTTGTTCGTTGATCAAACTTGCTTTATTAATGACTTTCATGATTCAACTTCAATTATATTCTCATGAATCAAAGATTGTAAACTATTTTTAATGTTGCTTTTTTCCAATTTTCACTTTGCAATCGGAAATTGGATTCATTTGATTTACAGAATTTAATGAAGAAAAAAATGTTGAATTAAACACTTTTTCACAGTAAATTAACTTGGAGTAAAATTTATCACATTTTCTTTCATGATCCAACTCGACTAATTTGATTGACTTTGCATGAACGAGTTTGATTCGAATTTGATTGTTTATCGATATTCAATTAAATCCAAAGAGATTCTCGATTCTCTTTAAAGACGTGTTTTTACGAGGAGAAATGTAATGATTATCATCTCAATTGGAAAAAAAGAAAAGGAAGAAAAAAGTGTTTCAAGTCAAGTGAAACTGTCAATGATGAAAGATGAGGTCAGAATCGTAATGAAGAGAATCAAGAAAAAGGTAAAAGTCGATTGATGCGATTCAATTAGCAGATGAAGAGGTTACAAGATGAATCAAGTTGGACAATAATTAACACAAGTTTTCTGAATGTTCAGTGAATACAAATGACAAGACATAAAGAGCAATGAAACTCTTCGATCAACAAAGCAAATGAATCACATGAAAGAATATCATTTCAATTCGTTTTCGAAAATTTTCTCCAAAATTCTTGTTCTACTTTCAAATTTCCATTCCAACCTTTTCCTAACGAATTTCACAAAATTTTCAATTCGAATAAAAAACTCCAAAAAATTGATCGAACTCAATTTTTCTTCTCACAATTATTCCAATTCTTAACTTGCACTCGATGTTGAAGTGAATTAAATTTGCTAATAAAAAGAATTTCATTTCGAACATTTTTTGTTCAGAAAATGACATTAAATAGCAAAGATTAAAATCATGAAGAGAACGAAAAAAAAAACAAATTCTCACCTTTAGTGTTAATGAACATTTATTTAAACATTTTCATTCCACCTTTTCATCATTAACATTTTATCGACTAATTTAATCGGCAGAAAAAATTCACTGAATATCATTACCATGAATTGAACTCTTTTTTTTCAACTTTTTTTGTCAACTCAGTTATTCAAATTCTTGTTTCCTTTATCATTATCATTACCATTATGACTGTTATTATTGTTTCACTGGGAGTGATAAGAGTAAAAATGTTTGATAGAGAAAATTATTTTCTCTCATTTCCAACAGCAGAGTGAAAAAAATAGTGAATCTGGAAAAGAAGAAAAAAATTGAAAATTAAACTGTAACCATAAAATTTACTTTAATTACACAGATGATTACAAAGGCAATTACTTTTAATCATTATTAAACATTGGAATTGAACCTTTTTTCATGAGAAGAAAGAAAAGGTTGAAAAGTTGAGGAAAAAAGTTCAACTGCAAAGACAAATGTGTTTCTTCGAGAAAAGACTTTTTCTCGTTTTATATCATCTAATTGTAATTATTTAGTTAACTCTAGTTTTGTGTCAATGTTGAACCATAAATCAAGGCAACTGTTAAATTGATGTTGCACTTTGGGAGTTTCAGGCAAGTTTAGTAGTTGAGTGAAACGATTCAGAAGCTGACACTCTTTGAACACATTTTTTACCCAATGAACATAAAAATTTTTTTGAGTAACCGTTTAATTCATATTTACTCAAAAATTTTCGGAAATTTTTGTGGAATCTTTTTTTACTTCTTTTTTATCATTTAAAACAAATAATTCACATAATTGTGAATCATACAAATTTTTAGTAAATTTTGGTTAAAAAACTACTTACAAATCATAAATTATGATTCAGGCTGGCTGAAATCAAATCTTTGAAATGAAGATTTAAGAAAACAAAAAGATGTTACAAAAATGAAAAAACAAGACCTTTGACAAAGTGAGTTTAAGTTGAGAATCACCGTATTTCAAATAAGAATCTTTTATTCAAGAATCAAAAATTCGAGATTTGCGCTCTTAATCATGTGGAAAGTTTATCTGAATAGAAAAGCTAGAATCATAGAGAATTGCAGCAGAATCAAACAATGGAGATTCATCAAAACTTAACCACTTGCAATTTAATTCAGAACTTTAATTATTGTAGACTTTATTGATAGCTACATTAATCTTAGTTCTCTCTTTGTAGCCGAGTGGTTTAGAGGACAGTACAGTGCCATGTAGGTCCTGGGTTCAAAACCCGATAAACTCAGGTAAATTTAATGTTAATGACGTCACTACATCTTTGATGATTCTTGATCTTAAGAATCTCAAATGTGGAATCTTAAATTTTTAATACGACTTGTGAGTCGTACAATTCTCTAGAATCACAGGAAAAAACTTAATATAAATTGAATCGAATTTTACTCAAAAAGTAGTGTTTACTCAAATAAGAGTAAATTGTCCACTACGGAACGTTTTTCGACTCTTTTTTGAGTAAACAGTGTTCATTGGGTACTTAATCAAATTCTTACGCCTATCTTAACCTGGAAATAATGAAAAGTGCGAATGTGAGACTCGAGCAACTCTGTTTTACACTCGATCTAACTTTTTCTTCCTTTTACCTCATTATCTTCATTTTTTACCCTCAAAAATGTTCTCATTAATTAACTAATTTTTTGCTTCTCCAAACTCAATGCTTGAAGCTTCAACTGATAACAATTGAATCTAATGACATTGATGCTTCAACATGGAACCAAGATTAGTCTTTTTTTCGCTTTTCAATATTTTCCTGAAACTTCTTTTTTTTCTCTTCCTTTCTGTTTTGCTGTTCAACTTGTGCTTTTTTCCTTCTAAAGCACATGATTATAACCATGTTAATGAATTTACCAATGATGACAATTATTCCTTCTTTTTGTGCCTTGAAAACAATGAGTTTATCTGAATTTAAATCAAACAATTCTGTTTGTTTTTGTGAATGGAAAATGACTTTTCTTGGAGTTTTGCTTTTCTTTTCTAATGGAAACAATTGATTCGTCTTTTGAAGGGAAATTATGAAAATTATTTCTTCTTTCGTTAATTTTTACCATTGAGTGAAACTGTGATGAATGGAAGGTTCAACTGGAAGATCATCAAGAGAGTTTTGATAATCGTAAAAAAAGTAATTCATGAGAAAATGTTGAGCAAGATTAGATGATAATGATGACAATAATGATCAGAGTTGGTATGGAAAAAAAGAGTTTAAGGAAAGGGAGAAAAAGAGTGTTTCAGTAAACAGGAAATGTTGCAGAAAAGTTGTTCACAAAAGGGATTTAGTTCTGAAGAGAATTCAGATGATAATGATGTTTCCATAGGAAACTTGGTTAAGGCTCATCAAGAGAGATACAGAATGAGAGAAAAGAAAAAAAGATTGACCCAAGTTTTCCTGAAACTCTCTTTTCTCAGTGAGAAACTTGCAAGAAATTTAGACTTTTCGCTATCATAATCATTAACATTCCCTGTTGAAATAAAATGAACCAATATGATGACATTTTCACCATTTCAGTTTCCCTGTTTGATTGCCAACTAATCTTTTAAATCTTTCCGTTCTCACCTTTCTATTGACCATAAAAGTCTATCACTTTAATACCTGTTCAAAGGAAAAGCTGTTTTAAATGTTATTCAATTTTCAAGATAAAATCTCGTCTAGTCATTCGGGTCAAAATAAAAGCTGATAACAAATCTTGTTCATCTACTTGTTACAATGATAATGCAAAATAAACTGATGAGCCAACCATGAGTCTAGTCAGTTTAACCTATCAATCTAACCTGCGAGGAAAAATTATGTTACAAATCGTTATTCGTCGTTTATTTACTCAATAGTTGATCTGAATTTTCAAAGTCGAGCTCTTTTTGAAAGTCAGACTCGAAGCAGCCTCTAGAACTGAATGAAAGATTTAGGGCATCGAATTTTCCATAGACTTACAATACGAAATATGCAAAGAAAGCAAAATTTTTATGCGAATCACAATAAAAATTACTTGAAGCTTGAACCGATTTTGCAAATAAATGAAAAAGGCAATGAAATTGAAGTTTTCAATATTCATTCAGCTTGACTGTTGTCAATTTTACTGCTTGTTACTCTTAACATTGTTATCATGTTATAACATTGTTGCTGTTAAATGATGCAAAAATGTCATTTTGTTTTTTGTCACAATTTTTTTTCTGCTGACCCATTGTGAACAATGACAGATAAATCATGTAACCAACCTGAACTTTTTTCACTGCCAAATCATCATAATTGCATTTTGCAAAATTGTACTTTTATCGGCACACAAGCTATCAATTTACAAGATGATAAAACTCACATCTTAATGATATTTTTGGTGGTAAAATACAACAAACTATTGATCAAAATAAAGCGAGAAAACATGAAGGCGAAAGAAGTGAAATTGGTGTCAATGAAACTCTTCAGAGCAACATTTCGATATTTTCTGTTGCCTGTAATATTGTTATCATTTGTAAACAAATGGAAAGACAAGTTAATGTAACAATGCTCAAGGTGCAAGAGAGTAAAAGTGAGGGCAAAAAATGTCGCCTGTGGGTGGCAAATGAGAATAGAGATGGAAAGAGAAGAAAAAAGTTTACAAAAGTTGAAAGGAAAAACTTAGTCAAATGTATTATTAACTTGTAACTGGGAGTGAAGAATCTCATGAGATTTAGTAACGAGTAAAGATATCCAATGATGAATGATGAGCAAGAAGAGGAGTGAGTAAAGTGAGACCAAGAAAACAGTAAAAAGATAAATGGTAATGTTGAGAATGAGATGAAGAATGAAAAAAGTTCATGTTTCGAGTAAAAAGTAGGGGAAAAGACGAGTTTACTCTTCTGTTGTTGCAACAAAAAAATACATTTGAACTCGAAAATGAAAAGTTCAAGGGTAAACTGCTATTAATATTCAAACTCATTATCTATTTACCTTTTTTTTCGAACTTTCATCTTTTCCTTTTCACTCATCAGGGTTGCTCTGGAAGAACAAAAAAGTCTGCCTTTTGTCTCAACACCTTTCATTAATCAGCTTTAATCATCATCATCATCATTCTGATCGTCACTCGCCAACTTTAATTTCAAAAGTTTTCCAATTTAAACTTCTTTTCTCTATCTTTAGGCATCTTTATTCAACTTCATATTTCAACTTTTTTTTCCAGAAACTTTGAATTCTAAATTCCATCACTTTTTTTCCGAGTCCCAAAAAAATGGGTTAAGAATCGAATCAACCTTTTGACAAGAAAAATGAACTTTTCACTTTTCACTTTTTTCCTTTGGATCAGCTTCTTTCAAGGATGAAACTTGAATATAAAGGTTTGCTGCTTGACTCGAAGTACAAGTAAAGACTTCATTTTGACCAGTAAAGAACACGGAATTTTGAAACTTCATTGAAATTTTCAACTTTTCTTGAAATGTTGAAGAAAAGGTAAAATTGTTTCGTCAAGAGTAATTCAAGAATCAAGTGGCTTTTAAATGAAGTCATATTGTTACTGACCAGATGAACAACTCGAGTTATCTGATGTTGGCAGTTTTCTGGTCAAATTTGGTTCCTTTTATTGAAAAGTAAAATGGTGAATTTGGGTGAAATGAAAAGAAATTTCAAGTTGAAAATTGATTCTCAGTTGTGATTGGAATATTGAATGACCATGAATGGTGGACACAGAACCTTGAATTTGCTCTTTTTTCACCTTCAATGGGTTCAATATTTGAATTTGTCTTTTCTTTATTCACTTCTTGTTCTATTCCTTGGGATAATCAGATGAATTTGTAATATTCAAGTGTGAATGGAAAAAAGTGTTTTTCCCATTTTTCTGATTAACTATTTACTTTATTCTCACAATTGTCAGCATTTCTTGTTTGATTCCAGAAAAGTACTGAAACTTGTGAATTACATTGAATCATTTTGTTGGTGAAAACAAGGTGAGACTCTGAGTGAGATAACAACATGATATTGATTGGTTAAACATGTTTGAAAATTGTTTTTTTGACCTTTTCTGTGTAAAGACAATAATTGATTCTGGCTCAATTTGGTACAATCTTGAGCTTCATTACAAGAAACTTGAGGAAAGTGAATAAACTTGTGAGACAATTATGTCAACAATCATGAGTTTGTTGTTACCTTTAAGCAGATCATTTTGTCTTCTTGTTCATCATCCATTGTTGTCACTCTTTTTTGTCTCAATCTTGACATATTCATTATTCTCTTCAAACAAGTTCGAGTTTCCTCCGGTTCTTTCATTAGCTTCCATTCTAATCACAGTTCAATTCATCTTTTCTCTTCTCAGTTTTGCATCTTTCAATTGACTAAAGAATTGATCGAAGCAAAATTTTCAACAAAAAAGTCATTTCCACATTTACTTGTAAGCCAGACCAGCAATGTGACTAGACGGTTAGACTTGAGCCAGTTCAAACCAATCAAGTTGAACGGTTAACAGTCAATCGATCAACCCATTGACATTGCTACCCACAACTGTGAATCGGTTGAAGCTGTTTATGTTCATGTTTGTCAACAGCTAATCGGTTCAATCCGAAAAGCTTTTGCTTTTGGTTGCAAAAAAGTTTCTTTGCTCATTCCAATGTTTGATTCCTTAAAATGTTTCGTGTCTTTGCATGAAAAAATGATGTGATTTATCGCATCAAAAATTAGCGCATTTGCTCTCGTGAATGTTTGGACTGATTTTTGTGCTTTTATCATTTGGAGTTTTTTTTGTGTTTTGAAGTTTGGATGAGAGAAAAGCCAAGAGAGTTCACTTAATCAGTAGTCAAGAACTGCAGCTGAAACCATGAGAGAGGATGTTCGTTTTAATAGAATTTCAATTAAGAAAAGAAAAGAACTTTTTAAACCCTTTTCTTTGTCATTATTTTCTTTGAAACTTTTTGTTGAACACATATTTGTGTAAAGCAAACTCTGAAGACAAATGCAAAAGCATAGACCAAAGGCATACGAAATTGCATGAATCTGATTTTTGCTATTCTCTAAATTCTGTTACTTGATAACAATTTTATTCCACAATTTTTTGGCTCATTTTAGATTCTTCTTTTATGCTTATTTTAAAGCCAACATTTGTGTTGCATTTTTGCTTTTCTTTCTTCATGGTTTAATTTTGTACCTTTTCATTGAAGAGGAAAGCAAATTTGTTCAATTAGTTGAAACCGTTTTGCTTGAAGGGATGAACCATCAAATCTGACTGCAAGAATTTTTGTATACAAACTTAGGAAAAGGAAACACATAAAACCTGGAAAAATATTATTGCAAAGTAAAGCAAAAAGAGATGAAAATTCACAAGAGAAATGCAAACTCATATTGCATACAATTGCAAGCATTTCAAGACAAAAGTTGAAGTTGAAGGAAAAGAATGGTGAAAAAGTAAAGAAACATTTAGAGGTTGATCAAGATGATGTATTATGGTGGAAGAGTGCAAATTCATATTTTAATGTTGAGCAAAAGTAATAATGGAATGAAATGTAAATCCAGAGATTCAATGATCCATCAGTTGGAATCGCAAACGAATGAGAAGAGTTTCATTTCCAACTTTACTTGATTCACCAATTTGATTGACTTTTCGCTTCTATTTTTGTTAACCAAATTTTCATTTCTCATCTTCATCTTCCCATCTTGCCAGAGTAAAGAAGTTTTCAGAAAACTTTTCACTTCGCTTTAGGCAGTTTCTTGCATCAACTTTGACCACATTATTAGGTATTTCAATTGCATGATATTTCAAAATGAAAAGCATTTAAATTCACTGAGAGTAAAACGTATCAATGGAATAAATAAACTTCCATTGTTTTCCATCATTTACCCTGACTCATGATAATAATTTATTCAGGTTGAAGGTGAACAAATTGAGCAAAATGTTTCTCCAAACACTTGAAGCATCATGGAATAAACTGAGTAGAGAAAACAGTTTAAATTGTAAATCAAGATTGACTTGTCAACTCATTCAGCTTCATCATTGCTTCGATTGAAAGACTTTTGGAAAATCTTTTTTTCCTAATTTTCTATTTTTAGTTATTCGTTTGAAATTTCTTCTTCCAATGGAATATGAATAATTTGTAAAGCAAAATATCGACTCGTGTGGCCTCATCATGGTGATGATCGATTCTTGAATGATTGATAGCGATGACCATCTCATGTGACTACGATTAATTCATCATTTATCAAACATTATCTTGCTCATTATTCATCATTATTCAGATTGTCCGGATAAACTAATTGAAAGGAATCATGAAAGTGAAAAGAAAGTAATTCTGAATTGTATTGCTTAGTATTAGTTGCGGAGTATCAGCGTTTTCATGTTGATTGTTATTGATGGTAATTTGTGAACATTGAAGTTCCAAGAAAAGCTGAAATTATTTGGCTTTGATTGAAAACTTGAAAAAAGTCTTTACAAAACTAAATTATAAGACTTTTTATAAAGAGATTTATTGATTTCAATGTTTCATTCAGAACAGGAAAAGTAATTCGCCCAATTTTACAATTTCAATTGTTAAGATGTCACAGCTCAACTAATCCTCATCAGTTGAGCAGCTTTTATTTCATGGGAAATGGCGAAATAGGCTTCTATTCAATTTGATATACATTTACTCATATTTCAAATAGCAATCTTGGATTATCAAACTGTAACTTGTACTATTTGTTGTTGAAGTTTTGGTGAAGAAAGCAAAATTCAAGAGAAAATATTTTTATCGAAAAATAATCAATTTTCATTCTAAACTCGAAAAATTTCAAAATGCATTCATGTTTATTGGTAAAGTGAGAAAACATTTGTTTTCTTAGTAAATGTAAATCATCAGTCATTTCCAATGAGCCGAGTAAATGTATTCACCTTCACCTAACAAACAGCATCAACTGCAGTCAGTTAATGTAAGCAATAGGCTGGTTCACGTGAAAATGTAAATTTACTTTCAAGTGACTTCCATTTGCTTTTCAATTTTTCTTGTCTTTTCCTTTTTCCGTTCAGCACCTTTCTTGCAAACATTACCATATTGCTTAGCATGTTGTGATGAGACAAAGAAAGAGAGAGAACAAAAAGTGAAGAAAAATAGAAAATGAAAACTTTTTTGACCAATTTATGCGACTCGTTAGGCTGTTACTGGGATAATTTTTATGCAGCTTCTGTACATCTCTTCGGATCAAAAGTTTGATCACTTGAAGCTTCCTCCAGTAGTTAACTACTTGTTTGCCTGCATTAGCATTTCAATGGTTCGGCTCATCAATCTCATTTTGTGAATAATTTAGATTACTTTGTTGGCTTGTTGGTCCATAGACTCAAGTGACGAAAAGCAGACTATTTTAGGGTCGCTTTTGTTTTGCTCTTTGGCTCAGTTGAACTTTTCAGTTTGCATTTTACGAGAAATGACTTCCATGAATTCTGTGAAAGTTGATTGCAAGTCTTTGAAATTCAACTCGACAACCTATTAGGAAAGTGATTATTGTAATTTTTCATGATCATTGAACCAATTTATCTGAGAAGGCAATCAAAATTTCAACTTGAATCATTGTCATTACTAACTGGATTGTGAGTTGAACTGAAAGTTTCTGCTTTTATCGTATATTTAGGATAAAGTGTGAGATTTAATTGACATTAATGTAACCAACAAGTCGACAAAGAAGCTGCAAAAGCTGTCATTCAATTATTTGAACATGTTTAAAATCACTTTTTAATCATTCATCAAACTGTTATTTTTACACTGATTCCTCAGTGACATTGATATTGTTCAATTATTTGAAACATTTTCCATTGACAGTCTAAACGGATAACTCAAATCTCATCTGCAATGCCATTTCCTATTTCCCATTATTTCTTCTCTTTTCTCTTTTATCATCTTAAACTGTTCATTTTCCCTGAATAATTGTCACCTTTTCCATTCTCTATTTTTTCCTTTTACTTTCTGTTTCATGATCATTTCAAAAGTTTGCAAAATAATCGCAAAAAGCAAAAAAAGAAAACTTCTTTACTTTTTGTTCATTTAATGTCACACAACAGTTTATTTATATCAAAACTGTATAAACCAACAAAACCCAATTTCCTGAATTGATTTGGTGAAAATGAAAAACCGGAAATCAATTTCTTCCTTTCATTCAGCAACATGCCAAGCCAAGGTGAGAAGAGGAAAACTTGTCAACTTGAAGTTTAATCTGAATGAGACTCATATTACAGGTGAATCGTGTTGACCAATAGATGAAACTAGAAAATATGAAAAAGAAATTTTCTTTTCTCTTTCACGCCTTCAGTCAAACAAGATGAAAGCAAATACATGGAAACACGATTATTGTTTCCAGCAAAAGATCATCTCATGTTCACCAAAAGTTCTAAAAGTGAAGCTCAATCGAAACTTCTCTTATTATCAAAATGATAATCTTTATTAATTCAAAACTCGAAGCAACTTGAAATTCTGATTGGAATTGAACAAAAATTGAACTTTTTTTCTGTTGCTTTCCAAATGATAATCCTTTCATGATATCATCTTTCCGGAGACTTATTTATCATTAATCTAAATGGATGTGGAAGAAGGAAAACAGGGAATGACGAATATCTTCTTTAATGATGTTATTGTTATTGACCAACATTATTGGCCAAAACTAATGTTACCCTGAATAAGGATGATAATAATGATAAACTTGTAAAGAAGACCAAATAATCGGAACGATCCAAATGAACGGAATCAAGGGATTTGATGAAAGTTATATTTAATGGAAATTGGTTCGAGATGGAAAAGATAACATTTTCAGTTTATCAGTTTATCAACATTTGACTTTTGTCTTCATGTCTCAACAATAGAATCGAATTAAAAATTTTCATTAATTTCGAAAATTTTCTCATCATTTTCCTCACTTTTCAAGTCACATTTTGTCTTAAGTGATGAATGATCGAAAAATGGTTGTCGAGCTGAATGAAATTTCGAGTGAAATTCTGATTGAAGAATGGAAAAGATGATGAAAAGTGGTGAACAAAAGTGGAGGGAATACCTTTACCATGGCCATTATCATCATCATTTTCTTTTCGTTTTTTGTTCTTTATTTTTATACACAAATCCATTTCTTGTCAACTCAATGAAAATGGAATCACGTACAGTTTTTCTTTGGGTGGAAAAGGCAGAATCTAATAATCATCCTTCATCCACTTTCTTTATGTGCATATCTATGGGAATGGGTATCGACTATCATGATGATGATCATCATCAGCATTATTCTTTATGCTTGTCCATTAGGTTTGGTAGCCGAAGAAGAAGAAGAAAATGAGAGAAAAAAAAGTAAAATAAAACTTGATATTCTCGCATTGAAACCAGTCAGGCAAAACTATTGAAGGATAAGGAGGGAAAGGATAATGGTGATGATGATGAGGATGAGAAGGATGATTAATAAGATGAAAAGTCTTTGTAGCAAGGTTTCATGGGATCACATATTAATCCAATTGCCTTTTACTTACCTACATAAAGTTAATTTTAACCATTTATTTTGGTTACAGCATTTGTAATGAACACTTTATAGAGTGATAAAAGTAAACCGAAAAATTATCACAAAAAATGATTCCATCTTTTCCTTACAATTTTTGACGAAAACGAAAAGAATGAACAAGATTTGGAAAATTTTGCTAAAATTTATAAATTCGATTTCGGAGTTTTAGTCCAAATTTTCAAAATAAAACTTGCTTTAGATTTTGTAAGATGATGAAAACGGAAAATTTTAAAGAAAAATTTTTCGATACTAAAGGGAAATTTTGGAGTTTCGACCAAGTCTTCAAGCTTGGTTGACTCTTAGTTTGATTTTTTCGTCTTTTCGTTTTTCGCTAGTTTCTTGCATTTTTCATTTTTTCATGAATTCATTTTTCTTCATTCATCTTCATTCATCAAAATCTGTTTTCTTTTATTTATGATAAATTTTCTATTCTCTTTTTTTCATCAATAGTTTTACGTGAAGAATTCAAAACTGTGCCCAAAAGTCAGGCGATTGTCTCGGGAGATAAAGTTACCCTTGACTGTGTTCCACCTCGAGGTTATCCTGAACCCAAAGTGTACTGGGCCAAAGATGGAAGGCCAATAAGTCTACCAACAAATAGGATTAAACTTGTTCCCGGTGGGAGTTTGCGAATCAACGATGTTAGGCCAAATGATGCAGGTCGTTATACTTGTATAGCTGAGAACACAATTGGAACCAAGGAATCACCTCCAGCAATCCTGGAAGTTTCAGGTAATTGTCGATGAAAAGAGTAAAGGAAAAGTATAGCAAAAATATGAATAGAAACACTAAATTTACGAGTTTTACTCAAAGTAAATTTTTAAATGTTTACTGTTGGTTAACTAATCAAATTATAGAGATTCAATTGAATAAACAAAGTTCAATATAATACTTGATCAAACAAGCTGACAATTTAATTATCAGATTCATGTTGCTATCAATCCTTTTCAGTTTCTTTTTGACTTTGAGCGAAAACAGTTTTACCATTAATCATGATAATCATGAAACTAACAACGAACATTGAACAATTTGAAAATCTAATTTTTTTATTTCTTTTTGTCTTCCCAATGAAACCATTCATTGACACGACTGACAATGGTTACAATGAATTATGCAAATCCAGTGAAACCTTATTTCATCCGAAATCCTGAGAATGTTTCAGCTCTTTCTGGTGAAACAATTGAATTCTCATGCAAAGTGGGCGGTGAACCTGCACCTTACATTACATGGACCAAAAAGGACGGCAAAATCGCCATTGGAAGGTAAAATTTATTTTCTCATTTAAAGATGAAAGTCAATTTAAAGTGAATATAAATGAACGGGAAAACGCAATGAAATGAAAAGACAAAATGTTTGAATAAAACTGTTATTTTACCTTGGAAAAGAAGAAAAGAGGAAAAAATGAAAGTAACAAGGGAAATAAACTTAACTGGCTTCTGGTGTGATTTTCAATTGATTGACAGTTGAGAAATGAAGAAATGTTGAGAAGAAGAAGAAAAAAGTTGACTTCTATCATCAACTTTGAGGTTTTCCATCTTTCCTTATCTTCTTGTTGTCTATTTACTTCATCCATTCACATCCCGAGTCTCATCATTAGGTTGCTTCCAACGAGTGAGAAGTTTACATTTGACACTTGATTTTGTTTCCTTTCTTTCACTCAAAGAACACAAATAATGACGAATCGATGTTAAGGTCACTTTTCATTTCTTGATTGGCTTCATCTTGTTCCATCATCTTTTACTCGATAATCAAACTTTACATATTTTTCATTCTCTTGTTTTCCCTCTTTACTGTCAAACATTATTTGTCCATCAATTTGTTGACAAGAAAGCATTTAAGTCTGGATTAGCACACAGATTCAATGTTGAACTAAACTGTTCAATATAAATATCAATATCAATATGCCAGTCTCTTGTAAACTCAATTTTCACTGTCACTGGATTCAAGTCAAGCAAAGTTTACCCAAAGTCAATTTGTCGTAACTTGTTAATCGCTCAAAAGTCACTATAACTTCATCAAATCAGTCGACAATTCAACTTGGTCAATCAATTTCTATTTGGGTTTCGCTATAAAAGTTAATTCTTGATGTTCTCGAGTTTTTACAAGATTACCGCTTGACAGATGAGTTTCACTTTCTAAAGCTTTGTCTTTCATTAGATTATTAGATTTCATTAGATCATTTTGAATCATTTGCATTCACTTCATCTTGACAATGAAAAAAGATCTTCCATGTAAATCAGTTTCTGAACATATAATTAAGATCGATGCCAACATGACCAAGTTGACCATTTAGCATTTACTCTGAAAACTCTCCATTAAAAGTTGTTTTGTTGAGGAAAATTTAGATTCAAGTTTGGAGAGATGCGAGTTGTATTTGAAGCTAATCAAAATCAAGCTGGAAAATTTACTTAATCGTTTCTTCTTTTCGAATATTTTTTCTCTTAATATTCTTTTCAGAATACAAATTAAGGAAGATAAAACGTTGAGAATAAGAGAAGTTAAACCTTCAGATAGTGGTGTTTATATTTGTGAAGCCGTTAATCAAGGAGGACACATATCATCATCAGCATCTCTATCAGTCGATTGTAAGTATTGATCATTTTTAAACTTATTGTACGAATATAATGAAATTATAAAATGTTAGTCGAAGTCGGAAATGCTTCAAGTTAGTTCAATCGATGAGGTTGAATGCAGCATCGAATCGAAGAAAAAAATTATCCAGAAATTCAGATCATAATATTATTTATTATTCGAAATGCAATATTACAAACTGAGAAATTATTTTACATTTTTTTCTAAAAAAACTCCAAGCAATAAGAAATTACGAAAATCAATGTTTCGATAAAAGATATGATTATTTGTTATCTAATACTGTTTGACATTAGCTACTTTAAGCTATAATAGCTTTAACCTTTGCCGAGTTGACACAAGTTAATGTTTGCTTGTTTAACAATCACTTTTTACCTTTTCTCTTGCCAGGTATACCAAGTGACTTTTTAATTCAAAATGTTGCAGACAAAGTGCCAACCCATTCACCTGAAAACCTTCGCCTTGCCGTACTCAATGAAACCTCTGCCAACCTAACCTGGTCAGCCTTGCCTGTTGATCAATGGAAAGGTGAACCCAGGGCTTACTTTATTCGCCTAATGTCAACAGACCATCGTTTCTGTTCACATTTCAACACAAGTCCATATCAAACTGACCTTATTCTTAACAATTTGATTTACGGTGAAACCTACGAGATATCTGTTGCTGCCTTAACTTCATCAGGTATTGGCTCACTAACCGAGCCCATTCCTCTTCACATGGTTACCAGTTACAGTTACAATTGGCAAACTGGTTCACCTTCATCATCATCCTCATCAACTCTATCCGAGTTGCTTCTCAAAGACACTACCTCTTTGACCTCAAACAGCCTAACAAAAGATCCAATCTTCATCTTTAGTGCTATCCTCGCTCTATTTATACTCTCATTTATAATACTTATTTTATTTGCTCGACGTCACATCAACTGGAACAAAGGAATGGGTGCCTACATAACTGTTCAGCTCAACAACAAATGCGACGACCTGGTCGACTCCAAGTACACCAAAGGCAATGGACCTCTAACAGGCCCAGGAGCCGGTGGAATATCAGCCTCTTCAATAGGTAATCCAGGTTATTGGTTGACTGATAAAAAACTGTCGACTTTCACAGCCTCATCATCATCATCATCACCACCAAAGGGTGCATCAAAAACACAATCAAAATATCATCACCAAGCAAACTCGGGTCCACCCGTGCCAGTCGGTCAAGACTATCTAACTGCCCATTCAGATGAAAGTGCGACATGTGAAAATGTAAATGAAGCCAGTAAACGTCATCTAACCGGTTCAATCAATGGTGTGCCAAGTGGTGAAGTTGAAAGTGAATTGGATGAAGTTGAAGATTGCATTGAATCAGATTATGCCGAAGTTGATGATCGAAGTTTAAAGACATTTGGTAAACGACTCTACTCTTCACCTTCAACCGAACCTTATGCAACAACTACTCTAATGAAATCGTTTCGTGGGTCAACCGAAAACACAAGTCTACTCGGTTGTCCTACCTCAAGTCAACCCAATGGCAAGTCGATGCATTCACTTGCCTCAAGTCGACCCGTAAAGGGTAATGTTGCGGGCAAAAAGTTGAACCTGTCTGCAGTCTCTTTAAACAGCAACCATTACCCACCGCATCATCATCGACTTTCAAGTGTCAATGGTAAAGGCAACAAACCATTGACCATGGAAGGTAAACTCAACTCGCAACAGCAAGCCCAATACCACAGTCAACATCAACATCTAAGGACAAACCAGTCCAACTCTTTTCACCATTCATCGCACCTTCTTTCATCCTCTTCTTCCTCATCAACTTCATCCTCTAATCAAAATATAACTTTAATCAACTGCCAAAATGGTGAGACACAGGCAACGGGTAAATCGCTTCTCACCAACTATTCAAATGGTAATCATTTAAATTATCATTCTCATCACAATCAACATCAATCACGTTCATCTTCACTTTCAACCAGTGACTTGATAATCAACTCTGCAAATGCCAATAGTCGTTCATCACCTTCAGCATCAGCATCAGCCTCACCCTCATCTTCATCCAATTGTTCATCAACAATCAATACCAATGGTATTAACAATCGTGATAACTCAAACTTGGTACCATCAAATGTAACTGTTCATTGTCAATATCATCCCATTGTTTTAGCCTCTTCTGGCTCTTATTTCGAGAAATATTTGTAAAGAATTTTCTTTTCGTTCTCTTTCAATGAACGAAACCAGAAAAAAAACATGATAGAACAAGCAGAAAGAAAAAAGAGTTTGATTGCTTTTGCAAAATTGATTGCAAGTGAATTTTACTAATTTGGATTCCATTAAAGTCCAAAATTGATTTATAAAATTGTAATATTTATAAAACGAAATTCAATAATAATGTTTTTTTCGCCGAAAAAAATTGCATTTTCATTTTTTCCTTCACTTTCATTTACTTTGATTCAACACTCGACTTTATCAGTTCATCATTTGTTTCTGGTTTTTTTGCTTCAATTGCATTTGTTTGCTAATCATTGATCAAATGCAAAAGCTTTTTTAATGAGATTGTTCAAGTGCCTTTTACAAGTGTCGAGTATCTAAACCAGTAATCCAATTCAGTGATAAATGTTAACCCTTTTATTGCCACGGATTACATTCAAGTAACATTTGACTATCTAGTGTAATTATCACTGATTTTGCTTTCAGATTATTTTGTTCACAAATGCTTGAGTTGAAGCAGAAGCACAAGTTTCAAGTTAATTTCAACCCTTTTCCTATTCATTCAGCTTCAATTATGACCAGTTCAATTACATTTATAACCAAACATTATCTCATGCTAATAAATGCAAATTAATTGACATTTCTCCTCACCAAAGGTTCGTGTAAAAATGATCATCTTGATCATCAAATGCACGATAAAAGGCAACCAAAATTAAACTATCATAACTAATCAGGTTCATCTCATTAGATTGGCCAGTACAAAGTACCAAGACTGGGCAGGAATTTTCTTATCCATTTCCTGATCATTTCCTTTTTAATCTCAACACCTGAAAGCGGAAATTAACATAACCAAAAGAACAGAAAAATTCAAAATTTAATTTCCATTTGCAAATTTTTTATGAATTTGATTTCCATCACCAGCGCCATCTAGTGTTGAAAAATATGCAACTCAAAATCGATTCAAAAAGGGCGCCATTCGACCTCGAGTAATTAAAGCGAGATCGAACTCTTGCGCGAAAAAAATCGAAATTAGTTCTGATAATTAAGAATTTAAATTAGCAGAAGCAAAAAATACTTCAAAACGATTCAAGTCAAGTTTCGGTTATAAAAGGCCGAACTTACCTTATAAGGATACAAAAGTCTTTCAATATTGGAAATGATGAAAACTAATGAGTTGAAAGCATTAAAATGAATCGATTTGACAAAAAGGTTGTGCTCGCCCAGACAGGGGCTCGAACCCTGGGCCGTTAGGTTAAAAGCCTAACGCTCTACCGACTGAGCTATCTGGGCTCCACATGAGGAAAATGCTTAACAGAAGATGAAATACATGGAGATAACTCGAGAAAAGTCAATGAATCCAGTTGAACCTAAATTGAGTTTTGCCATCTTTAATGGAAAACATTTCAATCGATTTGTTGGTGGAAAAATATAATTGAATTTTAATGTACAAATGAAGTTTACAATGAATCGCACTTTCAATTCTCATGACAACTTAATTATGATCATTTCTTTCATTTGTGTCTTGTTCAACAGCGTCAATCAGTCAACATAAGAACAGACCAGATGCAGTTGACAATGTTTGCCAATTGAAGAAGAAGAAGGAATAAGAATTGCAAAGACAGAGAAATAAAGTTATCTAGTTTTCCATGATAGAGTTGCCAATCCAAGTTGATTGTTGAGAAGATGAAAAGCTTTTCCAAAAACCATGAGTTTAATTATTTTGCATGATGAAACTTATGCAAATGGAAAAGTCAGAAATCTCAACTGAAAATGTAACCAAAGACTTTTCATCATTTATTGCAATATTTCATTGAAATAAATAACATTTTACTCTTTTCTTGTTCAACTTGAAATGAAAATGAAATGAGAATGAAATTGAGTGAAAAGGTAAATTAAATTGAAATTCAAGTTGCTTCAAATTCGAGACATTTTTTCTTTGTAAATGAATAAATCAAAGGTTAATGATTTGGAGTTTGATTAATCAGTTGAAGTAGTAAAGCAATTGCATGATAAAGTTGAAAGACTTGAAAGCAAAAATGGAATGTAAAAAGTTGTGCAAAATTCAATTCAGGATAAAACCTCATGTCAACCACAGAGAAGCATTTCAATGGTTCAATTATCGCGAATCAGTGAATCGAAATAATATTTGAGACAAAAAAAGGTAAAGAAATTTTTGTCCAAAGATAAAGATTCGTGCTTTCCTTCGTCATCTTTTTCCTCTTCAATCATTATGGGTTATCATGAAGACGTTTTTTTTACTCAACAATTGTTTCAAGTGAACAAGACTCGAGACTAAATGCCAAAAAAATAATAGTTGAACATCGAAAGGAATAAAAAGATTTTGATGAGGATTTTGCATGTTACCTTTTTTTCTGTTTTTCTTTCGTTTTTTTCATTTTCTTTTCTATTTTCTTCTTCTCCCATCACCATCATCATCTTGCTCTTGTTTATGTTGAACTATCAAGGGAGTTTTTGAGGTAATGAAGAAGCTACAAAGTAAAAAAAAGTTACAGAAGCAGGCAAAAACAGAATCAACAGAAATGCTCGAAATAGTATTGTAATGCTATTAGATTAATACCATAACTGATTCTCCATTAATTTTCATTTGGATCATTACAGTTGGGCTAATGGAAAATCAATGAAATAATTTGGAATTAACAGCAAGATAAAGATGGAAGATGAATTTGCAATGGAAAAGATGGTTACAGGGAAAGATAAACACGTACAATAATCAATTGCACTCAACTTGATTCAAACAGAAAAGATTGATCAATCTTTTTTTTCATTCTTTAATTGTTTTCCATTCAAAGGTAATTGTGTGAATAGCAAATGAGAAACACTGACTTGATTATTGATATGAAAAAGCTTAGCTTTGGAACCGATAAATGATGTGAACTTCAAATGGAGAGAAAGATAATGCAAGAAGTAGCAAAGAAATGAATTTTTCCTCAGATTTGTTCACTTTCTTCAAACTTTTCTATTCTAAACTTTACTTTCAGGGAAGTTGCTGTGCAAGTTGATAGCTTGCACATGTTTCGAGGGAATTGGAAAGAGTTTCGATTCGCACTAATATCCAAGTGAATATTGAAGTCAAAAGGATAACCTCTTTGGCTCTTGTGCGCCTCGATAACATCGAAGGGATTGAAATCAATATTGTTATGGATACAATTAATAAAACATTTTATATCTTTGAGTTTGATTAAATAATTGAAGCAAATTGTTTGCAATTTTTCATTGCAATTTCAATCAATACAATGAAAAGGTTTTGTGCTGTTTTATGTTTCTTTTCATGAAACAACTTTTTTTTGTTATTCAATTATTAAACAGCATAAAATGTATGAAAACAGAAGAGCAAATATCAGATTTCATTGGATCAACAAATTCAAGATAACAAGCTAAATGTTGTTTCTATAGATGATGATAATGATGATGATGAGCAAATATTAATAAAGAGAAACGGTAAAAACTGGAAAACATGAGACGGAAACAAAAAGTAATGGAAGATGAGAAAGAAAAGTTTGATGAGAAGAAGATGAAGACAAAAAGTTGAAACAATATAATGCTGTAAATATGAAGCTGCCAATCATTAAAGTTGATTTAGTAACTGGCTTCTTAACAAGTAACACCAAAAGTGTATGGAAAGTTGCGAGTAAAATGAGAGCAAGAAAAGGTAATCTGGAAATGCGAGAAACTCGAAGATGACAAAGTCTTGTGATTCGTATCATCATCATCATCATTGCTTTCCATTTTTCATTTTCATTATTCTATTATCAAAATTGAGAGAATATAAATGATTCTCTTTTTCATGGAAAAAAAACTACTTCATTCTTTTCCACTCGCATTTTGCTCTCTAAGTGATGAGGTCGTTCTCAAGCTGACACTGATATTCAGTGTAATTTGGACCATTTGTTGCCAAAATGATCATCAACAAGAAACAACTTTTCCTTTCTGTTGCAATGTTAAAATCGATAATCGAGTTGACAATCATTTTCTTTGCTCAACTGATGTTTATTCAGATTTACTGTTATTTTTTCTCTATTAACTTTGCATTTTTATTTCCATTCTTGTCGAGGTTCAACTTTTCACTTGGAATTTTAATTTTCGTCAAAATTTAGCCTCAGTTTATGCACATTTTCAAACTTCTGAAACTATAAAGATTAATATCGATGTTGAAGTGGATTATTTTTGGACTCTGTTCAGATTTGGCACGTTTACTTGAGTATTTCCCCTTTGATGCAACTTGATCTAATTTAGTCTTTTTATCGATCATGGTTTCATTTATGTAAAGAAAAGAATTGAAATTCATAAATGTACTAAATTGGTGTCTAGAGGGAAACTTGGAAGTTATTTTGGATGGAATTGAAGTCATCAAGAGTATCGATAATCAGGTTATTGAGATGCTATTGCATGGCTTTAGATTTAAACAAATTCATGTGAATGATGAGATTGTGGAGCCTTTTTGTCTCTAGTCATTCATATGGGTGAAGATGAATTTTTGAAAATTTTATTAAAGAGGAAAACTAAGAAAAGTGATTCCTGTGCAGTTTCAATGCTTTAAGTTTGCATATTCAACTGATTCATAGTTGATCGCTCTGCTGCCGAAGGTATGCCTGCTATTCAACTCTGCAGTCCTGAGCTTTGAATCGAGGAGTGGTAATAAAGTTTTATCGAGCTTTTCTGTGTTCTTTGGGAATTTGGTCAAGTTTTTGGATGAAAGACACAACAAGATAATCACCGACAACACAGTCTGGCCCATTTCAATGGACATTGTTTTGACTGGTTGTGTTGCATGCTGCTAGTGTGCATTAGCTCAAGGAAACTAAAGCTTCCTTCCACAAAACATTTCCTCTTCTTGCTTCCTTCTTTTCTGTTCGAGTTCAGTAAATGGATCGCAAAAGAAACCTTTTATATCAACTATCACTTGTCCATCAATATAACAGTGTTACAGCTTCAGCATGAGTGCATTAACTCAAAGATTAACACCAAATGTGCCGAAAGAAGTTACACAAAATGTGATCTTAATCTGCTAAAACTTACAGATTCTCCAAATTGCGTTACTTTTTGCAAAGACATCTTTCTTACGTATTATAACGGCATTAAATGCAATAGATTCTTCATTTTAAAGAAGCGCTGCACTTTTCTCATTTTCGTCTTAAGGTTCTTCGGGTTTACGAGAATTGATTTGCAAAATCATTTTCATTTTGTACTCCTATTTAGTGCAAAGCAATCGCAGGTTACAAAGATGATTTGCAAATCTTGTAATTCTTTGTTGGATCAATATTTAGCTTTGAAAAAGATCAATTACCTTCTTTTGCTGATATTTACTCACATTATGAAGGATATTTATGATCAATAAGACTCGAGCTCAATACAATAAGATTCATCAACACTTTACTCTGCCAATTGATTGTATTACTTTCTCTTATGCACTAAATCTCAATAACTTTTACTTGGCACAAATGTCCAGTCAAATAGTCAACCCTTTGCTCAGTAAAACTCAGCGAAATTAATTTACAATATTTCGATACTAATTATTCACAGCTTGAAACAGCTTTGATTCAACTGATCCCTTCCCTTCTCGTCCAACAACTTTTCATTAAACACCGAAAGCTGACCCTCATTAATTAACAAGTTAACCAACATGTTACTTTGTAATAATCTGGACAAAACACGTCGAACAATTGTTCAAAGAAGAAAACAAAATATCAAGTTTGATTGATTGTATTCAACTTTCGAGATAATTATCGATTCTTTCATTCCATTGCTTAAAAGTAGTCAAAAAGTTATCCAATATTAAATGTCAATCCAGTTGACATTACACTTTGTGCATTTGGTTCGCTTTAACTTCTTAACCAGGAGAAGAAAGAATTTCTCATTTTTCCCTTTTACTACCATTCCAGGTTATCTGCCATTTTCCGAGTTTCCCTTTACCAACTGTTTTCCAGAATTGAAATCATTTACTTAACTTCACACATTTATTGCTCTTTCCACTTTTACTTTATGGACTGTTAACCTTAACTCTATTTAGTTTGCTCCATTCACCCAACAACAAACATTCATTTTTGGTGAATGAACAATTCTCGCCATAAACAGAGTAACAAATTCATTCCCTGGTGAGTTTATCAGAATAACCTTTTCTCTTCACCATTTCAATATTTTCCAAGATCATCATTCAGCCTAACTTTTACCAAAACTCATTTAGAATCAAAAGAATGCAATTAGCAGAGAAAAAATTAAAACATTTTCCACTTTTCATGTTCCAAGCGATATCATCGGAAATGATCATCACTTGGAATCCATTGTAAATGAACATTTACGAGCTTTTATTGCATCCAAAAGAAATGCTAAGAAAAGGAAAAAGAAAAAGAAAATTTTCTCTGTTATGAAAACTTGCGTTTTCTGTTCGACTTTCCCATTCCATGAATGATAGTAAAAGAGATTCATAAATGTTGCAAAATAAATATTGAAGAGAAAACTTAACTGTAATTGGTGAACAATTTCATGGTTTAATATGAAAAATTGAATTCCTTTCGGACAATGCAAACATTGAATTGCATTGTAAATAAGCTGTAAATGAAAAGCAAAAGATCTCAATCTACTTGACCTAGAAAAAGCAATGTAACTCTTAAGCTTCATTTTGATAACTTTAGCCAAATAATAATACAAGTTTGGTATTAAGAGATAAGCTCAAGTTGAAAATGTACCATTCAATTGCCTCAACTTGTTTATCCCTTTATTCAATATTTATACAACATCTAAAGTCCAACAATTACAAACGCTCAAGTACGATAAAAACTTTGGATTTAACATTATCACTGCAACTTAATATACAACTTGATGGAAGCGCAAGATATACCTTTCAACATTGAGTGAACAGGGAAGCTAAAAGTTATCCAATAACTTGTATCTTCTAATAAAATTGGATCCATCAAAGTAAATCTCATTCTTCATCTTCGACTGTTTCAACTTTTTTCCGTTTTCTTTTTTCTTGCTTTTCCATAAGCATGATTGAGTATGCAAAAAGTAGCTGCAAATGAGATGAAAAGAGAATCACATTTACACTGATTAGAGCGCATCTATCTTGGCCAATTATGGCTGAGAAATAATGGCTTTTGCATTTAATTCGCTCTTGTCTCTGAAAATCACTTGAAAAGTGAGAAGAACAAAAGGTTGAATGGAAATTGGATAAAGCTCATTTTTAGGTTGATATTATTGATGGGAGATGATAACAAGGAGGGAAGTTTTAAGCCCAAAAATAAGGCGGAAACTGTTTTTACCGCTTCAAGATCAATATTGAAGCTTCTTTTGTTGAATCTCTCTCGACTACTCAATGATCCAATTTTTGTCTCACATTCATTGACTCTGCATTTTAAATACATTGAAATGACAATAAATCTGCCAAATCATCATCATCATTGACATCATCTTTAAAACCATCTCTATCCTTTGTACCAACATTAAATGTTGATCCATTGAAATGGACTTGAAAGTGTTGTCTTCTTTGAAGGATGACACGAAACAAGGTTTTCACTAAAAGTGAAAGGAGAGAGAGAGAGAAAAGAATAAGAGAAAAACAGAAAATTGCTTTTTATCCGTTTGGACGAGTAGAGACGCTTAACTGTACCACGACCAATTTCCTCCGCCTCGAGGTTTAGATTGGGAAAGTAAGGGAGTAAAAGTAATTGTTGATAACAAGAGTTGCTGCAAGCTGAAGGAGACTGCATTTGCTTCAAAGCAATCCTCTTAAGCTGTCCCGTGTTTTGTCATTAAAAACCGTGTGCGACATGCTGTGCATTATTAGACTGCAAATCGAGACAATCCAAATCGAAGCAACAACAACAACAAAATCTTATAATCTTTAAAGACTCACCATAATGATAATCAACAAGAGTAAAGGCAACAATAAAAATAACAACCATTATGATGATAATAATTGGCAGAAAAGTTTCATTCGCTTTCACCCTCTTTGCCCACCCACATCAACCCCATTCGCTATTGTAATCATAATTATGTTCACTCGAAAGCAAACACGTTAAAACGGCCCAACAAAAGAAGACCCATTTTTCTTGTCATATCAGTAGCTCAATGCCCAAACGTATTTCCTCCCTTTTTTTTATATTCCACTCCCTGTTATCATTCCCTTTCACTCTAATATTTTTTACTCACTTGTCCATCAACTGATTATCATTATTACTGTTATTATTTAAGCTTAAATCTCATCTTTCTATTTATACATTCATCTACACTCATCATACCCTTGAGCAAGTTGAGCATTATTGATATGTTGATGACCAAAAAGAATAACATTTACAGAATTTTTGGCAACTTTTTTTTCTCTTTCCTCTCATTCTACCATTTTTACCTTTCCATGTTTACTTAGCTTTCATCAAAGCCACATTGTCATCTCGTCAAGTTGACATTGACAGTGAAACGCACAACACAAAGTCAAGTGAAGACGCACTTTTGGAACAAAAAGAAGAATCGAAAAAAAAATTTCTCCAAATGTTACATTCTTTGCAGATTATTGCAACCTTTTTTTATCGACATTAATGCATTATAATGGTAATAATGGCAATAACCATAACAAGGATTATCTTGATATCACTTTGCTTTCCAATTACATTGAGATTAACATTGATTCGAATTGGAAGCAAATTGAAAAGGAATTTAATTGTAAATATTTGTTTCACATTTCCATTGAGAATTGCAAAGTTAGGAAAAGAGAAAGTTCTCAATATTGAATTTCCATTCTACATTCATATCTTGTTATTATTTAATGTTTAACTGATTCAATTTGCAATTGAACAAAAAAGACATTTTAATGGATAAAATCATTTCCATGTTAATCTTTTTTCGTTTCAATATTTCATTATTCTTATCGAAAAAATGAGATAAATATTTGCTCTTTTCATCATGAAAATTGAATAACTGAGTTGCAAGAATCAAAAGGAAAATGATCCTTGATTAGTTTATGAAAATAGTCTAATCCAATTGAATTTACTTGAATGAGAAAAGTTCAACTTTTGAAAAAATCAAGTTGATTAGGATTCTGTATTGAGGAAGAAAATGTTGGCAGAATCTGGATAATCGTTAAAAGTTCATTTTCTCGTTCATCTTTTATCTCTTTTCATATTCATATCTTTGCCATTGTTAGTTCATTAATTCATTTGATGATGATAATTAATGAGAGTAAAAATGCTTTTTGTTTCATTACAAGCTAATACATTATGATGAAGAAAAAAGGCGAATCTTTGAGTTAATTGCTTACATCTACATCTAATTATCCAACACATTATACTTGGTTATTAAGTTCAAGTAATCAAACATTATCATTATCATGTTACACTGTATCATCATTTGTTATAAAACTCATTGTTCCGTCATGATAAGGTTCTAACCCTGTTGAGCGTGGAACAAGAAAACGAATTTTCACTTTTTTCCTTTTCACCATTGACACCAAACAGAACAAGGTTAATCTCAAGTAAAATTAGCAACTGTAATTAATAATTTAATGAAAAACTACGAAAAACAATAAATTACATCAACAATGAAAATGTCGAGTTTCATTGAAAAAGCAGAAAATATTTAAAAATAAAATTCCAACAAATTTTTACTTTAGAATTGACAGAAAATCCGATTCAGAGATTCATTCCAAAGAGTTCATGTTTGTGTCAATGTTTAACCCTTTTGCATCAACATTAACCTCAGTCAAATCTGTTTAGTAAATTCCTTTCAGTAAATATTAATGATGGTGTCATAATCAACAGTTATCTGTCCCATGAGGTTCCATGAAAGCGAAAAGGTCGATGCATAAACTATTACATTAATTGTACTTTTTCTTCTTTTGGTGGTTTTCCATCGGCAAGGATAGTAAAACTCATCCCATGATGGTGATTACCTGGGAATGTAAATGTAAGCAAGTTTCATGGAAAATAATTGCTAAACAAGACATTTATTGAGATGGAATTTTGCAAATTTTTTGTCGAAATTCTTTCAGATTTGAGATTTCATGATTTCGATATTGAATTGAATTTCATTGGAAAAATTGAATTAACCTTTTTTAATGGTGGTTCAAGATTCAATTTAAAGGTTTTACTCGATGCTCATCATGGCTCAGCTGGAACTACAGTTTTACTCTGTAAATCACTTGATCATGATAATGATCGAGACTAGGGTTGCCTTTGAAATTGATAGTACAATAATGGCAATAATAATGGGACGCAATTTGAACAGTGAAAAAGGTTGTATTAAGAAACTTGTTTTTCCTTCTTTTCTCATTTTTTCCTCTTTTTTCGTCTAATGGATAATCAATTGTAAAATAAACTTTTTGTGTTATTGATTTGGTCAAATGCTCGTTTCCCTTTAAAAAGATAACTTGGATTCAATGTTGATTCAGTTTGCTTCAACTGAACAACACTTTTCAGTTGCAATCTTTATCCATCTCAACTGCTCTTTATTGCTGCTGCAAACTGTTGCCACAAAGTTTTTTGATTCAACATTAATTTGCTCGTTAATGTCATTTTATCAAATTAAAGGATCCAATTTTATCCAACAAAAAGGTGGACAAAAAATGGAATATTGTAAAAAAAAGAATTCTTTTCAAGATTCAAATTGAAAAATACGGAATAATAGGTAACGAGTTTGGAATTAATGGAATGATTAGAAAATATTGACGATTGTTGAATGTTCAAGATTATCATTTGCAATGAAAAAGTTGACAAATTTTCTTCTTTTTAATAGTAAAAGTTGCTTCTTCTTTACAATATTTCCTGACACTTTTGATGCTCAATGTGATTCCAAAGCAGATATTATTGTATCATGAAACATTGTATTTCAGTCATTGAATATTCTTGAACATGATTCTACATTATTCAAGTCACTATTTGATTCCATAAAATTATCTCATCAAAGTAATCTTAACTTGCATTTTCGCATTCACGATCATAACTCTAAGACATTTATCACTCTTAATCTTGAGGAGAGTTTCTGATATTCGAGTTTTCAATCTTTCCTTTCCCTTATTTTGATCAGATTCAGTCCATTTGAATCATTGTAAGATCTCGATACTAATGAAGCATAATTGAAAAACGAAAAATCGGAAATTCCATGAACTATAAGACATTGAATATTGTTCAAGTGAGTCTTTTTCTAGTAAAGAATCCGACAATTTTTTTTATTTAGCATCGAGTCATTTGTATTTAGACTTCTCGAGATCGAATTCGTTTCTCAATATTATCTCAACTATTATTCAAATCGAGTCTTTACTCCAACTATTGTTTGAACCTTCCCTTCTTAATCCAACAACAATTTCGATGCAATTATTTCTCTTTCATAATCAGGTCTACCAACATGTAATGCCCAAGTATTAATAAAAGTTATTCATTTTAATTCTCTTGATAAAAGAGATTAACATAATCTTTTTACACTTTGCTTATCCTTTACATTTCATAGCAACTAATACACTTTGTATTGTGCCAAGTTTGTAACTTTAATGCATTTGTAATGCTTGGTAAAAAAGGCAAGCTCAAAGCTTTTAACATTGAAAATGCATTTCTGACATTTAAATTGTAATCATCATCTTAATCATTTAGAACCATTAAAAGATAGTCGAGCTGATAACAGTTTAACTGGAATCACTGATGGGCTTCGAAACAAATGTTCAAATTCATTCTCTAGGTACAGACTTTATCAGAACTCGACTGAAAACTATTCAAACCAAAATTGATGCGATTCGACGTCAAGGACTCGTGTTGACGCCATTTTCACTTTTTACACATTTCTATCTTGAAAGTTTTCGCTTGAAAATTTCTTCGAATTTTGATTAAATCGTAATTTTGTTTCATCGAGCAACATTCTGATAAAGTTATTTGATGAAGTTTTTCCCTGTTAATGTAATTATCAACTGATTCTAGCAGATAACATTGAATTCTGTTTATTTATCATTTTGTATTCCAAGTTGAGTCGCACAAAATTTTCAATTAACTTGATGTTTTCTCATTACTTTCACAGTATATGCAACTCAATACTCAACCATAGATTAGCTTGAGTATTTTTCTTGCTTTTTATTCAACAGAATAATATTTTTACATGATAAAAATGTGTAGATGGTAGAAAAAATGATGATAATATTGTAGTGATAAAAAAGTTTATAAATGAAAGATAAACGAACAAGAAAAACATGTTTCTGATAATCATAATTTGCTTTGATGCAATAAACAGCTGAATTGTATCCCAAGAATCTGCATAATATCAATAATGTGGATATGAGAGTGAACAAAATACAAAAAACAGTTTCAACATGATAATGATTAGGATGTAAAAAAGAAAATGAATAATTCTGAAAAAGTTGTATTCAAATCGCTTTTAATTTCCTTTTTCGACGGTAAAATGCAATATTGAAATACAAACGATGCATTTTCGTTTGCCTGTGATCTGTCTTTTATATCTTTAAGTTGCGAACTTAACACAGCTCTATGATTAATTGACGCTGAATTTTTACCAGTTAGAAAATCAGTATTCGAATTTCTTTCACGAATTCTCCCTGCAATATTTTTCTAAGAATGACATTCAATGACCTTAAACTAGATATATAGCAACTGTACCGTGCGTTTTTTCCTTTTAAGCGTAATACAGGCATAACTCACGTAGGTTAATGCAACTGACCTCAGACTGACACCATGAGTTTCGAAAGATTGAAGAATCATAAATTAGACCGCACAAGGTCATTCAAGGTCAATCTGTTATCTGCGTTTTGATTAACATTTGCAGGTCTTTTTCTGCGAGTAAAACTTTTCAGATTCGTCAGTGTTTGTAAGAGGTTCATAACTCATGCTAGCTTAGGATGAGTGTTTACATTCCGTTTAGTTAATCTATTAGTTTTTGATAGAATTCGGTTATCTTTTCATTGCTATGAGTTATGAATATACGAAAAACTTTAACTGATCATAAAAATTATACGAACTCGCAAAAAAATGATCGCCATCATCGAAGTGAACCTCAAAAAAATGCGATCGATGAACTGGAAGTTAAAAGTAAATAACCAAAGTTAGATCTTGGTGACTATGTCATGCACTTTGATGATCACATGCCTCAGAAATTTATATTTGAAGTATAATCCATAATTTATATTTCTATTTATTTTCTGTTGCTCGGATCGTTGAGATGTAACCTTAGTATTTAGTTCGTATAACTGGTTCATTCCACTAAAACACAACGAACCAAACAAAGATTATCAAATGGTCGAGTCTCTGGTTAATTTCTGTTTTAGCGTAAAATGTAAAAACGGCCAGCATAACGACGGATCTATGCAAAATCGCTGAAAATGCATTGGAAATCTTTATATGAACTTCGAATAACCTCTGAAGGTGGTGATTTTTGTCATGTCGAAGTTTTGATGCTACAGATCTACAGAGCCTTGAATCGTGAACTTATGCAGATTGAGCAACCTTAAGTTTTAAAGTTCAAGGTCAATTTTGCAATTGACCTCTAATTGATATGGAAAGGTTGGTTCCTGCAATTTCGAATTTTCGTTTATTATGCTTTTCACGTTGTTACAAACTTTTGATCATTTTGTTTATAGTATCAAGAATGAAAAAGATGGAGAAATAAAGACATGGACTTGCTGTTGAAAGAGCTGATGTTGTATCAAATAAAGATGGAGATATATTCTGAACATCAGGAGTCTTTGATTTACAAACTTCAGAAGGTTTACTGAAAGCTATTCAGTTTTATACTGGCAAAGTGTTTGCCTTTTGTGGTAGAAAAGAGCAGCGAATGTTAAGTATTAGTTAAGTATTAAGTTAAGTTTAAAAGCATGGAATGGAAAAAACCAAAAGAAAGAATCATTAAAGAGAAGTTCATAAAGAAAGAATTTTTAAATGAACAAATCGAAATAAAGTAAATGTTATTTAAAATGAAACCACATTCACATCAATATTTCGAATTGTCAACATATTCGTTCAAAATTTCGATTTGTGTGCACACTGAATATCACTTAAATGCACACGCTAAATTTGATTTTATGTATGAGTATATGGGTTTTTTTCCATTTTATGCCTTCAAGCAGGCATAAGTTTAGTGCTACAGACCTCAGACTTAAACCATGAGCTAACTCAGATTGCACAACCACAAGTTCAAACGCTCAAGGTTATTCAAGGTCAAGTCTTTATTTGACCTCTAATTGTTATTCGAAGGTCATTATCTGAAACTAAAAAAATTTTCTGACTTGATAGTGTTAGTCTCATGTTCATAACTCATACTGGTTAAAGGATATGAGTGTGTCCATAACATTCGTTAAATAAGAAAAAATCCATTCATCTTTCCGTTGGTATGAGTTATGAACATGTGACTAACACTTTCGGGTCAGAAAATTTTTGTAGTTTCAGAAAATGACCTTCCTATGTCAATTAGAGGTCAAATAAAGACTTGACCTTGAATAACCTTGAGCGAACCTTATGGTTGTGCAATTTGAGTTAGCAATGGTTCAAGTCTGAGGTCTGTAGCACTAACCATTCCTGAGTTATGCCTGCTTGTATGCGTAAAATGAAAAAAACGCCCGGTATGAACGACTGTAAATGTCTGCAAAATATCTTCACGTAGTTTTTTCAACTAACGCTTTCACACAAGTGAGCGTTTATTTTATCGCATCGAGTTGAGCTGACATTTTTCATTAATATGATTATCATGAAATTAACCTTAATGACTTCTGATTACTAGCCACTTATTTTATTAACAAAGGTAGGCTTTAAGATAACATTAATTTATTGCACATGTCTTTTATTTTCTTACCTGTAGATAAAGGTATTTTTTATTGATTTCCTAGTGATTTTACAATTGATCTATTTATGAGTCAACAAGCATTATAATGATTCTGAGTAGTTTCCAGTGGCAATCTTCTGCATCATCATTCGATTGTTAATTTTCAGTAAAAGATATTATGGAAGCTTATCTCAAGATCGTTGAAGAATTTATATTTGAAATGATTTTGCTTAAGGGGAAACTGACTTGAAGACTAGAATTGCAGATACTTTGATTGTAATGTTAATGCAACAATTTAGCTGAATAAGTGAGCATCAATAATAAGAAATTTTTGTTTTCTTTTATTTTTATTGTGGATCATTCCATTATCCAAGTTATTTGTGAGCTGATTTTTTTCTCCATTCTTTTTGTTCTTTATCAGTTTTCCTTTTTTTCTTCTCTCCATCCTTATTATTATCATTGCAACCACCAAAATGAATCCCATGTTGACTTGAATGGTTTCTTCTCTCATCTTACTTTCACTGGTTGCCGCTCATTGAGCAAGATTGAAAAATGAGGTTGAAACATCTTATTGCCCAAACACACAATCATTTTGATCAGCTTTTAGATGCAATTGGTAAGCAAAGAGGAGGGATAAATCAAGTCAAGTTACATTCATTTTCACGGTTCCATCGGTTATTTGTCAATGAAGTGTTTTTCATTGAATAAAAACGAAGAAGAACAAGAAAAACAATAAAGAAGATTGAAGGAAAAACAAGAGAAGATAATGATGATTAGCGATAAAATGGGTGTAAAATGTCTTCATTGTCTTGTTGGGTGTGGAAGTGGTATCAGATGAGGAAGATGAACAAGCCTAGAAGAAAAGAAGGAAAATCATCAATTAAGAGTAAACGATCTTAAGATGGTCCAGATTGGTAACAACACAAAATGGGTAAAATGTTTTTCCTCTTTTTTTTGTCAAAAACTGTTCCAAGAAAGTCCCAACTAACCATTAAATCAACCCAAAACTGGGCAAAATTATTCTCAAATCTTTCATTCAATTTCGAAATTTTGCATTCAAAAATATTCCAAGCTATTCATTAGAATCGAAATGA
Source organism: Tetranychus urticae (assembly GCF_039701765.1). Classification (NCBI taxonomy): domain Eukaryota; kingdom Metazoa; phylum Arthropoda; class Arachnida; order Trombidiformes; family Tetranychidae; genus Tetranychus; species Tetranychus urticae. Next base: position 12,738,005 of record NC_142958.1, on the reverse strand, counting down.
CTGCAATTATGGAAAATTAATTTCATGTTTTCCATTTCAATTTAGATTCCATCTTTTCATTTCTTTTCTTAAATCAAAGTTGATACCATGTTTGCTAATGATTCTGCAATCTTGATCATCTTGGATGAACTTTTACTCTTGGCTTTAGTTTTTCGTCTTTTCCAGTATTGATTGTTGAGATTAAATGGTTAATTTAATTTGTATTCATCTTGATGAGATAATCTTGAACAGAAACTAAACATTAATTGGCCGTGTACTTGACTGATTGTTGGAGTTGCTGTTTAACTTGAACAAGTTCATCAATTGTGCGATGTTTAATTTTGCTGAAGTAACAAATTTTCTTCTTCCCTTATTGCTTTTACTTTCACTTTCCCTTCAAAAGCTTCATTTATCATTTCACTAAAGACTAATATTTTTTCACTCCATGACCTGGGAATGCAACTGATGTTATTCAGTGGTTTGATTATGTTTATATTTTCTGATTGAACAATCTCTAATTGTTCCTAAATGAAGCAGTCGATGCAAACAGAGAATTGCCGAGTTTCGAAATAAATGCATTTTCGAAGACCTCTCCTCCATCAGATTGATTGATGAGAAATTATTTTATTGAAAGAAAATCATTTCTTTGGACTCATGTTTATCTCGTTGTAATCGCGTTCTATTTAAAGTAAAATATTGTCAGAGTTTGGCGCCAATCGAATGGAAACAAATTCACATTTTTTGGCGATATAAGTCGCCTCATTGAGCGAAATTTATTTTGATTTTAATTTGTTTTCCAACTAAAATGATCATTGTTGGTCTTTATTAGAGCAAACAAATTGGTGATAAAAGTGATAATAGGTTAGTTTGAAATAAATAGCCATTCGTGTTCCCATAAAACAGTCTTAATCTATTGAAAAGGAATGTACTTCTTGGTTTTGGACTTGCACTTTCTTCTTGTTTACTTTGCTCTTTTGCCCGTTTCAATGGTAAACAATGTAAAGATTATTATCATGATAATGATGATGATATTAAAGTCAATTTAGTGGACTAAATCAGAGGTGATATTAACCAGTGAATAGGTTAAAAAAGGTTGCTCATTTTCCTTGTTCTTTTGGTATTTTACACCATTTGGGCAACTTCATTATTGCCTGGAAATAAAGTGCAAATGAAAAGCTAAATTAGACTCTAATCACTAGGTGTAATTGAACGCTTTTTAAAAGACATTCTTTTCGCTGACCAAACAATTGTTCGTTCAACCAGTCTGATCATTTAGTAAATCATCAATTGGTCTTGAATAAATGTAATCTCAGATATCATAGCAAAAGACTAGAACAAACAATTCATAGAAGATTTTCCGAGAAAGAAAAGTCGAGAATGCTGGCTGGATGAAACTCGCAAGAAACTCCAGAGAAGATAGAACTTGAAAAATGACTTGTTTATCGAACATTAATAGGAATTTATTTCATGTAAATGTTCGTTTCGTGTCAAAAGATACAAAATATAAACTCTACTTTTGCTTCTATTAATATCACTGAACTTTCTGTTTGAACTGGAAAAGTCTTTAATTTTGAATCTTTTACCATTTTCCAGGTTTAACATTATTAATCTCATTTTTATGTTTAATTTAATGCTTCTTAAGTTATGAAAAATAAGTCAACATTTTGTTAGCAATACTTTTAAAATCTTATTTGTTATCATCTCATAAAAAGTTTACACATTTTTATATGAAAAGTTAATATTGTAACATAAGAAGTTCAAGATGTTCAACTAAGTCAAATGGTTAGGAAAAAGTCATGTAAAACTTGAGTTGATTTATCTATTTAAAGTCCAAGTAAAACATTGAAATGGATTAACTGTTGTGATGTAAAATCAAGACAAAAGCTTAAAAAGCAACAGTAAAATATTGATGAGGAAAATGTAATAATTTCAGTTCTTAAAAGAAAATATTTTGATTAGAAATTCAAGAAATATGAAAATGAATCGAACATTAAATAGAAATTCAAAATATTCGGTAAACTTTTCTTCGACAGAATTTAAAAGTTGCAAATTCTCTTGTAAGATTAGAATTTATTAAAACTCCCAGCAGGGAGTGAAATGGTTAAACTAGAGTTGAATGAGAAAATGATTGAGAATTAATTGGTTCTCTTGTTGCTTGGATTATGGAGAAAATGGAAAATATTGAAATTGATAACTTGAAATGCTGATTCAATGGAACAAGAAATTCAAGGTTGACATGAGTGTAATCAATCAAATTTTGACGAGCAAAGAATAAATGAATTGCCAAATTTTTCTCTTCCTTTCAAAGTAAAGACAAAAAAAACTTATTGACCCTGGGAGTGAATTGGGTGGGAGTGAGTTTTCAATAAACAGATAACTAAAGGTTAGATAAAGGGAAAGACGAACAGGGAAAATGTATTCATCATGTTGACCAAAAGAAGAAAAGTGGAAAAAGAAGAAAATGTTGATAACATTGATATGATTATCATTCTCATCATCATTATTATCCAGCCGTTGTTGCTTCTCTTTTCATTACCAACAATAGATTTTTCAGTTTTCTCTGGAATGTAATCAATCTACCTATTAAGATGGTCACAATTATCTGAATTGGTTGGAATGAAAGAATCAACTAAAGAGTGGAAAAGGCTAAACAATAAGTTTTTGTACACAATCGAGTTGAGGAAAAGAAGGAAGAAAGAAGAAAAAGAGAAAATCATGAAAAAAAAGAAATGAGTTTCATATCAGTCTTAAGTCTACATTATTCTCATCATCATCATGGTTTCCCATCTAAACTCAGCTAATGACGGTAATTATTTTAAGGCAATTTCCCAATGGAATTTTTCTGACTCTATTTTTCTTTACATTTTCCACTTTCTTAGCTCGAATGGTGGAAACTACAAGAATAGGTGAAATGCAGTTGATATGTTACTTCGCTTTTTTCTTGTATTCTTTTTGCTTTTTCAATTGTCGCATGAAAAATGGTGAAATTTGTACCAAAATGATGCAATGAATCAACCATAAACCTTGAACTTTCTCGAGATTCAAGAATTTTCCCTCTTCTATTGCTAATAACACAATGACTGGCAATACCTAAGGCAAACACAATGAATTGTGGTTTACTTTTTCATGGCATCCAATGTTTGCTCATATTTGCTTTGTTATCCATTTTTGTTTCATACTTTTGTCTTCACCATCATTCATTGTACAATAAATCGTTTTTGATTGCATGCAATTTCCTGAAAAACATTCTTGATTCTCTCGAATTTCTTTGCCCATCAAATGATCTTTCAATCTAATCGCAATCGTTTCATTCCATTGCTTATTAATTGAAATTCGTCTAAACGTGACTTATTCTGATAATTAGTTTTCCAGTCAAAAGTGCAAAGCCTTTTCAAATTTACCATTCCGAGTCTGAATTTCCTTCTTCTCCTTAAATGCTTCAGGGCTAAAATATTGGTTGCAATCTTTTTTTCATTCCTTATTTGCTGTTGATTGAAACTGACCAAATATGAAATCATCAGTGAAACGTGAGTAACATGAAAGAAATGAAATTTTTCCACAAAAAATTTAATTAATTTTCCTTCAACTGTTCGAGTTGAAAAAAGTTTTGCAAGTTGAAGCAAATTTGATTGTTTCAGAATCGAACCTTTTCTCTTCGAAAAATGTTCTTTTGCTGTTAATTCGGTTTTCAACTCTTTTCTGGTTCTTTGGGTTGGCGAACGGAAAAAAAGTCTAACCTTTACAAGCAAATAAAAATGTATAACAACACTTAAACAAAGATTGATTGATTCTGATCAAATTGGTTTTACGTTCAATTGAGCTGATTTATCATTGAGAAACTGAAAAGGAAAGGGAAAAAACGCAAAGCCCTATTGTCTTAATTTAGGTTAATTTTTCTTCTTGCTCATTGATTCTCTTCCATAGTTTATTCATTTGATTCAATTTGTCTTCATTACTGGACAATCCGTTTACTTGATTAATAAGCAAACTTCACTTTCTAACTCAATTTACCATTCAAATTAATCGTCAGCAGATATTGATCAACTTCATCTCGAAATTGATTTTTTCAAGTTTTCCTTTGAAAAGTTGGCAAATTTTATCAACTCGAATCAAAGTCTTCTTTAAAACCAAAATTATTCAATTGAAATGGAAACAATTGATCAACCCATTGATCTGATATCAGAGGTTCACTTTACTTGTTGGAGAAGAAAATGATTGAAAGTTTCGATTCATTTAAAGATTCAAATCTCGAGTCAATCAATGCAATAACATGAAGGGAAAACAGAAGATTCCTTTTTTTCAACTGTTACGAGAAGAAATTGTAATCTATTTTCCATTGATTTTCTCTTCATGATATGGAATGAAATGAAGCAAGATACGGAAAATTTTCAAATGTAAACAAGTGGAAAGGAAAATGTTTTTTTTCTAGTTTCGGGAGAAGAAGCCAGATGAATATTCAGATTGACAGATAAATGCAATGATTAATGGACTGGTACAAGTAATACATCAAGTTATCATATTCTTGTTACATTATTTACAATCATGCATTTTACTTTTTCAAACACTTGCCAAGTTGATCAGTAATAATCCATGAAACATGAAATGGCTGCAATCGAAACAAAAAGTTATTCGAATCATCATTGAATCGCATCCAATGAAACGAAAAAGATTCAAAAAAGATTCTTCTTTGAACATCTTTAAGAAACTTAACAATGAGACTCAATGAAAGGCTAACATTTGGGACTTTTAACTCCGAGTTTGGAGTTCAAATCATCGATTTTTTACTCAATTTAATTATAGAGATTTGTTAACAAATCAATATGAACAGTTCTTTGAATTGTTTGTATTGATGAAAATTGAATCATTATTGATAAACAAATTGAAAAACTATCACCAGAAAGTGAAGATGTGATTAGAATTAAAAATAGAATTAAAAGTGCAATTGATTTTTAATGAAAAAGCTGTATAGTTTTTCGATTTGATTTCTTCTTCGCAAATCAAGACATTGATAGACTTGATTGAAATGACTGAATTGATTTTTAGTCAAATTTTTTTCTAAATTTTCGATCGAATTGAAATTCTCAAGTTGACATTCAATTTAGGTTGATGCACTTTTAAACAGCATTTGTTTTACGGTTAGTTTAGTCCAGTTGAAACATTGACGTATTTCGAGATTTGGTCCACTTCGAATAGAAGCTTTCTTAAAGAGTTTCAATAGAAATAGAAAGCGAAATTTCTCTTTTAGGATAGAATGTTGAAAATGCATTTCGATATTTGGATTTGAAAAGTTGATTGATAATTATAGACTGTTAAGGTGAAATTGATTCCAGTCAATGGGATAAAAGTTTTGAATTGAAATTGATCAGGTAATGGATGATTGAGGCAAGAGAATGGGAAAACTGTCAAGCGTCAGGTTGAAAATTTCACTCCAACTATGGGAATGAAGTGGAAGAAAAAAAGACTTTTAAGTTACTTTTCAATCAAAATAATACCCATTTTCATTTCAACAAAAAAAATTCAACTTCTGTCAAGAAAATTTTCTTTTCTTTTCCACCAATAATTCAATGTCTACTGGGTAACATTGAGAATCAGAATAAACTCTTTGTTTTCCTGATCAATTGTTTTCCCACTCACAAGCTTTCATGTCAATGAGAAGAGTAAAGGAAAAAAACTTTTCATTTTTCAGTGTTGATACAAAACTAGTCAAAGAGCAAACATTGAGCGAAAATTTCATTTCTCAACTTTTATTTTCTTTGATCAGTCGTTCATTTTTCTTGCAACTTTACCTACTTAACCATCCATCATGAAGCTCATCTCATAACTGATGAACCAGCGTGAGGCTAAACCAGTGCATTACCATTAACATCACCTTTGGTGAAAAAGGATGAGAAGCGAAAAGGGTTTGTTTAGAAAAAAACTTGAAAAGGAAATTTGATTTATCTTGAATAACATCAACCATGTAAGAATCATTTTTCTCATTTCTCTTCTTCTACGGTGGAAATCGCTTTTTCTCTCTCTTCCCATGAAATCCGAAAAGCTACTTGGAGCATTATGCAAATAAGGGATCAAGAAGCGATGCAGATCATGATGATCATGATGATCATGAACAGAAATATGATGAGTAAAGACGCGATGTGAGAAGAGCATTAGTATGCAATGGAATAAAAGTAACATGAAAGTTTTTTCACCTTTTCATGCCCATGAGTAGAATATTATTGATTCACTTTTCCTCTTCAAGTGTATATTCATTCAATCATCATTTCTCATCATCTTTCATCTTTTCTTTTCTTTATTCTTCTTCTTTCTGAACAATATTACTTTTGTTTCATGCCAATTCTTATTCCAATGTAAATTGTAAGTAAACAACATTAGATTACATGATGTTTGTCTTAATGAAGTATTAATACAAAGGGAAAGAGCAAAAATGCTGACCAATGTTATTAACATTGTTTCCAATCGTATTATTAATTCGAGTCATTTTTCCTTTCTTTTTCTTCCTTCCCTGTCTTGGAATATACGATAAACTGATTCAACTTGTTTCCAATGTTGTGTATTTTCTTCTCCTAGCATCATGTGCACATGCATATTGAACAACATTATTCAATAAAAATGATAGCAAAATGTAACCCAATTAAGTGAACAAAATATTCACTTCGATCATGATAAATTTCAAATTTAATCAACTATAAGACATGAAAAGTAAATGGTTAGGAATTGCAAGATTCATTCAATTTTCTTATAAAAATTATCCATTAACTTCAAAAAACTATACAAAAATCAACCCAAAATCCAATCGTTTTCCACTAACAAAAAGATCCAAATTTTTCAAGTCAAATCTTTCTGACTGGAGAAACTTTTCACCAAACTTTCCAAACTTCAAATTCTGTTCAACCTTTTCCATTCACAAAAGTCCTCTTTGACAGTTGACTATCCAATCTGGCGAAACTCAAACTTAGTTAATTCCAAAAACATGATTAGAATGTCTAAAAACAAATCAGAGTTTATCTTTGACCAACAGAGCGAATTCAAATTTAAAACCGTTCCATGAATACGCAGAATTTCGAACGTTTTCTGCATTAACCATTTCCATTTGAATTTTGAGTTTTTTGTTCAGTTTCTAATTGATCTACTTCTGGGTCAAATTGTTTCAATCTCGCGATTCCTCATGATTAATAGTGATCCATTCATCTAATTGGATAACTTGAAGGTTGCTTTCGTTTTGTTCTAAGATTAAACGGACGATCCAAGTGAGAATTGTAAAACTAATTTAGAAATTTTCATGTGCGAAGAGAAGAGGTTGATTAATTTGTTTGTTTTTGATTGAATTTTTTGAGGCTCATAAAATTGAGGTTAAAAGTAGCAGTTGGCTTTGAAGTGATTTTGATTTTACACTGGCTTAAAGTTGGAGTGAATATTGAACTGGGAAGGGAAAGAGACGAGATAAGTTGAGTAATGAACAGATAAACAGAAGAGATAATAGAGTAACATGAAGCCCTCGGGTAACAAGTTAATTAGATAAAATTTGAGTGGAAAAAAGAGAAAAGAAAGAAAGGCGAATAAAGAGGTAAAAGTTAAGGAACAAAAGAAGTGCAAGATTAATAGGAAAAGATTCTGGTTAAATGAATCTCAAGTGTATAGTTGAACATGAAAAGAGTTGAAATATATTGACTGTAAAAAAAGAAATTCATTTTTATTCTGGTAAAAGTGAGCAACATAAAAGATGAGAAATCATTGTTATCCTGATGGTGTCTTTAACTCAACGCGTAATCATTCAGCAAGTCCATGGAACTGGCGTGAAAAAGAATTTCAGAAAATCTTGCAAATCAAGAGTTGAACGAATTCCCTCTTACAGTCAGTTTAATTTCCAACTTGTTTAGTCGCAAGTTTTTTACCCATTAGAGGAACATTGAAAGAGTTTATTGTCCTGAAAGTTGAAACAATGAATGCAACTTTGCAAAGTTGAAATTTCTGTGCTCTTCCTCATTCAAGTTAACAAATTCATCAGCTTGGATAAACTTTGAGTTATGAGGTTTGTCCAGTTGGAAGGTTTAGTTGAATGTTCAACATTTTTGTTTCTCTTTTTGCTTTTCGAGTTTGGAGAGTGAAAAATGATGAAACTGTGTGGTAAACATTTGAATGTAAAGGTGAAGAAACTTTTTTTTGAGTTTCACGGTGAAAGGTGAAACAAGCAGGATGAAAGTTTGATCAGGAAGAGGATGAAAAGGGATTGGTTTAGTTGTAAAGCTGGAAAGTTGGTGGAATGAAGGGAATGACTGGGAGAGGAAAGTAGGGATTGATGAAGGATGGATTTAGATTTAGATTTGTTGGACTTTTCAGGCTGATAATTCATCATTTGGTTCATTTTGGTTGAGGTTGTCTTGGTAAGATGAGGATAAGAAAGAAAAACAAAAGTTTTGATGATTATTATGAGAAGGGAAAAAGGAAAGAAACGGAAAAGGAAAACGTGAAAAGATTAACATTGAGAAGGGAAGAACGTGAAAAGTTTCAAGTGCAAAAGATGAAGATGAATAAATGTTTGAGCTTTTCTTTTCAGATTTGAAATGAACCAGTCAGATAGGGAAAGATGGAATTGGTAAGAAGGATAAAAAAGCTAAATTAAACAGAGTATAACTCCAACTGGGAAGCAAATAAATTATGTGCCAATGATAATATCATACGTTGGAAAAGGGATTTTTTGGATAGATTAACATTCTCAAGTTTGGGTTTGGTGAGAAAAGATGGGAAAAGGGAACGAAAAGTTGGAAGAAAATGTTGTTGCTCTCATGGTGTAAATAAAGAGGAAGTTTTGGATGAATAAAGAGAAACATGATGATGATGAGAATCAAGAGGAACAAGAAATGTGAATAAAGTTATCGATTAAGGTGAACATTTCAAGATTTGAGATAAAAATTCAAAGATAATTGAAAATGTTAAGAACCATAAAGTTAATGAATATTGTGTGAAATTGATCAACTGAAGAGTTGCGAAGCGAGAGATGAAAGCCAATTCTGCCTCCTCTCCATTTTTTGGAAATTAAAGCAACAATAGATCTAGATGATAGATTCTCAACAATATATCCGATTCCATGATTGGATCGACAGATATCGAAAAAATGTAATCCTTGTTTAGTTGAAATACCATTTTCATTTATATAATTTTTCAGATTGCTAATGCTTTTCAATGATAAATATTATACCTAAGGTATTAATAATTTGAACTTTTTTCATCGAAAACTTGAAGTTAAGATAATTTTACAGAGTGAACTTTCCACCTTAAATGAAACAACACTATCTAATGCTAAGTAATGCTTTCTATCATTAGCTCTTAAATGCTATTTTGCTTCTTTCTGCTAAATCGATAATTGATAAATAATGAAACTTGAAAACAATTTCTAGTTAAAAACTGATGAAACAACCTATTGTTAGCTCACAGCTTTCCGTTATAATTCATTTCATCTTTTAAAATCTAATGATGATTACATTTTAATGTAGTGTTAATGATGAAATAATTTCAATTTGACTTCTTTTTGATTCTAGGTTAGTTATTTCATTTTGAAAAAGAGAAACTAAAAGATTTAATCGATTGTTTGCTCTGTGCTATTACTTGATTATTGGATTTAGCTTATAGCAGCAACTAATAGTTGAACTAATTGAGAGTTTGTTAGTTGAAAATTAACAAAATTTCAAAGGTTAATGATGGCATGGAAAAGATTGACCTGGAGGTGAATGGCAACTGGAAAATGTTTCATTAAACTGCAATTGTTATTTGCAATCATTTGATACAAAAGTGTATAATAATGGCAAGAATACAAAGGTCAAGGAGTGACACTTTTCATTCCGAAAATGATTGATAATCGTAGGTTTGGTAAACTTTGGTAAGAAAGAAAAATTGTGTCTCATGATTGGATAAGCAAAATGTTTTTGCACATTGACTTATTGACAGTTGTAGCAAGTTTAAGGAAATGTAAGGTTTTGTTTCCAATTAAATGATCAACGTTATTATTGTACACATTTACAAAGTGAAGACATGAGACTCTGATTTTTGAAGGTAACAAGATGAAGGGTAAGAATAAAGATAAACTGGTGATGGAAGAGGGAAAAAAGTAATATCCTTATTACATTGGGTATGAATTGTGAATGATAGTGATAATATGAATCATTCAATGTAAATGATTAGAAGAAAGACAAAAAATTGTTTGATTGATGGTTTACGTTGACATTGATTGTCATTTCTTACAGACAAATTAAAGGCTAACAAGTTTTCCGAAATCAGGAAAGTATCATTTCCATAGACTATTTGGGCTCATCAGCAGCGATCTCATATGTTATGGCTTAGTTTAAGATTATATTCTGATTTCAAGAAAATGATGTTAATTTTTAGAATGAAGGAGGAAATCATCGATTCTATGCAAATAATACTGACAAACAAATTTTACACTCCTACTTGATAGAAGATAAAAGTTCTTATAGATGAGATATTTTCAAGTGATTGTTAAATCAGCAAATGCGTTTGTCTTGATGCAAAGTCTTCGCAATGAAATTGATGCGATCATTTTGTTCATACACTTAACTTCATTGCTTAATTTTATACCTGGTTTCAAATTAACCTGTCATTGAATTTATTGAAATCTAGTTGCTTATTAGCGCTCAGCTTATGAATAAGCTCCAGACGGTAGGGTTTTAAGCATTTCCTTTTCCGATTCTGGGACAAGTTAGTTTTTCTGGTACGGCCCCCTTCTGATGAAAACAATTTTGTCCGCTTCTGTCCGATGATTGTGATACCGTAATACAATATTAGTTTTGAAAATTTTTTCGATTAAAAATAAGCTTTTAATGAAAAATAGAAAGAATGAGTAGTACCAGTTCACTTCGTACCTCCGCCATCTCGGTCCTCAGCTCCCTGATTCGATTTCAAAGACTGCTATCACGAGCTACAGTTGCTCGATGTGAGCCTACTGGTCCTCATCCAGGCGTAGACGCTCGATAGCCTGCCAAATTGATGCGGATGATAAGGGCACAGCGCTCATTGCTGGCTTTAACGGATACTTCCCTCAGTTTAGTAAAACTGATAATGGAGATGATGGACTGAAACAAAGGTACAGGGATATTTAGGATGGAGATGATGGACTGAAATGGACTAACATAGGTTAATTTACATAATTTTTTTTAAATTACAAGGTTACTTTCCAATAACAAAAGTTTTATTTCAAAATCAAAAAACTTATACTGTATTACGGTATTACCAGCGTTGGCTCAGAATGGGACATTTCATGCCTACTTTCATCGTTACTATGAGGCTATGTTTAATATTTCCTTCTGGTCCCTTCGTGTGGCAACAAATTATTTTGAAACTCTAGATTTATAGTTCTATGTTTTGGGGAGGCTACTGAAGGAATATTTTCAGCATCTGACTACTGATTCTCGAGTCATTAGCAGAGACGAAGATGAAGATAAAATGCTCAGTGCTTGAGGTTTAGTCCTTCGTTGAAGTTGGGTACATTGATGAACCCACACGACAGCATGATTAAAGGCACACGTACTTTACACCGATCATGCTTCTCTAAAAAATTTATTGCAGATAGCGAGTGTAAGAGAGGTCAAACGAAGAATCAACAACTATAGTTGAGTAGAAGTAAATTTTGTAAATCAATTTCAACGCAAATGTTTCATACAAGCTCAATCTGTATGAGCTACAATATAATTCAATTTACTATAACTCTTTCAAAGATATGATGAATTGTAGTAGATAAAATATTTGAACTTTAACGAAAATTATAGTAAACTAAATTAAAAAGTTTCATGGTAAGATTGTTTGAATATCAAGAATAATCTGAATCTGCGTCTATTATTTGATTTAGCAACACTTAAATTGGGAATGAAGGATAAAGTGTTGCTCTCAATTCAAGTCATTTGTTGGTGCAACGATGAAAATTACAGTATCGATGTTGCCTTGAAACTTGTTATTCAATATATATTCATGAGATTCTCTGGTTTTATCTTCTTATTGAATAAAAAGTTTGGACCAAATTATTGAACAAGAATTGGTTAACATGGTTAATTTGATTATTACGATTCACAGAAAATGTTATTTCAAACTTGAATTGATTAGCACAATGATCTCAATCATTGATAAAACACTAATTATAAATTGTAATGAGAAGTGTTAATAAAAGTGGAATCAAGTGTTGAGAGAAAAACAAAAAGCAAAGAATCGGAAGCAAAGGCGAAGAAAAATGGAAATGAAAAGTTTCCAGGTAATAGCTCAATGACAAAATGATCCAAATAATGATGTCAAAAGTAATTGATTGTCATTGGATTGAATAATGATGATGAAAATGTCTATCATTAGAAGGTGAAAAAATGAGATTCAGAATGTGACTCTTGACAACCTTTGACTGGATTCAAGTTGAGGTTAAACTTGCTAAATAATTTTAAAGCAAGAATAAGTTTAACTTTTTTTGTTATTGTTGCTTTGACTCTTGATGATGAAGGATAAAGCAAAGGCTGAAGGAATATTTCAAAGATGAAAACCATTAAGAAAATCTTTTCCTGGTTTATATGGTTGAGATAATGATGAATTGTAGTTGAAACTTTGGCAAGTTTGAGTGGAGAAGAAAAATGTTTAAATTGTTATCAACATTTTCAGTTTTGATATTATTTTGATTCTCTTTTGTTTGCTCTGTAACATGATAACATTCAAGTCTATTGGAACAATGAAAATGAACATTAAAAAGACTCTTTTTTTTGTTTGCTGCCTTTTCTTACATTTTGTAAAGTTCAAGTTGTTGTTTAAAGGAAAAGAATAAAGATTTTCATTTCTGGCTTGTTTGAGAGGAAGAAAGTAGTTATTAATGATATGAATGAAGTAGTGAAAAAGTAGCCATGAAAAGTTGACACTTGAAATCCAGAATAATAGATCATCGCTAATCCCATTTCAACTTTCCAGGCTTCAAGGTGAGGTGAAATCGGGTTAAATTGTTCAACACATTTTTCATATCCATTTTAACTGTTCAAGTTTCAGTGAAGAAAAAATGAAACCATTTCCTCTTCAAAATGTTCAGTTTCTCTTTTTGTGATTTTCTTTCTCTTTTCATTCCATGTTCATTATCTAGTTTCATGTGTGGGCAATAGATCAAGACAAAAGTAATTTAATCAACGCACAAAATCTTAAGTGTTTAGTCTCAAGATTTTACTGTTAACGATGCGTTTTACTGGTTCAATTAAAGATGCAGCAACGTGTATTAACGGAAGAGCCATTTTAGTCTTGATAATATTTAGTGTGGGAACGGATTAAAATGATCAAAATCGATACTATTCAAATGTTGATTTTGAGTTCAAATTTGACTTTTTCAGAATTCGACTGTGAATTTATCTGAAATTCTCGTCAAGCTGTTTCGATACATTTTTTATCCATTTACTTTTTGGGAATAATCGAATGCTAAAGATTACGTTTCACTAGATTAAACTGACAAGGTAAGTAACCCAGCTGGTACGGGCAGATCAAAATGAAAGTGGATTTAATGGAAAGCCCGTGTCAGAAAACCCTTAAAAACACTAATCTCGCAATGAGCAAATCGATCTGAAAAAAGTTACAGGGTCACAAATGTTTTGATCGCGGAGGTCAAAATGATTAATAAAATCGAATTTAAGAAGAATATTTATGTAAAATCAAATTATTTAGGTGTAAATGATAATGAGGAACCCAAATCTGGCTTCAGTTTTTCTCTAAAATTTTTAGTTTGCGAAAAAATCGAAAAAAACCATCAAAATGAACACCCGAAAACATTAAATTATTTTATGGTGCAAAATACATTTTGTTTACTTTTAAAAGAAGTTTTTTTTCAGATTTGAGTTTTTCGAGATATTTTTCGGGTGTTCATTTTGATGGTTTTTTTCGATTTTTTCGCAAACTAAAAATTTTAGGGTTTTCTGACACGGGCTTTCCATTAAATCCACTTTCATTTTGATCTGCCCGTACCAGCTGGGTTACTTCCCTTGTGAGTTTATTTGTACCCTTACTTCGTACATCAACATAAAGAACTATGGTTAATCATCAAAAGTTATATAAGCAAAATAAGTTTCATGGAAAAATCTGCTTCCATAATTGAATAAAAGGCGATCGAAGTTTCAACTTTGGACTTTATTTTCTCGAAAGCTGTCAATCTTAATAGCGCATATGGACTAAGTTTTTATGCTCCTACAAACCGATCAAGTCTCAACATTTAACTCGAAAGTCAAAGTGTTTGTTCAAAATCATTTAGAAAAATTGTTTAATATTATTATTCAGTTTCTACGATTCAAGTTGACTTACCGATTGACAATTTACTAGTTTACAATTACTGAGCAATTTGAGACAAACTTTCAATATATTTTCCAAAAACTTGGGCAATTACATGAGCAGATCTTTGAAATAGTCAGCACTTACACTGTAACAATGTAACCGCCAAGAGTTTATTAGCAATCTCTCAGCGAATAAATTTTTCAATTGAACTCTTAAATAACAATTGATGCAATGATAATATTCCTGACAGAATTTTGTTGACCAAAAATGTTGAATTGAATTTGGAATAATTTTGCCCTGAATGTCATGGTTTAAGCTGTTCAAGTTGAAGATGAATAAATAAAGCAAAGGTTAGGTTAAGGGCAAAAGGTTTCCAGCTGACATTGATGGAGGAAAGTTGAAAATTGAAGTGAAGGTAAAAGGGAAGAAAGAATGAGATTGAATTGAGTGAACGAAAAGGGATAAACTGAATAACTAACTGGGAGTGTCTGTAGGAGTGAAGAAAATATATATTTATATTTGTGAGGTAAATAATGTATTATATAAAAGATGGGAATCAAGAAGAAGAGTAGAGATGGAAAAGGAGAAAAGGTGAGTTTAAAGGGAAAAACAAGTGGTAATAAGGTGGGACTCGAGTAAATCAAATGAATAAACAAGAATATAAATGTTCATGTCATTGAATTGATAAATTGAGTTGATAGAAGGCTTTTTTTCTCACTCAATTTTCTTATAAACATCTAACATTTCCTTTATACTATTGAATGTTGTTTGACGAAAAAAAAGAGAAAGAAATAAGAGAAGTTATTGGCTAAATATAATGTTATTAGATTGTACGGAAAACTGTACAATCGAATTGCAATTCAATTTCGAGTTTACTTTTTCATGTTCAACTTATGCTTTTTCAATTGTTTTTTCATGTTTTTTCAGGTTCAATTTTTTCATCGGGTTAACTCTTTTGTTTCAACTAATACTGCCATTGGTTGGGTTAAGTGTAAACAAGTTTCCTGTTGACCTCTGAGTAAATCTCAATGGAATGAAATTCGAGTGTAAACGTTTGAGCGTTTGTCTCTTTCGCGACTTGAAATGACTTTAATAGGAAATGATTGAATAATGTTGAGACAATTTTTTCATCAAATATTACTTTTGATGGTCTGGTAATGATTGGAAACCTCTTTGGGTTTCTTTTGTTGTTGGCTAACAGCTAAATTGGTTCAACTTTTTTTGCCTCTTCTGTTTGCCTGTTTACAGTCAATAATTTGATGAAATTGAAGTAAACTTTTTTGTTCAATTGTTGAGTCTTTTTGTTGTTTGCTCTTGGATCATGTTTGAGGGTGAAATGATGAAAAAAAAATGCTGCTGAATGGATGAGCAAAAAATGATGTGGGTTAAAAAGATGAGGATTCGCTTCAGTGAATACTGATGAATGTTTTTTATCCTTCATCTTATTCATTTCTACCTCTGTCTTTGATAACCTTGATTCTCATGTTTTTTTGGTTTCTCTTTCTGTTTATCTTTGGATTGAATTGAGTTTACGTTTTTTGAACTTAAAATGTTTACTTGTAATTTAATTGTCTTTTTTTCCTGTGTATAAATTATTTCAACTTGAAAAATCAGCAATAAGGTGAGCTTTGGTGCTCTGGTTTTGTTTTTCTTCTGAAATTCCAGCATACCCTCATTCGGGAGTCAACCATCAAACTGTTCTGTATGACTAACGATGTTATTTTACTGTGATTCGGTCGTATTTTTGTTTTGTACCGATCAAGTATTTACATATCCATTTACAATGAATTTTAGTATTTATTTAGATCTGATTGTGATTTTGATAACGATTCTTGTGAGCAGTTTGATTGAAGTTTTTTTCTCATAAAAGTTCACATAAGAATACACATTAGTTTGGTTTTTGTTGCTGCAGTTGTTTTTTTACAATCTTTTCACTGTTGCTTGTAAAATGATCATTCGATTTGTATCATTCGTTTGAGTTTTATTTACTTTGATGTAGAGGCTCCCGTAGAAGATGATGAAGGTCTTATGGTTATGGTTGTAGTTGTGGATGATGATGAAGATGAAGATGAGGAGGATGCTGATGTTGATGAAGATGGAGTGGCTAGACAATCTGATGATGAAACGGTTGCTGTAGAAACAGGTACTCCTGGAGCGTTAAATTCAAATTCAGCTGTTGGTGGACTTTCGTTTTCTTCAGAAATCTCTTGTTCCTCGATCTCATCTTTCTCATCAGGAGGACAGATTTCATATGCTTTGGATAAGGTTAGCTTAGCTGAATTTGATCTTTCTAAATAATAGCCATTGCTCGTTTCATTCGACTGCGCTGGTGGTGACCAATTATAAGCATATTGATTAATTGAGGCATAAGGTCTCCTCTCAAGCTCTTCATTAAGCCAGTTTATAGCAGCAATCCATTTTTTCTTAAGATCAGGAGTATAATGTAACAATTTTGCAGCTATTGGACAATTGGAAAACAGGGAGACTAAGCATTTGATGCATTGATAGGCTCTTTTTTGGTAATGACTTTTATTCCGCTGGATTGTGTCAAACAAACCTTCCCTTTCATCTTGAAGACCTGAATAAATAAAAGAGAAAAATTATATTTAATTTTTCAAGTATAAATTGTTAGTAATCTCTTGACACCTTCGTTTCAATTTTACTTGAAGGAAAGCAACGCCTCGGAAAACGGTCAATGATCTAGCAATTAGAATTATCAGTCAACTAATGAATTATTTAACCGAAAGAAATTCATATTGCCAATTATTATTTTAATGTCAATCAATAAACTTACCACTTAGAGCATTATTAATCCTTGCTTCTTGCCAAGAATCTGAAATCATCAGCATGTGTAAAATTAAATCTAGATGAGGACGCAATTCATAAGCATAGGTATACTCTATCTGCCAGAGAAGTTCATTGAGAACATTGAAAGAGAAGGCAGGATTTTCCCAAGAACAGTAACGAAGTAGCTGTAAGGTATCCTCTGAAGAATTGACATCTTCAATTATCTTTTTTACATAGAATGTCCTCTTGTACAGATACTCATACACTTGAGATTGAATGGGCATCAGGTAGGCACCATCTTCCTCCATTCCAAAAGGATTGGGCAGTGGGCTTTTATCACTATGATAGGGAACGCATTTGGAAGAAACATCACAGCAACGAACAAGAAGACTGACTACTTGATATAATTTGGCAAAATCGGCATATTGATACTTAATAGGAGGGCCGGGACCTTCCTCAAGGGCGACTCTGATGAAGGTGGCCGGGACGTTTAACCGTAATAATTGAGCTCTTTCTTCGGGACCAATCAATGCATACTGATAAAATAAGTTAAAATATTGGGTTAAATGACGGCTATGTTCAGAAACTTCTTTGTTCAATAAAGATAAAACACATTGGAGAAGACAATCAGAAAGACCAGTTCCAGCATCGACTATAGAATCTAGAAGAGAGGGAAAAATCACATTAGTAAATTGAAGACCAGGAAAACGTAAGATTTGTAATAAACTGCGAACACGTTAACATTGTAAGATAAAAAGCACCAATACACAATTTAATTGTAATATTGGCAACGCATTATCTTGGATAATCTCGCATGTGGCTAGCGAAGCTATCGAGCATGGAAAGGAATAACTTCCGAAACACATGCAAAGTAGCACTTCCGTTAACGTGTCCCATGGTTGAAGACTTTTACCACTAGATGACTCACAGAAATCAAGACATTAAGTAGAGAGAAACAGTAGAAATGAACAATTAATAAAATTAGTTGATCACCTCTCTTTAAGTACTAAAATTAGGCAAACAACGTGAGTAAATCACGTGAAACAACTCTGTGAACCGCCATCTATTGGCACAATTATTCTATTCTGACATCTTACAGATTCAAACACAAAACAAATGAATCAAGATTCAAAATGTTACAATTTAAATAAAAATGGATTGTAAACTTACTTTCAGGGTAAGTAAAAATGGAAACTTGACATTCATTGTCGCACAATGCGAAATGAGCTAAAAATATAATTATCTTGGCGAAAGCACTTCGAACATCATTATTTGGACAGTCAAGAAGATATTCACAGAAACGATAGTGATTAGAAAAGAGAACATTATGTGCAAACCAAGCTCGTACACTGGGACTGGCCCTTAAATGATGATTTAACAATTCAGCCCAATCGACAGCAGAGCCTCTGTAAGTAGATGATAAAAAATTACAATTAAAATACAATTCATTAGCTAAATTAGAGATAAAATGAAAAAAGGTTAACGCACCTTAAATTTTTCTTCGCATGAAAACAAGTCATAAATAAAAATCTTGAAGCAAGCTGAGTACAGATCATTGCTATATCTTCGGCTTCTATTTTTACAATGCTGCTTTGTACATCGGCCGAATCAGAATCGCCCGAGTAAGGTTCATTACGTTGACATTGGAAGATAACGATTTGACCATTACCATCCAACAATTTTTTCATAAATTGAAAATATTCTGGACTAAATTGAATTTTTATGTGCATAAACTTAATATTTTGTCTTTGGACACTTCTTTCAATTGCTGTAGGCATTTTGATTTTATTTTGATAAGATCCATTATCAATTACCAATTCACTTAATCTTAAAGCCATCTCACTACCCTGAGTATCCATCCGACGATAGAACAAGATATAAGCATTCCACCAACGTTTCTGACGACGACAGGACATTCTTTTCAACATGTGATCAAAAACTTCACCCATGTAATCACCACCAAAACATTGGACTTTCATTTCTTCGTCATCATCCAATTTACATTCACTAACATCACCATCATCAAACTTGTACCATTTTCGAGACCCATCAATATTTTTATGAAGTATATAGGAATAATAGTGACCACCACTGGCTTGTCCACTGTGAACCACAATACCACAGAGCTCATATCGAGTACATGAAGATGTTCCAGGAGAACTGGCATCTTCAAGATCTTCTTCAATTATTTCACCCTCAATCTTGGCTAAACCATTCACAGTGTAAGGTTCCATGTCCAAAACCCGAGGAAATTCAAAGTAATCATTAAATTTGATGGCACAAGAACGTTCAAAATCATAATCGAATCGCTTCAGTTGAATAGCTAAAACAGTAGGCAATTTTTTGATGCACAATCTTTTGACTGTTTCCACCTTTCGGTTACACTTCTCACAATGATAAGCATTAGCACCTTCCAGCAAATCTCCTTTAACATATTGTTCCAAAGAATCCAATAAATTACTATGATTCCTTATGTCAATATTCAATGTTGTAAAAGGTTCTTCACGTGAATATCTGCGTTTTTGAATAAAAAACAAACACAAACATTAGAAAATGAATTTCAAAATAAGAATCAATTACATACCTATGCGGACATTCTTTACAAATTTTTTGATCAGCAAAAGATCCTCCAAGAATTTTTGTCATAACTGGTGAATAACCTAATGACTTAAGAGCTTCATCGATAGAATCAACTAGACTGTTAAAAAATTCAAGCGCGTCATGCTGTTCACGTAAGTTGACTGGTTCACCCCAAAGCCTACAGAATTAAAGACATTCATTAGAATTTTTGTTTAGTTTTTAATAGAAGGACCAATAAACGATACTTACTTGAAATGCCTCCAAAAACCACGAGGTACATAATACTGCAATTTGCTTAGTGCTAAGTGCCCAAAAATGGCTTGGGTATATTTAAAAACTCCTAGATTGTAATCTCGACGTGATTCATCCACTGAACGCTTTGAATCATCTTCAGCAGAAGAGAAACACAATGTACTAATCATGTCAATTCTATCTTCGGAGAAGTCTTCATTTAAATCGTTGGCTGCTCCTTCGACACTTAATATTCCATCCCGCACTTCTGGAATCATATAGAGCTGTTGAAAGACTGAATTCATATAACAAGTGGCTCCAGCATTTTTCAAGCCTACAAAACCCCGATAAGGTCTAGGTCCGATAGGAGGTTGATATTCCCATTCAGTTAAATGTTGTTCATGATCTGAATAGTACATCTCAATGAGACTATCGGCTAGATATTTTAAATTTGGTAAGGAATCAGTGCCCAAAGCTACGAGACAGTCATAAGCAGCATTGAGAGTGGCTGATGTTGTGCATATTGGGTTAACTTCTTCAATGTTGAGATTGTTATCGGAAGTTGAGGAACTTGATGAGGGGGGAACAGTTGTGGTGTCATTAGTTTTGGATGAATCGGATGATTGGTGGGGTTGTTGAGAAGAGTGAGAGGCCCTTTGTAACATGACCATGGCTCTAGATGCAGTGAAAACATATTCATCAACAAGTACACGAATTAAGTCTTTGTTTTTCGACCGTTGACTTGAATTAGTTGTCTCTTCGGAAACTTGGATCAAATTATTGACTTCATGTTTTGAAGTTGATTTGAGTAAATAAATCAACTCTCGAGTTATACCAAGATGACCTTCCAGTAAAGATTCTTCGATGACACCGTTTCTAACGAGATTTTGCTGTTTATAGAAGAGAAAAGACATAAATTAATTTTTAAAAGAGTTGAAATTAGAAATTCTATTTTAAACTTACCCTAACATTGCTTAAAAGCTCAATTTCACTTTCGAGGAACTGTTGTGCTTGAGGAAGAGGACACCTCATGCTTCGCGCATTATTTAACAATTTACAAAATAAATGGAAAAACTCTTCAGAAGTATTATAATGGCTATCAACTGGTACAGTTGTACCAAGATGGTGGTGAAGTAAGTTAATGAAATTGATCATAACCTCGCTGTTAAGTGCACATTTGGTAGCAATCAAAGCAAACTGTTCATTTGCAGTCAATCTTATGGATCTACAATGAAAAATGATAAAGTAAAATGGTTAATTAGAAAACGATTAAATAATGAATTTGAGAAATGTGATGAAAATTAGTGTGAAATGTTACCTCTCATGGCATATTAAAAGAACATCAATCACAAATCGATGCCAAGTATTGTCTCTAATCAAATGATCCAAAGTCCATGGTGAAACCATAAACATTAGAGTCAGAATATTCAATCCAAGTTTACAGACTGAATAAACAGGGGAATCTGGACGATATAAATTTCCATTAACAACAAGTCGATGAAGCATTTCTATATCTTCATGTAGAGCACTTTCTTCACCCGTACTAGTAGCCCAACATAGCATCATGAGAGATCTAACTGAACCAAGATTAGGTAAACTTGAGATCACACGAGACCTGAATATTTCATCATCATTTTCAACCAATTTTTGAGCTGTTTGCATGGCTATCTCACGAACCATACCGGCACTCAGGGGATGGGGAATTATTTCAAGGGCTGAACGAAGAGTCGTCAGCCAATCATCAACATTTTTCATAGGAGCAATAGTGGACAGTGACGATGATAACCAAGATGTAGATGAAGATGAACTTAATACCAAATAATGGCCCAAACATGTTAGTACCATTCCACTAATTCTTAACACAGTAGAATAAACTAAGCTGTAATGATACAGATCGATGAAAGAAGGAGTTAAAGATAGTTAATGGAAAAATAACAAAAATAAATGGAAAATTTTGCTTACATTTTAGCATAATCAACAGCAGTGGATACAAAATTGTTCCGAGTCAACAATTCAACAACTCTAAAGCCACAACCACTCTTCATAAAATCATAATGAAATTTTCGTGCCTCTTCAGAGAGTGGGTTTCTTGAAGGCATAAGTAAAGCGTAAATAACGCCCAGACTATAAAGAATTCGTGTTGGCGAAGATCCGTAAAATAATTCGTCAAATTTTGCGCCATAATCAGTATCATTTACATTTTCTGCACATTTTTTACAAAGTGTTTTGAGGTTTTCGACTATTGTCACGTCAGGAGGTATAATAGTCAATATCAAAGGAGCAGTATCACAGAGCGCTGCATGTCGCAGCGACATCCCAAGATCCAGTAATTGGAAGAAAAAATTAACATATTTATGTTCTTTAGATAATATCTAAACAATAAAAAAAAAAGATGAGTAAATTGTTAGACAATTGCAAGTTTAGAAATAGATCGAAGAATCAAGAATAAATCTTACCACTCCTGGTAATGAGTTTTCTGCCTCGATGCTTGGACCCTCAAAATTGTTACCCGGAGAACCGGAAGAACTATCAGAAGAGGAATCAGGGGATGTTGGAGCATTCATGGAAGCTTGGTAAAGCTTGGCATTAAGAACCTATTGCAGAAATAAAAGAGTTATTAAATTAGTTTGCATAAATCTTTTTGCTCTTGTCAGTTTTTGGCCAAAATACTAACCACTTCATCACGATCAGGTAATTCAGTAATTAGTTTATCTTCTCGATTAGAATCATTTTCCGTAACATCATCACAGACGAACAAATCGACTCTCATGTTCATATTGTTAGCTTTGATACTGGAATAATAAAAATTAAAGTTAAAAGAGTTTCAATAATGATATTTCAAACTATCATATTTCAATTATATTTACAAAGATGGAAAACTTACGTAGATAAAATTTGTTTTTTTATTGTTGAAATGTATTCATTGCGATGAGTCCAAATCTGAATGTCATCAATATGTCTAGCTTGATTAGGAAAGCGAACTGTCAATGAAACTTGTTCTCCACGTACTGCTTTAACTAACGGAAGTATTGTACGTTCATCACCAAAATCTGTATCACACTGATGAACATATTCATAAAGTAATCTTAAAATACGTGACATTCGAGAAAGTTCATAGTCCACTCTTAGCGTAGCTTCGGCTGATGCATCCTTTCGCAGAATGGAAACAGTATCGTATGCTGCTTGAAGTCTATCCATACATGAACTGATTAAATCATGATGAATGTTGACTTGATGCTGCTCTAAACTAGGGCCAAGATTAGTATAAGTTTCTCTAAGCAAAGCAATTCCGAGATTGGCAACTTCTTCACTACAATTCAACACTATTCTCCATAAATAGTCGAGGCCAATTAATTCCAAATCTTCAGTTAAACAGCAATTTTTCTTAGCAATGAATCTACCTTCCTTGAGATTGACGGCTTTGAAAAACCGATTGAAACATTCGATTCCACTTTCTGTTATTAAGATGGGATCTAATTGGAGAATATTGTTTTCAAAGAAATCACGATTCATCTCTGGATCCAAATCTTGTTCCTCTGACATTAACATTGAAAACCAACGGAAACATGCTTCACGATCTTCTGGAAAAATAGCGTTTTCTGCTAAACATTGCCAGACTTGTTTTGCTTGAGGTGCACATAACCAAACTCGACCATCCTTAAGCAAGAATCTCAAAAAATTGAGTCTTTCGATGACTTCTTGAATATGAGAATAACGTTTACCTTCTAACACCGTCTGAGCATTTATGTCGTTACATTCCTCTTCTACTAGTTGTCTAGCTTTCTTCATGTATTTAGATAAATTTTCCGATACTAAAACTACTAAGGAATGTTGACTGTGTAATCTGTTGATTACATCATGACGATAAACTACTCCTCCATGAGTTTCAACAGCTGAAGATGCCTCTTGGCGATATTTTTTGGTATTAGCTAAAAGAAAGGGTCCATATGAGGGAATAGAGGATGAGTCACATCGACGGAAAAAATCATCTATTGTGTATTGTTTGATTTCATCGGTCAATTTGAAAGGACGCTTATTGAGGTGTAAAGCGGTTACATCAACTGATTGGCTGTTAGTTGTAGATGTAGACGTCAATGATGGCGTCGATGCTGGTACCGGTGCCAGTGCCGGAGCAGAAGCAGGGACAAGAACTGGAACAGGAGTAGGAATAGGAGCAAGGACTGGAGCAGGAGCCTGAACTGGAGCCGGGGCCTGAGTCGGTGTCACTGTCACTGTCGCGGTCACCGTTGGCGTTGAAGTTAATGCCGTTGATGGTATTGGTGCCGAACTCAATGTAGATGCTGATGTTGACGTTGATACAGTAACAGGTGCTGATGTTGATGTAAATGCTGTAGTAGATGCGGTTGAAGATGTAGTTGTAGTTGACTCGTCAAAAGTAACTTCAGATAACATGGAAATTTTAGAAGACTCGATTAAATGATCTAGTGAATCTAATAAATAATTCTTACGACTTGCGATATTTTTAGGAGCTTCAGAAGACTCAGTTGTAGTAGTTCCTTCGGAAGAGATTTTCTTTTTACGATAATGATGTCGTGGTGCTGATACTGTAGCTGCTGTAGTTGAGGTTATGGTTGTTGTTGTTGATGATGAAGATAACGATAATAAAGCTGTGACTGGTGTTGAGACTGTGGTACCACATCCGGTAGATTGATGAGTAGGTTTATCGGCAGGAGCCCATATAAGGTTTGACTGAGTATCTGATGCTGAAAAGTTAGATGGGGCTTCAGGTAAGAGACAGCAAATTTCTCTTATCAACTTTAGAGCAGGCAAAACCCAATCACTATCTTCTTTCTTTAATTCTTCAACACATTTATCTAACCATTCAGTTTTTTGTGAATCTCGATCCTGACAACAGCTATAATCTAATATTTTTACATGAGCAGCCAAGGCTTGATCCATTATATCAGTTGGAATATCTTCACTGTGCGCTAAATTCCAGAATAGGTTCAACACTTTATTTGCCATTACACCATCTTTATCGTCTTCAGCTAAGCGCCGAATCAACTCAAGTAGCTTCTCCCGTTGTTTTTTATTGGCTTTTGTCCAGCTACTTCGGAAACATTCAAACAAATGGTCTAACTGTTCAGGAGTAAAGTCCCAAGCCAATTTGGCCAATAGATCGTGCATATTTTTCACTATAGCCTCGTGTTTACCAGACTGAGCGGCCCAAAGGTCATCTAAATCTTGTAAAGTCAAGGCTTTCTCTTTTATCACAAATCTTATTATTTTTTCTAGTTTTTCAACGTATTGAGGTTGATGAAGACTATCCTTAAGAACAATTTGTAACACCCTGTTCTCTCGAATCCATTGAGCCATCCGAGATGCAGTTAACCAATCTTCCTCGTCAACGAGATTGAGCTGACCCTCAGTTGAACTAGAAGCATCACAAACAGCTGACGTTGTTGTCGCTGCAGGGTATGGAGCCATATCGGTTGGCAGAATATCGCAGGTAGTATTCTCACTTATCTCATTCGGCCCAGCCTCAGGCTTATTGCCTAGGCGGATAAACGAATTAGTGGCAACACTAGCTATCACTTTGTTCACTTCATTGAGAGCATTCATTTTACCATTAAACGAAGAAATTTGAAGCAATCGCAGAATTATCTTTAAACGAAATATCTCTAATTCACGGATCCTTTCCTCTTGATTTGGAACTCGAGATGCGAGATTTTTTAAACTTTTTATAATGCCAGAAAGTACATCGTTTTTACCTTCATTTTTTGATTCCTTCTTCAATTCCTCATCACTAAGACTTTCCAAAAAGATAGGCACGCTTTCAATGATTGATAGAAAATAAGTTTTCACAGTCTCAACAGTGAGAAGCTCATAACACTGGCCAAATGGTTTGAGCAAGGCAGCAATCAATGGCACAGTCAATGGTGGCCCTTTTTCGAACCTTTCAAGCAACTTTTGAAATCCATCAAGGCGACCAAATTGATTAATCAGATCAACTAACCATCCTCTAGGACAACGTGAATCAGGAGATTGGGCATAGACTTTTTCTTCTCCATGAAAGAGAGGTTGATTAGAAGACAGACTTTCCAGTCTATTCATGTTAAACATATGAAACCTAAAAGAAAAATTGAAAGAGAAAGTATACGTGAGATTTGAAATTCAGATTGATAAAATATTTAAACATGAGAATCGGGTGAAGAAATGCAAATATAAAATAGACAAATGCCAAATACTAGATTATCCACTGTCAAGATAATGCTAGACTAAAGTGTTTACTCACTTGTTGTTTGGGTTGAAGACCATGGCTAAGAGGTCTAAAAGGGGCAAACAATCATCCCCAAGTTTTAGTGCGATTAATTCCAGAAGGCGTTCACAATTATGGAAAATACATTTCTGAAAGTCAACAATGAGTAAAAAATAGTTCGAGATTAAAAAATTAAAGAGATAAAGATAGCAAGATAACAAATGAGTTGAAAGAAAGCAGAAATGAAAGAAGGAAAAAAAGCATGTTTTGAATATCAGGTGCTCAAAAGAAGCTAAATTATGTGTCAAGATGAAGGTAACAATGTAACAGATGACGACTTACATGGATTCCAAACTTCCACCCGGTGACTGCTTCATCAGTTAAAATACGAGTAAATGATATGGTTAAACCCTCTCGAATAAACCTTTGGCATGGTTCACACTTTGTATCCAAGCCTTGAGCAGCCAAATCGATTGAGGCTCGTAGAAGTATCTCTAGATGACCCTCTGGTAAAACAGGAATTATCCACCGAGGCAAACTGATCATTTGCTCTAGCCGGTCAAGATCAGCAATAGGGAATAATGAGATTCTTGATTCATCTGAAATGTTCTCTGATTCACTAACATATCTCCTAAATCGTCTTTTAGTCTTGAAGACGTTATTGCATTCCTCCATTGATGCACTGTAAAAGAGATGCCAATAAGTCAAGATTAAAGGTTACAATGGAAAAGAAACAAAGAAAACAAAGGACAACATTTAGAAGAAGAAAAATGTCATAGAATAGACACGAAATAAGATCAGAAAATATCAACAAAAAAAAATAATAAAAAATGAGAAGGCAGGAGAGAGTAAAAGAGAAAGAGAGAAAGAAAGGAAAAAAGATATGGTAAGATTGGTAATTAGAAATGCAAACAATCAAGATGAAACTGAAAAATGATATTTGACAAAATGGGTGAAAATTTTTTCCTCATTTTCCAATCCTACTAATTAGTAAGTTGAGGTTAATAACAAATAAATAGATGTTTACCCATTTTCTTGTTTAGGAGGTTTCCTAAATGGTGAAGAGCTACTACATCTTTGAGGCAGAATTTTAGTTGCTTCACTATTTTCAACATCTTCGGTTTCTCCTTCCTCTGTTTCACCTTCTTCAGTCTCTCCATCAGGTCCATATTCAACTAAACCGTCTTTTGGAATCATTTTTTACTTTAATCAAATCAAAATAAAGGATAAATTACATTTAGAATTATTAAAACAATAATACAAGTATAATAGATAATTTTACACAGATCAGATTGAAAAGAAAGGAGGGGAAAAACGCATACAGAGAAAGAGCAAAAACTAGGATTCACTAAAACCATAGTAACCGGTATGGTTTGACCACTAGATGGCAGTAAACGAGCTAACAATTTTACCGAGTTATTAATCGTAATTTAATTGAAAAACATTGAATCAATCAAATTATCCGAGTAGATATCATTTAGCTTTATTTAATGACCTTTATCACGATAATCAGTATCACAATTGTTATCAATTGCTTTCAAATGGATGTGTTAACATCGTCTTGGAATCGATGAGAGATTTTCTTTGGAAATGAGCGTTTTTACAGATGAAATTAATAATGTCATCAATGTCAACAATCTAACATTAAATAATTGCTAAGAGGATTTGTAGGGTTACTAATTGACACAGGTTTGGAAGCTGAGGTAATGCAACACTTTCAATTAAAGCATTAAGGCATGCAAATTAGACTAATCCGTACATAATTATCAGACAGAATAATCAACTTTTACGCATCTTTAAATCACTCAAAATCAACATTTATTACGTGCGTTTAAAAACATCTCTATTTAATTCAATTTTAATCCAATGATTATAAACAGAGATCATAGACTTGAAGGTTCTTCCAAACAAAGCTAATGGTGTTAGAGATTAGTGAGATATATATCGATAAGAAAACAAAGAAAATATAACATTGAGAGGACACAAAATTGATGTGAAAAGAAAAATTTTAACCAAGCATCAGGGATTGGGAATTTGGCTGGATTAAGATAATGAAGTTTTGCTGTTATTTTTTCCTATATTCGCGTATTGCACTTTTAATATCTAAGCCCAGAAAATTCAAGGCGAAAAATTGAGTTTTATTTTCCAATTCTCCGTTTTTCCGTTTTTCGTTGTTGACAAATAAATATTATTTTGGGATTTTCTAATATGATGCTTTTTCCTATTTTGCTTGCGAAGAGGTTAATTTCCATGGAATAAAAAAATACAATAAAATGATTGAAAAACTACTTTTAATATAATCAAATTACATCTTTAATCCTTCAGGTAAAGTTGTATCTTCTTCAAATGAACCTGTTCCCTCCACAAACTCTTCATAAGTGCTCTTCTCTTTGAATGGACGTTTACCTAAGATTTCGATCATATCATCTCGATTCAGAACTTCTCTCTCTAATAACCTCAGGGCAACCTAAATGTAAAGAAAAAATTATGTTAAAAAATGGACATTTCAAATTGATAATATCTATACGAACCTTTTCAACCTCTGCCTTCTTTTCGGTTAAAATTTTAACTGTCCTATCATATGCTTTTTGGACGAGAGATCTTGCTTCGCTATCGATAATCTGAGCGGTTGCTTCACTGTAGGGTTTGTCCACCACAATTTCTCCGGGTTGAGGCATTTCAAAAGACAGATTTCCCACTTTCGTATTCATACCAAATTGAACAATCTGAGCGTATGCGTTTTGTGTAACTTTTTGAAGATCATCTTGAGCTCCTGTAGTTATTTTACCGAAAAATATTTGCTCAGCAGCTCGTCCACCTAAAGTCATGCACATTCGGTCAAAAAGCTGTTCTGTTGTGTAAAGGTACTGTTCTCGAGGGAGGTTCATGGCATATCCTAAACCTTTACCACGAGGTATAATAGAGACTTTAAGTAATGGATCAGCATGTTCAAGGAACCAACCAACAACTGCATGACCAGCTTCATGATAGGCAACTGTTTTCTTTTCTTCTGGTTGAAGAACTTTGGTTTTCTTTTCCATTCCAGCAACAACTCTTTCAATTGCTGCTTCAAAATGCTTCAAAACAATCGATGGATTAAGATCTCTGGCAGCGATAAGAGCAGCTTCATTGCATACATTAGCAATATCTGCACCGGTAAAACCTGGCGTTAAAGCAGCCATTTTACGTGCTACATCATTTTTATCTAAATCAGTTTTCAATGGTTTAAGATGTACTTTGAATATTGATGCTCTACCCTTGATGTCTGGCGCTGAAACATAAATTTGACGATCAAACCTTCCTGGTCGAAGTAAAGCTTTATCTAAGATATCACTACGATTGGTTGCAGCTAAAACGACTACGTTAGTTGTTGTATTGAAACCATCCATCTCTACTAACAACTGATTTAGTGTATTTTCCTGTTCACTGTGTCCACCAACATTTCTACCTCCACGCTTTCTTCCGACAGCATCGATCTCGTCTATGAATAATATACATGGAGCATTTTTACGAGCCATAACAAACATATCTCTGACACGAGAAGGACCAACTCCAACAAACATTTCCAAAAATTCAGAACCGTTGACTGAAATGAAAGGTACATTCGCTTCACCGGCTGTTGCTTTCGCTAACAATGTTTTACCAGTACCAGGAGGTCCAGTTAACAGTGCACCTTTAGGTATTTTGGCTCCCAACTCGGTATATTGTTGAGGATTTCGGAGGAAATTTACAAACTCCATAATTTCTATCTTAGCTTCTTCACAGCCAGCAACATCTCTGAATTTGACTCCGATATCGGTTGGGTTAATGAGTTTTGCCGTAGATTCACCCATTCCGAAGATACCTCCACGGCCCATTCTTCCTCCCATCATGTTACGAGATTTGGAAAAAAAGTAATACATGCTTCCAAGTATCACTAATGTAGGTAAAAATCCTAGAAAATCTCGTCTACAGAAAGGATATAGAAAAAAAACAATAAAAGTATATGAGTTAATAGTTTTGAGGTCTTGCATCATTATTAATTCAACTTACACTTCCATTTCATTTTTATATACAACTGGAACATAGTTTGAGGGTTCGATACTCATCTCTGCTTGAATATTCTCTAAGTTTCTTTCAAATGCATCGACGCTACCAATGCTGAACCAGAGAACACTCGTTGAATCTACAGCGGATGCATCCGAGAAAAACTTGACACGGACCCATTTTTTGTTTACCACTTCTAATTTTTCGACTGTTCCTCTAGCCAAATGGTTATTAACAAAATCTTTCCATGAAATTTCTTTGTATCTGAATTCATTCAAAACTAACAGACCAAGAACAGCTGCTGCACCGTAAGCAACAAAAGGTAAAGCTTTGTTCGACCCTGTTCCTTTATTTCCTCCACCACTTCCAAAATTGTACTCCCATTTCCAATTGTACTTATTGTTTGGTGTTGATGATTTTGAACGAGATGCAGGTTCGAATATAGATTCTTTAGGTTCAGTTCGCTTTGCTGTTTGAGCTTCTTCAGCAGCTTCTTTGGTTTTGCCATCAGATGACTTCTTTTTATCTTAAATTCAAAGATACAAGACACCGAGAATAAATAAGAAAAACGAAATTTATGAAAACAAAATGGATTCAGAAAATTGAATAAATTACTTAGAAATAAAATAAAAATATATTAATCCAAATCCAAAATTAAATATAAACATAAACAATACATTAAATGATCAACTTACTTGATTTACCGAAATACTTCTCAAACCCTTCTGGTGTTTTATTACAATATGACCTCAATTGGGCAATTAGCCTGCTTAATTGTGAAGGTGATTTTGAATGAAGTGTATGATAATGTGAGAGTAAATTGTTTAAAATCTAGAATAAGATTAATTTACAAAAATGGGACAGCATGAGAAAGAGAGTTACAGTTAGAAATTGATTTCATCATGAATTTCTGATCAATTTACCTGACAGCGTCTCTGATTGAGTGGTAATAAATTCCTGATTAGTAAACGCTCATAACAATTAACACCAAGATAAGCCATAATTCAATTTAAATTACACTCAGTAAACTTCAATAATAATAGACAGTCCACCAGTATATTAAGGTATTGCACTTGATGTTTACCAAGACGAAATAAAAATGATGCAAACCGGGATCATGAGGGACTGTATAATAAGTTCTAAAAAGATTCAAGTCATGTAAGATTCACCCTGAAAGGTGCAATAATTTTTTATCTAACTAATCATAAATCTAGAAAAGTAAATTGTTCTAAATATGTTTATAATGAGCATTAAAGGTCAGAGAAGAGTGACATACTGTCAAAAGACAATGACTCCAAGGAACATGTCATTCCAAACCTATGCGAATAAGTCGCTTTCCGTCGAAATTTCATTATCAGAAAACAGTCAGAATTATGTCAAGGTTCTTTCAGTGCATTTGTATATTCTAAGCAAGTCATTAGTTTAAATATCCATAAACAGAGCAAAAGATACACATGATTCGAGTCAAGCTTTATTTTCATGGTTAATAGAATCCGTGACCAATCAATACATTAAGAGATATTATTTGCGTTTATTAAGACCGGACTGATGGATTTAGCTGGCGATTTATTTAGCAATTCGACAAGTTCTCAAAGTTTCTGGGTGAGGAACTTCAACGGTAAGTAGCTCGTTGTAATACCGATTCAAGAACACTGAAGCTGATTTTGTTTTGCTTTTTCATCAGCTCTTTGGAATCTATTTTTTTATGCATCCATGTTGCTCATTTTATTCCTCGTTTTCATCATTTCTCTTTTGGTGGTACTTTATATCAGAATTATGAATAGATGGATAGAAGAGATTGAAAAGGCTCAGGCCATAGAGAGTAAGCTCAAGAATTTTGACAATATGAAGTCAAGTTTTATTGAATTTCTCTTTTCTCTCATACCAGGCATCAGAGTACAATCAAAAACATTAGGAAGTAACACTGGAACTCTCTGAAAATTTAACCCAAACTTTTAACATTTTTAACTGCTGTTTATAACAATTTTTAGGAAGATCGGTGTTTCTGCACGACTTCTGTAAAATTTTCACCAAATCTTTGAGTTCATCCTGTTCTGATGGATCCTTTGAATCAAGCGAAGCAACTATATTGGTCAACCAAACTGTCAAGCCATATTCTATTAAGAACACTTTAGCAACTTTTGGCAAGCGAATGCAGCTTTTGATAAATTTTAGGATACAAATTTTATCGTTGAGATCACACCAATTGCTGGAGTAGATTGATAGGATGTAACGGCAAAGATCATTAGTCTTACAGATTTCAAAGTCTTCATCACTTTTTATGCATCTAGATAATAAATTTAGCACTAATTTTTGACACTTTTTCCATTCCAGATCTTTTGTTGTTAATAAATTTTTAAATAATAAAGTAATCTGATAGGAGTCCAGCTTTGGTTTGGCAGTAACAAAATCTTTGATTGCATAAAACAGCGAGTCTTTTGGTGTGTCAACAATTTCAATTATTTCAATTAGCAGAGAGTTGAGAAGAAATGGTACTTGTTGATTAGTTGAATTTAACGAAGATCTATAACAGTCAATAAAGTGAACCCAAAAGTAAATAGCAGAAGATGATTTAGATCCTTCCAAATGGTAAAAAAATCTTTCAAGAACCAAATAACCCAGGTTTCTCATAGAAGCATTTTCACTAGATGTTGTCATTAAAGCAATTGATAAGCCATTTAATTTAATAATCTGGTTGCTGTTAATCGCATTTTCAGGTCCCAATAAATGATAGAGAGTAAAAAGGATAAACCTTGGATCATATAAATCAGGTCGATCTTCATATTCAACGGATGGATCAAGAGGTAAATCAACGGGAAATTCCTTCAATGTTTTCATCATTTTGCCCTTTCTGTATTGACCCAAAACATGAGAAGATTTAGGCATTTTAAACAGCGTGAATCGAGTATCAGCAATAGTCGAATAATATAATGGTGCAGATTCACCCCAAATGAACGGATTGAATTTGAGCAAAGAAGCAGACGCATCCAAAGAAAACAACTCTTGTAAAATTTCCACATCTTTAGTCGATAAAGTAGCTCCATAAGCCGAAATCAAGCTATTAAAACGATTCATGATGAAAGAAGGAGTAAAACACTGTAAAACAAAAATAATAAAGTCAACAAATAAGCAAAATAACGAATCAAATCAACAAGAAAACGTGAAAAGCATGTTTTCCAAATAAACAAACACAATCATTAGTTTCTATAGTAACTCTTGACCGGTTATAAAACAGCGCCAAAACAAGTTCCAATTCAAACTGATTAACAAATGAGAAATGAATTTTTCTGATAAAATTGATTAAACAATCACAAATCAACTTCTCGGGTCGTTCCTTAAATTAATAATTTCACTAATTACATAAATAATTGTGGAATAAATTGTAAATTGAATTGAATGAATGAGATGGCGACACTGAATCGTATTGAATATAATGTTGAATGATATTGCGCTGTTTAATGTAAAAGTAAATGTTGAACATTTGAAGAACCGGCTTAGTCTTGGAAACATTTAGTTATCATTTAGTTATCGATATCGCGACCAACAATGATGATCAACATTTTCTAGTGTAAAATGTGTGTTAATTCAGACTCGACGTTGAACGTCGTTTCTTGATACTCTTTTCAGGATTATAATCATCATCATCTGTAAACTCATCATTAAACTCATCTTTAGATTGATCGATAATTTTCATCTTTAACAATTTCCATTTCAATTTACATCCAAACAACAACAACAATTAGAAATGAATTTATCATCTTTAATCAATTTACTTTTCCTTTTATCTTGTTTAATTATATTAACTGAATCTCGTGTCCATGAAATAGCCACTTTTGGTGACGGTTTAGCCTCATTACCTTGTGAAGTTGATTTTAAAAATTGTGGTGAAATTTACTTCATAACTTGGTCGAAAAATGTTTCAAATGAATGGCAAAGAGTCTATTCATATTCACAAGGCTATCAAAAAGCATTGGGCCATTTTAGTGGTCAACCAAATAGAATATCAATGGACGATTCCAACATGACAACCACTGGAATTGCCTATTTGAGGATTAAAAATTTAGCTTTAAGTGATGAAGGAACCTACAAGTGTGATGTTACTTATGTCCATGGGAATTGTCCATCTTTAACTTACTCCAAGTTGTTCACATTAGGTAATTATCAATTAAATTGTCCCGAAAATCAGTTCAACTGGAGTTCAAGTGTTGACCAATTTACCCTGAACATGTAAACAAGAAGTGAAAACCATTTTTAAAATAAAAATGTTGAAAATGCTTTACAACCCCAAGTCAACAAGTGTAAACCTTTTCTGGTTTCTCCTGGTAACTCAATTGGTCTCGTGAGATGTACAATTAAATGGTTATCCAAAGGCAATTAGAGCATAATTTATAAATTGATTCAACTTTTGTCGATTCATTGAAACAAAAGAAGTGGATATTTCATGGTGAACCCATTTTCAGTTTCAATTTGACAACATTTGCTAAAGACAGCAAAAAAAGACTTTATTTTTATTCCATTTAATGAAATTCATATTTTGTTTAAACTTCATTCCTAATTCCTAACTTTTTCATTCTCATAATAATCCGATTAAAAGTAAAGAATTGATATCTTTGAAGGAAAAGATTATTTTTATCTCATTTTTGAACATTTCATGGCAATAATAACCTATTATTTGTGCATTATTTTCCTCATGTGGAATTAAATATTCCCAAATAATGGCAATTATTTTCACAAGTCAAAATTAACCAACAAATCGAAGGGAATTTAAACAAATGCATTTAAACCAAAATCTTGATTAAACATTAATTTAACTCATACCTTTACCAAGCAAATTCAAGTGAAAACAATAACTCATGAAGAATTGAAATATTTCATTTTCTCAATCAACTTCAAAGACTATTTTCAGATCATTCAACATTTCACTTTCGAGTTTGAAGTCACTAAAATCTGGTTATTTTCATTGTTATTGTCAAATCCTTTTCTTTGATTCCAATCCATTCAATCGTTTCAATTTATGATTTGAATCACTCAAAATTGTGATCATTTCATCGATTGAGATTTGACTGAAATGAAGATCAAGAATCAAGTCAAACTCTTTTGGCTGAAATAATTGAATTTCTGGTTGATTAGAAGAGAAATTGAAAAATATGTTTCGGTGTGTTGAAGTGTAAATGCGTAAAATTAGCATGAAGATGAAGCATAAGATGATGCTGATGATGCTTCTGATGAGACTAAGATGATAATGATTTAAGTGTAAATCTAGTAGACAATAAGTTATCACAATTACAACTGGCAAGTTGCCATCAAATAATTCGCATCAGTTTCTTGGTTTATTACCCAAACCATTTTTAATAAAAAGTCAACATCTTTAACCACACAGAAAAAAATGAGTTCAACAATTTTTTTCCCTTTCGTCTAACATCGTAATTTGAATAATTCAACATTTTCCGCTTCTTTTCTCACCACTTAAACTCGTTCATTTAGTTCATTATTTCATATGATTATTGAGTGTGAGTTGAGTTAATTAAAATTATTTAAACAGAAAAAAAAGTTTGACTTTTTTTCTTGTTCTTCTTTCAAGTTGAAGCAAATTACAATGCATCTTCAATAGATGAGAGATTTACTTGATCTGTCTTGTTTAACCATAAGAAGAGACCAGAAAAGGAGGAGATGATGAGGATGATGAGGATGGGGATGACAATGATGAATAAGAAAAGAAGGAAAGAAAAGGAAAAAGAAGATGATTCTTATGTAAAAGATCTTTGCCTTTGCATGTATTACATGCAATGAATAGTAAAACAAGAAGTAATCTTTTCTTTCCTTGCCTCAATTGAATCTTGTAAAATTACAAAAACTTGGCTCAAGTCAGTTTAAAGTGAAAACTTTGCAATTTTCAATCTTTTTTTCTTCTCTTAACCAAACGCTCTTCACTCTCGTCATCATCATCATCTATTGACAGAGACAACAAAAGTGATCCTTTGTGTCATTTTCATGTTTTCCGTTGTTCTCGATCTTCTTATCTTCCTAACTTAACCTAATATATTCTGCCTTTCAACTTATATTTAACTTACAACAACAACATTTTACTTGTCTAATATGCTCATTAACAATTGAGAAGATAGTTTTACCTTTCGAATGTTGATAACAGCAATTAACTTAAATCCAGCTAAACCATAAAACCTTTAAACCTTTAAGATCGCTCTTCATCTTTAAACCACAAACCAAGGAAAACTGTGTTTTAAAGATTCAACAAAAAGAAATGAAATTTCATTATTTTTTGCATTCAATTTAAATTATCGAACAACAATGAAAAGGATTTTTATGCTAACCACTGATGATTTTTTTCATGTTAACCAGAGTTGAATTGTTTAAGGTGCTAGTCGTCGATGAAGCAAACAGTGAGTTCAGTTTTAAACCACAAAAGGTTCAGTTTTAAAGCCTCAAAAATTGAAATTCATTATTGTTCGTCATTTGATGAAATTTCAATCTTTTGACCAAACAGTGATGCAAAATGAGTCGATGAGTTTTGTGAAACTTCGAGTCTCTTAACTTGGAAATGTGTTTTAATTTTCACATGGCTTTACGAAGTTGAATAAAAAACAAAACTTGTTTAAACTGTCAAAACAGTAGAGTGTTGAAAAGGTACAAAATGAAGTTAAAGTTAGTAATAAAAAAACTGTCACTCAATTTACTGATCAAACTGTCAGAATCAGAGAAAATCTAAATATCGGAATGCATGTGAAACTCAGGGAAAAGATTGTTTACAATTGAATGTTCAAAAATGGATAAACTTATTGAATCTTTCCTTTTGTTGGTGTATTTATAAGCAAAGCACATGTTGAATGCAAAATTTATCATTTGTTGATTTATTTTGGTTATTAGTGTGTAAATAACTAAAAGAAAAATGATAATGAATACAAATTAAGGTGAAAAGATGAAAATTACATGTAAAAAGAATTATCAACATTGTTTCATTTCTTTGTTACAAACATTGATTATCATGTTATAATTGAAAGTTATTGCAATTACAATTCGAGACACGTTTACATCATATTAGTTGATTGTTTTCAATAAGAATTAATCACAAAATTGTTTCTATTGCAACCCTTTCAGTCTCTTTTTAACCAGCATTTTCATCTAATTTCACCAAAATGATTGCAATGAAAGCAGAAACAACTAATAAGAACAAATGGAAAACGCTAATATTTTCATGAGACTGTTTATCTCACGATGATGATTCTGCATTGTAATTGAGTACAAATGATATTTACTTGCACCTTTTACCTAAAGTGATGGCCGAGATAAAGAGTTGAGAAAAGAAGCAAACTTTGAGATCAACTTACGAGTTTATTGCGTCAAAAGATCATCTTAGATATTGCCTTATGATGTCCAAATGACTTCGGTAACATTTCAACCCAGGCAGTGCTCAAAGAGTATTCTGCTTTCAGTCCTTTTAGTGATAAGTTGAGAATCGAGAATCTAAAATGACAAGTTAAGATGATCCTAAGTATAAGTTGAGAAGAAGATGTTTTCTGATGTTAACCACAAGGTTACAGTTTATTGTTAAACAATAGACTGATTGGCAGTTGACAGTTGTTTGTTGTTGTTTGACTACAATATACAAACACAATTATCTAATGATTATCCTTTTGTCTGTCACTTTTACTCCTCGAGTCTAACACAAAAAGCTAAGGCGATTGCGGTAAACTTTGATTCACTATAAAGTGGTATTCAAAGGAGCATTGACATCTAGTAAATTATTTTCATGTTTCCAGTTTTATTCAAACATGCGATGATTACTCAAGTTATTCACTTACTTTACATTTGACTCAATATCACACGAAATAAACATATTGAAACTGTCTGATGAATTGGAGAACCATTGTCTAGAAATCTCAAGACATTCAAAGTTATTTGACCTCTAAGTAACCTTTGAAGGTTATCATGAGAGAAAAATTTTTGACACTATTAGTTGCTTCGTCAAATCAAAAAGATTTAGTGACAAGAGCGTCATTCACACATTTTCTCGTCATAAGAGACGATCTTGTTTAGTTCCTAAAAGTGCTTTTAATATCAAACAACATTCGATGAGAGAAATCGCATTCTCAGAAAATGACCTCCGAATGTCATTCTGAGGCTAATGAACCGCTTATCTTGAGATAACTCACATAATGCAAACTAAATAATATTAGATATAATCAATTATGAAATTCCAATATTGATCAAGATTGATATTTTTGTAAATTTTCTTTGGTCAATCTACAAAATGGACACTTTATTGTTAAATAACAGGTCATTTCGATCAATAAATTGGAAAATATGGAAACTATTAAACAAATTTTTCGGTTTGGAGTCAAATGTTTGAAACATTTCATTTGTGAAAAGGAAGTCGATAAATCGACAATGATCAATCAGATCAACTCTTTGAATAACCATTTTTAAACATTTGGCTTACATTGTTTGACTTTTTCAATGTTATTGAAAGCAACAAAAATTGCATTTCAACCCAAACTCTATTGATCAAAATTTTGCTTATTTAAATGACTAAAACTGATTTGACCCAAAAAGCATAAAAATCAATGATCTTGAATAAACTTGATTAAAATAAAGTTTTTCATTTTTCATTGAAAGAGACAAATTGATATTATCAAATTGACATTTACTTAATCAACTTACCTATCGATTTTGCTTTTAAAAATGTTCTTATGTTTTCTCGATTAATACAATTGCAATCTTTAGTCAACTGAATAAATTCAACTATCAAATCAATTTAAAAGCTCATCAAATTTGGTTGGTGAAATGTTAACATTTACTTTTCCCTCATGATAAATGGTAAATGAAACTCTTGAAACTTTCATTGAACTGTTTTTTGTCTCTCTTCTCACAACCTTTTAATCTTGATTAATTGTGATTAAAATGCTTCTTATAATCCATCAACAGTTAAACCTGGAAAACCTGTAATCCGAATTAATGGCGAACCTTTAGAATCAAAGTTATTGTTGAAAACTGATGAATCCAGTGATATATCAAGGATAGATGTAAAGTATAACCCTGACAAGGTTAAAGTAAATAGCAATGTAAATAGTGGCAAAAGTGTAAATAAAAACATCAACGAAAGTGATAATGATAGTGATTGGGAATCAACAGTTTACCAAGTGGGTCCGTTCACCGAAAGTTCAACCCTAACCTTGGAATGTTCAACAACCGGAGGTCGACCCATTCCCGAGATAAAATGGTTCAATGGGACGCGTCCATTGCGATCAAAGGTTAACCTGATTAACCGCGAAACTGGACCAAGTGTAACCTCAACCATTCGATTGGTAGTTACTCGAAGTGATGTTGGCGTTAAATTTGGCTGTTCAGTTTGGAACAATGCAACCAAAATTCCATTAACCAAATGGATTTCCCTTGAAATTCATGGTAAGCCAAATGCATGAAAGCCTAAACAAAACAGAAAAGAAGAAGAAGAAGAAAAAGTAGAAAAGTTTTTCCAACATTTTTTTAATGCACACAAATTAATCACTTTAAATAGTATCCAGATGAGTGTGAAAAGCCATCCATTCATCCCATCTCAACCCTCGCCAGTCAACCTTATCTCAAGGCTTCTCCCTCCCGCTTCACTCCCTGCCAGTCAAGAAATGCGTTGAGACAACAGCAACA
This sequence comes from Tetranychus urticae, assembly GCF_039701765.1. Classification (NCBI taxonomy): domain Eukaryota; kingdom Metazoa; phylum Arthropoda; class Arachnida; order Trombidiformes; family Tetranychidae; genus Tetranychus; species Tetranychus urticae. The sequence goes on along the minus strand of NC_142958.1, from coordinate 12,698,242 downwards.
GCCACACACATCTTGCACCGTCAAACACACACAAAGCCTTCATTTTCCTTCTGTTATCCAATTTTACCTAATCGATCCCATTGATGGTATCAAACTTTATACCAGAAAATGTTTCACTTTTAATAACAATAATAAAAAGTTGACCAGTTTGCTACACTTTTGGCTTGATTGAGTCTATGATTGACAGTGACAATCCACAGTTGTTTGAATATTCACAATAAACTCGAAACCTTTTCTTCCTTCGACTTTTCCATTTCTCCTTTTCCTCTTCCCATCTTCATCATCGCCGTAATTTTTATCATTATTATCACCAGGTTTGTGTTATCATTGGATAATACAGAAATCACTTTGATATTTCAACCTTTTCCTTTATGTTAACATTTGCTATGCGTGAGTTTACTTAGCTTACATTGTCCATTCAACTATTCATTTTGTCATTGTTTGTGTTGCTCATTATGATGAGAAGAAAAAAGTAAAAAGAAGAACAAAGTTAACAGTTTAAAATTCGTGCCTGACAAGGTTTTAGCTTTGAAATTACATTCTAAATGATATTATTGGAATGAATAAAAATATTAATATCAACAACTAGCAATTGGCTCAATCAAATGAATCAACATTTTACTTGTAATACACTTTTAGCTTTTTTTGTGTGTTACTTCAAGTTCAACTTTTTTTATAATCTTTATAATCATCTTTCTGCATTTTTTTGTGTTTCTTTTCAAACAACACTAATGATTAACTTGAGCACGCAACTTGCACAATCCTAATGCAGTGAGTTACATGAAAAAAGGTATTACATGAGCAAGAATAGGGAAAATAATAAGAGTAGAAGAAAAGTAACAAGAGAGAAACAAAAGCTTATCGAAATCATTTTTTCTTCTCTTCTTTTGATATCATATTAAGGTTAATGGTATTAATAATGAAATATGCATAAAAGTGATTGAAAATGATGAAGATGAGTTTAAATCAATCAACAAAATGAAGGCGCTTTTACAGATATAAATGCATCTGTTTGTTGGGTGAGTTTCAGATGATCAAGAGAGTGATTCGAGGAAATGGTTTGATTATGTTTGAGTAGAGGAAGAGCAAAGACGAATCAAGCAAAAAAATGGAAAAGCAAAAGATGAACAACTGATTTTAGGGAGGATTTGATTGTCGTATAATAATAATGTGTGAGTCTTAAAATGATGGATTAGTTACATTTTGCACAATTTCATTCGAACCCAATGATCAAGTTAATTGAAGTAAATGATTACTGTTTTTTCACTTTGCTTTTCTCATTTTTCCTTCTTCTCCCACTTTCCCTGTAAGAGATTTTGTTGATCAAGTTTCAATTGGAAAGCTACAAGTAAAGTTACAATTGAGTTGATTTCATCCATTAATGACAAAGAGCAATGTTTTAAAATGATCAAACAATTTCTGTTAATCTTTTTGCTAAACTTGCTTCTTTGTCCATCTCAACATTAAATATTCATAAGTGCGATTAAATCTAGTTACTCTCGAAGGAATTAAGCTTTATTTAAATGCGACTTTTAAACAACAGCAACCGTCTTATAACAAAAAGGTGCAAAATTTGATAGATTAGTTCAAAAAGAGAGCAAAAATTTTGACTTTACGCCTTTTGAGGGAAAAAGTCGAGATTATGATTGGATTTTAATTTCATGATTAAAGTCCGACAAGACCAAGAGAATCGGAAGAGAGAAGCTAATGAAAGATTTCCCCTCAAGTTTCAGTCAGAACTGATATAACGAAGAAAAACAGTTTAAAATTGATTTCTGGGTGAAGTTTATTTACAATGTCTTGGTTTACATTATGAGGAGAAGCTCTATTGCTATTGGTTTCTCGCACAGAAAAGCGGTTTATTTGACTTCCTTCATAGTTCAAAGTAAGGTCGCGATGGAATTTCAAGATTGAATGCAAACACAAAAGTGTGCAAGATTGGAAAGGGTCAATATTAGTCACATGCTTATTCAATTTGGTGACACTCGAGTTTTGAAAACTTTTTTTAAAATATCTTGAGTTCGAACAGAAAAGTTAATTTTAGTCAAATTTTTAATTCAAGTTAATCTTTGGTCTGAGTTTCATTTGCTTGGCTTAACTCAATCAAAATGTGACGAAAAATTTTGATTGATCTTTCTAATAAATCGAAAAATTGTGATTAACTTTTCCGCCTTTTCAGTGAAAGGTTTTTTCTTGTTGATCGATAGTTGAGGATTCTTGGAGTAAATACTTTGAATACCAAATTGGCAGAGTTGATAATTTATTATCATTTGGCAAACCAACATTTGGTAATTTGGATTGGAAGAAAAATGTTGAAAATAATTAAAGTAATCAACAAATGTGGTCAATCTATTGAATCGATGGTTAAACGTTGATTCTATTACTTGTAAGGAAAGGAAAGAAAAGTAAAAACACGAAAAGCTTTCAATGTGCAAAAGTAATTTATAAGAGCATTTCCAATGGAAAAGAATGCAAAACTCGAGAAATTGAAACAAGACTGATTATCGTATTTATGCATACATATAAATTCATTATCTGCATTCAATCGTAACTGAACAACATTGAACTTAACTAACCTTATCATTGGTCAATTGAAAGAGAGAAGATGAAAAGAGAGTGAAAATAATGATAACTGTTATAAGATGAGAAAATAAATTATCCGTAAATAATAGATATTTATGTTTTCACTATTTCAACTCAAATCTAATTTAATACCAACTCTGTTTTGTTTCGCATTTTTTCCCTTCTTAATCAAAATACCATTAATTTTGTACGTTTTTCCCTTCATTTCTTGTTCCAGTTAAACCTTTATCATTGAAACTTCGCCGACCAAAGGCTCCAGTTGTTTCGGGTGAAATGGTCTCATTGACTTGTACTGTCGATGGTGCTCGACCACCTGCCTCCATTGTTTGGTTCAATCGATCAGAAGTTGTTACACCACATCCAACTTCATCAACAGATTTAATGTCTGATGGAACCTACAGGTAAAGTGCCAAAATATCACAAAAAAAGTTCGATTCATCGAATTTCGAGAAACTCAAAAACTCGGCTTGATTCAGATGTGTTTACTGTTGAATTTTCATTCGATATTTAATCAGATTATTCAGAACTTTTTGGATTTTTATTGTTCTTAAACAAACTTTTTCGAGAAATGCAAATTTTCGAAATTACAAATTGTCAAAACCAATAAACTTTCTGGACAGTTTGAACCGAAAATCGAAAAAAAATGATCAATCGATGAGAGATAATAATTTCATCTATGGTCAAGAGGTTTTGTTGAATGTTTGCTGATGCATTGACTCAGAATGAACAGCATTTGCGAGTTGAGCCAATATTCGGTACCGTTAGAATTACTTCAATCCCCAGAAAAATTTTTCCAGCTTCTTTGAGTTGAGTTTTCCGTAAAGCCGAACCAAACGCATTGTTTTGCTCGAAAATTAATTGCCCAAAACTTGAGATTTTTAAAAATTCATTTGCAATTAAAATGTCAATGAGTCGAGCATAGTTTGGATTTTTGAATATAATTTCGCTAAACCTTTGTCTTTACCACTTTTGTTATTATCTCATCAAATGATTTAGCTTTCAATTTAAAGTGAAAGTTTAAAAAATACGCTTCATGGGCAATAAGAAAGCCAATATATCATGTTAAGAGTAAAACTTGAGCAAAAGGCTGAGAATGAAAAAAGTTGAAAATAAAAACTAGAAGATGAACAACAGAAAATGTTGAGCATTTTTCAAATAAATTTCAATGGCTTTTTAAGCTTCAAAAATTGCGTTAAGCAACAAATAAAAGTCAATATTTTTCAAGCTAACAAAGTCATCAAACTTCCATCTTTACTCAAGTCAAACAATTATCTTGATTAAATTGTAATATTAGAACAGATTTTATCATAATTTCAATAAATATGTGATTAGAAGATGAACTCTTCTCACAGTCGATTTCCATTGCAGTTGGTGAAGCTTCTGTTTTCAAAATAAATGTTAATTGTTCATCCGTCAACAGTTCATTAGTGACTTATGTTTATCATTTGTTTCTGCTTTTCTCCTATTTCAAGGCAACCCCGAAAAAGAAAACCTTTTTACACTGATTTCTGTTCTCTTGTTGTTCATCAACTTTCATTATTATTATTATCGTTTGAATAAACAGCATGTTTGTCTGTCCCTTTATCTGTTGAACCATCTTCTTGTTCGTCTTCTTTTCCATCTTCAGTTTCTTTCTTTGCTTGTAAAATCATTGGCAAGAGTTGGATGAGCAAAATGATTTGACACTTTATTGACTTGCATGTAAACAAACTGACTCAATGATGGATTGATGTTGAGAAATGTTGAAAGAAACTGAAAGATAAATGTTTTCAATTCAAGTTGATCAAGATTAAGGTGATAAGAATCATGTAATAGTGACAAATATTTATTCACTTGTATTCAGTGTTTATCTCAAGAATTCTTTCGCGGAATTCAATGAATTCTTGTTATCCCATTGTTAGTGCGAATCAACAGAAAATATTGTAATCATGATTTACTTTCAAGATCAACATTACCTTAAAATGAATTCAACATTTCTTACATAACTATTGAACTTGAGCGAATCATTCAACGGCCAATTTTGTCAATATCAAGTCAGACAACTTCTTGAAGGATTCTTGGTTGAAAATTGCACAATTAATGTTTAAAATAGAAGCACTCATTTTCGCTAACGAGTTGTTAATTCCAGCAATCGTGATCAAAATAGAAGCGAACTGAAATTGAAAAATCTGATGTTTATTAATAGCTTCTCAAAAGAGTTGAAAGTGAGAACTCGATTTCTTAGCCATTTTAATTTTCATCTTTACTTTTTTGTTCGATTACCCAGAATTGAGAGGGAATCACATAAAAGCACCAATTTTCATTTTGAATTAAATGGGGAAGCTCGATCAGAATTGAAGGTAAAACTGTTGATTCGAGGCAAAAGGAGTCTAAGAGTCTAGAAAATAAAACTTCTTCTCAAGAGTAAAACTGGAATCTATCTTATGTTCTCGAGATATATTTTTGGATTTTTCAGAACTCGATTAATCAAGATTCTCACTTTAAATACACTATATTTTCCCATCGAAATCAGAATATTTCATATTACCTCCAAGAGTCATGTTGAGATCAGAGGTTTCGTGTTAATTATTCATTCTTTAATAACATTGTGTTGAGGTAAAACGACATGTACAACACACTGACAAACCTTGTTGGACCAAAATGAATATTTTGTTGCAATAATTGATCCATTCTTTTCCCTTCTTCTTAATGGTTACCTAATAATTTCAGTAATTTACTTTTCTGATTTGATCGCAACTTTTCCACTCCAATCAATCACAATTATCCATAATTATAACCATCTTTTGCATGAGCAAAGACTGAAACTGTTGCCTTTAATGGATAATTACAAAGGTTGCAATAGTAAATTGTTAAAAGCAACTTTCATTTCAATAAAGACTAGTGTTACATAATGATTGAACATTTACCTTTCCTATTCAACAATAATCTGACCGCAAAAAAAGTTGAAAATTCATGTTTAACCATTAACAAGCAATTCCTTATTAATCAGGAAAATTATTCTCATTTGAATTTATTTCATCCATAAACATCGGAAAAAAGGTTGAAAACAAAACTGAAAGCCATTATGAAGTAGAAAAGTAGAAAAACTAAAAACTAAATTATTCACAAGAAAACACATCTGAATATCAAGCTAGAATAATTAGCTTTAATAAAGTAATTAAAGGTAAATCTGTTGGCATGAAAAATAATTTATCCAAAACTAAACAATCGATTACTAATTGCTTCAAAATTTTGACCAAAATAAAATTTTCTCTTTTCTCTTCTTCTGGATACTTTCCCTGACATGTCCATCAATACTCATGAAACTCTTAGAACTTGGAGTAAACTCGTTTTCATAGCATCACGTTATGATCATAATGGCGAGTTTTTCTGCAAAGGAGTCAATCAAGTTCTCAAGGAACGCAATGAAGTTCCCATGATTGAGATGACCATGTTGCAAGTTTTATGTAAGTAACATTTTCCCTTCTTTATTACATCTCATTAGTTTTGTTGTACAGTCAACAGAAGAAGCAAAGCGTAAAAAGAAAGCTCTGCAAATATGAATTTACTTTTGTTCAATCACGTAAAGAGTTTTGTATTTTTGGACTTCAACCTTTCCTGACTTTCCACTTTCAACTTTTTCAAGTCTAAGTGCAAGCATATGATGAAACAATTTGCTTCAAATGTTGAATCAATAAACGAGTGAAAAAAGTCAATGCTAAAGCACAAGGCAAAGCTGAGTAAAACTATCAACTTGTCAAGCTAATCTTTCATCTTTCCAGTGATCAACTTGAAACTGATTGAATATTGTCTTTTGGCTCTAATGAATTGAAGTAATATTTGGTTGAGTTGTAAATATAAATCTCATCTTAATGATCATCAACCATTATATCCTGCAACAGTGAAGAAAGAAACCAAATAAAATCTGATTGTTTATCCTGTTTCTCTTTTGTCGATAAATCTGTTGATTATAATGATTCTGAAGGCAACATTTATTACTTGCAAAGTTTATCTTTAAATTAAGCAACAACACCGAAAAAAGAGATTCACAGAAAAACTTAATCCAGGTAGATTGTTGCGAGATTTTTCCTCCTTTTCTCCATTTCTTTCTCCATAATACTCTTTACTCATTATTTATCACAAAATTCAAACTAAGCTCACTTTTAATACACTCCCAATTACACTCCCAGTTGCACTCCCAGTGCCATTCCCTGCAAAAGAAACAAACCAAATAAAGAAAATTTTCCATGTTCAATGTTGTGGTATAAATGAATTTCAAGGATAACATTTTAATATTCATCACATTATTCAACTCTCTTTACCTCTAAATCTTTACTTCTAATTGACTTTCAAATTGAGCTTTTTTCCTATTCACAAACAATGGTAAACATGAAAAAGTTATTCCTTTGCTATCGATTCGGTTTGTTGCTATTAAAAGATTATCTCAACTATTAATAATAATGAACTTTTTTACCCGATTTTTTCGCTTTTCCTTCTTTTAATTGTTACTTAATGATGAAAACAATTATACTTGTCGAGTTTATTCTGACATTATTTTGCTTCTTCACTCATCATTGACTTGGCATGAAAAATGAAGAAACAAATTGAAACGAGAGAAAAAATAATTACTTAATGACTCAATTAAATGGAAAAATTTTCATCGTTTTCATGTTGTTTGAAAAGTTGCTTGAGAATCGAAAAATTGATGACAAATGTTTGATTGCAGTTAATGGATTATTTGATTATAATTATTTTATTGTAAAGAAAGTTCATTTTTCCATCCATTGAGTATCAAAGTTGATTGTTCTGTAATGATTATTTATTGATATTGATTGAAGTATAATCTCATACCGAATCTTGTTAACTATTAAAATCCTTACTAATGCCAAAAGTAACAAAATCAATTTTTTCGCTTTTCTCAAATTCGCGATTAAATTCAAAGTAAATCGTTTTTTAATTGCCTTGTTAATACTTTGATTGGCAACATTCAAGCTTCATTTAAAGGAAAAATGCGAATTCGGAAAACATGAGACTTTGTGAAGTCGGCAATTTTTCGAATCTTCACACCTGAGATTTAAGCTGAAAATCAATAACTTAGAAGAGAATGTTTTTGGATTCTTTTCGGGATGTGCTGTTCTTTAGCGCGATGAGGTTTAGTAAGAATCGTGTGCGAATTTTAAGAAAAACTTTCGAAAAAAAAAGATTTTCGATATTCTGGTTTCACTTTTATCTTGGTAAACACTGGCTTGGATATAAAGGGAATGAAACTGAATATTGATTGATTTAAGTTCAACTTTGGTAAGAATCTCTTTCAAGTTGATCTACTTTTCAATTTCGTCATGAAAGTATGTAAATGCTCGATTCGTCCTGTTGATACGTGAACAGAATTCAAGATTTGAAAAACAGATAAAAACTAAAGATTTATTAAACAGATTCACATTCGATTCCAACTTCCTAAATTTCTTTGACATTTACTCTGCTTATTTATCTTTTCGAACATTTTCGCAAAACTTTCTTCGAACATAATCTGCAAAATCGAGATATTGCTTGATTCACACTTCAAAGGTACAAATCAACTCACCAACTTAATCAATCGAATCAATCAAAAAAAGAACAAAATTGCAAACAAAATTTTTCCGAATTAATTTCGAATCAAGAAAAGCACAAAAGGACAATCGAATCTAAACTGTTCATTTCTAATGCAATATTGATTAGCATTTCAAGGTTGAGCCATTTCCTCCTGAAACGGCTCAAAATGATTCGATTAAAGATTCAGTTTTCTAAATATTACAATATCAATTGTAAAAGAAAAAAAAGAGAAGAAAAAATGGTTAATCCTTTTCTTCATCTCGTTTTATTTGGCTCTCCAATAGAACATTACAATTATCTTTGCTTACTTTTTTCTCGCAACAATCAGTTAATCTGTAGACAATGATAAAAGATGAGATTAGGTGCGATGAAGAAGGCAGCGAAATGAATTGAAATAACTGATAAGGTAAGAAGAGATCGAGGAGAAAAAAGATTAGAGATAAACAGGGATAAAAATTTGAATGCAATTCAATCAACACATTCAATAATAACATGTATTGATTCAGTTTTACCCTTTTCCATTTACTTCCAAATGATATATTCAATATTTGCATTCTTTAAAGAAGCATTCACATTTAAATTTATATTGTCAATATCAAATGTAATATTGAATTCATTTGCCTTTCTTTCTTTTACTTTTCTCACTCGGCTCAACCAATTTATTTCGCCTATTAATTATCAATTATTCATGAATTCAGTTGCAAGATGATGACAAAAAAGTATAACATTGTAAGTTTGCAGCAAAAATTGTTGCCAAAGAGAAGCGAGAAAATGAAAGAAAAGTAAAACTTTTAAAACTTTTCATCAAATCGCAATCATTTGTGTAAAGTTGTCACAAAATTCTGGTTCAGGAGAAAAGTTTTACCTTAACATGAGAATCGAGTAAATTTATCCCAAACTAATTGTTCAGTTCAGAAGCCAAAATGAAGAGAGAAAAAAATGAGTCGAAAAAAGGAAATGTTCAATAGAGCTGAACATTGAAAATGTTGAGGCAAACCTTTTGATATTCACTGTTAATTCCGTCAATCCTTCTTGTTCCCTCATCTTTACCCTTCTCATCATTTTACACATTTTCTTATCGATTTGTTCAGAGAATATCACAATTAACATGAAAACTGTAAACAAAGGGAAGAATGCTGTTTCGTTGGTAAAACTGAAGAAAAAATATGGTAAAGTAAAGAGACTTGGACTTGGAGAGGATCGATCGTGTAAATTGCCTTGTGCCTCAAGGGAAGGCAACTACAAACGATATTTGTTTTCACTTGCGTTAAACCAATTGTATGGTTGAGTTGATTTACACCAAAATTGAGCATTCCATGTTTACCTATTCAAAAGGTTATCTTGCAAATGATAAGAAAAAATATTAACTCTAATCATAATGTGATGAGTTTTCATCTCTTCTCATCACGTTTTACAGCTCATTCAATCAAAAAATTGTAAATTGAATCAAAAGGAAAACCATTTTCCATCGACCGCAAAAATGCTTGTCCTTCCCTTTAACGGATAAATAACTTTATCTTCATTGCTATTTTTACTTGTCTGGACTTGGACTCTTGCTCTGCTCTTATCAACATTAATAATCTTTTGACATTTAACATGATCAACTGATAAGCTTCCAAGGCAAACTCTTTGTTCCAATATCGAAGAGATAATTATTCATGAAATTCGAAGTTTTTTTTCGCTCTTCTTTTTTTCGAAACTTTTCCGTCTAGTGATTGTCCTTCAGTTGAAACTTTGTAGTTCTGGTTATGGTTAATGGTGAACATCAATGAAAATGTTTAATCTTTTCTTTTTACTGTTCTTCTTTTTGCTGTTGTTCATTTTTGATCTCATCCTTTTTGACATGACCATAGAAAAGGCTTCAACTTTTGCCCTGAAAACTTTTTGACATGAAACATTCACAGTGAACTTTATAATTCCATTGAATGATCATGTTAATGTAAATTGAATGAATATTGCAAAATGAAGTGTTACATGGAAAAAAAATGTTTAAACAGAAGCACAGGAGTAAAAAGTGATATTCATAGATGGAAAAGTGTTGTAAAGGTTCTTCCAAGTAAATTTGCATGGAAAAGTTCAAGTGTTAGTTTTGGCACAATTGGTTGAATCATTGCTCACAAAAGTGAATAACTTTACTCTTTCCTCTACAACTCAAAACTCCTTCATGATCAACCATTTCCATTATCTAAATTTATCTCTAATTACAATAGAAGGGAAAACAAAAATGTCAAAAAGTTCATTTCGTTTCATGAATAAATAATATTGAACCCAATAATTACGCAAATTCATAGATAAAGCTTCTTCCCAATTTCATTATAGTAGCACATATTTAGCAAGAAATTTCATTCCAAAATATTTCTTATGAACAAAAGCTTCGCTCAACGGATGCAAGGTAAACTTTTCGTCTTCGCATCGAATTGTTGTTTTCACATAAACCAATTTCTGTTGTTCTTTATTGATGGATTGAAATGCTGATATTTTTAGCTTTTTTGAAAATTGAAAGTTTTTTGACTTTTTGTTCTTTTTAAATGATTATTGATTGAATTTTTTTCAATAATATCTTCATGATATCACTGTCTTGATGCAAATGTTGCAAATAAAAATATTTTTATTGATATTGATCATTTTTCGTAGCTTCACTCATTCTCAACATTATCTTAATTTGCTGATAGAAAATGAATTTGACTCTAGTTTACCATGAATGGCATTTACATCATGAAAGTTGCATCAATAAATCATGTATTGAAAAAGGTAAGCTGAGGAATCGAAAAAGAAAGGCAAGAAAATTACAATTTCAAGCAACATTTTAGCATTTATCTTTTACTGCTTTACTCTATCAACAAGGTAAAGAATCACATCAATATCAATTTAACAAAGTCACTGGATTGAATAGAAGGAAAATGGTAAAAGTTCCAAAGCTACTCAGATATTTTCACAAAGCAAAAGGTAAAGAAGAAACTGATAAAGTCTTTAGTCAAATATGAATGCTATATTTTGAAGGATGAGTTGAAAAGATGAATGCTAATATTGTTAAGAAAAATCTCTTGTCTTGAGAAGAGCAAGAAAAAAGAAAAGCAAAAATTCTCCTTGAAAATGTTATCATGATATTTTCTTCCTTCTTTTACCATATTCTTATTCCTCGTCATGTTCCTTCTCCCGCTGAATAGTATAATATTATTCTGACCAAAAATTTTTCAGAGCAAACGGTTATTGACATTCGATGATAGATATAATAAATGGATGAGAGTGAACAAGTGAGATGAAAATAATGATGATAAAAAAGAGAATAACAAGAGATTGTTTCATGATTCTTTGAGTTTTTGCTTTTTCTCATCTTCTTCTTCCTTCTCACTCTGTTCTCTTCCCTTTCATCTTCTCATTGTTCTCATTGGTGTAAGTATATTTATGATGAATCGATTCCCTGGCATTTTCACTCAGTCTACATGATTTGATAATATATTATTCCTTTAAATGCTCATGTCTATTCATCTCATTTTCACTTACTTATCATCATCATTATCAACATCATTTTCATCATCTTTTCGACTTTATTTCCATGTTTCGACTTCTTTTTTCTCCACTTTCTTATTCATCATCTTCATATTGATTCTTCTTCTCCATCTTCGCGTTCTTTCATCTTCATCATCTACTTCCTTTTTCTTCTTGTTCCTTGTTATTTTGATAACATATTCATACTCATTTTATTTATTGCCATTTCAATCATAATCTAAACGGTTCACTTTGTAATGGATATTTATCATGCAATAGATTTTTGGCATTTCTGAAACATTTCAACTTATTAATCGATTCGTTTGGATTGCTTCATAGAACATGGAATCAGAGGTTTCGATTTGATTCTCCAATATTCCATAATTCAACATTCCTTTCAACATTATCTTAAAGCATCATACAGTAAAAGCAACTTTACTCCAATAATCTCGATGTGCTTTAAAAATTGCGCGTTTTTATCACGAATCTTTTCAAAAGCAATTTTTTTATCAAAATTAAACTATCTAATCATAAATATTTCTGAACTGATCATTTCTCAACGGTTAATCAACTGAAGATACTTTTTTGGTTAGCTTCTGCTGATTTGAAACTACCCAAGTCTACCAAAAATTGAGTTATGGTTGGTGAAAATAAAATGAAAATGTGATGAATTGAAATTTATTCATGATTGCCTTGATTTAAGAACGAGTCTGGTCTGATTTTTGAATGGTTAAAAGATTAATAAATGATTAAGAATGATTGTTCCATTGTAACGCACAATGTTTACATGTTTTTTATAATTTGTCTCAGTAGTATACTGAGATGAACAATGACCGCAAGGACATTTTATAATGAATTTAAAAGGCATTAAATGCCTTTCGACATCATAATTTTTCTTCGATTTTTAAAATAACAGTCATCATAAGGTTTACATGAATAATCTCCAACTTTTGATATCATGTTTGCTGAGTAAAATTGTTTTGTTACCTCTTTTGTCACTTTAATACCAGAATCTTTGTCATAGACATAATATTGTATTTACAACCTTTAAAAACTCTGAACAGATCTGGAATTTCTCCTCTTTCTCCTCTTTTACTTTTTCCTTCTTTTCCTTCTTTATCTTCTTTTTGCTCGAATGTGCCCGCCTGAAACAATTGAGGAAACTCAGATGCGTGATGCTGAGGTCGAAGTTAAAAATTATTCTTGATTAAATCTAATTTTCTGAGGAACCTTGCTCGGCCTTTGATTCTTTTTTTGTCATTTTTTTGCCAATATTAAAATTGCTTGAATTGATGAATAATCATGTTCATCCAATAACTTAATGAATGAAAAAAACAGAATCAGTTTATGATCAGAATTGTGTTCAGATTAGTAAAAATTTTCAATGAAAAAACCTTAATAAAACTTACCTCTTGACTTGCCATATTTATCCTTATAAGGCCACAGTTAAGGTCACAATTAAGGTCACATTAAGGACATTTGTAAATACAGTGTCTGAATTCAAAGTTAGTCAATCAACAACTTGCTAACTAGCCAATTCACCTTTTAATACCTTCTACCTTTTTGATTGCCATCATCATTGCTTTTGATTAAATCGATGTTGATAGAATATTTTAAATTAATCATTGTGACTGAATAATCTCTCATCTATACTGTAGACAAGGAAAATGCGATTACCGATTTTTGCTGAGATCGATTTTTTATCAATTTTCTCAGAAATCGATCTATTTTGATTACCACAAAATAATTTTACCAAAAAAAATGCCAAAAAAACACTTTCTATGTGCATTTGCAATACAAAGAAGTGTCACCAGATCTACAGTTTTCTCCCGAAATCACAGTTTCAAAGAGATTGGTCAATTTTTTAGTGATAAAATCGTTTAGATCAATCTCAAAATCGAATCGCTACTGTAAATCGATCTATGAGCTCCGGGACGTCAACATGATTTGTTTCTTCAAGCAAACTTGTTTTTCATTTTATCGATTTTGCTTGGCCTTTTTTTTAAAAATTTCAATGCTTTTGAATCGTTTTCTTTAATATACAGATTTCAATTTTCCCCAACATCTATCTGATTATTGAAACAAATAATCTGATATTTGAATCCTACAGCTGATTCAGTTGAACTTTTCATCAGTCTGGCAAATCGAAGTCTACCGACCTGATACTGTCATTCATAAGTAACGGAACATTTCTTTGAGAAAATTTCCCCTTTTCTCATTAATAAGGTAACTTTAATCATGAATTTCTCTGTCAGTTGATGGATAAAATTTCATACAAACTCAATATTCTTTGTCAACTAATTAGTTTTGTCTGTTAATTTGACTAAACATTTGAGCACGTTTACCAGTCTCCATGAGTCAATGTAAATTATTATTGCTTTAAGATGATGAGTCAAAATGAAAAAAGAGAGAGAAGAAGATTTTCTTTACACAAAATTTTTTTTCGCCTGAATCATGAAGCCAGGAATGAAGATGAGAGCAATGATTAAACTGACAAGATTCTTACAGTCGAAGCTGAATGATAACAAAAAGCAAGGAATGAAAGTTGATAAAAGGAATGATGAAAAGAGAGAAAAAACAATTTATGATTGAATCAAAGATTTTGATTCCCATGTTCATTTCAGAGATTTCATCTCATGTAATAATATTGGTTACAAGAGTGCAAGAGAGTAAAAACACGGACACCATGATTAATGATAATTTTGATCAAATTAAGTGACATTATTTGATTGATTTTTTTCCTCATTTCTCTTTACAATTGTCGTCCTTTCTCCCTTTTGTTGCTCTTAAAACAGATGATTGATCATCTTCAACTCATAATAATCATGATTGTCATGAAGATGATGGTCAACAATAATCACAGTTTTTCCTTTTTCATTACCTATTAAATCGTGTTCCAACAATAAATGATTTCAAATAGCATTCTCATGTTACAGATGACAATTGAAAGTTAATTTGTTTCCAATCATTTGAGCAAAAAGAGTAAAAAACGAGTAAAAAAGAGAAAAATTAAATTCTTTGGAAAGACGAAGAAACAAAAAACAATTAACTCGCAACTTGGAAGTAAATTTGCTCTGAAACAAATCGAAACCACAAACTTTTCTTTTCTACTCAGTTGTTGTTGAAACAGGAAATGGTTCCAAATCAATCAACTTCCGATGTTTTTTTACTTCTCTTTCATTCTTTGCCTCAATTGATGATACAAACATTTACCCTTTCCTTTCGCATTCGAGTCTCTTTTTCGAGGAAATAACCTTTGCCTTCTAATGCAATTCAAATGTTTCCATGAATAAATGATTCCAACCTAAAGCCTGAGGTTTTCACATTCAACTTCCGATGCACTTTTCCTTCTCTCTTTCATTATCATTCAATATCTTTCACCAGTAAAATCTCAAAGTTTATCTCGGGTTAACAACGGACAAAACAAAAGATTTAAAGAAACGAACTGAAAGTTGAAAAAACTTATTTTTTTGCCTGAAAATGAAGTTGCACAAAAATGAACCATTAATCAATTGAAATTGAACTTACAATGAAATAACAATTATGGTTTGCAGGAAATGCATGAAACTCTGAAACTGAGAAAAGAAGGGAAAAATTCATTGCACTACAAATTGGAAGAAAAGATGAAGAAAAGGAAGCGCAAAAAATGTAAATTGTGAGAAGAAGAAGAAAAAAGTTCTGAAAAATGGAATAAAAACAAAGAGTTCTTTAAACTTATCACAACAATTTATTTTGCAACTTGTCAAAGTTATCATTATTCTTTGTGCTTCATCTTTTATCATTAATATTTTCATAATATTCAACAATTTCGTTATAATCAAGTTAAACCTCGCCCAGTTCAGGGAAGAGGTAAAGCAAGAAAAATTGTAAATCATTAATATTAAATTAGATTCTGTAACAAGGCAAGAAAATATCATTTACATTGAATTGGAGGAAAAAAGTTTCATGATAATGATAATGAAAGTTTAAGTTTCTTTTTTCTCGAAATACAAAAAGTTGAAATATTAAGCGTCCAAAGAAGGTAAAAGTCATCAATTGATGACAAACTCAGAACTGAAAGTTTCATTTGCCTAGAGTCAAGAAAATGCATATTTTTTGCTTCATGAAACTTTTTCTCTTTTTTCTTTTCTTTATTTCACATTTTTGCCAGTCAACTAATGCAAACATTGTAACTCTTTTCTTGACTTTCTTTAGTTTCACCATTAACTATTGAGTTTATCATGCAATGAAAAGAATGGCAAAAAAAATGTTGAAACTCTTTTGCCTTTTCAATCGTCAAACTTTTCAGCTCAAAGCATTTACACTAAAAGAGAGAAAAGTTGACAAAAAGTTTTCATCTAAAAAATTTGCAACCAAATCTCACCTTATCTTGAAACTTTCAACTCAACTAACCTTGTTACTTACGCTGTAACTGTATCATGCATGAATTGGTAAACTAAACAAGATTGAAAGTTGCAAAAGAGCAAAATGTTAGAAATTTTGTTTGCTTAAAGTTTGTGTGAAAATCACATTTTCAAATGAAAAACTTCGTGTAAATGAGTTTCGAAACTGAACATTTAAATGCGATCAAATTTGCTATTAGAACTGGTTCAAGATTGTCATCTGAAGGAATCAAAGGTTAAGGTCGAAACATTAGCTTATGACTTTCCAATTTCTGACGAATTCTTTTCGATTCCGAAATTCGACCAATTTTACAATTCGACAAGAAATTGACGATTTCGATCATTGAATTCTTTTTCATATTCAGCTTGATGAATGTCATTATTGATCAACTTGAAACTTTAACAGTGAATTTTGAAAAATTCTGGAAATTTCTTCAAAGTTTAATTCGAAAATTTTATAATTATTTCGAGAATTCCCTTCGAGATTCTGTATTCGTTTTGTTTTGTTTTTTGAACTTCTTGTTCATTTCTTTCCATGATTGTATAAATTTTCAACTTTTAACGATCATTTGGTCATTTTTATTGATCAACTTTTGCCATTAAAACTTTGTCCAGAATAAGTCATGAAAGAATATGATTTTGACACAATTTTTGTTTCCATCTTGATTCTTGTTTCCATTTCCTCAACTCTAACCATTAACAATATTATTGACTTGATTTTGTTGCCGATCTTTTAATACTCTTTTAATGATGTTTCCTGTAAATGTAAATAGCGTTAAATGACAAGTCAAAGACCGAAACTGGTTAAATAACTTTTCGTCAACTTGGTTCATTCCATTCTCAGCTTGTAGTTTCATCGCCATAATCAGTTGAAAAGCAATTCGATTGGAACCTTTTTTTTACCTGAAAATGTAAACCTAAAGAGACGAATAACTTTGCCTTTTGTTTGACTTTTCAATTTATTGGTTAAACAGAGAAGTAGAAAGTTGATGAGAAATAGAATGACCTTTAGGATATTTGGATAACTTGAGGACCAAAATGGTTAAAGAGAAAATAAAATGTCGATAATGCAGAGAATAATGAAAATTTCACTTTTCTTCTTGAATCTCATTTCTTCATGAACAGCGAACAGCACGTATGTTATCTCTTTTTGTCTTGCTTCAAAACTTTATCTTATTCAACATTTTCATTCAGTCATTTCAATCTTTTTTTCTTCATCTGAAAAGTTGGAAAATGAAGAAAAGACAAAATTGTCTTTTCGGTTTTGTGGTTTTCATCACTTGACTTTCTTCAGTCTTTCATTAATATCATCTTTATCACCATCTTTTTGCTTTCTTTTCACATCAACACAAAGGCACAAGTTTAGTGCCAAAAAAGTGATGCAAAAGAGTGAAAAGAATAACATTTTATAATAACATTTTTTTTCATTTATTTTCACTTGCAAGTTCTTTATCACTTTATTTTACCTTTTCTGTACATTTTATATTCATATTTGACATTTACATTTCAAACTTGGTAAAGTTTATTCAATTGTAAGCTTTAGTATTTTAAAAGGTTCCTTTCACCATTTCAATCGAAAACAAAACGTACAATTGAAAAGTGGAAAGATTAACATGAGAAAAATATCGATAATTTTGTCTCTTTTTTACATAATCATGGAAACACTTTTAGCTCAATCAGTTTATCGAAAAGTTGATTTTATTAAATTATAATATTATTTCTTATTGGTGTTCAACAAAAGATAGATTTGAAAAATTTTCCGTTAAAATCGATTGAAAGAAAAGAAAAAGTCTTGAAATTGCAAAATTCGACTCAAGATGAAGTTATGAAAATCGATGGCTCGAAATTTTGCCATTATCTATGAATCAAATTCTTTCATCGAGAATAATCCAAAAAATTTCGATTCAAGCTCAAATTTAATCTTAAACTTCAAATTTTGCAGCTAAATCGTTATTCGCTCAAACTAAACTCAACATTCAGAGTTTTATTGGAATCAGATCGAGTTGATCAATCAATTGACCAGAAAATTTTCGAAGAAGATAATTTCTTCGCAAAAGTTAATTTAATCAAATGGCAATATCAATTAACTAACCCAAGTAATGACTTTATTTGCTTTACAAGACAAGGCAGCCAAAAGTTTCGTTTTCTTCGGCTATCCCTCGGCTTCTGATTGACTGATCGACCTAACTTAAAATATTCACCAAAAGATATTTTTTTCAAGCAAAAGAAAACAATAAAATTGAGAAAATTATTATTTGGCAATTTTTGTGCGTTTGCCAGGTGATGAAGAAACGTGAAAATTTCCAGCTTTTTAAAAGGTTTAGAACAAGAAAATTGATTTCGATAATAAAAATGCAAAATAGTTTTGTTGCAAGCTTGAATCAAGTGAACCAATTGAAGGAATCACAGATAGCAAAAGCATTACTATTCAACGACATTCAATTGAAAGAGTAAATAACTTTCAAGTTGATCTTCTTAGCATTTAATCAATCTTGCAATCATCGAGAAATGATGCAAAAAAGGATTCATTTTTTATCTACTGCGACTGCAAATAAAAGTTAATGATGCAAGCTATTGATGCATTTTCATCATGAAACTGAATCATGTGTAAATGAGATCAACTTTAAAGATAAACTGTTTTTGCCTTCCTTATCACATCTTTATATCAATCTGCATTGGCCGAGCATTGCATCCATGATAGGAAAAGGCAGAATCGGTAAAGAAAAAGTTGCTTTCGAATGATTTTTCTTTCTTTTCCAAAACTTATCAGATTCCTTACCTATTCGCTCTCTTATCAATTTTTCCAGTTTGCTCTTGATGTCGACTTTGCTAATTGAAATGATGCTTGAACTAAAAGTATATCATTATTAGTAAACAACAAGTTAAGCTTAGTTTAAATGTTGGATAATCATTGTCATGTTTATTATTAGGAAAAGTCACTTGGGTAAACTTTATTTTATTTCATTTTCTCTCTTTCCTCTCATTATATCAATTTACTTCATGATACTAGAGTTGAGCTCAAGGTAGAAAAGCTTTCCAACTAAACATGATGATTATCATCATAATCATTATTAGTCTATTATTATTCCAAGAGAAACAAAAGTTCAATGCAAAGTTACACGCAATTATCATGAGAAAATTAATCATTCATTTTCAAAGCAAATACGCTCAAGACAAAGTTGCAAGTTGACTTTTGCAATTATAAACTTAACAGTTGAAACAGTCGAAAAATGTGAAACATGGAATTTTCAAAGTTTCTTTTAATGAACAATTTTTCAGGAAAATTCCTCATTTTCCATCATGTTGCCTTGATAAACATTTCAAACTTTGGTTACCAACCTTTTACTCTTTGATCCAAGTTGACTGAAAAAGTGAAAGATAAAGTTTCCATTAAATTTGATGGTTCAATGAACGTTTTCAATTTCAAGGTAACAGTTAATGAATGATGAAAAATGATGGCGACTAATAAATTGACAAATGATGAGCTTCAATTTGTTTAACTTATTGAACCTTTTGTTTGTATAAAAACAGTGTAAAACCATGAGAATGCTGTGTGTTCATCGGGAATATTAATGAGTTTTGGAACAGAAGATGAATAAATATTGCGTGTTAATTTATATTTAAGCTTTTTCGCCATCTTTTCATCATTTTTCCTTCTCTCTGTTATTTAGATTAAGCTTCAACTATTTTCACTCGCTTTCCTCTTTTTACCCAAACTGTACAGGAAAAATAATAAACAATCAAAAAATGGTGCAAATAGTTGGTCTTAAAGTAAAGTTGCAAGTCAGTGATGGAAATGATTTTTGATTTTATCATGAAAAGTCTTTTGCAATTTGTGTTTTGATAGAGTTTAACATGAAACAGAACTTTACTCTTTTGTCGATTCACTTTGAAACCAAATTATCAACTTTTATACGTTCATTTCATCTTCGGCAAGTTTGTTCAACAAAGTTGAACCATTTTAGTTTGTGTTGAGATTTTAAATTGTCAAGTTGCAGTTAATTGATTTTTTGAGGTTAATCAATTTCTGTTTACATTTTCAATCATTGCTTGCAAATTCACCTCAGTTTAGTGTTAATTGCTATTAATTGCTTTTGAAAATTACTGTCAAAATTAGGGATTTCTTTAGTTTGATGGATTGCAAGAAGAAGAAAGTTTCGCTAAATTTTCTCGATTTGCTTTTAAGGTTGAAACTTTCATGATTGATGTTTAGCTTCTATTTTCAGGCAAAATTCAATGAAATTTTCTTGAACTGAGAATTGAACACTTTTGAGAAAATGTTTGGAAAGGTTTATGTTTGGAAAAAGAAATTTTGATAACTTTTCTTTTTACTCTTTTTTGTGGTTTCTGGTCAAATAATTGGTCAATTGTTTTATTGATATTCTTTGTTTCTCTAATTGGTGTGCTGATGGTAAGACATGAGGTTTGATTGGGAAAATGGATTGGCTCGTTAATCAATGGAAGAGACAATAAAAGGTTGACAATTCAGACAAAATTGTAATCAATAAGTAATGAGAAGAAAGTTGAAGGGAAAACAAAAGGTTTGTGATAAAGTAAATTAGAGATTGTTGTTTAATTAAATTAACACAAATTGTTGTAGTTGCCGATACAAAGAGATGAAAGGAAAAGGCAAAGAAAGGCTGAAAAACAAAAAGATATTCATTAGTGAATGTTGCGGCTTGAAACTTAGTGAGAACATCATGTCGAGTCTATCATGTAAACAATCAAACACTTGAATGAGTTGAGAGAGAAGAAAAAGAGTCACAATAATCATGCTTATGATGATTAGGTAAACACAAAAGAATCTTGACTTGATTAAATGAATCCAATTTCAACTCTTTTCAATTGACACCAATTATTCCAGGTAAACCTTGTATAAATCATTGTTTACCTTGTTAGTGAGTAAACCTTGAAAACCATGAAATGTTGTAAAAAATACGGTACTGGGATAAAACCAAACGCCATACGGAACCAACATACCGTATGGCGTGATCGGCACAACAAATTGTCTGGCATTTATACCAGTTATCTCCCGTATACTTTTTTAGAGATTGACTTCAGATAAAGAATCACAAAAGAAAAGTTGAGGCTCAGCACTATTATAGATTACACGGGTTACCTTCATAGTTACGATTAACTATTTAAATTACAACCAGGGAATTTGATTAGGTAAATGTACCGGACGTTTTTCTTATTTTACGCCTTCATGCAGGCATAACTCACGGACGGTTAGTGCTACAGACTTCAGACTTGAACCATTAGCTTATGCAGATTCAACAACCATAAGTCCGAATCCTCAAGGTTGTTCAAGGTCAATTCTTTATTTGACCTCTAATTAACATTGGAACGTCATTTTCTGAAACTTGAAAAATTTTCAGATCGAATAATGTTAGTCAAATGTTCAGAACTCTTGCCATCGGAAAGATAAAGAAATTTTCCATATAATCAATTGATTAACTGAACGGTATGGAATCACTCATATCCTTCGGCTAGTATGAGTTAGGCTCATGTGACTAACATTAATCGATCTGAGAATTTATGCGGTTTCAGAAAATGAACTTCCATTATGCTTGCATGAAGGGTAAAATGAAGCAAACGCCGAGAAAATTTTAAAATTTCTTGATCAAAGTTGAATAGGCATTCAATCGGGAAAAGTTTATATCAAAATGATGCGAATCCACATTAGTGATGCGTTTTTTGCGATTATATCGACAGAAACACAATAAAATGATAGAATCGTTAGAATCGTTTAATCAATAAACTATGAAGTGAAGTTGTTTTTCGACTCAAACAAAGGCTAAAAAACAAAGTTAATTTAGCAATTTCAGAAAACCGGTCGTGAAGAGAAGAGTATTTTTGCTTGATAATCTGTTCGGCAGGAAATTTCGCTAAACTGAAAGAAAATGTTCATAACTAAAAAAAGAAATCTTGAGCAAAGTTTATTCATGTTTAATCTGCTGTTATTAGATTACATTTGATTCTGTTCATAACAACAGATTCACGCTGAGTGGGAAGACTAATTATGTTTATTAGATAACCCGTGCAATGAATGTTAAACATTGATTATAATGTTCGAAAACCTCCCAGTAAAAGACTCCTTTATCATCCTTTTTCTTCTTCTGCCTTCATCATCTTCTTTTCTTCTCTATTCTGGCCATTCTTCTCTCCAACCAGTGACCCCCTTGAACCAAATTGATTGATGAACCTTTACTTGATAACAACAGCAACAAGAGCAACTCACCAATTGGCCAAAATGATATTCACTTTTCTTATCGTTCCACATCTTCATCAATATTCTCCTTCTCTCTCTCCTTGATATAAACTAAGATTCATCCTTATCACAGCAGCATTATGTATAATAAATGGTCAATATCAGTAGTAAAAACTGGCTCAAACCTTCATTATCATCATTTGCTTTTCATTTTTACCCTCTTTTTTCTGGCCTTCATCAATTGATTCACTGTTTGATCTTGTAAAGATGAAAAGGTTTCACGGTGTGTTTTGAACAGTAGATAAGGAAAGATGTTCAATAAAATTGAATTGATAGAGAGATTAGGGAAAAAAGAGTAAAAAAATGATTCAACCGATTGACTGTTATTGAGTGGCTTTTTGGCCAAGACTGAGTTTCTCGAGTTTCTCGAGTTTATTCAATTGACAAATTTCTAGGTTGAATGGGAAATGTTACATGAAGCAGTTTTGCTTGGACACATTTGCAAATGATAAGGATAATAATGGTATTATTAATATGAATGGTGATTTGTATCACAATGTGGGAGTCAAAAGTCGAGTAACCAGAAAATTTCGAGACATTAAGTTTTATTCAACAAAAGGTTTCTCTGTCTGCCTCTGGTTACCATTAAATGTTAATCATCATTTTTGCCTCTTTTTTCTCTTCCTTTTTCATTCCATCTTCATCAATAATGATGAAAATTTTGTTGTCATTGACCTTGAATAAGAACTTTTTTTTTTCTCTCTCTCTCTCTTCGAGTTTTTCCTTCTCTGGGTTAAGATGGAAATGAAAAGATTGTCAACAATGACAAATGATGCTTTATTGGCTTGTCAATTCAAGTTACCATTATTATGATGCTAATAATTTAAATGGAGAAATGAAAATGTATTAATATCCATTTTTGAAGAGAAATGGCAATCGGCAAGAAAATATCTCATTAAATTGTCATTTAAAAGGGTAACAATATTTTGATTGACCTGCAATGTAAAAAGAAGCAAAAATGTTGATATAAACTGCCTTAAAATTGATACAATATATCAAACAGTTGATGTTGCACTAATGATATTCAATGGAAACAAATGACTTTTATTATTTTAACATTCAACATTAACCATCTTTCATCCAAACGATTGTTTATTGATTAACATTGACATTTGTGCAAATTGGGAATGAAATTGTAATTTAATTCAATTGCGAGGTTCATCGATTCATTGACTGACTTTAACAAGTTCATCACTTTCAAGTCAATTTTGTCAATAAATGATCAAACACGGCGGAACGTGCACGAATGCGATTGATAATATTTGTGGAAGTTTTAAAATAGGGCAAAATTTAGCGTCAAGCTAAGGTTAGAATTCAAACAAAAAATGTGATTTTTCTTTTTCTTGGCCTTCGATTTCCATCTGCTTGGTTCTGATCGAATCTAATCGTTAAAGTTGTTACAATTCACTCCAAATTTATTCAAATAGTTTCGAGATCGACTTTTTGGAAAAAGAGAAATTTTCAATTTCGATATTTTGCTTGAGAAATTTTTGAGATTTTGGAAAAAATTTACTTGAGAAACAATTTTTTCGTGAAATTCTGGTTTGTTAAGCTTTTCATGAGATTCATAAAAATGAGATTTGTTCATGTTGAGTCTAATCCATTTTGATTAAACATTTGCAGAACCTGAAGAGTTGAAAAGTGTGTGCATTAATAATTGAAAAAAAGTGAACAAAGTGTTGACTTTTAATCCAAACATGAATTTAATGTTGGGGTTGAAAATGAGAGGGAAAAGGCGAGGAAAAAAAACAAAGATGGAAGCAAGAATTGAAGCTCAAAAATTCATCACGAAAAGACTCACAATTCATCATTTTGAAGGATAAAGAGAAATGGAAATGCCATTGAACAGAAAATTTCATTTTAATTTGGTAAATAGTCTGACAAATGAATTAAAATTATTGCTCATGAAAACTCGGGCTGATGAGCTTAATCTTTCCTAATACCGCACAGTAACTCTTATCAGCATTTTCATTTTAACAGTAAAGCAAAAAAATGATTTCAGATTCATGTACATTAATGGGCGAGAAACAGTAACAATGGAAGGCGAACATTTTTTCATGACAAATCAACTTGAATCTCACACTTGCATTACTTAATCAATTGCCATTGAACAATTAGTTTTCTAGTTGCACTGACAATCCATTCATCTTGAGCTTCCCTTTTCATAACTTTGCATCTTTACATTTCATTTGATTAATAAAGTGATTACCATTTATGATCTAATTTCATTTAATGTATCACTTTGTGTTGAACAATCATCATTATCTTCATTCATCTCTTTACCCATGAAATCAAGGTCATTGTTATTCGTAATTTACTCTTTTTTCGCTGATAATTATTCCAATGCTGGAAATGAAGGGAAAACAATCTTCGACTATTGAGCAGATCATATTGAACAATTAATATTTGATGATGATATTGTTACGCTTGATAATTTGATTGTGACCCAAGTCAACCAACAGAAGCCAAATCCCAGTAAAGATGTTGATCAACATGATAATAATAGTAATAATGTAATAATGGTAATTAGATGGACAAAACTGTGCAAAGAAGAAAAGGAAGAGAAGAAGAGGAAAAAAATTGTTACCAATCGGTTTGGGTTTAGTGATTGACTCTGTGCTTCCCTTTTTTGAAGGATTGCCGTTTCATGGTTTGATGATAATGTTGATTAAAAATGGTAATGAACGTTTTAATGAACCTATTGATTGTTAACTGCAAGATGATAATTAAAAAAGCAAACTGGACTCGGTCCAAGCCAAAAATAGGAAATGTTGAAACTCGATGAACAGTTTAGAGAAAAAATCAATCATTTTGTTGGTGCAAAGAACAGAATCAGATTCTAAATTGACTGAAGATGAAAACACAATTAAGCCGATTTTATTAAAGTTCAACTTTTAGCATTCTGTTCAACTTCTATCATCATGGAACTTTGGTTGATATTTGGTGACATTTTTTATGTGTTTCAGTGTCAAAATGGTATCAATACAAGGCAATCTTTTTTATGCTTAAATATGGATTTTCTGTACAAAATCTGATTCTCAATATATAAAGTGACTCTACATTAAATGTCTAATAGACTCAATCATTGGACTTGAATGGTTCCCAGAAAATCTTGTAATCATTTATCGCAATTATTTTGATGAGAATTTTTTCCTTGCTCAAAGTGTAAAGAGAAAAATGTTCCTTTTCTATTGAAACTCTATTATCTCTAATCTGTAAAATGATTGAATCCTGGTTTGCTTATCCTTTTGTACATTCATTATATTCAACATTCAAACTCATTCTCATCTCTTTCCTCTTCAATCCATTTTCACGCTTTTCGCAAGCCAAACCACCGACCATCACCCACCTTCAGATTATCAACTTAACCAATGCACAACACAAGATGCATTCAGTAAATTCTTAATCATATCTCGATATTTATTGTCCCCAAAAACCAAGCTCACCAAGACGAATGTTGATGAACAAAAAAAAATTGTCTTTTCTCGCCTTTTCTCTTCATCATCATCATCTGTAGATAATCAAGTTTATCACGGTTAACTTTGATTATCCAACAATGAGCGACAAAAAGATTGATCTATGAAAATATCATAACCAGAAGACTAAGAAGGCCAAACATTTAGATGATGGTAATTGAGTTTTTAATGGTTCATCAAACATTATGACACATTTTGATAGCACAATTGCTCATCATTCCCAGTGACGCAAACTAAATCTCCTTTAATCTCGAAAATTATCCAACAAAAGTGACTACAAAATACCATTGATTAGCGTTTAAATTTAAAATTCAAATGAACCATTTCCCACAAGTGCAAGTCGAGCGAAAAGATTTGCACCTTTCAGACCAAAATCAACATTGATTAACATTTGTCAACTTGTTGATTCGAAATTTTTTTTTCTTCGAATCCCATTAGATGATAATGTTATCAAATTTTATACCATTTCTCACCTTGATATTCATCATCAACTAATAGGATAAAGATTTTCATTGCCTTTTGTGCTTCACTTTACTGTTGCTTTATTACATCATTAGACCGTTTCAAATCGTCCCATTTGTACTGCTTTACATATGCTATAACCAATAATAATGGTGATGATAATAATGGTTGGGATAAAATTTTGCTTTGAATAAAGTTGATGTATTTTTTTATTGCTTCTTGCGGTATTAAAGTGAAACAAAATTGTTTCCACTCATTTCCATTCTACCTTTTATTATCATGATTATGATGAGATTTTTTTCTTCGCCACTTTTTGCTTACAGTTGCAATCAACGCTTCATGTTGATAGCAACCAATCATTTTACAAGTTTACTTGTACTTTAACAACATGTTTAACATAAAAATGTTATAAATATCAATAAAAATGGTCCATTTAGTCAATCAATGATTTCTGTTGATACTTATGTGCCTCTTCATTATTAATTTCACATTTTTTAGAACACTTTTTATCGCTACTTTTCTCCATGACATTTCAACAGATCATTTTTGGAAACATTAATTTTCATCATTTTACCATCAAATTTTCTTCGATTTAATTTTAAGAAGCTTTTAGTTATTCGATTTGCATCTAATTTTCCATTCAGAGTTTTCGTTTTAAACTCATTTTCATGTTTTTTAGTTAAAGTGCTTTCTAAGTTCAAATTTGACAATTTTTCGTTCGAAGATTTTTCTTGATTTGAGCAATTTCCAATGCATTTAAAACTCTTCGATATTTAGTCAAGAAACTTCGAAAGAAATTATTTTTTCTCTCGAACTTCTATTGACCGATTTTTCGTTTTAAGACGGATCTTTTCCTTCTTGTGTTGGACTGGCAATAGAAAGAGTTAGTAAAATCTTGGGTTGAAACTGGTCGAAGTTCAGTTTTGTTAAAATCGAAATTCACTTTTTCTAAAAATAGAAATTTTTGATTGAATCTTTTGCAATGGTAGAATTTTGAATTGTTTAATCTCAAGAATTGAAAAACTCTGAATTCATGAAGAGAATATCTGAAATGTTTGATTTATTGATTCATAAATAACTTTCAACTTTGTTCAACAACTTATTTGAATTGGCTCAAATGACCATTTAACAGTGAAATTTGAAAGGTTCGATAATCAATATTGCTCAAGCAGCGTTACCAAAGTTGATCATGATTTTGTTCTGATTGAGAAATGTAAAGAAATGAAAAAATCACTGAAGCAGCTTAAGTAGGTGAGAGAAAAGCGTCTTGTTAGGAATTTTCATTTTCATCAATAGCAATGTTTATTTCTTGCTCTCTGTTTATCGAGTAAACTTTGGATTGACACTTTATCCAATATGAAAATACCAGTGAAAAGAAATTGATTTCATTTCAGATTTCCTTTTTTTTGTTCCAATTCATATGTATTAATACAAAGATTTAAACTTTACACCATTGGGAGCTCGAAAGAGGATTAACAAACCTCACAAATCCCATTCATCATCATCTTTTTTGTGCTTCACCAATAACATTGTTTCGCCTTTTCTTTCGCATCCAAACCATTGCCCTGTTTACACTCTATTCACTTGATTTCATCGGCTTCACTTGGTGACCACTAAATAGCATTGATTAGTATTTCAAAGATGAAATCCAATAACTTGAGAGGAAAGCAAAAAAGGTTTGTTTATCTTGTAGCTTTCATCGACTCAAGAGGATTACCAAGATATTTAAGTGCCAATAAGCAAGTTTACGACAAGATTAGCACATTTACCCAAGTCTTTAACATTTGACTTCATACAACTTCGCCGTTCTTCTTATGTCCAATTGTCCAAACACCTTAAAGTAGAGCAAAACTTTTCATAATAAAATGCAACTGGAACACAAAAAGCACAACTTTAATCCAATTTGAATAATTTGCATTCGAAAAAGGTTCAACTGGTTCGAAGGTAAACTTTCACTTGAACATCGAGTTTCCATTCCCAGTCTCTTCATTTTTCTACATCACTTGGCACAACAGTTAATTATCGTAATAACATGAAACAATGAATGACTAGATAATTCACCTTCGATGGTTTGTGTTGGAAACAACATTGTAACTTAATGATAGACTGGTAAGAAGGTAAAGTTATTAATGATTGTTTGTGCGCTTATTGGTTACATATTGACTGACTAATTAATCACCTTTGAACAGTGAATAATTAACAAGTGAATACGCAATGGGTTCACTGCAATTAGTTAATCACTTTTTTGGGAAATCTCTTTCAATTCTTCGAAAAGGAAAAGGTGAAAATTTTGATTTTTGCCAAACAACAATCTTGGACTTTTCTCGGCCCTTCAACTCTACAAGTTCAACTTGTCTGTCCTTTTGCTTTGCTAAAAGCCTTTACATCTATTTTCACCTTCAATTAGATTCATTCAAGTGTTCCAGAATCATTTCTGCACCAATTAACATGATATGTTATTTTTTTACTTTCCTTTTTTGGTGAACATGAATGTTGCCCTGGAATATCATCAAATGTAATATTTTTTACTTCTTTAACCATTTGTCAATCAAATGTAAAACCCGCAAGAATGAATAACTTTTCAACAGAAAAGAAGAAGAAGAAGAAAGTATTATTACTTGAGTGAATTATCATTTTGTGCAAGTGAACAAAAGTAACTCATATTAATATTGAGATTGACAAGCTGAATGCAAATGTTAACAATTGTTGTATTAATGTTTAGTGGATAACATTTGCATTAATATGACAAACAAAAAACTCTATCGACAATTTAGGTTAAAACAAAGGTTTAACCATTTGCCAACATTTAAAACCAACACTTGACTTACAAATATCGGCTTTACTCTCAACATTAAAACATCTTAATTGAACAACCATTTACTCTTGACTAATCCTCTATTAATGAGCATAAAGTGGTTTAAATTGTCAAGAATCAACAGCAAATTCAATATTCACTCCATGACTTATTCAATGACAGTTCAACTCTTTAATCTCTTCTTCCTTCTCGATGAAATACCATTCAAACGAAACTAAATTAATGTAAATTCAGTTTCAATACTTGCTGCAAACATTTCTAGTTTCTTTGTCTATCGAATCTCATCAATTGAATGACGGGAAAAAGGCAATTAAACAAGTCTCAAAAAGACTGATCATAAGACGAAATTTTTCGAGAAAATGGAAAGTTCTCATTGCATGTTGCGGCTGTTTATCAATTGTCACTTTGCAAGCAACCATTTAGTCTGGTAATAACGGCCTGAAAATAATAATGATAATGGATTAAATTGGTTTGATTCACTGGAATAATATTACCTTTCCATACTAATAACGTCCACACAGTAAAGGTTAGCCAATGGGAGAGTGAATGCCTCAAGGGTACAGAAAACATTGACGCAAATGCGTAAGAAAAGTTAATAATGGAAAGAGTAAAAGTATAAAAGTAATTGCAGTGATTTAACACAATTTTCAATGCACAACTCTTGTTACATCCTCTCATCATCATCATCATTTTCATTACTTTTTTTTATCAATATTATTCTTCCCTTCATAACCTCATTCATATCTATTACAAAGCTATCCTCATCATACTCCAACCCATCCTCTTGATCCATAGGGAAGCAACTGCACTCTCTCCCATTACATTGGACACCCCTTAAGCTTCATTTTTACACTCTTTTTCTTTCCTCATTTTAACACCAATAAATGATTCTTTTTTTCACTTCTCAAAAAGTACTCATTGTTATGTGTACGAACACAAAGAGAGATAAAAAAACTTTACGGTTTTGCTGCTTGTTGAGTGGCCCATGATGATAATAGCCCCCAAGTGTGAGTTTGATAAACATTTTTTTTTTGTTGCCTTCTTCTTCTTCTTTCCATCAAAGGACATAATTTTATCATCTTGACAACAAGACAAACCAAATGATTACCTTTGATGTAACAACTTGAAGCAATCTGAGCCTAGATCGACTCGACACTCCAACCAAACATCAATTGTGTTTACTGGTAAAAATAAAGATTTGATTCACTTACCATCATTAGACTTACATTATCATTATTTTTCCCATTTTCAAGGTAACATTCATCAATCTCATGGTGTAATATGATAACCAATACTTGATGTGTTTTCACTCCTAATGCTTGTTCATTATTTTATAATAAATCAAAAGAGTAACATTTTGTTTGTCCTTCAACATTTACAGTTGATACAAAGTTTTGTCTTCACCGACAAAACCGACACTTTATTAGCTTTTCAACTCTAATAGCTCTGATCATTTGATCAATTTTTGAAAGAAAACAAACTTCGAATCATACACAAAACTCGAATTTAATTTTCTGAAAATTCGATTAAAGGATCCAAATTTTCGAAAGAAAACCAGAATCGATGAATGTCAAATTGACAATCGATTAAAACGAAAACAAAGAAACGAAAAATTCCTAAAATCATGGTTCTTCTCTAAGCACTCAATCGAACTATTTATCATGATGAAATTAGCACTTTGACTTTTGTCGAATCATTGAATCTCAATAATTCAAGTTGAACTTTTTGCCAAATCAATTTTACTTTTCAATCTTGTCAGTTTCTCGTTTGATCATTGATCATTGTTAGAATGTTTTAATCATCTTTTCTTTGCTTCTCTTTCATTACTGGATTCATTTATCATTCCCATGAATCTCATGAACATTTTTTCCTCCCTGAATTTTCTCTCTTTCTCTCCATTCCAATGAATATGAAACAAATATGAAACATTGTTCCTTCCCTGTTATCCATTATTTTCCTTAGTTAATCTCTTTTCACAATTATTACTTGACTGATATACTTTTTACTCTTTCATTATCATTAATCATCTAATTGACTGTCTCTCATGACTTTTATGAATTGGTCAGAGAGAGAGAGAGAAGAGCATGGTTAAAGGTTGAAGGAGAGTGAAAGTGTCACTGATGAATGAATGTTTCATGGTAAAGGGGAGCGCAAAGAGGTAACAAAAAAGTGTCCAACAAGATGAAGATGAGAAGGAAAAGATACATGATCAAAGTTGAATCAGATATGAGTTATAAAAGTAATGTAATAATCTTTACTCCCAGTCATTCCCTGTCCATACAGCAATTTTCACTGCAAACATTTCGTGTCATCTTCTTCTGCCAGTTCCGGTTGACACAGCTAATCCATCATCCAACATCATTTTCAGTCAACTTCTTCCTCGACATTTTTCTTTCGTTTTTTCTCTTTTTCTTCATTCCTCCATTAGCTAATCATGTAATTTCATGAATTAACATTGATTGCTTATTAACACAAACTTCAAGTATCGTTGCAATTAAAGTGGACCAAACATGGAAAAATGCGATTCATTGATTAACCATAATTTACTGATAATGGATAAACATTTTTCTTTATTTGAGCGACATTTTTTTCGCTTTAATTAGTTCATATTCAGAGTAATCTCATTCATTTGTTTTACCTGCTAATGGCGTCCATTTTGATCACTAAACACTTTATTCATCGTCATTTGTTTCAATGAAAAATCGACTTTTCCAGCTTTTTTCTTTTACTATTCTTGCACTTTGGGTTGATAATGAAATCACTCTTAACGGAAAATGTGAGATTTTTTTTCTTCTTTTTTACTTCTCTCAGTTTCTCCATGAAAGCCATCCTGGCAAGGGAATAGTTACTCTAGATTGTCTGTAGTTTCATCATGATTTTTACTCAACTATTGAACACAAGTAAGAAGAAGAAGTAAAATTGTTAATTAACCTTATAAAAGTTCCCAATCTCACCTGCTATTCACATGATAATACACTTTGAGTGAGAAAAAAAACTCATTTCCATCATTTCATTTCAACTTTTATTTCAATGTTAAACACTCGAGTTGATCAATCTTTAGGCCAACAGTTGAATGAAAAAATGCTGATCTGTTGAAATGTCGAATCTGAATCAACTCGAATTCTTTGCACATTAAACATTTCCCTTTCCGTCAACTAAATCATCATTAATAAAGTCGACTTTATTGACTGTTCAATTTGGGTTGATCTCATCAGAGATGTTCAATGAGACAAGAGCAACTTTTGGGTTTTGTTTTTTATCTCTTGTCCATTTTTGGACAGAAAACGTCACTTTACTGTCAATCTTTTTCCGGTCAAGCTGTTGATTTAATTTGAAACAACAAATGAATTTTTGTTTCTCTTTTTACCCTGTTTTTCATTTCATTGTGCACTTGAATCACATAAATATCAATATCAATAATAATAATGCCATTGAATGGGTGAAAACAGTTGAACAAATAAAATGATGAAAGTGACAAAAACAAAGATGATTTTGAATTGTCAATTCTTGATGTGTTTGCTTGTTAATCTCTTTGCTTTGCCATGGGATCTTCCTGTGCATACACAGATTATCATGATTATATTATAAAAACATTGATATCTTGATATAAGAAGATGAGTCAAATGTCAAACTGGGAGAAGCTGGAGAAATAGGAAAAAAAATAAAGCTAAAATGGAAAGAGGATAAAGAACGATGAAAGGTGAATATTGTTTAATTTAGACACTTTTCCAATGTCATTCATGATGATTCTTTGTCATCAACAGTTGACAGGTTGTATTGATATTGATAACAAGGTCAGGGGATAAGGTTTCACCAGGGAGTGAATAAAATATCCACAGTGAATCACAGTATTTATTCACTTTTCAAACTTTGATTAATATTTCAAGTTGAACAAAGTGTTGCTCCACTGTCAATGCCCATCAAAGGCTCCTTCTTGACCTGACAAGTTTAACCTTCCAAGTCACACTCACACAAGTACAACTGTACTCTCAAAGTAACACTGATTTGAATCTTTTTAGCTTCGACCTTCAAGGTTACACATGATTGTATTACAATTGTCCATCAAATGTCCATCAACAACTCGCCTACTTTAACCCTTCACCATTCAGTCAGAAATTCAATGCCACCAATAATGTTCCATATTAAATGTTTGGAAATTGGACAACTGAGCTGAGATTTTTTAAAACGAAATTATCCGTTTTTATGAGAAATGACTTTTATCGAAAAATAACTTCTTTAAAAATTTTTCAATGAAACATGAAATCGCCACAATAAGGTTCAATAGCTGTTATTAATGCATTTTGAATAACATTATAACCTTATTGGAACATGACATCATGAACTGAATCACATATTGCTGTGTCTAAGAATCGACATTGTTTTGCCTCAGAACTTGACTTTTACTGATTACTGATTCCAATGTTGGCTACTAATGAGCAAATACCTTGGAGTTGGAGTTGACTTCTTGCATCAAGAGAAGGCCAATAAAGACTTTAAAAATAAATTTTATTCTAGTTCATCACAGGTTCATTTTATTCCTCGAAATTGAAATCCATTTTTTAGAATTTCTCTTTTGACCTTGGAAAGTATTTTAAGTTACTTTAGTTGACATATTTATATAAAGCTATTTATAAAGGGTTAATAATCTACTTGATTCTTGCTGGAGTAACAATATTTGTGTCATGAAAGTTTCTCTTTCCTTTTATGTTGACACAAAATTTGACCCCAAAACTTTGTTTACTTTCATTTTTCAAGAATCATCTGAATTCTGAAGGAAACAAAACAAAACCTTTACCATTGATTTGTGTGACTCTTATGGTTTTTTTACAACCAAAGTCTTTTTCTTTTCTCTTTTTTCTCTCAATCCTCGAGAGAAATATTTCCAGTTGATATACAAAATGATATCGAGTTTCGGTGCAAAACCATTTCTTGGTATTGTTCGTAAAAGTTGAATATTATTGAGAGAATAATTTCCACAAGAAAAATGATATTTTCATGAGTTGATTAGTCGACATTTTAAAAGAAGAACAATTCATGACTTGAATCAGTAGCAATTATCCAACTGATGAAATCACAGGAAAATGTCTAAAAGATTTTTATTCAACGATTATAAATCAAAGAGAAATGTCAAAAAATATTTTTTTCTCTCCATTTGAAGATAAACAATAAAAGCTCATTATATCTCAATGATCATGGAATAACGTTCATCTTGATTGGACATTCTCGCTATAAAATATGAACTTCACATCTGTAGTTCTGTAAAGCTCCATTATTCCATTGAATCATTGAACTTTCTCTTTTTGCCTTCAATTCATTTTTCCCTTTTAATGATCATTTTACATTGCAATCAATCATGCCAATTCTGAAGCACCATGAACATGTAGAATAGTAAACAATGTTGAGCTCAAACTTGAACAACTTGAACAAAGTATATTAAACGATTTAGCTTCGTTCAAAGATCAGCATTTCCAAATTTTCCATTCACCATTTATCTGTCTTGGAACTTTAATATTTGAAAGAAGCAAAAAATGGCAAAAACTAAGATTAAGACGAAAAAAGTCGAATAGAAAAAAAGCAAAAGCAGAATCATCAGGAAACAAGATGAAGATGAGAAGAAGAAACGATTGGAAATCGACAATAACGATTCTTTTTTTTTCTTTCATTTGCTTTTCTCCTTTTCTCTTCATGCGATTTTTTCCTCTTCTTTTTTCATCTTTTCTCATGTTGTTCCTTTGCTTCTCGGTCGAAGTAAAAAATCAAATCATTCTTACACTTGAATGAAACAAAGTTTTTCCTTCTTCTCTTGATTCTTTCTCCTGTAAACCCAATTCTGATTCTTGCCTACTTCGTGTCAATCGGTTGATTGATGTTTCTGTCCATTTATTTGTCTACTTTTTTTTCTTCAAACAGAATTTTCTTTATCTGTTCGAAAGAAAAGAAAAAAAATTGTTCGATTCAATGAATGCAAATTACAGTTGCAATAAAACACAGAAACTCATAATTGACCAATTTCGACGGTTAAATATTCCAAGTCTATCACTAAGTTCAGTGCTAATTCGTGTCATTCCTCGAATGATGAACAGAACTTTATTGAAATGTGATTATAATTGTTGAGATTCTCTTCAACCTGTTCAGAAGATTGTCTAATTAATTTGTCAGCTGTATTATCATGAAAACTTATGTCACTTATGATGAGCAACTAAAGAAGTAACACAAGAGAAGAGAAAAAAAAGGTTACTCAAGAGACTTTGTATTCTGTCTAAATGAATTATTGAATAAAGGGTTGTAATGAGAAGGAAAAAAAATCTAGAATCACAATGAGTTGAAAGAAAAGAAAAAAAAGTTCTTATGAAAAGGAAAACGCTGAAAGGCAAAGAGAAGAGAGAATCAAGAGAAAGAAAAATGTTGACAAAGTTGTTGGCATTTGAGCGCAATTTGTTGTGTCAATCAAGTGATCGCTGAATGCAAAATTTTCTCATCATAAATGAATATTCTGATTATTTGATATTCACAAAGGAGTAAAGAAACAAAATGAGATTCATGTTGACATTGAAAGGAATGATAAAGGGAAGGCAAAGCCTCGAATTGCGTTGATTTCTTTGGACTGGTATTCTTGATTCTTGCCTGGGGCCTCTTCCTTCATCTAATATTATCTTTTTTTATTAAATCAACAGATAACAGTTCTTTAATGGCAAGATTGATTTGATGGATTCCATTGTTAAATCAATCTTTGCTTTGAAAATTGAAACAAAAGGTTTACTTAAAAAACGCAAAATCTCTTTGGACTTGAAAATGTCTTGGTGATTGAGCGATGAACAATTGTTCAATTTTCTGGTTTCCATTGGCCTGTCTTGATGGGTTTGAAGGCAATTAATTAAGACTTA
Source organism: Tetranychus urticae (assembly GCF_039701765.1). Classification (NCBI taxonomy): domain Eukaryota; kingdom Metazoa; phylum Arthropoda; class Arachnida; order Trombidiformes; family Tetranychidae; genus Tetranychus; species Tetranychus urticae. The sequence goes on along the minus strand of NC_142958.1, from coordinate 12,662,312 downwards.
GCTTTTGTTGTATGGATTCATCTTATTTCACCTTTTGTCTTTGAATCTCATTTACAGAATTAACAAGAACAATTCAAGAGAATTAAGAAAATTTTCTTCTTCTTCTTCTTTCATTATGATTATAAACATAAGTTTCGTCTGAAGCCAAACACAGTCCAGTTTGTAATCAATATTAATTTATTCAAATTGAATTGTGTGCAACTTGAGAAGTTCAATGGAATCATATTTTTTTTCCTTCTCTTCATCATTAATTAAAACTTCTTTATTCTTGTCTTTGCCTTCTTTTAATTCAATTAAATTATTGGACATTTACTTGGCTTGGAAACTTGAGCTCATTTCAAGGTTGACTTGACTATTCCATTGACTGTTTCATGAGTTGATGAACAGAAAAAAAATTCATTATTCATTTGTTAGTTTCACCGCCATTCATTTCATTTCTAAAGAGCAGCTCAAGAAAAGAAAAGTAATTGAATGATTAAAAATTGTCAACTGAAAAGGAAACTTCAAGATGATGAGAATCGGCTTTTCACCGAGAATTGAATAGGAAATGAAAAGGAAAAACAAGTTTATCGAGAGTTTACCTTTGGAAATGAGCAAAGAAACTGGAAATTAATAATAGATTTATATTCATTTGTATTATCAATAAAGATGGATTGGGATGGAATTTTGGGTTTGACTGGGAGTGAATTCAGGGAGTGAAGGTAAAGAATGATGACTTGAATGGAATCATTCATTTATGTTTATTTTTCATTCTTTTTTCATTCACATGAGAAATTAGTTGAATGTCTTGTTTCAAGTTTCTTGTCCTCATCAACTTTAAATATTAACTTGATGAAAATCGTAGCAATCATTTTTCATTTCTTTTTTCGTTTTTCATGAGAAATTTTCTCCTCTCTTTGCAAATCGAAATGTCGACAAACTTTTCTTTTGAATTAAATGAATATAATGTGATAAGATATTGATATTGTGATACAAATTAAAATGCAAAGTATGAAAAGAGGAAAAAAGATGAGGTTTAATAATGTTACCTCAAGGCTATCATGAATTTATTATTGTTCAGAGAGAAACTTTTATTTCACTTTTTCTCTTTTTTTCAACGTAAACTTTCATCCCTCAAATGATGTTTACTTTGGTTATGCTTTCACTCTTTACTTTGACATTTCAACTTAACAGGGAAAAGTTCAACGGGAAAGACTTTTCTATCTCATATTTACTCAAAAGGTTTTCAATGGCTTTCAATTTTTCGTTCTCAATGAAAACGAAAGTCAAAGGATTGTTGCAAAGTTTCAATTCATGAATGAAAGTCAATTCATTCACGGCGCATCAAAGCTCAACTTGATTCGAAAATCGATAATTGAAAGAAAAGACAATCCAAATTTGTCTAAACTTTACCTGAAATTCGAAGCGAAATATTTCTGTTATTCATAGTTCGAAACACGTTCACAGTTTCCCGGTTTATGTTTGCTTTCTTCGGAAAAACTTTATTGGAAAAAAATTGATTTCAATGTTGTTCTTAAATGTGCTTGAAATTGTTTGAAGATGCTCGATGTTTTTGTTTGTACATAATGAAGTTTTTTTGTTCGAATTTTTGTGAAAAATTTACATTTTAGTTGAAATTTTAAGCCATTAAATATTGAAATTACAAATGCAATATTTCACTTTTTATCCTCAGTTTTATTCTAATCTTTTTTCAACCTGTTTCCATGATATTTTCATTCCAAGCCAAGTTCAATATTTCACCCAATATTCCACTTGATTCACAATTTGACAAAAAACAAGCAGCACTTTTAGCAAAATTTATTAGCTCACATTATCTAGATTAATGTGAGACAGTTTTTTTATTTACTTAAATATTGCATTTACATAATTTAATTATAATCCATTTGCGATTATAAGGTTCAACTCATCATTTCAACTGACATGTACACTGGCCATGAAATATTGTCCTGTTAATGTCACATTAAGTGCAGTTTCTTTTCACTGGCAAAGTTTACAAGAGTCAATGATGAACTGTAAAAATGGAAAAGCGCAACAAACGTTATTCAAGGGTTTACACCAAAAAAACTGACTAATGTATGCAAATAAAAACCAAACATGAAAACAAAATACATAAGTTGGTGAAGATTGTTTATCGAGTCTGCTACTCGAGATGGTAAAGAAGTGGGAAAAGATGAGAACAAGAAAAGGAATCGAACAAGAAGAAAAGAAGAAGAAGAAGAAAATAAGTAAATAATCTGATGCTAATATTGTTGAACTGATCTTATTTGGGTAAAGTTTGCAAGTAAGTGTCTATTAATCTGTGCTTAGAAGCTGTTGTTACCTTTAAGGAAGAGCAAGAAGACGAAAGTGAATAAAGTCAATACATGTGTAACCAAGAAGCAAACGTTTGCCTTGATGAAGAAAAGCTTTTTATTTACACATTTACAGGGAATTGAGAACAACTTTTTCTCTTCTCTTCTCTTTTCTATTCTCTTTTTTTCTCGTCTTTTCTCACCTTTCTTCTTCCTTTCCACCATCATTCACTTCATCATCAATTCGTTCACTGTAAATATTATCACTGTTTAGCTTACGGATAGACTAACGGTTACGTGAGGATTGAACAGCTCAACTTGATAAACTTGTTTCTCATCCATGTAAGAAGCTTTACTCAATCTTTACTCTCATCAACATTTCATTGCTTTCAGATATAATTTGGTTAGATAAATATATGTCTCCATATGGACTGTGCATTTGTAAATAAAATGCTCATAAACATTGGAAAATACTGTTGGCACAGGAAAATTGTTAAGGTAAATTTATGATGAGGGCGATGTTGAATCTGAAAAGGGAAAAGATGAAAGTCAACATTCTTTCACAGAAGGCTATTTATCAGAGTAATTTATCCCGATGCTTATAAATGCTGGCTAAATCTATTAATCATTAATAACAATTTATGGCTGGACAACTGTTAGGCTTCAAACAATGGATATTATTAACTAATAACTATGCTAATAATGTCTTGGAATGAATAGCATTTTTTGAGTTCTTTTCTTATTTTCTTTTCTTCTTTTTGTTTCCATTTTTTTGCTTGTCTCTCCTCTTCTGGCTTCTTCCCTGGTTATTTTAATATGAAGCGGAAGAAAAGTCTCAATATTGGCTTATTGAATCGAGTAAATATGAGAATACAAAATGGTCACAAATGAATGTCTCAATTGAGGCAAGTAATTTAATCAAACTTATTCTCGTCTTTTCATGGAAATCATTTTTTCACTTTTCTGTTTTACATCAAGACATTTGCAAAGGTGCATTTACATTGGTAAAAGGTTGTACTTGGTGTGATTAACCAACCAAGAAAAGGCTTGAATTTGCATCGGCAATTTGCCAGAATCAGAATAAAATTCATCGATCTTGCAATCTATTCGTTATGTTATCATTGTTGAAGAATTGGTGGAATTTAAATTTTCTCTTGGAGTTTGCTTTAAACTCAGAATGATGGACGAGTGACTTTATGCATTTCACACTTTAAAGCGATGAATGGAAGTTCGTTGTCAATCGAGTTATATTCAAGTTTGGCAATTGTTTTGGTTGTAAATGTTATTTGATATTTGGAGGCTTGGTTGATGCAATTAATGAAGAAATTTTATTCCTTCAAATTGCTGCCAAATTTGGTTAGTCTTTTTTACTCTGTTGTATTTGCCTTTGGGTTGACTTCAGGTAAATTTGATTATTGCTGTAACTCTGTTTTTTCATGTTAGTTTTTTATGAATCTCATGTAAATAAATTCAGCTAAACATTATCTTGTTACAACATGAATACTTTGAAACTGGATGAGAATCTTGATTTTTAATCTAACATTTCATTGTTGTTCCAGTTGATGACAATGTTATCACATTTCGGGTAACAATGTTGACGGTATGAAAGCCTTTGGCTAAGGTCGTTATTAATTAGGGTGGAAATAGATTAAATGCATTTGGATTATTAATTAATATGGTTTAGTTTCAAGTTGAATCAAGAGTGAAGTGAGTAAGAAAAGAAATTGTTGTCGAATGAAAACACGAATAAAAGTATGAAAGGTGAAGCTGAGAGTAACTTTGTCATTTTTTGCAGGAATTTTGGACTCGGATGAACTTTTTCTTCTTTTCATTCCCTTTCCTTACAGATAATGATCATACAGAAATGTCTTGATACAAAAAAGTGTCATTAAAGAAGCAAAAAGAGAAAAAATTCTCCTTTTTCTCCTTTCATTCCATTTTTTGTCTTCTTCATCTTCCGAAATGAAGCAAATTTCGGACAATAAGTTCGTTTGATGAACAGCAAAAATGAAAAAAACTTGACCATTCATTCCGAGCTTCAGTAATCTCAATGAATCTCATCCACTTTGACACCTCAACTTGCAGTCTTGACAATCTCTTGCAGCTCGTCAAGCTTTTGGATTAAGTTGATCTCCAGACAAAGTTGCCTTCAAGAGCAAAATCAAAACAGTTTCGTTCGCGCAATTTAGTCTCATAACGAAATACTCAATGACACTCAAAGATCATCGTCAAAATAGAGTCAAAACCTTTGCGTTTTGTCTTTCGAAAATGAAAGAACTCAAAAAGTTTCCGAATCTTGAAAAGTACCAAATCTGGTTAAATGAGGTTGAAGCTCATCATATAGATATCAATCGCGTTCAGTTGATTGAATGCTATTAACTGATTAACTGCTATTCCAGTATCTTATTGATCTTTGTCTTGTGGTTCATTAGAAACTGATCGATGTTAAAAACTTTGAGCTTTTGCAATGTCAAAATGTTTTGATTTGAAACATTGTAAGCAGTTGACAGTTAAATCGCGTGTTGAATGAATCAGAATCCTTTTCGAACAAACTGGTTCGCTTGATTTCGCAGTTCTGATTCATTTGCATTCGAGTTATCAAAAGCTTGACAAAACTTCGCTTTTTCTGCAACTTGTAATTTCTTATTATCATTCCTTTAACCATTGATGAAATCTGAATGTCAATCATAATTTGTTGATGCTGGCAACATTTGAATTTTAAAATTCATCTTGTTTACCAAATTGTTTGTCTAACCAAACATTATCATGGTACAAGATTCTATTGTTAATCATGATTCTCATGACTCAAATTGAATTTTCATTTCTAAACATTTCTCCATCTCTTTTGGTTGCCTGAACTTTGGGTCAACAGAAGATTCAGTCATTCCCTTTTCAATAAGACTTGATTGTTGCACCAATGAATTTCAACTTTAATCTATTTGTCTTTGCAAATCAAATACATTGACAGTTGACAATTGCGTTAGTCAAAGTTGAACAAAAGCAAATGCAAAATGAATGCAACAATCAAAACGATGACAAAGAAGATGAAGATGTTCAAAGAGGATTGAGTTAACAAAATAAAAGAGAAACAGCAATTTCCATGTTAAACTTGTTGGACATGAGTCGGAATAAATCAATGACATTATTCAAGATGAATGTTAAGTTGGACGGTGAGTGAAGGGAAAGAAAATTCAAAGAAAGTTTAACCCAAAAGTTTCCATTTTATTTGCATAATTTGAAAGTTAACTTGCAATCAGTTTGAAAATGATATTTAAATTTCAATCAATCATTAAACATTTGCAGTTTCAAAGTAAACATTGTCAACATTTTGTTTCCAATGAATAAAATGTTAACAAGTTAATAACGATCATAGAAAGGTTTGACGAAGAACCAAGAACAACCAAAAATGGATTCAAACAAGAAAAGAGAAGAAACAACTTCTCTTTACCTCTAATTGGTAATTAATTGGTTGAAAGTCAATAACATTTGCGATGAAATACTCAAATACAATATTTCATCTTCAATTGAACCCATTTTGTTTCTTCTGTGCAAATCAATCAACTGACTGGTTCCATTGAGAATCAATGATTCTTCTAATTATTACTCTTTTATTGGGGAATCGGTTTGCAGACAAAAAGTATTCCCATCAAGAAAGGAACAAAATCTATCGAAATACGCTCAATTTTGATTTGCTTTTCAAGAGAAGCATCTTTCGCACAATTGAAGCTCAAAAGTATTCCAATCTGAGCATCGAATTACGCTCAAGTTTAAGTCTTGTTCGTCTTGAACTAGCAACGAAAGTAAACGAAAGTAAAGCGCTTGAAATGTATCGCTAACTGTTCATCAATAACCAGTCGAGTGAACCATCTTTGCATTGTTACCTTTTCACTTGATCAAAGTTTAGTTCTGTTTCGTTTATGAAGCTATTAAGCTGTTTTTAGGTTTCTTTGCGAGCGAATTTGGTCAAGTCTAAAAGTTTCTGAGCAATGATTAGTTAAAGCGTTTATTCGAGCGTGAATTGTCATTCAAATTTTCGTTCAAATCTACTTTAGTAATTTCATTGCAATATGTTAACAGAAAATCTTTATTCAAAAGCCATTTTGGACTAGTAAACAGTTAATATCTTCACAAATAAAAAGTTGCTTTTAGAAAATTCAAATAGAAATATTGGAATATTCGTTTTCATTTCATTGATGGCCCTGTGTATACAAAGTGCATAAAACTTTTCCATTTTTCTTCTTTTCAACATTTTGATTGGAAAAATGTTCAAACTTTTTCTCTTTATAAAGTGTTTTATCACTGACTGAATGTTTCAACTCATCGACAGCTGTTTAATCAGCATCAAAATATCACTGAACACTTGACATATTGAATTGTTGATTCACTTTTAAATGGAATATCAATCATCACAGAGACAACATTCACAAATTTCAACCTTAAACTGTGATTAATGACTTTTGAATGAACTAAATTTGATCATCAGATCGGATTGCACGATTAAAAAAGACTTGCCTAATCCTGGCTTTACAAATTTGCGTAAAAAAAGTAAATTTGGCCTTTTTCATGATTCTCTTGTTTGTTTATTTGCAGTTGATGAATGTTTAGTTTAATCAACTAAACAGGAAAGTTGCGTTAATCAATGTAATGAGAAAATTGCGTTTTCCTTGTTTACCATTCAAGTTGATTGAAAAGATGAATATTGATCATTTTAAATTGACGAGCAACTTTGATACTTCTCACTATTTTTATCGGCTAAATCTTGTTTAATGATCAACTTTGACCAAACATTGAACCAAAAGGCTAATCCATCAACTTTTAAATTTACATCGGAAGTTGACCCAACCTAGACTCAGTCACACCTTACTTCCTATTATGAGATTTTTGGCTTTTACTTTGTTTACCATCGCCATTATAATCATCTTTCATCATCATTTCACCATCATTAGGTTGATGATGGAAATCAATGGGAAACTGAATAGAAACCAGTAAAGTTCAATGTTCACCGCCCATACAAGTAGATAAAAGTTCAACTCGAAGAAGAGGATAAAAAATTCAGAGCCAAATTCAGTTGATACACACATTGAGAGAGAAGAGAAAAAAGTTGATGATCCTTTAAAAACCAAACATGATAATGATGAGAATAAGAATATGAGTAGAAAATGCACTTTTTTTCCTCTTCTCTTTTGTTCACTTTCCAAGCTCTTTTTTTTTCTTCACCCAACTTTTCTGTTGGATAATGATTGGAACCAGAATGGAACGCAACTCACACAAAAAAGGTTACAACACTCAACTTGGTTCAATATAAAAACACAGAATATAATACAATGTTGCATATTCTTTATCAAATTTTCTTTCAAATTTCAAACTCCAGGGAGGTAAAGTTTATCATCACTAGACATTTTTTTTAATTCTCTTCATCTTTTCTTTTTCTCTCTCTCTTTGCTCTCGTTTTTTGCTTCCTTGACTCTAATGTTTTTAGCAACTCGATTTTTTGCTGCTTGCATAAGATTGATGTGTTTCAACTGTAATCTAATATTAGAAGAGCCAACTTTAAATTGAAAAATAGCGAACCTATTATTGCCTTTTCGCCTCTTTCAATGACCTTGTATGGATGCTCAATTATTATCAAATTATAATCTTTTCATTTTCTTCCAACTTGTGACTTCAATTTTCGCATTATTATCGTCAGCATTATTAGTCGCCATTAAAGCCTTAACGAGTGTTGATTGAAGGTTGAAAAGTTCAACAAGTCATTTGTAGAAACGGGTTTTCTTCAATAATATGACAATCGATTTTATAATAGCTTGTATTGAATTGAATTATGTTTGCAACGAGTTCTTTTTATTCGATAATATCAACTTGGAATTGGTTCAACAGAGAAATTGCATTTTCTGAACTCATCTGCTTACATTTTCATGATATCAAATTTCACCCTTTTTCATTAGTTAATTTTTATTACGAAAAGTCTTTGAAATCTTTTCTTTAAAAGTTTCAAATTGATTATTTGATCCTGATCAAGTTGAACATTATGGATAACTTGAATTATGGATATTTGAACGACTGATTGCAATTGCATCGAATGTGATTATGAAGATGATTCAATCAAATCTTATAAACTCTTCATTAAACATTGCATGTTCACAAGCTACGACTCGAAGTACATATGTCATCATGCTGACGTCAAGTGGGTTTAATTACTTTGATTTGCGTTGATTTGATCCTAACATTTCAATGAACTTTTTCGTCTCAGAAGTTAATAAGAAAAGTTAATTTCCTCTTTGCGTGTTGAGTTCAAGTAATGCTCATCTTAATTGACTTGACTGGAAGGTTAACTGTCTTAATTGGTTAGTTTCAACCTTGCCCCTGTCACCAAGTCAATGTGGAGTAAAGTTCTGATAATTAGTTTTCTTTTGATTCTAATGAACATTTAAAGCTCCAAAATCTAAAACGCTTTTGCTTAACCCAATGCTGTTGAATCAAACCAACTCGTAATTCATTATTAATGTTTATACCTTTTAATCAACAGATCCACCAGCAGTGACAATCGATCCTGGAGGTCGAATTGCAGTCAACGAAAGTTCGACCATAAACTTGGCCTGTTCTTTTGATGCCAATCCACCCAATGTTTCCGACATCGTTTGGTACAAAGATGGTAATCTAATCACTGGCAATGATCGCCGACTGCCCATTCAAATTGATGAAACATCTTTAACCATTAAAAATGTCACCCACAGTCACTCAGGTTTTTATTCCTGTTCCTTGAAAAATTCCTTTGGAACAGGCAACTCTACGAATCATGCATATATCGATGTTTGGTGTAAGTTAAACTCCAAGATGAATATTGAGGGTAAACTAATTTGATTCTTGTTCCCTTCTAGATCCACCCAAAGTGTCTATTGATCTTCGTCCGTCCGTCATCATTGAAACAGGAAAATCTCTTATTCTTCAGTGTCTTGTTTCTCAAGGTAATCCTGTTACCCTGACTCACGTCCAATGGTACTTCAATGGGAACCATTTTGAAACAACTCATGACCCAAGTGCTTCTTCATTAACACTCACCAATATAACAAGTTCCCACACCGGCAACTATTCGTGTTTAGGATTCAATGGAGCCCGTTATCCGAGTCCAATCTCATCTCCTAAACAATTGATTGTTCAATGTAAGAACTTTTCTTTTCTTCGATTTTATTCATTTAGAAAATTCACTTTTTCTCATTTTCTTTCCCTGAATGTAAAAGCATTATGAACAAGAAATGAATATGAAAATGTTAATGATTCGAGTAATGATTTTATTATTTAACTTGAAACATTTTTCTCTTTGTTTTTACTTCGATTCGTTATTCAATTGATGTTTCTAATAAACAGTTTTGTTCTCTATTGGAACAAAATTTGCTAATGAAATGGAAAAAATATTTTCCACATTCTTTCCATGTTCTCATGTTGTTCAGACATAATATCAATAAAAGTAAAGAAAAGGAGAGAAAATAAATTTTTCCGAATTATTCATTTTTACATTTGAATCATTCCATCATCAACATGCTTCTTTCCAAATGATTATTCAAATTTATTTTCACCAAATTTCTGTTATCATCTTTACCAGTGGATTAAATGTGCATAAATTTGTGAAATTGATTTTGCATGACAAAGTGTCATGATTGGAAGGAATGTTGAAATGATGAGAAAAGGAAGAAAGTTTTGACCAAAATTTTCAATCAAATTTTTCTTTTCGTTTCATCCAAACTCACAGATAAACCAAGCCAAGCCAATCTAACTGTCCATTATTTGGGTGAAATGGCTTCAAAGGGAATTACTGTTACCTTGGTTTGTTCACTGATGGGTGACTCTGGTAATCCACCGGCTCATTCATTTGTCTGGCTTCACCAAGGAACTCTTTTGGAAGGCGTTGATTCCTCAAGTTACTCCATAAAATCCCTATCAGTTTCCAATCAGGGAAATTATTCATGTGCTGCTGTCAATAAACTCGGTGAAGGACCGTTTTCACATCAAATAATCAAAGTCAAAGGTAAGCAAATTTTTGCTAAAAATGGATAAAAAATGATAAAATCATTCGTCAATTGATTTGTAACTTTGTTGAAAATTGTTTCAATTTATTGGAGAAAAAGAAAAATCTGCTTTTAAAGTTTTCTCTCAATGCAATCATGACCTAAACAGACAACAAATCTCACAAGGGAACCTTGCGAACTGTTAATCGCCGAATTGAATGAAACATATCGCATCGTGTAGAGCACCTTTGATAATGAAAAAGTGAAACACGATTTATCTGCCTAAAGCCTATTTCCGGCACAATGAGCGATCAAAGCGCGAAAGATGCGTTTGCATTGCGTTTGTATTGATGCAAGGGATTTTTGAATTTCTTTCAAATTGCATGAAATATGTTTCATCGTGTAGAACACCTTCGATTATGAAAAAGTGAAGTTCAATTTCTCTGCCTCAAGCTTATTTTTAATGCAATCAGCGATCAAAATTCGACGGAGTCACAATGGTAGTAATGGTAGTGAAGATGATGATTTGCACTTGAAATAAGATTTATATATAAAAACTGTTTTTCACTTTTTAATAATCGAAGGTGCTCTACAAGATGAAATATGTTTGGTGAAATTCAAAAGAGATTCAGAAATCACACTTGCATTGATATTGGCGAATTTTTCGAAATTTGATCGCTCACTGTACCGGGAATAGGCTTTAGGCAGAGAAACGACGTTTCACTTTTTCATTATCAATGATGCTCTACACGATGAGATAGGTTTTATTCAATTCGGCGATTAACAGTTCGCAAGGTTCCCTTGTCAGTCTATCTTCAGTTTATATTCAATGAAATTGAGAAAATCGAATAAATTCTGATGGAAATCTCTTCCTTGGAAAAACTTTTATTGAAATTTTTTTCGATCGAGTTTCTTCTCAAATTTGGTTAATTTTGGTAAATATAATTTTAGTTTTACAACTTTTCAAGACTTGATTGTTGTAACTGCTTGTCTCGACTAGACTAGTCATAGCTTAACCTAGACCTGCAGTTAGTTAGGTCTTGCGTTGAGGTCTGATTGGGTTTTGACAGTCATTTGCATTAACCTTGAATCTGTAAGTTTATCATGAGAAGTTTGTTGAACTGTAGATGAATGTTATGTCATCATGGCTTAAGCTAGTTGCTCATCATCTTATAAAATATGCATTTCCACAAGTGATACCGGAAAGAAGATTAAAGTTGACCATAAAAACATGTTTCAATGTATTACAAGGACAAGTTGAATGGAATCTAAACTGGACATGAAGACTATTGAAAAGAAAAGAAAAGCATCATTTTTTTGCTCTTTTTTCATCTTCTGTTTGTTGTTTTTCATCGTTTCTTTTTCCTTTTCAATTCCCTTCATTTTCTGTCTACTTTCCAGTTTCTCATAAATCATGAAACTTTGTCTGAACTGAATTGTGTGAACAAAGTGAAAGTGAAGAAGAAGAAGAGAAAAAAAACCTGCAAGATGAAGATGAATATGAAGGAAAGAAAGGAAAACGGAAAGAAAAGTTTCACCAAAAGCAAGACAACAACAATGATGATGATGAAAAGCCGAGAGAAAAAACTGGCAGCAGAAAAAAGGGAAATTCTGGTTGAAAAAGATAGAAAATGATGACGAGTTGGATGAGCTTGAAGATGAATAAAAAGATGCGTGTCTTGCAGGTTTCAAGAGAAGACAGTTTATCGGTTAAAATTATCTTCTTTTCTCTTCTCATTTCTCTCTTTTCCTCTTTTAAAGGCCATTTATTTTGTTGCCTTTAGACAGGGAATGAACAGGCAACCGATCCAGTCTGTAAACAGATAAAGCTTCAAGTTCAATACTGAATAATAGTTTATAGATAGATAAATGGATAAAATAAAAGTTTGTAATTTATTGAACTTCAACTGTTTTGCTTTGGTTGTTGTTTGATAATATTTATTTATATCTGTTTCTTTGAGTGAGTCAAAGCAGATTTGGAATCGACGGCAAAGTTTTTGCTGTTCATGAAATGTTGAAAAATGCTGAAAAAGAAAAAAGAAAAAGAAGAAACAAAAAAGTTAACAAAAATTTAAGCTCAACCAAATGACAATTCTCATCCATTGGACAGAAAACAGATCAACTTTCAACTGAATCACAGGTATTATCATGAAAACAATATTTTCTCAAACCTTCCATTCATTGATAATAATAATGGAAAGAATAATGCATTTATCAATAGATTAACCTACCTTTTCTCTTCAAACTTCAATGATTTATTGTTTATCATTCGGGAACCCTCATAATTTGTGAAAACAAAAAGAGTTGATCAAATTTATTCGTTTCATGAAATTTTACAGATAAACAAATGAAGTATTGTACGTCAAGATTTGTAAAGGTAAATCAAACAGAGCGAAAAAACAAATCAATCTTTATTTCCTTTTGCAATATTTATACTTTGAATGAGACTTGAAACAAACTGGTCAACATTGATTGCAATGTATTACAAGATCGAAATTTGAGTTTGATGCAATCAAATGAAAAACTAAGGATTCAATCAATTCTTTTCAGTTTGTCAGCATCATGAAATTCGCATACCATAAATCTAATGTCTTTTTTGAATGCAAATTGAAAAACTCCCGGTACATTCGTACATTGATAATAATATCGTCGATATGAACACAAACTATGCTTTTTTATGTTTTATTTTCTTGAATTGAAGCAAAAGATTGCCTTTAAACTCAATTTCGATTCTTTAACTCGATCGGTTTCATAATCCAAAGGTTGTAATCATGATTCACTCCAATCGATTTTCGGAGGAAAAGTTTTATTATTATTATTCCCTTGATTCAATGAATCTTTTTGTTTCAATTTTCACTTGGAATGATAACTGTTATTTTGTGGCTCAAAATGTTACTTTTGAATGATGAAAATTGAAATGTTTTCAGATTTTGCTGGCAAAATGAAAGCTTATTGGACAAGTTGTTCTGTTAAAAAAAAGAAAATCAATTTGATTCAAGATGGACCAAAAATTAACTTCATTTAATTGAAATGCTTCAGGTCACAGGTTAATGTGTGACAATTTTAACTTTTAAATGTCCAACTTTACCAAGCTTTTGACCAATTTTTTCCTCTCTTTTCTGCATTTTCAATTCATTTCAACCTGATTCTGTTCTCAATTTAACCTGACATTGTAACAACATTGAAACAAAAAGTTTATTCATGTAATCATGTGCTTTTCATCTGAAAGAAAATGATTTCAATGCAAAACCTGATAACCTGAGGCTATCAAAATGAAGGTATAACGTTTGTCTATTGATTTCGTTTTCAATGAAAAAAAGTTGAAATACTTTTTTTACCTTTCGAGTTGCAAGCTTTACACAATTTCATAGCTAAAGGAGATTTGACTATTTCCAAATCAAAACTGAAACAAATTGCACTCGATAAATTTAAATTTCAAATTGAAAAGCAAACAATTGTCCAACAAGATTTGGTCTTGTCAAATTAACTGGAAAACTGAAAAATATAAAAAGAGTTAAAACTATCCATTAACAGTCCAAAGAAACTGTTGCATATTCATTGCCCCATTAAAATATAAATAACCAGTTGACATTCAACTTTAAACAGGTCTAAAGTCATAAAGTTTTTCATTCTCAGAAAGTTCTTGAAACAACTTCAGAACGAAATTCTAATATGCGTCAAAATGTTCGAATAAAAAATCCACGATGAAGTTTTTATCGCGTTTTTTGATTTTTTTATTTAAAACAAGTTACTTGAGTCTTCCAGCTAAGCAAAAAGTAAACTAAATCTTTTGACGTTTGAACCAATTCTTTATCCAAGAGCACAAAAAGAGTTGATTAATTGTCATTTTTTCTGTTCGTATTTTACCTTTGATCGCCATTCAGGAGCTCCTCGTTTGATTAAAGGCCTTCCAGTAACAATGGGAATATTGAGGAATCAATCGGTTACTGTTTCCTGTCAAATTGAATGTGAACCTTTATGTCCAATTGAATGGTTCATCAACAATGAAAGTCTTGGCGTAGCTTCTTCTTCATCATCATCACCACCATCTTCATCATCAGCAAGAGTAACAACAGCAACAGCCTCATCATTATCCAGTGATGCTTACGATACTTTAGCCGATGGTTATGAGGTTATCACTGAAGGATCAGATGAATCTTTGTTATCCTCATCATCAGCCTTTTATCACATTAACTTTTCATTGATCAAAGAGGATGCTTCATCTAATCAATTAGCTTCCTCATTGAGCTACCTTTACATTAAAAATAATTCATGGCTTCGGGATAATGATATAATCTCTTGTCAAAGTCAAACAAATGGATTAGGACCACCAGTAAAGAGCAGCACAATCTATCGAAATGAATGTAAGTAATATTGAACAATCAGTGAACCTTGAAAAGAGAAGACGAATTTTGAACAGAAAAAAAGGTGAATTAACTTAATCACTTGCAACAAAAATCACTCCAAGTGTGAAGCTATATTTGAATGAAAGATTAAAAGAGAGAAGAGTTGAGGTGCGAAAAAAGCAGGAAAAAAGTGAAAGATTAATGATTGTGTTTACTCTTTTTTATTGCAATAATAGAGTGCAAATGAAGGTAAATGATATTTCAGTGTCAATGGATAAAGACAATATAGTAATGAGGAAAAAGTGAAACTAACTTTTTCCAAACAGTTTACAAGAATTGAACTGAAAAGTTATTTCTCTGTGATTGCATGATATCGAAAATTCAAACGACTGCAAATCGAGTTGAACAAAAGTAGTTTTATAAGGGAGAAAAAGATCTCTCAATGAAAAGCTGAACTTTTTTCCATGAAATAGTTGATTCACTTTTTTTCACCTTTGAATAAATTTATCGCAATTAACTTTTAATTGAAAGATATTTAAATTTTCATTGCAACTTTACGCTAATTATGTGATCACTCGACTAGCAAATTGTTTTATTCAATTACAGTTTACCAAGGATTGCAATTCCAACTGAAAAAGTATTCGTTTTTTTAAACTTTTTTTCCCTTCGAAAGTCAACTCAAACTTGCTCAACAAAATTACATTTGTTTCTTGATTAAGAGTAAACTTTTATTAGTCGATCAAAAAGAATGCAAATTTTTAATTGTTCATTAATCTACTCTCATTGGTCTAAATAAGGTCATGAATCCAGAGTCAGAACTCGATCATACAAGTTAATTTTGTAATCGAAATTACTTTTGTTTTGATATTTTCGAGATTATTTTTTCGCTTTTTTCTGTTCTTTACGATTTCGCTCGTATCATGAGATGATTTTTCTTCAAATTTTTTATGGAAATTATTATTAATCCAATTTCTTTTTTTCTTTCATTGGCTGATTTCGATTGAAAAGATGCTCCTGAAAGAGTGAAAATTTCAATAAGCCAATTAGAACTGTTGGAAGGAGATAAATTTGCCGATAATTTGGTTGTTTGCAGTGCATCAGCCAATCCAAGTGGACATTATCACTGGATAAAAGGATCCACTGGTCAATTAATCTCACAAGGAGCCAACCTTTATTTCAATGAAACTCGAATAAACAAAGATTTAAGAGATAATTATACTTGTGTTGTTACAAATAAACATGGATCAGGACAAGCTCATTTCATTTTGAACGTTTTATGTAAGTAACGTTTAACCTCAATTGAACCAAAAGTGTTTCAATGAAAAAGAATCTTAAAGTTAAAAATAACACAAAAAAGGATAAACTTCAAACAAAGATTGATAATTTTCTCATTACACTGAAATGTCGAAAAAATTGAGGTCAACATTTTTTTGCAATCAAATTTTTCCATCTTACCTTTGCTTCTGCCAATGGTTTTCAACTTTTCTTCATGATGTTGACGATAAAAGTGAGGAAATGTTGTAAAGAATCTGAACCATTGGAATGATCATTAACATTATTGTTTCAACATTTTACTTTTGCTCAGTGGTTCAATTGTAACTTGATCATTGTAAAAGAGTTGGACACTTAAGGATGAAAAAGGTGTTAGAGATGAAACAAAAAACGAATCAATAGTTTTTTCAGATAAATATTTTTCTCTTTACTTTTCTTTTTCAGTGTAAACTGATATTGCCATTTGAATTGTTCACTCATCATCGTCATCATCAATGTGTTTTTATTTTCCTTTTTCTTGTTTTCTTTTTTTTTCTTCGATCAACAATTAGGTTGATGAAGAAGATGAAAAATGTCAGGGAAACTTGTGTTAATAAGGTGACCACAGAAAATGGTTGAAACTGATCAATTGTAAGAAAAGATGAAAGGTTTGATAATGAACCAGAATCATGATTGGATTCGCCAGTCATGACTTGAATTGAAAGTGAATTGAAATTGGATAACTTTTCCTCGTCTTTTCTCTTCGTTTAGCATTCATTCCTGCAATAAAATCTCTTATTCTTTTATCGCAATTTCATGGTTAGCGAACAATTCAAGATTGAAAAAGGTTAAAATTAAAATCAGATTTTTCATGAAACGATATTGAATGAAAACACAGAAAAAGATTATGATAATGAGCCGTTACTTAACATTGAATTTCAAGAGATTTTTGATCTGATAATAATCGAAATGAAAGACTTTCATCAACATTTCGAAAAAATTTTATCGACAAAAGTTCTGTGTTAGAGTTGATCGAAAATATTTCCTTTCGAGAAAATTTTTTTCTATTCAGCTTAAAATTCTTATATTTTCTTTAATCGTTAGGATTGTGAATCGACCAACGATGGTCATTGTTAGGTTTTCGAGTAGTTGAGTTTTTGAGCGATGATCTTTGCTGTATTTTTGAACTTTAGAGCAATTTGAATTTTCTATTTTAAGACTGACGACGTTTGGGTTTGAAACGACATGAATGATTGATTAGCGTTTTTGGTTCAGTTGAAATAACCACTTAATCAGATTACTTGAATCAAATTTTTGGTTCTCCAAATTGAATTACACTTTTAGTTAACTGTTAATATCAAGTACACTTAATCACAAGTCACTTAATTGAACAAGATTGTTGACAATTTGTTTTCTTTTCAACATTGATTTTCATCGAGTCAACTAGTTTATACAAATAATAACGGTTAATATTTGCAAATTAATGCAATTTATTGAACAACTTTTTTACATTCAACTTTTCTTGTTCCATTTCACGTTGAATTGAAGATTGTTCAAGATTCACAAATATGATAAACTAATGGCAGAAGAAGGCTCATTTACATGATAATTCAATTAAATGTATTGATCAAGAAAAGCTTCACAACTAAGAAGAAGCTTAGAGAAAAATCTCGAGATGTTCAATAGCGATAAAAATTAGTTCTGTAACATGATGAACAGTTAATTATTGGATCAAACAAAAAGTCAAAGTTGTTCAATTAAAACAATTGCTGTTGATTAAATTAAACAAAGCCACAAGATCAAGTGGTTTTCACTTTGACTAATTCAAAGTCTATTGAGTTTCGAAAATAATAAATTTTTTTTTGCTCATCGATACTTTAGATCGTCCCGAGTGTTTTATTCACAAGGAATCACTTGGTGGTAATCGATGGCTCTTGTCTTGTGAAGCAACTTCCAATCCTCCAGTTCTTAACTTCACTTGGTATCGATATAATCGAACTGTTGGTGAAACAGTTTCCTCTCTTTCATCTTCACTCGCTTTATCATCTTCATCAGCTCAATCAACTTCTCCGTCGACAGTTAAACTGGAGTTTCTTTCTTCTGGTTCCAACTCTTTTCCAGTTTCCTCTAAAAGGCTGGCAAGTCTATCTGAAGATCGACAAAGTTCAGTTCTGGTTTTGGAAGAAAATGATTTAGAAGCATATTCTTGTATAGCAACCAACGTAATTGGAACTTCACTTCCATGCAGATTAAAGCAAGTTCAAATTAACGGTAAGTGTAACAGCTCCACATAATTAACCATAGAATTTAATTCAAAGTGAAAACTCGATAAAGGAAGAGAATATTGACCCACCTAACCTGTGAGCAGGAAGTTATGGCCAAATTACTACTTAAGAATCTGAGATTTTCTCAGAACTGAGTTGAACTAAAGGATAAGAATTTAAACAAAACTTTATCTAGTGATTGAAGAATTTAACCCCGGGCGTGTTTTTTTCATTTTACGCCTTCATGCAGGCATGAGTCACGAACGGTATGTGCTACAGATCTCAGACTTGAACCATGTGCTTAGTCAGATTGCACGACCATAAGTTGAAATGCTCAAGGTTATTCAAGGTCAAATTTCGCGGTTTCAGAAAATGACCTTCCAATGTCGCTTAAAAGTCAAATAAAAAATTGACCTTGAATAACCTTGAGCGTGTGAACTAATGGTTGATCAACCTGCCTAAGCTCCCAGTTCAAGTCTGAGGTCTTTAGCACTAACCGTTCACGAGTTATGCCTGTATGAAGGCGTAAAATGAAAAAAAACACGCCCGGTACAAAATTTTCAGAAATTTCGCGCTTCTTTGGAAGGTCTGGTCTTGAAACACAGTCAGTTCTCTTAATACAAACCTGAACTTATCGTAGTTTAATTTATCGAATGGTCAAACCTAGAATTGTATTGCGTATTTTCATTTCTGGTAAAGTTGTTTTGACAGGATCCATAGTGAGGTCGGAAATTTATGAAGCATTCGACATTTATTTCATTCTTAAAGGATTTCGCAAACAATGATATTAATGATGTCCACACACTTTTATTTCAAAAATCATTGGTACAAATAAATTAAACATTGATTGGCATATTCTATGATTTGCAAAATGAAGGTTCCGACTAATCTTTCTCCTATAATGTAATCGAAGTATTGCGGAGCGTTTTCTGTTGTTGTTGTGGAAACAGTTCTGTAACAGTGATGAGACCTTTTGGTCTCACTCAAGGCTCATGTTATCCGGATGGATTTGAGGCCAAAAAGAGTGCTAAATTAATCGATAGAATAAAACTCTAACTAAAAAAATTTGATTCTTAATATTTTTACAGGCTCCGAAAATTCACAAATTTCATATTGATCAATCATATGATGGTGCGATAGAATATATCTGATCTACTCACTAAAGCATGAGCTTTTATTCTACATCAAATGAATTTAATTATTCGAATTAATAAAATTGTAATAACCATTTGAATAGAATGTTAAGAAATTTTTCCAGAAATCGAGATTCTAATGCTTTCTGTTTTCTTTGTAAGAAAATTGATTTTCAAGAAAATGAAAGATTATTATTTACAGTTTTTCCAATTGCTTCGAATAATCTGATAAATGAAATTGTGTTCATTGATTGTAAATGTAAATACTGGAATGGACCATCAATTCAGGATAAACTTCTTGTTTCCAAAAAAGTCTCATATTCGATTCGAATCATCATTATCATTTTTCATCAACATCTTCATGATGATCAGTTGAGTTTCGATTCAAGTTAGTTGACAATTGGTTCTGGTTCGAGTTTACCGAGTAAAGTTTTTCCCTCATTCCTAAATTTTTCGTTGTTCTTCATGTTCATTCTTTATTCACTCACCATTTACTGTTCTTTATCAATGAGCCATGTTAAGAGTTTAACTGAAGGCGAACCAGTTGAAAGCAGTAAAACTGTAAGTTAAAATTAACCCTAAAAAGTAGAGAAAAGAATATCACAGCCAATGAATTTTCCATTGAATTTGAAAAGGAAAAGTTGACATTATCATGATGATGAAAAAAAGGAAAAGAACAAAAAGAGAACAGAAAAAATTAAATTTCATTTGATCAACAAAAGTTTCATTTTGTTTCTTCCATTCCCTGTTATCTTATATTTTGTGGTTTGAAGAGAAAAGTTGAAGTCAAAGTTAGGAATGAAAATTTCAATTCTTAAATTCATTTCCTTTCGTAAGCTACTTAAACTTTGATTTCAATCATTCATCATTCATCGTAATTCCTATTATTTCAATTTTCCACTTCATCATTCACCAATAAGTCGGCATCACCAAAAGTTCATTCTTATTCATGGCTGCAACTTTTTCCATCTGCTTTTCCCTTAACCCTTTTCTCAATTTTGCTTCTTTTTCCTTCTTTGCTAGAAAAGTCTAAAGAGAAAAAAAGAATTTCTTTCTTCAGGAAGTTCCTATTATATTTCAAAATGTATTAAGTTGGAACATGAAAGTATTCAGAGAAAATCACGATTCTTGGAGAATGAACAAGATGAACGAATCTCGGATGTTGAAATATTTCTACCATTCTTCAACTAAAACAAACATATTTTTGAGTTTTCAGTTTATTCCAAACTTCGATATTAAAAAGAAATCATGAAATTCACTTTAACCCTTTACAGATGCTCTGAAATTCGAAAATTTTCATTTTCCATTTTCATTCCAATTCTTTTTTACATTCCATTTCTCACCACAACTCGATATCATTATTTTACCATGAAAACGATTCCCTGAACTTGGTGTTTATTTTGAATTTAATGACATTCTTTTTGATCATGACTGATTAACAAATACTTTATTAGCTATAAATATTTATGGTGAAAGACATTTTATGCTGATTTTGTTTCCTTTCAAATAACCATTAGCATTAACATGAAACTTTCTCATGTTTGTTGCTCTTTTAATGTCATTAATATCATGTTGTTGAAATAAAAAGAACCAAATTTGCAACTGAATAATCCATTTCAGCTTCTCGTCCCTTCCATTGTTGTAAAAGGCAACAGGACAGGGTTTCATGATAAGTAGAGAAACCATTAGATGGTCATTAACATATTTTTTTACACATCCATTGACATTGAATCAACATTTTAACCTCAAGATGAGCAAACAATAACAAACTTATTGATGGAAAAAGATTTCGAGAGAAAAAAGGTGAAGAACAAGAAAAGGTTTAAAACCACAGGTTAATGTGATTTTAAATGTGAAACTCATTTTCAGGCTTTATTGATTGAAAAGCCTTTTTTTAAACAATAATTCCAACCATCTGGAACTGAGTTTCATGTTTTAATGCCATTTTTAGACAGTAAAATCTTTTTCCATCAATTCAACTTTTTCTGATACCATTACCAATAGAATAGTGTTTGTGACTTTTATATCAATGCTCATATGCACAAGAAGGAATTGGAAAGATTGGTGCATTCATCGAAAAAATACCGAAACTGGCGATAACTTATCTTACTAGATCCGCTAGTTGTGACTATGCACATGCAAATACCTAAATTCACGATAAATATGGAAAAGGAAATATTGCAATAACTTCAAAATATACGGGGCGTTTTTATCATGTAAACCTGTTTACACCTATAACTCACGAATGGTTGATGCTAAACATAATAGATTCGAACCATGAGCTTATACAGATTGACGAACTATAAGTTTGATCGCTCAAGGTCATTCAAACTGACTTCAGCATTTGACCTTTGAATGACTTTTTGTTATGCTGCTGTCTAGAGTAACTAATACAAGTGGAAACCACGAATTTTACAATCAAATCAATTAAAAAACTTAATGACTCCCCCTATGCGGAGAGAGACATAGAAACTACAAAAAGATGTCAATTGAACGAATTTTTTTTTGTTCACAACTTGATACAAGCTCTGAATATTTATTCCGTTTAGAGCATAAAGGCTTGAATTGGGCAGTTGAAGTAATATATATTAACAAAGTCGTGATCGATTATCACTAATCACAATGGTGATAACTGAAAGAAAAGAAAAAATGAGTAGTATGGTAAAGTCCGGGTCTGGGACACCATCTTGCCGGGTCTGGGACAAATAAACTAAAGACAATTTTTAAATGAAAAAATAAGCTTTCTTAAATAAAAAATTAGCTTTTTTAATGATTGCGTCCCTCCTCGCCTGTAAATTTGTCCGCTTTGGGACAGATTACTCAAAACTATATAAGACAATTAAATATAAAATAGTATAGGTAAATATGGATGCTCTCAAGTATAAGATCTTTGGGACCTTAATGATCCTAATCATGTTTTTTGTTCTATTAATTCGTACGTTCTATTATCCTACAAGTCAACATGTCATCAAACTCGCTTAGTTTTTCAGTAAGATCGAGATGGGCAAAATTTACAAAGAAAAATATGAGATTAAAAAAGAAAAACACAAAAAGGTAAAGAAAGAAATTGATGATTGCGTTCTGGCAATAGAAGATTTAACTGAAATTTTATCCGCTTCTCAAGATAGGATTGGTAATCTCAATAAAGAAATAGAAAACAAGCAGGCCGAAATAGCCATTTTGGAGGATCAAAAAAATGAACTAATTCAAGATCGGAATAATATTGATTCATTTTTGAGATATATTGATATAAAATGTGAAAGCTATTTCGGAATTCCTCAAGAGGAATTCCTTCAAAGATACACTCAGTGGGCTGAAGCCCGAACAAGAGAGCTCGAGCAGAGCCGAAATTTGTAGGAAAAATATTATTATAGCTAAAAAGCCAATAAAAAAGCTTATTTTTCCATTTAAAAATTGTTTTTTATTTATTTGTCCCAGACCCGGACTTTACCATACTACTAAAATGAAATAAAATAAAATAATGATTAACTTAAGAAACACATTTTGAGAAAAGTACACAGTTGAACAAGAAATTTTGTATTTTTCAATTAACTTTGATCTTTGAATATGCAACTCGATGAGTTGCAGATCGTTTGAACTCTCGTAAAATCAAAATGTTCAAGCTTTTCTCGGCTTATTTTAATCGCATTTTAAGTCTAAGATGAAGTTTCTTTAAGATGACATGAAAGCTGTTTGATTTGAGTTGCAATTGCAACTTTTTATTTGGTCAAAGTTAAGAAAAATTACTTTTTACTTTTCTCGGTTTAAACGTAGATTGATTTGATTGAGCTGGTTACAAAGTAAGAAGTAAGATTGAACCAAAGTCATAAGCTTTATTGACAATTTTACATTTAAACCTGAAACAGTTGAGGAAATAAAAGGCCAACCAATGGTAAATTTGGAATCACTTTTTTCTTTCTTCCCTTTACACCATTACAATTTTTATTTCAAATAACCTTTTCCTTTCCTGTTTCATTTTTATTCAACCAGAATCGAAAGCATCATCATCATGATACAGATTCACTTAAAAGTTGCCACCATTTCCTGTTTCAATTGCTTTACTTTGATTGGTTTACTCAACTTTTCATGTTGCACATTTTTCACGTCACTTTTCATCAAAAGTTTCGAACAAGTTTACCACTAAATGTTGGCCAAAACATCAAGTTGTACTTATACATTGACTTTAATCGTTAGGTTCTGAATAAAGTTGATTTCATCAATTCGAAAGTCAAAAGGGTTCTAATTGACTTGATTGATTCAAAGATTGATGCTAAATGAACAGATGAATCAAAAAATTTTCTATGCATCAAAGGTTTATTCAAAGTTTACTGAACTACTGAACAAAAGAAACTTGAGCTCATTTTAAGAATCAGCGGAAATTTGAATTTATTTCGAACAGATTTGTAAAATTTTACAAGAAATCGAAACGAATTTCGTTCAAATTGAATCATTCATTCCCTCGTCTTTGAACCATAATCAGAATACAACAGATTATCAAGCAAAATGATAGGAACTTTATTCAATCATTTGTCATCGAAGGTTGAAGAGTTTCGAAACACAAAAAAATCATTTTTACCGACAAAAATAAACTTTTTATCCTTGCTCATTATGATCATGATGAATGCACAAAAACGTATGGAAATGATAATTCATTTAAAACTTGACAGTTTAGTTTTCATTGGTTGTTCAGTAAAAGGTAAAAACTTTCAACTCATTGGTTAAACATGAAAAAAAAGTATGTTAATCTGGTTAAAGTTTACTGGAAATTTGTGGATAATTTATAAAGTCAAATGTAATCAACTTTTAATGAAAGTAACTCTTTATTGTTCTCTATTGATCATGATATTTTCATGTGTTCCCTTTCAACTTTACTCTTCTTTCAGTTCAACTTTTCTCTAACTTCTAATCTTTTCAAATATAAAATGATAAATTAGGGTTCATCATCATTCATTTTAACCTGTCAAAGGTTGAAGAATAAAAGGAAGTTTCAGTTTATCAGATGACATGAAAAACACTCACTAAACAGACGAGCAAAAAAAAGCTCCAAAAATATGAATCTTTTTTTTCTCTTCGTTCTTCAACATTTTCCACTAATCTTAACCATCATGATAAAGTTGCACTCCTTTTATCATGAGTTTACTCATTTTTTTCGTCATGAAAGATATTTCTCCAAGGGTATTATTCTTCATGTGCAAAGTCAATAAAAGTCGATTTTTTATACAAACTTTTTCCTCTCTTTCTACTCGAACCTTGTTAACTTTTGATTCATTCAACCTGAACTTACCTGATCTTTCATGAGAAATTAATCAACAACAAATGAAATTAAAAAATGATTCTCTATTAATAGACTTTGGAACTTTTTTTCTTCGACTTTTTTACCTTGGAACATGAAAACATGGAAAAACATGGAAAAATTGATAACCAAAGTTGAAACTTTTTTATCAGTTTTGCAACTTTTCGTTTTCATTAAACTTCTTTTTTTCTGTTTTTGGTTTTCATTTTTCAAAAAAAGTTCTGAAAACTTCGCCAAACCTTGCCTTCATCAGTCTAGATTAAATACGCTAAATGTTCAGTTTTTCAACTTCTTTTTTCGTCGATTCTCTGATTAGTTGATAACATTTTCTCATTCATTTTTGCCTTTTTTCCTTTTCTTGGCTTTTCGTTCTTACCTTATCTCACCTTTGTTCAGTCTATTTATGGTTCAAGATTTATGTTGAATCTGCAAAAATACCTTTGGGAGGTTATCTCTTGTTTCATTCTTTCCTCATCATCTCAACTTTCTGTTTCTTTATCATTTCGATTTTTACTTCATTTTCTTTTCTACCTTGACTATTCCATTGACAAGTGAATCAATGGTGATTGACAAGCTTCTTTATCGTATAAACATAAATACATAGTTTCCAGGATAAATAGCAAGCAAGCACTTTATTTGATATTAGTAAAGAGTCTCATGGTACCTGGAATATTGAGGTAAAAAAGGTTACAACAGATAGTGATGATTATGATGATAATAGCGATGATAAAGTCTATTAACTATCAAGTGACCTTATCCATTTTCGCCTCTTACTTGATTCGCAGGTCAATCATCCGTGTCATTGATCGATTGCCGTGTTTTAAAGATAAGAAAATAATTTTTTCTCTTCATGATAAACTATCTTTTTCGTTCTTTTCAAACATTGGAATGGAAAGACGAAAAAGATCGCTTTGCGTTTTCAATGTTTAGAAATTTTCCACTGATTCATGATATTGGTTCATCGAAGGAAGCATTTCCAAAATCTGAAAATTGTTTTTGAAGTTGAAAGATGTTCAAGATTTACAGATTTGATAACAAGTAATTCCTCAAATAATGTAAGAACAGAAGACTTGAATTTTGGAAAAAAAGAAACAAAATATACAAGATTCAGGTGGAAAAAGGTAGAAATTGAAATGATAAAAAAAAGAAAATCTTAAAATCTCATCAAAGAAGTAAAGAGATGAAGAAAAGTTTTGATCTGAAGAAGGAAAGATTCTGATAAGTTGAAAAAGATTTCAGTTGAAACTGATAAAATTGTATTGATTATCTTTTCCAAGATTATTTCCTCATCTTTTCTCTCTCATCTGCTAATCTTTGGAAATGATGAAAATATGATGAGAGTGGAAAAAATGTATCAACAATTGACATTAAAGGTGTTGGTTTTGTTCGATGGAAGAACAAAGTTTTGGAAAATAAAATTTCAAGTTGAAGGAAAAAAATTGAAGCTCACCTTACGTTTGGTTCAGTAACAATTTAAAACATAATCATCTAATCATTTGAATCGTTCTAATAGTTGTTGACTTGAGAGAGCAAAAAAGGAATCTTTTTCTTTCCAAATTTTCAACATTTTCCTCTTCAAACCTCTTTGTCAACATATTATATAAATGTTTGTTTCATCTTTTTTTGCTTCATTCACCATCATTTCCACCTTTATTTGACCTATTATAAAATTGTCTTCTTAAAAGCTTTCCAAATCTCGAAAAGTAAGGAAAGGCTGACAAAAATCGTTTCTCGATAAACAAATTAAACCTTTTTTAAGGATAAAAATTTCTTTGCCATATTTTCGCTGAAATTCAGATGAAACTCAGCACAACTTTGTAATTATTTTTTGGCACACACTAAAATAATGACCTGTGATGCTGAATTTAGAAATTCTTTATTTAAAATTTCGATTCAAGAGATCAAAATATGCAGCTCTTCATGAATGTAAAAGCAAATGAAGCTTTTTTCGCAGAAATCATTCTTAAACAAAATCAAAATTAAAATGTTTTACTGTTCCATTTGCCATATTTAGCTTGAGCAAGTTTATCATTCAACAGAGGTAATAAGTTTAAGTCAAGTTAATGAGAATGTCGAACATGGAGCGGGATGAAAAGAGAATCAACGGCATCGCGGCGTTACCTTATCAACGGCATCTCGAAAAGTTTTCGCTCTCAGAAAACGACCTTCAAATGACATTGGATGTAAAATAACTGAGTAATCTTGAAAGACATTGAAACTCTGGATTCATGGTACAGTATCATTCAGAATTAAGCTAACAAAAATGACAAATCAATCCAAATCTATCCTTTTTGTTATTCAACACTGACTGCTAATGTAGTAAGATACAAATTTACGCCAATTTTCAACTCGACTCTTGACCTGAAAGTCAAATATTTTGTCAACATCACGAGTGACTCCTAACCAAGTAGCAATGAAAAGCCAAACTGTCAACCCAAATAAGCTAAACTTTATTCAACCCAATGCATAATAAATGATGGCTTCACTTTGAATGATTTTCAAATGAAAAGTTTCTCTTGATAAATATTTGTTTAGCGATTAAAAATTAATAACAGCGCAATAACCAGCATAATTCACCATCAATAATTTCCTTTGGAATTTATCTCTACAAGCGATAAATTGAATAAATTGGTGAAAGTGCAATGAATTTTAATAATTACATTTCATCATCTATCAAAAGTTAATTGAAAAAAAAGAAGTGAGATCAAAAAGGAACCCTCAATGTATTCATATTGATAAATCATTTTCGACTCGCGATTAACATTCTCAGGATAGTTTATCACTTGGTTTTCCTTTAAACTCGCAATGAAAACTTGTAATCCCTTTAAATGGTTCACAATTAACTTGGACAACAATAAGTATCGTTAGATTTAATTGTGAGTCACTTTTGTTGATTCACTTTGAATCATTACAAGTCCAATAAAGTGTGTAAACTATATTATCGGCAGTCCCTTGAGCTTAACCTTTTAGATGTAAAAAGATGTTTATCTCTTCGATCAACCCTGTTGACTTTAGCGAAACAATAAAATGCAATTTTGACCTGGAAAATTGTTTTCCAAGCTCCGCATGAAGTGACAAAAGGTGAAGGATAAACACGTGTTGAGCCAATAACAATAATAAAATGATAATCGAATGATCCAAATGATATTTACTTAGCAATAATGGCTGTTCAATTTACTCACCAAGTCCAATCATTTGATCCATCAATTGTGATAAAATCATTTGGACTTGCAGATGATTTATACACAAACAGCAAAGAAAAAGAAGAAGAAAAGGCAAAACATTGATGGAATCATTCAGGTTAATAATGGATATAAATGTGCTTTCATGGTGATGAGAAATGATTGAAGGTTGATTAGCTTGGTAATGTTCAGTTGATTGTTCAATTGAGGTTTCAATCAAGCTCATCATTCAACCAATAAGCTGAACATTGGCAACATTCAAATCTCAGAATAACTCGAAAACTTTTTTTTCTTCTTTTACCAAGTTTTTCCTTCTGTAAACGGTTAGATTAATTAGCTCAATATGGATGATTAATTGGAATGGATTGAATTAGCATTTGAAAAAATTGGTTCAATGAACAATTGGAATTGAACTTTTTTTCTCTCTCTCTCTCTCCACTTTCTGTCCTCCTGTTGATAACAATATTTTCACTTGAATTGAGGAAAAGAATGCTGATGATAAGATAATTTGGTTTGATGGAAATGTTGATACAATAGAATTAAGAGAGGAAAATGTGGGTTTGCAGGGAGGAAAATGAAGAAAAGTCTGAAGAGAAGAAAAAAGTTGCAACTGAATGATGAGAAAAAAGCTAATGATTCCAAGTGAAGAATGAAAAAGATCATTTAATTTCCATTTGCAATTTTCTTTCTCTTCCAATGATGATAAGAAAGAAAGTGTTGATTGCACGCGACATTTACTCACCTTATTATTTCCTTCTTGTCCTCACTAACATCATTTACCTCATCATCATCATTATCTTCCTTGTCTTCCCATTCGATAGTGAAAAATCTTTTCCTCTCTTTACCTTCTTCTCACTGGTCAACCTTTTCCTCAATCAGGCAAAATTGATGATTGCAAGTCAAATGATCAATAAGATAATTTTCACTCCCAGTAAATTTCATTATCGCTTTGGAAAACATTTGAGAATAAAATCGCTGAGCACTTGAACATTTACTGTTCAACATTTTACTCTTTTGATGAAATTTAAATTTCTTGCTCTGTAAATGCCTTTTCACTCCCACTCCATGTATTAATAAATAAGCATAAATAACTCGTTTGTTCATGTAATTATCAAAATGTGATTAATGTCTTTGAGTCAAGATGAGATAAGAGTTATTCACTTTTCCAACTTTTCACTTGGATTCATGAGAATTGCAAATTAAACTTGCAACCTTTTCATCAGTCTCATCAGACTCATCATCATTAGCAGAATTTTTCACCAAATTCATTTCAATTTAATTTCTACTTTTGCCTTACTTTTCATCTTCATCTTTCTTCATAAATCACCTTTCATTTCCTTTCAACCTTTCAATATTCATAAAACTCTATCATTGAACAGAAATAATCTGTTAATATTTAGAGGAAAAAAGGATAAATTTTTCCCTGAAGAGATTCCATTATCAACAAGTCAACTTGAACTTTAACGATTTCAACTTTCATAATCATTCTCAACTCTCAATCATTAGTTGAACTCACCAACTAATAATGTTCATCAAAAATTCGAGTTTTAGTTTTCGATTTATTCTGATCACAGAACATAGAAAAAATTTCAAGAATAAACAAAGTCGAACATTGCATTTGTAAAGTCAATAACTTCGCTTCAATTCAACTTCATTATCGAGTTTCTAAAGTTCATTTTCAATTAGAGAATCTTTTGATTAATTTTTCAATTTTTTGCTTCTTTTTGTAGCTCCTTCTGGTTGGGTTCAGTTGTTGTTTAAGGACGAAAACTTGATCATTGTTGGCTCTGCTTTTGGCCTTATTTTATTCGTTGTTGTCTTTGGTTTGGCCATTGGTTTGGTCTTTTTTGGCCGTCGCAAGTTGAAGTCTCTTGAAAAGTCTTCAAGTGTTCAAACTCATCATCATTCACTTGGTCGACATCATTATGATCCGTCTCAGGCAAACTCGACGCTCCATCATTATGCAACTCAACAGAATGCGAATCATCAACCTTACCAATCAGCCTCACAACTTCACCAAGAGCAACAATTGCATCCTCAGGTTCATCATCATCTTTACAATTCGCTAACCCGTAATTATCATAACGCTAATGTGAATAATAATAAGAATCATTCATCATCACTTCATCATTATTCAAGTCAAAAGTATGCATCAATTAATCAAAGCAAAACATCATCACTCAATAAACTTCCCATTCTTGAAGAGCGAACCATGTAAGTATTCAATTCAATCAATCTTTTTCTTCTTCTCTTCGCCATAACCACTCATATTGTTTCATGATGTACTCGCATCATGATGAGTAGAATGATGATTACAACTGTTCTCAATTAGCGCTTTCAAAGAGTTTATAAAGCTGTATTGGTGAGAAAATGGACAGAAAATGAAAAATTTTGCTTCATTTTGGTTCTTCTTTTCATTCATCATTTCGATAAAGATGATCAATGAAACTGACAATTTGTCTGAACATTATTATGATGAATGTGCTCTTGGAATTATTCAGTTAATCACATTCCCACCAAACTTTAATCTGCAAACTGAGCTTAGAGTTTCATTACGTATTATTGCAAATTTAGAGTTAAAATTCATTAGATGGTGATAAAGATAAACGCATTTTGATCAATCAATGAGTTTGCACGATGAAAGTGGATTAGTTCTATTCACATTTGACTATCATTTTGCAGTAATTAGATCTTGTTTAGGTCAATATCATTGTAAAAATTATTTCAAAGAGTTTATGCATTGAACAGTTACATTAAACGTTTTTGGTATTGAAGAAGAAAATCGAAAGTTTAATAACTAGAAGTTCAAATGTTGATAAATCGTATTTATGTTAGTTGTAAAGGCATATTATTCATCATTGTAAGTCGAGTACGCGAGTTTGAATTGTATTGTTTTGAATTTCATTAAAGCACAACTCGTTTAAATATAGCTTCTTGCAATGAGAAGATGAACTCGAATTTCAATTTGTGCAGAAACCCGATGCTTAAATACAGAATTAATGTTCTTGGCAATGACAAAGCTTCAGACTTTCGTCAAGATCATAACTTATAATAGCTTAGATCAAAGGAATCTGCAAGAAATGATCGAGACTGAAGCTGTAAGTGAATCGCTTGCAGCTTAAAATGCATTCTTTTTACTCTTTCTTAAGCTTACTTTATGCTCAAAGTTGCTTTTTGATCAACTTTGTTTGTAATATAAAGCTTAAAGCGCAAATAAACAGTGCAAAAGTATGAATCTGAAAGTCTGGAAGCAACTTTTTTCAAAAAAATTTCGCTCAGTTAAACGTTAAATATGCAGTATGAAGATACTTTGAGTTACTTTAATCATTGGAAACATCATTAGAGACAGAGTCGAGATTAGAGTCATTTTTAATGACTAAACTAGTAATTATTTTAAAGTTTTGATGAAAGTTTGGACAGAAGCAAGTGAATAAACTGTGACTTGCTTCATTTTCAGGGTTAATAAATCAATCTTTACACCTATCCTCAGAGGATCCATTTTCAGTGTTTTCAAACTGTTCAACTGTTCATCTAAAAGCATAGTTCATGTTGAGCTGCACAGAGTATTAATAAAACGTGAAAATACATCACAAGAATCATGTTGAGCAAAGAGAAGTTGAAACTCGAATATAAACGTTGACAACTTTTACTGTAACAGACCTTTTCTAATTACAAACCTTTTGCAATCTTTTCCAGACCTGATGGACGCTGTTCAGACAACAATTGCGATGCAGACGATATCTCACCCTACGGACATCAAAGATCACCTTTAATCACCCGAAGCCATCAATGCATAACACTGGGTCCAGTGAGCAGTCCACTGCTTCTATCCGAGTATCTAACCGATGACAATGAAAGTGAAACCCAAATCACTGAATCGCCAAACTCGATGAACCACTATTACGAGTCAACCTCACCCTTACACCGTGCCAACTACAAGAACACAGTCAACTCTAAATCCCTGAACCTATTAGCCAACACCAACAACAACAGTCAAAACACTTTTATAAATGTAAATAACAGTCACAACAGCAACAACACTCACTATTCCCACACCTTGATCCACGAACACTCAACCAACCCTCACTATAACATACCTTTAACCTTATCTCGACATCCGCCTCCGTTGCCTCCATTGCCACCCGAACGGACTCATCGTCACCATGCAAACCCTGCGATTTACGACTATTCACGTTACCACACAAATCGAATAACATGAAGAAAAGTCAAAGGAAAACAAAGGCAAAAGCCAATGTCGAACCTAGAACATATTTAATCAAGCCGAATTGTCTCATCTTGTAATCAACATTCATCATCATCTCATGCCTGACCAAAACTCATCTCTACATCTTGACCTTTCATTTACTTGGTAAACTTTTTCAAAAGAATGAAAGATTTTCAGTTTTCTCTCGTCAAACAATCTTCGCGTTTTGCGTCTTGTTCAAGATGGCCTTTACCTTTCCATTATCATCATCTTCGTCAGACTTGTAATTATGTTGATAGAGCAAACCTTTTCACGATTCCTTTCTCCATGCAAAGTAAACCTGAATCGATTAAACACTTGAATTGTACAAAAGAAAGATGAACAATCAACTTTGATTGCATTTTGTATAAAGTTTGTAAAGTTCTTGATTAAATCAATTTGCATTCAATTCTTGAAACAACTTTTTTCCATTCTTTCATTGTACGAATAATGTTCAACATTTGGAATAAAAAACTTTTACAATTTGAAACTTGACCTGCAAAAATTGAATCTCGAATCTCATTTTCACCATTAAGATTCTTTTTCCTAACCTTTCCAATAATGATTGGTGTTTATTTAACCAACAATCAATCAACTGTTAATGAATTTGGCTCATCATTTGCATGAATATCATTAACGAATAAACTTAATCATTCCAACGATCAAATGGACATTCATTTTTCAATCGAGTTCGCCTAATCATTCTCATAATCCTTTTCAACGCGATCAACAGTTTTATTACCAAGTCTAATGACTATTCAGAAACTGGTGAGAAATGAAAGATAATTCAAAATTGAAATTTGCAGCTTCAATTATTCAATCCATTGAGCAGGGAATGATTAATGATTTCGTTAATAGTGAGGTTTATCACTAATCAGGTGAGTTGAATCGAGTACAAAGCTTTTCATTTTTCTCTTTTCTCAACATTTCGCAGTTGATTCTGGAGTTGATTAATTTCCAACAATTGTTGACTTGAAAACTAAATTTTTGCCTAAACTACAGATTCCAGAAAAGCAATGGAAAGACCAACATTGAAAGATGAAACTTGGACCAAAAAAAGTAATCGTTTCCATCGTATTAAACTAATGCATTTTAAATGTTAATTCACTCCAATTGTTTAATTATCACTTCTGCAAATTATTTTCCAAGCTTGAATTTGGATTAACTTTATCACTCTTGAGGTTTCCTCACGAAGAAACATGGACAACTTAGCAAGTTGGAAAAATTTTCCATTAAATTTTCGAACTCAATGAGAATAGAAATTATTTGATTTAAAGTAAAGCTCAAAGTTGATCAATGAAAACCTCGATGAAGTGAGAAAAAAGTATTCGACAAAACCAGAAATGATAATCGAATGACACCCAAAAGAATAATCAAAATCTTCTTTTCTCAACTTTTCACAAGAAATTTCACTCCAAGCTTGGACTTTTCACTCCACATTTGCACCTCAATAAGCTTGAACCATCATCGCTATTGGATTAGCAATTCTGCTCATCTCTTTCACTCTTAGCTCAAGATTTGCATCTTCCTTCATCTTCATTATTTCATTGTCTTCATGTGTCTTTGACTCGGTTTTTTCTTTCTGTCATCTTCATCATCTTCATCATTTTCATCATTATTGTGTTTCTTCTGCTGTTTCACTCCCAGTCTCATCATCATCACTTACAATTCTCATCTTCTTTTCTTGGTTTGATTCTTTTTCTTCTTCTTTTCCTCTTTTTTTTCCTCTCTTCCTCCCTTCTGAATCACAAAAAGCAATCCTCAAGTGAACTCAATGAATCTCATGATTTGATTCAGATAAAAACTGTTTTCTATCGTTGGCAACATTTATACATAATCCAAGAACTTTTTTTCCTCTCTTCCTTTTCCTTTTCTTCTCCTTCCTTTGCCTCTTCAACTCTCACCCTGTCTGTCTCCATGTGATTAATATTCGGTTCCATTCTATTTATTCGAGATAAATGACCTCAAACTGAATTCCAAGGGTAACCAATCTATTGGTTATAATAAATAACCTTTTCCAATGAAATTTTGCTCTTTTTCCATCATCATCATAACATTAATTAACCATAATGTGAAGGAGCAAAAATGTTGCGAGAAAAGCAAACCTTATCAAAATATGTTTCATTGTAAGAGTTTGAACAAGAAAAATGTTTACTTCATCTTGTCCCAATCAATGGCCAACCCTGACTAGACAGTAAACTGACCTTTAACTGAAACTCTGTTTACTCTTTCCATCCATTTCTCATGTCAATCTTTTCCATTAAAATGTATTCTAATTGTTGTTCCAACTATTTTACGCTCATTTCAACAGTTTAATTAAATGTTGAGGAAACAAAAAATAAATTGTAAAAAAATTCAACTCTAAATTGGTTCAACTTTATTTAAAAATGAAAATGTTGAAAAGGTTGAATTAAGTGAGGAAAAAAATGCTTAATGATTAAGATAATTGAGTTAAATTGTAAGAATTATTTTCTTCTCCTTTCATCGTTTCATTCATTTTCTTGAATCTTATTCCTTCTCATCATTAGATATTCATTGTTATTTAAACTTCCCGAGACAACTAACTAATTAATTTCATTGGAATCATGTTTAATTTATTACAACTAATTGCTATTTTAATGCATGTTAACTGTTGAGAATGAGATTTCGAAATTTCCTTCAAAATTAAATTAACTTTTAATAGTGATTTATACTGTCCATTGGATAAAGTCGAATGCTTTTAATCAAGTTGATCCGTTTTATGTTGCAAATTGATTGTTTGATGACAATTTTGAATGTAAAATTGTTGGCTTTTTTCAGGTCAAATGATGATTTAAACTGAGTAAAAGGTTTCTGGTTAAGATTCAGTAAAGTCTCGTGAGATTCAATTGTTCAAGTTTTTGTTTTTCTTGGTTCCATTTTGCGCTTCTTTCCTTCATTCGAAATCAAATGGGAAAAGTTTTTCATCAGCAAATATCACAAGAGCGATGAAGAAAAAAAACTCATCTTCTTTCCAATCATCATCATTATTGAACATTTTCTGGTTTCAACTTGTTCTTTGTAGGATAAAGGATGAAATTGACATTGCCTCGGGTTAGAAAGGTAAAGTTATTGAAGAGAAATGATTTTGATTGTTTCGCATTCAACTTTTTTTTTGCTCTTCCTCATGATGAGCATGATGAACATGATGATTTGAGGTAAGATAGCAGACGATTCATTGACCCATGATGTTTATCCTGAAATTAGAATGAAAGAAATGAAGATTGTCGAATGAAAACTCTTTTTCTTTCTCTGTTTTTTACCATTCCAATTACATTGAACAGGTAAATGGTTAAACAAATTTTCAATCATCAGCTAATCAAATGTTTTCCTTTGCTTTACCGATTTTCATTAATAAACAATTATTTTTCCATTTGATTCAACAATTGATGAAAATTAACTTTTCAACCTGATTGAAACTTTAACTGGAAAAATTATTTTCATTATTTCTACTGAAGTCAACATTTCAGGCAACTTTTTGTTTTGCCTTTTTTTCTGTCTTTCATTATCATTCCATCGTTTGAGCAGTTGCTTACAATGTTAATGGAAAGGTAAATGTTTAACCAAAAACTATTAAATTGTTGTATGATTGTACCTGAATTCAATTATTTGATCTGTAATTTAATTATTTGCTTTTGTCTTTTTAAGTTATTTGGCTTTGTTTGAAAGTTAACTTCATGTCTCTTTTTTTCGCCCTTTCACCACTTTTGGTAAAGATGAGGAAAACCACAGAAAATTATGACAATTGATGAATCCTGGAATGAGAAATGAAAATCACAACTTTCGATTCCGGCCTCATTTCCGTATTTCAGATGTTAATTAACATTCGGTTTCATCTTTATCAAGTGTTCTTCCATTAATAGGTAACTTTGTGGGTTAAATTGCTTTTTATGTCACTCAACCATTCGAGATCTCTTCTTGCTAGATTTGGTAAACTCTACTCATTGGCTTTCACCATGATTTGTCCTGATTTTTGAAACATCCATAAATCCAAACTACTTTTTTAAGGCCATTTTCTAATAGGAATTCTAAGTCCTTTCTGAACTCGGAAATTCAATTTTCTCAATTAGAATGAGTTGGATAAGAAGATGTCAGATGACTTTTTGCTTTTCAGTTCCAGATTTTGTTATTTAAGCAGCTTTTTCGAGAGATTCCTTGGTTCCATTCAGACTCTTTGAACTCTCATATTATCAAGACTTCTTTTAACAGGTAACTTGATCATCATTGATTATGATTGTCCATGTAAAACAAAATCATATCTTTTGTCTTTTTGTTGGTTTGATTTGGCTTTTTTTTCTTATTGCATGCAAATGAATAGTTGCTCTAAGATTATAACCAACTGTATTAATCAAATGACATTTCCTTCTTGTCCTCCAATCTCAATTTCAATGATCATCTATGGATATTAACATGTTAATTTGATTCCAAATTGTTAATCCAGGTTGATTGTTAACCGGATCTTGTTGTGATAGTTGTTAAGACAGTGTGATCATTGATTCCCATGTCAATAATCATCAGTAAATTTAGTCATCTGTCGATTCTTGTTTTTATATTCAAATGAGATTGCATTTGGTTTCTATCATGATTCAGATTAACATGCTTTTGGATCAAATTTACGTTCGCTTCCTTTCCATTGGTGCAATAAGCTTTCCTAATTGAATTAATTATGACTATCCTTTTCTTGGTTAATTAATTTGATTATTGATCAGCTACGGTTATTTCATTTGGCCAGTGACTTGAACAGGAAGACTTTTTCTCGTTTGGATAATTTTTAGTTAAGATTATAGAATCCGTTAAGGTAGACGATCTGAAGAGATGATAAAATCTGAACATTGATTGAACCAAAAGTACGTTGAATCAGTAGATGGTTGGTTTTAACCTTCAATCAATATTGTTATTGCTGATTGCTGTTCAATCAATTATTCCTTGTCTCTTTTGCATAAAGATCCACCAAAATTGCCATATTCACCAATTCATTGAAATATTATAATCACGCTGAACGTACGTTGCCTTTATAAACTAGTCCATTGGTAATCTGACAAGAAAGATGTTACAATTCATAAAATTTCAGTTGACAAACTTGATATACTGAAAGTGAAGTGAATTTTATTGCTTTAGGACAACTTTAAATCACTTCCATGATGCTTTTAACATGGAAATGAGGAACGGTAGTTGTTCAAAATCGTATGGAATCACAAAAAAGAGCTAACTCACATTATCCGAAAGTTAAATCAAATTGAAAAATCCAAGTATAATTTAAGGTCGAAATATGAGTTCCAGTGTTGAGTAGCTTGTAGCTTGTTCCAAGTTGAATCATTCGTGAAATCTGTAATTCACTGCATTCATGCAAGTGCAAATTACTCAGATTATTGAATAAATATCATAATTGAATGAAATTGGACATCTATTTTCAGGTAACTCGACAGCGCTTTTTGATTGAGACTAAGAGCAAAGAATTCACATTTAAACACCAATCATAAATTTTTGGAAACTCTAATCTTGTAAGTTCTTGAATAAAAAGAGTTATCTGAGTATGGACTAAGGATACAGAACTGAAGATCGATTTCTTTTTTTGTGCAATGGAGGCTAAAAAGAGGAAAAATTCATTAGTAAGAGAATATATTGCAATAAAACAAATTACTCACCATTAGTTATTTTCAGATTATCAACCAATGTAGTGCTCTTTCTTCGTGAGAAGAATCAAAAGGCCAAGTGTTTGGATAGCAAAAGTTCCTTAATGGATTGCATGGTAAGGTACATGCAACAGAATAGATGAAAAATAAACAAAATTTAATCGAAGGTAACATCCAAAAATTCACAAGATTAGATGAATACTCTTGGATGTCAAACGGTCAATTATTGTTAACTAATAACGAAACTCTTAAAGACACAAAAGTCACCAAAAAGATTTTAATCCAGCACAATTAGAATAAATTCCGAGGATTAAACTCAATGTTGGTGGGGCAATTAGCTAATTGTAAAACAAATTTGTATTTCTGATAAAAAAGTTCATGTTAAAATTAGAGGTGGGCGATTACATCGATTACATCGATTATAATCGATTAGTTCAAATAAAATAATTATCGATTAGACAAAAAAGTTAATCGATTAGTAAATATGCGAAATCTAGCTATACACATGTATTAGCTAGTGAAGTTTTAGTTTTTTTCACGTCGAATTTATTGCAAATTCTCAGTGAATTCATGTTTTTTTGAAGTTTTCTGGCTTTTTGTCGATTAATCGATTAATCGATTATCTGGTGAAATTTTCGATTATAATCGATTACCTGATTATCAACTAATCGCCCACCTCTAGTTAAAATACAGATACAAAGAGCCAAGAGCCACCTGTCGAGAAATAATTCAACAAATTTTTAGAGTCTGCGAAATTCAAAATGCATTAAAAAAGTTGAACATTTCAAAAGAAAAATTATTTTAGCATGTAAATTTACTGGGGAAAATAAAATAAGCAAAAAAGCTGATTCTGAGATTCGCTGAAAAGATTTCAAATGACCAAGAAAATGAGCGATCAAAGATTATCTTAGACATCAATAGCATCGATTTAACACCAAGAGTCAATCGATATGCAGTAGTTGATCAGTTTAAATCTGATATCAAAAGATTGTTTCATAAAGCTGATATTACTGCAATAATTATTGAAAAAAGGTAACAATGAATCATAAGGATTATCAATAAGATCAATTTCGGCGTGAGCTACTGTTTATCAGAAGGTTGAATGAACAATATTCATTCAAGATACCCTTAAACATATTAATACATAAAAGGTTTGTTTGCTACACCTGGTTACTGCTCATGTGTTTTTAAACCAAGCTGTGAATTGTCAATTTGAATTTTCTCATTTTTTAATTCAGAAAACATTTCCAGTTTTGATATTTAGTTTTTAATTTTTTCACTACTCAAGATTCTAAGTTGATAGTTATATTCGTATTTCTATCCAACAATGACTTCAACATCGAGAGGAACCCAAGAAACGGATAAATTAAGAGCCAACCTAGAAGAGCAATTGGAAAGGCTTATTACTCAATTGTCTGACTTGGAAGAATGCCGGTTAGTAATAAAATTTTTGATTAATTTTTAAATTCTTACTATCAATGCAAGTGTTTAAATCCAAATTTAACTTATTTTGTTATTTAGAGATGAACTGGACGATGAGGAATATGAGGAAACAAGATCTCAGACATTGGAACAGTTGAAAGAGTTTAGTGAATATCTTAATGATATTGTTTCTGGTAACATTACTTTGGTTGATCAATTAGGAGCTTACCAATTGGTGAGTAAATGTTCTCGACTGCGAAATGTAAATGTGTTGTATGATTTATTCCATGTATTACTTTTATTCACAGGCTATTCAAGCTGCCATTAGTAATGCTTTCAAGACGCCAGAAGTTATAAGAATGTTTGCTCGTAAACAGCCAGATCAATTAAGAGTGAAGTTGTCTGAAGTGAGTAAATCTCAATTTATTGTTATTATTGTAATCTGGTGAATTTTCGTTGGATATTAATCCAAATATTTTTTTTGTTTTCACAGCTTGAAAGACAGTTTGAAACTGGTAAACTCAGTCGTGATAACTTTGACGAAAGAAGGTGTGAAATACTGTTAGCATTGAAAAAATTGGGTGAAAATCTTACACCTGATCAAATCGCTGTTATTGAAAGACATTCGTCAATTGCAATGAAAGACTTCCATAAAGTTGATAATAGTAAGTATAAAAAAGATGTATTATTGCTGCCAAAATTTCAAGTGATGTTTCAATAATTTTAAATTTTCATGAAAAATGGCTTGACAGCTCGATTCTCAATGTAAACCGCTTCAAAATAATTGAGTAAATTTTTAAATCTTTCACAGATATCAGTGATCAACTTCTCAAGGAAACCGGATCTAATCTGAAGAAATCTCTTGGCTAATCAATTAATTCAACCTTTCATCAACAATAGAATCAACGACAATTGTTCTCAAACGGTTCTGAATCTACTCTTGGAATCTGCTGTACATTTTTATCACTTTATCAACCATTTTATCATTTATCCTTCGCTTCAACTTTATTGCAGATGTTTTTTTATGAATCAAAATTACTCATCTATTGAAACTGGTTTATCAAGTGCAAATTTCACCAGGTAATTTGGAAAAAAACTCATAACACTTAACTGTAAAATTTTACCTGTAAAGCGCATAAAATATTGTGCCAAAGAAAAGGATTGTTATTATCACAACAATTCAAAATCGTTATTTCACAACCAGTATAATAAACAGATTGATTTAAACAATCAATTTATTACCATTTCTGTAATTCCAGCAGCGTAAACATTGCACACTATTACCACAGTGCCATGCAAAATTTCAGACATGGGAATAAGAACTTTTAGGTGATTTTAGCAAGTATGAAGCATTTCCAGTATAAAGATAATTACACACAAATTTCGGAGAAGTTGAAGTCCAGTGAAGAAACAAGCTGTAAAAGGAATAAATCGACAAAATTCCATCATCCAATCTTGATTGACAGAGATTTCATGCTAAAACTTGACACAAGAATAAACTAAATCTAGACAAAATATTCTATGAAAGATTGATTGACAATTTCTGAGTCTCGAAGAGCACTGATTTAAATTATTAATCTTTCCCTCAATGTCAGAAGATACCCAAAAGCTGTGCTGCCATCTCTTTTATTTAAAACATTACAGTTTTTTAAATTTCAACATTAATCGCAACTGTACTTGTGATAATTTTTCGCACAAGTCAATTTCAACCCAACAAACTGTACTCTTGTTAATATTATATGATTTTAAATTGTTTTGGTGTTCAATTAGTTCGCCCTTAAATTATAATTTGTTTATATGGAACCAGTTTCGAGTCAACAGTAAATTGTACTAAAAAGTTTACCTCAAGATAAACTGTTTCACTTTGATCCTGTTACCTAAAGATGGCTCTCAAAAAGAACTTTTAGGAGAGGGAACTTTTCGGTTAAAAGGAGAGTAAAGAGAGAGGTGGAAGGAGAGAGAAAGTGAGATCAGTGACTTTGTGAGTTAGAGAGTTACCTAGGAACTGGAAAAGTGTTTAAATCTCTCATCATAAGAATAATTTCTGATCAAAAGAGCGTGTGTTTGTTTGTGTATTTCAAAAGATGAGTGTATCTCGTTTTCAAGTAGCCAAAGTGACTGGTGACAATGGATCCAAAGATGGTGAAGTGTCAACTGAGGAAATCGCCCTTAATGGTTATGGTGAAACCAATGGTCATGGTGAGGACGATGATTACAACCATGAGAATTATGAAAATGATGAAAACTGTGACCGGGCCACTTCATCTCCTGTACCCTTTAACCATCAAAGTACAATGGATTACAACAATAGCCATACTGTTTATGATACCAAAAATTTGAAAAGCTTCAGACATTATACCAGAGAAGCTCTTCCTCGAGTTGACCATTACAGGGACATTAATTCGGTTCATGGACATATGAGCCGGCCAACTTTAGATGAACTCCATGGTTGTGATATGTCATCAACATTTCATGATTCACAAAAGGTATCTATTAGTTTACGTTTTAATTATCTAGTTTGCCCTTAAGAAGAGTAAGAAAAAAATACCAATGGCCCCCTTTCAACCCTTCCCTTTATTTTAAAACCCTCATCTTTTCTCTGAGAAACATTTTTGTTAACCTTTTCTTGATTACATTTTCTCTTGTAAATTATGCAAATATTTACTTTCTGACTTAATTTACATTTTACTATCATTATTGTATTACTTATTATTAGTACTTATTGCTTTTTGATTTTTAGATTTTCTTGAAAAACATGTGAAAATCAATTAGTGAGAGAGAAATGAGAGAAAGTCAGTGAGAAAAAACTCGTTCTGTTCGCATTTATTGATAAATGTTATTACTATTTATCATTAGCTTCATCATCAGCGGCAACCTTATCATAATCATCATCATAATTTACATGATTTGTGTTTTTTTAATTGAAAATTAAAAAAGAAGTAAAAAAAAGAGGTTGAGTTGATGGTTCTAATGATGAATGCCAATGGCCTT
Source organism: Tetranychus urticae (assembly GCF_039701765.1). NCBI lineage: Eukaryota > Metazoa > Arthropoda > Arachnida > Trombidiformes > Tetranychidae > Tetranychus > Tetranychus urticae. The sequence goes on along the minus strand of NC_142958.1, from coordinate 12,620,242 downwards.
TATTTTAAGTTATTAAGCTGGTTTTCCAGGTCTCAGGACATTGCCTTGATTGATCAACTTGGCAATCAACTTCATTTCAACATTTTCTAATGTTCATAACAATCTTGTTAATAATTAAATGTTAGGTTTGTTTTAATTCAATCACGGGAACTTATAATAATTTTCCCTTTCACTTTTTTCAACCTTGATTTTCCTGTACATTCCTCACTTTTCACTTCCATAATGTTTCTCTATACCAATTTACAAGCATATTTATCCATTCAATATTTTTTATTGAAAAAAATCAGTTTACTGTTGATTATTAAATTAGGCTTGTCCTGTGTTTTTATTAACCGCCTCTGGTTATTGCTTATTGTTATTGTTTTTGCACCGGCAATGGTGAAACCTTGCAATTTTACAATTTCGCATAAAATTTTCTCCTTAAAACTTTCTATTCAAATGATCCCTTATATTGGTTTATATATTTTTTTATATACTGGTTATAGATCGCTGCTTAGCTAATAGCTTAACAGAAACTCTAACCATGCTTGAGAGTTTTCAATACAATATAAAGAAAAATATGAAAATGAAAAAAAAATGGTTAAGGGGAAAAGCTTGCCAAAGGAAAGCAAAGCAGAAGATGCAATTGATGAAAAATCTTAAGCGCTAAATGAGCATTGTGAAGGCCATTGAAGACATTACTGAGTAATCAAGTCAAGTAATTTTCTAATTTTTGTTTCTCTTTCTCTTCGCCATGTTTTAGCGTAAAGACCGGAAATCATTGCTTTCACCGGATCCCGGAGAGTCTGCTGTCAAATTTGGATGGGTGAAAGGAGTTTTGGTTAGTTTGGTCTATTTGCTTCCTTAATGTTGGTCACAACCTAACCCAGCAAAATATTCATATAATTATGTAGCTTTGCTGTTATATTAGGTTAAATGTTGATATCTCAAATAGACCATTGAAACAAACCTATTGACACTTATTGACATGCAACGTTGCTTCTTATCACCTTTTTTTTGTTCCCCTAACTGTAACCCTTTAACAGGTACGATGTCTCGTAAATATTTGGGGAGTCATGTTGTTTCTTCGTCTCTCATGGGTAAGTCTGTCTGAACTTTTTGTTCGTAGATATGTAATGATTAGTTTTTCTCTGTTTTATTTGCTTCTTTTCAATTACAAATATTGTTGACTCTTCTCTCACGAAATACATTGTGACTTAAATTTTCATGTTTCACTTTCACTCTCTTTCTGTCTCTCTTTCTCCTCCCTACTTCCACTTTACCCTTTCCGACTAAACAATTGTATAATAATTTTATTTTGTCTACCCTTTCTCTCTACTATTGATTTAGGTTGTTGCTCAAGCAGGAATTGGTTATGCTGTCCTCATAGTTCTTTTTGCCTCACTGGTTACAGTTATCACAACCCTTTCCATGTCCGCCATTTGTACCAATGGGGAGGTACGAGGTGGTGGATCGTATTACATGATCTCAAGAAGTTTAGGACCTGAATTTGGAGGTTCCATCGGAGTCATCTTTTCAATTGCCAATGCTGTGGCTGTCGCTATGTATGCCATTGGTTTTTCAGAAACTGTTAGCGCTTTACTTAAGGTATTACAACCATCAACTGTTTACATCTTTTTTTAATTACACTTTTCATTCAAGTGAAAGCGTAGTTAAATCTTTGCTCTAGTTTTAATTATTCAATCAAATTATCAAATTCAGTGTTAAATATGTCAGTTGTGAAAAAAATTTAAAAAATGCTTCGTAAGCTCCAAGGCTTAGGTTGTTTATTATATTATCGTTATGATATGCAGTGGTGACAAATGAAGGATATAAAGAAATCCATTCAAAAGCTGTTGAATTATGAATGTCACTAACATGTAAAAGGCAGTTTAGTAATGATCAGATACAAAGAGAAGCTCTAATTTCCTAATGCTTATCAATTCCCAGAACTGAATAGTAATTTGCCAACTGACTGGTAACTCGTCAAGACCTTGAATAATTTAAATTGGTTTCTTCAATGAATTAAGGAAAAAAAGAGAGCAATTGTAATTTTGCATGTCCAATTAACTTGTAAAATCCATCGCAATCAAACCTTTTCCCTTCGCCTTTTGATTGTTACAAGTTTTACCCGATCACATAAATGGCATAATTAATAACTTGATTTTTTTGTTCATCCACTTTAAATGATCACTGTTGACATCTAACAATTGAGCTTTTAACAAATTATTTCTTCCATGATTCCATGTTCATAATCATTTTAAAATGAAATAATTTCCTTGTTTTCGCAATAATTCATTATTTTCAATGTTAATTATTGAGTTTACTTGTTTCATTTGTTTTACTCAATTGTTGATAAACTAAGCGTAATGTTTAACCGCCAAACCAATTAAACTCTTACAATCAATATCTTTCTTTCAGTCATACTTCAGTTTACCATTTTATTGACTCAATTTATAGCAATCATAACATGCAATTTCAACATAATTTTCACTTTCCATTTTTAACTCAACTGAATTTTCAGATGAAATAACTCATCTATTTCGTTTCTATTTTAATCTGATTCTAATCTTTTTCCAATTTCTTTTACTCTCAGGAAAATGAAATCACATTATTCGCCGACGAAATCAACAATGTTCGATTTATTGGATGTATTACTGTGCTTTTGCTTTTAGGAATCGCTCTTATAGGGACAGAGTGGGAAGCGAAGGTAAACTGCTGTTTTCATTGCAATTACCTGTCATTTAATTGCTGCAAATTTTGACCAGTTCAAGCAAAAATTTATTATTGAGCTTTAGTGTGAAATGATTACAAATGAACAAGCTCACTATTTGAAGTGAAATTTGTTGAAATCTTACTTTTTTGCGTCTAGTTTGGGTCGATTGCGTATAGTTTGGGTCGAAATTTAATCACATTATCTGACAGGTTATTGTAGTTTAGTTGTATTACCATCTAACTCACGTATACATGTATAATAGACTCAAATTTTCCTGCTATTCATTCTGCTCTTGGCAATGGCCAATTTTGTTCTTGGAACCTTTATCCCACCAAATGAACAAAAAAAAGAGAGAGGATTTAACGGCTATTCGTGTAAGTAATAATTTGTGATCATGATTTTTCTCCTCAAAAGTTCACCATTTAATGAAGGATAAACCTTCCAATGGATATTATTTTTTGACATCAAAATTGCAATCTTTAAATAAGCCTAACATTCAAATTATTAAATGAATACTTACTTAGCAATTGAATAGATTTTCATTTTCTTCATCTCTTAGGGTTAGTTGAATTTCAACTTTAAAATTGGTTAAATCATTCATAAATCTCGTAGAGATGTTAAACCTCCCATTTACCATTTATTTATTTAATATTAATATTTATTCATGTAATATCATTACAATTATGATTTTCCATCATTTACTTGAAGAATGTTGAACCAATCCAGTGGGAAAGGTTAAGTTTGAATGAAAGTTTCATGAAATTTCATGTAATTCTTAAGTCAATTGTCTAAGCCAACGCAACTTGTTTATTGCAGCATACATGGGATTGCGTCAATTTAATTATCTCTAAGGCTAACTTATGTCAGTGGGCAGTGATTCAAACAAAAGCACAGAATAAGAAATGTGTGTTTAGATTATTGTCTTTGCACTTTATTAACGGAAAAATGATATTTAACTTTGACTGTCGGCAGATCACGGCAATGAGTGACAAGTTTGTTGTTACTGATCAAAATTGACGCTTGTCACTTGCGGGCGTCTAAAGTGAACATTAAGATTGAAATTGTTTCTAAATTGGTTAAATTAAGTCTCACATTTCAACTTCAGTTGCAATTGTCGTTTAAGACGTTAATTACTTAAATCATTGACAATGATCTTGTCAATTCAAATGAATCAAACTATGAGTAACTCTTGTCTTTTTGTTTGCTCATTAAACAGTGGATCAGTTTGTTGAAAATTTTGGACCTGATTTTCGAGGAGAAAGTTTCTTCTCAATATTTGCCATCTTTTTCCCAGCAGCCACTGGAATACTTGCTGGCGCTAACATTTCAGGAGATCTTAAGGTAACAAAAGAGCACTTGTATATCAATTTTGTTGAAACATTGAAATTAATCAATTGATTATAATTTAAACTCTTCCAACTTGTCTACTTAAAAGGATCCTCAACAAGCCATACCTGTTGGTACTATGCTTGGGATTGTCATCACGTCACTTTCATACATGAGTTTTGCAATCCTCTTTGGAGTCACTTCTGAACGAGAAGTTTTGTCAGCCAATGGAACTTTGATTTTATTTGATGGACAAAAACAAGGACTTCATCATAATTACAATATGATGTCTTTAATCTCTCTCTACGCTCCCCTGATTACTGCCGGAACCTGGGCTGCTGCACTTTCCTCTGCCCTTGCCAGTTTAATTAGCGCACCCAAAGTTTTCCAAGCTCTCTGTAAAGACAAACTGTTCCCTTACATTCAGTATTTTGGTAAAGGCGAAGGTAAAAACAATGAACCTCGCCGTGGTTATATCTTGGCCTTTCTCATTGCCCTTGCTGGCTGTGCACTCGGTGATCTAAACGTAATCGCACCAATAATCTCCAACTTTTTCCTGGCTGCTTATTGTCTCATCAATTTTTCCTGTTTCCACGCTTCTTTTGCCAAATCACTTGGTTTTCGTCCATCATTTCGTTACTACAACATGTATGTTTCATTGATTGGAGCCATTCTCTGTCTGGTCGTCATGTTTATCATCAATTGGGCTGCTTCTTTGATCACTTTCATTATATGTTTCGCCTTATATTTCATCGTTCTTTACCGTAAACCAGGTAAATAATAATCTATTGGAAATCATTTTTATACTAAAGGCAGGAAAATTTCAATTGAAGGTTACATTCAAAATATGTTAAAATTTCAAAGCACTTGAAATCCAAACAAACTTGGTAAACGTTGAGAGCTTGGTGAATTAATTTCTGAAGAGCTGTTTAGTCAATTGAAATTTGCAAATAGGTGTATTGACAATAGGTTTTCAAATTTTCGCTACTGGTTAGACTTTCCATTTTTTCTTGAAAAACATTTATGAATGTTTTCTCAATCATTGAAAGTTTATTAATAGGCTGTGAAAATTCAAGATCTCTTTTTTATTGTATGTTTAATTCAACCATTTTTGCAAAAGTTATTTTCTCACTCAATTGAGTATCAATGTTTAACCTTTTTTTATTTCAATTTTATTCCCTATAAATGTTAGATGTCAATTGGGGTTCATCAACTCAAGCAGCAACTTACAGATCAGCTCTTCAAACAGCTTATAAACTTAATCTCGTACCAGACCATATCAAAACTTACAGGTAAATCAATAAACTCAATCATTTAAAGGATTAACTTATCTTGAGATTGCTTTATTTTAGACCCCAGATTCTGGTGCTTACTGGAAATGCATTTGCTCGACCGCCTCTAGTTGATTTGAGCTATCAACTTGCAAAAAACATTGGTCTTATGATTTGTGGTCATGTTGTTCAGGTATTTTTGCTCCCTCCTTTATTCAATTAAAGCATCTCATCTATTTATAGCAATCAATCTTAATCAATAATTTTTTTTCCAGGCTCGACTTAATCAAAAAGCACGAGAAAATATCACTCATCAAAATAATGATTGGCTTATTAAACGTAAAGTGAAATCATTTTACACACTTAGTGATGATCAATCCTTTGTATCTGGAGCTAAATCGATGATTCAGGTAAATCTTTTTTACTGATACTGATTACAAGATTAAACAAGTTGTTACTCTGTGAAACTGTAAATTGATATTAAGTATTGATAATCTTACCCGGGATCTTTTTTTCAACACTTCTAGTGTACGGGAATAGGAAAATTGAGACCCAACATCTTAATGCTCGGCTATAAAAGTGACTGGCAAGACTGTAATAAACAAGAGCTTTTAGAGTATTTCGCTGTTATCCAGTAAGTTTGAAATGATTGAGCTGCACTTTAAACAGAAATTTAATCTTGATTTACTCTCTTTCTTTTCTTCTTTCTTTTAGTGAGGCTTTTGATAAACATATGGCTTTATGCATTTTGCGGCTAAAAAAGGGATTAGATCATTCTAGATATGGACGATTATCGCACGGTGATGATGTCGATGAGAAAACTCCGAAACAAAGTAAAGCAGACAAAAAAGCTGAAGCCAAAGATATTGAGAAAGGTGAAAGTTTACTTGCCGCTTACGATTCAGTTACATCTCAAAGTGAGTTCATTTCTCATCTTTAATTTATTTTTCTTCAACCTACGCAACTAAATTTTACTCATAAATGAAATTTACTTTTCCTTTTTTTTCTGTTTATCTGTTTGTTGTCTGTCTCTCTCCATGACACACAGCTATTAGTGGGGATAGTTCAGATGATGAGTCTCCTCTGGCAACAACTGTTATCTATGATGACCAAAAGAGTGAACATAAATCAGCTCTTGTCTCTGAAAAAGATGAAGAGAAGTCGATTATGCCTAAAAATATCTTATCAACAATCAATCAATTTCAAAGAAAACAAAAAAAGTCAACCATTGATGTCTGGTGGTTGTATGATGATGGAGGATTAACCATGTTAGTGCCTTACATTTTGAGCACACGGAAACAATGGTTTGTATTTTTGTTCACAAGATTCTTGGCTGTAAAAAAAGACTCATGTAAAAACAAGTCATTCATTGATTCTTTTAATTTATTGAAAAGTCAAATCATCAAGAAACATTAATGTGGATCAATAGATTTTATTATCTAGAGAAAGTCTTTTTTTTTGCTTCCTATTCTGTCTATTCTGATTTTTCATTTTCTAACATTTTCTTGTAATTTGTTTTTTCTTTCATGATTATCCTTTTTCTAGGTCTGGTTGTAAATTACGTATTTTTGCTCTGGCAAATAAAAAAGACGATTTAAACCAAGAACAGCGCAACATGGCTGCTCTTCTTAACAAATTCCGAATTGAATATTCTGATGTTACCGTGATATCGGATATCGTTCGTCCTCCAACCGAAGAGAATAGGCAAAAATTTAACGAAATGATTTCCAAATGGCGAACAAAAGATTTAGACGAAGAACCAGTTAAAATGAATGATTCAGGAAATGATGGTAGCGGAGATTTTGATGGGCTCAATGTTCTTATATCAGAATCTGAATATTTAGCTTTAAAAAATAAATCATATCGTCATATACGATTAAGAGAGCTTCTATTGCAACATTCAATGGATGCATCTCTCATTGTTATGTAAGTAATAATGTAAACAAGACATCAACAAATATCATAGAATGAAAAATAACCAAAAGAATCAAATTACTACATTTAATAATTGGAAATAATTTATTTCCAGTATTCTCTGTAACATGATAGGTTTAGACTTTCTTTGAAACCAATTAATTGTCTCGTTTTACCACCTCATTTGTCAGCTTAATTTCACTATTAATTGTTTTTAAATATATTTTTCTCCCTCTTTCCATCTATTTTAGGACATTACCAATGCCTCGAAAAGGAACTTGCTCAGCAGCGCTTTATATGGCTTGGCTGGAAACACTAACAGCGGATATGCCTCCCTTCCTCTTCGTACGAGGCAACCAGACAAGTGTCCTTACATTTTACTCTTAAAGTAGAAGACTTAATTTGATATTACAAAAGTTGCACAAAAAGAAACAAAGTAAAAGGCTTTATTTAGCTTCACACGGACGTCCTCACAAGTTCAATGGCTGTTTCCATTTTTCGTCTTTCTCTCTATCTTTTTCCTTTCTTTTCATCTTCATTACTCTTGAATATCTATTTTTCTCTCATCTTCTTGCTCCTACACAACCACAAAAAACCACAAAAATCTCTTTTGAATTAGATTTTTGTTTTCATTATTCCGTCTCTTTCCATCAACCCAACTACGCTCTCTGTCTTTACTTTTTCAATTACTTCCAATACTTTTTCTAATATCACCCTCCCTGGGAACTGAACATTTTTTTTATCATTATCTACTCTTTCCTTTCTCTTTCCTCTTTTCACTCCATTTCTTCTTTTCTTACCTTCTTTCGTCCCTATGTGAATCATCTTGAGAAATCTTTAGGTACCTTAGAAGGATAAACTTTTATGAAGCCATTTTATAAACATTTGAGACTTATCACGAAACAAGAGGATCACTAACCAGAATCCAGTAACAGTATGTGGGATAAAGCTGACCGAACCTGGTGTAATTTTTGCATAAATCATTACGAAAAATTCATTTCCATTGAACATCAAGCCTTAAATTTTCCATTAATTTTGGTGCTTCGTCAAGGAAAGCCTTTTTAATTTTTTATGCTTCATTGGGTATCAAAGATATCAGGATTATTTATTAACATGACGCAAATTGTTAAACACCATTTTCATATTAACTGACAACGAACATTTAGATCACAATTCATCAGCAACTATTATTAATGGAGTTTGGATGAAACTATATATTACAAGCCAATTGAAATCTCATTTTTCTTTCATTTTTGTTTCTCTTCTTTTTCGATATTTTTTTTCCTATTTTCTGTTGATGCTGATTAACGCGAAATAAGAATTAACAGAAAATTTTTCAAAATTTTCTTCTTTAAAAGTAGGCAAATAACTACTTTTGTCAAAATTAAGCATCAAATAACTTATGTCATCATTAACGATACTCTAATTTTTTAGCCAAATCTTGTTTAGATCTGATTTCACTCTTCAAAAGATTATTTAACTTAATTAAGTGTCACAATAATTTGGTCAATGTTTTTCTTTTCCTTTCTTAGTTTCAATTCCAAGGTGTCATTCAACTGTTCAATTCTACTGTGAATGTCAACAATAAATCACCATTTAAGTTGAAATAAAATGAAAACAAAAAAATATACAAAGCATTTGAATCTTCCATTGTAATAAGTCTAGCTGAAACAAAATGCTAGAATTTAAATTAATGATGAAATAAATTGGACATGAATTTCCAAATTTGAATTTAACAAGAAATCTTTCTCTTCTTTATTCATCGAGTTTATTGATTTTAAAATTTAAATAAAATAACATGAATTACCGATCATATTTCAATGTCAATTTTTTAGAAAAGCGAACTAAATTATTCACACAATTTTGATGCATTCAGAGCAATTTGATGTTTTGGTTATCAATTCATTAAAAACCTAATGCGTACTGATTCTTTCGCCTAAATAAAATTTCAGTTATTGAATTATTTATTTCAGCTACATCATTTTTTAGTCTGAAATTGCTTTAAAAATGAATTGGTTAAGTGATGACCAATTCATTCTTTACAGATTTATAGATAAGACTTTACTGGACCTAAATTAAGCTTGCATTTCTTGAATTTTAACGTCTTTTATTAATTGGGCTATCAATAAATAACCAGTTTATAGATCAGTAATTGATTTGTTATTTCTGAAAATACTTGATTAATGATGGAGAATGAATTTCTTAGGTTTATACAGATCTACAAAAATTTTCATTAAGATTCATTAAGTCTAGCCTTGTTAGCTTTTATACAATCTAGGATTGTAAGCAACCAGCGAAGTGAGTGAGCTTGGAAATAATTTAAAATATTTCTCTCAGATTCCAGTAATCGAGAGTTTGCATCTCCATTATCCTGGAAAGTGTTCGATCAAATGCAAACATTTCTTCTTGTCCACTGAAAAGGTCTGTTGAATCTTTAACTTGAGAAAATTTGATTCCTAAATCATCCATCAAGGCTCTCTGTTCATCAGTTATATCATCGTCCGAATTACCAACCATAAACAATTCTTTAATTGGAACATTTGCGGAGAAAAGGACTCTTACCTGAAGAAAGAAAAAAGAAAACTTCATTAAGTTCAATGAAAAAGCATAAATCAAAAGCTTACCTTGTTATCATAAAAAGTATCTATCAAAGTGATGAATCGTCTAGCTTGTGTTTTAAGTTTTAGATTCAATTGAGGTATATCTCTGATGATCACAGTATGGAAAAGTTGACTAAGAGTCAGATAATCAACAGCACCAAGAGGCTGAAAAGTTAATAAATGAAAATATTGAAGCACGGTGATAAGATTAACAAAGAGCGCGGCAACTTACCCGATCGCAGAGTTCAGAGAACGATGAATCAAGGACTCTGCCGCAAGTTTTTGCAAATGTAACGTTTCTTCCTTTGATGACAATTGTTTTGGGCCTAACATTATCAGTTTCTCGGCTGGCAAATATCTTGAAGAGGCGATCCAATTCTTTGTCAGCTTTTTCTTCGTCTTTTCTGTAATATTGTGAACATAATGAGAAACATTGTATTCAATTAAATGATAAATTCAAATAAAGCAACTTACAATAAATAAATGTTTTGCTTTGAAGGAAGAGATTTCTGACGATAATCTATACCAGAATCTAAGGCCATTGATTGACAGTGTTCTTTAAGTAGAGGTATGAATGGTAAAAAAGCACCTCTTTGTAAACCATTTTTATACAAATCTAGATTTTTAAATATGAATACCATGAGAGAAACGCAAGAAAAGTCAATCTTTAGTTAATTCTTTCAAAAGTAACATCTTTGACTCACCAACCATCGGGAGGTCGATTAGATGTTGCGATTAAAACCACTCCTCTTGAGAAAAGCTCAGTAAAGAGATGTTTCAAAATCATAGCATCACCGATATCCGTTACTTGAAATTCATCTAAACAAAGTAACCAAGATTCTTCAACTAAAGATTCAGCAACCGGAGGAATTGGATTATAACTTAAAGATTTTCGAGATGACGTTGCACTTGTTTTCTTTTTCTGTTCATGTATTCCTGGGGAAAATAAAAAGACATTTAGAAAAGTCATTTTATGCGACAATATATCATGTTTAGTTAACATACTTGAATGAACATCCAACATGAAAGAATGAAAATGAATACGTTTCTTATTGTAGTCGTCTACATGGCAGTTTTGATAAAATAAGTCCATTAACATAGTCTTTCCACATCCGACAGATCCATATAAATAAAGGCCTTTTACTATCCGATTGGGTTTATTTTGTTGTTTGAAGATCTAGATCAATAAATTCAAGAAATTATAGATCAGCTAGTTGTTTAAAATTTGTGAGGTAAAAGTTACCTTTGATAAAAAATTAGATTTGATTAGTTTGTAACCTTTCAGCTGTTCATCTATTTCTTGGAAAGTTTTAGCAATTCTGAGTTGATATTCATCAGATTCAATTTCTTTGTTTTTCACCTTCCGTTCATAGACACTGAGAAAGCTGTCTGCAAAAGAAACAAATTTAAATCATTGATCAGTAACATTATCAAATATTTTTATTATAAATAGCAAATTACTCACCATCAGTTTTTTTAACATTATCAACCAACAAACATAACGCTCTTTTTTGGGAAGAGTAACAAGAGGCCAAGTGTTTGGATAGCAAAAGTTCCTTAATTAATTGCATGATAAGATTTATACAACAGAATAAATGAAAAATAAATAAATCAACTCGAAATTAACATCGAATAATCCTTTAGATGAATATTCTTTAGATGTCAAACTAGCAAGATCATATCAAGGTTGCTACTAAACCATAATAACTCTGATTCAATGTTTCCAAAATTAAATCCTTGTATTGCTAAATTCGAACAGATAAAGAAAACATTATTAAACAATAAAGCTTGTAAAACTTTGCCATTTAACTAATTATGATAACAATTTGATAAATTAACTTTATATCGAAAAGTGTAAATTCAAAATAAACATTACAAAAGTCATCTGGCGGATTACAATCTAATTAAGAGTCTGCGAAATTCAAAGCTGAAAAATACAATGCATTGGTTAGTTGTATGTTAGGATTTCAATAGATTTGATATAAAGCTTACTTGTTAGTGAAAAAGGTATTAAGTATTAATAATTTATGGGGATAATTTCAATCAGACCATTACTGATCTCGACCCAGGAACCAAAATTTATTTTTATTAATTTTTTGGTGATCACAAAATCAAAATGAAGCCTAGATGAATGTCTAAAAAATATCTAGTAAAACAATGTTATCAATATGTTTAGCCATTATCGGACAGTGTCTGAAAAACAGATTGGCGACAAACTTTATTAGTCATATTAATCAATCAAAATGAACAATCACCTTATTAATCAAAATGAATCTAATCTCAATTCTGATAATTCATCTCTTTTTTCTCATATTTATCTGTTTAGCAAAAATGTTAGATTCAATCTGTGACTAGGTCAGACGATCGATCGGCATAATCGGAGCGTTTTTTGCAAAAACGGTATATTTACCTTTGCATTTGTATTTTTCAATTAGTCTTTGTCTATTTTCAGTTATTCCGATAGCCAATCGTTTTTGTATTTATTTAGGTTTCTAAAAAAACTTTTATTACTTAAAACAATCAGATTTTAAGTATGATATAATAAATCATTCGAAAGTTAAAAGTTCATAAGATAAATGCATACGAAAAATGGCTAAATACAGAGAATGCTCCACTACTCAAAATGCTTATAAAATCAATCATGAAAAATGTTATCTCGCTGCAATGATCATGAATTCCATAATTAGTCTGAGCGAAGCGAACACTATAAGATACCTCCTACGCTTCCTCAAAAAATCACTTTCACTGCAGTAACTCTCAGAGCTATTGCCCAATCATTTTCAAATTGACCATAATAGTTCTTGAGCAAGTGAGAAATTTCTGAAAGGGCAGAATTTTTTAATTAACACTTCCGTTTCCGGTCTAACCTTTAAAAACACATTTTAACTAATTTGAGTACAAAAACCAAACCGTTATGCTGAATACATTCCCGTTTTGTATTTAGATAGCAGCACATGTAATCTTGCTCATAACAAATACATTGTCACTTACCAACTTCCGGTCTAGATATTTTCTTAAAAAACACCCTTTTTCTGACGTTCCTTTACCGTTGCTTTTTATCTTCTGTCAGTATACCTATCGTGTTCTCCATCATCGATATACCCGAAAAAATCTAAAAAAGTTCATCTTCAAGGTTAACTGTAACCTTTTTTGGTCATATCCTAAAATTTACGTTTTTACGAAATTCAAAAAGTAAGCTTTGATACTTAACCAAACTATTACTAACGTGTTCTCTATCACTGAAATACCTGAAAACATCCACAAAATTGCATAATCATTGCACAATTCCCAATAGTTGTCGCTCATGCTCATCCTTAATCTATGCATCACAGTGTATAACTTCCCATAAGTCGCAGGGCTTAACTTTCGATAAAGTTGTATTTGACATAGGAGAACAAGAAAGAAGCCTAGGTCTTTCATTTGTAGCACTCAGTCGTGTGAAGCCACATTATGGACTTATGCTTTTGAATCCCTTTGAGAAGAGGCTTGATTATAATATCTCTAAATCTGACATGATAGCTTCTAGACATAAATTCCGCAGGAGGTTTGTCTAATCTATTGGTGAAGTTTTTACGTTTTTTTACGTTATTTATAATATTAATTATATATTATTTGAAACAGAAGTGCTGTAAAAATGGATTACATGATGCATAAAACTGGAGTAAAGGACTGTTGACAGAAAATCGATTTTACAGTTGAGAGCTATGGATTTTTGAGTTTTTTCGGTGCATTAAAAGTAAGTCCATTAGTGCTATGGGATACCAGTAAAAATGAGTTTCAGATCTAACGCTCTTACAGTCACAGAAAACGGTCAATTCAACTGTAAATCGAAGTGATCGCAGAGAAACAGAATTTATCATATAAGATAATTGCATTTTCTGTTTAATCAGCAAAAGAACCAGACAAAATCTGGTTTACTTATTGAAAAAAGGCGAACGAATTTTAAACTTTGACTTCATTTTTACGAAAACTGTCGAACCGAAAAATTTCAATGGCATCTATATACTCAGTTTATATACCACTAAAAACTCATCAAGTCCCAACTCTAAACGGTACAATCGAAGTTTTTTGTCCATAGTCCAATGAATCTTAAAATTATTTAATTATAAATGCGCTTTTCGTGTTTATTGATGAAGCTAAACGCGAGCTCAGACTACACCGCTTCACGGCTGACCTAGTTTAATTTGTAACTCCACAAAATTTGGCACAAAATTGATGAAAAACGTTTCTCTTTCACTTTAACTCTTTCATCTTCCATAATCGAGATGAATTCAAGATTTCAAGAATTGAATCATTATTCGTTTTTAGGTGCAAAGGAAAGCAGCACCCTTTGATCATAAATTTTTCGCTGCAAAAAATACATAGCTAGAGAACCTACACACTGATATCAGGCAACACCTGATTATCACCTATTGTTTCGCTGCTGGCTTCTCATTTCAACAAACCATAAACAAAACCAGCATCTGGCCGCAAATAGTTTCCTGGGAAACAGTAGCTGATGTTGGCTCGTATGCCAGAGAAGTTTACATGGCAAGGATTGATACTTTTTATGAACAGCAAGGGCTGATCGGAGGACCAGGCATAATCGTCCAGATAACGAATGCAAATAGGCAAAAAGAATAACTGTGATAAGCTGGGTGAAGGCCACGGGCTCATTGTGATTGAAAGGTATAGGAATGAAGATTATCGACTTGAGATATTATACCACTGGCCCAATAGCCTATTCTCTGCTCAGCGTAGTTCTAGTTTCAACCTTTTTTGCAACTTTTATTGCGTTTTAAGCTATATCTCGATAACTGCATGTTGAATTACAATAATCTTTTTCATGGTTGATCAAAAAGGAACAAAAATTTTTCTAAGACCTTCAAATGACCTCTAAAGGTCAAAATACGAATTTCCGACAAATGACCTTGGATGACCTTGAAATTTTTTTCAGACATTTTGCAAGTCATAAAAAGTTTTTATACGAAGTAGTGACTCGATCGCGCCAGTATCTTCATAGATAATGCGGTGAACGTAAAAATTTGAAGTGAAATTTTTTGTCGGTATCCTGAGTTGTAATCTCCACTTCGTTTCACTACGCTCCGATAACTAGATTTATGAATTTCTGATTAACAAAATCTGACATCAAAGCTATTGCAAAAGTATTGTCACCGAGCATTCACAAGTTTTAGCTTCGGCAAAAAAAGATCACTCTACGATCATAATTTAGATTCATAGTGCATTTACTAAAGATTAATTAGACTCGATTTCAATGTTAAATCTTGTTTCCACCATGAGATATTCATGATTCAGTTCATGAACTTCATTTATAACTCTATTTTGCAAATGTTAATGCTCTAAAACATGACAATAAACTGATTAACAAAGAATAACTGATTATTAATATCAATTTAAAAGTTTAAATTCAAATTAACGCGTCAAAGTAAGTTAGCAATTCGTGCTGGTACTTAAAGTGCTGATAAATACAGAACAATCTTCGTGCTTCAGTAATGAATGAAATTCCCAACTTTTTTACTTTTGTGTACAAAGCTTAAGCAAGAAATTCATTTAGAGCATCGGTCGAGATAAGCTTTTCATGAATATTGTCAACAAATAGAGTCACATTAGAAGCTGTCCTTGATTTGATCAGTTTGGCAGCTAATCTCATATCGAACACTCAATTTCTCATGAAATGTTGCAAATTCAATTGTAAGATCACTCATGATTCATGATTTTAATCTAAGCAATCTTGAGATAAATTAAGCTCCAATCAATATGGATGATGAGCATGTATTAAATGTATTTTATGAAACTGCGTATATTGTTAATCTATTAGTACATTTGTTTCAGTAGTAAATCTAAATCCAAAAATTTCCGCTTTTTAAATGCAAAAGAGGTTCAATTTTCTTTCATATTGATCGTTCAGCTTGGATTCAACATTATCTAGCTCAAAATTTCTGTATAGAGAAGTGAAAAAATAGTTTTGTATTTTTTTTATAATTAGTGATTGTTATTGACATGGCACAAAGTATACTTTTGTCAATTTTTTTATTTACTTTAATTGTGCTTCATTTGACAACAACAACTAAAGCAAATTGGAAACAATGTTTCGATGATTCGTGTCCGATTAAAAATATTAAATTTTCATCTAAATCCAGTTCTCGTGACATTTCAGGTCGTTTAGATACAGTCAAAACTGCTTACCCTTCAAATGGCGATGGAGTCTGGTTTGAGATGAAAGCACCTGCATCTGGCATCCCTGGTCAGACAACAGCGATTGAATACGATGACGATGACGACAAAGTTTTATTTGCTTGTAGTGTTCGTGTATATACAATTTATAAGGATAGTTACAACCTGACCATTACTGATTACAATATCGAGCCAGAATTAAATGGAACTGCAATTTATTTCAATGATAAACTCTACTGTTCCTGGGCTGTAATGATAAACAACTCTACATTTCCATATGAATTGATTGATCCACCTCAATATTACATCTCGGAAAGTGGATATCAAATCTATTACAACTTGACCCAAACTGTACCTATTGCTGCAGCCAACTACGGTCAGTTACCTGAAAGTGTTGAACCATTTGTCGATGGATATCAATACAAAGCTGTTGGATCAGAAAAGTATCTCTTAATTGCTAGAGTAACAAATGATTCGACTGATTTCTTGTTGAAAGTTAATGGAGATACTCCAAGATGGGTTCAAGTGAATCTAAAAAGTGAAATAAGCATAAATATTGAGTGCAATTTCGAGAAAGGAAGCCTTACTATGTCCACAAAGGCTTATGGCATGGAAAGCAATGTATGGTATTGGAATGTTGGGAGAATCGATGGGGATGAATGCCTCTGGTCATTATCTGATGCATTGGAAGTTCGTTCGTTTCCAGCAAAACTCAAGGAAACAACTTATCAATTGCAGATTATTGAAAACAAAAGATTTGTTCATTATGATGAGAAAAATTTCAGAATAATAACACCTACTTCTGCTTCCAGTTCATTAACAATTGCAAAATCATTGTTAATTTTCATGTTATTTTCTGTAATCTTCATGTAATCGAAAGTATTAATACCTTTACCTGAATCTTCAGTATTTACACATTTGTTAAATTCAGTGCGAAAACATGAATTATTAAACA
Organism: Tetranychus urticae; assembly: GCF_039701765.1. Taxonomy (NCBI): domain Eukaryota; kingdom Metazoa; phylum Arthropoda; class Arachnida; order Trombidiformes; family Tetranychidae; genus Tetranychus; species Tetranychus urticae. The sequence continues at coordinate 12,603,307 of NC_142958.1, read as the reverse complement.
AGATTTATAATTGTTTTTATTTAAACCAGTCATTTGCCAATTTGCATGACTATCAATCAAAAAGAATCTAAACATAATTCTCACAATTTATCTGTTTTTTTTTCTTAATGGATTATATTAATATTTATAATATTTATCTGTCCGGGAAAGTATTGTGAGATTTATCCCGATGACTAGATTGATGTATTTCTGGTTAACTCAATCAGACATTTAAGCTTCCCAATCAATATAAAAATATCGCAAATGGTGCTTTATCACGGGTCATTGTTCATAGTTGCTGGATTTTAACAACATGAAATTGTAGTCAATAATAGAGAAAAGTAAAAATATTGACATTTATTGTTGCCATTTGACGCTCATTCACGCTCTTGTTTCTTATTATATTATTAATATCGACAAAGACAAGAACTATGAGTTAATTTATGTTAATGAAATAATCATCGACAGTCCAGTGATTAAAAAGTAGGTTAAATTAAATGTTGATTAGGATGAAATTGAGGAATCAAACCTTGTAAGTGTATCATTTTTATGTCAATTACAATTATTTCCATTTCCTCGCGATGAAGTATTGATACATCTTCAATTAACTTGGCCTTTCTCCCATGTTCTGCGATGACAATAAAATTTTTTCATCGGTTACAAAATTGTACCAAAATGATTTATGAATGAAGCAGAATGTAGTCAGAATTTTTGTCGAGACACAGATACACGAGCTTTTTTGAACAAATGTAAAGATAAAATAAATTATGATGTTATACATTTATGTAAGAAGGATTTACTTGTGTAATTTCATTGTGTAACTTTTGTTTCTACATTTATCGGTAAAAATATTTCGAAAAAATAGAGTAAATTATTTTAACAAAAAAACTTGATTAAGACTTTGAAAAATGACTATTGAATAAAAAGATTTGTAACTGAGGATTCATCGGTGTACTGAGAATAGTGTCGATTGAAAAAATAATCACAGATAGTTGAAGTATAAAATTTGATTTTGACTATAGAGCTTTGACTTATTAACCAATCAATCCTTTGCCACCAGCGACACCCTTCTTAACACCAGCAACACCAGCAGCACCAGCGGCCTTCTTAAATCCTGCAGCACCAGCAACTCCAGCTTTTCCTCCTGCCTTTGCAGCTGCTCCAGCGGCGAATCCTTTCTTGCCTCCTTTAGCACCCTTCTTGAATCCAGCGGCACCAGCGGCACCAGCAAATCCTCCTTTAGCACCCTTACCGCCCATAGCTCCACCAGCAGCACCATAACCAGCAGCTTTACCGAATTTGAATCCTTGGCTCATTCCGAACTTCTTGACAACTCCCATTTTCTTGTTGAATCCAGCGCCACCGGCCTTTGCGAATCCTCCTTTCTTTCCGAATTTCTTACCGAAAGCTCCAGCAGCGAATCCTTTCTTTACTGCAGCACCTTTTTTGCCTGTCAAGTGGATAATCAGTTATTCAATGAGTTTAGTTGACTTGAGCAAATGCTTGCAGTTTAATGAACTGAAATACCATAGACTCATTTACTTGGTAGATTGTTCAATTAAAACATTTAAGTTTATTGTCTTACCTCCAGCGGCTCCAGCGGCTCCAAATGCGGCACCACCTTTAGCTCCTTTAGCTCCTGCTTTGAATCCAGCTTTGCCTATGAGAGTAAATATTTCAAGTTTAATATTTTTGTTGATTATTGTCTTGTTTTTGTTTTAATTTTCAACACTTACCTGCTTTACCTCCTTTGAACCCTGCTGCTGCTGCACCTTTCTTTCCAGCTTTGTGGGCTACCACTGCGGCTCCTCCTTTACCACCCACAGCTGTTTCGGCTTCTTCTAGATCTGAACCAATCTCTCTTTTGTTTCGACTTTCGATTGGAGATTCATCAGGTTCGAAGTTTTCCTCAGCATCATCTAATTCACTTTGGTCGGAATCTTCAGACTGACATTTTGCAACTTGTACAAACATCATTGAGAATAGAGCAAGTAAAAGGACCTAAAGTCAAATGGAAATAAACAATTTAGCTCAATATCATACAAAACTTACTAATAGTTAGTGAAATTTCGCACTTACCAATCGCATGTTCATTTTGATGGAGTTTTTGTTGAGTCTTTTAGGAACAAAAATTTGAAAAAATCGCAACTGTTAAGAAGGCACGAGATAAAGTCAAAAAGCTTTGGTTTGGAGCTGTAGTTGTTGTTTTTACTTTACTTGTTAGATGGTTGAAACTGAACTGATACTTTTCTCTTGGTTTCAATTATTATTTATACTTATTCACCAATAATCAGGATCACATTGGAACATTATCAATGGAATGGTTTCCCGTTGGAAATGACCTTAACAGGAGATAATCTTTGAAGCAGATATCGTTCACGGGATAACCCGTTTTAACATAACTTTTAACAATATTGGTTTAACGAGGTTGAAAAAAATGGAGGAGGAGGAAGTATGCTTTTTTGGGTTCAAATCAACCTTTCATAGATATTTGTTGATTTTGATGAATGATCTTGAAATAAGTTCCAATGCACTTACGAGCTGTTCAAATGGGTAGGTTAAAATTTGTGGCTTTATATAGAAATAGACGTCGGATTGCGGCCATTTTAATTTTATATTAATTAGCTTTATCAGGAATTTGAAGGCTTCTAAAAGACAGGACATTCAGAAGCGACACGAAAACGCTTACCGAGCTCGAAAAGGCAGTTTAAAATGGGGTTATAACATTTCAATGTAAACTTGTAAATTGTCTGACAGTGGTAATTGTAATCATTAATTGCTCACAAAAATCTATTTATATGCAAATTTTCTGATCAATAAACAAATCCGTTCTAAAGATATAGCCGTTCACTTTTTGACCTACCCGTTTGAACACCTTGAATTTACCATCTTTCCCTTGCATCAAGTACAATCAAAGTTAAAGCACTGCTAAATACAGAACAATCGTCGTGCTTCAGTAATGAATCAATTTTGCCAATACTTTTATACAAAGTTAGGCAAGAAATATAAGCACGAAATTCATTTAGAGCATTGGTCGAGATAAGCTTTTCATGAATATTGTCAACAAATAGAGTCACATTAGAAGCTGTCCTTGATTTGATCAGTTTGGTAGCTAATCTCATATCGAACACTTAATTTCTCATGTTGCAAATTCAATTGTTAGATCACTCATGATTCATGATATTTATCTAAGCAATCTTGAGATAAATTAAGCTTCAACCAAGATGGATGATGAGTATGTATTAAATGTATTTTATGAAACTGCGTATATTGTTAATCTAGTACATTTATTTCAGAGGTGAATCTAAATCCAAAATATTCGCTTTTATGAAAACCAAATTCAATTTTCTTTCATATTGAAGATCCAACTTGAATTCAACGTTATCTAGCTCAAAATTTCTGTATAGAGAAGTGAAAACATAGTTTATAATTAGTGATTGGTATTGACATGGCCCAAAGTATATTTTTGTCAATTGTTTTATCCACTTTAATTGTGCTTCACTTGGCAACAACAACTAAAGCATATTGGCAAAAATGTTTCGATGATTCGTGTCCGGTTAAATACATTAAATTTTCATCTAAATCCAGTTCTCGCGACATTTCAGGTGGTTTAGATAGAGACAAAACTACTTACTCTTCAAATGACGATGGAGTCAGGTTCGAGATGCAAGCTCCTGCATCTGGCATCCCTGGTCAGACAATAGAGATTGAATGGGATGACGACAACGTTTTATTTACTTGTAGTGTTCGTGTTGTTACAATTTATAAGGACAATTACACTATTCAGACTATTACTGATTACAATATCGCACCAGAAATAAATGGAACTGCAATTTATTTCAATGATAAACTCTACTGTTCCTGGGCTATAATGATAAACAACTCTACATTTCCTTATGAGTTGATTGATCCACCTCAGTATTACTTATCGGAAAGCGGATATCAAATCTATTACAACTTGACCCAAACTGTACCTATTGCTGCAGCCAACTACAGTCAGCTACCTGCAAGTGTTGAACCATTTGTCGATGGCTATGAATACAAAGCTGTGGGATCAGAAAAGTATCTGTTGATTGCTAGAGTAGCAAATGAGACAACTGATTTCTTGTTAAAAGTTAATGGAGAAACTCCTAAATTGGTTGAAGTGAATCTAATAAAAAGTGACATAAGCATAAATATTGAGTGCAATTTTGAGGAAAGAACCTTTACTATGTCCACAAAGTTCTATGACACAGAAAGCGTAGTATGGTTTCTGCAGCCTGGAAGAATCGATGGAGATGAATGCCTTTGGTCATTATCTGACTCATTGAAAGTTCGTTCGTTTCCAGCAAAACTCAAGGAAACGACTTATGAATTACAGATCATTGAAAATAAAAGATTTGTTTATTTTGATGAAAACTATTTCAGACTAATAGCACCTTCTTCTGCTTCCAGTTCATTCACAATCGCCAAATCATTGTTAATTGTCACGTTAATTTTGGTAATCTTCATGTAATCGAAAGTATTAATATCTTACTTGAATCTTCAGTATTTACACTTTTTTTTAAAACTAGAAAAGCATTAAACAAGATACATAATTGTTTTTATTATATTTAAACCAATCGCCTTCCAAATTCACTAATGAATCACTATTAATCAAAATGAATCAAAACTCAATTCTCTCAATATATTTTTTCTTAATGGATTATGTTTATCTGTTTTACAAAATGTGCGATTTAATCCGGTGACTAGATTTATGTATTATATTTCTGATTGACATAATCAGACAATAAAGCTTCCCAATCAATATAAAATATCGCAAATAGTGAAACAACGGCTCATCATTCATTGCTGCTAGGTTTTAACGCGAACATGAAACTCAATTCAATAACGGAAAATCAAAAGTATAAATACGTACGCAGATACGTTCAGAGATAGCTGATGTTATTGGATTTGAAAGAAGATTATGTTGACAGAAATAGAATGCCATTTACAATGACTTTCATCCATGAAATACATCGAATTGGTTCTGTTGTTGCAAATAATCTACTCAGGAGAGCATAAAGTGATACAAAAATCGGCAATTACAATATACCCAAAGATACTCTGGTTATCTTCAATTTCTGGTCAGTTAATCGTGATCCTAAACTGTGGCCTAATCCAGATAAATTTGATCCAACTCGTTTCCTTACTGAAGATGACAGTAAAGTAGTGAAACCACCTCATCTAATACCTTTCAGTGCTGGTAAAAGGAACTGTCCAGGTGAAAGTTTAGCCAATGTTGAACTGTTTTTGTATTTAGTTTGTATGTTACAAAAATATCGTGTCAAAGTTAAACCAGGAACTAAAGTTCAACTGAAGCCATGTTTGGTTTATCAAGGCTCCATCTCACCTACCAACTTTAACATTTACATTAGCATTAACTGTTCGTGAGTTATGACTCCAAACAACCGTAAAATGAAAGGTGCTCTATCCATTATATCGAACTTTTCACTCATCTTGGTCTCAATCAAGTTGATCAAATAAATGCTAGCATAAACTGATGACCATTAACATTTGCGGGATACAAACATCTTTAAGTTTCACGAAAGACTCATCTCTGTAAAAACGGAGTGCAATTTCAAGTTACATTACCTTTCACTGCATTCCAGTCCATAGAGTGAAATGTTGATAATCTTTTATCCACAAAACCATCTGGTTGTTCCATGAATATTTGCTGACCAATCAAATATGCTATTGTTATGAATTATATTTGATTTGTACCCCTTAGCAAACAACCGGTAACCAACTGTCTCTAAACAATATAAAGAGTCATCTAGTGGATTAGAATCTGATTAAAAACCTGAGAATTCAAAACTATTAATAAATTCTCAACATTCATCTGTTTAGCCAAAATGTTTCGAGATTGAATCCTTTGACTAGATTTATGAGTTTCTGATTAACAAAAACAGACATTGAAGCTTATGCAAATGATTTGTCAGTCGAGTATTCACAGTTTTTAGCTTCGAAATAAAAAGATCACTCTACGATCAATCATCTACCTCAATATTACATCTTGTGGATAACAAATCTATTACAACTTGAGCCAAATTTCATTTATAACTCTATTTTGCCAGTGTTAATGGTTTGCAATATGACAATTAACTGATTAATAAAGAAGTATAAATTTAGAAATTCAAATTTAAATTAACACGTCGAAGTAAGTTAGAAATTCGTGTTGGTACTTAAATTACTGATAAATACAGAATAATTTTCGTGCTTCAGCAATCAATAAATTTTCTCAATATTTTTGTAGAAAGCTTAGGCAAGAAATATAAGCACGAAATTCATTTAGAGCATTGGTCGGGATAAGCTTTTCATGAATATTGTCAACAAATAGAGTCACATTAGAAGCTGTCCTTGATTTGATCAGTTTGGTAGCTAATCTCATATCGAACACTCAATTTCTCATTAGAAATGTTGCAAATTCAATAGTAAGATCACTCATGAATCATGATATTCATCTAAGCAATCTTGAGATAAATGAGCTTCAATCAATCTGGATGATGAGTATGTATCAAATGTATTTTATGAAACTGCGTATATTGTTAATCTTGTACATTTATTTTAGAGGTGAATCTACATCCAAAATTTTCGCTTTTTATCAATAAATGAAAATCAAGTTCAATTTTCTTTTATATTTATGATTCACCTCGGATTCAACATTATCTAACTCTCAATTTCTGTATAGAGAAGTGAAGAAATAGTTTTGTCTTATTTTTATAATTAGTGGTTGGTCTTGACATGGTACAGAGTATACTTTTGTCAATTGTTTTATCCACTTTAATTGTGCTTCATTTGACAACGACAGCTAAAGCACATTGGAAACAATGTTTCGATGATTCGTGTCCGATAAAAAACATTGAATTTTCAACTAGAACCAGTTCTCGCGACATTTCAGGCAAGTTAGATGGTGCCTCAACTAGTTACTCTTTAAATGATGATGGAGTCAAGTTTGAGACGAAAGAGCCCGCATCTGGCATCCCTGGTCACACAACAGAGGTTGCTTGGGATAAGGACATCGTTTTATTTACTTGTGGTGTTCGTATATTTACAATTTATGGGGACAATTACAATCTGACCATTACTGATTACAATATCGAGCCAGAGATAAATGGAACTGCAATTTATTTCGATGATAAACTTTACTTTGCCTGGGCTTTAAAGATAAACAACTCTACATTCCCTTATGAATTGATTGATCCACCTCAATATTACATCTCGAAACGTGGATACCACATCTATTACAACTTGACCCAAACTGTACCTATTGCTGCAGCAGACTACAGTCAGCTACCAAAAAGTGTTGAACCATTTGTCGATGGATATCAATACAAAGCCCTTGGGGCAGAAAAGTATCTGTTAATTGCTAGAGTAACAAATGATTCAACTGACTTCTTGTTGAAAGTTAATGGAGAAACTCCAAGACTGGTTGAAGTGAATCTAAAAAGTGACATAAGCATAAATATTGAGTGCAATTTCGAGGAAGGAACCTTTACTATGTCCACAAAGGCTTACGGCATGGAAAGCAGAGTATGGTATCTGAATTTTGGGAGAATTGATGGAGATGAATGCCGATGGTCATTATCTGATGCATTGGAAGTTGATTCGTTTCCAGCAAAACTCAAGGAAACAATCTATGAATTGCAGATCATTGAAAACAAAAGATTTGTTTATTTTGATGAAAAAAATTTCAGAATAATAACACCTACTTCTGCTTCCAGTTCATTAATTATCGCCAAATCATTGTTAGTTTTCTCGTTAATTTCTGTAATCTTCATGTAATCGAAAGTATTAATACCTTGACTTGAATCTTCGGTATCTACAAATTTGTTAAATATACATGTAAATAAATCAATGTAAAATATCGCAAATGGTGAAATCAGCCGCTCATCATTCTTACAAGTTAGTTGTTAGGTTTTAACGCGAAAATGAAATTAAAGTCAATTAAAAAGAAAAATCAAAAATATTGACATTTTCTTGTTGACATTTGGCGCTCATTCATGCTCATGTTTCTCATCATATTTTCAATCCAACAATTCATGTAACAACAAAAACTATGAGTTAATTTAAGATAATGAAATAATCATCGAAAGTCCAGTGGTTAGAGAGTAGGTCAAATTAAATGTTGATTAGAATGAAATCGAGGATTCAAACCTGGTTAGTGTATCATTTTTATGTCAAATAGTTTGCCGTATTGACGCGTATCGTAGCACGGTGCTTTAAAATGAGCGTGCTACTGTTAAAGGCCCAATTTTGTGACAATAGAGGCGCCTCTGGATAGTTTTATTATTTTCAATTTTGGGTGTGAGTCGCAGTGGCTACACTGTTCTCTAATGTGCGAACTACAAATGTGTATCTTATTTTACATATTCATATTACAAGCCACGCTTGTTTACAATATTTCATTAAGAGGGGAAAGACAGAAGAGAAGAGAGAAGAGAGGAGAGAGGAGAGGAGAAACCAAATGGACCAGAGAGAGACTCGATCCCGGAGTTCCTTGGTGATAGGTTAGGTTTTAACGTGAACATGAAATTCAAGTCAATAACAAAGAAAAATCAAAATATTGACATTTTCTTGCTGGTATTTGGCGTCTATTCATGCTCATATTTCACTTCACATTTTCAATAACAACAAAAAGTGTGAGTTAATTTATGATAATGAAATAATCATCGACAGTACAGTGGTTAGAGAGTAGGTCAAATTAAATGTTATTAATTATTAGGTTAATAATTAGGTTAAGATTGAGGATTCAAACCTGGTTAAGGTATCAATTTTTTATGCCGATTACAACTATTTGCATTTCCTTGAGATAAATTGCATCTTCAATTCGCTTTGCCTGGTATTTGAAACAGAAAAGCCTAATCGTACAAAATCTTTGTACGAATAGGCTTCGAGACGATTCCTGAAAATGGAATTACAACGCCATCTCTTGTTTTGTTTAAAAATAAGCTTAATTGCTAAACTAAATTATGTTAATACAAAATGTCTGAGAAAGTTGAATTTACTGATGGTAAATCATTCGTATCTTATAAATCTTTATGTGATTTTGTTACAATTTATGAAAGAAGTCATTTCACACAATTGTATAAGCGTTCAAGCGTAAATTCAAAGGACGAATCGTTACTTTACCGTTATCCGTTATACAATTGCAAAGCCGGAGACAAAGATTACAAATCAGAGTTAAGAGGGCAACGAGAAGCCAGGTACTATACAATTTGTAACATATTGAAGAAATGCAAAAAGGTTCAAAACTGATGAAGGGATTTTATTTATCATATCTATGATTTAGACCATTCCAAAAGGGCTGTCCATTTCAAGACGTAATAAGAGAAGACAAGATCAGGCGGTTATTGGTCGTTAGTAAAATTTAATTAGCTAGACACTTGTTTATTTGCTGGACATCCAGAAATATATCGAAGGTTACTTAGACAAAGATGCCCAAATAAAGAGCAAAAGAAGTTAATTATGGACGTTAAATGTGTTAAGGCAACAATAAAGCACGGGTAGCTAAATTTCAGGAAGATCATAATAAGTGTACAACTGGAAAAGACATTCAGAATGTTTCCAGAAATCATGCCATGTGTTTTAACAACTTAACTTATTACAATTTTAATTTCGTTTCACAGACCATTGGCAACAGCAGAGCATGGCAACAACCACGTTCGCGTAATTATTTGAATGAGCTTGATTGTAAAACCAGCATGTCAGTGTTGAAAGAAATCTCTGAGCAGCTTGATGCACAAGAACCTGTGAATTCATTTTTAGAATGTTCGTGGGTGTAGATTCAAGGACTGAGACCTCTACATATGCTTATAATGGTTATTAGATGTGATATTTATTATGCAATGTAATTGTTGGCTACAAGCTAGTTTGAGAGGACTCCAGGGTTTAAAAATAGTCTGATTCAATAGAAAAGCTCGGGTAATTCACAAAAAACGATTGCTAATAAATAATCTTTATTAATGAGATCAATTGAAATTTAATAATTCTTTTGTATTTCATATTATTTCTTGTTAAGGTGCTGCATTCATATCTTCACCTGCTTTTCGTCGATCATTGCAAGTCTTCACATGACGAATAATGTCTCGTCGTCCAAGATTCTTATGGGGACAATATGGACAGTAATGGGTTTTACTTCCTCAATTCAGCTGTTTGTTTCATAATTTCTTCCTCAGTTAGGATGTTTACATCACGAGGTTGCATTTGTACTTCTTCATCTTCATCCCAATTAGTAACTTTTGATTCCTCAGTGTACCATGAAGTAGTAACAGCTCTCATTGTTTTACCTTCAATTTCTGCATGATGAAGGGTCTTTAAAGGTTCTTCTAGTATATTTATACTGTAGATAAAAAACTCCAAACTCATCAAACTCATCCGACTAAGCTAAAAAAAATCAACTTCGACTCACAAGAGCCAGAGTCGACTGCTTGGCTGACTCGATCGGCTTACTTCGGAGTCTAGTAATAGTTATACTATTTGGTCAAAAAGTGAGCTCACTTGATTGTGAACTACTGTAATTTACTGTCACCGTAAGTAAAAATTTGCTCATTTTATTTTTTTGAACGTTAGATGTCTGCACTCAAAAAGGCAAAATATACGAAGTTTGAGTGTATTATATAAATGCAACAAAAAGTCCAAACTGATAATGGATTTTATTTATCACATCTTTGATTTAGAACATTCCACAGAGGCTGTCCGTTGAGTATTAAATGTGTAAAGCAACAATAAATTATAGCTAAATTTCAAGAAGATTATATTAAGTTTATAAATGAGAAAGACGTTCAAAATTTTCTGAATGTCCAAATCGACCGATCCAAATCTGATAGATTTGGGAAATTCGATTTGAAAAATGAAAAGTTATTCAAACGCGAGTATTTTTGTTACTTAAAATGGTAAGTAAGTAATAAGTTGGACCAAACTTTTGGAAAATCCATTTCAATTTTGAAATTTTCATAATCGATTTTAAATGTTCCGAATGCGTTTTTCGATAAACAGAGATTTAGCCCATAATTCAATGCAATTTAAGCTATTCATCTTGAAAAATATTTCAATTTCTTCAAATTAATAATATGAAACTTGCTCAGCAAACTTTTGAAATAGAGTGTACATGTAATGTGTTTTACATCTCAACATTTTAACTTAACACTTTTAATTTGGTTATGAATCATTCGTAAATGGCAATAACCGCGTTCGAACAATTTTAATGAGCTTGATTGTAAAACCAGAATGTCAGTGTTGAAAGAAATCTCTGAAAAGCTTAATGATGCATTGGCAGGAAAAAGACGATCAAAAACATGTGAATGCTATCTTACGAATTGTTAAAATGTTTGTATTAATGAATGTACATGCAAGAACTGAAACCTCTACATATGTTTATAATGGTTATTAAATGTTATGTAGTAATTGTTGTCTACAAGCTGGCTTGAGAGGACTTCAGGGTTTAAATAGTCTGATTCAAGTGGAAAAGCTTGGAATAATTCACATTAAACGATTGCTGATAAATGAGCGGATCAATGGCAAGCAACACTGAGAATATTTGAATAGATTGACCTTTGAATGGCTGAAAATTGAAGGACTGACCATTGAGGAAACATAATTTTTAAGTCAACACAATTAATACAATATAATACATTATTCCGTGCAATCGCACTTGAAACCACTTGTAATTATTAATAATATTATTATTATTTATCTCATTTATCCAGACGATTAAATCAAACACATATTGTGTACTCACGAATTGTTTTCACTCAGTATTACCTAATTTATTATCATAATCATTAGATCACTTGATATGTTCATAAATGCTGATTGAAGCTCCAGCTAAAGTCTGTTAGATAAAGTTAAAGACGATCTTACAGTGGAGATCTTGTTCGAACTGTGTCCCTTAGTTGCCATAACTGAGATCATTTGCAGGGTCGAAATTTTAAGAATCAATTTTCGCAATTTTCTAGACGTAATCTTGCTGATTCTAGTTAATTATTTCATTTAATTTAATATCATTAAAAGGTTACACTTTTTTGATAACGAAATTTGACTTAATTTCGTGAATTAATTATGCTTAGTAAGGCCGAACGCGATGCCTCTCGAAAAGAGTTATTTCATTTTATTGTAATTCTGGTACATTTAACTGTAAATTGATAAGAAATAGATTCCAAATAAAAATGGAATCAACTTTGATTGTTGAATACGAATGGCTAAATAAGCAATAAAGGGGATTTATTATTTTGATAGAAGTCATTCATTCAAAAACAGGTTCAATGTTGATAACCATCATGTTGCTACATTGTATTATCATTGGATTCCTTCCAGTATTTCACCAATTTTGCTCGTGTTGATAAAACCCTGGTAAAAGTCCTGATGGGCAGTACATAGTTGTTGTCTTGATTGATTATTAATACAAACAAAGCTGTTTATTGTACTTAAAGGAGGCGTTTAATGGTTATCTTCGTCCGATAACTCGGATTGACAAGATTCAAGTTGATAAAAAATGTTCTTAATATAAAGCTCATTTCTGGTAAACATTTTATTTTAGTTTTACTGTTTCCAGTTGAAAAAAGATGTTTTTAATTAGTAATTTGCTGTCATCTCAGCCTCTAGTTAACAGTTTGATTGGGCTTGCCCTCTTCTGGCTGGTAAAGTATTTATTTAATACAATACAAAGGATTCGTTCATTACCAGCTGGTCCTTGGGGTCTTCCTATTGTTGGCTATTTACCCTTCATTAAAGATGATATCTATCTTGTGTTTGACCAATTATCTAAAAAGTATGGACCAGTTTATAGTTTGAAATTGGGTTCTTTCGATGTGGTCTTGGTTTGTGATTGGCCTCACATGAAAGATGCTATTGCCAATGATGCCTTACTTGCTCGACAACATGAAGTATTTTTCCCTGGTGTGGTTGAGGGACGTTCATTTGCTGAAATGTCAGGCGACCCTTGGCGCGAACATAGACGTTTATCACTCCATATTTTACGAGATGTTGGTCTTGGAAAGAGCACAATTGAAACATTGGTCAAAGAAGAGGTTGACCAGTTTCTTTCAGCCTTGGAAAATAATGGTAAACCTGCCGATTTTGAAAAATGTATTTCTCACTCTGTTGCAAATAACGTCTCAATTTTATTGTTTGGCCATAAATATGAACGTGATGATCCTACTGCTATCGCAATTTCATCAGCAAATACCGAGGTCGGACGTAGTTTTAGCTTCGCCGGTGTAGTGGCTTTTCTACCATGGTTGGCTGAGCTTGTGTTTAAATTTGAATTGTTTAATGTGACCAGATTGAAAAAGTGCTTTCAAATCGTCGATACACATATTCAAGATGAAATTGTTAAACATCAGGAAAAAAATTCTCAAGAAGTTGTAGATTACATTGATGGTTATCTTGTTGAGAAGAAAAACAGAGAAAAGCAAAACAAAGTGGACGATAATTTCACCATTAATATATTGAAACGAAATGCTGGTGCATTTTATGGAGCTGGAACTGAGACTGTATCAAGTACAATGGCATGGGTAATGGTATATCTAGTCAAATATCCAGAGTACCAAGATAAAATACGTTCAGAGATAGCTGATGTTATTGGGTTTGAAAGAAAACCGGATTATGTTGACAGAAATAGAATGCCATTTACAATGGCTTTCATCCATGAAATACATCGAATCGGTTCTGTTGTTGCAAACAATCTATTGAGAAGAGCATCAAGTGATACCAAAATCGGAAATTACAATATACCCAAAGATACTCTGGTCATCTTCAATTTCTGGTCAGTTAATCGTGATCCTAAACTGTGGCCTAATCCAGATGAATTTGATCCAACTCGTTTCCTTACTGAAGATGGAATTAAAGTAGTGAAACCACCTCATCTTATACCTTTCAGTGCTGGTAAAAGGAACTGTCCAGGTGAAAGTTTAGCCAATGTTGAACTGTTTTTGTATTTAGTTTGTATGTTACAAAAATATCATGTCAAAGTTAAACCAGGAACTAAAATTTCGACTGAAGCCATGTTTGGTTTATCAAGACGTCCATCTCACCTACCAACTTTCATCTTTGAGAAAATTTCCAATTCCAACTAAACTTGCATGTTTCTTATGTTAATATTTGTGTATCAAAATGATTTTTAATCTGATGAACTGACAGAATGTGAATTTACCATTTGTTTAAATAATCATAAACTTTCAGCGCAAAATTAAATAGATATTTTTTGACTGTAAAATACCCTCATTTCATTTGGGATAAACACTAGTGTCAGTATCAATAAATGATTTAATTTCAAGTGAACTTAAGAGTCTGATAGCACACATTTTAATATTTGATATATTATTAATAATTTAATTCATAAGATAGATGATGGACTTAGGACTAAAGCCGTGAAATGCACAAAATTGAAGGAATGAGAAATAGCCAATTAAGACAATTTCAAGTCATTTGATCAGTGAAATATTGAAACGTATTTGCAACTATGCTTTTTGAAAATTATTTTATTTTATCAGATTATTTGATAATGCATATCGGAAAATACATGAAGAGTCGTAATTGAAATAATTTCAAGCCATGTTTTGAATGCAATTGCACTTAAATATTTTTGGTTTTTTTGTTTTATACACTTGAATATTTTGATGAAATCACAGGGTTACTGATCGAAACAATATTTTTGCTATTATTTCCCATTCTTCTGGTGATTTGGTTACTTTTAATTTTAATAACTTTTTTATCCATTTGGGTCGTTTGTATTGTTTGTTTGATGAAAAGCAATTGAGTTTTTATTTTTAGTTCATTGACTGTTTCAAGGATCATGATCAATAATCTTACCTGTTGAATATGATATTGGTATGGGTTAATACAAACGGTTTAAAATCTTAATATCTTTTCGAAGCTGCTATGGCCTATCTGACTATCGATTAATGTTAGTTGATTACATTGACTGAACGTTTGATAAGTCAATTTACTCTTTATTTATGTAAATATAATAAGTATTATGCCAAATATTGACACTAAAAGTTGTGGTTTCATTGATAATAAAAAATGTATAATTATTATTAAAATATTAGAAAAATTTATTGATCACAGAAAACTTTTTATACAATTTTTTTACAGTTTCACTATAAACTTGGTTTTGGCTGGTATTGGTTCAAATTTGGTTCATGACATTCAGAGGTAGGAAACAATCCTAAGAGTTGTTGCGGCACAATTTAATTTGACTGCGGATCAAAATCAAAATGATCATTTTTTAGAAGACATAATTGACATTGAATGAAAAATGTAGATTTTTGAGAAAAGTGAAAGTGGATTGGCAAATGAAGGCTCAACAGGAAACAGGAAATTGGATTAAGACTGGATATGCAAAAATTTGCATAATTTGATATTGTCTGAGGCAAGTTAAGGCTAAATATTGGCAAATGTTTAAAGTAGTCTGTCTGTGGCTATCTTCAGGTTTATGGCGAAACATTTTTTAGCAAATTTCAACAAAAAATGAGAATATCTATAAAATTAAGAAATGCAGGTATGTTTACCCTGTTAATAAAAACATGTATCTCTACTCGACTTGTCTGGTTAGTAAACACCTAAATAATTAAGTTACAATTTTGTTTGCTTATCGACCGAGCCCGAAACCAGCTCCACCACCGATTCCTTTGACTCCTGCGGCTCCAGCGGCTCCAGCAGCCTTCTTGAATCCACCAGCGCCAGCAGCACCGGCTTTACCACCAGCTGCACCTGCTGCTCCAGAGGCGAATCCCTTTTTACCACCAGTAGCTCCACTCTTGAATCCAGAGGCTCCAGCAGCACCAGCGAAACCACCTTTAGCTGCTTTTCCTCCAACAGCACCACCGGCAGCACCATGAGCAGCAGATTTGCCGAATTTGAAACCTTGGCTCATTCCGAACTTCTTGACTACACCGATCTTCTTGTTGTAACCAGCTCCTCCAGCCTTAGAGAAACCTCCCTTGGAACCAAACTTTTTACCGAAAGCACCAGAAGCGAAACCACCCTTAGAAGCAGCACCCTTTGATCCACCAACAGCTCCTTTAGCGCCATAAGCTGCACCTCCCTTTGCTCCTTTTGCACCAGCGGCATAACCAGCTTTTCCAGCCTTTGCACCTTTAAAACCGGCAGCTGCCCCACCAGCTGCTCCTCCTTTATAAGCACCGAGTCCTGCACCAGCTCCACCAGCGATTCCTGATTCGGCACCTTCTAAATCAGCTGATACATCTCGTCTTTCTCTTTCCAAAGCTACGTCTTCTTCGCCATCGAAAGTTTCCTCAGCATCGAATTCCTCTTCGGCACGGACAAATTGAACACAAAGGATAAGAGTTGAGGCAAAAAGAGCGAATAACTGAAACCAGAAAAAAATTGAAAAGTAAATTTAGTGAAAAAAATTAAAAATCTCATGTTAGTTAAACAATAATAGTTGTACGATATTTACCAATTGCTTGTTCATGTTGATTATTTGTGGTTTAATAAAAGTTTTCACTAAAATGTAGAAAAGTTAAAGTTGTTAAAAATAAAGAGTTTTTTGTTGATTTGAATAGTTTGTTTGATTTGTTACTATCTCAATGAGCTTCCAAACTCAACTTGTATTGTTGTAACTTTTTCCGAGCATTTTTATACTCAACTTTGGGAAGCGGGAAGAAAATGAGACAACTAAAGGTGAGTATATCCCATTAACCTTGTAATATGTTTTTCTTGATTCGAGTGATTAAGAAAATGAACCAATTATTAGCCTGGTTTGTTTTAGTGATAGTTTTGTCTTCCCTTGGATTTACTCGATAAGACAGATCTCGAGTAGGGTTAAATTTAGTTACAATTGCTGCTCATTGCATGATCAAGGAGCCATATCTCCGTTTTACTTTGTGTATGCAAAGATTTACTGGTTCTTGCTCATTTTCACTGGGAATTCCGTTCATGAGGTTTACTCAGGTTTTAACCAAATAAAATCACAGAGCTTGAAAATTTGACAAGTCAATCGTGAAAAATGTACACAGATTGCTGCAGTCAGAGGGAAATACAGAAAGTTAGTTACTGTGATAATTTTTGTTCTCGGGTGAAATGAATAGGGATAAAGGATTAACGTGAAAAAAGTTTATTTATAATCAATAGAGATTATGGGTTTGAAATCGAATTCGATCGATTGTTATTTTATATGTTATACAACTTTATACAATTATCGAAATACTTGATCAGCTGTAAATTTTAATGCAAAAAACTGAGATTGGAGGAATGGATGTGGATTCAAAATTCTGCAGAATTACTCTTTGGTTTTACGGTGAAATCTTTTTTCTTTTGGATCAAAACCTTGTTCTTTCGAACCAAACAAGGCCCATTCTGGTGTTTCAAGAGCATAGTCGAGAGCATCAAACTCTTCTTTTCCATCACTATCATAATAACGTTTAACAAGGGTGATGAATTTATCGAAATCAATCCATGTATGCCATTTTCCGTTTATTTTGAATTTTTTCTGAGCGATCAGGACACAATTTGAATGTTCATGTTCGGAAACTATTTCCCAATCATGGTCAATTTCAGCCGCCAATGCTTGACTAAATTTAACAACTTCTTCATGCCAAGGAACATTATCCATAGTTATTTTTCCAGCTTTACTAGTTCCACAAAAGGTTACACCTTTGATTTCAATGAAATCTGGATTACCTTTGATGACAAGGTCGGCATAGTTTTCAATCTCATCTGTATTCCAAGATTTAACCAATGTTAATCTGTACACGGTTCGAATTTTTTTGTGGTATAAAGCCTCAAGACTGAATATGAAACGATCCCAAGAATTTTTGAAAAGTGGCCTGTCGATTCTTTTCAAAGCTTCGGGAGTTGAGGCGTCTACAGAGACATAAAGCTGTGTAATGGGCGTCAAGTTTCGTATTTCTTCAGGAAATTGTGCGTTGGTGACTAGGAAAGTTGATATGCCCTTATAATGGAGTAATTTAAGTAATTCATTAATTTTAGGATACATTATTGGTTCACCAACAAGGGATAAGGCACAGTGTCTCACTTTGAAACCTTCTTCAATTCTTTCAGGTAACACACCAGGTACACCTTTGAACTCGTTAATCATTTTTACATGATTTTTTATAATCTCCTCGACAATAAAATCTGGTTCATTCATTTGCCATTTCCATTCAGTTCCAACAGGATTTGTGTGATGACGCCAACAGAAGACACATTTATTGGCACAAGCAAGACTAGGAGTTGTTTCCATGCATCGATGGCTCTCAATACCGTAGAAGGTGTGTTTATAGCATCCTCCTCTACCTCGAAGCATTGATTTGGTCCAACGACACATTTTGACAGCAGAATGTGATCCAACCAATTTATATCCTTGTTTGGTGAGATTTTTTCTGATGATTTCATTTGTCATTTCTTTAACATCACCATTAGAAACTTTGTTTTTCTCGGGTAAAGCAACTAGATCTTCAATGTCCCCAATATCATTTCGATTATTATGCTCGTCCTCTTCAGAGTCGTCTTCCTCTTCTGAGCTTTCATGTTGGTCTGAAAATTCATCTGTAGCAAATAATACTTCTTCATCGATTTGATCGATCCAATTTGCTTTAGCTTTACTTGACTGAAGTAAAAGGTCAATATTGGCAAGTACACGGCTATACCATGATTCTGCTACTTTAAAAACGTCGTTCCCACTGTCTTCATCAAAAAGCTGAGTATCGAAAATTTTTACAGCTCCACTTTTGATAAATAATTCGTCAAAGTCGTTAGCTGCTTTACAAAATAAATCTTTGTAAACAGAATTTCCTAAGCCGAAGATTGCGAACGTGATTTTCTGCATCTCTTCATCATAATAACCAGCTTTTACTTTTGAAAAAAAATCAGCAGCTGAAGTAGGAGGATTACCATCGTCGTGGGTAGAGACAAAGAAGACAAGAGATATTGCACGAGAACCAGAAACTCCATGCTCTTTCAAGCAATTTTTCAGATCAAAATTAGCTACATCAACTAGTATTGGCTTGATTTTATCAGAACAGCTAAGATCTCTAATTTTCTCATACATTAAGCAAGCTAATTTTCTTGATGTACCTGTCTGTGTGGCATAAAGAATAATAATCACATAAGGTTGGTATTGATAGCCACTAGGAACATTTACAGCTGAGCAACATTTGTTCTCGGTAGCATCATCTTCGCGGCCACAAGCATTTTGGCAGCATCCAGATTGTCTCTCAGCATCATTTGCAGCTTTGTCTTCAAGTTCTTTAATTTGCTTCTTATTCCGGTATATGTAAGCCACAGCAAACGTTGATATTATCACAGGTACAAAAAATCTATGTGTTAAAATGCCACTTAATCCTGGAAGGTTAAAAAATCTCTCCATGTCAGGGTGACTGATTTGTTAAAATTTAAAGGTTGGTATAATGTTAACTTAATATTAATTAATTATTAACTAAACACAAACAGTTGATGAACAATAAATTTATCTAAACAGCAAACTAATTTTTATCAAACGAAATGAAGCTTAAAATAGCCAACCAAGTTACTATGGGAACCATTACTTACCATGGTAATTACGACATCATACATCAAACATGTAAATTGAAAGTTGTCTTGTTTCTGGTGAAATTAATGTTTACCTTCTTGAATCTCAATAGTATTGAACCAATACTGATTTAAGTCTTCGTTATTATGTTAAAAACGTCTTCAAGCTTGCAACTCTGAAATTTTAAGCAATGGCTAATGTTGAAAAATCATTTGATTCTTCATCTTCTTTTGATGATGAAGAGGAAGGTGATTGGACCAAGGAAGCCAGTTTCATTGTAAACGAATTCAAACTTGTTGTTAACGATATTCATGTCTCACAGAAGCTGAAACAATCTGAAAATCGAATCTATTTCAATTGTGAGACTAAGGAAGGCAACAGGTACTGTATTGAATTTACTGCTGCTGGATTTAAAATTGTTTCCAACTCTTACGATACCATAAATGAGGAGGAAAAGGATAAACAAGAGGAACAAGAAAGCTCTATATTTTATGAAACCATGAACGCTTTGCTTGATAAAGTGAGTCCACTGTATAGAAACGCATTTAGCGATCAGCTTATTAATAAGTTGAACGCTTATGCTAGTCAGTGATCAAAGCGGTTATGCTCAATATTTGATCAAAGTACATCAAAGTTAACCTCCGATTATTCACCTTGATGATTCCATTTATAATTAATTATGTAGTCCAATAAAAATTTACTGTAATTGACATTTAATCACTATTTTTTCAAAAGTAATAATTTCATAAAATATCAAGATACAACATCAATTTATTTTAAAAAACTAGAGATTTTTAAATATCGCAATTAAAATGGATGTATGATCGAAGTGAAACCTGAATAAGTATCAATTGTATTACTAATTGTAGTAAAATTGGAAGTGCTTGAAATGTCCTCAATGCTCTAGTTGATCATTTTTTACATTTTTAAAATAACACTCGTTCACTGACCGTGTATGAATATTATAGAATTCAGGATTCATCTTCGTAAACATAGTTAATTTGTCAATAGTCAAGGTTCATTACATGTATACACTTTTAAACGACGACATTTTAGGAAGGATTTGAGCAAATCTATGGAAAAGTCAGGTTTGCTCATTCGGATGACATTTTTTTTTATTTGATAGTCGAGGCTTAAGACGATGATCAATGATCAATCACAATGATGTATTGAATCTTGTGAATACTTTTCTTTAGCAAGAGATGAAAATCGGAAAGGAGAGAGAAAAATAGATTCTCATTTAAGATTGTTGATGATGGTGGTCTAACATAGTCCAAAAAAGTGTTCAGGCCGCTTGTGTCATGAGAGGGAAGCAATACAACTTTGAAACTGATGTTTATCTTTAACCTTTCCCCTGTTTGCTATTTGGTTCATCAAGTATCTGACTCCAAATCTTGTTCCAATCAATGTTAAACTCATCCCAAGATTTTGCCCAAAATTTTGTGACGCTTGGATGCTGAATTCGAGAAGCATTTAAGATATGCTTCTTTTCGCTTATTCGAAGCTTCTTTTGTTCATAGATCCATCTCTTCAGATGTCTGAAGAATAAACAATTGTTATTTCATGAATATGTCTACAGCTTAATTTTGTATTAACTTACTTGATGAATGGAATTGCCATGAAGAAAACATTAGCATTGAGATCTTTCTCACTTTTATGAGTAGGTAATTTACTCACTGGAAACCACTTGATGTCTTTGATCTCACCTCGAGTTTGAGCGACAAATTTCTCGGATTTATTAACACCGGGAACAATATATAATCGAACATTTGTGTCTCTCACTTTCAGTTCGATGTAATCATCAGCTTTAATCAAACGACTACAATCGAATCCAGTTTCTTCTTTGACCTCTCGACAAGCACAAAGAACAGGATCTTCTTCTGCATTAACTTTGCCCTTCGGAAAACCCCAACTTGTTTGGGAACAAAACCCTTGTACCATTAAAACCTAGTGAAAGATGAAAATATGTTAAAACCATACAATGAGAATTATTTAC
Source organism: Tetranychus urticae (assembly GCF_039701765.1). NCBI lineage: Eukaryota > Metazoa > Arthropoda > Arachnida > Trombidiformes > Tetranychidae > Tetranychus > Tetranychus urticae. The sequence continues at coordinate 12,581,819 of NC_142958.1, read as the reverse complement.
TGAACTTACATGCTCCATGGCATCATCTAAAAGTATGGCCCCATAAGTGGGCACATTAGACTTATACTCTTGCCATTGTTTAAAATAAATGTCAAATTCTTTGAGAAAAATTTTCAGAAATGGGACATGATTAAACATAACTCGGGCAAAAGCTCGAAGTTGCACCTTAGGTAAGCTAGGTCGTTGGACGCGAAAAAAATCCTTGTAAAACCAATGGGCTGACTCGATTTGAAACATTGCTCTGATGACGTTTTCCCGCTCATGTTGAGGCAGGTTGATGATGAATCGACTTGAGTGAAGAAGCAGAAAATAAAAGATATGGATAGGTTAGGTTAGCAATGACAGGTGAGAATTGTTTGTTCATCTTTCAAATTAAAACAAAACATATGATAGGAGAAGGGTAGAAACAAATGATATCAGTTAAAGAAAGCATAATCAGTCACAGAAATATCGAGTATAATATTAAGTATTCAATAATAGTTACCAAAAATAAGGTTTTATAGTAAATTTACTCACCTACTCAAGTCATCCAATATGTCAATTGGAATTGAAAATGACTGGTTATCTGAATATTGCATCTTTTTGAAAACGATGGAATATAAAGAACTGTAAAAAAGAGGTAATCAATAAATAAAATAGACAATGAGGGTCAAAGATGATGATGAGCAATTAACATGGAAAAAGGAGCGAGAGGCGATCCATTAAGTAAAGATGTGAGAAAGCAAAAGAAAACAAAAATGAGTTCTAATCATATGCTTCTTTTCATTATAGAGGGTAGCTAGGTGATGATAAAGAGGCCGATAAAAAAAGAGAGAGAATGGAGACCAAGTTGTCATTTAACTGTGATCAAATGTTGATTAGATCGTTTTGATTTGTTTATTTATACAATTTAACTATTTTTTAACCAAAGTAAAAAATCATTACATCAAAAGAACGGACAATATTGATCCTTTGAATAATTAGGAAATTATTAGACTGACCCCCGATCTTGCCATGACGTACTACAAGTTGGATGCTTAAATCAAAACAAACCATCAATTAGGACCTTTGAGTGTTCTCATCTAAATAATATCAATAAATTATCGCAAAATGAAGAAAGTTATTTATCCTGGTAAAGGTGATTTACCAGAATTTCATCCGGAGTCAAAGGTAAGACATTTTGTTTGATTACGTATCACAATACCTCTATTAATCTGAGTTGTCTTTTTGAAATCCATTTTTTTCAGGCTATCTTTCATTTTCAAACCATCAAGATTGTTAATGGCGAGGAAAAGATTATTGATGATAGTCGAAAATTGGGCAAGCCAATGGAATTACTGATTGGTAAAAAATTTAAACTAGAAATTTGGGAAACTCTCATCAAAACAATGAGGATTGGTGAAGTTGCTCGTTTCCATTGCAAAGCAGCTACAGTGTTAAATTATCCTTTTGTTTCCAAGCAATTTCGTAGATTTGCCAATAATGGAGCCAAAGATGAACATGGTGATAATGAGGAAGCTCATACCCATGAATCGCATTGTTGTGGAATGGCTCTTCAAAAGTCATGTGGTTTCAGTGATTTGGATGAGCTGATTAAATCACCAAGTGATTTGTATTTTGTCATTGAACTTTTAGAGGTTATTTCTCATGATAGCTATGAGAAGGAGATTTGGCAAATGACAAGTGAAGAACAATTAAGACAGACAGGTGATTTAAAGGAAAAAGGGAATCAAGCCTTTCGCCAAAATGATTATTCTACTGCCTGTCAATTGTATGAGAAAGCTTTAGCCATTCTAGAGCAGCTTATATTAAAAGAGAAACCCGGAGATGAGGAATGGATAGCTTTAGATGAAATGAGAATACCATTCTATTCCAATTTGGCCCAATGTCGACTCAATCTGACTGATTATTATGCCGCTAGAAGAGCTTGTGATGAAGTGATTAAAAGACAAGACAAAAATGTTAAAGCTTGGTTTCGACGAGGCAAGGCCAACCTTGGTATTGGAGAATATGATTTAGCGGTCGCTGATTTTGAAAAAGTCGTTTCTTTGGACCCTAATTTACAACAAACAGTGGCCAAGTATCTGGCGCAAGTGGAAAGAGAAAGAAAATTGTCTATCGAGAAAGAAAAAAGTATTTTCGCGTCAAAGCTTTTCAGTTGAATGACAATCGAGGACAATTTAGACGAAATAACTATAATCATGTTCATTGTTAACTAATGTCATCAATTTTATTATCAATTTGTCATTTAATTATGATCTAGTCACAAGTTTTAACCAAGTTATAGTTTTTCTCATCAATCTCTTTTATTAATATTTGCGTGTATTTTTTTGTATTAATTGTAATTGTTATTTATTTTGTACAATATATTTGCATTTTATTCAACCAGATTAAAAGACGATGTTACTTTTATCCAAAACCTATTGTTTATCAGTACAAGTACAATACGAACATTTTTTCGATTGAAATCAAAATTATATCTCGACCTTTTACGTAAATGAAAAGGATTGATAAAAAACAATAGAAGTTATAAATTACAAAATCTCGATAAAATCGGGGCTTAAACCAACTTGAAAAATCTTTCCGATTTAACTCAAATATTGAATACTAGAGGGCAGTAAGTGATGAAATCGGTGTTCAATTGAAACAAACCAAGTTATCAGTAAATTCAAGTTAGACGATTTTCCGAAACTATCTTGAGATAAAACTGGCCAAGAAATTAATTTATGATATTTTGGCAGCAGAATTGGCATGCCAATAAATATATCAACTCCAAGAATAGCGATCAACTCCAATCCGTTCGATATTACTGTGATAATGATCAGCGAAAGTCTCACAACTTCTCGAGTTTCATTGAATGGTTTTTATAACAAGATAGAGAGTTTGAAGTAGATTAATTGGGAATATTACGACTAGATAGGTTATATAAATTCAGGGCTATTCAGCTAATATGTCTCTTAGAGCAAGCGATTTGCTTGCTTTCTAAATCCACTTTTCGCTAGCTGTTTGTTTTGAGTCTCATCCACTCACTGGAGTTGAAACACACTTTATCAATTCAAAAAGAACTGAAGAAAATGAACTTCCATGTTGATCAGATATGGATTGACAAAATAACGTTGAATAATCTTGATCTCAGCAACAGTAATAATAAATCTATCTTAAAGCACTTATACTCAAATCCCAAACCAGTAATCCCTCTGATCGCGAAGTTATCCTCGATTAGCATTTTATTATTGCCTGCATTTATTAGCTGAATATTCAGAATGTAAATATCAATATGAATATTAGTTTTCATGAAAACTAAATAAGAAAAGTGAAAAGGTTGACATCTAAATAAATTATCTTCTATTAAATATGATTTGGGAGTTAGGAGTTAAAAAATCCTAATTGTTTTCTTGCAATCAATGAAAGCAAAATGATATTTGTAACTTTAAATGAAATAATTTTTTAATTTTGGCAAAGATAATTAATTTCAATGTTAATCTGTAATCTGTCTAAAAGTTCAATAGTTTGTCACTTGCTTCTGAATCTTTCTTCTATAACATGTAATCTAATAATATTTATTAATAATACCCAATATCACTGAATATAACTGCTATTATATTTCAGTGTTCAATAAAGAATTGAAAATCTACCTCAATTGATTGAGTTGCCGGAAAATAGTTGCTCTAATGGTCTTAATAGTGGCTCTAGTCTGACCCCAACGAGCCTAACAGTTTAATTCCTAGTCAACTTAATTGGTATAATCAAATTTTTGAATAAACGTCATTATTTGACGTAATAATAAAACTAATTCAAGATACATTTCTTGGTTTATCGCAGTATGTTGCCATTAACTCCCGATGTGATAAATCAGTAGCAATACACTGAAAATCCAGGTTACCTCTTATATGTTATTTGATATCATAATTTTGTTTACATTTCTATCAAACATTACCCTTTAATTATAATAATAATAGTGTAACCATTGGTTATTCGATGTCCAGTGTTTACCAGAAAAACAAGTGATTATAGAGTTTTCTGATAATCAATAAGACTAATAGATCAACTGAATAGAATGTTTATTTGAATTCATAAATTTCAATACTGATCACAACATTGATTGATTTAGTAAACTTGGTTTTGAGATTACAAGAATAAGACTAGAAATTATTGAAAATACAAACTCTAAATGGTTTAAATTAATCAAAATGGAAATATAAATTATAATGAAATAGTCTGGACTGAAAAAATTCTGACGTTCAAAACATTGTATATAATCGATGTAAAAATGATTATTTTGTATGATTTGAATGGCCTATCCTCTTAAAAATGGATCTTTGGGTTTCCTCTTGTTTCCAAGTAATTTGTTAACATTTTGTACACCCGAGAAGGCCAATGTTGTGGATGATCTGTGATTATCTGGTAATTTGGTTGATAATGCTCCTGGTTTATTGTTTGATTGGTCATTGAGGTGAACATCGTCCTTCATTGAGCCATTATCCAGTTTATTTTCATTGTTTTGCTGAAAAGCTTCTTGATTAGAGTTTTCATTGCCAGTGTATGCATAATGAATTACACTCGAGCTATAAATGGATGACTTGGGAATTGTATTTTGTCTTGAAGAGTCTGTTGATGGGAATTTGTTAATTGAAAGATTGTCCGTCGATATGGGAGATTCTGGTTGAGATGAAAGACCCGAATTTCGTCTTGAAACTAAAAGGAAAGAACAAATATAATGATAAAGAGTGTTCGAGGTGATCTTACATCAAGTCTACTGTTCACACAAAGTCTAGGTAATAGTCTAAGTTGATGATAAATTACCTGGATAATAATTTCTTCCGTTGCGCTCCTTAAACTGTTCACCAATGTTTGGATTGACATTGGTGTTGGCATTAACGTTGAGCTTGGGCTGATTAGGTGATGGCTTACTGAGGGAAGTTGTCTGGTTAGATGGCGTTTCGTTTTCTATCTCTTCGTCATCACCTTCTTCTTCATCTTTGTCATCACTTCCATCGTCATCGTAGTCGTATTCACTTTGGATGGGCAAAGAATCTTCTTTTTGTTCTCTTTTGTCAGCCTCGAATTTTCCTTTTGAACCTTTTTGATTAGATGAGCCAAATGGAGATACTTTATTAGCTATTCTTCTGAGATTTTTCAGGTAAACTGTATCAAATTTCGGACTACCTTGACTAGGCTCATTGTCTCGAGAAATAGGTTCATCTTCATCTTCATCGTCATAATCATATTGGCTTAATGATCTCGCGGTTGAAAATGGCTTGCTGTTATCCCCAAAAGCTTCAGTCTTTTGCATTTTACCAGAAATGGTACCAGAATCACGAAAAATATTAGCAACCGGTTCAATCAATGGATGGCCATTTGAGTCTGAAAAGATTAAAAGTGAAGCTATTAATTGAAATATATTAGTAAATTAGTCCATTAGGATTCTGAGTCAAATCCTTTTCAAACAATTAAGGATTTAGAAGTAATTAGCTTAAGATTGTATTATAAACGTTTGGGTTGCAACTAAAAAGACACATTTAACACAATTGTTACATTTATGCACACTTTTACACAAACACTGCAAAACAAATGGGCAGAAACGGGTAAAAATGGATTTTTTGCGAATTTAGTTCCTGTCGGTTTGTAAGGACATAAAAACTGAGTCCATTTGTGCTGCTAAAAAATTTCTCAGATCGATAGTTTGCGAAAAAATCGAGTTCAAACTTGAAACTTCGATCGCCATTTGTACAGTTAGAGAAGCAGATTTTTTCATGAAAGTTGATTTCTCTGGTTGATATTTCGATTATCAACCAGTAGATGCTCTTATTTTAAGAAAAAAAGTTTTCAGTTTCCGTAAAACAGATCAAGTGCGATTTGAAATTAAACTTGTCGCATTCAGTGACCATATAAGTTAGAGAACTGAAACTTATTTTTGGGGCTCAAAAATTGTTTGGACACACCGTGAATCAAATAATTTATCCGATCGATCAATAGTTCTCTTGATATTGGCCTTTGACCTAAAAACTTTGACCATCGATAAGTCGAGAACGGAATTACTCATCATCATCATTCTTTGGCCAAATATTAGTTTTCATCATGGGCTATAGCAGTATGTGACTCAATACTGAATAAAATCTGAGGTAATTGATTTAAGCATGATTTGTGTTTGAGTAACCATCTAACTTTATCAACAAAGTCTCAATTCTGCAACATAAGTAACCCAATGCTTTAACTTTTTTGGCAGGACTTTCAATGATTTAATATTTTGATATACTATAGCCCATAATGAGAACTAATATTCGGCCAAAGAATGATGATGATGAGTAATTCCGTTCTCGACTTATCGATGCTCAAAGTTTTTAGGTCAAAGGCCAAAATCAAGAGAACTATTGATCGATCGGATAAATTATTTGACTCACGGTGTGTCCAAACAATTTTTGAGCCCCATAAATAAGTTTCAGTTCTCTAACTTATATGGTCGCTGAATGCGACAAGTTTAATTGTAAATCGAACTTGATCTGTTTTACGGAAACTGAAAACTTTTTTTCTTAAAATAAGAGCATCTACTGGTTGATAATCGAAATATCAACCAGAGAAATCAACTTTCATGAAAAAATCTGCTTCTCTAACTGTACAAATGGCGATCGAAGTTTCAAGTTTGAACTCGATTTTTTCGCAAACTATCGATCTGAGAAATTTTTTAAAAGCATAAATGAACTCAGTTTTTATGTCCTTACAAACCGACAGGAACTAAATTTGCAAAAAATCCATTTTTAGCCGTTTCTGTCCATTTGTTTTGCAGTGTTTGTGTTAATTTTTGCATTTCAAAAAACCTTTCTTTTTAGGTAAAACCAGAAAATTTGTAATGACAACCATTTTGATTTTATTAACACTTTGCTTCAAATATTAGTAGCATGTTAAATTAATTATGTCAAATTAACAAATAGAAACACCTGAAATATCAAATGTTTAAAACAATGATTGAAAGATTCAAAGAATGACTTTACTTTGGTGAAAGTTTGAAACTTTAATTCTAAATAAACAATTCGTTTCGATATTTATCCATCACGAATTGAGCTAACCAGGTAAAGTTAGTGACCTGTGCAGTTGAAAGAAGATGCTTTTTGGAAAAGTGTTGAAGGGAAACTCAACTTTTACTCACATCTTGATTTGATGGATGGATTTTGTACCTGTTCTTGACCATTAAGAGTTTCCTTTGCATTATTCGAATCATTAATTTGTTTAATTATTTGCTCTAATGTATAGTTTGTTGGTACCAAGTTGAAAGTTGTAATGGAGTCATTTGAAGAGTCAGGGAAGGTTTCCAATGATGATGGCACTGTTGATTCACTCGTTGAATTTATATAATTTTTAGACAATATTAAAACACAAAGAGATAGAAATTGTAGGAACTGAATTGCATACATGATAGGAAACTCTTGAACTTATTGCTGTAGAGTAATTATGCGATGTAATTTATTGGAATAAGATTCACTGATACAAAATATGGAAGAAATTGCTGTAAATGAAGACTTAAAATTAATAAACTAAAGCAAAATTTAGGTTAAAATACAAGAATAGCTTCAAGTTTCACATTGCATAAGGAAATAAGCACAGGAATCCTGGGAAAATGATTTGTGTGGCAGACGATGAATTTAGGTGAGTTTTCCAAAGGTAAACATTGCATTTCGTCGACACAGAAAACAAATCATCATTGGGACTACGGCAAACACGGTTAGTAAAAAATTAGTTCAAAACCATTAACAGTTGATTTGTATCTGGTAAAGACGAAAGAGGTTGAGTTAAAGTGGGTTGGTGCGATTCAACTGCAGAAAGCGAAGGTTAACCAGTTACAACTATTTCCGATTGAAAGACAAATTGAATAATACAGAAAGAACTTAAAGGAAGCAAAAATATTTAAAATAAAGATCAATGTTTTCTTGATTGTTCTATCATAAGATACAGTGAAACAATGAAATTAAGAGCTTGCTATTAATAGATCAACTCGGAAGTTGAGAATCGAAAGGTAATTGTCCATTTAGTATTGATAAGTTAACAAACATGAAAAAGAGAGTTACAAGATCATTGGCTTACAAGGGAAACGCGCGAGGTTCCTCAATAGGCCGATCTCAATAGACAAATTTCATTTGATAGAGAAGGTTGAGTTATGGAATTAGATGGAAAATGCTCTTATAGACTTGTAAATATTTTAATGTGGCCCATATCAACGAAGTAAGCCTTGGCAATTTTCTGACCCTTTCTTACTGAACTCACTGTCAGTAACGTAACTTGGCAGTTGATCAAAATAATTTTTCAGCACAAAAATTCATTGTTGAAAATGATGAGCATACAAAATAAACAGCCTTTGTGAGTGTAGACGATTAAATAACATACAACACAAAATGTGGCTATTTAGTCAAATGTAGGTGATTTTCACCGCTCTTTGTAACGCTCTTTTCGCTAATGAGTGAATAACCGAGTTATTCAGCCATTCAGGGTTAAAATGTTGGAATACGGTTTAAGTATTTGATGTCGCGTTGTAGTTTAGTCATAGTCTAGAATTCAGGGCTTTCCCGAAATGCTCATTTAAGTCTTATTTTATTGAAATGAACAGGTTATTTCACCATAACTTGCTAGCTCTCTTTAAATAATGTCAATTTAAAATGGTAAAGGAACCAACTTTTCGAGTAAAATAAGCTGAAATCCAAATTCTCTGAACACTTTTTTCGTCTAATGTTTACAAATTCATTTGAGAAATTCGATGATGATTCAATTTATTGCAAATAAAACTTTTAGAGTCATTTTTCCAAGTTTTAGTTACAATTAGCAGAAGTGGTTTTGTGGATTAGCATTAGTGGACAATTAGACTAATCGAAATAAAAAATACAATTAAATCTGTAGAAACACTTGATTCAAGTTCGAATCGAGTTGGTTAGTCCTATTTCCTCATGATGAAGACTAAATAGCAATTTAGAGGAATATTACACTAAATTAAAACAATTTTTGGAGGAAAATTAGAGCTGGGAAAAGCCAAACGGGATGTGTTGAATGATACAAAACTAAGGACTTTTGATACAAAAATAAAGATTATCTTGATCTATTTCGATCAAAGCAAATGTCGATTGGTTGTGAAAAATGAAATATCGAACAAGGTTTAGCATGATTAAATAATCCAGATTTCACAACAGTTATGAATAGTCGAAAAATGGAAATAAAGATTATGAATTTGATTATGGTAATAGCGAAATATACAGTTGGTGAATGAGTTACACTTTTGCATTGTCAGTCAGCAAACCTTGGTTAAAACAATGTAACGAAGTAGGCAATCCGGTGGTTGTCATTGAATTAACCGCGAGACGTGAGTTGATTGATTTAAAAGGTTTAGCTTGCGATTTACCGAGTAACATGATTTAGTTGATAAAATGTAAATCGGTGAAAACAAAAAAAAAGGAACCAAAAAAGCAATATTTTAAAGAGAAGGAGAAGAAAAAAAATGTTTGTTCTAACATTTTTTAGTCGGTGGTTATAGCAGGATATCCGTTCAATCGTTAATCAACTAATTAATTTGCTTGGTTGACCGAGCGAGTTAAACAATATTTGAGTAAACTGTGGTGTTGGTGGGTTTTTGTATAACATTTATTACACAGGGACACAAACATGATAATGAATTGTGAGCTTGGTTTTTCAACTGAATTGGGTAAAAACTGGTAAAATTATAAAACGCTGAAAAGACAGCCAATGATGACCATGATGGTTGAGATAAAATGGCGGTTTGGTTTCAATCACGAGTGACAAAAGTAAGACAAAATTAAGAAACTGGTAAAGAGGCGGGAACAGAGATAAGGATAGGGAGTCGGTGATTCATTTTTCATTTTGCTATATATAAAGACAATTAAGACTTTTCTTTTACAAATCGTCTGACAATTTTTAATAACTTTACTTCAACATTTGAAAGTGAGTTAAGCTTTGCAAGTTAGTGTCATCGGTTAAAGTAAACTCAACATTTCAACAATCTTTAACTGTCAACAACCAAAAAATGAATCCAACGGTACGTTTTGTGATTTTTCTTGAATCTGGTTTTCTTTTCTCGAGATTTGGGTTCAACTGTTTTCTTAGTTACCAGGATAACTGTGTCTTCTCTCAACCCAAATCTGGATTTATTTGTTATCAACTTGTTGCTAACTGGATATTTTACCTTTCCATTTTTTTCTGGTTTTAATTTTATTTTCTGGTTTCTCTTTTATCTCAACTTTTGTAGATTGTTAAATGTGTTACAACAATATTATCCCTCAATTTAATAACACTGGTTCATTGTCAAGGTGAAGATCTTGGTGGCCTTGGTGGCTTAGGTGATCTAGGCGGACTCGGAGGTGGAGGTGGTGACCTCGGCGGCCTAGGAGGCTTAGGTGGCGGTGGTGGTGATTTAGGTGGACTTGGAGGTGGAGGTGGTGACCTCGGAGGCCTCGGAGGATTAGGTGGTGAAGGTGGAGGCCTCGGAGGTCTAGGTGGTGAAGGTGGAGGCTTCGGTGGAGGTCCCGGTGGTTTTGGTGGATTTGGCGGAGGCCAAGGTGGTGGATTACCTGGAGGCTTTGGTGGCTCCGGTGGAGGTATTCCTGGTGGATTTGGAGGTGGCCAAGGCGGTGGATTTCCTGGTAAGTTTATTTTTTCATTGGCTCCAAATGCATGTCGTCCTTATTATGATCATCAATCTTGAATCGTCAATATCTCAAGGAATAGTGATAAATTTTAGTCAAATTATTTACTCTGTTAAACTAGGAGTGCATTCATGTTGAAAAGTTGACATCATGTGACAGGAGAGAAAAGAACTAAGATTGAAAACAAGGAAGAAGAAAAAAAAAGAAAGAAGGAAAAGTAAATAACTTCATGAATTATTCAGAATGTGAATTACGATTTTGATTTTGATAATGTTGATGACGATGGTGAGAATACACTTCAGTGTTTATTCATCCTTTTCTCTTCCTTTCTTCCTATTTTTTGTCATTCTCTTTCCCTCCCCTCTATCTTTCTCTGAATTTTCATCTTCTGATAAGATTGACCCAGTCAAAGAAGCTATTAGAGCAGGGAAGTTATCATAGTAATATTGTCCTATCATCAAAAAAATCTACAATCTAAAGCGTATTAATTCATTTCCTTAGCATTGAAAGACTGCTTATTTTAAGCAAATTAAGCAATTTTATCGCAAGTCGATCTTTTCTCTCATCCTTATGATTAACAGTTACTATTTTGGCTTGATTATCCAAAAAATTCAAGTTAACCTTTAAATGATCAGCCTGGGTTGAGTGAAAACTCGTCAACTGTATCAACAGCTTTTGTCCTTTACAACCAGAATCAATTTGGTTGCAATATGATTACACAACACTTATTATTAGATAACCAAAACCCAAATTGAATACGAAAACAGTTGAGAAGAAAATAAGAGAAAAAAAGTGAAAAAAGAGCGAAATAATTCTCTCTTTTCAGGGTCAAATCGTAGGAAATTACCCAGTTAGTTCCGCTTTTTGTTTACCTTCAATGATGAATGTTCACTGATCTTTATGGATCTTGACTAGTCGAGCAAATTCATCACCATATTCAGTGAGCAACAACAGAAAGTGTCGACCTTCAACAATTCACAGTAAAGCAATAACCAAACAATGAAAACTGAACCCAAAAAAAAGTGTATCAACAATCACAAAAATAAAACCTAAAGGTAAACTGAACAAGTTCATTTCCGTTGAAAATGATGTCAACCATGTGGCAGTTTATTCAAAGTCATTTTTTGGTGGAAAAGACACAGTTTTTGTTTCACCGGAGATTGCAACTTTGAAACTAACAATTCAAATCTAACAATATTAAAATGGTCCACTTGATTCAAGTTGATACTCAAACTGTTGTTGATACCGGCAATGGTTAATGGTTTGATGATGATTAAAAACAGGAAGAGAAATGGTATTGACCAAAAGAGAGATAAATTAATGATAAACTGACCAACTAATTGATCAAGTTAATTAACTGTTCTTTTCTTTTATTTCCAGGATTTGGTGGATTAGGTGGTGGACAAGACTTTGGTCTTGGTGGTCTCGGAGGCGGACAAGGTTTCGGTGGAGGCCAAGGACTTGGCGGTGGCCAAGGACTAGGTGGACTTGGAGGTCTTGGAGGACTTGGTATTCCTGGTTAGTATGAGATCTCTTGAGGTTTATTAGGATAGTTAAAGGAGAGACAATAGAAACAGGTAAAATGACCATTTTCATGGGAATAAACTAGTCTAGGGTTTTATGCTCAAAATGAACATTTTTAATCATCATTATTACTCAATGACTATAACTTGATTACAATTGACCCGAATCAGCCAATTTTTATTGATAGGCAAACGTAAATGAAAGATATAAAAAGGCAAAATGTTAATTTTTACTGGTGAAAATGTTATTACTGGCAGTCAAATTGTTAATGTTGATTAAAATTGAAGATGAGTAGAGTGAATTATTCAATTATATTATTCTCATTCATTACTTTTTGCCTTTCATCAAACAAATTGAGATTGATTAAGGTTTACATGGACTGGGATACAATTTAATTTAACCTTTTTAATAGGAAATTATGATAACCCATAATGAACCCATGGTCATCATGATACTTATTCTGCCCATTCAACTATCATCTTTCATGATGAACATCTATTAACATGGCAAAACATTTTTATGTTTTGCATCCATAAAAAAAGGAGAACCAAAAACAACGAAAATTGAAAAACAAGCAAATTCTCGTAAATTTTAAATAATAATGAAAAGTCTTTCAATTGTTCATTATTATCCATTTACAAGAATAATCTATTAAATTGAAAACAATATCAGTTGAAAAATATAAACATGTCAAGAGTATAGTCAGGTCAATATATTAGCCAATTAATCTGATAGCAAAAAAAAGGAAGAGAAGAGATGAGGAAGAAGAAAATGAAGAAGAAAAATAATCCAAAATATTTTTCATCTTCTATTACTTTATTGCTTGAAACTATTATTACGATTCCCTGTCACTTGAATATCATCAGTTGCCACTGGTAACCAATTTCATGATAACATAACTCTTCTGTTAATACTAATAATAATCATAATAATAGTGATATGAGCATAAATTTTGTCTATTACTATGCTTGTTGAGTTCATGGAGGAACATGGTAAAGATAGAGAGGAAAAGAGGCTGAGAAAGATTTTTCTTCACAGAAGAAGAAGAAGAAGAAGAAGAAAGTTCCGAAAGAAAAACAGAATCATCTGGTATAATGAAACTCCATAGATCGATTGGAACATGTAACACACAAATTTCACTACTTTGTTATCAGCCAATGAAACTGGTCAATTTACCTCCCACTTTTCATAATCAGTTTACATCAGTTGCATGCATATTAACATCTATCTGTTTCTAATATCACATTTTACTCCCAGTTTTACCAATCTAACTTTTTTATACACATTTATATATTTTATTACATTGTATTATATATATAAAACTGTTTCTCTGATTTCTATCTTTTTTCTTCTTCATTTTATTACTTCCTTGTTCCAGTTTATCTTCATCTTCTTAGCCATTTCTTTTACAATCTTGCTCATCAACTTTCTCTTACCAACTAACTAAATAGGCTCATCAATTTAACCCATCATTGAACTGTTGGTTAAACTTGAGTTAGTAATAGAAACATTTCATTGGCGAATCCATAATGAAAATGATTATTTTTTTGTTTGTCTCATTAATTTGCACCTCAATGGACAGATTCACACGATTCATTGAAACATTTCAACTAATGATTTTCTTTTCATCTTCTTTTCAGGTCTTGGTGGTCTTGGTGGCTTTGGTCCTGGTGGTGGTGCCGGTGGAGCTGGAGGTGGTGGAGGTTTACCCGGTCTTGGTGGACTTGGTGGACTTGGTGGCTTCCGAGCTTAACCCATTTGATCTTGCCTTTTGACCCAACAACCTCGGAACACTTTATTTATATGAAAAAAAACCAAAAAACCTAAATCAATTATATTCTTGAAGCCAATTACAGTTTCTTTTTTGTTAACTGTTGAGAGAAACTGTTTTATTAATTTAAGAGTTATTTCCCCTCTTTTTCACCATTTTGATGCTCAATCGATTGATGATTAACTAATGAGAAATGGTGATTACTGGATTATAATGGCGCTGAGTATGATCGTGGTGATGATGCAGATAATTATTGTTGTAATGGTGGGCACAATTAAACTATAAAACACATTAAGATCAAAGCATCAACTTGTAATCGTTGTTATCACCATATCCATATAAATATCATAATTATCGTCAATAGTCGACCTTGTTTTATTTCCTTTTATAATTGCTAAAATACGTTCATCACATCTAATTGTTATCATCATTCTTTCCCTTTTTTTATACTTCTTCATTTCAACCTTCATCATCATTTAAATAAAAATGAGATTAATTCAATTAGAATGTTGTAAAAATTCAATTTGCTCGGAATATCAAACATTGTACCAAAAATATTGATGACTGTTACATTTTAGGCAATCTTTCAACAACTATTCTGGTAAATTACACAGTCATTGATTAACCTGACAATCTAATTTCATAATTAACTCTCTTATTTAGTAACACAACATTTAACACATTATCATTAATCTGGTTAAGACACAATTAATTGATAAACAGCCTTACGGTTAACTTGATGTTTATTTTACTAGACGATAAACATTAGCTAGTAAAATTGAAGCAACCAGAATAATTAACCCGAATCTAACCTTTCAATAATCAAGGAAAAAAGAGGATAACCAGAAACTCACAAGATGCCATGATGATGCAAAAATGATACATGATTACAGGATTTCATCCATACTGATAAAGGTTAAATCTCAGGTTAACCAATTACCTGAACAAATCATCATAATCATGCAAGTCACCACAGATGTAACCATAAAGTCTAGAACTTGAAAAAACTGGTTAATCTGTTTCCAACCACAATTCACTTGTTAGCTATGTAATTCAACCAAAAATGGCTCCCATTTTCATCCAGTAACCAAATTGTAATATCAATGAATGTAGCCAACGTTAAACTGCAACTGTAAGATAATAAGATAATAAAAGAAGATTGATAACAATTTATCAACGATTGAGACAAAAAACGAAAACAGAAGCGCAAAAATTGGTTGAGAAAAAAAGGTTAAGAGAAATAAGATAAAAATGAAACAAAGACTCACCTAAATTGATCAATTGACACATTGACTGTTACCATTAACCGCAGACAATTAATTGATTTCAATCCACAATTAACAGCATAAACATAAATATTAATTTATTGGTAAATATTGAATCGTAAAATGAAACAGCATTAAAAAGAAGAAGAAGAAGAGAAGCAAAATCACATTTTCTTGCGTTGTTTTTTTCACCTAAACCTTGTTCTTTTTTTCCCTCTATCTTTCATTTCACGCTAACTTATTTTTTTTACTTTCATTTCTTGCCAATCATTCTTATCTTCCTCTTCCTCCCTCTTCTCTTCCCCATTGTCTCTCACTCTTTATCATCATTTTGCTCTCTCGATTCTGCTCTGATCATTCTCTGTCTGCTTTAACTGTCTAATTTTCTCTTTCCACCCGCACAGCTCTTACTCACTGTCTGTCTTCTCTGAGTCAGTCAATTTATCTCTGTCTGCTTTCTGTCTCTGGCAACTTTTCTCTCACAGTTTTCATGCTGAAAGTTGTTTCTCTTTTCTGCCAGTTAATGTTAAACTTTGGTAGAAGTTAGGTTTATTAAATGGTCAAATTTTGATGAAAATTTACTTTTTTGGACTCATTGGGTCCTTTTCTTCACCTTCATCATCACCATAATTTCCTCCTTCACCACCTTCATAGGATATCTAATCCTACCAGTTTTACCCAGTTATTTTATATCAACAATGTTAATTCAACAGTTTACTCTTGTTCCTTCATAAACAAGCTACCACCATCATCATTATCATCATCATCATCATCATAACATCACCGTCAAGCTACAACTACATCTACATCAGCAACTGCAACAACAAAATCATCAACAACAACATCGTCAACCAAACCAATTATTGGTTTTCTTTTTTTTCCATTTCCATGTTCGGTTAAGTGAGAAAATTTTTATCTTTCAAAGATAGTTTAAAAAGTGAACATCTCTTACCAATAAAGTCATTTCTTTTCCAAACGTCCACAAAGTACCAAAAAATATTTCTAACCAGTGAATTTACTACAAGAGATTATAAAATCAAGTTGGATTATTTTTGTCTCTCATTGTTTTTTTCCCATATTTCGCTTATCTCTCAATAAGGAAATATCTTGCATCTACAACAGCAGTAAAACACACAAGAAGGAGAAGAAAATAAAAAAAAAGAAGAATAAACAAATATAATTACCATGGCAATGGTTAACGGTTTAAGCAATGTTAAAGATTCTCGTTGGCTTCAACTTGAGGTTTGCCGGGAATTTCAACGCAACAAATGCACAAGACCAGACAGTGAATGTAAATTTGCTCATCCACCATCGGGTGTTGATGTTCAAAATGGTCGAGTAGTTGCTTGTTATGATTCTATCAAGGTATTAATTTTATTTTACTCTTTACCTTTTCATTGTTTCTGTTTATTTTTGCTAATTTTTTTCTTTCTCTTTTATCTTTATCTTCAAGGGACGATGTAATCGAGATAAACCACCGTGTAAATATTTTCACCCACCACAGCATTTAAAGGATCAACTTTTAATTAATGGTCGAAATCATTTGGCTTTTAAAAACGCTCTTCTCCAACAAATGCCTCTTCAAACCGTCCTCACAACTGGACAATTGCCTTTGGTGAGTGGCCATTTTTTCACACAAAGATCATCGGAAAAGGTATCAAAGGATTATCAACATTCAGCCTGTTTAATTTCTTTACCTTAATTGGATAACATTTAACTTCAACAAATGGTTTATCTTTCTCATCGGTCAATTTGTCAAATAAGTCTTGGTTCGATCGTCGAATCAATTTAGTCTAACCTCAACAAGTTGACTTAATCTTATAAAAGTGATCACTCAGATTAGATGAAGCTTATGAATAAATCGCTAATCTTTATCCTATTTTCAATTGACCATCTTGTTGAACCTCTTTAAATGTTTCCAAATAAAGTTGAAGAAACTTTGAAAGGTTAATTTGTCCAAAGCTTACAATGGATAACCTTTTCATTAACTTGAATATTTATCAATTTACTCTGCTCAACTAGTGTCAAATTCAACACCAATAGTAATTTAAATTGTTAATTGTGTAACTTGAAGTAACCAAGAGTGGGTCAGTGAGAAATATCATTTGCTGTTAGTATAATTCTTGATATTTTTGGACTCCATGAAACAAGTTTCTCGTTTTTCCATTTTCTTCACTTTCTTTTCTTATTGTTGCTCTTTTCCCATCTTATCTTTATCTTCATCTTGTCTTTCTTTTTCTTCTCTCCTCTCCCTTACTCTTATCCTATTGTCCATTTATTATTATGGACATTGTTGTGTTTATTATGAATGATGGTTTTGTCCATCCAATGAATGGGTCAACAATTGATCTTAACTTATATTTATCTTCTTTTCTCGTCTAATATCCTTCATTATAATAATCATCTCAGTTTTTTCTTCCATCAACATCATCATTTTTTGCTGTTTATTAATGGATTTTGATAGAAGTGAAGAAAAAAAATTAACAGATTATCATTTCTATTAACTTCTAATCAAATAAATAATAGTCTTCAGGTAATGGGCAAGGAATTTACTTTGATCCATCGCAATTTCCTTCAAACCAAAGTTACTTTACTTTTCCAAATTAGTTAACAATTTAATCATTTACCAATTGAAACACTGAAAGTTGACAATATTAGTTGATTCTTAAAGTTGTCTCAAGTATAATTTCATGAACAGTTTAAAGATTTTCCAATAATAATGAATGAACTTTGAAATTTTCACTGAATTTCACACAACCTGAAAATTGCTTGTTTGTTGCTATTTATGATGACAGATGATTTCACTGATTAACTCTTATTTACAGGTCAATCGTAAAATCATTTGGTAACTTTATGGCTAATTTCATACGTTTCATGAAAAAAAAAGTCACTTCTCTTTCATTATCTTCAATTATTGAAACAGTTCCATGATTTTTTTTTGATTTTCTTACATTTATTGACTTGGCATTAAGACCAAGCTTGACAGGTAAACTGATGACTTAAGGCTCAACATTGAAGGTGATCAAGACCAAAAGCCCCATCAATAACCAACAGTAACAATGAAAACATTGAATTAAACCTTCCCACTTAACAATGATTTGTAAGGCTAAAGTAACAAACAATTTACCTGTAAACTACGGTACAATATTTGTTACTTTTTTTCACACAATCAAAACTAACATTATTTTTTCAAGGTATTATCATCATCATCATTCAATGATAACAATTGAAAAAACCATATCTTCAGCCAAGGTCTATTCTAACTTTATTATTAACTCCGATGTTCACATAAACAATTAAACTAATTTCACTATTGATTTGATTTACAGAAATCATTTTCTCTGAAAATTTACTTTGATTAAAATGGTTCATCTTTTCACTTAATTCAGTTTCCAGTTTCAGTAAATGAAGCTTTCCTTCCTCATCTTATGTCTATGTTGATCAGGAAAAAAGGCTTTAAACTGTAAACGTTTGCTTGGTTAATCATTAATCGGTAAACAGTATTAAATCACCTTTGCATCTTTCCTCATCTTCATCTATCAGTTTCCTCCTCTCATCACCCTTACCTTTTAAACTTACACAGCTCACTAAGTTTATTTAAAAAACTCGTTCAGGTTAACTGTTGAAATGTTTTTTTCTTGTTACTTCAATGTTGCTATAATGTAAAAATACAATACAACTGAAGCAATATAATTTTCAAGTTTGAAAGCTTTTTCTTCCGTTCACTTTTCCAATATCATTTACACACCATTATCATCCTCATTATGATCACCTTTATCATGCGTTACCCTGCCTTGTACTTTACCCAGAATTTTAAAGCCAATCATTTCCGGTACACAATGATTAACTCAGGTTTAAAAGCATTTAAAATTGAAAAAAAATCCATCAAGATCAAGATCAACTTAATTATCCAACTAATTATAACGTCAATTGTTTCCTTATTGTGGATAATATTTCAATACATTTCAATGTAATGTGATCTGTCTTGACAAACAAAAGACGCAAAGTTGATCACTTTGACACTGAAAATGCTTCCAATTCATGTTTCCCAGAATCGTTGACCTGATCATCTTTATTCCCAATTCAATTTTTCTCCCTGTCAAGAGATTCCTTTAAATCTCAGGCAAAATATTAATTTTACTTCCAAATCTTAATGTCTATGGATTTGATGAAAGTTCAATTTTCTGATTGGGACAATAATTCAGTCATCCAGAAGTCTCTGAGTTTACCATTGAATCTAACCACAGGCTCTTGATCAATTTATTTTCATATTTGCCTTGAAATTTCACTTTTCTTGTTTCAATCATTTTCTAATTATCTATTTACAGTTTACAATACCTTGAGCTATTATACCATGAAATATGATAATGGAATGCTAGAGAGTGATGATAAATAATGACAAATAATAATCAAGATAATTAGTTTTACCATTATTTATTTATACGTCTGAATAATCAACAATTTTTGTGCCCAAACGATGAACCATTTGTAATTACTAACTTATGAGTTTCCCTGTAAATTGTTGGTTAACTGTTATTGTTTAAGCTCGCCCGTATTATTTGATGTTTAATGTATTCACAGTATTTTTATGTATAAAAAAGATGTTATCAGGCAACACAAAAAAAAACATGTAAACATTTATTAATACCTGACTTTACCTGACTTTTTATTAAACATTAACAGTTTTGGGTTGCTCTTGCCATTTTTTTTTTGTTTCAAATGTATTGAATGTATCAATCTTAATGTTGCTCTCACCAAATTATATCTTCCTTTTGAAATCCATCATGATGAGGGCGTTGGTTTGTATGATGATAAACCCCAAGATGGTATTACTAAAGAGCAATATGAATAACCAATTTTGCATCTTCCTTTTTTGCTCACTTTCCTCATCTCTTATCATCTTTCTCTTCTTGCCTTCGTTTCTGATCCACTTGAAACTACTTAATGGTGCTTGCAATGAGGATGATAACAGAAAATGTTGAGAGATGTTGATGATGAACTTCACCAGTTAAATGAAACATTTTCATCTTCATTAAGAAGCCATATTTAAACGCATTATGACGCTTTATAAAATTATTCAGAAAAAAGTTATAACTAGTCAATAGAAAGAAAAAGATTCTCGAAGATTCATTTCTGAATATCAATTCTGAATCAACACTGAAACAGCTGATAACTACGAGTTGGTAACAGTCGTAAGACTAATCTTATCGTCAGTATTGCTTAAGATCAGATTTACTGCAAGCTACTAGACTTGTGATAAAAAGGATTATTTCCATGAATCTGTGAATCGATGAAAATTTCGCAGTTTTTCGTTTTCCATGAATTCACTGAAATATATTTTTGATTTATCAACCATGAAATACAAAGATCAGTTTATTCTGCTTTTCATTGTTAATTTGATAACCAAAACTCAAGTAATGAAATGAACTTGTCACTTTCGATAACTTGTGGCTAAATTAGATTTTTTATTCAGAAAATTATTGAATTTCTTTCAGCACTTAATTTATTATTCATGATCAATGGTGAACAGTTTTCGTCAATTTGCTAACAGAAAATAAAAAAAGCAAATTCCATGTCATCTTGAAGCTAACAATTAACTGCAATAATCTCGTCATTTGCTGTTCTAATGAAAAAAGGTGAAAATTGAAACAAAACGAGTAAATGTTTTATAATGTGAGCATTTATTGTCTAATAAAATGAGAGGTAACCTGAAAGGTAAACATCTTTTGGCTATTATCAATTTCCTTATCTCGTTTACATTGCTCATTGATATTATATTGCTTGATATACCTTGTCAGGTTAATGAGTAGAGGTTATTAGTTGATGATAAATGAACTGTAACTTGACTTAATAATAATCACTGATTATCACTTTACCTTTTCTCCATTCACTAACTTAACATTATATCTTCTTTGGAAGCGCAATTGATTGAAACAATCATTAACCATGAATCATTTCATTCCCCATGATCAAGATAATAATGGTGTTGATGTTGACTATTTTTTTGTTAAAAATGCTTATAAAATCATTCCAACAATCTTCCTTTTTTACCATTTCTCCATGATAACTGTTTAAACTTTTTTTCGAGCCATTTTCACTATTCTATTCAAACAATATTGACTCTTCATATTTCTTTTCATCATCCAAGGGGAGATTCCCCTGAAATTGTGCTTCTTTTGCTCGCATTAATGTGAACACATTGTAGTTGGAAAGGTTGTGTTTGTCTGAGTGAGTCTTCAAGGTTGATTTCAATCATTTCAATCAACCAACCTCACATCATTTTTAACAGTATTATATGTTTTACCTTGTAAACATCTTTTTTATTCATATGATTGTCATAATTCATCTCTTTTATTCTGGTTTACCGGTTAATCGTTTCTTCACTTTCTTTGCATAATAAATGTAACACAAAATTACTTTTAATTACGGTTAATTGTAATGATGATCATAATTATGTTTGAAAAAATTACAAAACAAAATATTAATTCTTGGGTTGTGTCAGTTTTTTGTTTGATTGGTCACAGTATTAATGTATTGCTTGATAATTACCGTTTTTTGCTGATGATGCAGTGAAACAATGGTTATGATGGTAATGGTTATGATGATGATGATGATGATGAGAAATATGACAAAAGGAAAGTAAAACTGAAACTATACAAAATATTCTATTGCAATAAGCTGAGAAATTGGAATAAAAGAATCAATATTTCAATCACAATTAACATACCTTTCTTGTTTCATAACTTTACATGCTAATTCATTTCAATTGAGTAAGGTTTAGTAATCAACTTAAATCATAAGTTTCATGTGTTCCTATTTTTCCTGCTCGAATATGAATACTTTCATTTCTGACTCAAATTAGAGGTTCAAATACAATTTTGCCATTTTCGAGCCTTAGTTTAATTCGACCTTGCGAAACTGTTTCGAGTTCAATGTTAACTCATCTATCAAGAAGACAGCTGACGAGTGTACAGTCATCTATGATTAGGTTAAAGATGATCTCCTGATGTCAGTTAGCTGATGCTGGAAAATTTGTTAGCTGAAGGCCGTAATTATAATAGAAGCCAAGAAATGTATGAAAGCTTACATTTCTTTACATTATTTGAATATATGACAGTATATGACAATCAATGGATGAGATTAATTCTTGAAGTTCAACTTTTTGGGTTAATTTTTGGTCAATGATCATTGTAACTATTGATATGCTCTTTTTGCTGGTATAAGAAGCAACAAAAACAGCAACAACTTATGATCTCTATCTGATTGTTGGACTGAACACTAGTCAATTTGATCATGAAATTCGCTCAAATAGACTTTTAAAATGAACCATTCCAAGTGTTAAACTTGCAAATATTGAATTTGCTTCATCGTTCGTTCAATGTGTTTTATATAAACTTTTGAATTTTGTTTCTTTTTCCCATTCACTTGTCATCAACATTTCAATATTTTGCAAATGTTGATTGGTAAACTGTTGAAACTTGATTTATATCTTAATTATCTGTTCATTATCATCTTTTTTCTCTCAACATCAAAGAGTAATAAAAATGCTCTTCTCAAGTTGTTTTATTGTTGCCATTGATTGACCTCAATCACTTTTTATTTTACCTTGAATCACTTGTAATAACTTCATTGATTCAGTTTACCTTTTTTTCACATTATTTCAAGTGTAGCTTCAAAAAAAAACGAAATTTCTCTCTTTCTTCCCATTCTGTGTTTTCCAATGGAAACTATCTTTTCTCGTTATTTTCACTGTCAATCAACATCAACCAAGAGACATTGTAATTCACTTGAAACGTTATCACTAAAATAGGATGAAAACAGTGGATGATAAAAAAGAAGGCAAAATGGTGTGTAAAGAGTAACTCAGGAATTTTCAGTCAACATGACGTTGCTTACCCTTAGGTTAACTTTCACTTTGCATCTAGTTATATAACTTTAAATTATCCTAGCATATTCAATTTCCATGTCTTTTCATCATCATTCCCATCATCATTTTCATCTCTTCCTAAGAAGATTACAAGATGAAATGAACAAGGCTCAGTTTACAGCAGAAATGCGATTAAAATTTGATGCAAAATTTTTCATCTCATCATAATGATAATGTCTTTACCTATCAATGTTGGTCCAGACTTGGCCAGTTTTGATGTATTAACACTTTCACTGCCATTGCAAACGTTAACAATTTTTACCTCTCAGCTTGACAACATTTTTCATCAACTCTTTACATCCATTCATCCAGTCAAATTTAATTGTTCAAGTTTTGCTAAATTTATTTTATCTGTTGGCATAGAAAGAAAGTCATTTCACAGCCGGCTAACTTTAATTTAACTGATTGTCAAACTGATTAAATATTGTGATTAATATTTTGCTTCTTCCATTGTTCGTAATTTGTTCAATGGGAAAAGAAAACGCAAACATGCAAAATTGCAAATGAAACTCAAATGAAATGAAATGATGAAAATGATTGTTAATTTCAAACACTTTTTCATCATTTTCCAATAACAATATTTTTGTATACTTTCACTGTTGCCAAACTGATGGTTAAAGGGACTTTAAAGAGCTGGCAACTTTTAACCGGTAACTTAGCAACTGATACTTACAGGGAACGAAAAAAAATGATGACAGAAAGAGGAAAAAGAAAGACTTTCATCATCATCATCATCATTCTCCCACAATTTGTCTCTCTTTACTCTTGTTTTTTTTCCTCTCATGTCTTGGTTCAGTGATGAAACTCATCAAACCATGATATTCAGGGCAACAGACGTATGATATTGTCTCATCATAATTGACTATCTAAATGTCACACTAGTCTTTGTTAATAATTGAGGTTCAATTTTTGCGAGACATCAACACTTAGCCAGTGTACAGTTTGAAAGGCAACCCAAAATTAGGCAAACTTTCAGGTCAAAGTTGATTATCCAATGTTGCCTTTCAGTTTATCTTTTCATGTGTTAATTTGAAACTCAGAAAAGGTTTTTTCATCATTTTCATCATTTTCACCATTCTATTGTAGTTGCTACAAAAAAAACTTGTTGTTTCCATGTTTACTTGGCTTCCAATTGTTGATGGACAATAAATAAGCTCATCAAATGAAATGAATTTGTCAACTTATTAACCTTCATTTAATGTCTTTAAAGTCCTTGTTTCAACTCTTTGATTATCACCATGCACAATTAATGTTTCCACTTGACTCTTTTGTTTATTCATCCTGTTCATCCTTCTCATCCTCATCATTATTCTCATATTTTGACATTCGTTTCTCGAGTAAATTAGCTTTACAATTGATACTTTACTTTTAATCCTTTTAACCCCATTTAGTTTACTTTAACCTCTCATTATGGTTCAATGTTTAAACCCATTTCAAGCAAATCCTTGAAACCATGTTTTCAGCATTAGTTAATGATTGATAATCGTTTCAAGTTATTAGTTAGTGAATAGTAAAGAAGAGATCAGAATGCTTGTGATACCTCAGTTAACTGTTTAACATTGACTAGTTTCAAGTTGTTAAGGAGAGATGATTGTAATGATGAGTGAAAGAGAGTCAAGAATCATTTTGGGTGCAAAAATAGTCTTCCCTTGTCTGTCAGAATTTCGCTCTTTTTCTCCTCTTCTTTACCATGTTTACCTCTCATCTTGTTATTTTTTTTTCAATCAATCCTCAAGATCTCACTTGATGTTGTTGTTGCTACTTTATCTTTAACTCAAACCAATTGACTTGATCTTGTTCAGGGAATCGGTTTTTTTCTGCTTTGCTCGTATTTTTACTCAAACTTTTATGTGTCTTTTGGCAAAAATATAGTCATAATGGTAAAGATGGCAACATGAAAAAAGCAACCAAAAAATGTGATCACACTGATTGAAGTAGTGATTGAATAAACCGAAAGGCTTGGTGATTATGTGATTATCGTCATTCCGTCATAATAATCATCAACATAATCACTCTTTGTTTTTATTGTCATGAAAAAGGAGAAAAATAATGGAAGAAAAAATGAAAAAAAAAGTTTATTCAATCATCATGATTATGAACGAAAAAGATGGTTGATGGTTGTAACGATAATGGTGACATTGAGAGCAACAAATCATATTTTGTTGATCAAATGGGAAAAATTGTTGAAGTTGATCTCATTTGATCACTTAAATTACTTCTCGACTAATCAGTAAATTTGTTGAATTTAATATAACTGTTGGATTATGGGTTGAAGAATAGTTTCATAGAAAATCAATGTTCCATGATTTTATTCATTGACCAAGATCAATTTTCTTGTAACTTGCATGTGAGTTTGTTCATGAGTCTCTCTATGTGTATAAATACTTTTATTGATATACTGACCCAGCAATTTATTGATTGATGTGTTTGCGTTGAACTGATTTTTTCTTCTTCTGGTCAATTTTATCCACTGAATTACTGATGTACTTATTGGCCTCAATTTTTTTCTCTCATGCAAATGCTAATCATCTTTATGATGATCAATATCATCTTATCATTATCAATGTTTGCAAAAGAAAAATTGAAGAGAGAGAGAAAAAAAATCTGTAAATGATTCCACAGAATGGAACAGAAAAGGTCAACTCTTTTTGCAAGACTTTGCTTTATCTTCCTTTTCACTCATCATCATTGAGTTAGAGGTTCATAAAATGAAACTGACCAACCCAGTTGTTGGGGAAAGATTAAACAGTAAACCAGAAAATAACCCAAAACCAGAATCGGAATAAATTGTTGTCAAAAGGAACACTTTTGATCATGAGAATGATTAGGTTTATGATTGAAATATTATCAACATTATAATAAAAATATCAGTTTACTTCAAATGTAATATTATTTCTGTTTGAATCTCTCAAGGTGTATTTTGCCATGAACGTCTTTTTTTCTGATGACTGACTGTTAAATTATTGATTCAGTTTGATTGTTTATTATCAATAATGCTCCATCAAAAGTCAGTATCATTTATTAAAAGCTATTAAATTGTGTCAATCATAATAGATTTGCTTTTACCGATTATTGTTTATTTACAAAACGCTATCAGAATAATGATTTATCTCATTTTGTTAAATATTACACCAAGAGACACCTAAGCATGTTCAATGACATTTATTGTTCAGCTGTTTTTGCACAACTGAAAACAATGGAAAACTCATCAATGGAACATTTATTTTATAATCTTGACAGAATTTCATTTCTAAAATGAATTCGCTAATAAGTTGATATCAAACATGAAAGTAGCAAATCAAATCGAAAGCTTATGTTGGTTCCTAGAAATGTTATCTTAGTTTTTTCGAATTGAAAATTCTTCATGAGAATGGGGTTTTCATCGTTAAATTTATCATTCAGTTCAATTTATAGTTAGAGAAGTAGATTCAAGATAATTCTGAACGAAACAAGTAATTTTCAGAACATATTATAAGGGTTTGATTCACTGTTGCATGTTTGAATTTTTGTTACTATTTTATCGATTCTACTTTGACCAGTTTATTCTTGAAAGATTTTGTTGAATTTTCGGACTGAAATCTGGTTTAATTTGGTAAATAATTGATAGAAAAGGTTGTTTCCATTCTGTTGAATTGTTCAGGTTTGGTTTAGGTTTAATATTCTTATTATCATCTGAATAACTTGATATTATTATCTAACAAGATTGAGTAACTAAAGGCAAACTGGAACAATTTATTAATCTATTATTCGGTTGCAAATCTTTTCTCATCTTCACGTTGATTTTGTTGTATTTTTTCGTCAACACTAAACAATGATAATGACAAGACCCAAAAATGTGTGAGTCTGCGTCTTTTGTCATCATCAGTATCATCATGATCCTGAAAATATCATCCTAAGGTTTCCCAGGTTCAACTGAAAACTTATATCAATCAACATTGATGGCTTCCTTAGAGTGAAAAGTTGAGAAGTAAGACACACAACTGAACATTCCCTCTTCTTGGTCTCCATTTTCATTCCGTAGCTAATCTTTCACTTGTAGAGTCCTTTTCACATCACAAGCTAATCACGTTGATAAGTTTAATTGGCTAAGTATTGACTCTGCTTCCATTATAAACATGATTGGTGAAACTGACAATTTGCTGGATCCAAGATTGTTCAAGCAAACACTGGCTACAAGTAGGAAAGTGGTGAAAATGAGCAATTCATCATTATCACTTTCGATTCTGAATGGTCATGATTCATCTAAAAATTCTTACAATCATTACTTTACAGAGATATTTGTTTGAAAAAAATAGTTGAAAATGGTTGAGATGTTGAACAATCTGTAATGTGAAACTGAATAGTTAAAGATTTTTCACTCTTGAAGAGGGAAAATTTAGAGTCAGAATAAGATTACGATGAAACCGATCCTCATGAAAATACAAAAGACTTTATCTTCATTAAGACGATCTTTGACAACTTGATTAGCCTAGTTGATTGTCACTTGTATCAATTTTGTGTGGATTAATTTTCTTGATAATATTGATCTGAGTTTTCAGTTCTTTTCCGATTCCTCAACTCTCACCATTTCATGGAAAACAGTCGAGTTATTCAATATTCAAATTGAATCATTCAATTTCTTTAAACTTGTTATCTTTTCTGCTTTTCATGTCAAAAACTGTGATTTGATAATTATGTAAATTTGCTCAACTCTTTTCCCTTTTTTCAGATTTTTATTCATAAATGATGAAATGGTTAAAGTTGAAACGAAATTGATTTCTCATTAAAAGTGTATTTGATTAAACAAAATTGTTATCCATTGCTAATTAACTGATGAGTGTCATTACACTGTTGAGTTACAATTTACCAATTAGCTTTTGCACTTTTTTTCAATGAACAATAATCAACTTTGCATAAGTTAATTGCATGTAAACTTTTGTAGACATTTTTCTGTTTATCATGTGAAACATTTTTTTGCCTCATTCTTTGTTCCTTTTCTTCCATGAACATCCCTTTGCTCCTTGAATTTAATATGCTATTCAGAGTATCATCAAGTTAATGATAACTCCTGCAAGTACATATTTTACACAAAATTTGGACTTGAAAGAAAGTAAGTAAAAATTATTTTTCATTTTTCCAGCAACAAAATAATCTCACTCATTCAAAACTCAACAGATCTTTTCAACTCTAAATATTAACTCGAGTAATATTTTTACAGTTACCTTCTCATCCACATCTCGAGTCTACACTAAGCTTAACTTTGCCAATCTCGTCTCATCATCTCTTCATCTTCATTAGTCTTTTCCTCCAAGAACATTTTCTTAATCTATTTCAATATTTTTCTCCTTTTTAACCAGAAAATCACTTTTCCATAAATAGCTTTAAATGATCAACAATCTAGTTGTTTCCCTTTAAAATCAATCTTTAAAATAACCAAGAAATGATTCAATTCATAAACGATCGAAGTTCAAAGTTAGTCTAATTGTCTCGCAATTTTAATTTAAAATCACAAAAGCCTTTTGCTATTGCAAGATGCAAAATTAAATTTGCTTTTGTTCAAAAATTAAGTGTAAAATGGCATCTTTTTTGCTCTTTCAAGTGTACAAATGTTTAATGCTCTTAACCATCATTGAATAAAAAAATCACAGACTCAAGAAGCAACAAACTGCAACAAAAAACCAACATTTAGTTTATAATTTTCACAAACTTGTTATTTGTAGTTGATAATTTGACAGTAACAATTTGAAAGTCTTGATTAACAAGCAAAGGTTTTATGTTTTCAATGTAACACAAAATACAGAGCAAAATGACACTTGAAATTAGGTTTTTTTTTGTTTTAAGCTTTACATTAAAAGCAAAAATTTAACAATTATTTGAACTCATTAAACTTGAAACAAAAAGCGTTTCTCTCGATGTAAAAGATGAATAAATGTCGGATGGTAAAGATGACAAGAAATGTTTTTTTGCTTCTTTTATTGGAAATTTTTTTCTCGATTTGATGCTCATTTTCAGTTTGGTTTCTTGTTGAAACAAATGTTGAATTGTTCTTCTTGTTTCTCTGTTTTCCATTAAATTTGGAATGTTGCTGACTTAACATGATTCTAGGTATGTCAACAATCTTGTTTGCATCAAATTAATCACTCTCAACAGTCAACGTGTAAGTTGTGATTCGATGAATTTCATTCATTATTTCACTGAATGACGGCAGGGAAACAATGCGAAGAGCAACTCTTTGCCTCATTCGTCTTTTCCATTTTGTGTAAATCATCTGTTGAAACACTTGACAATGGTTTTACATGTAAACATGAAGTAACCATTTTCATGTTATCATGTCAACATTGAACTTGTAATTAACTAATAACACACAAATGTCTACTTATTAATCTCACTTAGTCAACTTTTTTTTTCAATTCTCAGTCTTTTTTTCATACCAATAGAATAATCAATTTCATTCTCATTTCAATCATTTGTCATACTCAAAATTCTGGTTCCTTCATGTAAATCTATCTCATCTTTTGTCAATTTCACCAACAATTCATCTTTCTTTGTGTCTTCAAGTTCACACTTTGACTCCATTCTTCCTCTCCAAATCAGATTCATCATCATTCTCATTTCAACAGTTTTCCTGCTCATTTCAACCATTTGCACATCTTCAAGTTTCATCTTATCAGATATTTTCACGCAAATCTTTACACTGTTTCAAAAAATGAAAAATGTTCCATTATCCTGAAATGATTATCGATTCATTTAATCGCTTTTGATAAACAATTTCAAGGTAGACAGTCAACTGAATCGTGAACTTTTCTTCTCCAGAAATGTTTATAATTGTTATCTTGAAATAGTTCAACTAAACCAACCATTTCCAGAATAAAATTTCTGTTATCAAAATATCCAAATATATCATTCTTCATGAACTGTTTCCTTTTCATGATTGAAAAACTATCAATTATTGTTGGTGAAATAAGGTTATCTGATGGTCTTTCTTCATTAAGTCCAATTGGTTTGAGGTTTGCGTGTTGTTATCATATCATCATGATCAATTTCTTGAGAAGTTACAAGAACCAGAATTTTTCTTGTTCCCTTTCATCAAACTTGATACTTTTCGATAGCAATAATCAATTATACAGTAAAAATGGCATCGCTAAACATGTCCATAAATAACTGGCCAATTCTCGCACATAAACAATAGATTAGAAGAAAAAAGAAAAGAAGCAAAAAAGTTCATTCCCTGAGCATTTGCAGCCCATTAAATTGCCGCAGTTGCTTGTTGATTATAACATAAAACCAGAGTAACCATAGGAACAAGTTGGCAACCAATGAATATACATTTATAACAAATTGTTATCATGAGGAAAACACAGAAAAAAAAGTAAAGCCAGAGAACAAAAAAACTTCGACTTTTCCCTCAACTCCCAGTAATATCATCATAATAATATCATTATATGGATCTGTTTGGGATTTTGTTTATGGTTGATAAAAATCGTTATTAGCCATTGGTTTCACTTTGTTTTTTTGTAACAACAATTGAGAAACAATTGCTTCGATTGTGCCGATAATTATATTGTTTTGTTGCCTTTCACCACTTGCTGTACTTTGTAATGTTCAAGATTTCGATTTCTCTTTTTTTGTTGTCTTCTCTCTGTCTTCGACTTTTTGTACTTTGTTCAATATCTTCAGTTGTTTTCATCATCAGTTTGAAGGTTAATTAAATTGCAAATCGACAATCAATATATTTAAATGTGTCAAAGAAACGCATTTAAGGTAATTCCATGTTTCACGCTTATCATTATCACTGTTATTAGTCTAATTCAGCTTATTATTGAGGTATAGTGAAATAACAAAATGTCAACTAAAACCATGTTTGACGATCATTTAATTTTCATCACGAAATAATACCCAAGCTGCATGATTCATCTTATTCGTTGTTCATCGATATTTTGATTTTTTTCTCAATTAATTTTATTCTTGTTTGATATTCTCATCGATTTGTTCTTTTGCCCTTTTATCATGTAATCTTTCCAGTCTACATGAATTCAATCAAAACAATGCACTTTGCTGCAAAAATATTCACTTCTTTACTCGTTAAAATGTAATCAAATTCACTTTTTTATTAAAAATGTTCTCATCAAGATAATTCATTGTCTCGATAAAAACAATAGGCTAGACTCGGAATGTCTATTTATAATGTTTGAGAAACAATCAAATGATTCAGATCTTTATCAGATAATTGTTGAAGGTTTCATCCAATTTTTCAGATTTTTTAGTCTTTTCTGTTTATTACTTTTCTTGAAAAAAAAGCTTATGTTTTACGACTTTCAATCCGATTTTCAATTGAAGGGCTTTGCACATCTCATAATAAATTCAAAAATTCATTCAATTTCAATTATAAACTGTTTCGAGAATTTAAATCAAAGTTTGGAATTTTTTCTAAGATTTTCTGATCATTCACTTCCATTGAACAATTGAAGGCAATATTAGTTGATAACAGTCGTTTGGAGTTTGATTTGTATTCAATGTCGTAACGGACTATTTCGATATGATTTAATGATTTCAGTTTTATCAAAATTTAATTCATGAAACTGATTCTGAACAATGTAACCAAATGCTTTGCATTCATCACCTTATTCAATAATCTTGCATTTCCAGAGGAAAATAACAAAGCTTTGAGTTTTATCTTTAACCAGATGAACGGATATCTACATTTACCTTTGTATCTGTTATTTCACCTGATTCTTTATTTAACCATTGATGTTTCTTGGTGTTATTAAATTCTTTTTTTTTCATGGCAACCTTAAATTGAACAAGATTTCCATTTCAAATTTATCTTGTAAACCGATTTTGCTTTTCTTTCCATCTGTTAACCGTTCATGTTCGTGTTTCATGAGACCATTGGCTCTGCTTTTGCTACTCTGTTTTCCCTATTGTACATTTACCATGCGATCTTTATCTTTTTTGTATCTTTCATTCCAAAGAAATTCATTGAGTCAAGAAGGGTGAAAGAAGGGAACAAATGGTGAAAACAAAAGCAACAAAGTATCATTTGTTCAATCTGTTTTTACTTTTCTCATTCTCTAGTATAGAAAAAAAGTTATTCTTGACCAAAGACGATCCTTTCACCTTTGGTCATTTCAGGAATACTGTTGAAATTGATTAAACAAAAGGCTTAACATTGACAAGTTTCAATTGTTTCAATGAACCCAAAGTTAACCTGGAAACATTGTTATCCATTTTTTGTTCAATGAAAGTAAAAATATTTTCATTGTGTGAATCATGTTAAGTCTCTACAAGGTTAATTTACATGATGAATATGTCCTTCCTTTTGTTTTGTTTAATTTCCCTTTGAAAAGGAAAATGAAAATGAAAGAATCAATTGATTGTCATTTACAATCATTTAATTATTGAGTTTACCAATCAGCTAATAGTACAACAATTATCCAAGCAAAATGATTTGTTTCCTTTTCAATTGCATAAGTATCATTATTCCCTCTCTTTACCTTCAACATTTGAAACAAGCTGGAGAAGCAAGAAAAAAATGAAGCTCAAAAAAGGAGACATTTTCCGGTTTCTGGTATCCATTATCATCAATCTAGATAATAAGCATTTATTAAGTTGACAAATGGTCCAATCATGAATAACATTTATCCTCATGATTATGGCCATTGATTTTTACTGGACACTTATAAACTTTCAGTGAATCAGATTGATGTTAATGTTGATATAAATTTACAGTAAAAGGTGGCGGATTTGGGTTCAATTTGGGTAAACAAACAACCCAAATGTAAACCCAAAATCAAGGGGAAAAGAGCATTAAGGTTAAAAGCATAATATTGAATAAACATCAAGAGTTTAAAAAACAACCAACAGGAACTTTTTTTGTTGTTCAGCAACAAAAAAAGATCTGAAAAGATAAAAAAAGAGTATAAAAACAAAGTGTAAGGATGGAAGACAAATGGATGAGAAAGGGTGAAGAGAAGATGATTATCGTCTTTATCCGGTTACGGATGTCGAAGCCTTAAAGTGACATTCAAGATGAAATTTATTCACTGGCAAAGTTCATTGGACTCTATGATTTGGGTTATTTTGAGCAAAGAGCTTTGAGCAAAAACCTTTTGCGCTAAGACATTTAAGAGCAAAACTGATTAGAGCAAACACAATTTTAAACTCAGGTTTAGTTTTTGCGATAATCGAGATCAAAGTTGAAACTTTCACCGGCTTTTGTTCAATTATGGAAGCAGATTTTTCATCAAACTCAATTAAATGATGTAAATTTCGATGAAAAATCAGAAAACGTACAGCCGATCACTTCGATTTTCAGTTAGATCGACTGCTTTCTGTGGCCGTAAAAGTTAGAGCTTAAACTTATCATTCGTGGATAAAAATTGTTGGTACACACCAATGTTTCAACACTTTTTTCAGTTTATCGACAGTTCTATTGATTTTGACCATTCATTAGATGTTATTAGCGATTATAAAATTAATATGATATATTTTTTGTAGGATCTTGAATGATCTAAAAATTTAAGAATGATCTCTGAAAATTATCAACAATTTTTGAGCAAAATTTGCTCAAATCTTCTTAGCGCAAACGGATTTTGCTCAAATCTTTTTGCTCAATCTGACCAACACCGGACTCTATTTCATGATTAATATCTCTGTTGCTCTAAACTTTCAATTCATTTGTTTCACGATCAACTTTTCTCAAAATATATTTTTGTATTTGAACAGTTGTTACCTTTTCACATTGGCTAATTGTGATCATTTGACTTTCTATTGTGATTAACTCTCCTATTGAACAAAATTGATAACAAAGTTGACCTATTAATGATAACAATGGCCTGACCTAATAATAAAGTGATAGTATTGCAACAAAATTCATTTCGACATTCATTTTATATTTGCTCATTTCATCAATTAAATCCTGAGGGAGTTTGGCTTATTCAATGAAACAAGCTCATGTTTAATTATAGTTGTTGATGAATGATTGTAGCTGACCAACAATGAAATGAAACATTTTTCATCAGATTTCAATGAATCTTTCAATTCAAACGTTTAACATAGGAATCTACGGTTTGTTCATGTTTTACTGAGCTCGAGTTTCTCATTCAATCATTTTAACAAAAAAATTATTGCTGTTTGATGGGAAAAGTGTTGGTTTGAATGTTAAGCCAAAGACATCAATTGTTTGGTTTCAATAATTTAATAAACTCATTGATAAATAATTCAAAAAATAGCTGAAAATGTATTTCTGCTAAAATTGATATTTCTTCAGATTCTGAGCAAATTGAGATGAAACAATCAAATCAAAGTTATTAAATTCACCCAATCATTCGCATTGTTACTGATATTTAATAACGATTTGCACCGAAGGGAATGTTCAGTGCTCTGTTCTGTTGACTTGAACCTCAAAGTTTCAATCATTTTCACCTTTAAAGTTGAAAGTCAAGTAACTTGTAAAAAAAGGTTGAATTGAGAAAAAAAAGCTTTTTATTTTTGGTTCAATTCTTGCATATTATGGATGTTAACCAAAAAGAGTGAACAATTTTTATCCACTTTACTTTTATCGATAAAAAGTTCTGATTGGAAACCTTACAATCTGAATGTTTCATCTTTTGATTAACTTTGGCTTCATTTAAAATTTTTACTTAAAAGAAAGGTTTCATCAGAGAGAAAGTTATTTAAATCGAAGCAAGAAAAATGGGGAAAAATTTAATTTCAGGTTAAATTGGAATATTGATTGTTAAATGAATGTTTCAATTCTGGCCACAAATCTATTTCTGGTTATTAGATAACAATTTCCTCTTGAAACTATCCAATCTGAATTTGTTAATATTTCTGTCAACTTATCCAAGGATAGTTCATGTTACATTTGCTTCACCTTTATCTCATTCATTTAAATAATAAACAGCTTTATTCAGCAAAAAAATGTATAAAGCTACTGAATCCTCTGTAATAATGGCGAAAATGATTACAACCATTATCAGTGGAAAGGGAAAAAAAGTTCAATATTGTTCACCTTATGGAAACTGATAAAGTAGGCAAGCAAATTACTGTCAACAGTTGTGATCTAATCAGTTTCAAATGTCAAACTCATTTCATTTTCACCATTCCATAATGATGCAGCTTTGTTTAGTCCATTGAATAACCTTAGTAACAGTGAAAAGCTACTTTGGTTACAATTTAATGTTTTTTTTGTTTTACATTTACAAGTTTCACTCCCATCTAATAATTACAAAACAGGGAAAAAAAGGCATTAATCAATATATTTATTTACTTGAATTTTTCCTCAAATTTCATTGTTGATTATTTTCAGATGTTTTCAGTTGACATACAATGTGCATTAATGCCTTAATAGCTGTATGATGTTGATGCAAAACAACTGGTTTTGTTGTACTTTTGTTTCTGGTATCGCGTTGATTGATTACAATCAAATGTTAATAAATAATCAATTGAACGCGACTTTTCTAGGCTAATTGTTCAACTCAATGTTTTACATTTCTTTTCATTGACTAAACAATTGTAATTGAGCAAAGTTAAATTGATTAATATTGAAAAGCCAACTGTAAATTTAAATGTTGATTTGTTAATTATTGTTGATTCCTTTATTAATGTTTCATTTCAATCTCATTACAGGGGCCCAGTAATCCTTATGTAACTAATATACCGACGATAGCCTCTCCTTATGGCACTTTTCCAGCCAGCTATGGTCTTACATCGAGTAAGTTGATTAATGAAAATATTGATTGATCATGGATATTGGTGAATATTGAATAAGCTTTAGATTAAAATTTTGCCATTCATCAACGATTAGTGAATTAGAAGCTTTTTGTTTTTGAAATTTGATGAATGGACAAAATTTGAAAGTCGATAAGTCGATTAGGATGTTTTCATTTTTTTTTATATTGTCATTGATCTTAAACTATTGCTGATTCATCCTTTTCTTTCTCTTCCTCCCTCTCAATGTAACATGGATTCCTGTTTATCATCCATTTGCTGATGATGAAAACATTGAACATTGAAAACAGCAACAGCAGCAGCAGCAGCCGCTGCAGCAGCCGCAGCAGAAAAGTTAACATCAAATTTTGGACTGGTTCCAGCCTCAGCATTGATTGCAACCAAACAAACAGCTCGAACTGATCGTCTTGAGGTATAAATAATACAAAATAAATGCATATAAAAACTGTAGTTTAACAAAATAGTCAAATAGCCAGTAAACCGAGTTAAAAGATTGATTTTTGCGTGATTACCATTTTCGCTTTTCTTGCTTTGGATGAAGCTAACTTTGCTCCAAATCCCAGAATCTGAATAAAAAAAATTCAATTCCTGAGCAGCTTATTCATTCTTTGTCCCATTCTCTCTCTCTCTTCTGGTCCTTCTTTATCCTCTATGTTGTCCAATGACCCAATTGAACCCAAATCCCAATCCCAGGTTTGTCGGGAATTCCAGCGAGGCAATTGCAAGCGAGCTGAATCAGAATGTCGTTTTGCACACCCACCAGAACATGTTCATCTGGATTCAGATGATGGCCTGATCACGGTCTGTATGGACTTTGTCAAAAGCCGCTGCTTGCGCAATCAATGCCGTTACTTTCACCCCCCGCCGCATCTGCAAGCACAGCTTAAAGTAGCCCAAACACGGGCACACACAACTACTGCTCTGGTAGGAAACTCACTTAATAATTTCCATTCCTTTTCCTTCTCAACCCTCATCATTCATTTCATCATTAGCACCTTCATTAGACTAACAAAGAATCATGAAATTGCGTTTACTAAATGTCTTTATGTAATAAAATAGGAAAACATTGAAATCCCTTTAATATTGAATTGCGATTCATTTTGCATTTACCTGTCTGTTGCATGTCAACTGAATGAATCGATTAAGCATGAAAATCATTGATAATGTTTCTTATTGCTTGTTTTTATCACCCTTTCCTCATGGTGACGCTGTTCATGATTGTTTTTCCATATTTTTCAATATTCTGCTCAATGTGTAATTTTATCTGAAATCACAACTTTTTTCTTCTCAATTTTTTCTCATGATCAATGCATGAATTTTAATTTATCTTTTTGTTTTTTCATCAACAATTTCTTTTATTTCTTTATCACTTTTTCCCCCGTTTTTATTATCATTTTTGTTTACTGTTAATGGCTGCATATTTTACTGATAAATAATATTAAAACAAACAAAAATAAACTAATAGCCGAATAATACGGCGACAGCGGCCGCTGCAACCACGCACGTTTTGGCTCAAGCTGCTGCTTCTATTTTGGCTGCTGGCAAAAAGCGCGTTCGAGAAACTGAAGATCTTTTAATGGTATGCCACTTAATCCACACCTTTCATCATTCATCATCTAAACTCACCTTTCAATCCCTTAACATCGACTCATTTTCAAATTCATTTCCTAACTGGAAACTTATTCAAATAACATTGAACATTTAAATTTTAAATTCTGTTTCTAGCAAATTTTCATCAAATCAATTCTAGATATTCAAAAAATATCTATTCAAGATTATCAATTTATGAGTGATTCTGATCTTTTGTCAGAAAACAATGTAAATCTCAGAAACTTTGAGTCAGATTTTTGTTTGAACCAGAAGCTTCAACCGTAATCAAGTTACCGATTTTCACAATTATTTCAAGTTTGCTTTTAATCGATGATCGATCTTTTAATTAGTACTTTTTGAATTGCTCAGAAACTGTCTATTTAGCCGTAAAAAAGGATTGCAATTTAGTTAGCAAACAATTTCAATTGATTGTCTCAAAGATGCAAATAACTCGATAATGTCAACTAATGTCTTGAAAATGTGATTACTCGATCACAATGTTTGCTCTTTTCACTGAAAAAAAAGTTTAAAAAACTTGAGACATCAATTTTAATCGTCAGTTTGATAGTTGTATGATCTGTTTCATCCTGTTACTGATATCCGACTCTATTCAACTAGAAAAGCTTACATTTCTGCTTGTTATTTATTTGTATCTTTGACTTTTCCTTCTTCTTCATCATCATCTTTTGGCAACACTGCAAACCTTAAAAAGCTATCAATTTGCAGCAGCTAATAGCAACAAAAATGAAATGTTGCTTATGTACATTATGTATTAGCTAAATCAGTATTTCTCAAACCTTAAAATAACAACTTTTGAATATTAGAAGTAAAGCGAGAGAAAAAAGTAAAGCAAAAAAAGCATATCATTTGAAAGGTTATTTAATTTGATAGGCAAGTCATTGAAAATGAGAAGGAAGAAGAAGAAGAAAATCAGAGCAAAAGTGAAGCAAAAACCTCAACAATTTGCCAGTTTACAAATCTCATTGGAGATTAGCATGCGAGTGAGAAAGAGTAAAATGATAGATGATTATGATGATGTTGATAGTTTAATGCTGATCATGGTTAAAGCCATGAGTTGGGAAGAAACGAGAAACTGTTGATCCTCTTTTTTTCCAGTAAAACTGTTCAATTGGTTAGATATAAATAAATCAGTATTTAATATTGATTTGCAGGCAACAACAAAAAGCGAAGTGTTCACAACGAAATTCATGGATAAACATAACTGTTGCTGAACTCAGAGTTGACCTCATTTTTTGTATCCCTTTGGTTAGAGATTTATTGCACTCGATTCAGATTCGCCTGATTTTTTCAACTTCATCTTGTCATCATTTTTCACTCTGTCTAAGGCCATCTCTGTCCTTTTCATCTTTACAAGCTTCGAATCGACTCTTTTATCCATTTTTTCAACTTGTTGTAGCTTCCAGTTGTTTTCACTATTGTAACGATTTTACTCGAGCAAAAAATATCTCCTTACATGGAGTGAAAAGCAGAAGTTGATTTGAATATTATTCAGTTGAAATGCAATCAGGATTGTGACATGAAATAGATTGTAAATCAGTTTCTATTAAGGTTTTTAATCAGTCAACCTTTACCTATGTAAGAGTATTTTTTCAGCCTTTTTTACGTTGATGGAATACTCAATGACCATGATATCTTTTTTTCTCTTCTTTCCTTTTTTATCTCTTTCAGTGAATGTTCATGAGAAACTTGATGAGAGTTGAACCTTTAAATCTGTTTTCACCTCTTTTCTCTCTTCACTTGATTCACTTTCACTCAATTTGATTTCGTTATTTCTTTCCATTGATTGATTATCCTTTTACCGTCTTCATTGTCATTTTCATTGTCATCTTCATTTTGTATTCACTAAATTTCATTCTAAATCAATTTACCAATCAAAAGGTGATTCTTTTAATTTCAATTTCATTCTCTATTCAGATTCGAGTAGCTTTTCAGATGATTGTGCCAGGTTTTGTTTTCGCCTTCAACTACTTTCTTAATCAAGTCACTTATTGATAAATGATGATCAATATTAATCATCATTACTTGCATCCATTTATTGGTTGACAATAATCTATTAATTCCTCCGCTTATCATCATATTTATCAGCTAATCTATTGATGTACATTAAATACATTTCTGTGCCATTTGTTTTAGTTAACAGTTGTGAAGAGAATAGCAATTTATTGGAGAACGAAAAATGCAATAAAAATTGATCATTTCCCTGAAACTCTTTTATCGTTATATAGTTTTAATCATTTTTTCACCTCCATATTACAGTTAATGATATAAACTTACAAAATTGTAGCCATTTTTTAATCGCTTACTTTTCATTATCACAAGATCTCGAGAAACTTTAATATGTTTCACTTTTCAAATCAAAAAATCCAAGTTGAACCAAAGAGAGAACTGTAGTTTAAAAATTTCAACCAATATTTACTTTCGCTACTCTTTTTCAATATCATTTTTAAAACCATTAGCTATCAAATCCGATTTGATTTTTTATTGATTTTGGGAAGCTGAAATTATTAGCTTAGGAATCAGCTATGGAAACTCAAGCTCACAGCTAATGATTTGTGAACTAAAATTTCAATAAAATTTGCAACAAATTTTATCAAATTAAACGGTTAGCAACTTTGATCATTTTGGTTTGACCAAAGGTTTATTCCCACAGAAATTCTGGGCCGTTGATTGAAATTGAGTTTTCATAAACAAGTGAGAATTGGTCTGTCCATTGAGACAATGAAACCCAGACTGGATTATGTTAAAATTAGAAATCGTTTAAAATCAAAGAAAACAGTAATGGAAAGATTCGAAATAAAGATCCACCGATTATGCATGATTCGGCTGCACAGTTCAGATGCCATCTTTTGAATCTTTGATCGCGATTGTTCTAAGATTATCCAGACAATTCCCGTCACTTTTTAATCAAAACCAAATCTTAAGAATAAATCGAGGCTGATTTTTCTCAGAATATACCAATGCCGTGTTCAAGTCACAAATATGGACTCGCTGTCAATTTAGAATGAAAATTGAAGCTGAAAATTTCAATGGACAAGTAGACTGACCTTCTTGTCAAAGGAATTGCTTAGATTATCAGAATCTCAGCATCTTGCTATCGCCAATGTGATGAGCTCCTTATCGAAGAAACAACTACGTTTTTGGTCAATAATTTAAACTAATCAAAGTTGTTTTGTTTCAAGTTTTCCTTCAATTTACATTTGCTGAACTGTCTATTGTCGCCTTAAAATGAACTAAAACTTTGTCTTAAACTGTAGTTTTGTGCACAGATTTTCCAACGGATCAAATTTTATTCAATTTATATATTCTGATTCAAGTTATTTTTTTGGCGAAAAATTTTTCTTTTAAACATTATTATAGCTCAACTCAATCTTTTTGTAAATCAATCTTTCATTATTATCATCATCTTTTGCATGATTATCCGTAACTTTACTTTAATCATGAACCAACCCTGTTTTTCCTGTCAATTTATATCAAAAATGCAACTTCCGATTGCTTAAGTAACCTTAAACAATTATTATTCACTAGCATATACAACAATATCAACTAATATTACATTATCTTGCATCCTTTACTTGATTCCACTTAAATCACGCAACATCATTCCCTGAGTCAATATTATCACTATTACTAGTTTGGTTAATATTAACATTAATAAATCTAATTTTATTTTTACTGCAACATTTGATTGAAACTACAAATTGAACCATCAAAGGCACACACACACACACACACAATGTTGTTAACTATTAATTGATTTATTGAAACCCATTTAAATTGATTATTGTTGTTGAAATTAAATAATAAGCCTTGGATTATCCTTTTGTTTTTCAATTCACCCATTGTCTTCAATTGTCACTTGATCATTATTTTCCCATTCAATATTGTCTTCAATTCAATATATTAAATCATGTCACATCATTCATTTGCTATATTTTTATACTAAATTACTTTTTCTCTTCTTTTTTTCATCTTCTCTCTTCTCCTTCCCTGTCAAACCTCCAACATTTCCTTCCTCAACATTATCATTATGATCGTCATCTTATTACCTGATAATGTCTTGGCTTTCATTTTACATCCAACCGATGAAACAACCTCCCAACTACCAAAAAACACATAAACAAAACATTTGCCCGATGATTGGTTAATCTACTTATCCTGATGTCAATATAACATTATCATCATAAACATGAACATAATCGTCTTCAATTTTTGCCTGTTCAATCCTCTTCCTGTTTAAATTGCCTACGGAAATGTTGAATGTAACCATGGGCCTAACTGTTAATCTTGAACATAATGGAATCTCCGGTTTCTATTATCTTTCAATCTATTTAAACTTGGATACGTTATCAATCTTGAATCTTGGTTCTTCTTTGGTTGGAAAATTTGCTTTTCCAAATTCACCTTTGGTTCCATTATCGACATCGTAATAGACATTTCCTGGAGTTTTACCAATGACTAAACGACCCGCTCTGGAAAAAAGTGGTCTCCCTGTTTTCCAACCAGCGGCAATGGTTTCAGCTTATCAACAAGCTCTTGCCATGCACCAATCATTCGTTCCATTAGCTTGTAATTTAACCTTTCAAATATTACATTAGACAAGAAATTAATTTCATGCCTACCAACTTATTGGGTTATCCTGGTAGTCATTTGGGTCACTCAACAAATTGCATAGACATTATTCTGGTTAACTTACCAAATCTTTATATTTACTATCAAAATTTACTCGCTTAATCTTAACCAGATAATCAAAAATCAAATGCGTTTTGTTTCGCTATTTTGTCTAGTCTCATTCAGTTTTATGTTTAGTCAACAATCGTAAGTAATACAAGCGTCTCTCATGGTGAGATTTGATTGAAGCAATTTTTGCCCAAAAAAATTAGTCTTTTGAAATTGCTGATTGTGTTTGGATGTAATCAGTGAATCTCATTAAATTGAGTCGATTCTTGAATTTGCCATTCAGCTAGTCAATGAAACTATTATTATTAGCAAGATTGCACCTCTAAATCAACGGTCAAAACCACTTTCAACTTTCGGAAAATCTAATCATTTATCAGATTCAATGTCTGACTATTCCTTTAAAATGTAATACCTTGCAATTCAATGAAATTAATTTCTCAATTTTTTGATTTTTTGAAATTTCTTCTAATTTTCTTTTTCTCTTTTTTCTCTTTCATTTTTGCTTCCATCTTTCACCATTCATTTCCGTCCATCGTCTAGATAAATGGTCCAGTTGAACATCCGCCCAAGTGATTTAATCATTTTGGTTACTTTTTCTTCGCCAACAGAGTTTTTCTTAACATTTTGTGGGAAAGAGGAAATACCAATAAGGAATACAAAAAGCAGCAAAAGAAAATTAATTGCTTCTCTCTTCATCTTCTCTTCACTCTTCTTGCTTCTTTATCCTCCTTAAGCATCCTCTTCATCCCTCTTCATTCTTCTCATCTTTTTCTCTCTTTTTCCTTGTCCCTAGCAGCAAAGCATTTGTATTTTCAATCATATTTGTTGACCATTTCTTCGTTGTCATCATCTTTTCATCCCATCTTTTAACTCGTTTTTTGTTGTTACTGTCAAAATGTTTCCTTTTGTTTTTCCTTTCTCTTCATCTTGACTCCTTTCTTACCTTACTTCTGACCCTTCACCCATCTCACCTCAAGTCATCCATTCATTCTTAGTCACACAAAATTTTGGAAAAAAATGTAACACAGCAAAAACAAAAAGCACACAAACACACAACCAATCGAAGGTTCATTTAGTGCAATTCACCGTGGTGATCTCATTTTTCGACTTCAATGTTTTTCTCTTCCTCTTTTTTTTCTTCTTTGCATTTTAATTGTTTCGCTTGCAAATGAAAGCGAAACTAAAAGTTTAACCAAAGTCTCGATTGTTTTGGTTTTTAAAAAATGTTGCTTTGATGGTTGCTGATATGATGGCAGACAACGATGAAAATAATGCCTTGAACTAAGCGTTCCGTCCATGGTATTATTATTAATATTATGATCTATTCAAATCTATGAAATGAAATGAAGATAATA
This sequence comes from Tetranychus urticae, assembly GCF_039701765.1. Taxonomy (NCBI): domain Eukaryota; kingdom Metazoa; phylum Arthropoda; class Arachnida; order Trombidiformes; family Tetranychidae; genus Tetranychus; species Tetranychus urticae. The sequence goes on along the minus strand of NC_142958.1, from coordinate 12,538,362 downwards.
ATTATAAAGTAAAACAAATTAAAATAATGACAACAAAGTTTAAAAAATTTAAATAAATATATCTACTTCAGGGTACATCAACATTTCTCGGGAAAAATTAGTTCAGGTCACTGCTGGCCATGAATATGACTTTTTGTAAGCTGTAACACTGAAGGTTGATATGAAGTTTCATCAAAATCACTATAATGATTAGTGTTTATTCTTGTAAAAGATTGAAAAGGCACACCAAATATCTGATACTGATTCGCTTTGTATCAAGAGTCGAAAGTTTTGTTAGCTTGTTGCCCAAGATGGGTTGAAAATTTGTCAAAACTTTTTCAGTTCTCTTTGAGTGGCAGTTAGTGACTTCTTTTTGCATTTGTACCTTGAAAAATTGTTACAAGGTAAAGTGCCGGCCATAAATACGATTGTGTCGCCCGCAGACGGGAATTTAAAAAGGCCTAATTTTCGCTACAGAATGGAATTGACTCTCTATCCTTAACGGTTTGATGATTGATTTAATGTAAACTCAAAAAAAAAATCAACCCTAAGCAACATAATTTTCACGCTAAATTATTGATGGACTTAATACAACATATTTTTTCTCAGTTCCTATCTAGTGATAATAGGTTTAAAAAAGTGGCAGATTTAGATTGAGATTCAAGATTTAGGCGAATGCAAGGATTATATAAATTATAAAAACAATGTCAATTTGTAAACAAGGTGAAAATTGCTTTAACCAGTGCATTACACAGAATTTAGTGCCATCTATTTTTTGTTTTGTACATCTTCAGTCTTTTGAAGATTGTGGTTAGGATTTAGGCGCGAATGATTTTGACGATAATACAAATTTACGTTACTTTGACTCATCCTATTCTTCAACTAATATTTACTCGTAGATACTTTATTCCTTTACATTTTGTCTGAGAAAACATGTCAAAGCTACTAACTTTGTGTATTGCGTCTCTACCTGTAGTATCTGCTTACATTTTTAAGATGGACTAGTCAAATTTTCAAGCTCTCTGATTTTGTTTGGTTATCTGTTGTAAGCCTCATGAACGGAATTCCCAGTGAAAATGAGCAAGAACCAGTAAATCTTTGCATACACAAAGTAAAACGGAGATATGCTCCTTGATCATGCAATGAGCAGCAATTGTAACTAAATTTAACCCTACTCGAGATCTGTCTTATCGAGTAAATCCAAGGGAAGACAAAACTATCACTAAAACAAACCAGGCTAATAATTGGTTCTTTTTCTTAATCACTCGAATCAAGAAAAACATACCACAAGGTTAATGGGATATACTCACCTTTAGTTGTCTCATTTTCTTCCCGCTTCCCAAAATTGAGTATAAAAATGCTCGGAAAAAGTTACAACAATACAAGTTGAGTTTCGAAGCTCATTGAGATAGTAACAAATCAAACAAACTATTCAAATCAACAAAAAACTCTTTATTTTTAACAACTTTAACTTTTCTACATTTTAGTGAAAACTTTTCTTGTACCACAAATAATCAACATGAACAAGCAATTGGTAAATATCGTTCAACTATTATTGTTTAACTAACATGAGATTTTTTTACTTTTTTCACTAATTTTACTTTTCATTTTTTTCTGGTTTCAGTTATTCGCTCTTTTTGCCTCAACCCTTATCCTTTGTGTTCAATTTGTCCGTGCCGAAGAGGAATTCGATGCTGAAGAAACTTTCGATGGCGAAGAAGACGTACCTTTGGAAAGAGAAAGACGAGATGTATCAGCTGATTTAGAAGGTGCCGAATCAGGAATCGCTGGTGGAGCTGGTGCAGGACTCGGTCCTTATAAAGGAGGGGCAGCTGGTGGGGCAGCTGCCGGTTTTAAAGGTGGAAAGGCTGGAAAAGCTGGTTATGCCGCTGGTGCAAAAGGAGCAAAGGGAGGTGCAGCTTATGGTGCTAAAGGAGCTGTTGGTGGATCAAAGGGTGCTGCTTCTAAGGGTGGTTTCGCTTCTGGTGCTTTCGGTAAAAAGTTTGGTTCCAAAGGAGGTTTCTCTAAGGCTGGAGGAGCTGGTTACAACAAGAAGATCGGTGTAGTCAAGAAGTTCGGAATGAGCCAAGGTTTCAAATTCGGCAAATCTGCTGCTCATGGTGCTGCCGGTGGTGCTGTTGGAGGAAAAGCAGCTAAAGGAGGTTTTGCTGGTGCTGCTGGAGCCTCTGGATTCAAGAGTGGAGCTACTGGTGGTAAAAAGGGATTCGCCACTGGAGCAGCAGGTGCAGCTGGTGGTAAAGCCGGTGGAGCTGGTGCTGCTGGATTCAAGAAGGCTGCTGGTGCTGCAGGAGCCGCAGGAGTCAAAGGAATCGGTGGTAAAGCTGGTTTCGGAATCGGCCGATAAGCAAACATAATTGTAACTTAATTATTTAGGTGTCTAATATCAAGACAATTCGAGTCAAAGACAAGACAAATACAGTTTGCAATTTCGTCCTATTGAATTTCTTTGTATTTTGTAAAGCTGGATATGCCATGGAAAAGAAACTCAAGAAATTGAAAAAATTGGTCAAAAATATCAAAAAAGCTAATTGTTCTTGACTTAATCTGATGAAATGTGCACAGTCAAAATTGTTAAAAATTTCATTTTTTAGTGTTTAATAAAGACTGATATTTATCTAAAAATTTTTTTTGAATTTATGTTCACTGTCATTATTTTCAGGGACCCTTTTTACTGAATCTTATTTGATATCTTAATTATGACTAATCACGATTAAATCTAAGAGTATTACTCTTTGGGAATTACACCAAAATTGAAAAAAATTGCGATCTCTTACAAGTTGTTAGTCAAAGATTAATGCATTTAACAAAAGGCAAAGTTTAGTACAGGCATATACACACTGGATGACTCTGTTCGCAGTATTGAAAAACATTAATAAATTTTTAATCTCAACCTTTTTCTTAGAGATGGGCGATTCTCGACTAATCAAATAATCGATATTTTAGCGATTAGCGCAAGGAAAACGATTAGAATCGATGCTTAATCAAGGTAGCAAAATAATAAATCTTAAAGCATTCAAGCAACTTTTCCAAGTTTGAGGCTCTTCTTTACATCAATAAAGTACAAATTAGTCTTTGCCATCTCACTGAAATCACTGGAAGAGTCAATATTTTAATTCTGAGTTGCTAAAGTTATGCCGGTTTCTCTTTTATTTTTTCTGCAAAAATGGAAGCGCAAAATTCGTGAGTTTTTAGCTCATGTGAAGCTTATCGATTCTCGCAAAAACTAATCGATGCTCATTTTTTGAAAAAGAATCGATCCGTATCGATGTAATCGAGGTAATCGCCCATCTCTATTTTTCTTATTTTTAATTTCTTGAGTTTTAATTTTGTATTAATTTTACTTATTGTCGCCCTTCAGTGAGTATATGCCGGTACCTTGGCCCTTTTGTTGAATGCATCATCTTATACCTTAATCTTTGTTGTTACAACTAAGCTCATCTATTGATTGATCATCAGTAGATGGCGCTGATTTTTTTGTCAAAAATAAATGAAAATTGACTTTACATATTGGAACTAACAGACAGACTGACAGGATAACAATGCGAGCAGTGACTGTCAACAATTTGTGATCTGGTTTTCTACATCGCATCATCATTTTACTGTTAATATCGTGTAGTTTTTAATTCACTATGGTGCTTAATGATCGTTCCAATGTGGAAGTTGTTTTCGTTGTTGAAGGAACTGCTAATCTAAGTTTATATGCCGAATCAATTAAATCAAGCTACATCATTCCTACTCTAGAGTTAGTGTTTTTACTCCTTATGTGTTTTTTTATTTTGTTTCATTTTACAAAAAGATCTAACAATTGTTGCGTGATATCTTTATTTGCAGAATTTTAAGTGGTGGACCTCCAGATGAAAATGATTATGAGTTTGAGAACACACTCAATTGTTCCCTTTTTGCATTGGTTGTTTTCATGACGGCTGATTCGGCTCCCGATCCTGCCTCATTTTGTTTTGGGCCTACCTCATCAACACACAAACTCTTACAATGGTTTGATCGAATACAGTGAGTATTTTAATTTTCTTTTCCTAAATTAAGACCATTTGTTAATCCTTAGCTATCTCTTTCAGATTTAATTGCGGAGGTGCATCCTCATGTAGTCACATAACTGAAGGTATTGCTACCTCGTTGCAATGTTTTGACGAGTTTAAAACAATGAGAGAGAATGCTTCACCTGGCTCAAGTCATAACAAAATTCCCAAGCATTGTGTGCTCATCTGTAACTCTCCGCCATATGCTTTACCTGCGGCTGAAAGTATTTCGTATAATGGTTTAATGATTGATCATTTAGTGGGCATTATGGGTGATAGAGGGATAAGTCTGAGTCTATTCTCTCCTAGAAAGATGCCTTTTCTATTCAAGTTATATGAAAAAGCTGGTGGAGACTTAAACTCAGCTTTAGCTAAGAACTATGCGAAAGATAGAAGACATTTAGTTCTATTAAAAAATTTTCAACTGCAAGAAAGACCCATAAGTCCTCAGGCAAATCAATCATCTAATAAATCTCTCGAAAAAGCATCTTCGTCGCCTTCTCCATCTAATCAGGGTAATTTTAATTGGAAGTCTTGAACATTACGGATGAAAGAAGTTGCTGGTGTTCTTTTTATTATAATATGAATATTATTCAAATTTTAGCTGATTTCCTTTCAAACCTGTACATTTCTCTTGTTTTAAAGCCTTTATCAATTTTCTAGTCAATCAGCCCTTCTCTTAAATTTCCATTCATCTTAGTTTCATGTTGCATTCCATTCAATTTGTGTATATGAAAATCTTAGGCAAAAATATTCAACTTTTTTAAGCATGATAAATATTCTGTTGATCTACTTGAACTTTATGCACTCACTTCATTCATCCGTATTTTTCAGCTTATTTTTATGCCGCTTGACTCACTTTATTTATGCTTCATTTTCTTCAGGTCAAAAAAGGCCACTTTCTCCTGCATCTTCAGCTGTATATAGTAAGTTGATGTATAAACAAAATTGACCTCGATAAGAGCAAAACAAGTTTTTATGTTATTCATTCATATTTTTTGTTTCTTTTAGGTAAAGACAGTGTTCAAATCACCATCCACCAACAACAACCACAACAACAGCTTCAACAGCAACAACAAGTACAACAAAATCAATTGCAACAACAACAGCAGCAACAACAACAACAGCAGCAGCAGCAGCAGCAACAGCAACAACAACAGCAACAACAGCAGCAACAGCAACAGCACATCAGAGGACCACCTCCTCCGCCCCCGACATTTATTCAGTCTGACAAAACCTCAACGCCTGACTCAATAGCTCCACTTCGTCCTATTCCTAATACTATGCCTGTTCTTACCAGTCAACTATCTTCCATACGTCAAGGAGCACCAAATGTTGTGTCTCAGCAGTCTGGTCCGCCTGGTCAATCAAATCAAACTCGTATGGGCTTCCCAGGAACTCAAATTAGATCAGTACAAAGAGAAAACTATAACCCTGTGATGATGCAAGGACAATTAAGAGGTGCTTCTTCGCCTTTCTCTGCTCCACCTCCTAGTCCGATGAATCGTGCCTCTGTTCCTTCTCCTCTTTCGCAAAATGCACCTTCACCAATGCCAGTTCCTCCTGGGGGTATGATGAATCAAGATTCTAATGTCTCAAGTCAACAAATGCCCATGCCAAATTCAATGATGAAAGATAAGAAGATTATTTGGAATGGAACCATCGAGTTTCAAGAAAAATCAGCTCAAGAAGGAATTCCTCCAAAGTATTCTCTACCTTGTTCCATTACATCAACAAATGGTAGCCCTGATTTAGAAAAAAATGCCGAAAAATGGCCTTCTATGCTGAATCTTTCACTTCTACCTAGAACAATAATTAATGCAGTTTTACCTGTGTTAAAGAATGAATCACATGTTGTGGTGCTTAATTTTGCTAATCAAGACACATCTGAAATAATTCAAAAATTACAAAAAACAATCTCAGGAGGCGGTCGACAACCCCAAATACAATTCTGTGGATGCATCAACTTATACCCTAATCAGAATACTATGATGATTGTCATTTATGCACCAGATAAAAATACGTTTATGGGCTTTTTACCAATGAACCAGGAAGCATTCATGCACAAAATACAAGCTGCCTACAAAAATGCTCGAACAGCCAAAATTCTTCAGGGAAATCAACAACAAATCTCGCAGCAACCAAACCAACAATCACCTCAGACGAATATTGGACAACCAATGATGGGACAATCCATAGGCCAAGCAATGGGCCAACAACCTCAACCACAAATGGTACAGCAGGCCATGCAACCACCACCTCAGCCAGGACAAATGATACAACAAATTTCAATGTCCCAGCCACAGCTTAATGCCAATCCAACCGGTTTCTATCAGGTAACTGGCGATCGCTCATCTAGCTGTGTTGCTGCTCTTATTTCGCTAATCAGAAGAATATGATATAAAGTCAGCTTAACAGTCAATCTTTTTCCGTTCATATAAATATTGCTACTGTCAGAGCAGAAAAATTTAAACTAAGTCCCCTAAAGTTCACGAATTTCCTATTCTTTGTTATCTAGAAAATTTTGCTCTACATTTATTCCTTATTTATGTGCTATCGTCTTTTCCGTTCTACTCTTTGTTTCCCTCTCAATCTCGTCTTTCTCTTTGTTTTTTTCTTGCATGTTCTTTCTTAAATAATGCATAAATACTACTTTTCTACCCATGAAATTTGCATGTTTTTCTAGTCCCCTTCATGTTATCGATGTTATCTTGATAACTTGTTTGTTTCTTGCAATTTTATTCAAATAACCAACATGTTTATGACGCTTTTCTTCTGGAACTAATCTTCGGTATGGTTTTGATAAGACAGAAACTTGATATTAATTGGTGGTGGTTCACGGCTTATATTTATTAACTTATCGCTTTGTCTTGTCTGCTTTTCTCCTCAATTTTGCTCTCAATGAATTTATTAATTTTTTATTTCTTTATCATTCCTCTCTTTTTTTCATTTAAATTGTCTTTTTTACTCTGAAGATTCAACAGATTGGTCCAGTTGTTCAGCAGTCAGGTCCTGGTCAAATGGCACCAATGCAAGGTCAATCTCAACAAAATCAACAGCATTTGCAGCCACAACCACAACTCGGTCAACAAGTTGGTTTTCGTAATCAGTCGGTGCAGGGAATCCGAAACAATGCCGGGCCAAATAATCATGGAATGATGAATCAAGGACTTCTCCCTAATCAAATGATAGCATCAGGTGGCCAGAGACCGCAACAAACAAATGTGCTTCTTAATCAAGCACTTGGCCCTATTCAAGGAACAGGCGGTCATCCACAATTTGCACAGCAAAATCAAATCATTGGTGGTCAACAGCAAACCACCGCTACTTTGGTCACACAAAGTGGCCCACCTATGCATCAACAGCCCCAACCGCAGCCAATGCAGCAACAACCACAACAACAACAGATACACTTTAACAGCCAAAACGTGAGTGGTACAACACTTGCCAATTTGATGCAACATCAACAGCAGGCGACGCAGCAACAGCAATCAAATTCACAACCTCCTCCTCCTCAACAACCCCAACAACATTCAACGCATGATGTTCGCAATCGCAATTTATTAAATATCCAGCAATTACAGAAACAACTCGAAGCTTGTAAGCAAACGGAACTCGAATTTGCACAGCAACACGTTGATCACACAATTCCTTCTGGACATACATTTTTCGATCAGTCGACAGGGATGCATTATTCTAAATCTTCTTCAGGAGATCTCGGGACTAATTTCCGGAATATCAGTGCGTCTCCGAGAACAGGTCCAGATCCGGAAACTGATTTGAATCTGTCTAAAGGACATTTATTGGTAAATTGATCAAACAAATCAAATGAGAAAACAAAACAAACAGTTATTCAATAATCCATTAACCTTAGTATCTCATGATTGTTAACTTTCCAATATTTTTGCCAATCGTTGCTAACTCGTAAATCATTCTGGGCTGTTTGTCTCTTTCCTGTCTAAATTAACTGTCTAACTTATTTAATCTGTGTATTGCATGCTCTGGTCGCTTCAGTCCTATCCTAGTAATTGCTCTTCTCTTGTGTCTGGTTGGCTCTTTGCTCTCAAAAATTAACTATTGTTATGATTTAGATTCACCCTGTTCTCGGATACTTCTGTTGTCTCAGCTCCAAACATCCATTTCTAAATCTTGAGCCTATTTATCCTCTTTCATTTCTCGTTTCTTTCCTCTATGTTTATAACATGTTGCTCATCATCTACATCTAATCTTCAACTCCTATTTCCAGAAATTCGATCGTCATTAATCCTTCTTACTCTCAATTACGCTTTAAACGTCATCATTCTTACCCCCTCGCTGCTCATCTGTTGTTTAATACCATGTTGTCATTTTACAATTTTTATTTCTGTTTGAACTATTTTATTATTTATTTATTTTGTTTAAACATTTGAATCAAGGCTGAGTTAAACTAATTTTTTCTAAATTTAAACAGAGACCCGAAGAAATGGCATTCCCCCAAACTGGTGGAAATCTTCAAGGAAAACCACCGGATAACGCTCAAGCTCATGTAAGCAAGAAACACAATTAAATTTTGTTTAGAATTGTATTTTAATTCATTTTTCTTTGAATTTTCAGCCTCAACATCAACAACCTCTGGTTCGCCAACAACTCCAGCAACATATTCATCAGCAGCAACAGCAACAACAACAAGCGAGATTACAACAAATGCAACAACCCATTGGAGTCAAAAGTAATAACTTAATTTTTTTAATTTCTCATAAAATATGCAAAGTTTATTAATTTTTATTCCAATTTGTTTGATTAGGTGCTCCTGGATTGAGAAATTTGTTACTACCACAACACCAACAAGTACAACAACAGCAACCGCAACAGCAAATTAGAACTAATATGCAACCTGGTCCAAATCAACAACAATGGCGATTCAGTAGAACTTGAAAGTTGAGTTGATTAATTAGGTTCAAATTTTTTATTGACATCATTCTGCTGTGGATCAATGTGAAAATATCATCCTCACTCTATTTAAATATTCATCTTCACTAACGTAATCCGTCTCATCATAATCATTCACATAAGTTTCATCATCTTCCTGTACCATCGTTAATATGCATCATCATCATGATGTTGATCATTTTCATCGCAAGCAATCGTGATAGGCAAAAAGCGACATTTGAATTTTCATTAAACCATGATGGAATATGTCGTCATTTGCAGTGAGAAAACTCAGTGTGGTGTCCAAACAAAGAGAATGAAAGGAATTCTCATTCAATCAATCATCTAATGTCAATGCTAACAGAGGTTAACAGACGTGTATATCGTAATTAAATGGATATCAAGAGGGACGTCGATATGTAAAAAGTAGAGGGCAAGAGTAAATCTTGAAGATAAATCTATTCTTATTGATAGAGATTACAAAGGTTGACAAAGCGCCATCAAAAAGAGAATCAAATTTCCTTTTTTCTCCGTCCTATCCTGAAGAAAACTTTAATCACAAGTTTTTTCCTTCCTCTTTTTGATGAGCAAACAAAACAATCTTTGATCGATTGCATCTTGTTTATATATTTGCATTAATTTGGTTTACAATAACTAATCTTTCTTGCTTAAAAGCATATCAATTTTTGAGTGATTTTTCAAAAAATTGCTCAAATTTATTGTCATATGTATTATTATAAATGAAATAATAATATTAATTCAATTATTTTACTTAAACTGTCTAATTTGTCTTTTCTTGCCATTTCTTCTGACTATTTGCGCCTAATCATAATTTAACATTTCACAGGTTTAACCCAATTCTTGTTAAAACTATTTTTACTGGCGGACACAAAAAACTTTCCTCTATTGGGACTATTGGGTTGAATATTTTAAGCTAATCATCTGTGTGATTCATGGCTACCCAGGCCAAGTTTTAATAGCCAGTTAAAATTTATGAGTAATGTCTAGTTTAGCACTTTGTCATCAGTTTTCGTTGAAAATTCACAAAAGTTTTGTGCATTCATGAAATCGAGGTCTATTTTTATACCATTATCTTTACATGTTTGCTAGTCTTAAAGTTTTCTACATTTTATGTGTAAAAGTCGACTTTTGATTTCATGAATACACTTTCACTGGTCTGCATTTGCTTCTAGAAGCAAAAAACTGCAATTATCTCTGCTGTCTCTATATGGCTGTTTTGGCTCTTGAATAGGTCCTTTGAATACTTTTATGTTCAGCTAGCAATTGAATCTCTGTTGGTTTCACGAAGTTATCGGAGTGTTTGACTTTTCGCCTCCTTGCTTCACCTTTCTTCCAATGAAAGTCTACATATTTACAGAAAAAATTGAAATTAAGTTTGTCGCCAATTTAATGAGGGTTCTAATGACACTTTTTTAATGAAACTCTTTTAATGACACTTTAAAAAAAGTCTCTATAGGAATTGATCACACCATTCTGAGAGACATTGGTAACAATCTTTGGCCTGTTTACTGTTTGCATTGACGGTCTCCTTCATCCATAGAGAGAAAAGCTCTTTATCCTTTTTGAGAATTAAAAATTGGCCCAGCACAACATAAGCCTGAAAAGGAGAACGAGAGAAAAAACGTTAAATAATAGTTTAAGAAGTAAGATTACAAAAGATATTGAACATAGCAATAGAGCTGAAAATCAGTTGTAATAGCTAACAGAAGATAGTTTATTGACAACTTTAACAGACCCATCTGAATTTAAATTCATCTACCAGTCAACAAAATAGGCTAAAAAACATTTACCTTATCAAATCCATTATCTTCAAATCTTTTCCCAAGGACTTCACCAACACCAGCTAGATCGGTTACTGGTTTATCGCCCATAGGCTCTGACACGAAGCTATGGTGCTTCTGGGAAGTGGTTGACATTTTACGACGCTTGACAGGTGATCGACCGATGATGATAGATAATATTTAACAAAATTAGGAACAAGTGGATGTATTGGATGAAAAATGAGGTAAAAGTCAATTGGAAACAATTGATAAACAAAAAGAGGTTATAGTTAAAATGACAATTGAACTTCAACTTTTTGATTTTCAACTTGCACAGATTCTCTTTTCTATTTCCCTTTCTTTGTAGCAACACACCTTATCATTCAAGAGTATCCAATCATTCAACTGCTAAACGGCTAACCAAAAAGTGCGCCATTTTCAAAGAAGGATTTCAGTGAAAAATGCGTTTTAAAGTGTGACTGACTAAAGAATGTCTGTTTATTTTTATTTGACTTTAATTAATCAACATTTTTTGTTTTTTTTGTGTCATGACAATTAATTAAAACATCCTTTAGCTTTTTGAAGCTCAAATTTTCATTAAAAGTCAACTCTTCAAGTGAATAATCATCTAAACGACAATCAAATAAAAGTCTAGCAGGGTTAACATATTTTTCTCACCAAAAGCCTTACTATTTTCAAAACCGAAACAAACCATTTTTAACCGTTGAAAGTGATTCAAATGGATACTAATTATTATTTGTGATATATTTTTATTAATTTAAGTATTATCTTATTTTCAAGTGAATATTGAACAATAAAAAACAGCAAAATTGTTGATGATAAATAATGCGATGATGGTGAAGGTCCAGGTCAATCATATCTGTGGAGATGGAAACGTTTTCAAGTCATTAGAGTGACGGTGAATGATAATTTATAATCAATTATAAGACACTAATAATAATCAAATTTACATCTTATTTTTAATTGTGACTGAGATATTGATATAAAGTGATTCACATCAATATCAGTGTATTGTGTAAAGAAATACAGAAGTATTCAATTTAACTGTCAAATTCAGAGTCAATTGAATTTTTCATCTATCGTTATTGTATTTATCATTTTGCTAAGCCAAATGGTTTGAACTTTATTAGGAAAGTTATACACAGATTGATGATTCCTAGTAAAATTGTTTCATCTCAGGGGGGAAAAGCAATGTACAATTTTCAGAAAGTATGTCGATGTCGATTATGCTCATGATGATTGATTAGATTGTTGAGGATTTTTCAATGTATATAATCCATTATCATTAAGGTACCTGTTTGTATTGCTGTTGGTGTTGATGTTATTTGGACCAATTGATTATCTGAAAGCGTTTTAATTAATTTCCTTCCTAATTGAGGTTGCCTCTCAATTGGCTGTAAACCAATAATTGAAATTTATATTGATTGTGATTGATAAACATTGATTGCCATTGGAATTGAAGGAAATGAAGAGAAACTTTGATTATTATTATTACCATCATTATGTGTCCATCAACAACATGATCGTGATTGTTGTTTCAATTGTAAAGTTGGTTGAGACAAGAAATTGAACAACTGAAAAGGCGAGCAGAATTAAATTATCAAAATAATAATAGCAATAGCAACAATATCCCAGAGTGTTTAATAAATGCACAGGAAAGAGGAATTGAAATTGATAATAATTATCACCGTCAAAATCAAACAATTCCCATTTTTGTCACCATCTGACAATCAATTCAAATATCCTTAACTTTAGTGTAATCTTGTTGTATCAATAAAATAGCTGACAAATTCAGCTAAAAGAAACTTTCAGTTTTCTCTTTGATCATCACAATCATTATCATCGTCCTCATCAACAGCATCAACCGATGGCTATAATCATCAATCAAATGAATCTCCTCGTCGTCTTGAAATCAAAGATTAAACCACACAAATTATCCACTGATTCATCCTTCTGAATAGGGAATAGATCAGGAATAAGTAAATGGTAAAGATATTATAACCATAATCAGCCTACTCGATGGTTATTCAAATTTTGTGTGACTGATTTATTATAATTTATTGGATGATGATGTATTTATCTGTGTGTAGGTTGATTGAAAGGAACCAAACACAACCAGAAACTTAGTGTAAATCCAAAGAAAAAGAGTAATTCAAGTTGATGAAATTGATGATTGTTTGATTCCATTTTGCCTTTTCCTCTAAAAACTTTATTTCCCTTTGATTTCTTGCTGTGTTAGGCCTGGTTTGGCTCTAACTTGGGCTTTTTGCTTGAACTTTGTTTTTCTTTTAAGAACTCTTGTCGTTGCTAGAATTTGTTGACTCAACAATTCACAAGCAAGTGTTGATCTCAATCTGATGAGTACATTCGTCACATTCAACTTGACAACACCAAAAGAATTTACAATTACATTTTTCCTTAACAGTCTCAAATCGTCGAGTAAAACCTCTATTACAACAAAGTATATCACAACCATCAGCACCCTTAGAGGTTCCATTACAAAATCTATCATGGGTTCCAGGGGAACCTGATTTTTCATCCCTTTCACAATAGTCTGGCGATGAGTGAAGGTAAACAAGATCCGAATCACTTGGTGGCTTGTATCCGGAACCATTTTGACGATTTGATAATTTAATTTTACGAGATCTCTGTATGTATAGACAAGAGGGAAGAAAAGAAACAAATAGAAGGCGCAAAAAAATTGAATTAGCATAAAATCAACAAAAGTTATTTAAGCATTACCTAAAAATAACACAATCAGATGAGAAGCAAAGTGATCACTATAAACCCTCTATTATTTACCATTGACTCCATAGTACCTCTTGTTAAACAGGCATCATGGAAAGATAATTAATGAGCTTCCTAATGTTGATTGTTCACAAGGGATAGCAAAAAATTTGTACAGTTTAGCAGTGAACCAAATTGTTGAGAAATAATTTTCTCACACTTGGTCAGTTTGTCAGCATCTTACCATTCAAAAAACATGAGAGATGATTTTTGTCAACACAAGAATTAATCATTTCACATGTAAACTGTGAGACTAGGCTCATTTTGATGAGTAAAACCAACAGGAACAGCAAATTACAAAGACAATATTAAAATGTAACTTTACATGTTATATTAAAAATAAATATAGACTGGAAACGTTGTTTTAATCATTGAAAAATTACTTGTCACTGAAATTTTAAGGTTGACTGGTAATGGAAGCTCTGAAGAAGCACATGTTAAAAAAGTGAGTCAAAGTTGAAAGCAAAGGTGACAATGACATGTAATAAGAGCACAGTTTACAATCTGAAAATAATGAAACATGAAGAAACTACAAGCTAATTAATTATTCTAAACAATTGATTAATTTTACAGACACTTAAAAATTTGACATTCTCTTAATGAAAAGATAAGCTGTCATCTGTTTCAAAGCCATGGCTCAAGCTCGGCTTGCGAAAAAAGCATTTTTCTTTAAAATTAAACCTAAAAAGTCAGCTCGATCTTAATGTTTCAACATTGAGTTACATTTTATTTGAAATAATTTCATTCCAAATTCGCCTGTCAATTAAAATTAGACTGAAAAATGGTTTAAACATCGACAGACAAAAAGAAACGTAAACCTATCGAAAGGTCTATGGTAAAATAGATGAAAGGTGAAGAGACATTTGAAGATCAATTCATCAATTTTGATGGGCCAACAGAAACATGGAGTAACTTTAAATTTAACATTTTCATGGATTCTTGGTGAATATAAATGAATCACTTATAGTCATCACTGTCTGAGCTATTCACAATATTTTTATGAAAAGGTAAAAGAAGAGGGAAAAAGAAACATTTTTTAAGGTAATCAATCAAATAAGCGATAAAAGATGGTGTCATTCATGGTTATTATGTCGTTTCTCCCTATTATTATTATAATTATCATCGCAACTATTAATATTATTTGTGAACTCGCCCAAACTGTGCTTACATTGGGAGTAACCTTGATTAAATTTTTAATATTTGCGCTTCTTTTGCCAACCATTAATCTGTTTCAAAATTTCTTTGTTTTTTGGTGAAACAGGCGATTTCAATTTACTCTGAACATTATCAACTAATTTCATCCATTTTTCCCTTGTTTAGCTTATTCTGGTTAATATTTTGTCTACAATCTACTTTTACTTTTACATGATATTCATCTTATGGGTTCATTGTCTTGTTCAACCAATTTCATTCAATTTCTGGTTCAAACCTTTTTTCGATTCTGTTTGGGTTCTCTTCGCATTTATCTTTTAATTGCCTACAAATTTCATGCCTTTCCATTAATCATTAAATCCTTTAATTTCACTTAAATGGCCATTAATAGAGTTTATAACAGAATTGATTGTTTAATTAGCATTCTTTTACAATATCATCATTCATATTAACCATTATCTTTTTCGAACCCAGTTATCAATGCACATTTCAACTAAACATGGAAATTATCATGATCATGCAATTGAATTGTAATGACAATGATAAGTTGATATTTATAACCAGAGATTCATTTAGGTTTCATCTTTAAACAGCAATAATGAATAGTTTCATAAATTAAACCAAATTGTTCCAGTAAAAGATTGTCTAACAGCTAAATCATGAGCCTGAGCTGATACAATGTATAAATTGGTCAACAGAAAAATTGACTTTTTCAGTTTTCTAAAATAATTTGAAAATCTTTAGCATCTCTCACAGAATGTTTGATTTGAATGAATATCAATTATTATGATTCTTTTGGTTACGAATTAACCTTATTCTTTGGACTATTTAGTTTCTTTTCCCATGAAACTGTTTAGATTGTTTTGAATTGGTTTATTTTTCTGGTATAATAGTGAAATTATTTTCGAGTAAAAATTGTAACATTTGAATGTCTCCAGCTATTTTTGAGTTTCTCAGTAAACTCAATCATTGCATGAATAGTTCAAGTTTAATCATCACAGACACTCGTCAATCCATAGGATTGAATCATGACGATGATGGAAATGGTAAGAATCATTAGCTTCCTCATGAAAAGGTTACTTGAAAAAGAAACGCAAAAATTTTGGATTTCACTATAAATTGGCAAATATATTAGCTATTTATAATAAAGCTCTGATTTCGATTAACCTTTTATTGAATTTTAATGAAGATCAACTGAGATTAAACTTTCAAATTGATATTTCTTTTCAGAAAATGAAACTACTGATGCTATAACTTTGTCAAAATATCTTTAGCTGAAACAGTAAAGATTATCACTCTAGATGTTTTCAATTTTTCAGAACTCGTTGAATTCAATGAAAGGCATAAGGTATTTCAGAAATATTTGATCAAATATCGATTAAGATTTGGATTTTTTTTGGTTTAAGCTAAAAATTGTAAATCAAACTTGACCCACATACATGATCTTTTCATATCTGCTTTTGGCTAGTTAATAAATTGTGGTCATAAAAATCAATTAACAATTTGTAATTAGCTGAAAGAAAATTTGTAAATGCAAAATTTATTATCAATTAAAGGCGATTTATGGAGTTAATTTGCCTTTAACCCAAGAAAATATTATGAATGTTGCTTTTAAATCGTATTAACTCTTGATTGGAAACTTGTTAAAGTTAATCTTAAATTGCGATTTGCAGAGGAAAATTCAAGTTTATTGAGAAAATAAATTGATATCTTAAATGCATGTTGAATCTTTTCAGCATAGTCTTGAACTGAATAACGGATTGATGGATTATTGCTTCAATACTTTCGAATGTCGATTTTTTAAAAAACTTTCTAAATCAATATTTCTTCATTAATCAGTTTTCTAAGCATATTTCAGACCATTAGCGTTGAATGAAATCATGAATAACGAGCACAAATGGTTAGCATTTCAAATAGCATTTATGATTTCTCGATCGTAATACATTGTCAAAATGAAAACAATATTAAACATTGCAGTCAAGTTGAACTCTTGCTCGCAATTGTGATCATCGATCCTTTCATTAACAATTACGATTTTTCGATATTTAATTGCTAATTTTTGGTGCATTTATCTTCACTGTTGAGCTAAAATGGTCGTTATCGTTGAGGTAAGCTCTGAACATTGATTGATATTATGCAAAATTACTTTATTATTTTTCATTGATAAACTTGCCAACAAACTATCCCTGAATTACCGTAGTCGCGCGTATTATAGCCCTGGGCTTGAAAATGAATTAGGCATTTTTCTGGGCGTTTTTTAATTGAAGCATGCGTAAGTGACAATCACAAAAAAGAGTAAAAAAGGTCAAAACGCTCGCTTTTAAGGTATTGTTTATATTTTGGTAGACATAAATGTGAAGAAATGGCTCTTAAAACTGGGCAAATGTGCAAAAGTTAGCTTCTCAATATTTAGCTCATGGGCTCCACGAACGAGCATCTATGGACTAAAAGATGAGAACCACGCATTTTTAGGCCCAGAGCTATAATACGCGCAACTACGGTAATATCCCTATCCCTAGTTTGTGTGCTCTTGCAGTAAATCAAGATCTATCTGATCTTAAGTAAAGAACGGCATGAAACTTTGGAAAAGTATTTAAGTAAAAGATGAAATTAATTTTGCATTTCGATTGAAAAAGTCAGAGTAAAGACATTCGAAGCGATTAATAATAAGCAAAGATTTAAAGCTCATCTAATTATAAGTAAATAATTTGTTGATTTGCATTTAATATAAAAATAACTAAACTTTCCAACCGATAGTCGAAAGAGATTTAAGATGTACTAAGGTGTCAAATATACGAAGTTGAGATGTTAATTGATTGAAATTTTGGTCAATCAAAGTAACCACCTTCGGCATTAATATAACGCTATAATTTTGACTTAAAATGGTAGAGATAAAGTACATAGGTTTAATCGGCAAGTAGTTAGAGTCTGGGGTTGAAAATTTTGTTCAGATTTGCTTTTGAAGTGTAAGGAAAAGCTCGTTGGACAAAAAGTTTTTTCACAGTTTATCTGTTCTTTTCAGAGGGATTAAAAGACTGTAGCTTTAATATTTGGCCTGATTTGATTTTCTCTCTTAATTCTTTAAATTTGATTCTTTTTTAATACACTTGACATTTCGATGAAACGACAAAATTGATGAATGATTTGCTCAGAAAACAATCACTAAATGTTCATTACACTGTAATGGTTAAACTAGCAATTTAGTCAAAGCTTTTAGGTTTACACTTTTTGCTCTCAATCTTAATAAAAGAATAACGTGAGTTAGTGAATACAACGTTAGTTAAAGGTTCATTCAGAGAAATCGAACAATCATTTTGGCGATTGAAATACAAATGTAAAACCCAAGGCTTAGATCTAACTTGGGATAGTAAATATTAGATGTAATAATGTGAACAATCAACAATTTAATAAGGAAATTCACTTTGCTTGAGTAAAGAGTTTAAATGCTGTAAGTGTTTACCTTTTTATGTGAAGACTTTTTGGCTCTAATTTCGGGTTGTGCATCAATTTTTTGGATTGTCGGTGAAGGTTGAAGAGCATTGAGTAAGGTTTGTATATGAACTTCAGTTGCTGAGTCAAATTTTTGCCTCAAAATGAGACCAACTTGTTTGAATGAGGGTAAAACTCGCCAGCAAGTTTTCATGTCACACGAACCTGAAACTCCATGACATTTACAATCGATCCTCATGTTGTTCAGGACAACCTTTCTTCCAGCTTCATTGTTGTGTAAATTCATTAGAGCTCGAGCACCAACCATCGTGTTACGCTTAGAACGAGTTGTCCGTAAGTCACGGGCATCGATAAAGGTCTTGGAAAATGCTGTTCCAAATGCAATATTATCAGAACAACCTGTAACAGAACAAAAAAGTGTTTCAGATTAAGATCATTAATCAAAGTGTATTTAAGCAAACATTAAACAATTTCAGTCATTTGTGTTTGAAAACTTTTCAAGTTTCAATCAACAATCAAGGACAATTTGCATGTTCAACTAATGAAATTCTGAGCGAAATTGGCTTTATAATTTTCATGGAATCACATTTGCATTGAAAAAAGCAAATTTAATCACTTTATTTGCAAAAGGTTTGACTATTGAACGGAAAGTAAACACTTAACCCTGACTTGAATAAAACGTTTGCTCATGTAAAGTTTCCTTCTGTCAATGAAATCTGATTTCAATTTATCATCAATTCTTCAATCAAATTTCACGCGTTCGATTTCGATGTCAAAATTGTTCGTCATTTGCCAAAGCAAAACTCAAACTGAAATCGAATAAGAAAATTCAACTTGAGACATTCTTTGTTCGTTCAGTTTCAACTAAAATTCCGAAATTTTATAGATAATTTGATGTAAATGACGAGTTTGATGAAATTTTGAAATGACTTTTTTCGCTTGGAAATAGAAATTTAAATTTTTGTTGGCGTTTATATTGTTATTGCGTGTTATTACCTGCCCAATGGAATCCATTTGCAGGTCCAAAAAAGGTTCTATCACAGCCACAGCGCAATAAAGTGCCTGAACTACAGGCTTTTGTCACAGCATACGAGACTCCTGCTGATGTAATTGCATGAACAAAAGCTGATTCTCGAGTTCCTTCGGTTAAACTTTTGCCAAATGCTTTTGAACCTTCGAGTGATGAACAGTTCCAACGACGATCACGCAACTGTCGCTGGCATTCTTTGAGTGCCGTTTCAGCTCCAATCTTAACTGATTCCATCAGATCAACATTTCGCTTACATATTTGAATCTGTTTTTTGGTTAAACCTTTAAATGCTTCACAAATGTCCACTGAATTAATTGTTGTCATAGACGATGAACTTTGCAACAGAGCCCTGTAATGAGAACAAGAAAAATTTGATTCAATTCATGAAAACCAGTAAAATCTTTTCTTAAAGCGCCTGTAAAATGGATGCAAAATTTTGTAACTTTCACTATTTGATTAACTCGATTCCAATAAATGAGCACTAATCATGTGCATTTGTTGCTGTTGCATTTAAAATGTTATGTAAATGATATTTTGATGGTTGGTGTAACAATTGTGTGAAAATTGAATATCTTCTTCTGCTTGTAAACTGATCACAAACTAATTGAATTATGATTCGCAAAAGTTTCAATCAAACTACAGATTACATGTAAATGGAGTAATGAACGCACCAACATTGCAAATCATAATCGCAATTCAATATCCAAATCAATTTACCTAACAAACCTTTTCAACGATTAACTTGCAGTCAAAGGTGAAAAATGTGATTCAAAAGCAAAAGTATTGATAATGAAAGCGAAAACTTTGCATCTCAAGAATCTCGATCAGATTTTGTTTATTGTTTCCTGAAGTTTTATGCCAACAAATCATTCCAATTGAATATTGTATTTTGCACTTTTCTTGAAATTATTAAATTGATCTGATTGATATGAGAAATATTCATCTTGAACATCAAAACTAACAATAAAAAGATTTTCTTCGAAACTTTTGAAGTGAAAATTTCTTTCAACTTTACCAAATGAAAAGGTTTTAATATTGAAGCTCAATAAAGACTAAAATGATTTTAGTTTGAAATGTTAGAGAATCGACTTGAAATTTTTATTCGAATTGAATCATGAAAATGCAATAATCTGAATGTTTAGAAAAAAGAAATTTTCTTAGCAAAAAAATTTCTCGAATTTCATTTTAAAATGTTTGCCAAGCTTAAGACGAGCTTAAAGACACTCACTAAATACTGTATCTGTCTAAACAAATTATCAAATCTAAACAACAATCAATCGAACTCGCTAATAGCTGGAAAAGAAGCAAAAATGCTGAGAATATCTGAATTTTTCGAAAAATTGGGACAACTTTAACAGAATTTTGAATGGAAGCATGATCGTTCGTTGAAGATGATACAATGAGAACAATTAGATTGAAGAGTTTGAAAGAGTCTAATTGTTTGATTATGATCTGTTGATGTCTAGACAATTGTTAACCTTAAAGAAGGAAAGATAATTGATGTTCAGGGAATGAATTACAGAAAGGAGAAGAAAACTTTCCAACTCGAAATTTGACCATAAATTGTGTGAAGCTGAACTCGGTGATAGAAAGATGAAGACGAAGAAGAAGACAAAAGGTAAACATTAAAGGTGATAAACTAGACTGAGTTGCCATAAAAGTAACGGCAATGATAACAGGAATGGCATGTAAGTGAAAGGTTGTAGTAGCTGGTGCAATATATTATTGGGGAAACAATTAAGATTACAAAAAGTGAATAAAACAAAACTGGCGACTGATGATTAACATTAACAAGTGTAATTACTTACAGCCATTTGATGGCATCACACAGTTGTATTGTGACAATTAGCCATAATAAAAAAAATTTAATCAAAGAAGAGGAATGTTTACTGATGATGATCAGGTTTTGTGATTTAATTGTTGTTAACAGACAATTTGTAGTCATCTTGGTGAAAGTGAGTTGTGTGATGAGGTTGGTTGATGGGTGAATGAAGATGAAGATGAGGATGAAAAGGATGAAAATGTGGTTAAAGTTGAGAGCGAAATTTTGATTTACTTTTGCCAATTGAAATTAAAACTCATGTAAAGTTGAAGGAAAAAAAGTGAAGTAAATTGTAACAAAAAAAGAATCAACTTTTCCAATGGAGAGAGACACTGAATGAAAGTCACTGATTTTCACTTGACATTTAATCCGGTTGATTGTTGGAGTATTCAGGGAAATGGTGAAACATTATTCAATGAAAGAATCACTTTGATCACTTAAGAGTAAACAGATTTGCGAGTAAAAAGTGTTGATCACTGGTTGAGTTGTACTTGGCGGATCTAGCAAGGTGTATGGTTGGCTGTTGGTTAACTTGTCGCGTGTCGATTGGTATAAATGTACATTTACTGGGATTTGGGTTTTGACAAAGGTTGAAGCAAAGGTTGAGTAAATGGTAAAAAGGTTAAAAAAAAGTTTAGAAACGGTTAAGGTCACAGAATCAGGTTCGTTGATGTAAATGGATAGTAATGATAAGCTTCCTTGATAATATCATCTCCATGGTTTTCGGGTGAAGATAAGTGAGATGAGAGTGAGAAGGAGGATGATCAGTGAGGATGGAAGATACTGAGTGTCGAACTGGTCGATTTGGTCCAACTGAGATTTGGTTATGAGGAATTGGGAAGATTATGAAGACAATTATGAGAGAGTGAGAGAGAGAGGAAGATGAAGATGAGTAGATTATAGGAGATGAACAGAAAATTTAATCAATTTTGTGGTTCTTTGAGCAAGTGCAACATTGAACGCAGGTTTTACGGATAATCTTGAGATAATTAAGTAAATTAATGGAAGACAAAAAAAAGGTTAACTTTTTGGTTTTGGGTTTACTCGGTACACTTGGGTTACTTGGGTTGCCTTGCTTGCAGTTGGTGTTCAGGTTTGATTGGTGATTAGGTTTGGTGGCAAAACAGTTAACAATCATGTTTAATCATAATAAATTAATAAAAAAAGCGGAGCAGAAAAGAGCAACAACAATTGATCTTTGTTAGATTAACTTGCAAATAATCATCATGTTAATAGCAACTTTGCCT
This sequence comes from Tetranychus urticae, assembly GCF_039701765.1. Lineage (NCBI taxonomy): Eukaryota > Metazoa > Arthropoda > Arachnida > Trombidiformes > Tetranychidae > Tetranychus > Tetranychus urticae. Next base: position 12,516,130 of record NC_142958.1, on the reverse strand, counting down.
TTTCTCTCCTTTTTACCGTTTATTTCTTTCTCTCTCTCTCTCTATCTTCCTCTTGCTCTTCAGATTTCACAGATTTTCAGTTCAATTGACAGCAATGATTTAGGAATGTTCAATTTGTATATATTTAGTGTGTTTCTGTATGCTTTGTATCACTTCATTTCTCATTGCGATTTTTACTGTTTAACCAACAACCTAACCAAAAAAGTACAAACTCATAACCAGAATTGTTTTTTGTTTCTCCAAAGAAAAAGATATTCTCTTCTCTGTTGGTGGTTTTTTTTCATGGTAAAAGAGCATTGATGATGAGTGAGCAGTTAGGTGATGAGAAGAGTGCGATGTTGGTGTTGATGAAGATAATGATTGTTGTTGTTGTAGGTGAATATGTTAATATTGAAAAGGGAAACTCAAATAAGAGCAACATTTTTACATCATCTTTTTTTTTAATTCGCTCACTCATCTAATTGGATTATAAAGTTTGATCCCAAAGATGCTCTCCTCTTCACTCCTCATCATTCCCATCATCATCACTTTCATCATCTTTATCATTAGAAGGAAAAGTTGCTCACAATGATTGAAGAGTGAAACGTATTTCACAGTTTTTTTTGTTTTCTCTCGCTTCTTCCATCAACATTGGAAAATCCATTTTTTCCCTTCTTCTTCATGAATATCAATTTTGGCCAGCTCATTGAAGAGGGTAAAGAGATGATGAAAAGTAAGATGATTGGAGCAAAATTAAAGCACAAGATTGATAGATGAGGATAAGGAGGAGAAACACAGAGGAAGATGAGAAAAGGAGGAATTGTAATGAAGAGAAGAGAAAATTGTGAATGAAGAATGTTTTTCTTTTCATTTTTCTTCTTCTTCTTCTTCTTCTTCGCTTTTTTGGGTAAATTGGCAATGTTGATGTTAAATGATTGAGATGAATTAAATAGGGAAAAACAAGTGGAAACAATTTAAATTAATCAAATTAAATTAAATTGTATATTTACTAGATTAAACAGGACAAAATAAACAAGGGAAACATCATCAATCACCGTCCGGTAACATTAGCTTTTCTGGTTTTCTGGTTCTCTCCAACCTATTTTTATTAATTATTGAACCCATTCTTATAATAACTTTGCTCATTGATTGCCAACGTTTTTCATCACCTTTGACCTGTTAATGCTTTTAGGTTAGGCTTTTAAATTGTTAATTTATTCCCTCTGATGAAAAGCTGGGCAACAATTTGATTAATAAATCAACATTCGGGACAAATTAACCTAACAGTTAACCATTACCATTAAAAACAATTAACCAAAGGCACCTTCAAGCAAATCAAAGTTGAAGCCAAAAAGCGTTATAAAATTATCATTATTATTAGTCAATTGATCATTTGGTTAATTTGATTATCATTAAATTGTATTAAACAGTAAATAATGAAATGCCATAAATGTTGAGTTTAAGAACCGATTAACTGTTTTACTTGAATTTAATTTTCATCTTTTCTCACATAATTAATTTCAATCAAATTAATTTATTGTTAATCATTTTAACTAGATTGGCATTTCCATTGAAATCAAATTAAAACGTTGGTTTAAGGTTAATCAATTAACGGCAATCAAGTTAACAAAAGGTGAACCTTAAACAAGGATTGGTTTTTGGTTATGAGAAATGATGGAGAAATTGATTTTGCACTGAAAATCTTTAATTCATTTGATTATAATTAAAGTCTCACAACAAATTGCTCAATTGTAATCAATAAGATAATCGCAATTTAAATGAAAATGTTGATCAAATATTACTAAAGTGACCAAAAAAAGAAATTAAAACAAATAAATTTTTACCGAAAAAATATTTGAAGGAAAAATTGAATTAAATGGAATCTCGTTATTGGTTAATTGTAATTAGTTGAGGTGCAACAATCAACGAATGGTTTAAATCAATTGGTAAACAATTAATGATGAAATGAGCTCAATTTTCGATTCAATTTTTCTTCCATTCTCAGCCTTTTCCATTCCTGTTCCTCATTCCTTCATGATTCCTTCATGAATAATGGACAACCTGGTGAATAACAACTCACGATTCACTAATTATCTTCTAATCATTTACCTCCAATTATGATGAACAAAGGTGAACAATGGAAGAAGCAAAAGAAAAAGAACAAGAAAAAAAGGTAAAAACAAAACACTGACCAGTAAATGTTACGGTAGAGTTATCATGGTGACCATGGTTTTGTTCATGTTTCATTGTAATGTTCAACAACAGTCACTTGTTCAACATCAATGTAATCAAGATAATTAAAAGAGTTGGAAAAGTGTGTTGTTTTTGTGTGTGTTGAAACAAAACCAACAAAATATATCTTGAACATCATCAATCACCATTCTGTGTGTTCATGTGTATATTAATACATTGCAAGTCTTAATGCTAGTACATGATTGGGTGTTTATCATAATTAGTTTTGTAGTAAATTTTGAATTCATTATTTTTGCATCTCGAGACAGGTTGTTGCAAGTTGCAGGGTTAAGCTTCAAGTTTTGAGCCAAAATGAAGCTATTTTGTCTGTAATAACGCTCATGAATCAATATTGGTTAACTGGTGTGTTTTGTTTCTCAACAAAATGTTCAAAATTCTTTACCCAATTTATGTTAAATGAACAGCAAAAATGTGCTAATTTGATTGATTTCTTTTCCGTTTTCCTTTTGATTTATTTCAAGTTTCAGTTTGCACTCAGAAGGTTACCAGATAAATAGACTTCCCTGAGAGACGAACCCAATTCTTTGCAACTGTTGATTGATTCATTTATCATTGGAAATTTATATAAAAGGTAAAAGGCGCTTGTGACCAGAAAATGTTTATTTTCGAGTTATTGAAACTTCATTTTTAAACATTGCCTTTAACTCGTAATTGAATTGTCAACGTTGATGAAATTGCAATTGGTTTGAAAATTAAATACAGATTTGGGTTCTTTTTAAGTCAATTCAAAGTCAACCTCAGAAATCGATTGTTTTATTGTTATTGAGATTTTCGAATCGTTTATTGACACTTTTATTGATCGAAAAAAATGGAAATTCTGATTAATCAATCGATAATTTGATTTTGTGTTTGAATGTTACTTTGATTTTGATGATTAATGGCTCATCAATTCGGATATTTTTTCTGGTTTTCTCATGGAAATATTGTTTAATATTATTTATTCAAATGTTGCAATTGATGATAGGAATCCAGAGACATGGAAATATTATGAACTCGAAATTGTGTCCAGCATCAGATCGATTGATGAGACTCGCTCCTGAATCATTGGATAAGCGACTTTTCAGAATCTGTTTTGTTTTGCAATTGAATTTGACTTTGCTATTCAAATTTAAGTCCATTTTGTTTCAGGTTTTTTCCCCTTTTCATGTGTGAATTTGATTTTCTTGATAAATCTTGAACTATTGAAGGGAAAATCATTTTTATTTTGGCAACATTTCGTTATTGAAATGTACTAAACCAGGTTTGCCTGTCTTGATTGGCAACAATTTTTTTCACTTTTCATTGTTGAACCATTTTGGCAGAGTTTCCAGGTTTTATTGGGCGAGCAAAAATGAAAGAAAAAAAAGGAAAAAATTCATTGATAAACTCATGATTAAAATTCATGTTCATTTTTGCGTTTGTAATCAAAGGTATTATTCATTTTTTTGTTACTTTGATTGTTGCCTATTTCATTCTCATCTATTGTTGATGTCTGGACTGATCATGAAAGCTTAATCAACAACTTGTCTAATCATGTTTATTGTTAACATGCTGTCTATTTAAATTGGTTGCATTTCAATTGTGTGAATCAGACAGTGTTAAGTGTTCAACATTAATCTAATTCAAAAGGTTGAACCCATTTCTGATCAAATTTTGGTCTCTTCATTTGTTAACATTTATAAACATTCATTTGTAACAAATATTAAGGTTGATCATTTAGGAGTGTTTCAAGCTTTCAAGTGTTTATTAAATTTTCATTATTTACTCAATCAATGGCTGTCTGATAATCATCTTGAACATGGATATTTCAACATTTGTTTAACAAAAAACATGTAATTCAAAGAGGTTTAGAAACTGATTTGAAAGAATTAACATTTTTTGTTGACAATTAACTAAATGTTGTTGAATCTCAATAGATGGCTCTCTATGCATTTAAAGGGTTGTGCTGCCATCCTGTAGTTCAATGTTAAACAATGTTGCATAAGCGTTATTTTTGCGTAATTGCTTTAATTTTATGATTGAAATAAATTGTGATTAGCAGTCCAACACGAGTAATTATAACTTGACATGTATTATAATTGAGTTCAAGCAGTTGAGAATAGATGGAAAATTCCAAACACAAGAAAAACAAGACTTTGTTTATGAGACAAGACCAAGGAAACTACGAAAATGTTAACTTTCATGTTTCGTTTTTTTCAGTTTGATACCCAACGGCCATGTAATATTTAAATTGAAAGTTTTTTACTCAATTACTGTTGGAGTTTGATTAAATGGTAAAAAATATTGTAAAGATGCCAAGAACTTGTGCTAATCCAGGTGTAAATAAACTCTACTTTAATTGAAGAATAAGTCAAATGTGATATTCAATGCCATCAATGTAAAGCTACACTGGATATGCATTAGAATCGTTTTGGTTGTTAATTTATCCGTCCAGTGTAACAGTTGCTTCAAAATTAATCACCTTTATTTTAGTAAATCATTTACATCCCGGAATTATCTGTTTCCAATGCATTTCAAATCAACAATTGACAATCACCTTGAGAGTAACAACGGACTGGACAGAAGTGAATGGCAATAATGAGAGTCATTTGTTTAACTCACTTGTTAACAAGGTAACTTGGGGTGAAGTGATTTCAATTTATTGTTAAATTTTTAATTGTTGATTCTGTGGTTTGACCAGTATCCAAAAGCCGATGCATGTTAAGTGAAAGATGACGAAGGAAACAATTGATTGTACTTGATACAAGGGAAAGGTGGTAAATAAGTGCATTGGACCTTATTTCAAGATCATTCATCAAAATCAACAAATATCTATGAAAGGTTGATTTGAACCCAAAAAAGCATACTTCCTCCTCCTCCATTTTTTTCAACCTCGTTAAACCAATATTGTTAAAAGTTATGTTAAAACGGGTTATCCCGTGAACGATATCTGCTTCAAAGATTATCTCCTGTTAAGGTCATTTCCAACGGGAAACCATTCCATTGATAATGTTCCAATGTGATCCTGATTATTGGTGAATAAGTATAAATAATAATTGAAACCAAGAGAAAAGTATCAGTTCAGTTTCAACCATCTAACAAGTAAAGTAAAAACAACAACTACAGCTCCAAACCAAAGCTTTTTGACTTTATCTCGTGCCTTGTTAACAGTTACGATTTTTTCAAATTTTTGTTCCTAAAAGACTCAACAAAAACTCCATCAAAATGAACATGCGATTGGTAAGTGCGAAATTTCACTAACTATTACTAAGTTTTGAATGATATTGATCTAAATTGTTTATTTCCATTTTGACTTTAGGTCCTTTTACTTGCTCTATTCTCAATGATGTTTGTACAAGTTGCAAAATGTCAGTCTGAAGATTCCGACCAAAGTGAATTAGATGATGCTGAAGAAAACTTCGAACCTGATGAAGCTGATGAATCTCCAATCGAAAGTCGAAACAAAAGAGAGATTGGTTCAGATCTAGAAGAAGCCGAAACAGCTGTGGGTGGTAAAGGAGGAGCAGCAGTGGTAGCCCACAAAGCTGGAAAGAAAGGTGCAGCAGCAGCAGGGTTCAAAGGAGGTAAAGCAGGTAAGTGTTTAAAATTAAAACAAAAACAAGACAAAAATCAACAAAAATATTAAACTTGAAATATTTACTCTCATAGGCAAAGCTGGATTCAAAGCAGGAGCTAAAGGAGCTAAAGGTGGTGCCGCATTTGGAGCCGCTGGAGCCGCTGGAGGTAAGACAATAAACTTAGATGTTTTAATTGAACAATCTACCAAGTAAATGAGTCTATGGTATTTCAGTTCATTAAACTGCAAGCATTTGCTCAAGTCAACTAAACTCATTGAATAACTGATTATCCACTTGACAGGCAAGAAAGGTGCTGCAGTAAAGAAAGGATTCGCTGCTGGAGCTTTCGGTAAGAAATTCGGAAAGAAAGGAGGATTCGCAAAGGCTGGAGGAGCTGGTTACAACAAGAAGTTCGGTGCAGTCAAGAAGTTCGGAATGAGCCAAGGTTTCAAATTCGGTAAAGCTGCTGGTTATGGTGCTGCTGGTGGAGCTATGGGCGGTAAGGGTGCTAAAGGAGGATTTGCTGGTGCTGCTGGTGCCGCTGGATTCAAGAAGGGTGCTAAAGGAGGCAAGAAAGGATTCGCCGCTGGAGCAGCTGCAAAGGCAGGAGGAAAAGCTGGAGTTGCTGGTGCTGCAGGATTTAAGAAGGCCGCTGGTGCTGCTGGCGTTGCTGGTGTTAAGAAGGGTGTCGCTGGTGGCAAAGGATTGATTGGTTAATAAATCAAAGCTTTATAGTCAAAATCAAATTTTATACTTCAACTATCTGTGATTATTTTTTCAATCGACACAATTCTCAGTACACCAATGATTCCTCAGTTACAAATCTTTTTTATTCAATTGTCATTTTTCAAAGTCTTGATCAAGTTTTTTTGTTAAATAATTTACTCTCTATTTTTGCAATATATTTTTACCGATAAATGTAGAAACAAAAGTTAACAATCCATCAGAATAAAATTACATTCATTTTGAAATCTTGATTTCTTATTACTTTTGATAAATTTCATCCTACGATGTTTCAAAAATCACACAAAATATCTGTTGGGCATTCATTTTCATTTTTAAAAGACAATTTTCACAGAATATTTGTTATTTAGAGTTAGGATTCACTCTTTAAAATTCGTGTATTGATCATAATCCGAATCATTAGAAAAATGATTCTTATTTATCATTTGAAATTTTACCGAAAATTTTTGAATACTTGCTGAATTCAACTAGAATGGCTGCATACATTTATAAATAATTTCTCAATTTTCATTATTCAAATTTAATTCTGATACAAAATAAAATAAATCACAGTCTATAAGAGTAGAATCACATTTATATTGAGATGAATGCTGGTCAATTTATAAGTACAGAGTCAGGTCGATCAGTTAAGTTGCATTGACACGAAAATGGAATTTAGTTTACAATTGTTAAAATGATTATCTGAAAAAGTAAGGCCTTTTATTAGCTAATCGACCACCTTGGACTATCCCTTTACTTCTCAACCGTCTAACAGCCTCACGAAGATGTTTGGGCTTTACTGGTCCACTTTCTCCCAGCTTTTCCATCACGTCCAAGGCTTCTTCAACAACTTCACCCGCAAAAACTTTAGCAACACCAGAAATAGCAATTACAACGTTTTGGGATACTGAACATCCAGTAATGGACTGCATCAATCTTTTCACAGATGCTTTTGGGAAAGATGCTCTGCGGAACATTTCATATCGATTCAGTTGCTCTTCACTAAAATTTGATACCAAAACTCTGAAAGAAAAAACAGACAAAAGAAAATTAAATGACTGATGATTTACTGCAGAAGTAAAAGAAAGTGGAAATAGTTGAGAAAAAATATACTTACTGCATTTTTTCACGCTCCTCTTGTTGAAGAGTTTCCTGAGATTTGTCTTCATGAATAGACAATTTATTCATATCATTTGATTCAGACATTTTTACGATTAAAAACCAAACAAAAAATCACAATTAGGAAACAAGAGCAAAATGTGTCGATACAAAACAGCTGACAGAGTCTTTCAAATTGAAGTAAATGTACGAATGTATCTCAATAGATGGCTCTTTGTTGACTTTGCTAAGCAAAGTTTGCTGTAAATCAAATTAAATGTTTCAATTCAAATTCAACCATTTTTTAATATCGGATCAACAGGAATTAATCATAATTTATATTTTGTTTTTATTTGTTTATTATTAGGGTTATCCATTATTCTTTAATGATCATCAAAAATGGCTTAGTAGCTTCATTACGCTTTGAGATATATTAATTGCAAGTAAAATTTATCCTCTCCACTTATTTATTGTTTGGTTTTACTCACCTGAGGTTCATAATAAAAAGTAAAATTAACTTATTAATCAAGCTCATGTTCAACTGGAATGATTAATTGATGAGCATTGTGATAACTGTGATACAGTTAAACAGACTCAGTTAATCCTGTGTAAATGAGGGCCAAGGTTGAAATAAATCAATCATCAAGAGTCTCTAATCAATCAATTGATAGTCAAATGTACTCTACAAGGACACAATATTGGAAGACGAAAAAATGGTCGAAACCGATTAAGATCAAATTTCTGTCAAGAAGGAGCTTCCACTGGAAACTCCAACCTCAACTTGTTTTTCCAATAGATCATTAGATAAACAAATCAGCTGTTGCTTGGAGAACAGTTTCTCTTCATTTACTTCAATAAATCTAGTAATTAAAAACTGTCTCTGCTCCATCAACACGATTAGTTGAGATGTAAAACAACAATCAATCTGGATAATCAGTCGTTCTGGAGGTGAAATTTGCTTTTATGGTGACCGTGCATTTTCAATAACATTATGAACAGGACTATGGTGAAATCATGACCCTTGTGAATCTATATCCTACTTTTCATCAGATTGTAATCAATTTTTATTGCAAACCTTTCAAAGTGGCAAAGTAAACAACATTTTGTTTGCTTAGATGGTGTTAAAAACAAATCAAGTTTAGAGGTAAGTTAACTGTTTATTTACATTTTAAAAGCTCTCTCTCCTTGTTTCAATGGGAAAATAGATCACTTTTTGATTCAACTGTGAAAATTTGAAAGGTGCATTGTGTGTTTGGTTGAATAACATATTAGTTGACTGGATATGTCGATTAAAGAAGCTAAAGAGACAGAGAGAAGATGAAAAGTAGAAGGAGGAGACGAAGAGGAAGCGTAATGTTCAGAAGGAGGAGGGAAGCTGAAGACAATGATAGACACATTTCACCCTGTAATTGTGTTTGTTCATTTACTCTCTGATTATCTATTTCAATTTATTTTATATCTTTTTTCATTTTCCTTAGCATGGTTCATCCTTTGGTGTAATAAAATTTCTTGGTTGCTATCACTGTAATCTATCGCCACACCACCGGTTAGGTAGTCATAACTTACCAAGTTGACTATAAAAGTTTCCAAATACCTTGAAAAGTTAAATGAATGTACCGATTTTACCCTGATCATTGCAAGTATCAAAATGAATAACAAAAAGATTTTGATTATTGTGGGAACACTCGTTTGTGCAACCATACTTGTCATTGTTGCCTCCATCATCATAACCCAATCTTCTGGTGACGACCAAAATGACCAACCCAGATTAATTGTCATCTCATTTGATGGTTTTCGAGCTGATTACGTGTCACCCACACTGACACCAACTCTTTGGTCACTCAAGCAGACTGGAGCAACTGGTAAAATGTTTCCTGTGTTTGTCAGTAAAACTTTTCCCAATCATTTCTCAATCGCTACCGGACTTTATGAGGAAGCCCATGGAATCGTTGCAAATAATATGTACGATCCTGAATTTAAAGCAGTCTTTGACCTGTCCCATAGCACTCAAATGTGGTGGGATAATGGTTATTCACTTCCAATATGGGTAAACATTAGAGAAATATTTCATTGAAATTCAATACTAAATCTTTTTCTACTTCAACCATTTAGATTGCTAACCAACAAGTTGATGGCCGAAAGAGTGGTGGCATAATGTGGCCAGGATCAGGATTTACCTTTGGTGGGGATAAAGCCTACTACTCAATTGATTTTAACCGTACACTTAGTATGCAACAACGAGTTGATCTTCTGATGAAATGGTTTACAGACACTGAAAATCCTGCCAATCTTGTTATGTTGTACATTGAGAATCCCGATGAAACAGCTCACAATCATGGACCTTTCGGTAAAGAAACCCTTGAGCAGGTTATGATGGCAGACAGGACTGTTGCTTACTTGCTGGAAAACTTGTCCCAACACAATTTAACTGAATCAACCAATATCATTTTGGTTAGTGACCATGGAATGCAAGAGTTTAACGCAAAAACTGGCATAAATTTAACGGCAATAGTTCCTGATTTAACTAGTTTCAGACAATTTGGAGGATCTCAAGCAATTGGTATTCTGCCTAACGAGGGAAAGGAAGAGGAAGTTTATCAAATGTTTGTATCGCTGGCAAAAACAAATCATTTTAGAGTTTACAAAAAGGATGAAATTCCTGAGGAATATCATTACAGGTGAATACAATAATTATCTTAACCTTTTCAATTATAATATTTAGCTTTTATTTTATGCAGAAAGTTCCATGTCTTTATTTTTATTTAGCTTTGTGTTTGAACAAATGTTGCACTTGCCAATTCAGTTAGAGCTTATCGTTTTCAATTTTTTAGCCGAACAATTAACTTTATCTTTATTGTTGCACTGATAATGACAACATCTACTAAAAATAGTTGGATTATTCCGAAAACTTTAAGATCAAAATGTATATCACCTTAATAATAATATAATATGGAAAAGTTACATGCAGAAATTTTATCAATAACGGAAAATATTCTGTTGAGCTTTTATGATTACAGTAACAGTAGTAATATTGGTGTAGAGAATTGGGTTTTACTTCTCTAAATCATTTAAACAAAATTATTTTACTAACTGTTTTATCTCTCTTGTTTTATTGGTCATTTATCTTAGGTACAATCGTCGTATTATGCCAATCTTATTGGAGGCCGATCCTGGATATGAAATTGCTTTCACAACTTGGTCTCATCAAGATGAGAAATGGGGTAATCATGGTAATAATAATACACAGCCAGAGATGGAAGCGCTTTTCATTGCCACTGGACCAGCTTTCAAGAATAGTTTTAATCTTAACCAATCATCTTTCTTCAACATTGACCTTTACCCGATCATGGTAAAAATTTTAGATCTTGACATTGGCAGCTATAATTACAATGGGACTGATAAAATAACAAAGAACCTACTCGATGAACTTTAGCCTGAATATCATCATTGTTATCCTTTTTAACCAGTTATTTATTGGCAACTCCAAAGGCTCACATTTGAACAAAGATATCATAATTTGTTATACATAATCGTGAATGAACCGTTCAGCCAACTGTTGTCCATCAAAACATCAAGTTTCTATTTTCTTTAAAAGACTATAACTTGTTAATATCTTTTTTTTGATTTTCAGTAATCTTAATCCTGATTACCATTTTAATTTTAAATTGTTGAGATTTTTCAGTGTAAACAAACCGCTTTTTACTTTTACTTATAAACGGTATAATGAATATGTTTGCCAACGGCGAAACAGTTAATAAATTGTTGATTTCAAATGTATTAGGTCACTAGATAATGTTTTAGCCTAATGGTGATAGAGAAGAGCTATCTGCTTTTTTGTTCGATAGATACATTTATGACAGCAAACAAACTATTGGGACGAAAAATGAACTCATATCGCAAAACAAAAACCAAGATAGGGGCTGACAAAAAAATAACCAGTTTTTCCGGGTTTAGACCAGTAATAAGTGGAAATCTGGTCACCCCTCGCATTTTTATCTGGCATTTTTGATAGAAAAAGTAAGATTAGAACTCAGTCCAACAGAATCGAATCCAAAAATAAGTTGTTTCTAATCTAATTTTCGTAAAAATTCATAATTAATCGATTCTTCGTTTGTTGTTGAATCATGTGTTGGTTGGAACAAAATTGAAACTGCCATTGCTAAATAATCAGTCAGTTTAGAATGTAATGAATGATAAATTCCTACACAATGAATACTGCTTGAAACTATTTCGCAGTAAAATTACAATTTTTGACAATTTCTTGGGCGCTACGGGGTGTTCAGTTGATTTTCCCAATTTTTAGGTTTTGATTGGTTTGAACCCTGATTGCGAGGTTTCTCGAAGCATTTTGGGAAAAATGCATTCAGCATCTGAAAATAGGTAGCTCAGGTGTAAGATCTGCGAAAGAATTGCCCACTTATTTGTAAATGGTGCTCAACGACAACTCTTCAAAGAAAAGCCTTTTTTAACGTATCAATATTTCATTATTAGATTTTGGACTCTGTTTTTAATTTACTAGCGAACTAATTAGTTCGGAATGAAAATAAGTTGATCTATGGAGTAAAATTACCTGCCCAATTTTTCTAGAGTATCGCCGCCTATCGGAGAACATCAGAAATAGGTTAGGCTAAAACATTATCTAGTGACCTAATATATAAAACTTTATAATTTCATAGTTTATTTACTAATGATCAATTAGACCTCATTTCATTGTTATGACTGGCTTCCATATGAGATGTTCATGATTCAGTCCTTGAAAACTTGAACTTCATCTATGACTATTTTTTCAATGTTAATGGTCTATATGGTAATTAACTGAGTAATAAAGAAATCTTGACTTAGAAATTTCTATTCTTAACATGTCAAAGTGAATTAGCAATTTGTGTTTGTACTCAAAATCCTGATAAATACAGTCAAATCGTCGTAACCAATAATTCAAATGAATTTTTCGATATTTTTGCACCAAGCTTATGAAGTGTAAGATGGCAATGATATATGTCAGCAAGGGGTCCAACTCAGTAACTAAATATTGTTGATTATTATTTGTTTAATGAACAATGTAAGGACTATTTTAAACACACAATAAGACAATCTGTAATGAATTAATCAGAAAATCATTATTGTCAGTGATTGATATTGATTTAGATAATTCAGTCGCAAGAATTGTAATGGATTGAAATAAGACCAGTGATACTATTGTGACTATTTCAATAGATTAACTGAGAAAGCCATAAAACATCAGATTCATGGTACAGTTTGGATTCATGGCCACCATCATCAATACAATCCAATTAGATAAGCATAAGATCTGTACAATCAAATTAACTCGACATTCCGATAAGGCGATTATCAGATAATGTATATTCTCGATGAAGACAATCTAATTTCCTGTTAAACCATTTACATTATCCAACTTAACACAAGTTTTAACCACTAACGACTAAAATTGATTGCAAGATTAATTCAAGTGATTGATCAAATCAGTCAGTAATTTTGTTAACCAGAAACAGATCACACAAAAGGCATTCAAATGCAGTTCTCGGTGAGTAAAGATTATTTAAATGAAAATTTTAGGCAAAACAGGTTGCCTTGTCTTTACAGGTGTCGTATTGGCGATGAAAATTCAATAATTGTTTATGCCCATCATTCCGGCTTTCATGGCTTCCAAAATTACCTGTGTTCAAATAAAGAAGGAAAGATTTCCAGTTTCACAATCACCCAGATTTATCAGCATAAATATTGGTGGTTTGATTCTGGCTGGTTTTGATTTCACTTTGACTGACTGTAACTTGAAATCTGATTTTACTTGCAAAAAAGCAAATATGAAATATATTTTAACAGAAATTATGAATATTCATAATAATGATATCTATAACTATTATAATAAGATGACTATTTAAATCGCAATCTCAAGCTGACTAGTTGAGAAGACATCTTTGAGTGATTTTTTTAAATAAAGCTCAAAGGTATATTATGCAATAAGTATATTAAATTGTGTCAAGCTTGAAACAATTCTGACACAACAGAAAGTAAATTATTTTTCCCATTGCTGACTGAAAGTTATAAACTGTTAATGCAAGTGATGAACCAAGCTTGTCAGATCAGGAATACATGGAAAGCATACCAAATTTAAAAGTTAATTCGTGAAATTTGCTTCGAGATGAATGTATAAAGTGTAGAAACTTTTCCAATGACATTAAATTTCAACATTTGGCTTCATGATTGAAGAGGTGTCTTACATCATTGATCCCGGATAAACCTTTAGCTGAACATTCAACTTAGCCAGAGGCATTCAATTTTTTAACCAATTTACGAGCCATACTGGTAAATGTTTCCTCAGCTCCATTTCTTCGAGAAGTTAAGGGATCGATACGCTTTGAACGATGCCATGGGGTTGTATTGATTGATTTGCACGTCTGAGATCACTTTTTTGTTTCAACCAGAATGAAAGGAACTCTCGGTGTTTCTTAATTTCAGGATTACATTTAAAAATAATGTTTTGCTATGAATTTAGATTGGCAATGCTGGAACACAGCAAAAACACATTAGTCTGTAAATAGTAGGAGTAATAAAAGCAGAGAAAATGTAATCAGAAAAGTGTTCATGAAATAAAAATGAAAGTGAATAGAATATAAATCAGCAATTCTGATTTGCTCTTGAAGCAACACGTAATGTTATTAATATAACCTTTAGCTCAAAGGTTTTCAAACTTAAATTTCAAATTAGCCAACAAGTAATTATAAAACTACATGATTCTGTGTTTTCAGAGAGCTGTGAGAATTGGCCAGATTAACAAGTTGAGGTATTGCAAATGATTAGTAATTAGAGAGATTCATTGACCTGTTAATGAATCTATGTACACCTTGACATTTGTCTGAATGTTGTATAGATTTGTGCAAGTTGAAGAGGAAGGAACAAAAAAAATTTTCCAATTGAAACCTGAACATCTTCGTCTTTAATCAGCTTAAATACTAAATATAGAAACTATGTTCAGAAAATGGAGATAAAAAATGTCTAATTAGATGAACAAATTATGTTGATAAAGTAAGCTGACTGATTAAATCATTATTGATTGAGTCAATTATATTCATTTTCAACATGCATATTAAGTAGACGAAGTGATGACTGAATGAACCGAAGAACAAAGCTTCTATTACCAACGTATTACGATTTGAATCATCAACAGTTGGACAAATTCATTAGCAGGGTAAAAAACAAATTGAATGAACAATAATGCTCAATAAACTTGGTAACTGCCAGTATTATGTTAATATAGTGATTTTGAATTTCAAGTGAATGTAAGGGTTGTGTTTTAATTGTTCAACAAAAAGCTGAAAATAGGAGTTGTCGAGTTTATTTATCTTTGATTAACTTTTCTAAATATCTTGGTTGTGTGAAAAGAATTGAAAAATCATGTAACTTTTGATTAAAAAAATTTTGACAGTTAATAAATGTTATGTTTCTGGAAATGAAAGGAAACAAGTAAACTCTAATTTTGAGCTGTTCATCAAATAATTGAAACAAAATTTTGAAAACTTTACTGACAAACAGAAAGGACGATTGTTTGCTCATAAAGTAATGTAACATGAATTGACAAAATTGAATTTCAAGATTTAATGATGAAAATGTAGAGTCCGTAGATGGATAAAAATAAGCTAACAACAAAAGTCAAGCAATTTATTCTGATGTGAGAATGAAATGTTGTTTGGAAGCAACGACAAAAAAATATTGTCAAAAAGTGAAAAAATATGGTGAAAGTATTGATATTAGAAGAGCTGAAAGCTTAAGCTTGCCATTTCATGAAATTACAAGATAATGTAATTTCAATGCTAGATTGTCCATCAAGAGAAAAGCCAAAACATCAATACTTTTATCAATACACCTTAAGGTCAGTCTTTGGAGTTTGTCAGTTTATTATTGGACACAATTTAGTAAATGAAAAGTCTGTGACTTTATGAATTGCAATATTTCACTTCTCGGATTCAGTTAGAATTGTTTTGATTCAAGTAAAAATTATTACCCAAGTTTCTATGTTTCTAAAACCAACTTTTATGCAAACCAAAGAGGATTATGAGTCTATTTAGAGTGACCAAATACTTGACCATAAATGTATAAAATTTCCTTTGAAATTTCAATGTAGACCTGTTTGTGTTAAAAAACTTCTCGAGAATATTATACATTATCTAACAAGGGAAGTGTCTCAGGTGTCTCAATAATTTCGGTTCGGGACTATGTTCATTCGATAGAGCATAAAAAACTAGGATAAGGGTTTGTCGGTTCCAGATAGGAAACTTTCGGATCACGAGAAAATTGAGGTCAAAACCCGTTTTCTTGCAAAAAATGTATTTTTGTGCACGCATTTCTACACAACATGTCAGTGCCTCTTAGACCCCAATCTCGTTCCAATTTTATCGTCGCCCATCATTTGGGAGGATGGTTTGAGATAGACAAAGATCTATTTTCCTCTGTCGCGACATTGTTCGCCCCACTACTCACCTCTAATCCTGAGGTCAAAAGGGTTTTGATCCCCGACACCGTTTCTTTCTCAGTTTTTGTGGCCTTTAAAGGCGTGTTCCATGGTGATGAAATTAATGTAAAAGAAGATGACTTGAAGATTTTGAAACTCCAACTTCAAAGCATTAGTGTAAAAATTGCACATATAATCAGTACAACTCAAATTAACGATAATAAACAAAACGTTATTGCGAAACGTCTTATCAAATTCTAGCGAGTAATTATCCTTAGGCCAAATGAATCTGATCGACTGAGGAATGATGGGTCAAACCATGTGAGTAACGTGTTTGATTATAATATTGTTTTTTGTTCTTTTCCATTAATTTTGTATTTCATTTCTGTTTGCAGTTTACACTTCTTATGTGCCCAAAGATACTCCACGTCAGGAGTTTAAGTTGTATGAAAAGAAAGATCTGGTGAAAAGTTTCGCTTATTATAATATAAAATTTACACACTGAGATTGCAGAAAGAAACTCACCTGTGTTGGTCCAAACAATAAGACTTTTCAAGTCATAAGAAAGAAAATGATAAATTCATCTACTTTGAAATTTAAAACATTCGAGCGATATGCAGGAGACATAAATTATGTTTTCCTTCCTGCAAATATATCGGAATTCGCTTTTGATCAATTCCAGTCTCTTGTTTTGAATGAAATGTGCATCATCCCCATGGAAAAGTTTGAAAAATTCAAAAAAGAGTTGAAGCGCATCGGGCTTTCTATTGAAATCAGTGATGTGATTGATGTAGACCACAAACATCAATATAGAGTTTCACACCGTTTCTTTCTCATTTTTTTGTGGCCTTTAAAGGCATGTTCCATGGAGATGAAATCAATTTAGAAGCAGATGAATTAAAGTTTTTTAAATTCCAACTTGCAAGCATTGGTGTAACATTTTTTACGCATTTATCGTGATAGCTCTGTTGTGGATAATCAACCCATCGTTATTATCAAGCAACTTCACAAATTATGGTGAGCAGTTATCCTTTGGCCAAGACATGAGTCTGATCGACTGATAAATGATAGGGTCAAACCATGTGAGTAACCTTTGATTATAATAGTGTTTTTTGTTTTTCCATTAATTTTGTATTTCATTCTGTTTGCAGTTTACACTTCTTTTGTGCCCAAAGATACTCCATGTCAGGAGTTTAAGCTGTATGAAAAGAAGATCTGGTGAAAAGCTTCGCTTATTATAATATAAAATTTTCACACGGAGATTTCAGAAAGAAACTCTTTTGTGTTGGTCTAAATTATCTGACTTTTAAAGTCAGGAGAGAACAAATGATGAATTTATCATCAGCAAAATATAATACATTTGCGCGTTTTGCTGGAGACATAGATTATGTATTCCTACCAGCGCAAATATCTGAATACACATTTAAAATTTCGATTTCTTTTTTCTCGAAAATTATGTACAGTTAGAAGAAAAAATTTTAGAAAATTCAAGGAGCAGCTGAATTATTTAGGAATTTCAATTGAAATCGCAGAATTCATTGACAACGATCGCACGAATCAATATAAAATTCTAGCGAGAAAAATCTAATCCATATAATTGTAAGTTTAATCCTGATTTTACTATAAATCCCGATGAAGTCACGGATGAACCAATTATGGAAATCACTCCCCTATCAGAGAGTGATGAACAGCCAGAATTAGAACTAAAGTCAGAGCCTCCTAGCAAAAGGCGATGTTTAATTAAAATATTTAAAAAGGTGCAATTTTATGCTTTATGATAATAATAAATGATTATAATAATATTAAATTTCAATGCCATTTTTTCGCTTTTTACTAAATCTATTTACTTCTAATATTTTTCAGCAAAACCATCAGAATTTTTTATGCAATTTCTATTTTGAGGACTTGCTTAATTTTTCTTTGATTGTTTCATACTTTCATGTTTTAATTAATAAAAGCTATCGTTATTTTCACATCGAGCTTTACTTCAATGACAGTTTTATATTGCAGAATTTTTATTCAAATAATGGCTGTCTAACTAACTTTCAGTAATTTTAATTGAAACCGGCTCACACTAACGTAGATACAATGTAGAGTTAGTCAAAGTTAAACTGGCTTCATTGGAATCATTTTTATTTTCAAGAAAAAACTTCGATTGATGCAACAATGAAATAAAAGAATGAGCAAAAATGTTTCAAGATAATACATTGCATGCTTGCACCTGTTGATATTGTTGGTGCAAAAGAAAGGCATTCAAGTAATGATGAGTTTATCAGCAAACAAATTAATGAAAACAGGTAATGAACCAAATAAAATAACATAATACACTTGACAAGGCTAGAGCAAGCAATGAACCTTTTGCTGTCGTATGATTACCGTAATGGTAATGCATAATGATATACACAAGGAAAAAGAAGTTAATAAGGCAACTCATTGTTAAGTTAGTTAACAATAATTTCACATCAATTTTCGGCTGAACCCAGATAGACATTAGATAAACATAAAGATATTTGATGACATTTATTATTAATAACATTTCGCCCTTTTTACTAGAAAAAATGATCTTCTTCTGATCAATTGTTAATAAGTTTCTCTTCTTGTTATTAATTTAACAACACTTGCTGCCAGAATTAAATTGAAACTTTCAACCCTTTCGAACAAGTTGTCTTAATCTTTACCTTTCTGTGTAAATCGTACAAAATAAATCATTTTTTGTGCGTTAATCTTTTCAGTGTTTACATCGTAACAACATTGTTGTTTTTTGTGTTTAAAAACCGTCTCGATTTCTCGTTATTTACTTTCAACATTTATTTTCAACCTTTTTTTCTCATTCTGTAGATGATTCAGAATTGCGCATGAATTAGTTGCCATGAAAGTAAAGAGTAAAAAAGCATTTCGTTTCTCATACCATAAGGTTTATTTAGGAAACTCAGTTAATCATGATGATAACTAGTTGCATCAACTTGTGGAAGTTCATCATCAAGTTCAGCATTGCAATGAATCCATTCTAATATATTTATTACATTGAGATTGATGACTGTTCACCAGTTGGAAAGAGTCTTGGTTTCACCTTTTCTGTCTGTTTAACTTTTCTGGTCTCAACATTTCTGGATAACTGTTTAATAATGTTTGCAGATGAACCATTTTCGGATAGATATGATGATACAGTTTATCTTGTTAATGTTTATAACGAAAATGTCAACTTTATCAACTCAACTGATGAGTTAACCAATTTAACTAATTGTTTACTTCAATCGTACCAACCGGATTTATTTAAACTTTGTTTCAGTGCCTTTAGTGATTCAACGCTTTTACCTTCATTCATTGCAAGTCTTAATTTAAATTACATCAAATCAAGTGATACTTTACGTCCATTTGTCCCATCATTGGGTTTACAGTTTTTCTGGACAGTTATATTCAGTTTAAATGTTATCTCTTCCATAATTGGTAATCTAATTGTTATCCTAATAATTTGTGGATACAAACAAATGAGAACCAAAACAAACTTGTTTCTCCTCAATTTATCGGTTGCCGATCTCATGATGGCCACTTTCAATACAATGTTTAACTTTATTTTTATGCTTAAAAGCCATTGGCCATTTGGTACAACTTATTGTATAATCAACAATTTCCTCTCTTCGGTAGCAACATCATCTTCAGTCTTCACAATCACGGTCACTTGCTTTGACAGGTAAAGTTCATTTTCACTAAATGCAATGTCAAACCATTTGAATAGTATCTTGTTACTTGATTAATAAAATACTTGAACTGATTATATAGCTTCAGTTATGCCATTTACTGTTACCGAAATAGAGTTAGACAATTCATCAGATAACATTCAATCCATGCAATCAAATATCGAATTATTTTCAATTCGATTTAAACATATAATTCTCATTACATGATACCCTTATTGGCTTGGGAATCCAATAAGACTGGAGATTATTGGTACTGAAAATGATTATGTTGCCTGGTATCATCTTGTGTTTATAAAATTTAATTTGCCAAAGTGGTGATGCAATGTTGATTTTTTCTCGATTTGATACACTTCCAAGAGAAACCTTCATTTCTTGTCTCATTCTGGATGAGTTTTCTCATTGATTAATTTTCTCGTTTAATACAAGCTCATTCCACAAAATGGTCCAACAAGAATCAGTAAAAGTGAATATTCAAATTGACTAAGCTGAGCCAAAAGGTTCGCTACGCTTTGCTACGCTTCGCTAGTAAAAATGATGTAAATAATGAAATAACAAGTAAACTGTAAATGGTACAGAGAGTGTTGATAATTTTCTTATTAATCCATAATGAATTACGGATGTTGAGGACAAAAAGATCAGAATTTCGACCTTTTCAAACGATAACTAGTGAACGGAATATTAGAGCCGCTATGGGTAAAAATTGAACATAAAAATTATATCTCACTAAAGTTTGGAGGCGATCTGAGGCTAATGTAAAGAATAGCCGATTCCTCTCTTCTCTCAATCAGCATTCTTCACTTGACATATCATTAGTTCATCAGTAATCTACAAGATTGGCCACTTGAATTGTCATTTGTAGAACTGTGTACAGCTAAAAACGAGATAACCTCTGTACTTCTGAAAACTTTTATTTTCTTTTTGTCGAATTAAATTCATATAGAATCCTAATCAGTGTCACATGAGTTAACATGTTTCAACTTGATTTTTGCATGCTACCAGTTGATCTTCATTTGGTTACGATCAATGTCAAAATGGAATGTAGTAAATTTAATTTAAAAGCAGATTCAACAGTTGGTTCTGTATATTATTGGCTTGGAGTTTTTTAATTAACTTGAAAAGTGTTGTTGTCTAATTGGGAAATCTGTAATCAATAAAACTACAAAATAAGTAAATAAATGTTAGACTCAAGAGTGAAAACTGTCAATGATTGGAAACATTTACCAGTCTTGACGGCGTAATTTGACAATTTGAACAACTTATGTTTTCCAGCTTATATTATCATTGTTATGTTAATTATTCTGTTGATACAAAATGATTACATTTTAGTCTTTAGCTGCTCCGGCAACCTTATTTATAATAACAAAATACAATTGTTGCAACTGTAATATAATAGTGTTGATAAAAGTAATGCTCATAATTCTTATTCATTCATCTTCTTTCACTCCCAGTATGCTTTTCCCAGTTGATAACAATAACTCTAATTTTTATGCATCCAAGTTGTTATTAGTTTTTTTCCTTCTCATTTATATGTTTCAATAAACATGATAACTTTTTGTGTCTCAGTTTTCCAACCTTCTCAATCTACCCTTTACCATGGAGAATAACTTTTTTTTCCCTGTAAATAAAGAAACTAATGCTTCTGTCCCTTTACGTATCAAATATACTTGAACAATTTTGTTCATTTTTTTCAATCAGAATGGCTTTCGCTTAACGACTAAATAAGCATAAACAATGCGAAATAAGATTACAAGCAAACGAAGCAAAATAAATGAAAGGGGAAAACAGGGAAACTTGGAAAACATGATCATTATTTTGATTGAAAAATTGCTTCGAATCTAATATTTACTTTTAACCAAATCAAGTCATTATTTTTCCTCCCTTGAAATCAATATTCATGAAGAAAGAGTATGAAGAAATTTGATTTGTAATAACTTCTCACAAACAAATTTGCGAATTATTGTGTTTAAATATTAGCAATTCATCCAGAGCATTGATACCAGAAAATTTTTATTTAGACTTTTGTTTCTTTTCATGAAATATTAAAAATTTTCATTGAATAAAATTGCATATTTGAAAAGTTAACTTGAATACTCAATGATAGATGGCATAAGCATCACTTGTTCATCGATAACGTCAAGTGTTCAATCGTTGATGAATCGACAATCTTTGGGTGAAAATCCATTTCAACTAAATATCCAATTATTGCTATCAGTTGAAATGGACGGTTGGATAACAGTCTAATAACACAATGAGAAGTGCTTATACAACAGATGGATTGAATCCCAAAAAAGACGCTCAAATGTTCAATTTCAAAAATCCATAGTTTCATAAAATTGAACTTTCTGTATTACTTTTTGTCAAAGTATTTTTGCAAATATTAAATGCTCGCATTAGGGAAAAAAATGACCAGCAATCAACTCCAGAATTAGCTTTAATATATTTTATGTTATTTTTAGTGTTTTTATTTCAGCGATTGATATTAAATTTAAAAGATCCTCTTGATTGGATACTGACGCAAAAGTCTTGTTAGTTCGCGTTATAACTGTAACAATGGTTTAACCAAAAGTCTAAGGAAAATATTGTTGAGCAACAGAAAAATTAATAGTTATTAGGTTGGTGTTGATATGTTTAATGGTCAGCTTGAATAACAATGAGAAAGCAAGAAAACCATTCAAGGTCTGACCAGCCTTTGACCCACAGTTGATCACTGCATTATCTCTTGATGAAGATGTTGGAAATGATAGTTGAAACGAGGATAAAAGAATAATCAAAATGAGAATCGATAGAAAGATTTATGAAGATTAATGAGTACAAATAGTCTTATTTAGCTAATCAATTTTATGTGAAAAAATATTCACAAAACATGTTCGACTAAGACATTTGTTTCAATCGTATCATGATAATTGTCTCCCATGGCCAATGGATATTAAACAGTTTTATATAAGAATTGAGATAAATACATGTAAATCCATTCGTTTAGACGAAATTGAATTTATGTTTCAATTTTTTTCCCATACATGAATATTAAGCATCATAACTGACATTTCTTGAAATGATTTTCATTGAGTTTCCCCTGAGTTTTTATTAAAATAAAGAATAAATGTTTAAATGTTTAAATTGTTCAATTGAACTACTCGATGTATAGATTATGACAATGAAGTGATTGAATAAACCCAAGAAATCGAGTTCTCGGTGGAAAAAATGTTCAGTAATTTTGCGCAGATTCAAATAGTTGGGAGTAAAAAAAACATCGAGCAAAAGTTATCCAAGCTCAAAAAATTAGACACTTTGCCCATGTTTACAGTCATGTAAAACTAGATAAATCAGTGAATTAGATTTTCATGGAAAGATATTAAAATTAAATGTTTTAAAATTGTTTCCATTGTCAGTGATTTTCAATGAACTTTAAAGTGAAACTTTTGAATAAATTTTAACCATGGATTATGCTCAGTATAAATCAGCAGTAAACACATCTTGTGACCAATCAATTGTGACCGACTATTTGGATCAAAATGTAATTGAAAAGTGTTTCAGCAACAATCTGTATCTATCAACCACCCAATCACTAGTTTTGGTGTCGACCCAATCGACCCTTTCATCAACAGAATCGTCAACCACTGTCGATGGTTATCGTCCATTTGTCCCATCATTGGGTTTACAGTTTTTCTGGACAGTTATTTTCAGTTTAAATGTTATCTCTTCCATAATTGGTAATCTAATTGTTATCCTAATAATTTGTGGATACAAACAGATGAGAACCAAAACAAACTTGTTTCTTCTCAATTTATCGGTTGCCGATCTCATGATGGCCACTTTCAATACAATGTTTAACTTTATTTTTATGCTTAAAAGCCATTGGCCATTTGGTACAACTTATTGTATAATCAACAATTTCCTCTCTTCGGTAGCAACATCATCTTCAGTCTTCACAATCACGGTCACTTGCTTTGACAGGTAAATGTTATTCTTGTACATAAATCTTATATAAGTTCAATTACGTTTATCTCACTGGAAATTGTATCTTTTGTTATGAAACATGTTCAGTCTCTACGGAAATAAAGAGCAAAGGATTACCACTGAGATCAGATATTTCAATATTCCTCGACAATTAGGTTCATCAAAAGTTGCTTCTCTTACCAATTACTTCGACCCATTCAATTGAATCAATATTTCCAAAGAGACAAGAGATCATTTCAATTTGTAATTGATCCAGATGTCAAGCAAGTTTATCTTCTGTTTCAACAGAGAATCCAGTCAATATCAAGAATCTTACGAAAAATGTTTTCCATCGACCAATAAGTCGATAAAAGAAGAACAAGAATCTCTGTTGGAGAAGTTGAATGTTAATCTTGTGTAAAGTTGTTCATTGATTGCGATATAATTTGCATGAAATTCATTCCATTAACTTTATCCAAAAGTAGAGTTTCAATGCAACTAAATGTTGAGCAACTCTTGAGACTGTCAATATTACACAATTTACTCAACTCTAATTGTAACTCAAAAATGAAAAGTGATTCAAAGGACAATATTGATGAACTAAGATGAACTTGATCGCATGAAATTCAATATTTTATTCGAATTTTTGCTTCATGAGAATAAAGGATTTCTCATTTGGTTAAAGTGCTTTACATCTTACCCAATGTTTCAACAGCAATGTTTCAAAATCGAACGAAAATTTCGATACAAAACTTTATTTCTGGAAACTTTCTCAATCTTTAGATTGAATTATTAATACCATCCAATTATCCAACATCGATTGAAGATGATTAAAGTAAATGAATAATCTTTACTCTTAATGAGTTTCTTGGATAATTTGATTACTATAATAACCAATGAAAGGAATGAAATTGTTGAACAGGTTAACGTTAAAAGTATTAATTATTAGCATATATTCAGTGGACACTGATGAAATTGATATGAGAACATGATTTGAGTAGATAAATATATTAATAGTTGAAGTTTCAATCATATTGGATTACATGAAAAGAGGTTGGTCAAGATGATCAACAACAAATGGATCATTTATCAGCAACATTATTTACAGGGAGAAATGAGATTCTTGTTGAGATTCGTGTTATTATCACTGCAATTTAGAGTTGGTTCCAAGTGCTGTTGAGCATTTCACTGAACCCATTTGCTTGGATAAATCAAAATGAATATCAAGCAAAAAACTAGAGAGTTGAAGACGTTCAAAGAAAAGCAACTTTTCCAGATTTCTTTCTGTATTATCTTTTCATTTCACAGACAATTCATTTCAATCATCACTCCACCAATGAATGAAACTCTTGTGAATACACTTTAATTGTAATTCAACATATGAACCTTGTAAAGTTGTTGAAAAACACTGTTATTGGATTAACCAATAACTCGAAACATATTGAATTTCACTTCACATCTTTATTTGGATGAAATGTCAGGCTTATTCAACGATTCAATTCACGCCTTCTGTCATTTAACTTTTCTCGAAAATGTTTGTCAACAAATGAGTACATTAATAACAATATTTGCCAGCACTTTCGATTTCATTTTCTTGATAAACTCAATGTTACATTGAAATAGATTAACTTTACGATTGTTGCGAATGAATAAATTAATAAAATGGAAATGATGAAAAGAGCAAATTCTTGTTGTTCGACTTTGAACGTTTTGATGTTTGATAACAAAGTGAAAAATGAGACTCGAAATGTTTATCATTAGAAGAAACTCATTTTTCTAAAACTGGGATTGACTGGGAATTGCATTTTCTGTGCAATTTCATCTTACATCTTTTCACATTTCATCTTTTATCAAATCCATGATTGACGCTTTCCAACGAAAATGATATTGAACGAATGATTAACGATTTTCATTTGAAATTTTTCTTCAAAACATTTACATTTTAAACTTTTGCAAGATTCAAAGTAAATTCAAAAGTAAACCTTTTCAATTTATTATAAAGAAAAACAGTTTTTCATGTGATTCATTTCTTCAGTTCAATTCCATCAACTTGGATTCTTTCGTTGAGACTTTTGTAATGCATTTCATGCAATTAGGTTAAAAGTGTTTTCGGACTTTTCAACTTGTAAAGTACATTTTAATATCACGATTGTTTGAAACAAAAAATCATTTAATGACTTGCAAGTCTTCAGACTCGAGTTATTATCAAAATGGCTTCAAATTTAATATAAAAGGCTATCATTAAACTCATCATTATTGTGTTTTAATGGGAAACAGTTTAATCGTTTTATGCTAATTGTGCTTCACCAATTGAAACATGTTGAATGAAAGGTTACAATCATTTCCATTATGGCAATTATTGAGCAAAAAAAACCAACTCTGGGTGATATTGGTTTCCACTAATTGGAGTCATTAAAAGTGAATGAGTTTTAAGTGTATTTTGCTAATTTATTTGTGACCAATGGGACACTTTGGGTTAATCAACAATCGACTAACAACTGACTTACAATTGTATAACAATTTGTGACTTGATTTTCATTTGTGTTAAGCTGATCATAAAAGTCAATATGCATCTTCATCAAGTGTCTGCATTAGTTGGAAAACTGTTGATGAATCAGTTTCACTTTCAGTCTATAAATCAACATTTTCTCGACTAAGGGTTGCAGTCCAAATGAAATTGACTCTAACCTCGTTTTTTTGCTCTCTTCATTACAATTGCGATTTTTGTCAATTGTTGCAATGTTCATTGAATTATCTGAAACGATTTTTGGTAGGGAAAACAAAGGAAGATAGAAAAAAAAACGAAAAGATTCACAAGTCAATTAAGTTGAACCATCAAGTGAATAAGAGTATTGGAATGAAAAAGATGGTAAAAAAAAGAGTGAACAAGAGTAAAGAGAGTAAAGTTGATGATAATGAGGATGAGGATGAAATTGAGGAAAAAATTGTAAGTCAATATAATGCGATAGGAAAAAAAGTCATTAGAGATTGAATTTATATCGAGATAGCAACTGAATTTATCAAATGACTTTTACGTGATTACAACCGTCTAACAAGAGTCTTCAAATTTTCATCAACTCACAGTAATTGTATCATTATTTAGAGACAGACGATGGACAATCTTGTAACCTCATTTGACCAGAAAAAAAAGAGAAATCCAAGAATTGGAAAGAAATGATCAGACAAGGAACAAAAAAATAGAAGCATCAATTTCA
Organism: Tetranychus urticae; assembly: GCF_039701765.1. NCBI lineage: Eukaryota > Metazoa > Arthropoda > Arachnida > Trombidiformes > Tetranychidae > Tetranychus > Tetranychus urticae. The sequence continues at coordinate 12,489,225 of NC_142958.1, read as the reverse complement.
CTTTGTTAGCACCTATAAAATTGTCCAATGAAAAAAAAAATTGAAACTAAAATTGTAAACTTCCACACAAAAAATGATAAAATATATATACATTAGGAGGAAACATTTGCAATGGATTGGTTAAGCTGAGAATGGGAAAAAAGTCTGAGACTTTTTGTACTGGAAAACATTTTCTCGTTCAACTTATTACTTTTTATCAACTCTACACATTGTTGCAGTTAACTAACCAAGACAATTGTGATCATCATCAACATTGATTTGTTTTCCTGTTCAGAGAAGAAAAGAGAAGAAAACAATTGTGTTTGTTCAACTTTATTCATTACATGAACACCATTAAGACTAATTTTAAGGGACAATCAAGGTTCAAGAGAAGAGGCTAGAGTTGAACCCAAGAGATGCTAGGTTTAGCTTAATGGAAAGGTAAACAATTGGGTTTTTACCGTGAAAAATTATCAGCTTATTATTGCTCTTTGTTAACATTCATTTGGACAAAGATGGAGAAGGAAAAAGGTGCAAAAAAGATTAACCATGACTTGTTCAAGTTTATCATGCAAACGTTACAGGCATCAATCAGTGTTGCTAATGTTTATGATTATCTTCAGGTTTGTTTGTTTTTTTTGAGTTGAAGTTTTTTCTTCCTTTCTTCAGGTTTCCTGTAATTGAATAAACAGTGAACTTTGAGGTTAGGCGATGAAATGACGAGAAAAGTTGAAATGAAAATCTTCTTTTCTTTTGATTATTGGGATTGGAATTTCGATATTTTGATATTCTCGTTATGTAAACAATTTGCTTCTCCCAGCTAATGATTGATATTGACGAGGAAAACTTGGAGTTTATTAATGATTGCAAGTTTCAAGTTGAAGGGGAATAAAAACTCCCAATAATTAGGCAGCGAGTATAGAGTTGGAGAGGAAAGAAGAAGAGATAAAATGATTGAGAAAATGATGGATAAATTTTGATAATGAACATGATGATGTTCCCTGGAAAATAAATATCTTTTCTATCATGAAAATCTTACGAAATCTAATCATTTTACTCCTTCATTTAACTCGAACCTTAAGCTGATTCGAAAAGGTAAAACATTCTTTTCGATAAAATATTGTTTCAACATTTTCCTTCCTTCTGGTCTCTCATACAACTCAATATTGAACTGAAAATGAATTAAGTATAAACACACCCACAATATGCTTGATTTATTTGACTTTTTTGTCTTTAAATTAATTGTCGAAAAGGCTTTTGCTTTCCAACAATTAACCAAATTGAGTGGATAGCAATTTAGTCTAATGAGAAACTTACATGAACATTGTAAATACAATGTTTGGGTTCAACAATAAATGACAATTTGACGGGAAAAAGAAAAGGTTTTTAGTACTTTTTACTTGTCAAGTTAGTAGATTTACAATATCGAGTTCGATGTGAGTTACACTTTTTGATGAGAAAAATCAGTGACCATTAAATGTCCAAGTTGTTGATTTAATTGATAGAAGTGACACACTGTTTACCTTTGGGAGAAACTTGATTAGGTCAGGTACAAGTGAACTCGATGTGAACAATTTTACAAACTAAATAAGTAAAAGTTTGTTGACAGTGAAGAGTTGACTTGCTTTACAAGAATCTGGTTGAATAGCAAATGACAAAAAAACGGATTCTTTTTGTTACAAGTGTTTGTCCAAGTTTCAAAATTCATTTACTTCGATTCTTTTTCGACTCATTTTGATACAAGTTTTTTGCTTTTTGGGGGTTAATTAGTTTCGATAAATGTTCAATTTATTGCTTGGTTTAATGACTTTTGTGACAAAATTAGATTGTTATTGCTTTATATGAGGCCACCTTGTTATAAGATTAGCGAGAAAATTGTAATAAAATTTTTATCTTCTTTTATTTGGTAAAAGAGGCGAAAAGGTGGAAAATTATTTGAACATGGTTCAACAAGATTCCATCAATCCTGGTACATCAAGTGAATTTGCATATTGATGTTCTTACATGGTTAACTGTGATGTTGATTAGCATACCCAATAAGTGGTAAATAAGACTAGACTAGTCGAGAGTACAAGCATTTTGTTTCCTCTTTTAAGCAACTCAAGGAAAAGATGAAAAAAATGATCATCAAATGGAGAAAAGTTAATGAACATTTTTTGTTCCATGTAAAGGAAAAAAAATTTTCAGAAGTTTTTGCCTCATGAACATCATCATTCTAAAAGTTGATTATTTAGTTTTACAAACTCGAGACTCTTGGAAATTAAAGTGTATTCAAGTGTAGTTTAATCACATTAGAAACGAATCGAAAGTTCAATTTTCAAGTTTAATTTACATTTTCCAAGTCGATATTGGTAAAAGCTTTTTCAATATAAACTTCAATAATCAAATTGCTCTAATCTGACAAGTTCAATTGTCGATGGAGTTTAGTTCAATTACTTTGAATAAGACATTGTTTACGATTGAATGCGATTGATTAAGTTTCAAATCCAAATAGATTGCCTTTCGAACAACAAATTAAACTCATTTCCAGATTTACTGATGAAACTCGAAAACCAAAACCGAAGCTTTTCTCGAGTCATTTATTGAGTTGATTTCTGACGATAAATTGAAATCTGGAGCGACAACTGTTAATGGACGAGTCTATTGCTTGCAAATGGAGTCCCAACCATAAGAGGAATCACAAGAACGAATGGATTGAGAATGGATTTTGTATTCATTAGAAGATTTTGTCAGAATATTTTAGAGAACCATTTAGTCTCAGAACGAAGGGAACATGGTTTGCGCTAGAAGTTTCGTTCGAACACTTAAAGGAATTAATTTTATTCTTTCGTGGATTTGAGTCTTTTTTCTCGTTAACTTGTTTCTTTTTTTAATAAAACTAAAATGGTAAAAGAAATTCTGTTAGAAATATCTGAGCAATGGTTATAAAGATGTAACTTGGAAAGTGTAAAAATGAGGAAAAACATGAGAAATTGTGAAGCAATAGTGAAAATGGTTGACAATTTAACATGAAAATGTAATATCTTGACCAACGAGGTTATGTTACTTCATCTTACCTGAACAAACAGTGCAAAGTGCAATATTTTTAGATGAAACTTGAAACGTTTTTCATCGAATAAAAGATTATAATTTGACTGGAAAAGTCCATGAAAGAAATGATTGTTCATAAGAAACTGATTTTCAGTCATTTGATGCTATTATTTGTGAAATGTGATTCTCACGGTTCAGAGTTGAATATTGTCAACAATTGTAACTTTGCTCCATCATTGAAATGAACTTTGCATATAAATCTTGTTCGTTTAATTGATCCATTAATTTTTCCCTCAAAGTCACAAATAATTTTCACATTAAATCTTTGATTAAACTTTACAGATTTCACTTTTCACTATAAAGTTTGGATTGATTTCATGTTTGATTTCCTTTGAATCATGCAAGTTTATTGTGCAGAATTGATGAGAGTTATTCAAAGTCAATATGCGAAATGAAGAATAAATCATTCAATTGAAGAGTTTTACCTCCTTCCCTGTGACACATGATGCTTGTTGATTCAATATGAATTTAGAATCTAATTTTAACGAGAAAATTTTCAAATCAACTTTTTTTCCTCCAACCATTTCCATAAACATTAATCTTCACTTGATTGACCAAAATGACTTTTCAACTCTTCTTCAATTCTTGGTCTATCTAGAGGATAACAACTTAAAAATATTCATATCTTCAAATCTGATAACTCAATGAAAGTAGTTAATTAAAGAGAATCTGATGACACTTGAAAATTCCAATTCAACTTCAATTCTCCATCTTGTTGAAAACACTTTTCAAGTTCAATCTCAAAGCTTCTTCTGAAATTGAACTGTGAATTGAAAGAAAAGTAAAATTCAATTTGAAAAACCATCGAAATTAAATGAAAGATTTTTTGGAAAATTTCTACTCATTCTTTTTCGATTCATTGAATTGTCGACTGAAGCTCATCCATTATCATTAAGAATACAATGTTACAAAAATATCGATTGAATGCTCGGCACATCAACTTGCTAATGTATTCACCTTCAAATTGTTTCCACTGTCACTTTGAAATATTAAATGTTCATTTCGTTTTCTGTAAAACAAACTTTATCATTATTCCAACAGCGATTTACAAATGAAAGAAAATATTGATTCTAGGAATTCCTGAAAGTTGAATTAAATGTCGAGTCCAACAACATATTTCACCAATAATGAACTTTTGGTGAACACAGAAAAGGCGAGTTGATATTTTTATCTTTTCAGTTGACTTTATTGATGCTCAAATGAATCAACATTCAACCGATATCATGCTGATAACGAGAAGCAACTTGTTGAAATTTATCCATTCTGATGAGATTATTAACAGTTGGAAAAGAGAGATAAAGGAAAATTCTTCAACCCATGAAATTCATTTGGATGAACAAAGAGTTGGAAAACAATTGGAGTGAAATATTGTTGCAAAACTTCAAGTTAGCCAAATGATAAATATTTTAATGACAACTGGATAACGAAATTGTTCATGAGATAACTTTTGTCTTTTCCAAATTATCATTATATTCATTATGCATCGATAAAGCTTTTTTATTTGAATACAAAAAAGAGCAAATTGGAAAAACGAAAAAAAATTTTGAACTTTTCTGAACCAAGTCAAGTGAACTTTAGCTTTTCATCGTTCTTTCAAAATCGAAACTCACTCAAAAGTCTAATTAAACTGATAGAATTTTGATTAATTTTCTCATTTCAGGAAACTCCAAATCGAAATTTCTATCAATTCTGTCAGCCTAACATGTTTATATAACATTTCATGTCAACGTCTTGACTTGCAAAGTAAAACTCAAGTTTTGATGTTCGGAGTTGAACAAAATTTAATAACTTAATTTTTTCGCATCTGTAATGAGTTAGAAGTCGAGATTACTGTTGTTTTACTGAACATTTTTCATGTCATGTTGGTGCAACAGATATTCCTTTTTCTTTGTTTTTCTTAGACTGAATAACCTGTGAATGATTTGTGAAAATAATGAGCAATATTGTGGAATATTATTCTTGGGATTCTCAAGTTTCAATATTGTTTCAATGTGCAAATCTTTTTTCTTTTCGAATCAACATTTCAAATCTGGTTTCATGGAGGGTAAAGAGAAGAACAAAGAAATGTTGACCGAAATGACAAACATTTATCAATTAGAATGAGTTTTGTTCATCTTGAAATCAATATCCTTGTATAAGCTTTGCAATCAAATATGTGGTTAGAATGGATGATCCTGGATTCGAGTCTTTTTTTGCAGTTAAGTGTTCACATTATGATAAATTGTTGAACATTTCATGGGAAAGATTTACAACTGAAACTGCTTTTCTCCATGTTTTCCCATCCATCCAAGATTAACCCAGTAACATGAGTTGAGGATAATGATTTTTATTGATTAAAATTGAACCAGTGTAAAGATACAATAGCAATAAAGAATCAAAGGATAGAAGAACGTGAAAATTCTTTCTTGATCACTGGATTCTTTTACAGAACAGCAGATTTTTTTATTTCTTTTTGTGTCAATCAACAGCTTTTACTTTTGTGCCGAGCAATCATCACATCATCAATGACGAGTTTCAGGCAAAAATTACTAATAATAATCATCTTTGGGTTTGCAATTTAAAACGATTTTCTCTTCCTCTAAACATGATTCGAGTTATTACATTGTGCTAACCGAATTGAGCTTTATTGAAATCCACAGAAAAAATTATAGCATTACTTAGGCTGTCAGGCAAATGGCTATTCATTCTGACCAGTCTTATGTGTTAAAGGGATATTTATTGATACAGAGAGTAGATGTGTTGATCTTTCTGGTATTCAACCATATAATAACATAGCACATAAATAACATGGTTTGTCAGAGAATGGGTTTTGTTAGAGTTGCTATTCTTGAAATATCAAGCTTAACACTTTTCAGTTCAAGCAAACTATCGATGAGTCAGTCAGAATTTGGGTCCTTCATGTTTCTCAACCATTTTTGTTTTGAAGAACAAGTTTCAACTCTTTAGGTATTGCCATCGCTTGCAACGGGAACGATGTGGTCTGCTGTTCAGCAAGAATGAAAAAACTTTTGGTTGAAAAACCTTTTCGCAAAATCTTAATAACTGAGTTTATTAATACCGTATTAAGCCTATTAATTTATGGACATTTGCTTGAAGAAGTTGAAGGGAAGATTCATTCTTCATTTAGACTTCTTCAAACTGTTCCATGAATTATTTAAATTCTATGTGACAATTGCTAGAGTAATGCAATTAACGATCCTTGATGCGATTTTAAAGCTTGTAGTGAAAGTAAGTTGATCAGATTACCTTAGACATTCAAAATACATGGTAAAATATTCGATCGGGAAACATTTCTTTCGCTATTCAAACAGAGATTTAAAATGACAAGCTGAGCCACGATCATGACTGATCGTAAATTTCTTTTCACTGAATACAATAAATCCAATCCACATCTAAAGACTAAAATTATTGATGAAAAGGTAACAGTTTCGTTTTACGGACAAAGGCGTGAACATTAAAACATATGATTTTTTGGTTAGGTAAGTTAGATCAAGGGGCTGTTGGTTGGTCGGTCAGGTTAGGTTAGGTTAGGTTAGGTTAGGTTAGGTTAGGTTTGGTAAGGTTAGGGTGGGCTTAGGTCGGCCTGGGGCCTTAATTAGCTTCATTTAATTCAATTGTTCATAAAGAGCGCCCTTAAAAGACGTCTACCATTGGATGATTTTTAATGTACACGCCTTTGTCCGTAAAACGAAACTGTTACCACTCTTTACTCGAAAAATGATTTTACTTATCCTTCTAATTTAACAATAAACCAGCAATCAACCTAAACCAAAAAAATTTGCCCCCAAAGTCAATGCTAAAAGATACGGATTCTGCATTTTTTCCCCTACCCTGTTTAAACGCTAATTTCTCAGGTACCTGAATTCCGATGCAGTTCAGACTATTTTTCGGGGATGTAGTTTAATCATGACTTTCAGGCTGTGAAAAAATTTTCTTTAGAATCCTTTTAGTTTGGACACAATCTTTACGCAAAAATTTCATGTTTTGACTTTATATATGGTATAGATTCCGTGATCAATGCTAACCAATGTAATAAAACTTTTGACCACTAATTGAATTTGCCAAATGAAACTAAATGTTATTTCAGTTATCAGGATAACCAGTTATTTTTACACTAATTTGTAGAGTTAATTAAACGTTAAGAAGTACTTCCTCTGATTTCACTCAATTATAGTTATGCTCTTATAACTTCTTTCAAATAATAATAACATCCCTTTACTCTTGTTATTGGATGTAATTGAATGATTGATTGAAAAACAATGTTGATTAATCTACCAGTTATGGACTGTAATTGCTTCGTTATATTGTGTTAATATAATATCCGTATCAATATCCTTAAATATCTATACATAAAAGCAAATATAAATCTAATAGAATCGTCCCTAAACCAAGGTAAAACGCATCGATCATTGACTTTAGTTACTCGGATAAATCAACCTTAGCATAAGATTCTAAGATTAGTAAGATTAGTAAGATTAGTCGCCTATGTGACGACGCTAAAGTTTTATTGCGCCTAAATACGATGACCAACTAAACAAAAGTAAAATGAATCGTCATTAATCTTGTGTCTACAAATAGTGTTTATTTAATTCTGTTAAAGTAGACATAAGTATTGCAAATGTTCGAAAATTGTGCAAACATTAAAGTAGATCTAAGCTGCTCGATTCCTTTTCTTAATTGCAATTCGTTGCAATTTAATAAAAAGAATCTCAAATATACTTGTTTCACATGATAAATTTAGTGTACAATGCATATTTCATCTCTGCAAACAGTTTATGAATAGATACTAGCATGAGATTCTAAGGTTAGTCGCCTATCTGACGACGCAAAAGTCGTATTCCAGATAACTTGGTGATCAACTAACCAATGATGAATCCTTGCACTTGTATAAAGCATACATAAAGTAGCTATTTCATTCTGTTGAAGCAGACCTAAGAAGCAATGCAAAGGCAAAATTCGTGCAAACGTTAAAGTATTAATAGATTTACGTTGCTTGCTTGTAAACAACACAAATATACATTAATCAACTTAATCAATATTTTGATCTCAGATGCTCATATGCATAAATACAGCAGAGGAAAAGAAATCAAATGAGTTACGGCGAGGGAAAAGGGATAAATCTGGCACGAGCATCATCAAAACACAAACTATTGAGAGTTCTGTGCAAGGATTTCAAATAACTCGAGACTTGCTAAGAGTACCGATTATGCTGTAGCTTCATTAGAGATTTATTGTTCTTTCAAGTCATTCGAACTATCAAGTAACAACAAAGATTAGACAATGGTCTTTCATTTGGTGCAAGTCGAGTAATTCGTCCAAATTAAAAGTGATTAAAGTTCGAAGATCCAACCGTCCAGTTGAATCACCAACTAGTTTATGATTAACGCAGTTATATGAATCAAGAAACAGATTCGAACATTAATGTTTCTAAAAAACACTTTATTTTAAATTATTACACCATTCCATTAATTTTGAACCTTTTGTCAAAAGATGAATAAATTAACAAAAGTTTCCAAAAGCATACAACTTAATACATTGAAATATAATGTTACAAAGCAATGATCATTACATTTGATAAAAGTTTTAATCAGAATCTGAAGTGAACTAGAACTTATGAGTTTATCCAAATTTTGATGATCAAATGAATAATATTGGCAATAATGATGAGCATAAATGTAATGAGAATATAATCAAATTGTTAACAAAAGTAATTATTATTGCTACTTTTTCGATTATCTTTATTTACCATTCACCGGAATGATAATAGATTCTGCCTTTGGGCAGGACAGAACAATAAAACATGCAAAGGTTAATCAACATTGTCCTTTTGTTATTGATTTTCATCTTTCATGCACATTATGCTAACATCCAGAACCAAGTGAAGAGCTTTTCTCGATGATAAAATACTTTTGTCAACTCTGTTTACATAAACATGATAACTGTTAATATGAAACAGAATTGCAACTTTTTCCTTCGTTTTCCATGTTATTTCGCTGATTCTTTCCATCCTGCTTTTTTCGCCATAAAATCAATCATTTCCATTGTTATCCTGTCCTACTTTTTCCCTGTATCTCAACCCTTCAGAATATCATTTGTTTCAAGTCGCTTCTTCTCGCCTCCAACATTTTTTCAACTCATCCCTCATGTTCAGGGAAATACATTCTGATAATCTTTTTCATTCCAAATGTTAGCAAACACAAAAAATGTGATTTCCGTGTTTTCAGCTTCCTTTTTTATTCGAAGACCAGGGAAAAAAATGTTTCAAAATGATTCTGTTTCATTTAGAGGTTCAATTATTTTTTTCTTGGTTTGTTATTTTTCCTTTGAAATTCCGTTTCGAAACTCAATTTTTTTAACAATGTTTTAGATTCAGTTCTTTTTGCAACATCATGCTAAATCCACTTTTAACAAGATCTAATGAAAATATTTACTCTTATTGACAATGGTTCTGAAAGTATTGTAAATCCTCTTTTCAGGGTCAAAATTGTTCTCAGAGTTTTTCTTCACAATTCGAGTTTTGTTTCATTAGTAACATCTTGAGGCAAGAATTTTGGATTGAACTGAATTGGTAGCGTTTAGCATAACAATTGCTCAGCAGAATATCTATTCGATGGAATAATCTCTCAAGAGTTATGAAAAGTCCAATTTTAAAGAAAAGTTTGGATATTTTTAAATTTCCATCTAAACTTGACTAACATTAACATCAACATCAACATCTTTGGTAAACACAACAGATTCAACCATTTAGCTTCACCAAACCATTTTCAAGATTTACTTGAAATTTGTGTTCCTCTTTGCCCGAGATACTTGATGTCTGAAAAAGCCATTGATTAATGGAAATGGTGACAAATTTATAAATAACATTCATCAAATGTCAAATGTTAATGTCATCTAGAAGGTTTGTTGACAAGTTTAACCGTAATTTCACTGTAATCCATGTTAATCCAGTCTAGATCGATGGATTTGGGAAAAGGATTTTTGTTGACATTAAACGAATTGATCAAGTTGTTATGATAATTTGAGAATGAAAATTTTGCTCATTGTTCCAATGATTACAATCGACTTTTTTTATTGTACTTTTTATATTCAGATACATGGCTGTTGTTCACCCATTTAAACCTCGAATGAATCGTACAACTTCACTCATTGTTGTCCTGTTAATCTGGCTTCTGGCCGGAGTCCTTGCAATACCAACAGTTTTGTACTCAACCACATACGAATTAAGCTATCAAGACGGATCCAGGGTTCTTTGCTGGTTAAACTGGCCTGATGGAGTTCAAAACATGTCTTCATATGATCATATGTAAGTCAACTTATATTCATTAGTTTCATTGTTTTTCATCTTTTCAAACACAGATCAGTGAATTGAAAAGTGTCAATGTTGAAAAAGGTTGAATTACGAGAATAAATTAACATTGAAAACTTCCATTAAATCTTGTTCAGTGCTTTTCCCATCGATGGACTTGTTTTGGGAATCAATTTTGACCCTTTCATTATTAGAGATTAAACAAGTTATTTACTCAATACTTGGCCAACCTTCATCTTTGATATTAATGAGAATCTCGATATTGATGTGGGAATTTCTGTTCACTGTCCATGTAATCAATGTATATATTCATGTTTATATTGATTGTTAACATTTTATCTCTTGTTCCATTCAATGGTTTATCCTTTAGAACTGCATTTTTTGTTGTTGTTCCCATTTCCATGTCTATCGAACAAATAAATTAGATTTTGTGTTAAAAATTTAGTTGCAAATGTTTCATTCAATTTCACATTTTAACCTCTTCTTTTTCCAGTTGATCAACTGTTCAATTATTTATATGTAGCTCGGTCGACATGAAATATTTACATTCAACAGGGGAAAAATTGAACAAGAACGTTTCAACACTCAGATTAGCGCCCTTTTCATGGACAAATCCAATTTGCTAATCTTTAAGACAAACTTGAAAGGGAAGGAAAACTCCAAAGGAAATGGGAATAACAAGAGTTTTACCAGCAATTATCATGGTAAACATTGAGCTCTCTTTTCAGGATTAAAACTATTCTTAGCTGCCTGAGACGATTACATTCAAATGCTGAGAATATGTTATTGATATAATAAAAAAGATTAAAGGTTGAAGAGTAAATGGAATGGCTTTTGTCTATTGTTTTTTGGGTTGATGTAGATGAAGCACGTAACTTGAACTGTTGGGTGAAATTGAAGATAATAATGAATAATACAGAATTTTGAAAGAAGACAAAAAATAGAAGGAAAAGAAAAGGAAAGAAAAGGAAGCTGGAAAAGTCAGGGAAATGTGAAGAGACAGAGAAAGGTGAAAAGTGAACAAGGAGGAAAATATTGAAATGGAAAGGAAGTGAATTGGAAATGAAAAGGAACCAGAATATACTTTCGATAAGATGATCAGAAAAGGATTCATTTAAGAGCACATTTTTGTGGTCTTCTTTGTGAGTTGAAACAACAATTTTCTTCTTCTTCTTCTTTTTTTTCCATGTCATTCTTTTGTGATAATAGCAGGGAATGATTGAAAAGGCAACGAGAAAAAAAAGGTGAAATCAAGAATTCTATTGAAGAGAAGCCAAGTAAAAATTTATCAGCACATTGGGATACATTTATTATTCCCTTATATGACCAGAATATGATAATAATTCCGATAATGGAGATAAAAGTATTAAATCATAATGAGAAGTGATAATATGGTGAAGTTGCGAAAATCGTATTTTTTTAGTTTCTATTTTTACTCCAACTTTTTTTTTGTTTCCAAGTGAAGTCCATTAGTTTTTTTTTGTTGAACGAAAATCAAAAAGATGTTTTGATTGCTGGCTGGGAGTGAATCTTATCATTGAATAAATATGATTCCACTTGAAATGCTTTTTCACTGAATTTCAGTTGAATGATTATTTCAACGCTTTTAATCTTGAAACTTGTCATACCATTAAGGTTACACATAATTTTCCAATTGATTCACATGAAATTTCCAGGTAAAGGTGCCTATTGGGACTCATTGGGAAACTATCTGAGCATAAATTAATTCACCTGATAAGCGGAAAAAATGCTTGGTTCGACAGAAGAAGAAAAGAAATTCTTTGCTATTCTTTTCTCTATTATTCAAATGTAAATGTAACATGAATGAGAAGCAACAAACAAAAAAAATATTATCCAATTTTGAGAACAATTGTTTCACCCTTGAAAGATTTGGAATCAATTACATTTATATTAAGAGATGGAAAAAGGTTTTTACCTTTAATACCTGATGAATATATTGAAAGTATTACAAAATGTATAAGAAGATGTGATTGCTCAGAATTGTTCACAATAATCAATATACCTTTTTGCTTCTCAATCATATTTTTATCAGTCTCTTCTTATTGGTCTCAAGTGAAATCTCAGTTTTGATCACGTTTACACTTTCATGGGTTGTGAGGGAAACAACCAAAAATTGAATTACGTTTACCATGAAAGGTAAACTGTGGCTAATAAGGTTCCTTGATACATTAACAATCAAGGAAATGAGAAAAGCAATTCAGACTAATTGCAGCTAATTTAAGCTGTTAGTAAATTGGACAAATTCAAGTGTCTGTTGAGTGATAAAATCGGCAAATAATTTAATTTCCGATTATTTTAATTCAATTTCAAGACGAGCTTTTAACTAACAAATTGATACCCAAACAAACAAATGGTAATGAGAAACAAATTAAGGAAAACCTACGTAATTAACTCAATTGGTTTTCGTACAGAAATTAAAATCTCTAGACATTTTGCCATCATTTTTAATGCATCAAAGTCAATCGACGGAATAAACGCTTGAATCTTCACTTTTTGGGTTAATTTTTAATATTTGGGTTAATTCACTGAAAATGTTACTTTACATCAATTTTTAAAATAAGAAAAAGTTATTAAATAAAAACTGAACTCAACTTTTAACCAACAGTAAAGGACCTTTTATTGAATCTTTAATGTAAAATTTGCTCTTTACTCTTTTGCCTAACTGTTGACTTTTTTGGGTAAATCAAGATTTATAATTGTAAATGATTCTGGGAACTTATCGCATGGGAAAAGGTTCAACTTTTAGATTCCATTTTCCTCTGTTTTTCTGTTAACAGTTTTTATTATTTTACTCGAAGTGCTTTTCATGTTTAACTTTTTGGGTAAATCGTCCAAAGTATGGGTTTTAATTTAACCTTTAGCTGGTAAACATTGAAAAACTTTGAACTCTGATGGATTTATCAATGGATCATTTATTGTTTTACTAATGAAATGTTTTCTTTGTGCTTTCTTTTTACAGTTACAATGTTGTCTTTTTCGTAGTTACTTATGCGATTCCAATGTTCACCATGGGCTTGACTTATACTCGAATGTCTTTTGTCCTTTGGGGAAGCAAGCAGATCGGTGAAATGACCAGTCATCAGCTTGAAGCGATACGCTCAAAACAAAAGGTTGTTCCCATGTTAATAATTGTGACAATTATCTTTGGACTTTGCTGGTTGCCCTATCAAATTTACTTTCTGGTTGTCTTTTACATTATCGAGTTGGGTCAGAAGGAGTATGTTCAACACATTTACCTTGCCTTTTACTGGTTAGCAATGTTCAATTCATCACTCAATCCCATCATTTACTGTTTACTCAATAAAAGGTGAATAAAGAAACCATTTTTTTACCCTTTTCATAAGCCATTGAAACAAACAACCATAAATTCAAATAAAAACACATCAACAGAGAAACCAAAAATTAGGTTCAAATGGGTTCTCTTTAGGTTCAATTTGGTTAATAAAAAATGGATAAAAAAGGTTTTTGTCCTTAAACCTTTGACAGGTTAGCATTTTAACAGCAGCTTTTAAAAATTTATATTAAACATAACATTTATTATTGATATAGCATTAAAATTTGCCAGCATTACTCCAAATTTGGTGGGTTTAGTTGTAATTCTCAGTCGTAATTGTGATTAAATTTTCATTCGGAGCGTTTTCTTAAAATATTTAGATTATACTCTTTGAAGCAATTGAATCCATTTGACTGGTTTAATTAAATGTTCAACAGTTGATTGGTAAATTGGTTAAGATTCAAAGTCTCGACTTGAAGCATTTCTGGTTTAAATGACATTAAAGACTTCGGGTTTTTGGGTTGCCTTTGGATCATCAGCTTACCAACATGATAATTTTGTTGAAAGCATTTGTCATTTAAAATGATTTAAAATGCTTTTCAACATTAATCAATCTTGATTATTTTTCTAGTTTTTCAATTAAAATAACCATTTTGTTTCCATGTTTATAATTTTGGTTTCATGTAAATTTTAAATGGAAGCAAAAATTAATCATGATAATGAAATGAGATGTTAATTAATCACTTTTGTTTCTTCATTGTATTTATGGCTTTTTCCTGGTCTTGCTGTTCACCTTTCAATGAAAGGTTTTACTCTTTTTTTGTCTATGTTATCAGACCTTTTTTGCTAATGAAATTTCAACTAAAATTATTAAACATTCATTTTTCATTCTCTTTTCTTACAGATTTAGGAAATATTCAAAGAAAATTATCATTACAATTACTCATTGTGGAAAAAATCATGTGATTAATCATAGAGGAGTTTCAATTCGAAGTGAAGATTGCTCAAACATGGACCATCAGACGGTCAATTTGTCATCCCATGCAACTCGGCTGGACTATAAAAGTGACAATCTTTAGAGTTGAATTTATTGTAATTGTTCAATAAGAAGCCAAAGTATTATTCAATATTATTCAATTGTATGCTAAACTCAATTAATGGTTAAAATATCAATAAATTTTGTACATTTTTTGTTAGATTCATCTTCAACTGAATTGATGAAGGTTTTATCTTGATCTCAAATTGAATGTAAAGCTTAATAAAAATGTTAACTTTGAATTTTGAAAAATGAGCAAAAATGAAAAATTGCATTTCAAGCTGAGTTTAATATGGTTTGGGTGAAAAATGTAAAGTGAAAATAATTAAGCTAATTTGTTTCCAACAGACTTCATCATCTGGTTTGGCTTCTCATTGAAAATGTTTCCAGATTTTCAAGAAAGTGTTTTTTTCTCTCTCTGTTCATGCTGATCTGTTCTGTTCTGATTAGAGTCAACTTTTTGGGTGATTTTTTTTTCTCTCACTGAATCAATGTGTGTTGGAAAGCTTTTAGTGTAGATTCAGCATTAACTTGTTTCCAATTAGACAATTCAGTCTGGGCCAATCAATCATGGTTTTAAGGGTTATTCAGATGTGAACGGAATAACTCAAATTTAACTGTTAAGTGATTTATGATCGACGAATGTCCATCTGGCTTTATATCTTTATTAAAGTATTGATAATCTCGTGAGAGTTTCAGCTTCTCTCTTTTCACTCAACTGGATAACCAAAACATTTTGCACTTCATCGATCATTTCATCATTTTTCTTGAAGAGCTGAATCAGATTATGAGTTGAATGGTTGGTTTGGTTAATCAATGAATTGGTAATTGTTTTTTAAATGTTTGAGCTAGTGATTAGACCATCATTATTTATTATATAAAGCTTTAAATTTTATGGTTAACTTGCAGATCGCATCATTTTGTTTATCAATTAGCTATTTCAAATGCTGCGCGTCTTGGATAAAATTGGTTGTTATTGGTAACTTTGCAGGCTGGTAAAACATGTTTTCACTTTGATTGTTTGTTTCGTGATAATTTGTTAATAAATTGCTGTTTCTATTGTGATATACTTATGGATTCAGATAGAAATTCACCTTTCAATGTTCCTATTGGAAATGTGGGATTTAAATCACCTTACTTAAATCTTGATCCTAAAATCCTTTTAGGTAACCAAGAATCGGCTGATTACATTTATCTAGGTAAGGATTTTTCAATTGTATCTTTAAATTATATTCACAGAGAATTGCAAATATTGGAGCTAACTAACTATTCAATTTGGTAAATTTTTTAGATGGTGGTAATCGACCTTCTCGTGGTAGATTTGAATTAGCTTTTAGTCAAATTGGTGGTTCTGTTATGGCTGGTGCTTCAATTGGTGGAGTTATTGGTTGTTATAATGGATTTAAATTAACATCCCTAAATACAGCAGCAATCGATTCTAATCATGTTAATAAACCTCTTTCATGGGCAGTTCGTAGATCACAAATATTAAATTACATTGGAAAAACTGGTGCTGTCACTGGAAACACGTTTGGTGTAGTTGCTTTACTCTATTCAGCTATTGGAGTTGGATTAGGTTTTTTAAATGATACAAATGAAGATATAAACACAGTTGCTGCCGGAACTTTGACTGGCGTCTTATTTAGAGGTTTATCAAACCCACAAGTTACAAATGATGTCGCAAAAGAATTAATCAAATCTCAATTATGGCAAGTTAGATTACGACGATCACTAATTGGTGGCTTAATAGGAGCATCATTATCTTCGCTATTTGTTCTAGCAACCAATAAAGAGAAATATCTTAAAAGATGAAAGACTTATAAAAATTATAAGTTTAGAAATTAGTTTATAATTAACCTGTAATATTGTAAATCCAAACATGATTGATTAAATCTTAGAAATTAGCTATCTAGCAAAAAATAACTGTATCTTAAATTGATTTATTTCCAGATTTGATCTAGGACATTTCTTGTAACAAATACAACAAAATTCACGGGGTTTTAATTCTAATTACAAAAGAAATTTTTAAAGGCTTTTGCATTCATTTAATTTATAATTTATATGTTAATTTAGCAAATGCGTAGATATCTTTTACACAACAACTATAGCGTTTTTATATTTGGTGAGCGTTAAACTCTTTTTTCTGCTTCTTGCTTCTTTTTGGCCTTTTCTTCATCCTCCAGTTGCTCTTCTTGCAATAACATGGTAACAATATCTTTCATTTGAGATTTAGGCAGTTTAAATTCTTCTCGTCCGAGTAATTCCAAAACCTAAAGATAAAATAAAAACAAATAAAAAATGTATGAAAACTGTTGGCTAGTTTAAATAAGTGTAACTACGGTTGAATTATTCAAGCACGAATTGTGCGTGAATATATTTGAAACCTTTGTTTCTATTCACATTATATTTAGCGATGAAAATCAATTATAAAAATTGTAATCATGTGATAATTATACTTGAATTAGCAAGAGTAAGCCTAACTTTAAAACAAAGAAGTGTTATCAAGTTATATTAATGAACTCTAAGCTAATATTTTGCGGTTTTGTTAATTTTTTTAACACTCAAAACTGAAAAGTAATTGTTCAGAAACTCACCTTGAGAACATGATCAACTTCAACTTTGCCATCATGATCAATATCCATTGCGTCAAGAACAGCAATTATTTTTTCCATTTTTGTATTATCATCAGCTTTTGATATTTTCTTTACAGCTTCTAGAAGTTCTTCAACATTAACCATTGCTTCTTTTGTTTCTTTAACCTTTTCTCCGTCATCCGACTCGGTAATTCCTTTTTCAAGCGATTCTTTCTTTGATTCGAGGTTTGTGACCAAACTATCCATACGCTTAATCATTTTATCTACACGCTTACCAAGTCTTTTAGCTCCTTTGGAAATTTTGACTTCTTTCATACCAGATTGTTGAAACTCTTCAATATCTTCTTTGTATTCGTCCATCTCTTCATGAAGTTCCTTCAATTCTTCTTTTTCTAACATAAGATCTTTGTTTTCTAGCGCTGATTCAAGTGAATCGAAATCTTCCGGAGAAAGTTCAGTCTCTTTAGCAGGTCCTTTAGAGCTTGAATCAGTCATCTGGGCAGCTTTATCAACAATTTCTTCACCGGACATTTGTTTCAAAGCTTCTTCTTCTTCTCGTTCTTTCCTGATAGCTTCTTCTTCTTCTCGTTCTTTCCTGATAGCTTCTTCTTCTTCTCGTTCTTTCTTGATGGCTTCTTCTTCTTGCTTGATAAGCTCTATCTTTGTCTTGTTATCAATTTTACCTTCAGATTCACCAATCTTGTATCTTGCTTCGGTAACAGCTTCAGCAGGGAGAGCTTGAATTGTTGCTTTAAGCTGGTCTGTAGCTGGGAGATTGTCGGAAAGATACAAAACTCTTGATAATAAAAGAAGCGAGGGCGGAATCTGTTCGTTAAGGCTTAATTCAAGCCATTGAGCTAGTTGGCTACGAAGTTGGTGCACTGGCAATCCTAAAGCTCGCATTCCTCGAGCTCGACAGGCTTGTTGAAGTTCAGGTACAGTTAGAGTATCAATACCTTCCTTCATGATCATTTTATCATCTGCCTTGAGACTTCTTAGTTTCATTCTCAATTGAAAACGCAAAAAATTACTTGTTCCTATGGGTTTCAGTTCTATTAATCTACAAAGAGCCATCAATTGTGGCCGAGTTAAGGAATCCAAAGTAATTTCATCTTCAAATATTTTTGAAAAACGTAAAATATCTTCGTTGGTAGCTTGTTCACCGGATGAGCGAATCTGTAAAAATAAAAATGTAAAAATTAAAAATATTATGCAAAGGCAATTTTGAAAATACAGTAAAAGATTTCAACAACATATTTGAAACTCAATCAAGTAATGAAATCAAACAATGAGGAAATAAACATACCTTGTCAAAAAATTCTGCAAACTCTTTGGCCTTTTCTGAATGTGATTCTCCTTTTGACTGCAAAGCCATTTCATCTAAGGTCGTCTGCAGAAATTTTGCCATTTCTAATTTGACTTTTAATTGTTGCTTGATTTTTGATTCCTAAAAATAGGGAAAATTACGATAACAGTAAATAAATTGCATAGGAAAATCCAAGAGACTATAGATGAACATTTCATCATCCCTAAGTGAACCCATTAAAAGGTTTGCTATACTTTGTTATTATAGAAGTTAAGTCGAATTAATCCGATTTACCTTATCCGAGGTCGTTTGGAAAGTTGAAGGCAACATGTTAGGGAATATTTTTACAAAAAGCGGCAATAACAACTCCATAAAAGGTACAATAATAAAAACAGAGAAAGGAAGAAGACGAAAAAGATCAGCTGTCGTTCGAACCAATTGTTCATGTTCTCTTCTTGATAATTCTTTCGATCTCAGCACTTTCCATGCAAGACGAGAAGATATTTTAATATCGATAAATAATAAACGGAATCCATGGTAGTAATGTACAATTTCATCCATAATTCGTTTACCAAGACTTCGTTTAGGTTTAGTGTTATCCACTTGTTTACCTGATCCATTATTAGAAGATGATGCTGCTATTATTTTTTGTTGATTTTCTTTCTCTTTAACCTTTAAAGCTTTTAATGTAGATTCTACCTTAGATGATTCTTTTTCCCAATAAGGTGATGACAAATGTAAACATCTTATAGATGGTGTTGATCTAAGATAGTTACAATCAGAAGCTATCCTGTAAACACCACCGGTTGACCAGGAACGAACATTGGAACACCTAATTATATAAGAATGATACTTTGTACACTGAACAAAATGTGAATTAAATAGACGAATTTTAATACGAAGAGTTGATTGAAGCATAATGTCAACAAAAGATGACTAAATCAGTTGTGACAAAAAATATAAACTAAAATTAATATTTCTTATTTAACATTGAAAAATTATTAGATTCACACAAAATCCATGTTATTCTGCACCCCCCTCAATTTCATCCATCCATTATTCACTAGATGGCACTCAAACTCTAAACTTCTGTGGCTCCCTCTTTTTTAAAGGTAATGAAATTTTTTTAAATCCAATCATTTGATTTCACATCTTCCAGTAATCACAATGTAAATTTTTGTCGGGCTTCAGTAAAATATATTGTCTTTTGTTGCATTTTTTTTTGTTTTAGTTCAAAGATCTTACATAATTTAGTAAATTAACGATCAAGCAAATTTGTGATCCCACCATAGTGTAGTGTTCAGTGATAGTGGTAATCATTTCAACATCATCATGGGTGCCGATATTGAAATTAATGTTGGCTCATGGCAGCTAACTATCTACGTTACCGATTTAAAGGTTGAGAGAGTTTTACGTGTTAAAGGTGATCTTCATATTGGTGGTGTAATGTTACAACTTGTCGAAGACTTAGGTAAATAATCTAAATCAATTTTTTCGTCTCTAGCAATGTTTCTACTTTGATTGTTTTTTTCTTCATGTTTTCTTCTTTCAATCAATTTATATTTTTTTGTCTATTGAAAGCTGCTATTTATATCTGATGTTTAAGTGTCAAAATTTCGATTACTTTAGTTACATGAATTTACACTCATGTTTCCTTTCTCTTCTCAGTTTTTATCTTTCTTCTCCTCTCCTATCTATGTCATGCTATCAGAAATATCAATTTGGTCTATTTTTTCTTGCTCCTCTCTCAATTTCTTGTTTACTTCTTTTCAGATGTTGCTATTAATTGGTCTGATCATGGATTATGGTGGCCCAAGCGAAATATGTGGCTATCTAGAACTCGAACCACTTTAGATCAGTATGGTGTTCAAGCTGATGCCTTATTACATTTTACTCCTATGCATAAAACCTTAAGAGTTCAATTACCCGACTTACGATTTATTGATGCTCGAGTTGATTTCTCAATTAAAAGTTTCACCGCCGTTGTTCAACTTTGCAAAGATTTAGGATTACGACATCCAGAAGAGTTATCTTTCTGTCGTCCATTGATGGCTGAACATTTGAAAAGAAACTATAAATCCATCGGAGTTAGCCCACGACAAAGAGCCAAGGATGTTATGGGTCCAATTGTTCAAAATAATTCAAATGTATCCAACATAAGTCAACCTGATGGTAAATCTGACGATAGGTTAGCATCAAGTTATCCTTCATCTCCTTGGAACGGAAACATCTCCGGTATTTCAGCGTATAACGGACAAATGACACCTGATGACTCTTTTGGCTTCAATAACGATCCTATTTTGCCTAATCTTGCAGCAAGTCCACCCACGCCTTCCTTAGAAGCTAAAAGTGGTTTATTAAAACCAAAAAGTTTAGTTGAAAGAGCACGTTTAAATGCTGGTTGGCTTGACTCATCGCGATCATTGTATGAACAAGATGTTCGTGAATACGATCTTCTTCTCTTGCGCTTCAAATTTTATTCCTTCTACGACTTGAACCCTAAACTAGATAGTGTTCGAATTAATCAAATCTATGAACAGGCTCGATGGTCAATTTTAACGGAAGAAATTGATTGTACCGAAGAGGAAATGATGATGTTTGCCGCCTTACAACTTCAAGTCAACCTACAGTCAAACAATCCATTACCGGAGAAACAACGAACAAGTGCAGACGATGATATTGATAGTGAATTGAATGAGCTTCAAATGACTTTAGAAGGAACCAGTATATCTTCTACTTTAAGCTCCAACAACATCACCCACGTTCCCGAGTTGGCGGATGAACTTAAATTCATGAAATCTCGTAGATTTACGTTGAAAAGCCTTAAAAGGTACTATTTTGTCTTTCGGGATAAAAGACTCTCCGTTTACAAATCAAGAGAAGATAAAGCGGGAGAACCTGTTTTCTCGCTTAACCTACGCGGTTGTGAAGTTACACCTGATGTCAACCTAAGTCAAGGAAAATATGGTATTAGACTTGAGGTACCCAGTCACGATGGTATGACCGAATATTTAATAAGATGTGATTCAGAAGGTCAATATGCTCGTTGGATGGCTGCTTTTAGATTGGCTTCCAAGGGTAAGACAATGGCTGATTCATCCTACGAACATGAAGTTAAACAAATATTGGATTTCCTAAGTATGCAACATCCGGCTCCAGCTCCAGCAATAAATCCCAATCAAATAGACATCAATGTTGACGATTATGTAGCACCTCGATTTTTTAGAAAGTTCAAGGGAAAATCACAGGTAATTTTTTTCACCTTCATCCATTTCCATCAGTCAAGTTGACAAAAATATATTTCCGATTCTTCCTATTTTTCCCAGTTTAAACCATATTCTATCTCTAATATTTCCATTTTATTCATTTGTTTTTTTCTAAAGATCGCCCAAAGAATTTTAGAAGCTCAAGCAAATGTGAAAGATTTGAGTAACATTGACGCCAAAATGAATTTCATCAAAGCCTGGCAAGCTCTTCCCGAATATGGAATAAGCCTGTTTGTTGTCAAATTTGATGGCAGCAAAAAAGAGGTTGGTAAAATAATTGCAATTATTACTTTTGTCTGATATGAAAATTGTTTCAAAAGCTTAAACAAAATCCTTGGTTTATTTTCCGCCTTATGATTGACGATCATTTCTCGTAACTGTTTATGTGCTACTATATGTCATACTGAATGAAAAACACTTAGCAACTTTCTTCTTCTCAATAGTGTTTAGTCATCATTTTCATCCTTTTCTCCATCTGTTTTCTTCTAATCTATTCCATTTGTCTCTCATTCAGTTTTCATGCATCTCTTAAAACTCTGTGAATGTCTTCATTTTCCTATTATTTTAGAGAAGTTCTTTAAAGGCATCACTTGTTTACGATTTTAATGACTCTTTTACATCAACTTTCTCACTCATTTTCTCCTACTTTCACTTGGTAACCAAAACAAAATATATCAACCTTCAAGAGTACTTCAGAATCTTAAAATTCAATCTTCCATCAAAACCAGGGTTTTCAAAATTTTTATGCGTAACCTTTTATCGATTCTTTTTCCATCTAATTCTGCCGAAAAAATATTCTATTATTTTCCCTTCGAGGCCCAAATTTATCTAGAAAATTGTCATTTTTACTATTGAAACAATCAATTTGTCACTTAGTATTAATTCCCTCAATAGTTTTAATCAACGAAATGATGCAGGAAATCAACATTTGATTCTCATAGTATTTCTACTTCCATATTGAAATTCATGATGATTCATCATCATTTCCTGATTGATAGCTACATTTACGGTTGAAATTTATTTACAGTTTTGATTTAAGTCTTGAAAAAAACTGTACACTTTCTAAAAATGCTTCAATTCTAATGTTGTTACCTTTAACCCACTCATTGTTTTTCATCTTTCTAGCTCATTTTCATGGGTATTTATATTAACTGATGATGA
This sequence comes from Tetranychus urticae, assembly GCF_039701765.1. Classification (NCBI taxonomy): domain Eukaryota; kingdom Metazoa; phylum Arthropoda; class Arachnida; order Trombidiformes; family Tetranychidae; genus Tetranychus; species Tetranychus urticae. Next base: position 12,466,192 of record NC_142958.1, on the reverse strand, counting down.
ATGATTTTGTTTAAAATATAGTTCTTTTTGTGTCATTTTTCACAGAAAAAAATAAAAAAGCTAGAAGTAGAACACCAAGAGCTGAAAAAAAGGTTCAACAAGTTTTTGTCTTTTCCCAGCGAAATCTTCCAACTCACAAGTCTTCACTTTCTTCCTCCTTCCCCTCTCTCTGTGTCCCTATGTAATTTCAGTAGAGAAGGCGCAAAAAATAAGAAATCAACAGAGAAGAAATTCTTGCTAAGATGAACCTAACCTCAATGAAAATAAAACCAGGTTAACTTTTCTGTGCATGCGGCTGAAAAGTTGCCAAAATTGATTTCAGCCGTTCAAGTTTATGGTACATAAGATCTTTATTTTGGTCTCTCAATTTTTAATTTTAAAAATTTTCATCAACATTAAAAAACTAGCTCCAATAGCCTTTATTCAATCCAATTCAACCCTTGTTCAAGTATTAATCCACCATTTTATTGATTCAGGATTAAGATTGAATATTTTGAGTAGAATCGAAAATTTTGTCCAAATTTTCCTGTTATGCCAACAATTGATTATCAAATATCTGTACCTTTTTCATGTTTACCCTACAAGCCCACATTTTTCAATCCATTTCATGTTTTTTTTTTCTAATAACTTTTCAATCTTTCTACCCTTCTTTGCTTTCATTTTTACTCTCTTCTCTTCATCACCCACTTCTAATCATCTCCATTTTATTTTATTTTCATCTCTTCTTACTTTCCTCTCTCATTCACTCACTCACTCTTCTTTGTCTTACTTAATTTTCTTCCTCTCCATCTTGGAGAGACTAAACAACGCTTTGCTTGGCCGGCTAAATTTGGCTAATTTTTGGAAACGTCTGTAGGTGTTTTTATCTTCACAAGCAACCAAGGCTGTTACTTGTTTCTTAAGCATTAAACTCCAATATCAACTGAATGAAGATGAACTTGAAGCTTTTCCAAAAATGAGCTTCATATTTATTACGGAAACACTTGCTGTGTTATTTTTTGAATTGTTACTTTTCATCGCTATTCATTTATTTTCAGTTTTTGACCCCAAGTTGATAACCTTACTCTAAATTTGTAATCAAATTTGTTTTGACACTTTTCGAGCTTTGGTGGCGAAAAATATCTCTTCAACTTGAAGGCTTCAAGTTATTATCAATTACTGCCATTAGCTCAGCATAAATAATTTTACATTTATTATTTCCATTCCTTCTGATTCGTTGCAAATTATTGATGATATTTAATTATCAAACAGTCAAATGCGTAAAGCTTCATTTCTCATGGCTTTAGAAATTTCGATTGAATAACCTTTTTTTACTTTTTATTTTGATAAAATATGATTTTTCACTGGATACTTCCTGGCAATTTTTTGTTCAGAAAACAGAATTTTTTTATCAGACAAAATCAGAAAATTATGAATTTTTTATGTACAAAATGATCTAACACTTATTATCTTTCTCATCTTTTAAGCAGGAACTTTTGGGTGTCGCTTTTAATCGACTGATGAGAATGGAACTCATGTCTGGTGATCATTTGAAAACTTGGAGATTCAATACAATGAAAGCATGGAATGTAAACTGGGAAGTTAAAAAAGTATTGGTACAATTTGAAGAAGAAAACGTCCAATTTTCGTGCCTTAGCGCTGATTGTAAAGTTGTCCATGAATTTATTGGTGGCTACATATTTCTTTCTATGAGAAGTAAAGACCAAAATCAAACTCTCAACGAAGATTTATTCCACAAATTAACTGGAGGCTGGGTTTAATCATGCAACATTAAGGATTGTAATTAGATAAATTACACTTATTATTGAATTATAATCCAAGAAACTTAAAGACACAAAAGCGAAAGCCTTAGATAGGCTAACAAAATGCAAAAGGATAATGTTTTACTGTTGAATTATTATATTATGATTATAAATATTATAATATTATAATATTATTTATATGTACTTACCAGAATCATGGATGCTTATACATAATTATGGACTCAAAAGCACTGAAAGGAAGAATGGAAACCAAATCAAGGATAAATTAATGGAATTACTTTTCCTATTCAATAAGCATTTTGTTTAATTGACAAAACTGAGCCATTTAGCCTTTACCAACACTTAACACAGTGCCAAAGTTAATATTGATTAACCAAAATGATTGGATAATTGAAATTTATTCTGACCGCCTGACCAGAGATTAACCCAAGGACTAGGACAAAGATGACAATAATGGCAAATAATTTGCATTCGCATCTCATTGTATTTCAGAATTGCATTTTTCTCTCTTCTCTTCTTCTCATCCTTATTTATCCATAAATCTTTTGTCTTCCTTCTATCCTTTCTTTTCTCAAATTGTAAATTTTCTCCTTCATTTATCCTCATCAATTAATCCCTATTCATTAACTTTAATCCTATCAATATTATAGCCTAATCTCAATTGGCAATAGTTAAAAGTGATCCTTGAAGCAACAAAAACAACGTAAACTGAACAGATATGAATCTATTCAATTTAATGAGCAGTTTTTTTTCATTCTCTTCTTTCATCCATTTTTCTGCTCTTCTTTTTCTCCTCATATCTTGTCAATGTCAATCTCAATTTCATTTCATTTGAAACAATCAACATCCAATCAACTCTGATAGAAGCTGAAGAAGAACAAATTATTTCCATTTAATTAAAATCGTAATATTAAATAAGAGTAACTTGTCACATTCAAGTTGAAATTATTGATTAGTTTGTGTTTTCGTATCGCGATCAACTATTTTAATGGCAATTGTACGTTTTTTCTCGACCTTCGATAGAAAATTAAAAAGCCAAAAGGGAAAATAAACCATTTTCATTATATTCTTGCTTCAAAATGACCAAATAATTTTATCCAAAAAATCATTAAGGCCTTGGTCAGTCAATTTTGAATACAAAAAGTGTGATTATAGTTTTTCAAGAAATATGTCAACAAGAGTTAGTACAACATCCACAATGCTGTTAGATAAATGGTCGCCCAATCTACTCGTTAAAGAAAACCATTTGCCATTAAAACAATTCGTACACCGCCTTTTCTACATATGCTCTTGCACCCTACTTATGAGTTCGGTTGACCATTATCAAGACTTATTCAGGCCTATCCAAACACTTGGCCTCTTGTTACTCTTCCCAAAAAAGAGCGTTATGTTTGTTGGTTGATAATGTTAAAAAAACTGATGGTGAGTAATTTGCTATTTTAAATAAAAATATTTGATAATGTTACTGATCAATGATTTAAATTTGTTTCTTTTGCAGACAGCTTTCTCAGTGTCTATGAACGGAAGGTGAAAAACAAAGAAATTGAATCTGATGAATATCAACTCAGAATTGCTAAAACTTTCCAAGAAATAGATGAACAGCTGAGTCCTTGATTCCTCATTCTCTGAACTTTGCGAACGGATAAGTTGTCGCGATCTTTGTCAATCTTATCACCGTGCTTCAATATTTTCATTTATTAACTTTTCAGCCTCTTGGTGCTGTTGGTTATCTGACTCTTAGTCAACTTTTCCATACTGTGATCATTAGAGATATCCTTCAATTGAATCTAAAACACAAGCTAGACGATTCATCACTTCGATAGATACTTTTTATGATAACAAGGTAAGCATTTGATTTATGCTTTTTCATTGAACTTAATGAAGTTTTCTTTTTTCTTTCTTCAGGTAAGAGTCCTTTTCTCAGCAAATGTTCCAATTAAAGAATTGTTTATGGTTGGTAATTCGGATGATGATATAACTGATGAACAGAGAGCTTTGTTTGATGATTTAGGAATCGAATTTTCTCAAGTTAAAGATTCAACAGACCTTTTCAGTGGACAAGAAGAAATGTTTGCCTTTGATCGAACACTTTCCAGGATAATGGAGATGCAAACTCTCGATTACTGGAATCTGAGAAAAATATTTTAAATCCTTTCCAAGCTTACTCACTTTGCTGGTTGCTTACAATTCTAGATTGTATAAAAGCTAACAAGGCTAGACTTAATGAATCTTAATGAAAATTTTTGTAGATCTGTATAAACCTAAGAAATTCATTCTTCATCATTAATCAAGTATTTTCAGAAATAACAAATCGATTACTGATCTATAAACTGACAATTTATTGATAGCCCAATTAATGAAAGACGTTAAAATTCAAGAATTGAAAGATTTCTCAAGATGATTCACATAGGGACGAAAGAAGGTAAGAAAAGAAGAAATGAAGTGAAAAGAGGAAAGAGAAAGGAAAGAGTAGATAATGATAAAAAATGTTCAGTTCCCAGGGAGGGTGATATTAGAAAAAGTATTGGAAGTAATTGATAAAGTAAAGACAGAGAGCGTAGTTGGGTTGATGGAAAGAGACGGAATAATGAAAACAAAAATCAAATTCAAAAGAGATTTTTGTGGTTTTTTGTGGTTGTGTAGGAGCAAGAAGATGAGAGAAAAATAGAAATTCAAGAGTAATGAAGATGAAAAGAAAGGAAAAATATAGAGAGAAAGACGAAAAATGGAAACAGCCATTGAACTTGTGAGGACGTCCGTGTGAAGCTAAATAAAGCCTTTTACTTTGTTTCTTTTTGTGCAACTTTTGTAATATCAAATTATTAATAAGTCTTCTACTTTAAGAGTAAAATGTAAGGACACAAGACTTATCCAATATACAATACAATTTACTTGCGACTTTTCTGGTTACCGGTAGAAAGCTTAGGATGTTGTAGTGTTTTTGTGTTCGTTGAGTCACAGAGCGGTCCTCATTCTCATAGATGTGATTATTTCGAACTCCATGTCCATGTACTGCCATAAACATGTTTTTGTCTCAACTTGAATATGATGATCTCTGATGTAGATATTGCTCAAAGATTATAACTCTTTCGACTGATCTAACATTAAGAGTAATAAAGATAATTTTTAATCTGTTTTTCACTCAACACAATTTTCCCGTGACTTTATCAATTTATTTCATCGTTAAGCCTATTCAACTTGTTTTTAGTTTATTTGCAGCTTATATGTGATTAACATGGATTTAAGTGATGATTTTTTCGACGTCTGGTCAGCGCAATGGCTTGATTATGTTGATTGTCCTGAATCAATTGACGAATGGATTGATGCACCAATATCATCCTTACCAGAGTTACTACAGCAACCACAGTTATCTTCACCTTCATCACAATCATTGTCATCTGTGTCTTCCAATAGTGTTGAAAATTATCACATAGATAGTACATTTCCAACCAGTTTCCCCAAGTCAAATAATTCAAATGAAGGCTCAAGTAAAGGAATTAAGGAATTTTCAGATGCAATTGATGCTTATTTTTCTTCTAATTATCAAAGTCATGATATAAATGAACCTGTACCACAACTAATCAACAATCCAAACTCGATTGAGTATTCATCAACATCTTTAACCTGTTACAACTCAACAACACTTAACTCGTCGAATTCATTAAATATATTCTCGCCAATTGATTCACTTGATCTTGGGAATTTTTATCCCAACTTTCAAAATGCTGCTATGGAACCTTCGAGTCACAGGCCACTTTCACTGGCCAAAGATTGTTCAAAGGTGCAAGAACCATGGATTCCAAGTGTGGCAAAGAAATTATTGGCTTCTTATTATTCGCCACTGAGTATGAAATCTGAATTGCTTACCAATCAAGTCATGTTAGATGCTTATGAATCTGTGGCGTTACAAGAAGCAGTTCAAGCATTTAAGGATATAGCCTTTATAAATCCATATTGCGACACTAATCTTGCCGAAGCTATAAAACAAGATTTTTACTCAGACCCACGACCAATCGAGCTCGTCTATTCTTGTGAGAAGCTCAGGGCTTACAGAAAGTTGAACGCTGAAGATAAAATTCATCTAATGACACGTGCTTTTTTTGACATAAACCTCGTTAAGTGTTTAGTCACTTATGATGAGACGATTGATGGTTGGTATGTAAGTACATTCACCTTCTTAATTTCAACTTTGCGGCTGTGATCTATTAATGATCTATCGGTTAATCACAAATTTACCTTCATTTTTCCAACTCTGCTTAATGTGATATTATTTCATTGCTCCCAAAATGGTCGAAATGAAAAACAAACACATTAAATAACTAAAAGGTCGCTGGTAGAATCTGGCCAAGAACTGCCGTACCTTGGGATTCTCCAGGTCTTCCAAGCGTGTTAAATATGATAGAGACTTTCCCCGATTTCGCACGTAATGATATCAATATTATTGCTTTACTCTATTTGATTGTCATTTTCAATCCAGATTTGCCAAAATTAAAGTTCCGAAATGGCATAAGGTTTGTTAATAATACTTAACTTATCCAAGCTTTGACAGTTTCGACTTCATCTGATTTGATTCTGAGTATTAACTTTTAACTCTCTTACTCTTTCAACAGGCAAGAACAATACATATACATTTACTTGCTTAAACGATACCTTGTCTCACTTTTTGGATCCTCTTGTGAAGCATCAGACTATCATTATCGTTTTATGGTTAAAATTGAACAAGCCATTAAACTACCAGAAACAGTGATGTTTGAAACCATCGAATCGGGCAGTACGAAGGTGCTGAAAAGTCGAATGGTTAAACTTGTTCAGCATAAAAGGTTAGTGAAGTTGTGAAACGAAATCTCAATTAATAATAACTCTTGTTTGTATCGTTTAGTATCACCATTGGAAACGTAAGCGATTAAAGTATCACACACAACTTGAAAATAGCTATGAAAATGATTTTTCTTGAAAAAGTTATATGATTCTGGTTGAGATCTCATAAACTCTTCATGCGGAGTATCTTGTGGTATCAGATGCTTAAAAGCAATTGTTGAAGTAAATCATTTCTGGTAAACAATGGCATTCAATTCACATGTGGTGGACCTGAGAAAATAGGAAGAACTAATTATGGCATGCGATTATTAAGCTCAACTTTTTTGAACGGTTTCAGTACCTCAACCATAAAAGTAGATCAGAAGAACAAACGTCTTTTGATCCTGAGCAAAGTAACTCGCTTTATTTTCTCGATTTCTTCTAAACTAAATCTGTATTTCAACGATTAACAGTTTTGTTCAATATTTATCGAAATAAGAAGCAATTCAACAAATATTAAGCATCGCTCCAGTCAGTCAATTTTGAATACAAAATGAGTAATCATAGTTTGTCAAAAAATATGTCAATAAGAGTTAGCACAACATCCACAATGCTGTTAGATAAATGGTCGCCCAACCTACTCGTTAAAGAAATCATTTGCCATTAAAACAATTCGTACAACACCTTTTCTACATATGCTGCTTCACCTGACTTACTAACTTTATTTGAGTTCGGATGGCCATTATCAAGAATTATCATACTTTAGACTTATTTTAAATTTACTTTAAACTTTTCAAGTCTTTTTTTGGTTGCTGGTAGAAAGCTTAGATATTGTAGTGTTATTGTAGACATTGAGTCACAGAACGGTCCACATTCTCATAGATTTGATTTATCTTCGAACTAAAGACCCATGTACATGTTAAACTTCGTGTCAACTTGATCATGATCTCGTGTGTAGATATTGCTCTGATTTCATAATTATTGTTTTGTCAATCTCAGAATTTTGTGGTAAACTCAGTTTTAATCAATCAGTTAACTTGAAGAACTTAATAATCTACTATTTATTGTGAAAGCTTTTAGTGTTGAGCTGTTAGATAAATAAATACAAGGACAGAGATGTACTCGATAAACTGGTTTATTACACGTAAAAGTAACATCAATAACCATTATTTCATTTTCCCCCAAATTCACACATTTCGACTTTAAATCTAAACACTTGTAACTTGACAGTAAAGAGGATAAATCAAATGATTATAATCACAATAATTATCTGAAAATTCAGCAGAATGTTGCGTCAGATTTTCGTCAATTATCTGTTCATCTCAAAGAGTATAACTCTCTGATTGATCTAACATAAAAGGTAATAGAGATAATTTTTAATCTGTTTTTTACTCGACACAATTTCCCCATTTATCTATTTGCTTCATCGTTATAGCTGTTCAACTTGTTTTTGGTTTTTTGCAGCTTCTATGTGATTAACAATGGATTTAAGTAATAATTTTTTTGACATCTGGTCAGCTCACTGGCTTGATTATGCTGATGGTCCTGAATCAATTAATGAACGGATAAGTGAACCAATATCATCACCAGAGTTACTACAGCAACCACAGTTATCTTCACCTTCATCGTCGTCTGTGTCTCCAAACAGTGTTGAAAATTATCCCATCGATAGTCTATTTCCAACCAGTTTCACAAAATCAAATGTTTCAAATGAAGGCTCAGGTGAAGGAATTAAGGAATTTTCAGACGCAATTGATGCTTATTTTTCCTCTAATTATCAGAGTCATGGTGTAAATGAACCTGTACCTCAACCAATCAACAATCCAAACTCGATTGAGTATTCATCAACATCTTTAACCTGTTACAATTCAACAACACTTAACTCGTCGTATATATCAAATTTATTCGGGCCATTGGGTTCAATTGATATAGGAAGCTTTTATTCCAACTATCATGCTGGAATGGTGCCTTCGAGTCACAGGCCACTTTCACTGGCCAAAGACTGTTCAAAAGTGCAAGAACCATGGATTCCAAGTGTGGCAAAGAAATTATTGGCTTCTTATTATTCACCACTGAGTATGAAATCTGAATTGCTTACCAATCAAGTCATGTTAGATGCTTATGAATCTGTGGCGTTACAAGAAGCAGTTCAGGCATTTAAGGATATAGCTTTTATAAATCCATCTATTGACACCGATCTTGCGGAGGCAATGAAACAAGATTTTTACTCAGACCCACGACCAATTGAGATGGTCTATTCTTGTGAGAAGCTCAGGGCCTACAGAAAGTTAAACACCGAAGATAAAATTCATCTAATGACACGTGCTTTTTTTGACATAAACCTGGTTAAGGCTATAGTTACTTATGATGAAACAATTGATGGTTGGTATGTAAGTAGATCCAACTTTCAGTTTCAACTCAATTTTACTGTTCGCAACAGTCTGTTGGTGTTGTATCCAGTTAGTTTATTAAGCATCTAACTAACATCATAATGTTAATCACTTTTTTACCTTTTTTTCCTTTTCTATTAAACTCTGGAAAACATTATTTCTTTTCTGGCAAATTATTGGTCAAAATGAAAATCATATACACATTGAATAACCGAAAGAGTGCTGGTAGAATCTGGCCAAGGACTTCCGTATCATGGGATTCTCCAAATCTTGCAAAAGTGATAAATTTGATAGAAACTTTTCCCGATTTTGCACGAAATGATATCAATATTGTTGCTTTACTCTATTTGATTGTCATTTTCAATCCAGATTTACCAAAATTAAAGTTCAGAAATGGTATAAGGTTAGTAGGCAATATATCACATTGACTAACAAAACTCTAATCGATCTAATCTCATATGATTTGATATTAACTTTTAACTCTCTTACTCTTTTAACAGACAAGAACAGTACATTTACATTTATTTGCTTAAACGATACCTTGTCTCACTTTTTGGATCCACTTGTGAAGCATCGGATTATCATTATCGTTTAATGGTTAAAATTGAACAAGCCATTAAAATACCAGAAACCGTGTTTTTTGAACAAATTGAACCAGGCAGTACAAAGGTGCTGAAAAACCGTGTGGTTAAACTTGTTCAGTATAAAAGGTTAGTGAAACATGAGTGACACAATTTGATTTCAATTAATAATAACTCTTGTTTATATCGTTTCCAGCATCACCATGGGAAACATAGGCGATTAAAGTATCAAACGCAGTCTGAAAGACAGACTTATCAATGACTTTCTTATCTAGAAAACTATGAAATGATTTTTCTGGGAAAAGTTATATGATTCTGGTTGAGATATCATCAACTCTTTATACAGAGTATCTTGTGGTATCAGATGCTTAAAAGCAATTGTTGAAGTAAATCTTTTCTGGTAAACAATGGCATTTAATGTGATGTAACCTGGAACGTCAACATTGAAATTGTTACCGATGGGCTTCATCATGTGGTGGACCTGAAAAAAGGAAAAACTAATTATGGCATTTGTTTATTAAGCTTAACTTTTTTGAACGGTTTCAGTACCTCAACCATAAAAGTTGATCAGAGGACAAACGTCTTTTGGTCTTGAGCAAAGTATTTCGACTTATTTTCTCGATTTCTTTAAAACTAAATCATCATGATAAATCTGTATTTCAATGACTTACAATTTTGTTCAATATCCCTTGAAATAAGAAGCAATTTCAACAAATATATTTAAGAAATTCAATGCTATTGAGAAAAAAAGACGAATGATGTTGATCAATTTTTGCCTGTTAAGTATTCATTGTTTTCACTCTAACTTACCGTTTCATTATCCCCTGGTAATTAATCAGTCAGCTATGATAGTGTCTTATGTTGTCATAGTTTTTAAAGGAACGTCTATTTATAAAAATTTTCACCACCAACTTGAGGATCATTTTGATGAAAACACTTTACATAATGTGATGTCACTCCAGATGGAAAAGCACAGAGAAAAACAAGTGGGAAAGACTCAACCAAAATAGAGTTGAGTTGAAAGAAGACAAAGAATTGATAGTTTTAATGAAGGGAAAAATTCTGGTGAGTTACTCGTATTGTGAATTGGGTATTAAAGATCTTTATTCAGATTATGGGCCAACGACTTGTCATGATCCACACTGAATAAGAGAAGAAAAAAGGAAAAAAGACGAAGAAAAAATATAGGGGAAAAAGGGGAAAAGAAAAAGAAGGGAGGAAAGGAATACGAGAAAGACAAGAAAGAAACAGTTAGTTTAGATGTTATGTATGGTGGAAATGTTACGTATATGAGTGTATCTATTTTATTTTCAGCTTTTTAGTATTTAATTAACCTTTATTCTCGATTATGATATAATTTATTTTATTTATCAACAATTGTTTTACTACCTCAATCATCAATATAAATTGTATCTATTGTCAGTGTTTCCATTTTTAACGGAAAACAAGCCATTCTATTGAAACTTGTCATATTTTGGTAACCATTGTGAAGGTTCATCTTTTGGTCTGTGCTTTGATATTGAAAGGATCCAATTGTAACCTCGGCTTTAATGAAATGCCAACTCTAGTCCTTGATTCAACCTCCAAGGTAATTATTTTCAGATTCATTACTGTTTCGATTATGAATTAATGTCCATGTCAAGATGATCTTATCTTACTTTCCTTTCCTTTCATTTCTTTTATTCTTTGTATCAGAATTGTCATCTACCCACTGACTGTTTATTTACTACTCTGGTTAATCGCATTCATTGTTTATTTAACCAATAATTAAGACGTGCCAATAATAAAGTAAAAGCTCAATTTTCATCAACATCAGCTGTATATCGTACAATTATGGTTCACTCTTTTGAAGAAATGGAAGAATATGATGTTTATCCCAAAGAATCAACTGACAATCATCTTCCTGTTATTAACTATGGTTCATCTTCAATTAAAAAGAATCGACTTGTCCGTCAGGATGCTTTTGATCTAGTCGAGCCTCCTGGTTCTGCATTGAAGCAACAGGGAATGCCAGAGAAACCAAAAGAGCAATGACAATAACAACGCTAATACTTAAAGTAACATCACATTCATCTCAATGCCACCCTTTTTCAAACAATTGATAAAATCATTTTCATTTGGATTCCTCGAATCTGATTAAGTATGTGCTATTTACATCATTGGCTTCGTCTTGAGCATTTACTGCCTCAATCTTATACTTTATTTCAAATTTGATTTCATCAATTTGCATTGTATTGCCGCTGTTGGCATCTTCAATATCATCTATAACTACCAAACATCAACTGCTCATCAGTAACATCGCTCGCGCAACATTCCTCATTGGCTCAGATTGAACAACTTTCCTCAATTTCATCTCCAGATTTTCCATCATTATTGGTTCATCAATTTTTTTGTAAAACAACGACAACGACACTTCTTCGCATACCTCTACCGTGAATATTTCTGTTAGCTTTTTAGATCATTAATGTCCCTTAAGCTCAACCAGGTTGCAATTGGTAGCCAATCAAATATTGTAGCATGCCATCGCTAATGTCCATAACTCAAAATAGTTCAGATTGACTATGACAATTCATTGTGCAAAACAATTACTGAGTTGTCCTCCACTAGAATATGCACAATTTGTTAACTCGAAAAATTAATTGTTCTTTATGATTGTTAAGCAGTTAAAAAAAGTGAGAAATATTAATACAAAAAAAAGCAATAGCAAAGCCCTAGCTTCATCCGAATTTAGACTATACATCTTATAGCTGTATAATGATAAACTTAATATTGCCATCGTTTAATCAAGTTGAAATTCCCTTTTTTAGAATTCAGCAATTTAATTGTTGACTAGAATCAAGCTTAATTAAACCTGTACCTTATACTAAGGAAAAACTTGTTGGAAAATGAAAGGCCGATAAGACTCAAGAGTGATTTTGACTTTCATTATTTATAAATTAGATTGAAAAATATCCCTTTCAAAATATTCCTTTTTGTTGTCTCTTACAATAAAGCCTATTGGTTAATTGTCATGCTGATCTCCCATTAAACAAAAAGATTAGAAAAGCAAAACAAGGAAACAAACAAAGCCTCAAATCCAGCAATTAATCCCAATCGTAAAAACACTTGAAAAATGTTACCACAAAACGGTTAAATTAATTGACGGACAAAATTTAAATATGTTATGTGTAAAAATCATGTATTTTTGACCATTAAACAAATTCCTAATCATTTAACCAATATTATTTTATCGTGTTCATTTGCTGATACAATTATTGAAGGATTAAATTGTCATCAATGTCTTTCTTTGATTTCCTCGAAAAGAGCTTGTTTAATCCATCTCGCACTCAAAGATCGATTGACCCTAAATTAAGTGATTGTGGCAGCAATTTTGTTCGTGTAAGGATTAGATTGAACAATTTGCAAGAAGATGACAACATAACATCTGACATGGACCTCAGAAGATGTGAAGATGAATCATCGAAAGAAGGATTGGTCAAAATATCGAGTGAAATATTTCGTTATCGTTTCTTGTCATGTTTTGAACAAACACCTGATCCCAATCTTCGCGGTCGAATAATAATCACGGATAAACAAAGTCTTTCCATGTTTAGACGAGCAATGGATTGGCTGACAATCAAGAGATTTGGAGTTTCGTGCATCTTTACCTTTCAGGATAAAGTATCCAATAGTTTGACTAAAAACCTTCAAGTAATCTACTTAATCAACACTACACACATCTCTGACTCTGAATTTAAACAACAAATTGCCGATGTAAGGCGCCGAGAGTGTCGCAGCTGCTGTATATTTCTAACTTATATTACTGATCCTTTTCATGTTGAAACCACCAATCGACTTGCATTGTTACAGAAAATTATCACCATGAAATCATTATCTTCTCCCTGGATTGTTGGCGCTTTTCATGGTTTTGATCCTTGGATAGGTTTAATCGATTCCCAAGCCAATCTGTCTTACCTCAAACAATACATTTCGCAGCCCAGTTCTTCTCAAGACACCTTGACTAATCGTACCATTTGTTGTCGCCTGGCTTTCCGTTTGGTTAACGTTTTTGAACAAATGAATCAATTTCCAACCGTTCGCTACATGAAGACATGGCATCCTCACAATCATCTAATTGGACAGCTTTTTGTTAAAGGACTAAATGGATTAAAAGAGAAGCGACGAAAGTCTGGAGAGACAATGGATTATCAGCAAGATTTCTTACTCCTCATCATTGACCGTTCAGTTGATTTGCTGACACCAATCCTGCATGCAACTTATTACCATGCCTTTGTGGAGCAGGAATTGGAAACTTCTTTCCCTCACTCTTCAGATAGATTGGACTCTAAATTAAGAAATGTTCACATTAATGATATCAAAGACAGGCTGGCATCTCTTTCGCGAGAATTGAAGGCAAACCATTATAACATGAGTATCAAGCAACAGGAGATAACAATGGACTTTGTGCGTTCACATCTTGAAATATCACAGCGTTTAATGGCTAAAATGAATGATGATTACCGACAATTACTCTTATTAGAACAGAATGTGGTTGACACTTTGAATCAACGATTAGATAAGAGCCAATCGAAAGGAGTGAAGCTGCCAAAGTCTCGTTTCAGTGATACTGTTCATTCGCAATTTGGTACCAAAATCGATTCTGATATGAATCCGTCTGATCTTCATCGGTTGGTTATTGCTCGTTCATTGTTGACTAGAAGTTTCGTAGGAGCAGCATATTTGAGGAAATTGTTGGGCAAGAAAAAGTTCACCTACAAAGATTCATCGATCATCTCTAAATACTCTAAGCTAATGATCAATTTATTTGATTTGAGTGAAACTCTCTCATTCCGTTTTCCTGTTTTATCGCATTTAATTGATCAAGTTTATTCAGGATTATTGGCCGAAGATAAATTTCCTTTTGTTGAGCCCAAAATGAAAACTGCAGCTCCAAGGAAAAAATTGTGCATCTTTGTTCTTGGTGGTCTTTCTTATAATGAAATTCAATACTCTGGAGTTGAATTAAATCGCGATGTTATTTTGATCTCCGATAATTTATTAACCGCAAAAAACATTTTGTCATCATTGTATCCTGATGAAGCTTAAATATTACAATGTGCTTGTTTTATCAAACCAATGATTTATTTGAGTGTAATGGTTCAAAGTCTTGAAGGTGGTGATGAATTAATGTTTATTTTTCAGATGATTGTTTAAACATTTATACAGATTGTAAATAAATTGGATTAATTAAACATATTTTGGTCTTTACACTTTTCTGAACAGACGTTAATGCTATTAAATGGTTAATATGTTAGAGTCAATTTTTATAAATTTAATGCTTTTAAATATTGTTTCATGTCCACCTCCAATTATATCAAACATTACAAATGTCTGTGGTGAGTTTAATATTAATTTGAAATTGATGTTGGCCTAACTCAAGTTTCCATTTCGATTGTCGATATTCATTTAGACTGTGGGAAAATTGATCCAACCAATTCAAATTATTGGCCTTGGTTAGTTAAAATTAGGTAATAGCTATTTGTTTTTGATTCAACAATTCAGTCTAGCAATCTTTTCTCCTTAACTCACAGATCAAGATTTGCGGATAAAGTTATTGATTGTCAAGGTGTTTTAATAAGCTCATTTGATATATTAACTGCTGGCCATTGTGTATATTCCTCTAAAATCGGTACAAGTAGTCTAGTTACTGTCTACTTGCCATTAACTAATCCGATTTCTTCTCAGATTGAATGGATTCAACAAGAAGTTCATAGATTTAAATACGATTATCGTTCAACAAACACATCGCACGATATTGCTGTGATTAATTTAATTGAAAGAGCTCCAGATTATTATCAACCAATATGTCTAACATCTCTTGAAATGATGGTAAGCAATGCAATAGTGATTGGTTTCAATGAAAACATCCCAAAATATAATTCAATTGTTCATCAATCTAATGTCGAAATAATCAGTGGTAAGTAGTTTTGATTATTAATTTGAATCCATTTTACAAGATGCATCAAGACAGAAAAAAAGTTTTCATTACAATCAAAGATTGTGGTTGTTTCAACAATTTAACAGATTTACAATATTACAGGTTAATTATAAACTAATTTCTAAACTTATAATTTTTATAAGTGTTTCATCTTTTAAGATATTTCTCTTTATTTGTTGCTAGAACAAACAGCGATGATAATGATGCTCCTATTAAGCCACCAATTAGTGATCGTCGTAATCTAACTTGCCATAATTGAGATTTAATTAATTCTTTTGCGACATCATTTGTAACTTGTGGGTTTGATAAACCTCTGAATAAGACGCCAGTCAAAGTTCCAGCAGCAACTGTATTTATATCTTCATTTGTATCATTTAAAAAACCTAATCCAACTCCGATAGCTGAATAGAGTAAAGCAACTACACCAAACGTGTTTCCAGTGACAGCACCAGTTTTTCCAATGTAATTTAATATTTGTGATCTACGAACTGCCCATGAAAGAGGTTTATTAACATGATTAGAATCGATTGCTGCTGTATTTAGTGATGTTAATTTAAATCCATTATAACAACCAATAACTCCACCAATAGAAGCACCAGCCATAACTGAACCTCCAATTTGACTAAAAGCTAATTCAAATCTACCACGAGAAGGTCGATTACCACCATCTACAAAATTTATAAAATTGAATTGTTAGTTTATTCCAATAATTGTAATTCTGAGTAAATATAATTTAAAGATAGAATGTAAAATTCCTTACCTAGATAAATGTAATCAGATGATTCTTGATTGCCTAAAAATATTTTAGGATCAAGATTTAAGTAAGGTGATTTAAATCCCACATTTCCAATAGGAACATTGAAAGGTGAATTTCTATCTGAATCCATAATCACAATAGAAACAGCAATTTATTAACAAATTATCACAATTAAAATAATTTTGAGAAGAAAAAAAGTGAATTACAGTAGGTTATAATATACGCCGTATATTGAAAATCAAAACAATCAAAATGAAAACATGTTGATACAGACAAGTTACCAATAACAACCAGTTTCAGACAAAACGCGCAGCATTTGAAACAATTAAAACCATAAATGAAGTGAAAAATTGTTTTTCAACTTAATATCCTAATTAAAACTGTTAAAATTATAATTTATCTTACCTTTAATAGATTGTGAATTTCAGAGACAACATTGGTTAAATTTCTCAAAATCAACTGAAAACAACTTAGGCACATTTACTGGGTATGATCCAATCAACTTCTCATTGATTTGTGGGATCGATTCTGCTTCTAAAAACGTTTCCATCATAAATCATGATTGTCAACATATTCCTGGTCAACCTTTGATTCATAAAAGTACGTTAGATGGACGATGGTTTCTAGATGGTATTGTTTCTGGTACCTGGTTTAACAATAAGCACGATTGTTACCACCCTTTTCCAACCATCTATGTTTCCGTACTATTTTACTCTGAATGGATATATTTTAATAGCATTGAATGTTGTTTGAATACCGACAATTAGCTTCTTATTGGAAATCATCAGTAAAAATCAATTAATAGATGATCAAAGATTCGTCAAATCAAATACTTTATTCAAGCAAAATATGTTACATTTTTGCTTGAATGGCTTTATCAAACTTTTGTGCTTAAAATAGTGAAAATATTACAAACACCTGGTTGTGAATGATGAATAAAATTCAATAAAATCACTAATTGTTTTATATTTAATTTTAATGAATGAGGAAAGAAAAGATGAAACAATAAAAAGGTCACTTTGTTCGTTTCAAGTCATTAGCATCTGAGAAAGGTGAACAACAAGATTGCAATACAAGTATATAAATAAAAAAGTGGACGTGAAAGATGAAAATGAATGAAGTTTAAGGCAATTGATGATTCGATTATTAATTTTATAAGTAGAGCCAATGGATTGTGAATATAGTAATATAAATAAAGATATGTATATTATCTTGGAGTGGGTAAAAAGTGTCCCAAGGATGGATGATTTGATCCATAGTTTGAGGCTCCATTTGTAGACATGTCAAGTTGACCAGTTGATGAAGTGGACGATGATGATCTACCTGTTATTGATAAGCCATCAGTAAAAGGATCAGGATGAGGCCATCCAGCCATCCCAGCAAAAATACTTGAAGATAGTGCAGAAGCTTTTGCACAATAAGATGTATTATTATGATCAGGGGAAGAAAGGGTTGCATCAATATAAGGTGTAGAGTTGTTAACAGGGCTCGATGTGGAAGTTGTTGCACCTGAAGGAGATGAGACAGAATTTAATGAGGATGGTGAAAGATAAAAATCATGCAATGAAGAGGTTTCCTTACCCATTGAACTGCCTGTGGAATTCATTCCTTCATGATGATGAGAGTGGAGATTTGTTGGTGGATAAACTGAATTGTGATGGTAATCAGATACAAATCTACTCCAACCAGTGCTACTCAAATGAGGATAACCAGGTCCAGAAATTTGATGATGTGTGTGAGGGTGAAAAGTGTGATGATGGTGATGTGGATGATGAGCATGGTGAGATGGCGAGGATGGCGGATGTGGTCCAAGAAGATGCATGTAAGCTTCAATATGATGAGTTGATGGTGCAACTGATGTTACGGTTGATGTTGCTGAGGATGATGAAGATGTTGAATCGATATTACCATTTTCATTATTGTTATCAGAATCGCTATTGTTGTTTCCATTATTCAACCCCGAGTTGGTGTCAAAAACATTGTTACAATCAGTTGAGTTATTCAAATTTGATGAACCAGACGATGATGACCCAAGCACAGAGTTAGAAACTGATTGAGGACGATGATAGCTATTAGATGATGGTGAGTTGTGATGTTGATTTTGATTGTTACCATTGATTAAAGATGAACAGTTTGTTTCTAGTAAATTAGATGAAGAGGATGATGCGATTGTTAATAAAGGTTCACTATGACCACCTGATGAAGTTTGATGGTGGAACGATGTAGATGGTGATGAAGCTTGTCCATTGTTTAGTCTTGATCGAGAAATAATTTCACCATAACCATGGTTAGCTGCTTGATCTTTACCAATCAATCCATAAGTACCACTGTACCGCCCTTGTTGTTGAGGTGTTGTCGGTGGTGTGGGTGGACTTTGATTGTATCCTGAAGGACGTGATAGTGAATAGTTTGTCAGGTAAGAGGATGAAGACGGTATTCCAATCGATGAAGAAGATGGCGATGAGAATGAAGGATTACCAACAAATGTAGACATCGATAACGGGTTAATATTGATATTATTGCTCTCATTATCATCAATGTCACCATTTTCACGTAACATTGAAGCTTGATTGTGTAAGTCTTCATTGTGATGATGAACGGAACTATGGAGGTGAGAGTGCGGATGAGTATGATGATGAGAAATTTGATTAGCTAAATGAGCAGATTGAGCGTGATGAGAAAGAGCATCTGTGCCAAACGATGATCCATTTGATGAAGGTTCACTTGGTGGACGTGAGATAGGACTTCTTGATATATCATCATCTTCAGCCAGAGTTTGATTACTCAATGAATTTGATCCCGGTGAATCAATAGACGATGAAGCTATATTACCAGATGAACTATCATGGTTAGCTGATGAAGATGATGAACCTCGATTATGACCATTTGTACCATTGGATTTAACTGGTTTTCGGCGTCTTGGTTGATACTTATAGTCAGGAAAATCTTTCTTGTGTTTAAACCTTAATCTCTCAGCTTCAGCAATAAACGGTTTCTTCTCATCATCCCCAAGAACTCTGCTGTAGATAAACATAAAATTTGATAGAAAACGAAATTTTCATTAATAAATAGGAACCAAACAAGATAAAACAAGTGAAAAATAGACACAATAAAATGTTAAAACACATTATCCACTATAACCACAACAAATTGAAACATAAACTGAGAAGCGCAAGCTTTTTTCACATTTTATAAAACTGCTCAAACGCTAATTAACTATAGATTAACATTACCAATGGTAATAACATTGATGATAGTTGTTAATTAAAGATAAAACAATTTGGAAACAAAAAGCTCACAAAATCAAAATAAACATTATTTGTCTGTTTTTAACATTTTAACGACTTTCTTCTCTCTTCTCTCTTCTTTCATTTTTGATTTTTTTTTACTGTTTTTCATTTCTATGGGAAAATTGATTTAAGCAAATTCTTTCAGCTTACAATCAAGACAAAAATTGTTTTCAATATTATTATAGATTGAAATGATGAGCATTAAAAAAAATTCAATCGACCCGGGCAATTGAAAGCAGTAGTTGGTTAAAAAAACGGACAAAATTCAAACTTCATTTTTTTCCTGTCAACACCTAGATGGCAATCAAAATCAATGCAACCTCTTATGTCACAAGGTTTGCACCAAATATATTATTTACTCTGTTATCAACTAGTGTTAACCTGTAATTAGAGTTAAAAGTGATCTTTAAAAATTCAACTTTTCATGATTGTTTCCAGGTCTGACCTGAAGCTCCAACAACAGAGCTATTAATTTGACCTGAGCCAAGTATTATTAAATAGTGCAACAAACTCGTACCTCCAAAGTTTTCCCAATGTTTTACTGAGTTCAGCGTTATGAAGGTGAGGATATTGTTCTGAAAGTTTTCTTCTTGCAGCCTGAGCCCAAACCATGAAAGCATTCATTGGCCTTTTAACGTGAATCTTGAGCTTGGATGAAGTTGTTGGTCGACTCTTGGTTGTCACTAAAGTCCAATCATATCCTTTTAAAACTTTGGTCACTGCATCATTAATTGAAGAAGCCAGTTGATCCGAATGATTAGATGATTTCCTGTTGTCAGTTGACTTGGGAACTGAAGAGATTGTCAACGAAATTACATTTGATCCGTTTGCTGGTGAGGATAACGAGGAGGCTGTTGATGAAGAAGAGGACGAGGATGAAGAAGATGAAGATCCATTTGTTGATGGAGAAGCAGAGGTTGATGATGAGCTTGGTGTTAGTGTAACCAATTGAGATTCGTTGCACTTTGAAACATTTACTGATTCCTCTGTTGACATTTCATCACTCATATTATTGGAAGACAATTTGATTTGCATAATAATTCACTAAACTTTCAACTGATTTACAATCAAAGGCAATAATTATTCAATGGATGGATATTGGACAGTCACAATAGACGATCACAGTAAATGGTCACAATGGAAACAATGGATAGATCAAGAAGAAGGACGGTAAACATTTTCAAAGGACATTCAGTGGCAAAAATAAGGAGACAAAATTGGATGGTGATGTTGAATAAAATGTTGAAATGAAATAACCATATAGAAAGGAGGAAAAAATACAACAAAATAGCAAACGAAGAAAGGAAATGGATAAAAGATGATGATGGCGAAGATGTTGATGGTGATATTTTTGTTATGGTTTTACGTTAAGTTCCGTTTGATGTAGTTCAAAAATAAGAAGATGGAAAAGAGAGAGAGAAAGAAAAACGCGAATACAGAAGATGGTGATGATGATGAACTGAATAGGAGGAGTTAGGAATTTCAGTCCTTACAGTATTCATCTTTGTTTTTGGGCAACGAGTCATCACAAAAAGGCAAAGTTCCTAACTCCTCCTTTATTTCCTCCTCCTATTCAGCTCATCAACATCATTTCTATCTTTTTGCAGCTTCTTTTTCATCTGCTCTTTTCTATCTCTACTCATCTGTATTCACAGATTTTCATCATCAAACTGAACTTAGTCTTAAACTTGAACAAAAATATCTTCATCAACAACAACATCTATATGGCCATGGTTATTTCAATTTGATCAACATCCGATCAAGAAAGGCGAGCGCAAAAAGATTTCAATTTTTTGCCCAAAATCAAATCATTTTCTTCCATCTCTCCTTGGTTCAATCATTTTGAAATGGATTCAATTTTTGGATGTTCAACAAACATGGAGAAAAATTTATTCAACTGATGTTTATTAATTATCATTTATAACAAGACTAATCTGTTTCCTCCTGTTTCTGATGAGAGGAAAAATGTTAATCAAATGAAAGACTAATGACAAACGCACAAAGTAATAAGATGAATTATAGTTGATAAAATGATTTATGATACAAACTGATGATCAACTGTGTCATGATAATGTTGACTGAAAACTGAAAAGTGAAAGGTTCATCTTGCAACTTTAATTAAAACCCAGAATCAAAACAGAAAAAAAGCAAACGATTAAAGTCTAATGTTTAAAATACAAGTTTAATGGATTAACTTTAAGTCATCAAGTTGAATCCTTGAATTAACATTGATGTTTACATTAAATGGTGTGTAAATTGTGAATACAGAAACAGAAATAGTGAAATTTGAAATGTTAAAGTTAATCAAAACAGTTGGACAAAAGTGAGACAATTAATCAAATGAAAGGCAAATTTGCAAATATTTCAATCGACAAGTTTGGACAGAAAAAAATGTCTTAAGCAAACATGAGAGCTTGACCGCACTGAATGTCACTGAATGTCACTGAATGGTAAAATTGTTGACAATAATTGGTGACAATTTGTGGTTATTGGGTAAAATGTAATTACTTTGAACAATCAAGGATTACTTGAAGTTGTCAAAATATTAGTATTGCATTGATGAGAGTTGAAGGTAGACAAACAAATTTGAAATGTGCCAAACTGATGAGGCAAAGATGTTGCAAAGGATGAAGATGAGAAGGTGAAAGATGATGAAAGTGAGCCGAGTTATTTTGTTGGCAATAAATGTAGTGAATAGTAACCGGATATGTATCATTATCTGAGTATATTAGTTACGGTGTATTGTTGGCGGCTCATTTCTCGATTTTCCGCTAAACTTTTGAACCTTTTTCGCTGTAATTTATTTTACAATCTCTTAACCCTACACTGAGTTTGCACAGAGGGACAGTCGGTTGAACACACACCAAGCCTTGGAGTATCCAAAGGAGCAGCATCCAGCATTTTGGTAAAACAAAAACATACACATCAAGATAAAGGCGTTGATTTGATATTGAATAAGTGATGAGGATAAACTTTATCTTCATGTTTACTTCTGCTCATCTCTAAAACAAATCTCAATTAGTAGAACATTTTTCCGACTTTTACTCAACCAAATCAATCTTCATCATCTTTTATTCCCTTCTCTGACCATCGTCTTGTTCACCCTCGTCGCACTGTTCATCTTCCTTCAGTTGTACCGATGATAATGACGATCCTCCTTCTTAACGCGTCCATCTTTTGTCTTGCTTCATGGCTGACTGCGATATCCTTTGAAAAGGCCAAACACTTTGGTCTCTTTTTTCTGCTCTTCACATACATTCTTCCTCTTCTTCTTCATCATCATCAAATTAACAATATTTAATATTGAATTTGACTCTTTTCTCTTCTTCTCATCATCTTTTTTCTTCTCTTTTTTTCTGCTTCTCTTCAAATCATCTTTTTCTTTTCTCAGTGACCCTGAAAAGTGTCTTTTTGTAGCTCCTTCTTTCAACTTGGAATGTTAAGAGAAGCAAAAAAAGATGACGATGATGAGCCTGGTGATGATGAAGAAAAGTGAAGTGCCAATGTAACATTCCAGGAAGAGATTGAACTAATAAATTGCCAAAGAAACTCATAAAACCATGAAAACGTTGCCCATCAAATGTTAAACCATTATTATACGTTTGTCATCTCTCACGATTCCTTGTTTTTACTCTATCATTATCACAAGGCTTTGCAGATGAAAAATATTGAAGTTTAACCAGAAAAAAAACCAAAGACAAAAAACTATATCAATCGTAATTAAAACGCAAACCTTGGTTCGCTCATTAAAACTAGTTTTCTGTCGTTCGCTCCTCCTTTCCTCATCCCTTTTCACCCTCTTTTTTTGCCTTCTTGTCTGAATCCTTTTCCTTTATCCAATCAGGTTAATTGACTCGGTAAGGATAGACCTGAGCAAGAGAAGCAAGTTATAGGATGAAATGAAAAGAACGGAAAAATGAGTAAACTATTTGATGAAGATGAATGATAAAATAGTTGAACATTTATCATGTTAAACCATCAAAAAGCAGGAGGAGGAGTAAAGAGTGTTGAGTTTCAATAACAGGTTACCTTTTAAAATTCAAAGAAACTCATCATTTTCATCTTTAACTTTATCTTTACCTTCATTAACATTTCATCAACAGTCCGAGTCTAGGCCTTGTAAGGTAACTCTATCAACCCAAGTGAGTGACTCTCTTCCCATCAAGTCGACACACAATGAGAGTCTCTTTACGTGGAAATTTTTCATTTTCATTTTTCCATTTTTTCTTCTTCTCATGTTTATCATTTTCATCGGAAAATAGGAAAAGTTGAACTCTTCAATCAACTGTTGATCAAAGTAAACCTTTCATCCTGATCATCACTTCAAAACTCTACTCATTTCTCATGATGGTGATGATAGATTTGACCTGACGATCTCCATCACTATTTAAGTTGCGTTTTTTTTGGCTTAATGATAACTCAGTTTTTTTTTCTTGCTGCAATTGCTTGCATTCACATTTTTTGATTGCGTAAAATGATTACATTGACTGTAAACCTTTGCTGCTTGAATCAATGTTACCTTGTAAGGCACGATAACCTGTACCTGACTCCCTCTCAATCATGAAAAATGTTTTTCTTCACCCAACTTTTCACTCTCGTTTTAAAGATGAAGAAGATAACTTGTAATTTTCCCGAAACTGATATATATCATTACCTTTTATCCCATCACTTTTCAACTTCACATTTTTTTTCATCACCTTTCTTATTTGTATCATCCAATTGTATCAGTCCTTTGCTTACTGTTTAATCCTTGAATCAATTTCAAATGAGAATGATTAACTCTGATAACGAAATCCTTTCTTCATCTTTCCATTTCCAATCATCTAGTTCAAACAAAATTCAATCAACATTCATCTTTGATGATGCGGCAAAAGGCAGTTTGTAATAATCGATAATCATCTGAATAAAGTCAGGGAAAAATTGAGAACAAAGTTTTTCTTTTCACGAAAACTTTTCATCAACATTCACTTCGATAGCAAAGCAACTTTCAATCAGATTATCAGATAATCAGATTCGGTTTCAAGAATTCAAATTAAAAGGTAAAAATGAAACAATGAAAAGGTGAGAAAAAGTGGAATCAAATCTTGTGGATCATCTTCAAGTTTGACTTTTCATGGAAAAAAAGAAATGAAAATTTTCGAAATAACATTGAAACGAATTTTCATGTGATTCAAATTTTTTGGCAAACAGTTTAACCATTTCAAGTAAAACATTAATTTCGAAATGTGTAAGAAAAAGAAAAATATTTTCTTTACTAAAATGTTTCATGGAAGAAGAAGAAATGGAATGAAATTAAAAGAATTTTTCATGAGAAGAAGAAAAAATTGGATAAACAAGATTCAGTCTCTATAGTTATTGCAATTTATAGGGAAAAGTTCCGAGAGTCGATCTGATAATGAGAATAATTCTGCATTTTTCATGTTGGCAAAGTTAACTCTTTAAACAGATTAAAGATGATCGTAAACATGGTTTGATTAACACTGTTAATACAATGTTGTAAATGATGATGATCCTGATGAGGCTGATGAGCATGATGAGCATGATGAACATGGTAATGATGAGAATGTTTAAAAATACAAATTACTTATTAACGATGTTTGATTGAAGAGAGAATACAATTTTACTTTTCGAATGACAATGTTAACAATTAACAATGATTCTCATTATAAAGACTTTCAAAGATGGAAACAAGCAAAGTGTAAAAAGTGTGCAATTCACATCTCGATCTTCATCCTGATCTTCATCCTGATCATCCTCATCACTTTCATCATTTCTTTATTTCCATCTTTTTCTTGGCGAAGTAAAGAGAAACAGAAAAACAAATTTTATCGCAACATTAAATGATAATTGAAATGAGTTGCAACAGAAGATGATGAAGATGATGATAATTATATGATGATTAAGTTGATAATAATGACGATAAACTTTGCCATTTCATTTTTGGCCTCAACAATGGAAAGCCTTTCATCATTGTTTCCCTTTAAACTAATTTCACTGATTACTCAATAAAAGTAAAATATGAAAATCAATCAAAAAAGTTAATTATCATTGTCAACTGTGGCTTCAATTTCTGGTGACAATTAACGATAAATGAGAGTTTCAATGAATCTTTTTTTTCTTCTTCTTTTCTGTCTTCCAATCAGGTTAGCTTTGAATGAGTGCTTTTTGTGTTCGAGTTGTCCTCGTGTGCTCCTATTATGATGGCAATAAAAAGATGATGATTGTCAGCAAATATGATCATCAGAACCATGTTTGATGCTCTATTGTTTAATCAAGAATGCAGTTAACATTCACTGGATACGGTTTAACAGTTTAACAGGGAACAAAACTTGTTCATTTGTTCAGTCAACAGCAAACATCAACAATGAAACCTGTTGTCCTATACATTTTGGCCTTTCTTAAATTTTCCGTCATTTCTTTTTCTTCTTCTTTATCCTCATATTTGTTACCTTTTTTTCTCGGTCTACTTAGGTGATCTTATATTGCCACCCAAGCCATAGACCACAACATTGATTTGGCACTTTTTTTCATCGCCTTTTCACCTTTTCAAATGTCAACTACAATTACAAGTTTAATTGATATTTGATGATCATCTGAAAGAGGCGGTTAAATTTCCCATCAAAATGATTCATTTCATCAGCTTTTTGGGACTTGAGTTGAGATTGACTTTGCTTGGGATCAAACCAAAAGTCAACCTTTTCTAGGTTCATTTTGCAGTAAAGCGGTTTGAGATTTGATTTTCAACGATTTTCAAGATTGCGATTTCAATAGCGATTTTGATGGCAAACTGAGAGTTTTTGGCAAACAGTTTGGAGAGTGAAAACTATTAAGATAAGATAAATAATAAGATGGCTTCAGATTAACTTTTTTAGATCAGAGTTGAAAATTGTTTTTTCACTATTTTTTGATCGACCTTATAAATTATGAAAATCGGTAAGTTAAAGGAAAATGAAAGATGAAGTAGAAAAGTAGAAAAGATTTGAACTTTTAGATGGTTAAATTGAGATTGAGCATTTAACAGAGTATAAATGCTTATGAAATGTGCACGAATCAATGTTCAATCCATGATTCAATCAGTTCTGAAGAGGTTGATTAAAATTTTGATGAAATTATGTCAACTTTGCTATTTTTAACCAAACCATATTTTTGGTTCATTTTAAGCACTTTGATTAATCTCATGTCTTAAGAGTCTAGGCCTGATCCAAATGCGAACTTGTAATAACGATTTTCAAAACATGTTTGATATCGAAAGTTGTACAAAAATCAAGTTTAGCGAAACATCCATTTCTTTAATCTTGTCTAATGGTTGCTGTAAAGATTCAGAAGATTAATGTTTATTTAAATAATTGCATTAATTGATGTTCACTGTGTGAGTTTAAACTGTTGCTGATCAACTAAATTACTGGCTATTCATTATCCTGTGTTGCTCTTCAATTTTCATTTTCCTGTTAACCTATCATTCAATGTAGTAATTAACTAACAATAGAAATGCTTTTTTTCAATTTAGATTAATTAACCAACTGGATTAGTTGAAACTACCGCAGAACCGGAATCAAGGTTCAGAAAATTGAATCGTTTTTTGTTTCTTCTTGTTGTCTCGTAATACATTTGTCAGACTTCGGCTTGTGTAAAGTGCAATGATAAAAGCCTTTTTTTCAAGGCTCATGGAATGTCCAATATGGCCTTATAAGATGACATAATTTGTAAACGATAATCACTTCTTTTTCATCATCATCAACCTCATCTTCAACTTCATCTTCATCTTCATCTTTCCAAATTCAAACTCAAGTTCCTTTCCTTTGGAAACAGCCTTTTTCCGTTGAGATGTTGTGGTTAACAGATTTAAAGAGGCAAACAGAAACAACAAAGAAGACTCTTTGATCAATTTCATTGTAAACATTTAAAAACATTGTACAAAAATAAAGCTCAGAATCACATTTAACTTGATAATATTATCATTTAGGCTTTGATAGCACTTCAAGTTTAAACCCGAATTCATGTTTACGTTGCGAGTGCAGTTACAATCAAAGTTACAATTGATTTAAAAATGGTTACAACTTGGACAGTTAATAATCTTGATCAAAGTATCCAACGACAAGGGAAAAAAGATTCAACTCAATGTTTATTTATATTGTAATGAACACTGCTCAGAGAGATTTGATTCAAAGATCATTTCAATTTCCATATTTAATATGAAAACTCAGTCTTTTTTTGCAGAACCTCATTTCTAATCGAAAAGTGTAAACATTTAAGTTTCAATTTTTGTCACTCATCTTTTTCATCTCATCATTATCATTGTTTTCACCATTATCATCCTCACCATCACCTAATATGATACACTTTTCAACACTAATAATCGGTTAAATTATAATAACATTGTTCCTTTGCTTCATCCTCTTACCGTTTGCCCAGCATTTTTCATCTCATGTTTCGCTGTTCAAATGTTCATTTTAACATGTTAACTGAAATTACTCTGATTATTAACTTAATCTTTACCATCGCCATCCAAGGATCACATTTCAAAGGCAAAAAAGCTTCAAAAACCGACTCATTACCATATTGAAGCAAAATAGAGAAAATTATTTTTACCCTAATTGTTGGCATTTATTTAAAGTTGATCAACTAAACAATAACATTGTGTTGATTTTAGGAAAAGAAATTCATTTCACAAAGTTCATTTCTAGAAATCAATGGGAAAAATTAAATTAAATTTGTAAAGGTTGAACCTTTAAAGTGTGAAAATATCTAAACAAGAAAAGTTGGAGGAAACCATCAGTTCATCGCTTTATGTTAATGTTAAACTTGCCTCTGAAAGACTTTGATTGTGAAAATTGTTGATCCTTTTAAATTGATATTAAGTGTTAAAAGATTACCTGTTCAGAACTGGGTGAAATCTGATGAGATTTTTAAGCTCATCAAATGCACAGGAAACATCAATTTGGTTTTATGTTTCATTTGATTTTGATTTTCCATTTTTTTGCATTTGCAAATTACAATATTAGCTGTTGGATAATGACGATGATTACTATTGTGAATGATTCAATTGATGAGTTAGGAGCAAATAAAATGGTTTAATTTAAGTCAATAATTTTGCTTCGCTTCTTATGCTTCTTCTTAATATGTAATAATCTGAAATGTCTGTTGATCACAGAGAAACTGATTCAGATTATTGAGATCGATTTAAATGATAATGGCAAATAATAATGATAATAATCAACCTTTCAATAATATTGAAGAAAGGTGATGCTCTACAACAGATCAGCAGTAATGAGTAAATGAAAGAGAAGGAAAGAGAAGAAAAAATTGTAGGAGTTTACACTTAAACCTTTAAACTATGATAATAATAAGACAAGTTGGGAGGATGAAGAAGTAGGAAAGAAGAAGATTCAAGATTGAAAGGTTGCAAGATGAAGAGTTGTCTAACTTTTTCTGATCAACTTTTGATCATTCTCAATCCACTTTGGTCAGTAAAATCTAAGAAAAAAAGTTTCTGATCATTTCACAAGTAGCTATTTTTTGTTGAGAACCCTTTTTACTAAAAATTTTAAACGACATATAGGTGGAAATAAATTGCATGGAAATATGTTTAAATAATTGCTAATTAGGTAACGA
This sequence comes from Tetranychus urticae, assembly GCF_039701765.1. Classification (NCBI taxonomy): domain Eukaryota; kingdom Metazoa; phylum Arthropoda; class Arachnida; order Trombidiformes; family Tetranychidae; genus Tetranychus; species Tetranychus urticae. Next base: position 12,437,025 of record NC_142958.1, on the reverse strand, counting down.
TGGATGGAACAAAATTCATATCTATAATAATGAACAAGTGACATTTGAGCTATAATTAGTCAGTTCAAGAATGAAAAAGTTGTAGAGGTAAAAAATCAATTCATTATCTTTTTAAAGTACGAAAACTAATTATAGATGTTTATAGACCTTTGTTTATTATTTGAATTTAATTAATTTAAGAAAGAGTTTAATCTGAGAATAGACTATATTACATTTTAAATGATGCATGTTTTGTTTTATTAAATACATTAAAACCTGATTAGATTTTCTTTTTGCACTTAAATATTAAACGGTATTATAAATTGCAATAATAGTTTATTTAACTATTGTTTGGTCGCACTTATAACGTACATCTAAAAATCAAATCTGATGCAATATTGTTTAAGAAAAAATGGAAAAACGTCGAGCAATGCTGAATACAAGAACCTAATAGGACAGATTGAATTCGATTTTCATTAAAATAACAAAATTAGGAATCGCATTAGGTTCAATACAAAATAAAAACAAGAAAATGCACAAACTAGCTCTACCTGGTGAACATTAAAATGACTAATAACTTACTTTGTTCTATCCGTTTGTTTATAAACATCGAGATTAAAACATTTTATCAATCGAAGAAAACAAATTATTCAACGACAAATTCTGAAGTTCAAATTTTAATTCACAATTTGGAATATGCGTCATTCCACAGTTGATTTTGTACACTGTATTCAAACGAAAATGTAAAGGAAAATGAGAGAGCGATTCAATACAGATCAACAACAAATTTTTTCTGGTGACAGAAGATGGCGCCAAGAGACTCTTTTAATGATCTGTAACTATGAAAGTTTTTTTGATAGACTTTCGCTTGATTATTTCAGATTTGTTTGGTTAAAGTGAAATAAATTTTCACAATAGCATCATTAAATAAAAAATGATAGCATCATCAAAATCAATTAAAATAATAAGATTATATTTCTTTTAACTCAAGATAAGAAAGAGAAATGAAAGAGAAAAGTGTTAAAAATTTTGTAAAGAGCAAAAATAAAGTGTTTCTCGCGCCATCTTCTGAAACCAAAAAAAAATTATCAATCAAATTGTTTCAACTATCAAAGCAAAAAGGAAAATGAGCGGTTAATTATTTGAATAAAATGTCATGAGAAAAAAAGTAAATCTGTAATTTCCAGAGGAAGCCTCTATCGTTATTCTGCTGATTAATCATCTTTTAAAAACAAAGTTCAACAGATGAAATGAATCGCACAGCACAACAGAATCACTTCTAATCATTTATAATTTCATATCAAGTCAAACAAACAACGCCTATTGATTGCACACCTATTATACTTGCATAATATTTAGAAATAGTTGGCAATATTTCTTTATTTATCATATGATTGTAGCTAATCTTGACTTTTGATGTTTTATTATTATGATTTATTGTGATTAATATTATATTTGATATTTCAATTTTTGTTGTTCAAGTGCGATTTATGATGAAATGGATTACATCAGCAAGTAAATCGTCATATACGATTAGTGTATCAATAGGTTAACATGAAACAAAGTGATAAAAAAGTGGGAAATCCTAATGCCTCAGCCATTACATTTGTAAGATCTGCACTTAGCAATATTTTGCAAACGATGAGTGTTGACTTTTGATTCAATTTCATCCAACTTTTATTGAATAGATATGGATAAATAATAAAACGATGTAATCAACTTTTATTGAGGTGAATCAAGCTCAACTATCCAATAATGAGCAAACATTGACTACAATTTTCAAGCTAAATAGGAGCATGGAATATGACAATTGAATCGATCCTTGGATAAATCTATCAATCTGAATGTCAATTTCCCAATATCATGATTAAATGAGTTTAATGCACTGGATTTTTATCAATAATAAGTAACATTCAATCGTTAATACACACACTTTAATCAAAACCAGATTGCTTGAACCAGTCCATTTTAGGTTTACCAGATTTTCAACCGTTTTAACCGAAGTGACTGTTTTGTAAATATTGTTTACTTGCCATTAAACAACAATTAATCAGAGTCTATTTATTTTCATTAATCATTGTAATCATTATGTTTGAGGTTTAGGTTGAAGAGTTGAAATGTAAAGAGAAGTGAAAATGATCAGATTGAGAAATAATTAAGTATGATTACAATTTAGAGTAAAACAATACTTTACATTTCACTTTTGTTGCTCAAATTACAATTAAAATTGCTGTCGTCAATTGCACAGTCAATGGATTGCACTTTACTAACTAATTAACCATCATCAATCTTATGTTACCTTAATTTAGCATTTCCAATTTGTTCAGCTTTTATCGCCTTATTACAATCTCTACCTTCTGGTAAGTCAAACAGCTAATCAAGTCTACAATTTAAAAACAATTGAATGTGAATCTTGATCAGCCTAAACACAAACACACACACAACAATCACACTCAGACACGATAATTTAACAGCGATTAGTAGAAACTCATCGAATTGTTTCATCCATCAATTTCATCTCGTCTTGAGCCTCATAAATGTATTATTTACCTTGTTAACCTCCTAAGCCAACCGTTGCATTTATTCACAACAAGATAATCTTTTGTTCCCAATTAAATCTATTAATTAGCCAGACTTGATTATCGTCAATCCTCTCTCAATGTTCATTATTACAGACAATTATCATCATCATTGGACGTTAATTCTTTGTTACCCATTTCAATTGCTTCTATTAAATCATACAACAATCATTCTTCACAGTTGACTATTTAGTTTACATTTTATGTCTCATTTTAATCAAATGAAGTGCTTCCAGTTGTTAACATTTTGGTGAAATTATATCATTTCAATAGTAACTTTAAATAAAATCTGATATTTTCACAACATTTCATAATCCATAAGCTTTCTGTTGTATTCAATGATGATAGATAATCACACATTTTGAGATAACGAAACACTAATCATGAAATTTATTGTTGACATTAGCGATGAGTATTGTTTTTGCTACAATTGTATTTAGACTTCAACTATTGTTTTAGTGATCGCGTAAGTCAAATTGATAGACAGAATGCTCAGGTGTTTAATAATTACCAGAAGATCAATACTTACCAATCATCTGAACTGGTTAATGCATTGTTGCTTACCTTAATGATTGGTCCAAGGTTTTGGGATAATTTCATTTCAATTTAGTTTAAGTTGATTTTGTGTTTATTAATAGATTGATAAATATTTTAATTTATACAGATTAACAGGACAAATTAACCTCTTACATTAAATTTAGAACCATTATCATATTGTAACGATAATTCGGATAATTATCAGGAGATATTAGACAATAAAGACATAAGGATTGCTTCTGGCTTGAAATACATGTCATGTATTGGTTCCATCGAAGGCTCAAAAAGTAGATTTAATATTGAAATAACAGGTCACTTGCAGGACAATCGGCCATTGATTGGTACAATAGAGATTAAAATGACAAGGTTTAGTAATAAAACAATTTTGTTCCGATACATTTACTTATTAATTTATTTGCAAGTGCTTTTCATTGGCCTTACAAATAACGATTTTTACACCAACACTGCTTCTTTTTGTCCGTCAAACTGCTCGATATTGATAAAAGAGTTTGGACCAAATAAAAACTACAACATTAGTCTGGTTAAATTGATTTAAAAAGGTAGATCATTTCAGGTTGATTCATCTTTAGCGCAACTTGTATTTTAGTGCAATCTATAAATAGTGATGAGATCAGTTTTGCTTTTGGACATTCAAACAAAAAAAAACATTTCCATTAGGCAAATGAAATTATCAGGTTAAAAGCGGCTAAATTTTTGGACCATCTTAATCACTTTTAGGCTTGGATTCACTTTAAGTTGGTTGGTTGAGGTTTGGTCATTGGGTGAGTTCCCTGTCGGTTTGGCTTGAGCCGAGAAGAAAATTGAATTTAAAGATTCTTCTTCTGCTTTTTAAGGGTTCGGAGCAAAGATTCAATGTTTAAGCCCACATTTATTGGGCTGCTTTGTTTTGTCATCTTGTTGTTGCTTTAATGCAAGTTGATAAATATCACTAACTACGAAATATCAAGGATCAAGTGTACAATATTCAGAAAAGTAGAGACGATTCTCGTTATGGACTCTCATAGAGAGGGATAAATTTTACACTTTACAAGTATTAATCAAGGTGAGCTGTGCAGAAGAAAATGACTTTAATTAGTATGTTAATTGCTGATAAGAGGTCGTGATAACATGAATTGAGGAGTAACTTACTTTAGTTACTAGATTGTCGACCATTGAAGGCTGGACATGGTAGAATAGTTGAGGCTGAGTTGATAATACAAGTAAAATGTTGACCAAGTTTCACTTGTATCGCATTTTAAATCAGCTTTTATGTTACAGAGGACGAATTAAGAAAAAAAGTTAAATAACAAGTTTTGAGTTGGGATTATTAAAAAAAAATGAGCCTCTATTAAGACCAACAAGGAAATATTGTGACTGCGATGTGACCTGGATGAGTTCAAACTGGAGTTGAACCATTTAATAAGAATGCAGACGTCTGATATTAATTGAATTTAATTTGCTAATGATGATGTTGATGATAATGTTGTTGCTTGTTTGTTTATCAAGTTTAGCGGATAGCTTAAAAGATGTCGTTCTATCAAAGAAGAATCATCTTTCAGAATAAAAGGGATTGATATTGCTTCGGGAATTGCCAAAATTTCGGATTTGAAAACGATCGCCAATTTCTGAACAATAGAAAACAGAAAATTACGAATTAGAATTTATTCGAGACATTTATTTTTGGATTTTCGGAATTTGCCTCAATTCGTTCTTACAACATTCACCCCTTTCTATCTCGTTATAAAAATTGGATTGAGCTAATTTTGCTACAGTAAATTAACATTTATTTTGACAAAAATAGTAGTCTATTACAGCCTTATATACTTTTGAATTGGTCACTTTTTACAAATGAAAAAGTGTTAATCTTCGCCCAGGTTCAAGCTTATTCAAATTCAAGCTTTTTAGTCCATTGGTTTGCAAAACGAAAAATTTGTTTCACTATTGATAAAGTCTGAAAGTTGAAAACGTTTGAGACAGTTTAGACAGTTTTACTTGAAGCAAAGGTTCAGACATTAACTGCTATCGGGTATCTTGCGGAACTGAGGCTATGAACTTTTTCAATAGCGAAAGAAAATTTTTGTTTTGAAAACCAATGGACAAAAGTAAAAGGCTGAATATTGTCAATAGCAATACTATTTGAATCATCCTGCTAGGGCTAGAGCTCTGATATTAATAGATGCTCTGATGCATTGGTCAAAATCAGTGTGAATTTACTATAATGCTGATATTAAATCAAGGGGAAATTTATATAAATTTATTTGCAAAAGTTTTTCTTCGATAAACTTACCTACGCGATCGATCATCCTGATTTCTGGCGGTATGTCCATCGAATCGGCATTGTCGAGTTTCAGCATTCTTTTGTAACTATCATCTTGATATTTTTCCAAGAGATACTTTAAAACATGTAACTCTTGATTCATTTTGGCAATATGATGATGCAGTTTAGCGTTTTCAGTCTCGAGCTGACCCATCCGCTCGAGCGTTTGAACAAACTTTATCTTTGATTTTGACCGCGATTTTCTAACTGCAATATTATTCCTTTCCCTTCTCAATCGATATTCCTCACTTGTCTTATCGATTGTGATTTTACCTGACTGAGAACTGGATGAACTTCCATCTGGAGTTTTTGTATCGTGTTTATATTGGCTGTGTCGACTAAAATCATGATGATGCTCAACTGACGATTCATCAATCGTTCCTTTCTTATAGGCATTGGGAGAAGATCTGTCGCCGCTGCTTATAACAGATCGTCGTCTGGTTCCATTTTCATACAAATAGATGTCAGAAGGAGAATCTGATGATCGACCAAATTTATCTTGGGTTGAAGTTGATGTTGAAGGTGATGGTGACAGGGAAGAGGATGAAGATGATGCTGAATAAGAGAATGGTCGAGGTTGAGGGTCGACAGGAGAGCTTGCAGGAGATGGAACAATATATTGGTGATTGATATTAACATTGCAACGATTTTCACGTCGTTGTGAAGACGAATGTAAAAGTTTTCCGTACTGACTGGTAACACTTGATGGTGTTGGTATTGAGACGGTCGAACGCTTAGGTCGCCCTACAAATGAAAGATTGGGACAATTCTCACCCATGACAACATTACCGTTCGGATCATCGCTCTGGGGCGTACCTGGTGTACTGGAACTACCATCTGCCTGGTCCGATTCCGAGGAACCTGCGTTATTGGAACCAGAAGTTTTGGCGCCTTGCGCAGCGGATGATGAGCCAGAAGCAGTAGTAATAACTGTAGTATGGTTAGAAGCAGTTGAAGCAGTAGTTGTAACTGTTGTAGGTGTTGAACAAGTGGTACTATTATTAGCAGAAGCTGAACCATCGGAATTTTTCCTGGTGATAGCACGAATTTTCTTATTAATTGGTGCCATTATCCTCTGAAGAGATAGGAAACACAATAATCAAGTAACTGGAGATGTAATAAAGTGATGAAAATTTTATCAAATGAGATATCAGTTTCTTGTAACAATAAACAAGTTTACTTGGAGGCAAAACTAAAAGTTCAAGATTTACCCAAACTGTATAATGATGAATGAAGAAGCGTTATGAATGATTTAAAGGTGAGCAAAATGTTTATATGTTCAAATGGTTCAAAGCAATGGTTAGAGTCAGCAGTTTTCACTCAACAATGAAACAAATTTAAAGGCAAAGGTTTAGTCTGTTAGATGTAAGAAGGTGAAGAGGTAAAGATGACCAGAGATTGAAACAAATCCATGATGAACAATGGGAACAGTTTTCTTTTTGGTGGAAAAACAACTTTCACTGAAACATGTAATATTTGAAATGATGAAAAGCTTGGGAAGCAATCCGATGAGAGAAAGTAAAGAGACAAGCAAAAAGCAGTTACAAACTATGTAAAACAAGGTAAGATGAACTGTAATTTAAAAATGGTATTGCAAGAAGAGTAAGCGAGTAAAGGATGAGGCACAGATAAACTATCAATTAGGTTCAAGATTGATATTAAGACGAACCGATTGTTGACTGTGTGTATCACTGGGTTGAAATGGAAATGCAAAACACTCAAAAAAATGATAAATAAACCTTGGATCTTGGGTCAATTTTGAAATGAAAAAAAAACTAATCATGAACGCAAGAAAGTTAATGAATGACTATGTACAAATAATTCTATTGCCTTTCTTTCTTCCTTTCTTCTACCCAATCTTCCCCTCTCTAAAACTTGGTAATTCCCTCTCTTTTTTCCCCCCGGTTTCATCAGGATTTCACCCTGATCCTAAAAGTGAACGCCTTGTCCTCGTGTAGCATTTTATTAGTCAACTTTACTCTCTATTTCTCTTTCTTTACCATTTCCCTTTCTTTTCTTCCTTACTCTGAATCCCCTCTCTCTTCCCACCCTCACCTCCTCAACATTACACCTAAACTCCGCCTAGGTTACGTAAGGATGCGTGTATCGTGTTCATGCAACTTCAACTGATTCAAATAAAGATAGTAACATCAATGAAAATTTCAACCTCGAGTCACACTGGACTAGAAAAACAAATGCTCGAGGATAAAAATGAACCAATCCTGGTTGATATAAAATACAGTAAACAAAAGTGGAGAAGGAAAGAGAAACCAGAAATGTCTTCTTCTTCTTCGTCGTTTCTTCTAATCACCTGTTTACCCACGGTGAACAATTCATTTCCACTGATATAGATTTATTCACCAATTTCAATTGCTATTGAATTAAAAAAAAGTCCTATTGTCACTTTAAATTTGGTTACGTAAATGGGTAATGATTATCTGAAAAATGAACCCAATCGATCATCAAGTCTGACTACAATGTGCCAAATCTTGAAAAAGATTGACAAAACAAATGAGCAAATAATGTTTGCCTATTTTTATCCTTGATATCAAATGCTAAATTAACTGTACTTGCTGTGTGTTTTTTTTCCTGGCATCAAACTAAAGGGTGTTGCGTTTAATAAGGTGCAATTATCAGTTAGCCAAATGTAGATAAGAAGATGGACAAAGGTAAAGAGCAAGACATCTTACATTGTTAATCTTTTTATCTTCATTTTGGTAACTGATAATTGCACCTTATTAAACGCAACACCCTTTAGGTAAATAACAAAGGAATGAATAAGATAATTCTGGTGAATAAACTATAATCTAATACAAATGGTAAAGAAGATTAAACAGGCTTTTTTTTACACCAATAAAGTAACTTGCATTTACATAAAGGCTACTGTTCAAAGTGATAAATGATTTTTCAATTTTCACTTTACCTTACCTTGAATTAAAACAAAAATCAGTGTAAAGCCTTTAAATGTTCCAGTAGGCAATTTTACCTGTAATTATCACATTAGTCAAAGTATGATTAACAGTTATAGAGTTGCGAAATATTGCGTTACGTCAGTGTAAAAAAGACAGACTCAAAACCTTTATTTTGTAAGGATTGTTTACAGAAGCAGCTGAGGTTAGGCCCCACCAGCGATGAAAACCAAAACATTTTACCTAAATAGTTTGAGATTCAAACAATAGATGGCAAAAGTGAAATGGCTTTACTCTATTTTTTTGGTTAAACCTTAATGAATATTTCCATATGTTTTGGGTTTCAACTTTGATAAATTCTGGTTATTCATGGATATTTATGGTCATTTCGAGCGATTTATGCCATCAAATCGTGAAGCCAATTAAATTTGGCCTTGTATCGTCGGAAATGGTAAGTAAATGTAATGCATTTATGAATTTAACAATTTAATGATTCACTTTTTATTCTCATAGGATCCTTAATGTAACTCAATGGAAACCATTTCAAGAAAAAATGTCAACAATGATATTGAATATTAATGAATGAGGAAAAACTGAAACAAAAATGATTCAATTTTGTCTAGACGAATGGACTTGTTTATCTCAGTTCTAAGGATTAAGTTTCTCTTTCTCATAATATCTATTCGCCATGGCATGAAGACAGGAACCAATCGATTGGAAATATCCATTTCAAAGCCCAGTTGCTGTTGTTGTTCAGCTTGAAGGCGAAAAGTTCAAGTTCAAGGTTGGCATTTATTGTTCAACTTTGGTTATTCAAGATCGCTCGATAACTTATATTTTATTGTCAACAATATCATTCTTTATTATTTTGCTTTAGTAGGTTTGAATAAGCCTAAACATAATGACTCTAGTTTACACATCTGTAGTTGTGTAGATTGTATAAGTCAAACAAACGGAATTGGTGAAACTGTTGAAGGTTGAATCGATGAGAAGTGTGAAAATCACGAGCAATATTGAATCATTTGACCCACTTTGAGTTTACCAGGTTATAAATATAACACTTTAGAGTAAGGAAATGAACCAGAAACCAGTCAATGATCATGATTACCTGGGGAAGGACAAGAATCAAACAGTAAATATGACACTTTATATAACGCCAAGCATGGTGAAATTGGCTTCATTCAAATTGGTTAAGATGTTTAAAAATGTTTAAATTTAAACAGATGATCACAAATAAAATTGAAAAGGTGATTATTTTCATAGAAAATTGATTGTTGACTCAGTCAACAATTGACTACTTATTTTCCGGGTTATCTTCACATCCAGTCTCATCGTGATCAGTCTTTATCCTTGTTTTCACCATCATCCTCACCATCTTCATCAAAACCAAAATGCAATGTTCAACTTGAATTCATAAACATAATTACACTCTAATTGCGCTTCGTGATGTGATTAAAGTCAATCTATTTTAACCAATCATAAAGTGAATAAATAAACTGGTAAACAATGTTCAACACTTTTAATACATGATCACCAAGGGGGTTCTATCCCTGGTTGCCGATAACACCTAGAGGTGAAAGTCGAAGGAATCGGGTATGAAATGAGTGCAACTAACTGCATTCAGTGAAAGCACAACCTGACCCAAGCTAACCAAACATAACCCAACATAAGCAAGCTTAAACCTAAACCTAGATCAAATGATATTTACTGAACAACAGACAGTATTAAACAGAATTGAAAAGAACTGAAAGAATTTAATTTTTCAAAATTTCATCACAATCTAATCAACAAAATCATCGCTTTCCAGCTTTTGGCACTTGATTGGGTTTTGTTGACTCGAAAGCTTGAAATATTGGTGAAACAGGAATAAACATGAGATAATGAAATCATTACTTCTTCATCACTTAGATGGTGAAAGCAAGAAACAAAAGCTTGTGAATTTTTCTGTCTTAACCCTTTTGTTTCAAGGTTTTGTATCAGAAACAATTGTTTAAAAACAAAGTCACTGGTTGAGACAAGTCTTGAAATGAAGCACAAGAAATATCAACCAAATATTTGAGTCTCATTGTCTAATTTTAAAATTAATGACTTTGAATGGATCATTTTTCCCTCTTCAACGTAAAGAACAAAAATTAACTCGGAATTCAGGGCGTAAGGGGTTAACTGGTCCGTGGAGCTAAAGGCAAGGCATTACACAATTCCGAATGAAAGTTTACTCAAAAATACTTCGCCCTCTATATGAGTTGAAATATCTAATTTTTTTAATGAATTCCTACGCAAACTTATTTTCTTGGATCTTTCAACTATAGATCAACCTTTTCAGTTCATAGTTTTTTTAAAAGATTTAATAAATCATAACATTATAATGATTAAAAATTAACACTAATTTCTTGTGGATATCAGCTCAGTGTTCAGGGTGTAGGAGGTTAACTGGTCCGTAAACATCAGTGTTGACATATCACGAAAAGGCAAAAATATCAAATGAATTTGGTTCCATTTTCCTTGCTTTCCTTTTCTGGTTGAATTTATTGTTTGAAGGTTCACAACTATTATATAATCTGAAAGTTGTTTGGTCAAGGAAACATGAGAATGGACACTTTTGACCTTTTCAATGATCGATCAATATCCATATTCACTTGGAAATTCATTGACAGAAATTTGCTTTTCTCTTTTCATTTTGACATTCTCTTGTTACTCTATTCTCTTCTCCAAATTTCAATGTTCAGTTCAAGGAATCTCGATGCTTAATTTTTGGGTAAATAACAAGTTTGCATGGAATCAACTGTCTGAAAGCATCATGCCAGCCTGAAAAGAGATGAAAAAATAAATTAAATTTTTGAAATTAACATGCAAATTAACATTAGGAAAAATCTGGTTGAAAAGATTCGGAGCCATTTTGGTTAATCTTTTTGAGATCTTCTTTAACCAAGAAATTTGATCAGAAATTCATCAGTCTCTATCAAATTTCACTTTTAATAATGAATTTCAGGCCAATCCCACTCTGAGCCAACAGAAAACATTTAACTTGAAAGACTCAGAATGTACTTGTAGATTAGCTAATTATTTATCTATCAAGTCATAAATAGTTAATCAGTATTAAAATATTACAGAAGACATAAAATGTCGCTTTAATGTTTCACCTTTTTTGGTCTACAAGTTATTAATTTTTATGTCAAAATTTGACAATTTCTAGTTTCTTGCTCTTCATTTCATGTTTAAATCAAAGCATTTTTTCAAAAATCAAGATTTATTATTTCAAAGGAACTCTAAATTTTCAATGACAAATTGCTTAGTCTGAGCCTGAACTGTAATATCTGATGCTAATGGCAACAAGAACTGCCAAACATCCTAATTGCTTGAAACTCTGTTCAATTGGAATGGTTAAATGCTATTCATTTTTCAGATTAAATCTGACTAGACGTTATTCAGTAAATGTTTCAATTTCAGTAGCAATTGAAGATTGCATTTGTGCAGAATTAGGATTAAGTTTTCTTTGAAAACTGTTATTCGAAAAGTTTAAATCAATATTTGTGTTTCTCTTGCGACTTAATATTAAGATTAACTATAAACACAAATGGATTGAAAGGCTGTTTTGAGCAACAAATTGAATACACCTTCAAATCAAGGTTTACCTTTATATCACATTTTAAGCTTATGGTATATAACATGAAGAGTTTTGTATTTATTTATTCAATGTATCAATATTAATATGATTATCATTTGATTAGTTGTTGCTACTCAATTATGTTATTCATAATTGTCTGGTAATTTATGATTAAATGCTTGCCAGCTAAAGCCTCGAGTCTAGAGCATGAACATTCTCAATGATCTTTAAACCACTTTTTTTTATAGAAATGACTTTGTTTTTGAATTGTGCTTTAATACCAGGAAGCAAATACTCTCAGCTCCGCCTCGTCTTAACCATGAATATCTCCGACTCTAATGAATCATTGCTAATGATCTAACATATACTGATAAGTTATCAAAATGATAACATGATGAAAGTGTTGATAAATTGTAAACAAAACAAAGTCTCAAATAAAGGGTTGACTTAAAGTTCCTGCGTTTTCTGCTGAAAGAATTAGCGCCGATTTTTCTCAAGCTCTGAACTTGAACCGTATTCAATTTAAAAAATGTTTTTAATCATCAGTGATCGATAGTTTTAAAATTAGCTGACATTAGATTGTCAACTTTCCAGACGGCAAATTAGTTTCAGACGAAAGGGGTTTGAATGGAAAACCTTGATTAAATTGTTGATTAAAATGAAAATTTTGATAATCTTTTACTTACCGTTTTAACACGCATTGTGGGACTGGGCTTATAAATAGTTACATTTAAAGCTACTGAAGCAGTGCGAAAAAAAGATTTTTGTTTTTATTAAAAATTACATCAACACTCGATTATAAAACAATTTTTCAAAATTGTTTGTTGTGCTGTCGGCAATCATAAAATATGAACAAAGTTTCAGTTTTTTATTTTCTTAAATTATATTTGAATCGAGAGGCAAAAACGTTTAATTGGCATTATTAAAAACAGTTAAATTATAATTAAAAATTCGGTGTGAAAAATTTTATGATAATTTAGGGTTGAATTTTTGGAAATTCCCTTATAACCAAATCGATACATTAAATCCAGTTTATGATTCACCTGACACCTCCATTGTCACTTTGTGCCTTTAAGAATGGCCTTTCCTCTTGTTTTTAGGCTAAATTTGATATTGATTCTGGTTATTCCCAAAATGATGTGCCATTAAATCTTGAATTATGAAAATTTGGACTTACATTGTAATGCTTCGCTTAAAATGAGTGAGTAAATCTGATGCATTGAGAAATGGGATTTTAAAATGTATTTTTAGTTGTTCAAGGAAACTCTGTTGGTCGGTGAAACTCGATGAAAGTCGCTTCAAGAAAATAAGTCAACAATACAATGTAATACTGGATATTGGTAAATAGAGAAAAACTGCCAAAAAAAGGCTTAAATGTTGTCTAGACGAATGGATTTATCTCAACGAACCAGGAAAAACTGATTAAGTTTCTTTTTCTAATAATATCCATTGGCCAACACATGAAGAGAACTACGATTGGAACAAATCTTTTAATTCGTCTGTTGAATATACAGTATTAATATGTTTTCATAAATTGATTAACCAAACCAGAAAACAATTTTCTTTTCTTCATTAATCTTCCATTCTCATCGTGATCATCTTTTTATACTTGTTTTCATTCTCGTTATTCCCATCAAAACCTAATGATCAACTCGTAATCATAATCAAACCTAATTACATTTAAATTACAATTCGTGATGCCATTAAAGTAAATCTATTTGAAGAAGACGATATCAATGAATAAACTGATACACAATGTCCAACACTTAGCACAGTTTCACAAAAGGTTAACCCAAAAGAAGCGAATCCGGAAGAATTGAAAGATCATTTAATTCTGTACAGTTGATTGATGCTGTATGGGTCAAAGGCTAGTCAGACCTTGAATGGTTACCCATTCTCATCGTTACGCAAGCTGACCATTAAACGTATCAACATTAACCTTGTAACTGTTAACTGGCTTTAATTATCTCGTCTTTCATTAAACTGAAAGCTGACATAAAGAAGGTGAAACATTTCCATTGTTGGTACTATTTACACCTTTACCGATCAAAGGCATAACATTACAATAGACAAGTTTTAAAAATTTAAAGATGAATCCATTTTTTTCATCGTCAATACAAATTAACAAAGCCATTCATGAGATATTGATGGAACGGGCAATCAGGTTAACATGAAAGGAACAATTGAAGCTAATTGTTCATCTTTTTTTCCGACCACTTTCATCAATAGGCTATCAATGAAAAATATAAATCCATTTTTTATCACTTCTATTGTTGATGTCTCTTTCAATTTTAACAGTTTATGGTTCAATTTTTGATACATCATAATCAACAATCAATCAATCGTTATAAATAATTGCTGTATCAATTGGACAAAATTATTCATTTTACATGATAAAATTAACTTTGAGTAACATTAACATTTCAATGCGAAAATAGAATGACATTGTAATTGATTTAACATGTAAATTTTGAAAGCACATGAGAAAGATTGATATGTGAGAAAAAACAAGTTTCTTTTGAAAATACAATAGTTTACAATAAATTTAGTTTCTTTGTATAAATATGTTTAAATATTGTTACAGTTTTGTGTCCATTTCAACTGGAAATGTTAAATCAAAAATAAATATCGATTTGTTTTACAGCAATTCATAAGTATTTATATCAATGATGAGATGGATAAATAAGCATCAACACTGGCTTTATATTACAACTCTTTTAAAATTAACAATAACAGGCAACAGTTTTCAACAATCTATTTTGACATAAAGATTTAAGAGTCCATTCATGTTGAGATAATGATGGCGTGAGTATCAAGTTTTACCAGAATAGTAGAGTGAAGATGTAAAGACAGCTTAATTCACCGGCTAAAATTAATCACATTCAGATAATGAAACCATTACTTTTCCATTATTTAGTTGGTGAAAACGAGCAAACAAAAGCTTGTGAATTTGTTTTGTCTTTTGCCTTTTGTTTCAAGGTTTTGAATCAGAAACAATTGTTTAAAAACAATGTCACTGGTTGAAACAAGTCTTGAAATGGAGCACAAGAAATATCAACCAAATATTTGATTCACAATAGAGACCATTTCTTAATGTGATTTAATCTCATTGAGAAGCTGTCGTCTAGTCTGTAAATTAATGACTTTGAATGAACTTTTTTTCCCTCTTCAACGTAAATAGCAAAAATTAGCCCAAAATTCAGGGTGTAAGAGGTTAACTGGTCCGTGGAGATACATCAGTGTTAACATATCACGAAAAGGCAAAAAATATCATTTGTTGGAATTTTATTTGTGTCCATTTTTCTTTCCATCCCTTTCTGAATCTATTGTAGGAATGTTCACAACTATAATCGGAAAGTTGTTTGGTCAAGGAAACATGTATGAGAATAAGAGACTTTTGACCTTTTTGAATGGTCGATCAATATTCATATTCACATGGTAATTCATTGACAGGAATCTGAGGTTTTCTTTTCATTGTGACATTCTCTTGTAACTTTGTTATCTTCTGGAGTTTTCAATGCTGTTTAATGCATTTTCAATGTAACAAGCTTGAGATTTTCCCTTGGAATGGCCACTCAATGGATTGATGTTTAACAATTTAAGAGAGCAAATATTTACTTGTCTTTTCCCACAGTCTAATCATGAAAGGTTCCCAATCAGGTACATCACCAATATCACCAATAATGTATGGTGAAGGTCGTTTCTCTGAAGATGACTTTAACCATTTTCTCAAATCATTTGGATCATAAGTAAATTTAAAGTTAATTGGTTGGTGGCGAATGGGCAAGTGCGCAAGTAAAATTCCAGTTATGAATAAATCATCAATCCAAATGAAGGGTTTAACGGAAGTTGCAATATTATAAACATCTTGGATAACATCAGGTGTTACAAAATAACCAATGCCAGAGCAATAAGCAGGTAAAACATCATACGGATATTCATTATGAGATAACCTCCATTTGCCTTTTCGTTTAACTGAAATACCAGCAGGAAACAGGGAGCAGCTAATTATGCCTGTTGGTGGTTGACCATTGGACGAGTGGAAGGTTGATTTGAGGAAGCCAACAACACGAAAAATATCAACATAAGCATCATCATCAATCTTCATGACGAATTTGGCGCCACGGCAAAAGGTTAAAACCCATTTGTAGCCCATCAAGTGTTTGTACGTTAAATTAGCATAGGTGTCTGCAAAGTTGCCTTGAACCAGGTCACCAAATTGACTCGATTCAGAATCAATTGAGGACTGTAAAGACGATGAATTAGTTAAACCAAGAAGAAAGATAACCTTTATTCCAAGAAGATGTTGAACATGACGAGAAGCCCAAGTTGATCGGATAATGCGTCTTTTATCAAAATTTAATGGAGCAGAATGAACAAACGCTAATAGGTTAATTTCATTTGATGATGAATCTGGTGTTGATAAGTTGCTTGATGGTGAACATTTGAGGGGACAATTTTTGATAAAAGTAAAATCATCCATATCCAGTAACCTGGAAAGATTATTTCTGTCTGGATCATCTTCATCAACTTTATAAGCAGCTCGTGGAAAGATTTTTTTCACTTTGAAAGGTTTAATTTTCTTTTTTCTTTCACTTAATCCAGTTGAGTTATTTGAGAGAAAAGTTTCTTCATAATCAAAATTGGACGTCTTCTCGAGAGTCACTTTACTATAAAGATACACAAATGATAAACTAATTGTTGCCACCATCAAAGGATAGAATCGTCGAACCCAGCGGTTCATTATGGGTCTCGACGGTTACAGTTGCCGAAGTTTATCACAGTAAAACATTCGAGTGAACCAAGCGATTGGAAATTCCATAAAAATAGAATCATTCTGGATCAGGTTAAGTTGAGGGAGAAATTGTAGTGGAAGAGTAACATTGGGTCAAAAGTGTAAAACCTAAAGAAGATCCAGGTTTACTTTTTGAAAGTTTACACAATTGAACACTGCCATGAGTACCATTTAACCACATAGTTATAGATGAATTCTCATGACCATCATCAGGTTCAAATTTAATTGTTACTCATGATAACATGAAGAATGAAATGTTCACAAAAATTAGATGGAATAACGGTTTACTCCGGAAGAATCATCATCATACTAAATGATCACGAGGACCGTACCAAGTTACCAAAATGATAAGAGAACCCGTTTTTTTCTGGAAAAGATGAAAAGAGAGAAAAGTTAGACTGAGAAATGTAAGAGAGGGAGGCTGAGGGAAGATGAAAAATCAAGGTGATGATCAAGTTGAAACAGTAATGAGAATTGAGCGTGCTGACCACTGAATCTTGAGGTAGCTCAGTTACCACGGAGGGAGAAAAGCGAGAGACAAGTAGAAACTACACTTTTTTTTCTGTACCATCTTCATTATCATCATCATGATCGGAATAACAATTACATAAAAGTGAATCAAGGCTTTTTTTAACTGTTGCAACTTAAGAAGAGTAAAGTGAATGAAAAAAAGTAAGGAAGTAGATGAATATGATTAAAATTATTCTACAATCAGAAATTTTAGCGCTAATATTGTAATAATATTGAGGAAATTTGGTTAGATTTCAATTTGTTTCTTTGAAAATGGTTGAAATTGGTAAAAGAGTATAAGGTAATGGATTTCTCGGGTTACTTATAATTGAGATAATTACCATTTCATATGACTGACCTCTAAATACACAAATGATTATCATAATGGTGAAACTAAATAATTGGACTAGCTCTACTTTTAACATCTGACATTTTCAAAATTGATATGACAACGATCACATGTCGATAAACTCGAGTAATGGAAATTTTTTGACAATTTTTCTCGAGAAAAATTCCCTTCTGGTAGCTTACCTTGAAAGATTACAGATGGCAGATGACGGGAAATGATTGAAGTGATGAAACAATGATTTTATCAACTGCTGATCCAATGAATTGAAATGATTTTGAAATGTATGACATAAGGTTTATTACATAATCCAGTGTATAAATAGAGCGAGTTAACAGGTTGACGTTGAACACACTGTGTAAAAATGCAAAAGTTGAATGAGACACTGTTAGACAATTTTGTCAGTTTTGAATGCAAACAATGGTTAAATATTAATTAAGACTAACACTTGTGGTGTCTTGCTGATCCCTAATGGTTAAGAAGGATCGTCATCTTTAAATAGAGCTCATCTCACCGATAAAAACAGATACTGAAGTTTTCATTTCTTAAAACACTCAAATCAAGTTTGACTGAAGCAAGGAGTGACTATGAAGCCAGGCGGGAAAGGTGGCAACAAACAACGCCATCTATAACAGATAAAGATTATAACGAATGAGATTTACAACTAAAATAAAGGTTTTTTTAAGTTTGATCATTTTGAAGTAAATCATGTTCAATATTTTTGTTTGTCCCAATTAAATCAATTTGAAAATAATTTTCTCTCGATAACAATCTTTACATGATAAATTGATTGTAAGAGAAGGTAAGAAATAGAAATTTAAATTATCTGTTTCATTGTAAAAATTGTTGTTACAATAAGAAAAAGAAAAGATGAATTAATGTTTGAAGCAAATAAATTACAACCTTTGCAATACTAATCTATGGGAAAAAATCGTTACTTTTCTCACGAAATATTTAACAATTTAAATTATTGATTATCATATTTAAAAGTTCAATTCACCTTTTGTTACCAAAAACTGTTTTAAGCAGACAATTTAAGCCAAAAAGGTAAAGAAACAAGGTAAACAGAAATGATAATGAAGTTGAATACAGAGAATTGTTATCAATCAAAAACAAAAACATTTTCAGTCTTTTGTCTAATTCACAACCAACTGGAACCTGGTGTAAACACTTAACAGCAATTAAATTAATATTTTTGTCAAGTCATGAGAATACGAAAGTACAAAAAGATGTACAAAATGTTGTTGATTATCTTGGTAATTATGTGAAGTAAACCAGTTTTATTTAAACGAGAATCACAATGAAATAAGCTGAAAATGATATCTTGAACCAGCTATAGATGTGATTGAAACGGTTATTAAAACAATCAGGTTTTGGCAAAAGTACCAAGTTAACAAGTTAAAGGTAAAATCAGTGAAAACAAATGCAATCAATAAATTGTGAAATGAGCAAACAAGTGAAAAATAACCATCAAAATCAATGCCACTTTCAAATCACTTGAAAATACATTGATAAACGGCAAGTTAGGCAAGTATTTGAACAGAGCAAGTTGCAAGTCAAGTTGTAAAAACATGCATTAGATGAACGTTTAAACGGCCAACAAATTGGCCATTTAATGAGTAAATATTGTGAATAAATCAATGAATAAACACAATGTTATGAAAACATTTTACATTATTACGAGAAAAGATTCAAGAATCTTTTTCTCATTCAATTTTATATTGCAATTGAGTCAATTGATGAGTACATTGTTTGCTAATTTTGAAGACTATTAGTTTTACATATTAATACACTGAGTTATCGTTGGATTGTATTTTAAAGGCGATTGATTAAAATTAAAAGCTAAATGCTATTATTTATGACCAATTGATTAAGTTTGTGAAAAACCAACAAACGTCTATAAAATCATGTTGAGTTTCTTTGTATTTTAAGACAATTGGGTTCAGGTTGGAAGGTTAACCAGATTGTTATTGATTAGTTAACCTTTTCAATAAAAGACTCAATAAATATGATAACAATTGAATGAATTGCTAGAGGAAAATGAGAGAAAAAACAAGTTTAATTAAATGTGTGTGAAAATTGTGAAATGAACAATTAATTAAAAGGAAAAATTGAATCGTTCATTTCACAAATTCATATAATTTGGGAAACAATGAGTTGATCATTGGATCATTAATCATTAAACTGGAAACAATCAATTGTATCATGGTTCATCTTTACCATTCTGGCATCAATTAGGAAAAAAATCAAAGGTAAAAACAAAAGGTAAAAATGGTTTTTACTTTCAGTTGGTCTTTGTGAAGTCAATCTAAATGTTTGACTAAAATTTTCTTATTTCGGGTCATTTCAGGTCATTTCACATAAATTACTGAGGTTCAGTTGGGGCTCTTTGAGGCTCTATTCAAGGCTCTGAGCCTCTAGTCGAAACAGTAAAAGTAAAGTTGATTAGAAGCGCAATTTGATTGTTTCAATGATGGGTTGTTGACTTTGCTTTTACTGTCAACTTTGACTTCTCGTTGGTCCATCATTTTTTGCTCATCAAATCACTTCCTAATCATTTGTTGACAATCAGTGTTTCTCCATGTTTTTGCTCAAACATTCTGTTACTTGGTGTAATCACGCTCATTTCTCATCACCAGAAGTTCAGTTTATCCTATGTTTACCTTTTGTCACAATTCATTGGTTTCTTTGATTAACTTTTTTTTCCTTCATTTGTCATCACTTGGCAACAGATTGTATTCGTGTTTCTTTTTTGTCCATCAACTTGTACTCACTGAGCGTCAAACAGTTATGATTCGCATGATTGCCCGTTAACTGGACAAATGATTGCCGATAGAAACAGATCTTTGACATTAGGAAAACAACGGTTCAACGAATGTCTACTTGTAATCACTTTGTATCTTTAACCATTCCTTTGATCATCTTGCATCAACTTTCACCAATCAACCAAATCAACTCTCAACTCTGAGAGGGAAAATTTAAAAACTTTATTTTGCGTCAGATTAAAAGGAAACTCAACAGCTTATCATACAGCTTGAACAAATCAAGCTAATCATATTCATAATCGAGATCAGGTTAATAACTCTGAGTTTTACTGTTGATTTGCTTGAATTATGCCTTTAAATATCAGTTATACTATTAAGAAATCTGTTAGCTCACCAGTTGCAACCTTTTTTTCCCTGAAATAATATTTATGCATTAGATAGCGGAGAAAAGTTCATTTTTATTGCATTTAATTTCTCTATGGGCCATTAAATTTCCATCTTTTTTTTTACAATCATCACCGTTCTCATCATTACCACCATCTCAATTGACTTAAAACCCTTTAACAATTCTGTAAGTAAATAAAGGTTGATGACATGAGGAAGGTAATTCAACAGAATCCTCTTCTAAGAAGTTAATCTTCATTTTAATGTCTTCATAAGTAAGACAAACTCAAAATTCAAATCTTTTTTTTCCAGGAAAAGCTTGCAATCAAAATCAATTTTTTGGCTTAAAATCAGTTTTCAATTAAATTTCTAAAAAGGCCAAATAACCAGTTGACTAAGATAACCATTTGCCAACAGTTGAGCTTGAAAAAGGTTGGTGAAATGAACAAGTTTGTCAGAAAATTTTCATCTTTTCTGCTTTTCCCTGAGCAAGTAGGAAATGATTGGCACTGGCGATTCCCAGTAAGACATATGCTAACAGTTTATTGAAATTAACCTGAAACAATTGCCTTAAATAGACGAATCGCTTCCGACAAGAAAAATCAACAATTTGGAGAATCAAAAGCTAATTGAAAACGTGAATGAATTCAAATAAATTGTTGAAGTTAATAGTAATTTGAATTAGATTTTGTTGATGAATAGACGAAAGTAATGATGCTATTAATAAAATTGTTGTCATGAATGCATAACTTGTCTGAATTTTCTCGGCAAAATTTCAAGTTCTAAAAATAAACTGATTTATTTTGATAATTTACCGAGTCTTTTATATTTTTTTGTTCAAATGATGATGATGCTGATGATAGGAATAATAGTGAAAGGTGAGATGTCGTGAGTTAATTTCAGAGAGAATGAAGTGATTAACAATTCAATCATATTTGAGAGGTTCATCAGTCATGATAAAGTGAAAAGATGAAGATGAAAGATTTAGATTTAGAGTGAGTCTAGAAAAGTTTCCTCATGATGATGATGTAGGGTGCGATGAACAATGTCAGGGTCAACATTGAAAAAGTAAATGAGTTTCATAAGTTAATGATTATTACTACCATTTCAAGTTTTCACTTTAATAGTGATTGCTATTTAATAATAAGCTTAGGATTTGTAATGAAATACATCCTATTACAAAAATTATCTCCGCATTACCAAGTGTCAATTCAATTTGTTCAGAAATGAAGTGAATTGGAAGGCAAAGAAGTTTCAAGAAAAATCTTTGGTTTACAAGAACTGAATGTGAATCAAGTTCACCTGAATTTTATGATGGCAATTAATTGAGTGATGAAATTGCTCGATGAAAGTATTACGTTGACATTGTAATTGCATATCATTGATCGCTTATAAAATTGAAAGCACAACTTGAAACTTCAACTGTTGACTGTTGATTCAATTGCCTTTCATTCCTCAAATATCAATGATTTTAAATACAGAAAATAACAAAAGAGATAAAATTTCAAATGAAAATGCTTCGAGCTGAATAGTTCAGAGAAATATCATCAATTGAATCATTGAATCTCTTTGAAATGATTTATAAGTATAATAATAGCAAAGTAGAGGAAACAAAATTGAAAAGGTAAGGTTAGCACATTGAGTAATGTTGCGATGCTATATCATTGTAATGGTTGGAACCTTGAAAAAGAGTGAAAAATAAGGTAAAATAAGGTAAAATAAGAAACACAATTTAAATGATAATATGTTAATGGGCGAAATGATTAATATTTTGGAGAGAAAAGAAGTGAAAAAATCTATTTTTATTGTAAATGAATAAGATTTTTAAAGGAATAATTATTCAGTTTTACTTGAAAGTTTCATGATAAATGTTTTTAAACGAACAGATTGAAAGGTGGAAATAAGGAAAATTAATAATACATTCTAGATTACAGATTCATATATTTCAATTGTATTTCAATACAATTGAAATTGAATCTTGAGATGGTCAATGGATCAAAAATGGAAGTCAAAATGGGATTCAATTTTTACTGAACATGAAGCTAAAGTAACTTAAGATTGGCGACTAAAATTGAATGGAAAGGTAATCTTGAAATGAGTTGAATAACAAGTGCTACAGTCTTTTTGCTAAGTGGTATAGATATCAAGATAATGGTCAATTAACATAGAGAAAGGTTAAACATTAATATTTAAAAGGTGAGCAACGTTCAAATAATGAGAAGTTGATTGTGGAGAGTTAAAGAAATGTTTAAATGTGATCATGATAATGATGATTGAAGGAGAAAAGGCCAAAAAAAATGAAGAAGCTACAGTTGAGGCCAAGATGGTAGAGAAGATGAGAATGATAAAGGGAAAAGTTGCTTTTGCAAACTCTGAAAAAAAACAAGATATGCTGGTCTAATTGCAATAAACATGGAGATTTTTTTCTGTTTGACAAGCATGAAAATTTTATACCTATTGAGATTCATTAATGGTGCGGGCTGAAAATGCAACGAAGCGAATCGAAAATGGGAGAAGATAGCAAAAAGGTTGAAATCCTCTTAATTAGCATCTAACATGTCAATTAAATCGTCTCATCACGTTTACATATACATGGAAGACTCAAGACGAGATAAAAGCCTAGATTATGCAAAAACAGGTAAAAAGGCGAAGAAAAAGTTTACCAAATATTAGAATTTCACTTTTTTATTTTCTTCAAACGCTTTTTTCATCTTTTTTTTTGCTATCTATTGGTATGTTTCAAGATGATGAATAGAGTTAATTGAAGCTAAAAAAGATTAATTGTATTTATATTAACATTAGCATGTAATTTGCATCATCATTAGCAATTTGACAGTTTACTTAGTTCTAGTGTTGACAATGAGTTTACTTTAATCAACATTAATGGCAAGAGTTGGCTTACCTTGCGGTTTGTCGCTTAAGCTTGGTGTTGTTGGTATTACCAAATTACTCGTCGATCTTTACACGAGTAATGTACAAGATCTCCATTAGGATAACGTAGGAAGGCACTGGAATGAAAAGAGGAGTTTCCATTAATAGAAGTGTTTATTAAGTAATTAAGAGAAAGATAATGACGTTTATTGTTCATTAAATATTCATTTTTTTGTATAATGACTCAATCAACAAGTAATGAAAGTAAAGACAAACCTGGTTCCAATGCGTTTTTGACACTCTTTACAACGATCTGAATCTTCGACTATAATTTTGTACTCTTGGTGAAGCTTGAGGCGAGCTTGTTGGACGGCCAAGTGTTGAGTCAACAGTAAATTTCGATACATAAGGCCATCATGACGTTCTTTGATTAGGTTTATAGTAGCAGTTTCCAGGAAGGTTCGGATCGATGAGATATAAATGGTTGAAGGTAAAATGTCTAAAGCACGAATTGGATCAATTTTGATTGCGTGAGCTTTCAATAGGCGCAAGGCTTCATTCAAATTTTGTTGATAAATGTCAGCCGTCATTTCATAGTGCCAGGCAACGGCTGAGTTAATTGAATTTGCTTCGGACGGTTGAGTAACATATAACTTCAATAGAATCAGGAAAACCTAAGAAAGATATAAAAATGAAAAGAATCTTTTATTAATGGAAATGAAAAATTCAAAAATTTATGTTGATTGTTAATTATTCAATAGTCTATTTTTGCATTTTTGTGCATTTGTTAACTTGTCCATGAAAAAAGTAGATTCAATTGAATCTTAAATAGTAAATTTTTCAATTTAATTTGCATTGTGATTAATCTTCAACTTTGACAGTTTTATTTTGTTTCACTTTACCATGTCAGTGGATAAGTTTACCTTTAGCTGTATATTGCTTTTATTTTGCCTTTCATTTCATTTCAACTGACATTTCAGGGATAATATTATTTTATATCAAAATGTGGTTCCTGTCAATCTTGAAATGTTTGAAAACCTGACTTTTTCTCGTATATTTTCAATATTATCTTGAGTCGGAAGATTTGGATATTTTCCTCTATATCTTGGTAAAGATGGTAAGTAATCAAACTTACAAAGGTAATCTGAATAATAAAATGATTGGTTACTAACCAGTTGCTGGATTTTTCAATGTACAATAAAAACGAAAAGGTTTACTACAAGAGAAACTATTTATACTTTAATTATCATGGAACATGATTAATTAAATAGCTCTCATACTCTAATGATGCTTCGATTTATGATCGTTTGATTGAAGTTGCTAGGAAAGGAGTGATGATTGGAAATTAGCTTTGAATGTAGCTAGGATTGAAGTAGCAACAAGATAATTTGATTTATTTAAAGAAGCAAATATTATGATCAAAGTACCCTTAATCAAAACTGCTCCCAATAATAAATTGTTGGATGTAGGGAGAGAGAGAGAGATATTTTCAACGTAGGCTGAGGTTAATGAGTTGATTTGATAGAGGTTGAAATATTGGAATAAAGAGGTTTGAATGAAATTTAAAAATTGATCTTCCAATACTTACATCTTTATTATTGGGATTGTCTTTGTTGTAAGTTTTAATGCAATATTGTTCAGCCTTTTCGTAGTCATGAAGGTATTGAGCGTAAATTGCCAAAGCGTCTTTATGATTACCCATTTTACCCGAAACTATTGCTCTTTCTTCCCAAAGTTCATCGTTAAGCAAAAAAATGGACAAGGTTTCAGTGGAATAATTGTTTGATGTTTCCAAAAAGGTTAACAATTTTCTCCTAGTATCTCCAAGATCTCCGGGTTCTTGTCCGGCAGGTAAGGGAAGTTGCCCTTCAGGTAAAGATACCAAGTATTCCTCTCTTAAAGCTTTCACTTTTTCACGGTATTTATTGGCTAAAATGTTGTGAAACATTGCAGTTTTATCTTTCCAAATTGAAATGATATGCTCAAGATATGGGATAATAAGATCAGGACAAATTTTTTGTAAATATTCAAGAACAGCTTCACGGGGAAGAGCCTCTGTTTCAGCAGTATCTTCAGTAAATATACGTAATCCATCAGTGGGATGATCTTTAAGTACCCATTCAGAATATTCAAAGATTAAATTTAAACTTGTTTCTCCCAAATGTTGAAGATATTGAATTGTTCTTTCATGGCCAGGCAATGATGAGTTTGGCTGTTTGGCTTGAGCAAAAAGTAAATCTAAGGCTTTACGGTGGAGTCCACGAGTTTGATAAAAAATAATCAAATCACCATATTTGTGGTATTTTTTCAACCATGTTTCACTTTCTTGTAGATGACAATGGTTGTCTGGTAGGCGAACCAATGATGAGACTAGAGCATCATTAGTTTGTAAGTAACACTTAAGTAAAGTTGTGTCCACAATTTCCAATAATTTGTCACGAGATTTGAGATATTGCTTGAAAGATGGTGACGAATTTGTTGATGATTCAGAGATATTTGAAGAGATTGGATGATTTATGGGTTTGTTGGTGTTATAGCCTGGTGGAGAATTTTCAGTGTCTTCGTTGAGCTTTTGAAGTTTTTTCTTGAACTCGAGAAGATAATCAATCAAGGCAAATATTCCAGCTTCAAAGTCAGCTCCTTTGAAAACAGGAGGCTCATGTGGATACTCGAGCTCATTACGAAAATCCTCCGGGAGAAAACCAGGGAAGAAACCAATTACAAGGGATGGATGAGTTTCCAATTTGAGAAATAGATCCATAGCTTTAACGAATTCCTTTTTACAAAAATAATCAAAAGCTTGGAGATTTTCAATTTGAGAAATTATCATCTCTTTGCGTTTCACTGATTCTGATGCATCAGAATCAAAATCTGGGGACATGTACACCAATTGTTTAGCCAAGTCAAACTCTTTACTTTGAATCAATTGTGAAGTTTGCTGGTCAATTGGACGAGCAACTAGACAATATAAATCTTTATTTGAGCAGACAAACAAGAATCCTTTCTTGTCTCCACATTTAAAAAGGTGCTTTAGCTTTCCAGTTGTGGTACTGGCAAGTTCATCAATTTTTTGAATCAATAGTCGAGGATCAGCTGTGCGTATTTCCATCATGTTGTTTGGTAAAAGAGCAATTAAATAGGGTGAATCTTCAACCATTGCAATGGGACAATCAGACCAGGTTACTGGACATTTAAGGATAGGTTTGGCAACTTGATCGAGAAAGAATGTTTTCTCGTCAATTCCAACAGCAAATCTATCACCTTCTAGAGATGTCACAATTGGTTCCGGGTATTTTCCGAGAGGAAAAAGTTCTGTTTTATTTCCTGAAACTGATATCATACAGTATTCATTGCGAAAACCAACACAAAGTGATTCAGAGCACCAAGCAATTACTTTGGGGGTATCAGGAACGTTTATATCTGGAGCTAGCTCTAAAAATTTGTCGTTTTTCCAATAGAAAAACATGAGTTTTCTTTTGACGACAACGCACAATCTTAATGTGTATTGAATGTCTCCTAAAGCATAGAATGAAAGAATAAATAAAAATTAAACTAAAAGATAATGATAAAGGGAGGCAAACAAAAAAGGTCATGCTATCAAAGTGTTTTCTATCATTTATCTAGTAATCATCAATCAAATTTTCAACCCACCAGTTAATGTTTGAAGTTTTTGTACATTTATAACAAAGAGGGTGGCTCCTTTGGTCTTTTGCAAGCATGATATTAATGGTGAAACGACTTTATCTAGATCATGAACATTGATGAGATTGTCATAAAGGCTGATAATCAAATGAAATTCGGGAACACCAGCAACTTGGATGATCGGTTTTTTTGTAAAGGCCTTGTTGGATCGCAATAGTTGCACATCAAACTTGAGCTCTAAAAAATCACAAAATAAGGAAAATTGAATAAGTATCCGATTAAAACACAAGCATACAAAGTGCTTAATTGATTAACTTGACAAAATTTACCTTTGGTTGGTTTAAGGACCAGTTTAAACAATAAAAGGTTACCCTGTTTGGTTCCAACAAGTAGATGATCTCCATAAGCATGCATACATTCAATGTCCAAAGGATAATTTTTAAGAATAGGAGCTACTCGATAGATTTCCAACATAATAATTGACCAGATTAAACAAATAGGTAAAAAAATTAACAGAAAAACGTCCAGAGAATTCAATAATTAAACACATTGATTAAAAACAAAAAAGGAAAGTAGTTTTTTCAATCAAAACAATTTTCCCTTTCATTGGCGAAAAATTATTCTATGACAACAAAAGCTAACTCCATCTAGAGATTGGCAAACAAACAACTGAAAGGCAATTGAATCAAAATCTCACAACTTGTCAACTAAATACTCAATCGATTCAAAGCTTGAAATTAATCAAGAGAAATAATTTAATTTAATTATGACTAAAATAAGTTGATTGGTGTTGAAATTTTTCAAGTAATCGTGTGCATGAAAGTTGAATGAGTTAATTTAACGTTAATTTGTGATCAATTGTCATTATTGAAGAGCATAAATCAACATTTTTCAGGGTTACAATAATGAAGGAACTGGCAAGCAGACAAACAATTATAACATTATAATCAATTAATAGCACAAAACAAATGCAACTGTGATTTATGAAAGTTAATAGCAAACCTCTTTAATAAAATACTGAATCATAACTAGTCTAATAGTCAACCATTTCATTGTGTCTAGATTGATTCAACAAAAGTTCAATTTTATCTGAAATGATGAAAAAATTGGCAACAATTTTCAGTAAGTCATTAATAAATGAAACCTGATTCAATTACACAAATGTATCTTATATTTTCATCAATTACAGCTGCCTTCATGTTAACCTGGCAAACAGTGAACTGTCAATATTATCCATATAACAACCCTCCAATCGCTCAACCTTTCCAACCTTACCAACCATATCAAACATATCAACCTTATCAACCTTATCCACCTTACCCACCTTACCCGAATCCACAGAGTTACCCATATAACCCTTATAACCCGAATCCAACGAATTACCCGATAATTCCACCAAATACTTATCCAACAAACCCGAACTTCCAAGTTTATCCCAATAACGGTAAGGATAAACTGGCTGATTGAATAAGCTCAACAAACTTATTTTCATTTCCAAAGGATATTGTGCTCCATTGAGTCCTCCAGCTAACGGATTTTTGACTTCGTTTTGTGGCAACACTTATGGCAGTTCATGTACTTTTGCTTGTTCAGCTGGTTATACTTTGTCTGGACAAGCAACGGTCACTTGTTTGGGTAACAATTGGTCAGCAACTATACCCACTTGTGCTGCATCCAGCACTTCAAGTGAGTATTTTGGTTTTTGGGTTTACCAGAAAAACTGTAATTTCACTTCTATGTGAAGCTCTTCTCGAATCTGTGTCGATCAAATTTCATGGAAATGGATCGGAAATTTAATTACAAGAATCCTTCATTCGTGATGATTTTCGTTCTTTAAAAATTATTTATTCATTAGTTAAAATTCAAATTTATTCATTTCATTTTATCAGTAATCATAAACAAAGTAAGAATAATGAAAAGATGTTTATTTCATTTCGTTTCAGGTATCATTGGATACTGGGCCGTTCCAAACAGGTGAGTAAAACGATAAATCTGACAAAACTCAGAAAGGCTGGCAATCAATTACTCTGATTGAGAAAAGGAAAACAATGAAAATCGTTATTGTATGAACATCAAATTTAACTGTTCAATTCAAGTTACCCATTTGCAGGGTCAGCTGCACAATGCGAGAAATGAATTCATGATTTTAGGATTGGTTCGCAGCCAATATCGATATTCACTGATATTAATAAAAATTTTTCAACGTTTTAAATTTTTAAATTCATATTCTGATATAATAAACGTTCAAATTGATGAAATTCACTCTTCTCAACAGAGGATGATAGCCTTTAGCCATTTCTGGTGCGGTCATTTGGTGGTTACATTTACCCATTGAGACAATAATTCAGACAAAACTTGGAAAATATGCAACACTCAGGATTTCATTCATCATTATAATCTCAATCTAACCTAATAAAGATTTGTGTTGTTCAATGCAGCCCTCATTTTCCATGAAAAACTCAAATTCTTGGCCAATAATTGATAATTTAACAATTTGGTTACTTTATTTACCTCAAATATGTCTGAACCGTTCAAAGATTGATTCAAATGCGATTCAAAGATTTCTCTGATCGTCCGTTCTCGAGAAAATCGGGTTCGAAGTTGAAACTTGCAAAGCTTTTTGTACAATTATGGAAACAGATTAGTTCATGAAACTCAAAGTACTGATGTATCTTTTGATGAACACCAGGAAATGTATTCATTTTGAGAAATAGAATTTTTCTCTTTCTGCAAAACAGATTAGTTCGATTTTCAGTTAAACCGATTGCTTTCTGTGACCGTAAGAATTAGCGAGCTGAAACTTATTATTCGCCCATAAAAATTGTTGACTCACATCATGGATCGAATAATTTTATCCATTCATCAACAGTTCTCTTGATTTTGGCCATTGGTCTTAAAACTTTGAGCCTCAGTATTCCGGGAATGGTATCAACTACAATCATCATCATTTGAACACATCCTTTTGAAACTGAAACGCCATTTCTTTGGTCTAACCCGTCACAATTCCGGAATCAGGAGAATGTCTTTTTTCTCCTCTTTTTCTTCTCTTTCTTTTTTCTGTCAAAAGCAGTGGCTGTCGCTCGTCAGGTTCTCGACAGGTTCTGGCGAAACCGAACCTTGTCGTAAAATTTGATGCATTGATTTGATACATTGTATAGAGTGAATCTTCATTATTCAATAAAATACGCTTAAATAAATATCAATAGTCTTCAATCATTTATTAATATTAACCCAAATTACAGCTTAGTCAACTTTAAGTGACAAACCTCGATTCATCCTTTGAGTTACTTGCACGACTTCGGTATCTAATTGGAAGGATACTGAACGTTTAAAACAATTGCCTCTTCTTTTACCATCCAAATCAGATCAATGTTCATTTTATCAGTTTCCATGGATTTGTTGAGTGAGAAGAGATAATCCGATGAGGGAAAGTTAATTGCATTTGCTTTAATTACTGTCATGTTGTTCGCGTATTATCTTTGATTGTTCAACATGGATGAATCGGGAAACTCCAAGCCAAAAGATTCCAAATTTCACTTCATTTCTCGTCTCAAACCAGTTCCAGGAATCGGAATCTTATTCGCTACATTATCGGGAATTTTATTCGCCATAAGCACATCGATGGTAAAATATTTGAACAAAATCAATCCATTTGAGATTCTCTTTTTCAGGTAAGTCATTATATTTTACAAAGTGAACCTAATGATTGTCATTAACGTAATTGAATGGAATCAGGTTGTTGAATGTGCCCGAAACAAGTTCATTTCCAAGTCGAAATCAAAATTTTTAGTTTCTCGAATCCGTTTAATGACATTGGATAAGTAACATCATCAAACAATTTACAACCTTTGAGCACTTGAAGTGCCATTCAAGAAACAATTGCAGGTTTAATTGCTCAATTGTTGTCTCCTGCCTTTGTATCTGCCTAACATGATCGAGTGAAGATACAAAGTATTGTTTACATTCTTATGCTATTGTAATAAAACAATTGAAATTAGCAATTTTCACAGTTTCATTGATTTTTTATTGCATTTGCAAGTCAATCATTAGAGTTTAGTTATAGGAAGAAGAATGAATATCAACCAGTGAAATTAATTTCCATGCATCCATTAATGATGATAGAATTGCATTAAGAAGTTCACTTTGAAAATAAAGTTCCAGTCAATAAACCAGTTAATTGATTTAACAATTAACCTTTTCTTCCAACATGAAATATCATAGATTGATGAACTTTAACGCTTCTTTGTATCTCACAGTACATTCAGGTTCATATTTAATAGATTGAATATGACTAAATATTTCATGTATTATCGCGCTCTATCTGGTAGACTCAAGAAGCTTTTGCCGTCAGTTTTCGGGTTCAATTGGCCGAGAAACTTAATCTTAGACTGAAGACGAAGACGTCAAATTTTATGACAGTAAAAAGGACAGAGTTACAGATGCTCTATTAAACGGGACTTTGAAAAAAGGCTTTCATAAACATTGACAGGCGAAAGGCTAGTAAAGTCTTTATTGCAATAAGTTTGACCTCATCACAGAAGAGTTTTACAATAGAATCTCATGACTCTGAACGTATAATGCTCATATCAATAGATGGAGACAGTTAATCTGTGGATTCATTTCCCTGAATCAATTGCTTCAATAGTAAATGGAATCTTTTCATGCAATGTTCCAGAGCTCAAGCAATTGGGTTAATATCGATTGGAAATGTATTTTTAACTTTAATTGAAAAAGATTGAAAAACTTTATTTCTAGATTACTCGACTATTGCCATTTAAAGCAACAATTTGTTCAAGTTTTTCACACTCCAACTCATTTTTTAGTCTCTACCCTGAAGTGTTGAGTGAATTCGACTTTTAAACAATTTCTATTTCAGTAGATTCTCTTTACAATTTTTATTCATATTAAATTGAAACCAATTGTTGAACCAAATAAAAGCAATTTTGTTAACCTTGCAGATCTGCCGTTCAACTGGTTATCTATTTACTACTCATCTTGTACAAACGAGACAAAATTAAAGGCAGTCGAGATGAGAGGCTCTGCATGTTGATTGATAACCTGATAGGCTTCGCCTTCTTGGGTTTGGGTTATGTAGCCATTCGCCTTATATCACTCGGCGATTCATCGGCCATCATCTTTTCATCATCCGTTTATGCTTCCATCTTTGCTCGCTTCATCCTAGCTGAACCTTGTAACATCATCAGCATACTTTGCATACTCATCGTCATCTCAGGAGTCTTTTTGATCTCCCGACCAACCTTCCTATTTGGCACAACTCACTACTCTTATTCATCCTTTGATCGAACCCTTGGTCTTGCCTTATCCCTAGCTGCCTCTCTATCTGCGGCTCTATACTACGTTCTGTTGAAAAGGATTCGTAAAACATCGACAACCGTTGCAATGTTTTGGTTCTCATCTACTGGTGCGCTCGGCTCTCTGGTCGTGCTTCTTATTCAAGGTCAATTCACAATCGCCTCAACTGCCAAGGAGTGGGTTCTACTCATAACGAATGGATTCGTTGGGACTGCCGGCTTATTTTTACTTGGCTTTGCTCTTAAACTCGAAGACGCTGGACCCGTTTCGCTAGCTCGAACCATAGATATTGTTGGTGCCTTCATTATTCAAATAGCAGTCTTTCACGATCCAGCACCATGGACAAGCATTCTCGGTTCAGTAATTATAATATTTGGTGTCGCCGTTTCAGTGATGAGAAACTACATTCACAATAAAATGGCGAGAATCTCGAAAAAGTCAACATCCAATGAACCAAAAAACATGCAATTAGAAGCTGTAAACTCTTCCCAGCCAATATCGACAATAAGCTCTCAATAATCTAAATATCGAAAAAGAGAAGGATTCCAATTCCATTTCAAAACTCATAATCGTAAATTAAAACAAAAGTGAAAACAGACAAAATTCAAACAAAAACATTCCCAAACTGAACTGTAAAAAGAAATGAACATTTCCATCAACATTTTTCATCCTTTGACTTTTAATGCCTTTTAATAAACCATAAAACAGACTAAAAGAAGATGAAAAAAACTTGATTTTACCAGAAAAAAAAACTTTACTGGTTACTGATGACGAAAAATGGCACATTTTTTCGATGCTTGTAATGAGCAGTAAAAATGTTCAATTGATAATCATTCAACTCCCAACTGGGATTCAGTCTTTTACTGATAATTTAGTGGTTCTCAATGAAATGCTTGCTAAGCATAAAATAACAGTTTTTGTCTGAAGAATCGAGAAAAAAAAGAAACAAATTTTTCTTCCATCAACTTTTTTTTCTTTTCCAATTTCCAATGTTATTGAAACATTTTCATCTCTTTTACCTTCCAACTGTTTCAACTGATTTCCTATTAGCTTGTCATCTCTGAATTTCATGAAAACTAAAAGTGCTGATCATCAAGAGTGAAAATGAATGGCACTCGACTTCATGTTTAAATTGAAGATTAAAATGAAATTGTAAAAGTAACTTTAATTTCTCGAACATTTACATTTGCTGATTGCTAAATTGTTTAATCAATTGTCTCGATGTAATTGACTCTCAATCTTTACACTCAACAAATTAACTCTTTGAGTTGTCAAATTGTTGCAAACAAATCGAATCAATGAGAATTGAGATTTATCTGTTGACTTTTTGCTTTGTTCAACATTCACAAAGCTTTTGCATTGGTAAGCAAATGTAAAGTTAATAATGATGTTGAAGGAAAAAGATTCAACTAAATTGTCACTTTTCAACAAATTAACAAATTGCTTTGGAATAAAAAAGAAAAGAAGATTTCGAAATGTTTTATAACTGCGATTTATTAGCCATGCAAACACCCAGAACTGGTTCCATGGTTTAACCAGTCAAGTCTATTAATTCAATGAGTTGATTCGAAACACTTTATCACTGAAAGTTCAAAGATGCATGTCACTGGTAAACCAATAAACATCAATAAATCAAAAGGAACCAAATCGATGATTGCAAGTCGAACTTTTTTCTCTCGATTGTAACCTAGCAAAGTGAATGTCCAAAATTGAAACTCAATGTTCGATCATAACTTTTAGGTGCTTTTCTCGTTCTTTTTTCAGGAGCAAAATCTTTTCTTTCAACAGAAAGGGCAATATTTTACAGAAAAGTATTGAGATGAGAAAATGATGACTGGGAGGGAAAATGGTAACCTCGATGTGTGATGTTATTGAAACGAGATTAAAGACAAAAGTCGAAATTTTTGTACATTCAGAATGTTCCATTGATGCGCATGATTTTCATGATAAACATTCCCAAAGTTTCTTGTGAATCTTCATCTTCATCTTTTCCCTTCATTCACTTGTTCAATTTGACGTTATTATTTGAAAAGCTTTTCATGATGAATTTTCTCTTCTTTTTTCGCTTCAATTTTTCTCCTCATTTTCACATGAACATGGTTCATTGTAAACAAATTGTTCACACTTTTAATTAAACGAAATAATTCGATTCCTTCCAATCATTTTTCATCTCAAATTCAGTCTCAACTTAACTCAATTTCATCATTTGTGCTTCAATTGTGAGTTGACAATCAACAGTCAAGAAAAGATGAAAACTTTCGTTCTTACAAATGTGAACTTCATTCTGTTCAAATTAACTTTGCCTGATTACACGTTTCGTTTACCATGGTTATTCATCGAATCACTGGTTAAATGAACATTATTCAATCGATGGATTGAAATGAATTCAAAGTGTAAAGAAGATTAAAGTTTGATTGAAAATTTGTTATGAATTGAGAGAAGAAAAAGTTGCGTCTTTTTTCGTTTGCCTTACAATTCCTTCTGTTCCTTGCCTGTTTCGATATGAATGAAACCATGATAAACATTTCTGTTCTTCGGGAAACCCTTGATTCAGTTAGAGATCACTCGGCTAATCAGGTCACCAATGTCAACTTTAATCAGTTTGTTTCTTCGTTGAGAAGAGAATCCATTCTGGAGATTGTTTTATACTCATTGCTCTTTGTTTCTGGTGCCATTGGAAATTTATGGGTTTTCTTTAAGCAACGACAAAAGTGTCAACGCGATGCAAGGATCAACTATCTTCTTCGTCACCTCAACTATGCCGATATATTGGTCATCTTTGGTACCATTTTGATTGAGATCATTTGGAGGATCACAGTCTATTGGCATGGAGGTGAAATTTTGTGTAAACTTGTTCAAACCTTCAGGATATTTGGTGTCTACCTATCTTCCATCATGCTCATCTGTATTTCAGTTGATCGATACTTTGTTTTCGTCCATCCGTTAAGCTTCATCAATCGAGAGAAGCGCAAAAAGATACTGATCCATGCCTCGTACGTGGTCAGTGCAGTATCAGCTTTGCCTCAAGTAAGTTCAATCCAATGATCAGTAGAAGCTTGGAATCACTTTGTTGATCAAAATGCAGACTATTTACTCATAAGTGGCCCAACGGTAAGACAATAGTAAACATTGCTTAAAGGTAGACATTCAAATTCCAGTCTAGACGTGATAAAATCTCATTCACCCAACTCCCAATCGAATGCTAGAGTTTAGTCTTTCCATGCTAGACTTGGACAAAACTGCCGATTCAACTAACAATGCATTTAAACTTTGTCAATGCTAGAAAGTGTCAATAATAAGCTATGTTTATCACGATTTGCAAACTTGACTGATGATCGAATCAATTGAAAGATTGAACGGACGAAAACACTAATTAACTGCCTGACTAAACAACCGCAAATTAATTCAACCTTTTCTTGTAAAGTTTAGAATTGGGTGAAAGAAGAAAACTTGAAAAGTGTTTTCTCTGCATTCAAACAGCAACCATGAGCCTTTCATCATAAATAAACATTTTCATTCAACTTTTAAAATTCAAAGAAAAGTTCAAATTGAAATGCAATCATTTCTGATGAACCTCTAACAACTAACTGAAAGA
This sequence comes from Tetranychus urticae, assembly GCF_039701765.1. NCBI lineage: Eukaryota > Metazoa > Arthropoda > Arachnida > Trombidiformes > Tetranychidae > Tetranychus > Tetranychus urticae. The sequence goes on along the minus strand of NC_142958.1, from coordinate 12,400,879 downwards.
ATCGATTTTGAAGTCTTTGTTAAAGCTTTTGAATCTTGAACTTCGAATAAAGAAGGTAAAAATTTCTTTCTCTTCACCAAACGAAGTGATTAATAAGCATTTAAATGTTAAATTACATTGTAAATCCGAGAAAATCTGAAAGTCTCTTTTCATTTGTCTTGAAGTTCCTATTGGCTATGAAAATGAAATGTCATGCTTTGAATGTTGACAAGCGTCAAATGTATCACTTTTAATAAACTGAATAAACCATGAATCGAAAGGAAACTGACAAATTTATATTCAGCAAAATATTGTGACAAGTCATGGAATTGAAATTATTGCAAAATGTAATGATAATGAGAAACAATTTTACGCAATAAAACGTAATAATACATAAAAGATGATTAATAATTTGATGCAACTTTTATAACAATTGATGGCCCAGATATTTGCCTTCATGTTTCATTCCGTTGTTCATTTGGTCAAAGAAGATATTCCCAGTTCATAGGCTTTCATTATAACATGGAACCAAAAATTGTTCATTCGCTTCTTTTTATTTCTTAATATAATAATACTGTTAGCCTTTTCCTTTTACAATTGATAACTTTCATGGTTTGTCACCTTTTCATGGGTTTACCTTGAAAAGCGAGTTGCATTTGTATTCTGAAGTTAAACATTATTAATTTAGATGATGTTCCAGGTTCCATGAAAGTTCTCTTAATTTTACGTTCCAATCCATTTCAATGTTTTGTCGCACAAAATTGACTTCATGTTCATAAGCTTTGCTCTTGTTTAGTATTTCATTCACGACCCTTCAACTTATTCAATCAACAATTGACCGTAACAACGAGAAAAGAGCATTTAGAATTTCAAATTTCAATTCCTTTCCATTGCATGATATTACAATCAGTGAGAGAAGGACAATTTAAAGTGGAAAAAGCAGATTAAATAAAAGATCAGAAACCGCAAATTGACATGGATTTGTAGCAAATATTGAGACAGAATAAAGTTTCTCCTGAAAATGTAACCTTTGTTAGGATTAAATCAACTCTAGTCTTGAGTTGTAACTATTGTGTTCATATTTCTGAATCAGTTTTGTATCAATTCAGAGTATTGTTACAAGCTGTGAAATAATCCATTGATGTTCATCAAATTTTGAGTTAAATCTTGACTTTTGAAACTCTTCACTAATACTTTAATACTTTACTTTGCAATAAAAAGCTTGTTAAAATGGTGAAATCAATTTTAATCGCTGTTGTACCAATAATGTACCTTTCGTTCACATTGTTAAACTAAGGATTTTAATGAAATCTAACGTCTTTTCCTGACGAAATAAGCAATCAAAAACTTAGACGACAAACAAATATTGAGGTTCGATGTTATTATTGCTAAAAGGAGTTTACATAAACATCTTGTTATAATTAGTTCGTTGATGAAGTAAGAAATTATATAAAGGTTTTGGATAATTATGCTTGATCAAGTGTAAATAAATGTTCAAAACACTAAATATAAACAGATTGAATGCTTTTGTATCAATACGTACAAAACAAACATGCAAAAGCTTCCAATAAGTCCACAAAAACCGCAAACGAATTGTTAAACCTGGATATTTGGATTTCAATGCAATTGAAAGTCAAACAATCATTAGAGAGGTTCAGAGAGACCAATACTTGGCTCTTTCCCGTAAACTGTGTTCAATCCAATTCTTACAATTAAATCCTTCATATTGAATGGGGAATATTTGCCGAATTGATAAACTTCTTTTCCATATTTGCAAAAGAATATAAAACTTTTCTGAAGATTGAATTCTGCAAAGAGTTGGCTTCCCATTGCGATCTATTGATTAACTAAACTTTCTTATTATTATTGCATGCTTTGAAAACTAGAAAAAGATGAACACTTTTCATTCCAACATTTTCGTATTACTTTACAAGCGTTTGAATGATGGGATTTTGATGCATTTTTAGTTTCGTTTGATTCCTTTGTTGACAATTTTTATGTTTATTGACGATCAATGCAATTGAAACTTAATGGTTTAAATAGCGACTAAAATTAGGAATAAAGATGGAAAACTGTTTCGACTTTATTCGTTTTCAATATTTCACTTTTGGCATCATTAGAATTAGATTATTTCTTTGCTTCTCTTGATCTTTTCTTAACGTTTCCATGATATTTAGCATTGAAATGAAGAAAAATGTTAACTTGATAAACATGAAATGCAAACAAGAAAAGGTATATTTAGATACACTTTGAGATTCATTTTTACCTCTTTCAATGTTTACAAATGATTTTCAAATTTCTCTTTCCGTTGATTTATTTACTTTCAGAATGTAGTTTTGATTATCTGAGTATTCTGTTGCTCATCTCATAACTCATGGAGAATAATAAAAGAGTCAAAAACATTAAATAAACACAATCAATCAAGATGATATACATTATAATATTTTGAATAGAAAATTGTTTCACCTTTTTACACACTTTTATCCAGCATTCAACAAATAATCTGAACAAAGGAAAACAACTCAAACTTATCAAATAGAACATTAATGTTTCATTTTCATGATTCTTTCACTATTCATTTCTGAATAATGATTTAAAAGGTTCATTTTCCAATCAATTAATTGGTTTCCATAATCTTTACTTAGCGTTCATCTTATTAATATTTACTTTCCTCGAAATGCCTTTACAGTCGTAAAAACTTCGCAAGTCTAAAGTTGAAAATTGTAAGCAAATTGATTAATGACTTTGACTCGATTCTTTCGTGAAAACAAGATTTGTTCATATCAAGAGACTGACCATAAAAAGGCTCAGACGAAAGGTCAAAGAGTTACTATTTCAATCAATTTCAATGTTAGCCAAAAATCAAAAGTCAAGTGTGTTATCCAAGCCATTGATGGAGTTGATAAAATCCATTATTCGCTATTCCATTGAAAGATTCTGTGAAAAGTAATCCTTTCCAGGAAAAGAGAACAACAGGAAAAAAGTTAAACATATTCGATGTTATTGCCATTTCTATGCATTTGGATAACTTTCAAATCCCAGAAAATGTTACAAGACAAGTTGACGTTTGAATGCAAATTGAAAATAATGTTTGCTCCAAAAACTTTTCCAAAGTTGGACATTTGTTTCACCTAAAGTTCCTAATCAGACTTGCAATTGCTAATTATACAGACTGTAAAATCTAAAGAATCTAAAATCGAGAATCTAAATTTCTTTTTTCATTGGAACCAGGAAAGAAAAGTTGATCATTTGAAAGTTTTTTGGTGAAAGTAAGATGTTGATGCAATGTTGACCGAGTTTCATCGAATAATAGAGATTTTAGTTTCTTATTTTTCATGGAAATTGAATTTCCTTTTGGTAACCTTATAAATTTAATGATACGATCTCAGCCTGAAGGTATAACTCGATTTGAAACAGTCATTTATCGAAACTATAACAACATTTCTTTAGCCGTTAAAGTGACCAAACATTAGAGTTGCCATTTTGTTGCAATTATCGAGTTACCAACACTTGTTCAATTAGAAAATGATTTTCTTCTTCTGTTGAGAGGAAAAGTAAAGTAGGTTTATGTTGCCATTTAAACTGCATTCAATTTCCATGTTAAATGAGGTTTGAACAATGAGAACAATGAATAATTCCGTTAAACTCTGAGAAGCTACTTATCATGAAGAAGGCGCAAAGCACTTAATCTGATCATTACCGGTTTAGATTAAGCCTTTTTCCAGATTAGTTTGCAAACTCGGCAAATCGCACTTTTCAAATGTTCATTTGTTCAAAGCAAATTGGTCGATTAAGATTGAATTAAACCAATTGTTTAACTGATTACAACAAGAAATTCAATTACAACATGAACCAGAGCATGTAATTGTCGAAAACAGTAAAATCTCATTTCATTATCATTTATGGATTCACAGTAATATCTTTCAATGGCAACAATTAGAGCTCACGATTACCAGAATATGGAAAATCCATGAAAAATGTTTGCATAATTAAACTTAATCACTTTGACGAAAAAAGCAAAACTTGGAAAAAAAAGTTCTACAAGAGCGGAAAACAATTAGACAATTAATTATTGCTAATCTTTTGTCATTAATTAATGTTATTAATTGCATTCGAAAAAAGATTGAAGAGATTTTCGGTTAAAATAAATGATTAGTTTTACCAATGAAACCATTCATTGAATTTGGTTAATCTTCAAGTGAGAAACAAATGAAATTTACATTTTTCAATGTTGAACAAACATTTCAACGTTCAGATCAGTGAACCTTAAACTTATTTAATATTATTTTGATCGTTTCTGTCAACAGAATATGAATAAATTGATAGAACATTTTTCCATTAATAAATTGAAATTGTGTTTATTCGAGAAAAAAGAAAATCGAAAAGAAATGTTTCTAATAGTTTTTAAATAACGATGAAAAGATGAACCCATTTACATGTAATTTAGTGACGTTGGTGACGTTTATTGAAACTTCATTATTCTCCTCAGATTATCGTGATTGATCGGGATTATTATTTTCTCTGTTCCATTGGAACTTTGATGATGTTATTAAAGATATTAATGATGATTAAATGTATTATCCATCGTCATTTATAATGAGACCTTTTCTTGTGTCTCTTCACTTGACCAACAACATTAATAACATCAATTGGTTTGATTGAGTTAATGACCATAATAATGGAATCAAATTTACCATCGAACCTGTTTCTCACCAGTTTCCTTAATCGCTCATCATTTACTTGTTGGACATGAATTTGGTTAGATTGAGGTTCGATTTTTTGGAGAACATCAAAACTCTTTTGATTCAATTTTATTGTCTTCTAAGGTTCACTTTCACTTGAAAATTGAATCACGAAAAGATTGAAAGATGAAGGGAATCTTGTGAACCATTTGTTGCAGCTTCTAATGAGTTCAGTTGTCCAGTCAATTATTCATGGGAAAACGTGCTCAATTGGTGGGTAAATTGATTACAAACTGAAAAGGATAGCGTTGAAATTTGACCGATGAAAAGTTTGTTGAATTCAATTGAACCAATTCTAGTGATTACATTGCGAGTCGAGTGATTTCTCATCACGTTAATGGAAATAATGGAAGTAATGACTTCTTTATCGTCAAGTTACTCCATGAAAAGTTGGACAAGTTATTCTAATTGAATAACTTTTGATTTAGTAAAATGTTGAAAGTTTCGTTCCTTCAGCAACTGTGAATGCGTTGCGGTGAAACTCGATTCTCTAATTGTAATCTAATCTAATTAAAGGTTTGTCATGAAAACTCAACTTGGAGTTTCTTCTGTTTTCCTCTATTTAAGCAATTGCATTTCTTTAGATTACTTCATGAAGAAACTGTTATTAGCTTTGAATAGCTCAAAATGAGTGACACTCATTTATTAAAGTTCATATTGACTTATTTTTATTGACTTTTTTGTTCATTTTTCCTGTCAACAGTTTCTTATTAAATGTTCAACAAACTTTCAATGTCTTCGTCTGTAAATATGACTTTTACAATCAACTGTAAGCTTAATATTATTAATATATCCAAAATGGATAACTCTTTAGACGTTGATATATAAGTTTTTTACAATTTTTAGATTTCTCCATTTCTCTTTGGAAGTATGCTTGATGACCTGTTGGAAGTTTCAGCTTTTCAGTCGGATTGTTCAGTTCAAAGGTGACAATAATCACTAGAAGAAGTTTTCAAGTTTAGAGACTTTCTTCTTTTTTCAATCTTGATATGCAAACCATTCAGACGTGAGGTTATCAGCCTTATTTGGTTAACATTGAAAAATGTTAACTTTGCTTTTCTTGAATGGAAGCCAAGAGAGGAAAATATATCCTGTCTCATTGCATCTCACTTGGAATGCTGCTTGTTACTGGGAAGGTTTAGGTTAGGAATAACACTTATTCATATTGAAACTTGGCGCATTCAGAGTTACTGTTTATTCAAACGAAAGTGAAAGATAATAAAGTTATATCAATTGAAAAGTTGTGCAATATTATAACTTATTCAGTTGATTTTTGAGAAAGTTTCGTAAAAAAATCTTCTTTTTCACTATTTCTTCATTGTTTCAGCGAACTAATTTGAAAGTCATTTTTGTTTCCAATTTCAACTTGAAATAATATTTCGTTTCAAATTAATGTTGGCCAATTCGGGGATCAATTTAATGGTCAACTGTTGTTGTTTACAAAAAGGTCTTTTATCTGATATTTGATAATGTTTCATGAGAGACAGACAGGTAGACAAGTAAATAACGTTTCAAAAGAAAGGAAATTGAACGAAAAAGGAAAACAAGTTTCTCTTCCAACGATTGGAGATGAATTCATTGAAATTTTGTTGTTTATCTTATTTCAATATTTTGTAGTTGGGAAATAGTTTGGACGAAAACAAAAACTAATCATTTCTGTAGGCAAATGAAATTTTAGATGCCCAGTTGAGCTTGATGTTTCATGAATAAAATCAGTCAACTGACTAAATGTTCATGCTCTGGGTAAACCTTGGAAATGTTTTCTTCTCTCAAGTCTAGCCAATAGCTCTTTGTATTCATGAAAGCCATTTGCTGTTCCAAAAATGATTGACTTTTACTTGGAAAAGAGAAAGAAAATTAAGAAGTGAAAAGTATCAATGAATATTTTCTTTGAGATATTGATAGAAGCTGGAAAAAAGTGTTTCTGACCAGAAAAGAGATAAAAAGAAAAGCATTAAAACGAAAGGAAAAAGAAACTTTTTACTCCCAGTTACTTGGAGTAAATCTTATCTGTTACTTTCTTCACTCCCTGATTAAGCAGTAATAATAAGGTTTTATTCTGAAGGGACAAATTAGGCTTTACTAAAGGAAATGCTTGAACCTGAGAGAGGAAAAGAAGTGGGATAATAAGACAGGCAAAGAACATGATACTGTTCATAATGTGAATCATGAAGATAATGATGATGAAAACATTGTAATCATTGGTAAAGAACGCTTGATAAATGAGTGAAAATATTTTTCCTCTTTTCTTCACCTTTCGCTTTTAGACTGTCTACAAGTCTATTTACAGGTCAAACTTGTCCAGTCAAATGTCCACATTCAAGAAATGAACAAAAATCGATTTTCGAATAATGATGAATCAAGAATTTCCAAGTCGAACTAAATAAGAAAAAAAGAACAATTTCCTGGAATAAAATAGAAAATTGCGTGAATTTTAAATGTTCAACAGATTGAATCGACCTTCGCATTGAATTGAATTGAAATCGACAAAAAATTCTTTTCGTTTTTACATGGTTTTTAAATCTATTTACCGGTCTAACTTGTCCAATCGTTTGTCCCAACTCGAGAAATGAAAATTTTCGAACAATGATAAATCATGAATTTCCAAGTCGAATTGAATAATTGTAATTTCCTGAAATGAAATGGAAAATTGCGTGAAATTCGAAGTGATCAACAGATGGGTCAAATCGGCCTTCGAATTGATTTCAATCGAAATGGACAAAAATATTTATTCTTCAAGAGACGACCATTTTGTCCAGTTCTGTGGAATGATTTATCGCCTTAAATTGTTTGCTTATTATTCATTTATAAGGTTGATGGAAGCTACAAGAAACTGGATAAAATGTAATTGCAGTTTCTTTCCTTGAACAGATTCCATTCATTTTAAGGTTCATTCTGGTTTCTCTGAAAATCTCTTCATTTCTCATAATGATAGGAACAGGGAACAAAAAAGTGTGCTCAACAAAAGGGAAAACATGATAAAAGATTTATCCATATTTTCTGGTTTCCCATTCACAATGGAAGAAGGGAAAAAAATATCATTACGAATGTTTCTCATTTCAGTTCTGATTTACAGTTATTTTATACATTTTTATGCTTTTCACGATAAAACTTAATGTTGATGCAAAGATACAACTCATGTTCAGATTGTTGCACCTTTGATTGCATTTCAAATGTTCATCAAGCTTCTTATTTACTTTGATTTCAACTCTTTTTATTAAACTTTTCATTATCATCATCATTATATTCATCATCCTTTGAGAAATGAATTTTACCACTTTTTGTACTTCTTTCCTCATTACTTACCTGATGAACAAATAATAAATAAATACAAGTTTATGCATTTTTAACTAACTTTGTCAAAATGAAAAATGAAAATAATAACATTTTGTTAGCATCAATTTACATCTTAACTGGGTTAACATGAAAAAAGTCAAAAACAAAGCAAAGGGAATGAAAAAAGTTTCATTATTTTACAAGATTCTTGATAAGAATAGCGTTTAGAGTTTTCCATCTTTTTCCCTTTTCTCCATGAAATGCTGATAAATATTCTTGAAATGTAAATGAAAATTTTCAATAAATTTGAAATCACTTTCGATTCTGAAATGGAAAAAGTCTTCATGAGGACGAAATTTTCCATGAATAAAACCATTCTTTATGAATAACAGAGAAAAATGAATCTTTTTTTCTAACATTTCCAATGTTCTGTCGATTGTAAAGTTTATCTTTCAAATTTGCTCATCATTTACATGATAAAATAGAAATTACGAGACGGAAAAATGTTGAAACATTCATCTGGAGGAAATTGAAGAAAACAATGAAAAGTAAATTTATTATTCAACACATTTCCAGGCTAATCATTTGAGTCAACAAAATTTCATGAAAAGTTCTGTTGAGCAACATTTTCATAGCTTTCATAAACTTATAATTTACTCCAATTCACATTTCCAAATATTTTTCACCCAACATTATCTTCCATCGTAATGCTCATTATAACGTCAATATCAGACAATAACTGGTCAAGTTCATTCTTTATTCTCATATTTCTTGTTCAACATTTTCCTTGGAATACTCGTTATATTTATTGTTGTTTACGATATTAAAGTTCACATAATAAAAGAAACGAGGAAAAGAGCGAAATATCAAAATGGTTAATATGAGATTCGAGGTTCGAAACTGCATTTGAAAGTGACTTTAAAGGAACAGTTTTCAAGAATATTAAATGTTATAGAGTTCTGTAACTGGCAGGGAAAAGGGTAATGAGAAGAGATAAAGTTCTGAGTTTTCTCCTCCATTCGATTACGTGCCAACTTGGTAAACATTTGATGCTAAGATTAGCGATAATATGATGCAATAAAAGAAATATTTTGTTCTTATTTTTATCGCATTCCGTTTCATGAAATGTTATTGCAGCTGATAATAGTAATAAAAGGTAAAGTGATTGAAATTGGAAACATTATGAGAATGAACAGAAAGTGAAACAATATCATTTTGTTTACTGGCAATCATATTCACTGGTCACTTCATCATAATATTTGCTTTCAACTTTTCAATCTTTTTGTTCACATTTTGATAAACGATAACTTTCGTCAGCAAAATTGGATAATAAATTATGCTTTTTTGTGGCAAGTTTTCACACTTTTATTTTCCATACTTTTCTCTCCTTTAATGCTCGTATTTGTTCAGCTAATGATCTGTGTGATGACATTTGGAAAATAATTGCATGTAATGTGTTTGTCGAGTAATTTTGTTGGCACTAAATGAGAATTGAAATCATTTTTCATGAAACCAGATTGAGTTCAACTTTTTCTTTGAGAAAAAGAACTTTAAATTTGGTCATTTCGAAAGTCCTTAAGATGACTTAACGATCTTTTGCATTACCGTACTTAGTTGTGACACAAATGATCGTTAAAAATCTCAAGAGGAATCGAGTTAAATTCGTTGTTTAAACTTCAATTTCATCAATCTTTGCTCAATCAATGGCTTCTTTTATCATTAGCTTTCAGTTGTTACCTGAAGCATTTTTTAATATCGCATTGGACAGGAATTATTACATAACTTGCATTCAAGCTGAAAAACCAGTTTTGGGGCTCAAGCAAGCGCGATTGAAAATTTAATGATGTTCTGAGCTCTTTCATTTTCTATTTTCAATCAACATTGTCTGGCAATTTTGCATCGACTTTTCGTGCTGTAATAAAGTGACTGGAAGTAGTAAGGAAAAGTCTGGAACAGAGACATAACGGTTTTACTGGGCCAAAACAGATTTTCTAGGCCAGTCCACTCTGGGAAAAAGTCGGGATCTAGACCAAAATAAATTGTCACTTCTAAGACAAAATTAAGTAATTTTTTCGCGCGAGTCACCCTTTCCCACGCTTAATTGAAACTAAGTAAATGTTTTTTTTCAAAGTGAATAAAAACAAACAAGATGGTTAAAATTAAATGAAATTGATTAAATTTTCAAATATTTCTAAGATTTTTTCTTCGGGAACTTTGGTTATTCTTTGTGTTCTTTCAAACAATATTGTGCAAATGATAGCTCTTTGCCATCCAATATTCCCAGCTTAGTCTTTAATTGCAAATTTTCTGCATATAACCTTTCAGCTTTAGCAGCTTCAATATTTAATAATTTATCCATCCTTATCATCCCGTCTTTCGATTCTTTTACCAGTTTGGCACTTTTGTATTTAATGCTATCTTTACAAACTTGGTGCAAAGTTTGCTCAACAACGTATTTTACAAAATTTTTATGTTGGTCCGGTATTCCAGCATACATTTCCATACTTTTTATGATTGTTTCGATTTTGCCTGCAATTGGCGATGGTTTCTCTAATGATGTAAATAAATTGAATACTTCGGTAGCTGGCGATGATGATGATGATGGTGTTGGTTCCATAATGCTACCAGTATTTCAACTGCCCAATTTCAGAATAGATGACGAATTAACAAAAGATAGCCAAATGCTGTCATTTAGCCTTTCATGTTATAAAAAGATTATGACATTTAGCTACATCATTTAGTCGTGGTAAATAGCTTGAAAGATAACTCGAACATGTACCGGATACAGTTATTTAGAGCTTATGCAAGGGTGCATCAGTTCACGAAATAAAACGTTGGATCATTCATTTTTTTGCATTTTTTTCGGAATAATACAATATTACAATATAAAGTATGTTACAATGTATCTGATCAAGATTATCCCGTTCAAGTAGCAGCAAATGATTAAAAAATACTATCGAGGTTATTTAATTTGATTTAAGATTTAGGTTGAGTTTAGTTACTGTCACCGTAAATATTTCAATTTACCAACATTCAAGAGCTTAGACTTTCGTTTACTTTCCTTTTCGTATTCTCGCACTCGTGCTTGAGTCGTTTCTACTCGAATTATCTGTCATAAAAATTCATTGCGCAATTATCAAATGCACCAACTTTAATGAATCAAGCTGAGACTACTGAGGCTTTTAAAAGCAAGGCTGATTCAAGAGCATAATTAGGAACAAAAAGTTACAGGAAACATGGAGTTAATTGCAAAATGAGTGCATTCAGAGAACATGAATTCTGTGTTTATGCTTTGATATTTTTCTATCTTGACATTAGTTTAACTGTCAATGATTAATTACCTGAAATGAGATGATTAGGTTGACCCTAAACTGACCATAATTAAAGACAAATCCTCAAATGATCAATGTTTCTTCTTGCAAATATTAGTTAAAGTTATTCAAGTAATGATAAAAACTCAGAGTTATGTTTCCATGTTTGATAACCAAGAACAAGTCATCTATCATTTTATCCAATACACATTGACAAATCCAAGAATAGTTTATATTTTATGCAGAAATAATTCACACGATTAAGAACTGATCTTTCATTATTGTCAAATCGATCAACTTGCAAGATACATTTAAAGAACAAAATGATTTATCAAAAAGACCGAAATTTTCAAACCAAGACAACTTAAAAGCTTTACTTTTCCCATCAAGAACAAAACTCAGTTCATTGAATACTTGAAAAATTAAATTTTGCAACTCAAGAAACGAAGGAAAATGCATCGCAAAAAAAAGATGTAACTTTTGACCTGAAGTCTCATCCCATTATAAAGGTGATTGAAACCATTGAACCATTTGTGCAAAACTAGTGAATTGATGTGCGATATTTTATGAGTTATTTAAAGATTGCAGCATTTTAAATGGAAAAAGAAAAAAATAAATATTCTATTCGAAACTAATTTGAAAAATGACAAGTTTAAAGTACGACTGACCATTTATATTGCAATATTTTGAGGTTATGTGAAAAGGAAAATACTGTGTTCCAAAATCTTGAATCGCTTCTCATGAATCAAGGTTATCACACTGGGAAGGAAAACTCCACAGGGATTGAGAAGCATTTTGATAATTTCAATAAATAAGAAAAGTTGTTGGAGAAGTTGAAGGTTTCAAAAAGTTTTGCTATAAAATGAAACATCTTGACCGTTCCATAGAAATGAATGAATATTTTCAAGATGAACCCAACTGAACTGTTTAATGACTATAATTAGTTTCAAGTTAATCTCGACGGGAAACTTCATGATCATGAATCTAAAGTATATGTAATTAGTCTCACAGTTTTTCGCTATTCAATCAACTTTGTGGAGAAACTGTTTCTTGAGCACTTTTATGCTGATTGTTACATTTAAACAGTCGAAAGAATTGTTCAATTTTGATCAATAATTAATCAAGTTGTGAAGGTTGTGCTGGACAATTAGTTACAATTAAAGGGTTTAATGATTTATATCGCTTTAATGGTTGTGATTTGATGGTTCAATTGGATAAGTTGAGAAAAAAAAAGTAAACTTCATTTGTGTTTAAACATCATTTACTCGCTTTTGTGTCTAATAACGACTTTTGTTGAGACAAGGGAAGCAAGTAAATGTAACGATAAATTTACAATTCAATTTACTGTTGAGTTGTTTACAAGCATAACAAGATGATGTTGAGGTAAGCTCATCGACTACAAATGACTAGAAGATACTAATGTTCAGTAACATTTCAAGTTAATCACAATGCTTGTGACTCGATCAGAGAACCATCAATTGAGTTGTAACGAAAATCGATCATGATGAGAACCGAAATGTTAGATTAAGAATGAAATTTCATTGATATTGACGAAATTTAAAGCTAAAGATATCAAATTAAAGTCAATAAAGTCATGAAAACTAAGCTGCAATTCGATATTGTACCACTTTATTGAGACACAATTTTATTCTGAAGGATTCGTTTTCAAGAATAACATTGACCATGAAAAGAATACGATTTGGAAAAGTCAAAAAACTTTCGTCGAGCGAAGCGTATTCAGCGAGAAAGTGACTCTTCCTTCCATTCAATTGCTCTAAGCATTTAGATATTGTGATTTTCTTGTTTCGAGATGAACATATTCAAGTGATTCCAATGCGAGCAAATACTTTCTAATTCTTGTTCAATCATTTTTACTCCATTCGCTCATCAACATATTTACTTGTTACATTCATTTGCAATTTACTCATAATTGGCCAATATGAATGATCAGTAAACAGCTATTCAGGGTCTTTGCTCTCTACTTTTATCAAGCTGCAGATCAACATTGAATCATTCGAGCAAAATGTTAGCCCATATTGCTGAACCAACATCAAAATTGAAACTTGAAGCTTTTTCAAGCATTTCAAGGTGGAATTGGGAAAATGATTGCGAAAAAGTCATGATTATCAGAGGATTCATTTCACAACTTGAAATTCAAACTCTTTCAGATAACTATGATTATGACTGAAATGGATGGCAACTGAAAATGAAATTACTTGGACTTTTATCAATCTTTTCCCGATATTCATTTATCATGATGATAATCAATGAGAATCAAAGAAAAGTTCAATATTTCGTCTTCACAGTTAATAAGGATAATTGTAAAGGCACTGGAAAAGAGGTTCAAAGAAAATATCTTTGCTTTTCTTTTCTTTTCATTTCTTTTGAAAACCATGACTGACCCAAGAGTATTATTACTGGGCGAAATAAATCAGAGAATTGACCACAAATGAATGAATTGGTAGCTGAGAGAAATGAAATGAAACTGAATCAATTGATGTTTAATCATTTTATTAGAAAACCAATGATTGTTTCATCTTTTTTAATCAATAACATGATGTAATTGAAGCCAATAATCTGGCTAGACTGAGATGGGAACAGAATGTCAATTTTAATTTATTTCAAGTTTAAGGGCAAAGTTTCATTCCAATCCATTTCATTAGCATCTTGCTAACAACATTAAATTAGATGGTTAGAGTCTTTTGAGTCATTTCAAGTTGAAAGACATTTTGAACTTTTACATTTTGAAGGTAATTCAGTCTTTTGCTCAGGAATTTATGCCAAAGTATTTATCATTTTGTACTCCAGTTCACTATTTGCTCAAATTAACATTTAGTCTAGTCTCGACTAAGAATTAAACTGTCTTGAAACGCTTTACAGTTGCTAACAATACTTGAACTGCTGCTTTCCAATCCACCATTTGGGCTCATAGAGGGGCCAATATCAATGACTTTCAGTGTCTTTGATAACTTTGGTTATTTAGTGATTTATTTATCTGCAGTTACATGAAAAAATGAAACAAAATATTGCTAGAGATTATGAAAGCTTTGAGACGAAGACGAATAAATTGGGAAGAATGTGATCAAGAAAATTGAGCTCATGAATGTTCAATTGAATGGAAATGAAGAGAGAGAAGTGAGGAAAACAATGAATGAAATGATACACAAAATTAAGTCACGAGCCTTCATAATGAGTTTATATTCGAGGTCATTTACTGAGATCGCGAATAATTTTTGACTTGTAACGAAAATTATATATGTCAAGTCGTTCATTCACTAAGATATGCATGTGAGATTCAATGTTATTCCAGGTACAGCCATAAGCATGTTTCCTGAAGAGTTTTGATAGATTTGATTGGCAAAGTTACCAACTTTAAGCAAACATTGGTAAAGTACAGTTTTCCTTATCCCAGTGTTACAATAAATGATTGCATTTCCATATTAAGTCTGGAATGTGCTCGATAACTTTGGATGAACAACTATTTGATCAATATTTATCTGTTGAAAATGTTGCCCTACTGTCGAGTATTGTTTCATGAAAGTGAGATTAAAAGATGAGGAAAAGTTTCCCGTGGGTTTACAATGCTTTAATAATATCAATAACAATATTGTTTGCTGATGAAATCAATTTAATATGTAACATGTATTACATGGTGTATCCAATTGTTTTATTCAAGTTTCAACCTGAAAATAATAAAGCTAAACTTGTTAAACATTGTCCAAGATACGCAAGATGGTTTTATTGAATTGATCGAGGGAAAGCAAAGTTGACTAATCAATTATCAACATCAATGGAACACAAGTTTAATTGTTTTAATTTATCCCAATGAGATAACCTTATTCTCTGTTGATACACTTTCCCTGTTAGTAAACTTACGATCAACTTATCGTTGACATTAAACAGAAAAACAATTAAGTCTCCAAAGACGCTGAGAATGCAGTTAAGCTAATTAAATTATTATCATTGTCATCACTGAACAAGTGAACATATTTTCCTTTCCTTGCCTTCCTTACATTTCATGATAAATTAACTTGCTTCAAACTAAACCTGTTAATAACAATCTAAAATTAGCATCTATAAATTAATAAAAAATTAGGGTAAATTGGCTCATCTCATATTTGCCAAATCAACCTTTCATTTTCATTACCTTCAGCACAAACTTGAACACCTTCCTCTTAATGCAAGTCAAATAGCTGATTGGTTTCAGTTATGTAAGGGTCGACTCTAAGCTCGTCTCTCATTCACAGTTTGAATTAGCAGTTGTTCCCTTAGCCTTTTCCTTCTCATTTTTCATTTTCTTTCCTTTCCTTTATGTTGCCAATGTAAAGCAATTTAAATTCATGTGTTAGATCTGATGGTAAACTTGAATTGCATGAAATGATGGCCAGATTTGGAGCTTACACTCAATATGTATTTTATTGTTGAAAGGTTTAGAAAAAGTTGCTATTAGTTAGTACAAAAATTATTCCTTTTACAAGAGTTACAAGTCAACCGCAACGACGAAGTTTCCTGAGGGCTCAATCCGAAATTTCACTGCCGAGTGCTATTCTCAACATTATTAGCTTAGTCATTTTGAAAATCGCCTTTTGATTTCTTGTAAACAAGTTTTCAGACAAACGACAGAGCGGAATGAGCTCAAACTTGGTATAGGATGCTAATAGAGGAAAAAATTTGATATATATGTAACATTCAAACGTTAAGTGTTTAAATTAGAAAGAGAAATGGTCCAAATTATTCTCCTCTTTCTTTATTCTGTCTATTCCCCTGTCTTATTTCTTATTCTCAACAATGGTCAGAAGGGCAAAACTAACTTTTGGTTTTAACTAAAGGATTATTGAGTTGAGTTGTAATTATGACTCCAAAGTGGTAACTTGAAATGACTGGAACTAGTGCTTGGACATAGTATTTATTTAATTATTAGTTTAACTAAATTTAGTTAATTCAATGGGATATTGTCCGCTATATGATTATTATTAATAAATATTATTAAATGGCCTTAAAATGTTACATATATAAAGATCATCGCGTTGATTGCGTCGAATAAAATGGTTCTCATAGAATATTAGATTTTGATTACTCTAGATGTTCAACCATCCCTTTGTAATGCTCTATAGCTTTACATCCCACACTGTAATACGATTAATTTAAGTGAATATTCAAAATGGAAATTGGATATTAAGCTACCTTTTAGTTTAATTATTGTCAAAATCGAAGTGACTTGTTTTACAGCAAATTTTAACTCATTAAATAATTTTCTTTTTGAAAATTAATTCAGAAAAATTATTTTGATGAATAAATCTGTTCCATAACTGTAAGAAAAGAGATCGAAGTGTGAACATTGAGTGCTATTTCAGGGAAAACTGCTGATTAGAGAAATTCTTTGCTTGCACTTGGAATTGTCAAAACTGATAACCAAAAGTAGCTTGAACTGAATTTGCCTTTTTTGGTATCTGTTGTCAAGAATTTGTTTTCTTGTTTCAACCGAACCTTGCTGACTAGACTCTACTGATGAAGTACATTGTACCAAGAAATGTTCATTCCCAAGTTTTCTTGGTTCAACTCATTCACGAGTCAAATTTTGCTGCAGCCAGACAAGTTTCTTGTCTCAATAATAATGCAAAATAACCTGATAATGTTATAATTCAAAGTGTTAAACTCCATGTTTTCCTCATTCATTTACAAGTAAAATTAAATGTTTACCAGCATCAAATAAAGTTGATTAAATTAGAGCTAAAATTGGCAGAACACACAGTCACTTAGGATCCATCAAATGGATGAAATGTTTAAACTGAGAAAATCAATTTTTCTTCCTAATCTGTTAATAATATGAATAAATTGTCAAAATTATCTCAACTTTAACTTCACAATCGGCTTTCATCTTTTACTATTCACATCGAGCACTACACTCTGTACATTAAAGCATTAATACATTATGCTCTGGTAGAGTTGAAATCCTTGGCTTTAATGTATTTACTGTTGATACATATTCATAAAGTTACATTAAACTAGATTTTTGTTTCTTCATTTTTTATTGTTTATCTTGAAACATTTAGCCTTTTATTGTTTATTTGCCATCCAATTGAATTATCATGAAAAGCAAAAAAAACAACGACAAATGAAATAAAAATTGAGGAATTTTCCATTCTTGTGAACAATTCAGTAAATGATAAACAGAAAAGTTTCAATTCGAAATTTTGATTTCAATTTTATTTTTCTTTTCAGTTATGAAACTATTACAATTTTGATCATATTTTCAATCTTTTTGTCACAATGCTCAAGGCTAGAATTTGGATTAAATTGAAATGATCAAATTCATTATCGATTATTCATTTGATATCCAAGTTAACATATTTCAACTTTTGCAGCATTTTTGGCTCAATAAATAATTCAACTTTATTGGCCCATTCAATGTGATTGATGAATGTAATTATAATTTTCTGTTCGTTTTGTTTTCAAATTCATTCTACATCAATCTTTACATCTATTAATATTGATTAAGTTAAATTAACCATCAATTTGCTTTGTAAATTGTCATGTGCAGGGAATGAGGAGAAAGCGTTTTCCATCAGATTCGTTACCTTTATATTCAAGCTCATCATTTCCATTTATGAACTTCATTTTTGCTCCACTTTCCTCAATCAAATTGTGCTGATGAGTTTATCAAAGTTATCCAGTTGAATAGGCTAAGCAATACTGACTGATAATGATGCAAAAATGTTGAGTGATGAATGATGATCATGTTAGACTCGTTGAGTTTCTTGATATCGTTTAATGGCAAGAGATATTCAGCGTTGAATGGTTCATCAGATGAAAGGTTCAAGTGGCAAGTTAAATTATGTTACATGATATTGAAAGATCTGAGTTTCCCTGCTTGCAAATGCTGTCAATGTTTAAGTTTTACATTCAAAAGAGTTGGTATCAATCATTTTGATATAATTTGATTGGAAATGTCATTTGATTAAAGTAACAATTTTAAAGTTTAATCTTGTTTTCATGCAACAGAATAGTTATAGACTGAAATTTCGATCGCTACTGATTGTACAGATTCATTTGATTCTGAGTCGAGTTTTGAAATTAATTGGGAATTTATTTTATTGGTTTGATTTTATTAGCAGTTTTATCGATTGTTTTTTATTCATTTTGCGGTTCGGATGATTTACAATTCCGTTTATTATAATACTCTTGGATTTTAAATTGTTCAATCTATGGAATTGCAAAATTAAAAGAGAAATAATTTGCTAGAGAATTGAGTTTGTTTTATTCATTTATGCCTTGGAGCTTTGAATTTTAATGTGAATTATGAAAAACAAAGAAAACTATTAAACTAAATTATTTTCTCGATTTGATTTGGTTCAATAAACATGTTCATTCAAAAGTCTATTTTGATGAACTCATAATATTGTTCATCTTCAAATTTTACAGATTCATGATCTGAAGATTCAGATTGAGTTCGTAAAACAATTATTACATTATGTTGATAGGTTAGGCGGATCGGCAAGTGAAGGAAAATCGCTTGTTGAAATATTTTCATGGCATTGATTTTTTAAATAGGCTTTTTTCGATTCTTTTTTTTCACAAAAATCTGTCATTTCTCGATTTCACCCAAAATTATGAAATTGTTATGTTAGAAAATACTTCTATCCAAGAACTAAACTCATTATCGAACTTTTAGTTACTGAAATGTTGATAGCTACACACATTGTTTACTTGTCAGTCCAAGAAACTTTCTATTCTTGGATAACTAATGATTCAATCCTAAACGGGTTTTGCATTTAATCAAATAAAGTCAGATAAAGTTTCATGATTGGTCAACTATTTCGTTCATTGTTTGACGTTATCAAACTTGCAGCAAGATTGGATCAAGAATGAAAATCGAATCAAACTGTTTATTTTTGGTAAAATCATTAAAAAGAGATGAAAGGTTTGACTTTCTATTTTCGCTCATTCCAATGCGAGATGAAAATGATTCTGAATAAAATGGTCGTTTATGATGTAATAAGATGTAACAAGCTTTTGGAAACATTATCCTTGTTAGTTCAGTTTCCGACTAATCTTTTTATATTTGCTCAACTTGTTTATCTGTTTCATTATGTTCTCATTTTTACCTCTATTCAACCAATTATTGCAATAAAAATGGGACAAAACTTTTGCTTGCCAGATGAGAGTGAAGATAACAAGAAATGACTCCAACTGAACCAACTCATACTTATGTGTATTATTAGCATTTAATGCAAGAAAACGTGGTTTCCCTTTTACTTCATGGTGATATAAGTTATCATTCAAATTATTGTTAGTTCAATGAGTTGTTATAACTAGGTTATTGTGCCTTTGAGTTACCATTTGATAGGTTCAATACATTCAAGGCAAAGGTTGAAAAGCAAGAGTTTGATGAAGATGATTACAAGACTAACTTTTGATACAGACTGACATCAACAGTTTTCAAAATTCATCATGTAAGTTTCATTGGCTTTATGACTTTGCTTGTGGATGTGAGTCAGATCTTACAGATCGAACATTCTCTGGTTCTGATAAAACTGAATAGGATCCCACTCTTACCGACGATACGAAGATTGGGTTTCTTCCTCTGCTTATCCTGAATTTTTTGCTTTCTGCGCCGTTTAGCGCTTTCACAGTCCATTCCCATCTTGGTGGCTTTTCTGGGAACAGAATCTGTCGTTAGCTGAGTTGAGTGCTAATCAAGTTTTTGTCAGATAAAAACCTTCGAAACTCGGATAAAGAAACCCATTCCTCTTAATCCTCTTTAATAATCACCAAAGCTTCTGCCCAAGACTAAAGCATCACTAGCAAGTATTATATAAATGATAACAAGCCTCTCTTGATGTTTCATGTTTTTGAGTCAATCTCATAGACTTTTAGGCGCAAACGAAGTGTAAAGGTTCTTGAAGTTTCATGAAAATTATCATAAAACTTGCCCTCGTGGCAATACAAATCACACACTAAGCCAATGATTCTTGCTTTTTAAATGTTTCTGAATGTGTATCACATATGCATAATACAACATTTAACGTGGAGTTATATCTCGTTACCTTATCTCTTTAACACTTCGATGAATTAAGCAGTAAATCTTGAATTTATTTGTAAAAATTGATCCTTTGATTCTTGGACATCAAAAATGCGAAAAAGATATAAGTAAAAAAATGTAACTCCATTTCAATACTGTATAAACTAAACGGAGGTCATGCAATTGAATTTGATATCAATAAGATTACAAAAGAACACCATTTAAAGTTTTGCTCTAAGCCACCTATGTAAATTATTGGCACTCTTAGTTTGAAATGAATTGGATAAAGAGCGAATTAATCAAAATATAATACCTTTGCAAGTTATTAAATTTTCTATCGACATAAAGCTATGCTAGTGAAACAAGACTTCTATGGTATCGGCTTTCATCTTTTGCAAGTTTCAAATTATTGGTCTCATCAATAGCATTGTTTTGTTTTATCAACTGATTCGCAGCTAACTAACAAATGCTAGGATGAGCTGTTATGCAATGAAATCCATTGATTGCATTGTTTGAACAAAGATTCATTTTACATTTGAGCTCAGTCTGAATGCAAAAAATTGTTTCCGAATCATTAATTCCAGAGTCGAGACTAAATGAAACTTGATTTTCAATGATAAATTGTGACAATTATTTGCTAATAATGACAAAATTGTAAACTTGAATATGATTAATGAACAGTCAGAGGATCATTTAAAGGCGTCGCATTGAATTGAACAGCAACACAATTATCAAGCGATTTTACTTGTTCAGTATTAATTGATCATTTTTTATTGTTCAGTATTCCATCACAATTAATCGGCAAAAGTGATTTATTGATTACATTGATTACTGTTCAAAAGTAAATTGAATTTTTAATGACAAAACTATCTTCCATCATAAACCACAGGCAAATGTAATTGAATAACTTGAGTTGTGAATAAAAACTAAAACTAAAAAGTGTAAAAAACAAAAACTTAATTTCATTTTCTTCAGAATCATTGAAACAATGGAATCGAAATCATAATTCACTCTAATTAAAGTTCAACAAAAGGCTTGAACTAAACAATGTTTTGATTATTAATTTCATTTCATATAATATTGAAAAATAGCAAATTTTTATTAAACTATTCAAATTCAATAGTTAAAGCAGACTAATTACAACCAAACAATCTCAATTCAAATAAGAATCATTAGCAAGCTCAATCAATCCCTTCAATCGAGTGTAACTTTCATCTAAAAACACGAAAATTGATTAATCATATCTTGAATTATATTCTTTGTAAAATGTTTTCAATTGCAGTTACCAAAACTGTTCATTTAACCAAGAATTATTCTGATAATTACCATGCTAAATGGATTAACTAACAGCATAAATTAAAGACAAATTAATAAGATTGATGAAAATGCAAAACTAGAAGATTGTCAAGAAAAGAAGCATTTTCATCTCATTACAGTTACGACCGCAATTCACTGATTTGCAGAAGAGGGAAAACTCTTAAAATCTTACAGTCGAAGTGATTAAAATAACAAATGAGAGTCTGGCGAATTAGTCATTCCTTGATTTGTCACTTTATTTTTGACCATTTTTGTGGCACTTTTGTTGGTCAATTAGCAAACAGAAACTTCAATTAACTTAATGCAATAAATTGCCTATGAAAATGGATGTAATAAGCAGCTTTTGTTTTCATCATTTTTTTCTGAAGTTTCATCAAGTTTTTGATCAACAATAAATGCTACTCTATCTTACAGGGTAAATATTGCCTCTAGGTTGATGATGATTGTTGAAGTGACCAATTGAATGACAGGTAAAGAATGAAAAGACAAAAGTTGCTATTCTTTTACTTGACCATCATTGGTATTGCCATCGAGTAAACAAGAAATGCATTGTCAACCAGAACTAAATTTACAATCTCAACAATTTTACCAATAAAAAGTTGTCATTAAACAGCAAAACTAATAACATGAAGGACAAAGAGAAGTCCGATATTCTCGAATCATGCTGATAGATCAATGAGACTTGAGAGATTTTCAATTCAGTTCTGAATCTCATTCCTTTGTATCTCGATCAAGCTTGCAATTTTAACCTCAATCTTACAATTTCATAATGTTGATACAGTAACATGAAACCTAAAATTTTTAGCTTCGATTAAAGAAATTATTACAATGAGTTGAATGTTCAATTTCAGAGCTTTTAGCATATTAAAAGTGTAAGCTTAAACGCCAAGTGTAATAACATTAAACTTACAAATGATCAATCAATTGAAGGGCAAATTGAATTGTTTATAAATTTATTGCTCGATATTCAACAAATTGAATAGTCAACTATTAGGTAAACTCGTGTTTATTGGTATTATTTTACCTCTTATTACACTTTTATTATTATCTCAATTACTTTTAACTCCCAGGTTTATGATATTTAGCTAATGGGGTTAACGTTTAGTAAAATGGGAAAAGGTTTAATTTGAAAAGAGCAACAGAAATGAGGAAAAATGTATTTTTGTTGAGCATTGTTTTCGGGTTCATTTTGCCAATTGCAAACTAATTTTATGCTTTACCAATGATGAATAATTTAACTTGATTATCATGAAATTGAACAGAAAAACAAAAATTGAAAACTCAACATTTCCAATTCAACTTGAATTTTTATCATTTTTTGTTTGCAGTCTTTGCTTTTTACTTGCTTTCAAATCTTTTGTCTTATGAAAGTGAATTGAAGAGGTTTAATCAAATGGTACAAGTAGGTGAATGAGGTTAATGGAAATGGAAAGGATGATGATGATGATCAAGTTAATGCATTGAGTTGACTTGGCAACAATAATAATGATAATGAAATGATAACCAAAAAATATTGTAACAACAAGATGAGGTTTACAGATGAGTGAAACATGAAGTCTTGTTAAGTTGATATTCAATGATATCATTTAGACTTGGATTAGTTTATACTAACGGAAATATACTTTCAGAATATTGAACCTTAAATCCGGGAAAAGTAAACTCCCAGTTCACTCCAAGTCTTATATTGCATAGTTTGATATAATGATGAAAGTTTCTTCGTTTTTATTCCTCTAATCATTAGATATAAAAGTTAAAAATTAAATTAACTCTAACATTGTCTACAGAAAAGCTTTGATTTGTTTTCATTTTAGTCGCTTTACAAGTTGTAATCTATGGAATTGCTGATTACGATTTACAACTGAATCAGTCGAGGAGATTTTCTCATGATAATCTGTTTGTTTAATTTCCCCATTTACAGTATTTTTTTCTTGTCCTTCACAGCAGTTGTATTAGTACATTTATTATCGTTTTGGTGAATAGTTTTGTTGGAAGGAAATGGTACAAGGGAAGGAATTTGGCTGATAAGTTTATTTATGTCTACTTATTGTCAAACTGTACACTGTAATTATTTACAAATGACTACTTGCTGAATTAGCTTCGAGAAGAGACATTGTTGATCGGAAGTTGAACACTTTAAATAGCGGGATTAATCAACTTCATTTAGACTTTACGACAGACTGTTTTCAAACAAATGCCATGACACTTTTGCATTTCAAAGTACAGACATTGAATATTCTTCAATGTCAATAATGTGTAAAATCAAGCTTTTCGATTTACATTTATCACAAGCATGAATAGACTTGAACTCATTTTGAATCTTCTCTGGTAGTATAGTGATTAGCATCTCTGGTTATGATTATGACTCGATTATGGGTTGATAAGCTTTGAAAACTCCAGGTTTTCCAAATATGCAAAGTTGATGGAATTTATCTCGATTGTAATTAACTGCATTGTTGACCTTTGGATATAACAAAGTGTTAGTTAATTAGCAATAACAAACTAAAGAGCCTACTCACCTTGAGGCAATTATTGAAATTGTAGTCTAATTGACTGGTTGAATTAATTTGTTCCACTTTTCCTTCCTTTCCAATTGATTAACTCTTTACCAAAACATTTCGAGTTTACAATTGCACAGTTTACATACTACTAAATAGTTAAAAATATTAGTTACCTTTGCTCGAAGGCAGTTAATAATTGAATATTGTTGCATGTAATACAATGTAAAGAAAAAAGGTTAAAGTATAACATGTTTAACTAAAAATAAATATACCGTTTACATGTAAAACAATTGCATGAAAATGTTTGATCACATAACAATAAATCTCAGGTATTAATCATCTTTAACCCCTCAGTTGAACATGAAAAAACTGTACAAGTTATGATTTTCAAAAGATTAAAGGCTTTGTCAAATTATTACAAATGTACATTGGTAACATAACATTGGTTATTTGAAAAAAAGGTTCAAATTTGAGCAAAAAATATGCGTTTACCGATAAATATTGTTTAAACATCAAATATATCAACTACAAGAGTAACAAAGTGTTACAAGATGATATCATTTGAAATGACATTGTTATCCATGTTGTAAAAACAAGTGAACCAGAAAAAAACCAGAAAATAATAGCCAGTCCAGTTGGGTTCCAAGCTTCTTCAAGTGTCTTTTGGTCTCTTTTTTGGCACTAATTTTGATGTTTCATTTTGTTCCATAGGCATTCATATTTCACATTAAAAGGCATCCTCGATACCCGGAATTTGCACAATGCCTTTCTTCCGGTTATTTTGATGCTGAATGGAAAGAAAAAGTGTATCAAATATTTACTCTCTGTATAATGTACTTTGTGCCTTTTTTTGTAACATTATTCTGCTACATTCGTATCATTGCAGCTCTCAGTTCACAAAGAGAGTTAAGTAAGTAATAAGCTAACAATAAATTTTCTTACCTTTTTTAATATTCTGAATACAAATTCAGTCCTTTTTCCCCTTTTCCTTTCGTTGAATCCTTTTCACTTGAAGCACATAAACAGCCATTAGCATGAAATTAATTTTTTTACCTTCATATTTTTGGTAATGAATGAATGGTTAAGCGAGAAAAAGTTTGATGTAATGACTAAATACCAGCTTTACCAGACTTTGTTTGCTTACAACCAGAATCTTTCTGCTACTAGACAGGGTTACAAAATAAATTGTATCGAGTGAAAATCAGATCCAAGATAAATCTCAATATTCAACTTACCTGTAAACAGGCTTACCGACAATTGTCTCTGAGAGGATTGAAAAATGAGCCAAAAACTGACATTAAATAGATGTAATCACATTTTTACTAAACACAAAAATCGTTAAAAGTCACTGTTGAATAAAAGCTCTTACCTTTTGGGTTGTCAGACGTTTTCATTTGAAAAATTTAGATGTTACTGTCTAACCGTTTCTTAAAACTGGAATAATAACATTTATTAAAAATGAAGATCTTAAAGTTGATAAAATAAGAGACAAGATGGCGGGTATAATCTTTGCTGTTAACCCTTAATCACACTTCACTTTGGCGCTCAAAGAGTAAAGTAACCTTACTCTTTGTTGGCGCTGCTTTCTTTATTTTATAGCAAATGATATTTTCTGGTTCTGTTAGGTTATATTGTATTGTTTTGTGATTTGTGATTGATTTTTTTTGGTTAACCATGATATTTATTTCCTTTTACCGCAGATTAAGGCATTTATTTTAATGTACTTTTGTCTGCTTCATGAGTTTCATAAATTAATTTGTTTCCTTTTTATGTCTTATTTGGTGTACAGATATTACAATGGAAATGGTTTCAGATGTTTCAAGACCAACAAATGATGGTGAACAACGAATCAATGTTTATCAACGAGCTGAGAGACGGACTCTTAGGATGACTTCAATTGTAGCTTTGGCCTTTGTTTGCTGTTGGACTCCTTATACTTATGTAGTCCTTTGGTTTCAATTTAATCCAGATTCTTACCAATCAACTAATATATTGATCATGGATGTTTTATTTTGCTTTGCGGTTCTCAATTCTGTGATAAACCCATGTGTTTATAGTTCCCATCTTTTTACCAAAAGGCGAAATAAAACCAGTAATAACTCTGCTTTAAACAATTTGAACAATAACAATAGTATCAAGCTTAATGGAAGTAACGTTATTAGAGGAAATAATATCTCTAAACTTGCAACTCGTGAAACATTTTTCTAGCCTCTGTTGACTACCTACCTTGGACCTGTAATTACCTGATTGGACCCGTTGATACTCAACACTTGGTGATAAGCTACTTGATCAATTGCAATTTTCAATACTATTTAAACTTCGCATTTACTAAATGGGTTTGCACTAATGCTCAACAAGATAATTATAAATATAATTATTAACAGTTATTATGCTATGTATAGATTAATTTACTGAGAAAATTTTAATCGCTAATTGATTGAAGATTGTTTTTATTAATGCATTTGTATCCATTATTAAAATGGTAACTTGTTTCCTCTTTTTCTTCCCGATGATGTTTATATTATTAACAAAATGAAATTAACGAAACGTTAAATTGACATTAAAAAAGCTAATTGAAACTGATTAATGAAAAATGTTGGTTTTGATTGAATATCATTTAATAATTAGTAGATATGAATCAGTTAATGATGGACTGTTGGCAAAAATCAAATGTATTTTTAGCAACATTTCATTTTATGATTAATGATATCGAGTTAACAGTTGTTAACAGGAATTGACTTTTGTCAAGTAAACCCAAATTGATTTAGATTGATTATGAAGCAAACCTTTTCCAATTCTGGATAATTTCTGGTTAATTTTTTCTGGTGAATTTGCTTCAACATTTCCATGATTATTTGGTTTTACTTTAATTATTCGCTTTCCACATTCCAATCAAAACTTTAATTTACTATTGACTTTTGTTGGTTGAAATTTAATTCAGAATATTCCTGATTGAAGGTGAAAAAAGCAAGGAAAACAATGAACAAAGTCAGGCAAAAACTCTGAAGATTAAAAATAAAGGATGATGTCCATTGAAATTGATGGTTCTCGTCTTAGAGAAGATGATGACCATGAGTGAAATGAGAAAAAATGTGAGTTTCTAATTGAGAAGTATCAAAAGATGAATGAATGTTAAGATTGAGAGGCAAAATAAGAGAAGAGCGAGATTTGGTTTTTACTATTTCTTGCAATTATGTTTGCTTCTTCATTTATACTTGATTACTTTCTTCACAAACAAAACTGATTCCTCCTTTACTTCATCAGTTGGATCATGATTACCCTCATCAGAATCAAATTTTTCGTACTAAATGAGTTTTAACGTTGAACAGTTATTTTCATCTTGAAAGAATCATCAGCAATCTTAGAAGAGGTTAAGAGAGGACACACATCACGCGGAATCTTTGCTCTGTTGATATTTTATTTTCATTATAATTTCCACCAGTTGAAACTCGACTCTGTTTACTCTTCAAATTAGCATAATTAGAGAGCTTGTGTGCACAGAAAATTGATGAAATATTCTCGATTATTCAACAATTAATGCAAAAATTGTAAACACAAAAAAAGTAAAAGTTAATTACCGCATTCTTTCCACTTGTAACTTTGGATCTTTAAGATCTCTTAGCTTTTCTGGTTGCCATCAATTTTTTGTTCAAACTGGGTTTGGATCAAAATAATTCAAAATAAGTCAAGGCACTAATTTAATTTAACCTTTGTTTAGCTCGCAAAAGCTTTAATTAAATTGTTTAATTAATCAATTATTCAACATTTTACTTCTGTTCGTTGAACTATTGTTAGAGTTTCATCGATATAACTTTCGATAGTATCGACCATTGGTAAGATTACAGCTGTGAGTAATTGTAATGCCGATTTTTTATGCTATTTCAAAAGGTGTTTTTTGATTAACTTCTTGTTATTTGTGTCTCGTTATTGTCGTTGTTTTTTGCAATAAATTATGCCACTTGACGTTTGTAATCGATGGACTCACCTGCGAAAAATTTTAGGACGGAATGGACCTTTTTGTCAAAGTGACTATGAAGCTGGATCAGAGGCTTTAAAATTTGTTCTCGAGGAATGTAAGATCTTAATTGTTGGCTGTGGTGGCCTAGGATGTGAACTGTTGAAAGATTTGGCTCTAATGGGTTTCATGAACATCTCCATTATTGATATGGACACCATTGATTTATCCAATTTGAATAGACAGTTTTTATTCCGAGAAAAAGACATTGGATGCTCCAAGTCAGAAACGGCTGCCAAAGTAATTAACGAACGGATTCCTGGAGTTAAGGTCAAGCCATATTTTTGTAAAATTCAAGATCTTGATACCGACTTCTATCGAAATTTTCATGTCATTGTTTTGGGTCTTGATTCAATTGTGGCTCGGCGATGGATAAATGGCATGGTTTGTAGCCTTTTGAATTATGATGATGGAATTTTAGGTACGTTGTGTCAGTTTTATTGCAATAATAGTTCTTGGCGTTTATATTAGTAAATTATTCAATATAATTTTTATTTTCCTTTTAGATCAAAGTTCTATTATACCCCTTGTTGATGGAGGATCTGAAGGATTCAAAGGAAATGCTCGAGTAATAATACCTGGAATGACAGCCTGCATCGAATGTACTCTTGATTTGTTCCCTCCACAAATTAATTATCCCTTGTGTACTATTGCTAATACTCCAAGGCTTCCTGAACATTGCATTGAGTATGTACGAGTTTTGTTGTGGAATCGCGAAAAGCCATTCGGCGATGTAGCTATCGATGGTGATGATGCAAGCCATATTCAATGGATTTACGAAAAATCTGCTGAGAGAGCTTCACAGTTTAATATTAATGGTGTTACTTATCGGTTAACTCAAGGAGTTGTTAAACGAATCATACCTGCTGTTGCCTCAACTAATGCGATTATTGCTGCTGTTTGTTCCACCGAAGTTTTCAAAATAACAACCAGTTGTTGTACAGCAATGAATAATTACATGGTTTTCAACGATGTAGATAGTATTTACACTTATACTTATGAAGCAGAACGAAATCCCAATTGTCTTGCATGCAGCCGAGTTCCACAAGAGTTGAACTTATCACTGGAATCACAACTACAAGAGATTATTGACCTACTTGTCAACGATGAAAAATATGCTATGAAATCTCCTGGTCTAACAACCATGATTAACGGCAAGAATCGTACTTTATATATGCAATCAGTTGCCTCAATAGAAGAGAAAACTCGTGTAAATTTAAAAAAATCTCTAAGAGAACTCAATTTGTCCTCAGGTCAGGAAATAATTGTGGCTGATGTTACTCGTCCAAATACATCAATTTTCGTACTCAAACCGCCTTCAGCTAGCAATGATCCACAATCAGTGTCAGCATCATCATCATCGTCGTCTTAAAAATTGTGATTATTTCTAACTTCTGTTTTTTTCCAAGCTTCATTCTTGAAGTATACGCCTTTCTCTGTATGTTAAGAAGACCCTATCAATATAATTGAACTGAATATATTTTTAAATCACAGTTAGTCTTTTTACTTCTAACACCAAAAGCTAACATTACTATACTTTAACAGACCGAGTCAAATAAAGTGATCTAAATGATGAAAAAAAAGTCGACAGAATCTATTTAGTATAAATTAATAATAAATTTTAATTACACTTTTTGTTTTCATATCGCAGCATCTTTCCACGTTAAATTTCACTTGGCTTTGTTTCTATAGACAAATTGAGTTGATTGGTTTTTCCTTAATATCAGAATGTATTCAGTAATAATGACCAATTTGAAGGATCTCTCATGCATCAACTTGTAATTGACAATTGGCTAATTTACAATGTAAACACACAAATATATATATATTTTTTTTTCTTTTCATATTTATATATATATGTAAATATGTATACTTATATAATATAATATTAATAGCAATAATTTGTTTCCTTGTTTTCTATTACAATAATAACGTTATTTCTCTCTTTTGTTTCATAATATCACTTGGACAATCTTTTGTAATCACCATGATATGATTGATCTTCCATAAGATTGGCCACTTTGTGTATGAGTTCATTATTCATTGATTCCAGACGATAGCATCGTTCTTGAAGATCTTGAATATAGTCAACCAACTCTTTGTTTTGAAACAATTCATAAATACTTCTGTAAATTAAAGGAAACAAAAATATAGATTAGACAGATGAAGATGATCATAATGATGTGATGGCAATGGAAAAGAAAAGAATATAAAAGTGAAAAAAAGACAAAAGAGCGTGATTGTGAATTGGAATGATTGATAATGCATGTTAGAAATGACGTTGAACACGATGAAATTGTAAAGGAAACAAAAAGGTTGTTAAAAAAGGAAAACGAAAGCAGCGAAATAACAATATTAATTTGTTGACCTGCCAATTCAATGATTTATGTCAGATGATTAGATCTGATATTGATAATGGTAATGACCATGATGAGTGAGGTTTAGTCAATCTGTCAGAGTTTGTTACTCAATGTCAGGCTTGATCTGTCAAGCATGGTTTAAATAAACTACTACAATTTAATGAAATATTTCCTTGGTAATCAGGTGAAAAAAATTGTGATAAAGTGAAAGTTGAACAAAAAAGAAATGCATTTCAACCTAAGCTTTAACAATATTACTGATTAATGCAAAAATAAGATTTAAATTAGTGACATTAAACCAAATTAATTTCCTGTTAAAGGAAATTGTAGTGGATTTGGAGATTGAAAAGCAAGATGAAGATATGGTAACAGTAAAGCTCAGAAGATATGATAATAGAAAGGACTGAAAAGACTGTAACCTTGGCATTGAATTGATTCTTTTCTCCAACGATAGATGCTAGAGTCGAGTAATCGATCAAAATAATCAAGATAAATCATGTTTCGTATGGCAAACCTAGAATAAAGATGGTGAAGAATGGATTATATCGAAAGTTGATTTCTTTAGTGAAAGAACTGTAATAATCAGAAAACTGCAAAAACAGAGCTTAACCAATCAAGTCTGATGTTAAGATATATTTTCATCATTTAAACCTGAAGGTTTGAAACGATATTAATGTAAAGACAATGAAGGGATGAAACAGTAGAGCAATCAAAGAGGGAAGAGAACAAGTGATTCTTGAAAATATTATACTGACATTTTAAAGTAAGGGTAATAATTAAAAATAAGGCAAGTTTGCATGCAATCAATCGATTTAAAAAGAAATATTATGTATCGTTTCAAATTACAAGAGTAACACGTTTGGTTATTAATAAATCAATTCATTATTTATATTGTATCAGATCGATTAACTAATAGAAATCAATGAATTTTTTGTTTCACTTGCTTTTTCCACTCTCATTGACTTGTCATCATTATTTAAAACATGCATAATCAACAAGAGATCAAGTTAATTGTATTGAAGGCATTCTTGGTTCAAGTAAGAAACTGGGGTAATTGGGTTGGATTGGGTTAGATGGTGATGATGGTGATGAGACTAAATAGTGTTGATCAAATTTACCAATTACCTTGGCATTTGAACAGGTTTAGGTGGATGATATTTAGCTTTTAAAATTTCCAACCATCTATTGCTTTCTTTGGTTGTTGTTTCCTTGATTGTTGTTGAATGATCAAATTTTTTGTAAACAGTGAATGCCCCTTTCTTGTCTACTCCTGGAGGTAAATTGGTCAGCCCTGGATAAGAAGTGGATAAAAAGAAATGATTAGAAGTTTTGATAATCTGAAGCATGATGGAAATGGGTAAAATTCAATTTTTAAGATGGATGGTGATCAAGATAATGTTAGTATAGTGAAAGTAGCATGAAGGCAAGGAAACCGAGATAATTGGATTTGAACAATAAACCAAGATAATAATGAATTGTGGTGAAAATTGGAAATTAAATTGTTGGCAGGATAACATTTATCACACCATATTTACATAACTGACAAGTAATTGAGCTTCCTAGTGAACAAATAGCATGGCGAATAACTAACTGAAGAGTAACTAAAGAACAGATTCGATGAAATAGAGATCTTTACGGTTTCTACCAACAATGATACTTAATGCGTTTAAATACAAATTAAACTACTAATAAGAAATAACTTGCTAATGGTAATCATTTGAAAGAAATTTAACACTATTCTATCCTTCAGTATTCAACTCTGATGTAATGATTAAGCAAAAGAAATGTTATGTTAGATTAATTGGGACAAATATTGATAAGGAGTAATTGCATGCATCATAAAGTACGTTATAAATCAGAAAACGGTAAAATCTAAATTGAAAAATCAATTTGTTTGTTCAATTTAAAGCATAATCAACTGTTATGTAAACAAGCTGGATATCTTTCATCGGATTAAGTTTCACTGTTAATCCATAATATGAAGAGTTGTAAATGGTATAGTAATTGTGATAAATTATGATCAACTGGTGATCAAGATTGATAAGTTAAAACCGATCTCTAGTTTTATAACGCACTGTTTGATTATAACGCAATGCATTGTTTCAAAGAAAACACCAACCAAGAGCATTGTTAGAAGATAAATTGGAGGAACAATTAGGAATTAATTTACGGCCTTGATTGGCACAGGCAGAGGGTAAACTTTTCTCCAAGCAATTGAGATCAAGTGATGAGCTGCGAGCATGTCCAGGTCTACGGTGAGGTCGAGGTGGCGGAGGAGGTGCAAGGAGGAGATCCTTTTTACCGGTTGACGGTTGGAATGATTGACTTGTTGTTTGGATCGAGCTGTTAAGAATTATTATTAGAAAGAAGAGAAGAGAAAAAAGAGGAAAAGAAAACAAGAATGAGAATAAGGTCAATATAAATAGTTACATAATGGTTTAAATATTATTCAAAACACTCAACTTACAAATGTCATGAAAGAAAAGCAAAAGACATGCAAACAGTTGTTTATCGTTTTGTCAGTTGATTAAAGTACATGAAAAATTGAGGAAACAAAGCCTAGTTATAAGTTAATAGTGATTAGCGTGTTTGAGAGAGAGAGAGAGTGTTTTTATGTTAATAGATTAATATATGAGGACAGATATTGATGATTTTGATCAAAAATCAATCAACTCAAACAATTAATAATTCAGCAAAGTTAAACATGAGTGAAACAATAATTGTAACTCTTGCTTTTTTCTTTCAATTTACAAACCAATCGAGCAAAACGGAAAACTCTCATTGTTGCTGAAAATCAAGATTACCTGGTTGAAGATTCTTGTTGAGCTAAATGAGATGTTGATGAAGGAAGGCTTTTGAGAAATATTGATGATGCTGGTCCACAGTTATTAATCATTCCACCACCGTTACCAGTGCGACTATTGGAGCCATTGTTGTTACCAGAACACATGCCACTGCTACTGTCATTACTATTACTGCTACTACTGCCACTACTACTGTTATTACCGGGTACTGATGAGGAGCCGCCATTATTGGAATCATATGTAACCAATTGGCCATCGGGTGAAACTCTAAGGGCAACTGGGTGTAAAATTTTGGGATTTTTTTCAATCGAAGCAGCATTAAAATCAAAATTGGCCAACTTTATACCATTGGGAATATTGTTAAGATTATCATTAGGTGAAAAATTATCTGACAGTGAAGGTGACAAGGATGACACTTTGGATTGTCGATGGTAGGGTTGTTGTTGTTGTACCTGGACCGTTTGGTAAAGTTGATTGTACTGTTGATTGGCTTGTGGGCTCTCTGATGGTGTAGGTGAATCATTGAATCTAATCCATGGCTGAGGAGGTGACGAGACAACCCCTTTAGCTGCAGGAACACCAAACATTGTACCTGATTCTCGCACAGATAACTTAAGTTATTATCCTTTAAGCTGCCTGCATTGAGAAGATACAATTGACTCTTCCACTTGGTTAGAATCACAGTAATTATTAAATAACTGATATAATAACACAATAACAATCACAATCTATATCAACCTCTTACATTATTGTCTGTTTATTATTTTCATACACAAGAGCAGCATACATGCAGAAAAAAACAGATAGACAGAGATTAAGAGAGAGAGAAAAAAATAGAGAGACAGAAAATCAGACGACAGTAAAAAGAGAGACAAGACGTTTAATGGGTAATCAGAAGATGGCAGCATTTATTTCTAACCAAAAATAAAGCTCAATTGTTACGCTACAAAATTCAAATGATTAAACCATCAGTTGATCGACGTTTAATTTTATCAACTGTCAATGAATTGTCAACCGAAGACCATCGTGAAGGAGGCCAAATAATGTAGGAAACAGTGCCTTTCGCCAAACCAATAGGAACCTTTGGAAATGTGTAAAAGTCAATAAAATGTATTCAAAAGACATCAACATTAAAAAAGGTAAGTTAATGATTATTCATACCGGACCAAAATGATTACTATCATTGCTCCTTTGACTATTATCACCTTCAATCCAACAATGTCCGCTGGGTATTTGAATAATGTCATCTTCATACAAATTTCTTGGCCTGGAAAAGGTAAATGATGGTAAAATGAGCAAATAAAAATGTTGATCAACCCAAAACCAAGGATTCCAATTATTTTGTACAACTGATGCTTCATATTGATTTGTAATTGAGATTACTATTGAATTAGGGGTTCAAGTAAAATTGGATATAAAATGAGTTTAACCAAAAACATGTAAACTAACGACTATCCAACTAAATGAAAATACAAATCTCTTGGAAAATTAATAAAAATAGAAATTGCAATTTACTATTTGTAAATGATTGTTTACATGGATAATGCATATAAATAAAGTCATTATTGTAAATATTGTTCACAATACAAGATGAACTTCAATAGATGATAAACATTTCAAGTTAAATATGTAATTAAATTAAATGCTTCCAATTGAACGTAAATTGTACGACAAAAAGTCACTCGATTTACATTTAAAATCATCAAAATGTAAATCAAGAAACCAGACTTATTCTTAACATTTTATTATCTCATGAAATTAAATACAAGCAATTGTGATAATCAATAAGATCGAGTTAAATAGCAGACTCAAGGAAATGTAATAAATAAAGTTGATTGTTGATCAATCGTAATTGGATTCAGAAATCTGTTAACGAATGTGTTTCTTTGAGTTTAACCCAAAATTTTGATAAAACCAGAAAGCTTTTGGGTGGTCAGAGTCAAAGATTCAGCTGTTGTTTTATGGAGATGAAAAGCTGTATTTAGGTTGAAATTGAAGATTGAAGGCGAAGAAAATGATTGAACCATTCTTGAACTAAATGTCGATGTAATCGGTGAAGGAATTTAAGATTTTTAGTTTATATTGGAAGGTAATTCAATATGAGTTATAGACAGTTAATGGTCAAAGCGACTCTTGATGAAGGTAAAGACTCGAGTCAATTGTACAATTACTTTGGGTCGAATCCGTCAGTAGATGAAACGACTTTATCACAAGTTATCATTCTTTAATTGAACGATTTAAGAGTCGTTTAAATGAAATAAAGTTGGCAAATGATATTAACCTGAACAAAGCTGAATGAACAATTTGAGGCTGATAAAAAAGGAAATGTTTAATAGTGATTGAAGCAATGAAATGAGCAGCTAAAGTTTATTGAAACTTTTTCTTGTTGAGAAAAAAAATGTGAAACAGAGGAAAGTCTGAAAGTTACATGATGTAAGGTAACATTGAGTGACATTGAGGATTGAATTGAACGGATAAATATACATCAATCTTGACTCAAATGAAACTAACCTGGAAAAGTGTTTACAGAAAGAAAGAAATATAAGAAAAAGAAGAAGAAAAAAGTAAGAAAAGGAAAATACGAAAAGAAATTTCATGTCAAAATCAGTTTTTCTCATTTTCCTTTTACTTATTTTATTTCATTTTATCTACATTTTATTTTATTATTTTCCACACTCATCATTATCATCCCTCCCAGTTTACACCAATAACTAACAGTAATCTGGAAAATCATTGATACTTTTGTCAGATGAAATGTGAACCTTTTCCTTGTGATAAACTTAATGCCTTTTGATGGTTTCCATGTTGGCCTTAGTTGAACGGAAAACGTTCATTTTTATTACTTCTGTGAACTTGAAATTCATTTTCTAAGTTAAACTTTTGATTGAAATGAATATCTGATTGAAAGATTTGAAATCAATTTCATTTTGTCAAAGCTTCTCAAAAGCTTCACGGCAAGTCAACATTTCAAAAAGCATTGATTGACATCGAAAAGCACAAAACTTTCAATCGACACTCAACTTGTGAATCTGAGTTTCAAGTGAATAATGAAAGATGGCAAAATGCTGAGATGTTTCAATCTCAATTAATAGACTAAGATGTTCAATTAAGATGCATTAATTAAGCCTCTAATGAAAGGAAATGCAAATTTTTTGTCAAAAGTATCATTAAAGTGATTAATTGATTGTGTAAAGTTTAATTAAGAAACGGTATTTTGTGCTGAGTGAAGAGTCGACTTATGAATAAAAACTGTTCTAATGAACTGTTAGAGAAAAAAAATCTTTTGTTCATCTCATGAATTTTGATTTTTTCATCAATTCCAAGACTTTCCTCTTAATCACCTTTGATTGCCTCAATAAGGTTCCATTAATTTGCAAAAGTTGCAAACGCCAAAATTGTTGGCAAAAAGAACACTCGATAAGATGAATCGACATTGAAATGAACAAATTTGCTCAACATTTTCTATTCAATCCCTGAATCTGATAAGTTTTATTCAAAGTTTTTTTCACTCTTTTTCTGTTCATTCCAGGCTTGAAATTTTCTTTTATATTCTCATACTTATTCATGATAGAGTTGAGGTGAGAAACTCATCACTTATTTAAACTTTTATTTGTTACCTTTTCTCAGGTTTTCATATCTTTGATACAAGTTTTGATGAATATTATGTATTGTAAAATGTAGCCAAATGTGAGGTTCAAATGTTTTATAAATATTTATGGCCAAAGAAAACTTTCAATTCATGAAAATTGGAACAAAACTTTTCTTCTCTTTTTTTCTCTTTTCTTGGTAAAGAGTTTCCTGATGACAGGTAATGAAAGATTCAAGATGATGTTTGCAATTACATGTTCTGTATCGACAAAAGTTATCCCATCATGAAGGCAAAGTTGAATCAATCAAGTATCTTATTCTCACAAGAATCCAAGTTGAATGAAACAACAATCAACATGATAAAAAAGAGTCGAAACCACAGAATGGCAAGAATATGGTGAAGATGAAGAAAAGTTGAACTCATCAGAACTTGTTAATGTTTTTCTTTTCTTGACAAGTTCTTTTGCTTTTCCCTCAAATAACTGATAAACATGATGATTCTGATATACAAAGATATAGATTGAAATGTCTCAAGAGGCAAAGAAGGTAAAACAATCGAAAAGGTAAAAAGAAGAAAATGGAAAGAAATGATTGGACCAACATGGCGGTTCCAGTATGGAAGAGGAAAAATTACTGAGAATCAACAGAAGATCTTGAAATCCATGAAAGTTCATATTTTCATCGTTCCTTGTTCTTGACTGATTTTTAAAGAAAATAAAAGTAATTGGAAAATGAATTTACAGAATAAAAATTTCCATCATAACTGTTTTGTTTTTAATAATTTGCAAACTTTTTATCAGTTTCGATGTTTTACTCTTTTCTTGATTTTTAGCGTCTAAATATTGGATAAAGTTTAGTCAAGTTTAAGGTAATAATCGTTATAATGAATAATATGGAAAGTTATTTTTAATGTTAGCTTTTTCCTTTTCTTTTCCTGATCTTTTTTCGCCATATTACAGGTAATAATAATCAATCAGTTTAATGTTGAACAGAAAATTGAAGAGTTTCAACTTCAATATTGCCAATCGAGAATCGAGTTGAAAATTTTTGCTAGTTATTAAAGTTTGCTTTTCAAATGAAAAGAAAAGATTTTTTGGTGAAATTTATCATTTTTAGCTCCATTTTTAGTGAAAACTTTTGCATTAAAAAGCTAATTTCAACTCATTTCTAGTA
Source organism: Tetranychus urticae (assembly GCF_039701765.1). Taxonomy (NCBI): domain Eukaryota; kingdom Metazoa; phylum Arthropoda; class Arachnida; order Trombidiformes; family Tetranychidae; genus Tetranychus; species Tetranychus urticae. The sequence continues at coordinate 12,362,794 of NC_142958.1, read as the reverse complement.
TGATTAAATTGCTTTTGTTTGGATAATTTTATTCAATTTGAGATATGGAGAAAGAAGTTGCCAGCAGCAGCTTTGATTTTCGGTTTTGTGGAACCTAATTCAAAACCTGATTTACAAACCTTCAAGATTTTAAATGAGTTTATTCATCGAAATAATGCTCCTATGTATTTAGTTTGATCTGTTAAAAACTTCCGATTGCGGTACATTTAGTGGCACTACATTTTTTGTACAATAAATCTTGAAGGCAAAATTTTATGAAAGGCTATGAATTCAGCATATTATTAATACTTCAATTATAACAAAGTTTTCATGCTTCTATTTATCTAAGTTATTACCCTATTTGCATGAACAAAGCTATATCCTATGAGCCTTATCAACTCACCGTTCAGTATCTCATGGACGAAACATGCCAAATAACTTATATTTGATTTGTATTTTTTTAAGAATTAAAGAATGATTATCGGTGCGTAGTAAAGCTCAAGATGGTCCTTTGAAACTATAATAAACTGGCAATATGGCATACTCAATTAGCCATAGCCCTTCTTGATTCAACTTTCAGGTTACGTTTCAACTTTATATTCGAAACATGATTTGACCTTCAGAGGTCATTTGAAAGTCATATAAAGATTTTGGAGGATACAAGAGGAGGGCAATTCACAGTTTGAAAGATCTAACTTTAATTATTTACTTTAAACTTCCAGTTCAGCGATCGCTTATTTTTTTGGCACGCTTTGCAGTGACTTCAATATTAGCACAGGCGTAATATAAATAGTATCAATAGATGCTTGGATCAATTTTATGGAATTCTTGTCACATACAGCAGCTCTAAGATAACCGATGCTATGAGAAATATTCGCATCCAGGCAGAATGTTAGTAGGACCATGACATTTCCCCTGTAATCGTAAACTCATGTGGTCCTCCACACGTATAAGATTTATAGACATTGAGCCATTCTTTTCATGAGCTAATTTAGAAATTAGCAGAGACTTGACATTACGATAATTTTCGCTTGAGTCCGTGCGTTTTGGAGAAATGAAATAGTTATACGCGCACAAACATCGGACAATAAATCAGAAGTATTATATCGCCTTCGCAAATTTCAGCAAGCAGAATTGGTTGGTTTATTATTGGCGCTATAAATATAGGTTTTGTTTTGAAATGTTATTTTTTCGCTCCAAAAACTGCCTACTTAGTATGATGTTGAACGCCAATAACTTTGCAACCAAACATGCTATTGCCCTAGGAATCGAATATAGTGAGATCGGGCAACATTTTTTATGTTTAAAGGACAAGGTCATTCAAGGTCATTTTTCGGAAATCGCTGCTACTTATGTTAGAGGTCAATTCGAGGTCATAACATGATTTTTAAAGACTAAAAATCTTTTTGATAGAGTTCTAACACTCTGTAATGAACATTGCTTGAGTTATTGACATTTAAGTTGCATTTTTTAAACTGAAATTTATGATATAAAAGATGAAAAATCAATTTCGGTACTAATTAAGCCCCAGTGAGCGCATAAAAATGCGAATTTGCATAAAAAATAAAAATTCAAATAACGAAGTTTGGAAACTCAAATGTGAATAACTCGAGCAATGTTCATGAGCAAATACCCAGCTTTTTTTATTTACTGGGTGTTTAATCTTAACTCATGAACGGTTGATACTAAATACCTCATATTCATTTAATTAAATAACTATTAGTTTGAAATCTCACGGTAATTCAAGGTAATTTAATTTCGACCCTTTTTTAACTGAAACATGCATGTGCTTTGGCCAGCAAGAGACATAGACATTCAATAAACATAAACCAGGAAAGGCCATGTTAAAAGCCATTTTAGAAGAAAATCGGAGTTTGGAGAATGAGTGAAAATAAGATAATGGTCAGAGGAGGGACAGCTGAATCATCACAATCAGAAAATGATGAAATTTTTTTCAAATTGCGAATAGGATAGACCGATTTATCTAGTAGGCTATCAAAACTATTGGATTTTTGCACAAAATTCTGGACTCATCATATTTTACATAACTTTTCAACGTCAACGCATTCAAATACCCCACAGTGTACACTGAATGGCTGGTTATCGCTTTTTGCTAAACTTTTCGTTCTGACTTTAATCGATATTCTTTTATTAAACTTGTATTTGTCAATCTAGCGTCATTTCAGTTGATTCTGTTCTTTTTATTCAACTTCTAATGTGACCTAATCCTTTTGATTGGAAACAAATGAAAACAATTTGGTTGAATGGTTAATGGTAAATGTTGAGACTAAAGCGCATTAATTTGATTCCAATTGATTGTGAATAAAGCTTAGATAACCCAACATTTTGTTCATCTATTAACATTGTAAGCTTAACATGAAACAAGGATTAGGTTTAACTCAGAGTTGTTCAATTTAAAAGGGTTTCATGCCATTATATTCAGATACATTACAATAAAATGAGCAGCAACAATAACAATAACAGCTACAAAAATAAGACAAAGAATAATGATTGGAATAAGATTAACTTAATTGAAGTAATAGAACAAGAAGAAACTAAAAGCAAATTGTAAAAGTAATCAGCATGAAAGTAATCGTTGCAACAGATTGATTGTTCACACAAGTATTTAGTCTAAACAATCGACATCAATTAACATGATAAAATGTTAAATTAATAGTGCAATCTATTAGGTCAAAATCGAAACTCACAAATGAAAAATTCCCAAAACTCAACAGAAAATCAATCGAAAATGAAAAAGTATTTAAAAGGTAAAAAATTCTCAGGTAAAAGTCGATTTATCTCTGTTCTGATTGATGCAAAACGAATGAAATTTTGATAAATTTTGGTGCAAAAACTTTGTTTTCTCCATCAATTATTTCGATTTTGGCTTTGAATTATTTTCTTGGAATCGCAATTTGTAACGACTATAAAACATTCTTGACAAGGTATTCATTATTGTTCAGTTTGTGCAATATTTCAAACTCATGCAAGTACTATATGTACAGTCTTTGGTAACAAGAGTCTGTAATGTTAAAGATTACTTGGACAAAGGCTCGAGTAAAGGTAACAAAAGTTGGAATTGGGTGAGACTGGACAATGTAATCTTCAAGTTAATCTGTTCGACAGTCAATAACAAGTAACTTTATATTGAAGGACAAAAAACAATCTAGTAAACAATGATGAGTAAGTAAAGGTAAGATGATAAAGTGCAAAAAATAAGCTCATGATGATGAACCTCATTTTCAACATTTTTTTCTCTTCTTACCTTTCCATTGACTCTTTTTCATCTTTTTTTCATTTCTATTTTTCTCACCTTCTAATGTTCAATACAAGGTACACTGCTACTCATCATGTAATGTTGATCAGAGGCTCTTTTGTGTGATGGGCAGGAGTGATTGAGTGTGGGTCTGGTTAGGCTGTGTTAATGTGGTTCATTGTCATTGTGAACATGATGATGAGGATGAGGATGAAAAGGACAGGAAACAAAAGGAAAAAAAGTGTTTCACATTTTTTTCTATTCCCTGTGCCTCACTCCCTGTTGTATCATGGGAATGAAAAGATTTGGGATGAAAAAAATGAGAAGGATGTTGGTGATGATGAGGAGGAGGAGAAGGATAATAGAGTTGGAGCAAGAATTGATAAAAATAGGTGTATCACAAAGGATTAACTTATTGTTAACAGTATATTTAGTGTGTGAGAATAAAGAGTGAAGAGAAAAAAAAGTTGTTCATTGTTTGATAGTGTTAATGAATTTGTGATCAAAGTGTTGCCTTTCACTATATTCTGAAACTCTCATGTTCATTAAAACTTATTTTATTGTTTAACTAATGACGAGGATAAAAAATTAGTTGATACAGAAATTGATGAACCTGATGATTGATAACGCTCCTTTTGTTGGCCTCGTTTGATTCAATTCATTTCTATTTCAGCTATAAATTGCATCATTAGCATCTGATGAATTGTCTCCTAATAAAAACATCCAGTTGATAAAAATATTTCTTACCAAAGTCTCGGTCTCTGAGAATGGAGCAAAATTCATATTCAACCATAACACTTCGCTATTGGAAATAATACGATTTTTATAATATAACGCACTTTTTGGTCATAAATAAGTAGCTTCAGAAGCTAAAAATCTGCTGTTCGAATCATTAGCTTCGGTGAATTAAAAAGCTTTAAAGATTTAAGACCGTAGTACCGTAAGTTTTTCAGTGCTTTCTTCTGTCCAATATTTTAGTCACTTTTCAGATTACCAATTACAAGAAATTGATTTATTGCAGAACCTTTGATAAAACATTGTATTTCTAGGCAACTCGAGCTAAGAGGCTAAAAGTCTGGACCCTTGCAACCGAGAGCAGCAAACGTCTCAAGTCAAGGTAAGTTGAGATGGTCGGCTTGCTCGAACCTTTTCTGTTTTACAAGTTTTCTGTACTTGCAATCACGCAACTGATTTACCGATTAGGACCAATCTTTTCGTTGCTTCTTGCAATTATCTGTTAGTCAATTCCAATTGTACGTTTTTCAAACGAAAACCAAATGCATTATTATTGCTTGAAAATGCACTCTTAACTCAATGTGCGACTGTAAACATTTTTTCCTAGTTTATGAAGCTGGATAATGAATAGATGTTTTTGTGGATTTTGTACCATTTAACATCTTTTTGTTTGTACTTCAAAGAACCATTTTTGTGATCCGAGTTTTGTCGTATGGTTTATCAAAGAAAGCATCAAGTGAACATCAAATTGCTGCGACAAAAGTCAACGAAAATAGAGCGGACAAACTAAGAAAAAGGAAAGAGTAAAGAAGGTAAAAGTGGCAAAAAACAATCACTTCAAGTGCACCACTTTCTCTATCCATTTTAATCGATATTCAGCTAATCTCAAACCTATTGATGTCCTTTTTGTGGTTCAATTGTGCAAAAATCACAAAAACATTTCATCCTTTCATCATTATTCAATCGCTAAAAGCTTTTCAAGACTTTTCCATGACGAAAAAGTCTAAATAACAGATAATCTTCATTTCGAAAACATGCTGAATTCTGAATGTTTATTTTGATACAATCCTTTTTCGTGTTACCACCAACATGATCATCATCATCACCATAATAATAATCAGCCTCATCATGCAAGTTTATGCAAAAAGATCAAACTCAAAGTTGCAGTTGATGAAAGGTTGTCATTAGTAAAAACAGTCACAAAAGAAGTAACAAAAAAAAGTTTACTTTTGCTCTTCTCTTTCATTTGCATCATCACCAGTTTCATCATGATTATCATGAAACACACACAAACGAAGAAGAAAAAAAAACAGTTTGAAACAAGAGGAATAAAATCACATTAGAAAATGAGATTAAATTTACAATTGAATGGGAAGAGAGTCAAAAATGGAAATAGCAAGGTTCAGGAATTCATTGACAGTCACCATGTTTCACCATGGAATCAAAGTTCATTTTATCCTCTTTTTTTCTCTCCCTTGTTCATCAAAAGTAAATTTATTCAACACTATAATTCAAGTTTACACAAATTTCATTTCACCATTTAATTTACTTTTTCAGCCTTTTCAGCTTCTCTTTAAACATTGAACTTTTTTTGTCAATTCAAATGTTTATCATTGCTAATCAAGAAATTTCATGTCACAATGAAGTCGACAGTTGAAGGTAAAAACAATTCAATGTTTGCAGTTAAATGAAACAGATTCACTTGGCATATTCAACCATCATCAATGAGAAAATCATGATTTGTGGAAAAGTTTCCAGTCTCTAGTTGATAAGTTCAGATAAGAATTGAAGCTGAATTTTGTAGAAATGCAAGAATTTCATTTATTGTGAATTTTTCTTCTTCCAACTAATAATGAACATTATCTGTTCTATCAACTATTGCAAGTTGCATTAATTTAAGAATTTCATGTTCTCATGATGATAATAAAGATAATGATGGTGATATTAATATTTAGTGAAGAATCATTAAACACATTTTTTCTCCAGTATTTCATGGAAAATAAAATTTCATTAAATGCAATTTCAATTCAAAATGTGAACCTTTTCTAGATACTCGACTAGTTTCACTATTATCATGATATTAGGGTGTTAAAATGGAATTTAAAGTTAATCATTTTTCACCCTTTTCTCTCTTCTCACAATCAATCATGTAAAGCATAATAAATCTCAGTTGTACAAGATGAACCAAGCAGGATGAAAATTACACAGAAAAGGAAGAAAAATTGAACCAAATTTGTCATGTTTAAAAGTGAATCTTGCAAATTGTTCAAACTTGGATTTAAAACTTAATGTTTCCAGATGAATGTAGCAATTAATATTAACAGATAAATTGTCGATATTGAATCATCTCCAGGTAAAACTGTATTTCAATGAAAATGTTGAGTCTATAAATTGGATAAAAACTTTTTCTATTTGAATAAACTTTTTTTCCTATTTTATTGACTTGCAAATCGAAGTTGGTTCAAGTTGCAAAATCAGAATAATCAGGTAAATCATTATATGCAAACTCAATGAGCATGATGAATGAGCTGAGCAAAATATGGAAACATTTTCAAGAAAAAGCAACTTGAGTTGAACACTAAACTATTTATCAGCTGAAAGAGTTTTTATTCAACTTTTTTGTCGAACAAAGTTTGACAAAATTGGACCAAAAATGATAACAAATGCTTCATGTTTATCGACTTTTACTAGGTAAAGCTTGGCAGAGAATGAAAATGTTGGCTCAATTTTTCGTGAGATTTATTGGTTAGAGAAGTCGAGTAAATACATTGGAAAACAAAAGATGAAGGGGGAAACGATGAGGCAAGGGAGAAGGAAAAAAAACTGGAAATTCTGATTCAGAGTCGAAAAAATGGGAGAAAAAATGAAATGGAAAAAAAGAGTTTGACGTTTGAAAAGTCAACAGAGCATCACGAACATTATATTTTTGGCTTTTCATGTGGTTGACGAAGCGAAAACCAATCTTGATACGAAACTTGTATGTTGTTATTACTATCATTATACTCATGATGGCAACACATAAATTTGCTGTTGAAACTCATCATATTGAAACTTTTTACTGTCACAATCAAAGTTACCATTCAATCTTTCATTTGATAATAAAATTCATTCTACTTCTTTTTTCCACTTCTCTATATCATTGACATTACAAGTTATTGCTTTTTATTATCACTATTATCATGCATTATGTAAAGTCATTCCCAGCATTTCTTACCAATGGCTTGTTCTGGTTATGAATCAACAGTAAACTTGGAAAAGTGAGAAAAGACAAAAACTTTTGCAATTTGATTCTTTTGGTGAACATTCAGTTATTATTCTTTCTTTACCTTTTCAAATGATTTTATCATGTTCAACATTATCATGTTTCATGGAAAAGATGAATCGATTCTCATTGAGTGAGTTCAATTAGGTGAAACTTGGTGATGAGAGAAATTTGTTGCTCTTTGAAAATGAAAAGCTATTCAGTTTAGCCAATGTTCAACTGGGATTCACTCCCAGTTTTCAGTTTGAGAGGTAAAATTGTGTCTGTAATTGAACTTTGAATGTTAAACAGGTGAAGTTTTTTGGCTGATCAAATGACGATATTGATGGCCAGTTTGTTTTAAGAAATAATGATGTTTAGTTGGAAACAAACAAGGTTGAAGATGAGGTTGAATAAAGGCTTTTGATCAATTCCTTTTTTTGTCTCATTCTTTATCTTGCTTCTGTTTCTTCCTTTTCTTCCTGCCTTTTGTCTTCGAGTTGTGTTCAAATGACCTGATGAAAATAATGTGCTTGGTAAATGGTAAATGACTTACACAAATCTTGATATTATCTAACCAATCACAAGTCATTTAACAAATTCTGTGTACAGAATTGATAACATGGAAGAAAGGAGAAGAAATGGAGAAGAAATGGAGAAGAAGAAGAAGAAGCCAAAAGTTGGATAAACTAATGATGGGCAACACAAATAATAACGATAATGATTTAAGGGTAAAAGAATAACAATTGATATTAAGTATAATCGTCATCATAATAAGACAAGTATCAATAATATCAGGGATAATAACATGATAATTCAGGAATAATAATCTTAATACGGAGATATATTATTATTGGTATTATTATCACTTTCAATCGTTTGGAGTAAATATTTTTGTCTAATCAATATTGCACAGATTAATGTGATTAATAACAACTTACTGAATCCATTCTCCTTCCAAGGCAATTATTCGCTTGATTAATCGTTGTTTGGGCTTTTTAGGTGACCTGGAATATACAGGGGAGAGAAAAAGATATTTTTCAGTTTCACTTCAAAATTAATCACTCTCGACACATTCTATTGCTTCGGTCTCATACAGTTTGACTTTTAAAGATTTTACTTAATCTAACGGAATATGTCCATCTAATATTATTACGTACTATTAATAAATGTTATAAAATGACAAAAATTTTATCGTACAGAGGGCCCAATTGATGGAACTTGTTTGAGCATATTATTTTCGAATTTAAACATTGCCGAAATTTCGTATAGATTTCGGTAAAAGCAGCCGTCAATGAAATAATTACATTGGTTCGGGAACAACCCCTTTAAAAGGGTTGTTTTTCGAGTATATTAAAGAGAAAAAACAATTTTCCAATATCATTATCAACTCGAAATGGTTTTTGTAACCGCATCCCGTCTGAGATACGAGTGCATGGAATCAATTTTGAAAAAGGCCCTTAAGAATCCATATAGACATAACTTCCGTACAATTTGATATAACTTCCGTACAAGCCTCAGACATTAACCTAGAGCTTCCACACATTGAGAATCATAAGTTCAAATGCTCAAGGTCATTCAAGGTGAATCCGTGATTTAACCTCAGATTGACATTTGGAGGTCGTTTTCCAAAGTTTTAAGATCCTTCAGAAAATAAGGCACAACTGAACAAATTAACTTTTTAGAAACATTATATACATTTTCCTTACAAGAATTTGGACTTCCTGGTCCAAATTTTGTTCTTCATCGTCCATATTGGCAAATTCAGGAGAAATCACATAAAAGATGATACAATTAAAAGAAACAAATTGTTAAAGACAAACGTTGTTTAAAAAAGAGCGACATAATAATTTTATGCAAAGAGTAAGGTACTCTTTGATTTTATGTTAGTTGAAGTAACTAAGAAACTTCATTTTAACTTACTTCGATCAAAATTGCCGTTGAATTTATAAGCTTCAAGTTTTGCATAAAAAAAGCGATTAAAGCTACATAATCGGGTAAGAGAAATTTTGCGATTTCTGAAAATGACCTTCCAATGTCAATTAGAGGTCAAATAATGAATTGACCTTTAGTAACCTTGAGCGCTCGAACTTATGGCTGTGCAATCTGCATAACCTCATGGTTCAAGTTTGAGGTCTGTAGCACTAACGCTGTGTGAGTTATGCCTGCATGAAGGCATAGAATGAAAAAAAACGCTAGGTATGAATTTGCTCTTCAATGATTTTAATTGAAATTTTAGGTTTCGGAAGGTTGATCGGGAATCGATTCTCATATCACGTCTTTGCTCTGATTTTTAAGGCATTCGCTCTATTTGACTAACATTTAAAGGACATTCTCTGAAACCGAGAGTTTCTTTGAATCATCGACTTAAGCGTTGAAGCCATGAAAGTCTGCTTCGCTCAGTCTGATTGATAATAGCTACAATGGATGTGAAAAGATTTTTTCTTAATAAATATTCATTGAATTGAAGATCTAATAGATGTTTATACAAGTCGATAGAATTCATTTTGAACATTGATAAATGTCGCTTTGAATAAGGAAAAGTTAATTTGTCATGGAATTTTTGGAAATATTGAAAAACTGATCAAGAAATAGTATTACTAAAGGAAAGTGCATGATGAATGGTTGAAAATGATGATAAGAATCTTGAAATTGTTTTGGTAAACCACAAATGTTTTGTCTCCTTTTTTTATTTATTTATATTCTTTCTTTCATCTTGCCTCATTTTCATCATGATGATCATTTCTTTTCCATTTTCCGCCTTTCTTTTTCCTTTCTTTCATCCTCATTTGATCAAGGTTCATCTCTTTTATCAACAAGCTGGAATGAATGAACATTCCAAGTGATGAAAGTCCAAGGATTGATGGTTTCAACTTATGATCGACAAATAATATTATAGTTTAAATATTATCAGTCTGAGCTTGTAAAGTAATTCTGGTTCAACTTGTTTATCCACTTTCACCATCTTATTCAGGCTCACCCTAATCATCCAGATGTTCACCAGAAAATGAAAGATTCCAGTTGACTTATTTCAAATTTCTTTGGTTAACGAACAATTGCAATGAAATTAATTGTTTCCCATCAAATCCTTAGCCAAAGTTGTTCAACAAATGTAAGTCAAGTGCAAGTTTAACATGAGGTTTGCTTTGTTCATTGGGCTCTTTGGTTACACAAATGTTTACCTTAGTTTATTGTTGACATAAAAGGTGAGATTTGGTGAAAAATCCAGAATCAATTAGAAAAGCGAATTGAGCAAATAATTATTACAAGCAATTTACCTTTGCAATTATATTTGGATCAAGAGAAAATGAAAAAATCTTTTTTTCCCCAAAACTTTTTCGATCAACTTTTCAAGTGAAAAAATTAAGGCTTAGTAAACATTTCTTTGAATCTTTTATTTCAATGTAACTCTTGTATCAAGTTTACGATTTAATCAGAAATGGAGATGAATTTGTAATTACTCTTGAGCATGTAAAATGAGAATGGGACTGAGTTTAATTGAAATGCATCAAGATTCGAGTTTCACTTGAAACAATTCTTTTTATTGTTCTCTGCTTTTCCAACTGTCAATTGAATAAGTTAACAGCAATAATAAAGCGATTATTATGATTAATATTGAAACCTTTTTAAGGCTCGTTTTTATCCTTATCTTGTTATAACAAGGAAACTGATGATCTTGTTTTATCCCAATAATTACTTTGCAAGGGAAAGGATGAAGAAGATGAAAATGATGAGAAAAAACTTGAAGCTGACAAAAAGGCTTAGGAAAGATGATTAAGAAGATATTAGAGAAGCTGGGAGGCAATAAAAGAATGAATTGAACAGAGAAAAAAGTCTCTCTTCTTGTTTCAAGATATTACTTGTTTTTGGATGATGATGATGATGACGAAGACGAAGACGAGGAAAATGATGATGATGACGATACCTGGAAGTGTATGTTGTTAATCTTTTGAGCTCTTCTCTTTATAATCATCCGATTTGATTGACGAGTAACAATCATTTTCAATGTAATCAGATTTCCTGTCAGAAGTAAAAGTAACTGGTTATGATGATGAAGATGAAGAGAACGATTGAGATGATAATGATGATGTTGGTGAAAAGGGATCAAAAAGCGCAATTGTTGCGATCAGTAAGTTGCAAGTTTTTTTTCATTTGTTGTTGCAGTTGCACACACAATGAAAGTATCGACTAAAAGTCGAGTATAAAGACAATAGGAAGTTGGTAAATGTTGGTTAACAGTGAAAAAATGCAACAGCAGCTGACGAGTTACTAGAAGTTGCAAAAACTCACGCAACAAAACAGAATAGATTAAGTTAATCGTTGCAGGTTTTGATAATGATAACATGTCAAAAGTAAAAGTTGACCTTTTTCTGGTTAATGATAGCAAGTTGCCGATCAATCATTATTGATTCGTAAGTCAATAAGGAACAAAAAGAGCAAAAACTTTATTGTAGCCAATTGCTTAGTTGAAGGTCGACCGTAAATGTCTAGTCATCTAGGACTGGATTTGGTTCAACAAGGGCCTCATTGCGAGGGTTTACGAAGTTTTCATTTAACATCGAAAATTGAAAATCTTGAAATAATTTCAATGTTAAATGAAAACTTTTTAAGCCCTCGTAATGAGACCCTAGTTGATCCAAAGCCAGTCCTAGACGACTAGAAATGATAGTCTGTAGAAAGAAATTTTTTCAGAGCAAATTGTAGATTATTTTTAAATTCATCTGCAATTAGAATAAACTTTCATGAAGTGACATGGTCACAATACGTTTATCATTTTTTATGAACAGTATAAAATTTTGCTATAAATAAATTTCAGAGTACAAATAGTTTTATGCAAAGAACGGAAAACTCATATTAGATTTGAATCGTTCAATGAAGTTCAAGCTGATGACAACAAACTCTAAGGTCTTGAGACTGAAGTAAAATTTAGTTTGCTCTTTCAATACAATCCAATGAAGTATTGACATCAGGAATAGAATAAGAGTCCTTTAGTTGCGTTCACGATAATAAACATTAGAAATGATCGATATCTAAATATTATATTCATGAATCATTTTCTTAGATAATCAATTGAGAATTTTTAAAATGACGATCCATTCGGAGCGACATAACTATCTTATGCTGACTCACATCGATGATTCTTTTGATGTATCGTTATTGCTTGGTAATAAATATCGATAAAATTCATCCAAATCGATATTATCACGTATTTTTATTGCTATAATAGACTCAAGATAACGGCACATTGGCTGACTAAATGAAACCCAAGTTTGATAGAACCTTTATCAAGCTTTGATCGAAAGAAAATATTTTATAATCTCGAACTTTTCCAAATACTTAGATCATATTTAAATATAGTTTGCTTGCAATTTTTTCCTGCTTCAACTCACACCAAAGACTCATTCATATTGATGAATTTTGAAAAATAAATTATCAACAAAATCATTGACCATCATTTATAAAACAAATATTTGAAGCAAGAAAATAAGTCTAAACAAACTTTAATAGATTACAATTCATTAAATGTGATTGGTTTAGAGCATGGAAAAAGAGCAATTGAAGTATTTCTGTTTTCCAAGTTTCATGATCACCTCATTTTGTCCGATAAATATTTATGAAATGAATGAAATGAAATGTTAACGAAAAGTTTTCTCTGACTTGTGTTTGTTTGTGAAATGGTGTTTTGAAAATGCCATTAAAAATCCAAGTTCGAGGGAAAGAGATGAAAGTGAAGAAAAAACATGAAAAGTCGAGATTGATTTTTGAGCATTTTTCCCTTCTAAATACACAAAGTTTGCGAGCTTTTGCTTTTCTTGTAAGATCACGTCGTTAACCAAATTATTGATCCTGAAAAAGGTCTTGAAACAGCTTTTCTTTCCCTCATCCTACTTCACTATCAAATGGCCAGTAATATCAATAAATTTTACTTTATGAGTTATGAGCCAATTAAATGAGCTCAACGTCAATAGTGCGAAATGGCAAGTTATTATAGTAGACAGACTGGGAGTGAGAAAATATTTCAGAAGCAAAATGAGAATGTAAAGGAGGAAAGTTAAAACTATCATCATCATCATCATTTTCATCATTTTCTTGTTCGCCTTTTTCTTCCGGATATTTCATGAAATGTTATCAATGAATGTAATCTTATGAGGAAGAGAAAAAAATCTTTATACCATTCATTTTAATGTAATCAGTGTGATGCTTGTTTCCGTCTTTTTTTAAATGATTTCACTTAATGAGCAAAATTTATTTGATAAATAATGAAGAGAAAAAAACTTTCAAAATTAGTGTTCATTTAAGTGAATAATGAACCTCTTAGAAGTGTAATTATGTTTAGCATTATCACAACATTATCATCGCTATTATCATTTTACATCATCAGTATAAAGTGAAATATGTGTCAATTTAATTTGTCATCAATAATAAGAACAAAAAACTCTTTTTTCTCTCTTTTCTTGTTTCATGGAAAACTTGGAACTGAATGTTGCACAAAGTTAGTTTTAAAAGTTACTGTTGACATTTGGAGTTTCAGTTTAACTTCAGACTTGAACTACTTGCTTTACTGGACTTGATTGCTTTTCCAATTTTCATGAATTTTCTGTGAAATTTTCGAGGAAAATTTATCGAAATCGAATTGAAAGTGAAATTTCTTGTAATCAATCATTTGGAGAAAAAAAGAAACTTAAAGTTTCAAGTTTGGTCGGAATTCAGGTTTATTGAAAGTTTCATTGATTTGATAGTTTAATCAAGAATATCGTTAAGAGGAATCTAGTGAATTGATATTGAACATTTTTTACGCGATTTCTTTTCGTGATATTTTCTCATTTCAAAGTTTTCGTTATTAATGGTTGAAAGTTTTTCAGATCTTATTTTTGTTGTCACAAAGATGAATGAACTAATTGAAATGAAGACTTAAAAGATTATCAGATGATAAATTGTCAGATCTCGTGAGAAAAGTTTCACCTTTGATTGTAAACCTGTGATCCTTGTTTTCTTATCCTTAACTGTTGACACAGAGATGAATGTTGAAATTCATTGCAAGACAATCAACATCCCCGAGAGCGATGACAAAATGTACATTACTTGCACTTGAGCCAGTCTCTGCATATTCAATTGGTACAAAAAAGATAATTGCAAGTCCGTTTTGTTCGGTTAAAGAATTAATAAGATTCAAAGCTAGACTAAAGGCTAAATATCATTAGATTTTAGCTTTAGCTTTAAGCTAAAATCTAGACGGCTAAAGACAGAAACTTTTCTCACAAACGGTTGATGCTAAAGACATTAAGCTTCAAGCATAAGTTCCCGCAGATTGAAGAATCATAAGTGCGAAATCTCAAGGTCATTGAAGGTACATCCATTATTTGATCTTTAAATGACATTTGAAGGTCATTTTCTGAAAGTTGAAACTTTTGCAGATTAGTTATGTTTGGCACATTCGCATAACTGATGATGGCGACAGGATATGACAGTTTCCATACAAACAGTGTGCAAAAGTGAATGCGCACTCAAACCTCTAATAATAAGAACTGATCGTATCCTTCCCGCATAAGCTTAGTTTCAAAAATAACGATCCATTTAATGAATTTTTCCTTCCTCGAGCCAGATATCGCTTCAGTTCAGAGTTTAAATTGAAAATTCATAAGGTTTTACTGATTTTGAAATATCAATGGTTAAATGCAAAGATTCTGTGAATTTTTAAAATGCAAAATCAGTCCAAAATATCACTTTTCTGAGCGAATTTTCGTCACTAACTCATGGTTAGTATGATTTGCAAAGAGACAAAAATGTGTTGAAAAAGGGAAATGATTAAAGTGATGATAAACTGTCAACCAATTGTGACCGGAAATTAAGAATATGTTGACATATGAATATGAAAACAAATTTGTTTCCATGTTGAGAGAAGAAAAGTCAGTAGAAAAGTTTCTCAGGAAACTTTTTCCCTTTTCCTTCAATTCTTTATTTGCGTGTTTCCATCCCTTTCCTCACGGTCAATTGGAATAGCATATAACCTTTTTTTATCATCATTATCATTATTGAACTTTCATGATATATACACTTGCAGTCCATGTAAATGTATATGTTTATTTGGTTACAGTAAATTGACTCAATTGATAATCTTGACTGGTTCGTGTGAGTCAAACCCACAAACAACAAGAGAGACTTTTCAAGATGAGTAAATAAGGAAATGAGTTGCTTGCGATGAAATAATTTAACCAAATTATGTTTTCCTTTTTTCCCTTCCCTTTGCTGTTTCGATAACCTCAAAGTATTATAACATTAAATTCAATCCAATATCATTAAAGTAAACTGATATAAAGCCAGAAGTCGATAACTTTCAAGAGAAGAAAAAAAATCTCTTGGAAAATCATTTTTTTCTTGAAATTTTTCCTCAACGTTTATGTTCAATCATAATCATGAATTATCGTAAAATTATCACAAAATTTCTGCTCATAAATTGTTGATGGTAAAATCACTTCTACTCCAACCAACTCAGAATCGATAATGAAATGTTATTGAGAATAATTTAATCAGTTTGTTGAACAACAACTAAAACTATGAATAACGATAAACTTCATTTTGTAAACAAAGTTTCAAGAATAACTTTTTTGTTTGGTTAAAGGGAAGCAAAATTCATAGTCTTTTATCAATATTAAATCATGTTTAACAATCCATCAAAAATATTAATAACTTTATCAAAATGTAAACTTGGCTGTTTCAAATCAGCCAATATTCAATGTTATCTTGAATCTGAAATGAGTAGAATCTCATGTTTTAATAAAACCTTGCAAGTCATACAGATTTACCTCATGGAATCTTAATCATTGAAAAACTTTGAGAAGTTGATCGAAATGCAGAAATATTTCAGTCGAATGTTTCCGCAAGTGTTTTCACTTTAAATTCATTCGCTTAATGGTTTAAATCGTAATCAAAGTTGACCTGTTATTGTTGGTTTAATGTGATTGGTAAAGAATGTTGACTTTTCTTCTTCTTTTCTCAGCTCAATTATTGTGCTACTTTTGTCGAGGAAATGACACTTTTCTCTGAATGGGAAACAATTTAATGCTTCAGTGTTGCTCTGGTAAACCCAAAAAAGTAAACCCAAAATGAGGCTAATAAATATTATCTAACGATAAACATTGAAACGATCCGTGACTTGACATTATGATTAGTTTAAGAATGGTTCATGTCAACTTATTACTTTCAAATACAAATGTTCGAACAGATTCATGTCAATGGGACAATACAAAACCATAAACATGAGTTTTCCCTTGAACCTTTTCATTGTTACTGGATATTGAGTGTTCAACTGATAAATATATCAATTCACAGTTGAAAAGTTCAAGTGTGAATGGTGAATGGAGAATGGTTGGAAAAGAAGAAAATTAACAATTCAATGTTGTCAGATGTATGACATTCCATTAGGAATATGAGCATCTT
Source organism: Tetranychus urticae (assembly GCF_039701765.1). Lineage (NCBI taxonomy): Eukaryota > Metazoa > Arthropoda > Arachnida > Trombidiformes > Tetranychidae > Tetranychus > Tetranychus urticae. The sequence goes on along the minus strand of NC_142958.1, from coordinate 12,346,145 downwards.
GAGCATTTTTTTTCAAATTTTTTTCTCTACTTTCTGTAGCTTTTGCATTTTCCATTCTTGAACTTTACCCTGTTTATTCTGGTTGTATTATAAAGCAACAGGAAATAGAAAGTCGAGAAGCAAAGAGAAGCAAAATATATTTATAAATATAAATATATTACATTTTATTGTATTAAGATGTTCAACTGAGGAATAATAAAATGAGAAAAGAAATGGAATCAGATTATCATGTAGAAAAGGAGTGAAAAGTTTTTTCTTCTTCTTTTCTTTTTTGCTTCATTTTCCATGAATTGGTTTCACCTGATATTGATTAAACCAATGGAAATGGATTTAAATTGAAACTTCTTTTCATGGATCAACATGGGAATGTGACATTCGTCAAAGTGCATCTCATGTGGAAAAATTCCTCGAGATGAAAGGTTTCATGGTGTGAGAGGGTAACAAGAGAAAAGGAACATTTCGAACTTTGTTCAAGAACGAAATGCATTTTTCAATTTTAATGTACATTGAGAGGTAAAAAGGGCAAAGAAAGCTTCTTAATCCAAAATGCATTTACAATATTCTCAAGGTAATGTTATTATTTAAAGGTAAAAGTTGATAGTTTCACCATTTAAATTGCATTATTCAGATTGTGCATGAAGAGTTGAGCTTTTTGTTTGAATGGATGGAAATGTTGCAAATGAGAATCTGATGAAACTACAGAATTTAAGAAAATTATTTACATTCAATTTTCCATTTTTGTCAAGTTTATCATTAAATGTTTTAGTTTTCATCATTTTTCCATTGGTGCATTTATTCAAGTCTTTTGCGTCTTTTGATTTACTTTTTTCTTCTCATTCGTAATTGAAACAATTGAACGATTGCCTGGAGCATTTCAAGTTATCATGTTTTTGAAATGGTTCAACTAATGATGAAAGGAAAGAGAAAGTAAATTAAGAATTGATTTAGTCAAAGAGTTGAATTCGCAAGATGATTCATGTTTGGTCATTAATTTAAACATTTACTCGAGGCTAAAATCAGGTTCACTTTTCTTCATCATGCAAAACTTTGGTAAAGATAAAATAAAGTGAGAAAAGTTAATCATTTCATTGCCTCAAGTTGGAATTTCAATTAACAATTATTGATAATTTCAAAAGTTGCCTGAGAAACTTGAAAAAAAATTCTGATCAGTCGAATTTCGTTTCTGAAAAGATTTCGAGTTTTCCATTTTTTCGAAAAAAGAAATTTCTGCTCGCCTTTGAAAGCGCTTCAAAAATGTTGAATGCCATGAAGAAAATCCATAAAATCGAAACTCATGAGATTTTTCGAACATGGAATGAATTTCCATACTCAAGGTTTTACATGAGAATTTCATGAACGAACGAATAAAGAGATTTTCATCTGAAATGATGATGAAATTATTTTCTACTTTGCTGAAGATATCAATAAATTTCAAGAACTATCAACTGAAAGAAATGTCAGTTGGATTTAAAGTTCACTCCGAGACTCTTTGATATAAACATTAATCTTGACTAAACTTTTTAATTGTAAAATTATGATCTGATATGAAAAAGAATTTTTGGAAATTTCAGTTTTCCTTTTTCCTGATGATCATGATGATCGATCAAAGCTTTGGAACTTTTTTATCTTTTTTTACGAAAATTGAGCTGAAAGAAGTTCAATGATTAATAACAATTTAATAGGACTAAATGGGTTGTGAATACTAAGTGAATATCAAGATTCAAGATGTTGCTGGAAACGAAAAGAGAAGAAAATTTTGAATAATTTTTTATCTTTTTTTCCCTCGTTCCATGAGCAAAGAATTATTCTTTGATTATCATGGAAATAAATTGGTTCTTGAACGACAAAAAAAGTCTATTCAATGTTGAACTTTTTTTCCGTTGGCTTGAGGTTGTTTCCATTGAATAAGTGACAATTTATTTATCGGAAAAGACTGAACAAAAATTGCATCTCTTTAAGCTTCTCTTTCATGGAAAGTTGATGATGAAACTGAAAAGTGATAAATATCAGATGGAAAGGAAGGGAATGAAATAAATGGTGAAAAGTGAGGAATCACAATGAAAACAGGAAACAATGATGATCAACGAAAAGTTTATCAACATTAATGTTTCTCTTGCGATTGTTTCATAACTCAAGTTCATGATACAATGATTTACCCTGATAAAGGTGAGAAAAGTGTTTACATGAGAAAGACACAAATGCTGAACAAGAATAAATGGTTCAAGAAAAAGGTTAACATATTTAAACAATTTTTCATTTCTTTTCTTCTTTTGGTGTAAACTTTTCTTCAATTTGTATTGAAGCTCAATCATTCTGAAAGTTGATCAAAATTCACCAAATTGGTGGACTTTAAAGTTCATCTGATGAATGTTTTTGTTTCGGAATCAGTTAAAATATTGAGTTTTGTTGTGGAAATTTGTGAAAATGAAATTCCATTTTTTCTTCTTTTTTTCTGTTCTTCAATTGCTTCTCATTTGGAATCAACAGGCATTCAGTGGAATCCCTGAGTTTTGGCTATTTCTGTGATGACAACAAGTTTGAATAACGTTTGTTACTGAATCAATTTTCGATTCTTTTTTTTCTCTCTGAATAAACTGGAAACTCAATTTTTCACTTTTTTTCTTCTCTTTTGCTTTTCTATTATGTTGTTCAGTCCAACCTTGTTTACGATATTATTTAGCATTCTTTATAGACTCATTCTCACTCCCAGAGGAGCTTGCAAAATGTTTAAATTTAAAAGAATCTCAGCATTTTTCTTCTTCTCCAGTTTCCTTTGACATTTATCTTGTCCATTTTTGTTTGCTGTGAAAGTTGACTCAAGATTACAAGTTGAAATTGAAAGCAAAAAATGTCCAAACTTTAGATGGAAACAATGTCAGAATGTTACACGAGAATTCAATAAATGTGTTATTATCGGTGAATATTGGAAAAGTGAAAATGGAAAAAAGTTCAAGCAAAAAAACTGATGTTGATTCGAAAAACAAAACAAAATCTCAAACCAATTCCAAAAGCATCATTCAGGATAAAAATGAATTGTTAACAGAATTTTTCGATCTAAAACTGAATCAATATCGTTCATTTCTTACCTGGAAATACTATTTTATCACAAAATATTGAATAAAAGTACATTGTCACCTCTTCATTAAAGGATAAATCGAAAGATTTCAAGATGTTCCAAGCTTTTCTTTTATTAGCTTCACTTCGACATCGACATTTACAAAGTTCTAAGATTCTCATGTTAATCTTGAAGAGAGTTTCCTTCAATCTCAAATTCATTGAGAATAAGGAATTGACCGAATCTCATCAAAAAACCAAATATTTCGTTAAGAAGCTTAGAGATTTTCCAAAACTTTTTTTGCTCGAAGTCGATCGTTGCTCTAGTCTTCACCTAATGAACTTTTTACGAAGTTTTTGAAATCGTTTTTCGTTCTTTCTAATGACAATTGAAGCAATTGCTTGCCGACTTGTTTTCAAATTCATTGACCAATTTTTTCAAGTGTTGATCTTTTATTCATCAAACTGGAACAACTAATGGCGTTATCGATGGAAAACTCAATTTACTCGAATCATTCATAGTTAATGATTGGAAAGAAAAAGTTGGGAGAAAAACTTTTTCAGGTGATTTCGTCTTTACCTGGTCCTTTCATCAGTAAAATTAAAGTGCTAAATGATCTAAAGTTAAATTGACTGAGACAAATAAGCAAATAAAGAGGAACAAAAAGAGTAACTTGAAAAAGGGAAAAACAAATAATTCTTTAATCAGATGTAATAATCGCAGCTTCTGATGAAAAGTAATGAGTTACAAAGTCACAGAGTATTTTGCTTCTTCTTACAAGTTCATCCTTTATTCAACCATTTAACATAAATAAATGAGATAAAAGTTTGGTTGACAATTGCGAGTTGCGGAACTGAAAGCAATCAAACCTCAGGTTAACCTTCAATCCATTTGGTTACAAAAATGCAGCCAACAATCGACTTTTTGATTATCCATTCTTCACCTGTATTTACTGATGATCATCATTCCTTTTGTTTAATGATAAAAGTCAAAATTATCATTTCCCCTGTTGATTCATTTTCTGGATTCGCTTTTATCCATTAATTGGTTGGCAACAGTTTAAATGACAATCCTATCTGTTAACCTGCAAATAAATATTCATTTACCCTGAAATACCTGAATACTCGAGAGAAACTGGAAACTCGACTAATAGAAATTCATTTTTTCTACTTTTTTCCCACTCTTCCAATTGTCATTGCATTCACATCTTGAATCGATGAGCAATTTTCAGGAAAACTTTGAGCTTCATAACAAAGCATTAACCTATCAACTTTCATCTGAATAACCATGAATTTATTGTCTTGTAATGTGAGAAAAGAAGAGAAAAAAGTGTCACAAATTAAACAATTTCATCTTTCTTCTTCTTCTTCATCAACCTTTTCTCAATTTTCAGTTGATTAACTTTAATCAAAATGAATCAAAGCCTTGAGCTACCTTGGCAAATTGGGCTAAAATGAAGAGATAAATTCTCGATGAACTGAAGACACTTTTTACTTGAAAAGTGGAAACAGAAAAATTTCATTCTTTACCTTTTCCAATTGAACTGTCTTGTTTCACCTCAAACTTGTTCAACTTTCTTCATTCCCAGTCGCTTGGGAAATTCAAGCCCTGATTCAAAGTTATTTATTGTTTTCTTGCTTTCTCTTCTTCCATTGTTTTCCATTCAATAATCATCAACTTGGATAATTTATTGTCTCTTCACTGCCTTTCTGCATCAATTGGCTGAAACCACAACTCCAAGTAAAATCACTAAACTGTTGTTCACTTGCATATGAACTTTTTTTATTTGATCGTTTACTTTGCCTCCAATTAATCTAATAATCTGGTAAATCAGAGAATCAAACATTTGAACCATTTTTTCGTGAAATGATATTCAACTTTTCATTTGATTATCTTGTTGATTTGTTTAAATTGATAGTTAACTTGGATAACAATATTCATCATGTTATCCTCTTTTCACTGTTTTCTTCATTGTTGGGCTTCTTTGTGATTCTAGTTTTGCTGTTTTAGCTCAAGGCGAGAAGTGAAAGGACAGGAAGAAAAGCGATTGTGAACAAGATAAAAAACAGAAATTGAATATTGAAACTGGAAAAGAAACTCAAGGGAATATCATGATGAATAGTTTATTATCAAAAATATGTGAAGCTATAAAAAGGTTTATTTGATGAAAACTCTGATTTAGAATTCATTTTGAACGTCAATTTAGAAACTTGTGATTTGGCGAATAAACAATTCAACGAATGTTCCAAGTTTTTCCAATTTCGATTTTTCTCTTTCTCTTAATTGCTCTTCTTCATTTCAATCGATTCTTAAAGAATCTGAACTTGGAATTTGTAAAGAAAATTATTCGATTTCATTTGATGATGAAATAATTATCAGTTTTCGAAGAAAATTTTTGGGTTTATTTTGCTTTCAATTTTTTGGTAACATTTTGAAATGAAAAGGCAAAGATAAAAACATTAACTTGTCAGCGAATAAAATTCAACATTTAATTTGATCTTCATGTAACCAAGTCGCTGCTTCGAATAATTTAATTTAAAGTAAAAAAAAGTTTGCTCTAAAAAAGAAGTGAAAATAATGTGATTTTACCATTTTCTGTCTATCAAAATTACTATTCAATTCTCACCAGAGACTCATTCAACTGAATACATAATTTATCAACCATTAATATTCTCATCATTTTCTGGTCTCCATTCATTTCTTGATTTATCAGGTTATCAATAAACTTAAATGAATAAAAAAGAGCGAAAACACAGCTTAAATGATAAGACGAAAAAAAGTAAAGGCTTTTATCAGTTATAAGATAATAGGAAACAAAAGACTGGGAATTATGAGTAAAAGCAACAAAAGCTTCCCTGCAAATGTCAGAGTTACAATACATTAACCAATTATCAGATTGTTTGAATCAACATTATTCACTAACTTGGTTACCTTTAATACTCAGGTTAGGATTCGTCAACTCAAGTTTACAAAAATCAGGTTTGGTTAGTCAGCCTGAAGGTAACATAAGCAACAGCAAAAAAGCATCTGAAAATTTCAACAAACGAACAACAAAGTCGAAATACACCAAAAAATAGATTCAATTACTTGGATTGGACTCATCATTTATTTTGCTAAACTTTGATTCTAATGAGCGATACTTTTGTATATGGAATGACAGTTTCATGTTTTTAAAGAATAACAAGTTCTGGATTTTGACGGTTGAAATGAGCATCTTTTGAATTTGATCCGATTTCGTCCCAATGAGCGAAAAAAGAAATTGGCGAAAATATTGTAATATATTAACAAAAGTAAAGGGTTTATATGCAATTTAATGGTTGCATTCCCTTGAATGAACCTTGGATAGGCGTAAACCAATCAAATTGAACAAAGCTGAGTAACTATGGTTGAATTATTTCATGAACAGTGTGAGAGTAGAAAAAAGAAGGAAAAAAATGTAAAAATGAAATAATAAAAAGCTTATCATTCTTTTTTATCCTCCACTGACAAATATAACCAGAGTATAACACTTGAAATTTGTTTAACAGTTAACACAAACGATTCTATGGTTAAGTAGGTTTAGTATTATTTGGCGGTTTCACTGTTTTGCATGATAATGCTTCCATTATCAACAGGCTTTTCGTATTATTATTTACTGTGAAACTAATTAAATCATCAGATTATAAAAATAATATAATTTGGTCAAAATGATGGATTACAGGATGAAGGTGATTAAAATTGATTGCCTATTGTAAATGGATTAAATGTTTTAATCTTTCATTAAAATTTACAATTGTTGTTGCGTTCATGGTCTTGGTCATTCAGGGAATTGGAGATAATTTTTTTTTGAAAGATTGATTGAGATGCAATACAGAATTGGGTGAAACTGAAAAGATATGAAGATGGATAGGTAAGATGAGAAGAGAGTCAGATGGAAGATAAAAAAAAGTAAGTAAACTGAAACTGACTGGAAAAAGGTACAAAAATGAGTTAAACTGGGATAAACCATTTAACAATTACGTTGAATCAGGTTAAGTGAAACGTAAACAACGTTGACTGACTTTGTGTGAACAACAAGCTAAAGCTGTGTGTCTTGAGGAAGGAGCTTGTTGAGCCATGAAATGAGAAATTCAAAGAGTAAATAAGAGGAGGAAATTGTTATTAAAGTTGAGAAGATGATGATCATCAAGAAATTGAGGAGTTGGTTTACACTGAGAAGGTAACAAAGGTAAAGGTTGATTCTCCGATTAAATCAACAGACATTTAAGATGAAAGATAAAACATTTTTCGTGTTTCCTTATCAATCGACTTAATAGAATCAATACTATTATTCCACTCCCAGCCCAACTCCCAGTTCTCACTCCAGTTCCAAGTCCCAAAACTTATTTCCAGTTTCACTCCCAACCTCACTCCTAGTCTCACTCCCAGTTTCACTCCCAGTTCTAACTCCTTGTTAACAGATATATAGTTGAATTTTTAGTTCAATTTCATGAGGGAAAGTTGGGTTCATCAATCTTACTGTTGAGTAAGTTTGAGAATTGATAACAGAAATGCTGGATGTTTCGATTCTAATTGTAAGTCTGAACAAGTTCCGAATGTACTGAATCTTTTTCAAGTCCACTTATAAAGAGGTGAAATATGAGTCAAATTATTATTAGCTTTTCCACCAGGTGAGATAGGATTACAGGTAAATTGGAAACTTTTGCTGACACCAATTTTTGAAATTAAATTGAATTATATTTAATTTCCTATTGAATTTTTCGTTACCTCTTCAACTTTGATCGACTTGAAAATGGTTTTTTTGAACGAATCTAAAAGACAAAAAATTAATCAATCAGAATATTATTTTTACTTCAACTTTCGTTTGAAAGCTGAACAATATTGATAATATTTTGATTCTGAAAAGGCACTCTTTCTTTGCCTTTATAAGTGCTGTACACTTTGACCTGAATATAATGATAATAAAAAATAATAAATTGGATAAGGTTTAGAGGAAAAAACAAAAACTATTTATCAATAAGAAAAGTGATTTAAAAAGTCTTATCAAACTATCATTATCTTGATAGAGAAAGACATTTTTATTAAAAGTTACCAAGCAACCATGACAAAGTTATTCTCATGATACAATTTTCAGAATCAAAGCTTGGCGAGGCAAAATAAAAATGATATATTAATAAAAATAATAGCAAAGGACACAAGTGGAAGCACATTATAAATTGGCCAGTTTTTTGTTCAAAGGATTCTGATGATATATTCAAAGTGCGTCAAAGCAAAATTCAATCTCGACTTGATAAAGTAAAGGTTAGCTGGGAAGGTCAACGAATAAAGGTTTATTCATTGAAGAATGTTGAAAGATTATAACAAATTTGCCTGAGCAAAAGAGCATGAATGGAATCTTAATGAGTTAAAGGGTTAAAAGGAAAGATAAAGGTTGGATAAATGTTCAATTTTCTTATTCCAATTACTTTATCAACTCGATAATCAATTTCATGTTGAAAAAGTATTTCGATTTATCAGAAAATTTCAATAAGAAAAGGAAGCAACAGAGTTTCCAGGGAGTTTCAGATAAAGATGATTCTTCGAAGAAATTTGTTCCAATGTTGTCCCGATAACTTGTAATTGATATCCTTTCGATACTCTCATTATTCTTACATCATGATGAACTTAACCAAGTGTAAATAAAGTGTTCTTGTCAGTAATCAGTATTCAGAAGACGATCTTTCATCTTGAGTCAATCACAATAACGACCAAGAATAATGATCTAACCTTGTTGCTCATTAATTTTACTCAGAAACCAATTTTCTTTTCTTCACTTTTACCATTGAATCTGATTTTTTTTGCTCCTTCATTATAATTCCATTTGAATCAAGCAAATTCTCAAGTTCATGATCTTTCATTTATGGAAATGCATTTCATGTAAAAAGGTAGAAATCTAAAGATTTATGGATTCTCTCACTTGATACTTAATCTCGGCAGAAACAGTCGACCCAATTAAACACTCGATTGGCTGAGTTTATCACATGGTAATGATCAACTCAGGGTTTGGGACAGTTTCAGAGCATTTGACTTGAGAATTGATAAATGCAAGAAAGTTATGACTTAACTTTTTCTTCAACTTTTGTTTCTCTGAATATATAAATATACTTGTAAAATGAAAGACCAAAAAGCACCAGAAAAACTGGCAAAACAGGGAAACATATCAAGGGAAACATTAGAGTAATTCTGAAATATAATTCCCTGGGTAAATAACGTTCATGATGGTTCCATTAGGGAAGCAATTTGTTATTCTGGTTCAAGTTGCTCTTCTTGTTTTTCTTGTTGTTACTTCCATTCTTATGATTATTATTGTTGCTATTAGTATTAGCATTATTATTATCATTATAACTATTTTTTTTCTTTACGCCATTTGCCCATTTTATCAATGTTAGTATTAAAAAAAAGTGTATCTACTGTTTTTGTGATTTATCATGGAAATGGAAAGAAAAGAAGAGGATGCAATGAATGATTCAACAATGAGTACAAATAATAACTTGGAATGGATGCAAAAAGGACCGGTCAATTGCTATCCATTTATCAACAATAATTAACTTAAAATGCAAGTTAATGTTTGATTAGACTTGAGACTTACAATTGGACTTTTAAAATGCTTACAGGATCCATTAAATTATTCAAGAAACGTTCACACCAGTTAAGTAGATTACACGACTTTGCATAAGTATGAATTGGGGAAAATGTTGTTCAGTGTTCAATGAGAATAAGTTTTATTGAAAATAGCCTTTTAGAGTATTTTGAATATTCATTTCTCTATGAATTTTGTGATATGATATCGTTGAGTGATAACGGAAACTACACAATGTTATGTCTTTTTTCACGGAGTTTTCATGATTTGGTCTGTTTATTTCAAATTGAAATTTTGTTGTCAATTTGTGTAATCTAATGTTGCTTAACTTTGGTTGAGTCTTTGATCTATTTTGTATTTGATATGCTATTCGTGGAAACAAGTGAATGTCCGATTTATGTTTAAGTCTTAGTTTCTGTATGTTTTGAACAGAAATGTGAGAAAATAGAAACAATGAAGAAACTCTCGGAGCTTATTATGAACATTATTGAGCTCAAATAAGTGTTTCTTCAAAGTCTGGTTTTGATGGAATGACTTGAATCCCATAGAGAAATAAATGTCCAAAATATTCTGATTTACTTCTGAAGCATAGTTTGGATTATTTCTAATCCGAACTCATGAAAGGTATTGAACTTAAAGTCGGATAATCGAGTCTTAATCACCATCCATTTCTATCAACCATATGTACTTAATATTTACTCATTAATGCTTGGAAATTTTAGCTTCCGAAATTGGATAATCTCAAGATTATTGAATAAGCAAAATGCAAGATCGATGAAAATTCTGAATAAAATTTTTTCAATAAAATCTCTTACAAAAGTAGAAAGGTCAAAGACGATAAAACCTTGAATTTTTTCATCAGATTGGTTTTCAGTTTTTCAATGAATCGATATTGTACTTTTACCTCATTGAAAACTTTGAGAGTAAACTTTGAATGTCTGATGGCATGAAACATGAAACTATGAATTTTGACATTTCAGGTAATGGAATCAAAAAAGTTCTGGATTCGCATTTACAAATGATGGAAATGGCAAAATTAGTAATGAGGAAATCTCAATTCAAATCGATTCAAATGATCTCAAAAAATTCAAATCTTTATTTCCAATTGGATTCCATAAAATTTCGAGGAAAATTTCAAAATAATTCGAATGTGAAATTACGATCATATTTTTGGAACAATAATCTCACTTCTGCAGGGTCAGTGATGCACTTTGATTATAATGTGAAAAATTTTGATTCCCTGGAAATGCTGGCTAATTATTGTCTGTTAATTAACAACTTTCAAACTCGATACAGAATAAACTTTCAATTCCCATTTGCAATCAACAGCATTAACTTTGAAATGCACTTTTCATCCAAAACGAAAATGAAGAGAAAAAAACTCGAATCGTGACATGAATTTACAATTTACAATTTATAGCCAACGAGAACATCATTTACATGATAATTAACTGATAACCATTTTTTGTCATCAAAAGTGTAAAAGTAAAAACTGATTTGAAACATTTCGATATAAACTGAAAGAAGATTTTCAAGTTTCTCTCAATGCCGATGAAACAGAAGGAAAAGTTATTAAAAGTTGAACAACAGAGCAATAAAATTGATGAGCAAAATTGGGTGACAATTAAATGGAAAATATTTCATTTCTCATTCCATGCATTTCACTGAAATCCAATATTCGTTGAACTTGGTTGAAGGGTACAATGTTAAGGTGTAAACATGCTTGACAATGATATTGACAGCAACATGTTGACTACAGTATTATCATGATAATGGAAAGATAATAATGATGGAAGGAAAAAATTAGTTGAAGCACAAATAACTAATATGATGATCAACATGAAGTCAAACATTAACTTAATACAACACAAGTGACAAGTTATCCTATCTTAGGTGGTGAAGACAAGTGAATGGTGAGAAGTTAATATATCACGGTTAATCATCAGATGACCATGTAATCAGTTTGATGTATCATTTAGCATCAAGTTTATCAAGGTTACCATTGGGGTCACGTTGAGCTGCAATGCAAATACAATTGAAGCGAGAAGATGAAGAGAGAAGGAAAAAAAGGACAAAAATGTGAACAAAAGTAAATGTCAGTAAAACAGATTGAATTGTCACAACTTTCAGATTAATCAAATCAGATAATGAATCCAGTTCATGTTGAACCTTTACCTTTATCTGTAAAGTAAACAATGTTGACCTGGAATGTTTGCTACAGAAAATTGCAAATTACATTGTTGGTTCATTTGAAAATGGCAAAACTATGGACATGAAAAGGCACATTTCAATTGAAGTGTCATTTTTTATTTTTTATTGACTTCTGTTTTGCATTTATGTTTAGAATGAGTTGAAAACATATTTAATTGTGTCGACGCAGGTTGAGATGATGTACCAATAAATTAGTAATTTGATCAAGCTGAGATGTAAGATGTGTCTTGTTTCATTACAGCTTCAATCTTCTCATTGTTTTGTTCATCTATTGAATATTGAGAATGTCAATCACCGATTCATAGTTTTCCTATCGAATATGGCTGAGTAAATTGATTTATAAATTGATGCTCATTTTTCGTGGCTGGGTTTATACTTGAATTTTTTTCTTTAATTTTATGATTTATAAATAGATAACAAGACATAAAAAGTTATCAGAATTAAACCTGGGGTCAAGTTCGAGGGTTCTATTTCATAACTTTACTTTTGAAACTCTTGCTGGATGCTATTAGATGTCCTCAGCATATAATTGGTGGTAGACAATCAGTGTACAACATTTCGCAGTTTAATTTTTGAGCTCAAGTTTATAGAGAAAAGTGTTGGTAAAATTAGAATGCATGAAAATTATTTTACAATTTAAAGCGAGAAAAGTTGTTCAGAGATGAAATTTTTTCATTGTTTATCGAAATTCAAAGTAGATTCACCATTTTTTTGTTGAGTCACTTTTTTAATACTCCAAGAGTTTCGACAAAAGAATTGATTAGACTTTAACTTTCATTATAATGACAAAAAAATGTATCATAATAATGTCTAATAAAGAGAAACTGTTGAAGCAATTAGTCGATTGTTTCATCAACTAATTTACATTACAACAAGTGAAATTAACTTTCCCATGTACTAATAGTAAATAGAAAGTTTGAGGCTAGAAAAAAGGCACATTTCCATATGAATGTTTTCCTGAAGAAAAGAGTTGAACCATCAAAAGATAGTAAACTAAAGACAATGAAGATGAGCGGAAAGAAGAAGGAAAAGATTGAAAGATTGTTGACTAAATGTTGTTGCTATTAAGTTCAACTCATGGGAATTGATATGGAAAGGGAGTGAAAAGTTATCAGGTTGACAGGGAAGAAGAAGAAGAAGAAAGGAAAAAGCAATGATAAAAGTATCAGTTGAAATGGATATAAAAAAAGGAAAATACAAGAGAAAAGTTTCTCTTTTTTTCATGAGCTTTCATCTAATTTAAATGAGTTTACAATTCTTAAAATTGGTTTCATTGAAGAGAGTAAATGTGACATGAGAAGCAAATTCAGATGAAACAGAAAAGAAAAAAATCTTTTGTAACTTTTTTATTCTAATTTTTAGTCTCAACAGAAGAAGAAGAAACAGTAAAAAGGAGGAAATTGTGATGATAATCATGATAATGATGGAGAGGAAATATGTTGATTGATCAGAGAATCAGCCGTAACTTTCCATCAGATTTACATGGAGAAACGAGTCGAAATTAATTAACCATTTTTGAGATTAGAAAATGAATTTTTGGAAACTTTAGAAACTCATTTAGATGATAAACTTTAGCAAGTTGAGCTTTGGGCGATAAAAGTGCCTAATGTTTAGTACTTTGACTGTTTCAGTTAAACATTGAGCTAAATATTATTACAACTTGAAGCTATTAATATAATCATTATTTACTGTTGTTCATTGTTATTTAGTAATAACTTTGATATCATGTTTATTCAAATAAAGTTTATCCAATTATTATGATTATCAGAATGGAACAGAAAAGAGGAGAAAATTTTTCTTCTTCTTCTCCTGTTTTCCTTCTCGAATCTCTTTTTTGTTATTGAATTTTGTGGATGCCAAATGAAAGAGTTACTGAGCTGATTTAACTTGTTTCGCGGTTAATCAAATAATCAAAAGTAATGTTGTAAATTAGATTGCGAGTTAACTGAATTACAGGTTAAACAGTTTATCAACACTTTCAGTTTTACTTGATAATTGCATGAAATTCAATTGATAATTCTGATAAAAACAAAGGCGAAAAGGGAAAAGAGAAGAGCAAAGAAACTTGTGAGATTCATGTCAGATTAATGTCAACTTTTTTGTCGACAAAAATTTCCGGTTCATGGAAAAGGAAATGATACAAAATGTTCAACCTGAAGATGAAATGAAATTTCAATAATCAAGAATCGAGAATAATTTTTCGTCAAAAATATCAATTCTTCATTTTGCATTTCAGCAAAACTGTCAACTGTGAATTAACAATTGACTCATTTTTATCGTCAATTGTCGAGAGAAACAGAAATGCTTCTGAAGTTGATGAAATTCACTCCCAGTTGGCAAGTTGCGATTTTATCATTTACTATCAACCCATGCGCTCAAGTATCATGTTCAACTGGGATGATAAGAGTGAGTCAGTTGTAGTTTGTTGTTGTTTATAGCAAAAAATGTATACAACAAAAATGATGAGCGAAAGGATAAAGATGAGAAACAGTGAAATGTGAAGTTATACCATTCTGAATATTCTTATGGAACCAATGGAATGTATTAATTGATTTTTTTTGTGAAATTTCCATTTTCTGCTGATTCTCTGTTTCATCATTTTTATCATGATATTCATTGAAAGATATCCATTCAATGGTCAACCTTTTTATCCATATTATTGTTACTCTTTTTTTGAATTGTTTACAATGTTTTTCCTTCTTCTCAATCCAACCACATGCCAGTCAACTTGGACTCGGGATAACTCAACTTGTCCAGTTCAATGTAAATGCTCATTTAATCCATCGAAATGGGTATGTTTCTAGTTATTGTGTGTTTCGTTTTTTTTCGATGAAATTTTAATTCTTTTACCATTTTCTGTTTTATTGGGTTCAAAAGGTTAATTCAACGCTTCGAACGGTTGATTGTTCGTTGAAGGGTTTAAAACTTTCTACTTATACTCGAGGTGATCTCAATTTGCCTGAACATACTCAATCTCTTTGGTTGAATGGTAATCGGTTAAACAACTTGTTTTACCTTTCCTCATTCATTAACCCATCCAACCCTGATAGTCTAATTGAACTTGATCTTTCACAAAATTCAATTAGTTCACTGGGCCGGTCAAGTTATCATCATCCATTTTCAACTTTAACTCACCTTAAATATCTTAATCTTTCCGCAAACGGATTTAAAACACTTTATCCAGGAGTTTTCAGAGGATTAAAGCGCCTTGAAAGACTTGAGATTAACTCGGGTTTATTAATGTACTTGGATGAACATGCTTTTGATGGACTTGAAAATCTGGAGCAACTTTATCTACAAAATAACCGAATTGGTTCAATTTTTCTGGAACTTTTCCAATCAATTGTTAATCTTCATGTAAGTTTACTTTTGTTTACCTTTTAAAGTAAACTCACGTTTAAAATGTAGCAACATTTTCATCGATGAATCAAAAGCAAGTTCAGTTTAAAGACTCAAAGTTACATTTCATAGATCAAATATTCTGTATCAAATGATTCCTAACAAGACAAAACCTATCAAAGCATATGACGATAAAAATTTTCAGTAAAAAGTCAACTTGAGGTTTGATTAAGGTTAGGTTTGGTTAGGTTAGGATAAGTTTATTCATTTTTGTAAGATAATTATTTTTGCGCTTAGAGTCCATTTCGATCTTTTTTACTTTTTTACTTTATCCTGTTCAAAATCGAAACCCTGATCGTGCAAATTCAATCTGTTATTAAAGATGACTTGATCTTAACGAATATATCAGTAATAGTTCCACTGCCTCGAGAAGTATGAGATATAAACTCGATGGCAAATCCTGAGTGTTTCAACTGTGAGATATTGTGGTTCAACTGATTTAAACCAATATGTAATCTAATCTCAAAACTTTTTAATATTTTCCAGACAAAATTTTTTCTTGACTTTCCATTGCTTTCAATAGATTTCCTATTGTTATGAAAAGTTTTTGATTTTGACTTTTTTATCAGATCTCATCGCTTTCTTCGTTGACTTTTGACTAAACTGTGCTTAGTTAGTTAACATTGTTAGTCAACTATTGTGGTAACCAATTTCAAAACAGTTCCATTTTATAAAATTTAACCATTTGATTAAATACTGGTTACCTTCAACATAGCGGTTTAAATACTTTTCATCGCTTGAATCAAAGTTTAACCAATTAAATCAGTTAGCTCATAGTTTTTCAAAGCTAATCGCTTAAACTTTCAGTAAACTGAAATTTCTTGAAAAATAAAAATCTGATTCAAAGTTGAAAGCTTGAAGATTATTTTGCATTATTAATGCAACAAGAAATCGATTGCTTTTTGAGACTAATTTGCTTGAAAGAAACAATTAAAATGCGCTTAAAATCAGCAAATGAAAACATTGACTTAAGTCTACTTAACAATGGAAATTGCAAAGTTATTTCAAAGTTTTTAGACTCTTGACTGATCGATATCATTGTAAATTTTTAAAGGTTAAACTAATTAAAGTTGATAATAATTAAAGCAATTTGTTTCTCTTGGCTTCTTCATTTCATTAATGTTGAACGAAAAGAGAGGGAAAAAAGTTTGAAAAAACGCAAGATTGATTAGATTCTGATAACAATTCAAAGTTGACTAAACCCTCGCAAGTGTGTCTCAAACACTCAAGACATTGATTCATTATGATTGTTATATTGTTTACTCTAATTAAGCTTTACTTTCACTTCATGATCAGATTTTCCAATTAATCTGAATTACTCTTTGTGCTTTTATTTTACCATCTTTTCCCTTCATCCTTTTTTATCCAATTTATTTGTATTAAATCCTCTTCAATTATTTCATCTCATTTCGCATTCAGTTGACGTTACCTTTTTTTTCATTTCAAATCAACTTTCCAACAAAAAGCTGATTCCAGTCTCATCCTTCAATACTAAGGTCAAACTTGAATTAATTGACCGCTCACAAGATACACTTTGACACTTAATTGGAAAATATTTTTGAGATTCAATTCTAAATGAAATGCGAATCAGTCATGAATGGAGCAAAAATGTTGACCAATTGAAAGGAGAGCAAATAATCAACTTTAGGAATGGAGTTTAACTACGCACGGATAAACCTCATGAAAAGTTGAATGATCACAAGGATAAGATTATCTGAAACAGTTAGTCGAGATTATCATCAACTCCCAGTTATCAAGTTAAAGTTGATCTCTTTTATCATTTTTAAATCTGTAAAGCTGTAAAGTGAAAAAGGGAAAAATTGAAATCACGAAAATGAATTAATAGGGAAAATAATGGATCAACTTGAAATTGCAATTATATCAGACAGAATAAATGATTCATTTTTTCTGCTCTTTTCCTCTTTTCTTTCACTCCTTTTCACCTTCTCATTCAACTGTTTCCTAATCATGATTCAATTTTTCATCAGTTATTGTTGTGAGTTGACTTGAAACAACTTTTATTCATCTAATCATTTAAGCGTCAACTTTTCATTTAACTGTCCAAATGCGTGTCTTTAAATGAGCCAAAGTCACAAAACAATTTTTACCAAGTTGACTATTGAAATGATCAAATTAACTCTAAATCATCTGTTTTTTTTCTCATGAATGAATCGCTTTCAATTTTTAAAAGATGCAAATGAAAAGGTTCAAATATTGGGTTGAAATGGAGTGACTTTTTCTTTCATATTTTGTCAAATGTTTACCAGCATCAAATCAACTACTAACCATCAAATAATTAGTTTGAGGATGGGTTATGATGAATGTCGTAAACTAAGGTCCATCATTTAGACATTAACTGTCACTTTCAAGGTACAAAATCAGCTTTGATAAATGCAGCTGAAGATGACAAAACAAAATGAAAATAGCTAAAGCAATGGAAAGTCAAGACAAAAGGTTTTAAAGTTGAATAAAGTATTGAGATAACATATTGATCTAAATCAGTTAAACCACAAAATCTAGAAGCAATCAAAACATAAGAGCGAATCCTAAACGTTCAAATCTCGATGAAGGGTCAAGTATATTTCATTTCTTACGATATGCAAAGATTTGGAAAATATTTTTTAATTCATTTTTGATAAAAAATTTGGTGATTTTAATCAGTCATGATCGCTGACTCTGCTTGTGTTACATAAATGTGACCCAGAATCAAACCAACTCTAGTCTGTTTCAGCTCTGGTTGCCATTAATGAAAGGTTATGAGTTGCATCAACGATGTAAAAGTTTGATGTTGAATCAGTTGAATCATTTAGACAAATTTGAATCTGTTAATGTTGACACTTGTCACTTTGAAATGAAAAATTAGCAACCTTGATGAACTTTGTTGAATCAATTAAAGGCTAAACTTGTTGAAGATAAATGTTGTCACAATAATGCAAAACCAATGTGAGTCAAAAGACTCACAACTGTTAAAGCAAACTTGAAGATTAACAGGAAAAGTCGATGAAGAGTCAAGTAAAGGATGATTAATAAGATTAGCTAAACAGTCAATTTCAGTTGAACCATTAATGATTCAAATGTTTATATTTTCTATGTTGCAGGTGTTGAACTTGGATGGCAACAGTATAACCCATCTGACTGGAGGAATATTTACTTCACTCAACAATATGAGACATTTGAGCATTTCTCGAAACTCTTTACACACCTTGGATGACAATTCACTGGTTGGACTGGAAATGCTGGAAACTCTAGACCTTTCTTTCAATCAATTAACCAAAGTGCCCACAATAGCATTACAATCATTGAAACGAATCAAAGATGTTAATTTAAGTGGAAATCGGTTAACAGTATTAAACACTCGGGATTTTGTTCATCTTCCAGTAAACAGAATAACTGTTTCCCATTGTAAAGAGTTGACTTCAATTGAACGAATGGCATTCTGGGATTTACCAGATTTAACCCAAGTAAACCTAACCGATAACCCAAAATTGCGTTTCATTGACAACTTTGCCTTTACTGGAACACCGAGGTTGACTCAACTTTACCTTGAAAACAATTGCTTGCCATCACTAGACAGTGAATTGGTAAACAATATCAACAACCAAAAGGTTACAATTAATCAAAATAATCATTACCATGGTCATCATGGTAACTCACATGTTAACCATCATCATCATCATCACCATTTGAAACAACATCAGCAACATCAAGGCGAACCTTTAACCATTTCATTGGAAGCAAATCCTCTTCTCTGTGATTGTAATTTACATTATCTTCATCAGGTGAGTTGATTTGCATTTCAATCAATTAACAGACCTTTACAAGTGTACGGTTAAATGAGCAACTCTGAAAAGTCAACCCAGTTTCATGGTTGGAGAAATAATTGAAACGAAATTCATTTCTATTATTACATTGGTAACATGATGCAATTGTATCCAATTGACACAGGTAAAGGTGTAAAGAGAAATGTTGTCTTCATCATTATTCAGCTCACAATTACAGTTGAAACTGAAAGTTGGAAAAGTGGAAAAAAATTCTTCTCCAATTAATGTCACTTTTTTTGCTCTCAATTGTTGAACGGTTGTTTATCAATAATGCCAATCGATTTTCAAGTTTATAAAGTTAATCAAATAGCAACTTATTAACGAACAGTTTAATGATACAATTTTTTCGACCTTTTTTTTGTTCTGATTGAAATGAGAGTTTTCATTTTGCTTTGATAGAGTTAATAAAGTTATCCTTGTTTTGTTCAACTTCAATTTTATTATTAAGTTAACTTGAATCAATATTTAAGGTTCAAGTTTCTAGATTTTAGACATTTCCTGATTGTAATGATGGGTTGAATGATCTTGTCTTTTGGTGAAAACAAGATAAAATCAATTCGATTGCTGATCATTTCAATGAATTTATAAATTTTCAATATTTACTAATGAATGTTTCATCAGATTAACATGGATTCACAATGAAGCTTTACCAATGATCAGGTTTGCTTTTGTAGATATTTTTAGCTTCATAAGCATTAATTAATACCATTTTTACGCTTAGATCAGCAAAAATTGGCTCAAATTGTTGATCAACATCTTTTTTCATCAATTGATAAATGACAAGTTGAAACAGTTTATCTCATTGAAGGGTCAATGTTTAGTTAACAAAAATTCAATCGATTTAGCAATCGAATTGACCTGACAAAATCAATTACTGCAAACGATTATGATATTAATGATCATAATGTTGAAGATCAGTTTGATTGGGATTGTTAAACAGCAAAATCAATGAAAGATGAAAGTGAAAAATTAAAAATGACTTTTCAACTTAAGGTTGCTTGGTTGCTTCAATGATCCATCATTTAATTAACTAATAGCTGATAATTAAATTAACTATCAACATCATTAAATAATTTTCTTTTCCTTTTTTTTTCAACCTTTTCCTTTGTCTTTTCCTTCCATTAATCCAGTGCCTAAATTTAGGAAATCCAAGTAAAGTGTTATTAATTAATAGTGATAAATTAACTTGTTACCATCCAGCCAATAAAACAACTCTGGCAATTAAAGATATTGATATTAATGCAATACCAAGTGAATGTGCACCAATAATCATTTCAACGCCACCATTGTCTTCCAATGAAACAATTGTCCTGAATGGTTCAATTGGTGACAAAGTTAACCTAAACTGCCGTGCAATTGGCCAGCCAACACCATCAATAACATGGATTTTACCTTCAGGTGATATCTTCAATGAATCCTCATCAGTGGGAGCAACATCTCATGTACAATTGATTAAATCAACAAATCAGTTGAGATTGAATCATTTAAGGTTAAGTGATTCAGGAAGGTATAAATGTATAGCTGAGAATAGGCAGGGTTCAGTTGAAGTTACATTCAATTTGATTGTTGAACATTTCAAGGTGCAAATCTGGCCTCTAGGAATTTCCTCCACTTTTGTCTCAGTTGTTTGGAATGGTACATCACCGTTGACCTCTTCCTTGCCTCAATCGTTTTCACCCTCAGAACCATCACCATTGTTGGCCTCATCATTGGCTTCACCCATCTCATCCTCAGTGGTATCAACATTAACATCGGGTTCACTGCCAGAGTATCAAATATTGTACAAGAATGAGGATGATCCAAGTGATCGGTTTGAAGCCATTTCTGTTGGACATTATCTTCGCAGTTATACAATAGACCATTTGGAGCCTCGAAAACGGTATAAACTTTGCATTGCTGTTCGTGATTCCGAATCTCATGGTAGTTATATTCAGTTGAGCTGTACTTTGGTCACTACTTCTTCTGATTCCTCTTTGACTTATTCCTCGTCTTCTTCGTCTTCTTCAACTTCCAAAAGTGAACATTCCTTTCTTCACGATTCCTTTGCTCCAGAAACTTCTTCTTACATTGCCATTGCTTTGACTTTGTCTTTAACTGCTTTGTCCATTGTTATTCTTGCCTTTACTGTGCTTGGTGCTCGAAGGGTTTTCCTGGTTGTTAATCGTGTACAGCAACAGCGACACTTTGAAACGCCACAGAAGAGTTTGGTTCAAAACATGGATCCAATACCATTAGCTAATATACCTTTTGATCAAGACATTTGAACTGACTTCTGATATTGTAATAAGAATGGAAATTTTTTTAATAAGCAAATATATAGAGATAAATATATTGTTATATTGTATGCACATTGAAAGTGTATTGTTATTAGACAAGAAGATGAACATTGTTATGTTATAATGATGAGTTGTGAGATGAAAAGTAAGGCTGATTGGTGATGAGAAGCAAAAATATAACCCAAAAAGTAAGATTTAATATAATGTTATGTAAAGAAGGTTATAAAAGATAATTGGGTTCATTGGAACGAATTAAATATATGCAATCTAAGTTTAATTCCCATAAGAATCTTTTATTGGAGTGTTTTCTGTGGTTTCTTTTTCTGGTTCCCTGATATTATTGTGCGTAATTGTGGATAACATTTTCTTTGTACATACAAAGGTCTAAGGAAAGTCAAGTAAGAAAAGGTTTACCCAAAAAAAAAGTAATTAGAAAGATTGGATTGGACCTTAATTGTGTTTAGTATAAGGAGATATTTTTGGGTTAAAAGTGGTTGTTCATCTCAATGACAACAACAGGAACAATCAAATAAAAATCATGTTCAATTTATGTGCATCACTATCATCATTAAAGGTAATTGCAGTTTGACTTTTACAGTGAATACAATTGCTTCTCCAAGAATTAACATTCTGGTCACAAAATTATTTGGATCAGCATCAATCTTTGGCATCACTTCTACTTTTTGTTTCACTGTCAACAACATTATCAACGTTATCCTGTTTCATAAGGAATATTGATTGTAAAGAAAGAAAACTGATTGAGGATGAAATAATTTATTAAAATTAACGATTTAATTGAACTGTTTTGCTATAAGAAAACATTACTCTTGCTTTATGATATCAATATGTTCCACTTTTTGTTTGGTTTATTGATGCTCTTGAAAACCTTTTATTGAAATTGATTGTATTGATTTTTTCTTTGTATTAGCGAAAGAAGAAACAATAATCAAAACTCAGAATCACCCAAAATTGTAATTATTGATGCATTTATTTTGATAGAATCGCTTGTTAATAGATAAATCATATCATCTCAAATTTTCAATACAAATAAAAATATATTCCAACAGCTGATTGTTGGTTAAGTCAATTGACGCTCATTTTATTCAATTTAATAAATTAAATAATGGAATTGCTCGTTATTTACTCAAATGGATTCACTGAGAATCAATATTGATTGATTTTCAGGAAAAAAATCGGTTAAACTTGTAAACTTATGATCAATATAAATCCATATTATAAAATCTTCACAGAAGGTTCAACTCACGTGAAATTGAAAACTGTATGAGACCGTTAAGATTTCAAAGACAAGATGTTTCGACAGTTTGTAAATTATTAGACAATTAGACAGTTTTACTTACTTTATCTCAACTATATCTCCAGGTTTGAAATGAAAATTACGGGCAGACCAACGATTAATTAGAACAATATCATTTGTTACCTTATCCTTGGGGTTAAATGAAGGCTGTAGAGCGAGAGAGATTTAAGGTTTACATCAGGAAAATAGAGTTGACATTAACAAATTAAATTGTGTAGGTAGACAAGCTAAGGATATGTTTGGGTTTTAAGGTAAGTTATAACCTTTCAATTAATTGGAAGCATAATTTAAATTATGAAACAATATTTACCTGCATTGATTCACCATCAACTTGAGCAATTGTAACAACACGATCAGTCATTGTTAATCCAATTGGAATGATGAAAGACAGATTTTTAGCTAAATACTTTATACTTTCCATTGAAATTTAATTACAATATGTTAATAGATGACAACAGTTTATTAGATTTACAAAGCTAAATTGAAAAAAATCATCTAATTACAAATAAATTACTGTAAACAACTTAACATTCAAACTCAACGCGAGTTTCACTTTTACATATGGCTATATTACTGACATCTAGTGTTCCTCATAATAACCAATTACTCTCGACTTAAACTCGACAATCTTTATCCTTTCAATACAATCAAATCAAATTGAACAAGTTACATCAATTTATTGATTTATCGAGAAATTAATCTGATGAGCGGATTCTAAGAATAAAAAATAACAATCAGAAAAGGGTTCTAATTTGAGTATCAGTTAGTAGTTTACTGTTGACTATCTTAATTTAGGTTTTTAATTGCTAATGTAACTCTTTCTAATTGTCTCTTAAATACTGTTTGATTGTAATATCCTAAAGAAATTAATTTATTGGGTTTGTATCATTTAAAAAATGGTTTATATCAAGCGTTCATCAGTTTAAATTGCGTTTTAACTCGTTTGGATTAATTACGTTTCGAAGTAACCGCTTTTCTGATGTTTAACCTTATTATGTGAGGGCGCTCTCAAGTATTAGCTTACATTTTCACATTGAGACTTCATTTGTATACATTTATTTACATTATCATCCTTTAATTATATTCATTTGCTTGTAATTTTATGTATTAATTTATTTCAATTTATAATTATACCTGTTTATTCCGTTACTCTAGTTCACATTTTGAAGGTAATTTGTATTCTATGTTAAACTTAATTTGATAGATTACCTAAACCGCAGTGTTATTTGAATGGTTATTTATTCTGTGTCTTATGGTTTATTTGGGTCTTTTTTGAAGGTTTACGTTTTACATGGTATTCTGTTTGAAAGAAAAGCATGAATCGAGTTGACAACCCAAAAGGTAATTATTTCCCATTCTTAAATTTATACTCATCCTTCTGTCTTTCCTTGTCATTTATCGAATTTTCATTATCTAATATAAATTATTCGTTATCTTTTATTCTCTTTCATCATTACAATCAATATCATCTTCGATGTTTGAATCTTGTTCGTGGTGCGTTTTCATCTTATTTTTTGCAGTTTTCGCTATCCAAGCAAAAAAGAAGCGTTCTAAACCAACCAAAACAAAACGAAACACTGAAGCTCAAAAAACACAAGAGAGAGTTACCAAGTAAGTTGAAGCTTTTATTCTTCATTTTTTACATTGTTATTTTAATTTCTTCTCATCCATTCAGTTTGAGAAAAAGTTATTAGTCTTGCAAGAGTCACCCATAATTTTGCTTACTTTGTTACTTGCTTTCAGTAAATTATCTTTTATTATGTGAGCAATAGTTTTAATTTCAGTCATTTGAATTCACTTCGCGTTCTTATTGTATTCCGATCATAATGCACTTTTATCGCTTTTGCTTAATCCAAACTCATTACTCTTTATTTTTAGACCGCCACCACCTCCTCCGTCGGCTCCACCCGTTGGATCGAGAATTAATAACTGTGAAGATGATGATGAAGAACCGTATGTGTCAGATTCAGATGAACAAGAAGATCCATCTGACTACCAAAAAGGTGGTTATCATCCAGTAAAAATCGGTGATGTTTTCAACGCTCGTTACCATGTCATACGTAAACTTGGTTGGGGACACTTTTCAACAGTCTGGTTGAGCTGGGATCTTGTGTAAATATTTTCTTTTTCAAGTTTATCCTTCCTCTTTTTGCCTACACACTTTTGCCCATATTTTGAGTTTTCTCCTCTGCATTTAAAGCAATGTTATGTTAATTATTTATATTCTTGTTTCCGTATTTCCCTTGATTGTGATACCTTTCTCACTCTTTCTCTCCTTTTACTCTCTATTTATAGGTTAAAACGATTCGTTGCTCTGAAAGTGGTGAAAAGTGCTGTGCACTATACTGAGACTGCTGTTGATGAAATTAAATTACTAAGAAACGTAATCAGTCTTATGATATTTTAAAAATTCTTCTCTCACTTTGTTCACTCTGTTCATCGTGTCTTATTTTAAGCATTTTATTAATACTCACAATCAATTGAATACTTTTTTGGTTCTCGAAGGTCAGGGAAAGTGATCCAAATGATCTACATCGAAACAAAGTTGTACAGTTACTGGATGATTTTAGAATCAGTGGAGTTAATGGAACCCGTACGTATCAGACCTTCTCTCCGTTGGTTAATTTTTCAAGAGAAATTCTAAATTGAATTACGTTTTTTTACTCTCAGATGTTTGTATGGTTTTCGAAGTTCTTGGATCTAATCTTCTCAAGCTTATTATCCGTTCAAATTACGAAGGAATTCCTCTTCAAAATGTGAAATCTATTATTAAACAGGTAAATGATTGCTTTTTCTATGTGAAATCAATCAAATTATAACGAATTTTAATTCTCATTTTTTCCAGGTACTTCAAGGATTGGAATATCTTCACTCAAAGTGTCAAATAATTCATACCGACATTAAGCCGGAAAATATATTACTCGAGGTTGATGAAAATTACATCCGTCGGTTAGCTATCGAAGCAACACAGTTGCATAAATTAGGGTTAAGACTACCTGGTTCTTTGGTTTGTACAGCTCCTAAAGACCAATTTGAGCCACCCAGTACCTGTAAGATATCAAGAAATAAGAAGAAAAAGCTGAAGAAGAAAGCTAAAAGACAACAACAACTACTCGAAATGCAACTCCAAGAGTTAGAACAGAATAAAGACCAACCTATGCCTCTCGATACCAGGTTGGTATAATAATCTTCTCATTTCTTCACCTTTTACATGATATGAAATTAATATTTAATTTTCTGATCATTTAACAGTCAAGAAGTTGATCAAATGGTTGACGAACCTTCCGTATTCATCGAGAATAATAATGATAATAATGGAACTAATAACTCGGTTAGTAAGCCTGTCAGTGAATCAGTTGATGATGTCAAAGGAGATGAATACAAACGTCGACATGATAATTCCGGGCATTCATCCAGAAGTTGTAAGTATATTTATTTTTTATGAATCTTTTTCTATTCTAACATGTTTACTCATTCATAAGGATTCATATTTGTTTCTTCATATTTCCTAATCTGTTTCATTTTTTATTCGATCTCTTTTTTTCATTAGCAAGTAAATCATCTGTTAGCCAAAGGGTTTGTAATGGTAAATCAAAAAGTATATCATCCGCTGTAAATGAAAAATGTGATGAACCCGTTATTGCTGTGGATGAAGAGAAACCATGGGATAAAGGCAGGTCAGAA
The DNA here is from genome assembly GCF_039701765.1 of Tetranychus urticae. Taxonomy (NCBI): domain Eukaryota; kingdom Metazoa; phylum Arthropoda; class Arachnida; order Trombidiformes; family Tetranychidae; genus Tetranychus; species Tetranychus urticae. The sequence goes on along the minus strand of NC_142958.1, from coordinate 12,319,786 downwards.
GGTACTTTATCTACGAGTGAAGGTAAAAAAGATACAACCAAAGCCATCTCCGATTTAAGGCGTGTTGTCTCCTGTCCTGGTAATTTGTTTACCTCTTAATTCGGTGCATGCTTTTTTTGTATATTAATTTATTTTTAGACTAATTTTCAATGTTTCGTGGTTTTTCACTCAACACCTCATTTTTTTTACTTTTTTCTCCCCTTACTATTATTAACATCTCATTACTACCTTAGATAATCAGAAACTTATAACTCAAATGCCCGATCCATCGGTTGAAGTATGTGATATTAAAGTTAAGATTGCTGATCTTGGTAATGCTTGTTGGATTGTAAGTTAATCATTCATTCAACCTTTACTTTTTATTTTCCTTTTAACTCATCTGTTAATGAAAATTTTCCTCTTATTTTCCAATCACTTTTCTTGGCAGCATCATCATTTTACTGAAGATATTCAAACTCGTCAATATCGATGCTTAGAAGTAATTCTTGGTGCAGGTTATTCAGCTCCAGCTGACATATGGAGTACAGCTTGTATGGCATTTGAATTGGCTACTGGGGATTATTTATTTGAACCTCATTCTGGGCACGATTACACTAGAGATGAAGATCATTTAGCTCATATAATTGAACTTTTAGGCGAAATACCACGTCACATTGCTTTAGCTGGAACATACTCTAAAGATTATTTCAACAGAAGAGGTAAATAAACCTACATGCAGTATTTAATAGTATCTTAAGATTTAAAATATAGATTGAATTATGTCTTTTTGATTGTTGATTATTAATTGTTAACATCTCTATTTTTACAGGTCAACTTCGAAGTATAATATCTTTTAAACCGTGGGGTCTTTATGAAGTATTAACTGATAAATATAAATGGGAACCACAAATTGCCCAAGAATTTACTGATTTCCTAAGACCTATGCTCGAATATGATCCAGAAAAACGTGCCAAGGCTTCAGATTGTCTCGCTCACCCATTTTTAGCTGATTGTGATACAGATTTAACTTAAGCAACTTCTCAACATTAAATTTTCTTTTTTCGTTTATTTCACTTTTACTATTCTTTCTAACTTTTCCTTAGTTCCTAGCATTTCTGAAAAAAATATTGATTAATGTATCCTGCTTCTCAGAGGTTGCTTTTTTATTCAATGGAATCTACATCATCATTTCTACATTAAACATTACAACCTATTCTTCAATTGGGTTTTTTTCTAACATCTGGTGCCGCCTTCAATTCTTTCGATCACAATTTGGACGCCTTTTGGATCTTTGTTTGAGTATCCTGCGATTAAAACCAACTTATGTCGAAATGTGGAGACGAAACGGCCATAAACACTGAAAGTCTGATTAAACGTGATTAAAAATTCCTTTACGAATGCAGCTTGTGCCAAAAGACGGATATTAGCTCAGCTGTAACCCATTGAAAATTGTTATTCTTACCTTGGAATTTGAAAGATGCCATCAACAACTTGATCAAAGACCGAAATCTGAATTAAATCTGTTTCAATTGCACTCTAATTCTGGATGCTGCTCTCTAAGAGGAAACTTTAACCCCTGCTAACTAAATCCAATCAATGCTTAGCTAAACTAGATCTAAATGATTTGTAAATTTCTTATCATCAAAAAGTCCTCGCAAACACTTCTACAATTTTGATGCTCAACATTTTCTTCCGTCAAATATTCTCTTCTGCTTATTCTTCACTTTCTCACTCAATTTGGATAAACACTGTTATGTGAAACTTCGATACCAAAAAAAATAATTAGCGAAACACAAACGCAAAACATCGAAAATGTGTATCTAAGCAAAGCTATCGCATTTATGTTACATCAGTTTATGTCTAGAGTAAAAATAGACGTAAAAATGTAATACTACTACCGATAACATGAACCGAATAGATGATTACATTATAATATGATCTAATGTTTTTATATGCTATTATCACTATTATTATATTGATAATTTTTAGCTTATAAAATAAGCTTTCCTAGACGAATCTCAAATTACATGACACCATTTTCACCACTATCATCATCAATTGCTATCAATTGTTCATGTCTTTCCAATCCCACCAATTAGATGCATTTTACCTCTTTTTGTAACATATTCATCAACCCAATGTTGATAATTTGTCCACCAAATTCAAAGTCTACTTCATGGCTGCTTCAAACAAACATCAAACACATTGAAAGCTAAAAATAAATGTTAAAGCTCTTCATCAAGCTGTAATCATATTCCCAACTGAAAACCACCAATCAAGAAAATAAGTCAATTGTTGAAAGGAAAAAAAGAGTTACAATTTCTTTACTTAATCCTTACTCAGCTCGCACTAATCAAATTTGCAAACAATTCAATTTTGATTGTTTAAATCGCGTTAAAAAGGGCATTTGTCTTCAAAACTAAACAAATCAATGTTGATCATAGACATGAACAAATTATGAATTGAAAAAATGATCATTCGACTTGAAAGGTTTTCCAATGTTTACCATTTTCAAGTAAATTGCTCGTAATTAAATCAGTTTACGGTAATTCTGCTTTGGCAACCTTTAATATCAATCCTTTGATCATTGAGATGATCGTTTGTTTGATTAGTCTCAGTTTTCTTGGTAAAATCAAACAACTTTACCTACTAAGGCCTGAAATGCACATTGAAATACATTGTACAGTATAAATAGCCTTTTGTTTAATAAAATGTGTTTACTTGCAATCTGTTTGTGTGTTTAAAGGCAATCAAAGGATCAAATTTTTCACCCAAAAATCTATCGATCGATCAGTTTAGACATAATTTGATTTTATAGTCTTTTTGATTAACCACTTAAAACAATAATTGCCCGTTAATATGATCTTTACATTATAATGTCAAGTTTGAATGAAAAATTTGTGTTTACAATTTTAATATTAGCAAACAATGTTTTCATGATAGTTCATCTGATTAGCTGGATATCGACTAAATTTAATTATGTTGTCAACAAAACGGTAAATTCAATTGTCAAACACACCAATTTAATCTTTTTCAAAATTTGCTGTGAATAGGAAGGGAAAAAAATCGATTTGTTGAAAGCATCTTTTAAATCCCAAAACAATCAAGTAACCTTATTATATCATCAATGCTATCAATATTAAAGCATTTATTTGGTCTATCAATATCATCATACCTGATTAACATTAAATCACAAGGAAAGACAAATGTTTGCCGATCCAAATATAACAATCTGATAACTCTCAACTCTTGGATTTTAAGCAAACAAAACAAGTCAAGAGGTAAGGTGATGGTCAAAGGATAAGTTCAGATTATAAGTTAACAAGCTAAAGCATGGAATCAAATCAAAATCATAATCATAATCACAATAAAACACAATAAGAATCAACTGAATATAGTCAACACAAAATCAGTCAAAGTCTAAAGCTGTAATCAAAGACCAAACCAAGAGCCTAAACCTAACCTAAACCCAAATCAAACGTAAAACTAAACATGATTAAATACAGACAATTTAAAGGTTGCAAATGGTAAATCTAATGAATCTTGATAAATATTGGTGAATATTGGTGAATTTGAAGAGCAATTATATTCAAAATTTAAAATGATTATATTGTTTGCTCGAAAGGCTTACCTTTGGTTGGCTGTGAAAGTTAAATGTTTTATTTCGTTTACCTTCAACTGTGAATGCTACTTTTTTCACTTCTCTGTTTCTGTCTTTCTTTATTCTCTTTCTTCAGTCTTTTACCATTTTTACCAATAATGTTTCATGCTCATACTGAGTATGATTCTTGGATGGATCTGATGGAGTCAAATACATCTTCCTCATCAACATTATCATCATCATCCTCTCCAGTTGAACACAAGACAACAACATTGCCTGCTCTCTTGCATATACATATGATAACATTTACTTTCACATCATCCTGCCTTATTATCATCACAATACCCATCAATATCATCCCCAGTGCTGTTCAACTTTACTCCTCTCTCATCCTTCCTCACTCTGTGTATTTCCTTGTGTGAATATCTGTTTATTTATTTCATTTCATCCCTTCATCATGTTTATTTATGTTTACATTTTACCTCTTTTCTGCCTTTATTTCACTTTTACTCGGTGTTACCCTGCAACTCAATCTCATGTGAAATAAATAATAATCACGCCAATACTAATGTGTTACAATAATGGCAGAAGCTTCAAGTTAATGATAAAAGTCAATTACTCTTCATCATCAACTCATTACTTTTACAATAACATCAACAATAGCAACAACAACGACAACGACAACAGTAACATTTTTACCTTCAAAACTCAACCCAATACTCAACACTGATAAATACTCAAGCAAAATCCTGGTTAACCTGGCAAAAGCCTAAACATAATACCTTTAAAATATAAATTGTTATTATTTTATAATTGGTTAATTTGTCTTACAATGTCTTTCAACAGTGTAAGCCAATCAACATGAAAACTCCAGCAAAAAGCAAAACAACAACAAAACCTGAACCATGTTAACCCACTGATTTGATATCTCTATTTTAACCATTTCGTGTTCCTCAATATCACCAATCCATTTCATGTAAAAGCTCAGTTTAATCATAATTATCATATAAGGATGCAAATGTCAGCTGATTTTCGTACCATGGTAACCAATTACATGAGATTTATGGTTGACTCGGTCAAAAGATTCAGTGGATTTGATTGGGGAGGTAAGAATATCATTCAATTTTCCATTATTTTTCTTCTTCCTTTATCCATATTAAAACATTGTCATTCATGGATTACCAAATGTTACAAATCAATAAGCAATTGTTTATTCTCAATGTTACATCTTTTCCTGCATTTGAAACATTGAAAGCAAAAAAAACAACATCATGTTGAGAATCTTTAACCTCTCATCAGATTTTCAATCAACATTTGCATCCAATTTTTTTCTACTTTCTCCTTTCATCCGATAATTGATGTAAACTCAACGATTGTTAGTCTTATCTTTAGTAATACATTGAATAACACATTTAATAATACCTTTAGTATCACCATTAACCCAAAAATAAACCTCGAATAACCTTTTTTTTCCCTCTTATTTTTACCTTCTTTCTGCTTCCTTACGTAAATGTATACAAATTATGCTAAGCTAATCGTTTATCGATCCACTGTTTTGTTTATTTCTTAACTCAATCTTTGTATCTAAGGTTCAGTTCATACCATGAAATATTTCCAATCGTTCCACATCCATTTACATGTAAAACAATTGAAATTCAAATGCAAACTCAATCCATAGACTTGAACCCAAATCTCGGTTAAAAATCTTCAACTCTCTTTTCACAATCAACTGTTTCTTAATTCATTTAATCTCTAATTTTCAATTTAACCACTTTAAACTAAACTGACAAATCTAACAAATTAACTTGAACAATTTAATGGATGGTTAAACTGCAATTTAACCTTCCATTTGAATCTTAATCAAAATAAAATCTCAATTAAACTTGATTACAAAAAATAAACTCTTCACTAAATTTACTTTTAATGGTTCTTCAATTTTGAAAATATTACCAATGTTGAAATTAGCAATAAATAACAATTTAACTGTTGATTGAAATGAAGACCAAATTGATTATTAAAAGTGAATATTGACTTTGAACTCATCTGGTTACAATTAAATTTCATGATGGTTCAATGAGTGATTGGTTAAGCAATATAATTTGATTAAAATGTCAAAGTCAATTTGAGTCTATTTGAAGACAAGAAAAAATTGCATTTAAATTTGCGTTTTCAAAATAAAAACAAATCAAAACCAGAATACATTATAATACATGAATTGTAATGAAATTGAAATGCTGAGCATCAATAATCGGTTCATTTTTTATTCATAGTTTAACCTTTGAAAAAAGACTACAATCAGCTTATCAACAATTCACATCTTTCCAGGTAATTTGCATCACAATAAAACTAATTGTAGGTAAGTATAACATATCAAAACCCAAAATTGTAATACTTAACCTTTAAGTTTAACATTAAAAAACTGGTGAGTTTAATGTTGACTTTTTTCATAGCTGCTTGTTGGGTTTAATTGTTGAGTTTATTGAACAGTTGAGTTTAAAGTTGTATCAAATCGATCAATTAGATTGCTATTCTGATGAATGAACATGAAATTGGTCGTCAAATTCAAATAGGAAGATGAAATTTATCAAAAAAGGCTTTCAAAATATGATTCTTTCCAACTGTCTAAAGGTAATAACAATGATGTTAGGCTATAATGCAAAATTTCATAGTTAACTGAATGTCTTATTTGACTTATCAGTTGATATAATTCAATAAATAGTTCATTCAATTCAAATTCAACATCTACCTTTACATTGCAATTGACAAGACAACTCATTATTTCTAAACACTTTCAGAACCATTTTCTGAACCAATTTGATGGAATTTTTCATCAATGTTTACATCTAAATTATTGCTGATTCTCATAATAACAGGGAATTTCAATGTTTCTGTCAATTTTTGATCGCAAGCATTGACATGTAAATATTAGTTGACTTTGACTATTCAAATGATAAAACCCAAAAATGGAAGCAATAGAAATTTAACTTTCATTTCATACTTTCAACCTTCAAATCAACAATTATTTACCAAATCATTTTGATGAGTTTGGTAAATGATTACAATTGAAAGGCGAAATAAACGATTAAGAAACGCCGATGGATCGATCTAAAATTATCGATGAATCGATGAGATAGCTTTTTTAACCGTGTTTTGGGTTTATGTTGGTGTTTTTGTGCTCGATACATGCAATTCAGGTCATCAATGGGAATCTCAGAATTGATTTTTATGAATTTTTAGCAGACTCAAAGATTTCATCCTTTATCCGTCTTGGAATTGATATTTGTGTTAATATCTTTTAAGTACTGTTTATCTCTAACCTGTGTTGACTTGGATATTATTAGGGTGGCCGAAACAAACGAGTACGTTTTATTTGTTTTATCAAATTTGATTTAATTGTCGTATGGAGATGAATATTCGTAGTTAGCATCTCACACCATTCATGCATTTTTTGCAATTAACAAAAATTGATTATCTCAATTAATTGCTGAGATATTTAAATTTAATTGCAAAATGGGAAAAAATTTCAGCTCCCATTGAATAACATTGATTTTAAAAAAAATACAGTTTATGCATAGGGTCCCCCCTTTGACCATTTTTAAAAATACAGCTCGTTTTTCATTTTTGTCTTTTTCCATTTTTTAATTAAATTTGAATATCTCAGCAATTAATTGAGATAATCAATTTTTGTTAATTGCAAAAAATGCATGAATGGTGTGAGATGCTAACTACGAATATTCATCTCCATACGACAATTAAATCAAATTTGATAAAACAAATAAAACGTACTCGTTTGTTTCGGCCACCCTAATAACATTGGTGATCGATTGGTTCAAGCCTTTTGGGTCGTTTTTGCTTAAACTTGAGTTTATTGTTAATTGTCATTGCAATTTACCTGACAAAGTGTGATTAAACTTAATGATATTAGTAAAATTGAGAAAGGCAAAAATGTTTTTCTCCAGCCTTTTTCATTTCCCAGGTTTTGTTTACTCATCGATTTTCTTGCCATTTTCACTTATTTTTTTGTTTGGTTGCGGGTGAACCAGGTTTGGGTTAAAATGAACCAGTAACTGTTAAAGGCAGCAGTTTGTATGGCATGCGAAAGGCATTAGCTGTAAATTGTTAAATTGTTAAATTAGCTGAACAGTGAGCTTTGTGCTGTTAAACCATTCATTTGATAATGTTATTATCATTATTATTACCTCTGTATTATTCAATGTGTTCAATTTATTTGATAAACAAGAAAATAAAGAGCCAAGAATGGACAATAAAAATGATCAGCCAAAATGATGGTGAATAAGGATGAAAATGGTTAGAGATTGAAAGCCTTTCAAGTTGTAAGCTTATTGCGTGTTTGTGAAAACATCCAAAAATAGTTGACTTTTTCACTGAGTTTTGCAATATTTACCTCAATTTCATGAATTTTCAGTTTAAAGAGAAGGATAACAAAAGTATTTTATATCTCGATCCATGAAACCAATGTAGCAATACCACTCAAAAGCTCATGACAAGCAGGATCTTCCTAATTTTGATGAAACTTCAAAATCTTATGTTAAACCAGATGTACAAATGTCAAGCAAATTGACTTTTCTGTTGTTGGGTTAACCAAAGCAAATTGAGACTATTATGCCATTTATGAGGCTAATACCAGCAAATTAAACTACTAATATCATTAAAGTTTGATTAAAATTGAAGTTTTGTTATTTGTTTCATGCATTTGATACAAACAAGCCAATAATTTTACATGCAATATGTGTATTTATCTAGTCTAACAGTTATTATATCAATATAAGTATTCCATGGCAATGAAAATGATTCGCTTTTCTGGTTAATATTGATGCATAAATTGGAAAAGATTATATCATTATTGTTATTACAATACAAATGGAACAAGGAACAAGCTTAATTATATTCAATATAATCACATTAATCTTATTCTATTACTTTCATTGACAAACAATTCTCTACTCTGAATGGTAATAAGATTTTCAAGAGTTGTTTTCACGATGCTTTTATTATATATTTCACTGAATACAGTATGAGTTGTCTGTTGATAAAAGTTGAACAGTAATATTAAAAATGTTTAAAATGAAACAAGATATTTACAGAGGGAATAATATTTAAGAATAATAATTTCATTTTGCTTTTTTCCATGTTTCCCTTCATTTTGTTGATTCCTGATTCACATTTTTACATCTTTTAATATAAAAAAGTGAACAGACAGAATGTAAAAAATTTAAGAAAAGGCAGAAAAACATTTCACCAGAAACACTTTTGAAAACATTCAACTTATCCTATCTTTTTGACTTGGCTGTTCCTATGATTACCAGGGTGATGTGAAGCCAAGGTAATAAATAATTGATTGCTTGAAAAGTTGACCATTTCTGGTAATATCAACCCTGGATCGTCAATCAAATCATCTCATGTGTCAACAGTTGACCATCATTTAACCATAATCATGTCACAAGGTAAGGTTTCAAAGACAGAACCAGTTTGGGTTCACCAATTCGTGTCATTTTAAACTTTGGTCATTTTGGGTTCATTTGGTGAAATTGGATTTTTTTGCTCATTTTTCAAAGGTCAGAGGATAGAGATAATTGTAAAATTTGTTTCCAGAGATTTCACTTTTCAGAGCAATTCATTAGCTTCTTGTTTATTCTTGGTATTGAAATGGTTGGCAATTAAGTTTGAATTTAAAGTGTTTTGAATTAAAAGTCACTTAAGAGTCAATTTAATGGGAATGATTCAAAAGGCATTTATATGGGAAAGATAATGTTCATCTGACAATGCCTTGGATAATATTGAAATTATATTGGAATTTTTGATCAAACAAGGATAAAATGATGTCAATGGTGGTGATCATTATTATTATAATAGTTAAGATCATTTGGATAACCTTTTGATGGATAAGCGTGAAAAAGATGGTGAAAAGAAATGGAAGAAAACAATTGGATTGAAAGTTTCTTTGAAAATTTAATGTTAGGTTGACAACAACAGCAAATGAAAGAAGCAAAAAAGAGTAGTTTTTTAACTTTATGAGTTTTTTATTTTTCATCATCTAATAATAATATAATGTTTCGTTGTGTTCAAGTGCATTTGAAATCAACCAACTGTAAATGAGAAATGATGAACAAAATGTTCCTGAAAAGGCTCATTCGTTCACTAATAGTTTTTTTTTTGCTTTTCAGGAAAACAACTTTTTCCTTTTGCATGAAAAATATTTTTCACTTTCAATGCTCTCAACTGCATTCAAATATTGATATATATATATTTGATTAATCAGGATCAATTATCTGAACAAAAGGTGGTAATGTTGCTTGTTACCTTGAATTGAGCTTTTCTTTCAAGTTTCAAGTCAATAGAGGCAAGAGTCAGTTCATCAATTGATGAGACTAGAAAATCAATAAGCCAAAATTGAAATTGAAATATAAAAGGGTGACAATGTGATACAATGAAAAATGAAGAAAAAAACTCAATTCAATTTTGGATTGAAATTTTGAAAAGGTTTGTGTTTTCAGATGAGCCAAAGATGACGATAATTTTTGCCAATCCAAAAGATAACAATAAAAAATTGAGGAATACGATGTTATTGTTGAAGTTGTTGATGGTGATCAATTAATGATAAGTGGAAGAAAAGAATAACAATTGTGACAAAAAGAGATGAAAGGGAAAAAAATCCTCATTTCGTTCGTTTCTTTGTCAATGTTCACCATCTTATTAAGGTATCATATCTTTTCCCTTTTATCCATCAGCATCTTCACCATCCTCTTCATTTTGATTACAATTTCACTGCGAGAACGAAAGAGACCAAATAATAATAGCATCATCGTGATGGTTCAATGATTCGTACAGTAGAGTGGAGAAATCCAAATGATAATAACAATAATGTTGGTAAAAAAAGCGTCTCTTCCAAGTTGCTTATCAAAAATAACAGATGAAATATTGAGGCCTTGAAGATTATTGAATTGAGAGTGTTTTTTCACCATGTATCAAGTGAAATGCATAATCAGTAGACAGATGAACACTGGGAGTTGAATCATGGTGGGAACAGTGGAAATGCCATGAATGAAACGAGAAAACGTCCTTTGAATCTGAATGGAGGAAGAAGAAGAGTATAATTAATCTAAATGATCTGATTATAAGGTTTAATTGTTATTTTGTTCAAGATGAGATCTATTAATGATAACTATTCATGTTGATATAAGTTATATCATATAACTTACCATTTAATTGGATTAATCAAACATTTATCAATTCAATTGATTCAACTTGGTCTAGATACAAGGAATGATATTGTTTTGTTGTGAATGAATGATGATGCCCATTTTATCCGTTTTGCTTGGTGAAGAGGAAACCATTTTCAAGATGATCAGTTAGTTTTAATTTTCAATCGATTCTGGTGTTCATCCAACCAAGTAACAATCTGTTATACTGCCGGTGCTGTTAATTGATTGATTAAAAGGGAATTAGAATTTGATTAAATTTAGTCTCTCTTTGTTCTGTTAAGTTGAGTACTTGAGATAATGAATTTGCTGATTTTCAATGGGAATATGGAATTACTCAAAAAAAATGTTTCAATAAACGCCCATGCAAAAAATATATCATCAATAGATTATTATTATTGGTTTAACTCCCCAGGAGTCAAAATATCAACACATCACCTTCACAATCAGGGAATTTGACTGAGAGAAAAAGATGATTGAGTTTATTGTCATGAAATTACATTATGTATTGAATACATTTTTCAGGTAAAAAAAGAAAAATGATGAAAATGGATCTTTTTACTGTTAAAAGTTGATGGTTTTGTAATTAAATGAAACTAGAAAATCCTAAATAACTAGAAATTGTTTATTTACATGGGATTTCCCCGAAAATTCAAATTTCAAAATTACCACTGGTTTTGGTAATTTAAATTGTAATTGGAATTATGCACAACAATTGGACTTAAACTGTTGCTTTTTTGATTGAGCTTGCATTTAGTGGAAGATAAAAAACTGTAGCCAACTGTACATTAATATTTATTATTACTATTTAACGTTCAATCAACTTGATAAGGCCTACGATCGATTGGCTCAAGTACTCATGATGATGGATTAGTTAACATTAATTTTGACTGATTGAGCTACAATTATGGCCAAATTATTCAGGATAAATCCAAATCTAGTTTTGAATCCAGAATAAAAATGAATTTTATCGATAAAATATTGTATTCAACAGCCTACACACCGTTAACTACGGAACAATTAGTATTTTCAAGTTAACAGCATGTGATTGATAATCAGTATACAATGAATTAATGATAAGGTGGATATAGATTTTCTCTCGATTTAAGCTCACTTTTGCACCAACTAATTGACTTATTGACACCTCCATTCTTGATTTTAAGACGGCTTTTCTGTTTACTTTTCTTTTTGAAATCTAAATTGGAAATTGGAAATTGGAAATATTGATGGTGATAATCAAATTTATATAGCAAACAATTAAAATAAATTGATGGTAAATGTGTCTTTATATTGATTGAAAAAGGTTGCAAATCCGTATAAAAATAGAGAATTGAAAAGAGCCACTGAAAACAAAAGCTCTGTAAAGACTTACCCAGAATGACTTGAATTGCATCTTGGAGATTAACAGTCAAATTATTCTCAATTGTTACTGTGAGGAATCTAACCATGAGATCCAGAAAAGGTTGATCAGAAGTCGAATTTGTCTTTTCACTTTGTTCCATCAAGATATGACCAGAAATTAGACCATGGTTGAAAGAAGACACAGATTCAGAAGAGAAACAAGATTGACAGAAGATACAAGATGAAAAGGAAGACACTGAAATTGAAAGAAGAGTTAGATTGAAAGAAACAATTTCAATGTCAATGAACTTACATGAAATAAAGTAAAACCCGAGAGAAAGGAGCGGGAAGAGTTATCCTGTTCTGTCTTCCTTACTCCTTTCAATCTCACCATGTTCATGATCAGCGACATTAACCGTTAGAAGACCGTTTGTTTAACCAGTTTTTAGGTTTGGACAAATTGAAAGCTAAAATATTCTTACCGTTAAAATCCTTTTCCTTATCTTTGAACTTGTTACTAATTTTTTTCATCATCTACCATAAAGAGAGGAAAGAAAGTAAAACAAGTGAGTGAGACAAAAAAGAGGGAAAATATGATGATTAAGAGTGGAGAGTAATGAGAAGATAAGAGAGAAAAGGAGAGAAAGAGTGGGTAAGGGGATGAATAGAAAGGGGAAGTTTCTTTGATTAAACGAATCTTTTTTTTGAACTTACCATTCAATTGGTTAATACCAACTGATAGTCATCAAGCTTCATAAAGCTTTGTTTTAATACTTTTAATACAGTTTTACATTTTCTTTTTGTTCCGTTTCAATTTTATTTCATCCAAGTTTCCACAATCAACCTTGATTTTAATCAGACTGAGAATAATAATCCTTCCTCTATTTTAATCGTCATCATCAGCAATTTCATCTTCTTTTTATCCTTTTTTTCATGGTTCCTCTCACACGTTTTTATCATTTATCTTGATTGGTAACAAACTGATAACTTTCCTTTACAGTTGCTTATTTCCACTATTGTTTTCGTCCGTGACATTTTGTGTGATTCTTGTTTCTTAAATTTGTTTTTTTTTCTCTTCTCTTTTTTCTTTATATCTTCATAGAGGTACCTGATGCTGATGGTACTCACATAATTACTATCAATCAAAGTGATGATCAACGGAAATCTGGCTGTGAACATCAACTACTAATAACTACAAGTGAAGAAGATCGAAAGTTAAGCCTTTCCTCATCCTGTGATTCCTTTGAACGAGGAAATTCAAAAAGCTTATCTCCATCGCCTTCAAATCCCCGCCGTCCTCAACAGCGACAATCTAAACGTCTTCTGCCAACATTAAACCACCAATTGAGTGATCCATACACATATAATCGACACCAATCGTACCAAAACAAACAAAAACCTTCCCATTCGCCCAATAGTCTTTACCCGCACTCACAATCTCATCACTCACATTCACTATCTACTTCTAATAAACATCACCATCATCCGCATACCTCACCATCTTCTTCCTCGTCTTCTCACCATCATTACCATCGTCATCAATTAGAACCCAATCCTGGTCATCATCATTACCATCAAAAACAGCAATCACCAACCTTACCAAGATATCCATATAAACCAGAAATGCCATCAGTTCAGCGAATCACATCTTATGAACCAACCCTTGACCTTGGAGCAAATTATGGTTCTTCACCAACATCATTAACTGCAATAGGATCAGCATCTTCAACAAAAGCCATTGATGATCATCATTTTCCTGATCGATTGGGATCAGGTCTTTTGGTTCGCTCATCATCAGATCGAACCCCAACTCCTGGTTCATCTTTCTCTGAAGAATCAGACTCCCATTATCACCATGATGTTGACCTTTCAATTAACCGTAAATCCTCCTCACCCTCATCCACAACATCAACCAAAACTCATCGACTCTCTGGAATCCTCTCAGTGCCTACCTGGAAGTAAGTTAATGTGACAAATTTTCCAACTATCTTCAATTTGTTATCTTTGAAAATTAATCCATGCTATTAACTTGATCGACTCAAATATCATCGCCTACCTGTTTAGTCTAACTTTTTACTTCCTTTAAAAAGTTTATACTGAATTTCAAAATGAACCATTTCCACATATGAGCGCTTCTAAATTGCAAGTTCATCAAGATAAAAATTTCAAACTAACATCATTCAATAGAAAAAATATCCAAGTTTTATTTGGTCAGCCTTTGACTGGTCAACTCGTCTTCAATTATGCTCTTTTGATGCTATCTCGGTCAATGTATTCAACAAAAATTGATAAATTCTCTCAAAGAACTCTTATCTGAAGTTCAAATGAAAAGATATCTCACACATGGAATTGATTCTCAATTTTGCAAATGAGTTTTTGCGACTAATTAACGTCTGTATTACGACAGTGTAAATTAACTGCATCTTGATCACCTTATTTCTTGCCTGCTTTACTTTATCAACTAACTATCCACCTTAAATAATTGAACTCTAGTTGTTAAAGGCTCACACTTATTAGTCTCGATTAGCTTTCAAAAGCAGCTTATTAATTGTAGCCGTAATTGGCAGTTTAATTGGGTAGTTGTGATCATAATTGGCAGTAATAAAATGGAAAACATTAGGAACAATCAAAACTGTTGAAACTCGAGATTTCCATATCAGATATTCAAGGTTTTTCTTTTGCAGATTAAATGCTGATTAAGTTAATTATTATCACTTCTATTATTGCTTTTAGCAAAGTGATTTGGTAATTAAGACAATCCCTTATCATTTCTCATTTGGTCATCATTTATTCGATTGATTATTGAACCTTGATTTTCCATTGTTTCTATCATTGGTTTGACTGATTTTATGCAACTCCATTTATGTTAAAATTATCATCAAGGTGAACATAAAATGAAAAACCATACTATTCAACCTATCAACTTAAGATGGTCATTTGTTGAGCTATTTTTGGTCAGCAATTTTTTAATCTATTAATATCTATTAGTTTGAACATTATTCACGTCATTATTGATCAAAGCATTATTTTGATGCAGACTAACCTTTTTTTAAATTAGCAGCAACCATTAAAACAATTGTCTTGAAAAGTTGGTAAAAAAAATCAATAATCAACTTTATCTGATTGATTGAAATCTTAACTGAATCAAATTTCAAGAGCAATTTGCTAATGTTGTCAATTTTGTAATCAATTTAGAGTACTTGTTTTAAACTGTCATTTGATTGTCTTGACATTTTAACATTTGTGTAACGGTTCATGTTTGGAGCAATGTTTTCATTAAACAACAATGATATTAAGGGTAAAGTCCTCACTAAGATTGAGGGTGGATAAGTAGATGAAGGAGTGGGAAGTGGATCCGGTGTAAAGGTGTAACTATCTATGAATGATGACGATTGATGATGAGGTTAATGGACTCATGAAATATTGAAACAGAAGCCAAAACTCAGAGTTTCATAAAGAAAGGTGGAAAAGGGTCACATAGAGTTTTGTCATGCTACCAAATTATAACATCCAGGTAAATGTATCCTTAAGTTATTCATTGGAAAAAAATAGTTGGCTGTTAACCTAACCATGGAAGATTCTGATGAATCAGATGATTATGATGTCATGATATGATGACAGGAAAGAGTTGAAACAATTAGTAGGGTGATGAGAGCTAAACATTTGTTTCATTCAACAAATGCCATGAGCCAAATCTGGTGGATAAGAAAATTATGCGCGAAAATTACCCGAGAAAATGTTTTCCGCAAGAACTTCTTTGAAATTTATTCAGAAAATCGAGGCTCGAATTTTCTCCATTCATTCGACTCTAAATGTAATCTAAAGATTCAATTTACTTTACGCTTTCTAAGCCATTTGCATCGTTCTTTCCAGGTTTTGCGCGGTTTAACCAGAAAACCCAAATTATTCCTAAAATCCTTTTTGGTTTGTTTTGGTTCATCGAGGAATGGTTTCAGGGCACAACTGGTTAGAAGCTTTTTTTTCGGTTGTTCATCGCTACCTTTCGAACTATAGATTCGAGAGTTTCTTTCATTTCTTCTTATCCATTCACTTTGAAACATTTCATTCAATTTGGTGGAAGAAGAATCTCTACGGAATCGATTCTCAACATTTACTTTTTTTATATTTTGTCTTCTTTTCATCATTATTACCTTAATATTGATCCTCATTTCATTTTATTATCATTATTTATGCATTCATTGACTCATGATTATCATGATAACCTTCAAATGTTGATAATTATTTTCATTTTTTCTACATTTCGTCTCTTCCTTCCAACCATTTAACCATCCAACTTTAATCCATGCTTAATGTCATTACGCTTTTGACAGTCTTTCAATTTTATTGCCTTCATCTTCCCTCTTTTTTTATCATGTTAGTCTCTTATTCCAAATGTTATTATGATAACATGATTAACTATTGAACCAGTTAAGAATAACCCATTTTTAATGTCCAATTGATAACAGCTGACTCGACAAACATCAGACAATTTGACACAATTTTGCATTTTCATTGCCACCTTCATCGTTTTATACATTAAACCAATCTCATGCTCTTTTGATTATAATTTAATTATCAAATATTTACTCCTTTAATAAGGTTTAATTTAAAAATAGAAGTTCAATATTCACGATTAATCAAATTAGATGAGCACAAGTGTTGATCAGACATTTTGAGCTCAATAAAATGAGTTAACATTTAGGTTAAAACATTAGGTTGTCCCAATAAACCCAAATCTTGTGGTTACAGTTAAACAGTTCAAATGTAAACAATTTCAACAATCAAACAAATAGACATATTTATAGCAGTTAATTAAATCAGTATTATCCTTACAATTCAAACTGATTAACATAGTAACAATTCTCATAGAATCTCATTCATAATAGTTATAACCCATTGAAATGAATATACAATGAAAATTGGCCTTAATTTAGCCATAGGCTCAACCAAACCTCATTAATTTATATAACAATACAAAAAAAATTCACTCAATTCTGGTTTGAAATTTTCAACTTTGCAGTTTGATTACATATTTGTATTCATTTAACCTTAACATTGTCTTTTTCAGTGTAATCTGGTTGAAAGCAATTTGTCAAGAATCAATTGTTAACAATTTTTCTCATTGCTAATTGAATTTTTAACCGTTACACCTGTTTGATTAAAGTTTGATTTGGTTCCTCTTTTGGCCAGCAATTGTTTAACCTCCTAAGCTTTACCCGTTGAATATGAAGCCCACTCAATGAGGAAGCTAAACATTAGCTCGGTCATTCATCTTGATTTTTCAAACCAACTCATCTTACTCATCTTAATTATCAACATTATTTCACTTTTAAATTGGCAATCTAACAGTTTTCATCATTTCTGTTTCAACATGTCCTTACCCTGAAGGGTTACTCCATTTTTACTCTTTACCCTCTATTGTAACATCTAATGAAATCCAAAATTTATAATCTCTAATGATCTTTAAAGCCTTTTCCGGAAACTGTGAGTCACATTTTCCCTTTTAACCAGCCTTAGGGTTTCATTAAATTACCGTTTCAAATGGTTATGAATCAAGATGAACAATAACAATGAACATATTTTTGTTGGAACATTGTTAAATTGCAAGACTAATCATTTCTTTCACTGGAAAGCCTTATTAGCTGTTCAATTTAATCATCTATTAATAATCAAATGAATTGACTTTCAAAGTGCTCCAGTTGACTATTCATATTCATTGGAACTGCTAGGATAATCTCACTTGAAATCCTTAAACCTTTAATCTATTTCAATGCTTCATTGATCTTTCGCTTTCCTCTTTCAATGTTTCACACATTGAATGCATTAAATAGGAATCTTTTAACTCTAAAAGTAACCCATTTGCTAATGGCTTTTCATTAATAATTTAATCTCTATTTACTTGAACCCTTCATAAGCTTCATCACTTTATTTACATTTGCAAATTGTTTATCATTACCTTATGATTACCATTTGAAGAGGTCAAATGTCCATCTATTTTGGACTTTCATCTAATTATAAGCTTTAATCAAACCATTGTTTTCAAGCTGTTTCCAAGTTAGCATTTAAATTGATGATTCAACTGATTTTTTATTTGCTCATGAATTTCACTTGAACATCTAAACTGTACAAATTAGTGGTTATTTATGAACCATTCAATGATTATTATTATTCAAGTTGATCTCAAATTTCATTTTACAATATTCACTTTATTTTCAGCTTAAATTTAAATATAATTGTTCATAATTATAGATATTATCGTTATTAGTAAATAACAATTGTTCAGTGATTCAAGATAAAACAAGAAATAATATATTCAACGTTATTATGAAAGTGATACATTCCTTGTTACATTATAGTTCATAGAGATTTATCAACCTATTCAATGGAAATCAATAAATTACCTTGTTAATGATGATGATTATTTATAATGATAATAATGATTATAAATGATCATTTTCAGCTCAAAATTTTTACTCTACACAAAAAGATTAATTTGGCTGCTTTTTGTGTAAACCAAAGTGAATTTCCAATTGATTTATTGATTGTAATACTCTTTTTGCACTATTAATTAACACGAATAGCAGCTTAAGAATTAGATTAACAATTGTTAATAATTTACTCGAGGAAAAAATAGTTGAATCTAATTCTTAATCTTGTAATGCAGTTAGTTAACGTTGTTACGCGCATTTGTAATTTAATTGTTAACAGTCTTAGGAGAATCTTCAGTTTACTTTAATTTTTGCATAATTAGGAGATGCTCTTGATATTTGATTGATTTACTTACAGTTGATTATTATAATTTGTTCAAGTACATTTGTACTTAGTTTTAAATTGGAGTGTTGGGTTGTTATTGAGTTGACTATTGTTAGGCAGTTTGTACGATTAATTACACTGTTTATAAATTGAAAACTAATAAAATTTATGTTCATTTTTTCCCCCTTTTTTTCAGTGCTGAACCGCGAGAATCAATAAGTAACAATGGAAGGCAGGAATATGATGATGAAAGCAATATTGATCCGGTTACTTCGAATAATAATGTTCATCACAAAGTTAATGATAAGCAAGAATCAAATGACGATTATGGTAAATCGAATTACAATTCACTTCATCTCGATGAGTTATTAAATGGTCGTCAAAAGACAATACGTAAATTAGGTTGGGATCATTTTTCATCTGAATGGCTTGATTGGGATGTAAGGTATGTTAATAAAGCCCATGTAATATGTACTGAAGTGGCATAATATTGGAACAAAGTCAAATTACATTATTTAATAATCAGTCTTTGCTGTAGACAAGAGCTGCTATTAAATAAAGGCGTAGCAATTGTTTAGTTTCAAATTGATTGACTTGTATTTTAATATTTTTTATATAGACCTTCAACTGTACCAACAAACATGATCAATAGACGAGCTATTGATGCGGAGGACAATGCCGATGAGGCTTATGGCAACAGCGATGGTGAAATGTATGGATCGGATTGGGATGAACAAGAAGATCCAGCTGATTATGTTAAAGGAGGTTATCATCCAGTTAAAATTGGAGATGTTTTCGGTTCACGATATCATATAATCAGGAAACTTGGTTGGGGACATTTTTCAACAGTCTGGTTGTGTTGGGACCTTATGTAATAGACACTTTTACCTTGCATTCAACTCAGACTGGAATAAATTTTGACCATTTCTTGTGTTTTTTTCATTTTTAGATTGAAAAGATTCGTGGCTCTAAAGGTGGTCAAGAGTGCTGCTCATTACACTGAAACTGCTATAGATGAAATTAAATTATTGAAAAATGTAATTACATAAATGATTTGAAAAGCTTTCAGTTTGCTCTTGGTCTCTATCTTGACCTTATATTAATCTTATTGATTTAATGACTTTTTCAAGGTTCGAGAAAGTGATCACGATGATCCGAATCGAAGTAAAGTTGTTCAGTTGTTGGATGATTTTGAAATCACTGGTGTTAACGGGACACGTATGTATTCCATATTCATCTGCCATTACCTTTTTCAGCGATAATTATCTTTTCTAATTCAAATTGTATTTTGTATTTTATCAAATCTCAGATATTTGCATGGTTTTCGAGGTTCTTGGATCAAATCTTCTCAAACTCATCATCCGTTCAAATTATGAAGGTATTCCGATTCAAAATGTGAAATCTATTATCAAACAGGTATATATTTATGATAAGAATAAAACATTAGTATACTGATATGTATTTTTAATAATATTTATTTATGATTCCAGGTACTTCAAGGATTGGACTATCTTCATACCAAATGTCAAATTATTCACACTGACATTAAACCAGAAAATATATTACTCGAAGTTGATGAAAATTATATTCGTAGATTAGCAATTGAAGCAACACACTTATCTAAACTAGGAATGAAACTACCCGGTTCTTTGGTTTGCACAGCTCCACAAGATTTATTTGATACATCAGATAGCACATTAATGACCAATGAGACTAGCAATAAGACATCAGTGAATAAAAACAAAACAATCATGAGAAGAGCTATCTCTTGTCCTGGTAAATTTGAATCAACTTATCGAAATTTTTCATAGCTTAATAATTGCTTTGTCTTTTTACTTCAGATAATCAAAAATCAGTGCCTGATCCTGCTAATGAAATTTGTGATATAAGAGTGAAAATTGCTGATCTTGGAAATGCTTGTTGGATAGTAAGCAATCAATTATTACAGATTATTCATAATAGAGCAAATTTGGTTTCCAGATTCTAAATCAAATTATTTCTCATTCTATTAGGACCACCATTTCACTGAAGATATTCAAACTCGTCAATATCGATGCTTAGAAGTAATTCTTGGTGCAGGTTATTCAGCTCCAGCTGATATATGGAGTACAGCATGTATGGCATTTGAATTGGCTACTGGAGATTATTTATTTGAACCTCATTCAGGACAAGACTACACCAGAGATGAAGATCATTTAGCTCATATAATTGAACTTTTAGGTGACATACCACGGCACATTGCTTTAAGTGGAACGTACTCTAAAGATTATTTCAACAGAAGAGGTAAATAAATACACTAACGTAGTAAAATTATTCAGAGTTTAGATTTTCATGATAAGATGGTTGTTTATTAATTATTTTTGTCTTACTTTTCACAGGTCAACTTCGAAGTATAATATCTTTCAAGCCATGGGGTCTTTTTGAAGTTTTAACTCAGAAATATAAATGGGAACCTCAAATCGCCCAAGAATTTACTGATTTCTTAAAACCTATGCTCGAATATGATCCAGAAAAACGTGCTAAAGCATCAGATTGTCTCGCTCATCCGTTTTTAGCTGACTGTGATACAGATTTATCTTAACGAAAAAGAATTAAAAGATTAACTAAAAGGGAAAATTTTATACTCAGCCTAAAGTTGTGTTTCAAAAAAGTTCGTTGTAAATGTAAATGAGTCATGATTAGGGTGGAAGAAAGAGATTTGCTCTGAAGAAAATATTTGAAGATGTGCGCATTTTTAGCCTTGAGTGTTTTAACTTGTTCGATAGACGAGTATAAATAGAGTGAGTTTTCCAATTGTGGCCATCAGTTCAATCTTTGAGTTAAATCTAGTGATATACTTTCATTTCTCGTGAAATTTTACTTTGTTTCTTCAAAACACACACACACACCAACACACCTCATCAACATGAAATTCATCATTGTAAACTTTTTGCTATGTGCAACTTTAATTTCAATGGTCAGCGCCTTTAAAAAAGTCAAAGTTGTTGAAGTCGAGAGTAGCAAGGTCCATGGTTCAGCGATGACAAAACAAAAGGCAGAAGCTGCTGGTTTAATTGCTGGAACAGCTACTGGATTATTTAAAAAACGCAAATCACCCAAAGTTATCTACAAGCCTGTTAAACTTGAGGAGCCCAAAATGAAAATCAAATATATAAGTGTTGTCAAACCAGTGTTGGTACGCGTTGAACCAGAAAAACCTCAAGAGACTTTATATAAAAGGATTGTAACTAAAGAAGAAAAGAAGCCAACTGGACTCAAATACCTTCCCGGTTTTATTAAAGGATTCTTCAAGGGAAAGGTTATAGGAAAAGCAATCTCTAAAACATTGTAATTTACTAAATATTTCAAATAAATTATTAAATATATGATCTACATAATTTTATGTGTCTTCAATTCAGTTATTACGGGAAAAAATTGTTTAGAAGTTTAAACTTTACGCCTTTTGCTTGAGACATTGTAACCATTAGTTACAATGTTACGATCTCAGGTTTCAATATTCAACTCGTTTAGATATAAATTTTGTACACCCAGCATTGATGATTTCAGAATCGAAATGTTGATGGTTTTTACAATGAATGTGGTTAAGTTTCCATTGATGGTAGGCACGTTCTGACAGCAGCTGCTATGTCTTCACCTTGAAACTCAGTTCAAATGAAAGATCTTTCATTTTATTAAATGTAACTAGCAAGCCTTCACATATGAGTTTGAGCAAAGAAAATCCGTACCGTTCAGCTTTTTTTAAGTACTGTGAAATAACTAAACGACTATGTAGAAAGCTTAGCAAAGGCATACATTAGTAAAAATTTTTAGATATCATTAAAAATAACATAAAGATTAGTAAGCAAATTAGGTTCAATACAAATTGAAAATAAGAAAATGCATGAAAATTATTTGGGTATTTCAGCTTTCAAGGGTTCATACAAGTTGAAGTTTAAAAGAGGTTGTTGCTAAAAAGACACGATCAACACAATTGTAACATTTATGCACAAATTGACTGAGTTACTACAAAACAAATGGTCAAAAACGGGTAAAATTTAACTTCTTTCAAATTTAGACTCTGTTAGGTTGTAGGGGCATAAAAACTGAGTCAATTTATGCGAGCTAAAAATCGCTCTGATCAATAGTTCTCGAGATAATCGAGTGCAAAACTGAAAGTTCAAACGTTTTGCTACAAAAATAGAAGCAAATTTTTTCATGAAAACTCCTTTAGTGGTGTAACTTTCGACGATCGACCAGAAAATGGTCTTATTTAGAGAAATAAAATTTTCTGTTTCTGTAAAACAGATCATGTTCGATTTTCAGTTAAACCGAACATCTTCTGTGACAGAAAGAGTTGGAGAGTCAAAATTTATTATCGGTCCATAAAAATTAATGGTACATGCCATGGATCGAATAGCTTTTTCAATTCATCGACAGTTCTTTTGCATTTTGACCATTGGCCTCAAAACTTTGAACGTAAATACGTGCTGACATTATGGTTTAGTATGACTGAATATTGACATCAGAGTTTTAAAACCAATGACCGACTAAGATAATTTAAGAATCGTTTGACTTTGCACCCCTTTTTGCCATTTGTTTTGCAGTATTTGTGTAAATTTGTCCATAAGTGTGACAATTGTGTTGATTGTGTCTTTTCAGTGTTAATCACAACCGAAAAATATCTTATATCCGAGAAAGAATACCGATTCCAAGGTTCATAAATGGCATGGTAAAGTCTACAGCAGATTCACGTTCATAATTAATCGTTAAATCAGCCACAGCAATGTCAGCTTTCTGTTTAGAATCAAGATAAAGTTAAACAATTAGCGCTTAGCATCAATGTTCTAGATCGCAAATGAATGCTAGAAGTTGTGCTTAACCATCAATTAATTCACCAATCATTACATTCCATTCTCCATTCTCGTTTCGCCGACCATAAGCTCGATCCTCAACCAAACGGATAACATATTTAAACTGAAGTCTTTTTGCAATCTCGTTCATTAAATCAATGCAATAACCTTCGAATCGATCGTTTCCAGTCAATCCTTTCTTCTCATAATCTTCAACAAACATCGTATAAGGTCGACCCTGTTTGGAAATGGACATTGTATAAGAAAAAGAGTTTTTATTCAACCAGAAAGATGAATATTTGCTGAAAATATACCTAAAAAGACACAATCAACACAATTGTAACATTTATGCACAAGCTGAAGAGTTACTGCATAAACAAATGTTCAAAGACGGGTAAAAATAAACTTTTTTCAAATTTAGACGCTATTAGTTTGTAGGGTTTTGAAAACTGAGTCTATTCGTGTGGGTAAAAAATCTCTCTGGTCAATTGTTCTCGAGAAAATCGAGGCCAAAGTTGAAACTTCGATCGCAATTTGTACAGTTGTGTGACTATATTTTCTAAAAAAATTAATATTCTCATTATTGAGTTTTGATGGCCAACCTTAGAATGAACTTATTTTGCGAAAAAACATTTCCTGTTTTCTGTAAAACAGAAAAGTTCGATTTTGGCCTAAACGTGTCGCATTTGTTGGCCGTAAGATTTAGACTTCTGCAAATTACTGTTGGTCCATAAAAATTAATTATACAAACCCTGAAGCAAATATTTTTTTCAATCCATCGATAGTTCTCTTTATTTCGGCAATTGACCCAAAAACTTTGGACCTCGATATTTCGAGAACGGTGGTACCCACAATCACCATTCTTTGACCAAACGATAGATCGCATTATGACTTATAATATAATATGACTGATGATTGAATAAAATCCAAGTTAATTCATTTAAGCATGAATATCCTTCTGACACCTGAGATTTGTGATAAGAAAACCCGATAACAAACTCAAATCTGGTAACATAAAAATCCAATGCTATAACTTTTTTCGTGGCATCTTGAATGATTTCATATTTCATTATATTGTAATACATAATTCAGACTAATGTTTGGTCAAACAATGAAGATTGTACGTGTTACCATTCTCGAAATATCGATGTTCAAAGTTTTTAGGTCAATGGCCAAAATCAAGATAACTATTGATCAATCGGAAAAAGTATTGAATTCCTGGTGTGTGAGAACAATTTTTATGCTCTGAAAATAAGTTTCAGTTCTCTAACTAAAATGGTCATTGAATGCGACAAGTTTAATTGAAAATCGAACTTGATCGCTTTTACAGAAGCCGAAAACTTTTTTTCTTAAAATAAGTGCATTTTCTGGTTGATAAGCATAATATCAATAAGGGAAATTAAGTTTTATGAAAAAATCTGCTCACGTAACCGTACAAACTGCGATCGAAGTTTCAATTTGGATCTCGATTTTCTTGAGAACTACTGATCAGATATATTTTTTAATCACACTGATGGACTCAGTTTTTTCAACTCTACAAACAAACAAAGTCTAAATTTGAACAAAGTTTATTTTTACCCGTTTTTGACCATTTGTTTTGCAGTAACTCTTCAGCTTGTGAATAAATTTTACAATTGTGTTGATTGTGTCTTTTTAGGTATATTTTCAGCAAATATTCATCTTTCTGGTTGAATAAAAACTCTTTTTCTCATACAATGTCCATTTCCAAACAGGGTCGACCTTATACGATGTTTGTTGAAGATTATGAGAAGAAAGGATTGACTGGAAACTGTCTTACTTTTCACAGGTCAACTTCGAAGTATAATATCTTTCAAGCCATGGGGTCTTTTTGAAGTTTTAACTCAGAAATATAAATAGGAACCACAAATCGCCCAAGAATTTACTGATTTCTTAAAACCTATGCTCGAATATGATCCAGAAAAACGTGCTAAAGCATCAGATTGTCTCGCTCATCCGTTTTTAGCTGACTGTGATACAGATTTATCTTAACGAAAAAGAATTAAAAGATTAACTAAAAGGGAAAATTTTATACTCAGCCTAAAGTTGTGTTTCAAAAAAGTTCGTTGTAAATGTAAATGAATCATGATTAGGGTGGAAGAAAGAGATTTGCTCTGAAGAAAATATTTGAAGATGTGCGCATTTTTAGCCTTGAGTGTTTTAACTTCTTCGATAGACGAGTATAAATAGAGTGAGTTTTCCAATTGTGGCCATCAGTTCAATCTTTGAGTTAAATCTAGTGATATACTTTCATTTCTCGTGAAAATTTTACTTTGTTTCTTCAAAACTCACACACACACCAACACACCTCATCAACATGAAATTCATCATTGTAAACTTTTTGCTATGTGCAACTTTAATTTCAATGGTCAGCGCCTTTAAAAAAGTCAAAGTTGTTGAAGTCGAGAGTAGCAAGGTCCATGGTTCAGCGATGACAAAACAAAAGGCTGAAGCTGCTGGTTTAATTGCTGGAACAGCTACTGGATTATTTAAAAAACGCAAATCACCCAAAGTTATCTACAAGCCTGTTAAACTTGAGGAGCCCAAAATGAAAATCAAATATATAAGTGTTGTCAAACCAGTGTTGGTACGCGTTGAACCAGAAAAACCTCAAGAGACTTTATATAAAAGGATTGTAACTAAAGAAGAAAAGAAGCCAACTGGACTCAAATACCTTCCCGGTTTTATTAAAGGATTCTTCAAGGGAAAGGTTATAGGAAAAGCAATCTCTAAAACATTGTAATTTACTAAATATTTCAAATAAATTATTAAATATATGATCTACATAATTTTATGTGTCTTCAATTCAGTTATTACGGGAAAAAATTGTTTAGAAGTTTAAACTTTACGCCTTTTGCTTGAGACATTGTAACCATTAGTTACAATGTACTCTATGTAAAACTGTGAGGTTGATAACATTGATCTCAGGTTTTAATATTTAACTCGTTTAGATATAAATTTTGTACACCTCAGCATTGATGATGATTTCGAAAATAATATTTATTTTAATTTTTTCATTGTATTTTTGCAATGAATTCACATCTGTACTTGGAGCCGATCGTTCTAAGTTCAAAACATGTAGTGAAAGTGGTTTCTGCAGGTAAGATTTAAACTTTTCTGCTCTTTATATCTCTTGTGTTTCTTCATTGTTCTAATTTCATGTTGTCTTCATGCAGACGGAATCGAAATATCAAAGGGAAACCAAATAAATGGGTGTTAGATCCCAAAACAGTGCAACCTAGTGATAATAAACTTGGCTTTGAAGCTATTCTCAAAAATGAGCTTAATGGAGTTCTTCTCCGTCTTACCATCAATGCTGCTTTGAAAGACAGTTCAGTTTTACATGTCAGAATTAATGAGGCCCATCCAGGTAGAGAAAGATACGACCCAAGAGAAGCATTAGTTGAAAACATAGAATATGGTAAAATCAATATTGGTAAACCCACCGATAAAGATGTCACTCTTACCTTTGGACCCGCTGACGCTTCACATAAAGTATTGATTGCTTTCAATCCATTCAGAGTCGACATATTCACTGGTGATAGATTAGTTGTCAGTGCTAATGCTCGAGAATTCCTGAAATTTGAACATTTTAGGCAAAAGAGAGAAAACGTACCTGAGGTGAGTAACAAATTTTTATTCGAGTTTCAGCACCTATGAAAATATGATTGATTTTCTGTTTACTCTTATTATTCTCTATCTTATTTGAATATCAGGAAGAAAAATTAGAAGAAGAAGAAGATGGTGGCTGGGAAGAAACCTTTAAATCCTTTGTTGACAGTAAACCTTATGGACCAATGTCAGTTGGAATGGACTTTTCTTTTGTTGGTTTTGATCATGTTTATGGTTTACCTGAGCACGCTGATTCATTTGCCTTGAAAAATACTCGAGATGAAACAGATCCTTACCGTTTCTATAATGTGGATATTTTTGAATACGAATTGAACAATGGAATGGCTTTATATGGGGCTATACCTTTTATGGCTGCTCATTCCGAAGATTATTCAGTCGGTCTACTCTGGTTGAATCCTTCTGAAACTTGGGTTGACATAGAATCATCAAATCAAGGAGTTCGCGGTTTATTCTCACATTTAGTTTCTGGAGAAGTTAAAAGTCGATTAACACATTGGTTCTCTGAGACTGGGCTAATTGATGTTTGGATAATGTTAGGACCAACTCCACTCGATGTGATGAGACAAAATGGTAAAATAACTGGTACTCTTGAATTGCCTCCTTATTATGCTATTGGTTACCATCAATGTCGCTGGAATTATTTCAGTCAAGAAGAGTTGAATGAAGTGGAGCGTCAATTTGATGCCAATGACCTTCCATTGGATGTTCTCTGGCTAGATATTGAATATACTGAAGGTAATTTTACTAATTTTATGATTTCTTCACGCTTCAGCTAACTTATTGATTTTTCTCTTCAGGACGATCCAAAAAATACTTTACATGGGATCCAGTTATGTTCTCTGATCCTAAAGGACTCATTACAAATCTAACCAGCAAAGGTCGACAATTAGTTGCCATCATTGATCCACATATCAAAAAAGACACAAATTATCCAATCTACAATGAGGCTGTTCAAAATAACTATTTCATAAAAAATAAAGATGGCAATGATTATGAAGGGTATTGTTGGCCTGGACCTGCTTTGTATCCTGATTTCTTGAATCCTGCTGTTCGAGAATGGTGGTCAAGTAAATTCAATCCAGAATTTTTCCCTGGATTCACAGATGGTAATGTTGGCATTTGGAATGATATGAATGAGCCAAGTGTCTTTAATGGACCTGAAATGTCCGCTCCTCGGGATGTTGTTCATATGAACGGCATTGAGCATCGTGATATTCACAATATGTAAGTTATTATGAGGAAAATTCTTTCTGTCCAGAGAGTTAACTTTATTTTAAAATAAATAATATTACATATAAATTATTGTTCCATTTACAGGTACGGTTTCTTGGTAACTAAAGCAACATACAAGGGATTGACTACTTTTGCTCCAAATCGTAGACCATTCATTTTGACTCGATCATTCTTTGCGGGCTCTCAGCGTTATGCTATGGTTTGGACTGGTGATAATATGGCTAAATGGGAACATTTGAAAATGTCTATTCCAATGATTCTTTCTCTTGGAATCTCTGGAATGGCCTTTTCTGGTGCAGATGCTCCTGGTTTCTTTTATGATCCAGAATCAACTGAATTGGTTGTTCGTTGGTATCAAGCTGCTGCATTCCAACCATTCTATCGAGCTCACGCTCATCTCGATACTAAGCACAGAGAGCCTTATCTTTATGACGAAGAAACAAAAAACCTTATAAGATTAGCTACAAGAGCTCGATACTCTTATTTACCTTACATTTATACACTTTTCTATGAAGCATCCATCAATGGTACCCCAATTATGCGTCCAGTGTGGCTTCATTTTCCTAAAGATGCTAAAGCTTTTAATTTGGAAGAAGAGTATCTTTTAGGTAATTCAATTAATCTATTTATTCATGTTTGACTTTATTATAATTGCCGTCCTTTTTTACTTTTTCTCGATATTTAGGTGACTCTCTTCTAATAAGACCAGTTCTAGACAAAGGAGTGTCTTCAGTTAATGTCTACTTCCCTGGTGAAGGCGAATCCTGGTTAGGAATTGAAGATGACACTATTTATCAAGGTGGATCAAGTGCTGATATCCATGTGACACTTGATTCGATTCCAAGATTCCAGAGAGCTGGAAGTATAATTGTCAAACGAGAAAGAATGCGAAGAAGTTGTTCCTTGTCATTAGGTGATCCAATGACTTTGCAAATCTTTTTAGATGCCGAGGAGAGACATGCTGAGGGAAAGCTTTATCTCGACGACGGGTCTTCTTATAATTATAAATCGGGTGGATACATTTTAGCAGAAGTAATTTACGATAAAATGGTTCTAACTTATAGGTTTGTATTTTTTTATTTCACCATTTCAAATAATCCTTCATCCTCACTATTTATATCACTCACATTTTTTTCTCATCTTTATTTCAGAATAATTCATGGTAGCTTCCCCACTAACAGCTGGTTGGAACGAGTGGTAATTCATAGGATTTCAAATAAACCAAGTAAAATTGAAGCAACTAATGGGGCCAACTTAAGTTTTAAATACAATCCTACAAGCCAAACACTTATAATACGAAAACCAAGTTTAATGATGGGTGATTCATGGCAAATCAAACTCAGCTAAGTGATAGCTGGTTATTATTAAGACATACAATCATGTGGAAGGAAGAGATGAGCACATTTCAAGTCATATCTTTTGCGCTTAAGGAAAAAATCATGGTACAAGAGATTACGAACTTTACAACAATCTCTAACTCATTCCGATTGTACTTTACTTTTATTTGATAGTAAAGTTACTATATTTATTAATTCTATTGGAAAATTAATTTTTGCGGCAAAACTCTAAGCCTAATCTTTCATTAAAACACTCAAATCTTCAGATGATAGTTTCATTTTTCAAACAATAATTGCATGGGTTTGATCAACTAAAAAGCAAAAGGTTAAATACGAATAACGGTAGACCTGTTATGCTCAATTGATTACTGAGTACAATGCCTTAGTAGTTAGTCTTTATCTTTCGAATGACTTTTACTCAAATTCATTGAAGTAAATTATGGAACCGCAATTTAATTAAATTGCCTTTTTTCCATCATTTAACCTTTTCCTACTTTGACAATAACTGTTAAAGGTGAAAATAGAGTTTCAAAAATTGTTTTTCCTATTTTTTGTCTTATTGGTTACAATTTTCATAGTGAAAACATTCACAAAAAAAACATTGTATTGTTTCATGGATAAACGCAAAACATAAAGTTCATTTTTTCATGGGGATTCTTATTAATGATGGTAACTTTGAACCTTTGATGATAATCCCAATAATAATGATAATAGTTATAATAAGAGTAAAAAGTCAAAAATGTCTTCACAATTGATTGGTAGTTTGAACAAAAGAGCAAAACATATTTATCCAGAAAAAAATCCAAATTGATTGATCACGCAAGTTTTTCAGTGAAAATATGAAGCAAAGGATGATGATGGTGCTAAGAAAGGTAAAGGTAAAGCAGTTAAGGGATGAAAAAATAAAAATGAAAGTATAAGAAACATTAGAATAGAAAGACTGAAAAGAAGTGAAATAAAGAAAAAAATAAAGATGTTGTTTAAATAGTTCTTAGCACATTAATATTTTTCTCTTCTTTCTTTTCTCTCTAATATCCATCATCATCATC
The DNA here is from genome assembly GCF_039701765.1 of Tetranychus urticae. Taxonomy (NCBI): domain Eukaryota; kingdom Metazoa; phylum Arthropoda; class Arachnida; order Trombidiformes; family Tetranychidae; genus Tetranychus; species Tetranychus urticae. Next base: position 12,288,793 of record NC_142958.1, on the reverse strand, counting down.
ATCGTCTGAACATTCATCTTACCATTTTTATGCTTTCACCAAGTTACCGAGACAATTGATTATTGGATAGGATAAAAAAAAGTGAAGCAAATTTGGCGAAATAGAAGAGTTCATGTAAAATGATGAAGACGATAATGATGATGATTGAGAATAAAGATGAGAAGATGATGATTTATTTACAATCGTGAAGAGGATATAAAAAAGCAAGGTAAATATGCTAGTTTAGCCTCAAGTTGAAAAAGGGAAACAACGAGTTGTTGCTTTTTTTGCTTTCCTTTATTACAGGTACAGTATGTAAATACAAAGATGGTTAAAGATGGAGCGCAGCAAAAAGTACAAAATGTTGAGGTTACAATGTGAGTGCTTTTTTAAAGCTGTTGAAGGGAAAGTGCGATCGATATGTTAAGCCAAATTATCATTATGTTTGCATTGTTAACTACGTTCACTGACCGCCATAAGTACACTCTGGCCACGAGACGCCCTGATGAAGCTTTAACCTCTATCTTTAAATCATATTTTCTTGGTTTTATGTATTTCGTTCAGAATTTTTTCTCCTTCATATTTTATACTTTTTTTTACTCTCTAGTAATTTATCAATGAAGAGATAACCAGTTTTCATGTTGATGTCAAAGTATATTGTATATATTTTTATGCTTATCCATGATGTCTATTATTATATTTAACGTTTATTTTCATTCCTAATCGTAATTATAACCTTTATCTTGAAATGTTCATTTTTTGTGAAATGCTTCAAACATTTCAACCTTTTTTTTCCTTTCTCTGTACTTTTCATCCTGTTTAGGTTGAAAATAAAACTCAATGTTGCTGGTTTATTCAATGGACTTTTACTGAATAGTCAAAGTAAGTTATTATCTGATCATAACGTTTGATTAAATTGGTCTAAAGTGCTTTATTTCATTCACAATGAGACACTTTCATTTGAAATTATTTTGACCTGGAAATACTATTTTACACGATTGATTGAAATTATTGAAAGTAGACAAAAAATTGTTACAATTTGATGGTTTAATGGGATGACAATAAATTAAATTGATGAGTTTACAAATTCGGAGGATTTGGTTCGTCCATTTCAACTGTGATTTACAAATAAAACGTTTACAGTTTTTAAATTTGTGCACAGATTGAGTGATTATTGAAAATGATATAATGCATAGTTGAGTTGCTTGAGAGCAAAATTAATTGGGTTGAGATTGGAATGAGTTTACACATTTTATAATACAAAGGCTTAGTTGGTTTCAAATCTGCTCTCGAGATCATCCTGATGATTGGTGATAATGGCAATGATGACGATCATTTGATCAATGAAGATGAACGGTTAGTGTTTAGTGAATGTTATTTCAAATCATTTTACGAGTCTAATCTTGTATTAGTATAGAATTAGAACTCAAATATTGATTTTGTTTGGTTATCCTCTTGATTCTAGGTGATCAAGATTGAACTTGGATGGTTATTTAAAAGATGATAATGATGGTGATGGTGATGAAGAAGTTATGAAGAGAACTGGTAATTTCTTAATTATGGCTTGTAGATGGAAACAAAATGATCAGTTGATTGGATTTTGTGTTGTTGCTGTTGATTGGATTGACGTAGCCTTGAGGCAACAATTAGTCCGATAATCAATAGAAGGGTTTGAATGATAATCATTATTCCCATGAAAGTTGCCAATGTGGTTGGTTCAAGAAGATTGAAACCAGTTTTAACCTTCATTGGATCAACAACATCATCATCATCGTTATCATCATTGCCATTATTGTAATTATGATTATTATTGAACTGTTTGTCTTCATCAATTGAAGCAGCAGCAGCAGCAGCGATTGAAGTTTCATCTTCAATACTATTGCTATTATTATCAGTTTGTTCATAATTAGAGGCAAGATTATGATGATTAGACAAATCATAATCTGAATCTGTTTCCAAAGCTAATGGACGAGTCTCTTTATCATATGAAGCATCATTAGAGGACACCATTGACACCATATTGGATTCATTTGAATTAGTTTTTCGCAAAGAATTGGATGTTGCTCTGGTTATTAGGACTCCATTAATGTAATGCGCTTTTCCAATGGAATCAGTCGATCCATCCAGACCAAATTGTGCCGCTCTAATGGACAGAGTTTTACTCATTCGTTTGGTATCAATTGGTTGACCAGTTGGTTGATTTCGTGCTTTAATGGATCGACGTTTACGACCATAAGAAACAACCACATCATAATCATCCTCAGATCGACCAGAAGCAACTTGACATTGAACCTAAATAAAATAAGAAGAGAATTAAATTGCAATTAGGTTCTGTGTTGATTAAAATGTGGTGAAATTAAATGGTGCAATTAACTTACGGGTCTACAGCGTTCCAAGCAAGTTTCAACATCAGCTTCCAACTCTAAAGTGCTACTTCCAGTGAATGAAAAGGCTTCAAAAAAGCTTTCCAGAGATTTACTTTTCTTGTCGATTGTTCGCACTTCTCGCATCAGTTTAGATTCAACTGGACATCTGAAACATGAAAAGGCCATAAATAAAGATATAAATTAAAATTGTAATCAATTAATCTAGAGTTCAAACAATGATCACTATTTGATTGTTGATTATGTTTAACCTTAAGAGTATAAAAGACTGAGCTCTTCTGCGTTTTTGCTTAAGTAACATTGCATGACCTGAGTTAGTTAAGTCTTACGGAAGTTAACAAGTTAAAGATTTAATGTTGAGCAGAAGCAAAAAACAAATAATGTTTAGCCTATTACCTCAGCGTGATTATGGGATCATCAATCGTCTCAAGATGATCATGGAGATGATCAGAGATGTAATGAAAAAAATGAAGATGAATAAGTGAAACAGAAAATGGATTCACAGATTGACCTGTAAACCCATCAAAATGCTATCCAATGACACTGCTTAAATTGTGATTATCATTTAATTATTGAAATGTTTTCAAGGTAAGCTTCTTGAAAAGATCGATGACTTTGTTCTCTTACAACAGATTTAACCAGAAAACAGGTAAATGTTGAGATAAAAATACTGGACAAAATGGAAAGATGATGATCAAGATAAATCTGTTGACAGATCAACAATTTAATAACCAACTGAATGGCCACAAATCAACTCAATTATTTACTTTTAGTTATAAAATAAATTACCAAAAGATTATATAAATACAAGATTCAAACTGAATGTTGAACTATTTTTCAAGAGCAAAAAATTGTCAAAAATTATTAGCAAAACGGTAAACCCAAAAAGAGGCTTTTTCTTGCAGCTTTTTAATTCCTTAATCACAATCAACTAATTGACATAAACATATAAACCTAAGCTTCTGACAATTTGATGTGCAAGGTTAAACCATCAAAAATGGGAAACAGTTAATAATGAAATCAGTGAAGAGTTGGAAATAACAAGTTGAATCATTGTTATGCCTTTAATAACAATTTTAACGCAATTCAAACATTTACTTCTGAATTCTTGTTTTCTGATTGAAACAACAACCAGTCAAGTTTAACAATGCGTCAATCATTTGCTCAATAATTTAATAATCTTACCCTGTTTGATCGATTAATGTTAAATTGTTGTTTCCAGTTTCATCCTTGGCTACCAAGTTACGCACAAAAATGCCATAAGTATCTGTGAAAAGGTGTCATTTGAGGAAACATTTTTTAGATAAATCGTCATTTTTCTTTGTCTAATTAACTTACCTTCATCGCTCATTCGAACCTGAACTCGTAATAATTCACCAAGATTAACAACCTCTTTATCTGTTCCCTTTAAGTCCATAATGTGAAATGATAAATCAGGCAATGAAGGTGAATTTTGTTCCCTATCAGTTAAACCCAATTGACTGGATAAAAGACAAGAAGATATCAATTAGTGTTTAATTTATTGTATTGTTAACTGTTTAATGGCCATTATACATTATCAGATTTCATTTAATCATTCCATTAACCATTTGTTTTGGTTTTGAGCTCTTCTTCAATCATTTGTTGACCATCAATCACAATTTTTCAATGTAAATAAATGATTCAATCATGCTAATGATGACCATTTTACTAATGTGTATCATTAACATTTAGATATTGGTAAAAATAAAAAATGTAAATCATTTTGTATGCAATCAAAGGTAAAATTAAACCTTCATTTTAATGGTCTAAGAGCATTTTTGTAACAAGAAATAAGGTAAGATAATTAAGCTTCAAGAAATGTTTCAAAAAATTGCAATATTATAATGGTTGATATAATAGTGATAATCTTAGCAATACAAATAGTAATCATAATAATAATAAAAGAAGATGAAAAGTAAAAGTTGAATACTTTTCTGTTAATGTATATAAATACATGAAAAGGGAGAAAGGTTAAGGGTAAAGGTAAAGAGGATGATTGGGATGATAGACAGAGAGAGAGGCAGAAATACATAAGATTATGAAAAAAAGGTAGAAAAGGTGAAAAAATTGAAAATAATAAAATAAAGAGATGAGTTTGTTTGTCTCACCAAAGGTAAAAGATTCTGAATCTGTTGTTATCTTGCGTGCAAAATTGTTTAGCACTGTAAAGCATTTTGTTGTGCGTGTGTCTGTTGAGATGGAGACTGTGGCCTGAGGTCAATTATCATTTATCGTCAAAACATCGGTAACGGGCTTGAGGTAATATAATAATATAAAGATTGTTTATAAATGGAAGAATCAAGAAGTAAGAAGAAGAAGAAGAAGTTATAAAGAAGAAACAATTTTAATCCCGAGCAACGAGTATAAATCCCCTTTTGCCTGAGACCATTTTCTTTACCTCCAAGGAAATTTTCTTGTTATTCACTGATGGAACCGGCCTTAGAAAGAAGATGAAGAAGAAGAAGAAGAAAAGCTTGAATTACTAAGACTGTCTTAATAATGAGTGAGCCCGAAATCGACTTGACTTAACCTTTTATTTTACACTCTACAACATTACGTATTTATCTTATTACTTATTCTGTTTCTATCATCATCATAATCATCATCATCATCACCAGCTCTTTTTCATCTTCTCTGTGAGTTTTCCCACAAGTTTGAAAAGAAGAGATTAAAGGTAAGACAAACTCAAGGGATTTATACGTTTTTTTGTCTGGTGACGATGACTTTAAATCATGTCACTAGAGTTTCCATTGTTTAGGCCAAATTTTCAATTCTTAACCATTATCATTATCCTTATTGTTTTGGGTTATTTACATAATACCTAATGGTACAATTGTTTTACCCTGAGAACAAGGTAAATCATCAAGGTTGATTGTTTACTTGATTGTAAACATAATTGTAAACACCGCTGTAAACCTCATTGTGTGTAAACCTCATTGGAAAAAATGTTAACAATCATGTCTAAACAGCATTTTGAGAAACTTGGACCTTTTATTGCTTTTTTATAATGAGAATGGCTCATTCTAACCTGATTAGCATACAGTTAAATGATTTACAATTATAATTTAACCAACAATTTGTTTTTTGTAATATTCAAGAGCGCAAATTGTAAACAAAAAGATCAACTTGTTCAACATAATGTTTAAATCTTGTCTTTAAACCAGATTTGATGTTTCTATTTTTTTGAGCCTTTCATTTCTCATCTCTTTGAAACTGATTTAAACAATGGTTAAGATTGATTAAGATTGAATGAAATTCATCTAATTGTTTAAATTGCGGATAATGTTGATGACCATGTAATGGTTATAGACTGATTTAACTGGTTAATTATACTCACTCAATGTTCAACACTGTTTCTCCGGTTATATTGCCAACATCATATGAACAGCGAACTCCGATTGCTTTATCAACTGACGTTATTACATGATCGTTGCTTTGAATGATCAGAGTGTTGATAAAGGTTCCTTCAGACTTTGGGTGACAATTGGAAGATATTGAAAAGAAAAGGAGAAAAAGAGAGAAACAGATTAATGATTAATTAGCATGATTGGTGTATTATTGTCATTATACTGAATCAAGTCTTTTGCTTTTCATGTGAAACCCACAAAGTTAAGGGAAAATGTGATAATTGGAATGAAAAAGATTGATATTTATCGCTATTTGTTAACATTATTATGAGAGTCTCAATGATGATGTCCATGTAAAGTTATACAAATTGACAAGTCAACAATTTAACATGAAAGATGAAAGGTGAGTGGGAAAAATTGCGTGCGACCATTTCTGTGATATAATAATGTTATTCATGATGGGATACGATCATGTCAAAAGTTAAATTGCAATTGAAATTATCATTCTCATTGATCTTGACAGTTTGTGGGAAAGCAACAAAGTAAAACCTTGTTAAGTTAATTAATATGAATCTAAAATCTTTCAAGTGCTTTATGTTGAGATTTTGTTCATCAACAAAATAACTCGCTTTGGGTCAAACAAGTTCAAAGTTAAAGGCCTTCTGTCAGTCGAAGGTCAACTTGGTTACTCTTTTTGCCCAGTCAATAATCAAGGTCAGTTTTCAACTGGAAAACAGTTCAAGGGTTTTCTTTGTGTCGACCTTTAAACCATTGTTTGGAGGGTCAAGGTTTTTCTTTGTAAGTTCACTAAAGGTTAAGGACACGGTTGAAAGGTCAGTTTCTAGGTTATAAGTTTAGGTCAAGGTTGTGAGGCAAGGTCAGGGTTATACCTTCAAGAAAAAGGTAAAAAAACTTTTCATGGTCAAGGTTGGTTAAAGGCTTTGTTACCTCTTCTTGAGTAGCACAATCATCTCCTTTCAATTGTATGGGTAAAGTGAAGTCCATTGAATTGGCAATATCAACAAAACATGAAGTAGGCCTTTCCCGAGCATATAATTTACCCTGAAATAATGTGCTTGATGTTACTTTTGCTTTCATCATATCGGGTCCACAATCAATGGAGACTGTAAAATATAAGTACAATTAGTATAATTATATCATCAAAATATATTGAATGTATCAATGGTTTGGGTTAAATTGAACCAGACAAGCTGTTAACACCATATTGAAGGTTCAATGTTTATGAGTTAATATTTCATTGTGTAAGTTGGGTTGGAGTAAATTGTTCATCAAATTAACTATTCAACAGTTTTTAGTGTTGATTTCAAATTTAAACATTTTGACAGCTTGTTTGGTTTAATGGAAAGTCTAAGGAGTTTTGGGTTGATTGATTTACCATCGAAACAGGTTGATATCTCATAGACTATTGATGAAGGTGTTTTTAAAAGCGCAGCTCCTGGGACTGATCTTCTGGTGTGATGGCTTAATGAACAGGTTAATGAAACTGAATCAAAGGTGAAGGAGCGACAGATGAAATTTTGACTGTTTAGACATTCATCTTGACAGGTTGTTGCATTGGCTGTGATTATTGTTTTATCGGATAGGATTAGACGATTTTGTTTAGAGGATTTCCAACTGCAAAAAGCTCTTGGACCTGAAAAGGATGAAAAATAATGAATAAGTTGATGCCATTTTTAATTCAATGTTTTTCCATGGATTTTGTTTGATTCCATTGAGCTTACCTTGAGCACAATTGTTTTCCAGATAATCAACTAAGGATGTTGATGGCTCAAGACGAACCTGTTTATTTAAAGATGAAAATCTGTTGTATGGACTTAGTCGACATTCATTCATCTGGTAATTGAATTCAGCAGATAAACAGGTGAATGGTTGGTAATCTAAACATGCCAATTCACATTGTTCACGAGTTGATGCCTCAACCACTATCTTTTCAAAAGGTAATCCTATTAACTCTTTACCTCGGATCCGTTCAAAAGACCAATCCTTATTTGAACAAGACACGGAGTGAGGTGTGATTGTTGAATTTGTTAATGGCGTTGAGGCTGCAGATGATTGTGATCGAATCAAGCAAACTTTCTCAAAATAATTGAAGAATGGACTTGATCTTAGATTACGGTCTATTCCTGAAGTCCTCAAATTTTGACCATTGAATGAACAGGTTCCTTTCTTATAATCAATATTGACTGATAGACATGAAGAGTCTTGGAGACACAATTTCAAACAAACGCCAGGATCGAGATCTCGAGTTATTTTGTAAGCATTGGCAGCCAACATGGAACCAGACAATAATTCAAAATGAACTTCAGATGAGTTGCAAGCTAAAGGTTAAAGAAAAATTAAATTATTTGGTTAAAATAATGATTAATTTACTGGAAATAATATTGTTAGATTGAAAAGGTTGCAAATGAAAACAATTTAAGTTTGTTTTCTCCACTTAACTGGCTAATTTTAACAGTAATTAAACTTTTATTGAAAGTGATAGTAATGAAAGTAAATGTAATCAGTGTGTGAGTTAAATGAATAAGTCTCTACGTGAAGTCCAATGATTCTCATGCATTGAAAATGTACTTACAAAGGGAATAATACATTGCCCTTTTTAATATCATTAATCATTGTTATTCATTATTTATATCATGATCCATAATACATTCTAACCACTGAACTTTGGTTTCAACACGGTTTCAGCTCATGTTGACAGGATTACAGAAATTGACCTGAGGTCATCGAACGATAACATTGAGACAAGAAGGTAAGAGTTAACAAAAGTAGACAGTTAAAGTGAAATGGAAACAATTTTCAGAGTTTAACATCTGAATATAAATGTAACTTTCAAATCAACTTTAATTGCTCAACAATTAAACTAAATTGTGAAGCAAGAAAACAAAAAGTGACCAAAATACATAAGCACTGAAATGAGGACTAAAAGAGCGGAATAAGCAAAAGATTTATACAAAAGGATCAACACATCAAGTTAGTATTCCCAATGAATGGATAATTTGTTAAATAATTTGTTTCTGTTGATTTGCAACAATAAACCAAGTGAGTTTGGCCATTAGTCAGTTGAATTGATTAAGCTCAATAAAAGGCGGAATGATAATCTTTCAGGTTGAAGGATGAGAAGCAATAAAACCAGGGAAATCTCAAGATATCACAGTGCTATTACAGGGTCACCAAGAGGACGGAAGTCTCCGGTTATTTGGGTAAAATGATGATTATGGGGAAGACGAGGATGGCAATAATGGAACCATAAAAGTATCCGAAAAAGGTTTTTGGTCATTGGTGTAAACAGGTGAACACTGGTTAGGAAATGGTAAAATGTTGATTTGTTAGGAATAACTGTTATCATTTACACTATTATTACTATCATTATCAACTAATTTAATGATGTAAACCTGTTATACGGAAGTAAAAGGCACAATATTGTTTAGACCTAATTGTAATTAAAATGTAACTGAAAGACAAAAGATTCAAGCCTTGAAACAAACTGGTGAGAGTGAGTCTCATTTATGTGCAAATATATATTTGTTGGGATGCCTTTTGGACCATCAAAATGATGAAAACAAAAAATGCGTTGGCTTTCAGTTTTGACACTTCCTCTTATTACCATTAACATTCATTGTAAAATAATCATCTTAATTATAGTGATAAACATTGTGAAAGAAGAGACTCAACTGAACTCTTACCCTTAATTTTAATGAGTATGTAAAATACATATTCATTTGTGTTTCTGGTTAATTTTCATTATCAGCTTTTGTCAGGGTTCCATGAGTAAACCTTTTTTTTAATACTTTGTACTCAAATTTTATGCTAAATTACCATGGCTTTGTCTCACAGATGTAATTAAAATTTACAACAATAACTGTTAACTTGATAGTTAACTTGTAACGGTCACCAGAAAGAGGAAGGAATATAACAGTTTAACAACAAGTGAAACTGTTATATTGATAATTTGATGGTCAATCTTTATCTCATGTCAACTGTTAGGTTATAATTTTCTTACCCAAAATTTGAATATCTCGCTTTGAGTTGACATCGGTTTGGTGTTTTAAGGAACGAATGTGTTTCAATTTGGTTGATTCATTGAGTGATGAATCTGCCTTTAAATTGTTTACAATGAAAAATGTAGTTTCCATCGTTATGTCTGTCAATATGTCACCCGATTGAGCTTCCTTGTCAGATTTGGCTGCATTATCAGATGAACCATAAACCCTGTCAACGTCAGAAAAATCTGACCGACGACGCCTTCTTTTACCAAAAGATTCATCTGATCGTCCAGTTCGTCCGACTATCTCATAAGCGTTTGCATTTGATGTTGTCTCGTTCAATTTATCGCCACCGCAGCTGACCTGAAGATATTAAATTGATGGGCAAAAGCGCATAAACACAAAAAGTTAAAAGTGAAGACAAATTAAAGATTGATTAAGTAAACGAGGAAGAAGCAATTCAATCATTTGATTACAATTGATGGTAAACCAAGTTGAAAAAAAGTCTCATCATACAATAATCTAATTTGAATGAAAAACGATTAACAAGATTCATCAAAATGATTGATTCCATGTTATTTGAGATTCAGCTTTTCCTTGTTTTTTTCATACTAACCGGTGGACAAGTATCCAAACAAAATGAAACGGTCATTTGAAATTTAACTGAAGGGTCAGTGGCAAAGCGAAAGGCTTGGAATGGTGCAACCAGCGCCTTGGAAGTGCGATCAGCTTTGGCTAATCCAGGAAATACATTTGGCTCAACAGGACAGCTAAAGTGATGAAAAAAAAGAAGATGTAACATGTGAAGATGCAAATAAAAGCGGAAATCATCATTGATGAGGAGGATTCCAGATTCAAGGTGGAAACGCAAAGTTATAATAAGAAGCAGTAAAAAAAACTGAAATACTCATCAACATCAATACTGACTGCAAGTCCGGAAAGGTTTCAAAATCTCACGGACTTTTGTTCAATAAGTTCATGATAATCATCATCAGGTTTAAACAATCAATTAATTTGTTATAAATGCTAATCACTGGGCGATAGAAAAAAAATTAACCTCAAACTAATGGACTTGAATTGTTTCCAAACAACTGCTGACCGCAATTTACAACAAAAATTTATTTTCTCAAGTTTCGATTTTAAAATATGCAAATTTAGTGCCATTTGAGACAATTAATTGTTGACTATCAATGATTTAAATTCACTTTGCAAACATAATTATAACATTAAATTTGTTACACTCACCCTTGATCATCAATTAATACAACAGATTCACTTCCTTCACCGCTTTTGGCTACAAGTTCACTGCCAAAAATACCGAAGACACCTTTGAAAGAAATACAAAATTAATGTTTAATTACTGATTATTGAGGGCCATTAAGATGCTGTGAAATAACAAGGTTAGTTAACGATCAACAGGTTCACGGTCATTAAATTTTAAATGATAGGTTATTACACTTTAGCAATCAGACAGTTTATTAAAAATCAACTGTTTAACCGTCGCTTTTATTGTTCATTAAATAACAATTTCAATCAGTTCTGGTCTCTTTTCATTGGTTTCATTTTCATTCTGTTTTTTCATTTTCATATTTTCAATGAAACATTAAGTCAAGCTTGACATATTGTTTAACCTTTAATTGTCTAGTTGATTTACTAATCATACAATTAGCCAGTCATTTTGATTGATAATTCAAATTTGTTCTCGTTTAATTGAATTGTAAATCTTCAAGGTTTGCTTCTGTGATTGATTTGTTTTAAACTTGCAATTAGTTAATCCATCAAAATTATTTTACTAACAATTCCTTTTGATTGATATACATTAATCTGTACTTAATCATGATCATGAAATTGCTATTCAAGAAACAATAACATGTCTAAATGGTTATCCAAGATTCAATGAATAATGCCGATGATGATGATGAAGATAAAAAGCTTTCTTTAACTCTTTTAATTGTATCAATCTTCATAATCTGTTGTTTATGAATGAAAATTAGCATAAAATAATTAAAGCTTAATTGTTGAGCCACTTCCGTCCAACTAATACATTTTTAGTCAATTAACCTTAACGGTCATTACCTTTGTAAGAAGCACAATTTATGGTGAAATTTTGAAACAAGTTCAAGTTCAATTATGAGTTAATCAAATAAAAAACAAAAAGCGTTTCAGTAAATTTCATTTAAAAGTATCATCAATCTGATTGAACTTGAACAATTTTTACTTTCTTTTTATTCCGGTTTTTAAGGAAAGAGACAGAGAAAGTAGGAAGCTTCATGATCATCATTATCATCATCATTAATTGTGATCGTCATTAACATCAAGTAGCGTTTTGTTCAACCAACTGTAGAGTCAAGAGTAGTGACACACGCAATGAAAATGGACTAACAAGCTTTACTTTGAGCTTTTGTTTTATATCAAAGTGAAAATATAAGAAAAAAAACTTCTTCCTTGTAAAATCTAATTAATTACAACAATTAAGGTTAAAATGGGAAGAGGAAAATGATTATCATCATCATTTAAAGGTTATCTGACCATTGACAGTGTTGATCATTGTTTACTGTTTCCTCAATTGTGATCATATTGTTTTAAATTGAATTAAGCTGCTTACTTTCATCCAACATTTCAACCTTCAGGTATAAAGGATCACCAAGTTCAACATCCTTCACCTCGTTTCCAGTCGAGTTGACTACTCGTAGTCTGACCGGTGGAGTAGAGGCCAGTCCAGTCACAACTTGAGTCATTGCAATTGCATCGCTATTGAAGAAAAATCAAGTTAATTGTAGTTCAATCAAAGATGAACTATCAAAGTCTTACCCTTCAGAGACTTGTTTGCCACTTCGCAGTTTACGAGTGATTTGCTGGTAATCACAGACAACATCGATTCGTCTATCAGTTTCTCTTAAAATCAATGGATGCCGTTGAACAATCAGTGAATTAACAAAAGTACCATTCCTCTGTAAGATTAAAAATTAAGATGAAAAGTCAACAATTTAGTCTTTTTCAAGAGCAATTGAAAGATTGTTAAACTTTTCCTTCCAACAAAAGTCAACAATAATGTCAGGCTTAACCTTTGAAAATGTAGTTTAGTTTATTGTTGAAATGGCTTTCTATTTATTAACCTAGGAAGTGATTTAATTTATTCAACTCTCAAGAATGGTTTAATCGTGATTAAAAGTCTAATTGTGATCAACTTGTTGATAATTATTGCACACTTAACATCACGATTAAGATTACCATTAAGTGTAAAAAGCTCAAGTAAACTTATTAAGTTGAGAAAAGTAAAAGTGGAATATTTTTCTTTCTCTCTCTTTCTCTTTTCATAGATTATCATTATTATTATGATAATATTTCAGGTAAATAATGATGATAATCAACATATAAGAGGCATTATTGTTGCACACCTAACATTTGCAACCCTAAGGCTATTCCTAGGTTTATTCAGGTTTAAATGCAACTTTAAATCTATTCATGAATCAATCTTTTCTTTTTGTTGTTGACTTTTATTCATTGGTCGACTTTTTTATTTACCAAATTCTGGGTTCCACACTGTCCACCATGTAAAGGTATTGAAAGGGCAATTGTATCATCAGGCTCTTCAGTTCCAATGTTGTAACACTCTTGAGGATGAGTTAAAGTGAATAGACGACCTTTGAAAGGTCCTGAAGTTTTGATGATTGCAATCATTTCATTTGCTTCACATTTAATGTTAACTAGACAAACAAAAAGTAAACAAGAAAAAGGTTTGATTAGTTAACAAGTTGAGTAAATATTGATTTGGTTACAATTGAATATTAATTTTTGCGGCTCATTAAACAGCTTGATTAAACATTTAGCATTTCAATAAACGTTCAACTCTACAAACAATTGAAGGTGAAAATTTTGGTTACAATTTATGAGACAAAAAAAGTAAAATGTAAATTTAAATTGTAACCTTTACATTATACAATTTACACAGTATATTGGGTTGGGTTGGTTCTTGGTTCATATCAATTAAGACCGGAATCACAGGGCGATTATCACCAGCATTTTCATCCCTTTTCAGGGCCTCATTAGGATCAACCTCACCTTAAATGGACAATTTCCAATGTTGAATATTGATCTGACTTTGATCATCAATGAAGATGAAAATTAAAACCATTAAAATTTCATTGTCTGGGACAATTGAAGGTTTCTGAGTTAACATTTGAATTAATTTGTTTCACGCGTTTGAACATCAATTCACTTGTTGCTTCAACACGTTAGACGTTATTCAACTCAACAATGAAAATCTTTACAATAAGTGATGGGTTATATAAGGATATTGATAATGAATAGATGAATCTTTTTTTGCAATCAAAGTCTTTTTTGATATCAAATTGTAACCGGAAGATATGAATTGAGGTGAATCGATGATGAAAATAATTGATAGTGTTATTCAATATTTTTGGTGTTTTCAAAGCGTCTAATTGAATAGGAATAGACAATGGAAACAGAATCAGACATTGCTCTGAAAAATGTATCAACGAAACTTGAAATGCAACAAAAAAAGCAACAACCAAACTGGTTAATTGCCATTTTGCTTTTTAAAACAAAATCTTAATGAATGGTTTCAATGATTACCACCTAATTATACAAACATTGATTGTTAATTTAAATTAGTTGCAATGGTTATACTCAAAGTAACCATTAAGTCTATGGCTTTGCATTTTTCATGTCAACTTAACCGTACAATTGAAGGGGAAAACTTGTTAACATGAAATTTTAAATTATTGTTTTTTAAGGATAAAAAGGTTAATCATTAGCTATTATTTTGCCATTAAGATGATTGTTGATCTGATTTTTATGATAAGCAAAAAGTGAAGCTAAAGTGAAGGGTTAAGTTTGAAGGATTTGGCTCTTTCAATGGTAATAATTATGTCAGTTAGGAAAATTAAAAAGTCTAAGCACGATTTGTTGGCTTTACTTTGCAAGATTAATAAGGTTTCAACGTTTTTGGTGTAACTCTTTCACTTTTTTTGGGTTGTCGGCAACAGACGATCTGCTCTAGTAGAGGTTATTACAATGATTTTTGTGATCATTAATGGTGATAGTAATGATCTGCTATGATAATCACGGATGAAATTGAAATTCAAAATGCATTATCACTTTTTAATGTTAAGATTTAGTTGAGGTTAACCTGAAAACGCATTAGATTTTGTGATATTGGCTCAAAATAATGTTCAATTTTTTAAGACTTTTCAGCTTTAAAAATTCATTTCTTGTGTATTTAACTGGTTGAGTAAGTTTGATGATTTTCATTGAAAATGTTTCATTTTGTGGATTTCAATTTCAACATTCAATGTTTCAGTTTCACTTTAATTTACAGCTGAAATATTTTGATCTTGAATTGTAAATATTGATTTAATTTAACAATTATGAATGTAAATATTTGATGATTTTGTGAAACAATTTGCTAATTTACTCGAAAAATTGACTAATTTTGAAAAATTTTAACGTTAATTAAAGGTTTTAAATAACAACATTTACTGAGGAATCAACGTTTTTAAAGATTATTGTTGATAGTTGAAGGCTTATTGATTGAAATTATTCTGGTTTGCTTATTTACTTTGTGCATATGTCTTGGTGTATTAATTGATGGGACTTGAGTAGGAAAATCATGTAACCATGATGTACTTACCATCGATGCATGAAGCCTTCTCATAGAGATTCATGGGAAACCCATCGGTTGATGGTGATAATGGTGATGATAATGTTAAACTTTTGATATCTTTGATCCCATTTTCACCTAGACTCAATGAATCTTCAGGTGAAAGTAAACATACACCAAGCAAATGGTGATAATGAATGAATGAACGGCAGATAAATGATTGCTCTGAAAGGCAACTTTTCTCACAATCTTCCAATGTTAATCCGGTTAAATTAAGCATTATTTGACTCTCACTAAGTTGATAATCATCTAGACGCCTGAATGTGCATCTTGGTGGCTCTGAAATCAAATAAAAATAAATACAGAATAAAAATGATAATCAAATGAAACATTTAATTTCAATGTGCAACTTTCATTTTTGCTGTTCAAACAATTTTCATTTAACACTTTTTTGTTCCGAAAGCAGCAAAGTCCCAATTTAATTGCAATTTAAATCTTTTGTCTTAAATGATAATCAGTTACCAATTATCAACTTTCAATGATTAAGTTGCAATTTTAATTGTAACCTTGGTTAAACCTCGAGATGGTAAAGTGCAAGTAAAACAATTGAAATACAAGATTTTCATTGTTAACCAGAAATTAACTCAATTATAACTTAACCCAAAAACTAGACAAAATTTGCTTCGTAATTAATTGAAGAATTAAATTAAATTTTAATTGAAAGCAACAGTTTAATTTTGGGTTGTGATTAAGAGAAATTTAATTAAAGACTTACCTTGAACACATTGATTTTCAAAATAAGAAACCGAATGATGGTTTGAGTTGATATTTTTTCTGAACGATTCTTGAGATGTTCGTCTATCATGGCGACTTAAAGCACAAATTGACCTGACATGATCAAATCGAACTGATCGACAAATGAATTGTCTCTCATTGAAACAAGCGCTCAAACAATCGTCTTCACTTTTAATTGAATTGAGTAGCTTCTCATTGACTCCATGTAATTGGCTATTTGGCACCTTCTCGAAAAACCATTTAACTGTACATGATGAGAATGGTGAAGATAATGAACTAGAAGATGATGAATTGGATGAAATTGGTGTAGATGAATCTGTAAATGAAAGAAAATTAAAGTTAAATCGGTAAAAGTTTAGAAATGGAAAGCTAAGGAAAGTTAATCTAAAGCCATTACCATTTGCATTTGGAAAGCTCATTGAACTTCAAGTTCAACAATTAAAAGTAATAACAATTTATATATTGATAGCGAAATTTACTCTCTTCATTGATTATTTTTTATGTTATTCCTATTCTTCAATGTGACTTGTTCCTGATTCAATGGGAACCGGAAGAGATTGATGAAAAGATGACACTGAAAAAAGGTTTATCATGTTTGAGAGTTTACATGAAAAGGGATAAGCAACAGAGAAAACAAAGTTTTACTCTTACGGAAGTTTTAATCATGATAATATCATGTTTTTAATGAAAAAGAATGCTCAATGAATCTTTCATTTTCAATGGGAAAATGAAAATATTTTTCAGTGCAACTTCATTGCTACAATTGTATTTCTGGTAAAAGTCAATAACAATAAACATATTTCTTTACAATATTATTGTTATTATCAACATTTACTATTGTTATTGGTGAAAAATATTGAAAATTTCACACCAAATGTTCATCTTTTACTTTCACTTCCGAGATTGGAAATTTTCATTTTTATTAATTATTCTGATCAATTTTTGTCATCACTATTAGTTGGTTACAGCTTTCGATAGCAATTTGCTTTCATTGATTTTGGGCTATTTGGGTGAACCTTTGATGGGTTGATTGAAGATTTGGTTGATGCTTTTGTGATTTGTAAACCAATTGGCAATGTTGCAGCAATTAATGAGCCTTTTAATTGTTTCTAATATTGATGTAAGAAATGATTGAAACATATTTTTTGCTGTTAAATGCTTCAACTTCAGCTTACAGTTGATTTATTTTCAATGAACCTAAATCTGGTTTGAAAAATAAAGAGTTATGAAAAAAAGTGAAGTCTCAAGTCAATTGAATATCAAATTGAGTAAAAAAATTGAGATAAAGAAAAAAATTGGAACCTTGATTGTTCAGATTGATCTGAAAAAGTAAATTGTTGATAAAAACTATTCGAATTCCTTTTTTTTCCTCTTCAAGGCAATTCAGTTTAGATATCGAAGTTAACCTCAACGATCAATGGATTATTACATTTTATTGGGTGCCACAGACATTGTCATTAGATGAGTGTGTAAGTTGATGATTTGCTCGGTTGATCAGTTGATTGTTAGTCTTGAAAAAATATATACTCATGTACAGTATATTTAGTTGTAGGAAAGGAGATAATTTTTACTCCAACGAAGATAATAATTTGGTAAAAATATGTTTTCAGAAATTTTCATGAAATTTTTGTACAATGTTTTCATTTCAATTGAAGGTCAATCGGCAAACTAACAATCTAATAATGGATTGTGGATAAATTGTGGACAACAATAGATTTAAGTTTCAAGATGAAACTTGAATCAAAGAGATTTTACAGGTTAAGACAAAGAGTGAAATCAATGAATTTCAGTTGAAGTAACAAGATTTATAATCGTCTTGGTAAAAATAAATCTTTTGATTGGTTTAAATAAGAGATAGTTTTTTTTCATGACTAATAAGTTAACACACATAATATGGCTTGACTTTTGATTAACCCCTTAAAAAGTGATTGATTGATTGGTTGATGTTACTCACCTAAAGAAGGTAAACAAATTTTCCTGTGATAATTCCAGTGATAGTTTTGTTCCAGATTGTAACCAACTACAAGAGCATACGATGAGTTGACCAAAACACAATTAGAATGTTGGAAATTGAAAAAATATGAGGAACATGAATTTGTTGATAGACAATGCGAGTTACACTGAGTCCAACTGTAATTGCTGATCAATTGTAGTCTATCCAATATGGTGTCAATCGTTTTGTAACCCATTGTCCTCACAAAAGTAACCCTTGACCCTTTGGGGCAGTTTAATAAGGATAAACTATCATCTTTACTCTCTGGAGCTTTCAATGGGTTTAAACGATGTCTTGTTGTCGATGCATTGGATAATCCATCGATGAGACTCACTACTGAGGTTATTAAAATTACAATAAACATCCATTGGTTTGGATTAACTAACATCATCATCATTAATATGATAGCTATTTGAGATACTGGATTATTAGACACAAAATTGTAAGGTCAATATGAGCTGCCAATTTATCAATTATGTATAAATTAGTAAATTTGATTATCTATTGATGATTGCACAAAAAAACACTTAGGCAAAAACATAGCATTGTTGAAAATTTGTTCAACTTAATGAACAAAACAGAGGGTTTTAAAGTTTAGATAATTTCGCGACACAAGTTTAATATTAGCGAAACATAATTAACTGATTGGCATGTACTGTCACTTAATTGTTATAATAAGATGTGATGAGGACAAGAATAAAATGTTAAATAATAGACTAACTTTTTTCAATGGAAGATGTTTCAGTCGATCTTTTTTTAGCCTCTCTCACTTTAAGTTTCATAACAGGTTTTAAGAAAAGCAACTTTCTCGCTTTCATCGCCATCTTTTAATACGCGTTTAAACTCAATCTTATGTAATCCTGACTTAATATGATAAACGCTAGTCTGTCAACTAAAGCTTTCTTGCTTGTTAAACGCTTGTTGCTTTGAGTATTTTTGACTTTAAGTGAATGTCTCTTGAAATTACAATAATGCTTGTTAAGTGAATTAATTGTGATCTTTACATCTAATTTGTTATCAAAGGTTTTTTGATTGTAATTTTGAAATTTACACGTAAGCGTCAGAGGGTGCCCTCTATTAGATGAAATATTTGTCTTTATTTGATCATACTCAGAGTTGATTTTGTGTTTGGTTCTGTTGTCAATTTTTTCCGAATTGATTTGTTGATCAAGCAATTGGTGAATTGAGTGTTTTTTTCTCTCTGTGATTTTTCTTCCTATTGTTCTGAGTTACTATCAATTTCTACGTTATTAAATTGACAAAATTTAGACTGGATCCGTCTCGCAATCCACCTTAAAAGTGAGGAGTAAAAGAAAGTAAATTGAGAAAGAAGAAGAGAGAGAGGAGAGAGAGAGGAAAGAGAGAGGAGAAAATAGACAGCTTGAGAAAGAGAGGAAAGAGAGAGAGAGAGATAGGAAGAGATAGAAATAATTAAGGAACGCTCGTAAGATATTTTGATTGATAGGGGACATGGCTCTTACCCTGAATCCATCCCATCAAAACAATACTGGTGGTCGAGTTAATTTACGTGAATCATTAAAAGGATTATATTGTCCCTTCCATTGCCGTGGTTATTGTAAATTTGGTTCAGACTGCTCCTTTAGCCATGATAACCGATCATCTACTCGTGTACCTGATAACGTTTGCTATTTCAATTTAACCAAACAATGTTTCTCCGGTGATGAATGTCGCTTCCTTCATATTGATGCAATTACCTTGCTAGGCCTTCAAGATTATAGTAACAACAATTCAGACACGACCAATAGTAACAACAATAACAACACCAACAACAACCATCATAGTTCACCCCAATCAACTACATCATCTTCATCTTCTAAATCCTCTGATCATATCAAAATAAATGTACCTTCAATTAGTTCATTAAACTGCAGCTCTAGCAATGGAGGAGTTGGTGGCGGTGGTGGTGGCGGCGGTGGTGGTAATAGTAATAGACCACTTAACAATCTTTCCTCATCGTGCTCAGCTTCCTCGTCTGCCTTGTCTATCTCAACCTCATTAGCTACTCCTTTAAACAGCACTCTGACCAACAGCGCTACGACAAATTTAACCTCAACAACATCAAACAACAAAACAACCACATCAAACTCAAGCCAAGGTAACAAATTGGGTGCCTGGAGTTCACCTCTACACATTACTCCTTCGAGTAACAGTGATCCCCAACAAGAAAAACGATCTCTCCCTTTGTGTCCCTTTGCTCGTGTCTCTGATCATTGTCCACATGAGAATTGTACCTATTTACACGGCGAGAAATGCGATTTTTGCAATTGCTTGTGTCTTCACCCGTACAATACCGAACAGAGGGATATCCATCGAGATGAGTGTATCAAGGAACATGAGAGAGAAATGGAACAAGCTTTCGCTATTCAACGAAGCAGTGATAAAGCTTGTGGAATATGTATGGACATTATTATGGACAAGGAATTACCGGTGGAAAGGCGTTTTGGTATATTAGAAAAATGTGACCACGTCTTCTGTCTTACTTGTATCCGAAAATGGAGACAAACGGAACAATTGGACAAGAAGACTATCCGATCCTGCCCTGAGTGCCGGATATTTTCTGCATTTGTTATACCCAGTCAGTATTGGTATGACAGTGGTGAAGAGAAAGACAGGTTAATAACCAATTACAAGAAAGCCTTAAGTCAAAAACCTTGTAAACATTTCAATCAAGGCCAGGGAACATGTCCCTTCGCTGGAGCCTGCTTTTATCTTCATGCCTATCCGGATGGAAGAAAGGCTGATATGCCTCCTCCAACATCCAGGAGAAGGAATAACAATGAATCAGAATCATCCACTTTCAGAGTATGTATAAAATTAGTTATCAGTTGAAAAAACTGACCTAATTTCGTGATATGTTTTAACTTATTTTTAAATCTCTTTTGATAAATTTCATTTAATTAATTCACCTGTATTTTCATTTATTTCTATTTCCTAGAATATGTTACTTTGGAATTATCTGGAATTCAGAGAAGATAATAGATTGCTGACTGTAGACTATCTAGAGCTGTTAGAAGGAGCTGATCAGGAGCTGCTGAACTCATTCGTCTTCTCGGATACAGAAGATGAATCCGAATGGGGATCTTATGCTGATTTTGGGGATTTATGAGATTTCTTGGTGAAAATGATAGAATGGAAAACGAGAAAGTAAAGATGGTCAGTTGATGAAACCATCATTTCCTTCATATTCCCATTTCCTTTACCAGTCCTACCTAAAATATTCATCAATTTCTTTCTTCCCATTCCCGTTCCCTTTTCTTTTATTTTCACGGTCTCCTTCTTCATTTTATTGTCTTCTCTCACAGACTCTTCATTCGTATCAACAAACGTGAAAAAAGTCAACAAATAAACCTTCAATTTCAACAGCGCTTGATTACTTTAATAATTAGGAATTAAATTTCGTCTTTGTGATGTCAACCATAATTTTGCTGTTGTTAACCCTTCGCAACCACAATTAACTTCATCAATTCAGCACTTCAAAGATCAACTTAGTTTAACATTGGAATATAGTTAAGAGGAAAATCAAACATTATTCAAGTAAATTACAATCAAAAAAAGGAAGAATCTAATCTAATTACTGAAAACTATGAGAATCGATGGAACACTCAAATTTAAACTAATTCGCATTTTCTCTCCTCTCTCACACACACATCTTGTTCTCTTTCTTTCTCGTACTCTCTCCCTTCTATGTTCAACTAAATATGATTCGGTTTCATGAAAAAAAATAACAAATTGTAAACAAATCTTAAATCTGAAAAACAAAATAAGCACAAATAATGAAAGACGTGATGTGATTCTAACAAGAAAACAAAATCAAATTTCAAGCTTTTAATTAGCTTAGTGCATTAATATCTTCCCTTCGTCAATCAAAATATGTTGATTTTGCCTTTTCTCTTCACTGTTAGTTAATTTACAGCATACATTTTTAATTTACAACCATGAATTTTAACTCATCTGATATTATTACATTGTATATGATTATATTAATGTTAATAGCTATTGAAATGGTAAACATAAAGATAATTTTTTCTCTCAATTCAGTAAAAGTTCAATTTTTGAACAAACCAATTTTCTGCATTGATAATTAGATACAAATAGAGGGCAACACTGAATCAAAGACGGATCAAATATTTTAATTGTCGTCATAGAAACTTGATGAGAGTCACCTTTTCAAGTCAAAATTTGACACGTTCAAACATTTGAAATCACCGATTTTCAAGTTTGAAAATAATAATTGTTTAGTTATGTAATTATATGATCAAACAATTTTTTTATACTCAGTTTAATTAGATGAAATTACATCAGTGAGAAAGGAAGGACACAAAGATGGAAGAAAGGGACTGAGAGAAAAGGAAATCGAGTGCGTCAGGAAGCGGAAAATTAATCAATAAGATCTTGATCTATGACAACCCATTGGCGGGAAACTTTGTAGTTCATTTGATTTCTTTTGAGCTATGAGAAGAAAGATGATTTTATAATCCTCGGGGTGTTAATTTCCAAAAGCTATCGATAGCAAACATTAAGTTAACAATAGCTTTGAACATAAATTGTTATATACTGAGCAAAAATGTGAAGAGCTTTGGATGGGTTTAGTGAGTGACGATTTTGTGAATTAATTAGAATGGATTTTGAAGAGAACAAGGAATAAACACAAGAAAATAAAGACAAAACAAGGTATCAAGGCTCTCTGTTATCCCGAATTGAAAAAGTGATTCAATTTACTAGCGACTGAAGATTGATTATCGCATCTTGTAGGTGTATAATTGTTCATCAATTACACTAAGTTGTCCATGGAAGTCTACTAATATCTCGAAATCTAGATCCCTCTGTAAAAAAGTAAAAATTTCAATGAGTTAAAAAGAGTTTTTTTAAAGAGTAGGAGATTAAAAGTCTAACCTTGTTATTTTTATTTGGTTTCATGGAGAAAGTTCCATGAATCTGTTCATTTTTCTTGCAAGTAAGAGATTGATCGATGTAAAAAACAGTTTGTTTCCAATGAGTATATGCTGCATCCGGTGCTGAAAAAATGATAAAAGAATCGTGTTTAAAATGTTTGTAAGAACCAAAGTAAAAGGCATAAAAATTGTACATTAAATTAAAAATTTGGGGCACTTACAAGTCGAAAAACCAGTTGGCTTGTGGCATTTAGTGAATTGGACTGAGAAAAATGTTACAAAGGCTTGTATATAATCATCTCTTTTCATTACAAGAGTAAATGGTGTCATAAAGCTTAAATCTTCAGGTTTAACAGTGTAGAGATCAACTTCTTTGAGAAGACAATAGCTAGTCACAACTTGCTTCGGGTCAACAACATCAACTAATGGTTCTTTAAGAGCAACTTCTCTTATACAGCTCATGTTAAATCCATAGACATCTTCCCACCCTGATAATCAAAAAGAAATTGAAAATTCAAAATGAGTATTATAGATTTTAGAGATTATTTAGTTAACGTACAATTAATTTTATCCTCTTTATATTGTCTGTCCTCTATGGCTGTTATGTAAAGAGTTGCTCGATCTGGAAACATTAGGCCATCACTTTTCTGAAGATAGAGAAAAAATAGATATTAAAATTTTCGAATCAATGATATCTTGGCGCTGTTTACTTACCAGCCATTTGTCTCGAGCATAAATAACAGTATCAAGCATAGATTCATAAAAAAGACAATACCCCATCCATTCTGAAATAATAATATCAACTTTTTCAATGCCATCTGGGAGTTCAACTTCTTCTACTTTTCCCTTAACAATGGTAATACGATCAGCAAATCCATTATCTTTTATCACACGTTCAGCTAGGTTAACGATTCCAGAGCATTCGATCTGCGCAAAAAAAAGAGTAAAGCGGTAAATTGATTGAAAGATGATTGAAGAGTAGCAGAAAGCTAACCGCTGATTGAGAGTTATTGGACAGAGATAACAAATTAGATTAAAATTTTCATCTTTAAAACCATCTATTGATTGAATTGAATTCAATTTATATCATGTTTATTGTGAACAATGTGTTTAACTACTCAACAAACAAGGCATCCATTTTTATAACCAATAGATGATGTTTTAGATTAATTTTTTTAATTTATTTTGTTATCTCTGATCAATAACTCTCATTTAATGTTCAGCTTTCTGCTAATCTTCAGACAGACAAGCTTCATATTAAATTGTACACTGATGGGTAGCGAAGGATTGATACAATGTAAATATCAACCCACGTCAAATTTCTCATTAATCTTCAACTTACACCAATGACTCGAGCAGCACCAGCTTTGGCAGCAAACATAGACAATATACCAGTTCCACATCCAATATCGAGGACAGTTTTACCTTTAAAGAGGTGTTTGTTGTGGAGCATTGAATTTTTATAAGTGACCGTTCGAACCTCATCTTTCAGCATTTCTTCGTGTATACCAAAGTGAGCATAGCTGTCGAAATAGTAGTCCTTACTGGTCATTTCATCGGGCTCTTTACATACTGGCTGTTCACTGTTTTCATTGATATTCCCTTCAGGATCACAGTGATTCTCTGCACTAGCCTCACCATTACCATTGGCATAATTGGCATTATCCGTTTGAGTTGAATCCATGGTTACGTTATTTAACAAGTCCAAAGATGACTATACTAAGCAAATGGTTAAGTAAAAGAGATCTGAAAATAAGAAGGAAAAAGGGGTGTGAAGAGGAGATCAAGAAAATGAATTTAAACAGAAATTGGATGACTTAGAATGACAATTTATCATTTAAACAGAAAAAAGACGAACAAAAGAGATCTTTCAACAAAGAACAGCAAAAAGATTAGACTGGAAAAAGTATTTAAATGGAAAACCGGCGAATGATGATTTAGTTAGTTGGATAGGAACATGAAAATATATTAGTAAAAAAGTTTATCACAATTAAAAGTAGATTAATTAGTTGATTGCTTAGAGTTAAACTAAACTTAACTGTTGATAATAAAATACTAAATAAATTCACTCACTGTTAACAATCACTGTACCAGCATGTTCTTTTACTTTAAGGGATCTTATAATAATTGAAAAGGTACTTAACAATGAAATAATCAAGTGGTTTGAGATTCGAAATTTAATTTAATCAATTTAGTCTCGACATCCTTCTAAATTATCCAATAAATTACTGAATTAAATTTTAAATTAATTTTTAAATTAATAACATTTGGACAAAATATTTGGAGGCAGATTGTTGTTTTATTATTCAACCATTAGAATGGACATGAAAATTGGTTTAATCAAAATACAACTACATTGTAATTTATTTTTTGTATCTAAGTGAAAATCATTTTAGTTGGAAGTCATATAATAGTGGGAAAAGTTGAAAAAGAAATCAGTACATTAAGTTTTAAAGAACCAACGTCTATCAAAAGTAAATTAAACAAAAAATTGAATGGAAAAGAAAATATTCTTCTAAGAATGAAATTATTTTGCTAAGATTAAAGCAAAAGTTCAATGCCATATTCATGTTGAGAAATTGTTCGGGTAACTCTAGCTGGTACAGGAGTTCCATCTTTAATTAGGCTTTCAATTGTAGGCAAGTAATTTTGAATCTTATCCGCATTGTCAACTCGGCATCGGATCGCTTGAGCTGGAAGTTTTTCAATACTAATTTCCTTAGGAAGTTGATAAATTTCCGAGCTATCGATTTCGTCTTGATTTCCAAAATCAGGATAATAGACACGACATTTTTTACCATTATTCAACATCTCCAGAACTAATACACGGTAATAATCGCCATCTGTGGTAAAATTTAAAGTAAAAATTTGATTTAATCAGATTGGCTAATGAGATTGAATATATAAATTCTTACCTTCGGCATTAGCAACACCAAATAGACCAGGCTTAGGAATAACCTTAGGGCTTGATTCACTAATAGCGGAAAGTCCTTCGTAGAGGGCCAACATGGACTCATCTGTCAAAAAGACAAAGTGTTAATAAAAAATAATACAAAATAACCTATTGAGATTGAATTAATTTCAACTAAATTCAACTTACTGTCTCCCAAAGCATAAACAATACTTGAATCTTCTGAATCCATGTAAAGAAGAACAGATTCATCCCCTTTAAGTGGGGTCATCTTGTAAAGATGGTAATAGTTGGCAGGAGAAACTTTTCGACTATGCTGTTAATGGAGAAAAAATTGCAAATTAAGAGCCAAATTAACAAAAAGATGGCATCAAAAAGTATGCTCATTGAAATAAACTTACTTCATAGGCCTCTGTTGGGGACATAATCTTTTTAGGAGCAGGTCTAGGAGGTGATACGGGTTCGATAGGATGACTTGGCTTCGGACATCGAGGCTCAGGAATGTAGCTTGATTCATTGATCCTTCGGTCATTTTCTATTCTAATTTCATTTCGATCAATAGACCTCTGATGTTTTGGGATATATGATGTAATTTCGTTTTCATATTTATTTTCTGGTTTGTTAACACGCAGATCACCACGCTCAGTGAAATCGCCAAAAGTAGGTTTCTGTGCCATTGAGTCAGATTCACGCTGAGGAAAGTTACGTCGAATACGAGTGATAGGCTAATCAAAGGAAAAAATAAATATAATTAGAATAATTATAACACTATTAAAGCGCTAAGAAATACCTTTCTAATTTCTTCATAATGTTTAGCTAGGCCTTTTTGAACCAATAATTCATTGAGTGTATTTCCTTCATCATTAAAAATTTCAACTTGATAGACGCCATCAATCTGGGAAAAAGGTTTACAATGTTTGTAAAGAATTTCATCGCTATCGTAGATATTTTCAAGGAATTGAGAAGCTTCTTTATCCCACTCGCTTTCATAAAGGGGTTTAACATGTTTCAAACTGCAACAAATAGCTAAGGTTGGAATCGTGGTTAGCTTTGGAGGAAGAGGTCTTAAGTCTTCTTTTGCAATCATATCCGAATTACCAAAATCAATAAAACTGACAATAGCGTCTGGTCCGTCAAATTTTAGAAATTTGACTCGATACCAATTGTCATCCCCTCGGTTAAAAGCAGCACAATAATGACCAGGCTTAATCTTTTCAACTCCTGGCCATTCATCTGATTCACCCAAAGTTTTGTTCAGTACATCAGTAATTTCCTCGATTGTTAGAATATCTTCTAAACGCTGGACATAGAATTCTGATGGATTTTCGATATAAGAAACCATAATATTAATGGTTTCTCCAATCTTTAATGCGGTTTCTTTGAGGTAGGTAACTTCATTATTCAAAGAGATTTTAGGTTTTGGCATAATTATTTTATTGGGCTCCTCAATAACAAATCCGCCATTGTTAACTTTGATTCGAGCCTGGGGATTATCATTTATAGTCGGTGTTGATGATTGAGCAACCTTTAATGGTGTGGGATTCAATATAATTTCCTCGGTTTTTTGCACAACCTTAACTGGAGCTTCTGATGGCTTAACTTTTCCTGAAACTTCTTCAATTTTAACTTTTTCTGGAGCTTTTTCTGGGGCCTTTTCTGGAGCTTTTTCAGGTGCACCATTGGTGAGTTTGGGATGAGGAGAGCAAACACTGCGATGGTGAGACCATGCTAAGGACTGGCATCTTAGTCCACAGTAAGCAACAACACGGCACTGAGAACAGACAACAAATTTTCCTTCATTGGTGTGACAATATGAACAGCTAACAGGAACACTGCTAGGTAATCCTTCGAAAGGATCCAAAACTGACTCATCGCGAACAATAAAATGAACATGTCGTACGAGAGGTTCAGCTTCACAAGCAGCACAGTTAGCTTCAGGAGAAGGAAGAATTTTTACGAGATTCTCCACAGCTGAAAGATTGTTAACGAGATCACCCATTGTATTCATCGGTTTTACTAAACGAGTCAAAGATCTTGCCAATTGTTTACGTTGTTCACGCTGAAATATAATTAAAATAATAAATAATAATAAAATTAAATAAAACTAAAAGAAAAAAGTAAAA
Organism: Tetranychus urticae; assembly: GCF_039701765.1. Classification (NCBI taxonomy): domain Eukaryota; kingdom Metazoa; phylum Arthropoda; class Arachnida; order Trombidiformes; family Tetranychidae; genus Tetranychus; species Tetranychus urticae. The sequence goes on along the minus strand of NC_142958.1, from coordinate 12,260,700 downwards.
CTTACCAATATTTCTTCTTTCTTGCGTTCGAATTCGCCTTTGTTAGCTGCAAGCGTAATTTTAAGGTTCAACGGTTCTTTCAAATGTAAAGCTTGAATAGCTGTAGTAGCTTCAGTGATGGTCTTCACTTGAACAATACTGAAATGAAACAAGATTAGATTTATCAAGCTTACTTATATTGATGGTTTGATGGGCTGAATGATAAGCCAAAAGTTGGACACTTGTGATAAAAAGCACTTAAAGAAAACAAACTAAACTTCGTTTTATTTACTGAGAAAACTCAAATGAATCACTGAGATTAAAAGTACATACTATAAAGACAAAACGAGATTATAAAGATAGCGGTCTAAAATAAATCTACTCACGCTTTTTGGAGCTCCGAGTTGGTTCTGAGGAGTTTACAATTTATTAGTGGAATACCAGAAAATTTAAATAATCGAACTAAACCGTCCTTCAAAGAAATAATTAGATGAGCAAAAGGGGAATTAATCAATGGTCAAGATGATCAATGAGGGATAAAACAAAAGTCAGGGTTGAATAGTTTTAACAAGAAAAAAAAAGATGATGCAAGTTTTACTTACTCGGTATAAACCGCTTGGTATATTATCAACAAGGATATTAATAGGTTCTTTAGATCCACCGCTGAGGACAGTAACAGAATGACGAAATAAGATTAACTGTTACCAAGGAAGATTAAGATTGAAAGGTGAGAAAGGATTTACTTACCGAGTGTCAGGGAGAGCAAAACCAGGGCCGCCAAAGTAACTATTGTTTAATGAGTTGACATAGTCTTTAGCCATAAAATCATCAAAATCATCCAATTCACTACCCATAATAGTTTAAACAATTAGTATCAGGTTTCACTTGATTGAATTAAGTTAGATTAATTTAACTTGAGAACAGTTTAAATTAGAAAAGAGAGGAAAATAGCGACAATAGAATAAGTTCAACTTGTCATACAGTGTAAGTAGAATAAAGTGAGAAAGAATTATCAGTGTGAGAATTTATATTAGAGAAAATGAAAAGCTTTAGAAGCTAAAATATTTTCTTCCAAATAAAGCTTACAATGTTTTGTTGGTTAAATTGATTTTTAACTCAAAGGGTCAAATGTCAAAACTTGCAAATCTTTTTTCTAAACAATGTTAATTGAAATTATCGTGACTCAATGTAATTGAAAAAGCTTAGTTTGAGGTCGAGTACTGTTGGTGTTTATTTTCTTTATCAACATACAGCGGTTGTTTGAGATAATGATCGAAATATCGCGAATCAAAAAGACAAATAAGAGTCAATACAAGTCAGAGGTTTAGTCAAAGTTAATTTATAATTAGCAATTGGGGAAAAATTAAGATACATTAAGATACATAACAAATATCGGTTTAAATTGAAATAATAATTCGGTTAAACTGTTATCCATCTTTAATTCTATAGCTTTATTTAATTACGTAGAAAATGTGGCAAGTTCGTTGGCTCATCTGATCAGGATATGATTCTGAACAATGGAGGTTGGAAATGATGTTATTTTCATAGTTGGTTTATTTTTAAAATTTCATTAAATTAACCAACAGTCAAACACTGTCGACGTGTAGATAAGGAGGTATCGAGGCTGGTTGTAGGTCATGCTGTTGTTTTGGCCTGGGTGCATCAAACTGAGCGCTAATTGTATCTGCACTTTGGCGTCTTCTGTGTTTGCGGTGACATAAACTGCATAAAATTATCATGAATAAAATTGTTCCAACAACAATCATTGCAACCATCATCAATTTGTTTACTTCAGTAACTTTGATACCTACAAAATAGAATAGTATTGAAATTAAATTAAGAATTCAAAGATTAGAATTAGCATTGAGAAGGCAGATTTGGTGCTATTATTTTATAGATTTTAAATTAGATATAAATTTTGAAATTTGTGTAACAAGCTTCATGAAACGGCTTAGTCTAGCATTTATTTCGCTAAAAGAAACAAAAGCAAATGCATTTTCAAGCAATAATGGTAATCAATAGCATTTAAATGCGAATACAGCAAACACAAAATTTTGTTCCATTTTTTAAAGAAATAAGAAGAAATTTTATATTAAAATAGTTTTGTCTTATTTATCTTTAGAACCAAATCATGCAAGGTTCAGGTCATTACATTATCTCATGGTATGATCATCGAATTTCAAAATCTAATAAAATTTAAATCTATTCCTTCATATCTTCCCTTGTGAGATTGAAATCATGGTAATAGCATGAATTATCACAGAAGACTTGATCAAGCATGGGTTATGGACCCGAAATATTTCAGCACATTAAAATGCTAATTTAAATTTAATTACAGTTATTTCAGATTGGCAAGACATAGTTTTCAAGACTTGCTTAGTCACTAAGGTATCAATTTTCAGTTTTATTTTTGTATTTCACAATTTACAAGTTACTCAATCGACGACTAATGGTCAAGTTCATGTGCAAACTATTTTCTAAGTGAATCTGAACTGATCTATGACTTAAAGCTTTCAAATATACACTGAGAAATGAACCATGTTCTAATTAATTTAAAACTGTCGTCTCCTTGACGAGTCTCCTCATTGACTAATCAAGTCCTTTCTTTGTGAAGATTATGTCTCGCCAATATGAAATTACTGTATTGTGAAACCTTAGCTCATTGCGTATATTAATTAAGGTGCATTTTCCAGCTCATCTGTTATCTTTCTAATTTATAATGAAATTAAACGTACAATTTGCTTCGTCTATATGATCATAGAAACCACAATTTGGTGCCCCATTACACTTCATTTCATTTGAAATACAATAGCCGCTTTTAGGACATTGAAGGGCATCACAGTTGGCTCCATCTTCCTTAACTTCAGACCAAAGAGCCTCAAATCCACGAGCTCCTACAGCAGTGTCAGTGATCATGAACCTAAAACAAGTAAGTGAAGAACGAAGTTGAGATTAATATTGATTCGAAGTCGAGGGGCTAAATATTGATGAATGGTAACTTACGATATTTTGAGCATATTTGTAGTTGAAAGCATCTCTTGAGTGTCATTTTCAAGACCAACTCCACACAACTCAATTGGCGGTTTACTTAAATCAGACCAGACTCTGAGCACAGCTGTTGGACAACCTCGTTCTAAAGGATTGGATGAACAAAAATGCAAACGATTTTATTGTTGTAGAAAAAAATTAAGAGGAGAAACAAACCTCTCATGGAGCCTTCTATGATAAAACTTAAAAAAGTTAAAAGAATTCTGTGGTGTGGCTTAACATTAATGTACCAGTTGCATGTTAATTTTTGTGGTCGGTATTTTTCAGGATAGCCTGGGCTACGCAAGTAGCCATATAGTAATCCAGTAACGTTTCCTCCACAATCTGTTACAAAAAAAAAGGATTTAGTGGATTTAGTATTTTAACTGCTCATTAGCTGTAATTGTAGCTTCTTAACTCACCTGATTGAATACTTGTTCTAGATATAAAATGGTAATTGGCTAAGAAACCGCTTGATGTATCGGCCCCGTCAGTTTTCATTACAATCTTAAGTTGGTTGATACCAATGGGAGTAACATAAGGTCCAGGAGCTGAATATACACAATAACGGCCTATTTTTTGTTCCCGTCCACTTGGATGAATTTCATACATTTCAATCCAATCTTCTTGACAAAATTCATCATAACCAAGAACAAGTTCACTATCCTTTTTGAGATTAAATTCAACAAATGTAATTTCTATCTGTTCACCTGGTAATCCAATAAACCAATATTCACAATGAGTAATTGGTGGATAACTATTAGGGTGCCTAGGAGAGTTGAAGACTCCTTTTTTAGCCGATTCACTTAAATATTTGAATTTGCATCTGGGTGGTTCAGGAGTTCCTGGAATCCGATAGTCTGGAAGAAAGGTGTAACGTCCTTTGAAACCCTGGCCTTGAGTCAGACCGGAGCTGAAGACAACGATTAAAGTTGGGCCATCTGAGACAACTGGTGGTGGTAATTTTTCTGTGCCACAAAATACATAATCAGGATCTTCCATAGACTCAGATGAAGTGTAAACTCTTACAGAGGCATCGCCACATCTATTCAAACCAAAAATAAACAAATTTAATAAATTATTTGATAAGAATGTTTCTTATTCATTGATTCACTTTTTAAATCGATTGAAATAAATTTATAGCTTACTCGTACGAAACTTCCGAGTCATCTCTGTTGGTTGAATCGATGTTTGGGTTTGAATTGGATATTGGAACAATACTATTAACCTTAAGCTTGTCTTTAATAGGTATTTCAAATTTTTCAAACTCTAGTTGAATTTTCTCCAAATGTTGTTCATCTTGGATACCATAGATGTAATACTTGCAAATAATATTTGAATGATACAGAAAAGGATAATTGGGTGAATAAATTGTTCCATTATTTTCCTTTCGGCTTAATATTTTCTGATCACATTCAGTTCCCCGAATATGTTCCCCGTCATTTTTTCCAATAAAACCTACACGGAAGAGATAGAAATAAGCACATTAGCAGACTATTCAAATTTCAAAAAATTGGTTAATTTTAGCGTTTTAAAGATTATGCTTATTTCACAAACCTAAATTAACAAAACGCTCTGAAAATTCGAACCAACCAATAAAACCTCGATTCTCATGTGATGCACTTCTTGGTAGCGTTGTTAAGGTTACCAACATTTTTTCTCCTGATGAATAGAGAACTAGGTTGCGTTTCTGTCCACAATAAGTTCCAATAAGAGGATCTTCTTTTGTACTTCCATCATAAACACGAATTTGATCGAATGGACAACTGTAATAATTAATGTTTAAATATTAATAATGATGCTTGATTTGCTTTTCATCTATTGGTTGGTAAATACTTACTGAGCTCCACCATAAAGCAAATCGAAATCCATAAACTCTACTCGTACTCTTTGACCTTTGCCACCAAAAAATTGATATTGACATTGAAGATTTTTAGGATAAACTCCGGGGTAAGTTGGCGATAAAAATTGTCCATCTCGTTTCTTGTCACTAAAAATTGTAAAACTACAAATTTCTCTAGGAGTTGGAGTTCCGGCGATAAAAGGAGCTGAAAATATAAAAAAATGATCAACATATTAGAAAATTGTAGCAATAAGAGGAAAAAGGACAAATAAGGAAGATCGGAAGTTAAATTGATTGATGATTTTCAGAGATGAAATGGCAAATTGAAAATGCATTCCCCTTTAAATATTTACAAAATTTTTGTGCAAGAAGATAAATCCTTAATATGATAAATGCCCATGTTAAGACGTGAATATAATCTAAACATTCCTGGATGTAGTTATGAAATTTTCAATAAAATGTTGAGAAGCAAAATTCTTACTAGGCACTCTTAACCACTTTCATAAAACTTCAGGTGCAGAATTGAAAAGAGCAAAGTACAACTGAGCTTTAATTCATTGATGGCAATGCAAAAATGAACATTATGTATTGAGTGGTTGCTCAGTCAATTGCTTCGAAAGGTAATGAAAAGAAAAAATTGCAGTTTCAACTGGAACATTTAATAATAAACGATTTTCATGTTCTTTTTTTGAAAGGAGCAGGGAGGAAAAATTGTAAGAATAACAATCATTTAGCTGAGAGAATGAAAAAGATAGAGAAAGCAGAAAGCCTCTTAAACTTGATAGTGATTTGAAACGAATTGTTGAATGACTGATGAGAGAAAGTGTGTTAAATAACAAACTTGACAAAGCTTGACAGTCATCTTATTGAAACTCTTAAGGGATATTTATTCAGAGAAGCTAACACATATTTCCCTTCATTTCTCCCTCACAAATTCCATTCATTTCTATCATCTTCTTTCACTATTTTTTTTATCTCCTTACACTTTCTTCAACTGTTTCACTTCTCTTGACATCTAGGAATCTGATTCACATTTACCTGGAAAAAGCTCTTCACTCATGTCAAGCACTTTTTGGGCTCTATAAAGAAACAATATAAAGACACCAGAAAATAAGATTTGAGAGGGAAGAAGAAATCTACAGAAACAGAGACAGAAGAGAACGGGAAGCCAGGATAAGGTGGAATGGAGAAAAAATGAATGAAGAGGAGTTGAAAAAAGAAAAGCAAGGGAAGGAAATCGATTGTTGAAACTTACTTGCATCGATGAACTCATAAGTTCCATTGAAGATATTTTCATTTAACAAAGGTTTGTCAGTGTGAAAGCTCAGTACTAAGGTTTGAAAAAGAGATACTCGATCTCGAGGAATCGAACGACCACAGTATCTGCCACTAAAAGGTGTTACAATTAAGTCCTGGTTAGGATCTTCAGATTCCGTATAAATATCCAAATATTCATGATTGCAGCTGTGAAAGAAACAGATTTAAAAAGATTAATAAATGAAAATACAAAGGATTGCAAATAGAGGAGAAAGAACTGTTTGTTTACCAATGAATCATTGGCTCTGATGAAATGCTTACAAATTGGTATCGGATAAAAGATTTTATTTCTACTGATATTGATACCAGTAGCAGTTCATTCTTTAAAGATTGCACCAAATTTGATAAAAATTAAGTTAATTTACATATGGTTTACCACATAAATGACACTAATGCTCTATTTAATTGATTGATTAAGAGCTAAAGCTGTAGTTCTTGTTATAAACATTTTTGGATCACACTTAATGGTAACACTGAAAAACTTGAGATTCCGATTAGAGGTAAGCCATTTTTTACATTGAAAATTAGGTATTGTAGAAGTTGATAATAAAAAAACAAAATATACAGTTAATTTGCATAAATTAATAAAAGGTTTAAGCTCATTACTGAATTAAGAATAGAGGAAAATTTTAACGGTTTTTTTTTGTAAATTTTAAAAAATTTGATTAAGCGCATTTATAAACTTACTCGGGTGGAGAACCGCGAAGATCAAAATGATTAAATTTTATATGAATTCGTTCATTTTCTGATGCAATAAATGTGTATGTACAGGAACGGGTCTGTAATTAAATGAAAAATTGTTCATTAATATTATTTTAGTTGAATTGGTTAATTTGTTGATAAAATAAGCAAATTATTTGGTTAGATCAAGATTGAACTTGTCAATCTGTTGCAGGCTTAACAGCTTGTTACATTCATGGCGTGTTGCCATCAAAAGTGTAATCAATCCATTATCTACTGATTTCATTGTCTATTGGCTTAATTCACAAGTTTAACCTTGATCTTTAGTTTTCATGTAAAATCAAACAAATAGTGAAATTGTAAACTCTTAATTACATGATTCTGGCTGTTTTCAATGATTGGTGATGTAAAGGTTCCATTTTTAGGCGCATCAGGATTGCTTATAACCATTTGGTCACATCCTGCTGAATAGAAACACAGGATAATTTAATAATTTGAGTTAATCAATTTTTCTTTTCTTTTTCAGGGTGTAAAGGAACAGATAAAGGACCTATTGAACCATAAACAATAAGGTCAATAAAGTCAATCATGGAGGTTTACCAAGAATTAAGTGATCCACAACATGCAAAGGTCTCATCAGCTCTGCCAATCCCTCTATAGATAATACACAATGTATAACCAATATCTCTCGGCCTACACTACCTATCAATCAAAATGTGGAGGTGTTCAAGTGTCCTTTATTACCATCATTCAAATAATTAACCTCTCAGTTAAAGTATGTATTAAATATTCAATTCCTCTTTACCAAATTTACCAATTGATCTTCTTTCTTCTCTCTGACCCTTTCATCTATACAGAAAATACCTTGGTTTTACATGTTATTAATGAAAGTTGGAGATTGACAAGTGAAATCAATTAGCAATGAGATGAACACAATTAAAGGGAAAATAATGATGCTCCATTTTTACATAATGTATAACAAAAGACATTTTCCCTGTGGAAATCAACGTTTTTACATCTGATAAAACATTTACCAACATGAAGAAGCGAAAAATTTCACCCTATTTTCTAACCTTCTTCTCCTGGATTTTCATCTCTGGTTTCTCTTTCCAATTCAACTAAATTGTTTCTCATCATCGTCATCTTCATCACCCTGATCATCCCCACAATAATCATCATTCCTTCCTCATCATCTTCATCTATTTCAGTTATTTATGCATATATGTACAGCTCTTTGTTATGATAAATTGAAAGCTGCGCGCAATCAGTTGTGCCAATCGATAAAGCCTTTGAGGTTCCCCAAAAGTGCTTATAATAGTGTGTAACCTTAATTAGGCTTTAAATGATCCTCACAAATTCCTCTCAATTATAATCTATGTAACTATTTTACATTCTCACCACTAATCATTGCAATAGATTTACCTTAATCTTCCACCAAATCCAACTCAATGTGATTCACAAGATTTAGCAAAAACAAAATAACTGTCACCATAAATGAAGTATTAGATTTTTAATCTCGACATGCTGTGAAAAAAAGGATTCAACGTTCGTCTTGTAGTCAGATTATTCATTTGGTAAATACTGTACACTATTCAAAGTGAATGTGACTCTACTGGAAATGTAATTTTTGCTACTTAAACAATTTATCAGTTAGCCTCTGGTCATTAACGTATCAAATCTTTAGCTGTTATTCAATGTTGAATACATATCTTCATGTTACATGTATGCCAGTTATAATATGGATATCTTTCAACCATATTCACAATACCTTGATCTACCTTCAATATTGCTGTTTCTTATTGTCATTTGAATAAAGCTAAACTTACTTTTTCCTAAACATTCGCTTCTGTAAAGTCTATTTGAGGTTAACAGGGGAATTCATTTTTCATATTACAGATTTTCCTCTGAATAGGTAAAAAATGATGAATAACTTGTATATGCCAAAAGCCTTGGCGAACAATCATTTTCAATTTGTTTCTCAATATGTATTTTTTGTATCTGTTATTGTTATTTGTTATTCTCATGGATTCTTTTTTTTCTCAGGTAGAAATAGACAAAAAAAGAAGATAAAATAATGAACAAGATCTTCTTTAAACATGTTTACAGAAGTGAATGATGTTGACTTTGAGATGAGTTAATTTTGTTTATTCAAATTATTCAATGGGATCTTGTGACTTTCTTCAATGGATATATTGATTCAAAGAGTTAAACAGAGCTTGAAAATTGTATCATTACAATTTAAATATGATTTTAATTTCAACTATCAATACAAGAGTAAAAGGATTGTTCACAAGTGAAATTAATATTTGACAAAAGGGAAACCTGAGAGTAAAATTTTCCGAGTCAATTTCTTTGATCTTTTCAGTAAATAATTGAGATATTAAATGAACAATGAAATTACTATTTGAAACATGGATCAATAAAAAAGATGCTGAAAGCAAAATGTCTTAACAGATGAAGACTAAGGTGTTAAGATGATGAAGAGGGAAAAGATGAAGTGTAAGATCTGTATGAAATTGATAACAAATGGCCAATTGATGACAGATACAATTTGTATGAAAGCCAAGGTAGACTCGTCAGAATTAGAAGCTGATCATTAATCATTGTTTAACCAAATGGTTATGAGAAAAGTTATTACAAAATTTGTTTTCTTGAACCTGTTTGCACACACAGTAAAGTATACCTTAACGTTGTTACAATTAACTGTGTAACTTTTCATGATTACTTGAATATCACTTAAATGTTTGGCAACGGAAATGGTGAAAAACTTAACTGAACATTAACAAGGTTTTATAGTTAATCAATAACCTGAAAATGGCTATACTCAGTGATGTGATATTGTTGGAGTTCATTTGAAATTATAGTCATCTAAATAAACATCTTAATATGGTTATTATAATTTGAAATGGGAAAGGTTTAAAAAATTAATTTCAAAATGGATTACAATTGTTAGAGAAATTGAATTTAGCGGTAAAAATGAAACTAATCTTTTATCCCTTTCCTTGCGGCGCGCTTATCAACAGATTAAATCCTTTGTCTTTTTATTAACTGTTTGTGTTTTAATTTGTTTTGCTAATAATCGTTTGTTTAATGGCCTTATAAATGTGTGAACAAGTTAAAACTGTTTTTTTTGTGTTAATATCATGAAATAGTGAAGCTAGTTTTGTAACCTGAAATTAACCTGAAACCTTTACCTGATCGAAAACCCAAGAAAATGCTGTTTGCTTATTATGGCTTAGTAATTGAATCTCTCTTTTAGGATTGGTATCATCAATTTATAATTTGATTGGTTCATCTATTTTACATGGACTCATAATATCAGCGATTGGAAAAGTTGGCGAGTCTTATGGAGTGTTCAGCAGGTGATAAAAAACCTTCTATTATTAATATATTATAGTTTGTTTGAGAAAAAGCTATACACCTAATTTTCAAGCTTTCTCAAAGGTAGGCTGTTTTGTTTTTCATGGTATCTTAATTCAATTTTTTTACATTTTCAGAATATTTTTATCGATTGGCGACGAAAAATTACTGGTTTGCTCAGAGGGTATTGGAAGAAATTTTGTTTCATGTGATTTTGATTATATACCAATAATTTCTAAACAGTTCATTCCAATCTAAGTTTATTCAATTGATGAAAGTGTCCATGTGAACAATTTTTGGATGAAAAGAATCATTTAAACTGTACAGTATCACATCCATGCTTTAACTCAGGAAGATGACTGAAATATCAAGCTGTGGTCAAATTGAAGCAAGAACCTTTTCTAATGTGCTGTGAAATCTACTCTAGATTCTGAACCTTGATTGAGAAGTTTGGTCCATCAAAGAGATTGAAAAGATCCGAATTACGTAAAAGAATGCTTAGCTTCTTGAAAATACTCTATCAAAATTGAAAATCTGTCTTGAGTTTAAAATACTCTTCGCTGTGTGATGTTTATTGAATAATTTTATTAGAATATTTCCATGGAAAATCAATGATTATGAATGACTTGTAGGATTCAATGACGCAGTGATTAATTAAATCATAACTTGGTTTGATTTTGTTTTAGCCGAACTGATCAAGTGAATTACTTGGGCAAATAATGTGGTTACCCAATTAATTGACAAAAAAAAGGATGAAATCATTGATGGTTGAACAAGTTATTACATTATGTTTCATCACAATAATAATCTCTCCTTGCCTCTCTTATTGATAGTTATTGATTTACTTAAACCTTTCTCTATTTTTTTCTCCCTGTTTATTCCAGATGAAAAGATTTTGGATATCAATTGATGGTCAAGCAGAATAGTATCATTACCATCATTATGACCTGGCATTGAGTAAAAACCATTTTTCATTTTGACTTGAGTCCATCAGTCAGGCTTGAAAAAGTTAACAGTCTTATGTGCAAGGAGATTCATTAAGCCAATTTTCGTGAAACCTACGAATTGCTCCCGATTGCTGGAAAATAATTACTCGACTGAATAAGAGTTATTAAATTAACAAGTTAGGCAACTTCGATGAATTGGTGGTTACTGATTTCTTTTGGTATGAAACTGCGTGATGGTAATTTTCATGGCAATTAATATGATGATTAGTAAAAGATACTTGTCAAGGTCCTTACATGTACAGGTTCATTTGTCAATGAATATTCTTCATCTAATTTTCTAGTTTCATCTCAGTTAATTAGATTTCTGTAAAGGCTTTAGAAAAATAGAGAAAAGTTTACACAACATTTGAAGATGATCAGCTTTAATAGAGACTAATTTAACATTAATTGACCAACTTATATTTGATGAGCTGCTAATTGTCTTATAATGAATTTCCCGAATTACTAACTCAGCCTGGATTTAATGAAGCAACTTTTCTCTATTATCAAACAATCAAATGTAAGCCACCAATAAGTAAACTCATAAATTATGATCTTCCACTGATTGATATTTTTCTAACTTTTCACAGAAAATCGAATCAAAAGAATCAAAAATTGCCTATGATTGGAAGGATGGAAATAAATAATGCTAATAACAATCGATACTGACCAGGAATTTCTTATAACATCCAAAAAAGTATCTTCTCAAAATCAAGTGGAAGTCAAGTGAACTGAACAGGCAATTTGCTTCATCTCATGGAAAATTTTCAAAATATTTCAAATTTTTCATCACAATTTCAACCCAAAAGTCCAGCAATCTTGGATAGTTTCCTTCAAATGACCCAGATTCAGCAATTAATGTAAAGATTTTGCTGAAAAAGTTGCATTCATCAACAAATGTAATATATTTTTCATGGTTTCAAACACAACTTCATTTCAACTATAAATCATATCCACCACAAGCTACACTAAACAATTTAACATTGATAGTAACAAATCATTGTTAGAGATGAGACGAGTAATTAATGATCTTGAAATGAGAAAAGGTTTCATCTCTTAGCTTATCGTCATTATTTCTTCATTTGTACACATTTGCTCGTGTAAATTGAACCTCGATAGGATTGTTTTAACCCTCCAATGAAAATATTAATATCTTTTCGTAATGATGCTTCAGGTTTATTAGAAATGATTGTTCAGCTTAATAATATAATCATTGGAATAATTTGTAAATTATTAGCAAAAAATGTTAACCATCAATTGTTGAAAAATATTTGATAATATCATAATTTTAATGAGATTCAGTTTCACCTCCAACTTATTCAATTGAATCCATTTTTCCTGCTTTTTCATTTTGTTTCCATCTCTTATTGTAATATAAAATATACTTTTTCCCTTCCTATTAAATTGAACCCATCAAAAGGAAAGTGAAAAATGTTGAAAATGATAATAAAAGCATCCAAATCTTATAAATAATTCAGCAGAATGAGATTAAACTGTTGAAAAATGTCCCAATTAATTGGCTCATGTTTGTAAACTGAAAAGATTTACCTTTTATAACATTATCATCATTTTTAATATCACATTAATCCAGACAAATTCATCCATTAATTTTGTATGTACATTTGCAAGTACATTTAGCAATCTGTTTCCACTGGATTGTCACAATTTAAATTTGAAATTAACCTTTTTATTATTGTAATAAAGTACAATTTTGTTGACCAAAAAATCTGTTGAAACATGAAAGTATTCATCTGACAATTTCAATCGATATTTACTATTAATTGTTCAATTGATCAACCAACTGAGGATAATGAGTCTTAAATCAGTTGACCATTGAATTATAATGGTTACCATTAAATCAATAAACATTAATTTTCTGATAAATGTTTACCAATCTTGCAATGAGCAAATTAAAAGTGACATTCAATGAAACAATTGTTTCTATCATTGACTGATTTCAATTAACGTTAACTGATTGATTTGGCAAACTTTTCAATCAGTAAATTTGATTAAACTAATTGTAATCACTATTTGTTGTGCTCAACGTTTCATGATTATCTCAACATTCAACTGAATCTTGAAGTTAATCAAAGGTGAATACAAAAGCAGCTTCCTGAGCCAGGAAATGAATTGAATTGTAACTAGATTATAATCATGATTATTATTAATCAGGTAATCATTATACTGGAAGGAATAATGGAAAGAAGCAGAAAAAATCAATTTCAATTAATAACCAGATTTTGTCTAAAATTATTTTCAGTGTTTACTGGTTAAACTGGTTTCAATTTTCATCCTTTTTAATAGCAACCATTTTTTGTATCAAATTTTCATCAAATTAATCGGATTAATCATGGGATTTGGATTTAATTAATGTTGGTGAATCAGTGATTCAATATCAACTTGCCTTTGAAATTGTTTGCGAATGAACATTTGTCTGGTTTTATGATACAACTTGATGAGACTGATTGATTTGTGATTCAAACTGTTGATTTATTTTGGGTTTTTGGCGATTAAATGTAATGTAATGATTATTTGATTGAAGGTTTTGTTTGGATCTCGTAAAAACAAAATAGAATCACATTTTTGAAGATATTTTTATGTCAACATTTACAAAACTAATAAAAAATGGGTTTTCATTTGGTTTTTAGCCTTCATTTGAAGATCAAGAAACATACTGGGAAATGATTACAATTATAAATACAATTAATAGGATCAAAGTGAATCCAACAGCAACAAGAATTAAAAGCATTACAGGTTAAATTGTTGAAAAATTAGGTTCACAGCAAATAAACAATAAAAGATGAAACTAGCTGAATTAGCTTTTGATGGGAAGGTGAAAGTTGATTAAACAGTTGATTGACTATTTGAATATGAGCAGGGAAATGGCTGAATTTGATTTTGTACACATGAATGAATGGAAGAGTTAAGAGTTAAGATGATTGAAGATGAAAGGAATGAGTAAAGAGGATTTACTGGAATAGCAATAAACTGTTAAAGTAGCTTGATAAACGCATAAGAGATTCACAGGGAACACAAGTTGACAGTAAGAGAGACTGATAGACAAAGAGATAGCTAGAGAGATCGATTCAGAACGATGATGATGATGATGAAAAAGGAGGAGGATGAAGATACTCCTGAGCATCGATTGTAACCAAAAAGATGTTACAATTTGTGAATGGATGGAGGGTGATGAGGATGAAAAAGATGCTGGAATGATGAGTAAAATGTTAACTTGGATTATTGGATGGGATTGAGGAGGATGATGATGATTGGGGTGAGGAATGGTGGAGATGATGAAAGTGAGGAATGATGAGAATGAGGAGTGAAAAAAAGAATCGATTTGTAAAAGGTAAAAGAATGGAGATGAACAAAAGTGAATCTGGAAAAAAAGTGAAATGATAAAAGTTAATACGATTCATTGATTTTGACACATTTTATTGTCTCTGTACATTTGATGGTTACTATTGACTATACTTTTCAAATGTTGAAAAAACTGCAATTTGATTTGGAAAGCTTTTTGTTTTACCTTTTTTAATTAAAGCTTCAAGGCTTGGCTTGATGTAGAGTCAGTGAAATTTTAAGATATTCAATGAATTTGGATATATTTTCATTTAATTTACATGGAATTTTTGGAGCTGAGATTGGATAATTTGTTTTAGCTTATAATAAGTGCTCAATTAGGATCATAAGTAATGGTTATATTGAGTTAAGTTTAAACTTGAAAGGTTGAGATGTTTCAATGGTTCTACTTTTAGATGTAACTTTAATTGATTAATGATATCTTCAGTCAATCATTTGCTAGACAAGCCTCAGAGAGTAAAAATCATGCTCATTTCACCGTGAATCACATGTTTATTGGTGAGTCTCCATTGGAATTGAATGTTGAATAAAATGATTGTAAACAAGAGGAAAAAAGGGAGTCTTAATGAATGCTGGGAAGACATTTGAAATTGTAATGTTTTCAGATAAAGTATCATGTTAACAGTAGATTTACTGATTAATTAAATGACTTTATTTAATGTGGGAAGGGTGAAGGGAAAGGAAGAAGATTAAGTGTAAAGATGGAGAGAGGATAAAATGTTACTGTTATTGATGTTACCAGGGAGTGGGAATGGTTAAAATGTTAATGTTTCAGGTTGGAAATTTGAAGTCGTAATTTTGACTTACCTGTAAGATCTGGTCCTTTTTTGATTAGTTCAGACACAATTTGGCTAGTTTGAGAATAAAATATATAACACAATAATAGTAATTTTATCAAAATTGGCTGGAAGTTAATTGTTGATCGTCTTCGGACAACTTGTTTTACAATCATTATAAGCAGGCAACAACTCTGACCATCATTGTTCAAAATAGAAACCTCTAAATTAAAAACTCTAAGCAGCACACTAATTTAACAAGTTGATTCGGTAGCAGGAATCAAAAGGCAGGATTAATTGCATGGACATTTAGTTACAATTTAGCAGATTAGTTGGTTTGTTTATCAACGCATCTTTTATTTCCCTGTTTCTGTGAAGTTATCATTTTTCAACCAAACACTCGATTCCCTTTTACAGCTACCATCTATCAACAGTAATATTAACTAATTTACTCGATATTTTCCAGCGCCTTGAAAACACTCATCGAAAACTTCCAACAGAAAGGCCTGACACTGTATAATAAAGAGCGAAACTTAAATTTTAAGGTCGAATTTCAATTTGTGTTTGCCAAGGGATAGTAGTTCTAACTAGCCTTACTGACTCAATTTATGAATATTTCATAGTTATTAAGAATCAAGTTAATATTTCTGTACATGACGATAATCATGTATAACCTTAAAAAATTTTATATTCAGTTATGATACTGAAATAACCAGTATTTATCGAAGGATGAAATGGTTTTAACCTGAAAACGAAGCACTTTCTACAGATTCATAATGAAAATTCACTAATCTCATTCAGAATGATATTTTAATTACAATAATGGTTGATGATAAAATTCCATAGCTCGCCATATTCCTCCAACCAGATATAAGAGGTTCGTTTCTGTGTATTTCTGAGGTGTTCAAACACACGGATTACAGTTGGAAGCGGTGAATGATAAGTGAAAGCAACATCAATAAAAAATTAGATCGATGTTTTAAACTTTAGCCTGTGACCGTTTCAATAAATCCCACACTTTCATTATTAAGCCAAAAATCGTCAGATATGCATCTTTATAAGACAGTTTCAACTCTGAATTGGATCATGATTAAGATTATCTAAATGCTATTAAGTTTTCTTGATCTTTGATTGAATTTTCCTTATAATAAATTACTCGATGTCCATTGTGAAGGAAAAGGATTTCTTGGGCCATTCCATTCTTCTTATTCAAACGGTTTTCCCTTTTAGGATCGGGACAGGACGTTTGCTAAAGATATTAATTGTTCTTAGCTTATTATCAGTTTGACGCGATATAATTATTCCTAAATCCAGTTGATAAATCCCTTGATTGTCAATAACTAAACAATTTATTCCCAGTGATGCTTGGATCTTTATACATTATTGTTTATTTAGATATTATTATTTAATTTTATTACACTTGTTACTTTTGTTTACAAGCATAATATGGTTAGCACACAGTTTATTTTATTTGATTGGGATTTTGAACAGAGAAAAAGTAAAATTAATGAAAATAAATGAACACAAAAGTGTAGTTTCTGCACAAAAATGAGCCACAAAAAAGTTAATTACAAGCTGATTAAATGTTCCATTTAACACATTGACATCCTTATTAGAAGGCTTTTCAAAATGCATTCCCATCTATACACATAAATTATGTATTATTTTAATAAAACCAACAACAATAATTTTGTGATTGTAAAAATGTTTGTCAAAAGTAATCAATTCAAAAGGTCTCTTTGTAAGTATTATTATTATTATTTGATTTGGTCTTGTTAAACGAGAAGGAAAACAATTATTTGTTCTAGAAAATTGTGATTCACATTCTTGTATGTTTTTAGGATTATTTATCAGATAACCATCATGCTCATCTGATGATCCTCTGAATCGATTATTGGTTATTGTTATCATACAAGTTATCGTCATGATAATCATGAAAATTAATAGAAAAGCCAAAATTAAAATGAAACAACAGAAAAAAGGAACCAAAATAAGGTTTTGTTTTCCCAATGATATGGAGCCAATTTAGATGACTAATTAAATATAAAAATCTGCATATACTTTTAAATATATATTAGATGTAAGTATTTATATATTTAGGTGTATATTTGTGATTGAACAGATTCCTGATTTGCAACTGGCTGGGGCAATCAAATGAAAGGTGAACAATTAAGAAACTAATATTTATATTAATGGGAAATGACGAACAGAAAACGTCTTCACAATCAGCTTCTTCTCCCGGCTCCAGTTGGTTGATTCAGTTGATTGCTCAAAGTATCCATTATTTACGAAGCAAATCAAGAGCAGAAATAGTCAACAATTTGGTTTTGTAAATGGCAGTTTAATTGATTTCTTTATGTTTGCTTTTATTGTGTTGTATTTTTTGTTTAACAGGTAAGGCGATTATTATCTTTCTAGGTTGGTTTTTGCCCAATCTATTGATTTTGCTTTAGTTTGGTAATGTTTCAATGATTTGAGTTAACGGTGATGAGTATGATTAACATGGTGACAATAAAAACCGCCAAACCCGCTGGCTAATTTAACATCAAGTTTCTTTTTTTTCTTTAATCAATTGGAATTTTCTTGGTACTCGGAAGACCAGAGCCAATTCGCTCTATTTTGATGAAAGCGATGGAACCATGGATGAAATTAAATAATGATGCATTTGTATAATGGCGGTGATGATGATGATGTTAACTTTCATTGCAATTGTTTCCACAGGATAAAAAGTGTATAAGAGCATTTCAAGATTAATCAAATAAAGATTTGATTTTAAAGGAAAAATACCGAAAATGTTCAATGCACAAAATCATCTAGCTTTTTGAGTTTTACTTCTGATTGTATCCAAATCTGGCCAGCTTTCGTTGATTCTTGAGTGATTCCTGCACATCCAAACAGATTAATAGATTTGCTGACTAAACAAATTATAATTTTCATATATTTTATTCAGTCTTCACTGATATGTTTGTCATTTCATCAAGAAACAAGCAACGAGCAATTTAACACGGACAAGTTTTGGTTTGATTATTTGCTTGCAATCTTCACTTGGTTAGGTCTTTTCAAATGAGTTTTGTTAAGCTTGTTATTTTCACCTAAAATTGTTGACAGACACATTTAAGGATCTGTCATCTAAAAAGTATCAATCATAATCCAATGGATTCAGGTTCATTGGATTTTGGTCAATTAATCGAAGCAAAGGGCTAATTGTTTAAAGTTTGGTTAACTTTTGTTTTGCATTGGAATGTGCTCTGTTGATCAATGTGAATGATTAATTTTCTTGTGTGAATGAATGTGTATTGTGTATGTTTTGGGTGCCTTCCATGCATCAAGTTGATGATAGTGATGGTGTCAATCACGAAAAAATTAATGATGATAAACAGTTTAGTGATTCGCTTGGTGGTGACCAAAAGTTGCTTTTGAGATGAATAATGTAAAATGATGACTAGATGAGGTGAAGGTGAAGATGATTGAACAATGGTCACACAGTCAACCAGAAAGACAAGGATATAGATGAGGAGATCAAAAGGTTGACCAAAAGCCAAAATTGGCAGGCAAAATCAAGAATCAACCAGCCAATTGACAATCAACCATAAATCGTAAATTGAACTTGATTCTCCCCATAGTTGAAATTTTCGAGACCGCCAGGGTTTCTATAATTAGTTAACTCTAATTTCAATTTGTAGTTAAAAAAAACTAGAAAAAAAGCTAGCAGGACCAGCCTAAGACGAAAAAAAAAGCAGAACAAAATTAGCGTCGATATTCAATCAAGTAATAAAAAATCAATTCACATTCAAAATGGAAATATGAAGAGTGAAAGTTTGTCAGATTATTTATTCCCATCTCAATCAGACATCTTCATAGTTTCATCATTTTGATGTTGAATTTTCTCTGTTTAAATTGGACAAAAATTCACCTGTTGACCAGCTTTAGAAGGATCGCCACCATGTCCTTGACCTTCTCCTGGTGGTCCAGGCGGACGCCGTTGTTGAACAGCACTTTGAGTTGTCTTCAGAGCACTAAGGAAACGAATTGAGTGGAAAAATTAAAATGCTGATTGAAATAGTTGAACAATTTATAAATGATATAAAGTTATTACGTTTGTAAATCTTGAACTTGTTTGTTAAGAGCAAACTTTTCTTCCTCGGAAGCTTTCATAATTTGTAATAATCTTTCAAGTTCAGTTTGAGTTTGATTGGCTTCTTCTTTGGTCTTTTTCAGTTCATTTAATAATTTAGACTTTTCAGATTCAATGGCTTCCATTTTCTTTTTCATTTCAGCTAACATCTTGTCATTATTAGCTTGAGCAGCGTTAGCTTGTTGGCCTTGTTGCTGTTGTTGTTGAGCTGATTGTTTCATTGCGACTTCAAGCTGTTTCTCCATTTGATCGAGTTCAGCTTTTCTTTTAGACAGTTTTTGTTCCATCTCTTGTAAGCCTCGAGCTCGTTCATCCAACGATTTTTTCATTGCGGCCAGTTCGGTACTTTGTTGTTGTAATTGTTGCTGTTGCTGTTGTTGTTGGGCAGTTAATTGTTGCATTCCTTTTTGTTGTTGTTGCTTTGCCTGTTGTAAGCCTCTCTGTTTGAAAATAAATTAAACAAATATTATTTAATGATAAATTTGAGAAAAGTATTTAAGCGATTTTACCTCTTTGGCTTCCAACTCGTTGATTAATTTCTCGAGCTGATCTTGTAAGCGATCTCTTTCTTGCTTGAATGTCTTCATTTCTTCTTGCGCTCGGTCTAATTGTTTCCTTAATTGGGTAGCTTCTTGCATCCATTTCTGTGTTTCATTTCGTTGTCTCTCTAATTCACCTTTTAATTTATTCACTTCTTCCCCAATCTTCGGATCTGGTCCTTTGCTGTTGGCAGCAGCAACCGCTGCATTTGCAGTCTGTAATTGTTGATGCGATTGTTGAAGTTGACCAATCAATTTGGAATTTTCATTCTTCAATAGTCTCGACTGTTCAGATAATTTATTAATCTCCTGTTTTGATAGATCGACTTGTTTTTGGAAAGCTGTTATTGCTTCCAATGATTTTTCCAGTTTACTTCGCAATTCTTTATTCTCAGTCTCATATTTCCTGCATGAGGCTTCCATTTTTTTCATCTCTGCTTGTAAACCAGCAATTTGACTGTTATATCGATCAACCTCAGCCTTTGGTAAACCAGAAGGAGCACCTTTTTCCTTTTCTAATGACTCATAGGCATCAGCAAGCTCTTGTAATTCAATATGAAGTGAATCTCTTTCCTTCATTACAGCAGCTAATGAAGCTTCAGATTTCTCAAGTTGATCCTTTAATTTTTTAAATTCACTTTGCATTCGAACTTCTTGACCTTCTGATATCTTTTGAATGTATCCTTCAGCATCATCTAAATCTTGGCGAAGTCTTTCTACTTCCATCTTGAGACGATTATTCTCTGCTAGAGTTCTCTGTAAATCATCTTCTGATTTAGATAAAAGTTGTTTTAACCTGGAAACTTCGGCAGTTCCAACTTCAACTTGCTGTTGGTTTGCTTGTTGTTGATTTGTTTTTGTTTGCTGTTGGTTCGATGCTAAAGTTGACTTAGCTGTAGCTAAAGCATTTTGTAAAGATTTGACTTGTTCCGTTAAACTGTCTCTTTCCCGTTGTACCTTAGTTAATTCGGCTTGGTTACGTTCCATTTTATCACGAATCTTTTCGAATTCGATGATTGCTCTTTCAATTTCTTGTTTTTGTTTTGTTTCGGCAGCTTTGTATTTTTCAAGTCTAGAGCGCGCATTATCAAGCTCCTTTTGTAGCATTTCAATATCAATTTTATGCTTTTCTCTAAGCTCATTGAGCTGTTGCATTGTCTCACTTTTGGCTGTTGATCCGGCTGTTGACGAACTTGCTGCTTGAGCTGTAGTTCGTTCTCTTAATTGTTTCAAATCCAATTTTAGATTATCAATTTCTCTTAAACAACAATCACGTTCTTTTTGAACAGATTCAACTTCAGCTTGAGCCCGTTGAATATCAATCATCATTTTCTCCTTTTCATTATTGCTACGATCCAAATCTGCTTTACATTTTTCATATTTATCTCGGATTCGGTCAAGTTCAACACTAATACGATCAAACTCGTATTGAAACTTTTCATGAGCTGATTGGTATTTACTGGTCTGACTTTGATACCTTTCAAGATCAGCTGCAAGACGCTCTTTCTCTGCTAAAATGTTGTCCTTTTCAGCTTGAGCTTTCCTTAAATCGGCTTGTGCCCGCTCAATTTTTTCATAAGCCTTTTCTGTTTCAACTTGAAGACGAACTATTTCCTCTTGATGCTTTTCATGAGTGGTTTGAGTTTTACCAACTTGTGTTTGAATTCGGTTCATTTCCAGAGCCATCCTGTCAGCTTCGGTTACTGCTTTATCACGTTCCAAAGTCAATTTACGAACCTGTTCTTGAGATTTATCATATCTCTCTCTTAAAACTTCCAAGTCAGCGGTCAATTTTTCCACTTCAGTCTTTAACTTTTCTTCCATTTCTTTACTTCTCATGAGTTGACTATTAGTTCTTGCATATATTTCCTGGAGACCTTCAAATTCATTTTGAGCTTTCTTGTGTTCCTCTTTAACGGTACTTGCTGCTGCTTTTGCCTTGTCACATTCAATTGTTAATCGGCTAACTTCTGATTGTGATTGGTCCAAACGAGCTTGTAATTTGATAACTTCTCCTTGAGCTTTCTCAATTTTTTCCATCATCATTTCATGTTCAACTTTACCGATCTCTTTATCTTCTTGGGCCTTCTGTAGTTGAGTTGACAGTTTCTCCATCTTTTCACGAAGAAGAGTAACTTCAGTTTCAACTGTTTGATGCTCACGTTGATATCTTTCCACCTGGTGCTGAGCCTTTTCGAGTCTCTCCCGTGTTAATTCAACCTCACGTTGAGCTGATTCTTTTTCTTTCTGGTAGCGAGTTAATTGTGATTGAAGTGAATCAAATTTCTCTTTCAATATTTCCCACTCCTGGATCGCTTGTTCTTTTTCCTTCAAATATCGATTCATTTGACTTGTAGTACGATCATATTTTTCTTTCAATTTTTCGAGTTCAACCATAGATGTTTCTCTTTCCAATTGAAGTTTCTGTAATTTATTATCGACATCACCGTAATGTAACCTCAAGGATTCAACTTCACTTTGATATCTATCACGATCACTGGTTAATCGACGAAGTTCATTATTAACCTTGTCATACTTTTCTTGCAACCGATCATATTCAGCTTGACTTTTATCCAATGAAGCTTGTGCTTTCTCATATTGTAATTGAGTCTTTCCTAAAGTTGATTGAATCCTCTCCATGTCACTTCTTACTTTATCAGCCTCCGAATGAGCATTATCTCGTTCAATTTGACATCGAGCAATAAGTGACTGTATCTTTTCATGTTCTTCTTGTATAGATTCTCTTTCTGATTGAGCGTTTTCCAATTTAGCTTTCAATCTGTATATTTCTCCTTGAGATTTTTCCAATTTTTCTTGCAACTGATCCATATCAGCTCGAGATCGATCTTGTTCAGCTTGATTCATTCGAAGCTCGGCTTGAGCTCTTCTTAAATCACTTTTAGTTTTTTCCAATTGCTCAGTTAATTTTTCAATCTCCAGTTCACTAGCTTTGCTCATCCTAAGGGATGTTGTGTCTCGATCTCGATCTCTGTCCCAGTCTCGGTCTCTATCACGATCTCTGTCTCGGTCCCGATCTCTATCACGTTCGCGATCACGATCTCGATCTCGGTCTCTATCTCGTTCTCTTTCACGGTCCCGGTCTCGGTAAGGGCTAAAAATGAGAATTGAAAATTATATGAAAAGTTGAATGGAAAATTATAAATTGTAAAAGGTTAATACCTTGAGTATATTGATGAAGAGGTTCGATCTACATCGCGACCAAGTTTTTCAGTTTCTGAACGGAGTCTTTCATTTTCCAAGATGAGTCGAGCATTTTCAGTCCTTGCTCTCTCCCAGTCGCTTGTTTGCCGATACATTTCAGTTTGTAATTTGTCAAGTTCAGCTCTTGCTTTTCCTAGTTCCGACTGTGAAGTCTCCAACTTAATTTCAATTCTATCCTTTTCGGCAGCAGCTTTTTCCAGTCTCACCTTAACAGAGTTCGTGCAATAAAAGATATAAAACATAACAAAGAAAGTTAATCTCTTGTAAATAAAGTATGTTTACCCTTTATAAACCATTAAAGACAGATATTTTTAGCAAATAGATTTACCTGCAGTTTATCCATTTCTGCTTCAATAGCATGCAATTTCATTTTATGTTCAGCAATCTCTCTCTCATGCAATTCCCTTTCCTCGTTCCTTTCCGATTCAGCTCTATCTCGTTGTTCCTTCAATTGTGTTATCTGTTTATCTTTGTCACTAATTGCTTCCTCCAGGCTTGTCAAAGTACCTTCAGACGTTGAATGGTGAGCTTGCATTGATGAAAGACGATTACGAGCAATATCAAGTTGATTATCCTTTTCTTTCAACAGATCTTCCAAATTTTCAATCTGTAAGCAAACAAAGTAGTCAAATTAGTTTAATTAATACACAAAGAAGGATCAATCAATAAACGAAAAAAAACCATTTTCTCTATCAATATAAACTTGAATACAATTTTGAAAACATGAAAATGGAATTGTCAAGTTAAAAAATAGTCTTTATTGATTGAGCAAAAAGTTGGGTTATAATTACCTTTCGTAATAATACATTGATTTTACGATCTTTTATATCAAGGTGATCACGAAGCTCTTGAAGTTCTTGATTCAATTTATTACGATCCTGACTAGTTGCCATTGCATGTTGAGTTTTCTTTTCAATTAATTTGTTCTTTTCTTCCAATCTCATTCTTAATTCTTCAACCTGCAGTAAAAATAATGAATAAAGGTTACAATTTGATTTCAACAAGACGAGTCCAGAAAAAAGGCGACAAAAACGGCAAACTATTAATAGATGTTAATCTACTGCATACCGTTAGATGGACACATAAAACCAATTTGGATTGGGTAAAAATGAATAAACAAAGCTAATTGATTAACAAATGTATTAATTAACTTACATCAGATTGAAGCATATTATAATGTTCCTCTTTGGCACATAATGATTCCTTGAGAACAGCAATGTGTCGTTGATAATCTTGATGTTGCTCTTCAAGAGTCTTCATCTTTGCCCCCATCGCCAAGATTTCTTGATCTTTCTTATTCAATTCCATACGCATTTCCTCAATCTATTTCAATTGGAACATGTAAATTGTACAATTTGAATTAATTAAGATATAAAAAAAAGGTAATAAGAAAATAATGACAAAATGAATACAACAAACAATGAAAACTGTTGCCCTTTCAACTCACTATTGATGAAAGCTTTTTCAAGCTTTACACCAAAATCCTAAACCCTTTTATTATTGAGACAAAAGTAATAAATGTTTATAAATAGATGTTATATGATATGTTAATAAACTCTTGCCTATTCATTTTATTACAACCAAACAGTGAACTTCATCTGTATTATTACATATCTAAATTTGGGTCATAACCTGGTAAATTGGTTTTTAACCAACAGCAAAACCAGAAGTCATTACCGTGATTAACTTACAATGGACTGTAACTCGTGGTTGAATCAACCAACAATTTACTATCTATGGATACAATAATGAGTTGCAAGCTATAATATTATGGTTAAAACTTGCATATGAATGGCAACAAAATGAACGTGAGAATAACATTTACAAATGAAATTGTGAATAACATGGAGAAGGGAAAAAAAGAAGTAAAAATATAAATCAGTTTGGATGAAGGGAGTGAAAATGTTCATGTTCAGATAACTTGAAAATACACAGCAAAAGGAAAAGTAAATTACATCCAATTTTAATACATAAATAACCATTTATTGTTAACCCATTTGTTATCAAATTTTGAGCTTATTTCATGTTCATTTTTTGGTGTAAAAAGAACCAAAATGTTTTAATTACATGATCAAGAACTAAACATTTCAATTGAACACTAAAGATGAGATTATCAAGTTGTTTAGTTTATTGAGCAAAGTTGAATATAAAGCATTTCATCTCAAATATTGTACTTGAATTAATGAGGTAAACTTGATTAATGATTACTATTAACATGGTTGTCATAAGATGATCGTTTCTTCAAGAAGTGTCCTTATTTTGCTGTGTTTTCATCATGAAAAAGATCAATACATTTTGTGTCTTGTTTTATTCACTGTTGGAGTTAAATTGGCCAATAAATTATCACTCATTATATTAACAATATAATCGTCTATTTACACGAATAACATTGATAAATTATTTGGTTTCATTATTTTAACTCAACATTAATCCTTGTCAAGTATTTTGATCATGTTTTTACCGTTGTTTCTGTTTGTTTGTTTCATCTTCAAATCCCTTTTCAAAGTAACATTTTACAATAATAATATCAGTTGTAAAATGAGAATAACAATAATAATGTTTAGCTGAGAAGAAAATTATTATCTAATCTTACCTTGAGAATTTCCTTCTCCTTCGATTCCAACATTGTTTCCAAATGTCTCATTCGAGTTTCTAATTCAATATTTCGTGTTTTCAACCTTTCCATTTCAATTCTTTCTTCTTCGTACATTTTACCAGTTAATCCTTTACTTGACATTGCTTCCATTAGCTTTTTAATGCTCTCATCGCGAGCAGAAAGAGTTTGCTTTTGAGTTTCAATTCGCAATTCAAGTTCCTAAGTGATGAACAATAAAAACCATAATTACAGGTTAAGACAAACGTTTAACAAATATTTAACTTGAACTTCATTTGATCTTAAACGACCAAAGATTTGTGTTTAAAAATTTCGATTCAATTGATTGATTCCAAAGTGTTATTCAATGTCAATATAATTTTGGTCAATCAGAGCAATTTGAAGTTTGAAAATTTCATTTCAGAATCAAATTGAGTCGAAATTTAAAGTACAAAAGATTGACCTTTAAGGCTTGTTTTCAAACACGAATACAATATTTGAAGAAATGGTGAAAATTGAATTTACCTTGATTGTTTCCCTGAGAAGATAAATTTCTTTAGACATGTGTTCCTTTTCGTTGTAAAGAGCTTCCATGTGTTGTTGAACTTCTTGATCAGGATTCCTCATGTGAGTCAATCTCAATTCCTCTTCCAATTGGCGTATTAAAGCAGTTTGCTTCTGTTTCAGAATAAAATCCATGAAAATAATGTTAATTTATTGATGAACGACAAAATTAAAGGGAAACTTGTGAAAACAATATTTTGTATTGATTCATTGGATGTAACTTTTCCAGTTTCATGATTGATACAAAAGTGTCAATTTATTTGTCAAAAAAGTGTACCAATTGGCAATTAATTTTGGCCAGTTTTATCAAATGATTTCATGTTGACCAATGAGAAAATATAACAAAAATCATTTGTAATCAATAGTGAACGTTATAATTGATGTTGATGATAATGTTAATAGCAATATTTTATATCATTATCATTTTGGATAATTGAATGAGGAAGAAAAAAAAACAAAGTAAAATGAGATGAAACTTGAAGGGTCAGTTAATGGTCTCTAGTATTGGTAACAGTTTAAGGACAATTGCCAGGACCATAAATATCACCAGTTATCAGGTTTCATTATCGTAGTGATTAGCATTGAATACAGGGAAACCCCACAGATTGATATTCATTTTTGCACTACAAGTTTCAAAAGTTTATCGAACCGTAAATTATTTTGATGAAAATATTGATATTTTTCATGCTTTTTGCGCTTTCATGAGGAAAAAGTTGAAACATTTTCATCTATTGTTTATTAACTTGTCATTGAGATGTTGATTGTGATTGAATATGACATGATATGAACAGGAGATTTAATTAAAATTAATCTGTTCAAATGAGTTTATTTGCTTTTCGATTAAATTTTATTCGATTGTTGTAAAAGTTGCTCCAATTTCAAATGTTGTCTTAATAAAGAGGTTCATCGATAGCTTTTCAAATTGACTCAGTGACTTCTTGTGACAAGAAAAGCTCAACATTTTGAAATCATTACGATCAACTTGAAGAAAAGATAAATAAATATTTAGAATTGATATTATGATTCAACTGAAATAATATTATAATATTTCATGTATTATTATCATTTGATCGGATAAACCAAAAAGTTAGTTTATGTGAAGTGGAAATAGGAAAATACATTAACATAAATCCATAAATAAGTTGAAATTGTCTTACATTTATTCACTTTTTTCCATCAAATTATAATATTGATGTGAAGAAAATCAAAAACCGTATCAAAATTGAAAAACGACGTAAAAGTTACCATAAAAACTAATTAAAACTCAGATATTTTTGGACAGTTTGGAGTTTTTAGGAAAAAACTCCAAAAAAACTCCCAGATTTTGTGAAATATTTTCAACCTTTTTCTTTAAGAACTACAAGAGATAAGTTAAAATTGATTGTAATATCAATAATAGTCAACTGTTTAATGAATTGCAATTCAAAGTACAAATTGTTACACTCAAATGTCATTTAAGCAAAAAGCTAAAATTTTCTTGTAAATTTTGGATGAGATTAAACTGCCTTTCGATCAACAAAGTAACTGTCGAGTGAAGCTTTAGATTAAAATTGGAGAAGCGAAAATTTCGACCTTGATCGTCCAATGCGCAGAATTCAGATGTTTCATTTTCTTTGATAAACATTCTGAATTCTGAATTTCCTTTTGAATTGGGTTCTTTGTAAATGCATAGCTTTCCAGACTTGAGACTGTCGTCAATTTGCAGTCTGAAAGCTATCACATTTACGTTTCTAATTGAGTTTGGTTTTTGCATCAATTGAGATTGATCATTATTCTGATTAATTTTTTCATGCTGATGGTGCTTATTAATATATGAGAATAGAGAAGGAGTGAAAAGGATAAATAAATGTGACCTTAAAAGATGCCAATTTTACATTTCTCTTCATAGTCAATTCCATTCGCTTGCCAATGTTGATAGTAATTTTATCTTCATCAACTTTTCTCATGGTTTACTCAGTTTTTCAAGGAATCTGGGCTCAGACTATTATCAAGCAAAAGCATTGAGAAATGAAGGGAAAAGTAGGTCACTGTGATTCCAGGCAACTCCATGGAATGGAGTAAATATTAGAAAAGGTTAGTTCCTTAATAAAAGGCAAAGCTCTTGATTTTTTTCTTCATCTCGCTGTTCGTTCCAGAACAAGATAATCACAATTGGATTGTAACAGTTAATAGTTAACACTGCCATTGATATATTGATTGACCAATTGTTAGATTAACCTTTTACTAACTTCAAGAGATTGAAACAAATGGACGTTAACTTGACAGTCAAATAACCCTTAAATGCAGGGACTTTGCAAGTTAAGTTGAAAAATAAACTTGAATTTGCAGACCAACAATGAAATTGCAAATGATTAGATGTTTGATTGATCATCATTGACTGTCGACTTTTAGTTATGCAAAAATGCATGTTAACAGACGAATGTCTAGCAATTTGGTAGACAAATAATTCCATGTAATTAGATTAACTTGTGATAAGCTGAAATAATTCTGAATTGATAATGAATTTACTGTTAATGAAAGCTGCTTTTTCTGGTCTCTTTTTGCTCTCCTTTTCTACTTGAATTTTGTCTTCTTTCTGGTTAACAAGCAAATCAACAACATTGGAAATATTGATGGTAAAGATGAATAAAAGAATGAAGAGAGAGAGAGAATGATAATAATGACGATGATGATGAAAAGGAGGAAGAAGACAGAAAAAGAGTGAAAGAAAGAGTAAATTTGGATCGATATTTTCCAGGAAAAGAATCGATGTCAAGCTTATTGCGTATGCAATCGAGGAATACAAGTGACCCAGAAGAGGCAAAAAAGGAGCAAACATGGATGAACACACAACATGAATCTAAACTGAGGATGAAAAATATCAACTCAACTCGTTGCATAAAATGGCGGGAAATTATTTCCATTAGATAGTTTCAGCCTTTGGTATTGTATTACAGATCAATCATTGGATTCCAGTTTTCCTTCAAATTATAAGATTAAAAGCTTTTCCTTGACAGAAACAAAAGTAATGTCTTTAAATTTTAAGTCAATCCCAGATTCACTCCCAGAAAGTATTATTACTAAAGGTCTGATTGGCATCATTGGCTGTTCATCCAGACTGATAATAACACTGATTTTGAACATTCAATTGCATTCAAATGTCAATTTGCTAAATTAACCTCAGTTTCATCAAGATCACAAACTCAACAATACTTCAATGTTTAACTGATCCATTATGCATAGTTATGAAGATTAACAAAACCGATAATTTGTTTCTTATGTTGATTTGATCCTAGCATTTCAATTTCAAACTCAACAAAATCAGAGGTGGAACTAGACTTTCAAGTTTAATCAAACAATTCAATTGCATTATCGATTGCAATTACAAAATGATATTGCAAATGAGTGAAGTTGGTTTTATCCTAAAATTATAACAATTTTAATAATTTTATTCATTAAATAAAAATCTTTGATTTGACTCAATCTTTTTTGCTTTGGATTGGTCTGAATCGAGTGTCTGATCCAAATGTAATTTTGATGAAAGTTGTTAATAGCTATGATTAGACTTATGAAACTAGAAGAAATATTTAAAATAAAATGTCAGTCATGTTTGTCTTGTTTTGTCGATATAGTTATTAGAATTGAAACAATTATGATAGTGATGATGATTCCGTCAAACAGTTGATATTGAGAAGGAACACAAAAAAAATTAATAACATTACAAAAATGTGACCGAGAATTGAATCAACTAAGAGCATGTTTGTAACCTGAAAGAATAAGGGAAAAAAAGTTGATGTAATAATGTTCAGAATTGAATAACAACTATTCTGGGTCGATACAGTATAATAGCATTATGATATAATAATAAATTAAGAATCAACTGTTTTTGACTCTTTCACTCGACTTTTAATTTACTGTTGAACATTGTTATTTAAATTAACCTCTCGATATTATCATTATTCAAATGGCAATTTAACTTTGAACACCTCTAAGTGTTAATAAAAATTAGATCCAGTTTATGTACAAAAATGGCTTCAATTCAAGACAATCGATTGTCATTAAACAACCAAAGACGTAATTTTGAGTTTAAATTAAAAGATGCTAATAATAGAAATGAAACGATTCTTTGATTTTTAATAATTGATCAACACAATTATGCAAGATTATGCCGAAATGATTAATAAATAACTTTCGGTCGAAACTAAAATGTTTGAACAACTGTAACAATTAACTAAATTGAAACGATTACTGGTTTAAATGGATAATAACTTGAATGGTTTTCAAATTGTCGCAAAAACAATATTGACAAAATTGAGTTTTCACGCAACTTTCAGCAACTATTGAAAGACTGATCAATACTTGGTTATAATGAAAGTTAATTAGTGAATGTTAATTTATTAATGTCAATGGAAGATTAAACCTGTTGACAATTGAGCTGATAATTAATAGACAATGAAAGGATTCAAATGCAATACAAGTGGAACTGGCAGGGAATGACAATCTAACAATTGAATTGAAACAATAGTCAATGTTGACTATAAATTGATTGTGTGTTAATTAATCTAACTTAATTTTTCAAATTCAATCAAGATGAAAAGTAAATTATCAACAATGAAGGTGAATATAAAATGATCGTTCATGTTGGTTTTCTAGTTGATTAATTGGATTCGATTGTTAAATTGGCCTAAAGTTTCAATTGAATGTTGAAACGTTTGAATTGGTTGTGACTATTTTTCAGGATATTAACTATTGATTGAAATGAACAATTGAAACTTTGCGTTGGTCAAGTGAAAATGGATGAAACTATTAACAATACATGAATGGTAAATGATGATCAAGATGTATTTTTAGGGTTAAATCAATCTACAAGCAACACACACATTGAACATGATGATAAGAATCATCAGTCTCATCATAACCATCAACATGGAACTCATCCTTACCAGATAAAATGCTCATCTTTTCATCATTAACCAGCTTCCTCCTCCCACGTTTATTCATTGATAAACATTAGTATAAATCGGCAAATGAAAGGGAATGCTGAGTTATATCAAGTATAAAACATGACATTATACTTCTTTGAGAATCGTTAAGCAAAACAATAATTGATCAAACAGTAATACGGAAAAGAAAAAGAAAATTTCATGATAATTAAGAAGATTATCTTGAAATTTTGTATTACCAGGCTTGTGATATTAATCTGGGTTGAGAAGGTCAAGATTATTTGAGTAAAAAAGTACAGAAGGTTCAATTTGTATTGATTTTTGTACTTAAAGTTGAGAAAACCAGAAAACCAGGAAACCAGAAAATTTTAAAAAGGATTTGAAATGGAAACATTTACTTTTCTTAATCGCAATTTGGCATCAAATGATCGATGTTTAGTTGTTCTGGCAATAATGGATTGATTGACTATTGCAGGGAAATCGAGAAACAAACGAAACTCAAATACATGAGACAAGAATAAGTTGTTTGATCAAATTTCAGTGCTAAAGGATTAACAGTTGTTACTAAAAAGACACAATAGACACATTTATGCACAAATTGACACAAATTACTGCAGTTACTCCAAAACAAATGGTCAAAAACGGGTAAAAATAAACTTTTGTCAACTTTAGACTCTGTTAGTCTGTAGAGTTATAAAAACTGAATCCACCGGTGCGATTAAAAAATCTCTCTGATCAATAGTTCTCGAGAAAATCGAGGTCAAAGTTGAAACTTCGATTGGCATTTGTACAGTTGTGTGACCATATTTTTTTACAAAATTAATGTACTCATTACTAAGTTTCGATGGCCAATCTTAGAATGAACTTATTTTGAGAAAAAACATCTTCTGTTTTCTGTAAAAGAGATAAGTTCGAATTTGGCCTAAACCTGTCGCATTCGTTGACCATAAGATTTAGAGATCTGTAAGTTACTATTGTTCCAGAAAAATTAATTGTACAAATCATGAATCAAATATTTTTTCCAATTTATCTATAGTTCTCTTGATTTCGGCCATTGACCTAAAAACTTTGGACCTCGATATTTCGAGAATAGTGGCACCTACAACCACCATTTTTTGACCAAACGTTAGATTGTATTATGTGCTGCAATATTATATGACTGAATATTGAATAAAATTCAAGTTAATTCATTTAAGCATGAATATCCTTCTGACACATGAGATTTGTGATAAGAAAACCAGATAACAAGCTCAAAACTGGTAACATAAAAATACAATGCTGTAACTTTTTTCGTGGGATCTTGAATTATTTCATATTTCAGTATATTGTAATACATAATCCAGACTAATGTTCGGTCAAACAATGGTGATTGTGGGTGTTACCATTCCCGAAATACCGATGTTCAAAGTTTTTAGGTCAATGGCAAAAATCTAGAGAACTATTGATCGATCGGAAAAAATATTGAATTCTTAGTGTGTGTCAATAATTTTTATGCTCCGAAAATAAGTTTCAGTTCTCTAACTCAAATGGTCATTGAATGCGACAAGTTTAAGCGAAAATCGCACTTGATCTTTTTTACAGAAACAGAAAACTTTTTTTCTTATAATAAGTGCATTTTCTGGTTGATACTTGAAATATCAATCAGGGAAATGAAGTTTCATGAAAAAATCTGCTCCCTTAATTGTACAAATGGCGATCGAAGTTTCAACTTTGACCTAAATTTTCTCGAGAACTATTGATCAGAGAGATTTGTTAATCGCACCGGTGGACTCAGTTTTTATAACTCTACAGACTAACAGAGTCTAAAGTTGACAGAAGTTTATTTTTAACCGGGTTTGGCCATTTGTTTTGGAGTAACTCTGTCAATTTGTGCATAAATGTTACAATTGTGTTGATTGTGTCTTTTTAGTAACAACCAGGATTCATCCTTTGATTTTTAAGCAAAAAGAAGTGATTTGCGTTTCATTCAGATTGTTGATTTGAAACTGATGATGAAAATCACTGAATACTAAATTGTTCATTTCGTCAATTTATTCCCACATGAATTTTAAGTGCTTTAAGAAATAATTTGAAAAATTGCAGTTCACTTGAATAAAGCAATCCAAGTTGTAAACCTGAAAAGGATCATTCATTTTCACCCTGTAAAGTTTGTTTGTATTCACATGCATTGTATGTAATTCAATCAAATTAAAGCATCAACAATTGAAAACAGACTTTTTAATTCTCTAAAGATTTCATATCCACAATTTCCGATCAAACTATTCCTTTTCGGTAGACATTTTTCAGCATTTACTATGTACTCATCGTTTTGTTAAACATTGACTATGTGCTGTTGAAAACAATAAAATCTGATTAATATATTTTGATAATCCATAAATCATTGTTTTCGTGAAATAAAAACTGAGGGCGTTCAATTTGGCTTGGTTAATCGAATTGTGATCAACAATTGGAACAAAAAATGTTGATTAGATTTAAATTGAAACTACAAATTTTCATCTCTAAATGTGGGCATGAATATTGATAATAGGATTCCATGAAGCGTGGTTGGGTGAAATGCTAAACATGAGTCAATCCTTCAACAAGTTTGCTGAAAGATCAATAGGAATAACAATTTATTGCTAAATATTGATATTCATTTGTTGATTATATTTTGGAAAGTTGATTGATTACTTTAAATATACATCTAATCGATGAATCAATACTTTCAACTGCTCAAGAGAATGGATAATTTTAGTTATCATAAAGTGGATGCAACTAAATTATAATAATTTAAGGTAAATAATTTACCTGATTCTCTGAACGGAGTATCTTTAATTGATCATTTAACAGTGCATATTTGGCAGCCTCTTCCTTCCTCAAGGCTCTTTCCTTTTTCAATTCGGGTGACCAAAAGGTTTTGATTGAATGCATTGAAGATCCTAATTTTTGAGTAGTTGCATCTAATTCCCGCTTAAGACATGAATATTGACTTTGAAGTTCATTGAGACGAGCCTGTAGCTCCATGATGTATGAATCGCGTGAATAAGCGGGATTGGTTGATGCTGGATCAGCAAAACCAACTGTATGACCAGACATTCCCATTGACCGAGCACTGGGACCATCACGGTAGGGATCATCTAGTAAAGCATCTGATCGATCACGATAGCTTACTGGATCATCTCTCAGGTAGACTGAACGATCCAAAGATCGTTCACGGGTTCTCGAATGTCTTGTTGTCATGTCTAACCTATCAAGTGATCGCTCTCTTGGATCACGGGATAAATATGGATCACCAGGAACCCCACCACGGTCCATTAATGGATCTCTTTCCAGGGAATATGATGATCGTAATGGAACCCGACCTGAACGGCCGGGTCGACCAGAGCCTGATGTGGTTCCATGCATCATTGCTGTCTGAGGTCGAGTGTCCATGACAATAGGAGATCCTGGATCGTCGTAATAGGGAAACCCGTGACCGTAGGCTGAAGAGGTACTCAGTGAATGAGGTACACTATGGGGATCCGCTAAGCCACCTGGAACGGTTAGTGGACTATTGTTGCTGGATCGACTGATCCCGTAGGTATTGCGTCCTCTTCTAATGTTGATTGATGTGGGTGAATTTAAATTACGAGCAATTGGGCTTCCTCGGGTCGATGGAGGTTGTGAGATGGAAGTTGGGTGCATGTAAGGCTATGAGGAGGGTAAAAAAGGGAAATTGTGGGCGATATTGATGAGGATAGGGATGTAAAAGGGTAAAGTGAAAGGTAAATGGCAAAAATTGAAATTAACAAATTGCTAGTTGACGGCGACGAATTATTGTTTGGCTTTTTAGTTGCTTGGACCATGAGTTAGAGATAATCTCACCACCATTATATTGTTGAAATTTGACACCAAAAAGGAAAAATTAATACAATCCAAAAAATTTTAAATTATTGCCTGGTTCAAATTAGATGAGCATATTCCCTTTTAATCCAGTTATATTGATATTTTGATGCAAATTTCCACCTCTGCAGTTGATAATGATGGCTAATAATCTTGCAGCTAGAACAGTCTTGTAATCCATTAACAATTATCATGATATCCAATATGAAGTTAAACTTGGAGTGTATCTTTATTACAACAATTAATCAATATAACTAGGATGGCACTAATCACACAATAAACATACAGCCAGTAAAACAGGGATTGGTACAAATATGTCCATCAAACGGTAAATTTATTACAATTGAAGAAACAACCGAAGCAATAACCAAAGATATACTTGGAGGTAAAACTGGAGGTATAATTGACCATTCGTTTAACTATTTTTTATCTCGTAATATTAGCACACATTCAGATATTAATAATTTCCATGAACTTATAGATATTTGAGTAGATTATCAACAATCATAATGAAGGTTTAGTCTGTTAAAACTAGTGGTGATTGAAATAAAAACAGAAGATGAGATGTGAAGTATTCCTTTCTCTACAAGCTCATCCAATGTGTGTGTGTGTGGAGTTTGGAAGTGATGATTTACAGCTACATTGGTTACATCAAATGGTGATTGTACGGTGAGATGAAAAATGGTGATTAATAGTGAATCCAAGAATGTACTTTCATCAGCCACAGGAACACTTAATTACAAGAAAATAATTATAAATCAATAATAAAAAAGGAATACAAAATCATAGAGATTGAAAGTTAAAAGTAAACGAGAGGACAAAAAACGATTGGAGTTGTTATCGTATATGTTCAATTTATGTATACATTTACGCTGATTGAGAGGTAATCACATAGGTTAAATATAAATAAAAACTGTAGTATTAATAATAATTTAAATAAATGATGATATAAATTATCAACAGTAAATTACTAATAATAGAAATGATAATAATATTAATCACAATAGCAATGAGAAACTCAATTCAAGGCATGACAAAAAAGGGTTTCTTTTGTTGAAACAGAAACAGAAAGAGATAGAGAGAAGGAGAGAGAGAGAGAGAGACAAACGTTGCACTTTCAATCGTATTATAACCGTTTTATACTTGGTATGGTTTTTGATGAAGCCTCACACTTGAATTTAAAATATTCTTGGTTGTTTGGGTGTGAATTTGGTGATTATTGTTGTTACTGTTTGTTAATATATGATATTGACTAACAAGGGACTCTTAAACAGTTGTAATTTAAGAAGAAAATCATATGAATAGCAAAAATTAACTGTTTAGACATGGCATAACAACTAGTCTCTGGTGCAGCCAATTTTCACTTGTTCACACTTCAGGCTGTTGTTTTTATCTTATGGTCAAAATTTTTGGTAACAACTTGACAATTTGTGGGTTAAAAGTGGCTCCTTTTACAATCAATTATACTTTCGGTTAATCAGCAAACAAACAAACAGTACCACAGTGATTCTCATAATTCAACCAACAACTCTCCATGTCTCTTTCTGATCTGACTGAAGAGATCAATTTTTTTGTTTTTCTCCGGCTTTTAATCTCATCCAAATTTGTAAAGGCAAGAGGATGATAAACTGGGAGAAGATGGGGATGAAAATGTTACTGGGACTGATGGTAAGGGTGATGAGAGTAAGAGAAGTTGTAGGAAAAGAAAGAGAAAGAGCATGAAAAAAGACAGTGGAATCGGTTGGGTTTGCTTGATAATGTTAAATTGAGCAAACTCCTCTATCTTCTCATGTGTATGCACCTATTTTTTTCTGGTTTTTTGGGGGAAATGTCTGTTTTTTCCTGGTATTTTCTGGTTACCTGATTTGAGAAGAGATGATGAAGATGATGAGTCTTTGTGCTTCGCTTTGGGCGCGGCCTTCTTATCGAATAACCATGAAAATCGATAAATATAAACTGAGCATTTCCATTAAACTGTTTATTGGATTGTCTCCATAAGCTTTGGCTCTCTCTCTCTCTCTCTTTCTTGTCTTCCTTTCATCATGATCATCTTTCTTTCCGAGTGACTCCAAGAAAGAAAATAAATCTCATAATGTGATAAAATTATACACTAACAGTAAAGAAATATAATAGAAACATTATTATCAAACTTTACTGGGAACAATGAGAGAAGATGATCAAAATTTCTCTCCATTTTTATATTTTGGATGAAAACCTCGAGGAAGCAACCGCAGCAATTAGATCCGATCATGATAGTTTAAATTATAATTTATTGAGATAACTATTGGAAAAGTTGAAGGACAAAAAGTTAAATTGGAATGAAGATTTAACGATTTATTAACAAAAAACTAAACCGATGACACTTCACCGTGACCCTGATGACTTGAGTTATATGCTTTGATTGACTTTATTGTTTTAATTGAACTGTTTATAAAATTTTCACTTGATGCAATTGAAGAAGCTGACGAACTGGTGATACCATCTTCGTCATATGATTCTGCTAGTGACATCGCACTATCGTTGAAATTTTCACAAAAAGGTCCATAATTTTTAGGTAAAGGTTTTTTTAAGTGAGGAGGATGGTGGTAGTGATGATGGTTATGGTGGTTGTTGTGATTTATATTGTGATGGTGAAGTGAGAGAGTGGGAGGCTATGGAAATTTTTCTTTGACTCTGAGCCTCATTTGGCCACTTCGAACTTGGCTAAACCGAATCTCAATCAGATCAGGGAAAGAAACAAGAACAAAATAATTTTCCTAATTCCCATCTTTATTAAAAATCTGTCACATGGTTACAGAAAACTTTGAATTGAAGTCTGCACATTAAGTTGGATAAAGTTTAGGGAATTATTAGTTGGGTACAGAAAGTTGTATAATGAATTAGGAATGAAAAAATTATGGGTTAATGATTCAACTTGGAATGTTCATCGATCATTGTTTATCGCGAACAGGACAGTTCGATTGATCAACCAGTTGCATTGTTTTCTTATCCACTCCAAATTTTGTCTCTAGATCATTGAATAATCGGTCCAAAGTATCTTTAGGTAAAGTTGGATATCGAGAAAGAATCCAAGCTGATTCTGTATTGAATAAACAAAAATAAAGTCCAATTAGAATAAGTTTTGTAGCATATTTAGCAGATTAGAATAAACAAATATGTTTGAAAGCTAAAAATTGCCATAAGATAAAATAGCAACATGTTACTCACCAAATTTAAAAGCTTTGAAAACATCAACACAAGAAACCACAATTGCGTAATTGTTGAAATCAGTATCGGCAATCAAATAAGGAGCTTCTGGTGAGACTAAGGAAAGATGGAGAGGACAATGAACGGTTAGATAACAAGTGTAAAAAAATTATAAATATAACAGACTTACATCTTGAAAATTTGACTTTAAGCAAGTTACTTGATTCTGTTAGTCGAGCAGTTCCTATTGCTTTGGATAGTTTATCTCTGGAAAAATCACAAGGAAAATATTTATCAGGTTCAACAATTGAAAATTAAAGATGTTAATACTCGTAAACAGCCGATAGCATTTTGCCTCCAAACTTTTATTTAAAGGGAATTATTTAAAAGAGAAAATCCTTTCTGATTGGTTAATTAATATCAGATATCGGTTAGCTTACTGATATTCAGATACTAGTATCTGATACTGTAAGAGTGCAAGGAAGCTTGATAGGGAAAAGTAAACTCGAGTAAAACCTCAATTTAGTTGTTAATATGTTTATTGTAATTTTTAGCATTAACTTTTTATAAACTCTTTAGCAAACTATTAAGCTGCTTAGACCAAATCTTTTGATACCTCACCATCGACTGATATATTTTTGTAGCTTTTGAAGCAGTCTGTTTTTGTCAATCTACTAGTGAAGACTGTTTCCAAGTTTTGGTCCAGCAGGTTTTAAATTTACTCTCATTTAACTCATCTTTCTAAAATTTTACCTCAGTGCTAATTGATCAATAATGTCTAATCAAAATGAAAAGCAACACGATTTTACCAGCCCTGCCAATCATCAGCAATTTAAAGTGATCAATAACAACACACTCAATAATAAGTGGATTCGATTGAATGTTGGTGGATCTATTTTTCTTACCACTCGATCCACTCTTTGCCGTGACCCTAAATCTTTCTTATATCGTTTATGTGAAGAAGATCCGTCTCTTGGAAGTGATAAAGATGAGTCAGGAGCATACCTGATTGATCGTGATCCAACTTACTTCGGGCCTATCTTAAATTTTCTACGGCATGGAAAGCTTATCATCAACAAGGATCTTTCAGAGGAAGCTGTCCTAGAGGAAGCTGAGTTTTACAATATTACTGATTTGATTAAATTATGCAAACAACGTATCTCTGATGCAGAGCGAAGAAGTGATCCTGACAAACATGTTTACAGAGTAATGCATTGTGACGAGAACGAGCTAACACAAATGGTTTCGACAATGTCTGATGGATGGAAATTTGAACAACTCATTTCTGTACCATACAATGGATTTCAAACTGAATACTTGTGCGTTGTTTCACGGGAATGCACCAACTCAATAAAAATGATGAACGAAAACTCTGACCGAGCAAAGTTGATCCAACAAAAAGCAACAGGAATGTGAAGTCTTTTTCAAAAACACCAATCATCAAATCATGTAGTGTTATTAGTCAAACCATCTTTGTCTTTGTATATTTGAATTATGTACATCTTTATGGATTTATAAGTTAATATTCAATTTTTTGTCATTTACTCAAATAAATTGATAAAATATTTCAATTCATTGCTGTCTCAACTATTTGAAATCAACTCTTCGGTCAAAACTTAATTGGATGAATGCAAATTTTGGACTTACCTTGGATTAAATCCTTGATTGTCAACTTTCACTGTTCCATCCTCATTCAAACTGTAGTCTGCTGTTACACATTTCAAATTGATTTCCCAAATGTTATCAGTTCTGGCAATTTCGTACCATTTACCTAAATACTGGTACAAGTAAAATTAAACACAAATCAAATAACTTCAAGAATCGGGCAACTTTTCTATTTACCTTGGGCAATGAAAAACCACTGGGAGGTTGTAAGCTCGGACATGAACCAGGTGATAGGTTTTGACTATTGACATTAATCGCGATATTTAGGAACCAAATTGAAACAAACAATAGTTGCATTTTGATTGAAACTAATAGTTGAAAACTGTTAGAGGATAAGGATGAATGGAAATTTTGCTGATTTTTATAAAGATCGTCTGAAGTCAGTTACTCACTTGGCAAGTAAAAAATAAAAATTAATGATGCAATTAAGTATCCAGGAGACGAAACAAGAATGTTTTACTCTGACCGCAATTAAATTTACATTGGTTTCGCTTACTCTCAGTGTTGTTAATAAACAAGACAACCTTGAGAAACTTGATTTTTCAACCCTTTTCGGTAATCACTATTGCATTTGTTTTCATCGTTGATCAGTTAATTATTGTGTTATAAACTAGCTAATAGTTGTCAAGGTTTGGTAAACATTTATTTATTTAACATGAATCAGAAGAGCCAATATAAACTGTGAGACAACGAAAACAAAATAATAAAAAATTTGCTTTATTTTGCTAATTTAGATCAAATATATTAAAATTAATTACATATTTGTATACCAAAAGTTAACACATTAATAAAAATTGAGATTGTGTTGTGATGAGTAATAAGAGATGGCGCTTGAACAATTTAAATTCGAAATTGTATTGTTCGAATTCGAATTGCCTTTTAAATTAGAATTAAAATGTTCATTCAAGTTTCTAACTTTTTAAACTGTTCCTTCTTAATTCCATCGAGTTGATTATTAAATTTTATTTGAAATGGTTTTTCAAAATCAAGTTGAAGTTATTAATATTGATTTTTCCGATGAAAGTTTGGACCAATCTGAAATTGTTTTTCA
The DNA here is from genome assembly GCF_039701765.1 of Tetranychus urticae. Taxonomy (NCBI): domain Eukaryota; kingdom Metazoa; phylum Arthropoda; class Arachnida; order Trombidiformes; family Tetranychidae; genus Tetranychus; species Tetranychus urticae. The sequence goes on along the minus strand of NC_142958.1, from coordinate 12,219,633 downwards.
ATCGGTTAACAAATTAATAAGTGAAATTGAAAAAGAAGTGATTGAGATTTCTGATGATGACAGTAATCATGAAGATGTGCAATCAACTGTGTCCCAGTGTTTGAATAAACTTTTAAATGAAATTTCCTTTGAAGCGATTGATATTCCCGATGACGATGGCAAAAGATCACAGGAAATTTCAGATAATCAAGACAGCCAAGAAATTAAAGTTGTTTCTCCCTGTTGTGTCTCGATTGGTTCCCAAACATCGGAATCTTCTGATGATTATGAGATCCAGACAACACAATTGGGTCCACGAGTGGTCTTTGATGATGACAGTGTAAGATATTTACAAAAGAGAAGAACAGAATTGATGAAAATGAAACTTTGGAAAAAGAAGTGGAATAAAATGTGTCGCAATGAAAAAAGAAAAGAACGAAAACACAAGTCTAAGTCCAAACATCGCCATATTAACCGAATAAATCCATTTATATCTTAAGACGAGGAAATATTTTCCAATATGTGACTCAAATTGTTAATAAAATCTTGGCATAATCGGTAAGTTAAACAATCTTGTTGAATTACTCCTTTTTCTAACAATACAATTAAAAATTTCATCTAATTTCAGGTGATCCAGCACTTCTAAAGTTGGCCAAGTTGAACTATCAAATAAACGAATATACAACAAATTATATGAAACATCAAAAATCCATGTACATAAATCAGAAATTTTCAATAAGTAATTACAGAAATGATGTTAGTTAGAAACAAGTCCAAACCTTTTTAATTTGATAGACTTCAAATGATTTTGTAATATTACAAATTATCAACAATAAAATTGTTGTTTCCAATTAATTATACATAACCATAATCAAGTAATTAAGCAGCAACCATTTCAGTTTCACTTTCTTCCTCCATTTCTTCTTCTTCTTCTTCACTATTTTCTTCTTCCATTTCATCTTCAAATTTAACGATAACTTTAGGTTTTGTCTTTCTCTTTTCTCTCTTCATTCCAGCAGCCGGTGATTTTATCAATGCCATGTCTCGTTTAACCTCCTTGATATCTCTTTCTCTTTCGATAGTATTGGCTTTACGGAGTCTCTTCAATACGAATTCAGATTCTCTCCTCTTTCGTATCTGAGTAACCGTCTTCATTGCTTCTATAGTCTTATTCCATAATTCTCGGTTGTATTTGAGTGGAATATTGCGTCTCTTTTCAAATTCAAATGAAGGGTCATTCACAAGTTCTTTACCTGCAGCTTTACGGTAGGCTTTAGTCCATTTCGTTTTTCTAGGATTCTTCTTTTGGTTGAATCGACGTCTACATTTACTTCTACAAAATCGAAAAAGCTGAAGAAAAGAAAATAAGAAAACATTTAATATAAGCTTGAACCAGAGACAGAATCAATTGAAGTACTATGGGAATTAGAAACTTACTTTACAATCATTCCTCACGAAAACTATACCATGGCCAGGGTAAATAGGGGATGAACAAAAGTAACAACGTTCAATTCGCATGATGATTTAAAATAAATAATCCAAACTATTATTTAAATTAACAATTAAAGATTTGTGCTACGAGAGCAAAAACACACCAAACACTAAGCATGAGTTTTGGTAGCTAAGGGCTGGTTTTGGTAACCAAGTAAGTGGATTTTTAAACGAGGGAAAACCAAAAAGTCAAAGCGAGATTGATTTTAATGAAAAAATAAAGTCTTCGAGATTTTTATTTTTGATCGGGTTGATCTAATTTTAATGATTGTTATTTTTACTAATTATTTAAGTTTATTTCAGATTAGAAATATGGAATTAAAAATTTATTCAACAACAGCATGTTCAACATGTAATTTACAACATTGGGCATGCGTAGGGTAATTGATCAAAATTTTTCCTATCAATTTTTACATGTGCGTTTTGTTTATACTTGACAATAATAATTATTTTGATAAATTGACATTTAAGTTTATTCAAGCCTGTCAGTGATCAGATTTATCGATAGAATTGTCTTCCGTCTTTAATGGTGAACTATGACTGAATTTTGATGTTTTATTCTCTAGTCATTTGCATCTTTACTTTTCCAAATAATCATGTTTACAAATCATATTAAACTTGCTTTGGTACTTCCATCTCGATCACTTGTGAATCATCTTCATCAACAGGCTACTGGACAATCTACTACAACTAAACATACATTTCCTAGCAACCATGTTTATCAAAGAATATATAATTGGACTCATCTAGATCAGTTTGCTGACCATTTGTTGAGTAAAATTTTATTAAATGATCCTGAAACTGTTTGCTTGGCCAAGCCATTTGGTGTTGGTATTTACAATCCTTATGATAAATCGAATCATCCTGAGAAAATTGAACCTAAAAAATTCGGTGATCCAAGATACTGTGTTAATGATGTTATAGATATATTAGCGAATAAATTGAATGTTGGACGTTTATCATTTGCTGAAACTCAAGATCGAATATTTAGTGGTATCATGGTTCTGTCAAAATCACCCAAAGGAGTTGAACGGATCAAGCGTTCCATCAAGGTGTCAAGAGCGTTGCATTTGTCACCTTACACTTATCATTGTTTAACTTATGGAGCTCCAATGATGAAAGAACCGATTGTCGAAGAAATAGTTGCGATCGAACAGATAATTGTTAACGAAAAGACTGGTGAAAAAGATACAGAAATTATTTATAATCCGTCCAAATCAATATTGTACAAAAATAAAGACGTTAGAAAAGTTAAAGCCGAACTTAAAGTATTGGATTATAATTCTAGTCTAAATGTTGCCTTGGTGGAACTAAGCTGTAGTCGAACTAATTACCATTTCGTGAGATGCTATTTAGCAAGTAAAGCCTGTTTTATACTTGGTAAGTATCAGAAGTTGCATTTCATCAAACATTTCTAAAATTGTTGCTTATCAATGTTATTTTCATTTCAGGTGATCCTAGGTTTTCAAGGAGAGTCGGACATGTTCTAGGAGTTCCATATTCGTTGAATGCTTCAAACAAACGGCCCAGAGAGGAACCACTACCTGCCGCAGTCCGAAAGATCTTAGATGTTCCTAATAACAAATCAATACCTTTGATGTTACATCAAGTGAAACTTTGTTTGTCAAAATACGCAAAAAATACCGACCTGTTAGTTGAGGATTACAATTATCCAGAATTTTTTTCTTGGACAGTTAGAAAATTATTTGGAACAAATACAAATTATAAATAAGTAATGAAAGATTTTACTTTAATCACTTTTTCAAATGTTTAAATTATAATTTTTCAACTAAAAGCTGTAAATTTTGACTATAGAGATACGATGAAAATGATCCCAATTGCATGCAATCAGAACATCTAATTTTAACATTTCAAAGAAGTGTTGTCAAGGGAAGAGGAATATTATGAGTACAGTTTCAACAGTTTCAAGTAGCGACTTTCTGCACTCGCAAGTAATGGCGCTGGACAATCAAAAACAAACTCAAATCGGGAATAACCAATAAAATAGTCGTCCCAAAATACGTAACCGTTTCTTTCAGTCAATAAATCACCATTTATCTTCATCAATGATAAACAGTTTCCTCTAATTACTTCGGACTCTAAACCTGAGATTTAATTTGTCGAAACCGCTATTTAACCGCTGTTACCCAGCATTAAGCATGCGTAAAGTATTAACGATATTTATATTTTTCTATTACAGCACCAGATGTCTCAAAAGGAAAACTCGGATCATCATTTGGTTAAGTTTTTTATCTCTGTTGGTCGACTTTTGGTTCTTTTCTCCATTCACCATCAGTAATTAAATCAATTCATCAACTTTTGGATTTACCGTTAACGTCAACTTGGCCATCGCTTGTTTCTAGATCATCGTCAATTATGGTATATTGATGGTTAATATATTATAATTACATTTGTCCATCCTAATTATATTCCCTATAGCCTATTGTTTTATTTATTCTCTTGGTTGTCGCTTGTTTCAATTTTGTTTGGATTTTTATCGTTTCTTCCTAATTTTCAACTTTATCGCTTTTGTGACCCTTTATTTTCCAATTATTCCAATAACACATCATTCCTTCCCGATCAAACCATTAATCCATCCTTGACCCATCTTTTTCATCTCATCTCAATCATCTGTTTAACAACTTGAGCCTTCTTCCTGTTAAATTTTTTTTTTCATGAGCGTTTTTGTTTATTCCTTATATGTTTCATCTTTTTTTATTCAGATTTGATTTGGTCATATTGTTAGATGTTTTGCAATCATTTGTCATCTTCCCTCTTGTTGTTTATCTGATGGTCAAAGCGTAATAATCCATTCTTTCATCACCATACTTCTCTTTCATCATTTATTGATTCGTTTCGTCAAGATCGACCTTGATAATATCAATATACTCTTGAATCGTAGTTTTAGCTCAGAATTACTCATAAGCCTCGTCTCAAGGGCTTCTCCGTTTTCTCGGTCTTTCTTTTTTTATTGAAGACTTTTCTATTGGTTTGCGAGCTTGTATTTCTTTGTTTCCTCTCTTTTCCATTTTACTGTATTTTAATTTTTCGACTTCAGTCGATTTCATCAGATTTATTTTCTGAAATTTGAAATTAGACTAAAATAGTTTTTTTCATATAAATAATACTGTCTTCTTTATGCCCACAGCAAAGATTAAAGTCTTCACAAAAAGAAAAAGTCAGACATTTCATTCAATTCACCAATACCGGAGAGAAAACGGCTATCTACTGTTTACAAGCCCACGATTGGAAATTAGATGTGGCCTCTGATGCATATTTTAATGATCCTCTGCAATACTATAAAGAACAATGTAATGATAAAAAGAAATTGGAAAGTTGGTTTCAAAAATACCGAGGTAAGTATCAGCTGAGGAATAGAAATAGATGCAGACTGTCAAGGTTAATTTGATTGAAAAATAGAATATCCCAGGAATTTTTTCGTTCTAAAACAATTTTCCTTGTGATTTTCACATATGGCTACGGTCCACCTAAAAGAGTATTTTATCAACTCTGACTAATTTCAAACACAAATTGCGTTCTATTTATTGCATCAGATTAGCACCCATTGTTGCTACTGTGTATCATAAGTTACATACTCTCACAAACAATCCTTTATCAAATCTGACAAGCTCATGTTTGAATTGTCGGTTACTATTTCAAAATTTAATAAGGTGTATCTTCATTCAAATTAACTTTCATTTTGTACCTTGTCTATTTTTACTCTTTTCTAATTTCATTCTAACATTTTTTTTGGGTTTTTTATAGATCCACACGATCCCGATAAAATAACGTCAGACGGTATTCTTAAATTTCTTCAAGAATTACAATTAGAACCTGCGGATGTTAAAGTACTGATATTTGCTTGGAAATGTAAAGCGAAAGAACAGTGTTTGTTCACACGAGACGAATTTTTCACGGGTCTGATAGATTGTGGAGCAGATACTCCAGAGAAACTTCGACAAAGACTGATGGCCATCGAAAAAGAATTGAGAAAAGATGCAACGAAATTTAAAGACCTTTATTATTTTACGTTCAACTATGCTAAAAATGAAGGTCAAAAAAGTCTGGACCTGGAGATAGCTTTGGCTTATTGGAATATATTTTTTAATGCGGAACCCTATTCAAACCCTGATCCAAGTGGTAATTCATCTAGGTCAGCCTCTAATAGTCAACCTATTGGTATAGTTCCATTTAGATTACTACCCTTATGGTCGTATTATCTCAAAAATCATTACCAGAGGTCGATAAGTCGTGATACATGGAATTTATTATTGGATTTTATATGCCTCATTAAGGATGATTTGAGTAATTATGACGAAGAAGGTGCTTGGCCCGTTCTTTTGGATAGCTTTGTTGAATGGGTTAGAAAAGGTAACCATGAAAATGTTCAATAGTGAAAAAGAAATTAATTTGTAAAGTAAACAAATTGGTCGTGCACAAAAAAACCAAATAACATCTAATTCACCAACAAACAACATTCATATCATTAACAAATCGCTTAAAAAAAATCATTTCTTAATCAAAATAGAGATGGACGATAAACTTAATGATCATCTTTATAAGCCTAATATGCAACGAGCAAAGAAACTCTAAAATGAAAAAGAAAATGTGCCCTGTGATGAGAAAATTTACTCTAATTTTTTTTCTTTATTCATCTTGATAAACCTTTGCTCCTTGTTTCTTTAAAATATTGAATATCACACTTTTCATTATTCAATTTCTTATCCCCTTCAAACTTCGTCTCGGTGATTTTTCAAATTCATCTCCCACTTTGATAACAACTTATTTTGCTTTCGAGAAAAACCTAAACAGAATTATGTATCCCGATCGCGTTTCTGCTCAAGGGAATAGTACATTTAGTAACATTGATGAAAGTTGTAATTTCAACCTTTTGAAATATTTTATTGGAAAGTTATGATTCTTAAGGAATAAAGAGCAAACCAGCCAGAATTAAATATCCATTTATTCAGATATCTGACGGTGAAGAATCTGAGAAATAGTTTAAGCTACGCGCATTTTATTCACTTGTTCATATTTCAATCAATGAATTCATCTTACAGAATTTCTTCGTTCAGGTACGGACCTGTCAGAATTTAATTCCATCCAGTTCAATCATTTTGATCGGCTTTGTTGATTTCAACAGTTGTGTCTAGATTGAGTTGAAACTCAACCAGTATTAGCTCTTATCAAATTAATGATATCAAGTTAGTCTATAAAAATTCAAAGGCAAATGTCCTTATCGTTTGATAAACGAGTTTCTTTTAAAGTTACCTTATAAATCAATGCTTAGAAAATCCAAGTTGTTTCGAGTAAACAGGATTCGTTCATTAAAAATCATGAAAGATACAGAAGCAGATATCAGATTTTAATGTTAATTTTTAATAGCATTCCCAATAAAATCAAGAAATTTGGTTGTCAACATTAAACTGAAATAAAAATTTAGTGATTTACAATTTTACAGCAAATTATTAAGATGAAAATAGGTATTGTGAGGCTTGGAGATAGAACGAGTCAAAATTGGTTCCCTTGATCCAAACATCTTTGAAAATAAGGACAGAAAAATTCGAACTCGCTGGTGAGACGCAAATTGAACCATTATTTTCAATCATCTGCTTCATTCTCACCTTTTCCTCTATCATCTGTCCAACATTTAAAACAAATTTAGCTTGACTTAGGAAATAATCTTGATTACATTGAGAATAATTACAGTCAATTACACACAAAGTGTAAGCCATTTTCTCGACGCAAGCCGTTAAAGCATCAATCTTGGCCAATCTAATGAAATGCTTGCTCTCATTGAGAGGGCAAATTTTAATCGAGAAACGTTGATTGTTGTGTGGATTTGATATAATGAAATCTTTACCAATTTCAGCTCGTTCAATTTTAAATGATGGATAACCTTTAAATGTCTGGTAGAGCAAATTTTCAACAATTGAACCCAATTTTGTCGTCCATATAGATCCGATTTCTGGCTGAATATCGTTGCTTTCAACTAATTTTTCCTCATTCTTTGTTGAAATGTTTAATAATGAATCATATTTTTTTATTTTCATTTTCAAATCTTCAACGCTAATTGTCTCAAGTAAAGTCGCAAACTCTTTCAGATCATCTATTTTGATTTGCGATTTCAAAAAGACATCAACTTCATCTTTTCTTTCAATCACATTTTGTAGCCATTCTTGACCATTTTCAATAATAATCTCATCAAGTGACTCTAAAAAATCAATATTCAACTTTAAATTGATCAATCTATCAATTGTTTCCCAGCTTTTCCCCGAATTAATAACAGCCAAAGCTATCTGCGAACCTTTAAATCCATAAGCTTTGGCCATCAACAAGTCTCTGTTAGCTGTTAATATTGGAAATAAATTACACTGATCTGGATGATTACTGCACCAAATGTCCAATTGATGAAATAATTTGATCCAATTTTTGCAAGATTCCTCATCAACGTTCTCGTCTTTTTTACTCCCAGCAACAATTGGCTTGAAAATTGAGTCCAACATGAATGTTAACCTGGAAACTGATTCACGTCTAACAGTTGATGGTTTACACTTTATCCTATTATCAACAAGCCAATTTGAACAATCAACTGGATTACCTTGATTATCTTTAACATAAATATTAACAAGCTTTTTGAATGAGATCTCTTGATTTTCAAAATTAGTCGGTTCATCTTCTAACCAAATATCAGTTGTGAGTGAAGTTAATTGTCCATTCTGAAGAGGAATCAGCCGGTATTGATCAAGCAAATTAGTTAAATTATACTCTTCCAGCAAGTAAATTATATCATTGATCCAATTATAAATATTGACAATCAATGGATAAGATCGGAGCAATTGGTCAACATGAACTACTTCTTTATTTTCAACTCCAACAGTCATTCCGAGGCAAGTTAACAGCAATTTCATTGACCAACGGAGAAAGAATGACCGAGGATAGACTTTGAATGATTCGGCACTGATTGGATGACTTTCAATTGCTATGAAAAAGAAGAAAATTTTGGAATTAATTGTTACTGTTGCTCAAAGATTTTGATGGTTGTCACTTACAAGGATGGATTTGTTTCAAAATGTATGTCATTTTGGTTGTAATCGTATCTGGCTGATCATAAAAAAGTAGACTTAGTTCATGAGCCGACTGAATAGTCAGTGAATCCAGTTTAGTCGACGCTCTTTCAATTCTGTGAAGCAATATTTCTAGATTGATGAAAATATTTTCAACTTGCATCACAGGAATCCAAGATAATTTGTGGGTAATTTGCTTGTGAAGTAAATTGTCTCTAAGATCGTCTCCTAATTCAATGCAAATGTCTTTTAAAATTTCATCAATATCTCCATCACGATGAATCTGCTGTTGATTTTTGCTCGATGAACCATGGAATGATCTGAGGATTCCATTTTGAGAAGGAAGAATGGCACGTTTCTCGATAATTTGTTGAAAACAAACGTTTTTCGATAAAAAGCCTATCAACTCGCTTAACCAACTAATTGCGCGATCTTCATTCTTAGAGATATAATCAATTGATGTTGCCTCAATCAGCTGGATAGCTTCATCGACACTAAATTTAACTGGCAGTTCCCAATCATTGTAATCTTGATTTATAACTTGAATCCATTGTTGTGCTTCATCGAAATGTGGACAATCTTTTGATTTTGTTATAATTTTTGCGGCAACCGAATACCAAGCTTCAGGTTGAACCGGACAATCTGGGAATAGACAATCATCTATTCTTGAATAGAAATATAGTTCATCGGTACACTTGGTGTTTCGAACTAAATCTTGACTGCGGATAAATTGTCTCAAAGGTAATTGAATCTCTCGTCTAAACCAAAGATTATCAGAGTAACGGTTTGAATAACGCGGTAAACCACTTATGGCCAGTATGTAGCGATTAAGAACTTGTAATTCAATCAGTTCTTGGATAAAGGTTATCCAATGATCACGATAAGCACACAATATTGATCGATTAGTGTCTGCGATTGGATCAATATCGGATTCCAGAGATTTCTTTATACGAATGCCATCTTTAAAGTCATTTGGACACCAATGGGAGCTTTGAATTAATGGAGCACAATGAAAGTCTTCTGTTCCAGTTAGAGGAAAATCTTTAAACAGTTTAGTTTGATTGGGAATTTGGGTGAGAAAGTAATCGTTTGAACCAGTTTTGGTACAATTGATTCCAAGAGTAATTCCGAAAGAATCAAAGTGACGAATCAACATGGAATGAGTTATACCAAGAACCTTGGCCCTTACAATTTTCTTGTAGACAGATTTACGCCTAAGAGCGTATTTGTTTTGTGATCCATTGATATTTATTGTGATTGATTCAATTGATTCATTGACTACCAAGGTAAAGATAATGTTTCGTTTAAGGTCCTCCAATGCTGAATGAGCAATTGAATAAGATTCAGGATCCAAATGGTATTCAAATGATGAGTAACCAGCCAAGGTGGATGAGGATCCAGATAAAGATGGTGATGAAGAGGGTGATATTTTACGACCAGAGGAATCAAAGATCTCGCTATGAGGATGTGTAAGGTCAATAATAAGTTGATATGTTTCCTCTAAAAGTCTTTTCATATCACTCAAGTTATCAGCTGTTCGTTTCAAAATTAATTTGAAATCACGGAAACCTCGAGGTGTAGTCACTTGTCCTTTAATGGTAACCACTTTATTTAACACATGAGTCTTTATAAAACCTGTACCCAAACGGCTTTCATCATGGACTTTGGTTGATCCTCGACGGGCCAAAGCAATCAAATCTTTTACACGAAACTCCAATCCATTGTGAGCAAAGATGAATCTATCCTTTTCAAGGTTTATTGAAATGTTGACCGGCACATTGGGACGAGCACAATCCTTGGCATTTTGAATCAATTCCCAAATAAAACGGTGTTTTTGATTCTCTGGCAGGGATTTGAGTCGTTCAAGCTCTTTGAGGATACATCGAGCCTCAAAGTCTAGACGAATCTCGTCCAGTGAGTTAGCTACGGAACCATACATTTTGAATTTAATTTACAACAATTATAAATAAAGTAAATTTTAAAACGAAACAATATCAAAATGTAAAAAGCAGTTAAAAAGGCAAAAATGAAGTCAGTGTCAATTTTCAACATTAAGTCTCTTCTTGAAAGGTTCTTCTTGGCAATTATCTAACAGCTTTCTTATAATCGGGCTCACTAATCACACCCTGATGCTATTCGCACATTGAGCATTGTAAATTCTGGATTATCTTGTTTACATACATTTTGGTCTGATCTAGAGCTTTTATTACTCTAAATAAATTACATGAAAGTCAAATCATAAAATACTGAAACCATGAAATACAGTGAAGTAAAGTGAAGTTTGCGAAAATGAGTCGAATTCCAATCGTTATTGTTTCTATAGTTTTACGAAATCAATTGAAATTGATTAATTCAGAAAATTGGGTTTAAATTAAATTTTTATTCGATATTTAAAAAAAATTATGAATTACATGTACATGTGATATTTCAAAAATTACACTGAAAATGAGGTTACATAAAGGTCTTTTATTCATCCCTTAAGCGGATTACTTATGTACGATTTGTGAATTTCATTATAATTTTATCTAATCATATCTAATTATTCAGATTTATTATTAAAATTGAAATTTAAAATAGATTTTACAGAAATAATCAGATTGAAATGCTTTTTTTGTTTGGAAATTTTGATTTTGAACTACGCGCATTTTTTGTGCTTGTTTGTTAGCATTGAAGTCAGTGAATTCATTTCTTTCAAAATGAACATCATTTCTTTAAAAATGTGGATTATTTCAATTATAAAACATATTTTTGTGCGTTTTTATCGCTTTATGAGAACGTTGCGTCACAAATGGTTATGGTCATGCGATGATGAGATTATAAATGAACCAATTTCCTACGATTGTATAAATGTTGAAGAACAACCAGTCAGTTGTATAAATAACAAAATATTGCAAGCTGCTCCGTTACCAGGCCAAGGATCATCTGTTGATTCCAGACCAGAAAGATCGCGACCAGAAACTCGTAACATGGCAAGTGGACAGAGTGGACATGGGGTGCCTTCAAGAAGTGATAAAAGTCAATTCAGTCAAGGTAGAGCTGAACAAGGAAACCACAAGTCTAACCAAGCTAGTAACAAAAGGAAATTTGAAGACCCTCTTGATATGGTTAAAGAAATCGACAATGAAGCCGCTAAATTAGAATTAGAAGTCGATAAATTCACTGGGGATTACCAAGATAAGGAATACAAATTTCTTGATGAAATGTTAACGCGATGCATGTTAAAGCTTGATAACATAGATTCAAATGGACGAGAGGATGTTAGAAATGCTAGACGGTCAACATTGAATCGAGTGGACCGTTGTATAAACATCTTGGAAAGCAAAGGTAATTCATCTGAATCTGGTGAGAATAAAAATGATTCAAATAGTGATGCCAACACCGATACTACAAGTGAAGCCCAGCAAAATGATTCTTCTTCTGAATCAAATCAATCCAATGAAAGTGGTGGTACAGAGGGAGACAACAAATCTGTAAATTGTGCAGCTTATGGTGAAATTGAAAAGAAAGATAATAATATAAATCAATATCAATCAGCAACCAACATGCCGGAATTTTTCGTAAAACCGGTTTTTTCATCGTCAATTGTTGAAAATTTGATTGCAGAAATTCTAGACCAAGATGAACCTTCAGAAGAACCAAGTGAAATTGATATAGAAACAGATTACGACCAAAAGGCCTCTACTAGACTCGAATTGGATCAATTTGGGTTAAATATTTGTAGTGCTGTTAGTTTACCGATTAAAATTTAATAATTTTGTAATTTATGTAATTTAATTAACTGAGTAAAATTAATGTGTTTGTCTGCTTTGTCTGGAAAGCGATATTAAACAATCATTTTTCACTTGTCTCAGTAATTACTTTACTTTTATTTTGATTATATATTGAACAAATCTAACATTTCTTCATTTATTGTATCAAACACCTAAATGTAAGCAACTTGATCCAGCAAGTTAATTTATTCTGATTAAATCTTCATTTTGAAAACTTTACTCATTTGTCATTTTGTTAACTCGACTAAGAACATGATAAATTCCAGTAGTAGCAAGAACTTGTTTCTTTAGATTGCCTCGGCTTTGACGCTTTGGCGTGTTTGAATTTTTGATTTCAGAAGATCTGCGGCTAACATTAATATTAGATATCTGATTAACATCGTCGCTTTTATGATCGTCAGTGGGCTCGCTCACATCTTGAACTTTATTCTCCTCGACAGATTCGCGACTCTGTGATCCTTTGAGGAATGTTATTAGCTTATCAATCAACCATTCAATCACAAATATCGGTGAAATTCCAAGCCAAATACCAATAGCACTTTGAGAGTAAACGATAAAATCATCCAAATCATAATAGGGAACAATTATATTGGATAAAGTTGGTTGACTAGTCATCCTCATTACAATTGTGGACTCATTTTTCTTTCCGTATGAGATTCGTTTCTTGTATGGTCTAAAAATAATCTCTTCGCAATCAGGATAAGGGGATTGTTTATAACAAAATGATTTGAACGATTTAAACAAATTGCGGTAAAATTCACGCGTCTCTTTCTTTGGGTTGAAAAACTCCAAGTACGTTTCGAATAAACCAGTTCTAATTTCCTTTTCCATTGATTCTAAAGGTTGGATGGTTTCATAGTAAGGACAATTCAATTTATCTCTTGTTAAATTATTGATACATTGATGGACTTTACCGATACGATTTTGGTAGCCTTGAAGGCGATAGTTGGTGCATTGTTCGGTGAAATCGCTCTCTTTATACTCGGTTCTGTATAGTTTGATTCCAAATATCATCTCAAAAGATGGTTTCTCGAAATTGATATCCAAAAATAATGGCGTTTCCGAAGATATTGTAAAATCCTTGTTCATTGGGATGACCAGAATTGATGAATATGTTGAAACGTTGCGGAAAAGTTGATTAAATTTGATTTGCATCAAATATCCTTCAGCCTCGCCATTGTCAATAACAGTCTTGTCATAAACAATTGCAGATCCATTTTTGGTACATGATATTTTAATACACATTGAGTCTCGAATTAAATTATTAGTGGTTTTACAATCATCTGGAAACACTTGCCTTTGGTAAACATCATCCACTGATGAAGCCGGATTAATGCTTACCAAAGATTTTGAAGGATCAAGCAGTGCTTTCGATAGCTCTTCAAAGGTCATGGTACTTACTGTTCGCATTATATCAAAGTCCATCTTAGGTTGCATTCTTCCGTCAACTTCTTGAAATACAACTGAAGGATATTTTTCGCGAAAATAATTGACATTGAGAATGTCGAATACAGAGAAACAGAGATAAACATTGGGTAATTCAACACTTGGGTCCTGTGTTATTCTTAGACGAGTACGAGTTTCACCTCGTATGATGTAGTTCAACATGTAGGCAATCTGGTAAATGCACAGAACCAAAGCGGCTGTTTTGACTATTAATCGTACACAATTATTTGCCCCTTGAATCATCATCTTCACAGAGTAAAGTTATGGTCAATAACTAACTAAGAATTGTGGCAACAAATCCAAGCAACTTCGACATTTATCTGACCGATTCTATGACTTCTTTTGATAATTGTTAACAGTTAGATCAATAAGAATCCTCTGATAAACATAAATAAAATTTATCGATTTTCATTTTGTATTATTTTATTTCAACAATTTATCATTCTTTTCTACTTTTATTCGACTTTACAATCCAACCTTTCATTGTTCACAAATCAATGTCAAAGCTTAGTTAATTTTATTTCGATAAGACTGGATGCTTAGAAAGCAAAAAGAATTAAAAAGGCCATCATAAGACAGAAGAGACCCATAGCTTCAGAAAGAGCAAATCCAAGGATAGCATATTGGAAAAGTTGTGCCTTCAATGATGGATTACGAGCGTAACCAATAATTAAACTTCCGAAGACTGAACCAATTCCAGCCCCTGAACCGGCAGCACCAACAGTAGCTGCTCCAGCACCGATAAACTTAGCAGCAGAATCAATATCATTCCTAATTGAACTAGTGTGGATTGGTCTGATTGCAGAAAGGGCAGGAAGAGCAGAGAAGCTTTGAGCTTTCTTCTCTTGGAAAAGGACTGATGAATTGTTGGAGAATTGGGCAGAGTTAATGGCTGAGCTTAAAGGTCGGGCAATACCTCGGCTAGCTGACATCATCTAAATTAATTAACAATAATATTACAAAAGAATTAAATAAATAAAAATTATTAAAATAATGCAAAGGTGAATTGGAGAAGATCATTGAAGAAGAATGAGGGGACAAAATAAAAGGTCAAAAATTAAAACTTACCATAGCTCTGGATAAAAGTTGAGGGGCTGCGAAAAGGGAAGCCATTTCTGTTGATGTTTATTTAAATTAGACAAAGGAAATCAATTAAGAAGTTAATTAATTAGGTAAATGATGATACCGGACCAGGAACACACCGAGAGAATGAAGGTGACTTATAGTAAAAGACGGTTACGATAATCTAAAATGAAATAATCGATATTTCGTAGTTTTCGGTTATCAGACTAACTAAGCGGCTTGTGTTATTATAAAATATTATGCAATTTGATTTATCTCTTTTAAAATATCTCCAATAATTTTATTCGCCTCTTTTAAATTGTAACTTTTAATTCATTCAAAACATTTTAAACACTAATTGTTACAATTAAAGATGGTTTTTAATGAACCGAATTTTACGGTTATAATAGTTTTCGGTTGATTCATTTTTCATCTTATGCCGGAGAATGACTCATGACATCTTACGGCAATTAATAAAACTAAAAAAAGCCAAAATTGACTTCTAAACAGGTTTTCATCGTAAGATGTCGTTACTGCTTTCAATGTGACCTCGGATCTCGGATAAATCTCTATCTAGGCTTAATTTAAACCAGTGGTAATTTATTGTTGTCTTTTTGAGAGTCAACTTAATTTTGTTTTATTTAATTACTTGTAATTTATTTCAAATTTTCAATAGTATCAAGAATGGCTTCCCTTTTCGCAGCCCCTCAACTTTTATCCAGAGCTATGGTAAGTTTTAATTTTTGACCTTTTATTTTGTCTCCTCATTCTTCTTCAATGATCTTCTCCAATTCACCTTTACATTATTTTAATAATTTCTCATTTATTTATCCATTTTTGTAATATTATTGTTAATTAATTTAGATGATGTCAGCTAGCCGAGGTATTGCCCGACCTTTAAGCTCAGCCATTAACTCTGCCCAATTCTCCAACAATTCATCAGTCCTTTTCCAAGAGAAGAAAGCTCAAAGCTTCTCTGCTCTTCCTGCCCTTTCTGCAATCAGACCAATCCACACTAGTTCAATTAGGAATGATATTGATTCTGCTGCTAAGTTTATCGGTGCTGGAGCAGCTACTGTTGGTGTTGCCGGTTCAGGGGCTGGAATTGGTTCAGTCTTCGGAAGTTTAATTATTGGTTACGCTCGTAATCCATCATTGAAGGCACAACTTTTCCAATATGCTATCCTTGGATTTGCTCTTTCTGAAGCTATGGGTCTCTTCTGTCTTATGATGGCCTTTTTAATTCTTTTTGCTTTTTAAGCACCTGATTCAACAAAAATTGGCTTAGCTTACCTTAAAGTTTACAATCACACTCGATTCAGATTGTAGTAATAGTATTGTTTCGATTCCATTTGTTCTATATGTATTGGTTGTATCAATGAATTTAATGTAACAACAGTTTTGGAAACGAAATTAAAATTATGGACCGGTGATTATTGTTTCATTCAACATTTTAATTATAAATTTGTGATTTGTTAATTTACATTTCTCTGTTGCAGGAATGACCTTTAAACCTCGAATCCATTTGGTCAGGTCATTGCGCTTGAGGTAATAACGGTCAAGAGTATGGAAAGCAGAAATATTGAAAAATGTTTACCAGCAATCAATCATCTATCAATTATCTTGACCATAAATTGAAAAATGATAAAACATCTCACAATTTTTCTCTTTCCATAAATTCTCTCAGTCTTGTCTCTTTTTTTACATCATAACATTAACAAGGGATGTGAATTTCTAGAATTCAGGTTAAAACATTACAAATTAATATTAACAGTTAATTAACATCTACTTGTGTTATCTCGAAAAAACGATTAATCAATAAAATGGAGGACTAATAATACATGTCTGAAGTCAGATTTAAGGATTTACATATTGGTTGATGAACAAATAAAGATTAAGTTTGCAAATTGTTTGCATATTAAAACTAGCATATAATCGTGGTTAAGCATGCAAGTAGTTGATGAAACAAAGCATTCTGTAAGGGAATAAAGAAATGAATTAAATGTCCATTTATAAATTAACCAATATGAAATTGTCAATCTGACTAAATGCGACCAGAATAGTCATTAGCGGATGATGAATTTACATCATTAGCTTCTGTTAGAAAGGTTTTGGAATTGGGATTCTGGTAATGTTAACATTGGAAGAAATATCAATTATAATAATAATATCAGTTGAGTTGATCAAATTATGCTGTACAGGTAAATATGATTATATGGTAAAAGGTTTGAAGCGAATAAAATCATAAATTTGTTGAAGTTAGACAAAACTGTTGAGCTAATGAGCCAGTGTCTAACTTTCAATTTGTTTCGTTTGGCACTCAAGTCACCGATGATGATAAGGGATAAACAGGAAACGTTGAATTTTATAAGAATCTGAGTTTCCCAATTTTCATCTCCCAAGTCATCAATAACAGTTGATCAGTATAATGATAAAAACGGATGAAAAGTAAGAAAAGGATGTGAAATTGAGATAGAATCTGAATAACTTATTAAGGTATTGGTAATATTATTTTACCCTTTTCAATGTTGGGCACCATTTGATTAATTGTTAATTACCAATCGTATTCGTTGGCATGTCACAGCTATCTAATGATAACTTTTTCCGGACTTGACTAATTTTGATCAGTTTCGTTATCAAAGTAAACTTATTAAGTAGTTTTTGTATCAGCCATGGATATGATTTATGCCTGATTGGTTATGAGAAATAGTAAGTGGAAAGACATGGTTTTCCATGAGTAATAAGAAGAAGAAGAGAAAGGATCTGGAGAGATGATGAATTTCGATTATGCTCATCCTGAAGTGAGATAGCACATTGAGCCATATCGAAGATTATGAAGAATAAAAGGAAGGAAAAAGGAATGAAAATGTTTCTTATTCAAGTCAAGAATAATCTTCTTTTCCCATTCCGAAAGCTGGAATAAAATCACCATGAGCATGAATTGGATGAGGAAAACCATATCCAGGGATCGGCATTCCAGGTATACCGTTGCCTGGAGTTTGCATGATAATTTGACTGCCCATATCATCCATACCAGTTCGTCGCACCGGTCTGGTGCTTCCATAGCAGCAGATAACATGTTTCAATTCACGCATTAACTCCACAAAAATATGATCCTAAAAATTGTAAATATTAATTAAAATGATAGCCTTTGTTCAATAATAAATGTAAACTTACTCTTTCGCCTCTTGGTATTTGTTTCATTTTCCAGATAAACTCAAATATGCATATTATTACAGCACACACGGAACCGATAGCGAGTACAACAAAAACACCACCAACGTTGGCTAAGCCAAGTTCACTTGCTGCTCCAGCAGCCTTTTGAGTACCATCTTTAGGTCCACATTTTTTCTGACTCCACCATTTTTCCTTAATTGCTTGAAGAATGCCCTTTTCTTGAAGGGCTAGAATGGTGTCAGAAATGATTCCTCTGTATGGTGAATCGGGTGGAGTAGCAATACCGTAGCCTTTAGAGTCAAGTAAACCACCGACTTGATAAAGGTCACACTCTCTTTCTACAATGTACTCGATGCTAGTTGACTCCATTAAATAAGCATAATCACCTTTTTTCACCCGTTCAACACCTTTATCATTACTTTCAACAAACACACTGGGCCTTGTTGATTCCATGAAAGACCACATTCTTGCGTATGTTGAAAAATTTGAGTTCTAGATGAAATAAATGCATTTAAAGATGGGTCAAAGTTAGGTTTTACAAAAGCAAATCACAAGTGATTTGATCGTACTTACTTTGAAAAAAGCTTGTGTTGACCCTGACATAAGGCATCCATAATGGATTTTAGTTTGTTTAGCCAAATCTTCGACGCTCTCTATCGGGTTGACCATTCTCTCAACTGTCAAAAAGGCAGCCAGGTTAGCGGTGTACGATGATACCAATATAAGAATGAAAAACCACCAAGAAGCGGCGAGAACTCTCGTTGATAGTGCTCGAGGCATCACATCACAGCCTTGTTGCATCAGGCAACCAATTGTGAACCAAAGAGTATTTTTCATCGTGAAATTGTTCTCCAGGTCTTCGGGTGTTTTTATACAAGGGTGTGGATTAATCCATTCATAAGGTGAAAATCGAGCAATCACAAAGAGAAACAAAGTAACACCAAGGAAAGCAGTTAATAAATAGATCCACACTTCAATAGCCAATGGAGACATGAAACTGAATAAGCGAGGAGGTTCCTTTTTGGGTTTCCGAAAAAGAATACCAATTCCAAGGTTCATAAATGGCATGGTAAAGTCTACAGCGGATTCACGTTCATAAGTAATCGTTAAATCAGCCACAGCAATGTCAGCTTTCTGTTTAGAGTCAAGAGAAAGTTAAACAATTAGCGCTTATCATCAATGTTTTAGATCGCAAATGAATGCTCAAAGTTATACTTACACCATCAATTAATTCGCGAATCATTCCATTCCATTCGCCTTTCTCGTTTCGCCGACCATAAGCTCGATCCTCAACCAAACGAATAACATATTTAAACTGAAGTCTTTTTGCAATCTCGTTCATTAAATCGATACAATAACCTTCGAAGCGATCGTTTCCAGTCAATCCTTTCTTCTCATAATCTTCAACAAACATTGTATAAGGTCGACCCTGTTTGGAAATGGACATTGTATAAGGAAAAGAGTTTTTATTCAACCAGAAAGATTAATATTTGCTGAAAATATAACTATAACAATAAATATAACTAGAAAGACTCAATCAACACAATTGTAACATTTATGCACAAATTGACAGAGTTACTCCAAAACAAATGATCAAAAACGGGTAAAAATAAATTTCTTTCAACTTTCAATCCGTTAGTTTGTAGAGTCGTAAAAACTGCGTTTATCGGTGCGATTAACAAATCTCTCTGATCAATAGTTCTCGAGAAAATCGAAGTCAAAGTTGAAACTTCGATCGCAATTTGTACAATTATGTGACCATATTTTTTCATGAAACTCATATTCGCATTACCGGGTTTTGATGGCCAATCTTAGGATGAACTTATTTTGAGAAAAAACATTTTCTGTTTTCTGTAAAAGAGATAAGTTCGAATTTGGCCTAAACGTGTCGCATTCGTTGACCGTAAGATTTAGAGAACCGTAAGTTACTATTGGTCCATAAAAATTAATTGCACAAATCATGAAGCAAATATTTTTTCCAATCCATCGATAGTTCTCTTGATTTCGGCCACTCACCTAAAAACTTTGGACCTCGATATTTCGAGAATGGTGGCACCTATAATCAACATTCTTTAACCAAACGATAGATTGTATTATGTGCTGCAATATAATATGACTGAATATTGAATAAAAATGCAAGTTGATTCATTTAAGCATGAATATCCTTCTGACACATGAGATTTGTGATAAGAAAACCAGATAACAAACTCAAATCTGGTAACATAAAAATACAATGCTATAACTTTTTTGGAAGAATCTTGAATGGCTTCATATTTCAGTATATTGTAATACATAATGCAGGCTAATGTTCGGTCGAACAATGGTGATTGTGGGTGTTACCATTCTCGAAATACCGATGTTCAAAGTTTTTAGGTCAATGGCCAAAAGCAAGAGAACTATTGATCAATCAGAAAAACCATTAGGTTCCTGGTGTGTGTGCACAATTTTTATGCTCTGAAAATCTGTTTCATGTCTCTAACTAAAATGGACATTGAATGCGACAAGTTTAAGCGAAAATCGAACTTGATCTGTTTTACAGAAACAGAAAACTTTTTTTCTTAAAATAAGTGCATTTTCTGGTTAATAATCAAAATATCAATCAGGAAAATGAAGTTTCATAAAAAAATATGGTCACATAATTGTACAAATTGCGATCGAAGTTTCAACTTTGACTTCGATTTTCTCGAGAACTATTGATCAGAGAGATTTGTTAATCGCACCGATGGACGCAGTTTTTATAACTCTACAGACTAACAGAGTCGAAAGTTGACAGAAGTTTATTTTTACCCGTTTTTTACCATTTGTTTTGGAGTAACTCCGTCAATTTGTGCATAAATGTTACAATTGTGTTTATTGTGTCTTTTTAGTATTAAATGTTTTTAATAACAAGCTAAATATCTTATACTTACAGGAAATGTTGTCACTACAAGTGTTTTATTTTTAAGAGTCGCTTTCAATATTTCTTCCATTGTTTTACTGTAGTTACCAATGAATTGAACTCGCTTTTCTGATGTCCATTCTCCAACCTAAATCGAAAGATTTCATGATTCGTCAAACAAATGGACAAACATTTCATCATGTATCATCTTACCTCTTTTAGACCTTCATTTGTGAGTTCAATTAATTTAAGCCTGACATCAGTTCTCAATCCATTACGATCAAATTTAATGTCCCCAGTAAGACCTCTTACAGTTATCTAACAGAACAAAATTAATAGTTTGTATTGAAAAATAAATCTCCGATTTCAATGAAAGCTCATCTTAACTTACCATTCTCATATAATTTGTTAAGGTTATTCCATACTGCCATGGTTCTTCATTTTCACATGATAAAGCATTCATGTTAATGGTTTTACTTCGATCTAGATCATGTAAAGCTTTAGCCAAAAGCTTCACAGAATCATACATAAGTGCAACTTCAGTCTGAGAAAAAAAAACACATAACACCATTAAAATCGTGATCATGTGGACACTTTAAATTTCTAATCGATTAAGATAGACATCGCGATGTACTTACCGTAAAGTTCTGCAGTAGTGAGGCCTGAATTAAAATGTCGAGGTTGGTTGAAATAAAAAAGGCAATCAGTTATTAACATCGTAATTGGTTGTTTCGATGCGTTGATACTCACTCTAGATATAAATGGGTCCTCTTCAAGCCAGTTTGTTCTTGTTACTGGAACTGACGATTGCCATTCTCTGATGATTTCCTTAAAATCAGTTGATGATCGATCAATTAAGCAAAAGGAAGAGATATTTGTACCAGCATATTGAAAGTCTTCCAGATCGACTGTTTGTAGGTCAAGTGAGGTGAAAATATAATCATGGTATTCGGACAACATGTCAACTTGTTGAGCATGGCGTAAAACCTCGTGAATGTTTTCCCTGGGCACATCAACAATTAAGTTTTTAATGTTTAATTTGTTAACTTCTTTAAATATTGTTCGATATTCATCAGTTTCGAACTGTCGGACAACCATCTTCTTTTCTCGTAAAACCTCATCTTTTAAAATCTCTTCCAGTCTCACTAAGGCTGTAAAAGAAACGGTAAAATGATGAGATGATTAACGATATTGTGTATAGTGAGTGAAGACAAATTAAGTGATAGATGAATTGCTAACCTTCATTTTCTTGGTATAAAATGGCAAAGTTTTTCCAATTTTTCATCCTGATCAAGTCCCTTATTGCTTCGCCAAATACTTTTGGATGTGGATGAAGGTTGATTGAATGGTTTGCTGCTACAGATCTGAAATCTAATCGAGTTTCCATATGAGGAATGTGGAGTTGATCACAAGTTGATTGAATGTGTGTTGAAGTCTCAACTGATTGTGGGCCGAATATTGCTGCAATTCCTTGTTCAAATAGACCACAAGCTGCGAAAGTGAAGACAAAAATTGAATAAAACATCAACCATTGACAGATTACTTTCATTAACTTATTTTGAAGCTTGAAAGCTAAAGAAAACATTGAATGGACAAACAGCAAAAGTTGACTTACCTTTTTTAGATGCCGAGAAGCTATCACTTTTCTCAACCTTTTCAACTTGAGCGAGTAACCGTGATCTTGGAATTAATTTACCATCGCTGTTAATTCGATCAACTGCACTTTTAAAGGCCATTTCCATGGGATCATCTCCTACCTCGAATAGACCACCTTATGGGATAAACAAGAAACACATTAGTGGGAAGTCATTCAAGCAAATGCTACTTGAGTATACGTTAAACTAGATAATTTCAATATAATATCTTTATTCCTATCAAGCATAATCAATAGCTATTAAAAACTATGAATATTCAATGCTTAGACTATCAGATCTAAAAGTCCGTTAAGGCTTAAGGAATCGTTTTTCAGAAACAAGACAATGTGTTGCAAATTGATATGGAATTGGATGTTATGATATCGAATAAAAATCTTATTGTTTCAATTTTAAGAGTAAATCGATAATAGACTCAATTACTATGGATAAGTCTTGAGGTTTTCAATTTCTTGGTAAAACCCAAGACCAACACTTAATGGTGAAATTAAATTGTTAACGCTCTAGTATTAACGATGATTAAGGTATAACTATCACTTACCTATTCTTAAAATTTCAGGCAAAGCGTTTATAAAATTTAAGTTGACCGTAAGAAGTAGAAAAGTTAAAATTTGAATTAACCAAGTTGACTCCATGGCTATCGGAAATTACTGTGATTATTAAATGGTTTGGAAGCTTGGATGTGTTATTTCAAAATTCAATGTAGACGTTATTATTAATATTATTAGCTGTAATGTTGATTGTAAGATATTGCCAATGAGTGGTAACAATTTTCAATTACTTTAAAAAACGGCAGATAAATCAATGGTTTGTTAATTTCAAAGATAAACTGTACATTGAATCCATTCCAATTGATTGAAACACGTTCAATTACACAATTAGTATACACATTTTACAAGCACTGTTTCAATTGAATGTTCAACACTGTTGTGAATCTTGAATGCTACTAATCACCATGATAGTCAGGATAAACAATAAGCAGGTAAGATAATTTAAGATGTGAAAGGTGATTCCGATGGAAAAGATGTTTGTAATGATGTTGGTTAACCAGATGCATAGTTAATACAAAATCAAAATATCTTAATTGCTTGGTTATCGACAATAACCTTCATTACTTACTGTGTTGACACGAAAGGCAAGGATATAAGACAAAAAAGTCAAGATGAAGACTAAAAGGCAAAAACTAAAGCGTCAAATTATACAAAGATAATCAATTAACCAAGTCGATTTTTAGTTAATCACTATTGGAGTGAAAATGTTTAAAATGAAGGGAGAAAAAGGTGAAACAAATAAATGATAATTGGATGATTAAACAAATGGATACGGTAAATTAAAATAAAAAATGAACAAGAATAAGAACAATAATAATATTGTTATTGAGCATCAGGCAAAGATGATAATGAAGAGGATGAGGAGGAGGTGGATGAGAAAAAAAAACAATCTTTGATCAAAAGGGAATGGACT
This sequence comes from Tetranychus urticae, assembly GCF_039701765.1. Classification (NCBI taxonomy): domain Eukaryota; kingdom Metazoa; phylum Arthropoda; class Arachnida; order Trombidiformes; family Tetranychidae; genus Tetranychus; species Tetranychus urticae. The sequence continues at coordinate 12,195,647 of NC_142958.1, read as the reverse complement.
TGTTCAGCTTCTCTGATTCTTTTACTCGGCGTTTGCTCTTCACCGAATCATTTCGCATCTTCATCTTCATCTTCATGTTTCTATAGGAACAACATCTCTCAAGCATCTCAATGGAATGCTTGGAGGAGGATGAAGAGATGGTGTAAAGATGAAAAATATTGATCCATGGACAGTCACTCAGTTTTGGGTTTTCACTGCATCCATACAACATAAATTGATTCAATCTTTTCATTGAGTTTAACATTTAGAGTTGTCTATTTGTTCAAGGTTTTAGATTAAATTTAATTGTTTCAACAGGTTAATATTGACTTGGTTAATTTGGTTATTGGACTCTTTCATATTGATAGCTAACAAAATTATCCTAAATTGTAGTAAGAAATGTATTTAGGCTTTGATATATTTTAATTTTGGATTTTTTATTTTATTGCCGATTTGATTTATAAAAATTATAAGATTTTATCAATCACTAAATTGATTAACAAATTGCCGATTTAATGATGGATTTTTCATTTTTAAATAAATCGAAAATCTTTTCATTTTATCCAATTTTTGGTTTGTTTTTATTTTATCGGTATACGGTAATGTAAACAGTTCATTTATGAATGTTTTGAAAAGTAACAATATAAATCAAAATTATGAATGTTTGATAAAGATTAAGTTTTCAATTAGAGTAATTGAGAAAAAGTAATTAGCATTAAACGATTGGAATTTCCATGCATCTCTAGTTAATCAGTTTTGTAAAATTTGCTTCTGGTCCATAAAGTTTCAGGTACAGTTGATTGTTCGTTTTTTTTCGTTGCTTAAACCGAATTTATTTAATGAAAGTTAGAGCTGATGAGACGCTAGTTGATGAAATAAATGGCGAAAGGTTCCCAAGGTTTGACTAGGCGAGAGTGTAACGAAACATTAACCTGAGTTTATTATACGAAATTGAGACGGGAAAATATTAGCCTCTATTTGAGGCATTTTTTTAAATTCCAATGACTCAAAGAATATGCTATCATTGTTCATAGGCATCAGCAATAATGAGGTAATTGAGAACATCAACATGAGTAATAATTCCAGCAACTTTTACCTCTGAAGGAGAGATTTGGTCAACAATGACAACATATGATTGCGATTTAAGAAGAGTTGTGAGTGAACCAAGTGTTTCATTGCGGTCAATGGATGGAAATACTTTGGTCATAATTGTTTCAACTGGATCGTCGACTGTAGCTGCTCCTCCGACAAGACTTTTCATAGTTGCAGAAACAGTAACCATTCCTTTGAGATAACCAGAAGAATCAACAACAGGCATTTGGTCGATACCCTGAGTTTTCATGGTGGAGATGGCTTCGTTTATTTTACTATTTAGGTTAATTGTGATTAATCCAGCGCCAACTGATAAACTGTCGATAGCTAAATCCCAGAACCAAGGTTTCTGTTGCTCCTGTGCTTTGAGTAAACTTTCAGTAAGGAAACCTCTTTCAGCCATCCAATGGTCATCAAGGAATTTGGTCATGTAATTTCGAACACTATCGGGTAAAATGACAACACAAGTTTGATCCTCTCGTAATCTTTTAGCGACTTTCATGGCTGCAGCCATAGCACTACCAGAAGATCCTCCACAAAGTAGCCCTTCTTTTGCGATCAACTCACGAGCCATGATGAGGGATTCCTTATCTCCTGTTTTGATCCACTCATCTATTATACTTCGATCAAGAACAGTTGGAATGAAATCATATCCTATACCTTCAACTTCATAAAATGTAGTACTAGTTTCGTTGATGGAATCTGGCTGAGCCAAAATAGAACCATAAGGATCAACCCCAACAACTGTACAATTAGGCACTGCTTCTTTAAATTTACGCCCGATCCCAGCAATGGTTCCTCCAGTTCCAGCACCAAGAACTACCATGTCTACCTTATTATCACATTGATCAAGAATTTCGGCAGCAGTCCCATCATAATGGGCCAGAGGATTGGACGGATTCACGTACTGATCAAGAATCATTGATTTAGGAATTGAACGACATAATTTTTGAGCTACCGATACATGCGAATCAGGTGAATCAAAACTTGCTGATGTTGGAGTACGAATAACCTCAGCTCCTAAAGCTCGAAGGACATTAGCTTTCTCTGTAGACATCTTTTCTGGCATAACAATGATACATCTATAACCTTTGACAGCAGCAGCAAGAGCCAAGCCAATACCCGTATTTCCTATTTAATGAGAGTAAAAAATCAAGATATTAGCCAGACAAAACATGATTCATAAAAAATAAACATGAGACCATAGTTGAAAAGGTAGACAGTTTGATTTCTCATGACGAATAGATCAATAATTTTCACTTGAATGACATAAATGTTGGTCTTAATAGAGCCATTTGTATTTACTTCTGAATAGAAAAAAAATCTAAACTGTTCAAGATTACCTGAGGTAGGTTCAATCAATGTCCAACCAGGTTCGATTATGCCTTTTTGCTCGGCATCTTCAATCATTCTTAAAGCAATCCGGTCTTTAACACTTCCTCCTGGATTGAAAAATTCACATTTAGCAAGAACCTGGCATTTAACGCCATAGTTAGCTGGAATTTTGTTTAATCGAATCAGAGGTGTATTACCAATATGATTTAGAACATTTGGACAGACTGGAGCTCGTATCTGTCGATGATGGGGATGCGGATCTAGACTTTTATCCGCTTTCAATGACCAAGAACATTTTGATGGATGATCTGGAGGTGGAAATATCGGGCACTCAGTGGCTGACATATTGTGTTGAATAAACTATAAAATTGAAAACCTGAACACTGATATAAGAATGAAAAACAAGGGAAAATAAGTCATACGTAACCTCTATGTACCAAGAAAAAAATAAGACTTACAAAAACAATTTTTTTTCAAACGAAAAGTATCATATAATCAAGATTGAGATAATCTGAAAGAGATAAAGATGATTAAAGTGATCTCAGACGATGATAATTGATCATTAAATCATTTCAACAAACAAAAAATTAGATTAGAGATGCATTCGATTAAAAGATAACATAAGGTAGAAATTAAATGAAAAAGCGAGTCAATAACAACTTGTTTTGGTTTACTTCTAGGGGAGGTTATATAATTTCCAAAGGGTTGGAAAATAAAAGTTCGTTGTGCAAAAATCTTTGATATTAATATCTGGTTTAACATTCAACTTTCTTTACAACTTTATGATATCTGAATGGCCCTGTAATTTATCTAGAGGCTGAACTTAATAAAATTAATCAAACATCATCTTCAGAGGCGTATTAAACAACATGTAAGTAACCCAAATCTAAATATAATTGATTGAAAACCGTCATTCTCAAGCATTTTAGTCACATTTACAATTTATGTTTAAATCTTTATATTAATAGTGTCTTTATCTTTATAATATTTAATAGCAGCTTCTGAATCAATTAAAACAGACTTTTCTTTATTTTTCTATTTCTAAGAGTTAGGTATGATTGAATATCAAAAGTCAGTAGCAATCAGTTTAATTCATGAATCATATCTCATCTTGTATCCAGCTGATAAAATACATCAAAATTGACACAATAACAAGCAAACACATTCAACATTATCTAGGCCACCAAGGTCGAGCTCTAACATTGTAAAATAATGGCCATTCATTTTTATCATCATAATAGGTATAAAATGGTGGAGCACGTTTTTGAATGTCCTTTTTCTTCGAATGGGACTTGGGCCTCACAAGATACGCTGATGGTACAGACAGCTTGGAGCTTGAATTATCTCGATATTGATCATCTTTTCGCAATGGGAGATTGAAAAACTTAACCCCAATGAAGCTTGCTACTTGAGGAATTGAATCAACAATTGAAAAGCCAAGCCAGGTTCCAAGAACACTTCCGATGGAAATAATCAGATCTAAAAGAGTCATTTTGGGTTCAATAGAAATGGTGTAAATTGGATCGGAAACTTGTTCTACGGTGATCTCTGTATAATTTCCTTGAATTGGTAATGGAGTGCGACTTAAAGGGAAATAATTAATTTCATAACAATCTGGTTGTGAGGCTATTTGAAGACATGCTTCGGCAATTTTCGATATTGAATCGAGATAAGTTTCGTTTTGAATATTTTTTTCCAAAATGTACGATCCAAAGGGAGCATCTAATGGTTTATCAACAATACTTGTTGGCAATGGACTACCGATCTTTTGTAAACTCAAATTAATCTCGCATTTGTCTTCCATATCGACTCGAGAAAGGTAACCTCTATCACTGTAATTGGCACAATTGGTTGGATAAGGTGGACCCAAACGACGTATTTCAATGTAATAAAAAAAGAAAGTGTGTTTTCTGGCAATATCATAAGCTTCTTGTGATTCCCATTTTATTTTGTTCCCTCTTGGCAATTCACCTCTCGGAATCAAAGAAACCCAATAAAAGTCGATTGTTCTGAAAAAGGATTGAGGTACTTCTAGCGTGAACACCTCTTGAGTGGTCAACTTCTTGTACAAGTCAACTTTTTCAGTTACTATTGGCTCACTTGAGTTATACGCTGATGAACAAGTAAATGAATAACAATATTCTTTCTCCATGAAAAAATCATTACTGGAACACGGTAATCGAATGATATCGTCATCGGTTGCTTTGTGGACAAACGCTTTTCGGTAAATCATTGAAGAGTTAACAATTTGCTTCCACAATTGATCAATTTTTAGACGTTCTTGGAAAAAGAAAAGAAGATAATTGTCCGAGACTTTGGCTCTAATGGAATGAATCAGTTCATAGGTTACACGAGTTCCTGGTCTATAACCAAGTTCACCAAGAATCGAAGGATAGTTTAAAAATAATGCAGTATAATTGATGGCATCAAGAATTGGGAAACAAATCGCTATGTCTGGAAGTAAAGTTGACTCTGGATCACCAACATGGCATGTTGTTAAAAGCTCATACGAAAAGAAACGATATAACAAATAGCTTATTTGGACTGTTGCACCAATCATACAAATAATTAAAAATATCTGTTTGTGATTTAATCCAAAGAAATGAAATTTTAATGAGAAGCCCATCGACTTGGTGGATTTAGGTATGACTTGGGTTCACTCAGCTAACAAATAACGCTAATATTTGTTTATTATGCTACTTTATTTTTTGGACCGCTGAAAACAAAAGATAAATCAACATTTGTTTATCGGCTTACATATTTTTACCTTTAGTTTTTTATACCAAATGCCAGATTTTTCTTGGACAAATTCTGAACCAGCAGTTATTTTTATTACAGATATCGATTGTATAATGGATAGTTTCAATGGCCCATGAGAAAATGTCTTTTCTAAAACACAGCTAAACACAAACATCCAGCTATTAATATATATATTTTGTATTTTTAAACTGCAAAGCTATCAATTTTGATGATTAAATGGTTGACTAAATCAATTTGGCACACTACTTCTCAATTAAATGATATTATTAAATACTATTATATTATGCTGTTGAGTTGAAGTATTACGGACTGATGTTTTTAAATGTTCAAATACATTTTTCCATACTTATTAGACTCTATGGTTAAACTAATACGATTTACACAAAGCGATTGATTGTGCAATCAATCAAGGTTAAAAATGATGAGTTGATTACCTTGATCATAGAATGGGTTTCATTAAATTAATCATTCAGTTAACCTTGATGATGCGTAAATATTGATTGGATTGGTATTACTGAACAATCGAGTTTTTAAAACACCCTGAAGATTGATTATCAAGTGATATAAATTGTTCTTATAATAACTTCAATATTAATATCACATGGAAGTTGTCGCTTCCCCATTAACAGGTGGTTAGAGGGATATGCCATGAATCTAAAGTTGTATCCACAAAGATTATGAATAACTATTAATATGATAATGAAAATAACTTCAAAATATTATAAAGGGTTCAACACTTATTTCATTGCAAATGAAGGAGGTAACAAGAAAGTTGATCTTACGTTAATCACTTGTGATATTGATTAAGATAATAATGGAGATTATGATCAGATTTGGTTTAGTTTTCATCGTCTCTTTTCATTCATTATCATCCTAATCATTGATTAGTAATCAATATCAAAAAAATTTTGTGATTAACATAAGATTATTTTTTTGTTTTCACCTTCATTTGCAAGGAATCAAGTTTTACTTCCTTTAACATTACAATAATCTCTGGCAATGCTCTAAGGATTGGTTCCTAAAGAGCTGATATATCGTTAGTACCGGTATAAATACTTATTGCGAATGCTGAAGGATAGGTTGTGACAGAGGCTCCAGCTTTTGTCAGTGATGTTGCGTACTCAGAAAGTGTTACATCGTAACAAATATCAAGACCAAGTTTACCGATAGGAGTTTCAAGAGGTGATGCTTATCTCTCTCCTGGAACCGTAAATCCAGTCTCAACAGCAAACATGTTATCAGGTTTGTATAGTGATGTGCTAATATATCGAAACAACCGATATATATCGATATTTTTTCACAAGAAAATATCAATATGAGTTACGATATGGTATCGATATAAAAACATTGTAAAAATGGTTAAAGTTGCACCTTTGGACATTAATGCGTCCAATTTTTTCATGAGCAATCTTTCTCGTCTTGAAAATATTTGTGTTTTACAGCTAGAAATGTTGAATTGATAATTGAATTAAGGCTAAGAACATGTGACTTTGCAACTCTGCGTGACAAAAACATTTCAGCAAATCAAATGAGTCAAATTTCAATGTAAAAAAGTTTTTTTGATATTTTTTGATATATCGATATTATAGCCCTCAATATCAAAAATATCGATATATAAAAAATACTCATATCGAACATCACTAGGTTTGTATCAGTATCAGGAAAGCACCAAGACGAGTTTTACGTTTTAAGTTGAACCAATTTATCCCGAGTTATTGATGACAAGTGCTGGCCCTTTATCCTCTAGAAAAAAATTAAAACTAAAATATTAAAAAAGAATGTAAAGGGTGTCAAATTTAATTCCAAGCAAACTGGTGGAGCTTACAATCTTTTTATCACAAATTAAAATATATAAGCACAGATATCTAAAACAAAAAGCAACAAAGGTGAAGACGGAAAATAAAGTGACCAAATGGTTTGCTCTATGGTTTAGGATATCTGTGCTTATCTATTTCAATTTTTGATAAAAAGATTGTAAGCTCCACCAGTTTGCATGGAATTAAATTTGACACCCTTTATTATAAGATGAATCAACCTTTGTCCTTACCAAAATAATCTCGTTTTTCATGAAAACTGTCGGATGAAAGCCAGATATTGCAAGATTGTGCCAAATCTCGATATTAAAAATTATTGGGCAATCAATAGATTCCCGACAATTTTTGATATCCTTCTGCATTGCCTTAATCACATCGTCATTTTAAGGTAAAAAGGCCGTTGAACTTCCATGCGAAAAAGCTTCACGAATCAACTTTTCACTCATACGATAGTTTTCATCTTTGTCAGCTGAACGACAGCAATTATTTTTTGCTATCAGGATCGCCATTTGTTGTTGTTTCATCAAGAGATCTAACTTATTGGATCAATGTCGAGATGAGAAATGACTCACGATTCAAGTTATCGATGAGGGGAATTCACATGGAAACATTTTTCCATCAATATAAACAAACTGGACTGGGATCAGAGATGAAAAGCAAAAAAGGACAAAAAACTGGGCAATATTTTCAACTATTGTTGACTATGATTTGTAACATTAATTAGAGTTGTGAAGCACAAAGAAACAAGTAGATCATTTGAAAGTTACTTGATTATGAAACTTATTCACAATCACAAGAGCTGATAAAATTTCGAATGACCGTAATTTTTTGGATAGTTTTACTCCGCTCAACATAAACCTTCGATTGATATATGGTTCGAGCTCGATAATATAATAGATACATTGTTACATTTTTTTGTGATAATCTAGTTATCAAAGATTTACGACTCTTTGTATTAAATATTACATGTACAATAATACATTTATAATAATTTACATTATTAATAAATTGAATCTAATTTGTTGGATGAACATGATGTGTTACAATCTTTGAATCTATTGAAAATAAACTGAAAGGCTCAGAAACAAAGAGTATAGCTCTTTGCTTAGAACCCAATCTTAAATCATTAAATCACTCAAACGCTTCACAATTTTATACTGAATTTAGTGAAACAATACTTTCTTTCTCAGAAATATCATTTATATTGAATCTGATTCTAGATTCTGGAAGAGCTAGAGATTGACTTGGCAGAATCATACCTAATAGAAATCGGATTCCGTTAGCAGTATCTGCAAAGATTATTAACCACCAGATCCAAATATGATGGTCTAAAATGAGTATTGAATCGCCCTGATATTAATCAGATTTCTTTTCATACTCCGATCATCTAGCCTAGTTAACGTTTATTCACTAACGCCTAACGTCACGTTTAACGGCACTTTGAATCATAAACATCGGCGATTTAATACTAATATTTTAAGTACTTTTCGTGCGGCATTTGTTGGAAAAAATAAAATCACTTTAACTTGTTACCAATCATTGCTCCAATTAAATTATCAAAGACAGCTGTGTGAATTTAACGAGAAATTGAGTCACAACACTAATATTAAATGTCATAGACTCATGAGCAAATATTTTTGCATTTCTCTATATGCAAATTTTTGAAAATTCATCACTCTGAATATCCAATAAGCTTGAAATTAGCAAAAAACAAGATTCTAATACATTCTTTTTTATAGTTGGAAGACACACATGCAAAAAATGTTTGATTAGTTTTGCACTATGCCCTTTAAGGGATTTTATTGACTTCGTCTGTGCTAAGACAAACAACATTCATTCCTACTGATAATATGAATCATTATTTAACCAGATACACCAAATTATGCTCAAAATTTAGTATATAAACTGCCTGGAATTTGAGAACATTATAAGTTCATATATATTTGAATAAAATACAAGATAAAACAACTAAAATGAAAATAAGTTTGATAACTTTGTGCTTAGCTTTGACAGCTTTCGCAGCTTTCAATGCTGTAGAAGCTAATAGCTTATCGAGATGGAGCCTAAACACTAATGCTGGTATCGGTAGCTTATTTGGACTACTAGGAAACGGTAAAAAATCGACTGATTCAAAATCTGGAAGTAGTGCTAGCTCTAGTTCTGGTTCAAAGTCTAACTCTGCTACATCAGCATCGAACAATACAACATCAACTACCAATGCAACAGGATCGTCAGCTCCTTCAGGTTCAACAAGATCCGAAACATCAGGAGCAGCTTCAGGTTCATCAGGATCATCTGCAGCATCAGGACAAGGATCAGGTTCATCAGGTTCAGGATCATCTGGTTCAGGTTCATCAGGAGCATCTTCAAGTTCAGCAGCAGCATCAGCAGCCTCAGGTTCATCATCAGGACCAACGTCAACCGGTAACTCAGGTAACTCAGCATCATCAGGATCAGGATCCGGATCATCATCAGCAGCTTCATCAGGAGCAGCTTCAGGTTCATCAGGATCATCTGCAGCATCAGGACAAGGATCAGGTTCATCAGGTTCAGGATCATCTGGTTCAGGTTCATCAGGAGCATCTTCAGGATCAGCAGCATCAGCAGCCTCAGGTTCATCAGCAGCAGCAGCTTCAGACTCATCATCTGCACCAGCAGCATCATCAACTAATGGATCAGGATCATCATCAGCAGCTTCAAGTTCAGCAGCAGCATCAGCAGCAGCAGCTTCAGATTCATCATCAGGACCAACATCAACCGGTAACTCAGGTAACTCAGCATCATCAGGATCAGGATCCGGATCATCATCAGCAGCTTCATCAGGAGCAGCTTCAGGTTCATCAGGATCATCTGCAGCATCAGGACAAGGATCAGGTTCATCAGGTTCAGGATCATCTGGTTCAGGTTCATCAGGAGCATCTTCAGGATCAGCAGCATCAGCAGCCTCAGGTTCATCAGCAGCAGCAGCTTCAGACTCATCATCTGCACCAGCAGCATCATCAACTAATGGATCAGGATCATCATCAGCAGCTTCAAGTTCAGCAGCAGCATCAGCAGCAGCAGCTTCAGATTCATCATCAGGACCAACATCAACCGGTAACTCAGGTAACTCAGCATCATCAGGATCAGGATCCGGATCATCATCAGCAGCTTCATCAGGAGCAGCTTCAGGTTCATCAGGATCATCTGCAGCATCAGGACAAGGATCAGGTTCATCAGGTTCAGGATCATCTGGTTCAGGTTCATCAGGAGCATCTTCAAGTTCAGCAGCAGCATCAGCAGCCTCAGGTTCATCATCAGGACCAACATCAACCGGTAACTCAGGTAACTCAGCATCATCAGGATCAGGATCCGGATCATCATCAGCAGCTTCATCAGGAGCAGCTTCAGGTTCATCAGGATCATCTGCAGCATCAGGACAAGGATCAGGTTCATCAGGTTCAGGATCATCTGGTTCAGGTTCATCAGGAGCATCTTCAGGATCAGCAGCATCAGCAGCCTCAGGTTCATCAGCAGCAGCAGCTTCAGACTCATCATCTGCACCAGCAGCATCATCAACTAATGGATCAGGATCATCATCAGCAGCTTCAAGTTCAGCAGCAGCATCAGCAGCAGCAGCTTCAGATTCATCATCAGGACCAACATCAACCGGTAACTCAGGTAACTCAGCATCATCAGGATCAGGATCCGGATCATCATCAGCAGCTTCATCAGGAGCAGCTTCAGGTTCATCAGGATCATCTGCAGCATCAGGACAAGGATCAGGTTCATCAGGTTCAGGATCATCTGGTTCAGGTTCATCAGGAGCATCTTCAAGTTCAGCAGCAGCATCAGCAGCCTCAGGTTCATCATCAGGACCAACATCAACCGGTAACTCAGGTAACTCAGCATCATCAGGATCAGGATCCGGATCATCATCAGCAGCTTCATCAGGAGCAGCTTCAGGTTCATCAGGATCATCTGCAGCATCAGGACAAGGATCAGGTTCATCAGGTTCAGGATCATCTGGTTCAGGTTCATCAGGAGCATCTTCAGGATCAGCAGCATCAGCAGCCTCAGGTTCATCAGCAGCAGCAGCTTCAGACTCATCATCTGCACCAGCAGCATCATCAACTAATGGATCAGGATCATCATCAGCAGCTTCAAGTTCAGCAGCAGCATCAGCAGCAGCAGCTTCAGATTCATCATCAGGACCAACATCAACCGGTAACTCAGGTAACTCAGCATCATCAGGATCAGGATCCGGATCATCATCAGCAGCTTCATCAGGAGCAGTTTCAGGTTCATCAGGATCATCTGCAGCATCAGGACAAGGATCAGGTTCATCAGGTTCAGGATCATCTGGTTCAGGTTCATCAGGAGCATCTTCAAGTTCAGCAGCAGCATCAGCAGCCTCAGGTTCATCATCAGGACCAACATCAACCGGTAACTCAGGTAACTCAGCATCATCAGGATCAGGATCCGGATCATCATCAGCAGCTTCATCAGGAGCAGCTTCAGGTTCATCAGGATCATCTGCAGCATCAGGACAAGGATCAGGTTCATCAGGTTCAGGATCATCTGGTTCAGGTTCATCAGGAGCATCTTCAGGATCAGCAGCATCAGCAGCCTCAGGTTCATCAGCAGCAGCAGCTTCAGACTCATCATCTGCACCAGCAGCATCATCAACTAATGGATCAGGATCATCATCAGCAGCTTCAAGTTCAGCAGCAGCATCAGCAGCAGCAGCTTCAGATTCATCATCAGGACCAACATCAACCGGTAACTCAGGTAACTCAGCATCATCAGGATCAGGATCCAGATCATCATCAGCAGCTTCATCAGGAGCAGCTTCAGGTTCATCAGGATCATCTGCAGCATCAGGACAAGGATCAGGTTCATCAGGTTCAGGATCATCTGGTTCAGGTTCATCAGGAGCATCTTCAGGATCAGCAGCATCAGCAGCCTCAGGTTCATCAGCAGCAGCAGCTTCAGACTCATCATCTGCACCAGCAGCATCATCAACTAATGGATCAGGATCATCATCAGCAGCTTCAAGTTCAGCAGCAGCATCAGCAGCAGCAGCTTCAGATTCATCATCAGGACCAACATCAACCGGTAACTCAGGTAACTCAGCATCATCAGGATCAGGATCCGGATCATCATCAGCAGCTTCATCAGGAGCAGCTTCAGGTTCATCAGGATCATCTGCAGCATCAGGACAAGGATCAGGTTCATCAGGTTCAGGATCATCTGGTTCAGGTTCATCAGGAGCATCTTCAAGTTCAGCAGCAGCATCAGCAGCCTCAGGTTCATCATCAGGACCAACATCAACCGGTAACTCAGGTAACTCAGCATCATCAGGATCAGGATCCGGATCATCATCAGCAGCTTCATCAGGAGCAGTTTCAGGTTCATCAGGATCATCTGCAGCATCAGGACAAGGATCAGGTTCATCAGGTTCAGGTTCATCAGGAGCATCTTCAGGATCAGCAGCATCAGCAGCCTCAGGTTCATCAGCAGCAGCAGCTTCAGACTCATCATCTGCACCAGCAGCATCATCAACTAATGGATCAGGATCATCATCAGCAGCTTCAAGTTCAGCAGCAGCATCAGCAGCAGCAGCTTCAGATTCATCATCAGGACCAACATCAACCGGTAACTCAGGTAACTCAGCATCATCAGGATCAGGATCCAGATCATCATCAGCAGCTTCATCAGGAGCAGCTTCAGGTTCATCAGGATCATCTGCAGCATCAGGACAAGGATCAGGTTCATCAGGTTCAGGATCATCTGGTTCAGGTTCATCAGGAGCATCTTCAGGATCAGCAGCATCAGCAGCCTCAGGTTCATCAGCAGCAGCAGCTTCAGACTCATCATCTGCACCAGCAGCATCATCAACTGATGGATCAGGATCATCATCAGCAGCTTCAAGTTCAGCAGCAGCATCAGCAGCAGCAGCTTCAGATTCATCATCAGGACCAACATCAACCGGTAACTCAGGTAACTCAGCATCATCAGGATCAGGATCCGGATCATCATCAGCAGCTTCATCAGGAGCAGCTTCAGGTTCATCAGGATCATCTGCAGCATCAGGACAAGGATCAGGTTCATCAGGTTCAGGATCATCTGGTTCAGGTTCATCAGGAGCATCTTCAAGTTCAGCAACAGCATCAGCAGCCTCAGGTTCATCATCAGGACCAACATCAACCGGTAACTCAGGTAACTCAGCATCATCAGGATCAGGATCCGGATCATCATCAGCAGCTTCATCAGGAGCAGCTTCAGGTTCATCAGGATCATCTGCAGCATCAGGACAAGGATCAGGTTCATCAGGTTCAGGATCATCTGGTTCAGGTTCATCAGGAGCATCTTCAGGATCAGCAGCATCAGCAGCCTCAGGTTCATCAGCAGCAGCAGCTTCAGACTCATCATCTGCACCAGCAGCATCATCAACTAATGGATCAGGATCATCATCAGCAGCTTCAAGTTCAGCAGCAGCATCAGCAGCAGCAGCTTCAGATTCATCATCAGGACCAACATCAACCGGTAACTCAGGTAACTCAGCATCATCAGGATCAGGATCCGGATCATCATCAGCAGCTTCATCAGGAGCAGTTTCAGGTTCATCAGGATCATCTGCAGCATCAGGACAAGGATCAGGTTCATCAGGTTCAGGTTCATCAGGAGCATCTTCAGGATCAGCAGCATCAGCAGCCTCAGGTTCATCAGCAGCAGCAGCTTCAGACTCATCATCTGCACCAGCAGCATCATCAACTAATGGATCAGGATCATCATCAGCAGCTTCAAGTTCAGCAGCAGCATCAGCAGCAGCAGCTTCAGATTCATCATCAGGACCAACATCAACCGGTAACTCAGGTAACTCAGCATCATCAGGATCAGGATCCAGATCATCATCAGCAGCTTCATCAGGAGCAGCTTCAGGTTCATCAGGATCATCTGCAGCATCAGGACAAGGATCAGGTTCATCAGGTTCAGGATCATCTGGTTCAGGTTCATCAGGAGCATCTTCAGGATCAGCAGCATCAGCAGCCTCAGGTTCATTCAGCGCAGCAGCTTCAGACTCATCATCTGCACCAGCAGCATCATCAACTAATGGATCAGGATCATCATCAGCAGCTTCAAGTTCAGCAGCAGCATCAGCAGCAGCAGCTTCAGATTCATCATCAGGACCAACATCAACCGGTAACTCAGGTAACTCAGCATCATCAGGATCAGGATCCGGATCATCATCAGCAGCTTCATCAGGAGCAGCTTCAGGTTCATCAGGATCATCTGCAGCATCAGGACAAGGATCAGGTTCATCAGGTTCAGGATCATCTGGTTCAGGTTCATCAGGAGCATCTTCAAGTTCAGCAGCAGCATCAGCAGCCTCAGGTTCATCATCAGGACCAACATCAACCGGTAACTCAGGTAACTCAGCATCATCAGGATCAGGATCCGGATCATCATCAGCAGCTTCATCAGGAGCAGTTTCAGGTTCATCAGGATCATCTGCAGCATCAGGACAAGGATCAGGTTCATCAGGTTCAGGTTCATCAGGAGCATCTTCAGGATCAGCAGCATCAGCAGCCTCAGGTTCATCAGCAGCAGCAGCTTCAGACTCATCATCTGCACCAGCAGCATCATCAACTAATGGATCAGGATCATCATCAGCAGCTTCAAGTTCAGCAGCAGCATCAGCAGCAGCAGCTTCAGATTCATCATCAGGACCAACATCAACCGGTAACTCAGGTAACTCAGCATCATCAGGATCAGGATCCAGATCATCATCAGCAGCTTCATCAGGAGCAGCTTCAGGTTCATCAGGATCATCTGCAGCATCAGGACAAGGATCAGGTTCATCAGGTTCAGGATCATCTGGTTCAGGTTCATCAGGAGCATCTTCAGGATCAGCAGCATCAGCAGCCTCAGGTTCATCAGCAGCAGCAGCTTCAGACTCATCATCTGCACCAGCAGCATCATCAACTAATGGATCAGGATCATCATCAGCAGCTTCAAGTTCAGCAGCAGCATCAGCAGCAGCAGCTTCAGATTCATCATCAGGACCAACATCAACCGGTAACTCAGGTAACTCAGCATCATCAGGATCAGGATCCGGATCATCATCAGCAGCTTCATCAGGATCATCTGCAGCATCAGGACAAGGATCAGGTTCATCAGGTTCAGGATCATCTGGTTCAGGTTCATCAGGAGCATCTTCAGGATCAGCAGCATCAGCAGCCTCAGGTTCATCAGCAGCAGCAGCTTCAGACTCATCATCTGCACCAGCAGCATCATCAACTAATGGATCAGGATCATCATCAGCAGCTTCAAGTTCAGCAGCAGCATCAGCAGCAGCAGCTTCAGATTCATCATCAGGACCAACATCAACCGGTAACTCAGGTAACTCAGCATCATCAGGATCAGGATCCAGATCATCATCAGCAGCTTCATCAGGAGCAGCTTCAGGTTCATCAGGATCATCTGCAGCATCAGGACAAGGATCAGGTTCATCAGGTTCAGGATCATCTGGTTCAGGTTCATCAGGAGCATCTTCAGGATCAGCAGCATCAGCAGCCTCAGGTTCATCAGCAGCAGCAGCTTCAGACTCATCATCTGCACCAGCAGCATCATCAACTAATGGATCAGGATCATCATCAGCAGCTTCAAGTTCAGCAGCAGCATCAGCAGCAGCAGCTTCAGATTCATCATCAGGACCAACATCAACCGGTAACTCAGGTAACTCAGCATCATCAGGATCAGGATCCGGATCATCATCAGCAGCTTCATCAGGATCATCTGCAGCATCAGGACAAGGATCAGGTTCATCAGGTTCAGGATCATCTGGTTCAGGTTCATCAGGAGCATCTTCAGGATCAGCAGCATCAGCAGCCTCAGGTTCATCAGCAGCAGCAGCTTCAGACTCATCATCTGCACCAGCAGCATCATCAACTAATGGATCAGGATCATCATCAGCAGCTTCAAGTTCAGCAGCAGCATCAGCAGCAGCAGCTTCAGATTCATCATCAGGACCAACATCAACCGGTAACTCAGGTAACTCAGCATCATCAGGATCAGGATCCAGATCATCATCAGCAGCTTCATCAGGAGCAGCTTCAGGTTCATCAGGATCATCTGCAGCATCAGGACAAGGATCAGGTTCATCAGGTTCAGGATCATCTGGTTCAGGTTCATCAGGAGCATCTTCAGGATCAGCAGCATCAGCAGCCTCAGGTTCATCAGCAGCAGCAGCTTCAGACTCATCATCTGCACCAGCAGCATCATCAACTAATGGATCAGGATCATCATCAGCAGCTTCAAGTTCAGCAGCAGCATCAGCAGCAGCAGCTTCAGATTCATCATCAGGACCAACATCAACCGGTAACTCAGGTAACTCAGCATCATCAGGATCAGGATCCGGATCATCATCAGCAGCTTCATCAGGAGCAGCTTCAGGTTCATCAGGATCATCTGCAGCATCAGGACAAGGATCAGGTTCATCAGGTTCAGGATCATCTGGTTCAGGTTCATCAGGAGCATCTTCAGGATCAGCAGCATCAGCAGCCTCAGGTTCATCAGCAGCAGCAGCTTCAGACTCATCATCTGCACCAGCAGCATCATCAACTAATGGATCAGGATCATCATCAGCAGCTTCAAGTTCAGCAGCAGCATCAGCAGCAGCAGCTTCAGATTCATCATCAGGACCAACATCAACCGGTAACTCAGGTAACTCAGCATCATCAGGATCAGGATCCAGATCATCATCAGCAGCTTCATCAGGAGCAGCTTCAGGTTCATCAGGATCATCTGCAGCATCAGGACAAGGATCAGGTTCATCAGGTTCAGGATCATCTGGTTCAGGTTCATCAGGAGCATCTTCAGGATCAGCAGCATCAGCAGCCTCAGGTTCATCAGCAGCAGCAGCTTCAGACTCATCATCTGCACCAGCAGCATCATCAACTAATGGATCAGGATCATCATCAGCAGCTTCAAGTTCAGCAGCAGCATCAGCAGCAGCAGCTTCAGATTCATCATCAGGACCAACATCAACCGGTAACTCAGGTAACTCAGCATCATCAGGATCAGGATCCAGATCATCATCAGCAGCTTCATCAGGAGCAGCTTCAGGTTCATCAGGATCATCTGCAGCATCAGGACAAGGATCAGGTTCATCAGGTTCAGGATCATCTGGTTCAGGTTCATCAGGAGCATCTTCAAGTTCAGCAGCAGCATCAGCAGCCTCAGGTTCATCATCAGGACCAACATCAACCGGTAACTCAGGTAACTCAGCATCATCAGGATCAGGATCCGGATCATCATCAGCAGCTTCATCAGGAGCAGTTTCAGGTTCATCAGGATCAACTGCAGCATCAGGACAAGGATCAGGTTCATCAGGTTCAGGTTCATCAGGAGCATCTTCAGGATCAGCAGCATCAGCAGCCTCAGGTTCATCAGCAGCAGCAGCTTCAGACTCATCATCTGCACCAGCAGCATCATCAACTAATGGATCAGGATCATCATCAGCAGCTTCAAGTTCAGCAGCAGCATCAGCAGCAGCAGCTTCAGATTCATCATCAGGACCAACATCAACCGGTAACTCAGGTAACTCAGCATCATCAGGATCAGGATCCAGATCATCATCAGCAGCTTCATCAGGAGCAGCTTCAGGTTCATCAGGATCATCTGCAGCATCAGGACAAGGATCAGGTTCATCAGGTTCAGGATCATCTGGTTCAGGTTCATCAGGAGCATCTTCAAGTTCAGCAGCAGCATCAGCAGCCTCAGGTTCATCATCAGGACCAACATCAACCGGTAACTCAGGTAACTCAGCATCATCAGGATCAGGATCCGGATCATCATCAGCAGCTTCATCAGGAGCAGTTTCAGGTTCATCAGGATCATCTGCAGCATCAGGACAAGGATCAGGTTCATCAGGTTCAGGTTCATCAGGAGCATCTTCAGGATCAGCAGCATCAGCAGCCTCAGGTTCATCAGCAGCAGCAGCTTCAGACTCATCATCTGCACCAGCAGCATCATCAACTAATGGATCAGGATCATCATCAGCAGCTTCAAGTTCAGCAGCAGCATCAGCAGCAGCAGCTTCAGATTCATCATCAGGACCAACATCAACCGGTAACTCAGGTAACTCAGCATCATCAGGATCAGGATCCAGATCATCATCAGCAGCTTCATCAGGAGCAGCTTCAGGTTCATCAGGATCATCTGCAGCATCAGGACAAGGATCAGGTTCATCAGGTTCAGGATCATCTGGTTCAGGTTCATCAGGAGCATCTTCAGGATCAGCAGCATCAGCAGCCTCAGGTTCATCAGCAGCAGCAGCTTCAGACTCATCATCTGCACCAGCAGCATCATCAACTAATGGATCAGGATCATCATCAGCAGCTTCAAGTTCAGCAGCAGCATCAGCAGCAGCAGCTTCAGATTCATCATCAGGACCAACATCAACCGGTAACTCAGGTAACTCAGCATCATCAGGATCAGGATCCGGATCATCATCAGCAGCTTCATCAGGAGCAGCTTCAGGTTCATCAGGATCATCTGCAGCATCAGGACAAGGATCAGGTTCATCAGGTTCAGGATCATCTGGTTCAGGTTCATCAGGAGCATCTTCAGGATCAGCAGCATCAGCAGCCTCAGGTTCATCAGCAGCAGCAGCTTCAGACTCATCATCTGCACCAGCAGCATCATCAACTAATGGATCAGGATCATCATCAGCAGCTTCAAGTTCAGCAGCAGCATCAGCAGCAGCAGCTTCAGATTCATCATCAGGACCAACATCAACCGGTAACTCAGGTAACTCAGCATCATCAGGATCAGGATCCAGATCATCATCAGCAGCTTCATCAGGAGCAGCTTCAGGTTCATCAGGATCATCTGCAGCATCAGGACAAGGATCAGGTTCATCAGGTTCAGGATCATCTGGTTCAGGTTCATCAGGAGCATCTTCAGGATCAGCAGCATCAGCAGCCTCAGGTTCATCAGCAGCAGCAGCTTCAGACTCATCATCTGCACCAGCAGCATCATCAACTAATGGATCAGGATCATCATCAGCAGCTTCAAGTTCAGCAGCAGCATCAGCAGCAGCAGCTTCAGATTCATCATCAGGACCAACATCAACCGGTAACTCAGGTAACTCAGCATCATCAGGATCAGGATCCGGATCATCATCAGCAGCTTCATCAGGAGCAGCTTCAGGTTCATCAGGATCATCTGCAGCATCAGGACAAGGATCAGGTTCATCAGGTTCAGGATCATCTGGTTCAGGTTCATCAGGAGCATCTTCAGGATCAGCAGCATCAGCAGCCTCAGGTTCATCAGCAGCAGCAGCTTCAGACTCATCATCTGCACCAGCAGCATCATCAACTAATGGATCAGGATCATCATCAGCAGCTTCAAGTTCAGCAGCAGCATCAGCAGCAGCAGCTTCAGATTCATCATCAGGACCAACATCAACCGGTAACTCAGGTAACTCAGCATCATCAGGATCAGGATCCAGATCATCATCAGCAGCTTCATCAGGAGCAGCTTCAGGTTCATCAGGATCATCTGCAGCATCAGGACAAGGATCAGGTTCATCAGGTTCAGGATCATCTGGTTCAGGTTCATCAGGAGCATCTTCAGGATCAGCAGCATCAGCAGCCTCAGGTTCATCAGCAGCAGCAGCTTCAGACTCATCATCTGCACCAGCAGCATCATCAACTAATGGATCAGGATCATCATCAGCAGCTTCAAGTTCAGCAGCAGCATCAGCAGCAGCAGCTTCAGATTCATCATCAGGACCAACATCAACCGGTAACTCAGGTAACTCAGCATCATCAGGATCAGGATCCGGATCATCATCAGCAGCTTCATCAGGAGCAGCTTCAGGTTCATCAGGATCATCTGCAGCATCAGGACAAGGATCAGGTTCATCAGGTTCAGGATCATCTGGTTCAGGTTCATCAGGAGCATCTTCAGGATCAGCAGCATCAGCAGCCTCAGGTTCATCAGCAGCAGCAGCTTCAGACTCATCATCTGCACCAGCAGCATCATCAACTAATGGATCAGGATCATCATCAGCAGCTTCAAGTTCAGCAGCAGCATCAGCAGCAGCAGCTTCAGATTCATCATCAGGACCAACATCAACCGGTAACTCAGGTAACTCAGCATCATCAGGATCAGGATCCAGATCATCATCAGCAGCTTCATCAGGAGCAGCTTCAGGTTCATCAGGATCATCTGCAGCATCAGGACAAGGATCAGGTTCATCAGGTTCAGGATCATCTGGTTCAGGTTCATCAGGAGCATCTTCAGGATCAGCAGCATCAGCAGCCTCAGGTTCATCAGCAGCAGCAGCTTCAGACTCATCATCTGCACCAGCAGCATCATCAACTAATGGATCAGGATCATCATCAGCAGCTTCAAGTTCAGCAGCAGCATCAGCAGCAGCAGCTTCAGATTCATCATCAGGACCAACATCAACCGGTAACTCAGGTAACTCAGCATCATCAGGATCAGGATCCAGATCATCATCAGCAGCTTCATCAGGAGCAGCTTCAGGTTCATCAGGATCATCTGCAGCATCAGGACAAGGATCAGGTTCATCAGGTTCAGGATCATCTGGTTCAGGTTCATCAGGAGCATCTTCAGGATCAGCAGCATCAGCAGCCTCAGGTTCATCAGCAGCAGCAGCTTCAGACTCATCATCTGCACCAGCAGCATCATCAACTAATGGATCAGGATCATCATCAGCAGCTTCAAGTTCAGCAGCAGCATCAGCAGCAGCAGCTTCAGATTCATCATCAGGACCAACATCAACCGGTAACTCAGGTAACTCAGCATCATCAGGATCAGGATCCAGATCATCATCAGCAGCTTCATCAGGAGCAGCTTCAGGTTCATCAGGATCATCTGCAGCATCAGGACAAGGATCAGGTTCATCAGGTTCAGGATCATCTGGTTCAGGTTCATCAGGAGCATCTTCAGGATCAGCAGCATCAGCAGCCTCAGGTTCATCAGCAGCAGCAGCTTCAGACTCATCATCTGCACCAGCAGCATCATCAACTAATGGATCAGGATCATCATCAGCAGCTTCAAGTTCAGCAGCAGCATCAGCAGCAGCAGCTTCAGATTCATCATCAGGACCAACATCAACCGGTAACTCAGGTAACTCAGCATCATCAGGATCAGGATCCAGATCATCATCAGCAGCTTCATCAGGAGCAGCTTCAGGTTCATCAGGATCATCTGCAGCATCAGGACAAGGATCAGGTTCATCAGGTTCAGGATCATCTGGTTCAGGTTCATCAGGAGCATCTTCAGGATCAGCAGCATCAGCAGCCTCAGGTTCATCAGCAGCAGCAGCTTCAGACTCATCATCTGCACCAGCAGCATCATCAACTAATGGATCAGGATCATCATCAGCAGCTTCAAGTTCAGCAGCAGCATCAGCAGCAGCAGCTTCAGATTCATCATCAGGACCAACATCAACCGGTAACTCAGGTAACTCAGCATCATCAGGATCAGGATCCGGATCATCATCAGCAGCTTCATCAGGAGCAGCTTCAGGTTCATCAGGATCATCTGCAGCATCAGGACAAGGATCAGGTTCATCAGGTTCAGGATCATCTGGTTCAGGTTCATCAGGAGCATCTTCAGGATCAGCAGCATCAGCAGCCTCAGGTTCATCAGCAGCAGCAGCTTCAGACTCATCATCTGCACCAGCAGCATCATCAACTAATGGATCAGGATCATCATCAGCAGCTTCAAGTTCAGCAGCAGCATCAGCAGCAGCAGCTTCAGATTCATCATCAGGACCAACATCAACCGGTAACTCAGGTAACTCAGCATCATCAGGATCAGGATCCGGATCATCATCAGCAGCTTCATCAGGAGCAGCTTCAGGTTCATCAGGATCATCTGCAGCATCAGGACAAGGATCAGGTTCATCAGGTTCAGGATCATCTGGTTCAGGTTCATCAGGAGCATCTTCAGGATCAGCAGCATCAGCAGCCTCAGGTTCATCAGCAGCAGCAGCATCATCAACTAATGGATCAGGATCATCATCAGCAGCTTCAAGTTCAGCATCAGGACCACCATCAACCGGTAACTCAGGTAACTCAGGATCATCATCAGCAGCTTCAAGTTCAGCATCAGCAGGATCAAGTCAAAGATCAGTTCACAGCTCCAAATCAATCGTATCACGCTATATCAATGGGTCTGGGCAAAACTGTGTTTGTTATAATTGAGTTCTTGATTTTTGATGTTAGAAAATCTAAAAATAATATTTGTGATCAAATGTACTGATTTTCTTTATCTTTATGAATTAGCAATAAACTTTTCGTAAAAAATTTGATCGCATTCACTTCGTTACAAATGAATATGAGTCGTAAATTATAAGCTTAGTAGTGTAATCGCACTAAATTAGAACGATAGATTTGCAAAACGATAGTATCATGAAGTCTTACATCACTTCATCAGGCGATTTTTAATAATTATTTGCGATGTTTGCCAAAACTGATAACTAGTCAGATTTTGATTTTTTTGATAAGATTTCTTAAAAGCAAAAAGGTTAGTGACAGCGGAGTTGGGTCATTTCAGCGAAAAGCATTTGAGCGAAGGTCAACTGAGCAAAAGGCAACTGGGCAAAATTCACTTGAGCGGGAATTTTGTATAAAAATTTTGAGCTAATTAGTTTGAATAAACTGATTAAATATCAAAGTTTTAAGGCCCATGGCCAAAATCAAGAGATCTCTAACTATATTATAAAAATTTGGCAGAAAAATCTAGACCTTTCATTTTGCAAACGTTTAATTTTTTAATAGTTATTTTTCGCCTGATATTAGTCAAAAAATCTTACACTTTTACTGAAAGGAGTGATTTTCAAGGTTTGAATTATTCGCTATCGCTTTTAAATCATTTACATAACTTCTAAAGTTGACATGATTCCGGCCAATTTAAAGTGTTCTACCTTTTTGCTATATTTTAGAAAATAGGAATTTTCTTAGTTCATGGAAACAAGTTTAATTTATGCTCTCGTAGCGAAGTAACGCTCGAAGTTTAACAAATGTTTCATGTTTTTAATAATTATCTAAAGCCTGTTGTTGAAACCTCCATAAGTTAATTGATTGATTGAAGAGCTGGAGTCCATTGATTAGAGGTTTTCAAAATACTTAAATTAGTGTAATCAATAATAGTTGTTAACAACTTTCATGAACACACTGAATTTTGCAGATAGAAAGTTTCATTCTGATTTCAATAATGCTGTTCTAAACTTGTGGCTTTATTGCACTTTGAATGTTTTACTTCTGAAAGTTTAAGCACAAGTCGAAAGACCACATAAATTGACAGCAATTATAATTTTGCGATAATTTTCTTGGTGCAACATAAGCAGCATGAGAAGATTAAATTAACAATATTTTGATAAACTTTATGAATATAAATAATTTCAATAAATTGAAAATTAAATCCAATTTACTATTGAATTAAATAAATGTGATAATTTAAATAAAACTCAAAAATGAATATAATTATCTTGTAAACCATTTGCGGCCTACTGTAGATAGGAAAAAAAATTACAAAAGTTTAAGTATCAGATTTTGATGATTATCTACATTCGAATCAATGAGTTCTCATGAAAATGAATTGATTATACTCAAAGGGTAAATAAAGGATTAAACATAATGAGGATTTTTCTACAAAGCTAAACCAGGATTTTCATATTCCATGTCAGCAGGATTATCATGATCGCCTTTATAATCGGGTGAATGATGGTCATGATCATGTTCTCGATGCTTATGCTTATGTTTATGCTTGTGTTTCTTCTTCTTCTTCTTTTTATCTTTATGTGGTTTCGATGATCCTCCTTCTTCTCTATCTTTGTCTCTGTCTTTATCTTTTTTCTCTTTTTTCTTTTCACTTCTTTCACTTTTCTCTGGTTTCTCATATTTTTCTCGGCTTTCAACCTCCATAAGTCTTTCTCTGTCCACTGGTTCAGGTAAAGGAATAGGAGTGGAAACCATTTCATTGGAAAGGGCACTTGAAGGTGGTGTAAAGGCAATATCGTCATTATTTTGATCAATCATTGATAATACCAATGGTGAAGATTCTTTAGGAGATAACTGTGAAGATGGATTAGTTGGTGTTGGAGGTCGTAAACTTAATTGAATATCACTAGGATCAGAGATCATATCTTCTTCAGATATTTTAGTCTCCGATAAGCCTAAACTCGGTTCAGGGTTATCCTCCTAAAGTAAAAAGAATAGATTAACAAATTAGAAATTGTAATATTTTTAAAAAAACAATCGAATCAAAATAATAAAAGATAAAGATCAACTAAAGATTTTACCTCACTAATATGCGATCCTTCGGCTGATAATCGTCTCTTTTTGTTGGATAAAAATTCTTCGTTGACTGGTCTTTTGAGAGCGATGATTTGCGAAAAAGTATCCAAAGGTTCACTTTCAGTATGTTTTTCATCTCTATTTGATTGCTGTAAATTGATTTAAGAAAAAGATATTTGAGAATTTCTCTGACTTTTCTTAACAATATCTCAAAACTTACCGAAGGTGACATTGATAAAGCCGTACTGATTACCGCTTTTTTTTCTTTCAAATTAAGAACCATGGAAAACTGAAAAACATAGATAATAGAATTAAAAACATGAAGCACAAATTGATTGAAATAAAATTTAAAATACCTCAGGTTTAGGCAAGCATGAAGGCCTTGAGCGTCCATAGAAAGTGTAATACAGATCTACAACGGCACATCTGAGTTTAGAATCGTGGTACAGACAATTGTTCATCAGTCTCCAAAGCCTTTCGACAATGTCCTCTGTATTCAATGGGCTATGAGCATCTTTTTTGGTTATTGGTGGATTTTCAATCATTAATCGTATTGTGAGATGTTTAACTTTGGGAACAGGATCATGTTCAATAATGTCTAGTAAAAAGTCAAGATCTTCTTTACGCTGTTCCACTTTAGCGATATCGATGAGGCATTCAATGGCTGCAATCCGTAAGTCAATAAAAACACCATATTGAGCATATTCTCGATAAAAGGATGAATTACTCGGCAAATGGCCCATTTTCTGTAAATGACGTATGGCTTTTAGACAAGAGACAGTAACTGTAAGCTTATAACATGGTAGTAGTTTGTCCAGATTGAAATATCTCACAATTTCTTCCAAGATAAGTTTAGTTTCTTGAGGCAATGATTCAGCTTGAGGTTGTAAACTGGTTCTTGCTAAAACTGCAGATACACAAGGCGTGACAGAGGCGGCTAAAGCATCAATCAATGCAGATCGATAGTAATTGTCAGAAAATTTGTTTTTGCTGTTATCATTATATTTGAACAAGTCCAGTATGAACCTAAGAACTTCTGGTGGGCAAATTTTATGAGCTGATCGAAGACCAGCCATAGAAACGGGTAATGTTTTTTGGAGAAAATACAACTGAAAGTTGGAAAAGTTATTCAACTTTGGTATTTGTGGACATGAAAATGAACCATAAAGTTTTCTGAACACATTTATCATGACTGCTGGTGCAGGAGGACCAGCTGCTTGGGTAACCATGTCATTGGCAACGTTAGTTAAGGCCATGGCTGCCATACACCTTATTTTATAAAAACAGTGCTCATTTCCGATAATATCCATTAGAGATTTTCTTGTAGCTTCAGTTGGATAACGTTTTAGTTGTTCGATAGCTTCTGCTTGAGCTGTTACATCACGCTCATAACGTAATTGAAATTGCCAATTGGTATCAGGTTGTTCAAAAACAACTTGTCTAAGAAGTTGCATGACTGGATCAATCCTTATCCATAAAACGGGTGAATCGGCATCCATATTCGAAAGATCCATATCAACTTCTTCTCCGGTACAAAGAGGAATTTTTTTCTTTTTATTTCGGCGACTTTTAGAATGACAGGTTATATCATGTTTAGTTGTATTTTCTTCCACTTGAAGATTGTGTTTGAAAGTTCCATCCAGTTCTTGTATCCAAACTGTAATCGGACCCTGAGATAAAGAATTAATAAAATTAATAAGTAGAAAAATAAATACAAGTATGTGATGATTTACAAGAATAAGATTGTTGATATTTTACCATATATTTTCTTATTCCGAGGGATGTTACTTCTAATTGTTTAATCTCAAGCTCAACAATGTTACGTTTTCGATTGAAATTAAAACTTCCATGAAATTTAGGGTGGCCACCAACACGCACCCATTGACTAAGGAATGTCTCGATATCTTTACCGGTAACGTTGAAAATAACTTTCGTAAAGCTACTAGTAGAAATCTGTATATTAGTCCAAGCCATAAGTGTGTTTGCAGTAATTTTCTGTTGGGATGCATTAATTGCTAGAGAAAGTAGTTTGTTGAAGACTTGAAGCATAAGTTCTCGACCAATTCTATCTTCAAGCATACGTATAATTAAATGAGACTTTTTACGATGAATTTCATCATATAGAGGAGAAATAGTGTGAGGATAACGATAAGAAAAGTACAATGCATTTGAATTTTCCGAATCGGATGTGTTGAAGGGATCGAGAATAACTCCACCGTGTTTTTGTTCATAGGCAACAACTTCATTAAGCTCACGATGAACATCAAAACGATATTCGTTGTTACCAAAAGCTTTCTTTTTATACTGAGAGCTTAAATGGGCAGATATACCACGAGTCAACCATGCATCTGAATAATCATTCATAGTGATGAAAGTTCCAAAAAATTGTCTGGCTACAGCAGAAGCAAGAATGTCTCGAGTTTGGTAAGTTTGGTCAATTATGTGCTTGGAATGGAGAAGATTAACATCTAATATACTCATAGAAGCATAGGATAAGCAATCAGCATATGCTTCATCAACGAAAACTTGTTTGTAACAAGAGTATGGGTACCTAGTTGACAAAAGCTCCTCGTAAAATTCAAAGACTTCATGCAAAAAAGAACAAGTAGCTTGCAGAAGAGATCGTAAATGAGGTAGACAAAAATGCGTGACTTCATGCATATTTGGATCAACCATAACTTCAAATGGACCAACAGCTAACCCGATTGCAGGAGCACAAGTAGGAACATTCAGTTGATAATGATAAGTTTTTCTCTTTTTGTCATGAGTGTAAATTGTATCGACCAAGTCACCACATGAGACAGCAATCATAGAGGCGTCAACTGTAAACTCGAGTTTCCAAGAACAAGGTTCACTGTAAGAGTCAACAGAAGGGAACCAAAGACGAGAACTGTTTTCATGGCCATAAGTAAACATATGAGTTGCAGTAACATTGTAATTAGGATCTTCTATAGTTCTTGGTACCGCAAAATGAACCCCTCCAAGTGGTGTTTCAGCTCCAAATTCTATACTTATTCTAAGAATTCTTCCTTCTTGAACGTAATTTAAGAGCTGGTAAGGAACTTGAATTATAATTTCACCATTATTCTTTTCAGGGTCAGTTGAGCCAATACATGTTAAATGTGCTGATGAAAAGGCATCAATGTTCCGTTGTTTGCATTCTTCTTGACAAATCTCTAGACTAGGATCATTGTAGGTAAATGTACATTGGTGGTAGTCATTCATATTAATCTTGAAGATCCTCAGTTGTTTACAGTTTATTTTGATCTGTCGCAAGCTGCTATCCTGGGCAATCACATGAAGCTCAACCATCCCAATGTAAGATTGCCGTTCAAAGTTGATATTGCTAATACAGAGCAACTGATGAACCCTGGAAAAATAGTGATGAAATGGTAGTTAGTATTGATTAAAAAGACAGATATGAAGTCATGAAACATAGAGCATAAATTAGATACTTACAGTTTATATGGTCTATTGTGCTCCTTGGTAATCATTTTGATCACCTAAATTATTAAACTAAACCAACTATAATTACATTAATTGAACAAATTAAACATAAATATTCTAGAATTGATTTTGAAATTCACACAATCGCGGCGTAAAGGGGAGATTGTTTAATAATAAAGCGGCAATTTTTTTTGCGCCTCATTCAAATCTCTTTTCTTGTATTTCTTTCACTTACTCTTAACATCTGCGATTATTGTTTATTTTTTAATGTTTTCTTTGGTTAATTTATGATCTATTAAATGTCTCAATCAAATGATATGGATAATTTATCTATCCAAGAAGATAAATCTCCGCTAGATCTTCAACAAGAGGACCGGGAAAAGATGCAGTAAGTCTGATTTTAATACTCGCCTCTGTTTTATTCAAAATTGGTTGTACATTTACTCTTTAAAACATCAGTCATCTGATTTTTCTTGGTTTGTTTTTTTTGCAGAGTTCTAGTATCAAATTTTAGTGAAGAACAACTGAATCGATATGAAATGTATAGAAGAGCATCCTTTTCAAAAGCACCTATAAAACGTTTGATTCAATCTATCGCTGGAAGTTCAGTATCTCAGAATGTTGTCATTGCTATTTCTGGTGTTGCTAAAGTTTTTGCCGGTGAAGTTGTTGAAGGAGCCTTGGATGTTATGGAAGAACTAGGAGAAACTGGACCCGTGAAGCCCAAGCATCTTCGAGAGTCTGTTAGACGGTTGAGATCCAAGAAATAGTTCAAATTACATTGTAATATCTAGCTTCTACATTTTATTATGTCTAATTTAGTCTACATTTGTTTTTTGTTACATTAAATTTTGAATAGATTTTTAACATAATCAGGAGAAACTGAGAAATTTTTAAAATACATTGGATTCCATCCCATTGCTTTGTACTGGAGGGGTGTATCATCTGTTTGGTTCAGTACTCTTGGATGGTTGTGTAAAAATCTGTCAACTGCTGAGGCCAAACTATCCTGTGTCTCATGCATCCAGTTTGAGGCTCGTCGTATAACAGATGGTAAACTTCGAATCATTTCGTAAAAAACAACTCCAAACACAGCGGCACTGATGAAACTAAGCGTTCCTTGATAAAATTGAGGCTCAGCTTCTTGTCTTGCCATGGTTCCAGTAGCCAAATATAATTCCTGGATTACCTGAGGTAAAGTCTCGTTAAGAGACTCGATTGTGTAAGCAAAAGCACGATCCATCTCATCAGGTTTATTGACTTCCTCGCCATTCACAATTTTCATCCAATTCTCCAACAAATGACCCGACATACTTTGGGAAACCTTAGTATTGGGCTCTTCACGTCCAGTTAACTCGCCTCTCATCAACATTAATTGACTGGTCAGGTTTGCAACACCACTATAAACTATTTGACGGATTCTGGCAAGTCTTTCTGCTTCCCAATTATTTTCATTTGGACTGGTGGATGAACACAAATGGAAGAAAGCGCAAAGAAATAACACGCTCAATACGTTAATTTTACCGGTCATTTTATTATTTTTATTTTAGTTGAAGCTTGTTGGTACTAATGTAAGTGCACAATGATTGACTTGAATTGATCAAAATTCCAACATTTCTTGTGTACTTATATCATTTTCAAATGACATAGATTGGCATGAAGTTCAATATAATTTCAAAGAGGTTGGTTTATTACCCATGTCGACCGAGTTAACATGTTTACTTGGGAACCTCAATAAAGTTCAGAAATGGCACCAACACCTATGAGAAATGACTATGAATAAATTGTGATAATATGGAAATGATAGTCAACTTGCAATTGTTATTGTACATCGATTGCCTGGGTTCACATACGGGTCATTGTATTATCACTTTTACAAGGTCATTACATGATTATTGAGAGCTTTAATGATATGAATGTAATTAAACCATTTGGTGTAGTTTCATTCGATGACAAATAAACTCAATACATATGTTTGATTTCAATTTTACACCTCATTAAAATAGTAAAGAATCATTCATAAAAACAATGAAATCATTTTATTGAAATGTTCAATGAAAACAAATAAGTATTCTAAATGGCTCTTGAAATGTGTATTTAAATTAATTTAGTCCTCTTGATTTTTAAGACTAGTCTTAAATATTTCACCGAATCTGATATAATTTTTGATCTGTCAATCGTTTGATAATTTGAAGATCTAGACCGGTAAATCATAGTTTCAAATTCACATCTATTTCACCAAGAGATAATCAAGAAACAATTAAAAATTTAAGTCTGGAATCATCAAAGATATGAATTTGATTTTGAGCTACACTTTAATTTGGTTTGACCTGTTTTTGAACCTGAACTTTTAAATATTGAAATACAAAACTTTAAAAAAACAAAAATCGTACCTTTCCGATACCAGGGGCTGTTGCTAAATAACAAAACTGTTCTCAAAGCAAGACTCTTTAAGAGCTTTCTTAAAATGATTACCTCAAGTTTACTGGAACCAAAGCTGTGATTACTCATTAATTTTACTTTATTTATAAATTGTACATTACTCTTTACGTTGTTTAAGTGAAATCTGATCAACTGAATAATATTGAACACCTTTGATAACCGATTTTATTATGATATCTTCTAATATTCATCACTTTCCATTTGACTTGTTGAAAGATGGTTTATTGAGTTTACCTTTATCCTCTTTGATTTTTTAGTGATCCATTTCCAACAGTTTTACTGCAAAGTTTTGTATCTACGATTCTTATTTTCATCAACCATGCTATCGTATCTATTATGTTTTTAAATAAGCTGTTGATAAATCAATTGTGACACCCTTTGAGATTTGGGCTTACCATATCCTCGTTCGCGACAGCTTTTTTGACAATGGTTGTCAGTAAGTTGCATCAGCCATTACTGTAACATAAACATATTTCACCATAATTTGTAAATAGTTGAAATAGTTGGCAACCTAAAATATCGATTGTTTTATTATACAAGAGATCCTATTCTCG
The DNA here is from genome assembly GCF_039701765.1 of Tetranychus urticae. NCBI lineage: Eukaryota > Metazoa > Arthropoda > Arachnida > Trombidiformes > Tetranychidae > Tetranychus > Tetranychus urticae. The sequence goes on along the minus strand of NC_142958.1, from coordinate 12,164,900 downwards.
TCATTTTAATCTGTTTTTATTCATTTTATACGGATACTCAAATTCTTAGACTAACAACATGACTACTGTGGAGCCAGTAGCTTCAACCTCAGGTTTGAATGGCCAGGCTGAACAGCCTGGTCAACCTGGTCAACCCGGTAAAACCATCAGCCTAATGGCTATTCAGGATAATAAAGCCGGCATGAAAGGATTAGACAAGGAGAAAATCAACCAGCTGCTCTATGAAGCGACTAAAGATACTCTTCATTTTAAGCATGAACAAGAAAGAGACAATCGAATAGATGCACAGATTAAAAAAATGATGAAAGATTGGGAATCATTTACGCACCCATTGAAGCAAAATGCTTTAGAGATGATGGAAAAAGCCCGTGAAAATCGTGGCTATGAAAAGCAAGCTCTTGATATCAGTCAAATCATTGTTCATGTTGACATGGATATGTTTTATGCCGCGGTTGAAATGAGAGATGATCCGAGTCTATGCGATAAACCTATGGCAGTTGGTTCACTACGGATGATTTGTACTTCAAATTACGTTGCTCGTCGTTTTGGTGTACGTTCTGGAATGGCTGGTTTCATTTGTATGAAACTTTGTCCTGATCTAATCATAGTTCCCTGCAATATGCGCAAATATTCCCAAGTCAGCGGTATTATAATGAGCATTCTAAGGCGTTATGATCAAGATCTTTTCGTAATGAGCTGCGATGAAGCTTATCTCAATATTACGACTTATATTATTCAACTATTCCTTAAAGAGAATCCAGATTGGGACGGTCCTGTGATAATTGAAGATCAATTAACGGGTGAAAGAAAGTTAATTCCAGAATGCTGGGACCTAGCTTTTAAAGTTGTTGATGATATTCGAACTCAAATTCTAGAAGCTACTAAATTAACTGCTTCTGCTGGAATCGCAACTACATCTATGTTAGCTAAAATTTGCTCTGATTTAAACAAACCCAATGGACAGTATATGTTACGAGGATCGAGTTTTGAACACGTTCAGGATTTTGTAAATAAATTGGACGTCCGTAAAGTAACTGGCATTGGAATGGTACAAGAAAAAATTCTGAAAGCTTTTAATATCAATACTGTTAAGGATATGTGGGAACAGCGTGATGTAATTTATTTGCTGTTTAAGCCGGCCGCTATCGACTTCTATCTAAGAGTTTCCCTCGGCTTAGGATCCATTCATTCCAAGAATGAAGATGAGCCTTTGCGGTCTCGTGGCCATGGGTGTTCATTCAAAGCCACCAATGATTTTAACTGGTTAGACAATCAATTGATGCAACTTAGTGAACAACTAGCTGATACTCTTGACGACTATGGTTTAAAAGGAAAAATTGTTGTCCTTCGATTGGAAAAAGATTCATTTGACTCTTTTGTTAGAAGTCGTCGAATACCATTTTTCACATCTGATTGTGCGGTTATTTATCAAACAGCCAAATCAATTCTAAAAGCACAATTATCCTCCGATGGTGTAACTAAATGGAGGGCAATGGGAGTTAGGGTAACTCATCTTAATGTTAATGCAGTTACTTCAGTTGATGAAAAAAAACAAATGACTTTGGATAAGTTTCTTTTCAAAAAATTTGTTCCTTCAAACAAAGATACATCTTTTAATGCTGCCGATACATCTATCAACGATTCATCACAAGAAATTGAATATTGTGACGAGAAATCTCAGGAGGTTACTATTGACGATGAATTTCTTTGCACTTATTGTTCAAAAACATTTAGTGACTATGATGCATTTGAGGAACACGTATCAAGCTGTCAGGAAGCAGATAAACTGGCCTATCTCAGTCAAACAACTATCGAAACTATTGAGGTCGAATCCGATGAAGATGCCGATGAATACATCTGTACAAACTGTGATAAAAATTTTCTAGATTATAATGAATTTGAACAACATCTAGCAATTTGCCTGGAGGATAAGTTCAGCGACGATGAAAGTCCTCAAGATATTTTAAAAGAAGAAGTACCTAACTCAATTGAACACATTTCTGTCAAAATTTCAGAAATCACCTCAACTAAAGGCTGTCATAAATATCAGAACGAAGATGAAGATATCGAATCAAGTCAAAGATTGCCCAAGATGATAAAACTTTGAAATTTTAAATTTACTCGTTTTTTGCTAATCATTTTATAGCTTAGCCTGCCTGTTTATATCCTAATTGTTAGAGATGAATTCCATAGCATTTAAGGTTCACAGAATCTAACTTCAAAAATTTTGACCTGCTTATGCTCTAATCAATTGTACTTCATCTCACATAAGTGTGATTATTACACTCTATTTATGTAAAGTTTTAATCGATCAATTCAATTGCATTTCTACTTTTAACGAATGAACGAATATTTCAAAATAAATCATTTTACGATTTTTAAACGACATTATTCACTTGTTAGATAAATTCACTGTTAAAACCATTCTCGATTTTGTTAATTGTTAGGGGCTGTTGATAAATAACAAACTTACTATGCCCCTAAGAGATTTTTAGCGGATTGCGTCAAGTTAGCAAAAAGTAAACAAACCTTCATCAACATGTTTTTTAAATAACTTGTGATTGATATTTTAATCTTATTTCTGGCTCATAACATTAATCAAATTAATTGAATTCAGTTTTAATTTGTCCCTTTGAACACACTCGCAAACCCATATTTATATATCTAATTAATATGTAATGTTTTTTTTGTTAATCTTCACCTGACTGCTTATGGTTCGTGTCTATCTGTGCCTAGTTGGTATTTATAACTTGTCACTCTCTACCGAAATAGTAAGCTTGTAACTTTTTGATTTTTTGTTGATTTGATCTTCAACTGAATATCATGTCTACACTGAATTTTGAAGCTCTATTATAGTTTTTGTCACAGTCTAGTCTTTTAACCACTGTAGTAACTTTTCATCTATTTAAAATCGTTACCTCTTGTTTTTTTACAGCAGTTTTTTCTCATAGTTCCGAACTAAAATTAGAATCTTATATAATGGAACCCGTACCATCAAATCCTCTAGCAGAGGAACAGCAAATCAATGCAAACCGTAAAGGCCAAACAATTAGTTTAATGTCAATCCAAGATAACAAAGCTGGTATGAAAGGGTTGGACAAAGATAAAATCAATCAATTGCTAGAAAAAATGTCTAAAGACACTCTTCATTACAAACATGAGCAAGAACGAGATTTGAAAATGGATGAACAGATTAAAAAAATGAAAAAAGATTGGAATACCTATACGAACGCAGCGAGAAAAAATGCAATGGATATGATGGAAAAGGCTCGTGAAAATCGTGGCTATGAAAAACAAGCTCGTGACCTTAGTCAAATTATTGTTCACATTGATATGGACATGTTCTTCGCGGCTGTTGAAATGAGAGATAATCCGAGTCTATGTGATAAACCAATGGCCGTTGGCTCACTTCGTATGATAAGCACATCAAATTACGTTGCTCGTCGTTTTGGAGTACGTTCTGGAATGGCTGGTTTTATTTGTATGAAACTTTGTCCTGATCTAATCATAGTACCCTGCAATATGCGTAAATATTCCCAAGTCAGTGGAGTTATAATGAATATTCTAAGGCACTATGATCAAGATCTTTTCGTAATGAGCTGTGATGAAGCTTATCTCAACATTACAAATTATGTTACTCAACTATTTCTCAAAGCGAATCCTGATTGGGACAATCCTGTTCTTGTTGCAGATCAAGTGAGTGGTGAAAGGAAACTGATTCCACAATGTTGGGACCTAGCTTTTAAAGTTGTAGATGACATGCGAACACAAATTCTCGAAGCTACTAAATTAACTGCTTCTGCTGGAATCGCAACTACATCTATGTTAGCTAAAATTTGCTCTGATTTAAACAAACCCAATGGACAGTATATGTTACGAGGATCGAGTTTTGAACACATTCAGGACTTTGTAAATAAATTGGATGTCCGTAAAGTAAATGGCATTGGTAAGGTTCAAGAAAAATTCCTCAAAGCTTTTAATATCAATACTGTTAATGATATTTGGGATCGGCGGGATGTTATACAATTGCTTTTCAAGCCCGCTGCTATCGACTTCTATCTCAGAGTTTCACTCGGATTGGGATCTTCTTTTACCAAAGATGAAGAAGAAAGATTGCGCTCGAAAGGTCGTGGTAGCTCTTTTAAAGCTACTAATGATTTCAATTGGTTGGATAATCGATTGTCAGAACTCTGTTCGAAGCTAGCTGAGTCTCTCAACGATCATGGCTTGAAAGGTAAAATGATTGTTCTGAGAATGGAAAAAGATACATTCGATGCTTTTGTTAAAAGTCGACGATTATCGTTTTACACATCTGACTTTACAATCATTCATCAAACAGCTAAATCAATTCTGAAAGCACAATTATCTGCCAGTAGTGGCTCTAAATGGAGAGCAATGAGAGTTATGGTAACTCATCTCAATGTAAACGAAATTACTCCAATTGATGATAAGAAACAAATGAAATTGGATAAGTTCTTCAAAAAGTCTGTTCTGTCAAATGATACTTCGCTTAATGAATCACTGAATGACTCTTTACAAAAAATGGAACATTGTGATGAACTCCAAAATGTTCCTGATAAACAAAACATTCTTGTCAAATGCTGCTCCAAAACATTCAGTGATTATAGCGCATTTGAAAAACATGAAACATCTTGTCTAGAGGACCAACTAAGTCAAAGCTCGATAGAAACCATTGACGTCGAATCTGATGAAGAATCCGATGAATATTTATGCACGAATTGCGATGAAAAATTTCTGAATTACAATGGATTGGAGCAACATTTAGCAATTTGCTTGGAAGCTGTCTTCTGTGACGCTGTTATTCAAGAAGCCTCTACAGTAAATTTGAATGAACATAATTCTTCGAAAAATCCCGTAATTATCCCAAATACTGGTTGTCGGAAATTATCAGATGACGATAAAGAATCTGCAACGAGCCAAAGAAACCGAAAGGTTATGAAACTTTGTTAGTCTAAACAAATTTAAATCAACGTCCACATTCATATTTTACTCAAAAATCCAAAAAATTTTATTGCAAAGCATTTTCGTATCTCTCTTGATATTGCTCATATCAATCAAAAATGTACCATTTATTTCATCCGATTTCCGTTATTTGTCATAAGGTCTTTCTTCATTGGTACTCATTAACACTTTCTTTCAACTGTTTCGCTCGTTTATCAAGAGTGTATTTTATGGAAAGGTCAAAATCAGCAATCTTTGAGATTGGATATTTTCCTCGGTGTATAATGAAAGAAACAAGTGCTATTGGTAAACCTTTAAAAGGAGGTTTAGTAAATACTTTTTACGATAGATTTACATTTTGTTTACGATAGATGGCGAGATTGAGAGCATGAAAAATTGCGCTAACTTAACTTTGAATTCACCAGTATGTTTTGAATAAACTCTATTCATTCATAAATTGATCATGAGGTGTTTAACTTTAGGCTCTCTAGCCCGACCAGCTAGTAACTTTACTGTAGGTGCTAATCGACTTTCACCTTTGTTTTGGATTATTAATCGATCATCATCTTCATCAGTTGTTAAACCTTACTCAAACTACAAAAGTGATTATTTTGTTAAACGTCATATTGGAGCAAGAGAACATGAAAAACAACAAATGTTATCGACAATTGGATACAAAGTAAGTTAAAATTTGTTATTTAATCGAGTGGTTAAAAAAGATAAAGCAATTTACTTAGATCAAAGGCTACTTAAAATACCAATCACTAGCAATTCCAATCACGTTCCAAGAACATTATCCATTAATCTGTAACCTTCTTTAGCATCTTCTAATCATTTGATTGTCAACACTTCTTGAGCGGTCGAGTTTTTCATTCTTTCCAATTTATGACTATCTGATTTTTCAACAGCCGAGAAATGAAATAATGCATGGAATACCAAAGAGTAACTAGTCAATTTTTGATTGAAAACTCACCGAGCAAATGAAAATTCTCATAGTTTGTAAAAAAGCAGTTTATTTAAATTTTCTTGCAAAGTTGAACGAATTTCATATTCATTCTCTGCTGCTTTTTCGTTTCTGTTCTTGACTTTTTGTTTTTTTACATTGAAACAGGGCAATACGTGAAATCGTCTGGGAAATTTTCAGCTTTCATTTGAAGAAAATTAACAATCTTTATCTTAAACAATCTTTCACTTTGTTTCCACTCTTACTCTTTATGTTGTTTTGTTTTCCATTTTAATCGATACCACGAGAACAAGAAATAGCTGGAATAATAAAATCATAATGCTTTCAACTTGATAGTCTATAAGTTTATTTGTAATTTTTTACTCTTTTCTGTAAATAAGCTTTGGTTTTGAATGATCGATGAAGATACTAATGGCGAGAGGTAAGATTAATAGGAAATGATAAGACTTGGTGAAGAGGTAAAAAATATACAGGGTTTCTGATTCATGAATCATGATAAACAGAATAGGATGTTATTCCTTATTTTTTTATTGAATAGATCAAATGATATTATATCTTCTGTAATAATCTATTTATCGACAACTTTGCTATTCTCTTTAGATAAATGATCACAAAATAAGATTTTACGATTAGATTATTGATAATATCAAGTGATAAAATCTAAATCATATCATATTGTGTCAACAATCTTTGAGTCTTTATTGGAAATAAACAGATTTTTTCAAGATTGTGATTAACCTTCAATTATTCAGCCTCTCAGCATACCAATCGGTTTCACAATTTTATGCTGAATATTGGAGCAATTTTTCTCTCTTTTTAATCTAATTGAATGTTTTTATTTCATCTGATTTTAGACTCTGGAAGAGCTCATTGACAAAACGGTTCCAGATAGTATTAAACTTAATAGAGATCTTAAATTGGACTCCGAAATAACTGAAAATGAATTGGTTCAACGTCTTCGCCAAATTGCTGACCAAAACGATTATACTTGGAAATCATTCATTGGACTCGGCTATCACAATTGTTATACACCAGCCCCAATAATGAGAAATATCTTTGAAAATCCAGGTAAATTGGTAAATTCATGTAAATTATGATTTGCTGATGAATTTATATCTTCTACTTTTTGTTTGCAGGATGGATCACTCAATATACTCCTTACCAGGCTGAAATTGCACAGGGTCGATTAGAGAGTTTGCTAAATTACCAAACAATGATTTGTGATTTAACAGCTATGGAAATTTCCAATGCTAGTTTATTAGACGAAGGAACCGCAGCCGCTGAAGCTATGCAAATGTGTCTAAGGTTTGTGATTATCTTTAACCAATATTGCAATTCTCATAGAATTTTATTTCAAAGTTTTATCTTTTTCTCTTATTCTCTTTTTTATCTTTAGGCACCACCGTAATAAGCGCAACAAATTTCTGATCTCTGATAAAGTTCATCCTCAAACTATTGCCGTTGTAAAAACAAGAGCCAGTGCATTAGGAACAGAAATTCAATTTTTCAGTGGTAACGCAGCTATTATTTATTGTCTCTTATTAATGAGCACTCAAAACTCCGATAAGGCTATATTTAATCAAAATTCTCTCGTCTATTTTAGATTTATCTTCAATCGATTCTTTCAAGTTGAATGAATTTTCAGGAATTTTAGTACAAAATCCAGATACCGATGGAAATATATTTGACCTTACCCAAGTAACTCAAAAAGCAAAAGAGTCTGGAGCAATTTTATCTGTAGCAACTGACCTTTTAGCCTGTATTCTAACCAAACCACCGGGGGAATATGGTTCCAATTGTGATATTGCTATTGGAAATACTCAAAGATTTGGTATACCATTGAACTATGGTGGACCTCATGCGGCTTTTATGTCGTGCCGTAATTATTTAACCAGGATAATGCCGGGAAGAGTTGTAGGTGTTACAAAAGATTACCTCGGTAATCCTGCAGTTCGATTAGCACTTCAGACTAGAGAACAACATATTCGACGAGATAAAGCAACATCAAATATTTGTACAGCCCAAGCTTTATTGGCAAATATGTCAGCAATGTATGCTATTTATCATGGACCTGAAGGATTGAAGTCAATGGCCCAAGCAATTCACGAGAAAACATGTTACCTAAAAGATGGTATAAACCATCAAAATGTGTGCAAAGTAACCAATGACCATTTCTTTGATACACTTAAAATTAAAGTACCCGACGTTGATGTAATTAAGGCTCGTGCTGCTCAAAAACAAATTCATTTGAGATATTTTCCTGACAATAAGCATGTTGGAGTTGCCTTAGATGAAACTGTCACTGATGCTGATCTAGATAATTTACTTTGGATTTTTGGAAAAGATTCGGTAAGCTTTTTGACATTGCTAAACATTTACAAAAGCTATAAATATCAATACTTTGAAAAATTATTATTTCATATTTGTTTTCTTTTCAGATCTCATTACCTGATAGCAAAGTCAATTCATTGAATATGATCCCATCTGAATTAAAACGATCATCGCCTCTTTTGGTCCATCCAATTTTTAATAAGTACCATAGTGAAACCAAATTAGTTCGTTATATGAAAATGCTAGAAAATAAGGACATTTCTCTTGTGCATTCGATGATACCTCTGGTATGAATTAAATTATTTTTTATCAGTTCAGTCCACTAATTATATTTTTTGGTTTTCAGGGATCATGCACAATGAAATTGACTGGAACAACTGAGTTATTAGCTTCTTCTTGGCCTCAGTTTGCAAATATTCATCCATTTGTTCCGGTTGAAAGTGTTAAAGGTTATCGTCATTTAATGGAGGAATTGAAAAATGATCTCTGTGAAATCACTGGATATGATGATATTTCATTCCAACCAAATTCAGGAGCTCAAGGAGAATATGCTGGTCTTCGAGTGATTAAAGCATATCTCGATCATAAAGGCGAAAGTGACAGAGATGTAAATGATTTCTGCAAAAGAAAAATTTTAAACATTTTCACCTAATTTTACATTTCGTTATTTTCAGATTTGTTTGATTCCAATATCAGCTCATGGTACTAATCCAGCAAGTGCTCAAATGGCAGGAATGAAAGTTAAAACAATCAATGTTAATAAAGATGGTTCAATTGACATAGCTCATCTAAAAGATAAGGTAAATTCTGAATGCCTCATCATTATTTTCAAATTTTTAAACCTTATTTTCATTTTATTTTCAGCTTGATAGATATGGAAATAATGTGGCTTGTATGATGATAACTTACCCATCGACATTTGGAGTTTTTGAAGAGCAAATAGTAGAAATAATTGAGCTCGTTCATAAATGTGGTTCAGCTCAAGTTTACCTTGACGGAGCTAATATGAATGCCCAGGTTGGTCTTTGCAGACCAGGAGATTATGGAAGTGATGTTTCTCATCTAAATCTTCATAAAACTTTTTGTATTCCTCATGGTGGAGGTGGACCAGGAATGGGTCCAATCGGAGTGTAAGCAAAAAAAAGATTTGAACCAGTTCAGACTTATTTAATTCATTTCTAATAATGGTCCTTCTTTTTTGTTCCAGTAAAAAACATTTGGCTCCATTTTTACCATCACATCCAATTGTTCATCAAGATGCTTCATCTCTCAGTTTTGGAACTGTTTCTGCAGCTCCATGGGGCTCTTCAGCGATTTTACCGATCAGTTGGGCTTACACCAAGATGATGGGTCCAAAAGGATTAAGACATAGTTCAGAGATTGCTATTTTAAATGCAAATTACATGGCAAAGGTTTTGGAAAAAGCATACAAAATCTTGTTCAGGGGAAAATATGGTAATGTCGCTCATGAATTCATTTTGGATGTAAGAGATTTTGCTAAAACAACAAATGTGGAAGCCATGGATATAGCTAAGCGACTTCAAGATTATGGTTACCACGCACCAACTGTTTCCTGGCCAGTTCCGGGAACACTCATGATTGAACCAACAGAATCGGAGGACAAAGAAGAGCTTGATAAATTCTGTGATGCACTGTTGTGTATTAGAGAGGAAATAGCTGATATTGAGAGAGGAATTTACGACCGTAATAACAATCCAATTAAGGTTAGATTAATTTGAAGAGTTTACTCTAAATTTTTATTTCTTATTTACTAACAGAACTTTCATTTTCATATTTTGTTTAGCTTGCTCCTCACACTCAAAAGCTTGTTTGCTCTTCAGATTGGAATAGACCGTATTCCAGGGAAAAGGCAGCGTTTCCATCGGTAAGATTTTTTCTGAATAATCATTTTTTGATCAATCGATTAAATTTTTATTCTTTTCTCTTTCACTTCAGAAACTGGTCAATCCTGAATCCAAAATTTGGCCTACAGTTGCTCGAATCGACGAAGCTTTTGGAGATAAAAACTTATTTTGTACTTGCCCTCCAGTTAGCGATTATTGTGATAATTAATCTATGAAATATAATTATATATTCTTATTAAAATTTTAACTTAATTTTTATCCTTATGGTTCCCCGATTTCTTGTTTCTAAGCTCATATTTGTTCTCAGTCAAATCTTTGTTTGCCATAAAGTATTTGATAATCTCATCGTCAACAAGTAAAGGTTTGCTCGATTCGCCGAAAATCTTATGAGTACGAATGAAAGAGCCATTCATTAACCAATCATATTATAATGATATAATACAATCACCACAAATGAAGATAGAACTGTTGAAAAAAGGTTAAAAACAGAAAACAAATGAACAGAATAAGCAGTAGCGCAGATACTCTCTTGGTTTGTTTTTACTTCTGGTAAAGCTTTTTTAACCAGCTTCTACTTTTGACTCAACTTCGAATAACTATTAGACAGTTGTACAGTGATGACCAGACAGACAACCTTAACTCATCACATTTCACTTGTTTTTGGTCAATTTTTTGTAAGTTGATCAGCTATCCTTTTGAATTGCTTTTCTTTATCTTCATAGGTCCTTTGATCTTGAGTAAGAAATGAGAAGAGTTCTTGTTGAGTCGGTTTATTCATTCGCAAAGATATCAAATTGTTTCTTCTTTTTAACTGTCAACTATGGTTATGTCTTGAAGTAACATCGTATTCAGTAAGATTATTACAAGGTAAAATAAAAATTAGCTGATCGACTGTCTCAGTTTATTAAAATCAAATACCTTGTAAGCTTGAAATAATTGATGAGCAAAAAGTGTTTAAATTGTAATTGTATTACATCAACAATAATCAATATAACTTTTTATTTCGAAAATAATACAAAGAAAAAGTGAATGGAAATGGTTTTGTCATCTTGTTTTGGGCATTTACACGTTTTGAGATGTTTTACTGTCGCTTGCAACTGGTAAACAATCCAATCACTTGGGTCAATCCAACAATCATAACACGTATGATCGTAACTAACGTCACTAAGTCAACGTATCAATACAAGTTGACAGTTGATGGTTGAAAGAAAAGTGTTTGTTCAAACCGAGAGAAAAATTAGGGAAGGAAAGGATTGAGATTTCAACAAAATAAGAAATGTTACATTTTGGTAAGTACAGGATGAATTTTAACATTTGTACAGAAAAATTATCAGAAATTCAGTTTGGTAATTGGACCATCGACTAATCAAATAACATACATTTATATGTTTAATACTATAATTTTAATCATTTGCCTCTTTGTCAAGCGATATATCTTTTAATCTTTTGATTCTAGAGTTTGAGGTTTTGTTTCTCCATCCAAGATAGCGATAATTTAAACTTGTATTTTATATATTATACAATAACATAATATTGTGTGTTCTCGATTGTGGACTAGAAAGCTTTAGTTTACATGAACTCCACTTATCTCTTTGATTCGATAATTTTAACTCTAGCTTATGCTTCGATTATGAAGAGATTCATTGAAAAAATGGAATTAAGATCATCAGATTCACTAACTCGTTGTAAAGATTGATCGGTTCCAATTATGATGAATACGATTTTTTACATTTGATCGAATACGATTATGATTTTTCCCTAGATATGGATGATACTTTGGTGAAATTGGAAGATGAATGGTTTACTGCTTAATTATACCAAGAAGAAATGAATATGAAACAATAACTGAAGAGAACTGAACTTAGAACTGAAGTTCGTCCATAAATTGTATGAAATTGTATTGGAAGATTTTGAAAGAGGTTAAACTAGTATTATGACTTTGGTTTATGCCTTTAAGATCCGAAAGTGATTAGATTGTAATTCATTGTTATTTATGTTTTTGGCAAAAAGATCCATAAGTAGACGAAGTAGGTAAACCTTTTGAATAATAATTGAAACTTTCAAGCCTAAATCCTGAACAGATTAGCACCAATTGAATGCTCTAGATTGAGTAGCTTCATAAATATTTTGTCGAGTGAACCAATGATTTGTTCGAATTTTCAAGTATAAAAAACAAACAAATCTTCATTGTTTTCAGTCCAACAATTTTGATGCTGCATCTGCAAGATTCCATTCAGCTTCACGTAAAGCATTAGTACACTTTTCAATGTCAGCCACACCTAATTTCATTAACTGGTTCAATTGCAATTCTTTCATTGCGCTAACAGAGTCCATGCCATTTGTTTGAAGAGCTCGGACACATTCTTCTCGAGTCGTGCCCTTAACAGTTTCCATGAGTTGATCGACCCATGCATTGAAATTGGGATACATTGTGATCTGACCAAGTCCATAGATAACTTCACGACTTGGTGCAGATGGTCCTAATCCAGCTCCATAAAAAATTGGACAAGGTGGAGCTGGTGCTGGACCTTTATTTGGTGCGAAAAAGGGACGAACTTGGGCTGTAGGAGGTTGTGGAGCTTTACGCAGAGTTGACGTAACAGACGCTCGGCTGATTGAAGAGTCTCTAGATCTATAAGAGCTTGAGTTTTGGTTTCTTCGTGAGTTTTTAACATGTCCGTTAGAAGGTGGGGGAACGACGAAAGGAACTTCTTGCGTTATTTGAGTCGGTTGAGAGGACTGAGATTGCTGTGTTTGTTGTGGTGGAGCAGCTGCAGCTGAACACAACAATTTGGCTTCCAATTCTTGCAGAAACTCTTTACTTAATCTAGATGGTTGACGGTTCTCATCTAAATTTCGTTGACCAGATTGTTGATCCGATTGATGTGCTAAATCACCATTATTTTGAACCTGTAATTGTTTCATGCTTGATTCAATCCAGTTAAAAGCCTGATCTGCACGATTAGCAGCACTTGACGGTTGTTTACTTGCAGTAGATGATGATATTATATTATCAATGTTGGAAGTATCGAATGGATCAGCGTTAACGGGATCCAAACTGGTAATGGAAGGTGCTTTTTCCCGAGATAAATGAGATCCTGATTTGTAGTAAGCAGATTGAGATTCATATATTGAATAAATATCAGAGGCATCGGAAGAAATTCCAGCCAATGCCCATTCAGAGTCACTGAAACTTGAACCTTCATCCGAAGAGGCTTCTTCATTGGGCGTAGAGTAATATCTAGATCCGGATGATGGCTGGTTATTGTGGTGTGATGGAGGAAATGGTTTAGATGAAAGGGTAGAATTATTGGTGGCACTTGCTGAATTAGTGATTGCGTTTGATGAATTTAGAAGAGAAGAAAGAGTTGATGACGAAGAAGCAACATTATAATATACTCTCTGGTAATTCGGGTCATCATTTTCTTGAAATGTCTCTGGAAACTGATGACCATTGGTAGTAACTCTTTGTTCACCCAGCATAACCTGAGCCGCTTTTAATTCTTGAACTGTTTCTTCTCCATCTAAATCAATGAGAAGTCCTTCAGAGCAAGAGAGTCCTTCACTTTTCAATTGAGTGTAAGATTGTGATCGCTTAGGAGCTAAATCTCTTGAATGACGATCTCTGTCAGATTCTGAATGTTCTCTGTCATCGTTTCTAAATCTATTGTAACCAAATTGTCGTGAAATATTGCGCTTTGGACTGCCCAAGTCACCTAAATTATTGAGAACTGCAAGAAAAGTTAAAGATCGTTAGTATTTGTTTGAATTTCTTGTTTAACAGGATGAAAGGATGATATTAAGGAAGAGGAAAGGTAGTAACGAGGTCTCAAATAAAAAGATTGAAATTATGCAGTAATGTTACATGAAATTGTCATTCAACTTTGTACATTTCAGTATCGGTCATTTACATGGAACTAATTTCCTTTAATCTGAATACCTTTTATAGTTTTGTGATTTTTATATTGAATTTAAGATAAGATAAAATCTGATCATATACAAATTTAAAGCAAATTGTTGGTTGTAAATGAAGATATTGAACGAAACTAAATCGAGAGGAAGTAAGGACTTTTGTTTTACTATCACAATAGAAAGTTTTTGTTTTGTTGAGCTAAATATAATACAAAATGCTGATAATCATCTTCATTGTTATACAATTGATGTTTTGATTTTTTGATGAATTTTCATTATTCTCAACGTAAATCTAGATTGTAGAATGAAAAACTATGACATTAACGCATTGAAAAAAGTGTTTCAAAGTTTGAATATAAGTTCATAATTGCTACCAAACAAAGAGCTGCTAATAAAAATGCTTAACTTTACTATTTATATCGATGAATATGCTAAATTTGATTGATTGATTTGTAAAATCTGCATTTTTGTAGCGTAAATGTAACCATCATTTCATGTAAAACATTGAAAAAAGGGAAAAATCAATGCATTTTGTTTTGTATTATGAACAACTTACGTTTGATTTTATCATTCAATTTGATTGAAGTAGGAGGCGGAGGAAGTTCTTTATCTGGATAACCCATAATATCAGGAGGTTGTAGTGGATTTTTCAGATACAATTCATCAATGTGACTAGGATGACCCCAGGTGTTTCCGATTCCACCATGACCAGCATGCACTAAACTACCTTTTAAAGGTTTACTAATAGCTTTACGTTTACCAATAGCACTTGTTTCTTTCATTATACACCGAGGAAAATATCCAATCTCAAATGATCGCTGATTTTGACCTTTCCATAAAAAACACTCTGGATTACCTTCAACAACCTCCACTTTATCTCCTGGTTTGATGATTAAAGGTTTTTTGGAACTAAATAGGTTTGAAGAAGAAACGCTAGAGCCATTGTTAGGTAAAGTTTCATCTGTACCATCAAAAAGTCGTTCACTAATCAGATCTAATGGGCGAGTTTCTTCGAGAAAAGATTTAATTTCATTGAAATTGGGTCGCTGATCAGGATTTGCATCCCAACATTTGAGTAAAAGATCATATAGAGAGGCTGAGCATGCCTCTGGTTGCTCTAATCTTTCACCTTCTTTATCAATTTTATGCAAAATTTCAGCACCATTCAAATTTTTCCAAGGTTCATCACCAAAGGTAAACATTTCCCATAGAGTCACACCATACATCCAAACATCAGATGAAGAGGAAAATTTCCTGTGTCGCAATGATTCCGGAGCACACCATGGAAATGGTACTTTTTTCGACTCATTCATGATATAACAATCATCTTGATTGGGTAAAGCTCTAACCAGTCCAAAATCTCCTATTTTTACCCTCTTTCTAGATGCTGATATGATAAAATGATAGAAAGAAAAAACAAAAGAATCATGGAAGGGGAAAGATAAAAGATAAATTATTATTCTAGACAAAAATAATGTAATTTTATCGATTATAACAACTAACCTAAAAGAATATTCCGTGCTGCAAGATCTCTATGAATGAATCTTTTAGATTCAAGGTAAGCCATTCCGGAAGCTATTTGAATAGCATAATCATGAAGCAAAACAATGGAAGTATGGCCACACTCTTTTCGTAATCTATCCCTGAGAGATCCATTCTCAGCCAGTTCAGTAATCATCATCATTGGTAGGGATAAAACGATACCATAGAGTCGAATGAGATTTGGATGATTTAGAAGATGCATTGAATTAACTTCTTTGATGAAATCTTCAATGATAGCTTGTTGAGAGATGACTTTCTCCTTCAAGACCTTGGCCGCAACATACTGAGTCCGTTTCGTATCTGAATAAAAATGGTAAAAAGTAAGACAAATGACGTTAATCATAAATTCATTAATTTTTGAAGTATAATTAGAATGGTTATTTTCATTTATGGGAATTTTGATTCACTTCATTAAACATTATATTTCATATTAATATTTATTTTTGTAGATATGCATGAGAAGAAGGCTTCTAATAAAAAATTCTTTGGTTTACGTCAAAGAGTAAATCGTTATTCAGTATTGATCAATTGAGTGAAAGATTGTTTGAAGTTATTCTTGTCTTTAGCACAAGGAGTCAGAGTGCACCAAAGCAATGAATTAGATAGTAATGAAAAAAAATTAGATTGAATAATGAGTATCAACTTGTTATTTTGTTAACAAAAGAAGACAAATGTTCATTTCTAGCCTTTTGAGTGCACCAAAAATAGTTCATGTAGACTTTTCATGTATTCAGGACTATCAGAACAAGATCACAACCATCATAATCTCTTCATTCCTGATTTGTCCTCTTTACCTTCCTTTTATTTAGTGACTTAATTTGGTATGATCATTAAGTCGTAACATATCCCAACTTAAAGGCTATAAGAAAAAAAGATTGAACAGAAAAGTCTCACCAGGTACAGTCCAAATAGCTTTCCACACAACGCCAAATGATCCATCACCTAGTTTTGTGTTGGTCAATTCAAGATCTCTCTCATTGATTAGCCATGTTAACGATGAGTTTGAAGATTCTCCGGTTAGACTTGACTTTCTTTCACTTTTTTCGGATCCACTTTTTTGTACAAAAGGATTAACAGGGTTGATCAATTTAAGAATAGGATTGTTTCTCCATTTTATTGAAAATTTTTTCTTTTTTATGTTGTCTAATAGCCTACGTCCAGCTGGTTTGGCTATTCCAATACGAGCCAAATCATCTAAAGTAACATAATCAAAGTGATGAAAAAGGGTGACTTGAAGCTCTTCACGTAAACTATGATAAAATCCTTCCAATTGTTCCTCTTTGAGTATTTGGTAGACCAATTCTTCATCGTTTAGCTCTGTATCCATTTTCACATCACAAAAATTACACTAGTTACAGGTTTTAATAAATAAGAATCAAACTAAAAACAAAACAGAAGGTAAAAAATGACAAGAATGAGATGCAACCTCCCAATTAACTAATCATTGGAAAAGCCAAGCTCAGATGTAAACAAACCTCAATAAAAACTTATCGTATACGATAGATGGAGCTACATCATCTTATTGCTTATTTTTTGCTTTTCTTTCAATAGTTTTTCAGGTTTATTAATAATTTGATGTAATTCAATCTTTTGTAAATTTAACCATAAACTAACAACAAATAAACACACCATCATTCAATATACTGAAGCCAATTATCGGTTGGAGACTCTTCAAGGAATAAATCTGTCTAAGAAGATGATAATATCTCATGGATAATATGGAGCTTAAAAGTTATCGATTGATTGTTTTGAAAATCTGACTTCATAATACATGTATTACTTCAGTACAGTTCAAGGTAAGTGAATTTCTCTAAATCTTACACATTGTCGATTATTCCGTTCTCGTAAGACACCCGTATCTGTTTGTCCTTTGAATTTTGAGATATCAATTTGCTCAAACCTGAACAAGATCAAAGATAAGAAACTGACGCCATGAAAATGCATTATTACCACATATTAATAATCGTAATATTGTCAGTTATTGAACACAATCCTTTCTTGAATCAAATTGTAATCGTTGCTGTTATTTCGTTCATTATTGTGCTTGGTTTCGAGCAGCCTCTTTTAAAAAGAATAATTTAGACTACAATTTTTTGTCAATTTCATGAAATCAACTCAACTGCCAAGGATCCAAATGGTAAAGGTAATCTCAGAACTTTGTAATTCCAATTTTCTTTCAATGTTTATGTAATTCACTCAGTTCTATTTTCTGTTAAATTAATTCAAAAAATCTAAACTCGCAAAATGCTGGTCAAAATATTCAACCTTTGATATTTTATGGCCTAATGAATGTCAATTGATTTGAATGATTGAATCAACATTTTCTTATTCTTTGAGCTTGTTGAAGCTACCATCACTAATACAAATCAATTTGATCCTTTGGGAAATGACTGTATCCAATCATTAAGCTCAATATCAATTGCATCTTCACTTTATGTTGCTGTGATTATAAAAATATAAAGCCTTTGAGTCCATCAAAAGAATCATATTGATTAGATTTCATTGACTTCCATCCCAATCATCGTAATAAACGTATCTGAAGGAAGTTCTTTACATTGATCGATTCAGTGAATGTAAAATTCAATTGTTGGCGAAATTAATGGTTAAATTTAATTTTATTGTGTATTTAATTTTATTATCTTAATGATCCTCCAAAATTAATGAAGGTTAGAGGCTTGTTAGTTAACATTTTAATAATTCAATGAGCTATAATTAGTTTTTGATTTATTTTTTTGCTTGGCTTCTTGTCTTGATTTGCTCTACAATTTATACAAAATGATTTTTATACAAAATTTAATTATTAATTAATAAACAGATGGATAGAGAAAGAAGTGAGAATAAATCGGTTGATTTTAAATCAGAATCGTTTACAATAAACTTTTCTGTGGCATGTTTGGCTTGAATCATTAACCATACATCACCGTGTAATATCAACAATCAATGAAACTCTTTTTTTTAGTTTCATCATTTTTCCTTATTATTTTGCACTTTCAAGGCTAATTTTATTTTTAAGTTGATTAATTTAATTAATCTAATTGTCTGTAAGAGAGAGAGAGAGAGAGAGAGAGAGAGAGAGAGAGAGAGAGAGGAAGGGAAAGGGAGAGAGAAGAGAAAAAGAAGACAAAATTGTGAGAATCAACAAATTTTCATAAGTTGTTATCACCAACAAATGGTACCAATTGCGATTCCAGGTTTGGTTAATAAGAGCAGGTATTTGGTTATCCAAATTTAATGTCAATTTAAGTAATTATAAAACAATTTGAATAGATAAACAGGTAAATAAGTCATCAGTTAGGAGATAACAATTCGATTCTCGTCGTGATCACTATCAGCTTTAAAAATCCATGGTTTCGTTGTTATTGTATGTACGTAAGTGTGTGTGTCATTTGTTAATTGTTTAAAAATTAGTCACCAATACTTGATTATTGTTGCTGCCATTATTGTTGAAAGACTTGCTTTTGGTATTTGATTTGTCGCCCGTCGGTCTGTTAAGTAATCCAATAAACGAGCTAGAATTAACATTGTTTGATGTAGTTGGGGAAAAGGATGGAGGTAAAATGGTTGTTTCAGCTCCTGATGAGCTGGTTACAGTTGTAATTAAGGTTGCAGGGGTTGTCGATGTTGACGAGATTATTATTGTAGTTGGATTCTGGTTTGATGATTTTGTGGTAGTGGTGGTACTTGTGGTTGTTGACACATTGCATGAGATTATCAAGCGATTAGTTGGTGGCGAAGTTGATAAGGATGATGAAAAAGTGTTTCCTAAAGTTCCTAAAGATTGAGGCGAATGTCGCCCAGGTATATTTATTGTTGCCGAGTCAACACAGCTCGTTCCATAGCTACCGACAGAGCTATTAAATGATTGGGTAGTTGTAATCAGGTTACGCTTGTTGGTAATATTAGCATTAGAATTGATAACATTATTATTGTTACCATTACTATTATTATCAATATTAATATTATTATTCACATTATTACTATTAGTATTATTAATATGAGAAGTATTATTATTTAGTTGGCTATTTGGTGCTTGATTGGAGAGAAGAGCTTGATTTGAATCATTTTGAATGGACGGTCTTGGAAGGTAAGCCTCTAAATGTTGCAAAGCATTTGAATCATCCCTCTCTTTATCACCTTTGATCAAGTTTATCTTCTGGATCATCTCTTTTAACTCATAACGTAAGATAAAAGCAAAACAAAGTTTAAGAAAGGTTAACACACAAAATCCAATAACCGAAAGGCAATCGACACTTGATTGTAACCAGTCAAGAATCTGACTATAGCAACCAGTTGTGTAAATATTTTCTGGTTCATAACTATCCATACAATCAGCACTTGTGGTCCTAGCAGCAATCACTGTATTATCATTATATCCTCCTCCTCCACCGCCTCCACCACCACCTCCACCACTGTTACCCCGTCTATTTATATTATCACTACCAGACGTTTTTTGGTGAACACCTTTGCGAACCGTACTTTCACTTGTAACACTACCACTTGAAACTCCTCCACCGGCATTAGTACCGGCAACACCTCCTCCTTCATCTACTCCCCTTTGATTGGAGTCAACGATGGTTGGTATCATTGGGAAACGATGATAGGCACAACAACTTTGTGGCACAAGGAACTGGGCACCTTCATAAGTAGCATGTTCACGTTCAAACCATTGGGTCATATTATAATCATAAGGCGTATCGATACCACAACATTGATGTTCACTTTGAACACGATCCCATAATTCCTGGTTTTAGGCGAGTCAAATTAAAAGAAAACAATATAAATGATTAAATTGGTTTAACGGCACAACTCTATAAAATTAATTACATTTACTTCAATTATCTTTTTTTCCTCCAACACACCAATCCCATTGTGACCATTTCATTCAATCAACTGTTTACATTGTAGCAACAGTTAATGTTACTTTTCCCTCTCATTTTCCTCCATTACTCCTTTATGTACAAAGAGTAAAGAAGAAGAGACTGCGATGAATAAAATACCGATTTGTTGCTGTATAATAGCACTGGTGGTGCTAGTAGTAAGAAACTCTTTCTTTTCTCATTCTTTTTTTAATCAAAATTGACCAATTTAATCAATTTAAAAAAATTGATAATTATTTAACTTGGAAAGAGAAAAGAAAGTGTTTCTTACTACTAGCACCACCAGTGCTATTATACAGCAACAAATCGGTATTTTATTCATCGCAGTCTCTTCTTCTTTACTCTTTGTTTATGTATCCCTTTCAGTATCTTTAAGTATCGCTCAGTATCTCTTAGTATCTTTTTAGTATCTTCTATTGAACTTCTCCTGCTTAATTGACTATTGTTCTAATTGAATTTCACTGTTTCTATCCAACATTATTAAGCCAACTAACTAATTCCAACTTGAACAATGTTTCACTGTGCTAACTTCAACTTAAATTGGTTAATTATTGCCATCTTTAATCTATTGATAGCTTATAAGGAAGTAGACAAAAGCAATGATCGGTGTTGGTAATGACATAATCCTATGTTTCTTAATACGAGATTAAACAGTCAAGTGAGTTGTTAATTTGGTATCTAATTTTTTTAACCACAGGATGAACTGGACAAGCTGAACATGATAGACAAGATGGTCAACAATTAGTTTGGTCACCAACAGGATTAATGGACAAGGAGATCAACGTGGTCACATCAATTACATCACAACAAATGAATTTGTTTGCATTTTACCTGGAAATCTGTGTCAAAGCCATAATCATTGTCGAGACGATAAATGAGATCAGATCGTAGATTGGTCAGTAATAAATTATAACGGAAGAGCCAAATTATACCAACAACAATATCTCCAACTAGTAAAACTAATATAATTTGCCAATAGAGCCCTAGAAGACGTTCATTCATTCGGTTAGCACCAACACACCCGATTGCCTGTTTGAAGAAAAATGAACAATATGGTTAATCATCTATTAATATTGATTATATACGAAAACAGGCGAACCCAAAAAGTATGGAAAAAAGTCATTTGCAATTTAACTTGCATTGAGTTGGGTTTGCCACTTTACCTTTCATTTTATATCTCATACATGGTTGTAGACAGATATTAAATAAACTGACGTAAATGCAAGTAAATTAATTAATAACTCATGTATATCAATCATTCCAAGTGAACAAATCGACACCAAATTAATAAGTTGATCAATCGATTTGAAAAAAAGAGACTCCATTAAAAGGTTCCATCAATCAATCTTGCAACATTTTTCAAATAATTACGGTAACACCCGATTAACCAGTAAATTGAAATCAATCCATGAGTATATTTAAAATTATAATTTTCTTATAATATAATTTTATAATCAAACAAACTTTAGATTGTTTTTTCACTGAATTTCCCAGGTTGAGATGTTGATGAAATAAATCAAAGTAAATCAACAAAAGCAAGAGTAAAAAAAATAGTTGACAACAAAATAAACTTAAACTTGATAGAATCAAATTTAATTTATTTTTTGTTGATCTTTCTTAATGAAATCTTATTATACCTGGTTGAATTGAAGCTGTACCCTGTGTTTATCAAGAATTTTTTATCATTTTTGTTGACTTTACTTATTTACAGAAAAAAGTTGCTTGTTTTTACCCTTTCAATCATGTGAATATCGTCAACTCCAAGTCAACTCCAAAGACACGACAATTTAGTATTTAAATGAAGCAATTTACATGGGAAAACCATCTTTCTATCTGATTGTAAGATTTGAAAATTTTAATCAAAGAATGAATTTTGAACACACAAAGATTGAAAAATGAAAAATACATTAACAATTCCCAGATGATTAAAATTGAAGGACAACAGTTCAATACAAATAGACGAAGCTCATGTTAATTGAAACAATCTGGTATATTTGTTCAAATATCAACATTGCTTGAGGACACTGAAAGATATGGCAAAATATGAGATATAAAAATGATCGAGTTATTAAACATCATTTTGTTGATTATGTTGATCATTATAAATAGATGAAGATGAGCATGATTGAAATCGAGTAACATGAAAACAATAAACAACAAGATGATGAGAATATTGATATAGCCTGGAAGGTATTAGAGCAGGAATGAAACCTGAAAAATATGAAACAGATATTAATTGTTATTAATAGTTAGCTAATACCAATTAAAAAATGTTCAACATCAAAATAATGTATAATATAGCTGCAAGACTAAGGTTGAAAGTTACTCGATAAACCTTGTCCATGGATTTGTAAGTTGACCTCCCAGAGCAAAAGCATAAGGACACTGAATTACTTGTTAATATGAATGTTCAATTAAATAATTCTCACTAATTAATGTAAATCAGAATTAGAATGAATAAAAAATTTGAAATTAAAAAAATTCCATCAATAAAATTATTCATAAACAGTGAAATTTTAAAATGGCTATGAGCATAAAACGCATCATAACAGAAATGAATTTTCGTAATTTTCTGCTCAATGTTGAAACTCTTGCTGGTTTTTAGTTTATGAAACACTAATTATCAGCTATTCGTCTTGTTTGGCAATTTGGAGAGATATAATTAACCGATTGGACAAGAATTGAGAACAGATTTGCTTGGAAACGAACTGGAAATCATGTAAATTTTGATTTCTTTAAAGGTGAATAGAGGCCAGAGCATTTCGATGAAATGAAAATTGTTGAGCTCCATCAATGGTAATGGTTTTTCTGATTAGTTTCAATGTGATTCACAGGAAAACTTAATTGTCTCATGAAATTCCGTCCTCATAACAATAATTCAATTTCAAGAGGATCATCATTGATCAAGATTGTAAAATCTTAGGCTCTAAGGAATGTAAGAAACTTACCAACAATTGATTTAGCCTTAGCTATTACACAATAATTAAACAATGAGGTGAAGATGATGATGATGATTGAAAAGATGAACAAGATGGCGAGAATACTGATAAAGATGAAATAGATTGCCAGGCCTGCGGCAACGTCTTCATTGTAAGTGTTTGTTTACATTTTGTCTCACTGTTTGGTGTGGAGATGAGTAAAAAGACTGGAATTGAATTAAAATGATAATTTCATTTTATTTCATTTAAATAATTTGATAACACTTGGTTGGTAAGTCAAATGTGAATATCATTCAAACAAAATTGGACTCACAGTGTTGAAGAGAAAAGCTATTTTCATAATGGAATACTTGAATCACTTTTTATAATAAATTTATTTCTTTTGTTGTCTACGCTTTTTGGCTTGTCATAGTTGTTTATCATCAACTCAACAGCATTTTGTAAATTCAAATTGATATGATGAGACTACAGTGATAATGGTGATGATGATGATACCAACAGCCAAAGAAGCGATTTATCAAATTGTCACTCAAATATTGATATACAGACACACAAAATGTAACACTGTAAAATTTAACATTGCTTTACCATGTTAACTATTCATAGGATTCATTTTAAATCTTGTTCATTCAAAATGTTCAACTCAATTTATAACATGTAAAACCATTAACTTGCCTTTTGTCGTTGATAAAATTACATTGTTTATTAACTCAAATGCAGCTTCATCTCAGCTGTACAAAAGCAAGTCAATATCAAAAGGCGCTAAATACAAAATCTGTGAAAAATAATTTCAATTGTAATGAGATTATTATTGAGATTAAAATGGACACTTTAATTTAAAATCCAATCATGAACTTAATAACGTCTGAGCCTCTTTGGTTCAGGTAATGAATACAAGGTTGGTCATTCCCATTAGTGATCTTTTCAATTCCTCATTTGTCGTAATCCTTTGCGCTGCTAATTTTGTTTTTCAACCAACTCTGAAAATAATCAATTGAACGGTTATAACCTTGTAAGTAATAAGGATTATTTGTGACTATTATTTAAACTGAATTATCTGATTCACATTCAATTCTCTTGTCGTTTCTCCTGATCTCAACTAATCTCAATGATGGAGTCAACTTAATCCTTCTTCCCAATAGCAATCTATTAGTAATAATAATTTACTTTTCCTTTTTATATTGTAATAATTTGTAAAACAAAGTCATGATTTTATCCAGGAAGAAACCAAAATTAAAAGTTGAAAATGATTACCTGGAAACAAATACACTAGAGTACCCGGTTAAAGCAATTTTTTTTTCTAAGTCTCCATCTAGTGATAATGGGTTTCAGAAAGTGGCAGCGCTTAAGATTTATGTAATGCAAGGATTATAAAAACAATGTAAATTTTCATAAAATCATAGATGGCGACTGTGAAAATTGCTTTAAATGGGACACAAAAAAATTGCTTTAACCGGGTACTCTAGTGTACAACTATAAGGTTAATCATTAACCAATTAGCTAATAAGGAAAAGACAGGAAAAGAATTGAATAAACCTTATTTGACGAGTAAATAAGATCTTTGGGAGGGAATGAACATGAAATCAGTTCAAGAGTGAACCTTGCTGATTAACAGCAGGCTGAAGTGACAAGTTTGAAGAGCAAGTCTAAAAATAGCAAAAATCAACAAATATTGTCGATAACTACTAATAGATCAGAGATTAAGACAACTTGACTTAATTATATCTTAATGAAATCTGATTTATAAGAGCTTGAAATATTCAAAAAAATGGTGGCTAAATGCTAGCTTTTTGCTTCAACAGGAATGATGACAATTTAATCACATGGCTTCTGGTCATTGTCAATAGGATTAATAAGGACTCTTTAACCAGACACAATAAAAGTTAATATTGATCGGTAACCATAACCACTAATTATTCATAATCACCATCATTTAGACTCCATAATTTAATCAGATCAATTTTATTCCTATGATTGACTCTGTTATTTTATACCGTCTCCTTTCATCTCATTCTTCCCTGTGATTCCTGTCTTGTAACATTGATTCCTTCCCACTGTATGATTACATTTTCATGATATCATCAGATTAGGGGATAATATTTTGCGTCTTTTGTCTTCATCATCTTTTTTTGCTGATGACTCTTCATCTTCGCATCCATGATCTTATCATTGTTATCTTTGTTCACTCTGTAACATTGTTTCTTCATTTTTCTCCGTCTTTGTCTTTTCCTTTGTCTTTATTGATGTCTTTTTGGATCTTAAAAATCGCCAAATTAACCATTAACATCAGACATCATATATATATTAGAAACAGTTGATAACTTGGTTATCTGTAAAAGGAACAAGAATGCTGAATCAAATCTATCTGACTGATAATTGTAGCTGTAAAAGAATAAAATTTTGCTAAAGAATGGAACATGTAACTTTGGAGAAACAAGAAAATGATTTAGTGAAAGAGTGTACCTGAAATTGAACAATTCAGTAACTAAAGATAATTGAAACTTGAAAATTGTATGAAATAGCTTTGAAATACACACAAAACTACAAGAAATAGTGAATGGATAGGATGGGAAAAAAAGGTAATACAATTGAAACACTAGTAACGTTAACCTTTCAAATTAATTGTTGATTTGACTTTTTTTATTCTCTTTTTCCCTGGTATTGAGTTACTAATTTGTGTTTCAACAATTTGTGCAGCTAAATTTAAATTTATTCTGTATTCTAGACCTATTTAGATACACAACCAAAGAGGTTTAGTGTTAATTGAATAGACTAAAGATGATGGAATACAAAAGGAAAAAAAGAAGATTAACTAATTATGAGATAATTTGCATTTAGCATTCAATGTAAAGCTGACAATGGTGTTTGTGAAATGAATGTGCATGATAAAGGATAACTATCTGACATGGCGAAAAAAAACAAAATTGTGAGGTAAAAGATGTAGTTTTGAATTAGAATGGAGGAAAACTATGAATATGTATAAGAATAAAAACGCTATGAGAGAGTTAATAGAAGGCTCAGGATTGACAGGGTTGTTCCTATCTGAGACCATTTCAAACAAAGATCATGGAACACATTGAATACTAACTAGTTTTCCTCTTTCTAACCGTTCTGTCTTCCCATTATTATGGAAAGAAAGATAGAAGAGAAAGAGATAATACACAGCCTCTTATTGTTGTTGTTGTTTTTGGATTCCTTGTCATCTTGTTCATCGCCCTTAGCTTTGACTTCCTCAACTTCATCAGCTTGGGCTTCATCATCATCTTCATCCTTTTCATCCATTGACATATTCAGACACTTTAGTTTTTCCTAGGAAATGAAATTGTATGAGCAAATCTTGGTTAAACAGCTGATGGTTCAATGAGTTGAATTAGATTTCTTCATTATTTTCCTTTGGAATTCACTCCTTTTGTTTTAGTCTTGTCTTTACTCCTAGGCTTTCACTTCTTATTAACATTACCATTGAATATTGCATATTGTTGTTTAAGGCTGAAAAATATTAAATAGAAAGCGATATTAGAATAATAAGAATGGAAGAACGAGGAGTTTTTATTTATATTAACATAGTCATGATAATAAATTCAAAACTATGAATCAACTAACCTTATGATGATTATCAACGAAATATTCATTTGACTTTCCATTGTTCCATCATCATCTTTCAGTCTAATTTAAGAAAGTGCCTAAATTTTTGCTCAATTAAGGCTTGCATGTCAAATTAAAGAAAATTACTAAAATATATTCTATCTGATAAGAAGTTGTGCATCTAAGCATGGCGATTTGAGTTGAAAGGAGGATGTCAAAAGTTGCCTATTTTCAGAACACTTCGTGACGTATTTTTTCTAATGTATTTTTTTATGCTAATTTTAAAAATCTAAACCATTTTTTGATCCGAGGTACCGTTCGTAAGATATTCACGAAAAAAACAAAGAAAATTCATGGTAGAGAAATAATGAAACTTGATGAGGAAAAAGCAGAATTTCATGATGAAAAATTGTTTATATACTAAAAAAGCAATGCTAATTCCATATATGAACTTATTTTTAATCTAAAAGTACGCAAAACTAGTCAATTATTGGAAAAACTGTATTAGGCGTAGTTTGGACATTTTTAGTTCATCTTGTAGATCGCGGCGCACGATGAAACTTCATCAGGGTATGTAATGAGCAATGCTGATTTCATATCTGAAATCAGTTTGAACCTTAGAGGGCGCAAAATTGATCATTTCTTGAAAAAACTGTATTTTGGGTGTTTTGGATCTTAACAGTTCATGTTGCAGTTTGCGGCGCAGAATGAAACTTCATTTGGGTACATAATATTAGATGTTGAGTTCATATTTGAAATCAGTTTGAACTTTAAAGGGCGCAAAATTGATCATTTCTTGAAAAAACTGTATTTTGGGTGTTTTGGATTTTAATCGTTCATGTTGCAGTTTGCGGCGCAGAATGAAACTTCATTTGGGTACATAATGTTAGATGTTGATTTCATATTTGAAATCAGTTTGAACTTTAAAGGGCGCAAAATTGATCATTTCTTGAAAAAACTGTATTTTGGGTGTTTTGGATTTTAATCGTTCATGTTGCAGTTTGCGGCGCAGAATGAAACTTCATTTGGGTACATAATGTTAGATGCTGATTTCATATCTGAAATTAGTTTGAATCTAAAATGGGGCAAAACTAGTCAATTATTGGAAAAACTGTATTAAGTGTAGTTTGGACTTTTTTAGTTCATCTTGTAGATGAACTAAATGCTGATTTTATACCTGAAATCAGATTAAACCTTAGAGGGCGCAAAATAAGCAAATTATTAGAATCACCTCGAAACGCAGGTTTTGCTGTTAAGCTTCCCTTGTTTAAATCTCTGCTCTTTATGAAATTTCAATTATATACATAATAAGCAATGATGGTCGTATATCCGAAATAATTTTTCGATTTTGTTAGCGCAAAATAAGTCTTAACTACACCTATACAGTTTTTCCAATGAATGACTAGTTTTGCCCCATTTTAGACTCAAGATTATTTCATATATAAAATTTGCATTGCTTATTATATACCCTGATGAATTTTCATCGTGCGCCGCGATCTACAAGATGAACTAAAAAAGTCCAAACTACACTTAATACAGTTTTTCCAATAATTGACTAGTTTTGCCCCATTTTAGATTCAAACTAATTTCAGATATGAAATCAGCATCTAATATTATGTACCCAAATGAAGTTTCATTCTGCGCCACAAACTGCAACATGAACTGTTAAAATCCAAAACACCCAAAATACAGTTTTTTCAAGAAATGATCAATTTTGCGCCCTTTAAAGTTCAAACTGATTTCAAATATGAAATCAACATCTAATATTATGTACCCAAATGAAGTTTCATTCTGCGCCGCAAACTGCAACATGAACTGTTAAGATCCAAAACACCCAAAATACAGTTTTTTCAAGAAATGATCAATTTTGCGCCCTTTAAAGTTCAAACTGATTTCAAATATGAAATCAACATCTAACATTATGTACCCAAATGAAGTTTCATTCTGCGCCGCAAACTGCAACATGAACTGTTAAAATCCAAAACACCCAAAATACAGTTTTTTCAAGAAATGATCAATTTTGCGCCCTCTAAGGTTCAAACTGATTTCAGATATGAAATCAGCATTGCTTATTACATACCCTGATGAAGTTTCATCGTGCGCCGCGATCTACAAGATGAACTAAAAATGTCCAAACTACGCCTAATACAGTTTTTCCAATAATTGACTAGTTTTGCGTACTTTTAGATTAAAAATAAGTTCATATATGGAATTAGCATTGCTTTTTTAGTATATAAACAATTTTTCATCATGAAATTCTGCTTTTTCCTCATCAAGTTTCATTATTTCTCTACCATGAATTTTCTTTGTTTTTTTCGTGAATATCTTACGAACGGTACCTCGGATCAAAAAATGGTTTAGATTTTTAAAATTAGCATAAAAAAATACATTAGATTAATTTATAAAAAATTGATTTGAGTTCAGGCAATTTTCCCTATTGAATTTGACATCCTCCTTGGTCACTCAATAAAGCCTTTTTGCAGTGGACAAAGCAAAATCTGAAAAATCTCCAGTAAATGATAATCGACTTCGTTATTTGCACAGTAAACTTCTGATAAATTAATCCCTGTAGATGAATTAGAAAAATAGGTTCAAATACCATCCAAAAAAGGTGTGAATGATGATTAACGATTAGAATTAGAAATGCAGTAAAATAGCTAACATTTAATGGCATATTGACACAAGAAGTAGCGGTAAACGTTAAGACTTGGTTAGAGATGATATAATTAGGAGATTGAAATTTCCACTGAAAGTTAGATTAATTGAGAACAAACCAGGAAGAGATTGTGAATAATAAAAGAGGAGGGTCACAATGGTGAAGAAATAAACATGTTAAATTATCAGAATTTCATTCCATCTGGTTAGTCAACTGCATATTGACGTGACTGTGACATAAACAGATATAAAAATCAGCCTAAATCGATAGTTTCCATAATTTGTATTTACCAAGGAGAAAGAGAGATGGAATAAAAATAAAATAGGTTATTGAGCTTTATCATTCTTAAAGATATTCCATCATGTAAAAAACAGAGAAAAAAAGACTTGATAAAAAGAGAAATAGACAGGCAAAAAGAAAGGATAGAAAATTTCGATAATGTCATAAAGGTTGAAATGAAGGGATGCAGATGAACAATAGAGTCTCAAAATTCCCGGTTGAATCTTTGAGTTGAATTTCCTGCATTTTACATCATTTTGTCATCCAATGAAGATACAAACGCCGCTTAACTGAAATAAGCTTGAGGTGAAACTCAAAGTGATTGACTAGTTCTCGATAAAAGACATTTCAACGTTTGATCTGATGTAAAACAAGAATGAAATGTATTCACAATGTGTGTAAATGTTTCAAATCACACTGAAAATACAAAGGAAAACTGGCAAAATCCAAACAGAAAAAAAGGAACCACTTCTCATTGAAACATTTATACTGGCAAAAAACTGATTCAGTGATGCAGATGAAAGGCAATCGTCATTATAACCACGTTTATTATTGATGATGAATAACCCCACCTAGTTAATCCAAGTTAATCGACAGCTTTTGAACAATTGCATGGTTGATGCAGCAAAGAGACATAACACAAACAGAATTGATGAGAAAGATTGTTACCAAGGGGTGTCAATAAGGCCAACTCTTACAGAAGATAAATTTGATTATTCTGTCCACCCAAGGTTGAATGAGAACAGCAAAAAAAACGTTCAAACACATGAAGATGAAATGGAGAAAATGAAACAAAAGAAAGGAAAATGGAGACACAGAAAAAAAAATTACTGAAAGTAAAGTGATAGGTTTAATGTTATAACAGTTGAAAAGCTCAACGGTTAAAAGTAATATCTTTCATCTTAAATCTTCTGTTATTGCAGACGATGAGTTTGAGTAATCAAACAGTCAAAGGATAGGAGGATGTATGGTTATGTTATGGTTAAGGAATACAAAGACAAAATTGATATGTAGACAACCAACAGACGATTTAGACATGTTTGGATGGTCAAGAAGCAATAATCAGAAACAATTCACATCATGGCAGTTTTGTTTGTCTACACTTGGCAAGATATAACATTTCATTTCTATTAATAAGTTGAAAATAGAAAGCAAAATTAAACAGAAAAAGAGTTGACCGAAAAAACAATGAGAATAAACGACTTAAACAATTCACACCTGATCTCATTTCAACTGTTAACCAATGAAATCTCTTCAAATTATGGCGTCACAAGAACATCAAGTTTAACGGAAAAATTATGTTAATGCAAAATGAAATGAATAATTCGTGTCAAAAATTAACCTTAAGTGTTAATTGAACCCTTTTTTCCGTCTCTGATCATTTTCTGTGACGCTTAATGCATCAAAGTTTCCCCTTGTGAAAGATAACCATTAAATCTTTGAGGTTAATTAGTGTTAACATCATTTTTTTACCCAAAAAGCTGTTTTGTTTGAACTTATTATACAACTCGTCTGGATTTATGCTGATACTGTTTAGTTGATGTTTAATTAATCAAGACAATATTCTTGATAATCACAGGATATAATTGGGTTCGTTCCTAATTCCGTTTAAGTCAATTGTCTCGTTTTTGTGTTTCTGTTTAACACTTTTTTACTAACATTTCTCTCTTTTTTTCTAGATTTTTTTCACAGCAAAAATTATCCATCGTTGCTTGTTCAGTAAAGATTTTTATCAACCGTGTTTGCAGATTTTCAATGTCTATTGTCACGCAATGGTCAGAAGATAATAAATTGCTTGTTGTTCAATATGAGTTTGAATCTCCAGTATTAATTATCCTTTCAATTTGTTAAACAGAAGATTGTTCATATCACTAAAGGACACTGAATCATCACTTTTTGCTTCATGACAAAAGTCCCTGTCTTTTCTCAACGTTTTAACTCACTAACAATATCAACATAGTGGAACCTCATCATTATAATCAGCTTTGTCTGATTTTTCTAAGGATTCTTTCCTTTATCTTTGTCTCCTGATTGCTGATAATGACAGTTTTATACATAAAGTCTAAAATGATCAATCCTCATTGAGGATGGATTCGCTTTCAACTCATCATCATTATCACTGCTGTTACCCTCTAACTTCTTCCTGTCACCCCATGGACCAAATGTGGAAAAAGGATTTCAATGGTTTATCATGCAAATGTCTCCTTTTGTTCCCAGAATTGACATGATATCAAGGTCGATGATCAGAACTACAGTTTACCATTTAACACAGGAGTCGACATGGAATCTCAAGAAAAGACCTAAACAATAAAAGATATAAGAACCTAAAAAGACCATGATCAAGTGAGAACAACAAAAATCTTTTTTTGTGTTACGGTGAACTTATCAAAATCTCTTCAACGTCCATTAACAATATTGCCAGAGATAAAAAGGGTTGTTGGTTACTGTTTAGGATCCATGGAGAAATGGAAGTAAAAAATCACCCAAAAAGTAGGATGGAAAGAAGAAGAAGAAAAAAATGAAGACAGACAACTGAAAAAAAAGGAAGATGAAAAAGTTCGTTTTTTTGTTTCCTGTTCATGTGCTGTGAGTTATATTGTTGTTGTTGGGATCATTTTTGCTGATGGTAAACTCTTGTATACAATTTACTTTTATGGTGATTAACCGTACAACAATGTATTTTCACCAACAAACAAACAACCAAGCAACAACATGAAAAGAGGAGCAATTTGATACTGATGTCTTTTTTTATACTTTTGGGTGAACATGAGTTCGGAGAAAAGCAAATCTCATGCCTATCAGTTTGTTCAAGTCAATCTTTCATAATCAAGTAACCAGTTTACGATCATTGTCCATTGGTAACAAAACAACATCATTTCATCATTTAATTTAATGGTTTTTTACTACCATCAACAGCCAGCACTCTTGGTTATTCAATGATTGTCAAAAAAAGGAAGAAGAAGAATGATCCTGAATACACATTTGTTATATAAATCTGATCAATCTAACCAGGTAAACAAAAGCATGACATCTACTTTTTAAGCAGCTATTATAAGCAACTCAATTATATTCTCTAATTACATAATGGCAACAATTTTCGTTTCAACACTGATCTTGGATTGGCATTTCTCAATTATTGATGATGCTTGAACAAACTCAATCAGTTATTCAACCAGCATGACAAAGATTGCAAGTTAAATTATTGGATTTGGAGGATACACCAAGGAAGAAAGATGCTGATAGGATATAATAGCTGGACATTTAGGAAAGCCATGCATTTAAATCTGATTAGTTGATGGAAGCAAATATTCAACTTTAGCCTTTAACAAGATGGTGAAGGAAGGAAAGTTGTAAGCAAAGAAAAATGACTCGTTATTAATTAATGATCAATCATGTGAAATTTGAGCTTTTACAGGAATATAAAAGTTCACAACTAAATATTGGAACAAGGCAAGAAAATGTCTCAACCAAAGGTGTAAATATTTTCATTCTCAACCTTTTTCCCCCTTAATTTATAAAGACAAGGTGAAGGAACGATATTTATATTTATATATTTATTTATGGGTTCCCGTTTCATGTCAAGTTGAGTAAATGAAATGCTAGGGGAGCAAAATCAGGTTAAGACCAAGAAAATCATGTACACACACATATACATAATAGTTGTATTATAATGTAATAGTGTTTGCTTTGCAAGTTTTACGTAACAAGTATTCAGTAAAGTAAAGAATGGATAAGCAAGATGATGAGGAAGAAAATTTGCACCGAAAATTTGATTCCTTAAGTAAGGTAGGGAAGAGGAAAGATTGGATAAAAATTGGATTCTCTTTTAAAAAAAGTCATGTTGAAGGAATTTTCTTATTTTACCTTTTTACCATTGTGATGTATTAAAAGCAGGATCAATGTAAAGGTTGAACATGAATGTAGTTAGATTGATGGTCTCAATGAAAGGTTGATTGAATGAACGATTGTAAATCTAAACCTAATATCTAACAATGATTAAGAGGGTTCTCTTTATCATCATCTTAAGCTTCACTGACTGAATATTCAATCAATAATATTGTTACTTGCATTGAATGTTTATGAGCTAGAAGTACATAAAAAAGCTAACAATAATAACCATTATGATATAAATATTAATGCAAAGTATAAACAATTTAAACAAAGTTATCAACTTTCGCTTGAATTGACAATGAAAAAGGAGTTGAATGAAAGTAAAATGAATCAAAAATACAATCCTCATTCATTCAGGCTAATTAAACATTAAGAATCGAGAAATCTCGAGAAGTAAATAAAGAAAGATTAAATGAGTGAAATATTAATGATCATCTTAATTAACCTGGTAAACCAACAGAAATTTCAAGACTATTTTCCTATTGCAAATTTCAATCTATTGATCCGGTGTACAAGATTTTTGACAGATTCAGGACAAACAATCAATGTTTCAGTGTAAGAATAGACTATTTCCCAATATATAATTAGTTTTGTCACGTAAATAATTTTCATTATCATAACAATATTTTTTCTTTGTATTCAATAACAATCTGAAATTTCATTTGAATCAAATTTCCATCTAACGTTTTCGTTTGTTTTGTTTTACAGATAAATGCAAGATTCAAAATGTATTCAGGAAAAAAATACCAACTTGGAAAAGATGTAAGGATAGAATCAAGGAAAAATAGGAAACCAATGTAATGCAATAAGTTGAAAGTGGAAACTGAAAATTCAACTAACAATATCATCTGAAGACAACATGATTTATCTACTTTCTTGAAGCTTAATTTTAAAACGGAAGTTATTTGCTCTACTTTTTGGACTTACACTTTGTTGCCAACATTTTGAATGTCACAAAGAACCATCATGAACACCATCAACATCACCATTAAACTGGTAATGTCAACAATCACAATGTTACCATCATTTGTTTTCCATTTGGTTTCCAAGAAAATTACTTGAACAAATTTTCGTCAACCCAAATGTTAAGGTAACCCAAGACACAAGGACAGCAAAAGGTTAATATCTAAACCCCAAAATAATGTATTTATTAATAATCTGCTAATAATTGACCTTTTCTTGTTCATCTTTCCTAGGTAGCCATAACGTTGGAAAAGCAACTTGCAGAAGGAAAGGAGAAAAATGTAAACAAAGTTATTCAAAGTTATCCAATAAAAGCACAACGGTCAATTAGACTCAAGGGATTTTCCCTCCCAGGCTCAATTACAAAGGGTATTATTTGTATATTAAAAAGCCGAGGAAAGACCAGGAAAAGATGCTGAGAAGAAAAGAAGAAGAAGAAGATGGAGAAGAAAAGGATATCCATCAAATAAATATCCGGAATAAAGATGATAACCAAAAATGGACAAGTATCATGTTCATCAACTTCATCAACATCATCCTTCATCTTCATCTTTTCAACGATTTCCTCTTTTTTTTGCTGCTTTTCATTTTTTTTTCTTCCTTCTCTCCTCGTTTTGCTTTGCTTGCTTGCTTTGCTTACTTGCTGTTGATCAGTTTTATTGATAAAACCTTCATTGTTTACTCTAAATTCAAAACTCTATTTACTTGTGATTACAGCAATCATATTGATTAGCCTTTGATCATTGATTGAACTCTTTTCTTTTTACGGCTGGTCATCACCATGTTAACTCAACATCATCCTCGTCATATTGAATAGTTTATTTGATTGGCAATCTATTCTGATCAAGCAAACAAACAAAACAAGGAAACTGATAAACAAAATGGGAATAACAATAACTTCAGTTGAAACAGCTTTCCACTCCATTTAATTTATTGATTAGGATTACTTTACGATTTGTGTTTGGAATCAACAATATTCTGTCTCGATTTTAATCAGAAATAGCAGGAATAGAGAGAAGAGAAGAAATATTTCCCTCTATTATTGTCAGTATTATTAACTCTATTATAATGTTCATGATAACGATGATTATTATTATTAAATTAATAGTTGAGGATGCTTGGAACTGACAAATGTTTGAAGAAGGCAGAAAAAAAAGAGAAAAATGAATCAACTATTTGAAGTTCACGATTAATATTATAATCATAATAATAATAATAATACTGGTAATAAGAGGATAATAATGTATTGTTATCGTTATCATATTAGTGTTTAAACAAACTCAATAGATTATTATATGAATAACTTTTCATATCAAAAAAAAAGTATAATAGAACGTTTCATTTTAGATTTTCAAATTTTGTCTGAAACAAAATGTTATAAAATATTCCAGTTAACATTTACATTGATAAAGGTTATTATCAAAATCAGTAAACCGAATTGATAATTACCTTTTCATCGTAATCAGTTTGTTAATGATCAATCCTTGGTTTGAAAATAACATTGAAAAGACATTTTCAAATTCAAAAGGATTCACATTCATTTCTTAATGGTTTATCAGCTGAAACAATATTTTCATCATTACATTGACAATGAAAAAAAAATCAATTATATTTTCTGGTTCTTTTTTTCAGACATTTTCCGATATTTTGGCGATACAATGGTGAGAGTTGATGAAAAACTGATATTTCAATCAAATGGATGGTAATTTTAAGTGGTAATGATGGTTAAAACAAAAGCTGGTTAACAAATTGTTGATGACGATTGAAACCTGTCACGCAATATGCTGGTTAATAATGATATTTGGTTATCGTTATCATCATAATGATCATCATTTAGAAGTCCCAGTTTTTTCATCAAAATAACGATTGTTCAAAGACTCATTGGGACAAAGTTTACAATTACAAGACAAGACCAAAAATGTGTATTCCCAACAATTGATCATCATCATCATCATCTTTATCATCGTGCCATTTCATTCAATCTATTTTCCCTGTAATCATCCATCTCGATCGATCATTCTGATGATTTGTTTATATCAGTTGAAATGGACAGTCAATAAATCATGATCATTTCTAGATGAATATTTGAAAGCGAGAAACACAAGCAAAAACAATGTTGGACATTTACATTCATTGGGTGTGAAACCTAATTTGGTAAATCCTGATTACAATCATCATGAAACCAGTTTTTTTGATGACAACTGCTTATAGTTTATTGCTGTGGACGTTATTTGGGTTCAACCTTTACCCATCTCTATAGTGGACTGTAATTGAAAATCAACATCACCAGCAATCCATTTACTGTACTTTTTATTGCATCCAAATCAATGGCTGATCATTGACTATTGACAATTACCAAAGACTATTTACAGAATCAACTCTAGTAATTGTTGCACATGGTAACGAGCAATTTATAGTTGGAAAAAGAAATCAGTTTGACCAGCTCTTAATGTCCAAATCAAAGGTTGCTTCAATGTAAATGTCCAATGTCAGCTAATGTTAAACTTACCATCATTATCAGCCAATCCGATTTGTAAATCACTCCTTTGCTTAATCAGTAAATGGTTGTTACTTTAAGAGCAACATTTTACCCTTTTAAATGCCTTAATTTGTCAATGGATAATTATTTTTAATCCAACCGGGTTAATGCCATTAACAGTAGGCCTAAAAATTGATTGCTTTAAAAGTCAAGTGACTGTTTTAAATAATCAACTTGATTTCTGGCAATCATGGAATGGCTCAATCAACAACAATGAAACTTGCCTTTTACCATTAACCATATTTGATTAGCATGAAAAAAAATATCATTAAATAAAGAGAGGAAAAATGAAGAGTTGAAGACAATCAATCTTGAAAAGTTAAAGTGATGCTGATAAATGTTGATAAATATTGTTCAAGTTACTCCATGAAATGAACCGCTTCCAACAGTTTTATTAAGTGATAAAGATAAGCATTAAGATGATGATTATGATGATGATGATAGGAAGGCGTAAATATTGTTTATTTTGATGACAATAATAGCAATTGTAAGTAAGAATCCATTAAATTTAAAGGAAAAGGATAAAAAAAGGCAAAACAAAAATTCATCTTCAAGAAAATATTGAGCAAAAAGTAAGTTCATTTCTTATATACAATATTATCAGTTCAATATACAAACAAATACCATGTTATTATTATTATATTTGCTATTATTATATTAATGTTGATATCGTGATAGTTGAAAGTATAATATCATTATTATCAATCAGAGTTAAATATTATCGAGACTTTTTCACTCCATTGATGTACTTTTTGGTAACACCTTGGATTGAAAATTATCAATGAATCCAAGTTAATCATATTAACTTGTCAAATCCATTATTTTCATTATTCTTCATCATTATCATTGTAATCATCATCATTTTGTTCAACACACCAAGTTGCTGATTGTTTTTTGATTAGTTAACAAGTTAACAAAATAAATTGCACTGATTTACATCAAAAGGGATTCCTTTTTATCAAAATACAGA
The DNA here is from genome assembly GCF_039701765.1 of Tetranychus urticae. Lineage (NCBI taxonomy): Eukaryota > Metazoa > Arthropoda > Arachnida > Trombidiformes > Tetranychidae > Tetranychus > Tetranychus urticae. Next base: position 12,126,625 of record NC_142958.1, on the reverse strand, counting down.
CTTTTCTCGTAATAATTGCCAACATTAACTAACACTTTTGGGTCAACAATTTAGATTTCAATCAAATACTCAATTTTGATTGTTTATTAGTGCGTCAAATGTAATTTATTGATTTATTCGCGATTTTTTGGGTAATTCAAGTGGCATTTGAATGTGGCGCCCATTAAATGCATTGTCATCGTTAGTGACTGGGAAGGTTGACCTTTTGTTTTGATTCAGTTCACTTATGGTTAATACTTTTTTAATTGGCCACATAGTTAAAGATGTTTAATTTTAATCAGTGAATAGAAAGGTTTAATCCTTTAACTGAAGGTTACTAATCCTTTACAATTAAAAGTTAAATCATGTAATCATTTTCAATTTTCCAGTTTCTAAACTTCAACATGAACTCATCTCTGTATCACCAACAACCAGCTTACTTAATCTCAGCCATTGACTTTGTATTTTAATTGTTTTTTTTTCAATCGTTGTGTCTTTTAAAATTGTTTGATTGTCAATTTAATACAGCGATGAGTTTCACCATTGTAAGCATTATTTTATTTTCAATTTTGTAAACATTTTCTTGTCTGCTGTCTTTTGGATGTTCATTGTTTCATTGAATGGATTATTTAGCGACAAATTTTTGTATTAATCAATGGTTTTATTAATAGTTGCGATCAATAATTGGTATCAGTGGTCGTTTGGTTATCCTCGTGGATAAGGCTTTTCAAATATTAAGATCATCAGTGTGAAAAGGGAAAGTGTCTTTACCAGTGAAAACATATTTACCGGTTATTATCAATGGATATAATGATTGGAATGGTATCAATTGAACTCTGGGATCGCCTTTTTCTAATAATCATGTTCATATTCAGGGTCAATCTAGTGCATTTTAGCAATATTAAATATAGCCTGATGGAACCAAAACAGGGACGGAAAAAAAGATCAACCTGAACCAATAAAACCAATCATTATAAAGGTAAAGAAGGAAGGAAAAAGAAGAAGAATGAAAATTGGAAGAAAAGGTTCTTCTATTATTGCTTCTTACTTACCAATTGTCAGTAGTGAATCCCAAATATGTATTATTATCATCAAGATGATGATGGCATGAAAACAGCATAGTAGTTAAGGTGTCTTTGTGGGTCAATCAATAAATCAACTTGACTCGGTTAAGAGTCCCAAACCCAAATTGACTATAATCATTTAAAATATTACTAAAATGGTTGCCCAAAACGTAAAGACTATTTACTAATTTCAACAGTTAACGCAACCCTTTGGATTGATTATTTACCAATAAAAAGTCAGACACAACAATCATGACAAAAGGACAATTTAACAACCAGATTGAACACTAATACCCAATTCATTGATAACCTGCGACCTCAACCATTTAATCCAGAAAGCAAACAATCAACACACTGGTCAAAATTGTGAATCTTTGGAGTAAAGTTGTAACTTTGTTACACGAAGTTACCTGCTAATTGTGGTTCAACTAATTTACACATTAACCATTTTCTTGGGTCAATATTAATATTGAAGGTTGACCATTAAATATACTGGCGAGTGCAAATATGAATTTTAGTTTATTTTTTGCACTTTCAATGATATTATGTTATATATTTGATTATTATTACAGTGTAAAAACAAATGGAAGCCTTGACTGGTATAAATAACTGTAAATTATGATGATGATTGTATGATGAGGTTACACAGTTTTTGTTCAAATAAACGTTTGAATGCAATTTTAAGTTTTATACACCAAAAAGCTAGCTCAAGTTTAACGATATAAAATAACATATAATAATAATAATGATAATAGAAGTAAAATAAAGAGTAAAAATAAAATAAAAACTAATAATAATCATAATATAACGTTTATCATGTCTGAATAATGTATATTTATATGGATGCGTTTTTATTTCACTCTATCAACCTTTTTTTTCTGTTCATCTTCATGCTGTCTCTTTTAATGAATTTGAAATTATCATTTTAACCAACATTTCAAGGCTTAATTCAAGTGCTTCTTTAAGTAATATTATTAATAATCATTGTGATGACTCTCACTATGGTAATGATTACGATGGTGATAATAAGAATGATGAAAGGATGAACAAAATTATAATTGATAAAGCAAAACAGTTGCTTTGTTGGCATTCATTTTTCATTCCCTGTTTTGCCACTAAATTTTCATCATTAACTAAACCAGAATGTAACTAACAATTAAAATTATCTTCAATTGTCAGCTTTCAAAGTTAATTATTTAAGTTGATTCCGGTCAAATTTCAACATTTTTCATTATCTTGTCGTTAATTGTCCAACTAGATGAAACTGATTCAATTAGCAGAGACAAAAGATTGGTTACATGGAGCAAATTATAACTTCATTTTGTCATGTTAATTCAATTTGCTAAATGCAAAGTCTGCTTGAAAAAAATTGAAATTTGGTAAAAATTATTGGATAACATTCCTTTGTAATCTAATTGACTTTATAATTAAGAGCAAGATTGATATCTCTTGTCTAATAAAGTCAATTTATCCCTGTTGTTATTGCTTCAATTCAATGGCGGTTATGGTTCTATTTTCCTCTTCTTTTTATCGAGTCTGGAATCAGATTAATCTTGCCATTTAAGTCGATTTTGCAGCCGGACAATGATTGATTTAGTTGCTTGGAGTTTTTTTCAATTTTGTTTTACAGAATGGGTCTCTATAAAAAATTGATAATTCACAATTTTGCAAGATAAATGGTTCATTTGGTTGTTGTTAGTTACATGTGAAAAATTGTGATTGATTGAAAAACTTTGCTCAACCCAGAGATTAAATGTCATAAATATGATGTTGGTGATATCAATGGCGGTGACGAAGTTTGGTTTCACTCACAATTGTCAGTATTAATAAGTAATATAAACAATAATATGATGGTGATAAAAATAACAATAAAAATAACGAAAAGTTGAGAAGTAATTTAGTTTACAGTCCGGTGAATTGTGATTTAGTCTGAGTTATTTACAGTGAACAGAAGAACACAAGAGTTATGAACAAGCTAAAAAAGTAGGAGAAAATTCTGGTAACAGTAAAACCTCTTTCTCCTCACTTCTTGGAAGGACAGTTTTTACGTGAAAGAATAAGTGACATGATGGAGCAGAATTTACAATTATCATGAGAATTAGAAGGAACAGAAAGGGAAAAGAGTTGGAGAAATGCAGAAAACACAAAAACCAAGAAACAAAAGATTCTTAGGTTAACCGTTAAAATAAGCAGATAGAGAAGTCACATGATGTTAATGTCATAGCAACCAAGAAAAACCAATTCAAAAATTAACCAGTTTTTATTTTTTTAAGACAAATCATGAATTGTTAAAACCAGAAATCTTTTTAATCTTGATTTTTGATATCTTTTTTTTCTGTGTTTAAAAGGTTTACCCTGCGAATTATTCAATGAAGATCATCAACGTCATCTGTTAATTAAAAGGTTATTCTGTTTGTTCTCCTTCTATTTACTTTGACTTAGATACTGGCGATTGGATCATTTTTTATTTTGTTTGCTTTTAAATGGATACTTATTAACTATTTCACCAGCTATTTGTATTCCTCGTTAATCTGCCTACTCTCCCATTGATTAATGGCCTTTAATGTCTCAAAGTTAATTGTGGTCATCATCTCCAACTTTTCCTTTCCATGGTTCACCACTTTAGTCTTTAATTCTGTTAATCTTTGCTGACCTTTGACTGGTAAAAGATGGAACGTTTTGTAAATTGTTAATCATTATTGCAATTCAATGGATAAATTTCTCATTTCAAGCTATCCAAAACAAAATGACAAAGTAACAATCACTTGAAAAGAACTATCATTGCAATGTGAATTTTATTCGATGGCATTGGCTTCAGTATTTCAAATGTTTGGGTTAAAATGTAATTTGCTGTTGACTCGATGACGTTAAAGTTTCAATTTGGCGATTGAATTCCAGAGCTGCTTTACTTTTCTTGTTACAATTACTATTTACAAAACATTGTCATTATGAGAGTAACATGAATAACATGTAATAACCAGAATGTCATCCATCCATATAAACTGAATCCAATGGACAAAATTGATTGACTTAACGTTTCTCGAGTTTCACCCGACAACACAATGCACATTCTTTGGATAATTACATTGGCAGAGAGATAATCACCATCGAGATAATTATTTCCATGATAATAACCCTTGTAAACCAATATCTTCATTGTCTTCAATTCATCTCAATTATACTTTAGATCAATAATCAAAACTAGCCATTCATAGTTGACTGAATGTTTCTACAGATGGGATTAACATTGTTTGAACATTGTCCAACTCAAAGTGCTTTCCAATGTCCACCATTCAATTTATTCACAGATCAACCTAGCAATATAAATAATCATTGATTATTCGGAAAATGGAACAGATAATGTTTATTCCTTAGATTATCGCAACTTGATTCTCTCTATTTACCCTGAAGATGGTTCAACTACACAACACACATCATCTGGATATTTCATCGAAACATCCCGTTACAATAATCAATGAACAGTGAAAATAAAAGTTCATATCTTAATGAATAATCCTTTTCACCAACATCACAATATATTTCTTCCCTATCATTTTCATCTTATTCATCATCATCTATCCCTTTTTTACTCTTTCTTATATTCCATCAATCATTAATCAACAATCATCATTCAATCAACCATTAACATTATGTTAACAACAATTGTGTTCAATGTTCAAATCTCTTTCTTCAAAATCACCGCAAAACTATAAAAAAAAGATTGATAAAAACATATTAATGTGATCCTTTGATTGTGAAAAAAACCTTTTATAATCATTATTTCCTAAATTGTTAGGAATAGGCTAAATCAATCATAACAATCCATTGAAAGACCAAACAAAAGTCAAAAAATGCACCATCAGTTTGATTCTTTTCAATTATCAACAATAATAAAAATCGTTAATCAACTTTAATAGTCATGCTTGGTGCTAATAAAAAGCTGCAATAAGGACAAGATTAACCAAAAAAATCAACTGATTGTGAACCTTGGATTAAGGCTTGCAGGTTAAATATCGATTTCAATCCCAGTCAACATTTGGTGAAGCATAAAATGAACCCAAAAAAAGGCTAAATTGGAAAAGTTGAAATTTTTGATTCATTTGACAATCAAGAGAAAAAAAATCAACTGTAATTGTGATATTTATCAAGAAAAGGTTGAAAAGCCTGGAGCAAAGACTTTTGGTAAATTTTAATTCATGGTTCATGATGATTTATGAATCGAAGGGAAAAAGCAAAGGTTGAAACAAAATTGAGTTTCATTGATTTCACTATTTGATTGTAAGTTTCGTTTTGAAACATAATGATGCTATTTGATGGCGTTCAAATCATTTATATTATCACAATAACAATTGAAACTTGTTCATGATTGTTATTATTGATTCCTACTTTTGCAAATAAAACAAAATTTTGCTTCATTCAATTCAACCCAAAAATGCAATTTTTGTTTCATCCATTCCATGAGATTCCCTCTTCATTTCCTAACATTGTAAACTAAATCAAATGAATTTCAAATGATGATCCATCAGCATTGTTTAATCAATCAAAAAGGATTAAAAAAAAATTCCTCATTTCTGCTCAATTCAATGAATCAAATTGAAATATCATTCGAATGCAGAAAAATTTCATTCCAATGATTTTGTTGAACTGATTAAAATAATGTAAAGTTCAAAGTGAATTTGAAATTATTTGATAAATAAATTGTTAGACAATTTTCACTGTTAATTTAATAACAATTTCCAGTCAATATTGTAAGACCTTTACAGCAATTTAGAAGATCATAAGAAAATCGATTAACTGAAAATCAATAAATTAATTCTGATGGAAGCAATCAAATTATAATAACGTTCTGGTAATACAATGTAATACAAAAGTCTAAATGGATTGAAAGGAAATTTCATTAACATCAAGTTAACGTATTTTTAATCACAAAAGAGATGCAATTCAATAGCTATAATTTGATGATCATAATTTTTATTAAAATGGCCTTAAGCATTCAAATTAATCTCAATTTTAAATTGTTTAATAGTTGAAGAGATTCTAGTTGACTGACTATTAAAAGGATTGACACAATTTAAACACTTTTCATATTGAATTTTTTATCCCAAAAAAATTGAAGTAACAAATTGTGATTATGATCAACATTGTTTAGTTGATTGTAACAATTGGAGGTGAATATATGACAATATTAAAATGCAAATTTCATGATGGAATGAAATTATGATGGAATCTAATGTTTTTCAAAAAATCTCAACATTTACATTTAGATCTCAATGAGATTGTTCATTTGTTCAATTGAATGGAAAATAATTGTTACTCGAAACCTTAATTGCAATTGATTACACTTGCTAGGTTTGCTTTCAATGAAAGTCAATTGTAAGCAATGAATCACAACAAGCTTTGATTGTTAACTTTAATTGTGAAAATCAATGGAAAGAAAAGATTGTTAAAAATAGAAGAGATTTTCAAAAATTTGTTTCATTTTTCCTCTCAAACTGATTACAAGAAAACCTAAGTTACAATTAAGTCTATTTTTGATCTTTATTTAAATCATTGTTGGCTTAATTTTATAAAATGTCAGCTTTTGATTGATTAAATTGAAAATTTTAATCACATTTAGGTTTAGTTTCATCGCTTCTTTTGCATCAATTTTCATCAATCATATTGAATCGAAAATGATGATTCTGATAAATAAATCAATCGTTGAAATAATGTGAAAACAATTTTGTATTAGTTGAATTGATTAAATGAAACAATCTATTTTATTCTCGTTTCTTGTTTCCATTTTGATTCTGCCCATTCTAACCTTGCTTCTTTCATTCCAGGTAAATGTTGAGATATAAATTGAATAAGATTCTGGTTGATCCAGAAAGAGATTCAGAATTGATTGTTGGAGTAAAAAATTTTTTGCAAGAAGAAAAAAATATTTCCAAAAACTGTGAAAAACAAGAACATTTTTTATGCAGATTTACTCAAGAGACTATTCAATCTTGAAAGGTTTACATGTAAAACATGGAGATGGAGAAAAAAAGAAGAGAATTAAGAAGAAAAAAGGAAAAAATATATTCTATTATTCAGTTAATTTCAACTTTTGAAATTGATTATTTTTCATCAATATTGACATGAATTGAAAGGGAAAACAAAATAAAACAATAAAATTAAATAAACTTGAAAAATTCATTGTTGAAGCGATTGTTGAAAATGAAAAGTTGATTGTCAAAGTTGCCTGTTATTACCTGACGATGAACAATTGACTGAATGGAGGAATGAACAAAAATTTATGAAATGACAATGAATTTATATTCAGAGGGAGAAAAATCTCTATTAAGTTAGCAATGAAAAGGAATCTGATTTCACGAAGGAAATAGTTTTCTTTTTGTTCAAATGTTGGAAATCATTTAAAACCATTTGATAGGTTTGCCTGTTGGAACACAAAGTTCAAGGATCATCATGATTCAGATGGTTGATGAAAAAAAAGAGTGATGAGTTTAAAGAATGAGTTACAAACTAGGAAAAAGAACCACAAATGTGACTTTTTTCAACATTTTGTTCAGCTTTTTGGATCCAATGGAATGATTGATAAAATAAAAATGGTAAAGAAAAGTTGACCAAAAATAAGTTGATAACAAAAGTTTCAACTGAATTCTGATTAACCCGAGATTCGAGTGGTTTTTCATGCTTTCTCATCACACTTTGTAACCTTTTTCAGTGACCATTAAAATTATAATTAATCTAATTGTTGATCAAAAGATACTTTGTTCAGAAATAAATCATTTCAAGGAACCAAGAAAAGCTTGACTCTTGACTTTGTATTGGAAATGTAATTTTAATTGAAAAGATTTGCTCTGATCTTACATTAGACAAATTGTCATGAAAATTTTATTGAAATGTTTTCTTGAAAAATGAATGTTATTAAATCATGATTCGATGAGTGCTTTGAAACTTTAGATTTATTTATGTGATAAGTGATGTGAATTTAGTTGAAGATCAGGTTGAATCAAAATTTTGTGTAAAAGGAGCCAAAAAGCGTCAAATCTTGTATTCCCTTGACTTGTATCATGAATTGTGTTGAAAAACAACAAATGTTATACAGAATTTTATTGTCTATTTTTTGCTTTTCACTCCCAGGTGACTCACAATTGAAGCTTGCAAGGCTTGTAGTGAGGTTCATGGTTGTCATTGATGATAGCAATAACAATTTAAACATTCAAAGGGAAAGTTGAAAATTATCAAGAGTAAAATATCTTGAGGAAAAGAAAATTCAAACTCCATTTGATTGGGAAGGATTCAGAGATTTGTCAGGAAGAAAACAATTTCAATTGAGTTGAAAGGTTTATCAAGGTGATTAACAGAGCAAGCTTTTGGCAACCAATTTGATTAAAATTGAAATTTATCATGAACAAATTAAACTGTAATCACAATAAACAGAGAAGAAAAGGAAGAGAAAAAAAAGTTATCGTTAAACCAACATTTCAAGATTAACGAGAAAGTTGCATTTGCATTTGAAGCGTGATTCCAACTGAATTAACTGAATTAAAGTTTGTCTTGATTCAACATCATTGAACTGGAAACAATTTTATTCCCAATAATTTGTGAAATATGAATTGATAGTGTAAACATGAATGATAACAATGCAAGTTTAACAGAAGAAATAGAAGAAGAAATGTTCACTTGAAACTGAGGCCAAGATAAACTGTATACTTGATTATCATGTTGATCATTATTCAGAGTATTCTTACTGTTGAACCGTCATCTATTGATTATCAGTCTCCCAGGGAACGTTATCAATATCATGAAGAAATAATGGGTTAGAAGTTTGCTTTCAGTCTAAACTGTCATCGTTAAAGGAGTTGAAGGTTAGACTAACTATTGTGATCAATGATGATGATGACGGAAGATGAGGAAGGCAACTTTTCAACAGATAATCTGTGACCATAAAGGGAGGATGGTCAAGTGATGAAAGTGACTGGGAGTGAAAAGTAAACCTTGGGAGGGAAAAGGAGAGAAGCAATGAAATATATCCTATCATGGTTATAAATGTTAACTCATCTGGGATGACGGATGGCTTCTCATCTTGATTATAAATCTTTTACTTGATCCAACAATTTTATTCTTCTTCGTCATCTTTTCTCAACTCTTCTCAACTCTTCTCATCACCATCATCATTCATCCTTCAATCCGCCAATCCGTCAATAATCTAATAGACAGAATCTGAGTCTATTCATTTTCCTTTTAACTTTGCCTTTTTGTAGTTCATTTAAATGTATAATGAATCTGTAAAGTTGAACACATAAACAGCTTTTCTGATGGACATTTCATATTAAAGATTGCATTGATTTAATGGATTCGTTGAGGATAAATGGCTGGCTGTTTAAGCACTTTTACAGCTAATGTTCATTTAATAATTTAGTTGCCATTGACTGACAATTAATCAAATCACTGTTATTAATACTTTATTTGTTGGTAACCATTTAACTAGCAATCATGTTTCTATTTATGTAAATCAATCAACAGTTAAACAATGTTACACTTGGTTCATTGTTGCCGATGGTTTGACTTTAAATGAAAAGTTGAGGTTGTGATGAGAATGGATGCATTTCATTGAATATTTTCATCATTAATTTAATTATTTAACTTGATAATTAATTATAAATTAATGAACGTCATTAGATGGAATCTTTTTTTCCAGTAATTACTCCAACTTGCAAGGTTTTCGTTCAAAAATGAACAGTTAATTAATGATAATTTTATATCAACTTGCAGTTGAATATTAATCAATATTGAAAAAGAGTGAAAATTAAGAATCAAAATTGAAAGTTGAATATGGTTAAACTGTGTATTGATTAGTGAAAAGTCTGTGAAAATTGATAAATTATTACAATCTAATTGAATGTTGTGTGAATGAAACGGCTTCTGGTAACTGAAAAAGGTTGAAATTACCAGAAATGGAATGATATTGAAAGAAAATTTCAAGATTTTCCTGGTTTTGGGTTTAATCATTTACTGGTTACACTTAATCATTGTTAAGAAGAGCAAAGTAAACTGAAAAATAGCAGAAAAAGTATTTATAATGATCAGAGAGTGAAAAGGTAATTTTATTAATGAAATGTTGAGAAGTAAAATCAATATTTTCAATATTGAAGTAACAAAAAGGTTAAGATGGAGTTATTAAAAAAAAGTCGAGATGAAGTTAACAGTTATGTTTCAATCAATTCAAACAGTAGCTTGTTTTCAGGTCGAGTTATTGATTTGCATGGAGTTCAATTTTTCACCGTCAAAATGGCAAGGAAACATTTACAAAATGTGTCTTTCAAATATGTTTATTCATATGGGAAGAGGAGACATATTGAAATGCAAAATGATCATCTGTTTATCATTTCATTTCCTTAAATGAACACCAAAGGTAATAATCACCTTTTTTAGACATTATTCATATTTTTCAAGACACAAGACTGAACCAAGCTAAAATAAGATGAACATTGAAGATGAAAGTCAAATGGTTTTATAACAGTTTCAGTGATTATTGAGGGTGGATCTGGTTCAAGTGGGTGGGTAAAGAGGAAGAAGGATGTTTGGGGTGAAAATTGGTGAAGATCAACTAAAGATGTAAAGATCAAGATGTCTGATGACCTGGAGGAAGACTGATCATCATCATCATCAATTCGCCATATTAGTATTTGAAATGTTTCCATACATATCATTTCACTTGAGAAGGAAGAGCAAATAAGTGAAAAAAAAGACAAAAGCTTCATCTTCGTCTTCTTCCTCTCAAGTAATGATGAGAGTGATGATGGTTTTTCCTGGTAAAACAAAAGCATGAGCATCAGGGTGAGAATGAGGATAAAGAATCATCATCTTGGCAAATGTACAGAAACAAAATTTCAAGATGAACATGATCGTTAATACATATTTTCAAAGTGAAAAATATTGTTTTTATTTGCTTTGTTTTAACAAAAATATCAACATCCGAATCTTTATTTAACCCAGTCAGGCGAAAAAAGCATTTCAATTTTGACCTTTTTTTCGCATTTCTAATCATTCATCGATTGTAGCCTCTTCATGATTACAATCTTGATTATCATTATTAACTTTGGGTTTAACTGGGAAAATATTATTTTCAAAGTGATTTATTTTGGGTAACATTTTGCTCTTCATTTATTCCAACACTTGAACCTAATAATAGTCCAATCATATTGATTGTAATACATTGTAAGTGTATTTTTAGTCTAACCATTTGACAATTGCTTTCCAAATTTGTATCATTAATTGTTGACTTACTTTTACAATTCAATTCAATGTTGAGAGATTTTCATTTTTTTTCGAGTAAAAACCAAAAGGCCTTTTCTGTTCAACTTTGCGGACTCTTTTCAATCTTAAATTTAATCACTGGATTCAACTGGTAATTTCAATCGATAATGTTGATTACTTTTCAATGAATCAATTATAATAGACGGACAAAGAATAGATAAAATGGGAAACATTTTGTTCAGTTCATTTTATGTTTATTAATAATATATCCAATGATCAATATATTAGGAAACTCATTTTCCTCACAATTTAAGGTCAAACTTTACAATCAATAAATTAATGGAAACAAGTTGAACAGTTGATGAGAATGAAAAAAAAGCCTTGTAATTATTGGTCTTGCAAGATCTTAATTTATTACGATTTATTAATAAATTCATCATTAGCCTTCAATTGTTATTCAATGTTTCAAATTGATGGTTGGACTCAATTCAAATGGCAGAGACATGTTGATCAGCAATCATAATTAGTTGAACATTGAACATGTGAATCAAGTTGAATTCAATGTTGATTAGGCAAGGAGAAATGGCTATTCAAGTTGCCTTCATTCATCTAAATAATTGTCTACTTAATCATCATGATTAAACCATTTGTTTGCTCTAAAATCAATCAACATGATACAAAGTATTTAGTTTATCAATTGAATTAAATGGCAAATTGACAAATCTATAGATGCTAATGGTATAAATAATGAAGTATTTTTTGTTGTTTTCTTTGTTAACTTTTTTTACTCTTCCTTCAAGATGAATTGGAGTGAAGATTTTAGTTTGCAGATGAAAGAAGATGAGAGATGAAAAGATTGAAAAGCTTGGTAACAATATGATTGAATGATTATCAGAAACTGAATTCAATTGAAAACAATTTACTCTTTATGTGAATATATTTCGCCTTTCACTTGAAATTACTTTCCAATGAAATTGAATGCAATTTTTCTGGTTAAAAGCCAACAAAGTCACAAGAAAGTTAGTCTTCATCATTGATTCATTTCATCGCTATTTCATTAACAATCGACAAATTGTTAACAAATAACCAAACAGTCATTTGAATAAGTACAAGTGATAACATCATTGACAAATTTGCGAATGAACAAGTTGAGAATCAAGTAAATGCAATGAAAAGACTAAAAATCAAGAGAAAAATGAATCTTCCCTAAAATTAAAAACAATTGTTGGATGAGAAATGTTTGCTACAAAAGTTGACCAGAAAAGTGAATTAACTTGGTAATTCAGTTGATTAGTTGACTCGACTGATCAAATATTAACAAGTGAGATCGCAATTTGGTCTGGAAGTCAATTTTATGTTGAAAACAATGTAAGGAGTTAACTTTGAACCAGTTTATTACATTTATGTTGTTGTATTGGATTTATAATAAGTTTTTGGGTTTAACTTTTAGTTTCGACTTTTAGGTTTAACCTGAAAATTTTTGACTTTTTTCAATACTTTGTTTTTAATCTGATTAGGTTTTAAACTTCTTACCTGAAGGATTCCGGATTGAAGGGTTAAAGCCATGTATGCATAAATGAATGATGGCTGGTAAAAGGTTATACTTGGAAAAAGAGCGAGATGGAAGTCACTTGCAATCCATAAGGAAAGTATAATGAATACCAATGTTGATAGGAATAATGCTAAATTACAAGAATATATCCATACTCTATAATACCTCATCGCTCGCTTGAGAAACATGGATAATATTCATAGCGTGGCTAACCTCGCACCACCAGAAACAAAACAAATTAAGTGATCGAGAAACAATCAACACTGGTTAACTTGAAGTAACATGGAGATTGAAATTGAAGCCAAATTGGTAGCACTAAATGTCCACAATTTGTACATAAACTAATCACAAATTTCACCGTAAGATGTACACAAATGAATATGCAGTTAAAGCGGTCAAGAAACTTGGTTTAGTTGAGATTAGGTTAAACTTGGGTGAACATGCATAAGTATAAACATTAGGCTTTGGTGATTAACATTGGCTTATTAACAATAATGACTTGCTATCGGTCTGACTGGCTATTGCCGCTGTCAATGGATTTCAGGTCTGTCGGATAGGGTCAGACGATTGGTTTAGTTTTGTTGCTAATGTTATCCTTTGGTATTAATTTGACTTGCAATAGTTTTGCCATTTAACCCAAGAACGAGGTTGGTTTTAAGGATGAGCATGGGAATGACGATGATGGTTTAAACTGGCGATTGTATTTACTATGGATTTAATAATGATGATGGAAAGAAAATTTGAGTTTACAAATCAAACGATTGTGTTGTGAGTCGATTCCAGACAGACATGATTTATGGTTGTTAGATTTACACTAGTTGATTGGTTGTTTATTTTTGGAATGAACATGGGATGCACAAGATGATAATGATGAGGGGAAGAAGAAAAATGGCAAGATTGAGAGGTTTAAATGAGTAGAATTGTTGCTTTTAATTGTGTCCCTTCGTCTTGTATCTTGGTGTCACCTTATGTTCAAGATCATGATTGATGGTTAATGGATCCAGTTTATTTTAAATTGATCTTGATTTAGACTGCTTCTCAATAAACTGTAGGACAAATGATCAACCAAGCAATCCATTTAATTACCAGAGTAATGTTCAAATAAAACAACAATCTTCAAGAGATTCATGTATAAATCGCTTTCTAATGGATTTGCAGTCGTCTTATTTTTTTCTGGTGATTTGGGTTGATTTTCTGGTTCCTTTTTGATGTTTACAAGGCTGATTGGTACATTCAATCAATTGTGTTGGATGACAAGTTAATTAAACAGTTATTAAAATAACAACACATTAATAAAGCTCAACAATAAACAGTAGGAACCATCACTTGAAAACTAGTTAACAATGTAACTCTTTTCCAGTTGGTTGTGGATTTATCAAGTCGCTCTTAACCAAATAGCCTCAACTTGCAATTTAAAGATGGTTAGTTAATTAATGGATGGAAAAATCAATTTCACAATTAAAACAAACAGTAACAATTTTAAAAAAACGAAAGTAACCAGGAAGAAAACAGTAAACCTTGTGAATGGCCAAGTCAATGTAAACACAGAGTTTTTACCGGTTTGCCTCTTGTTTACTTGACTGTAAATTCACGTTACAACAAGTAGAACTGAATGAAGAAGAAGAAGATGAAGATAATGTTGGTGAGCAAACAGACAGATTATTAGACAGATAAAGAAAGTAAAGCATAAATATGAATTGAATCATCCTACATCTTCACTCCCAGCCTCTCTTATGTTCAACTCAACTCTTGAAAGGAGTTTAGATAATAATCCTGAGCAGGTTCAGAATGTTTCTATGGTTACTATTCATGCACAAACTAAATTAATTGTCAATCCATTTATCAATCAGATTCATCATCATCATTAGACAAAGCCAATAAAAATAAGATAAATTAGGTGATTCTTAATCATTTGACTTGCTCGACTAAATTAGTCGAATCCATTAAACTATTAAACAAGCCTTGAAATAACTTTCATTATTTATGAACAATTTTTTGAAAATCAATGTGAACAACATTAAAACTAATTCAGCTCATTAGATCGTTTTCAATTGTTACCTTTTCTAACTTTTGGTTCAATTTTTGAAATACTTTTCAACATTTGCAGCTAATTTACATTCATTTACGCTTATTTGCTTAATAATTGTGATAATTAATGCAATTCAAATGAATTCCAAGTGTTAATTATTTCATTAATGTTACATTTGATTTGCATTTTTGTTTTGCAAAGTTGTGTAGCAAATAAGCAAAATTGTTTTGGATTTCAATAAGTCAATTGAATAATCAAATTTTTTAATTTTTACTCATTTTATTGGAATACATTTTATATTCAAAATTAACGAGATACTGGTTTGTTGAAGATAAATGGAAGCAAAACCGCTGAATATCGAGAGACGGTGGAATAATGAAATTGGGCTTTTTGCTGAGAGTTGATATTTAGCTAGACTATTTATTAATTGTCTTGTTAATACTTTAACTTGAGGGTACAGTTATTTCCAGTTTACAAGCAAAACGATGTGGAGGGGCAACATAACCCCGCTTCATGACCTGGTGCTTCATTACCGGGCTTCTTGTGTAAGCCCATCCATTACGCTCTTTACATTCAGGATGTTACTGAAAAGGCACAACCGACACAATTGTCACATTTATACACAAATTGACACAAGAGATCAAAAACGGATAAAAACTAACTTCTATCAAATCTAGACTCGGTCAATTTGTAGAGAAATAAAAAACTGATTCCTTCTGTGTGATTAAAAAATTTCTCTGCTCCACAGTTTTTGAGAAAATCGAGCTCAAAGTTGTAACTGCGATCGCTTTTGTACAATAATAAAAGCAGACTTTTTCATGAAACTCATTTTGCTGATGTACATTTTGATGGTTAACCAGAAAATACACTCATTTCCACATGTCATAATTAAACAATCGCGATGACAAAACAAAATAAAGACAGGGTCATCCAAAAATATCCTCACCTTGCCTTTTCTGGAGTCCAAATTAATGACCCTTTTAACCAGTTGCATCTTTAGTGTCATTTAATTGACTGACTTTCATCTTGTTTCCATCATTTTCCTTATTATGCGGACTTATGGAAAAGGTACAATAATAATACAAATTGTTGCGTGCTTCTATAAACATAATTCATCAACAAATGATAGTTCGATAAAATTTACCTCATCATGTGGACTTGAATATAATAAAATAATATTGTGCATAGAATGTTAAAAAATTAAAATGTATTGAAATGTATGAATTGTTGCGTGAATATTCCTAAAAACTGATATTCTGATAAGTGCTATTTATATCTCCAATTTGATCTGATTTGTGTTACTGTTATTTTATTTAAATCGCATTAGGCAGCTACTTAAGCGTTATTACTGAAAAATAATCTGAAGTCTTATTATAAAAAGTTGATAAAATTTTTAAAATCTTACATAGTGTAATGTAGTGTAAACTTTTATGTAATGAAATAAATGACTAAATCAAAATCAACAAATTAGAATAGCTTGAAGAAAACATTTTTTATTTTGTAATTTACACTTAAACAGTTTTTAAGAAATGACACGATTTTTAATGTTTGATAACATGGAAAGGAAACTGGTTTCGATTCCAGTTGAGTCTATTGATTGGAATTCAAGATTCCAAGGTTTGAAGTTGTATTGTCCTTTAGATAGCCAAGGAAAATTTATTCATATGATGTATTAAAATACTCTTAGCAAGTCAATTATACGTCGGATTTATGTTCGATGCCTTCATTTTTATTTAATTTAATTCGTTTAGCTGTTTTGATGAGATTATCAGCTGAATCTTTGCCAGTTGCTTGTACCATTGAGTAAAATATACCCTCTGTATCTTCCACTAATGATGCTGGATCACCAAATTGAACTACTTTACCAGCATCCATAACTAGTATTTTATCTGAATCAATAATTGTTTGTATTCTATGAGCTATTGTTAATACTGTACAATCGGCAAATCTTTTTCGTATTGTTTGTTGGATTAATTCATCAGTTGTTGGATCAATGTTTGCTGTTGCCTCGTCGAGAACCAATATTTTATTATTGGCCAAAATAGCTCGAGCAAGGCACACAAGTTGACGTTGACCAACACTTAAATTGGTTCCTCCATCAGTTAGCACTGAATCAAGTCCTCCCATTGAATTAGCAGCTTTCTTTAATTGCGCTTGATCCAAAGCTTCCCATATTTCAGCATCATTTTTAACATTGAATGGGTCCAAGTTGTATCTGAGAGTCCCGGTAAATATGATTGGTTCTTGAGGAATAATCGATATTTTTCGTCGTAAATCGTGTAAACCAATTGTATTTATATCAATTCCATCAATAATAATGTGACCTTCTGGTTCAAACATTCTGAATAAAGCTGTCATGATTGAACTTTTACCAGCACCAGTTCTACCAACAATTCCAACCTTATCTTTAGCTTCAATTTTAAAATTGAGATCTTTTAAAACAGGAGGTTTCTCCGAATCGTAGCGTAAATTTACATTCAAAAACGTTATTCGACCCTGTTTAGGCCAATCGGCTGGAGGTTTACGGGAAAGAGGTGCTTCTAATTCTGCCTCTGGAGGAATGAAACGTAACTCCTCAATACGTTCAACTGAAGTCATCATAGTTTCAACCTCAGTCCATTGTCTCATACCTTAAAGAGAAAGATCACAAAATTAATTGATTGCATAAACAGAATCATTAAACGGTACTTTCAAATAAATTATCTTTAAGAGAAATCGTTTTCTTCGTTTTACTCACCCCATTGAATACCAAAAGATAATCCAATGGCAGAAGTAATAACAAGTCCAACTGAGCTTCCGTTTAGTGAGTCGATGGCAAGTAGACATGTAAGGACAACCAAACCAGTAAAAATAAAAGACATTGTGTTGATGAGTGTAATAAAAAAGCGAGATGAGGCGATCCATGTGAAATATGCAGAGGTATGTTCATCTTGATATAAATCAAAGGTTTCTTTGAATCTTTCTTGTACTCTAAAAGCTCGTATTGTCGTAAGACCATACAATGATGATGAAAGATGATTAAAAACAGGAGTTTTAGTTACTCCTTCAAGGCGTTTAACATCTCGGGCGATATTGACATATCGCGATCTGAAGTAGAAGCAGCATAATAATAAAATAACGGCAGGAGCGATTAAATATGGACTAATAAAAGCCATAAGAATTAACGAGGCAAAATTGTTGCTCAAAATGATCACAGTGTCAAAAAATGTGGAAGGCAGGAAATCATCAACCATTCCCATGTCTCGAGAAACTCGATTCAATACGATTCCAGGAGGATTATTGTCAAAAAATGAGATCGGTGCACGCACAATGGCATGAAAAAGACGATTATGTAACTTGATTGATGCTCGCATACACACGGCAAAGAAAGCGAAATTTCGTGTACAGCACCAACAAAATAAAACAACAGTTATACAGGCTAAAAAGATGATATTATCATTTTGTGACAAATCGTCAACAAAATTTGTAACTTCAAAAGTAGCATTTGGTTGAGCTGTTTGTTCAGCAAGGAAACGACCTTTTCTCTCAGCAGAATCAGCCCAAAGTGAAAAATAGTATTCAACAAAACTAATTAAAAGCTCAGCACCTAATATATAAAGTACCCAAAATGGGAAAAGAATAACACTGATTCCGGCACAGATATACGTCCATAAAAGATGCTTGCTGACTTTGATACCTGCCAATTCGTGGACACCTGGACCATCTTCATCACCTCCAATAGGTAAATTGTCAACTTTCGGTAACTCATCAGCAGTCTCAGTACAAACTGAGGCTGTACTGCCACAAACATCTGGATTAATAAGAGATGATGTTCTTGATCGAAGACTGGATCTTGATGAAGACAAGCCGATAATCTTGGGAGTCTTGTCAGGAGTCTCTGAAACTTTGTGCTCTACTTCCAGAACTTGACTGTATTTGATGAAATCTGAGCCTTTATTTAGCAACTCCATATAATCACCAAAACAAACTTGTTCACCATTACGTATAAGTAAAATAGAATCAGCAGATTTCATGAATTGCAATTGATGAGTAACTAAAATGGCTATTTTGTTTGATAAAAAGTCTTTGATACTGTTTTCAAAAATATGTTTGGCAACAGGAGCGTCAACAGCAGACAATGGATCGTCTAAAAGGTAAATATCAGCTCTAGCGTAAAGAGCTCGGGCCAAGTTTATTCGTGCTTTTTGACCTCCACTGAGTGATGCACCACGATCACCAACAATAGTTTGATCACCAGATGGAAGAATTTGTAAATCTCGTTCCAAAGCAGAGACAAAAATTACTCGCTTGTATCTTGATGCTTCAAACTCATTTCCAAATAAAATGTTATCTCTAACGGTTCCTGAAAAAATAAAAATTCATTAGACTCAATCATATATACAATCCAAACATGTTTCTACAACTAAATACTAACCTGCGAATATCCATGATTGTTGACAAGCATAAGATACTGAACCAAGTACCTCAGCTTTACCAGCTTTTGCGGTGATTTCGCCTAAAATTGACATCAATATTGATGATTTACCAGATCCTACAGGACCAACAATGGCAATCAATTTTCCTGGAGATGCATCAAAGGTAAGATTTTTCAATAATGGCTCTTTGTCATCACGCCACGATAGTGTTACATCAGAATAAGAAACTTTTGACTTCTTAATACCAGCCCCGCCAAGACCTCTACTCAGGTTACCAGATGATTCATATTCAGGCAAAAGTAGAAAGTCTCTTATTCGTTTGATAGCGATTAAAGATTCAGCTCCAGTAGAGATTCCTAGCGGAATGAAGATGGTGATTGAACTTTGAAGCTGTCTTATAAGAGACATTGCAACGAAAACGGTTCGAGCACTTAATTGATTACCACGCATTACGAACGATACAAGAGTTAAGAACATAATCAATTTTTCAGCGATTGTTCCGAGACCAAGATTTAGACCTCTTAGATAGGCTGCCCAGCGAATCTTTGATACTTCTCGTTTACGAGCTAAATCAACCAATAATGTCAAAGGCTTTTCCCATGCATACATTTTGATAACTCTCATGGCTGGAATGAATTCATTCATTAATCGAATACGGTCGTCAGTCAGGAATGCACCTTTTTCTCGAAGAGCTCCAAAAGCTTTGCCCATTAGTGTTTGAAACGGGATGTATAAGAAAAGGACTAAAAGTCCAATTATAGTTGAAATATTAAGCATTGGCCATAAAATGATTATACAAATAATGACTTCAAGTGGGCCTTGAATCAAAAAGAAGGGAAACTCTGAAGCAAGATCGAAACGTGAAACATCACTTGAAAGTAAATTAACTATCTGACCAACAGTTGTTTCTCCAAGAGATGCTTGAGATAAACGTAAAGATTTTTGATAAATTAAACGACTACAAGCGACTCTTATATCAATACCACATTTGCGCGCTAAAAACCAGTACATATTGGCAACGTAAGTATTGAAAAATTGTGCACCAACAACACAAGCAGCGGTTAGATAAATTTTCCAGCGAATTTCATCTGAATGATCTTTTTCCATATTATATTGGTACAACGCCTCTATCAGGTAACCCATGCAAACAGTCTGTGCTAGATGGGCCATACTCTGAGTTGAAAAGAGAAAGAAAAAAGTTCATGAGAAATAAAGGAATCAAATGGAATGTGCTCTTGGTTATGCAAAATGCAACTCAAGAGATTGTTCATTTAGGATAATCAATTTACCAGATCTAATCTCGAAATACATCGTATTAATTTCAAGACAAATAAAATATGATCAGAATAGAGTAAACTGAAAGCTTTCAATTTCAGCTTGATTTGAGCTTAAAAAGTCATAACTAATAAAAGTACTGACAAAGGTCAGCTTGTCGAGATTAATAAACATGACCTAACTCAACCATTGAAAATCAATAAATGAAATTAATCAATGAATGAAAAAGAAATCTGACTTCATATGTAACTCAATATTGAGCTGATTAAAGTGAGTGTAAAATAAATTGATTTGTGATAATAATAGCAATGAGAGATGTTGAGAGTCAACCAAAGATCGAACTATTCAACAAGGAAAATCAATGTTGAATCTAATTGATGATTAAAGAAGCTAATTAAAAGCTTCATAGAGAGTTAGACTTGACAAGATAAAAGCAAGGACAAAAAATCCAGTATGAAAAAGTTGACAAATAATCAACTTAATAGTAACACAAATAAGTCACTCTGAAAACAGATAATGTAATTGAGTAAAAATAGCATTAAACTTCCATTCTTAGTGCACATGTAATAGGCACCGACTAAGTAGCATTTTGTTTTGAAGTGATTTGTTACTAGTCGGTACCTAAATCTCAAAAATCAAGAATCACAAGAGAAAGGCTTGATTATACAATTGTACAAGTATTATTGAACAACCATTTAGACACACAATGGTACAAACGCACTCGGTAAAAAGCATGTTAATTTCGAGTGTTTTTACAATCCTCTTACCGAACTGAAAAGCAGAATAAAGGTGAATGAGTAATGCCAACCAATTGTTCTGATTATTGTCCATCCTAGGCTAGGTTGACCGCCAGTCTTCAATTTTTTAAGCTCTTCGTTCCATTGCCTACAGAGAAAAAATTAAATGTATAGTTAGATGTAATTACAAGGGAACAAAAGTTATCATAACTTGAAATCAGTAAACAAAGGAATAGGTAATTAACATGGAAACCGGAATCAATTTTTCTGGTGAAAAGCTTGTTTACATAGGATTCATTAGGAAGCTACCAACTAGCAAATCATCAACTACTAATGAATTTCAAATCCAATGATACTTACTTCTCAAGTTTCTCTCCAATCCTTTCTGATTGATCATACTTTGGACATTGTTCAAGATCATTTGTTTTTATTCGCTTCTTTTGAAATTCCAGATAAAAACTAAGGAGCCAGCTTGAAAGAAAAACAAAGCAAAATAAAAAATTAAAAGCTAGAATTACTTTACATGCATTTGGCAACAGACATTCAGACAATGTTAGACAAGTCTAGATACAGGAATGTAATGGCCAGGAAAAATACCTGAGAATTAAGGAGTTGGTTGAACACAATACTTACTAGAAAAATAATTTTGATAAACTGCTCGCTTGATCGTATGATGACTTTTTGAAAATGGTTCCTTGTTGAGTTACCATTTTGTGGTCTGTGTATATGTTTTTTTACACTTGAAAATATTAAAAGATTTACACGAAATAGTAAATAAGAAAACACTTGTTGATTTTGTGTTATAATTTGATGTACACATTAAAAAACATTGGACAATGGAAAAAAGCCAAAAGATACTCGAACCAGAAGATGCATAAATAAAAGGTTTACACTAAGAAAGTCCACTATGAAAATGGGTAGAAGGTATTAAAGTGGCAGGGTATCATGATTACTGAAGACTAATGATTTATTGATTAATATAATTCAATAACCATTTAATAATAAATATAACACCATTAACACAGATCAGCCATCAAGATTAAATGTTGAGTTGACACTAAATTTAAAGATACAATTGCACTAGACATGGCTCCACCTGAAGTGAAAAGGTTAGAGTTGGCTAAAGTACCAAACATGTGGATGCAGCATAAAAAATTATCAACTAATAGATGGAGCAATACTTAACAATGATTATTAAGATTGGCTTAGTTTTATCGTTTCCAATGATATTACTTTCAACATCTTCAACATGGTTTCTTGAATTTATCAACAGCTGATGGAACATGCTCAATTCGAAATGTTCAAATGGTTATTTTAGGATAGGATTGAGTTTTATCTGGATAGATTAATTCTGATCCTTTTCTCCCTCCTATCAAACTGTTCATACAATCTTGGATCAGTAATCTACTAAAAACAGATCACTGAACTACTTACAATATGTTTTCAACTTTCCATCGATATAATCTAGAAAATTATTACTTTAAGTTTAATTAGAAGTTTGATTTGATTAAGTCATCGGATTTTTTTTATTCAATCATTTTATTAATTCTCACTTGACAATGAAAAATATGATTAAAAGAGATATCATGAATAGAGTCGGACTTGATTTTTAATTTCTTTATGCAGATTTTAATGTTTGGATTACAATAAGAATTATATTCCAATTTGTAATACTTGACTATTGAATTCTTAATAGTCAGATATTAATAATATTGATAATAATTCAAAGTTTTTGAACCTGTAAATCTGGTTCGGATGATGGTTGGTTTAGTTGATGATAGTTTGATTTAAATTGATTTAAATCATATTTTATAACCAATTTGAAGCAACAATTTCGCTTGAGATTATTGAAAAGAAACTTTTTTGCAATATTGGAAACAGAAACACAAATTTGAATCGAAGGAAGACTGAATTGGAACAATTGATTCAATGATTAAATACTTCAGCGTTCACTTGATGGTACAGTTACTTCCAGTTTGGGTTGTATTTTACAAGCACAATGATGTGGAGCGGCAACATAACCCCATTGAGGTGCTTCATCACCAGGCTTCTTGTGCAACATGTAAACCCATCCATTACGCTCTGTACATTCGCTAATCAATTAAGTGCTCGAACCGTTTTCGTTGCAATGTCTCTTATAAGACAGCTTCAAAGTTCAATCACCATCTTCATTCCGCTAGGAATCTCTAGTGGAGCTGAATCTTTAATCGCTATCAAACGAATAAGAGACTTTCTACTTTTGCCTGAATATGAATCATCTGGTAACCTGAGTAAAAGTCTTGGTGGGGCTGGTATTAAGGATTAAACATCTTAATTAAACATATTAAGGTTTAATCGCCATGATTTACAATTTCAACCAAGAGTGTTTTATTTGAATAAAGTTGATTATTGATTTTATATCAATGATGACTTTGAAAATCAAGAAAAGGATGTTATTTACATGTAACTCTGTTTATTTGCTTCTTTATCTTTGTCAACAGAAAACCTTTCCAATTGTATGGTCTGATAAACCAATAACTATTACTTGATATCAGAAGAGCAGTTAGATCAATAACAATTTCCATTACCATTATTGGGGAAACTAGCTAATATTTAGTCTCAATGGATTACTGGTTCAATTTTATCACGAGAAACGCCGATTTCATTATCAACCAAATCGGACAGTTTGGCATACTTTTCAGCGCTCATAGTTTTAGTCCTTGATAAAATCATTGGCAAATCTATTATGAATTATTATGAATACATATGAATTAAAGTGAAGAAACATCTAGTAAGTCTACTTGAGAGGTACTTACCGAGTGCGGAGTGAGAAGAATAAACAAGACAAGTATAAGCAACCAGATAGTTATCGTAATCAGTATCGGCTATATTGAAGGTAACTTGGTACCGAGTCTCTGAAAATTATCATAGTAATTTTTAGTTGTGATGAAAAATAATTCTTATATTGACCAATTGTCAAAAGCATAAGACACATCATGAAATATAAAGTACATAAAAACTACTTACTGTGGTAAACATCAATAAAATTGAGTACATTTTGATTATCAGTACGTTTGGCTAACACATATTCATCATGCTTTGAACTAATAGACAAGGTGAATAATTTGCATTAAAAACCATTTAAATCAATCAATTTTGTCTACTTACAAAGGTGCATGGATTGTAAGATTGAAGTCTCCATCCTCACGAGGAGTGAAATCAAACGTAATAAATGTTGAATTATGTGAGAAAGCATCTGTAGTTTCATACCATCGACCGGCAATCTAAGTCAATAAAATGCCAAATTAAAGGCTAAAGTAAAGCACATTGGGTAAACACATGCAATCTTCATAAACTTACTTTGCCAATATCAGCACCAGGAACAGTTGGAGGAACTGGACATTCACCAAGAGCTGAAGCAGCAACAGCAAAGACAACGAAGAGAGTTGCGATCATTTTCATGATTGTTGACGAAGAAGTTAAATATTTTTGCTGAAACTTGGTGATTAACTGATGCTAATGTGTTTGATATCATCAGTTTTTATACGTTGTTTCATCAGTTTATCAAGTAATATCGTCTAAATATCGAAATACAAAATCTCATAAATTGCTATGAATTACCAAGCAAAAAACTTTTAAAGCAATGGCTAATGAAATCAAGGTGAAAAAATAATTTTGTTATCTGTGAATTTCATGAGAAGTGAATGAAGATATTATTCACTATCACGTTATATTCAACGAGAATTTTGATCCTTTACTTAGAAATGATTTCATTTAAAGCATCAATAATCAATACAATTCTTGGTTAACAGTTAAAATGCAACAAATAATTCCGATTAATTTTGGGTTTTTAGGTAAGAGAATGAAGTAGTTTGGTAAGTAAGTTTGTAAGTCTTTTGGGTGGTTTATGTATACGTTAATATATACGCTAATATATACGTTAAGTTAATAACGTATGTAACTGAGCTAATATCGTCCGTGATAAGGTATACGTTTGTATAATGCGTTAATTCAATAACGTATGCTTGAGAAATAGACACTTTAGACTTTAATTTGAAGAACACTTTTTATTGATCTTTTTACCTTCATAATCTTTCATCTATTAACTATCTCTTATATGTTTCTTAATTATCCTTTTCTTCTAACAATTGAAACAACTTTAGATGGTCAACAATTAATATTCACTCTCATTAACTTTAAAGGATTATATTTAATAAATAGTCCTAACCGAAGCTAGACTTCTACACCCCACACCTTTGGTTTTTTTCATCGTATGAATTCAAACTTGAAACTGGGTAAATGTGTTGAGAATGAACCATCTTTAAATCTTCTCCTACAAGATAAATATTGTTAGCAAGTTTGCTATGAATTTGGAATGGGCCAAGATAACGTGGATCTAATTTTCCCAGTGCAATGTTTGCAAGATTTTTCACGTAAACCTGGTCACTTTCATTGAATGTTATTGCTTTATGTTTTTCATCAAAAACCTTCTTATTGTACTGATGTGCGTTTCACTCAGTTCATAAGCTACTTTCCTAGCTTCATCTAATGGTGGCCAACCTACTGAATTGAATGCAGGGTCTGGTAGCTCACCATTCATCAAATAATTGGGTGTAAATCCAACTGAGTTATGTATCGAATTGTTGTAGTCGTTTGTAGCTCTAAGCAGGTATTTAACCCATGAATATTTGTAGTCATTTTCAATCATACTGCATCTAATTTTGTCTGTAATGCTTGAATTGAGTCTTTCTATCATACCATTCGAATGCGGTGATGATTTTGGAATATGAAATACTTCAATAGTGTTATCGATGAGGAAACGGTAAAATAGTTTCGATGTCATCGCCTTGTATTGATCGCACAGTATTATTTCAACTTTCCCTTCTCTCATTACTGTCTTAATTAAATTGATAATATCTATGGATTTTTGATTTTTGGATGCATTGGTCCAACAATAGCGAGTGAAATGGTCGATTGCAATATTGATCAACTTTTTCTTTGACTTATAACCGTCGAAACCTCCAATAGTATCAATTGATAAGATGTGTAATGGATGTTTAGCTGGACCGAAATGACCCAGTTGACAGTTCGATTTTTTATTTATCATTTAATAAATTCTCTTTAGACAATCAAAAATATGATTAACCGACATATCATGAATAGAGTCGGAGTTGATTTTAAATTTCTTTATGCAGATTTTAATTTTTGGATCACAATAAGAATTATATTCCAATTTGTAATACGGTAAACTTGACTATTGACTTCTTAATAGACAGATAATTCAAAGTTTTTGAACCTGTAACTCTGGTTCGGATGATGGTTGGTTTAGTTGATGATAGTTTGGTTTAAATAGATTTAAATCATATTTTATAACCAATTTCAGAAATGTTTTGTCTTTTCAGTTAAGAAGCATAGTTTGCTCAATATCCTTTCTTTGTTAACTACTAATCAATTTAAATTATTGCAATTATTATGAACAAGTCAACCAAATATGTCCAACGCTTTGGTGAACCATTTGAAGTGTTGTTGAGGTGACAATTTACTGCTAATTGTGTGACTCTTTACATGTTAAACATTTTAACCAAATGTAACAGTACATCAATACAACGAAACATTGAGAAAAATGTTGAAAATACAGTCGTGAAATCATGACTGTATAAGAAATAATGAGAGATATTGTTCAAGCACTCTACTTTTAATGCGAAGGTAAGAAAGATATGCTGTTAGATACATTAATCTATTTAACGAATTGAAGATCCAATGAGCAAAATCTTTTTGAAATGAACGTTTATTACCTTATATTTAAAGGTTACAGAATTTATCATTTAGATCGATCTGGAGCATAATTTGCAATGCTTGGTAGTAAATATTGTTCGGAGGTTAGGATACATTAGCTCTTAATTTGGTTCAAATTTGATCGCTAATAATATGATTTAAATCAACAATTCTGGATTGTTTCAGAGAGTTTAGTGTTATGAATTCCAACCGAGTCTAATTTAGCAACCAACTTTTCGACAATACCATCGTCCAATGTTGGTTTTCTTGAGAGTATCCAAACATCATCTGAAATCAGGAAATGAAATTTGTATTTAAAGTTCAATTTTGGTTGAAAGCTCAGTCAAAAATGAGTACTTACGTGAGAATGCAGTGTAACAGGAAACAACTAAGGCATAATTGGTATAATCAGTGTCAACAACCCAATACTGTCCGTAAGTTGCGTCTGAATTTTGAGAATCAAAGAATTAAATTTTGACACTGATCAGGATTTGGTATAGAACTCACAATTAGGAAATTTGATTGAGTAGACGTTGTCTTGTGCAGATGGTACTGCAACTCCAAGACTGGAAAATTTTTGCCCAGAAAAAATAACGCCAGTTTCGTTGACAGCAATGTTACCAGTAGCGTTGTCCAATTTGTAATTAAATTGAGTACAACGGAGACCATACTCAAAAATTGGTCCAGTTGACTTTATTTCATACCAATCACCGAGGTACTTGTGAAAAACGAAAAGTTAAGAGGGTGGTTGAAATATGACATACAAAGTGGGTTTGTTTGATTTCAATATAACGTTGCTTACTTTTGCTAGGTCAAATGGTTGAGGGAGTCGAGTGGGCTCAGGACAACCTGCTGGTGCAATAAAAGTCCTGATGGCATTATGTTGAGATAGATCTCTAGTTTCAAAGACTGGAGCAAATGATAATGAGAAAACACAGAGAACAAAAAATTGTTTCATTTTTGATGGTTAACAGGTTAACTGTTTATTAAAGTAAATGTATTCACAAATGATTTGTAAATCGACAACTAATAGCAAACTTGTTTTTCACTCCTTAAATACCTGAATTTCAAGATTTTATCTAATAATCATTTCTACCATTTAGAAATACAAAAAGATAACTTTGATTCTGACAGATTCATCTGTTTAATATTGCTCAGGTTAATAATGATTTTTCGCGAATCCTTTCTCTAATTCTAATAAAATTCTCAATAATTCATTGTGTGGTTCGATTTATAATTGCAGATAGCAAAAGGGAAAATATACAGAAAAAACCCTTGATTTTCCAACGAATAAAGATACAATAAGTGTTGATAAAATCGTGATATAATAGCACGTTGTGGCCGATTTGCAAAATTAAATCGAGCCATATTAACTAGTTTCATTCAATCGTTGCCTGCGATCTAATCAATACTTCCATCAAATTCACTTGAATAAATTTCACTTTTTATGTGACACAATAAATCTAGAACAATTTCTATTAATCGTGTTATCAATTATTTAATGTAACTTACAAGAAAAGATTCCCAAACACTACATCAGTTTTCATTTTCTACCTCAAATTATACTCCTTCAGATATGAACCTCTGTCATGCCTTTCGCTTCACAAATGCTCCGTTCAAAAGTTACAAGGTTCCAAAGTTGTTTTTCATAGGTTTATGTCCATTGATGCAAGCAATGTGAAATGGTATATGGTATATGATAAAATGGTTTTTCGCATACATATTCTCAAAACTATACATGCTATAAAAAAATTATTTTCTGTAATTTGCAAAATCAGCACCAGGAACAGTTGGAGGAACTGGACATTCACCAAGAGCTGAAGAAGCAACAGCAAAGACAACGAAGAGAGTGGCGATCATTTTCATAGTTTTTTACCAAAATTAGAAAATAAATGTTTTTTTGATGAAACTTGTTTGCATGGTCCTAATGTGTTCTATATCATTTTTATACGTTATTTCATAAATTTATCAAATATCTAAATATCGAAATACAAAATCTCATAAATTGCTATGAATTACCAAGCAAAAAAACTTTTAAAGCAATGGCTAATGAAATCAAGGTGAAAAGATAATTTTGTTATCTGTGAAGTTCATGAGAAGTGAATGAAGATATTATTCACTATCACGATATCACGTTATTTAACGAGAATTTCGATCATTTACTCAGAAATATGATTTTATTTAAAGCATCAATAAGCAATAAAATTCCTGGTTAACAGTTAAAATGCAACAAATAATTCCGATTAATTTTGGGTTTTTAGGTAAGAGAATTAAGTAGTTTGGTAAGTAAGTTCTTAAAAAAGTTCTTATACTTCTTATATTTCTTAAGCTGAATATGCTGAAAACAAGATAAATATTGAAATAGGCAGAAAATAATCAATTCAGCGGATATTTTATGAATTTTCTTTTACCCAACAATATGTTGTTTTGATTGTATGATTCGATAAGCTATGAATTTTAATATAAAAATGACAGAAATTCACCAACTCAATCAATTTTTCTTTAAACAGTACCAAACACCAGACCAGAATGATCTTTTCATTTTTAACCATTCTTCCGATACTTTTCACCCTTTCAGCTTCAACTCCTTTGGCTGAATTGTCAAGTTTTAAGTCAAATGCTGATTACAATATCCATGCTGTCCTGGTTGCTGGGTCGCATACATTCGACGAGTACCATCATCAAGCCGATGTTTGCCATGCCTATCAAGTCTTGAGAAATCATGGAGTTCCCGCTGAAAACATTATTGTCATGATGTACGACGATATTGCCAGTGATCCACTGAATCCTTTCCCTGGTAAAATATTCAATGCTCCTAATGGCTCTGATGTCTATGCTGGTGTGTCAAAAGATTATACTGGTGATGAAGTAACTCCTGAAAACTTCATTGGTGTACTCAAAGGTGACAAAGCGCTTGCTGCCAAGGGTAAGAAAGTACTTACTTCAGGACCAAATGACCATGTTTTCATTTATTTTGTTGATCACGGAGGTACTGGCCTGGTTTATTTCCCATCTGATACACTTTCTTCACATGATTTGAACGAAGCTTTAGTTTACATGCATGAGAATAAAATGTATGGTAAACTTGTATTTTACTTAGAAGCTTGTGAATCGGGTTCAATGTTTGAAAACATTTTACCCGATAACATAAACATTTATGCAACTACTGCTGCCAACTCTACAGAACCAAGCTCTCCAATTTATTGTGATGACCCTGATATTTATCCCTGTCTTGGTGATGAATTTTCAGTTGCTTGGCTTGAAAACTCTGACTCTCAAGACCTAACCAAAGAAACCTTGGAACAACAATTTCAATATGTTTTGAAACACACTACACTGTCACATCCACAACAATTTGGTCAAAAGTCGCTGGCTAGTCTAGAAGTTGGTCAATTCCTGGGTGGAAAGACTGATAGTAAGATTCAAGCTCAGAGAAATACAAGAGATTCCGTAAACGCGAGAGATGCACCTTCAGTGATGCTTAAACGTAAAATGAAGCGTACAAATGATGCTGCTGAAGCTACTGTTCATGCAAAAAAATTACAAACTTTGATTGCTGGTCGACGATTCATTGAATCAGGCATTAAAAAGATAATCTCTCAACTTTGTTCCAATGGTTATTGCTCAGATGCCGAACAAGTTATGTCAACTCGACGGCCATTATTTAATCATTCAATATACTCAAAAGTAGCCAAAAAGTTCCAATCAAGTTGCCTTAACTTAGGTATTCACCCTCATGGAATGAAATTCATGTATGCTTTTGCCAATCTTGTTGAGTCCAACAACTTCAATGAGTCAAAATTGAAACGTTTTCTGGAAGATTTGGAGAGAGCTTGTAATAATCACATTGTTGATCATGGATTTAAAGCAATTATCTAATTAAAAACGAATAAAATCTACGATAAAATGAATAAACAAGATCCGTATCATCTTTGGGTTGTAAAAATAAATATCAAAATCAATAAATTTTAACGTTAAATGCTTTCATCCAAGCAATAAAAATTAATAAAAATTTTCAAATACTCAAATAATCAAAATTCATTATCACAACGGAGCATCTAAAAGCTTCCATTATAAACAAGTTCAAGATTTTTAATTTTAATAATATTTCATTTCATCAATTCATCAAATAATATTCATCTAAATATCTAAATACAATACACAATGTATTTTATATTTACTATGAATTACTCTATGAATGATAACACTTTTCAAACAATGGCTAATGAAATCAAAGTGAGAAGATAAGTTTGTTATCTGTGAATTTCATGAGAAGTAAGAAATCATCATCTTTACTGAGAAAGGCCTTTACAGAAATAATTTCATTATTAATCTAATAGTTGTAGTTAATTCAGTTTTAATGTTGGTGAAGGAAGGTAAATTAATTGGGAAACTGTTAAGAATAAATTTTCAATGATTTTATTCAACTTGTTACAATTTGACATTTTTACGACGACACCGTCATTCAGCCGCACTTTCACACCGACTGAATTTCAGTCTCTCCTATTTGTTTGAATTTTTGATAATATGTTTCTAAGCATCGTATTTTTATTTACTACATCCATGCAAAAAATCAATTAGCTGTCCAATTAGCTATGCAAAAAATTAGTTTAATTTCTGTAATCTGCACATAAATCTGTATCATATGCAAAACCCATTTAAACCGAGGATAGGCCATTTCGCATATTCTTTTCACACCCTCCTTCGATCATTCACTTAATAACGCGATAACTATTCATTTATTTATGTAAATTGTGTTGTTTAAGGTCATCATCCATATCAGTGAAAACTCAATTTTATTCAAGTTATCAAGTTGGAACTTCTAATATGCAGTCTTAATTGATTATTTGTCGGACTCTATCGCCAGATACGCCAACTTTATCAACCAACAAATCGGTCAGCTGGACATTCTTGACAGCATTCATGGAGTCAGTTCTAGAGAAATTTCCACCGGATACTATGATAATTATGAAAGTTGAATTATTAGCAATAAAAATCATATTTGCATAAAGAAACATTGAGCTGTTTATCTTGAAAGATACTTACCAGGGAAAGAGCGAGTAGTAGTTATTAAACAAAAATAGCCACCAAGATAGTTAACGTAATCATCAGTTTCCATCACAGTGAAGGTAACTTTATATGGAGTATCTGGGAATAAAATAATTCTTTCATTAACAATTGTAGAATGAATGAGACTCATCAAGTAAAATGTAGACAAAAATACTTTTTGAAAATTCGTAGATATTGAGTCGTTGTGGATGTTCAGTACGCTCGGCTAACAAATGTTCGCTTTTATTTGAGCCACTAGATGATGAATGAAAAACGGAATGAATTATCGGATCAAAAAAAACAATTATGTACACTTACTCAGGATCAGTTCCACTAATTGTAAGATTGAAGTTTCCATCTTCTCGAGGAGTGAAATTCATTGTATTAATATTTGTTAAATTTTGTGGGAAACCACCAAGAGTTGGTTCAATAACGTTATACCAACGACCAGCAATCTGAATCAATCAAACAACAAATCAACGGATATGTCAAACATATTGGCTTAAACACATTAAATTATTATAAACCTACTGCACCAATATCAGCCTCGGGAATAAATGGTGAAAATGGACAATGACCAAAAGCTGAAGAGGCAAAAGCAAAGACAACGAAGAGAGTTGCGATCATTTTCATGGTTGTTGCACAAAAGAATAAAATGTTTTTGAATGAAACTTGTTGATTAGTTGATGCTAATGTGTTTAATATCATCACTCTTTATACGTTATTTCACCAGTTTATCAAATCATCTAAATATCGAAATACAAAATCTAAGATAAAATCTTATACAAAGGAGGATTCCTAGAATTTTTCACTTTCTATCTTTCCAAGTTACGAATTTAAATTTTCAAATACAAGTGATCATACGAAATTCCGGAGACCCTCCTAACTATGAATTACTGACCAAGTATAACACTTTAAAACAATGCATAATGAATTCAAAGTGAAAAGCTTGCATGAGAAGGGGATGAAAATCATGTTCACTATCATTTCATGCCAAACAAGAAACTTGATCATTTACTCACGAGGGATACATGGTCGCAAAATTTCGACCTTTTCGAGCTTTGAATATATGTGGGTGAAAGTGAAAAGTTATGGAGACGCTCCTCACTATGAATTCATGATCAAGAATAAAACTTTTTAAACAATGGATAATGGATAATGAACAAGGTAAAAATATAAGTTAGATTAAAGTTAGAGTTTGCTGTTTGTGCATCTCATGAGAAGAGAATCAAGATTATGTTCACTATCATGCCATATTTAACGAGAAATTCATTATTACATGGAAAAGATTTCATTTAAATAACTGATATTAACAATTCTGGTTAATTTTGTGTTTCTAGGCAAGAAAATGGAAATTATGTTCATTTGATTCAAAACAATATTTGCTTATTTTTTTGATTTCGAAGAAATGATATCGATAGTTACATTGTTAACGAGGAACATTTTTGTCACAATTTGAAAGTTTTTAATATCTTGAATCAAAACTCGATTGATTATGATATTACAGTCAATTCTGATTGACAAAACTCGAAATGATAATGATAAAAACTAGCGTTAAAATGCAATGAAAAGTGCGGCCAAAAACTTTACAGTTGAAACTCGATGGGTTTCTATGAGCAAAAAAACATAATAATTCTTTACATTTTTTCAAATTCTTTAATCATGTGTAAACATTGGCCATTGTTATACTAAATCATTTGCTAATTGTTGATTCGGCAATATTTCATTATAGTAATCAGTTGATACTTAATTATGGAAAACTATTTTCGCTGTTTTACTGTTGCAATCGATTCCATAATTATATGAAATGTTTACTTCTTCAAGGAATAAGATTTAATAAAACGCAATTTTTCACTCACTTAATATTTCAACAAATTTGTGTAGGTATTTTGATTGTTTATTTAAATTTTATTCGTTTGTTGTTAAGCAGAGTGGTGGAATTGCCAATCAAATGAATTCACTCGATTTCTGAATTCAAGACTGAATAACTTTTATTAGTGGTTATCATGGGTTTAGTTAACAATTATTAAAAAATGTAACTTTTCAATCATTTATGTATAGTTCATTAATTCATTTTTCTTATCCTTCCTTAATCGATAACTGTCAAGAAATAATAATTCCAATTCTTATTGATTAGTATCTTAGCTATTAGTAAATAAATTTTTGAGGGTGAACATTACATTTATGATTCGTAACTGATTTGGGGTTTGTGGTCCTCAAAAATTGATGATAAATCGATAATTCAAATTTTTATTATTCTAATTCAAAAAATATGCTAATATAAAAAAAATCCCATTGAATTATTACAATCAAGAAATAACGAGTCAAAATAATCGAAATGAGCGATACAATTTTTTGAAAGATATCAAAAACCAGCTAG
The DNA here is from genome assembly GCF_039701765.1 of Tetranychus urticae. NCBI lineage: Eukaryota > Metazoa > Arthropoda > Arachnida > Trombidiformes > Tetranychidae > Tetranychus > Tetranychus urticae. The sequence goes on along the minus strand of NC_142958.1, from coordinate 12,092,146 downwards.
ATCTTTGAGTCAATTGACAAAATTTTGACCTCAATTTTTACTTGGTTTGTGATTTGCAAGAGTGTTGAATAAGTCACAACAACAGTTAGTGAAGCAATTTTTTCTTAAAATTTAATCTATCAATAAGTTCAGGTTCATAAAACAGTTATTGACAATTTAAACAATTGGATAAGAAGCTAGGTTAGCAATACCGCACATGTTGCTACCTCTGTACAATCTGAAATAACCTGATTCACCAAAATCTTGACCCCAACTGTTCCTGACAATCCAAAATGGAATACCGTTTTCAGAACCGTATCCCACAACAGCTACAGCATGGCTAAGATCTTTAGGGTCACTTGAACACTCGTTGGTATTTAAAATACCAGCTCTAAAAAAAAAAAATGAAAAATCAGACAATTGCGTTTTCTTCAAGTGCAAAAATTCACTTACTCATAATCATGGAGTGGTCCAACATCAATGGCGACTGCAACAACATGTTCAGAAACTGCAGATAAAAGGGCTTCCTCGTCACCTTCTGGTATATCGACAAAGGATGCGATTGAAGCACCCTTGTTGGATTCATTGTATCGACATGTGTGGTAATCTTGTCCGTCACCAGAAATGTATGGATAAGATTTTTCAGTATCAACGCCGTTGTTGTCTTTAACATATAAGAAAGCATCATCCATGTAACCACCACCGCATCCTTGATCACCATATTTCCATGAGCAATCCAACACGTTTTGTTCTGAAAGTACAACAAGTTTACCAGTTTTTTGGGCATTAGCTGCTTCGATAGCAGCGATGGCAGAGAAAGCCCAGCACGCACCACATTCCTGTTGTTCTTTGACTTCACTAACGATTCCTTTGGTTCTCCAATCAACTAAGGTTGGAGCTTTGACGGTCTTGTTTACCTTGTAAATGAAAGGTGCGATTCGACGAGCAGTTGCCTTGAATCCAAGGTATTTTGCTTTGAATTCCTCGGTGGTCTACAAGCAATTTGATAAGTTAAATTAGCTTTTATTTTAAAAATAAGCCTTAAAATTTCAGTTTTCAGCTCACCAAATCAGAGAATTTGTTGATTCCTTTTCTGTAGGTAAATTCACCATTGTTCGCTCTTTCATTGTGAGCCTTGATCAATTCCATTTTCTGAGCAAAAACACTTCGTCTGTAGGTTTCTTCTACATTTGATTCATAAGATTTGCCGTATTTAGTCTGTAAAACAAAGAAACATGAATAAGAATCGCCTCACAACTCGCTTAATCGAGTCGATTGGCCAAACGATCAACTTACCTTGAATGATTCCCATTGGGAGTCAAGTGAAAGGCTAGCAGCAGCGGCCAAGGCAAATAAAGGAATGAATAAAGCAGCTCGAATCATTATGACTGGTAGTTGTTAGGTGAACAATAATTAATTATTAGACTAATGATTTCTATGGGTCTGAGCTGCTTTTATACACTTTTTAGTCTGTGATTTTGAATTATGAAAACCAACAGCAATTTGTATAAAATAAACCAAATCAGCAAAAATCACGAGTTTGCATTAAACAATCGCGATGAGACTTTGATTAAAAAATTAATTGGAACTGATGTCAATTTTAATTGATAGTTCTATTGATTCATATATAATTTTCTCAGAAATAATGAACAGAACTACAATTATATCACTTAGATTTTATCTGCAAAAAAACTGATACAACTGAAATATAATAGCAAGTATCCAACGTAGTTAACCTTTAAAAATTTCAACAAATAGCAAGAATATGTATTAATATTGATATGAAATAATGAGTTCTGACGCTTTTTATTAACAACTTTACTTTGGTTACTTTACTAAGGCCATTTGACTTATTCAATCAAGCCGATGATTAAAAAGAAACGAAACTTTGTCTCGGCAATTATTATTATCGAAGGGTTTTTCAGTTCATTTGGATTTCCTCAATTCAGACTGATAGAGAAAAAAACTTCGTATCCGGAGACGTTGGGATGATTTGAAAAGTATTGGTGTTAAGCATGAAGTGTCAAACGTTTAGCACCCACAGAATCAAGGAATAGTTTAACGAATCAATCTTAAAATTGCAGCACGATCGCCATACATCAATTATTGGTGCAAAAATTGTTGACTTCTTGTTGAAATCTTCTCTAAACTGATCTTCTTAAAGATGCATGATGTAAACTTTTCAGTTCATAAGATTCATTTTTATTCTCCATATTTTTCCGCTTTTGGACTAGTGATAGGCGATTTCCGATTTCAGTTCTGATCAATTTTTTCGATCAAAAACTCAAAATGACGATTAAATCGATCGTTTTTTATTGCAAACAAAACATAGCAACAACAAATATAAAAATTATCAAATGTAACAATTTGGTAGAAAATTAAAATCTTAAATTTCAAATATAAACTTACTAGAGTAATTTAAAGTTTGGTTCTAAAAGTAAATTTTGATTAAAATTCAATTCAGTTTGAAAATTAAAACTCTTCCTTTCAAATGACATTCTCGGCAAGATTGCAATCAACTTCCTGTGTTCAATTTGATTAATGTTTACAAAATTTAGAAAAAAGACTTAGACTTAAGGTCTAGATAATAACCAAATTATCGGAGAAATACTAGACAATTAATTGCACAAATTCAGTTTGGTTTCATGCTTTAAATTACGAAAGGGACTTAGAATAGAATATCTTTTTAGGAAAAAAAAGGAAAGACTAAGCTTTGAAATCCTTAGTAATGGTAAACAATGTGAATTATGAGAATTATAAGGCATTAATACAAAATTTACAAAAGTATTTTTAGATGAATAATCTTGGGTAAGTCTTGGCTTTAAATTAACTTGCTAAAGGTATTTTAATACATCATGCGAATGAATTTTCCTTGGCTATCTATAGACAAGACGATTTTAAACCTTGGAATCTTGGATTCAAATGCATAGACTTATGTGGAGTAATTGCGATTAAAATTTATCTAATTCAGTTTGAAAATGTGGGCTCTTCCTTTCAAATTATACGCGGGATTTATCTTCGATTTCTTCATTTTTATTTAATTTAGTTCGTTTAGCTGTTTTGATGAGATTATCAGCTGAATCTTTGCCAGTTGCTTGAACCATTGAGTAAAATATACCCTCTGTATCTTCCACTAATGATGCTGGATCACCAAATTGAACTACTTTACCAGCATCCATAACTAGTATTTTATCTGAATCAATAATTGTTTGTATTCTATGAGCTATTGTTAATACTGTACAATCGGCAAATCTTTTTCGTATTGTTTGTTGAATCAATTCATCGGTTGTCGGATCAATGTTTGCTGTTGCCTCGTCAAGAACCAATATTTTATTATTGGCCAAAATAGCTCGAGCAAGACACACAAGTTGACGTTGACCAACACTTAAATTGGTTCCTCCATCAGTTAGCACTGAATCAAGTCCTCCCATTGAATTAGCAGCTTTCTTTAATTGCGCTTGATCCAAAGCTTCCCATATTTCAGTATCATTTTTAACATTGAATGGGTCCAAGTTGTATCTGAGAGTTCCAGTAAATATGATTGGTTCTTGAGGAATAATAGATATTTTTCGTCGTAAATCGTGTAAACCAATTGTATTTATATCAATTCCATCAATAATAATGTGACCTTCTGGTTCAAACATTCTGAATAAAGCTGTCATGATTGAACTTTTACCAGCACCAGTTCTACCAACAATTCCAACCTTATCTTTAGCTTCGATTTTAAAATTGAGATCTTTTAAAACAGGAGGTTTCTCCGAATCGTAGCGTAAATTTACATTCAAAAACGTTATTCGACCCTGTTTAGGCCAATCGGCTGGAGGTTTACGGGAAAGAGGTGCTTCTAATTCTGCCTCTGGAGGAATGAAACGCAACTCCTCGATACGTTCAACTGAAGTCATCATAGTTTCAACCTCAGTCAATTGTCTCATACCTTAAAGAAAAAGTTCACAAAAATTAATTGATTGCATAAACAGAATCATCAAACGGTACTAACAAGGGAAGGTTCCCAATCGCTAAAATCAGAATTGAATGATTTTTGGACTAATCGATAGAGCATGTTGACTAGTGAAAAAGTGTCATTTACTTCGTTTCGCAAATGCCCCGTTTAAAATTTACAGGGTGTCAAAGTTGTTTTTCCATAGGTTTATGTGCTTAATGCAAGTAATGTGGATCTATGGTGAAATGGTAAAATTTCATTTCTCATTTCTGACCTATTAGAACATTTTGAGGTAAAAAAATTGAAAACTGGTGTAGCGTTTGGGAACCTTCCCTTGTAAGTTTAAAATAAATAATATTGATGTCAAATTGTTTGCTTAGTTTTACTTACCCCATTGGAAACCAGAAGATAATCCAATAGCAGAAACAATAACAAGTCCAACTGAGCTTCCGTTTAGTGAGTCAATGGCAAGTAGACATGTAAGGACAACCAAACCAGTAAAAATAAAAGACATTGTGTTGATGAGTGTAATGAAAAAGCGAGATGAGGCGATCCATGTAAAATATGCAGAGGTATGTTCATCTTGATATAAATCAAAGGTTTCATTGAATCTTTCTTGTACTCTAAAAGCTCGTATTGTCGTAAGACCATACAATGATGATGAAAGATGATTAAAAACAGGAGTTTTAGTTACTCCTTCAAGGCGTTTAACATCTCGGGCGATATTGACATATCGCGATCTGAAGTAGAAGCAGCATAATAATAAAATAACGGCAGGAGCGATTAAATATGGACTGATAAAAGCCATAAGAATTAACGAGGCACAATTGTTGCTCAAAATGATAACAGTGTCATATAGTGTGGGTGGTAAAAAGTCATCAACCATTCCCATATCCCGAGAAACTCGATTCAATACGATTCCAGGAGGATTATTGTCAAAAAATGAGATCGGTGCACGTACAATGGCATGAAAAAGACGATTATGTAACTTGATTGATGCTCGCATACACACCGCAAAGAATGCAAAATTTCGTGTACAGCACCAACAAAATAAAACAACAGTTATACAAGAAAAGAAGACGATATTATCATTTTGTGACAAATCATCAACAAAATTTGTATGCTCAAAAGTAGCATTGGGTTGAGCTGTTTGTTCAGCAAGGAAACGACCTTTTCTCTCGGCAGAATCAGCCCAAAGTGAAAAATAGTATTCAACAAAACTAATTAGAAGCCCAGCTCCCAATATATAAAGCACCCAAAATGGGAAAAGGATCAGACTAATTCCAGCACAGATATACGTCCATAAAAGATGCTTGCTGACTTTGATACCTGCCAATTCGTGGACACCTGGCCCATCATCTTCAGCTTCAATAGGTAAATTTTCAACTTTCGATAACTCATCTGAGAAACAGAGACTGCTTTCAGTACAAACTGAGGCTGTACTGCCACAAACATCTGGTTTAATAAGAGATGATGCTCTTGGTCGAAGATTGGATATTGATGAAGATAAGCCGATAATCTTGGGAGTCTTGTCAGGAGTCTCTGAAACTTTGTGCTCTACTTCCAGAACTTGACTGTATTTGATGAAATCTGAGCCTTTATTTAGCAACTCCATATAATCACCAAAACAAACTTGTTCACCATTACGTATAAGTAAAATAGAATCAGCGGATTTCATGAATTGCAATTGATGAGTAACTAAAATGGCTATTTTGTTTGATAAAAAGTCTTTGATACTGTTTTCAAAAATATGTTTGGCAACAGGAGCGTCAACAGCAGACAATGGATCGTCTAAAAGGTAAATATCAGCTCTAGCGTAAAGAGCTCGCGCCAAGTTTATTCGTGCTTTTTGACCTCCACTGAGTGATGCACCACGATCACCAACAATAGTTTGATCACCAGATGGAAGAATTTGTAAATCTCGTTCCAAAGCAGAGACAAAAATTACTCGCTTGTATCTTGATGCTTCAAACTCATTTCCAAATAAAATGTTATCTCTAACGGTTCCTGAAAAAATAAAAATTCATTAGACTCAATCATATATACAATCCAAACATGTTTCTACAACTAAATACTAACCTGCGAATATCCATGATTGTTGACAAGCATAAGATACTGAACCAAGTACCTCAGCTTTACCAGCTTTTGCGGTGATTTCGCCTAAAATTGACATCAATATTGATGATTTACCAGATCCTACAGGACCAACAATGGCAATCAATTTTCCTGGTGATGCATCAAAGGAAATATTTTTCAATAATGGCTCTTTGTCATCACGCCACGATAGTGTTACATCGGTATAAGAAACTTTTGACTTCTTAATACCAGCCCCGCCAAGACCTCTACTCAGGTTACCAGATGATTCACATTCAGGCAAAAGTAGAAAGTCTCTTATTCGTTTGATAGCGATTAAGGATTCAGCTCCAGTGGAGATTCCTAGCGGAATGAAGAGTGTAATTGTATTTTGAAGCTGTCTTATAAGAGACATTGCAACGAACACGGTTCGAGCACTTAATTGATTACCAAACAGTACAAACGATACAAGAGTTAAGAACATAATCAATTTTTCAGCGATTGTTCCGAGACCAAGATTTAGACCTCTTAGATAGGCTGCACAGCGAATCTTTGATACTTCTCGTTTACGAGCAGAATCAACCAATAATGTCAAAGGCTTTTCCCATGCATACATCTTGATAACTCTCATGGCTGGAATGAATTCATTCATTAATCGAATACGATCGTCAGTTAGGAATGCGCCTTTTTCTCGAAGAGCTCCAAAAGCTTTGCCCATTAGTGTTTGAAACGGGATGTATAAGAAAAGGACTAAAAGTCCAATTATAGCTGAAATATTAAGCATTGGCCATAAAATGATTATACAAATAATGACTTCAAGAGGGCCTTGAATCAAAAAGAAGGGAAACTCTGAAGCAAGATCGAAACGTGAAACATCACTTGAAAGTAAATTAACTATCTGACCAACAGTTGTTTCTCCAAGAGATGCTTGAGATAAACGTAAAGATTTTTGATAAATTAAACGACTACAAGCGACTCTTATATCAATGCCACATTTACGCGCTAAAAACCAGTACATATTGGAAACGTAAGGATGAAAAAATTGTGTACCAACAACACCAGCAGCGGTTAGATAAATATTCCGGCGAATTTCGTATGAATGATCTTTTTCCATATTATATTGGTACAACGCCTCTATCAGGTAACCCATGCAAACAGTCTGTGCTAGACGGGCCATACTCTGAGTTTAAGAGACAGAAGAAAGTTTATGAGAAATAAGGGAATAGAATGGAGTGTGCTCTTGATCAGGCAAAAATGCAACTCAAGAGATTGTTCATTTAGGATAATCAATTAACCAGATCTAATCTCGAAAAATATCTAATCAATTTAAAGACAAATAAAATATTATCATAATAGAGTAAACTGAAAGCTTTTAATTTCAGCTTCATCGATCATTAATTAAGCTTACAAAAGTCATAACTAACACTGCGATTGACAAAGGTCAGATTAATAAAAACCACTAATAGAACTCAAACATGGAAAATCAATAGTGGAGTGTATTAATGAATGAAAAAGACTGACTTCATATGTAACTCAATATCGAGCTGATTAAAGTGAGTGTAAAACAAATCGATTTGTGATAATAGCAATGAGAGATGCTCTCAAACAGAGATCGGACTATTCAACAAGGAAAATCAATATTGAAGCTAATTGATGGTTATTAGAAGCCTCATTGAAAGGTAGACTTGACAAGGCCTGATAAAGGCGAAGATAAAGAATCCAGTATAGCAAAGTTGACAAATAACCAATCTAATAGTAACAGCAATAAGTCACTCTGAAAACAGATAATGTAATTGAGTAAAAAATAACATTAAACTTCCACTCTTAATACATAAGTAATAGGTATCACAGATAATCGCAAAATAATCGCAGAAATCAAGTGAATCATAAGAGTGAGGTTTAATTATACAATTGTACAAGTATTATTGAACAACCATACAATTAGACACATAATGGTACAAACGCACTTGGTATAAAGAATTTAGAGTGTTTTCACAAATCTTCTTACCGAACTGAAAAGCAGAATAAAGGTGAATGAGTAATGCCAACCAATTGTTCTGATTATTGCCCATCCTAGGCTAGGTCGACCACCAGTCTTCAATTTTTTAAGCTCTTCGTTCCATTGCCTACAGAGAAAAAATGTATTTTTAGAGGTAATTTCAAGGGAACAAAAGTTAACAGTTATCATGAATTGAAATCAGTAAACAAAGAAATAGAAAATTAACATGGAAACCGAGATCAATTTTTCTGGTGAAAAGTTTGTTTAGGATTGATTAAGGAGCTACCAACTAGCAAATCATTAACTACTAATGAATTCGAATCCAATGATACTTACTCCTCAAGTTTCTCTCCGATCCTTTCTGATTGATCATACTTTGGACATTGCTCAAGATCATTTGTTTTTATTCGCTTCTTTTGGAATTCCAGATAAAAACTAAGCAGCCAGCTTGAAAGAAAAACAAAACAAAAAATTAAAAGCTAGAATTAAAATACTTTACATGCATTTGGCCACAGACATTCAGACAGGTTTAGATACAGGAATGTAATGGCCAGGAAAAATACAACAGTAATTATGAGAATTAAAGAATTGGTTGAACACAATACTTACTAGAAAAATAATTTTGATAAACTGCTAGCTTGATCGTATGATGACTTTTTGAAAATGGTTCCTTGTTGAGTTACCATTTTATGGTCCGTGAGTATAATTTTTACACTTGAAAATATTAAAAGATTTACACGAACTAGTAAACAAGAAAATAATTGTTGATTTTGTGTTATAATTTGATGTACACATTAAAAAACATTGGACAATGGAAAAAAGCCAAAAGATACTCGAACCAGAAGATCCATAAATAACAGGTTTTCACTAAGAAAGGCCACTATGAAAATGGATAGAAGGCATTATAAGTGAAAGGGCATCATGATTACTGAAGACATGATGATCTATTGATTCATATAATTCAATAACCATTTAATAACAAAAATAAGGCATTAAAAGAGCAGCCTTTAAGATTAAGTGTTTTATTTGAATGTTGAGTTGACACTGCATCTAAAGATACAGTTGCACTGATACAGTTACATGGCTCCACCTGAAGTGAAAAGGTTAGAGTTGGCTAAAGTACCAAACATGTGGATGCAGCATAAAAATTATCAATTAATTGATGGAGCAATACTTAACAATGATTATTAAGATTGGCTTAGTTTTATCGTTTCCATTGATATTACTTTCATCATCTTCAACATGGTTTCTTGAATTTATCAACAGCTGATGGAACATGCTCAATTCGAAATGTTCAAATGGTTATTTTAGGATAGGATTGAGTTTTATCTGGATAGATTAATTCTGATCCTTTTCTCACTTCTATCAAACTGTTCATACAATCTTGGATCAGTAATCTACTAAAAACAGATCACTGAACTAATTACAATGTGTTTTCAACTTTCCATCGATATAATCTAGAAAATCTTTACTTTAAGTTTAATTAGAAGTTTGATTTGAATTAAGTCATCGGATTTTTTTTATTCAATCATTTTATTAATTCTCATTTGACAATGAAAAATATGATTAAAAGAGATATCATGAATAGAGTCGGACTTGATTTTTAATTTCTTTATGCAGATTTTAATGTTTGGATTACAATAAGAATTATATTCCGATTTGTAATACTTGGCTATTGCCTTCTTAATAGACAGATAATTCAATGTTTTTGAACCTGTAACTCTGGTTCGGATGATGCTTGGTTTAGTTGATGATAGTTTGGTTTAAATTGATTTAAATCATATTTTATAACCAATTTGAATGATGATTGAAAAGAAACTTTTTTGCGTGAAATTTTTGCAATATTGGAAACAGAAACACAAATTTGAATTGAATCAAATATATTTGAGAATGATGATGAATCCAAGGAAGACTGGATTGGAACAATTGATTCAATGATTAAAGACTTCAACGTTCACTTGATGGTACAGTTACTTCCAGTTTGGGTTGTATTTTACAAGCACAATGATGTGGAGCGGCAACATAACCCCATTGAGGTGCTTCATCACCAGGCTTCTTGTGCAACATGTAAACCCATCCATTACGCTCTGTACATTCGCTATTGTACAATGGCGAAATACCAACACACGATGAGGCTGAAATAGCAAACAAATTCATTCATATTAAGCCTTAAATGATGTTAACTGTGTTTATGTAACAATTACCTTTATTAGATGAACATCGATATGTATAAATAAATTGAGTCATTCCTTCTTCTTGAATAACTTCAACTTCATTATCGTATAAATCATGAGTCTTGTTGATTTGTTCCCATTGTCTATTAGTCGGACATATTTCTTCAGATGGAAACTGTTCGGTTGGGGTTTCTTCTTTAGGTACTTTTCGTTTCATCACCATCATTGATGATTGATCATCTTCCTAATTGTAAATAATCAAATAAAATAATCATGTAGCAGTAAATTTAGTAAGTAAATAATGAAAATATCACCAAAATAAAATTATATTAAATGAATGGATTTAACTTACAATTTCTGGATCATGTGTTGGAGGCTCAGATCCAATATACAAACGTTTTTGATACAATGCAGGGTGATTAACAACATGAGAGCTGTAAATTAACAAGTTAATTAAAGAAGATGAAGGAATAACAATCAGAATTTAACGAAAATTTCATGGACATTTTCTTACCTCATTTTATGAAGATGGGATCGCAGATTTGGATCTGGCTGATATTTTGTAAGTAAATCGTTTACATAACTACGAATGATTAATTTAAGTGTACCATCTGATAAATGTATCTTATGACCTTTGAAGTCGATAGGAATAAAAATTAAGCAAAAAAATTAACTTTACAAATCACTTATTAAAAGAAATTAGATTTAAGAGTAAACTTAGAGATTTGTTTACCTGCTACATTTGGAAGCCAAATTTGGATAATGGACACTAAGATAATTCCTAAAGTTGTAATTTTAACTTGACTAATCATGATTAAAGGTAAGATACACACTGTTGGCTGTGATATAACTGACCAATATATATATTGTGTAAAAATATTTAATACTAGAGAAAAGATGTTGATCAAATCGCTCTTAGGAGTCTAATAAACAAATATGGTCAATTGTTTGTACAATGTAGCGATTGAATGGACAGCCTGCATCTATTTCATTAATATTATTTTGATGACGTCCAAAATGTCCTCATCTCGATCCCATTAATTCACCTTAACTAGCCCACTCTTGTTTTACCCACTTATATCTACACTTCCACATGTCATAATTAAACAATCGCGATGACAAAACAAAATAAAGACAGGGTCATCCAAAAATATCTTCACCTTGCCTTTTCTGGAGTCCAAATTAATGACCCTTTTAACCAGTTGCATCTTTAGTGTCATTTAATTGACTGACTTTCATCTTGTCTCCATCATTTTCCTTATTATGCGGACTTATGGAAAAAGTACAATAATATTACAAATTGTTGCGTGCTTCTAATAAACATAATTCACAAACAATTGATAGTTTGATAAATACCTGTCTATATCTTCATCTTCCTGATTATGCTGATTTATGGGATCCTATATTTCCTTGCATCCGTCTCTTTGCTTTTTGCTGAAAATTGTAAGACTCCGAAAAATTGATGAAACATAAAAGATTTTAATGTAAAATGTTAAAGCATTTTGTTTTAGTTCATAACATTATTTCTGTACAAAGTTTCTGAAATCATTGGTAATTGAAGAGACGTTTAGTAGACAGTAATTCAGCTCTGTTAAATTGACTATATCAAGAAGTGATTTACATTTTCGTATAAAACTACACTACGGAACATTATTTAGATGCTCCATAGTTTCATTGGCATCTTAAATGACTAAAATCTGACTGAGATCCTGCATAGATTGAAAAGGCTTGCAATCAAGTACCCATAAAGAGAGGTCATGATCGATGTAATAGGATAAACTTTCCACGAAACAATCCAATCGAGTTTGAGAAGAAAAGCCCCAAACCAGGCAAATATAGCAACTAGTCTGAGATTCACGGCAAAACTAGAGTCCCATTGATTAAATCTGGCCGCTGGATTGAACAAAAAATTGATAATCCTTAAGATTGAAGAGGATAATGGCAAAGATGGATCAGTGATGAGTATTGGTAGAACAGATGTGAATGTAATGCAGAGAGCCAAGAAGAAAGTTTGATCTAATTCACTGCGATAAAGTATAAACAAGAAAACAAAATTGTAATTTACATGAAATTATCATACATATTGAAATAACATACCTTAATAATGGAGCTCCTAAACATAAAATTATTAGAACAATAATTAAAGAGATAAAAAGAAGATTTAATCCAATACGATTTAAATTCTTGGACACATAACTCTAATTTTAAGAAAAAAAGATAATTATTAAACCTGCGACAATGATCTTTTAATCAACCAAGTTGTTGACACTCACTTTTTCCCACAAAACGGAAAATGGCGCTCGTCCTCTGCCTCTGTATCCAATATAGCCAATAAAAAGAACCTTGAGCGGCTCAAAAATGAGAAGAAAACATGAGACCAGGGGAATTCGTTCAGCTAGAGATGCTTCTCGCCATGGATTTAAAATAAATAGCGCCAAAGTACCAGAAACTAGACTGAGAAAGTGGTGAACAAGTAATTTTACATTATGCATCGTATGATCACAGTCCTGTTGACAAAGACAAAGAAATAAAGAGTTCTGAATTAGAGTTGATTGCTAGAAATTGAACTCGAAAAAACAGACCGGCTAATCCAAACGGATAAATCAAAAGTGGATTTAACCAAATCTAATGAATTTAATGTGGATCGAAATCTTATGTTAAGCAAATGTGAACTTACCTTGCTAGTATAATGACAACCTAATGACACATCTGGTATTTAAATCACTAAGCCATACATGTAGAATCACGAAAAACCCGTAAAGACAAAGATTCAAATGTACTGAAATGAAATCAAACAATAATAATACTGATTGAATAAAATTGAATAAAAAATCTTGATTCAATCAAGCTTCTTCGTTGCTTAGCAACCAAACATATGATTGAACTTTTCAAAAGCTGGCTAATTAACCGCTGTACAAATTGTTACTTTAATAACTTGTATGTCCAAAAGCGACAAACTAATTTACCCTTGCCGAACTGGGCTCTGTGCTCAGACCTCTGTCCTCGTTTATGTTAATGGCTCTCTGCGTAAAGCGGAGCTTTTTTCTTGTGAGAGAAAAGATCAATAAAATATCTAGTAAAAGGCAAATAATGGCGAATAGAAGCAAAACAACAAATCAATGTTTAATTCAGTTACATGTTTTTATTTTTTACTAAAATTTAAATTAAAGCATAGTTAGATTGAATTAAGATCATTATTAAGTTAACCTTATTATATAGTTAACATTACTCTGGTAACCAGCTTTGTGAGTCGTAGGAATAAGCTATTCACACTCATACAATTATCTGATATTTACGTGTAAAGTCTGTTGCTTGATTCACAATAAACTGTTCATCACAAACAATTCTTTGACATTTGGACTTTTTACAACTACAAACTACATCTTTTTACATTGTCTTTTAAATTGATGAAATGAATATCGATAAGTTGCCTGATGAATGCTTATTATATATTTTCAATCTTTTCAATACATTTGGGACTCTTCTCAATTGTGCTGCAGGTAAATATAGATTTCCTCTCAATTTCATTGTTTATTATACTTTGAAAACCCTAACAATTGTCTTCAATCTATCAACAGTCTGTGAGAGATGGAAATACTTGGTTCTCGAAAGATTACACAATGTTAAATACTTAACAGGTGAGTTAAAACTTTAATATGAACGAAAAATTTGTTATTAACCAATAAAGATGATAGTAATTAACTCCTTATTTCGATAAAGATTCATTGGAAAAGGATGCTTATCCTGCTAGTTATACCATGTTCTTTAAGGATGATGAATTAGAGCGATTGGAACAATTAAAATGGTTTCCTAGACTCAAGGTTGGTTAATATCATGATAAATATGATGGTAATAGAGTCAGCAACATAAAATTAAAAAACCCAAAACCCAATCTTCAATTTTGTCAAATTGAAAAGATCAACGTTGAGATGAAAAACTATCAAATTGAACCATTTCTTACAATTTGACTAGAAACTGGAATTGAATTATCAATTCGCTATTCGATTATAAATTCGTCAAATTTACGATTCGAGGAAATGAGGATAAGGATAAAGAATATTTCTTCTTGAACAGCTCGACAAAGGTATATCCCTATCCACAAATAGCAAATGAAATGAATACAAATCATCCTTACATTTGATCAACCTTTCATTTTCAGTACTAGTACGATTGATAAGAAGTAAAAACAATTTGAGGAAGCATTGATTAACAAGTTGAAAAGTAATATTGATCATCATGTAAATAATCAAAGCCAAATTACAATATTATGCAAATCACATTAAATGCAAATAATTAAGTTTATCTTTCTCTAGATATTAGATGTTGAAAGAACACTTGATAATGATTTCATCTCAAACGTAGAAGTCAAAGGACTTCAATTTAAATGTGACTATTTTATTGATTTGGAAGATGTTATTTGTCATAATTCATCGCTTGAAATGTTAGCGATAAAAGAAGTCTCTAATTTTTTCGCCAATGAGATCCAAGGACCAAAAATGAAACAATTATTCGTAACCAGTATTGTTTCTGAATTTGCCAGTTGTGCTAGATATTTTCCGAATTTGCAACGACTTCACATTGAAAGATACGATCGTAAGCTATTCATTTTCTTGGTTTATTTGACTATCATCTTACAATGTATTCATATCTTCTTGTTTATGAAACAGGTTCCCCTTTTGATGACGAATTTTATGTTGGACCTGTTCTTGAAAAACTTGAGATTTTAGAAATATGTTTTTATCTTGATCTATACGGGGAACTAGAGCATTATCATGGATTCAGCCTCGCAGATCACTGTCCACATTTGAAAAGTGCCTTTCATTATATTCAAACTGATCAAGATTTTCATGTCAACAGTGGAATCAAAAATCATTTCTTGGAAGATTTGGTTCTTCAATTTGTTAGTATTTTTGAAAATTTAAACTCAGATTCTACAACGTTTTTTGTTTTCCTTTTTAACATGACAGCATGAAAATCAAAACTGGTCAGTTTTAAGACGCATATTGAGCAAGTACCCAAATTTGAAGCATTTGGCGGTCAGAGGAGGCGAAGCAATATCTGATAGAAATATTCCCGAACTTTTAGAGCTACTTCCTCGTATTATCCTTATTGACATCAGATACTCGCGCAAAGTAACCGAAAAGTCAACTGAATATATTGATCAGTACTGTGGACGTCATAATCGTTCAATATCATTTTACTACCAAAAATGGCCTAAAATAACAAAGAAATGGCCTCAGCTATCAGCCAAACGTGTACGAATCGGTCGTGGATTTGATTTCATGAAATACTGTTTTCTCAGAAATCATAATCGTTTACCTATTCTACTCGATCCTGATCAATAAACAGAATTTTATTGAGAATATTTAGTTTTGATTATTGAAGTTTCAATAATCATTATTTCCGAAAGGTTTTGATTGAAATTCGACCTGTATAAATATTTCTGAACAATTTTAGCAGATTGAGGTATAACCTATCAATTTTTCACAAACTTTTGTAATCTTTTTCTGAAAGTATTCTCACTTATCATGACCATCGGATACCAATCAGATATTTATTGTATTAATGGAAGGAAAGCTTCTGTTTGTCCGAAAAAAGTAATTTTAATAACTAAATAACACATAACTTTAAATATCATCAAAGTTTAGGCTTTGAACAAAATGCGATGAAACGGTATTGATCAACCGAATTTGCAGTTGCACAAATGCAAATTATTTGACGCAACATTGTATGGACACAATAAAATTGAATAAAAAATCTTGATTCAATCAAGCTTCTTTGTTGCTTAGTAACCAAACATATGATTGAACTTTTCAAAAACTGACTAATTAACCGCTGTACAAATTGTTACCAACAAGTTAGGAAATCGCTATTTGTACTTTTTCATTGTAAAATTAGGCTCCGAGACTATTTTTACTCGAAGTGCTTTTCTTGTACCATCTCATGTTGAGCTCTCATTTAGAGTTTAATTAGAGCTATTTTAGTTTTTTTTTAATTAATTGGACATTATATGTGACACAGGTTTAAAAGTTAATCGTTATTTAACCATATTAATCTAATAAATGGTATAATTTAATCTGTGTGTTTAAAATTCAGTGTTAGTGTGAAAAACTGAAAGTTTGCTCAAACAGGAGGAAGTTGATCAAAGGAAAATACAAATATTAACTGAAAACTCTCTTCAATTTCTCATTTCTCATATAATTATTGTTATTAAATCAGTAATTCTAGATATAATTGTGATTATCACCAACGAAAGTACAAAACAAAACTACCGCCAGAAGCTGTTCATCCAATGAAATCAAGTATCATCTATCAAAGTATTGAATCCAAGGAGATAACTCCTGTGTAAAAATAGGCTTTACCAACAAGTTATGTTGATGTAATTTCTCATCATGATTGAATCATAAGCTTCAGTCAATAATTGATCAAACCTGAATAATGTGTCTTCGTTTTTAACTATTATTAACATTGTTTCAAATTTAATATGGATTAATAAAATGGATTTGACATTAAGTTAAGTAAATCAGTGGATAAAAACTATCCTAAATGGGATAGATGCCAACATTTGTTATCAACTTTGGAGTGATCATGTCCTGGAATACCTTGGTTTGTTGGCGTAATCATTTCCATTCACCTTTGGCCGTCAAGTAATCCATCAGCGTAGCTATACGCTGGCCTGTTTCTCGATTTCCTAACAGTTGCTATTGTAAAGGCTGCAGTTGGTCGACGTATATCCCAATTAAGATGGCCAATTGATTGTTGCTTCGTTGGATTATTCTATGCCTTATGCATTCATGCTTCTCGAGCAGTTTACATTACATGGTTATTTAATTATGGTTCATTTTGGTCACAACTAATTTGGATTTTGTCTATCGAAGTAGGGCTATCTAGAATTGTCATCGGAAGGCTTCATGTTTTTGATGTTTTGCTGGTTTCTTTCTTGCCTTGACAATTCTTTACAATTTAGCTTTGTAAAGTTGACTGAATGAAATTATTTCACATTTTCATGATGTTGTTCAGCCAATTTCTCGAATCATTTTGTAATTTTCTTAAGAAATCTGATTTCTATAAATTATTGTATTCCCTAAAAGATCTGAAGCTTGTATTTTGTTTGTTTCTAATTCAATACACTAACGGTCTCCATAACAACATTGTTATTGAAACTGATTCTTGTAATCTCCAATTTTTTGAGTGAAATTAAATTTTAAAAAGTCATTTTGATATTCTGCAATTAAAATAAATTCTCATAATTTTTTAAATGAAAAGCATTCTTATACTTTGTTTCATCCATGGATTCAAGTTCAGAAGAATCATCTGAAATAGTTTCTGGTCATCGACCAACCAAAAAATTGGATAATATCAGGTCAAACAAATCCCTTCGGTCATCTGATAAAAGTGATGATTTATTATCAATACCCGCAGCAACCCGACCCACTTCATCTACAAATCGTCGACCCAACAAGAAGGCTTCATTTGGTGATGATTATTTAAATGAACAAGAAGTTTCAACAATTGAACCTCTTCGAATAGACACTCATGCTACAATCAACGGTGATGGTGATTCACCAACAGCATCAAGATCAAGTACCGCAACCTTTGGAGGTGGAAGTCGAACCGGCACACCACTTTTAGATCAAACAATATCAGCTGCTTTTCGAACTCGAATAAGATCCAGGATAAAAACAGTGAAAGAGTCCGTCACCAAAACACCGTTACCAACAAGACAAATAGAAGGAGTTAGTGACTTAAGTAACTTGATTGAGGCTCGATTAAAAGGTCGAAAAGATTGGCAAACATCTTTGGCCACATTACTCGATCACGGATCTAAATCATCGGGTAATCTTACTTATCCTTCACCTGATCAAAGTTACGACTTTTTTGCTTCATCTTTTAAGTCATCATCTAAAACAACCAAAGACGGATCAATTGTCAATGAACCATCGACATCTTCAAACTATGATGATGGAGATGACGGAACAGTGATTAGTGATCAAAAATTGAAACATGATGACACTATAACCATAAACTCTGATGACTCTGCAAGTGGAAAATTGTTAGTTAAACAATTGTTTGCTTCAACTGAAGAATTGCATTTGTGTGAAAGGTCAGAAGTGGAAATAAGATCGACCAGTCTACGCCGAGAAAAAGAAGCTCAATTATTAACAATCACTTCTAACGATCCAATTCCAGATCATATTAGATTTGGTCGTGGTGAAGGTTACAATCCAAGAAATGATGGTCTCTACTGTCAACCAGCACCTAAAACATTATCTCAGCGGAATATAAATAAGCTTTACCAGAGGTTATATCGTGACTCTGGATTGGCTTGGTTCCAAGGACGATTCCGTACTTTATTTGATTTACTTTGGACATATTTTACAGTTTGGATTACATTTTTTGATACTTTGAAAATCGTCTCTTCTCCTGAACTGACCTCAAGCAGCACCGATTTATACACTCTTCAGCCCACCATGTCTAAACATAAATTCATTGAATCATTTAACAAAGAAAAGACTGTCAAGTATCGAATCGAATTCAATTTACATTCTATTCAGTTTACCAATCATCTGGCATTTGGCGATGAAAATATTCTAGCTGCGAAATTGCTGAAATTATATCGCAATTACAGGGAAACTTTGACTGAAGGAACAATAACATTATTGAACAGAAAGATTGAATCGCTTAAAATATCGCTTGCAAATGTTACAGACAAAGAGTCTGAAGATAATGGCCAACAACCGAATCAGCGGTTGGAGCGTTTAATCAACTATCGTCGACAACTGAGTGAGACATTCATTGCTCGGAGGAAAGCGTTAACTCAACTGAGATCTATTTTACTTGAACTTTTAAGCACATGGGAAGAGTTGGTTGATAAAAGGCGTAATCAAGAATTTTCATCAACAACAGTAAAGTTGACCTACAAGGAAGAGGCCAATCAATTGTCTGAAGAAGAAGAAAGGAAAATTTGGAACAATTTAGTTGAAGAGGATTTCAAAATTCAATGGTCAATGGTTAAAGAAACATATGCACGGGCATTAGCTGATTACCGAAGAGATTTAAGGTCTTGGAAAAGCTGGCAAAGGTCAGTTCGTAGGTCTCCTAAACATGAAGACGATGACATGATTGAAGAAGCCAGTAGTTCAAATCTTGATGCTTCCTTAAAGAATCCTACTTCAACCCCAGAAAAAGTCAAACCTGAGCCACCACCTAAATCAATTGATGAGAATGAATTGAAGCAACAAATTTCTGCGGAAACTTTACTGTTGGATGGTCGAGTTCCTGGTGAACCCAAGTTTACCGAATTAACGCTTTCTTTCGACACTCCTCTATCTTCTGGACCTGATTGTCCTGCTTATGAGCAAAAACGTCGTTCACTAATGAAAAATTTAAAGTATTTCGTCGAAGTTAAGCTTAATGGCTCAAATCGAACCAAGACAATTGAACAAGAAGTTGACTACAATTTCGTTGTTACTTGGGATCAAAGGTTCATTGTTGACCTAACAGAGGAACCTAAAGAGATGACTTACAGTGTATGGGAAAAGAAAGGACCCGCTAAGTTGACTCGATTAACCAGCGGCATCCTTCCTTGGCCTGATGCAGTTACATTGCCAAGAGAAGATACTTTAACATTGAATGAAGAACCTTTTCAAGTTTTATCTGGTGAATCGACAGTAATTTGTTCAGGAAATTTATTTTACAGCTCAGCCTGGTCAATTGATGATTCAGGAACCATTTTAGCTCCAGCTTCAGTCTCATTATCGCACACTAACATCAATATTGATTCTTTTTCGGCTGAGGAAATCAATAGGATTAGAGATAAAACTGCTTTAATGTTGGATCCCAATGATCCAGATAACATAAAACTATTGAAAGCTATCCGTAAATATGAGCAAATGTTTCAAAATGGCACATCTCAAAAGGATGGCGAGGTTGAATCATTTTCAAGCAGAGTATTGCTAAAAAGTATTCAATTCGTGGATGAGAAGGAAATCGAGAACAATCCTAGATTCAAATTGATCAAACTACGAGCCAGTAAACACGATAAATTCAATGGGATTCCTGTTCCTTTATTAGAAAGAGAAATACCTTTAACGATATTTTCAGATACAAATGGAACTAGAGATTCATCTGTTCGATCGGCTAAAGGGATTGAAGCCAAACGAGAAAAGGCTTTAGCAGTACTATTCAAAATTCGAAGCAAACTGATGAATCAATCCGAAGGCTGTATTGATAGACCAAGGACTTGGGATGATATTGTTTCTGAGCCAGATTCTCATGGAATGTAAGTAAATACTCTTTTCTTTGAGTTTATTGGTTTACGATCAACTAATTTTCACTTATTTTATCAGAGATCTTGGTTTTCATTTCTTCTTGCCTTCACATAATCGCCGTCCTTTACATCCAACACGAAAGGAACGGAAAAAGATATCTGGCCCATTATCAGGCAACTCGCAAGTTCAACTTATAATCACAATCATGCACGCTTTCAATGTTCCTGTTAGAATTGAAAATGGGGCCCAAACTTCAGAAGAGTCCGAGAATAGGCGTGATAAACTAAACTCTGAACTTGGAGGTAATAGCATTTGTTAGTGTAATTTGCATCAATTTTGATCTTAATTTAAACAATTGATTTGATATCTTATGCATATACAGAGTTAACTTATGAAAGCCGTGTAAGTCCATTTGTTGAGGTTGTTTTTCAACGTCAAATTGAAAGGACCAACACTGCATATGGCGCTCAACCTACTTGGAACGAAACTCTTTCCCTTGCTTTGAAGTAAGTTTGATGTTTGTTGCTAAAAAGACACAAATAACACATTTATGCACAACTTGACAGAGTTACTGCAAAACAAATGGTCAAAAACAGGTAAAAATAAACTTTTTTCAATTTTGGACGCTGTTCGTTTGTAGAGAAATGAAAACTGAGTCCGGTAGGGTTATTTAAAAGTTTCTCAAATGGACAGTTATCGATAAAATCGAGCCCAAAGTTGAAACTTCGACCTTATTTTGTACAATAATGGAAGCTCATTTTTTCATGAAATTTCTTTTGCTGATGTACATTTTGCTGGTGCACCAGAAGATGGACTTATTTTGTGAACTAAACCCTTATATTTTCGATAAAACAGATCAGTTCAATTTTCGATTAAACGTGTCGCATTCTGTGACCATAATACTTAGAGAGATGAAACTTATTTTTGGTCGATAAAAACTATTTGTACACCTCATGTATCAAATAACTCTTCCGATCTATCAACAGTTCTCGCGATATTGGCCATTAACCTAAAAAGTTCGAGACTAAATATTTCGAGAATGAAATCATTTACAATTACCATTCTTCGACCAAACATTAAAGCTTATTAAAAGCTTTTATTTACTCGAATAATGAGTCATTCAAAATGCTACAAAAAAAGTTATAGCCCTGTGTTACTTATGTGGTCAAATTTGAGTTTAGTTTATAAAGATAAATGATGTTTCTTATCAGTTATGAGGATATTCATTATTATATGAAACAGCTCAGATTTTCTTAGGTATTCAGCCATTCTATGTTATAGCCCATAGTACAATCTAATGTTTGGTCAAAGAATGGTAGTTGTAGGTGATTCCATTCTCGAAATATTGAGTCTCGAACTTTTTAGGTTAATGGCCAATATCGAGAGAACTGTTGATAGATCGGAAAAGTGAGTTGATACATGATGTGTACAAATAGTTTTTATGGACCAAAAATAAGTTTCATCTCTCTAAGTATTATGGTCACAGAATGCGACACGTTTAATTTAAAATTGAACTGATCTGTTTTACAGAAAAAAGAAAATTTTATTGCACGAATAAAGTTCATTTTCTGTTTTTTCATCAAAATGTTCATCAGCAAAAGGAATTTCATGAAAAAATCTGCTTCCATAATTGTACAAAATAAGGTCGAAGTTTAAACTTTGGGCTCGATTTTATCGATAACTGTCCATTTGAGAAACTTTTAAATAGCACTAACGGGCTCAGTTTTTAATTCTCTACAAACTAAACTTCATTAAAATTTAGACTTTGTTATTTTTACCCGTTTTTGACCATTTGTTTTGCAGAAACTTGTGTATTCTTGTCAATTTGTGTATAAACTTGATAATTGTGTTATTTGTGTCTTTTTAGCAACAACCAGGTTAGCTCTTATTAACCATAATAGCATCTGAGTTTAAAAATTCATTTAAAACCGCTTTTTATCATCAGGGCACCCAATGATGATTTCAGTCCGTCTAATTTGATCACAATCAATGACTGGGTTTATCTCAATCTATTTGATGAAATTTCAATCAATTCTAATGACACATCAGGAGCAATTATATCGCAAAGGTTGGAAAGACGATGGTTGGGATCATTGAAGATACCATTTTCAACGTTATATTTCAACTCCAAGATAGAGGGAACATTCAAACTAAATACTCCGCCAGTCCTCTTAGGCTATGAATACGATTCTCGTTTCTTTGAACTTAATCAACACCTTTCCAGTTCAGATGTTTCTACCACACCAAACACCTATTTAACCCTATTCTTAACAATTGATCCAACCTTACAGCTTCCTGAACCATTAACTCTCAAAGTAAATCATATTTTTCGAAAAAACTGAATTTCTAATCCAAAACGAGTGCTAATGTTAAGCTTGTCTAATTGTTGTATTTTTTGTCTCTTGTTAGTGTGACTCGAAAGAATCTGAAAAAATCTTGATCCATGGTAGGAAATGGGAATCTTTGGGTCGAACTGAATTCCCCGAAAGAGCAATTCGAGCCTTTGCCATTGACTTGGAAGCTCAATTTGTTTTAATTACACGATACATAAGACCAATCAAACCACCAGAAAGCCTATTAACCAACATATCATTAGCAGACGAAGCAATGCACAGATTAGCTCGTTTTGTCTCACTGATTCCGTCCATTCCAGATAACTTTGCTGTCCCTGGAACTGAAGATATTTGGATTCCTTGTGATCAATTCCTTGACATGTTGATTGGTGATGAAGAGGAACATGCGATTCTTTTGTGTAACTTTTTCCTTTACTTGGGCAAAAGAGCTGGAGTCATCCTTGGATTTGGTATTCCTGAAGGTTTAACTGCTTATGTTATCGTATGGGAGTACACTGGTCAAGAACCTTCGGTTTGGAACCCGATTTCGGGTGAAAAGTATAACATTAGAGACAGTTATATTCCGCTTAATGCAGTCGGAACCATATTCACCAGTGAAAATGTAATTTTACTTTAAATTTTGGTCCAACCAAGAAATGAAAGCAATCAATTTTATCATTTTCAGGTTTATGCTAACATTCAAAAGCAGGATCATCCAAACAGGTTGAATTATGATGTGACTAAAGCCAGTTGTTGGAAACCCTTATTCAATCGTAAATTTCCTAATCCAGGACTTACAAGTATTCAGGTGAGTAAAGACTTGTGTTTCAGGGCAACTATTTCCCTTCTCAAAAAGATCAACTGCTAATTGTTTATCATTTTTCAGCCTGAAATGATTGATTATGAGCCAATTGATGAAGAATACATTAAACAGTTGCAAAATAACCTGGAAAAAAATCTAAGAGAAAGTCTAATGAGATGGCGAAAGAATTCACGAACATTTTTCAATAGAACAGCGATTCAACAGATTCGTAAAATACTTCCAAGGTAAATAATTTAATGCTGCTTTAATTGAAGCTGCCTTGATTAATTTGATTCGACATTGACTTTACTCTTCCGAATAGACTGGAAAAGAAACTTGGTCGGCTTCAACAAAATGATCTGATCACAGAGTTGCAAGATATACTAACTGTTCACAAGGTAATTGCTCATAATGAGTTTGAATGATTAATTAATTTTTCATTTTATCAATAATTCATGTTATAGATGATTGGATTTCCATTGAATATGCCTTATACAAGTGAAAAAGCCATTACTGAAGCTGTCTATGCAACAGGATTACATTTGATTGAAGATCGTAAAGTTGATTTTGCTTTGGCCGTTTATTTACATCCATATCCATGTAACCTCATGTCTGTTTGGGTTTACATTGCTGCTCTATTAAAAGACAAATGAAATGCTTTTATTCATACAACAATGGATGCCGCGTTTTCATTAAATATTTTTCGACTTTTGTTTAACATTTCAGAAGTAATTTTCATTTTGTCCTGCATATCATATAATTTTGACCAAAAGATTTCTTGTTATTACTGTAACAGCCAACGTTTCTGCGAAATCAACATAAAGTGAATAATATTTTGTTTCAAGTGAACATAATCTCCATTCATTTACCTGAAAACCCAAAATTAACCAGAATTTATTTGTTGCATTTCAACTGTTTAACCAGAAATTTTATTGCGTATGAATGGTTTAAATTATTTTAGTTACAAGTAAATGATCAAATTTCCATTAAATATGGAATGATAGTGGATATAATCTTCATTCTATTCTTAAGAAATTCACAAATAACAAACTTATCTTTCTACCCTGATTTCATTATTCATTGTTTGGAAAGCATTATTCTTGTTGGGTAATTCATAGTAAATACATGTATAAGATTTTTTATTTCGATATAAAAATGATATTACTTGATAAACTGATGAAAAAAAGTATAAAAGCTGATGATATAAAACACATACGCATCAGTTAATCAACAAGTTTCATTAAAAGACATTAAATTTTTCCTTTTATGCAAAAACCTTGAAAATGATCTTCACTCTCTTCGTTGTCTTTGCTGTTGCTTCTTCAGCTCTTGGTGAATGTCCAGTTCCTCCAACTGTTCCTGGTGCTGATATTGGCAAAGTAAGTTCATAATGATATAATGTGTTTAGCTAGTTTTGACTTAATCCATTAATTAGGCGCTTGATTGAACTAGATTGCCGGCCGATGGTATGAAATTTCCGGATCGCAGCTGGGAGGCTCCCAAGAAAGAGTTACATGTCTTACACAGGATTTCACTCCTCGAGAGGATGGAGACTTCAATTTTACAATGCTTGGAACTCAACATGAGTAAGTAAGCTGAATTGAGATGATTTCAATTGTTTTTAATGCCATTATTCACCCATCTTCTAGTGGTTCAATGAATATTGAACAATTGTTGGCCATACGTACTGGTAGTCAAAATTCAATCGACCTCAATGATATGGCCAAAAGTAAGTAATTTTTGCCTGCTTTATAAGATACATTATGCTTGACAATTCAACAATTGATCAATATACATATTATTTTTCATTAAGATTAATAGCTATCATAATTTTTCATTGATTTCTAGGGCTTCCATATCAAGTTACTCTCTATGTAGCCGATACTGATTACGAGAACTATTTAGCTACTTACAGTTGTATTCACATCCCTGGTTATTCAAACATAAGTAAGTATCACTAGAGCTGGTTAACTAGATGTCTTTTTATTTAAATTGACTTTTATTAATACTAATAATTATTCAACTTATTATCTCAGTATACGGGTGGGTTTTATCAAGGACTAACACCATGAGTGATGAAAAATATGCTGAACTGAACGATTTGTTGGTTAATAAAGTTGGCGTTCCTAGCGATGTATTTGGACCAATAATCCAAAAAGATTGTAAATACTGGTCCCTTTCCCCTCAATAATATTCAAATTCGAATAAAATTTAATTTTCATTGCACTGATTGTTACCGAAAAAACCTAATTTACATAAATAAATATTTCATTGCATGAAATACAATATTCTATAGAACTTACTAACCTGTGTCTAAAAATTTCTAGACAATTCAGATAAATGCGATTTTCTCGGAAACTAGTTTAAATATAATTTCAAAATTTTCAGGAATTGCTTAGGGCACTATGAGCTATCATGTATATAAAGGAAAAAAATTTCGGACAATGAACACTGTCTCTATTCATGATGAGTTTGAGAGGGTTGAAAAGTGCATGTTTAAACATTTTTTCTATACATAGTTCAGAGTGTAAAAGAGCAGAAATTGTTCGAAAATTTTGTGATTGTGGTGTTCCCCGCTCAATAGCTAATAAATATTATAATGAATTATCAAATGATTCATTTTCTGGCCTGATCTTGCTTCATCACATTACTCACTCCGAACAATTGCAGCTTTTGATGAACTTTCGATTCCTTTTGTTCCTAAGTCATCTAATCCCCCTGCAGTACCTGAACTTCGCCCAATTGAAGTATTTTGGAGTGGTATACCTTCATTTCGCCACTAAAGACGATTTCAAGATGATCTTCTTAAGGCTAGAGAGGGGTTTAACTCATTTTCAGAGCCTTATTTTGCTCAATTATTTTTACATATTGTTAGTTTCAATTTCACAATTTAATTTAAGATGGAAATCATTAATAGTATGGGAAGCTACAGAAAAATCAATTCACTGTGAATTTTATATAATTTTAACAAAAAAATGAATTGAACTCATATTAAGGTGTAAGGAGTATATACGGCAAGCTATTGGAAATTCATTAGATTTACTTGATCATCTTTGTACTAATTTAAATGTGAATAAATTTCAAACAAAATTTTGCCCCTTTTCGTAAGTTAAGTGAGTTTAAAGCGATTAAAAAGATCAAGCTTAGAAGCTTTAGTGGCGAAATGGAGGTGAACCTTTTGGAGTCACCTTAAATCTAAAGTTTATGCTGATGGATTTTGTGCTGAAAACACCAAAGAATTGATTAAAAGAATAAAAACTATGGTGAAAAAATTCCCAGAAACCTATTTCAAAGACCTCATGAAAAATCTTAAACTGAAAGTAGATTTAGCCTCCGAGCAAGGATTAAGTTATATCCGTGAAAAGCTCTAATCTTTAGCTTCAAATTGACCCTAAATTTACTTTGAAATTTCAAATATTTAATTAAATAAATCAAATTATTCAACTTGTCCAGAAATTTTTAGACACAGGTTACGTACTTGTATGAATCGCCGATCAAGAATAACACTCTTCAAACTATAAATAATCAATTCAAGATAAGCTTGTTTTTGTGAATTTCATTAGAATTGAATGAAGATTGTCATGTGCTGATTATATTGGTTTCATATTGATTGTTATATCGATGACGAGAAACGATTTGGTCACAATTTGAAAGTTTATTTAAAATCCTTTATTAAAAATCCAATTGAAAAGACCCAAATTCACAATTTCGTAGCTTTCTTTTCAATTCAATTCAAATGTCAAATTTCTGTTGACGATCCAACTGGTTATTAAGTTGGCTGCTAAAGGTGTTGAGCACCACAACAATATTGCCGAATTTTTCATTACAAGAAACTGATTACCATTAAAGTAGCTAAAAGTCAAGTTGTCGCTGGAGTTAATTATGAAGTTAAATTCTTGATTGGTGAGACTGATTGTACTAAATCAGTTGCCTATGCTGGTTCATGTGAAGTATCTCCTGATGTAAGTTTTCATTTTGAATTTATGTATACAAGATTAACTATTTAAAAATTATAAATTCATCCGATTCCTTGTGTCTTCAATTTTACACAGGCAATCCCTGAATTGCGTACTTACAATAATTTCGGGTTAGACCCTGTCTTGAATCTGAACAAATCACCCAAGCCTCTTGTGCTCCTGCTAAATAACTTCACAGACAAATGCCCTCAACATTTTCTTCTGTTCAATAATATAAATTTGGAAGGAATCAACGTTGAGCCAATCGATACTAAGTTTTTCTCAAGCCATTAATTGTGTTTCTTACTCCTATTGTCAAAAAATTGCAAATAAAACAAATAAATGATTCTGTTATTGAAATGCTCTTCAGTTCAATTTATTTCAAAAAATCGGTCAACGATTTGACACTTTTACGGTGTGCTAGTCATTCAATCCCATTGATAGCATATTAAAATTTGAAATCACTATACAAAGCTGAAAAATACGCAATATCTAAGCGTAGAATATTATCATAAGCTATAAAAGTGATAGAGATTCACCAATTCAATCAATTTATCATCAAACAGTACCAGACTAGAATGAATTTTTCATTCTTAACCATTTTCTAAATATTCTTCGCCCATCCAGCTTCAACATCTTTGGCTGAGTTGTCAAGTTCCAAGTCAATTTCTGTGCACAATATCCAAGCAGTCCTGGTTGCTAGGTCAAATGCACTCAAAGAGTAAGAATCATAAGTTCATACTAAAAATATTGTCATGATGAATGATGATATCGTCAATAATCTTGAAAATCTTTACCCTAGTAACAAAATTAGAAATTTTTTTAGTTGTTAGCTTAAAGAATGAGTTTTTTCATTTCAAAATGAATATCATTAATTTGACAAAATCTAAAGATTTCAACATTTTGGATTTCTTATTCTGAAAATGGTTTTTATTAACAGTTTTTTTATGTCGATTGATTGTCAGCTACAGGATCGGCTTTTTCCACCACTTTTTTCACCGTGGTGTCTATACATCCCTTATTAATCGACATCATATCCCAAAAGGGGCCAAAACTTTGCTTTTTGAGTTAAGAGTTTCGACTTGATGAACTTTCAGGGACATAATAACTGGAACTGTTTACTTTAAAAAGTTTCTCTGATCATAAGTTTTTGATAAAATCGCTTTCAAAGCTCAAACTTAACTTTTAGATGTGGAACCAGATTTTTTTATTTTTTCTCATTGACAATTGTCAATGAACACTATTTACTCAAAAAAGAGTCGAAAAACGTTCCGTAGTGGACAATTTACTCTTATTTGAGTAAACACTACTTTTTGAGTAAAATTCGATTCAATTTATATTAAGTTTTTTCCTGTGATTCTAAAGAATAATATAAGACTCAAGTCGTATGAAAAATTTAAGATTCCACATTTGAGATTCTTAAGGTTAAGAATCATCAAAGATGTAGTGACGTCATCAACATTAAATTTACCTGAGTTTATAGGGTTTTGAACCCAGGACCTACATGACACTGCACTGTCCTCTAAACCACTCGGCTACAAAGAGAGAACTAAGATTAATGTAGCTATAAATAAAGTCTACAATAGTTAAAGTTCTGAATTAAATTGTAAGTGGTTAAGTCTTGATGAATCTCCAGTGTTTGATTCTGCTGCGAGTCTCTATGATTCTAGCCTTTCTATTCAGATAAACTTTCCACATGATTAAGTGCTTAAATCTCGAATTTCTGATTCTTGAATAAAAGATTCTTATTTAAAATACGGAGATTCTCTACTTAAATTCGCTTTATCAAAGGTCTTGTTTTTTTATTTTTGTAACATCTTTTTGTTTTCTCAAATTTTCATTTCAAGATTTGATTTTTGCCAGTCTGAATCATAATTTATGATTTGTAAGTAGTTTTTTAACCAAAATTTACTAAAAATTTGTATGATTCACAATTATGTGAATTATTTGTTTTAAATGATAAAAAAGAAGTAAAAAAAGATTCCACGAAAATTTCCGAAAATTTTTCAGTAAATATTAATTAAACGGTTACTCAAAAAAAATTTTATGGTCATTGGGAATGGTTTTTCACCAAAAATTTGAGTCTTTAAATGTGGATTGAATCTACATTCAGTGAAAATAAATTTACGATCATTCATGACTGGGGTTCAGTTTGTGAATAATAAATGCAAGGTAAAAACAGATTTCAATAAATTTGTTATTTGTGCATTTCATAAGAAATCAATCAAGATTTTATTCACTGACATGCATATTTATTGAGAAAATTTGATCATTGAATTAGAAATTATTTCTTTTAAAGCATTACAATCAACATAAAATTCTTGATTAAACAGTTATATTGTGTAATTATTTCTCTAGAATTTCCATTGAATAGACTGAATCATAATTTTTGGCACTTGAGATAAATTTCAAACGAATATCATACAAGAGTAAAAATATAGAGCATCAGGTGATAAGAATAAAACAAAGCAAAGGAGGATGTCAAAAATGGCCTACTAATTAAATTTTTTCGAACATATTTTTTCCGGTGTAAATTTGTGTGCTTATTACGAATATTCATTCTAAATTTTCATTGCACGCATAGTTTTTGAGATATAGGCCAAAAATGCTAAAATCCAAAATAAGCGCTGAAGCAAGCTGATTTTGTCTGTGCATATATATTTAATCACGAGTAAGTCGATAGTCTACAAAAAAAGTTCGAAAAAATAGCCAAAGCTAGATTTTTCGTAAAAATTGTATTTTTCATATCCGTTCCAATAGTAAATCAACTAATAGTTTCTGAAGCAAGCTGATTTTTTCTGTGCACATGTATTTTAGCATAAATAAGCAGACGATGTTTGAATAATGTATCATCGCCAATATATCAAGAGCACAAGCTATTGAAAATAATACGTACCTTTCCACAGCTCTTTTCAATGTACAGCCTGATAATCTTGTGGTGATAGCAGATGGAACATACTTTTACCATCAGAAGAGTTTAAATTCAGATCTAACACGTAGGGATTGGTCACAACAGAAGAACAGAAACTTAGTCAAATCCATGATTATGTGTTGTGCCAACGGTTAAATACTTGACATATATTGCACTGCTGCAGCTTCAGATAATGATGCGACAATTTTAAGCATATCATGAGCACCAACAGCGAAGCTCAAAATTTCTTTCAACCTGGCGATTTCTTTATACTTGATCGTGGCTTTAGAGATTGTATCTCTTTCCTCAGAAGTAAAGACTTCAATGCCTATATGCCAGCATACAAGCCAAGCCGAGCATCACAACTTTCCACAGATGGTGCGAATAAAACCAGAAAAGTAACTAAAGTTCGTTACGTTATTGAATGCATGAATGGACTAATGAAAGGTATAAAAGTTAAAAGATGGAACAATTTTTGCACAGATATAATAATGAATACTTTACTTCCCACTTTTAAAACTTATATATCATAGGTCAGTTCAGAATGATTCGAGAAGTCTTGCCAAACAAGAGCTTGCATAAACTTGACGCAATTTTAAGAGTTTGTTGCGCTCTTGTCAACGCATTTCATCAAAGAATTGAGTCGGACGTTGGATACCAGACTCAAATAGCTGAAACAATACTTTCGAGAGAAGGTAAAGAAAATTTGTTTGCCAAAATGGTTGAGGAGAAAGGAATGCACCGACTTCGAACTGATTTTGAATTGAAAAATATTGATGAGGTGCATACTTGGTTTTCGTCAGAGATAACAATGGACGATCTTTATTTTCTTGCCGCTGGGACATACCAATTGAAGTATTGTGCTAGTTATTACCATGACATGAGGCGCGTGAATATGGACGGAATACTTTTCGAACTATATAACCACCGAAATATTGAGAATGATATTTATGCACAGTACGGTATCGATTGTGATGGACCTTTGCTTCTGCGAACCAAACTACGATCTCGTCATAAGCGTGGTACAGAGTATTTCATTTATATACTCATCGATTCAAATGAAACTGGAATAGAGAGAATCAAAGAGTATTATTGCACTGCATGTCTGGGGCTCGAACATCAGGTTGTTGTGCTCATGTACTTACTGTTATATGGTATGGCTCCATAGGATCGCTGTCCAACCCACCAATACCTGCTGCACATCTTGAAAGCTTTGCAATGAGAATCTCCGAAATCCAGGAAGAAATTGATATTTAAACTATTGATAATGTCTTTGTCCGTTTGAAATTTTATGAATTAATGTTACCTAAAGATGAAAAGAATTTATATTTAAAATTAAATCAATTGCAAAATCAAACAAGAGTACAAGAATTCTATCGCGCAACTAAATAACATAAATAATAGTGCAAAGCATAGAACATTGAGCTTTCAAGACATATCATTGAATACATATGCATCAGCTTGCTTCAGAACCTATTAGTTGATTTACTATCGGAAAGTATATGAAAAATACAGTTTATCGCAGAAAAATCCAGGTTTGGCTATTTTTAGCAACAGGATTCAAACATCGTCTGCTTATTCATGCTAAAATACATGTGCACAGAAAAAATCAGATTGCTTCAGAACCTATTAGTTGAGTTGCTATCGGAACGTATATGGAAAATACAGTTTTTTTGAAAAAAGTCTAGTTTTGGCTATTTTTTCGGACTTTTTCTATTGATTATCGAATTGGTCATGACAAAATATGTATGCCTAGAAAAAATTAGCTTGCTTCAGAACCGATTAGTTGAGTTGCTATTGGAACGTATATGGAAAATACAGTTTTTTTGATAAAAGTCTAGTTTTGGCTATTTTTCCGGACTTTTTCTATTGACTATCGAATTGCTCATGAAAAAGTATGTATGCCTAGAAAAAATTAGCTTGCTTCAGCGCTTATTTTAGGTTTTAGCATTTTTAGCCTATATCTTAAAAACTATGCGTGCAATAAAAATTTGAATTGAATATTTGGAATCAGCACACAAAGTTACATCGGAAAAATTATGTTTGAAAAAAATTCAATAGTAGGCCATTTTGCCTATTCTTTTTGACATCCTCCTTTATATTTATATCAATGAATTGTTTCAATGCAAATTGGTAAAC
This sequence comes from Tetranychus urticae, assembly GCF_039701765.1. Classification (NCBI taxonomy): domain Eukaryota; kingdom Metazoa; phylum Arthropoda; class Arachnida; order Trombidiformes; family Tetranychidae; genus Tetranychus; species Tetranychus urticae. The sequence goes on along the minus strand of NC_142958.1, from coordinate 12,059,569 downwards.
AAGATAAAATATTACTGAGAATCAATGATAATCAATGATGATTGGATTCAACAATTGAGTGATGATTGATTTTCGGAGAATCGACAGATAATTTCATGAAAAAAGCAAATCAAATTAAGATTATCAATTTACATGGAAATAGATCAGTTTGTGAAATGAAATGGATGCAATAATAATCGTATAAAAGGTCTGAACTGCAAAGCAAATTATTCAATTTAACTTTTCTAATAGCTATTGTGATCATCTTGTCATAGAAATACTTCGATATTATTTAATAAAACATCAAAATGAAATTTCCAATTGCTTTGATTTCCCTTCTCTGTGTTTCAGCAATCAATTCAGCTCCAGTTTCTGAAAGTAAGTATAACAATATGATCCATGAAATGAATTGTTAATAAACGATATTAAAACCTTTCTTTTACTGTAGAGGTTTGTCCTAAATTTGACCACGACCTTGTCTTTGCAGTTGTCAAAAATATAGTCAGTTTTATCCCAAGTAAGTTTTAGTGTATTTTTTACTATTATATTTTTACGATTTGCTTATCATAAATGATTATCATTATTTAGACTGGCGATTTGATGGTACCTTCCGAGAAAATCTATTGAATGTTGCAGATAAATTCATCGATTCTAAACCTGCTGTTTGTAAGTGGTTAAAATTAAAATCATAAAGAAAATTTTAACAGATTAAATTTTGACTCTATTCAGATTGGGATGAGAAACTGGATGCAAAAACTAATCTGGTCATTTTGACTGATCTTATTCTTAAAAGCAATCCAATAGTAGGTAATGTAACTTCAATTGTTTAATAGACTTCTTATACCAGCAAATATAACATCGCTGATATATTGTTTGATCAACAGAAATCGAATTAGAAAAATCTCTCGAATCTAATGTTGGAACATTGGTTCAATTCATAAATGATTATTCCCTATGTAAGTCAATGTTTCTTTAAACAACTAAACTTATTGAACCGTCAAATGTCAACCTGTGTACATTTAAATAACTGGAAGATGTTTCAACTTATTAGCTACTAACTATTAACTTTATCACAAACGATTACAGTGACACTCGACAAAACTCAAGTTTTGAATTGGATTGTTCGAACTGCAAATGAGTATGAATTTGAAGGTATAACTTGGTCACTACTTTGATTAAAATGTTCATTAACTAATATTTTAAACTTTATTCGTGTTATTCAAAAAGGAATTGATGCTAAAAAATCGCTCCATGAAAATGTCGTAATTTTTGTTGAAACTGGTCTCAAGAATATCAAAGGTTAGTATTATTCCATTATAACATTTGCTCAATGACAACATAAATTTTCGTAATAATATTAAATCAACATTTATTTCTATTCAGTTGAGGATATCCATTCATTTAAAGATTGGGTCAATGCTGTTATTGTTCACGAAACTGAAGACTTTTTATCTTTTGGTCCTGAAGGTACCATTCAAAATATTGTCGCTGGTTTCCTTGATTTAATGTATATTTCTTGTGTAACTAAACATTAATACATTTGATGATTAACTTGAGTATAAAATTGAACCATTTAACAAAACATTGTTAATTTCAATAGGTACATCTTTAGAATGTCTTTATATTCCTGAAAAATATTAATAAACTATTATATCTTGCAAATTTAAATATTATGATGTCTACTTGAATTATTGAAGAGGGATGAACAGGTTCAAAAGTTGATTAAATTGTTTTTGATTATTTCGAAAAGGTTCAAAGTGAGCAGAAAAGCAGCATTACCATGAGCTTTATTGTAGCAATTTTTTAGGTTTTAGGTATTAGGTTGGCTAACGCAGAACGGGAATCGAGTTTTGTTCAACTGAATTCGACCTAATTGTCATATGGAGATGAATATTGGTATTTAGTTTCTCTCATCATTCAGCCATTTTTTACAATTAACAGAAATTGATTATCTTAATTAATTTCTGAGATATTTAAATTTAACAGTAACATCTTTAATCAAAAATTGTATAATTTCAGTTAAGTTCGAAAAAATTGGCTGGCTTTAACTGAAAATCGAAGTGATCTCTTTTTGATCTGAACAGAGAATTTTTGATTAAGAATAACTGCATTTCCTGGATAATCAGCAAAAGTCACCCAGGAAAAGAAGTTTCATGCAAAAAACTGGTTTTATTATTGAAATAAAGGCAATTGAAGCTTCAACTTTGACCTCAATTTTATCGAAAACTGGCGACTCAAACAAATTTTCAATAGCATTGATAGACTCAGTTTTTATACCCCTAAAAAATCACAAAGTCCCAACTCTTAGCGGTGAAATCCAAGTTTTTGGACATAGTCATTAAAAGAAAATTCTGACATATTGAAATTAGACTTAATTATCCATGTATTTACATGTATTTACATAAATTTACTGTAGAAAAGATCACAGCATTGACACACTATAAAACCCAAGCACATTCCTAAATGCTTGCGGATAATTTTTGTATTGAATCTTTCAAAGGATTTTTCATAGCAAGATATTGGGATAATTTGTTTTAAGTATTTCGGCCCATCAACTTTTACACATAAAAAGATGCAAAAATACAAAAGGTATTGCAAAATATATATACGACACGATACGATATATCGACTATACGATGAAATATCTATTTATTTATATTAATACAGTAGTGGTTAGAGTTAAGTTAACAAAACAGGGCCAGACTTAAGTTAATTTTCAGGTGTCGCCATCTCGGTAATAATTAGTTTTCAGAGAAAATTGACAATAGAGAAATGGACAAAAATAAATTCGATCTTAAAGGTACTTTAATTTATTGTTAGATGGCGACTATGAAAAAAATCTCCCCATTTGTTAACTTAACCCTAACCACTACTGTATAACTTTTGTTGCTCAAGGTTATAAACCCTTACAGTTTAAATTCAATTTTATTTGAAAATCATTACTGGGAGGCCGGCCAGTATTTACAGTATTCTTGAGATATGGATTGAATTTTATCATCAGTAAGTCCAAGTTTAATCAACAAATCAGTCAGTTCAGCAAGTTTGTCATCTTTCATGCTGTTAAACCTGGATAGAATGAAACCTAATTCTGTAATAATGATGAAAGTATATAATTAATATCAATCAATTTACATGAAGAAAATCTAGTTGATCAGATCGAAAGATACTTACGAATTTGTGAGTAACCAGGAAGGAAAACACAACTGTACATAGCTAAATAGTTATCGTAATCAGTATCGGCTATATAGAAGGTAATTGGGTATCGAGTCTCTGGAAATAATTGATAGTAAATAGGAATTAATAATTCAATATGATAGAAATTTAGCAATTGTTAAATTGTCTGAATTTCGACACACGAGGTAATAAAAAGTTAAAATTACTTACCGGTTGACATATCAGAGATATTGAATGAATTTTCATTATCAGTACGTATGGCTAACAAATGTCGACTATGCTTTGAGCCACTAGACGATGAATGAATAATCGCATTAAAAGACAATTTAAATCAATCGATTTGCTTACTTACTCAGATTTGGATCCAAGAGTTGTATAATTGAAGTTTCCATCCTCTCGAGGAGTGAAATCCATTGTAACACATGTAAGATCAAGAGTTGATCCAGAAATTTCATACCATCGACCGGCAATCTAAGACAAAAGAACATCAAATTAATGTCAAACGTATTGGCTGCACATTTTAAAAAGCATTTCATTATAAACCTACTTTGCCAATATCAGCACCAGAAACAGGTGTAGGAACTGGACATTGACCAAAAGCTGAAGAAGCAACAGCAAAGACAACGAAGAGAGTGGCAATCATTTTCATAGTTTTTGCACAAATCAAGAAATTAAATGTTTGCAATGAAAATTGTTGATTAACTGATGCGTATGTGTTCAATATCATAACCTTTTATGTTTCATTTCATCTATTTATCTAATAATAATCATCTAAATATCGTAATACGAAATCTTAGATAAAATAGAAATTCTTATCTAAAGGTGGATCTCCAGAATTTATCCTTTTTTATCTTTTTGAGGTAAGGACTCAATAGTCAGCATCAAGATCTATCAGAAAATTAAGTATGCAGCTTATTCGAAGAACTGACAAGCGTCCAGTGGCCTCCGAAGTCACAACCTTTAGTCTCGATTATCTCAGGCTCAAGAGATTTCAGACAAAAAAGGATAATATTTTTGAATTCAGCACATACAATTTAATTTGTGGAAAAAGTTGATTACTTAAATGGAAAAGATGAAAAGACAAAAGTTATGGAGACCCTCCTCACTATGAATTGCTGATCAAGAATAAAACTTTTCAAAAAATGAATAATGAATAGTTAACAAGGTAAAAATATATTATACGTAAGATTAAAGTTCGCGTTTGTTATTTGTGCATTTTATGAGAAGAGAATCAAGATTATGCTTACTATCATGCCATATTTAACGAGAAATTTCATTATTACTTGGCAAAAATTTCCTTTAAACTAGACTAGATTTACTGCAAACAGTGTAGTCTGAGCTTTTGATATGCAATTTCAAATATTTTTAATTTGATGTGTTGATGTTATCGAAAGACGTTCTTATTTAATATAATTCTTGTTCTTATGTTCTTAATTCTGGTTATTATAAGTTAAGGTTTTTTTTATGCATTTCATGTCGAATATGTTCACTAACATGCCATATTTAACGAGAAATTTCATTATTACTTGGAAAAGATTTCATTTAAATAATTAATATTAACAAAACAATTCTGGTTAATTTTGTGTTTTTAGGCAAGAGAATGGAGATTTGTTCATTTGATACAAAATATCATTTACTGATCACGTTGGTTTCGCAGAAATATAATAATATTGATTGTTACGCTAATAGTAAGAAACAATTTGGTTGCCATTTAAAATCGTGTTTTACCTAAAATTGCATTACTTATTGATGCTTTAAATGAAGTTATTTCCTAGTAAATGATGAAATTTCTCGTTAAATATGGCATGATGGAGAATGAAATCTTGATTCTCTTCGTATTAAATGCACAAATATTAACAAACTTATCTTTTACTTTGATTTCATTATTCATTGTTTTAAAAGTGTTATTCATAATTATATAAGATTCTGTGTTTTGATATTAATATGATCATTATTTGATAAACTCATGAATTAACGTATAAAAAGTGAAGACATCAAACAAATCAGCATCAACAAGTTTCATAAAAAAACATTTATTTTCTGATTTTACTAAAAAACTATGAAAATGATCGCCACTCTCTTCGTTGTCTTTGCTTTTGCTTCTCAGGCTTTTGGTCAATGTACAGTTCCTCCAAGTTTTAGCTGTCCCAATATTACCAAAGTATGTTTATAATATTATGGTTTAAAGTGTTAGTCAATAAGCTTGACTTTAACCTTTAACTTGATGTTCGTTTGTCTTAGATTGCCGGTCGATGGTATGAAATAGCTGGACCAATTCATGATCTTGCGTGTGTTACAATGGATTTCACTCCTCGAGAAGATGGAAACTTCAATTATACAATTATTGGAGCTAAATCTGAGTAAGTTATATGAATCAACTGATTTAAATAGCTTTTAATGCGATTATCCATTTATCGTCTAGTGGGTCAAAGTTTAGTCAACATTTGTTAGCTACTCGTACTGGTCTGGAAAATTCATTCAATGTCTCTGATATGTCAACCAGTAAGTAATTTTGACTTCTTATTACTTTATCACTTCTTTTCGAAAGTTAAACAATTGATCAATCTAACAATGTAACATCTTGTAAGAACAATTTTTGTTAGTATAATGTTGATGATTTTCATCAAAATTAATATATTATTTTGATATAAATCTTTCCGTTCCTAGATACCACTTCCCAAATTACCTACTATATAGCCAATACTGATTACGATAACTTTCTGGTTCTTTATGCTTGTGTTTACCTTCCTGGTTACTCAAATTTTCGTGAGTATCTCTCGAGTTTCTAGATGTTTCTTCATGTAAATTGATTGATACTAATAATATACTTTCATCATTATCACAGTATCCGGATCCATTTTTTCCAGGACTAACACTATGAGCGATGGCGATGTTTACAAGCTGAAAAATTTGTTGGTTGATACTTATGGAGTTCCTAGCGACAGTTTAGTAGCCATAACCCAAAAAGGCTGTAAATATTGGCCAGTTTTCTAGTGTTGATATTTAAACTTGATTTAAATTGAATTTCCACTGCAAACCAGTTGTAACTTTAAACTACACAATTTATATAAATAAATATTAGATAAATAATAGATATTTCATCGTACATTAATAAAAAAGATAATCAGGTTTAATGATGAAAATCACAATGAAACACAATAAACTTTTGTTAACTTAATCGACTATTAGTGTAGTACTCGAGATATTAAATCAAACAGATTTTTTCATTTTTTGTATTTATTCGCTCAACTGAAGGGACAATAATGCTATTTATCCCGAAAATGTCTGGTTCCATCCTAAGTCGATCCGAGTTATGATAGTGTTGTGATGCGCTTCATCAACCAATTTACTGAATTGCTTACAGAATTTATCGATAAATTTGGTGGAAATCCTGATCAAGTGACAATTTTCGGAGAATCTGCAGGTGCCATGTCAGTTTCAGCACATATTTAATCGAGAAAGACAGAAATTTTTAAATCGCAAAAATGGACGCAATGCCCATTTGTGTCATTTTGTGTAAAGTGACAATTGTTTTGGCACTCTCTATTCATATAAAATATTGGGAATTTCGGGCCCAGATTTTAAGACTGGGCCAATCTTCACCAAAAACTATTAGGTTAGTCAAGAAGTCCGCGAAAAGTTTGAGCGTAAGTTATTAACGTCAAATTAAGAACGCAAATATTGAAGATCAAATTATGAAAGTTTTATAATTTTATCTCAATGGTTTCAAAAGTTGCTGGTCATTAAAGATCAAAAATTTAATAAATTTTAGATTTTAACAAACTTAAATTCGAAAGAAAGCTTATTATTTGCCGATGTTCGGATCAGTTTGCTGCTATGATAAAATGTTGTTCTTGTTTAGTGAGAATGAACTTTCAACGTCAGAGTTAGTTCAAAAATAGGCAGTTTATTCAAGCAAATAGGGTTTTACATGGTTTCACATAGAAACTGTTATCAAGCTCACATTCTCAGATCAATGCAGAAAATTTTTTGATAATCTGTTTAATGAATCTTCTAACAAGTAACTTGTGAGTCGTCTCCAGGCCTAGTTCCACATCTATATCTCAAAAGGTCACTTTGGTGGACGTCTTTCTATAAGCAAAATATGAGAAAATGGGGCTGTTTTTTCTATCCCCGTTCAATGGTATCGGTTTTGACTTGAAGCCCTGCCGACTTGTTCACAAAACCTTATTAGCCTGAGTATTCATAGTCTAGAAAATAAAAGTTCTCCATCAAAAGCAACACATTTTTTTGTCGGAGTTCTTGACCGACCTAATATACAGTAAATTTTGATCACTATAGAAAGCTATCAAGGTTACTGTAGAAAGGATCACAGCGTTAACACGCTAAAAAATTTAAGTAACAGTTACAAGTTACAGCACAAGACAAATTTTTGTATTGAACCTTTCAATTGATTGACTTATAAAAAGTCAAAGTCAATGACTTATAATTTGTTTTTAGTATTTTGACCCATTAAGTTTCACACATAAAAATGTGCTAAATATACGAAAAAGTTATTTAAATTATAATATATGACCTTCGACTATGCGATTAAACATCATTTATTATGGGAATTTCGTTGTTTAAGGTTATCAACCATTACAGTTTAAATTCACTTTTATTCAAATTTGAAAACCATTACTGGAAAACAGGTTAGTATTTACAGTATTCTTGAGTTATGGGTTGAATTTTATCTGCAGTAAGGCCAACTTTATTAATCAACAAATCAAACAGTTCGGCATGTTTTTCATCGTCCATACTGTTAGCCCTGGATAAAATCGACCCGGAAACTGTGATAATCATAATATGAAAGATGAATTGATATCAATCAATTTACATGAAGAAAAATCCAGTTGATCAGCTGAAGAGATACTTACATAAACCTGAGGAACCAGGAAGGAAAACACAACTGTACATAGCTAAATAGTTATCGTAATCAGTATCGGCTATATAGAAGGTAATTGGGTATCGAGTCTCTGGAAATAATTGATAGTAAATAGGAATTAATAATTCAATATGATAGAAATTTAGCAATTGTTAAATTGTCTGAATTTCGACACACGAGGTAATAAAAAGTTAAAATTACTTACCGGTTGACATATCAGAGATATTGAATGAATTTTCATTATCAGTACGTATGGCTAACAAATGTCGACTATGCTTTGAGCCACTAGACGATGAATGAATAATCGCATTAAAAGACAATTTAAATCAATCGATTTGCTTACTTACTCAGATTTGGATCCAAGAGTTGTATAATTGAAGTTTCCATCCTCTCGAGGAGTGAAATCCATTGTAACACATGTAAGATCAAGAGTTGATCCAGAAATTTCATACCATCGACCGGCAATCTAAGACAAAAGAACATCAAATTAATGTCAAACGTATTGGCTGCACATTTTAAAAAGCATTTCATTATAAACCTACTTTGCCAATATCAGCACCAGAAACAGGTGTAGGAACTGGACATTGACCAAAAGCTGAAGAAGCAACAGCAAAGACAACGAAGAGAGTGGCAATCATTTTCATAGTTTTTGCACAAATCAAGAAATTAAATGTTTGCAATGAAAATTGTTGATTAACTGATGCGTATGTGTTCAATATCATAACCTTTTATGTTTCATTTCATCTATTTATCAATTTCATTATTACTTGGAAAAGATTTCATTCAAATAATTAATATTAACAAAACAATTCTGGTTAATTTTGTCTTTTAGGCAAGAGAATGGAGATTTGTTCATTTGATACAAAATATCATTTACTGATCACGTTGGTTTCGCAGAAATATAATAATATTGATTGTTACATTAATAACGAGAAACAATTTGGTTGCCATTTAAAATCGTGTTTTACCTGAAATTGCATTACTTATTGATGCTTTAAATGGAATTATTTCCGAGTGAATGATCAAATTTCTCGTTAAATATGGCATAATAGTGAATATAATCTTGATTCTCTTTCCATGAAATGCAAACTTTTTTTACCATTATTTCATTATTAATTGTTCCAAAAGACTTGGTTTAAAATTGTTATTCATAAATATCTATCAATACATCTATACATCTATACATACAATATATAAAGTCAAAGCATCAAATTTTTGCGTCAAGATTGTGGTCGAACCGTACTGTGGTTCTAAGAAAAAAAAATATACAGCATGAAAGCCCTAATTCAACTACAACGACGAAAAATAGGAAACCTGTCCTCAGAATCTCATGACCTCTGAGAAATTCATGAAAATAGAGACTGGGGGGGAAAATGTAGAATCCGTATTCAATAACATTGAGAGAGGGGGGAAAAATTTTTGTTATTTAGGTTGATGGTTGATTGTTGGACCAGGATTTTATGTAAAACTTTGTCATTTGAGTAAAGAGGAAAGAGGGGACCGACTTTTTTCACCAGTTTTTTACCGTCTTTTCACCACCTGGGAAGTGTGAGACTTGAGAGGTGGACAATACCGTGAAAAGACGGAAAAGAAATTTACGATCAGTCATGATCGTGGCTCAGCTTGTATAAGGTAAACACATCAGCATCAAAAAACATTTCTGATCCAATTTTGTGCAAAAGCTATGAAAATGATCGCCACTCTCTTCATTGTCTTTGCTGTTGCTTCTTCAGCTCTTGGTCAATGTCCAGTTCCTACACCTGTTTCTGGTGCTGACAGAATGGTTTTCAAAGTGTTTGACCTTATGACGTTCAACACCAATTTCATGTTCAATTGTCTAGATTGCCGGCCGATGGTATGAAATTGCTGGACCAACTCATAATCTTACGTGTGTTACAATGGATTTCACTCCTCGAGAAGATGGGAACTTCAACTACACAACTCTTGGAGCTGAATCTGAGTAAGTGAGCTAATCGATTGATTTAGATTGTTTTTAATGCAATTATTCATTCATCGTCTAGTGGGACAAAGTTTAGTGAAAATTTGTTAGCCATACGTACTGATAATCAAAATTCATTCAATGTCTCCGATCTTTCAACCAGTAAGTAATTTTAACTTTTTCATTACTTTATGTTTCGCATATTTTGGGATAATCAAACAATTGATAAACAATATTATCTGAGGATTATTTTTTTAGAATAAAGTTGATATTTTCGATCAAAATTAATATATTACCATAACATATATCTTTCCGTTCCCAGATAGCACTTCCCAAATTACCTATTATATAGCCAACACTGATTACGATAACTTTCTGACTTTTTACGTTTGTGTTTACCTTCCTGGTTACTCAAATTTTCGTAAGTATCTTTCGAGCTGATCAGCTAGATGTTTCTTTATGTAGACTGATTGATATAAATAATATACTTTTATAATTATTACAGTATCCGGTTTCATTCTGTCCAGGACTAACAGTATGAGCGATGGCGATGTTTACAAGCTGAAAAATTTGTTGGTTAATACTTATGGAGTTCCTAGCGACAGATTAGGAGTCATAACACAAAAAGGCTGTAAATATTGGCCAGTTGCTTAGTAATGATATTTAAACCTAAATAAAATTCAATTAAACAGATTTTTGTAATGTTTTGCTTAACTGAAGAGACAATAACCATAGTTATCCGGAAAAAGGTCTGGTTTCCATCCTAAGTTGCCTCGAATTATGATAGTGTTGTGACAAAGGGCCGAAATGGCAAAATGGGTCAAACTTTTCAACCCAATGTTCATTTAATTCAATTAAGGGTTAGCAAAGTTAACCTGTACTTGTTAACAATTTGCTATTTATTTGGAGCTCAATCAAGTAGAATATCATAGTCCTCTAGACTAATTATACGATCGTCAAGTTTCATCACCAAACGATTCAGTTTATTGTTTTGTGAAGTTTGCAAAGTAAAATGCAAATAAAGTCATTAGCGTTTATAGCTAAAATGTTAGTAAAACTTATCTGAGTTTTTCCACCAGTTTTCGTAAAATTTGGCCATAATATAGGTGATTAGGTAATGATTTGAAAATATTTCATCCATCTCTAAAAAGGGAATCATTCAAATGAATTTTTAATAGATGAATGAGCAGGTATCCATCATTTCAACTCATTTATTAGTGATTAATCTCTTCTTCTTTATCTTTGATTACCCATGTAATAAGTAAACGATTACATAGACAGTTATAAAATACAGTTTATCTTATAAAACTGCATTGTAAAATAATGTTACCTTCAAAATACATGTAGTCATTTGAGTGGCAGTAAAACTGCTAATTCAAGTTGAACCAATATAATGACTTTGAAAAGTTAGAAAATCTCAAAAAAATGAAAATGAAAAATCGTAAAATGGAGAAACTGTTTTATCCATCAATAATTACTTCAATAATCCTGTTGAGTATACTGATTTTGTGTATTTTTTTGCATGCGTTTGTCATTAGAATAGTGTATCCCATTGATTTGACTCCTGTTGTAAGAATATCAAATGGACCTGTTCAAGGGAAATTCATTAAATACGAGAAAGTTAAAGTTGCTCATTTTTTGGGCATTCCGTTTGCTAAACCTCCCATTGGACCTTTAAGGTTCCAATTACCAGTTAAGCCAGATAATTGGACTAGTGTCAAGCAAGTGGTCAATTATGGATCACCTTGTTTACAAAGAAGCCAACATATTACAGTAGACCGAACTAATGAAAACTGTTTATTTCTCAATGTTTATGTAACGGAATCAACTCTCAAATCATCGAATAGTACGTTCTTAAGACCTGTTTTATTTTGGATTTATGGTGGAGCTTTGACATTCGGCTTTGGAAATGATTATTATAGTGGTATTCCAATAGTGCCTTTACACGAGGTTGTCCTTGTTACTCACAATTATCGTCTCAATGCTTTTGGTTTCATGCATTTTGGTGATAAAGAAACTAGGATTCCACCGAACATTGGTTTGAAAGATCAACTTTTGGCTCTTCAATGGGTTAAAGAAAATATCGATAAATTCGGTGGTGATCCTGATCAGGTGACAATCTTCGGAGAATCTGCAGGTGCCATGTCAGTTTCAGCACATATTTTGTCACCTTTATCCAGGGGCTTATTCAAAAGAGCAATACTCCAATCAGGAACAATTATGTTTCCAGTTGAAGATCCTGATTATTATATTGAAAACGGTTTCACTCTTTTGGGTCGTACCTCATGCGCCTCATCTACCGACTTACTGAATTGCTTACAGAGTTTACCTGCATCGACAATTATGAATGCTCAATCGGATGGTCTTCTTACATTTCGTTGGTTTTATGGAGATGATTTTCTTCCTTATAGTCCATCGGAAGCATTTTCAAAGGGAATGTTTGATAACTCACTTGATATCTTGCTTGGTGTGGAGCAGAATGAATTCGCCATGTTTATGGGACTCCTCAGTGCCACTCAATTCAATCCAAAGATTGATGTTACTCTGAATTACTCACAAGCAGTGGATTACCTTCGATTAATTTTCAAAGAAGAGGCAATAGGATATTTCACTGAATTATATTTCAATTCATCCATAGATCTTTCATCGGCATATCTTTTAAAACAGCTAATACAGGCTTACAGTGATACTATCATAGTTTGTCCAACTTATATGTTTGGAGTTGAATATTGGTCAAAAGGTGGTCAAGAAACAGGCAAAGTTTATGGCTATTATCATACACAGAAGCCTATTCCAAGTTACAATACCATGTGCGATGACAGTCCGTGGACGGGTATTTGCCATGGTTCGGATCTTACTTATGTTTTTGGTCATCCGTTGGTTGAACCAGGCTATCCACAAAAAGATATTGATTTGAGTCGGGAAATGATGAAAATTTGGACTCATTTTGCTGAATTTGGATACATGCCTAGAGTGAATGAGAAGGAATGGAAACCATTGAATGAAGATTTATCAGCAATGGTTTTGAACATCGATAACTTGGGAGAAGTTGAACGAGAACGAATTGCATTTTGTGTGCAACAATGGGATGAATTGGTTCAAAACAATATCTTAAACTTTACATATATTATGAGTGCTGTATAAAATACTTTACATAACTTACAAGGAAGATTCTCAGATCGCAAAGTCAGATTTTTTTTCAAACTTGGTAAATTCGTAGCTTATTACTGAATTAATAAGCATGCCCGAGTATTTGATTCGTAACTCAATAGCTTTTTTCAAAAATCAAAATCAAATTTATGTTATGGTTATGTTTTAACATATGTGCCTACCTTGTGAAATGAACTTTTTGGATGTAATTTTTTATCCTGATTCCGAATATTTCCGATTGTTTCGTTTTTTGATAAAACAACGCGTTCGGAAGGAAAGTTCATATTATGATTCGAAGGTTGCATTTTTTTAGCACTTTATCATTTTTATTTTTTTTGAAAGAGGTCGCTAAGCCAGTCGATTCTATTCGTGATCTATGTTATCCATGATGCTTAATAATATAGTGAAATTTGGTCCCTGAAAAAAATCTCCAAACAGGGTTAAAATATGGATTTATTAGGGACCTTTTAAACATAATGAAGATTGCCGTCCAAGTCAGCAAAATATTATAATCAATGTAATCAAGCAGGCTGAATAATATGATGAAGGTTTGGTTCCTGAAAAATAGCCAAACAGATTGAAAATTGCAGAAAACTGGATTTCGTTGAACGCCCTGTTTGGCTATATGATTCCATCACCATATTATTTGCTATGCTCAATAGCATTGATTATACCAAAATTCAGCTGGCTTAGACTTCATATCTTCATTATATTTAAAAAGACGCTAATACTATGTGATATTTAGGTATTTTGGCCGATATCTCAAAAACTATGCATGCTATGAAAAAATAGATTTGATTTTTGAAATCAGCATAAAATTCGAGAACAGGCGATTTTGCAGATCCTCCTTCGACATTATAGAGATAATATAAAAAATATGCGATCTTTGCCGCTAAAGAAAAGCCATTTTGCAAAATTCGAGCTTTTAACTAGAAACTATTGCAAAGATAAACTGACGGCTCGAGAAAAAGATCTAAAAAATTTGGTCACGATATCTATCTCGGTTAGTGAGAAAGAGCGAAAAATGAGCTGTACATGACTTTTGCCATACCTGGCATTTTATTATGCAAAATGCATTTGAGAGTCAGAGGAGATTCAACGCTTTATCCACCACTTTTTCAGTCTTTTCAATCGTTTTGTTTCGTATTGTCCACAAACCAAATCTAGCACATCCACTATTCACCATCATATCTATCATATCTCAAAAGTGGTGAACAATTTGATAGATTTGGGTGATGGAAAATCTTATGAAAAAATTGATTGAAAAAGTAGACAGTTTTTTGACAAAAATCTCTTTAAAAAGTGATGATGTTTGATTTGGATGTGTTGGGTTTGGTTGGTTGACAATACGGTGGGGAAAAAACCTTTAAATGTGGTGGATAAAGTGGTGTATGTGATGATAAAAAGCAGGTCCCAATTTCAGCCATATTGTATTCCTAATTCACGAGATATGGCCAAAAAATAGTTATACTTTCAGACAAGATTGTAGCCAAACGGGAGAGTTTTCAGAGCCCATTGCATCAACTATTATATAAAATCATTTCTGCGTTATTGAAAAAACGGATTAATAACAAAAGGTGAAAACACTTTCTGAATAGATTTTTTAGATGTGAAATTCAATTCTGATTCCAATGTAATGGTTTATCATCTGTTAGCCCGCAAAATTGGCTATTTTCGAAAAACACATCAGTAATCAAATTATCGAAAAAATGGTTTTGCGGGCTGACAGAACAAAATAAATCACTTCTTTGGAATCAGAATTGACTTTTACATCTAAAAAATCTATTCAGAAAGTGTTTTCACCCTTTATTATTTTGCTATTTTCCCCATGCATTTCAACTTTATTTCATGATATCTCGAAAACGAAAAATTATTTCGAAAAATGGATTGAAGAAATGAACTCGTGTATGAACTGTATAAAAGCGTGCATTATGTGTGTTCATAGCGAAAAAATACCTTTCTAGACAGTTTTGACCTTCCTCCTTTATGATACTCACAGCTTGTCAGCTCATTGTGCAAGTAGAAGCGGGAAAATTTGAATTATAATTGATGAGTTTTGAGCACTTGCTGAGTAAATATGATTTTTGTTAATAGATGGTGTTAATTTGTAATTTTCTCATCAAATTTTGTGATATCAATAGAGCTGATTCAACAGCTAGAGTTCAGACAGTTTTGCGTGTGACGCTCTCAAGAGCATCATCTGATGGAATTTTTCCATTCTTTCTTTGAATTTCACAAGGATTTGTCAGATATTCCGAGAATGTTTGAAACTTCAGCCATTACAGGATCTCTACAGGGTGTAGCGAAAGTTCGTGTAGGTGGGAGGGATCAAAATTGACAAAACATCGACAAAATGAATTTTTAAGAGTGAATCAAAAGAAACCCATTTTGGTTTATACGCAGGGGGAAATGTGTTTTTGCCTCCAACACGAACTTTCGCTACACCCTGTACAATAAAGATGAATCATTGCAACGAATGGAAAGCACTTTTTACATACAATATTTAATTTTTTGAACACAAAAGAAATAGAAAAATTCGATCATTTGATTAAACAATTACTCAAGGGAGGCGAAAAACTGTTGGGTAACCAGTAAGTTAGGTAAGTGATAGTTTTTCTGCTCTCTTGTGTACTGGCTGTATCAATGATATTCAGTATTAACACCACTCATCTTGCCAGTGCAGGGTAAACACTAGGTTACCTTAACGGTTATTTCTTATACTAGGTGTTCGGATGAACTATCCCTACATCGGTGCGTTTATTACTCAGCAACTATGAATGCTGACAAGGGAAGTGCACGAGATGCCTAACACGGATTTGAATGAGAGATGTCTCATTGGATAGAGCATGTTGAGTTATGAAAAACCCTATTGTACTTTTTCTGGAAATTAAGTGGTTCCTCAGATATTTGGGTTTGAAATTTGGGCATTTTCATTAAAATCATTTTTAATAAACTTAAAATTATCTAATCAGGCGTAGCCTAGTGGGTAAAGGAGTAGGTGAAAGAATGGAGCTTTTGGGTTCAAATCCCCTTGACCTTTTATTTTAAATCAATTTAAATGATTTAGGAATTTTTAATTCAATTTTTTCATGATTAATCGAAATAATTTGAAATTATTGTTATAATTTAAGACAATTATTAATTAACAAAAAATTATGAAAAAATTGAATTAAAAATTCCTAAATCATTTAAATTGATTTAAAATAAAAGGTCAAGGGGATTTGAACCCAAAAGCTCCATTCTTTCACCTACTCCTTTACCCACTAGGCTACGCCTGATTAGATAATTTTAAGTTTATTAAAAATGATTTTAATGAAAATGCCCAAATTTCAAACCCAAATATCTGAGGAACCACTTAATTTCCAGAAAAAGTACAATAGGGTTTTTCATAACTCAACATGCTCTATCCAATGAGACATCTCTCATTCAAATCCGTGTTAGGCATCTCGTGCACTTCCCTTGTGAGACCAATGCTTACACCATTGAGATAATGCACCGCACTGAGAATAGCTTATTTTCACTATTCTTCGGGCAGCGTAATTCATAATTTTCAATCTTACTTAATAGATCAAATTTAACCTGAAATGTTGCTTTAAGCTGATTTTGCGAGTTTTTTGATTGATATTTCACGAATGAAAATTGAATTAAGTCAATTGATAATCAAAGAAATCGAATCGAAATTCGAACAAATTCAAAACTGGATAAAACTCCTCCTTAATAGGGACCATTGAAAAAATAAGTGCATTATCTCAATGGCGACTGTACTTTCAAAAATATCTGAATAGAAGGTGTTTTTCGGTAAATAGTCAAAGTTGAAAAAGGTTCACATTTCGATGCACATCGCAAAAATCGATAAAAAAGGAATATAAATGATTTCGTTCTATCGTTTTTTATTGAATAAATGCAAATAATCAAATATTACAAAAGCTGATGGAAAATGGCATTTGAATTAAGGATGCTTTGTCTGTTTGATGATGAGAATGATGTTTATGAAGCTTCTGAGGGCAAAGGATTAATTTTTGCGACCTCCATGAACACTCTGTGGGAGTATTTCGCTCGTATTGAGGAAAGAGCTTGTTTGGGTGGGGCAGATATGATTTTATTGACAAATTGTGAGTTTAAACATCAAAGGCAGCACCTGTTCCTGATATCAAGCGATATTAAACTTTCAAAAACTTTTTCTGATGTGAATCCTATGAGAAAATTAACATTGCGAAATCAAAATTTTTCAATCTCTCATAGACAAAAATTGTTGAACTGACAATTTTTTTCATCGACTTTTTTTTCAAAATTGATTTGCACGCGATCTGTGTGTCGCAAATCAACGATCGTAGTACCAAATGAAAGATAAGACTGAATTTTCACATTATAAAAAATTTGATGGAAAAAATCAAAATCTGACATTTTGTCAGTGTTTTATGTAATCATTTGTGGCCTTAAATTTTCGATAGGCAACCCTGTAACTTTTTTAAAAATACGTATGGGCAGCTAAAAATTAACTCTTTTTATCTACTCGACGAGCTCTTTCGAATATCAAAATCGGTTGGTACCACTTCGCGAGGTTCCATGAACTCACGAAAATAGTGGCAATCCATATGCAGTCTTTAAAACGAAATTGACAATAGCAAAATGATAAAATGAGAGCCTTTGACGGTCGAGCGCGTCTTCCTGTTCGATTAAGCATATCAAGTTTGATAGTTGAGCTTTGAGGGGACCGGCTTTTTCCACCACATCCACCACTTTATCCATCACTTTTTTTATCGTCTTTTCACCGTATTGGTCACCATATTGTCCACCACTCAATCTAACACATCCTTCACATCCACCAAATCAAACATCATCACTTTTTAAAGAGACTTTTCCCAACAAAATTGTCCACCAAATTGTCCACCACTTTCATTCACCACTTTAGAGTGGCTTTTTTCCACCACATTTTCAAACAATTTTTTATAAGATTATCCACCCAAATCATACCGAATTTTTGACCACTTTTGGGATATGATTGCGATTAATAGTGGATGTGTTAGATGGTGTAAAAGTGGTCAACACGTTTTGTTGTTTGAGTCGCATTTTTTCCTATGGGGGAATTCTCAGACTTTGAACACTGATATCTCAAGAAAACTTTATCCGAATGGATAGTAGGGTAATAGGATAATAACAGGATTTTTTAAATGATGAGGTTTGTTTTTATTAATCAGTAACCTGCCAGATAATGGGACTAAATTTATCAACAGCCCCTGATTAAGGAGGAGTTAATTGAATTTGAATTTCATCAAATTTCATTTTGATTTCTTTAATTATCAATTAGCTTATTTAAATTTTCTTTCGTAAAAAATTAATCTAAAAACTCAAAAAATCATCTTCAAAAAGTATTTACAGTTAAATTTGATCTATTAAGGAAGATTGCAAATTATGAAATGCGCTGCCCGATAAATAGTGAAAATAAGCTATTTTCAGTCTGTCCCATTATCTGGCAGGTTACTGTAGTTTTAACAAGTGGATCTCTGATGATGACTGATCGCAAATTTATTTTCACTGCGTACGATAAATTCAATCCACATTAAAAAACTCAAATTCTGAATTAAAATTTTCTCTGGTGGACAATCATTGGGGAATTGAGTTCAAAATTTGTCATTTGGTCTCTTTTAGTACTGTTGAGTCACCAGATTTTTCACCAAACTCTTTACTCGAAAGACAGCTTTGCATATAATCCTAGTCCAACAATAAACCATCAACCTAAATAACCAAAATGTTTTTCCCCCAAACACAATGCTACGTAATACGCATTTTGCATTAGGGAAATGACAAAAGGGTAAAGATAGGTAATTGCGAAATAAGTTCAAGGGAAAGAATATGATCAATGAGTTAACCCCAACATAATAATAACAGTATAGTGTCCGTTCATCATTATGATTCTTTGAGCAAAAATTTTTTTTACAGCTCTAAACATAAATACGCTTTAACTTAATTTACATTAATTGATTAATCAATATAGTTTGAGTTTACAATTTTTATAGTTTAACACAATTAATAATCAACAAAATTTTAAATCATTTAAATTAATTTACAAAATAAAGTCACCAGGATTTGAACCTAAAATCTCTTTACTTTCACCTACTCCTTTATCTAAGGGGTGATGACTAAAAATGGCACAAGATTTAAACTCTATTATTTAGGTAAAGGGTTGTTGATAAGTAGGGTTTGAATTTTCAATCAACAATTAGACACAGAAATGTTTTATCAAAATCTTTCAAAATTTCAGGATATACTATTTAAATACTCTAGATTATTAATTTGTGATCTAATAATTGCATTGGTCCTTTTCTTGAAAGCAGGCGAAGTTTCAATATCAAACCAGCCAACAAAGTTTGCCCAGAATTTTTAGCAACTTTTTTATATATTCTGAATATTTGACTCAAATTATTGGGTAAGGCTGTAGAAGTAACCGTAGGCTCACTTCTCTTCTCATTAGCCGCAGCTAGTTTCAGCTCAAGCCGAGCAGCTAATTAAAAAAAACTTGATATTTAAGGGTTAAATTTAACAATTAACTTTGATATTCATTCTAGTCAATTATATTAAGATCATCTAGTAATAAGGAATCATTTTTGAAGACTTGGAAATGATTTCCGAGTCATTAAAGCATTTTAACCATGAAATTTCATAATTGGATCATTGAATTCAGCGAAACTGAAATTTAGACGATACTTGAGTTTGCTGAGCGTGTGGGATTGCTATTCTGTTTCAATATACATGTAGGTAATAACAAAGTTAATTGTTAAATAAAACCCTTAAATATTAAGTTTTTCTAATTAGCTGCTTGACTTGAGCCGAAACTAGCTGCGACTAATGAGAAGAGAAGTGAGCCTACGGTTACTTCTACAGCCTTACCAAATTTTTTTAGGAAAAATTGATATTTCTGCATGGTATGAGCCTTATTTGTATTCTTGTTTGTAAACAGACAGGAATTTCAGCCCCGCTAATCTTATATAAAATTTTCGGCTCTGAAGAGTAAATGAATTTTTCCCATCCATGTTAAATTTACATAGAGCTGGCAAGCTTTTTTAAAAGGTACTGATTGAATTGTAATTAAGTAATTGAAATCATCATTTGATTTTAATGAATTATGTATCATAATGAAGCCAAAAGTTTGGACATTCAGGCCATTCAGTTTTTTCAATCGTTTTCACATTAATACCCATGAGATCATTGTTTTTTAATTTTGAAACCCTACTTATCAACAACTCTTTATTTATGAGGTTTATACAATCAAATTTAGTTTTAATTCAATCTTTAATGATGGATAATAGTTCGTTTAACTTATATTAATAATATAAAAAAATTAAACTCAGGCCTATTTATTAAACGCTAAAGGTGAGCGGTGTAAATTTTTCGTCAGAAATTTTTGAAACTAAACTAAATTTTCACCTTTCTTTTCGATCTGATCTGATTCATTCGATATCATTCATTTTAGAATCATGTTTTTGATTCAATTCGATTCCCTTTAAGAAAAACCATGTTTTAGTATGTTATTCATCTCAGCGTTGGTGCAGCCATCACAAGAAAGGGTTTTAAGCCGGGCCTTGGCCATTGTTTTGCAGATTAAGACGGTGTCTTCTCGTTTTCACAATGAGGGTCATAAAGATAATCTTTTGAGCTAACTTAAGCTCGCCAATTCAAACAGCTTCAGGCATCTTTGAAGGTTTTTCTAAGAAAATTCTGAATCCAATTTTTTTCTTGGAAATGATCAATCTTTTCTATTAATTAAACCAATGTAGAAGACAATAAAAGAGAAAGATAGTCAAATGGTCAGTGTAGTTTCTCTTTGATCAAGTTGTGTGTAAGTTAAACATGGAGTTCATCAAAATTTTGGACATTGGATTAGCACAGAAAAATGAATATAAAAGGTGAAATTCGGGTTGGTTGGGTTCATTAGTTCCTGAGATGTCAAAGCTTAAACAAAGTGAAGTTTCTAAAGTTTGTGCGAACATCGTGTCAAAGTTTAGCGATCATTGTGATCGCAAGGAAATAGTTAAAAAGTTTGTATTGGCAGGAATACCAACATCAACTGCATATCGCCAATATGCTAAATTATTGTTAGGTAAAGTTCAACGCAAGCCAGGATCGGGATTAAGCCGTAATAAGCTGACGAAATCGAACGAAAGGAAAATCATTCGAATGGTTGAAAATAAAGTTTTCTGTGGCTATCGAGCAGTCGGACGTGCAATTGGTGTCGATGGCAAGACTGCAAAAGCATATATGGATAAAATTGGAATAAAAGTGCGAAAAAGAAAGAAGGCACCGAAAGTGTCAGCCGACCAGAGACGATAAGTTTACTTTGAAATTTTAATTATATTCGCCGCATTACCTTTCTCACAATTAAATTTTGATTTTTTTCCATTTCATTTCCATGCGTTATTCAGCTTTTTACACTATTTACTGGTATATGATCTTCATTGATCAGCTAATAAATTGTTGCTGAATAGTCAATTAAAATAAAACTCTGTTCAAATGACCACCTTATTCCCGCTATTTTCAGCGATTATTTTTCGATGTCAATTCTTTCGAATTCATTCTCGAAACTCGATCTTGATAGGTTTTGAAACTTGATTTTCAGTATATTTTGACAACATTTTTCCGATATCATTTCTGGACAGCTTGGTTAAGATGAACCAAACCCCGATTTTTACAAACCTTTTTCAATGCACCAATTAACTGTCTGATTGAAAAATGACAAAGGATCCATCAAATATATTGTATCGCATTTTTTGATACAAGAAATATGCACTTATAATATTACAACGATAATAACGTTAAGCAATTTTAGTACACGGTTTTGATACTTGAATTACACCTGTTATCCTTTATAACTTTATTGTTAAGGATTAAGTACAAAATAGTTGACTTTCGAGTTGAAATTTGGTGCACTTGCGATGAAATGATAAACTTGGATAATCTGCAGTTTCTGATGAAATCGAGTTTTGATTGTTTTACATAGGATTTCATCTGACTGGACAACTCTAAGAAAGGGTCGAAGGAATAGGCGTAAGGAAGATATGGAAATTCTTGAGCAATTCGACTATGACAGGACCTAGAATTTTTGATGAAGATCAAGCCAAATTAAGTATTTCACAACTTTGATGTCTTTTAAATGGCCCTTTGATGGACCTTTTAATGACCATTTTTAGCGATAATTGTATTTCATTGTGTCATGTATCTTTACGTACTTAGAGTGCTACGTACTAAGATTTCGCTTACGATCTGATGGTCATGATTTCATAGGTTAGGTTTTATTATTGACTTGGATATTTTGCAGTTTATCGATTTAAGTTTTTTAATTGTGCACTTATTATATTTTCAATCAAATGCAGCTGAAATCAACAAAACAATTAACTATTAATACAAGAATAATAACACCCATGATTGACAGTGTTTTTCGATGTGTCTATTGATATTCATTTCTGATCTGAAGTTGTTATATCTTATTGTCATACTTTGAACGTCAGAATCATTTTTATCAGTTGTCACATTTTTTTGCATATAAATAGGACTGATTAAGTATTGAAGTTTCATCAGTATCAATTGTGAGTTAAATCAGATCGTTTATCAACTATCAACTAACATTACAATTAAAATGTTGTTTTCTTTCGTTGTTTTCATTTTATTTGTTCAATCTTCAGTCCATGCTTTTAGTGACCAATGTACTAATTGCCTTAAGTTACTGCCTTGATAGTGATGGTTCAACAGCTTGTACCGGTCCTAAAAAAGTCATCACTACACTTACACCTTTACATAACGATAAAGATGAATCGCTCAGTATATTTATGGCAGCATATAATGCGAATGGACGAAATCCCGTTCATTTATCTCTCGACTTCAATGTTAAAGGTAAACCTTATAGCTTTTACTGTTCATCAAATGACAGTAAACACAAATTACCAAAAGGACCTTGGCCTAGCCATAGTTTCAGTTGTAGCTGGGAACTATCATTGACTGGAAATAAGCAAATTGCTCCAATCACTAATGATTCAATTAACATTGATTTGGTTACAATTGATGACAATGTTCCAGTTAGTCTTGGTTTTAATGATGTCAAAAGGACTGTGGCTCCAAACTTAAAAGGGTCACTTATTCATCAATTGGCTTTCCTCGAATGTCCTGAAGTAAATAGAATGACTTTCTATGATAGTGAAAAGAAAAACAGAATCATGGTGAGGAAAAATATGTACACAAGAGAAATGGAAACATTCGTTTATGGTTTGGTTCCCGATGAAAAGTCAACTAATCGTTCAGTTGAATTTGTCAATGCTGATGGAGTCTCATTGACTGTTTCATGCGACAAGAGTTTTGGTACTTTGACTGGGTTCGTACAACAAGGCGATAAGAAGGAATCAATTGACAATTTATTTAATTTCAAGTCACTTGATGGTTACCGATGTGGCTCTAAATTACCTTTAAAGGTACAAACTAATAGCATCAAGTTTGATTTTAACTCAAAACCAGTCAATTTCAGCTTTGGTTCAACTTCAGGCTCGTCTGTTAATAAACCAAATATCTTGTTTGACACTGACAACAGTAACTGGCGCTAATCTTTCCAAAATAGATTGAATTGAATATGGCTTATAATCCTGAAATAAATTATATTAAATAAAGCAATGAGCATTAATTAAAATCAATTGTTTCTTTTACTTTCAAAATAATATTTGATAATTTAATTGTAACCAGTTTGATGTGATTTCTTTTAGATTTTAAACTCTCTGTTAATATGCATTCTGTACCTTAGACCTATGAACCAGTGTCATAATTGTGCTTAAATGACATCAATGAAAGGTCGAATGAATGATTTTCTTGCAAATGTCTGCAAAAAGCTCGAGGGGAATCCATATGAAAACATAAAAAATGTATTACAATTAATCCACATTGAAAATGAACAAATCCAAAAACACAAATGACAAAAATTTGCCCTTTTTAATGTGAATTGATTGTATTTCATTAATATAATAATACGCATAATGATGAAATTTTGAGCTAATTGCTTGAGTTGGTAAACGCTCTCGCTATTTGCTCTGTGCTGTACGTTTGAGTTGACTGGATAAGATGACTTTTGTACCTAAATCAATGCGCACTAAAGTTTTCCATCTCTTTGGGTGAAGAGGATTATCAATATCTGAACTTTTGCCACTGGTCTGGTCCAATCTAAGTTGAGCATCTCAAATCACTTGAAGATAATGAGGAGCTTTCATAATTAGCATTTAGTTTTTAGTTTTAAGTGGTTTTTATTGACCAAATGTAATGTGAAGCTCTTCCAGCTTAATCTAGCAACTCAGGGGTTTGAACAATGTAGAGACACTCACTTTGTCAGCCATATTGAATCGGTCAGAAATTAATTTTTAATAAGCACAATAAAGTTTAGTTTGATCAGCTTCGATTGTAGCTGGAGCAAGTAAAGCCGGGTAAAACAGTATGAGACAAATAACTTATTTAAACTAGTGCCATTAACCAAAGCAAAATTTCATGCAGCATTCGGTGCGTTTCTACTATTGAGCGGCAAAATGTTATTGCTCAGAATGTGACATCTGTTGGATTTACACAATACTTGAATAAGGCTCTAGTAAAAAATTAACATTAAAATGAAAACCAGTTAAAATAATCAAAATGATCAGTTGTCAGTTAAAAATCAAGTAAAAATAAACAGTATTGTGTAAATTGTAACCCAATGATTGGCTGACTCGGCTCAATGTAGTTTATCTTTTTCTACAAGAGTCACTGTTAAACATCTATTTGTTAATTTTTTTGTTTGTCTTTAATTTTGCAATTTTTCAAATGATTACTTGGCGATTGGTTGTTACATAGATTTTAAAAGATAAACTATTATTCAACAGTCAAATGTTAGTATAAATAAACCAAGATGAAATTGGATTAAGTGTATCATTTTCATCGCCTGCAATCTTTTGTTTAAATCATTTTCATTTTTAGTCTTTCACTGTTTACCCTTTGTTTTGTTTCTAACGTGATCTCATTTTTCTTCAGTTTCTTCAAAATGTCTCCTCAAAGAGAATCTTTTCTTTCAATTTTATTCTTTTTAATAATCATTGATGGATCAATGGCAAGTCTCGGTATTTTTAATGGACTACCTGGGTTTCCTTTCTCATCATCCTCCGCTAACGCTGATCAAGATGCTTCGGCAAGTGAACAATGGCCCAGCTTTGTAAGGATTGTTGATGTTGCTGATTTACCTTCTTTATTGTTTGCTCATCCAAATGCCACTAACCGCCATTCATCTGGCTCTATCTGGTCCAATATCTTCAATATATTTACTGATGGCTCCGAGGGTACTATCAACGATGAGATGGAACGTGAAAACGGCGCTTGGTTTGCTATTCCCGGTTGGAACAAAGCCATGTTTAATGGTACTGGCTTAGGTCATTCTATTTTACCCGGCTTACTGGTCCCAGCTAAAATTGAACCTGGCCAAATCAATGATGTTGCAAATTCACCTCTCAGTCCTCTGTTTAACAATTTCTCAAACATATTTCCACTCGGATTTTTGTTCAACCATGGTCAAACACTCAACCTCAATCCTTTCAATCTCCCATTCTTTCCTGAGTCAAATGCTGTAAACCCATTGGAAGGTTTCAAAGCTGGATCTTTAGCGCCTGAAAAAGCTCAAGTAAGTGAGATTTTTTTCTGAAATAATTATTGTTACTAATGTTATGCTATCAAAATCTTTTAGCCTGCCGTTGAATCAGCTGAAATCAAACCCTTACCAGAAAATAGTGAGACTGTAACGGAAACTCCAAAAACAAAGGAAGCCCGACGAATAAATAAGATCCGTTCAATTCTTCGAAGAGCTCTAAATATCGAAAATGATGAAAATTCTAATGTTAAAGAGGGCGAAAAAGTTGTTAATCTCATTGAACCTGTACAAGAAACTGGAATGCAAATGGAGCCAATTCCTTCAACTGAATCTTATCCTGAATCTAATTCTGTAGAGCATGGGCATGAAGACACTCGATCATTTGGACTTCTAAGCTCACTTGCTACTCTATTGGCTGGTACTTCATTAAAGACTTTAACACACGACCCTCAATCCCTAGGAACCTTACACGAACCAACATTTAATAACGGTCAACAAGGTCAAAATCAACTTTTTGGCTCTAACTAGTTTTGTAAAGAAAAAAATGTAAAACGTTTTTAGATTACGCTTTTTTTTATTAATTGGCTCTTAAAGTGGCCAATCAAATCACTTATCATTGTTTTAATCTGACAAATTTATCAATTGTTGAATAAAAATTAGCAAATAAAAAATGAATTGTTGATCATTGTAGATGTCACCACTGCTTTTCTATATAAACTGCTGCTTGATCAAAAATTAGTTTACTTATTGAGCTTTTTTTAACCTATTCAACTCTACTTTCTCTCTTCAATTTTAACCTTTGTTTGCTTTTTAATTTTAATTGTGTTAATATGGCTGGTCGCGGTCGAGGAGGTCGAGGGGCCAAGTTAATGGCAAGGCTTCAACGTTTGAAATTGGAACAACAGTCTGCTTCTGATACTCCTGATCCTGCCGAACCTATTCCCGAGCCTCCATCCGAAGCTCAAGCTCCATCATCCGAGAGTACATCTCAAACAGATTCCGCTTCAGAAACAGCATCTGATTCTGGATCTGCAACTTCAGGACCATCATCACCCAGACCAACTTCACCGGGTCCATCGCAGAATTTGGGTGGCAGAGGTAAACTTCGACGATATTTAGTCCAAAAAACGCCACCAGAATCACCAAGATCACAATCTCCCGATTCATCTAGTGAAGCAACAAACGATTCGTCTGCAACAGATCAAACATCTACTGGAACTGGTGGTTCATCATCTGCCTCAACTGCCTCATCTACACCACAATCCCCGGTCCGTGCTACACTAGAACCATTATCAGCTATCGCTAATAAGGTTGTTGGAAAAGATGGTGAATCTATCAAAGTCGCTGTTAACTTTATGAAAATTAAAGTTGTACCCAAGAAAAGAATCCATTTATATGCCGTCTTTTTCGAACCCAATATCGACGCAATCTATTTACGAAGAAAGATTTTAAATTCAGATGAAGTTGTGGAAAAAATTGGTACAGTTATGAATTTTACCGGTACCAATCTTTTCTTGCCTCTCAAACTAGATGAAGACCCTTTGATTATTAACACAACACATCCATCATCTCCTGGAATAACTGTTGAAGTAAAAATTCAACATGTTAAAATTCCTCCAGCTGAGGAATTGATCAGTTTTTACAACAGTTTGTTCAACAAGGTTCTTCGAGCTATGAAATTGGTCGAGCTGAACATGCACCATTACAATCCAACGGGCAAAATTGATGTTCCAGCTCATAAATTGGAGGTTTGGCCTGGTTACATATGTGCTATTCAAGAGTACGATGGAGGCCTTATGCTCAATTGTGATACTTCACATCGAGTTCTTCGTAAAACTACTGCTCGTGACATGCTCCATGAAATTTGGCAAACCGATAGTGAACATTTCATCGACCGAACCAACAAACTATTGCTTGGCGCCATTGTTTTGACTCGGTATAACAATAAAGCATACCGAATAGATGATATTGATTTTAAAAGAAACCCATTATCCAAATTTACTTTGAAAGAAGGTCAGGAAATTACCTTCGTTGAATATTTTAGACAACACTGGGGTGTTGAAATTAAAGATCATAAGCAGCCTTTGCTCATTCATCGGCCTAAGCAAAGAAGAGGCGACACGGTAAGTAACCTCAAACTGTTAAAAGGTCAAAAGCTATTCACTATCTTTGGGGACTTTTCACTTTGCTTATTTTATCTCCACCTTAATCTTGATTGCTATTGACAAATGTATAGCTCCATCCAATTGTGGGTCCTTTGATATCTTTCTTTTAGCGTTTTAATTTTCCTTTTTAAGTGTGAGCAAGATATATCTGATGAAATAATTTTAATCTCAAGAACGTTGTTAGAATCAATGAGATCAAGTTGACATTGAATTGCTCCAATCAATTGTTTGTTATAGCTTTATAGAATCTTTAATCTCTTCTTTAAATTTACCAATTATGCCATGTTTATTTTGAGATAGCTATCAACACTTGATATCTCAATTGAAAGGAAAATTTAATCACTTGAGTGGTAGAGTAAGCATGGTCATTCTCGGTAGCGGGTCAAGTCTGTGTAAAGGTAGTAGACTTGCCTTGACTCATAAAATTATCAATGATTAATATTGTCATCACTAAAATTAATCATTTTCTTTTATTTCTTTTTACTCATAGGAAGAAGCACCTCTCATCTGCTTGATTCCCGAGCTAGCTTACCTAACTGGATTGACAGATGATATCCGATCGGATCATAGAGCTATGAAAGATTTGGCCTCACACACAAAAATATCACCAGAAGCCAAACATAGACGGTTGGTTGAATTTATTAGAACAGCTTATGAAAATGAAAACGCAAAACAAGTTCTAGATGATTGGGGTGTTGAAATAGAAAGAAGTCCTCACGTCACAACCGCTCGTAAATTTGCATCTGAAAAGCTTACCTTTGGAGGTGGAAATGAAATTAATGTTGGTGACAAAGCAGACTGGGGCATGAAACTACGAGATGCTTCCATTTTAGATTCAAAGCCAGTTAAACGATGGTATTTTATTTACAATGGTCGAGATCGGCCCAGAGCTGAAGAATTTGTTAAAACTCTTCAAACCATTTCACGAAAATTGGGCTTTTCATTTGATAATCCAAGAAAATGTGAGCTTAGGGATGACAATACAAACACTTACCGGCAAACACTCCGAGATGTCGATAAAAGTGCTGAATTGATTGTTATTATGACACCTGGATCTTCACAGCGAGAAGATCGTTATGCCGCAATTAAACAAGCATGTTGTGTTGATCTTGGAATACCTTCCCAAGTTGTCAGAAATAATACTTTAACTCCAAATAAATTTCGCTCTGTAGTTCAAAACATAGCCATGCAAATTGCTTGTAAACAAGGTGGTCAACTATGGTCAATTAACATTCCTATGCCTAATGCCATGATAGTTGGACTTGATTCGTACCACGATCCATCAAATAAGGCTAGATCAGCTGTTGGGGTTGTTTCATCAATAAACAGACTTGCAACTCGATGGTATTCTCGCTGCTTTTTCCAAAGTCGACGTGAAGAAATTGTTAATACTCTTGGACTTGCCATTACTGCTGCCCTCAAGAAGTACAACGAAGTTAATAACACAATTCCAGGCAAGATTTTTATCTATCGTGATGGTGTTGGAGATGGTGACCTTCCTATGGTTCGAGAATATGAGATTCCTCAACTTGAAGAGGCTATTACCAATTATATTAAAAATAAACCAGAACTCAAGAGACCTCAACTCAGTTTTATTGTGGTTCAAAAACGGGTCAATGTTAAAATGATGCAAATAGCTGGACGAAATCTGGTCAATCCTCCTCCTGGATCGGTCATTGATCATACTGTTACTCGAAAACAGTTTTATGACTTTTATCTAGTTTCCCAGCATGTTCACCAAGGAACAGTCACCCCGACTCATTACATTTCCCTGCTTGATGAATGTGGACTAGGACCTGATAAACTACAGAAATTGTCGTACAAAATGACTCATCTTTATTACAATTTTCCTGCAACCATTAGAGTGCCTGCCCCATGTCAAGTAAGCTTATAGAATCCGTAGTTAATGTAGAAATATTTTTGAATCATTGCAATATTGTTTGAATTTACTAACTTTTGTTTTATTTTTCCTTTTTCCTTTAGTACGCTCATAAACTGGCTTTTCTTATGGGACAATATGTTAAGAATCAACCCAATGATGCATTACTTGACAAACTTTATTACCTTTAAAGCGCTTTGAGATGTTTCTTTAGTCATTCAATTAATATGACAAGTTCAAGACAATATTTTCGATGTATCCAGATAAACTAATGGATCTTAAATACAAATAAACTTTGCAAAACGAAATTTTATTTTTTTGAAAATTTTATTTTTTATT
Organism: Tetranychus urticae; assembly: GCF_039701765.1. Classification (NCBI taxonomy): domain Eukaryota; kingdom Metazoa; phylum Arthropoda; class Arachnida; order Trombidiformes; family Tetranychidae; genus Tetranychus; species Tetranychus urticae. The sequence goes on along the minus strand of NC_142958.1, from coordinate 12,029,425 downwards.
CACTGAAATGAATAATATTGAACGGCATTCATGATTGCTCATGATTTTAACATTGTCAAGTTTTTATTACACATTAACATCCCATAGCTAGAAGATGAACCTTATTTGATTGAATAATAGTTAGCTAATTGAGTTGAATTCAAAGTTTCGAGAAATATCAATGTCTAATCAAGATACAAATGACTCTTGAATAACTTTTGTTTGACTTCTTGATAATTAGGGCAATCCTCAATGAACTTGTAACTCTTTTTTTGGCATAAAATACATTCATGTCACAGTTTTCCAGAGCCTCATATCCTAAGGAATAATGTGAATAGATATAGAGTGAAATATTAGTAAAGAGAGGAAGAGTAAAATTCAAGGTTCTGAATATATAAATTGTATATTGAATTGTAGCCAAGGTTTTATAATTGTGTTCAAATCAAATCAAAGCAAAATTTACTTCTACTCTATTAGTTTATTATGTTACCACTAGAGGACACAGTCAACTTCCTGGAAAGATATTCTGGTTGTCTTCCTCTCATTTAAAATCATTAGTTTGAGTTTTGTTGTGCAGACAATTATTTAACTAATTTACCCTTTTTGCTTATAATCTACTTCTCCGAGTGATTTAGGTCCTCTCAATAAAAATTAGTCAAAATGCCTATCGATATGGTATCGTTTGCTAAAGATTTTATGGCCGGTGGTATTTCTGCAGCCATATCCAAAACCGCTGTAGCTCCAATTGAGAGAATCAAGCTTCTATTACAAGTTCAACATGCTTCTAAACAAATTGCCGAAGCTCAACGATACAAGGGTGAGTAATTAACAATTGATATATCCACAAGTATAAAAATTCTGACCCTTTCTTTACTCTAAAAATATACTAGCTTACATTCTTGGTTTAAATCATTCTGCCTATGTGGCTATGAGTCTGTTACTCAATAGTAGGGGCTACTTTATGTGTGTCTCTTTTGTCTACTATCATTTTAATCTTCACCCTTTTATTCATTATTAATATAATTTAAAAGTTAACTTCAGAGTAAGATATAATTTCATATTTCGCCTTAATATATTTAGTATCCTGACATTAAATGTCATATTAGAGATGAACAGCTTGAGGTTAAATCAAAGGTGACTTTGACCTTGAATTAAGAGATGATGACTTATATCTAGAAAAGGCTTGGTATCTAGAGAAATATCTTTAATAGATTCATATTTGTCGGCTTCTTTTTTAGTCTTTTCACATCTTCACACATCCATCTACAGAAATGAAAATGATTTTAATGTCAACTAATTTTTTTTACGATTTCAATTTTACATAATAGGTATTGTGGATGCTGCTGTTCGAATTCCAAGAGAACAAGGTTTCCTTAGTTTCTGGAGAGGAAATTTGGCTAATGTTATCCGATATTTCCCAACTCAAGCTCTTAACTTTGCTTTCAAGGACAAATATAAGCAAGTTTTCCTCGGAGGAGTAGACAAGAATAAGCAATTCTGGAGATATTTCGCCGGTAATTTAGCTTCTGGTGGAGCTGCTGGTGCTACATCATTATGTTTCGTATATCCACTTGATTTTGCTCGTACTCGATTGGCTGCCGATGTCGGTAAAGCCGGAGGTACTAGACAATACAATGGTTTAGTAGATTGTATTGGTAAAACCTTAAAATCTGATGGTTACTTGGGTCTTTACAGAGGTTTTGTTGTATCTGTCCAAGGTATCATTATCTACCGGTAAGTTTTTTTCATTGTTATATTTTAGTTTTTTTGGTTAAATATATTTCAACATCTTCATTAATATAATTTATTTCTTTTTTCTGTGTAAAATTTTAGAGCTGCTTACTTCGGTTTCTTTGACACTGCCAAGGGTATGTTACCAGATCCCAAGAAGACACCAATTGTCATCTCATGGCTTATTGCCCAAGCTGTAACAACTGTATCTGGAGTTATTTCATATCCATTTGATACCGTACGTCGACGAATGATGATGCAAAGTGGTTTACCTCCTGCAGAACGAATGTACAAGAGCACAGCACATTGTTGGGGAAAGATTGCTAAAACTGAAGGTTCAAAGGCTTTCTTCAAGGGAGCTTTGTCTAATGTATTAAGAGGAACTGGTGGAGCTTTCGTATTAGTGTTATATGATGAAATCAAGGCTTTACTTTAAATGCATATTAAATTAGGTATTTTTTGTTTTCATTATGGATGGGAGGAAGACATCAGGATGGGCCAATTCTACCAATCTAAATTCTTTTAACAGATTCCAATTCACATCACATCGTTTATCAGCTCTGAAAGTTTATTCTCCTAGATTAATATGTCCACTTTTACACATCCACATATGTTAAAATGAAGTCTTAATTTAACAAATTAGAATTTAAAATCTTATTTTTGTTGTTACATTTGATTTCATGCTATTTATCAAATTCACTCTGAAATTCAATGCATTGTTCTAATTATTTCGCATTTATTTCACATTGCACAGGATAACATATGAACAGCTCAGCAAACTTGAAATCCCGCAGAATTTGCTTAAAATCTCATTCCACCGTGCTTAAGTGAAACTCACTCGCCATCTAACATGTGATAGAGTTCGAAATTCCAGCTTGCTATTTAATCGCTTAAATGTTGACTTTATTCGGAAATACTCTCACATTTGAATGGTGAAATGAATTAATTTCATGAGTTGCCAGTCAAGTAATATAATTTATTGATAGAAATCCCCTCAAGAACAATGCTTAGCCAAATTGAATAAATAATTACCAAAGTAAAGTTAATCTTTAAATCTAGCAATAGCAATCCTCGTTTTTTGATTAAAGATTCACCAATTCCAGAACAGAATTAAAAATAAACTAACCTTAATTTCAATGTTTCTCGATTACGGAATCGAAAAATAATTCAAAATTGTAACATGACACGAAACAAAGTATAAAACACCAATAAAAATTTTACTTCAACATTGACATTTGTTATTTACTTTGTTATTCAAATAAACTGTTATGATAAAAAATGGAATGTAATCATCAATCGCTTCAGTATGCGCTTTATAAAATTTTAATAGCATAACAATAGTTAAGTTTTAAGGGCATTACATGTAAGTGACAATAGTGACTTCATAAAGAATGTTGAACGAAAATTAACAATTGACGGAAGCAAGTGAAATATTTATCTGGCCTAAATGATATTAAGATTACCAATAAAGGTTAAAATGATAAATACAAACATAAAACACGAACTACTGATTTTTATCGAATCTCTATTATCATTTAGATGAGATGATTCTTTAATAACATTAAATTCCATGGTTTTTCCTGTAACAACTTTAATTGGGTTTCTTTCATTGAAATCATTAGTTTGAGTTTTGTTGTGCAGACAATTATTTAACTAATTTACCCTCTTTGCTCCTCCGAGTGATTTAGGTCCTCTCAATAAAAATTAGTCAAAATGCCTATCGATATGGTATCGTTTGCTAAAGATTTTATGGCCGGTGGTATTTCTGCAGCCATTTCCAAAACCGCTGTAGCTCCAATTGAGAGAATCAAGCTTCTATTACAAGTTCAACATGCTTCTAAACAAATTGCCGAAGCTCAACGATACAAGGGTAAGTAATCAAGAGTACTGACCTTTACTCTTTAGTCTAGTTGACTATTATTATCAGCCCATTGATGATATTAAATACTCTGTAAATAGAGTTCTTGCTAGAGATTTACAATCTATAGTAAAATCAGAGGTGACTTCGCCTTGGTGTACAATATCTGATAACACAAGGAAATACATTCAGAAAATCCTTAACAAATTCGTTTCTTTATGTTACCTTTTTCATTTGTTTTTTTTGATTTTTTACAATAGGAATTATCGATGCTGCTGTTCGGATTCCAAAAGAACAAGGTTTCCTCAGTTTCTGGAGAGGAAATTGGGCTAATGTTGTTCGTTATTTCCCGACCCAAGCTTTGAATTTCGCTTTTAATGACAAATATAAGCAAATTTTCCTCGGAGGTGTGGATAAAAACCAGCAATTTTGGAGATATTTCGCTGGAGTGTTAGCTGCTGGTGGAGCTGCTGGTGCATCATCAACTTGTTTTGTATTTCCACTGGATTTTGCTCGTACTCGACTAGCTGCTGATGTCACTAAGCCCGGTGCTCAAAGACAATACAATGGATTAGTAGATTGTATTGGCAAGACTCTAAAATCTGATGGTGTCACTGGTCTTTACAGAGGTTTTGTTTGCTCTGTTCAAGGTATTATTATCTACCGGTAAGTTTATTTTAATTGCAATATTTGATCCAGCCACAAAAATACAGTGAATCTGGGTCCACTTCGTCTTTCCGCACTAAATTAGACATTGTAATGCTAATCCGAATCTTTGTCCTTTCCATCTTAGAGGCGCTTATTTCGGTATCTATGACACTGCCAAAGGTATGTTACCAGATCCCAAGAAGACACCAATTATCATCTCATGGCTCATTGCTGAAGCTGTGACAACTGTAGCTGGCATTATTTCATATCCATTTGATACCGTACGACGACGTATCATGATGCAAAGTGGGTTACCTCCAGCAGAACGAATGTACAAAAGTACAGCAGATTGTTGGGGCAAGATTTACAGATCCGAAGGACCAAGGGCTTACTTTAAAGGTGCCTTCTCCAATGTATTAAGAGGAACTGGTGGAGCTTTCGTATTAGTGTTATATGATGAAATTAAGGCTTTACTTTAAATGCATATTAAATTATATATTTTTCGTTTTCATTATGGATGGATCATCCACTTTTAGATATAAGACTTATTTACATTGCCATCGAGATTAAAATTCCAGCTTTGAATTTGATCGCTTAAATGTTGACTTTATTCGAATATACTCTCACATTTTGACTACCGAAATAAACTAAATTTTATGTTTTGTCCGTCAGAATCATATTGATAGTGATCGTGAATGATAAACTAATATCCGATATCAATAAAGATTTTATTTCAAATCCCAATATTTGTTTTCATTTGCATTCAAATAAACTGTTACAATGAGTATTTAAATGCGGTCATAATCAGATTGACAATTGTTGTTGGGTTGCTACTAAAAAGACACAAATAACACATTTATGCACAACTTGACACAAATTGATACAACTACTTCAAGACGAATGGGCAAAAACGGTTAAAAATGGATTTCTTTCGATTTTAGACTCTGTTAGTTTGTAGAGAAATAAAAACTGAATCCTGTAGTGCTATTCAAAAGTTTCTCAGATGGACAGTTATCGATAAAATCGAGTCCAAAGTTGAAACTTCGAATCCATTTTGTACAATAATGGAAGCAGATTTTTTCATGAAACTCATTTTGCTGATGTAAATTTTGATGGTGAACCAGAAAATGGACTCATTTTAAGAAATAAAACTTTTTTTTTCCGTAAAACAGATCAGTTCGATTTTCGATTTAACCTGTCGCATTCGGTGACCATAATAGTTAGAGAGATGAAACTTATTATCGGTCCATAAAAGCTATTTGTACACATCATGTACCAACTCACTTTTCCGACCTATCAACAGTTCTCTCAATATTGGTCATTAACCTAAAAAGTTCGAGACTCAATATTTCGAGAATTGCATCACCTACAATAACCATTCTTTGATCAAACATTTGATTTTATTATGGGCTATGATTTACTGAAATATTAAATCATCAAAGATCCTACGAATAAAGTTATAGCATTGTGTCGCTTATGTCGTCAGATTTGAGTTTAGTTTATAAAGATAAATGGTTATTCTTATCTGTTATAAAGACATTCATTATTAGATGAAACAATCCAGATTTTCTTAGGTATTCAAACATTCTATGTTATAGTTCATAGTACAATCTAATGTTTAGTCAAAGAATGGTTATTGTAGGTGATGCCATTCTCGAAATATTGAGTCTCGAACTTTTTAGGTTAATGACCAATATCGAGAGAAATGTTGATAGATCGGAAAATTGAGTTGGTACATGATGTGTACAAATAGTTTTTATGGACCAAAAATAAGTTTCATCTCTCTAAATATTATGGTCACAGAATGCGACACGTTTAATTCAAAATCGAACTGATCTGTTTTACGGAAAAAATAAAATTTTATTGCATAAATTAAGTCCGATTTCTGGTTCTTCATCAAATTTTACATCAGTTAAAATGATTTCATGTGAAAATCTGCTGCCATTATTGTACTAAATAAGGTCGAAGTTTCAACTTTGGACTCGATTTTATCAATAATTGTCGATCGTAGAAACTTTTTAATAGCACTAACGGACTCAGTTTTAATAACTCTACAAAATAACAGAATCTAAAATTGAAAGAAGTTTATTTTTAGCCGTTATTGACCATTTGTTTTACAGTAACTCTGTCGATTTGTTTATAAACTTGATAATTGTGCTAAGTAAATAATACAATGCAATAGCTTTTTCTTTATGATCTTGAATAATTTAATATTTATAAAAATTATAGTTTATAATGCAATCTAATAATTTGTCGAAAAATGGTTATTGTAAGTGATGCCATTCTCGAAATATTTGGGTTCAAAGTTTTAAGGCCGATGGCCAAAATCAAGAACATCGTTGATAGATCAGAAAAAATATTTGGTTCACAATGTGTACAAATTGTTTTTATGGACCGATAATAAGTTTCATCTCTCTAACTATTATGGTCACCGAATGCGACAGGTTGAATCGAAAATCGAACTGATCTGTTTTACGGAAAACAGAAAGTTTTATTTACTAAAATAAGTCCATTTTCGGGTTGTTTGTCAAATTGTACATCAGCAAAATGCATTTAATGAAAAAATGAGCTTCCATTATTGTACAAAATGGATTCGAAGTTTCAACTTTGGACTCGATTTTATCGATAACTGTCCATCTGAGAAACTTTTGAATAGCACTACAGGATTCAGTTTTTATTTCTCTACAAACTAACAGAGTCTAAAATCGAAAGAAATCCATTTTTAACCGTTTTTGCCCATTCGTCTTGAAGTAGTTGTATCAATTTGTGTCAAGCTGTGTATAAGTGTGTTATTTGTGTCTTTTGAGCAACAAACATCAAACTTACTTCAAAGCAAGGGAAAGAGTTTCGTGTCAAGTAGGTTGAGCGCCATATGCAGTGTTGGTCCGTTCAATTTTACGCCGAAAAACAACCTCAACAAATGGACTTACACGGCTTTCATAAGTTAACTCTGTATATGCATAAGATATCAAATCAATTTTGAATTAAGATCAAAATTGATGCAGATTACACTAACAAATGCTATTACTTCAAAGCTCATAAAGAATTTTTTGGCCGTTTTTGACCATTCGTGTCTATTTGTGCATACATGTGACGATTGCGTTGATCTTTATATTAATAGTAACAAACAGAATATTGAATGAAGATAAACGATTTATGGAAGCGAGTGGAATAACTAACCTAAATAATATTAAGATTATAAATAAAGGATAAAATGATTGCGACAAACATAAAATACGAACTACTGATTTTTATCGAATCTCTATTATCATTTAGATGAGATGATTCTTTAATAACATAAAATTCCATGATTTTTCCTGTAACAACTTTAATTGGGTTTCTTTCATTGAAATCATTAGTTTGAGTTTTGTTGTGCAGACAATTATTTAACTAATTTACCCTTTTTTGCTTATAATCTACTTCTCCGAGTGATTTAGGTCCTCTCAATAAAAATTAGTCAAAATGCCTATCGATATGGTATCGTTTGCTAAAGATTTTATGGCCGGTGGTATTTCTGCAGCCATTTCCAAAACCGCTGTAGCTCCAATTGAGAGAATCAAGCTTCTATTACAAGTTCAACATGCTTCTAAACAAATTGCCGAAGCTCAACGATACAAGGGTAAGTAATCAAGAGTACTGACCTTTACTCTTTAGTTAAAGTTATGTCTTTCAACATCTTCTAATTTATTTTATTATCAACTCATTAAAGACACTAAATACTCTGTTAGATTCTTGCTAAAGATTCGCAATCTATGGCAAAATCAGAGGTGACTTCGCCTTGAAATACATCAGATAATAAGAGAGAGAATTCAGAATATTAATGTGAACAAATTCATTGTCTTTTTCATTGGTTTATTTCAATTTATTATAATAGGTATTGTGGATGCTGCTGTTCGGATTCCAAGAGAACAAGGTTTTCTCAGTTTCTGGAGAGGAAATTTGGCTAATGTTATTCGGTATTTTCCAACCCAAGCGCTTCATTTTGCTTTCAAAGATATTTACAAGCAAATTTTCCTCGGAGGAGTAGACAAGAATAAGCAATTCTGGAGATATTTCGCCGGTAATTTAGCTTCTGGTGGAGCTGCTGGTGCAACATCATTATGTTTCGTATATCCACTTGATTTTGCTCGTACTCGATTGGCTGCTGATGTTGGTAAACCTGGTGCTAAAAGACAATTCAATGGATTAGTCGATTGTATTAGCAGGACTCTAAAATCTGATGGATACTTAGGTCTTTACAGAGGTTTCGTTTGTTCTGTCCAAGGTGCTATCATCTACCGGTAAGTTCATCCCTTCAAAATATTTACTTTTCTAATATAAATACAGAAAATCTCAGTACATTTCTAATCTTTATCCTTTCCATCTTAGAGGCGCTTATTTCGGTATCTATGACACTGCTAAAGGTATGTTACCAGATCCCAAGAAGACACCAATTGTCATCTCATGGCTTATTGCCCAAGCTGTAACAACTGTATCTGGAGTTATTTCATATCCATTTGATACCGTACGTCGACGAATGATGATGCAAAGTGGTTTACCTCCTGCAGAACGAATGTACAAGAGCACAGCACATTGTTGGGGAAAGATCGCTAAAACTGAAGGTTCAAAGGCTTTCTTCAAGGGAGCTTTGTCTAATGTATTAAGAGGAACTGGTGGAGCTTTCGTATTAGTGTTATACGACGAGATCAAGGTTTTACTTGGTTAAACGAAAAGCAAGTCTTTTGTCGATGAAGTCAGCCAGTTGATTTATCGTTTAACCATTTGTATTTAAATTACAAATTTCTGGTGAGTCAATTATGTTAAATTAGTTAATTTTGATTATTTTGAATATTGTATGCACAAAATTTTAATTTATATCATTGAAAACACAACTTACTAATAGCTTATTCAAACAAGAGTTTGCTTTGCCTCGCTGGCAATGTCAAGAAGAGGCTTTATAAAAGCATTTGTTCAAACAAGTTCAATTAACTGGGAAGCTTTTTGTGATAAATAGCAAGTTGCTTCAGCGATTGTGAATAAATTAAAGTGTAAAATATTGACTTACATGATGTGTAAATAAGCTATTTCAAGTTACTGACATTACCTCGTACTTTGCTGCAATGAATTTTGATCTGTTATTTTTTTATTTGCTTCGGGTTCAATGTATCTTTGGATAATTAAGAAGGCAAATTATCATACACTGATTAAAAATTTACTTGTTCTCAACTTTATTAATTCGATTCAAATAAATTTAACGATCAAAATTCGATCATTTGATTATAATCCAAACGATGCAGTATGAAAGTTTATGAAATTCTGATCAAATGCAATAGTTGATCAAAGTTGAGCCGAATGAATCAACCAATAGTTACAAAAATCAACTGTGTGATTCAATGATTGCTCGATTCCCACGATTTGGCAAATCATTAAAAACTTATGAAAATATAAATGATTTGTTTGGTTAACACTTTAAAGGATTTACTAAAGTATATTCAAATGCTACTGAAATTTTGCGATTTTTAGCTCAGTTTTGGCTTATTTTTGCAGGTTTAGTTAAGGATTGTCTTAAGAAAAGGGTAAAATTTAGCAGCTTTAACCCAAAAACTATTAATAAGTTAATATAATAATCCAATAATGCTATTTGAAAGATTGACCTGTGAACTTGGTCAATAAAAAGGCTTTTTGACGCCAATAATGATTTAAAGAGTCAAAATGGCAGCTAATATGTCTTCACTTCTCTATCTTTCAAGTAAATTCACTCATAGTTTAGCTTCCAATTTGCAATTTACAAGTTTATTTGTTTAAAATTCAATTAGCATCAGATTACTGTTTTACAAAGTAAAGTTGCCGCATGAGTCTCACTATTTAAACCAAACTCAACTTCGTTCTTTTCTATCAGTCATCTTCTCTTCTCATTTGCAACAATGTTTCTCTTGACTTTCCTTTTTCTAAATCTCTTTCAACTTTGAACTTTAAACTATTGTCTAAAACTGTTTAATTTAAATAAAAAATAAAGTACTGGGTTATTGGTTATTTCATTTTGATTAAGCCAAATCATGGTTGACCATTTTCTTGGTCTCTTAACCCATCGCCATTCTAATCGTTCCAAGTCACCTTATTCACGTATAAGCAGTGTCAAGAGACAGTTGATTATTACAGCTTATGAAAACTATCTTCCTGAGGATAAAATCGTCTTTTACTTCAACATTCCTAAATCTACATTTCGAGCCATTAGAGATATTTGGTTGGAGGAAAAAATAAGGTATGTTTACAGTTTGTTGCAAAATATTGAACTAATTTGATGCTATGTTTTGTTTGCCATTAAACGAGTTGATGGGTTTATATTGAAAAACCAGAAGATGAACCTTTTTTGATTGAATAATAGTTAGGTAATTGAGATTAAATTCAAAGTTTCAGGGAATATCAATGTCTAATCAAGATACAAATGACTCTTGAATAACTTTTGTTTGACTTCTTGATAATTAGGGCAATCCTCAATGAACTTGTAACTCTTTTTTTGGCATAAAATACATTGATGTCACAGTTTTCCAGAGCCTCATATCTTAAGGAATAATGTGAAAAGATGTAGAGTGAAATATTAGTAAAGAAAAGAAGAGTAAAATTCAAGGTTCTGAATATATAAATTGTATATTGAATTGTAGCCAAGGTTTTATAATTGTGTTTAAATCAAATCAAAGCAAAAATTACTTCTACTCTATTAGTTTATTATGTTACCACTAGAGGACACAGTCAACTTCCTGGAAAGATATTCTGGTTGTCTTCCTCTCATTTAAAATCATTAGTTTGAGTTTTGTTGTGCAGACAATTATTTAACTAATTTACCCTTTTTGCTTATAATCTACTTCTCCGAGTGATTTAGGTCCTCTCAATAAAAATTAGTCAAAATGCCTATCGATATGGTATCGTTTGCTAAAGATTTTATGGCCGGTGGTATTTCTGCAGCCATTTCCAAAACCGCTGTAGCTCCAATTGAGAGAATCAAGCTTCTATTACAAGTTCAACATGCTTCTAAACAAATTGCCGAAGCTCAACGATACAAGGGTGAGTAATTAACAATTGATCTATCCAAAGGATGAAAATTCTGACCCATTCTTTACTCTAAAAAATAGACTAGCTTACATTCTTGGTTTAAATCATTCTGCCTATGTGGCTATGAGTCTGTTACTCAATAGAAATAGTAGGGGCTACTCTTTATGTGTCTCTTTTGTCTACTATCATTTTAATTTTCACCCTTTTATTCATTATTATTATAATTTAAAAGTTAACTTCAGAGTAAGATATAATTTCATATTTCGCCTTAATATATTTAGTATCCTGACATTAAATGTCATATTAGAGATGAACAGCTTGAGGTTAAATCAAAGGTGACTTTGACCTTGAATTAAGAGATGATGACTTATATCTAGAAAAGGCTTGGTATCTAGAGAAATATCTTTAATAGATTCATATTTGTCGGTTTCTTTTTTAGTCTTTTCACATCTTCAAATGTCCATCTACAGAAATGAAAATGTTTTTATGTCAACTAATTTTTTTTACGATTTCAATTTTACATAATAGGTATTGTGGATGCTGCTGTTCGAATTCCAAGAGAACAAGGTTTCCTTAGTTTCTGGAGAGGAAATTTGGCTAATGTTATCCGATATTTCCCAACTCAAGCTCTTAACTTTGCTTTCAAGGACAAATATAAGCAAGTTTTCCTCGGAGGAGTAGACAAGAATAAGCAATTCTGGAGATATTTCGCCGGTAATTTAGCTTCTGGTGGAGCTGCTGGTGCAACATCTTTATGTTTCGTATATCCACTTGATTTTGCTCGTACTCGATTGGCTGCCGATGTCGGTAAAGCCGGTGGTACTAGACAATACAACGGTTTAGTAGATTGTATTGGTAAAACCTTAAAATCTGATGGTTATTTGGGTCTTTACAGAGGTTTTGTTGTATCTGTCCAAGGTATCATTATCTACCGGTAAGTTTATTTCAATTGTTATATTTTAGTTTTTTTTTGGTTAAATATATTTCAACATCTTCATTAATATAATTTATTTCTTATTTCTGTGTAAAATTTTAGAGCTGCTTACTTCGGTTTCTTTGACACTGCCAAGGGTATGTTACCAGATCCCAAGAAGACACCAATTGTCATCTCATGGCTTATTGCCCAAGCTGTAACAACTGTATCTGGAGTTATTTCATATCCATTTGATACCGTACGTCGACGAATGATGATGCAAAGTGGTTTACCTCCTGCAGAACGAATGTACAAGAGCACAGCACATTGTTGGGGAAAGATTGCTAAAACTGAAGGTTCAAAGGCTTTCTTCAAGGGAGCTTTGTCTAATGTATTAAGAGGAACTGGTGGAGCTTTCGTATTAGTGTTATATGATGAAATCAAGGCTTTACTTTAAGTACATATTAAATTAGGGATATTTTGATTTGGTGGACAAGACCATCTTCGTAAAACGAAAAAGCTCGTAATCATTATCTCCATTTAAGAAACAAACCATAAAAAAATCGTAAAATTCTAAAGCGACTTTTATTGCAATTCCAATGTTCATTATTGAATTCGAGTGAAAGTTCATTCTATTATTTACCACTTCTCTAACTTCTTGTTTTTCCAATAGCCGCTGTTAATACATCATTCAGCATACCGCCCATCAGCACCTCACTCGATGAATCTTAATTTAAAATCGTAAATAAATTCAACATTGGTTTACAGTTGTTTGTTATCTTCATTTATCTGCGTGTACAAACCAGGGGAAGTGATATCTATTCGAGTATTGATAATCTCTGTTGAAAGTGGATTAATCAAAATTTTTCAGCTTTTGTTACAACTTCCACTTTCTAATTATACTTCTTGGCAGCTCATTTTGTTTCATTGGTATGCCAATTTACTCCCATAAGATCCAACCTTGTAACAATTTATTAAGGTTATTCGCTTTTTACCTATTTATTCCTATCATTCATAGAAGTGAGTACAATTTGCCACAATACTTTCAGTGATGCCCTTGCCAGTTAATTATGTGCCTCTTTGCTACAAATCTCATCTGATTATATTTTCATTTTTTCGTATCATAATGACTCAACCTTTTTCTTGATTGTTATAGCTTTGATAACCTTAAATTTCCATCAGTTGCTCAATAAGCCTCAACAGTGTGTTTTATATCGAAAATGTCAAATTACTTAATGAGTACAATTTCAAGCAACCTTTTTAGTTCATCCTCTTAAGATCTATTCGATAAATCAACTAGAATAGGTTAAATAATTATCAAATTAACCTTTGCAATGCTTAAAGTTGATACTTTACTCTTCAGAGTTTGAAGTCACACCAATTAGATAATTCTTCACTATCAAGTGCTTATCAATATTAGCTCATCTTGATTTTTTATTGGCCAATTAAATAATTAACCCGATTAATTCAACCTTGAATTAACTTATCATTTGGCTGGTTTCGAGTAGTGTTCAGAGGTAAATGTAACAATGAATATGTATGCATTAATCTAAAGTAACAATCTTATTATAAACTAGGCGTTTCTTTTTATTGATTTAATATCAATTTTTTTACTTTTCTTTGGCCTCCTCCAATACTCTTTCCATCTATTTGGTCATATTACCCATTACCCAAAGCCACTTTACCGCTTTTCGAATAAGGTCAATATGAGCTTTCCGATTAAAAGAATGAGGTTCTGAAATTGGTGAATGTGTAAATTGGCTGGTAGAAAAGAGGGTGGAAAAAGTTGGTCCCTTTTTGTCAAAATCAATGTAAAAATCACTTTTTTAAATAAAAAGGGCTATCAATCAACTCAAGCTGATTGAAATCCATCTCTTTATACAACAAATTCAATCATCTGACACAATTGAAAAGCAAAAGTATCAAAATCCAGTCAATGTACAGAGTATTATCAGCCCTCACTTTCAAGAGGATTGATTGGTTGACTTTCAACAGATGTAAAATTAAAAATCGAACTGTTGTTTTATGCTCACAAAAACAAACAACTAAATCAATATTAAAAAAGTAATCTATACAATTTGACTTTTGCGCTTTTTTTCAAGTTTAAAATTAACGCCTTGTTAGTCACAAGTCTCTCTAAATACTGTTGACTGTTTTTGTTATGCTCTAACGTCTTTAAGATGAATTCATCTGATGAACATTCCAAGAAGCAAGAAGAACCTCAAACACATGAAGAACCTGAACCAATATCGACCGAAGAAAGACAACCTTTTGTTAATAGTCTACTAAACCTGATCGATCAAAACAAAATTGATGGAATCATTGATACCCAAAGACACATGTAAGTAAACATTTGTTTTGACCTATCTTTACATCTTTTGAAGACTTTTGACAAGAGAGAAATTGTATTTGACATCTATTATTTTGTTAGCCTCTACTAAATTTTATTTTAATTAATTATTTACTTTGTCTCTTCACCAGGATGGCAAGATTTGAAAAAACTAATGAAATGCTGGTCAATTGTAATGCCCTTTCACTTTCTCGATATGAAATTGCTATGAAGGAAGTTAAAAGAATGAGCCAAAATTTGGGAGAAATGAAAAAGGATTTAGATTACATTTTCAAACGAGTTAAATTTATTAGAACGAAATACAATCAGCAACACCCGGAAGCTTTTAAATGTAAGTAGACAATTAATAATATCATTGGAAAAGGGAAATGCATATTTAGTGATGATAGTCATAACATCGATAGTAAGTTCATGAATTAAATCTGGAATAATTAACTCTTTGGGTGTTTAACCCTCATATTAATCATTTCCTTGTTTCTTGGTCCATGGACATCTCGCTTAAATCAAGATTAAAACTATAAAATTACCTATTAGATTTTTTACATTCACTATTGTCAGATGAATTTTTTTATATGATAGTTAGCTGCATATCCATTACTCATTTTCCCATTGAGTTTCGCTCTTTTAATATCTGTAAAATTGACAAATGTAACATTGATAATGATAATAATTTAAATATAAATTTGATAATTTGAACAATACTAATATGCATCTGTTTCAATTGAAATTTTAGCGCTGATGAACAAAGGTAATCAATTGGATGAAGAAGAGGACGAGGAATCTTGATGGAACTGACCAAACTAAAATACATCAAAATAATATCGGGTTTGAACCAGAGAAAAAAATTAAAGAGATGAAAAAAAGCTGGACGCAGTTGCGGATGGTTTTTAGTTATGAATGTGCATGTTGTGTTTGTAAAGAGTTAATCGAATAAGTCTTTAAGAGAATGATTCATAATTTGGCTTATCGTCACAATTTTTGAACAATCTTTCGAGTGATGGCTAGGTTAATGCCACTTGTCCTTTATCTCTATTAAAATCTTTAAAACAAGATGGAAACAAAGCGACAAGCAAATTTTGCTATAACTTTTATCAGATCTTGGTGTCTTTGGGTTTCCATGTTTATGTTGTTGCTGGTTCTTCTATTGCCTTGGAATTTTTGGAAGTTTCATTGGAGTAAAATAACAGTGGGCTCATGCCGAGAAAACATCCGATCAAGATACCAATAACCCGTCCGATTTGAACGCTTAAACGAGTTCGTAACATATCAGTCTGAGCTGGCGTCAATTTTGGATAAGTAACACCGATCTTATTGGCTAGTGTCTCAACATACCAAGCTGACCCTATTCCAGCCACATCTGATATAGCATTTCCAAGGGCAGCAGCAGCCATGGTGGAAATACCTGAAGGAACAGAAAAAACAATAGATTTTAAGTACTCTCGAGAATCTTAATTGCCATAAAATGAATTGACTATTGTACAGAAATTGACGAAATGGACAGAGTTTTATCGTTATCCATTTATTTAGTATTACAAAGAAATTTTGTAAAAGAAATCGAAATGAAATTGTATAGCAAAATTTTCCATGATATTGTATTTAATTTAAAAAAAACTCACCAAAAGCGACTCCAAGTGTTGTATCAATATATTCACCCGCAAGAATCATAATAAAATTATCAAGAAAACCAAATCCAATGAAAGGAAGTGATTGATGAAAGGCAATTTGACGCATTTGTTTAGAGTTTGGTGGAATCACGTTAACAGACTGAGATCCTTTATCTGGTAAAATTAGTTCTCGTCTTTTAGATAACTCTTGCATCAACATATCTTGCTCTTTGGTGCCAAGTAGATCAACAAATGTTTTGACCCCATCGGGCTCTGTTAAAAAGGACCCTGACTTATAATAAGCAGTTTGTTTAAAGGTTAACTTATACCCAACATTTGAGAGTAATTTTTTAGCTAAAAAATTTTGGTTTCCCAGCTGACCAAGATTCCGAATCACTTGGATAGTTTTCATCTAGAGTTTGTGATGATGAATTAAGTTAATAATGGGATTTTTTCACTGGCTTGGTTAGTCACTAATTTAATTTGATTCGTCAACTAAGAAACAATTGATGACATTGAATTGATTGCGATGGATATTTAATTGGGAGGGTTAATTTGATTAAGGACGGATTTCTGTTTAGTCTTCAGTAGCAATGATGGTAGCAAAACTATTAATAGATGCTTGGTTTTGGATACTGAGTGATCATAATCCAACATATCACAGTTAAGGTTTGATTTATAAACATTTATTGATTGAATAAGTAATAAATAAAGATCGATAAACACAATTAAAAGATGATTTGGAGCAGTAAATGTTGACTAAAGCAGCAGTGAAAAGGTAGGAAGCATTGAAAGGTCGAAACAAAACAAAACAAAACAGTGTAATGCTTTTTGTAGCTGAGTATAGAAAAAAGAAAGACAAGATGAAACATAAATAAGGGAAAGTCGTAAGTTGTTGATGATAAAGATGAAGAAGAGGAGAAGATGATGAATGCCTTTGGGTTTATGCACAATTCAATAATCTCTTTCTTCTCTTTCACTATTTCCTTTCTCTAAGCCTTTTCCTCCCAATAATGTAGCTTTCATGAAATCCTTTGGCTGCTTAACTGAATTTCAATTGATGTTGCATTCATCTTCCACTAGCAAAAGGCAGGCGAACTCCAAGAGAGCAATAGAAATGACAATGATTTTGACTCAGATTATCTGAGTAAGTAAACAAACAAACAAGAATAATTCTGGTCACGGAAGTAATTTAATTATCCTACAAGCTTCACCAAAATACAACTTTGATCTTTGTCATATTTTAACCTTTCTAGATTTGTCAATTTTTAAAACGCCAAGCTAACCTTTAAATATAATATTAATGAAACAAGAAAATATTAAGCATCACCAGCTTATGTTTTTAAAAAAGTTAATTGTAAATGTGTTAACAGCTTTGATAGTGTTTTAATTAAAATGTATTTTTATATTATCTGTGAAATGGTAATGAGATGGTTAATTTCATGGATTATTAATGTCTTGTCAGCAATCCAGTCACAATTTTCTGCTCAAAATTTCGAATGTGAAATTGATTTAAATGTAATTGATTTGTGTTTCTTATTACATGATAAAGGTTAAATCAGTAAAAAATTAATTTCCGGTGGCTATTGAATGAAAATAAGGTCAATCTTGCAACCAAATCAGGCAAACAAAAATGATTAACATCAGTATATTTCACACATTAACATTAACAATTCAACTCTAAAAATGGTGTTAAAAGTAGCAAATGAACTCATACGAAGTGTTCCGATTAACTATATTGAGCAGAAAAATCATCATTTAATCGTTTAATACAATTATCGTTCGCTCGGTCAAATTGAACAATCTGATTGTAACAGCAAAATGTTAAACTTTTTCTAGTACAGTTTTAGGTTAGTAGATGTCACTAGTATCTGTGTTCAGTAAGGGATGAATTTTTCTTATGTTGTTTATCGAAGGGAATTAAAAGTTGATTAATGATTAATGTGAGGCCAAAGATAATAAACAAAATAAACATGATTCTGTGTTAACATTGTTTTCCCTATTTGATATTTTATCTTATCTTTCCCTCCCTACCTAGTTACCTGGTTGTCAGGTGAAGAATAAAGAATCTGAGATGCTTTGATTGGATGGATTGGCTTATTTTGATTACCTCGATATAGACCATTGTCATTGATTTAACCGCAAACCAACCTTTGGTTCATCGAGATAACTGGTTGACTTGAAAAATTTCTGGTAAGTCGGCTTTTGGGTGATCAACCCTCTGATTGTTGTTTAACGTAATCAATCACGAGCAGGATAGTATTCAATAACATACAGTAATACAATAGCAAAAGGAAAGATGTTGCCGATTATCTGGAGAATTGATTTCTAATTACTATTAAATGAATACTTTAAACTTGACCTTGTTATCGATTATGTTTTGTTGCTATTTTATTGCTGCTTTCATTATCAATAGTTACCTGTCTCATCGTCAATTGAATGATTCAACAAAAATAGAGTAAATAACAAATCTCTTCTCTCTTTTTATCTGTAGGTTGCATTTAAAAAGCATCAAGTATGTCAACCGATATCACTTTTCCTAAGAAAGTTTGCTTTTGTTTGTTAACTGGATTTAATGACAATGGACCAATTGATCTTTCAAAGAAACCAACCAGTTTCCTTGGTTGATTGGCTTAATTGGTACAGGTCACTTATTATTGAAATCTGGTTTGGTTTGATTTTTTATTATTATCAAAAATCATTTTCTAATCTTTTCCATTCTCATCTTCAGGTCTTCTTCATCTTCTCAAAGTCAGTTTTGTATCAAATAATGATAACCACAACAACAATGGAGTCAACAAAGAAAGAAATCACGGAGCGCCTGTTAACCAGGTCAATTAATCTTTCAACAAAACAATTAAACATCATCTGAACTGCAAATTTGTTTTTTATTGGCCATCAATTGACTGTTGGAATTATAATAATCCCAATAACTGAAACATGGTTTAATTCAGGGAAAAAAAGTCAATAGCAAATAAGGATGACCGAAGGAGTACCAATTTTCATCATACAATCAATTTTAATGTAACATCTCATCAATGGGTATGATTATGATGATGAAAGTGTTTCAAATGGATCCTACTTGTAAAGGGTCAATCACGATTCCAGATTAAATTTGATTTCCAATGATTAAGCAATGGGTTATTTTATTTAAGGTAAGTTTTATTTATTTCCAGCCAAAGTCAATAGTCACTGAATTTATTTTTATTTTTTCAACTTCAACTCTGCAGGTATTTGGTTAAAAGAAGCTAACGAGTTAAATTAGCAAAATAAAAGACTGGAAAAGGCAATGGGAATGCTGACGATCAAATGGGAAAAGGAAGACGAAGAAGCGTAAAGAAGCAACATTAAGATGAACAAATGGAATAGAGATAGAAGAGAGAATCTTGAGGAGCAAAATGAAGATTCAAGTTAATTAGTTTCTTTCCATTTAAAGGTTACTCCACGGTTGGAAAGCAATTTATTTTTACCAATGTAGAGTCAAATTTTTGGCTAATTAATTCAATGAAACAAGTGTCCCTTTAGCAGTAGCCTAACTCATTTCCAATGGTCTCTTGTCATATTGTATCATCACTCTATCACCCTATGAATCAATTTAAAAGTGAAAAAATGTGACACTCCAATTAGGTCTACAGCGAAACGAGAAGTAGATGAAATACTTGAGAGCAACTTTTCACATTACCACTTGAAATATTCATAATTTATCGTCTATTTTAAGACTCAGTTCAACTTGTTCCATTGATATTTTTATCATCACTGCAAACATTGCTTTACGCCTTCGTCATCTCATTTTCCCTTCTCATTTCTTGTCAATTTACCTTACAATCAAGTAGTTAAGAGAATTAAAATTACTGTCAGTCTGAAGATGAAAGGGAAAACACTGAAAACCTTGATGGTTCTGTTTAATTTTCAACGTCATTTCAATTTCTTGCTTCTTACAAGTCGTTTACCCCTTTAAACTGGTAAACATTGAATTAATCTTTGATTTCCAGCAGGCCATGGCGATAACAATGTTGCAGTAAGCATTATTGTTGACTGATTCTTCAGTTAAACAACTGATAAAATCAAATGGTTATTTTGTAATTACATATCACACATATGCACATTAAGTATCCTATTACATGAAAGGCAGAGAAGGCAGAAATAAACAAACATTGAAATGAAAAAGGTTCAAAAGTTTAAAGCAAAACATCAGTTTAGATTGAATGCCAAGTAAAATAGCAATTAACTTTGACAAAATAAAATTGACGTAGATTAGCTTGAAAAATAGCAAAGTTATCATTTAAGAATGTTCATTTTGACGAAAAAATTGTCAACTTTTAAAGCTCAAAAATAAGGCCAAAATAAATCTTTCCAAGGTAATCTCAGCAACAAGTGATTCGTATAAACTGTTGCCACTTTGCATTGAGTGTTTCCTTGAGACATCAAAACATCTTAATTATGAAAGATTAACGTATTAGTAGCTTAAATGTTAATAATAGATTGATTTTGATGTAATCGGGATTGGCAAAGTGGTAAAACAAAACAAACCATTGAAACATCAAATCAATTGTTTATTTTACCTAAAAATTTTTACTCCAATCAGCAATTATTAATCATGAGATTGAAATGAAAGACAAACGTTAAAATGATTTGTAATATAAAAAAAGGAACCCAAATTATCTGGAGTTGGCCAGTACATCAAGTCAATAATGGTAATCAAACTGGCATGTAAAATAATGGAAAAAAGTCGATTTTGATCTTTGATGCTGTTTCGAGGGTCAACACATGATGTTGATTAACTGTTATAGTTTTTATAGCTTTGATTATTTGATAAAAAATGAGAACCTTTAGTGGCTTTAATAAAAGAATGATAAAAAAAGAATCCCAAAATAATGGTAATTTCAATTCTAATGATTGGGCTACCAAAAAATCGCAATCAATAGTCGTCAACATACAAATGTAGTTGTCAATATGATGTGAGGCCGTGATTATATCTATCATTATTGTTGTTTGATGTCGATGATAATGATTATGATTAGTGTAACAGTAACAATAATAAATTAAAGCATTCTCGTTGACTATTAACATAACCAAAAAAATGAAACATCCTGTTGATCTTTCCTTTGTCAATTGGCTTTGGCTATATTGTACAGAAAAAGCAATAATAAAAGTAAAAATGAGTAAGATTTCCCTTGTTTGTCAACTGAAAGTAAAATGGATTGAATATGGTTGATAATAAGGAATAGATTTGTGTTTGATTAGCGTAGAAATGATTTTGATTAGGTTTAATCAGTAAAAAAAAACGAGATGAGACATTGCTTTGTGTAATATTTCGGTCAATGTGAATATTTAAAGGTAGGCCCACTGTGAAAAGGATAACCTCCCACCCAGGGCCAGATTTAGATCCGTATTGTCCCATAGAGAAATAAATTCGTATTGTTAAGTTGAGGGTCCAAAAGAATTAAGCTTAAACAGAATTGTGACAATTGAAGGGGAAACAAAACAACGGCACAAACACACGTCCTTTGGAAACATAGAAACATTGTGTTCCTTTGGTTATGCTTGATTGGTTCAGACCAAGTCCTGGTACATATTCAAAGTCCATTAAACTGTGTACATTAATTGTGTACAGTTGTTCATTTTTACTAGTTAACCATAATGTCATAAAGTGAAAATATAATTAAATTAAAAATCATAAAATGAAAATAATCAAAATTGATGATTATCAAGTCTCTACAAGTTTTAAGTAAACAAAAATGACTAATAAATTGCTACTTTAAGGTAACTTTATTATTATGAAGATGGCAGCATAAAAGGAATCAATTATGTAGCCTTTATCACCTTAGAAACAAAATTCAAATTGACAGTTATGTTAATAAATATTGATGAGCAAACATAAAAGTAACCAACCCTTGACATAAACATTTTATCTTTATTTTTCGGTTTCATTGTTATTAATATTTGAATTGTTTACTGATGATGATAACTCTTAACTTTGGAGGAAATGGTCCATAACAAGAAGCAAAAGAAAAGGCGATAACCAATGGTCATTGATGTAAATGAAAAGCGTTTTGTTGAATTCAAATGGTTAACCAGTTTTTACTTTTCTGTTACTCCTGTTTCAACCGTATTGTTATTTTCAATTGTAATCATCAAGGAAATTTTATTCATCAAGACTAACTTAATTATAACTGTTAACTGGTCAATAATAATGCTGATTAGCCCAAAGATGCTGGTAGACTTTCCCTAGCTATTACTTGGTCGACAACACGCGATTCAGTTTAACAATTAAGTTTCCTGGGAAAACTAACATTTGTTCCGTATTCGTGTCAATTATCATTTAAACATTTCAATTTTAATTTAAATTAAATCATCATAGACAAACAATCAACCCGATTCTATTGGATATACCGATGGTTAATGAACCATGGATGAAAATTTAAAAATGATAAACACTCAATAAACAGATAATTATTCCAATGACGCTGAAAGCAAATAAGTCAACACAGGACATTGGTGAAGTCGGATTAAACTGGATATTGATCAAATAAAATTAAAAACAATAACCAGTTAACCAGCCAGTTAATTTGAACTATAAATTGTTACAATAGTCGTTTTTACAATTGGTTAAACGCCTTAATAATTTTGAAGTAAATGTCAGATAATTACGAGCTAAACAATCAAGCCTAAAAAGTTTCAGTTGCAGTTAGCGTCAATCAACGGAATCCATAATTTGTCTTTGTGTCTGGTCATTGGTGATTATTATGATAAGCGGAAACAATCAATAAATTACCAAGGATAAAGAACTTTCCAAACTTCAGGAAGAGAAATTCTGATTCTCTTGAATAAGATGACGATTATTATAATACATAATGAGAAAGCCTTCAAGGACATTGCACGGTGGTTGATTCCGTTGTTAAATTGTGTTTAAACAACCATTATAAGCTGAGAACTACAATAATCACTGACAGAATTAATAAAGATATTGAAGAGACTCACTTGATAATTTCAAGAGACGAAGCTTATCAACAATCAATTTGAATGTCTTATGAAGTATTAATAAGAAGATTTTTGTTGATCAATTAAATAGCCCGAATCATGATGAAGAAAGGGAAAAAGAGATCAGAAAGTTCAAGAAAATGTAAAAATTGATGAATTGTAAAAGAAATGTCAGAAACATCAACTATTATTATGAATATTACTGTTATTAATATTAGAGTTTCAGATGTTATTACTCTATTATTTAAATTGTTATTAATATTGTTAAAGGTTAAAGAACCTTTGGGTTAACTTGTTGAGTGAATATATGAATTATCTGAATTTTAAAAAGGCAACAAGATGGTTGAAAATGGTTACTACTACAGATACTAATGAAAGGCTTGTGAATCATGAGACTTACTACAAAAAAATCATTGATAACAATTTAATCCATGGATTGATAAATCAAGACACGAATCAAAAAATGTGAATCAATTATGTTTATCATTATAACACTCAATCAAAAATGTAAGCCTTCAATAGCTACTGTATACTTTTGATTTAACTTTCATTTTGTGAGGCTAATCATGCAGATGATTATCATCATTATTTAGATATCATCTTGGTTAAAATAAAGATGATTGTTCACAAGAATGGAGAGGATGGAGAAGAAAAGTAAGGATGAAAATGACTAGCGTAACCAAATATCTTAGGATTAGATGATACTTTTTGTACGGAAGTCCGTAACATTGATTTAGCTGATTATCAAGCTTCACTGGATTCAAGAGGTTACCTTTTAAACAATGTAAAATTGAAAGGTACAAATGAATGGAACAAGGTTTGTAAAATTTTCAAGATTATCCGGTTGCATGGTCAAAGGCAAGATAAGAGGTATAAGTTGGGGAAAATGTGGAAAAATAATGAACAGAAAAATTAATCAGTAAAGTTGAAACGTCTTGTTTTTTTTTGGGTTTTGGTTATCTTCATATCTTTTAATTTAAGCTTCAAAAGTAAGCAATCGTCATGATTTTTCAAACCAATGGAGAAGGCAGTTAAACATGGACAAAGTTTTATGAATCTTTTTTCAAAATTTTCTGCAAATTACTTGGTTTCTCATTTACTTATTTGGCTCATTCCATCTTTTTATCCTCATCCTTTATTCCTGGTAATAATTTCCTTCAATTTGCAAGGTAATATCTTTGAACCGTGACCATGCCAAGAAATGTCGTCATTTTTCAAATTTCACTTTCAATCTGAGTAATGACTGTAAGATCAGGCAGGTAAATCATATGAGTCTGGAAATTGGTGATTGATCATTTGGTGTTGATGGATAAATCTTGAAGCGTTTTCATTATTCCTTGCAATCCATTTTGATGTCTTGAAATCGACAAGAGTAGTTGAAAAGAATCACTGGGAAACGAAAAAAAAGTGAAAGAAAAGTTCAAGAGTATATGTATTGGGGGAGAGAAAGAGTAAGATGTTGTGCAAAATAGTAATGACATTAAATCATGGTTGAGTGAGGAGAGAGTTAAAGATGATTTCAGTGGCTGAATAATGAAGCTCGTCAAGTTTTACGTTGAGATATCACATAAAAAAAGAGGATCAAGAAATCCATCCGAAATTATCAAATAGGCCAATCCAAAATACATGTATCTCTACTGGTTGGGTTTTACAATTATGGCAGAAAAGATATAAATATTGATGATAGAGTTGTTTGTTACTTATGTTAACAAGACAAAAAAAGAGAGATGAACAAAAATCTGAAATATTTGACTTTGTTTTTGTTTGGTGGTAAAAAAATGTGTGATTTCACAGATGATTTTATCGCCAAATTTTACATACATTCTTGTATTAAGTCCTCGACAAAAAAGATTTGGTTGCTGTTGTCCCCAGCTATAGGTACATATAAGGTGAAAAATGGGATTCGTTGACTTGTTTTTTTTTTGTTGATGGAAAGTGAAAGTTGATGATGGTGATGGTGATGGAGATGGTGATGATGATAATGGAGATGATGATAGATGGAGATTATGACTATTTGAAAAGAGAGTTGTATTGATGATCTCAGTCACCTTCCATACACAAACAATTGTCGGGTGATTAAATAGTCAGTTATTAGATGTATGAAAAAAAGACCATTTCAATGGCGTCGAGGTGTGTCAATATCTTCACCATTGACTTTGGGAAGCCAGGATGTTAATTTCATCTTCATCTTTATGCTATTTGTTAATGATACTTTGTTTGTTGTGTATTGATGTGTTTTTGTAATTTTCATTGTGTGAGTAGATTTAAATATATATATATATACTTTGATATATAGACTATTATGAGATTCAATTTGCATCAGGAATGCTGTCAGAAATATAAAATATATATAGATTTATGCAAATAATGGTTTATATATAAATTTGCGAGAGGCAGGGGAAAGAAAGTCTTTGGTTCTGAACTTTGATGATGGTTGATGACTTTTTGATGATACAATTTTGCTGAGTCGCAAATGAAACTAGTTTCACAGTAGAAAAGAAACACACTTTTTATAGTTGAGTGTTGATTAAACACAAACGCGCCTCTTTATACAGCACTATCTTTGGGCTTTCTGATTACTTGATGGTTGTTGACTCGGTCATGAATATCTCTGAAAGAAATAAGAAAGAAAGAATAGGTTAGAAAATAAAGATTACAATCAATTGATTCCAAAATGGCAAGCATAACAAATAAGGCAAAAAATAAGAAAAGCCAATGCAAAAATAAGCAAAAAACAAGTAAAAAAATGAGATATTTCTGCTTGAAATTTAAAGCGCAAAAAAACAATGAATATAGAGATGAATAATGGAAATAATTCAAGCGTTGAGAAGCTAAAAGTAAAGCACAAAAAATACTAAACAATGCTGTGTGACAATTGCATGATGAGAAATACATAAAAGGGCAAAACAGGGCAACAGCAATGAATTAATAGCTGCATTTGAGGGGAAAAGGTTTACATGGTGACAGGATAAGGTGGGGATGTGAGATGAATGTGAGTGAGATTATTGGGAAATTAAATTGTTGAAGAAAAATCAACAATAATGACGTAAAATGCAAACATTGTGGAGGAGGAAGGTAAAGGTTTGTGTGAATACAAGTATCAAGGATAACGAAATGAATGTAAAAGGTTTACAGGTTATCATCTCACAGAAATTGGAGCGTTAATTGGCAATTGTTTTTATCTCATACTTTTTCAGCTAATCAATCTAAATACAATGCAATTTAGGTGTTGATAGAAATGTGCTAATTGTGATTAATGCAAGGGAAAGGCAGCGATCAACAATAAAAATAATAATAGGAATAATAATCTGCACAAAAAAAGCACATGAAAGGAGACAAAAAAGGAAACGGATTTCATCTCAAATTGTCAGAAAGCTCACCCTCTTGAATCAGTAACCAACATCATGGGTGTTAGTTCATCACTTCTAATCTTTCCGTTATTAGAACTTATGGATAGAAACAAGAAATAATTGTTAGTTGATGATATAACAATAATATCAAAATAAAGTGAATAGATCATCATCAGAATCACTATTATCAAATTCAAATGAAATTATTAAAAAGGAGCAAAAATTACGTCAATGATTATGAGAATATAAAAGAAGGTCAAAAATTATAAATTAATGGTTGCATTTTGAAAGGGACATTAGTTTTACCCTAATTTGACCCTAAGACGCTATAAAACTCAAATTGTAAAGATGAATTAACAATTGTATAGCAATTAACTACTGATATTCAAAGTAGTCAAGTATTCCTGATAGCTCTTGACAGCTTTACAAATTTGGCCTTTCCTTTCTTGACAATGTTCATCTATTTTCAAGTTTTCAATCGCCAATAATACACTTGATAGAGGTATTGAAATGTATAAAAGATGCTTACTCAAAAGCGGGATTATCAATTTCACTTCTTGATGATCGCTTGACTTCCGAAATTGATCCAAGGTTGCTGTTATAAATATTGAAAAAGTGGACAAAAAATGATGAAAATTAATAATGAGAAATAATAATGGGAAATGATGATAGAAAAGCAATAAAAGAGGATGATTTAGTTCTTTTTTGATATTACATTCTTTACAAGTGAGATACTTGAAATGAAAAGTTTGAAGATGCAGTACTATGATAATTATCATCCGTTTAATTTAATTTTTTCCTGTTAATATAACTGAAGAGACTGAACTTGAATTTGGTGATGTTTAAAGGAAGAGGAAAATGACGATAACTTACGCAGGATGGAAATCATTGGATTTTGCTTTTTTATGACTATTGACTGATGTCTCAGGCCAGATGAAGCTTTTGATGAAATATAATACACCAACTTTACAACGGATATAGAAGATTATGTCCATTAAAATGAGGATTATTATGAGTGATATGGCAACCGAGATGAGTGCTGTTCCCATGCTGTTGTAGGATTCATCATAGTCCAAGTCTTGACCCCAACCAGAAGGAGATGAAGCTAAAATAATAAACAATAAAGATAAATTAATAATTGAATAGTTTTCAACGATTTCAAGACTATTAAGACTTGTTTTCAAATGGTTTTATAATATGAAAATGATAGAAAAACAATTTTGATGGATTTTTTGAATAACCGATTTCGATAGTTTATACAGTAAATTTGATTCAAAGTAGTCATCATAAGATTATAAGATGATAATACTCATTACAATATTTGTTATTAACGTCGCTATTATCATCAATTTAGCTGGTTCAGAGTGGATTGAAGCTCAAAAAATTACAAAGGATTGGAAGATTAAATATTTACTAGAAATGCTAAGCTGCAGATACAAGTTTAGGTAACTGGATATGATGATTTGTTTGATAAACAGAAAGTCAGATTAAAGTGTAGATTAATTTTTCATTTCAACTTTCTATATTATGAACAACTAACTGTCCAATCAGATTTGATTAATTGTCTTTAACGACTATTTTAGAGGTTTCACAGTTTGTATTTCAATCAACAACAAGCAATTTGAAGCTAATTTAATTTGATTTATTGGGCTGGAAAACAATTCACATAATAATTTGAAATCAATAGCGGATCTGTCAAAAAGTCATATCTAGTTTCTGGGTTGTAACAATATTCAAAGATCTGAATAAAGGTTACGTTGAAATATTAATAATTGAGCCTTTTATTCTTGAACCGGGATTGTCAGAGTCGATTCCTTTCTAGATCTTGAATAATCATTATTTTACGAATTATATACAGAAAATGAATTTAATTAATTAGCTTGAATTGCCAAGCTTAGGTCATCAAATATTGTTTTAAACTACCATTCATCCACATTTTAAGGAGAGACGAGAGTTGTGTGATAACTAATTTTACCCAGAAATTAATTAAATGTTACTAAAAATAATGAAAATATACTTTAAAATAGAGTTGATGAACTAAAGATTGATAAAATCTATTTCATAACTAAAAACTAATAACAATCAGTCGACAGAGACAAACAGTAAAGTGCTAATCAACTAGAAAAATTGATACAAGAATTGCTGGCAAAATAAAGATACTAATGACAGTGAGTGTTGTGAAAATACAATAATTGATTGTAATCCAATTTTTGTCAAGTTTTTTTGTCGATAAATCGTGAGTTGAAATTGACAAATTAAAATGAAGAGAAAAAACTAGTCTTGATGGATAATGAACTTTTTAACCGATACGTTCCAGCAAATACCAATCAAATCATTTGTTACACGGTTGAAGAAATTGATGTTGAACCAATGCCAGATTATTTACCTCGAGAATAATCAAGTTTTCCCAGTTTAACATAGATTTTGTGTAACAATAATCAGAAAATAAATTGGATATGAATAATGATGATCATTAAAAAAAGTATTCAGCTGATTTGATTAAGATTGTACAACTTAAATGCAATTATCGAGGATAAGGATTGAATGGGTAATATTAAAAAGAAACATCTCAAGTAGTAGACTTGGTAGACAGAGGAGAAAGGAGACAAAATTAAGTCAATTTAGAGAAACCTAATCAATAAATCTTTTTAGGACATCAGGAATATATTATTGACAAGGGAAGGCCCCAAAATCGATACAGTATATTGTACAAGAGGAAAGGAAAAACGGTCCTAAGAGAGTGAAAGAAATCAAGTTTCTAGGAGATTGTTGTTGGCAAACAAATGAGTTTAGCTTGTCAACAAGTAAAGCTTTTAAAAATACTAGTTTGAAAAAAGTATTTTAGCCTTTGAAGGTTTGAAGGCTCTTAAAATAATGACAATATGAGAAGTAATAATAATGATGTATCAATTTACAGAGATGTTGATCTAGTTAAGGTCAAGATAAATGTTTAGACAATTTCATAGCCCTTTTAAGCTACTTTATGACTAAATATGACTAACCAAATTACATTTATTTGAAACATTGTTTATAAAACAAAGTTGAATAATTTATTACTTACCAGAGGTTGAAGTTTTAAAGATGAGTTCACTTGGGTCGCTAGTTCCTATTGAATTTACTGCATAGAGCTCAATTTTATACATAGTATTTGGAGATAAATATCGCAAAGTATATTCCAAAGAGTCATGAGCATTCACTTTAATTTCGGGATTATCTTCACCGTTGATTAAATAACCATCTTGAGTTTTATGAACTTTATAATATTTAATAAGGTAATGAGTAACTACTCGTCCATTATCTTCAGCTTGGTTCCATCTAACATGATACCTATCACCGTAATTACTTTTCACATGTCCATCTATGGCCATTTGACGAGTTTCAAGATCACCGTCGAACAAGAAAATAGGTTTTTCGGGTCTACTTTCCCCTGGTGTAGATTCAACACGGAAAGGAGTAAAATCTCCAGTTCCAACATCATTTTCAGCAGCAAAAGTCATTCGGTAACGTGTTCTTGGGGTTAAATCTTCAATGCGATAAATTTTACCAGAAGCGGGCCAAATTTTTTGCTTTTCTGTGTCAGCTTCAGACTCACGCCAATATTTGACAACATAA
This sequence comes from Tetranychus urticae, assembly GCF_039701765.1. Taxonomy (NCBI): domain Eukaryota; kingdom Metazoa; phylum Arthropoda; class Arachnida; order Trombidiformes; family Tetranychidae; genus Tetranychus; species Tetranychus urticae. Next base: position 11,999,370 of record NC_142958.1, on the reverse strand, counting down.
TTTTTTATTTGTAAGTCTGACTCAACATCAGATAGTTCCAGTTCAATGGAAGTTGGACGCGTTTTAATTATCTTCACATTTGGGGCTTTTGGACTAAAAGCTTCAGTTAACTTTATCTCTACTGTTTTGATTCCTTTTAAATTTTCAGCAACACATAAATAGGTTCCATAAACGTATTTCCCAGCATTTGGTTTAACCAGCAAATGGCTAATTCCATTACCTTCGTAAATAGCGAAACTATCTGATTGTTGATAACGAATATCTTCATTGTTGAACCTCCAGGAAATGGTTGCATTAGGAATAGCTTCAGCAATGCATGTCAGGTTAACTGGGTTACTTGCCCAAGTTTTAACATTGGTATTGGTTAATGAAAGGTCAGGCGCGAATTCAACTTGAATGTGACCCACAACTTCCGTTACACCAGCCTTATTTTTAGCACGACAAAAATAAAGTCCATCATCCTTCCGTGTAACTGCGTTAACTTTCATACGGAATTCAATTTCATTTAAACCAATATTTTTGGTTTCAAAAGTGTAAGGAGAAGCAACAATAGGTAATCGATGTTTTTCCAATCCATCTTGAGAGCTGGTAACTTTTACAATTTCAACTTGAGGAATTGGGTCGCCACGAACTTTGCAACTCCACTCCTGTCGTGTTCCTTCACCATAAGTAACATTTTCAAATTGAAATACCACAGGTTTGGTGAAAACTTTGAGTTCCATTCTTTGGTTAGCCTCACCAGCTGTATTTGAGGCATGACACTCAATATATTGATTTTCAGTATCTTTTTTTACTGACTCAATAATTAGCCTTCCATTAACTGTATCAACAGTATAACCAGACTCAAATGTTAAGTTTCTTCGACGATTGTCAATGAATGAATAGAATGGTAAAGGTGTTCCAGTTGCTTTACAGTCAATTACCGCTCTTTCGCCTTCAACAATTTCTCCAGATTTGGCAAATTCAACTATGGACGGTTTCACTAACACTTGAACTCTGATATTACGATCTCTAAGGATACCATGTTCTAAGATAGATGCTGTTATCTTATATAACCCAGAAGTTTCATTAGATACAGGCCCTTTTACCATAATCCCATCATTAGTAATGGAATATCTTTGCTTGTCCAATTCTTGACGGTCTTTTTCCCAACCGATTTTGGAAGTTGGTTTGGATGAAACTTTACACACAATCTTTTGGTTTTCTAAACCCATTATAAGAAATTGATCTTCTGGGCAATCATCCCAAGTAATACTTTTGAACACAATAATCTCGATAGAAGCATTAAGTGGCTTGGTATTTTGATAGATTGCAGTACAACGGTAGTTACCTCCGTCACCAATATCAGGATCATTTATAATTAAACTGAGGGAACCTGCAGATTGCTTTAATCGAATCCTTTGGTCGGAAAAGATGCGCTCATTATCTCGATTGAACCATTGAAAGTCCGAAAAGTATCTAGGCTCAACGTTAATACCTAGGCAAGTAAGTAAAAGCGTTTTGTGAGCCTCAAACCGAGCTCTTTCACCCTGCGGAAAAATGGTTAACCGTCCGTGGGCTTCATTGTTAGCAGACACAGTTATACCAATACAGGTAAGTATAAATAAACTTAGCACAAAAGATGTTAATATATTCCTCATGATTAAAGTTGTTCACATAAAACCAATCAAATTTAACGTTTACCAATTCACAAAGAAAATTCAAACTTTTTTGAAATAAAGTGAAACTGCATTGTGAGTAATCTCTCTAACTAAAAGATGTAATATTACTCATCTTACCTATCACGTGACCTACCTTTAGTAACGCCTGAACAAAGATTTATCGCCATCTCTTGGATTTTATTATAACTGTATTTTTTATGTTAGTTTTAAGAATAAAATTGAGCGATCAAAGTTAAACTTAACCTACAAAGGATTGATAATTAATCGTGTAATTCGATAGATCAAGATCACCAATTAGGAGCAATTATTTCAAGAATTTATTCAACGAATTCTGTTATACAATAGATTAATCAAAAAAAACCATTCAATAATTCGTACATGCGCTTGGTTTATTCAGAAATTGGAAAATAAATGACAGATAGAATGATTAATATTTGATTTTTGTGGGTATTTTACTAATCAATTGAAAAAATTGAAAACAATGATTGTTCTTGAAACAATTGATCTGCTTACATGTGAACTTGAAATTATCTGTTTTACAGCATTACAATAAACATTAAATTCAATCGGGAAAACTTCGCATTTACGGTTATAAAAATTGTTTAAAATAATGGATGTGCGATTAAAAATCATTTTTTACCATCAGACTGCAAATTATTTGACTCTGTACAGAATTTTTCTTGAAACTCGATAAGAAATTTCTCCTCGACGGATCATACAGTTCAATACTTTGTGAACAGTCTTTTCTGGAATATCTCTTTGAACCAAATCTTGTACAATCGACGTTTCTGTGAGTTGCGTTCCGACAGGGAAACGCTTTTTAATTTGTTTTTCAACCTTAACGAGTGCTTGATGGTCTTCTTCACTGGTAAATCCTTCAGCACCAGCTAGATCACCGCTGGAAGCAGCTTTAAGTGTTGAAGCACTGAAAAGTCTTTTGGCCTCTTCAACATGACGATCTTCAACAAAAGGTTTGAGTTCCATTTTAGCTAAACTTTCAGATATTCGAACAACAGCTTCCAATTGACGAACAGTGATAGGAATAGTTGAGCGCCGACTGGCATCAGGATCATCACCACCATTTCTCATGTTAACATAACTTTCAATAAGCTTTCTGCCTGCATCAGCACTTAATCTAGGACCACATTTAGATCTACAATAGCTTACATATTTTTTCAACGTATTTAAGCTAAGTTCACCTTCTATACTATCCTCAATAGTTGTTTGTGCGTTCATGTGTACATCCATAACGTGTCTGGCTAAAGTTGCATCCTTTCTTTCATTGTGCTCATCTTTGATGACAAAAATCATATCAAAACGAGCTAAAATAGTAGGCATGAATTCGATATTCTGGTCGGCTTTGGTGTCATCCCATCTACCGAAAACACTATTGGCAGCTGCCAAGACTGCACACCTAGAGTTGAGCGTAGTAGTAATACCAGCTTTAGCAATTGAAATTGTTTGTTGTTCCATAGCTTCGTGAATAGCAACTCTATCATCTTCTCTCATTTTATCGAACTCGTCTATACAAACACATCCTCCGTCAGCTAAGACCATAGCACCACCTTCCATGATGAAGTTTCTCTAAAATTTTAGAATAAAGAGCATTATTAATACTTGGAAGTCATATTTACATGTAATTTCTCTTTATGAGAAAATGAACTTACCGTAGCTGGGTCTCGCGTCACAGATGCAGTTAAACCAGCTGCAGAGCTTCCTTTTCCTGAAGTATAAACACCAATGGGAGCTACTTTTTCAACGAATTTCAAAAGTTGACTCTTTGCCGTACCAGGATCACCAAGGAAAAGTACGTTGATATCTCCTCTACGAGTTAAGCCATCAGGCAATCGTTTTCTTGATCCACTGAACAACAGGCACGCAATAGCTTTCTTCATATCTGTACATCCGTAAACTGATGGAGCAATACTTTTAACAATCCGATCATAGACATTCGGACTAGCAGCTAAGTTAATGAAATATTCTTCCTCCTCAGATGTATACGGAATGACCGCACGATGACCAAAGTTTTCACTTTGAATTTGAATTCCAATGACTCTTATGTAAGGATTTCTCACACCAGTATTAGCCTTCCTATCATGTTTCATGGCGGAAATCTTTTTAATTGAATAAATACCAACCACAGTCACTCGATTACCAGGAACAACTCGTTCACACAAATATCTATCGCAATACATTTGCAAGTGTCGTGGCATTTCTCCTTGGGGTACCGCTTCGGGAGCTTCTTGGAGCTTGAGAGTTTGAAAGTCGATACATTTACACTTATCTGGTATGATAAAATAAGGATCTAAAGGACACTTAGCAGTTCTTCCAGCCTGGTCACTATTACATTTACGTGGCATCAAAAAACCTTCTAAACCGGGTCGAACATGAAGACTACTGACTATCTCTCGACAACCTCGACACTGAATAGCTACTTCAGTTGCTTTAGCGCGCACTGATGAAGCGGCAATGACGATACCAGATACTCTGACCAACTTTGAGATGTAATCAGACTTAAGATCCCGCAATGAAACACAGTGCCCGTCTGATGAAATGAGAACTTGAAAGTCACGGGCTTCTTCTTCGCCTTCAGGTCTTGGTCGGGTCACTTCATCACCGACTTCTTTAGCAGCTTCTTCAAACAAAGGTAAACTCTCAATCGGATATTTGGTAATTTGAGTTGCAAGATCCTCATCATAACTGGATATGTCTTCTAGTGCTACTTCAATCCAAAATTGGCCAATGTTATATTGGCGTCGCAGCATGTCTCTACAAACAAAAATACCCCAAATCATGGTTAAATAAAAAATTTAAAAGAGAAGAGAACATTTTAATACCTGTATTTGTAAAGCAAATTCCCTTCATGGTACTGCTTGAGAAAATCTTTAAACTTTCTTTTGATTCCAGTTAAGTTGATTTGTCTTCCTTCTCCTTCATCTTGGAGGCTGGAAACATTGCTGAAATAGACACCAGGATCATCGAAACCATCCATTATTAAAAATAATCAATAAAGAAAAATTAAAATCACAAAAGGTCGAGGTTTAAAATATTTTAATACACAGATTTAAAGTTAAAGCAATATTAAGTTAACATTTAAAGACTCCTCATCTTTGGCGGGAAACAGACAAAGCAAAGCTAGAGCCATCTGCTTTAAAAAATTGGTGGCTTTTATGAATGAGGAAATTCGACTTTTGCGACTAACTTTAATAAATCAAGTTATTTAAAGCTATCAATTTCAAGGCATTAATTTAAATTGAATCTTAGATTGTAATAATTATTTATTGGAAATCATTTTGATTGTTTGATATATTCGGATTCGGATTCGTAAACAAAAGATAAAATATGTTAGCCGGTAATTTTGACTGTAAGATTTTTCTTAAAATGTAATAATTTGTAAAAATCCAAGAATTTATACTTGATTTTACATAATTTGATAATAATAAGCTAAAAAGATTAGATCTCTAATTGGAGAAATATTTTGATGAATAATAAAAATGATGGGCTTTGAATTTCACTGAAATTAAACATAAATTCGTGTATAGCTTCTTGCACCTTTTACAGGCGGTACTTTCTTTATCCACTCTTCAGTTAGTGATTGACGCTCATCTCTAACTGGGCCTTTTCTGACTAATGGACTGATTATTCTGGTTCTGGTTTTCTTATTAGACCAACTTTGCTTGACATTCGACTTCTGTTTGAATTTGGGATTCTCTCGTTTTATTTCCTTCTTTGCGATAATTTGAGGATTTTCAATAAAAACATGGCGAATCCATTTGGGTTCATCAGTTTTCTCTGCACAAAGTTTATCGATAATATTAGCTTTTATGAAGTCCTGGCTTTCCTGGACAATATTTGCATCATTAGCCTTAAAAAGACTTTGGCCATGAGAATCAAGAGTAATTTTCTCGTTGATTTTCTATCGGAATAAAAGATAATAAAAGGGTTAATTTTAAATAAAAAAAGTTAGCTAAATATATTTACCTTTTGAATGTAACTGTATATTTGATCCTTTTCAGCATTTTGGTTCTCATCTTTTTTGATATTTTTGACAGCTCTCTGTCCACCTCCCATGAAATTCATTTTCACTTGAGTTAAACACAATAATTATTAATTAAAAACAACAAAATCAAATAATAAAACTAATCGATGTTTAGTTGTAAGGCGATGCAGAAGAACTCTAAAGAATAGCTATAATTCTAGATAAACAATCGATTTAAAAATAAATAATCGATGTTAGCTTTTAAACGTCATTTTCGTAAACATGCCATTTTTCAGCGTATCAATAGATTGTTTTGAGTGATTAAACCATTTTTCGTCGTCTTATTTATTAAGTATTTGTAATTTATGCTAATAATTATGGAACAAGAAAATAACTAAAATATGCAAACAAAAGTGCAGTCTGAAAATGTGCCTGAAAATAAGTGACATGCGGTAAGATGACTTTTCATTCGCAACTTACAAGTTAGTATGACTTAATAATACTTTTGTTCTTGTTTACTGTTGAATTATATTCTCTTTTTTTTAATTTTACGAATACTTCCATGTACAAATGCTGCTAATGGACTTGATCTGAATACAGGGTACCCTGTACCAATATCCGTAATAATGTATTGATAGCTCAACTAGGTGATAATCTTACAAAGTTCAAGGAATAATTATAGTGATATTCTGTACCTACATGAAGTGGAAGGCGAGACAGTTTCTTACATGTTTAGTTTCTGTATCCTAGCCGTATTAGAGATCTCGAACTTTTGAACCAATTTTATATGATAATGAATGCATTCACCTTGTGTCATGTTTTCTCTGATTTAATTCGATCAAGTAACTTGCAAGGACAAAATGATGGAATAGGGTTACAATGATTGATTCAGAGCTTGAGAAGGAAAACAATAAGCTTTATCAGAGAATATGAAATTGTTTGTAGTTTTTAGGAACATTGACATCGATGAGGTTTTAAACCGTCTAAAAGGATGTGAACACGATGCGAAAAATAAATGGACAAAAGTTCAGACATTCTCAATTTTATGCAAACATATTTAGATAATAGCGTGAATTTTACTGAGTCGTTTGTCAAATGATATCACCTTGATACCCTTTGGTAAAATTTGCTCTAATAATTTCAAAGTTTATTCATGTTTAGTGATCCAAGGCGATGCAAATCTTTGAGTTCCAAGAAATATGGGGTATTATTACTGCTGTAGCGTGAATGAGCAATTCAAACATTTATCATTGTTATCAGTTGGACTTTCTGTTTTATTGTGGAGCTACGATTTTATATTCTGACATAGTTAGCTTATTAGTTCAAATAATACTTTGAAAATAAAAGCTAGATCGATTCAAAATTTTCATCATCATTTTCATTCTTAACATCGTCTCACCCATTCTCAACCGATTAATTTTTCACACTTGTTTTTACGACGAGTGGCCTATTCATTATTTTCACTGCCCTCTTCATCCTGTGAAGTTGACTCCGCCAAAAGAAATTTCCTGTAAGAGCGAAAATTTATTGTGGACTGAGTTGGTTTATTAACATAGATTGTTTATTTTTATTAAACGGGCAAAATATTCAATTGTCATGATATTTAGTCCTATCAGAGATTCAATCTTTGTGGATATTGGATTTAAAATCAAATGTCTGTCGAATGAACCTTATTTTATAATAAAACTTTTGTCTCTCAAACTTAATGAAAAATGGATTATCAATGGATTAAGTTACCAAAAAGTTTAATTTTTATTTTAATTGTATAAGCCTCTGTGAAGAGTTTTTGAAATTTTTTTTGCCGTTTTGTTATTTTTTTAGAAAGCTATGTAAACTCAACGAATGCTCGAAAATAGATTGAGAAGAGATTTAGGTTCTTTATGCGATCTCGTCTTGTTAAACACATTCCAAAATCTAAGTGTCTCGTCGCCTGCTCCTGTCACAATAGATTCACCGTCTGGAGACATTGCCTGTAAAACAAAATAGCAGTATTAAAATAGGTAGTTCACAGTTTAACTATAATATTCATAAATTATCTTCCATCACTTACCAAGTAAAGTACCCTGTAGGAATGTCCCGATAATTTGGCAACTTGCATTAATGTTGGGTACTTCCAAACAAGAATTTGGTTCTGTGAGTAGCCGTGGGTGCTAACTAGTTCTGATGAATGCTTTGACCAAGCTAAATTACAAACTTGGGATCCTGTATCAACATACTGCATTGGTTGTCCGGTAAGAGTGTTCCAAAATCGTATGTGTCGGTCAGCAGTTCCTCCACCACTAGCTAATAGTCCATGATGATGAGGTGACCATGCAATTGCTTTAACTGCGGCAATGTGTTCTGTGTAAGTCTGTACGGGTGATGTGTGGCTAAGATTCCACACGAAAAGTTTATTATCGTTACCACCTGAAGCTAGATGTTGATTATCTGGAGACCATTTGAGTCCGCAGACCTCTTGTCGATGGCCCTGTAGTCTTCTGTCAGGTACTACTTGAGGAGTTCGGACATCTCTTTGTAAAATATTTCTATCGCGACTTCCTGAAGATAAAACATCACCATTCCAAGCAAGTGCACCAACTCTGGCAGTGTGACCTTCTAGAACGTTTATTCTCTTATTAGCAACAACATCCCATATCTGTACCAAACCCTTGTGAGTTCCAACTGCAACCGAGTGGCCCTTGATAATAAAAAAAATAAAAACAATGAGTAAATGTTAAACTTTTGCTTACAAAAGATTAGTAATAGAATATGCGACAAAAGTTTACTTACTCGTTCGGCCCAAGATACTGATGTCACTGAATCATTGTCAGATGATAAATCACAAAGACGAGTAACCTGTGATGTACATGCACTCCAAAGGTAAACACAAGTTCCAAGCCCGACGCTAAGAATATTTGTCGAAGACCAATCAACTAAATTAAGATAAAAGTCGTCATGCAACTCAGGAGCATCGAGAACTTTATAAGGTATTTTAGAAATCTTTCGAGCAGTTTTTCTAGGAGATCTTAGAAGTTTCTGACTTTTACTGCTAACAGGGGAAAGTGAATAAGGAGAGGATGGTTCCACCAAACTATGACTGTCTCGTACTCGATACTATGTGAAAAGAAAACAAGTATTAGAATATCTCTATAAAAATTTAAGAGTGAATGCATACCGTAAATAAATTTTTAGTAGTCAATTGGGCAAAAACTCGTCTCTCTTCAACTTGCTCTTTGATGTCTTCAATACCAGCTCCAAGTAATTCATTTTTAAGCAAGCATTGATAGGCTATTGTGTCTTTACAATTGTCAGTTGAAGTTTCTTTAGCTTTCCTAGGTTGTGGAGTCTTGACACTTTCTTGCTGCTATAATTTCAACGGAAAAAAGAATGCAAAATTAGAAAATGGAAACAAGCACTTATGGAGACTAAAAGCAGTTTTAAAACTCAATATCACTTTCGAATTACCTTACCTGTATCATAGTAAATCTAATGTTCCAATTGGGTGATTCTCTAATAGGTGTATATCGATCACTGATGTACCTTTCATTGGCCATCGATGATCCCGGAGATGGCTGTGAATAAAAGATTGCAAAGAGTTAGATAGAGCAATAAATACGAAAAAACTACAGTACAATATAAATTTTCGTGAAGCAAGGTGATCAGGTTTGATTAAAAACACAACAAACAAAAGGAGATAGAAACAACGCAACAAAGCACATGAGACTGATAACAATATCCAAATGGCACAATATTCACTGATCAAGGTTTTCTTTAACCCACAAAAAATCACTTTACGAAATACTCACCGTATTCTGACCATCGTTCGTAACTTCATTGGTGTTTTTACAGTTTAGAGTCCGTAAAAGACGTCTCTCATATTCTCGGTTCATTTACAGTAGACAAAAAATAAAGAAAAAAAAACTACATGTACAAAGAGAATGAAACAAGAAGACTTAAATTGTTTGAAGGTAGATAAACAAAACAGACCTATAGACAGGTCGCTCAAATTGAAGCTATTCCACAAACAAGATGTTAATATTTAAGCTGGTGAAAAAATTGGTCGATAAATAAAATTAATTAACTGTCAAGATCAGCTCAATTAAGAACATAAAACAAGTAAATGATACAATATCACAAAAATTAAGTAATCTCAAAAAAAGGTGAGAAAAATAAATACTTTTCAACCAATAGGACAACAGAGGGCGTTGGATTTGAAAGCTGCAGCGCGACATTCATATTCATTTTAACGGTTATTTTCAACTTTCCTTTAGATATGGCAACCAAATTAGTAAACATTAATCATATTGACCTTTGTCGTCAACCTAATAATTAAATTTTTATATTCCGTATCACCTCCTGAATCAATAAAAATATTATTTATTGTCTTCTTTCTCTAATCATTAATATAAACACTAAGCAGATCAAACAACTTTAGGTTTCTCTAGACAAGTTATTTACAAGAGGCAGTCGTTATTTTTGAAAAAAGCACTGGCTTTTGGTATTGGACCTTCCAGTGAACCGGCTGATTTTTAAAAATAGCAAAGCTTAAATGGACATCTTTAACAAAGATGATACAGCTTTTTCCAACGGACTTTTGGCCTCACCATTTTTAGTTTTCTAGACGATGTTTAAGTTCGCATTGTTTTAGTTTCAACTAGCCAATGCTATTGGTGTTGATTTGGATTTATCGCAAGGACTTGAAGACTTTCCATTTCATCTGTTTTTTTCTGTTTTTTGTTGATCGCTTTATTCAATTTTAATTTTTATTGGTATCATCCTATTTATAATATTAGTTTCAACTTAATAGTTATTGGTAATATGGACTGATTGTAAATTTGGATATGGTTAATCTGGATACTCAACCAAATGGAGTCCTTTTTAATTATAGTGTCTTCAATTTTGAATTAGGATAAGATTATTGAAACAATTATATTTAAAGTTTTGAGATATTTCAGCTTTGAAATATGCTTAAGTATGTCAAGAGAGTGTAAATCAATTTAAATACGGTCAAGTTCGAAATGGCATGAATATTTAAATATTACTTTTCAAGGGAAAACTGGACTTTTATTTCTTATTATTTCCATACTCTTTAGCTGATGCTCAACGGAAAAACAGAGGTTTTGACTTGTGGTTAGTTCATTGACTTGTAAGGTTAAGTACCATGCATGCTTCCGCGTTTTGAGGAGAAAAATACAAAAAAAAACTTTATTTTTTTCATTAATTGCATTAATCTTATATTTCTATCTCCATTTTATCACATACTCATTCAATGCATTCCACTAAATATATCAAATAAGATAAATTGAAGCTTTTATCCCCAGATTATTGTTATTTATTTGTGATTTTTTTATGATAAATAAGAGGGAATTCAAATATAACTTTATGATGTAATGGTGAGTATATTTGACAGGATGAGAAAATAATTTTGATGAATATTTACATTAGGGATGAAAAAGATAGTCCATGAAAGAATGAACAGAGAATAATTATTTAGCTCATTAAATGCTTTATTTTTAAATATCTGCACCTTATTAAACCGTCTTGAAAGACTATACATCTGTATCATGGACGCCGATTTCAAATGGAATGTTCTAATTCAATAAATGATCGATTTAAAATAAAAACTTCTGAGGCTTTAGTCCATAGTTACACCCATTTCTCTAGAAGTCCAGACAATCTTTCGATATTTTAGTCGTCTCAAGCTTTTTCCTTCATACAATATTGTTTTTTAATGATCTCAGTTATGAATTTAGATTAATGGTACTTTCTAATTAAATCTGATATTAATCTTCTTTACAAGTTAACTTTCTACTTGTAATGACAGACATTTGAACTTTGCGCTCTCTGCCTGACTTTGTTTCTTGTTTTTACCTTTCATCTGTTTATCAGATAAACGGTTACCTGTTGAATAATTTTATTGTTCATTTTAAGTGGTGACATTTAACTTAATTATTGTTTGTTTGGTTGTTATTAAACGTGATGCTCATTGTCTTTTATTATTAATATAACAGCAAGTGATTACTTAAGTTTAAGATGATTCATTTTATGTTGCTGTTTAGTCGCCAAGGTAAACTCCGTCTACAAAAATGGTTTGTTCCTCACTCGGAAAAAATGAAGAAGAAGATTACTCGAGAATTGATGACCAATACATTATCAAGAAAAGCTAAACACTGTAATTTCATTGAATGGAGAGATTTAAAGATCGTTTACAAGCGTTATGCCAGTCTTTATTTCCTTTGCGGAGTTGAGCAGAAAGATAATGAACTCATCTGCTTGGAGTTAATCCATCGTTATGTTGAATTACTGGATAAATATTTTGGTTCTGTTTGCGAGCTAGATATTATATTTAATTTCGAGAAAGCTTATTTCATTCTCGACGAGTTTTTGATTGGTGGTGAAGTTCATGAAACGAGTAAAAAATTGGTTCTTAAAGCTATAAGTAGTCAAGATATACTTCAGGTAAGATTACATCAAAATATAACTTTAAAACACAGATTCATCTAAAAGCAAATTATTTTCATTTTTTATAGGAAGAAGAGATTCCGCAGGGCTTTTTTGAAGACCAAGGCCTAGGATGATTTGACCGGCACGAGCTAAGAGTATTAATCTAATACTTGCAATTCCAAAATCAGACCAAATTCAATCAACAAAACTTGTTTATGTGTCAAGAAATATGACATGAAAACAATTGCTTTGATCTTCTATTTCTTCAATTTTCAACACAGCTGTTTAAAGAGGTATTCCAGCAAAAATTTTGTATTATATTATTTTAATGCTGTTTCTGAAAGCCCAAAAAGATAGGATTAATATTCAAAATCTTTGAGATACACTTAAAGATCACTCATCTAAAGATATCACTAAAGACTAATCAATTCCAGTAAAAAAGGGCAGATGCTGATGCATGGTGAATTAAAAGACTTGAATCAAGATTTCGTGGATTGTCTATGAATATCATTCATTGCGTGGTAATTGGTAAATTCAAGAAAAATTAACAAATAAAAACAACATTGTAATTAACCCAAAATTCCTATGGCATCTTTATTTAATGATGAAAATATTTTACACCAATAATAATTTGAAAGAAGTGTTTATGAATTGTTTCAACTGGCTGATGAAAAGGATGTACCAATTGAAAGAATCGAAATGAGAAGAAGAAAGATTAAAGTAAACATTGAATCAATTCTTACAATTAATCCGTAATATATTATTCAACCAGGCGATTATCAATAGCAAGTCTTATAAGGAAAAGATTTGATTAACTGGCTGAGATTCACACGATAAGATTCATCTAAATTTGTAAGTTTGTATTTAACATCGTGATATTAGATTGGCAGTTCGTTGAAACAATTAATAAGGTAGCAGAGGATGGTAATTGAATATTTTCTCTCACTTTCAAATGCACACTTTTGAAACAGTAATTCTGTAATGATGATGGAATGAAGACGAAGATGGCGACAATGATAATGAGGATGAAAATAATGATGGCAATGATGATGAAGATATAGTTTTTAAAAAATGAGAAAAAAAGGAATTAAAAGGCTATCATTTCCTCTATTATTTTAAGTTGATTGGCGATGAATAAATTGTTCTCGAGCCTATTGAACTTATTTTTATCTGACTACATCTTGATATACGATTTGATCCCAAAAATTATTCAAGCTTGCTAAATCCAAGACCACAAAATCCAATTTTTGTAATTGTTTCCCTAAACTTTAAATGTCAAGACTATCCTTAAGATACTCTTTAATTTTGGGCTCGGTATCGGGTTGTTCGTCGTCGAGCATAGCTTCGGTTTCTTAATTGTGATCTATTATTTGCTCTACCTCGAGAAACTCGGGCTACTCGGTTCACTCTTCGAGCGGATCGTTGAGAGTTTGATCCTCTTTGAGATGCAGCTCGTTGTCGAGATGATGATCTAGATGCTGGTCGAGATCGAGATCGTGTTGATGCTCTTGTTGATGTCCTAGATCCTCGAGTTCGAGAGATTCTAGCTGGAGATGATCGTCGATTGGCAAGTCGATATCTAGAGGCAGCAGAAGGTGAGACACCCTTGACTGATCCATAACCAGCAACATTGGTACCAGTGGCAGGTGCAGTTTCATCAATTGGCCCTGGTCCTACTCCAGCTCCTGCAGCGGCTCCAGCTGCTGTTGCTCCTCCTTCACCAGATCCTGAGTCAGAGGTTACACCAGATTCACCATCAGAACCCATTGTATTATCGATTCCTGAAGATGAGACGGATGTAGGAGTTGATGGAGATAAAGGTCCTTTAGTTGAACCTGGAAGTCCTCCCATGCCAGATTGATCTACAGCTCCACCATCAGCGGAGTATGGACCGACATTGTCAGTAGCAGTTTCGGGTTGACCATCAACATCAACATTTTCTTCAACACCATCTTCCTTGTTTTGAATTGAACTGTCGGTAACACCTTCATCTGAGCTTCCAGGTAATCTTGCCGAGTCGTCAGGGTTTCCCATGCTTCCTTCTGATCTTCCAGCATCATCTTGACCCATGTCAGAGATAATTCCGTCATCAGTCATAGGTCCAGCTGATGGACCAGCAATTTGTCCACCATCAGAGCCTGTCATTGGTCCAACTCCATCCATGGGACTCATTCCAGGTTCAGCAGAGTCAATGTCAGCTTCACCATTCACGTTACTAGAATCATCAGCTCCTCCACTTTGAGATGGTTTATCGATTGAGCCTCCGGAAACTGAGGTTCCTGGAGTTCGTTGTCCAAAGTCTGTATTTAATCCTGATCCTGAGTTAGGAGCAGGTGATGAACTGGGTCCAGCGATACCATTATCTGCTCCTGAACCAACGGTTTGTCCATCATCGAGTGATCTGCCAGCGGGATTCATGACTGGACCAGTTCCTGAACTAGCTCCAGATCCAGTTATAGGAACTCCTTCGGCGTCTAAATTATTAAAATAAATATATGTAATTAGTGGTTCAAAATTCACTTAATTATGATTTCCAAACTAACCTTTGTAAAGTTTTTCATTGAGATTATATAAAGCTGGAGCTTCATTGCAGTCAAAATCATACCACCAAACACAGACAAAATTACGTTGACTGAAAACGGTTCCGTTTGGACATAAAAATGAGTCTTTTCTACCATCCATTTGACAAATATGGAAAACTTGACATTGTGCATCAACATCAGCATAATAACCAGGATAACCAACATCATTACACTTGAATGGAGTATTTGGAACTGTATAAAGAATTGGATAATCTCGTCCAGGCTCCCCGCGAATAGCATCTCGTAGCCAGTCGATTGGATTACCACTTCGATGGTGACCAGAGTCATGAGAATAAGAACCATCATCACCATGTCCGCCTGAGTTTGATCCATCAGATGGACCACCACTGTAACCAGAAACACCAGATCCTTCACCGCCGCTAGTAGGTTTAGGTGCTGCGCCAGAGTCACCATTAATACCACTTCCAGTTGAGTCTACAACATTTGTCATACCAGGTAATCCTGAATCAGCTCCGTTTGAGACTCCGTTTCCGGAATAACCATTTGTAGTAGTAGTTGGGAAGCCTGTACCGCTGGCAACACCATTTGTTCCAGGGTAATTGTTTCCATTTCTGTTTCCATTTGTTAATCCTATGAATTAGAAATAAAGCGATTAAAATTAAATTCATTCAAATTAATAAAACCATTTTGATGTTATTTATTCTACCTTGACCATTAACTCTTGAGCCTCCATTACCATTCATTGAGATTCCATTACCATTTAATGGGCCACGACCCATTCGGTTACCACTTGTAGCTCCAGGAGAACCTCCATTTGAATAAGTAACGCTACTTCCACCATTCATTCCATTGTTAACTCCATTGCTGTAACCAACACCGTTGCCTGATAAAATTTACAAAAATATAACCAAAAGTTAATTATCAATGAATAAGCTCAGTTGAAATTATTTACCATTTGTTCCAACTCCTGGTGCGCGAGAACCGTTTCCGTTCACGGGTCTTTTAACACCTCCAACACCATTTGAGCCAGAATAGCCACTAGGTGTAGTACCAGTTGGATAACCAGAGCTAGTTGAACCTGGAATATTTTGTTGATTAACTCCATTGTTTAAACCTGGTCTAAGATTATTTGGCCCAAAGGATCCTGAAGATGGACCTTGTGAGTTGCCTTCATTATCAATTGGTCCTTGCTCACCGATTCCTGATTGAACATTAGGAGTAACATCATTAGGCTCGGCATCATCAACTAAACCGGTGGATGTTGGTGTTGAAATTGGTGAACCATCGCCAGCATAAGATCCTCCTGAGGGTTCATCTGAATTACTGGAAACTCCAGGAGAAAGAGATGATGATGGAGAAAATGATGATGAACCATCACCGAGACCAGTTGGAACGGTTGTTGTATCCAAGTCACCTTCCCCTTTAGGTCAATGAAAACATTAAAACAAGAGTAACATTAGAATGAGAGCAATTAATGAAGAAGAAAGAAAAAGTGGTAATTAATTTATCTCACGATCGTTAAAAGCTTATGTGAGAGAAATTTTTTTCACATCATCATTTCATCATTATACTACAATGATACTCACTTAATTGTTGATCTGGTCGAACACCATTTCCGTTAACTCCACCTCCAACGGTATTTGATCCACCATTGATTCCGTTAACAGAATTAGGTGAATCGGTCAACTGTTGTACTTGACCATCATCTTCTCGAGGTGCCTAAATAACAATTAAAAAATAACAATTTGTCAACATAATGGTAATAATAATGTACAGAATAAATTTAAGGTTAAAAACAAGTTCAATAACTATGATTGAAACAAAATGAATTGACAAGTCTCACTCTTTGCTCACAGGTTTATACACTTTGTGATTATTGAACTAACCCTTCAACCCTTAATACCGCAACTTTTAATTAAACACAATAAAACCTACGCTTTATTAACCAAATTTAATATTATGTTTTCATTTTCATTTAAATTATCTTCTGATTTTATCATTCTTTCTTACTCAAATTAACTTGATTATCATGTTCAACTGCGTACTTCTGGATTTATCTCTCTATTTACATGTTAACTTGATTTCATCTAAAGATAGTTATGTTGATTTGACCGCGCTTAACTACTATTACTTTTAATCATACATTAATAGTATTTTGGATAAGATTTACTTTGTTTAATCGAGATTAAATTGTAACCTCACGGCGTAACTAATCAGTCAACATCACTCCTACAAGCAACATAATTACCCGTTAAATCTACCCTGGTAATTTGTTATTTTTTTGCCTAAATTTACCTCTTTTAATCCATTTCTATCTTTTTTACTTCCCTTCATCTTTTCCATCTTCTTCATCTGCATCTCATGTAAGTTGTTGGACTTCTTTTTCCTTTTTTACATCATTCATTCTCATGTAACTATTATTTTACCCTTTACCTTCCAAGTATTCAATTGATATTGATGAATTTTCCGTCAACACAAAAATCAATTGAAACACATAAACACATTGAAAGGTAAAGAATTGCATTTCATTACAAAAGTCAATTCAATTTTGAGGATGAAAAAGCCATCTTTTGCCTTTTTACAAGCCTTCTGAAAAACCATTAACTGTAATCATCAATATTTTAAGTTTTCACATTTAACTCTTTTCTGCATTATTTCACTTCTCTTTATCAAAATTATTGCCAAATATTCTTTTAAGTTGATCTATTTATTATCAATGATTTGTTCAATTTCAAAAGGCTATCCAAAGATCCAAGTATTCCAGGAAATGAATTTAATTTCATCTTCTCTTTCTTAATTCAATTATATTAGTCAATTACTTACTGATTGGAAGCGGACACCTCTTCGATAACCATACTGTGGCCTGGATCGAGATCTTTGCGATAAATTATTTGATCTTCGACCTGGTGAAGGCGGATAACGATTATCAAAATAAGCTCCTTGAGCATGGAGTTCACTGATTACAAATCCTGCCAATAAACAAGAAAAGATATATTAACAATAATTTTGACATCAACACAACAAAGCGAAACGTTTTCAACTGTTAAATTGCAATTCTAATTCTTAAGAATATCAACTCAACAAATGCTTTTGTTCCGAATCCACTGTCAAGATGAATTAGTAAGGTTTCAAAATATCTAATCACTTTGTTTGAAACACTCAATTCTTTTTACTAATCTTAATTCAATCTTTCAACAGATTCACATCAACTTGGAATTCAAAGATTGGAAATCAAAATAGCTAGTAATCCAATGAATATTATTGGACAGCAATTTGTTGAAAAGGCTTTGTTCAAGTTGCACTTTACGGCAATGATAGACTTACCTAAGATGAATAGGAATCCGAATGTAATTATCCTCATGATTTACCAAATAAGCTCGATTTGTTGAACAATATGATGAACTTGGGAGAATCGATGAACACTGATATTATTCCTTAATATGCGTCGATTTGTACCCGCTGTGTACAGATGAATGAACAAAGTTAAAATTTACTTGCAACAGAAGACTTGGATTTTTGCTTTGCTGTTGATTTCACTGGTGAAACTGGCAAATAACTAACTTTGATATTGTTACAAGATGAAGATGATTCGAACTGATGTACAATTTAAATTATGTACCGTCTTTATATACTAATTTCACAATTTAAGGTGTTGGTTAAAGACGATAGAGACACAGTGAGAGTAGGCTGTCTCTCGAACTATCTCAAGCACAGTTCGAGTTGTTGCTGAGTACAAGTGGATACCAAGAAAAGAAAGAAGTTTGTGGGACTGGACCGATAGTGACCAGTTTTTTTTCATGCAGACGAAAGTGAAAGCCTTTAATTCACTTTCATTCAACAAAAGAAAGTCGAATCTTCTGGCCTCCTTTCTTACTCTCTTCATCTTCCCTCTTCATCAACATGTAAACCATCTTCACTCTCAACTGAAACAATAAGCTCCACCAAATAGAACGTTATTTCCATTCATTTCAACATTGATTTTATTTTTAAACAATTCTTCATCTTTTTCTCCTTGATTTAAATCGTCATTGGATAATGATAAATCATCATCACCATCATAATGAACAACAACAGCCAGACCAACATACTTAACGAAATAGTTTAAAATGAAACACACAATTGAAGGTCCATTTGGTAGCGATCTGATTAATCTAATTAACGAATACAATGTTTTCTCGATGATCTCACAAGTTTCCTTAGATTTTATTCAAATTACTACCTATCATCATCAACATCATCATCTTATTTCACTCAATAATCATTATTGAACACTACAATAATCATGGCCATTAATTTATTTTCATTTAACATCTTTATCGATAATCATTACTGAAATATTTCAATATCCCGATGACCGTGAGATATATTTTCGTTAGCCACCAATTAATATTGTAAGCGCTTTAAATAATGTAAAGTACAAATTGAAAATTGTTAATTTGATTAACTTTTTTACTAATTTCACAATCTATTCTTGTTACTGAACAGCTTGATTTAGTTAACTTTAGATTGGGCTGCAATCATTGAGTCTAAATTCATTTGAAAGTGTATTTCATCGATGTCGCCAATTAACTCAATTATTTTAGCTGGTAACATCTTTTTAATAGCAACTGATTGCAACTGTTGAATACACTTGAATATTTCCGTTCACTTGACAATCTGATGATTACAATTGATGAAACTCAATTATCTTTCCTCTATTATTTGAAAAGCCTGAAATTTGCTGTTGAATTGAAACATTAATTTATGATGAATAATAATTAACAAGATAATGTATTAATGTTTGAATTTTTCATTGTTAAATTTTGTTTTTGCGTGATGTTGATTAGTTATTGCTGTTATTACATTTCAGTTTTACACTATTCCTTGACTCGTGTTTGTCTAATTTAAAAAAGAGCCAAATGCTGTCCATTTAGATGTTGATGATGAAAAGGAGAAGATTTTTGATGAAATTGCTCGAAAAATTTGACTGTTGAAGTTGAATTAAAAGTTGATTATTTCACTTCACTTCATTTCATTTTCAATTGTTGCTCTTTCATTTTCACTTTTCAACGTGTTAATCTTGATCAACCTTTTGTTGCCATTAAAACAACAAGAATAGATTACATTGCGTGTTTCATGATCAAGTTTACTTCACAAACTCGCATTCTAACAATCTTTAAGTAAATATATTGGATTAAATTTGATGAAATTTGATGATTAATTTAAATTAACAATAGATATTTTCAATTTTACATTCACCATTCTATGTGACTAACAACAGGCCTATTCATTCATTGTTAACGAAGCAACCTGTTATTGTATTCATCAACAGTTGTCTCTTCCTGATTAATCTAATATTTAACCAACGTTCATCTAAATTTGAATATTTAATTTAAATTTAATCCTACAATTGAAATTAAATTATCTAACTTGATGCTTTGTAATTGCAGTTATTGAGCAAACCGCTATTCAATTGTAAATTATGCGACTTGCCCGTTAACCAGCTTTCACTTGTCTTGTTTACATTCCCATTGTTTCAAATTCAGTGATAAATTGCCTTGTTAAATAATTTCATCAAATTAATTGCAACATTTTTGATTTTTATTAAATTCCTCAAATTTTTATCCACTTAAATGTATTTAATTATTAAATTCACTTTCTTCTGTGCTTTATCGCCATTATAAACACCTTCATCTATAATATCAGATGTTTTCCAAATGGAGCCGTTAGCTTTGGTAACTGGGATCATTAAACTCTTGGTTAATTTTGAAAAATTAATTCATGTAAATCTATTTATGATTAAACCTGTTGTTTCAATTTGATCACATTACAAGTCCTTGCATTTATTTTCAAATCAATGCAGTTTTTTGCTTGTGGTTTGGTTATTGACTAATTCAAAGGGAAACCTTTGTTTTCGTGAAACTATCTTTTCAGGGTAATCCTTTAAATTTTAATTTAATTTCATCATTCAATCATGATTACTAACATTTTTTATTCTTCCTTTTCCCTAGAGCGAAGGTTGATTCAAGTTAGCTGCAACTGATAACGGATTGATGCATTAGAAACAATTGATTTATATTTTTAATGGTCATATTAATATGACAATGAACAAGCCATTGCCATTGGAACTGGACTCTGATTTGATCATCAATATTTTTCAAAATGGAATCAATAGATTTTCATTACCGTCTCGCCTCAGTTTATTCATCATGTTGAAATATTCACAGAGCAAGGTAAGATCGTAAACAAATATCTTGATGTTGATTTGACTTTCACTTTTTCAATCAACAGTTGTCTCGCTATTGTCAACAAAGTATCCGAATCTGAATGTCAAACAAACTTGAGTTGATGGATTCTTAAGGCAACAAACAAGAATAATGAAGAAGACGAAAGAAGAGGAGATTTAGAAGTGTTAAAGGCTAAAAGAAGGAGTCCAAAAGAAGAGAATCAAAGAAATATTAAAGCAATAATAAGTATTGAAAATTACATTTAGCTGTGTAATTTGAAAAGGCTTAACCAAAATCACCAAACTCTTCACTTTATCCTTCTAATGCTATCCTTTTCTAAAATTGTTGGTATTGTGGTATCGATGAAGTCTCTTGTTTTCCAGTTACAGATAATAAATACAAACAAATTTGGTGGTTTATTGGGAGTCATTCAGATCTACCTACCACTTGATGTACCCATACTATACTTTTGATAGTCTCTTGATTAACCTTGACTGTGACAAGATTCATCAACTTCACTTTCTGTTTTATTTGTCAAAGCGATTATCAACATCATCTCCATCAACAGTCAAAACTATTGTCTAACTTCACAACAATCACGATTATTTTTAATTTACCCTTGATTATTGAAGTCAATCTTAATCCTTTATTCAACACGAATTATCCTTCTTGTTTCTCTTCAATATTATTCTGAACAATCAATCTCAAGCAGACCTGTTTGACTAACTTCAAGCAATAGACTGAACTTTGAAAATTGATGATGGATCATTGTTATTCAAAGCTGAGATGATACAATGTATTCCGAACAATGTGACAATATTTCACACAGGAATGATGGACAATCTATCAAAGAAGCGACAATTTCTTGGTGGTTTGGTTTCAAGTGTCAAGTACAATTCACAGATTTCAGAAGTAAAATATTGCCCTAAAAGGTAGAAATTATTTCCAAATATTTCCATCAATTTCAATGTTTTGTCTAAATGCATCAATTGTGAGGACACATTTTACCGGAAACAATCAGCCGAAGAAAACTTTGATTGTGAGATTGATCATTGAAATTGAAAGTCAAGTTGAACTTATTTAAGCTTAAATGAATCATAATGATGTCCAATTAACCAGTTATACTATGCTATGGTCATATCAATCAGACCGGTTAATAGATGATATAGTTTAAGACAAAAAGGTACAATTGTAACCCCAATTAACCCTTCTCATCTCTACCTTTTTTCATTGCCGATTCAGTTTAAAAGGAAATGTACAGCCAATGATCACGATTTGTGGAACATATTATCATTATCATTTCTGGAATTTATTGTTATAATCTATTACATTATCAAGTTTCATCATATTAAGTATTGCAATCATGAAAAAGATTGATATTGATTAAATCAAAGTAAGTAGTAAACTGGCAACTTCAGGTGTAACACTTGATTCCGTTAATCATCTTATTGATACCTTTCTTTTTCTCTCTCTTTTTTCAGATTTTACTTTCCAATTTCCTGCCAATTACCTTAATATCCTCATCAGTCCCGTTTGATTATTGATTTTACCTTGAAAATGTAACCAACCTTTCCAGTTGGCCAACACTTTGGTGAACAATGTCAGCATTAAACGGATCGTTAACGGTCAAATAGTTTAACAAAAGCACCATCAACCGTGTATTGTTGTGCTGTCACAATCAAATGGTCCCAAGCAAATCGTTCTGATTCATATGAGTATTTCCCAAACCTGATATTATCAATTTAATGTTTAATCATTTGGTTAAATCTACGAATCACAATTCAGATGCAAACGAGAAAAGCGTCAAATTCAATGTTTACATGGAATTACATTAAAATCTTTGGTATTCTGGATCGATCCTTGATTAACCAAATTTGAATTGTGAATGGAATGAATTAATCCAGTTTCATGATGTTCAGTTGAACCATGATTTGACACAGTCTGCAACCACAATTGTATCATTTGTTGAGTTTATTTCCTAATATTTATTTTATTCATTGTACTGAATAATTTTATTTGCTTTACCTTTCGTTAGCAAATCTTTGTGATGCATCCATTCAAAGATTGGTATAATTATCATCAGAAGAGAATGAAAAATGATTAATTATTTTAATATTTCACTTTTGTGTGAAACATTAATCAAACAGAATCATTATTATGTTGATTGAGATGTTAACCTTTGGATTGAAAGAAAGGCTAAAAAATCAAATGAAAAATTTAACAATAAAAAACAAAAAAACGCGTTAAATTATTGAAAAAATATGTGCATCAGAAATTACATGTTTATTATTATGATTATTTTAATATTATGATTTCAACTTTCTTTTTTTCATTGATAATATAATTACATTTGATAGTTCATGTTTACAAAACTTGTTGATGGATGCAAGAGATTCGGTGCATATGATTAGTGTAGATTGTAAATTGAAACGTTAATTAACATTAAAATTGTTTGCTTTTTCTTTTATTTAATGAGAATTAGATTTCAATGTTGATTGTGATTTTACTGGTGTTTGATTGACGTGGTCATGAATCCATAATCAATCACGTAATCGGATATATATTAACTCAACTTCATCAAATGACCAATTATGAACGGGGAAAAGAAGACTGTTCATGATCAAAATCAATTTACTCAATAAACCACAAAATTAAATTAATAATCTCAATTACATCGTGTAATTCATCAATTGAATTAATAAACATTGATGCTTCTCGATGATTGCTGACCCTTAATTGGTGGTTTTCAATTCATTGACTGGTCAATCAAGTGTTGATGAAAGTTGCCAAGTTGGTCATTCTTCCAGTTTCTGTTGGAAGAGAGACAGAGAAAATATTCACATTAATATCAATATCTTTTGCAATTTAATTCATCATTTTGTTAATTCAGTTGTCTTGGAAAGTATTTAATTGTTGTTGTTTTTTGGTACAAAAACTGCTTAATTTTTTGAGGCCAAATTGGTCAAGGTTGAGTAAAACAAGGAAGGATTCACATTTGTATATTTTGTTCACTTGATTATATTGTATGATATAGATAATTAAAAAAAAGATTCAACTGCAAACCCTAATACAATTACAATAACAATAACAATCAAATGCTGATATTAACAATAATGATAATCATATTGGACGTGAAAGAAAAAAATGAAATGATTTAGCCATAAATTTT
The DNA here is from genome assembly GCF_039701765.1 of Tetranychus urticae. Taxonomy (NCBI): domain Eukaryota; kingdom Metazoa; phylum Arthropoda; class Arachnida; order Trombidiformes; family Tetranychidae; genus Tetranychus; species Tetranychus urticae. The sequence goes on along the minus strand of NC_142958.1, from coordinate 11,975,389 downwards.
GAGCTTCTCTTACCTCTCCAGCTTATAGCCAATTCATCAGCAGTCAGGCCAAAAACAATTGTTTAATTTAATTAACTTGATTGGTTAGATAGCCATATATTGAATTGTTTATACTAGGTGGTTAGTATTGAATGAGAAGGGAGAGAGAAATGGAAATAAATTAGAGAATTAATGATTAAGAAAATAAAATATAATGAAGTAAAGATTAAATGAAAGATTACCTGTAAACATGAAGAGATGATCACCATTTACTTTCCAAATATTTCAACTTGATTATAGTGTGTGTTGGGTATGTGGTTAATTGTGTTGATTTGGTTAAAAAGATGAAGAAGTTAATCATTGAGTTAAATTTATTATTACTAATAAATCATTTGAGCAATTACTTGAAATTGAAAGTTTAATGTTACCATTTAAGTAAACAAAGCAAATTTGACCCTAACAAGAGGGGTTGATACAAAATTGCAATCAGCTTCGGACTTTTATTATTATAACTTTATTAATCCATATTAGTCTGATTAATAGATGAATTTTAAATTTCGCAAATTAATCAGAAAAAGATAAAAATTAATCAATAATCAATAGAGCTACAATGAGTAATAACCACAATAATAAGCAACTGGTAAGCAACATTTGGAGTTGCATGATAAAATTGAGGTTCGTAATATTTCAATCTATTGAGATTAAGATTCAAAATATTGACCTTAATGTGATTCATTTTTCAGTCCAGAGTTTAGTACAATTAATTTGAATATAAAATACAAGCTGAAGGATAAAAAATGTCACAAAAATGAAAATTAGATGTATTTTCAATTTGAATTGGTCGCCGTTTGATTTGGCGGTTTACTTGCATGCTGTTGCTTGTGACTCACGCTCAACCTTTTCTATTAAACGCTACAGTTTCCAGTTTTTGCTTCACTTTGATGAGAATCCTGTGACCATTTAATTAGTGACTACAATTATAATTGATATTTTTGTGTGTTCACTGTTAATTGACAGCCAAGTTAACACCGCCTTCATCATTTTGTCACAATTGTATGCCTTTAATTGTAATGTAAGTAAAAAAAAAGCCAAATTGAAACACTCAACTGAATCCAATAGGAAAGTGTATGTTAAGTAAAAAAAGGATTGTTTACCTCTGCCTTTATATTCACCTTTACCTTTGCCTTTTCGTTTATGAATACACGTTAATGTCTTGTTTTTATTTATTGCCACTTATTAACATTCCAAATTCAATTAATCTGGGAATATTTTTTATTTCATTGCATAACTTAACTCGCTTTTTTGTCCGACTAACTCTCATGTTAACTTGTCTGTCTCCTTAATAATTGTCAACTTGTAGGCCATTTATTAATATAAATGTATCATTATATTACAAACCAACTCCACCTTTTCTCAGGTTACCTGTGACCTTAGCTCAATCCTGTAATCTTGGTAACAATTGATGTTTCTCTGGTTAAAAAGTAACCGTCATCTTCTCTCTTTTTTCCGCTTAATTTTCCCATTAGAAGGCATCAATAATGGTTAGACATGTTATACTGAAGTAATCAGTCTTACATTGCCAGGATAACCTGATGATAAACTTAATGATTGGACAACAAGCTAAATGTAATGGATAATTGTAAATGTTTTACCGAATCAATCAACCACCGATGGAAACCTGTTATTATCAAATGTAAACAGTGAAATCATCCGATAGTTTCACTTGTTAATCATGCTAATCAGTTTGATTTGCTGTTATGATACAATTCAATTTCCAGACTCCAAATTGACAAAAATTGGTATAACAAGCTGAAGTTGAAGCTAGAAGGTCAGGTAATGTAACAATAAGATGCTCTGATCAATAGATGATGAATAACAATCATCTTTTTCTTTTTATTGTCATATTTTTAATTCCATCATCTTACAGTTGTTTACTTAAATCTCACAAAGTATCTTGATCATTATTGATTTTAAAATTTAAATTGTTTGGTCAAAAAATTTTGAAGGAGAAAGTAAATAACCCAATAGTTAACATTACTACTAAACTTGACATTAACAAGTTGTTTTTTTACTTTTCATTGATTCATTTCAGACAGTTTGGTATTGAATTTTGGTCGAGGAAAACAAGAAAACCAATCAGGATCCCAATCAACGATAACCGTGATTAAATCCATGACATTTGATCATCTGTAATGGTGCTTGATCAAGAAATCATCAAATGTCACTTAGGAAAAAAAGCAAAGGCAAAAAGGTTAATCTTGGTGCCGTTAAACCGCTAATCAACCAACAATACGTAGCCTCTCATCATTTGCTGATTGTAATTTTATATGATTCACATAAACTAAAGAGACGGATCAATATTCATTACAAGATTAATCAATTAATGGTAAAGGAAGGCAAAGAAGCGCATAATGAAACAATGAAAGCAAGCAAGAAGGCAATTAAAATTAATGGCTATCCAAATAAAGGGAACACCTTGAGGTGAACACAAAACGATGATGATTTACATTGTTCAAGCAAATAGAAACAATAAATCTAAATTGTCAAATAATGTAAATTACAATAGTGTAACATATGTAAATTGTGTACCGTGCAATAGCAATTAATTGTTAATTGATCAGCTGAGACACAATGTACACATATGCATGTAATACCGATTGTATTGAATATTGAAGGATGAAACATGAAGAAATGAAAAAAATATATAATACTGACTGATAATGTTCATTACTTTTGACCCTGACATGAAACAAAATCTTTCCTCATCAAATTCTTCTTCTTCTTACCTTTTTCCTTCATCCCAATTCTCATAAGGTTAACCATAAGAGGCTAACTTTTTCCCTTGACCAATTATATCAAGAGCATAGGTCATTCATGATGATATTGTTGACGATCATGATCATTGTAACATTCATTGTAACCACAAGAGTCAATCTTGAGCCTGAAAAAAAACATTTATTTTCAAATGTGAATTACATTGTTTCACTTGCTTTTACCTTTAATGGAAACAATATAATCAAGGACAATTAAAGACAATTCCTGAGAAAAGTTAATTTGATCGGACAAAATTAATATTCAGAAAAAGAAACAACAATAAAATTAAACAAGTTAATGTACATAATTCAAATTTACTGCCAATTTGTTTTACCCTGCATTAACCAATCTCACCTCTTAACGAAACCTCAAAATGTATTGATTGTGTTCCCATATTTTTATTGTTTTTACACTTAATTTGATTGTAATGTTAATTATGATTGATTTAATTGTATCTCTCATGAGTATCCAAAGCCATGAGTTACAATTCATCTTCGTGATCAACTGGATAAACACACTTTCAGAATAATTCCTGGTTAACACTTACCTTGCCCCAATCATTGGATGGCCTGCAGGCTACATTAAATTTAATTATCCTTTATACTTTCAAGTATTATTGTAATTACTAGTTAACGATTGACGATTATATTAGATTATGATCTTAATCTCTATAATTGTTTAATTGTTAATGTTATTAAGTAAAAATTGAAAAGATTTGAAGCCATGATTGCAAGTCTTTTAAAGGTAACACTTTGCATATTCCTCATGTAAAAATGTGCATCTTAGCCTTGAGTGAATTTATATTTCAATCACAGTTAACATTGTGATTTAATTGTGAGCAACTTTGATGATGCATTTGATGCAACAATCAATTAAAGACATGATCAACAAATAATTAATCATCATCAGTCTCCCTGACCCTTTTTTGGTTAATAACAATTGTTATCCTTTTATATTGCAACAAAAACTTGTGTCAACATTGATCAATCTCATTTAAAAAATTTACTATTTTATCCTTTTTAATAACTCATAACTATTTATAAATTTACTATTATTAGGCTTTATTAATTGTCTGTTTAATTGTAAAGTTGGAGGCTCAATCAAGCCTACACTTTAATCAACAGGAGATTTTATAAATCACTTTCAATTCTTGTGTAGTTACCAGAATAAGTCTTGTAACTTACTTGATAAAATAATAAGATTACCGGTAAATTTATCCTCTTTTAATGTATTAATTGTTGTTAATAGATTGCAACTTTACGGAAGTTTAAATCATTTGAATCTTCACAAATTACATTTTGATCATTCAATCAGCTAAATGACAATCAAATCGTGTAAGGAAATGCAAATGCATTGAAATCAATGATATCGATGATAATGATATTATGATGTATCCTTTACAGTTGAACAATTCAAAAAAATTAATATGATTCTGTGATTTGATAACAATTAATAAACTTAATAGTCTAATAGCTCGTGAAATTGTATTTCAATGGAAACCAATCAACACTTATTTCCTTGAACCTTTCCAGGTTAATTATAAAAGATTATGAATGTTAAATTAAATGAAAAAATGATAGTTTTAGGCATAAATAGTGATTTTAATTTGTGAAAATAAAGGTTAACAAATTCAAATTAACCTCCAATGATCCAAGCTTGTCCAATCAGCTCTGAGAGCGGCAAAAGAGTCAACCATGTTTACCATTGACATTGTGAGACATCAAGTTGCTTGTTTTTTTTGCTTTATTGTCGTGTTAACTAATTTTAATTAATTTGTGTCGTTTTTAAATTAATTTTTCTTTTTCTGATTGTGAATAGATTCAATTGTGATTATTTCCCAAGACGACTTTTGATGATTTATGAGGAGAAAAGCCTGAAATGTAATAGACTATAATTTTATCTTCAAAGTGAAATGGTTCACTTCTTCTCACATTAAGGATCTGGTTAGGAGGAAGATTTTCAAGGGTAGAGATTATCATTTTGAGATTGTTTCAAGTCATCAGCCACTTTCTGACCTGAGGATATGCAGCACTATTAGAGCAACAAAGACTGGTTTTCATGTTACACTTCTTCTAATTCTTTTGGTGTGGTCGTAACAATTAGTTTCTTGATGGAGACAATTAAGCAAGCCAACAAACAAAAATTGTTTTAACAACATGACAACAACTACAGAAAATACAGTTTAATTAGTGAGATTCAGTTGAAACAGTAACAGATGATTGTTAAGAGTGTCAAAATTTCTACTTCTATACCAAGTTAACATTACAATTTGAACATTTCAAGTTTTTACAGTTTATATAAACCATTTCATGAAGTCTTAATGCTATGAGAAATTTTGTTAATTATGATTGATTGATAATAAATTTATCAACATAAATGTAAACCTGTCTAGTTACGCTTTTTGTACATATTTTTACAGTCTTTGACCTTAATTATTGATGTAACCGATTTCAGGTTGTTTAATTGTCGGGGTAAAAGGTTAAATATGCATCTCAATGAAGTCGTTTAACTTTGACGTCAAAAGTATGAAAGTTGTTGTTTCAATTAAACTATAACAGAAATTGTAAAAATGTTTAACCAATTTTCACCATTAAGCTACTGTAATCGGTACAAATCCTGATTGATTTTTCAAGTTAAATTGTGTTTAATGATCAAAATGTCTGTTCTCTGATCTTTAATCAATCTAACAAACGCAACAGCAGAATGTAAAGCTTACTGATTAATGTTAACTTTGATAATTCTCGTTAAATTGGTGATCAATCAGTTTTATTGAACCTTAAATGAGCTTAAATTATAACACTTTCATCTTCAATCAGCTGTTGTAATTACAGCAATTCCCTCGTCAAACTTGATAAATAAACTGTTGATCCAATCGTGAGTATAATGAGGCTGGTTGATTAGTTTTTTGCTCATTTGTTACACTGGTAACAAACAAGATCATATCATGATCTAAAGATGAAAATTAACGCTTCAATTTCGCACATGAGTTGTTAATTGCTATACTATTTGATTGTTGTCGACTGTTAATTAATACTAAAAATTCATTTGTTATTCATTTTGTTGCAAAATTCTGTCCAAATATCTGTTGAAAAGAGTCAAATTTGATTGATGATTATCACGTTTAGTTAACTAGTTGAATTATTTCAAGGTGATGGCCATTATTTATGTAGTATTAATGAAGATAATTGATAAAATAATAATCAACACAACCATCATCATCATCATTATTAGATTTAATAATCACAATGATGAATAACGATCTAATTTGATTGCAAATTAAATTTGTAACTTGTCTTACTTGACAATACGCTTTAACGAATCAAATTTTAAAGGAAACACCAGAATCATATTTAATAATAATTTACAGTTTTCCCATGAAAATGTTATTTAATTATCCTTGTAATCGTAAAATTTTTGCACCTTTTCCTTCATAATTCATTTTTACAGATGAACCCAAAAAGCAACACTTGAAATACCAACAAAAATCAACAGGACTCAACAACAAGCTTTGGTGAACGGTTTGGATGTAAATCGTCTTCCATTCAATCTGATTTCTATTAATTGTTTCCAAAGATATTTGTGACCTGAATTAAGTTGATTAACAATAATTGACCTTGAATATCATCTGTAATTGGTTGAACTGACATTGAAAATTTGGAAACAAATGCAAATAGTACAATAGATTGAGACCATTTTAGTGATAAATGAATTGGTGAACACATGAAAACACATGTGTTAACATCCATTATAAAACCTTTTTCTGATCAATTGTAATAAGCATTTCATGTTTACTTATAAAATTGCTGTTAACAACCAACTATTTCAACACTATCATCACCCATTCAGCTGATATTGGTCAACACAAATTGATTAGCTAATATTGAATAACATTGAAAAGGATGGTTAGTTAATCATATGGACTGTTATAAAGTACAAAGGTTCACACAATTCAAGATTGGTAGTCGATATAATGGCATGTTTCCACTCACCATCAACAATAATGGAATTAGTAAACCACAATTATAACGTAACCCTTAAAATCGTTATTATATTTGGATATTCAATTATCATGAAAGCATAGCCAATCGTCAATTAAACCATTGATTCAACCATTTTCCATTCGTTTTTTATATCTATTGATAAAAAAGAGATGATTTTGATTTAGTGTTCAACAGCATGAAATGATGGAGTTGTGAAGTTGTTAATATTAATAAAGTGTCCAGTATCAAAATGACAACAATTTAACCAAATTGTGAGACAGGGTCAACCTTGATTCAACAATAATTACGCTGATGATGATGGTATTATTTAACGTTTCACCCAAAGTATCTGAAACGAGAGGAAGGAAAAGAAGAGATAGATTAAATTGAAATTTTTTTATTAGACATGGTGATAATGTTGATAAAACAATTAGTTTCATATATAATAATTTAAGTGTAAACTGAATAGGGAGAAAGGCATAAAGAATGATAGAGATCATGAATGCCATTTTTTGGTAGGTAATTATTAATACAAGAGCAAGGAAGAGAGTTGGTTAGTTAAATTGAATTACAAGTTGAATTAAAATCTAAAAGGTTGTCAGGTTACTGATTTTTTAGTGTACATCGTGTTTGTATCACCATTTCACCTATTATAATGATAATTAAGTTAGTTAAATTAATGATATACATATAACTTACATCTATTACGTAGCATATTTCCAACAGCAAAGGCTTTCAAATTTTGGACTAAATTGTGACCTGGAACCAATTGAGGTCTTGCTCATCATCCTTAATAACAGTCAACATTCAAAATATCAATTAATGTACTTATCAACAATTAAAAGATCCCTTTCTATAGCAAAATTAGTCGCTAAATTAACAGTTTTGAGATCGATTGGTTAACATAAGTTTACTGGTCATTGCCATATGTTTTAACATGTGACTTAATACATTGGATTCCCCTTTCAGGCGCTCTTTATGAATTGTTAAATAATTGTAATTATGAGCATGAAAAACTGATACAAATGAAAAATTGTTTGATCAGAATTGTTTAATTATTAAATTTAATCGCCAATTTAAATAATTTGATTGTAAATTAGCAAATATAAGCAAAAGATCTAATGAGTTTAATGAGCTGTTTGTTGATTTTTACATTTGTACAAATTCACGTTAAATTGGTGAAACCAGTTTCTTTTTCATGTTTCAAGCTTCAAATCAGCAAGATTAATGAGTCTCATGAATTTAATTAAACTTGATCCTTATTCAATGAATTAAAATAACGATGCTTAGCATCAAACTGATCAACTTCAACACCTTTACCCACCTAATAACCAAAGATAATAATTCAAGTCAATTATTTACATGTCACCTACCAATCCCAATCCCAATAAAAATTACGTCTTCACCAGTGAAAAACAGAAAAGACAACTTTACTTTTATTTTCAAAACGATTTCTTCCATCTTTTCAATTTCATCACTTAAAAGTGATTCAATTGAATAAAGTTAGTTATCAATTGAATATTAATGATTAATGATAAAGTTTCTAGAGATGCGAAAACAAATTTTAACAGTGAATCAGTTGATTCTTATACAATTTAGGTTGAAACAGCAAAAGCAAATCACTCATGACTCAATTTTTCCAATAAAACAGCTTAGATTCATTTTCCATATAACTTATTTATGTGAATTTGTTTTTTAAAGTAACCATTACAGTGGAATGCGTGATTAGCTAAGCTTGGTAATGTAGCTCTAGGATCGATTGTTTTAAGTGACAGGTAATGCCTTAATTGAGCGATATTTTTGTTGATCAGATAAACAGCGCAATCGAAAGCAATCGTTCTATCCTTGGAAGCTATATCGCATTAAAGGCGAAAAACTCCTCCAGCTTTGTGAAGGATCAACATGATCAAGTAGACAGGAGATGGAACCATAAGGAATCAATGAATATCGTAAGGAATATCCAAAAATTTTGACATGAAACCAGGAAAAGCGTTGAGCCATTTCCATTGCGTTCACCTGAATTCAGGTTAATATAGATAATTGATCGCTGAGAGAACTATAATTGTAATCAACAGAAGAGTTGTCATTGATGAGGAAAAACTTGGACCAATCAAAGCTAATTTCCAGAAAGTAAATCCAATATCTTTCCTATCAACTCGGTAAAGAAACATGGCAACCTGAAAATAGTTGGATATTTTGTTGACATTTTACAAAAACTTATATTAAATAGTTTTAAATTTACCTGATATTTAATGTCATCTGGTAACGATCGATGTGTTAAATAGTAAAGATGATTTGAACAATTGTATGAAAATTGATGTACTGCACCCAATGATAATGTAATGAAGATTATGAAAACTGGTGGATTGATGAATTTAATAACTGAAAGTAAGTTTAAATTGATAGCTATTGTTGAGATTGGCTGAAACATGAAACTGTAAATGATCGCTGTAACCCTAAACAAAGAGGCTGGATAAAGGTAAATGATGAAATTGGTGAACATTGAATTGACTCGACTAGTTAATTGTATGGTTTTTGTGTGCATTTGGTGTAGATTGGTCAATTGTTGAGATGACCCAAGTCCACCAATTAAACGGTTAATGTGATTGAAAGAAGCTGATATAAGAATTGTCATCTCAACCAATAAACTACTATGAATAGTAAATGTCATTACAGTGGCATAATAATTGATCAATATGGAAATTAAATTGTGAATAAATGTGCACTTCGGATAATTCGGATAACGTTCCATGTTGATGATTGCAGCATCACAACAAAATACAAGTCCGATTATTAACATAAACACTTTTGATGCTTTCGATCTTCTCGATGAGATGAAATTTTGATTGTAATAATTTACTGGCAAATCAATTGAATGCCACAATTTTTTCATCTTTTCAATATCAACTGAATTGTATAGCCAGTCATGAGTTGATAACATGTAAAAATACCACAAATCACCCAACAAAATATTGATCGAGTAAATTTGGTTAACTTGGTCAAATTTGATTAAATTTTGTTGATACGAAAAATATCGATCCATCAATCGATTAACTACAAAAATGATGATTGCAATATTCCAGGTAAATTTGATCAACTTGCTTGATTTATAAACATGTTGAAGGTAAAAGTTTGTTATCACAATTTTTGACTTTTCAAGTTGAACATTTTTATTTTCAATTTTAACATTGATTGGGTTGTTATTGTAAATGTAGCTAATCATTTTGATTTTTAGGTTTTATCAATCGTAACAATTTGAGCAATGTTTTTTGTCGCATTTTCAACGTTTCAATTGAAAACATAGTTACTATGTTTTGTTTCAATTTCATTGATTCCCTGATTGTCAATTATCAACTTTGTAAATACGCAATTGCTGCTTTTTGATTTATTATTTCCGTGTTTACGTGTACCTTTGATGGATAATTAATGGTTTTCAATTATCAAATGATCTATTTTTATCCTTGATTGTATTAGTACGACAAACACTTTGATTAATTTTACCCAGCAGTTATTGATTTAAAGTTACACTTGTATTTCACTTACACCTGATTAAATTAAATAATTTAACCTTAGTGATTTTATTGATTGAATCATTGTAAATATTATGCGTCTCGTTTGATGCGTGAGCTTATTGTTGAAAATTCACCAAGAGCTGAAGAAGCAAAAGCAAAGTGAGTCGCGATCATTTTCATAGTTTTTGCACAATATTAGAGATCAAATGTTTTATAATGAACATTGTCGATTAACTGATGCGTATGTGTTCAATATCAACACTTTTTATACTCTATTTCATCATTTTATCAAATAATATAATCTAAATATCGAAATACAAAATTTTAGATAAAATACAAAATTCTATAAAAATTACTATGAATTACTGATCAAGTAACAGCTAACACTTTTAAAACAATGAATAATGAATTCAAGGTGAAAGATAAGTTTATTTGTGAATTTCATGAGAATTAGTGAAGATAATTTTCACAATCATACGATATTATATGAGAAATCCGATTATTTACTCGGAAATAAATCTATCACATTAATTAACAATAAAGTTTCTGGTTAAAAAGTTTAATTGGAACAAAGAAATTCTGGTTAATTTAGGTTTTTAGGTAAGAGAATGGAGATTATTCATTTGATACAAAATATCATTACCTGATTATGTTGGTTTCACAGAAATAATATTGATTGTTACATTATTAACAAGAAACGTTTGGTCATAATTTGAAAGGTTAATTAAAATCTTTCATCAAAAATCAATTGACTAACATTGTAAGTTAAGGGGAAAAATTATGTTACAAATATTTCGGGTTTCAATTTCTAGGAAATTTTAGGGTAAGAAGGCTGAAATTCTCAGGAAATGAGGATTGAGCTTTGGTCAATACTCTATTTAAATCTGGGGTCAATTTACACTTTGGGTCAAAAGTTATTCAGCATGAATAGTGACTTGAAAAAGTGTGTAAAAACTTTTTGAGTGTGAATTTTGATAAACTCTCTCAGACGCAAATAATTAGAAAATTTTATGAATACAATGATAGCAAATCGCTATAATATTGCAGGCAATTCTGATGAAAAAAAAACCTTATTTTCGATGAGAAAAACAACTATAATAATCGATTTATTATAGCAAGTTTTGAAAGAGACCACAAATCAGCAAATCTTTGAGGTAGCTGACAAAATTTCGCCTTTTACTGTGGCTCACGGTTTGTAAGAGTGTTAAATACAATGTAAGTTGTTACAACAAACTTTTTGGTTAAACAATCTTTGCTCAAAATTTTATCTGTCAATAAGTTCGAGTTTACACAAAAGTTATTGACAGTTTAAACAATTGGATAAGAAGCATAATCACTAATATCGCACATGCTACCTTTGTATAATCGTAAGTAACCCGATTCACCGAACAATATGCCCTAACTGTCCCTGACGATGCAAAATGGAGTATATTTTTCAGAGCCGTATCCAGCAACAGTTACAGCATGATTAATCAGGGTCACTTGAAATCTCAGTATTTAAAATACCAGATCAAAATGCAAAACGATGAAAAATAAGACAATTGTGTTCTCTTCGGGTGCGTCAGTTCATTTTTTATGGTTCAGTTCAAATTTGTGAGTCTAAAGCCTAAAGTTAATTTAAACCAAAATCCAGGGAAATGGCAAACTTTTGAGATTACCTTCGACTCAGATTTTTAACAGCAAAAGATTTCTGATGATTCTTATACAATTTAGGTTGAAAACAGCAAAATCAAATCACCAATTTATTAATAATTCACACTCATCACTCAATGTTTCTATTATAACAGCTGAGATTTATTTTCGCCGTTAAAATTAATGATCAGACATTTTTTGGATGAATGTCCGATGAAATAACTCCGTCTAACTATCATAATATCTAATTGTTATTTATTTATGTAAATTTTGTTGCTTGAAGTTATCAACCGTTACAGTGAAAATCACTTTTATTCTAGTTTGAATATGATTACTGGGGGACTGGCCAGTATTTACAGTCTTTTTGGATTATGGGTCCAATTCTTTCGCTAGAAACGCCAATTTTATTAACCAGCAAATCGGTTAGTTCGGCATACTTTTCAGCATCCATGGTGTTAGTCCTTGATAAAATCAAACCAGATACTGTGGTAGAAAGTAAAGTTGAATTATTAATACAAATCGATTCATATGAAGAAACATCTAGTTAGTCAGCACGAGAGATACTTACGAATATCTGAACGCCAAGGAAAAACAGCACAAGTGTAAGCAGCCAGATAGCTATCGTAGTCAGTATCGGCTATGTAAAAGGTAATTGGATATGGAGTCCCTAGAAATAGAAAGATGATTATGATAATTGTAATCGGAATTAGTGAAAAAATGATTCTTATATTGATCAATTGTTAAATAGTCAAATTAATAAGACACTTTATGCAATATAAAGCAGGCAAAAATACTTACTGTGTGACATAGCGTAGACATTGAGTAAATTTTGGTCATCAGCACGTTCGGCTAACATATATTCAGCATCCTTTGAACCACTAGATGAAAGATGAATTATTTGCATTACAAACAATTTAAATCAATAAGTTATGCTTACTTACTCAGTTAAAGTCGAAAGAATTGTACTATTGAAGTTGCCATCCTCTCGCGGAGTGTAATCCCATGTCATACAAGTAAAATTTTTAGTTGGTCCAGCGATTTCATACCATCGACCAGCAATCTAAGTCAATCAAACATAAAATTAATGGTTAAAGTCAATCGTAAATGTTAGATGAGTACATAAAACAATTATACACTTACTTTGCCAATATCAGCACCAGGAACAGTTGGAGGAACTGGACATTCACCAAGAGCTGAAGAAGCAATAGCAAAGACAACGAAAAGAGTGACGAACATTTTCATAGTTTTTTGCACAAAAGAAGAAATTAAATGTTTTTTTAATGAAACTTGTTGATTAACTGATGCTAATGTGTTTAATAACATTACTTTTTATACTTTATTTCATCAGTTTATCAATAATATCATCTAAATATCTAAATACAAAATCTTATATTTACTGCGAATTACTGATCAAATAAGTTATAACACTTTTAAAACAATGAATAATGAAATCAAGTTAAAAAGATAAGTTTGTTTTTTGTGAAGTTCATGAGAAGGGAATCAAGATTATATTCACTATCATGCTATATTTAACGAGAAATTTGATCATTATTCACAAGTGGTTCCATTTAAAGCATTAATAAGCAATATATTAATAATTCTTGGTAAAACAGTTATAATGCAACAAAGAAATTCTGGTTAATTTTGCGTTTTCAGGTAAGATAATAGAGATTATGTTAAGTTTCAATTGTAAATCCAATTTCATAGAAACTGTCAATCAGAAAAATCAGATTGTAAAAATTGACTCAATTTTACGTGCTTGCAATCAGCAAAGGATTGAACGGAAATTTAAATGTCTGTTCAAGAAAGGCTCTTCATCTCAAAATGATTTTGACATGGGTTTTCATCAGGAATTCAGTTCTTTTCGATTTTGATTGATTTTATGTTGCTCAGTAAAAAAACTTCATGATTAATCTTATTTCTCTTCAGATAGTTCTAAAAGGAATTTCACGACTGATCAAATTATTAACAAGCTATCAATTCTAAGGATAGATATTATTCTGATCATCGATTAAGATTTCATTGTGGAGCTGATGATAATAAATTCAAAGTGGTACAATCAACTAAAGATACAAATACATCTAACCGATGGACTACTACTACAATTAGTGCCGCTCGATGGACAATTTCACAATTTTCAAAATAATTGCTGTGATTTCCCATTTCATCGCATAAGTTTTTCAGTTGAATTAAGTTAGTCATCTAATATTAATTATGACTTGAAAAAATCAAGAAATGGATATTACGATTTAATTATATTTATTTGCTTCTTCATCTTTTGAACAAAAAAACCTTTCCGATTGTATGGTTCAACAAAGCAATAACTATTACTTGATATCAGATGAGCAATTGAATAAATCAATAACAATTGATTAATATATATTTATTTATATTTGTTTATAATGTTGTTTAAAGTTATCAACCATTACAGTGGAAATTCAATTTTATTCGAGATTGAATATCATGACTAGGAAAATGGTCAATATTTAGTCTTAATGGATTACTGGTGCAACTCAGTCGCGAGAAACGCCAATTTTATTAACCAAATCGGTCAGTTCGGCTAACTTGTCAGCATTCATAGTTTCAGTCCTTGATAAAACATAACGCGCATCTGTGATTATTAAGAAAGTTGAATTATAATATTATTAACCAAAATCAATTTACAAGAAGAAACGTCTAGTTTGTTAGCTTGAGCGATACTTACGGATAGCGGAGTGATGAGGGAAAATAAAACAATCATAAGCAGCCAGATAGCTATCGTAATCAGTATCGACTATATTGATGGTAGTTTGGTATCGAGACTCTGAAAATTATGATAGAGAATTGTTAATTGTGATGAAAAATGATAGAAAAAATAATTCTTATATTGATCAATTGTTAAAATGCCAAATGAATCAGACACATCATGTTATACAAAGTAGATAAACTACTTACTATGGTACGGATCGGTGACATTGAGTACGTTTTGATACTCAGTACGTTTGACTAACGCATATTCAGCAGGCAGTGAACCACTAGACGAAAGATGAATAATTTGCATTACAAACAATTTAAATCAATCAATTATGCCTACTTACTCAGCTATACGAGCTGTAAAATTAAAGTCTCCATCTTCTCGAAGAGTGAAATCCAATGTAAAAGTTGTTGCATTTTCTGGCCAAGATTCTACAGTTTGATACCATCGTCCGACAATCTAAATCAATAAAACACCAAATTAATGGATAAGTCAAGCATTTTGGCTAAACACTTCGAATTGTTGTGAACTTACTTTGCCAATATCAAAACCAGGAATAGTTGGAGGAACTGGACATTCACCGAGAGCTGAAGAAGCAACAGCAAAGACAACGAAGAGAGTCGCGATCATTTTCATGGTTATAGCACAAAAGAAGAAATAAATGTTTTTTAATGAAACTTGTTGATTAACTGAGGCTAATGTGTTTAATAGCATTACTTTTTATACGTTATTTTATCAGTTTATCAATAATATCATCTAAATATCTAAATACAAAATCTTATATTTACTGCGAATTACTGATCAAATAAGTTATAACACTTTTAAAACAATGAATAATGAAATCAAGGTAAAAAGATAAGCTTGTTTTTTGTGAAGTTCATGAGAAGGGAATCAAGATTATATTCACTATCATGCCATATTTAACGAGAAATTTGATCATTATTCACTCAGAACATAATAAGCATTGCAATTCCTGGTTAAACGACAAGTAAATTCTGGTTGATTTTGTGTTTTTAGGTAAGAGAATTGAGATTGGTTCATTCGATACAAAATATCATTCGTTAATTATTTTGGTTTCACAGAAATATAATAATATTAATTGTTACATTAGTATCAAGAATCGATTCCATAACTATTTTAAAATGTTTGCTTTGTCTTTGCTAGTTCTTTGGACCGCATTTCACTGTGGCTCGTAATTTGCAAGAGTGTTAACCAATAACAGCAAAAGCATGGTTCAGATGCTAAGGGTCATTTGAGCCCTCAAAAGTGTTTAAAATACTAGATCTAAAGAAAAAAATGACTATTTCGTTTTCTATCGATGCTGAAATTTCCTTACTCATAATTTTGGACTGGCGCAACAACATGTTCAGAAACTACAGCTGAAAGGGCTTCCTCATCACTTTCTGGTATAGAGACAAAAGATGCGATTGAAGCACCCTTGTTGGATTCATTGTATCGTCATGTGTGGTAATCTCGTCCGTCACCAGAAATGTATGGGTAAGATTTTTCAGTATCGATACCTTTGTTGTCTTTAACATATAAGAAAGCATTATCCATCCAACCCCCAGCGCATCCTTGAGTACTATAGTTCCATGAGCAATCCAACACGTTTTGTACTGAAAGTTCAACAAGTTTACCAGTTTTTTGGGCATGGGCTGCTTCCATAGCAGCGATGGCTGAGAAAGTCCTGATGATGGCTTTATACGCTCTGTTCTGAAATTTTCTTCGATAGCAGTGATAGCAGCACACACCACAATTCCTTTGTTCTTTGACTACACTAACGATTTCTATGGTTGGTCAATCAACAAAGGCTGGAGCTTTGGCGGTGTAATTCGCCTTGTGAATGAGAGGTGCGGATCGACGAACAGTTTAGTTTGAATCCAATATGCTTTGCTTCATCAGTAGTCTGCAAGCAATTTGATGATTTTAATTATTTGTTAATAATTCTTGAGTTGAGTTTCAAAGTTTTCAACTCACCAAATCAGAGAACTTTTGATTCCTATTCTGTAGGTAACTTCACTATTGTCTTGTCTTTCATAGCCTTGATCTTTTCCGATTTCTGAGGGAAACTTCGTCTGTAAGTTTCTTCTGCATAAGATTCGTAAGAATTGCCATATTTAGTCTGTAAAACAAAAATACACGGATAAAAATCGCCACACAACTTGCAACAACAAAATAATTTGACTTTTGATATTCTGGTTCTCTTATGCACTAGTTAATGATTTACGATTGTTAGTTTTTGATTGTAGGTATAAGCTTGAATTGTATCAAAATATGTCTAATGTTATTTAAATTGTTCATTTCTTCAAACCCAATTAATTTACCTTTTACCTTCTCTCAACTTACATTTTAACATTAATACAATTATCGTTCTCTTATTGTTATTTCATCTTCAAAACCATTTTAATTGCAATAATTAATGGGTTAATTGTAAACATAAAGGATTTAAGGTGTGATTAAGTTTTTCTTGTTGTTTTTCATTCCGTTACTTTCATTTTACTGCTGAATGTTTCTGTCTGGTCACAATTGGCCTATGAATTATTTAACCAAACTTTTAATCATGTTAGTTATTCTCATAGTTTAATGAAATATCGTTCATTTCAATCGCTAATTTGCCTTCCAATCTGAATTTGTTGACTTCACAATTGATGTTCACCTTTCATCGTCTTTTGCTTCTTTTTATTTACCTCGATTGTTGAAAATTAATTATTACCATTTCCATTCCAAGATAGAGTCAATCAATTATTCCTTTATATTAACCACATTCACAACAATGGATTTCTGTCTTTTTTCATTAACAGAAACTTATTTCTCTTTGAATCTACTGTCGCTTTTGATTCCTGCTTTTTTATGTTTCATTTTCATTTTCAATTTAAATTTTATTTTAGATCATAATTGATTGAGACAATTTCATCATTATAATTGATCAAAATGATGTTAATCTTGTCTGGGAAATGAATAACTTAACCTTCAATATATCGTTTACTGATCAATCCTACTAATCATTTGCCATTTATATTTCAGATACTTTTTTCATTCATCGCTTATACACATGATTCTCACGTTAAGATGCTAATATTGAACCTTTAATTTGCGAGGATTTGCAATTCAAAATTCTAGTCTTTAAATGTGCATTGAATCTATCGTACGCAGTGAAAAGAAATTCGCGATCAATCATGATCGCTGCATTCGCTAATATATTTTAATATTCAATTGTTATTGTTATCTAGAACTTTCAAGCTCTTTTAAAATGGTATTGATTGAATTGTAATTTAGTATTTAGTATAATTGAAATCATTATTTCATTTTAATGAATTTTATGTCAAAATGAAGCCACATTTCTGGGCATTTTGGTGTAAATTTTTTTGTTTAAGGTTATCAACCATTACAATGAAAATTCAATTTTATTCAAGTTTGAATATCGTTACTGGGAAACTGGCCAATATTTAGTCTCAATGGATTATTGGACCAACGCTGTCTCTAAGAACTTTCTAATCAGATCGGTCAGTTCGGCTAGCTTGTCAGCACTCATGGTGTTAGACCTAGATAAAACCAAAGGGCCAACTGTAATAATAAAGAAAGTTGAATTATTATTAGTGAAAATCAATTTGCATGAAGTAACATCTATTAGGCTGATCCAATCAAAATTTCCGGATTTTGATTCTTGATAACTTTTTTATTTCTTAATGGAATCTTATGATTTTTACATCAAGTAATATGTGCACCTTCTAGATCAACTACATGTTGTCATTTTTCTTCTAACTTCTAATAGTTAATAGTCAGCTTGAGAGGTACTTACTGGGGAAAGAGCGAGTAGGAAGATAAAAGCACATGTAACCAGCCATATAGTGAATGTAATCGACATCCAGTATATTCAATGACATTAGGTATGGATACTCTGGGAATAGAAAAAATAATTATAAACATTTTTAGTTAAAAAGTGTGTTATAAGAAAAATCATGTTATATGAAGTAGGCAGAAATTACTTACTTTTTGACATGTCAGGATAGATGTTGAGTAAATTTTCATTATCAGAACGTTCACCTAACAAATTTAAATAAATCTTTTCACCGCTAGATCATGGATGAATAATTTGAATTACAAAAAAATGCAAAACTAATCAGTTATGCTTACTTACTAATGTAAAGCTTCGGGAATCGTAACATTGAAGTTTCCATCCTTTCGAGGCATGAAATAAAACGTAGACGGTGGGTCTGACGTTGGTGGAGAAATTACATGCCAAAGACCGGCAATCTAAATCAATCAACAAATTAATGGATAAAGTAAATGTTGGCTGAAAACATCACATTAACCTTACTAAGCTGTTATGAACCTACTTTATCAATATCAGCACCAGGAGTAGTTGGAGGAACTGGACATAAATTTTGAGTTGGAAAAGCAAAAGTCGATGCAGCAAAAGCAAAGACAACGAAGAGAGTCGCGATCATTTTCATAGTTTTGCACAAAAGGGGAAAATAAATGTTTTATAGTGAAACTTGTTAATAAACTGATGCTAATGTGTTCAATATTAACACCTTTTCTCTATATACTCTATTCCCTCAGTTTATCAAATAATATCATCTAAATATCGAAATACAAAATCTAAGATAAATCGCTATGAATTACTCAATCAAGAATAACACTTTTCAAACAATGAATAATGAAATCAAAGTGAGAAGATGAGTTTTTATTTGTGAATTTCACGAGAAGAAGAGAAAGGTAAAATTAACTATCATGCCATATTTAACGAGAATTTGATCATTTACTCCGAAAAATTTTGTCTTTCATATTGATTAGCAATACAATTTCTGGTTAAACAGTTGAATGAAACAAAGGAATTCTCGTTAGAGAATGGAGATTGTGTTCATTGGAAACAAATTATTCACTGATCATGTTGATCCCACAGAAATAATATTGATTGCTACATTAATAGCAAAAATTCATATGTAAGGTGCGACCTAAAAAGTTTGCAACCTCTCTTATTGTGCGTACGTTGATTTGGGCTTATCCCATTATTAAAATGCTTTTATGTTGTTCTTTTACGGTAGATATTGATAATAAGACAGACTCATATAAAATTTTGTGGCTGAAGTCCACTGAAATCGATTTAAGCCTTCGGCAATTTGAAAAACGCGCCAAATTTTTCGAATTCATTTTTTTGGCCTGTCGACCAGAATTTTCATAGTTTGTTATTCTCTCATCGTTCCTGAGTCTTTTGTTTGCCAGATAAACACTGAATTCTGAAATTTCTAAGGCCCTCAGAGTTTTGCCACACTGATACAAAGTAAGGCAGAGACTAGTCAAAAAATCATGTTCCGTTTATTGAATGTTTAAGGTTCATTTTCTGATTTTCTACTGAATCAATATATGCAAAAAATATATCAAAATGTTCCTTATATTTCAACTAATCATGTAATCTAAAAATGGTGCCCAAATGTCTAGTCTAAGAGGAGCTATGACTAAAAAACCGTTTGGTTGCAAACTTTTTAGGTCGCACCTTATATGCTAAAAAATAATATGATCCTATTGATTTTAAATATGATATGTTCCAGCAGAAGTATGTCTCATCAAAATCTACCTCCATGAAATTGCATTCGAATTGCATGCGAAATTACATGAAATCGAATGTTATTTTTTGAAACCCTTACACTTACTTACACTTCACTAATGAAGATACTTGAGCATTCTTTGCTTTCTATTTTTGCTGGGCTTTCCTTATCTAAACCTTTATCATCAGAACTGTGAGTAAAACTCCAGTTGAAGATAATTTGTGGAAGAATGGTTGATTCAGGAATAAAAGTACCAAACACCAGACTAGAATAATGTTTTCATTTTTAACCATTTTCTCAATACTTTTCACCCTTGCAGCTTCAAATCCTTTGGTTAATTCGTTGGGTTAGAAGTCAAATGCTGATTATTCATGCTGTTTGCAAGTTTCTTATCATTATGTACGATAAATTCAGTTCATTCAATAAAAAACCATGTCAATAAGAAAAACTAAAAACTATTATAAAATAAAATCTGGTTCTACAGCTGAACAAAATGAAATCTAAGTTTAAACTTTGAAAGTGATTTTTGAAAAGTCCGCAGAGAATCA
Organism: Tetranychus urticae; assembly: GCF_039701765.1. NCBI lineage: Eukaryota > Metazoa > Arthropoda > Arachnida > Trombidiformes > Tetranychidae > Tetranychus > Tetranychus urticae. Next base: position 11,954,641 of record NC_142958.1, on the reverse strand, counting down.
GAGAAATCTTTTAATTACACGAATGGTTTCAGTCTTATGTCGCTAAAGGAGCATCAGGTTGCAATTCTGATTGAAAGACAATCCATATTCACAATTCTTTTGAATATATAATAGATTGTCTTTCCAACCACCCTGAAAATGATTTTGTCAAGAGTTCCTGAAAGCTCAAGTATCGTTTGCTGCTCTAGTCCAGTTATGTCATCATTCGGTAGTAAGTTTCTTTGCCACCATTTTGACGTAAAAATGATTGACCAGGAAAGTTTTTTCACTGTTACAATCAATCGACATCTTATTAAAAAATCCCAAAAGAAAACGCAAGAATAAGAAATACAAAATTTGATATTTTGCTTTTGTAACATTTGTAATATTTATTTTGCAATGGAAAAAGCCTTTCTTTAAGAACACTTAAGAAATTTCCCTTCGAGTTGAGAGTTGAAACTTTGATCTTCTTTTTCGTACATTTAGAGGTACCAGATTTTTCACCAAACTCTTTACTCTTTACTCTTGAATCTTCACTCAAAAGACAAAGTTGTACATAAAATCCTGGTCCAACAATGAACCATCAACCTTAATAACAAAAAAGTTTTCCCTCACTGAATGTTATTGGATACTGATTCTGCATTTTCCTCCCAGTCCCTATTTTCGTTAATTTCACAGAGATTTGAATTCTGAGGTTAGATTTCCTATTTTTCGTTGAAGTTAGAGCTTTTTTGCTGTGTAGAATTGAATAAATCAATAACAGATGATGAATGCATATTTATAAATATTTATTATAAAATGGGTTGTTTAGGGTTATCAGCTAATACAGTGAAATTCAATTTTATTCAAGTTTTGATATCATGACTGGAAAATGGTCATCGTGATATTCAGTCTTAATGGATTTTCGGGGCAACTTTATCGCTGGAAACACCTTTTATATTAACCAACAAATCAGTCAGTTCGCCATACTTGTCAGCATTCATAGTTTCAGTCCTCGATAAAATCATACGCCCATCTGTGATGATCATGAAAAGTTAAATTATAATATTATTAACCAAAATCAATTTACATGAAGAAACGTCTAGTTAGTCAGCTTGAGAGACACTTACGAACGGCGGAGTGATGAGGAAAAATGAGACAAGTATAAGCTGCCAGATAGCTATCGTAATCAGTATCGACTATATTGAAAGTATTTTGGAATCGAATCCCTATAAATTGTAATAATATTTATTAATTGTAATGAATAATAGAAAATAATTGTTATAACGATCAATTGTTAAATTGACTAATGCATCAGACACATCATGTAATAGAGTAGACAAAAATTACTTACTGTGGTCCGGATCAGTAAAATTGAGTACATTTTGATTATCAGTACGTTTGGCTAACGAAGAGAGTCGCAATCATTTTCATGGTTTTTGCACAAAAGAGGAAATTAAATGTTTTTTTAATGAAACTTGTTGATTAACTGATGCTAATGTGTTCAATATTAACACCTTTTATACTCTATTGCATCAGTTTATCAAATAAAATCATCTAAATATCGAAATACAAAATCTAAGATAAATTGCTATAACTCAATCAAGAATAAAACTTTTCAAACAATGAATAATGAAAAGAGAAGTGAGAAGATAAGTTTGTTATTTGTGAATTTCATGAGAAAAAAATGTAGATTATATTCACCATTATGCTATATTTACCGAGAAACTTGATCATTTACTCAGAAATAATTTCATTTAAAACATCAATAAGTGATACAATTCTTGGTTAAAACAGTTATAATGAAACAAATAAATTCTGGTTAATTTTGGGTTTTTAGGTATGAGAATGAGCATTATGTTGATTTCGCAGAAATACATGTGATATTGCTTGTTACATTAACAACAAGAAATGTTTGATCACAATTTGTAAGTTTATTTCACACCTTTAATCAAAAATCAATTAGCTATGTTATTGTTTCACTTTGATGCCGGTCTTCCCATCGTGAATTTGGCTCTTTTCAATCGCAATCGCCTGGAATTGTCTATTAATTCAGGTGAATTTGGCTGCTTTTAGGCCATCAACCACTACATTTCAATCAAAATTCTTGTCACCAAATCAAAATCATGTTTTAATGAAACTTATTGATCAACTGATCTAATATGCTTAAACATCACAGGTTTTATGCATTATTGACATGCAATTATCAAATAATTTGACTCTTGCTATTCTGACCTTCTTATATTACAATAGTTGATGACTTACGATTATTAGTTAATGTTTGTATTAATGTTAATATTTGATAAAAGCTTAAATTGTATCAAAATATGTCTAATGTTATTTAAATTGTTCATCTCTTCAAACCCAATTAATTTACTTTTACCTTCTTCCAATCAACTTATATTTTAATTTTAATACGATTATCGTTCTCTTATTGTTATTTCAACTTCCAAACCATTTTAATTGCAATAATTAATGGGTTAATTGTAAACATAAAGGATTTAAGGCGCGATTAAGTTTTTCTTGTTGTTTTTCAATCCTTTACTTTCATTTTACTGTTGATTGTTTCTGTCTGATCACAATTAACCTATGAATTTTTAATCATGTTAGTCTCATAGTTTAATGAAATATCGTTCATTTCAATCGCTAATTTGCCTTCCAATCTGAATTTGTTGCCTTCACAATTGATGTTTACTTTTCATCGTCTTTTGCTTCTTTTTATTTAACTCGATTGTTGAAATTAATTATTACAATTTCCATTCCAAGTTAGAGTAAATCAATTATTCCTTTATATTAACCACACTCACAACAATTGATTTCTGTCTTTTTTATTAACAGAAATTTTATTAATTTTATTCCTCCTTGAATCTGCTGTCGCTTGTGATTCCTACTTTTTTTATGTTTCATTTTCAATTTACATTTAGCTTTTATTTTAGATCATCATTGATTGACACAATATAATTGATCAAAATGATGTTAATCTTGTCTGGGAAATGAATAACTTAACCTTCAATATATCATTGATTGTTTACTGATCAATCCTACTAATCATTTGTCCATTTAAATTTCAGATACTCCTTTCATTCATCGCTTATACACATGATTCTCACGTTAAGATGCTAATATTAAGCATTTAATTTGCCAAATAAAACGCCAAATAAAAATAAAAACACTTATATTTTTCTCCTTAACTTGCATTCAGACATTTCTTCCGTTTCAATTAAAGGAACCGATATTGGTATCAAGGTATAATTATGTATTATCTGGGTTGAAACACATTAAATAAAATGTAACCTCTCATTGGGAATAAAATGGCCGTAACATTTTACTCTTTAGCAAAGAGCTCTTTATGAAGATTAGGATTCTGCTGGCTGTGCTGAAAGGATTAATCAATTGAATGTTTAGTTAAAATGGTTCCTTGATTGGAAAACAATTTACTTATAAAATAATCAAGACTAATCATACAGTTGACGGAAGCGTTACAAAACCAAGGAATCAGAATTATTTTCCCTGATAAATCACGTATTCAGGTACATCAACTCAGGGATTACAGTTTGGGTTCACGTCGATGGTTATACTAATCAAGAATCTTTTTTAGCTCAATGAGCTGCGATTATTAACTTGACTAATTTACCGACTATTTACTGACCTACAATAAACTAGTTTCAGAATAATTGACTATTGATATTAGTCAATTGATAAATATTTCACGTATAACACATATTTAGGTGATTTTGTGGGTAAATGGTCAAAGTACAGACAATTGTACCTAATTCAAAACGTATTAGAACGAAACAACTCGTCTAAGAGTCTTTAGGCTAGAAATATACGATGAGCTGACATTTGAATTGATTAGCTTCAATTTTTAATTGTTTAAGAGTTTATCTAAAAAGTTTCCAGCTATTTTGACACTGAACCGATTTTTTGCTTATTTTTGTGTCTTTTAAATCCATTCCTGAAAAGCTGTCCATTTATTTTTAAATCTTGGCGCTTTAAATTTTGTAAACATCAAGCACATGGTTGCTTGGAAACGTGTTGTTGTATTTTGTGCAATTCAAAACTCACGTTTTTATAAATGTTTACTGATTGATCTTTAATTTTTTTAAACTAATTAGGTTTGTCATGATGGTGAAAACAAATTTTGAAGTGATCGTTGGTACCTATCAAAAATATCTAGTTGGAATTTCACTTAGTAAAGATAAATCTAAAGAGTCTTATAACTTTGTGCAATCATTTGCTGAGGAAGCTCACATCGGAGGAATCAAGTGTGTTGCTGCATCCGGCAATTATGTTGTTTCTGGTGGTACCGATGAATTTATCCGAGTTTTTGATATGAACTCACGAAGAGATGCTGCTTCACTTCTGCAGCAAGAAGGGACGATAAATTGTTTAAAATTTATAGACGACTCACATTTGATTAGTGGCAGTGAAGATAGTACATTGTGTGTTTGGACCACCTCTAATTGGAAATGTATTAAAACTTTAAAGGGACATAAGGGCGCTGTTAATGGTGTTTCTATTCATCCTAAAGGTAGTTTAGCTTTATCAGTAGGTAAAGACAAGAAAATTATTACATGGGACTTGGTAAAAGCTAGAAACGCATTTGTCACCAATATTAAGGAAATTGCAAACAATATTATTTGGTCGCCGAGCGAAAAGCATTTCATTGTTTTATTCGACCAGCGAATCGATTTTTATGATGTCAATGTTGCTGCACCTGTTCAAAAAGTTACCTTTACAAAAGATGTTAACTGTGCTAGTTTTTTAAATGTAAGTATCTCCATATTTGTCTACACTACCCTTCGTTATGTTGACAAAATTTTAACTATCTCATTCTCATTCTCTTTATTTTCACAGGATTCGATTCTTTTGGTTGGATTGGAAAATGGTTGCCTTGAAATGGTCGATGTTTCACACAACAAGTCGCTTAAAAATCAAAAAATTCATAATTCCAGAATCAAAGACATTTGTGTAACAAATAAGGGAATATTAACAGCATCGTCAGACGGAATTGTGAAACTCATTCGAAAGGCCAATTTTGGTGATAGAGGATCTACCAATTTAGACTGTCGCATAACTTGTATGACAATTTTCAACCCTCAAAGTGATTAAACCAATTAAAGTTTCTTGCATCACAAAACTGGAAAATGTATTTGAAAAAATAGAAAAAGTTATAATGGTAATGAATTCAGCCAGGCCATTATGTCAGTTGCTGGTTACATATCACATACCTAACGGCATCATTCGTGTTTTTCATGTATTATTGCTATACTGCTATATTTTATGTGAATATTTCAAGAAATGCGATAAATTATTCAATAGACAATTCATTAGTTAATGAAATACTGAAGTGTTAAATTAATGCTTCCGTCAACTGGATCTTTATATTTAAAATTATCATTCTGGGTTTTTTAATGAGTAAATTGTTTTCTTATCAAGGAACCATTTTCAACTAAACCTTCTAATTGCATCAGCACAACCGGTTTAATAGCCATTCTTAGCACCATAACGGGTGAAAAAGCTGTGTCTATATTTTTCAAGTGAGAGGCTACAATTTCCACAACCGATTGGTTTCGAGAAGCAACATTAGATAATATTTCTTGAAAAGTTTTTAATAGCACTAATTGACTCAGTTTCTATGCCCCTCCAAACCAACTCTTGACTCAAAGTCAAAGTTTTTGACGATGCTCCTTAAATGATTTTCAATGAAACTAGTTGATTGCATGGTGCTAATGTGTTTAATAATATCATCATAGTTTCATCATTTTATCAAATAAAATCATCTAAATATCGACAAACAAAATTCAATATAAATTGCTCTGAATTGCTGATCAAGTAAGTTATAACACTTTTAAACCAATCGCTAATGAATTCAAGGTAAAAAGATGAGTTTGTTTTTTTGTGAATTTCAAGAGAAGGGAATCAAGATTAAATTCAATATCAAGTCATATTTAATGAGAAATCCGATCATTTACTTGGAAATAATCTATCACATTAATCTACAATACAATTGTCTGGTTTAACAGTTAAAATGCAACAGAGAAATTCTGGTTAATTTTGGGTTTGCGGTAAGAGAATGGAGACAAAATCATTATTGATATGGTCAAAAAAATGCTCTTTCACCCTATGGGGTTACTATTTATCTCAAATAATTCCTTTATCAGTGTTGGAATACTTTTTGAATGACCTGATAAGTAAAGATGTGTACTAACAGGCGTTCGGGTAAAATATTAACAATAACAATAAAGTTTGGTTGATTTAAATCTTGTATAATTTTCTTATACTAATAGTTGAGTATTACAGAAGTTGAGTCGATAAATCATTCTACTTCAGTACAGCATTCTGTTTATTTTCAGCTGATCTCATTGAGATTGAGATTTATTGTAAAAACTCTGGGTTAGTCAATGTTTCTTCTACCAAGTAAATTTGAATCAATTCAACTCAATTGGTCAAAGAGGGAAAAAATCAATTTCCAAGGTAAATTTGCCAAAGATTCGAGTATTTAAACACTGAGGAATCATTTGATTATTGGGTAAGTGATAAGAAGTCCTCGTCGGCTAACTTCTCTTCTCATTAGCCACAGCTAGCTTAAGCCGAATGGCTAATTAAAAAAAACTTAATATTTAAGAGTTAAACTTAACAATTAACTTTTTTATTCACTTAATTGAAAGATAATAGCAATTCCACAAGCTTAACAAACGTAAGTCTCGTCTTAATTTCAGTTTTCCTGAATTCAATGATGCAAATGATGCAATTTCATGTTTACAATGCATTACTGATTCGGAAATGATCTCTGAGTTGAAAAAAATGATTCATAATATGTCATAATGATTAGCATTTGACTTCGAGCCAAACGAATCAGCCAAAGGAGTTGAAGCTGAAAGGGTGATGAGTATTGGGAAAATTATTAAAAACGGAAAAATCATTCTGGTCTGGTGTGTCGTAATGTTTGATAAACTTTATTGAATTAGTAAATCTCTACCATTTTGTATTGAATTTCATATCTTATCGAATCCAAATCAGCAGGAGCATGCTGATTCAGTATATTGTTTTATTGTTCCCTTTAAATTTCCAAGGAATAGAAATAAGTGATTTTAGATGAGTTCTATCTCTCTGGTCTGATCAAGATCAAGAAGTGTTTGCATTTAATATAACTGATATCTACGAGCCTACTTGGTACATTTGCATGATTGCTTGATCTAGTTTGTAATAGTTTCAAGGAATAAAATTTAATAAAACTCTAATAATAATTTTACTTGCTTAATAGTGCAACAAATGTACAAATCGTGACTGGTTTGTAGTTTATGGTTCTCAATCATTGTAATGGTGAATAGATGATTCCAATGATCATCATTTTAATTCCAAAAATATACTGATCACAAAAAAAGCACATTGAGTTATTAAAATCGAGAAATATGGCGTGTCAAAATAAATGAAATAATCGTTTTATCAGCAAGTTTCGCAGAGACCACAAATCAGCTAGATCTTTGACAAAAATTTCGACCGTAACTTTCACTGGGGTTCGTGATTTACAAGAGTGCTGAATAAGTTGTTACAACAACAGTGGGTTTAACAACTATTATATACTAATATTATTCAACATTTAATCTATCAATAAGTTTTGATTCATACAAAAGTTATTGACGATTTAAACAATTGGATAAGAAGCTTTATTAGCAATACCGCACATGTTGCTACCTCTGTATAATCTGAAGTAACCTGATTCACCGAACAATGTGCCGTAACTGTTCTTGACAATCCAAAATGGAATACCGTTTTCAGTACCGTATCCAACAACAGTTACAGCATGGTTAATACCCTCAGGGTCACTTGAGCACTCATCAGTATAAAAAATACCAGACCTAAAAAAAAAAAGGACGAAAAATCAGACAATTATGTTTTCTTCAGGTGCTCAATTCACTTACTCATAATCATGGAGTGGTCCAACATCAATGGCGACTGCAACAACATGTTTAGAAACTGCGTGTAGAAGGGCTTCTTCATCACCTTCTGGTATATCGACAAAGGATGCGATTGAAGCACCCTTGTTGGATTCATTGTATCGACATGTGTGGTAATCTATCCCGTCTCCAGAAATGTATGGGTAAGATTTTTCAGTATCAATACCTTTGTTGTCTTTAACATATAAGAAAGCATTATCCATCCAACCCCCAGCGCATCCTTGAGTACTATAGTTCCATGAGCAATCCAACACGTTTTGTACTGAAAGTTCAACAAGTTTACCAGTTTTTTGAGCATTGGCTGCTTCCATAGCAGCGATGGCTGAGAAAGCCCAGCACGCACCACATTCCTGTTGTTCTTTGACTTGACTAACGATCCCTTTGGTTCGCCAATCAACATAGGCTGGAGCTTTGACGGTGTAGTTCGCATTGTGAATGAGAGGTGCGGATCGACGAACAATTGACCTGGATGCAAGAGGCTTTGCTTTGAGTCCAAGATGTTTTGCTTTGAATTCCTCGGCGGTCTACACGCAATTCGATAAGTTAAATTATTTGTTATTTGGTAAGTTATTTGTCTAGTTATAAGTCTTAGAACTTCAGAGTTTAGAGCTTACCAAATCAGAGAACTTGTTGATTCCTTTTCTGTATGTAACTTCACCGTTGACTGCTCTTTCATTGTGAGCCTTGATCTTTTCCAATTTCTGGGCAAAAACACTTCGTCTGTAAGTTTCTTCTTCAACCGATTCATAAGATTTGCCATATTTAGTCTGTAAAACAAAGAAACATGAATAAGAATCGCCTCACAACTCGCTTAATTGAGTCGATTGGCCAAACGATCAACTTACCTTGAATGATTCCCATTGGGAGTCAAGTGAAAGGCTAGCAGCATTGGCCAAGGCAAATAAAGCAATGAATAAAGCAGTTCGAATCATCATGATTGGTAGTTTTGAGTTAACGATAATTAATTATTAGACTAATGAATTCTATGGATTTTAGCTTCTCATTTTATATACTGTTTAATCTGTTACTAAACATTGGATGAAATTATGATGAAAATTAACAATAAGTATAAAGTTCATTTTGTTTTAAATCAACCAAATCAGCACAAATCATGAGTTTTCATTAAACAATCGCGAAGATGAAACTTTGCTTACAAAATTAATCCGAACTATTTCTCTTTTGAATGATAATTCTATTGATTCACATGAAATTTTCTCAGAAATGATGAACTGTTATATCACTAAGATTTTATCTGAAATAATCTGATTAAACTGCAATACCACGTACTTGCACGTTCTTAACCTTAACCTGTGACAATTTCTACCTTGAAACAATGATCAAAAATATAAATTTTTTCACCAATGTCGATATTTCTGCGGAACCAACATAACCAGAAAATGATATTTTGTTTCAAATGTACAAAATCTCTTTTCTGTTAACTTAAAACCCAAAATTAACCAGAAATTGCATTGATATTTACGCTTTTAATGAAATTATTTTCGAGTAATAATCAAATTTCTCAGTAAGGCACGATAATAAATCTGATTTTCTTCTCATGAAATGCACAAAAAACAAACTTATCTTTTTACTTTGAATTCGTTTTTCATTGTTCGAAAAGTGTTATTCTTGATAGAGTAGATATCAGATTATCCGTTTTGATATTTAGATGACATTGTTTGATAAACTGATACAATAATTAATAAAAATTGATTATATTTATCACATTAGCGTCAGTTAATCAAAAAGTTTCATTAAAAAACATTCAATTTTTTCTTTTGTGCCAAAACTGTAAAAATGATCGCGACCCTTTTCGTTGTCTTTGCTGTTGCTTCTTCAGCTCTTGGTTTTTGTCCATTTACTCCATTTATTCCTTCGGCTGATATTGGTGCAGTAGGTTTATAATAATTCAATTTGTTTTGCCAATATGCTAGACATATCCATTAATTTGGTGTTTCTTGATTTAGATTTCCGGTCGATGGTATGTTACTCAACCAAATCTTGGCGATTCTCCACAAAATTTTACACATATTTCAATGGATTTCATTCCTCGAGTGGATGGGAACTTCAATCTTACAATTAGTGGGACGAATCCTGAGTAAGTTAGTATAATTAATCGATTCAAATTGTTTCTAATGTGATTATTCATTCACCGTCTAGTGGCTCAAAGAAAAGGGAATATTGGTTAGCTGAACGTACTACATTTTCGAGACAACTCAATATCAACGATTTCTCGAAAAGTAAGTAATTATTGCCTCATTCATTTTACAATTGACAAATAACTGCGTCGATCATGGCTAATCGTATGTTTCTTTTCACTGCATTCGATGAATTTAAGACACATTCAAAAGACTCAAGTTCTTAATGAAGAACTAAAAAATAAATAAACCCGGTCTATTTCTGAACAAAATGAAATCTATTATAATTCTGAGCTTTGAAAGTGCTTTTATCAAAAACCTTCAGAGGCTCAGAGAAATCTTTTAATTACACGAATTGTTTCGGTTCTTACATATATCTCAAAAAGTTCATCGGGTCGCAACTCTTACAAACTCTTACAGTCGTAACTCAAAATTCAAAGTATTGACACTTATAAATAATCTAACATCATCAAACTTGCAAATAATTTCATTCCCTCCACAATGGTTTTGAATATGAACTGTTTTTCCAACCATCCTGAACATGATTTTCTCAAGAAAGCTCAAGTATTTTTTATTGTGCTTCATTCAAATCATGGTCATTATTTGGTCATAGAATTTCGCCGCCACGATTTTGACGCAAAAATGACTGATCATGACTAAAGTTTTTTCCCTGAATAGGTTGCAATCAATCGATATCTTAAAGAAAAACACATCGTCAGAATAAGAAATTCAAAAGTTAAATATTTTTTTTACTAATGAAATATACTAATAATATTCATTTGGGATGAAAGAGCTCTTTTTAAACACATTTAAGAAATTTCACTTAAAGTTTGAACCTTTGTAGGACATGAAACCGATTCCATTTTTTCGATTAAAAAGTTTCTCTGGTAGAAAATTGTTGACAGAATCGGTTTCAAAGTTGAAACTTTGATCTTTTTGTAGTTGGAGGCACCAGATTTTGCACCAAACTTTTTACTCTTGCCTCAAAGACAAAGTTGTACATGAAATCCTGGTCATGAAATTTTTCAGGAATTAAGGCTTTCATACTGTGTAATTTTTTTCTTAGAACCCGCTAAGTTTGGCCACAACCTCGACGGAAAAATTTGATACATTAACTTTATATAGATGTATAGATTATGAAAATATGATAATTATTTTTCTATTTCCAGAAACTCCATACAAAGTTAACTTCAATGTAATGGTGACTGATAACTACGTTGGCTATCTGAATGGCTATTTTTGTTTGATCCTTCCTACTCGCTCTTTCCCCAGTAAGTATCTTTCAAGCTGACTCACTAGATGTTTCTTGTTTGCATTAATAATAATTCAACTTTCACAATTATTATAGTATACGGTGGAAATTTCTCTAGGACTGACCCCATGAATGGTTACAAGAATGTCGAGCTAACTGATTTGATTGATTAAGTTGGCACTTCTAGTGATAGAGTTGGACAATTATCCATCAAGACTAAATATTGACCAGTTTCCCAGTTATAATGTTAAAACTTGTATAAAATTATGGAATAATCAAGAGAATTTCAAAAGTTTGGTCCACAAGTTTACTTCAAAAATTATACTAAAAATTTGAGAAAATTCAAATCATTTTTCAAAATTAATGTACTGAATCATATGCATAGTCTTATTTATTTCAAAACTAATTTTGACAATTAAAACCATTTTTGTTGATTCTGTCAATACATGAATATGTATATGTTGAATACGTGACTTGTATATCTAACATTTTACGGCCATTTAATAAAACTTTTCCAGATGTTGAGCAAGTGATAAAAACACCATAGAAGCTTGGTAATTCATTTAGGACAAGGTGTCAAAATGATCCAGAAGCACTTATCATTGGTTGGATAACTATGTGTAGTTGCATTGCGATTTCGTGTCAAGAGTATCATGTTTTGAGGAAGTCGAAGAGAAAATTCGCGTAACGTGTTAGAAACTTAAATGTCAATAACTCGACTGAATGAAAATATACTGGCACTTGGCTATGCAATGAAATATCTATTTATTTATTCAAATTTTGTTTAAGGTTATCAACCATTACAATGAAAATTCAATTTTATTCAAGTTTCAATATCATCACTAAGAAACTGGCCAATATTTAGTCTTAATTGATTATTGGTGAAACGCTATCGCTCAGAAATTTATTAACCAGATCGGTCAGTTCAGCTAACTTGTCAGCACTCATAGTGTTAGACCTGGATAAAACCCACGGGCCAACTGTAATAATAAAGAAAGTTGAATTATTATTAATGCAAATCAATTTACATAAAGAAACATCTATTTAAAGTTAGTCAACTTGAGAGATATTAATACTTACTAGGGAAGGAGATGGTAGGAAAATAAAAACAGATGTAGCCAGCCATATAGTGAATGTAATCGACACTCAGTATATTCAATGACATTAGGTATTGGTACTCTGGGAATAGGATAAATAATTATATTGTTAGTTAAATTGTAAAATGAATGAGAAAAATCATGTAATATTATAAAGTAGAATTACTTACTTTGTGACATATCAGGATAGATATTGAGTAAATTTTCATTGTCGGAACGTTTGGCTAACAAAGTTAAATAACCCTTTTCACCACTAGATCATGGATGAATAATTTTAATTACAGCAAAGTTTTAAATTAATCAGTTATGCTTGCTTACTAAGGTAAAGCTTCGGGAAGTGTAAGATTGAAGTCTCCATCCTTTCGAGGCATGAAATAAAATGTAGACGGTGGATTTGAAGTTGGCGCAGAAATTACATACCATAGACCGGCAATCTAAATCAATAAACAAATTAATGCATAAAGTAAATGTTGTTTGAAAACATCAAATTAACCTTAATTAACCTATTATGAACCTACTTTGTCGATATCAGCGCCAGGAGTAGTTGGAGGAACTGGGCAGAGATTTTGAGCTGGAAAAGCAAAAGTCGATGCAGCGAAAGCAAAGACAACGAAGAGAGTGACGATCATTTTCATAGTTTTGCACAAAAGAGGAAATAAATATTTTTAATGAAACTTGTTAATTTCCTGTACCATTGTGTTTAAGATCAACACCTTTTATACTCTATTTCATGAGTTTATCAAATAATATTATCGAAATATCCAAAATTGATTCCATGACTATTTTAAAAATGTTTGCTTTTTCAAGCAATAAAATTCAATAAAACTCAATATTTTAGCAAGTTTTTGGGCAAAAAACCACAAATCAGCTAGATTTGACAAAATTGCGTATCAGCAGCTAAACATTAGCTGAACAATCACTTTTTATCTACTTCTACGAATTTCTATAGAACATCAAATACGGTTGGTATCACTTCGTGAAGTTCCCTTGTGAGATAAATTGCTATGAATTGCTCGATCAAGAATAACACTTTTCAAGCAATGAATCATGAGATCAAAGTACAAAGATAAGTTGTTTTTTCGCATTTCATGGGAAGAGAATGAAAATTATATTCAATATCATGCCATATTTAACGAGAATTTGATCATTTACTCAGAAAATTTGTCTTTCACATTAATTAGCAATACAATTTCTATTAAACAGTTTAATGAAACAAAGGAAATCTGGTTAGTTTAAGTTTTTCAGGTAAGAAAATGGAGATTGTGTTCATTTGAAACAAATTATTCCCTGATCTTGTCAATTCCACAGAAAGAATATTGACTGTTACAACAAAAACAAGAAATCTTAGCACAATGTATACTAATTAAGGTATGACTCCTAATGTTTTGGACTATTTTTCAAAATTGGATTGCAGCAGCTAGGCTGGACTTACAGGCATTATTCAACCGTTAAAATGAAGATACACTTTTCAAGAATGCGTTAAAAGAATGGAAAAAATAAACCAGTTTCGATTCACCGTTGTCAAGTTATGGCCGTAAATAATGAAACGCATCAAATTCTGATTTCGCCTTACGCTGAAAACCTTATATTTTCAAATTCATACCGGGCTTTGAAACTTCGAAAAATGGCCAAATTTGGCCTCAGAGTTGTTGAACAAAAGATGTGCACCGGTTAATATAACTCAGCTTGTGTCGATTGAAGGGTTCAGGTCACCATCAAAACTAAATGTCGTAGACATTTGTTAAAAAAGCATTTTATACGAACTGAACAGCAGACTTTTTAAAATGATTTCGAATATTCCAATCGATTCTTTCGAAATAAAAGTTCAGTATACCACCAGAAGCACCAAAATATCCTTCCGATCTGCTATTTTGAATGAATCGATTGAAATATTCGAAATAAAAGTTCTTTTTTAAAAGTCTTTTTTTCAATTACTGAAAAATCCTTTTTTATCAAATGTCTATGAGATTTAGTTTCGATGGTGACCTGGTCCTTTCAATCAACCTATGTTGGGTTATTTTAGGTAAATCACATCTTTTTCAACAAAATTGAGGCCAAATTGCGTCCTTTTTTGAATTCTCAAAACCCTCGTATGAATTTAAAAAATATATGATTTTTGACGTGAGACAAAACCTGATTCTGCAATCAATATCCCATGTATTTCTGCGAAATCACCATAATCAGTCAATGATATTTTTTTCAAATGAACAAATCTCTCTTCTTTTACTTAAAAACACAAAAAATAACCAGAATTGTATTGCTTATTGATGCTTTTAATGAAATTATTACCGAGTAATAATCGAATTTCTCGTTAAATATTGCATGATAGTGAATATAATCTTGATTCTCTTCTCAGGAAATGCACAAATAACAAAATTTTCATTAATCTAACTTATCTTTTTACCTTGAATTCATCATTCATTGTTCGAAAAGTTTTATCCTTGATCAGTAATTCATAGTAAATATAAGATTTTGTATTTCGATATTAGATCATTATTATTTGATAAACTGTTGAAATGTAAAGTATAAAAAGTGATGACATTAAACACATAAGCATCAGTTGATTAATAAGTTTCATCAAATAACATTTAATTTCTTCCCTTGTGCAAAAACTATGAAAATGATTGTCACTCTCTTCGTTGTCTTTGCTGTTGCTTCTTCAGCTCTTGGTCAATGTCCAATTTCTCACACTACACCTGGTTCTGATATTGGCAAAGTAAGTTTATGATAATTTAATTTGAAATGTTTAGCCAATACGTTTGACTTGCATTAATTTGGTGGTTGATTGACTTAGATTGCCGGTCGATGGTACGCAATTGCTGCACCAACTATTGGTCGTTTCCAAGAAACTGTAACATGTGTTACCGAAGATTTCACTTTTCGAGAGGATGGAAACTTCGATTATACAGTTCTTGGAACTTCACTTGAGTAAGTTAGCTGACTTGACGGATTTAAATTGTTTTTTTAATGCTATTATTGATTCATCGTCTAGTGGCTCAAAGACTAGGCTACATTGGTTAGCTGAACGTACTGAAAGTCAAAATGCATTCAATCTCACCGATCGGTCCAGTAAGTAATGGCTTACTTTTTATGCATCTTATGCATTCGACAATTCAACAATTGATCCATATAAGAATTGTTTTTCTATTATTCTTCATTACAACTAATGATTATTATGATAATTTACAGAGTCTTACCAGCTTACCTACAATATAGCCGATACTGATTACGATAACTATCTAGCTATTTACAGTTGTTTTTACCTTCCTGGTTACACAACCATTCGTAAGTATCTCTCGGTCTTCATGTAAATTACTTTGTAACAATAATGATAATAATTCAACTCTCATCCTTATCACAGAAACCGGTATGATTTTATCCAGGACTAACACCATGAATGCTGACAAGTATGCCGAACTGACCGATTTGTTGGTTAATAAAATTGGCGTTGCTAGCAATACTTTTGGACCCATAGTCCAAAAAGACTGTAAATACTGGCCAGTCCCTCAGCAATGATTTTCAAACTTGAACAAAATTGAATTTTCACTGTAATGGCTGTAATAACTTTGAACAAAAAATTACATAACTAAATACACAGATATTGTCAAAGTACAAGGCTTTTCAACCTCGATTTATTTTTGAAAGCTGAGTAATTTTTCAACCATATGGCGTACAGAGGTCATTTTTAGATCGAATGTTAGCGTTTTTTCTCGGATTTCAATCAACTACATTTTTGAATTTATTACCATATATGGAGCTCGAATGACGTTCGTTAATACATCATTATACAATTACTGTTTTGTATTCCTAGCATCTTTTTGTTTGTGAAGGTGATGGTTCTAATAGCAAAATAGTGAATCGGCTTTTAAAAAATATATCAATCTATTGAAAATTACAGTCAATGATAAAAAAATCAAAAATAATAACATTTCGTGCTGCTGCTATCTGTTTTCATGTTTCCACTGACAACAATAAGACTGAGGTAATTTAATGGCCTCAGGCCATCGGTTAAAGAGTAGGTTAAACTATTATAATAAATAATAATTAAATTAAGTTCATATTGAGGGTATAAAGCTGGTCAAGCTATCATTTTTTTTGTCGATTACAATTATTTGCATTTCATTGCGATTATGTTCATCTACAAATCGATTGGCGTGGACTTTGCTTTCTTGCTGAATCGTTGGCATGTGCATGTGTTGACTGGGGAGAAGGGAAAATACATGTAAATGGTGCACAAATAAAAACATGATCAGATAGTTTGAGATTTTTTTCAATAAAAGCAAGTTCAAAATTAGAGCTTTGATCACTTTTGTTGTTATCGGCAAAACAATAAAAAAATATGCGAATAACTCGAATCAACTGAATCATTTGATGTTATTGTGTTTCTCTTGCTTACAGAGATTTCTCTGTATTAGAGATGGATCCCTTTTTCCAGGTAAGAAATGGAAATATCGATCAGCATCTTTATAAACTTTCATTTTTCTCTTTGGTCAATTCTAGTTAATTTGCAATCATTCGTTTATTTGTTTAATAGTTAGTTAAACTTGTTAGTTCCAGTTTTTTCAAAGATAAATCCCTTTTTCATGATGAGAACCATAAATGGAAATATTAATCAACATTTTAATAGACTTTTATTCTTTGTTCATTTCTGCTGAAAGTTACCAACTCGTTAGTTCCCTGGAAAATAGGCGATTGTTTTCGATGAGATGTTCAACCTGGAAAAGTCATTGATTCAAATTAGTTGGAAAAAAGAAAAAAGAAATGAAAATTTTAGTAACAATCAGCACAATTTATCTGCTGACTTAATATAGTATAGTCTTAATCTGCAAAACAAACAATGTTTAGGGTCAAAGTGAAAGCCTTTTCTTGAACTAATTACACCAACTTGAGACAATATGCTTCTCTTAATTTAAAGAATTCAATTCAAAATTATATAAATTGTTAGATGCTAAAGCATCATGCTTTTATAAACGCTATCAAACAATTTTAATTAGATCAATATACTGATCCCGGTCATGTTGAAGCTAGTGTTCGCATCCATTTTCATAACCGAAAATATTAATCAACATGAATTTGAATTTCTGTACCAGGATGATGCCTGATCCTTAATAGATTGTATTAATAATAAGGACTATTTATAAAAACTCTGACTTTTGAGTTAAGAGTAGGGACTTTAGGGGTTTTAAGGGGCTATAGTATATTGAAGTCATAGCTAGCTGAAAAGTTCTAGAATTTCATTATTCATGTTGTTATGTTTGATAATTGATTTATGAAGTTTAATGATTACTTAAACACAAATGTGTTAGAAAATATTCATTATTTAACTAATAAGCTCAGATTTTCGTATGCATCCAATCATATTTCTTCATAGCCCATACACGAATCTATAGATTGGTGAAATAGTGATAGTCGTAAGTGCTTTCATTGTCGAAATAATGAGAATCAAAGTATTCAGGCCGATGGCCAAAATTGAGAGAACTGTTGATTTATTGGAAAAAGTGTTCGATTCATGATATGCACAAACAATAGCCTTCATCGAATGATAATTTTCAGCGCTCTCACTATTACGGTCACAGATCGGGGTTGATTTAAGTGAAAATCGTAGCTGATGTCATGATGATCTGCTGTACAGAAACAGAGAACTTTATTTTTCTAAATAAGTGCATATTCTGATACAACATTAAAAGTTACATTAGAAAAATGAGTTTCATCTGAAAATCTGATTCCATAACTGTACAAAAGGCGATCGAAGTTTCGACTTTGACCTCGATTTTCTCGAAAACTGTCGATCAGAGAAATTTTTTAATAGCAGTAATGGACTCAGTTTTTATGCCCCTTAAAACCCCTAAAGTCCCTACTCTTAACTCAAAAGTCAGAGTTTTTATAAATAGTCCTTTGTATTGTAATATCAATTGTAATAATTCAATTGATTCTATGAGTCAAGACAATTGTCTTACCCTTTTTTGTCTCAAAGTTGGTGTAATTAGTTCAAGAAAAGGCTTTCAACTTGGGCCTTAAGCGTTGTTTGTTTTGCAGATTAAGACCAAACCCTGCTGACCTTTGAACATGATATCTGTTCATGTTTACAGTTTTCACGTTGGTTTATTGCTACTATCGCATTTCCATTGAATTTTTCAAGTTTCATTCAGTGATATGAAATAATATGACTCCTACTATCGTTTATATAACATTGATTCGTTTTTACTTGAAATTCACATCTAATCCAACATTGAACCAGTTAACTCTACACCTTTAAATTCGTTCAAAGAAATCTCTACAAAATGAAATTCATCATATTAGCAGTTTGTCTTTTCGGCGCTGTTTTTGCCACGGCAATTGAGCCAATCGAGCCAATGGTAGGAGGATGGAGTTCAGTCTCTGTTGACGACCCAACTGTTACTCAGTTAGCTGCTAAAGGTGTCGAACACCACAACCAGAATGCCGACAGTTTGTACTACAAGAAACTGACCGGCAACTGAAACGAGAAACTATTAAAGAAGCAAAAAGTCAAGTTGTTTCGGGATTCAATTATGAAGTTAAATTCTTGATTGGTAAGACTGATTGTGTTAAATCTGTTGCCTATGCTGCTTCATGTCAAGTCTCAACTAATGTAAGTTTTCACTTCAGAGATCAACTCTTTGAATATATAAATCTAATTCTGTTCCTTCGATTTTATACAGGCAATCCCTGAATTATGTACTTATAATTTCTGGGTTAGACCCTGGCTTGGACCTGAACAAATCATTCAAGCCTCTTGTGTACCTGCTAAATAATCTGATGAACAAGGAACCCACGTTGATGATGAAAAAAATGTTTTTGCAAACGCACCCATTGCTACGAACCCGGGGTTTGTTGTAAAGCGTGATTCA
Source organism: Tetranychus urticae (assembly GCF_039701765.1). NCBI lineage: Eukaryota > Metazoa > Arthropoda > Arachnida > Trombidiformes > Tetranychidae > Tetranychus > Tetranychus urticae. Next base: position 11,935,369 of record NC_142958.1, on the reverse strand, counting down.
CTCTCTTTACATTCAGGTGACTCAGATAACTGCGTCTATCTGGGAAGTGATGATTGGCCTTTAATACTAATGCAAAGTTCAATGCCTAATCTAGCAGTTTTTAGATTTTAATAATTTTTAAACATTCACTAAAAACAACCAAAATTTATTAGATTAAAACTTCTTAATCATTTAAAAATACACCAATAAATGAAAATACCAAAGATTTTTGAGTCTGGAAATTCTGTTGAACATTTATAATTGAGAGGTTACGTTGTCTGCTATTGGATTGTTTATAAGAACAAGATCAGTCAAGATCCATGGATTATTTTTGCATCCAAATCTTCATATCAATCTGAATTAATTTGAAATTCAATTTGTAATTGCAATTTTCATTATGATCATTAATTCTGATTGGTTAATAACAGCAAGTGCAGCATCGATAAATTTATCAGCAACATTCACCAGATTCTCTCGGAATGGTCCATCAACTCGCCAATCTAAATAATGGTAATCAATCATTTGAAGATCAATAAGAATCAAGTCGACGCTACAATTTACGTGTATGTCTGCCTCCAATGCGTCTTAGCGTACAAGAATTTTGCTTGAAATTCTTTGCTCAAAATATCCCAAATCTAATCAGATGACGAACAATTAACCATAAATTTTCCTGAAAACTTGCTAATAGCTCGACTCAACTGAATCAGTTGATTTTATTGTATTTCTCTCTCTGTGTCAGAGATAAATCTTTTTCCAGGTGCTAAGTAAGAAATGGAAACATGGATCAGCATTTTTGACACTTTTATTCTTCTCTCTGTTCATTTCTAGTTAATACACAATCAGTCATTCCTTTGTTGAAAAGTTACCAACTCGTCACTTCCTTCCAAATCAGGTGATTGTTTTCGATCTGACAATCAATCTGGAATGAAATCGGCTCATGATCGACGGCTGAATGGGCTTCATTTGTGTATATAACATTGACTCTTTTCCATTTTAAACTCACATCTATTCAAACACTGAACCAGTTAATCTTAGCCTTTTACAATCGTTCAAGTGAATCCCTGCAAAATGAAGTTCCTCATGATAGCAGTTTGTCTTTTCGGAGCTGCTTGGAGCGCCACGACAATTGAAGGAGCATGGAGCTCAAATTCTGTTGACGACCCACTTGTTGTTGAGTTGGCTGCTAAAGGTCTTGATTATGAAAACCGTTACGGCAACAGTGCTTATTACAAGAAACTGATTACCATTAAAGAAGCTAGAGCTCAAGCTGACAAGGTATCTGGAATAAATCATGAAGTTAAACTCTTGATCGGCCAGACTGACTGTGCTAAACGGAATGCCAATGCTACTTCATGTGAAGTGTCTCCTAATGTAAGTTTTAACTTCAGAGATAAACTCTTTGAAAATTATAGATTAATCTGATTCCTTGTGTCTTTCATTTTATACAGGCTACCCAGGAATTATGTACCTATGTTATCTGGGTATCACCAGATTTACATTGGAGATCGCTCATGCAAGCCTCTTGTGAATCTGCTGAATAATCTGACAACCAAATGAACTCTTCAACCGTTTCTTGATTAAAAAATAAATTTCCCAGAAATTCAGGTCATTGAAGCTATGGATGCTCTTGAAAACACACAGCTAATCGACACTGAGTTTCTTTCTAATTATCTATTGTTTTTTCCCATTCCTCTTATGAAACAAGATTAAAAGTAAAATAAATATATAATTTTATTGCAATACTTTCAAGTTTAATTCATTTCAAAGAATCGGTAAATAACTCGACACTTTAATGCTTTGCTAGTCATTCAGTCAAAATTTCTCAGTACATCAATATTTGAAATAGTGGAAAAGAGCACCAGTTCTTGTTGTAATAAGCAAAGGTGGAATGAAAACCCAATCCGAGTCCAATCAAAGGCAAAAGAACTCCGGTTAAGAAAAGAATTCTGATTAATTTGTCCAGAATAAGTCAAGAAAGGAAACTTGAGTTGCTTGTTACATTAAAAGTTAATCTATGCATACACAATATATGCATGTAAAGTAATTGTATCAAAACTTTGCGTCAAGGTTGTAGGCAAACTGAACGGGTTCTATGAAAAATTGCATGAAAGACCTTATCCAACTATTAATACAACCTACTATTATCGAGTTTAAAATGAAAACTATTTTTCTTTGATCAGCCATTTTTGATTTATGTGAGGCAATTTATGACCGAACCATGATGAAAATTTTTTCAAACTTTGTTGATCGGTAGATATCAATAAGATCTAGCGAATAGTATATTGAAATCTACTTTTTGAATTTTGGATTTTAATTTCCTCTTGAAACTCAAATTCCTGACAAATTCGTGTTCAGAGATGGGAAAAACCATTCGTATCAAAAATAATTGTGGAGGGAAGCAAATTATTTTTTTCAGTTTAATAAATTTATGGGTTTTTGAATGATTTATAAGTAATAAGACTTCGACTTTCGAGTTAAGAGTTGTGACCTGATGAACTTTTAGGAACATAAGAACTGAACCATTTGTTTAGTTAAAAGATTTCGCGAATCCTTTTAAGATTTTTGATAAAATCAATTTCAAAGTTCAAAATTTAATTTAATTTTGTTCTTCTGTCGAACCAAGTGTTATTTTATTTTTCAGTTTTTCATTGACGATGGTTTTCTTCATCAAGAATTTGAGTCTTTTAAATAGGAATGAATTTATTATACTCAGTGAATCAACCATGATGAATCTTCATTAAAACCATGAACGGGCAACCAACAGTTAGACATACAATGGACAAATCGGATAGGAATGAACATCTTTTATTTGAGCTGATGAAACACCAATAAGCATACAGATGATACACAGTTTATCGTTGATGATTTTGTGGGCAACTGTAAAGTAGCAACTTCTAGAAAATGAAAAATCTGTTTCCAAGTGTCTCAAGCTAATCATCCGTATTACTGAGTGAATCTTCAAGTGCATGAATTTTGATCCAAATCATTTGTCATGACTTCTGAAAGGTGAAAATAAAAGAAAGAAATTCTACCACTGAATTTGTCAATCAAATTATTACAGTTGAGCCCTTTGAAGGTTGTACGACATAACAATGATACGTACATCAAATAAGTTAAACAAGATCAATTACACCACTCAGTGCAGGTTACCTTAATGGTTATTTCTTATACACTGCACTGGTTACCTGCACTGGTTACCTGCACTGGTTACCACCACAGTTTCTTATCAATTCCAATTCATAGATTAAATTATTGTTAAAACAAAGATAATAGGAAAATCTATTCTAAAAATTGAATTAAATTGAATCCCAACAAGCTTTGGGTCTTTGTTGTATACTTTACCGAATCATATGGAAATTCATATTTAACAACTAATTAATACGAAAAGAGCAAATTGACTGGTCAAAAAATGAAACAAAATCTGAAATTAGTTTAGCGTATTGTTTTCTCATTTTTGTGATTTTTATCTCTAATTTGTGATTTTTTCACTGTTTTTTGCTTCAATTTTGTGTTGGCTATCTTTTACTTTCGTAGTGTAAATATTTAAAACACTATCACTCGAAGTTATTAGATAAAACCCTCGGGTTCCGCCCTCGTGTTTAATTTTCATAACTTCTCGTGGCAGTGGTTTAATCTATTCTTAACCAACTCTAGTTATTATAATAATAATTCCAAGCTTTCTCTCAAAAAATAAAGTTGAATAAAACTAACAAACAAACTGAACTTAAAGGCACCATAGCAATAAAGTTGTTATTTAATCAAAGGATATAACCATGAAAAACTGACCTTTGTTAATTTTAAAATAATTTTCTATGAGACATCAAAAGTTCCGGAAGGTTTCGCGTTCAGTCACAATCGTGCTCTGTAGTTAAGACGTTTTTTCAATGAACTCGCAAACGAAACTCGATAGAAGCTGCAATTTTTTCAGGATGATATTTCTTAATTGGTTCTATTGAATCGCTAAGCAATTTGCTTCAGAACACTTGGATAACACATGACTGTTACGTTACTTAACTTTGAACGACCGATATTGAATGAAATTTGTGTCAATCAAATGTTTTTAATTAATGTCCATGTGTTTGCTGTGTAATAAAACAATGCAAAGAAATCCCTTTTATTCACTAATAAAATTTCAGTTGCAAAGGTCAATGTAGCTTGCCATATCTCTTTTTGGTTCAGAAACGTGTTTACAGTGCGCATTTCTAGTTTAAAAGTTAAGCTCGATCTTGTGATCTTAAAAATTTCTCGATGATTGAATGATCTCATTTAACTGATTCGATAATTTTTGATGCTATCCAATATAATCCAAACAAGAGGGAAATAAACGATTAAACGAACAAATCTGCATTGCAAAGAAAATTGTTTTCCCAACAAATGAAAATTCAATTTAAAAATTTCATTATTTATTTGAATTTGCAGATGATGATGATGATAATGATGAGATTGACAGTTGAACGGGTAAAACATGCACCTAAATTTGATTTGTCACATTTCTTTTGATAGCATTTGAGTGATCTGAAAAAGTCAATCTTAATTGAGATTACAGAATAAAGGGAATTCCCTTGCCTTTTTACTTCCCATAGCAAACATATGGACACAATGAAAATAAATTTATAAAGAATCACAAGTCCGAAAAATAAATATGAAGGGCGAGAAAACATAGATTGTGTTAATGATGAGAAAAGTGATGAAAATTGTCAACGATTGAATAATATGTTTATAAATATAATGAGAAATAATTGATTGGAAAATTGAACATAAATTGAATTAAATTCAATGTGTCAATCAGTTTGATCAAAATCGGTTTAAGCTTTAAATGATTCACAAAATGTTTGACAAACAGTGTTTTTCAATGTGAAAAAAGAAAGGATTCTATGGTAAATTTGATTTTAATAGACAGAGAAAAATAAAGAAGAATAGAAATACAAATTATGAAAAGTTTTTGCAAAATTTTCTTTCCAATTTCACAAATTTATCTCAGCCTGAGATTCTCAGGATTGTATGAATTGTTAGGCTTACTTTTTATGTCATCGTCTTAAATTGAAAATGACCGCATTTGGGGTCAATGAATTTGTCTGAATGCATGTCAACCATGCGATGCCCCAAGACCTGGAGATGTTGAATATGAAATTTGGTTGAAATCAGTTCACAGGTTTTTGCTTTAGAGTTGGTAATTTGATACTTTTTTCATCTTAAAGTCTTCGCCCACGCTCAAACAACAACCTGGGAAATTCATTGAAAAAAGAAAAAAGAAATGAAAATTTTGCGTAACAATTAGCGCAATTTATCTGCTGATCTTTGAACATGATACCTATTCATTTATACAGTTTTCACGTTGTTATTATCGCATTTCAATTGAATTTTCCAGTTTCATTCAGTCAAATAAAATAATTGATTCCTTCCTTTCGTATATATAACATTGACTCTTTTCCACTTTAAATTCACATCTAATCCAGTATTGAACCAGTTAACTCTACACCTTTACACTCGTTCAAAGAAATCCCTACAAAATGAAATTCATCATAATAACAGTTTGTCTTTTCGAAGCTGCCTTTGCCACTTCAATCGAGCCAACCAAGCACTTTTTAGGAGGATGGAAAACACTTCCTGTTGACGATCCAACTGTTGTTCAGTTAGCTTCTAAAGGTGTTGAGTACTACAACAAGAATTCCAACAATATTTATTACAATAAACTGATTAAAATTAAAAAAGCTGCAAGTGAAATTGTCGCTGGAATGCTTTATGAAATTAAATTCTTGATTGGTGCGACTGATTGTGTTAAATCTGAACCCGATGCTTCTTCATGTAAAGTATCGCCTAATGTAAGTTTTCACTTTGAATTTATGTCTGCAATGATCAACTCTTTGAAAATTACAAATTAATCTAACTCATTGTTTCTTCCATTTTATACAGGCCATCCCTAAACTATGTACTTATCATTTCTGGATTAAATCCTGGTCTGGATTTGAACAAATCACCCAAGTCTCTTGCGTACCTGTTTAATAACCTTACGGACAAATGACTTCTAAGACTTAGAAGAAAGAAGAAATTAAATGTTTTTTAATGAAACTTGTTGGTTAACTGTGGCTAAAATGTTTAATATCATCAATATTTATTAATTATTTCATTGGTTTATCAAATAATTTCATCTAAAATCTTATAAAAATTACCGATCAAAAATGACACTTTCCAAACAATGGCCAATGAAATCAAAGAAGATAAGTTTGTTATTTCATCAAAAGTGAATGAATATTGTATCCTAATATTGTAAAACACTAACAAACAATATAGTTCATCGTCTTTTGAGTAGAAAATGTCTAGAAGGTTCGCAAACCGCCATTTACTGTCGATCGCTATGCATAGATCAATGTGAAAGCAATAATATGAACCCATTGCGATGAGCCTTTTTGTTTCCTTCATTTCGTTTTGTTGCTCATTACCATACTTTACATGTAAAAACTGAATTTTGATTCGGTTTTTCTCGTGAATCTTTAATTTGCTACCCGAAGGATTTCGAGAAGATTAAACAGTCATAAAACCTAATTGTTGTATGATAAAATTTTAAAAATATTCGAATGACTTTCGGTACTTTTCTCGTGAGAAGCTAGCCAATATTTGATCTTAATGGATTATTGGTCCAACTCTATCGCTGGAAGCGCCAAATTTATCAACAAGCAAATCAGTCAGCATTCATGGGGTCAGTCCTAGAGAAGTTTCCACCGTATGCTATGATGAAAATTGGATCACTATTAATACAAATCAATTTACATGAAGAAACATCTGGCTATTCAGCTTGAAAGATACTTACCGGAGAAGGAGCGAGTAGGAAGAATCAAACAGAAATAACCACTGAAGTAGTTGACATAATTATCAGTTAACATTACATTGAAGTTAACTCTGTATGGATTTTCTGGAAAATGGAAGATAATTGTCAGAATAATTATAAATTGCAATGGAAAATAATAGAAAAAATAATGCAGTATCGATCAATTGTTAAATTGTGATATGAATGAGGCACATCAGCAATGATTACTTACTTTTTGAAAAATCGTAGATATTGAGTTGTCGCTGATATCTAGTACGTTCAGCTAACCAATGTTCACTTTTCTTTGAGCCACTAGATGGTAAATGAATTTATCGTATTAAAACTATTCAAATCAATTAATTATGCTTACTCACTCAGGATGAGTGCCACTAATTGTAAGATTGAAGTTTCCATCCACTCGAGGAGTGAAATCCATTGTAATGTCTGTTAAATTTTGTGGAGAATCACCAAGAGTTGCTAACCATCGACCTGAAATCTAAATCAATAAAACACAAAATTAATGGATATGTCAAGCATATTGGCTAAACAAATTAAATTACACAAATCTTATAAACTTACTGCACCAATATCAGCCGCAGGAATAACTGGAGTTGATGGGCAAAAACCAAGAGCTGAAGAAGCAAAAGCAAAGACAACGAAGAGAGTTGCGATCATTTTTACAGTTTTGGCTCAAAAGAAGGAATTAAATGTTTTTTAATGAAACTTGTTGATTAACTGATGCATATGTGTTTGATATCATCGCTTTTTATTGTTTCATCTGTTTATCAAATAATTTCATCTAAATATCGAAACAGAAAGCCGGATATAAATTACTATCACTAATTAAGCACTCCCAAATAATCAAAAATGAAATCGCAATAAAAAGATAAGTTTTGTATTTTGCCATTGCATGAGAAACAAATGAAGATTATATTCACATCATGTAATATTCACTGAGAAATTTGATCAACTAATTAGTCAATTAATCAATCAATTAATTTCATACAAAGTATTAATAAGCAATACAATTCGGTTCTGCAATCTGTAAATTTCTCTGTTCGAAATTTTCGAGTTCAAACCAACAGTGTCTGAACTTGAAAGAAATTTATTTTTACCCGTTTTTGCCCATTTTTCTTGAAGTATTTGTGTCAATTTTTGCATAAATGTGTTATTGTATCTTTTTAGTAGCGACCGTTAAAATGAATCAAATAAATTCTGGTTGATTTTGGGCTTTCAGTAAAATAATGGCTTTGTTTGTTATTATGTTTATTTGATACAAAACATCATTCACTGGTTATTTGGGTTCACAGAAATGACATTCATTGTTACATTCGTAACTGAAATTTAATTTTTGAAGATAATTTCAATCAATGATGATCAATCTTACTATTATTTGTGAAATTTCTAAAGGTTATGATTTTTTTAGATAAAATTTAGGAGACATAATTGTAGCTCTGAAAATTATTTCCGAGAAAATTTTATGCGAAACAATAGAGTTATCAATTAAACGAAAAATAGTTTTGATAAATTTTGTGATCGAAATCTCATCTTCGCGATGGTTAATGAAACTCGTGATTTTTGATGATTTGATTTAATTCAAAGTGAAATTCATTATTATTGCTGTTAATTTCATCATAATTTCACCCAATTTTTAATCACAGATTTAGCAGTATATAAAATGAATAGCTAGAATTAGTCTAATAATTAATTATTGTTCACTCAACAACTACCAATCAAAATGATTCGAGCTGCTTTATTCATTGCTTTATTTGCCTTGGCCACTGCTGCTAACCTTTCACTCGACTCCCAATGGGAATCATTCAAGGTAAGTTCATTTTAGGCCAATAGACTCGATTATGTGCTTTTTGAGGGATTCTCATTCATGTTTTATTGTTTAACAGATTAAATATGGCAAATCTTATGAATCGGAGGCAGAAGAAACTTACAGACGAAGTGTTTTTGCCAAGAAAATGGAAAAGATCAAGGCTCACAATGAAAGAGCAGACAATGGTGAAGTTACGCACAGAAAAGGAATCAACAAGTTCTCTGATTTGGTGAGTTGAAAACTCTGAAATACTATTAATATGACTTATGCATCAAATAATTTGACTTATCAAACTGCTTGTAGACCACCGAGGAATTCAAAGCAAAACATCTTGGACTCACAGCAAAACATCATGGATCTAGGTCAATTGTTCGTCGATCCGCACCTCTCATTCACAATGCGAACAACACCGTCAAAGCTGCAGCCTATGTTGATTGGCGAACCAAAGGAATCGTTAGTCAAGTTAAAGAACAGCAGGATTGTGGTGCATGCTGGGCTTTCTCAGCCATCGCTGCTATCGAAGCAGCCAATGCCCAAAAAACTGGTAAACTTGTTGAACTTTCAGTACAAAACGTGTTGGATTGCTCATGGAACTATAGTTCTCTAGGATGTGCTGGTGGTTGGATAAATTATGCTTTCTCATATGTTAAAGACAACAAAGGTATTGATACTGAAAAATCTTATCCATACATTTCTGGAGACGGAATAGATTACCACACATGTCGATACAATGAATCCAACAAGGGTGCTTCGATCGCATCCTTTGTCGATATACCAGAAGGTGATGAGGAAGCCCTTTTAGCTGCAGTTGCTGAACATGTTGTTGCAGTCGGCATTGATGCTGCATCAGTTTATGAATATGAGTAAGTGAATTTTTCCGAAAAAAGCACGATTGTCTGATTCTTCGCCATGTTTTTTTCTTTAGATCTGGTATTTATTATACTGATGAGTGCTCGAGTGACCCTAAAGATAATAACCATGCTGTTGCTGTTGTCGGGTACGGTTCTGAAAACGGTATTCCATTTTGGATCATCAAGAACAGCTGGGGCATGTTGTTCGGTGAATCAGGTTACTTCAGATTGTACAGAGGTAGCAACATGTGCGGTATTGCTAATGGAGCTTCTTATCCAATTGTTTAAATCGTCATTAACTTTTGTATGCATCGGAACTTATTGATCGATTTTGAACGAGAATGAAGTAGTATGATTGAATATTGAACAATGGTTATTTAACCAACTCTTGTTGTACAACTTATTTGACAGTCTTTCAAATCACGAACCAAAGATCTAGCTAATTTGTGACCATGTTATGATAAACCGATTATTACAAACATCACTTATAGTTATTTTGACGCGCCATTTTCTCGATTTACCAACTTAAAGATCTTCTAAACAGGAATCAATTAAAATTGATTATTTTTCGTTGTTCAAATCTTTTCGTTTTTATAGAGAAAACATTGAACAGAAGAAGTTATGCAAGGAATTTTTAATTCGCATTAATTTGTTCAATTTAGCCTCAATAATCGTATTTTATAATAGAATGAATTAATGACTGAATTCACAAGAAAGATACATTAAATGAAGGAATCCAGCCACAAGCTCCGGAATAGTCGGAACCAAAGGTAAGATAGTTTTTAGTTCCTCTAACAATGTCAGTCTTGACGTAATCTTCAAATGAATGCATATCCTCAACTGAATAGAAGTCAATGTTGATTCAAAATTATTATTTAGTAAGTGTGGGACTGAAATAATGCTAACCTTTAAAATTCTTGAGCCAAGTTTCAACAACAACTTTTTCGTCAAAATTGTGTCCAAACTGAGCAGTTTCGAAGATGAAATTACACAATAAGAAAGGACTGATGGACCTGAATCCATACAAAAATAGGAACCTCACCTCAGAATTCATATCGATGAGAAATTCATGAAATTAGAGGCATTTTGATTATGGATCTGATGGACAAACAAAGAGACCTTTTATACCAAGAATCATGTTACGATCACCATCTCCATCAAAGGCAGCACCAAATGAATAATCCCCAATAGTTTGGCAAGTATTGATTTAATTTTAATGGCATCGTAGATGCATTTCAATAATTTCAACAATCATTTTGTCTGTGCCAATGACAACTTCTTGGGTTCCGACTTCATCAATGCTGATGGATAAATCTGGTACAGTTTTGAACTGTTTGATATCTTTAGTCAATTTAAAGATTTTGTCCGTGATTCCTGAAAAGATGGAAAGCAAAGAGCTTTGATTATCATATATTTATATTGATTAATGTAATATATCATAATGTTATTCTTACTATTACTCTCAAGACTCTTATCATTGATACATCAAACAAGTTTTACTTTAGATCGAGAAAAGGAGAAGAGTATATTTGCTGCCATAATTATATTAATAACTCAAGAGTTCACTTGGAGGGTAACAACAAACGCTCATGCAAACTGAAAGGTTTGGTAAGTGTTAACAGTAAGAGTTTTCAATCGTAGACAATGAAATAATTTGGAAATAGATGCATTACTCAGATTCCACTATAGATGTATACTAACCTTCTGGTGCAGGCCCGCCATTGGAAGTGTCATTTTGTCCAATGATCAAACGTTTAACACCATTTCCAGCACATATTTTGATGATAAAATCGATAGCCTGAGTTAAATATTAATATTAAATATTAAATGTTAATAATATCTACCATCACCACCGATCACCAAACAACTTTTATCGTCAATACAGTCAAGAATACATTGAACAAAATTGGCTGTGTAATTTGGTTTCTCCAGAAATATTTTGGTTGGCTTACGAAGTCCACTTGTTCCAGGCTTTTGACCTTCGTATGGATTAGTATCCACAGTTACTACTTGATGAACCATATTGTTTCAGTATTACGTGATCACTTGGTTTATCTGAAAGAGCAATATCGGAAAGAAAGAAAAGTTGAAATGAAAATAAAATAAAGAATCACAAGTCCGAAAAAATAAATGTGAAGGGCGAGAAAACTTTCATGATTAAATATAAGAATGACACTGGGAACTGATTCACTCTTTAAGAATGATTTTAAATACAAGTTGTGGTGTTTTATTTTCAAATATTGGCGCTTTAAATTTTGTGATCACCAAGAAATGGTTACTTGGAAACGTGGTTTTTTGTATTCACAACGGAACAGGTTATATGTACACAAATCTGTGTATCTTTAACTATTAAGTTAACCGTACACATAATGATGTTGAATGGAAAGATTCAAATAATAGTTTAATAATTGATTAAAAGTTAATTTTTTGATCAATTTTTATTAAATCCCACTCAAAGAATGCATACATTAATGTACCTTAACGCCAGAGGGATGAGTTTAACGTATTGACTTCATTTAACAATGCCTGCTTAAACAATACACTCAATAAGTTCAATCAATATTTGAAAATTAATTCTTAGCTCAGTGGTTAGAGTGTAGCGAAATCAAAGGTTATGGTCAGGGTTCGATTCTAGTTTTGATAAATTTTTTGTTTCTAGAAACTTGAACGAGTGCAATTTTTTTACCGCAAAATTTGAAACAGATATCTGTTAGAATGATTTGAGATCAGTTTAATCCATTATTAAATTTTCATTTAAATCCTTTCTTCAATTCATCAACATCATTAAAATGCTCAAAAATTCTTGTTCTAACTTCAGATTAAGGCTTTTCGTTTCATTAAACGAAAAATTTAGTTATTATTGGTGGTATCAGATACAGATATCGGATAGTATCTTTGTGTACATATACACTCAAACCTCTCATAATGAGACCCTCCGATAATGAGACAATTTCTGATCAGAGTCATCTATGGATTTAATAATCAACTAGCGCTATGATTTTACCTTATTTCTTTAAATCATCTATGCCGTTTCTAATGCAATAATATTGTTTATAATTAGTTAAACATGTTTTTTTGATGATGATTGAATCATTATTGGTTAAATAAAAATGAAACCGGATTAAATATGTACCATAGTCGATATAAAAATCATTCGTTCAAATAGCTTCTGTGGGAATAAGCCTAAAAGCTATTCACAGAGAGTCTCATTATGAGAGGTAGAGATGTGCGATTATTAAAAAAACGATTATCGATGATGACGCAATGTTCACAGAAAAAATCGATAAATATCGATATTATCGATAAATCGATTTAATTGAACAAACCCGATATAATACAGTTAATACTTCAAGAAAGTGCCAAAAAATTCAAAAACTAAGACAAGCCTTGGTGAAATAGGTGGCAGTGTTAAGAAAAAACAAACTTTTCTCGGCGTTTTTCTCGACTCGATATATCATTGAAATCATCGATATGAAATCGGCTTAAAATTATCGATAAAAATCGATGATTTTGATATAATCGCACATCTCTAATGAGAGGTTTGAGTGTAACCTCAACCATTCACAACTCACGTTTTTTTCAATAATATTGTTTAGTGACTTCAATTTTGTTAAAGAATTAGATTAGTCGTGATGGTTAAAGCAAATTTTGAAGCCATCGTTGGTACATACCAAAAATATCTAGTTGGAATTTCAGTCAGTAAAGATAAATCTGCCGAATATTACAATTTTGTGCAATCATTTGCTGAGGAAGCTCACATTGGAACTGTCAAGTGTGTTGCTGCATTCGGCAATTATGTTGTTTCGGGTGGAACTGATGAATTCATTCGAGTCTTTGATATGAGCTCACGGCGAGATGTTTCTTCACTACTGCGGCAAGAAGGAACCATAAATTGTTTAAAATTTATAAATGATTCTTATTTAATCAGTGGAAGTGAAGATTCCACCTTGTGTGTTTGGACCACCTCTAATTGGAACGTGATAAAAACTTTAAAAGGACACAAGGGAGGTGTCAATGGTGTTTCTGTGCACCCTAAAGGTAGTTTAGCACTATCAGTTGGCAAAGACCAGAAAATTATTACATGGGACTTGGTAAAAGCTAGAAACGCTTTTGTCACCAATTTAAAGGAAATTGGAAAAAATATTATTTGGTCACCGAGCGAAAAGCATTTCATTGTTTTATTTGACCGTCGAATTGATTTTTACGATGTTAATGTTGCTGCACCTGTTCAAAAAGTTACCTTTACAAAAGATGTTAACTGTGCTAATTTTTTAAATGTAAGTATCTCCATATTTGTCTACACTACCCTTCGTAATCTTGACAAACTTTTAAATATCTCATTTTTATTTTGACAGGATTCGATTCTTTTGGTGGGATTGGAAAATGGTTGCATTGAAATGGTGGATATTTCACACGACAAACCTATTAAAAATGCAAAAATTCATAATTCACGAATCAAAGACATTTGTGTGACAAATAAGGGAATATTATCAGCAGCATCAGATGGAGCTATAAAACTCATTCGCAAGAACAATTTTGGTGATAGAGGATCTACCAATTTAGGGTGTCGCATAACATGTATGACAATTTCCAACCACCAAAGTTAAGACAATTAGTTGATAAACTATTGCAGTGTTAAATTAAAATTTATTAAAACATATTTTTGTTAATACTTCGGATCTAGCATCTTTATAACGAAATAGAGTTAAGTGATAACAGTTGGCATTTTGCGTCCAGTAAACTTTTCAATCTCGGTTATCTCGAGTGCAATATCAATTAGCGGTTTCAATACTATGGCAGCTTCTTGAGTTAGAAGTGATTCTTGATTGGTATAACCATCGACATAAATCCGAACTGTGGCTCCTTGACTTCCTGTACCCGAAAGACGGACAATAATACGCGAACCATCACTGAAAATAATTCTTATTCCTTGTTTTGATGTAATGCTTCCGTCAACTGGATCTTTATACTCAAAATTATCATTCTGGGTTATTTTATGGGTAAATTGTTTTCCAATCAAGGAACCATTTTCAACAAAACCTTCTAATTGCTTCATCATATTAGCACAGCCGGCAGAATCACAATTTTCATAATCATAACGAGTGAAAAAGTTGCGTCCATATTTTTTCCAATGAGAGGTTACAATATCCTCAACCGATTGGTTTCGAGAAGCAAGAATAGATAACCAAGCGAGAACAGCCCAACAACCATCTTTTTCTCGAATATGATCTGATCCAGTTCCAAAACTTTCCTCACCACAAAGTGAACATAAACCAGCATCCATTAAATTACCAAAAAACTTCCATCCAGTTGGTGTTTCATGACATTTAATATCACCATCTTCCCATTTGGCAGCCACAACATCAACTGCACCAGCAGTGGGCATACTTCGAGCGAATCCTTTAACTCCTGATTTTGCAAAGTAAGGAATATCTTTCAAGTTTGCCGCAATAACCGCCAGTGAATCTGATGGACAAACAAAGAATCCTTTTGTACCAAGAATCATGTTACGATCACCATCTCCATCAAATGCAGCACCTAATGAATAATCCCCTGATTTCATGGCTTCAACCAACTCAGCAGCATAAGTCAGATTCGGATCTGGATGTTTACCTGATTACAGAATAAAAAACCCAAGTTTGTATAAAGATCTTATAGCAGCATGTATGTGGGACTACTCACCTCCGAAATCAGGCAAAGGTATGCAATTAACAACTGAATCAGGTGAACAGCCTAACTCGTTTACAAATATACGAGTTGCATAAGGACCCATTACTCCATTAAGAGAGTCAACTCGAATTTTGAAGTCAGGTTTGGCAAGAAGTGATTTAATTTTAGGAAAATCGAATATGCTCTTCAATAATTCCAAATAATCATCTACTGAATCAATAATTTCAACAATCATTTTATCTGTGCCAATTACAACTTCTTGGGTTCCGACTTTATCAATGCTGATGGATAAATCTGGTACAGTTTTGAACTGTTTGATCTCTTTAGTCAATTTAAAGATTTTGTCCGTGATTCCTGAAAAGATGGAAAGCAAAGAGTTTTAATTATCACAGATTTGTATTGATTAATGTAATATTATATCATAATGTTATTCTTACTATTACTCTCAAGACTCTTGTCATTGATACATTTTCTAGTGAATGAAGTAGGTTTCAATTTAGACTGAGAAAAAGAGAAGAGTATACTTGACGCCATAATTATAACTCAAGATTTCACTTGGAGGGTAACAACAAACGCTCATGCAAACTCAAAGGTTTGATAAGTGTAAGAGTTTCCAATCGTAGATAATTAAATAATTTGAGAGTAGAATACACCATTACTCAGATTCCACTATAGATGTATACTAACCTTCTGGTGCAGGCCCGCCATTGGAAGTGTTATATTTGATTCCAAAATCTCCATCTGGTCCACCAGGATTGTGACTGGCCGTTAAAATGATTCCTCCAGAGGCTGATCTTTTCCTTATGATGCAGGAAACTGCCGGGGTAGAAAGAATGCCATTTTGTCCAATGATTAAACGTTTGACACCATTTCCAGCACATATTTTGATGATCAAATCAATAGCCTGGGTTAAATAATATCTACCATCGCCACCGATCACCAAACAACTTTTATCGTCAACACAGTCAAGAATACATTGAACAAAATTGGCTGTGTAATTTGGTTTCTCCAGAAATATTTTGGTTGGCTTACGAAGTCCACTTGTTCCAGGCTTTTGACCTTCGTAAGGATTAGTATCCACAGTTACTACTTGATGAACCATATTGTTTCAGTATTACGTGATCACTTGTTTTATCTGAAAGAGCATTATTGAAAATTTGAAATGAAAATAAATTTATAAAGATTCACAAGTTTGAAAAATAAATGTGAAGGGCGAGAAAACTTACATGATTGAATATAAGAATGACACTGGGAACTGATTCACTCTTTAAGAATGATTTTAAATACAAGTTGTGATGTGAGATGATAAATAAGGGGAGATGAAGAAGAGGGCGTAAGAGAGATATCTCATCTTTTACGACTGATTAATGAACCAATGTTATTTGAATTAATTATGGATAAATACTTGTGAGTACAAGTCTTGATAACCTTGATTAAAAGATGAACCGAAAAGCTAAGAAGAGTTTCTCTGTGAAGAGTTTACTTTTGTCCAATTGCTTGAAATCTAGACTTTTACACGCCTTGTTAACGTATTTTAAATCACTAATCAAAATGTCATCCTTTCAAAGTACATGTTGTTTAATGGCACTAGAACAGCTACTAATTCAAATACTATTTTTTAAATTGTGATACGAAAAAATCGTAACAGCTTAGTAATTGAGGGAAAGTAAAGACATTTACTGGTTTTGAGATTGAGCCAAACGATTAAAACCAGAGAATCTTCGTTTGTTGCATTCACCCCACAGACAATGTACATAATTTTCTGAATGGTCCCTTTAAGGCGGGATAAAATTTAAATTCAATTTAATTGATTACTTATAAGTTTAAATAGATTAATGTTTGCAAAACATCGACCAATTTCATGAAATCAATCAATAATGATGATTCAAAAAAGCTTTCTTCTCTTAACTGAATATCTTTCCAACCATGTTAGTAATTTTGTTGAAACAAATCTTCCATTGAAGGCATTGTTTAGAAGAGATTCAACTTAATTACAGATAGAAATTAAGTGCTCGAATTGAATGAACATTGGTCTTGACAAATCTCTCAATTCCGAACGTCTGTTAATCAGATAAGCTTTAAAAATTTAAAGGCCTCGAAATTTACGTGATATGTATCTTCTGTATTTAACGGCAATGTAGAAATGACTTGAGAATGTGCTTTCGGTGCCTCTTAACTTGATGGTGTTCTGTTCTTGTGGCTATAAACATAGCATAATATCTTCTATTCATTGCTTATCAGAAAATTATCAACATGACGCTTGAAATCACGAAGATAAATGCTATAACAAGAGCAGGACAACAGGTTTTCAGCGTCTTGGTTTAATATCTCAATCACTCAAAGGAACAACAAATTCTGTTATTCAAGTAACACAACCCATTAGTCAGCATTACAACCTTTCGTTTACCGACCTTTAATTCGTATTTAATTTCAAAGTTTAAACCAGTTTGTTTTAATATGCTTCAAGAATCTCCATTTTCCTATTATAAAAGTTGATTCGGTTGCTGTTTTCATTGTCTTTATAGAAATGTCAACTTCTCTAATTTCAGAGCATATTTATATTAGCTATATATCTTATATTAGCTAATCTGGGTAACATTTATATTTATTAAACAGCCAACAAGCAATGAATTAACTGGTTAAAGCGTTAATTGAAACTTTCATCAAAATAATAAATTTAAATCTCTGATGCAAAAAGCATCCGAAGCGCCATCTCAATTACCATTCAACAGCTGATTATACTTTTGCTATTTTGCTCACAACAGTCTTTTTTAGCTATTGTTTGAAGTTTTTTATTGTTTTCTTTATAAATCTACAATAATTGATTGTTTATTTCAATATTATTAAATTAATCAAAGTTTCATTTTTTGTTCACATTATGTCAAACTTGTTAATCTTGCAATAAAACCAATGGCAGAATCATCATTAAATACCCAGTAAATATTAATTTTTTACTTTTCTCTTTTATTTTTATTTCATGTTTACATTTTGGTATTTTTCCTCATTTTGTTATCCATAAAAGTTGCTATAGTTTAAGTTGACTCTCTCTCTTTCTCTGACCCTCAAATTTCTATCTAATTTTTTTTCTCCATTTCTGTCTCCTAATGCATTTAATTGGAATGTTACAACTCACAATTTTTCTTCTTTCCAAAAAACAGGGTTAAAGATGAAAATACTCAAAAGCTGGAAACAGAGGCAACTTCTGAAGACTTTGATAAGCCATCATCTTCATTTACTGGATCCTGGTTTTCAAATTTTGTAAATGTTGCCAAACAAAAGGTAATTTTGAGCTACCAATGTTTAATTGCATTATATGTGGATTGTTTCACATTTATAGGCACGATTATTATTGTTATATTGACCTTTTATCGCCGTTATTATCTTATTAGATTTTCACCACAAATCACATGATTATTGTATTGTTTGTTACGTACCTGATGTTATATATACCTTATGAAATTTTTTTTTGGTATTTCAAAAGCTTACAACTTGTTAGACTTCCCTAAATAAGCATTCAATTAGCTATAGATATGATGAATGCTCGGCTAATAAACAGATGATTACATATTTGCTTACTGATTGAACCAAACAATGACATGTCAAAAAATTCTTCTCATTTTTGGTATTATTTGTGAAACTAAAAGCAAGCAAGTAGTTGAGTTATCTCAATTTCGTGTGCTTTATTGGATTGACAAAACAGTACGAAGATAGATCTTTTGAAGTGGTGATTTGATTGATTTGTATTGTTTTGTTCCCTTTCCTTTCCTATTGTCATTTCCAAACAAATCATATGATTTTGGATAACCAATGTTTTAACCTTTTTCATAACTAAATCTTCTTCTTTATTTTCTTTCAGTCTTCCAAAACATTGGAATTTATGAAGAGAGATTTAACTGAATTTAAAGATACTGTTCAACAAAATACAAGTGCAGCTATCACCACGACAACTTCATATATTGGTGATACCATTTCATCATTAAATAATCTCAAGGATGAGACAACAGACGTGGAAGAAACTGAGGATGCTGAAGCTGAACCAGAAACAACGAGTGAAAGCAAAGAATTAATACCATCACCGACACATAACAAAAATCAAAAGGAGCAAGATATTATTCATTATCTGAGTAACAAAGCAAAGCATTTATTGTCAAGTATTGTTGATGTTATGATTCCTCATGAGTATGAGGATGATGATGATATTTGCTTTGTCAAAGGAAACAGGATTGTCTCCATTGAAAGAGGACGATGGGACCTGTTGATGAAAACAATTCAATCAGATCCTCAAACCTATTGCCATGAACCTGAAGGTCCTCCAGAAGATTATGAAAATTGGCTAGCATCCTTTA
This sequence comes from Tetranychus urticae, assembly GCF_039701765.1. Lineage (NCBI taxonomy): Eukaryota > Metazoa > Arthropoda > Arachnida > Trombidiformes > Tetranychidae > Tetranychus > Tetranychus urticae. Next base: position 11,915,893 of record NC_142958.1, on the reverse strand, counting down.
ACCTTATTGACCATGATTACAGAGTTCAACAATTACTTTCAATGGAAGACGGAGCAGTTAAAAGCTTCTATGATAGATTGGTTCCTCATTCAATCACCCCAGATGAATTTTGGCATCGTTATTTCTACAAAGTTCACCAATTGAAACAAGTTGAATTCCAGCGGTTAGCAGCAAAAGCTGAAGAAATAGAAAGGCAAGAAAAAGCCCAAGAAGAAGCTGAAAAAGAATCAATGACTAACAATAAAGAGACTATAAAACCTCCCGGATCTGTACCCAGCAGAAGTAATAGTAGTTCCAATTTGGACAAGAAGTCAAGTTCAGTCGCCGAAACGGAAGAAAAAACACTCTCTACACCCAATACAGTCAATAATTCAATGATTGGCTCAACATCAATGACAAGCTCGACTGAAGGATTGATTGAAAGTAACATAACTGTTGGAGGACTTGACACAGGTAAAATTACTAGTGGTGGAGGGTCACCATCATCTGATTCAGCAAAACAGTCCGACGGATCGGAAGAATGGGTAAAAACTGAGTTGATGGACGACATAGTGATTGAAGCAATGAAAAAGCTGGACACCAAATTGACTGATAAACCTAACTCTAAAGTAAAGGATGATGATGATGATGACATGTTATACGACTGGGACTCGAGTTAAAGGTTGAATACCAATCATGATCAAAAAGGAAAGAATCAAAAAAAAGACAAGGCTATCAAATGAACGGTGAATCGCTGATTTTTTGGCTTACAAATATAAAATATATAAATAATTATCAATATATTTCCGCAGTTTAATTTCTCCAATTTTGTTTCTCCAGCTGTTAACGTTCAAGAAAATATAATTATTGTTTTATCTCAATGTCAAGTTAAACAAAAACACCAAACTTTTATTTCTGCTCGGCTTTTTTAATTAATTTTCTGTATTAAGGGGCCAATTGTCTTTGCTCTTTTTACTTTAATTTCTTATGTAAATGTGTACCATATATATTCACAAATACACAGGCATATAAAACAAAAACTAAAAAATATAATGTAACAATTAACGTTAGTTATAAATGTATACTTTTCAAATACTTTTAAATGAACTATCTGACTAAATTACTGTCCCAAGAAACCCTGACAGTTTAATTAATGCAAATGAATGGGCAAAAGAACATGTAATCGTCCGAGCATTAGATTTGCGTCCATAATCAATGCTAATTATAAATAAGAGATGCATGTTCATATGTATCTAAATTTGATTTGATATATAATTAAAAACAGAATAAACTCAGCTTTTATCTATTTGCTTTCATTATTGTATAACATAACAAGTTAAAAAAACCTGCAACTGATAATAATCACGTAAACAATAACATGATAAGAATTTAATAGTTATGAGATTAGAGATTGAATGTTCTGCAATTTCATAGCATTCTAATTGTGGTAATGTAAAAATATCATTTCGATAAGTAATTTAATCGATTGACTCTTAAAATAATAAACATATTTGATAGGTTAATTGATTACTTATCTAAAGTATAAGTTTCCCTGAATTGGTCTAGAAAACATCCGATATGATAACATTTCTTACTAAGCAACAGTTTAAGAGAGAGCGAGAGAAGTGGTAAAATAACGAAAAGTCATTCAATAAATAATACAAAAACCATCAATTAACTGCATATTTACATGTTTCGTGCATTTTCCAGGAGTCACCATTGAAAAAGTAAAACTTAATCATGGTTAAAAGTGAATTCGAAAATTTAAAGGTAAGAAAATGATCAACTTATATTCAGTAGCCATTGATGAGTGATTTTCTTGTTAGTATTTACATGGCTTGGCCAATGAACTGTCATCGGAAGATCCAAGATGTCCAGAAGCTTTGCCATACGGTCAGGTAAGTTTGTTTCCAATACAATTGTAGTCAGAGTTAAGTTAATTTTTATGTGTCGCATATTTAGTTAGTAGAGATAAGAAAAAACAATGTAATAAAAAATGGACCAAATAAAGTTCGATCTTATTGGTACTTTTATCTAATGTTAGAGAAAAAAATGTTAACTTAACGCTGACCACTATTGTAATGTTTTGTTTGATTAATGATTAACTGATAAACTGTTGTTTATTTTAACAGAATAATCCACAAAAATGTAAATATGGCTTGTATGCTGAGCAAATCTCTGGCACAGCATTTACCGTGAGTCGTGAATTCAATCGAAGAAGGTAAGATTCTCTAAGGACAATAGTTAGTGTGTCAATGATGCCTAATTGGATTTATTATCGTTACTAGTTGGTTCTACAGGATCCGTCCCTCAGTCACTCATCGTCCTTTCCGTCGAATCCAAACAACTCATATTAGCAATGATTGGTCATCGTGTCCACCCAATCCAAATCAGCTCAGATGGGCACCTTTTAATGTCCCTGATTCCAAAGGGATTGATTTTGTTGATGGCACTCATACAATTTCTGGAGCTGGTGACCCTGTAGCTCGATCGGGTTTAGCCATTTATATTTATGGATGTGACAAATCAATGGAAAATAAGTGCTTTTATAACTCAGATGGTGATCTGTTGATAGTTCCTGAAAAAGAAACACTCTACATTACCACTGAATTTGGTAAATTGGTAGTTGCTCCATTAGAAATCTGTTTGATTCCAATGGGAATCAAGTTTTCGGTTGCTGTAACTGGACCAGCTCGAGGTTACATCTTAGAAGTTTTCGATGGTCACTTTACGCTTCCTCCTTTGGGTCCCATTGGTGCCAATGGTCTAGCAAATGCTCGTGATTTTCAAATTCCAACCGCCTTTTATCAAGATATTGACATACCTGATTACAAGATTATCAATAAATATCAAGGAGCTATTTTTGAAGCAACTCAAGACCATTCACCTTTTGATGTTGTAGCTTGGAGAGGAAATTATCATCCATCTAAATACGATCTAACATTATTCACAGTCATCAATACGGTCTCATTTGATCATCCGGTAAGAGATGAGGATATTAAGATGAAGTTGACGTGACTTATTTACCAATATTAATGCTTTAATACAGGATCCATCAATTTTCACTGTTCTAACATGCCCATCAACAAAGCCTGGTGTTGCTATAGCTGATTTTGTCATTTTTCCGCCTCGATGGGGAGTTGCTGATAACACTTTCCGTCCACCGTATTACCATAGAAATTGTATGAGTGAATTTATGGGATTAATAAAGGGTAGTTATGAAGCGAAGGAAGATGGATTCCGTCCTGGTGGAGCAAGTCTTCATAGTATGATGACTCCACACGGTCCTGATCATGATTGTTTTGAAAAGGCGTCGAATAGTGATTTGAAGCCAGTCAGAGTTGCTGATGGTACAATGGTAATCTTGAAAGAGCTTTTGACCAATGAATATATTAAAATGACATCTTCTCTTTTTACAGGCTTTCATGTTTGAATCTTCATTGAGTCTTGTGGTTACTCAGTGGGCTCAAACTGTACCAGAGTTGGATCATAACTACTTCAAATGTTGGCAGCCTTTGAGAAAACACTTCACCGGGAAGAAATGAGATGAGAAATGATAATGTCAGCGATAAAAAATGAATGAGAAATTGCAATAGAGAAAACTATTAAAATCTGTAAGAAAGCGCCTTGATGAAAAATTGATTTGGTATCGTTAGATCAATCAAAGATGCAATCGGTGATGATTTATCGAAGAAATCATTCATCGAAAAAATTGTTTTCACAATTAATACTAAATGTATCTTGAGATATAAAACCTAAAGTTTTTTCATTAAACGATTTCAGTTTCAAATTTACTCAAAGATTCATTATTTATTAACAAAATTATTGTGAGCTTATGATGAATCTCATAGCTTGATAGGAATGGAACAATCATTGTTAGAAGATGCTCTCTGATGACAAAAGGATGGCAGTTGTGTTTAAATTTAATGTCGAGATCGACGGTGCTTATTCTTAAGAGGTCCTTTGATGAAAGCCCAGTCAACTGCGATTGTTTGACCAAGTATAGTAGATCCATTCAAATTTTCGAGCGCACTGCTAGCAGATTTAAATGATTCGTATTCAACTAAAGCATATCCTTTAAGAAAACCAGTTCGTCTGTCCAGATTCAAGTGTAAATTTTTTATTTCTCCATAATCTCGAAATTTATCGTGAACATCTTCTTCTTGAGCTTCTTCATGAACTCCAGTTACAAAAAGAATCCATCCTTCGACAGCTGATAGAATCAAAATAAATAAATCAGATTAGGTATCTACAATACGAGCAAATACAATTAAACGAAGAGTATTACTTACATCTTTGCGGTCCTTGTTCATTATTATCTCCGGATTCCATAGCCTCATACTCTCTAATATCTTCCCGGGCAGTTCCATCTAAAGAAACAATACAAGTTCAAGAGTTAAAAATTCATCTTTCTAACACTATCTGAAAACATACCTGGACCGAATCCTCTTCCCTTCTTCCTTTTAACCTTTTCTTTTAGCTTGACAACATTCTCTGAAATCGAGGAAATAAACAAAATTAGACAATTTGAGATAAAATGTTTGTTAATAAAGCAAATAACTTACCATCACCATCATCATCTTCTTGGTGTATCTCAGGAAATTCACTGGCTTCGCCTTCGTTCAGTACAATTTCGTCATTCATCATGGTTACAGACAAATCGAAACAAGATTCAAAAATTCAAACCAAAATAAAAATCAAAACAGCAGCATGAAACGATAGAAAACAAAGATTTTGAGCAGTCAAAGAGCGCCATCTGTTGAATTGTTTCAGCAAACTTGAAAACTCGATCTTTGGCTGCTGATTCGAAATCATTTCATGAACTTTATTAATAGTTAATCTTTTGACACACTAACTCACACAAATTAATTAATGAGCCATATTCCGATTGTTACAAAGATTGTGAAAGGATCGTTGAATTTGACTCGAATTTAGAGACTTTAATATCAGAATTTGAGAACTGAATGAATAATTTTGACACGAATATTTCTGTTTAAATTGTTGTTTTACCTTTTATTCATTTTCCATTGGCATTTATAATTTGTTAATGTTTTTCTCTACAATTTGATTTACATGACTTATAAAAAACAAAGTAAGATATCCTTATAATATCGACATTAGAAGAGAAACAATTTGAACAAAAACAATTAAATTTACTTTAAGATTGGTATAGATGGTATTTTTTCACTAGTTATGATTTGGTACTCAAATATTAGAATAGAAACAGAAAAGATAAAAAAGAGGAAACAAAAGTTTGATTGAGACAAGCAAGGGTTTGAATCGGATTCAAAACATTTGAACTTGACTTAGATCATGCGAAAGATCGACTGATTGTTTGTAGGTTCCAATAGTTGTACAAATAAAGAGGCAAAACATCCAATGAGGCGACAGAAAGGTAGATTGGATAGAAAGTCAGAAATTCAAGAGAGAAAGAAAGAAAGGAAAAAAGAAGATAATCTAAGGAAGAGGAGAGAGAGAAGTAGAGTGAGAAGGAAAAAATCAGTTACAGAAGTGGATCATTAACGCTACCATGAAAATGGTGGTAAGCATTTAGATGGCCAGAAGAGACGAAAGAGAAGAGAAAATCAATTAGATGAATTAATTGAAAAATCAGCTTCCTTTCCTTGTTAAACACAATGTTGGTCACAAACACTGTTTAAAGTTGTTGTCACTGAGTTGGGCCATGTTGTTATGTTGTTGTGTTGATGAAATTGCTGGTGATGTCGATGAATATGTTGATGTTCATGATGAATTGATGTGCATTTAGACAGGTTGGAAGAGACAAAAGGGGATAAAATTAAAGAGAAATGGCGAGGATAAATTGGGATTACAGTTAAATGTAGGTTGTTCAAGGTGTACAAAGGTATTACAAGTAAAGTTGATGTTATCGACTTGTTTGATTTTTTAAAGGTTAATTTATATTCATTGGTAACAAAACAATAAATTTAGGTTCTTCTTTAGTCATTCTCTTTTTTTTGTTTGGTTGTAAACAGTAATAACTAATTTAGTTAATATATTTATATGTATATTGGTTTGGTTATATGTAAAGTTGTATGTACAATAGGCAGCAATGCTTGAAGCAAAGCGATTTTGTTTTTTTTAATTTGTTTATCATGTGTTAATTGCGTTTGTTTCAAGAGAAAAAATTAATTTAAGAGAAAAGGAAAGATTGCAAAAAACACCTTTTCATTGACTTTTCTCGAGACAATTTGACAAGATTACCATGCAGAGCAATAAGAGGACCACATGTTATACACTTTTGTACACATTATGGTATAATTGTATATTTAAAGGGTATGACAGCGGAGAGTGCACTATATTACAAATTAACCACTCATCTTTTGGTTTGGCTTTACATTAATTTAGATCTAGATTTCGTAGTTGAACTTGTTGTTTCTTTATGACGTTAATGTGTAATCGTTTCCCTTTCATACCCATGACTTGACTTTACTTGACTTGACTTGACTTTTCGACTATAAATTGATAAAGGATAGAATTCATGAACCATGTAAATATATATATACATATAATTTTATGCATGTGGATATTTATAAATTAGTTGTGTTCTATCTTGCGAAGTATTCCTATTAGATCAACAATTAACCATTTTTGGATGTTGCTTTTTGGTTGTTGTTAGCTAATAATTGACTTTCATGAATACTTGAAGAAAATAAGAATAAACAGAAAATTTTGAGTTTCAGGTTTAACTAAATCAACTCATCATTTCCGAGATATCTTAATTTTCTTCAAGTTATCACTTGGTTTAATTTTGTAACCCTGCATGAGGCATCTTTTAGCAATACACTTCTTCTTTAGTGTGTTTCCTCCACCAAATTTAGGTTTATCTAGACAATAATGACATTTTCCACAATCCTCAGCCAAGCAGCCACTACATGCTCGGCATCCAGCTACTTTACGTCCTGGATTGGTCCCATTAGAAGCATTTGATTTCTTTGGGGTCGGTGTCGATGATACAGACGCAGTTGAGTCAACTGAACCTTTAGGTGAATTGCGATTGCCATTGGTATTGTTGATTACACTGTTATTCCCCTTCATCACAGTCGGTGAATCCAATTTATCGTCTTTACTAAGAGGTGATGACTTACTCTTGCCATCAGAGACCTCATTTAGATTTGGACTGGCCAATAATGAAGATTCTTTCTTATTGGCTTCTTTAGATGTTCTAAGAGCTGTAGCTGGTGGTGGAGATTCCTGAGAATCTGAAGGTAAAGACCCTCCTCCAGGACCCATGCGTTTCAATGGCTTATTAGCGTTAACTATTTTCATTCTTTTATCGTCAATAACATATGTTCGGATGCAAGCTTGTAAAAGGCATGCTTTGCACCTAGGAGATTGGGCCAATGGACAAGTACCTAATTATAGGAAGAATGATAAAAAAATGTAAAGATTAGTAAACGATAATCGAAATGGTTTAATTCATTGTTAATTTTTTCATTGCTCCTTGAAATCTAGATGGATTAAATCAAAACATATGGTTATGTAAGATTAAGAAACCATTGTAAATAAATGAGTGATTTAAAATTCTGATTTTTTAAAGATTAAAGAACGGTATTTTGACAATTGATTTCCAGTAATTATGTTACAATAATAATTATATGACATAATGATGAAATGAGCTAAAATATAGCAACCACTATAAAGGATACTAAATGAAAGGATAAAAAGATAGGAAAAGAGAGAAAGATAGAGCGAAAGAGCGAAAAAGATAAATGAAATTACCCAAGTTAGGACAATAATAGCGACGAGGCTTCATGAGGAAACGACCAAAAAATTTGGCACAGCCCATACAGGTAAACTGTCCATATCTTCGTTGGACGCTGGCGTAAAATTTGGTAATATTACAGACGGCACATGTAACATAACCTCCTCTGGATGAGCTAGTTCCATTAGCTAAGGGGAGGAGAAAGCAAAAAATAACGGTAAGTATACTGATAGATAGGAATTGTCAAGGAGTTTAAAGCGAACAGGAAAAATTGAGCTCGCAGGCCTAATAAAGAAAGAAAGTAAAGGATAATTTGGACGAAAGAAAGAGAAAGTAAAAAATTCACTTACATTCAGTCTTTGATTTTTTGGAGGTAGGTTCAGTTTGAAAGGTTTGAGACAAAAATTGGGTTGGATCAAGATCATCAAAATTTCCAATAAAACCAGAGGTATAGTCGTAATTGTTAATGTTATTATGGTTAAATAGAAAAGGCAATTCTTGCGATGTAAAAGAATAATCCTCAGCTTCGTCCGATTGATTACCATCACCGTTCATCGTTAAGGCTAAAGGAGCAGATACCTTTGAACCTTCCTTATTGGGTGGTGATAGTGTTGTTGTTGTAGTGGATGCAGAGGCTGATGATAATGATGAAGGTTCAGCAATTTCTTCTCCGATATGTTTTATGCGATAATGTTTTTGAGCCTCAGCAATAGATTCAACCACATTTGCACAGATCATACAACGGTAAACCATCTCAGCAACAATTATACCATTAGAGTCACAAATTAAGGATCGACATCCTTCACGATCGTCTTGAGTTTCCTCGATCATTTCGTCATCTGACTTACCATTCACTTCTATTGAAGGTATCGCTGAAGGAAAATCACTAGCTTCTACACCTTGATTATGTATAATTTCATCATTCATCATCATTAATACTTAACCAAAGTGAAATATGGATTTTAAATAAAAATTTTTAACAAAAAGGTGTTTTTAACAAAAAAAAGTAAGACAAGAAAAATGAAAAAACCAACAAATTTACAGTAAAACTGTAGACCTAAAACAGACAGTAAAGAGAGAGACTAAATTCACGACAAGCCAAGAGAGAAACCGTTACCCTAGATACTGGTTTTTGTAGGATAACCATTACTTTCGCAGTGGCCCGGTTAGTTTAAATGTTTACTTTTTCCTTGAAAAGCGAAAGTGGATATTACTGCCATCTACTGCCTTACATTAATTTCATTCACATTGACCTCAATTTGTAAAGAAAATTTTACCAAATTTTTGTTTGGGTTGATCTTTTTTTCTTGTTTAACAGCTTTTTTCTCTTAAATTACTTTAATTATTTGCGTTACCAGTAAAGCAACAACTTGAGATAATTTTCTCATGACAGATTCTGATGATTGTATGAAACAATGAGCAGTCATGTCTACTCTTTAAAGACCAAAGGTTAACCCTTTTGAAACAAGTTGAAGATTGTTGAAGATTTTTAATTGTCACTATTAATTTAGATAAATACTGAGATATTGAGATATCAAACAACCAAAGAGTAGCAATTGTGGATGGATTAGTCTTGACCATTTAAGATGAATTTATGATTAATGAATTAATAGTTGAAATAAGATTAAAAACACTGCAATTGAAGTCAAAAAGCGCAACTTAAACAAAAAAGAAACTCTAAGAAGTTGATAAAACATCCGCTAGGCTTTAACTTTACATTAAGACAAAAGATGGCCTTAGTGTCTCTAACATATGAACTTGAGGTTTCTTCTGTTAGTCCATTGAACTTGTGTTAATATTGGATGTTAATTGTTGCTTATGATTTTACCATCAATTATCCTGATTGTGAACAGTCAATTTTATTGATTAACCTGGCTGATCAATCCAGTAAGTACCATGAAATATTCCTATCAACCTCATAATTCCCTAATGACTTTAACCTTTGTTTATCCCTACTGTTCCCTGTCTTTGTTACCTTTCAATTTCAAGTTAACAATTGATTGCTTTTTATCATATTTTCTTGTGCTTCTCTTCGGCAAATCAATTCCAATCTAATCTTTAATGAACCTTTTTACTTTTGATTTCCTTCTCAATGTAATATTCATCTTTAATCGATCCTAATAATATATCATTGTTGTCTTTATTACCATTAAGTAATACTCCAAACCAATGATTATGACAAGCTTATTAACAGAAAACACGAAACACTGAATTCTCAATGGAATGAACAATTCTAAAACTAATTCTTTCTCAATTTTTCATCCCTTTTAGCCACCCATTATCATCATAATAATCATGGCCATCATCCTCATCATGGAGAGAGTATTCATCAAACTGTTTCAATCTATTCCAAAGCAACCAAAAGATGTAAATCATTATTGGCAAAATTTTTATCCATTACGCTAAACCAACCACCCAAAGGAAAGGATAATAATGACGACAACAATTATCTTACAACTTTTTATTTTAAATTTGTTTTGCATAGAAAAAAAGAGATTTTTTCTTTTTTCAAAATGTTCTGTACAATGATAAAAGTAGCGTTTCTTCACTACTTTAGTCAATCGATTGAGTTTCCAAAAAAAACAGTGATTTACAATTATTTACAGAGCTCATTTTAAATACATTATTACAAGGTTTTTCTTTTGTTTCCTATTCACATAAGTCATTGAAATTTTAAGGTGCAAATTTAAATTGACGATTTTCTTTTAATTTTGTTAATTTATTGCCTAGATGTTCATTGTTGGTTCATTGTTGGTTGCATCCATTGAAAGAGATCTCGCTACTGGAAATCCTGTCCATCACATTTATCTCGACAACTTTTAACTCTTTGAGCACATTTCTGTTTCGCTTGCCACGACTTCATGGTATTTTTGTACTTTTCAAATTCATGGCACCAATCAGAATAGATTTTGCGATATTCTGCTTCATTCATGGCTGTACAAGTTTCTGTTAAAGCGGAGAGACAAAAAAAGGAGAGAAACAAGAAAAATTCAATTAGTTAATCAAGTTACATGACAAACATGAGCTACTTCAACATTTGCTTTTGTCGACTTTTTTGTTTTTAAAACAAAACGTTGCTGATAATTATGTTTAATACATATTTTCATGTTAACCAAACATTTATCTTAAAAGTTATAATGAGATATAAGATTTAACGTATTTTGTTCAAGAGAAGCGCAAAGTTATTTCCTTTGGATAATCAAGTCAAGTGAAGATGAGAAGAAAATTTTCAACAGAAGCTTAATGAAAATGAAGAAGAAAAAGAAGAAAAAAAAGATGAATTTGATGAGGTTGTGAGAAGAGGAAACATGAGTTCTGAAAGAATCGGAAACAAGCTGGTTATACATAGTTAAAGACAAGGGAATGGGAAGGTTAATATTACATGGGAAGAATAAGGTTGACCTCGCTCTTGTTTAACTTGAGCTAAGCTACAGTCAATCATCATTTGTCAGGTCATAAATGGCATTCAATAAAAGTGTACAAAAAGATGAACAAGACTGGTGAAGATGAAAAGATGAAGATGCTGATTATGGATGGCAAAAAACACACACACTATTAGACAATGAAAGGGAGAAGCAGAAAAAAAGAGGAAAACAAGGAATGATGATGACAACGATGAAGATGATGAAGATAGAGATGAATATAAAAAATAGTTGAAAAGAAAGAGATTACGATGAGAGAGGAAAGATGATGTGAGAAAGGTTGAAGACAAGAAAAAGGATCATCACTTGGATAAAAAATGAAAGCCTGGTTGAGACATTTTGCAATCTCTTTTTTCCTTTGATTTTCCCTGTTCAGTGTTTTTTTTGCTATTCACAAGTATCTTGAAAACGATGATTATCATGGATGATAATGGTAAGAGCATGAGATGAAGTAAAGGTCTAAAGGTAATGTCCAGTAGAGACTGAACCATAAATCTCAATTTTTTGACAAAAAAGTTTACTTTTTTTTGTTATCCAGGTCAATATCATCATTATCAGAATGGTTTTCACACCATTGGAACAAATCAAGTAAGATAAAGATGAAGATATAAAGCATTGGTCAGGACAAGAGGAAAATGGGCATGAAAGTTGCACTGAATTTTAAGAGTGAAAAGAGGTAAGTGAAGGAAATAGCAAGGAAAAATGTTGAACAAATCGCTTCACTAGAATTGATTGAAAGACCTTATTTTTCAACATTTTTTTTTCTTCTTCTTCTTTACTTTTGCTGCTTTTGTTTTTCAACTAAATACAGATTCATTGGAGTTCATCTGATATAAAGCAATATCCAAAATTGGGAAAAAACTTTTTTGCTGGTCAACAAAGTGAAACAATGAAAGGGAAAAGATGAAGATGCAAGAGGAAAGGACAAACATGAAGATGAAAAACTCTTCATTTTCTCAAGACGTTTTTTGACTCTTTTTTGTTCATACTTTTGCCTTCTTCATTTTTTAAAGATGAAGTGGAAGAGAAAAGATGATAAAGATGAGAAGTTGTACATTATCTTGTTTAGAGTTTTATAAAACCTTTTTCTCTTCATCTTATTCATCTTCTTTTCCTTGTTTAAAAAACGTTTTCTTCTTTCAGTGGAAGATGAAAAAAACTCATTTCTTATTCAGTTTTTCACTTGATTCAATTCAATTTTGCCCTGTTTCCACTTTGCAATCATCTTTATCTTCATCTTCAGGTTGTTGTCATTGAAGGAAAACTTGATAATAAATATATTATGTGTACATCGAGGATCATGATGATGAATATGTTTTAACAAGTGAAAACAAAATTTTCATCAATTCCATAATCATGGTCCTTTCATCTTCAAGAAGATATGAAAAATATTTGCCTCCATGAAGATAAAGCAATTTAGTTGAAGTAAAATGTAAAGATGGACAAAATGGTTTACTTACTTGCATCAACGGTAATGTTATGCCGACTAAGTGTGTTTGAGCCTAATTTACACTCGTATCGACCCGATTCACGATCGGTGACTCCAAGGATAACAAGTCCATTATCATTGGTAACAATAAATTTATCTCGACGAGGGAAAACCTCGAATGGTGTTGACCTTTCATTCCTCGAATGAAACCATTTAATGGGTCCGGATTCACTGATTAACGGTTCAATGTCCTGATATCGACCAGTACAGGTGAGATGGACACTTTGACCCCAGAACACTTTTTGATCTTTAAAACCAACAGAAGCATCACAAACAGATGGAGTCGAGTTGGTTACATCTTGCATAAAACTGTACATCATTACCAATATTAGTCCATTATCATGATTGTTTCAGGTTTTTTTTATATCATTTGGTGCAAGAAGAGAAGAAGAAGAAATTTTTCATTCCATTTTTTTCCCATTAAAAGATGATGATGATAAGGATGATAATGGTGATGGAGATGATGTTCCAAGATAGTGAAGTAGCAGGAGACAGTAAAAGATGGTATCAACATAACATGATCAAGATGAAAGGTAAAACATGGTAAAGAGGTTAAAAGAAGAGAAACGGATGTTAATTAGAAAAAGTTAATTGTAATTGTAATTGAAAAAAACACCCAAAGAGGTGTAATAACCTGCAATGAGTGAATTAAATTAAAACTTGGAGTTACATGATTATTCCACTCTCTTTCACCGACTCTTTACACCCTGGAAACAGATAATTTTCAAGAGGAATTTTTCATTCTCTTTTTTTGTGTATTTTTGCAGCAAATTTTTGTTTCCCTTTTTGATTGTTCCTTTCGCTCTGTTTACCATGGAAAATGTTTCATGTTCATTTGCATTGAATGAAACAACAGACTCTCTCTCTCTGGGTGTTAATTTGATGAAGATTGAGATTGAGCAAGTTTGATGATGAACATGATTCTACAAGATTAATAGTAGTGATGATGCAAATAATGATAATAGTAATAAGAAAGAATAATAATGATGATGATAATGATGATAATTTTGATGATGATGAGGCGATGGCAATAATAGCATTAAATGTTAAATGAAAAGACGAACCGAAAATGGTTCCATGAATGTTCCTCTTTCAACTCCTCCTTTCCTCCCTTCGATTCTCATGATTCTCATCGTCATCATGTAATACTCACATCCAAATATCATTTATAAATTGATATGGAAATGCAATATTTTAAGGCGAGTAAAAACTCATTTATTAAACTGCAAGACCAATGGACACAATCATCCATCACTTGAGACATAATAACCAACAGTCGACATCATCACAACATTCAACTCTCCTCCTTTACTGACCCAATCTTTCATCATATTTTTCATCGCCATCTTCCTCTTCATCCTCCCCATCATCCTGTAAGAGTATAACATTAGCTTGGTTTCATATTAAAGAGTAAAAATTGTTGAACAGTTGAAAGAGTTGCATTCATTTCCGACTTTCATGTCCGTTTGGTTATTAGTACAATTGTAATATTAAACAGAGGATAAATGATGAGAAAAGATTGTTGATGATAAAGGCAGAGTTGATCAAAAACGGAAGATGAAGCAAAAGAGCAACTTTTAACTAAACCTTGAAAGTAACTCAAACATTTAGTTAATATTAAGAGAAAAAAATATTCTGATCAATGTTAAGAGTCTGGATGAAGGGAGGTGGAAAAGAGCGAGAAAAGTGTGAAATTTCAACATGAAAATGTTGTTCATTGTAAGCCAAGTGCGAAATGAAAAAAATGAGGAAAAAATGTTTGAAAGCAATCATGTAAAACTATTTTCGTATGGAAATGTGTGACTGATTTGCTTCTCCATTTCTTGTGGATAAGCTTTTCCAATGTTATATGACATACCAAGTGTTGACAGGTTTTTGAATGATTTGTCGACTCTTTCTTCATTCCCTACTCGACAAATGAAAATATGAAATATGAAAAAAAAGTAAAGTTTCCTAAAGTAATCAATATTTTTTGGTGAACAAGAAGAAAAAAAGTTGAACCTTAATATACAAAGTAATACAAAGTGTTTGATGGTAATAATGAAATGTGGGACAAACTTTGGGTTCACTTTGCAAAGTAGAAAATGTTTAAACGGAAATGCGTTTCAATTTTGTCATTTCTTGGGCAAACCAATTCTGATTTGGAAATGATAAAAAACAGAAGATTATGCCAATGAGAATGATTATGATGAAGGATGATCATGTTGATGGTGAGGCGGACTTTAAATGGACTCAGAGTTTTGTGTCAAAGTGTTTACCAGAAAAAGAAAGTCAACTTTTTTTCATGGTTACTGTTATTGTTGTAAAAAGCCATTTAAATCAACTGTTAGAGTGAACATGAAATTTGCATATCTACAGGGTAATGTTGAAAGAGCATTTGCTTGTGGAGTGTATTTTGGTGGAGATGATAATGAAGCTAACAGGAAAGATGATGATGAACCTTTTATTCATCTGTTCATCAAAACTCATCCTCTGATGGAGAAGAAGAAAGTTGATCAAAGTCACTGATAACTTGTTCCGCCAAGTGTCCTAAGAGTGTTTAGATTTAAACTACACCTTAAACCATAGTTACAAAGTACATGAGAATCATAAATAAAGGGAGGAAACTCATCTTCATCTTCATCATCATTATTCTCATTTGTATTGAGATGAGTCTTGATATATGCAAAGCAATTTGATTTATTCTTTCTTCTCTTCTTCTTCTTTCACTTTTTATCTTATTTCGATTGAAAATGATGATGAGGAGGAGGACGAAGTTGCTTATTGTCAAGTGTAAAGTGAATTTTACCTTAAAATGCAATTCAATTGAAAACTTTTGCCTCAGATCTCATCATCATTTCAATACGTCAATAATATCGTCCTGCATCATCATCATTATCATCATCATTTCTCCTTTTCTGCTCTTCTTCTTCTTCTTTTTTTCATGTTAATAAATTTTCCTCTTTACAATAGCATTTCAATAGCTATTCAATTTTAACAAGGACAAACAGGTTAAGCAATTTAATTTGAGTGGTTAGCAATTTAAAATTGACAGTACAATTTAAACATTATATATTGGTAAAGGCCAACAATCAAGTGAAACAAGATTCAATGAGTTGTTTATTGCTGGATCAATGTTGATGTTTAAAAAGGTAATGAAAATGGATTGGGAAAAGGGAACCAAATTGATTATTAATTTGTATAATCAAAACATTTCTCAACCAATTAATTAATCCAACTGACAACTTATTTATCTTTAACATCTCAAGTATTTTAAATGTTTAACTTATCATCATCATCACATAATTTAAAGTGAATTGATTAAGTCAAGGCAGCAAAGGTAAAAATGGGTTTACATTAATTTACAGTTGTGCCAATGAATGGTAATTAAAAACAATTGTAATTGAACCTTGAGGCTAAAGTTAATGAATGAAGATGGCGATCATGAGTAAAGATGGAAATGCAAAGGCATTTTCTGTTGAGCTAATTTTCCATTTCAACTTGTTTATTGTTGGTAATCAAGATGCTCATGGTGTGAGATTGCAATTGCAAAATTGCCATTTAATTTTTGATACTTTTGTTGACAAGTTGCACCGGGTTCAGTCATTGAATAGACACTCTTTTTCCGTTCACTTTATCCACAAGGAATTACAACCAATCAAGAGGATTGTCAGATTTAAAAGGTGATGAGAAATTCATTCTCATCTTTCGCCATCTTCATCTTTCTTCCGCAATTCACATTTAATTAACAAGAGATTTACTTGCTATTTTCAATCTTTAATTAACGCTAGTTGAGAGCAGTTTTTCAAGTTTCAAAGATGAAGAGGCAAGAAGAAGAGCAACACAAAAAAGAGATTGTCATTGATGTTATAAATGATGTTTTCCCTTTGAGTTAAGCTTGTATGACTTGACGTTATCAAGGAATGGTAAAAAAGTTGAGATTGTCTCTGACAATGAGGATGATCGGGATGATGTTGAGCTTCTCTTCATCTTTTTTCCTCTTTTTTTCACTCAAAATCGTGATTCTTCATCATCATTAATACTACTTTGGATTCTCTTTTTTTTTCATAAATCAGATGATATTCACTCAGCTATTATCACACACAGCAGCAGTAACATCAACCAAGCAACAAATGCATCAAACAACTTTAATCATGTTCATCATCAACAATAATAAGTTAACTAATAAGAAGAGAAGAAAATGAGATTTCTTCTTCTTCTTCTTCATATCAGTTGAGTTATGGTTCAAAATTTTAATTGATGCCTTCCATTCCCTGTTTTCATATGAATTATACTTTATCATCTCACCATTATTCAATTGATTAATGTTTCTTCAGCTTTTCTCTGTTAACTTGATTTGTGTCTCTCAAAGTCTCATCTTTTGATCCACAAAAAGCATTAGTATTAATTTAATTCCCTTTTCCTATTTTAATTCATTTCACTTTAATCATTTAATCCCTTTATCATCATCTCTCCTTCAAAACATATCATCTGTTTAAACTGGTATCCATTGCAGTTGACTGTCAACTGTTTAGGCCTTTGTTACCTGGACAATTGCATTTGAGTAAATAGTATTTTTATTTTGTGTCAATTTGATTGTCTGTGTGTTACCTATTCATGGGTAAAAACTCAAGCTATCAATTAACTGGTGAAAGGATGATGACAAGAATAAAGGAAAGATGATCAAAGTGTGTAACAATTAACCCATTTATACTCTGTTTTTGGTCAACCTAATTCTCCGCCCCAAATTTATCTCCAAATACAATTAAGGAGTAAAAGTAAAACCAATAGACAATTGATTTTCAGGGATAAATTGCAAGAGTTGAGGATGATAATGATGGAAGGATGATGGAAGGATGAAGGCAGATGATGAAGGGAGGGTTTAAAACGATAAACTCTTGCAAGCGTAACACAAATAATATAAATGGACTAACCATTAACACTATTTCAATACTCATGATTAGCCCTGTGGAGTTGGTTGATTGGTGAAGCTTATTCGCATTGATAGATAGAGAGAGAGAGGAGAAACTTTGAAATGAGAGAAATGATTATTTTTATTTTGCTTCATGTGTTATTGTTTTGTGTGTTCATGTTATTGATCAACGGTCTAATTGCGTTATTTTTATCCTCTATTGTAACAATCATATTAAAGGGTTGAATGGTTTGACCAACAGTTCAAGACTTTTAAGGTTAAATCGCAGCCACAAGTAATGGGCTAAATTAATTTCAACACACACAACCCAAAGGTGGAAACTATTTAATTGAAACGAGCTACATTTCAACCCAATTTTAAGGTTTGACAATTAACCCCTTGACTTGCATGATTTAACAGTTTAATCGCATTAATACAGATGTATATAATTGGAAATGTTAAGAGGGAAAAATGCTAATCCTAATCCTCTTCAATAGCAACTCAATAAATTGATGCACAACTAAATCAAGATTGGCTCAGCAAATTGATTTCATCCTAACATTTTCAACCTTTCAAAGCACATAGAGTTGACATAAAGGGTCAACTCATAAATGAATAAATTCTGAAATGGTAAATTCGATAGGAATTGTTGAAACCATCGACTTATTAGGTAAAAACTAAATTGATTTGCTTCCAAAGTTCATTTTGTTTGATATGAAGTAGAGTCAAGTTTGACTAAAAATTTACATCGATTGGCTCAGTTTACTTGCATCATTTTTGTGACAAAAAAGTTGCTAAAAATATCGCTTTCTTCAACGATTAAGGTTCATTTGATCTGAATAAAGTGACATTGAATGATAAACCCTAACATTGCCTCCAAAGGTGATTATATTAATGACTAAAGTTGACCTTTAGCCAATTAAACATTTCATCAAACTGTATATTAACCGGTCATTTGGGTTACTCTAACTTTAATCAACAAATGCAACTGAAAACTAATGTAAAGCCAAAGTTGCTCAGCA
Organism: Tetranychus urticae; assembly: GCF_039701765.1. NCBI lineage: Eukaryota > Metazoa > Arthropoda > Arachnida > Trombidiformes > Tetranychidae > Tetranychus > Tetranychus urticae. The sequence goes on along the minus strand of NC_142958.1, from coordinate 11,897,367 downwards.
AACATAATTAAAATGAAAATATTTCCGTTTGAATAATAATTGCTTTTTTGCAGTTCAATCATTGTGATAACGGAAAGATAATTGTTTGTTACTATTTTAATCACTGACTTGTTTGAGGTTGTACCCATATTGACACACTTTTTTGTTTAATTGAATTCAATTTACATGGAAAGTTTGTAACGCCATTGTTACTGTTTCCCTAATGAGTTACACTGAAACTAAACACAATAGATCTAAACTTACTACAAAGTTAATCCAATAATGTTAATGTAAATGTGAAAAAGTATTACAAGAGGAAGACGAAAAAAACAAAGTTGATTGCTGTTAATGAAGCAAATTTGGGCGATGATGAGAAGTTATTAAGAAAAGTGAAAACGATTGAAGACCATGATGATAAAACGATGATAATTTTGCAATGACTAGAGACAAATGATGTTACTCAAAACTAATAACCAACTCATTTAGTGAAATCATTTTTTTCTTCCTCTTTTTCCCTGAATTCACAGAGAAACATGTTTGTCTTGCAGCAATCAACCTTTATCTAGTGTTGAATGAATATAAAGATAAATAGAAATGAAAAAATACATAAATGATATCAACATAAATGCGCAATTTTCTGCCATTTCTCACTCATCATCAACCATCATCAACAGTAATTTGCATGCAGAATTGAATTTAGATGGCAAGAGATACATTAAACATTACATTTTTTGTCTTTGTTAGTTTTAGGTGAACCGAAGACACTTTTTTTCTTGCTTCTCGCCTCATCATCTTTCCTTTCATCCTCATCTAATTTACTTGGATTATATTAACTTTAGTTTTCTCTCCTTTAATTCAGTTTCATTTGCCTTCTCATTTTATCCTTCATGTTTACACTTTCTTTATACTGGAAACATGATGATGATGAGCTGATGATGTTAAGCTATGCACGTTGATAAAGAAACCTTAATTAGCTGCTAACTATGAAACTTTTTTTTCTCCTCTTTACCGTCTCTTGGATAATGCGACTTTGTTGATGAAAATAAGCATCAGGATGAGGGTTGAGACTTGGACTTGACAAGGGACAAAAGAGTATTGAGTGCGTTGGGCGACCATCTAATTATGCTTTTATGCAAACCCATCACTACACTCATCACCTCATCTTTATCCTCTCATCGTCCTCATCATCTGGTAAATTAATGTTACTATTGAGGAGACAGAACATCCGTCATCTTTGTTTTTATTTTGCTAACGAATTTTTCTCCTCTTTGCATTTCTTCTTCTTCCTCTTTTAACCCCATTCCATGTCTTGAGTTTCACCCTAAACTTTAAACTCGACATCTCATCATCTTTCTATTTTCTCTCGCAAATGTCTTGCTCACCCTTGGATCAACATCTATTCCCTCATCTCCAGTTAATCCTACTACAAGAGATGAAGTAAAAATAAGGTTTTTCATTGTAATCCTAATTTTCAGGCTCAAGGTTGATCCTATTTCCTCTTCAATTCATCTTTTCACCAATTGATATCCTTTTCACTTGCTTTTTTTACTCATCCATGGAAAGCAATGTGAAAATTAAAGATGAACAAATGAATGAAAGAGAGATGTGAATACATCATTTAGCGAGAAGAAAAGAGTGACAAAAGAGGAAAGTTGGATGATGAGAGAAGCAAGAAAAGAGATGAAAATTTGGCGAGATTAAGCACGATGATAGGAATGATGAAAATGAGTATAAACATTTAGTCGGATAAAAACAAAAAGAAATGTTTTGTCTGTTAACTTGATGAGAGTTGCATTAAAGTGAACGTGAAAATGATTTGTTTACAAAAATCTCAATCTTCAAGTTGAATCCCATTGTAATAGAGAGCAATATTTTTGTTGAAATGTCAATTGGAATATAAATTTACTCTGTTTCCAAGTGATTCCCATTAACAATCATGTTAAGTATCATGGTAACTCCAAGTAATTTATGGTTCAAAAGTAAATGTTAACTTACCCAATCACATAAGGTTTACATTCATTGTGATCTTTATCCCAACCACAATAAGGATCTCTTATACAACCAAGACAATTGTCATGGCGCTGTTTACACATTGAAAGGTGAAATTGTTTAATATTAAAGTCGGATGAAACGTATAATGACTTGTATTTGGGAAATATTTCCATGGCTCTCACTGGATGTGGGCTGGTTGCTTCAAAAACATCAACCAAATTTGAATGGACTTCACCCATTCGATCAGTCCATTGGACCAGTTTGTAAACTTCACCAGTTGAGGTTCCAGCATAATAGATTAAATACTGGATTCCATCAACTTGAAGTTTATCCACAACGATACGGGTGAAAACCGTGTCTCTCTTGTAGAAGACGGGTTTACCATTATCATGGGTAACTGTTGAATCCATCAACGGATGACCGCGAATGAAATTGAGCACAGAATCAGGCAACGATTGGGTATCATCAACACAAACCCCTGGCCTGGGTTCGGGTACCTTGGAGGATAAAACGGGTAACCAGGCAGACATGGAATTTGATTGTTCCTTAAATTTACCATTGAAAACTTCTTGAATAGAGTCTAGTGTAAATGTACAAATGGCTGAGCCAATTAAACCATTTAAAGAGGTTGAAAAAACGGCATAAAATTTACTATTATCATCTGGATGCTTGTAAATATGTTCTGAATATCATTTCATGAAAAAGTCAACAATCCATTTAGAAATTTTCATTTTCGAAAATCATTTTGTAGTTTTGGTTTGTGTTTGTTTCCAAAGTAAAGGCAGCAACAAAAAATAATGTATCGGTTGGTTGAGTGGTCGATGAGAAGTGAAAATATCAAGGTGATGATGCGGTAACAAGATTGGTAACAAGAGGATCCATGTGAAGTGGGTATCAGCAAGAAAACAGGAGTTTACAGTTTACCATCATCCATTGGGACGTCAAGTAAATCCCGTTATAAATGTGAACAAAAAGGAATGAAAATGGGTGGAAGAAGAAAAAAATGATGAGAAACACAGGAATCATCAAGAATGTTCAATAAGATGAACAAGAGAAAAAAGGTGAAAAAGAATTGTGCGTGAAAAGTAACAAAAAATAGGGATGAAAAAGGTGATGAAGGCAAAGAGTTTAGTAAAGTTTATAAAAAAAAGTAAAGAAAAGATTCTTAATGTGAGATTTTTAGATGTGCTTAATGATGTATAGAGGAAGGACTGGAAAAGGCATTGTTATTAATGAAAGTTTCGCGAAATGGGAAACAAATAAAGAATGAGAAAAGAGTTGATATAAAATGTAATTAATACTTACGAATTTCATTGAAATAAAACGGAAACTCTCCTGGGATCGAACAGTTTAATCGAGCCTTCATGAAAGTGGCCCAATTTTTGTTTAAAATGCTTCGACCGCCATTGTCTTTCTGTAAATGTAAAGTAATGGTTGCAACAACAAAATTAATCAACAATTTTAGGCATTTTGTTCAAGTGCAATTTCAATTTTAATTTGCCACAAATTTACTGTACACTTCAAGTTGCAACGTTTAATATACTTTTAGCTTTTACCTTTTCTGTCATTCAATAGTTTACAATATTGATTGGTTGAATTACTTTTGCAATTACATTACCAACTCCACCCGATTTAAGGGGAAATAAAGTTTTCATTCAATATTTACATTTATATTTAGAGAAATGTATTTCACTTTCTCGGTGTTTCCAGTTTCAAGTGAAAATTTAATTGTGTTAGTGAGTGATGCAGATGATGAGGAGGAAAAGAAATGAATTGTAATATAATAATTGACAGGGAAGTGGAAGCAAAACATTGTAACATTGTGCAAACATTTGGCTTGATAACAATAATCAATATAATCAATGTAATAGCCTGAAGATGGCATAAAGTGAAAAAAACTAGCACAGAGGATGTATCAAGTTTGGTTCCCAGTGATGAAGTTATTTTGCAAGTTAATTAAATTAACGAGTTGAAAAGTTGAAGGATGAAAGGAAGAGCAAGGGAACAAGAAATGTAGACGAAAAGCGAAGCAGCAGAAGTGAGTGAAAAAAATGTGAGTAAACGGTGAGAAGAGTATGAAGAGAAAAAATGAAAATGATTAAATGAAATGAAAAAGATGATTATGATGAAAATGGTGAAGAAGAAGAAGAAGAAAAAAAGGAAGAAAATGGTTGTGTTTAATGTTGATAGGAAACAAACAAGAGGTAAGGTTGCGATGATGAACAACAACAATATCATCATTATCACCAACAATAACAGTCAACAGGACCAAGTAGTTGGTAAAGTAAGGAGAGGCTAAAGGAATGATTGTTGAGCCCGGAGAGCAAATCCTTTCATCCTTTATCGTTCATCCGAAACACAGTCTTGAGGCTATAATTGAAGATGATGATTGAGTGTAATTCCTCAAGATACAGATGATGTCTTTTTCATCATCACCATCATCATCTTTTACCTTCTCTTCTCTCACGTTTTTACATCTATTGCTCATTGTGAATGACTTATTTCTCTATCGCTCATCATCAAGACACAACACAAATGCACATCTTCATTTTCACCATTTTTCTTGTTCATCTTTTTTCTTCCATGTTCACCATTGCCAACCATTTTCATCTTTTCCCTTCTCCATCAGGTACCAAAGATTCCAATAGCCTAATATTAACTTGATGGATGAGGCTTTACCTTTAACTATGACCTGTATCAATATTAATTAACCAAAAATGTATCCATGACCAGTCACGTGATTAATGAAAAGGTGAACATAAATGATGTAAAAGCATCACAGATGGAAACCAGTTTTATGTATATAAATATATAATATTTCCTGGTCAACATTCCCTAAACATTGGTAATACATATTTTATACTCAAGTTCCTCTGGTCATTTCCTATTGCTGTTAGAAAAGGTACAAAGGTAACATAGATACATGGTAAATGACAGGAATGACACATCAATTAGATGTGAAGGAATAATGTTAATGATGGAATGGATTGTGGTGCAAAAATTGTTATTGATCAACATGAATTAATGATGACCAATAATAATAGTAATGATACAATTTGAAAATTGAAACATGAAACAAGAAAATAGTAAAGTGATGAAAATGAGGAAAAGAGAAACCATTAAGATCTATTTAGTTGAAATGCTGACGATCAACTGAAACAAGTGCTCAAAAGTATTGCTACTGTTGAACCTCATTTTGGTCCATCATGACTGTCTGTAGGTTGATGGGTGATGATGACAAATGATTACAGGTCAAGGGAGGGAAGAGGAAAAGTGGTGCAAAAAAAGAGACTGACCAATGGGAAACTCAAATGATTGTAAATGATGAAAACTTGTTATCTCTCTAAGGCCACTCAATTGATTGCGTGACTCTGAAAGTTGACCGGAACTTGGAAAATGTACAAAACGTTTATTTCCGTTCTCATCCAAAATACAATATTGTGTTAACTTTTTTCTTCTTCTTTTGCCTCTTCTTTTTTTTCTTCCTCATCATCTTTCAAGTTTTACTTTGCTCCAATAGTAAGCTTTAAATGTACATTTTTTTCTGGTTGCATTGCGAACAAGTACGAAGGAGAAAAAAAATTAATGACAATAACAGATTAATGGACTTTCAACGATTCTATAGCCAACATTAATGATGAATGAAAATAATGATGAAAAATGTATAATTTTTTCACTTTATCTTTAATGGTTTGAGATAAAGTTTGATATTGCATTAGTTTATCAGAGAATGGGAATAAAAAATGAATGGAAAATGATGTTGCCAAAAACACAAAACAAATTCATGTTAACAAATTATCATGAGTTTTCATGTGATGGAATCAAATGTCAAGGTTGATTAAGGTGAACATCAAGCAATTCAGTTTTAAAAAACTGTTTCCATTCATCATAATAACACAACAAAATTGCAATATTTTGCTGGTAAAACCATCAAAAGCTGATGTAAATTCAACAAATAAACTCGAAAATTGACTCGACTCAGTTCAAAGTTCATTACTTGGCTGCTTTGCATGGTTTTGACAAAAAAAAATGATAAACAGCTGCATTGATAACAGGAAAGTTACACTGAAATGTGAGATTAATTTAGTTCTATATAAAGTTTCCTCTACAATTGAGTCAACGCTTGTCCTAAGGAATCAAATCAAAGGTCAATCGAGTGACTTAGTTGAAAGTTCAATGTTTATCATTAGATTATTTTGCCATGGTTGGCTTGCTTTGCAAATTAACTTGGCAAAACTGAATTTGCTGTTCATTTGGAGGACAAAAAGTTGATTTGATTCTAATAAAGTTCATTTTGTTTGCTGTTGAGTCAAAGTTTATTTTTTTGTCAACTAAAAGTGAAGTTCAATTGGTTCACTTGAAATTCATCATCAGTTTATTTTGCATTATTATTGTGACAAGAAACTTGATGAAAATGTTACTTTGAAAACTAAATTTGATTTAGGAAATAAAGTTTCCTTTTTCACATCAAAAAAACTCAAAAATTGACATTTATAGCAATCCAGACTAATGGTCAATGAAATGGCACAGAAACTGATAGAGGCTTTTGACCAGCAAAGGTGGCAAGATTGATGAGTAAAACTTGTCATCTTGCAAAATTCAAAGCAGATATTTAGACACCAATAATCAACTAATTTTCAAATTGACTTCAATAAATTTACTCTTAACCAAATGTTGGCCAAACTGAGATGAATATTTGAGAGAGAAATGTTCATTTCTCAGCTTTCTTCACCAACCTCAAGCAATTCCAAAGTCCATCATCAAAGGCATAGTAAATCAAATGGCAAAATTGCAATTTTCATTTTCATTGATATTAAGCGCACTTTAATAAACTCTTTGAATCAATTTGCTTTGTCAACAAAACATTAAAAGTGTTCATTGTTGATGAAAGGTAATTAGCTCAATTTTCACAGTGAAAAACGACAATTAAATAACCATAACGATCAGCTCTTTGGAAAGACAAAAATGGATGAGAGTTGAGAAACTCAGATAAACCAGTTTTCCTGTAACCTTAACCAGGCAAAGAAACTGTATCAAGAGTTAACATAAATAGATGAACAACCGGTTACTTTGGTTACCCTTGTAACCAGCAACCAACCGACCCTCTAATTGAGTGATTCAGCTCACTGTTTTTAACCAACATTCAACCTTTATCATTATTATCATTAGTATATTATAATGTAGCAAAAATAATGATAATGATGAACCAAAGCAGCAGCAACAAAAACCGTAGAGACAGGCTTAAAGCAAGATACAAAATTAAATGGCTTGTTTCTAGTTTATATCACAGGTAAAAACCTGGTTTTTGTTAATACTTTTGACTTATCAAAATGGCGTCCATTACCTTGTTATTAACATTATTTAATTGAAAGGGAAGAAATTTTTTTATGCAAATGTTGGTATATTGTTGATGGTCGGCTTAATGATGCAAACAGTTTCAAGTGATTCAGGTTTTGGGTTTTGTGTGTTCACAGACAATCAAAAGTGTTTCAAGTTGATTGAAAAATGTTGAATTTCAAGGAAAAGAGGTTTACACAGATAATTATGATCAAATTTACAAATGGAAAGAATGATATTCAAAGGGAAATAGACTGATTAAGTTCAACGAGAAAGGTGATGAAAAATTGATGCAAAAAAGCCGTTAACCTTTCACACTAATCAAGATGATAATGATTGCTTTGTGTTGAACATGAAAATGAAGAAACAATTGCAATTTGAATAAATGTTGCATTGAATAACAACTCAATTTGCATTGAAAATGAAAGAAGCTCGAGAAACAAAAAACTGGTAAAAATTGTTAAACATTTTGTTTTTCTCAACACAGATATTGAACGATATTATTTATGCCTTTGATTTATGTTAAATCTTTCTGGTGTTTCCTGAGAATCAACAAAAACAATGGAAAAACTATGATAACCAGTTTATCAGGGAAGGTAAAAGTTGAATCAATAAACATTGCTGATGTACACTTGAGATTGAACAGACTCACATCAAATTGAGACTTAAAAACAATTGCTGTGAACATGATCCATTGACTATACATTGATATGCATTGATCTAAACATGATATGGATAAAGTTATGAAACAAGTTGAAATGGCAAGAAACAAAAAATGAGATTGCAAACGATGTATCCAGCAGCGACAGATCTGAGGAAATAAGGCAAGTTAACCAGTAAAAAGTATCATTGTGAATAGCTCTACAGGGTATTTCAAGATTATTGATTCAAAATGAGCAAAGAGTAGCAAGAAGAGTGGAAACAAGGATAAAGTTGAAAAGAAATCAAAATTTCTTTTGCTTGCTCATCATATTTTTTTGATGGTTTCACCAACATATTTTGTTGCATCTTTTATCAAATTTTTACTTCTTTGACCAGAAAAGGACCAAAATAAACAAAATTGATCAAAGTTTTCATCAAAACTTCAAAAGTTGATGATAAATTGATCACTAAATGAATACACCAAATGCAATTGCAAACCGTTTTGTAATGTTTCTCAAGAAACTCATGATACGAAATCGTTTGAATCTCGACAAATTCAACCTTCAATATGTTCGTTAATCATGGAATACATTTAATTTCGAGAAACTCAACATTATCTTCCAAAGTTACATTCAGTTGCAGAATCTATTCAATTGCAAAGTTCATTGAAAGATGGATAAAGTTGAGCTTGATTGAAGTAAATTTTGACCTTTTCTAGTTTCACAGTCAAACAGTTTAACTGAATCTATTTCCCCAAATTAGATGTAAATTGAATGTTGAGCAAAAACACAGTTGAATCATTTAAATAGTTTTCAATTGTTCTTTTATTGAAATCCATTTTTTGATTATCTTTTTTGCCTTTGCAATAAAACTAATGTTTGATAATGGTACAATAATGTTGGCTATATCAGTCATCATTTTGTTAAACTTGAATCTTTTCCTTTTTCAATTTCTTTTCTTCTCATCATCTTCATCTTATTTTATTGTCTCACTCTCGGCATTATCATTATTTTTCCTTTCAATAAATCACAACAAGCATGTTAAGTTATGAAGAAAAAAAAAGATGATGCTTATGATGATAATGATGAGGCAGATGATAATGTTCAGAATATGAATCAAAAGAAGATGAAAATGAAAAGAAAAGGGCGAAAAAATCTCTGTATAAATCAGTTGCTTATCTACTATGCAAGCTTTGTACGCGTTCAAAATTCCTTCAAATCATTTTCACCTCATTAAATGTTCCTCTTTTCATCCTTCTCACATCTTGCCTCTTCCTTCATCTTTCCACCCAAATCATCAAAACTCTAACCAGAATAAATATCGTCTCAGAGTCTATGTGCGATTATCGTCTTTTTTTATCATCTTTAATGTCTAAAAGCACCACTTTCATCACTCTCAACACGCTTTCATTTGTTAACAAATCAACAAATAAAAGGCTGAAAAATATGTTGCACATTTTCACAGTTTAGTCAACCATCAGTCCGAATAAGCTGAACATTTTTTCAGGCTCATTTTTTTCTCTCCACGCAAACTCATCATTTCACAAGCTTCATCAACATTCACATCCTCCTGCTCATCATTATCATCATATTCTTTGTGTCACAAAATTCCTAGTCACAGTCATTTGAATAGCTGAAAAGTGTTACTTGACCCAACAACCTAGAGCCGGAAATAATCACATGAGTTAAACACAACAAGAGGACAACACAGAGATGAAAAAATAACACAAGAAAAGTTTCTTTTCTCAAATTTAATCTTTCCTACTTTTACCTCCTCTTTCCCATCATCATCATCTTTCCTTACATTTTGCTCCTTTTCACATTCATTTACACAGTATCAACACCATTGATACTGAATGATGATAAACACATGATTTAGGAGACATAAAAGTCTGATATTAGTGAGTTACTAGAATGGGAATGTTGCACAAAATTGTACAATAATGTAACTTGTCAAATGTATCTAAGATGTTGCTTCTTATTTTCAGGGAAAAGACGAAGAGCAAGAAGAAGATGATGATGATGGTTGTTAGGAAAGTAAAAGAAGGTGGTTAAAGATGCTGTTGCAAAGGGAATTGATGATGATTATGAAGGGAAAAGGGTGGTGATTTGATGCCATGATAACTGCGTTTATATGAAAAGAAAACAAAATCTTTGCCCATTTCAATTCATAAAAGATGATATTATAACCAAGAAAAAGTAGAAATGAAAGAAACAAGAAGACATTTTTACTTCTTTTTTCTTCTGCTCTTCTTCTTTTCTCTTCTTCTTTGGATCAAGTTGATGATTATATTGAGGACTATCGAACATTCACTTAATAATGTCCAATAAGGTCCATTGAGTTTTTATTTTCATTCACTATCCAAAAAGAAAAGCAAGAAAACTGGAAAAAAGAATCTCAATCTGAAAGTTTTTACGCTTGATTCCTTATTCAACAACGACATCTTGCTATCTTTCTTGCTCATCATCATCATCTTTTCACTGCTATTCTTGGCCCTTTAAATGTGTAACCAAATCAAATTATGTTACCTTGAGATGGAAAGAAAAAGGTAGAAAATGTTTTAACCATTTAAGATGTTCAACAGAGTCAGGCTGGTGAAAAATTGAATGTTGAAGGAGGTTTGTTTGGCTCTTTGTTTGAGTGAGAAGATGAAAAGGACATGAAAAGAGAGAGAGAGAAAGAAAGACTTCCAGCAGAGAGAGGAATGAAGAAGATAGAAATCAGAGTGAAGATGAAAATGAAGAGAAAAGAGCAAGAATAACAAGTATTGTAAGATGAAATTCATGAAACCTCACGATGAACCAAGATGACCAGAGATAAATGAGAAGCCTTTTTAGTGGCTGTTGGGCTGAAGAGTAAAAAAAAGAGTAAAAATGTAAACTCACTTCAATCAATCTTGACTGATGCAAGGTATAAAGATGAAGAAACAAGATGAAATAAGATGAGAAAAGGTAAGAAGATGAGAGCAACAAAATAAGAGGTAACCATTTTTTCTTTCAACTTTTGGCCACCATCATCAACCAAAAAAGAACACCAAAAAAAGATGAAATTTTGTTGCAAAAAAAAGAGATATTATTCGTAAAATGTATTATATGATGAAAAAAAAGTATCATCATCATCTTGTGAAAAGAGCTGTTATTTCTTGTGTAAGATAATAGAAACAGGGAAACATCAAATACCAATATTATTTTTGGAGCAACATCAAGGCAAGTGGTTAAAGGTATGAGAAAAGCAATTGGAAAGAGTAAAGATGAAAGTGAGAAACTGAATCACCATCTTGCTCATTGTTGCCAGTGAGAATGGATTATAGGGAGAAAAGGCAAAGTCAACTTTTATCCATTTTCATTGATTCAATATCCTGTCAGTTTTACATGGGCAAGCTTCACTATAAATAATATATTATACAGTGAAAGGTTTTTTTTGCTTTGCTTCTTTCCTTGTGAACTCACAAAATTGAGTTTCACGTTTAAAAGGGTTTTTAGAGTTGAAGGGGAGAAAAGGAAGGTTGATTAAGTTTCAGATTCAGATTAATACATGATTGATACGAATGGTGAGAATAATCGAGTTTTCCATTTTACTCTTTGCTTTTTGTTTAACCCAAAATATTGTTTAACCTGACAATGACAAAATTATGGCAAGTTGGGTGAGAAAGGGTGAAATGTATTGTTTTCCCTTTACTTTGATTCAACATTAAAATTGCATTTACTGTGAAGTCTTTTTTTCTTGTTGCCATTTTTTGTTCATTTGTTTGTTTCTTTATTCAATGTTCATTAAGAATTGATGATTAGGTGGAAAGTTTTATATGGGAAGAGAGGAAAAGAGTTTCCAGAGAGCCAAATTGATGTTATCAGAATTGAAATATCAGATTGGAAAAGTTGATTTTGTCATTTGATGATGGAAACTAATTAACTTTGCAAATCAAGTGGTGCAAGTGCATTCAAATGTATTCATTAACCTTTACTTTGACAAGTGGCAAGACAATAACAATCAAAATTTCTCATTGTGCTCAGAATATCGTTTCAAATATTGAACAGGTTTCAGATAAAGTTGAAGAGTCAAACAGTTAATGTTTAACCCAATCATTAATCAGATTATTAGAGTCAATCATTTGGTTATTTAAATGAGATGAAAGGGGACAAAAGAAGGGTTTACATATTGAACTTTGAGGTAACAAACATTTAACATTTTTCAGGTGCAAGAGTAAAAATTAAAGGAAAAGTTATGTTGAATAAATAATGCATTTGAAAAGGCAAAATGAAGATGAGAATTGAAAGTGAAACTGTGTAATACAGCAAAAGCTTTTTAAAGGTTGAACAATCTGCAGGGAATAAACATGACGATGAGTCTGAAAAGGATGAAAAGGTTTGTAATCATCAGAGTGAAAGGGCTAAACAGTTGAAACACTATTTGGTAATCAGAATTGGGGAAAGAAAAAGAAACAAGAAAATGATGAACATGGAGAGAGAGAGAGAGGATGAAGATGAGAGAGGAATACGTTTTTTGTTGTCTTTCCTTTTTCTCTCTCAACAACAGACGCAAGTATTCACAACATAATCACTTGAGATGAACACACAAAGAGTATTCAGTGAATTGCGAATCTCACACAAATTGTGACAAAAATTTGATATTGAAACTCCTTTTTACCAATTCTCATCTTTTCTCCCACTTTTTTCCTCCTTCATCATCTTGTGTCTTATATCATGTATACACACACACTGATGATGACATTTTCATCTATAATTGCACTTACTAGAGCAAATATTTAAACTACTATTTGCATCTCTTGTCAACAAGAGATTATGGGAAAAAAAAGATTCTAACGTTTTTCTCTGTAGACAGAGGAAGAAGAAAAAATTATATCTCACTATGAAAAGTGTCACCTTCATTATCGGCATCATCATTATCCACATCATCCCCATCATCATCCTAAAAGTGCGCTTCAATAGACTCAACTGTTGTTAGGATAGAAGAGGAAATCCTGAGCAAGAAAACACAAAATCACTTTAACTTGAACCTGACTCTCTGGTAATCATAGCAATGGGTAATGATAACCCATAAGAGATGAGGAGAATCATCTTGTTTGTCAACTTTCATATTGAAATCACATATCAAAACTAACAAGCAACAAAAAAAGAGTAACAATATTAGTGGAAAACTTTGAAATGGCATGAAATGATAAAAGTAGAGTTGCACTGACAACTGATTGTTAAAATGTTAAACCTTTTTAAACAAAAGTCTATGACATAATATTAGATGTAAAAATGGTTTTGTGCATGTTGCAGCTTCAAGTGTACAGTAATGATTAAATGTTGAGCGAAATAAGGACTTACCTTGCAAACACGGGCAACTCGAGAGTAAATATTTTTACCACAATTGATGTACTCGACGGCGCTTTCCCGAAAAAAGAAGTACACATTATCACCAATATCAAAGGAACCAACAAAATTAGGCTCTGCAAGGGAGGAGAACAATAATAATGGCAATAGTAATAATGGTAATAGTAATAACCATGATAAGAAAATAAGTCTAGTTAATAACATTCTAACTCAATAAAAAAGGAACCAAACCCTTGCCCTTTCTTTTCTTTCTTTTTCTTCTTCTTCTTCCATTCTCACTGTTTCTCTTCATCTTTGCCATCTTCATCTTCCTTCTTCTTCTTCCTCCTTTACTCAATGGATCTAATTTTGTCAAGATTGCCATTAGAGTCTAACTCAACTCTCCTCTCACTTTATCGTTATTTTATTGTTAATAAGTTTACCACTAAAATAATCGACCTGATGGTTGTATGGACTTGCGTGAGTGAATTGGATAGATGATGCTAACTGTTGAAATGATTGTTCATTGGAAGAAGATAAGGAAGGATGATGAGGATGAGTTTGGTGAAGAGGAAAAATAAAGATACAAAGAGAAACAGATAATGAGGGATTGAACAAGTTAAAAGTAGACAAAGATGCAAAAGATTTCAACTATTGATTACATCAAATATTTAGACTATTGACCAGGCGTGGACCTTTGGTCAACTCAAAGATCATACATTTTTTCGTTCACTTTTATCATCTGCAATTTAATTGCTTTCTTTGGTTTTACTTTTTCCAAATGGTTCTCATTGGGACGAGAATAGATGCACAAACTCACCTAAACCAGCATTTCTCAAAAGTTCAAGATATTTTTGCTTCTCAATCAAATTTCAAGATTCTATTCAGAATATATCATTAATTATTGCATACATAATTACATGAAGATTTAAAGTAAAGATGAATCTCATGTGAATCATAAAAATCTTATTTCATTCATATTTACATGTTCATAAAATGCTGCTTATACAATGAAATTTGCTTGAGGCATTTCTTTTCAGCTACGAAACTAAGTTGTTTGAACGAATCTGAATTTGGTAAATCAAATAAGAATAATGTAAATCTATGATTTCATGATAAACATTGAGATCTTTAAATATAAATATGAAAGTTATAATTAAGAAGAGAAATTTAGAAAAATTGAATCGACTATGAGTTTCGATTTTTTGGTTTCGAATGAATTTTAATGGAAAAAATGTTCATCTTATAATCGTTGATTCATCCAAATTGAATAAAGTTATAAATGGATTGAAACTTTAAAAACTATTTTCTTCTTTGATTCAAGTTCTTGCTAACAATGTAATTGTTTGCTGTTTAATCACAATTTTATTTGAATCTCATCTTTTGCATACAATGATGTTAATCCAAAATTAAATCAACTTAAGATGATAATAAGATTTAACTAATTTCCAGATTCTATTTAATCATTTTTCAATTCTAATCTGCAAGTCAAACATGAGATTTTCATTGCGATTTAATCCGATTCATGAGCTAAGCATCTAAGCAATCAACATGTTTAATCAAATGTCATCAAGGGTAAAATTTGATTGAGTAAAGTTAATCAACATTCACAGGAATCTTTTGTTCAATTATAAAAAAAGAGAGCTCATTTTGATTGATTTCTTGTTATTTTGTCAGAATAAATTTACTTTTGGTGAAAATACGGTAAACTGAATGTTGAATGTTGATACTGATGTTGAGGAGTTCAGTGAAGCAATTATTGAGATGAATGTTAATAGGCTAATGGTAATAAACAAGATGAAATATTGAATACTTACTGTCAAGCCATTTAGAATCATACTTTATGGTTCGCTTAAAAGGATGAACTGACTGTCGAGTTGTTAAATTGAACAGTTCAGTGCGAAAAATGACTGAATCAGCTTTGGTAAAGTCGGCAACAGTGCCACTGTAAAGTCCAGGCAAATTACCTGGGTTACCATTTTCAACCCAAACTGCAGTAACATTATCTTCCGGATCAAAAGGACATTTAGCAATGCCACTTCCAATTCCAGGGAAAGTTTCTTGTGAATGTGAACGAGATAGATTTGAATTGATTACCCAGTCTTTGGGATAATGGGCATTGGTACCACAAACATATAAACGGTTTCCATCACCGATGGGTTGAATCACTCTGATGTGGTTTCGACAATCATAATGCTCTGATTTACCTTTTGATACACAATTGGAGACACTAGTTGGTTCTAAAGACACTGAATCAATTTCACAGTTGGTCCTGTTCACGTTGACCAAATCGAGTCGAAATATTTTATCCATTGCTCCAACATAAAGGACATCTCGACGAGGATCGAGATGAAAAGTTCTATAGTAAAGTTTACCACAGCTGAACTCACGAACGTGCTCTGAACAAGGTTAACAATTTTTGTTTTTGGTTCACATTGTTGTTGTTTTTTGGAGGCAAAAATTGTTTTTTGTTGATAAACATTTTTGTTTGTTTGTGATGTTAAGGGAGGTAAAAACATGGCACAAAAGATGGGAAGAGAAAAGAGAAGAGAAAAAATAAATTGAATGCATTTTTCAAGATGAAGTTTAAGTTGATGGTTTGAAATTGAACAGAGGTTAAAGGGAAAGGCAAAAGACCGGGATGGCCATTTTGTGTCTTTCATAATGGATTTTCAGTGAAAAGGCAACAATATTAACAAATCATCATTTGATAAAGAAAAACATTGACATTAGACAACATTGCTAATCATTTGATTTTTCATGTGAAAAGCTGGAAACTTGAATGAAGTGGAGAGAGGAAAAGATTATTGAAGATACTCTAAAGAGATAGAGAAAGATGAAAAGATAAAAAAGGATCGATAAAGAACAGAGAAAAAAGTACAATAAAATGTTGACCATGGAACTGATAAACTGCTATAAAAAAAGAGAGAAACCAGTGGAAAAACTGAAAAGGCTGAATTTTCAAGTGAACCTTAAGACACACTAAATTGTAACAAACCTCTATGATGACGGATCCCATGATGTTGTCTATATCCATTGGTAAAATAACAATTAATAACACATAACACTAGAAAATTAATCCACATGGTATGATAAAGATTCCTAAGATTATGGATCGGAACAAGTTGAACTTGAACATGACAAGAGATTTTGAAGGTGCACATACTTCATGTTTTCACTTGAATCATACTTTTAAACAACAAGTTGAAGAGTGAAGAGCAAGAAAAAGAGACGAAGAAGAATAAAGAATGAGAATCAAATTGAAAGAAACAGTGACAATGAAGATAATGAAGACAAAAGGCAAGTAAACAAGGTAAGTAAAAAGTATGTAAGAAATATGTGAAAGGTAAGGTAAGGTAAGAAGGAGAATAAGTTAAAGAAGGAAAATAATGAAACAGTGAACGCAAAGGAAAGGCAAGAGAGAAGAGAAAGACTGAGAAAGAAGGAAAAGATGAAAAAGACTGAGAAAGTAGCATTCACAGAGTAACAACAGAGATGTGAACACAACAGAAATCAAAATGGCAACTAACAAAATTTCCTAGCGCCAACTACAAACAAAGGTGGCGCTAGTTTCGAAAAGAGCGCCATCTAACGAGTAAAAGAGTAAAAGGTTCTATCAAAGGCAAAATGAAAGAGAAGATGAAATTGAAGATGATGAGGAAGATGAGGATGATGAAGGAGAGGAAAAATTTGAAGGATTATATTGGATGAAGAATGAGAAAAAAGTGAGAAAAAGATGATGATAAGGATGACGAGGATGAGGAGGATGAGGAGGATGAGGAAGATGAAGATGATTGGAGGAAAGAGGCTAAACCAGTTTTTGTGGGCTTAAGATCAAGGTAAGGGCAGTTTGAACGTTTTTGCATTCAATTGACTTTAGTTTATTTTGATCTTGTTTATCACAATTTGTTGTTAATGTTTTCAAATTATATTTGCTTTCATACGTTTTTTAACAGCATTTTGTTTACTGTCTTTAATGTTGATTCAAGTTGACCAAAAAGCATTACTAGAAACCAGATTAACTCTGTTGATTAACAGTATTAATTAATTTTATCCAACTAAACTTGTATGTCCATATTAATCAATATTAATTGATTAAACATTAATGAAATGGTTTAATTGAATTAAAAGTTGCACTTGACTTTTGGCTAACCCAATCTTGAAATGGATGAAAAATGTTCAACTAAAAGTAAAAAGCTGTTGTAATTGTCGTATTATTATTGCTTTCATTGAATATTTTAAAATTGTAATCATAATAATGTAATAATAATTGATATAAATGATGTTTACATTTAACTTTTTGCCATTTGATTGTTGCATTTGAAACAATAAATGTAAAGCCAATTAATTTTAATTTGCATTTAATGCTTTTGATTGCAATGGAAAGAAATGAGAATCCATTTTTTATTCAATTACAGAAGAGATCAAAATTTGGACAAATTTAATTCATATCGATTAAGATAATTGATTAAATCGATCAGTTTCCTCATGTCATCATTTCCATCAAAATTTATTGTTAAAGTTAATGCATTCAATATTTCAGTTGAAACTCTTCATAGCTTTAAATATTTTATCGAAGTTGCCGTGGAATCTCGAAGTACTCCGATCTGCTTAACTTATGAATCGAATGATTGTATGTTCATATTCATAAATGTATTCATGAATCCAGATGAATTCATCAAAACATATATGAGAATAATTTCTCTATAATATTGTGTTGAAGAAAACATTTCATGCAAAAAAGTCTAAATTATAGTCTTAGAGTCATGTTAATTATTGTCGCTTATAAAATGGAATCAATATCCACCTTTATAATTCCCTGCCTTAAAATCATTAATAACTTTCATAAAACATTAATCATTAAAAGTTGAAAAGTTGTTTTAGCTCAATCAATAAGCTAATTGACTATCAAGAAGAAAGGTCGAGTTCGAATCCAGGTTGAAGCCTCTTAAAGGTTAAGATTTACAAGTTATAACTTGTGGTTGCGTTTGGTCTTGAGCTTGAGTCTGATCAACGCCAACACTATCATCAATGTGACAGAGCAACAAATACTCGACTCTTGGTGTAGATTGAAGCGACTTAACTCAATCTAACCTAACCCAACCTAACCTAATGCTATTATCAACTGTCGATCAATATTCATTGTTAACCGACGAAGCTGAAGTTGCGATTTTGGTTTCACTCGATTGCACATTACCTTTGGCCGTTAATCTTGCCATGATATTAATTTCCTCTCTTCATCATCTTGTTCATCATCTTAAGGTCCAAATTAACAACCAGGGTGGCCCAGTTATCGGATGGTCTAATTGGGAAGCTGAGAGAGTGAAAAGTATGGTCTATTAGAGGCCAATCTATTGATGGTTATCCAAGCGAAATAGTAAATTAGAAGATGATGAAGAAGAAGATGATGATCAAAAAAGGAAGGCAAAAATTTGATCTCAAAATGAAGTTTCAAAAGAAAAGGTCAAAGCTAAAAAAAACAGAAATGAAACATTTTCATTCTTCATTGCTTCATCTTCAATGACCATTGACCAAATTTAATTGATGAGTTTAGGTTCATGTTTGTGTTCATTTAATGTGATAATAATTGGCTTGATCTTTTTTAATACAAATAATTAAATATTGATTCTGATTGCAATCAAAAGGCAAACAGTTTCACATTCATCAACATCTTGTTAATCATTTTGGCAAAAAAAAGGTAAAAAACCAATTTTCACTGAAACGCTCTTTTTTTATCAACATTTAAAAGTAAAGGATAAAGACCAAAACTGCCTAAGAAATAAATATTTTGAAAATCCTCGTCTAAAGTGCAACATTTCATGCTGATTCCAAAAATTGATTCCATTTTTCGTTATGATGTATAGTTTTTGAGTTATCAGGTAAAAAATCGCGAAATGTTGAAAATGGCCTGAACCAGTTTTGAGTGACAAAGTATTTTGACTTTTTTGAATACTTTCGACTATATTATGCCTAAAAAATATATCAGAATATTTGTATCATCGGGGCGTCTATGACTTTTTTGATACCGCTCGATATTTTTTGCGGGTTTTTAGCCTTTTGGTCGCTTAGATGATTTGAGTGACAAAGTATTTTGAATATTTATCATATATTCGACAACGCTCTATCCAAAAAATGTATCAGTATAGCGTTATCATCGGGGCGTGTATACTATTTTTCAATCCTAAGGATATTAGTTTTCTTGAAAAATTGCATTTATGCCCAGATGATACAAATATCCTGATACGTTTTTTGAATAGAGCGTTGTCGAATATATAATAAATTTTCAAAATACTTTGTCACTCAAATCATCTAAGCGACCAAAAGGCTAAAACCCGCAAAAATTACCGAGCGGTATCAAAAAAGTCATAGACGCCCCGATGATACAAATATTCTGATATATTTTTTAGGCATAATATAGTCGAAAGTATTCAAAAAAGTCAAAATACTTTGTCACTCAAAACTGGTTCAGGCCATTTTCAACATTTCGAGATTTTTTACCTGATAACTCAAAAACTATACATCATATCGAAAAATGGAATCAATTTTTGGATTCAGCATAAAATTTTACATCTTAGGCGAGGATTTGAAAAAAATCTATTTCTTAGGCAGTTTTCCCTATTCTTTTGGTCCTCGTCCTTTCTTAGTGAAAATAAAAAATGTAATCAATTTGATCATTTTGTCCCTCAACTCACACCAATTTACAATTAAAGTTGAATTAATCAAATGATCAATTTCATTACTTTGACCACACAGAGTTAATGAAATTGATTAAAATTGAACACAAAAAAGGTAATCAAGTGAATAAATGAATGACAATCACATTGAAATGTAAATCTTTTCAGTCACAAAAGTCCAATCTTTTGAAAACATAAATATTTAAATTGAAACTTGAAAGGTAAAGGTTAAACTTGAAGGGTTAACAAAAGCAAATTGAAAAGTGGCAAAATTGAACATTTCAACGTTGAACGAAAAAAAAGTTTATCGATTAATCGCAGTTAACTAAACAATTAACAATCAACTGGATGAATGGGCAAAGGAAAATCAATAATAAAAGTTGATCAACTTTTTATTAATAATTGAATGGAAAACCATTTTCTCTGGAAAATGAAGCGAATTAGCGAGTCGAGTTAAAGTCAATTTCCTTTGCCTGAAAATGATTAGTTTAATTTACATTCAATCAACATTTACCAATAATGAGTTGCAGATGAACAGTGAAACAGGGAAAAGAAGATGAAGAAGCAAATCGGATTATCTTGAAACTTTTACCTTCTCAATTCAATTGTTTTTACCTTTTCTTCCCTGTCAATTGATTTGTCTCAATGGTAACCAATGAAACCCAATAAGACAGTTGAACCAATTTACTTTGTTTATCGAAGAAGGAACAAGAATAAAGAACTTTTCTCTTCCTCTGAACTTCTTCTCCTTTTGTGCATCTGTAACCATCTTCCTGATCAATATCATTTCAGGTTCATTGATTGTAACCATCATCAACCGTTAATCCAGTCAAGCTCAAAAACGGTCAACCAAGTCGAATTAAAATGCAACGAAAAAAAATTGATTTTCCCTGTAAATCGATAATGAATTTTTTTCTTTTATCCAAAGAGAAAAGATTGATTCAAATCTATTAGGTTGCCCGGCTCAAAGTGGGGGAACTTTAAATGTTAATATTTTAATGTTAATCAAAGCAAATAAAACAATTCTTTTGCTAATCATATAAGGAAGGATGCAGAATTTTTATGATACATGATTTATAATTTTCCGTTTTCTAATTCGAAATTTATTGGAAAAAAATCAAAAAAATGAAATTTCGTGCGGCTCAAAATTTTCTAAAAAAACCAAGGGTCCCCCCTGTGATTTGCTCGCGATAGATGTAATAAATGTAAACTAAACTGAAAATGTATTCATAAAAATGTGTGAATATCGAAAGGAAATGAACTTTTCTTTTAATCTGATTCTTGGAAAAAACTGCACTCAATTATCATCAAGTCATTAATGTTATTGTTTTTCATCATTCATTGTTTATTTTTATTATTATTAGCATTGATATAGTTTCTCAACATTAATATTGCAACTACAATTGATGTGATTAACCATTATTATTGCTTTTCAAGTAAATTTTGGTTCCATATTTTTGTACATTACAGTCGAAGCCAATTGCAAAGTTGAAAGGCATATAAATGACTCTCAATGTTGACTTATTGTTACAACAAACAAGTTGAAATAATAATGTTGTTTGATTTATGATTTCCCGTTGAATAAAAGTCCAACTTTTTATCTTCATCTTCATCAACATTTTCATTTCGTTTTATTGCTTCTCCATTGTCAAGCAACATTGATTAACTTTGATTGTTAATCTGTTGTTTCTTCTGCTGCTTTCAGATTCTCTCTGTCAGATTGGTTCAGTAGATTAAAGATTAATAATCTCTTGAGAAGGATAAATAGATGAGAATGAAAATAATGATGAAGATGGAGAAGAAGAAGAGAGCCAAGTCGCCTTTTCAAGCAAATTGAAAATTTGCTAATATAATGCAATATCATTATCATTGTACAATGTTGAGGGTAAATATGAGGATGAATAAGATTAAGAATGCTTTACAAATTGCGTGTTTTATTGTTACACAAATTATATCAATTTTTTTATTCTACTCCCAAGATCGCTATGCGATCCTTTCCAATGTTTATCAGTTTTTTTCATTCTAAAGTAAAGCTCAAGATTATTCATTATCTCGTGAGATTTCATTCAACTTGTATCAACTTGTCAATTAATCATACAATGTGAGTTGCCGGTCTGTTGTGTTCAATGTTAAGCTCAAATGTTAACAGTTTGTTAGCTAAAAATACAACAAAAAGATCGAAAAAAGCTGATATTGAAAATTCCGATAAAAAAATATTCGAATAATTTTATTCCATTTTGTATAGAAAAGGCAAAATTTATCCAAAAATTGTGCAGCCAAAGTCAAAGAAAATAATTGACAGAAAACCATGAAAAGTCGAAAATTCAGTTCGAAATTCAAAAGATTATTCGATCAAATTTTTGATAGAAATCTTTTTCGAAAGTTTCTAAAAATATTTTCAAGAAAAAAGTTTTTTGAAAAGATTGTGGAACTTGCGAAACTTCAGCAAATTCAGAAATCGTTTTTCGAAATTCAGTCAAGTAAGAATAAGTTTCAGTTGGAAATGCAAAAATTTATATTCAAACTGTTTGGGAAAAATTCCAATTTTAATTTCTTAAAATAAAGAAAAAAGTTTCGAACGAAAAGCACTTTGAAAAGCAAGTTATTTTGCCATGAGCTGAAGATTGAATTTCTACGAAGTTTTGTGGAAACTTTTAGCAACGAAAAATCGTAAAATTTTGTTGAACTTTTTATGCAGAAAAATGATAATAAATTGAGAAAATCTTTTCTAATGATAATGTTTAAACGATAACGTGAGTTATATAAAAGTATAAAAATATTTATATTTTCTTATCAGAATATCATGAAAAGTGAAATTGCAATTTCTTAAGTGATAATGATAATAAGAAAGTGTTTCAATCGATTTTGAAGCTTTATTGTTGATGAATTTTCATTTACTCTGTTGAAAGAAGAAACTTTACTTTTATTGATACTAAATTTTGTGAAACAAAAAGAAGATAAAAGACGATGAAAAAAAGGAGAGCAAACTGTATAAAGATATATAAAGTTTCCATGGTTTTTATTATTGCCTCGTTTCTCAGTCAGAATTATTCACAACATTTTTTTCACTCTTTTCCTTCAATTGAGAATAAATAGTTTGAGAAGAAAAAAGTTTCACTGCTTTTTTGCCTCTTCTCGTTGTTCATCTTTTCCCGTTACTCCTCACCCATTGGGACTCATTGTGATTCAACTGATGGGTTAATATGAAGCAAGAAACGATGGTGATGACAAAAGATGCAAAAATAATGCAAGAGTTAAGGAGTTGAAGCTCAATTGAAAAACACTATTTTACTTCTTTGAACATCTCATCATTACTCGACTTCAATCCCAGTTTCACTCCCAGTTGGCTCATTTTTATGTATCCATTACGGTTATAAGAGTCTTCAATCGGAATCAGAAAATAGTTGAAATGGCAATTTAGTTTGGAATCAATTTTAAGAAAAAAATGTAAGAACCAGAAAAGACTGAAATCATTCATTGGATTCCATATCAAACCCGTAAGGCTAATTGATCTTGTTCACCTTTTTCCGTGTGTCTCCTTGCGGGTAAACATGATCAACTTGATTCGGAATTTTGTGTAAAGAGGAAAAATTGCAAGACAATTAGTTGGAAAACAAAAGTTTGACAAAAAAGAGGAAAAGTTGAAAACAAAAGATGAAAAGAAAGTGTAAATTAATGGTAAAAGCAAATTTGATGAAACCTGAATACATCATGAATTAACATGGAAAAAAGCAAAGAATAGCTTCTTCTTTTTTTTCCTTTTCCTTTGCCTTCCTTTTCATCTTCCTTTGAACCCAAGTTACTTTCATTAGTAAAAGAATCCTTTGAGAGTGAAAAAAGCAAAGAAGAAAATTGTTGTGTAAATTTGTTTCTATTTAGTTTGATAATGAAACTCTATTAATGTTGAATAATACTGATTAGTGGAAAGAAACAAGGAAAGTAATAACTTTACAAAACGCAATTTCATTGTAATTATTTTCATTTGTTTCATCAGTTGATTGGAAAGTGTGAATGAAGAAGAAATTTGAATGAGAAAAGAAAACTTTTTTTTGTCAACTTTTCTTGTCAATCGAACATCAACAATTGGTTCAATTAAAGGCCATTTGATGAGTCGATGAATATAAATGCAAATGAAAATTATGATGTTGATGCAAATTGGGCGCTTTTTGTCATCTTTTCACTGTCAACCATTTTTACATCATTTTCATTCAGATTATTTGCTTCATGTTGTTACAGTGATTGTGATAAATCATGACAATGATTGCCTTTGCATCTTGTTTTTATTGTTGCTTTAGTTGCAACTTGACAAGAGTAAACAGTTGCAATAATAAAACATTAAACAATAATGAACACAAAAAAGTAACTAAACAATTATGTTAACCATGAAAATCGCTGTTGGAAGTTTGATTGTCACCCAAACGGTTCACATTAGTCCAACTCTCCTCCTCATCAAAATCAATGTCAATTTATTTTCATCTTTTCTTCTTCTTCTTCTTCTTCTCACTTTACAATGAGAAAACATTTTTACCTTCAAGTTCATGTTGACCCTTAAAAAGTGATACAAAATAATCATTTAATGTTTCAAGTTTCATTATTAGCTTGAAATAAGTGCAAAGTTACCTTAAACTGTCAAGATAAAGTTACAGTTAAAGTTTAGTTAAAATGAAGAAGAAGATGAAAAAAACAGAGAAAAGATGAAAATGGAAAACTGATGAACACTTTTCCATGTTCACTTGTCAAGGCGAGAGTTGAACTTATGCACAGACAAAATTGAATTTTGTCACAACTTTTACATTTGAAATTTGATTTCGAATTTGAAAACTTGAGAATTTCAAGATTTACAAAATCTGATGCAATTTTGATTTAATTATCTTTGGGCGGTTAAAATTTAATCAACTTTTAAACCTAATCCAGGTACTCTGAGCCTTGGATATTGAAATACACGCCTTGGCCAGGGTTTCATGACCTTCATCATTTCTAGTGAAACTTTCTTTTCCTTTTCTCTTACCTCATAGATTTAGAAAATCG
Source organism: Tetranychus urticae (assembly GCF_039701765.1). Lineage (NCBI taxonomy): Eukaryota > Metazoa > Arthropoda > Arachnida > Trombidiformes > Tetranychidae > Tetranychus > Tetranychus urticae. The sequence goes on along the minus strand of NC_142958.1, from coordinate 11,872,400 downwards.
AATTTCGAAAATTTCAAATTCTTCAGGTAACTTGTCTGATAAATCAACAAATTCTGAAACAGTTTCTCTTAACACCAAGACTTGTCAAGACTTGCAGTTATCAACTTGTCAAGAACAAGCTCGAAACATCATTTCTCAATAAGTTCATGGAAAAGTAAAGTTCGAGTTTTCCAAAGAATTAAAACTTTCTTCATTTTTTCGAACAAAATTCAAATTCTAACTTCATTCTCTAAAATCAAAAGATTATATTGGATGCAAAGTAAAGAATCCAACTTTTTCACAGAATTTTTGGAAAACTTTCATTTCGTTTCAACTCTTCAGTCTAAAGTTTGGACGAAATTAATGCTATTATAAGATGTTCCATAGTGAAATTGAATCTTTTCACTTTGACTGAATCGTTTGAATAAATCACTTTCTATTTTGTTTCATAATTTTTGTCACTTTATCATCTTTTCTCATCAAAATGTTCATCTTTTCTTTTCATCTTTTCTCATCTATTCATTATCTTGAACCATGAAAAGGAAGTGTTGATTTGCTGGAATTCAATTTGAATGGGAAAAGGAAGCTTGGAATGTTTAAATTTTTCCCTCAAATTAGCGCAAATTACTCGAAATTATTTCACATGAAAGTGTTTAAAGTGAAAAAGTAAAAGTTGAACTTTTCGTAAAAAAAAGTTATCATTACATTTACTAGCTTCAAGGCTCAAGGCAAAAGGTAAATCTTGTTTACTTTTATTCACTTTCATCATTTGTCTTTTCATTCAATACCTTTTACCTTTTCCTCTCTTCTTTCTGTTCCTGTGTTTACTTGTTCAATGAAACTGAATTTACATTGAATCATCATCGTGCTCATCATGAATAGTTTTATTTTCATTTCTCTTTGTAACAGAATCAAGAGAAGAAGAAAAAAAAACATGTAAATCGAAGGGAAAAGAAAGAAGTAAAAGAAGATGATAAATGAATTGACAAGAAGAGGAAACAAAACATACAAAAGTTAAAATATCTTTTCAATTGAAACATTGAATTGAATTAAATTGAATTTTTCATTTCAACCTTTCTCTCCCTTCTTTAACCTCATCAGATTCAATTTTAACTGTTGATGAAATTTACACAATTTACACAAATTACACAAATTGCAATTGAAATTTAGTCAAGTGAGTAAATCAATTTGAAGATGATTAACAAGAAAAGAAGAAAATGAGTCAACAGAATTGATTGAAATGAGAATGAAGACGAAGACGAAGAAAATGCAGAACAAGATTTGGACACTTGGATCCTGGTTTAACCGATTAAATACACGAATTGAAATAATCACAAGTATTTAATGTTACAGTTATGGTTATCTGGGTAAAGTGAAAAAAACTCGAGTAAATATCTTGTTAATATCCGTAAATAGTAGAAAGCAATTTTGTCTGGATTTATTCTGAGGATTAAAGAGGGAATGAAATGGCAAAGGAAAAGGTGAAGAGGGAAAAGATGATGAACAATGATGATTAAGACTCTCATCTTTGTTTGCCACTTCTAAAGATTGATTGCAGTTGATTAGAGTTGAAACTTTATTTCCTTCAACATGCAACAGAACGGGTAAATGATAGTCTTTACAGGCAACAGGAAAATTCACTTTGCCAACAAACAAACAGCTTCCATCTTCACCTTCATCTTTCTCCTCCTTCTTCTTGTCCTTTCTCATCCTTTTGCCATCTTCTTCTTCTTCTTCTTCTTCATCCATTCCATCATTACAGTGATTCTGTATACGAGTGTGAATCCGTCTGAATAGGCGTTTAGATTGACTTGTTCAGGCTGAGAATGTGTTTAAATGAAATCCTCTTAAAACAAACCTTCTTAACAGTTTCAATGTTGATGGTTAATTACTAAATCTCAATCAAAATATATTTTCACAGAACATTTTTTTCTCTCTCTCTCTCTCTCTCTTCATTTAAAAATCCAATTAAGTTGTTGAAATTGAAATTGATGAGGATTTGGCCAAGAATTTGCAAGAAGAAGAAAAAATGAGATTAATTTTTGTCTCTTTTCAAATGAAATGGTTTCTGCTTTAATGAACAATCAATTGAAAATGATCAATCAAGATGAACTTACAGAGCAAATGAAAGGGTTTATCATTTGATTAATTGGTTTGGCAATAATAGACTTTGATGAAGAATGGAAGGAAAACAAATGATCAACATTTAGGATTATCATGAGTTTCATAGTTTCAGAATATCAATGATGACGAAAATGAGAAATCGATTTCCAAGTTTTGTCTTAAGTCAAAATTGTTTCTCAAAATATTATTTTTCCAAAATTCTCAACTTCTTCTTCTTCTTCTTCCTGAACAGTTGTAGTTACTCAACATATTTCATATTTGATATACATGGAATAACCTAAATAATATTTTAAAACTAAGATGATGAAGGAGTAATATTAATGCCTTTATACCTGAATGGATAACAACTTTTTTTTCAAACTCATTTTTTCTCTCTCTTTCTTCATGTTCCATTGGAAGAAAGCATGGAAAAAAAGTTGAACATGATTCTTTTAATACATTAGGAGAAGAAAATATTATCTGAAATAAATTTAATATACACGATAATACGATCAATATTGAACCATTTCATATTTATTTGTACAGTTTGGGTTCTCAATCTGAATAGCAAATTGTTAACATGAATAAAAACAGAGGACAAACAAATAATATATCTAATATAATAAAAGATGATAACATTTTCTTTTTGTTATCTTTATTTTTTCTTCTTCTCAATCTCTTCTTTCGCTGAGCAATTTGGGTGAAAAAAGCTATATTCAGCTCATGAATTGGTTTTCAATCAATTTTCATGTTGAAAAATAATTTCATCTGCTTTTCGTTGAAACATTGACCTGTAACTTATCAAATGTGAAAACATGGAAAACCTATTTTTCTTTTTTTGAATTTCCATTTTTACAAATTCATCATGTGCTTGGTAATTTGATAATGTTCACATGAAACAGGCAGAATATGCAATTAGTTGGATTTTTGAAAAATTAGTCAAACGGTGCAATTAGTTGATTTAGAGTTTGCTTTTTTTACTTTGTTCATGGTTAGATTGTAGATTTGATAAAAGGTTAACTTTTTCCAATGTGTTTTTTGGGTAAAAGTGTTTTATGAAATTGGTTCAATATAAGTTAGATTAGGTTAGATTAGATTAGATTAGGTTTGGGTAAGATTTGGTCAAGTAAAGTGACAGTTTTATTTAAAATTACTTGTTACTTGACTAACCATGGATTGAGTCACTTAGATCTAGCAAAATTTTAAGTGATTCTTAGTTGAAAGATGATTTTATGATCAAACACTCTTAGATAAAAGTTTGAACTTGGTTGCTCAATCAAGTCAACAGAAAGAGATGGATAAAAATTTATAAAATTTAGGATCAATTTCAATTCATCGGGTCATTTTGTTATGTAACAAAGGAACTGATTGACAAATCATAAATCACGACTAAACTATGACTTAAGATATGCAGTAAAATCCCTTGGTATTGATCCAAAAGACACTTGATTTTTCTTAAGTCAGACAGAAAGAGCCTCGGATTAGGTTAGGTAAGGTTAGGTTAGGTTAGGATAGGTTAGATTAAACTCCTGTTCAACTCTTTGTTTAACGACAAACAGTGCGAGTCAATAAGAAAAACCAAGAGATGCTTTTGGTTGGCAATAGAAAACGACAGATCCCTGACCATTCATTGATTTGAAAAGCAGGTGTAAGTTTTGAGATTTGACTTAACACTTCTAATCTGATGAAAACAGATTCATCACCGGGTTATTTTGCATTATTATTGAGACAAGTAACTTGCTAAAATCAGTTATCTCGATGACTAAAGTTGCTTTGATTTAAATGAAGATTTTTCTTTTTTCAGAGCTGAGTCAAAGTTGATTTTTTCTCGACTAAAAATAAGCAAAGTTAAGTTCATTGACTAACTTCGAATTCATTATAAGGTTATTTTGCAGAATTATTGAGATAAGAAACAAAGTTGTTATGATTAAAGTTGATTCAATCCTAAAAAAGTTAGTTTTGTTGCAAAGATCCCTAACCAAATCTAACCTAAGCTAACCTAACCAAACCAATTTTGTAAATTGTCACGAAACAATCAAACATTGACTGATCGGTTCAAACTAGAAACTTTGTGAATCTATTTTTTGAATAACCGTATTAAGTGAATGAGAACGCCAATTAAATTGTGCAAATTGGTATTTGAACGTGAAATTTGAAATTGCATTTTCTCGCAGCTTGCAAAGCAAATCGTGAACAGTAAAGTTTACGCTAAAAATAATGTTGATTGTTAATGTGTTAAAATGTTTAGTCAAAAATGGCTTTGAATTGTTGAAATGCACCTTCAACAGTATAAAGGTAATGAGATAAAAAGAAGTGGAAAAAAGGTCCAAATTAGATTTAGCAATAGTGTTGATTGTGTTGGTTTTAATTACAAAATTTTAACTTGTAAATTAGGTGTAACAACATGTTTCACTTTACATGTAAACGTTTCTCTCGTAGCGGATAAAATTAATTTTGTTCAAACTTAAGGTGAAGATGGTGAAAAGGGATGCAAGAAAAAAGCATGTTGAACAGGAAAAAGAAGAAGAACAAGAAACATGAAAATGATTTTGCGTGAACTTGCAACGAAATATGATATACACAATACAAAGTATTATAATATTTGGTTTTCATTTGCAAAACATTTTTCATCGCAAGATGTTCACAGAGCTTTACATCATGAGCATCCTCAATTACCGTGATTACAGATCAAAATTTGAGTCCTTCTTCTTCATCTTGTTCCTGCATTTTGATACAATTTAAAGATAAGTTGGACAATAATTTTTACCCAAATTTGTTCAAGGTTCACATGATGTTACATAAAGATGATGTTGCCATTTAATATCAAATGGAAAGCTCACAGTAATCGGATCTGAATGCTGAAAGGCAGAGAGTTAATCTGATAACTTGTTGATATCATTAAACTTTTAACTTTACTCTTCTTACCGATTGTCTCATTATCTTATCAAAACTGTTATTGTAAATTCAATTGGAAGCTCTGAAATTAGAAACAGTAACGAAGCTCAATTTGTAATCCAAATTGATTCTAGTTATTTATCAAAGTGAGGTTTGGTGATGAAGATAATCATCATGAAGTGCCTTACCTAGTTGATGCGGCAAAACGGTTGAAAAGAATTTTCCATTTTTCTATTTCTTCTCTGATCAATTCTCAATTGTAATAATATCATCACAAATAACAAAAAGATATTCACTCAACAACATTCGGGTTCGGTTAGCGTTTGGCCGCAGGTAAACTCGGTTGAAAACATAATGCAATCAAGTGAAACAATATAATAAATTAAAGAATCAAAAGGTTCAGAGGATTGAGCGAAAATGTAAAAATGAAGTTTTTCTTGCTGATAATTCAAAAGGAAATCAGGCTTTTCATTATCTTACCTCTTAAGGTGTGTTATCATTAAAATTGTTATTATTATCATTATGATTCTCAATAAATGTCACATTATTCAGAATTGAACGTTGAAAGAGAAGAGAAAAGTTGAAACTTCCTTTTCAAGTTAAGAAGCCAAAACAGGTTACAAGATTATCTTCTCATCATCATCATCATTTAAGGAGCTTCTTCATCTTTATCTGTTCATCTGCACCATAAAGATGAAGAAGAAAAAAAATGAGAGAAAAAAAGTTTTTAGATTAACAAGGTAACAAGAATGCTGAGAAATCGTCTAATAACTTTCAGAGTTTCAAGATTTTGTTTCCCTCATTATCATCTTCTTACAGATTCTCATATCGTTTCTCCCACTTGTGATGATAATGAGCTAAAAATGTTTGTTCATCAATTCAAGTTTTTTGTTTCGTCTTTTTTTCATATCAAAGAAAAATGGAAATTTGTAATTTTTTGGAGAAAAAAAAAGTTTAAGTTTACACTTGAATTGATTGGAATGTGAATATTGAAGTTACCCAAAGGTGGAAAGGTTTAAGGTCTATCAATAAGTTAAGAGTATTAGTTGTCCTTTTAAGACGATTTACTTTATCATCATCAGAGTCTTCATCAAGAACATCATAAGCATCAAGAAGTCATCATTTTCATCTTTCCTGAGCAGATTTGGGTTATTTTGAGCAAAGAGCTTTGAGCAAAAACCTTTTGCGCTAAGACATTTAAGAGCAAAACTGATTAGAGCAAACACAATTTTAAACTCAGGTTTGGTTTTTGCGATAATCGAGATCAAAGTTGAAACTTTCACCGGCTTTTGTTCAATTATGGAAGCAGATTTTTCATCAAACGCAATTAATTGATGTAGATTTCGATGAAAAATCAGAAACGTACAGCCGATCACTTCGATTTTCAGTTAGATCGAATGCTTTCTGTGGCCATAAAAGTTAGAGCTTAAACTTATCATTCGTCGATAAAAATTGTTGGTACACACCAATGTTTTAACACCTTTTTCAGTTTATCGACAGTTCTTTTGATTTTGACCATTCATTAGATGTTATTATCGATTATAAAATTAATAAGATATATTTTTTGTAGGATCTTGAATGATCTAAAAATCTAAGAATGATCTCTGAAAATTATCAACAATTTTTGAGCAAAATGCGCTCAAATCTTCTTAGCGCAAACGGATTTTGCTCAAATCTTTTTGCTCAATTTGACCAACACCTCCTGAGCAACTATTAATTCTGAAAATGATGAAGATAAGCGTGAGAAGCTGAACCATTCAACTAACCAATCTGATTATTAACGACATTAGCGATTCGCTCAACGCGATTAACTATTAATCCATCGTAATCAATTAAATTTAATCAGCAAGTTCAAGTCATGAAAACATTCAATAGTCTCTTTGCATCTATATAAGTGGATAACAAAAATTTTAGTCAAAAATTTCGATTCGAATCTTTTCATGGACAGAAAGTTTGAAATGATAAAGAGTTTTGAATTGCTAAGAACCCTGATTTGGAAACTCTAATGAATCGGATGAATCTTTTCATGAAACATTAGTAATACAGATACAAGAAAACACATCAAATTGAGACATCATTAAAGCTTCGAAAGCGTTTAGTTGAGAAATCGTTGAAACGTGTTTTCATATTCCCAATGAAATCGATCCAAATCATGGTTTACAATCAAGAATAATTTTACAGTCAACTAACAGTTTTAGAAGATTTTACCTTTTCCATGAAATTCTCATTGGAATGGAAAGAATCGTGAAATTTTTCAACTCAATTTTCAATTCAATTTTAGTTTCAACTTTTCGTTGACTTTTCACCACTTGAAGGAAACGATTGAAGCATCTCAAGATGAGATGCAAAGAGTTTGAAGTTTCATGTTTTCCATGCAAAAGTAAAATGTAATTGTTTTTTTTTCTTGAAAACAAAATGTTCGTTTGCCTTCGTTTGTTTCATTTATGGGAATATTTTGCCGGATATTGTTATTGTTATTATCACAGGAAAGGAAGTTGATAAACTTGAAATTAAGAAATTAAAATTTTGCTTCAATTCGCTAAGAAAATGTGTAAAGACAAAAAGTTGGAATGAAACAAAATAAGGAAAACTCGTGCTGATAATAATATGAAGTTAAAAGTAAAACTCATTTGTAAGATTCGCATGACTAGGGATAGATTGTGATGAGTTATGTGATGATTAAGATGATGATGATGATGAAGATAACTATCATAATAACAAGGGACAAAATGCTGTATTAACATCCGGACGTTGGTAAATGACTTAATCGTCAAGTCAGTAAAGCGTAAACAGAAATTATTCATAAATTAGAAGTGAAAGAAAAACTTTGCCAATTTTTCTTTTTCTTTTTTCTTTTTGCTTCTTTTTTCTTTGCAAACCTCTCAGAAGGAGGTAACTTTTACCTCCTCTTCATCCTCCTCCTCATTTCCAATCATCCTCCTTCTTCCTATGTTGTCCCATGACAGGTGATAGAATTGTGGTGAAAAAAAGAGCAAAAAAAAGTAACAAACTTGGCAAACAGAATGCAGAAAAAAAGGTAAAGAAAATGAAAGAAACTTTTATTGAGTTGAGTAAAATTAATGTCCGCTTCTTGCTAAAGATCTGTATCTTGCAAGTCAAATAGACTTGGTTGATGTAAAGTTCAAAGGACATCATCGGGTTATTTTGCATTATTGATATTAACAAGAAGCTGATTGGAACAAAGTAAATAAATAAAAATACAAAGATGACCTGCGATCAAGTCGATAAGATCATTAGATAAAGTTTCAATTTTGAATCATACATCAGCTTCAACAGTGAAAATAAGCACATCAATTTTGATTATCAAAGGTTCAATCTAGATGTCTACTTTTTCAGGCAACAACTGCTTTAAAATGCATCGGCATTAAACTTTCAAGCAAAGTCGTCGGGATACTTTTCATTATTATTGCAACAACAAATTGACTAAACTTGTGACCAGTCTTATCTCAGTAGCAGTCGAATGTAAGTTTTGGTACAGACGTAATTTCTAGGCCAAAGAATATGCTCGACTCAAATAACTAGGACCTAGGAAGTGGGCGACTTTGAGACGATGAGCCTTCCAAGACAAAGTAATTTCTGAAACAAAAATAGCTGAGAATTCAGAGAAATAAAACTTTTCCCTACGCATTCGATGTTAAGTTTTAGAAGAGTCACTTGACATTTCTCTCCAATCTTGAAGTTCTTGTAGGAAACGAAGACAAGCTTACTTTGTCCGAACTTGAGATTCCTCTGAGATTGAGAAAAAGAAAGTTTCTTCATTTTGACCTTAAAGGATGTGTACCAACTTCATTCATTAAAAGTTTATTTAAAATGAAACCAAAATGTATCGACAGTAAGATTCGGGTAAAACATTCATCGGGTTATCGACACTTGAACTTGACTAACAATGTCGACTGCTTCAGTTTTTGATGGCAAAGATAATCCTTGAATTGAACTTTCCAAGAAAATTTATTAATAATCTTGCATCGGATGACGACAAGCAATCAAGTCAACAGCTGAATTGTTTTGCCGCTAATCGTTGATCAATTATTTATAAACATTATTCAAACGGTTTTCAACTTTACCCACTCTCCATGGTTTTCAAGGTAATAAAATGTTGAATGAGTTTTTTGTTTTTTACTTTCTTTTCCTCCATAACTCTGGGTCTTAATATGATTATTAATCTAGATCCGTGTTTGTGTGTTGATAATAATAAGGTTTAGACTCACGTTTGTTTGAACATTAAATTATACCATTAAAGCATCAAAAAAGGTTGATCATGTTAATCAAGGTAAATATTATAAGAAGCAAATTTTCATGATAATATTATTGACAGTTTAACGCTTACTCAAACCCTGTTTATGGAGGGAAAAATGGAAATATTTAAAATGCACTTTTCCATCTTCTTTTTGAATCAAAATCATAATTACAATCTTGCATCAAAGGTTGATTGTTGAACAGGTTAATATTGGTTAACAGTTAACTCGACCTCCCAGTTCAGAGTAAATTTCAATGAAAAGTTGAAGAAATTTTTTATTCTCTTCTTACTTTCTCATTTTTTAGTTCATTCATTTTAAATGAACAAATTTATAAATTCATTGAAAGAATTGAAGGTTTCAAGGAAAAAGGAGAAGAAAATTTTCAACTGAATAATTGAGGTTACATTCATAGATGAACATGTATATTATCATCAATTGTTATCCCCTGTTTATCATCAGAATTGGTTCATTCAGGTTAATTATATTTTCAGGTCAGTTGATGCCTTTCAAGTGGCTCATGGTGAGAAGGTTAAAAAGATGAATAAAATAACAAACTAGACTTGGACTGTTATTAAATCAATGTTATCATTATGTGTGTCTTGGTTAATAACAAGATGATAATGATGATAATAATAGTGATAATAAAAAAAACAGAAGAGAAAAAAATATTCCATTTTCTTCCGGTTTGAACAGATTTCTTCTCTTTTCTTGATCATCCTTTTGTGCTTGTATTTGTGTTGCCAGTGTTAAGGTGCCAATCACAATTTAATCATTGTTATTACTATCATTATGGTTGTAATGAACCGCAACAAATGTATAACTATCCATGAAGCAAAGGGAATGAAAGAAAGGAAGAGAAAAAAAAGTTTCTCTTCTTTATTGAAATCTAAATGATTCCTTCATTCAGTAACTTTGTTCAAAACTTGAAGTTGATTACAGTTGAAACATTCAATGATTAAACTAATCTCAATTCGCATTTCATCAGTCACATTAGCTTGGCAAAGTTGAACCATAAGCGGGCCTTTTTTTGACCCATCAAGTTCAACTCAAGATCCTTTTTTGTCTTCAAGTAAGGTTATACTTAAGGATAGAGATTATGATAACATTGATTTACAGCTGGAAAAGATGAGTTTAAAGGTGTTTCAAGAAACGATAATTGTTGACTCGTTTCGATGAAACGTTTGCTCTTGGCCTCTTTACTCGTAACTTTTAGTCGTAAAAGTAACATCGCTTGTCAGAGTTATTGTTTTAATTGTGAATCATTTTGCTCGCCAATAATGCAAAATAACCAGACAATGTCTTTGAGTCAACCTGAAGTTACTGTGAACTTGGGATAACTTTCAACTGCTTTATACAGTTGCTTCGAATTTCCTATGTTTTACAGAGCAATAACTATTCCTATTTCAAAATGCAACGCAATAAGTTTAGTCCATTGCGCACTGATATCTATGAATTTGTACTCTTTAAAAATGCATAAACAGAATGGTCCAAAGTATGCAAAACTTATTCTCAATGATATTCCAAAGTATATCTCTTGGATTCATGTATAATTTATTAAATGAATATTCGAATGCAAATTTTTTTCTGTTGGCTGTACACTACAACTTTCTTGATTAAATCTTGTACAAATCTATTTTGAAAAGCAAAATTAATCTTTAATGCTTGAATTCCACTCTAATATTAATCATTGCAGATTGAAAAGTTATTCAATCAAAGTTATTACAGTTAGCCAAAATGGCTAGTTTTAAGGATATCTTTCCCAATAAATGACTCATTTTGCAAGTTTATATTTTGAAATTATCCAGAAGAGGATCAACTTGAAAATAATTCAAATTTTCAACCAATTATAACCTAAGTGAAATAAGGCCAATGATGAACCTTTTGTCATAACTTGTAATCTCTGGTAGTCTAATGGTTAGTAATCTGTCAAATGATGAAGGGTTCAGCTTGTTGTAGCTATAGTTGTGTGTGTGAAGGAAAAAAAAGTTGACTCACAGTTGCAACTAATCTTAAACTATTGCTTGTAAAATCGTGAAGAAACAAGGCATGAATTTGAGATTTATTTGACTGCGTCTTGTGGACTAATATAATAATTTGCAGACATGAAATGAACGTCAAGATTTACAAGAAAAAAAGCAAACTTCTAACCCACGTAAACTACCCCTGAATAGGTTTAACCCAACATAGTCTCGGTGACAGAAATGACCTTTCAAGTTGACCCTGAAACATGAACACAAACACAATTTTTAGCACTACTGTATTACCCAGTCTACTGTGTAAAAAGAGTCTAAAATTTTTTAATCAAAAGCTAAAGTGGCCAATTATTTGTCACGATTTATGCAATTTCAAGAGCCAACCAGACCATCAAGAAAACAAGACAATGAAGCAAGTGAATCAAACCTAGAGTTTGATTGATTCAAGACACAATAGAGTCAAAAGCCGAGTGAAACTTTTCTGCAAAATGCGAAACAAATGCAATCACTTTACCAAAAATTCAAGGCTGAAAACTTGGTTAAAGCTTGAAGAGTGAAAATTTAGAGCCAAAACTGTTTAAAAACTTTTGCCTGTTTCACTTCATTTACCCATTTATGCAAAATAATTATCATTAGTAAACAATTAACTTAAGCTGGAAGCGCAAGTTTCAGAGCCAACAAGCTGCAAGAATTAAATCAGTTGGTTAATTATGTTAATATATTGATATTGATTAACTGTTCTTCTTGCAACTTTACTATTCATATTGGCATAAATTTGATATTAAAATAATTAACCAAGTTTAATATTAAAAAGGCAAACCTTTTTTGTAACCATTAAAAAGGCCAGAAAAAAGAGAGAGAGAAGAGGAACACAAAAAAAAGTTAAAGTGATTTAAGGGATGATGAACTTTATAGCATTTTGCTGTTTTTGCTGCCAAAAAGACTGTAAAAATACAAATTGTACCAACAATAATAGTAATTATTATTATTTTAATAATAAGTGATAAGCATAATTTTGCCTTTCAAATGAAAATTACATATTTTGTTGTTTGCCTGATTATTCAAAGATGCTGAAGAAGAAGCAAAAAGATGATTTTCAAATGAAGAAAAGAAAAGTTTTATTCATAATATTAACAAAGAACAAATTTTTGCTTTCCTTTTGTTTCCATTCATCTTCCTCCTTCTCATCCCTTCTCTTCATCCTTCAATACTGAACATTTTTCTCATCCTTTTATATTCATCAACATACTTTCCATAATAATGATCATGCTGAATTAAACTACCAACATTAGTTTAAATCGCAACTCCATTGTTTCCTTTTTTGTGTATTTTGAGCCATTTTTTGTCTTCAACCTCATTTGTCAGCTTTTCTTGATTGTAATCATGAAAAGGATTGGAATTTTTGATTTTTTTCTCCTTCTTTTTCTTCTTCTTCTTCTTCTCCTTGTTTCTTGCTCGATTCCTTCACCTGATCGGACAATTGATGAATTATAATCAATAACTAAATTTGCCTATTTTACTATTCAAAGTGAAAAATGTTACTCAACAAATATTGACAATTGCAATGTTGGCAACAATTGTAATTCAGTTTCCTCTTTTTTAACATGGAAATGTATTATTAGTATTGAGATAAACATTATTATAATAGTTGTCAAACACAGAATTTTAAAATGTTTTCACTTTCTTTTTGCTTTTTTTGTTGTTGTTGCACAGAGAAGACAAACAATGTAAAGATGAGGATGAAGGCGAAGAGCGAAGCCAAATAATGAGCTTTGATTGTTCAAAATGGTGTAACACTTCATGTTGACAATGTCAATCAAAATGGATTCAGTTATTATCGAAACATCTCATTGCAAATAAGTTATTTTTGTCTTCTAAAACTTCAGACTAAAGGCAAGAGAAGAAGAAAAAAACAACAAAAGCAACAACTTAATCTGTGCATGTGTGTGGTACAATTTGGTGATAATTGGTGAAGACCAAGAGGAATACAAAAATGATGATGAAGATGGAAGAAGAAGAAAGGAAAAAAAGTTAAATTTTAATGATCAGCTTTTTTCTCTCTTCATTGCATTTAATCAACAGAGGAGAAAATATTTTGACACTTTGAAATATTCTTGAGCAAACGGTCAGCAATTACAATTGTTTAAGTCAACACACGACGATGATGATGATAATAGTGATGCAAACAAAGGTAAGACTGACCATCAACCTTCATCTTTATCTTGATATTGGTTGGACTTGGAGACACACACAGAGTCACAATTAGCCAGGCTCACATCTTATTTATAACCTGATCAGTGAACCATTCAAGTGACGATTGTGATCCTTGATAAGGTCGCCTCGTAAAGTGTTTCAACAATAAAAGTCAGCAAAAAATGGAAACTCAAGTTACTGAATATAAGAAGAAGAAAAAAGTCTTTTCATTTTTATCTTCATCTTTGTTCGCTTTTTTCTTCTTCTTCTTTCTTCTCTTTCCTTCACACTGAAGAAACACTAAACTTCATCTTATTAAGTGTCTTTAGATGCGTCAACAATTAAGTCAATCGTTTACTCTGATAATAATCGTTATAATGAACAAGCATGAAAGCAGCGAAAAAAAGATTTTTTCTTCTTCTCTTCGTCAACATCCGCTGATTCAATTGCATACTTTGTCTTCATCTTTTTCAAGCATTTTTAAACTTTTCTTTACAACTTTTTTTTTTCTTCGCTGCGACACTTTTTTTTGCTTGTTTTGCTTGTTGTTCACTCTTGTTTTCGCTTGCTTACACTGGTGACGATCTTGAAACGGAAACAGAATCAATAGATGCTGTTCAACCAGCGAATCTTGCAGTTTCATTAAGATCTATCAAGATTGTTATTGTAATTTGAGTAGCATTTAATTTTGGGCAACTTTTTCCTCTTCTCATTAAAAAAAGGCAATCAATGGTTTTACTGTGTAACTTTACAATTCCCTTTGACTGTTAAACCAAACACCTTGTAATGGTTCAGGTTAAACATGTTGTTAGACATTTAACCGTCCATGTTATCCTCTCATCAAACAATTGTTAATTGTTCAAATCATTCAACCGCCAATGAATCCAAACTCATTGCCCATTACATTTGATCATAAAATAGGTTTACTTTAGTTGCTCAATTAACAAATGCAACCAAATAAAGATGACAATGTTCGAGTTTTCATCTCATTATATTGCAATAAAATTCACTTTGAACCAACATAGTTTCCTCTGTCCAACTGTTTAACTTCCAAAATCACAAAAATCGAATGAAAACTCCCAAGCTTTTCATTGCTGAATATGCCAAGAAAAAGAATGTGGCCTCAAATCTCGAAGAACTCAAAAAATAGGACGAAAAATAAAAAAAGTAGCATTACACTGCATGATAATTTTCACTTTTTCTCAAGCCCCTTTAGATTCTAAATTATTTCGATACAATTTTACCCGTGAATTCGAGAATACCGCGAAACGAGCAAATGTTTTGAAATGAAGCATTTTTGAACTTTTGGAAAACATATCAAAATCCAGTTCATTCATCGTTGACTAACAATTGCAAGTCTAAAGTATATTATGAAAAGTCTGATAAAAATTGATTGACTGATTAGTTTGTTATTGAAATGATAAATCGCTTTGATTGAACTAAATTTAGATCCGATTTTAATGTAGTTTTACTGATTTGACTCTTTTGTTCAAGTGTTATTGCAATTTCACTGTGAGATAAATAACATGATGTCATGCGAATGATATCGATGTATTTTTTGAAAAAATATAAAAACCTGATACGAGAAACAATTAGAATCATTAGAGTTACGTTTGCCTCTGACTAGCTAAAATGTATTTCACTGTTTTTAACGTAAATCTGTTTTTAATTCAATTTCTTTATGGATTAGTGATCTTATTCTTGGTCAATTATGTCATCAAATTTGTTATAAAAGTCCGCAAACTGCCTCCTGGACCATGGGGATTACCATTTGTTGGATACTTACCTTTCATTAGACAAGATGCGTACAATCACATGACCGAGTTGGCTGAAAAATATGGACCAGTTTTCAGTCTAAAGTGTGGTCAGTTTGACGTTGTTGTCATCAATCAATGGAAGTTCATTAAAGAAGCTTTGGCAAATGAACACTTGCTTGGTCGACCTAAAGAGATTTCATTACCAGGCATAATTGAACAAAGCTCATTTGCCGAAATGTCAGGTGAACGTTGGAAGGAACAGAGAAGAATAGCTTTAACTACACTTCGAGATGTTGGTTTAGGAAAAAGTGCAATGGAAGATTCGATTAGAGACGAAATTAAATCATTCACTGAAGTAATCAAATCTTTCGAAGGCGAACCAATATCAATATCTGATAAATTATCTTTGAGTGTATCAAACCATATATCAACACTCCTATTTGGCCGAAAATACGCTTATGATGAGCCTCTTTCACAGGTTATGGCAAAGCTGCTCGCCCAATCAGATATGATGAAATATTTTAATGTTGTCACATTTATGCCGGCCATCGCGAGGTTTGTAATCAAATTAAACCTTATCGATATGGCAGAAACTTTTTCAATCTTCAAAAAGTTGGAATCTCATATTGGTGATGAGGTTAATGAACACCGAAAGAAAAATATTGATAGTAATGAAATGAAAGACTACATTGATGGATTCCTCAATGAAATGTCCAAAAGACAAAACGAAAAGAATTCAACTTTCAATTTAAATACTTTACAACGAAATGCAATTTTGTTTTACGGTGCTGGATCGGACACGATATCAAGTACATTTAAATGGATCATGTTGTATCTAGTTAAGCACCCTGAATACCAGAAAAGGATACGTGATGAAATCAAACAGACTATTGGATTAAATAGACAACCTGAAAATGTGGATCGAAAAGAAATGCCTTTCACAATGGCCTTCATTTACGAAGCTTTGCGACACTCTTCACTAGTCCCACTCAATTCACCAAGAAGAGCACTTGAAGATACCAAAGTTGGAGGCTATTCAATACCTAAAGATAGTCTTGTGATATTCAACTTCTGGTCAGTTCATAGTGATCCAAATTTATGGGATAATCCTGAGCTATTTAATCCCGAACGATTTCTTAATGAGGATAAATCTAAAGTCATTAAACCACCTTATTTGGTTGCATTCAGTGGCGGAAAAAGAGTTTGTCCTGGAGAAAGTTTTGCTTATCTTCAATTATTCTTGTATCTTGTGTCGTTTTTACAACAATTTGAGATCTCAGCTGAATTGGTCGAAGATATTTCCTTAGAAAAAGTTCATAAACACGCTTTACGAAAAAAAGATGTACCCAACTTGATGTTCAAAAGTGTTGATTAAATCGTTTACTAATTCTCTATACTACGTTTACTTTTCAAGTTGATATTGAATGCAATTGTTGTATAAATCTTATTATATCATGAGACACAGTCCATGGCTCTCAGTTTTCTTTGATCGAACTTTAGTCATTTGGAGAGCTGTAAAGCTAGCCATAACTGGGTGAAGTTCGAGCATGGAATCATGAAAAGCGCAGTAAAAAGGTTGGAAAATGTAAAGTAAAGATCATTAAAACTAAAATCCCTTCAAGTGCGCTGCAAATGAGCAACTATTAGCAACTACAGCTTCAATGTTAACTTTAAACCATTACCAAAGCCAGAGGTAACAATGGCCTGAAAACGCAAAGAGGGAAGAGAGGCAGTGACGATGATGATGTTGAGCAGAGAGTAAATTGTCTGTAATAGTTTTGAATTGGCCATAGGCACAAGACTATGGACCTGATATCCGGGTTTTGTATATTAAATGTATATTAGAGTATAATTTAATGGTCTCTAAGTTAACATCTCAATCTTTTTGCTGTTAAACAGTTTCGTGTTTAGTTAACTCTCGACTCTCTAAATCATGATTTACTTGTGATTGAACTGTCGTTATTAACTCGAACAAATTATTTACTCTTTACTAATAGAATCAGCCTTTTCTTCCAACCAACATGATGAATGAAGAAGATGATGATTATGATCATCTTTTATCATCATCATGAAGTGAAAATGAAAGTGAATAAAAGATGATATTTTCTGTGTATAAATACATTTCTCTCATCATAATCATCGTTCATCAGTATTGGACTGTAAGAAGCAAATTTGGTATAAACATTCAAGCCCGAGGCCTTGGTAAGCACGGAAGCACAAGAATATTATTTTATTATTGGCTGAAGCTTCTGAGTAAAAATGAATGAATCTCAATGGTTTTACAGGTTAAAAGGGAAAAAGTAAAAGAAAGCAACAAATTCATCGATGGAAACAGTAAATTAAGCCATCATATTCCGAGTTTGTATCCATCATTATCATCATTGTCATCCTCATCAGAATCTGAGTTTCACGATGATACCTTAAGGGTAAAGCAGTGTTGATAAAAAAAGCAAGAATACAGAATATTCCAAGTTGCAATTTATTCACAGTTTTTGCCTCTTTTTCAGCTTCTTTTATTTCAACCCAAACTTGCTCATTGCAACAATCACATTTGCTAATTGATTGAAGTAAAATGTTGATCACTATAATAGTGACAACACTGATCACGATTAATGTTGATTATTAGGTAAACAATGCTATTCCCTTTTCAAGGTAAAAATGAATCTCAGGGACAACAAGATAATGATAATGGTTGAAACAGAAATGATGATTATGAGGATGAGAAGAAAATGTTCATTTCTGTTATTTTCTTCACTTCTCTTCTCTTTTTCCCTTATACTTTAACCTTCTTTTTGGGCCATTACATGGTTTACCTTTCCTTTTCTTACCTTTACTTCTTATCCTTCTTGTTTCAACTCTCGAGTTACCTGTCAATCATTTAGATGTTGACTCCCTGCTGAGTCTTTTTTTATGGTGAAAAATTTTCATTCACCTTACGAGTCTCTTTACTTAACATTTAACTAACAAATTGGAGAGCAGAAAAATTCCAATGGTAAATTTGATTATCAATAATAATCACGATTCAAATCGTGATAAACGTTTCATGAGCTTAAAATGGTGAAAGCAAATGAAAAAAGTATCAATTTTAATTATCAAAGGAAAAATCAAAATGTTTACTTTTACAGACTAAATCAAAATGTATCGATGTTAACCTTTCAAGTCATCGGGTTATTTTGCATTATTATTGTGACAAATGATAGCACTTGAGACGCTAAAGATGAAAAGATAATGTCGATTCATTTGATTGCAACAAATTTTCATTTTACATCAAACCTTCCATCAACTTTCATTAGTCAATCTTGCTTCATTTAATGAACAAAAAATGCGTCATTTTCAGGGAAAAATTGAACTTGCAAACAACATCAAATGTTGCATCAAACTACATCGACTTTCAATTTTCAAGTAAAAAAAATCATCGGGTTATTTTGCATTATTACAAGAGATTGATAAACATTGCCAGGTTATTTCGGTTTCTTTAATGACCAAAGGCGATTTGATCTTAAACTTAGTTTTATCGTTTCTTGTTGAAGCTTTGCAGAGGTTTGATATGATTTGATTGGATTTAGACTTGGGATTCAAGTTATTTTGCTTTTTGAGACAAGGAACGGCACAACAATGTCGGTTGCTGAGGTTGAAGATGTAACCGAGAGTGAAGTGGATTCGGTTCACCAAAGCTTGTTTCATCATAAAGATACATGCATATCAACACGAAACATTTCAATCATTCATCAGGGGCTATCAAAACTCTTAATGGTGAACATGTTCCTAACCAGATAGATTAAGTTTTAACTTTGCATCTAAAGCAATCTATATCGTGATGATACCTAACAGACAATATATTCCGTCAGTAACCGAAAAACGAGCTTCTTTCGGTTCTTATTGATTGACTCGTGGCCTTTTCTTCGATCAGCCCTCTTCAAATTCAAAATAGAACTTTAGACTTTCGAAGAGCTCAGAGCCGAAGTAAGTAGACTTGCGTTAACTTTAATGATCAACACTTGAGTTCCTGTCGCCTGTTGATAAGGATTGGTTAAATGGTTTCATCAACTCTTTGTTCAAATGTTGGATTGATTGGACAACTAAAGCTGCTCTGAGTCTGATAAAGTTTCAATCAACATTGAAACAGATTTGGCTGTTGATCCAATTTATTAATAAACGCAGTAAATAACTGAACATTTATCATCTGGATGAGGAAAGGAGGATGAAGATTCTCCCACTTGCTCTCCCTATTAATCCATAAACATTAATGTTTACCTTTTACCATATTAAGGTGTGTTTGTGTTCTGTCAATTGATATTATCTTACCTTAATGATGATTGTACTTTAGGTAGCCTTAACTCATGACCAGTAGGAGAGCCCCTAGTAGACCAAGTCTTAGGTCACATTTCAAGTCAACTGTCCACCCACCTGAATGAACATCTGAGGTGCCCTTTTCATGATTAATTGGAAGACAAACAAAGAGGATAAAAAAGCTTTTGCCTGCTTGGTTTGCTTTTAATTAACAAATGAAATGTATAATAATCATTACAATAATGTTGTACTTTGATTTATGGGCAAAAATTTAAATGAATTTCAAATTATTCATAAGCAAACAAATGTGAAAAAACAAAAAGCACAACTTGAAGGAAAAATATTTCAAGGTTTCAATTGAACAACAACAAGCAAAAGTTGGGAGTGAAAGTTATCATTATTTTTTATTATTATTGTTATTACTCTTATTATGTTGTTTTTTTATTATCCTATTCACTAACCATTAATAGTAATATTATTGTTATTGTTATTGTTATCCATATGTATTTATGTATAGACTTGGTATTTGAATGGCATTGATTTACGGAAAGTGGTCAATGGTCAATTATATTGTTGCATCACAGGAAAGGTTAAAGTGAAAGAAGGCAAAAGTAAACTGAATATATTCATTATCAAATTTACTGATGGAGAGGGAAGATATTTAATAAAGATGGAGAGGAAAGAAAAAAAAAGTTGAAGATTTCAGTGAAAGATTGAAGATGAAAAAAAGACGAGGAGGTTATCATCATTAGAAGAGGGAAAATATCTTCACAGAAGGAGCCTTTCTGGATTGGGTTATCTTTTGCTTCTTCTTCAAGTCATATTCATTCTTTACATGGGTGAGGTACTGGTTATTTGATGAAGAAGATGTTAGATTGAAGACAAGACTGTGAAAAAATCCTTAGACTACTGCTGGTCGCACTTCATTAGTCTCTTTCCAGGGAATCTTTATTCATCATCATCTTCTTCACCATCATCTTAATCATCATCTCTTTGCATCTCTTCCAATGCAGTCACTGGTAGTATAGTGGTTAGCATCTTTCAATGCAATTGAACTCACATTTTCAGCCGCTTCTGATGCTTTACCATATCTTATCCTTGCCTTGGGCAACAATCATTAATTTCACTTCAACCTTTTTTTTCAAGAACAAGCAGAAAGAAAGATAACGAAAGAATCAAAGACAGATCAACATTTTGCTTCTTTTGGTTGTTCTTGAAAAATTGGCAAATAGGCGATACTCATAATGATAATACTGTGAGATGCTTTTATCATGATAACTTCATTGAGAAATGAACGCTAAAGAAACAAATAGACAACTAATATATGGTTAATTTATTTAATCCATTTATCAGTAATCATTTTCTTCCTTTCAACTTTCAACTATTTTAATCACTTGCTTATCATTACCATGATAATAATGATTAAATGGTTTAAATTTATCCAACATCTTGCAATAATCTCTGGCAGTATAGAGGTTAGCATCACACAAAATTCAATTGATACACTCAATGTTATTAACAAATTGCATATTTCAATTGATTAACTAAATCATTTGAGGAAAAAGAGAGTTGGAAAGAGGAAAGGTGGACAAATTCATTTGTCTCTTTCTTTAATGTTGTATATCAATTGCAATCAATTAAAGAGATGGGAGACTTTAATTAACTGCTTAATGATAACTTTGAGATATTAGATGCAGGCAAACCAGTGAATCAACAATTAACTTATTTCTTGACAGAGACAAGTTTCAGTTGCAATTTTATCTCTTCTTTGCTCGGCTGTTCAGACACACCTTAATCCCTTTAGGTTAACCTGATCATGTATTGAACTGATCAACACCAAGAACCATCAATTTGCAAGGTAAACCTGACAATGGACACAATTAATTGATCAAATTGAGTAGAAAGGGAGGAAAACAAAAAGCTGAGTTGAGACTGAATTATACTTGCATGTTTATCTCAACATCATTAATTGTCATCAAGGATCTTAATGAAGATGCAAGGTGTTGTTGATTGTGTTTCCAATTGTAATTGATTAACATGTTTGACAAGTTAACCAGTTGAAACCAGCAATGAAAAAAAACCAAGCAACAACAAAAAGGTAACTCACAGGCTATTAAATTACTTGATACACACCTTGAAAAGCGGATTCAAAATGAGAGTAAATTTTGTGATTTATCAATATTTACTATCAAATATTAATGATATGCAAAGGAACGAAAAAAATTGTTATTAAAAGTTAATTCCTTTTCCACTCCCAGCAATTGGTAAGAGCAGCAAAAATTAATAATCATGTTAATGTTGCGATTATTTTCAATGATAATATTGTTCAATGTTGAGGTAAACATAAACTCACTGTTGGTTATCATGACTGTTGCTAGATGTTGATCATCATCATCATAATACCTTCAATTGTTCAAAACCATAATAATCATCATTCAAGTTAACCATTTTTTTATTTATTCAACTTTATCAATTGTTATTAATTCAAAGCAAATTAGTACCAATTGAGCAAATAAAATGAAATGATTGGAAAGAAAACGTGATTTCTGGTGAATGGAAAGAAAAAATTTCTTCATTTTTTCTGCTTGTTGCTGGTGATCAACATGATTATGATGATGATAATGGTTATATTTATCTCACTCTTCATCCCTTTTCTGTAACCATCAATCTAAATGATTAGGTTTATCATCATTTGAATATTTGCAACCTTGACTTGCTATTTGATTGACAGGTTAAAAGGTATCACAGGTAAGCAAACAGAGGGTTGAAGGAACCTTTTAATGTCTTTGACAAACATCAGGATGCAAAATGATGAACCATTTTCTTCTCCACCAAATTTCCAAACTTTACTAATCACTTCTTCTAATTTCTTGTCTTTACAACAATGTAATCATTTACTTTGCTTATTAACCCTGGTTAATTAAGCCTTATGCCTAAATTAAGATTAAACATTGTCAATTAAAAGTTTAATCAAACAATAATATCAATGATAATGACAATAGAGTCTTATGTCTAAGTAAACAAGGAAAAAGTAAATTTAAGAATAGCTTGTGGCATCAATAAGATGATATTATTATATTATTACTATTATCATTATTATTGTTATGTCTTTTGGGTGAAACTAGGATGATAATGATGACAAAAGAAGAAGACAAGAAATTAGAGTTAATAAAGTAATTGTTGATGTAGAAATGAAAATATGCTCTGGGCTATTTTCCCTTTCATGATGATGATGATGATGATGATGATGATAAGAAATGATCTTGTGACCCTTTTTGTCTTCTTTTCTCCATCCCTTTCTTTTTTATTATAATTGTGAGTTTTCCTCATGGATCATGTTTATTCAAGTGGAAAGTTGGTTGTTAATATTTTCCATCCTCTTGTTACAGTTGCTGTTGTTGGTGAAATTGCAGTGGTGATGGTGATGATGATAGTGTGTCTGTGTTTAGAGATGTAAATTGTTGCATTTGTTTTGATAGTTTTGTGAATGATTTAGATTGATTTTTTACGGACTAACAAATCCAATTTGAATAATATGCTGTTGATGACTGAGAATCTCATTGAAACAGTGAATAACACAATTAAAGATGATAAGAAAGAGAATCAAAAGGATTTTCTCTTCAACTTTACGGGACATTTTTCGTTATCTTTCCTTTTTTCCCCTATTTTCTCATTATTAAACCATTTTTTTGAGTGATGATCAACCATGATTAAGATGAGGATGAGCAAAGGTGGGTAAGAGAGGCGTGGGCTGGATCAGTGTTGGATGCATTTGGCTGCGTTTTGAAGGGAGAATCAGGATGATCCGACTGATGATGATAATAGTTAATGATAATTTTTTGGTTGACAAAATGTTGTTTGCATAAAAAATGAGTATGAAATTGCTGGCAAAAGTGTGTGTGTGTGTGTGTGAGAGTGAATACAGCCATGAGTCTATGGAAGTGTGAGAGAGAGAAAAAGAGAAGAAAAGTTAATCATAAATTGTGTTCAGTTAGTTATTTGATAGTGTTTTTAATGGTAAACCACAAAATATTGAAAGATAACTTTCAACTTACACTTTTAGGCCTGGTGAAGTTGATAAAAAAAGGAGAAGACGGTGGAACAAAGAAGAAAAATTAGATCTTCTTTATTATCATTTCTCCTCATCGATTTCATTCCTCTTTCTCTTCATCATCTTTTTATGTTACTTTTGCCTTGTTGTGTTTAATATAAAGGGAAATGTATCACATTACAGTTAAATAGGAGATCAATAGGGATGAGGATTTTACCCATCGTTGAGCTAGAAAACGGTAAACGACGATGATACTGATTAAAGTGATAAAGTAAAAAAAAAGATGAAGTAAAGAAGTTTTCAACAAGAGCAACAAATACACATTTACCAACAAAAAAGGTCTAAAACTTGGTGATTGTATTTGGTAGGATGTATTTCTAGATTCGTTATTGTGAGTTAAACAAAAATCATTGATGCAATGAGGAGCAAAAAAATTGGGAAGGAATCAAACAAAAGATGATTTAAATTGTAACCTCAACTCTATTTAAAAGTAAAAGAGATGAAATTACGTTACGGAATAGTGACCAGGGGGTGAATCAATGACATATGGGAGGGAGGGTGGGTTAAGTAGGTGGGAAGATTAATGGATGGCAAAGAAGGACCAGAGATTATGCGAGATCAACGATCAAAAGAATTGGTTATAATCATTTTGATGTTTCATTATCCCTAACCAAACTCTAACAGAATACTATCAATTCCCCTCTTAATTTTAACTGTATTTTTTTGAAAAATAAGCTCCAAAAAAGAGGGGAAGCAAAAGTTAATGGTTTCAATTTTTTATAATGATTGGTGTTAAATTAACAAAGGCATATAATTTACATTATAACTTTGAAACCATTAGGTGTGGTGATGGTACAATCTCATTGAAAATTGGTAAAGCCAAAAAATGGGGCAATAATTATTGTAGCAAAGTTTCATTAATCAACGAGTGAATTTGATATTAACCTGTTTACACAATCCAAGTGAAAACAGTTTAATCAATAACAAGAGAAGCAAAAGTAACGAAAAAAAGAGAGAGAGGAAGAGAGAAAGACTGAACAATAGAGGAACAAAAATCAGGCTTTAACCATAAACTGGAAAACCAGATTGTCTCTGTGGAAAGATTAACTCTTTTGGAAAGAGATGATCGCATTGCAGCAACTCCATTGATCCTTAACTTTCAAAATTGAATCTCTCTCAATGGTTGATCATTAAGGCATTTATACCAGACATTCAGGACAATCAGGTCAATCAGAGATAACCAGAACAATGTTAACTGTAGCTTCTTTACCAAGTGAATTGGGTCCATTGACGAGGTATTAAACAGCATGTTCACCAGGATTCACATAATTGACCAGCAATTGAATAATATGGCTGATGAAATTAACCAACTAACATTAACCGTTGACCGAAAGATAATAAACATCACAAAATTAAATTAAAAACAATTCAAGGTAACAATTAAATTAATAGATTGAATGTAATGCGTAATAAAAACATAGCTTCCAACCGTTAATTTACAAAAGAGGGAAAAGTCATGTGATTGAATAAGAAAGGGAAAGGCTTAAGGTTACCAGATTTGTTTAAAAGGCGGTCAATTCAAAGAATAACCAGAAAAGCATAATTTGGTAAAAATGTGTTTAAAAATAACAAGATATTTGTTGTTGATTAAATTATTGTTTGTTATATTGTTTGTTTAGTTCAACTTTTTTTTGCTTCTTATCGGTTCAGCTTCATTTATTTGCGTTAATATCTGTTGATTCTTTTGGCACATTTGTTGTCACTTTGATGCTTTTCAACGCCTAACACAAAAGGCATAAAAGCATAAAATGGCAGCCATGTTGGCTTTCACTTGAAAGCAAAGCTTTAAGATCAATTGGCAATAAGGTCAAGGTGTTTCTTTTTTTTATGTTAGTTATTTGTTACCAAACCAACAAAACAAAATACTTTAACCCATTACTTGTTTCCTCTTTTTTTCTGGTTCCAAAGGTATGTTTATAAACACATGTACATTACATACATTTTTGATATATTATTTACAATTTGCCTTAAGACATTTACTTTAATGAAATATGCATTCCTGTAAACAGTGGCAAAAAAAGAGTAAATCTTGATGCATAATATTATATTTAATGCTTAATAGCAAACATATTAACCCCTTTTTTCAATCTCTTTTTTCCCGACCAATATTTACATTTTTAACCTTTTCTTCCAGATCAACCAATAGGGATTTAATTACCATTTAATCGATTGCAATTGACCATCATCCTATTCAACTGACCTTAACTTGAATCTTCTGCTGCCTTTTTTCATCACTTTACCTTTCTACTTATCCTCTTTTGTCAAGTAAGTAATTCTGTCTATTATTTTTTCTCCTTTTAATCTTTACAACCACTTCTTATCTTCTAGTTGTCTCTTTGGTCTTCATCATCTCTTCATACACATCAGCAGCAACATTAACCATTTTAATAGTGATTATCGTCAACAACAAAAATAAAGTCAACGATCCTTAAATATCTTTCCAATTTGGCTTCTCTTCACTAACAGCGAGGCAATTTAAAGCAATTTCCCAGTTTTTTATTTGAATGTAACTTTGGTGTAAACACTGTAAGAAAAATGAAAACATTTTTCTCCAACTTCTTTATCCATGGAAGATGAACAGGTACAAGATAAAGGGAAAAGGTGTGTGGGTCAATCTTGAAGCCCTTAAACCTCCTAAGACTCACCTTAACGTTAAAAATGACGGTGGTGGTGATGATCAAGAAGAGAAAAGAAGAAGAAGTAGAAAGGTAACTTTGAATAACATGTTTTATTTGGTTACTTATACAACAATCTATAAATCAAATGCAATTTCTTTATAACAAAAGGAATTGGGTTGAGCTAAAAAGGAGAAAAAGAAAGATGAAAAAAAACTCTCGTCATTCATAGAGACACATTATTATTCGGTGAAATGATTTTTTTCATCATCTTCAAGGAAACTTATTTTCTTATCATCATCATCATCATCATCATCATCCTTCGTTGTTGATGTCTTAAGAGTGTTGAGATTGGGAGGTAATCAGACGAAAGAAAATCCAAATGAAATATCAAAAGAAGAATGAAAAAATAACTGAAAACATTTAAGTTACCTTTCAAAAGTTGAGGTTAAAGTTGAGTATTAATAACCTCTCCAAGTTTTGGTCAACTTTTTGGTTTCCAACTTTTTTTTATAATCTAACAAAAGGAATTTCTTTTGCAGTTTCAAGAAAAGCAATAGAAAGCTATTGGCCAGCGGAAGAAAGCAAAGACTAACCCAAAATGGCCAATACTTTGACGGACAATACTAATCATTTTCAAACCAGAGAAATGTTGCTCAAATTGTGTCAAAGTTAATTTAAATGATGATTTGCTGTTGCTTTGGACAAAAATCGTAATGAAATTGAAATCAACTTACCCGATGGAATCGCTTTGTAGTTGACTTTTACCATAGATTGGGATAAACTGAGCGTTATCAGGAGACCATTAAAGATGGACAAAGCAAATGGAAAGTTGAAATTCATGTTTAAATCAATCCCTTTGGTCGCTTTTAAAACTGTCCTGTCACTTGTGATTAGCGTTTTTACTTTTTTTGCTGTGATCACTGATTTACCAGCCAAAGTAACAACAAAGTTTATCAATGTAAAAGGTAATTATTCATATTTTATAGTTGCTTGAATCCAAATTGCCAATTATTTTGATGAACAGTGAAAAAGATTAAGTTTTCAAGATTATTTTCATCGTCATAATCAATAAAACTGATTATCATTAAGCCTTTCAACCTTTTCTTTCTCTTTTTTTTGTATAATTTTCTTCTCTCGCTTTTACAGATTAACTGATTGTTAACCAAGTAACTTAAGGTCCAGTCAGCCGTATAATTTGATGTCCAAACTGGTTGACACGGGACAATAAACCTGTCAATCAATGAGCTTTTTATTTGTCACATGCACATTGATGATGTTTAACTAGATTTACTGTTGCATCTCAATTTTGGTATCATCAAAGATATCAAAATCATTCTCATCTTCATAAGGATCATCATCATCGCCATTATTGATCAAATGTTCATCTTGATGTTTCCCTTTAATTCACCAATCAAACCAATTTCATCGTCCACTGAATCCAAAATTAAGATTGTCTATTGTCTTAACCAGTCAAACCAATCTAGAAATAACAAGAGAAATGGAAGAAAGAAGAAAAAAGAACAAAGTTATCAATGATGAAAAGAATAACAATTATCATGAAAAATTGTTCACTTGACCATTCATCATGTAATCATGGACCCATTTGCATTACTAGACAAAATGCCCAGCCTAACAGATGATTGACCATTTGGAATGTGCAAAAGATGTAATTTTATTGGAACCATTGGAATCAAAATTAAACAAAATTGTTGGAAAATGGTGAAAAGGCAGAAAAAAGTGTTTGAAGTAACATGATATAAATCAGTTGTCAACGTTTTGTTTCAACGATTTTCTCACTCTCTTCCATCCCTCATCATCTTGATCTCATCTAGTTTAATCAGTTTCAACAATGCCTTTATTTGATTCAACAAATTATTTTTATTTTGACTGCAATGATAATAATAATAGTAATAATAACACATGAAATTACATTCAATTCACGTTTACACATTACTAAGTTACACTTGGCTAACAAACAGATAGCAAATGAATAATAATATTAATGGGAATGTTAATAATGATGATACAATTGTGTGTAATCAGTTTCTCCTTTTCTTGTTTAATAAGTTGCTCTCATATAAAATAAGGTGTTTTATAATAAATAAAAAAAAGAAAGTTATAACTCAAGAAACACAAAAGTGTCTTTTATTATAACTTTATTTTCACCTTTACCAGTTTATCAACTCACACACAGGTAACAATGAGCTCGTGAAAATAATTTATTATTATTGTCTTCACACTGAATAAGATGGCAAGGTTTTGTCATGAATTTTGTCTCTTTAACAGAAGCCAACAAATCGGAAGGATTTCACTTGTTCAACACTGCACTTGGATCATCTTCAGATTGAAAATTTCAAACTTGGAACAAGAAATGTTTTTAAAGATTCAAAAAGGATTGACGCAAAGATCGCTTCAAGTCATGGCAAGAATTTTATGGTTTTTGGAACCAAAAAAAGGAACCTTTTTCGAAGCTGAAATTTTCTTCTTTCCAGAAAACGTTTATTGAGTTGAGATTGAAGCAAATGTTATTTACAATCAATTGTCGAAGCTATATTTGATTAAAGTTAACGCTTTCAATGGTTAGTTTCAATTTATTAAGTTATCATCATTTCCGTTGCTATTAGAACCGTAATTATTATCATGATTATTGTGATTATTATTTATGAGAATGTAAAAATTCTGTAAACATATTATTGCATATTCTTTGGTTGATAATGATAATAGTAATAATAATGATTATAATAATAATAATAAATGAGCTTTATGTTGATTGTGAAAAAGGAAAAGGTAAAAGCTTCAGTAAACAGGTAAACATGATTCTTGATGAAGATATCATCTGCTAATGGAAAGTCAACCTATTATAATGATGATAATGAAGAGAGAAAAAAGGAAAAGAAGAAGAAGAAATATGATGATAATGATGAGAAGGAGACTGTGGTGTTGGAGCAAAGTGTGGCCAGAATAGTTTTTTTTTCATTCGCTGCGTTTTTCCTTACTGTGCCTAGAGGCCTTCGGGTGGGTTCAGAATATAATCGGTCTTGGGATCCATCTGCTTGGTAAGAGAGAGACTATTATGATGATGATGATGATGATGATGATACAGGCTATAGGAATGACAACTTCATCAACAGTTTACTTTGCCTTTATAACCACTTATCCACAATCTTTCTTAACCTATCATCATAACTTTCAAATAAGATGAAGAAGAAGACTAACCGGTCTTTCTCTTCGTTCTTTCTCTCTCTTTCATTGTTTCTCATCTTGTTTGGCCATTTTTTGCACTTATTAACCTTCATTTTCTCCTTCTTTATCATCGGTTTGGCCTTTCTTTCCATCCCAAGGAGGATCAATCTTCATCTTCATCATGACTTTACTTTTTTGTTTAAATTTATGCCTCCATCTGGTGGTACCCTTGAAACTCTTACCTTTGTTGCTCTCAACTAATCATATATTTTAAAATGTTTATTACATTCAAATCATTTTGCTTCGTCAAAATTGCTGTTAAAGCTTTAATTTTTCATGTCAAGTCAACGTAAATTTCAACGGAATTAACAGCTTGGTTTCGTTGAAAGTTAAACACTGAGTCAATGTCAATTCAGTTTAGTTTAACCACAGAAAGTGAATGCTAACCAGAAAGACTTCAGAAAACTACTTGAACTACTTCGGTCCGATTTTCAAGTAAAAACA
Source organism: Tetranychus urticae (assembly GCF_039701765.1). NCBI lineage: Eukaryota > Metazoa > Arthropoda > Arachnida > Trombidiformes > Tetranychidae > Tetranychus > Tetranychus urticae. The sequence goes on along the minus strand of NC_142958.1, from coordinate 11,842,535 downwards.
AGACTTTGTTTCGGCTGATTATGGTTACTTTAAAGACCTAGTTCATTCACAAGACCCAGTCTCACCAAGTAAGAGTTAGAAGCTTACACATCGCTAGAAAATGCTCAAAACACAGTTGAACAACAAATTTCTCTGATAAATTTCTTTCGAGGTTTGGGTGAACCAACTCATTTCTGATTTATGAGTTGATTCGTTTGATTGTGGTTCATTGGCAGCTAGCGTCCTAAAGATTGATTGATTTATTTGACTCACTGTTAACCATTGAAACAACTAGTGCTAATAACCAAAAATATCAGTTGAAACTTCTTGCGGTTATCATCTACTGAGTTATGTAAAGTAGCACCAAAGACACATTTCAACCAGAAAAATCAAACCTAAATGAAAGTCAGTTGATTTTATCCAAAAATTTGACAAAATCTCTTCGATTCCCAGTCAAGATTCAATATTTTCATTCACAGCAAAATACAAAGCAATTCAAGACATTTTATCGCCTGCTGCTTTACATTCAATTTATCATTTATATTTTTGTCATTTAGTATTGAAGTTTCAAGTGTTGTCAATTCAAAGTCGATGTTGTTTTTGAATTGAAGCAATGCAAAATAATCTGATAATATCTTCATCAACTGAAATCTTAAATGGAAAAGTTTCAATTCAACTTTTCCTTCATGTTTCTTTTTTTCATTATAATCTGTTACTCACTTTATTAATCTATTTTTAATACTGAAACAAAGAAATGTGTTTCAAATGTGATTTACTTAAATTTCATTTTCATCCTTTCCATTGAATCAAAAGGCGAAACAAAAAGTTTTTCATTACCAGATTTTTCATTTTTCAATATGCTTTATTAGTTTAGCATCTTTATCATGATAGTTTCTCATCCTTTTTCATCATTTCTTTACTTTAATTTTGTTCACATTGGAAGCTTTATTTTTATTCACACAAAATACAAAATAACATAATGTCTAATAAAATATAATATTAGATTCGTTTCTCATTCAACTTTTTTTCTTCTTCCTTTTATTTCATCAATTCTTTTGTTCTCAAATTCAGTTTCGTATTTGCTTTTTTTCCATCACCCAAATTGAATCAAATTTTGTGTCAAAATGAACTGCGAAAAATGAAGAAAGTTAAACTCTGAAAGATAGAGAAAAGGTAAAAATGGTAAAAGAATGAAAAAAGAAGACAAAATGAATATGAAAAGAAGCTATTGTTATCAAGTTATCAGGTTGCCCTTCAGTCATGCTTATTATGCTAAACTATCCAAAACTAGGAACCAACAACAACAACAAAATAAACCTTTTTCTTCATCTTCATCTTCATCATCTTCTTTTTCCTGCCAAAGTCTATTTTATTGACAGTTTTTTTCTCTTCATCTTCTTTGTCTCCATTCAACTTGGGTTTCAACGTTTTTCGCATTTTCTTACCTTTTCTTTCCCATCAATTTCCTACAAATAGGCTTACAAAAGGTAACACTGATTTTACCTTGTCTTTACCAAGTCAACTTTACCTTTAACAGTTAACCTTTTCCCTTTCTCTATCCTCTGTCTGCGACAAAAAAAAAGAGGAAAGACAAGAAGAGAAGAGAGAAAGAAAAAAGAGATTTTCGTTCAATTTCCTCCACCTTATCATTCGCCATCTATTTTGTCAGTTAAACTAGTTTGCTTGTACAATGTGTACATTGGTGGCCAACCAGAGGACCTAAAGGTCGAAAGGTTGTAAGTCTTGTAAACTGGAATACAATAGGAGTGACTTTACACAGAGCGATTGTGTCCTGTCAAATCTGATCAACTTACAATTTGCATGGTGAATGCTGTTCAATCCATTGTAAGATATCGAGTCTTTCACACTCAAGTCCACCCCAACAGCCACAGTTAAACCCAAGCCAGTCAACTTGATCCCATCGGAGGTTAACCTCCTTCTGCCTCCTTTCATTGTCAACCAAAGGCACAATATATTTGATATTTACAAATGTATAAATAATGTGACAACAATGGAAACCAATGGAAGGAGCGTAAAGAAGTAAACCAAGCTCAAGAATTTTATTGTCAATATATTACTGATAATCTTACCTTTTTTTTGGCAAAAGAAGAAAAGTTTCTTATCTTTACTCTTTCATCATCTTTTACTTTCTTTTTTTTACTCTATTATTTACTCTTATCCTTCCTCAGAAGCAATAACAATAATAACAAGGAATGCTGGTGCAATTCATGGAAATGACCGAAAACCTTTGTTGATTGTAAAAAGGCAAAGAAGAGTTTGTTATTAAATTTGATTCTATCTCATGTGATATGATCAAGATTGCTATCAAATCCTATTTAGTCTCTTCAATCTGATCATCTTAAAGGTTAACAAGGCAACAAATGATCAACAGGAGTAAACAATAAGTTGATCTCAACTGTAAGATTAAAGGTTAAAGTACAAGATAACAAAGAAGAAGCAATAGAAAAAGGTAGAAAATTTGAAAACAAAATGTTGGCCAGCATGAACTAGAGGGTAATTCATGATGAATATCATGAAGAGAAGAAACTCATAACTTTCACTTGTTAATTTTCTCATCATTATCATTCTCCTTCTCATCAAAGTTTTTTCTTCTCATTTCTTTTATTCCTTCCCATTGATCAAGCTTACCTGATCAGGTAAACGATAATTTCCCTTCTCTCTCTCTCTCCTGGAGGTCTGACCAGTTTCACTTTGACCTCAATATTTAAATGACGAGAAATGAGAAGAAGCGAATAAAAGCGATTCCTAAAAAATTGTACTTTACACTTGGTCTAAGTAAACATCCATTAAAGTGTTAATCAGTAAAGGGATTGTTCATTTGATATGAAAATGCTGATCATTTATTGGCCTCACCTTTCCATCCTACACAGGTAAACTCATCACTAAATACATTTTTTTACCTTCTTCTTGTTGCAAATTCTTGTGAACAAAAGCGAATCAAAAGTTTCATTTGGAAACAATGAAAGTCTATGGTTATCATCATTCATCAGTAGGTGTACTTTATCATCATTTTCATCATCTTTTGTTTTCTTCGAGTTGATCTTTTCTTCTTTGACAGTAAAGGTAAACAGGTAAATAAAGATGATGAAAGTGTAGGAGGTAAACAGGGTTGAAATTGTTTAGATTATTTTGATACATGAAAAGATGTGAGAAGAAAAAAAATGATGGATAAAGGGCAAAGGCCATGGATAATGATAAAGTTGGATCAACAAAAGATGAACAGCAAATTATAGGTGTCATCGGAATCATTCATTTTATTCATTCATATATATCAATCAAATTGTTTGTCAACAAGGTTTGCGTTTTTTTCCTCTTCTTCTCATCGTTTGTGTTTGATGATGATAAGAGGAGTGAGAAGATGCTTTTTTTACTGTTGCTTTTGAATAATTTTGATGAAAGCAAAAAAAAAGTTAAACCATCAAGTCGATGAATTTTGTTGCGAGAAAAAAATGAAAACTTTTTTTTGCCATTTTGTGTCAGTCTTTTGTTTAGCATGGTTCATCGAGTTTACACATTTTTACAATTAAAATGTTCAATCAAATGTTATCAGTGTGTTATCATAGTGATTGGTCCTTGTTCACTCAGAAATTCATTGTAGAATGAAAATTTTGAGAGAAAAAAGGAAATTTCAAGGAAGCTTGACATTATGAAAATCAGATGGATTCATGATGAAAGAAAAAGATGAACGTCGATTTGAAATGAAATGAGAATTTAGATGATCAAAAAAGACATTTTTAGCAAGAAAAATTCTTGCACCTTTCGAGCTGACAAAGTTATCCAATTTCAAAGATAGAATAGCATTTTGGAAAAAAAGCTAAAAATCACGTTGCTTTAAAGTGACATTTGCAACTGAAAAGCACCAGAAAACTGTGAATAGCAAAGAATCGAAATCGAACAGATTAAATCTTTTCAAAGAAATTTTAGAATAAAATGAATTCGAAGATTGTGAATCGAAGGAAAACATTGAAATGTTTAAAATTAAACGAAAAACTTTCGTTGAATTCAATAGCATTCATTATTTCTGAGACTTTAAACATTTTCATCAACATTGCTCACAACATCAACTCTCTTTTCATGTTAAAAATGTCGAGCTTTTAGTGTTAAGATTAGGAAAATTTATGAAGATCTGACTTGGAAGAGCGAAATTTTGGCTTGAAATTCCAGGAAAAATGAATTGTTCGAAGTTGCAATAAATTCCAAAATCTGAATTTTCCGTTGGATATTCTTGAATTGTGATTTTGCGGATGAAACTTTGCAATATTCTCGATGATCCAATAAAGGTTCTGATTGAAAGATGAAGATTCTGATTGACACTTGGGTTATGAGAAAGATTTTGGATTAACTGTTGTTCCGGTAAGAAAATGATTCTTTTTTTTGATTAAATGGCTTTTCGCTGATGAAAATATATTGGATTAGAACGAAGCTGATTAAAAGTTGTTTTCTGTTCTCAACTTGCGTCCTTCCAAATGAAAATCACCATCGAAGTGATGAAAATTTCGATTCCCTTTTTATAGCCTAACCTACCTTCACCTTAACAGAATGAGTATTGAAATGTCAAAATTGTCAATTAACTTTGACATTAAATTAAATGTGATTCAATTTCATTTTCATCCATCTATTAACTCTCTTCTCCACCAACAAGAAAGGTAAATGTCAATTGATGATAAACTTCGTTATAATGTTCGAGTTAATCTTTACCTTTACTCAACTTGATTTCAACCATTCAACTTGATCATCTTTAAAACAGCCAATAATCTAATTTTACTTTTCAACTTTTCACTCAATTTAGCTGAACGAAACAAACTTGAAGAAGAAGAAAAAGTTTCAACTCACAATCTGAAAAGGTAAAAGCACCTTTAATCAAAAGTCTTGCAGTACTTATCAAAGAAAGCAAATGTCACTTGCAATTGTCGAGACAAAAAAGTAGTTTCTTAAGATTACATTTTCAAGAGAAAAGGAAAAGTTTTTTTTCTTCTCTCTACTTTTTCTGTCAAATTGATGATGATGATGATACAGAAACCATTAGGTCAAAACTGGACACAAGTAGCCCTAAGGGTGATCAAAGTATAAAGTCATTTTAGTCATCAACCTGAGTGAAAAGGATGACAATGATGAAGAGTAATTTCTCGTTTGGCTCATTTTCCTATTCATTGTCAACTTGTTTGAAGCTTTTCAAGTTGGCCAGTTTAAAGCCACACAGTCAATGAGGTTAATCATGATAATGATGGAAATGATTATGCTGTGTTCAAGTGATAATTTTCATTCCCTGATTAACATGAATGATGATGATGATGGAGGAGGAAAAGATGGTAAAGAATGTGCAGTGAAAATTGGCAAATTAATGGAACATTTGATTAGTTTGAATGAAAGATGAAGACAAGAAAATTGCATTTCGAGTTGTCATCTTTTCTCTTCTCTCTTTTTTTATTCCATCTTATTCAAGGTGAGAGAGTAAATAGCATTCATCATTTCTTTATTCACTCACCAAATCATCATGATGATCCTACAAGAACCTTACCAATCTATACTCTAATAGGACACTCAATGACTCAATTGATCTTCTTTTTTCAATTGGAATCCCGTGAAGAAAATTGTTCATCCTTATCATTGAAGATGATTAAGGTAAAAGCAAAGAGAGAGAGAGAGAAAAAACGTTTCTTTTTCTTCATCAGCCCAACTCTCATCTTCTTCCTCTGTTATCATCTTGAAGCTGGCAAGTTTACAAGGAACCAAAATTGGTATGTAAATGATTGAGAGTAAAAAGGATCCCCAAGGTGAATCCAAGAGGGCAACACACCTTATTACCTTAGAGTAAGATGAGCAATGAATAAGCCCTAAAGACACAGAGAAGTTAAAGTCCATGGAAGAAGATGATAATGAAGATAGTAAAGTTAAGACAGAGAGAAGAGAAGAAAAGAAGAAAAAAGTGCGAAAGTTTTCTTTCGCTTACAAGTAATGAAGATGAACAAGTTGGTGATGATGAGGATGAACATGATGAAGACCTTACCTAGGTGATTATAAATGTCTGACTGTTTATTACGGATCGGTTACATTATCATTTTGTTGACCAACTGAGGTCTGTTAATCAGGGTTTAACATGTTAATATTGTTAAACTTGAAAATCAACATTTTCTGGTAACAAACCAATTTAACCCAAGTTAACACTCCAAGCTCAACCTGACAGTGTGAGTGTAACAACATGAAAACAAATCAAATGATTGCCTTGGCTTGATGTTGCTCTGTCAATCTTTATACGCTTTAATAATTTACTTTTTTCTTAACTTTATTTTTTCGATTTACTTTCTTCCTTCTTATTATTATTGTTTGTTTCCATCATGTTGATTTGAGTTTCACTGGTTTCAACTGAAAAGGCGTGAAAAAAGCTCGTTACATGGACATCACACTGTGAGATTGATATTAATGGTCAACTTGTGAATTTAAACTTCACCATTGTCTATCCTATTATTACATTATCAGCTTGAAGTAAATTAACTTCTCGACATCAAGTTGAGGTTGAAAAATAGAGACAAATTGTCGATTATGATTATCATGATGATGATGAGAGGGAGGAAGATACTTACGCATAAATGCATAATTTATTAATGTTATTACATTCTAATTATAATTCATTCCCTTTAATCATTCTTCTCATCAGAATGCGTTGAGATTTAAGAACATGATTTACCGAGAAAGAAAAAGATGAGCTTCTAATAATTTGTTGATTAGTTTATTGTTGGTATTTTGTTTCTATTAATCTTTTACCTTTTCGTGATTTCACTTTGATTTGTATCAACTTTAATTGCAATTGTTTCAGCTAATAAAGTTATTAAACAATTTACATTTTAACTGTGATAACAATTTGGCAACAATTGTTTCAATTGTTCAACATTGAAAATTGTTCACTTTGCGTGACTCGACTAGTTTAACGTTGTTTCATTGTATTGGAAAAGATAAAAACTGAAATTCCTTTTTTTACGATTATTGGCAACAATCAATAGTGGACATTAAAGGTCTAATTAAGTTAATTAAAGTTAATAAACTGGGAAATGAAAGAGAGGAAAGAGTTTAATTAGAGAGAAGTAGGTTCTGATGAAAAGGAAAATGAAGTTTTGTTTTTCATTCGCCATTCCATTCAGTTTAATGATTATTATATGATTATTATTAGCCTGATTGGTGGGTTAAAACGGAAAAATGATTATATTATGTTGGTAATCACATTAATTAGTTGATGTAACCTATGAAAACATGAGTTGAACAATTTATGATTAAATAGTTTGCAAGTTTATCCCTTTTTGTTATGCACTTTAATAGTCTCATAATGGACATTTTAATGTTAGATTATGCCTTTACAAGATTAGGCTTTTTATGGTGTCATCAATAGCTTTTTTTACTTGTCATAATGAAACAGCTAATTGTTGATTTAGGCTTGGATTAGTTTTGATAATTATTGTTGTCAATGATTGTCATTTTATCGGGAAAGCTTTGTAGGATTCAACTAGAAATGTTGGTAGATATTTTCATGGGATTTGTAAGATTACATGTTAGCACTTTAAATTTGAACAAATATTCATTTAGTTGAAGATAAATGTTAGAGTCGGATTAGCTTGAGAAATTTAGCTTTTCATGGATTTATACAAGAATTATTTTATCATAAATGGAGTTTATCTTGAAAATGAATAGAAGAAGCTCAATAGTTAAGCTCAATTTATCATTTTAATAACTCGATATTACTAGACATGAAAGGTCGAAGGTGAATTGTCAAGTTTAATTAATAAAAGGGTTAGATGGTGATGTTAAGTTTCTTGCTTGTCTACGGATGCTAGCTTGAACCTTCATTCCTCTTTCCTGGTGGTTACATTCATAGTGTTTAGACAGAAAATTGCTCGATATTTGCTATCAATGCTCTTTACCGATTTCAGATTAAATCGATCTAGATTTTTACCTTGAAAAAATCAGGTGCAGGCTTCCAAAACCTCGCAATAAGTGACTTAAGCACAGACCAGTTTTGATCAGTTTTTCAACGTGAAGCAACCATACTTTTAGTACAAGTAACCGAATCTGTTATCACAGCAGTTTATAATTTATTGTTACAATGATGCGAAATAACCTGATGATGAAATGATCACTTAAAACGTTAAACTTAAAAGCTAACAGTTTGCTTTTGAACTTTGAGTCAAGTCTCTAAACAGTTGTGTTTTCGTATATTAAATGCTTATCAACAATCGTTACCAATCACCTCTGAGTCTCAACTCTTTGCAATATCAATAACATGACAAACTACTTTAAATTAATCACTTTTGTCATCCACTAATTGAGATGTTTATAAGGATCAAATCAACAGAGTGTTGGACCTTTCAAAGTAACGTTTGATTTATTTCCCGACTTGCAGTATTTACATCTATTGACGAAACACGGCAGCTGAATTTTGGTTAATAAACTTTTATAGCTAAGCCCACTTGGTGATAAACAGTTTAACAAAATGCATTACAGTTAAAAGCGGCTGTGCTATTAAGGTCAATCTTCGTAAAAAATTTATTCAACGCATCTTTAGTAGCATGTAACATCAACAGTTGCGTCTTTATAATGTTCATAGCTATCATCCATGCTACGCCTACGATAGTTTATAAGGTTAAATCATTGTTCATTACATTGTGACCTGAGCATTTCAATTGAAATTCATCAATAAATGTAAATAGCAATTGTGTGCAACTAAATTTTGAATAAATTATTTTTTCCACAGAAATTTTCTTTTCCTTCAACCAAATAACTTTTCCAGGTTAAAACACAATTCCCAATCTGGAGGCACATTTGAAGCCACAAGAAAAGTATCATCTTCAGTTTCACTGGAAATAATATATTGCTACATTAATTGAACAAAGTCTATCATGAAAAGGAAAATAACTTTCACTAATATCTTCTATTTTCTTCTCTCTTCCATCTTCTTGCCAACACCAACTTATCATCATTACGACTCTACTATCTTCATCATCTAGTCATCTTTAGCCTCACCGTTATACCCATTATCATTACTTTTCCGTGTGATCAAGTCCAATAAATAACAATCAAGTTAACCAACAACAACAAAAATAAAGCCATTATATTGTGATTACCATTTATCACAACTTTACCTTAAAGTTTCACGTAATTACCAATTAAATCAAATATTGATTCATGTTGATTAAATCAAATTGTTTCTCTTTACATTTCACTCTCTTCAATTCAAATAGTCCACAGATGTAAATGCAAGTTAATTAAAGTTGAAAATCATTGAATCGCCCTGAAAAAAAGAAACAAAATGAACTCAGTTGGTGGTGAAACCTGATTGTACAAAGCATTGGTCATTAAAGGTAAAAACTTGATTGTCAACTTTTCCAATGAAACCAACAACCAACTTTCGGTTGGAACGAAAAATAATTAAAAATTCTGTCCAATGTTCATTATTCTCTCATATCTTCATTTTTCATTTGATAAACATTATTACAATTATGATAATCATTGTTTGCTGTTTTCAGACTGTTTTGTATGGAAATGAAATAGTAATTTAAGTAAACCTCCACAAAATAAGACAAGTAGAAACAACTTATTAAAGTTGATTAAAATGATTATAATAATGTTATCCTAAATATCATTGTGAATACGATGTTGTTGATTAAACCCACCTTTTATCGCACCCAAATGTCATCGACTTTTTAGGTAAAGTTTAATCAGCAAAAGGCTATAATCTATGAGAATATAAATGCAACATTTATCCAACTTTTTTAATTCCACCTTTCAACAGTAATTATCTGGATAATGGAATGATGATTAGCATCGTTCGGTAACTTTAACAGTTATGAATGAAAAAAGTGCAAAAGTTGGGCCAAGACTCAAAGGGCGACCGATCAATTTGAACCATTAAAGGTTTGATCAACATCATTGGATTGTTTTGCATTATTGTAACAAAAAATGATAAGACTTTCATTATTGATAAATGATGAGCCAAGTTTACTTTAGTAGAGATTCAAGCTCGAAGTTTGCGGTTTCACTGTTCGCTTTGGCCACTAAAGTTTGTCTAATTGGTTTTATCCATCTTAGAAGTGAATCAAAGTCTAAATGATTCACTTGATTCCATTACGTGATGTAAATCGGGTTATTTTGTAGCATTATTGTGACAAGAAACCAAAATGTAAATATAAGCTTGAGGCCATCATTTTGACCGAATGTTACAACTACAATGAGTGACAAAAGTATAAGACCAGGAAACAAGAATATTTGGTACTCTATCGAGCCGGAATACTTGCAATCCCTTTTTGCTTCAATGAAAAATCGATTTCATGAATAAGACTAAATATTAAACATTAATAAGCCAAGTGGTCTTAAGATTCTGTCACAGATTTTTTATTTCTGATGTGACCTTTTTTGAATATTTTTTATTTTCAATTTTTGCTTGATGAAAAGATCATGAAAAATGGATTATTTGGACTCTTTCAGAACTTGCATCGCTTTTTATTGCATAAATATTTAAAAAAATCATGTGGTCTTATAATTTTGTCACTCACTCTAATATAAAGGGCGATTCAAGCTCACTCACTTCACGTTTAGTCCATTACATCAAATACTTTAAGGAATTGAATCTCTAGCCTAATTCAATCGCAAAAAGACTGTTTTGAAAACCAAGGGATTTGAATGGAATTGAATTTGGAGGAAAGCTTGAATCCGTGCGAAGAATGAGACTTTCCATTCGTAAAAGTCGACCGATTGGGAAAATTGCAGATCATCGGGTTAATTTGCATTATTATTGAGACAAGAAACCTAAATGTCAATACAAGCTTAAGTTGAAATGGATACTGACCATTTCAATTGGAATTGAATTTGAAAATTGCAGTTCTGATAAGGAAAGTGCTTTCATGTTGAGTCAACTTTCATCAAGATTTTAATTACTTTCCGTCTTGCTGTTCAACTAATTGGTTCTGTTAAGTAAAATTGTTCAAGATTAAAATCAGGGGAAAATTAAATGATTACAATCATATGGTAAATGTGGTTTACCATGAAAAAAGATAAGAATGAAAAGGCAAAGAAAAAAGTTGCTCAAACTTAATTTTAGGTTTAATAATTTCTCAATCATAAATTTAATGGTTAAACAATAGGATTGGCGGCCCCTTAATGGTTATCATAATAATAATGATAACATAAATAAAATAATAAAGATGATGATGAGGATGATGGTGAAGAAGAAGAAGAAGGTTGCCTTTGACTCTTCAATTGGCAAAAGAAGAACCGAACTTCACCTTAACACTCAATCAGGTGAGCATTAGAAGGTGCCCTGAGTGAGTGCCAAGGATTGGTTGTGCCATTCAGAAATGATGATGATGATGATTACTTGAAGAAGATGGAAAAGGAGAAGAGGGAGAACGAACGGGTGAGAATAGGAAAATTGGGAGAGAATTTTTTTCTTTCTCTTGGATCGTTCATTATAGCAAGTCACGAAGTTGATTGTACCTTTAGTTTCAGTTAAGGTGCGAGTCAACTTAGCCGTAAGGCATGATGAACAACTGAAAAACTAATGATGATGATGATGATGAGCGGGAGTTTGTTTAAACTTTTCTTCTTCTTCTTTCTTATTTTCTCTTGAAACTTGAAAATTATCAAGATAAAAGGTTGATTCATCAGTGTTTAAGCACGGTGTTGATGAAGTTGTCATTCCTTCGTGAGACTCTCCCTTCATTCCTGATCATCATCATCATTATCTTTCTCATCTCATTTTTTCTCCTTCTCCTCTTTTTCTATGGAAAAACATTCATCTTCTGAGAAAACTATTAACTAACCTGATTTACTTAATTAAAGGTATGCAAGTTAGTAAAATGTCATCACTATTATCACCCAAAGGGGAAACACTTGGATTCTGATAACACCAAAGGTTCACTTTACTCACCAAGTCAGTTGCTTTCCTCTTCACAAGTTTATCCATTAAATTGTGAGAAACTTTGCCCTCATTCATTGAAACATTTTGATTAATTTCAAACCAATTTATTAATAATCATTTTGAATGCAAAATCAAATCAGTTTTGATCACAACTTGAAACATTTCTTCACATTCAAATTATAAGAAAAAACATGATTGGCCATTATAATGTAATAATTATTGGTTAAACGTTTCCCTTTTAATTAAAGAGGAACCCAAAATTTGATGACTTAATTTAGAATTAAAAACTAGTCTCTGGTTGACTTGAGTCTAAGAAAAGGTTATCATTCGATTAACATAATCTTTTGGGTTTGCCGTTAATATTTTCAATGTTTATTATCCAATGAAACTTATCCCAACTCTAACCAGAATATTATAATGGCTGCCATTAAGCAACAATTAACAGTCTTTAACAAGTAAACAAGTGTCTTCATTTTAATCATGAATTCAACATTTAACTCAAGTGAATCCCATTCATTGGTCGAAGGATTCAGCCAAGCTCTATTAATAGTAACAGTTTCAGAACTGGGTGATAAAACATTCATAATAACTGCAATAATGGCAATGAAATATCCAAAACATTATATTCTTATTGGTGCATTATCGGCTGAATACATCATGGTAACATTTTCATGTAAGTATATTAATATTAATGCCAAGTAATGCTAATAATAATGTTAACTTGACATACTCAAGTATAGCAAGTTGGTGCAATAGAGAAGAAGGAAAAGGAAAAGAAGAAGAAGAAGAAAAAAACTTGAAAGTGACAAAGTTAACATGATAGTTATTGAGATAATAATCGGGCTAAAAAAACATGATGATTGTTCAGTGATGAATGAACATGTACATACCTTGTAAAAATAGTCAATGTTGATTCAGTAAAGGTTGAGAGAAGAAGAAGAAAAAGAAATGAAAAAGTGAACTTCTTTTTCCTTCCAATTTGCGTTGAGCTGAAATTAATTTGATGATAAATTATCTGAAACATGAAAAGCAATTGAAATTGCATTTAGAATGAGAAAAAAAAGAGATTTTGGTGTTTTTTTGTGCACAAATCGGAATTAATGATAATTTGTGGAATAATTTCAATTGGAATCATTTTTTTCTCCCTTTTCTGCATTTAAATATTATCCATAATAACTGGTAATAACTCATTGATAAATGCAAGGAAAAGTTGAGTAAATTCAGGGGAAAATGTTCAAGCTGTTATTTCATTTCAATCAATTCGTCTGAATTATTATCAGACTGGATTTAACAGGCTTACAGTTTGATATTGAAATTTTATTCAAATGAACAGTAAACTGAATGTTGCTTTCATGATGAATTGGATTGAAATGGAAAGAATACAAAATGACGATAATTTGAGTTAATCTTTTTTCTTCCTCTGATTAATCAGATTCCAAAGAAAATTGACCTTTTTTATTTATTTACCTTTTTGACATTTTCTGTCGTTTGAAAGGCAAACATTGGTAAAAGTCAAAAGGTGAAAATCATGATTAAATACTTTTCTTGTTTCATGATAAATGCATGATAATTTTGGTTTGTGTACTTGATTCAAATCTTTGATCAGACAGTAAAAGATGAACAGAAAATGGATAAACAGGAAAATGAATTCTCATGCAGATTCACAGAAGTCATCATCAATCTGTTCATCAATTTTGTTATCATGTTTTCTGTTTTTGTTTTTTTCTCTTCTTTTCCTTTTTCTTTTTCACTTTCTTCTTCTTCTTCCATGATAAATGATATTCTAATAATTGAGTATTCAACCAGTGCTTTTAGGCTTAGCAACTTCAATGGTTCCACAGACGATAATTCATTACATTTCCATTATCCTGTTCTTCATAATAGGAGTTACCATGATTTATGAAGGTACGAACTTGAGATGATTCTTATCATGATGAAAATCGTTTTCACCCCACTTTTCACCGTGCATTCTGTTCTCGGTGAGTCGCTTCAACTGAGAAAAGTTCATTTTTCAATTGATATTCTTTTTCACCTTTTTCCTTTGCAATTCTTTTCTTTTACTCGATACTTTTCTCGTTTTGTAAATCATTTGTTTAACCTTTATCCTTTGAACACTCAATGATAACATTTGTTTTCCAAGATGGATTATTTTCCATCATGTTTCATGTCAACCTTGCTCTGTTTTCTTGGTAACTTCAAAGACTTTCTGTTATTAATGGATTTTCACTTTTTGCTTGCAAATTTTCCGATTCTCTGATCATTCCATTTCAATCATTTCATCTCAACTTTTTGATTCTAAATTAATTTCTATTTAGCTTAAGGTTAATCTGTTTCATGGTTGTGTTTTTTCTTTGCTTTGCTCCAGATGAAAATGAAAAGAAAATATATTTATAATTTTTTCTTTTTTTCTTCTTCTTCTCTTCTCATTGGAAAACATGGCATTCCAGGAATAGCATGGAAAGACAATTCGGATCATAATGATAATATTATTAATAAAGATAATAATAGCAATGCTATTAATAATAGTAATAATAATGATAAGAATGATAATAATGTTGGAGTTTTGATGGAAAACAGATTGGCTTCAACTGCTGCTAATAATAATGCTCCTAATGAAACAAGGAAATTCTGGTTCAAGAATTCGATAGCAAAACATGAATCCTTCGTAATCATTGAAATGTTTACAATGGTTTTTATCGCTGAATGGGCAGATAAATCACAACTAGCGGTGATTATTTTAACGGCACAACAAGTAAGTTGGTTGAACATTTAAAATTAGTCAAATTGTTGTCACTCTTTAAGCAAAATCTCAGGTAAGTAAAGTGCATGATGAATTCAAAGTTTTCACTGAATGTCTCAAGGTGCAAAAGGCTTTAGTATTAGACTAAATTGTGCGATTGAAGTTTAACTTCAAATGATTTGATTTTTAATTCAAATTGACACAGAAAACTCAAAGTTAGAGTCATTGATAATTGTTGCTTCAAACTTTATTGAAGTCTGAGTTTGACTCAAAGCTCGATTTGTGTCACTACAAAAGTGATAAACATTATTGGATTATTTTTCATTATTGTAACAAAAACTGATAAGACTTGAGCAACATTATTGATGAATTGATGATTCAAGTTTAGCTTAAAGGTTCAAACTTAAGCTTACTTGAGCTTTACTGCTCCTTTTGATGACTGAAGTTTGTTTGGCTTTATCTGCTTAATTACATCCAATCTTATCTAACAAGTCAAAGTTCAACTGATTACTTTATTCATTATTAATTTGATAAGCATCATCGGGTTATTTCGCATTATTACTATGACAAGAAACTAGAGACTCGTGAATATTTGTTGACATTTTGTTAATATAATTTTATTAATAATTTGAATTTCTTGATGCAGATGAAACACTTGCAACCTAATCTAACCAAACCTAACCTAACTTAACCTAACTTTAACCGTTGGTAACATTACATTTTAATCTCTTCAAATCATAACACCAACAGAGTCACTGATTCATCTCGATTTATCGACTCGCTGGCAAGTTTTTACTTGCCATTAAAGTAAAGCAATAATCTAATTTATTTCTCTGTAAATTAATCTAGAATAAACTTGGCGTTGCTCTCGGTGCTTTTGTTGCTCAAACGTTTTGTATGATTGTTGCTGTTATTTCAGGTGCAATTATTTCCAATTACGTTTTACCCAAAACTGGTAATATTAATGGAAATTTAATAACAAGATGATAATTTTACTTTTATTTCTTCCTTTCTCTTCCTCTCCCAACAATAATAGCTTTAATTTTCGGAGGATTGACATTCATAGCATTTTCAATTTACACAACTTTAAGAGGAACCAATTAGTAGCAATCAATGATCAACTTTCATTTTGTCCAGAAACAAAAACAGAAAGTTATTAAACCATTAAAAAAATTGTCTCATCAATCAACCTTGACCTTAAGTTGACCAGCGAAAACCAGAAGACATCCATTTGAATGACCTTTACTAGATGGCGACACAATTAAAGACAAAAAATGTCACACTGATAATGATGAAACATTTTTTTTGCTTCTCAAGTTAAACTTGAATTCACTGTTTTTTCATCATTTGAGGCAAGAAGATGAAAAAAGGCAATCATTAATCAAGACAAGGTCAAGCCTACAACACATTCTTGAACAGTGTCAATTGAGGTTTTTCTGGTTGAGATTTTTATTGAAAAAAACAACTCCAAGTGATAACATCATTTACTATGTCAACTGATTTATTTTTTGTACTTTTTTTTGCTTACTTTTCCCTGATAAAGCTTCATGTTGGTTAACCAAGTTTAAGATTTATTTGTTGATCAGTTGAACAATTTCGTATCTTTACAGAACTTTTCAGTTTCTCACATTTTCTCGACTCTACTTTTTGGACAATCAATAAATCACTTTCAAAGTTATTCAATTGTTTTGCCTGAATGTGATGCAAGTCTTTTAATTTACTGATAAAAATCGGAAAACGGTTCAACTGATTAACTCTTGACAGCAAAAAAGTAGCAAAAAGATTCAATTTAAAACAATTCAATTTACTATTGAAATTTATTTCGCCAAACTCATTATCTGAAAAAGAAAGTTTCAACATTTAAATTTGATTCCTTTTTGTTCAATGTTTAAACCATTTCAACTGGCTTAAGGTTTGGATGGTTGGAATGATTATTGGAGAGAAAATGTTGAAAATGTTGTTGGCAAGAAGAGAAGATAAAAGTTCAACTGGAAACTCATGATTCTTGAGATTCGTCTTAATGTTCATCAATGGACATGTTATCCAGATAGACTCATCACTTAACAGAACCATATAATACTTTGATTGTTCAACAAGACAATGCCATTATTTGACCTTTTTATGTTTCTCATTTTACGATACTTTTTATCCTTTCTCCAACTCTCATCAACCTCTTAAAGAGTCTCTCAATGTGAATAACAAATATATTTGAAAACACCAACAAAAAAAATCAACTTCATCCTCTTTGAGCCATTATTTTTATTACTGGCTCATTAAAAACTTATAGAAACCTATTTGATGGCCTTTTTTGTTCACTTGTTTTTGGCCCATTCCATCATTTAACTTTAAATTGATGAAGAGAAACGAAAACTGCAAAGTTATTGCCATTATCTTATTCATCACCAGCTTTTGCTCATTTCATTGCCAACAATTTAATGATGATAATTATCTTGCAAAAATGATTCTGCAATTGTCGACAGATCTGTTGTTTTTTTCAACTCACATTTGCCGCCATCATTTCATTTTAATTTCAATTTTCACAAATCCCACCTATTTTAACACTTTCATCATGAAATTCATGTTGTTTCACAGCTCAGTGCCATTGGTTGTAAAAATTGACCTTTCAAATGATAAGATTCAGTAAGTTCAACTTTATATTGCAAGTCAATTTGGTTGAGCTACAGTCGCCCTCTATTGCTCGAAATATACACTAGCACGTGGTTAACATCTGATTCAGTTACAATTGCTCTTATCAACAAGTTTATCTTTATTGTAATTTCACATTGAAATATATGTAAGATTTTAAGGTCATTTAATAATATTTATTAATAATAATCATTTAGCGGACAATATTCCCATTGAATTAACTAAATTTAGTTAAACCAATAATTAAATAAATACTACGTCCAATCACTAGTTCCAGTCATTTCATGTTGCCACTTTGGAGTCATAATTACAACTCCACTCAATAATCCTTTAGTTAAAATAAAGAGTTAGTTTTGCCCTTCTGACCATTGTTAAGAATATGAAATAAGACAGGGAAATAGACAGAATAAAGAAAGAGGAGAATAATTTCGACCATTTCTCTTTCTCAATTTAAACACTTAATGTTTGAATGTTACATATATTCTGAAGATTGATAGAAAAAATTTATTGAATTCTTTCATTAGTGATTGACTCATCTACAGAGTCTGTAATTTTGAATCATTTAAAGGTTGGGTAAGAAAATTTTGATTTACACAAATCTAAATAATTTTGCAATGAAAATCAAAGATTGATGAAATTTGAATTTATTTGTTGATTAATTTTCAAAGAAATATCTATCTGATTTCTTTTGGAATCAGTAATTAAAAATTTCAAATCATTTGCTGAATTTTTATATATTTTTCAATCGAACATCTTTTTCAATGTAAACTATTCTACCGTCAACTTGCACTTGCAAGTTGAAAACACTAATAGATGCATCGATACCGATTTGTATAGTGCTCAAAACAAAAGGAGTAGCCCATGAGCACATATCATCATAGTACACGTATGGTTTTATAATTTGTTTATCGAGGTCAAATCGTTTATTACCATCTCCGATATAGCCTTCCACGTCTAGTTTACGAAACGAGCACCCAAATTGTAATACGATTCCATATTTGCTCGTCAGAGTTATAGTCAATTCATTTTTCATAATGTCTTTCCAATAATAAAGTCGATAAAGTATTTGTTTTTCGGTTTGGTCAAAAGCAAGCAGAAACGAATCATCGCCATGCACCTTATTACAGCACTTAACATATTGAGCGTGATAGATTGGAAGTTGACTAGTATCTCGAGCAACTGCGACTTCCCTTGAGTCGCTATGCAGTTTTACTGATTGTAAACTATCTTTCATCAGATCTATACCCAGAGGCCAGATGGAATCGCCAATATTGAAAGTCCAAGTACAGTTTAAAACATCATCCATGTAATCAGATGATCCAGTTGTTAAACTGTAGGCGCCTCGATCATACCTTGCTCCAGTTGACCCGTTAGACGATTTATAACAAGTGTATATATTTGAAGCAAAGCTTGGTTTGTCAATGCTCACTTTGATTGTTTTTGCGTCATCTGAGGCTACATTATAGCCTGTCAGGGTTATTTGAAGATAATCATATTTACCGAAGACTGGAATCACTGAGAATCGAGCTGTTACAAGATTATTTTCTGAGCAAACACCAGAACCATCATTTGATATACAATATGTTTTAGTTAAACACTCATCATTACATGAGTTTTTAGCTTCAACTTGAAAATTAATTAAGATGAAAATGAACAAAAACGAGAGACACATTTTAATCATTTTGCAAGAACTGAGAAGCTTTCTCACCTAGTCGACACTTTTATAGTCTTGGAATTGGCAAGCGAAAAATGGTAAAATTGAGGCGTAAATTTTCTCACATGTTCATCGATTTTATCGGCTATTTCTCTATTTTTCAATTACATTTATGATTTTGAATTATCATAGATGCTTAACGATTAAGCAGTGAATTGTCAATGTATTACAAATAATTCCGACTAAAATGTTTCTTGTTATTTATGTAACAATCTGTATCATTTCTGCGAAACCATCATGATCGTTAAATGATATGCTCTATCACATGAACAAAATTTCAATTCTATTGCAAAAACACAAAATTAACCAGAATTGTTGTGTTTCATTATAATTGTTTACCATCAATTGTATCATCATTAATGCTTTAAATGAAACAGTTTCTGAGTGGATGATCAAATTTCACGTTATATTTGACATGATATTGAATATAATCTTCAATTACTTCTCATGAAATTCACAAAAAACGCACTTATCTTTTTACCTTGTTCACTATTTATTATTCATTGTTTGAAATGTGTTATTGTTGACCGAGAGATTCATAGTAATTTATACAAAGCATTGTTTTTATCTTAGATTTTGTATTTCGATATTTAGATGATATTCTTCGATAAATTGAGTAAATGAAGAATTAAAAGTGATGATAAGCACATAAGCATCAGGAAATTAACAAGTTTCATGCAAAACATTCAATTCCTTGTTTTGTGCTGAACCATGTAAATGATCGCTACTCTCTTCCTTGTCTTTGCTTTCGCTTCTTCAGATTTTGGTAACTGTCCAGTCCCCCTGGTACTGAGATTAGCAAAGTAAGTTCATAATAACAAAATTTACGTAAATGCATAGATGTTTCATTGCTTAGTCGAAGGTAGTCGAACTTTTTTCAGAGCATCAAAGCCATGATTGAACTACAATTACGACAATTTCGGTAACATTGGCATTTAATTTACCCGCTCAGTTAACAATCAAACTAAAGAGCGTTTCAGCAATTTTTGTTAAAATCTGGCACAATATTAGAATATTTTTCAATACCATTCTCATGATTCATTTTCATTTGATTGTAAAAGCTAATTTCACCAACAATTTAAACAATATTACCATTAAATAATTCATACTATTTGCAACTCTTTTATGATTATTAGATAATTGGGTGCAAAATAAAATTAATACGATAATATCAAGTGAAACTCATTTATCTTTTTACAAATTACCATCAATTTTTATTTCATTTTCCTTGAATATCCATTCGTCCTTTTATTTCAATCTTTCACATTCAACTTAATGATTCAATTTATTTGCTCAACTACATTAACAAGACTAATTTCAAGATGAAAATGATGAAGAAAATGAAGTCAATATTAATGTAAACTGCAATAATATTGATAAAAGTAAACTTTTTAGAAAATGTGAATTTCTATTTGAAAAAGTCGTCTTTATCAACAGATAATTGATCAAATATTAACATGAAAAGATGGAAATGAAATTTTTGTTTCAAAATCTTTTCATTAAACCTTTTTATTCAAATGTTTATTCAATAAACTTCAT
Organism: Tetranychus urticae; assembly: GCF_039701765.1. Lineage (NCBI taxonomy): Eukaryota > Metazoa > Arthropoda > Arachnida > Trombidiformes > Tetranychidae > Tetranychus > Tetranychus urticae. The sequence goes on along the minus strand of NC_142958.1, from coordinate 11,821,994 downwards.
AATGAATAAGCTTTGAAAATGTTTCCTATTAATCCAATTACCATGTTTTTGTTTAGAAAACTTTTTTTTAATTAAAAGTTAACCTTGATTGATGTGAATATTACTGACTAAGAATAAAAGAGAAGAAAAATTTTCTTTATCATTAATTCTCATCATGCTGAGCTGAGAAACTTACAGAATGGATGAAAAAAGACTGAAGAGAAAAGGTTGAAACTAAAGACAAATAATCAAGAAAGTTGTTCAATATTCATTCATTTTCATGTTTACCTGATTACCTTTGATTGAATCCAAATGTTAACCAATTTAGTAATTAATGACTTGTTAATAGATGGATTAATGTTCATTTTTTTCGACTTTGCTTTTTCTTCTCATGAAGAGAAAGAAAAATGGTGAAAATGATGAAGATTATTCATGGAATTTTCTTGTTCATTTTCTTGTTTATTATAACAGGGAATTTTAATTTAATAATATGATAATGATGCTCTGATTTCCGAGTGAATGAAAGATAAATCAAAAGTGTTTGACTTGAAGGTAACTCGAGTTTAGTCAGAGTCAACATTGAAACTTTTGAGTGTTAATCGATTCGATCATGATAAGAGTAAAAAAACGATTTAAACTCATTCAAGTGTAATTGAAACCTCATCAAGATTCGATTGTTGTCAAGTCTATCAATACATTTGACTGGTTCAACTTGCATCATCAACCGAACCATCAAGATTCCAAGATTTCTCATGAAACTTATCATGAATATTTCGTTACAAAATTAAACTCTTTTCGAGTTTTCATTTCAATTTGTTAACCACATTTGAGATGATTCAAGATAAAAATATTTCAATCAACGAACTAAGAAAAAGAACGAAATGAAGAAAAAAAAGAAAAATGAAAATACGATAATTTGGTTGTGAAAAAGAATATGAATGAAAGGAAGTTTTCTTCTGATCAGAATAAATAATTGAGGCTGAATTGAGGCTGAAAAAGTTCATGGAACCAGAAAAATGAATCATTTTCAGGGTTGAATAAACATTGAACAATTGTTTTCTTTTTGTTTTTACTGTTGATTCTGTTTGTATTTCAAATGTTTTCATTTCTTGTTCAACTCAGATTGACGATTGTGACAATTTGAAGCAAGAAATGTTCAGAATTTCAAATCTCGCTATTTTTATCAATTAAATATTTCTTTCTGGATAATAAAAGTTCGAAAAAAAATGTTCTTCATTTTGCATCTTTCATTAGCAATCAGAGTATATCATGATAAATGACTGGGAGTTTTTCTTCCTTCCATGAAATTAATAACTTGAATTGGAAACAGAATAAAGATTAACCAGATAATTTTACAAAAATTTCTCATTAATAAGATTCTTTCATTTCATGATAAACTGCAATAAAATGCTCTGGAAAATTGTTATCCACAGAAAAAAAGAAAAAATTTATTCTCTGTTTGAAAGAATAACTAATTTCGATTCTCTTTTCACTATAATTAAATTGAAATGAAACTTTTAATGATCTTGATTATTGAAACATTTCCATGTAAAGTTCAAATTTCATGATAAAAGTTTGATTGCAAAGTTGATCTCATTTACAAGAGAACTTTTCATGAATTCAATTCCAATTCATTAGTTGGGGAATATTCATGAATGCAATATTTCAGTTAAAACTCGATTCAATTTCGCAGTTGAATTTCAATACTTTTCTGATAATTCTTTTAATATGAATGATTAAGAGTTAATTTGATTTCCAATCAATCTAATTAAAACTTGTGATTCTTCATTTCGAGTTGAACTTTTTTCTCTCCTCGAGTTTTGCTGTTTTTGTCATTACGTTTAGTCAGAGTAAACATGTTGAATAATATTGTTATTTGATTGAACAATTGATTTATTTATGCAGATTTAGTGTGAAAAGTATCTTTATTTGTTCTCATCTCTATTGATTCGTTCCTATCAAAATAATCATCAAACTCATCTTCACCTTTTTTTTCTTCACTTCACTTTCCTCTTGCTTTTTCCATGAAACACCATCATCATCATTAACCGTTTCTCATGTTCACCATCATTTCCATCATCATGTTGATGATAACGATAATGAACGATCAACAGTGAGTCAATATTTGATTAGAGTAAATAAAAGTGAATGGAAAGAAGAGAAAACAAAGTGAAAAGAGAAAAGTGTGATTCAATGTTAATCAGTTTTAGAGACACAAGAGTGATTATCGTTGAAACAAATAATCAAGACTAATCAACATTTAATTATCATTCAATGTTAATGATTTTTTTCTTGAAGCAAGAAATGAAAACAACAACCTTAAATGCTCTTATAAAGTGAAAAGTTTGTTTTCTTCATGTCAGTCAATTTCAATCACAAAATTGAACAAAAATGAAGTATAACCAGCCCACTCTGCCTCAATAGTTTTGAGCCAGAATGCAAGTAGTTAAAGGTAAGCATGATCAATCGGAAAGTTTCTTGTTGTCTTTCTCAGAACTTTCGGGAAACAATAAATGAAACAACTGAGAGACAATCACTCAAATAAAGGCGCAAGGAGAAAAACGTCGATTCTAAAATTTTTCATTTTGAAACAATTTTTCGCATTTTGCATACCAGAACGATCGTCAGTAAAGGTTAGCACTCCAAGCATCTATTCAAAAGAAAACCGAAGAAAAGCTGTATATAATGAAAAAACGTTTTGAAATATCTCTATCGGTTCAAAAGTTATTCGCGAAAATATGCTAAAAATGACTTCTGCCACACCCGATATATTAAATACAATTATTCAGGAAGCCCACCAGACTATGCTGAGATTTAAACATACAATAATAGATTGAAGTGGATAAACATTGATAAGTTACACATTCATTGAAATGTTGATCAAGAAATGAACCGTGAAAATGATGTAAAATGCAACATTTATGAATTGAAAAATGTTTGCCATAAAAAATGTCAACTTGTTCATGAATACAGCTGAGAGAAGCTGAAAAGGAAGCAAATGTTCAATCTATAATGATAAGAGTAAAAAAGGACGCAAAGTGACCCAGGTAAAGTATATTAAAAGAAACATGATAATCTGATGAAAAATAAATTCATAAATTTTTGAAACCTTCATTTAAATACTAAAACAGATTCTTGAATAAAAAAGAGAAAAAGTTTTCCCAATTCCATCATGTAAGCCTACAGAAACAACGACGATATTAATAATGATAACTTTGAGCATAACATAAATAAAATTTGTTCAACATCATTGAAAAGCAATTTAATAAACCTTTCTTTTCGAACTCAATTTCTTTCTTCTTTTCCATCTGAACGAAAAGCAAAGAAAAGGCAAAAATTCATCGCTTAATTTCTTATTCATGAAGACAATAATCTTTGAAAGGAAAATGTTCAGACAAGAAAAGTAGAAGAAAAAATCTGCGAAATTGAAATGATAATACTTGCAATGCTCAGGTAAATACAGAGTAAATTCAAAGTCCAAATAATTTTCTCCATTTAATATTCAGTTCTGGGAATTGAGCGAAAGTTTGAGTCGTTATTTACATCAATTTCATAGCCACATCGAAGCGCATTCAATTAACCATTCTCAAAGTACAATTTTACCTTCATTTCGCTCTGTATTTGGACTTGAATTTAATGATCAAATATCAATCAGATTAAATGAAGTAAATGATTTTCAAATTGATGTGACTTTTAACGTTTAAACGAGTTTACCTCGAAATTTGTCTGGACATTTTTTCTCTCTCTTCTCATGAAATGATTTTGTTTCATGAAAAATGATTTCACTATTTACAGTTTTTCCTTACTCTCTTCAACTTGCTCTTGATATTATCTGAAAATTTTTCAACTCTAATAATGATAGTTTCACGATAAGTTTCAACTTTCAGATATAATAGTCTATCAAATTGTAGCGCTTTTATAAGATGAAAAAAAAAGCTTTACTTGCTTTTGTTTTCAAAGGAAGCAGAAAAAAAGATGAGTCGAAGAAGAAAAAATTTGCTAGAAAATGTTTTTTTTTTTTGCTTTTCTTTTTCTTGCTCAACGTCTTCATCAGTTTCATGAACTTTTCTCAACTGAACATCATTAAATTTAAAGCATTCCAATAACAAATGGTCAACTTGTTCATCGTTTAATACCACATATTCAACCATTTATCATGTTTCGAATCAACATTTCAATCTTTTCGCAAATCTCTAATTGTTCACTTTCGATCAGCTTGCGATAAACTCGAAAAATCTTTTTTTTTCGTCTCAAAATTTTTCTTTTCAATTTAGCCCCATTTCATCCAAACGAGTTGTTGAATCAATAAGTTTGAATAAACTTGAAACATTAATATTTCACGCTGATTCTAACTTGATTTGAATATCCTTTTGCTTTTTACCTTCAACTTCATGATAAAGATACAGATGAACATGATAAAACTGTTCAGCATGTAACAAGGTAAGAAAATTATTTCTTGTTGCAAGCCTTTCAAGATGCTTTTGCATGTTGAATTTTAAACCTTAAAAGCAAATTTAAAATGTTAATAAAGGTAAAAACGTTTTTCTCATTCAGATGATGAACCGAGTTCAAAATGAGTTTAAATTATTTTCGAATTTTTGATTTTCTTTTTTTCTCTTCTCCTTTCCAATCCAGAGCATTTCAATGTTATTCAAATTTTTAAAGTGAAATCTTTCTCTTTTACTTTACAAAGATTGAAATCAAAATTCTTGTTATGACAACGCATTAAATGCCAATTTGAATATCAAAATGTTTAGCCTTAGTTTTGCGTTTTCACTATACATGAAACTGATTAAAGCTAATTACAAATTTCGTCGAGATTAATTTTCATCTGAATTGGCAGAAAAAAAGTTAATCTTTTCAGTTCATTTTCAATTCTTTCATTTTTCATGTTATTAATAAACTCTTTTTTTCTCTCTCGAGTTTTAAAGGTTCAACGAAATTTTGAATCAACTTTCATCTCTTTCATGGGGCAAATTAATTATCATCAGGGAATCCAAATAATTTAATGTTCTTGTAACTTTATTGGATTAAAAAGTGAAACATGATAATTTTATTGTTAGGAAATTGAATTTTGGGCAGAAAAGTTTTACTCTTAAATGTTCATTACAAGACAATGGTGAATGGAAGGAAACATTCAACTAGAATAATGATATTGAAGTTGTAAAGTTGTTGATTTGTAAAAATGTTTTTTCTTCTGCTGTTCACAATAATTGAGCCTCAACATTTATTAAGAGAAACAAAAAAAGGTTCAGTTGGTAGGGAAAAAATTATCAATTGCAAAAGGAACCAAAAAGTTAGGAAGCTTATTTTATTTTTGGTCATCTTCAACTGGTCAATATAATTATAAAACTCAAGGTTGGCTGATCACAGAGTTGAAAATATAATAGCAACAACTCCCTCTAAATGAGAGTCGAGAGTTTACTCAAGCTAATAAAGCACATATTCGAGTATCCCACCAGCACACATCAGAGGGAAATTAATGGACATCGTCTTCATCATCTACAGCTTCATAATCTCCATCTTCCCTTTACTGACTAAATTGACCAAAATCCATGTAAACTTAACTAGGCCATAAGACACTAATTTTGATCCTAACAAGTCGCTCCTCTTCCGATCAAATAATGCATATTGAGGGCCTTTTATCGATCAAAATTTTTATTCCCTTCTTGTACATATTTTCCATATTTTCATCATTACATTTGATATCATCCTCATCATTAGCATCATCATCGTCTTCATCATCATTTCGCTCATTATTTTTTTCAAAATCCATGCAAGCATGACTAGGCCATAAGACTAATTTTTAACCTAATAAGTTACTCTTCTTCCCATCTACTAATGCGTATGACTCGACCTTTTCTCGATCAAACAATTATCATTCTGTTTTTACATAAGACTCATATTTTCATCATTATATTTGATAATATCATAATCTTCATCATCCTCATCATTGCGTTGATTGCATTATTCGAAATCCATGTAAACCTGGCTAGACCTTACATTAAGTTTGGACCTAAAAAATCATTCTTCCCATCAACTAATGCAGATCTTTTCTCGAGGAAACAATTTTCATTCCGTTCTTATAACTTGTTTTTGATCCTTACATTTTATACATTTTCAGGCATTAAAACTAGTCAGATAAGACTGTTAGTCATCTCTTTTCGAACCTAACAAATTTACCTTTTTACCCATAAAAAATGACCAAAACCCATCAAAGGTGCGCCTTTTGTCCTTTAAACAATATCCATTTGCAACTTGATTTTTGCCTGCATTCACATCATTTTCATCATCATCATTTTCTTAGCCCTTGTTATGCGACTTTAATGGTTTACTTGAATGGTAAAGAGGATCAAGACAATGTATGGTTATTTTAGTTGGTAAATTCAATGAGGCTTGGACAGCACACTGGGAGAGTTGAATAAGATGTGGATTGTGAGAAGTGAATTGGTAAGTTTATCATTTGGTAATATCATCATTGAAAAAGGAAAGAAAGACGCAAAAGAAGAAGAAAAGGTTTAATGATGAAAGGAAATATGATTCCAATTATGAAACACAATTTGGTCTTCCCTTTGCTTTCTCTTGATCAGTTTCTCTTTCATTGAGTTGACCCCGAAGGGTTTTCTGTACTCTCCGATTGATACCAATGATCACCTTCAGTAAATATTGTGACTCTAATGAAATGATATTGTTGTTATATGAACAGCCAATAATATTTCTCATGGTTAACCAACCAGATCAAACTTTTTTCTTCTCTGTGATCATCATCTTTCTACAAAAGCATCTTCATCCCCGATCATTGGTAACCAGCATTTGGGTTAACAGAGATCCAAGTCACCATGACTTTGCCCTTCATTTTGTGGATTATCATTATAATCATCATCCAATCTCCCCTCTCTCCTCGTCATTATTAACCCAAAATATCTTAATCACATTTTCACATTTTTCTCCGCTTCTCAATTCACCTTTTCATTTGTGGATATTATCACAGTTTTTACTCCCTTCGTTCATCTTTTATAATATTCACTTGGATAAACAATGTTTCAATCATTTTCTGTTTACTCTTCTTTACTCAATCTCTAAGTAACTGGATAACTCATTGAACCTGAAAAGGCACAAATTATAATTTATTATTATAATAAAGTGAATCAAAAGACGAGGAGAAGAAAAAAAATTGACAAAAGTCTTTTTCTTCTCACCCAATAGTACCAATTGTTTTCCAGTAATAATCATGAATTGACTTTTCATTCATCAACTTAACGATTCAACCAAATTCAATCAATCATCGATACTAAACGTTTAGTTATAATTAGTTACGATCTTTAAGTGACAAAATGATCGCTGTTTTCATGAGAATCCATTAAAGAACGATAAAAACTTCAACTTGCAAGTTGAGATAATGATTTAGAGAAAATTGTTTTTTCGATTTACGGTGAGAAGAATGTTCAATCTTTGAACTTTGGAGCGATTTTCTGATTTGCGTTTTTGAAAATTGAAAATTTGTTTTCGATCAGAAGTTTTCTCGAAGATGAGAAATCTCACTCAAATGTTTGATTCTTTTACCAATCCTTTAACTGATTGAATAATGATCAAGAGATTTGAACTGAATAACATTGAATCTAGCCTGAAGCTTTTTCGAACTAGATTGCAATAAAATAAAAATGACTTTTCCCAAACTCGAAAAGTTCAGAATCTATTTCCTTTTCACTCTTGTACACTTTCACAAACAACAACAAAGCCAACATCATTTTTATCACATCATCTTGATCATTCTCACCATCTTTAACATCAACATTAATGTTAAATGTTGTGTACAGTTTCATCATCATGCAAGATTACTTCGAGTTTCACAAATGAACAAAAATTTAATTCTCATCAACAACATTGAACAAATAATGAAACTAAAGTGAAAGAAGAGAGGGAAAACAGAGAAAAGAGCAAAAACGATTTTCTCGCCTAACAGTCGATTATTAATGGCAATTTTGGTTGACAGTTTCAACTTTACTTCCTGCTCATTGGGTTAAAGCTCATCCAATAACACGATAAACACTTCCAATTAATATGAAAACTTCAATCTCAAAACTCTCTAAACTGACAATCAACAGGCAATCAGAATCTTTTGACATTTGCAGGGAAGAAATGGAAAGATGGAAAAGTTGATAAAAGAGTCAAAAGTCACAGGTAAAAATGAGTTTCATCTTAACTGGCTTAGAAATATTCAATTCTGTAAATTGTTTGAAAGATTTTATCAACTCCAAGAACAAACATTTCAGACAAAACCTCGAAAGAATAGTTTTCAAGATTCGCTCTGAATGAAGGAAGAGTTTCAGATGAACCATCGTTCTGACGTTACTGTCGTTCCTAGTTCAGCATTTAGCCTCAGAACTTATCAGTCTCGAGTTCAATGGCAAAATCGGCAGTTTGTTGTATCCTTTCGAAGTTCGTGAAATTGATTTATAAACATTTGGTGCCATGCAAAAGATTGTGGTATTAATGAAGCCTTATGAATTGAAGAAGCTTTTGTTTTGACAAAAGGATGAAAAAGATTATCACTTTTATTATCAACTCAAGTTTCTTAAGGTTGCCAGTTGAAGCATCGATTTGAGGTGAAGCCATGTTGACCTCAGACATAATTTATTCAACTGTGAATAAGATGATGATGAGAAAAGTTTTGTTGTTATAACTTTCAATGTTCAACTTGAATGCTCAAAGAAAAATGATGAAAATAATTTCACTGTAAAACAAATGGAAAGCAAGAAGGAGAAGAGAAAAAAATAATAGGAAAAAGAAAATTTCTTTAGTCTTTTCATTTTCCTTCCTTCATCCCAACCATTTTACATCATCATCATCTTCTTCTTCTTGTTCTTCTTGCTCTTCCAAAGATGGATGACGAGTTGAGGGAAGATTAAACAGACGAAGAGAAAAAAAGTGAAGAGAAAAGAAGTAAAATCAATTTCAAGATGAACATTGAATTTGACATTATCAGTATCAAAATAAAGGCTTTTCAGTATTTCTTGCAACACAAACACAGATATTTATGTTGGCCTAGTGAGATTGTTCATGGATAACAATCTGATTACAATTGTGTTTTGTCAGTTCAATTGGTTCAACTTTCTTCTTCTTGTAAACACAGACAAATATAAATAGTCACCAAATGATGATATTAATGATAAATAAAATAACGAAAAAGTAAACTGAAGGAAGCTCTAAAAAAGAGACAAAAACGAAAGTAAAAAAAGGTAAAATATAAGCATAAATAGATACGAGAAAAGCAAACAGAAAAATAAGAAGATAAACACATTCTTGTTGGTAAACAGGGAATCCCTTGTTGTTATATTCAACTTGATTGAATATTGTATTCTGGTTTATGCAGTCGCTGGGTAAACACTTTTGACCACAAAAAGAGGTTCATTGTAATCTATCAGATTATCATTCATTACAAGTTATCCTTTTCATATTCAGTTGATGAAATTTTGCTTGCAATAAAATCCCTTCACTTTATAAGGTAAAGTAATAACGCAACAAGATAAACTGTCTAATCCAATCAAACCTGACTTGTGCAAACTTGCAGTTTAATCAATGAAAGTTGACCGTTTAAACTTAAAACTAACGAACAAGAATCTTGTTCGTTTCAATCATCCAACAACTTCATGAACATTCAGGTTCTCCAGTTTCTCGAGATTATCAAGATTTTGGTTTAATCTGAATTGATTTTGGCATTATTCTTGCAGCAAGAATGAGTGCTCTAAAGTTTCTTTGCGATTTGCAAGTAAAAGTAAAATAAGGAACTGATAGCTTGAAAGGCGAAGATTGAAAATTGGACGCAATAAACTTTCGATGTTCACAAATGTCTCTGCTGCCAAATGATTAGCAGTAAAACCGCTTATCCAAGTGATAGAAGTGACAAGAAGCAAACGTATTTAAATATGATATATTACAATAGCAACATTAGCGTTAATAACACTTAAAAACGGACAAGCATTGCATGCTAGCTACAATTAGAACTCAGAACAAAGATCAAGAGAAGTTTCGAGCATTACTATTCTTACCAGCTTGAACAATCCAGCTAGTAATTCTAACTGTTTCAAACGAAACGTTGAAAAGGTTGTCGAAGGAGTTGATCAACTTTTGAGTATTTAGAACAAAGAAACAATCTCGAAGAAAACGAATTCCAAGACTAAATGTTCTGAAAGGCGATTGCAAGCAAAGCAACTTTCAGTATTTTCCGTTACCAAGAATTGAGAAACTGAAAAATGGAGAAAGTCGACAGATTCTCATGTTTATACTTTCAAAGAATGAACTATTTAATTGTATAAGAATGAAAATTGTAAATAAAATATGAATAAAGGATTTTATAATAGAAGATATTATCTGTGAAAACATTGAAATGATCAAAACGATCGCAACTAATCTAAGATGAGACACAGAATAGCAAAGTTTTGGGATAACTTATTGCAAGCGAAATGCACTTTTGAAAGTTGTTTTAGTTGAATGAATTTTACAAAATAAAACCTGAAAACGATTAATATTTTTGGTTAGGGAATGTTTGAAAGGATGAAATCTCACCATCGACCTACAAATTAATCAATTGATGGTGATTTTTGATAAACTGTTTCAATAAAGGTTGATAACACTTTAGCCACCTGAAACCTCAAGTTTCTTGTTGGTTCAATTCATCAATTACAGATGTCAATTGTGATTGTAAAAACGGGAAAAGGAAAGCGAAAGGAAAACGAAAAGAGTGTTTTTATTAAATTATCATCATCATCATTATTAGTTATCTTGATAAATGACAAGTTTTTCAATTATACTTGACAGTAAACATTTTCACTCACTTTTCCTATTATTTATGTTACTCCAGCAAATTATTATCAAATATTATTTCACTGTTACCTGGAAATAAAAAAAAAGTTATTTACTATTTACTTTTATTCCGCATCTTTTCTCATCCCTTTACCTCAATCATAATTTACTAAATTGAATCAGTAAATGAGAATCATTGAACCATGTCATATTCAATTAGAACTATTTTTGATGAAAACTGATGGAAGAAGAAGAAGAAGAAGATGAAAGTAAATCAACAATTTCAATCAATCAAGAGAAGCAGCAAAATGTATTTCAATGTTTGATTGAAAAGTTGAAAGTAACATCAAAAGTAAACATTAACCAAATGAGATTAAAGTTTATTAAAAGGTAAAACAAGGATTATTAATCTCATAATGATGATCATGTAAGGTTTCAGGTTTGAATCACTAATAAAGATGTTGCCTTAAGGGTTCACAATTTGTCAGATTATTCTCAGATGATGATTGAAGAGAGAAAATATTATGTTTTTCGCTTCCCTGCTGGGAGTGAAAGTGCGATCATTGCGTGTTCTCATGTTCGCATGTCTTTTTTGTTTGGACAAAAAAATGTTTCATTTCGAGTTTCGAACAAAATCGATCTTGTTCATCTTTTACTTGGTTTCTTGTTCAATTGTTTCATTCATATGTTAAACTCAAAGGAATTGCATTCAAATTGTTGTCTCATTAATTAACTTGGTTAACAAGTTTTGACTTGTCAGTCTTTTCTTCGCCTTCTTTTGCTTTTCCATTTTAACGGTTTTTTTCGTCTCTATTTTTGTACTTTCTTTCTTCAGGGTGAAAGTCTGAGTTTATTTTAGCAAATGATACTGTCTAACGATGAGATTGGCACAAGAAAAGGTAAAGATAAACATGGCTTCGGGCATGAGTTTGGTTATGAATGATGATGCACAAGCAATTGGACAAAATGTCACAGATAACTGTGGTTTCCAAACAGAGAAAGAGAAACATTTATTGTTACATGATTATTCATTCATATCAATGATTCTTTTCAATAGACTGTTATTGTTGCACAGGGTTAAGAAACTGAATAAAATGATTTTCCATTTTCTATTCAATTGTTTTCTCCTTTAATCGTTTGTATAAATTATTGATATTATGTTTTGTCATGGAATAGTAAAGCAATATTTCATAAAAGATGATCTAAATGCTATTGAAGGTGTGAAACAATTGTTATGTTTTCATAGAAACATGTTTTTTGGCCATTTGAAGCATCTTTAAGCATAACAAATATGAAAACTGAAAGACTACATGAGCAAAGGCTTTAGCATGAGAAAACCCAAGATTGATTGGACTACATTGGAATAAAGTTATAAAGTCATTCCGATGAGCAATAGCAAGCAGATCAATCCACGAAGAAACTGATGATTGATCTTAATGAATGTCATGAATGCGTTCAAAGTAGAACTAAAGTTTTCAGTTGCGATCAATGTTACTCAGAAAGTGCTGAGCATAGCTTCAGTTTGACTGATTTACTGACCACTTTTGAACAGAGAATAAGCTTAATTGAAATTTGTTTACACGATAACTTAAAATGGATCAAATCGCATGAAAAGAATCTATTTAAACTCGAATTGATTAGCCATAGCTATTGATGAAAGTAAAGTTTATTATTTATTCCAACTATTTAACAAGCAAAGAACAGTTTTGCGAATTGATTAATATTGAATTTGATAGAATGCATTTTGCGAAAAACTGTTTGCATTTCAATGGAATCATGACATGTTTAAACTGTGGCCACATTTGTTTGCATTCATAAGTTGATACAAGAAATTATTCACAGTCGAATGAAAAGTCGGAAATAAAATGATTGGCAGAACAAATTATTTAGATGCTTTGAATGGACTAAATGAACCATTAATTGGGTTGATGGATAATTGGTCAGCCATCATTTCAATGAACAGTTGATGCAAGTCAAAGGGCAAAGCAACATAAAGTGTCAACTAAACAGAGATCAATTCGAGTCTAGTTTATTACCAAGTCAACATTTGAAACCTTTGCAATAAAATATGTCAATGCAAGTTATCAATTTTAACGAGAAGGAAACAATCGAAACAAAAAGGTAACGACTATTCGTTTCAAAAGGCATCTCTTTTGACTGGTAAATTAAATCCAGTTGACCATTTACCTGATGATATAACAATAACAATCTGTCAAACAACTGGAAAAAACATTGTAAACCAGGAAAAGAAGTAAACAGTTCACAAACAACCTCATTTCAACCTTTTATACGATCTGTTTGGTTAAACTGAAAACTTCAACTAATGAACATGAAGACAAACTAAACTCCCAACTGAGTAAAGTCTGAATATATTAATGTGAGTTCAACAACATTTGGTAAAAGTGTAAAAAAACAAATAAAAGACGAAAAAAAGGAAAAGAGTCGAAATGGTAAAAGGTGTTTCAATGAATAATTGAAGTTGAAAGGAAATTCATCAATAATTGAATGGAACCATTTTTATTCATTACCAAATGTCCGAACTTGGAATCAATTTTTCATTTGTTTAGTTAATCAATTGTCCAAGTCTTGAAGTCGTTTGATGATAATTTCAATGTTGACCTTAAAGCTGATCATGTGAAGGTGATGAAGTGAAACATTGAAATTGTCCGAGTAATAGAGTCCAGTTAATGATCAATTTCAATGTGAAGTGTTAATGTTTTAAGTTGCTTCTCATGTAATAGTTACTTTAATTTATCGCTCAATTCGTTTGCCATTCAATTGTTGATAAATCTAATGAACTGAATTTGCTTTACTTTCATTGCAACAATTCAATCATGATAACAGTTTCTTTATTTCTCTTTCGTCTGGATGATTCTATCAAGTGATGGAAACATGTGAAAAGAAGATGAAGAAAGATGTTGATGAGCGCGTTCAACCAAAATTCAAGTTGAATAAACTGACCATTCAAGTGAAAGTTCAGGAGCAACTTCAAGGGTCAACTGAAAACTGGAATTTCATGTTCAATCGAATGAAAGTTTATTAATTTTCTTCTTCAATCAGCATTTTCAACCTTCTTTTGATCTTTTTTCTTCTTCTCTAACAACTCGATTGAACATTAAATGATTGAACATTTGGATTCAAGATTTGCTAGAAATTAAAGTTTCATCTTTTCAGTTAAATTTACTTTTCCATTTGTTATTAATTTGAAATATTAATAACTAATACGCTTCAAGAAAGTATATTTATATTGATATAATATTAAAAGGGAAAATATATATTCTGATATTATTCTGATATAATAGTGAGGGAAGGCAAATCAAATGAAATGTTGACATATGATAATAAATAATAACTTGAATGTAAAGGGAAAAAATGAAGTTGAGTAAACAGAATATGAATTCACATTGTAAATCATATTGTTTACTTCATCAGTTCAGTTTTCTTTGCATTCATTTTCAGTTGTGTCGAAACTGTGTGTGTTGGGTGAAAATTTAACGTCTTAAATGGTTGAGGAGTGAAGAGGAATTGATTTGGACGCCTTTAGTTTGGATTTAATTTACTAATCAATTTTTGTTTTCATGTTTTACGATTTGTTTGTGTGTTTGGTTCAGGTTAAAAGAGTAATTTTACTCATTTGGATGTGAGTTGATTAGACTTGGTTCAACCTAGCAACTGATGTAATTCAATAACTATTTTTACTCATTGAACCCGAAGGCTAAAGTTTATTTCTGCTTCTCTTCTCTGGAGAACATTTTATTTCAACATTTTCCTGTTTCATGCACTTGAATTGGGTTTGGGTTAAATAGGGTTTAACAAGTCTTAAATGGTTAATCTTCTGGTTTCTTTCAACTTTGCTTTGCTTTTTTCATAACAATTGAAGGTAAAGATTCTTGAACCAAAGCTCAATGGCAGGTCAACATTCAAGGTTCAATTTAAAGTTAGATTTTCAGTCTAAATTGAAATGAATTGACAAAAGAAGGAATCAAGATCTTTTAATTTCTATTGCATTTCCATTGATTTGCAAATGAAAAGTACGAGTTGAGATTTGCAAAGATTCACAACCGAACCTGATGTTGTTAACCAACCTCAATCAAGTCCCATTCTCATCGAAACGTTATGATTTGTATTGATTGTTAATTCAACCAACATCATAGATGATTTAGTTGATTATTAGCTCATTTTAAGTCTTATTTAGATCGAGATAATTGTCATTAAATAGTGAAATGATTCCAATTGTAATTAAATTGCGAACTATCATTGTAATGACTTTTGAAGAGCAAAAGACTTGTCATAATTGTATGCAGAACTGAATGGAAATGAGATGAAATGGTCTGAACAGAAATGATGTAGTTTGAAGTAATATCATTAATGTTGTGCTGGTTTATTGTAACGGGAATTGGGTGAAAGATGGATAAATGAATAAGTAAAATACCTTTACATACCTTAAATAATATTATTATTCCCAGTGTTAATCAAGTTATCTCTTCTTTACCTTTCCTTTAGTTAAATGCAGCAATTCTGGTGGAAACAAGAAGCAAAGATGGATATAAAAGAAAGTAATATTATTAGTATTTTTAGTTGCATGAAATGCGTCAATTGTGTATCCACTTAGAAGATGGATAAGAATGTGTAATCATTAATATCACTTGGTGAACAAGGAATTATTCAATGATGAAATTCGCTAAATAACTTATTATCATTTTCCAGGTAACCTGTGATTATCAGACAAGATATTAATAACACCATTGAGGACGATAATATTCACGATAATCACAAGATTATCATGAAAAATTGATGACAGTTCAAATTCGCTCAACTGATCACTTTAAACACTTTCATTGTTTACTTGCATAAATTATAGCAAATGCTCAACAAAATATTGATATTCAATGAATCAGCAGAAAATGCATATTCATATTGAATCTAAATAATTCAATCAACATGAACATTGACAAGACAAAATTGCCTCTGAAATTTGCATCAACATGAGAAAGAAGATTCTGAATGCGATCAAAGTTTGAAGTTTTTCTTTTAGTCACTCTTCAAAGTGAAATACATCGATTCGAATCAACATCTCATAATAATCGAATCGCATCATTATAATTAGATCGCAGAATTATAATGCAAAATCGAAATGTAAACATCTTCTTTCACTCTGATTTTCAATGATTGGCTCAACATGATCATTTCTATCTAATGCAAAATATCGAACTTAAGTGCTTTTTATTGCGGAATGGAATGGAAATGAAAAATTTGCGAAAATTATTCTGTTAATGAGTCGACTATAAAAAAAGACAAGATTCACACTCGATTGTAAATGTTTAGTCTTTTCTAGATTATTTTAGACCAATCTTCTGTTCACAAAACTAAACAAAATAAAAATGATCGAAACCGATTTGATTGCTGATGAAATTTACAAAGTGAAATGAATCGATTCGAAATTTCATGATTTTCGAATTGCAATCATTCCATCTTCTAAGAATGCAAAATCGAAATGAAAAAATGTTCTCTGATTTTTGATAAATTCATTTTA
Source organism: Tetranychus urticae (assembly GCF_039701765.1). Classification (NCBI taxonomy): domain Eukaryota; kingdom Metazoa; phylum Arthropoda; class Arachnida; order Trombidiformes; family Tetranychidae; genus Tetranychus; species Tetranychus urticae. Next base: position 11,805,679 of record NC_142958.1, on the reverse strand, counting down.
TTGTTGCAAAATAAAACAATACAAAACAAAATGAAATTACAAATTTCGAAATCTCTGCGTGATTGATTCGAAGATGAAATATTTTTAAAAAAGATTAAAATTTGAATGGAAAATCTGAGCCAATTCTAGATAACTCGAAAATAATGTTTCATCTTTAATTGGAAGACAAAACATGAAAATTGGAATGAACATGTGAATGAAGACAAGTCGAGCGATAAGTTTTACTTTCATTTGATTAGCAACATTTTCCAGTCAATTACGTTGGCAATAATTGATCTGTTGAAGAAGCTTCTTGTTATTCCGTTATCCTGACACTTTATTTACTCCTTTAAAGGAAACATTCACTCCCTTAACCCGTAAGGGAATTATTGCATTATGATAACAAAGATGAGATATTATTATAAATGATGTTAAAAGTTGAAGGAAAAGTTATCATGAAAACATTTAAAACAAGAAGAATGATGCAAAAAGAGTTTCACTTTTTTCTTCTTCTCTCTATTTGTATCTTGTTTCCTAATACAATTTCACGTTGTTTTACTATGAATATAATAATACATTTATTTTGCATTTTATTGTCTTGTCTCAAGCCTTATTACCTTTGTTCAACTGAATAACCTTAAAATGAAAATATCAAATATTGTTATGAAACCTTGAAAGTCTCATTTTTCAGAACAGCTAAAAGGGAATCAACAAAATTCTGTCAAAGTTTATCATTTTTTGTTTGAAAAAAAAGAAAAGTTCGATAATCACAAAGTTCCAATAAGAAGAGTTTCATTTGCATTTCGAAGAAAAAAATGAACAGTTTCATTGATTGACATTTAAAACTGTAATTAGTAAATGTTGTATGAAATTTAATCCTTAAGAAGGTGAATGTTTATTGAAATTTGCTCATTATTTCATGATAACAATGCTGATCTCGGCTGATTCTTTCCTCAACATTCTCATCTTTTTATCTCGAAAAACAAATTAAATCAGAACATGATAATAATTGAAGCTCATTTTTTTCTTCTTCTTCTCTTTGCTCTCTTTTTACAACTAATTAAGGTTTTGCTTTTCACGATAAAAAGCCAACAGAACCTTATTATTATCACTATTATGCTATTAGCCTGGGAGTGAAAGTTATTAACTTTTGAACAGCAAATTGATCTTTCAACTGACTGTTGCTTTATCTGAGGAAAAAGAGATTTAATCAGAATTTTGCATTTTTGTTTATTCTTTCCTCGTTTCATTCAATTTTCTTTGTTACAGATAAACTAGTCTTTTCTTTGTTTTCACCTTTTCACAGCTTTCTCCTTCTTCTCATCCTTTTAACCTGAAGTCAATATGGAAAAGGGTTTTTCGAAGAGTTTTCAGAATTTTTCCTGTTAATTGGAAACATGAACATTCTTGCGATTTCCTTCAATTTGTTTGCATAAAAAGTTCATAATTTGTGAAGTTAATGAGAAATTATCTTTTCTCTATTTACTCTTTTCAATGGACTGTTGATTCAAAGTCTGGGAATAACTTTAATCAGATGAGTCTTTGCATGATAAAGATAATTGCATTTCAAGTTGATTTTTTTCTCTTCTCTCCACTTTCATCTGATGAACTTTGAATTTTGAATAAAAATAATTGTATTCTCGGCTTATTATCACGATTATCACATGGGAAATCAAGTCAAGGGTTGATATGAGAAGGAAAATTTTCGAGATTTTCGATATTCTTTCATTTTCTGTGGATTGAAACAGTTTAATTTCAATCGCAAGATTAAAAAGGTTTACTGCAGGTTGATTGATGCACGAAATGGAAGTAAAATTTTCAAAACTGAAACTTTGATTGAAATTGAATTTTCACCGAAAAAAACCTTTTCTCTTTTTGTTAACCTTTTTTCATCTTCAAACATTACTTTTCATCTTTTAACATTGACCAAACAATAACCTCAAACAAAAAGCAGAATCGATCAAGATCAAGATAAACATAAAAATAGATTGAAAGAGAAGAAGAAAAGATTTTGTTTCTCTCTTCTTTTTGGCTCTGAAAAATGGATCCAAATTATTATTACAATTGGGAGTAAATTTCATGTTCAAAGTAACTCAGCATTTCGATGAAAGGCGAGAAGCTTCTCTCAATCATCATCTCTATCCTTCGTTTGTCTTTTGGCTTCTTTGCTTCATTCCAATTCTCAATGGACTCGAGACAAAATTTTCATTTCTCGTGAACTTTTCGACTTCTTTTCGGTGAAAAAAGAAAATGTTGAGAAAATATTTTGATCGCTTTTACTCGAGATAATCAGTGATCAACTTTTCAAAGTTCAATGCAAACGTGCAAACAATGGAAACTTATTTGCTCAATTGATTCAATTTCACTTTGATAAACAACCTTTCATTTGAATCAATTTATTTTCCACTTTGCTCTCATCATTCATTTTCACAAATTACATAAATCATAATCATTTCCTCTTCTCTTTTTCATGGAAACATTCAAATGTTTTTTTTGTTGAATCTTTTCTCTTCCCTTGGAATCGTGAAATGTTCACAAAAATGGTTTACTTTTACAGACTGAATCAAAATAAATAATAAATACAATTCAATTCCAGTGGTTCAATCGTAATCCTCTTCGTTAATCCAATGTGTCAACTTTGTTTGTTGTTTGGTTAATCAATGAAGGTAAAGTAGATTAACTTTCTATCTTTCTCTCTCTTTAATATCAATTCTGGTTAATACTATTATTAAAGTTGAGATTAAATGTTTCAAAAAAATATTATTATTCGCTTGACCAGTTATCCAATTTTGCTTTTAAACGCTAAGCCAACTTTTTTATCTTTTTGTCTCTTCATTCATTGTTATTATCAGATTTTGGAGTAAGCTTTTGAAAAATTTCAGACTTTATCTGTTTCTGGGAAAGAATGAAATTTTGTCGAAAAAAGTTGCAACTTTCCAGAAGCATTGGTAAACTGAGCTTTAATCTGACGCCAGAACTGAAATTCAATTTTCAAGGTTCGATTAGAGTTTCAATCGAGAAATTTCAAGTTTCACTTTAACCAGTCTGAAGTCAGAGTCAAAGATTTATGTGTTCGATGGATAAGTTTTTTTCTGTCAACGGAATCACAGGAAATGTTGGAAATGAAACATTTCAGCCCACAGAGGCTAGTGTCATGTCCAGGTCTGGTTTACATTGTTTCCATCTCTGGTCAATGATAAAAATAACTTTTTACTTCACAGAATGTCTCAGGACTTTTGGATTTCTCATTTCTTGTTTTATTGTTAACTAATGTTATTTTGAAAATAAACATCAGCAGAAAAGCGCTTGTTGTTATTTACAAAAATTGATTTTCTCAACGAATTTATTACATTCATCACACTTTAAAAGCATTTGGGCTGAATTCGGTCGCATCAACAGGTCCATAGTTTATATTCGCTAAAATATGCAAACACAAAGGCCAACTTCATGACAAGACAAGGGATAGTACTGTTGGAATCCAAAACATCTTACAATTGTTAGAATAATAATGGAAAGACGATGTAACCGATTTCACCCAAACACAGGTTTCCTCCTGTGATGCATAAAGCCAGTATATTGATGCACCTGTTACCGACTCGTGATTCCACCATGTTTCTATTCATAATGTTCGATGCAAGCATGTGTTACATGATCTAACTTCTTCGCAGTTTAGCATGAAAATAGTGTTAAGGGACATGTAGAAGCTCAGAAGATAAGGAAAATTATCTCAATGATCTGTCAAATTCTTCTAACGTTCGCTCAGAAACACGCTTGCGAATTCATAAATGAGATCAAAGATGTATTTGAGATCAGAACTGATAAATGAAACACCAATCATTCTGTTCGAATGCAACGCAATTCAAGAAGGAGACATCATATTGAAAGAAAGAATAGAATTCCAAACTTTATCTCCTGACTTTCTGGGAAAATCTTTCGAGATCTATGCTGTGCTTTGTTTTCCAAGTTCAAAACACTTTTGGACACCGTTCGATTCGATTTTCCATCTGAGAAAATTTTCAAGACAAAAACCCTTTTCCAATTTCACTTCATCTTTTCCCATTCTTGACTCGTTTGCAAAGCAACTTGTCGTACAACGTGACAATCTTTTGCATTAAGTGCAAATTGAAAGATAAAATGTTCACTTCTTTTATAACCACAGATCAGATAACAAATTTGATTCGATGAAATATAATATTATTCATATAATTGGCATGGAAAGAGAAAATAATTGATGTAAATGTGATTCTTTTATTCGCCAATGTTCAACTCTTGGCCATTGAATAAATTAATATCAGTTGATAAGTTGTCAGGATATTCCAATGTGAAATTCATTATCATTATTTACCTTCTTCATTTTTTTGCCTCCTTCAACCTCAACCTTATACCAACTAATAGTTTCGATATTTAATGAACACTAAAATCATCATGCAACACTCTGCTCCTGAAGTTTGAATCATTTGATGAAGAAGCGCAAAATTGTGGCCCAAAATGAAAAGTGAACAATCAAGATAAGTGGTTCTTCATTGTTAATAGTTGAGCTTTCATTTTTTGGTTCCTCTTATTTTCGTTTGTTACCGAAGAGAAAAGAAGGAGAAAAAAGAAGTACAAATGTTGATATTATATTTACACAAATGCACACACAGAATACTTGAATAGCCAATGATAATATCTTTTTGAGTTATGATAATTCAGCAAGAAAAGCAAAAAATGGATAACAAAATTCAATTAACCTTGAAATGCAACACTTGAAAAGATAAAAGAATCTCCAGAATATCAAGGAGAAGAAAAAAACTAATAAGAAAACGATATTAAATTAGGAAGAAAGAATATCACGAAAAGAAGAGGAAAAAAACCTAAAAATTGTGTGTAATTATCATTAATATATTTACTCAAACAATTTGTTCATTTGCATAACTTTTCTGTTCTTCATTTCACCATCATCTTAATAGCAATAAGGTTATCAAGTTTTAATCAGTGTCTAACAGAGTTATTTGGAAATGAAATGGAAAAGTTTTGCTCTCTATTCTCATTTTTATATTTGAAATGATATACAATAGTTATCTTCCATTTCAACTCCCAGTTGACTTTGGAGGGAAGATTATCAATATGTAAATGACAAAAAAGTATAAATAAATAAAAGTCTATAAACAGTATATTTGATGGAAAGGAATGGATAAAGAACAATGAAATTGATTCTGATAGAACTGAATATAAAAGGGAGAAAAACAAAGCTAAGAGTTAAATCACTGGGAGGTTATTTGCAGCAGCAAATGTTGCAACAATTGAAATTATGATAACTATAATAGGAGTCATGTTCGCGCAGCAATTGATAAAAAATATTATTCTTATTGAATAACAACCTCGTTTAAACACTATACTTAATCAGATTGGAAAGGTCAAAATTAGAAAGCACAAACAATGAAATTCTTGATAATGTTAATCAAAACAAGTTTGCAAGCTTCAGATCTTATCTAGATCAGTTTTTTTAATGATGAACTAAAATGAGATTCCAAAAGAGGAACCTTGTAACAGACATCAAACAGTCTGAAAATTTTCTAACTCTCAGCAAATAACCTCCAACTGTCGTTTAGAGGTCGAATAAAGAAGTGTCCTTGAATAAACTTGAGCGTTTCAACTTAAAGCTCTTCAATTTGTGGAACCTCATGGTTCGACTCTGAGATCTCTAACATCAACCGTTCGAAATTGAAAATCTGAAACATCTCATGTCTGAAAACCGTCGTAAAAGTTAGCTGAATAGCCCGGTACATTATCGTACGGTAATGTTGAGATTCCTTAAAATTTTAATTGAAAAATGGCGCTCGTTTATCAGAAAAGCATCCCCCAGTTGTTTCCTTTTCTTTTAACTGTTAAATTCCACCGTTTATGAGATTAGATTTTTAATGCCACATTGTCTTTCATAGTTAAAATTGACTATTCAAATTCCGAGTTAGAAATGCAAGTATTGTTAAATGGTTTGCCGAAAGTTTTCAATCTTGTAAGACAGCGTGTAGAAGTGTCTTATGCTATTTTACGGTATATAACTGACTGCTCTTGTGATAAACTTCACGAATCTGTGCTTACAAGTTTTAGAGTGAAATTATTACGTCTAGTTGAACTATTGAATTTAGACTTTTGCCGGTCATGTTGAAATATTCATACAATCAGATCAAAAGTATATCTGGAAAGATTAACAATATAAGTATCGAATGGAAAGATATGTAAACATTAATATCTTTTTTAGACTCTTATCGATTTGTTGTTACAAAAATAAAGCAAAATGAAACAGTTTGACTATTTAACTTGCACTGTTTAGGTAACCAACGGACATTGATTCATCATTCAAGTAAATAATTGAATAGCGACGAAAAAAGTGACTTCAAAGTAAAAATACAGATTTAACAACATGCTTATAAGTCAACATTGAGAGTAATCAGATTTAATGTTGACGTGTTGTTGAGAATGTCATTTATTTTGACATTTCATCTTGAAGTATCTGTACTTGAATCAGTCTCTAATTAATGATATTAGGGCAACAATAGCTCATGAGGGAGAGGAAAAAAAGGCAACAGAAAACAGTATCCTTAATCAACATGAACAACTGAAAATATCTGAAATGTTATCAAACATGAATAAAAGTTGCCAAATGGTGAAAAGGAATGAAAATATAAATCAGAAAAGGGCGAAAACTTTTTTTTATCTCAATAACATTTCCTTACTTTTGCCATTCAAATGATTCCAACATAACGTTATTCAAGTTTATTCAACTCTTTTAATACTTTTGCTTTTTCTCTTTCATCTTTCAGCTTTACTAATTAGCTGTAAATGCCTGAGCAACAGAATGAGAAGGAAAAAAAACTAACTGACTATTCGCTATTCAAATGATTGCCATTATTTCCTCTTATCATGAAAGTTTACTGGGAATAACAGGGAATGAGAATAAAAAGAAAACTTTGTTTAATTCTTTTTCCCTTTCTATTCATAACTTTTTTCTCTTCTTCTCATTGATTCATTCACCAAACAAAAATCTCTCCTTCTCATCATCATAATCATCATAATCATCATCATCCATAAAACTCTAGATAAGCTGCCAACCAATATTATTGTAATAATGATATTTGTTGTAAGCAAAAAGGTTAACTTTAAATTTCTTCATTTCTTGTTTCTTGAATTTTCCACTTTTTGCTAAAAAATTCTTTTCTTTTTTCAGGGAATAGATAAGACAGGAAAAGCAAAGATGATTCAATCTGATTCAAGAATCGAAATTATGATTTGATGAAAGACGAAAAAAGAACTTGGAAAGAATCTGAATCAATAAGGAATGGAAGAGGAAAAAAAGACTTTTCGTGGTTTCTCTTATTGATGTTGAGATGAAAAGAGAAAAAAGTAGCGAAAGAAAAATCGTTTTCTCATGTAAATTGAGTCCATTTCAGGGGAATCTTGCAATATATTCTTGCTTTTTGAACACTCACTTTACTCACACATTTATATATTAATCTGTTCAGTATCATTAAAGTAACAAAAAACTCAATGTGTTACCCATGTAAAAATGAAAAGTAAATCAGAATGAAAAAGAGAAAGAGAGAGAGAAAAAAGAAATTCTGAATATCAAGATTATTATTGAAATAATATCGATATAAATCTTTGCACCTGATTCTTTCCGTTTCAATCGATGAAACTGTTCAACTTATAATAGACTTGATATTGAAATGATTCAACTAGTTATTAGTTTTTGAGTTTCTTGGAAAATATTTATTTGTTCAGATTTTCTCTTTCAGTCAATTAATCTTTGTCAGGAAAAATAGAGTGAAAAATGATAAATGAAATATGAGTTTGTAATTGAAAGAAGCAAAAACACAAAAATTAAAGGGGAACATTGAACATGAATCGTACAAAACTGCATTGAATGTAAATGACTTTTTCATTTTCTGGCTGTTTGTGGTCATAACTCACTAATGGTTTGAGCTGAGAATCTCGGACTTAAATCAAAACTTCTTGTTCGAATTTTCAAGGCCAGTCGAAACAGACCTTTAACTGACATTCAAAGGCATCATGAAAATGGCAGCCTTTTGTTGTAGGGTTTAAATAAAATCGAGAATTAGTGAAACTTGAAAGCATAAATAACGTTCCTATCGAATGCGAAAGGACACTGCAAAACTGGAAATATGAATTATGAATAAAATTGACTTGTTAATGGTTCACCGCAAAAGCTATTCCATAAAATGACATTTCCGTGTCGTTTAGAGCACGAATCAACAAATGACATTGAATGACCTCGAGCCGAAGTGTAGATGCAACTTAAACTTAATAAGTTTCCCTACCCAAGTCTAAGCTCTCTAACATTAATAGTCCTCGAGTTGATACAAAAACTTGCTCAACACTCAACACTCATATCTTCTGCACTTGATGAGCTATCAACTTGTGATAAACATCAACCGATGTAATTTCAGAAAATGACCTTCGAATGTAATACAAAGGTCAAATAAACGAGTTACCTTGAATGGCCTTCAAAACTCAAACTTATTTTTGCAGTTCTCGCATGGTTTGCGACTGCATCATCATCATCGAGTTATGAAAACAGACATGAAATGAAAAAACGATCTCTTAATAAACTAATCATGAGAATAATCTCAACGTTTTTCATTTGATAATCAAATGAGATTAATTAGTTTTGATCAAGATTAAAGTACATAAATACACGATACTAAAAGGATGAATGATGAAGAGCCAGGAATGGACAAGTATTTGGTGAAAACAAGGGAAAAAAGGTAATAGAAAAAACGCAAACTTTTACTTTGATGGATTGACCTTAACATTTCTTTTTCTCTTCTTTTTTTCTTCTTCTAACCTTCCCTGTTAATCTGATGCTTCCACCTCAATAACACTCCCTGTTTATCAGATTTAATCTCAACTTTTCCCCTTTCCTTTGTGTTACAGTTACAGTTGTTATCTTTTACAAGTCAAGAGATGAGAAAAAGATTTTTTTCTCCTTCTTTTTCTCTCTTCCAATTTTCATCAGTTGAGGATAAATTGTCACGCAAAGAAGAAACACATTTACAGGAAAAGCCAAAAATTGTGACATTCTTTTCATTATTCAGAAGAATGGCAATTTTCAGAAGAAAAGGGCGAAAAAATGAAACAAAAGAACAAAGTGTGAAGTTATTCAATCTTATTCATCATGTAACATCAGATTCCACTTGAAATCTTATTTCAATTCATATTGAAATGTTTACCTGAAATAGTTCAACTTCCAATTTCACAGTTTCCACGAGATTCAACTTTTCCATTCTGTGTATCATGAAAGAAGTTTAAGAAGAGAAAAGAGTAAAAAACAAAAGTTGAACCTCACAAAAGGTGAATCAGATTCTATTTTTGGTTGAAAAAATCATGAAAACGAAAACTTTTCTTTTGTTTTTTCCTTTTCATCCAAAATTCTGTAAATTTGTATTAATATCATTTTCCTCTTGGAAAACACCAAATTCATCTTATTCTTTATTCCCATTCCAACTTATCTTCTCAGTTATTCATTATTATTTATTATCACTGGGAGTGAAAATCAGAAGATGGTAAAATTTGAAAATATTAAAGTCAATTTTGTTCACTTTTAATGTCTATTGATCGTCTCTTCATCTTTCACTGAAACTTTTTTTCTTCGCTCATCGATTTTGTTTTCATCATTTCCTTTTCACTTCAACATCTCACCTTGAGTAAGATGAATTAAAGAGGAAATTATCAAGCCTTGAGGTAAATTGTCAACAGAAAATGACCTGAAAAAAAGAAAATCTAAAGTTTATCGTTTTCATGGCAAACTATCAAAATGACATTTTGAAGAGTAAATGAAGTAAAGCAAGTCGACTCTTTTTCCTTGCAAATGTTATTAAATTGATTGACAGTAAATGATTGAAGATTAAGTGAAAGATAAAAGCAAAAGATTATCGGTAAATTAAGATGAATTAGCTGGAAACAATGGAAATGATATAATTCATGATAAGATAGAGAAAAGTTTTTTTCTCCTTCATTCATTCTGTGGTCAATAAATAGTCACTTTATTAACAGAATAACTTTGTTCTTCTTTTTACCATTACCATTGTTATTACCTTTAATCTGTATTTTTACTTTTCTTTTGCTTCATCATTTTTTATCTTGCTTGTCTTTCCCTTTACCATTCATTTCATTCAGCGGATTATCGCCAAATTTCATTGGTTAATTCCGTAAATCAGTGCAACATTAGATAAAGGATGATAAGAGATGAATTCAAGATGAATTTACTTTTCGTGTTTTCCCTTGTTTTCAATCTTGTCACACTTTGATTTATGAAACTACATTTCAGATAAGATTAACATTCTTAGTAAACTTTACGTTAAAATTGAAAAGTGAGGCTAAACTTTGTTGAAGGTTGATGCAGGATTGAGGTTCACTCACGGTTAAACAATAATCAGTTAAAGAGTCTGATTATGGATTGAATACAATTGTTGGAGAAGGAAAGTGGTTGAGCGGAAAAGGAAAGTCAAAGATGAAAGATAACTGAGGAGAGAAAATGATGACTTTTAGATGATGGAGATGTTTAGGTTGATGATGATGATGATGAGGAAAAAAGGACCCATGAAAAAGCTATTGTTTGGTTTGATGAGGAAGGGAAAATGAAATGATCATTAAGAGTTGGAAAGAAGGAAAAGGAAACAGAAAAGGAGAAAGTTATGTTTCTGATGATAATGATGATGGCGATGATGATGATGATGATGATGATTATCGAGAACAAAAAGCATGTAAAAGTATAGAATGTTTCATCATTTAGTAGACTGTATTAAGGTTGATTGTTGAGGTGGAAACTGATATTACAGTGTTTGGGCAATTCGGTTAAATTGGTTGAGGGTTGAAGATGAAAAGGAAAGGGAAAAAGGTTGGAAATTAACATTCAAAGTTGAATGAAAATTTGAAATCAATACAATCAATGGATAGACTTGTGAATAGTAAAGTGATTTCAACTCAGGTAAGGCAATGACAACTTTTATCCTTTGCTATTCTTACCTCATCTTCTGGTGCTACAAGTGAGGGACAAAAGATGATAAAGTTTACTTTTTTTTGTTCTTTTCACGATTTTCATCTGTTTTGCCAAGTGAAAAGATGAAAGGAGTAAAGTGTCACCTTTGATTGATTTAAAACTAATGATGGCCAAGATGAAAAAGAGATGAAAAGAGGTGAATGTTGATGTATTAAGTTATCTCATTGTGTCTCATCAGATTGACATACCTTGTCTCCAATCCTCAAAAGAGATTTGATTCTAGACAATCGACATACTCGACATTTCCATCTATCTTTGTATTCGATCAATATTTTGACACTTTTGTTTCTCACTCAATCAAACTGCAATCTCTTTATCAATTAGCCAATTGGCGAATTGATTCATCATTTGAAAATCTAAATCTAAATGTTGATGATAGAGTTGAGTTTAAAGGTTAGTCAATCTGATTGAATGCTTGAAGAGTCAATGTTTGTGGATAAAAAAAATGTTAATATTAATAAAAGGTAAATAGCCTAAAGACAGTGATCATGAATTGGTCAATAAAGTTGTTCCAATTTCTCTCATTCTAACCTCAACAATTGAACAATTTACCTCAGAATTTTTTCTTTTCCTTTTTCTTCTCTTTTCCAATTACGTTATTAATATCATGTAATTCAATTTCTTTGGCAACAACAATGTGAACCTCATTTTTACGTTACATCAATTAATACAGTTTTGTAAACCTTTTGCCTTGAAGCTTTTATCCAACAATATTGGGACTCAGGAAAAGGGACAGAAAATAATTAAAAAATGAATTTACCTTGAAGGTAACAAGCTCTTTGGTTGTTGAAACAATTACTTTTTAAACAGAAAATTGGGTTTTTCTTTGTTGTAATATCGATGAAAAGCTAAACATTTGTTAAATGATATTCAACTTGAACAGACAATTAAGTTGAATTTCATTTCAAATTGCTCAGCTAGTAATAAGATGATGATCAAGGTGAAACAAGGACCAAATTCAAGTAATCAAATGTGAACAAAAGGAAGAAAGGAGAAGACGAAAAGAATTGATTGCTGAGGTTGACTAAATTAGTAACTCTAATTGCCAATTAAATGGGGTTTTTTCAATGTGTAAGAGGATGAAGGAAGAATGAAGATGATGATGAAGGGGATGAGCATGAGGATGGAGAAGAATAAGAATAATAAGGCGAAAAGACAAAAGTGAAAAGGAAAATTACTTTTTCTCTTTTCTTTGACTTTTCTCTCTTTTTTTCTTGTTTCAAGAGTTTCTGTTGTTAAGTTAATTTGTAAATCAATTAGTAAATAAGTTTGCTCCAACAGTTTAGAGATTATTCATTTATCAATAAGTTATAATGACATTAACACCAAAAGTGGGTCCACAAAATGTTTATTATTGGATAAAAAATTTGGTTACCAACAAGGAAAACAAAACTGACCAAATGAAGGGAAAAAAGTTTTTCTTGTTAAACCAAAAAAGCCATGCTGGTCAACATTTAATTCAATCTGTTTGGTGATAGAATAGAGATGATTCAATGATTACCTGTTTGTTTTAACAATTGCAATTGTTGACTTTCTGTCTTTCTTTTCATCGATTCCAATCAGTTTGTAGACCTTGTTAGTCACTTGGTTGTTATGACTGATTGTTTCACTTGCGTAGCTTTGAAAAGGTTTTAAGATTAAACTCACAAGTCTGGCAGTCTTATTTTGATCATTGGATTATTTTGCATTATTATCGTTGCAAGCAAATAATAACACACAGAGTATAGATCAACCTACAATTTAATTTGTTTTGTGACAAGAGTTTACTCGATTCAAGGCATTTGAATTAAAATAATTTGAAGTCGCGTGGACTTGTTTACGATATCACAAAAGTCAAATTATTTCAAAAAGGTTTACTTTTGAGTAATCAGCAGGATGAATGTATATACAAGTTGAGCTCTCATTGAAACGATGAAAATAAAAGTTTTCGTGAATAAATCGCGTCAGTCCCGGCAAAATGCATTATTAATCCTGTATGTGCTATTACATTTTTGGTGCTGAAAGATAATCCAAAAAGCATTCGTGACCTATGGTGATGTAGAGCAAACAACAAAAATAGAAACCACTTGCTATGTCAGAAAATGGCCTTCAATTATCAATTAGACGTCAAATAACAGAATAATCGTAGCCCTTAAATAGTAGAAAATGAATGCTGTCCAACCTACCCATACTCGAATCCCAAGGATGTAACCTTTGAATCGAGAATATTTTTTGATACATTCGATTCAAAATCCTTCTCCTTTTTATTTAAATAGTAAACCAGTCAAGAATCAAGATAATTCAGAAGTTGCTTTCCGGAGAATGAAATCGTTTCATACATGTGTCCGGATTTCATAACGAGAGTAAATAAAAAACACAGAGTTCCAAAAAATCGAAACCATGACCGATCTGATTACAAGGCGCATACTTGAGCATGCCTAAGGATTCACGATAAACAGTGAGAAAACTTTAATGTTAAAATACTAGTGATGTTGACAAGACATAGTCTTCCTATTTGTGCATTAGCCGATGGAATATCCAGAATGCAAGCCGCTAGTCTGACTATTAAGTAATTTTTTGTCATAAGAGATAAACTATCATTCAGTATCTTAGAAAATTTTGTGTTTTGTCGCTTCCTTTTATCAAAATTAGGCTAAAAGATGATTATAAGTTATAAGTTATAACTTGACTAACTTGAAAAGTAAAGATAGAGAAAAACTAGAGAAATTTTCCTTTTCAATAATTTGCTGTTTTGTGTTCGGAGTTTAAAAATTGCTAAACAATTATTTATTTGGGAAAAATTAATATTATTGCCATTTTTGATTAATCAAACAATTTGATCAGTGTTTCATTCAATTTAATTTTAAGAGAATTAACTTGTAAAAGTTTGCAGATCATCAAAAATTTACATAAAACAAACAATCTGTATATGCACATCTGTGTATCGAGAAAAAGTATAAAAGTCGGGTTTTTAGACAGAAAGTATCAATCCAAGTTTCAAGTTTGACAAGTAAGTTAGTGATTCTTCAATATTATTTAATACACCCACTCATTCTACTAAAAACAACAAAAAATTCAGAATGCAATTGAGTAGAATTTTATGTATCTTTGTGACAGCAATCATTGCTATCTTTGGTAACATTACAGCTGACGTATCTCCAACTGATTCTGCCAATGAAGCAGCTAACACTGCTAAACTCGCGTCAGACGCTGCAGACAACACTGCTAAACTCGCGTCTAACGCTGCAGACAACACTGCTAAACTCGCATTCGACGCTGCAGCTAACGCTACTAAAATCGCAGCAGACGCTAGAGCTGGCACTGCTTAAATCACAGCTAGAGGCTAGACCAGTCTTCTATTGCCGTTTGATTCTTTGGATCTTTAATCAAACAATGCAAGTGACTGCTATAAAATGTAATCGTAAAATGTAATAGAATCTTTGTGAACATGAATTCATGTGCACAATAATTGTTTTCAAAATGAGAAATGTTAAAATTTGATCTAATAAAGTTTATTTATGAAACTTGAATTCTATTCTATTCTTAAAGTTTCTTGTTGAATTTGGAAGAAATTACTAACCTGAAATTGATTCACTTTTTCTGGAAAAATTTCATTTCTGCATTTAAACCTTTCCTTTCAATCATGAGATCACAAATTAAGGAACATGAGATTTAAATCCTTTTCAAAAATCCAGACTTCTTTTAACAAGCATCACTGTTTCTCATCATGTTTTCAGCCTATCATCATGATATCAATAATCTAACTTTATTCATGATTCTCATTATCTGATGCCGGTGAAGAATCATTTTGTTTTTTTCACTTTATTTTGCACGAAAAAGGTTGCTTCGAGAAAAAAGATTGTAATAAATTGGAATAAAATTGGAACACAAAATGTATCTGAAAGGTTGTTCAAGTTACCATGATACTAGAATGAAAAATGGACTTGACCAGTAGATAATAGGATGATAAGATGACCAAGTGTTGAGAAAATAATTGGCTTGAAAGAAGTAACAAGAAGTAGACAAAAAAGAAAGGATAAAAACAAATTCGTAGGAAGAGAAAAAACGACAAAATATTATCTTTCTTCGTCTTTCTGATAATGATGATGATAACGTTGAAGGGATGTGAAAGAGTAAAGATGATTTAACATTAATGATTATGAACCCAAACTGTGAAAACCCATAAAATGTGAATCCATCAAGAATGATGGTAAGTCCATCTTTTTTTGTCCATAAAAGACTAACTTTATCCGTTGAATAAAAAAGGCAAAATCAACATAACCATGTTTGTTCACTAAACCCAACTCTTTATCATGAAAAATCCTCTTGAACGATATTTTATATTCATCTTCTGTCTAATAGGATAAACAAGTTATTTTACCATTTTTTTGAAAATTGTCCTACAAATGTTAACATAAATTGATAATAAATTCATACTAATACAAATTGAGATAGTTGACAGTAGATGGTTGTTCAAAAAAAGTAGACAAAAAAGTAACCAGTAAAGGGATGATAACAAGCAGGGATGGTTCAATGAGTTGATGGGAAGACAGGTTTATCATACAAGACAGAGGCAACTCTCAGCATGGGCCTAGTCTACTTGCATTGAGTGAAAGTTGGATGAGTTTGTGAGGGAAAAAATGATGAGCAGATGAAGAAAAAAGATGATGATGAGGGATGAAGAGAGGAATAAAAATAGTAAATAGTCACGAACTCAAGTGACTAGAATCAACTAGATCGCATTAAATGAAAAAAACTATTAGTTTTTTAATTTCCCCTGCTCTCATCATCATACTCATCATGCATGTATTAATGTGTATCAAAATGATAACCAAGACTTAAGGCTAGTTAGGCTGAAGGTTGTAAGTGATCAACCTAGAAGAGTCACTGTCTTAGGATCAACAACATCAAATGAGGTACATAATGCGATCTTGTTCCCTTCATTTTCTATTCCACTTTGCATTTCAATTTCCACATCAACATCCAAATCATCATCAACCAAATTATCATCTCCATTATCGTTTTGATTCCATCTCCACTTTCACCCTAATATGCACCAGCAAGACTGACTAAAGATCATGAATCGACTTTAACTTTCTCATAAACAAAATACCAACCAAGACTTCCCAAGACTGGTTAGGCTTGAGTTCGAGCAAGGATCAACCTAGAAGAGCCACTTTCCCTGCATCAAGTTCAACATCAAATGGGCTACATAATGTGATGATGAACCTCATTCCGTTCATTATTTATTCCCTTTTTCATTTCAATTTCCACCATATGAATCATTATCACCAAGAACATTATCTTCTTCATTATCATCTTGAATTTTATTTCCAATTCTCGGTAATTTATCTACGGTTAAGACTGAATAAAAACCACGAATCGAAAAGGCTAAATATTTGTCTTTGGCCTCTTCACTTATCATTCTGTTGAGTACTTGCAATTTGAGCATTTTTCAATTTCAATCCATTGTTCACTTTTTACTCCCATCTCAACCATTCTTATCCTCCTACTCTCTTCTTTCCTCCGACAATCTCAGTTATTAAATTGATCTCAAGCGAGATTCTTAACCTTAATATTGAACAACCTTAGAAAAGATAAAATCAGCAATCAAACTTGTTCTTTTAAATCCAAGTTAAATTTTGTTTTCTGTTTCCTAATAAAACCGCTGATTGTGATTGTTTCATCAATAAATGATTTAACAAAACAAAGGCCAACAATTGAGTTAATCTGAACAATTCTGATATCTTTCTACTCGTTCCTTAATCAATATAATGCTTTTTTCACTCCAAGAAACGAAACTCCCAGAAAAAAATATTTCTAATCACAAATAACAAAATAATGAACAGTTTTTACCAGCAAAAAAAGCCAAAAAACCAAATATTCGATGATTTAGTAATAATTGGATAAAAAGAAAATTTTCATCTCAAATGAAGTTATCATGTTAGTTAATGAATAATATTTATATGAAGGAACAAAAAGTCTATCATTACTGGAAGAGCAATAAAAAAATTTAATAGTTTCTTTTTTTTCAACTTTGCAATAAATGTTATTGATATTTAGTTAAAAGGTATAAAAAAAGGATGATAAAGTTGATGATAATGATGATGATGATGAAAGCAGCAACAATTTTATTGTTATTTTATCTTTAAAAGATGATAATAATGACAGGGAATGAATTGGATAAGAGCAAAAAGAAGAGTAATTTTTTTGTTTAACATTTTGCTGTTGCTATTAAAATATAAATATTTCAGTTTCTTTACCTTTTCCAATGATAAATATTTAACCTGATAATATTATTTATACATAAATAAAGGTAAAATGAATGATTCTCAATGTTATCATTAGATTCTTGTTTCATCGTCATCATCATTGTCATGATTATCATCTTGAATGGATGTTACATGAATGTTAAATGGTAAAAGCAGAAAAGATGAATTGGATTAAATGGAAGGAATGAGGAAAAAAACGGAATTTCATTTTTGCCTTTCATTCTTTATTCCTTGATTATTAACTTATTAATCAAGATTAATGGAAGTGAAAATAATGATTGCAATTAGTTGATCAGAAAGTGTCTTGAATCGATTAAAGCTATAATTAATGTGAATTGATGAGAAAAGATAATCAAGATAATCCATTTGATTATTCACTTGCAAGATATTGATCACAATTGAGATTTTTTCAGTTCCAAAGGAAAGGGAAAGCAATTAAATGCAAATCAAAAGTAATCAAAAGAAATGAAAAGGTGATCAATTCGTTAATAAGCCTTTTAATCGAGTGATTAACTTTTGATTCAAACTCGAAAGATTTTAGGTGGAGAACAGGTTAAAGATAAGTTATTTGGAAAAATTTTTTGTTTCGCTTTTCAAGATTTTTTTGTGCTTTTAGTTTCAACAAATTGTTTGTGTTCTGCTAATTAGTTGATTAGATGAGTTTTTTGTCCCCTTGAAGCGCTATCAATGTTTTCAAGGGTTTTAATGAATCGGAAATGAACAATCGGAAGGAAACATTGAATTAAGTGGATCAACTCAATGTTTCAAAATGGCTACACAATGAGGTTCAACAAAATGCGCTTTTGTGCCAACTGAAGTTGAGTTCAAGTTAAATGATGAATAAAATGTTATAAAATGCACCAAAACGTGAAATGACCAGATGAAAAACGAAAGATGAAAATGAACCTTTCAACTAATCGTTGAATATTCCGTGAAATCGATAGTATAACCTTACAGTCGATACTTTCTTCTGCTCTCATCATAACCTTCATCAAAATGCCAACCAAGACTTGAGGCTTGAGGTCATGAATGATCAACCTAGAATAGTCACTTTCACAACATCAAATTCAACATTAAATGGGCTACATAATGTGATCTTCTTTCCTTCATTTATTCACTTTACATTTCAATTTCAACCAACCAAGTTACCATTATCATCATCATCAACATTATCGTCTTGATTTTTATCTCCCCTTTCACCCTAACCTTAACTTTGTCCGCCTAAAACTGACTAAAGATCATGAATCGACTTTTGCTTTCTCATAAAACAAAATGCCAACCAAGACTTTCCAAGACCTGTTAGGCTTGAGATTATGAATTATCAACTGAGAAGAGTCCCTTTCCCTGCATCAAGTTCAACATCAAATGGGCTTCATAATTACACACTTATATTGAGCCAAAACGCAAGTTTCACGAAAATGATTTTAATAATGAAAGTCAGCTTAATGAGTGCTAAAAGCTCACTGACAATCTACTATTAGATCAGGTTGACTTGCAAGGGAAAACATTAGCATTGGCTTACTGAGACAATCGATTGCTCCATTGTCAATAAATTGGCTCTTTGACTGTTGGGGTTTAATTCGAAGTGAAACTGTTTCGAAGTCAAAATCTCATAACATTTTCTTTAATGAAACTGAATGTTACTTCAATATTTCATTGAGTTTTTGTGTGCTTTTTTGCATTCCTAAACAGACTTTATAGCAGACTGAATATATTTTTTACTGGTTTGGAGATGAAACTCGTTCTTTTCAAGAATGACGAGTGATTCTATCAAAATGTTTTTTTTCATTAACTTCGATTCAACCAGTTCAATTGATAAATACATTCATGTTGAAGGAGAAGACAGGGACGTAAATAATGATGAACATGGTGATATTGAAGCTTGTGTTTGCCAAGGAAAATAATAAGTGAATCAGATTAATTGAAAAATGGTGTAAATGAAAATTCCCATTGGAAAATGTAGAAACAGGTTTCCCTTTTAACATGCTAATCAAAGTGACATTCAACTGAATACCTTGTTTATCTTATTACACCTTTTATCCTCTTCCATGATCATCCAGCGACTCACCAATTCCCAATCAATGACAGTAAACCACTTTTAAATCAACATACAAACTGGCTTCAATCCCTTTATTTTTCCCTTCATTACTCTTTCCATCAACATTGAGCAAATCAGGTAAACATGAGAAGAGATTAATCACGATTTACACAAAATTTTTGCTCATTTCTGGCAAACTTTTCCTTTCCATTATCACTATTAAACTGATTTATCGGATCAATTGTTGGTTGTTCAATCAATGAACGAAAAAAAGGAACAAAAATAATGATTCCTTTTTGAACTGTCCCAACTTCTTTTTGCCTTTCTCTTCTAATCTTTTCCCTCAAGCTCCATCTAAATAAAGCTTTAAAACTCAGTACTAAAATTTAGTACTAAAATCTAGCCCTGAAACTTAGTACTAGATTTAAGTACTAAAACTTAGTACTAAAATTTAGCTTTCAAATTGAGCTCTCACAATAAGTACTTAAAACCTATTTTCAATCTTCTTCTTCCTAATTAACTACCCTGGAGCCCAAATGGCTCTTACTCTACGAGGACCCAACTCAATTGTACCCAACGAGGACTCTTTGAGCCCTTAAAAGGTCAAACTGACCAATTGATCAAACAGAATGTGTTTTACTTTGTAACCATCTCATATTGGACTCTGCAATTAAACTCTTGTAGACGAAGTTTCTTTTTTACTTTCAATAAATTTTCTTTCTTCTTTAACTGAACTCTACAAAATTGGCGCAGTCGACAGGATTGCAGTATGTCCAACAAATTCAAATTTTACTTTGTGAAAGCTGAAAATCAGCAAATCAACCTCTTGAAATACAAACTAGCTACCGATGAAGAGTGGACCATGGTGGATGAACCACATCGCGGTGCTAGTTCTCATCAAACTTTGTTCTCCAAGCCCTCCGTAGCGTCCGCTTTGGAAAACTTTACTCATCATCGAACTTTAACAGTTCATTTAAGTGCTGAAGAATCATCTTCTTATGTCAACAATGACTATGGTAGTGTTCTCAGTGATGATACTGATGAAGCTACCGGTGCTCCATCAATTCAATCAACAACCACATCTCAAGATTCCTTAGTGTTACAGGCTGTCAGTGAAATGATAAAAGCCCAGCAAGAAATGTTCAACAATACTCTGCGTTGCTTCCAAGAATCTCTTCGACCTTTGGCTCATCAGAAAATTCATCGCATGGAAATTTCCAAATTTGATGGAAAAAGTGAGGACGCCAAAACTTGGATGTGTACCTATGAAAAAATGTGTGATCACAACAATTGGTTTGAAGACAAAGCCAAGATTAATGGTTTGAAATCTAATCTTGAAGGAAATGCTTTGAAATGGTTTAACAGCATGGTGCGCGATAATGTTAGTGAAGATTGGGAGCTTTGGAAAAATTCTTTCCTTCGATCATTTGGACATAATCGCGTTAGTTGTGCAAATCTTGCTTTAAAATGGGAATATCGCAGTGGTGACATTTTCGATTATTATTATGATAAGCAACGGCTTATTCAACTTGCCTTCCCAGAAATCGATGATTTCAACTTTGTAACTCTTGTACTCCTCGGACTACCAGATGAGATTCAAAACCAACTATCAACTCGTTCACTCGCAACCAAACAAGAATTACGAGACGCTTTGGAAACAATCAAACCATCACGTGTGGGTAAGTCTCAATCTTCTAATAGCAAGATCACATCAAAGCCCCCTTTCAAACACCAACACAATGTGAACAAAACAAAACCATCAACAGATGCATTTGTTTGTCAGGAAATGAATGATCGGGCTTCATTGGTTGCAATTAGTTCAGTTGATAATTCAAATGCAGAAATTAGTACTAAAAATCAGCACTCAAATCAAGTACTAGAAATTAGTACTAAAAATCAGTACTCAAATCAAGTACTAGAAATTAGTACTAAAAATCAGTACTCAAATCAAGCACTAGAATTTAGTACTAAAAATGAATGTTGTGAAAATCTATCTCTTTTTAACGCCAGAATTCGTGGTTTAGAGCCTAAGAACTTTGTAGTTGTTAATGGTAAATCTTATCAGTGTATTCTAGATTCAGGCTCTGACCAAAGCTATGTTAGGTCTTCCGTTGTTGTAGAAAATGGCTGGCCATACTCAGCTTACAAGCAATCTGCAAGGCAGATGAATGGAAGTACTTTTATTTCTGACGGTATTTGCGAAACAAATATCAGTCTTAATGGTCAATCATCTAAAATTAAATTATTGCTTCTTGACTCACTTCCTTTTCCAGTAGTTTTAGGACGTGATGATCTTTCACTTTTAGGAATAAAACTTTGTCAAGAAATTCCTCAAAATGCTTTCCTCTCTATTCCTCTCATTGATGATCATGATAAAGTCAAACAAATATTTCCAAATATTTGTTCAGACAAACTTCCAGACTCAAATAATTTCGTTGATTTCAAGCTTAAAGATTCTCATTCAATTGTTCGTCTTAAGCCATATTCAATGTCAAGCCATAAATTAAGCTATGCAAGAGAAAAGATAAAAGAGCTACTCAAACGAGGAATCATAACTAATTCTAACTCTAATTTTGCTTCTCCTGTTACGCTAGCACCAAAAGAAAATGGTGAGCTTAGATTTTGCATTGACTACAGGGAAATTAATAAACAAACTGAGTTAGATCCCTTTCCTTTCCCTCTTATCGATAACATTATATCCTTGTTTGGAGGATGCGAGTATTTCTCTAAAATAGATTTGAAAGATGGATTTTGGCAATTGCCTTTATCCCCTAACACACGCCAATACACAGCTTTTGTAACACCTTTTGGTCACTATGAATGGACTCGCCTTCCTTTTGGTTGGAAAAACAGTCCATCATTGTTTCAAAGACATATGAATAACATATTAGCTGACTTGCTAGAAACAGGAAAAGTTTGTGTTTATATAGACGATATTTGTATAGGTGCAAAATCTAAAGAGGAATGCTCAAATCTAACTTATCAAGTTTTGAACAAATTAAGTGAAGCTAACATGATAATAAATGTATCGAAATCTGAATTCTTGAAACCCTCAGTGAAGTTTCTGGGTAGAATTATTGATGGAAATACAAAAACAACTAAAGCTGAATCAATAGAAAAAGTGCGCAAAATGTCACCGCCACATGATTTACATTCTCTCAGACAATTTACCGGACTTACTGGTCACTTTCGTTGTTTTATTGAAAATTATGCATCCATAGTTAGACCTCTAGATAGATTGAAGAGGAAGAATGAACCATTCATTTGGAGTGAAGAGTGTCAAGAAGCCTTCGAAAAATTGAAAGTCATTATTACCTCTAATCCAATTTTAAATTTACCTGACTCAGAATTACCTTTTGAATTATGCACTGATGCGAGTGGTTTAGGTTCAGGTTCTGTACTTTATCAGCGAGATATCCGAAAGCCCAAGAATCAACAACTTAGAGTAATAGGATATCAATCCTACACATTTTCAAAACAAGAAATAAATTACTCTATTACTGAAAAGGAAGCTCTCGCAGTAATAAAAGCTGTTAAATACTTTAGATCATTTCTTGAAGGACGTTCTTTTGTGGTACACACTGATCATGCAGCTCTAGCATATCTAATGAATTTAAAAGAACCTAAAGGTCGACTAGCTCGATGGCAGCTATTTCTGATGTCCTACGACATAAAGATAGATCATAGACCAGGCAGATTACATTCAGATGCAGATGCGATATCAAGATTGTGTTTAGATGAGCCCGCTTATGCCTTTTTATCATCTAAACTAACAGACTTTAAAATAAGTACTAAAAATAAGAACTTAAAACAAGCACTAAAAACTAGTACTAAAAATGAGTACTTGAATTCAGCACTAAAAACTAGTACTAAAAATGAGTACTTAAATCCAGTACTGGAAATTAGTACTAAAAATGAGTGCTCAAATCAAGCTCTGCATTCTAGTACTGAAAATGGTAATAAAGTAGCATGTCTAGAAAAGACTCAGATTGCCAAAATTTTGAAAGCTTATCATGACGATAGGGACTCAGGTGGTCACGGTGGTTACTGGCGAACATACCATAAAATTAAAATGCGTTTCGCATGGCCAGGTATGAAAAGAGATATTTTAGAATACATTAAAACTTGCCATATTTGCCAACTGAACAAATCTAAACCAAAGTTTGATCCTCCTTTCCTTCCCAATCACTCAAAAATACCATTTCACACTGTTCATATTGATTTTGGTGAACTTGAAAAGAAATCAGACGTCAATAAAAAGACGAAATCATTTTTGCTATTAGTCGATGAGGCTACACGCATTGTTGCTGGTAAAGCCATGAAGGAATCAACTCAGGCTGTTTTAAACTTTCTCAATTCTTTTAGCAGAATAAACGACATAAAAGTCATTGTATCGGATAATGGAACAGCTTTCACTTCACGTGAAATGCAGAATTGGGCTAAAACAAGAGGAATAACTCTTAAGAATACTTCGCCTTATCATCCGGCAGCCAATGGATTAGTCGAAAGAAAGATGAGAGATGTCAAATCTTTTATTGGCCTCTACCGAGAATCCGGATTAGATTGGAAAAGCTTACTCGCATCAGCAATATGTTACTCTAACAGAAGCTATCACTCTGTAATTGGATGCACTCCTTGGTTCAAGTTGTATGGTGAAAGTCCATTGCTACCAGCAGATGAAAACTTTGGATTGAAGCATGATGATTTATCACCAGAAAAACGCAAAAGTGAAAACGAAATTTCTAAAATCCGTCAAAATAATGACAGAAGAAATTTCGGTGCTCTTAACCTCAAAGAAGGCGACAAAATCTTAGTTAAATTTGGATACCGTGGCAAAAAGCGAATTCAAAAAGGACCGTTTGTTGTTAATCAAGTAAAGAAA
Organism: Tetranychus urticae; assembly: GCF_039701765.1. NCBI lineage: Eukaryota > Metazoa > Arthropoda > Arachnida > Trombidiformes > Tetranychidae > Tetranychus > Tetranychus urticae. Next base: position 11,781,470 of record NC_142958.1, on the reverse strand, counting down.
TTCGGTAACAATCCTAAGACTGTAATTTACCTCGATGATCAAGGAAACAAGCAAGTCGCCCACGTATCTAACATTGCTATATACCACGAACGGACTCGTGAATTAAATCAGTAGGGGGAGATGAACTGTCCCAACTTCTTTTTGCCTTTCTCTTCTAATCTTTTCCCTCAAGCTCCATCTAAATAAAGCTTTAAAACTCAGTACTAAAATTTAGTACTAAAATCTAGCCCTGAAACTTAGTACTAGATTTAAGTACTAAAACTTAGTACTAAAATTTAGCTTTCAAATTGAGCTCTCACAATAAGTACTTAAAACCTATTTTCAATCTTCTTCTTCCTAATTAACTACCCTGGAGCCCAAATGGCTCTTACTCTACGAGGACCCAACTCAATTGTACCCAACGAGGACTCTTTGAGCCCTTAAAAGGTCAAACTGACCAATTGATCAAACAGAATGTGTTTTACTTTGTAACCATCTCATATTGGACTCTGCAATTAAACTCTTGTAGACGAAGTTTCTTTTTTACTTTCAATAAATTTTCTTTCTTCTTTAACTGAACTCTACACTTTTGGTTCAATGTTGTTACTTAGCTTACGGCAATTTTGGTAAATTAGTTTTTCAGATTTTTTTTTCATTCTTTTTCTGCTTTTCAATTTTTCTCACTTTTCTATTGATAATTTCATGGTGATAATAATTTGTGATTGCAAGTGTTTTTGTGACAGCAAATGTCGTTAAACAGTGGAAAGCAAAACTAAAACAAATGGATTGAATTGAGGAGAAAATGTTCAGAACGATAAACATGAGAAGAAAGGAAAATTGTCTTCCAATATCATCATCTTCATATGTTAATATCGTTTAAAGTAGTGAACAGTTTTTCAGTGAAAAGACTTTTCTTCATTTTTACCTTTTCTTTGCCAACAAGTAAATACTGTTTATGATTAAAGTGAAAAAACAACAATCAAGAATCCATTTTCAATGAATATCACTCTTTATCCTTCATCATTATCTCCATGTTAGTCTGAAACAGGAGAAGAAGAAAATTGTGTGAAACTTTTTAGATGAAGATTAATCCTCTTATATGCACTTCCTTTTTCCTCATCTTCATCATTCTCATTACAAGAGTTACTCATAAGTTACCGGTAAAAATGAGATAAATGTGTAGATATATTTAACAGGGAATTATGATGCCACTTGGAGTTGAAATGTTACAGAAAATTTTCTCCATTCATTTGGCGTTCGACTTTCTTTTAGCAAATATTCTCATGATTCAATTGTTAACAATTTGGCAATTGTGTGTTCTGGTTACCTTACATTTAGAGTTTAAAATTTCTGGTTCAATTTTTTACTTCGTGTTCAAACATATTTCGATTAATGTTTTGGCTTTTTTGTTGTTTTATTTTTTCTGTTGCTGTTTCTGGTGTAATACACAAACTTGCTGACAATTGATGTGAAACTGTCAGAAACAAGCATTCAGTTGACAAGATGTTGACAGTAAACAATAAATTTTCTCGGTAAGAAAATTATTCTAAGAAAAGTGTTCCAAGTGGTCAGTTTTGAGCTGAAATGAAACAAAATATCAAAAACAGCTTCTAATGCAGTTCTGTTTTCCTTGAATCATTTACTTCAATTTTTCATCATTTTCTTTATTCTCCAAGATTCATTTGGGTTTTACTTACCTTTAAACTGATGATGAGCTTACTGTTTAATCCACAAATAAATTGTCACTTGCACTAAACACACAATTGTTACAAATTGAAACACTTTTAGTTGATAATCAAAGGTTAAATACACTGCAAGTTTTAATAATCCAAATGTGTTTTCACGTAAAGTTTAAACGATCCACTCTTTGAGTGCAAGTCTTAAGAGACAATTATCGTGATGATTAACAATTTCCTCAATGATTATACAATTGTCACAATTGTCTGATACACAATTAAATATCTTTTTGTCTTTGTTTTCCTCGGTTACTGTTGATAAATTGGTGCCTTGTTATAACTTACTGATCAATGTTATCTCAGTAACTGGGAGTTTGAATGGATTTCATCATTTCCATGGAATGCGCCGAATCTTCTGTTGTCTCACTCACTCATCATCATCGTCATCATCATTGTCTTCTTTGCTTTTTTTAGTAGTTTTCTTGTTTCCTTTTTGCTGGATTAATTTCATGATTTAGTCAATGAAGATGCTGACCACTTTTCAGGTTTTTATTTTTCTATTCAACTTTTCCGTTGTTTTTTTTTGGGTATTCAATGTTATTAAGGTACAACTGTGAATTTAGGTGGATCAAGGGAAAGATAAAGATGATAAGAAAGAAAGAATTAACTAAATGTCTTTCTTAATCCTTGTCATTCCCTTAACAAACTTTGATCCTCTCGAGAGGCTTTACTTTCCCTATTCATGGCTAGTCTCAACTTTGTATACAGTTTCATTGATCAACACATCAAATTGCTTTTGTATCCTAATTTACAGGTAAAGGCCTCTTTTTTCTGTGTATTATCACCATCTTCAATTTGTCTTTCATCTCTCAACATCATCACCATCTTGATCTTCATCATCTTTATCCAGTCAATAATGAAACATTTACTTTTGGCTTAAGCTTGTTATTTTCAAGCTTTTCCCGTGTTTATATTGAAATTGTTTTTTTTCTGCGCAGTTTTGCTTTTCACAATTATTTTGATTAGCTTTTTTATTTTTGGGCAAAGTTAATCCCGTCCATTTAACATTTTACCCTTTGTTGGGTTAATTGAAAAATTGAAGATTTATTGCAATACAAATTCGAATCAAATTTAAATATAAGTGTCAATCTATTGAAAAGGCTTTGTTTTCGTGTTGTGTTGGTGCGAAGGTGAGACGGAAAAAAAGAGGAACATTTGAAGAGATGGTGAAAATAGTAAAAGCACTGGGTTCAATTTTTTATATGAAAAGATATGATGCTATGGATTAGTTGGGTAATTTCATGAGAAATGAAGCGATCCCAAAAAAATGGATGTCTACATCAGGATGCATTTCTCCTTATTATCTCCGCTATCAACCTGTAGGTAAAGAAAAGAGAATGGATATAAAAAGAAAGGTTAATGATGAGTTACAGATGGTCACAAATTATTGAAATGTACCAAAAATGGGCTTATTTTTTTACTAAAAGGTTTAGCTTTTTGTTTGAATAAAGCAACTTTCATTTAAATAAACTCTTTAAAAAGTGGGATTAGTGAAATTGAACTATTATTTACAGTTATAACCATTAGCTAATAGATTTATAAATTTCAAAATGATTAACTGTTCAACAAAGAAAATTTAAACTCACTTCAGAGTAGTTGTAATCCCCAAAAGAATCAGCAAGCCTCCGAAACTTATGAGATTTAATGACCTTGGTTGTGGATCGTATGGCAGCCTCCTATAGAAAGGTAAAATAACCAAATAAAGGGAACATTAATATCATATTAAAAGCTAATGACATGTTACGGAGTCACGCCCAACTTACCTCTCCATCAGGATTTAACAATGAGGTAGATATATCATCACCGGTTCCCCAATTGTTTTTCATCAATATATCTGATGGCGGGTTATGAGTCACTTTGCTATCAGAGCTCCAAACCGTTACTTCTGACCCGGCCTTGATAGTTGCGGTTCGAGGAAATTTGTAGGTGGTGACCACCTTTTCTCCAATTTTACGTTGCAATTGCCATCCGCTCAATGAGATGTCTTGGTCACTTTTATTGTGAAGCTTGACAAATTTTCCCTCTTGATCATAATCATTGATTTGAACTTCACCTCGACAGTCAGAGAAGGTTTTAAATTCAACTGTATTTTCATTGTCTTCAATGACAACCCGTTTGCGTTTTCTTGGCATGGCATAGACTCTGGGAGTTGCTAATCGGCCAGAGGTTGAGGAAGTTTCATCGGGTCCACCCTGACTCTTTCTAGGAGATAAGCTGAGTCGAGTTTCTTCTCCTTCCAACATTTTTCGATAGGCATTGATTTCGAGGTCCAAGGCAATTTTAAGATCCAATAAATCTTGATATTCTTTATGAATTTCTTTGAGATCATCTCTAAGTTTGCTCATTTCTTCATCCTTTTCCCGTAATGACAATGTTGCCCAGTTTCTTTCTTGCTCAATCAATTTTTCCAAGTCTTTGATACGAGACTTATATCCTTCATTGACTGCAGACAATTCTGAAACTTTAGCGGTAAGAGAGTCAACCTTATTTCTGAAAGTTTGCAAATCATTTTTGAGAGTAGTTTCTGAGCTGCTTTTACTAGTCAAACGCTTTTGTAGCTCTTTCAGTTGGGCTTCATAGGTTCGAGTTAACTCTTCACGGTTGAGACGAACTTGTTCCTCGCTTATCTGTCTCAATTCAGCAAGTTCATCAGCAAGTCTTTGCTCATACTGCTCTTTGATTTGCTCTTCAACAGCATGTTCAATTTGCGTTTCCCTCATGACTCTAGTTTCACTCAATTCTTGCTCATGTAAAGTTTCTTTGAAAATAAGCTCCTCCCGTAAACTTTGAATTTGATTTTCAAGGTTTACTCGAGAATATACTTCAGCCTCCAACTGTCGTTGGGCATCTTGAAGTTGTTTATTGGCCGATTGTAGATCATGGTTGAGCTCATTGATATTGTCTTCCAATCTTTTTCTCTCATTGTGAGATTGGTTAAGGCGAGATTTGGCATCATCCAACTGTGTCTCCAGTGATTCACATTTTTTCTGAACATTCAAGAACTCCTTTTGTTTTGCCTTGAGTCTAAAATTGAAACAAGGAGATGTGAAGAAGAGTTGATTAAATTTAAAAAAAACACTTAAAGATTGAGTAACTTACTTTTTATCAATCTCATCCTTTTCAGTTCTAAATCGGTTGGTATCCAATTCAAGTTTAGCTTTTTGAGTGGATACTTCGTCTAGAGCCAAACGAAGGTCTCTGATTTCTTTTTCGCAAACGGCTTTAGATTTATTAATTTCTCGTTGCCAACTTTCTTTCAGTGATTGTATCTCAGTGGCATAGTTGTTATTTTCATGCTGAAGTTCTCGGTTTCTTTGAATATATTGGGCAAGACGATCGTTTAAATTGGCAAGTTCATTTTTCTCTTGTTTTCTGGTCCTAATGGCAACACTAAGAGGGCTTGTCGCACGAGACTCAGATGAAGAAACCTCAACTATGGTAGTTGAACGCTTTGACTTTTCAGTTGAAGCCATGATTGGTGTTAAGTAGTATATAATTTCACAAATTCAATAGTAAAAAACTATATTTAATAATCAAACAACCAGAAATTAATATAAAACACCAAACAATTAAAGGGAGGCACCCACAAGTCTAACTTAAAACCAAATCGGAAACCTGAAAAGACCAGAAAAACCTCACTGCATTTTAAAAATGATTCTCTAAAGTGGTGACTTCACTCGGCGGTTAACAAAAGATTACCGGTATTTGTTATTGGTTACCTAAAAAACTAGCGGCAAATTTAAAATTACAGTTGAATAAACATTAAGCTTACTATTTTTAATTTACTTTAAACACGATTAGTTTACTTAAACCATTTACATTGATTGAATATTAATTAAATTTAGAGATAGAAAGCCACTTGAGTTAACAAAAAACAATTCAATGAGTAGCTTTCTGGAGCAAAAGATATCGCAAGCAAAAAAAAAGCTAAATCTAATGTAGTGACTAATTTAATGAGTACAGCTGTGTTTATTTCAATTGTTTATTTAACTGTTTTGATTAGTTTCATTATAAATTCCTTCTAAAATTGAATTACGATAAATATTCATAAGCCTCTACTTGAACATCAAACTGTCAAATTTTATCAACATCTGACATGGCCTTGTTTAAATGTAGCCATTGTTTTGAAAACAATGACCATTAGTTGCTGGTAAAGTGAATGTTGCCTACAAACCAAATTAACAATCAATGGAAATTGTTGAGTTGAAATAACGTCTAACAGTTGTGAAAATTGTTTGAAAAATGGCTAAATTGGGATATCGATATCACATGTGAAAGGTATCGATGTAACATTGTATAGCATTGCAATGATAAAATATGTAATATGAGCCATTGAATTGACGATCAACTTCTTCAACGTGATTCAAATTGATGAATAATCTACTTCAAGTGTTAACACAGTTAATTCTCGTTTCCCATCCTTAAATAATGTGTTATAATTACCAGTTGAACAAGAAAAACATGAAGTGTCCGTTAAGAAGTGCAGTAACAGTAAAGATGGACTTGATTTCTTTAAGGCCTCAACTTGTTTTTGAAGAAGTTATTTCTTTTTTTTTCTTCTCCTTTTTCTCGCTTATTATTATTTGTATCTTCCACAATCAACTTGTGATTAACTAATAGTGAATTGAGTGGAAGCAGTCAAAATAAATATATATAGAGATATATATATAATAAAAACAGGTCAACTTGTTCCCGGATAAGCAAAACCTATTCACGGTTGAAGAAGTCAACTTGCCCTTCAAGTTATATCATCTTCTTTCCTTTTTTTCACCAGTTTCTGCTGAACCTTCTTCTTCCTCTGAATAATTCTTAAATACCCAATTCTTCATCATCTTTTAGCCTGTCTCTCTCTCTCTCTCTCTTTCTTCCTCTTTCTTTCGCTCTTCTTTTTGTAAACCGACTTCTTCCAATCCCTCTTTCTGCTCTCCATTTACCTGGCAGAATGGCAACAAACATTCATACTGAGGGCCACTCTTTCGTCCCGGATCAATTCACTCCATGATCATCATCACCAAAACCATCATCATCATCATTTAGATTCCTTAGTCGTGTCTTCAGCTAGCCCTCAGAGTCCACTCTGACCCAACCTTCTTACTCGCTCTCACAACTCTTTACAAAAATATTTTGTTTACCGTTTATTTAATTAACCTTACCTAAAGAGACAAGTTACCTTCACATTTCACCTCAACTCCCACTGATTGTGTAAAAAGTGACTGATTATTCATTTTCTCAAAGTAATTTGTTTACATTTTTGTTCTCTCATTAAATCACCATCATCAGCACCATAATCTTCCCACTGATTGTTGACTACCCATTTACACTAATCTATTTTACTTATTGGTGCTACAACATTAAAGTGACAATTGATCAATCATAAACTTGTGATTTCTAATCCAACCAATTTATTGTTTTTGAATTTCAGCCATGAAAGATCAGAAGTAGTGCCATTAGCAGTTGAAACTTCTAGATAATTGTAAATTAATTTATCATCCATCAAAATATATCACAACAATGTTATCGTCCGATGATGAAAAGCTTCGCCGAAATTTACTCAAATCAGGCCAACTGTTTGAAGACCCTGATTTCCCTGCAACCCAATCATCTGTTTTTTACCACCAAACTCCACCATTTACGTTTACATGGAAACGTCCAAAGGAATTGACCAATTATCCAGTTTTCTTGGACGATGCAATTTTATTCAATTCCCACAACTTTTTTGATATTAATCCCGGTAAATTGGGTGATCGTTGGTTAGTCTCAACAATTGCCTCTTTAACCTTAACAAAAGGATTATTTTATCGCGTTGTACCAGCTGATCAATCATTCGATCCAGATAATTATTGTGGATTATTCAGATTTCGTCTCTGGTGGCATGATGAATGGAAAGAGGTTGTCATTGATGATCGTTTACCAACTGTAAATAATAAACTTGTTTTCATCCAATCAACTAAAGGTGATACTTTTTGGGCTTCGCTATTGGAAAAGGCTTATGCAAAGCTTCATGGTTCCTACGAAGCTCTCAAATATGGTTCAACCATTGAAGGATTATCTGATTTCACTGGAGGTTAGTTAATTTCAACCATTACTTCATAGTCATTCTACCCAGACAATTCGGGTTTATTTCCTTTTCCCTTCATTGTCTAGTCCATTTTCATTGAAAAAGAGTTGGTAATTATTTGACCACATCAACAATCAAGAAGCGTGGATCAAATTACTGTGATCATCATAGCTTGAAAATGTTCCAATTGAAAAAGCAGCATCAACATCAGAAAGTAAAACATCAGTTAACACGAAATTAGCTGCAAGAAAAAAATTGACAAGAAAAGCAAGTTAAGTAAAGTTTGCACTTTAAAATTATAGCTAAAGTTAATGGAAACGAAGAAGCACTCGAATATCTAATTAAAGAGTTAATAATACAATTATTTATAACAATTATCTGACAGTTAGCTGATCCTGCAAGATGTTTACTTACTTTGATAGACATTTAATTATTTAGATTAGAGATAATTTAAGAGCAAGATCAAATGCCATCCTGATGCCACAAATATAACACTTTAGCTCACATCAATAAGCAGCCTAAGGGTTCTAAAAAGGATTGAAATAATCTTTTAGCGATGAATGACAATGTTTTGTCATTTTGTTAGACATTAAAATTAATTAAGCAGATATGTGAGCAATTAAAATGTTTCGGATGTTCAAACATAAACCAAAACAAGTTGATAAAATAAATTACTATCAAGCTTTGGAACAGTGTCAAGTTGACTTGCTAATCACTTGTAATATTGAATCCAGCCATGAAAATATAGTTAGACGAGGTTGCTTCAACACTTGTTTAGTATGCATGTAAATCGCTAATCGATTAGTTAAGCGCAATTGGTAATTTTTATCATCTAATTTAGTAAACAGCTTATCGGTGAAAATCCGTGCGATTGATAATCGTCTATTGATTAGCGTCAAAAATTCAGGATTTCATGAGAATAGGTCCAACAGATAAATAAATTCCATCTTTATTAATGGCAAACACGAAAGGATGAAGCTTGTTATTTAGAGTTGGTTTCAATTCAATATTGAATTGAGTTTAATTTTGTTTGTTAATTCAGATTTGAGATCATTTTTGTGGATTGTAAATCTTTTCAAATCATCAGAGCTTCAGTGAAGATCCATTTTAGCTTCCATCATCATTAAAATTAGCTAAAGCCTCAGCTTCATCAGGAAATCAGGCAGTTTCTGGTTCATCAGAACAAATTTAAACAGGTACCATGACATAATAAAGTTTGGGTCAAAAGAGAAAAATTGAGTCTTTGTAAAGGCCATTATCAAATCCATGGGTTAGATCAGCACGAAACATTTACATTAAGATGTGAAGTTATAAAAGAAACAAACCAGAAATCAGGAGAAATGAGGTAATTTGAGGTTCTTTGAGACTGCTGGTTAAACCTGCTGACCAAATTGCTTCTGTTATTGTATTAAAACAGCAATCATGACTTGCTGGAATCTTGAAATTAATTTAACACTGAAATAATTTCTCATAATTTTCTCTCGCTTTAATGGGTCCAAAGTAACCAGTAACTTTTTTGCTTTACAGGTGTAGCTGAAAGTATTTCTTTGAGAGAGGAACCAACATCTTGTTCAACCTTGATAAACAAACTGCTCTCGATGACTTCAATAGTAACTGCTGTTGTTTCCAATGAAAATACTGCAATAACACCAATCAATGGAAGTCCAGTATCCAGCTCATATGAAAGGCTTGCCAATGGAATCTATTTAGCAACCAATTATCGGGTCATTGAAGTTCAAAGGTTAGATCATAAAGAATCTTGTCCAATATTGATTAAACTGAGGAATCCCCTGGGAACCAGTTCAGATTACATTGGCAGCTGGGGTAAAGATTCAATAGAATGGTCCAGATTAACAAATGATGAGAGGAAAACTCTATCTTGTGATGAGGGTGAATTTTGGATGTCCTATTATGATTTCATGAAAATCTTTACCTCACTTGAGGTGATCCATTTGGATGCAGAGACAAGTAAAGATGAACCAACGCTGAGGGGCAAATGTCCTTGGTGTATTAAATTTTGGCGAGGTAAGTTCAACATTATTGATAACAAGGCAAATAGCAGGGTTCATGGAGTGACTGGTTGATAACGAGTTTAATACTGGAAGCAATATCTCCATCCAGAAGTGAGACTTAATTAAAGATAATTAAGTGAAACACCAGCAAAATAAAAACAATGTACAGCTAAGGTAGCAAAGCTCCTGCCCACATTTAATGATCAACCTTTTCCAATATTTTGTTTCTGGTCAGTCCGAATTTTATAAATTGTTATTCAACAACAACAAAACAATTATCAGCTTTTGATCTCATTCAGCTTAGGTTAGTCTTTAGTCAAAGTTACACTTGAAAAATTTAATTAGATGCTAAAGGTGAGGCTTTTCACGATAAAATAGACTTGAAAAATCAGATAGGAGTAAATTTTAGACACTTGTGTGTATAAATGACTTAAGAAATAATTGTTGGATCTAAAACTGATTTAAGAGGTTCAAGAGGTTGATTAGAGACAATTAAATAAATCATTTAAAATCATTTATCACTGATTTTGCTTGAGTTTCATGCTTACGGTATTTTTCAAAAATAGCGCCTCAACTAAATGGCGGTTAATTGTGTTAATCATGCCATCTACTGTTTAATAATCTGAATATTGCATTTAAACTTTTTTTAACCATGAACTTGATAAAAGTAAATTAATTTTTCTTTTTATGAAATTATCTCTTTATCTAGGTATTTGGCGTAAAGGTGTAACTGCCGGTGGCTGCCGTAATCATGTACAGACCTTTCATACTAATCCTCAGCTTATGATAACTCTTAACAATCCTGATACTCTTGTCATTTGTTTAAATCAACATTCTGTCTTAGAGCCTAAAGTAATCGGATTTAGCCTCTATTCGTGTAGTAACATTGGCTATACAGGTGAAACTCGACTGGATAAAAGTTTTTTCAAGCGAAATCGTTCATTACACAATTCACTTTACACCAATACCAAGCAGATCTCATTGAGGTGCCAATTAGAAGAGGGTAAATTTGTGCTTATACCAACAAGCTTCGAACCAGGACAGGAAGGTCAATTTTCAATAAGAGTTTATTCGATCCATTCTATCAAATTATCATTTCTTGATTCATCACCTTCACTTATAAAATCACCCATAATCAAAGCTCCACCATCTTTTGACCTTAAATTTAGCCAATATGAAACCATGTTTCTACAACTTGCTGATGAGGTAACATTTTTTTTTCTTTAACAATCTAAAACAATTTACACTTGATTGTTCAAAATTTCTCATAAATCTCCTTTCATTACTTTAATTTAGCACAAAACCGTTAATGCATTCGAGTTACAGGAACTTCTTGAAAGCTGTTTACCCAATGATTATGTGAAAAGCTGTGCTACCTTGGAAGTTTGTAGACAAATTATAGCAACTTTAGACGTAAGTTCCTACTTGTAATTTTATCTTGCCTATTTAATTCATATTGTTTAATCTTACCATTTCACAGACAAGCAGCTCTTACGGCAGATTAAAGTTCACTGACTATAAGAACATTATGTGTTCTTTGCGATTCTGGCAAGCAATATTTAAAAATCACACCAAAGGTACTTCAGGTATTCTTAGAGCTGATAAATTGAAGGAGGCTTTACATGATGTCGGTATGTTAATTTAAAATTAAATTCATGTAAAGCTTTTCACTCATTATTGAACCTTTTTAATTTCAGGCTTTGAATTGAATGTGGAAATCCTTTCATACCTGGTTTTAAGATATATGAGGAAAGATGGAACCCTTAGATTCGGCGATTTTGTCCACAGTATACTTCATCTATGCATTGCGTTCACATTATTTGACAGAAAGGACCCAATGAAAACTGGAACAATCAAGATGAGCTTAACTGAATGGATCAAGGCATGTTTGCTGTCATGATTCAAAGACAATCTCAATTTATTATCCTTGTATCTCCGAAAAAGGTGAATGGTGAAACCATTTCGTTTAATTGTTGGCTCTTTGTAAGCTCAAAACCGATGCTGTGAGCTTTGTTAACTTGATTCTTGTAATCTCACTGAAAATGGTGTATATTATTTAAATTATTGAAGATATTAGTAACAATAACTTTATATCACATTTATAGATTATTTACTTACTCTTTTGTGTATAAATTGTAGTAAAAAAAGATTAATTTATCGCACAGAACGATTTGTTTGTTCAAGGAATTTGTAATTCATTATTGAAGCTATTTTTTTAAGCCGCAATAAAGTTGAATCTAATTTCGATTGAATCTTACACATAAAATCTCATTTATTAATAAATAGATAGATTTTAAATTTCACATTAATTCGACATGATTTTATTGTTAATCTTCATCAATTCAGAATATCATTGTAAATGAATTGAGCATTTTTATTGAATGTTATTTAATGTGTTATTTTATAACATTTTAAAAAGATTTATTATGTTTCTTAATTGAAGCAGTTATCATTGGGCTTTAAAACGATTGCATTGCAATCTATCAGACTTTCATAATATTTCTTAATTTCAAAATATTTTTACAATTCATAAATATATATTCCATTTGTTGCGCTAAAATGGACGGTTAATCAGTTAAAGCAAGTTAAAAAAATATTGAATAATATCTAAACCAACATTTGTATAACCTTTATAAATATACATTAAATATTTAAGCGAGTTTTTTGGCTCTTTTAGACATCAGAATGAAAAATAAACTAGGAAACAAGTAACGAAGTATTATGGCTAGTTTATGAGTAAATGTTGACAAGAATAATTCTTTCTTCTTCTGATATATTGCTAACGAGATTTCATCGGCAACAGTCTTTGGATCCATTCCTGATGCAGTTGTCTCATCTACTCGATTGTAAAGAGATCCATCGGATGAAAGTGCATTTAAAGATAAATTAGTTCTAATGTAACCAGGATTCACGGCTAGTACGTTGATACCTGGTTGGATGGAAGATAATTCAGCTCGAAGGCAATCCATGAAGGCTTGAAAGGCATGTTTGGAAGCTGAGTAGGCCGATCTATATGGTATACTTATTTGTGATTGAACACTGCCAATACCAACAATGGTTCCTTTACCAACCGCTAAAAAATGCTCTGTTATTGCTGAAAGATAAAATTAAATTTTAATTTTAAATTTTTCTAGAAATATTTCACTCAATACAATAGTATTTCTCTGTAGTAGTGCAATCAGAATAATTGATTTAGTTGAAATGAGGTGTGATCGACATAATATGATACTGAAATCAGTATACTTTAAAATTGCCTTGCAATTCATGTGAGGTCTATTTACAAACCTAATGATCTGAAAAAGCTAAATTAATGCACCGAAAAATCAAAGAAATACTAGACTATGAGTGAGTATGAAAGCTTACCTTTAATTACTTCAATTTGCCCAAAGTAATTTACTGCCATTAGGTTTTGATAAACCTTGATGTCGGTTGACATTATTGTTCCTCTATAGCCGATTCCAGCATTGTTGATCACAATATCAATTTTTCCATGTATGTTTATTGCTGACTCAGTGATTTGTCTAATATCATCAATTTTGGTCAAGTCTAATTTTAAAGATGTCGGTCGATATCCTTCTGGGTAAATCTCGACTAATTCATCACGAAGCTCATTAAGCCTCTCTATATCCCTTGCTGCAATGATTAGCTTAGCTCCAAATCTGTGTAAGACTCTAGTTAAAGCTTTAAAAGTAAAAGAACGATTGTATCAATGACTAATAATAATTAAAGATATTGTAAAACAGATTAAGACAAAATTAAACTTACCCTCTCCAAGGCCTGAAGAAGCTCCAGTAATAAATATTACTTGATTTTTGAAGCTATTTTTATACCTGAACTTGGTAATTTTCTGCATCAAGGCATAAATAAGCCAAGATATTGAAGAAACCGGTAGTAACCAATTTAATTGACATAATAATGACATTATAGTCACCTGAAAAATTACAGTTACCAGGTAAATGAAAGAAGATAAAATGAGTAAACTGTCAGACGAATAGTAAACATAAAATAGCTAGAATGTAAATCACGAGATATGATTTATTTTACATGCCTTTTGACTAATTGTTGTAGCGATTGCCGATTAGAGTTGATGGAAGAACATTGAAAAACAATAGTATCATCATCAGGACAGCTAAACACCTTTTAAGGTAAATTACTTTCAGAATGGGTAAAGTAGCAAAATGTCATCTTTGTTTACATGTTTGAGCAAAAACTAAACAGAACGAATCAGAACAGAATCGGAACAACAGATGGCGTCCCTGTTTCCCTTTAAATGGTCTCGAATTTCAGATTCAATTTAGTTTTTTAATGCTTACAATTTTTCAGCCAGTTGTTGATGGTTCTCGAGTTATTATGAAAACAGGTGCAAAGAAAGAATGCCTTGCATAGTGTAAGATTCGCCACTTAAGTTCTCAAAAATTAAACCTTATGAAGGCCGAAGAGTTTATCTCGATGCATTTAAAACCCAAAAATCAAAACATTTACTCAAAGATTTTCAGACATTTCAATTGATAGATTAATCTATCAATTGAAGGCGTCTTTTTAACAAATGATCAAATCACTTCACTTTTCTATCCAAGTTCAGAGCAAGATGAAATGATATAGTCACAGGGATTGCTGTTCCTTTACAGTTGCCAAAATAGAGAAGTATTACGATTTTAAAATTGTTTTGATCAACATCGAGATTGAAATTGCCTTCATTTTGAAAAAATGGCATTTCCAATAATCCAGATTCAAAAAACAGAATTTTCTCTATCTCAGAATCATTGAAATCTTAAACAATTTCATTGTTTTGCCATTTCACGCCGATTCGTTACCTAAAAATCTTTATTGAATAAAACACGCAACGTAAGGTAAACTCTGTAGACTAGAAGTCAGGGTTAAGTTAACAAAAAAAGTCACTTGGCTTAAGTTGCATGTTGACTGTAAACTGTGAAATGGATAAACCAGAGTTGACTGATCTGTTCGATTGGTTGTCATACAATTCTGATTGATTCAATGAGAGGACACAAGAACTGGTTAAAAATGCTCATCTATCAGCTGAAGGCGAACCATTTGTTGAACGAATCTAAGTTTCATAAAATCCAATGTTGGACTTATAAGGATTTGGAAAACTCTAATCAATTACAATCATTTGAATAAACAATAGGCAATCTAAAAGCATAATGAGGCACAAGTGATGAGATGAGCCTAAGTTCTGGAACAATCTCGGAAAGAAAACTGAAAAGAACTTTAATCATTTATTCAGATAACATTTACTTTCTTCTTCAAAGCTCCAATTCCGATTTCGCTGACCAATAAGGAATATAATAACTCACAGAACGAATCAAATCTAACCATTACAGCCACCATTGAGAAACTCAAGTTTAATTTATGATCTGACCATTAATCCAACTCCTTAAAAGATGTTGATTAAAATGATTCGCATCTAAAGTTGACCAAAAAGGGATCCGAAAAGGTAAAGCCAGTGAATCTCATCTAAACTTTCACCTTCTTTAAAATATTAATTCAATTCTCAACCTTACAAGTACTCTAATTGTTGAGAATGTGAATCAATTGGAAGCTTCCATTAACCAAATAATGTTGCATCTTTTAATCTAACCTGAAAACCCACCTTTTACTGGATCAACATGGAAAGTAATTAATCCTTTCCAAGTTAATCTTCAACCTTCACTTTTCAATAAACAAAATGAGGTTGATTAATCAAACCATATAATGTTCAAGTTGTGTCATCACTTAACATCTAGGATTTCATTGAGAATCCATTTAATCCAGTTTAATCAGAATAAATGATTGAAACATAAATGGCGTCTAATTAAATTGAACGCCTTCACAGTTTCAATTAAACCCATTTGGGTTACCGTAGCAAACTGTTTAAACAACAACAAAAACGCAAAGCCTACAAATGAACAAGTTAACTGTACAAATAAACCAGCAATTGTTTTTATTCACTCAGTCCAGTTGATGGAGCAAAGATGATAATGTAATAACAATTACAATCAACTTGACCCAACCACAAGTAAACATGAAAAAAGGCTGACAATCAGTGACTTTAAATACCAAACAATATGAATGGTTTGAGAGTAGCAATTGTTTCCAGTTTCATTTTTGTTTACATTGAAAATGGACAATAAAATGAAAGAAACAGTGATAAGTCAATAGCTATTAAAATGGACAAATGATTAACAAAACAACAATTAAAATGTTCATTTGTTGATCTATTCAATTAAATCCTTTCAATTGTTTAACAATTTTCATAATCAGGTTAAACTAAAAACACTGGAGACCCAAAAAATGGTTAAAGTCAAGTCTGGTTCTGGATCAAACCTTTGGTTAAAACTCTGGTAACCCAGAAAAGTAAAAAAGTCAACCAAAGTGAATCCGATTTTTCTGGTAAATACGGGTTCATCTTTATCGGAAAATAACCTCAAGTTTTACAATTAAAAGGTAAACAGATAATGTTTCGATTAAACATGATTATCATGTGAATTGTGGTGAAACTTTCCATTTCAATTTGTGGTTTTTGATATCAACTTGTAAACGATTACATTTGAAAATAAAAGGTTTACTTTGTTATCCATTGGTACAAGAGTGTTATTAATAGCGCACTTAAACATCCTTTTTTTAAATGGTGATCACATTAAATTTACAACAAATTGGTTCAGTGGTTTAATTAATTGTTACAAAACCTTATTTTTGCTTCATCTTTTTTTTTAAATCAATACATTAGTTTATCCATTCAACATTTGTAAGCAAAGTGTTTGGATAAAAGATTATTCAATCTTATACATTGAATTGTATCATTAAATCGACTAACATCAATGATTTTCACTTTTTTCCAGTTAACTCTTAATTTTAAATTATTTTTTTGTTACAATTGATAGTTAAATAGATTTCAAGAGAAAGTATAATTGAAGGATTGAAGGCGATAGATGAAAAAAGACGAATATAAAAGATATATTCAGTTCATTTTGCATTCATATTATGATGCTGGCTGGGATGAGAAGATAATGAGTTTTCATTGAAATTTGAGTTGACAAGTTGAAACTCTTTTCTGTTCATTGAAACATGTTTCACTTTTGTGTTCATCTTGCGTCTTTCAATCAGAACAGTAAATCAAGTGCAGTTGATGAGGTTGACCAAGAGCTTGTTTCACTGGGTTCAGCTGGCTTGAGCATATTGAACTTTCCACTTTCTTCATCTTCATCAGTCGATTTACAGATTTTATCATTTTCCTCTTTGATTACCCTGGAAACTCCTAATTGAAATGACGCTGATTCACCTGAAAGGAAAGTTGGTTTATACGAAGCAAGTCCACCTGAAAAGAAACAAAGAAAATGTTAAATTTATTTAAACAATTTAACGCAATTGCACAGAGTTAATTAACCAAAGTGAAACAATCAAAGTTTAAATTCATTTGACTTTAGCCTTGATTTGACCAAAAAAATCAAGACTCAAGGCTACTTTTTTGACGCCATATTCATCAAGATTCGCAATTTGATCCTCAAATTGCAAGTTATGAGTTAATTTTTTTACTTATTTTTCAAAACTACAAATGCTTATTCACATCTGAGGTAATAAAAAACGCCAGCACAAGGTGAACCTTGAAATGACCAGAGAAAAATGATTTGTGAATAAATGTAATCAATCAAAAAGTTGACTTTAGTCTTTACTCAAAGTCACCTACAGAATTAACTAATTGTACAATTTGTAATTCATACATTTTACTCGGTCAATAAGGTAAAACTTGAATAACAATGAAACTATTAATACACTTTTCTTGTCCCCTTCAAGGTAAGATTTTGAGGAATTAGATATTACAATGCAAATCGTTTGGAAAAGTAAACCAATTTTTTTGCTTTTCAAATGAAAAGATTATTTTTATGCCAATTCATGCTTTCAAATGCTGTTCATAAATTCAGTTCAAATAATCAAATAATAAATGAAAATTAAGAAGGAAAATGAAAACAGGTAAAAATGAGCCTAAAAAGCTAATAATATTACCAAAATAACCACCAAACCCAATTTTTTGTTTGTTACCTTTTTATTAAGGGAAAGTTTAAATTCTGTTTCTTTTCAACAAAGATCAGGTCGATTGGGAGTAAAAGGTAATAACATCAACAACGATAAGTAATAATGATGATAATGATAATAATAATCATAATAATCATAATGATAATACTGGTAATAATAATTATAGCCAAGAAAGGTCTATTGTGTGATCAACAAGGTCTTAATGGTGAAAGGCGTAATGATGTTGATGGATAAATGAGGATCATCATCATTCTATTAATTAGAAGCTTTTCATTTGTAAATATCATCAATAGTCAATTGTAATGATGATTAGCTGTTAATCAAACTTGATTGGGAACAAAATTATTGCCAAAATTGACTGAAAAGAAACTTAAAAATGATTCCAAGTTTAACGTCAATTTTTTTCATTATAATTGTACCACCGAATGAATGGTCGAGGGTTAAATTTTCAATTCTTGACCATTCATGGCTAATATGAGAATCAAAAGAAGCAAAATTAACATAAATTTCATTTAGATTGTTTGATTATCTCAAACTAGCTTATAATGCTTCTTCAACTTTCGATCAAATGATTGGAAAATTTGTCGATTACAATTTTAACCCAAACTAAATCAAGAATATGTTTAAAGATCAAATCGACTTAATAAACCTTATCAACCTTGTTATCGTTTATACATTTGTTTATGATGCTATCAGTTTCATGTAAACCCAAAACAACCCAAAGATTTATTTCAATTTTGAGTAAAATCTTGAAGCGAAGCCTTATTTTTTCACTTTTGGATCAACTCCAGTCATTGAATTACAATTGAGAGTTTTCTTGTTCTAATCACAATTTGTTTTTGTTAATAATAATGCAAATAAGCCGATGATGCACGTTAAACCTTGACTCAATCACTTGGTGCAAATGGACTTGGTTGAGTTTAAATGTCAAGCTTGGTCTGTCTGGTCATCGGAATGTGGCAAAGTTTGAACCGGTAAAACCGCTAATCGGTTAACGCATTTAAATAACTTGAAATTGAACAAATGAAACATTAGTTTTGACTAGAAAATGTTGCCTCATTTCAATTACATACAAAGCTTTTCAGTTGAATTAGAGCGAATCTAAGGTAATAAGGTTTTATTAACAATTTCATTCTATTCCTGGTTAGTAACCTCACACAATTCAATTACATTTTTCCTGTCATCATCATGATCATCCCACTTCATCTTCTATTCTCATCATAGTCAATATTTTTTCCCCTTTATATTTACAATTGTCTTCCTTTTCATTAATAAAAAAAATAATATAAATATAAAACCCGTTCATTGTTGAAACACGTCAAGTTCAACATTCTCACAATTTTAATAAATTTAACAGTTAATCAACAATTGTAAGTTTCAAAGGATAGAACTGAATAGACAAGAAGAAACAATTCATGTCAATGTTTACTCACCAATCGAGTATCAACACTGACAATGACATTTACCGCTTTAAATAGCTAAAATGATCTGAAAATGGACAATAAAAGTGTTTTCAATTCAATTATCATTCAACATTTCTCTGACAATGAACTTTGAATAAGTTTTCCCATTTTAGATGTAACTCTCAACCAATGTTGACAACTTGCAGCAATTGAGACTAGACATTGATATCAATTCATTTGAGATAAAATCATCAGAATCTTTGGCTCTCTTTTGCGATTTTTCAATTTTTCATATCAATGGAAAGACATGAGCTTCTGGAAGTGAATTTTGTGAATCTTCAAGATTCAGTTATTTTGTTTGTTGGATTGAATAGTGAAACAAGATGAAGATATTGAAATGAATCGAAATATTGATATCTTATGAAAATTGGCTTCAGTAACCTTTCATAATCCATTGTACTTCCAATAGCTAAAGTAAATTGAAAATCATAATTCAACATTATTTTCATGAGAAGCTGAACAGGCAATGGTTTGTAATTAGCAGTCGAAAGCTGGTTTTAACCTTGATCTATCATTTCAATTTTATTACACGTTGGCAACGTTGCTATGGTTAGAAGTGACAATCTGTTTGATTAACAATCTAGTTTATATTGCCAGTTAATCTTAAGTATCTTCACCATAAAAAGTTGTTTGTCCAACCTTTCTGTGTGAACATAAAATCGCTTTAAAATTGTAAAACATTTACTTTTAAAGTGTGCTTTGTTCAACAATTTTAAACCAGGCAAGATCAGCCATAAAAAGGAGATAATTAAATACTCAATTTGCTCATCTAATCAAATTAAGACTTGAATCTTCAACATTCATTGTGAACTTGATACATTTTTTCAGTTTTTAAGTTAAGGTTATTCAATTGAACAAGGATTCAAGCATCAAGAAGCTAATCAACTAGGAATGGCAAGTAAAGGTAAAGTTGCTGTTATTGGAAGGTGAGTATTGCTGAAATTACCGGTAAAAATGGAACCAAATGAGAATTTAATTTCAACCTTTTCATTCACAGCGGTCTTGTTGGTCAAAACTGGGCAATGATTTTTGCCTCAGTTGGCTATTCAGTTCAATTGTACGATGTGTCTGAGGATAAAATTAGTGGAGCTTTGGGTAAAATTAAGGAAACATTGAAGACCTACTCAGACAAGGGCATTTTAAGAGGTAATCTTGATTGGGAAAAGCAGTCACAATTGATTACGGGAACTTTGGATCTCGGTGAATGTCTTAAGGATGCCTTTTATGTTCAGGTAATGTTCATGTTCAACTTGTTATTGGAAACTGGTTTAACCATGTTTTTTGCTTTGACCAACAGGAATGTGTCTTTGAGGATATTTCGTTGAAGCAAAAGGTTTTCTCAGAGATCGACTCATTGGTAAGCGAGTCAACCATCATGGCAAGTTCAACGAGCAGGATTCCACCATCAGTCATCTTTGAAAAGTGTAAAAATCGATCCAATGGTTTAATCGTTCATCCCATAAACCCACCGTATTTCATTCCCTTGGTTGAGATCATAAAGAGTCCTTGGACCAGTGAAGAGGTTACCCTCAAAGCGCGCACTTTGATGGATGAGGTTGGACAGAAGCCGGTTGTTGCCAATAAAGAGGTTCTTGGTTTCATCGTCAATCGAATACAGTTTGCCATTTTTGCTGAATGTTATCGACTGATTGAGGACAAAGTAATCAGTCCAGAGGATGTTGAGACGGTCATGTCGGAAGGACTCGGTATGCGATATGCTTTTCTTGGTCCATGGGAAACAGCTCATCTCAATGCGGCCGGAGTTGAAGATTATTTCAAAAAGTTTGGTCCTGGAGTTGTTGATGTATTGAAGACTTTTGGTCCAAACCCAACTTCATTGGATGGTCAAGCTGCTCAGGATATAATTGAAGCGATCAATCGCAAGGTTCCTCTTGAACAACTTGAGGAGAGAAGAAAGTGGCGTGATAATATGTTAATTGCATTGTCTCAGGTTAAGAGACAATCTTAATCAACAATTTATCAAACTCATAAACAGAATAGCATTTCGAGAAAATTTAAATTCTTAATTTGAGAAAATTTCGCAAAATTGATATCAATATAAGCATCAGACTAACATTATTTTACAATTATTGATATTGATTGACTAAAATAAAATGAGAATCTGTTCACCTCATTCATTAATCAATTGGCGATTTGATTTTAAATTGTTATATACGGGTTGAACCTTAATTCCAGATTAAAGTTGTATTAATCAATATCAATTTGAGCTGAATTGCGTTCACTTGATTGATATTTAATGTTCATTTTTCAACTCATATCAAAGTTATTTACTAAATTTAGATTTGCGTTTTGGATCAACAATTAAATCCGTGAAGATTTTGTTTGCATCAATTTGTCTAAATCAATAAAATATGTAACCAGATTTGATTGTAAACTGTCTCGATTGAGATTTAAATTGCATTTGAATCAAATAAAAGTGGTTAATTCGATACTAATCACGATTATTGTTGATTGAGATTAAACAATTTATGAATTGTAATGAATAGTTATAATGAAAATGGGCAGTTTTAGTTGACTGTGTTCCTTACGATGTTACAGCTTGTTGTTGCTTCTGTTTTTCATGATGATGGTGATAAAAAAAGCGAAACAGATTAATGTATAACAATTGAATTAAGATTGAGTCAAGTTAAATGTGCAAAACTTCAATTGAATGAAACAGTTGTTAGTATGATGATGATGATGAAAAGCTAATAAACCAATTTAAACATTCATTAAATGATATCAACAGTTTACTGAACTGATTTGATTCACTTGCTTTTAAAATGGTTTTTGATATCAAACGATTGGCACAAACAGTTGCAAACATCTTCAAACATCTCTAAACAATTAATATTGGAAAGTTGATAAATGCATTTAGATGAGCATAAAATGATTAAACTGCAAACTTGGATCGAGTTGAATCAAGGAAATGACTAAGATTCCAATTAAAATGAACATGAATATGAAGATCCATCTAATCAAAGTGACTTCTTGGGAAGTCAAAATATCAGCAATCAATTATCATAATAAATGGATTGTTTTCAGTTGATGCAAAGTACAAAAAATTAAGATGAACATTTAAAACTGTTTCAACAGTAAAACCTAATGATGTTAGTTTTGAATTTAATTTTACCTTAAGATGAGATTAATGAGTCTAAACCATTCTCAAGACTCAGTTAATCATGGTGTCTAAATAGATCTTGTTAGTAGGCTAAAGTGTTGGACTTTACCTTTGGTAACTCAATTGTGGTTGGTTAACCTAAAGGCGAGCAAATTTTGCTTTTACTGTTGGTAAAGAAATGAGTTTAAAAATAACAACAATAAGGCAATTGATATTCCAGGCACAGTTTGACCTTTTTAAATTTCAACGACAACCTTACGTGATATTGCAATAGCTGGTTAGATTTGTGTGTGCTTCGAGTTATTACAAGTTGCTCATCATTATAGTGAATGAATCAAGATTAGGAGAGGAAGATGAGTGAGTCAACAGCCGCTGCTGCTTTGGCTTTTCAAGTTCAAAACTCCGTTGAAATTGTTGTTAAATATATAACAATAAATAGACGCTTTAATTGTACAGCGAAATGGTATCAAAGGAGGAAAAAAATTGTCAACTATTCAGATAAATAGGAAGTTAGATGAGCTTTGAAAGTTTATCACTTTTTTTTGCACCAGGAAAATATTACAAAACAAAACTGTTCAACTTCCACCTACTAAACAAGGTTGATGAAAAATTGAGTTGATTCAGATTATTCTTTTGTAATGATGGTAATGATGATTAAGGATAACTCTGTTGCCATGAATCTGTTTTTGTCTGCTTAAGGTGACCAGAAATGATACTTTTAATATTGAACAAAGCAACCAGAAAAAAGCAGACTTGAAATGCTTCCTCAAATTTTCATTTTACAAAAAAACTTGAGACTTGCATATAACCAGAAAATATTGTTAAACTAATGATTATCTTATTGTTATTAGCATCATTATTATCCTTATTATCATTAATAGCATTATAAGCCTCATGAAAAAATGGTAATAAAGGATTTGATATTGACTGAGAAAATATGCGAAAAATTCATTAATAATTGACTTTGTGGTTATTGTTGACGGAAATGTTCATGACTTTGGATTGAAAATCATTGAAAGTCTGAGTCTAAAGGGGAAAATGTATTTGATAAAAATGCTAATTTGTATTGAAATTATTTCGTTTCAAAGATTCTTCAAGATTTCAATAGAATCTTGAATATTGTGATTTTACTCTTTGTTCATTTAAATGTAGTCGTTAAGGATACTTTGATTGTCATTGGTTAACTAACTGAGTTTAAGTGTTAAGTAGAGTTAAAATTTACCAGAAAATGAACTTCCAAGTGTTGTGTTGTTTTTCAGACTTGATCCATTTGATTGTTGTTGTATCACAGATGATTCATCAGAACTGGTTGATGAAGTTGACTCACTTTTGATTGATGAATTGGATGAAGTTGATGAGATTGATGAAAAGCTCAATGGTTCATCAATAAATGATGCCTCGGATGGATATTCAAAAGTAGATGTTGCTTTATCATTGAATGTTAATGTCAACTGTAAAAGAGCAAAAAACGAATCGTTAGTAAGTTTCATAAAATAATTCAACATAAACTGATCACTCGACTACCGATTGAATGTTCATGTTAATAGTCGAGTTCAAATAAGAGTTCAAAGTTGCATCTAAAATGGCGCATAATTTAATATTCAAAATCTATTGTCATGAATAAACATGAATTTGACGAACTTTGAGCAATTTTCAGAATTGATTGATGGAAGTGATGAAAGGTGATAATCAATTTTTCCAGGTAAAATGAGTGAAACGAATGATGATGAAGCGATAGATCATCATGTAAATTTCATGTGACAATTTGCTTTGTAAACTTAATTCATTGACCTTGTTTCATTGGGTTAAATCATATGATTAACTTTAGTGATTTACTTTTTTTCTGTTAATTTAAATATTGAATTATCGGGTTACAAATTGTTGGTGATAATTAATTGTTGATTAACAAAATTGGTAATAATTTGAAAATTGATTTTAACTTTTGTTTTCTCTCTCAATCATTTATCACAAGTTTAATGTGAATTTAATGGTTAGTTTGGTTTAAACAAAATTAGTCGACAAAATTGTTGATAATGCTGTTCGGTAAAACCGTTTTTGGACCTTTAACGAACTCTACAAAATTGTGAATCAATTTAAATTAACCAAATTAAAGCGATTAATAAACGACTAGTTTAAATGTTTCACTCTGATTAACTTTGATTCATTCGCCTTCGACCTTATCAAGTGTACTTTTCAAACGCTTCAATGGATTTCATTCATTTGTCTATTTGTTTATCGTTTATAACCAGCATCTAAAATTAATAAATTATTCAACAATTTATAAATTGGATAAAGGGTAAAGATGATAAAGAGCAATTTGATTGCATTTTAAATGGATAAAATTGAATCGATTTAAAGACAATTTGAAAAGTTGGAAAAGACAATTGAATGACATTGAGAAATCATTAAAACTAGATTCACATCTAATCAAGGTGAATTTAAATGATGATGATTATCAAGATATTAATATAAATTGCAACTGTTAACTTTAAATTGTTAAATTGTCGTTGATCGTTCCAATCAAATAGACACGTTAAATTGTCGCCATTAATTTTGGGCGACGGAAAGAGTTTAAACTGACAAAAATTGTAGTTTAAATAATCAACTGGTTAGCAAAGCAATTGAGACAAAATCAAGACTTTTGTCTTTAATTGAAAATTTAGAGTTAAAATGATTAGCCGTAATAATTATGTCATGTCTAATCACTGTTAATAGTTTAATAATCTTGAAAAGGTTTGTCTGTCTGAATAATTAGTCGAGTATATAAACTGAAAATTTGATTCATTTTTGGCCAGAAAACTTTCAACAATCAACTAACAAACAACAACCAACAAGACAACAAAACAAAGACAAAACTCGCAAAAATGATTTCATTCAAATTGGTAAGCATCTTGACTCAACTTTTGTGGATTTATATTGTGACTTGACTTGTGATTTCATGTGGATATTAGTTAACTATTGTTGTATCAACTTGGATTTTATTTTCTGGTTCATTTCTGGTTCGTGTGTTTAAATTTTTGTTTTTTTTTCTTGTCAACAGATCCTTTGTATTGCTTTGATCGCAATGGCTTCAGCTCAAGACTATGATGGTGATAGCGGTGATTTTGACGGTGATGCTGGTGGACCTGATATGGGTGGATTCGACAGTGAGGCCGGTTTCACTGGTGGCATGAGTGGCTCATTTGGCGGTGACGCTGAGAGTGGAGCTTCCTTTGAAGGATCCCTTGGAGGTGGTGAGGCTGAAGAGTCACGGAAAGCTGCTGCTTCAGTTCCTTTAGTATACAAAATACTCGCTGCACCAAAAAACTAAACACAAATTAACTTAACTGAATCATCTCACAATCATTAGCAACTATCTTCCTACAATTAACGATTATCACTCATTAGCATTTTAATAAGTTTATAATCTGTCATAAATCAGCTCATAATCTGTTCATAATATGTTCATTGTCAATATCTTTTTGTTTTTAAAATGATCCTAATCTCGATTGATTAAAATCAATTTTTCCAAAAATTTATTATTGAATTAGATTTTTAAAAACAAAACAATTTTTTGGGTTTAAAAGGTAAAAAATTGAAAGAAATGAATGAAGCGAAAAAACAAAAGGATTAAATGTTGAAAAGCAATGAAAAGTAATAGCTTTTCAATGAATAAATTGCAATTTAAAGGTTTTCTTTTGAAACTTTTTCTTGATTCAGTTTTACTTTGTAAATCTATTCATTTGGTTTGTTTGCTTGTTTTGCTTTTGTGAGGATAAATTTGAATACAATAAGCCGAGATTATTCATTTAAGCAAATAGTAGCTTACCTGTTGATTGGTTAGGTAACTTGATAAATTGTTACCCGGAAGAAGATGATTGATGCTAAGTAAACTGAATTATGTTGAGATGAATTTTATGGTCCAATGAAACAAATATAATATTTCAAATCGTCAAGTTTGTATTCTGATTGATGATAATAATCATGTTAATAGTGCAAGAAGGAGAAAGAAAAATGGCGAAAAGAGTTTCTCACAAATGAATGCAAATTCAACGATTCATTTGGCAAAACTTTTTCTTGATATTAATGAAAAAAAGTGATTTTCTTGTTGCATTTCATTTCTACTGATCATCTAATTTCAATTTTGCTCAACTTGAATCGCGATGAATCAAGATAAATTTAGAAACATCAACACATCAAAATCTGGTCTTGGCGTTAATCTTTGATGTTAAGGTAAAGTGAACAACGATCAATGACCTACCTTTTTTTAAAGGTGCAAAAAAGGATGTGGGAAACAATCAATCAGAATTGATGAAATAATGGAATCAAGAATGTTGGTTAAGAATGGGAATGAAAAGTCTAAGAATAAACAGAAATGTGAATTTTCTCCATTTGAAACAATAACTACAATTGAAGTTGACTTTCACTTCATTAACCTGACCATCAAATGGATCACTGAAATGGTCAAACTCGATAAATAGTTGGTTTGTCAAAAGGTTAGGTAATGATCATCGAGTTAGGTTGAGCTAAAAATTGGATTCATTTTGAAAGCAAAGTAACAATGGAAGATGAAAATGTTTTCAATTTTTTTGGAGCAACATTTTTGCAACTATCAAACATTTAATAATCATTATTTTTATTTTTATCATTATCATGAAACACACACAAACAACCCACGTTTGTAAAGGTGAGTGTTTTTTGGTTAAAAGATAATCAAACAAAAGGCTAAAGTAATCAAAGTGATTATTCAGTGGACAGTGTCTTTTCATCGACAACAATATGATAATCATGATTACCTGAAACAAAAGTAAAAGTGCAAAAGGCAGAAAAAGAGATTCAGGGGGAATAAAAGCAGAATAATCTGCCAATTCAGTTGATATCAAGTTATTGATGTGATAAGCCAAAAGGCAAAGTCGCACAAAAAGGTTGCTCCAGCGTTTGACGCTTCATCAACATTGAAATTTGACCAACCTTAGCATTTGCTAAAAGGTTAACCAGAATAAATGATATTCAACTGTTTCAAGCTGAATAATTGAAATACAAAATGTTGCAACAAATGTTATTCAAAGTCAATTGCTCATCAAACTAAATAGTTTACTTGAAACTTTTATCAATTTGAGCAACAATAATCTGATGCTTTTTAAAGACAAGTTAGACTTTGAATGGAAAATGTTTGAAATAAATAATGAACAATTTATCAGAATCATGATTGTCAAAGTTGAAGCTAATTCATAAGCTGTTGGATATCGGAAAATTATCCCAACTTGGAAATGAAATATCAACTTGAATCATTTGACTAGCAAATTGTTTTAGGTTATCAATAACATACAATAACAAGTCAATGGTTTTTGCTTCTAAATGATTATCATTTTGAAGTTACTTTTTAATTGTTGGCTAATTGTTACATCTAGTTAAATCTAAATTCACGTTCTGATAGTAAAATCATGAAATGGGTTTACTTGGCAGATTCAAGGATTCATCAATCAAAGGCCATTTGACTGATGTTTGGAAGCTTGTGTTAAGTTATCACAAATTAGCACTCATCATGATCAACGAGCAACTTTTAATTCTGTTTTCATCCTGTGCTCATTTCAACCGGATAAATGATTGTTTCCACTCAAATTCAAGCTGATCATCATGTTTGATAAGATGTCTGGTAATCCGGTGCTCAATATAATTAAAAACTTGCAACTATGAGATTTTGTTTTTCAATGCGCCAACAATCATTTGATGAATATTGATGATAATGAATTGTATTATATTATTAGAAAAGGAAATGAATTTGTTGTTTTTATAAATTACTTTACATGTAATGTATACATTTCACCTCATAATATTGCGATATTAAATGTTATTTCATGTTAAACATGATTAACTCGAAACAATAAAAATTTCCAAATATGCTGTGATTACCAATGAATTTTCATATTAACTGACTCAAAGCAGAAGTGACTCACATGATCAAGGTTTGCCTTGCAATGGTTACAATTTATGGTTAAATAAAGATTGGAAAATAAATTTCCATTTTCTCGAAATGCAAAGTTTCAGATTTAGATTGTAACAATTCAAGGTTTACGATGTTTAAGCAAGGATCAATAGTCAACTATCATTAACCACAAATCGTCAAACAAAAGGTCCTCACGCGGCAAACACGTAGGTGTTCAACGTGTTGATGCAAATAACCAATCAAGTGAAATGTGCATTTCAAAGGTTTGACAATGAACATCTTTTTTTTGACAAAATTGTCTTTTACCTTTTGAACAAAAATAATGGCAAAAATCATAACCATGATAATGATTGCAAGACTCAAGTAACAGTTTTGAAGGTGAACCTTTAAGGTTTCGTAAAATGAAACCTTAAATGTTTAGATCAATAAGGATGAAGAGGCTGAGTTTCATTTATGCATATTATGATGAATAATGATGAGGATGTATGCGGATGAGGATGAGACTTGTATTAATTAACGGGTTATGATAGAGTTTCAGTGAAAAAGGATGTTGATTGTAATGATAAGTTTGTCTCAATAAAACAGGATTCGGGTTAAAGTTGTTTACCTTTTTTTCGCTTCTCTTTCCCAGCTCTTCTTCATTTACTTTGTTTCTCTACGGAAATTATGTTAATCATGATTGTGATGAGTTTTCATGATGATGATGATAACATGATGATCTTCATAATGGTGAGATGAGAGGGAACCAGAGACAAAATTACACTTTAATCAAGGTAAATATGGGAAACTGTTGCAAGGTTAACTAAATTATATTTAAGAAGTCAATGTTAATAATGATATTACATTGAGGAATTACTTGGATCACTGATTATTTCTCACGATCAACAATTTTGTCCATCATTTCATATTGTTGTTCAACAATTCTGGGTTAATAGCCCTTAACTTGCAACAACAGTTACAATTAATATGTTTATTAATTATCATTAGCATGGGAAATGCAGTTGATGTGATAAAGTTAATAAAAGAAAGCAATTAAAAGGTTTCAAAAGCACAAGTTCAACTCCATGTTAACATCTTTTTTTTAACTCGTCAGTTGAACGTTGAGATTTGTCCACTGAAAGCAAATTAATTTCATCGTCAAAGTGATTTTATTCAATTTTCGTAGTTAATGCAATTTGGTTCATTTGAAACTGTCACTTGGTTAACGTTGGCTGAGATAATTTAGTCAACTTCTAGCATCATTGAATTGATTTGGTTGATTAAAGTGAAATTACTTTTGAATTGCAATTAGACTGAGGTTTTGTCAAACATGGGTTGATTAGTGAAATAGTCAATACAATGGAAAAGGTGTTTTGTATAATTGAAATCATTGAATGAAACATTTTCTACCGTTTTGGGTTAATCAAGACCTTTGAGTTTGATTCTGAGACTCTCATGATTAAATTGAATAAAATGAGTTTCCAATAAAATTGCTGTTTCGTCAAAAATGATATTATCATTTTGTTGCTGTAATTGATCGTCAACTAATTGAAATAGCTATCAGTCTGGTGATAAAAATACTTGAGAATTGATTAAATGTGTTCAACATTAGTAATATTTCCTGATTCAGTTGATTCTCCAAATAATGTTAACACAATATGAAACTTTCATCTTTCAGGTAACAATCAATGAGGACAACGGTACAACCATTGAAACTATTCAAAAACAATAAACATTTGATTGGAAACACGCAATTAATACATTTGATGAAATTAATTTGATTTATTGTTGGAAAGTAAAAAATGGAAAAAAAGATTTCAACTCTTCTCAATCAATGAAAATCAAAGCCAACAAATGAATTACAATCAAGATACCAATCAAGTTATATTGCATGGTTACTGTACAATTGTTAATGAAAGGATAAAAAACTGAACAACTTTCATGATCAAGGTAACTGAATATTTAATGTTATTGTCAACCTGCAAATACCATCAAAGCAAGAAAAGTAAAGGAAGTGGAAACAAGGCAAGAAACTGAGTTTAGCGGTAAAATCCTTGGAAAATGGTGGAAATATTTTTCTTTAGTTTCTTCAGATTCTGAGGTCATCGAGTTAACCATAATGGTTACAATTAAAATGCAACTTTACAGTTGTTTTAAAAGAGCAACTTGCGTGATAATCAAGTTAAGGGTAAAATTTATAATTATCACAATTAACATAATAATCAAATATTGCTGCTAATTTAATACCAGATTATGTTCAATGGATTACGAGTTGTGATAAATAGTCATGATGATGGAAGTGATTACAAAAGGAAAATTGCAATTGAAACAATGAATGAATCAATTTTAAATCATCAAAATCGTGAAACGCGATTTAGACTTAAATGAGCAATTGATTAAACTTCATCAGATTATCAATTAAAGTTAATTCAAACAATGAGCAATGAATATTTTTACTTGCAATTGGCATAAAATGAACAGTTCATTTGATTGGAAATTTGACAGTTGATTTGGTTCTGGAATCAAAACAAACATTATTAATGATGGGAGTTTTTTTGCTTCAATTTGTTTACTTTGATGATTAAATAATTGAGTGAACTAATCAGAATAAGCAATCAATGATATCATCAAGTGTCACTCATTTGTAACAGAGATAAATTGTTTGCTTGAAAAGGAGATTTCAATTGATTCAGATAATGTGGTTGACGAACATGATGATGAAAGAGAAAGTTGAATGCGTTTTTTTTTCTTGCGCCACAAAAAAGGACAACAAATGATATTCAAGTTCAAGCAAGCCCTAAAGGGATGCAAAAAGCATGAACCGCAAAGTGAATGAAACCAGAAATGGTAAAAAAAGATGATTGAGAAGATGAAAGATGAAAAAAGGAAGCAACAGTCAAGTTTTGGTAATATTTCACTTTTTTGTGATATTTTTACAAATCGAGATCATCTCAGGTTCTTGTGGGATGAACTCGGCTTTAATTGAATTGTAACTGAATGATGGATTATTGTTGTGAATTTGTGTGTGAAAAATAATTTCATGTTAACACAAGTCTTTAGTGTTTTCAATCTTTAAGTTTCATCAGAAAATTTCAAACTATTTTAAATATTTCATGTTTTTGACCAGAGTTGGTCTTCAATATTTACTGTTGAAATGAGGTTACAATTGAAGGTTGGAAAAGAAAAGTAAATTTGAAACCAAAGTCAATCTTGATTCAGTTGTGATTTTGTGACATTGAAAGAGCCAAAATCAAAGTACTTTTTGCTGAAAATTATACTCTAGCCATGATGATGATAGAGGAAAAAAGGAAATCATCGATTAACAAATTCATTGGTCTATGCAACTCTAAGAACTCGTTTTTTTTGGAACATTTGGCTTTTTTGGAGAAAAACAAATTATCTTTAGTTGGTCTCTTCTTTTTCTCTGAGATTGATCAAAATTTCAGTCTGAAGTTTCGTCTTGAAAAGCTTTTTCAAATCATTTCAATGTGAAACATCAATTTAAAAGCAATTTTTCTCACTCCAATCAATGGGGAAATTTGTTGGCTAGTTATTAGTATTATGATTAAAGAGAAGCTCTTTTGGGTTGTTTAATTTATTCAATGAAGGAAACAAAATAGTTAGATTGAATCTGCGACTAGTTTGGAAAGGTAATATTATGTGAAACAATCAAAGGAAAGATAAAAGAAAACAAAAGACAGGTAAGGTTAGGTACCAGATGAAGAAGATGGAAAAAGATGGAGAACAGGCGAGATGAAAGAGAAGATGCAAAACCTGATTTGTATTTTTTTTGCTGCTCAAGTGCATGGAAGTTGTATAATCTCTGTTGACGTTACTCTTCAACCATAACCTTAAATCAAGAGGAAGAAGATGATGATGATGAAGATGCAAGATATCTTAACACGCTTCATGACTTTCTTTTTCATCATCTTGATTGGACCTTCTCATTTTAACGCACTTCTTTATTTGTCTATCAACCACCACAATCATCATCATTATCATCGTCATTCCCTCTTTGTACGGCAAAAATAATACAAAGACCATTAAGCCATTGACTGTTGATGCGAAGAAAAGTTTAACAATAATTCATTGGAAATTCAGTCGATAAACATTATTATTACCAAACAATTATTTGTTTTAACACTGAACACAGAACAATTTGAATAGCTCAGAGAATCAACTCCATAGAAGTCAAACTTTGGTGTTAACACGTTACTTGCTTGGGTGACTCTTGAATCTTGACTTCATTTTCACATTTTCACATTTTCAATTATCATTTTACCATTTCAATGAAATATCACAATAACTGGAAACATTAAATTTTTCATTAAAAATGTAAGCCTGAAAAGTTGAATGGTTTTCATTGAAATGGCAAGATCGAAGCCAGTGACCAAAAAGGCTTTTGGGTGAACTTGATTGTTGATTAAGTGAAACTAAAGCATTGTATTGATTAATAAATGGTTAACAATGAGATTGGTTAATTAAGTGAAGGGTTTACAGTTGTTGGAGGCTGTTAAATAGCAATAATTTAAAGTCAATTTATAAGGTAATTTTTTGTGCAAAGCAAAGTTAATTGTAACAGTTTTACTTGGCAACGATTTAAGACGCAACTATAAAAGGAAACGATGCATTAAACTTCCGCTTAAAACACTCCAACGAATCTTGAATTATGATTAATATTAACTCTTTTATTGTTCAACGTTATTATTGATAAATAGCTGATTTAAGGTGTAATGGTTAGAAATTTAAGTAACCATTAAACTTAAAGAATAATATTGATTGCATTATTTAAGGTGTTTAATTTAAAATCACAACTCTTCATGGAATCATAATCAATAATTAAGAGACTGTAATTACTGGTTATTGGTGTTTTTTCCTGAAAATAAAACTAAAAGATTTCAATCAATTGCTATCAGTTTATTGCTTCAATTGTAATTAAAGTTATCTGGAAATTATGGAAATTTTCATTCCTAGGAAATCGTTCATGAGTTGTCAGCTTACTTCTGTCATTATTTATAACAATTCGTGATTGATTCAAATTTAAGGTCAATCCTGGTTTTACAAGTTTGGTACAAGTTTGTATTTAAATTGTTCAAGTGAACATGTTGGTATCAAATTAAATGGCAGGTTAAACAATTACGAGACTGAGGACGGAAAAGGCAACAAAATTGATTGAATCACATGAAAATGGTTGGCAATAATTTGCTCTCATAGGTAAACCCTTTTTTACAATATTCATACAATGGTTAAGTGAAGACAATTTAAAGTTTAAAATTTGACTTTACCTTCAATATATCATTTTTGATTTGGTAAATTTAATTTTGCAATTTTTTTCCATCTTCTTCTCTAAATTGTAACTAATCAAAGAGATCGTGATTCTACGGTAAGATTGCCAGTAATGATTAATTTTCAAAGTTCACAGTAAACGGTGGTCTGATATGTTTCTATTCATGATTAACTTAATCACGATGAAATTTGTGAAAGGTGGTGAAAAGCAGACAACATTGGAAACCAGTGAATGGCAGAAATAAATTTCACTCCAACATTTTAAGCATCAAGATCATCTTTTTTCATCTTCTTCTTCATCATTATCTCAGTCTTGGCTTTTCTCAGTTTCATGAGAAACTTGAGAGGTTAAAATAAATTTAATGTGAAGCTTGATTCTAGTAAATATTTATGGAAAAATGCCTTTAAGGCAATCAATTGAGCCTGATGATTTAATTTGATTGCAAGAAGAAGAAGAAGAGAGAAGAAAAATTATCCTTCAATAAATGAACTCTCGATAATAACAAAACAAATGAATAATCAAGATTCTCTATTCAGTGAAACCTGATTTTCCTCCCAATAGAAGGGCAATTATGAACATTCAATCGGTATACAAACATTAATTAAAAATATAACTTTGTCAGAAGATGAAAATTAATTAATATTTGAGGTTTAATTTTTTTTTGTTTGCAAAAACCGGCAATGATATGATAAATGACATACCTTTTTATTACGTTTCACGAGCAATGATCCTCCATCAATGACTACATTTTCACCCTTGAATATAATTCCACTGGGCTGAGGAACTTCAGTTGATCCAGTGTAATTGAAGTCATCTTCATTATCATCTGACTTGGTTGTTGGTGGACGGACAACTGAAAAAGGTGGACTGTGGACGGCAACGTTTGCCTTGACATTTTTACCACGAAAGTCAAAGATCATGGTTGTTCCCGCGGTTGCTGGTGATTTGGTGGTTACAGAAGACGCAATTGGTGGAGATGTTGTTGATGAATAAGAGCGCGGCAATTTAGTGGATGATCCATTGGAAAGATTATCTTTATTGTTGCTGTTAAACGCTGCTTCTTTCGGTTTCTCATCAACTTCATTAATCCTTTTACTGGTAACTTGATTATCAGAGTTTATTTTATTCTTATCATTACATGTTACCCTAGATGGTAACTCGCTTTGATTATAATTTATATTGTGATTTGACTGATCCTTAATTATATTTGTGGTGGTTACACCCATTGAAGGAAATGATTTCTCATGTTTATTTGCTGCTGATTCACTTGATTCCTGAGGCAATGTTGATTTCTTGAGAGGTTTCCATCGATCTTCATGTGATTCTAATTGGATTGGTTTAATATTGGCAATTGGTTTATTTGTTAACATTGAGCTGGTTGATGTTGTTGTGGATGTTGTTGACACTGTTGTTGATGAAGTTGCTTTTTGATCTGTGATCATTTTACCACCATTCATTACAGTTTTATCAACCTCTTTACAATCCTCTTTGTTATTATCAAGTGAAGGCGAGAAATGGCCATTAATTTGGTATTCAGTTGAAGAAGAGATGATTGGACAGTCAACTGTATCACTGGCTGAATTGTCTTCAATAGATTTCTTGGAGACACCGGATAAAGGCGAGGGTGGGATGAAAGATGATGGTGATAGTAATGGTGAAGATGAAAGTGAGGATGATCTTGAGGTTGGTGATGATGGCTGTTCATCTGATTTGTTGATTAACTTTGGCTTTTGAGGTGAAGATGGCAATGGTTTACTTCGTACCAGATTATGCGATGAACCAGCCGCATTACCAGTTATCCTATCCTTTGATCCATTAATTGATTTGCCGTTGTTAATCTTGTTCTTGTTTGTTTCACTTGATACCAATTGTTGTTGCTTTCCCATAGGCTTTATGGCACTCAAATAGTTATTATTGACATTCACATGATTCAATTCACCATTTAAAGGTGATTTCTTGGTAATCAGGAAAGGTGGTTTCGGAGGAAGTGCAGGAGATGTAGGTGATGAGCTAGTTGTTGAACCATTAATCAATCGATTGTTATTGCTGTTATTGTTACTGTTTACTGTCACTTTATTCACTGTGTTGGTTATTTTCTTCTCGATGCTACTTAAAACTGGTGGTTTACGACGAATGGCACTGTTGGATGATCCATAGATTCCACCCTTTCGGTAAGCTTGACCATTGCGATTATCACTATCTTTATCATTGGGGGAACTTGAGTTACTCGAATCGTTCAGTTTTCCTGGACTTATGGCTGTTGTTGCTGTACTGGTTGGTGTTAGTGTTGCTGATGAAGGCGACATTGGTCCAGTTAAAGGAGTTGGTGAAACTGAATTGGTTTCAAAAATTTTCTTGTAATTCTTAACAGTATCCGGTTTAGGTAATTCATCTTGGACCAGTTTCCTGGGTCCATGATTAACAAGACCATTATTATTGTTGGTATTGTTAATTGTTGCAGATGCAATATGGTTATTGGTTAATCCTGGTGCAGTTACATCACCATTCATTTTCTTGTCCGAGGCTGAAATGGCAGATAACGGTGAGTAAATTGACGCTGATTTAGCCTTACATTCACTTGACGGTAAGACATCCGCAATATTATCGTCGTCCGAGGACATTTTTTTACAATTATTGGTGACTGTATCAACAAAATCTTGTTGCTTGGTCACAAGGTGGTTGCAAACTTGAGAGACACTGTTAACCTTGCTTGAGAAAACGTTGTTACTTGAATTAACACTGGCGGCAAGAGAAATATTATTATTATTAATGTTATTGTTGTTGTTGTTGGTTGATTGCCATCTCGATTGTTGATTTGAAAGTGGCGATAGCAAAGGTTCACAATTGTCAGATCCCGAGTTTGAGGTAGAGGTGGATGAAATGGTAGTATTAACAGTAGAGGCAGCAGTAGAAGTCAGGAAAGTTGAATTTAAATTTGAATTATTATTATTAACGGTATTATTAGCATTTGAATTGGTGAAAGTAGCTGATGATGATGTTGACGGTGCTGATTTACAGTTCCTTGATTCCAATAGAAGAGTTTCAACGCTTTGGGCTCTCTTCAACAGTCCATCACAATTATACCGATGATTGTGGTTATGGTAGATAGATGAATGTTGATTTAAATGATGGTAATGATTACCTTTAATTGGTTGTTGCTCGTATTTCCTATAGCTTCTCACTGATGATGATGATGATGATGATGTAAAACCATTTGGCGTCCGGGATGCTGTCAGGCAACCGTTGTTTCGATATTCTCCATGTAAAAGTTTCTCTGTTGAAGCAGTTGAAGTTACTGATTGAAATAACTTTCCATTAATCAAACCTCTGTTATTATTACTAATCACAACAGCAGCAGCACCACCACTACAATTGATATCGACATCATTAACAACACCATATTGGTTGTTACCTTTGGTATGATTAGATTGTTTAGAACAATGGTGAGAATTATGATTATTATTGTTGATATTTTGTTGCTGGTGATATTTAACATAAGTTGGACCTTTACGAATACCAAAATTGGATCCTTTACAAGTATGGTACAAAGGCGACGATGAAGGTGAATCTCTGTCGGCAAGGTTTTCCAAACTTGAACATCTTTTTACTACAGATCTATAGCCATTATTGCGAGATGTTTGGAGACTGTATTGCAAAAATTTGGACCTTAGTTTGTCAACAATACCGGGTCCATATTGAAGTTCATCGCCATGTGTATCATCGTTAGAACCAGATGGTGATGGTATGGCTCCTGATGATTCTGTTGTATTGCTTCCACTTGAATTTGATTCCAATGAGTAGCTATTTGCTGAGCTAGGACGGTCTTTGTGTAGATAAGAAACTGTATTCAAGGTTTTACCAATGGCCAATGGAAGATGGTGATTTGGATTGTGTGAATATGGATGATGTACATTTATATTTTCATAATGATGCCCATTGATATTATCT
The DNA here is from genome assembly GCF_039701765.1 of Tetranychus urticae. Taxonomy (NCBI): domain Eukaryota; kingdom Metazoa; phylum Arthropoda; class Arachnida; order Trombidiformes; family Tetranychidae; genus Tetranychus; species Tetranychus urticae. Next base: position 11,743,930 of record NC_142958.1, on the reverse strand, counting down.
AGAAACATTGCCATCTCACGATTAGAATGATTGATAGTCATTTCCATGCCTTCACTATTAATTGAATGATTATCTGTTTCCGCAACCATCTTGGAAGATTTGTAACATTGGCTGTGTTGTTGGTGGTGGCGTTGGTATTTGTTTTTGTGTTTCTCTCTGTTGTTGTCTTCTACTGGATTAGATCTTGATAAAGATGGAGATGATTGTGTTGTTGAAGATGATGGAAGTTGAGTAGTTGGCTGTTGTTTCAACTTAAAATTTATATTGTGATGACGATCAGCGCTTTTAATTGTATTCTTTACCAGTTGACGGGTAAATACTTTCCTTTTATTGGCAACAATGCCGGAGAATAGAAACGAAGAATCATTATTGGATCCAACTGGAGAACACTTAACTAATTGATTAACGGTTAATTTATTGACATTCCTGGCTTCACCTTTAATACAATCACTTTTAACCACAAACGGAGAAGAAAAAGAAGATTTAGACTCAACAGATGATGGAAAAGAAGTATTGAGATTGGAAGAAGAGAAAGAAGCAGAAGTATGAAGGTTTAACCTATGATCACTATATCTTTTGGGTGTTTGTTGGAACTGACCACCGGTACAATCACAAGTATTTAGATTAACATTAGACAATTGTTGGTTGACTGTTGATTGTTGTTTATGATAAAGATGAAAATTAAATTGATTACAATTAATAAGTTGTCTTTTTAAAGTTGAAGAAGAAACAGAAGAAAACCGATGGTGGCAACCAGGAACACCAGAGCCAGTCAATGGGTAAACTGGTTGTTGATCTTTACATAAAACATGACAATAACAAGCAACTCTGGGTTGCTTAGGTTGCTGACTGGTTGTGTTGGATCTACTCTTGTGTTGTTTATGATGAACGGCTTCTTCTTCTTCTTTAAAGACGCTATCTTTAATTGTTGCTATTTCGCTAATAGTAAGGCCAACATCATCGCAATCATTACTCTCTCCTTTCCCCAGGTGAACACCCTCTTTCTCTCTTCTTGTCAAACCAGCTTTTATCAGCCTACCTCTATTCTCCCGAATCGACCAGAAACCAGACCTGATTCCATTCACCGTGTAACAACCAACCTCATCATCATTATCATCCACGGATTCTTTTTCTTCTTCTTTCACTTTACCTTCACCATCATCAGCTTTAACACCAGCTTTAGAACCAGCTTCAACTTTAGCTTCTTCGGGCAAATTATAGTAAGCTTCATCATCCGTTCCCTTTGACCGAATTGATGTAATTTTTGCAACTTGTTTACGGATGTCACTCTCTATAGGAATTACAATCATTTTGTTGGTAATCTGTTGATAGGACGTTGATTGTCACCAAAAACAAAACAAAAATACTTGAATAACACTCTCTACTAATGATAAAACCATAGGTTATCTGGTTCACTGATATTAACAAACCTCACCAAATCTCACCAAACCTCGCCATTACCAGATTTATTTTGATTGTCTCATTGGTCTGCTTATCACTTGTAAGCTTTCCTCGATCAGTTTGTTTACTTCTTCCTCTTTTTTTGCTTTGTTTTGCTGATTAACCTCTTCATCATCTTTTCTCTTTTCTCCTTTCTTCTCCCAATCCCCACAATAATTTTATCTGAATCATCATCCTCATTGTGAAGTTTCCATGATCGACCTCATTTATCGTTGAGTTTTATTGTTATCATTGATTACTGATGATTATCATTCTTGTCAATATGTACATTCACACCAACATAGAGAGAAGGAGAGAGAAAAAAAACAAAGTGAATCAAGATTCACATTTTCAGTTCGGTTGTATTACAAAATGAAGCGGCGAATGGAAAAGATTTGAAAAAAATAACGAATTAATATTATAGTTGTTTATAAAAAGACCGAAATCATTTTGTTGATTGTTACAAACGTTAACCGATTTGTGGGATAATTTTTAATACCAATTTTGATTCAACTCTCACAGTTTTATATAAAGTGAAAGTAAATGCCATAAAATTCATTCAAAATAACATTAAACTATGCAAAGATTAGCTTAATCACGTCACATTTTGAAAACAACTTCAATTCAATACCATTAATTGTGATCAATTTTATTAACCACGATTGGTTATGCTCGGTATCTAACTCAATTGTATGACCTGATTGTTGAACATTTATCTTTATCTTTCCAAATATCAGTATAAATCTCATCAGGTGACTGAGCTTTTCTCGTCTACAATTGTCTTCAACAATAAAAACATGAACGAATTAAAAGATTTAAGTATAATATCTAATGTGAATTAATAATCATTAGTAATTAGCGCTTGAATTATTTGTTCAATCAAATTTCAACACAAGTTCGAGGGTACTCATTCGCTAAGTTTGTATTCTTTCAACTCCAATTTAGCTTGAAATTGTTGTGATTCGATATCATGATTCCAACAATTCAGATCACCAAAAATTCCATCTTTATTAGATAAACTGTCCATAATATTATGAAGCTCAGTGCATTTTGTGGAATCAAATTTTGTACTCTTTCAGAGTTTGGTCAAAGAATCAATAGAGTTGACTAATCAGTTGATTACAAGTATCATTACTGATCTGAGTAAATGCAAACCCGAAAATATCAACAAATAGATGAACATAGTCATCTGCCTGAAAAACAATTTGATCAGACTTTGATTGTAGATGTTTTGAATTAAATTATCACACCTATTTAAAATGCATAAAGAGACCTAAATCTTATCTCAATCAAATTAAATAATGTATTTGAGTGTAAACCATTAATGAGATTAGTATGATTAGATTATCGGAAAATTCAATCCCGACGAGTTTGAATTAGCATTTGTTCAAGTAAAAATAAAAAACTGATTTTTAAGAATAATAGAAAAATGATTTGATTCGAAAAGATATAATAATTCAACTATTGGTCAATATTATCTTATAAGTTCTATAAGTTATCAACCAATTTTTAATAACTGAAGTCAATAGAAAATGATTGTAAAGAATTAAAGTCTTCAGGTAGCTCAATCGTGAGTATAGAATCGTCATGAGTAAAGCTGTCAGTGGATAAAGATTTTCCATTGAGATTTATCCTTTTAGGCTTTTCAGAGAGTCCCGAAATAGTAACACCTCCGATATTAAAATCATCAAATGTTGCCATATTCAAATAATTGCAGACGAGGTGATCCTAGAGATTCAAGATGAAAAAGAGGAAAATGAATTTCAAATTTATGAACTAATGAAATCAGCATATTTAGTACTTACTTTGTTAGCTTTACAATCTGCGTGAATGTAAATGCCACTTTCAATACTGTCAATTGATTTACCATCATCATGGTAAATTTCACCAACTGCATGTCCTGACTTGTCGAGATAGCCATTTAAATAGTATTTTTGTTTTCTGAGCTCAGTGGTTGTGTTTGCTGAAGATTGGTAAACAGGTACAATGGATCCTCCTCGCATAAAAAGACCAATTTTGTCATTATCAATTTGTATAGTCTTGCTTTCACCAGTACTGTTGAATGCCAGTTTTTTATCCTCAAAATTGTACCAAAGCTCATTTGGGAAGTAAGCATCAACTTGCGTTTTTTGAGGCTCCAGAACTGGAATAATGTACAAACTTGAACCCCAAAGGAAAGCGGTTTCAATTGAATAAGTATTTTTATCCAAAGGAAATTCGAAAAACAGCGATCTTACAACAGTATCTCCATTCATGTTAGCTTTAGCAAATAAGGTGTAAAGATATGGCAACATTTTATAACGAGCTTCTAAAGCATATTTAGCTGCAGCGACAACAGTTTCTCCTAAAATGGCTGGATCTTGCTCGAGTTTATTTTTATCATTATGGTTTCGTGAGAATGGGTAGAAAGCACCTAAACGGGAAAGAAATAATAAGTTGAATCAATCCAAGAAACATTCAAATTGATAAATCAATTACCTAAGGAAGACCATCTCATACAAAGTTCTACTTCAGTATTTCCAGAGAAACCACAGATGTCACTTCCAATCATTGGAATTCCATAAACATTGAACTCAAGCATATCTATAGAAAATAAAGTTAACCATGGATTAGTAAACTTGATAACTAAACAAGATTTTGATGAAAATTACTTGAGATTGAATATTTCATATGATCCCAAGATGATTCAATATCTCCAGACCAATGAGAAGCATAATGACCCTGCGATGGGTATGTTGAACGAGAAAGAATGAATGGCCGAGCTCCAAAAATATCGAGAGAAGCACTGTAAATTAAGAATAAGGAAATGAGAAATATTAATATTAGTACATGAAAGAGTAGCGAAAGACAACTTACTTATAAGTAACAACATTTTCGTATAGCCCGTAAAGACTATGAACATTGTAATGAATGCCAGCGTACTGTTTTGCATTCATACAAAGTGTTTTGGTTTTGAGATCAGTTCCACCCGGTACATAGGGAGGTTTTTCGTAAGGATCGTTCGGACATCCATCAATTTGACCATTGTAGAAGTTGGATGGTTCATTCATGTCAATCCAAATACCGTCAAAATCAATTTCCTTTCGCAAATTAACTAATTGGTTCTTCCAGTAATCAGTTGTAGCAGGATTAGTAAAATCAGGATAGACAGTGGACACAAGATTCCAAACCTTGCCGACAAAAATTTGATCGGTGCTATTTTTTACAAAAATATCAGCCTTAACTCCATCGTCATATGGCGGGTAAGTTCCAGCTGGCTCTGCAGCACTAACACCAGGATCCTAAATGAATGTAAAGATATGGACGAAAATGAAAAGTTACACCAATGAATGAAATGAGTTTTTTTCAAAATCAGTAGAAAATTAAGCTTCTTACCAAAATAATGACATAATGCATGTTCTTTGAATGTAGCTCTTTGACAAAATCGCCTAGACCGGCATAATTGACTTTATCATAAGTAAAATCGTTGAAACGGTCCATGTAATCAATATCATTCCACTGTGCTTCGATTGGAATTCCCACAGCTAAATTTCGTTCCAATGTTTCACGAGTTTTGTTCAAACTATCGTAACCGTAACGGCAAAGATGAAATCCGAAAGACCAGTAAGGTTGAAGTACGGGTCGACCGATAAGATTGATGTTCTGTCTAGCAACTTGTGATGCCGTTGGACCCAAGAAAAGGAAAAAGTCAAGAATACCACCAATAGTTCGATAGGTGATAGCTGGAGTAGATTGAGTTATAACATCCATAGCATTGCTATTAAGTAAAAATACTCCGTGAGCGTTCATTGAATCATCATCTTCAGGCATTATGTAAAATGGATAAGAACCATAGAGATTGACACCTTCTGTTGGACCAATATCACGGGCAAACATTGTATATCGATTCCAACCAGTCAAGTCTTTTTTGAAAGAAGCTTTATGTTCGCCAAGACCATAAAGATATTGAGAAGGAACACGGACTGACAATTGAATAAATTTATCAGAGTAAATTAAGGTTGAAAGATCAGCATTAAATATGACAGTTCCAGTTGATGTACGGCTGACCAGAAGTTTTCCATCCTGATTAATTGTAATTTTGTACAGAGTTGAGTTAAACTGCTCTGCTTCTGATACATTGAAAAAAGGCATTGGAACTTCAAAACGGTCCTTTTCAGCATCAACAAATCTAATTCGAAGCCTTTCATCATCGAGTCCAGTTATCTCAACGCTGACATTACTAATGTCTTGAGGGAAGCCAGAGGCGACTTTTCGAACAAGTTTGATCAATGCACTGTTTTTTTCTTGCTGCACATCAGCGATTTCATAGCCCTTGTAATCACTAGGATAGAAACATTGAGGTACATTGAGAGATTGCACATTACGTTTTTCTGGAAAAGAAGAGAAAGATCCATGAAAGAATTACAGTTTAAGATTTTTACATTAGAGCAAAATGAAGAGAATAATTTTATTGTTTTGTTATCTGAATTTGACAATTTTAAATTACTTAAATAGTGTTTTACAAGCATAAAATAAAATACTAATGCATGTTTTGACAGATCCAAAGCTTAAGCTTTATTAGAGTTTGGGTAAGTCATAAGAAGTCCTCGTCGGCTCAGACTAGAAACTAGCTGTCTAACGCTTTTAAAATCTGATCCTGGATTGAAAATTCATAAAAACACAAAACTGAAAGTCATATCAACTATATTTTAAGATAATATGGTGCTTCAATTACCACAAGAGAACATGAGAAATATGAGATATTCACCACAAGAAAACAAAAGCAAAGTTTATCGTATGATGTAATGATACTTACTTATTGTAACAGGAACCCAACAGCATCCTCTTGATTCACAAACTTGTTGGCTAACAGGTTCATCAGGATTACAATCAAATTTGTTTTCATCGGCCAAAGTACATTGTTTTGATGTTGAGTCAGTTTTACTAGGCGGAGGTGCCTTAAAAACTCCATTTGAATTTAAGCTTGAAGCGTAATAAGTTGCTATATAATGGGTTGAGTCGTCCCTTTGCCAATCGACAAAAGGCTTGTCAATTGTTGATTCTAACAACCGTTCATTGTACAAAACGTATCCAGTAATAATAGAAATGGTAACAAAATTCAAGAATAAAATTATTATTAAACATCGTCGTGAAGAAAAAACATTAGAAGAAGGTTCTTTACTGGGATATAAATAAGTTTGTGATTCACAACACTTTGGCTTCTTTTCTTGCATGTTTAAAGTTGTTCAATTGAATTATGGCATAGATTTGTCTCACTTTTAATAGCTTAGTTATAAATGATTAGGAACAAAATTCACCTGAATTGAGATCACTTGATCATCCAGTGTAATCATATCAATTATCACAGAAATTATCACAGACTTTTTCATTTACAGAGAGATCAAAGCCTCTGGTTCAGGGGCTCAGAACCAGAGGTAAAATTTTCCACTAGATGGTGTTTCTTAGTAAAAGCTGATTGGCTTAGAATTGTTAGGTCTAAGAGTTGCCATGGAAATTTTTGTTTCTCTTATTTTTAAATAAACCAATTCTCTGGAAAAAAGATCAGACTCTGATCATCAGAGTTTAAATGTAAAAGTGGTGACAGGTAATGAAGTCATGTTCAGCATCTATAAATCACGATGAAAGCATTCATTTTACCAATTTGATTTACTGTTCAAAATCGTCTGTTAGCTTCGAGGGGTTATGATTTCAAATAATCAATTATATGTTTCTTGTGATCTTCCCAGAATTACTGGGTGTATTTTCTGTGTCATTGTTACAGTGAGAAAAATGTTGAAATCGAATTGATAAAGTTATAAGTAACAAACGATGGAAAAAAGTGTTGCGGCGAAAACGTGCGAATACAAGAGAGAAGCAGAAGTATGGAATATCATTGCATAATATCATGGCATCTTGACGCAATATCTTTTGGGTATTTGTTGAAACTGACCAGTTGAATCAGTATTTAGATTATCATTAGATAGTTGGTTCATGGACTGCTGATAAAGATGAAAATGAAATTGTTTAAATGCAACAAGTTTACTTGTTACTTAAGACAGGCGAAAGGAACCAAAAACATCAGGGTTAGTGGGTTGTCTGGTAAATGCCTGTTTAATGGCATTTATTTTAAATTATCTTTCTTTTGAACATATCGATAATTGATTTTAGTCAGAGGCGATTTTCGACCCGCTCCTTTTCAAACTTCAAATTAAATTGTTGCATACAGCGACTTCATGTAAAACAAAATTAAAAATAGAAATGAAAATTATTCAGAATCTAACGATGAACCCTCAAAATTATCACAATCTACTGCTGACATCTATGTGAACTACAGGGGAAAACAATATTAAATGAATCCAACGATTATAATTGAGCAAATATTTTCACCATTAAATCTTTAACCATTTTACCATCTACAATCACCAGAATAAAGTTACAGCTGTAGTTAACATTACTGATTTTATTTAACAATGCTGATCAATGAACTTCCCGATGATTGTTTGCTCGCCATTTTTGGTTATATAAATAGTCTGAATGATTTAACAAACTGCTATAAAGGTAATTACCAAACATGTTTCTTTTGTAAATTATAAATCGTCCTCTTCAATTGGAAAGGTGTGTCTCGAAAAATTGACCCTTGTTAAATTGAAAATATGTATCAATTATATCTATTGCATGTATATTACTAGTACCAAGTTTGAGTCAGGGGTTATTGAAGCGATTGAGGATTTTTTTGTACCCTCGTAATATGTTAGTCTGAGCATAGCGAAGAATCTTCCCAAAGACTAAATAAAAAATCAGAGCTTATTAGGAGCAGATCTAACAGTATCATGGCCGGCTTGTGAGTAACCATTAAATTTGTTCAACTTTTGTGTGCAATTGTGACCGAACGCGGCATCCTAAACAACAGTTTTTCAATGCGTCTTTATGCGAATTAAGTTTATTTTGAATTTGACGAAGGTCTATTTTCTAGACACAAACCTTCAGCGATGGTCGCATTTTTTAAATCAACCTGAACGACAACTTACTGTATTGACCAGAGAGAGTCTTGCATTAGTCAACTAACTTTGAACACTGACTCAGAAATTCTGAGTATTATTATTAACATGAAAGTTGTATCTGAATGAAATAACTGTTGCTATCTTGCGATCATTACTCAATCATCTGACTGTTGTGGCGCAGTTTTTGAATATTTAAACAGATGTTAAGTCATGTGATGTTGGCTCTGAAGCAATTGAATAACAATTAAATTAATTTATCAATTCAATGACATTTTTATTGCAGTGTGCAACAAATGGAGCTATTTGATTGCTGAGAGAACTAAAAAAGTTAAATATTTGATGGGTAAGATTCAAGTTTCCATTAATGCTTATTCTCATTGTGATCAATATCTTAATCAAAGAAATTTATATTTCAGAGACTCGTGGTTATTCACTTGATTGCGTTTATTTTCAAGGAAGAGGTCAGATTGATGTATCCTGTCTGAGCAAATTATTTACAAATTTAATGGTTAATTGATATTATTGATCAAAGAATAAGAATCTTAGCGTCTTCTCTGATTATTTTGAAATTACCATGGTTCATGAAAAGATAGATTTCGATGAGAGCATTTCAATCAATTTTTCGTTCAGAGTTATAGATCAAAATATATCCAATTATTTAAAAAACCAATGTATGATGAACTTTAGGCATTTTTATGCATTTCCGTAAGTCTTTTTGCCATTTGTCAGAAAAGGCATAGCGATAGCCAAACCAGTATCAATCGCTAGAGAATAACAAATTATTATACATCGTAGAATAATCCTCTCATAGTCGCATTTAGGTTAAGGCCAAAAGTCGATATCGTTTTCTGTTGAGTGACAAAAAAGTATTTTATTTTTACAATCTTGATAGATTAAGCAATGCCAAATCTAAAAAACTTATTAAAATCAAAATCGAATCGGTCGGCCTCAAAATGGCTTGAAAATCGGCGAGGAGACAAATGCTCTATGTTCGCTCTCATCCTTTTCGATTTTTCATCAAATTTTAATTTTCTTATCTTTCCCACTTAGATTGTTGAATTGAACAATAGCTATTACGTAGGATCTGAAGAATTTGTTGCATTTGTACGAAATCAAGCATCTTTGAAAGGATTAATCTTAACCATTGATAAACCAGTAGAAAAATATCGTGATCAACTCGAAATGGTATCCTTTACTTATATTAGGCCAAACTTTCGATTAAATGGCTCCAGTATAAAACAATTGCACACCTGGCATTATCTGGATTTCAAAAGATATACTCATTATTTCCCAAATCTTGAAAAACTAAATATTATAGTAGATGGTAATTATGAAAATACATGTATATCGTTAAAAAATTTTTGCTAATGAAAATCTTTTGTTCATCCTTAGACAGTTACTATGACGGTCCAGCATTGGAAAAGCTTAAAATACTTGAAATATTTCCCCTTTCCCTCCTCAAAGACAGTTGTTATGCTTTCCAGTTCATGGATTCATGTCCAAATTTACAAAGTGCACATATGACCGTTCATACTAATGACTTTTTTGTTGACGAAACATTAAAACACAAATGTTTACGAGATTTAGTTATAATTTTTGTAAGTATTATTAATTTCTCTGTCAAAATTTCTCCACACTCAACGGCAAAGAGTAAAACAACTTATATTACAGTTATATTACTCTTTGCTCAACGGTCTATAATTTTTTTGTGAATCGCAAACGAAAGACCTGAATGTCGCCCCAAAAATGTACAAATTTTTCGAATTCACTCCGAAACTCACGACAAACCTAAACCCTTTTTTAAACATGTAAACAAACTGCTCAAAGGTTTAAGTTGTCTAGTTGAGTATTAATTTAATTTGAAAATATTTTCAGAATATCCAAATTTATTGGATCCATTTCAGATTAAAATCAACAAGATTAGGTTACGTCAAAATGAAAGGGTCGTCTGTTCAAAATTTATCCACATAAACTAATGGATTTTATATTGACAGTCAGCTGACCAAACCAACTGGAATAATTTGAAAAGATTGCTTATGAAATATCCAAATCTCAAACATCTTGCGCTGAGGACGAACCAGGACATGAAAGATGAACATATCGAGGAATTGGTTCGCATTTTACCCAATCTGGTTCTACTTGATGTTCGTGGATGTAATGGAGTCACTCAAAGTGCTTTTAATCATGTTCAAGATTATTGTAAACGATATGGAAGATCAACTAAATTTTACTTCAATGGGAATCAAAATGCAATCGAATCAGATTGGCCACATTTATCGTCTAAAGAAGAAAAAATTAGCCGTGGCTTTGATTTCATGAAACATTGCTTCCTTAAAAAATATCAGCAACTTCCATGTTTCTTGATTCCTGATGATTATTGGAACCCACATACTTAATTTATTTTTTAGCGAATGTGATTTATTGTCTAATCTAAAGAGATCTCTCTGTGACATAAAGCTCAGATCTTATTTTTAAATCCACTTTTCATGGAAAATGGTGCAATTTTTTACAATCAGAACAAGTATAAATGTATAGAACCTTCTTTAACAAATTAAGTTTCACATTAAAAATACATGTATGTATTACTGATGACTTGAATCAAGCCATTTGTGAACATGAAATCGATTAATTATAAATTAGAAATTATGAGAAGGCTCTGTTAATCCATAGTCTGGGATATGAGGATGTTGAGATTATCAGTTTTTTTGGCCGTGATGACATCTGACGAATATTTGAAGTCACCTATCGGTTCTTATGGACGATCGCAGCCTTGAAATACTGTAAAATATAATAATCGGTAAAAGAATGGGGATTTTAAGTGGTACCCTTGAGATATTGATGTTCTGAATGGGCTTTTTGAATAGTCAAATGTCTCACCCTGAAACACATCAAATTCAGTTTAAAATAGCCAACAATCAGGATTATTCATTATTTTAAATTTACCATGTGATTGTAAGCTCTGATATATTGAGTCATCGAGAGTTGGTTCATCAACAGAAACCGAACTCCATCCTATGGCAAAGACAACTCCAAAAAGACAAACTGCTTTTATGATGGATTTCATTTTGTATAGATTTCTTGAACGAGTGTTTAAAAGTCAATGAATAAAAGTAAACTGGTTCAATGTTGGATAGCAAGTGAATTTCAAGTGGAAGAGAGTCAATGTTTTATATTCAAAAGGAAGAAAAGATTTTATCACCCCTCAGTTTCACTGAATGATATTGAGCCTGGAAAAATTCAATTGCAATGATTGAATAGGAACAGACTGACGTGGAAATTGTAAACATGAATCGATGTGATGTTCAAAGATCAGCAGATAAATTTAGCTAATTGTTACGCAAAATTTTCTTTGTTTTTTCTTATTTTCCAACTAATTTGAAGCAATTCCTTTGTAAGGTCGATTATATTATCGCAAACAATCACCTATTTTTCAGGGAACTAACGAGGTGATAACTTTTTAACAAATGAATGACTAGCATTTAACTAGAAATGAATAAAGAAAAGAATGAAAGTTATAAAAATGCTGATCAATATTTCCATTTATGGCCTTGCTTGAAAAAAAAGATCTGTCTCTGAAAAGAACTGAAAAAGAACCAAAAAGAAACTGAAATGAGTTGGTAACTTTTCAACAGGTTAATGAATAATTGCGAATTAACTGGAAATGAACAAAGAGAAGAATCAAAGACCACAAAAATATGCTGGCAATAAGTCTAAATAAAAATAAGTTAGCAATACTTCGGCTGTGTCAAGTGTTAGGCTATTGACCAATTTTTGTTGAATTAATGAAACTTGAAAGCATTTCAATGTTTATTTTACGTCGTTTTAAGGTATCACCCACACCGCAGATCATGAGGAAACTTTACCAATAGAATCCTCGAGGGTTGAATTTTTCAGAAAGAAATTGTCCGCCATCTTTTGTATTTCCAAATCAGCTCAAATTGAAGCATCAATTTATTTGCATTTACATTTCAATAAGTGTATAAACATTTCGATTTGAAATTTTCTAAACAATATGATATTTCAGCGCTGCCAATTGGGTCATAGATCTTCTAGAAGATGATTTCAGATCAATATGCTTAAAAACTATTACAAATTATTATAATAACCGAGCTTGGTCTCGGTGGATGAATATTATTATTTGAACTTGGAACGACATCAACCAATAACAAATATTTAATTTGGTAGATCATATTGCTTATGGCATGTTAAAGCAAGTGATCCACGACACATCCATCCATCCATAGACATATCACCATGAATTCCAAAAAGTTATCAACTACAGTTGACAATATGGAATACAAAAGATGCTATTCTTGACGAAGGATCAATTATTTCAGGAGGAAAAATGTCTGATATTTACATCAAGGGTTGGATTCAAGATGCTAAGTTGGCGCAATCAACTGATGTACATTATCGCTCATTTACTGGTGATGGCGATTCCTGTTTAGATTTGATTTCCTTAACGCTGAGAATGTTATCATGGCTAGACATCGAGCTCGTTTGTATTCTCTTGATCCAACTCAGGGTGCATTGCCCTGTCGAATGGTTCTCCAAGTCTGAAGTTATTCATCTTCTGGTGATCCTTTGTAATCTTCATCTGAATCTATCGGAGTTTCCCAGAGGATCAAAATAGCTAGAGATTGTAATTTAGGTAATTTGCTGGATTTAAAGGAAACGAAAATTCAAAGACGGGATTAGGGAACAATATGAATAAAGGAAGGATTTAAAAAAGGCTCGAATCAATCTGTTTAAAGAGAGGAGAGTTCGAGGTTGGTGGCCTTTTCATGTAAAATTATCTGATGGTAAAGATTTATTAACAGTAAGTCAGCTTTTCGTCTATTTTCGCGTCCTTTGTTTCAATCTGGTAATTTTCAACAAGAGAAAGTGCCCAAATAATGCTGTCCAATGCAGTCCTATCATAATTTTCATTTTCTAACCTAAAAACACAAGATTAACTAGAATTCATTTGTTTCATTATAACTGTTTAACCAAGAATTGTACAGATTATTAATGAGATAGGTGAAATTATTTCTGACTAAATGATCAAATTCTAGTTAAATGAAGCATGATAAATACAATCTTCAAGCACTTCTCATGAAATCTGCAATTCACAAACTTATCTTTTTACTTTGATTTCATTATGTATTGTTTGAAAGGAGTTGATGAAATTATTCTTGATCATTAATTTTATAAGATTTTTTATTTCGATATTTAGATCATATTATTAGATAAACTGATGAAAAAATGTATATAAATTTATGACATTAAACACATTTACATCATTCAATCAACAAGTTTTAATGTAAAACATTTAATTTCTTCTTTTGTGCAAAAAACTATGAAAATGTTCGTCACTCTCTTCGTTGTCTTTGCTGTTGCTTCTTCAGCTCTTGGTGAATGTCCAGTTCCTCCAAATGTTCCTGGTGCTGATATTGGCAAAGTAAGTTTATAATGATTTAATGTGTTTACCCAATCCGTTTTACTTATCAATTTGGTGTTTGATTGATTTAGATTGCTGGTCGATGGTACAGAATTGGTGGAAAATCTATTATAACTGGTAACCCAAGAACTGATTTATACATTACAGATGATTTCATTCCTCTGGAGGATGGAAACTTCAATTATACAATCACTGAAGCTTATTCTGAGTAATTTAGCTGAATTGACTGATGTAAATGTGTTTTTAATGCGATTATTTATTCTTCGTCTAGAGATATAAAGTTTAGCGTATATAATTTGGCCGAACGCACTGATAGTCAAAATTCATTGAATGTCTACGATATTGAACGCAGTAAGTCATTTTTTCTTACTTTAATATTTTATGTGTCTTGTTTACTTGATTACTTGTTACCGATTAGTAAACAATCGATCAATATAAGAATGTTTTTTAAAAAATTTATCATTTTCTTTATTCACAGAGGTACCATATCACATGACCTACTATATAATCGATACTGATTACGATAACTATCTGGCTGCTTATGCTTGTTTAGAAACTCCTATTAGCACAAGCCCCGGTAAGAGTCGCTGAAACTTATTCACTAGATGTTTCTTCATGTAAATTGATTTTTATTGGTAATGATCCGGAATTTTTTTATTATCACAGTAACCAGCTTCATTTTATCCAGGACTAACAGTATGAGTGCTGCAAAATATGACGAACTGTCCAATTTGTTGGTTAATATATTCAAAAAATATAGCCCTGATTTTGACCCAGAGGACTAAATATTGTGGACTTAAGCAAACTTTTTTATGGAACACAAGGAATGGTTGCAACTACATCATGTAGTTAAGGTCAATTCTCTTGAAAGTAAAGATTCAAATTTTGCAATGGTCATTCTTCTGACAGTAAAATTTTGTAAGCTGACCTTTATGTTAGACAAAAATAAAAGATAAACTAAAATGAAGCAAATAATAACATTGAGCCATTAAGATAACTATGCACATTTTTGAAGCATAATGTAAAGGTTCAAGATTAAAGATTTACTTTACCTCGTGTATAATGTCATGGGGCTCTTATTCAGAATGCATTTGATTAACAGAGCGCGTATTAACTCGAACCAGAAAAATTTGTAAAAATCAAAATAATGGGCTAAGAAACAGAGAAAAAGTAGTGCAATGTAATTTCAAGTGGAAAAGAGTCAATGAGTGAGTTATATACACAAAAAGAAGGAGTGATTTCATCACAATCCAACTCCACTGAATGATACTGGAAGCTGAAAAAATTCAATTGCAATCGGGAATAGCAACAGACTTACGCGAAAATAGTAAACATGAATCGATATGATCGTCAAAGATCAGCAGATGAATTGCGCTAATTATTATTAAAATTTTCTCTTTTGTTTTTTGTTTTTTCCATTTAATTTAAAGCAATGATTTTGCCAGGTTGATTACCTTATCGAATCAATCGCCTATTTTCCAGGGAACTAACGAGTTGGTAACTTTCAAACAAATGAATATCTAAGATTTAACTAGAAATGAAAAAAGAGAAGAATAAAAGTTTATAAAAATGCGATCAATACATGTATTTCCATTTTTGGTGTTTTACCTGAAAGAAGGGATTTATCTTTCATAAGCAAGAGAAACACAATAAAATCAACTGATTCAGTTGAGTAGACCTATTGGCAACCGTTTTCAGGCGATAATAATTAATAATGATCGGAGCGAGTCTTACAATTTTAATACAATACAATTTTCAGCAAAAAGCAAAGAGATGCAAGGAAATATACATGTAGGACCCCATAAATCAGCATAATCAGGAAGATGAAGATATAGACAGGTATTTATCAAACTATCAATTGTTTGTGAATTATGTTTATTAGAAGCACGCAACAATTTGTACTATTATTGTACTTTTTCCATAAGTCCGCATAATAAGGAAAATGATGGAGACAAGATGAAAGTCAGTCAATTAAATGACACTAAAGATGCAACTGGTTAAAAGGGTCATTAATTTGGACTCCAGAAAAGGCAAGGTGAAGATATTTTTGGATGACCCTGTCTTTATTTTGTTTTGTCATCGCGATTGTTTAATTATGACATGTGGAAGTGTAGATATAAGTGGGTAAAACAAGAGTGGGCTAGTTAAGGTGAATTAATGGGATCGAGATGAGGACATTTTGGACGTCATCAAAATAATATTAATGAAATAGATGCAGGCTGTCCATTCAATCGCTAGATTGTACAAACAATTGACCATATTTGTTTATTAGACTCCTAAGAGCGATTTGATCAACATCTTTTCTCTAGTATTAAATATTTTTACACAATATATATATTGGTCAGTTATATCACAGCCAACAGTGTGTATCTTACCTTTAATCATGATTAGTCAAGTTAAAATTACAACTTTAGGAATTATCTTAGTGTCCATTATCCAAATTTGGCTTCCAAATGTAGCAGGTAAACAAATCTCTAAGTTTACTCTTAAATCTAATTTCTTTTAATCAGTGATTTGTAAAGTTAATTTTTTTACTTAATTTTTATTCCTATCGACTTCAAAGGTCATAAGATACATTTATCAGATGGTACACTTAAATTAATCATTCGTAGTTATGTAAACGATTTACTTACAAAATATCAGCCAGATCCAAATCTGCGATCCCATCTTCATAAAATGAGGTATGAAAATGTTCATGAAATTTTTGTTAAATTCTGGTTGTTATTCCTTCATCTTCTTTAATTAACTATAATTTAATTTACAGCTCTCATGTTGTTAATCATCCTGCATTGTATCAAAAACGTTTGTATATTGGATCTGAGCCTCCAACACATGATCCAGAAATAGTAAGTTAAATCCATTCATTTGATATAATTTTATTTTGGTGATATTTCCATTATTTACTTACTAAAGTTACTGCTGCATGCTTATTTTATTTGATTATTTACAATTAGGAAGATGATCAATCATCAATGATGGTGATGAAACGAAAAGTACCTAAAGAAGAAACTCCAACCGAACAGTTTCCATCTGAAGAAATATGTCCGACTAATAGACAATGGGAACAAATCAACAAGACTCATGATTTATATGATAATGAAGTTGAAGTTATTCAAGAAGAAGGAATGACTCAATTTATTTATACATATCGGTGTTCATCTAATAAAGGTAATTGTTACATATAAACAGTTAACATAACATCATTTAAGGCTTAATATGAATGAATTTGTTTGATATTTTAGCCTCATCGTGTGTTGGTATATCGCCATTGTACAATAGCGAATGTACAGAGCGTAATGGATGGGTTTACATGTTGCACAAGAAGCCTGGTGATGAAGCACCTCAATGGGGTTATGTTGCCGCTCCACATCATTGTGCTTGTAAAATACAACCCAAACTGGAAGTAACTGTACCATCAAGTGAACGTTGAAGTCTTTAATCATTGAATCAATTGTTCCAACTCAGTCTTGCTTCGATTCATCATCATTCTCAAATATATTTGATTCAATTCATCTGAATGATGCTGAATGATCATACATCTGAACTATACATCATTATTCTGGAGCTGAGACTCGGAAATTTTGCACAATTGAAACCAAATAAAAAAACAACTCAATTAAAGCCAAAGTTGCACCTGGACATATCCTTTTGCCTCCACTAAACGTCATGAAATTTTGTGATTTTACTACTTTTGTCCCATTTGTTTTGTTGTAATCAGAGCTGAATCGGGCAGCCAAGGAAACTAAAGAAGTTATTGAAGGCATAAATAAAAATTTATTGAAGTATTCAATATTTTCACTGACTTGCTTCGTATTGTGTATCATTTCAATCGCAATGGGATCATTATATTCAAATCGATGTCCAAACATAAGGATTGAGACGTTATTTGCAACACTCAATCCAATGAACTCATTGAAATCAACTTTTGCACCATGAGTTGATTTTATAGATTCAATAAAAAACCAATCTCTTCTTTGATCTTGCCTTCGAGTGTACTTTTTCCAAGACCAACATTGCGAAGTATTGTCAGAGCAACTCGTCTCTGCAGTCTCCAAGGTTCACCAGACATATCAAGAAATGAAGGTTCAAATTCTGGAATGAAAGATGTATTCGGACAAGCCAATTCATTCTTAAAAGCTTCTTCAATGGCTTTCACCTCATTGATCACAACCACATCGAATTGACCACATTTAAAGCTGAAAACTGATCCATAATTTTTAGCCAGTTCAGTCAGATGAATATAAGCAAATGAGTTCAGTTTCACTTGACTGTTTTATTGTCATTTCAACTGATTTTCAAATTATTATTAGATATCTTTTTCTTATTTAATCTGTGCACTTGCATTTGACGAGAAGCGATTGGATTAGCAAAATATTTCAAATGAAGATAATGATGAGTTCATTTATGATGCACTTCCTTTCAATTATCAGTACATCTGATATGTATACCAGGCGTTTTTTTCATTTCACGCCTGTTTGCGGTCATAACTCACGAGCCAAAGGTCATAGAACTTGCTTGTTAGTTTAATATCACAAAACAAATAGCGAAACCATTGATTGTTTAATATGCAGCAATTATTTGTACATGATTCTCCCAGGAATCTGAGTTAATAGAAAGCTGAATTATTTTTGGCTGCAGTCAAATCATGGTCATCATTTGATCGTAGAATTTCTTTGTCACCATTTTGTCTTAATGCTGAAAAAGGCATTTTTCTTAAATTATAATATATTTTTTAAAATGATAAACTTTCATATAAAATCAAAATTACAGATTGAAATGAAAATTATCCAGAATCTGACGAGAAGATGAATCCTTGAAATTACCCCAATCTACTGCTGACATCTATGTGAACTACAGAGGAAAACAATCTTGAATGAATCTAACGCTTTTAATCAAGCAAATCTAGTGATTTACCATTGAATCTTTTGCCATTTTAACATCTATAATCACCAGAATCAAGTGAAAATTTTAGTTAACATTACATTATTTTATTGAACAATGTTCATCAATGAACTTCCCGATGATTGTTTGCTCGCCATTTTTGGTTATATAAATAGCCTGTATGATTTAATAAACTGCTATAAAGGTAATTACCAAACCTGTTTCTTTTGTATATTATAAATCGTCCTCTGCCATTGGAAATGGCGTGTCTCTAGAAATTGACCCTCGTCAAATTGAAAATATGTCTCAATTATATCTATTATATTAACAAGTTTGAACGTACGGTTAGTGGTTCCTGAGACGATTGGGGATTTTTTGTATCCTCATTATATCTAACAAGTATTGCAAGTCTGAGCATAGACAAAAAAGCAAAACCTATCAGAAGCCGATCTAACAGTATCATGGCCGATTTGTGAGAAACCATCAAAATTTGTTTCAATTTTTAGGGGCAATTGTGACCGAACACGGCATCCTAAGCAACAGTTTCCAATGCGTCTTTCAAAAATTAAATCTATTTTCAATTTGACGAAAGTCTATTTTCTAGACACAAACCTGTTTGCGATGGTCGTAATTTTTAAATCACCTAATTGAGGATTTGCTGAAGTGACCAGAAAAAGTCTCGCTTAAGTCAATTAGCTATACCGACTTCTGACTCGAATCTCTGAGTTTATTATAAAAGTTGTATCTGACAAAGTTGTGAATCAAAGAGTAATAGTTGTTTTACTCTTTGGTGTGAATGAAACATTTATCTTGTGATCATTACTCAATCATCTGACTGTTTTGGCGCAGTTTTTGAATATTTGACAGATATTAAGTCATGTTATGTTGGTTCTGAAGCAAAGAGTAAAGGAAGAAGAGACAGCAATTCAATACAAAGTCTGAACCAAAATTTTTTTTGGTGTCAGAAGATGGCGCGAGAAAGAGACTCTTTCTTTTTACTTTCTTTACATATTTTTCACTCTCTTTTTCTCTTTCTTTTCTCTTTCTTTTCATCATCAAAAATTAAATTAAAACAATAAATGTCAACATTAGAAAAGGCTTTTTTGACAACTTTTCAATGTTTTCAATGTCATTTTAATTGATTTTAATGATTTTGATGCTATGATTTCTTATTTAATGATATATTTGTGATAATTGTGACAGAAGAATGTCTTTATAGCTAACAAAATCTAAATTGATCAAGCAAAAGTCTATCAAAAAGTTTTCATAGTCAATCAATTAAGGTTTACGACTAGTTTGGTTACTCTGCTAATAAATGAATATAAACTAGAATAAATTCTGAATTCATTGATTTTACGGGAATTCACCTTCACATAAAGCAAATGGTGAATGAATTGTCGTTAGTATAATGTTGGACATATCTATCGGTTAACGAATTTACCATTAAATTATGAATCTAACAGCTGTAAAGAATAAATTCAGAATTTATTGGCAGGGAAAGTTTATCGTAACCAAAATATTACCGAAACCTTAACACAATGACTATGAAAACGTTTTGATAGACTTTTGCTTGATCAATTTAGACTTTACTAGTTGAAATGGCATTTTTTCTGTTAAATCGTCATAAATTTGTCATTAATAAGAAATCTAAGCATCAAATCATCAAAATCAATTAAAAAAACATTAAAAACATTGAAAAACAATCAAAAAAGCTTTTTCCAAAGTTTATATCAATTGCATTACAATTGTAATTAAATTTTTAATTAAAAAAAGAAATAGAAAAGAAAGAGAAAAAGAGAGTGAAAAATATGTAAAGAAAGTAAAAAGAAAGAGTCTCTTTCTTGCGCCATCTTCTGACACCAAAAAAAAATTTTGGTTCAGACTTACTATTGAATTGCTCTCTCTTCTTCCTTTACTCTTTGTTCTGAAGGCAATTATTAATAAATAATTAGAAAAATAATTTATTGATTCAATTTTTATTGCAGTGTGCAACAAATGGAGCTATTTAATTGCTGAGAGAACTAAAAAAGTTAAATATTTGATGGGTAAGATTCAAGTTTCATTTAATGCTTATTCTCATTGTGATCAATATCTTAATCAAAGAAATTTATATTTTCAGAGGAACCAGATTATTCATCTGGCTCTGTTTATTATCAAGGATATGGTCGAATTGATGCAACCTGTCCAAGTGAATTATTCACAAATTTAATGGTTGGTTGATATTAATAATATAAGGATGAGAATCAAATTTGCCTCTTTTCCGATTATTTTGAAACTACTACATGAAAAGATAGATGAAAGCATTTCAATGATTCAATCAATTCGGGTTCATTGATCAAAAGATATCGAAAATCAAGAAAAAAATACTTAAAAGTCAGAAAAATTTTCCCAATCGTTAAAAAATTTAATGTATGATGCAAAATCGAATAAGTGGTTCGGTCTCGAAATGGCTTTAAAGTTTTTTCGATTGTTTTTCAATATCTCCTGATGTCTATAAGTCTGATCTAAAAATCTTTTTGGACAATATTGTAGACCCGAGTGTCCTCTATCAACACACAAATTTTCATAAAAATCGGCGAGGAGACAAATGCTCTAAAAAATCCGCTCTCATCATTTTCCTTTTGGATTTTTCATTCAATATTAATTTTCTTATGCATCTTTTCCTCTTAGATTGTTGAATTGAACATTAGATGGGAAACGTACTTAGGATCTGAAGAATTTGTTGCATTTGTACGAAATCAAGCATCTTTGAAAGGATTAATCTATTCCATTGATGAACCAATAGAAAAATATTGTGATCAACTCGAAATGCTATCCTTTAATTATATCTGGCCAGACTTTCGACTAAATGGTTCCAGTATAAAACAATTGCACACTTGGAATTATCAGGATTTCAAGAAATATACTTATTATTTCCCAAATCTTGAAAGACTAAATATTATAGTAACTGGTAAGCATGAAAATATTTCGCCAAAAATTTTTGCTTATGGAGATCTCTTGTTTATCCACAGACAGTTACTATGACGGTCCAGCATTGAAAAAGCTCAAAATACTTGAAATGTGCTTCTACTCTAATCGTCCAGACAATTGTTATGGGTTCCAGTTCATGGATTCATGTCCAAATTTACAAAGTGCACATATGACCGTCAATACTAATGGCTTGTTTGTTGATGAAAAATTAAAACACAAATGTTTACAAGATTTAGTTATACGTTTTGTAAGTATTCATTAATCTTCGATAATATTATTTACGTTTTGGTGATCTGTCAAAATTTCTCCGCACTCAATGGGTCTATATTTTTTTGTGAATCGCAAACTAAAGGTCTTTGTCTGAATGCCGCCCAAAGATCTACAAATTTTTAGAACTCAACTCCGAAATTCAGGAAAAGCTGATGAAATAGAAAAGAAAAAGGGAAGAAACCTAAAAGACAGAAAAATTGAATTTTTCATTATTTTGTACCTTTCATTAAATAATGACTGTAGCCTGACCATTTTTTTGTGCTTTCATAAGCTTCTTAAGACTATCTAATGAATAAGATTTAGTATTTTCAACAATACCTTTGCTGGTTTTGACAATTTACCGAGTTGACACTATTATTCATTCATAGCAATGTAATTACAGTTGTTCACCACTCTTTCAACCCGAATCTCGCCTTTCATTTGCAATTGTTACAAGTTTTTTAAACATGTAAACAAACTGCTCAAAAGTGTCTCTGAGTTATCTAGTTAAGTATTCAATTTGAAAACATTTTCGGAATATCCAAAGGAGGGTCTCTCATTTTTTTCACTTTTTTATCCTTTTGAGTTAAGATTTCAACTCTTTTTTGGATATAGATTTAGTAATGAGGATTACAAAAATCTTGACCATTTTTTTCTGAGATCATCGGTTTTCGAGATTTTAATATGCTTATCTTAATAGATAATTGAAATTTTTCCGATCATAATTGTGGACAATTATGAGCTCTTTATTATAACAAAGCAAGAGAGTGATCTTTTAAGAGCTGGCCTAAACTCACGGTTTTGTTTGAATTTTCTTCGAACTTGAATATCTCAGCCTACCTAGTGAAAAGAAAACTTTTTATAGCATTGATCAATTGTCCTAAATGTGTTCTACAAAAATCTCAAATATGATAATAAAATATGCTACAATATGGCCTACATCAGACTCGAAAGTTGCGCACTTTGACCTTAAAAATCTCGAAAACCGATGATCTCAGAAAAAAATGGTCAAGATTTTTGTAATCCTCATTACTAAATCTATATCCAAAAAAGAGTTGAAATCTTAACTCAAAAGAAACAAAAAAGTGAAAAAAATGAGAGACCCTCCTTTACTCAATCCATTTTAGATTAAAATGAACAAGACTAGGTTACGTCAAGGCCATCTTTTCAAAATTTAACCACATAAACTAATTGATTTTACATGTATATTGACAGTTAGATTTTGACTCAACCAACTGGAATAATTTGCGAAGATTGTTGAGGAAATATCCGAATCTCAAACATCTTTCGTTGAGGACGAACCGAGACATGAAAGATGAACATATCGAGGAATTGTTTCACATTTTACCCAAACTGGTTCTACTTGATGTTTCTGGATGTGATGGAGTCACTCAAAGGGCTGCTGATTATGTAAAAGATCATTGTGAACGGAATGGAAGATCAACTAAATTTTACTTCAATGAGAATCAAAATGCAATCGAATCAGATTGGCCTCACTTATCGTCTAAAAAAGAAAAAATTAGTCGTGGCTATGATTTCATGAAACATTGCTTCCTTAAAAAATATCAGGAACTTCCATGTTTCTTGATTCCTGATGATTATTGAAAACCGCATATTATTATTTTTTTAGCGATGTGATTTATTGTCTAATCTAAAGAGATCTCTCTGTGACCAAAACTTCAGATCTTATTTTTAAATCCATTTTGCATGGGAAATGGTGCAATTTTTTACAATCAGAACAAGAATAAATGTATAGAATCTTCTTTGACAAATTAAGTTTCACATTAAAAATTATGAGTCACATAATATGTATCACTGATGACGAGTCAAGCCATTTGTGAGCATGAAATTATGAAAAGGTTCTGTTTAATCATAGTCTGAGGATGTTGTAATTATCAGTTTGTTTTGACCGCGATTACATCTGACAAACATTCGAAGTCACTTATCGGTTCTTATGCATGATTTCCCACTTAAAATACTGTAAAATATAATAATTAATAAAAGAATGGTGATTTTAAGCGCTAATGGTTATAGTGTATAGATTGATAACAAATTAGTAATGATTGCGATTTCATTGAAATCACTTCAATATTTGGTTCTGAGTAAAGAGATTGTTTGGTCAACATTTGTTAGTTTTCCTTTAAAGTGTGAAAATTGAGTTTTACTGGTTTTTTCACCATTCGAAGGAAGATATAGTTTACTTCGGCAGATATTTCTTTCCCTTCTGGAGCTGAGACTCGGAAATTTCAAATCGATGTCCAAACATAAGGATTGAGACGTTATTTGCAACACTCGATCCAATGAACTCATTAAAATCAACTTTTGTACCATGAATCGATTTTAGAGATTCGATAAAAAAATCAATCTCTTCTTTGATCTTGTCTTCGAGTGTACTTTTCCCAAGACCAACATTGCGAAGTATTGTCAGAGCAACTCGTCTCTGCTGTCTCCAAGGTTCACCAGACATATCAAGAAATGAAGGTTCAAATCGAGAAGCATATTAAGTTCAGTTGTACTTGACTGTTTTATCGTCATTGCAACTGATTTCCAAATTATTATTAGCAGGGCTTTTCATTTTCTATGCAAGTCTATCTTTCGGTTATCAGCATAAAGATTATGCACTGCAATGAAATTTTTGGTTTACATAAAATGAATTAATCTTGCATAAAAGATCTTAAAGAATCATAAAAAAGTTTAAATCAAAACAAAACAAACATTCCTTTTCCTTTTCATTTTCATCTAATGATGAGCAAAGTCTTTAAATGACCGATTTTGACCAATAAAAATGAGATTTTCAATTTTTACTGAACAATTTTTGTTGAAGCAATCTTAGTGAATGATGAGAAATTCAATTCAATGCATAATTTGATGATGGAAAAACTAAATTTTTTGCAATTTCTGGGCTTCTAATTTTGAATTGATTCCTTTATAAGGCTTTGATTTGATTGTTTAATTCTCATTTACATTTTACCTATTTTGTTATTTGTTTCATTGCAATTTTCATTAAAATATTAAAATGGATGAAACTGATGATCAACTAATTGCAAGATTGAAAACTTACATTGCAAAGTTTGGTGAAGCTTTTTGTTTGATTGGCCAAAGTGTCAAATGTGTTTTTTGTAATAAGTTATTGAACATTAGTCGACCTTTCCAATTGTCTCAACATATCAAAACTGCGACTCATCAACGTGCTCTTTATGCTACTAATGCATTGAATTCAGATGAAATTGACCCTTCATCTGAACAGTTTCAATTCAATAAGGATTTATTCAATGCCCTGATTTCTGCTGATATTGCTCCATATAAAATTAACAATGAAATTTTTCGTAATTTCATGACTAAATGGACTGGTAAAACCTTACCATCTGAATCATCATTACGACGGCAACTCAATACTGAGTTTAATATGAACCTTGCCAAAGTTGTTGAACATTTTAGAGGAAGCAAAATTTGGGTTTCAATCGATGAAACGCAGGATCTAATAATTTATAATAAGGAAAAGACATCTAATAATTTATTAGATGTCTTTTCTTATTTAATCTGTGCACTTGCCTTTGACGAGAAGCGATTGGATTAGCAAAATATTTCAAATCAAGATGATGATGAGTTTATTTATGATGCACTTCCTTTCAATTATCAGTACATCTGATATGTATACCAGGCATTTTTTCATTTTACGCCTGTTTGCGGTCATAACTTCCGAGCCAAAGGTCATAGATACTTGCTAATTGGTATGATATCATAAAACAAATACCAAAAACATTGATTGTTCAATAGGATTGTGCAATAAAATGGTCTTTTTACTTGTTTTTCATGTCGTCAATGTTAAATTTAGTGAAATTCCCCGGTCAATTCTTAGTTAAAATTAGTGAAAAAACAATAATTGGATTAGTAGCTTAAGTTAAAGTTTTACAATTGTTTGCTCTAGTGGTCAAATGAGTCCAAACTCAGTTGAATCATCAACAGAAACCGAACTTCATCCTTCTTCTATGTCAAAGGCAAATCCAAAAAGACAAGCTGCTATAATGATGGATTTCATTTTGCATAGATTTCTTAAACCAGTGTTTAAAAGTTAGCGAATAAAAGTAAACTGGTTCAATGTTGAATTAGAAGTGAATTTCAAGGGGAAAAGAGTCAATGTTTAATACTCAAAAAGAAGAAGTGATTTTATCCCTCCTCAGTTTCACTCGATGATACCGAACCTGAAAAAATTCAATTGCGATAATTGAATAGCAACAGACGAGCTGAAAATAATTACTAATATTATTAATATAACTAATTTGAAGCAATGTCTTTGCCAGGTTGATTATATTATCACAAACAATCACCTATTTTTCAGGGAACTAACGAGGTGATAACTTTTTAACAAATGAATGACTAGGATTTAACTAGAAATGAATAAAAAGAAGAATCAAAGTTATAAAAATGCTGATAAATATTTCCATTTATGGGCCTTTCTTGAAAAAGATCTGTCTATGAAAAGAACTGAAAAAGAACCAAAAAGAAACTGAAACGAGGTGTTAACTTTTCAACAGATTAATGGCTGATTGTGAATTAACTGGAAATGAAGAAGAGAAGAATCAAAAACCACAAATACAATAAGCTGGCAATAAGTTGAAAAAAATAAGTTAGCAATACTTGGTTTGTGTCAAGTGTAAGGCTATTTTGTTGAATTAATTGAACTTGAAATGATTTCAATTTTTATTTTATGTATTACTTTACGGTAATACTTTTACGGTATCACCCACATTACAGGTCATTGTGAAACTTTATCAATAGAATCCTTGAGGGCTGAATATGTCAGAAAAAAATTGTCTGAATCTTTTGTTTTTTCAAATCAACTCAAATTGAAGCATCAATTTATTTGCGTCCTTTGTTTCAATCTGGTGATTTTCAACAAGAGAAAGTTCCCAAATAATGCTGTCGTATGCAGTCTTATTGCGCACAGTAACTAGTTATTAGATGAAATTCAATTTCTCGGATCGAGCTCATAACCAGTGAATCTTTATCATTGCAACTCGATGCATCGGCTCTTGTAGCTTTATTGTATTTAAACATGCACAGGCTGCAGCATTCACGCGATCATGATTTAGCATGTATTATACAGCCGAACGCACTGATAGTCAAAATTCATTGAATGTCTACGATATTGAACGCAGTAAGTCATTCTTTCTTACTTTAATTACATTAAGTTTCTTGTTTACTTGGCACTTTACCGATAAGTTAAACAATTGATCAATTTATGAATGTTTTTCAAAAAATTAATTATTCCCTATAATTCACAGTGGTACCATATCACATGACCTACTATATAATCGATACTGATTACGATAACTATCTGGTTGCTTATGCCTGTTTAGAAACTCCTATTAGCAACAGCCCCGGTAAGTATCTCTCAAGCTTATTAACTAGATGTTGCTTCATGTAAATTGATTTTTATTGATAATAATTCGAAATTTCTTATCATCACAGTAACCAGCCTCATTTTATCCAGGACTAACAGTATGAGTACTGGAAAATATGACGAACTGTCCAATTTGTTGGTTGATATATTAAAAAAATATAAACCTGATTTTGACCCAGAAGACTAATTACTGTGGACTTAAGCAAACTTTTTTATGGAACACAAGGAATGGTTGCAACTACATCATGACGTTATGGTCAATTCTCTTGAAAGTAACGATTCAAATTTTGTATTGGTCATTCTTCTGCCAATAAAATTTGTAAGATGACCTTTATGTTAGGCAAAAATAAAAGATGAACTAAAATGCAGTAAATAATAGCATTAAGCCTTTAAGGTAACTTTAAGACATTTTTGAAGCATAATGTAAAGGTTCAAGATTGAAAATTTACCTCGTGTGATGACCTAATGTCATGACGCTCTTATTCATTACATGAAGATTGAGAATGCATTTGATTAACAGAACTATTAAGTATTAACTTGAACCAGAAAAATTTGTAAAAATCGAAATAATGAACAGAGAAACAGAGAAAAGGTAGTGCAATCGAATTTGAAGTAAAAAGAGTCAATGTTATACAAAAATAAGAAGTGATTTCATCACAATCAAATTCCACTGAATGATACTGAAAAAAGTTACTAGTTTTAAGGATAAATAAATTTGTCTCCAAACTGTTCTGCCTTTAAGATCTCAAGAACGGCTGAGACAATCTAACCATATTTATATAAGGCCATTTCGAAGATCATTGTTATCTTTCATTATGTCAAGTGATTATCCGAAAATTTCTGAGAAAAATAAAGATAACTGAATGGTTTCAACAAACTGATAAAGGTGAATGCTTTATTAGGCGTTTGATTAAATAATATCTGTAATGGTTACTTCACAATTCAATGTTTAATTTGGATGATATAAAATTACTGAGAATTAAATACAATCAATATTGTTACGGTCAAACAATAGTATCAATGAATCTCTTGAAGAGGATGATATTTTGGGTAAAGGTGACAAAGTTGAATAGTTAATAGAGGAAAGCCATTCTATCTAACCAGCCATTTACAGAGCATTTTAATGTTGTCTACTTGTTGGTTTCATAACTCAATATATGGTTATATCAATTGTTTTCAATTAGCAAAATTATCATCATAAACAATTCTTGGAATACAAATTGTAATAAATGATTATTCGGAATTTTGTGGAGGAGAATATCTCAGATTATTGATGATTTTCACTATGTAAAGTATTTCATTTCGATCATTATCATTATTATTACAATTTTACTACTCTGAAGTAACAATAAATCGACTCAACATGAATTCAAAAATGTTATTTGCTTTTGTTTTAGCTGTTAACATCTGTGTCATCACTGTAACTGCTGAAGGTAAAGTTGTCGCCCAAGTTTTATTGTTTTCTGAGTCTCAAGAATTAATTGAATAATTAAAAATTACCAATACTCAGAGTTAATGAAACAGCCAAATACTCATCTCAACTCAACATTCGATTTATGGTGTTTCCCTTTCCCCAGATTATTTCCTTTTTCAGCAAGAACCCCGAAAATGTAAATGATTATTATCTTTAGTATTATTTCTTTCTTATCTTTATAAATTTTCAGTTAAATCTTGTCATTCATTTGTTTGAAAGTTACCACCTCGTTAGTTCTCTGGAAAAAAGGTGATTGCTTTCGATATGGTAACCAACTTGGCAAAGTTACTAAAAATTAGTTGTAAAAAAAACATGAAAATTTCCAATAAAAATTAGCTAAGTTAATCTGCTGATCCCTGAATATCATAGCGAATCATTTTCACGTTGGTCTGTTGCTTAATACCTCATTTCCATTGATTTTTTCCCAGCTTCCAGTATGATTAGGGAAACTTGCTTTTGATTTGGATTTGATTGATTGTGAAAAGAAATTATCGATAAATCATAATCAACAGCAGCCACTATTTTTATTCAAAATACAATCAATTCATTAGAAACTTATCATGACAATAAATTTCATTCGATAATAATGGGCTTTCTGTTTATAGTACATTTTCATAACATACAGTAAGATCAGTGTGAAGATTCAGACTGTATGATTCGATAAGCTATGAAATTCAATATAAAAAATGGCACAGATTCACTAATTCAATCAATTTGTTCATCAAACAGTTTCAAACGCCAGACCTGAATAATGTTTCCATTTTTAACCATTTTCCCAATACTTTTCACTCTTTCAGCTTCAACTCCTTTGGCTGAATTGTTGAGTTCTAAGTCGAATGCTGATTACAGTATCCAAGCTGTCCTGGTTGCTGGGTCAAATGAATACTTCAATTATCGTCATCAAGCCGATGTTTGCCATGCTTATCAAGTCTTGAGGAATCATGGAGTTCCTGCTGAAAACATTATTGTCATGATGTACGATGATATTGCCAATAACTCTGAGAATCCTTACCCTGGTAAAATATTCAATGCTCCTAATGGCTCTGATGTCTATGCTGGTGTATCAAAAGATTATACTGGTGAAGAAGTAACTCCTGAAAACTTCCTTGGTGTACTCAAAGGGGACAAAGCGCTTGCTGCCAAGGGCAAGAAAGTACTCACTTCTGGACCCAATGACCATGTTTTCATTTATTTCTCGGATCACGGAGGCACTGGCCTTGTTGCTTTCCCAAATGATACACTTTCATCAGATGATTTGAACAAAGCTTTAGTTTACATGCATGACCATGAAATGTACGGTAAACTTACATTTTACTTGGAAGCTTGTGAGTCTGGTTCAATGTTTGAAAACATTTTACCTGATAATATAAACATTTATGCTACTACTGCTTCCTCTTCTGAAGAATCAAGCTATGCATGTTATTGTGATGCGCCTAAATTTGGTACCTGTCTTGGCGATGAATATTCAGTTGCTTGGCTTGAAGACTCTGACTCTCATGACCTAACCAAAGAAACCTTGGCACAACAATTTCAAGATGTAGTGAAACAAACTACACAATCAACTCCACAACAATTTGGTCAAAAGTCTCTGGCTAGTCTAGAAGTTGGTCAATTCCAGGGTGTAAAGGCTTCGAGAAAGATCTACGCTGTAAGACACTCAAGTGATTCCGTAAACGCCAGAGATGTACCTTTAGTGATGCTTGACCGTAAAATAATATCTACAAATGATGCCGCTGAAGCTGCTGTTCTTGAAAAAAAATTACAAACTTTGATTGCTGGTCGAAGATTCCTTGAAGTAAGCATTAAGAAGATCATCTCTCAACTTTGTTCCAATGGTTATTGCTCAGATGCCCAACAAGTTCTGTCCACTCGACGACCATTATTTAATCATGCAACATACTCAAAAGTAACCAAAAAGTTCCAGTCAAGTTGCCTTAACTTGGGTATTCACGCTCATGGAATGAAATTCATGTATGCTTTTGCCAATATTGTTGAATCCAACAAATTTACTGAATCAACATTGAACCGTTTCCTGAAGGATTTGGAAAGAGCTTGTAATGATCACATTGTTTATCATGGATTCAAAGCTATTATCTAAGTCTATCTGAGATAAATGAATTAATAATGAGAGGCAATGGAGTGAACATTTAACAAAATCTATTTTTTGCTATCATGTTTCGGTGAGAGTAAAAATATCAAAATGTTTAAATGTTAACGTTCATTTTTATAACTAACGTAAGTCTTATTAAAAACATTTCAATTACTATTGACAATCAAGATTAATATTCACAAATTGAGTATCTAAAATCTTTCATACAAAAGTTATTGACAATTAAAACAATCGGGTAAGAAGCTTTGATAGCTATACCACACATGTTGCTACGTCTGCACAATCTGAAGTATTAATAACAATATGCCCGAACTGTTCTTGACAATCCAAGATGAAGTATCGTTTTGAAACCAGCTACGACATGAAATTTTTTAGTTTCTTCGGTCATTGGAAAAGTTCTTTTATAAACTTAAAATATTTTTTCAATTTGTCCTTTGTTCAGTAAATCTACAGAAAGATGACGATCTCAGGTTGACGTGGTTTTACATTGGTTTGAAATGCAACCGATATTTCCCATTCAGTAAAAAATTGATGAACTGATCGACCCTTCCGTTTTCCCAAAATATTAACGCCAGTAAGAACCATGGCCTATTATCACATTATCTTTGAGTGTTTGTTGCGACTGACCACCGGTTCGATCACCAACCGGTTGCTGGTTGTTGGAACCAACTGGTTCACGGACCGTTGTTTCTGATAAAGATGAATTGTTCATAAAGTTCATTTGTTACTGAAAAAACGGAAGGAATAGGAGAAAACTGTTGCAATTATAACAGGAACACCAGAGTCAACCAATGGTTATCTGGTAAATGCCTATTTAATGCTTACAGCTTGATTTGAACGAACCACAGGTTGCATCCAATAGTATTGCATATAAAAATTAGCTAATTCAAATTCAAACTACCCATAATTTGACCTTATCATAGTCTAAGGAAGGAATAGAAGGAATAAAATTAACTTATTGATAACTGTACATAAAGTGGGTGAATTCATTGTTGGCTAGACGTAATGTCAAGGTTTACTTACCGTATATTTAATATTTTTTCACTCTTTCAGTTTCTGTATATGTGAAAGTCACAAGTTTTGTCCAGAAACTATTAACTCAGAATTAAAGATGTCAAGAAGAGAAATCAAAGCAATTGTAAACTATTCAAAAATTTATTATCAAATTAAAGAATCAAGTCGACTCTACAATTTACATGAATGTCTGGCTCTAATGTGTCTTAGCGTACAAGAATTTTGTTTGAACTTCTTTGCTCAAAATATCCCAAATCTAATCAGATGACCAACAATTAATCATAAATTTCCCTGAAAACTTGGTTATAGCTCGACTCAAGTGAACCAGTTGAGTTTATTGTGTTTCTCTCTCTCAGAGATAAATCACTTTTCCCAGGTGTTAAGTAAGAAATGGAAATATGGATCAGCATTTTTGACACTTTTATTCTTCTCTCTGTTCATTTCTAGTTAATACACAATCATTTCTTTGTTGAAAAGTTACGTCAGTTCCGCGAAAAACAGGTGATTGTTTTCGATATGACAATCAATCTGGAGTGAAATCGGCTCGTGATTGACGGCTAAATGGGCTTCATTTGTGTATATAACATTGACTCTTTTCCATTAGGAACTCACATCTATTCAAACACTGAACCAGTTAATCTTGGCCTTTTACAATCGTTCAAGTAAGTCCCTGCAAAATGAAATTCCTCATGATAGCAGTTTGTCTTTTCGGAGCTGCTTGGAGCGCCGTGCCGTTCGAGCCAATTGAAGGAGCATGGAGCTCAAATTCTGTTGACGACCCACTTGTTGCTGAGTTGGCTGCTAAAGGTCTTGATTATGAAAACCGTTACGGCAACAGTTTTTATTACAAGAAACTGATTACCATTAAAGAAGCTAGAATTCAAGCTGCCAAGCCATATGGAGTAAATCATGAAGTTAAACTCTTGATTGGCCAGACTGACTGTGCTAAATGGAATGTCAATGCTACTTCATGTGAAGTGTCTCCTAATGTAAGTTTTAACTTCAGAGATAAACTCTTTGAAAATAATAGATTAATCTGATTCCTTGTGTCTTTCATTTTATACAGGCAATCCCTGAATTATGTACCTATGTTACCTGGGTATCACCAGATTTACATTGGAGAGAACTCACCCAAGCCTCTTGTGAATCTGCTGAATAATCTGACAGACAAACGAACTCTTCAACCGTTGCTTGTTTAAAAAATAAATTTCCCAGAAGTTCAGGTCAATGAAGCTATGGATGCTCTTGAAAACACAGCTAATCGACACTGAGTTTCTTTCTAACTATCTATTGTTTTGCCCATTCCTTTTATTTGACAAGATTAAAAGTAAAATTAATATCTAATTTTATTATTGCAATACTTTCAAGTTGAATTCATTTTGAAGAATCGGCAAATACCTAAATATTTGAAAAGAGCGTTAGTTCTTTGATGCAATAAGCAAAGGTGGAATGAAAATCCAATGCGGGTCCAATTAGAGGCAAAAGAACTCCGGTTAAGAAAAGAATTCTGATTAATTTGTCCAGAATAAGTCCAAAAAGGAAACTTGCGTTGCTTGTTACATTAAAAGTTAATCTATGCAAATACAATATATAAATTAAATGTATCAAAACTTTGCGTCAAGATTGTGGGCAAACTGAGTGGGTTCTATGAAAAATTGCATGAAAGACCTTATTCAACTACAACCTACTATATCGAGTTTAAAATGAAAACCATTTTTTTCTTTGATCAGCGATTTTTGATTTATTTGAGGCAATTTATGACCGAGCCATGGTGACAATTTTTTCAAGCTTTGTTAATCGGTAGATCTCAATAAGATCTAGCGAATGGTATATTGAAATCTACTTGTTCTAAATCTACTAGTTTCCTCTTGAAACTCAAATTCCTGAGAAAATCGTGTTCAGAGTGGTGCGGAGAAACAATTCTTATCCAAAATCATTGTGGAGGGAAGCAAATCGTTTTTTCAGTTTAATAAATTTATGGGTTTTTGAATGATTTTTA
The DNA here is from genome assembly GCF_039701765.1 of Tetranychus urticae. Lineage (NCBI taxonomy): Eukaryota > Metazoa > Arthropoda > Arachnida > Trombidiformes > Tetranychidae > Tetranychus > Tetranychus urticae. Next base: position 11,709,969 of record NC_142958.1, on the reverse strand, counting down.
TGTGATAAAACTTCGACTATCGAGTTAAAAGTTGCGACCTGATGACCTTTTAGAGACATAAGAACTCAATCATTAAATCGGATAGGAATGAACATCTTATAACTTAGTAGAGCTGACGAAACACCAATAAGCATACAGATGATTCGCAGTTTATCGTTGATGAATTTTTGTGTTTAACTGTAAAGTAGTAACTTCTAGAAAATGAAAAATCTGTTTCCAGCTGTCTCAAATCAATCATTCGTATTATTGAGCGAATCTTCAAGTGCATGAATTTTGATCCAAATCATTTGTCATGACTTCTGAAAATGAAAATAAACGCAAGAAATTATACAATTGAATTTGTCAATCAAATCATTATTGATTCACTTCCAGTAATTGTTCCTAAACAGTTGAGCCATTTGAAGGTTGTACGACATAACAATGATACGTTCATCAGATAAGTTAAACAAGATCAATTAACCAACTCTAGTTAATTCCAAGATTTCTCTCAAAAAATTGAACGCAACTAACAAACAGACTGAACTTAAAGGCACCATATCAATAAAGTTGTTATTTAACCAAAAAATATAACCATGAAAAACTGACCTTTGTTAATTTTAAAATAATTTTCTAGGAGACATCAAAAGTTCCGGAAGGTTTCACGTTCAGTCACAATCGTGCTCTAAAGTTAAGACGTTTTTTCAATGAACTCGCAAAGGAAACTCAATAGAAGCTGAAATTTTTTAGGATGATTAGACTTATTTCTTGATTCCTTCTATTGAATGACGAGAGAAATTTGCTTTATAAAACTTGGATCACACATGACTGTTAGGTTACTTAACTTAACCGATATTGGATGAGATTTGTGTCAATCAAATGTTTTTAATTAATGTCCATGTGTTTGCTATGTAAAAAAACAATGTAAAGAAATTCCCTTTATTCACTAATAAAATTTCAGTTGCAAAGGCCAATCTAGCTTGCCATATCTCTTTTTGGATCAGAAACATGTCTACAGTGCGCATTTAACAGTTAAGCTCGATCTTGTGATCTTAAAACTTTCTCGATGATTGAATGATCTCATTTAACTACTTCGCTAATTTTTGATGCTATCCAATATAATCCAAACAAGAGAGAAATAAACGATTAAACAAACAAATCTGCATCTCCAAAAGAAAATCGTTTTTGCAATTTTCAAATTTATCCTGAAAAATTTCATTCTTTTGTTGAATTTGCAGATGATGATGTTGATAATGATGAGATTGACAGTTGAATGGGTAAAATATGCATCTAAATTTGATTCGTCACATTTCTTTTTGTTAGCATTTGAGTGATTTGAAAAAGTCAATACAAAGTCTCCTTCAATTTGTAATGAAATGTTTATCAAAATTGTCAATCTTAATTGAAATTAAAGAATAAAGGGAATTCCCTTGCATTGTTACTTTACATAGCAAACACATGGACACTAATTAAGAATCATCTGTTTCCGACCGATCTTGACTATAAAAGAATCAACTATCACCAAATCTTAATCACTCTGGCAAAAGTAAAGGTATTATCAACAGTTCGATCTCAAGTACCAATAAAAATCCTAATCACTCAACTGTTACAATGAGTTTAACTTTGTTTGCTTCCATTTTGGCCCTTTTGATCAATCAGTCCTTCGCATGTGGTAAGTCACTGAAACAATTAAGCTAATGATAATATTGAAAATTAACTCATGATTTTGTACAGACTGTGGTCAGGCAATTGATTACATAGTGATGGACAGATCAAAAGGCTTGTTGACTCGGTTCCCTTGGTATGTGGTTATTGAGTAAGTATGACAATTTATATTTTACTCATTTTACTTTATTCACTTAATTTTATCGTGATTCTTTTCATTCGTTCTCAGAAATAAAAGTCAAAAACCTTGTGGTGCTTCATTGATTGATGATCAACATGTCGCTGTTGCTGCTCATTGCCTATCTGGTTCAAATGAAGCTTCACTCAGAGCTCGCTTGAACGATAACTCGACAAAATCAATCTCATCCGTTTGGATTGATGAGCGATATAACAACAAGACTGGTGCCTATGATTTTGCTGTATTGACTTTGGCTTCTCCAGTTGGCTCTCAATTTAAACCAATTTGCTTACGAGATTCAACTCGAGTGCCAACGCCTCCAATTCACCTTGTTAGTCCCAAAGCTGATAAAAATGTTGAAGGTTTCCCTTATAACTATCTTTATAACCATCCAGGTAAGTTGATTGAAAATAAAATTTCTGTTGCTTCATTTTTAATAATTGTTGATAAATGCATTTTCAATTCAGGTTCCAAGTGCCCTTCTCCTGCTACCCAGACTCATTTATGCATCATGAATCCTACTAAACTAGATAATACATGTTCTGAGGGACCATACATGGGTTATGAATCAAATGCAAGATTTTACCTTACTGGAGTTACTTCTCGTTGTTTTTCTACTGGAATGCCAGATCTATTCACTGATGTTAGTTTATACAAAAAACAGATTCGAAAATTGGCTCCAAAAGGTTGCTGGAAAGACACATGGGACTGGAGTCGATAATTTCAGCTTCATAAAATCAATTCTTTCGAAATTATGAGTAACATTAAGTTACTAAGTCTGAAAAAAATTGTTTCTTTTTGAATAAATGACTGCATATACGATATTTATTGAATGCAGATTGAGATTGAAACCAATCAGCTAAACAAGAAAGTCTGTGATAAAAATTTTCTTTAATGATTTCAGAGAAAAGAAAGAAAAATCTAATCACACCTGAAATTCTCTATGCTTACAACTCATCCATTAAAATGGTTCGGAGGGGATAAGAACAGGGCAATAATCACTTTATAGTTTTCGCTTCGCTCAGACAATTAATTGGGTTTGTGGGTTGTAGAGATGAACGGGTCTCACCAAAAAACCAAAATGACCAAAATATACCAAAACAAGGTAAATCTTTCGATTTAAGATTTGGGACTTTAAGGGCTTTGTAGGGACACAAAAACTGAGTCCATTAGTGCTATCAAAAAATTTCTGTGATGGACAGTTTTCGAGAAAATTGAAGTTGAAGTTGCAACCACGATAGCCTGTTGAACACTTATTTAACCAGATTTTTTCATCAAAATCATGTTATTTCACGAGTTTTATCGATAAAAAATGGTTTCAGACCTATTCTAAAACACTATTCTAATAACATGATTTTGATCAAAACATTGAAATTTGATTTTTTTAAACAGGAAACGGTTGAAGAGTTCATTTGTCTGTCTGATTATGAATCAGAAGCACAAGAGACTCGGATGATTTCTGCCTTGACAGATCCTGGTTGAGCCCAGAAAACATAGGTGCATAATTCAGGGATTACCTGTATAAAATGATTAGATAATTAATAAATTAATAATAATTAGATAAATTTACAATTTTCAAAGGGTTAATCTTTGTAGACATAAATCAAAAGGGAAAACTTACATCAGCAGAGACTTGACACGAAGCAGCATCGGCATCAGATTTAACACAATCAGTCTTTCCAATCATGAATTTAACTTCATAATTGACAATGACAATTTGACTTTTAGCTTCTTTAATGGTGATCAGTTTCTTGTAATACAAACTGTCGGCATTCGTGTTGTGATGTTCAACAGCTTTAGCAGCCAAGCGAGTAACAGTTGGATCGTCAACAGAAATTGAACTCCAGCCTCCTTCCATGGCAAAGACAGCTCCGAAAAGACAAACTGCAATTATGATGAATTTCATTTTGTAGGGAATTATTTGAAAAAGTGTAAATGGCTAAAGTTAACTGGTTCAGTGTTTGAATAGATGTGAATTTAAAGGGGAAACGAGTCAATGTTATTATACAGGGTGTAAATGTCAAATACGCGGTTTTGAATCGCTTATAACTTTTTTGTCCTTTGTCCGATTTCGAAATTTTTTTCGATTAAATGTAGTCAAATAGTAAAAATTTTGTTCATGATAGTTCGTAAATTTATATGATTACCTTTAGGCTGAGAAATTTCGCCCCAAAGTCGAAAAAGTTGATTTTTGCCGAAAACCACTAGAAAAATAGTCAAATTTTCACAATTTCATGAAAATTTTTGACCTAAAAGATTAAACAGAAAATTATCTATCGAATACTCTCCACTTTGTAGTTGTACGATTATGACTTGGAAAAATATCGAATCTTGAAGGTAGGCAAAACGCGCATTAAACATTCGCATTTTATTTTGGATTGGTCTAAATTTCTAATCATCGTATTTACGCCTGAAAAACCTAATCATTCGCTATTTTCAGGATAAGACTTGACTGATTTTTTAGTTTTTCTATCTTGAATCAGAGCATAAAAAGTTTTTAAATTAGACTATTTTCGGAGCGAAAATCAACTTTTTCGACTTTGGGGCGAAATTTCTCGGCCCAAAGGTAATCATATAAATTCACGAACTATCATGAACAAAATTTTTACTATTTGACTACATTTAATCGAAAAAAATTTCGAAATCGGACAAAGGACAAAAAAGTTATAAGCGATTCAAAACCGCGTATTTGACATTTACACCCTGTATAAACAGAAAGGAGGAGTGACTTTATCACAATCCAATTTCAATAATACTGGAAGCTGGAAGAATGCAATAGAAATGCGATGATAGCAGAACAAAATGAAAATCGCCAACATTAACATATTAATATATCATGTTCAAAGGTCAGTAGATCAATTGTGCTGATTGTTTCTAAAAATTTTCATTTCTTTTTTCTTTTTCCAACTAATTTGAAGCACCTTAGGTGCTTACAATACTAAAATCTTTAATCCAATTCTACTTTTGTAACCAATTATCCTTATACGATCTAACTAGGAATCAATGAAAAGGTTGATTCGCCAAAATTAGAAAGATTAGTTGAAAGTGTAAATTATTTTTAAAATTCTAGTATTGCATAACATGTAAATCAATTTATTTATCTCAATATCAATTACTACTGCATAAATACATCAATCTTGAATAAGATCTTCAAGAACCACTCCAAGTTGTTCATAAATGCTGTAGTTGGAAGACCAGAAGATCATTTAGCCAAGTAGAACAGTTGACCGTGAACATATGATTTGGGAATGTCTTGTTCGTTGTTTACGGGCTCCAATGAAGGGGAAATCGGAGCGGGTGCGCGACCTAATTGTTTTTTTCCTCGTTGGTATTTGAAGAAACCTGAAATGGCAAACAAACACGTTTGAATATTATTTTATGCAATTAAGTAAAATGAAGAGACTAAACTAACCTTCTTCACCCCATTCAGTTCCCCATGAATTAGTTGCCAAAAAGTAATCGACACCGTTTTCAGTTCCCCAACCGATTACTTTAACATTTTGAACTCCCAAACGGTTGTTTGAGAGACGTCTGTATACACCTGAAAATAAAATAATAACATTAGTAAACTAAGCTTCAGATAATAACTTTTGGCCTTTTGCTTAATAGATATTCAATTTTACCTGATTTGTAGCTGGGTAAATCTGTATAAACTTCCATGTAAGCCGATATCGGCCCATTCAGCATTAGGTAGCTCATCATTTTACTTTCAAAATCAAAGCCCTCATTGGTTACTTTGAAATATCTGCTTAGTTTGATTTCGTTTGGTTGACATTCTTGTGAAAAGGGTAAGCAGTTTGATTCCTCAACTGATTCAACTGTGAAGATTCCATTTTCAGCCCAATATTTTAAAGCTTGACCAATGTTTGCACTGTTATTAAAGCTGTTCGAACCAACATTCCATCTAGCCATTTTCTCTACGGTAGCTTCGACATCAATCTGAACACCATATTTGATGCAAAGGCGATCAGCAATTGTACCAACAGCCGTGTAGATCCATGAAGGATAACCTTTTGTTTGGTCATAGATCTTACCAATTGAAGTACAGTTAGGCCAAGCTTCACGAGCATCGAAGTTAACCGCAAATTTTGTCATTGGGTAAACGTTAGTTTGAGCATCAAGAGTGTAATTTAAATCGTTTAGAGTGGAAACCAAATCATTCATTCGGACTGAACTTGATCCATTGAAGTTTTTCCCTGCCTAATGAGATGATATATTGCAAATATTGAGATTTGTTATTAAATAAAATACCTTCCATTTACCTTCCATGTTGCGTCTGCAGCGTTGACTATGTTTATGATTTCATCTGATAATGGTTCCACATTGCTAGGCAAAAGATTGTACTTGTCAGCATTAACGGAATAAACAAAAAGAGTAACAATTAAAAAGAGTCGCATCTTCAAAGTTTATACGAAGTGTCGGTTCAGTGAAAGTGGAGATAACTTTGAATTATTGAAAATACTATCAATTGACAGAACCACAGCACTGTTTCAGCTTGAAGTGAATTAAAGTAAAAGTAATATTAACCGTTTTCGAACGAAAGCACAAGGAAATGATGAATAAACTTTATGAAGATGCTCGCTTTATAAAGGAGCAATTAATAAATTGTCAGCGAATAATCAATGTCAATCAATTGAACCCAAAAACATCAGTTCAACCAATTCTCATCAAATATGCCAAATGAACAATGGACAATCTTCATTAAATACTTAATTGACATTTGAATAGTCGAAACAGGATCTTATTATTACAGATATTTATCACATGGAACCATCATATGCAACCTGCTCGTTTAAGGTAACTTTTCACGACAATAAGAAGATGCATTTGATTTTATGCTAAATCGATGACAGATAAATCCTTTTTGACGGCGTAATAAATCTTGGCCACACGACTGCTATGAAGCAAAATTACTAGGCTGCGACCAAGAGAATAGTAGATCTTTTGAGCTTTTGCGTTTGAATGGTTCAAGTATTAATCGATGACAGAATTTCAAAGCTTGGCTTAGCTTCGAAACAAAATATCCTGAACACAAACTTTTCTGGTATAAACAGTCGCATAAACAAAATCATATAAAATAGTATTTGTAAAAATACAATTGATAGATTGTATGAAAGTCCGAAATAGATTAACTTGCTAAAGTTGACTTGCTTTTTTGCCCCTCTTTTTGCAAATTTGCTATCAATTCCATTAACAATAGCCAAATCTTAAATCGCTTCCACAGATCAACTGAATGACCATAAAAGCGAGTCCTTAAGTGATCTCTGCACCTCAACCTAATAATTTCACAGCTTCATAGCAATTGTATGATGACCGAGCTTGATCAACATCATCAACAAAGATTTAATTGTCATATATTTAGTATAAAATCAAAAACACCTTCTTACTGATGCACAAAGTTACCTTGAACGAGCAGGTTAAATGTGATATTAACTGTCAATACGATTGAAAAACAATGAGTATTCACATTGACATGTTGAGATTGACTTGCAAAATAACTTTTTTCGGTTGAATAACAGAAAATGAATTTCGCATCTTTGAAGACATCGAATTCAATTCAGCAAAACCTTTTCTTAATCCATGCTTGCAACGAAACGTCTAGTTTTTAACGAATAACTTATAATATGATCCTTTGAAATGGCACAGCTATGCTATTATATCTTATATAATACTTCAATTCAAATCTTATTATTTAATGGACAAAGGCGTCAAAATTTGATTTTACCTTTCGTAAAAAACCACATAAATTCCATTTATTTCCAATTAAAAAAAGAGTTTTCAAAAAAGGACTTAAATTTCGATACATTTCAATAGATTTTTCCCAAATAAAAGACCAGAACTTCATCAACAGAAGAAAAGTAGCCTTCTGCTCTTTTTATTTGGGAATAATCTTTTGAAATGTTCGAAATCTAAGTCCTTTTTTGAAAAACCTTATTTCGATTCGCGAAAAAAATTATTTTTTTATCGAATGTCCGTGAAATACGGTGCCAATTTTGACCTGAACCTTTCGATCGATTAATGTTGAGTTATATTAGGTGAATTACATATTTTAGAAAAAATTTTAGGCCAAATTTACCCATTTTTCGAATCTTCAGATCCCTGGTATTAAATTCAAAATATATGGTTTTTTACGAAAGGTAAAATCAGATTACGACGCCTTTGTTCATTTAAGGCCATAACTTGAAAAATTTTGCCCAAATTAATTAATTTTTTCACAGCACATTCTTGGCAAGTTCAGCTTTATTTTGGTGATTGAATGGTGCCTGTAAGTCTAGTCTAACTGCCGCAATTTAATTTTGCCAAATTAGTCCAAAACATTACTGTTGATACCTTATACAAAACAAAAAGCTCAAAAATTTGCTATTTTCTGCACCTCGACCTAATAATTTCACAGGTTTATAGCAATCGTGTAATGACCAAGCTTGATCAAAATCATCAACAAAGATTTAATTGTCATATATTCAGCATAAAATTAAATTCACCTTTTGATTTTGGCATGAAGTTACCTTGGACGAGCAAATTACATATGATATTAGTTTAATGTGATAAACATCTGTAATAATAAGATCCTGTTTCGACTATTCAAATGTCAATTAAGTAAAGAATCTGATCAAGATGCTCTATTGTGAATTTGGCATATTTAATGAGAATTGATTAAACTGGTGTTTTGGGGTTCGATTGATTGACATTGATGATTTACTGACAACTATCCATTTCTCCTTTATAAGCCGCGAATCTTCATCAAGCTTATTCATCATTTCTTTGTGCTTTCGTTCGAAAACGTTTAATATTACTTTTGCTCTAATTCACTGGAAACTGAAACAGTTAAAATGAAACTCTTTTTGATCGTTACTCTTTTTATTTATTCCGTTAATGCTGACGAGTATCTATCTTATGAAGTAGAACCATTCACAGATGAAATCGTTAATGGAATCAACGCTTTGAACACAACTTGGAAGGTAAATATTATATTCAATCTGTTTTATTTTACAGTAAACTTCAATATTTAATCATATTAGGCTGGTAAAAATTTCAATGGAAGTTCAGTCCAAATAGATACCCTGGTTCCCACTCATGAGAAACTTTGGTCTTATCCTAGAGATTTTCCTATTAGAAAGTATGGATCGTGCAAACTTCCCGTGAACTTCGATGCTCGTGTAGCTTGGCCTAACTGTACTTCAATTGGTAAGATCTATGACCAAACAAAAGGTTACCCTTCATGGATCTACACGGCTGTTGGTACAATTGCTGATCGCCTTTGCACCAAACATGGTGTTCAGATTGATGTTAAAGCTACAGTCGAGCATATGGTCAAAACAAATGTTGACTTCAAAAACTATTATAACAGTGCAAACATTGGTCAAGCTTTAAAATATTGGGCTAAAAATGGAATCTTCACAGTTGAATCAGTAAAAGAGTCAAGTTGCTTACCCTTATCACAAAAATGCCAATCAAATGAAATCAAATTAGACAAATATTTTAAAGTTACCAATGAGGTCTTAAAATATGAAAGTGAAGTAATGAAATCCATAAAGCTGTAGGGGCCGGTATCTGCTTACATGGAAGTTTATGCAGATTTTCTCAGCTACGTATCAGGTAAAATCAATATTCATTAATTGAAAGGCCAAAAGATATTAGCTGGATCTTTATTTAATAATGAAATAATTTTATTTTCAGGTGTTTACAAACGTTATTCTGAAAACTATGTTGGATATCATAATATAAAAATTATCGGTTGGGGAACGGAAAATGGTGTCGATTATTTGTTGGCAACTAATTCATGGGGAACTGAATGGGGTGAAGAAGGTTAGTTTTGATTGTCTCTTTATTTTCCCTCGTTACATAAAATATAATTCGAATATGTTGCTTTCTGGTTGCAGGTTTCTTTAAACTAAAACGAAATGCACAACAACTGGGTTTCGGAACCAATCCGATTTCCACTTCGTTAATGCCTGTAGACAACGAAAAAGATATTCCTAGATCATATGTTCACGGTCAACTGTTTTACTTGGCTAAATGATCTTCTGGTCTTCCAACTATAACATTGATGAAAAACTTGGAGCAGATACTGAAAAGCATCTCAAAGTTCAATGTATTTATGTAATAGTAATTGATATTGAATAAAAAATTTGCATTTGATCTAATATTGAATTTAAAAATCATTTTCATTCTCATTTTCAACTTAACCTTTTTGGTTTTGATTAAAACTAAAATGTAATGTAGCAAAAACTTTCAACTTTTTGATTCCCAATTAGATTAAGTGACGATGAGCTTAAATGGTTACAAAGTCTAATCCAAAAGCGAGCAACAGGAACACCAGAGTCAACCAATGGGTTAACTGGTAAATGCCTGTTTAATGCTTACAACTTGCTTTGAACGAACCACAGGTTGCGTCCAATTGTATTGCCTATAAAAATTAGCTAATCCAAATTCAAGCTACCCATAATTTTACCTTATCATAGTCTAGAAGGAATAAAATTAACTTATTAATAACTATACATAAAGTGGGAGAATACATTGTTGGCTAGACGTAATTTCAAACTTAACTTACCGTTTTATATAATTTGAGTGCCATTTAAATACAAAATGAAGCCATGAGTAGTTGAAAAACTTGGTTTTGTTTGTAAATATTGACAATTTATCTTGACTTGGCTATTTACTCGAGCTTAAAGCTTTTTCAAGTTTACTCCAAAATTGACCATTTATATCTGGTCCACACAAATATCAATAAATTAATGGAATCTAAACAGAAATCACTAAAAAAGGCATCTTTTGATGATCCAAAGTCAGGTATTTTCCAATGAATAATGATTTATGAAACCGTTTCCAAGAATTATTTTATCTTCCTTTAACCTGAAAACTGTTGTTTTGTGAAAAAATAATGAGAAAGAAAATGAGTAAAAAAGTTGAGTGGTCAGTTTGCATGATCAGTACATTGATTATTGTCAATTATATTTACATCTATTCACCATCAATCATCATCAACATCAACATCAATTTCATCTTTTTTGTTTTATTTATCCGGAAAAAAGGTCAAATTGTCGATGAATTAACTTTACCATCTTCACTTTCAACTGTTAAATGTCAAAATTTAGTTCTTCTTTTGAATATAATGTTGCCGTTAACAGCATTTTATTTTATTTGTTTATCTCGTTGAAATTGCTTAATTCACGGATAGATGAGCTAATTTAAGGTGAAAATCATTTATTGATGAGCTTACCTGTTTTTGATCAAGTTGATCAATTGTCTTCCAAACGATTAAACACAATAAAGATGGACACATGAAAACAAACCACTAAAAGCAACCCCGATGTGAAAAGGCAAACCAAAAAAGCACTCTGAACCAATTTATATTTTAATTATTGAAGTAAAATTAACTTTATCATGATCACAATTATTACCATTACTAATGTTATTGGAAATTCACAATTTATTAATAAGCTAATCTCATTGATTGGTTTATTTCAATTAACATAAATACATTTTGATTTTGAATGTAAAACATTTTTATTTTACGTTCTTGTCTTTTAACCCTTACCTTGTTCAATCTAACAATAGTTGATTAACCTTCACTCTTTAACTTACTTTTGACCTCAATCAATTTAATAATAATAATGGTAATAATGATAATTACAATTTAGGTTAGTTAATTTATATATTTGAAGGTAAAAGTTGTAACATTAATCAGTTAAAATAATGTATTAATACTAAATATAATTAACAGTATAAAAGGAAAGTGAATCCGTTAAAGTAAGATTGTAAAAATTTAAAAAAAAATGCGTTTGATTTAGATACAGATATCAAGTCATGAATCCATCAAGATCATTAAATAGATACTTTGAATATGAAGCGCCAATCAAAAGATTCAAATTACCAGATTTTACCAGATTTTATAAGACTGATTGTAATTGTATTTCATCAATAATAGGAACCAATTGTTGCTGCTGTTAACCGTTATCATCAATATTATTAATTAGTTACAATCCAAATAATAACGTGACTGTAAATTTTTACCAGTTATAAATATCCCAACACAGGACATAGGAAAACAACAACAACAGCAACTACAAATGATTGTGATGATGGGTCAATAGTAATGATGATGGGTCAATAGTAATGATGATTATACTAATAGTAATGATTTTAAAGAGGTGAAACTGTTTATCTATTTGAAATTGAAACCGTATCAAGGTGAGTAGTAATCAAATGTTATAATGAAGGTAGAAAAATGAAAATTAAGAAGAAGAAGAAGAAGAAGAAACAGATTGGGTTCTATTGACCCTTCACGATTAACTTGAATTATCAAAACAAAATAGAGATAAATTTGTAATAATATAAATGATAGTTTAGACAGAAGCAAGTAAGAGGAAAGAGAGAGGAGAGAGAGGAAAACAGAAGCCCTGAGGTTAATCAGTTTCCATCAAGATTCCGATTTCTTTCATCATCCTCATCTTTAACGGTATTTTGTACTTCAAATAACTTTCCAAATCCAATTCATTGATAAACCGCTTCTCCCTGTTTACCTGGTGACCTCCTCTTCCTATCATCATCATCATCTTCACCATTATTATCATCCTAACTTGGTAATGTTATCTGAGTCTCAAGGACTGCAAAGTTGAATGAGGAGGTGAGAGTGGAAGACTTTCTCTTGTCCATCTTTGTCTTCACAAACTTCACACTAACCATCTTTACCTTTATCCTTTTCATCATTGCATTCATCTTCATCTTTTTTATTCATCATCTTCATAGTCTGTAAAATACTTTTGTCTTCCATTGAGAAGTAAAAAAAAGTTATTCTTGGTCGTCCAACCATTCCAATGTTATCCTTTTTCACATTATCACAGTCAAGTCGTCTTCAACATTGACAATAACAATAACTATCTTAATCATTGGAGCTGCCAAACCGTTATAATCAACCATCCTCAATGGTTAACCTTAAATCCTGGATTAAATTTGTTCATGTTTCTACAGATTATTGCAAGTTGTTTGGTTAATCAATGAATCCAACGATATTTTACCGCTGTTCATTAAATCAATACTTTTACTTGTGTTTTTAGTCAAAGAAGCAACTTACACTGGAAATCATTTGATTTGAACTTTTCTTTGTTTCAACCGATTTACGTCGGATTTTTAGTTTTTGTTTTTTACTTTTTGTTTTTTTTATGGTCAATACTCAATATCATGTTTGATCATCATCATATAGTTGCCATTTTACCGGCTTTAATACCCTCAACGGTTATGTTTTGGCTTCACATGTGGCAAAGATCAATGCCATTCACCACGGAGGTTTTTCAAAAGGAGTATGATTATATTATTGGTAAGTGTTTACATTTTACATTTAAATGCTTTTATTAGCTTAAAATTGACATTAATCAGATTATTTGTATTCAGAAGTTATATCCATCAATCTTGATAAATGTATTAGCAATAGTAATAGTTGAATGAAACAATCCGTTTAAAAATTTTGAATGATGTCTAATTTCACGTCAGTCTAAAATGTTTCAATTTGAAACTGTTTATGCAGCCAATTGACATTGAAAATTCAAAATGAAATTTTCAGAACAAGAACGAATTATTCTTGTCAAGTTTTACTCATAAACTAGCCATAACACCTCGTTACTTGTTTCCTAGTTTATTTTTCATTCTAATGTCTAAGAGATTCAAGAGACTCATTATCATTTCAAGTCCAATTGTAACTGCTCCGACAATTAAGAAGCTTGATAACCTTTATAAAAATGTTATAACATAACCATAAAATGCAAAGTGTTTGCAATTGCTATAAATCTTGGAATGTAAAGATGCAAACCTGCCAAAAATGAAAATGATGAAGATGAGTACAGCAATTGGAATTGTAAAATAATGAAAATTCATTTATTAGTATTTTTCAATATTATGTGATAAAGTAAATCATGCTGTAACAGTTGAAAACTACAGATATTGATGTAACTCGATTGTTGGTTAATTGCTGTAGTTTCAACTTTACCAAATATCTGCAAATTGCAAGCTTACTTTTTCTCAAATGTTTTCTTGATTCTTTAATTTATAAATTGAAATTATTATTAACTCTACTTAACTTTAAATTTAGTTGGCGCTGGTTCAGCTGGAGCAGTTGTGGCCAGTAGACTTTCAGAAGATCCAAAGGTTCGTGTTTTACTGTTAGAAGCCGGTGGCTATGAGACATTTCAAAGTGAGATTCCAATGTTGGCTGCTCGTTTACAATTAAGTGAATGGGATTGGCAATATAAAACGGTTCCTCAAAAATATGCTTGTCAAGGCATGAAAAATCACGTCTCAAACTGGCCTCGAGGTAAAGTACTTGGAGGTTGTTCAACTCTCAATTATATGCTTTACATTCGAGGTAATGCTCGTGACTATGATCTTTGGGAAAGTCTCGGTAATCCAGGATGGGGTTGGTCCGATGTTTTTTATTATTTTGTCAAATCAGAGGACAATCGAGATCCTGATATAATTAAAAATGGTTATCATGGAACCGGTGGCAGGTTAACAGTGTCAACACCTCATTATACTACACCTATTGCTGGTGCTTTTCTTGAAGCTGGTAAAAACTTTGGTTATCCCAATCTTGACCTTAACGGACCTCAACAAACTGGGTTTGCTGTTCCCCAAGGAACCATTCGACGAGGTGCTCGATGCTCAACAGCCAAAGCTTACCTTCGTGATACAGCAGGTCGACCTAACCTAGATACAGTAGTTTATGCTCAAGTTACTCGAGTCTTATTTAATGCTGATAAACATGCCATTGGAGTGACCTTTGACAAAGGTGGATCTCGGCATGCAGTTTATGCTAGACGTGAAGTGATTCTCTCAGCTGGTGCCATTGGATCTCCTCATCTCCTTATGCTCTCAGGTATTGGTCCAAGAGATCATCTTGAATCACTTGGAATCCCCGTTGTTCATGATTCTCCTGGTGTTGGTCAAAACTTACAAGATCACATTGGAGCCGGTGGATTGAGTTTTCTAACTGATGCTCCAGTCACCGTGGTTCAACCTCGAGTTTTCGTTGCCAAATCTTTCACTCAATGGTCAACGCTAGGTATTGGTCCATTAACTATGCTTGGTGGTCTCGATGGTCTCGGATTTATCAACACAAAATATGCCAACAAATCAGATGACTGGCCAGATGTTGAGATTCATTTCATCCCTTCATGTCCTTCATCTGATGGTGGTGAATCAGTTCGTAAAAACATGAACCTTAAAGATGAGCTTTTCTTACAAGTTTATGGACCCAATCTATATAAAGATGCTTACTCTTACTATCCAGTTCTCCTCCGACCACGATCAGTCGGTTACATGAAATTGCGTTCTGCAAATCCCTACGACCATCCAATTATTGACCCAAAGTACTTGTCTGATCCTTACGATGTTGCAGTTCTCGTTGATTCCCTCAAAATATCAACAGCAATGGCCTTATCACCAGCCTTTGATAAATTCAAACCCAGAGTTTGGCCACAAGCATGGTACGGCTGTGAGAAACATAAACCTTATTCAGACCCATTTTTTGAATGTATAACCAGATCATTTACCGCAACAATCTATCATCCAGTTGGTACAGCCAAAATGGGTCCAGCCGATGATCCTCTGGCTGTAGTTGATCCTGAATTGAGAGTTCACGGAGTAAAGAGATTAAGAGTCATCGATGGATCAATAATGCCTAAAATTGTTTCTGGTAATACAAATGCTCCTATTATAATGATTGGAGAGAAAGGAGCTGATCTGATTAAGGGTATAAGAGGACCGCCACCAGTTAAACCTGGAAAAGTGCCGATTCCTAAATATCTTCAAGATAATGGCCATGGATCTATTAATACAGCGGCTGGACCATTATCTCAAATAGGAAAGCTGTTCAATAAATTTGGTGTGAGAAGTCTAACGAGAAGAATTGGCTTAACAAATTGGATTAATGGATAATTTACGTTAATTTGTTTCTTTTAATTTCCATCTTCACTACTGATTCAATTGTAAACCTTAATTTGGTTCAATTTGGACCAGTTAAAGTTGAATTGTTTCAAGCCCAATATTTTGTGTCCAAATTTAAATTTAAAAATCAAAAGACTCAATTTGTAAGTATTTTAAAATTATTACTTATTAATTATTATTGATGCTCAAAGTTTTAACTTGTTTCACGGTGATCAATCTAATGGCCAACAGTTGATCATTTATTCAAATTAATTTAATGTACAAACTTACCTTCTATCCTTTTTTTACCAAAAAAATTAAAGACTTGTTTTTAAACTTGATTTTCAAATGAAAAAATCTTCAACAAAAAGGTCGTAATTAATTCAAAGGCAAACTAAAATCATATTCATCTCTATTAATACTACCGTTAATCAGATGATAAATTAACTAATTTGTTTGCTGCTTTTAAATTCAATTGACTAATCCCATACAGTCTTGAAAATAAGTAACCACTAAATTAAAATGAACCAAAAAATAACCTTAAGGTTTCAGGTAATCAATCAATTTTAAATGACTATTACGTTAAACAATCAGATGTAAAATGCGACAAAAGCTGGTTAATGAAGCAATTTATTGAAGCTGACGGATAAATCATAAATGATTGATCTATAATTTATATGAGATTAAATTGGACATGATATCAAGATTCAGAGAGAAATGAAAATCTCATAAAGCTTCCAGTCAAAGTTGATCAAATTGAATGGCAGATGATTAACAGCTTAATCAGTTTCCAGATGAAAATAATTTAACCTGGAAACAACCTTTCAGTGTTTTAAAGTTCAATGTTATCAAAGTAAGAAAGGGTGAAAAAAGGTGGCGAAAGTAAAAACGGAAAAAAAGTGAAGTCAAATAACACGTTTTTTTGGTTACTTTTTCATAACCACTTATATTTAGCAGCTTTTTTCACTGTAATAACGTAAGCGTTTTAATTTTTTATGTTACATACAAAAAACGGTTAATGGCGTTCAACAGATAAACTGATAAACACCCGAACTATGATTTAGTTGAATCACTTGTGATGATTGCTGATGGACAAGAAAAGAAGCTGATGATTCAAGATGATGATCATGTTACTGTTTGCTGCTATTGATGATGATGATGATAGTGTTTAGATGTTGTCGGTCAATGAGGATAACGGGGTACCCGTGATGATTGGGGTCAATGGGCCAAGTATTAGTTCTAATTCTTTGGTAATATAAATAAACACACAAATAAACAAGTCTATTTAAAATGAATACTTGATAAGTTGTTTACAAGCTTAAGGGTAACCCTCAGGATTGCCTTCTACCTGTATCTCTCTATCAATCTACCTTTCAATTGCGCCTTTTTGAAACATCTTTTTACACTAATAATATTTCTGGGTTTTACCTTGCCTTTGTTGACTTCAATAACAATGATTAGAGTTAAATTAAATGCAATATTAGCTGTAATATTAGCTGTATTAACATCAATAATCAAATATATCAATCAACTTTTAGGTGAAATATCAGATGTAATGTGAGTTTGTAAATGTAATGATATCTTCACTTTATTTTTAGTCTACAAGTATCATTATATTCATTATCACTAGTAAATGGAAGAAAAGTATGGACGATTAAGTGTTGGAAGCTGGATGTGACTATTGTATCATTCAAACTCTGTAATGAATTGAAAAATGCCAAAGCTTTCATCAGTTTCTTTGTAACTGTTTTTCAGTTTACAAGTGGCTTTTTCAATCGAAAGTGCATTTTTTGAAATTAATGACTCTATTCATTTCACCAGCAGCAAAGTGACCTTCTGATCTTTTAAAACTAAGGAATAAACTCTTAAAATATTTGAAATCGAAGTCATTTTTTTCAGTATTTTATTTTAATTCACGAGAATCTTTTTAATTCATAATTCCTCATTTTATTGAGAAGTGTATCTGCACTTTAACGCGTTAAATGGTGCTTTAAGTCTAATCAAACTGTCTCAATTCAATTTTAAAAGATTATGACTGACCATAACTTTTGAGTAGTTGATCAAACTATATTACAATCAACATTCATGACTTGAATTATCTTGATATGCGCTTTTCCTAATGGGAAGTTGAGAAATTTAAACGCGATGAAACTTGCTACTTGGGAAATTGTATCAGCAATTGAAAGCCAAGCTAAGGTACAATAACATTTCAGATTTGATGTTCGCTTTTTATACACGTTGTTTTTATTCAAAATTACACGAGTCTAGATAATTTGGATAGAAATTAAAGAGTTTTAAATTAAATGATAATTTCAAAGCATGATAATTGACATGATAATTTTGGTTTCCTTGAAGGGAGTAAAGAAACAACAGAATTGTGGGAGTGATATATAAAGGTTAAACAGTCAAGTGAGTAAAAAATGAAATTAAATCTGCAGATATTGAGACGATATATACATTTGAAAATTTAATTTAAATTATGACCAAGGTAAATCTGTTTCGCACCAAGTCTCTTCTAATACGATAATCTACAGAGAGAAAGAGTTTAGTAAATATCTAAAAGTTAGCGAAACAATGAGGAAGAATAGTGTATTAGGAAGATAAACGAGGGAAAGAGAGAGAGAATTTTTCAAGCTCACTTAATGTTTGACTGAGTATGTTAAGTATTTCATTTAGTTTGAATGAAGATCTTTTTCGATCAATAATCAAGCTTTAAGTAAAGTGAAAGGAAGGTGGAGTTAATCTTTATGCACTAAATAACTCGTGTGGGAAATCAGTTTCCACCCTGAAAATATTCAATCCATGATTTAATTGTCCATCAACATTGTGATACTTTGTTAAACAGATGCAAACGGTGACGCCAAAAAGGTGAAAGGTTGAACCAAATTGATTGAATAACGATTGGGTGAAATCAAAGTGAGATTGTTGGTATCGGAACTGGTCCATGATTTTGTTTCAAGTTGAATCATTTTGAAATCCTTAATTTAAATATAATTGATTAATCTAGAAATGAGAAAGGCTTTACAATCGTTCAAACTATGGTTGGTGTTAGGATTAAGAAATGGGATCGTGAATTGATTGGTAATATGGCTTTCAATTTTTCACCTCTCAATCACGCAAATCCGATAGATTGATCAAAAGATGAGATTTTTGCAGATCAGGATAATGAGATGAGGATAATGAGATGAAGGAGAAAAGGATTGCAATTTATTATGCACTTGATTCTTTGAGATTTTGAAAGTATTCCATCAGTTGATTATAATTCATATCTTTGGTGACTTTATCTAGTTTATCTTGAGTCATCTCAGTTAATGCCGAGCTTGGATTGACAATGATTGAGTGGTTAACCTCTTTATTATATTTCCTATGATCTTTGGTATTCTTGAAACAGGTTGGGTTCATCTGTTCATTATCATTATTAATATTGCTCGTTGTAGATGATATTACCGGGCGTTTAGGTTTTGATGGCACCGTTCTGTGAGGAGGCAGTGGAGGTTTTTTGGTAGTTCGTGAAGTTACTGAATGAGGTGGAACAGGCGGTGGTCGAGGAGATTGAGATGAAAATGAAGATGAGGATGATGAAGAGTCAGCCACTTGGTCACAGCGAATGGATCGAGTGAGACGAGGAGGTATATGTGGAGGTTTATGATTTGGTATGATAATTGGTGCACAAGTGTCAAACAGAGGCTCCTTTTGTGGTGGTGTGATATGATGAGATGTTGGAGGGCCTTTAGTTCGTCGTGCTGGAACTGGAGGTGGAATTTGGTTTGATGTTGATGGAATTATTGGAGATAATGATCGATAAAATCTCTCAATTTCCATATTGATACCAAAAGGTGTTGAAGGTTTAGGTGTTGCCTCGTTTTCAAGACAAACCTCGTCAACTGGATTTGTTGTGATTCGTATACTTATTTCCGAACCTGGATGTGATATTGTGCTCATTCGATTTGAATCATTTTCTTTAGTTACATTAAGGTGATGGTTCTCAGGGTTTTTCAGGTCATTCAATGAAATCAATCCCTGAGAGGCTTCACTATCATTTTTAGTTGAGGATGGTGGTGAGCTGCGTTGAAGAGTTGCTTTACCTAACCAAATCCAATCATTAGCATTAGCAACAACCTTTTGATTTGATGATGATCCATGATGACCCATGGGTAAGGGTAATGTAGCAACCATCAGGTCAGATGTTTGTTTGCCTTTGATTCGGAAAACTAAACAGGAAATAATAAAAAGAGATACAGCTAAAGTGAAAACACCCAACATTGAGTACATTCCGACTTCTAGTGGAGTCAATTCACCGGTATTTATGGCACGATTGGAGCGAGCTTCAATTGAAGGAGCGTTGGGATGACTTTCGATGATGTTTGAGTGACCATATGCTATTGAAGAGTCTTCATCGTCAGGATGGTTGGGATGAAATGAATTTTGGTTGCGATTAACCAAAATGCCATTATATTTACGGAAATCAGCATCATTTTGAAGATGAACTGAAGGTAAGTTAAGGTCAACATTGGCATTTATGTAGCTCATAGCTAAAGGTTGAGTAAGTTTTCTTTGACACTGGTCTGAAACTTCCAGAGAAACGTGAAGTTGAGAATTACCTTGGCCTATGACAATCACTCTAGGGTAGGGTTGACCAATTAACGGAGCATAAGCTATGCCACCATTATCAAGTGTATTAATTGATAATTGATAATCAGAGTCATTTATATCAGCAAGAGATGTAACTGTATCATCAGAAAAATGTACTTTTATATTCAATAAGCCTTCTTGGTATTGATTAACCAGTTTACTTGAAATGTTTGCAGTGATCTTCCAAACATTGGTTAAACTACTTTCAGGTGTAATAGACAGGGACAAACCAGTAACCAAATTGACTTCCAATTGTGTAATCATTTCTTTATCATTACCAACATGGATTTCTGTTGAACCTAAAATTTGATTCGTGATGGGAGAAACAATTTGAATTTCGGTGCGTCCAGATGAAATGCCTTCAATTATGTTGCTTCGAATAATTGCGACACGGCTATCGGTAACACGTAAAAATGGTGTGACTAATTTCGTAACTTGAGCTAACACTTTACGATTTAATAAATAAGATTCACGGCCTGAGTTGTGATCCGTGCTGAAAAATCGACTGAATACTTGGATGTAAGCTTGTTGATGCCGTAATCTGCATCCAATATCATTATCAGTTGAACTATAATCAATTTTATCATTTGGTGAATTTTTTGCAGAAGATCGTCTTGATTTATGATTACTGTGACCGTAAATGCTATTTTGATTGTGATATGAACGACGCCCCTCTCTTTTCAAATGAGGTATCTTCCATCCTTTAATTTGACTCAATTTGCTATCTGAAACTCGAACTTCTAAAGGTAGTTTAGGCATCCAAACGACAAAATTGGCTTGACCTGTGTATGTTCCGTATTTAATCGAGATGGTTGCGTTTGAAGAACCACGTATTTCTGAACCATCAAGGTAAATTGAGGTACATGAGGGCGATACTTTGAGAACTGATTCATCAGTTGAGGTACAGCTTGCTTGAAGAGTAACATCACCAATTCGCCCTGCTTGGGATACTGCAAATACTCTTAAAGATTGAGCAACCTGTTTACCAGTTAAAATTGCAGTATTAATCATTGAAAGACTTTGAGTTATACCAATGACAGCTTGAATGTCATCCTTTTGAATATCCAAAATTGATGAAAGTTTAGAGGTGTCTCGTTCACTGTCCTTTCTGGATGTAGAAGAGGATGAATCTAAAGTTGCTGAGTCGAATCCAATATCAGTAACATACTCAAGCTGCCAAACAATTCGACCATTATCATTGAAATCAACATTCTCATTGACTTGTATAAGCCATGAATAAATTTCTTGAGAGAGTAAAAGATGCATCCCAGGATCTCCTGATTGTAAATCTTCAGAATCCATTAGATCATCTTTCAATTTAGCTGTAACGGTAGCAAGAGTTTGCTTACTGTTTAATTCAACTGATATTTTCCAAGGAGAAACAGGTGAAGGTTGAACACCTAGAATACGAAGACCACTTTTCACTCGGGCTCTCAATCGAAAAGCAGTCATTGGATAGTTTGGGTTATAACGAAAACAAACAGGTATGTATATTTTGTTGTTGGGATAGGTTATTTGCTGGGGAATCAGAATGCGTACAATATCATCGTTGGTAACCTCTTCGTAGCCGCCGGTAAAAGGAGAAAGAGTAACTATCCCAAGATGAGTGAAGGCATCGGTAAGGCTTTTAAGTCTTTTGATGTTATCGTTGAGAAGAGAGCCATTCTCAGTACATTGGTAGGTATGAAAAGTTTTATAATCAACAGATACTAGAGCTGGTTTCCTTGATTTAGGTGATGCTGAATCCAATTCTACCGGAGGCCACCAATAAGCAGGTAATGTAATCTCAACTAAACATGCTCCTTCCCGGTTATTAATTGGTGTACAAGATCCAATAAGGTTATCTCCATCTTTTGAGACTGATACAAATATACAGGGTGAGGCTTCGTTTGAAGGATTGCCTCCATGATTGACACCTTCACCGGAATTATTGCTTTTGCTATTGCTGTTACTGCCAGTTTCATCCTTTGTTGGTGAGGTTACAGTAGGTGAAGAATGAATTACAGCATGAGTTGTATAGAATAGCACTCTGATAACCGGACTGTTCCGATTAACTTGAGGTGTAATCAAATAGGCTATAGAATGTTTACCATGAGCTGGATTTATTTCGACTAGAGTTGAATCAGTGATTTTCTCACGAAGGGAAGCTCCATTCATGAAATTCTTAGGAAAAGCTTTGTTAGACTTATTTAATCCATTCGTTTTCAACTGGTTTTTGAGGTATGAATAAGTATCATGTGGTCCGACGTAAGGAAATACGGTCTCGGTAGTTGTTATAGTGCCAAAACTTGCCTTGACACTAATTGGTTGTGACGAAGAAAATGACGAATAGTAAGTAGTGATTGAGTTCGATGAAGAGATAGATGATAAGGAATCATTTTTATGACGATCAATGAGATTGACAGCCCCTGAGGTTACAGAGGCTGGCAACAGAAAGAGACCATTTTCAATATCACCAGCAACATCAATATCTATGGACTGTCCCGAGAAGAGAGATTGTCCTTGATGATTAACAAGAATGGCCTGAAGAAGAGCTGCTAAGAAGCAAAAGGATATGACAAAGCTCATACTTGTTCATTGGATTAAATCCTCTTGTTCAATCGTTTCATCACATTTGTTTACACTTTGAATTCCTTGATGATGCACCTTGTAAACAAAAAATTATGTCTACTTTAAGAGCAGGTGGTTACGTTGTGGATAGTTGAAAGGTTTTAAGAGACTAAAGACAGATTCAATAGGATGTCACATGAAATAGAAAATGAAAAACTCATTGATTAAAAAGTTAAATGATGGATACATGATAGTCAAAAAAATGAAAAACAAGCAGATGAGGAAAGAGGAGACAAGTGAATAAGAATGTTGATAAACAACTGTCAAAACAGCTTTAGATAACTTGTCAACAGAAAATGATGATATTGATACTATTGTATCAAAATGATTATGCTAATAAAAGGATAATCAAGTTATAACTTGTAATCAACTGGATCAAGTGAAAAGAAACCATAACCATAATTTGGGTCAATTACAGTGGAGTACCAGATAGTGTCAGTACCAGATAATGTCAGTAGATTATTCAATAGCCCCTCAAACCCTTTGTTTACATTCCCTATAAGGAAAGTTTTAATTGAAATTATAAAGAAATTATCAAAAAAGTTGAATATTTCTGAAAATTCAACTCAACTAACGATCCTCAGCACAATGACATTAATTTGTTAGACTTTTCCAGCAACTAACTTTAATTTTATTATTCATTGTAATTAATTTTAAAATTTAGCTCGATTAATAGACTTGCTGTGCATATAAGCTATTTCCAGTTACTGACAGTATCTGGTACTCCACTGTAATTTCAGTTTAACTGCGAAGCTTCTCCCTTTCTCTTTTCCTTTCTTTTTCCAGTAAGAAAGATCTTTTAAAGAACAGATCCACCTAAGGATCAGATACTTACCAATATCACTCATTCAAATTCAAACTTTTACAGATTTTAGATGAACAAACATCAGATTTTATATTAACCAATAACAGTTGGGTGAGAAATCAGATGTAATGAAGATTTAAGCTTATTAATCTATGAAATCTAAGTTCGGCAATCAAGTTTTTGTGTAAAATGTAATATCAACACACATTTGTGGTCTTAAGTATCGTTATACTCATTATTATTGGAAATGTTTCTTTAGCTCCAATCACTTGTTTTAATGTCATTAGTATTCTGTTGTTATTTACTGGTGCAATTTTAATTTACCTTGATTAACAATATATTTGAGTTAATATATTCATCTGTTGAGTTACATTTTTTACAACCAATTGTAACTTTAAAGTTCTCAAGATTGGTTAACTAAAGTCAATGAGTCCAAACTTCAGACTAATTTACCAGAAATCTCAAAATCTTAACACTATTAAACTAATTTTGGATGATGGTTAAACACTGAATAATGTAGAAAAGTTGTTCATCTTTTTCATCATTTTTATTCGATTGTTCTTTTATATAATTGTAAAATTATAGTTGATCTGAACTTGTTGGATATGCTAAAAAGTAAGGTGATATACAGGATGCCAATTGATTAGCATATTTGTCAACATGTCCAAGAATTATTAATAAGGAGGTAATTTTGAATGGAAACTTAAATAACAATTAAATGGACAAAATTTCTAATTTATATTGGCATGATGAATTTTTAGCGATTTAAGCGACGATTGTGATGATAATGATGATTTTCATGATGTCTCGAGGCAATTATTACTTTAATCTTTTATTCACTTTTTTATTTGCTCCAAATATTTTGTTTGATGACTTCCATGCTTGAAATTGAATTCAAGGATATTAATACACAGATTTTTTCCATGATTCAATTAATTGCCATCGGAATATTATGATAAATCATCTTAACATTAAGATATCAGGCTTGATGACGATAAGTATTAATATGTAGCTGTGCTTGAATTTGGTGCGATGCTGCTTTACAATTGTTGTAGTGATGAAGTTAGTTTGACTGGTTAACTAATATCGTTCAACTAAAGTATTGATGCTTCAAATAGTGTTTGTGACAATTGTGTGATGAGAAATTTGTAATTTGGTAGATTGTGAATTATCCATCAGAATCAAAGAGCCAATAATAATCATCATTATTACCAAAATTCTTTCATCCTTCATGTGTATTGCTCGATATAAAATCAAATATAAACATAATTCAGATACGTCATGATTCTGCTTCTTTCCCAATAATTTTGAACCATTGTTTAAATAAGTCATGTGGACCAATGAGTGTTTTTACCATGTTTATTAGATGGTAATCCTTTGAGTTGATAGACATCTGTTGATTCAATGGTTTGTCATGGTAAAAATAATTTTTGAGACCAATAAGTATGTGATGTATTTTTGATTAGGAACGTCAAAATAGTGTTGAACGTTGAGTTAAAATTATCTTTGTCTTTGTTTTAAATTTTAAAATTATAAATTAAGTAATGTCAAACACAAGTTCCTTTGGAAGTACTCGAGTCATCTTTATCGTTCGGCTGTTGAT
Source organism: Tetranychus urticae (assembly GCF_039701765.1). NCBI lineage: Eukaryota > Metazoa > Arthropoda > Arachnida > Trombidiformes > Tetranychidae > Tetranychus > Tetranychus urticae. Next base: position 11,684,583 of record NC_142958.1, on the reverse strand, counting down.
GTAAGTTAATTATTGATTCTTTTGTTTTATTTAGTTTATTATCACTATATGTAGAAGAGCAAGCAATGGGCACAGCAGGTCTTGGATGTAAAACACGTCCTTGCGTTGTCCATAAGCCATTATGAATTTGTCTTTTATAACCCCCTCTTCGGGCATGCTTTTGACGGTCAGTTTCATCTTGGTCCGTTTCTCGGTTACGACACACTTTAATACTTTCAGAAGGATGATACAAAAGATAGTAAGCTACCATGAAAAGAAGACCAATAAAGAAGCTCATGTAGTGACCCACAAAGGCTGGTATACGATACCAAAGATGTGGTTCAGCTTTGGTAAACCATAGAGTCATAAGAAGAGTATTTTCACAAAACATAAAGGTATAATAAATAGCGTAGCGATAACGAGTTGGACTATCCACCGGGTTAAAGTAACAGAAAATATACATAACGGCAAGAACAGCATTGTAACCCAATTCTTCGCAACGATTTTCGCAAAATGATGTTTTCATTGAAACAATCCATGCAAACATGATGATACAATGAACGCCACAAACAATACTGATGTACCAGTTATAGATGGCTGCGAATAATGCTAAAGCTAATACTCGAGCTGCGATCACATAGAACCTCCAAAGGAATTGAACAGCAATACCTTGCCATGTGAGGGAAACTTTATTTGGTAAGGAAAGTCTTAAAGAGCGTTGGTAAGACACCAAAGACCAGGAAAGAGAGACAAGCGATGCTAAACAGGCAGCTATTTGAGTGAATAACATGAAATGGTCATCTCCATAGGGTGATTTAAGAACGGCAAGTATATATATTTGTAATACCAATTGAGGTGCTGCTTCCATAAAACATTCAAATAACCTTAACATTGTTGCATCTGTGTCTTCATAAACCATATAATGGTAGTATTTTTTCTGCTCCAAAGTATCTTTGTTCTGGAGAAATTTGATGCCATAAATAAGTGAATCAATATATCTTAAAATTGGTCCCAATTGTAGGAGGAGAAAAATAACTCTTAGAGTCCATTGGGCAGTGGAAACTTTCGGAGACCCTTCTTCACGAGCATCCAAAACATACCAACGTAAACTTATGCCGGTCATCACCAGAGTTGGAATCAATATGAAAGTTAATGTTAAGCCAAAATACCAATAATCTTTATTTGAATAATGAATGACAGCAACTGCAATATCAGTTCCAATGTCAAAAAGGAAACTTCCAATGGAAAACAGTATGGCCAAAGCATCAAGCCAGGTAAATTTCATGTCAGCTGGAAGAGCATCAACCTTGTCATATCCATCTTCGGTTAAAGACAATTTGTGACTTGAAATTAAAGACGGTAAACAATCAACATCTTCACTCATAGTTGACCGGATGATTTAAACAAGATGAAAATTAATAAAAAATAAACGATTGAATTTATAACTTCAAAATAATAGTCAACACTGAATGGTTAAACAAAAAACAACAAAATGAAATAAACAGTAAAACTGATTCAACATATGATTTTGTTATAACTCAAACATATCAAGATGATGGTTAATATTAATCATCTTTCCATAAATTGACACAAAGATGACATGAGAAATTCAAATTTGAACCATACAAATTAAAAAATTACATTATATAAAAACACTAATATTTAAATACAAATAATAAACAAAATCAACAAGCTTCACTGTTTACTTATCATTGCTAGACTTTGTCTCTGTCTTCAAGAAATCTTGAAATAACCTTCACTTGTTATTTTCACTAACCAGAGACAGAGCAAATTACGTGTAAATAAGCAAGTTTCTTCAATCGCTAACCTAGATTTGTCTTAATATTAGGAACACATTTTTCAATAAAATAAATTTATTGTCCAATTTAAATAAAATTCAGGGAAATAGACAAATCGTAATCAATTTAAAATAACAATTAACCTTGTTGTTTGTCTCTTTATTAGCTAAAATATGTTATTAATCTGATCAACGTCAATGATTTCCCAGATTTAATCCGATGTTGACGACCAGAAACTGAAATATTCAGTAATATAAATATTTGAATTCAGCCAGATCCTTGACATTCACCCAAAGTTAACCCAGACACATGAATACTTTTCAAGACTAATTCCTTAACACTTTGATGCAGTCAATCCATCACATCATCTAATACCACGCTTTGGAAGCTCATCAGTTATCAATCCTGAATCGATGATACACTGCTTGTCAAAAGTATAAGGCCACATGGATTTCTTCGGATTTTCGGAATTCTAAGTAATCCTTTGAACTTTTTCTGATTGGATTATCTTAAGCATAGTGCGGCATGTATATTTGTATGATTGAAGTTGATTTCAGACTCAAAAGATGTATTAGGTATTCAGAAAATTCGGTTTTATTCAGTTAACCTCAACTGATAATTTTCGCGTTAAGTGCAGCTACCAGTGTAATCAATTTATAACATAACCTGTAAAATTTAAATTACAAAAATTACTCTAGACTATCGGCTGCCTAACGCAATTGATTTTTTTCAAATTTTTATCGTTTTGATTGATTATTTGTTGATTTCATTAAATGTTGACCACTGAGAGAATTGAAGCTCAATTTTCAATGATCAGGAAAAATTCTAAGTGAAACTTGACTTCATAAAACCGAAACTTATCAAATCCCGAAAAATCAATATTATTAACCTAATTAATGTAGCTGTCACTAGCTAATAAATCTGAATTTTTGCTCGGTCTTTTTCAATGATGATTCTTATGACTCCAACTTAATTTTGGTAGAATAGGTTCTGAGCTAATTCTTTAAATAATGAAAATCCTTCTAACGCGTCAGATGATTTTTGTTTAAGTAACCATTTACCTTTATAAATCAATAATCAAATCTGACAGCGTAAGTAATACAATGATAAAAATCTTTAATTTTCAATAAATTTTTAAACTTGATTTTCAAATGAAAAAATCTACAACAAAAAGGTCGTTATTAATTCAAAGGCAAACTAAAATCATATTCATCTCTATTAATACCACCGTTAATCAGATGATAAATTATGGTCCAACTAGTCAAAGTTAATCAAATTGAATGGCAGATTATCAACACCAAATGTGGGAAAAGCTGGCTAAAGAAGCAATTCATTGAAACTGATAGATAATAAACACTCAAATATTAGTTAATGATTTTGCTGAAGCGTTAAAGCAAATATTCAAAAGGCAACAAACAGAGAAGGTTATTGGAATGAATTCTGTTTCAATTTCAATTATTTTGGTGTAGAGTCACTCGGAATGAGGTTCAAAAGATGTGCGACTTGCGTTTCTCCTATTATCTTAGTCCTTTGTGTCGGCAAATACAGCAAAAGAGAATGTCGAAAGTGTCAATCGACATGAAGTTATAATAGAAACATGGAAGTAACATAAACATGTGTTATAATTTTGACGTCTATGTGGCAACAAAAGAGGCATATATTAATTGCTCAGTCTTTGCCCGTAAAACGATACTGTTAACCTTTTCACGAAGAAATTAAAGTTTGTAAATATATTAATAATATACGTACTTATATTAAGGATCGATATTTTGCATTTATTTCAATTTAATATCTTGTAATTACAGAAATTGATTTTCTGATAACAATTATTGTAATTTCCAAGATGTTGGCCATTCCTTCATGGTGTTGAGGTTGGTGTAACTGTGGTTGGTTCTTTTGAGGCTATACATTGGTTCCGAATGCATTTTCCTCCTTGACAAGGGCAAGCTGCTCCGCATAAACCACCAATACTTTGCGGGGGAAGACAAGACCCGATAACATTTAAATTGGTTGTTTCCAAAGGACCGCCTAATTCAAAAGAAAGTTAAGTTTAGTGTTTCATTGGCGTCAATTGAAAGATATTAATCTTTGTGTGAAAAGGATTTTACTTACCGAAAAAACAGCAATTCGATGCACAATCGATGCTAAAACGACAAAACGGTGGATCCCTGGATTCATATCTGGAAAGGAGCTAATTCAATGAAAAAAAGCATTTTTACTTTGATCTATTAATATATTAAACCTGAAAAATGGCAATTAAAAGTTTTAAAAAGTTTCTAATAAGGGGTAAAAGATTTTGTTGAAATTGATTACTTCAATAATATATTAGGTTATATTATAGAATCCGTTACTGTGTAAAACTGTGTTAAGACACAAACTGATAATACAACAAAATCTTTTTCTTAATGAATTTTTATTCATATTTTACTGATACTTACGAGGATGAAGGTTAACAAAAGGAGATGAATTGAAACAGATTTCATTTTTTTGATAGTTGTTCGGTTCGATATAAACTATTTTGTGATAAACTATTGTCTCGATCATCCCTTTAAATACTGAAGATTGTTAATTTTTCACAACCTGTTCAAAGATGCGCTGTACCTTCTGAGCTGGAACATTTAGTTCAAAGATAAATACTGGGTAAAGATAAGTAAAGGGTGGAACAAAGGTAGGATGCACATGCATAGACTTTCAGAAAACTTTGTTATTGTCTATTGATTGAACTTTTTCTAAAAATTTTGTCTTGAGTCATGGTTAAATTTTACTCAATTAAAATCACTTCACAAATGATAGAAATTTCTTTTATTAATCGAAGCTGAATATTTCTCAAAACGTTTGTGCTTTCTGGATTTTTCAATTCATAATAATTTTTCGATTTAATTCAAATTTTTGTGTTGGTACTTTTGAATCACCCTTTCCAACAGACTATGTTAACTAAACAAGTTTCTCAACACCTAAAAGGTGATATGCAAATTCATCTCGTCAAGACTAGATCAAACAAAAATGAAACTAATATTCTTGATTCAACTAAGATACAGATCATTTGATCTCAATTATTTCCAATCAGACGAAATGAGATTAAACAGTAACAAAAAACGATTTTCATGAACAGAATTATTACTCAATTATTACAGATTTGTGCCAGAAAAAATGAACTAATGGCGCTTTTCAATGAGTAATGATAAGATACGTGGAGCTCTCTCTTTGTTTGATTTCTAGTTTTCTATTAGAGATAAAGGAGGACCTGCAAATGAATAGGGAAAATCTCCTCTTAGAATATTTTTAAGAAATGAACTTTTTTAAATGTAATTTTTTATGCTGATTCCGAATATTTGTTTCGTTTTTTGAAAAAACAACGCATTCGGAAGAAAAGTTCATATTATGATTCGAGAGTTGCATTTTTTAGCACGTTAAAACAGGACGCTAAGCCAGTCGATTCTATTCGTGATCTATGTTATCAAGGGTACTGAATAATATAGTGAAGGTTTGATCACTGAGAAAATCGCCAAACAGGGTCAAAATTGCAAAAAACAGATTAAAATATCGATTTATTAGTAACCTTTTAAGCATGATGAAGATGGCGTCTAAACCAGCTAAATGTTGACATAATCAATGTAATCAAGTATGCTGAATAATATAGTGAAGGTTTAATTCCTGAAAAAATAGCCAAACAGGGTTAAAATTGTAAAAAACTGAATTTGAACAGGGATTTATAAGCGTCTTTTTGAAAACAATGGTGAAGCCGTCTAAACCAGCTAAGTCTTGGCATAATCAATGTAACAGAGTATTCTTAATAATCTAGTGGTGATTGAAGCTTTGAAAAAATAGCCAAACACATTGAAAATTTCAGAAAACTGGATTTCGGTAAATTCTGCTAAATGTCAATGCAACACCCTGTTTGGCTATTTTTTCAGGTCCCAAACCATCGCCATATTATTTGCTATGCTCGATTACATTGATTATACCAAGACTTAGCTGGTTTAGACGGCATCTTCATTATTTTCAAAAGACGCTCATTAATCCCTGTTCAAATTCAGATTTTACAATTTTAACCCTGTTTGGCTATTTTTTCAGGAACCAAACCTTCACTATATTATTCAGCATACTTGATTACATTGATTATGTCAACATTTAGCTGGTTTAGACGCCATCTTAATTATGTTTAAAAGGTCACTAATATTATGTGATATTTAAATATTTTAGCCAATATCTCAAAAACTATGCTTGCTATAAAAAAATAGATTTGATTTATGAAATCAACATTAAATTTTGTGTCAGAAAAGTAACATTTAAAAAAAATCGAAAACAGGCGATTTTGCAGGTCCTCCTTTGCATTTTATTTGTTTTAAATGTAGTAAACTCCTTTTAATTGAACAGAATCTACTGAATTCACAATAGAAATTGAACAAAATTTTTGTTTTTGTTTTTGAAATGATGGGGCTAAATCTTGTTGTTCTGGTTATAGCTTGAATTTATATTTAAAAGTTTTATCCAAAATATTATGTTCAGCCTTTGATCACAATTAGAATCACTTCACAAATGATCAAAATTTCTTTTATTAATCGAAGCTGAAAATTTCTCAAAACGTTTATGCTTTCTGGATTTTTCAATTAATAATAGTTTTTCGATTAACTTCAAATTTTTGTGTTCTTACTCTCGTACTATTGTGAATTCAGTAGATTCTGTTCAATTAAAAGGAGTTTACTACATTTAAAACAAATAAAATGCAAATTTATCTCTAATAGAAAACTAGAAATCAAACAAAGAGAGAGCTCCACGTATCTTATCATTACTCATTGAAAAGCGCCATTAGTTCATTTTTTCTGGCACAAATCTGTAATAATTGAGTAATAATTCTGTTCATGAAAATCGTTTTTTGTTACTGTTTAATCTCATTTCGTCTGATTGGAAATAATTGAGATCAAATGATCTGTATCTTAGTTGAATCAAGAATATTAGTTTCATTTTTGTTTGATCTAGTCTTGACGAGATGAATTTGCATATCACCTTTTAGGTGTTGAGAAACTTGTTTAGTTAACATAGTCTGTTGTAAAGGGTGATTCAAAAGTACCAACACAAAAATTTGAAGGAAATGAATTAAACGAGAGTTTGCACAGCATTAAACGAATAAACAAAATTTTAACACAAAATACAACATTAGATCGTATTATTGATAACTAACGTAATTTAATTTCGCTCTAATACATACCAGAAATTAGCATAGAAATAGTTATAAATTCGATTCAATTGGATGCGATGTATCAACATATTTTTATTGAGCAAAATGAAAACTGATGAATGAAATAGAACTATTTCAAACTACAATTATCGTTATCAATGGTTACCGCAACAGTATAATGACAAGAATAACTTATATCAATGTTATCTGGTGATAAGAGAAGCTATTAGTAATAGCTTCTGTTATTCACTCGAGCTACAATATTCAACTCAGTCCTTTTCGTGGTTGATTCTCTACATCAAAGAGAGTTTTTTCAATTGCCTGAGTCTTCGATACGCTCAGTCTTTGGGCTGTTGACGGTCAGTTGAATCTAGATTTCTAGGGTACAACTTTTAGAAGGATGATACACGAGATAATAAACTAACATATATAGAAGACCAATGAAGAAGCTCATGTAGTGACCCACAAAGGCTGGTATACGATACCAAAGATGTGGTTCAGCTTTGGTAAACCATAGAGTCATAAGAAGAGTATTTTCACAAAACATAAAAGTATAATAAATAGCGTAGCGATAACGAGTTGGACTATCCACCGGGTTAAAGTAACAGAAAATATACATAACGGCAAGAACAGCATTGTAACCCAATTCTTCGCAACGATTTTCGCAAAATGATGTTTTCATTGAAACAATCCATGCAAACATGATGATACAATGAACGCCACAAACAATACTGATGTACCAGTTATAGATGGCTGCGAATAATGCTAAAGCTAATACTCGAGCTGCGATCACAGAGAATCTCCATAGGAATTGAACAGCAATACCTTGCCATGTGAGGGAAACTTTATTTGGTAAGGAAAGTCTTAAAGAGCGTTGGTAAGACACCAAAGACCAGGAAAGAGAGACAAGCGATGCTAAACAGGAATTTATCTGAGTGAATAACATGAAACGGTTATCTCCATAGAGTGGATTTTGTAAGGCAAGTATATATATTTGTAACACCAATTGAGGTGCTGATCCCATTAAACATCCAAAAAACCTTAATTTGTTTGCAATTGTGTCAGCATAAACCACAAACGTGTAACATTCTTTCTTCTCTGAAGTGTCTTTTGCGATGATAAAGTAGATTGTAAGAAAAATTGACTCAAGATATCTTGAAAATAGTCCCAATCGTTGGAGGATAAAAATTAATTTTAAATTTTTGTATTGGACAATTTCCTGTTTACGAGCATCCAAAACATACCAACGCCAACTTATGCCGGTCATCACCAGAGTTGGAATCAATATGAAAGTTAATGTTAAACCAAAATACCAATAATCTTTATTTGAATAATGAAAGACAGCAACTGCAATATTATATCCAATGTCGTATACGTAAATGCTGAGGGAAATAAATGGGAGAAAAGCATGAAGCCATGTAATTTTCATATAGGCTGGAAGAGCATCAACCTTATCATGTCCATTCTCGGTTAGAGACAATTTACGACTCGAAGTTGCAGAAGGTAAACAATCAACATCTTCACTCATGATTAACAGGAGAAACTAAACAAGATGAAAATTAATCAAAAATAAACAATTTAATTTAAAACTTGAAAAGCAACAGAAATTAAATTAACAACTTATTTAACACATGATTTTGGGGTAAGGCATGGTTAAGCAAAGAGTAAAGGAAGTAACTGTAATGTGGTTGATCGTCCGAGGATGGATCCGATCCTCAAGAAGATACAAAATGTATCTATCTTCAAAAGGGTAAAGCACCTTTAGTAAAGATAACCGAGAACCTGTCAACTCATTTACTTATCTTACAAGTCTCAGCTAGCTGAGTTGATCCTCGATCTGATCAAGAAAATCCCTTCTAATTGGCTAAATGTTTAACACTCACTAATTTATCTAAAATAACTATCAAAATGCATCATAAGTGAATCGTAAATGAATTGAATAGGAATTGCAGTTTGCAAAGCATTAAACAACATTACAGAATCATATAAACAACAGTAACTTTTGTTACTCAAAGTTTTGTCAAGAGTTTTTATGTTATTTTATTCGGTGACTTCGTCAAAATTTTTCGTATCAATCTGAATTATTGCTCAATTCTTTCTTTTTCAATGACGATTCTTATGACTCCGAAACTTTTCAAACGACCTTAATTGTGGTAGAATAGGTTATGAGCTAATTCTTTAAATAATGAAAATCCTTCTAACACGTCAGATGATTTTTGTTTATGTAACCATTTACCTTTATAAATCAATAATCAAATTTGACAGCCTAAGTAGTACAATGATAAAAATCTTTATAACTCTTTTTTAGGATCTTGACTCACCTAAAATTTAGTTATATTATAGCCCACAGTAAAATCTAATGATTGGTCAAGAATGATGATTTTAATTGCTACCATTCTCGAAATTTTTGTGCTCAAAATTTCAAGCCAATAGCCAAAATCAAGAGGACTGTCGATGAATTGAAAAAATTACAATAATTATAAGTTTAATAAGTTAATAATAAGTTTCAGCTCTAACTCTTACGCCAACTCAACAGACTAGGTTTAACCGAAGATCGAACTGATATGTTCGACATAAACAGAAAATTTTCAATAACATTCAAATTCATTTTTTTCCTTACAAGCTAACAAAATTCCAACTCTTAGCTCGAAAGTCAAATTTTTTACAATTACTCCTTAGCCTAAAACCGTGAACCCGGGAACTGATCGGAAACATATTGAAAAAATTTCCAAAATTGTAAATACGTTTGAACCGATGCAATTAGATGAAAATGAATATGATTTAGTTCAATTGAATTCATTTAAATTTGCTCCATTAAGTAGTTCAGATATCGAAGGAACTTTTTCTCAATATAAAACTATCCTCAGACCAAACAGATTAAACTTTACTGACGAAAACCTGAAAATGTATTTGATAATCCATTGCAATAAATCACAATTTTGAAATTGCTAAAAACTATTGAATTATTAAGCTTTCATCAAACAAATAAATTAAGTATATTTAACCAACGATTGTGAGGTGATATGATGGTTAGATGCACGAGGGCGAAGCCCGAGTGTATTCACTATCATATCACCGAGCAAGAGTATTAAACTATTTAGAATCATAGTTTAATTTAATTTAATGATAACTTTGAGTAAAATGTCTCCCGGGTTCACTAAAAGGCCAAAATTTCACCAAAGGAGGATGTCAAAAGTTGCCTATTTTCAGATCACTTTCAAAACACTTTTTTCTTGTGTATTTTTTTGTGCTGTTTCTAAAAATATAAATCATAGATCCAAGGTACCATTCTTGAGATATTCACGAAAAAAACAAATAAAATTGAGGATGAAGAAAGGGTAGAGATTTGCTAGAAGAAGTCAGTGATTCACAATTATTTTTTCATAGCATTGTAACAAAATGATGCAAAACTCATATTTAACATTTTTTGTGGAAGAAAAAAGTAAGAAGTAAGTCAATCATCACAAGAACTCACTTAATAGCGTTAAGACGTATATTAGTCCAACTTCCAGTTCTTTGCACATCATGAAACTTTTGTGGTATACATAATGAGCAATGCTGAATTCATAAATGAAATAATCTCAAATCTAAAATGGGGCAAAGCTAGTCATATATTGGAAAAACTGTCTGAATCGTGTTTTGGACTTATTCAGTTCATGATCCAGGTCTTTGCACCTCATGAAACTTATACGGTATACATAATAGCCGGTGCTGATTACATATATGAAATAATCTTGCATCTAAAATGGGGCAAAGCTAGTCATATATTGGAAAAACTCGTCAAAACACGACCTAGATATTTTTGCCTCATTCGAGATTCAATATTGATGCATATAATCAATCAACATCGGCTATTATGTATACCATAAAAGTTTCATTTGGTGCAACCTTTCGGATAATGGACTAAAAAGGCCAAAACGCGATTTTTCAAGGTTTATCAATGTATGACTAGTTTTGCCCCATTTTAGATTCAGAATTGCTTCATATATGTAATCAGCATTGGCTACAATGTATACCGTATAAGTTTCATGAGGTGCAAAGACCTGGATCATGAACTAAATAAGTCCAAAACACGATTCAGACAGTTTTTCCAATATATGACTAGCTTTGCCCCATTTTAGATTTGAGATTATTTTATTTATGAATTCAGCATTGCTCATTATGTATACCACAAAAGTTTCATGATGTGCAAAGAACTGGAAGTTGGACTAATATACGTCTTAACGCTATTAAGTGAGTTCTTGTGATGATTGACTTACTTCTTACTTTTTTCTTCCACAAAAAATGTTAAATATGAGTTTTGCATCATTTTGTTACAATGCTATGAAAAAATAATTGTGAATCACTGACTTCTTCTAGCAAATCTCTACCCTTTCTTCATCCTCAATTTTATTTGTTTTTTTTCGTGAATATCTCAAGAATGGTACCTTGGATCAAAATATGATTTATATTTTTAGAAACAGCACAAAAAAATACACAAGAAAAAAGTGTTTTGAAAGTGATCTGAAAATAGGCAACTTTTGACATCCTCCTTTGGTGAAATTTTGGCCTTTTAGTGAACCCGGGAGACATTTTACTCAAAGTTATCATTAAATTAAATTAAACTATGATTCTAAATAGTTTAATAACGATGAAACAAACGAAGAGTTGATTTGATAGCACCACTAGATGGCTGGAGCTGTTATGATCTTGAAGGCTGAGTTTCCAAAAGCTGTTTATTAAGCAATAAAAGTTGAGCAGACAGTTAAGTTATCTTCTGCAAGTTTTACACATTCACTTAAATAGCTTACTTCAATATAATACAGTAATTTATTCATTAACGTGTGACCGTTCACAACTGTTAACAGTCAAAAGAGGAAGATTTAACTTACTTTTCTATGGAGATGAACCAAAAGTGAAAAGTAAGAGAGAAAGGGGAGGGATCTTACTATTCTAAAACCTCTCGGTTTCGAGTGAAGAGTAAGAAGGAGAGAGGGCAGCACAAGGGATTGAAGAGGCAAAGTTGAAAGTTGAAGTCAAACTTTATTGATAATGTTAGAGAAAAGTTCGGAGTATATATGTCTCCCATGGGACATAGAGATGTCAGGGTACAAATGGTTTAGTTAAATTCAGCATAAAAAATAATCATTATAAACATATAAATATCATGGGTAAAATAAGCGTAGTTAAAAGTACAATATTTCGCGTTTACATTTACCGCTAGGGTTACCTGCTTTTGATTGGAAAGATACATTTGTAATGCATTAAGTTATATTGAAAAAGCCCTAGTGGCGAAGGTTGAAAGAGAGAGAGTCATATGTTTTAAGTTTGTGCTTTGGTTTTGTTTTTATTCCAAGTTAATTATCATCACATTCGCCCACTGTAATTTGAGTTTGTTGTCTATCAACAAACTGCTTGAGCTGGGATGAATGAGCTTGAATTGGTGTTCCTGAAAGTGATTCCGAGATGATGTAGGTTACGTCCGTGATCTTCTTGATGACATAGTATGGACCTGTATACTTAGCTGTGACTTTAGTTTTGGATGGATGGTTAAATGGTACTTCCTTGAGTACTTTGGATCCAATCTCAAAGTTTGCGACGGGATGTTTAGCGTCATGTCTTTGTTTCCTTCTTTCTTGTTCCGTACGTGTCCTGGTCCGGGCTAATTCTCGTGCTTCCTGGAGATTGTTGGTTTGACCGGAGAAAGTCGGAGTTGGATCGGTTCCAAAGAAGAGATATGCAGGAGCATAACCAGTGATATCGTGTGGAGTGTTGTTGTAATCTGTGACAATCTTTGGTAAGAGCGTTGTCCATTTACGATGAGGATGATCTTGTAAAGCAGCTCTTACTTTGACCATCAAAGTTCCATTGATACGTTCGACAATACCGTTGGTTTGTGGATGATATGGAGTACTAAAGATATGCTTTATGTTGTGGCGTTTGAAAGCTTGTTTCAAGACTGTACTTTGGAAATTCTTGTGACAGTCAGTTAGAATAGCTTTGATACGAATACCAGCTTGGATAAGTTTGTCCAAGAGGGTTACTATGGATGCTGATGTGTTGGTGGTTGTGGGAAAGGCCCAAACATAACGTGAAAAGTGGTCTATGAAGACTTGAATGTACTTATGTCGAGTACTACCAGCTGCAGGTCCCATGACTATAGTATCGAGGCCGACGAGATCACCAGGTTCGAGATCAACTGAAGGGAGGATCATTTGACCAATACTTGGACGATGGGTTTGCTTGACAAGCTGGCATGAACGGCATGAATCGACATAAGCTTTGATGTCTGAGATCATATGAGGCCACCAATAGAAACGAGTAATAAGTTTTACAGTCTTGTTTTTCCCAGGGTGACTGTAATCGTCGTGAAAATGCTGCAAGACTTTATTACGGAGTGTTGGTGGAATGATTGCTCGAGTGGAACCACGAGTTTTCACGGTGACGATGCCATCCACTTTGAAAGATTGTTGGATATGAGAGAAGTCAGTGGTGGCTTGATGTTGTTTGATTTCATCAGCATCGATGAGGAAAGTAACTGGGGCTCTTGATAAGGCATCAACGTGTTGTTGAGAGACGCCAGCTCGATGAAATAGCTCATAGGATCGAGTAGAGAGCTTGATACTCCAGCGATAGAGTCTTCCTTTGGGTTTCTTGAGCGTGAGGAGCCATTTCAATGCACTATGATCGGTGATGACTTTGAATGGTAGGCTGAGATAAGCTTCGAAGTGATCCACAGCTTCTACAACTGCGAGGCATTCAAGTTCAAATGCGGTATAGTTGCCTTGGTGTTCGTTGAGTGCTTTGGAAAAATAAGCGATTGGATGTTCAAGACCATGTTTGTCGGTTTGAACTAGCGTAGCTCCAATACCAATCTTTGAAGCGTCAGTGTAAAGGGTACACGGTTCATCTTTGTTGTAAATAGCGAGAACTGGTTCATTGATTAACTTGTTTTTGAGGATTTGAAAAGCGGTTTGATGTTCATCCTTCCAGTGGAAAGCGATGTTTTTACAAAGGAGTCTGGTTAATGGTTTAGAGATGGTTGAGAACTTGTCTATGAAGCGACGGTAATAGTTTGCAAGTCCTAAGAATTGACGAACTTCCTTGACATTACTTGGAACAGGGAAATGTTCAACAGCTTTGACCTTTTGTTTGGATGGTCTAACCCCTTCTTCACTGATGATGTATCCAAGATAGTCAACTTCATTTTGCGCGAAGTTGCACTTAGACAGCTTCAGTTTGATGTTGTTATCCTTGCAAAGAGTGAAGATCTTCTCTAAGAGTTGAAGATGTTCAGAGAAGGTTTTGCTGTAAATGATGATGTCGTCTAAGTAATTTATTGCGCCGTTGTAGAGTAGAGAACCAAGTACTCTTTGGAGAATTCTTTGAAAAGTTGCTGGGGCGTTTTTAAGACCAAATGGCATGACGAGCCATTCATAGTGTCCTTCATGAGTTACGAAAGCAGTTTTCTCGATGCTTTCTGGGTCCATCTCAATATGCCAATATCCCCATTTGACGTCAAGTGTCGAGAAGTACTTACTACCTTGAAGACGATCAATGACATCATTGATCCGTGGCAGCGGCATCTTGTCATCTATGGTGAGGGCATTGAGACGACGGAAATCTATGCAAAGTCGTGTACCACCATCTTTCTTTGGTACACATGTGACTGGGAAGGCCCAAGGACTTTCACTATCACGAACCAATCCTTTTTCTTTGTATTCCTTGACTTGACGACTTATTTCATCAAGTTCGGCTTGAGGACGACGATAGGCTCTAAGTTGAATTGGAGGATGGTTTATAGTGGTTATCCGATGTTTGGCAACAGTGATGCGGCCAATGTCTGTTTCATTTTGGGCGAAGGCAGATTTATGTTTTTCGATGAGAGCGGCAAGTTGATCTTTCTCATGTGTCTCTCCTAACAGGGTTACTAATTCTTGAGTCTCTGGAGATCGAATACTGACAGTCTTATCTTCTAGGTTAAGGTGAAGACCGAATTCGATACTGGTGTTGAGACCGATTAAGATTGGATAGCGGAAGTTGGAGATTATGTGATACTTGATCGTCTTGGTTGTTTTGTGGATGGTAGTTGAGGCGAGAGTGTATCCAACACTCTTTGTTGAACCTTCTAATTGGTTGATGGTTATCTGTTGTTTATTGTTGATAGGAAGGTTGAGTCTTCTACATGTCTTTAGACTCATTATACTGATTGTACTACCGGTGTCAATGAAGGCTTCGACGGAAATACCTTCGATTGTTAGCGGGATATCGATGAATTTCAGTATTGGGGATATGTTTTTAGCGAAACATACGTCTCCGTGGTCATCTGGATGGAGTTCTTCCTCGGCAGTGTGGGTCGATGGTCGAGGTTGACTGGTTTGAGAACGATTAGGACATTCACGATGCCAATGGTTTTCCTTTTTACCAAGTCTTTCACAGTACCTACAGACTGGAGGACGGCGTTCAGCAGATTGACGAGGGCGGCTATTGTTATGTGGAGGTGCGGCGACCAATGTTTTAGCAGCGGGTTTCTTTGGTTGTTGCTTTGTTAGGAATTTTTCCTTTTGTTTGTAACGCATTTCGGTTTCAGTGGCTATTTCGAGCCAATCAGAGAGTGTACGAGGGCGTCCAGAGCTCATATGGAGAGTCCAAGCAAAGGGTAAACCAGAAGTTAGTTGAGAGATGACTTGATGTTCAGCCAATTTTGCTTCACGGAGGAGTTTTATCTTGCGGCGATAATACTCAGTCACTGTCTCTGTACGCTCAAGACGGATACGTTGAGCTTCGAGAAGTGGGTCCTTAAATTCAGAACCGAAGCGAGTGATCATTAAAGATTTGACAGCGTTCCAATCAACATGCTCTTCAGATGCGATTTCCTCGGCGTACCAACTTAGAGCTTCTTTGTCTAGGCTGTAGACTAAGTCTCTGATAAGGGTGTATGGATCGTTGGTGTTGATATGTCTTTCGTACAGGACTAACCAAGTTTGGATGCGGATGCCAGATGGTTCGCCCGTGTAACATTTGAGAACCTTCTTCTGTGGTAAGGTTATGTACTGCGTTGGTTGGTCGATAGTCGTGTCTAGTTGTGATGTAGTGGATAAACGGTTCCTATTTTGGTCTTGGAATCGAACTGCTGGTGTAGGCGGGAGGTATGGATTACGGATTAATGTTGGTAGACGACCATTTGGTTGGTTACCCAAGGGTGGATGGGTTGGTTGATTTGGATTTGTGATTGGGTTCGAGTCGAGGTTGTCTCTTTGGGCATCTGGATCTGTGGATATTTGATCAGAGAGGTTAGTATCCATATGATCATATGCCATTTTGTTCTCGGCTAAAGTTAAATGTTACCAGGTTAAATTAGACCACTAGATGGAGCAGAAGGACCAGCGGGAGTTTCAACAGCTTGAACTTGAGGAGTTATCAAAGAACGGAGGAAGCTGGGTCGGCAAACTGGTTTTAGGGGGGTTCTGTTCCACCAAAGGACAATTAGGCTGGAAAAGTCGGCTGATAGATGGAGACAAGAGATACGTCTGATGAAAAACAGGAGAAGAGATCCTGTCGACTGCGCCAAATGTGACCGTTCACAACTGTTAACAGTCAAAAGAGGAAGATTTAACTTACTTTTCTATGGAGATGAACCAAAAGTGAAAAGTAAGAGAGAAAGGGGAGGGATCTTACTATTCTAAAACCTCTCGGTTTCGAGTGAAGAGTAAGAAGGAGAGAGGGCAGCACAAGGGATTGAAGAGGCAAAGTTGAAAGTTGAAGTCAAACTTTATTGATAATGTTAGAGAAAAGTTCGGAGTATATATGTCTCCCATGGGACATAGAGATGTCAGGGTACAAATGGTTTAGTTAAATTCAGCATAAAAAATAATCATTATAAACATATAAATATCATGGGTAAAATAAGCGTAGTTAAAAGTACAATATTTCGCGTTTACATTTACCGCTAGGGTTACCTGCTTTTGATTGGAAAGATACATTTGTAATGCATTAAGTTATATTGAAAAAGCCCTAGTGGCGAAGGTTGAAAGAGAGAGAGTCATATGTTTTAAGTTTGTGCTTTGGTTTTGTTTTTATTCCAAGTTAATTATCATCACAAACGAACAAGTGTTTGTCTAATAGTCAAGTTAATCATGCCAAGTAAAATCCATTCAGTTGCTGGTCATCAATTTAAAGCTACTTTGCTGATTTCACCAACTTACTGTTGCCATTGTGATGGATTCATTTTCGGTCTTGGTAAACAAGGATATCAATGTAAAGGTAAGATATTGGGATAAATTAATCTAATTAATAAGTGAATTTATTAATTTTTATATTTTTTTCAATTAAAGGCTGTGTCCGTTTTGTACACAAAAGATGTCACAATGCTGTGAAAAATCAATGTGAATTTGGAGAAACTAATCAGGTAAATTGAATTCCTAACATCAAATGTTTATTTTTTACATGACAAGTTTTTTGTGAGTTTATCATCTGAAAATTGATCTTTTATAACAATAATAATAAGATTAATTATCTTAACCAGGATTTGCCTAATGAGGATCAACAAGATGCTGGTGAATCTCATACATTGAAAGTTCGCACCTACTATTCACCAACTTTCTGTAATCATTGTGGTTCCCTATTGACTGGAATTATCCAGCAAGGCCTCAAATGCAAAGGTAAGCTACCATCAAAAACTGTTTGTAAATAAATCGGAAAAAGATGGTTGACAGATGAAATAGCTCTTATCTAATATTTTTAAACTAGCTTGGCGTCAGTGAAAGTATTACGTCAGATAATTGAACAAATTGAAGACAGAAGTTCTGTCAGAGCAGCCATAACTACAAGTTATACGCATGATTCCGTCCTACCAACAATATCTCTCTAAATAAAATATCCTGTTCATCAACAAGTAAACAGTTCAAGGACTTATTTCGTGACTTTGCTTACAACTTGTTTAGCTTTGAAAGAATTGATAAAAAAGAAATTGAAATTGGCTCCATTAAACTTGTTTGGAGATTCATGCTAATTTTCCTTCATCTTATTTCTTTCAGATTGTGGGAAAAATGTTCACAGAAAATGCAGCAAATATTTTTCCATGAAATGTGAACATAATGCTTGATATTGCTGGCTACTTCAACGCTGTTTATGTATGGCCAATTTGCGCTGAAAAAAACCTTTATTCATTGTGTCATCAATTGGTGTCAAACTTTTCTTTTCAAAGTATTCAGATAAAAATCAGTATCAACACATTATATTGTTTAGAAATTGAATTAAACGAGAGTTTGCACAGCATTAAACGAATCTCCATTGCAGAATTGGAACGTATAATAACAATATTAAATCAATGTAATTTTCAAAAATTAAGCGTTTAAATTTTCGAAAGAGAAATGGTCCAAATCATTCTCCTCTTTCTTTATTCTGTCTATTTCCCTGTCTTAACAAATAAAATTTCTTATTCTCAACAATGGTCAGAAGGGTAAAACAAACTCTTAGTTTAACAAATTGATTATTAAGGGGAGTGCAAATTATGACTGCAAAGTGATAACTTGAAAAATGAATGGAAATGGTGCTTCTCGTCAATTGGACGATTAATTAATCATTATTTAACTAAATGTTAGTTAATTCAATGGGAAATATTGCCCATCAAATGATTATTATTATTAAATGTTATAAAATGGTTCAGAATGTTACATCTAAATAATTAACGTAATTTAATTTCCACTCTTACATATTAGAGATTCCCATGGAAATATAATAGCTTAAAATAACAATTTAATTGAATTGGGTGTATTAACATATTTTTATTGAACAAAATAATAACTTATGAACGAAATGAACTATTTCCAACTACAAGTACTGTTATCAATGGTGACTGCACCAAGTATAATGGCAAGAATAAAGATAACTTGAACTTATATTAATGTTATCTTGTTGCAAGAGAAGCTATTATAATGATGAAGATTGACGATAATGATTAACAAAATAGTAAAAACGATTTTTATCAGCAACTCTCCAATTGAATCAGATTGAATATTCCTAAATTTTTTATTCTGAACTTGGAGACGATTTAAAAAGTTATTTGCTCGTCTTGCAAATATATTTAAATTAACTCTTTACTTAACTCGAATCAAGCCGAAAGCAGTAAATGAATAATTTGTGAGATAATAGTTAATAGTTTTATTTTGATTTTGTACAATTAAATGCGATAATTATCAAGGCAAAAAAATTAAGTTTACATTTCTGAAAGCTCTGCGAATTGTCTATCATCAAATTAACTCACATTATTCGTTATTACTCAGACCAACATATTAATTTTCATTAATTCTTCCACTTCTCAAAAAATAATGAAAAAATACAAGGCCAGAATTTTCATTTAAACTATTGCGTCTGGTTATTTTTCAAATTTTTCAATTTGTTTTTCAATCATTTTGATGGCTTCAGTTAGACTCTTTGAATTTCTCATCTTTTGTGAAATGGCTTTGATTCTATTCTTCAAATCTTGGTCCTTAATTGCTTTCTCAATACAATCAAGAAGATGCTCTTCCTCAATTTCATATGAATTGACACGGAAACCAATATTTTTATCAACAACTCACAGCAATAAATCACAATTTTGAAATTGCTAAAAACTATTGAATTATTAAGCTTTCATCAAACAAATAAATTAAGTATATTTAAACCACTACGTTTAGGGTAACCAGTATTTAATCAAATGGTTATATTGTATAATCTGACGCTATTTTGAAATTGGTTAACTTGATGGTTAACTAACACTGTTAACTAAATATGCACAGTTTGGTCTAAGACAGAGATAAAGAGAGTGATTAGACCTGATAAAAAAAGTCAAAATGAAAAATGAAAATGATAAGAAACCTAAAATGAAAATAGGAAAACCCATTGAAAGCAATGGAAAATCAAGACAAAAATGTGTCTTGAAAATTAAAAAAAAGTGTTGAGATTAGATTACATAGTGGTTTAAATCAGTTAAACCACAATATCTCGAAGCTATGAGATAAAACACTCGGGCTTCGCCCTCGTAGTTTATATCTCATAACTTCTCGATGCAGTGGTTTAACTATCACTTAACCAACGATTGTGAGGTGATATGATGGTTAGATGCACGAGGGCGAAGCCCGAGTGTATTCACTATCATATCACCGAGCAAGAGTATTAAACTATTTAGAATCATAGTTTAATTTAATTTAATGATAACTTTGAGTAAAATGTCTCCCGGGTTCACTAAAAGGCCAAAATTTCACCAAAGGAGGATGTCAAAAGTTGCCTATTTTCAGATCACTTTCAAAACACTTTTTTCTTGTGTATTTTTTTGTGCTGTTTCTAAAAATATAAATCATAGATCCAAGGTACCATTCTTGAGATATTCACGAAAAAAACAAATAAAATTGAGGATGAAGAAAGGGTAGAGATTGCTAGAAGAAGTCAGTGATTCACAATTATTTTTTCATAGCATTGTAACAAAATGATGCAAAACTCATATTTAACATTTTTTGTGGAAGAAAAAAGTAAGAAGTAAGTCAATCATCACAAGAACTCACTTAATAGCGTTAAGACGTATATTAGTCCAACTTCCAGTTCTTTGCACATTGTAACACACCCTTATATTTTACATTAATTAGATAAAATATGTCTTGAATGTCTACACCCTTATCGATCCAAGCAAATGTACGATCGATAAGGGTGAATTGTAAAGGAATAAATGAAAAGGCTGAAGAATAATAAAAGTTAGTTCAGTTAGGAACTCTCATGAAGCAAGTTAAATTTTCTTCATTTGGTGCCCCAAGTGAGGCCGATGTTTAGAGGCCCAAACTTTTTTCCTTTGCAACAATTTCATCTAAAATATAACAAATTACAATATGTGGAACAACAATAATTATTCTTATTGTGTATCAACTTACTAGTCATCATTTAATTATCATAACTTAAAAATTTTGGTTTTTTGTGATTGAAATACAATTTACAAGTGACTAACTACAGTGTCCAACATACAGTGAATCGAAAGATAGTTTAAAATTTCTTTCATTGACAATCATCATATTTACATCATATTTACAATCATATTACCACCATATTAACAATCATATTTACACCATATTGACAATCATATTTACACCATATTGACAATCATATTTACACCATATTGACAATCATATTTACACCATATTGACATTCAATCATCGTGTGAATCACAATATTTTCCCTTTTTCTTCAAAAATAAATAAGTAAAAACTTTTCTCATTATACTAGTTATTATTGAGACAACACAATTGTCCTTACATTTTGATCGAATATTACCTATACCAAAATTAATAAATGTTTCGAATTCTGTGAGTGCACAAGTAATTTCAATTAAACGTTATCTAATCTTGCCAAAGTGAACTCTAAATGTGAAAAGTGATGTTGTTTTGGTCGCAGCTTTAAATAATCATCGCTATAACTGTTGCAATTAAACAAAGAAGAATTATTGAACGGTACCCAATGGCATGAAACCAAGAGTTGTTTTGGTGTATAACAAGCAAAACCTTCAATAAAGTCACCATCGTTTTCTCTTAAATCTATCTGTCATATATGTGTAAAATTATCAAATCTCTGAACGTTAATCATTCATCCAATCGATCTTCATCACCAACATAATCATCATCATCAATCCATATTCTCCTTATATCCTAGCCTTACATTCACTTGAATTAAGTAAGTAATATAACAAATTTTAGATAAAACGCATGTTAGATTATTTGGAATCTGTAAAAAAAAAATATATTATAAATAGATAGCACCTAATTACTAGTACCTAATCTAAAATATATCATTCTGGCTAGTCGGATAAATACTTTTACGCTCAAATTAATACCTATATTTGTCTTCATTAATTTTTTCAAAGTGTATTGATTCATGGTTTAAGGACTTTTAGTTCGCCATCTTTCATACACTTCCAATCGATATTCCTAATTAACCTCCAAATAATCTCATCTTAATATCTGAACAACTGTATCGATTCATGGTTTAAGAGCTTCCAGCTCGCCATCTTTCATACATTTCCAATCTATATTCCCAATTTACCTAAAACTATTTTATCTTAGTACCTAAATTGTATCGATTCATGGTTTAAGAACTTTCAGTTCGCCATCTTTCATACATTTCACAATCTATATTCCTAATTTGCCTGATAATAATTCCATCTTAATACCTAAATTGTATCGATTCATGGTTTAAGAGCTTTCAGTTCGCCATCTTTCATACATTTCGATTAATTCACTATTGAAATTCTAATTCTAATTAATTCTAAAACTTATCAATTGATTACATTTATTACTTGCATCATTGAGAATATATACATTTACTTAAACGAATTCTTGATTTAATTCTGAATAGCCCTGTACAATTACGATTAACCGAAGATAATCTTTACGTATCCAAGATATAAAAACAATTAACCAATAATCTAGCTAATTATCGATAAAATATTTGGATCTAATCCTAATACCACTTACAAAAAAAAAATCAATAAAAATAATTTGTGTGCTTGTCTAAATAAATCAAGTTTAAAGAGATAAATTAAATCTAACAAAATCACATAAGTCAACTTTTGAAGATTGATCATTACCTAAATAAATTAATTCTACATATAGACTACACCCAGACTAACAAAATTAAATTCTTCACAAAAAAATTACATCTAAATTAATAGATTGCAGCTAATATCATAATAGCTAATAGATTACTTTCAGAAGAACCGCACCTCACTTAATTAGATTTATAAGAGTATTGTTGCTAAATCTTGAACTATTACATACAAGAAGGAAGATTACAATTTAATCAGATAAAAAGCAATCCCTTAGATAAAACTTTTCACACCTATTTCGTGATCAAGATAAATCAAATATTTTAATCAAAAATCCACAATCTTGCGTGCTTGCTAATAGTTTAATTATAAAAATTACAAAAAAAACACTTTACTTATTAATTGATGAATTGGTTTTTCTATTGTTATCTTTTCAACTTAATTTTCCTTGAATTCTGTAATAACCTCATCAATTACATAAGGCGTTGGTTTCTAGAAGAGTTTATTCTGTCGACAGTTTGTTTCTTGACACTGATAACATTCATCACTATTATAATAGTAAAAGTAAATATCATTAACTAAATTCATATGTCACAAATAAATTACAATCTATTTGATGTAGTGCAGGGTAAACCCTAAAATATTGAAAAACAAATCTTTTGTTGTGAATCATTAATTTAATGCATCATCGCATGCAAGATATAAATTAAATGACTAAACCTAATCAAAATATAAAGATTAAAGCAATAAGTACTGCATTAAGAATCCACCCTTGGTTTGTTAACCATCAACCGATAGTAATGTTTTATCATCACGCTGACAAGACAGTAATAGATTATGGTCTTATATGTTTCGAATCAAACGACACAATTAGACGTAGAAATTAGAAAAAGCTATCAATCTTAAAAACATATTAATAAATACATAATAAATAATACTAAAATGGCTCAGCCTAATGTGACAAGTAATGAGGAAACTCGTACCAATAACTTAGTGCCACCCCTTACTACAGCTAATGTTACCTTTCCGAATGTTCCAGTCAATATCAACTTCTTCTCGGGTGACGATGATGAAAATGTTATTGATTGGTTCGATTCATTTGAGTTTGCAGCTGCAGCTTTAGGCTGGTCAAAAACAGATATGTTTAATGTACTCCCAGCTTATTTGCAGGGCACTGCTAGAAGGTGGTATTATGCCATAACTTCACCTATACCTAATGTAGCTAATGTACCTGATACACAAAACGGTATGGTGGCGCCATCACAAAATTCACCCCAAGATTATCATGATCTTAAAACTAGAATGATTGCAGATTTGTGTCCTGCAGACTACAGGTCTTACCTTTCACAGGAACTTTACAAATCTAAACAAAAGATTGGTCAATCAGCCATCGCTTTCATTTACGAAATTCATGAATTATGCAGAAGAATTCATGAACAGACACCTGAAGTTTTTATCATTAGCATGATAAAAGAGAAATTGTTACCACAAATTAAATACGGGATTGCTCTCCAAAACCCGAAAACTTTGCATGAACTGGTTGAAGCGGCTAGATTGGCTGAACGAGCCATGCATAGTTGCTCAACACCGTTCGATGCACCCAGTAAAGAAGTAACTCAACTGCAAACACAAGTACAACAAATGAAGGAAAAATTAGAATCTCTCAAGAGATGTAATATTTGTAAGAGATTAGGGCATACTGAAGAAAGATGCTATTTTGCTAAAAAACCTGAAAACGAAATAAGTCAAAATAATTATGGCAATCGTAATCAAGGGTTAAATAATTATCAGACTACTAGTTATAATCCAAACATGGCACAATATAACCAGGACTATCAACGAGTGATTTCACAAGCCAATCAAAATTATCAGACAGCGGCCAGAAACTTTATTCCAGGTAATCCAGGTGTTAGTAATCAAACTTTTGCAAAGCGAACTTTCCCTAGAAATAATGCTGATCCTGATAATTGGAGAAATCGACCTTCAATATCTATTAAAGAACCTGAAGTTAAAATGGATCCACCTAAAGGCTCTGAATACAAAAGTAAAACAAAGGAGAGATCCCCCTCACCTAAACGTAGAGGTAGACCACCTAGTAAAGACAGAGGTAGAGGTCGAGGTCGTGGTAAAGCTCCACAAGTAAGAATTACTACTTATCGAGACGATAAATCTGAAGAAGAGGTAGACTCTGACTATTGCATTGAATCAGATGAAGCTACATTTGTTAATCCGGTTGTTCACCTTCTCAACCAAAATCTTATTCAACAATTTGTAAAAGTTAATGGCTGCAAAGTAGATTCAATGCTAGATACAGGATCAGAAATATCTCTCATTACTAAAGACTTAGTCCATGAACTTAACCTAAATGTGAGTAAATATAAAGGTCCTACACCATTTGCTGCAAATAATAAGCCATTACCAATTTTGAGAAAACTGAAAGTCCAGTTAAAAATTACAGACGGCCGCAAAATAGCTATAATAGATACAAAGATGCAAGTAGTAAATAACTTGCCACGCAAATTCAAAGTCCTAATAGGACAAGATTTACTGACGAGAGCCCAAGTAAACATTGATTGTGCAAATAGAAAGATAAAAATAGGTAGAGTAGAACCAGTTGTGGAAATAGTTACTACCGAAGAAGAGTCATCAGACAGTGAACCAATAGTAGATACTTCAACTGAATCTGAGGATCTAAATGACTTACTAAACGACTTGAATGATTTCGTGTCTTCTGATGTAGATCAGTTACCAGAATTGACCGAAGATGTCGAATTAGAAATTGAACCGATCACAACATTTGTTGACAAATCAAAAATTCCAGAATTAGAATTAAATATTGAGAAAGATGTTCCAGGTGGTGTAGAGCAAGCATTGTATCAATTATGCAATAACTATAGAGAAGTTTTTGCTGTTACACCACAAGAATTAGGTAGAACCAATCTTTTCATGCATCGAATTGAGACAGGTCACCATGCCCCGATCTCACAGTCTCCCTACTCGCAAAGTGCACAGAAAAGGGAGATAACGAAACAAATTATTAATGAACTCTTAAGAGATGGTATTATAGTCGACTCTTTTTCCCCCTGGTGTTCACCAGTTGTTCTAGTGAGCAAAAAGACAGGTGATTGGAGAATGTGTGTTGATTATCGTAAATTAAATGCTATAACTGTAAAAGACTCATATCCAATTCCAAATATAAATGTTTCACTGAATGCTTTGCAAGGTTCTGAATATTTTAGTCTTTTAGATCTAAGATCAGGTTATCATCAAGTAGAACTTGCACCTGAGGACAGACAAAAAAGTGCTTTTGTGACTAGTTTTGGCATGTACGAGTATGTAACAATGCCCTTTGGACTTTGTAATGCACCCGCAACCTTCCAAAGACTGATGAACTGTTGTCTTGGAGGACTTAAGTACAAGTGTTGTCTTGTATACATAGAAGACATAATAGTTTTTAGCAAAACAATTAAAGAACATTTAGAACGATTAGAAGCTGTCTTTGATAGTTTGCGAAGAGCTGGTTTGACTTTAAAACCAGATAAATGTTTTTTCTTTAAAAAGAAAATTTTGTATCTTGGACACATTATTAGTGCAGCTGGCCAAGAGCCCGATCCAGAAAAAATCAGAGCAGTAAAAAATTTCCCTGTCCCTGTTACTTTGAAAGATATTAGAGCTTTCGTCGCTCTTTGCTCTTATTATAGCAAATTTATCAAGGATTTTGCTAAAATTGCACAACCACTAACCCAATTAACGAAGAAGGAAGTTCCTTTTATTTGGGGACCAACTCAAATAGAAGCTTTTGAATACCTGAAAAATTGTCTAGTCAAAGCACCTGTTTTGGCGCATTATAATCACATGTTAGAAACACAGTTGAGAACAGATGCTTCTGATATAGGTTTAGGAGCGATTCTGCTACAAAAACACGAAAATAAATTGAAACCTGTCGCTTTTGCAAGTAGACAAATAAGAGGTGCAGAAATTAACTATCCTATTTCGGACAAGGAATGTCTTGCTATAATCTATGCTTTTGAGAAGTTTAGACATTATCTCGAAGGCATCACATTCGAAGTTGTAACTGATCATTGTGCATTATGCTTCTTAAAATCCAAAACTAAACTACCCCCAAGACTAATGCGTTATGCCATGACGCTACAAGCTTTCGAATTTAAAATAACTTATAAATCTGGGAAAATACACGCCGATGCCGATTGTTTAAGTCGCTATCCGACCAATGATCCTCAGTTCAACAAAATAGATGATGATGATAAAGAACAAGGCGATGATATTTTCGCACTTTTAATTAGTGAACAGGATGAGGAAAATATTAACCTTATCGAGGAACAGAGAAATGACCCAACAACACAAGCTTAAATACAACAACTAAATGATATTGACAAATTAGAACCTAGAGTAAAAAATAGAATTATTCGTAGTTTTAGAATAAAAGATGGAATTCTTGAGAAAAAGATCGTAACAGATATAGGGACTAACTGGGTTCCAGTTTTACCTGCACCTTTAGTCAAAAAGGTTTTACAATCTTATCATAATGACGCTACTTCAGGTCATTGTGGTCTCTACCAGACATACGCAAAGCTTAAGACTAAGCATTATTGGGCAAGAATGACTAAAGATATTGCTAAGTACATTAACTCTTGTGCGGAAAGCCAACTTAAGAAAAAAGGGATAGGGAACGCAGTTCCACCATTAAAACCAATCTATGTCACAGTTCCATTTGAGAAAGTTGGCATTGACATTCTTGGCCCTTTGCCTCCTTCTTCAGGAAAGGAATACATCATTGTGGCCACTGATTATTTTACTCGGTGGGTAGAGATGAAAGCTTTAGCAAAGAAGGATGCAATCAGCACTGCAAAATTTTTAATTGAAAACATTTTATCACGCCACGGTTGTCCTAAAACGATCGTTAGTGACCAAGGACGTAATTTTATTGCAGACACAATAAAAGAAATTGCAGATTTCATGAACACAAAATGGCAACTGTCAACTACCTATCATCCTCCGACTAACAAATTGACAGAAAGAGTGAATCGAACGATTGTTCAGATGTTATCTCATTACTGTCAAGAAACCAATCGTTTGAGATGGACTCAGATACTACCATTGATAAATTTAGCTTACAATAGCGCCGCAAATCAGAGTACCCAGTACTCACCATTTTATCTTTTATATGGTAGAGAGCCCAACTTACCAATAGATCTAAAACTAAACCCAGAAAATAAAGAAGTCAATTTCACTGAATATGTAGAGTTCATCAATAATGAATGGGCATCAGTGAAAGAATTAGCAAGAATAAATTCAGATGAATCAAAGGAAAAGCAAACTAAGAATTATGAAAAAAGACACAGACTTAGGACCTTCAATGTAGGAGATCTAGTATTGTATGAAAAACAAGTGCGAAACAATAAGTTAGAATCAAAATATGAAGGCCCATTTAAAATTATAGAGAACATAGGAGAAACTACCTATCTTTTACAGCAGGACGAAGGTTACGAACCCAAACGAGTACATGGATCCCAGATCAAACCATATATTGTTAAGGAGACTAGATCTTCTTCTGGTGGTCAAAAGACTAGTAAATTATCAACTAGTTTACTGTTTTTACTTTTCCTGCCTTTAATGACAAATATTTGTGAATCAATCAACATTGCTGACTCACTAATATGGAAATCTACTCATAATAAATACTTGAGAGGGTATATTCGAGTCAACCATACCATTGCTCTTGTAAATCCATGCAAGAAAATTCCTGAATATGAAAGTTACTTTGACGAAGTGAATATTGATTGGAAAGACACTCAAAATAATGCAACAGACTGTGAAATAGTGTGGGAAACTAAACCACGTTACATTTGGGATAGTTCACCACTAACTATGGGAGCTTCACTTAAACCACTTAAAACTTATCGAGGCTGTAAAGAATTCATCAAAAAGGGAAATCGTACTCAATGTTATAATAAAGCGGATGAGATTTGCTTTCAATATACGCATGTGAATGATATTTTCTACATCGCAAGACAAACTTGTTTAAAATACATCAAAGAAAAGATGCAAACAGTTGAAAAGCTATGTAGTCAAAATGAAGTTTCGTCGAGACACAAAAGAGACGGTGGTTTGATGGCCGTGATTTTTATCTCTTCTATCATGATTGTTGGTACAAGTGCATTGATCAATAGCTTCAGTGGAGGTTCAAAAACAGTAGATCAGATTACCAACGATGCTCTCACCGAAATCTCAAATGCTCTTAAGGCGCATCAAGCAAAAATGATGCATATGTCAAGCGAATTAGCAGACTTAAAGATAAGAGTCGCCCAGCTAGAGCATAGTGCCTACGAGAATTCATTCCGAGCAGCTGACATATCCTTTCAAGTGAATAGATTAATCTCAGTCATGCAAGAAACTATTAAGGCCATTCAGACGAATAAAACTATTCCGATTTCAACGTTTGACTTTTTCAACGTTACTTTGCCATGTGGAAAAACATGCCTATTGACGAAAGTGTCAGATGCAAAATGTCGAGTTATTAAGAAAGAAAATCAAACATCAGAAGAGACTTATTTGCAATTCACATTTAGAGTTGCAAAAATAGCCACTGATTTGATTGTTAAGAAAGCAGACCCGTTCACGTTACTTGAGAAAAATAATGGTTCAGTATGTTTGTTGAAGTACAAAGGACCTCAGTATGTCACTGTTAATTTAACTTCAAAAGAAATGTGTAGTATTGAAGCGGACGAATTAAAAGAAGAATACTTAATTCACTTCCCCAATTATTGTGACGTATCGAAAGGAGTGGAACTCTGGGAGAAGGAGAACTGTATTGAAGCAACTAAATTCAAAATAAGGAAACCCCAGATTAAGATTGTTAATGATTATTATTATGTCTATTGTGTTGGTCATAATTTGACTCAATATGGAAGTACTGGGCCGTGTTCGAATGAGATTACTAAAGTTTCAATGGATCAGAACTTTTCCATCGATGGTCAACTTTATCCATTTAGTGAGCTTGCCACGTTGGAACATTTTGAAATGACACCTATTTCTAATTTGATTAACTGGAAGTTAACAAATATTAGACCGGTTGTCGAGGAAAAACCCTATGATCTTGGACTGTTGGAAGAACTGATAATACAACATAAAACAGAAATTCAACGCGATGAATCATGGTTATCTTGGATTAAAAGAAGCCTAATAACAGTTTTATTGGGTGTCATAACCGTATGCATAATGCTACTAATAATATCGAAGTTGTTCAACACGATATTATTTTGCATTAAAAAACCCGTTATAGCAGTAAATATGGTTCCAGATTCGAACTAACAAGATTATAAAACGCAGTTAGCACCTATATCGATTCCACTGAGCTCTCTGTATTAGTTGAATAATGAGCTCTTTGCTGTTATACTATAATATTAATTATAACTTAGACCTAATGGATTTAGCATCTAATTTAGATTACATTAGCTGTTATTCAAATATCTAATTATATTATAAATTCTATCCAAATCTAGATTATTCGACATGTATCAAGATCGTCTACGACCACGACAACAAAGTCCAGTATTTGTTGACCTAAGTTCAGATCCAGATCCAGGTCCAGTTCCATCCACCTCCCGTGATAATCCAGATCCAGCTCCATCCACCTCCCGTCATAATTCAGATCCAGTCCCATCCACTTCTCGTTACAATCCGATGGATTGGCAAGGTCACGCTATTGGTAGAGGTAGACGTATTAATGTTAGAAATACTTCTTCCAATCGAAATTCTGGTCCGCTTCCATCCACTTCTCGCTTCAATTCATCGAACTGGCAAAGAAGATTTCATCGTGGGCTGAATTGGTCTAATTGGAATCCTCCAACTTCCGACGCTAACACTGACTCCGACACTGAGGCTGACGCTGACATTGACGCATTGTACAATAGACCACCAACACCACCAAATCCAGCAATATTATCCATTATGGAACAAGCTCCTGAACCTCAAGTTATGAGAGATTTTGTAGATTCAGAAGCATACAAGGACTTCACTTGCATCATATGCTCAGAATTAATTTCCGATCATTCTAGTGACCATACCTGTAACTTTTGTAGAGTTTGCATGTGCCCCAATACCTGCTTAAGGGCTTATAATCTTACCAAAAAGGCTGGTGAAAAGTTTAAGCCATGTCCGAATTGTAGGAAGCCACTTAGATGTATACAGAGGCCCAAGTCGGGTCCTAGATCAATAGCCGAATGGAATAAATTAAAAGTATATTGTGGATTCCCTACATGTAGAGAAATCATAGACAACGAAAAGTTCGATTCACACACAAATACTTGTCCCCATAATGTTAAAAATTGCACGAGATGCACTTCCAAAAATTGGAATCAAGAAATACATTCAAGTTATTGCATGGAGGAACTCATTTCTAACCAAGCAGAGCTTAAATCTAAAGATGAAGAAATTAAAAAATTAACTTTAGAAAATACCCTCAGAAAACAAATTACAGCAGGAGCAGAAACAAGGATAAAAGAATTAGAAAATAAAGTAATTCAATTAGAATTAGCCAGACCACATAGTGATTCCATGATACCAATACCATCTACATCCAATCCCATGAACAGTGTTAATAACCCGCATGGAAAGTACACTAAATTTACCATTAAATATCTAGATAAAACATTTCAAATTAATAACCTGTCCTTACTTCAGTCCGGTGCAGTTTTGAGACAAAAGATCGAGGAAACTATTGGTTGTAAAGTTGGTGCGATCTTGAGGTTAGACCATACTCTGTTAGATGATACTAAATTCCTCAGACAGCACCAATATTGTTTTAAACCAACTGTTATTACCGTATTACCTATAGATATCCCTGTAAACCAAAAGTCAAAAATTAAGCTAAATATTCTAGGTATTGAATCATCTGAATAATATTGTAACTGAACATTGGTTGTTCAGAATGGCGGCTGGTATATTGTATTAGATCCTTAGAACATAGTTTTATTCCTAAAAATTGTAATACTATAAATGTAACTCTATTGAACATAATGATAATTGTAATTCCCTTATCCTAAATCCAATTAACAAAACCTCTTTATCTTACAATAAAGGCCCCGAGATGAATGACAAATCTTACAAGGCATTCATTCCATTCTGCAGCCGAAGTAGACAAAGCGTAATATTCTGGCAATATATAATACATTATGCTAGTGACTTGGGTTTCAAAAATACAGTTTGGGACGGAACCATCCAGTATGTTGGCATTATTGGAGGTGCCTCCTATTCCTTCTGTTGTCCTTTTCAAGGTGGACTCAAGAAAATTTCTTATGAAGAATTTGCAGATAATGCGGACTACGCTGCTTTAGGACTCTTTGTCAGTATGGACCATGCAATCGACGGCTCATTCCATGATGCTAATGAGTCTGCATTTGTCTCAGTCGGTCAAATCCCAATGCCAAGTTAGACATGCACATGTCGAGCCCGAGTATGATTATCTTGAAGATTGTAGCGATCCACCAGAACCTTATGATTTTGCTTTCGTCGATGTTGTTCCTTTCTCTCCGGTCAGCAGATTTGAAAAATCTTGGATACAGTCTTCCATGACGAAAATTCCTTGCCATAGAGGTACTCCAATAGATCATACCCAAAAACAGTTTATCTTGGCCAGCGATGCAAAGATAAGCGAGTTCTATAAACACTACTCCGAACTTGCTCGTACTGCTCTCTCAATTCCCCCTTTGGATTTCGAAAAATATCCCACAAGATTTGAACTAGATGATAGTCCATTTAATCGTCTTCGTAGTCAATTTGTAATCATTTGTAAATGGTGTTGCGAAGAGTACGACACTAAATACGACTGTATATCAATCCACAAGTCCGATTACAAGGGATGTTGTAAGAAATTTCGACCAGATAATCCAACAAAAAATAAAGGATGCTGTCTTGGTCCTCCCCTAACAGAGGCAGAAACTTATCAACCTGAATTCTGCACAGTTGGACCTAATTGTTGTCGCAATTGTGGAAGCGAAGGTCCTACAAGTTTAAATAAAATCATAATCCGTAGCAAAGCTTCTGAAGGTGAAATTTCATACACTGTAGGAGCAGAAATAAACTCCCCTCTCATAGAACTCGAAGGATGGCATTTATCTTCAAAAATTAGAAACAATCCACAAACAATAGATTAACATTCCAAGACCCCACGCTATCATTGTAACTGAACAGTGGCTGTTCAGAATGGCGGCCGGTATATGTAACACACCCTTATATTTTACATTAATTAGATAAAATATGTCTTGAATGTCTACACCCTTATCGATCCAAGCAAATGTACGATCGATAAGGGTGAATTGTAAAGGAATAAATGAAAAGGCTGAAGAATAATAAAAGTTAGTTCAGTTAGGAACTCTCATGAAGCAAGTTAAATTTTCTTCACACATCATGAAACTTTTGTGGTATACATAATGAGCAATGCTGAATTCATAAATAAAATAATCTCAAATCTAAAATGGGGCAAAGCTAGTCATATATTGGAAAAACTGTCTGAATCGTGTTTTGGACTTATTTAGTTCATGATCCAGGTCTTTGCACCTCATGAAACTTATACAGTATACATAATAGCCGGTGCTGATTACATATATGAAATAATCTTGCATCTAAAATGGGGCAAAGCTAGTCATATATTGGAAAAACTCGTCAAAACACGACCTAGATATTTTTGCCTCATTCGAGATTCAATATTGATGCATATAATCAATCAACATCGGCTATTATGTATACCATAAAAGTTTCATTTGGTGCAACCTTTCGGATAATGGACTAAAAAGGCCAAAACGCGATTTTTCAAGGTTTATCAATGTATGACTAGTTTTGCCCCATTTTAGATTCAGAATTGCTTCATATATGTAATCAGCATTGGCTACAATGTATACCGTATAAGTTTCATGAGGTGCAAAGACCTGGATCATGAACTAAATAAGTCCAAAACACGATTCAGACAGTTTTTCCAATATATGACTAGCTTTGCCCCATTTTAGATTTGAGATTATTTTATTTATGAATTCAGCATTGCTCATTATGTATACCACAAAAGTTTCATGATGTGCAAAGAACTGGAAGTTGGACTAATATACGTCTTAACGCTATTAAGTGAGTTCTTGTGATGATTGACTTACTTCTTACTTTTTTCTTCCACAAAAAATGTTAAATATGAGTTTTGCATCATTTTGTTACAATGCTATGAAAAAATAATTGTGAATCACTGACTTCTTCTAGCAAATCTCTACCCTTTCTTCATCCTCAATTTTATTTGTTTTTTTTCGTGAATATCTCAAGAATGGTACCTTGGATCAAAATATGATTTATATTTTTAGAAACAGCACAAAAAAATACACAAGAAAAAAGTGTTTTGAAAGTGATCTGAAAATAGGCAACTTTTGACATCCTCCTTTGGTGAAATTTTGGCCTTTTAGTGAACCCGGGAGACATTTTACTCAAAGTTATCATTAAATTAAATTAAACTATGATTCTAAATAGTTTAATAACGATGAAACAAACGAAGAGTTGATTTGATAGCACCACTAGATGGCTGGAGCTGTTATGATCTTGAAGGCTGAGTTTCCAAAAGCTGTTTATTAAGCAATAAAAGTTGAGCAGACAGTTAAGTTATCTTCTGCAAGTTTTACACATTCACTTAAATAGCTTACTTCAATATAATACAGTAATTTATTCATTAACGAACAAGTGTTTGTCTAATAGTCAAGTTAATCATGCCAAGTAAAATCCATTCAGTTGCTGGTCATCAATTTAAAGCTACTTTGCTGATTTCACCAACTTACTGTTGCCATTGTGATGGATTCATTTTCGGTCTTGGTAAACAAGGATATCAATGTAAAGGTAAGATATTGGGATAAATTAATCTAATTAATAAGTGAATTTATTAATTTTTATATTTTTTTCAATTAAAGGCTGTGTCCGTTTTGTACACAAAAGATGTCACAATGCTGTGAAAAATCAATGTGAATTTGGAGAAACTAATCAGGTAAATTGAATTCCTAACATCAAATGTTTATTTTTTACATGACAAGTTTTTTGTGAGTTTATCATCTGAAAATTGATCTTTTATAACAATAATAATAAGATTAATTATCTTAACCAGGATTTGCCTAATGAGGATCAACAAGATGCTGGTGAATCTCATACATTGAAAGTTCGCACCTACTATTCACCAACTTTCTGTAATCATTGTGGTTCCCTATTGACTGGAATTATCCAGCAAGGCCTCAAATGCAAAGGTAAGCTACCATCAAAAACTGTTTGTAAATAAATCGGAAAAAGATGGTTGACAGATGAAATAGCTCTTATCTAATATTTTTAAACTAGCTTGGCGTCAGTGAAAGTATTACGTCAGATAATTGAACAAATTGAAGACAGAAGTTCTGTCAGAGCAGCCATAACTACAAGTTATACGCATGATTCCGTCCTACCAACAATATCTCTCTAAATAAAATATCCTGTTCATCAACAAGTAAACAGTTCAAGGACTTATTTCGTGACTTTGCTTACAACTTGTTTAGCTTTGAAAGAATTGATAAAAAAGAAATTGAAATTGGCTCCATTAAACTTGTTTGGAGATTCATGCTAATTTTCCTTCATCTTATTTCTTTCAGATTGTGGGAAAAATGTTCACAGAAAATGCAGCAAATATTTTTCCATGAAATGTGAACATAATGCTTGATATTGCTGGCTACTTCAACGCTGTTTATGTATGGCCAATTTGCGCTGAAAAAAACCTTTATTCATTGTGTCATCAATTGGTGTCAAACTTTTCTTTTCAAAGTATTCAGATAAAAATCAGTATCAACACATTATATTGTTTAGAAATTGAATTAAACGAGAGTTTGCACAGCATTAAACGAATCTCCATTGCAGAATTGGAACGTATAATAACAATATTAAATCAATGTAATTTTCAAAAATTAAGCGTTTAAATTTTCGAAAGAGAAATGGTCCAAATCATTCTCCTCTTTCTTTATTCTGTCTATTTCCCTGTCTTAACAAATAAAATTTCTTATTCTCAACAATGGTCAGAAGGGTAAAACAAACTCTTAGTTTAACAAATTGATTATTAAGGGGAGTGCAAATTATGACTGCAAAGTGATAACTTGAAAAATGAATGGAAATGGTGCTTCTCGTCAATTGGACGATTAATTAATCATTATTTAACTAAATGTTAGTTAATTCAATGGGAAATATTGCCCATCAAATGATTATTATTATTAAATGTTATAAAATGGTTCAGAATGTTACATCTAAATAATTAACGTAATTTAATTTCCACTCTTACATATTAGAGATTCCCATGGAAATATAATAGCTTAAAATAACAATTTAATTGAATTGGGTGTATTAACATATTTTTATTGAACAAAATAATAACTTATGAACGAAATGAACTATTTCCAACTACAAGTACTGTTATCAATGGTGACTGCACCAAGTATAATGGCAAGAATAAAGATAACTTGAACTTATATTAATGTTATCTTGTTGCAAGAGAAGCTATTATAACCCTCCGTTGCTACTCTTAGACTTTTTTGTCCAAAATAATTTTTGAATGTTAATAAAATCAAAACCTTATGAGTTAGAAACTTTTGACTCCGGAACATTGTCAATCATAGATATGAGTGTGTACATCTCGAAAACAAAGAGTATGGACATTATAGTTTACCTGTAATATTGATATAAAGAGTGACTAGCACGGTCAAAGACAAAAAAGTCACAAGAGTAGCTTTGCGTAAATGCACTGCCAAAGCTACGGAGCAATAAAATTCTCTTTTATTTTTTTGACCACTTTATTGCTTTTTTGTAACAACTCACAAAAAGAGTCATCAATAGCTTATACAAGCCTTTCCGTAAGAAAAAGCGAAGATAATTAGCAAAGAGAGGGCAAAGGTCAAATCAACTTTTTTGGTTTTATGATGGTAACAACTATCTCAGTTTTTGATTTTGAAAATTTTGAGATCGGGCTGAATATGTTTTACGAGAAAGAAGCATTTGAATTGAATGTAAAATCAATGAAGATACCAATATAGTTTTATCAATAAAAGCAATTAAAGTCAAAGGTGCATTAAATAATGAACAACCATTGATCAAAATTTATTAAATGTCACTAACTTTTGATTATGGATTTCAATAGATTAAAATATGCTCTAGAAGATACATTTAGTGGCATCTCAATATCTATTGCGGTTTTTTGATACGAAAATGAGAAAATTCTAGGATTAAAATGAGTTAGACTGCCATAGCAAGATTTCAAGCAAAACTCAAAATTTCAATAGATTTGAGAAAAGTCAAAAAAGTCAAAAAAGTCAAACATAAGACACAGAAACCAAAAAAGCAATAAAAAAGAGAACTGACAAAATTTTGGTCAAAAGTTAGGGTCAGGGTCAACGCTACCCCCATTTTACAACTTTTGCCTCTCATTTACTTCTTACTGCTGTTAAGGCTACGGACAGTTTTGTCCAAAGAGTAGCATATTTGTGACTTTTTTTAAGAGTAGCAACGGAGGGATAATGATGAAGATTGACGATAATGATTAACAAAATAGTAAAAACGATTTTTATCAGCAACTCTCCAATTGAATCAGATTGAATATTCCTAAATTTTTTATTCTGAACTTGGAGACGATTTAAAAAGTTATTTGCTCGTCTTGCAAATATATTTAAATTAACTCTTTACTTAACTCGAATCAAGCCGAAAGCAGTAAATGAATAATTTGTGAGATAATAGTTAATAGTTTTATTTTGATTTTGTACAATTAAATGCGATAATTATCAAGGCAAAAAAATTAAGTTTACATTTCTGAAAGCTCTGCGAATTGTCTATCATCAAATTAACTCACATTATTCGTTATTACTCAGACCAACATATTAATTTTCATTAATTCTTCCACTTCTCAAAAAATAATGAAAAAATACAAGGCCAGAATTTTCATTTAAACTATTGCGTCTGGTTATTTTTCAAATTTTTCAATTTGTTTTTCAATCATTTTGATGGCTTCAGTTAGACTCTTTGAATTTCTCATCTTTTGTGAAATGGCTTTGATTCTATTCTTCAAATCTTGGTCCTTAATTGCTTTCTCAATACAATCAAGAAGATGCTCTTCCTCAATTTCATATGAATTGACACGGAAACCAATATTTTTATCAACAACTCGTTGTGCATTATCATATTGGTCACCAAAGTAGGGAATGACAATCATGGGTTTTCCATAATAAAGTGTTTCCATAAAAGTATTGTTACCTCCGTGAGTTATCACCAGATCAACCTGTTCAATTATCTTGATTTGATTAACATAATTTTCACCCCACATGTTGTCAGCTAATTCAAGTGCATCACCTCGAGGTCCTTTAGAGACGATAAATCTATGTGGCGATTTGGCTAGAATAGCAATCAGCTTTTTCATCATGGATGTATCAACAGATGCTAATGTTCCTAACGAAAAGTAGATTAGTTTACCTGGTTTATCTTGTAGTTTTTCTGGTATTACGAATTCGGTATCAACATCTGGCTTACGAACCCAACAATCAATTCTATGCCAATTAGGTCGGATTGGAGCACATTCAGTAAAGTCCAAATCAGCAGGATAATGGTAAAAACCAAAAGACTGTACCTTACCAAGAAACTCTTCTATATCAAATGCATCAGGATCGAATTCCGGGAATCCCATGGCTTCCGAAATATGACTGGGCATCTTGAATAGCATTGCATTGGCTTTGTTAAAAACATCTTTGAACTCGCTCCATTTAGATTTATCACTGTTCACTGAATATCCAGAGCTGCATGGAGGACCGGATGGATACAATACTAGTGGAGCGGTTGAGATAAGCGGAAAACAAGGGATCAAATGGTTGTACAGGTTGAGTATTGGACCTGGCATGTCAGCAATAATGGCATCGAACTCGTTGATTCTTTCAGTTATGATTTTATTCAAAGGCTCAAAGAAGGCCATCATTTGAGCACCAGTATCCCCAAGACCTGCATCAGCAAACTTGGCCATTTCACGGAGACATTCCAATGGCTCTTTACGAAATTTATCGGCAAAGGTTTCAATTAAATTGATCATTAGTTGCTCTACATTAGCATCAACAAAATCTTCACCAAAAGGAATGAATGACACTCCTCTCTTTTCAGCTAAAGATCTGTACCTCTCACGATGAGTGAACCAAACTTCATGACCGGCAGCTTTTAGAGCTTCAGCAAATCCCAAAATTGAATGCACATGTCCAGAGCTAAAAAAGAGGCGAAATAAAAATCTATTAGTACATTGAATACTATCGAGTTTTATGCAACAATTAATGAAAGTTGACTGAAAATCAAATGATTACTGGCAATACTTACGCATCCAATGCAATGGCTAAGAAACGATAAGTTGGCATTTCAAGTTGTAAATGAATCAGTTTCACAGGGTTTTTGAATCGTTGGTGAATGTTTGTTATGAATTAATGAGCTGTAAAGAGTGAAGCTTAAATAGTTTTAACACTTTTCATTGAAGAACTGATTTTGCGCGTTTATCCTTCACTTTCATTTCTTTTTGCCGCAATCATGTGAGATTAATTTGAACGATTACGCTTTAGATCCGGGAATAGTAAGAGAGATAAGAGTCTCGTTGAGAAAAGTATACATTACACTACCTTATCTTAATACATTAATAAACTTACACAGATAAAGTTTGAGGGGTTCGAATAAAAATACTTTTGAAATGGAATCAGTAGATGAGATTAGATTCCCTAGTTTTCACCGTTCATCAATTGAACCGGATCTATATTGGACAAAATAACGAATAATCACATGATTTAATAACTTCAGATGATTAAATGGATTCTGATCAAATGATTGTTCACAAAGCATATCTATTTGCAATACTTAATTCATTGAGCATCAAGGTTAGCCAATTCATAATCATGTCATGATACTATGATAATATCTAGATTAAATTTAAGCTATTTCAAGAGAGCCTCATTATCTCAGCCTTTTCTGACATGTCATAGCCTTGAAAGCAAAGTCTACAAAGGTGTTTCTCAATATTTACAACTGACCCACTGACTACGTCGACTAACTTTGGCAACTTTCTTTTGCTCATCTCTCTATCAAATTTCGGGGGTTCCACTCGTCACTTTAATTTCAACATTGCATCCTGATTTCGAAGAGTGAATGCAATCGGAAACTCTGAGCGTATCTTTCAACCCATCAACTCATTATTTTACATTTAGGTTCAATCGGTTAAGAAATTTCAAGGTAAACAAGGAAAAGCTTTTCACAAGAAATCTATTAATAACATTCATCTCTCTTTTTCTGGTTTCAGTTGAAATGGTATTATGGTATTATTTGCATACGATAGTAAACATCCTGATCACTATCATATCTGTGATGCAATTGTTCATGCTGGATAATGTTTTCATTTCGCTTATCATGCTCATTTGAACATTGCTTTCAACATACTCGTATCTTGTATCACTTAATACCTTGAAGTCTGGTCCCCGAAGGAGTATGATAGAGAAGATCCTGATCGTTATCGACTGCTATTTCATTCGCCCTTGAACCTATCGTAACATGTGAATTGGATTCCAATCTTTACCCCTTTGAACCTATTCGCTTAATAAATAGAACTAATAACAGTTTATGCTTCCATTCAACCTTAGACCTTCCATAGCAAACACATTTTCCTCTCTTGGACCTCAAAATGTTTGACTTATTAAATCAATGGTTTGTAGTTGCTTTAATTAGTGTCATAAGCTGGATATTCATGTAAGTATGCTTTTTTATTGACAACTTTCATTTTTGATAATAACATTCTTTATTGATAGTTACACCAAGAAAAATCACTCGTACTGGGAAAAACAAGGTGTTAAAGGGCCGAAACCCCTTTTCCTTATTGGAAACACTGCATTTTCAAAGTCAATAACGGACGACTTGGTCGATAATTATACTAAATATGGGAAAATTTACGGGTAAATATACAATGAAAACAAATTCCTTTCAATATGTTTATTTTTTTGTTGGTATCCAGGACTTATCAAGGAACCAGCCCTCATCTGCATGTAGGGGAACCTGAACTTATCCGGCAAATATGTTACAAAGATTTTCACATTTTCCCTCAAGGATTTGAGCAGAACATTCTTGGTTCAATCGAGCGCAATTTTTTGACCGCCTTGTATGGAGAGAAGTGGAAGCGTATGAGAAGCACATTGTCACCTACTTTTACCACTGAAAGATGAAGAAAATGTTTGAGTTGATTAAAATTTGTAACCAAGAAGCTCAAAAAAAACTGGTTAAATTGACTTCTTCAAAGGAACCCGATTTTGATCCCAAATATTTCTGGGGTCGATACAATTTGGACGTCATAACCAAGTGCTTTTTTGCTACGAGTTTTGATGTTTACAACAGTTCAGATGATGAAGTATTACGACATTTCGTGAAAGCATTTGAACCCAATTGGATTAAAATTGTGTTTCTGGTGACAGCGCCTAAATGGTTCCTTAGGATGATTAAAATGAGTGGAGGTTCAGCCGAGAGTCTGAATTATCTTAAACAATTGGCTCTTCCAATAATTGAACAGCGTAAAAAAGGCAACAATAAAGGGAATGACTTTCTTCAGCTATTGATTGACGCTGAAGTTGTGAGTAAAGAAGGGGAAGAGCTCAAAGGAGAAGCTAAAAAATTGTCTTCAGATGAAATTATCAGCTCAACTATTATCTTTCTTTTAGCTGGATATGAGACGACATCAACCCTGTTGACTTGGGCTTGTTATAGACTCTCTACCAATCCAGATATTCAAGAAAAATTGCATCAAGAGGTTTCACAGGCCAACATTGAAGATTATGAAGTTTTACAAGATCTTCCCTACTTGGAGGCTGTTATTTCGGAAACTCTAAGAATCGATCCTCCAATTTTATTATTTCAACGTGTCTCTCATTCTGATTATGTTTTACCAGGCACAGAAATTAAGATTAAAAAAGGAACCGTAGTTACTTTCCCAGTTTATGCTATGCATCATGATCCAGAAAATTATCCTGACCCAGAAGTTTTTGATCCAAATAGATTTTTGGAAGGTTCACCGAAACCATTTACATTCTTACCATTTGGTGCTGGACCTCGAACCTGTATCGGAATGAGGTTTGCTCTGATTAATGCAAAGCTTTCACTGGCATCGTTAGTTCGTAACTATCAGCTGTTCCCTAATGATAAGACTCCAAGTGAAATTGAACACGTTACAGGGACATTCATAAAGACAGCCAAGACGTTGACATTGGGCATCAAACCAAGATATTGAATCATTTACAGTTTGGTATTTTTTTGTGTAAAACTTTCACAAAACTAGCCAACATTGAAAGCTTCATTCATTAAAATTTTGTTTACAATCAGAAATTCAAAAATAAATACAAAAATATGATTATTAAACATTTTATTGTCAATGATACAAGAAGAAATGTTGAATTGAGGAAATTAAGACTTATAGTTTACGAGATCTGAGAGGAATTTTGTGTGCGAAGTGGTTAAAAACGAAGTCGTAATAATCGCGAAAGTTTGAAATTGAAAAGGAAAATTCATGTTATGTTTGGGAACTTGAATAAAATAACTAATAAAGGCATAAATCAATAAAGTTTACATTCCTCGAAGCGCTTCGCGCTAAACTCCATTTCACACCAAATACACTTACATGTGATGTTAATATTTGCACTAGATTATTGCTTTTCATAAATCTTTCACTTCTCAAACCAAAATAAAATTAATACAAGTCCAGAATGATAATTGAAACAATTTTAATATCGATTATTCTGTTTAGTTATTTTTGAAACTTTTCAATGTGTGTTTCAATCGTTTTTATGGCCTCATTTAGACTCTTTGAATTTCTCATCTTTTGAGAAATCGCTTTGATTCTATTCTTCAATTCTTGGTCATTAACTGCTTTTTCAATGCAATCGAGAAGATAATCTTCCTTAATTTCGTATGGATTGATACGGAAACCAATCTTCTTATCAACAACTCGCTGTGCATTATCATATTGATCATAAAAATAGGGAATGACAATCATGGGTTTTCCATAATAAAGTGTTTTCATAAACGTATTGTTACCTCCATGAGTTATCACCAGATCAACCTGTTCAATTATCTTGATTTGATTGACATAATTTTCACCCCACATGTTGTCAGCCAATTCAAGTGCATCACCTCGAGGTCCTTTAGAGACGATAAATTTGTGCGGTGATTTGGCTAGAACCACAATCAGCTTTTTCATCACAGGTATATCAGCAGAGCCTAATGTTCCCAACGAAAAGTAGACTAGTTTACCTGGTTTATTTTGTAATCTTTATGGTATAACGAATTCGGTATCGAAATCTGGCTTACGAATCCAACAATCGATTCTATGCCACTTAGGTCGGATTGGAGCACATTCAGTATAGTCCAAATCAGCAGGATAATGGTAAAAGCCAAAAGATTGTACACTACTTGAGTACTTTCCCAGGTCAAATTCATCAGCATTGAATTCCGGAACTCTCATGGCTTCCGACAGTTGACTTGGCAATTTGAGAAATATCGAATTAGCTCTGTTGGAAACATCTTTGAACTGGCTCCATTTAGATTTATCACTGTTGACTGAATAACCAGAGCTACATGGAGGACCAGATGGGTACAATACCAGTGGGTTTGTAGAGACGAGTGGAAAGCAAGGGATCAAATGGTAGTACATGCGAAGTAATGGACCTGGAAAGTCTGAAATAATTGCATCGAACTCGTTGCTTCTCTCAGTTATTATTTTGTTCAAAGGCTCAAAGAAGGCCATAAATTGAGCTTCTGCATCTTCAAGCCCTAGACCAGCAAACTTGGCCATTTCAAGAAAACATTCCATTGGATCTTTACGAAATTTATCGGCAAATTCATCAATCAATTTAATCATTAGCTCTTCTCCATCAGCATCAACCATTTGCAATGGAATGAATGATACTCCTATCTTTTCAGCTAAATGTCTGTACTTCTCACGATGAGTGAAACACACTTCATGACCAGCAGCCTTTAGAGCTTTAGCAAATCCCAAAATTGAATGCACATGTCCAGAGCTAAAAAAAGAAGCGAAATAAAAATCTATAAGTACATTGGATACTATCGAGTTTTATGCAACAATCAATGAAAGTTGACTGAAAATCAAATGATTGCTGGCAATACTTACGCATCCAATGCAATGGCTAAGAAACGATAAGTTGGCATTTCAAGTTGTAAGCGAATCAGTTTCACAGGGTTTTTGAATCGTTGGTTTGTTATGAATTAATGAGCTGAAAAGAGTGAAGCTTAAATAGTTTTAACACTTTTCATTGAAGAAATGATTTGCGTAACTATGATACTTTTTG
This sequence comes from Tetranychus urticae, assembly GCF_039701765.1. Lineage (NCBI taxonomy): Eukaryota > Metazoa > Arthropoda > Arachnida > Trombidiformes > Tetranychidae > Tetranychus > Tetranychus urticae. The sequence continues at coordinate 11,640,687 of NC_142958.1, read as the reverse complement.
CTTTTCGCCTCAATCATGTGAGATTGATTTCAATGATTGCGCTTTAGATCCGGGAATGGTAAAGAATCATTGAAAGAGGTAACATTACATTATCTCAATACAATAATACAGAGATGTAAACTTAAATAGATAAAGTTTGAGGGACTCGAATAGTGGTACTTTGGAAATGGAATCACTGAATGAGATTAGATTCACTTCTTTCACTGTCCCTCAATTGAACCGGATCCATGTTGGCCGAAATAGAAGAATAATTACTTGACATAATAACTTCTAACTTTTCCTCCTATCCAACTTTAATACAGTAATACTTTAATAATGTATTTGGCAATAAAAAGACACAATCAACGCAATTTACAAATGGGCAAAAACTAATTTCTTTCGGATTGAGACTCTATGGGTTTGTAGGGACATGCAAAATGAATCAATTCGTGTGATTCAAAGATTTCTTTGATAAACAGTTCTCGAGAAAATTGGGTTCGAAGTTGAAACTTGCAAAGCTTTTTGTACAATTATGGAAGCATACTTTTTCATGAAACTCATAGTACTGATGTAACTTTTAATGACCAACCAGGAAATGTATTTATTCTGAGAAATAGAATTTTAATATTTTCAGTTAAAACGACCGCATTCAGTGACTGTGAGAATAAGCAAGCTGAAACTTATTATTTGTACATATTATAAAAACTGTTTTTTCTTATCATAGATTTAATAATTTTATCGACTTAACAACAGTTCTCTTGATTTTGGCCATTGGCCTTAAAACTTTAAGCCTCAATATTTCGAGAATGGTATCACCTACAATCAGCATTTTTATACCAATTCAATTCTCTACTAACTAATAATTAAATCAACTTTCCATTAGCGCATTTGGGTTATGATGTTCGGAATTGGGTCGTTTTAACTGAAAATCGAAAATCAAATTGAAAAGAAGCTGAACCCAGAACTAATTCATGATTGCAAGCAATTGTGAAATCGACTCTTCACGCTTCAACTATTAAATTCTCATTGACAATATCCTGTTCATCAACAAGCAAACATCTCAAGGACTTGAATTATTGAGTTAAATGAGTGAAGCTCAAATAGCTTTCCTTTTAATCAAAGAAACCATTTTGTGCAGTTATTATTCATTTTCTTTCTTGTTGCCTCGATCATGTGAGATTAATTTCGATGATCATGCTTTGGATCCGGGAATGGTGAAGATCTATTGAGAATTACATTGCCTTATTTTAATACATTGATTAACTTACAGAGATGCAGGGGGTTAGGTTAGGTTAGGTTAGGTTAGGTTAGGTTCGATTAGTGATGCTTTTGGGATGGAATCACTATCAATAGACGAGATTAGACTCACTAGTTTTCAATGTTGATCCATTGTACCGGATCGATGTTATGCAAAATAACGGAATAATCTTGCCAGGTAAATGGTTTGCCATTGATTGCAATTATGAATCAAAAGCACTTTAGATTGAAACAAAATGAACAATAACAAACCAGTGAAAAGTATATAAAGAATCTTATTTTATTACAATATATTATTAGACGGCATTAGATTAGCGTTGGCATAAACCTCCAGCGTCTTAACGAGGATTATTTCATTTATTATTTACAATAATAGAGCTCTTTTCAGGCAAATAATTCAATCAATATTTTTAAAAATAAAATCGGGTAGAATTTTTGGTCTTATAAGGAATTTTTGCACCCTTTCTAATGAAATATCTTTCCCTGTTTCAGCTGATATCTCAAATGGCTGTAAAATTGAAACAAGATACAAGAATAACTGAAGATAAGCAAAACTCTCTCCAGGACAAACTCTTTTTCCACCACTGAATGAAACCAAATAAGGTGGTTTAATGGCTTTAGATTTATCTTCATTGAGGAACCGTTCAGGCTTGAATAGCTCAGGATTATCCCATAAATTTGGATCATGATGGACTGACCAGAAGTTAAATGTAACAAGGCTGTCTTTAGGTATTGAATATTCTCCCACTTTGGTATCTTCAGTTGCTCTTCTCAATAAATTAAGTGGAACCAACGAATTGAATCGCAGGGATTCGTAAAGGAAGGCCATTGTGAAGGGCATTTCTTTTCGGTCCACATTTTCAGGTTGTCTATTTAATCCAATCGTCTGTTTGATTTCATCGCGTATCCTTTCCTGGTATTCAGGGTATTTAACTAGATATATCATAATCCATTCGAGTGTATTTGCAATTGTGTCAGAGCCAGCACCGTAAAACGTAGCTGCATTTCGTTTCAGAGTATTTATATTGAAGGTTGAATCCTTTTCGTTCTGTCTTTTGGACATTTCATTGAGGAATCCATCGATGTAATCATTTATTTCATAACCATTGTTATCCTTTTTACGGTGCTCATCAATCTCATCATCCAAATGAGATTCAAATTTTTTGAATAGTTCCTTAAAATTTGATAAACTGAAAAGGTTTAATTTGATTATTAAACTTACGATGGTCGGCAGGAATGCGGCTACATTAAAATATCGCAGCGTATCATTCGTTAGGACGCGCAACTTTTCCAAAACAAGAATAACAGGATCATCATAAGCGTATTTGTGTCCAAATATGAGCGTTGATATATTGTTTGATACACTCAAGGATAGTTTATTAGATATTGATATTGGTTCGCCTTCATAAGATTTGATTACTTCAATGAATGATTTAATTTCGTCGCTAATCGAATCTTCCATTTCACTTTTTCCTAAACCAACATCTCGAAGTGTAGTTAAAGCAATTCGTCTCTGTTGCTTCCAAGGTTCACCTGACATTTCGGCAAATGAGCTGTGTTCCATTACACCTGGTATAAAAGTCGCTTTAGGTCGACCAAGTAAGTGTTCATTCGCCAAAGCTTCTTTAATAAACTTCCATTGGTTAATAACAATAACGTCAAACTGGCCACACTTGAAACTGAAAACTGGTCCATATTTTGCAGCCAACTGTGTCACATGGTTATACTCATCTTGTCTAATGAAAGGTAAGTAGCCAACAAAGGGTAGTCCCCATGGTCCAGGAGGCAATTTACGGACTCTTTGCACAAATTTGATAACATAATTGCCCAAGAATAGAGCCACTAATCCATAGAAAAATTTAATTAAAAACGAATTTACTTTAGAAAAAGTGGAAAACATTTAACTTATGAGAGACTAACGCATCTCTAGTGATTGTAATTGTTTTCATAACAAGTTTTTATATCTTACTCGATAAATACAGTAAATCTCGGTCAAAGAGTAAAGGAAGAAGAGAGAGATCTCCTATGGACAAGCTGAAGGCAAGCTTGGCGCACCTCCGATGGTGGCGTACCAGTCAGTCTCTTTCTTTTTTCTCTTACTTTTTCTTGAGGTTTCCTCTTTCTTTTCAATTTTATTCTCTTACTTTTTCTCTTTCTTTTCTCTTTCTTTTTGAAACAATTTTATTAAGTTTCTCAATGCGAATCAAGTTAAATTAATTGTTTTTTAAGTTTAATAATGATTTTTTAATCACTTTTACATCATATTTACAATTTTTAATGCACTTTTGGTTAACTTATTCAGTAAAATGAATTTTTGATTGGGAATTCTGAAGCAATTTTACTAAGCAAGAACATAATTCGAACTAATAAATGATAATCCCATTCATATGAGGATTGAATGGATTGAATATATGTCAATTAGCAACTAGTTAATAAGAAATAAGGTTTTTATTCAAACTACATAAGATATAATCAACGTATGATTGATGTCTACTATTGAGCTCATTTTTGGGCTTATTCGAAAAACTAAATTATCATATTTACCATACTCAGTTTATCCAGAAAATTACGAAGTACATGATGAAGTTCTTGAAAAATCAAAAACAGTGAGGTTAAATTGTCAATGAAAGATGTTTTATCCGAATTTGATAGCATTCAATACTAATTCTTCATGTTAATCAATTGAATTAATAAATAAATGAAAGTATCAACCACATTATTCATTATTCAATATTCATTGTCAGATTAATTCATATTCAATATTGATACATTGCTTTAAAGTTACTGAAAATGCAATTCATTTTATGTTCAAATATAATAAAAATGCATAAATAATCATTATTAAACCATTAAACAACAAATAAACAATTAATTAAACTTAAGTCTTTTGCAGCAAACTTAGAAAAATTGCTTAAAAAAGTTAGAGAAAAGTAAGAGAAAAGTAAGAGGAAAAGAAAGAGAAAAAATGAAAAAGAAAGTAAAAAGAAAGAGCTCTTACTTCTGGCGCCCCCAATAGAGTCGCTTCTCAACAATTAAAAAATTGTATTGAGAGGAGTCTCTTCTCCTCTACTCTTTGATCTCGGTTAAAAGCTCCATCTAACGTTAATTAGATTGAGATAACGCTTATCACTAGAGCCAAACGTAGTCAGAAGTCAATTGTTGCCTTTCAAAAAATAGTCATTAAAACAACTCCTTCTGTTGAAATCTTATGCTACTTGAACCCACATTTTGCTACGAGTTTTGATGTTCACAACAGTTCAGATGATGAAATATAACGACATTTCGTGAAAGCATTTGAACCCAATTGGCTTAAATTTTAATTCTGGTGACAGCACCTAAATGGTTCCTTAGGATGATTAAAATAAGTGGAGGCTCAGCTATTATCTTTCTTATAGCTGAGACGACATCAACACTATTGACTTGGGCTTGTTATGAGACTCGCTACCAAACCAGATATTCAAGAAAAATTGCATCAAGAGGTTTCACAGGCCAACATTGAAGATTAATTTGTTTGCAATGACATGAATTTAGTACAATCATTGAATTAAACAGAAAGGAAAGGACAGACAGAACAAAATGACCGGAGTGATGATTCCTTCCTTTACTCTGTGATACCCATACTATTTAATTCTGGAAACAAAAATTTTCTTCTACAGATAGGACAAGAACAAGAACATTTCTTCCCACTTTTGGACGGAATCAAGGCTGTCTCAGCTCCAACAAAAGTTTTAAAAACGATAAACTTAATCAAGCATTGTTGACCCTGTGGCCTCAGCCTGAAAACCATAAGTCAAAAATTAACTTATGGATGCAACTAGTGAATCAAGCATATTTCAAATCTTTATTGCATTAATGAAATTATTGAATTAAGTCTTTTTTGACTCAGTCATATATTAATATCAAACATGTAATAAGATACTTTCGCTGATTACCCTTTAGATCCGGGAATAGTAAAGAAGCACTGAAAAAAGTAAACATTACATTGCCTCATCTTAACACATTGATTTTCAGAGATAAAGTTTGAGGGGTTCGAATAGTGATACTTTTGAAATGGAATCATTATCAATGGATGAGATTAGATTCATTAGCTTTCACTGTTGATCAACTGTACTGGATTGATGTTGTGCAAAATAACACAATAATCACTTGACTTATTAATAACTTCAGAAGATTAAATGCTTCAATGTGTTTCATTGTTTAATTCACAACAAACTTTCATCACTAAACGAGTGTTTTATATTTTGCTTTTTATAATTTCAAGCTTTGTTTTTGATTTCATTGTGTCATTGTCTTTTGAAGTTGCTTAAATGAATATCGATAAATTGCCTGATGACTGCTTATTATACATTTTCAATCTTTTCTATGAATTTAAGACTCTTCTGAATAGCTTTCGAGGTGAGTATAGTTTAGAGTTGTTCCGAAATATCATTATGCTTAAAAAATGGTTGCAGTCCTTGTATTTTGAAAACCCTATTAAGTGTCTTTTATACATCAACAGTCTATCAAAGATGGAAACAGTTCGAAAGATAACACAATGTTAAATACTTAAAAAGTAAGTTTAGATTTAATGCCAACACAACATTATTATGTCAATATAAACCAAGAAGGATGACAGCAATAAATACCTGAATTTTCAATCAAAATGCGGATAAGAATGGTTATCCTGCCGGTACGATATTTCGAGTCAATACTTTTTATTTTATTAATTCCAGAACGAATAACTACTTTTTTCGACAATTTCACCCAACTTTTTTTAGAATCAGAGATATTCGATGCTAGATTTTTTACTTCGACCTTTTCAGCGCAACACAACACTCAGAACCTCTCAATAGAACGAGTTTGGCGCAAATTTTGACATTTTTCCTCTTTTCTAACTAATGTGAGGCCATTTTCCGCAACCAGTAAAAATAAAGTAAAAATTAGCTTTGAGTAATGCACTATTTTTCCCATAGGGTGAAATTCCTCTTTTTGAGAGCGAATCGCGTTTGGCCTTATTTAGCATGTTTACTTCACGAAATTAAGTCTAATTTTGGTATTTAATTAAACAGCAGAGTGCAGTCTTTCATTTTATAACTTTGTTTTTACAATATCCCTGTTAAAAACCGTTAATTTTTGCATTTGAATCTATTAACACTTATTCTTAGGAACCCTTTATTACAGGAATGAGGACCGATTAGAGCGATTTGAAATATCAAAATGGTTCCCTAAACTGAAGGTTGGTTCATTGGATGAGGGTCGATGTAAATGAAGACAAAGGATTAGTTTTTAGTGAATGAATTTAATTTAAGATTCTAGACGGGCGTGGACACCTTCGATTGGATGCCCTTTCTGATTTGCCAGTCAAAGGATTGCTAACAAGTTGCGGCTATGGAGCAGTGACGGATTACATGACATTGGATATTCCATTCATTGAAATGTTAGCTGATTCAGATTTTTATGATTATTTTGCAAATGATGTACAAGGACCAACGCTAAAACAGTTATTCATTTCCGATTCCAATGTTTCAAAGTTTGCCAGTTATGCTAAATATTTTCCAAATTTAAGGCGACTTCATATCCAGGATTTTCCTTGTAAGTCATTCTTTTATTTTTATTGTGAGATACGCTATAATATTCGTATGTACATTCGAACAGTGTACCCTTTCGAAGACAAATTATATACCGGACCTGTTCTTGAAAAGCTAGAGATTTTGGAGATTTGTTTCCATGCACAAGCGGAAGTATTAGATCATTATCATGGCTTCAGCCTTGCAGATCATTGTCCAATTTTGAAAAGTGCCTTTCATTTTATACAAACTGGTGAACAATTTTTTGTCAACACTGGAATCAAAAATCATTTCTTAAAAGATTTAATTATCGAATTTGTTAGTATTTCTTTTAAAACTCACATTTTACATAATTTAGTGTTTCTTTTCGTAATATTGCAGGATAAAGGTCAAGATTGGTCAGTTATAAATATTGAGCAAGTATCCAAATTTGAAGCATTTAGCTATTAGAAAAGGCAAGAGCATATCTGATGAGATTATTCCTGAACTTTTGGGACTACTTCCTCGTATTATTCTTATTGACATTAGAAACTCAAAAATAATAACGCAAAAGTCGACTGATTATATTGATTGGTACTGCAGACAACATAATCGTTCAATTTCATTCTATTACAAAAATAGACCTAAAATATCAAAGAAATGGCCTCATTTATCAACCAAACGCGTTTTTATTGGTCGAGGATTTGATTTCATGAAATACTGTTTTCTCAGACGTTTAAATGAACTGCCACCTTTACTTGATCCTGAGGAATCAATCACGTCTATCGAGATGCTACCTACCTGTCTGGATTACATCGCGAAAATTGATGTGAAAAATTTGCATTTACGGTTCAATTTCAGCTATTGGAGTACATAAGTTATTTGAATTAACAACATCTAGTTTTTTGATTACCAAAGATCGAAATAAGATTTAACTACAGTTATAATATTCAAGAAAACTCCTATTAATGGACCGACTTCATCGTGTTCCTGATTTTCATCGATGTAACCATGTAGATCCAAAAAGGCTGTTGAAGTAATTTCAATTTACGGTTCAAGGTTCATCTGAAGCAATAAAATCAGACTCAAATTTTACTTCTTTTATTATGCTATTATAGTATCCGAATCATTAGCCGATTCCAATGGTGCATCATTAAAAATGAATTTATGATACTTGAACAGATGAAAATGCATTCGCTTTAACATTGGATAATAGCAATTCAATTCATCTAATTTTCAAGTTAACAATGCCAAGTCAATATTAAATTGTTCATCAAAAACAGTTTTATCTGAAAATAAATCCGAAAATTGAAAATTGAAAGTTGAAAGATGACAGATGAAAAACAACGTTTGAAGATGTTTTCAAACTAAGGTGGCGCAAGAGATTGCGCCAGTAAATTGACTGAAATGAAGCTGAGTCTATGACTACATCATGTGAGAATGAATCAATCCCACAGACAAAATACTGTTAATCAACAAGTAAAAAGCTCAAGGACTTAGGTTGACTTCATAGAGAGCAATTCGCACCATTTTGTGAGTTCTGTTGCTTGTTATTGCTTGGAATTTTACTCAAAATTTCATGTAATTGAATTATGTAACGTGACTCCAAATGATTTAATAACCATATAACAGTTGGTGCCTAATTAAGGAGGAGTTAAGGCTGTTTATAAAATAAAGTAATAAAATTTGAGCAGACAGTTGAACTATCTTCTTCAAGTTTTACACATTCATTTAAATAACTTACTGTAATTTACTTATTAAGGAACAAGAGTCTGTCTAATTGTCAAGTTAATCATGCCAAGTAAAATTCATTCAGTTGCTGGTCATCAATTTAAAGCTACTTTGCTTACTTCACCAACTTTCTGCTCCCATTGTGATGGATTCATTTTTGGTTTTGGGAAACAAGGATATCAATGTAAAGGTAAGATATTGAAATGAATCAATTCAATTTATAAGTGAATTTAATAATTTTTTATATTTCTTGCAATTTAAGGCTGCGTCTGTGTTGTACACAAAAGATGTCACAATGCTGTGAAAAATCAATGTAAAGTTGGAGAAAATGATCAGGTAAATTGAATTCTGAACATCAAATGTTCAGTTTATTGTATAATATATGACAAGTTTCTTGTGATCAGAAAATTGATCTTATACAACATTACTATTGTCTTTATCATCTGTATCAGGATTTGCTTAATGAGGATCAACAAGATGTTGGTGAATCTCATACATTTGAAGTTCGCACCTACTTGTCACCAACCTTCTGTAATCATTGTGGTTCAATATTGACTGGACTTGTCCATCAAGGCCTCAAATGCAAAGGTAAGTTGCCATCAAAAACAGTTTCACTTTAAAAATAAATCCAAAAATAGATAGTTGACAGATGAAATAGCTCTTATCTAATATCTGTAAACCAGCTCGGCATCAGTGGAAGGATTACGTCAGTAGATTATGTAACCTGTGGTGAAAAATTATGTTACAAATATTTTGATTGGAATTTATATTAAGTTTTATAGCTAAAAGCCTGAAATTTTCAGGAAATAGGGATCAGATTTGCGTCAATACTGGATTTAAATCTGAGATCGATCCGTATTATGGTTCAAAAGTTATCCAACATTTACGATTTTCGGAAATGATCGAAAATGCTCGTAAAATTCAACAAAAATTTCCAATAATTTTTCAAACTTACCCTGCGGGGCGTTTTAAAAGCATGAAGTTCTAAAATTAACAAAAATTGAAACTTTAAGGGTCGATCAAATAATTGTGTTAATTTTGGTCGATTTGTCATTCAGAATTCCGAGCAATTAACAAAAGAATGAAAAATAATCTCAAAAAATTCAATGCTAGCTATTTTGAAAGCCTCATGGTTAAGCTCAAATTTCAAATGAACGAGGCGGATTAGAAAGGATTATCTTACATACGAAAGAGCCTCTGATCCCTGGCTATCAATAGAGACCAACTTTGAAAATATTGATCAATTATATATTAAATAAACAAAGAATGAACAATTTGTAACATAATTTTTAACCACAGGTTAAATTGAAGTTCTGCCAGAACAGCCATAATTACATAATATACGCATGATTTAATCTCAACTGTAATATACAGTTCATAAAAAAAATAACAGCTCAAGGACTAAAATTTTGACTATTTTTACAACTTGCTAAGTTTTGAAAGAATTGATAAGAAATAAATTGAGCATTTGCTGTTCCATTGAGCTTGTTTAGAGATTCAGCTAATTTTCCTTTTTCTTATTTTTTCAGATTGTGGGGTGAATGTTCACAGAAAATGCAGCAAATATTTTCCCGTGAAATGTGAACATAATGCTTGATATTTCTGGCTACTTCAATGTGGTTTGTTAATGGCCAATTTGCGATATAAAACCTTTATAAATTATGCTGCATAAATGGTCAACCAATAATCCTCAATCAAAATTTTCTTTTGGATGTATTCAGAGAAAAATCAGTAAAACAGATTATACTGTTGGAAAATTGCATTTAACATTGATTTGTGCCATGTTACAAGAATTATCATTGAATTGTATTAATCGACTATTGATAAAAATAAAATTGCTTCAAGATAACTTCACAAAATACAATCTACTTTTTTGTATCAACACCTTTAACTAATCTTGAACTTGAAAAATCTCAGATCGTGAAATAATCGTGAAAAAATTTTGCTTTTGAAATTATTCGAATAAATATTAGTTTATCCTGTTTGCATAGCCTGAAAAGACTCTCCAGTGCAGAATTATAACAAAAAATAACATTAGATTTAATTAACTGACGTAATTTAATTTCCGCGCTGACAATACATACTGGGTGACAATTAAATGGTTAATTAAAGTAAGAGGCTGTAAAAATCGTATTTTCTATTCGATTTTCACCAAATTTTCAGGAATTGAAATTAAGCAAAAAGGAATTTAATTGGTCAAATTTTCCAAGTTGAAACCTTTACGAGCGACAACATGATGCAATAGGGGCTACAATGGGGATTTTTTTCACGGGGCTATTTCAACAATAACGTCTAGTGAAATAGATCAAATTCAATAGAGGAGTTCAAATTTTTTATCAGATAGCAAATCCGATGCATAACCGATGAGATGTGAATGAAAACGCGTTTCAGCACTTCAATTCAGATTCTAGCAAATTATTAATACTTCACAGATAGTGTCATGTGATAGCCCGTCAAATTTTGATCAATTGAATTCCTTTTGCCTTAATTTTAATTCTCAAAATTTGGTGAAAATCGAATAATAAATACGATTTTTACAGCCTCTTACTTTAGTTAACCATTTAATTGTCACCCAGTACCAGAAATTACCATAGAAATATCCTAAAATAACAACTTAACTGAATTCGCTGTACCAACATATTTTTATTGAACAAAATAAAACATGACAAGTCCATGTTTATCAATATTTCTTCACTTGTCCAGAATGGAATAGGTAGCATCTGATTTCGAATTCTGGAAAGGTGAGCTTTTTATCCTTTTGTGGCAGCGATCTCAAAATAAGCAGTGAACTTGCCAGGATTCCAATTCGAATTCAATCTATTGCAGAAATCTTGTATTGCACGCAAATATCGAGGTGCATGCAGGTTGTGACATTAGTGCATGATCAAAATTGTCAAAAAATGAGATTTTTCAGGTTTGTCGACAACAATCTACCTTCCGCGACAACGACAGTTAAAAGTTAAGTCAAAAGTTAGCAAACTCATAGACTATTCAACTTCAGAATCACTAGAAAAATTTGGATGGTATTCCGTAAGGTACTGCCAGTGCATTTACATTTCGCATTTCACGAATACCGAGCCCCTATAACCACGACGCAATACTTTACAACTTTATTTGTGTTCCAGTGTAATAATTTTAACATATTAAATTATTTTATTGATCACTCTTTGATTTTAAAGCTCTTTCCAATCATATTAGGTATTAGGTATGTACATTGTGATACGTTGTGATAATACCTAAAGAAGAATAAAGAATATATTGAGCTTTAATCTATTAATAGAATAATTTTCATGATGACCATAATCAAAATAAAATAAGAATTAACAATTTAAATCGATCAACTTTTTACCAATTGGGTTGAACATGATTTAATATTATTATCATATGGCTATTTTCAAACTAAAATTTCGATCAAGGAATTCATTTTTTCGAAGATTTAAATAAATTTTCGAAATTATTAGTTGATAGTTGGTTAACCGTCTGCAGTTAATAATAAAGGTTTGACAAGCCAGCAATATAAAGCATTATGTCAACATTTTATGGGAAAATATTTTCTGCCTTTTCTGCGAACATTTGCCCCACAATCTGGAAAAATAAGAAAAAGGAAAATTAGCTGAGTCTCTAAACAAGTTCTATGGAATAGCAAAAACCTCAAATTTCTTTCTTGTAAATTCTTTCAAATTCACAGAATAAGTTTTGGGTTGTTACTTGGTGAACAGGATATTATCGGTGGTACTGAACTACTTGTTTATTGTGTAGTAATTGGCGATCTGAAAGCAACTTGCGTCTTCAATGCGCTCAATCTACTGTTTTAATCTTTTCATTCACACCAGGCATTGTTTTCATGCGGATAAGAGTTATTTCATCGGTCAACTTTCAATTCTGGAATTTATTTTTCAATCTTACTGTTCTTGATGGAAAATTACCTTTGCATTTGAAGCCTTGATGAACAATTCCGCCCAATATTGAACCACAATTACAGACAATTGGTAACATGTAGGTGCGAGTATGAGATTTACCAATATCTTGTTGATCCTCATTAGGCAAATCCTGGCAAAGATAATTAAGCATATTATTAGGTTGTCCGGGCCAAAGTGGCGAAAGTTTGACCAAGATATTTTTGAATAGGAATTTCGTAGCTAACTCAAATTTCAGAATTTTATTAACAAATACCACAAAATTAATTTTGTGAAATTTCAGGCTGAAATTAACAATAATTAAAAAGTAATTAGAAAATTAGTGAAAAAATCAAAAATTGAAAATTTCACCTCATTGATCGAGTCTGTAGACTAAACCTCAAATGATAGATGCACGAAATTAACCCAAATTATTTGCCTAGCCTTCTTTCATCGAATTGTAATTTAATTTTCTCAACAAAACCAAACACTTTTATTTAATCATCAAAAAATATCAAAAATAGTAGACCCTTTGATTTTTTGGTATTTTCGTCAGCATAAAAAACGAATTTTTGATTTAAATTGTTCTAATTTTTTAACCAAATCATATAATTCTATTCTGTTAATTGTAAAATAATTAGCTATTCAGCTATCACTAACCGGAAATTAAGGAAAAAAATCATACCAATGCGAAATTAACAAAAATTTAGTTCCGCCATTTTTGCCCGGACAACCTAATAGTAATGTGTTTTCCGGTCATACACTCGCGAAACTTGTAATATTATACATCAATAAAAATAAACATTTAATGCTAGGAATTCAATTTACCTGATTAGTTTCTCCAAATTTACATCGACTTTTCACAGCAATGTGACACCTTTTGTGTACAACACAGAAACAACCTTCAATGAAAAGAAATAAAAAATTATTAAATTCACTTATAAAATGAATTTATTAATTCCCATATCTTACCTTTACATTGATATCCTTGTTTCCCAAGACCATAAATGAATCCATGACAATGAGAACAGAAGGTTGGTGAAGTAAGCAAAGTAGCTTTAAATTGATGACCAGCAACTGAATGAATTTTACTTGGCATGATTAACTTGACAATTAGATAGACCCTTGTTTGTTAATAAAGTGAATTACAATAGATTGAAAGGTTGTGTAAAACTAGAATAAGATGTGATTTGAAGCAGGAGCAACTGTCTGCTCAACTTTTATTGCTTAATAAACAGCTTTTGCAGACTCTGATTTCAGACTATAACAGGCTCAGCCATCTAGTGATGTTACAGTAAGAGCTGATATAATGAAACTCTCTTGGAATAGCTTAAATTTAGTCTAGATAATATCATGACATGATAATTGGCTAACCTTGATGCTCACTTGGTGAAGTTTATTGCGTTGTTATCAAATCACACATTGAATCCTATTTTATCGTCTGCAGTTATTAAATAATAGGATTATTCGTTATTTCGTCCAATATAGATCCGGTTCATTTAATTAACGGTGAAAACTAGTGAATCTCATCTCATCTATTGATTCCATTTCAAAAGTATTATTATTCGAACTTTATCTCTTTAGCTTTATCAATGTATTAAGATAAGGCAAAGTAATTACACTTTTCTAAACGAGTCTTTTCCATTCCCGGATCTAAAGTGTAATCATTGAAACCAATCTCTCATAATTGAGACAAAAAGAAAAAGGATTATAATCATGCAAAATCAGTTCGTCAATAAAACTATATGAGTTTCACTTCTTTCAGCTCATAGCTTCAACATCAACAACTCGACTATCCTGGGAAAGCAACTAATCGTTTCTTAGCCATTGCATTGGATGCGTAAGTAGTGCCAGTAATCACCAACTGCTTGAGTCTATTGTTTGCTTTCATTGATCGTTGCATAAACCTTTACATCTTTACTTCTTTTTTTCAGCTCTGGACATATGCATTCGATTTTGGGATTTCTGAGACTCTAATGGCTGCCGGTCATCAAGTGTATCCGGCTCATCGTGAACGGTACAGTTCTTTAGCTGAAAAAGGAGGAGTATCATTCATTCCGTTAGATGGAGATTTATTGCTGCTAGTATAGAGGAACTAATGATTATGTTTATTGATTGGCGTCACAACAGGCAAAATCTGTCACTGTCCTTTTGTCAATGATTTTTCATCAGAGAAACTTACCAACATAACTTATGCCGGTCATCACCAGAGTTGGAATCAATATGAAACTCATTTTCAAAATAACTAAATTCATAAATGTGGTCTCGAACTCGGGACAGGCCAGCGTTATCTCAACTCTACCCTTAACCCGCTGCTTTACACCAAATAATGCAAAAAATGACAACATCATCTATATAATAATACCACGCTTTGGAAGCTCATCAGTTATCAATCCTGAATCGGTGATATTTGGTATTCAAGAAAATTCGGTTTTATGCAGTTAAGTTCAACTGATAATTTTCGCGTTAAGTGCAGCTACCAGTGTAATCAATTTATAACATAACCTGTAAAATTGAAATTACAAAAATTACAATGTAATAACAGATACTCTAGACTATCGACTGCCAAATGGACTTGATTTTTTCAAATTTTTATCGTTTTGATTGATTATTTGTTGATTTCATTAAATGTTGATCACCAAGAAAATTATATCAAATTAAAGCTGAATTTTAACACATTAGGAAAAATCATAAGTTGAACTCAACTGCATAAAAACCGAACCTTATCAATTCCTGAAAAATCAATATTTCTAACCTTATTGATTGTCTCTTC
This sequence comes from Tetranychus urticae, assembly GCF_039701765.1. Classification (NCBI taxonomy): domain Eukaryota; kingdom Metazoa; phylum Arthropoda; class Arachnida; order Trombidiformes; family Tetranychidae; genus Tetranychus; species Tetranychus urticae. Next base: position 11,625,526 of record NC_142958.1, on the reverse strand, counting down.
ATTTGCTTGTTAATCTGATCAACCTCAATGATTTCCCAGATTTGACCTGATGTTGATGACCAGAAACTGGGAAATCAACCAACATAAATATCCAGATCAGCCAGATCATTGACATTCACCTAAAGTTAATGGACAAATTAATTAAATTTACTGGTCAATCCATGTTAATTTCAGCATCGGGAATGGCATGGCTGCAACCAGCTGTTAATAGCCAATGATTTCAGGCACCTATTGACATTTAAAAATATGAAAGATTAATTGATTGATCAATAGTAGATGCAAATTGCATCAAAATTTATCAAAACTGTTTGCATAATAATAATCAATGAAACTGCCAATATTTGGTAATTTGCTTGTTTGCTTACTCAATTAACTGAATTTGAAAGTTATAACACTAATGTATTGCTGTTGATCAATAGTCTGACATTAGTAAAGGAGGTTTGATGTTATTAATTAAAACTACACTTAGAAGAGGATCAAATAGCTGTTGAAAGTGGATAATTAGCAATTTTCAATGCAATCAATAATGTTCAATAGCTTAAGCGCAAACAGATACAAGGACGGTAAAGAAAGGGTGAAAATGATTCAATGAAGAGTCAATTCAAGGTTAAGATGATTAATAGTGTTAAATTTGAATAGTACAAACTTTACTACATAACTCAACACGTAACTAAACTGTTTGCTTAACAATTAACCTGGTAATGACATTTACCTTGGTAATAACAATAACAAAATAATAAAAATAATAATACTGTTGATACTTGATGAAAAAAAACTGGAACTCATTTGAACATCGAAAGGAAAATTGATATTTCCTTTAACCTTTTTCTTCTTCTTCTTCCAATCATCACCTTATTTATCAACTTAACTCTCCCACCTTCATTGCTAGGCTCAAAATAAACTACCAGCAACAAAAAAGTTGTTTGTTGAACAAGAACCAGAAAAGAGCAAAACCCAAAATAAAACCAGAATTTATCGATAAATTTGGTCAGCTCAAAATGATTATTTCCAGGGTTAGATAAAATTAGAATAACTTACCCAGTAGATTCACTCAGATTTATAGTCGCCAGTTGTTCATTTTGATTAGTTCATTGTCCACTTGGTTAAGATTTAAGATCATTCAATCAAACGTCTGAAAATGTTTCAAATCAACATTTGTTTGCAGCCTTTAACAATAAACCTGTCGTCTTCATTTGAAGTATTATAAAATGTTTGAAAAAAGTGTTCTTTGTTACAAAGTGAACTCTGACATCAAAGATTAACTGATAAGATAGTAGCATTGGCAACCGATGTAACAAACTTAACCAAAGAGTAAAGTAAGCTACTCTTTGAAACTTGACGCAACTTTGTGTCTCTGATTCAACCAACACTCATCATAATCATCGAAATTTTTAACCGTTTTTGTACAAAAATTGATCGACTGTTCAGCTGTTTTGCTATGTTTAAATAACCATGATTGGTGGAGCGTTTGCATTGAAACGTAAACGTAAACGTGAATTGGAAGAAAAGCGAAATGGATCGGTTCAGGATTCAATTTTACCTGGTATTTTATCGTTTGGTCAACAATTTTATCCATCTGAAAACAGGTTAGAATCTGCCATTGTTTATTATGATAATCGCGGCATTGACAGTGCAAATTGTCGACGCAGAGAGGTTGGCAAAAACAACCGAGACTATGGATTAACCGTTGTGGCAATTTTCATTCTTGGAGCTGGCTTGTTGATTTTGCTGATCAGTTCAATCCTTTCTGGTTCTGTGACAACACCGATAACAACCATTGGTCTGACTTTAACTTCATTTGGCCTCTTCATTTTCATCATCAAATGTTTACTTTCCTCTTTTCTCGACAGACCAACTCACCAAAAGCTAAGTCCAGAGCAAAGTGAGGACGATTTGCACAAACCATCATCACCTTCATGGATTCAGATTCCCATCAACAGTGATTTACAGCATGAAAATTACAATCACCGTCACCACCAACATCATCATCATCACCTTCATCATAATCAAGTTCATAAACATGATAAAAATGGAAATGCAAAGCATAGTAAAGAGCCGAAATATCAATTGAGTGGAAGATTGACTGAGACCATGTCATCAATAATCCTCGACCCAAGCAAACTTAACAAGCAATCGCCAGGTTTAAATGCTGAGCAACCACCCTTTTTAATTAATCAACAATTAATTACTTCCCTGGCATCCTCTATTGATTCAACTTGTGAGGAGAATTATCATGATTCAGTTAATAAAAATTTGTCTCTCGGTGAATTGAAACAGACTGGTTCAGATGATATAAAACAAAGATCGAACAATACTTCGCCATCTTTCCAGCTTTTAACCCCAATCTCAATCAACGATGTTTAATTAAGAACTGTACATTAGATTTTAATCATGAAATGTGCCAACAAATATTTTCTTTAATTATAATGGTATAATTTTTTTGTTTTTAATACCGTGTGATTTGCCCAAGGATGAAATTATCTCAATAAAATCAACTTTTAGCGTTGCAATCTATGTCCTAATTTATTGAATCTCTCATGCATAATAAGAGATCATGGTTTAATTGATTTATTGAAATCTTAAAGACCATCTTAATTAAAATTTTAAATTTGTATCCTCTAGATGGCAGTGTTCAATTTCATTTAATTTCAAGTTAAAATGTGAAAATCTGACGAAAAGTAAATGCCACCAGATGGAGACGGTAAAAAATTGTACATAAGTTATTTGATGATTACAAGCAAGTTAGCTTACATAAGTTAGAGTTAAGAGGATGTTCTTTTTCTTTATTAAATCATTTTGGTCAACTATTAGTTGGCTTGATTTGGGTGTTTTGGCTAATATTTAAGCTTTTGTAGCTGTTTCGTTTTGTCATCTGGTCATATTGTTCATCATAAAGTGATCCACACTGGATTAACCGTTAATTATGTTCTCGTCACTCTAAATCAACATAAATATTGAATATTGACTATTAGATATTGCCTTGTGTTCAAACGGAAATATTCTTTAAATTTTTTACTGTGTTTTTCCTTCAAAGTTTATTTTCACCGCTCTCTCCTCTTTCTTCTAGCCAGACTTATTTTAAAATTTAACATCATGAATGACCAGGTTAATGATCAAAAAGTAAGTATCAATCATAATCTTATGAATATCGTTTATTAGCTGATCCCTTTTTTATATTTGTAATGTGAATCTTTGTTATTTTTACCGTTATGAAAAAAGCCTTGCAACTAATTGAATATCTCATTGTATCTTTTGATAGCCTGGAGATCACAGCTACCAGGAAAGGAATGGAGACCAATTTCACGAATCTCAGCAAAATGGTACAGAGCAACTATTCCCACAAATTTCGGAAACTCACGACGATCAACTTATTGACCAAAATCAATCAAAATCCGAAGAAGAACAACAAATATCACGCCAACAGTCATCTCAATTATCCTCATCATCTTCACCAATCTCATCATCAAGCACCGAGCAAAATAATACTAATCACCATTTTGCTCCAGTAAGTAGACTGTCATAGTTAATTATTATCAGTCTAACAACGACTCGAATCAAATGTCTAATGTTTATCTCTCTTTAAATTTTCAGAGAGCAAAACTTTTCGTAGGCCGTTTACCTGAAAACTGCTCCTCTAAGCATCTTGAAGATTTATTTTGCAAATACGGAACCGTAACTGAATGTGATGTTGTCGGTAGATACGGGTTTGTGGTAAGTATCCTCATGACAGGCTGTCAAATAACTTTCTTACACCCCCTCTCCTTCTCTCACTTTATGCATCAAATGTCACGCCTGTTTTTGGAACATTTTCTTCCTTCGAGAAATTCGTTTCCTCCATCTTATTTTCCCTTGAACCTCTCGTAATCATGAATCAGATTGATCACTTGATTTTCTCACCGTTTTTCTTTCCTTTCTCTTGCCTTCTATTTTCCCATTTTGAACCTTACCACTCTCTTATTTTTCTCTTTCGCTGAAAAAAACCCATTGCTGCTTTACCACCAACATCAAAAAACATCATCATCATTTTTGCACTGATGTTTAAAGCATATGAGCAAGCCTGAGGAAGCTGAAGAGTGTGTCAAAAAACTGAACAGATATTCTTTCATGGGATCCTTATTAACTGTGGAGGTACAAATTGTTTTTCTTTTTCATTTACATATTTCTTTCACTCTTAACGCCAAGAGAATTACTAGAATACTCCCTCTACCACTGAAAAACCACTACGCCACCATCATCATCCTCTTCACCTAATCACTCTTTCTTATCCTTTAATGAGATTATCCGATATTTGAACAAAAATTCACCGTCTTAATATGCGTATTTGATTACCCGGAAAGATATTTTCATCTTAGCGTTACCAAAAAATTATAAAAATGTCTATTCCCTCCTCACATTGGCATAAATCTGACCGTTAGAAAGGTTTGCGCCAAAAATAGACAAAAAAAGCTTGTTTACACCAATTCGTCCTAACATTTATCTTCTTCATCCATGGTCCCCTCCTCCGCAACAAACTAGAAAAAAATATATAACAGGGGGAAAGAAAGGTGTCGTATTTCCTCTTTACTTTCTCATCGTCTCTTTCATTTTTATCTTCTTAAATCATCCTTTTGCATTTTTCTATCTTCATCACTTTTTTTGCTCCTTCAACTTATATTTAAATACTTATTTCCCCCTTTTTTCTGGTTGCGTTGTGAAAAGAAGAGTGACTTACTTGATTAGTTTTCTCTAATATGTTTTTACTCTCCTAACCAATGCTTTATCCACTTCTTCTCTCCCTCCTTTTGCTATTTTTAGTTCTCCACGAGCAAAGTTCATCCTGAACCGGGAACATTAGGCCGAGCCAAAGGTATTTCTCGCATGAGTAAAGGTATCCGACCTCGAATCCATAATCACACTCCGTACCACCGTGAGCTTTACAATAACCATAGAGCAAGTGTCGGTCCACCACATTCAGTACCATTGCCACCACCGCATTCACATCCAGCACCAGTTGCACCACCTGGACGCTTATATGTAGGCTATTCTCAACCTTACTGCCCAGATAGTTATAGACCCTATGAAAGAGATATCTATTATGATTCAGATTATTATGGTAGAGACAGAGAGCGACATTACCCACCTATTGACCACAGAGCAACCGGAGTGGGTGGAAGTGTAACAGCAAATTATGATTTCGACAGTAGAGGATATTCACCACCTCCACCATCTCCCCTTGGACATCATCCAACCCCACATCATGCGCCTTATCCTATTTACTCTAGTCATCGAAGTTTACCAATTCGAGCTTATGAACGACCAGTAATCGACGAATCAATGCCCATGTATTCCGCCAGAGGCTCACCGATGACAACTCATAAGTGTCATTATCATAAATGTCATTATGATATGCACGTTAAACCATATCTAAATTGAAAACAAATTTTCACGAATAAATCACCAAACAAATGATAAGTATTTCATATCTGCCGATAAATGTCGCACAAACTACTGCTCGACGAAAAAAATGTAATTTATTTCATCGAATCAGCAAAACGAAATTGCATCTCACCAAGTCATTTTTTCAATCATAGTGTCAATCAACAAACCCTGTTAGATTGAATGTCATTAGTTAACTTTCAACAATTTACACAAACCCATTTAATTCTTGTGTATATCCTTCTCACCAAAATAATGCCAATCAATCAAGGTTTATTTTCTTTCTTCTACTCTTTCTCCTAAATCAACTCAACTTAAATGTTGACACTAATTCACCATGATTGTGATGAATCTCAATGGTTCCACCTCAATATAAACTTATAAATATATAAATACCGTTATATACAAATTAATATATATGCAAAAACAAAATTAACAGTTGTAAATGTAAGATCAATAATCACTGTCAGATCTTACTTTTTCAATTTACTTATTGGATAAATTTTCATTAAATATTTAATTAATGAGTAAAAAGCAATTCTTTTCTGTAAGCCTTCAAATTTTATTGTTTTGGGATTCTTCCAGAAGTTAACATTTTCTAGGTGACAAAGAAGTTGATTTTTTCAAAACAACAATCAACACATTCTCCAACAATTTATTCATATCAACATAATATGAATTTAATTGAGATTGACAACTTGACTCACATTTAGACTCTAATGAAAAAGTAATCCAAAACAATCAGACAAATTACTAATTAAACACAATCCTGTCATGAGATTATTAACCTCGAAATTATGACTGATAGAACTGTAATCAAATCAAACTATTTCTCTAATAGCCAATTTCGATGATTATGAGCTATTAACGACCTCCTGTCTCTTATTCAAAGAACTGTCTGAATTTTATTATAATGATTCCCTTAAAGTGCTTAACTTGAATGTTTATTTTCAAATAATTAGACAAGTTTTGACAATTTGATTTACAATTTTCAAAATGAGATCATTTCTGTTTATTGCAATTGTGACTATTGAAAGTGTTTTGAGAGATTATCATGAGGAAATCTGAATGTTTATTTGTTCTGTTCGGCTGCAAATAATTACAATGGGAATGATTACATTTCGTCTGTTTATGAAGTTAATTTTGATCATTGAGCATGTAAAAGTTGTAAAGGTTAAGCAAGCAATTTTTCCGTTAAATGATGATTTATGAAATTCAAGTTATTGAGCATTTATTTTTAGTCTAGCAGATAATCACTCATCTTATGTTTGAGTTAATTGAAAACGGCAATTCCATTGAATAGATGGAATTTTACAGAAAACTTCTTTACAGGAAAAAAAATGAGAAATAAATTCTTTCTAATTTTCTCTGTTAATTGCTCATCCATTATGAAACGGTTATTTATTGAAGATAAACGTGCAAATATCAAGCTCCGATTATTTTCTTAACAGTTTAACCAGGTGTAGAATAGAAGAAAAGAATAAGAATAAGAAAAGCGAAATGAGCATTTTACAAATGAACCATTTCTTGCGAGACCAAACAACATAACGAAATGATTTCCATGGATTAGACAGGCAAAAGAATGAATTTTCAGAACGTCTGTGAATAGATTAAGAGAGTAATTAATTAAAGTCAAAATAAGATCAATCAACACTTGAGTTGAACAGCAATACTTACTGAGGTTTATCAAGTGGATGAGGAGCTTCACGAGCTAATCCTACGGGATTAACATCAGCTTCTTCGCTGGTTAACAGTTCAAATTCAGCTTCCATTTTACCCTGAAAAAGGCAGAAAAATAGAGAGGTTAATAAATCATTGATCGATATAACATGAAGATTCACCAAATTGCCAAAAACCACAAAAACATCATTAGCTTTCAAAGTGTTTCTGAAAACGCTTAAAGAATGATTACAATCCATTAATAGTGAGGTAGAAAATAGCAGCTGAAGTATCGATAGTAATTTGAATGTTGTCAAAATGAAACAAAAAATCTATAAACATTGAGTAAAAAATTGTCAAAATTTAGTGTTAACTCTTCATCACATAATGTTGACAATTTGCAGATAAACAAATAACGATTAATTTTCAATTATTGTAATATACTTGGCAATAACAAATGAACAGAAAACAGACGAAAAGCTGACTTACTGTCAATTCATCTTTACCATCAGATAATTTTGCATAAAAAGGCCACCAACCTCGAACTCTCTTCTCTTTAAACAGATTGATTCGAGCCTTTTTTAAATCCTTTTGAAGTTCCGTTTCCTTTGACTCAAGCAAATTACCTAAATTACAATCTCTAGCTGTTCTTGATCCTCTGGGAAACTCCAATAGATTTAGATGAAGATACCCTAACAAATGATCACCAGAAGATGAATAACTCCAGACTTCCAGATTCAATCGACATGGCAATTTCACTTGAGTTGGATTAAGAGAATAAAAACGATCTCGATGTCTAGCCATGATAACACCATGATTGAAGGAAATCAAATCTAAACAGGAATCGCCAATTGAAATTGCCTTCACTAGTGAATGAGCGATAATGTACATCAGTTGATTGCGCCAACTTCGCATCTTGAATCCAACCCTTGATGTAAATATCAGACATTTTTTCTCCTGAAATACCTCGTGGTGATATATCCAGTGGACCAGGTCGGGGATCACTTGCTCTAAACAAGTCAACCCACATTTCAAGTTTTCCTTGAGCAACACCTGGTTTATCTGGTCGACATAGGGAACGAGTTTCAATATGTTCAGGGACAAGTTTGTAACCAAAAATTTCTCTCCGTGAATTAAGTACTCCTCATGCTAATTGTTCATCTTTATGAGGAATGTCATTTGAAGCTTGTTGATCATCTTGTTTACGAGTAAACAACACTTTACCAATCTTTATGTGCTTCTTTGCTATCACAAGATTAGTTATTTTCAAGTCACGACTTAATCTCGATAGTATTTGACTTTGTTCCAGTGATTCACGCAATTTACCTGGGCCAAAGTATTAATCAATGAATGAGTATAAATATTTGACATATTTACAAGTATTTCAAGTAACCTGATATTTGGTATGATCTCGATAAGCCACATGATGCTCTGTAAATGGAATAAAATCTATCTTCGAGATCAATTTTTGTCCGCCCAATCAGTTGACCAGATGAGAAAACATCGCGATCTTTCTTTGTTATCGTCAGTGTGGATTCATGAGGAAAAGTTGCTTCGAACTCATACAATCGTCCAAGTATTGGATCCAAAGAATTGGCCACAAATTTATCGAAATCGTTTATCTTTTTTGAACCAAGATTCAGGGTAAGATAAAGATCAGCTTTTTATTTGCATTTTGAGGCACAACATCATAAACACGCACGATATAAACACGAACAAGAACCTTTATCGGATCATTGTTAGTTAAATGTTCAACCAGTTGACATCTGTTTTTCCAAGGATACCACTGAGAGAAAAAATCTATTAGAATCTAATATTCGGAAAAATAGCATTTATATTGAACTCATCGTCGCTGATCAACAATTTTTGTGAGATGATATTACCTGTATAATCTGAAATCTCCTTTAAATATTCCCTTGCTGTTAAAGGAACCATAAACAACTTTACTTTTAATCTTCCCTTTTCTAGGAGTAATAATGGCTTCAGGTTGATTCCGTGCTGATTGAAATTTTTATGGATAATGGTGGACAGTAAAATTCTTGATCAGGCAAACTCAGTTCAATCTCTTTTTGAAAATTGGGAAAATTAGGATTCTTGGAGTAATTGGAGATAGCAGATGACGATATTATGATGCCACGAACCTCTAATTGGCTTTAGGTTTATCAACAGACAAAAATTTAACTCGTCCTAAATTGCGTACGCCCCAGAAGATTACTTGTAATTTATATTTAGGCAAGGCGGCCTTATCTATGGAGGAATTGAGATTATCTCAGTATTGCCACCAACATTGACAGAACCAGACGGGATCTTGGATAATCCTCTGTGCTATCGGTTTCACTGATTTGAATCGACTCAAGAGCCATCAGCAATTGTCCACCTTCATGGCCATTCAACCAAACATCATACCAATTAAGTCTAGGATATTTGTAGATTTTATCAGAAAATCGTACATAGTCAAAGGTTACTCGACCAATGAAGTCATCTCCACCAATGATATCACGATCATAAACTTCGACGAGAGCAGTTAATCCATCAGCTTTGATATCATCTCTAGAACCAATTAAACTTATTTGAGGTGCTATAATTAATTGGTCGCAACATATTTTTATTTTTCAAATTGACCCCCAGCTTTGTGCGCATCATCATCAAACTTATCATTACAAAATCATTATTTCATCAGCCATTTCAAAGTGCCACAATTGTAAAGTTGTCGTTTAATTACTTCTAAAGTTTAGTTCAATTTTATTATCTTGTAATTACTTTTCGATTCTTTTACTGTTCCAATCTCAGGTCAATATGGCGCGAATTAATACCAGCCAGAATCTGAGAATCATCAAAAGAGAAGATGCAAGTTCATCTTCTTATTCCTCTCAAGTAAGCCTTCATGCCTTATTGCATTTCTCAATATTTAGTATTTAATTTTTAATAATTTACTTGTTTTTCAATTTTTAATTTAGCGATCGAAACGTCCACGATTGGGTGCATTCGAGGTTGGAAAAGTACCCTCACAACGAGGACCATCATTTATCGAGTCTCCAACATCAGCAGTTCAAACTCCAACAACTGTTTCAGTACCTTCAGTACAACAAGGGCTATCATCTTCGGTTCATGAGGAAAGGGCAACAAATATTGGAACATCCATGGGTCGCGAATCACCTCGATCATTGGCATCAACAACCGTGCTTCATGGAGAAGTGATGCGTGAATACGGTGAAAATGAGCTTCTTGGTTTTTCACTCGACCAATCTTCTCTTTTCATCCAAATTATTAGCCTTTTAAATGGCAAAGTATTTGAAACTTTCCGAAATATGGAAAATGGCTTCATAACTCTCCAGAAAGTATGGAGCTTCGCAAAATATCACATTATCAAAACTGAACATGGTTACAGCCAATATTTTACCAACAAATCTGAATTTCCTGCCGCAGATACTGAAATCGAAGATGAGTTAAAAAGAAACATTGTTTGTGTTGAGCAATCCATCCGTTGTGCCTATCCAGGATGCATGTGCAAAGGAAAGATTTGGCCATCTCGAAATGCTGCACAACAACATTTACAAAATCTTAATGTTATTTATTTTTGTGCTGCGTGTGGACAAAATTTCAATGCTCGAACCACGGCTCTTTCGCACCACAGAACAAATTGTAGCATTTTAAAAAATGAAGGCTTAGAATATGTGAAAATGTTAAAATTAATGGAAAAAAAACTTAAAAAACCAATCAAAAACTAAGTGATGACGAAAAAGACATTGATGATGATGATTCCGCCCAAGATGCTGCCGCTGAAATGAATTATTCGGATTTTGAGTCACCAATCTCATTTGATGAATTTTTAAAATATTGTTTGCAGTTGGGGATAGCTCGAAAAGTGCTCGAGCCAGAGACAACAATCGAATCCATAAAACAAAAAACTTCTCTTGAAGAGAAATACATTCTTTTATCATTTTTGAAAACTTTCCAGGACTTGGTCCTTAATCAAAGAAATTTAAAAATTAAACCGTAAGTTATCCGTATTATTATAACAATAATACTAATCATAATTCTTACCGTTTTTTACAGGACCTCAAAAGACTACAAAATATTTTATTCAAAAAAATACGCATTCCAAATAGTGGAAAGATTGAGTGCCACACCAATATCTCAATGGGACCTGGATTGGATTACTGGCAAGTCCCTGCGAAAACTAGAAATTGATGAGCAAATAGATCGTTTCTATTGTATTTATCCGATTTGCCCATGTGGTGGAAAATTCTATTCAATTACTTTTCATGACATAATTCGCCATATTCAAATCAGAAACTTCACCTTGGTTTGTCTTGTTTGTCATCACGCCTTCAACAAGCAAAAACAACTCGATGAACACTACACACTAGATTGCGAACTTCCGTTAGCAATGCAGCCGGAAACACTGAAAAATGAATATCTGGCCGCTTACAGAAAAAAGCACAACTTGTAATAATTTGACATTTATCTATTTATTATTTTTTTACTTATCATTCATTTTGATTGTTTAACAAACCCCATCCCAAATACGGCATCTTGACAGTACTGTCAAGTTGCCGTATTTCTTTTTACTTAAATGATTACATTTATTCTGTTCTTAGTTCATAATAAAAGAAATTAATTAGTAAAGAACTTATCGCAACTGTTCAGGATAATTTAACCTAAAAAGTACTGCAATAAAGTTCATGGTAATAATGCGTTTCTGGTCACTTTTGGCCAGTCGAAGTGTCTAAAGCATAAAGTCCAAAAACGAGACTTGGATCTTTTGTTACACCAAAAGTTAGTTAAATAAAAGCAATTCATGGCTATTAATAGTTTTGATCACAGATCTTGATTACCTGTGCCCAAATTAAAACTCTTCTGAACATTCAACTACATGAATCAGATTACTGTTTTTCCAATGCAATATGGGAGTTTCAAACGTAAATTAGATTTGATTCATTAAACAATAGCCGATAAAATCAATCAATATTTTATCAATATCGATCAATTTTGCATCATTTATTAGTCAATTCAAAAGCTTTAAAATCGTCAAACTAGGTGAGAAAACTTGTCAGTTCTTGCGAAATGATTAAAATGTATTCCTCGTTTTTGTTCATTTTCATCTTAATTAATTTTCAAGTTGAAGCTAAAAACTCATGTAATGATGAGTGTTCAACTAAAAAGTATTGTATATCAAGTGATGGTTCTGGTGTTTGCTCAAACAATAATTTGGCAACAGCTAAATTCGCAGTGGTTCCAGACTTTGGTACTTATGATTATCTCCAATTAACCCTGACAGGCTATAATGTAACATCAGATGCCGAAAAAACAATCACATTGAGCTTTGATCGATTTGGCTCTCCCATAAATAGATACACTTGTTATAAATCGTCTAATGGGTCATTTGGTGCAAGGTTTGATCGAAGTTCCCTCAGTTTAACAACTGGATCATCTTATTACACGGATGGTATTTTAAACTGTACTTGGACTTTCAATCGTTATGATCTTATCTGGCCAATGGGTGTAGATCTGTTTAAAGATGACATAACACAATCAATATCGCTCTATCACGACTCACAGAAAGTTTTAGTTGCTCCAAACATTACCCAACTCCCAATCTATCACGCTCAATATCTCAAGTGCTGCAATAAGGTTCATGGTAATGGTGCCTTTTCGCTCACTTTTGACCAAACTGATAAACAAATACGTTATCGACTTTACAATTGGGAATACATTAAAGAAATGACTATAACTCTAACGCGACAAGATGGAATCGGATTGAAATTTGTAGTTCATCTTTATGAAAATGTAATATATGCCTACATTATCAATGTCTATCAATATAACAATGACCAACTCATGAAACCATTCGTGCACGCGGGCGAAATGTGTTCATGGACTACTCCTCTTATTATGGGCGATACATCGATCAGTTTTGATGCATCTACCAGTGTCTTTGACCTACAAGTTGAAGTTAACGATGTCATAGTTTACGATGAAAAAGGTGTTGAATTGAAAAGTTAATAAAATTTACAACGAAATCAAATCAATGTTTATACGAAAACTTAATCAAGAAATAAATTGAACTTTTATTATTATAATTTTGGCTTTTCATTTCATTATTATTAGTGAGAGAGATCTGTATGTCTCAAGATTTGCATTAAGATCCAACCTTAAAATGAATCATAATCATGAAAATAAATCTAGGCCATTCGATATTCGTTTGGTTCCTTTTTATTGAAAAATTATTGGTGTTGATTAATTTCATCTCATTTTTCATATATTTTAAGATTCATGATGAATAAACAGGAGTTTAAAGGACAATATACTCTATTAAGTAGATATAGATAAAGGATTAACTTACCAATCCTTCAGTTCGTAATACTTGTCAGTATTTATGATGTTGATCATGGATAAAATCAAAGGGATACTTTGATAATAAGTTGAATCATTATTATTAATTAATTATTTACGTTAATGTTTCATCTATCAGAATGAACATTAACCCTTTGAAACCATATGTAATAATAAGATATGAATAGCTATAAAAATCAGAATCATTGACCCTTTTCAATAAATTCATATTATTGAACAATGATATTAAAGATACACGGAGATCAATTGAGTTTTATACTTTGAGTTTGACTTGCAAATATTGTCTTTGTAAGTTTCTATGAATTCCGGTGGATCATCTGGGACTACCGCTACTAGTGACTCCTTCGACCAGCTCTGCTAAGAGCTTGCCTGCTTCAAAACAAACAAAAAATACAAGCTCGTCAGTGATTTGAGGTTTCGATTGAATAACTAGGAAAGCAAAGAAGTGTCAAGTTATTGACTGATTTTCTGAAATTGGTTGAACTCTGAAGCATTCCAATAATGAAATTACACATTTGTTTTTCTTTCAATATTCTTTGATAACGGACATACGAAAATCAATGGATAGTTGAAAGAAACGCAGTGTCGATTAGATGTGTGTTTTTCAATAGCATCTATATCTTCATCAACGAAGATTCCTTGGAAATTTATGTTTAAAAACAAAAATCTTGAAGAAGTCTTTGTCTTTGAATGGTAATCAGTTTCTTGTAATACAGACTGTCGACATTCTTGTTGTGGTGCTCAACACTTTAGCAGCCAACAGAGTAACAGTTGAATCGTCAACAGGAATTGAATCCCATCTTCTTACAAGAACCTCCGAAAAGAAAACTGCTTTTATGATGGATTGAATTTTGTAACGATTTCTTTGAACGAGTATTTAAGACCAAAGTGAAAATTGTAAAAATGAATCGATATGATGTCCAAAGATCAATGTAGAGTTCAGTTACAGAAAAGTATTTTTTATGAAAGAAAGAAAAGAAGAAAACTTACAAAACTTAGAAACTTTGTTAATCTAAAAGTTTTTATAATTGCAGACTCCGAATCGAGGTGGCCATGAAAAAAACACATTCTTATTAACCAACTGGTCAGTTTGACCTTTGAAGACTCATAGAGTCTTCGTTGAGTTCAGTTACCTTGGGTCCTCGTATGAGTTATTTGGGCTCAAGGGTGGATAATCAGAAATAAAAGTATGGATGAGGGTTCTAAGTTCTCATTCTGAGAGCTTTATTTGAGTACTAAATTTGTGTACTGATGAGTACTAATTTTTAGTAAGGTATGACCGATAAAGTTTGTCACTAATTTTTTAGAATTGAATTGCGTCAGTTAGACTAGACTTACAGGCACCATTTAACCGTTGAAATAAAGGTACACTTCTCAAGCACATTTTGTGCAAAAATGAATTAATTTTGACCATAAATTGCCAAGTTATGACCTTAAATGGACAAAGGCGTCAAAATCTGATTTTAACTTTACCCAAAAACCATAAATTTTTCAACTTCATACTAGGGCTTCGAAGAATGGAAAAATGGTGCAATTTGGCCTCAAAGTTATTGAAAAAGATGTAGTTCTCTTAATATAACCCAACATAGATCAATTGAAAGGTCCAGGCCATCGCCAAAACTAAATTTCATGGACATTCGGTAAAAAAAAACGGGTTGTCAAGCTTTTTTAAAAAGACTTTTTAAAAAATGACCTCGATTTCGAATATTTCGAGCAATATTTTGAAATAAAAATGCCATAAGGTCAACTTACTGTTGTCTATGAGATGCTGATGTTTTTATTTCAAAATATTGCTCGAAATATTCGAAATCGAGGTCATTTTTTAAAAAGTCTTTTTAAAAAAGCTTGACAACCCGTTTTTTTTTACCGAATGTCCATGAAATTTAGTTTTGGCGATGGCCTGGACCTTTCAATTGATCTATGTTGGGTTATATTAAGAGAACTACATCTTTTTCAATAACTTTGAGGCCAAATTGCACCATTTTTCCATTCTTCGAAGCCCTAGTATGAAGTTGAAAAATTTATGGTTTTTGGGTAAAGTTAAAATCAGATTTTGACGCCTTTGTCCATTTAAGGTCATAACTTGGCAATTTATGGTCAAAATTAATTCATTTTTGCACAAAATGTGCTTGAGAAGTGTACCTTTATTTCAACGGTTAAATGGTGCCTGTAAGTCTAGTCTAACTGACGCAATTCAATTCTAAAAAATTAGTGACAAACTTTATCGGTCATACCTTACTAGGTTTATTGATTATCTCATCGAAAACAATCACTTTTTTACAGGGAACAAACGAGGTGATAACTCGTCAACAAATGAATAACTGATTGCGAATTAACAAGATATGAACAAAGAGAAGAATTGAAATTCACAAGGCTGATCAATATTTCCATTGGTTCTTATCTGGAAAAGGGATTTATCTCTGAAAAGAACTGAAGCAGAACTAAAAAGAACCAAAAGTAACTAGTTAATTCTTTGATGAAGATTATCAGTTAGTACAAAATATCATTTACTGATTATATTGGCGCCGATGGAATAACATTAATTGTTAATATAATAGAAAACGTTTGCTGAAAAAGATTTGAAATGTAGCGAAATCTCTTTAATCAAAAATAGTATCAATATGATATTCAACTCATGACAGTCAATTTCGTTTGAAAAGACCCAAATTCAATTTTTCAATGTCAATAGTCGAAAAATTATTCATAAAGAAATCGTAATTTACAAATTGTCAAAGTGAGCTATCATAATGGATGTCTTATTGCATTTATTTTCAGCGAAAACGAAATCGATGATTGTATTCTGGATAATCGGAGAAGTTGTTTGACTGATTTAAATGGCTCTTGGCGACTAAACGATTTAAATAATGTTGAACTGAATTTGTCAGATGAAGAGACTCTGTTCAAAATGATGAGCTACAACATCGTTAAAGAATTGAAGATCAACAAATCAAATAAGGAAGAAAATGACGAAAATATAACTCTAAATGCAGCCGAGATACTAAAGTCAGCTCTTAAATTGTCTAATAGGAAGAATGATCATTTTGATGATATAAATGGTCTTGATAACCAAGAAAAGGTTAGTCCATTTCTATGTAAACTCAAGTATCGAGTACATCAAAGCATTAGTTATAGCAATAGATGGGTTGTTTGTGTCTTTTTAGCAGCAACAAAGACTTTAGGTTTACCTGAAAACAACACATTAACACAATTGTGTTCACTTTCAACACAAATGCAGAATTTATACACAAAGTGATACAAATTGACACAAAAAACGGGTAAAAATAGATTTCATTCAAATTTTGGCTTTGTAGGTTTGTAGGGACATGAAAACAGATCCTTTTGATGCGCTTTAAAAGTTTCGCTCATCAATAGTTTTCAAGAAAATCAAGTTCGAAGTTGAAACTTTGTCCGCTTTTTGTACAATTATGGAAGCAAATTTTTCATAAAATTTCATTTACCTGATGCGAATTTAAATAAGCAATTAGAAAATGGACTTTACTAAATGAAATAAAACTTTAATTTTCCGTAAAATCGATAAGTTCGATTTCTAATTAAAGCGACTTATTTCTTTGACCATGTAAGTTAGAGTACTGAAACTTGGTATTCGCTCATAAAATTTGTCATTAAATATCATGAGTTGAACGATTTTTTCAATGCATTGGTAGTTCTCATGATTTTGACCATTGGCCTTAAAATTTTGAACCTCAATATTTCGCGAATGGCATTACCTACAGTTATCGTTCTCAGACCAAACATTAGGTATTATGGCAGGCTATACAATAATGTGACTGAATGTCGAAGAAATCAAAGCTAAGCCATTGAAAATGAATATTATTACTGCTCATAAGTAAATATTTATCTTTATTAATCTGGTTTAAAATCTGACAATCCAGGTAATGAGTTTCCAGGTATCCAGTTTCTTGAACTACCTGATAGCATCAAAATATCATAGCCCATAATAAGATCTAATGTTCAGTCTGAGAATGATAACTGTAGGTGGTGTCATTCGCGAAATATTTAGGTTCAAATTTTTAAGGCCAATGGTGAAAATCATGAGAACTGACAATAAATTGAAAAAATTGTTTGACTCATGATGTTCAATGACAAATTTTATGAGCGAATACTAAGCTTCAGTGCTCTAACTTACACGGTCAAAGAAATAAGTCGCTTTAATTAGAAATCGAACTTATCGATTTTACGGAAAATTAAAGTTTTATTTCATTTAGTAAAGTCCATTTTCTAATTATCCATTAAAATTCACATCAGGGAAATCAAGTTTCATATTAAAATTTGCCTCCATGATTGTACAAAAAGCGATACAAGTTTCAACTTCGAACTTGATTTTATCGAAAGTTATTGCTGAGAGAAACTTTTAAACCACATAAAAGGGATCGGTTTTCATGTCCCTACAAACCTACAGAGTCTAAATATGAATGAAACTTATTTTTACCCGTTTTTTCGTGTCAATTTGTATCATTTTATGCATAAATGTTACTATTGTGTTAAATGTTTCTTTTTGCTAACAACCCAATACAAAACTAGGTATCTGAAGCTAGGAAAGGTTTACAATATTGAAATAGCGTTGATTCAATGTAGTATCTTTAAGGCTAACCATGTAGATTGGCCACTAGGGCCACTAGTTTGGTCGGCCAGTCTATTTTGTTTCCGAATCATGCGATTCCTTCCAGTCTAAACTATTTGATTTTTAACTGTTTTGTCTTCAGGTTAAATTGTTACCAGTTAAGTTGCGCGAAATGATTGATAATATGTTAGCAAAGCAGGCCAATATATCAGATGTTTCGGATATCGATGAGAAGGAAATACAAACGATTTATACTAAATGACAATTAAAATTAATTTAGTTACAATTAAATTTTTGGGACTTTCAAGGGAACTCATTATACTTTCTAATAAACTGTTATCAAAGTTGATCAATCTAATTTACTCTCTTCATTCATTCAGTAACTTGTAACAGTCCATTTTTCATGACTAATTAAAAGACAGACATTTGAAACAAAAATGAGTTTACACTCACAACTTGGCAATATAATAATAGTCTGATTTGCTCAAGAAAGGATTTCCGATCGATTGTGCATTTAAAATACTTTCCTATTGACTGTTTAACAATCAGCGATTCGCAAATTAATGAGATTAGATCGGCTGTCGATGAGATTGTGTTGCAGCAAAAGTTGATTGACCATGATATACCTTATTCGTGTACCTTGAGCAAATTATCGAGAGACTGGTTCGAAAGGGAATCCATTTTGTTGACATTAATCAAATTTACGAGTTAACCAAAGTACACATTAGTGATGTCAAGGCAATAGACGTTCGTCAAGCGATCCTCCAATTTTATCATCTTTCAGGACGTCTCTACCTTTTCAAGTCAAGCTATTCGACCTCAAATGACATGCTAATTGTTTTGGATCCCGTTTGGTTCGCCAATTGTTTCTATCAATTGTGTCAAGTTGCCTCGTCCTATGATTCAGTTGATTGTGGACGATTGTCTGGTATCTTGACTGATGATACAATTACCCAAGCATGGATGGAATACATGATGGAAGGAATACATTTTAACTGTAGTATTATACATTCGAGTCATCATAGCTTGTTTAACTCCTCATTATGCTTCTTCAAGGATTTGTGCACGTGAAGTTACTCTTGCCGATGTCCTGAGGAAGCCCATTTTACCAGTAATGCTTGAACCAACTCCTTGGCCACCTCCAGGACCAATGGCTGTAGTTATGAGCTCTCTTGTTTTCGTCGATTTGTGCGGTATGTAACGAGCTACTCTTTCCCGTCTTGATAATGCAGTGAGATCTTTGCATCAGTAAATCAATAAAAAGTACTAAAGCAATAATTTCAATTAAACGAATTGCATTTGTACACTTTTATTGAATATAAATATTTCTATTAGTACAAGCTTAAAGTAATAGCTCTAGTAATAGTTAATGAGTTTACACTTGCAACTTTGCAATATAATAATAGTCTGTTGAGTGATTTATTTGTTCAAATATTGTCATTTTCCGAAAATTGTTGTTTCTTTCAAATATTCAACAAATTATGGACGAATCTAAAAATGCAACCTAATTTAATTCATCGGATTGTAATGGCTGTTGTTGATCGTCAAGAAAATTGTCCTTTCCTAGACTACAGTACATGTAGATAACTGTTTCATCGCTTTTCGGATTCATTGTGAATCCATTTTGTTGACTTTAATCAAATTTACGAGTTAACCAAAGGACACATTGGTGGTGTTAAGTCAATGGACGTTCTTCAAGCAATCCTTCAATTTTACCATCTCTCAGGACGTCTCTACCTTTTCAAGTCAAGCTATTCGAACTCAAACGACATGCTAATTGTTTTGGTGAACTCGATTACATCCGATTTCAATATTTTAGATAAACCTAAATTTTATTTATGATTCTATTTTTTCAATGTTACTAAGTCGAAAAATGATTTATAAAGAAATCGTGCATGATTTGTCCGAGAATATTTTCCTGTTTTGCATATTATGCATTATATTAAATAATAATAATACATAAACCCAATAACGCCTGAAATTTAACTTTGTTGTTTTTGCTGTCTCTTAGCTTCTGCCATTATTGCTTGTTTAACTCCTCGTTATGCTTCTTCAAGGATCTGCGCGCGTAAAGTGACTCTTGCCGATGTCCTAAGAAAACCCATTTTACCAGTAATGCTTGAACCAACTCCTTGGCCACCTCCAGGGCCTCCTTATTGAATAAAAATAAGTCTATTAACAGTAGTTAGTACAAGTGTTTATTGTGAAAATTAAAGGAGTTTTATCAAAAGTTTATTTTGATTTGAAAGTAAAATATTTATTTTGTTTTTTCTAGGTGTTGGTGGTCATGGAGGGATTGGTAAAAGTGGTGATTCTGAAACTCGATTTCGTGATATCCTTAACACCATTTCTCGATGCATTGCTGGTAATCCTGATGCAGCGATTCCTTCTCGTAATCAAACTTTACAACATCTATTCTACCCAAGATCAGGCGACCCAAGGCTCAGTTTAACTACAATTACACCCGATTTGAGGTCAGATAGCCCACCTTTGCCACAAGAAAGACCCACAACTTCGGGTGAAGCAGAAGAGGTAATTTTAAATGAAATTAGTTAAACATTTAATAGACAAATTCATTTTTCATTTCATTCCCGATAGTTGATTATTATGCCATGGAAAGAGCGGTCGAACAAGTCGGTCGTTTCTCGGTCTTACAAATAATCCAAACAATAACAACAATAGGATAACAAACTGTTCAATTTGTAATAGCGTTTAAATAATGTTCATTCAATTTTGTAAACAAAAATGCCATCCATGCCAAAATTGAAAGCCATCAACCTTTCAGTTATTAATGAAATTTTTATTTGTTAAAATCTATACCAACAGATGGAGTAATATCTCAGAGCAAGATGAATGATCAAGTTTGCTGATGAATTCATTGTTTTGTACATTGTATTGTACATGTTTTGCCTTACGCGAAGTTGTTGTATTTTTCTGATCTTATAATCAACATTACTTCTTCATTCTTGAATAGATAAATTGAAGTCGTTTATACGAAATGTAACCGCATTTGTAACCCATTTTTAGACTCTATTGGTGTCTCTCGATACTTTTCAATACATTTAATTAAAAAGTTGTATTAAAATAAGCTTGGAATTAAAATAATACTTGGTTAATCGTCTTCGCGTCTCAAGTGCATTTAGTCTGAACATTGATTCGTACAATGAAGAAACATTAAGAAGATTAACTGTTTCATCACTTGTAGACGAGGAAATCTGTGAAGGTTGAGTCAAGAAAAGTTCTGAAACTGATGTGATGACAGGAAAGTAAATCAGCAATTTGAAATAACCCAAAGAATGCTGAATTGGATGTAAAGAGATAAAACAAAACAACTTTTTGATCAAGGAAAAGGTTGATACAGCAAACAAAAAGTTGTCATTAACATTCACATAGACGTGAGGCAAGCAAGAAAAGCAAGAAAAGACGAAAGGAAAAAACAAGGTAAAAACGTATTTCTAATCAACGTACAAGTATTATAATTTGACGAAATCAAAATCAAAATAACTCTTTTTTTGGGTTTAGGAAAATCTTGCACTTTATTTCCAAACTAGAGACATTCCATTGGAATTTAACGTAAATTGTTGCAATACGAAAGTTAATTGACTCAATGATGTCAGTTAAATAGCTGTAAAGTTCACTTATTACCTACGGCTGTTTACCCAATGAATTAACCACTAGCCTCTGTAAATGTTTTTTTAGCAACAGTTTTTTGTTACTTTTTCATTTCGTCATTCAGATATTCATAAATAGATTGAACCACCAAAAGGCAAATCTATTTATACATGTTTAGGAATGGAGTTGAAATCGGCATTCTATTGCTTCACAGCGAAGATCCATTGTTATTTGGATATTGTTGTCCATAATGGCACCAATTGTAAATAGTCTTCGAGTTGTTGGTTATCGTCTTCATCTTGTAATTGATCCTATCCAAATCATGATCAACACGATTATTTAAATGAACAAGATTGGTATCTAACTGATTTGGTTCCGGTTTTTTGTTACCACCATTCAACATGCAAAGTGAATATCAATATGCAGTCAACCAAATTAATACCTGGAAAGCACATCAAGAAAAGATGAAAAAAATGAAAAATCAAAATGTAAACAAGTTAAAAATCATTTCCCCATTACCTGATTACCTTCAACTGATTATCATCTTTGGTAATTAAGATTATCCGGTCTGATTAGATGTAAAATTTTAAAAGAAAGATGGTTAACCCCTTTTGAGGATCCATTAATAAACATCTGATTTGTTGCTGTTACTCATTTCCAGCAAGTAACATTTGTCTTCTCGTCCTTGACCTTGTTCAATTTGGTTGATTATCAGTTTGATGATTGATCAATTAAACACTAATCTATTGACAGTTAAATTAACAGGTAATCGTGTTAATAAACCTGTAAACACAAAAAGAAACGATAAGATAAAACACAGAACAAAAGGATTCATTGAATGAATCAACGTTGGTTACAGCTGAGCAAAGAAACCGCTCTTTTCAATAACTCACTGTGACTCATTTCCAATGGCGCAATTATTTAATTGTCGTCTTGTTTTAATCTTTAATCACTATTGTGACTCTCATTATAAGCTGTTTAACATTGAAACAATTAATGTGTCAGTGTAAGATGGTAACACAATTTATTATTTTAACACTCATATTTCCTGGTATTTAGCGTTGTAATGGATTACAATAGCTTCACAACAGATAGCATTTTACAGCAAGAATTTATATTCAGTTGACTGTTTAGACCAAACATTGAAATTATTGCGTTTCATCATCACAAACATGATATGATGATCAATAACAAGAGTTGAAACCATCATGGAAGCTGAAAGTTGAAGCTGAAAGGTCAAGAAATCAGCAAAAGGAGGAAAAGCTTAAAACTCTTTAGGTCAAGCTAACTTTCATTTTCATGAGATTACAAACAAACAAACAAGCTACAAATTTTCAATGCAATTAACCTGTAATCCAAACTAATTAAATGTTTTCTCCTTTCTATTTCCACTGTCTATTTAGACCTTAATAATAACCTTTACAATGACCTTTACAAAGTGTTTTCAAAATGAACCATTCACTATCTGAAATCCGAATAAATCTAAATGTAAGGTTTGAAGAGCTAAATTAAACCTTAATCAATATGATTTTAGCAAGAAAATTAACATTATTTGATGAATTTAGATTTAATGTTTAACTTTGAAAAACACAGTTTCATTGATTTCATGAAATCACCTGAATTTAACCCAAAGATTGAATGAAAAAAACCGTTTTAATTGTTGACAGAAAAAAAGGATTACACCGAATTTAGTAATCAATATTGAAATTGTTGATTTAATTGATGCTAAAATAGCAGTTATGACGCTTTGATTACTGTAACTCGAAGGGACAATTTAACGATTCTTGCTATTTTAATGTTGATGATTGATGAAGAACCTGAAATGTCCAGAAAAAGAGCAACATTTTTCGTTACTTCAATGCTGTAATCATTTGAATCGGGAAATGTGATTAAAATGGGCAAAGTTAACAATTTAACTTCCTTTGATTAACTGACTGACAAGATTGCATTATTGTTATTTCAATGAAAATATAAACATTATTTTACCTGGAAATGAAAGTTAAAAATGAAAGTTTAAAATACTTTTAGGCTGATCATGATGATGATATGGAAAGGCTTGAGGCTTGAAGGATGAGGAAGAGATGAAGATGAATATTAACATTAATGATGATGTTACATTGAGTATGCTTAATTGTACCAGCTTTTAATTTAATAGTAATTCAAAAGTGAACATCATCAACATTTTAAACACACAATTTGAAAGGTTGTTATTAATGTGTTGTCCTATTAAGACAAGATTAGGTAACATCAAGAAACACTTTGCAAATTTTTGCTGTTCAACAATTCAAATTAATTATAATTATAGATTGAAATTAAATTGTGTAAATTCAATGAAAAAGGTTAAAGTAAAAGTAAATTTCATAATGATTAAGCTTTACATAAAATTTAATTCTGATTAATCACTTGTAAAGCTTGGTTCGCCATTCAAACCGCTTGGCGATTCCTTTCAAGTTAACCAGATTTCTTTGGGTTAACTTGGATTTAACTGGATTTGTCAATAAGTAAATTCATTATTAGATTAATAAATCCTATTAAATGGTTGAGTTAATAAATTGTTGGACTTTTGATTCAATTATAAAACAATTACTTTTAACACTTTATTCAATTTAAAATGACCGCTTTAAATTTGTAACAATTAACAAGTCAAAGGCCATCTTGAGGTGATTTGTGATACTTTTGTTTTTTTTATTGTAACCCAAACAATTTTTAGGCTTAAACCTTTTTTTTCCTGTTCATCAAAACTGATTGTGACAATCAATTGATTCACCTTTTTCCCCTTGGATTATTGCTGTAAATTGGGATTAAAATTATGGTATTGTATTGAAAATTAAGGAAACAATCGTCATAATAAAAAAGTGGTTAACGATATTCAAGTGAAACTGGATGCTTGGAAAAAAATGGAGTCAAAATTTGCAGCGCAATTTCACTCAAAGGATGGAACTAGTTTTTGGGTTTTATTTATGACGATAAGGAGACCCGCTATTATCCGTCATCATCATCGTCGTCATCATTATCATCATTAGCTTCCCATCATCAACATCATCACTAACAAAACAACAACAATAACATGAGAAATGAAAGTTGAAAAAGAAGTCAAAGAAGAAGAACAACAAAAACAATAATAAATGATGGTGATTATTAAACTTGATTTAAGAGATTAACTTGACCTTTTCTGAAGGTTAATCATAATCAATTGACCTACAGGCTCTCTCCTTAATCAGCTACTTTCACTTATCAACTTTCACCATTTTACATTCAATTCACTTTTCTTTTGTTTCTTTTTAATTTGTTTTCTTGTTTACCAATTTATTTGTTTCTTTCTCCTCATGTTTTCCTCTTCTTTTATCATTGATTTCAACGCTGCAATCAACTCAACATTTTAACTTTTCACCTTCAACATACACCAAAACCAGTGCTGCGATATTAACTATGAGAGATTAATTGTTGATGTTGATGGATGGGACAATTTGTACAGCAAGATGTAAAATTGTGGACAATTTTAAAAGGTTGGACAAGGTTGCTTTCCATGAATCGAGATAATTTCAAGGACTGTGCTTTAATTTCAACTAGAAATGATATCTACAGTTGAAATCTACTGTTGATAATCACCATTCAATCTTCGATTGTTAACAATTTAATCTTTCTGATAGGATGCCAAATGCAATTGATACATCATCATAATTTGAACTATCATTAAGAGAATCGGTTGTTCATCGTTGGTTTGCACATAAAAACATGATCAATTCAAATTGCGGAAGAAATGCTTTCTAAATTAATCAACCATATACAAAAAGCATGATAGTTATTATGCAAAGTTAACTTAATAATAGCATACAATTAAGCTAACAGTAAAATTGTATCTTTACATTCAAATGTCCCTTTGAAGTTGCTCATCAACAGAGTTAAATTAGCAGATTTAATAGATAATTTAACAATGATTCGCTTGTTACAATTGTATACTTGAAATTGATGGGGAAATGTGATTTGAATTAGCAGTTAATCATTAATCTGTGTACAACTTAAGGAAAAGTGGAAAATAATTTAAAAGTGGAATATTTGATTCACCTTTTTTTTTCATCAACCAAATGAAATTTCTTTGGGTTTACAAATAACTAGGAAAATCCCCGCAAAATTCAAGTCGACAATATGATTTATTGAAAATTTTTGAGGGTCAAAAGACGAAATGAGATTGATGAAATTGAATTATGAATTGGTTAATATTTAATCAAAATCCGTTCAACAGTTGACATCTCATTGATGTAAGGAAACCAATTGATTAAAAAACTGTTATATTCAATAATTGTCATTGCAACCATCATTGACTAGTTTACTGGTCAATACTGGCAACATGACAAACTACTTTAAGCCATAAAATTAAATTGCGATTTAATCAAACAAACAACTTTCCATCAATTTGGCCTTGTGAGTGAATTACCCAAAAAATGTAAAGACGTCTTCAACCTGGAACCCAAAATATTTGTCCTTAGGCCTTGACAGGGGAAACATGAGATTTACATTGCAGTTTGACCGTTAAATAGTCATGGGGAAATGTTGAAAAATGAGACAATTTAACAGGTTCCAGAATTAGATGAAATTGAAAATGATGGAAATATCCTCATCCTCTTGTTTACCAATAATGTTCAAATAGACTTTTCCATCCCAATATGAATGGCTGAAAGAATAAAAAATAAGAGATTCATGTTAATAATGAGAATGTTGATGATGATAATGTTACAAGTCACCTTGAATCAGGTGATTATCATGCTTTGGAAACTTTTCCTTCTTTTTTGTTGTTCTCTTTTCTCATCTCCATTGCAACTCTCCTCCCCATAATCATCCTTTTCATCCTCACGCCCCACTCACCCGATCAACCCATCGAACCACAATTATTAACCAGTTAAGCTGGAAAAATAACCAGTCTTTCTTTTCTGTCTTTCTCTCTTTCTTCTTTTTACCAGGATAATTTCTTTGGTCCTCTTTGATCTTTCCTTGCTCTTTAAATGCAAATCAATTAGATTCAAGTTGCCAGTTGATTTCATTTTTTTTCATCCAAAATTAACCCAAACTGCTTCATTTTTGATAATTGTATGTTGCTATTGCCGGTGAGCGATTCTGTTCAGCTTTTATTCGATTTTTCAACTGCAATTGTCTCCATCATCGTAATTATCACCATCATCATCTTGGTCATCTCCATTTTTGACTTTTCAAATGACTTTGACAATCCAAGCTTAAATTTCTCTGAGTATCCGACATTCAGTGAGTGCTTCGTCCTTGTCGAATAAACTTTAATGGTCTTTTATTAGTTCGAGAGTTTTCCTTAGAGTATTCAAATTGAGATATCATTCATTTTACATATGCCAATTGAACATTGATTTGCATTGACTTGCATGCATTGACAGCGTTTGATGCTCTAACGAATGTAACTGTATTCCTTATAAAGATTACCTAAGAAGAGTAGAAAGAAAATGATAGCCAAGAGACATAGATTAAGTTAATCATTAATGCTAATACTTGATGAGAAATGGTAAGCACTTGAAAAAAAGATAGATTTTATGTAATTAAAGGGATTAACTGATTAACTAGAACAAAAAAGCATGCTTCTGAGAGGCCAAAGAGAGTGAATATATCACTTATACTAACAGGGTTAGCAGGGTATCAACAAGTCTTTTTACATTGCCTAAATGATAAAAAACTTTTCCTGCAAAAATTGAGGGAAAACTATACAAATTCAAAATGATTAATCGAGATAAAAACACCATCGGCTCATTTTACTTGATTTCAGCTCCTTTCAAACTAACATGAACAAATTTCATTCATCTGAATCTGAGACCAAACTATCGATAATTATTTTGTCATTACATAATTGATTAAGCAATGCTATACTTTATCAAATATTATCCAACATTGAGTGTTTTTTTTTCAACCACGTTGTGTAAATACATGTTCACATGGATTTTCAGTGTCAACATGGTGAACGTCATCAGAAGGGTTGAGAGTCTCTTCCACAGGGATTAAAAAGTGAAGATGATGGTGAAAAATGATTGGAACGAAGACGATGAGGAGAAGGCAAATTGATAGGAAACGAGTAGAAACAATCTCAATGTGCAGCAATATGAAAACAAGATGCACATATCAGACACAACATAACCACATTGTTTCCTCAATAAAGATAATGAATATCAAGTTGATTAACATGATGGAAATGATGTTGTTTCTTGTTATTAGAGTTGACGATGAAGATAATGATGACGATGGTGCAAAGGGGTGCAGAAGAGACACATACATTCACCAAAAAAAAGGAACATAATGTATTAAGAAAAAAGGAAAGACAGTTAATGTAGACAGCGAAAAAGAAAGAGTCCAAGGAGGTTCTCAGTTACTTGATTTCCCCTGGTTCAAAGTGAGGGGAAGATAATATTTGATTGGCTGTTGAGTTGAGATCACCTGAGCCGTCATCTTTTGTTGATTCACGCTACTTTCAACGTATGTTTTTAATGGTGTTAAAACCTCTCCTTTTTCCTCTTCTTCTTTAAGTCAGTCAAGATCATTCCAACGTTTCAGTCCAATCGATGTAGATGAAACTCTGATTAATCTGTTTTTTTCACTTTATAAAATTGATCACAATTAACTTGCAACCACCAATATCTATTGACAATCACCAACAACGATAACCACCATAACCACCAGTTACTCATCACCCTGTGACATATTCTTGAGTCTAATTTTTTTTCTTTCTCTATCTCTTAATTTTCTCAACGCTTTTTTGCCCTTCATTAACCATTGTCAATAGTGTTACTCTTTGATTGTGGCTGTTAATTAATTCATAGCAACTGTGCAATTTATCGTATTCTTGGTCAAACCAAAGTCTCACTTTTCACTTTGTGATCTATTTTTGTTAAAATTTTAACATATCTATTTTGTTTGCGCTCTAATCATCAAATCTATTTTTTTTCTTGTTGCTGTTGAGTTCAACTTTTAAAACGTTATACAATTTACCCGTTTTTGTTGACCATTAACTCACTAGGCAGATAATCAGAGGATTCAAAAATAATCAAGGGTAAGTTCAACTTATGACTCGTCTTTGACTCAATTGTTATCAGATTACAACTTGTATTTTGTTGCAACATGAAGCTAGTTTCCCGGTGAAAGTTATTTTTGCAAAAAAAATAACTTTCAACTTAATGTGTTAGCTTGTATACTTTGACAGTTAATTAGTTGCCTTGCTAATCAATGAGGGAAAGATAAAGATAGACAGATTAAATAAAGAGAAAGGGAAAGTAAAAAAAGCGCGCAACTAACTGTTGAATGCTTCAAGCTAATCCATTCCAACTTTTTCACATTCTTCACTTGATCTGTTAGTTTGTGTCATGTTTTGTTAACATGAGAAATGGAAGCAGGAAAAAAAATGGTAAAAATGTCTATTAATTAAACAGCCGAGTAAAATAATAATGAATAATCATGTTTATGATAGCCATAATGATGATTGTAGTAGCACTGATGAAGGTAACAAAAGGTAGATGTAATTATTTCTCATTCTCTTCGAATCTTTTCAACTTTTCCAAATTCTGTTGCATTTCCTTCTGACCACGAACTTTAGGTTGACCTGAAAGGTATATGCTAATGAATGGATAGAAAGTTAGTCAACTCTCTTTCACCTCTCATTCATCTTCTCATTTCTTCTTTTTATTTCTTCTTTTCTTCCTTCCATCTACTCTTCGTTGACCTGTTCCTTTAAACACACTACCAACTACGAAGGTCGGTTTTTACGGATTAATATCCCTTTAAAGCTTATATAATAATTTGGTATATTAAATGTTCATCACTTTTCTCTTCCTCTCTCAAATCTGTTCATAACTTGATAATTACTTTTTGCATGATTGTTACCCATATCTTCACCTCCAATTGCTAACCTACCTTTAACTTCTTTAGCTTCACCAGTTTCTCCTTATTTATTGCTTAAACTTAACCTAAAGCGTAAAATGAAGTTGAATTAAGCATTTAAAAACTTTCCTTCATCATCAACATCATCATCATCATCAACATTTCCAAAACATTCTCAACTTGTTTACTACCGCTTCATCGTTTCACCCGATTGACTGTAAAAATATACCTTTAAAAAAGGTAACTCTTTACCCCCTTCTTCGTGTGTCAAGCATGTTTTTCATCATTGAACCGAGTCAACTCAACGAATGATCCATATCGCGATCAACTTAGACCTAATTTTGTCACCTTTTGATGTTTCTCATTTTTTTCTGAAGACAAAAAGAAACTCCGTAAAAAGTCATTTCTCTCATCTTCTGCACGTTATTTGAAGCCAAAATAGTTGCTAAACAATGAAATGCTAAGGAATAAAAAATGGTTAAATTGAAACAAAAGATATTTTGAGATGAATTCTGAAGAGATGGCACTTTCGCCTTTCATTGGTTCAAACTTACAAGTCAACGACTTTAATTTCCGATAAACTTTTCTCCTTGAAACTATCAATTAATGCTTGAAGCATTGAAACAGAAAGTTGACTGAAAATGACCTCAAGGTAGAGTATATTTACATAACTTTATACTTTAACCGGTCATTTTAGCAACAAATTGATAATCTAATGTTTCTTATGATTCCAATAATTTTGCTGTTGATAACCATTTTCAGATTGTCTTTCAATTGATTTTTATTTTGTTACATTGAATTACATTCAATCAATAGTTCAAGATTGACACTTGATTCTCAACAATTTCAGATAAACTTTATCACAGGAAAATATAACAATGTTTAATTGTCACAATTTAAGGAAATTAAGTTTGAAATTTGTCACTTTTCTCGCCATTTCCTAATCATTGATTCAATTATTGCTACTAACTGTTCATTTAAAGTGTAAATCAAGATTTGCAGCAATTAATTTACAGTCAATAACAATGAAAGAATTAATGGATCAATAATCTAATTCCAATTGTTCTAATTTTTTCCCTCTTTTTTATTGGATTTAATTGAGAAAAAGGTTGAATAGGAAATGAAACAATTAACCAATTAACCTGCAAGGGTTTGAAAACAAAATCATCATTAAGATCTTTATTGTGATTAATAATAATAGCAATAAAAGTTGATCACCAATAATAACCTCATTTTTTCAACCAGAATCTGAATCAATCTCAATTTAAACTGATTATCGTTTAAACAATTGATAGCAATTTAAAAGTCTAGAGTAAATTGTTACCTTGTAAATTGTAATCTCAACTGTTGATTAAGATTGCCTTGGAAAGTGAAGAATTAGTTTCCTTCAAAGAAAAAGCTATTAACATAGATTATCAGATTTGATTTGACAATTTACTTACAATTAACTGAAAACAACCACAAAATGAGTTTGTCTTTCATCTTGATCTGGATGAGCTTGGTTAGTCTGACAACAAATTTTAATCTAATCTTGAAATTCAACCATTTTTTCAGGTTAATTTAATTTCACCTTTCTCATGGTATTAATCAGTAAATTAGGTAAATGATAACAATTTTGAATACGCTATTGAGAGGAAAAACAGTCTTCCAATTGACTATCAACAGGTTTACTTCATGCTAATTTTAGCTTATTAACCATTATTGTTACGTCTTTCCTTGTAATTTAATATTGGAAATGCTCATCAACTTAATTATCAAGTAAATTGTTGCGTTCCCCTGACCATGAAAATGCAAAGACACCAAATGAATGTAAATACTTTACACAATACAATTGAAATTTTATCCCAACTTTTCCCGGACAACTAGTTATTTCAGTGGGTTGATCGTGATGATCGTCACAATCAGCGTCACTATCGTCCGATATAACGGCAATGTAAATGTTAAATGGTTTGAGAGAAAACCTTTTTTTTAACCCAACAATTTAAAATGACCAAATTGATTGATCTTTTTCTTGTTGAAAATTTATCCAAATCAACATCGAGTCTCTGTTAAATTATGATAATTAACCTTGATAAGTGAAACGAATCAATATACAGTATTGTCAATTGAAATGAATTAGCTCGATGAGAGTGACGTTTTAATTGGCAGTAAATAAAATTAATCATTGTTACGTTTTTGAACCTCACCAAACTTTCCTTGTATTGAATCTCAATGAACAATGTCCGATGTTGGTAAATGATGCCAACTGATTGTTAACAATTTAACCAACTATTACAGTTTACACTTTACTCTCAATTTAAATTGTAAGAACAATTTATGTAATCTTCTTCTCTTCCATTATTCCAGTTCAAATGTTTCAAACATGTTTGAAGGCAATAATTTCAATGCACAAAAGGATAAGTTAAGCTTGCTTACTAACCTTGAATTATCAGAATCATCAGAATGATTCTGATAGTTAATCAAAAGTTTCACAATAAATTGAAGTTTAACAAAGATGAGAGGGAAAGAAATGATTTTTGAAATTAAATAGTTTTAATAATAACTTTATACTTGATACTCTATTTAATCATATAAATGATGATCAGTTCACATTGAATCCACGTGAATTTGCTATGTTCAGGTAATTCTGGTTGTTGATCCATCAAAGCCTTAACACGGCCTTCTAGCTTATCGTTGTTTCAATTACTTTAGTTTTCAGTTGAGTTTCCATGTTGCCCTTCTCACCAATCAATTCAAGGTTTTGTTTAAGATTTGCTGTGAAAATCTTGCAGTGGCACTCGACATTACCATCAAATTAGATGCACAACGTAAACCAATTTAATAACCGTTGTCAACTAGTATTGAACTGTTGTTTAACCCTCTCTCCCATCAGGAATCATCAGCCTGAGTCCGAAACAGTCTACTGATGAAAGTTTAACGGACTGTTTGATAAAACATTTTCACCTTTTTTTCCCTTCTTTTTGAAAAAACTTCATTTTGTGTGTGTGTGTCTTTTCAACTGATCAACTCTTATACTGGGCATAGTAGCGTGGATAATATAATGTACATTAAGACAAACGTTTTGATCTATTGAGTAAACGGAGTAAAAGATGAGAATAGGTTGACACACGTTTTGTCATCTTGGGGATTGACAATCAATAGTTGATTTACTTGTTTTAATACAATCGCTGGTTGATTTAATTCGCCTTCGTGTTTATCATTTTTAAAGAAATGCGCTTTTCAAAGATGATACCTGAAGGAAAGACAATTGAGAATGATTACGGTGATGATGATTAAGAAAAAAATATCTATCAGTTATAGATGGATGAGTTGAATAGCTGGAAAATCATATTTATATTTGAAACTTGATTCATATTGCATCTTCATTTAGTGTATATAAGAAGATGCATATTTTGCTATTTTTATCCTTTCAAATGTTGCTCAGTTTCATTTGTTTCGCCGTTTAATTTTATTGGCTCTTGTCTAACCGTTACTTTTACATGAAACTGTCAATTATCGGTGTAATTTTTCATTATCTATGAGGAAACTATTTTTCATTTCGAGTCACAGTTAACTGAACAAGGTAAAAATTGAATTAAATTCAACTTTTCGTTGAACAAAGGCGGAAAAATTAAGCTTGTTCAATGTTTTTGATTTAGTGTTGGTTAGTCAGTCTATTGATAAGCTACACATCAAAAATGAATGTCTATCTTCAATTCAAAATGAATACAATTTTTTGATTCTTGTGTCAATAACTTGATTTTTTACCTTTTGTGCGTTTACCTTTCACCCTTTCATTGTGATCACTTAAAAATTATAACTCTTGGTAATGTGAAATGTTTAAAAACATTGTCTAAAAAAGTGGAGACAAAGAAAAGATCTAATCTAACATCTAGCATAATCTAAACTGATAGAGACATTATCATGTTCGTTTTTTTCTTCAAGTAATGCTTACAATTAACTGTGAGAAACGTACAAATAAGATTGTCGATTCTTTGTTTCCACCTTTTTTTACAAATTAAACCAAACCCCTTCCAGGTTGATATAAAAGTGTAATTTTTTTCCTTCCTGCATCAATCGATAGCCAATAGCTTTTCATTTCCTTTCATCTTTTTTCATCATTTCATCATCTTACTTGGTTGCCTTTTATGGTTACGACAAACTCAATGGATATTTCCATCTCTTCTTTCATAATCCTTTTTCCAAGTCTCTTCTTGCTTGTTGTCAAGCAGGTTTAATTTTTTAATCAATTAAACTAATTATCTTCTCTTTTTTCACCATTACAGACTGAAAAATGCCTTCTGTTGAAGAAACGAAAGCACCCGAATGGGAAATGACTGAAGATATCGTTATTAGTGGTATTTCAGGTCGTTTCGCTGAATCGGATAACATCGACGAGCTTGCCAAAAATCTGTTTGACAATGTTGACATGATAACAGAAGATGATCGACGATGGCCTTTAGGTATGTAACTTAATGTCTCAAAATAGATGGTTAAAGATTGCAATTTATCCAACTTTTAACCTGTTTTTTTCTCTATTTTTAGGTTTATATGGATTACCAACTCGAAGTGGTAAAATAAAGGATCTTTCCAAATTTGATGCTCAATTTTTTGGTGTCCATGGTAAACAGGCCAACCTTATGGACCCTCAAGCTCGAATGTTGCTTGAGTTAACTTACGAGGCTCTTTGTGATGCTGGTGTTAATCCACATTCCCTTCGAGGTACTCGAACTGGTGTCTATGTTGGAGCTTCTGTCTCTGAAGTTGAAGAAGGTTTAGCTCAGGATGTTTCCAAGGTATCTGGTTACGCATTAACAGGTTGTTCTCGATCTATGTTTGCCAATCGTATCTCGTACACATTCGACTTCCAAGGACCTTCATATGCCATAGATACAGCTTGTTCATCTTCCTTCTTGGCTTTCCAACAAGCTTTGTTAGGTTTACGATCAGGTCAATGTGATCAAGCAATAGTCGGCGGTGTCTCAATCTGCCTTCGACCTGTAACAGCTCTTCAATTTCACAAATTGAACATGCTTTCCAATGAAGGTAAATGTAAACATATGGATGCATCAGCCGATGGTTATGTGCGATCAGAGGCTTGCTCTGTTGTCTTCCTTCAACGTAAATCTGCTGCAAAGCGTATTTATGCCACCGTTATTCATTCCAAGACCAACACTGATGGGTACAAAAAAGAGGGTATTACTCATCCCTCTCGTGATGCTCAACGAGATTTGATGAAAGAGGTTCTTGAAGAATCAGGAATCAGCCCAACAGACGTTAACTTTGTTGAAGCTCACGGAACTGGAACCAAACTTGGTGATCCAATCGAAATTGATGCCATTGCAGAAGTTTATTGTCAAGGACGAACAGAACCACTTCTTATCGGTGGTGTCAAGTCAAACTTGGGTCACACTGAACCAGCATCTGGTCTTTGCTCACTAGCTAAAGTGTTGATTGCTTTTGAAAACAAAAACATTCCCGCAAATCTTCACTTTAATACTCCCAACCCTGACATTAAGCCCCTTGTAAGAGGTCAAATCAAACCAATAGTTGAAAACACTCCTTATAACGGTGGAATTGCTGCTATCAATTCATTCGGATTTGGTGGTGTCAATGTCCATGCCTTGATTAAATCAAATGACAAAGAACTCACTGATGACTCATTTGAAATTTTCGGATCTATTCCCAGAGTAGTAACCATGTGTGGACGAACAGAAGAAGGTGTTAACTCATTCTTTGACTTTATTGAGAAAAATCCAACCCGAGTAACCAAAGAATTCTTAGCTTTGGTTTCTGAAGTTTCCAAAGTTCCTGCAACAACTGGTATGAAACATCGAGGTTACATGTTAATGAAAAAAGATAACCAAGAACCTTATCAACGAGAAATTGTTCGTGTTCCTGAAGCTGGACCAATTTGGTTCGTCTTCTCTGGTATGGGATCTCAATGGCCTGCTATGGCTAAAGCTATGATGCCAATTGAAATCTTCGCAAACGCAATTCACGAATGTGCAGAAATTGTTAAACCATTCGGTGTTGATCTTCTTCATTTACTCTTGGAAGATGATGAGAAAGCTTTAGACAACATTATTGCTCCCTTCGTTTCCATTGCTGCCGTTCAAATTGGTTTGGTTGATGTTATGAGAGCAATTGGAATTGAACCTGATGGTATCGTTGGTCACTCTGTCGGTGAATTGGGTTGTGCTTATGCTGATGGATGTTTTGATAGACGACAAATGATGCTTTCAGCCTATTGGAGAGGTAAATGTGTTGACAATTATGCCCACCACGAAAAGGGTTTAATGGCTGCTGTTGGTCTCGGATGGGAAGAATGTGCAAAACGTTGTCCAAAAGAAGTTGTTTGTGCCTGTCACAATTCAGAGGATTCAACCACCATCTCTGGTCCTTACAGCGTTGTCAAGAAGTTTGTTGGTGAACTTAAGGCTGAAAACATTTTCGCTCGTGAAGTTAAATCTTGTGACATCGCTTTCCACTCTCCATACATTGGCCCAATCGGTCCCGATCTTAGTGAAAAACTCAAGGATGTCTTGAAACCCAAACCACGATCACCCAAATGGGTTTCATCATCAGTTCCAGAAGAACGATGGAATGAAGACAGTGCAAAATATTCTGCTCCAGCTTATTATGTAAACAATCTTGTTTCCCCTGTACTCTTCCAAGAAGCTCTTAAGTTTGTACCCAAAAATGGTGTTTTCATTGAATTCGCTCCACACACTCTTTTACAAGCTATCTTGAAGAGAAGTTTAGGACCAGAAATGGTTTACGTTGGTTTAATGAAACGTAACGGAAATGCTGAAAATCTCGACTTCTTCTTATCCAGCCTTGCTAAACTTTATACTCTTGGATTCAACCCTAAACTCGAGAATCTTTACCCTAAAGTTAGCTTCCCAGTTCCTCGAGGTACTCAATCTCTTGGTCCACTCATCAAATGGGATCACACTCAATCTTGGTTGGTTACTCAATACCCTGAATATTTCAATCCTTCATCATCATCAGATTATGTTGTCAAGGTTGATCTCAATGAAATTGACGATCAATACTTATCAGGTCATTGTATCGATGGTCGTATTCTTTTCCCAGCAACTGGTTACCTCATGTTGGCCTGGAAAATGTTAGCCAAAATTAAGGGTCGTTTCCACGATAAGATTCCCGTTGAATTTGAAAATGTTGTTTTACAACGAGCAACAATTTTACCCAAAAATGGACAAGTTAAATTTGTCATTCGTATGATGGAAACTTCTGGTGAATTTTCAATCTCTGAAGGAGGTGCTATTGTTGCTACTGGTAAAGCTTCTGTTCCTGAAGAGCCAGTTCTTAAAATGTCACACATTTTAGACGAAACTTTAGCTGAACCAAGCAAACCTGAAGTAATCACTCTTTCTGGCAAAGACATTTACAAAGAATTCAGAGTTCGTGGTTATGATTATGGAACAACCTTCCAAGGTTTGAAAGAAGCAACCGACGACGGCCGAAAGGGTACCGTTTCTTGGACTGGTAATTGGATATCTTTTGCCGATAACCTTCTTCAACTCGGTATCATTGGACGATCAACTAGAGCTCTTTTCCTCCCTGTTAGATTCCAATCAGTTCGATGTGACCCAATGCTTCTTATGTCTAAGGTCGCTGAAAACGCTGAATTCCCAGTTGCACATGATCCTCGAATCAATGTTATTGTTACTCATGGATTGGAATTCCGAGGTCTTAAAACCAACATTGCTCCTCGACGACAAGCTGTTCAAAGTCCAATCATTGAACGATATGCTTTCATTCCTAATGACGAGTCTTCTGTTCTATCTAAATCTGATAAATCAGAAATTGACGAATATCTTCAAGTTTGTTCAACTCTTGCATCTAAAGTTCTTGCATCTGTTGGTAAAAATAACCGTGAAATAATGAACGGTTTCAAGGATGCTTCAAATGATTTAATTGAACATTATTTGAATGGTCCTCCTACTGATTTTGCTTTATTGCATGCTCTCAATGGAGCTGCTTCAGACTCAACTTCATCATCTCTTGATGATAAAATTAACAGAACAATGAGCAAATACCAGAAAGATATTCAAAAGGACTTGCTCGCAAATGTCTACACTCGAGAACGATTCCTTCGATCAGCCCTTGCATTGATTGCTGAAAACTCTCATTCCAACATTAAAACAACTGAAATCAATGGATCAACCTCTTTATTGTACAATTCAGTCAAGGAATATCTTGAATTGTCTGGAGCCAAACTTGAATATTCAATTGCTCATCCAAACCCAACTGAACTTGGTAACACATCTACCTTAGAAAATGAAACTTTCCTTTGCACTTATGACTTGGGAAGTTCCCCTGTTCCTACTGAAATTCAGAATACAGAATTAGTCATCTTTAAAGATTCTTCAGCCTTTAACCCAACTCAAAAAACATCTCCATCCAGTGCTCTCAAGAGCTTAACTTCAATCACAAAAGACGAAGGATTTATTCTAATTGTTCTTCGTAATAACCTGACTGCCCCAGAATCCGTTTTGTTTGGAAATTCTGCTAAAGATTTCAGTAATCAAGCTTCTGAATATATTTCATCAGCCAAATCTTTAGGACTTTCCTTAATTAGTCAAAAATCTGACGGATTAACCTCATCAATTCTTGTATTCCGTAAGGTTACTCCAAAATCACCCTCAGACCAAGCAATTGTTCCCATTGATACCTTCAACTATGGTTGGGTTGAAGAACTCAAACGAAAAATCAAAGAGTACGAAACTAAACCAGCTGGTCAAAATGTTTGGATTGTTGCTCAAGACTCACCTCTTAATGGTGTCATTGGTCTAGTTAATTGTTTACGACTTGAACCCGGTGGCTCACATATCAGATGTATATATCAAAGTGGGTCAAATGTTCCTAAAGTTGACTTCACCAAAGAACCATTTGCTTCAGTATTGCAAAAGAATCTTGTTATGAACGTCTTCCAAGAATCCGTTCTTGGCTCTTACCGACACATTTGCTTGAAAAACATCGAGGAAGATGGAGTTCGAGAGACAACTGATGCTTACCTCAATGTCATGACTCGAGGAGATCTATCAAGTCTTCGTTGGTTCGAAGCTAACCACAAATATTCAGTTCTCTCAGCTAAAGACCAACTTTGTCATGTTTATTATGCACCACTCAATTTCCGTGACATCATGTTGGCCACAGGTAAACTTTCACCCGATGCTCTTCCCGGTGATCTTGCTCTTCAAGATTGTATCTTAGGTCTTGAATTTGCTGGAAGAGACTCTCGTGGTCGTCGAATCATGGGTATGACTCCAGCCAGAGGTATGGCAACCACTGTTGTTGTCAATGATCCCGAATTCATTTGGGAAATTCCATCAAGCTGGTCAATGGAGGAAGCAGCTACAGTTCCAGTTGTTTACTCAACTGCCTATTACTCTCTCATTGTTCGAGGTAATTTACAACCTGGTGAATCAGTTCTCATCCATTCTGGTTCTGGTGGTGTTGGTCAAGCTGCAATCTCAATCTGTTTATCAATGGGTTGTCAAGTTTTCACAACAGTCGGTTCTAAGGAGAAACGAGAATTTTTGAAGAAACAATTCCCACAATTGAAGGATCGAAACATTGCCAACTCAAGAAACACCAGCTTTGAACAGCATGTTTTGAGAGAGACCAAAGGACGAGGTGTTGACGTTGTTCTCAATTCATTATCCGAAGAGAAACTTCACGCATCTATTCGTTGTTTAGCTCAACACGGTCGATTCTTGGAAATCGGTAAATACGACTTATCACAAAACAATCCCATTGGTATGGCAGCTTTCCTTAAAAACATTGGATTCCATGGTATTCTTTTGGATTCCCTTTTCACTAACGGCAAGACTCCAGCCACTTCATTAATTGCTCAAAAACAAATGGTTTCCCAACTGGTTAAGGAAGGAATCAAAACTGGCGCTGTTAAGCCACTTATTCGAACTGTTTTCGGAGTAAACGAAGCTGAATCAGCTTTCCGTTTTATGGCATCAGGTAAACACATTGGTAAAGTTATCCTTAAAATTTGTGATGAAGAGCCAACACAAGTCACTCCACCCGTCGCTGTTCAAATTCCTGCAATCGCTCGAACCATTTTCTATCCTACAAAGAGTTACATTCTTGTTGGTGGTCTCGGTGGTTTCGGTTTAGAGTTAGCTCATTGGATGGTTGACCGTGGAGCTAGAAATATTGTCCTCACTTCCCGAAGTGGTCCACGAGAAGGTTATCAGTATTTATCAATCAAACGACTTCGATCAATGGGAGCCAATGTTGTTGTCTCACAAATTAACGCTTCAACTGAAAAGGGTGCTCGTGAATTGATCGACTTGGCCAAAACTTTAGGTCCAGTTGGAGGTATCTTCAATCTTGCCATGGTTCTTAATGATTCCATGTTTGAAAACCAATCATCTGAAGCATTCGCTGCAGTTGGTGAACCCAAAATTAAAGGAACCGTTAATTTGGACACTGTTTCAAGGCAATCTTGCCCAAGTATTGACTATTTCGTAGTCTTTTCATCTATTTCCTGTGGTCGGGGTAACCTGGGTCAAACTAATTATGGTTTTGCTAATAGTGTTATGGAACGCGTTTGTGAACAAAGAGCTAAAGATGGATTACCTGGTAAAGCTGTTCAATGGGGAGCAATCGGTGATGTTGGAGTTATTCTTGAAACAATGGGAACTAATGAAACTGTTATTGGTTCATCAATTCCTCAAAGGATTCCATCTTGTCTATCTTGTCTCGATCGTTTCCTCCAATCACCTTACACTGTTTGCTCAAGTTTCATCAAAGACACATCTTCATCATCTAGCGGTCCAGCCTCTTCTAAAAGTGACCTTATCAGCGCCGTGGCTCACGTCATGGGTGTTAAAAATCCTGCCTCACTTCATCCTTCCCTCACTCTTAGTGAGTTAGGTTTGGACTCATTGATGGGAGTTGAGGTTAAACAAACATTGGAACGAGACTATGATCTTATTCTTTCCATGGTCGAAGTTCGAGCTTTAACCATTCGTCAACTTAAAGAAATCAGTGCAGGTAATAGTAATGTCTTACGTGATGAGGCTTCCGCATCATCAACTGACGTTGACCTCTCTATGCCTGTTATCTCAATTCCTAGTCGGGTTGATGTAAGACTCAATGATGCCAATGAAGGTAAACCCATATTCTTCCTGCCACCAATTGAGGGTACCTTTAATTTATTAGCACCATTGGCTAAGCTTATCCCACGACCAGTTATTGGTCTTAATTGGACCCAAGAGGCATCCAAATTTAATTCATTAGAGGATGCAGCATCTTTTTACATCGCCGAGTGCCGTAAACATCAAACGGAAGAATCTTTCGATTTAGTAGGTTATTCATTTGGTTCAGTTGTAGCCTTTGAAATGGCTAAACAAGCCAAAGTAGATAATCTCATACTTCTCGACGGGTCACCTGTTTTATTCAAACATTTTGCCAAACAATGGCAAATTAAAGCTGGTGTCAATGACAAGATTGAAACAGAAGTCGAAGCCTTAGTTGTTTTCCTATCTCAATTGGTTCCAGTAGATTACGTTAAAACTAAAGCTGAACTTTTTGAAATCAAGAATAAGGACGAAAGAGTTGCTCGAGCTGCTCAATTGTATGTTGACAATGGTGGTCCACCATGTGAAGCTAAGGACTTTGCTTTTGCATCTGAATGTTTTGTTCAAAAATCAAGATTGGTAATCAAATATAACGAAGAAACACAAGCTAAATCATCAAATTCAGTTCTTTTAATCAGAGCGGATGAAGAATTAGTTAAAATTGAAGGATGTCCGAAAGACTACTTCTTATCTAAGGTAAGTTGATTCTTAAATCAAGAGCCAATTTTATTCTCAACGTAATCAAAATATTTCATTATCTAATTTTTCCATTTCTTTATTACAGTCCGTTGCTGGTGAAGTAACTTGCAAAATTTTCAAAGGAAACCACAAAACATTCTTAAGTAACAACCTCAGAGACATTGCCATGGCCATGAATGATAGGTTTTAAACAATGAATAATGGATATAATTATATCATCTTTATTTCGCTCTCAATATTTCTTTCTCTTTATTTTCTTGTGATCGGCGTTGGACAAATGTTGTCATGTTGCCAAAAAACTAAACAAAAACTCAATTATTATTAAGGTATACAAGTGGCTCCCTCAATTGAAAGCGCCTTTTTTGAATTTCATAATTTTATTCAATATTATAATTTCACGGTTAAGATTCTTGATAATACAATCAAATCAAAAATAAAATAAAATTCAGTTTTCCTTTTTCTATGTTTGATTTGGACCGATTTTCATTTATTAAAATGAACATGAAAAATTTAAATGATATCAATGGTATCGGTGGGATTATAACAAGTCTGACCATTGAATATTATTGAAATGTCGTTGATTAAACATGAACAACAATCTAGTTTTGTTATGAAGCTCGCAAAAATGTAAGTTTGAGAGCAAATAGAAATGATAAAGACAAAAATAGTCTTGAAAACTGTCTTTATCGATGTACCAAATGCGTTTCGTGGCATGAATTTACTTGGCTTTTGAATGATCATTCACC
Organism: Tetranychus urticae; assembly: GCF_039701765.1. Classification (NCBI taxonomy): domain Eukaryota; kingdom Metazoa; phylum Arthropoda; class Arachnida; order Trombidiformes; family Tetranychidae; genus Tetranychus; species Tetranychus urticae. Next base: position 11,583,467 of record NC_142958.1, on the reverse strand, counting down.
GTTTGTATTAGACTTTTGGCATCAGACTCTGGCAATTAAGATTGCGCTCATTTGTCAAAGATTGCTTATTGAAACAATTGGATCTGAAGATGAAATACGAACCAAGTTAAGATTTAGCAAACATTTTGAATCGAGAAAACTCGACCAAATTACAAATAAACGATAACTTACTTACATATTTTGAGCATATCAACATCTTTGTATAGTTCATAGCACCCTTCACAGATACGATCGCAATGAGTCGCATCGGGATAAATCATATTTACCATCGCAACGACTTAGTTTGGTCGCAATCTTGCCGCAAAAATTAAACGCTTTGACTTTTTATATTGTATATTGTAATAGATAAAAACATTGGGCAAAACAACCTGATATCCCTTCATATTGCGGTCGTTGTTTGGATCAAGACAAAAACTTGTTTAGAATCCTTTTTTCTCCTTAATGATATTTTAAATTTAAATATTGTATTTGCATTGTTTATGGTCACACTCTATCACTTTATTATTTGATTAATAAATTTGCCTATTCATCCGAAAGCATTCACAGTTAACTATGAGAAGCAATTCAACACCAAAAACCAAGACCACATCTTAAGCTCGCAACACATAAAAAACGAGCGGCCATAAAAGTGTGTTAACACAAGACAAATATTGAACATGAAATATGGCATTTTTGTTTACAAAATTGAATAAACATTATTTAAACGATATTACAAATTGAACAGTTTGATATCCTATTGTTGTTATTGTTTGGATTGTTTGTGAGTCGAGAAACGACCGACATTTCATCGCCAGAAGCTTGTTCGACCGTTCTTTCCATGGCATAATAATCTGCTATCTGGAATGAAATGAAAAATGAATTTAGCCTGGTTAACTGTTTAAATAATTTCAGTTAAAATTACCTCTTCTGCTTCACCCGAAGTTGTGGGTCTTTCTTGTGGCAAAGGTGGGCTATCTGACCTCAAATCGGGTGTAATTGTAGTTAAACTGAGCCTTGGGTCGCCTGATCTTGGGTAGAATAGATGTTGTAAAGTTTGATTACGAGAAGGAATCGCTGCATCAGGATTACCAGCAATGCATCGAGAAATGGTGTTAAGGATATCACGAAATCGAGTTTCAGAATCACCACTTTTACCAATCCCTCCATGACCACCAACACCTAGAAAAAACAAAATAAATATTTTACTTTCAAATCAAAATAAACTTTTGATAAAACTCCTTAAATTGTCACAATAAACACCTGTACTAAGTGACTTATTTTTATTCAATAAAAGTGTACAAATGCAATTCGTTTGATTGAAATTATTGCTTTAGTGCTTTTTTATTGATTTACTGATGCAAAGATCTCAATGCATTATCAAAACGGAAAAGAGTAGCTCTTTACATACCGCACAAATCGACGAAAACAAGAGAGCTCATAACTACAGCCATTGGTCCTGGAGGTGGCCAAGGAGTTGGTTCAAGCATCACTGGTAAAATGGGTTTCCTCAGGACATCGGCAAGAGTCACTTCACGCGCACAAATCCTTGAAGAAGCATAACGAGGAGTTAAACAAGCTATGATGACTCGAGCTTTGCTGATTCCCTCGTAAATTTTACCATAAAGGGAATCACCTCCACCCATTAAGCCAATATCCATCCAACAAGGGAAACCGGCCATTTCTAAGCGACGTCTAAGATCAAGCACCAGCTTTTGAGAGTCCCATTGATAGCTGAGGAATACTGGAGGAGCCGAACCAATTGGCTGTAAATCTACTTCAATTATTTGTCGTACATCTTCACGGGAAATCATTTGAAGGCAAGACATAAGAACATCAATACAGTAACGAGTTCGTCCATTGCTTTCGAACCAGTCATGAATTAAAGCAAGAGAAGGTGAAACATCGTCAACCAATCTAGCTACATCTTTATCAGTATAACCCAAGCGACGAGCTAAAGCTAACCAGTCACGTCCTGGACTACTATTTATCAACATCTTAGCCGCATCACGCATCCAAAGAGGCTCAAGACGGAAAATGTCTTCATAAGTATTTATATAAGGATGTTCATACAACGATAAGGCAGAATCATCGGTGATTCCAGAATATTGGCCAGAAGCTAACAGACATACAAAATGGGCAAAGTTAAATTTCAGGCGATAATGGGTTTTATAAATACAGTGAATTCAAAAAGTTTATCACCATCACTCAATCATTAATAAATTGAATTTTTCGCGATTACGCTTTAAGTTCAGACCACGACTCACACGAACTAAAACTGAGTTGAAAAAGTTAATTCATTTACTGAAAAAACATATATCTTTGGTTCATAGAAAAAAATCTTTCGATTTTCGAGTTATTACAATTTTAGCTATGGGGATAAACTTTTTGAATTGAGTGTATTAACTACCTGATGCATAATATGGCAAAACAGGAAAATATTTTTGGACAAAATTTGTGCGGATTTGTCGATAATCACATTCAACAACCTATCAATGAGAAACAAGAAAAGATCAAAAAGTGAAATGAACTGAAAATCAATGTAAAAGTATTGGAAAAATTCATTTTAACTGTAGTTTCGGGTTTTGGGTACAATTGCAAAATGATAATTCACTTTGATACATTAATTTTGATAGAAATTTGTAAATTAAGATTTCTTTATAAATCATTGTTCGACTATTAACATTGAAAAAATCATAAATAAAATTTTGGTTTACTTAAAATATTGAAATCGAGTTTAATCAATGTTCAGAAAACTAAATATGAAACTTAATTGTGATTATAATTCTTAAATCATTTGACAGTTAAAATTTCCAATTCTTTAGCATCGAGGTTTGTCCATAAAATATAATAACTCGCTTTACCTTTTTACTGAGACATTTGTTCAAAGGGATAAAATGAAGGCATTGCTCTTCTGTGCAACTTTTTTTCATATGATCTTTACACGACAGGTCACATGGACAAGGCACTTCGAGTGAATAAACAATACGGCGATAGTAAAAGTTTTGAAGCGTTTCCAGTTCACTTTCAATTAGATGACGAGCCTAAAAGTGTAAAGTTAAAAAAAGAAGTTTATTTGGTCTTTTGGTTGATTAGCAAAAAATACATTCTATAACCTAAAAATGTCCAAACATTCAACCGGTCAACCCACAATCCAAACAAGAAAGGTTTCAAAAGTTATTAGTGCAAATAAGTGTAAAAAATTAGCTAATTTGTTCCAAGTATTGAAAAGAGATCATTGATCGATTAACTAATAATACTTACTTTAACGCAAACATTAGGAGCTGGTCCAGTAACAGTTGGATCACTTTCACCACCAATCGTGTCATAAATTTTGGTTATAATAATGAAAAATCTTTGCTGAGTCAAGTTGACCTTAAGTATTAAATCATGATCAAAGTCAATTGCTATCCGAGCCCAAGAATGCCAAATCTCTGGTCTTCGACCCCAACCCTGTCTCCAAGACCAGCGACACAAACGGACAACCAAACGAGAGAAAAGGCCAATGGGTAAAATGTTGTTAAAACTAATGGAAAATTTAAATTGGTTAATCAATTCTAATGCAATGGCGTTTGGATCAGTAAACAGTGAATCAGATTCGCGAGTAGCTTGAGCTATCCAAGGAAACAGGTAAACCTTTGGTTGAAGACGGAGTGAGGTCAAGTCAGGAGGTTCATCCAGATCCAGTCCACAATTGAGTTCACAAATAATGTCTAACTTTTCAAGGCAACCAAGAAGAACCGTTTTATGTTCAAGATATTCCTTCCATGCTTCGGTAATTGTATCATCAGTCAAAATACCAGACAATCGTCCACAATCAACTGAATCATAGGACGAGGCAACTTGACACAATTGATAGAAACAATTGGCGAACCAAACGGGATCCAAAACAATAAGCATGTCATTTGAGGTCGAATAGCTTGACTTGAAAAGGTAGAGGCGTCCTGAAAGATGGTAAAATTGAAGGATCGCTTGAAGAACGTCCATTGACTTAACATCACTAATGTGTACTTTGGTTAACTCGTAAATTTGATTAATGTCAACAAAATGGATTCCCTTTCGAACCAGTCTCTCGATAATTTGTTCAAACTGGATCCACGAATAAGGTATATCATGGTCAATCAACTTTTGCTGCAACACAATCTCATCGACAGCCGATCTAATCTCATTAATTTGAGAATCGCTGATTGATGAACAGTCAATAGGAAAGTATTTTAAATGGACAATCGATCGGTAAACCTTTCCTGCTAATGATTCCTCAATACGGTTAAATACTTCAACTGGCGTCAATTTATTCTGTCCATCTTCTTCTTCACCTAAATTGGTTGACTGGTCGCTCAAAGAATCGCCATGAGTACCAATGATGATTACTTTAGGGTTTGATATGGCATCTTCATCATCCTCCAACTCTTCGGTCGATCGGAAATCATCAATAAACACATGATTGCTAACATGACTGTAAATCAATGAAAGCCAATGATGAATCAAATTTAAAGCAGTGTAATCGTCTTTGGCTCCTTCGGCCTGAGAATAAAATAAAAACAAAGAAAAAGGTTAATTATTAAGCCATTTAATGATTCCCATAACATTGGTTTGAGACATTTAAGACTTTAAATTGTGTGAAACTAGATTCTCATTGATTTTTGGCTTATTCCTACAATTTTGTTGAGTAAAGTAAGTTTAGTAACAAACAGTTTTCATTTCAATTTTGATCGTGATTTTCCTACTTCTACTCAACAATCAATAATGAACATAAAATAATCCCATCAGACTGGAAAAGCGATGCAACAGCTATTAAGTCTAGGAAAGGACAATTTTCTTGATGATCAACATTATAATATATCATTACAATCAGATGAATTACATTAGATTGGACTTTTAGATTCGTCCATATTTTGTTGAATATTTGGAAGAAACAACAATTTTCAGAAAATGACAATATTTGAACAAATAAATCAGTCAACAGACTATTATTATATTGCAAAAATGTAAGTGTAAACTCATTAATGTTTCAAATGTCAGCTTTAAATCGATAAATTGATTGTTATCCCATTCATCAATAAAAGTCATCAAACATGTTGAGTAGTTTGACGAAAATAAAACCCAAATCATTTGAAGGTTTCCTTGAACATTCAATACCAACAACATCGAAATTAAACAGAGATAGACAACAATTACCTGGAAAAAGTTATCATCTGTGGCAACTGTTTGGTCCAAATCTTTACTCAGGTCAATTACCATCAGGTAAATACCCTGAGAACTGAGCAGTATCTGTAATGGATGAAGAAGAGCATTAGATTTGATGTTATACACTGTCTTTTAATTAGTCATGAAACTGTTCGTGTACAAGTTATGATGAATGGAAAGAGTAAATTAGATTGATTAACTTACTTGGTTTATTAGAAAGTATAATGAGTTTCCTTGAAAGTCCCAAAAATTGTATTTCGTATAAATCATTGTTTGTATTTCCTTCTCATCGATATCCGAAACATCTGATATATTGGCCTGCTTTGCTAACATATTATCAATCATTTCGCGCAACTTAACTGGTAACAATTTAACCTGAAGACAAAACAGTTAGAAATCAAATAGTTTAGGCTGGAAGGAATCCCATAATTCGGGAAAAAGACAGATCAACCAAACTTAACAACTAATACAGATTTACATGATTATCCGTAAAGGTACATCTATTGAATTGATGATATTTAAACCTTTTCAGTCTTCAGATACCTAATTTTGCATTGAGTTGTTACTAAAAAGAAACATTCAACACAATTGTAACATTTGTGCATAAAGTGATACAAATTGACACGAAAAACGGGCAAAAATAGATTTCATTCAAATTTAAATTCTGTAAGTTTGTAGAGATATGATAACGGGTCCCTTTTGTGCGATTCAAAAGTTTCTCTCATTGTTAGTTTTTGATAAAATCAAGTTCGAAGTTGAAACTTGTATCGCTTTTTGTAGAACTATGGAGCCAAATTTTTCCGTGCGGCTTCGTTTTCCTGATGTAGATTTCAATGGGCAACCAGAAAATGGACTTTACCAAATGAAATAAAACTTGAACTTTCCGTAAAGCGGATAAGTTCGATTTATAATTAAAGCGATTTTTTTCTGTGACCGTGTGAGTTAGAGTACTGAAACTTAGTATTCGTTGATAAAATTTGTCATTAAATATCATGAGTTGAACGATTTTTACAATGCATCTACGGTTCTCTTGATTTTGGCCATTGGTCTTAAAAATTTGAGTTTCAATATTTCGAGAACGGTATTACCTACAGTTATCATTCTTAGACCGAACATTAGATCTTGTTGCAGGCTATTAAATAATATGACTGAATGGCGAAGAAATCAAAGCTAATTCATTGAAAATGAATATTATTATTACTGCTCATAAGTAAATATTTATCTTTGTTAATCTGATGTAACATCTGACAACCTAAGTAATGCAAGGCTATATCTTTTTTTTGTAGTTTCTTGAATTATCTGAAAACTACAAATTAACGTAGCCTATAATAAGAACTAATGTTTGATTTAAGAATGATAACTGTAGGTGATGCCGTTCTCGAAATATTGAAACTCAAATTTTTAAGGCCAATGGCCAAAATCAAGAGAACCGTAGATGCATTGTGAAAATCGTTCAACTCATGGTATTTAATGACAAATTTTATGCATGAATACTAAGTTTCAGTACTCTAACTTACACGGTCACAGAAATAAATCGCTTTAATTAGAAATCAAACTTATCCGCTTTACGGAAAAATAAAGTTTTATTTCATTTGGTAAAGTCCATTTTCTGATTGGCCAGTAAAATTCACATCAGGAAAATGAGTTTCATAAAAAAGTCTGCTTCCATAGCTGTACAAAAAGCGGACAAAGTTTCAACTTCGAACTTGATTTTCTCGAAAACTATTGATGAGAGAAACTTTTTAATTGCATAAAAAGAATCTGTTTTCATCTTCCTACAAACCTACAGAATTTAAATTTGAACGAGATCTATTTTTGCCCATTTTCCGTGCCAATTTGAATCACTTTGTGTATAAATGCTGCAATTGTGTTAATGAGTTGTTTTTAGGTAAACCCAAAGTCTTTGTTGCTGCTAAAAAGACACAAACAACTCATCTATTGCTATAACTAATACTTTGATGTTATATTTCGGATTGTACTTGAGTTCACACAGAAATGGACTAACCGTTTCTTGGTTATCAAGACCATTTATATCATCGAAATGGTCATTCTTCCTATTAGACAATTTAAGAGCTGACTTTAGTATCTCGGCTGCATTTAGAGTTATATTTTCGTCGTTTTCTTCCTTATTTGATTTGTTGATCTTCAATTCCTTAACGATGTTGTAGCTCATCATTTTAAACAAAGTCTCTTCATCTGGCAAATTTAGTTCAATATCATTTAAATCGTTTAGTCGCCAAGAGCCATTTAAATCAGTCAAACAGCTTCTCCGATTATCCAGAATACAATCATCGATTTCGTTTTCGCTGAAAATAAATGCAATAAGACATCCATTAGCAGTCGATAAATGCAATAACAAAAAGTAAAAATCCCAATATTAACCATAAATAGAGTTAAATAAAAACATTAATCAAGACGATTGAAAGTTTTCTTTGATTGAAAACACCAAAAGGTTGACAATTTAACCAATATGATCGAACACAGTGATCAAGTAATCAATTAAGCTAAACTTAAATGCCAAAAAAGTAAGAAATAACAATTCGATTCAAGCAACTTCTTCATTTTTACCCAATCCGTCTTCATTTCTTGTTTACAATTTTATATTTTGTCAATGTTTCACCTGATTTATTGTTAATCAATTACAATGAATAAAAGCAAATAACAAAAGCAAATGGTAAATGATTATTTTGAGACAAAATTTTGTTCCCAAAGCAAAATTGAACATCAAAGTATCTGTTTTCCCTCAACGGTTCAATGTGTATATCCAGGTAAGCTTTCAATCGATTGTTATTGATGATGAATTTATAATGATTAAAGGTTGACTATTTTAAATAGCAAATATAAGATTCAACCTAAATGATTATGAAACTATGAATATAACAATCGTCTAAATGCGTTAACGATAGTAACAGTTGAGGCAACAATTTGTGCGATTATTGTTCAATCATGAATCTTTCTCAATATTCAATTGTATTCTTATAACTCTATTATATTTTACATTGAGTGGTTTATTATTGTTTATTAAGGCTACAAAATGTCAGAAAGGTTGTCACATTGAACAAAACACAAATGGTTCAACTGTGATCCATTAATCTACCCTTTGCATGTTTACCAACAATTTTAATTCTGTGAAGTTTACCCAAATCAATTTTGTTATTAATTTACTCATTTATGGGTTTTTTAGGTTATTAATTAATGTGTAATTAAGATTGAGAATGATATTGATTGGACAAATGTACAAAAAGATGAAAGGTTTACCTTGAATTCAGGAGGATGTTTTTTAAAGTTGATTTACCCGATTTGGGTGGACCGATTGTAAATACTCGAGTCCAATTGTATTTTAAAGATGATTTGGAGCAACACTTTTCGTAAACACGAACAACATTTGGACCTTGGAGGGTAATGGACGTTGGTATCTTGAAAGTCATACCATTAAAGTCACAAACAGAGAGTCTGGTTGTACGACCATAAAGATCAAATATGAACCAGAAACTGGTTTCCATACTGGATGGAAGGGCAAGTATAAATGGATACCGGGTTTCATTTGAGTTGACAAGATACAATTGGACTGAACTTCCAGAACTACTGGTATTACCAGTCAATAGAAAGGTAACCTTTGATCGGTTCCAATGGGAGGGCAAAGGTTTAATCCAAACACCATCGTCTGAACACAAACCAACCGGATAGGAATACTTTGGAAGTGGCCTTTCTTTTACAAAGGTTAACGGATCTCGGCATGTTAACCCAACGTTGAGACAACCTTTCCATTTGGTTGAGAACGATTCAATCTCAAGAGTAACTGTTGGTGGTTAACAATAGGTTAAATTTGGGTTGAATTTAGGTTTTTGGGTAAATAGTAAACAAACATTAGATCCAAATCAAGATGAGAATAGAGACTCAAGAATAAAATTTTAGATCAAAGGTGTCAACCATGAGATCATGTTACTCACCCAATTGATTCAACTTGATTGGTTTGGCTGAAAAAATGATTCCATCACAGAAACATTGATCATTGATTCTGGTTGCTTGAGTTCTCAATTTATTTAATGATATATTTGACCCATAGACAATTTCATGGAATCGCATATTACTATTTGTTTGGCGTCAATCGGCCTCAAGTTATCAAAACAGTGGCAACTGTTGATATCTGCAAAACTACTCTTTAAGTCTCAGACTTGAAAAGTTATCACGAATTGATGAAACAGATCAAACTGTTGAATTAACTGGCGATTGTTGGAATCATGGTTTGCAAAATATTCCAATAGAAACAGATTTCAAGAAATAAAATTTGATTTTCACTGTTTTTTTCAACAACTAATATTTCATGTTAAGGTTAATATTGATATTTTTATTGATATATGTTTAGAATTTTCAACTCCATGGAAACGAGTTTTGCTTTAGCAAAGTTATCAAGACAAGGGAAGGAAAAAGAAAGGTAATATTACGATATTTAATAATCACAATAACGTTGAAAAAAAAAGAATCTATTCATAAAAGATTTAACCTTTTCTCTTGCTTCTTCATTCTGATATTGATAATGATTGGTTGACTAGGAATAAGGGAGAATCAGGAAGAGGAAAGACAATTTCATGAGCGTGTTGATGAACATTTAAATAGTCAAAATTATTTGTTTATTTCACAGAAGTAAATTAAATTGTTGACAATTGGTAACCAAATGAACAGCTATAACAGTCTATCAAGGACAGGGTCAAATGTAATAAGCTGATCATCAACCAAAGAGTTGATCAACTCGTCTTCCCATAACTTCGTCATTCAGTTTCCTTTGTCACCCAATCGTCCACCTTATGTGTTGAGTTAATTGTGATGAATGCCAGCCATCGGTAATACAAAGAAAGTTGATTGTGATTTATGCTCAGCAATCAAAAAGTCTCAAGGTTTAAAAATGTTACTAAATATTGTTTCAAAATGGCCAAGAAAACAGTTATTTTACATTTATAATTTGCTAGATTTGCTAATCACGTAGACAGCTTCTGATCAGCTGGTGATTCGATTCCCTTCCCTGGAATGATTAATGATATTGTTATAACTTATAGTAGAGATGAGTTGGATTGCTATAAGTCTTATAACTGCGAGAAAATTGACAATTTTTACTCAATTAGTCTTGCATGCAAATTGTTGCTTCTGGTTCAGTTTTGAAAACAAGGGATTTTATTATTATCAATTTACAAAATTTACATCCATTTACTGGAGTGAAATTAAAATTGATTGAAGATTTAAATGAATCTAAATGATTACGAGAAGGTAACAATTGTTGGAAACATTTTGGATGTTGATCCAACATAATATCTCGGTTAAACTTGTTTGTTTTGGGTTAACCACTTGTTTCGTCAAATGAGTTTAGTTAGAAAGGATTGGACTGAATTGATTTTAAATAGTTTAATATTTAATATGATGAAAAACCAGAACAATTAAAAATACACAATAAAGAGTATAATGTTACTTAGACGCCTCAAGTAATCTAAATGATAAATTATAAACTCCAAAAGGATAGTGTTGGATAAACAGAGTGAACCATTATTTTTAACCAATAATTCATGATTACAGCAAGAATAGAAGATTAGTTAAACCAGGAAATTTGATAATTTGAATAGCTTTTACACATAAACCTCTGGTAAAGATCTGGTTTGGTGTTTAAAAATGGGTTTACTCTAAACCTTTTCATCTGACTAAGAAATTTAGGTTTTTGAAAATAAACTTTACTATTGAAACGCAGGACGAATTGAAGGTTGAAAATTTAGAATCAAATTTAATCGATTTTCATGAATCTACAAGGAAAATATCAATTATCTGGAAAGTTCAAGAAAAAATCGGTCAAAACTAACACTAAACTCAATGAAATTATTTAAAGCAATGAAAGACTACTTAAATAGAAACCACTAGATGGCTGTAGCATCGATTTAATTTGATTCTTTTATTTACTTTTGATTACAATTAACATGTAAATTAGCGATTAAATGTTATCATTTAAAACGGGATGATCGATGAAAAAAATGAATGTCTATCAAAGTGGAAAGGATTTTTTTACATAATCAATTGAATAATGAATTAGCTTGGTAAGGTTAATAAACCTAGTTTCACTTGATTAAACTCATTAAATAACAATCCAAGTCAATTGTCTTTCAATTAATTTGTCTTAATTAACTGAATTGAAGATTTGCGATTTTTGAAACAAATTTAGTTACTAACAAGCGATCAAAAATTAACCAACCAACCAACCTTTCAATAATTTAAATATTTCAAATTTTCTTATGTTAACCAAGAGATCAGTGAAAAAAGGGCGAAATGTTATTGAGTTAAAAATCAAACTAATTAACATTAAGAAATTTTTAGCCTCAACTGTTTCAAATATAATTATGAATCTCTTTTTGAGTTGCTTCTGGAAAGAAGCTCATGAAAGTCTCAAGTGAATAATTTACTTGCAATGTTTATTAAAATTAAATAATGGGTTAAAGCTGTATGATAGCTTATAAAAATGTTATATTTAGTAGTTAACATAAATTATTGTTATTTTTGATAAATTTAAATTTAAGCATCAAACATATTATTTTACAATAATTATTATTACAATTAGCATCATTTTTCAATTTAAATAATCAAAAAAAGGTTAAAACGAAAATGGCGCCAAGTGAAATTGTTTCCTTTACCATCAATCTTATTACCATATGAACCGCGTTTAACCCAAAGAGTAATGGGTTACTTCTGCCGTTAACTATTTTTATTATTTATATTGTTAATAGTTTGGGTTTTTTATTAATTTTGTAACTTGTAAATGTAAATTAATCTGTAAACAATGTAAATTTAATTGTTGAACGGTGTTAAAGTGGCCAATTAACTGCCTGTTAAACCACAACCAGGCTAGCTGCTTGTTTTATGTTTATGCAAGCTTTCAAATAGGACAAAATTATGGGTAATTCCTGGTTCCATTTGGTATTTATTGTTGTTTACTTATCATATACGAAACATAAAATTGAAAACAGGTTAATATACCAATAACCTTATTCGTGATTCTGCAACCAAATTATTGTCCAGCCAATTGCCATGCCTCGATTGTATATTGTTTCTAGGTAAAATTAATATAACCAGAGTTGAACCTCTGTGTTTTTATATAAAAAGGATTGAATCAATTTGAGTTTCTATTCATCGATTCAAATCAACAACAACAGTAACTACAACTTTATACCTTTGTCTAATTAAACAATCTCAACAAACAAACATGTCTTCATACTTGACACTCATCGTATCTTTTGGTAAGTGCAACATTCACTCACTTATTCATTAACAGTATTTTAACCATTTTGTAACTTTTATTCATGTCACTTGTAGCCTTAATCTTGATGATCAACGTTATATCAGCTGATCCCATCAGTTCAACAACACCAGGACCAGTTGACCGTGAAGTTGTGCGTAAAACAATTTTGGATGATTTAAATGAAATGGAAAAGTTAGTCAACAAATTGGATGAATTGAAACAAACTGAACGACAAGAAAATGGACCTTTGGACACCGTTCAAGACATGATCAGTGACACAACCAATGGAATTAGGAAAGCCGCTTACCGTCTTCGCTACCAAGTATTTAGCATGTTTCAACGATCACCAATTTGTAATCCAATGAAATCTAACTAATCATCACAACAACTTACCTAATCACTACCATTTTCATTTATCCGTCCATTAACATCTTAAATTATAAATCGTTACATTCTTAATCTCAAGCCAATTGATTTTTCAATCTAAAACCCTGTTAAACCAACATTTAACTGCCTATTGATAACTTTAATTGTAATACTTTAATTTACTGAGTAAATTGCATCCAATATCAAAATAAAGACATTAAAATGTTGTGAAATAAACTCTTGTACATTCAACAACAATTACTGAAACCTGAACAAAATAGCAGTTGTAATGGCCACTGGAAGATGATGGTAACAACTATTATTATAATCGTTGATCATCATAATGTTCATTATAAGGCCAAGAATATCCGTAATAATATGTGGTTACGAAACGTTCAATAATTGAATAAATATTATGTTTCGTCTTTTTTTGTTTAAAATCAATTGTACCTGGTTGTACCTTGATTAACTGCAAATCCATCCAAATACAGTTTCACTAGTCATTGCGACTAAAAAAGGGTAGTTTGAAAGGGTAAGGTAATAAATAAGGTAACTCCATGATTTTCAAGAGAAAAGGTAAAATGAAAACATTTTCAACTATTTGGAGGAAAAAAATATTAGAAAAGGAATGACAAATCATTATTATTATAAAGCAACTGAAAATTGTATTTTTAAAGCGAAAAGAGCGCTTTTAAAACACACTTCAATCAGAGTAAATCACGAAAATAACTAACTACGTGACTATTGCTCTTTCTTTCACTCTATCATCATCATTTTCATCCTCATCCTTCTCCTTGAAAGGGAAAGGTAATCCTGTCTTAGAATAGCTTCACATTCAGATGATTATCCATCAATTTGGAGCGTTTTTCTTTCTCTTTCGTTCTCTCACTCATTACCATCATCATCACCATCTTTAAATGTTTTACCTTACTAATCCAATTTGAGGATTTCCCCTTGATCGTCATGTTGTTGGTGTTGGTGAAAGTGAGTTGAAAGGATGGAAAGGAGAGAAGTGAAGAGTTAGGAAGAAAGAGCATCAACCTGGTATGACAATTTTTGGATGTGTGTGTGTTTGGGTGAGGTGAGGATGAAGGGTAATATTGAGATGATAATAATGAGAATAGTGGAAACCCTAACTGAAGGTAAATTTAGGGTCATAACACTAGGGTCAGGGCGGGTTGTTGACTCTCTCCCTCTTCACTGTCACGGTAAGATTTATCTTTTTTTCACCTCCTTTCCCATCTTCATCTTGATCATCGCCATCATCCTCATCAGCGCCTTTTAGAGATGTCCACACCTTTTGAATCTACTTTTGCTGACCGTTTGTTGTTTTGTTTTCCGAAGCAACAATCTTAATCCGATCGCTGGACCGTTTCTATTATTATTTAGCATTGTTGCTGCTGCTGTTATTATTATGTCCTGTAATCACCACAATTTAACCTTATTAACTACATATACAAGATTCACATTACTATTCAATTGTGTATCTATTTTTTTGATTTGCCTGTAGCAGTAATAGTGGTAGTAGTTGTAATGGTAGTTCATGTTGATGTTATTCTTGATTATGGATGGATTTTGTTTCCTTGCCATGTTAACTGATTGTTATTGCAAAAATAGTAGTCTTGTTGATGTAATATAATAGCTGGTACAACATAATGGTCAGGATTATAATTGTAAACAGTGAACATGAATTTAATATAAAAAACAACGACGAAACTGGTAACAGCAATGAGATGAAATTAAATTTATAATTACGCCACCCAGCCAATTTGAAGCTAAAAGAAACAAACGAAATAAAAACAGAAACAAATTATTACAAACGACTTTACCTTATTTTAAATAAGAAAATGATGTAAATTCAATTCTGTTCATCATCCTGATTCAGCAAGATAAATAATAAATGTCATCAAGACAGTAATAGTGTTGGAATTGGACAATTTAGAAGATCATTTATGCATCAAACAACAGGTTTTTGTACAGAAAAAAACACAAAAAAAGCTCAACTACCATTTCTAGTGTGGTTTACTTACCTTTGTCAGCATTGGATTCACAAAATCATTCAATCAATTCTTAATGTGTCACTTTGGAATGTTTAATAATGTAGATCAATTGAGACGATGACATTAAATTAATGCCAATTGTTTTAATTAAAGTTGATTAGGAGGCAAGTTAAAGATAGATGAAAAAAGCTAATTGTTGGCTTCAATAGATGCAAATTTTTTGCTCCAATCAAAGGCCAAAAAGGTTGAAAAAAAGGTCTTAAGATGTCGCTCAAACCCGATTTATTTTTTGATTTCACCAACTATCGTAAGTTGGACTGGATGAGGATGAGGTAACATTAAGATGTTGTTTTTAATGTAGTTTAAGATGATGATGAAGATGAGAATGAAGAGGGTGGTAAATAGGGAGGAGGTTAAAGAGTAAAAGGAGGGAGAGTTTATCTCCGCCTTGGAAGGTGAGTTTACAATTGACGATTGATTCATGATTCGGGTTTAGCTTGGTGAACAAGCACCTTGATCAGTATTTTTTTATTATTATTGTTAGTTAATCAAATTGTTTTCCACTTTTTTTATCTTTGCAAATTCAATTAAAGCTTTTTTGCTGGTTCTTATTTCATTTACCAGGATTTAAATCATCAACAACATCCATTCACCAGCCATCCAAAGGAAAAGGTCAACAAGTCTTAGGCCTTCAACTCTACCCATAGTCAACTGTTACCAAACAGCCATAAGCAACTTTTCAAATTTCCTTTTTTCTAATCTTCTTCTTCTTTTTTCTGGTTCCTTTTGTTTCTTTGGATTAACGGATAAATCTTGTCATTAAATTGAATTATGAGTCTTGTACATTGTATTGGATTGTGTTCACTTTAAAATTAACCTTTTAGAATTGTGTTTTCTTCATTGACTTTCCATTACAATTTTTCTGCTTTTCACTTATCTTTATACAATGAAAGTCTCCATTGGAATTGGATTATCAGCCGCCATCTCTGGTTTTAGTTTACACTTTGTTCAATTTAATTGTGTCTCCTTTTGTTCCTATTGATTTGTCCCACACCAATGATGGATTAAATGCACCTGTGAATGATAACATTATTACTATCAAGAATTTTTTCTCCTCCATCTTGGGATCTATTAAATCCCATCAATTATTCATCATCTTCATCCTCATCGCCATCACCATCATCACTCTCATCCCTCTCATCATTGCCATCATTGCCATCATCAGCATCCTCATCGCCATCGACAACAATTAATTATACCATTAATTGTGATAATCGTTTAAAAGTAAAATACCATCCGATTGCTCGTACACCGAGTATCGAAACCTTTTTATAATTAATTTGTATTGTGATTAGGGAATGACTTCCCAGAGATCAATTGAAACCCGGAGTCCAGGGTTAATCAAATATAAAAATCAAAGGATCACCTTAAAACACTTATTGATAGTTGCATTTATTTTAAACCATATTGGACTAATACATGGAACCGAAACAGATCAAGGTAAGTCAAACATTTTTACCTTCAAAATCAGCTGTAAACAATTTTCTATTAGCTTCTAATTTAAGTTTAACAATTAGTTTTTACCATTCAACTTAATTATGTCTAATTCCTGGTTGACCCTAAAGCTGCTCAGCTATTTGCTTGTGCGTGTTCATTGATCACTTTTCAGATTGACTCTTCTTCATTCCCATCATCATCATCATCATCATCATCATCTTATGAGATTCAGTCAAGTCCGTCTTGGCCCAGATAAGATTCAACCTTGTTAACCTGATGTGGTGAAATGAATGAACATAACAAAGCAAGAAATAAGATGATGATGATGATAAAGGGAGTTAATCAAAGATGAGAATGGAAAAAGAGAAAAGAGAAAGAGCCAAAAATGGTAAATGAAGATGAAGATGATAAGAAGATGGTGTGTGATGATCAGGTGAACCTGAAAAGTGATGAAAAATAATTCGCATTTCATGAAAAATTATTGAGATTATTGTTGATACAAGTTGCCTGATTTTGTTTCAAACAATTTGTTCAATGTTTCCATGATTGATTGTTATAATAGTTGCCTTTTCATTTCAACTCTTGTCATTGATTGTTATCATTTTGATTGTTACCTTTTATCCAAATCATCATCATAGCCATCATTAAAAATAATCTGCAGATTTTAGCAGATTTGCTAACAATTTAAGCTTACGATGGTTTTTGTTTCAATTTTAATTCTTTTTTCGTTATTTTTCCTTTTCAACAATCAATTGATTAAAAGGTAATCATTTTTCTGAGCCATCCATTGAATAGATCAACTTTTACTTGATAAACCCTTCATGTTTGGCTTTGATCTGTAAATTGATACAAAAAAAGAAAGAAAACCAAAATTCTGTTCACGTCTTCAGTTAATGATGATTTAACATTAATCACTTAATTTGGTATTCTGTTATTCTGGTATTTTTACACCAACATCGACACTAATTGTAATTGTTAATTTTAGGAGTGGTTCATCGCATAACTTTTACCTTTACCCGTAATAATACCTTAAACCCATAAATAAAAATATAAATATCTAAAGTTAACAATATATTGAAAAAACTGGTTAAACCTTGTTTTTATTTTCATACCTGATCATTGTTTACATGAAAAGTGAAAAATTGATTGATTGATTGAGTTTAACCGATCAATGATGATAAATACAGAAAAACATTTTACTTTAAATTACCATTTGAAATGAATGCCATAATAACCAAATGGTAATGAAAAGGTTGTTCCGATTAAAGTTAGCAATTTTTAAATGTTAAACAATTGAAAGGCGATTTCGAGTCAATCAGGAATCACATTAAGGTCAATTAGGCTTGGTAAATTAACAATTAATCACAGTAAATTAGTGAAGAAAGCAATTTTCAAATGAGTCGCTGGTTTACCTTTTCATTTAGTTATCAAGTTGATTCCCAAATTTTACCTTCAATTCAATTGAAAACCCAAAACTGAACCCAATTATTTATTTATACATTTATTACGTTTTGATAATGAATATTATAAATGAAGATGATTATGCTGATGATTGTGATTATATTAATTGTTGATTTAGGCCTGAATAATAATGTCCATCGAATCGAATCGAAATGAAAACTAATAAGATTAACCGATTAACGGTGCTTATACTTTCAATCCTAATCATTGAACCATCAACTGATTGCTCTTTCCTTTCTCTTTATCATCGCTAAATCATCTCTAAATCATATCTTTTTTGTTCAACTCTAAACTCATTGCAATCAAGGTTGAAATGAGGTGAAAGGCACGAGCAACCGTTTTTTGTTGTTGTTACTGGTGTTTGCTGCTGTTTTTAGTGATCAACAGTCAACTTTCAATTGAGTTGATTGGCATAAAGAGAATCAAATAATGATAATAATAATAATCATAATCATAATGTTAATGACGATGATAAAAGGTGCAGAAGGAATTGAAATAATTAATAGTAATGTCTTTAAAGGTGCGTCCATTCATATTTTTGAAAATCAATCCAATCTTTCAATATTTTCAACACATTTATCAATCCAATTGAACAAATTTTTGCACTTTTATTGATTAATATTTAGCAAATTATTCAACAATTATTTCATCTTTATTTTGTTTTAAATAAAATGACATAAAATTTAATCTTAATCACAATTGGATTGTTATCCATTGTAACTGTTAACAGACAAATTGGACAAAAAGAAGACAAAATTTCATCTTAATATTTATTGTGTGTTCATTCAATGTTATGCTTTAGTTGTGAATCTTTTAATAGTGATTTTTGGTTAACTAATTTTGTGAGAATTGAAATGATTATTCTAGGTGAGAAGCATTTCAAGATATTCAATGGGTGACGATAAAAAGGTTCAATAATGGCTGACTAAGCTTCAATTTTTCTGGTTTGTCTCATTTTTTATGTCAAATTACTCAAGTGAAGATGACAGAGCAAAAAGGATTCAATTGAATCTCATCCGGATTCCCTGAATCAGTGTAAATTGAAATTGTTAACATTTTAAATATCATTACATTCAATCTTGATTAGTAAATGTTATTAAGCATATTTATATTGATTGGGAAAAATAGGAAAAGGATGAGGAATAACAAATAATGATTATAAGGATGATGAGGTTGATAGTGGCCTGGAAAGTCTTTAATTATCTTAATTATGTGGAGCATTTGTTATCCTGCTGTCAACAGGTAGCCCTGAAAAATTGGATCGACATTTCTCTTACTTTTCACCAGTCTTCTCTTTCTTTGACCGGGCTATTTAACCCAATTTTTCCCTTTCTTTTTTCACCATTTTTTATTTATTTTTGTTGCTTCTTTAATTTAGTCTATTAGTTTCCCTTGGCATCACTTGAAACATCATTAGTTAATTGTTTTTCAATGGTTCATTGATAAGTTACTTTACTTTTGCCACTGACGATTATTTTCATTTGTTCAGGTCACTTTAAACGCTATTATTATCATTATGTTCATTTATGAAAACACACTTATTGATTGATTGAATTATAACAATGATATGGCGATGATGGTTATGGTATTGGTCAGAAAATTTAAATATAATCCTTAATCAGTAAGCGTCCGTAACATCAAATCCATGAAGAGATGAACCAGAAATTGGATTAACCAGTTGAGTTGATATAAAATATGATTGTTTATGTTGATGGGTTTTGATTATAAATAACTGTGTTTGGTATAAATGTCATCTTAATGACCATCAAAAGAAAGATTAAACTCTGATTCTGAATTTGAGCTTTTCTGAATTCTGTTTACCAGCTGTTTCCATTTTTAACAATCATGATTTATCAATAACATTTTAACAACTAATTTAACTTTTCGTTAAAAGATGCAAATTTTGTGACAAAAGCTTTAGGTAATGTTGTCCGTTTACTGCCTTCAATGAGGATTGGAAGCCGGTTCAATCAAGGATGTGTTGGTGGAACTCGCTGTCAATTTTTCCTTTCATGTTGGATGTCCGGAGGTTCATTGGGATCTTCCTGTGGTCCACTTTATACTTGCTGTATAACTCCAAGTAGCCAAGATATTCAACCAGCCTTTTTTGGTCCAGTTGTCAATGATCCTTGTAAGTCCATCAGTTTAAGTTATTGATGCAAGTTTTTTGAAAAAACCCAAATTTTCTTCTAATGTTGCCAGGAAAAAGTTGCCATCCAAATTTAGGGGAATCGGTCTGAAACTGGTTCTAATTAAAATCAAAGCAATAGTTATTAATAAAAAAAAGTATCTGTTCTTATTAAATAAGACAATTGAATAGCTGACAAAGAATGAAAAGTAGTTGGAATTAAAAATGAAAACAATAAGATATTTAAATAACACAACATAAGGTTGATTGTTATTAATTTGAGTTTGTGCATGTGAAACAAGATAACAATTTGATTCTATTAATTACCATCATCAACGGGTAAAGAGACAAACGGTTATATTTTTATACGCAGAAGTAAACATACACATTGTTAGTGTTTGATTGAGTCCAAACGAAACGTTTTAAGTATAACCGTTCTGCAGTGATAACTGTAATCAACTAAGTTGACGAAGTTCGGAGTAAAGATGAGTAGAGATTAAAGAGCAGCCGAAAAAAACTCGATCTGAAAATAAGACAGAAATGAAAGAAAAAAGTTAGTTAAGAAATTGATATTTTCAAGTTTTCGCCAATTGATTGAGACACTTTGAAGTGTCTGAAGGAAAAAAATTGGTACAAAAAAGAAAGCGAGATTTTGTTGATTCCGGTCTCATCTTGAGCAAACTAAAAATCAGGGTAAATTGGGCCGGATTCACTAAATTTATCTTTCTTGAGCAATCATTGAATTTACCAATTGAACCAAAATACAGCAAGACTTGAGATATTAATCATAACTGGTGTAACTGATTTAAGCTTGAACCACTGGATCAAATTTTCCTTCTCTGACCATCTTTACCATGTTTATTTTTAACAGCCAATTATTAACGATAATTAACCTGGAAAAATTGTTTTCTTTTGGCTATTTTTTTACAGATTGTGGAAGAAGTGCAACCAGAATCAGCAGAATTGTTGGTGGCTCTGATGCATCGTTTGGTCAATTCCCGTGGCTGGTAATTAATGTTTATATTTATATCGCTATAATAGAAACAGCAATTAATAACTTGCTTGAATTTTGAATGGTTCACTTGATTGTTTAGTGTTGTCAATATTTAGAGAGTCGAACTAAAAAAACAGATTTAGACAAACATTTCGTTTTTTCTTTGATGGGTGAGGCTTTGACACTTTGTTTGTTTCCCCTGAAACGC
Organism: Tetranychus urticae; assembly: GCF_039701765.1. NCBI lineage: Eukaryota > Metazoa > Arthropoda > Arachnida > Trombidiformes > Tetranychidae > Tetranychus > Tetranychus urticae. The sequence continues at coordinate 11,562,380 of NC_142958.1, read as the reverse complement.
ATCCTGGCTGTGATCTTAATTTTTCTTCTCTTTATTTCTTTTCCATTCTTTCTTATCGTTTTTGTGGGCTTGTTGGCGCTCTTGTAATAGTGGTAGTAGCATGTAGTAGATGATGTTGTTCAATTATTTTGGGCAACTGTTGATGGTGAGAGTTAATTTGATTCCTTTGAACAATTAGATACATCAACAATCTGCCTCAAGCGTATCGAGAGAAGCACAAACATGAATCGCAAAAATGGACATTGACTGCCCATTAACGATCATAACCATTATAATCATTAAGATAATTCAGGTAATCTAAGAAATATCGGCCATTGATTATTATCATTTTGTGTTCATTCTCTATGTTAACAGTTTGATCAGTCCAATCAACAGTTAAATCAAGGTTTAGTTTTTAAATAGATATCCAGGTCACTTCAGGTTCCAATGAAAGTTTCAAGAAAGGAGAGAAAAATAAAAATTAAGAGTCTTTAAAGGTAAGAAAAAGGTATTTATATACTTTTTAAATATATCATTTAAAAGAGAAACAGAAGATAAAAAGAGAAGACGGAAAAACTAAGTCACAATATAATGTAAAATCATCTTCATCTTTCCTCTCATCTTCTTTTTTACTTTCTCTTCACATTACAACATACCTTGAAGAGCGAGAGGAATATATTGAGGTCACTTGGCGTATCAACCATGATTATTATCAACATTATAGTCATCATTATTATTGTTCCTATTATTTCCAAATTTATTATAATATTTTCTCCTATTGTTATAACTTTTTGGTAATAAAGTTGAGTTTCCAGTTGGATATTTACAGTGAGATGGCGATGAAAAGTTCAGGATCTTCTCAGTTAACGCTTTTCTTTACATCATGAACATCAATAATGTTTTCCCATCAAGATGATATGAATTAATAGACATAATCAAAAATGGTTGCTTCTTTCTTGAAACACACAATTGTACTGGAGAAGCAGTCAATTAGGATTTAAAGCCAAATATGATCTCCGTCTTGACATTGTTTCCAGCCTTCCTTTTGCTCATCCCAATCTCAATTTCCTCTCTCGTATTGTTTATCATCCTTAAAGGTGGAAAACTATTACAGTATTGGTCAGGGTTAAGTTAATTTTAGGTGTCGCCATCCCGAGCGTATTTAGTTTGTAGATGTAAGAAAAAAACAATGGAATAGTAAATTGGACCAAATAAAGCTTGATCTTGTTGGTACTTTCATTTACTCTTTACAGGGTAAAATGTCCGATTTTGTTAACTTGATCCTGGCTACTACTGAATTCCCTTTTATTCATTATGCATGATTTTCATGAGTACCGAGGCTATATTTATAAAGAGGAAGAAAAAAGAAGTTAATTGATGACCACTTGTTCAATATCAAGTTGAACAGTCGCCGACATTGATTATACACGCGAGTCGGTTTATCTTACCTTCTTTTCACATCTCGCTATCATTATCGTCTCAAAATTTATTTTCATTTTAGTCTTTTTTTATCCGTTCCTTACACCTTTATTTTGTCCTTTTCTTCTTTTCTTTAGTTTTGACCGGCATAACATTACAGCAAATTGTTCAATTATTCACTAAATTCTTTTGATTGTTGATAATCCATGAACATACCCAGTCTTTCTAGTCCTCCGAAAACCCTATAATTTTGATATCTTGAAAAAATGAGAAAATAGAGAATTATGTGAATGAATAACGGTGAAAAGTAGGAAGATACTGGAACAAAAGGGTTCAATAGCCACTATTAAATAAAAGAGTTGCAGTTTACACACTAACCTGAAAGATTATAAACCTTTTGTTGTTCACCAATATTTTTGTCTGAATCAAAATGGCCATTCTTTAAGTCAATAGATTAGCTTCTTCTTTGAAACAATCAATTAGCCTTTAATCTAAATCGATCAGCACGATACAGGAAGTAGATAAGTTTGAATATCAGTCAAAATTAAACTTGGTCACTTGGTAACTGTTTTAAGTTCACGAAACAAAGAAACAAGAACGAGAAAAAAAGGATTATAAGAAAAAAATAACTGTAATTGGATGATAGCGGCAGTGATAATGGTAAATGTATAGTCTGTTTACCAAATGTTGGCCTGTAAGGTCAAGGTGAAGGGATTAAAGGATAAAGTAATAAAAAACAGGAAAAGAAACACAATTCATCATGATGTTTTGATAAAGAAACATATTGATGAGCTGTTTGGTCATCTTTAACGATAAAGATACCGATAAAGATATCGATAATTTGACTTGATCATTGATCAGATAAAATCTTCATCAATTCAGATCGATCAAAAAATAAAGAATTTTTCGTTATCGATAATCTTTAAGCGGTTTTGATAGCTCAATCATGACACTTTACCATCTTTTGAATCTCTCACTTTTTTTATACACAAATTCCGAGTTTTGTTTCATCTGCATGAGAGTCCGATTACTTTAATTTTTTAAAAAATTGAAGCATTTGCATGCTCATGAAATGTCGGTTTTTCAAACAGCTTCGGTCGCATGTGAACTAATTTTCTTTAGATTATGGACTGACATAAGAAGTCGAATCAAACATAAGAATATTAGTCGCTGCTAAACTCACTGTCTCATTTTTTTCGTTGAGCTTCATACAATTTATTGTTCAGTTTCTCCATGGTATGAATATTGGATTATTTTTTGGCTTTCGATATTTTAAATTTCATCTTAATCAATTGACAATTTTTATTATTACTGAACAATCTTAATAATTTTCATAAAACAAGCTATTTAACAGAAGCTGTAACAATAAGAAAATGAACTAAAAAATCTGTTGAAATAGCTTAAACAGCCATTCTCAAGCCAATGTATAGACTTGCAAATCAAGCTGACTTATTCAATTCAAGCAATTTATTCTCGTCTATTGGATAAACAACAATTTTTTAGTGACACATTTAGCCTGATTAGGCCTAATTCACCACATATTAACTGTTCTTTTCATTCGTTTTTTAGGCCTTCGTTCAAGTTGGCGGTAGTCGATGTGGTGGAGCCTTGGTTGGACAAAGACATGTTGTCACTGCTGGACATTGTGTTGCACGGTTAGTTTATACTCAATTAATGTATGACACTCTTTCAGTGTCAATATCCTTAAGTGTTAATGTAATTTTCACAAACGTTTTTTTTTCATTTTTTTCTTCCCTCCGCCTTTCATTTTATGTACTCCGTAAATGCTGATCTCCTTTCACTCTTCTGGTTAACGCTTTCGCAAACAACTCATTGTCTTGATAAACTTGGTAAACATCTTCATCAACACCAACTCATCATCATTAACATTGTCATTATTGCTATCATTATTTCCATCATGATCATGATGATTATCACCATTGCATCATTAACATGAACACAATAACAAACATCAAATATGACCGGAATGTCCCATTTGTTTAACCGTTTACCACAATTAACTCTTAACCACTTTTCTTTACCACTTGGCAAAATCATTTGGTCAACCGGATTCTGTTGCCTCCATTTCTCATGTGCTTATTTGTGTACATCAACAATACTATCATTTTTTTATCATTTCCCAATTGTTTAACAATGGTCATCAATCTTGGCTAACAATGATTTTAAATCAATCGACTTGAAGATCTCAACAAAGTCCAACAAGTATTAGAGTAACCCTGGGTGATTATGTACTTCACTCTGATATTGAAAGTTTACCTCATGAAATATTTACTGTGACCGATGTCAGGTTACATCCAAATTTCCGCTTCACTCCTCAAGCAGATAGGTATGATGTGGCGGTACTTGTATTAGATCGGCCAGTCCAGTACCGGGATAACATAAAGCCAATCTGTTTACCTCAGAAGGGTGCCAACTTTTTGGGTAGAGGAGCATTTGTTGCTGGTTGGGGAGCTTTGCAAGCAGGTAAGCTAAATGGGTTAAGATTTAGGATCTTTTCATACCAACATTTGCTTTTATTCAGTAAATCTAAATATATTCAAAAGTTGGTTCAGGTTTTTTTCCCTGTATCTCCTGTTGACTAAAAGAGGGACCAAGTTTGTTGAATTTTTTGCTCAATATTGTTTAATATTTAGTCTAATTAATACACTTGTCAGATTGTCCAGTTAAAGCTATATTAAGTGGATTCACGTTGATCAACCAACCTTAAATTTTTTACTACACAGATGATGAGAGTAAAAACTAAGCTAATCTATTGTTGGATTAAGCTTCTCAACCAGAAATGTTGGATCCATGAAAAGTTGTTGATGATGAGAGGGATCATTTTTTTTTATATCAACAATCAACTGCATACGGCTAATTGAGGTCAGTGTCGTCATCAACATTTTGACCTCAATTAACGTGTAAAAAAATTCAGTAATTCTCACTATTTTTGATTGGTAAACTGTCAATAGAGTTGGACAGTTTTACTTATTTTGGATGTTAATAGATGATAAATTATCCAAAATAATAATTTACATTCAACTTAATTTTTGATTGCTTGTTTTTGGTTGCAATTAATTTTAACCAGTTAATAGTAAATAGGATGTAAAGGGAATTAAGAGCCAACATATTAATTTAATTGTTAGTATAAATATCATTAGTTATGTTACAAGGTTAAACACGCAATTTATTTTGAGTTGGTTAGGTATATTTTTACACTCAAAAATTAATCTACTTTTGTAATGCTCTTCAATTTATCGTTAACAGCTGATGGTGATGATTTAAGTGAAAATTAAAGGCCAACAAACAAGCTATTTAACCATCTCAACTGATTATTTCAAGATTTCCTATTGAATTGACAATGAAAATGAACTTGAAAGGCTTTGCTTTGAGTAATGTTTTTGCTCTTTTATTCAATAGGCATTACAATTAATTGTTGTTTCTTGGTTAATTTTGAAAATAAGTTTTGTCCTTTTCAAAGCTCTGAATAGTAAAGCTTATTTAGCTGATCATTTGATTCAAAGTGTTCATTCAAATATACAATTTCGCCTTTTTTCATTACAATAACCAAGTTAAATCATTGAATGTTATGCCCTTTTCGCTCGTCTTTTGACCTGATTGTTGTCCATTTAAGCTGCCAATTATTTAACCTGTTTGTTTATGCTTGTAATCATTCTTCTGTCTACTGATTTTCTTGTGATGACTTAACTTTTGCTTTCAACCCATTGATTTTAATTCATTAATTCATTTCTTTTTTTTCGTTCTCTTTTTGTTCCCAATTAGGATCCAAGCTTCGACCCAAGGTATTACAACATGTCAACGTTCCAGTGATTGACAATAATGTCTGTGAGGTTTGGCACAGACGTCGAGGTATCAACATACGGATTCACGACGAGATGATGTGTGCAGGTTACGAGTTTGGTGGACGCGATGCTTGCCAGGTAATTGCTTGATTTAATTTGCCATTTTCATTGAATTAGCCAAATTGCTATTTTGAAACCTTCTTTTTTTCTCTCACCTCTTTATCCTGCTTTTCTGGATTCATTTCAAGTTGGGAATCACTTAAAAAGCTTAATCAAATTAAATCAACCAAATTGTTTAACCTTTAATTTTTTTTTCTTCTTTTTTTGTATCTTTAGGGTGACTCAGGTGGACCTTTGATGCTTAATGAATATGGAGTTTGGTATTTGATTGGAATTGTATCTGCAGGTTATTCATGTGCCAAACAGTATCAGCCAGGTATATACCATCGGGTCAGTAGCTCATCAGACTGGATCTCAGCTAACATCTATCAAGGCAAAAAGTGAAATGGAGAGTTTAAAGATTAATGAACAGCAACAATTAAAGGATTATCATTTTAATAACACCTGATTGGATGATGATCATGATTGAAACAAGAAGGAAAATTTATTGTTACTTTTGAACCAACCAGATAAAACAACTTGAAACAAGCATGCAACAACCAGAATCATTAGGCTACCTTTTATACGAAGGATTTCAGGCTTGGATACATTTATGCTATCAAAATTTTCCTCACTGGACCAACAATGCCCAAAACAAAAGTAGCACCATTGATGGAAACCAAAACTAAACAAGAAAAAGATTCTACATCGTCGCTCTTTTACTTCGTTTCTTCCTCTGTTGTTGTCTTTTATTTGATATTAGCGAAAGGACCACCATTAATCATCTCCGCTGACGACATGGAGAGCGATTTAACTTTGACAAATCGCAATTTCCATCCATCAACGACAACCATTATTGTTAACAAATCAACTCTGTAAATCACATGTCTCCATGTATCTACATGTTTAAATTATGAATTGAGTTTCTATTCCTCATTACCCTTTCCAATTCTCATCCTTTCGAGACTCTTTTTTGTTTCCTTTTCAATCCTCATGTTCCTTAATCTCACCCTTTTCCTCAAGGAACCAAATTTAGTTTGTAAATAGAATCCGTATTCTTAGGTAATTAATTTTTGATAATCCATTGTGATAATCTTGATAACTTGTTTTCCCAAAAATTCAACTGTCACCTTGATTTTGTGAACAAACAAAATAAAATGTTCAATAGGATGATGTTTTCATCCGCAGTTGTATTACTTGTAAATGTCAATCTGTATTTCTGTTATAATTGTTGAGCTGATAGTTGATTTGAGGATTAAGATTAACTGAAAATCCTGGTAAAGTCTAAAAAATTAGTCTTGAAAATTTAATCTTCAAGAATTAATGTGTCATTCATATTTGAAAGGAGAACCATGAAAACAAGCTTTTAACCTGCCAATTTATAATGAATGATTTGCATACAGTATCAATCATTTCATCATTATTTATATTGTATTATTATTGTTGTATTGCTATTAACGTTAGTTGATTGAACTATAGCTTTAGACCTTATCATTCATTATGAGTGAAAATATAATCTAAAAATAAAATAAGAATGATAATTATTCATTTCCATTACCTATTCTTATCCTCCTTTAGTATTGTTGACTTTTATATAAAGATGGGCTCACAAAAGTTATTAATTTTAATGCGTAACAAACCAAATCAAATAGATGAATCAATGAATTTACTTGATTTTTTAGAAGAAAATTTCACCTTATTTTTGATCTTAATTTCAATCTATTTCATGGCTGTTCAGATGGTCCAATAAGAAATTAAAAAAGCAATATTGAATAACAATAAATGGGACGAGCAATGATCATTATTCAATCTGATTGAGGCAAGGTAAACATTTGAATAGTAGATTAATCTGATTTCACTTTGATATTTGGTCTACAGAAATGTAAAATGGAACCATTTAAATGTAGATTAATAACTTGAACTCAAAATAGAGAGTGATAAATTTAGTTTGAATATAATGATGATCAACTATGTTTAACTGCAAGTTGTTTATGAATAGAGATTCAGAGCACATAAAATATCAGTTTAAAGGCGATCCAGGTGAAAGTCGTGTGATCTCATCGGTTCGAGTATAGATGGTATCATATTTGCATTGCTAATTCAAGTATAATCATCTGTATTTAATGGTAATTTTACTAAATTGCGAAATTATTGAAATGTACCGAAAAATTAACGTTCATATATTAGTTATTTCTTGTACTCTCAGATGGCGTACATTATCATCATCTGATTCGTGAATATGTGTGAGATTTAGTCAATGTGATTAACGTCCTTAAACAACCTTTACACCAAAATTTCTGTTGATTAATATCTTTTTTTTGTTTAATTTGTGCTTAATTCTTCTCCATTGTTCCAAATTTTAGGGACATCATGTTGCCCGGTCGTCTTTTCAGGTAAGTTCAATATTTTAAAGAGTCTGATTCTTGTAGATTAACTGTGATTGGTGTTTGATTAAATAACCTATCTTTTTGTTGCATTTCTTTTTTATTCAGGCTTGCTAAATCAATCCCAGCTCCAGTGAATCGTCGATTTTCCACTGCTGTAGCTCAACGTCTTGAGAAGCCTCCACTTCGTGGTCAACATCGTTATATATTGCAAAATGTTTTACTTTTGGCTTTTGCCGTTTCCTTTGCTTCTGGATATGCATTGAATACATTTTTCTGGATTCCAAGGAAAGAAAGAATGAACAAATTTTTTGATACTTACGATGACGAGAAACGGACTGAAGAATTGCTTGCTGGAGGAATCCTCGATTTAGCTATTGATGATGTTGATTAGATGTTTTATTCAATGTAATTATAAATGAAATGAAGAAATGAATTTCTTGTGTACCTTATCCTTTAAGATGTTAAGATCTTAACATGTAGTGAAATAATATGAACCAATTTAAATACTAAATTGAAAATTACTTTAATTTTTATCGAGAACCCATTAAACCGAAAAATCGAAGATTGCAGATTATATTCACTCAAAAAATACTAAAGATCATTGATAAGAATAAAGTATTGGCTTAGAAAGAGTATAAACATGAATAGAGTCCATTTTCTTGAATTCAACTCCGAAACTCTGTTCAGAGAATTCAACTTTTCACAAGTAAATAATTGAGATTGAATTTTGAGTATAGAAAATCTTAGCGAAACGATTATTTTAAGGTGTATATTTCCGTGCAATGATTTTTTCCATTTTCAAGATTTGGTCGCTGGTAATCTATTGACTAAATGTTGCATCCTTGAATGTGCTTGTTCCAATTTGTCCAGCAATTTATTTTCTTGGACAGTTCGATGCTCATCATATTCTGAGATTATTTTTAAAGCAGATAACCCGTTATTGAGTCGAGTGGGCTTAGTATCTCTGATAGGCTATTCAATAAAGAAAAATAAAATAAATGAATAAAAATTAGTTTTGCTTGGTGGTAAGAGTAATTATTGAAAAGTGTTGAAAATACTTACTTGAACTTCCAACAAAGTGGATGAACTTAGACAGTTGTGATCTAGTACACTTTTGAGGAATGCTTGATCAAGAGAAATTTTGGGAACTTCGAAGCGCTGCTTAGACACCTCACTTAAAATCTGGTTGATTTCAGTAACCGTTTTTTCCTATGAAAATTGGAGTAATTAGTCATCGAGTCAATATGGAATTTATCAACTTACAATTTCTTCCAAAATTAGGTCAAAATTTACTTCTTTACGTCTTTGTCTCGCATGGAAAACATTTACAGAGCCTTCAGAAAAGAAATTTTTGGCCGAAATTTCTTCACTAAAAAGTGAATCGACATCAACTTTGGGAATCTGATGCTTCGAAAAACTTTCACAGAACAACTTGATCATCTCTAGAGCTGAAGCCAGGGATTTAAACATAGTTTCTTTTGTTTTCATCAAATCAGTTTTCCGCGTTTCTTGCGACAATCGCTTTTCTTCTTGATGAACAGCAGACAATAAATTAGCTAAAGATTTTTCCAATTTGGTCAGCTCATTTTTGAGAGAGTCCCTCTTTTTTTTCTCGGCCATTAAACTGGAAGCTTCCTTGATGGCCTTATATTTACTATACACAAGATAAACAAAAACATTGTTAATTTCACAGCAGTAACACAGCGTAGCTAATACTGACCTTTTAGATTTGAAATTTTCATTCAACAGGCTGAACAATTTTATGTAGATGTGACCATTCTTAGATGTAATGAGACTTTTATAGAAAGATAAATGGAAATAATTAGAATAAATACAAGTTAACACTTACAAACATGTATTTTGATGAAACAAAAAAAAGAAATATTCTTACCGAGTAATGTCTTTTGGATTGACTTTGATATTGGCTGAAGGAAATTCCTCATGTATCCAGTTGCACACCTTAGATTCAAGGCCAGACATAGTTTCGAGTGTAAAATAAATAAACAATTGATTAAAAAAATAATAAACAAAATCGATGAATGAAAAGGTAAAATAAGTGGTTTAGCAAAAAAAGATTGGCGCGCTTTTATTGACATGTGATAGCTTAGTTGTTATGGAGATATGGTGATGCGTTGACGGAGATGAAAAAAACGTAAATGTAAACTTCTTATTAGTCGACACTCAACTAACTGATTAAAAAGGCAATAAAGTCGATTAAGGCTGACTATAGTGGAATTTAGTCGAATAGCGAGCAAAACAAGGTTAAGTGCTAACTACCGGCTAAGCGCAATTTTAGCACAAAATTAAAATTTTGGAGGCTCGTGGAAAATTTTAAAACATCTGGTCAACTGCAAGATGAATTATTATCAACTAGAATCGTAATACTGGTGCACTTATCAAATCACCATTAAAGTGAACAATAGTCGATATTAGCCTTCAATTTTGCTCCAAATTTCATTATAATATTATAATGAATGTGTTTTTTGTATTATTTGTTTCATTTGTTTTCGTCGGTTCATTTGTCAAAGTGAATTGTGAATCTGTAATTAAACTCAATGCCCTTTTAAATGATTAAAACTGTCGGGAGTCAAAATTTTCTCAAAGCTTTTGATCTGAACTTTATTATAAATTATAATTCAGTAAAGGTTGAGGCAATTTAAAAAGAAACTTGTAAATACATTTTTTATGTTTGAATTTGGTGGTAAGAAATTCGTAACCAGCAAGTAACCGGTTATTAGTAACTGGTTACTAACCAGACTAGCGTGTAACCAACGTATCTCTATACTTTTATGACACCTGTTTGTTTACAATTTAAGTGAAATCTGTTTAATTACTGTACTGGTGTTGGCATTTTTCTTTAAAATGCTCCATTTTATGCTGTTATTTAGCCGTCAAGGTAAACTTCGTCTACAAAAATGGTTTGTTCCCCACTCGGACAAAATGAAGAAGAAAATAACCCGAGAATTGATGACCAATACATTATCAAGAAAGGCCAAACATTGCAATTTTATTGAATGGAAAGATTTAAAAATTGTTTATAAACGTTATGCTAGCCTTTATTTTCTCTGTGGAATTGAACAGGGTGATAATGAGCTTATTTGCCTGGAATTGATTCATCGTTATGTTGAGCTACTGGATAAATATTTTGGCTCTGTCTGTGAATTAGACATAATATTTAACTTTGAGAAGGCTTACTTCATCCTTGATGAATTTTTGATTGGTGGTGAGGTTCACGAAACAAGCAAAAAATTGGTCCTCAAAGCTATCAGTAGCCAAGACATGATACAAGTAAGATTTTTATCATAACCAAATAGGTTCATCATTGCTAAACTTATTCTCATTTCATTTCAGGAGGAAGAGATTCCACAAGGTTTTTTTGAGGATCAAGGCTTAGGATGACTAGAACGGCCAAATTTTCACCATGCAAATAGATGAAAATTTTTGTGGAAGCCATCGTTTCACCAATCGATATTTTAACTAATTATTTTAATAATTTAATAGAAAGTATTGGATAAATCGAGTTTATCTTATTTGTTATTACATTCCAAATTTTCAGCAACGATTTCTGGAGATCTTAACATTATTGCTCTCTAACTGTATTTTTGATTTATGCTACTTTGGTTAGGTAGCATTATTTATTAAAAGATGTTTGATGATATATTATTTTTTACGATTAACTCAATTCTCGTCCAATATTCAATGTGTAATTACGAAGTTCAAACAAGTCAAATGAATATTTGCAACGAATAGGATTCAAAATTACTAAACTTATTCGTTATAGTTTATTTTTCGATCTAAAAGAGTTTAATTAATACAAAAATATTACTTGAATACATAGGTTACATAAATATTTAGGTTTTTTTGAACAATTTTGTTAAATTTGTTAAATATTTGAAAAAATGAATGAGTAATTCTTCTAAATTGTAATTTATTGAATTATGGGCAACTCTAATGTTCTTAACTTGAAACTTCTTCGCTGAATTAATTTACATTGTTATTACTTTAATTTGCCTGTGTTGCAATCATTAAAAGTGTGAATATCAATCTAATCATATTAAAAACGGTAAATCTAGAGAGATTGAAAAATAAATCTAATCCTATTAACATACAAATAACGTCAATTTGGTTTTAAAAATGATTTTCGTGACATATTCACCTACACGACTTAAAGCCAATTGTTTCTTATCAATAATTTCCCGTCCTGTCCATCATTGGGGTTGGACTGAATACATGCATTTTATTTCAAAACAAAGCTGATTTAAAGTTAAATATTATGCCTTAGTGAAGTAAACTTTAACAAAGAGACAGTCCAAGTTTGATATTAAGTTGATTCTAATAACTTCCCACATTGATGTACAAATTAACGCATACGATAAAGTGAATGAATGAAAAGACAAAAGGATGAACACGGTGACAAGGAAAGAAAGTTAATAAAATCAAGTTTTCAATCATAGTTATTCAATTGATCACTTTCTAATTCTGTTCTCTTCAAGTTGTCGATTCACTTTTGTTCAACAATCATGATTCTCCATTTCAGTTAAAATATTTGTTAATTGTCTTGCAACTTTACAATAATCATATTTTGTGACTTGAAGTGGTGATATTCAGAATAGAAATGTCTCTGGAAAAGTTGACCATAGATTATCATTTAGAGAAGTTGTTTGGCATCGAAGGATCGAGTGACCCTCGGACTAACAATTTGGCGACATTTTACTGCAAAATATGGTTAGTCGCTTTATTTTACGCTGTTCTTTCGCCATTATATTTAAAATGGTTGCCTCGCTTTAAGAAAACTAAAGGTAAATATCAACCAATGGAAGCTTTCATTGTCATTTATAATGGTTTCATGTTTGGCTGTTATGGGACTGGAGTTGCTGTCGCTTATTGGGCCACCAATGGACTTAACGACTTTTTCGATTGCACTCCAATTGATAAGAACGCCTCCGATCCCAAATCAATAATGATTATTTTGATGGGAATAATTTTGGTTAATTTGAAAATGGTTCGCTTCTTTGAACCTTTAATGTATAAAATTGCTGGCAAGGAGCCGCCATTTTCAGGCATCTTAACGATTGACGGAATAATAGTTCATTGTCTTGCCATGTTGGCCATCAAATATCAGTGCGGAAATTTTTTCACAGCTGCAACTTTCCTCGAAGGTATTGCCATGGTTTTGTACTATGCTCATCAAACACTTAAATGTGGTGGTTTCATTCCTGAATATTATCTAACTTGGCATCATATGAACATCACTTTACAAATACTTGTACGTTATGCTGCTTATAAACACGCTGTTTGGGGATTTGAAAATCCGCAATGTAGTGATGGTGCACTTAGACCACTAATCAACATTCAATATTGGGGTGCAATATTAAGTCTTTGCTTCTATGTTCTTGATTTATTCATCAATGGCCAAACTCCGTACGTGATTGAAGAAGACGAGAATGGAATTGTTCACCAGAAGAAACTGTGATCAATGAAGATGAAAATTATATTCGTTGGCTGTTGATTCATAATAAAGTTAAATACTTTTTTAAAAATGAAATTGATTTGCCAATTTTTGTTCTCTTCCTAAAATTGAAGATCAAATTTCGAGGTCAAATATTGAGAAATACAGAGAACGAAATGATTTGAATCGTGATTTAATTTGAGTAAGAAAATCGTTTATCACATTTTAGCAAAGTTACAAATGTGCGTCATCGTGTGATTCACGCGACGCTTGTCAATAATTTTTGGATAAAAATTGATTTTTTATGGACAGTGATGGACACTTTTAGCTAATTGCTTAAAGAAATATTACAAATTAGTTTACACTTATGTTTTAGATAAAGGTCTTTTTTTAAAAGCAAACCTCTCCAACAAAGAAATTGAGTTTTGAATGGATTTAGTTTCTGGTTTCTTCTCTTGTGGTGGAGTGACCTTTATTATTGGTTCAGCTAGCTCAATAGAGCTAGTCAATGGTTGGCTGGATGATTGTGAGGATGACTGAGATGATTGAGATGATTGTGAAGATAATGTTGATAGTGTTGAACATTCAGATGAAGAATTGACAGATGACTGACTTGAACTGATAGATGGTTGAGAGTTGGGTGGAGTAGGTGCAGTAGGTGTAGTGACTACTTTATTATCTTCTACAGTTACATCCTCAAAATAACTGGCATTGAAAGAACACAAGAAAGAAAGTTTTTTGCGTCTTTTGTCCCTTTCTTCGACAATCTCATCAAATGTCTTGTTGGCTAAATCATCTTCCTCTTCTTGACTTGAAAAATGACGACTTTTCACAATACTAATGTCATCTGCTTCTTCTTGCTTGAGTTGACGATAACTATCTATTAAGCTGGTATCGATGTTCATTCGTTTTGCACTAGGAGTTGGTTCGGTTGAAGATCGTTTTTGAGAAAGTGTAGGAGATTGAGAAATGAATGAATCTTCTTGGGAGAGTTGTGTTGAGTTTAACTCCGAAACATTGGATTTTCTAGAAAATCGTAATTCGAGTGGATTAAATTCCCTGGGCTTGAAATTTATCGACCAAATCGAATCATCTTTTTCACTATTAGAGTATTTAAAATTAGCAGGAACATAACTATCGATGACTTTCATTGTTTTGACGTCCACATTTCCCAAAGCCCATTGAAGAGCCAAATTGTCATCGAATCTTTTCCCTGCATAATCAAGATCTTGGGGGTTGACATTATCGTCATAAGGGTTCAATGGTACCAATTTACGTTCAAAAGGGCAGAATACGATTTGATATTTGAAAGTATTTTCTGCCCGTAGAAAGCCTTCGATATATTCTTTATCAACCTTTAGGCCCTTCATCTTGAGGTATGACGGTAACTTTGGCAATGCTTTTCTCATATCTTCATTCATCGTTACACCGAAAAATTTTTTTGCTTTCTGTAGTCCTATACCAGGCAAACTGGGGAGATAATCACATCCTGATAATATACACATTCGTCGAAACTTTTCAAATGTAAAATTTCGGGCTTTAGGACCAAGGCAATCCGATATTTTACTTCGACGTATGAGAACTCCTTTACCAAATTTATCAAACTTGACCAAAACATAATCACATTCAAAAAGCAGAAGATCTGAATCTTCAGTTATCACAAAATGTCCAACCTTTTTCCTCATCAAATACCCAATTTGAGCATCAGCTTCATAAGGAGCAACAATGTAATCGATTCCACGCTGTCGACAGGCATTGATTAGTTTTTTAGCCATCTCAGGAGTAATGTCTATACATCTTTTCATCATTTCGCGAGCTTCTTTCTTATTGCCCTCCAAGATAAGCTGCTTAACCTTTTCTTTGGTCTTCTCGCGATTTCTGTTAAGAAAAACAATAACTTTAGTTACAAAGGTAGAAAAAGTTTACTAGAAAGAAAAAAATAATTTTTGAAACTCATGACTCTCAAAAGTTGGCAACTTAAGAAAATTCATGATCCAAAATTTGTATTCAAAATCATGTGATAAAAAATTAAATAAAATACATACCTTCGACGAGCATCTTCTGTAACTTTTTTTGATGGAAGATTCAAACCATCAAAAACTAGGATACATTTAATTCCAATTTTTTTAAGGGATTCAACTTTATACAAACAATAATCTACATAATATGAGGTGTCTTTCTTATTAAATATATCATCACTACAGCCATACACAGCCTTGTGAAGCCAGCAGTAAATATCAACGAGAGCAACACAATTAGTTAATTCGTCAATGTTGACAGACATGCTAGCAGAGTTCAGAAAGGGCAACAAACCTTGTATACCCATGTTTAGGTTAACAGAAAAGGACAAAGAGAAGAAAAAAAAGATGAAGAAAGGGACAACACTAATTTAAAGTATAAAAGGATGAGGTTAAACAGATGATGGGATTCAATAATTTAGATATTAATGTTAATAAATTAATTACAGTTAACACAAATAATTAAACAAACATAATTACACAAACGACTCATTCCCTCCAATACAAACTTTGAATTTGAAAGAAAGTAGTTGTTTTGTAGTTGCTATGGATTTAGATTCTTTTTGAACATCCAGTTTGTTTTGGCGCTGCCTTTGATTTGAACACTATATCATTAAAATTCATTAAAATTACTTTAATTAGAATTACAATCAATTTAAAACTAAACTGGAATAAATCAACAAAAATAAACATGCATATCAGCGGCTTTCACTAGACTGCTCAATTGAATTAGAGTTCAACAAAATCGCTTTCAAGCTGTGACTATTTATTTTAAACTCTTCTCTGCTATTTTCAAGGCAACAAATTGTTTGGTCAAATAGCTTGATCTTTACATTAAAAAATTCATCAACGCTATCATTCTGCTCATAATTCATGATATGCTGGTTCCACATGACAGTCTATTGTTAATGTTAAAATGGGAATATAAAGTACACTCGTATGCAAGACCTTCAAGAGTTTAGAGGTTGAGCATTTACATGTATAGTAAGATGAGTATTAGTTTAATGATTCACAATCTAAACATTACGCGCTTAGGATATTTTTCCGGAATCGAAAGATCTTTTGCTCATATTTCAAGAAGAGAAATTTTTATGTCAGATGGTGAAATTTGAGAAGCTTTAATTCATTACAATGCAATGCAAGATTTATAGAGTAAATAAAATGGACGTTTGGATATCTGAATACTTTCACTACTCCAATAAAGATCGCTCTTTAAATAATGAGATAAACTGCAGTGCTTTGCTGGAAGATATGGCCAATCCAGATAAACGTTGGGCTCTTTACGACGTAGATTTTACCACCAGAATTATTGCTCAGGCAATTTATGTTCATCAGTAAATGCATTTCAGAAGTGTTTCCAATTGCAAATTCTGCAGTGCAGAGATTAAGCTTGTGACAATCCCCTTTTTCTTATCATTGATAGGAATGCTTCAATATTTTCGCATATCTGTTATCAAGAGATACTCTAACTCGTCTTAATTCTTTGTAGGAATGTTGATATTTCACTGAAGCTCTAAAATTGGTTAGTTTAGTTCAGAGCTGTTCATCTTGTGAAGGTCACAAGCATTGAATTGATCAATTGCTGTTATCATAAAGGTTAAATCAACAGAATGATGCATCTTTTCATCAGGTGATTGCTTCCATTATTAACAACAGCCTCTCTTTGTTTCAATCATGAATCCTGGATATTTTGAAAAAATATGATGAAAGAAAAATAAGTTAAAACATGTCAAGTAAATGAAAATGAGGAACATAATAGACACCAAAGTTGGCACTTCAAACAACAACTGACTCCAAAAATTGTTATTGTTGTAATTGATGTCTCGTGATAAGAATTTTCTTGAACTTACCTTTCCTCACTTATCTATTTCATTATACGTTTCAGGACAAAAAAGACATCACACTCTAAACTCGGGGTGTGATTGGATTGCAAGATTTCATTGTCCATAATCAATAGAAGCATCAATACGATTCAGATTTTACGCCATCAGTGAATCACTGTTAAATAAGGAAATAATGATAGGAAGTAAAATAGCGAAAGTTAAAAGATATTGTCTAGGTGTTGACTTTTAGTAAGGCTTAAGATGATTAAACCAAGGTAAGCCTATCATTTCAATAAAACAATTAGTTATTATAATAAATATTTCCAGTAATAAATTAATTAACTTACATGTAAACATTTGAATAATGATACAATCAATAAATGGAATTCCCTCCAATCCATAGTTTGAAAATGAGATTCTCATAACCACGATCAGGATCACATGACAGTTAAACTTCCATAAGATTGAACATCAGATGAGAAAGCAATAACTAATCCATAAATATCTCTACCAATGAACATTGAGCCTTAATCAAGTTAAGGTTAATCAAATGATAATAATAAGAGCTAATGATTAAGAAGACTGCCCTTTCTCTGTCTCTGTCTACATTGTTTACAGAAACAGTCATGAATTTACGTGCCTGCGCGTATCTAGCGTATCTATTTAAACAGAAGTCAGAGCAGCTTTTTACTCACACGCATTTGGTTTCCTGATGAAGAAGAAAGCTCTTAAATCTTTGCTCTATTGTGATTTAGATCCTAATTATCAGTTAATTATTTTAAACTTATTTTTATTTGAGTTAATTTTTTGAAAATCTCATTGATCCTTAACACTTGTAACCCTTATTTGAATTAAATTGGTTTTGTTTTCAATTGAAAATATGGGTAAGTAAGAATTGAATGTTGCTTGCCTCAAGCTTCTCCCTTTCTTTTAGATTTTATGTCGACTCTTTCGACTCTCTTTCATCTCTTTCTTCTCTTTTGTCTATATCTTTCTATATTTTGTTTAATTCATTTATCCCTTTGTTTCCATTATTTCTTACAGAGACGATGAATAGTAATCGGTGTATGCCCAATTTTCAACTCAAGTCGTCAATGCACCTCGGCGAGGGGCCTCTGTGGTGCTCCTGATGCGCCCCACAACACTGCAAATAACATCACCCTAATCGAAATAGAGGTGCGCAGTGGTGTGGGGAATTTACATTCTCCTTACCAGATAAATAACCTTGAGAAAGTGTTAAAGGAGACAGAAGATCATCCAGTTTGGTTGAAATTTATATTCAACACTTTGGATCATGGCAGAATTGCATTGGATTCTATTTTATGGTCTGGAAACCTCTACTTAGGAGCTAAGGCTAATCTTATTCAAAAAATTTCCAAAGAGGAATTTGTTAACCTTTTAGAGCTTGCGGAAGAGGATCTCAATTGTGACCATGTTATTCTTTGCATACCCAAGAAGGAACCTGACAGAAACCTTATAGTTCGTACCTTCATGTACTTTGGTTTCACCTTATTGGCACCCAATAATCAACTGATACCTGCCGATGCAAATTCTGATGACTTATACATGGCAACAAGCTTCAATTAATCTGATTGAGCAAATGAAACAAAAATTATTCACTTAAAAGATATTAATCAAAATAATTTCTTCTGATTCTCCTTACTTACACTTATATATATAATTCATTATACTTTACATTTTTTTCTTTCTACCACACACATCATTGTTATCCTTCCAACTTATGTTGAAATTTGATTAAACGAATAATTCAATCGCCAATTATTAATTAACAATTCAAATTGGATATTAGCTTGTATTTTTCAATTCTCATACGTTGCTATTGAAGACAATTTTAGACAAGAAAAGCTCAGTCACATGATGAGATTTATACTGATATTTGGAAAGATAAAGATGAGTGTTGAAAAAAACAGGTCATACTATTAGATACGAAGCTAACCAGTCATGGTTAATAAAGTGATCTCAATTAATGGTATTGAATTGAAGTCCTCAAAATGTGACGTGATTAAGCTAATCTTTGCATAGTTGAATGTCATTTTGTATTTTATTGCATTTAACTTTCACTTTATATGAAACTGTGAGAGTTGAATCAAAAATGGTATTGGAAATTAACCCATAAAATCGGTTAACATGCGTATCGATCAACAAAGTGATTTCGGTCCTTGTATTAAATTAATAGAAGCAGCTAGAATCTTTTCCATTCGTCATTTTGTAATAAACGAACTAAAAATATGAATCTTGATTCACTTGTTTTTTCTTTTTCTTTTTCTCTCTCCTTCTCTTTCTATGTTGGTGTGAATGTACATATTGACAAGAATGATAATCATCAGTAATCAATGATAACAATAAAACTCAACGACAAATGAGGTCGATCATGGAAAATTCACAATGAGGATAATGATTCAGATATAATGCGGAGATTGGAAGAAGAAAGGAGAAAGGAGAAAAGATGATGAAGAGGTTAATCAACAAAACAAAGCAACAAAGCAACAGAGAGGAAGAAGTAAACAAACTGATTGAGGAAAGCTTACAAGTGGAAAGCAGACCAATGAGCCAATCAAAAAATGTGCAATGGTGTAGTTTGTTAATATTAGTGAACAAGATAACCTATGGTTTTATCTTTTGCAGAGAGTGTTATTCAATTATTTTTGTTTTATTTGTGTGACAATCAACGAACTATCAACAAGATGATTGTAGTTTCAATAGACAACAAATTACATCAATTCGGTCAAGGATAGCAACCGATAAGAAAGCTTACTATAGTTTGCCCGAAGAAGCTAAAGTTAAAGTAAAAGCTGGTTGCAAAGCTGGTGTTAAAGCTGATGATGGTGAGGTGACAAAGAAGAAAAGACAACCGTGGATGAGGTTAGTTGTTACACGGTGAATGGAATCAGGTCTGGTTTCTGGTCGATTCGAGAATAAAGGTAAGCTGATAAATCTGGTTTGACAAGAGATAACAACCAAGTATCTAATCTCTCATCTTTCATGTAAAATAGATGGCTGTTGAACTTTCTGGAAAGCTGGCCCAATTCATGGAACCTTTGAATTTAATAAACATGCGACAATTATGGCGATCACAATCATCTGAAAATAATAATTTTCTATGGAATACTCCAAGCTCTGATTATTTCTTCAACTCATGCCGTTGTCTGTGAAGTTACGGGATCATTGAGTATATCATTTCAGCCTGATTACATTTGGTTAGTCCTATGGTCCATGATAATGTAAGGATAGAGGCAATTTAGATTTTCTAAAATTCTCGCAAGTTTTGCTACATTTGCATGCATATCCAGATATCGGTTATTAACATTATCGCAATTTATTAATTCTACTCTTTTTTGTTATCGAATATTTCAGGGATCAATGAAGATGAGATCATAATATGACCAGCCATTTACTTTATATTAATGGTTCTGGTCAGCGTGGACCGAATCGTTCGTCTAGAGCATCAAGTAGCAACCAAAAAGACCAGAGACTTCTTAAAAACAACATTACCAGTCCTTTTTAATGGCACAAAAATGAAGTTGGTGATACAAGTGTCTGGAGAGTTGATATTATCAGCTCAAAACCAGATGAAAGATGAGTTATGGATACGAGATAATTTCAATTAATTCATATATTTGTTCACTATGTTCATAATTCTTATTCCAAGCATTCCTTGGTGATAATTTAACAAATGGAAGTTACCTGTTCTCCTAAAACACAAGGCAAAATCAGTTAGAATATTGGAGGCAACTTCTTTCAACGCTTGCCCAATCTTCAGGAATATGCTCCTGGTTTCATTGAAAAATCCATAAAGTCTAATGCAATAATGCTTTAAAGGTAACACTAACCTTAAACCCAAAAAAAGTGAAGTAACTTCAAGGCCTTGACAATGGTTGATCAATTAATGGGCAAATAAGGTTTCAAATTTGAACTTGTAATAAATGACATTAATCTGGCAAGAAGAATGGATATTTATTAACAAAGTCGCGTCATTTTCAGTGGCTTTGTTTGAAATGATTATAAAATTATCTACTTGGAAACCCAATCATTTGATGAGCAGCAATAAGATGTTCTTTCCCAATTCTCTAAATTAATTGGAAGCTGTTGATTTCAAAGGTATGACCAAAGAGTAATATTACTCTTTAGGTATGACTGTATCAGTGGATAAATAGAAGACAAGAATTCAGTGTGTCTCCTTCGGAACATTAACCAAACGATCGTCAAGTTTCACCACCTGATTCCAGTCACAACAGAGAGAGGCTCATCAGCCAGTTAACCAGTCAATCAGGATATTCTTTGGCTGAAATAGATAAAAGAATAACAATTTTTATAAAAAATACGAAAAATAAGAGCAAATGAAAGAGTCAATGTAGTTCTTGATTACTTACGAGAATATCAGTAATCTGTATAATAGCCAGAAAGCATAATTCGTTGCAGTATTGAAATTAATTACAGTCATCATTTAAACATCATGAAGAGGGAAAAGAAAGTGTAAGTTGTTTTTACAATAAATGAGGAAAGAAAGGCTTGATTCTGGTTGTGATTTTAGGCATTCAATTTCAAAGTAGACAGTTATTCACTAATAGCTGTTAGATTGGCTTATGGCGTGTTTCTTCAAGTTGATTGTCAGACAAATTTCCTTACAGTTTGCATACAGTTGAAAGCAGATATAATCAGAAAATTAATTAACAACAATTGATTGGTTTTTAGTCCAATTCCACTCAACTCGAAATGTTGCTTTAATCGATTAAATAATGCATTCAATCCAATTAGAGGTAATGTCATTGATGTGATAAAAGTCAGGCTCATTAGACTTTTCACTCTTTTCAATATCCAAGTCTTGGTTTCAATAAGCAAACCCAAATTCAGTTATTCAATAATAACATCATCATGTTATTTTACTGTAAAAGTATTCATCTGAAAGGTGTGACAAAAATTTTCACTGGGAAAATTAATTTAGGCATTCATCGAGAAACAATTGGCAAGTATTATGATTCATTGATTAACTAGAAGAAAAATTTTTCTTTGACAAAATGATCAACATTTTCTCCATGAACTGAAGCAATTCTGAGAGGTTTAGCGTAACAAGGAACTAATCAACTCAACTTAATTGACACTTCAATTGTTTATTATTTATCACTTGAATAAAGAAAAATTTTGAGGCAATTTTTCCGTTCGTTTCTTCATTTGATAGGAAAAATAAAACATAACCTCTTAACCAAATTACTTTTTCTGGTCTCAATCATTTTACCTGCTTACATTGATTGCTGATTACAACAATGAGAAGAAAGGTAAAGGTCAAAATAATAAATTTTGATAAAATGGTCAGAAAAATTCAAGTTATTGTTATAAAACATTTCGTTTATGATGCAAACAAATAATGAAATTTCACTTTATTCAAATTATTTTTCACTCTTTTGTTATTTTATTTACAATTGGCAATTCATCAATTTTGAGAATAAAATTTCTAATTGTCTTCTTTTCTACTTGTCCACTGATTCCAAGTCACCTTCATCAATTTTCCAGGTTGAACGAGAGATCAACAGGCTTTTTACAGTTGATTTTTCCAGCTTTGAGCAGACAATCTCACCTGTCTATTGAAATTGCTAGGAAATGAAAGCGAAAGGCTTTTGCTTGTCTTATTCATTTTATTGATTGAATAAAATGAGAGTTGAATGACTACAACTTTGAGCCTGTTTACGATTTTCTTTGCTTAATCATCAAAATGATTGTGATGTTACAAGGCTGACTAGTCAAGCTGTCCGGATTGATGTTTAATGAGTGAGGTGATCAATGAGATCGTAATATCGTTTAGGTTATTAAAGGTAAACTTATCAAAGCATCCAAACAAAGACACTTTCAATAAATTTGTTGCTACAAAATTCAGGAACTAAGTTGGGGAAGAACTCTTCATATCCAATGTGAGCATCGGTTCCAAAGAGTTTCAATAGACCTCGGTTAACTTGGTGAAGTTTATGATGAGTGATTGTGTCTATAAAGCGAATGTAAGAAGGTCGAAGGCAACTTGGTTCAAGTACGAGGGTAACAAAGATGATGTTGACCGAGGCTGCATAGAGCAATGGTACTAGAGTATCGAATGAAGGTGCATGAGGCATGGAGCAGACTTGCTGTAAAGCCCATTCTAAGCACTTCCAGGCTATGTTGATGGCAATCATTGGGCTTGGATAGTGAATCATTGCAGGACCAGACAGTGCTCCAGCTACAGCAGAATGCCAAGGTTCATTGGTGCCAGTGATCCAGCGAAGAGAGCACCGAGAAGAACGATAGATACCAGTGAAAAGAGATGCGAAAAGACAAAGCTCGAGTTTCTTACGATTGGTAAAAGCTCTTAAGATAAGACTTGGATCACGACGAATGGAGGAAATTTTAAGACCAGCAACTAATGCTGCTTGACCAAACCAAAGACCCAAAAAACTGGAACCAAAACCGTTGAGGCTGTAAAGCAGACAGGATGAGGAATGACCACAAGTTGAATGTTTTCCTGACATGATCCAAGTCGACAGTTTTTTCATCAAAACTAAAGGCGAGAAACTACTCGGTGGACCAATCTGTTTGACCAATAGACTTTTATTTGTCAATTCATTCGAATCATCACTTAAAGATTTAACTCGATTGTTATTATCGTAATAATTGTTGTTAATCATTTCAGTAACCTTTGTCTTGCCTGACTCTATGGCAGCTGTTGATTTGGATGATTTAAATTCGGTTCGACCGAGTATCAATTTCAAAGCCATACCGATTGGATCTCTACGAAGACCATAACGAGAAGCAATGTACAGAAGCAATGAGATTGAGACTGTAAATAGAGCCACTTCACCTCTTGGTAAAGGTCGAACATAAGAGTGACGAAGAGCAACTCGATAGATACATTCAGAGGCAATGTTGGCACAATAAAAGGCTAGTGCTTTACGTCGACCAGGATGTTCAATAAAAACGGCCAAGTAGCTTCCAAGGAAGGCTGGAATAGCTGCAAAAAGAGAAAAGTAAAATTTACCCGAAACTTTTCGCAAAACACAGACAAGGGTAAACATGGCGAGACAATTGAAGCCCAGAAAAGACGAAGATCTCGTAATGTTCGCCAATGTAGAGGTCAACATTTTGATATTGTATCGACGCTGGAAGGCAAAGTTGGCGAAATATAAAGCTGAATACATTCCAATTGCCTTCTCTGTAACATCCAGTGAAAGATCAACAGCTGAAGCTGAACATGAAGGCTCCCAGGCATGGCCAATCTCGTAACAATTGTATGGCAATGACCATGGGGTCATCAACAATTTGTCAACCAATTTACTCCAAACAGAAGGCATAATTGAAGTTTAAATTTACACCAAAAAAACGAGACTCTAAATGGTCAAAAACAGTAGAAAAAGGATTTTCACTGGAGTTTATTAGCCATAAACAGTCAACCCTGGAAGCAATATTGAAATTGTCTTGACATTTGACGAAATCACTAGATAAAATGAGATGTAATAGGAAATGGTGAGTTGATCAGTGAAGAATTGGAATGGGAAAATTAATCGAGAAATGATGGATAAACTTCAACATGATAAATTGTTGACTGTAAACTAACCAACAAAATGAAATATTTTCAATAATTAAACAATTTCCAGTAATGAATAGTGTTGACTTGAAACGCACAATAAAAATTGATGAACCATTCAATCGACGGGAATCGGTTTAGAGTTGAAAGACTAAAAAGTAAATCACAAACAGAAAAAGATTAAGACTTTAAAATAGCCGACAATAGAGTTATTTCATGGTAATATTTTCTTCTTTTTGACGAAAATTCATTTTCATCCAGCTTCAGGCTAATCTTCAATCAAAGTAAAAACAGCAAACAGTGAAAAGCGAAAAGAAAAGAAAAGAAAAGAAAAGGTAAAAAGAAGTTCAGGTTTTGTTTTCAAGGTGGACCTAAAAATGTTGTTTTATAATGTTGTAAGGTTCATGATTGAACTTGAAAGTGAGATTCTGATTAGCAAGATAAAAACCTAAATGTGTGTTCAGCCTTTGCTTTGCTCTTTCACCATTCTTGGTCTTATTACGATGAAGAGGATAAAAAAGGTCAGTCATTTAACGCTTTGAATCTTTAAGGACAATCTTGATTATAATTACAATAGCTTGACATTTACAATGTTTCAATCGATTGTAAACTCCAAATGATCGTACATGGGATATTGAATTGTTCAGGGAAAGTGAAAAGCTCATCTTATTGAGCCAGTATAATAACTGGATAGCAATCATGTTCACATTTTTACAAGTTTATCTTCATGATTTACTTTTGCTTTTTCTTATCGACTTTTTCCAATTATTTTTAATTCTCATTACTTCATTAATTTGATATTATTCAATTCAATTTCAATTTATTTCCATAATTATCTGACTCTGAAATCATAATCTTTGTTTTTCCCAAACCGTTTAACTGATTGACAGTTAAATATTTGATAACAATTTGCAATCATTTCTGGTTTCTCAGTTTCTCTGTTTGTTCACACTTCGTCCATGGACTTACATGTATTGTACCTTGAAAATGCCTCTTTTTCCCTTCGATTTGACTTCTCAATTTTATCAAAACAATGTGTCAGTCTGGAGATATAATGAATGGGATTTAAATTGCTTGAAATTGCAAGTTTAATATTTTATTTTACTTTTCCTTTAGGTTTTCCGTTTTTGGTTAAAGTTTAGTGATTACTGAAATTTTACATTTTATATTACATAAGCAATTTGTGTTTTCATCCAAATTCAAATAGATTGTCAATCTTACAATTGACTTCAATCTGAAAGTGAAACAATTTACTTTACAATTCGATTCATATTTTTATTTGCACTTTTTTCCTTGTATTACAATTACAAGACGCCTCTTAATTTGACCTTTATTTGACCAGGTTTAATGAACGGGTTTCACTTTGCTCATTCAGTTTGTAATGGTTAGAACCAGTTTTGAAAGGTATCTCGATTTGTGTTTGTATCGACTGTCCAATTGTTGTTTGCATGAAAAATTGTTTGTTTGGCTTGCTGTTTGTTTTAAAAAGTTCAACTTGAAATGTAAAATGATGCTTAAAGTTGTCATTTATTGAAACACTTTTACTTTGAATTGAACTTATCTAGACATTTATTTGTTTGTGAATTTTTATTAAGAATCATTCATGTAATATAAATAGATGAGAAACAAGTTGATAAAGTTTTC
Source organism: Tetranychus urticae (assembly GCF_039701765.1). NCBI lineage: Eukaryota > Metazoa > Arthropoda > Arachnida > Trombidiformes > Tetranychidae > Tetranychus > Tetranychus urticae. The sequence goes on along the minus strand of NC_142958.1, from coordinate 11,536,195 downwards.
CGTTAAATGTTTTCCATCTTCAAGGTTTTCAAGTTTCAAGACAAAATCTATGGAATAATCAATGGAAATGGAAAATTTTCATGGAAATTTTCTCTGACAACTGGTAACATCTTTTATGTGGTAAACAAATTGGATATTTAAAGTTGACCATCAAATAAATACCAAACTGTTATTGGATTTTTAGATTTAATTTTATGAAAATCTAAATGGGCTTCCGATGAGTTGATTCTGTGATACTTTGATTCGCATTTCGCATCTGACTCGGAACTCGCTATTTTTTGATTTATACCCCAATTACCATTAACAATTACTATTGCATTCAATTTTTCCTACCTTTGTTTTACTCATAAATTAAATACCCAATAATTTAGTGAAAGAACAATGTCATTACAATCACAGAAATTAAACGTTCGAATAATACAAAGAAGAGATGTAAGCTGATCTGGAGCTTCTTTAGTCGTGGGCAAATTGTTCGTCCATCAAATCGGTCGTCAAATGTTTTTTCGTGTACTTTATACGACCTAAGTGTTAGCGTGAATTTAAAATTCAGATCTAGTAAGATAATTTTCGTAATTAAGTTTTTGAGCCTAATCACAATTTTTTGCAATGAGTCAAAAGTTGATTTCCACCTGATTGAGACTGATGAGTAGTTTAATTATTTATCAATCAATAATTTGCAGTTTACAGTCAGGGTTAAGTTACTCAAATGGATCAGAGATTGTAAGAGATTGTTAAAAGTATAATTTTTTAGCGAAAAATAGTCGACTTAATGAAATTGTAATAGCTACCAACAGAAATCTGTTGATCTGTAATGATTTAGCTGAGCTTTTAAAGGCAACATTATTTTCAATGGAAACAACAACTCCATCTGAAACAATCATCAGTTGATAAATGTAGTTTGAAATTAACAGATTATCAGACAAAACACGAAACATCAACGATGTTGACCAAGAACATTGACCATTGACAATATATTTATCAAAAATTTGATCATCAATTGATATTGAGTTATTGGAAAACTCAATGGTCCCATTCACACTCGAAGATGCAAAATTGCAAATGAAATTAACTTGAAAACTGTCATGTATATATGAAATCATTGTCACCTCAGAGGTCAATCCAATCAATTGGAGCAAATAGCTAATTGAAGTTGATGTTTGAAAAGTGAAAACATGATTTTCATCGCCATAAATTTCATTGCAACACCCAAGAAACTGAACATGATAAAGGGGAAGTTCACTTGAATTGGAAGCAACAATTGAACTGTGATTTCCATATGATAATTGAAATGAATTAAAAGCATCATTGATAAAGTCAACGGGCTGCCAATTGAAAGTAGGCCAAACAATGTCAGAAGGTGTTATTATCCAGTTGCAGTACAAAAGACCATTGAAATAGAGCGATGATCCTGTATCATATTCAGTGTAAAAATGCTCAACTGTGGCAATTGTTGATCCTAAAGACGATTTATGGCAACAATATGAAGTTGGATGATAATTATCTTTGTAACTTTGATTTGTTTTGTTGACTGTCAGTTGAATTGTTTGATCGTCAGAGGGTTTAATATCATAACCTATTAGGGTGATATTGAGATAATCAGGGAAACCAGATTGTGATTGAATTGCAGTGAATTTCACTTTAACCAGGATTGATGAACAATCATTCGTCCAATCATTTGATAAACAATACGTTTTACTTAAACATTCATCATTACAAGTATTTTTAGATTCAACTAACTGTTGGTTAACACAAAGGAAGAACACAAAAAATGAAGTTAACATGTTGAATAGTAGCTATGAATTGATTTTAAATCAGTTTCACTCGCAGATAAGTTACATTATTACAGTCTATCATTAGTTTCTTGTTATCAGTTTTTTCAGATAAATTGAGTAATTAATACTGATTGAGTTAAGCAGATCAACCGTATCAGAATATAAAATTGTACAACTCAGACTTCTGGGTCTGGCTTACAATAAGGATCAGCATGTTAAAAACAAATCGGGTATTTAAAGTTGACCATCAAATGAAATGTCAATTTGATATTGAATTTTTGGCTTTAACTTTTTAAGCGATTTTCTTAACACTTACGAGGAGTGATAATGTGGGCTGAAAGTTGATTCTGTGAGATTTTCGTTCGAATTTCCCATCTGAATTGAACCCTTCTATTTTTCGAGTTGCCAGGTTGAGTTATACAATAACGAAATAGGATAATCGTGAAGGTCGAATAAGAAAAGAAGTACGTAAAAGAAAAGCAAAGCAACATGTCGACTAGAAAAAGCTTGATTAAACATATTTCTTTCTTACAAAATCATAGCATTTTAAAATTTCAAAAGCGTAAGGAGCAGCCTCTGAAAATTTTCTACTAAAATATTTTGTGCATCGGCCACTGCGGAAAAGAAGCTCGTTCATGTGCAAGAAATAATGGGAAACTTATAATAATCACATGCAGCTACAATGTCATTAGCATCGTTTTATTATACACGCGGATAAGCTTGTTTAGTATCGATTTACATAAAAAAATCATACACGCGAATATAATAGTGTGATATCAAAATAATTGATTAATCTGAAAATAAAAGTGGCTGATATTTAAATAGACAAATTAAAACAACACAATTGGCTGCTTCAATAAACAAGAAGATTAGTATAAAAGGATTTTCGATTTGATAAACAGTATCAGTTTCAGTTGAAATTTCACTAAGAGATTCACATATTTTGTGCGATTCTAAGTGTCCAAATTAATCACAAGTTCAATTCCCGTTTTAGCTGGTTCTGGTGTGACCGAACCAAACATAGCGACAAAAGAAACGGAAAGAACAAAAAGGGCGATTTAGAAGAGTGGCTCTTGTAAGCCGTTCTTTTTGTTCTTTTCGTTTCTTTTGTCGCTATCTTTAGTACTGTCACAGCGTCACTAGCTGAAAATTTTACGTCAAGAAAATACATTGTAGTCAAGTCCCAAGAAAAACTGACAATAACAAAGGTATTGTATTTTTTTGTAATTCTATGGAAACACAACTGATTTTGATTTTTCATTTATTTTCCAGTTTTTATTTAGGAATGAAACGGACAGCAACTTTGATGAAATACTATCTCAAAGAAATAATACACTTATCCTAATTGGTCTAGGTCCTTGATGCAGTTTCTGATTCAGACATCGGTGCAATGGATTAATTGCCGATAGTTCACAGTTCTGATTCATTTTTGTTTTGAAAATTAAAAATAAAACTCAATTATTCGCAATCATGTATATGTTATGTTGTTTCTAAACTTATGCTCTTCCCTAATTACATGAAAAACGATTTTCAAAGTAATTAATTGTCAAATTTCATCGATTCACGAAAATCTAGTCGGGTTTGAGGTTTAATTTCTCGCGTAATCAGCAACCTAAAAAATATTTTCAATCAAAAAATATGAAAAAACGAAGCAAAGATCTAGAAAAGTTGTTGCTCTACCCTTGCGCTAGGCATCTGGGAAACTTTTTCTATTAATAAGGGAATCAGCTGCGAGGATTTTGCCGTAGCTTATGCAGAATTTGAATCATTAATCTGAATCATGGTTTTTTCTTTTCGTCAAATGGTTTATCTACAAAATGCTCTCAAAGTTTCTGACTTCAAACGCCGATATCTTCGTAACTATAAGTGATACAATGAAATGGTTCGATTATTTATTTTAAAAAATTATCTCTTTTTGAACATTTTGATAATTGATTTCAGCCAGATGCAATTTTCTATGGAGGGTCGAATTCCTCCTTGTACAAATCAAGCTTTTGGATGAATAAATGAATAATCTTAAATACATCCTGTATTACTAGAGATTATTGCACTTCAGTGATTTTTTAATTTGCTCTTACATTTGTATTTGCCGTTGCTAGTAGTATTCATTGTATGAATAGTCATATTTATTGGTGAGATCTTCTCCTATAAATATCTTCAAATGAAATGTACGACTGGCTCAGCTCAGTGTGGCGGGGACTATATCCAATTCTCTTCATCAACAGTGATCGAGCGATGAAATTTAAATGAGAACAAGTTAACATTCATTACCGTGGACTGTCGAGATAACTGTTAGCTGCTTTGCGAAGCACTCGAGAAAGGTGCTGTGGCAGAAACAGAGTGAGAAACACCTGGTCGCAGATCCTTATGGTAAGCATTGAGCTTTTCCAAAATTGACTCAGGTATAGTGGAGCCTTTCTGTCCTTTCTCGTTATCGCAATCGACATAATCCAACTTGCACCATGGGAACTTCAGAGGTGGGTAAGTGCCCTTAGGAACAAAACCATCATTCGGTATTTGTTCATCGCGAATTCTGATTTTGCATGGGATGTACCAGGCCTTCTTATTTGGATATTTTTTTCCGATTACATGTTCTTTCAGATTTTTCATCTTTTTACAAGTAGCCTTACAGTAAACGCAACGAAAATGAATTTGGTTTGGGCATTGGGCATCAACAACGGGTGGTGAAGCACTTACCTCCTCTTCATCTCGAAGCAAGGGAGTGTATCGTTGCAACTGTTCCCATGGAATCTGATCTTCATGATTAACATCCAGCTCATCGTTATATATCCGATATTGACCAAAATCGATAACCAAATGTCTCCTACCACTAGGATCATAACCCCAACTCTTCGTCTTCCATGGTAATTCATTGCATTTAACTTGTACTCGCAGTCGCTGGTTCGGTTCGGACCTAAGTTGAGGGAGATTCGAGATTTGAATGGTTGAATTGGAGGTGTCGGAAAAACCTGGACCATCGCAATTGGGATGAACAGAGGGAACGAGGGTTGGACCAGAATTAGAAATGCTTGGAGCTTGTGATCCAAACGGTTTATTTTGGACAGTCTGAGAAAACGAAGAAGGAATAGTTGACTGAGAAGCTCCTTTATGGTCCTCTTCTGGGTCATGGTCTAAAAGAATGGAGTGAACCAAAGGAGAGGTGAAAAGAAAAGAATGTTGAACAATGGACAGGGAAAACTAGCTTACCTGCGAACTTAAAATAGTTGAAAAATGCGAATAAACTCATTGTCCCAGAGAGAACGGTAAAGTTGAGAAAAAATAGAAAAAAAGATTCCAAGAAACTGAGACTAAATAACAAAAATGAAAAATATTAACACGTAGCTAATAACACGTTTCAGACTCAAGGATGCTTCCATTAATATGATGGATTGCCAAATAGCCATAAAAAGTCAAAAGGTAAAAAGTAATCAATTTAAGATAACCTCTCTCCTTTTGTAGAAACAGCTAATCAGGATTACAGCAACCTAGCTTCACCTACCCATCATCTGTTTCCCTTTCAAATGCATTTCATCAAATTCTTAATGCTCGATAGGAAACGAGTGTTTTGAACAAATTGAAATAGGGCGAGGATTTGACGAAGATATAACACGAGTATTTGTACAACTGTATGAGGGGCAAACTAACGGACTTACAATAAGTTGTTAGTGAGACAAACATAAAATTGGGTTCTAGAAAAAGACACTGAATGCATTGACAAAAAACGAAAGTACGTTGGTCTCAGTCCTTTACGGAGACCATTCAGGACAAGGACTTCGAAAAAACTAGTAAAAGTGTTCAACCATATTCAAAATTAGTTCATGCGGTAAATTAAATACAGTTTGATTTTATTTCCCTGTTTGATTTTTTAATGGTAGGTGTTTTAATTCAGTTTACTTGTTATGATTTCCTGAATTATCATCTTCGTGTGATATCGTGAGAAAGAAGAAAATTTTTCTCTTCCAATTATGTCATTTTCATTGTTCTTTAAAATTCTTATTTTCTCAGTAAAGTTGATTCACGGGATTAAAAAGCGCTCGAATTGGTAAATCAACTCATTAATCAACGCAAAATGATTGCTACGGGAATATCACTTGAGATTTAAGAACAAAAACCAAGCAGTTTGAGCCTTGGTCTGATCAATAAGTGACATGTTCACCCAATATCATGAATTCGAGAGATAATCAATTCTGTCCTAGTAAACGTTCAGCAATCATTTTGCATGAAATCAAAATAACAAACCAAGAATAAACCAGGAATATTGAGGCAACTGCAAACCCAAAAGCATAGAAAGCGCCATCTATTATCTGGTATCTCTACTAATACTTCCTAAAAGTTTTTATGTAAAGATGGTTTAGCACATAAAATACAATCAAATGACTTTCATTTATAATGCTCACGTACCCATAAATTTGAATTTAAACAATTGAATGTGTTGAAAAACTTTATTGGATCTTTCAATAAGCATTTGTTAAAATAAGCGTTAATATATTAAATGCACTTTAATAAGGTTTAAAGGGATCTCGAGATTGAAAGTCAGGTTAAATCGTATGCTGTTAGATGCACGTAAACCTTGTTGTTATTGCTGTACAAAAATGCTTTTTTTCATGGCAATGAGTGGAAAGTCAATCAACAATAACATAACAACAGCACCATTCAATCAATTTGTTTGGTAAACAACAATTTAACATTAAAGCTTCATTGAGTTTAAGTTCACTTGAGTCTTTACCTGTTTTAAGATAATTCATTTTAAAGGGTAACATCATTGGCTGATCAGGTAAACACTGTCAACATTGTCATTAATATTACCATCATCATTTCACCTCACTCTTAAAGCCAACTGAGGAAGGCTAATATTGTACTCTTTCTTTGCTGTGTTCATCAAAAGAATAAAAATAAGGATAATTATCAGGATCGAGGGTTGAATCAGAGTTGAAGGATGCAGTTATATGAATTCTTGGATAGCTCGACATAATGAAACTGTCAATGAATATAAAAAAAATTAAAAAATCATAGCTTTGAGCAACCTTTTAATGACCATTTAACTGGAATGCCATTCTACATTGATCTTTTCAATTTGACAAAAGGACTTCCTTTTTTTAGATTTTCATTGTGATTTGACTGTTGTGTTAATTTAACGAGCTTCAACTATTCTTACTAGTTGATTAACAAAAGTAGCTCAAAATTTCCCTAATCTGATGATTTATATTCAAACTCTCGTAATTATATTCATAATCGTAAAAGTTGTTACTATTCGTTCTTACCTTAGATTCTTACAAACACAAATTAGCATCATTAGGCTTATTAAAATAACAAAACTCATGTATTGTTATATCATCATGAGTTATTACACAGATTCGAGGTCTTTATCCAACTTACATTGTATTAATGCAAAACGAATGAGCTTTTCACTTTTTAATAGCATGAATACCGACAAATGAATTGCTGAGTTAAAATCAATCTGTCAGTTTCAAGTTCAAATATTGTTGGAATCGAAAAAATTATTTAAATTTTGCTTAGTTGAAAATGGATTATCAAGTTTTAATCAAGTCATTCTTGAGCATCATCTTAACAGGTTAGTTTGTCTGAGATTCAAATGATTTCTTACAATAATTGTGTTTCTCTTTTTTCAGTGACAATTTTCCCATCTTCAGCATCTTCATTACGAGAAATTGAATTTTTATCAAGCTTATTCCAAGACAGATATAGTAATGCAATACCATCAGAAATCTTGAATGGAGTTTTGGATCGAAGAATGGACAAAATCAATGAACTCAAAGAAAATCGTAATTTGACTTCAGAAGAGTTGGTTTTTTGTGATTTTGCTATTCATTCATTGGAATTTATGCAAGTTTTGTTGAAATCATCACAAGAAACTGAACATCTGACTCACGATATTCTGATCAAGTCTTACATGGACATCGTCCAATCGTTTCATTCCCTCTTCAACGATACAAAAGTGCCTTCAATAGAGTATGAATCAGTTGAAAGTTTAAATAAAGTGATGAATGAATATTCAAACCTCACCAACTATCCAATGGAAAAGATGAAGATGCTTATAAACGATTATAAAAGTGACTTTAATCTGTTAATCGACTATAGAATGGATGAGAAACGCAATTCGGCTCTACTCATTGATGCTTTAGAAACGCTCGAATGTGAAATTGTCGCTACAGCTGAATCGGATGATAAACTAAAAGGATTCAAACGGAGAAGTGCTAAACAAGAAACGATGAGAATTGCTTGGCAGCGATTTGAGTTGATTGTGAAAGTATTTAAGAAGAGATTCATCAACTGAATTCTGAATCAAACAATCTAAGCTGAATATCCGCAGAATATTGATAGATAACTGCTAATACAGGTTGTAGTTCAAACTATTGTGTTGTTCAGTAACATTATTTTTCATTGATTTTACTTGCAATTTATTTGCATTACCTCAGTCTTTAATTTTTTGCTTTTAGTTCTTTTTCTTTTAAATGCATAAATGAATTTCTGCAAATTGTATGGAGTAAATCAGTTATATCAGAATAAAATTGTATAAACTTGTTCTTTTGAATTTACTTACGATTATTCAATATTGTTCATTATAAATCTTATCGTTGTTCAGTAGCACAAGAATTCAACTCAATGAGATGAATCTTCAAGTGAAGTATTTTAAGCAATTAGTACATTATTATTAGAAATGATTCGGTGATGGATTTGAAGATATATTTTACGTAATTTCAATTAAGATGAGCGAGATTGATCTGATTGCATCTTCTAATGAAATCTTCTAAAAGTATAAATGCTATTAAATGAATTGATTATTCTGTGTCAGTTTAATGTAGAAAAGTTTTCATCGTAAAATAATATTAATTTGATTCTCGTTCAATCGACAATGAAATATACTTTGATCAGTTGCTCTCTTACAATAATATTAACAGGTAAGCTGATTGAAATCGAAATGGTTTCTTTGAATAATTGTGTTTCTTTTCTCAAATCCAGTGACGATTATCCCATGTTTAACCTCATCATTGCGTGAAATCGACTTCTTGTCAACCTTATTCAAGAAAATACGCGATGATAGCATATTACCAACAAAAGTTTTCACTGAAGTTTTGAGGCGACGAGTGGACAAAATCAATCATTTCAAAGAAAGAAACAATTTGACTTCAGAAGAGTTGGTATTCTGTGACTTTGCTCGCCATTCGTTGAGATCGATGCAAGTTTTATTGAATTCATCGTCAGATTTCGTTCGCATCAAAAGCAATTTGGTTAAATCTTACCATGACATTGTCGCTTCTTTTCATGCAGTTTTCGATAATAAACGAACGTTTTCTGTTGACTATGAGTCCGTTTTGCAAATAAACACTCGTAAGATCGGTAACGAACTAATGAGGGGATATTGTGATTGTTATCCAGCTGAGGAAGAGACACCTTCTGCAAAAGCTGTTTACCCAAAGTTAAAGATGTTGATGCTGATAGATGATTATAAAAGTGACTTTAATCTGTATGCTGACTATGCAAGAGAACGAAAGCAAAATTTGAGTTCCTTTATTGATGCGCTAGAAACTCTCTCGTGGCAAATTTCTAATGCGACTAGTTTGATTAATGATCTAGATGAATATGATCGCGAAAAGTTGAATCCCGAAACAATGAAAGTTTCTTGGGCGCGATTCGAATTCATTGTGAAAATGTTCCTTAAGCAAATTGCGAATTCATAAAAGTATTGTTTGGATGTATTATACATGACCAAGAACTTTTTTCATTTCAAATAAAATTCAATAAAAATATAACCTATTAAATATCACCATCACAATAGATGCAAGTTTTAATATTGTAATAGTAAAATTCAATTTTCTGGTTGATCATCAAAAGTAACTTCAGGAAAATGAGTTGTCGCAAAGTCGTACCAAAAGACGATCGACGTTTCAACCTCCATTTTCTAATCCCACTAATGAACTCAAATTTTATACGAATCCACAAAGTCGCTACTCTTAACTTGAAAGTCAAAGTTATAACAATACTTCTTTGCAGTAAATCCATTTTCAGTTTACAGTTTGGCTTTTGCTTTTTTGGTTACATTGACCAGATTGCGAGTCTCTGAGAAAATTTAAGTCTGCAACTTGGTTGTTGGTCTCACATTAGTTGCAATGTATATAAGAACAGTAAAATTTATTATTCATTTTATAAGCAGATCTATTGAAGTTCTCAATGACAATAACATGTTCATTATAACTTTTATTATATCAGTAGCATAACAGTTCAACTCAATGAGAATAATCTTCAAGTGAAGTATTTCAAGCAATTAGTACATTATTATAAGCCATGATTCGGTGATGGACTTGAAGATGAATTATACGTAATTTCAATTAAGATGAGGAAGATTAATCAAATTGAATCTTCTAATGGACAAAGCAAGAAAAAACAAAAAATACCAGAATCTTTCATGTGTTGATAGCATGAGTTACCTACTCAATGAGTACTTTTTTGGTAGAATGGAAGAGCTATAAATATTAATAAATTAATAGATTGTTCTGTTAGTTTTATGGAGAAAAGTTTTCACCGTGAAATAACATTCATTTGACTCTCATTCAATCGACAATGAAATATTTGACTTTGATCAATTATTTTCTTATAATCATCTTAACAGGTAAGCTGATTGAAATTGAAATGATTTCTTTAAATAATTGTGTTTCTTTTCTCAAATTCAGTGACGATTGTACCATTTTCAACGTCATCATTGCGTGAAATCGACTTCTTATCAAGCACGTTCAATGATGTAAAAGGTGCTGTGATACCAGCCAAAGTTTTCAATGCAATTTTGCAACGAAGAGCCAACAAAATCAATGAGTTCAAAGAGAGAAACAATTTGACTTCAAAAGAGTTGATATTCTGTGACTTTCTTCGCGATTCGTTGGATTCGATGCAAGTTCTGGTGAATTCAACGTCTAAATCAGAACAAATTGTGGTCAAAAGTAATTTGGTCTACACTTATAAAGACATTGTCGCCTCTTTTTATTCTGTTTTCAATAATGAGCGAACATCTTCAGTTGACTATGCTCCAGTTGTGCGACGTGCGACAAGTCCGATCGATTATGAGTCTCCAAGTAATTTTTGTGGCTGTTACCCATTAGAGAATAGAAGTCCAGAGATGAAAATTGTTTACCCAAAGTCAAAGATGTTGATGCTGATAGATGACTATAAAAGTGACTTTGGTTTATATGTCGACTATAAAACGGATCAAAAGCCATATTTGAGTTCCTTCATTGAACAGCTAGAAACCCTCAAATTGCAAATTTCTAATGCAACTGAACTGGATAATGATCTAGATGAATATAATCGCAAAAAGGCGAATCTCGAAGCAATTAAAGTTATTAACACGCAATTTGAATTCATAGTGGAAATGTTTTTGTATCAAACGACCAGAATTAAATCGAATTTAGATTCGAATAGTTTCCGGTTTTCGCACTAAATGCCTGTTGCCTGCAATTTATTCAACAAAGTAATAAACTTCTCAATTAAATCACTCTTCGCTGTACACACAAGTGAATCGTTTCATGTCAAATGATATTCAATAAAAATATTTGTAATCATGAACATATGCAAGTTAAATTTTAAAATTGAAAGCATTCCTGCTTCATTGATTTATTTAGCTTCAATTAAATGTTTTTCAGAATATCTTAAAATTTCAAACAATAGTAAATATCGCTCGATATCGTCGATAAATTATTGTTAAATAGATTTGTTCATAGTCAGCGTTATTTTCAACTCATGTGCAGAATAAATTGTCTTTCAAGTTCTAGACTCTTGTATACTTGGATTGATATTAAGATGATTAGATGAAGTTGATTCCTCGATGAGTTAAAGTTTTATTGAAAGTGATTTTCTTCTAATAGTCGATAAGTTCGTTGGATTAATGCAATGAAATCGTTAAGTGGAATCGTTTTCCAATGTAAGTGTTTCTTTTTAGATTAAATTGAATTTAATAACATAACTAATTGTCGCTCTTCTCATACAGTGCTCATGATAACGGCAATAACTGCAACTTTACGTGAGATTCAATTCTTTACAAAATTATACGAAAATGATATTCCAAGAGAAGTTTTCATGAAACTCATTGATCGACGCATTGAAACGATAAACGAATTCAAAGAAACATCCAATTTAACCGAGATCGAGACAATCTATTGCGATTCTATTCTTCAATCGCTGCAGTTGCTTCAAAATTTAACCAATGAATCTGATGGAATGCAAAATTGTGCCAAGAACGAGACGTTCAATTTTTATGAAAATATCGTTAATTCCATTACTTTCTCCTTCGGAAGGCGAAGAACGACCGTTGAATACCAATCGCCTGCATCCATTTCAAAACTAGTGGAAAGTGAGGAGAAGTTAAACGATTTCCACAGATCACTGGTAACTACTCTGATAGATAGTTACATTGATGATATAAAGATGGTTATGGAAAGTCTAAACGTCATGGACGGAGTAAAGCACGAAATTAACAATCAAACTGAGCGGATGGCTGTCATGATGGTTGATCATTTGGGTTCCATTTCTAAAAATATTAAAAACTTGACGACATTGGATGAAGTGGATAATGTTTCAAAAAAGCCAATCGCTTCTGGATACTTTAAGTTCGCTTTGCAACAATTGGATTTTATTGTGAAAAAGTTTCAAACACAATTCAAATGTTCTCATTAAATCATTTAATAATGAAATTAACTGATGATTTTATCTCTTATATTTATTTCTTTATTTTATGATCTTTTAGTGGCTTTGCATAGACAGTAAGGTTTTGTTCACTTTGCTGATTTTCACAAAAATTGCAAGAGAATCGAATCGAAAATCTCCTTTCGAGAGCTGGAATCATTTAAGATGTGCCAATGAGCAGTTGGATATTGGACAAGTCAGCTCACAGTATGCATGAAATCGCCAAAGATGATATTGAACTTGGTGAAACCAAGCAACAGACCGACGAAAGTGAGACCAATAACCAAGACCAAGACTTAAATTTTCTTAGAGACTCAAAATCTGGTTACGGCCCGAACCAAAAAAGCAAAAGCCAAAGTGTAAACTGAAAATGAATTTACTGTAAAGGAGTATTGTTAAACTTTACCTTTCGAGTTAAGAGTAGTGACTTTGTGGATTCGCATAAAATTTGAGTCATTAGTGGGATTAAAAAACTTGTCAATTTTCTAGAAGATGGAAGTTAAAGTTGAAACTTAGATTCGTTTTTTAATACGAATTTGCAACCAGATTTTTTCATCAAACTCAGTTTCCTGAAGTAATTCTGATGATCAACCAGAAAATGCACTTATTTTTAGAAATAAAATTTTCTGTTTTCTGTAAAATAGATCAGTTCAATTTTCAGTTAAACCAACCGCTTTCTGTTACCGTAAGAGTTAGCGAGCTGAAAAGTATTATCTGTCAGTAAAAATTGTTAGTACACATCATGAGTTGAACCATTTCTTAAATTTATCGACAGTTCTCTTGATTTTGTCCACTGGCCTTGAAACTTTGAGCCTCAATATTTCCAAAATGGTGCCATCTACAATCATCAATCTTTCATCAATCGTTAGGTTTTATTACAAACTATAAGTTTATGTGACTGAATAGCGAAGAATATCTGAGCTTATTCATTAATCAGTGAATATTCTTCTAACAAATCGCATGATTTTTGTTCGAATAACCATTTACCTTCATAAATCAAGTATCAAATCTGACAAAATAAAGTAACACAAAACTATAATTTTTTTTGTAGAATCCTGAATGATCTGAAATTGATGTTATTAGCATTGAATTAAAGAACTTGTTTTTGAATAAATTCACGATGCGACCGGGATAAACCAGTGAAACAGATAACATCAACTGCTTTCAAAACAATGTTATAGCCCATAATAAAATCTAAAGATTGGTATCTAAAGAAGATCTCATTATCCAAGTATTGATGTTCAGCTGAGCGTATACAGAAAATTGAAAAGCCTGATGAAAAAATCTAACTTGAGATATTACCAAGCATTGTACAATAAATGTACTCATGAGAAGCCTAAAAACTAGTTTAAAAAGTGAATCTAAGTTAACGTAAAGGTGACCTTTGGATTCGTAAACTTGTGAAACATTTAAAAGTCCCAATAAACAAAGAAACAAATATGTTGTTTAATAAAAGATGATGACTAGTTAATCAGTAAATAGCAATTTGAACAAATACTACAATCACCTGTTAAGACTGTCTGAGTTTGAATCGTACGATATGAAAACAGATAAACCTCTCAAAACTCAAGACATTAAAGTTGATAACATTATACAATAAACTGTTGAATGCAAAAGAACAGGAAAATTGTGGTTAAATCTTGGATGTTAATAATCGCATGTTACATATATTCAGATTCATAAGGATTTTTCCATCAGGCTGATTTTCTGTTGTAGATTAATTCTTTTTTTTTGTATTACGTTGCCTTAAATAACAAATCTTTAATGATTTACAGCATTTTGAATCTTAAACCTTCAACCTAATCAATTACTATTAATAGCCTTACTCCTAGATTCACCGTTTTGCATGGCAAAAAAATTTATGCAAAAGAAGTTTATGATTTAGAAAAGGTGAGTGAAGTCGATGAACATGCGAGCAAATCGATCCAGTTTTAATCGAACAAAATCATCGAGTGAAACTCAATTAAAAGCTCATTTCATCATATGAAGAAGATTAATTGAAATCTATCATTGCGTTGAGAATTGAATGGATCCAGTTACATCGATTGTTTCATTGATAAGAACAGTTGAATGAACGAATTGAATTACAAATTTTCATGGACATGCGATGTTTAAATAGTAACTTAATTTGCTTAATTCAAGACCAACTGTTCATTTATAGCTGCCAACCTTGTATATTTATAACGATGAAACGAGAAGTTAAATCTCTTTAAAATCTTCATTGATGTTCAAGTTTGTTTCAGTTAATGCTTTTCGAGTTTCAGGGTGAACTATTAAGGTTGACATCTAGAAATTAATTTGAAGCAGTTTCTCTTCAAATTTTAAGAGAAGCAAATCTTTGTTCAGCAAATTTTGTTGAATGTAAAATGCAAGACAATTATCAGTTCAATTCAACTCCTTATAGCACTTCAATTATGGATACTTTAATGGTACAAACTTGATGGGAAATGATGATGAGGTTTTGATTTCAAAGAGTATCAATCAGCTAGAAAAACATTTATAAGGTAAAATCAACACATTAGTAAGTGTTTTCCTACAACGTTTTTTCAATTCACCCTGTCATCACTATGATCACCTTCAGTTACTAAACGCCTACAAATTGTCAGTTGAAAGCACTTAACCTGAAACAGATTTAAACGCCAGTAAATTGATGAACTAAGCAAGTTTATCAATTACTCAACACGCTACATCGATGGATCAATTAAACTCTATCTTGTACATTTGATAGACACAAGTGAAACAAAATTTTGTCTCATTTCGATAGGGCAATGGCTTTAATCAAATTTGCTTGATCTTGTTTGGGTGTTCCCTTGACGAATCGTCAAACAAATTTAAAAGTTCACAAATAATCTGAAATTTTGAAGCTAATGGAAGGAACAACCAATAAAATCTAAAATCCCTAAAATGGTAGTTCAATTAGCATTGGAAAATTTTGAGAGTAAAATATTGCATCTTGTAAGCTAAGAGCAAGAGTTATACTGTTTGCTTTAAACGCACTTCTTCTTTCTTATTAGAGTTGCTTGATACCTTTAAGTATCGATAATATTACTTGACATCTAATCATGTGATTGTAATAAGCTACACAGACATCTTCAATGATTGAATCGATAGCAAATTAGGAAACAGTGTATCAACAGTTGAGGGTTTGTAAAAAACGGTCAAGTTGAAGAAACATATCTTCAATTGGGTTGGAAAAGGTCTGTAAGGCAGAAGACATTGTTTCATGAGCGTTGACTGTCATCAACTCATGAAACGTCACTTCTACCACTCCATGGCATATTACATTGTCCATTCCACCATCAATTGAGTTCCTTGTCCTTTAATTTGATGTTTTATTCCTAAATTTTATCGTAAAAATATCAAGTTTCTCTGATCTGGGAGTAAACTTGGCTTCATCAAATTTCACTTTTCAAATGAACGCTTAATCTAGTTAAAGAGGATTAAATTCCTGCTTTCATCAAATTATCATCTCAACCTGGTTTCACTTACGAATCTGCCTGTAAATGTCAAGGAAAAAAATCTAAAAACAATCGGGTAAACAGCAGAAACAAATGAAAGATTAAATGAAAAAAATCTGGTTAGATTAAAAAATTGAGTGAGTTTTGCAAAACCAGATTAACCCATTTAATGTAAATCTTCGTCGATAGATGGTGTAAGTGTTTGGTCAAAGACTCAACATTAGTTAGATTGAATGAAACGCATTTGTTTTTGAAGGAAAAGATGATTAGTTGAGCTGAAAATTGCAATTTAAACAAATAATAAACTGTCAAGTCTGTCTGAGTCTTTAATTTATAAGATTATATTTAATCAGATAATTGAACCTCTCAAGACAGTAGATGATAAGTTATGCAATAAACTGATGAATGAAAAACAGGAAAACTGAAAACCGGAATCATCACAATTAGACTCAACAGAATCAAGCAAACACTTTGATCGTAAAAAGTGAAGAGCTAATCATTTAAACAGTTTAATAGACTTTTAATAATCGCATAAAATGATCAAGCATGCTAATCAAAATGAAACTATGAAAATAAAAGCAACAATCAAGAGTCTTATATAATCATGTTACATTAAATTGTAACAATTTGAAAACAACGGCAATCAACAAGACTATTTCAATAACTGATCATTTGTCACATCAAAATCATTGAATAATTGATTGGTTAACAATTTGTTGCAATTTATTCACTCGGTTGGTAAGGTTATTATAGCATAAATTAACTATTAATAACAATGAAGGACGATTAATGTTTTAATTGTATTCGATAGCCAACAAATGGAAAGTGTTTCATCATTTAATCAATTGTCATCAACCTTAAAGCTTTTATTTTAAACAATTTTTCTCTTGGCTCGGCAATTCAGTTACAATTAACTAATCAATATTGATCTCAAGAATAATGATTCAATTGATTTTGGCTAAAAATATTTTCAAATTGATTAGTTTTATGGAGATATTAATAAAAAGGTTGATCACTTGATTGGCTGTCATAACTCAACTATCGTTTGATATAAATTGCCTGATGTAACAATCAACAGTTATTATAGTATTGATTGTTATCATCAATTGAATTAAAAAACATGGAACAAGGAAAAACAAGAATTGAAAATAACAGGGAAATGATTCAAGTGAAAACAATTGGGAGAAGCAAAAATTGTGTTTACACTATTAGACTATTAGATCTAATCAAACATAAGCTAATCATTGAAAGCAAACAAATAAACAAATTCAACAATTAGCTAATCATATAACAAATAACCCAAATATAATGAGCTTTAAAAATGATAAAGAAACCAGAAAAGTCTAGACTTGAACCTGAAAAATCTAGAAAAGTGAAAACAGGTACTTTGTTTGGTTTTGGGTTTAAGTCTGGTTTTCAGGTTTCACTCAAGCTTTTGGTTTGATGTTTTGCTTTTTTTGGTTCAACTCTTAACCAGATTTTGGGTTAACCATTGATTGACACTTGACTGGATCAATAAAGCAATTAATTGTTGTAAAGATGAACCTGGTTATGGTCAGTTGATTAGTTGATAACCAAGGATACCAGAGTTTGGGTTGTTTTGGGTAAACAAACAAATGATTAGATTTGAGTGTTTTATTTGTTTCTAATTGATTTATCTAAATTAATTTGATTTAATTGGCCAATTATGGGACTTCGTCGTCGTCGTCGATCATCCGCTTCATCATCAGATGGGTTACTTGATCTGGATCGGAATGGGTTAACATCACCCGTAAAGGTGTTTTATGCGCGCAAAAAGAAGCCTGAATCAAAGTTATCAATTGTGATTCAGGTAAAGAGAAGAAGAAGAAGAAACCAAATTATGGTTTTCACCAAATTAACCAGTAAATTTAAATTTAAGCTCAATTTAATCATCAACTGATTTGCTTCTCTGCCTTTTACCCAGGTTATTGCTGTTGTTGCTTCCCTTGCCTTTACTTATTACGTTTACTATCATTTTGATCATTTTCATTTCAATCTGGTTCATTTTTATGCAACCAAAATGGACGATTCTCATGCTCAACATACATTGGCCCATAAATTGTTGAAAAAAGGTGACAACCATTCAGCAGCTTTTCACTGGTTCCGTAAATCAGCCTCAAAAGGACATCCACATTCAGCTTACAATTTAGCTGCTGGACATTTAAGTGGCTATCCAACGGATCTTCAAAAAGGTAATTACAATCAACACTTCCTAATAACATTTAACACTTAAACTCAATTCAACTTTAAATATTTTCATAAAAGTCAACCTTTAAAGTCACTAATCAACCATTAAAAGCAATCTTTGAAATTAATGGAAAGGCTAAAATCAAGAGGTTAAATGAGATTGTTTACAATGTATTGATTTAGATTGTTTCCTATTGGGATTTTGTCGTATTTTTTCACTCAAATTGATTGAAAATTTACGTGTAAACGGTATTACAATAAACTTGTCCTCAACCCAATTGAAGAACCCGTCAATTCATATTTAATTTGCTGTTGATTAAGGAAACAGCAACAAAGAGTTCTGTCTCTATTTTCCTCTCTTTCTTTTTTAACAACAATCAATTAGCAATTTAGCTAGTATTATATATCCAACAATCAAGTTATTACAAGTCAACCTCATCAGTTGAACTAACTTTTAATTGTGGTTATAAATTGATTACAAACAAATCAAAAAGGAGTTGAGTGGAGAGCAAGAAAAGGATTGAATCCAATCTGGTTCAAGGTTAGACAATAAGATAATTAAACATTAATAACCATAAATAATATCGTTTCACTAATTGTTGTCAAGTTACAGGATTCAATAGTTTAATAATAACTCAATGGGAAAGTTGAAAGGTTCAGTTTAACAAACCAGTTGACTTAATAATAAACAATCAACTTAACTAACCTTTTTTACCTGTTCAAATTGGCAATGTCTTATTACCTGTTTTGCCTAATCAAATGTTCAACAGTTTAAATCAGCTTTAAGCATAATCAAAGCTTACAGCTTGAATCGACTGTTAACTTGTTAACCCATAACAACTGTTTAACTGTAATTGGTATTAACTTTTCATTTTTTGGGTTCTTCTCTTTGCAGGTGAAGCCAAAAAATTGTTACAATTTGCAGCCAAACACAATGTAGTTGAAGCTTACCAATTGCTTTATGACTTGTGTTATGATAAACCAGAATTTTGTGACCATTAATTAATCAGCTCGTTAAGGATGGACATTGTAATGGATCACAATGGACATACGAATCGTAAAGAATGGTTATGATAAGCGGAACACACAAAAAAAAGAAGAAGCAAAATGAATGAAAGCAACAAGTCAACCAGTAATGGGTTACAGTCTCTAGGAATAGCAATTAATTTTAAACAATTCAAATAGCCAATTCAATTGTTCCACCCATGAACTATCATTATTATTACACAATAAATAGACAAACAATGAGATGAGCTTATTTGTTTATTCAATCATCATGATTCTGGTAATGGTGATCATGATAACAACCATTATGATCAACATTTTGGACGTGTTAAAGCGTATGGCGTTGTACAAGTTAAAAATAGATTAACTTTAGGTGAATGGTTACTTTTTAATTACTGACATCTTCTTTACCAACGCTTGATGATGAAACCAATGATTGGGCCAAGCTAATTTAATTGTTGATTTACAAATGAAAAATAATGATGATCATCATTTAATCAGGATTTGTTTATGCGGTCATTATAATTGTGAGCAAGTTGAAAGTTGGTAACAGGTTATATTGCATTTGAACCGGTTTGGGTTAGGTCAGCTAAACGATATCATGTTTATCATTAGGTTGATGATGATAATGGTAGAGATGATGATGAGTTGGACTTATCTTCTTCTCACTAAAGGTGTTAGGTGTTTCAGGTTTTTTCATGCGACTAGAGTTTCCATCTTCTCGGGTTGAATCTCATGATGATGAAACTTGTTATTGTATTCATTTTAATTCATCATTAATGCATGTTGTTAAAGGCTTGTGAGTGAGTGTGTGTGTGTGCTGCCAGAATGTAAAGATGTTAATCATCAGAATTGATGATGATTCATAATCATTTGAAGATTGGTTAAACTGGTTTTACTCTTTGAGTAAATCACGGGTTGTATGTTCAAAATTCATGTTTGATTATTTCATGTAACTGCCTGATCAAGATTTGATTAATCATACCAAGTGTTACAGCATAAAACGGCACCAGTTTTACAATTAAACAAAACATTCATGTTCATCATCTGCAATCAATTGATAAAATTGATCATCACCAGACATCCCAAAACAATGAGAGAAACAGGAAAACCGCATTGAAAGAAACAGGTAATTGAAAAAGGTTCAACATGATCCAATTTATCCAATCGCATAAACATCTTTATTAATTGTGGTTCATTTCTTGTCTCTCAACTATCCTTGAATCATCAGGCAACTCAGTCATCTTTCTTTTTCCTACACACTGGAAACACTAAAATCAATATGTTTGTTGACAGGATTCATGGTTCTTGTTACGTTATTGGTGTTGATTGTCCATATCTCATCTCATAACATTTCAAGGCTCTTTACTTGTTTGCTCTGGCTTTTAATTTGCTGGCTTAACTAATCGTCTGAAATCAAATTGAGTCAGAATTATTTTCAAGGTTTGCCATAATAATCTGCTCGTCACCTAATAAACGCCAAAATAATCTTGATTATGCTTTGGATTGAATCCTGTAACCTCGTACAACTGCGTCTAACCAGAAAACATTGAGTCGATTGGTGATGATTGTATTTGTTTGCTCCAACGCCAAGAATCCAAATTTAGATGATAAATGAGAACCTAATTAATTGAATTGATTGGTGAAACAAAAAGATGTATAAATTAGAAGAGAGCAAAGAAGGTAAATAAAAGAGAGGTTGAAAGGGAAGATGAGAAAGAGATGATTTGTATCATTGATTTGAAACCTTTTTTTTTCTTGCTATACATTGAGTTATTTTTCCTTCATCTAGTTTCTCATGATAAGTCATGTGAAAGTAAATAATATAACTTTCACTATTTTTGCACTCTCTTGCTCACTCAATCTCCATTCATTTATCATCATCTCTTTCCTTGTTTGGTGCTGTTGTTGTTATGTGATTGTTATATATTAACATGATATCTTGAGATTGAAAGTCAGGTTAAATCGTATGCTGTTAGATGCACGTAAACCTTGTTGTTATTGCTGAACAAAAATGCTTTTTTTCATGGCAATGAGTGGAAAGTCAATCAACAATAACATAACAACAGCACCATTCAATCAATTTGTTTGGTAAACAACAATTTAACATTAAAGCTTCATTGAGTTTAAGTTCACTTGAGTCTTTACCTGTTTTAAGATAATTCATTTTAAAGGGTAACATCATTGGGATGATCAGGTAAACACTGTCAACATTGTCATTAATATTACCATCATCATTTCACCTCACTCTTAAAGCCAACTGAGGAAGGCTAATATTGTACTCTTTGTTTGCAGTGTTCATCAACACAACAAAAATAAGGATATTATGAAGCTTCCAATGATCTCAATAATAAAGCTATTAAAATAAGATTCATACTTCTAATTAGCTGATTAGCAGTATTTGAATCGTGAAGCTAAATAGCGATAATACTGCAATATATAAGATAGCAATAACGACAATATGACAATAACGTTATATTAATTAGGTAAACATAGAAGAAAATAAAACGTCTTTTTTTTGCTTAACGACAGAACCTGGTTTATAGTCTTTGTTGTGGAAAGCTAATCCATTGGAAACAATTTATCATTCTTGTTTTGATACCAAAAGGATGAACCTCTAAACCATAGGTTGAAACATATTATTAGCTTTATGATACACTAAATTCAAAAACACAATCAAGTTAAAATCATGAAAATAAGAGAGTAAAAAAGGTAAAATTCATATTTAATCACGTTAACTTGTTTTTGTTGAGAAAAAAGATGGCGTTAATACTGGATATAATAACCTTAGCAACAAAATAACCAACCTTAACAACAAATTTAAACGCTTTTTTCTTTCTCTTCCCTTTCTTTCTATCTTTCTTTTGTTTCCAAAACGGTCAATGATGAAGTTAACTGAATAGTTTCATATTTATTATTATTATTATGATTATCACACTCACCCAACCGGCCTCACAACATATTAACCAACAACCACGATTGAAAAGAAACATTTAAAAAAGGGTTTAAAAAAGCAGTTTCAACTGAATCTTACATTTACCTCTACCTCTACTTATGTATAATCATTTTCATCATCATCTGAACCCTTTCATCAACCCTTGGAAAAAAGACTGAATCACTTTTTTTATTTTTGTTACAGATTTCGGAGACAGAACTTTCTAGAAAAGTGTGATTCATTCGACAGTGAAGACAGGAAAGGATAGGGAATAAAGAGTAGACAGGAGTTACGAAAGAGAGAAGAGGAATAAAGAAAGAGATCAATGACACAGTTGTTTCTTTTACTGGTTTTTAATTTCATTTCAATTGAATGCAAATTGACCAATTTTTTTAATTGATCAAAAGCTAACCAAGCCTAGAATGTATAGTTTTAGATGTAAATGATCATAAGTCACTAAATACAGCTGAATATATCCATAATTTTGCACAGAAATAAAGTCTTGCTCACTCAATAATCACGAGTGTAGATAGAAACACAAAGTTTGTTTACAAACGAAAAGAAAGAGAAGATTACTCAAGTAAATGGAGAGAGGCTTCCCCCTGTTCCCGAAAATCAGGAGACTTTATCTCATGAGAAAGAAAGAGAGAATTTAAAAGGATGAATAAAAGAAAGAAAAGTCTTTCTTTTCTCTCTACTCTTGTTTTTCTTCCCTTTATGTTTCAAGGGCACCTTTGCTATTGAAAAAAATGACGCAAAAAAGTAGGCAAGGAAATCTGGTTAACCGTTAGATGGAGTTACATACTTCTTTTCTCATTGGTTGATTTAAATGATAAAAGTTGGTTTTTCTGGTTTTCTCTTTGTGTAATAGATGGCACTGAAAGTTGTTTACGTTTTACAACATTCGATGTTATAATTTTTCTTTGTTACAAACAGTTAACAGTTTAGTTGAGCGAATGTAAATGTAGAGTGAATGTAAGTGTAGATTGTAAAGTTGGTTTTTGATCATTTGATCATTCTTATTGTTGTAACTATTATTTTTCTTTTGATTTTGCCTTTCAAACTGTCTTCTTCCTCGAATCGTCATTTTGTCAACTGTTCTACCTCGTATCAATTTAATGAATTGATGAAAAAATTACAAGATTAAACGATTGCTTGGACCGTTCTTTTTGTTTTTTAATTTTCAAACTCCATTCTTTTTTGGTCTTCTACTCCTCAAATGCAACACACTTTATTTGAATCATCATCTCCTTTCCCAATGATCATGATCAACTCAACGAATGAAGAAAAGAAGGGTATCCCCATACCAGATTCTGGTAAAGGACGCAACAGACGAAAGAAACAGAAAAGGAAACGTTCTAGTGAGTCTACCAGCTCATCCAAGTCATCTTGTTTCGATGATGTTTACGAGTTGACCGGAGAGTTTCTTGGTGAAGGTGCCTATGCCCAAGTTCAATCGTGTAAACATCGGAGTACTGGTAAAATATTTGCTGCTAAAATAATTGACAAGCAAGCTCATCCAAGGTCAAGAGTCTTCCGTGAAGTTGATATTTATTACCATTGCTCTGGACATAAAAATATTTTGCAATTGTTTGATTTCTTTGAAGAAGATGACAAGTAAGTAGACCTGTTTTAAAGGGAACGTTAATAACTTTCCGTTGGTGATGCAAGGCAACATAATAATTACTAGGATTCCCATAATTTGATCTATATTACGAGCCCGTTTAAGTGACCCAGTAAAGTTGTTTTCCTAGCTCAATTACCCAGGTCTTCTGGTCTCTGCCAACTTTTCCCTTCACACAGTCTCTCCTTTTACCTCTGTCTTTGTTCCCTTTCTACTTCAGTGTCTATTTTTTTCCACTTCTTGCTCCTCCTCATTCTTCATTAATTTTTTTGTGAAGAAGCTCAAGAAGGTTACATTGGTGCTAGATTATTATGGAAAAGACATAATTAAATAATGCTAATGTAATCTGGTTACTCAAAATCCATTTTAAACTTAATCAAGTTTTATATGTTAATTAAGGCGAACTATGACAAGACAAAGAAGTCCACTCAGCTGCCCTGCAGGCTTTAACTGCTATCCAAATCTGTCTTTCATCATTTTATTACTGAACAAAAGAATACATTTTGACCTCGATTCGTATCACCTTTTTTGAGTGTTGCATTTGTTTGAAATTTAATTTAAACTAAACGCTCATTTCTTTATTTTTGTTACAGATTTTATTTGGTTTTTGAAAAATTGAATGGTGGGCCACTTTTAGCTCATATTCAAAAACGTAACCATTTTACTGAAAACGAAGCAAGTTTTATTATACGTGATATTGCCAATGCTCTCAAGTTCCTTCATCAGAAGGGTATATCCCATCGAGATCTCAAACCAGAGAATATTCTTTGTCATAGTCAAGATCAAATTTGCCCACTTAAAATATGTGATTTTGACTTGGGCTCAGGTCTGGTCATCAACGAATCTTCGCCTGTCAGCACTCCTGAACTTTTGACACCCGTAAGTATTCATTTTTTCCATGATGAAACTTACGACGCATATTGCACTTTTTTAGAATACAGTTAAACAAATACAGCAATTCTTTGTTACTCTAGAAGCCTAATACTTTAAGTTTAACATCGCCTTCAAAGGGAAACAGAGGCCTTTCTTAGTTAAAACATTATTTTTAACGACTTACTCTTTGTTTACTAATCCTTTTAAAGGATTGAATTCAGCCTAAGGCAACATTGTTGAAAAGCTTACCTTTATCGTAACTCTCTTGTTTTCCTTAAACGTTTCTTAAGGACAAAAATTATTGCGCCTTTTACGATTCTTACTGCTATTGGAACATTTAAATATTGAAATTTAGTGCTTACGTAATCGCATGATTTTACGATTTACAATTTATAATTATTTCTTTTTATATTTTACGAATAACTTTTTATGGCATACATTTACTCAATACCTCTTTCTGTCTGTTTTCATTTTATGTGTAGGTTGGATCTGCCGAATTCATGGCTCCTGAAGTCGTGGAGGCATTCATCGGTGAGGCTACTCCTTATGACAAGCGATGTGACCTCTGGAGTTTGGGTGTCATTATGTACATCTTATTATCCGGTTATCCGCCTTTTTACGGCTTCTGTGGTAGTGACTGTGGCTGGCAGAGAGGTGAATTTTGTCAAGCCTGCCAAGACCAACTATTTACTTGCATCCAAGACGGAGCTTACGATTTTCCTTATCGAGATTGGGGATGCGTCTCGGATGAAGCCAAAGACCTAATAAGACATCTTCTGGTGAAAGATGTAAACCAAAGATACACCGCTGAGATGGTTTTAAACCATCCATGGGTACGCCATGGAGGACCTTTGACCCTCTTAAAGACACCTAAGGTGATCAGGCGAAATAACAGTGCCAAGGATTTGGCTGCATTTGCAGAGAGCGCCAATGCCATGAAAAGATTAGTTTTACGACATCAAGCCTACAGCACAGACTTTTCTCTCTCAATTAAATCTAAATTAGCTGATGCAGTTGAAGAGAAAGAAGGTAATAGTGGTAATGTTAGTGGTAGTTGTTCATTATCATCATCATCAACATCTTCAGCGAGGGCAATAAAGCCAATTAATAATAAAAAAGCAAGTACAGCTGATATTAGTAGAGATATAACTTTACCTCCAACTCCTGATACACCGGATTCACTTGGAAAAAACTCGTGGATGCCTGCAATGAAGAAGAAAAGTCTTCCCAGTGCCTTTGTTTATAATTCGTGCATGAATCCAAGATCACCAATGAACCGATTATCATTAACTCTTCATCCAAGTTTGAAGCCCATTCTGCTTAACATTTAAAACAAACACACAAAAAACAACACATCATTTGATGATTTCTTCTTCCTCTTCAAACTTTTCATTTATTTTCCTTTATACTATGTAATTGGCAACAAACCCCTTCTACTACCCTAATTACTACCTCTTTCCTCTCTTCTCTTTCTATCTTCTATTTCCATTTCTCTCTTCTCTCCCACAGTCAATTTTACTTGAATCCCATTTTTCTATCATATCTATGATGTTCTCAATTTTTCATAGTCTTTTCACTCTCACCTTTTCATAAATACCTTCCTCTTCTCCCCCACCTTGCTCCATACTATCTCCATCACTCGATCTCTACTTGCCACCCTTTACCACCTCAAATCTCTCTTTCTACCTCTCTTTTCACCATAGTTTCTCTCCTTCTTTCGTAATGATTAGGAGCGTCTTACTACACACTCACCATTCAAATGTATATCATAATTTGTAATATGATTGATTGTTTAATCATTGACACATTCCGACAATGATGATTGCAATCAGGAAGAACATCAAGCAACACCAGTTTCGTAGAAATGGATAACATAAATATACATTCAAACATTCAAAAAGCTGGAAAAATTGAAAAAAAAGATCAACTGAAATATCTGAGAATGCTGTAGGCTTTGAAAGTCTGGGTCTGGCCAATTCTTATTGAAAACCCACCAAAAAAATCTCTAAAATTAAATACCTTGAAGCAAAAAATATTTGTTAAACAAAAAAAAAGATTATGATCGAGACAATATCTCAATTTTGACAAAAATAAACGCAATAAGATTTTATATATAAATCTGATCGCATTTTTTTCTCATTACACACTGAACGCAATCTTGAATCTAGTTGTGGATGTCAACGACTTTTTTGGAAGGGTTGACTATAAATGAGTTCGCATTAAAGTAAATTACTTTTTTCATTCTCAACTAGGCACCAAGCCAATAGAGAAGAAGTCAACTCTTTAATTTAAATAAAAATGACGATTAACCATCGTATTTTGTCATTAAATGTATTAATCAAATTAGTTGGTAACAAAGAAAACATTTTGATTTCCATTTGTCACAGTTTATCACAATAGGTACGCATTGGAACGTGTTTTTTATTCATGATTAAAGCCAGTCGAGTTCATTCAAGCTGATACCAGGAAATTACCTTTGAATAGAGAAACTTTACATTCTATCTTAATGAAAGCAAAAGTTACGATTTGTTTAAATTGTCATTGCATAATCCAATAAACAATCAAGCTAATAAGGAAAGCTAAACAACAAACAAACCCAATCGGTAAAGGCTTTTTTGCCTTAAGAAATACCTTTAAACATACAGCTGTTTAGTTAAACACAGCACCAATGACTTGTTAATAAACTCTTTACAAGGCAAGAAAACAGCTAATGTTGACAAATTATAAAACAAATTAAGTAACATGACTGATTAATCACAATAAAATCAAATAATTGTTTAACCCAGGAAAGAGATTATTTATTGTCCTCTTCAGATTGAATGACAACAAAAAACAGCAAACAATGAAAATGCAACTAACATATCGCCATCTGTGAAACATGAATACAACCAGAGACAGAAGGCAAAAGACTAATAAAGTTACATTTTTACATTTTCAATATTTTCAATTGTACTTACAATTGCTTCTTACTGATTGTTTTAATAAACGACTAAAAGGTGTTTTATACCTTTACTTTGATTAATTGTTTTCAGATGTTAAATGATTACTATGAACATGTTCATGATGAGCTTCTTCCAGTCAATGAATGATGATTTATCATTCAATTATGCACAAGTTGACAGTTAATACAAATGTATATCAAGATTAGCAATTAATTTTATCGATACAATCAAACAGCTTCTATTCAATAATAGACGTGACCTCTTGAATTAATGATGTATTTTGCAGGAAATCAATTCAAATTTAAGACAATTTTCTTCTCTTTAAATATTTTCCAGAAAAGTTAAATAATCAATAGTTAAAGACTGTTACCTTTCACTGTCGGTGTTCCGATTCTCGCTAATTTATTAAAAGTCAAAGCTATACAGATTAAATCACGTGCTTCGACTTTTTTGGTTAATTTTTCTAGTTTTCTTTACCAAGAAATCATTCGTTTTAAGATGAAAATGCGAAAATATTCGCACCTCATATAGCTTGATCAAACGAATTTTTCATTCGACATTCATGGTCCTAAGTTGCATTCAAGTTCACATTGACTTAAAACGAATAAAGTATTTCAGTGATTCTCATTGGAAAAGCTCATTTTCAGACAATAATCTTAAAGCTGAAATTGTGCGAATTTCGTCTTTTATCACTGAATCTGTAACATTGCTGTAATTTAATGTAGTTTTAGGTGGTAAAAAGATTTGGTTTGTTTTTGACTGTTAAATGTTTTCCTGGCAAAGTCAATGGAAAGACAAACATTTTTAATGTTCAACAATCAATACGAACTCAAAATCAATAATGGAATACTTTTAACATTAACTTTGATTGAAAAATGAAGTACAATGAAGAATGATTCAGATAAAGGAATGAAATTTTTGGTTAACCTCGAAAAATGGTTCAATTTGTTTATTGAATATTACAATTATCTTCAAGTAAATGATGAGAAAATAATTGAAATGGAAAGTTGAAAATGAAATTCAATTATCGATGAAATAATAATTGAATGACAACATTTCAACGAAAAAACGGTTCAACTGAAAGCCTTAAGGATATCAATGCATATTTTTTGAGGTTTCATTATAATGTGCTGCCTGGCAATAAGAATATGAATAAAGAAAATCAAAGTAAACGAGGAATTTTCGGAATGTTCAACAGTTCAATGTTGACTCAAATAATCAATCTGTTTGATTCGATGAGAGAGAAAAAAAAGATTGAAATGAAAAGCCAAAAGGGTTAACAAAGTAGCATAGATTATATCATCTTTACATTGACTACATCACTTAACCCTATTTGCCTGATCCATGAAAATGATGGAAAAATTTGCTTCTCTTTTTTTATTCACTTTACCTTTTCTCATTCAGATACCTTAAAGGTAAGTTGACACATATTCACACAGGTTGAGGAAACTGGAAAGATTGAGCAAAAAAAATGTGTACAACATGAAAAAACATGAACAGTAAATGAATTTGACTTTTTTTCATTCAATGCTAGCAACAAGTGCTGCCTCCAGTTGTGAAGTTGAGTTGGTTTCGGTTGAATCGATGAGATGAACAAGATGACAGTTTGAGTTACCTTTAACCAGTTTCAATCAACACAAAGTACCATTGACTGACGATGTCAGAGTCACCCGTAGAAGAGGCGAGGGAAGCCCGTTCACCGCCACCTAAGAAGTGCGGAGTCTCGGGTGATAGTGTCACATCTTCAGATACCATTCCAATCCCAGTTTATGCCAAAGATTCAAAGTAAGTTTTCGATTTTCATATTTTTCTTTTTGTGCATTTTTGAGTTTAATACTTTCTTGTTTCAATGTCCAGTGTTTCTGGTGAGTTAATCGCTCGAGTTATCAAATTGTAAAACATTGTAACTTTTTTTTACATTTCAATTATTCATTGCTCTTTGTGATTCAATTTTCAATTGCAATTTCAATGAATTTCTTCATCATTTCCGTTTCTTGAATTCACTGTTTTTTTGCTGTTCATCAGTTGAACTAATTAACGGAAATTGGGTGAACAGGGTTGAGAGGAAAAAGTTGCCAAAAGTTGATTCGTCATGTTGAATTGAAATTTCATTTTTACTTTCAACATTTCATTGTCATGTTATCGGTGAAACCTTTCCATGTCATTTGTGTTGCTTCAAATCAATCAGTATAATTAGATGGAACTGAATAGGAAACCAATTGAACCGTTCATCTTAGTTGCAGCTTTGCTAAGGTTTGAACATTGACTGAACAATGGAAACTTATTCATTGTCTATCATTGTCCAATGGTTCAACTCAGTCATGATGCCCTTTATGATTCAGCCGAGACTCTGGATATCGAAAATTATCAAATTCCCATTCGATTAATATTTCCATGACTTTTCTTCTTCTAATGACTACAATTATTCGTCCATTCATCGACATTGACTGATATTGAGAAATAAATTCTTGAATAAAACATTGAATTTCCATTGAATTTGTTTTCTTCTGAAAAGTGACTTTTCTCATTTCGAATGATAATTGGTTTCGAGTTTTTTTACCTGACATTTCATTATGGATATTATCAATTAACCTGGAAAGGTAAAGATGAATTAATGAATAATGTTGATTAAATCATTTCTTGGAGTAAAAATGATACTTTTTTATCATGACCAGGTTAGGAACAGAAACCTAATTTATCTTGATTAATAATTGCATTGATAATCACAGGTAAACATTTCAATTGATAAAATAATGCAGTTGTGTAGGTTGTTGTCGCTCTTTTCATGTTACCTTTGATTGCTACTCACCTGGGAAGTCACTTTTTTACCACTTTTATGTGCATATTAGAGAGTAAAAATAGTTTTATCTATTAATCTTGAGGTTTATATGGCTTCATCATGTTTATACGGAAGTGGTTCAGTTGAATTTATAATGTTTTAGAGGCAAGTTCATGCTCATGATTGAACAAAACGACAAGTTTTATCAAATTTTTGCCAAATGAATAGTAATGAGCTGAGAAAAACAATTTGTTTTAAACTGAAAGTGAATGACAATCTGTCAAGTAAATTCAGTTTCATGCATTTTCTCAACTTATTTTGTATTCGTTTTGAAATTCTCATTGATTCATTATTTCTCATTTCAAAAGTAACTAAACAGGTCAAAAACTTTTTGCAATCGACTTTTTTATGAATTTCCATTCCATAAACTCATCATAACCACACCGACAAAATTTTTATTCAAAGCAACTACCTATTAATGGCTAAGACAACATTACGTCCTACTTACCATAGTGAAAACTCTGGCTGAGATCATGGCGAGCCTGGGGTACACGGCCGTACACTTGATCTCTTCACTTTTGGTGCAAGGCAGATAACGAAAAAATGGATAATACCTGGAATTTAGAAAAGTTACTTAAGTGTACGTTTGCAGAATATCGAAAAAAATTTTGCCCAAAATTTCAAAGATACACAACACTTGTATGAATGTTTTGTTATTTGAAAACAGTTGAAACGAACTTACTTACAATGTTGGTAGCTAGATGAATGATGAAAAAAGAGGTTTTTAAAATGATGGAATACAGGAATTAATATTTTCACTTTTCGACAAAGCCTTTTCTTTTCTACCAAAAAATTTCATTTGATAGTTGACATTGAAATTATAATAACGAGTGGACTCACGATAGTGAGTGATCGCAAACTATTTTTCGCTGGAAAGGAAGGTACCCGAGGCCACTCGAACCGATTTCAATGATCAGGCCTTCATTGAATTCGTTTTACTAATCAACAATACAGTTAGCCGTCTTTTGATTAGCAGATTAGCAGAAGCTCGAAAAGCGTCAATTATTGTCTATCGATGTGCCAAGATCAATGTGAAAGCAATGACATGAACTGGTTCCGATGATTTTTTTACTTGACTCATTTTGTTTTGATACTCGTTAAAATACCTTAGTAGTATAGAAGCAGCCCACTTTGGCCCACCTCTTCCACCTTCGTCTCCTCTTCCACCTCTATCGCCTTCTTTTGTGTTTCGCTATTCAAAGTTTTTGTTTCGATCGAGATCATCATCATCATCATATTCATCTGTGCGCTCTTACGAGTCGTCAGGTGTATCGGAATCTAACTCCGAGAATGTTCCTCCACCACTTCCACCTCCACCACTTCCACCTCCACCACGACCACGATCAACACCAAAACCAGCGATTTCCAATTATTGCAAACGAAAGTTGCGAGGAAGATGTTTGCGTTTTGAGGCTCTGCGAAAGCGAGCCTCCAGGTAAAATGTAAGTTTAATTGTTTTCTTATTGAATATGAAAATCTGATTCCTAAAATTTTCGAACCTAAAAGTTAGGTTAAGTTAGTTTAGGGTAGGCTAGATTAGATTAATGGGTTTATATGTTATATAAAAATCTTTAGAATCCTTTTAGTTTGACCACAATCTTTACGCAAAAATTTCATGTTTTGACTTTATATATTGTGTAGATTTGTCTACGGCCAAAGTATTCCAAATGAAAGAACAGAAGGTCACTTTTCTTCTTTTGTTGAAGTTCTGATCTTTAATTTGAGAATAATCTCTTTAAATGTTCGAAATATAAGTCCTTTTTTGAAAGGTCTTCTTTTAATTAAAAATATATGGTTTTTGAACGAAAGGTAAAATCAGATTTTGACGCATTGTTCATTTAAGGCCATAACTTGAAAAATTCTGCCCGAAATTCATTAATTTTTTCACAACACATTTTTGGCAAGTTTAGCTTTATTTTGGTGGTTGAATAGTGCCTGTACGTCTAGTCTAACTGTCGCAATTTAATTTTGAAAAATTAGTCCAAAACATTACTGTTCATACCTAATGGCTAAAAATTTCATTGGATTTGAAATTTGTAAACTCTTCTGCCAAGAAGGCATTAAACTGATTTGATTTATTCAATCAAAAAGTTTCTTGGATGAATGTTCATTGAAGAAATTGACCTCGAAATTTCAAATAGTTGAGGAATCAGATTTTTCTTTTTACTCAAAAGACAATTTTTGAGTTTTTTTAATCTAACCTAATCTAACCTAAACTAACCTTAATTTTTCTTTATTCCAGAACTAAAACAACTAACCTGGACAAGGCCGTTAAGAGAGCCACAAAATTTTTGGCCTACCAATGCGACGGCTATATTAGAATAGACGATCGGCGAACACTTTTGAATTTGATTTCAACTTTATGCTCTTTGAGCAAATAGGAAAAATTTTATCTAGATAAAGCCAATCTCAAATCTGACAACATAAGTAATGCAATGCTAAAATCTTTTTGTAGAATCTTGAATAATTGAATATTTCAATATATTAAAATATTATAATAAAATCTAATGTTTTCTCAAAGAATGATGATTGTAAGTAATGCTATTCTCGAAATATTGCTATTCAAAGTTTTAAGTTAATGGCCAAAATTAAGAGAACTGTTGATAAATTGAAAAAAGTATTGAATCCATGACGTGTACTAACAATTTTTATCGACAAATAATAAGTTTCAGCTTTCTTACTTTTACGGCCTCAGAATGCGGGAGGTTTAACTAAAAATTGAACAAGATCTGTTTTACAGAAAACAGAAATTTTATGTCTCAAAATGAGTGCATTTTCTGGTTGTCCATCAAAATTTACAGCAGTAAAATGAGTTTCATATAAAAATCTTTATTTTGCAAGTTTAGTCCAACTGTCAACAGTTCCTTTCTTTTTTTTGCTAATAGCTTTCACTAATTAGTATCAAACAATAAAATATAATCGGAATTGTTGAGAGCTATTAGCAAAAAAAACAAAGGAACTGTTGACAAATTGGAATAAACATCCGGTCGTAAGTTAGCAAAAAAGTTTTTTGAAAGGTTAATGGGACCAAACTCCAGAGTAAATTTTTCTTTCTTTTAATTTACGAGTTTGAGCCCATTAACCTTTGCATATTTGAAATATTGGCTATCTCTAGCACACTCATTATTGCGGCTATCTCTAGCCCACTTCATTGTCTTTCCTCTTCTCTTTTTTTCATTGTCTTTCCTCTTCTCTTTCTTTTTTATTCTCTTTCTTTTCTTCTTCCTCTCTTTCTCCTCTTTCTTCTCTTTCTCTTTCTCCTTCTCCTTCTTTTTCTTTCTCTCTTTCTTTTTTCTCTTTCTTTTTTCTTTCTTCTTTAATTGCTGTGCCAGAGTAGTGGGCCAAAGTGGGCTGCTTCTATACTACTTACCTTACATGTAAAAAATTAATTGAATCAAAATTGATTTTTGGTTCTGTTTTTCTAGTTTATCTTTAATTTGCAGTCCAAAGATTTCGAGTGAATTAAATACTCATAAGATATAGCTGTTCTATGATAGAAGTATAAATTTTATTCGGATGCCCTTAGATATTTGTCATTACACCACTCAGTGCAGGGCACCTTAATGGTTATTTCTTATACACTGCACTGGTTACCAGCCCAGTTTTTTATCCATTAACAGATTAGATTATTGGAAAAACAAAGATATTAAATTTAACTCTCATAACTTCTCGGGCAGTGGTTTAGGTTAGGTTAGATTTTCATCGTATTTTTTAATCTTTACTCTTTATACGAAATTCATAAAGTTCTGGCCCAACAATGAATCATCAGCCTGCCTAACAAAAAGGGTTTCCCCACTCACTCAATGTTGTTGAATAAGGGTTATGCATTTTTCCGTATTCTCTATTAACATATTTCTGTGAGATCTGAGGCGAGGTTTTCTATTTTTTGGGGATGTGGTTATGAAGTTGAATCAAGTCTTCATGGCGAGTTCTTTTTTCTTAGAACCCGCTCAGTTTGGCAAAATACCAAGGGTTAGGAAAAAGATGGTACCGATTTCAAACTGACATATCTTTTGAACTAATCATCATATTTATTTCAAATGTTCAATATTATGTCCTTTACAATACCAAATTTCACGACAACGTCTAGGCCGGATTTCAAAGCATTGTCAATCAATGATTGAGGCACTTTACTCCAGGCTAAGTGCATTTTTTAAAGCACTTAGAGACTGAGGGTTAATCTGGTCAACAATCCGTTTCATGTAGGGCCGAATTGCATAGTCCATCGGTGCACAATAAGAGAGTTAGCCAACCATTTTTCCGGTCTAAGGAACTTGATCTTTTGCGTTTCAAGAAAACGAAGAGTACTTTTGGCCGTATGTGACGGCGCTTAGTCTTGTTGAAAGACTTAATCGTTTTAGCGTATAATCGACCCAAAGCCTTGTTGATAAATGGTATTAGAATATTGTTGACATAATAGTCGGCATTGATCTTTGCTTTATAGTCAACAAAAATGAGGATCGATTTTCCAGCAGCCGAAACAGCACCCCAAACCATTTTTATCTTTAATTTGATACCAAATAGACGCCAGTAAGACTAGACAGTCTGGCGCTATGGCGAGATGAAAATGGTACCATTATTTCCTAACCCTTGGTACAGTTTGGTAAATTTGATATTAGGTTCGAAAATAAGTTCCCGGCTTTTTCAGAAAAGTTATAAGGTGAAATACCTATCTCCTTCAAAGTTGGATGAAATTGAATCTTCTCTGCACTGTTATAATTAGCTCTATTAGAAAAAACGCTCAAAGGAAACTAAAAACGATGGACCTCAGGACATCTACGAAAAAAGCTGGGAACTTTATTGACATAGCTAATATATTGACTTTATGCAGCCATGAACTGGAAGCTGAATCCAATTTTTTTTATAATTTGTGCATTTTATTAGCAAATCTATAATTCAGGTTCAAATTACTACGGACTCCAATGAGGATATGGTTTCTAAAAGAGGACAAATGAGTCCTCGTTGAGGGTAGCA
Source organism: Tetranychus urticae (assembly GCF_039701765.1). NCBI lineage: Eukaryota > Metazoa > Arthropoda > Arachnida > Trombidiformes > Tetranychidae > Tetranychus > Tetranychus urticae. Next base: position 11,500,873 of record NC_142958.1, on the reverse strand, counting down.
TTATTTTGGCTCTACAAAACTACGAAACTGACCACAGTTTCCAACATAGTTTACGTTGTATCCTACATAATTATTTCTTTCTTCTGTTTTAATTAATAATTTACCTTCTAAGCGAATTTTGGAAGCAATATGCCACCAAAGACACGAGCCGTAGAAAGATAAACTCATTCAGAACTGTAGATACACGACTAATCTGAAACTTTCCGCAACTTTCGAAAAAATATTCTATCCCACTTAAGTATTCAATCTTCTTTTCTAGAGCACGGCAATTAATCAAAGATGCACTGCTGAATAACACCTTTTTGCAAAATTCATTGGATGGCTTTCAATTAAGGCTTATTGTTGATGCCATGTATGACAAGACTTTTGAGAAAAATGACTTCCTCTGCGAACAAGGAGCCTATGGAACTCATCTTTTCGTCACTGCATCGGGCAGTTTCCAGGTTATTGCGAATGGCCGACCAGTGAAAACCATAGGACCAGGAAAGGTGATTGGCGAACTGGCTATACTATATAACTGCACAAGAACTGCTTCAGTACAAGGTAAACCTTTCATTCTAATGTTATTGCCTTAGTCAGAGAATGAGATTTAATTCTCGATTCTAGATTATTGCTGATTCAAAAAGATTAATTCTGTCTCTTCCGTCAACAGCTCTGACAAAGTCAGGCGTTTGGGTTTTGGATCGGAAGGTATTTCAAGCAATCATGATCAACACGAGTCACAATAAACGAGAAAGATATCGTGCTTTCCTCAAAAGGTAACAACTCAACTCATTCCATTCATAAATGTTGAACGAAGAAAAAAGTTCTTTACTTTGATTATTGACAACTAGATGTCACCAGTCAACAGGGAGTTTAATGTTTCAACATGAAACACTTGCTCAAATTGAGCCACTGATTTCACTCAGTAAAGTTAATCGATGAAAGTTAAAACTTGATTATTAAATCAATGAGACAATATAAATTCTGTTTTCAAAAGATCCTCAAGAATAAAATCTTTTTTTTCTTCTCCATTCATCCAGTCAATTTCAAACCTTTTCATCTTCTTTTCATCTCCTCCTTTCTCCAAACTCTTGAAACTCTTCTCATTACATGTTATATAACACAATCAGATAACTTGTTCAGCTATTATCATCATCATCTTTTCCTTTTATATCCAATTTGTGGTTTATATGGAAGTGACTAAAAAAAGATTTGTTCAACAAAAGTAAAAATCAAATAAAGTTGAACATAAAACCTTTACATTTAGCAATAAGAGTGCTAAAAAAGAAAAGGCTCAGCAAAAATGTCATGATATAGAAACTCAAGATCAATTGAAACTCATTGAAAAATCAAAATGAACAACTAATAAAAAAGAAAAGAAAAGTTGTAAAAAAAATCTCAAACCCAACGAAATACACAGAAGTGAATGCAGAATTTTGCAAGATTGAATAATAAAAGTAAGCAAAAAAACAAAAGCTTTTCAAGAAACAAACAAGAGATAATTTTATCTTATAGATGAACAATTTCAGAATAGATTATCTCGATATTTTAATGAAAAGAAAAGGTTAATAAAATGTTTTCTTTTCAGTCTCCAGGCATTTATCGTTCAAACGAAAGATCTTTTCATCTTTCATAGTTAATACCAAGAAGATAACATAAAAGGTTAAAAAGTTTAAAGATTCATGAGTTGCATTAGGAAAGAAGAAAAAGTAAAAGAGAAAAATGATATTTTGATATTTTCACTCCCAGTCAATCCTTTGACTAAAGATGAAATGATTATCATGAGTGACCAAGTTTTGACTGGAAAATGATCACTAGAATGGAATAAAAAGTAGAACTTTTCAGATTCATAATTAGGTTCGAAAACTTTTTTTCCCATTTTTCAAGAGTTTACTTTTTATAAAAATAAGTCAATTCCAGGTTGAATGATAAAAACCTTTCAATATGATACAAAAAATAAAACAAGATAAACAATAGAAAATAGGATTTCCCGTTTTCTTTCTTCATCTTGTGAATATTGTTTATCCTGTTGAAAATGGATAAATTGAACTGAACCAGAATAATAGAACGCTAATGCTTTTTTAATGATAAAACAATTTAAATACTTATCATTATATTTGAATTTTTATCTTCATTTTTCTTCTTTTCTCTTCTCTTATCATTATTTTATCATACTTGCTTCATCCATTTTTTCACTTGTTCATGTTTCGCCATCTAATACATGGTAATATTTGTTAACTTGGAAACAATTTTTGCTGTTAAAAGATTTCAGTCGAAAATTTTGTTCCCTCAAAAAGATCATTAATTTGCCAGTTAATTAATATTGTTGCTTAAAAATAACTGTTAAACTTTGTTCATTAATTTTATTTTACATTATTATCGAGTTAAATATCGAATAGTGGCTACGAAAGAAAGATAATTAATTTATGTTTGAATAATTCAGTTGATCAATTAATTTGTTTCTCATTGAAATAACCATTTCTCCTTTTAACTTGTTTACTGTTCTTTTCACTGTTTCATTTTTAAATTGAATTTTTGTTTGCAATTAGTGTAGAGTAAGATTGGAGTTAAACAAAGTGTTTAGATTATTATTTCATTTGTTCAATTATCATGCTTAATGATTGTAACACATTAAATAATGTAAACAATAATCTTCCCTTAGCTGTTAATAGCCTCACTGGGAGTTGTTAAGTTGGTTGAAAAGTTTTATGTTAGTTGTTATGCAAGTCATGGCCGAAGGCGGATCATTCTTGAAATGATATTTATAGTGTGCAATTCATCAATTATGGACATTTTTAGAGCATAAATGATTAAATGTCGAGTTGGACATTTTTTGTCTAACTTTTGTTCAACGTCCTCATCAATCTAAATATAGCAGAAATCAAATCGATAGTTTTCTAGAATCAATTTTGAAGTTTGTATTTGATGAAATTTTCCGATATTGTTTAGTGGCTAAGATGAAATTATTCAATAATTATTAATTCGATTGATTTTTTGAGCAATTTAAAATCGATTTCCATAATACTTATGTAAGCGAAATGACAAACGAATAAAAAGTTAGGAGAATCGTTGAATCTTGTTTTGAAGACTGTATTCATATTGATAATTATTTGATAGCTTATCTGTTTAAGTTACTGCCATTTCTAGAGATGATAAGGCGATTTTCAAGCTCAATTTTCGAATCGAAAAAAATTAAAATTTGACAGGGGCGAGAAAATCGATCTTTCGATATTCCGAGCAACTGTTGACTCGAACCAACTTTTGAAACTGAAGAAATCAGAAAGCTATAAAGGCCGGTTGGTCTTTCTCGAGTTCACGAATCTTTAACTCAATCAGATCGAAAATTAAATAGCTCTCAACGATTGACTTATCAAATACTCGATATATTGACGATTATTCATCGATTCAATCGATTCCACTAATCTTTTATCAATAGCTATTACGACATTCTAATGGCTTTTGGACAACTTGTTAGAGTAATTGGAATGCCTAATCAGCAATTTGAATAAAGTTTTGAAAACGAATCTAAGTTTTACGCTTTCATGGATCCAATCAAGATTGACCAAGAAATTTGTCGAAAGAATCAAATAAAAGATCTTAGCGATATTATGGTCAAAATCGAAACATGATCAATCATTTTTCAATAGTTCCATTTATTGAACTTTGTCAGAGGTGAAAAGTTACTAATTTGATTTTCTTTCCATTTTTCCATTCCAAGCGTTCCTCTATTACAAAGCCTTGACGAGGAGTTGATTGCACGGATTGTGGATGTTATCGAATTGGTAACATTTTTGAGCCATTTTTTGAGCTACAAAAAAATAGCTAACTATTCATCTTTTTGAATGTCACCAAAAAGACTAACTCAGTAATCCATGAAATCTCTTAGCATTCTTGATCACATTTCCTGAATTGCCTTTTGTTAATTTTTCCTCTTTTTTCCCATTTAATCTTCATTATTGTGCACAAACCAAGATACATAAATATCTTTACATTTATTACATTCTGTTTGCCCAAAAACTTGATCTTATTAACATTCATTGAAACCGAAATGAGATAATATTTTCTTTCTTCTCTCCTCTTCATGATATTGTTATCATTTTTTGAAACACAATATAAATACAGCGAGAGTTTCCAGAAGGAAATTATATCTGTCGCCAAGGTTACCATGGAGATTCATTTTACATTGTTGCAAATGGCTCGGTTCGAGTTACTCAGGAGATTCCAATTAAAGATTCAAAGGTGAAAGAAGAGAAAATTTTGCGAACTCTCAAGAAGGGAGATTATTTTGGTGAACAAGCACTTTTATCAGGTAAGATTAGGGTCGATAAAAAAGTTCATTTTCAATGGAAATCGCAACGAAACAAAATTTTCTTTTTTCTGTTCAACTTTTTCTTTCTCTTGAAACTTGTGAAACAAATGAATCTCGAGACTAAATCAAAGTTCATCTGGTTGTTGTCATTGCTGATGATCAGCATCATGGAACGGAAATGATGAGCTTAGTTTAATGATGGTAAACCTTTACCATGAATCTACTTTTCTTTTTATAGATTATAACAGGGAAAACATTCGTTAGTCTGGATATACTTTTATCGTCAAAGGTTTAGAAGAAAATGTTTTTTTCTCTGTTCTCTTTTATTGGACAAAAGTTGGTTAATCTGAATGATGAGAGGATGGAAATGATGAACATGAAGAAAGAGAAGAAAAACATTGTTCTTTGGTGACATTTTCCTTAGACTTGATTCTCCTTTTGTGCTCATTTCTCTTGATTCTTGTAGAAATATTGAGTAGCCTGATGATGGGTAAAACCCGATGGAAATTCTTGCCATGACAATGTTATTCTCAAGTTGATTACTTTGTTTCCATCAAAGTTAATGTTAATTGTTGATTAACTCATTCACATCATTGAGGTTATAATGATTGATTGATAGTTACATACAACTGACAGGGTGAAGACAGAACATGATTACATTCGAAGGATGCGAATTTTTTATGCAAACATTCTTTTCTCTTCGCCAGCATCCAATCGATTGCAGCTTCGAATGAAAATCGTATGCAAAAAAGCTAAAAGAATCATTAAAAAGGAAAGATTTCATTCGAACTCATCTTTTGTATTTTCATAACTCAACAGATTGCTCGAAAAAAATTGAATTTTAATTCAATTCAATTTTGTAATCGTTCTAAGTTTTGAAAGTTTACACAAAAATTGATTTCGCTTAAAGTTTCGTTCAAAATCGAAAGAAGAATCGAAGAATTTTTTTTGATTTTTCCGCATCCATTTTCCCAATTACGATCTCCAATTATTTGTATTAATAATTGTAATAAGTTTCATTATCATTCTGATCAGTAAATGTTTCTTACTGTAGCTTAGTCAGTATAGTGAATGGTCACTTGAATAATCAGTTGACCAAGCAAGTCATTAGCTTCTATTACTTTCCTGGTGTTTGTCCTTCTTTCACTTTTACTGTTCATTGGAATAATAATAATGATAATGTTTCGAATCGTGTTCAACTCGAGAAAAAACTAACTTTTTTGTCGAGAAGTTATTCAACGAGATATTATCCTCATTGACGATGATGTTGATGAGTGAATATAGAGAGTAAAAAGTAACAAGAAGAATACATTATGATGATGATGAAAAAGAAGAAGAAGAAGAAAATGAGAGAAAACGTTCTAATAGCATCTTCTAATAGAAGTTTGAATGATGTAGAATCAGGGAAGCAAGAAAAAATAGATTAAGGTTATCATTCAAACAACATTGTGTACCTGTCAAGAAGCTTCGAAGATGATGAAGATGAGTGAAGTTGGAATGAGCTGTAAGGTTGATCCATTCAAAAGTTATATCAACTTGTTGTGATACTTGCAACAGAATAATAGATTCAGACTTTACTTTCATTCTGCCCTGAAAGGAATCATTCAATTGTCCACTTTAAACAAGTGATAAACTATTAGGTAGCCACATGATTTTTTGACCGGTTCATGTTAATTGTCCATCTCATCTTCTTTTAGATTTGGAATTTCGCTCAACTTCTCATTTTTCTAAAAGTCAAACACTTATTAGTTGATCATTCAAGTGCACCTTTCACTCAAATCATGATCCTTTATCAGCGAATCAATTGTCAATTCATCTCATCAGTTTCTTGATGATGATCATCATGATTCTTCAAGTTTACTAATGATGATATAATGCTATTCCAGTTGATATGTTGTTGCACAACTGTTTCTAGGAAAAGATGATTTCCATGAGAAGAACTTTTTCAATCCCTTTTCGTCTTTTTATCCTCAATTTACTGCTCAATCGATTCAAGTTAATTAGATTTAAGTCTGTTAATTGGTTGACTTTAATCATTTAATTGTATCAAGCTCAATTGAAACATTTTATTCTATTTTTACTTTTTCGTTTTTTATTGAAGTAAATATCATTAAAAGCAGTTGGTTGATCAATAAAAGGACAAATAAGTCGAATTTGATTAAATTAAAGTTCTATTTGTTTTTGGCACTTGTCTTTTCAGGAGGAAACTTGCGAACAGCCAATGTAATTTCAGAGGAATGCGAATGTTTAGTTCTCGATAGCAACAGTTTTTATTCACTTGTTGGTGATTTAAACGAACTCAGGTGAGAAGTCGACTTTGGTGCGAATTTACTTAAGCACTAAAGAGAGGAATTGACTTGAAAGCGAACTGAAAGTACTTTTCAAATTTCCTTTTCCTCGTCAGAGACAAACGATACAACATAAATGAAGCTGTTCTCAGTGAAACACCATCATCATCAACTGAATTATCATTGACTGAACCAGCTGAACATGACTTCTTTAATAGCTTAAAGTTGGAGGACTTTCAAGTGATAGCCACGCTTGGAGTGGGTGGCTTTGGTAAGGTGGACTTGGTCTATTTATCAAGTGACCCTGAGAAGGTTTTTGCCCTTAAATCGTGTGCAAAAGTCTTCATCAATACAACGCAGCAACAAGAACATCTTATCAATGAAAAAGTTGTGAGTATTCATTTTGTCATCGAATTACATTTTCTCTGTAATTTGAACTCAATGGCCGCATTATATTACATTATAATAATAGTTTCATTGAAAGAAGACAAATTTGAATGAATGTCGTTCTCAATCACATCAAATGAAATCTGTAGCACTCAAACCACATAAACCCAAACGTAAAGTCGACAAACAAGATTTCCTCATTTCACAATTGACACAATTCACTCATTTCGATCGGTGACAGTTCTAACCATACACTTCTGGCTGATCAAGCAGCATAACATGTGCCAGTAAATATCAACCAAATATTGACAGAAGGAAAAAGGTCCAATTAAAATTAGTCAAAACGATTTGTTTAGATTAATATTAAAAAATGAATTTCCAAAGAAATCATTTTATGGACAACTCTTGACTTCAAAGTTAATCTCGATGATGAGTCGATTCGATGAGTTTGCACGATGACTTGATTATCTTTATTAAACTTGTTCACCATGTAAAACAATAAAACAAGATGAGAGTAAACAAAGAGGCTCGATTATGATAAACTATTAATAACTAATAAAATCTATTGTTCGTTAACATTGAAGGAATGTTGACAAATACCTTCGATTCCCATTAAAAGCTAATTAAATGTTACTAAAAATAGAACTGTTTTCGTCATTACATTAATACGGATATAACGTCATCCAGTCTTTTGTTTGCTTATGAATATATTAGCATTCAATTTCACCCAATTTTAAGGAATAAATGTTTTCCATTCTTCTCTTTTCAACAAAATGATTCAGTTATTTCAATATTTCCATGTCAAAATAGTCATCAATTTGGTCCATAATGAACAATAGTTTGTCGAATTGTTTCAGCTAGAATTTAAAAGTAATTCGAGAATCATGTATTCATTGGCAAATGAAGAATCAAGTTTAATGTCATTTTCTCAAAGTTAATTCACCTTTACATTTCTCTTCATGAAACTTGATATTTGAATTAATGTCGGCTTTAAATTGTCATAAACTCAGATTAACATTTCAATTGTTTCATTTGATAAATGTAAAGCTATTCAAGGTTGAATGTCAAAGGATAATGACACAGTTCACAAGTTTAATGGAGCAAACCTTATGCAGCCAAGCAAAAGTTCATCAAAAGAACTTTGTTTTCACCATGAAAGGCATTCCATCATTTCATTGTGAGAAAAGGAATTAAAAGAAAAGTAAAACTTCTTATTTCCTAAACTAACACTTGAACTTGATTAGCATTATTGATTTAAATTTGCTCCTCAAACTGTATAATTAAGTGCAACTCAATTGTTCTGAATATCCGTAATTAACTTTATCGCGATAATCTGACAGTTTTTTGTTTCAAGTCATGTTTCGTCTCAACAGATTAATCTTCTTATATTTTAAGCTTAATTGTTTATTAATTGAATTCAGTTAAAAGGTCGAACGAAACATTTCGATCGATATTCCAAACGAATATGATTTTGAAGAAAGAAAAAAGGATTTCCAGGTTGAAACGATTTTCACTTATTTCACTTATGAATAGATTTCCATTGAATTTCAAACTGAAACGAATTTATGTTCACACTGTTTTCGATTGATAATTTATTGTAGTTGGTTCGATAGATTTTGCTCAGAATACTGTGACATTGAAGAATGTTAACAATTATTTCATTCCCTGTTGTGTTGTGACGAATCAATGTTGACTCTTAACATGTGAAACATTACATGATGGTCACTCTTGTGGATGAATGTTAGTTGATTACATGTTGTTAATCATCGAGATAAACGGATGATCAAACAGACTAACGTAGGTTGGGATAAAAGAGAGAAAACTGACTTTTCTTAAGAACTGGGCAACTTTCAAGAATCACTCAGACCATTTGGTGGACAAAGTATTTACCTGTCGTCTAGTCTAGTATACTTTTCTCTCTCTCTTCCATGAACTCACCTGGTAAATGTCATTTTGTTTCCTCTGTTTTCACTCCACTCTCAAGTTGATCTTTTCATCTTAAACAAAAACTCATCACACAAGGGAATCACTTTGCAATCAACTGAATAATCACAAGTGTGATAAGATACTTGATCCAGTGAATGTTGCTCAGCTCCATGCAACTGTGATAATCTTTATTGAACAAGTGTAAGCTTCGTTCAACCGTTGTTCATTCAAGTTGCCTGTTAAAAATGCATTTACTTGCAACAGAATAAAGAATTATTTTTTCCTCTTCTCTCCATTATTACCTTTGATTGCCATCATTAGCATGGATCAATCTTGAGAATTTTAATTCATCATTCAATGGAACATGAAACCAAATTAGTGGCTTTAGATTGCCCAATTGTTTATTCAAAGTTAATAGATTGTTCAAGTTTCAACAATTGATGAATGAAGAGAGAAGCAAAAAAATAGAAAGAAAAATGATTTAAAGAGTTGAAGAGTTGAAGAGACTAAAAATGAATAACATTTTATTCAATTGTTACAGATGATCATTATTTACTCCCAGCTTATTGATGTTGAATAACAACTACAATCAAATTATCTAATGGTTTTACATTCAACATTGATAAATAATATTTAAATGTTGACAAATGATTTGGTTGACAATCATTAGACCAAATTGTAACCATTAGAGGCAGCGAAATGAGCATCAATAAGATTATCGCAACAACTGACAAAAGTAGTTCAATCGTAATCAATTATAAAATTGCCTTTTCGTTTCATCTTTTTCCCCTGTCAACCCACTCTAGGTTCAAAAAATTGCATCTCAACATCAATTTGTGGTTAAATTGTACCGAACCTTCAAGGATCAACATTGCTTATACTTTCTTCTGGAAGCAGCTCTTGGAGGTGAATTATGGACGCTTCTCAAGAAGAGGTAATCAATCAGACGAATATCGAAAAAGAAATTTCTAAATCGATAAGTTTCTTTAATGTTTTCAATGCTCGACTGTTTCACTTTGGATTGAACTGTAAATGCAAAATGAGTCGAAATCATTTTCTCGTTGAAATATGATGAAGCAACTGAATAACTTTGCTCAGACAATTTATCGATATTCAAATTCATTTTCACTTTTCCATGTAACAGTTGGAGTTTGTAAATGTGCTGAATCTAAATCGTTTTTTTATTCATTACTTTTCACTCTGAGTTGACTTGATTTTTTGGGCTTGAAAAGTATTTAATTAACTGAAAGTAAATTGAATTATCAAAATAAAGTGTTAATAATCATTGGAATAATGGAAATTTTTATTTGTTAATTGAAATGAACTTTTCAAATAACAAAAGCAATTAACTTGGTCATTAATGAACTCCAAGTCCAGTTGTTCAAGTTGTAATTATAAATAGAGAGTTAATTGCAACTCAATTTGTCAAGTCAAATTTTCTACTCAATTTAATGATGTAAATTCATAATTATTTTTCATTCGAATTTACAAATTCTTTTTCTTTCATTTCGATCCAGAGGACGCTTCGATGAGTCAGAAGCTCGTTTCTACCTTGGCTGTGTTATCGAAGCCATTGAGTTTCTTCATTCCAATAAGATTATCTATCGAGATTTGAAACCAGAAAATTGTTTACTCGATGCAACTGGTTACTTAAAAATAACAGATTTTGGCTTTTCAAAGGCAAGTTAAAAAACTAAAAAAATTTTCATGGAAATAATTTTTTCCCAAATAGAAAATTTTTTCTTTTAAAATTGATAATTTTGGCAATTCCAAACTCGAATGTTCTTAACAGAAATGAAATGAAAACATTACTTGTACTTTAACAAATCATTAGGCAAACAGTGATACGAGATGGTCTCATGTGAATTGAAAGTTGAAACGAAATGAAGAAGAAAATGTTTCATGAAAAAAGAAATTATTTGAAACAAAAAGGATAAAAAAGTGAATAAGAAAAGGAAAGATTTGGTGAACACTTGGAAGTTGGTCCATTACTTTACTGAACCGATTACTTTGTTCTGTTTCTCGATGTTTCATTAGATTATAACTCCGGCAACAAAAACTTGGACCTTTTGTGGGACACCTGAATATGCTGCTCCTGAGATTATATTGAATCGAGGTCATGATAAAGCAGTTGATTTTTGGGCGCTTGGCATTCTTTTGTATGAACTGTTAACTGGAGTGTAAGCAGTTTCATGGTTATCATCATTACCACAGATAAATATAACCTTTGAGATAACAAAAACTCCCAGCAACACCCAAGTTCCGATAACAACAAGAATATCGAATAACCTTTTTTTCTGATTCTTTTTCTCTCTCCTTTCTTTTGTTCTCATCTTCTGCTCAGCTAAAAGATAAAATGTCATGATAAATGTTAATGTTGCAAATATGTTATTGGCAGGATAAAAAAAGAACAAGGAAAGGAGAGAAGAAAAAATTAGGCGAAATATTCTTTTTTGTATCTCCATTATCATGAAAGCTTGCACAGATTTATCAACAGATAATATCAGATATTCAATTTGCAAGATAAAGGATGAAATTATGGTCGTCGAAATGATTGAGTTTAATCAACGAAAAGAGAATTGCTTTGATTACCTTTCGATTCTTCTCTTTTCGTTGGAAAAGTTTTCTCACGGTTCAATTTTCTTCTTTTTCAGGCCACCTTTCCAATCAACTGATCCCCTGAAAACTTATAACATCGTTTTACGAGGATTCGATGACATTGTTTTTGACAGTAAATGTTTTTCGATTAACGCAATTCACTTGATTCGTCGGTTGTGCCGTGATAATCCATGTGAACGACTTGGTGTTCAAAAGAATGGAATCAACGATGTTAAGGCAAGCTGGTTATCAAATTTGAAACTTGAGTAACTCGGCTGACTTGTTCAACTCATCATTAAGAGATTGAAATGTTTTTTTCTTTTTCTCTTCCTATTAATGTTATTCATTTAATTAGTTGGATAATAATAGTCGTAGACGATATGTTAACAGTTATCTGATTGAACATTTTTCTCTTTTCGCTTAATCTTTATCATGTTAAACGATTATCAGCTCATTAGAGTTCATGAATATTAATGAAATGTCGAGTTGTCAGGGTAAAGAGAGAGAGAGTTTTCTGAATAATTTTGTATTCATTAGAATCAATGTTTCGCTTTTCACATTTTTATCCATTTATTTTTAGAAGCATAAATGGTTTCATGGATTTGACTGGGAAGGTTTGGTTAATCGTCAATTAAAACCGCCGATTGTTCCAATATTATCTGGACCTGCTGATACTCGCTATTTTGACCTGAATCAAGTGAGTTGGTAAACCGGTTTTTAGCGATTTAACCTAAATCTTATTAAAATTACTCTGTTGAGATCAGATCATTATTGATTTCCAAATCGAAGTTGAAACATTGAATTGAAACAGAATTCTCGAATTTATTCATCTTCACTCGATTTCATGCTACTAACCTGTAATAATTGATATTTTTGTCTACTATTTTATTTTCATTCACAGGCTGATGTTTCAATAAGAGTGAAATTGGAAAAGGAAATACAATCATTGATAGATCAAGAGAAAATTGCAACAGTTGAAGGTTGGGAAGTGGACTTTTGAACTGAATCCATCACATGTCTAACAATAAGATAAATGTTGACGTTGGATTATTATTTTGTTTTTAATGTTATCATGAACTTGGAAATAGTTTCGATCAAGTGTTTTCTGTCAGCTGGTTACATTGAAGTGAATGATGATGCGTGTATTGATGCCATGAATGCACGAATGAAAATATAATCGACTTGATATTATATTGCTAGCAATACGTTCTTTAACATAAATGAATATGAGGCTGCCATACCTAAAATTTTTGAATTAAAAATAATATCAAGTTCTTGTAATCATCGTTCGTTAAATTCTTTTTGATACATCTACCCTCATGCTTTTATTATATTATATGTAACAGTTAGAAGCTTAAGGTTGAAAAATGAGAAAGAGAAACGTCAAAATTTATTCTCCTCTTTCTTTCTACTTTCTTTTTCTCTTTCATTTTTCTCGTTTGTTTTCAATGAAATAACCTAAGAAGGGCTAAGAGTTAAGAAACCCTTTTGTTGTAAAAAAACTATCCTTTACTTTTTCCTGGTTTTTGTCATTTTCCTTTGTTGAAGAGGATTCGGAGTTAGTTGGTAATTTTGACTGGCTCAGTTAACATTGAAAAATTAATTGTGGTGTCCATTGGACAAAGATTGATAAAATTTAATTGTAATTGAAGTATTAGACTAACTAATAATTAGTCAAATCTCCATCTTTATCTTGATCATCTTTACTTTCATCATCTTTACCTTCATCAACTTTACTTTCATCATCTTTACCTTCATCAACTTTACTTCCATCATCTTTACCTTCATCAACTTTACCTACATCAACTCTCACTTTGTGGATTCCATTGGAGGTACAACGTATTTGTTAATTTTGAGTAATTGAATGTTTCACTATTGTCATAATTATCATCACCATCAGTCACCTTCAACCTCTCCAATTTGGATACCTCTGTTGATCTCTTTCTGATTGACTTTATTGGGTCTATTTCCTTTGCCCTTCTTTCCCTTTTGTCTTTGAATTTACCTTGTATTCAATTAAAATCTTAAACGATATACTTCTTTAACGATTGACCTTATAGTCAATATTAAGTTAAACATTTCCCTAACTCAAGCGACTTTCTGTATCGATCTTACGACTCAACCTTCATTTGACTAATAGTAAGCTAATCATTACAAGTCGACAGGATTTACCATGAGTGGCGATTCTTCAGCATCATCATCTCCTTCTTCCAACTCGTTTCAATCACTTTCATCCAATAATGAAACTGAAATTAACCCATCACCAACTGATGCTATCAATAACAACCAACAACCCAATATTGTTCCTTCTCCTCTTCCACTACCACAACCTATTACACCATTCTATCAAATATACCGACCAAAACTTCAAAAATTCAACGGTCATGACAAATCAGTTACCATTGAGAACTGGCTGAAACTGTATGAGTCATCAGCTCAACGGTACCATTGGTCAAGTGAGGAAATGATTGATTTGCTTGGTGAGTATCTCGAAAGAGAAGCATTGAATTTTTACCTCGATAGTCGAGATAATACAGATTGGCCAACTCTTAAAAGTAAATTGATAATTCGTTTTGGAGTTAAAAGTGTTGACCCTATTGTTGAATTTGACAGACTCAAATACTATCAGACTTCCGGTATTGAAGATTATTTTGAAACAAAGAGAAGATTAGCTGGTCTTTCTTTTTTAAACGAATCTCAAGCAGTAGCCTTGATGATTGAACACCTCAGTGATGAATTGAAAAGATACTTCATTGGACATCGAGCTAAAACGTATTGTGAATTTTATGCGATCGCCAAAACGGCAGAAAATCAATTGCCAAAGCGAGATAAAAATGTTAATCAAATGAATACTTTTGGTCTGAATTCAGCAATGAAGAATAAGAAGCAACCAAATCAAAATTTAACCAATCAAAGTAAAAAACTACCAAAAGGAGCTTGCTTTCGTTGTGCCAATCAAGGTCGTCCAAACCAAATGCATTGGGCCAATGATTGTCCATTGAAGAAGGACCAAACAACTCCAAAACAAGTAAATTTTATTGACGATACTTCATCCTCTTCCACCCAAAATGAAAATGATTTAAACTAGTAGCGAGACCTGATGAAAAACATTTCCACATCCTAATGCAAGGTTGTTTCAATGCAAAAATAATAAAAATTTTATTCGATCCTGGTTCCTGTATTACATTAATCAATGAATCATTAGTTAGTAAAACAGAATTAATACATTTAAATAATGATAAAAATACGTATTCAACTTTGACTGGAAATGGTTTTGTGTCAGGTCTGGCTAAAATCCAATTGACCATAGGTGTAATCACCAAATCTATTATGGTTTATGTAACTAGATTAGATTTTGTCGATCTTTTGTTAGGTTTAGACAATATTTATAAATTTAATTTGACTTGTGACTCAGATTATACAATCAATCAATTGAATGATACTTCGGTCCCTTCGACCCTCCAATTGTTTTGAGTGATAATTTTTATATCGACATCAGGTCTAAATTGAAACCAAATGATGATTATAATGATTTATTCCAAATCTTGATTGAAAATGAGAATGTTTTTAGTGATAATAAGTTCAATGTTGGACTTATTACTGATAATGAATGTGTCATTGAATTGAACACCAAAATTCCAATTAATTGTAAACCGTATCGACCAGCATTTGAGCAGCAATTGAAAATTGAAAATGAAATTGAATCTTTATTAGCTTCAGGGTTAATCAGAAAATCCTATTCTCCGTATGCTTTTCCGGTAACGTTAGCATATAAGAAAGAAGACAATGCTAAGACACGTTTTTGTATTGACTACAGGAAATTGAATGAGAAAGTGATTCCCGATAAATACCCAATGCCTAGAATAGAGGACATAATTGACAGTCTTCACAATAATGAGTACTTCAGTGTATTTGATGTACGTTCAGGATTCTGGCACATCAAGGTTAGGGAAATCGACATTCCTAAAACTGCTTTCATTACTCAAAATGGTCATTTTGAATGGTTGGTAATGCCTTTTGGGTTCAAAAATGCTCCAGCCATTTTTCAAAGGGCGATCAGAGGTATTTTAGAAAAGCATTCGTTGACTAAATTTTGTCATAATTACATTGATGATGTGATTGTTTATTCTCCTGACCTGAAAACACATGTAGTTCACATAAAATTACTATTGGGTGCTTTCACTAGTGAAAATATCAAGCTCAATTTTGAGAAATGTAAAATAGCACAATTGAGTGTTAATTATCTGGGTCACAAATTATCATTGAATGAAGTCCGTCCTCTCCATAGTAATGTTGATTCAATTTTGAAATTAAGTCCACCTAAAAATTTGACAGAGTTGAGAAGATTCTTAGGGAAGGTTAATTATAACCGTAAATTCATCAGTAACATAACCGAAATTTTAGAACCCCTGTATCAATTGCTTAGAAAAGAAAATAAGTTCCGTTGGAATTCTGAATGTCAAAAATCATTTGATTTGATCAAATCATTGCTAACTTCAGAACCAGTTTTAAAAATGTTCAATCCTAAGAATGAAATTGTCCTTGAAACTGATGCAAGTAAAATAGGGATAGGAGCGGTTCTTAAGCAATGGGATGATTTTAAGCGATTGCATCCGATAGGTTATTTCTCAAAAAAGTTAACAAGTTATCAGCAAAATTATCCTGCTACCCATCTTGAATGTTTAGCTGTGGTTGAATCGATCAAGTTCTGGCATCATTATCTTTATGATAGCAGATTCACGGTCATTACCGATCATATCGCACTGAAATCAATCAAAAAAATTAATAAACCTAATAGTAGATTATTTACTTGGGCTTTCTTTTTAGCTCAGTATAATTTTGAAATTAAATACCGACCTGGAATAGAAAATGTCGAAGCTGACTATTTATCTCGAGAACCTATTTCTAATGAAGAGATTGAGTCGCCTCTCAAATTAGTTAATTTCATTGATATCAATTAAATTTCCTCCAATCAATGAAGCTCGAGCAATTGCTTATTCAAATTCAATCAAAAATCATGAAAAAAATAAATTAATCTACGAAAAGAATCATTCAACCCATCAGTTCAAGTCAAATGACTTAGTTTATATTCGTAATTTATCTGGTATAAACAAAGGTAAATTTGATCCCAACTATTATGGACCATTCAGGGTATTAGGAAGAGTTGCGACTAACATTTATGATATTGTTAAATCTGAGTCACCTTTAGTTGTCGAACAAATACATTCAAAACACTTACTACCCAAAAGATCGACATAACTAACCTGGAATCTGATTTTTTTGTAATACTCAGTTAAACTTATTCATCCATCTACTAACATCCTATTTATTCCTCATTTTATTTTTCAAATTATCATTGTTCACCATTGAAAACAAACTAAAATGACCCAAATCAAATGCCACCTTCGACCTTAAGCGAGGGGATGTAACAGTTAGAAGCTTAAGGTTGAAAAATGAGAAAGAGAAACGTCAAAATTTATTCTCCTCTTTCTTTCTACTTTCTTTTTCTCTTTCATTTTTCTCGTTTGTTTTCAATGAAATAACCTAAGAAGGGCTAAGAGTTAAGAAACCCTTTTGTTGTAAAAAAACTATCCTTTACTTTTTCCTGGTTTTTGTCATTTTCCTTTGTTGAAGAGGATTCGGAGTTAGTTGGTAATTTTGACTGGCTCAGTTAACATTGAAAAATTAATTGTGGTGTCCATTGGACAAAGATTGATAAAATTTAATTGTAATTGAAGTATTAGACTAACTAATAATTAGTCAAATCTCCATCTTTATCTTGATCATCTTTACTTTCATCATCTTTACCTTCATCAACTTTACTTTCATCATCTTTACCTTCATCAACTTTACTTCCATCATCTTTACCTTCATCAACTTTACCTACATCAACTCTCACTTTGTGGATTCCATTGGAGGTACAACGTATTTGTTAATTTTGAGTAATTGAATGTTTCACTATTGTCATAATTATCATCACCATCAGTCACCTTCAACCTCTCCAATTTGGATACCTCTGTTGATCTCTTTCTGATTGACTTTATTGGGTCTATTTCCTTTGCCCTTCTTTCCCTTTTGTCTTTGAATTTACCTTGTATTCAATTAAAATCTTAAACGATATACTTCTTTAACGATTGACCTTATAGTCAATATTAAGTTAAACATTTCCCTAACTCAAGCGACTTTCTGTATCGATCTTACGACTCAACCTTCATTTGACTAATAGTAAGCTAATCATTACATATGAATTTTAGCATCAATGTTCTATTCAAATTATTTCTGTCAAAATTTTTCGATTAAGGCAAGATTGTTTTGTTTGATCTGAGTAGCACAAAATGGCTTGCGCCAGCTCAGTTTTTCTTAAAAGTTTTCGAAATTTTTGTTAATCATTTTGCTTTAAACGATTGATCATTGATTTCAAGCGTTTTTTGTTTACATTATAATTACAATATTCAAATAGATTGAAAAATCTCTAGGATTGATTTGCTAACATTACAAAACGAACGCAGAAGTATCCACATAAAGTGGAAGTGTTCCCTTGATATTTATGTGAAGAAAAATCAAAACCTATTGTATTTTTTCAATAAAAGTCAAAATATTGCCTTCTGGCTCACGACCAAACGAATCAAAATAAATTGTTCTTCCGAGTCGTGCGAAATGCATCGACATCCAATGTGATCCTTCTTTGTAGCTTGGACCCAGATTTATTTCAAAGGATAAAGGTCTTTTAATTGTAATTGGAAGGCAGTCACTAGGGCAAACCACTTCAACAATTTTCGATTTCTATACTGTTTACCATTTAAATAATCAATAGTTACTTGACATTTTCGTCAATCGTAATTAAATTATCATTCTGAGCAAATACAATTGCTTTGATTGTTTTAGGTAGATCTTGACTAAAACGAACCTCTAATCTAGCTTTTCCACATTTTATTAATGATCAAACTCCAACTTCAGCTCCTCCAATATCAAATGCATGAAGTGATGCTTTATCTTTTTTTGTATTTCTCATAAGATATTTGCAAATGAGATTTTCCTTCATCTTGTCTGATTGCCCGATACAGTACCACAAATTCACGCATTGCGTTTCCATTTGCAAATTCAGGCGTATGTGGTATACTGGGATACATTACTACATAGATATTTAAACTGATATGGTTAACATTGGAATGTTTTAAGGAAGGGTGCCGAAGAAATCTGACTTTCGAGTTAAGAGTTAGGACTCTGTACGTTTGTAGGAGCATGCAAACTGCGTCCATTAGTGGCATGAAAAAATTTGTCGCTATTAGATCAACTTATTGCAAAGGTAGTTTTATCCGACCTTTCTGTACAACATTCAAAAAACATCAGAATACAACAACAGGACATTTTGCGTCCAAATCAGACTAAAAAGTATGCTAAGGGCCAGTGATAAGCAAAGTCTGAATACCATTATACTTTAGTGAAGCCTGTACTTAAGCCACCTTGTGAAGTTATTCATAGATCAATATTATTTGTCTGATTATGAGGGAATTGAATGTAGTGCTCAGTTGCAGAAGTTATTTGTTATCACAATCTCAGCTATCGATTGTATGACTTCATACGTTGATATTAACCAAAGGATCAAATTAAGTAAGACGAACCTAATAGTATGCCTTACTGGACTAAAAATTGAATCATTTATTTGTTTAAACCATTTGGTTAATTGGGACAGAGACATGGACTAACAAGAGACGAAATCTTAATGGCGTGTTCGTTTGTCCTCTGCTTTTCGTTTCTTGATTGATATCACGTTATAAATACCAAAGGATAATCAAAAATGTAATGTGAGACGAGATCAGCTAACTTTTGCTTTCTCTAGGTTTGTTTTTATCGACAACTTGTTAAGTAAGGCTGTTTTTATCAGACGATCATGATTTATGACGATTGAAACAGGAGCTGAAGACAAAAGAGGAGGCAAGATCCACATTATGATCACAATCCTTTGGCTTACCAATGATGCGTGTTTACTCAAGCTCTTCATTTCCGTTCTCTTTCCATTCTTTTATTTCTCTAAAGGTTTATTTATAGTTAAAGTCTTATTTTCTTTGAATATTTTCAACAAATTCATGATTGTGTTCATATTTTATTTTAAATTGTTTTTATTGTTTTTTCAAAAATATTGTCTAACACGTATTTCTATTCACCATGGCAGTGCGTCTTAGACCCCGATCTCGCTCCAATGTTATCGCCGCCCATCACTTGGGAGGATGGTTTAAGATGGACAAAGACCTATTTGTCTCTGTCGTAACATTTTTCGCCCCACTACTCACCTCTAAGCCTGAGGTGAAAAGGGTTCAATCCCCAACGCTGTTTCTTTCGTTTTTGTGGCCTTTGAGGGCATATTCCATGGAGATGATATCAATGTAAAAGCAGTTGACTTAGATACTTTCACTTTCCAACTTGCAAGCATTGGTGTGGAAGTTGCACTTATTAACAGTAAAACTCAAATTAACGCCAATATTCATCGTTATTGCTAAAGATCTATCCAACTTCTGGCTAGCAGTTATCCTTTGGGTAACCTTTGATTATAATATTGATTTTTGTTCTTTATCAATTTTTTTTCATTTCTGTTTGCAGTTTACACTTCTTTTGTGCCCAAAGATACTCCATGTCAGGAGTTTAAGTTATACTAGGTCAGCCGTGAAGCGGCGTAGTCTGAGCTCGCGTTTAGCTTCATCAATAAACACGAAAAGCGCATTTATAATTAAATAATTTTAAGATTCATAGGACTATGGACAAAAAACTTAGATTGTACCGTTTAGAGTTGGGACTTGATGAGTTTTAGTTGTATATAAACTGAGTATATAGATGCCATTGAAATTTTTCGGTTCGACAGTTTTCGAAAAAATGAAGTCAAAGTTTAAAATTCGTTCGCCTTTTCTCAATAAGTAAACCAGATTTTGTCTGGTTCTTTTGCTGATTAACCAGAAAATGCAATTATCTTATATGATAAATTCTGTTTCTCTGCAACAGATCACTTCGATTTACAGTTGAATTGACCGTTTTCTGTGACTGTAAGAGCGTTAGATCTGAAACTCATTTTTACCGGTATCCCATAACACTAATGCACTTACTTTTTATGCACCGAAAAAACTCACAAATCCATAGCTCTCAACTGTAAAATTGATTTTCTGTCAACAGTCCTTTACTCAATTTCATGCATCATGTAATCATTTTTTACAGCACTTCTGTTTCAAATAATTTATAATTAATATTATAAATAACGTAAAAAAACGTAAAAACTTCACCAATAGATTAGACAAACCTCCTGCGGAATTTATATCTAGAAGCTATCATGTCAGATTTAGAGATATTATAATCAAGCCTCTTCTCAAAGGGATTCAAAAGCATAAGTCCATAATGTGGCTTCACACGACTGAGTGCTACATATGAAAGACCTAGGCTTCTTTCTTGTTCTCCTATGTCGACTACAACTTTATCGAAAGTTAAGCCCTGCGACTTATGGGAAGTTATACACTGTGATGCATAGATTAAGGATGAGCATGAGCGACAACTAATGGGAATTGTGCAATGATTATGCAATTTTGTGGATGTTTTCAGGTATTTCAGTGATAGAGAACACGATAGTAATAGTTTGGTTAACAATCAAAGCTTACTTTTTGAATTTCGTAAAAACGTAAATTTTAGGAGATGACCAAAAAAGGTTACAGTTAACCTTAAAGATGAACTTTTTTAGATTTTTTCGGTATATCGATGATGGAGAACACGATAGGTATACTGATGGAAGATAAAAAGCAACGGTAAAGGAACGTCAGAAAAAGGGTGTTTTTTAAGAAAATATCTAGACCGGAAGTTGGTAAGTGACAATGTATTTGTTATGAGCAAGATTACATGTGCTGCTATCTAAATACAAAACGGGAATGTATTCAGCATAACGGTTTGGTTTTTGTACTCAAATTGGTTAAAATGTGTTTTTAAAGGTTAGACCGGAAACGGAAGTGTAAATTAAAAAATTCTGCCCTTTCAGAAATTTCTCACTTGCATAAGAACTATTATGGTCAATTTGAAAATGATTGGGCAATAGCTTTGAGAGTTACTGCAGTGAAAGTGATTTTTTGAGGAAGCGTAGGAGGTATCTTATAGTCTGAGCGAAGCGAAGACTAATTAAAAAGAAGATAGCGTGCAAAGTCTCGAATGTTATGATATAAAATTTTCACATGGAGATTTCATTGAGAAAATCTTTTGTGTTGGCCCAAATTATCTGACTTTTGACGTCAGCAGAGAACAAATGATGAATTTATCACCATTAAAATATAATTCATTTGCGCGTTTACGCGGAGACATAGATTATGTATTTCTACCAGCGCAAATATCTGAATACACTTTTAAAAAATTTCAATTTCTTTTTACTCCAAAATTATGTACATTTAGAAGAAAAAATTTATGAAAATTCAAGTCGCAGCGGAATTATTTAGGCATTTCAATTGAAATCGCAGAATTTATTGACAACGATGGCGAAAATCAATATAAAATTCTAGCGAGAAAAAGTGGAAAACCTCATTTATATATTTGCAAGTTTAATCCAGGTTTTACTATTAATCCCGATGAAGTCACGGATGAACCTATTATGGAATTCACTACACTATCAGAAAGTGCGGAACAGCCAGAACCTCCTAGGTAAAGTCGATATGCAATTTAAACATTTAAAAATGTAACTTAATAATTTTCATAAAACAATGCAGTTACATGTCCAGTCAATTTTTCATTTTCTCATAATTTCCCTCCCTTATAATCATAATAAAATTTAAGTCATTTGAACACCTTTCGTTTGTCGATTTTCTCAAATGTTTAAAGTTGGTTAGTTTTATGTTGTTTATGTGATATGAAACATTGATTACTATGATTTTGTGTTTTTTAACAAGTTGGTGCCTCTAATCGATTAAACTTCAAGCTCCATTGAGAACGCTATCAGTTAGAATCGCAGATTTTAAAAAATGTTCGTAAACATCAATTTGAAGTTCTGGCGAGAAAAGGGGGAAAATCCCATAAATATACATGCATTTCTTATGAAGGAAAGCAACTGAAGTTGCATAATGATTAAGAAAGCCTGCTTTCTCCGGTAGGCAAGGCTATCTGGGCGATTCTGTTAATTCAAATTAAAATGTGAAGAACGCATGAATCACTCATGTCAGAATGATGTAACTTGACCAGTGAGATATTGCGACCTTGAAAATAATTTTGACCTCTAACATCGTTAGGAGCGATTTCCGAAAAATGACCTTGACCTTGCAATATAACAAATGAATATCCGCGAAATTTGCATGGAACAATTCTTGAGTCTTCAGCTCAATCACAGGCCAAGTGACATCGGTAAAGATAGCTGAATAGCCCTGTAACCTGTGTGGATAAAATATGGGACTTTATGGTTTTTTCCTTAAATCTCGTAAGATAATGATTGAATTTTTCTGAAAATTCAACATGTTATGAATGAATAGTTAAGCTTTGATATCTTAGAAATTCATAATAAAAAAACAAAGGCCACTTGATAAAAAAAAGATTTGAAGATTTCTTTTTCATGCATGTTAAACTCTCATAGACAAAAACAAATTTTTAAGACCAGTTAAACTTTTTTTAAGATTTTATTAAAATTGGATATCTTTCGAGCGGCTTGCCCGAATTTTTAGATTTTACTTCAAGTGAAAGGTCTTGAAGAGTTGAATCGATTGATGTATTTTTTCAGTTACATCAAATTTTTTTCATGGGGTTATTTAGAAACCAAATCTTTTAAAAAAAATTTAGTCCTCCGAGTATGAGCGATGATTATCAAGTGGCCTTTGTTTTTTTATTCTGAATTTCTCAGATATCACAGCTATACTATTCATTCATAACATGTTGAATTTTCAGAAAAATTCAATCATTATCTTACGAGATTTAAGGAAAAAACCATAAAGTCCCATAATTTATCCACACAGGTTAAGTTTGTTGCACATAAAAAAATAATCATTTCCTATAAAGCGGGTCTGAGTATCAATAAAAAATATTTTTACTAAACATAAAATTTAGTTCAAAAAATATGTCTTAACCATGCAAACAAATCAGGCCGTGATGTGATTGATTCTGTACAGTTATAGATGAAACAGTTGAGATACATGATAAATTGATAAATAATTCGAATATGTCGTCAATCAAACTCATTTTTTATATTTTTTATTAAAAACTATCAAGTTTTTGGGTCCTATTTGACCATTTTTGATCATTGCATAGCTCTGAATTTATGGTGTTGCAATTCGAGAATTTCTGTATGTAATAAACAAGTAATAACAGATCAGACTTATACAAGTAGACAAGCTTAACTGTATTTTTAGGAAACTGAAAGATCATCAAATTATTATTATCAACATTATGGTATGATAATAGTTTTGATGATTCAGGATACGACGAAGATAATTCTCATGTGGATTGAGGCAAAAACCCAGCAAAAATGTAAAATTGCTGTAACCAGCGAAGCAAACTTACAACGTTTTGAGCAAAGAGTTAAAAAAGCATGATGATGAAGCTGGTGATGCTGGAGATGACAATAGGAATGAAACAATATTTAGATACAAGTTATGCAAATAATGAGCATAATGATAATGATAATAATGGGAAAGTTGTTGAGTGAGTAGAATCCATTATTTTGGTGGTTCAACTGAAAAGGCAAATGATGGTGATGTTTGAAGAAAAACGAGCAAAGTAAACTTTTCTCTTTGATAATTCTGTTTTTTATCATTTCTCATATTCATCTGTTTCTTTTTCGCTGTTTACATTTGCAAATATGATGCTACCAGAAAAGAAAAAATGAATTTCATTTAGAATTCTTGATTCCATTTTTTACAGGTTTACTCAATCTTTTTTCATATTAATGGTAATCTTGTTTTATCGTTACATTTAATTGCGCTACTCATCTTGACCTTGCTTTGATTCACTTGCAAGTTTATTTATAGTAGTTCTTTTATTATCTTGATTTTAGTGAAACTCGTGTATATAATACAACTTTTTTCAAAAGATATGCAAAAGGTAAAGTAACGGATTGAAACTAATCAAATCTATAATTTATTAATAATTTAATAAGCATAATTTTCTCACAATGAAAAACAAGCGAATGATTTTTAAATCTTCAAGTTGAACTATTTGACAAGAAATGCCAAACAGCTTGTTGGTAATGTGAAAAAATTTAACGATAAATTGGAATGCTGTATAACTCACCGTTTAGTCAGTCAAGTTGAGTTAGAAAGTCAGAGTAAAACTTGTGTCTAAATGACTTGAACTTTAATCTCAATCTCTTCTTTCTTCAGACGGACAACATTCTGTACAATGTTTCATTGACTGTGACTTGTAAAAAATGAGAGAAGCCGACTGTTATAAAATGAAGGTAATAATGATGAGGTTCATGTTAAAAGTATTTCGAGAGGAAGAATTGTGCTGAATGAAGAGGCAAGACAAGTTGCTCAAAACTGATTGATAATTAGGATGAAAGAGGCGAAATGAGAGAGACTGAAATAAGGTGAATCAGTGAGTTTACATGAGAAATGGATTACCTGGCACCAAGCCACTGCTTGAACTGGTAGACGAAAGGAATGCTCTGCTTTCATCCAGATCGTTCACTGTCTTTCCCTTCAATCAAAAGTTAATTTAAATAGTCAAGTGTCATCAGGATGAACAGGGAGACAAAGAGGGAAATGATCAGGAAAACAAAAGAGAAAAGGGTGAAAGAAGAATGATGATGATAATAAATATTGTGTCTTGAAGAGAGAGACAAGAGAGAAGAAGAAAAAGATTGGCAAACTAAAGTGTTGCTTCAATGAAAGGTTTGCTGATCAGCTTTAGATTAATTTGGATTTGAATCTTTCTTTGATACTTTGCTATTTCAATCAATTGATGAATCACAGAAGAAGCTTTAAACTTGAAATGGATTATTCAATGCTGACCAATCTGATTAACTCGACTCAACTCAACCTCATTTGTTCATTGTCTGGCCCTTTGTTTTTAAGTCTCTTTACTTCGTAAAACCAGTCGACTTTGTGATTATTCAAGTGAACAATTTGCTGATTTTGGAGCATTAAATAATTGTTACAGTTAAACTAGACTTTCCATTCTTCTCTTGCTTTATCAATTTTCTGTCTCTCAACAATCCAAAATAATTCTTAGGTGACTTTGACTTTGACAAGTTTGGAAATCATTTTTATTTGTCTCAATATTGATTGTGTTGACATTAATAACTTTGCTTAAAATTCGCAGCTCTTCATAAAACTCATCTTTTCGCTGTTGCTTTTCTGGTTCATTCTCATTTTCACCTTCTTCTGACGTTTTTGTTTTCACCATTTTTTATCTCAAACTTATTGGACAGTTTGCTTGCATGATTTCAGTCATAGCAAGTTCGTAATCATTTCTCAATCACATAAGACTTGCAACCATATCACTTTCCAACTCACTGATCTTGTAATAACAAGTCAATATGATTGGAATAAAGAAAACATGCGAAACTCTGAATTTTCCATCTAAAGAATCATAATGATCAATATCAGGTTTCTGACCTCAGACCAACATGCAAATATTAGCATTGAATATCTCAATATTTGATGAAGCGAGGAAAAAAAGTCGTAAAAGAACTTCTTCACACCAAACCATCGAAAATCTCTTTTCTCTGTTTCTATCGTAAAGAACCAAATAACTGATAAGCAAAAACTTCCACGAGTCTTTAAAAATTGAAAAAATCGAGAAAATAATTGTTTAATTCGTGAAAGTTAACCAATTGAGTGAAACTTTTTGCCAACAAAGCACATTTATTCACCTCATTCCGTAGGCATTATGATAATGAAAATAATTGATAATTATCTCGATAACGAGCGATTAAACTCGTGGAGAATAAAACTGTTCATGGAGGCACAAAATGAGAAACTTTTTTTCTACTTTTGTAAGAAAATCTTTTCGATTCAATTAAAGTTTTATTCCTTTAATCAAACAGAGAAAAAATCTTTTCAAATGAACTTCAATTAGCAGACAAAAGTAAACCTCTGCATGAAAAAAGTTTAACAGATAAGGGTTTGTCTAATCACCTCAACAATTGCAATTTTTTCATTTGTATCAAAGAATGAAATGAAAAGAAGAAAAAAAGTTCATTTTCCTTTTCAAGTTTTCTTCTTCTTCCAAGCCAATTGAAACACAATGGAAAGCGATGAAAATTGAGGTTCAAGATTGAATAATATGAACAATAATTATATTCAAGTTGCTCAATTTAACACTTTGGTTCCACCTTTATTCAAATAATTGTCGATAATAATATCACATTTAAATGTATCAACTGGAAAACAATTGTAATAAGAATATGAATAAGAGCGGAATAAAGGGTTGTCATTAAAATGATAGAAAATACGTTAACTTTTGTTCATCTTTTGTCATGAAAAGAACTTTCATTTTCATTTCACTTTCTAAATTTGTTCATTTATCTGAACAATTTTACAGATTCATTTTTCACGGGATAGAGAGAAAAGTAATTTCTTTTTATTTTTCCATGGTTCCATTGAACAGAAATAGATTATAAACATTTTCACAGAATTTCGAGTTTCAATTGAGCGTTTCAGCTAAAGACAGTGATCATTGCATTGACATTGCTAGACAGTTATCTTTGAATCTTGTATTTGCACATTTCATGATAAATTGAAACATTTTGAAAGTTTACAGAAAAGAAATGTTTTCTTTGAATAATTCTGAGCAAATGAAATAATGAGGAATCCAAGTGGGTGGTTGATGGTGTAAGGGTTGGATTGAGCTGATGCGGCTACAATGTTTAACTTTTGCTCAAAGGGTCTAATTGCTGTTATGACAAGTTGATTAATTTCAAGTGAAAAGACTGACAATTTAAATGTGAAATTCAAGTTGCAATGGAAGGGATGAAGGTTGGTTCAGTCTAAACTTTTGTTGACATTAATCATGAAACTCTTTGACTTTGTGTTTTGAGAAAAGTATAATTTTCCAGCTTCAGGGTCATTCAAGGTAATTTGATGAATTGCATTATTCCATGTTGATGGTTTGAGAAAGTTATCAATTCAATGGCAACTCTTTTGGAAATAACTTTACCTGTGAAAATGAAATGTTAGTTACAAGGAATAAGGATAAGCAAATATTGATAGATCACTTGGATACTCAACAAGTTGACGATAATCAATCATTCAGGTGTTGCAATGGTGATATTACAAATTGAAAGTGAGGAATTCATTTATTGATATAGTTTTTGCTCTAAAGAATGCATTATTGATGAAGAGAAAGGAACGAAAAGTTTCGCAAACAAAATTGATGTTTCATGAGTAATTATGACTTTCAAGTAGCTCTGCAACAGTGGACTCATACTAGCAATTTAAAATATTGCTGGAGATCCATCAAGATGGTCAGATTCCGGAAAGATGTTACAAAAAGTAAATGTTCAAAGGGACTTAAGAAAATGACTTTTACTCAATTCGAAGATCGACTTTACGAATAAGTTGTATCGATGTGACAATGGAAGGATAGAATGATAGAGAATAGGGATTTCTGATAATCGGAAATTCTAAGTTTTAAGATTTTCGATTTCGATTGACAACTTTCTCCACTTTTTCTCTACAATTCACATTGTTTTTGCATCTTTGGATGTTATCTCATTTCGAGAAATCATTTGAAAGGAAAGTCAGAAATGACAGATGATGCATTGACCATTTTGTGATTAATCAATCAAGAAAAAGCAAGTAAACCGATGATTCGAGATACTCTATTTTATCATGAAAAGTGTTGGAAAGTTAACTGAAAATTCTATCGTTAAGGAATAATCTCAAGGCTCAGGACTTGACGAGTGCTTCCTTGTGCAGAACTCTTAATGTTTGATAATTCAAGAGATTAACTATTACAAGCCATTTACGAGCTTGGTGAATATTTCATCAAAAATGATCTTGAAACCGCTACAAAGTCAAAGGTAATGAAATTTTGGAATGATCATGAAACCACAAAATAGACGGTTTAATGGTTGTTGTTCATATAAGTTGAGAAGATTGAGCAACGATAATTCAATAGATTTAGTATAATCTGATTTTATCAAAAGTCAATCTTGATGACATCTTGTTTGAGTGAAAAAAGCTGTCAACCTTCAATTAAAGTCATGGCAAGTTAAAACAATGAATTGATTGTTCCATGTTGACGAAAATAAATTGACTAATAAAAGGCAAATTTTCCCTGCAATATAATTCTCATTGTTGCGATCAACATATGAAAAGAAAGTTAAACATAAAAATTGAGTTGCAATATTTAGGGTGCATCTTTGATCCCAATACTAATATAACAATGTTTAATAATAATGAGCTTGAAAGAGGTTGGGGAAAAAGAGAGAAAAAATGAGATTTTTTTGCTTTTTTATCATTATAACTTATTTCGATATCAACATCTTTGCAATTTGCTTCTTTATATCGTCATTATTGCTAATATCAGGAGTATTATTATAGATGATGGAGAGGAATGAAATGAAAAGAAAAAAAGTAAAATCTAAAATCTAATAATAAGCAAGTTGAAGGGTTATACAGCGGTTCATCAACCAAAATGTAAATTGAAATTATTAAATAAACCCAGGGAATTGGTAAGAATAGGAATGATAATGGATGACTGAGCATAAAGTAATAAACAGATAAGATGCAAATAAAGAAATATAAAGAATCACAGAAAT
Source organism: Tetranychus urticae (assembly GCF_039701765.1). Classification (NCBI taxonomy): domain Eukaryota; kingdom Metazoa; phylum Arthropoda; class Arachnida; order Trombidiformes; family Tetranychidae; genus Tetranychus; species Tetranychus urticae. The sequence continues at coordinate 11,471,679 of NC_142958.1, read as the reverse complement.
GAAGATAAAAAATCCTTCTTTTTTTGCAAAAAAATAGGTTTGTACTTTTGTTGAACCATCAACAATAACTCAGGGCTTGACGCTGGCAAATTTTGATGAAACAGGGAAAGAAGCAATTCGGTACGAAAAGGAGCAAATTTTTTGGGTTACTTGTTAGGAGAACTTTCATGATGAAAATATTAGTCATGATGATCTAGTTCATAATGTATACAAATTTTTAGTCGTTAATAAGTTCTTATCAAGTTTTTTTAGACCCAGTTGAAACAATATTGAATACTTAAATCATGTTAGTCGAATTTAGTTTTTTTGTCAAATTTCCTTTTTGTCTGGAACCAGTTACTTAAAACCATTTGAAACAAGAGATGGAAACGCATTCAAAATTACATTTGCTGGCTGGCTAATTCCCCTGATTGTATGCGCGAATGGGCTGTGCGATTAAACTGAAAGTTAATTCAACGGGGTAAAGTAACTTCGAATTCAAGCAGAAAAATAGACATAGTGACATAGTGCTTGTAAAAAGTACGCTGTCATATAAGCAAATTTAAAGACTCATTTACATTCAAGAAAATCAAGTAGGAAATAGTTTCTGGTGTCTATGAAATATTAAAACACAGTTAAATACGATCAAACTGGCCGAGGGTATCTACAAGCTTATATTCTGTTTTCTCTAATATCCATTACTTTGAGTTGACTTTCATATTTCATGAGTAACTGTAATTTTGAATTATAGTAGCTTTCAATGAAACCAAAACTGAAGCATAAATTAATTTTCTATGGTGTAAAATTTGACTGATTGTTTTGAATTAATTATGATATCAATGATTGAAAAAAAAGAAATTAAAATTTCCACCAAACTCTATTGCACTCATTGATCACTGAATATTAGCTCGACCACTTTGATGTCCATTAAATTGTCCACCTTATCCTTGTTTACCAAGTTAAATTACCATTTCATGCTAATTATAAACACTTTTCCCTTGTCACCTTGACTCTCCTTTTGTCATTCCCTTCCAGAGACGCAACACTCATCATGTCTTTCCCATCCATGAATCACTGAGCAATTGCTGTTTTCATCGAATAAAGCAAATTAAAAAAGAAGAAAAGTTCAATTCAATTTTTCTTTACCTTGTCAATTGTAATCATCACAAGGTTAACACCATGTCAGTTGAAATACAAAATAAATAATAACAGCAATAAAAAGCAAAAAGTTAAGAAAAAGAAGTGAAAAATTTTATGCTCGATAAAATTGATAATAATTATGATCATTTTTATTTATGCATTTGCTTGATTCATTCATCATTGTAATCATGATAATAACGATATTGACTGAATCTTGGAAAAACACAAAACAACAAAGAAAAGAGGAAGAAAATTTACTGCGAAAAAATCAGTTAACTCTATGATTATTGGTCATGGAAAATGATTCATTAATTTTACCTTTTCTCTTGATTCTCTGTTATTTAAATGGATAACTTTAAACAGTGTCCAATATGTTTGATGATCATGAATCAAGAGATGATAATAATGATGATGCTGGTGATGGTGGTTATGATGACAGAATGAAAACTCAGTCAGGGTTACATTCAGCATCAATGTATAAACCATGCTCAGAGAAAGACGGTAATAAGAAGAGGAGAAGAGAAGGAAAGCAAAAATTTTCTTCTCTCTTCAATCTTGTTCAATTCGCGTCTCCAGCCATTATCATCCTTATCCCAACCCCTGAAAAAACTCCCCATGTAAACTCCTCCTTTCATTGAGTTTTCCTTTTCAAGGAACCGTTCAAGATGAGAAAGAAAGTTGAAGACGAAAAGAGTAGAGAGAAAAGTGTTTTGTTGCCAATATTTTTTTCTCTTCATCTTCATTCTCATCTTTTTGAAACATAAGAGAGTAACTTTAGTCGAGTTCAGTCCAATGAAGAGTGTGATTCTCCTTTGCGTGTGTTTATCAATTCCTTTTCCATGTTAACCTTGTTAATATGTTTATACAGCAATTACCTTTAGCCAGAAGCAGCTCATCATCAACATCATCAAAATCATTGTAATCATCATTAAATTACCATTGTTACAAGTAACATCATTTCAATCTGATTTGGTTTCCAATAAAAAAAGCGAAAGAAAATAGAAGAGAAAAAAGTAAAGAAAATTGGCGAAACCAAGTAAACAATTGAAATTATTCATTTTACTCAACTTGAAATTCAATTTTAACCCTTTTCTCCAAACGTGAATTGAATAATTTGAAAATGTTGACAAAAAAAGTGACAAAATTACATTCACTTTGCAAGTGAAAATACGAAGGAAAAAAAGTTTCTCTTTTCACGATTTCGATTGATGATTTGATTCCCGATTTTCATCTATAAATGTGATATTTCAACTCAACTAATCAACACCAAAAGACTGTGTGCTATTGTGCCTAAAGCATCAATTCAATCAGTTGTTATCAATAGTTGGGAAGGAAGAGAAGAAGAAGAAGAAGAAAAAAAAGGAAAAAAGTTGAACAAAAATTGTATTAACTTGTTCAAAAGGGAAGCAACAAAAAATTGTTATTGTAAACTTTATCATGAGTAAAGTGTTTCATTGTGTGTTTACACTTTTCACGATGAATAAGTGAATTTGTTTTGAATTGGTTTCCATTTGATATTATCATTTCAATCCATTTAAACTTGAATGTGAATCTTGATCTTTCGGCTTCAACATTCTTCTTTATTCTGGGGTTACATTATCGTCAACTTGAACCAAAGTGAACACAAGTGTAAAGACGGAGAAGAAGGGAAAAAAATGTTGAAAAAAACGAATCACTGTTGACATCTTTTACTTTCAACCCTTCACCATGACAACATGATGATTATTTTTGCTTCATCGTCATCACCATCTTTAACATTGTCACCAACATTATGATCATCATTTGTTGGATGTAATGATATTCCATGTGAACAAAATTGTGTTACCTTTTCCAACCATGAATTAGTCTGTGCAAAAAGCATAATAACGAAGAAGAAGAAGAGGAAAAAGAAAAGTAGATAATTTCATTTTTCATCTTCTGGTGAGATTACCTTGATGCTTACCAGTTGTGGTTTACTCTTGTTTGTGATTAAGGTTAATGTTTAAATCAATTATTAATGTGTGATTAAGTTAACCAAATTGATGACAATCAATTGTTGTCGCTCATCTTGATGCTTTATTTGCATCATTATTTAATGTAAAGCAGGCAAAAGTGAAACTGCACCAAATTATGAATTCATTAGTCAATTCATACACTGACCTTTTACCACAACCAACAACATTATCATCATTTGCATCAACTGATGCTTATCATCCAGTCACTCATTTTACCTCTTTTCTTGCCTCCCAGTTGGTCTCTTCATTATCGGCCAACCTTTCAACCCAGGGTTACCTTGATGAACCCTTGAACCTAACTTATTTAACCAGTGAAAGTGACTTGACTTCACCTTCAGGTTCACCCGAGTTGCCCTCAACCAGTAGCATCACATTAGCCAACCCCAGTTACATTGAGTTTCGTGATCGATCACGCTTCTGGATTCAACGTATTCTTGTTCCGCTAGTTATGATTATTGGTGTTATCGGCAATTCAATGACCATTGTCATCATGACTCGACGTCGGATGAGAAGCTCAACCAATTTTTATCTTGCTGCCTTAGCATCAATCGACATGATGTACCTTATATTCATTTTTATCCTTTCCCTGAAACACTATCCGGACGCTGACCATTCAACCTTTTACTATTACTGGGTCTTTTATCCGTTCAGTTTAATGATTGTCGATGGTTGTTCCAACATATCAGTCTGGCTTACAGTTACTTTTACCTTTGAAAGGTTCATTGTGGTTACACATCCAATTCGAGGTAAGGTCATTTGTACAGAGGCAAGAGCCAAAAAGGTGATCCTTGCCGTTTTCATCATTTGCTTTACTTATGTTTTACCGACACCATTCGAGTGGATTATCGTTGAAAAGTTGAGTCCCTTGGATAATTCGACTCGAATTGATGTTCGCTATTCCGATTTTGGTCGCAATAAAACGTACAGAACAATCTATTATTGGACAACCTCCGTGCTGTTCACCTTTCTTCCATTAACACTGTTGGCCTTTTTCAATGCTTTCCTCATTCGATCAGTTCAACTCTCCCGTCGAGCTCGTTCTGAAATGACCCAGTCAAAGATAACAACTGCCTACTCAACAGTCTCCAAAAGCGATCCCGATCCAAGTCCACGGTTGGGTCGCAATGGTGTAGTCGCTAGTGGAACTAGCAGTGGGTCAAACAAGGTTGACCATTCGACTGCTCAAGAGACTAAGATAACCATCATGTTGATATCGGTTGTGGTGCTTTTCCTGTGTTGCCAGTCACCAACAGCAATCATGTTAATCTATTCGTCGCTCCGTGATGACGGTCGCAACACCAATGAATACTATTTGCACATAGCGTGGAACAATATTTTCAATTTCCTGGTGGCTGTTAATGCGGCCGGCAACTTTGTCCTCTATTCACTGCTCAGTCAAAAATATCGTCGAACCTTTGTACAGCTTTTTTGTCCCTGCATCAAGGGTCGCCTTTCCCGTCTCCAATCATACCAGCAAACCCTTTACCCTTCCAATGCAACCACCATTGGTTATTCAACTTCATCCGATAAACGGTTCAATGAACTTTTATCCGTCTCAAGTGATTCCAAGTCTCGCGGCGGGTCAACCTCACCCCGAGTCTCAAGAGTCGGTCTGCCTGGGAATGGGTTTGACTTTGGCGGTCGACCAAACAGTAATTACAATCTTAATCAAACCCCAACAACACCGACAACCAACATGAACTTATTCAACAGTAAAAGTTGCAACAACAACAACAACAACCAGACGGACCACAATTCAGGTGGAAACAGTGACCAACAAAATGACTCGACAAATGTAGTTGAAATTAATTGCAGTACAAATGAAGACAAAGGATTGCCCGATTGAGGAACGCAAAAGTGCGCTCAAAGAAGCGACCAAAAAAACGTTAATTTAACCATCAATTGTACAAGAAGTCTAGTTTGTTGTAACAATCCAAGCAATTTATTGTAACAATTGAGACTAAAGTGTCTTAACCGATTCGGTATTTAATATTTTTATTTCAACTTTTCAATGAAAGCAAATGACTCGAGTTTCAACTTTTGCATTTCCAGGACAAAAAGCAAAAGAACAGTTGATATTGAGAGGAAAAGGTCAACTCAATGTGGGCACAACTAATGAACAGACAACACTGTAATTATACGTTAATATGTTTAATAATTTTGTTCAATTGTGGTCAACCTTGCTTGATGGACAACAACAAAAATCCAAACTTAATCATTTGAATCTCATTTTGCCTTGAAAAGCAATTCAACTGTAATAACATTTACAAAAGTCAATAATGATGATTATAAAAGTTATAAATAATGATATCAATATTAACCACAAATAAAGAAAATCTTTTTTTTTGTTAACGAAAAAAGAAATTCAATTTTTGCTTTTAAAAAGAGTAATTTTTTGAGGAAAAAATGATTAAAATTGAAGCGACACTTTTATAAATCTTTTCATTTTCCATCAAATTATTTTCACTGATTTACGGTGAAACATGAGAAAATATGACTCGAAAAAATGCAATATTCTGTTGGAATTTTTGCTTCTTTTTCTACTCAACTTGAAAGGTACAAAGTGAGGGTCAACTGTTGACCTTTGGACAATATTTATGATTACTTTATGATTGGATTGTTCTCACCGAATCAAGATAATCTGATCAAAGTGTTTGTTTCTCTCGTAAATAACATTATCATGAAATGAAAAGTCAAATTATTGGCCAATTTTTTTTCTCCTCTTTTCAGTTTTCTTTTCATGAAACATTGAGATATTTTTCACTCTTTCAAATTCAATTGTTTTCTCTTTGTTTTCCCTTTTTATTCATCATCATAAATCAGAATTATCAGGATAACTGGAAAAGAGAAAAACGAAAGATGAAAATTGATTCTTTTCATTTTCTTCTTCTTTTCTTCTTCTCCTTTCTTTTCTCGCCATTCATTTCCCATTCTTGGGTCAATATTATTTGTTAAAAAGATTATCATTATTGGCATTAATAATAATCTTGAGCTAATAATAGGGCAACATTTGAGTTAATAAAACATTTAGAAATGAAATTAATAACAATAACTGTTATATAATGATGATAACGATAAATGGTAATAAATATTGAGTGAAGAATGGTGAACAAATGAAATTGTTTTCCTATTATAATGTTGTTATTAAGGGAAAAGTGAATAAACTTGAGAAGATGAGTTTTTTGAAACTTCAATTGAACTTTCATTTCAAAATAATATGATTCAATTGACGGAATAAGCAACAAGTTAAACAACTATGAAAGATGAGGTTCTCTTGACCGATCGGCAAAAAAGAAAATGATTTCCATTAAATTATTATTGCTATCATTATATTGGAGACGCAACTTTGATGATGGAATTTGCAAGATTTATTTTGACAACAGAATCCAATTTAGTCAATGAATTTATTAAAATAGTTTGGTTCAACAAATGGCGAGATAACTCAAGGATGGAAATTTGTCATTTCAAGATTCTTCTGAAAATGAAAACTTTTTTACTTTTTGTTGGATTCGTTGGAAATTTTAATAAACAAGTTTTTTATTGACATTTTTTGTAAATACATTCATTAATCTCATTTCAAGGAATTATATGAAAGCGTTTTTGTCAAGAATTTTCATAAATCATTTCGATTCAAATGAAAGAAACATAAGACGTCATTCACTAATTTCAATTAATCAAGAATAAAGAACTAATTGTTGAATCGTTTTGTGATATTACATCATGAATCATGTACAGAATTAAATTTTTACAACCAAACATTGAACATTTCATGTAATCTCGGTCGAAAAATCATTTCCTTTCAAGTTTAGTCCAAAATTTTTATCAACTTTTTTTTCTTTCAAGAACAATCTCAAGTATAATCTCCAGTTTATTTGAACTGAAAAAAGAAACGTTGACATTCGAGTTTAGATTTAGTACTTTTTTAATTGATTAAGACTTGAGCTGAAGTTTATGTGATTAGTGAATTGCAGAATTGGCAACTTCAAAGTTTCAAATTTAAGGAATTCGGTCTCAATTCTTTATTTTGCACAGAAATTTGTAATTTCAAAAAGCTACGATTTTGCTACATTTAATTTTGCATCGATTTCGAGCCATCTAAGAACTTGATCTGTTTAGTTCATTAAGTGTTAGTTTGCATTAAGTTATCGTTAGAATTGAGTGAATTTTGCTTCTGGAAAAGCATTGATCAATGAAACATTTACTTTGCAAAAAAGTCTAGAGTCGAGAAAAAAGTTTGACTAAAAATGTTATTCTTGTTTACTGTTAACTTTACCATCAACTGTTCAACCTAAAGCACTCTTCATCCTCCTTTGAGCCTTACTGTTGACTCCTGGTGAACGGAAGAACCTCGAACGACAGAGTAAACAAGAAAGCAAAAGACAAACTATTTTGAGACTTCCTGAATAGAGAATCCATCCTGAGCAGGGAGGAAAGTAGACAGGCACCAGAAGAGAAAAAAAGATGAACATGGAAAAGATACTTTATCAGAGAATTGAGTAATGAAATTTCAAAAGTAAATGTTGACAAACCATAATGGCCAATACGGTCAATAATTGAGTTGTAAAACTTTTTCCTTCTTCAAATGTAAACAGTAATGATGATTAAAAGAATATCAAAATTTCCATTCCAATGAATTTCGAGGTAAACTTTGCTCCAATTTCTGAGCTCATTTAAACTTCAATTTTCGATTCAATTGTTTCTCCATTTTTAACCCGTTTACAACCCAAAAGTAAACTAATTTTTCTGAAACTCTTTCTTCTTCAGCAAAAAAAAGTTATTCAATAATCAATCATTGAATATAATCCTTGGAAAGATTAATGAATCTGAATTTTCTCTTTGTTTCATTCGATATCATTTACCAATGAAAATGATGATACTGATGATGATGTTATCATTAGACCTGAACAACTTATACCTTGTGAATTGATGCAAGAAATGAATGAACATAATGATCAATAACGGTTGTGTTTTATTGACCATTATTGTAATTATCAGCCTGAAGTTTGGTGCAATCGAAAAATTATGAGAACAAGAGACGAAAAGAACAAAATTTCACATTTTTCGTTGCTCGACATCATTAATATCATTATCTTGATTTGGTTCAAATTACACCATTTTTTATTCTCATTTCCTTACCACTTTCATCCCATGGTTTTTAAGGTGAAAATTAACAGAATCAAGAGAAAAGAAGAAAAGTTTTTTTGAATGAAACCCAAAAAGTCGAAGGTAAAAGTTTCATCTCGCAATCAGTTGAATAAGGTTTAATTTCGTCCTTCTTCTTCTTCTCTCGATGATGATATTCATCTTATTTCATCGTATTTCATCTTCTCCCATGTAAACCTTTTACCGTCAAAAATTTTAATCTTCCCTTCAGTTATGCTTGTTCCTTCAGCTACTGATGAATGTCACTTGAGCGACTTTCAGCTTATTTTGCATTTTTACTTTTTTTCACTTTTCTCTTCTTCTTTTTTTTTGCTTTCAAGGTTTACTTTTTGCATTTTGGTTTGTTGCCCATATTTTTGCAGCTCACTCACCATCTTCATGATCATCATTTTTCTTCGCCTTCAAGTCTCGTATGATTTGCATGATTAAAGGCGCAAACTTGAAAGGATAAGGATGGAAGAAGAAGAGAGTGAAATGAGAAAAAAAACTGATCAACAGCAGAGGTGAACAAAAAAGGTTTACCAAGGATGAAGATGAAGGTGAACGAAAATATTGAACAATCGAGGAAAAGGAATTGATGAGGAAAGTTGATGAAGAGTAAACGATTACGGTTAACATTGAATTGATTTAGTTTGTCCATTATTCAATCAATTACCTAATCAAGTTTCGATTAACTTTTCGAGTTTTTTTCTTCTTCTTCTTCCTTTTCTTTATCCTGTCGCCTGTCCTTCTTGTGCTTCCAAGAGATTTTCATCTTTTCCAAAGTGACTCAGATTTTTGACATTTTTATCTTGCACATTATAACTTTAATCTCATCAATTGAACCTGACAAAGGATGGAACAGTTGATCAGTTTCGACCAAGACAACGATTTTCCAATTTCAGGAGAAGAGAAGAAAAAACAATATTTTCATGATAAATATTATTTTCAAGAGTAAACTTTGAAAGAAATTGATTGATAAATGTCTTTACAGACTCTTGCCTGGTTAGTCTTTGAAGAAGGGTAAAAAAAGGTTAATTTTGCTATCGATAAATAAAGGTTAACAGTAAATTGATTTGATAAAAATAAACTGACCAAGGCTTCGTCGCCATTGATTATCAATTTGTCAAGCACAATTGCTGGACAAAAGACAGACAAACTTTGAAAAACTCGAGTTCAATGAGCAAGAAGAGTTTCATTTTAAATAAAAACTGGCTGCCAAAGAGTTTAAAATAGAAACTTGATAATAGTAATCGAACAAAATTAATCGGAGAATTTCCTTTTCGTCACAGTTTTGCTAAGAAAATGACTTCAATTTGTAGTGAAACGAACGAAACTCGAAAAGATTGGGATAGAAAATAAAATAAAATCAGAAATTTCGCTTTTATCATTCATCTCTAGTGAGATGTAATTTCATGGTTTTTGAATCTCACGTTTGGTTATCTATTTGACTTCCATGGACACAAGCTTCTGAAAATTCAATTCATCTGTGGTTGAACAAGATTCAATCAGCGAAAAGATTTTACTTCTGATTTCATAGATTGAACGTTCATGAACAATTCCAATTTGTTTCAGATGATTTTCCACTTCTCCAGACAAGAAATTTCGACCTCTATCTGTTTGAATTATCGACGGAAATCCAAACAAGCTAAAGTATTCATCGAGAAACTTTACCACGTTTTCAGAGTTTTGATTTGCAAACAATTTTGCGTAAACAAATCTTGTTAGAGTGTCAATCAGGACTAGAATGACTTTTTTAGCACCTTGTTTGTATGTGATTGGACCTTGAGCGTCCATCTCCAACCTATCCAATACTGAATGAGGAATAGGCTTTAAGCCTGGTTCAGCATAAGTGCAATTATTAGATTTACTTAAATAACAGATAACACAATTAGCACATAATTCCTTAACTTTTTCGTATAAGAAATTCATCCAAAATCTTCTCGATAGTTGCAAATAAGTTTTCTCAACACCGAAGTGTCCACCAAGAGGAGAACTATGTTCATCTTCAAATAACCTTTTCAAAACTTTTTCGTTGATCACAACACGATTAACATCATGTCCAACTGTTGGTTTTCGGAAAAGTAAATTGTTAATAAACACAAATTGTTCATGCAACGTTGATTCAGGATTAGTTGTTAACTCTTCAATGATTTTGTTGATCTTTTCATCACTCTTTTGTTCATTCACTAGATCAACTTTCCAATTGTCATTAGTTTGATAATGATAGACGTTGTTAAAACTTCTTTGTATAGTTGATTCACACGTTTTAACACTATGAATTTCAGATTCATTTAATTGTTCACTAACTTTATCACTATCAATTGACTTTAAATCAATCAAAAACAAATTTTCAATGTAATCAGCTTCGGGATCCAACAACTTTCTATGTTCCCATTCATTTTGATAACGACTTAAACAATCTGGACCATGAGTTTCACCTTTCGTGTAAACTACTTTAAACTTGTAACTCGACAAAATGATTGTCCATCTCTCCATCCTTTGATTCTTAAATTTTAATTTCGGTAATTGACAAAGGGCATGATGATCCGTTTCAACTAGGAATTCATCACCGTCAAGATAGTGTCTAAACTTCTTGATTGCAATCAAAACAGCTAAGCATTCCTTTTCTGACACTGAATAAGATTCTTGATGTTTAGCTAATTTTTGAGAGAAAAAATACAATGGTTTCCAGTGTTTAACTTTTTCAATAGGAATATCTCTCAAGGATTCATATCCTTCTGGAAGAGATTGATCAGCATCTTCTTGCAGTAAAATACCACCAACTGCAACATCACTTGCATCAACAGATAACTTCTTTCTTAACTCAGGGTTGAAATGTACAAGAAGTGTAGTTTCGATTAACGATGCTTTTAACTTATCAAGTGCTTCATGGTCTTGCTTCAACATTTTAAATTTCCTTTCCTTTGAAACCAAACGATATAAAGGAGCAGCTAACTTTGAGTAATTCGGGATGTATCTCGAGAAATAATTATAACATCCAAGTTGCGATTGTAATTGTCGCACAGAATTAGGATAAGGTAATCTCTTCAATGCAGTAACTTTACTAGGATCTGGACGTATTCCTTCCCCAGTAACCAAATGTCCAAGTAAGAGTAATTCAGTTACTCCAAATTTGCATTTATCAGTTTTAATCTTGAGATTCCAATCTCTTAACCTTTCCAAAACTAATTCAGTATTAGTTAACAATTCATTCCAAGTTTTACCAATAACTGGAATATCATCAAAGTAGCCTAAGCATTCTGTGTAATTTAGACCATGCAAGACTGTATTCATCAATCTTTGAAATTCAAAAGGAGCACAAGCGAGACCCATTGGAAGTCGCTTATATTGGTATTTCCCATCAGGTGTAACAAACACAGTTTTTCCTCTTTCACTAGGAGGAATTTCAATCTGGAAATATCCTTGATACAAATCAAACATGTTGAAGTGACTAGCTCCACGGATTGCTTCCAAGCAATCATCAACTCGAGGCATTGGGTGAAAAATAACTTTAGTTAATCGATTAACTGCCCTCAAATCATTTAACAATCGAAAAGATCCATCAGGTTTCCCAATAAGTAATGCCGGCGAACCACCTTCAGCGTCGCTCGGTTCAATAATATCATTGTTTAACAAATCAGCAATGATCTTCTGATACTCTTTTCTTTTCTCAATCGTACATGGATATGGACGTTGATAAGGTACAGCATTATCACCAATATCGATTTTGATTGGCCATTTTTCCCATGGCACCAAACCCAAATCTGCCTTATTCTGACTGAATACTTCAGTGTAATTCATCAAGACATTAAGTAATTCCGATCGTTGGTCTGAACTCAAATTCGGATCCATACGATTACTTAAACGTTCAGCTAAACTCAACTCTGGTTGTTCCATCTTCAAATACATTGGTATAATGTTATCAAACTCTTGATACATTACAAACTCCTTAATAAAACTTTTAGTCTCAACATCTTGTTGAACTTGTTTAACTTCTTGAGGAACTTCTTGTTTAACTGCAACTTCTGGAGGATTTGAATCCTCATTTGCTTCTGACCAGGGTGGAAAAGATAAATTCAAAGAATCCAAAAAGCTTTGCTTCTGTTGAACTGAACTTATAGATGGTACTTCAGGTTTGTCAACCAATTTAAATGATTCTTCCGGAGTACAAAATCTAAACATCAATTCATTATCATGCCATTTACTTTCAGGGTTTTCTTTTAAATTCACTTGATAACAGCCACCATGATTTAGCATACCAACATAGAATACATCAGCAAACCGATTCCCTAGCACCATAACAGGCTCTAAGTTTCTCATAACTTGGAACTTGATAATCTTTGAAGTTTTCATTTTAGGATGTTTAAGAATAGCATACGCTGCGCCTTCCACTGCTTGAAAGGTATCTGCAATTATTCCACGAACTGCAACGTTTGAACTCAAAATGTATGCTTGTAATTGCCTCGACAAAGTGTAGTCAATACATGACGTACAGGCACCAGTATCCAATAATACATCTCCAATCCTAATGAACTTCTTATCAGGATAATGAATATTTAACCTTACTTTAGGGAAGTTTGTGATTGATTCATCAATACGAGTAATCAACTCAACTTTAGGTTTATCAACCTTCTCAACTGATTTTTCCACTTTATCAGTTCTTTCGTTTACCATAAAAACGAGATCACTAGCGTCAGGCGCTCTTGCTAATTGCTCATTAGCGTACACAATTTTGCTTTTGTTTAAGCCTTCATCAATGAAATTATTACTTTCTTTAGCAACCGGAGTACTTCCACTCGTACTCGCACCTTGACCAAACGTAGGCGCATTTGCCATTCTCAAATTAGCTGGAGTAAACTTTTCATTGGATTTCGACTGATTCCCAGAATCAGATTTTACACGACGTGGTTGTCTGCAAACATTAGACGTATGTCCATTACGACCACAATTGTAGCACCTTAAAGGCTGCTTTCCTGCATAGGAATTATTCCTACTTTCATCCTTCTTCTCGACTTTATCATCTCGCTTGAAGGGAACACTTTTAACTGCTTTAGACTCTTTAGTCTTTTCCTCTCGCTTTCGTAATTCAATATTATATTCATTTACCATAGCAGCAGTCAAATCATCAATGTTACTAACTGATCTGGTTCTAATCAATGTATCTTTAAGTTCTGCAGGAACTCTGATTAAGATATCTTGAATGAATTCAGTAGGTGAAGGCTCTCCTTTCACTTTTAACACCATTTGCTCTAATTTCCTTATGAACTCAATCGGAGGCATATCAAAAGACCATTTGAAATTATGAAATTCCGAAGTCGCCTGAGAAATGCACGCTGGGTTCCTTAAAGCTAGTTCCAGAGCTTGGATGTAACTAGTACTTGAGTGAGATTCTTCATCTAACTTCTTAGCGATTGGTAGAAACTCGTATGCCATTGCCTTCTGCAATACATATAATTTGTCATCATCATGACACCGTTCCAAACTAAGTTGACGTTTAATAGTCTGAAGCCAACCCCAGGCATCCATGCCTTCAACAAAATTGGGTAATTTCGGTAGCTTCGGCTTAACACGATCACTCGATACAGCGCCAATACTTAATCTTGGATTATCGTTACCAACACGCCTTGAATTATCAGCATAACTTTGACTTAATTCAGCATTAGGAGGATTTGAATCCTCGATTCTAACTCGATGTTCATCATTAGATCTTCTCTGTGTATTTGAAACACTTGGTTGTTGAAATACTTCATCACCATCATTACCTTCTGAATCTCTCATTAATTCATTGAAATTGAAATTAGGTTTAACAGTGACAGGGTTTAATTCAGTTCGACTCCACTTCGAAATCATGTTTACCATTAACCGTTTAGCTGGTGAACTAACTTTCAGTTTCTCTATCATAGCTTCGGTATTCAGAACCATTGTTGGAGGATCAGGACCAACTTTTACAATTATCTCGCGAATATCTGATTCAGAAATATTCTTTTCTCGAAGCTCGGTTAACCATGAAGGCATATCTTCAATTATATCACCAACCATAGTTGAATCCATCAATTCTTGACTTGCATTTGCAACACCATTTAATAACAGAATAGTTTGAACTGCATCAAAAAACTTTTTCCTGATTATCTGTTCATTACTGATGAACTTAACACCCCACTTTTTCAGGAAAACTTTAATAGTCTCAGTATCCATGACCTTTAATGTCATTGTTACCGTTTCACCAACACCATCACCTTCGACTTCATCTAAAGCGAAGCAATATTCACCACTATCAGGGAACTCGGGCGATCCTGCCGAGGTCGCCATTTGAAAGGATAAGTTATTCATTTATTGAATTAAATTAAAGTTGAATCGTAATTCAAACAATTAACACAATCAGAAGATTCTTCAGCCTTCCAAATCCTGAAATTCAGGTTCTTTTAGGATCACTCGAACTGTTAGTAGTAAGTTTGCTTTGAGGATTACAATCCTTTATTGACCACAACTCAAACAGAGTTAACCAAAGTCTTAACAAGAGTAACCGGAAACTAATCTGGACAACGTATAAGGCACAAGACTTGAACTCTAGCTTATTTAAGCTTAACACGATGAGTTGAACTAAGTATTTGAATACTTTTACCGATGAGCTTGGAATAGCTAATTAGGACAATAAGGCACAACTAAGAGTCGAAAAGCACTTTGGACAAATTACCAAATTTAGATGAATAAGAGTACTGAATACTCAAAGAGGCAAGATTTCAAACTATTAGAAATACATTTATTAAACATGAAAAGGAACTAAGGTTCAACTTGATAGTATCTGAAATACTTTAAACAGAGATTAATTAACTCAAAACTTTGATGAACAGAATTATGAGAACATCAAATTAATCACAAAAATGAATATATGAAGACCATAAATTGAACATAAATTAATAATAAAAACCAATGGGTTATATACTGTTGTTAACGGAAGGAAGTTAGAGGTTTGTAAACCTGAAATGTAAGGAAAAGGAAAAGAAAGGAAAGAAAGGAAACTGTTGTCTCCATTGACAATCTTAAACAACAAACAAAAGGGATTAATGAAAAATTACAAAATGAAAGATATGGATCTCAAGTATCTGAAATACTTTATCTTGATCCAAGCAAAATGAAATTAAATTTATCTTGGGTAACTCTACCCTTCATATCCGCACCCTTTGACTAAGATCCCTAAGATGAATTTCAGATTCATTTTGACGTAGAGAAAGGATCTTCAGAATCAACTTCATCTTCGTTAGGCAAACTTTTAGAACTGCAAGGCTTTTCCAATGGCTTTAAATTCTTAGGAGGTGATGAGGATGAGGATGCTGAGGAACTTGATCTCTTTCCTTTTAACATTGAATACAATTGATGAGATCTTGACTGAGGTGTAGGCATTGTCTCTTTTCCTCTCTGAGCTCGACGATAATCTGGCTTAGCCATTTCATTCTTCTTCTTCATGATATACTTCGAAGGCAGAACACAATTTTCATTGAATTCAGGAATCTTGATTTTACGAGGATTTCGTTTCCACTCCTCTGGCCATTTAACAATTCCAAATCTTACTCCTTCGCAAAAATCGTAGAGAAGTGCAGAGGTAATTCTGTTACCACAAGTTTGTGCAGCATTCTCGTTATGTATTCCCTCATGAAGGTTAGCGCTCTTTTCAATCTCCATCCATTGCAAAAGGTAAAGCCTCATTGCTGTAACTGCTTCCACTACAGGTGAATGTGCAGTTTCAGGCAAAACATAACCAGTGAACCATAAGAAGGCTATTGCGTGAAGATTCATTGGGTGTTCAAGATAAGGTGAATAAAAGTTTGTAATATCTCTGAACTTATGCTTGAGAGCACCTATTTCCTTCCTAGTCAGTCCTAAGTTAATCAAATGATTGTGAATACCATAACCAACTATCTTCTTAGCGCATACAAGAAATCTCGTAACTTGGTCACGAACTGTGTTTAAGTTTCTTGCATTTTCAAATCAGCTAAGGTCAATCCATGAAATTGAGAATCCATTTGATCAGCTTCTCTGTATCTTACGAAAGTTTCATAGACAACGTCTAAGTTACCATCAACGATAACTACCCAACAAGGACGAGGTCTAACTTTTCCCCATTCATTGATACCACAACAAAACATATTGATTGAAAAGATCAAATGTTTATCCTCGCAATTTGAAGAGACTTCATTTAAAACTTGAACTTGTTCTTCAAGCAAAGGCGGAATGTTTGCTTTAGGGCGATTCTCAAAAGCAATTGCTAGTCTTCTTTTTCTTCTTTCAACTGCAGCAATAGTATCAGGTTTCGTTGATTGTTTAGGCTCCTTGTATTTAGCAGCATAATTAAAACAACAGGGAAAATGCTCAATCAAAAAATCTTCAGCTTGTTCAACTTCAGCAGGAGCTAATCTTTCGAATGGATTGATTCGTATGAAAGGGGATTTCGGATCCTCTATATCTAAAGCATACAGAACCATTGACGAAGTAGTTGAAATCGAAGAGGCATCATCATTATCAGCATTTTGGTAATGGAACCATCTCTTCCAATTGATTGAATCTCTTAATAAATAATGAGGAACAGTGCTACATCTTGTAGTTGGCCATCTTCGAGGAACATCAGGTATCGGTACCTTTGAAACACTCGGAAATCCTAATTTAAGAGCAAACTCTTCTTTTTCGCATAAAGGTGCAGTTTGGTCTCGTTGACGCTCTAAGTTATTCCAATAACTATTGCCAAAATTTGCTTGAGCTCTCATTTGTAACGGTGTAATGTCTCCAACCTTATAACTCTTAATTAGAAATCCCCAAATCATTGCTCTTTGAGCCCAATCTTGTTCGTGAGTAAGATGAGGTTGCTGCTTTTTCAAATGTGCAGGCAAAAGCGAAGTAATTCTCGTAGGTTTACGATTTAATTCATCACGAATCGGACCAGAGACAAATGAAACAATTTGCAAAGTTTTGTCAAATTGAAAATCGACAGGGCCAAGTCTACAAGTTTGTAGATGATACAAAAGATTATGACGAATAAGCTGAGAGGTGCAAAATTTCCTATGACATTTGTAGATAGCTTCCTCAAAAAACTTCTTAACTTCGAGATTATCGATCTCGGAATACTTAGGATAACCATTTTTCTCAGCACCAATAACACATCTTTGATAGATACACATAAATGAATCGAGTGAATCAATCTTCGGTAAATCCAAATCTTGAGGTAGGCTTTGAAGCCAGCGGATACAACCAAAGCAATACGTTTTTGAACAATTTGAACAAATCTTAGGATTAATAGCAATTTGTTCACAAAGATTACAAACGACCAAATCTTTCAATCGAGTTAAGTCAGCATGGACAACATGAGAAGCAGGCAAACCTTTACGAAGGCTATCAAATTTAACATTAGATAAATCAGTTTCCAAAACATTGAATTGTATTTTCTCCTTGATAAACAATCCAAACCATGATTTATCAGCTTCTGTTTGTTCAATATCGTGAATAACAGATTCTTTTGCCTTTTCAAGAAACTCATATTGCATGTGAGTCGGATAACTTGATTCTGGTGGAGGTGCAGGAGCAGGAAATTCACAATTTCTTCTACCTTGATTACGATCTGGTGGAGGATAAGGACTACGGTCCACTTCTTCTTCCAATTGATCAAAATTGACTGGCTCAGGACGTTCAAAACGTTTCAAACCAAACTCAGTTCGATGAGGCAGAGGATTAGGAATCATCATCCTGTTAAACTTTTCCCTTTGATTCCTTTCCCAGAATTTTTCTTTACACACTCGATCAGGATAACTAAATGTTGGCCAATTTACCTTAATTGGTTTCTCTTTAACCTTGGATTGATCAATAGTGATCTTAAGATCGTCAGATTTTGATGATTTTGACGAAACACTTGAAGTTCTCGATCTAACTTCAACATCAGGAGCAAACTTAACTTGTTTAAGTTCAACTTCTGGAACACTTTGATTATTACGATAATCAGTTTTATTAACAGCACTCGAAGTTGGAAGATTCAAATCTTCAGAAGGTTCAGTTTTAACTTCAGGCTCAGCTAATTGATCAAACAACGGAATCAATGGAGGTTCACTTTCCAAATCGACGACTGGAAGTTCAGCTTCAGGAGCTCGAGGATTAGCATCGATTTCAGCCAATCTTTCCATTAAATTAAACCCAAAAGTTGTTGAACTAACCACAGAGTGGAAAGAACCCATTGAATCATTAGATTCCGATTTCTCATCATAAATAGCAGACATGATAAAGTTTCCAAAACTTTCACTATCACCTTCACACAAAATTTCAATTCCAAATTGAACACAAAAGTTAATTAAATTGCTCAAAGAGTCAATCAAAGGTGAATCCAAAGTCTTAAAAGACTGAAATTTTAGCTTAAGAAAGCTTGATGATGAGCTCACAGGTCTTAAGAAAGACAAAGATGAATTTTCAAATTGAATTAAATTAACAATTAATTCACTTAATTTAACCAGGTTTTCAGAACACAGGGTTAAGAGGTTAAACTGAACACTGAATTTGAATTCAGATTTAAACACAAAAAATTCAAGAATTAAAATGAAATCAGAAGAGAGTTGAAATTGATTTGAATCAATGAAAAGCAAGTTGACCAGGTTGTCACACAAAGACAATGGAGGCAAAAACTGAAGTGAAGGAGTTACTCCTCTAATCGCCCTCTGTAACTGTATTGGTGAGTTACTGTTTGTGGCGCGATTAAAAGCTAATGGCGTTTTTGCGCTTCTTTCAAAATTGTTAACTTTTAAGTACTTAATTGAAATTAAATTAACTGAGTAGATTTTTCTAGCTCTTGTTGTTGGTCTATTTTGATCATTATTGTTATCTGAAATAACATCATTTTTCATGATTTCTCGATTTGCTGTTTGGTAAACTTTACGTTTCTTTTTCTTAGATTTGAATTGATTGACTTGATCAAAATCAAGAATCCATTCATCTGCAGCAATAGTTTCAGCTTCTGATTCGCTTGAATTACATCTGAATTGTCATTTGAATTAACGTTTAAACTTAGATTTGCACAACTGAAATTAACATTATCATCATTAACTCGATTTTCAGGAGGATTCCAATCCTCATCACTTAATTGTTGTTGATTCATTGATTGATTTATTGAAGATGTTGATGCATTATCTTCAAGAGCAAAGTTTTCATCATTTGAAGAGGTTTCATTTTCAGCATTGATAATTGTGTTTCTTAAGTCAGCTAATTGTTCAGGTGTTTTACCTACGTGTGGCTTTGTAAGCTCCAAATTTGCAGTAAATCTTTCTTTGTTTTGAGGATTAAGTAGTAAAGCAGAACCATGTCTAACCCCAATAACAATGTAAGGACCAAAAAACTTGTTTACCAACTTTTTTGTGGTTCCTATTGACGGTGCACTATTCTTAATGTAACACAAGTCTCCAGACTTGAAAGGATTTCTTTTGGTTGAAGATTTCAATCTTTCTTGATAATATAATTGCTGCTTTAAAAGTCTTTCTCTGGCTAACTTTCTGCAAAGTTCAATTGAAGGTCCATTATGCACTTCTAACTCTAATTGTATGTCGATGGGCTTCTTTTGATGTCGACCAAATACCAAATAATAAGGAGAAAAGCGAGTGACTTTATGCACTGAGGCATTAATTGCCATAACTGCATCCTCTAATGATTGTTTTAAATTAACATCATCTTTATCCATAATACTTGATCTCAATCTTTCTGCAATTGTTCGATTGACGCGTTCAACAGTACCTTGCGATTGCGGGTGATAACTGTTTGAAACTTCATGAACAATTCCAATTTGTTTCAGATGATTTTCCACTTCTCCAGACAAGAAATTTCGACCTCTATCTGTTTGAATTATCGACGGAAATCCAAACAAACTAAAGTATTCATCGAGAAACTTTACCACGTTTTCAGAGTTTTGATTTGCAAACAACTTTGCGTAAACAAATCTTGTTAGAGTGTCAATCAGGACTAGAATGACTTTTTTAGCACCTTGTTTGTATGTGATTGGACCTTGAGCGTCCATCTCCAACCTATCCAATACTGAATGAGGAATAGGCTTTAAGCCTGGTTCAGCATAAGTGCAATTATTAGATTTACTTAAATAACAGATAACACAATTAGCACATAATTCCTTAACTTTTTCGTATAAGAAATTCATCCAAAATCTTCTCGATAGTTGCAAATAAGTTTTCTCAACACCGAAGTGTCCACCAAGAGGAGAACTATGTTCATCTTCAAATAACCTTTTCAAAACTTTTTCGTTGATCACAACACGATTAACATCATGTCCAACTGTTGGTTTTCGGAAAAGTAAATTGTTAATAAACACAAATTGTTCATGCAACGTTGATTCAGGATTAGTTGTTAACTCTTCAATGATTTTGTTGATCTTTTCATCACTTTTTTGTTCATTCACTAGATCAACTTTCCAATTGTCATTAGTTTGATAATGATAGACGTTGTTAAAACTTCTTTGTATAGTTGATTCACACGTTTTAACACTATGAATTTCAGATTCATTTAATTGTTCACTAACTTTATCACTATCAATTGACTTTAAATCAATCAAAAACAAATTTTCAATGTAATCAGCTTCGGGATCCAACAACTTTCTATGTTCCCATTCATTTTGATAACGACTTAAACAATCTGGACCATGAGTTTCACCTTTCGTGTAAACTACTTTAAACTTGTAACTCGACAAAATGATTGTCCATCTCTCCATCCTTTGATTCTTAAATTTTAATTTCGGTAATTGACAAAGGGCATGATGATCCGTTTCAACTAGGAATTCATCACCGTCAAGATAGTGTCTAAACTTCTTGATTGCAATCAAAACAGCTAAGCATTCCTTTTCTGACACTGAATAAGATTCTTGATGTTTAGCTAATTTTTGAGAGAAAAAATACAATGGTTTCCAGTGTTTAACTTTTTCAATAGGAATATCTCTCAAGGATTCATATCCTTCTGGAAGAGATTGATCAGCATCTTCTTGCAGTAAAATACCACCAACTGCAACATCACTTGCATCAACAGATAACTTCTTTCTTAACTCAGGGTTGAAATGTACAAGAAGTGTAGTTTCGATTAACGATGCTTTTAACTTATCAAGTGCTTCATGGTCTTGCTTCAACATTTTAAATTTCCTTTCCTTTGAAACCAAACGATATAAAGGAGCTGCTAACTTTGAGTAATTCGGGATGTATCTCGAGAAATAATTATAACATCCAAGTTGCGATTGTAATTGTCGCACAGAATTAGGATAAGGTAATCTCTTCAATGCAGTAACTTTACTAGGATCTGGACGAATTCCTTCCCCAGTAACCAAATGTCCAAGTAAGAGTAATTCAGTTACTCCAAATTTGCATTTATCAGTTTTAATCTTGAGATTCCAATCTCTTAACCTTTCCAAAACTAATTCAGTATTAGTTAACAATTCATTCCAAGTTTTACCAATAACTGGAATATCATCAAAGTAGCCTAAGCATTCTGTGTAATTAAGACCATGCAAGACTGTATTCATCAATCTTTGAAATTCAAAAGGAGCACAAGCGAGACCCATTGGAAGTCGCTTATATTGGTATTTCCCATCAGGTGTAACAAACACAGTTTTTCCTCTTTCACTAGGAGGAATTTCAATCTGGAAATATCCTTGATACAAATCAAACATGTTGAAGTGACTAGCTCCACGGATTGCTTCCAAGCAATCATCAACTCGAGGCATTGGGTGAAAAATAACTTTAGTTAATCGATTAACTGCCCTCAAATCATTTAACAATCGAAAAGATCCATCAGGTTTCCCAATAAGTAATGCCGGCGAACCACCTTCAGCGTCGCTCGGTTCAATAATATCATTGTTTAATAAATCAGCAATGATCTTCTGATACTCTTTTCTTTTCTCAATCGTACACGGATATGGACGTTGATAAGGTACAGCATTATCACCAATATCGATTTTGATTGGCCATTTTTCCCATGGCACCAAACCCAAATCTGCCTTATTCTGACTGAATACTTCAGTGTAATTCATTAATACATTAAGTAATTCCGATCGTTGGTCTGAACTCAAATTCGGATCCATACGATTACTTAAACGTTCAGCTAAACTCATCTCAGGTTGTTCCATTTTCAAATACATTGGTATAATGTTATCAAACTCTTGATACATTACAAACTCCTTAATAAAACTTTTAGTCTCAACATCTTGTTGAACTTGTTTAACTTCTTGAGGAACTTCTTGTTTAACTGCAACTTCTGGAGGATTTGAATCCTCATTTGCTTCTGACCAGGGTGGAAAAGATAAATTCAAAGAATCCAAAAAGCTTTGCTTCTGTTGAACTGAACTTATAGATGGTACTTCAGGTTTGTCAACCAATTTAAATGATTCTTCCGGAGTACAAAATCTAAACATCAATTCATTATCATGCCATTTACTTTCAGGGTTTTCTTTTAAATTCACTTGATAACAGCCACCATGATTTAGCATACCAACATAGAATACATCAGCAAACCGATTCCCTAGCACCATAACAGGCTCTAAGTTTCTCATAACTTGGAACTTGATAATCTTTGAAGTTTTCATTTTAGGATGTTTAAGAATAGCATACGCTGCGCCTTCCACTGCTTGAAAGGTATCTGCAATTATTCCACGAACTGCAACGTTTGAACTCAAAATGTATGCTTGTAATTGCCTCGACAAAGTGTAGTCAATACATGACGTACAGGCACCAGTATCCAATAATACATCTCCAATCCTAATGAACTTCTTATCAGGATAATGAATATTTAACCTTACTTTAGGGAAGTTTGTGATTGATTCATCAATACGAGTAATCAACTCAACTTTAGGTTTATCAACCTTCTCAACTGATTTTTCCACTTTATCAGTTCTTTCGTTTACCATAAAAACGAGATCACTAGCGTCAGGCGCTCTTGCTAATTGCTCATTAGCGTACACAATTTTGCTTTTGTTTAAGCCTTCATCAATGAAATTATTACTTTCTTTAGCAACCGGAGTACTTCCACTCGTACTCGCACCTTGACCAAACGTAGGCGCATTTGCCATTCTCAAATTAGCTGGAGTAAACTTTTCATTGGATTTCGACTGATTCCCAGAATCAGATTTTACACGACGTGGTTGTCTGCAAACATTAGACGTATGTCCATTACGACCACAATTGTAGCACCTTAAAGGCTGCTTTCCTGCATAGGAATTATTCCTACTTTCATCCTTCTTCTCGACTTTATCATCTCGCTTGAAGGGAACACTTTTAACTGCTTTAGACTCTTTAGTCTTTTCCTCTCGCTTTCGTAATTCAATATTATATTCATTTACCATAGCAGCAGTCAAATCATCAATGTTACTAACTGATCTGGTTCTAATCAATGTATCTTTAAGTTCTGCAGGAACTCTGATTAAGATATCTTGAATGAATTCAGTAGGTGAAGGCTCTCCTTTCACTTTTAACACCATTTGCTCTAATTTCCTTATGAACTCAATCGGAGGCATATCAAAAGACCATTTGAAATTATGAAATTCCGAAGTCGCCTGAGAAATGCACGCTGGGTTCCTTAAAGCTAGTTCCAGAGCTTGGATGTAACTAGTACTTGAGTGAGATTCTTCATCTAACTTCTTAGCGATTGGTAGAAACTCGTATGCCATTGCCTTCTGCAATACATATAATTTGTCATCATCATGACACCGTTCCAAACTAAGTTGACGTTTAATAGTCTGAAGCCAACCCCAGGCATCCATGCCTTCAACAAAATTGGGTAATTTCGGTAGCTTCGGCTTAACACGATCACTCGATACAGCGCCAATACTTAATCTTGGATTATCGTTACCAACACGCCTTGAATTATCAGCATAACTTTGACTTAATTCAGCATTAGGAGGATTTGAATCCTCGATTCTAACTCGATGTTCATCATTAGATCTTCTCTGTGTATTTGAAACACTTGGTTGTTGAAATACTTCATCACCATCATTACCTTCTGAATCTCTCATTAATTCATTGAAATTGAAATTAGGTTTAACAGTGACAGGGTTTAATTCAGTTCGACTCCACTTCGAAATCATGTTTACCATTAACCGTTTAGCTGGTGAACTAACTTTCAGTTTCTCTATCATAGCTTCGGTATTCAGAACCATTGTTGGAGGATCAGGACCAACTTTTACAATTATCTCGCGAATATCTGATTCAGAAATATTCTTTTCTCGAAGCTCGGTTAACCATGAAGGCATATCTTCAATTATATCACCAACCATAGTTGAATCCATCAATTCTTGACTTGCATTTGCAACACCATTTAATAACAGAATAGTTTGAACTGCATCAAAAAACTTTTTCCTGATTATCTGTTCATTACTGATGAACTTAACACCCCACTTTTTCAGGAAAACTTTAATAGTCTCAGTATCCATGACCTTTAATGTCATTGTTACCGTTTCACCAACACCATCACCTTCGACTTCATCTAAAGCGAAGCAATATTCACCACTATCAGGGAACTCGGGCGATCCTGCCGAGGTCGCCATTTGAAAGGATAAGTTATTCATTTATTGAATTAAATTAAAGTTGAATCGTAATTCAAACAATTAACACAATCAGAAGATTCTTCAGCCTTCCAAATCCTGAAATTCAGGTTCTTTTAGGATCACTCGAACTGTTAGTAGTAAGTTTGCTTTGAGGATTACAATCCTTTATTGACCACAACTCAAACAGAGTTAACCAAAGTCTTAACAAGAGTAACCGGAAACTAATCTGGACAACGTATAAGGCACAAGACTTGAACTCTAGCTTATTTAAGCTTAACACGATGAGTTGAACTAAGTATTTGAATACTTTTACCGATGAGCTTGGAATAGCTAATTAGGACAATAAGGCACAACTAAGAGTCGAAAAGCACTTTGGACAAATTACCAAATTTAGATGAATAAGAGTACTGAATACTCAAAGAGGCAAGATTTCAAACTATTAGAAATACATTTATTAAACATGAAAAGGAACTAAGGTTCAACTTGATAGTATCTGAAATACTTTAAACAGAGATTAATTAACTCAAAACTTTGATGAACAGAATTATGAGAACATCAAATTAATCACAAAAATGAATATATGAAGACCATAAATTGAACATAAATTAATAAGAAAAACCAATGGGTTATATACTGTTGTTAACGGAAGGAAGTTAGAGGTTTGTAAACCTGAAATGTAAGGAAAAGGAAAAGAAAGGAAAGAAAGGAAACTGTTGTCTCCATTGACAATCTTAAACAACAAACAAAAGGGATTAATGAAAAATTACAAAATGAAAGATATGGATCTCAAGTATCTGAAATACTTTATCTTGATCCAAGCAAAATGAAATTAAATTTATCTTGGGTAACTCTACCCTTCAAACAGTTAATATCGATAACTTTTTAAACTTTGATTTTGTAATTTTGATAAAATCGAATAAATGAGAACATTTAAACTCCATTTTGCATGAAAAGTTTATTTCGAGATCACATGGAATGAAACCTTTTAATGATGATTTTCATTTCCATTTATTCTGCGAATCAATTACATAATCTATAATCAATAATGAAATGTGAAATTTTTTGATAACTTTTTATTCTTTCTAAACTATTTTTTTATTTCCACTTTAGATAATATCTATAACATGGAATTCATCGTGAAAACTGAGAAACGGAAGCAAAATATTCTAGAAAAGTGTTAAACCCTCTTCATAGCCATTTCTAGCGAAAAGCAATGCAAAAGAAAATTCGCTGCAAAATCTTCATTAAAATTGTATTTCGATTTTGCATTCTGTGAATTGCAACCACAAACTTACATGAAATTGTTTCAATTTTGACAGATAAACAAGAAATTATAAAGCAAAGCAATTTGAAGTAATCAATAATTGAAACGAAACCATTAAACCCACCAAAAATGGTTGGAAATGTTTTGCAGTTTCAAAAATTCTCAACATTTTTGGTTCGCCTGTTGATTCACTTTGAGCAACAATTTCACCAAATATTCAACTTAATTATTTCGTGTAAATCATTAAAAATACAAATCTTAAATTGATATTCATCTGAAATCATTGAATCGAAAGAAAACATGAAATGAATTTCAAATAAAAATGAAGAAGCAAAGCGAATTGTCGTATTCTTGGAAAAATCATCTAAAAATATGCAATTCAGATAATCTTTTAAGTTTATTTTCTTTTTTCACTTTTCCATGTTTATCATGGTTATGTTCATTTGTAACTTTATTATTGGCATTAAGAGTATCAATATTATGAAGAAAAGAGTAAATTATATTTTCACTCTTCTCATCCTGAAACTCAGCTTTTGCCAAGCTATTAAACTCGTTTACAAATTTTGACAGTAAAACAAACTTTTAATGTTCAGACTGAAGTTTAGGTGAAAAATGAGTGAATTGAAAGTTGCAAGAAAGTGAAATGAAGGCGAACGAAAAGGTTGCAACAAAAATCAGGTGAAAACTCTGTTTTCCTTATTCTCCTATTTCCACCAGATTATTTCAACATTAGTAACAATTTTTCAGTTCATTTGTTTTCCAAGAAATAATTTCATGGTCTGTTCTTAACAAGGTTTGCCGAGGAGAGGAAAAGATGAATCGAGAGTAAACTTTCTCAACTTATTGTTTCTCATTTGAATATATTTTGTTTGTATTCATTTGTTGACTATTCACTTGAGTTGAGTTGAATTTGATGAAGGATAAAATTGTTTTGGTTAATCTTATTTCCACCGAATCTCTCTCTTTACATTTCTTCATTGGAAATGAATAAACTCAGAGAAAGTGAACATTGGCAACTCACAATGTTTGGTTTTGATTATTTTTCAATTTATTTTCATCAACAATAACAGCCACAACAATGGAAAATCATGAGCAATTGGAATGCTTTTATCAAACCTTTTCCTTCCAACAAATTTTTGCGTCTCATTCCAATGTCAACCCAGATTATTGGTGAATTACTTTTTTCTCATCATCGACATTTTTGCTGCAAAGAAAACATTTGAACGAAAAGGTGAAATGAAATGATGCAAAGTACAATGTAATAATGATTGAAGCAATAATTTCATTAATAATGCAATGAGCTTCATCAACTAATTCAATTATGAACTTGATTCAAATGGATATCAAACAAATGGACTTGGAAACTGCAAAAGGAGAAAAGGCAAAAACTTGTTACTTTCGAGTTTAGAGTTTAACTTGACGAACTTGAAAGGGACGAATTGGAGTTCATTTTGCAATTAAAGAAGTCTGTTCGACAGTTTTCGATTAAATTTCGTTCACAGTTCAAATTTCAATCTCTTTTTGTTCAGTTTTGAGAGTTTTTCATCAAACTTATTTCTGATGTGACTTTGGATACTAACGGACTTATTTTGAGATGAAATTTTCTTTTGCTGCACAATTGATTACTTCGACTTTGATTGAAACTTTAGCCTCGAACCAGTGTAACAACTTAAGAGTTGAATATTGAATGGGAATCTGAGTGATTTTGGTGCATTTGTGGAATGAAACTTTTCCTTTGTTGACTGTTTTGTAATTTTCTGGTTAAAATTTCATTCCATTAATAACCTGTGAGGAAAAATTATGTTACAAATAGTTTGATTGGAATTTCTATTAAGTTTTATAGCTATAAGCCTGAATTTTCAGGAAATAGGAATCAGGCTTGCGTCAATACTGGATTTAAATCTGAGATCGATCCGTATTATGGTTCAAAAGTTATCCAACATTTACGATTTTTTGAAATGATCGAAAATGCTCGTAAAATTCAACAAAAATTTCCAATAATTTTTCAAACTTACACTGCGGGGCGTTTTAAAAGCATGAAGTTCCAAAATTAACACAAATTGAAACTGTAAGGGTCAATTAAATAATTGTGTTAATTCAGGTCGATTTGTCACTCAGAATTCCGAGCAATTAACAAAAGAATCAAAAATAATCTCAAAAAATTCAATGCTAGCTATTTTGAAAGCCTCGTGGCTAATCTCAAATTTAAAATGAACGAGGCGGATTAGAAAGGATTATCTTAAATACGAAAGAGCCTCTGATCCCTGGCTATCAATAGAGACCAACTTTGCAAATATTGATCAATTATTAATTAAATAAACAAAGAATGAACAATTTGTAACATAATTTTTCACCACAGGTTAGGCACTTCAACTGTAGTCTGGCGAAGTTTTTGTTTTTTTTTTGAGTTGAAAGACCATTAAATGTTCGAGTATCAAATGTTATTAAAATCTTGGATAAGGTTTCAATAGGAACATGATGGTAATGATATATGAAACGAAATTGATAAATTGTTGTATTTCAAAATGAACTTCTTTTGTTCCAATTAGAGGCAAAAAATGTGTTTAAAAATTAATAGAAGCAAGTTGCTTGAAAATGTGATTAAAAAGCACTTTATGTTCAACATGGAAGCCTCTTGATGAAAATTGGTAAAGATGATTACTTATGCTAATTGGATTGAAAGATATGAAACAAAAGTACAAGTGACTAATAATGTGGAGATGTTTATAAACCAATAAATTAACCAAAATTAGACAAACTTTGCTCTTCAACCTTCAACGTGAAAAAAGTTGAGATGCTTTTCAAGAGTTTCATCAACTTTTACTCATAAAATTAGCACATCAACGAGTAACAAAACAATAATGAACAGCCAAGTTTCGAAACCCAAATATTCAAGAAAATTATAAAAAAGAGTAGAAAACGAAAGAAATGGTGAAATCTTTCGAAACAAAACTTATAAAGAAATGGCCTTTACTCTTTACTCAGACAAATAGAAAAGTCTTTTATTGAATTCAGTCTCAATGATCTGAAGTCCACTGTTTGGTTTATAATTTGGGTTTTGATTGAATTCAATTTCTCAAAATGGTCCAGCAATCCTCGTCAGTTGGAAGCTTCTTTCGAACCTTGCAAAATCTCAGTTGAAGCAATCATTCAATGATTTACACAAAAGTATTGGAAACAAATCAATCAAAGTGTATTGAGATTGAATTCTTGTTTCCGCAAACATATTCTTTACTGGCATCGATGGACAATAAGACTTGGAATTTTGAAATGACCAAAAAAAGATACAAAAAGTTGTCATTGATACTTTTGTTCTTGTAAACAGAAAGGAAAAAAAACTTTCTATTGTAAACTTGAACTGGGAGTGAAACATTAAGGATATTTGCTCTCAGCTTTCTTCTAATGATATTAAACTTGGTAAAGTTGGACCAAGAAGAAGGCTGAAAGTCAGATGTAAAGTGAACCATGTATATAACATGAGAAAAGTAGAAAAAGAGAAAAAGTAAATAAAATTTCTCGTCTTCTTCATTGTCTGCCAACAAAAGTAGACATTTTTAAGATGACTTTTCTTCCAACCAGAATCATCATCTTTCAAGATTCATACATTTCCACTTATTATTCCAAAGGTTGAAATAATTTTCTAACATAAAATATTAATGTCTCAAATAGAGACAAAATATTATGCCTTAAAATAAGATATCAAAGGAATGATATTATTCAAAAAGTAATGTCAATGTTGACGAAAAGGTTAGACGCTTAATGCAAGACAAAACTCATTATTTTACTCTTTTGTTTTACTTCATCATTTCATCTCATTTCCAACTCAACAACGAAATAAATTTTTATCCATTCAATTATTACTTTGGGACTCTCAACATTACCAATCATTTTGATCATGAAAAGGGCAACTTGTCTTTTTATTGTCTCCTTGAATATCATAACGTTTGAGAAGTTATCTAACCAAGTTATTCGAGTTTTAGGAGTTTATTTCTAGATCTCGGTATACATTCGTCAGTTTATCGCTTGTTGGTCTTTCATTGGCCTTAACATGAGCTACATAAGAATAAAACTTTTATTTTTTCTTCTCATTTCGAGTTTACTCTCGTTTTGAGCAACTTTCTCATCTTAACCTCTTTTATTTCACACTCTATGGGGTTATATCCATTAGTTTATAAGGTGTTAAGCTTTGACCTTTTGGGTATTCAGTGATGATGGTTTGACTTGTTATTTTGGTAAACTTTTGAAACAAGAAAGAAAACCTCTTTTCCACTTTTCATGACTCAAGGGAATCTATCTCAATCAACATGTCTTCATGTTTCCAGATCTGCATAATCGTTTTCGTCAAATTTTATTGACACCTTTCATTTACTTTTTCTCACCAAAGCAATGGTAACAGTTACGTGTACAATAAGTCGAATGGATGTTACAATGGATTGATTTGCTCACATTCGGTCTGTATCTTTATGCTTCTCATTGAACTCTTATGATTTATTATTCACAATATTTGAGCACTAATCTTGTGAATAAAAGTCTCTGTAGAAGAGAAACGTCAACTGGATAACATTAGAATGTTCACTTCATTATGAATGAAAATCTTGAATGAAAAATGTAGTTTTACATGTAAGTAGTGAAACATAAAATGTTGTTAAGCTTTTGGGTCACTTTGCAAGATGCATTTCTGTTCGCAAAAAAAGGCATCAACAACATGAAAAAGTTAGTGGCAAATGATATGTTTATTTGGAAAGAAACAAAAGGCAATTTAATAATAATGTTAACTTGCCTTAGGAATCTGATAACAAGAAGATGAAAAGAGTTTAACTTTTTTTTCCTTTTTTTCCTTTCCTCAACTCCTCAGGAAGTTTACATAATATTAACTTTTTAGGCGCTCAGAAAATTCATTTTGCTTTATCTCACAGATAATACATAATAGCATTAACTCTGAAGCACAAAAATTCAAATTTATTATCCTGTTCTCTGTTAAAGTGTGAATATTTGTTTTGATGTTTTGTTACTTCCCAACCAATACTAACTTATAACTGATAAACATTAGCATATTCAATAAGAAAGAAATGTTTACCAAAAACCATGAAGAAAAGAATGAATTGAATCATTAGAAATTTTGCTCAATTAGACAACATGGTTGAGGTTAAAATGAAAAGAAAAGTTTCAATTGGAATCTGATTGATAGAATGAAGGGAAAAATTGTGATCATCAGAAGTTATTTTTGTTGCGGAAAGAAAATGTCATTAAAGTTGAGATGAAAATGATTACAATGATTGTGAAGATAGAATCTGCTGGCAATTTGAACCATTAGATTGAAAAGAAGGTTTAGGGATGAAATGAAATGATAAATAAGTAAGGAAGATGAAGAGATGAAGAAGGAAATGACCCTAGAAGATTAAGCAAGTTTTAATTGAAAAAAATGTTCATCTTCATCCTTATCTTTTCATGTTGAAATGAGAATCCTATTATTCTTCTTTTTTCCGACTTACAATGAAGTTTAATGTCAACTTTTTTCTCTGTTTCCTTGGCCCTTCTTTTGCTCTTCATCTCTTTCAATGTAAACAGCAAAAAGTTTCAAATTAATTACAAGTCCAAGTTGAGTAGCTTTAGTTAACCTTGATTATCAAGAGTCTCAGCAATGATAATATTACAATGTTTTATTCAACTGGAAACACTTACTACTGGGATTTCAGGATATTATTAAGACTGATACGGTATAATTAGTGTTTCAACTGTTTCAACTTGTTATTATCAAAAGGAATGATTAATAAAAATTCATCTTGAGCGACCATTAAAAAAGGTTGAATGCTGTGAACATTAAAAACTTTAATTGTCACATTTAAATCATTTGCTTGTAAAGTTTAATGTTGACTCTAAAGGAAAAGGTAAAATTGCTTGCTCAATGATTATTTTATATTTTAATTAAAAGATAATTAATGTGTGCACATGTTAAACTGGGTGAGTCAAAATTATGTATGTTTATTGAATATTAATTGGGTTAGGAGAGAGTGAAATGAGTGGAAACATTTCCAGCGAAACATTTGGTCAGTCTTTTCATTTTCACTCCAATGGAAGACGAACAGGAAGAATGGGATGAAAAGTTTAATTTTCTTGCAGCAAATCAAATATCATGTAAATTTTCACTCCTCTTCAAGATAATGAACATTTCTATGTTTGCAGAATGCATAAAAAGCTGCTTGGGAAATGCTTGCCAAATGGACATTGCAAGCTGAACATTAACCCTCTCTTCAAATGCAAACCAGTTTGGCCACAGGCTTGAAGATTAATTATCCAAATTCAGTACATTTTCGTTTCTTGATATTCGATGCTCATAACTTGTGGATATTCGGTTTCGATTAAGCTTAAGTTGCGTGTTTCGCAAAACTTTTGGCTAACAAGCTTATTCAGTTGTTTGACAAAGTTGCAGTTGGAATACAATATCAATTCTGATGCTAATGAGAACTGAGTTTTATGGAAGTGAAATTTCATATCATCTTGTACTTCAGATATAATGAGATACATAAAGAAGGAAAGTGATTGTCTGTTTGATGAATATGCGATCGGACGATAGATCAAGTTGAAGGGGAAGCAGAGTAAATCTGTTGCACGAATCATAATGATGCTGAAGACCAACCTTTTAGTTTCTAGTTTAGATCTAACTCCAACAAAAGCAACGAGTCTTGAGTTGCCCTTTTGACCAACAACGAAAAACTTTTTTTCAAAAGTTCGTTTCCTGCAGATAGAAGTTACAATAAAATCAGTTTGATGTTGTCAGTTATGGATAAAACACAATCGAAGCTTGCAACTTGTAGCTTTACTGACGACTAAAGAAATGCTTTTCAAATGCATTCCACTTTCTGTCTTCAACTCTTAATTTGGAAGTGGAAGTTTCTGCAAACTCACTTTTGGGCTGAAGTTTAATGAACAATATGCAGATCAGTTGATTGGGTTCTAATAAATGTTTCATTTTATCGTTTAGTTGCATTCATCATAAGTGAGAGACAAGTTAATTGATTGTAGTTAACCAGTTTCATTGAAGTTTCAAGTTGATATAAAAACAGAACTCATGAAGCGAAAAAGCAATTGAACCAATAAGCAAATGATTGAAGGGTAAAGTTGGGCATAAAAGTGCACGATTAATCGGTTAGACCAGATAAATTCATTTGTAACACTGTTTAAGTCCATTAAATGTTACACCTTTTAAGTTGATGTATGAGGTATGTAAGTAAAAATGATTACTTCTCATGAATCTTTTCCTTTTCTTCATTTTTTGCGCTTCTTTTCCCTGATCGCTATTCTTACTATTTATGACAACATGTAATTTACCTTATTTCACTTGATCTTCTTCGCCTTCTTCATTTTTTTCATTGTCTTTTCTTCTTCTTCTTTTACTTCCCTTCCCTTGCCTTTCCTTTTTATTTATCATCATCTTTCCAGTCAGGTTTGCCTTGAAACTCGGTCAAAATTACTTTTCCAGAATTTATTCCATCTTTTTCATTCTTATCATTATACTTCGATTCATTCCCAGTCTTTAAAGGAACCCAGTTATTCATTTCATCATGAATCGAAACCAATCAACTCTTCTGTTGCCAGAAACAAGAAAAAATTAAACATAAAAGTTAATCTCATTTGAATATCACAACACGATGACAGTTACTGAGTTGATGAACTTTCATTTTTTCCACAAATTCTTGTTTTCCATTTTTGCAAACTTCAGTTCTGTTATCAAAATAAAGCATGAACATTATGATAATAAAATAACGAGAAAAAAAACAAATGAAAAGCAAAGATAAACTGTTTAATTTTGATTCTCATTATGATTGTTGTTAAACTTGAGCAAACAATAACAGCATTTTCAATAACATTGAATCCATAGAGATTTGAGGCAAACAGCGAAAATGAAAAAGACGAAAATATTGACTTGAAATTCATTGATATGAAATAAAATTCTTTCAGAATTGTCAGGGTAAAGCGAAATGAGAATAATGAAGAATTGCAAATAGAAACGAAACAAAAAGAAATGGAAAATGTTCCAATTTTCATTTTCTCTCAAAACCAAGCGACTTGGCAAACAATTTGACTTGCAACAAAACGATTTCTCATGAATATCTGGCAATTCTGTTAACTTTTACTGACCAATTTACCGGTCATCAATTTCCTCTGGTCATCTTAATTGCTTCTCATTAACCCTTTAATGGGTCAACTCATTAATTATAACGATTGGTAATGAAAAGAAACGACAAAAACAGGAAAACACAAAAGTAGGAAACAATAGAAGAGAAAAAGAGACCAAAAACGTTCGTTCTCAAGTCAATGGATTCTATGATTGAACATCTCATGAATAAAATTTATGAACTTGCAAGCTTGATATTTATCTCTTTAAATATTGATCCAATTCAGATGCTCAAAAGCTCTGCAATTAGTCAATATGAAATGGATTTTTTTAAAAAAAGAAGAAAAAAATTCTATTCAATATTTTGCAAAAAATGAACTCAATTAGTGTTCGAAATTCTGTTTTATTGAGATTTTCTGTTTCTCATTGAATTTTCAGTTTTCGTTTTGACTTGAGTTGATCATGAAACAGCAATCAAATCTCTTTGATCGAGCAAATTATTCCAAAACTTGTCATTTTCTTTTCATGACCACCTTTCGATTGTCAGCTCTTCAAATGATCAACTCAAAACTTTATCATGAAATTATCGGGTCAGTAATTATTCATGATAATGATGTTCTATTGTTATTTTTCATTTAGAAAATGAACTTTTTCTTTATATTCTCAATCTTTTATTCTTTGACTGAGACACTTTTCTGTTATTTGCTACTTTTTCCTCCATCGATTGTTGTCAATCATTTGTTTAATCAAAAACATTTCAATCAACAATTGATATTGTTACCATGAAATGAAATGTTAACATTTTGCAACACTCCTTCCAGCTTTACCCTGCAACAATATTATCCAAAATGATAATATTATTACATTTTCTTTTCATCTGTATATGAATATTGGTATCAAAGTGCAGAATGAAAAATGATTTTTTAGCCTTTTCTTTTTCTATCGTTACCATCTATTGATTTCATCAATCAAGTGGCAAAAAGAAGAAAAGAAAGACTTTGAAATCAAAATCCTTTGTATATTCATGATGTTACATGAGAAACTGATATCAAAATATAATGATAATGGAGTTTACGGGTTTCCTCCAAATCTCAGAATTGATGTCATTTTACTGAACTTCACAAAAAAACAAAACACTTACACATAAATTAATTAAAATCCGCCTAAGCCTAATAATTTACCATTTAATTTCTTTAGCACTTTGAATGTTAGTAAAGCTTTCAAACAATTCCAAGAAAACTAAAAGAAAAAAACGAACGAAATCAGAAATTAAAAAACTTTGACTTTGTTGTTTCTTAACATCCATTTTAATGACGATTATTGGACTTACGATTTTCGAGGAAAGACTCCTTTCGACTATCTTTCTTAACAGATCTATGATAATTGTTCAACTTTTCAAAATTAATATATCAACTTATCGATAAAGAATAAACAAAGTTTAATATTTTTAAGCATTCATTTTTATAGTATTATCGAGTAAATTCCCAGATGGATTTTCTTGTTCCCAATTTGATTTACTATAAATAAAGAAAATGAATTTGTATAAAATGGTTGAAGTTCAAAAACAAATGATTGAGAAAAGAGAAAGATTCTGAAAATGAACGTCAGAAATGCTCATAATTTGAACTATTAAGCTGTTGAGTTGTTCAAAGTCTTAACCTTTATGAATGATTGAGGAGATCACACTATAATCTTGTGTAAAAGCAGTCATAAATTATTCACTGAAATGGACAAGAGGTGATTGATGAAACAGGAAAAATTAGTAGAAAAGATTTCAACACTTGATCAAAGGAAATGTTATCAAATCATATCTCACCGTACAGCAAGACTATTCCCAGAAATCATATTTTGCAAAAAAAATATAACAAAGAAAATATTTTTCTTTTCAAAAGATGGCTTTGCAGATGAATAGTTGAATGGAATTGAAAAGAAACTTTGCTTCAAGATGAATTTCATTATTCCCATTTCAATGGAATTGTAACAGAAAATTTTGATTAATCTTGACGAAAAATTCTGAATCATTTATCGAAGTTATTAATCGAACAAAAAATGCAATTTCTTTGCCTTTCCAATATTGACATTTGCGATGAAACAAGTTTCACTTGACATTTACTCCAAGCACTTATCTCCATTATTCATCACTCTGTACTAATCAAATGAACGAGAAAAAAACATGAATTTGAGAAATTAAATTCAATTGATTAATCGAGTAAATAAATTCCAAGCTGTAATCACATTAAATGTCAATGAATAAAAGCAATTTCACTTTTATCTCAACTGCTACTCATTATCTGCTACTAATTTCATCACTTGATCAGTCATATCATTTGGAACAAACGAAAAAAAAGAGAAATAAGAAAAAATAAGTTCTATTCAGTTTAGAGTTGACTAAGGTTAATAGTATAACAAGTTTATCGATAAAAATTAGAAAAGAAACTCCCTGTTACTGGGAGTGAAGTTGATGCTAAACTGATTCATTGAGAAGTTTATAAAAACGATAATGATAAAGGATGAGAAGAGTGAAAATGCTTGAGGCTTTTTCGTCTCTCTTTGATATTTGTCTTGTTCGGTGGTTTATTCTGAAACATTTTAATGATTATTATCATCACTTTAATCTTTTCGTTTCATTTTATCACCTAACATGGAGTCACATTGAGACACAAACTTGACCATTATGCTGTGCAATAAAGCAACAAATTCAGGTCAAGCTTGTTGTGTTTGTTTGTCGTCCATTATTGTTCTTGAGGTTTCAATTTTTTTCCTCTTTACCTTACAACTTTGTTGAACTGATTGTTGTTGATGACCTCGTATGTGAATTCTTGCTTTTTTACGACTTTTGGCTTTTCCCTTGTTTTGCCTTCAGGTTAAGAGTAGAGTTTATTGAGTTGCATTGCGGATGGAGTATGAATTGGAAGAGAAAAAGAAGAGAAAATTGTTTCATCGAGTTCAGAATTTTGATGAGAATGTTATTGGTTAAGGTATTATGTTTTATTGCTTTTCTTTTTTTCCCTCAACATCTAACAAGTAACATTAAACATTCTGTTTGTATTCAGACAATTTCAACTTTTCCACAACAGAATCACCAATTTTCAAAATAAATCCTCCAAAAGTTCAAGTTGATTCATTTGATAATGACACTGGTTTTGATATGCAAATTATTGCCATTTAAAGTGACAGATTCTTTGATGCGCTTAAGATCATTTCGTTTAATTGTTGCTATTTATTCTGTTGATTGCGAGGAATTATCATGGATTAACATGTGAAATGTCTTTTGATCGAAAGAGTTTTAGAAGAGAAGAGATTGATTCGCGATTCAATTTGTTTTCATTTCATTGATTTGATATCCTAAATGATTTTCCATTTGGATAATTATGTTGTTAATAATAATGGAACTTTTCGTTCCTTTCCTTCAGATGATTATCTAAATTCTGCTGATATGGTAATAATGAATTTCGCCTTTTTACTGATTCTTATTGTCAGAGTATTATATTCGTTACTATTGATCTTCTCATGTTGATTAGCGAGTTAATGTCTCTCAATTAATTCATTTGATAACAAAGACTTTTGTTTTTCGCGACTCATTAAGAATGATGTTGATTACTTGATCAATATTGAAGTTGGTAAAATTCAGCATAAGGTGACTTTCGGTCTAGAACTGGTGTCATCACTGACTTTTGTATTGATTTTCGTCGATTGTAACCTCAATCTAAAGTCAGCGAATCCCATGATGACCATTAAAAGTTAATTTGCTTTCGATTTACTAACTTTTCTAGGTTTACTGCTGTAACAGGTTAGCATTTAAAGGCAACAGTTTTGATTGAAAAGTTAAATTAACGCACGAACTACATTTAAATATCATTCGTGCGTTTCCCTGCATTTTCATCACTTGTTTGGAATGAAAGTCAATTTTGAATTTGCTGAATAAAGACAAAAACAATTTCTATTCTGATTCTGCAGTCATGCTGAGAGTAAATATGAGCATATTTATTGCTGGATGCTAGCAACTCACTCACGATAGCAAGTAATGAAAGTAATGAAAACTACGATTGTTCAGTGACTGAATAATTAATGAGAATTTTAAACTCAAATAGAGTTTCGGGTGAGATTGAATTTCCAGCCCTGCACAAACATCAACTGCATGCAATTTGATTATTTACAAATTCGTCTTGATGCTTCCATTTCTGTTTTAGTCCGATAGCGAGAATCGTTTTCATGAAAAAGTCTTTTGAAGAGCGTGTTTACACATCATTTAACTTTAATAATGTTTATAAGCATAAAGTTATTGAAGATTAAAAAAGTCAATACTTCGAGAAAATTGTTTTTCGTTTGTCAAGGCTCAACTTGTTTCATTTTGTTGGTTATTTTTGTTTATCGTTACGTTTTTAATAAGGAAATAGATTTATAATGCGCTGTAGTAGCTTTTGGAGTTCAGTAAATTGAATTCTTTAATATTGACTATTCGATGACTATAATGAAATGACTAAATTGCAAAGTAAATCTCGATCTGTAAATGATCAGAAAAGTAGTTAATTGCGCGAGAAAAAAGTAAGAAGTAAACTTTGACAAACGCAATTGCAAACGTTGTTTAATTGCAATTATCCTCGATATGTAACTTTTTGACACAACAATAGTCTAGAACCAAGTTTCTGTGACAGAAAGAAATTAAACTAACCTTCTAAATAGCATCTCAATGGTTTCTGTTAAGCTATGATCCTCGTGAAATAAGACAAACGAGATCATTAAAGAGCCATTTTAAGCTTTTCTTTGCTTATTGAGCTTAAATACAAATGATTTTAATTGCAAAAGTAATTGTCAATTTGTGTATGGAGAATGCATTGGAAATTAATGTGGACTTTGATTCACGGTATAGCAATCGATTTGTGTGATCGCAGTGCATGATCAAAGTTAAATTAAGATTATTTAAACTACGTTTTTCATTAGAAATGATATTTTCCTTCTTATGCATCAAGCTCGTTATAATAATGGCAGAAACATAGCAAATCTTCACTCACTCGCTAAGATTTATTTCACTCCATCTAAACATATTATGTGTCAAGCCTGACTCTTGGACTTTGCTCTACTCTATGAAATGATACTTCAACTGTTTGCCTCGCATTCATCTTGAAAGTTAGTTGGGAATCACATTAGATCATATTGTAACAGTCAATCTTCAGGTTCGACTAAGAATAGGGTTCAAGAATAACTTAGTAACTTTATTCTTTCAAGTTTTCAAGCGAACTGATTCAGAAAATGATTTAATTTAATAAAATGAATGCAAAGAATAAACGTGGCTCAGAAAGGATAAAATGTTGAACAATAAACTTGTTTCAAAGTAAGTATTCAACTTATTCGCCATCCTTTGAAATTGACTTGAAAAGGTCAATATTTTTGGTGCATTGAAATTCAAGTTGCATTCACCAATCAACTTGATTTAAATACAATTTTGTGCTCAAAGTGATAAGCTGAAAACTGAATAATGCTTGGAACCAGTAAACAGCTTGAAAATGGGAAAACAGTCGATGAAGTGAAGAACATTTGAATCAATTTTCTTCTCATAATTTCATTGCACTTTGAAAAGGAAACTTCAATAACTGAACTTGGGATTAACTCTGAAAGAACATTGAATTTCTCAAATTTACATTTCACCTCTTTTCCAGTCTGGACAATGAGCACTTTTCAATCATGAATGAACCAGGATAAAGATGATTATGATGATGTGAAGAAGGAAAAAAAGCCTCGACTCAAGTATTGAATACAAAAACCATCAAAGGTTAGATAATCATGATTTCCAAGAATAAAGTCCAATCTCTTATTTTCTCAAAATTCAATCCTTGAGTAAACTATAAGTCGATAATGAAAAGTTCAGATCTTAATTCTCACGAGAATAGCATTTCTCCAATAGATTTCCATTATAAGGTGTAAAAAGGGTAGATTAAGAGAGCAATAAAGTTGGAACAAAATTCAAGTTTTGACCTGAAAGTGAATGGAAGAGAAAAGAGTCGAGATTATTGAGATTCTTTACATTTAGATGAGCAAAGAAACTGATGAACATATTTATGGTTCCATCATACTTGATGTGCTATCTTCGTGTGTCTGTCTCGAGATGAAAAGTTATTGATATGAAGAATAAAGATGACAGAGAATCGAGGCTTGTATTGACGGTCGATTCCAAAGGGAAAAGGAGTGAAAATTCTGTGAGAATAGAATATGAGATTCGAAATTTTAAACCTTTTTCTTTCCTTTTCCAGTCTGCATCTTCCAGACTAAGCAAGTGAAAAATAGCGAAAAGTGTAAAAACAAAAAGAATATCAATTTTTTATTAAAATTTGAAAACCAAAACGAAACGAATAACCCATTTGTCCATCAACTGTCATTACTTTCGTTGCAAATGTATTCAAGTTTGACATGAGATTCACATTGAGAAACTATTCAATTGTCAAAATGCTATCAGTTAAAAGAAATGCATAATTCCAAAAGAATATTGCATTTTCTTGATCGAATAACAATTTAATTTCAACACTTTCATTCCAACATCGAAAAACACTGAACTTCTGAGAAATTCCAAGCCATTCAATTCTTCAAGACTTCATCATCTATTCATAAATACCAATCGACTTCGAATAAACATTTTCTTAGAACATCACAAAATTTTTGGTTCAATTTTAAATCTGTAATCCAAACTCGAAGAAACTCAAAAAGTTTTATCATGTTTTTTATCACCATTAAACAAACCCTAAAGTGATAGACTATAAATAATGTTGTCATCAAGTTATTGTTTTAATACAGAGAACAGATAATCAGGCGAATAAAAGAAATGAAATATTTTTTTCGATATTCTTTTCTTTTCCATTCTGTTGACATCATCAATATTATCATGGTTCAGGTTATTAGTTATTTGGGATTATTATTGATGCTCTTGTCTTGAAATGCTAGTTATTTTTGTCACCAATTTTCAGCATAAAATGCAATATAAATTGTTGAAAGAAAAGAGAAAGAATAAAGTTCGAAAATAATATCTTTTCTTTTACATTTACAATTCTTAAGCAGATTATTCATAAATAATGGTAAAGTGATATGCATTTGCTGGGAGGGAAAATTGTAAGACGATAAAGTTGAGAGAAGAAGCGAAATATAAATGAACATTTATAGAATCAAGATGAATGGTAAAGATGAAAATGTATTAAAATATCATTTAAATTGAGATTATCATTTGTTATTCAGTTTAACACATTTTCCCAGCATTTGAATCACTAGGCAAGTTGAAAGTTGAGAATAATTTGATTCTTTAATTTGATAAAATCAAATCTCTGCGACTTCAAATGGAATCTATTTTTTATCGCTTCTATTGTTAAATTGTGACAAATTGTTTCACTCGAGTTTTATCATTCCTTTTAGACTTTTCATCATTTCATTTTATCTCAAGTTGGAACTTTTCAAATTGTGAAAAAAAGAAAACTGATTCAATGATTTTATTCATTCCATGAGTTGGACTCTACTCGAAGCTTTTTTGGTCTACTTTACGATAAAATCAAATGGCTAGTTTTGGATATTTTTTGTTCACAAAATTTGGATTCAGTTAAATTGCCTTAATAATGAAAAGATTTTTTCGGAAAAAGAGTTTTATCTATTCTCACGAATCCAAAAGTTTTTCATGGATTTAAACGATATTATACTCCGAGTGGCAATGCGAACTTCAAATGCTTGAATCTGAAGTTAGCTGGTACTCCAGGTAACTCGAAAATGAAGCATTTTTCGAAAAAGGATTAGATTAATACGCTAAGTATGATTCATCTAACATTCTCATAACGAGAAATTCCATGTCAGTCAGTTCATTCTTTTCGTTTGGTCTTCATTCTTTGAATTTTTGAGTTACTATTGATTCTGTTTCCTGATTCTGTTGGATTGAATTGTGGTGCAAGATTGAGCCTTAATCGCTATCAATTCAACATTATATTATTCAAATTATCGTAAAATCAGTTTAGATGATTCTAGTGGAAATTTAGTTTCATTTTCATTTTCTGATAACTTGATTATTCAGTTTATCAAAATGTTTTGCTTAACAGATGAAACAAAAAACACGATGAAAAGAAGAAGAAAATTTGCGTTTGTGAATAAATTAACAAAAACTAATAAAACTTACAATGATTAAATGTAATAATGTTGTTAACATTTGAATCTGTTTAAAATGTAAATTGTTGAAATGCAAAAGCAATGTAAATGCAAAAAAGTTGAGTTTACATTTGCGAATTGTAAAACAAGCTCATTCTGTTCAGTTTATGAATCTTTTTTTCA
The DNA here is from genome assembly GCF_039701765.1 of Tetranychus urticae. Lineage (NCBI taxonomy): Eukaryota > Metazoa > Arthropoda > Arachnida > Trombidiformes > Tetranychidae > Tetranychus > Tetranychus urticae. The sequence goes on along the minus strand of NC_142958.1, from coordinate 11,429,200 downwards.
TGCATTAAACTCATTTCACCAATAGTTCAATTACGAAAATCAAATTGGCATTAATTGAGTCTTTTAATAACCTCAAATGTTCCGTAACCATTTGTCTTTGAATCACTTTTCTTCTTCAGAAAAATCAAAATTCTTTATCCCAAGTTGAACATTTCTCAGTGAATCCAGAAGTTTTCATGGCATTTTAATAACTTTTCATTTCTTCAATTGTCGTTTCTCAATCGATATCAACAGTTTATCGTTTTTAAACTGTTCAAAATTGTTTCAATTCTCATGAGAAAATGAATTACAAGAATTTTCCTTTCATTCTTCATTGGAATCACTTTCAGTAACCAGTCATGATTAATGATGAACCATTTACCTGAACAATTACAGAATTTATTGCAAAAGTTAATCAACAATGAAAAGTTTTAATCGTAAATTTTCTTCTTAATCATGCTTCTAGTATTGATTATTATTGGACAGTTTGTTTCATCCAATTCTTATGTTCATTTTTATCGTAATTCAAAAGTTGAGCTCGCATTGTTGGTGAATTGAATGAGAAAAGTTGATTTTCTTTTCGCCACTTTATTGATTGTTGTGTTCATTTTGTTAGTAAAAAGTTGTAATAAATATTATGATTAAATTATTAGATAATCAATCATTTGACAAACTGTTTTGTGAAGAGAATCGAGAAAAGATGACTTTTCTTTTCAACTTTTCCTGAACATCAATTTCAAATTAAACTGAAAATAATGAAATTGAGTTTAAAATGATGAATTGACCATGATTATGATTTAATTTTGGATTAGTTCATTAAATGCATTCTGATGAAAAGGGATGAAAAATGATGAGAAAGGTATTCATGATAATACCTTTTCCCGATTAAATTATTCCAGTTTTTCATCTTTTATCAAAGGTAAGTCTTGTGGTGGAGTGAATGATGAAAGATGCTTTGAAAAGAGAAAGAAAAAGGAAAATAAGAAAAAATGAATTCTTAACAGTTTTCAATTGCTCAACCATTTTATTGAATAACATGGTTAATCTATTAATATTTTTTAATCGTATTGTGTATTTACTCATCTTATTTGTGAGCAATGATTAATTTTTCAAGTTTTGTTTATTTTACCTTCCATTTTGTGAAACGCAATTTGTGATGAAAAATGAAAAATTTGCCATTCAATCAACAGAGTTTATTCAAATGAAGATTATTTTATAAAATGATTAAAATTTTTACGAATTTTTATATCAATATTCACGATATTATTATTTATTTCATTAATTGTTTCCCAGTCTAATTACAGGGATGGAAAATATTGCATAAGAATGACTTTAATCTAATTATTAGAGTTTTTAGTGCTTAAGCAAAGGCTATTCTGTCTAGATGAAAGATTTACTTGAATTGAAGATGAAAGGATGAAAAACGAGAAAAATTGGTTCATTTTCAACATTTTTATTTCTGTATAATATCTCCATCTCTTGGTGAGAATCGAAACATGAGTTGTATTAATGTATCTCCATCTATAAGTACAATATAAAACTAAGTTTAACTTGTTATTTTACTGCAAGAGATGGCGCTGTTGAACAAAACGGTTTTGCTCACCGGCTAATCCGTTTGATTCAAAGAGTAACAAGAGACTGCATGAGAATGGAAGACCTCAAATCGAGATAAAGAGTTCTCGTAGGGGTTGATAGATGGGTCTGATGGAAGGAAAGAAAAGAAAGGGAAAAAGAAAGAAAAAATTAACCTCTTTGAATGATTTCTTCAAATTAGAAGATAATTTTTTTATAATTTTTACAATTCTTATTTCTTACTTTCTTTTTCCCTTTCTTTTCTTTCCTTCCATCAGACCCATCTATCAACCCCTACGAGAACTCTTTATCTCAATTTGAGGTCTTCAATTCTCGTGCTATCTCTTGCTACTCTTTGGTTTGATTTCATTATAGTCGCCTTATTAATTTAATTGCTTTGTTTTTTATCATTTATTTTGTTTTAAAACAATTTACTAATAATCGGTTGAATATTGAGAAATTATGTTTCCTTTTTTTATTGGTTTTCTTATGAATCTTTGGTCAACTCTATCCTCACTGTGAATCTTCATGGATGACTTTTGGATTCATCAGTCGAGAAAAATTAAAGATTGGTTTAATACTTATTAATTATTTATATTCTTTTCGTATATTAGGTTCCATTGATTCAATTTAAAAGCCATCGGAAATCACATCTCGAGTCTCAATGGAAAATTCACCTAAATCATTTGGAAATCGCTGAGTAAGTATTGCAAAAGCGTGGATTTAAGCTTTGATAATAAGAGATATGCTTTTGTAACAGATCTAATGTGTGAAAAACGCTGGATTGTAACCTTAATCTAACAACAATCTCACTATCAAGAAGAGCGAAAGGCCAACAGTAGAAGAACAAAAGAGACTTGATTAGAGCAAATGTTATTCGTTACATCTCATTTCGCTACCAATCATGATTATAAATTTCCTATTGATTCAGGTAAATGTAATTATTAATCGTGAATGATCGCAACCAGCCAATTTATACCTAATGGAACATAATGGAACGGCCAAGAGATACAATGTTTCACCTTACCGTGATTAAAATACAACAAGGGAACATAAAGTCAACATGAAGCGAAAACATAAGACAAAAAAGAAAGAAAAGGTCAAATAAAGTCTCCATCTTAAACCCAGTGAATGATGAACCTTTAAAAGGTTAACCTTGACCGTTATTTGACTATTGAGCTACAAAAAAGAGGAAACGGTATGAAAATAGATCAACAAGTAATCATAATTTAATGAGATACTAATATACATTTGGTTTGCTAAAATTAATAGACACTTTTAATTTCAACAGTAACCTTCAACTTTCCCTTTGAGGTTAAAAAAGTAAACAGTGGATTTAAGCGAATAACCGAATGATGGAAAAAAGCTAAATACAGATTTCATTGGCATCTTTAACCTCATCTTCAGCCTCATCATTATCTTCATAACCATTACCTAAACTCAACCCTAATCAATTTGATGTAAACTGAAAGTGTCATTATAAATCATCAATACCCCAATCTAACGTCCGAATTGAATGGTTGATCGCAGCTGACAAACACTTTAACCAGTTTTCTTTTTCCTGATTGCCTGTTAATTTCAAGTTATCATTTCGCATTTTATTACGATTAATTAATGCAAAATCTCTGAGCCTACCATTGAAATAATTACTAGCCTTTGTACATATAATAAGATGATAATAGCAGATGAAAAATGGCAGAAGAAAAAAACTGACAGAAATTTTGGACCTTTCCGCCAGTTTTAAGGTTAACTTGTAATTTCAATTTTGTCTCATTAATTTTATACAAGCTTGCGTTAAATGTGTGAATCTTTAATTGCACTGCACAAAAAAGACTTGAAGATGGTCCATAATTAATGGCGAATTTAAGCTTATTTAAACGAACAACTCTTAATTTCGCCATTATTATTATTAACCTTTGCGGGCTCAAGTTGATCAAGATAATGAGATGAATTTTAAACTGAAAATTGACCAATTTTTGTACAATTTTTTGAGAAAACTTTTTGTTTCCAATTTCACCATTTAATTGTTTCTTTTACCTTCAACAATTATTAATGACTTTTTTAAGTTGAAAAGGTTTCATTGTTGGTTAGTTAATGATTCCTGATTGTATCAGGCTTCACCATTAACAACAATTTGACAATATTAAGTGGACAATTAATAGCTTTCAATAATGATGATTAATGAAATTGTAATGAAAAGAATTGGAAAAATTGGTTAAAATCGAGTGAAACAAAGAAAGAGAATCGCAAATTGAGTAATTCAAGATCGCCATTTTTGCTTATTTCCAAGGTGATGATGTCGATGCTAAAGATGAAGATGAAGATGAGGATGAGGATGAGGATGAGGATGAAGAAGAAGAGAAAGAGAAGAAAGAGAGAAGAAAAGAATAGAAAGTGAATGATTGAAGTTGGCCTATAAAAAGTCGAGGACTGCGCTGTTTGAGTTCAACTTTTATTTATCTCATTGGTTTTCAACATTATCTATAAAATTATTTTTACAATTTATCAGTTTACATCATTTCCATCATTTCATTGAATCAACAAAATCAATCAATTTTTATTCAATGTTTCAAAATTGTGTGATTTGTGATTTTCTTTTCGGTATTTCTCGTTCAATTGTCCATTGCTATTGATTTACTATTTTTGCCATTCCATTTTCGCCCGACGATTCTTCAGTTGGTTGGTTCAAGTGTTCCGTGTTTCATGATCGACTTTGCTTTTTATCAACAATGATCAAGTTAATTATTTGTTCAATGTTTCAATTTAATCATTACCAATTTGTTCAAGAGTTAATCTTCTTTTCACCATTTCAATTTTCCCTCACATCTACTCAACATTATTGCAGAGCAAGTTAATCAACTGGCATTTTCAATTGATCAAGAATAACAAGCATCGCACTGTCAAATCATTATCAAGTTTAAACCCAACCTTTCAGTTCATCCATTTCATTGTCAAATGGCAATTCTTATTCAATATCATTGGATTTACCAAATCTTGATGCAATAACCCTGCGATTCTGACCAATACATAATTCTGTCGATTCCTTTCAATTCAAATTGAACCAAGATACCAACTGAAAGGAAAATTCAAATAAGAAAAGCACTGTTGAAACAATAATCTTTCGATGAGTTCAATTGGAGTTTCTAAAGAGATAGACATTAGATTAGACTTGAATGGTAAAGAGAAACATTTGCTTTTTGACTTGAGCTAAAATTCAAGCTTGAAGTCTAATTTGAAATTACAGATTCAAATATTGTGACCATCATTTGATAATATCAATCAACTTGTGGCTCAATTTTCTGGAATCCATCGGCAGATTCCATGGAAAACACTGCAAGAATCAATGAAAGAAACACTTGCTTCTATCAATATCTTCATCGTTTTATTGAAAAATTAGTTGATTCAAACGATAAGATGAAGCATCAGCAAAACGATCTTAAAAATCAATGAGCTGCGAATGCATCACAAAAGGCTAAACTAGATTAGACTGCAGTTTCATGTCTAATTCGGAGTCCTGATCACATTGCTGACTTTCAGGTTTTTATTAGACATTTTAGGCTAAACTAAAAATCTAATTAGACTAATAGCTAAAATCTAGAAGTCTAGCAAGATGAAAAGAGGAAGAACGAGAAAAATTGGTTTATTTTCAACAATTTTTATTTCTGTATAATAACTCCATCTCTTGGTAACAATCAAAACCTGAGTTATGTAACTCCATCTAAAAGTACGATTTAAAACTAAACCTATTCTTATACTGCAAGAGATGGCGCTTTTATTTTTAAATTGCTGTTGAACAAAACAGTATTATTCACTGGCTCATGCATTTGATTTCATTAGAGTCGCTTATTTGAGTTCCTTTATTTTTATTATTTTTTTGCTTCATTGTTTTAATTAGAACAAATGTCTTACAATCAGTTGAAATATTGAGAAATTATGTTTCCTTTTTGTATTAGTTTTCTTATGAATCTTTGGTCAACTCTATCCTCACTGTGAATCTTCATGAATGACTTTTGGATTCATCAGTCGAGACAATTGGAATTTGGTTTAAGACTTACTAATTATTTATATTTTTTCCGTCTATTAGGTTCCATTGATTCAATCTTAAAGACCTGGCAATTGCATCTCGAGTCCTAATATAAAATTTACCTAAATCATTTGGAAAATGCCGAGAAAGTAATACAAAAGTGTGGATTAAAGCTGTGGTAAAAAAGAGACATGGTTTTGTAATAAATCTAATGCGTGCAAAACGTTGGATTGTAACGTTAATCTAACAACCAATCTCACTATCAAGAAAAGCGAAAGGCCAAACAAAAGAAGAACAAAAGAGACTTAATTAAAAGCAAATGTTAAATTTAAAATATATTCAGGTAAATGTAATTAATGATCGTGAATAATCGCAACCAGCCAACATACATTAAAGGAACAGCCAAGAGGTACAATGTTTCACCTTACCGTGATTAAAATACAACAAGGGAACATAAAACCAAAGAGGAACCAAAGAGGAACCAAAAAGGAAACAAAAAAGAAACAAAAGCTCAAATAAAGATTCCATCTTAAACCCAGTGAATGATGAACCTTTAAAAGATTAACCTTGACCGTTATTTGACTATTGAGCCACAAAAAAAGAGGAAAAGGTATGAGAATAGATCAACAAGTAATCATAATTTAATGAGATACTAATATACATTTGGTTTGCTAAAATTAATAGACACTTTTAATTTCAACAGTAACCTTCAACTTTCCCTTTGGTTAACAAATTAAACAGTGGACTCAAGCAAATAACCAATCATTGAAAGACACAAGAAAAATTTAATAATACGATGGAAAAAAGCTGAATACAGATTTCATCATTATCTTCATGACCATTACCTGAACTCAACCTTAATCAATTAGATGCAAACTGAAAGTGTCATTATAAATCATCAATACCCCAGTCTAACGTCCGAATTGGATGGTTGATCGCAGTTGCCAAACACTTTAACCACTTTTCCTTTTCCTGGATGCCTGTTAATTTCAAGTTATCATTTCGCATTTTATTACATTTAACTAATGCAAAATCTGTGAGCCTACCATTGAAATAATTGCTATCCTTTGTATAGATAATAAGATGATAATAGCAGATGAAAAATGGCAGAAGAAAAAAAACTGACAAACATTTTGGACCTTTTTTCAGTTTTAAGGTAACATTCAGGTTAAACTTGTAATTTCAATTTCCTCTCATTAATTTTAATCAAGCTTGCGTTAAATGTGTGAATCTTTAATTGCACTGCACAAAAAAGACTTGAAGATGGTTATTAATTACTGGCGAATTTAAGCTCAAGAAGAACAAAAGATTTGATTAAGCAAATGTTATTCTTAAATCCTTTTTCACTAGTAATCATAATTATAAATTTAATATATTAGGTCATCCGGTATAGTTTTCCCCTCGGTATGAAGATGATATTTTTTTGTGACGAATTCAATGTTTTCGCATTCGCGAGACCAGATAACATCACTGTTATCATCATCAACCCTGTACATGATCATTATTTTGTGCAATTCATGAACAACTGTAAATGATTCCAAAAAAAATTAAATTTTTGGAATGACAAAAGTTCGAAAAATTGCTATAACTCATACGAGCTAGCAGGGAAATTTATTGTTTCTGTGACGATGAGAAGCCATGATATGTGTCTATTAAATGATGCTAAGATTGTTCCCTTAGGGCTCATAAAACGGCATCAATAGTGGTCAGAACGCAGTACAGCTTGAAAATGGAGTAAGTGGCTTCTCATTCAAATTTTAAGGGTTGCGTTTACAGATAGAGATCAGGTTTCTGCTCAGAATGTTTTTTGAAGGTCTAAGAATTCTTTTGATACCACACATTCTATGGTGGAATTCTATCCGAATCAGAAAAGTGACAACGAATTGACAGTGTCCCTCAGTTCGCCTGTACTCACGTTGTGGGCTGATTCAAGATCACATTCAACGTCAGAACAACAATTGTTTCAGGTTATTTTGTAATCTTTTTTGCTCATTATATTCAAGATGTATTCTCTGGCTACTGATTAATCCTTTCAAACCTCGAAAAACATGCATGTGGAGCGAATTGTTGAACAATTTATGGCGAAAAGTCGTAAAAATTGTGATTTTTGAATAAGGAGCCTGCGCACTGAGATGATTAAGTTCGAACGCGTTTTCTCTCTAGGTATATTTGTTTTAAAGCCTGATAAGTTCATTAGGCGTTTAAAATCCATCAAAAAGTCATTCCTTCATACCAAGGGGAAAACTATACCGGATGACCTAATAGATTCAGGTAAATGAAAAACCGTAAATAATCACAACCAGCCAACATATACAATGGTAGTAATGGAACAGCCAAGAGATACAATGTTTCACCTTACCGTGATTTAAATACAACAAGGGAACATCAAGTCAACATAAAACCAAAGAGGAACCAAAAATGAAACAAAAGGCCAAATGAAGTCTCAATCTTAGTAAGTGATGAACATCTACAAGGTTAACCTTGACCGTTATCTGACTATTGAGCCACAAAAAAGAGGAAAAGGTATGAAAATAGATCAACAAGTAATCATAATTTAATGCGATACTAACATACATTTGGTCTGCTAAAATTAATAGACACTTTTAATTTCAACAGTAACCTTCAACTTTCCCTTTGAGGTTAACAAAGTAAACAGTGGATGTAAGCAAATAACCAAACATTGGAAGGCAAAAGTAACATTTAATAAGACGATGGAAAAAGGCTAAATACAGATTTCATTGGCATCCTTAACCTCATCTTCAGCCTCATCATTATCTTCATAACCATTACCTAAACTCAACCCTAATCAATTTGATGTAAACTGAAAGTGTCATTATAAATCATCAATACCCCAATCTAACGTCCGAATTGAATGGTTGATCGCAGCTGACAAACACTTTAAGCAGTTTTCCTTTTCCTGGATGCCTGTTAATTTCAAGTTATCATTTCGCATTTTATTACAATTAATTAATGCGAAATCTCTGAGCCTACCATTGAAATAATTGCTAGCCTTTAAACATAATACGATGTACGTAATAAGATGATAATAGCAGATGAAAAATGGCAGAAGAAAAAAGACGGACAGACATTTTGGACCTTTTTTCAGTTTTAAGGAAACATGCAAGTTAAACTTGTAATTTCAATTTCCTCTCATTAATTTTAATCAAGCTTGCGTTAAATGTGTGAATCTTTAATTGCTAAACATAAAAAAGACTTGATGGTGAAGATGTTTCATAATTACTGGCGCATTTAAGCTCATTTAAACGATCAACTCTTTATCTCGCCATTAACCTCCGTGGGTAGCAACTTGATCAAGATAATGAGATGAATTTTAAACTGAAAATTGACCAATTTTTGAGAATTTTTTTTGAGAAAAACTTTTTGTTTCCGATTTCACCATTTAATTGTTTCTTTTACCTTCAACAATTATTAATGACTTTTTTAAGTTGAAAAGGTTTCATTGTTGGTTAGTTAATGATTCCTGATTGTATCAGGCTTCACCATTAACAACAATTTGACAATATTAAGTGGACAATTAATAGCTTCCAATAATGATGATTAATGAAATTGTAATGAAAGAATTGGAAAAATTGGTTAAAATCGAGTGAAACAAAGAAAGAGAATCGCAAATTGAGTAATTCAAGATCGCCATTTTTGCTCATTTCCAAGATGATGATGTCGATGCTAAAGATGGAGATGAAGATGAGGATGAGGATGAGGATGAAGAAGAAGAGAAAGAGAAGAAAAGAATAGAAAGTAAATGATTGAAGTTGGCCTATAAGAAGTCGAGGACTGCGCTGTTTGAGTTCAACTTTTATTTATCTCATTGGTTTTCAACATTATCTATAAAATTATTTTTACAATTTATCAGTTTACATCATTTCCATCATTTCATTGAATCAACAAAATCAATCAATTTTTATTCAATGTTTCAAAATTGTGTTATTTGTGATTTTCTTTTCGGTGTTTCTCGTTCAATTGTCCATTGCTATTGATTTACTATTTTTGCCATTCCAATATCGCCCGACGACTCTTCAGTTGGTTGGTTCAAGTGTTCAGTGTTTCATGATCTACTTTGCTTTTTGTCAACAATGATCAAGTTAATTATTTGTTCAATGTTTCAATTCAATCGTTTTGATTATTAATCATAATTGAGTTGACGATTTGCTCTTTTGGTTAACCTGGAAACGATAATTTTTGCCTTTTTTGCTGTTTTCACTAATAAATTGCTTAGTCTTGAGTTTGATAGTTGATAGGTTCAGTTTATCAACATTTCTGCTTTTCCAATGTGTTCAGTTCTTAGGTTGGGATGAGCTGCAATTTTTACCGATTCTGTTCATTTTTTTGTCGATTTTTTTCTTTATTTAAGATTTTTAAGATTTCCATTTATCTATTAGATTAAATTTTCTGGACTTGAGTCGTAAGTTTCCTGCCTTGACTCAGTTTATATGAAAAATTTGTTCGAATATTCTCGAGTTTATTATTTTATTTTATCTTAAACATCGAAATCCAAAAGTGGCGTTAAGTTTCATCTTCGAATTGAATCATCTGATGAATCGAAAAGCGTGTTTACCGAAAATTTGTTTCTAATTTAAGCTATCCATTCACGTTTTACTGTTCTGTTCTCAAAGTAGCCGAAGTTGGACTTTTCGTGCATAAATCTGGAACTGTTTCCTTGTAAAGTGTAGACTCACGGATATTGGATAATATTGAATTGGACTATCTTTGAATTTTTTTCTCTGAATTATTAGGTTGTTCCGTTTGAAATCGGCCCTTAAGTTTCTGATTTTATTAATTTCCTCCTTGTGAGGCTGAGTTAGTTTATCAATTCAGGTTCAAGGTCTAACAATTTGAAGTTTTCTTTACCACAACAAAAGACAATGTTCAATTCGCATGTACTTAGATTATGAAGTTTCAATTTTCATCATTTTTCATCATTTCAAGTTACATTACTCAAACAATTACCAATAGAATCATTGAGATTGTAAGTCATCATAGACCATGGCCGCCATGTTACAGTTTTTCACCACGTTTTTCACTTGCATTGGGTACAAAACGGCTAATCAATTTTTGTTGGTAACCATGAGCCTAATCGGAAAACCAGTCGTTAACGGAAATTTGAAAAATATTGAATAATGAATATTGAAAAAAGTTTCTCATTTACTTAAATCCTTGAATAAACCAATTCACCTCTAATAGGCATATTGATAAAATTTTGTTTAGTTTGTGTAGTTTTAGTCAAAAATAGCAGGTTTCAAACGGGACAACCCAATATTTGACCTGCTTTGTTAGCATAAATTGACTACTGATTTTTCATAGGTTACCCTGATTGATTTGCCATAGATAAGATGTTCTTGACTTTATGGAGCAATTTCATCATTAACTTGATCAGCTTCTAGTAATTATGCTCTTCTCATGCTTTTTCAATCTAAGAATGAGGCTTTACGTTTTTTTGTGTTTTCCGGTAAAGGTTGATGACGAATTGATTGAAATTAAAATGCAACCTTTTTCAGCAGCAGCAAAGACTTGAGTTGATGAAATTGTTGGACATTCCCAAGTATTAAATTGAGAGTCTTGAATTGGACAAAATGTTGTGCTGACTAATGTGAAATGTAAAAATTACGATTGTCCTAAGAGTTGGTCTCCTTCGTTGGTTTAAGAACTAGCAAAGAAACAACATTGATTCGACTGATTCGAATTCCAAGTGTAAAGAAGTAATGGTTTGATTCACTATTCTTACAACGGAATGAAGAAAAATCATGTGATGGTGCAAAAATTGATAAAAAATGATTATTAGTTGTCCAAAGCAGAGGATTATTCAATTTCATCATCATTACCAATTTGTTCAAGAGTTAATCTTCTTTTCACCGTTTCAATTTTCCCTCACATCTACTCAACATTATTGCAGAGCAATTTAATCAACTGGCATTTTCAATTGATCAAGAATAACCAGCATCGCACAGTCAAATCATTATCAAGTTATTAATTGATTTCAAGCCCAACCTTTCAGTTCATCTTTTCCATTGTCAAATGTCAATTTACATTCAATATCATTGGATTCACCAAATCTTGATGCAAGAACCCTGCGATTCTGACCAAACTGGACAACTTTAATAGTGTTGATTCCTTTAAATTCAAATTGAACCAAGCTACCAATTGAGAGGAAAATTCAAATAAGAAAAGCACTGTTGAAACAATAATCTTTCGATGAGTTCAATTGGAGTTTCTAAAGAGATAAACATTAGATTAGACTTGAATGGTAAAGAGAAACATTTGCTTTTTGACTTGAGCTAAAAATCAAGCTTAAAGTCTAATTTGAAATTACAGATTCAAAAATTGTGACCATCATTTGATAATATCAATAAACTTGTGGCTCAATTTTCTGGAATCCATCGGCAGATTCCATGGAAAACACACCAAGAATCAATGCAAGAACCACTCGCTTTCGTCAATATTACTAAAAAAGTAGTTCATTTAAAATAAACGATGAGATGAAAAATCAGCCAAAATAGACTAGACTGTACACAAACAAGACTGATAGCTAAAAGAAGTCCAGTATCTAAGCTCAATTCTCCATAAATATTTCACCTCACTCCATGACTTTCAATGTTACAAATTTTTCTTAAATAACCAAGTTGTGAGTTTTACCAAAAAGAACTAATCAAATCAGGCTAAAAGCATCGAAATGTTCAATACTAAATGGAAATGTATTGAGTCATATCATGAATTGAAAAAAGCTAAGGCAAATAAGCAGCTTTATGTTATCAGAAAAGCTCAGACTGAACCAGAAAACTCGACCTTTTCTCATTTTCTTGTGCATTATGATTTCGAAAGGTAATATTTTAAATTTTCAAATTGGCATCAAAATTTTTGAAAACTAATTAACCTGAAGTAAAGCAAGCGAAAAATTGAATTGTGAGAAGAAAAATTTGAGTAAAAATGAATTTCGACATTTTCTGAAACTTGTCCTATCGAAATTTCAATGCTCAAGTCAAGTCACTTTCAGTTTTGACTGTAAATTAGTTTAAAATTGTTATTTATCGTTCTAATCGTTTTGTAGAGCCATTAATGAATCAAGCCAAAGCTGGAAAAGCTGATTACTGAAGCATCCAGAAATCACGAAATTGTTAAGCAAAGCTATAGGTTAATATTGAGAAATATAATTGTTCTGATATTTAAAAGTGAAATTAAATTATTCAAGGTTAGATTCAATGAAACGTAACATCTTTTATCATCATTATCATCTGTTTACATCATTCTATTCGTCATCCTCTTGAGCCTTTGCGTGAACCTCGAATTACCTGACTCCAAGTGAAAGTGCCAATAGCACAGACAATGAGTGAGGAAACCCTTTAACCAAAGCAAAAACAGTGAATGTTGAAATGGTTCACATGAATGGTCGTAACAAATGGTTTAAGCTAAAGAAAGAAAAGCCAGAAAAAGAAAAAAAAACATTAAACCATTTTTTTACCCTTTCCTTCAAGATGATCATGATGATGATAATAATTGCCATTTCCTTTCACCCTTTCATCAAGAGACAAGAGAGAGACAAGGACAGGGCTCACACAATGACCCAACATCTTCGAGACCAGAAAAAAGAAGAAGAAGAGAAAAAATTCCGGAAACTTGGGCAACCCTTTGAATCTAATCAAAGTTAACCTTGGTAAACAGTGAGAAAGTGAAAAACCAACGAATAATTTAAATTAGCAAATGCGTATAATTTGCCTTTGAACCCTTTTCTTCATCAAAAGGTAATGATGATCAAGGTAAAAGGAAATGATTTCTTTCTCTCTCTTCGTCTTCTTCGACTTGTTTGGGTAAACATAATTAGTTGTTATATAAATATTATATAAGAGCGTCTAGATGGGCAGATGGAAGAGAGTGCCGAGATGATCATATGAAGATGCCCTTGGATGACAAAGAAGACAATTTGAAAGAGAAGATGAAAAGAAGAAGAAATCTTTAAGACGTTACTTTACTCCCTTCGAGCTTTTTTTTACCTGTAATTTAATGTCCTTGAAATAATTTGTTAAACTCGAAACCATAACAATGAAGGTGTTAGACAAGGATATATGCTTATTTTATGGTTATCAACCCTGGGAATGTAAACGTTAATAATAAGATGAGAAATTTTCTTCCCTCAAAGGGAAACTTCCTTCTTATCGTAGCATCATCATTATCATCCTTGTTTGATGATATCAATGGGCAAGGGTTGAAGGACTCGAGGTAGGGTTAAGTTACCGTTACCTTATGGGTCTGTGTGAACAACTTTTTTTCACTTTTCTTTTTCTTCTTCTTCTTCTCTTTCTCTTTGCTCTTCTTGCGCTTCTTTGGACGCCTTTTTTATAACGGGCTCAAAGGAAAGGGCTATTTAACAACTTGTCAAGGTACAAGGTAAAACATAATGGAAAGGATTCTCGTACAAATGACGACAGATAGCGATGAGTCCTTGAACAGGGTTTAAAGTGAATCTTGAACCGGTAAATGGGTTTGAAAGAGTTGAATCTTTCCTCCTTATTTGCTCAGTCAACAATAAGATTTGACTTTTTTTTTGTTTCTTCACTCTTCTTTTGTTATCATATTATTATAATATTATTATTCTGGATAATGTTGTATCTTTCACACACACACAGAATGCTAACAACCAGATTGTGCGCATTTAATCCTTCAACTACCATTAGCTTCTTCAGTAGCTGTATCTTGTCTCAATATTGAAAGTAAAAGGATACAGGGTTGGTCGAACTTTGAAGATGCTCGAAATTCAATTGCCATCATTGGACTCGAGTTTGTCTCTTTTTTGCCTCAAGAATATCACCTCATATTGAAAAGCCGCAAAATGCGATAACATTGATTCTCATGTTTGACATTCGATGTAGTATGAAAGGGTTACAATCTTGTAATCTTTGTTAGTGAAAAAGCGAATGCAGTTTGACCGTAACATAACATTAGTAACATTTCATTTTTTACAGTTTACAGTTTTCTTTCTCATAAAAGGTCGCTTGTTTGCTTAAGAGCTGTAAAATTAAAAGCCGGTTAGTATTAAAACGATTATGGCTCATCGGCAAATTCAAACATCGAAATGGAATGAAAGTTGCAAGACTTTCCTAGTCACGAAAACACCTTCAATTGATGAGTTTTCCTATCTTTTAATCGATATTTTTTTGCAAGTTTCTCGAGAATATTTCAATAAAAAAATGGAAATTTTTGTCAATTTTCGTTCTATTGTGAAATTCATTCAAGATGCCAATCAATTAACTCTAGAGTTTAATTAGACTTAGAGATTTTCCGCTCGATTTTCCCGAAAAAAATGAATCAAAAAACTATTTTGATTGAGTTAAATCATGTAACTTTCATGATGAATCATAACATGAAATGATCTGTAAAATTGGTCGACTTTTCTCTCGCACTTTTATCCAAACTTGAACGTCAACAGGCTAAACCCAAATGTGGTAATTATTTTTTTATTTCCTTCCCTTTAACACTGACAAACCATTCTGATCCAAAACATGCTACCAACATTGATAATTGATGAATCTTGAGATTTTATCAAAACTTGCATTAATCAAATTTCAACAAGTCAACCTTAATCACATGAAGAAGTAATTTTCTCAGTAAAAAAGTTGCAAGTAAAATGAATTTAAAAGCAGAAAAGAATCAATTCTTATTTTCCTTCAGCTCTTTTCAGAATTCAATCGAAATGGATTAAAAAGCTTAAAAAAAGGAAAATTTTCGCAGAAAAAAGGTAAAAATTATTGATCAAAATTGGCTTAATTATTGTCTGGTTGCTAAAAAATTGATCACGCATTTCAAAATACTGGTTATATAATTATCTTTTGAATCCCATTTCGCTCTAAAAACATATCATTAAACATTTGCAACAAAATAAACAAATTTTTTACTCAAAAAAAGAGCGAACCAGAAAAAAAAGGAAAATGCAATAAAAGTTTTGGGAGTGAATTTTATCTCAACTTTTTTTATAGGAGTTTAAATTGTAAATTTATCGATCCGATGATAACTTTTTTTTCTGGTTTTGCAAATTTCGACTCCCAGTCTTGTTGCCCCTTGTGAATAAACGGAAATGACGGTTTCAACTGTTCATCATCTTCTCCCTCCCTTAACACCCTGTAGCTCCAATAGGATCATCGAGATAACTCTTAGTGTAAGTAAAGTGTTAAATTTATTCAAACCTCCAAACAAACAACCAATGGGTTTACAAGAAAAGGTTGACAATGAGAAAAGAGTTGAAAGGAAAAGAAAAAATGAAAACAGTAAAGATGATGAGGAATGGTGAAGATGATGAACAATGATATTGAATGTTGGGAAGGAAGGCGAGATGAGAGTGACAGCAAGATGGAGTTGATTATATTCAATGTTGATTATTATCCATCAATCAAAACAATTAATCGATCAAAATTAAATCTTTTTGAAAACCTTTAACCATTCATTTTATCCTAGTGACCGATTAAACTGGATTGTTGAAGAAAGAAAAAAAGTTGAAGATTAAAGATGAAAGAAGAAATCTTTTTTCTCTTCTTCTTCTTCTTCTTCTCACCAATCATCATCAACTGAACACACACTTTGAGATTACTAATGATGAGACTAATGGTGATAATGATAATAGCTCAATTCATGTTCACGATCTTCTTCTTGATTCATTCGCATGTTAAAAAGTGTCATTAGTTTACTCTTTTTTAGTGATTAATCGATATTGATTGAAACGCCAAATGTACCAGGTAAGCCTCAAAACATGATCTAAACCTTTACCTATCATTGATGGTCTTATTGATGAAACCGTTGACTTGAAAAGAAAAGAAAAAGAAAAGCAAGAAAAATTGAAAATTGAACATCTAATAAGGTGGGAAGAGATTGAAGATGAGCAAATTGAAAAGGTTGACTTGATCAGACAATTTGGTAACAAATTGAGATCCATCAAACACGGACAATGAAACTGATCAATAAGTGATCAACTTACAAGAAAAAAGAGGTTTCTTTAAACCTTTAATGTGCTAAGTTGAACTGATAGTCAAAGCCACCCTCAATAAACTTCCCGTGATGATGCATAACTTATGAGAAGAAGAAAGAAGAAGATGAAAGATGAAGAAAAGGTAAAGAAGAAGAAGAAGAAGAAGAAGAAAGGTAAAGAAAAGGTTTTACGGTTATTTGGCTATTAATAATCAATCGGCTCAATCGGGTTCAGTTGATGAAAATGATTATAAGATGATGATGCTGATTGAAGATGCCAATGATAATCGTCCTTCAATTTCTTCCGTCGCCTTTTAATGGCCTTTTCTCACCGTTGACCTAGTTACATCTTAAAGTAAACTAAGATGATTGCGATAAAGGTTATACAAGAAAAAGGAAAGAGTAAAAAAAGTGTGACTCACTGTAATCAAAGGGAACAATGAACATCATGGGAAGTGTCAATCTAAGATGATCGATCCTCAATCTCTTTCTTCTCACTCTCTTATCATCACTTCTCTAATCTTCAAACTTTCACTTCTTTTCATCTTAACCTTTTCACTTTTCTTCTCAACTTTTTTCTTCTTCTTCTTTCCTTCTTCATCTTTACTCTCATCGATGAATATTAATAGCAACTGGTGAAGGACAACTTAACACAAAAATCAATCCCTTTTGCCGTTCATCTCATTCCTAATTCCTTCTTGACTTCAACCTTTATCATCTCTTGGAAACTCATTTTTTTGTACTTTTCAACTTTAACATCTTCAGCTTATCCAAATGCATTAAACTTTCTCAGATTAACTGACTTTTCTTGTTCATTTTAAACAAAGTAAAACATTTCAAAATGTTGTTTGTAAAATAATTATTATTATTATTGCTTATTCCGGAAACTTTAGTCAACATTTTCATGGTTTGATGGCGATGAAAATTAACTTTCTTAATTGTTTCTTGTGTTTACTTTTACAGGGAAACAAGTTATTGACTTGTTATTTCTGTTCACATGTTTAATGTTTATCTTCATCTACATCATCTTTACATCATCATCATGTTCATCTCGTATCTCAAGGCACCAGAGACATGAAACAGGCCTCAATTTGTTTATCATGTTTAAACATTTAAACAATTATCTTTTTAAACGTTGACAGAGTGAAAAGATTAAGACAAAGATTGTTGATCATTTCAACTTTATTTTCTCGTTCGCTTGCTGCAAATGTTTTAATGTTGAGTTTGTGACTTTGATTTGGTTAACATGATGCTCATGAAAATGGAAACAAAAAGGTAATTTTCTTTTCACTTTCTTTGTAAATCCATTTAGCAATGGTAATTGATTGATTAAAGAGACAATCAAGAGAAACTATCAACTGTAACATGATAGAAGCGCATGTTCTTTGATCATGATCAATGGAAAAGAAAAGAAAATTTCGAGAAAAGAAAATATAATTTTTCTCCTTTTTTTGCATCTTTTTTGCATCTCATTAGTAATTGATGGTGAGACTTGGTGCTCATTACTTTTTTTTGGGTGAAACAGATGAGTTATAATGAGATGGTGGGAGGATCAGGCGAAGGAGGATGATTCAGGTTTAGATAGGAAATCATTTTGAATAATGTAAACACTGCAACTGATGAATTCTGGTAACTTCATTGGAAAACAGAAGTTGAATATAAACAAAAGATAATGGGTAAGAGTAAGGTTTTACGGACTCAGGCAGAACTTGAAATCACACACTTTCGCTAACCAATGATGAAATTGATAATGAATATGTAAACAGGCGATTATTGAGAATTTCATTCAAGTTTAATTGTTTAATATCTGAAATCAATGATCAATCAGAATTTTCTCTTCTCCTCTTTCAGTATTCCTGGATTTGCTGGAATAGTAAGGCATGACTGGTAAAGAATGGAAATAAAATGTTTCAATGTTGCATGGTTATTCACAGTCTAGGCATATGGTCATCAAATTAGACTTGTTTTAACGGAAGTTTAATCAGCTTCAATTTGATTCAATTTTTGGTCAGTTTCACATTTGGTTCAAGCAAAATGTTGCTAAGTTATCGTTGAAATATTATAGTTAATTTTGCTAGTGTACATCCCGAACTAAGCCTGGAAACGAATTGATCAACTCGAATCAACTCTGGACTAAATTGATTCATTTCCAATCTTTATCAGTCATACCTTAGTAACTAACAATTAGTTCAATCATCATTACCTTAGATTTAATTTTAAAGATTAACCTGATTGGATCTCAATATAAATGTCCCATGTTGCCGCTCCTTATTCCGTATAACCTTTATTCTTACCAGATAATGTTATTCAAAAAGTTTAATTTTAGACTGAAAATTTTGCTTGGATAACATTCGGATGAAATGATGTAATGATTAACACAATTCTTGATGAAAATTTCATATTTTTGGTTCCTTTGAAAAAACAAAAGACTCGTTTGCAATCAATTTGATATTTTGCATTCGCTAGGTTGGTTAAGAAGTGAAAAATTACTTACTTTCGCCTGGGATTAAATTGTTGATTGAGTTCGTAAACACGAGCATGGTATGAAGTTCCTACCTCTGGTTCAAAAACACAGTAAGAAACTCCACACCGAGCTTGCGATACCAACACTTGATGAGTCCGTGATGGTTAACAAGAAACAATGGAATGATGCCGATGAAACACACTAGATGATTGATTGGATGAATAAGGAGTAAAGAAAAATGGTGGATGAGAAGAAGAAGCAGAATAAAGAAGATGATAATCATCCTTTTTATTTAATTTCAAGAGGAGTGGAAAATTCATGCGCATGAATTTAAGATGAAAAGAGGAAGAACCAAAAATATTGGGCAATTTTAAACAATTTTTATTTCTGTACAATAACTCCATCTCTTGATGATAATCAAAACCTGAGTTATGTAAATGCAACTCCATCTAAAAGTACAATTTAAAACTAGCTTAACTTGTTGTTTATATATTTTTATAGCAATAATCATCGATAAAATATTCATTTATTTTTGTTGATTCATTAATTGTACGCAGTCTAATTAAAAGGATGAAAAATGATGAACAACTTATCCATAAGAATGACTTTAATTTACAAATTCAGGAAAATTCAAATAAGAAAAGCACTGTTAAAACAATAATCTTTCGATGAGTTCAATTGGAGTTTCTAAAGAGATAGACATTAGATTAAACTTGAATGGTAAAGAGAAACATTTGCTTTTTGACTTGAACTAAAAATGAAGCTTAAAGTCTAATTTGAAATTACAGATTCAAATATTGCGACCATCATTTGATAAAATCAATCAACTTGTGGCTCAATTTTCTGGAATCCATCGGCAGATTCCATGGAAAACACTGCAAGAATCAATGCAAGAAACACTTGCTTCTATCAATATCTCCATCGTTTTATTGAAAAATTAGTTGATTCAAACGATAAGATGAAGCATCAGCAAAACGATCTTAAAAATCAATGAGCTGCGAATGCATCACAAAAGGCTAAACTAGATTAGACTTCAGTTTCATGTCTAAGCCGGAGTCCTGATCACATTGCTGACTTTCAGGTTTTTAGTAGACATTTTAGGCTAAACTACAAATCTAATTAGCCTAATAGCTAAAATCTAGAAGTCTAGCAAGATGAAAAGAAGAAGGAGAAAAATTGGTTTATTTTCAGCAATTTTTATTTCTGTATAATAACTCCATCTCTTGGTAACAATCAAAACCTGAGTTATGTAACTCCATCTAAAAGTACGATTTAAAACTAAACCTATTCTTATACTGCAAGAGATGGCGCTGCTATTTCCAATTTGCTGTTGAACAAAACAGTTTTATTCACTGGCTAATCCTTTTGATTTCATTATAGTCGCCTTATTAATTTAATTGCTTTGTTTTTATCATTCATTTTGTTTTAAAACAAATTACTAACAATATAGAGAAATATTGAGAAATTATGTTTCCTTTTTCTATTGGTTTTCTTATGAATCAATGGGTCAACTCTATCCTCACTGTGAATCTTCATGGATGACTTTTGGATTCATCAGTCGAGACAATTGTTGGTAAAAGCCCAAAACAGCCAAATACAAAGCTGCTTAAATCATATCAATTCGAATCGCAAAAATAGTCCAAAAAAACCTTTCTATGGAAATTTAATGTCAAACAAAATTTTACTTACAATTTTGTTAGAATATAATTTATTAATGATAATGACTAGAAGTTTCAAATTTTGCTCAATGATTATACATGTATGGACATTAAGCTTTCGATCGATGCTTATTTTTTATTTTAATTTCAATTTTTTCATCAAAAATATCAATAAGTTCTGCGAACTTCAAATCACTTCTTCATATAGTACATATTGATAAGCTAATTAATTATAGTTGATTAACTCCGATCGAGTCAAAAATGGTTTACATGCACTTAAATCGATGCTCTTGTGTCCTTAAAATTATTGAGTTAATTGATTAAGTCAAACTTATTCAAAATTGAAGCAAAAGTCAGTGGTAAAAAAAGTACTTTTTGATTCTTTTAATAAATCTGATCATTTAAGAAGTTTTGTATTTGGCTGTTCTGACTTTGGCCGTTTTAGACTTGGCTGTTTTGGGCCCAAACCCAATTGTTGATTGGATTAATACTTGCTAATTATTTATATTTTTCGTCTACTGTAAGTCCTCGGTTAATGCATAAAAATGTGGGTTAAGCTTCCAGAAAAAAATCAGAAAGATGGCGCTGTGTATTAGGTTCTATTGATTCAATCTTAATGACCTGGAAATTGCATCTCGAGTCCTAATATAGACTTTTCTGCGAAAATTCACCTCAATCATTTGAAAAATGCTCAAAAGTAATACAAAAGCTTGGATAAAAGTTGTGATTAACAAGATATACTTTTGTAATAAATGTTGTTAAAACGCTTATCCAACAACCAATCTGACTGCCAAGTAAAAGCGATCAAGCGAAAGAGATTTGATTAAAAGCAAATGTTATTCTGTTTCTCATTTCACTACCAATAATAATTATAAATTTAATATAGATTCAGGTAAATGTAATTAATAACCGTGAATAATCACAACCAGCCAACATATACAATGGTAGTAATGGAACAGCCAAGAGATACAATGTTTCACCTTACCGTGATTTAAATACAACAAGGGAACATCAAGTCAACATAAAACCAAAGAGGAACCAAAAATGAAACAAAAAAGAAACAAAAGGTCAAATGAAGTCTCAATCTTAGTAAGTGATGAACATCTACAAGGTTAGCCTTGACCGTTATCTGACTATTGAGCCACAAAAAAGAGGAAAAGGTATGAAAATAGATCAACAAGTAATCATAATTTAATGCGATACTAACATACATTTGGTTTGCTAAAATTAATAGACACTTTTAATTTCAACAGTAACCTTCAACTTTCCCTTTGAGGTTAAAAAAGTAAACAGTGGATATAAGCAAATAACCAAACATTGGAAGGCAAAGAAACATTTAATAAGACGATGGAAAAAAGCTAAATACAGATTTCATTTGGCATCTTTAACCTCATCTTCAGCCTCACCATCAATATCCAAACAAAGTGTTCAATTAGATGTAACCTGGAAGTGTTATTATCAACCATCAATATATAATGATACTCAATTGACCAGCTTTTTAGCAGTTACTAAGATAATGGCAGATGCAAAGTTGTAACAAAAACGACAAACACTTTTTGTGCGGCAACTTTTGGGTTAAACTTGTTATTTCAATCAGACTTGCGTTAAATTGTTCCTGCCTTTAACAATTGTTTAACCAAAGTAGTAGCTGTTTGGGAAACACACATTGACGCAAGAAAAGCAATGAAAAAAGGCTTTATCAATCGACACTGAGCATGGATCATTGAAGATACTCATTATATTATAATACAAGGAAAAGATGGTCGAACAAGACTTGCATGAAAAAAAGTCTTCTCGATTTACTGGATATGATTGGCTGAAAAGATACTGAAAGCTGGCCTGATATTATTATTCATATTCTGGACTCAAACATGATCTTCATTCAAATCGATCCATTAACAAGACAACAGTCAAATGAAGTGAACAAGAAAAAGATTCAATGAATATAAAGCAATGTAAAGCCTCATGTTTATCTGATTACTTTGCACTGTTTCCAGCCAATTGGAAGGAAAATAGGAAAACATTTTGATTGTGTCATCGCGAAATGGTGCATTTCATGCAAGATTAACCCTCATGTTCAATGATTACATTTGCAGATTTGAAATTCAAAGACAAAACTGATGATAATGGCAATAATAATGGGAACGTAAAATTGAACAACATGAAATTACATTTAGACGATAAAAAAGGTATCAACTGTAAATGATATTTTGCTTGTTTCCTTGAACATGAAAATATTCATTTTCATCTCCAACCTTTCCTGGCATCATCTTTACTCAATCGATCATTAAATGGATAAACAGAAAAACATTGTTTCACCAAAAGCTGATAATGATAGTTATGCAAGTGCAACTCAAGGAGAAGGCAAACAAAATTGTTTAATCAATTTTCACTGTTAATGATGACAAAGTTTACCTTTTTCATCATTATTCATTTAGTGTCACAATTTCATCTCTTTTCATCATCATTATATCCATGAATTATGATGAACCTTTTTAAATTGATAAACATGTTGAACTGTCTAATGGCGAGAAGAAGGCGAAAACTCATCATCAATTATCTTCACTTGGAAAGAACTGTTCATATGAGTTGATATTAAAAAAAATTCATCATTTTTCGTTTCATGACATTCCTCCATCAATACTGTTGAGCGGAAAAAAGAAGCAATATTAATATTCAATTAATGAAACTTTATTCAATAACAAAGTTGATTGAAGAGAGAAAAGAGTTTTCCTTTTGAAATACTTGACAACAAATTGATATTATTAGAATTGGGTTTGATAGTAAAAAATGAATTTTCTGTCAACTGAACAATCTCAAGAATGACAAAATTGAAATGAAATTGTTGATTGCCTTAAGGATTTGCCAAGAAACAGAAAGAAGGAAAAGTTGAATTTAATAAGAAAAAGATTGAGAAAAATCTGGATGAAAATGAATCTTAAGATGAAAGTGAAGATGAAAAAGAAGAAGAGAAAACCAAAGAAATTTTATATTTTATTCTTTCCCTTGTTATATTAGTTTTTTAATCAACTGGATAACATATAATAAATGCCAAACAGAATGAAATATCAACAGTATTAAAGTTGAACATTGAAAGTTCATGCAAGTTTCATGAAGAAGAAGAAGAAGAAAATTAAAAAGATAAATTTAACCCAAAAACAGGAAGAAGAAGAAGAAGAAATCTTTTCTCTTCATTTTGTTCACTTTTACAGGATGATGATGAAGGGTGCGATGAAAATGAAAGTAGAATGGTTTAAGCAATCAAACCATAAAATTGAATTTTCCTTTGATTTTCTCTATCAAAACAGTTTCTCTGTTGAAGATCTTTTTTTTGTGTGCTTCTGTTATTGAATTTCACATCATTATAATCATCTTGATGCAAAATAAACGATTCTCAGTGAAACAAGACTAATATTACCTTGAAGCATTTTCCCTTCTTTCATCTTCTAACTCTCACTTTCAGCCTCCATCTTCATCCATCTTTCCCTTCATTCATCTTCAACTCTTTCAGTTTACTTGAGCTTTGCAAGGTTAAAATATTTTCCAACTCCTTTTAAAGACTCAACCAATCAGCTCAACTATACCTTTGCTTCAATCGATAGTCAATTTTAAAGTAATACAACAACAGAGTAAACATATTTTGTTTGTTGAGTCTTAAAGAGAGAGAGAGAGAAGAGGAAAGAGGAAAGACAACAACCTATACCTTAGGGTGAGGGAGGAGGAGGAAGATGAATGAGGAAGATGAAGAAGAGGAGTGAAATTGTATTGTATTGGTTGCCTATTGATGGCGATTAAGAAGCTAAAACTTGGGCTTTTTGTTAACAAAATGTCGTCAAATCAATATTTTACTTTGGGTTTAAGTTGTTTCACTCAACTTTATGTTGCTTTAATCCCACAAGCCAGAGTCTAATAGGTTACTTTATATTATGTTAAATACAAATTGGTTGAAACTGCCAATATCGATGACTAACTTGATTGCAATTGTCGATAAACATTTCTTTATATTTAAAGTTTAAATTATTTTCAGTCAAAGTTGAATCACCATGATATCATTACAACTGATCAGAAACAATCGCTTTGTAATGAACATTTAAGGAGTAAAGTTGAAAACTAAACAATGAAATGATCAGCAATATTAGGTTTATGCAAATATGGATGAAAGTCTTCTGGTTATTTCACATTAAATTGTCAATTTTATTCGATAATCTAATTATACTGAATTTATAAAGAAAATTTCTTTCATTTTTGTATCAATTTTATCAAATGTGAATGTTGGGTTTCGAAGTTTTCATGAAATAATTATCGATGATAGCATTGATGAAATATTTCTGATCTTTAGTCAGATTTGAGTAAAAAGTCATTCTGTTATTTTTCATTATTATTGTCATTATTGTTTCAGTTGAAAGAGATTCAAGTTGAATGAATGCATTGATCATGACTGTTGATCTTTTCATTGGTTTGTTCATAACTTGAATGAAAGTCGAGTGGCACTTTGATGCTGATTGGTTCAAGTCAATCTCATCATAATTCAGTTTACTTTCAAGTTGATCTTAAACTAAATTAAATTGAACCAGATTTCACTTCATTAAACTCAAAGAGTTGACTAAAAGAGTACAAAGAGTTTGGGTTTAATGATGAACCAGAAATTTTTTGGGTTCATTAAAATTTAAACCTTTAAACTGACATATTGGACTTGAAAGGCTTTGTATATCAATTGTAATTAACTTGATGATTGATTAATGAATTAACAGGAAATTTGTGTTAATCCAACTTCTCTCTTCTGGTTAACATTATTAATGGCACTTGATAATGATAAAACAGTGTAATGATTATGTTAAATAGATGTTAAAATTATTAGCATTATTATTAGTAAACAGTTGGTTAATAGATTAATAAAAGATGGAAAAGGAAGGAAGAACGGAATTGATGATGATTATCATGATTATTTTATTAATATTATCATTTTCATCATTAAAGATGATTATTATGAGCCAAATGAGTGTTGAGTGTTTTAAACAAGTGATTCAATGAGAAGCAAAAAATTAAATTAGTTTATTATTATCCTTATTATATTTAAATAATGATAATAAACTCGAAAAGGTTTTAATAACCTTTATTATCTAGAGATTGTATTATTACCATTTTAATGGGTTAACCTATTAATCACTCTTATCGTCTAATAAATGATTTAAAACCACAGAAAAAAATGTTTAATCAAATTAAGTTAATTGTTAAATTAACAAGCGATGAAAATTGAGTGAAAAATGGCAACTCAAAGTTGATCAATTGGTGAACATTTCAAGTCGCGATTCTATGACAATCTTGGAATGTATTAAATTGCAATTGAAATCCGCCATTTTAGGTTTGCCTCAGTTGGATGTTCATGATGATGATGATGATGATGATGATGATGGGTTTGGTTGCTTTAAAGGCCTGATGTTGAGTAAATATGATGATGTTTTTGGGTTCAACCAATGATAATCTTGAGTTTGAATAAACATTGAGAAGTAATAACATAATAATATGATGATTCTGAATCAGCTTTACATTGTTCAACTTATGGAGGAAATGATGATGAAGATGAAAGGAGGAAAAAAAGGGTTCATCCATTGATTCATCATCTGTTTCTTTCCTCTTTTTCTTCATCTTTTCTTTTTCTTCTTTTTCTATTTTTTTCTTCTCTTCTTTTCCTTCCCTTTACATTTTATCATTAAAATGTTGAAACTGAAATAAAAAGATGAATGCGACTGAGAAAGAAAAATATTGAAATATTCAATTCTCTGTTGATATGGATTTCATTTTCAACATTTTCTAACAAAATTTTCTTCTTCTCATGATTTCCTTTTTTTCCTGTACTTTTCCATTAAATATTAATATTCATAGTTTTATATCAACTTGTTTTCAATCAATTTAATTAAAAATGCTTCATTAAAATAGCGTTCAAAATTTACTGAAATGATTGACTCAAGAGAAAGTCAATAATGAATAGAATCTCAAATTTTTAGGTTTCGGGTTTTGGGTTTTCATTCAATCCTCGATATTGCGATTATAGTTTCAACATTTTCTGACTTTTATTGGTTTCAATGTTTAGTCGACCTTTGAATAAAATCATTTGATGCAATGCTGATGTCACTCAACAACTTTTCAGACTGACTCATCATTCGAACTCTAAATTCATAGAAATGTTTAAAATCTAAATTCAGCCAACATCTTGAATCGCATTCTAACCATGAAACATCTTAAACCAAACCCATTTCTTTACCTTTATTCAAATGCGCTTTAAAGACGCAAAAATATTCACCCTTCCTCGCAGAAAATCATCTTTCACTTTTCATTTGTTATTTTACCTTTTTATCATCATTCTCTCTTCTTCTTCTTCTAAATCTCTTTTTGTTGCCTCTCGAATTCCTGCGAATCCGTTTTCCCTTTTAAACTCAAACTGCACTTTCTCTTCTTCTATCATCATCATTACTCCTTCTCCATCTTTCCATTTCTCATCATCATTCTCATTCTTATCTTCTTCTTCTTCTTCTTTATCTGGCCCTGTCAATGTTAAATGACTTTCCTATTTTACCCTTTTCTCTTCTTGCCACCATTTCCATTCTCTTTTCATCTTTTCTTCTTCTTCTCTTCCTAAACATCATTTTCATTGGAATAATATTCCATTGATATTTAGTCTTATCCTTTATTCCTCTGCTAATCCTTTATTTCCTTGATTATTAATTCCCAACTTCGATCATAATCTTAAAACTCTATTCAAGGCCACAATCAACTCCAATCTTACAATAATCAACCTGAGAAACGGAAAAGTTTAAAGTGAATGAAAATGGAAGAAGAATAAAAGAGAAGAGAAAAAATAATAAACTCAAGTTAATTGAGCAATTAACTGAATAACTGAAACACTGATTACCACAAATCAACATCAAGCAATTATTATAGACTAAAGTGTTTCAATCAAAACTTGCAACAGCAAAAACTAAGCTAAAATGGAAAAATCGATTTTCAAAAAGTTTCAATTGATATTCATAAGTCAGATAATTATTCTGAGATCGTCAAGCTTGACTGAACCAAATGCAATTCATATGCTCTATACTATAACATTAAATGACTCCAAACAAAAGTTACTCTAGACTTGACAACGGCAATACTAAAAAGTGAACAAAATCGCAAAAAAGGTTAGACTTTTTGAAATTAACTTTGCTAAGCAAATGATAATTTTCAGAACAGAATCAGTCTAAAAGTTCATTTTTAACTCTTGTCTCAATAATCGCCATCATTGACATCATTCGAAGTAAAATTGTCGAATGGAAAGATGCATTTAAAAAAAAGATCGAACCAGTTTTAATGAGAAACTTAATGTTTCGATTAACCTTTCGATTTTGAAAGAAAAGTTAAAAAATGAGAAAAGCAGAAACATTGGATTGACTTTAATTTTCAATTAAAACGCAAACCTTTCCAGACATTTTGTCAACTGGATCAATATGGGAATGAAGGATGAATGCCGATGAATAAATGCACCAATCCTTTTCCTTGTCACACAATTGATTGACTGATAGTACCGATGAGCACAAAGAGAGTCACAAAAAAACGATCTCAACTCATCTCAAACTCTTTCTTTTTTTACCTTCAAAATCATCTTCTCTCTTGAATCATTCATTTACAAATGACAAATGCCAAACACGACCGGATACAGTTTGACATACATATTAAACCAAAGAGTCAAGGATAAGATGATGATGAAGGAACCGCTAACCCAAGATGCCTTTACCTAACAAACGAAAACACAAGTCTTAAGGTGTTTTCTCATCTCTTTTCCCTTCTTCTTCTTCTTCTCTACCTTTACCTGTCTTCCTCATCCCCACCAATCTCTCTCTCTTCACATTCTCCTTTCCTTCCCTAAAAAGTGAAAATGAGGTCACCTTATGTTATACACTTTCGCATTACCTTTACCCTTCATACCTTTTGATGTAAAGTCACAAATGAACAGTTACTTTGATTCCCTTACCAAAGGAAAAGGAAATCTAATACCGCTTCTTTTCGATATTACATTTTGCTCCTTTAATTGTATTACAACCATTACCATGAAATATCTTGATATTAATCTTGAAGTCCCTTAAATCCATAACCAATTTAACCTTTTCCCTGCTTCTACCTTAACCAAAGTTCACCTCTAATCTCAACCATCTCAGCTCATTTTTCAAATTAAATCCAAATAACCTAATAAAATTAAATAATCGAGATAAATTTGGTAACATTTTCCTTATACATTGTTAAATAGAGAATAATATTATTCTCATTTACCTGGAAAATTTATTCATTTTTTTCTCTTTTCTCTTCTCTCTCTTTTCCTCAATCTAATTAATTGAGTGAAAGTTTCAAATGTAATAACAGAGTTAATAGTTTCATTTGCATTCTTTTATCATTTCCACTCAGGAATAAATTCATGGAAACATTTTCACCCTTTTTTTCCTTGATCGTCATTTCCGTTCATTTTCAATTATCTTTTTCCAATTTTCATTTGTAAAGTGATTTATATAATTGAATAGAGGAAATTAAATGTCGCCTCGATCAACATTAAAAATGAAAAGAGTTGAGGATTGGCCATTCTAAACGGTTCTTTTCACCATTTATTTAAATGCTGAATGGCCTAAAGATGATAATGATGAGAGGAAAGATGAAGAGGTAAAAAGACAGGTAAAGGGATCGAGAAATGGAAAAGAAAAGGTAACAAAGGGAAATGTAAAGGGAAAACTGGAAAACACCTTAATCTACATTCTGTTGGCACACAAAGTGATCTTAAGTTAGCGGTTCCTTCATCTTATCCTTGACTTATATGTGTGTCAAACTGTATCCGGTTGTTGTCATCTAATAAAATGAATGATTCAATCGAAATTTTTGTCCCATCGTTTTGATTAACCAGGCAACTCGACATCAAATGACAACAAATGGTTATTGGGTTAAGGCTAGGAAAGAGTTGAAAGGAAAGTTGAATAAAGATTGAAAGTTGCTCGCCATCTTCAACTTGATCATTCATCTACTTTTTTCCTTCAGTTTTCACCTTCTTTTACCTTTACAGTTTAAATTGTTTGATTGATTGTTTGTCAATTGTTAGACATCATTTAAAGTTCATTCTGTGGTTCCTTCTTGTACAACATCTTGACTTTTTATTCACTTTCTGGGTGAGTTAACATCCATTTTTTTCCTTTTTTAGATTTCTTCTCAAAGTTAAATGATGAATTTGCGAGTTTTGGTCAAACCTCTGGTTGGTCAGAAAATTGAGAAAACTTTTGAAATTTTTTTCTCGTTTTTTTCTGGTTCCGAGTTTCATGTTTTCAGTTGTTGGCATTTGCTTTTGCGATTGTTTTTCAAACATTGAAATGTTTACCATCAAATGGATGGGATTGATTAAGATTAGTCAAATGGCTTGAAATTAATCCAACAATTGAATTTGACTGAATTAAGCGTAACAATTGATACAAACCTCTATAAGATTAAAGCGATTACCTGTAAATGGATAGTTGAACCGACGCAAGCGCAAACCTCAAACATTCAAAACTATAGTTTTTTTTGGCAGCAATTTTTATCTACAAATGGTTCCATTGAGATTGGTTAATTTCATCTCAATTTAGTTTGAATTAATTACCAAATTAAAGGTGAAAATCGATTGTTTGTGCTTACAATCTTTTCCATGCAAAGAGACAGGAAAAGACAAAACATCAACTCGCATCAACAGTTGGATAATCATGAAACCATCAAAATCATATTTTAATGCAACATCAAATTTTCATCCAAAAATGATCAAAGGAACCAAATAATTTGCAAAATTATTCAGTGAAAAGTCATCAGTGAAATGAAATGAATGTTGATCAGTGACATTGGATTTTCCATGAAAAAGAAATGCAAAAATAAAAAGGTAAGTTGAAAATGTTTTACTCACCAATTACAACCAGATAATTCCGATTGATCACAATTGACTGGAAATTGTTTCTTCTTTAGATTGCTTTATGTAACACAAACATGAACAGTTGAATGAATGTTGATACATTGAAAAGTGAATAGAAATTGAATAATGGAAAAGATGGTGAGAGTTGTTACATGATGTTGTTCATGAAATACACAGAGTGGAAAGAATGGTGAAGAAAAACAAAAATAAAATAAATTTGAGGCTGAATATTGAGAAGTGAAATAATAAAGAGAACCGGTTGTTCACCGTTGCCATGGAGTTGAGCCTTTTTCTGGTTAAATAACAAGCCCAACCCTTTTGCCTTTTATAACCCTTTTTGGTGTCGAGCTTGAATGATGATAAAGTTAGTAAACAAGAGCGAGTAAAATGGCGCAAAGTCAGTCTCGACTTTGATATTGATGATAATATCGATTGATGATGTTACTGTTTGTTGCTCGCCAAAGATATGGAAACTTGATGAAGATGTGAATATTAATGGATCCTTTGCAAAGGGTTCATTTGTTTCTGCCTTTGCTTACAAAAAAAATACATGAATATATCTCAGAATTTGTTCAATTTTTCGTCTTCTTCTTTCCAAACAAACCTTTTCATCACAATTCATCCTTTTGCATCAAACATTTTCTTTGCTCTTGTTAACTCAACAGATTATTGTTTTTTTTCATCTTTATTCTCATCATTTTTTCAGCTTTATCTTCTTCTTTTTTTTATATAACAAACTGATTATCTGATGATAATAATTCTTGTTCATTCTTATTATCATATTGAACCTTTGTTATCATTATCGTTATCATCATATAAATTGCTTTTCCAGAGTTTATAGACAATTCTCAATTTTCCAACATCATTTTCATCTTCATCTTCCGAGTAAATATAAACTCAGTAAACATGACAACTCTTATTATTCAACAGTAACATGTCATTACTTTATCATCATCATATTATAGAACGCAAAGTTTACTCTTCATCTTCTTCTTCCATCTTCTTCTTCTTTTTTATCCTCTTGTTCATCTTTTCTCATTGCGATCATCGACCAATAGAATGGAGTAAATTTTATCGATTTGGTATTATTTATCATTGAAGTGAACTTCATTTCAATTCTAATATCTTTTAAGCTTTACTTTAAATTCACAAAAAGATGAATTTCCTCCAATTCCAGTTTCATCAGTTTCATTACTTTTCTCATTTCAATTTACTTTGATTTTCCAGCAAATCTCACATTTCAATCTTTTCTTGTTCTTTAATCGTTTTCATTCCAATTTTACTTTGATTTTCAATTCTCAGAACATTTCAATTCTTCTTTTGGTTCAATTTTGTTTAGTTTTAATCGTTTTAACCATTTTCATTATTTATTGGAAGGAAAATACGAAAAGAAAATGATAACTTGAAGAATTGATTGAAAGTTATTGTACATTATCATGTTTTATAGTAAAATATGGTTGGCAGAACATTATGATTACACAAATATGCATAAATTGAATTGATAATCAATGATCCTTTACCATGTTATCATGTTTACCAAACATTCTATAACAATATTTTCCTTTTTTTCTGGGGAGTTTCTTCCCATCGCCATCATCATCATCCTTCTTCTTCTTCCTCCTTTCATCCCATTTCTTCCCTTCAATAGTTCATTCCACTGAACAAATGTTCAACTGTTTAATGTTGTTATGATGTTTGAATGATGAGCAAAACTGAAACATCCGTTAACATCAAGATGAATAATCAATAAGTTTTCCTTTCATCTTCTGTGACCATATTTATTGAAGTTGAATCTCATTTCTGGCAAGATTCCAGTCAATCCTTTATCTTCCCTTTTCATCTCAAGAGACTCAAGGAAGAAGATGATCATCTCAACCATTTTCATCTCTTTCCATCAAAAGTTATAGATCTTGTTCCTCATCTCATTTTTGTTATCAACACACAAAAAGAACCCAAAAAATTGGACCTTTCCACATTTCGCCTGACAGAATTGACTTTAATTAAATGTCAAAATTGAAACATTAACTGATTACAATGTTAATTGTGTTAATGGAGCGGTTACTGAAAAGGTAACAATTACTTGTCACTTGTTAAACAGTGGAAACAATAAAAGTAAATGAAGTTTGAAATATTAAAAGGTTAATAATGCACATTAAAAAAAAGGAGAAAAAAAGAAAAATGAAAAAAATTCTGAAACAAGGTTTGTTAACATGGTAATGATTGTGGTTTAGTGTAATGTTTAAATTATGATGAAGATGATTATGCAGTTTGATTGCCATGTAATTGGCTGTTTCAAGATGAGGATGAAGGAGGATGCAATAGTGAGAATTGAAAGAATAGGCTTTACATGTAAATAATTATGACACAGGCAATCAAGGAAAGAATGAGAGAAAAGAGAGAAATTCAGTGAACAATGAAATCTCTAGGCTCTAATATTAGGAAAGGGAAAAGATGATGAAAATGATGATAATGATGATGAGGAATGAAAAAAGAGTTGTTAATGTTGTTATGAATGAGATGAATCGCGTTTCTTTGTCTATGTTTATTATGAATAAAAATGAGTTTATTGGAGTAAAGCAAGGAAAAAAACTGGTTAAATTAATCGACCTTTTTTTTCTTGTGCTTCTTGTTCAACTTAATTCATGTTAATAGAATCACATTAACATTGAATACTTTTCTTCATCTTCTTCTCACTAAACCTTCCTCACTCCTTTCCTCACCCAATTTCAATTATCTTGTTCAAGATGAGTTGATTAATTTGTTCATTAAGTCAACTTTCAGCTTTTTTTTACTCTTCACTTTACACACTTTTGTTACTTTGTTAACTTTGGATTAACTATTAAACTGTAATTGAGACAGACAAAGCAAATTATCATTATAACAATGTAATCAAACAAGTCAATCTTTTCACTCAATTAAACTTTAATCAATTAACAATGAGCAAACAGTTAATTTGCGGTTTCATTCAATTCAATCATTTAACTCCTTCTTCTCATGTTTAACATTTTTAATTGAAACCCAATTTAACCCAAAAAGTTTAATCGATTAAATTGCAATTATTCATTTCATCTGTTGATTAATTAATTGCGTTTAATAATTTCTCCAGAATCTCGATTTTCTTTTCATGTTTTGATTGTAATTTTACAGATTTTAATTGCGATTTTGGTTAACTTTGAGTTACGATTTAAATTGGAACTCGATTTTATTGCTATTTTTGATTATCGATTCAATTGCAATTATTGTTGCATCTGATTAATGATGATTTTTTTCGAGAATTTGAATCTTGATTGTTAATTTTTCGTTTGATATTTTGGATATTTGATTGCGATTTGGATTCTTTGCTTTGGATTGTTTCATTTTTCAACTTTAATGTTGGGATTGGGTTCAAACGGGTTTGGGGTTTTCATTGAATTAAGTTTTGATGGTCTTCTGTTGTTTAATTGAAATTTGATGAACAATTTAAATTGTAACTTGAATTGTTTCCTTGGCTGTTCAACTTGTCTATACTTGCTTTCCAGGCAACTTATAGGCTCAGAATAGGAACCAAAATTTTGTGTGTAAACTTGCGTGAACAGTTTATCTTAATCATGATTGGAAACTCATAACATCAATATTATTATGGAAAAGGAAAAATGTTATTAGAATAAATTTTTTCTTCTCTTTTCATCCTTTTCTTCCAACTCTTTCTGTCTTATTATTTTCAATTTAAAGTTAGATTTTAATGTCAATCTGATAAAATGAAATTCAATTTTGTCTTTTTGCTGTTCATTATTTTATAAATAAATGTATTTT
Source organism: Tetranychus urticae (assembly GCF_039701765.1). Classification (NCBI taxonomy): domain Eukaryota; kingdom Metazoa; phylum Arthropoda; class Arachnida; order Trombidiformes; family Tetranychidae; genus Tetranychus; species Tetranychus urticae. Next base: position 11,394,806 of record NC_142958.1, on the reverse strand, counting down.
TTGTTTGATTGCTCCGAGCATTTCATTTTGTTTTAAACTTCCGATTTTAATGTAATAACCTTTTTTTTTACTTTTTTTCAACTTCTTTTGCTTTAACTTTGTTTTGTTATTAAATATAAATGAAGTTTTGCTCATTTTCAGGGTTTTAAGGAATAAATTTGATCGTTTAATTGATCTTTCAAAGGAATTGAAATCTGAATTTAAGTTAACCAATTGGGTTTTGCCTTTAGCATTGGAAATGTAATGATCGTAGGAAAGAATTGAAATGAACTTTACATGGAATTCAATTTTCTTTCTTATCTTCCTCATCTTCATCATTCTTTGTCTACAGATTTTCAACTTCTTCAAGATCATTCATCAGACTTTCGAATCATTTTAATGTCAATTCCATGAAACTTATTTTCCTTTTTTTTCTACTCATTTTATCTTCTTTTTGTCATTGGCTTTACCAATGCTGATAATGATGATAAGGAGGAGGATGATGTGGATTGAATAGGAATATGTATAAAGAATGGATAAAAGGAATAAGAATGAGAATGAAATTTGGTGAAAGCAAACTCTGTTGTTTGAGCTTTTCCTTTTTACTTTTTTTTCATTTCATGAAAACTCTGACTTGAATTGTGAATCAGCACATTCAATCCATAAAATAATCTTTTATTTAACATTTTGCTTCTTATTACACTCTATTCTCATACTCATCATCATTATCATTATCATCTGACTTTCCATTTTACTTTCTTGCAAATAGCTTCTCATTTTATAGACGAATCGAATGAACAAGAAAAGCCTTCAATATATTAATGATACTTGCTGATGGACATGAGAGAAACGATTATTTACATTCTTTGGTTCGATTGTCCGAAGATGCTTCGATTTCTCTGATTTGATTATCTAGGCTTAAAATTTGGATTAAACGACTGAATATTTCTGCTTGGCTTGTTTAGTCTTTTCAATGATAACTAAAGTCTGAGCATCGTATTCAGGAAGAGGTGCATCTGTTAGACATCATTATCGCAGTCAGATTAATAGTCAGGATTTAGATTAGCATATTAATAGTCGTGAATTCGTCAAGACTCATTTCTTCTTTCATGTGTAAGAAAAACTATGATAAAACGAGAAAACAAATTTAAGTAAATGAAGCTAAAATTATAGTGAATAGAACACACCTTAGCCTCATCGGGATCAACTACTCCATCATTATTTTGGTCAAATTTAATAAATTGTTGGACTTCTTGGTAACTTAAAATTCCATCGCTATTCTTATCTAATTCCTTGAATGCAGCTTCAGCCATTAACTTTTCTTTCTCTTCAATTTTAATCATCTCAGCTTCTTCCTGAGCTTTTCTCTGAGCATAACCTAAATTCATAAATTCCTCTTCATTCAAATTTTGCGGGTTATTTAAACCAGTTTAGCTGAACCACCGACAGGAGCCGCTTTTTGCGCCAAGTTTCTGTTATTAAAGTCAGCCTTGCAATTTTGTTTAATTTGATCTTGTTTTCTTAATTTTTGTTTTGTTAAAATGGACCAGGAAATGTTTTATCACGTTTTTGACCACCTACACACATTATCTGGACACGGATCCTCTCATGTAAAAGATAAATCCGATCGTGCTACTGTTGAAAAAGTGTTGGATAAAAAAACAAGATTAATTATATTCAAATTATTAAACTCAAAAATTTTCGAGTTCTTCAATGGGTGTATTTCCACTGGAAAAGAAGCAAATGTTTACCATGCCACTTGCTGTAATGGTAGTGAAAAGGCGATTAAAGTTTTCAAAACCTCCATATTAGATTTCGGAAATAGAGAAAAATACGTCTCTGGTGAATTCAGATTTCGTCATGGATATTGTGGCTCCAACAGGAGAAAAATGGTTGCTACTTGGGCAGAAAAAGAGATGAGAAATTTGACCAGAATGTATCATGCTGGAATCAATTGTCCCCAGCCATTTATATTGAAAAGTAATATTATCGTGATGAGTTTTATTGGGGAAAACGGTATACCAGCTCCACTTCTTAAAGATGCCCATATCGGTTCAACTGCTCGACAACTCTATTTGGATTGCATCTTAATAATGCAAAAGATTTTTAGGAAATGTAAATTAATCCACGCAGATTTGAGTGAATTTAACCTCATGGTTTTCAACAAAAAACTAGTTCTTATTGATGTTTCACAAGCTGTTGAATCTAATCATCCCATGGCTTTTGAATTTCTTAGAAACGACATTTCTAATGTAAATGCTTTTTTTAGAAAAAAAGGAGTTACAACTTTCACCATTCGTGAAATTTTTGATTTTGTTATCAATCCTGATCCTGATAGTGATGATATTGAAGAAAATCTAAACCGCTCACTAAAAACTATTGAAAATCTTACTACAGATCAACTTGTGGAAAGAGAAAAATCTAACGATGTTTTTAAGGAATCTTTTATTCCACAAAGATTAGATCAAGTCTATGACCCAGAAAGAGATGTTTTTAATCCAGAAGCAAATGTGGAAGCTCAGCTGTATAAAGAAATTAAAATAAATATACATCAGGCTGACTCCGAATCCGATTCTGATTCTGGACCTAACTCATCCTCCGAAAATGAAATGTACAATAGGGATTGTAAAAAAATGAAAAAGGTTTCTCAAGCAAGACCTCGTGATGAATCACCTGCTAGTAGAAAGGTAAATATAATTTTCTTCGAAATATTCTTGAATTCTTGATATTTAATTCATATTTATTTTCTTGTATTCAGCTACGTAAACGTATCGCAAAACTGGCTAAACAGGAGAAACGGGAAAATAAAGTTCCTAAATGTCTAAAAAAACAGAAGACAAAAAAAGGTCCAAAGAAAAAATGATAATGAGAATCATGAAATTAAATCAAAGCGAGAAATATTGTTGGAAATAACGATTTATCAAATTGTTAAAAATGATTTAATATATTTTTCCACATGGTACTATTTTACTTTCTCTACCGTTTCACAATTTATAACAAATGTAATAATTATATAACATTTTTAATTTGTTTTATTTTATTACAGAACTTGGGGTGATTGGACAGGAGGAGATTCAGATCGTTATTCAAGAATGCGATATGAGAATGGTGTACAGTGTTGGAATGGTCCTGCTCGATCAGTTGAAGTTTACCTTAAATGTGGCCTTAACAATGCTCTGTTATCGACAAGTGAGCCTTCGAGATGTGAATATCGCTTTGAATTCGAAACTCCTGCTCTTTGCAGACCAGAAAATCAAAGTAATTCTCATGAGCATACTGAGCTTTAAAATTTGAGCATTGAAAATTTAATGATGATAAACCATCATTCCGAACAAACAAACGATGTCATTTTTACATCAAGTCCTTTTAATGTGATGGTTTTTTCCTTTTTTTCAATGCACATTCCTTCGAATTGTTAATAATTCATTTATTTATATTCCTTTAATTGTAAATTTATTTCCGGTATTGATTTGTCACTGGTTTGCTTCTGTTAGCTTATTAGATATTTGATTACATAGCAAACTCAAAGAGAGGAAATATTCTCATGAATTTTCATATTCATTTTGGGCATTTTGAATAATGCGTTTTCGGCTTTTCAAAAATAGTTCTGAAATAATTTCTCTATACTTCAAGGTGTCTGTGAGATGAATTGGCTATCAAATTATACTTTTCGTGCATATTTAATCACAAGTTTACCAAGCTCAATCATATTCGGTTTATAACAATACAATAACAATACATAATGATCTGGATAGCATTACAATCACAGCAATAGCCAGTAAAGATTAGTCACAAAAATTAAGTAAAGTAATTAATCAATAAATTCCTCTTAATACTTATTATACTTAATATTTAACTTCATTCAAATTCAAATTCAAATTTTGCGCACTATTCAAACTAGTTTGCTGAGTCACCGACAGGAGCTTCTCTTTGAGCAAAGTCCTATGGAAAGCTAAACGTGCAATTTTGCAGTTTAATAATCATGTGAAATTTAAGGTCTAAATCGTGAAAGTTTCTGCTATTAAAGTCAACCTTAAAATTTTGTTTGCGTGATCTCTCTTGTTTTATTAATATTTGGTAGTTATCTTTAAAATGGACCAGGAAATCAAGTTTGATCACCTTTTTGATCACCTACACACATTATCTGGACACGGATCCTCTCATGTAAAAGATAAGTCCGATCGTGCTACTTGTGAAAAAGTGCTGGACCCAAAAACAAGATTGATTATATTTAAATTATTAAACTCAAAAATTTTCGAAAGTTTCAATGGGTGTATCTCTACTGGAAAAGAAGCAAATGTTTACCATGCCACTTGTTACAATGGTAGTGAAAAAGCCATTAAAGTTTTCAAAACATCTATTTTAGATTTCGGAAATAGAGAAAAATACGTCTCTGGTGAATTCAGATTTCGTCATGGATATTGTGGCTCCAACAGGAGAAAAATGGTTGCTACTTGGGCAGAAAAAGAAATGCGAAATTTAACCAGACTATATCATGCTGGAATCAATTGTCCCCAGCCATTTATATTGAAAAGTAATGTTATTGTAATGAGTTTTATTGGAGAAAACGGTTTACCAGCTCCACTTCTTAAAGATGCCCATATCGGTTCAACTGCTCGACAACTCTATTTGGATTGCATCTTTATAATGCGAAATATTTTTAGGAAATGTAAATTAATCCACGCAGATTTGAGTGAATTTAACCTCATGGTTTTCAACAAAAAACTAGTTCTTATTGATGTTTCACAAGCTGTTGAATCTAATCATCCCATGGCTTTTGAATTTCTTAGAAACGACATTTCTAATGTAAATGCTTTTTTTAGAAAAAAAGGAGTTACAACTTTCACCATTCGTGAAATTTTTGATTTTGTTATCAATCCTGATCCTGATAGTGATGATATTGAAGAAAATCTAAACCGCTCACTAAAAACTATTGAAAATCTTACTACAGATCAACTTGTGGAAAGAGAAAAATCTGACGAAGTTTTCAAGGAATCTTTTATTCCACAAAGATTAGATCAAGTCTTTGACCCAGAAAGAGATGTTTTTAATCCAGAAGAAAATGTAGAAGCTCAGCTATACAAAGACATTAAAATAAATAAACATCAGGCTGACTCCGATTCCGACTCTGATTCTGACATGGATTCTGAATCTGGATCCAACTTATCCTCCGAAAATGAAATGGACAATAGGGATTGTAAAAAGATGAAAAAGGTTTCTCAAGCAAGACCTCGTGATGAATCACCTGCTAGTAGAAAGGTAAATATAATTTTCTTCGAAATATTCGTGAATTCTTGATATTTAATCCGTGTTTATTTTCTTGTATTCAGCTACGTAAACGAATTGCAAAACTGGCTAAACAGGAGAAACGGGAAAATAAAGTTCCTAAACACATAAAAAAACAGAAAACAAAGAAAGGTACAAAGAAAAAATGATTATGAAAACCTTGGAATTATATCAAATCAAGAAATATTGTTGGTACGATATGTTAAATTGTTAAAAATGATTTACCATATAATTTCACATAATACTATTTTTCTTAAAATCATTGAATTATGTTGGTAAAATTAAATCAAAGATTAATGTAATAAAATATGTAAAGGTTTAATTTGTGTTTCATTTATTGATCTGAACCTGATGAAGTTATTAATTTATGAACTATACTGATATCATTCATGAAAACGGACAATCAATAGTTGAAATTTAATTTGGAGGATTTAAATGATTGCGCTTAGTTGTCATAGAAACAAGCTCTCCGCTGTGATCCAAAGGTTTCTTTGGTGATTTGTCTTTTCTTTAGAGCATCAACGTTTGTAAGATTAATTAAAGTTTTGATAGACTTTTTTCATATTTATTGTTTCGCTCATTTAGAAGCTTTAATCATGTTATTAACTGGTTATTTGGTGAGTTTATTATGTTTCACCGTAACCTGGAATTGGTCAAGTGCAACTCAGGTATTGCGACCAAGAGGAGTTGCTTTGCAAAGTAAGTTAACATTGATGATGATTCCTAATTTTGATAATTTTCTCTGAGGTGTCTTAGATAAATGATGTCAAACAACAAATTTCGATTAATCATACGATTGATAACTTTTTCAATGTGCATTTATTAATTAATTATTCTGCTTTTCTTTTCAATTTTCACCATTCTAGAAAAAATATTTTATGATCCAAGTAAAGACTTCAATTGTCTTGACGGTTCTCTCAAAATACCTTTTGTATTTGTCAATGATGATTACTGTGATTGTGCCGATGGATCTGATGAACCAGGTACGCCAGCATGTCCAAATGGTGTATTTCATTGTTCAAATTTAGGTTATCAAACTTGGGATATCCCATCATCACGTGTTAACGATGGAATCTGCGGTATGTTACATAAATAATCGGGTTCTTTGTCTTCTCTAAAAATTCAATTAATTAATCTAATATTTTTAAATATTTTTGCTTTTTAAATTCATACAGATTGCTGTGATGGAAGTGATGAATATAATAGTACCATTAATTGTGTTGACAACTGTAGTGAACTGGGAAAAGAAGCTTTGGAAGCTGCCCGACGATTAAAAGAACTTTTCAGTGAAGGGTCAAAAATTAGATTAAACCTAATCAAAGATGCGAAAAGCAAAGCAGAAGAAGATGAGAGGAGACTAGAAGAGTTCAGAAAAGAAATGGAGAAAGTTGAAAATACGAAGAAAGAGAAAGAAGCAATTAAAAAACAAGCAGAAGAAGAAGAGAAAGCAGCTCTGGATAAATTTCGTGCAGAAGCCGATGCTCAAAGAAAAGCTCAGGAAGAAGCTGAAATGATTAAAATTGAAGAGAAAGAAAAGTTAATGGCTGAAGCTGCATTCAAGGAATTGGATAGGAATAGCGATGGAATTTTAAGTTACCAAGAAGTCCAACAGTTTATTAAATTTGATCAAAATAATGATGGAGTAGTTGATCCCGATGAGGCTAAGGTGTGTTTGGTTCACAATAATTTTAGCTTCATTTACTTAAATTTGTTTTCTCGTTTTCTCATAGTTTTTCTTACACATGAAAGAAGAAATGAGTCTTGACGAATTCACCACGACTGGTTGGATTATTATGAAGCCTTTCTACTTAAAAGATAAAACGGTAAGTCAATTTGTCATTTTGCGAATGATATCAGAAGACTTGAATATGTTTCTTCTATTACCGATTCTTCCTTTCCGACAACTTCACATTAAACTAACACGATATTTTCGAGTTTAATATTCCTTTTTCGCACCATTCTGCCTGAAAAGAAATGATGTTGTATTATGTAATGTTTCTAATTCTATCAACTAATGTTTTTCCTAATAATTTCGATATGTTACTCTGACTCCTGACTACTAATCTGCTTGCAATAATGATGTCAAACATATAGCCTGAACCACTCCAGAATGATCAAGCTCCATCTGAACAAGATGCAGATGGTGATGTAGAAGTAGAACATCCCTCATACGAATCTGATGGTGAAACCGAAGATGATGTTGAAGATTCTAGTAATAATGCGGTGAGAAATTTATTTTCTCTTTCAATTTCGAGTGAAAAATTCTCATTATTTTAAACTTTTTTAGGAAGGAGAAGGAGAAGGAGAAGGAGAAGATGAGGATCATGGTCCTCCTTATCATTCACCTAAAAGACCTCGACCTGATACAACTGTAACAGAAGCACCTCTTCCTGAATATGATGCTGAAACTTTAACAATCATTGAAAAAGCTAAACAAGCCAAGCAGGAATATTCTGACGCTGAATCCAAGTTTTTAAGCCTAAATAATCAAATCAGAGAAATCGAAGCATCTTTGGAAATGGATTACGGTCCTGAAAGAGAGTTTGCCACTCTTCACGGTCAATGTTTTGAATTCAGTGATAGAGAATATATTTATAAATTCTGTCCATTTAATACAGCCACTCAAAGATCGAAATCGGGTGGAGGTGAAACCAATCTTGGGTTAGTTATTTTACTTTTCCTGCCATTTCACAATTTATAACAAATTTAATAATTATATAACATTTTTAATTTGTTTTATTTTATTACAGAACTTGGGGTGATTGGACAGGAGGAGATTCAGATCGTTATTCAAGAATGCGATATGAGAATGGTGTACAGTGTTGGAATGGTCCTGCTCGATCAGTTGAAGTTTACCTTAAATGTGGCCTTAACAATGCTCTGTTATCGACAAGTGAGCCTTCGAGATGTGAATATCGCTTTGAATTCGAAACTCCTGCTCTTTGCAGACCAGAAAATCAAAGTAATTCTCATGAGCATACTGAGCTTTAAAATTTGAGCATTGAAAATTTAATGATGATAAACCATCATTCCGAACAAACAAACGATGTCATTTTTACATCAAGTCCTTTTAATGTGATGGTTTTTTCCTTTTTTTCAATGCACATTCCTTCGAATTGTTAATAATTCATTTATTTATATTCCTTTAATTGTAAATTTATTTCCGGTATTGATTTGTCACTGGTTTGCTTCTGTTAGCTTATTAGATATTTGATTACATAGCAAACTCAAAGAGAGGAAATATTCTCATGAATTTTCATATTCATTTTGGGCATTTTGAATAATGCGTTTTCGGCTTTTCAAAAATAGTTCTGAAATAATTTCTCTATACTTCAAGGTGTCTGTGAGATGAATTGGCTATCAAATTATACTTTTCGTGCATATTTAATCACCAGTTTACCCAGCTCAATCATATTCGGTTTATAACAATACATATTCATCTGGATAGCATTACAATCACAGCAATAGCCAGTAAAGAATAGGCACGAAAATTATAAAAAATCGCTTATAATAAAATGAAGAGTTTTCTAATTTAGTGCTACACTGAAGAAAAGTCGGCTTCGCAACTTAAGAATGAAAAAGTAATAAATAAATTCCTCTTTATACTTATTCAACTTCATTCAAATCTAAAAGTAGAGAAAATCTTTTACTCTTTGATTCAAATTCAAATTCAAATTTTGCGCACTATTCAAACTAGTTTGCTGAGTCACCGACAGGAGCTCCTCTTTGGGCAAAGTCCTATGGAAAGCTAAACGTGCAAGTTTCCGTTTCCAAAGTCAATTTCGCTCGCTCTTTTTTATAATTATTTAATTAGTTTACGATATTTAAGTTTAGTAATCATGTACAATTTGAGGTCTAAATCGCGAAACGCCAAGCCCAAAAACGCAAATCCTCCAAAACCTCAGCCTGCTAAGCCAAAAGGTAAGGCAACACGTGATCGTGTTCGTGATAAACCCAAACAGATTACTGAAGACCATGATGTTGATCTCGATGAGACATTACCAATTGAAGAATTCATGGAAAACTACAAAAGGAAAGCCGAACAGGATAGTGAAAACAAAACAAAGAAAGCTAAAATAGAAGAAACACCTGTTGTTACGAGTGGTTTAGTAATGACTTTTGGTGATGACTTTTGTGGTGAACTCGGATTAAAAAAGACTGGCTTCAGCAAAAAACGCCCGGTTTTAGTTGAAGGCATTAAACAAAAAGTGACGCAAATAGTGTGTGGAGGAATGCACAATGTTTGCATAACCACCAACGGTGAAATCTACTCTTGGGGTTGTAACGATGAAGGAGCTCTTGGGCGCAAAACAGATAACCCTCCAAAAGGACGTAATCTAGAAGCTGAACCTAACAAAGTGCCTTTTTTATCCAAAGCTAAAAAAGTGACAGCCGGTGATTCTCATTCTGCAGCTTTAACTTCGCATGGAGAAATTTATATTTGGGGTAACTTCAAGGTGAGTTCTGTTTATTTCATCATTATACCAATGTCTTAACCGTTTTTTACTTTTGCTTCAGGACTCCACTGGAAACATAGGTATTAAACCTGATTCTGATTCGTTGGATGGACAATTTCAACCACTTCGAATTGAATTACCAGATACAAATTTTGTGGACCTTGCATCAGGCATTGATCATATTTTATTATTAACTGACACTGGTGTTGTATATTCTATTGGATCAGGTGAACAAGGACAATTAGGAAGACTTGAAAAGAATGAATGGAAAGAGATCAAAAACAAAAGAGACATTTATCTTAAGCCTGCAATTGTAAAATTTGATGATGAATCAATTAGATGTGATCAAATCTGGGCTGGACAGTATTCTTCGTTTGCCCGTGCCAAGAATGGTGATATTTATGCATGGGGTCTCAACAACTATTCCCAGCTTGGAATACCGCAAACAAATACTCATCAAGATGATTTAGTAGTCCCTTTTCCAATTCAAATTTCTTCCTTATCTAAATTAAATGGTCAAGTAGAACAAATATGCCAAGGACAACATTTTATGTTGGTAAGAGATTCTACTGGAAAAGTTTATTCGTGCGGCCGGCATGAATATGGAAGATTAGGACATGGAGAAATAGATAATTCTTTAGAAGAACCTAAACTTATAGAGAAACTCGACACAGAAAACATTAAATGTATAGCGACTGGATCAATCAATTCATTTGCAGTCAACGAAAAAGGTCATCTTTATTCTTGGGGAATGAGTGGCACTTCATTAGGTCTAGGAGATGATGACGTTTGGGAACCAACTCTAGTTGAATCAAAAAATCTTTCTACGCATCATGTAATATCTGTTTCTGCTGGTTCTCAACACACAGTTATCATCGTTACACCTAAAAGTGATTAGTCTAATAAAGTAGACAAAGCTCAAATCCTTCACATAAATTGTCATTATAAATAAATTTATCACCAACAACTATTCAGTTAAACATTAAATCAACAGTGAACATACACTTTATTTACAAAGAAATCAAATTTATTGAATCTACACCTATTTTTATTCTGCTACATAGAAATATCATGTTTTTACACCAAATTGTATTTATTTACCTTATCAATTACCTAATCCGTTAGATGGCACTACATTAGTCTGTTGTTCTTGCTTCGCAACAGCGCTATCTTGTATCATTTATACGTATACTCGGTCAAATATTAAAGCTTTACTTTATAGAGAGAGCTTAAATTAAAGATGTTAAACTGAATTTGTTGAATCGTTTATTTTAAATCTCGTTTTCTTGTTTTGTTGATTTTTTTACTCAACGTTACATCTGTCATCTGTTTTACCGTTAACTGGATACAGTTTTAACCGATGATCATCAGAACATCATAACCAGGTTAGTTTTATGTGAAAGTTAAAATTGATGTTATGTCATAAGCTCTTGCTCTTTTTCCCTCTTTATCCCTTTTCATCTTTTCCTGCATCTCTTTATTTTCTTAGATTTTTCTGTGTTTTGTTTAAATTGAAATAATTGTTGGATTGAACAATTTTTCTTTCACTATTCTTTTTTTCTAGCTTCTAATTTTTCCTTTTTTTTCCTTAGTCTGTAAGTCTGACCATTGTTTGTTTCTATATGAATGTTCGACCTTTTAATTTAGTCTTCATTCAATTTTCTAGTGCTTCAACTACTCAATCAATTCTTCATCTTTATGCCTCTACTACACTTCTGTACCTTACTCACTCTCTGTTTATCCTTTCTTTTGCTTTCATTCGACTCAATTCTTCTCTTTTCTTTCTATTCATCACTTGAACGAACAGTGTTTGTTGATGCCTGAAATGCGCTTGTTTAACTGTTCGCATATCCTTCGTATATTTTGTGAGTTTATCTCATGACTTATTGGATTCCTTATTCATTTTTGGCTTAGCCAAAGGTGAAACTTTCATCTGTGTGTGATCTTCGTCTACTGTTCTTGTTCCCATTTTATCATCGTATTTCATTTAAAATTAAAATTGGTGGTACACTTAAATTCACAACAATTTTCTATCTTTTTTTTCTCACTCTCCTTAGAGAAAGACATGAAAAGATTTATTGATGCACCTTGAAAACAAAACAAATAAGGTGAAATTAACAGAAACACCTGTCATAGGTTTAGTAATGACTTTTGGTGATGACTTTTACGGTGAACCTGGATTAAAAAAGACTGGCTTCAACATAAATCGTCCGGTTGTCGTCTAACTATCGTTATCCAACAATGTTATCCAATGTAATTTTGTGATCTCGTCCAATATCATGTTTATCTGCTTGTTAACTTAATGATGTGTATTTATCTCTATATCGTTTCACAACTAAATTGTGATTGTTTGTTCTTCAAATTTTCTCCGTTAAAATTAATCTAGTTAGTTATTTGTTGACCTTTTTCGTTTACCTTCCTCGACCGGCTTCATACCGGGTCATCAGGAAGGTTTATTCTGGAACGAGGCTGATATTCTTCTTCGGTCAACTTGTGTCAACTATAGTTGACCTACCTTCAAGGCATCATGGATCTTGAAGATCCATCAAGAATGGAATATGAAATTGTTGTACCGGTAAAACCATTACCATCTTCTGACAAACCTTTGAAAGGTTTGTTGAAAAGGAATAAATGTGAATCCAATTCATCATCAAGTGAGGATAAAAAATCAAAGAAAAGAGTTAAATTTGCTGAAACCATGATGGTCTTCTGTGATGATTGGCCAGAAGAAATTATGCCTCAGATAATTGCTCTTAAATCACCTACAGATTTCAATTTAATTGAAATTGTCGCCTCCGGCTTCATGTTCGAGCCGCCCGTTGAATATCAAGATTTGTTGCCATTTGACCCTCCACCAGATTATCAAGATTGTGTTTCATCAAATAAGCAACCTTCCATAATTCCAATGTCTTCGTATGAAAAAGATTCATCAATTGGTTACATTGATGAAGATATTGATCAATATGAATCAAATGAGTTTGCCAATGATTACCATAATCAGCTCAATTCAGCTTTACACTGGGAAAATATTTTGAATGAAAGTGAGATACTTGAAGAGGATATTATTGGTGTTCTTAAAGAAGATGAAATACTTCAAGCCATTGGCTCTCAAACGGCTGATATTGATACAGTCTTCCATCCCTTGGAATCTGAGGATGAAAATTATAATGAAGCTGATTTTCCAATTCACTATCATAATGGTCAATATCATCATCAACATGTTCCAAACCATTCTAACAATGGAGTGTCTTCAAGTGATGGTTCTAATTCAACATCTGATGAAGGACATCATGCCGTTGATGGTTACTGTGACAAAATTAGTCAAAGCACCGAGACATCTGAAACTTTTTCAGAAACAGAAGAGCTTTCATCTGATCTCGCAAGTGATTCCAGTTTTACCTCACAAGATACAATTATTTTAACAACACCTCTTTCCAACGATCCTAATGCAGTGTGTCGCAATGATTTTCTTTCTTCCTCATCATCATCAGCCGATAACTTGCTATCACCTGGAAAAACTGTTGTTGCTTATGTTGACCATTATTCAACCGAATATTCACAAATTGGTGTAAATCTCGAATTCGAACCCAAACCGGTTAAACCCATTTTAGAGACTATCAATGACGAAGAAGAAGAAGTTCGAAGTGACGCTGATATTGGAAGCATTAGTGAGGATCGAAGTTCGCTCAATGAATCTGTTCTAGAAGATGTAAATAAGGTTAATAATGATAATTATTCGAAAGACTCTAGACTGTCAGATGTAGGTGATGGTTCTGCCTCACTCGAAGTAGATGATGCCAACACTGAAACTGATGGCAGTTTGGGTTCAACTGAAGTTAAAAATAATTATGAAGTATTGGAAAGTGAGATTAAAAAGGATGGCGAACAAGAAAAGGAATCAAAAGAATCTTCTGAAATAAATGGAGTTTACACTTGTTTACCTGCTGTTGTTAATGAACCAACAATTTCTAAAGTCAACAATAGCAATAATGATCATTCAAATAATTTAGATAATAATGCTGTTAACAAATCAAACGAACCAAGTGGAATCAATGAAAATTTCTCAAAACCGTTAGTCAATGTAACAAGAACAACCGACCCCAAATTAGACTGTCCCGAGGCCTTATTTAAAACAATGTCACTATCAAAACCAGTTAGTGTTACTCCTTCATCATCTCCAACCTCATCAACCTCATCATCTTGTGCAACAAACATGAGTCCTTCTTCAGCTTCCTCGGTCTTTGTACCTACAGCAACGTTTCTACCCGCTCAAACAGCAGTTGTTAACGCTTGTGGATCCAATTTAGTTGTCATCGGTCTAGTTGATTGTGATGGAGTCAACAAATCTCAACATAACTCACAACAATTATTAACCACTGTCCCAATGAATACCTCTGTATCCGTTTCAGCGATCCGTAAAGCATTTGAATCTAAACAAGAGATAGAAGCACCAATTTATGAAAACACAACCGAAATGAGAAATAAGGTGAAAAATGCTTCTCAACCAGGTATGGCCTTTTATTTACATTCAACGATTATTGACTATAAATAGTTTGATGTTGCTTTAGTTGACATTTACTCTTGCGAGTTGTATCCTTACTCTTTGATTGAATACTAATTGACTGATGATCCTCATGAGACAAGTAAAATCATTTAGTACTAAATCTCACAGCTTGTAGGTAGAAATACCAGTTTTCATAACCCATGTATCATACCTTTTGCTCAGTTTAATCTCATCTTATGAAGTATGCTTTCCGTGAATTAGACTCAGCTATCCTAAACCAATTTCATTCAATTACAAGGTTTACTCATGTATTTATATACTTGCACCTTCTAATTTCCTTGGAGTAAAGAGAGTGAGAAAGGTTCTTTTCTCCTTATTTTTTTTGCTCAAATAATATTATATCATCAGATACAAACAATACAAACAAAGTAAATTGTTTTCGCTTTACAATCATCTATTTGTACACCGCACATCACATGAGAATGAAAATCTTAATTATTACTGCCTATGAAAGGTCATTAAAAGTGATCAACAAAATTTTTCCACTCAATTTTATGTTCACTTTTAGGTTCACTTTTCCCTTGGCTTGGTATTTCATTTTTTTTCATTGCCTTTTCCCAACCCTTGAAAAGCATCGAGTTACTTTGATGGATTACCTTTCAAAACGTTAGATGTGTTATAAAATGATGAAGAAAATTTCTAAATAGTTAGATCCGGTGATTATTCTGTTGATGAATACTTACCGTACTATGCTTATTGGGAACGATTCAATAACTGATTTTGGCTAACAACAGCAAATGATAATGATGATGATAATAGAGATGATGTTTTTTTATGGTAATTTATCTGTACATTGATGCTTATAATGATGTGAATATTGAGAAAAGGAAAAGGCAAAAGCATTAGAAGGTTCTAAAAAAAGCTAAAAATTGTGAGTAAAAATTGATTTTATATCATGACGAGAGATTGTTGACATTTCTGATTGTATGCTTCAGAAACAGGAACGAGAAAAGAAAATTATTATTTCAGGATAAAATGAAATAAGAATCATGGAAAATAAGTGATAGGAAATGAAAAGCAAGAATACAAGAGAAAACGAAGAAAGTAAAACAGAGGGTCAAAAGTAAACTTACCATGGACTTGAATACAAATCAATTGGAATTATTTCAACCTTTCCTTTTTCATCATCTTCATCATTCTCTTCCAAGTCTCGCTTTTCCGCCAACCCGAATTTATTCCAATTTATTCATCTCAACAAGTTTACTCTTCAGCTTGAAATGTTAGATTAACTCACTCTGTATACCTTTGTACTTTGACCATTGACTTGGTTCGTTATCAAACTTAAAAATATTTTACAACTGATGCAATTTAATTTTCAAGAATTGAATGCTCCTAAAATCTCGCTCTTCTTTTCACTAGATTTGGTGAAACTATTCCATACTTGACCCATTGCAGAATAATTTCAGAATAATATCAAAAATTATACAATCCACTGAATTTAGTATATAAATATATCTAAATATTTCATGAAAATATTTTCCATTAATATTATCATCTCGTCCTTTACTTTGCTTACAAAAACAAAACTCCTTTTATGTCTCGTACAATACAAAAATGAATTGTTCAGAAAAAAAACATTCAATAGAACTGTTTTTGTTATTGTTGTTGTTTTTGATGCTGATGAAAATGGAAACATGTTAACTGCTAGCCATGGTAAAAGTGAAAGGGAAATGAATTGCTGTTTACAGGAAATTTGTTGCTACCAAATTGAAACTCAATTGTTTCTTCATCAACTTGTGTATAAAGCAAAATAGTCAGGTAAATGACAAAAGACGGCAACTCCTATTCATCATCATCATTATCATGTTTATCCTTTTTTTCACTAATCTTTTTCTCTTCATTTTACTCTTTCATTTTTTTCCTCCTCTTTGTATCAATTTATCTAATATTGATTATCAAAAGCATTCCTGGTCAAGTTACATTTAACCAGCCTTTTTACAGCCTCAGGCTCTTAGTCTCATGTCTATTTATCATTTTCATTTTCACTTTTTTTTCGTCTCCACTAAATGGATGCATTATTTCAATTGTAAATCTAATATGTTTCTTGTGTCAATGTTTTTACTCAAACAAGAGTTTTCAATGAAATACTATGTTACCATTTACTTTGTTGATGATTCACTTTTATCATTCCCTTTGATCATTATTATCATCCTTTCAAATCCATCTTGCATGTTTTCCTTCTTTCCTCATCCTTGGAGAATCATGTTGATCAAAACCGGTGAATAGAAAGAGATGAAAGAGAGAAAGACAAAGATTCCTGTGCCATGAATAACCCATGCTCTATCGATCAACCATCAATCCAAGCTTTACTCTAAAAGATGATCTTCCCCATCGTCCATATACAACCATCAATACTGACCATAATCTTGCAACCTGATTCTTCCAACAATCACCAAACTCTTTATTTTTCTCTCTCTCTCCCTGAATCATGATCATCATTAATATCATCCTTTTCTTCCTCTTCCCTTATATTCATCTTTCAGTTCCTTTAACCTTACATCATCTCATTGTTTCTATTACGTATTTTCCCTTCAATCTACTCCATTGTAAATCTACTGTTTCATATAATCATCAGCAAAATTCTTTGCTCATTTTATTATCTCATCTTCAGATTTTTCTTCTTTTCTCCATCTTATATTGTTCGATAAAGTTAAACATGTTAATCAGTATCGACCCGTTCAATGTAAAAGGGTAAAATTAAATTGCCATAGTTTGTCATTTCTTGGCTATTTTCAATCTCACAGGAATCTTACTTCACCCAAAGGAATAACTGAGAAAGTTCATGGAAGAGAGAAAAAAGAAAGAAAAAAAAGAAGAAAAAAGATGGTAAAAGTATCTCTTGCATTCATCCAATTTACATCGATTGCTTCTTTTCTCCAAAAAGAGGAATTATATCTGAAATCTTGCTGTAAACGAATCAAGAACTGAAGTAAAATCCATCTGAACATTCAGAATCCTTTTCTTATTTTTCCAGATTTATGTCTAAAATTATAACATTTTCCTTGATCATTTACTTCATCTCTACATTAGTTAATTACAACTAAATCTTTTCCCTTCTAATCGTTGCCTTCATTATTCATTTAAATCTTCAATCAACTTACAAACTTGATTGCTCAGTTCAAATTAATACCAGAAACATATTGATTGATCCAATTAAAGCACACATTCAAATAATTCAATCTTTTACAGTTAAATGCTTCCTTTCATCATATTTTTTCAATACAATATTCAAAATAATAGCATCCAAGATGAAAAATTTGATTATATTCAAAATTTCCATAATAATGTTATTCGCCATTTTTTAAGAAAACACATTTGTAAAGAGAAATTCCGAGAAAAATGAACTTACAAGAGACTGATGTTAATGGGTTAAGGATCAATTATAAATAATATAACCTAGTTTCTTTAAAATCATTATCAGGTTAAAACTTTTTACCTTTATTCGGTTTCAGTCAATTATCAATGGAAACCTTTTTTTCACCAAAATTCAAAAAACATTTTTTAAACTGATTCTCTTGAAAATCCTTTTAATCTCCAATTTTCTTGATAAACTCAACCAGAAAACGAGCAAAAAACTTACAGTGACTCACTAACAAGACATTTAAAGATTACTGTGAGAATAAGAAAAGGTTATCTAATTGTGATAACCTTCACTGATAATTACCATTTGTACACTATTATTCAGTTTTTTTCATAATTATCATTTGGCGTGCAAAAAGTGCTTCAGTTGACTCTTTTTTTGTCGCTCTTTACTCAAAATCATCCAAAGGATGACCAGTAATGAAACAAGTTTATGAGACAAAAAGATTCATCTCAAGATACAATCTTCACGCTATAAAACTTAAACTTGACAATCTTCAGAAACTCATCTTCTCACATTGAGTTATAACTGATACTGATCTGGAAATTAATCAATTTTCAGGTTGGACTATTGATTAAACCTGTTTACTTCTTACGACAATTAATCATTTGACTCCATTTCATCTAATTCCATCAATGATCAACCCATTATTTTATCATCACCATTGATCTATTAATGAAACTTTTGATTTGTATCCCTAATTGAAGTCGATTATTACCATTGAAAGTTGAAAAAAAGACATCAACAGCAAAAGCGAAAAAGAAGTTTTGGAAATCCTTTTCGCTTACTTGAAATGACTTTTAATTGTGCACATAAGGCTCACCTTGTAAACATTTTAACACTTGAATTGATATTTCTTTGTGTGATTCTTGTCCTCCGTAAAGTTCATTGAAACTACATTCATTGTTACCTAGAAAAAAAAGTTACAAACAAACGTTGTTTTTTTCAATGAGCAAACCTTTCATTTTCATCCCAACCTTTCCTTGTTTGAGAATCACTTTTTTAACGTTTATGTCTCAATGGACTCAAAAAGTCTCAAACAATAACAGCAACTACAAAAAAAAGATCTTGTCAACCTAGAGCAACTCAACTAATTAAAATTTCACTTTCGCATTTTACTTTATCATATTCATTAACTGATTCTTTGAAACAATTGTTATTCTAATTAACTTCCTCTTGTCATCTTAATTACAGTTCCGCAACGTCCTAAATCATTTCCATTCTCTAATTTTAAACTTGGTAAAAGCATGGAGCCAAGTAAAAATAGCAGCTCGGTCAACAGTACAACGGCAAATAATGGAAACAGTAATAATAGTGGAAACAATAATAGCCTGGCCAACAGTGGGTCAAGTTTAATCAAAGAGGCAACCAATGTGATGACCGAGAAGCTTAAACGGTTGAAACTGCACGGTGACAGCTCAAAACAATTGTCGACTGATGAGTCTGGTAAAGCTGTTCAACAAGCATCTTCAACAGGAACATCATCATCATCATCCTCGTCAAGCAATGATAACAAGCCAAAACAGTCACAACAACAACCACAAAATCAACAGCAACAAGCTCAATCACAACGACGTAAAGAAGATCTCATTATAGAATACACTTCAGAACCTCGAGGTGCTCAGCAAGTTAAACGTGTCTCATTACCTGAAACATCGTTAAAAAATGTGGCAACTTTCAGTAAGCATTTTTTCGTCACTTATTCCTATTATAATCATCTTCATTAACTTACCTTTTTAAAGGTTTTATCCTAAAAAAAGGTTTCAACTTAAATGGCATTTAACCAATTCTGAGAGTTTACTTGTTAACTCAAGATTCATCTCAAATCATTATCCTTTTCTTGCTTTTTTGGTAATGATTAGGTTCTCTAGAGACTTTATTAATCTGATTTACCTTTAGATTAAAATGGAGATTGAACGTTTATCAATTTGTGCCATTTATCAAACCGATTGCCAGAAGAATAATTTCATTCTCATTTCCAAGATTTCATTGAGAAATGAATAAATGAAGAAATCATTTTCATTTCCGTAAAACATTTGTAAAGTTAAATTTTCCATCTACTGTTAGTATGCTCTGTCACCTTAAATCACCTCAAATTATACAAGATAATAATCTTGTAATTGAGCTATCATTTACTTCTGAACATTTCATCTTCACTCTTAATCATGCTCAATGAAAATTGATCTTGAAAAGAGATAGTTTCTCCTCATTTCAGAAAACATTCATTGAATTTTCAAATGAATCAAACTGGTAATGAATGGAGTGAAAAAACTGTCTTCAGTTGAATTATATTTTTCATATTACATGATTAACCTTTATCCTACAGAAAAAAAACACAATCTCAATGTTCATCTTTTTTCATCTTCTTATACCAAAATCTGGAGTAACCTTTCATAAAAAAGGCAACTCTTTATCAACTCAAATCTCACCTCAACTCAAACTATCCTTGACTTGAAAAAAAGAAGCATTTTGTGCTAATAACTTTGACCTTTATAATTTCAAAGTCAATCTTGAACCCTTTTTAAAATATACTTTCACTGTTGATATTTTTTAGGTTACTTTATAGTGCCAAGCAAGACAAAACTAATGCATCTCAACTCAGAATTAGTCTTTTTTTATATATTATTTTGTTCCTTATCATTTGTAACCCTTTTCAACATGTCAACATATTTCTTTTTATACATTTTCTCACCAAAAAAACACATGAAATGATTTGCCTGTTATACTCTTGCAGTCCCTTTATTTACCTCATTTAGGTTTACAAAATATCTCTTTGTATCTTCATCTTTTCACCTCTCTTACCCATTACCCAGATTATTATGATAATGTTATTATTAATATTATCATCTTTTTCAATAACATTTTCAAATCAAGTTGATTTCAATTCACATTATAATTTGAAAAGACATTCCCGCTCACCTTAACTGCTAGTATTTTCCTCATTTTCATCCTCTAAAAAAATCCTCCAATAGTTTGAATAATGACAAAAAGATGAAGTTGCCTTACATTTAAGTTATGAGAGAGTTGCTCTCTTATCCTCATGGGAAGTATAACCTGCTCAGACAATTACGAATAAAAGTTATTCTCATGTTCTAATTATTTTTCCCACCGAGTCTTTATCTCTCCTCATCCCCACCATATTTCCCTCTTTACATCCTCATTTCTTAGCTCACTTTTCACTGTCGCCATCATCTTTCTTTTCACTCCATTTTTACCAGTTTTCATCTTTTGTTGACATTTTGTCTGTTTTGTCTCTTCTCCTTTAATCTTCTCTTCCCTTCTTCTTCTTCTTTCCACAAACATCATCATCGTCATCACCATCAAACTTCATCATTCCCTGGGAAACAAAATGTATTTATTGTGTAAAAAACGCTGAATTATTCTTGATGAAAGTGGACATAATTTACAGCTCAGCCTGAAGCTTTGTAATCACATGAGTTGCCCAAGCCATCAGTCTTGTGATAACATGCAGATAATGTTGGTTGAACAAAAATAACCTCAAATAATGTTTCATTTTTTGCTCATTTTTTGTTTGACAATATCGATTACCAAACCATAATGAAAACCTAAATCACATCAACACGCCTTGATGTCTTGTTTACCTGTTTTTCAACCGATATTTTAAAATTTGGTTAACAATGACTTTACGTTTCTTTTTTCATTCAAATTGTGAATGAAAGTAAAGCTTCTTAGTTACTCTACACTTGATCACAGCTACATTTCAAGGTAACCTCTGCTACTTGATAATGTTAGTCATGATGATATTGAATTATTTTTACCCTCCCTTTGAAGGACTACACATGTAACCTTAAATATGCATATAAAATCAGCAAAAATTATTCATCCGACTTCAGTAGCTGATATCTTGTCAGCATAGTGAATCACAAGTTTTCAAAGTAAAAATATTTTCACCGTCAATTCCATTTTATTTCATGCTTTCTCGGCCTTTTCAATTTGAAATTATCATTTCTTGAAACTCTACTAATCGATTTGAAGAGGTTGTCTATGAAACCCATGATAAAACTGATTAAAATTTCATCAATATCTTGTTGATCGTTTACATCTTTTTTATTATTCTCTTTTCATTCTTTCCATTCTCTCCAGTTTTTTTACACTTTTGGCTTCTTTGCAAATACTCAATGATCATTGAATGTCATGCAGTTTCAAAAGCTGAAAATGGCAAACCTTTTCTTTCATCTTTTCAGTTTGATTGGTGCTGAAAGGCCCATTCGCTTCATTCCATCAAACAGATTACAGATGAAAATGATTCAAAATCAAAGCAGAAAAATAACATTTTTACAGGCATGAATATTGAAACTTTGGTGGGAAGATGAAAAAATACTTCTAAGGCCTCTACTCAGTTGATGTTTTGTCTGAATTTCAACACAAAAAAAAACATCAAAATCAACTACAGTAATCATATAATAATAGACACAAAAAAATGGAATGAAGTAAGCAACGAAAAAGTGAAAAAACTTACAAGGCTTGGTTCTTTTGTGAGATAATCAAGCAAGAATTTTCAGTTTTTAGAAACTTTTAATGACGACTGTTCTCTGTATCTATTACAATCGGTTGAAAAAAAACTTGTAATCTCTTGTTAGAGCAGAATTTACATGAAATGTTGAAAAAAAAGAGTTAAATTAGTCAAAAAGAAAAGATCAGTTCATCATTTTCATCATTTCTTGTTCTCTTTTTGTTTCAACATTCGTATTCATTTAAAGATATAATCAGATAAATTCATTAGAAATGAAAAGAGAAACAAAAGCCGACTCATCCTCATAAATTCAATATTGATGGTTAAACAATGTAGGCTGTAATGTTTGTCAAAAAAGCAAACTGAAAAAAAGCATTTCTTCTGTTTCAATAGCGTCCAGGTCAGTTATCAAATTTCAATCTCTTTCTCATTCTTCCCTGGTCTTTCCACCCTTCTCCACCTCATCTTTCTTTTCATGTTACTTCTCATTCCTAAATGGAATTGTCTAAAACTGACAACTCTAATTTCAACTGAACCATCTAATTTCTCTTGACAATTGTGAACGAAAAGGAAGATGATGATTTTGTGACGATGATGATGAGCTTGAAAAGAGGCAGAAAAGACAAAAAATCGTAACAATATCAGGAATAATATATACGTAAACAAGGAAAGGCTTTAAGGTTACATCAATACATCCTTTCAAGTTTCAAATTTCTGTCAACGTTAACCTTTTTTCATTTGCTTGTCTCTTTATTCACCCATTTTTTTTGCTCAAAGTAAATGATCTTCAGGATTTATGCGCATTTTTCATGTTTCTTGTGTATATTTGCTCTGTAAATCAATTGATTGGTTGTTTACTCGCCATTTCTTACCATCAATTTCATTTTTAATCAGTTGAATCAACTTTTAACATTTCACTCATCCTTTTAATTCAATTTTTGGCTCATCTATTAACTTGATTCAAGACTCTTATTATACCAAAATAATGTGTAACTCTTTGTTGATAAACTCTTAGAAATCAATTTACTGGTCAACCAAATAACGTTACATAATAATCTGGTTGGTAATAAGATTTTTGGGTAATTTTGGGTTAGAAAAAAACTAAACAATGAAACTGAATCATGCATGAAGCCTCATGAAATGATGAGATTTCAAGTCTTTCCATTTAATGAAACGGTTAATCATTTTGCAATTGTTGAACTCACTTCTAGCTGTTCATCAATCTCACAATTTCGTGAATCAATATCGGAACTACATTTCAATAAATTGGAGTTAAACAGTAGATTAGATCAACATTTAAACTCTATTGATCAACTTATCATTTGTTATGCGCTCGATATTAATACATAAACCTTTTTATCACTTGAGAAATGATAATATCAATCAAGAAGAAAATCAATTTGTATCTAAAAGCGATTATTGCTTTTCGTGATTCTGTGATTGAAGTAAATAACATTTATCTGTTGCACGATTTTGTCACTCATTTCAAATTGCCGTTATTTCAATTTTTTGCCTGCAACTCTTTTTTTATTGCTGAATATACTTTTCTCAGCCATTATTATTGTCAAATCATGGTTTTGCCAAACCATGAAGTTCACTGTCTGGAATATTTGCATCATTATTTGCATCATAATTTTCATTTTTAATGCCAAATATTCAGTTGTATCAATTTCCTTCTACTATTTGATTTCAACCAGAAATCAATTTTCCAATCTCAGGCAATCGTATTGAAAAAAGCAAGAATGCAGAAAAATTTGTCTTCTCCATGTTACGCCAAAAGGATTTATTTTCTGATGAAAGTTTACTAATGATTAATTTTTCTTTTCATTGATTTTTGTCTATACAGAAGACTCCAAAGGGGTGATTACTCTTCAAGGAACACCATTGTTGCCAGGATCAGCTCAAATAGTTAATCATCATTATCATCATGTTCACCACCAACATGGCCAGTCAACGGCACCCACTCACCAACTACATTCATACTCACATCAACAACCTCTCACAGTCCCTGTTAGCCATTTTCAATGTTTCCCACCGGGAACAACTATTCCAATATCTTCCATGGGAGCTTCTCAGGCAACCCATCAAATTGTCCAAAATCCCAATTCAACTGCTCAACAACAACAGGTTCAACCTCAAAAATTATCTTCAACACCAGTTACATCATCATCCACACAATTCATTGCCCCATCAACACCACAACCACAACTTAGTCCAAACCAACCACAATCCCAACCTCAACAACAACCTCAGCAATATCACATTTATCCAGTCACAAAATGTAGAGCAGCATCACCACAATTTATTAATCAATATTATGCTACCACAGCTAGCGGTCAAAGGCAATTAGTATACGTTTCTCATGTTTCACCTGGTCAACATCAACCCTTCATTCAGAGTCAAACAATTCATCATCACCATCATCCACATGCACACCATTATGTGCACCAACAAACTCAGGCACAAACAGGTCAACCTCAACACGGACAACCATCTCAACCCGGAATGATTACAATGGTCTCGGGGACACAACAGGCCTCTAGAGATTCCCCATCTCCATCAATAATTCAACTTCATTGTAGACCAGCTACTTCATTGTCTAATCAGCAGATTGTAGGTCCAAGAATATATGCTCAACCCTTGCAACACGGGTTTGTTGCGATTCCCAAAGATTCGTCTTTTCCCAATCCCAGTGAGATACGACGTCGTGATGGTTTAAATGCATACCCGGTGGTAAAAGAGGATCCACTTAAAGTAGTCAATACACAACCTGCTGGTTCAACCGGTGGAAACACAAATAGTGGAAACAGTCCATCAGCATCTTCATTATCTTCTACCCTGTCTTCGGCGTCTTCATCTTCATCTTCATCTTCATCTTCTTCATCCGTATCACCCTCATCGACCACCTTGACCTCTTCAACTGTTCCTAATACCATAAATAGTAGTAAAAATAGCGATTCCTCTAATTTATCTTCAAGTGATACCAAAGATGAATTGGAACAGTTTGTTGAAAATGACATTCAACGAATTGAACGAATTAAACGCCGTTACTCACTGACCGAGGAAGGCGATGATCCAACCTTCGGTTTCGGTCGACGTCCTTCGGTTCGAGGTATTAAACCTAAATTTGGCCCTAATGAAATAATACGCCACATGCAAATGCAATTAAGACCACCAATTCAGTCAATTTCATCTCAAACCCTTCCAAAGCAGGCTAAAGTTATTAATACACAAATTGTCAAGTAAGTGTTAATAACTGCCATTAACTAATCAATCAGTTAAATTTGATCATTGATTATAATTCAAGGCATATTTTCAGTTTAACCAGAAACAGGGTTAAGCAAGTAAATAATAAAATAATTGAAAGAGGATTGAAAATAAAGGCTTTTCCATGAAAAGCTGAAAGAAATTAGTTCACTTCATGATAATATCGCAACTCATTTAACCTTTTGTATTCTTTAAACTTTTTCATGATTGATGTAACACAAAAGAAAATTTTATTTCTATTTATCAATTTTCTTTACTTTTTTTACGCTTTTCTCCATAAACAGTCAATTAAATAAATTCAGCCAAACCTGTAAAAGGTTTATGAGTCTTTAAGTGTGTGTTTATAAATTGAATTGTTTATATATTAAAAAGGCTTCAATTTAAGTTTTCAATCCTCTAATTTTATTTTCAGGCTTATCCTATTTATCCCTATTTCCTACTTTTGAATATAATCAAATCGATTCTGCTTGATATTCAATTGAAGTTCTTACTCTAATTTTTTTCCTTTTATACTCTTCTTTCACAGTGAATCTCCTAATCCGGTTTCTTCAACTTATTCTCCTGGCTTAACTGCATCATTATCTACATCTACAATAACAACAACAACAACCACACCGGTTGTATTAGCAACGAGCTCGATTTCATCTCAACCATCTTCTCAAGTTCCAAGAACCGCACAAATTCATCTGATTGCTCGTCATTCTCATCCTCATTGTCACCCTCATCTTATTTCTGCCAATCAAATTGGCTCAGTACCCAATTTAAGGCAACAATTGGTCTCGTCTTCGGCATCAGTTTCACCTTCATCAACCTCTTCGTCTCCTTCACCATCCATTGCAGGTCACAATACTTTGGGTCATCGGCATGTTTACCTAATTCCTCACATTCAAGGAGGACCTCAATATCAAAGGATTGTCCAAGCAGGTGCCACTCTTCCTAGACAACATCCAATGCAACAAAGGGTTGGCCAAGCAGCTTCACAATCACAGCTATCACCTCAACAAGCAGCCATGTTAATGATGAAAGGAATGGGAGGTCGAGTTAAAATAATTAATGGATCTCAATCAGCCAGTTCAATTGGATTTGTTAGCAATCAACCTCCTTTGTCTCGTCCAGCATCATCTTTGGGTCACATTATTCAACGATCCGGACCTGGTGGAGATGAGCTACGAATTATTCAACCTGGTCCATCACCTTCACCCTCAGATGTTACTTGTAGACAATGTCCCATGAGAGTTACAAGCGCAGTTGATCCACAAACAGGGCAACCTCAATCGATCTCAATTATTGGTAATAAGGTTGGACCTTGTTTGTTGCAGCATAAAACAATTTCAATGCCTAATGTTTCCTTAATCAAGTCACTTCCTCAAACATTAACCGTTATTCCGATCAAAGACCTAAAAGATGAAAGAGGTACTCCTGAAGGAGCCAGTTCATCGCCAACTCACTCGTCTGATCCCATATTTGTTGATAACAAGGGTAAATCACCTGATGTTTTAAACGGCGATACAATGTCAACTGGAAGTACAAGCAGTTGTAGCAGCTCAACTAGTAGTAATAACACGGCAACTTCATCCAGTAATAGCATCAATAACCAAACCCTTAACAATAAAAATAATGAAATGAACAATGATATGAGTAAAGCCAAAAATACAAACAATAGCACTGACCCTGATGAGGTTATTATCAACAACAATTCCACTCTCAACACTACCAACAGCAACAATAACAACAATAACAATAATCTCGCCAATAGTAATAATATTAACAATAATATTATTAATAACAATAATAATAGTATCAATAATATCAACAATAATCCTGATCTAGTCAAAGATGCAACTACTTCGGCCCTGAAAGCAAAAAAAAGTATTGTTACCGGTTCTGGTCTTAAGGATGGTAAAACAAAATCAGTGCCCAGTAAAGAAGGTGTTATTTACTACTCGATGAATGTTTAATCAAAGATGATGTTTGATTGGCAATCAAATCTAATATAAAATGCTTAATTTAAAATTGCTGCTGTTTCCGAGGTTGCAAATCGCTACAAAAATAACGAGAAAAAGTGCCACTCGGTGTTACAATAAACGCATTTAAGTCACTTTACAGCTTTTGCTTTTCTTTTCTTCATCCATGATTCCAAATTTATGTATACACTTAACACCAAAGTATTTCTGTAAAAAAGACATTTTTATCATGTGAATCAAGGTTTTTTCAAAGAGGATGAAGGAAGGACAAAAGGTCAAGGAGAGAACCTTGCAAATAATTCGAGAATTGATGGAACAAAAACTGAACAAAATAGATGCGTTTGTAAAGAGAATACAAATATCTGATGGATTTTCAAATGACGAATCAAGAAAACGATGGAATCTCACTGTCCCATGAAATTTTGGTTAACAAATCAATTATCTTTTTAGTCCTTATTGGCAACTCTAAATTAATCCAATTACTTGTTCATAATCTCAGTTGATTTTCCTGTTGATTTAGTACTCAAAGACTTCATCGTTTTGGACTTGCACCATTGAATCACGTTAACGACATATTTTGTAAAATTGGACTGATTTCACCAAAGCAATCGAATGATTTCTTTCATCCCAAACTGGTTGACTGCGAACAGAAATCATAAAGAAACTATTTAAATTGACTCTCTAGAAACAAGTTGATCATTTACTTGATAATTGTTAGGTTTATTCGCATTTAAACACACGTTAGCTTGAGTTTTATTTATGATGAATTGTTACGTTAACATTATAAATCAAGCTTAGACAAATTGTTAATTCTTTTCCCTGAATATTGAGAATTGTCACTCAATTTGAAATCACACTCGCAATTTTTCCACCCTTGTACCTATTAATATTTTGAAACGAAACAAGTGTTGGTTTATTGAAATGTTATGAAATTGTTCAAATCTGGAAAGACCATAAAATTGGATTATTAATATTGCAGCATCGTCAGATAATAATCATCTAGTTAATTGCTTTATCTTCCGATCAACCTTCGATTAATTTGTACATTTATAATTATTTCATTTGTATTATTTCAACCTTTTTTTGCGTCTCAGTTGCTGTGTTGAGTTGAACCTCTATAACATTTCAACCGGTAAACTCAATTATTTAACATGTAATATCCTTTGTTAATCATCTGCTGTCATCAACTCACAGCAACTCATTTTTTAATTTAAATTGTCTTTATTTAAATGACTTTCTCTCTTCTCATTTTCATTGTAAACAATCAATTCCAAATGATCTGTATTCCTTTGACATTATTTCAAGATTAGATTATTAATATTATTATTGTAAAACTTACTGAAACAAAAAGCAACAAACAAATAATAAAAATTGCCAAAGCTGTTGTATCAATTGTTAACGTTAATTTATTGTATTTTTACGCTTCTTTCTATCACCAACAACAGGACTAATTGTCGAGGTTTAATAAGCCACAAATTTTTGTCCACAAAATGAGTTTAAAAAATTTGGCAAAAATATTTGCATTTATTAATAATAAAATTACTCTGTTAATGAACCTGAATGTTAATATGGCAATCTAATTGAAATCAAATTAACGTCAGAAATTTGTCTCTAATTTAAGGTAAATGATAGATCACTGAGCGTTAATTAGTTGTGCCAAGTAACATTGTATTATTAATATCATCAAATCAACTAGATTGTTGAGTACAAAATTGACATTCAAAGGCTGTCTGCCAAAATC
This sequence comes from Tetranychus urticae, assembly GCF_039701765.1. NCBI lineage: Eukaryota > Metazoa > Arthropoda > Arachnida > Trombidiformes > Tetranychidae > Tetranychus > Tetranychus urticae. The sequence goes on along the minus strand of NC_142958.1, from coordinate 11,365,713 downwards.
AACTATTTGGCATTAAATTGTCTGGTTTATGATTTTGAAAAATTCATTAAAATACTCGACTCTACAATTTTTCTGAATATTCTTGAGGTTATCAAAGAGTTGATCAACAAGTCTGACTTTTTTTGATGATTTTGGTGATCAAGAGTTAGGAAGGAAAGTCAATCAAAGTATCAAATATGGATCGAGTCATAGATAACAAAAAAGTAAATGTTATGCATAAAAAAGTCTTTGCCAACAATTGATTTCTGATTAGTTTACCATCATGAGAGGAACTTTAAGCATGATAATGACGAAGATATGTTCAAAGTTAAAGGGTGACATCCGTTGATGAGCAGGAAAAACGTCTAGGAAAGCCAAGATTAAGATAGACTCGTGATAAAATGGCTTTTTCCGTGGCTTTGACTAAATATCATGCATTGAGTGGAGTGACATTACAATGTATTTAAAAGACATAAAATGTTTGTTTTTTGCCAAGAGTAAGGGTTAACTGAAGTCGGAAAATGTAGGAAAGTAAAAAACTGTAAATAGAAACATGAATAAAATGATATTCTTGGCCTTAGTCGAACTCTTGAATCTTTGCTTTGTTGAGACTTGCTATTAATCATAATATGAGTCAAATGGTCAGGATTTGTCCAGCAATTTTGGTGCAAATTTGATAAGTTTCCGTCTGTGTAAAAAGTGAAAATCATGTTTTAATCAATCGTCGTCAAATTAATGTATTCCTTGTTAGTCTAGCAATTGGATGACACAAATTATTGCTTCGCCTAATCCACTGAGAAGTTTTTTAAAAGGTGAATGAGATTTGCGAGCGACTACAACGCGAAGGTTCGCATTATCAACTCCATCAGTAATTTGTTTGACTTCGGTTTCCATGGTTGACAGATTATGATTAGGTTGGCCGTTAATTTGTTTGGAAACGTGAAACCTTTGTTTAGCCAGTGGATAGAGTTGCAAATGGTTTGGAAGAGGAACTAATGGATTATCCAATGTTGCTCTGAGAGCTTGCTTGTCTTGATCAGACAATAAATCACTTAAATAAGGTCCATGTTGAAAGGCTTCCAGTGAAAGTGTAAGGTAACGAGCAAGATAAATATTGGTTCCAAGAAGATTAATCTTATTCTCAATGGTCACTTCCTTCCTTCTCCTAACACACTGAATTGTGGACCAACGATCGAGACACTCAAAAACAGTTATTTCATTGGTTATATTCAATGAATCTCGATGTAAAATTGAACGAAGAAGGCTCTCATTGATAGAAAGAATTCCTTCAGATGTTAATATCAATTCTGCACTTTCATCAATCAATGAATAACATTGATAAATGCAACTATTTAAATGGCTTTCCAATTTTATCAAATCCTCGTTTACTATTGAGTGCTTGTCTTCTTCGGTGTTGATTGATTCCTTTGGTCCTGTGTCATAATTTGTGCCTGTCTCGTAAGGATGTAAAGTAGTCAGTATTTCAATTACATTGGAAACCATTAAATTTGATTGCAGGAATGTTAAAGATAAAACTGACAGGTCAGTCAATCCAAATTTGATCGAGCTTTCAAAAAGAGCCAAACACTTTGATATGCAGTCTAATTTAACTTCTTTCTTGTAAATATAACTGATAGTTGAATAGTTGAACAGAAAAAGGAAAAAATTATTAGTTAAAAGTTCTTATTCTGAATCAATCAAATTTTGACAAAAATTATTGACGTTCAAATATCCTTACCTCATCACTGAATGAAATATCTCCGGTTGACATTGTATGTTAACAATCGGCTTTACTTCTGGCAACTTCCAATTTTTATTGCTGTCCAATTGTTTAACCAGTGATTGAAAAAATGGACTTGACTCTCGAATGATAAATGAATGAGCAGGAAATCGCCATTTATCTTGAAAACTACTGAACCCACCAACAGGGTCCAGAGTAACGATGAAAACTAAATCACTTTGATCTTCACTATTGAACAAAATCAACCCGGGACTTGGAGCTGATGGTAATTCACTATCAATCCCATTATTTCCCATAATTTTAGCTGAAATAGTTCACTATTTGCCCCTATTTTCAATGAGAAGCTGAAACTTGTTGGGTGAAGATTCTTTAACCAGCTTAGGTTTGAATATGGATCACTTGAATCGATGTTCCCAATCCTTTGTTTGGAAGTAATTACCATGCTTTAAAGAACCCAGGCAGAATTGGTGAACAAAATATTAAGCGATATGATTTTATTGGAAACTCGCTAACCCTGGGAGTCCAATCAGCTGAATTCAATTTAACCTCTGGAAGCATGGAAAATAAAAAATACAAAAAGATTAGAATCGACATAAGTATACAAAAATACTGAAGTATTGCGAAAATTATTCAGGCAATATTAATATATCTTCCAGTCTTATTAAATCAGAATATAAACAATTTTCATTCGCAATATTTTTATAACACAAAATTACTGATGAACATATTTGCAATGAACAAACATTGCGTTGACAAAGTATAAAACTAGAAGATGGATAAGTTCAATCGTTTCATTTTCAAAAAATTCAATCACATTTAGTATTCAAATTACTATACAAGATCTAAATATTCCAAAAAAATACTCAACAAACTATCAATCCAGCGCATCTAATAACTGCGAAAGTAGTTGAAGGCGCAACATAACAGTTATCACTACAGACACAGCTACCAATCTAGTTTGTATTCAACTTTTTTTCGATTAAACATTATTCTATTAAATTTATTAAATAAAATAACTAGTAGATATAGAAAGTACAGCTGACATAATTGACTAATGATAATTAATAATAAAAACGACTGTTTGTACAGTCAACATACCTTTTTGAATTTATTGGTGTATGTAAAGTTTTAGATGATGGCGTCCAAGTCATAAGTAAAAAGTACCGACAATTGTTGTGGCATAATTTGATGTTTCCTCACAATAACTGAATTATTGGATGATCTCGATAACTTAAAATTTCTTAATTATAGTTGAAAATAAAAACAATGAAATATATCAGTTAAAACACAAAGACAACAATGAAATGATGATTTGGTAAGCAAGTGGGTAAATGATCGTTTGGAAATACAAACTGCAATTTTGGGTAAACAGCTTGCGCAGTAGCTGACAATGAGTTAATTTATTTTCTGATATTTTTTAAAAAATATGTCACAGAGTCAAAATTGGTCCAATCAATTGAAATGAACGTCTATTTTTATCAAACAATAATGGTTACAATATTACTAGAGGCTGCTGCGATCATGACCAGTCATAAATTTCCACTGACAATGTGAGTTCGATACAGTTGATCCAGTCTGAAAATACCAGAATTCTTAATGAAGAACCCATCATCAGAATAAGAAATCCGAAAGTTGAAATCTTTAGCTTTTGTCACTGATAAAATTCATTTCTGGATTGAACTACCAAACTACTCTTTACTCGAAAGACAGTTTTACATATACTCTTAATCCAAAAAAGCAACCTGAATAACCAGAACAGTTTGTTTAAACGTGAATTTCAAAGTAACCTGAATTCTGATTAGGCTCTGAATATTTTCGGACAAATAGCTCAATCATGGCTTTCAGTCCGATTAAAATATCCTTAGGATCCTTTGTTTTGGCCAAAATTTTGATAAATTTTCCTAATATATTGTATAGATTAAATATCTCATCATAATTGACATAAACAGCAAATTAAAACATTTTCAAGTATTACTTTGAAAAATATACTTGTGCTTGTTTAGCCATTGAGCTTCCCATTAGTATTAAGTTCATGTCAGATTCATTTTCAGTTTACTGTTCAATAGTTTGTTATTGTTTACTGAACAGCAGTTACAATTATAATCCACTGATATAACAGCGAATTATTTAAACAATGTTAGTCAAGTTTGTTCATCTCAGTTATTAAGGTCTATGAACTTTAACCTACAATTTATATTCTCTCTGTAAATTGATTTCAAACCTATTTCTAGTAAATTTTAGTTTTTACAAAAATATTGAATGAAAAGAAAAATTATTTTCGATTTGTTTTCAGTTGACTTTTCATCGGGATCTGTTGATATTCATTTTAAATGTGGCCTTAAAAAGCTCTGTGATCAATAAGTTAGCCTTTGAGAAATGAATATGACTTTGAATTCTAATTTCAATTCTATTCCTATGACTTATTCTTATGACTTTCAACTCCTACTCTCTGCAGATCAGAACTGAAAGCAGATCTCAGGAGCATAACGAAGCTTTAAAATGTTTTCTCATTCATATTCCTTTACTTTCAGGTGATTGAATTAACATACAATTTTTTATTCTTTACGTATGATCACAAGATCATCTTATCATCTACGTTGAATACAATACTCCATTAATGCGAATGTATTGTTAAATGTCTACTATTATCCACACGTAGCTTATCAAATGTATTTTTTGTAATAATATTGAAGATTGAAAGAAAGATAATTGAACAGTTTGAATAGAAGCCGAATGATTTATGATAAATTTGACTGATTCTGGTCACAAAAAGCTTGGTTGAATTAAATCTCTTTGGAAGATTTCATTAGCAACATTGTCAGTGTCAAAAATGAGCGATTTCTCAAAATTAAGTGGAACTGAAGCTGTCTGAACAGCTTGGAAATCAAAATGTTTGATTAGATTACTACGCTTTCTCTTCAGTTATTATCTAAAGGGTGTAACACTTAAAAAGGCACAAATGAAGGAGGTAACAAGAAAGCTAATCTTACCTTAATCACAAAATTTGACGATATTGATTAAGATAATAATGAAGCAACAGAGACAATGAAACCAAAACCTAATCTGTTGCTTCGAAATCTTCATTATTATCTTAAGCGATGTCACCAAATTTTGTGATTAAGGTAAGATATGCTTTCTTGTTACCTCCTTCATTTGTGCCTTTTTAAGTGTTACACCCTTTATCTTTATCCATTAAAAACATTGTTTATTTATTGATGTGAATTTATTTCAGTTTAGATGTTTCCATCATCACAAATTATCTTCAATCCATTGTTAATTGTTGCTATGATGATAACTAAGTGGAAGAGTGATTCCATTCAGGTGATAGATCTAATGACCAAGAGGACCGAAAGCAGCAACTGTTCAATTGCCAGTAATTTTCGAGTCAACTTGGTATAACAGTTTATTTTTTTTCGATTACCATTGAGATAACCAGATAGCAGCAGTGACAACAATGTTTACTCTTTTTGTTCTTTCGTCTGTCTTAAGCTTTTCATTGGTTAATTGTTCACCTGATTTTGGACAATTCAACATTTCTTGTGACAATGATAGACCCGTTATTGGTGTGCTGTCCTTACCTTCTTGGGATGAGATCAAACAAGTTGAAGATAACCGTTCATCATACATTGTGGCCAGTTATGTTAAATTTCTAGAATCCGCTGGAGCTCGAGTTATCCCTGTGCTTCCTGGTCATGATGAGGCCTATTACCAAGAAATGGTCAATTTAACTAATGGATTTCTGTTCACTGGCGGTGGACTTTGGCTCAGCACTTCAATGTATACAACTGCTGCTTCTTACATATGGAAACATGCCTTGAAACTAAATTCAGAAGGAGATTTCTATCCCATTTGGGGAACATGTCTTGGATTAGAGTTGATAGCATATTTAGCAAATGATTTAGTCTGGCCTTTGACTAATTGCTCTTCCTGGGATGCTCCATTGAAACTCAACTTCAGTATGAACTCTCAAGAACTTAAATCAACCAGCCTATTCAGTGGATCAGATGAATCTATTATTGAGGTAATTATACTCTATTTACAGCCTTTTGCTCGAGATTTCAAATTATTCGACTGATGACTGTGAAATCAAATGAGAAATACTTTATTTCCTCTTTTTTATATCTTCTAATCGCATATTTAAATTGTAATTTATTATTTTCTTGGTTCTTTTTCAGATCTTGAGTAAAGAAAATGTTACGATCAACTACCATCATCAATGTTTAACTCCTGAAACAGTAGAATCAAGCAAATTGGCTCAAAGTTTTCGCATTTTATCAACAAACAAAGATAAAAGAGGAATTGAATTCGTGTCCATCATGGAGGGAAAAACTTTACCTGTATATCTTGTCCAATTTCACCCTGAACGAGTTTTGTTCGAGCCCAACTATATAAAATCTTTCAAGAGAACACCCCATTCAGCCAATGCAGTCAAAGTCTCTCAATATTTTGCTAATTTCTTCGTAAATCAAGCTAGAAAAAATTGTCACATCTATCCCAACACCGATGAATATCATGCGAAATTGATTTATAATTATTGCCCACAATTCAGTGGCCTTGAAGGTGGGCATGAGCAAACCTATTACTTCAAATGGTGAAATCTAAAGAATGTCAACCAGTCATGTGTTAGTCAATTTAAAAATGAATTAATTAGCCAATTTGATAATTAATAAAGACCTTGATCATCGTTCATCATAAAATTTTCAATTCCCGGATAAATAAACATAAACCAGTAAAATCAACATTAGATGGCGCTCGCAGCAGCTGTTACATAAACTATTGACTAGTTGAGACGCGCTTCATTCAAATTAAACAATTGACAACTGAAACAAATTGGAACAATTCAACCTCAACAACGCATTCGCCGAAAATTTTCATTCATTGACATCCGACAATCAAGCTTTACCTTAAGCTGATCAGTATAAAAGTATTTCCAACCAAAATTACATCGGATTTAGAGACAAATTTACCGAAGATTTTGAGATTGCTCGAGAAATAGCGCTTATTCCGGTTTTATCCCAATGACTACAAATTTTGTAGGCTTCTGAGATTTTATTTAAAGATCTACTGATTTGGATTGTCGATTGAATCACAAGATAATTTATTTGAGCAAAAAGAAACTTGAAGACATTTAAATGGTGAAAGTGTCAAAAATGGTTACTGTAACTAGAAACTATCAAGATTCATGATAATATTGAATTAGCACGAGATGAGGTATAATTGACAAGATATTAATGTTAATGTTAATAATACCAAAATAAATCAGCTGCTAATCAGCATTAAGCATCACCTTAAACGATGTTTAAATTTATCTGTAGAATCTATTAAAAACAAATTAACAAAATTTAGTAATACGGAAAAAAAGTTGAAAAATGAAGCAACTGATGGCAAATCTGAAGAATCTAAAGAATCACAGTAAAAACAAACGAATCAAGTGAAAGTGATCATTTAATAGGAATCAGTGTGCAAAGTAAAACTAAACCAGAATCTGGTTAACCTCGAACCTTGGCACACTCAAGGATTAATCTAATAACCCGGAGGCTTTAATGTTCATTACACAAGCAATAGAAATGATCAACCAAGAAAAAAAAGTACAGAAAATGCAAGAAAAACAAAACTTCTGACCGTTTCTCTATTTACCCAAAAAACCAGTTCGATAAGATTCTGATAATCATCCTGCCAGTTTCACTTCTCTTCTTGCCTTCATCATCATCATTACCATCATCTTCACTCACTATCATTGAATTTAAAAGTTTCAGTTTAACAGCAAAAAAATGAAATTGATGTTCATTCAGCCTGGAGCAATGTTGTTTTCCCGAGCAAAAACATTTAACTAATCATAATACCATTTAAACCAACTAAAGTCAAGCTTTGATCATGATTATTAAGACTTGATTTCCAGTCAGTCAGCATGAACAATCAAGTTTTGCAAAAAAATGTCTCTGCATAATTACATTGAATCTCAATTTGGATGTAACCAAAGTATCACATCTAATCAACTCAAATCATCATTTTACCACAAAAGACCAAAAAGACTTAAATTGTTTCATTGATCAACAATATTGGAAAACAATTAGACTGTAAACCCATCCAATAACTGCAACAATTAAAATTGAATTATGCGATTTTATTGTTTACCCAAAATTGATTTCATTTTTTGTTTTTAGCTAACAGTTTACCTTGAGTTTTGGTTTGTTTATTACATTTTCATGTTTCTTTTAAATATTACATTTAGCTATTAATAATATTACCTTGAGCAGTAATCATTTGATATTTAAACCTCTAATTAAATGTCAGTTATTAAATTAAAACTGATCCATCATTAAATCAGAAGCTTCAACATTATCTATTGAATAATGAAAAGCGATTGCGTTTATAAATATACTTTGACCATTTCAATTGACTCTTGACAATTGAACGATCAGTCTTTCATTACAACAGTTATCTTTGAATTGCTTTGATTGTTCAGACATTGATAATTGATTAAACTGTTTAATAAGTAAAAAAATGGAAACCTTGAAATATTTGGTTGCATTCATTGTCAATTGAAAGTGAATCAAATAATCAAAATATTGATCCATTTAGATTGATCAACTTTTTTAGGTAAAGTTTAATATTGAAATATTTTCCTGTTAATGAACTACAATTGAATGAGCAAATATTAATTGTTATCAACTAATTGTGATTTTATTTTCCTCTTTAATTCTCAATCTACTTAAAACACAATAATATTGAATCTAATCAAGTGTGATCGATAAACAATAGTCAATATTAGTAATTACTAGAAACATTAGCTTAATGTTGTCTTCAAAGGATTGCTTAGTTAAGTGACTTTTCATTGATTTTTCATCGAAATGGACATTTTCATGATTCATTGGGAATCAACTCGATGTTCAATTAATCAAGTCTGTCAACAATGGAGACAAAAATAATGCCTTTTAACAATTGTAATCAAATTTTAATGAACATTCAATTGCAACTATTAATATTGTTGGAAGATGAAATTATGGTTGAATCACATTTTTGTAATTACAATGGTCAAGGTAATCATTTGGATGGAACCAATTTAATGACAATCAAATGAAAACTAAAGTCTATTAAGCGATCGTGAATAAGAAAACCAGTGAAATGCAATTAAATGAGTGATGATTAGAAGATGACAATTTAGCTTAAAGCAAACATTTCTGGATGAATAACAATTTGATTGAGTCAAGCTTTTATTTTTAATCAAAAAAACTAAAAATTTAAAACATCATTCCAAGGATTGTTTTCAATGAATTAAAAGTGTTGAGGAAAATGGTGAAAGTTAAATGTTTATCATGTAAAATTGGCTTATCAGTAAACATGAAAATTACTCCATGGTTTAGTTGGGAATCGAGACAATTGTTAAACATGAATATTAAACTCATGATTGAAACATAATCAGTAAAAATTGTTTTAGCATTTTAACTGTTTTCATCTGGGATCACATCTGAGCACATCGAGAATCATCAGGTTATTGAAAATTCAGGAAAGATGTTCGTTCACAGTAAAAATTTTTGCAATAGTTTTAATTCGAGTTGGTTAGCTCAATGAATGATCTGAATTACTTTAAATGGTGAACTCATTATCGAGTCTTGATAGTCATAACTTTTTCCTTATTATTTTTTCCAAATTGATTTTATCTTTTCTTGCATTTATGAGCACATTTTATTGATTTCAAGGTAACTTATATTGTCAAACATGATCTACTTTTAGTGCTAAACATTATTCCAATAATCTAAAGGTGTTCGAGCCTTGAAAATTCATTTTATATTTTCTTTTTTACAGTTAAGATTATAAGATTTTAGAATAAATAATTTCAAAGTTTCCTTTCTGAAAATTAAAGGCAATGAAGATACTCTCCTTAGTATTTCACATGAATATCTCTTTCGCTTCGAACGTGTTTCATGCAAATTTGAATATGATTTCGATTGTGATATTTATTTACAATTATTACAAGGAAGTTGCAATGGCCAAAGAGCTACTCAAGCTTTCTCTGCTGGAAAATGTTCAAATGTCTATTTTATTGATTCGTAAAGCGAATTGCAAAATTTGCCCTTTTATAACAATTTATTTTCAAATTTCGCTTGGAAGTGAAGGGAAAGAATCGAGTGAATTAGGGAAGTGGAATCGATGATTTCTCAATTTCCAAAAGCTTCGATGTATGAGTATTCTAGCTCCTTCGGTCCATGAGATATTGAGCCGAATATTAATTTCGGAATGAGCAAGTTCGGAATAATGAACATCTCAAAATGGTAACAAGATATAGCATTGAGCTTAATCTTGAGAAAATAATCTGTAAGTGAAATTATGATCATTTAGTAATTTTTCATTTTATAGCTAAACTTAGCTTTCAACTCTAATTTAATAAGCTTTAATTATTTCCCAGGTGCTCTTTGCCTAGTTGTTGAATCTACCAAAACTAAAAAGACAAAGTCTCTGTAGCTCTGAAATCGATAAGGCCAGTAAATCGCAATGCAGTCTATTCCTTTTCTTGTAAACATCGAAATCTCTAGTTAGTTTGTATATTTTATCAGATATCAATAAATTTTTCAATCGAAGATTTGGTCATTTCCCTGTTCTTTTTTACATCTTCGGCTCAATTTCAAGCTGAAACTCAAAAAGTTGAAAACTGAGTTAACAGAGTTTTAAAACCCAATTTTCGGCATTTCAGTTTCATCCAAGTACTTGTAGACCAATGATACCAATTAAGGGCAAAAGTATATTCAAACTTGTCAATAAAAGTTGAAACACTTTCAAGAGGTCCAATTTTCGGGTTCAATGTAATAAATCCATAAAACTGCATTCTTCTTGAGTTTTGATCAGTTGGCTCAAATGGTTTGGAAAAATTCCTGGAAGGAAAAGTTTCCTCATCAGTTTCTTATAACTTCACAGAAGCAATCTTGCAAGGCTATTTAATTATCATTATTATGATTGTTGGGACGAACAGCGAAAATCAAGGTTATTGATGAAACAGCGAATCATAACTTGCTATTAAATTGTTCACATTTAAAGACAGTGTTTAACTTTGGTATTTTAATATTAACAAGTTTCATTGGTTTTCTAGTTTTCACTTTTTCTTCTCGACAATCACCATTAATCAAGAGAAACAATTGCAATTAGCCATTCAAAACTGAAATATCAATTGTAAATGGACAACCATTTCGAACCCAATTTTCGGTTCATCCATTTTCAGGTTTCAACCAAACCCATTGTTGGTTATTTCCTGAATCTTTTTGGTCAATCAGTAGTTGAGTGTCGTTGAAAGCAATAGTTATCATCTTTTGATCATCACCTCTTCAAGGGTGAATCCAAGGTAATCAGATGTTAAATTTTCAATATTTTTCTCGTTCTCTCGCTTACTCATGTTAACCTTGTTAGTCAAGTTGATGACGGTAAATGTCCAATCATTAATCTTGCCAATCTAATCAATGATTAAGATTATCTGTTAGACCGAGTCTTCCTCTTGTTGTTTCCTTGAGGTTAAATGAATCAAAAATATTATTGATCATCACAAAAGGAAACCAGGAAAGCCGAAAGTAAAGGCCGAAAACCAAGGTTTACATTGACACTTGAAAGAGCCTTTAATTGACCAAATTTTTTATTAACTTTGATTGTAGGTTAACAGTTGAAAATCCATCGTCAATTTGAAGCTGTTCCTGAATCCAATTCCGAGCAAATTGTACAATCCAAAGAAATGCCGGAAAAGTTGAACAGCAAAAGCTTGAACCATTTTCCAACTAAACTGAAAGAGTTTTGATTCCTTGAAATTTACAGAGGAAATAATTGAAGATAAAATGAAATGCGGAATCAAATGAAACATTAAATTTGCTTTTGTCAACTTTGATTAGCCAAATGGCTCAATTCGGATTCAGTGTTAAAGATGTTTTAACGAACCTTTTGTGCCTTTAGTTTGCTTCTTTCAAATTCAATGTTATCTTAAGGACGAGAATCGCAATCAAAGTAAGTATCATTTGATCAAACCTTTCTGTTTATTAACCTTTTCTCAAACCAATGACTTTGACTAGTTGAACTATCAATTGAACCCTCAATTGGTATCAATTAACAAATTTTTGAGAAATTTTTGGTAAAATTTCAATATTCCTTTGCAAGTTAAATAACCTTTACACTTGACCATTTGAAAGCATTTCATTTTGTTTCACATTTAATCTCATCTTTGGCTGTTTATTGTCATTGTGATTGTATAAATTGTATTGGCACGAGAAGAGTTATTGAACGGAACAATGTTCTGTTAAGATTCAGTCAATCACCTGAAGATTCAACAGATTTAAATGTAAAGTCCGTTTACATCAATTTAACCAACCATTGTATTACCATATTTAATTTTGGTTCAAGTGTAAGTTGATTGAACTGGTTTAACGGAAAGCAAACCAGAAATTATGAAAACAGTAATAATCTTTTCAACACTAAACTTGTTTATTAAAATCTCAAGTTCACTGTCCAAATCAAAAGTGAAATCAATCAGAGAATCGTAAGAATATGAAAATTCATGATAAAGTGCCATTCAATACTAAAAATATCAAAATTAAAGATCAACAAATCAAATTAAAAGATTGAATAAATCGTAAAAAGTCAAAGCTTACACACTGGAGACAATAAATGCTTTATAACCACAAAATGATAAAAACTTTTTCATGTTATTTTCAAATTAAATATTGATTATTGTTCAATCAGTTCAATGTTAAGTCAATGTGAGACAAGTTTGGTCAATGTCTTGACCGAACAGTAAAGAGGTGAAGAAGATGATTGAATTTGGATAAAAGGTTAAAATAGACAGAGAAGAAGAAGAAGATGAGGAAGATGGAGTAAAGTGGGAAAAGGCAGAAAAAGAGAGTAAAGAAAAAGGGAAAAAGAAAGGCAAAGTAAAAGTTAACAGAACCGGTTAGTTTCTTACGATTAGCACTCAACCTGTTCTTACCTGTCCCAAATTTTATTTCTTACTTTCTTTTTTTCTTTCTTTCAAATTTGTCTTCTTCTTCTTTCTCTCAACTTCTTTAGCCAGGTAAACTTATAAAAACTTTTCTCTTCTCTCTTCTTGCTTTACTTTCTCTCTTTTGCTCTTAAACTTTTATCATCCTCATCGTTCTCATCAGCCAGTGCTCACTTTCATTTCACTTTTGTCAAAACTTTTTCTTATTCTCATTCCCAATCAACACGAATGATGTACTGAAAAGACGAAGAGTGAGTGAGGAAGAGAAGAAGAGAGAGAGAGAGAGGAAGATAGAAAGAGAAAAAAAAGAAGAGAAGAAAAAGTTTTCTTTCCATCTTCTTCATCACCATTTCTTTTTCTTCGTCGCCAGGTAAATCTCATCTTTTTTTACCTTCGATTGCCCCTAAAGGGATTATACTTTGACTAGTTTTACCTGAACAGCAAAGGGACACAACACACCTTAGGTCAGTTCACTAGACCAGTGTTGATTTGTTTGTGTCTTTTTCTTACAGTAAATTTCTTTCAGTTGAATATCTGTTTTCAATCTTGTTTCAGTAGTTTCACCATAAAATTATGTTTCACCAACAATCAAATTAATCATCTTTTCTCTTTCATTTCCATGTTTAATCCAAGGAATTTTGTTTCAAAGTTAATTGTTGCTTCTCCAAAGGATTGATATTAACCCAAATGATTCTCATGTTAACTTTTTGAACAACATTTTTCGGTTTACTTGCAACCAACTTCTGGTTGAACCCAAACATCGTCTGTGCTTTTCTTAAATAACCTTTGGTTTTGTTTTTTTTAATATTTTGTGTCTTTGTGTCAACCTTTTTTAATCACAATGAGATTAAGGTTAAGCCATTATTTAACTCTAAACGGCTGTTTATTGTTCATCTGTGTGTTTAATTGTGCCTCGTCCACTTCATTGCCTGTTAATAAATTAGTTAAGGAAGCTCTTCGTCGTCAACAACGAGAAGCTCTTGCTGAAGCAGCAGCCGAGTCAACATCAACTGAGGCCAATGAAGATATTGATTCAGAGTCGACCAACAAAGTAACTACAGTTAAACCTTTAACCAACTCGAGTCACAATCACAACAAGATTGACTGGGATGAAATTGAGTCAACCTGGTATCAGTTTAAAGACGATGAAGAAGTGACCAAAAAGTGGAATGACATGGAAAATGGTTTGAAAAAAGGTAACAAAAGTGTCAATTTTGCTTCTCTTTGCAACCAGAAGAAGAGAAAAGGTTAATGTTTACTAATTTTTACCAATTTTTCTGTCCACCGAATGTCCATTATCAGGAGTGAAAGCTGTTCTTCGGTCAATTTTCCCTCGAATAGTTTCAATGTCTTCAGATACTAAAGTATCCGGAAACTGTTCAGCTGGAATATTGAAGTGGCTAATATCATTAAGAAGTCTTAAAGATTGGTCAATAAAAAGTAAGTTCATCTTGGCTATTAGCAATTTAACCTTTTTTTACCAATTGACAATCAGACATGAAAACCTTTTTAAAATGCAATTCATTACAAGATGAAAATTTAAATTTTTGTCTGCTTTTCAACTTTCATCAATCAATTTCTTCTCTTATTTTTTATTCTCAAATTAATAACTTAAATTTGTTTCCAATTTGATTGATTATCAAAGCTGATTCTTCCTACACAAGACTAAATTGCTCTTTTTGCATGTTAATTGTCAATTTCAAGTTGAATTTGTAACCTTAACCAGAAGCTTGCAGTAAACGAGTGAAAAGTCTCTGGTCTTGATCTTATTCCGAGTAAAATTCAGAGTATTAATCGGTTCTTCTTCCGGATTAACTTGTAAACCTGAAATTGCAATTGAAATACAATCTAATGAGCCAAAACCAATAAAATGCTCTACTTTCGTTTAAATTTATCGTTAATTAACTTGTGAGAGTTGAAATGATAGTGTTTTGGGTGATCAACAGTAAGACAAGTAACAGTAACAGCAAGAGTAGCAATTTAACTTGAATTTTTAACAATTGATTCTTACCAATTATTTTATTCACATTTTTTTCTGTCTACCAAACCAAATTGACAATTCAACATGTTAACAGTTTTCTGATCAAATTTTTAATTAACCAACAACACTCGCTATTAACTAACAATATTTTTGTTTCCCAATCAAAAGTAGAGTTGTGTATGCATTTAACTGTACCGATAATGATTACAATACAAATCACATTCAGATGATTCAAAGTGATTAACTTGACTGACCTTTCGTCAGAAAAGTATATAATGTTCAACTGACCTTCCTGAAAGGACAACAATCAGCTTCCCATAACTTTAATGGTCAATTGAAATGATCTTTAATAATCTTTTCAACTTGACATACAACAGTTTCTCAGATTGGTTCCTACAGTCAAAAGAGCTTGTAATCTTTCATCGCTTGAAAAATATTTTGACTCTTGATTAACGGTAAATCATGTTTAATCATAATTACCCGAAAATCAAGCTGTAACAGAAACTTGCAATTCAGTTGACTAAATTTACTTTGAATGGTGAGAAACAAAACTAAGCTTCCGAGAATCAATATTGATCAGAAAATACAATTTTTTGATTCTTTTCAAAGCTCAACCTTTTAGTTATCAATTAATCGTATTACAATTAATGGTTAAAATTGTTTTTAGTTTTGGATAGAGTTAATAATAAGCCGAACCTTTCAGCTTCTGATCAACACACATCTGTTATTGACCAGAATCAACACTTGCAATTGTCGATCAACAGATTTCATGTTTGGAAGAGTTTTGTATTTCATGTTGATATTTTGTCCTGAATTATAGCTGATTATTATTACTGTATTAACCTTAATGTCAGTTGCTAATGAAAGTGATGACAAACTTGATATTCAAGATCAAATTGGACCATTTAGAATGGTCAAACAAGACTTAATCCTTTTGTCAAATTGTAATACATTGATTGCTATTGAATGGATCAAGTGTTTACAATTTGATTGGATAAAAAATTTGGTTAACTCGTTTAATTTCCACTTACAATCTCATAAAAATAATAATACATCAAATTCGGGAATTTGAAATAAAATGAAAGAATGATGAGGAAAATTTAAAATCATGCTTATTGTTGTTGAGGCTATTACTTGAGTTTTACCTGAGGTGTAAAAAAGGTTTCATGTTGAGTTTAAATTAAATTGACCTGCAAATAAATATCGAGCCTGGCCTTGATTTTTTAGTGATACCCTTTCGTTTGATAAGCTACAATAATGATTATAATAATAATAATAATACAATTAACGATTTACAGCAATTTATCTGTTCGATTTTTACTATTTTTTGTTCAACAATTTCACTTGTTCAGTCAGCTTGTAATCTGTAATTTGTTGATCAAACACAACTGTCAACAAAACTGTTTTCAGTTTTTTTCCGATCCGTATATTTCATAATGATAGTAAAAACTAACGATGATGAAAAATAATGATCAACATAATGATAATAATAGTGCGATCACAGTCTTTGAATGTGGTAATGGACGACGCAATGAGAACCTTAATTGTTACAAGGTTGTGTTCAGGCCTTAAAGCTTTTTGTCTTGATTAATTGCTTGGTCAATCTAGTTTCAATATTAACTTTCACTTAATCACTTGACTTTGCGTGCATGTTGTACCAGCGTTGTTAATGCCTACAATTCTGGCTTGGGAATCTGAAAATTAAAAGAAATGTTCATTATTATTCAATTCAAATGATATATGATTGTATTAATAAAATGAGCAATTACCATTACTTGAATTGACAAGAATTTTGAACCTAAAGAGTAAGACAATGAAAAGACAAGTGATTCTCAAGTGATGAATACACATTCAATCATTTGTTTTTTTTGTGCGTTACTTGAAGTTATTGTTTTCATCCGTGAAAGATTCTTATAAGGCAAAAATTGAGTTGTTGATATTTCCATTGGCTCTTGAAATGTTCTGTGCCTCAAGGGATTGAATAAACATAAGGTAAGATGTTTTAATGCGATGCTTGAGTCAAAATACCCAACGACGGCGTCACGATGAAATCTTTGGTAAAAACAACACTTTGTCTGCAGAAATAGTCAAAATATTTTTTCTTTGCCTTTCTGTAAATAGTTGGTGACAGAAATTGTTTACTTTTTGGATATTTGTTTTACTGAGTCGTCAAAACGGCCTGTTTAGCTGATGAAAGATCACATGAAAGGTAATCTATTGGATTAGTTATGATTAGTGTTTGCGGGTAGGTGGAGCAAGCAAAATAAGGTTGATTGGAAGCTAATAATACAGTAAATAGCTGCCCATATATTGCCTTTTGGTAGCCACCAGTTTTATAACACTCAATTTGACCATCAAATCAGGCTAATGGCAAGAATGAGATCAAAGTGCGTAGTGACCAGAACAAATGATCCAAACCACCGCATAGAAATCAGTTGAGTGACAAAACGTGGATAAAAATCAACAGGTACGAGATTGTAATGAAGGTGTCACAAAGTGGTAGCCAAAAATGTCGATTTGATAAGAGCTTTTGTTAGACAATTAAACAGGCGACGATAAAAACATTAGGGTGACTTGTCAGTAAATAACAATCAATGATATCCACCAATATGCGATTTGTCAACTAAATTAAGATCGATCATGTTTTGAAGTTGATAAAGTCGTCGTGAGAAACTAAATTACTTTCCATACTCAGCTTGATCTACCAGCGCTTGTTTTTGAGGGTTTTGGACTGAGGGTGAGAACATTGTTGGTGTTCAAACGGGTAAAGTTGAAAGTACAAATATTGAAATATTGAAGGTTAATAAGAGTCATTTCATGGGTGCCTCAAGATATTGAATGAACTTTACAAGTAGAACGAAATATAAATCAAACAAAAATTGCATTAATCAGATAAACAAATTAAAAACAAACATTAAGAAGCAAGAAAAAAGCGCAAACTAAAGACGCTATTTTCACGACTTCCAAATTGGAGGCTAATTGTTTAGCAATGGCGCATTTTTCAAATCCATTTTCTCTTGAACAAAAAATGAAAAAAAATTAACAATTAAATCTATTCATGAAATTGGTTAAAATTCAGACAGAATTTTCATAAAATGTTACATTTTTATTGCTTTTCAGTCAGATACATTTTTGCATTTGATTTTTGCTCACATATCCAGGTCATTTTCTGGTTAACTTCTGGTTACTTTTGGGTTATTTTCTGGTCAAGCAGAGTAAGCGCATTTTCGTTGCTAAGCTTTGCCAATTGAATCATTTAATGTAACAAATTTAGCTAATTGCTTCCTTAAACAGCAAACTAAGTTATTACATTAATATATTCAATGTCATCGCTAATTTAAACTTGAAAACGAAACAATAAAGCAACTCATAAGCACTATTGACTTTGAATAAAGGCTAACATGAAGTCAATAAGGAAATTAGGATTAGCCTTTCGAGCAATATTTTTTTGGCTTAATTAGCAGTCAACAATTCATTGATTGAATACAATCAACTAACCAAATATACTTAATTGTCAAACAATTGAATGAAGCAACTTTAATGAGCCTTAAAGATGTTTCAAACTGATTGTTAATCCAATAGTTATAGTTGGTTGAAATATACGTTTACATTTCCTGAATCCTTCTGAATCAATTTTTCAAGATTTGATCAAAATTGAAGAATAATTGGTTGAATCGAGAAAAAAAACAAATTAATAAGAAGCATTGAAAATTGTTAAATATTAAAAGGAAGAAAATGTAAATTGTTGTAATCAAAAGAAATGTAATCATCAATTCTGAGTCTATTGTTACATCTCATTTGCTGTCAATAACTGGTCAACTTTCAAGTTCAGCGAAACACTTTTCATGACTAATATTATTATTATTTCCTTATAAATAGCATTTCAATTTTTCATTGTTATTATTAATTTATTATTCACAGTCTTTTGATCTTTTTTATCCGGGAATTCCTTAGGATCGGGTAATTCCCCGGTAAACATTACCGAAATTGCTATCCAAGGATAAACACATTGATTTTGTTGTTTTGTTTAAGCTTTTCACATCATTAACTGATCATCATTTATTAATTAATTCAACTTGTGTATCAAATCATGATCCAATCTATTTTTTCCCTCCTTTATATTGTTAACCTTTCAAGTCAATTCTGGTTCCAATCTTTTTGGCTTAATATTTTCTGGTTACAAGATTCAGTGTTATAACTGCTAAATCTTAAATATCTTAACACATTTTGGATAAAAAAAGTCAGTTAAAAGCAATTATGAGATTGATTATGGTCTTTCCTTGTAGACAGTTGGTTTTATCTCTAGTAGATTTTAGTGACAACTGTCCGGTATTTTTGAGGCTCATTATGCTTTACGATTCATACCTTTAGGAAATCTTATTAAGGTGAAATCATTGCTCATTTCAATGCATTGAATAATGCAAATCTGAATACCAAAAAATATTGAAGTGAATACAAGAAATTGAATCAACAAAACTGGCTCTTTAGGTTAACCGATTGTAATTAAACCGGACAATCTTGGCTTTGACTCTTGGTTTATTAGCCTTAATATGTGTATCTGTTCAACATTGGGTTATTAAGACACTTTACCGGTTACACTGGTTAACTTTTTGTTTACCTTTTATCAAATATATTTTAGCCATTTCATGTTTTATCTAACTGCTCATCTAATTCTGTGTGATCTTTCACGTCAGATGACAATTTTCATAAATCTTTTGATTTTTTCTCTGACATTAATCAGTTGAAATGCAACTGGTTTTAAAATGGTTTCCAATCATTACGATGCTAACTAGTGTTCATCTTAACTGATAATTCGTGGGTCCATAATTTTAGTATTAATGGATTTACATTGAAAGTTTTAATGACTATCCGAACTGGTTAGGGTTAACTATTGATGTTTTTCACAATTGACTGTAACTGTCTGAATGGATGGGAAAGAAACGAGGAAATCGATTGCGATATTCTGATTCATTGGAAGCGTAATCAAGTTTCTTGAAAGATAAGGAAAAATCGGTTTTCTTTTCCCTAAAATAAGGTAAAACAAGTTACAATATAGAATGGTTAAGATGTATTTCAGTGATTAACTCATAGCTTTATGCAAATTGAGTCATCCCAGGCAATGTTATAATCATTGTTAGACAATAATACATTGTTTGACTAATAGATGTTCAGATTGATGGGCAATTACCGAACTGATTGACAGAAATCATTAAAAAAAGATCGAACCTAAACGAGGAAAATTTCTAGGTGTTTTTACCCTTACATCATAATAACATTGCTCTTCTCGATACAATGTAATTATGAATATACTGAGAAATTGATTAATTTGAAAATGAAACATTTGATGAAAAAATGAATTTCATTTTGTGCCAAATTGATAGATACATTAAATTAAATCAAACCAATATTTCCTTCAACACTTTGTCAATTTAATGTCACTGTTATCCTTAAAGCATCTTTAATTGCCATTTTTAGCCTTAAACCAGAAATAAATGTGCTATATTATCTAATAATTAAAATAATGTCAACAGTTTTAACTGTAACATTAAAGTAGCTTAGCAGTTTATGCAAATGTAATGATACTTGTTGGTTAAATGTGAAATTAACTTGTAAATGTTGTTTCTTTAATGTGTCAAGTGCTACTTAAATCGGTTAATTTCAAACAATTCTTGGTTAAAATTAGGGAACACAAAAGAACTATTGAGCTTAACTGTGAATTTTTAATCTGAGTTGTTAATCAATCGATCAAGAGAAATATGAATAAACTTGATTTCCATTGATTGTCAAATTGTTCATCAGATAAACCAGAATTTGGTACCAATCTACATGAATGGTTAATATTCACTGTCACTCCTTAATGAAAGCAGAATCATTATTGAAATATTTGTATTTTGATTTAGTGCATTTTGATAAATTATTTAGACCTTAGTTTATAGTTAAAATTGCAAATACTATTTCAATTTAATGATCACTGATTATATTTTGAAATGTTCAAGATGTAAGGTAATACGAAGTTGACAATTATGCATTCAACTAACAAGTTGGATATTATAACATGTAATATTATTATTGCATTACTTTCGATGCACTCAATGAACCTTGAAAGTATTAGATTGTGAGAGTGAAAATGAATGTAAAATGAATTAGTGTTGACTTGATTATGATGATTTTTATGTTAATAAATTGTTCGAGTTTAACTAGTCTTGTTATTGGGTTGATTGGTTTTAAATATTGAATAACAATTGAAGCCTAACATAACACACTCACACGTCCGTCTAATCACTTAGAATAATTAATTAGTTGTTGTGACCCAAAAGTTAGTAACTTAAATAATACAACCAGTAATCATTAAAATAGTAATAGCTATCATCAGCATCATGATAATTGTTTACTGTCAATTGGTAGAAGGTTAAAACCACCAAAACACTTTCAACCAAACACTGCACAATCATCTTGTTTATACATGATTATTTCCGGATCATGTATGGAACTTGCATGGTTAAAAATAAATGGAAAAAATCCATTTGCCTTTCAACTATGGATGATGATTGCCAATGATTTAAACCATCACAATTTCAAAAAAATGATTAACTAATTTCCAATTTTCTATCGTCTTCACCCATTTCTTTGCATGGCAGTGTTGGACGCAATTGGTAAGCCTTCAGCCGGTCTATTGGAAGGACAAGTCAGCATGTTTGGTAATTATCATGAATGCCTCGGAGTCCGAGTTATGGAAGAGGACGATGAAGACGTATTCGAAGATGAGGAAGAAGAAGGTGAAGAAGGGTCAGCCGATGCTTCCCAAAATAAAGAGTTTTTCCGTGGTAAATATTGTATACTTGAGTTTAAGCCTTGGTTACCTAAGAAGCCACCATTTTACGGAATGAAGACTAAATTGAAGGCCCTAGAAAGACCCAAGAAAGATGACACAGTAAGTTAATTCTGTAATTGTTAAGGAATAAGGGTTGTTAGATAAATTACTCACCCTAATTAATAATCGTGGTCCAACCAATACATGAAATGAACGATAATCACAATTATAATACATAATTGCCACTTGAACAAAAAGTAAACAATATCTCAGCAAAAACGCGGGATTATGTTAATAACTTTACGTGTCTAGTGATGGCACCACAACTGCCAGTGGCAATTTTGAAAACAATTGAACACAAATGTTTTTAATTTTAAATCAAAACAAAATGCTAATTTTGTGTTTTCAAAATTAAATTTTTTATTTATTTCTAATTTAGGTAATGAAAGATGTCGCCGACCTTGCAGTGTTTCTTAATTTCGTCTCCATGCGATTCGACCTTTGTGTTCCTTCCTTATGTTCACGCAATGATATTCAAAAAGTTGTTGGTTTAAGTAAGTATTGAATGCTGAGAATTTTTGTCCATTCATTTAACTTTATGATTTACTGATTGTTCCTTATTTTCTCCATTTCTATTTCCAGTTAGCAGGCTTATTGATGTTCGTGGTAAAGTGGTTCGCTGTGAAATTGATGAGGATCCATTAACTAATATAACAAATCCTCAAGTTACCGCATTGTAAGTAATTTGTTAATCAATTCTTGAATACAAGAACATAAAGAATACAGTTCTTGACACTAATGATTCTCAAAATTTACCAGCCAAGGTTGATCCGTTACAGAACAATAGATGTTAGATTAAAATGAGTTTTAAATTTTCGTTCATCATTCGCTTTTGCATTGATAAACATTATTTGCAGTTGGTTCAGACAATTGTTTTGAACTTTCATTAGGTCTAGAGAAATGTTTGTAAGCATAAATCAAAAATCCGTGCAGCTGATAGAGAAATGCTCAACAATCTTGAACTGAATTTTTCTATTTTACAAATAAAATTAAAAACTCATAAAAATTTGAAGAGAAATGTTATATTGTGATGATCTACCTCAACTAATGCCACAGGAATAAATCTTTAGGAGACTTACTTGACGAAGGTTAACAATTAAACTTGAAGATTATATCATCATTTTTAATGAGCAAACAATTTACCTTAAATGATCAAACAAATGTCTAAACTTTTAGTATATGTTTATTTAATAACAGAGTCAGAAATGTTGATTACAATGTTGAAAGTGATTATGATAATTGCATTTTAATAAGATTCATCGTCAATTTTAGCAGAAAGTTAATTACATTCAATGCTTGGTGCGATTCAAAATTTTTAATGATCTATCGTCTAAAGACAATAAAGCATAATTAATGACTATTTTTACACTGGAAATCATAAATTTATGACGCATTGCAATCAATTTAATATCTTCTGTTTTGTCATTATTTATCCTGCAGGATCATTTTGGTATTATTGTTTTTCCTCTTCGCTACATTGACTGTTGTTGGACTCTGCACTGGTTTATTCAAAAATCACAATTCAATTGTCAACTATTTACGATCATTGACATGGACAACTGCATGGTCTGAATTAATGAGCGAATCAAGTTTTGAATCAAAAAGTCGAACCTCCGTTTTATATGGTCTGCGAACAATTATCATGTTCTGGATTATAATGGTGCATACAGCCATTGAGGTCAACTTTCAATTTTTCCGTGAGTATGAAAAACGTATGAGAGGGATCGGTAGAACGCAAAAAAAAACAAATTTATAAGTCAGCACAATCAGAAATCGGCTTCAATCAGAAACCAATCTGCAAGTGAAAAAGGCCAAAAGGCAGAAAAGGAAAGATAAAAAAATCAACTCAGGTCAAGCAGAAAGCATATTAGCAGGATAAATATATATAAATTGTTTTTCTCTCATGATACAGTTTCAATCAAAAAGAAACCCAGAATTAGATTTAAATTGATATAAAAAAGTATCAAATCAAGATAATGAATTGACTTGAAAGAAGGGAATGTCACTTGAATTAGCAAGAATACTAATTGCTGTAACTATGCTTGTCTATAACAACAGGTGATGTCCTTTGGATCCGAGATGTTGCCCTTTCCTGGCCTGCTCAATTCTTGACAAAATCGTCCTACAACTTTGACATGTTTATCCTGATATCTGCTTTCACCATGTCCTTTACCATTGGATCACAAAATGGTTCAGGTGCATTGAAATTTATTGCACGTAAATATCTTCGTATCACACCAATTGTAATGATTGCTGTCGGCTGGTTAACCATTTTACCACTGACTAAGAAAATTTATCGCGGTGGCCCGACTTGGGGAGATTTTGTTCCCAAAGCATCAAATAATTGTGCCACCAATGGACTGCTTAATCTGTTGTATGTCCAGAATTTCATACATCCAGCTGAAATGTGTCTCAAAAATACTTGGATATTTGCTGTTGAGATGCAATTGTATGCTGTTTTCATTCCACTTTTACTATTAACTCGTAAAACATCTCGATCAAGTTTAATCATTTTACTGGCCATAGTATCAGCCATAGGATTCCTTTGCAATCTATTAACTGTTTACAAATTTGAATTACCACCTCATTTAATCTGGACATTACCAGATCCACAACAGCGTGATCACTATTATAATGTACATTATTTTAAACCATGGACCCATTTATCGGTTTTCGCTATCGGCATCGGTGCTGGTCATTTGTGTAGCAGTCGAAGTAAGAAAACTTCATCCAATTCATCATCTTCATCTTCATCACCCTATGGTATTGGGGTTACATCGTTCCTCCTCTGGTGTGCCAGTCTCATCACCATTTTTTGTCTCATCTTTCTTTATCACACTTGGGTTTTTGGCGAATTACCTGCTCCACTTGTTTCTGGACTTTATGATGGAACACATCGAATTTTAGTTGCCTTGGCATTCAGTTACATTACTTATTCACTTGTATCACTTGCCGAGGATTCACCTGACTCTTGTTTAGTCCGGTTACTTGGGGGACGTTTCCTCATTACAACTGGACGATTAACTTTAATTGCATATACAATCCATCCAATTATTCAATTTATCTTCCTTGGAACTCAATCTTCTCAATTATTTAGTGGACCCATAGTTGCTCTCTATGTTGTTATGGGCAACATCATGATGACTTATGTCCACTCATTCATAATCTCAGTATTATTTGAAATACCAATTGCAACTGGATTAAGAGCAAGATCCATGTCTTCAAAAGATCCCTCAAATTCATTTGATTTCAACTCTAAAATTGAGAAGCCATCAACTGTTAGTGGAGTTATGAACAATAATAAGTCAAGTACAATCACAATGGTCAGCTCTATTAATGGCGACATTGAATTATCTAAAAGTAACTTTGAACGACATTAGATAAATTGGATCAACAATGGTTTCGTTAACCAACAACCAATATTTTTTTTCTTAAACCGGAAAATACAAATTGTTAATTTTGCTAATGATAATTTGAAAAGACAAATAAATTATCATTTACATCAAAATGGAAAAAACATTTCTACATTTTTTACTCTTCAAATTTCAAGACTCGAGATGTTAGATCCACTTCGATATCTTTAATTTCTAGCTTCAAAGAAAAGAAAATATGAAAGATTAGATTTCGACAATTTTAAGGAAAACGCTTCATAATCAAGATAAATGTACATGTAATTTTTGAGCGTTGCTTCCATACAAAGGATAGCTCATTGGCAAAAATGTTGATGGAAGGCATCTATTATAACTTGCAGCGTTTCTTGATGACTTTGGACAAGTTCCTACAATGTTCAGTCGAATTCTCAAAATGTTTAGACAAAATCTTGTTATTATTATAGAATCAGCTTCAGCGCTATTATGATCACATTTTTCATTCGCATTTATAAACCCATCTCTTCTCATTTGTGCAGAAAGTGTACATTTTTCCCGTTAATTTGTTGAACAAGAATTACTTTATTGTCGTTTTTACATGAGAAGTTGAGATCAAATCAAAAACTTTGACTTTTGAGATAACTTGAGTTATGAGTAGGGACTTATTAAAAACTGAGTGCATTAGTTCTATGAAGAAATTTCCCAGATCGACAGTTTTCAGGAAATCGATGTCAAAGTTGAACTTCGATCGCCTTTTGTACAGTCGTGTGACCAGATTTTTTCATAAATCATTTTTCTGATGTAACTTTTGATGTCCAACCAGAAAATGAATTTATTTTGAGAAATGAAGTTTTTCTGTTGCAGATCACTTCGGTTTACGGATAAGTTTCCCGAGGATCATAGAGAATGAGATTAAACTCATTTTTTACCGATCAGATTCATTGTTAACAAGTTTAATCGAACACTTTTTGCGTTTGATCAACAGTTTTCGTGATTTTGGCCATAAGCTTAAAAACTTTGCGCCTCAATATAACGAGAGTGGAATCACCTAAAATCATCATTCTACAACCAATCATTTGATTTAATATTGGCCCATAACATATCAATAGTATGACTAATTACCTAAGAAAATCTGAGCTAACTCATTTAATAACATAAATCACTCGAATAGAATATTAAATTAAATATTTTCTTCAATAAATAGCTCAAATTGATCTTATTTATTGAAAAATTTGGCCAACCTTTGTAATTCGAAGTAAATTCTCTCCCTACTATGATCAAGATGAAGAACTTTTGTTTTCATTGATAGCATAGAGATGGCATAAGATGAGATGATATTTGAGATGACCAATGAACAAATTCGCTGATTACTTCACGAAAGTTAATAATTAACTTCATATAAAATCATGCGGTATGTAGCAGACGATATTTCCAATGATTTATATTTGCTCGCATAATTTAATGATCACTATTTTAAGAAAATTTTATTCATGGCATTTTGACTACTAATATAATTGTGTACTCATTCTCATACTGTGTTTTTCAAAGTTAAAGTTGATATACCCGATATATGTACTTCTTTTCAAACCCGAAAGATGGCTACAGCAGTATTGATTCATCCAAAGCTAAAACCATTAAAACTTTTGAACTTTGAAAGTTTTAGTGAATTTACAATAAATTATAAATTGGAGAAATCGAATGGTAAAATGAGTCGAAACCAAAGAAACGCATTGAGAAATTTTCATTAAAAATAAATGCTAATTAGACTAAGAGCTGGAATCCAAAGATAGCCAGAGAATACAAAATTAGCGATTAGAAAACTAACGATTTAATCAGAATACAAATGATGCTGTGATATTAATAAATAATGATAACAAAATTATGAGCAAACAAAGTGAAAGTTATTCAAGACTCAACTTATAATTGCTATTTATAATTGGAAAACAAAAAATGAAAATGAAAACAACCTTTTCTTCTGGTTGTTTTCCATGCAAACAAATAGGAAAACATGAAATGAACTGAGCCATTGACTCCTCCCTATCTATGTCACTATTACAATCAACTTGTATACATCATCATCGGTAGCATTAGTACCAACAATTGCCTCTGGTTCAACCATTAAACAGGTTTTTCCTAACTCACCAGGTTACTCTCTGTATCTCTCCCTCAATCTCTCAGACTCACTCTCTCTGTATCTCACCCAACATCATGATCAATCAACTACCAATGGTAATTTGAAATAATCAACTTTTCCATTTCAAATGAAACCATCTCATCATGTTTACTCGATTCAGTTTAAACCAGATTAACTTTCAATCTAGTTTCTGAGTTTTTCATCTTTCCAAATAAAATCAACATTTTCTTTAAATAATTGAATCTCTTTTTTGCTTTACTGCTTATCAAACCAAAAAAAAACAATCAACTTTTACTCAATATTGCAAAGTTTTTTAACGCAATTAGTCGTCAAGTATTCAAGTTGAAAACATTTAATGTTCCAGTTTTTAAGGGCAAAATTAAAGTACAAATTGTTTTCTAGAGCAACTCTTGATTTACCCGTTTGGCCTGCAAAACCATTGTCCATTTGCAATGTCCTTTGATCAAGCTGATTGTGATTGTGACAACAACAATATCGATACATTTGACACTCTTGGAAGTGATCCATTTGCAATCAAAGGAAATCACGTTCACGGTGAAGATGATATAATCTATGATGGACTCAATGAGAACAACAATGTTGTCCTGATTGATAGTTCATCCAAATTGAATCCAAAAGAAACCTTTTTCGCCGATGTAAGTCAACTTTTCAGTCAATTGGATTCTCACTTGAAATCAATCTCGGTCAATGATAAAGAACTGGAATCTCTTTTAATCTCATTGGAAGTAGGATTCAATCAAATGTTGTCCATCTCATCTCATTATGAGTTTAAAAATTTACCTGCCAATGGTTATATAACATATTGTGTGCTGGTTAGATCCTGGTTAACCAAATGCATGCGACAACCTAAAGAGGGTCGAGATTCGTACAAAAATGACTACATTGTTGACTTTAAAATAGTGATTAAAGGATTTCTCTTAGTTCGTGATCTTCTCATGCATTTCCACCAAACTCAACTAAACACTAGCCAAAGTAAAGAGGAAAAAAGTACCGACAGCTCAGATGGTGAAACAGTAAACAAAAGTCTTCCAATTTTTTCAGCTGATATCGATGAGACAATCTTTCAACTTGAAAATTTCTTCGACTCAACCCAATTCCAAGAAGCATTGACCCGTTCATTCAACCTATTCTGGTTGTCTCCTCGAACTCGCTCCATTTTGAAACTCTACCAGAAAGGTGCCTCTTGGACTTACGTCAACTTTATCAAGTCGTGGAGAGTTTTGACCAATAAACGTTATCGATCAAAGACATTTATTAAATTTGCCAATCGAGCCAACCTTGGATTCCCAGTCGATATGGCCACCATAATTGATGGACATTTGGCTCGTAAAGTGTTTCGTAATTTATTCTTTCGCCATGCTGATGCAGTTGGAACCAACTTTTGGATTCCTGGTCAGGGTCGTTGGATTGTACCCAAGTCAGGACCAGGAATCGATGAACATAATCCACCACTTTGTGAACGTCCCATGATTCGATGTCGACTGATACGGCATCGAGATAAACCATTAAATTCAGATGTTCTTATATTCCATTGTCATGGAAGCGGTTTCATCCTTTCAAGTCCCGATATTCACGATGTAAGTAATGCTAATCTCTCAACCCACAACCCAATAAAAAACCCAAAGAAACCACTAAACTCCAAATGGACATTTTACAACCAGTTTTCAGTTTATGTTCCCAATGACATTTTATTGTTTCGCTTTTCACTTTTTACGCTTTTCATCTTTTACAATACATTTATTGTATTTTTATTTATTAACCATTTTCCTTGATTTTATTGGCTTCCATTCAGCCGCATGTAAATTGCCATTTCGTGTTTTCTCTCTGTTAATTATCATTTAATTGTCGCATTTGCTCACAATTATGGTCTCACTTCTGTTCTTGCTTCAAAATTTTCAGGTAAAAAAATTTCCAGTTAAACTGGCTGCATAAGAAAAAAAAGTCGCCTTTGTTTTCAGAAATGTAATTGACTTTTCATTTTTGTCTCTTAATTGCCATTTATTATTATCATTATCAAGTGTATGTGACAAATGGATTGCATTTATACTTTTCCAGCATTTAATTAGACTTTAATTGGTTTAACTTGATTGATTGATTGTTGCTCTAAAGTGTTGATCAAAAGGCTTTCCATTAGACTTTGCCTTTTTTAGATTTGAAAACATTTGATTAACAAAATGATCTGATTAGTTGAGCAAAACCTTTCACTGTAATTGAATCAGTTTAGACTGATGATTAAGGTGCATCTTTGCGTATTTGGAAAATTGAATTCTTAATCAATTGATTTGTTACAGCTAATTGAATGAAAACAATCGAAGGGAATTTTTCATTGAAAAAATTCTTATTGCATTTTTGTATCTCAATCAGACTAATGTTTCCAATTTGAATATTGAATCAGCAAGCTGTTTAATGAAAAATATTGAATGTTTAATTTGCACAGTTTGCTGATCAATTAGCAATCAGATGTAATCTCTGTTCTTCATTTGATTGGTTTCAGGTAAATCTCTTAATTCAAGGTTAAGAAGAGTTACAATTTATGCTTTCCTTTGCTTGATTAATCATTTTTCAAGTTGATTTAAACAATTGACTTTAAATATGAATCACTGCAAGAAAATATTTTGAGTAATGAAAGAGTTAAGCATTGAAATGTAACCTTGAGGATCCATTGAAAGAGTCATTGATATCAATGTGATCTTATTGGAAATAAACACGAAAATTGCCTCTTCCAGGGTAAATTAATTGTCTTTTCATTTAATGATTAACTAGATTAACATACCATTGGCTTAATATTCTTTGCGATAAAATTAAGGTCGGGATAAACCAAGAATTTATGTTGAACTCAATGGCATTCAAATGGAAACGAGCAAAAGTCAAATAATTAATGAATTTGCTTCAAGCTTGATTCAAATTTGCTGCATTTCCATTTTTCCATTTGACTTTTCAATTTAAAACGCATTTCTTTAGTAATATCGTTGAGTGTTGATTATGAGCCTACAATCCATTAAGATGAATAGATGACTTGAAGCCCAAACTAGTCAATATCAATGGCTAATGCGATTGAATGACTTTTAAAAGTCATAGTTTCATCAATCACATTAGAATTAAATGTGAAAACAAAGTTGAATAATCAGATGGCTTTTGAGTAGGAATCAGAAGCAAAGAAAGAGAGAGACTCTCTTCATTAGCTGGAGATTATTTTGAACAGTTTTCCTTGACGGTGAGGGGAAATGAAAAATTATGTTAAACAGGAATGTATTGTTTCCAAATAAAGTCTAGTTTCTCATGAAAATTACACAGAAATGTTGTAATCGGTTGAATAACTTTTGATAGAAAAATTCAGTTGAATATCTAAAGAGAAGGAACAATGAGATAGATCATTAGTTGTTGAAAAGTAATGTCCAGTTTTTTACTTGTGACTTACCTAGTAAACACAAAATTTCAAGTCAACAGCTTACAGCTTGTCTTTAGTTTTCCCTTTTACTTTTGCCAATGATAAAACTTTAGTAATCGATCTGTTCCCATGAAACATTGATTCTTTCTGAAAAACAATCAAAATCAAAATTTCTTGAAATAAAAACCTTTCTCATCTCAATCAGCCAATTTACCCAAAACCAGTCTACAGAGTTAATCTCAAGTTTACCAGCGATGAATCCTAATTTGTCAAGTTATAACTCTTAAGTATGGAAACAAAGATCTGAGTCTGTAATAGCAACACGTAGTGACCATGGTTATTAATAGCCATCTATGAGTTCCAGACTATCCTAATGATTATCACGAACACAGAGCCATTAAGATGTACCGTTTGGACTGAATGATAAACATGATGCGAGTTTCCATAAAAGTAATAGTTTCCATAATAGTTACCTAAAGATAGCCAAGAAATAAATGGTTAAAAATAACTTGATAAATGTTTATAAATGGTTAGTTCTTGATATAAAGTGATTAATTCTGTAAAGTAAATGTAATTTATTAGAAGATTATTCAGTTAGAAGATCGGTTTCACTGTTTTGATCAAAGTAATAACAGAAGGAAAATTTACTTACAAAATTAATAAAAACTGGCAACATATTCAATTAAAGTTGGCGCGCTCCAAAAAACCAAATGAACCCAAAAAAAAGCAGACGAAACCAAATATCTGGTTGTTGCCAGTATTGAATGACAATTATTAATGATGGATTGTCTATTAAATTAAGAGACACCATTTAGCTTGGACAAGCTTGGAAATTAAATTATAAAATTAATCATCGACAGTTAAAGGTTTAATTTCCTCAATCATTTTCACAATGAATTAACCAAAATAAACAGAAGTAACTTGACTTTAACCCAAACCAATATGATTGGTTATCAATAAAAGTGATTTCAGCTCCATCTTTTATTCAACTTGATAGATGATTGATCAAGCGACTTTACATTATGAATGATTGATAAAAGTTATTACAGAATAATATTAAATTGTAAATTGTATCTTTTTATATTACATTCAATTTCTTTGTAAATTTATCGTCATTGGTTATATATTTTTAACCGTTTATTTCTCAAGCTTTACCAGATTCTTTCACTATTATTACAAGAATTGTCCAAACCAATAATAATTCCTGATTGTGGAATAAATTTGATTCATGAATTCAAGGTTAATCACAGAAATTGCTTTTTTACAACTTTTTTTCAATTTTAAACTCATGCAATAATTGAACATTTCAAACATAATATGAAGTTTCCATTCTTAAACCATTGAAATATTACGATTTTTATGGCGATTAAAGTGCTAAAATTAAGCTTACATATTTTTATTACATGGAAATATGGAGGTGAATTTGCCGATAGATTTGAGTCAAAATTAAATGCAAACAATTAATAATAAAAGCTTTTAATAGTTTCTTTATTTTTAAACCAACCATTCGGTAACATGGAATTATCAGCCTGTTTATAAAAAGAAACTCAATTTGTTTATTAAAAATCTCCTTTTCTCCAGACTAACTCTGATTATTTTGATTCAACAAAACCGGTTTTACCTTTTACTTTATAAACAATTATGAGAATCCTAATTAGACTGCCCTAAGGTTATTCAATCAACCTGTTCACAGTCAGGGACAGAAGAAGTTGAATCGCAAAACATTTTATCTTTGGCATTAATGATTGCAGATCAGAAATGAAGATTTCAGATGGAATTTTTCTTCCATTAAAAATTACCATTTACGGTCAAAATGGACAAAAACTTCATGCACAACTTTCATTGGTGACTTTAGCTGATCTTCTAAACTTCAAATCATCAAACAAACTTTAGAAACTTAAGAATTTTCTGAATTTTAGATATTCTTTCATGTAAAATTGGATTGAAAGTAAAGCAAAGTTGATGAACTGGAAAAGTGAAAACAGAGAGCAACTTGAGTCTGTTATGAATAACTTGAGTTTTGGTTAATCACCTTAACTGGAGTCATTTGGAATCAGTAAAGTGATGAATGAAAGGTTGATATGCTTGAATCTCGGAGAATAATATTATTCTTGGATTTTTACAGTTACTAACAGGGCATTTATCATGACTGTGAATAAAGGGAAAAGACTCTTGAAGCTCATGTTGACTTAACCTGGTTTCTTTGAAATGTTTCAAGAGACAGAAAAGTAACCAACCATTGAACAAATAAAATTTGGTGAATCAATTCAAGTTGAACAAATAATAACAATAAATACATTGATCATGATGCATTGGATAAACATTAATGTAAATTTTAAATATTGACTGTAACCAACTGTGAGTTGAGCAAAAAGTTGCCAATTTAAATATTCAAATGATATCAATGGGAATCTATTGTGAGATGTTATCAGAAGCCAGAAAACCTGTTAACATGAACAGTGTTTGTATTAGCCATTTGGTAGGGATAAATGTATTGTTACTAGGAATGAATCAAAGTAGAGCGAGAGAGATCACAGAACTGTAAATTCAATTGGAAATTCTTGAGTTTCAAATATAAAAAGATTTTTAATAAATCTGCAAAATAAGAAACAAAATGGGATTGAAATGACTTTCAGAATTTTCACTTTTAGATTGTTCTATGAATAACATTTAGCATCTTAAATGGACACTCAATTGAATCAACTGAGATTGTTAATCGTTGAAATGGATGACTAAAGGAACGAAAAGATAATCTGGTTTGAATGAAGGAAGAAATCAAGAAAATTGTTGGAAATTCGATCAACTTTGAAACATTGTAATACAATTGCTTCTCGAATAGAGTATAATCGAGTTTAGTAAAATTTAGATTTTTAGACATCTTTTCATTTTCCTTTTGCTTCTTGTATCCGAAAAAGTCTGCTCATGATGGAGTTCATCTTCAATCGTTGAGTCTTGCTAAAGTCTTCAGATTCAGACTAACCATGCAAACAGAGCATATTAAAATAAAGTTAAAATAATTGCTATTTCAACTTAAAAAAGTGCTTTAATCGAAAATGATATTCGAATTTCTGCAAATTTGATTATTCTTGCAATCGAGTCATGATAAAGTTTTATTTTTGAGGAAGAAATGAAAATTTATTGGAAAAACTATTTTGTGATACAGAACTTGGATTTGATTATTTTACAAACTCTTTTCATTCCATCTTATTCAGGCTTACCTCAAACCATGGGTTGCTAGACTTGATGGTGTTTCAGTATTGAGTGTTGACTACAGTTTAATGGCTACTTATCCTCGTCAATTTCAAGATGTTTTGGATGCTTACCTTTGGGTTACTTCTGGTGATGAATCGGTTAAGGAAAAGATTGGCTTTCATCCGAAGAAAATAGTTCTCATTGGAGACTCAGCGGGTTCCATGTTGGCCATTGCAGTTCCTCTTTTGTTGAACGTAATTTCAGCTAAAAACGATCCATCAGTGACGATACTTAAGCCAGCTGCATTTGTATCTTTTTATGGTACATTCAATTTAACCGGTGCTTGGGCAAGTTCACGCGTAATGACCCTCTTTGATCCGATTCTTCATTATGGAAATGTGCTGGCCGTTGCTGGCTGTCTAAGTGGTATTCAGGGTCGAATTGATGATCCAAAGGACAGGCCGAAGAACCGTCTCATGAAAATGTCTTCGTTCATTGCTGAGGATATCAGATTAATGAGTAAGGCTGAAATATTTTTTCGTAAAAAAGTCATTCTTTTCGTTTATTTGAATTTTTTACAGTTTTCAAGTTATCTGAAGTACATTTAAAGTGTATTTACAGCTAAATTGAATCTTTTAACTTTGATTTTGACTTTAATCACAATTTGAAACTAACTAATAACCATTTCGTCCAATCATCAGAACGAGCCTTAAAACCTCGTGATATCGAGCCTTGGTATCTTAAAGATGGCAAAATTGATTCAGCGAGATTTCATCAACTTTTCAATATACTTCAATCTCCATATTTGAATGTTCCAACTTTCCATGACTTCGATTACCTAAAAGACATGCCGATTTGTTTGATATCATCCTTTGGTTGCATCTTTCTTGATGATAATATTGCACTTGCACGCGCCTGGAAAGGTAAGTAAATTGCTATTGAATAATTCAATGTTAGTGATTGACTGAACCAACCAGAGAATCTTTCAGTGATTTCAGTGATTGACCAGAAAATTGAAAAATTGAGACATTCGAGTGCAGATACTTTGTAATAACTTTATTATTCAATTTCAGCCATTTATGTTTGCAAAACTCAAATTTCTTGTTCGACTTGTAATGACTGCAAGAGTTACATTAGTGAAACGTATAAACTTATTGGAATCCCCTTTTTAATGCTACTATTTTTTGCTATTTTTTATACTTTTTAAAGATTCTATTAAAATTCAATTTTCATGTTGATTTTTCTGTATAAATATATGTTCAGTTGAGTTTCAAATGAATCAACTTGCTCATTAGCTAAAAGACTTGGATTGGAATCTAATGAAAAAATTGTACTTTAGTGAATTCATTAAAGTTTTCAATTCTTGTTATCTTTTGATGAAAATCTAGTCAGAATAATAAATTATTATGAATAAATGAACACATTCATCGAGTTGAAGTTAAAACTTACCCAACAGTCTAAAAGTACTAGAAATTATCGCAATTTTTTTACGAAAACGGCATTAGTTTCAAATTATTTCCTTATTGATGCTATTACGTAGTTATATAACTGTAATCAGCGTTATGATCTCGTTCGATAGTTACTTGACAACTTATTTGCTGACTGATTTAATCATAATTACACAGGATAAGCAAAAAACTGAATTGATACTCAATATGGACGGGAATGAAACTAACCTTTTAAACTGGATTTTCCAGGTTTTCACCTTCTTTTGAATCTGTTCCTAGTTTTAGGCCAATCTCTTTTCTGGTTTTTATTTTGATTTAAGATTTCAGTTCATCAACATTTTGATATATTGAGTGGAGTTTTTGAAGATTATTTCATAGATTCAGTGGGAAAATCATGACATCACCAAAAAGATTGGATAATTGCATTAATAAATAATTAGTATTACAATATTTACTCATTAATGCATAATTTTTACTGAAATGTAGACCACTTTAGACTGTGTTTTAGCGAAAAATGAAGAAAATGGAAAAGTGAGAATTTCGTTGAAAGTTATTTAACTTTGCCATTATAATTGCGCTCCATCGAAACAATATAGAATAGTTATCGTACCAATACACCCTGAAATTTTCATTATAATTGTTATTCTTCATGACAAGCATGGCTGTTGCCTTTTGTCTGTTTTTATCCCTTTTTGTTCAGTTTAATCAAGTTTTAATTTCGCTTATATCAAGTATTGAAACTAACATTGAAAGGTTCCATCGCCATCTACCATCACTTAATCAAACCATAATAATTTGTTCATTTCTTTTAATTCAGGACCAGTTGAGGTTCACGTATTGGAAGGCCAAGTCCATGGATTCCTGTTCATGTCACACGAAAAGACTGCCATAGAGTTTTCAGCTAACAAAGTGGTTGAAATTGTCAACCGAGTTGTTAAACAAACAAATTGACAAAACACTGAATTTGCTTTTCATAATTTGATCTGATTTTTATTCAACTTCCAAATGTAAATTAACTTTTTTGATGCGGAAATTTCTATTCTTATAATCTTTCACCCAAATAAATTGCTCAAGAATCTTTTTAATCCATCTGTAAATCATTATATAATACACAAAAGCGAATAAACTATTACATCGAATGGCGAATGAATCAAATGGACACCGAATTTTATGTTTAAATGAAAGTCAAAACTTTTCGAGACTTCAGGTGTAATATAAAAATGGCGCACAAACAGGTTTGAGGGAAAATCCCTATTAGAATTTACGCTTATTGAATATCAAACTCCTCAATCGTAAAATATTGTTTATCGCTAAAAATAGATATTCCATTATCTCGGTATCTCATTCAAAATTCAAATTCTGATGCTGACTTGAATCAGGATTTATTATTTAACTTGGGATTTTACTTCATAGTTTCCCTATGAAGTTGTTTTACTCGTAGACCAACTTGTTGTTTAATCTCTTGTCTTGAAGTTGCCTTGTCGTGGGTGACTGCAAGGGAAGCTGGACAGCCATTTGATGCCAGTCTCTAGGTTTGACATGGATTCATCTTTTCGTGGTTCAGGATGACAATTGCGCTTCGATATTTCAATGTTACTTTCCATTCGCCACCAAACATAACTTTTTTATCTTCTTTTAACACTTGCTCTAACTACGCCGTTCCACGACTAACCTAGTACAATGAAAGTTGATGACATTGATTATGGGAAAAGGCAAAGACAACTTTTTCTGTCAATCAATCACAATTTACTTTACTGGACTTTGCATTTGCCTTCCCAGTGACATCGATATTAACTCTTGTAACTCAATATTTTTGCCTTTTCTGGTTCTACTTTTACAGATCATCAATTGTCTTTAGTTTGTCAAATGCTTGTTATGCATCAATCAATTAACTGTAATTCAATTCAACTATTTGCTTTGTTATCCAACAAAATCTGTACAATCAACTGTCGTCATTGATTGAACTAACTTTCTTGATGTTCACTTGATTCAGTCATCATTGTAAATAGATTTTCAATTGAACAAGAAAATAAAATGAAGTTTAGTCAATCAACTGAGGCAATTTGAGAAGATAACAATGATTAGATTTTTAATGATTTTTTCTTCATTTCATTCCATGAAAAACAAAGTTAAACTGAAAACTGAAAAATTATTGTTGATAAAAGTTGATCTTGATTCAGGCAAAGATTGGAATCCAGATTCGGGAATTTATCGGTTGAATAATAACAGGAATTTAATCATTAATCTAATTATTTTAACGGTTATTTGGTTATTGATGCTTATTTATCCAATTCTAAGGGTTAAACTGTTTTCCATTTCTGATTAAGATGAAGCTTAAAATATAATACTTTTTAGAGCCGCAAAGCTTGGATTAAACTGTGATTCCAAATGTGTGTTTGAAGCTTCGAAAGGCTCAGTAATGATGATAATAGAGCGGAAAGTTGAACGAAAATGTGTTTAATCGAAAAGAATTACTGTAATCATTCGATAATCATAATTATTCTGAATATTCTGAGTTCTCTCAATTTTCTGTTTGTTCTGTTTTCCTCACTTGCCAAGTGTAAGGCTTTTTAAAATTGGTATAATTTCAAGTAGAAAATTCTAATTTAAAGAAAATGTTTGGTCGATTCATTTGTTCATCAGGTGTTCTCCTTGATTCGCAAATCACTGATTCGTTGATTTCCATCGATTCCAGCGTTCATCATGACCTTAGAAGTTATTTAACATTTGAGGCTTTTGTGTTTGGACACAATATTATACACGTTGAGGTCAATGCTTTGCGAGTAAAAAGTAAATCCAAGTTGAGAAAATTTCACCTTGGACCACAGAACATCCAACGAATCTGACTCGAGTTAAATGCGTTTTTTGGACCAATTAACAGATAATACAATGGCTAGAAGTTGATTCATTTGTTATGTTATTTGCTGTTCTGTCAAAGGCTGTCATGTTAATTGCCATCACTGGATTAGTTGATGATAACTGATTAGTGTTTAATACTCCTGAGGTGAGTGAATATTTGATTGAATCTCGATGATATTCAACTTCACCTAAACTATTGTTGCTAATGTTGTTGGAATTGTTGCTTGGACTGTTGATCGAGTGATCCAAACATTTAGATTGGTTAATCTCAATTAGCCGTAAAATGTCTCGAAAGATTGGTACGATTCGCCAATTGTATTTAGCTGAACACTCGAGGTAATTAAACTTCCATTGTTTTTTAACTAAATTGGCTAATTCTTTAAATGCTGGAGTTAAATCGTCCCAGTGATGGTGATGATGATGATGATGGTGGTGATGGTGATGTCGATGGTTGTGAGATGATGATGATTGGTGTTGAGTTCGGGAAGCAGATACAGTTGATGTTGAAACTTGTGTCGTTGTTGGATGAGCACTGTGATGGTTCCGATGAGATCGTTGAGACAGCCAAGAAGGATTGCGAGAAGTTAATCCAGAAAACCTTAGATGTGAGATTGAGTAGAAAGAGTAACGAGAGTGACTCAAGTGGTGACTGTGACTGCTTCTCATGTTATTTAGGACACTTGAACAAAGGTCAGCCTTGTTACCGACCACGTAAACCGGTATATTTTGCATATTCCGGCTTTCAGATAATTGATCACGAATTACTTTGACGTATTGGAAAGATCCTGGAACGAGAAAAAAAGATGTTAATATAAAATCAAAATCCATGTTAATCAAGTCTATTCGATGTGTCCAATCAATACCCTGAAAAGATGTCAGGAAGGGATTTGTATATTTATTGAGTTATTAATTTCAGAATGAACTTCAAACTGTGCAATTTCGTAGATTATTTTGAATTCAGTGACAATTTACTATCAAGCGCACAAAGTAATGTTATTATAGTTATTCAAACTGGGAGTGATTTTTTGATTTTTAAGAATAGAACAAAAGATATCGAAGAAATTCTTCGTGATTTGAGTGCGCATTTTCATGTGAAAATTAGTTTGAAATATTAGGAAAACAGTGTCATGATTAAAGTGTGCTTTGAGGAGATTCATGAGGAATCAGTTTCGATTTCTCTGATAATCTTTAATTGTGATACAGGAGCCCTTTTCCTCGAACCACTTTTTTTCCGTTTTCTGAGTTTCGAAAGGCAACAGCAACAGAAACACCAACCGCAGTTGGACTCTGCGTTCCATTGAGTCCACTTGTCACAGACACTGAAGCCGAACCAAATTCCCAAAATGCTGTAGCATGAATACATTAAACTATCCAACGTCATCTTCAAACTTGTGACAAGAATCCTGTCTGGTGCATTAGGAGTGTCAATCAGTATCTGTCGAGGAGATTGGACAAGAACTTGATCATGAAACACTTGAAATGTGGTATAGTAATCAACATCGTCACATCTCGGTTTAACAATCAACTCAGTGCAGCTTTTAAAGAGATTAAAAAACTGGCCAGTTGGTTCGTCATAAGGATCGATGAATTTCGTGTTTCTTGGTAAAGTACCGAAAGATATGATCGCATCATAAAAAACAAATGGAGATGACGATTGAACCGTAGAATTCAAACATTCAAAAAGAACGTTCATTCGATTATAATTCGAACAACCAAGCAAATCTTGAACACTCTCAACCTGTCGATGAAAGTAGGTAATTATAGTGTAATGTACGTCTGTGGATTTCTTCATGAACTCGTATTTTGCTGTGTGGTGGGAAATAGGATCGTCATGATTACTGAATCGAAAGCCGAATGGTGTGTCAATAGTGTGCTCAAGGTAAATGAGAAAGTTGTTGCCACCTGAACCATGAGAAAAAGCATAGCTTAACGGCTCGGAATTGTTTCGACAAGTGATTCTCATAAAGATTCCACCTGCGTTGAGATGTCGGCTCATATTGCAAACTTTGGTTTCCAAGTAATTTTGTTTCGTATCAAGTGAGTAAATTGCCTTGATAAACGGTCTTGGATCTTCCGTTAGCTCTTCAATATCGCCAATCGTCAGAACTTTGGACAAAAAGACATCGCTTGAAAAAATTGCTTCTTTCAACGCCGAACAATGTTCATCAAAATCACTGACTGAATTAATGGTTACATTCTTGGTCCTAAATAATTTCATGCAAAGCGAGGCTATTTCATCTGGATATCGCTTATAAACTGCATTCATGTGAAGCAATGTTCCTAATGGAAAGTAAAAGTCTATTTCAGGGATTAATACGACTTCAGGAT
This sequence comes from Tetranychus urticae, assembly GCF_039701765.1. Lineage (NCBI taxonomy): Eukaryota > Metazoa > Arthropoda > Arachnida > Trombidiformes > Tetranychidae > Tetranychus > Tetranychus urticae. The sequence goes on along the minus strand of NC_142958.1, from coordinate 11,325,434 downwards.
AACGGTGAATTGTATCAGTTCGGCTCTCCCATGATATGAAACGATAAGTTAAATTGAAAAGTTGGTAAGAACATCCAGAGAAGCAAATGAACCAAATAAGCGATTTACCGTTCAAAAATCGGGCTATTTTTTCAGTCATTTTACAGAAAATTTAGAGAGAAACTTATAACATATAAGCAGCAATAAATTGATGAACATTAGATTTTTCCCCAGTTTTTGCGTCTCTTATTATCATTGAAATGCAATAAAATAACCGATCAAATGTGCACAATTTATGTTCAAATTGACGTCTTCTTTTGATTGATAATCATGAAAATTGAATGAACTGTCACAAGATTTCAAAATATTCAGTGATGAATGACTCTCATTACTTAAAAAAACATAAAAGGACGGTTAAAAGCCTTGTTTATCAACTAAAATTGACGAAACTTTGCAAACTTAATCGTTACTTAATCATAGTGAAAAAGCATTTGCAGTAATGTAAACAATCTTGATTCATATGTTCATGAGCACAGACCTTCAGATACGACAATAATAAAAAAATAGAAACAAAAATTTATATACATTTCGATCTAACTTCATCGACCTAACTATGTAATAGGCGAAAAAAGCTTAAACTAAATACTAGCAAAACAAAAGTTAATCGAAATGCTTCCATTGATCGTGAAGGCTAGATCGTTTTAGACAGGCTATTATAGATTTACATCATATTTCACCCAATTAGCAATTTACTCATTGAGATGCTGCAGAATAAAGGTTAGCATTTTGATGTTGACCATAGATAGCGAACAGTTCCGATTCTGTTGGCTACTTGTGCTGTTAGAATAGTTTGCATTACATTTCGTTACGATCAGTATCTTTACAAAATGGGTTGATTTAAACGTTGCAATGCATCATCCATCATTGACGTTACTTTTGCATGCGATTCAATTACTGAGAGACTTTAGGGAAATTGATCAAACTCTTGACAATCAATCAAGCTGCTAGCAAAACAAATCTAAATTTTCCATTCCTCTTCTAATAAATGAATTGTTTTTACAGAAACAGAATTAAAAACTTGATTGAATCTAGAAATTAAACATCTTTTGAAAACGTGTCGCTTGAATTATTGAATGATCTTGATCAATCATGTAAATTGATCATTCATTGAAAATTCAAGTTGAAAATCAAAAAGGTATTTGGACGAAATTTCATATTTGAAAGAAAAGATTGATATTTTGTAAACCTTTATCCATTGAAAGTTTGAAATAAAAGCAGATGTGATTTATGAGCAAATATGAAACAACATTTTACCATGAAAAATATTCAAACTTTATTCTAGAATTTGATTTTTCCTTTTCTTCTCACTAACTTGAGAATCATCTGCAATGTGCAATTCAACTTGAAAAGTAAATAAAATTGTTATCGATTGAAAATTTGCATTGTTCGAGAATCTAATGTTGATCAGTCTTGAGACACTTTCCATGCTCTGAATAGCAACTTGAAACAAACACTTGATCGTTTCCTCAGTTGAAGCATGATTCACCATCATTAACCTTAACAACTTTTAACCATAATTATCATCATCTTATTATTAAACTTGCAAATGGTGTTGTCTTTATTATTAAACTATTAATTTGCATGAAAGGGCAACATCACAAGCTAATGCACATCATCCAAAGACAATGGCAAACAAGAGACAGAAAAGCCTGAAGCAAGTTCAAGTTTTATGCATAATCAATGTAACCAGAATTTTGTTCATCACCTGACTGACACAGTGTTCACTTGGAAGGTTAAGACACAAGAAACTCATTTCATTTGCAAACATTCGTTGTAACAAGTGTTGTTGCAACGAAACAAGATTAAATTGATCGTAATTGATTATTGAAAAGTGTCTAATTTTGAAAAAAGTTAAGAAAAGAGGGAAAATTAGAGAAACGGAAAAACTGTGATAATCAATTATATTGCTTTCTCTTGCCAGCAACATGAATCGGTAATGTAATTTTGCTTTGCCTTTTCATTCAGCATCATTTATCATCTTTCTTTGCGTAAATTACTTTGCAAATGGTAAAGAAGCAAATGAAACAAAAGCAAATTTGGAAAAGCAATTCAAGGCAGAAAAAGCACATTACAAGTTGATTGATGCTAATTGTTGAACAAGAAAGAGTTTAAACACAAACAGAATGCATCTCAATTTGATTTTCCTTGCTTTTTCCTTTTAAACATTTTTCCAAACTGATTCATGTTCCTATCAACAACCAAAATGCAAAACTTAAACTTGGCAACCAATCCAAATGGTGAACCTTTGTCGAGTCCTTTTTGGCCATCACCTTAAAAGGAAATCTCGTTGGCAATTTTCCGGCAATCAGTCATATTCAATGTCATCAACATCAGATTGCTCAGTGTAAAAGAAACTTCATCATCATTATCATTTATCTTGTGCCTAATGCAGTAAAACTGGGAATCTATATCACAAGTTGAATGGATAACAGAAAAGGCTGGCGAAAAGAAAATGAAGGGAAAATGGAAAGATGAAGTTAAATATGAAGATGGTGAAGAGAATCATCAATAGTCTGTATACAAAGGAAAAGTATAAACACATCTCTTACCAATTCTGTGCCTCTTAACCCTCTAAACTGAGTCTTGTTTTTATTATTACTTTTCTGTAATACAGAGGAGAGAAGCTGGGAAGAAAAAAAAAGTTATAAGTAAAAGTATAAGACGTGATAAACATGGGAAAAGAGGTTCGAAATGAACGACTCTAACGATGATTAGTGAATTGGAAGGGAAAAGTTGGAAAGGCAAGAAGCGAAATTGATATTGGTAAAAATGTTATATATTTTCAGTTAAACTATTGACCTAAACACTCTACATGAAAACTACAAGTTATCAGTTGTACAAGGATCGTCAACAATCAATAATCATTTTCTTGGAGTCAACAATGAAGGCACTTTTCCTCTTGTCTATTGTAATATTGCAATATCAAACAAACAAGTTATCCACTGGAAACAAAAAGGAGGTTAAATGAAAAGCAAAGTGAGACAATTGAAAAGGAATGAAAAGAGGAAAAAGTCTCAGGATATATTTATTGTTATTACAATTATAATAACCAATTGGTTTATTTTTATCTTCCAAAGGCAATGCAATTAAGGTTAGATTCAAGGTATTTCTTGTTACCTTGTTTTTCGAGGAATTTGCAGATTCTTTTTAGGGTTAATTGTATATTAGATATTATATTGACTTTGAAATAATAATGGAAAGTTTCGTTTGGAAATGTAATCAATTATCAAGATGATTTACAGAGCATTATTGCATGTTGTATCATTAGTTGATTGAGAAGTTAATAAAGTGAAATAAATTGCCAACATTTATTTATTTGTCTCCAAGTTTGTATTATTTGAGAAGAGAATCAAATTTGCTTTTTTCCTATTCCAACAGATTCGAAGGTTACCATTGAAAAGGTGGGAAATTGTCAGTTAAAATTATAACCCTTCAAGTGTAGCATTTGAAATGAGACTCAATGTTTTGAGTGATAATTTAATTTGAGAAGCAAAATTAAATTGTACTTGTTAGCTAACATCTTGAGGTGTATAATAATGAAAATTAATAGTTGCAATTACTTTTGACTTTCCAATTCTATCATGATATTAGAAGCAAATTTTCGATGCGAGCTTATTCTTAAATTCATCTTCATCAGTAGCAATCCATTAAGTTTGAGCATAAAGCTCATTACGAACATTCTGCAAAGTTAATGTTATTGCATTCATTTTACTTCGCTTCAGAAGATATTGTATGCAGTGAGCAACAATCAGGCGAAGAAAACACGTTTGCGAAACAGAAACAGTGTTTTACAAATGCGACGATTTACTTTGCATTCGTAAAACTTATATTGCATTGTGAAGGATCTTATTTGCTTAAAATATTTGTGAAAGGAATTATACTTTCAAATGAAATGTCTTTTTAGCAGCTAATATCAATGTTTAAGTTTAACTTCGTGAGTCCTTCAGTTTTCATGTATTGTCATGTTACGATGAGTGCATCCATTTTCAACGATAATTTCTTTTCATTATAACATCCATTCTTCATTCTTTATATGAGTATCAATATGTTTTGTTTTCTGCTTTAGACTTTAAATTCGGCTCTAAATCAGATCCACACGAATGCAAAGTTGATATTAATCATTCAAATTAACTCTTTGATCAATTCTTTTGTTTTTAAACATTAAATGTTCATTAAATTTTGGCTAATCACGCAAAGAGTTACACGAATTTCGAATAAATTTCACTTGGTTTGCAATAAAGTTTAAATAACAGTAGCAATCAACTTTGCAGTTCATTTGGAAGTCAAAATAGTGTCTTCTATTCAATGGAATATCTTTGCAAACTTCTCTTTTCTCAGTCCTACAATGAACATTTCCATATAATCAATGACAAGGAATCAATGGATCAAGAGGATAAGCTTTGATATTTAAACATTGAGCATTTGTTTCTTCTGGTTCAGAAGAAAATAAATATAAATGACGTTTTGCATTTAATAGAGGGACTATTTTCAGGCAAAATATAATTCAAATATTAGATTCAAAGACATGTTTAGCTGCATTATAGCTACAATGTACAATGTTATGATCTACAAATTGCAACGAATGGAAACAAAAAGTGCAGAAAAGGCATTTTTTATCGAATCAATAGAACACAAAGTCAACGAAGACAATCAAGTCATTCTGCTGACACTCAAGTCTAAATTAAATAATGAAAATTGCAAATGAAAGCTACAACGAAATAATATTTCATTAAACAGAGTTGAGATCAAGATTGATTGACATTGAAAGCAATCTGGTAAACTCGAGAAAAATTCATTACTCTTTATCTGAACTGGACAGCATTCCAGTTACATGTCACAGCGTTGTTTCAATCATTCAAATGGATCTGTAACAACTTTCGATAAAACAATATCCAATTTCCATTGATTTAAATAAATGGAAAAACTTGAAATAAGTCCAACAAAAACATTATATTTCGATATAAAGAGGACATTCCAAGTCGAATGCTCAAGGAATGATCGAATTGCAAAGGTTCAGCTAAAGGTTCAGTTGGATCCCAGATTGGACCATTCATCAAACTTCGTTATTATTAATGGTTCACTTTACACTGTAATTTAAAAAAGGTTGAAGCAATTTAAAGTGTTAAGCTTTTCATCTTAAATATGAAAGGTTAGGGTCCAACAGAAATCTGGAGAAGACTGCACACTAGCTTTCACATCGAGTTTAAGCTCGTTTCTTGGATCCTCACTTCGACACGTGAACCAAACTATTCACTGATCTTTCAAACGATTGCACGAGTAGATCTCAGAGAGATGATTAAAAATAGCTAGAGCTATCGGAACACAACTATTTAGGGCTAGGACCTTTGTATCGCTAGGATTTAAGGTTGCGTTGGAGATTCACAGTGGGAAAAGAACTCTTTTTGAGCTTTAGACTTTATTGAAAAGTAAAGGAATAAGACTGTGAAAGTTTAAGACTTCACTAACTTTAATAAATCACAAAGAGTGATAGTTAAGACATAAGAATAGTGAGTGAGTACAAAATCATTTGAATGATAAATTTATATGAAAAATTAAACAAAGAAAGTGAAAATGGAGGGAAAAGAAAGAAAGCACAATGCTCGTCTGTCTACTCTTGTCGAGTCTGGTTAATGTTACCAGAAAGATGATTCACTTGAAGTGAACAGTGTTGTCAAGGGTAAAGCACCAATGAGACACTTTTGTCTTAAGACAACTTTTTTGACTATTAGCAACAGTAGCCTTTACTAGTGTAAAGGGATTAACTGATGATTGACAAGTGTTGAGATATGACTGGTAAATTAGAAAGAGAAATTCACCTTTCTTTCTTTTTGACATCTAATTTTGAAGCTTAAGAAAGCTATTACTCTATTGAAGATTTGGCTAAGTTTTCTTACCATGATTGTGGTCAAAAACTCAGGAATTAGGAATTTAAGAATAGCATTAGAGTGCTTAGGACTACCTTTGGCTTTTAAGCTTGAAAATTAAGAGATTGTTTAAACAATAAAAGTAAAAGTTTGTGGTTAACATAAGTATTCTGGCTTTTAAAAGTTTAACTGAATAATATAATTTGAATTATAAATGAAATGAAGTTAAATCAAGGAAGAGAAACAATTCATGGAACAGTATTGATAAGACCAGAATTTCTACCCTACACTGCCCTAGGAATGAGACCTTGATGTCTTTTTAAGACTGGGTTCAGGGATTGTTGATGTTCCTTTCCGGTGAGGCAGAGGCTTGTCTGAGTGGGTAAAATACGTCAGGTCTGACTTGAGAACATGGGATAATCGGTTCCACCATAACTGTATTCTGTGAGGAATGAGATGAAGCGGTTTCACTTGGCATATCCGGGAAAATACTTGAATCAGAACCTCGAGGTGGTCTGAATGGTTCAGGTAGACTTGCAATCATATCTTGAAGTCGGTCTTGGATTTCTCTTTGCCTGCGAATGGAAGAAGAAGTGGAAGTGGAAGAGGGAGAAGAAATGGAAGAAGAAGCGCTTGATGAAGCTCCAAGAAATTCAGAACAATTGTCAGTGAGAGAGGCAGTTGATGAAGCTCGGTCAGATTCCCTGAGGAATGAATAGATAGTTGAAGTGGGTGACAGTTGTGGAAGATCAATCAGCGGAGGAGGGAAAAGAGGCATCACTAAAGATGGATGAGAATTCTGAGAATTGTTTGAGCGGCGAGAGTGGATTGATTGTTGTGATTGCTGAGAGTGATGAGAGTGATTGGAATGGTTGGATCTGTGTGAATGATGGCTGTGTCTTGATGAGATTGAAAGAGCTGGAGAAGAAGGTGGAGGAGGAGGAAGTGAATTAACTTCAGGCACTTCTGGTTCTGGGATTTGTTCAAGTTGTTGAGGCGGTTGAACTTGCTCGACTGGTTGAGGCTGATTCTGTTCAGTTTGTTGAGATTCATTCTCTTGAGGCAATTGAGGTTCAACTTGTAAAGCTTTTGAAAGCTCAGGGGCATTCCAATTTTCTGATTGTTCCTCATTGCGAGGTGGATTAGCAGGTTGATCATCAGGTTGATCAGGTTCCAAATCGATGACAGGAATACTCCAATCAGCTGGTTCGATAGCTAATAGAGGGAAATGAGGAGAAACAGTGCGTTGAGTGGGTGAAGAGTCTGAGAGGACTGAAATGCATTCATCACTATCTGAGAATCGATATTCAGATGAATGAGGTCTTGATCCAATTGGAGAGACACATCGAGAATTAACCTCGGGATAACCATTTTTGAATCGGTAGGTCCAGTCAGTGGGCCATTTTGCAGAACCGCGTTTTACTCGATCAGAATAGAGTTGTAACAACTTTGCCATATGACGATTACCACAGGTGCGAGATGCATTACTATGATGAATACCTGAGTATTGTTCAGCCATTCTTTCTATGGGTTCCCAGAAACTCATATAACAATTCATGGCAGTAATTGCTTCTACTGCAGGAGAATGCGGCTCGTTTTTGATTACAAAACCAGGAAGTAAGAGGAAAGCAATTAATGCTAGAGAACAGGGACTTTCAGCATAGGGAGAGAAATACTGGGTCATCTCTCGTAACTTAGGCTTAATCATATCAATCTCGAAGTTAGTTAAATCAAGAGAGTGTAGAAGATTGATGAGTCCAGCACCAACAATAGCTGTAGCTGAAAGGAAAAACTCAAGAATTTGATTACGCACAGACATGAATGTTTTAGCATTGCGAATGTCACGATAGGTGAGTCCATGGTACTGTGTGTCCATACAGTCGACTTCATCATATGAAACTAAACTTTCATAAACAATGTTTCTATGTCCATCTACGATGACTACCCAGACAGGTCTTGGTCTGAGAGCGAAGATTGAATTATCTACTGAAAGACCTTCGATCCTACAGTACGCCATGTGGATACTGTATGTGGTCAAGGGTGAAGGGTGCATATTGATAGCTTCTTTAATTAATTGATCAGTAGGAGCACGAAGTCTTGGCATTCTAATTGTTGTGAGTCGATTGAAATTCTGTGCAGCAGCTTTAGCTTTGTTTTGTCGGTTGACAATATAGTTACTGTTAGTAGTTGGAGGAGGCTGATTTTTCTTCTCAAAATTGAATCCTTTGAAGGAATAGGGAAAAGTGCGTTTAGCATTCTTAATGATTCTTTGACGTTCTTCCTCAGAAACTCGTTGCATTGGATCAATGCGTATGAAAGGGCCAACTGGTTCAAGTCCAGTTTCATCAGCAACATGTTTTTCATGTCTTGGGGTATTACGAGGAGGAAGACCATAAGCAACATTGAGCCACTCTTCAGAGTCGGTTAAAAGGTAAAATGGGACTCTATTCCAGAAAATAGTGTGAGGGCGAGGAGTAATGGATTCAGGAACTCTAGTACCTACGGTAGGCTCAAAGCCCATAATCTTTTGAATAAATTCTTCAGATTCCCAAAGAGGCTCAGTAGGATCTTTGGTTCTCTTTAAATTATTCCAAAAGTTTAAGTTTACTTTGGCTAAAGATCTGATAGCGCAAGGGTTAAGAAGAGGGTCTTGAGGATTTGAATCCTTTAGGTTTGATAAGCAAGCCCAAAAGTTGAAGGTATCATACCAACGGTTTTCGTGAGAATTCTGATTAGGAGGGTTGCAAGTAGAAGTGATTTTGAGATGATTGGGAAGGAAGTTAGCGAGACGTTTAGGAGCTTTAATAAGCTCATCTCTAATTTGTGGAGCTAGGAATGGAAGTTCAATGTTAAAATCAAATTCTTCGAGGAATAGGCCAAGTCGGCATTTGGCTTCATGAGCTAAGATTTCAGAAGGAGGGAAAGTTGCAGAACAATGAGTACGGCGGCAAAGGAATTGAGATTTATTATAAATTTGAAGAGTTTCTTCAGAGGAAAGAGGTTGAACAAAAGGATAATCATCCTTAGGTGCAAAATAATTTACACATTCAGGACGAATGCAAAGAAACTGATGTGGATGATAGAGAGGGAAAAGTTGGAGAGCGGAAACTAGGTCTCTTAACCATTCAACGCAGAGAGTACAATAACAACTCTTACATGATCGACACTCTTTAGGGTCGATTGAGATTTGCTCACATAAATAGCATCGAATGCTTAGCTCAATTTTTTCAAGTTCAGGATTGTTTACCTGTGCTTTTGTAATTCCATGAGGAACTGGTTTTAGAGACATAGTTTTAATCTTTTCTTCATTGTAAAGATTTAAAAACAATTTTTCTCGAATGAGAGATTCAAACTTATTTCTAAGCTCTGAAAAGGCTTTAGCCTTAGCATTGACTAAATCTTTAATTTCAAAGAATCTTTCATTGGAAAGATAGTCTGGTAATGGAGCTGTAGGTAAGGGAACAGGGTACTCATTAGGCTTAAAATTGTATTCATTTGGCTTTAAATAGCGCTGAGGCCATTGATTTTGATTATCTGAGGATTGAGGCTGGGAACTTTTATTAGTTTTATTGATAGGAAGGGAGGAAACCGAACTCTGAGTAGATGGAGGAGTGGATTGCTCATTTATGGTACTTAACTCTGGTAGGAATATCTCTTCGATATCAGGGCCTTTGGTGGCATTACTCTTCTTCAGTTGAAAGTACGGGTGATCGATGGTTCTTTTACCAACTGAACGTCTGACCGGTGGCTTTGGAACCTTGAAAACAGGTTGAGCAGGTGCGCGAGAAGCGGTAGTTTCATCATCACTGTCAGATAAGACGATCGATCCAAAGTCAAAGTTTTCACGTGTATACTTCAGGTTCTTGGGTGGCAAAGGTGGAAGATTGGGATCATGAGGTGCTTGAGCATCAGATTTAGATTGGGCCACAGGAACAGAAGCACTTGAAGTAGAAGGCTTAGGAACGCCAAAGGTTGAGGGCTTTGGAGCACTTGATTGAGTTTGTGAAGCTTGAGCTTGAACACCAGAATTAGAAGGCTTAGAGGCCTGAGATTCTTGAGGAATCATGATTAAAACTGAAGGATCATCGGAAGATGTCGATGGAACCAAGTGGGCATCACTTACAGTTGGCTGAGAGTTAGGTGAAGGGGACCGAGGAGTTGGTCTTGGAGGTGTAGGAACCTTTACAGTTTCTCCTGAGGGAAGTATTCTTTCAATCAGAGTTGATTTCAGAATTTTCTGTTTAAGAATCTGCTTAGCTTGAGAAGTTGGAAGCATAATGAAACTTAAAGTCAAGGAAGACTCACAGGAAATAATTAAAGTCAGAGATTGAAGAGAGAAACGAAATTCCAGAGGAATAAGTTGAAAGAAATTTGATAAGAAAGAACAGAGAATTGAAGACTTTTGAAAGTTTGATAGAACTTTGAACAAATTTTGAAACTTGAACTGGGTTGAACAATTAACCAAAGATTTGAACAATAAGAACTCTAGAGAGTTGTCACAGTTAAAAACGAACTTTAGAAAGAGTTGAAACTGTCTCGGATGAGTGGACAAGTGAAAGTGAAGAAAGTAAGAAGGGACAAGACACTGATATAGTGAGGGCGCAATTAACGCTGTACGGTAAAGTACCAAGTACTGTTGTTGGAGGGAAAATTTTTCCTTTGTTTTAATCGTGGGAAAGGGGGAAAAATTTTGTTTTCTAGTCTCACTCTTATAATTGATTTCCCTAAGGTGAGAGTTATTAAGCTTAACTGTCAAAGTCAAGGCTTTGTCAAGGGTTGACTTGTTGTTATTATACTTTCTTATCTTATACTTGTCAAAGTCTTCGTCATAGCATAAATAGAGCACAAAAGTGCTGAGTGCAAAACTCTGGTTTTGTCTGGTTTTAGATCTGGTTTGTCTCTTTTGATTAATTATGTCTGGACTTTGTTGGGATATTTCTCGATCGGCAGTTACATATTTCCTTTTAGACTTTGGTTTCTCGTTTTGAAATTGATTTTTAACATAATTTGAATTATTAGGGGGAAATGGAGAAGTATCAGAATTAAGATTTTTCAAGGAAGATTGTGCATTATTTTCATTATTAGAGATTCCATGAGGAATGATTTCATTTTGGCTTAAATTTTGATTTTCATTTGACAATTCATTTTGAATTTGATTGTTTAGATGACTTGAGTCATTATTGTTATCAATATTATTATCAAGATTAGCTTTTAAATTGGAGCCGGATTTAGTTTGAGTTAAAGGCTTTTCAAAGCGCAAAGCAATAAATTGATTAAGATTAATAGGCTCTTTAGTTATGATCAAAGGCGGGTTTGCTAAGTTGTTAGATTCGGAGTTTGACGGGAGAGAGGACTCTGATAGTTCTAAGTTTTCTAAATTTTCTAAATCATTTTCTGAATTTGGCATTGAGGATTCTTCGATGGAATCAGAATCAGTATTAGGAGGCATCAAATCACTAGAGTGATCACTATCTCTATCAATTGAATCAATGAATGAGGGAGAGTCAGGAATGTTAAAATTTTCAGTTTGAAGATAAGTATCTGGATTAAAATACTGATCTTTTAACTTCTTCATTTTATCGGTTAGATCTCCTCGATACAATTTTGTATTCGAGACATTAGCAGTAAAAAGACCTAAGTCTTCAAGTTCTAGCAAGAGTAGGGATCCTTTCTGAATACCGCATACTAGGTATGGGCCATGGTACTTTTCGCGAAGCTTTTTAGATATTTTTGGATCTGGAGATTCATTTTTGACAAACACAAAATCACCTTCTCTGTAAGGAGAAGTAGGATGGAGAGCTTTAGTTCTGTTGATCTGATAGAGTTGCTGGGCATGAAGTCTAGCGAATGCAAGTTTTCGAGCTTGATTGACATCAAATGAAAATGAGTCTGGAAATTCTAGCAAATTATCAAGGGGTTTTCTGGGGTGTCTACCAAATACTAAGAAGTATGGGGAAAAGCGTGTTATCTTGTGGATAGATGTATTGATTGCAAAAACTGATGCTTCTAAAGCATTTTTCATGTTCTTTGTGCCATTCTGTAACACATAAGACCTTAATCGCTCAGCGATAGTACGGTTACACCGTTCTACAATTCCTTGCGATTGAGGATGGTATGGGTTTGATTTCTCATGCTTAATGCCATTTTCTTTTAAAAACTGATGTACGGCTTCTGATGTGAAATTCGTACCTTGATCGGTCTGAATAACTTTCGGAAAACCATAAGTTTGAAATAAGTTAGTTAGTAAAGTAATGACAGTGCTAGCAGTTTGGTTGTTGGTTAGTTTGGCAAAAACATATCTTGATAATATATCAACTAAAACAACAATGTATTTCTTTACCTGATTAATGACAATCGGACCTTGAACATCCAATTCTAATCTTTCAAAGATCTCATGAGGGATAGGTTTAGTTGAAGGGTCAACATAAATTATGTTGGCGGGTTTAGCAATTTGACAAATAACACAGTTATCACAGAGTTGTTTAACCAAGTCGTGCAAATATTGACACCAAAAACGTCTTGCGATTTGAAAGTAAGTCTTTTCGGGACCAAAGTGTCCACCAAGAGGAGATTCATGCTCATACTCGAATAAGTCTTTAAGAAGTTTTGAATCTATCACAAGTCTAGAACCAAAGGGTGTGTTTACATCTTTACGATAAAGGAGACCATCTTTTATCACATAACGCTTGAGCGTTACCGAATCATTGTTTTTGTACAATTGAATGATGCTTTGAATGTTGGGATTGTTGGCTTGTGTTTCACGAACCTTTTGTTTCCAAAGGGAAAATTCAGATTTAGAAGGAGTAGATGTGGGTTTGATATGAGAAATTTCAGAGTCAGTGGAGTAGCAAATAGAAGGAGGAAGAGTGAAATCATCAGAGTGATTTGTTTCAGATTCACGAACATAGTTTAGACCAAGATCATATAAATGATTTTCAAAGGGATCGAGAGTATAATCAATTAAGTATATCCTATCAAGATATTCTTCTTCAGGGTCGATTATTTTTCGATGAGACCAGGCAGTTTGATATCTCGAGAAGCAGTCAGGTGGATGCGTTGATCCTTGCTTGTAGATAACTTTGAAGTTATATGTAGAAAGCATTATCGACCATCTTTGAAGTCGGGAATTCTTGAAGTTAACTCTCGTGAGCTGGCAGAGAGCGTGGTGATCTGTCTCTATGAGAAATTCTTCACCTTCGAGATAATGATTAAATTTGTTTATTCCAACAAAAATAGCGAGAAGTTCCTTCTCGGAGATAGAGTAATGACGTTGATGTTTCTGAAGTTTTTGAGAATAGAAAGAGAGAGGCAACCAATCTTTTACATCTTCGATTGGGGTTTCAGGATCATAGTTTGAACTATTGGGATCTTCTTGTTGAAGGATTCCACCAACAGCATGGTCAGAAGCGTCTGCAGCAATTTTCCTTCGAAGTTTAGGGTCATAATGGACCAGAAGAGTTGTAGAGATGAGAGAATTCTTTAGGATATCGAGTGCTTTTCTGTCTTCGGGTAAGATTCTGAATCTTTTTTCCTTTGAGATTAAGCGATAGAGAGGAGCAGCAAGAGTGGAGTAATTGGGAATGTATCTGCTGAAGTAATTGTAACAGCCTAAGATTGACTGTAGCTCGCGAACATTGCGAGGATAGGGTAAGTTCTTGAGAGCTTCAACCTTCTTGGGATCTGGGCGGATTCCTTGGCCTGAGACTAAGTGACCAAGAAGTAAGATTTCAGTATAACCTAATTGACATTTATCCAACTTGATTTTAAGATTGTATTGACGAAGTCTTTCGAGGACTAATTCAGTGTTTGTGAGTAGATCTGGAAAATCTTTACCAACCACAGGAATGTCATCGAAGTAGCCGATGCATTTCTGGTAGATCAATCCTTCAAGGACTTTATTCATGAGGCGCTGAAAGATAAAGGGTGCGCTGGCAAGACCCATTGGAAGTCTTTTGTACTGAAATTTACCATCCGGGGTTACAAACACAGTTTTAGCTCGTTCAGAGGGAGGCAATTCGATCTGGTGATATCCTTGAGCCAAGTCGAAGATATTGAAATATTTACCATTTCTTACAACCTCGATACAATCATCAATGCGAGGCATTGGATGTCTAGGGACTCTAGTTAGACGATTCAGCTTGCGATAATCAATTACCATTCTGAAGCTCTTGTCGGGTTTAGGAACAAGAATTGATGGTGCGCCACCTTCAGCATTGGGTGCTTCTTCAATGATGTCATTATTGAGTAGTTCGTCAGTAATTCTTTTAAATTCATTACGACGGTTTATCGGGCAACCATAAGGATTTGAATAGGGTACAGTGTCACTATCAAGATCTATTTTTATCGGGCAAACATCAGAGGTAACTAAACCTAAATCATTTTTAGATTTGGCAAAAGTATCTTGAAATGAATCAATCAATTCAACTAATTGTTGCTTTAGAGGTTCAGGCAAGTTTTCGTCAACTTTTTCATAAACAAGAGTCTTAAAGGGCTGATTATTGATTTCTTTTACTTCTTGAGGAGTGTGAAAATCACATTTGGCCATGAGAGCTGGAGTATTACCAACTGAAACAGGTTGAGGAAGGGCAGAACGTTTTGAACGTGTATCCAAGATATATGAATCAGATTCATCTCCAGTTGGACGCATTGTTGCATCAAAAATTTGTTGAGTTTCCTCAGGTGTGCAAAATCTGAAGAAAAATGTAGGATCAAGAGGTTTAGAATCATAATACTCAGAACAGGTGGTCTTGTAATCATTTCCATCTGATTTTAACTGCATATAATACAAGTGGAGGAAAGCATTTCCTATCAAGCATACTGGCTCGAATTCGTTGACAATTTGGAGTCTGAAGACTCGTGACTCTTTCATATCAGGGTGTTTTACTACGGCATAAGCGAATCCATGTGAGGGAACATACTGCTTAGCGGCGATACCTTTAAGTGATCTGGTGTAGGGGATCACATGAGCACCTAATTCATCAGCAATTTCAGAATCAAGGGCTGAGATTGTGGATCCAGTATCCAACAGAACTCGACCTTCACGAACAAGTTCTCGATCAGGGCGACACAACTTAAAAATGGCTTGAGGCATATGATAAAGTTGAGAAGTTCCAAGTTGAGTGATTAAAGGTACTTGTGGAGTATCAGAAAGAGTAAAGGAAATGAAATTAGTACGGATAGCGGCTTGTGAGGGTTCAGGACCATTTGGAGTTATTACAAGATTGGCAGATTGATTGGCAGCAGTGTTGGTGATGGCAAGGGGTTGAGTTGTAGGAGCTTGATTTTGAGATTGGGATTGATTTTGCTGAGGTTGAGAAGTTGTACTTCTATTATAAGGATTGCGTTGTCGTGTTCGACATTGATTGATTGAGTGTCCAATACGTTTACAATAATTACATGTGAGATTGGGATTGTAAGAAGAGGAGGAAGAGGAATTAGAAGGCCTATTAACAGTTTTGGGTTGAGTACGAGTATCAGGTTTCTTGAGAAGTGAAGCTACAGTAGTAACTTTGGGTTGAAATGAGGATTTATCTCCTTTAGTTTTGTTCAACTGTTGTTGTTGTATATACTCAAAGTGTTTTCTGATGAGATACGTAGTGATCTGGTCAATGTTTCCATTGTATCCAAGAGTAAAAATTTCAGATTGAAGGAATTGAGGAAGATGATACATTAATTCATGTAGGAATACTTCAGGGGAATAGTCACCAACAGCTTTAGTGAGAGCTTTTTTAAGCTTTTGAATAAATGTGGAAGGATGCTCGGACAAAGTGTATCTAATTTGCTTGAGTTGAAAAGATGCGGAGTACTGCATAACAGGAGTTTTGATGGCATTGATAAGAGCGTCTACATAAGCTTTATACTCAGTAATAGTTTCACCAACTTCAGTATCAGCGATAGCTAACAATTCATGAGCTAGGGACTTTCTAAAACATCTATAACGCGTAGCGTCATCGACATTTTCTTGGGCTAACCGAGATTTAGTTTTGGTTATAAAGTCCAACATGTCTTCACCTTTAGTATACTCAATGATTTGAGGATCTGGCTTAAGAGCAGATAGAGAAGTAACAAGCGAAGCTTGATCGATTCCAGTTGAATTTGTGAAGTTCACAGGAACAGGAGAGCTTACTGTAGGTTGAGGCAAGGTCATGTGAATACCATTGAGAGCTAGAACAGCAATGAACTTTTTGAGAGTTCCTATCGGTAGAGATAGAGAAAATAATTCATCTTGGGTAACTCGAAGGACAGCGTCAGTCTCTCGACCAAGAGTAAGAATAATTGTCTGGATTTCAGTTTCAGTCATACCACGTTGACGGCATTGTGAAACCCATTGAGGAATCTCAAGATTCTGAACAGCAGTAACAGGAAGTTCACCAATTTCTTCATCTTCTAGATGATCACCATGAATCATTAGATGAGTGCGTAAGCATTCGTAGAGTCTTTTTCTGACTAACGGAGCAGCAGGGACTACAACATTCCAAGCGGTGAGCTTTTCAGTTGATTCAGCAGGAGTTAAAAGTTTTACAGTTTGAACTCCTTCTTCGGCAACGAAGTTTAAATTTGATCTGAGCATCGTAGCAAATTGAGGAGAGTTAAAACTCTGAATTGTAACAAATTACGGTTGAGGAATACACAAAGAGATATCACAAGAGTGATATAAGTTCAGAGCAGGAATGAAAGCGAAATAGCTTTGGGAAATGTTTAAAATTTGGAAGGAGCTTTTTATAGCTGAGAATACTTATCAGTATTGGAATTAAAATTTTGGTTGAGGGTTGAACGAAGATGACTTAAGAGTCGTTGAGCACAACAGGCGATGAGATCACAAGAGTGATGAGGTTTAGATGAGTTCAACAGGAATTTTAATTGGAGATGACTTTTGTAGTCAGAGTTGTTCGGCGACAACGAAGATTCACAAGAGTGAAGATGAATTTAAAATTGTTCAATTAAATAAGCTCGGTGGCTTGCACAGTTTAAAACAGTGAAGAGTTACTTGGATAAAAGAAGTGCTGAGAGAAGTTGAATTCTGGGAGAAATTCTACGGTGAGAATTATGAGAGTGTAGGAACACTGAAGCACGTTAGAGTTTTTGATGAGGGGAAGGCAGATCATGCAAATGATGAGGGAACAGCAAACAGAAGAGGCACGGAGGAAATGGAGAATCCTGCCAAGGTCGCCAAATGAAAGGTTAGGGTCCAACAGAAATCTGGAGAAGACTGCACACTAGCTTTCACATCGAGTTTAAGCTCGTTTCTTGGATCCTCACTTCGACACGTGAACCAAACTATTCACTGATCTTTCAAACGATTGCACGAGTAGATCTCAGAGAGATGATTAAAAATAGCTAGAGCTATCGGAACACAACTATTTAGGGCTAGGACCTTTGTATCGCTAGGATTTAAGGTTGCGTTGGAGATTCACAGTGGGAAAAGAACTCTTTTTGAGCTTTAGACTTTATTGAAAAGTAAAGGAATAAGACTGTGAAAGTTTAAGACTTCACTAACTTTAATAAATCACAAAGAGTGATAGTTAAGACATAAGAATAGTGAGTGAGTACAAAATCATTTGAATGATAAATTTATATGAAAAATTAAACAAAGAAAGTGAAAATGGAGGGAAAAGAAAGAAAGCACAATGCTCGTCTGTCTACTCTTGTCGAGTCTGGTTAATGTTACCAGAAAGATGATTCACTTGAAGTGAACAGTGTTGTCAAGGGTAAAGCACCAATGAGACACTTTTGTCTTAAGACAACTTTTTTGACTATTAGCAACAGTAGCCTTTACTAGTGTAAAGGGATTAACTGATGATTGACAAGTGTTGAGATATGACTGGTAAATTAGAAAGAGAAATTCACCTTTCTTTCTTTTTGACATCTAATTTTGAAGCTTAAGAAAGCTATTACTCTATTGAAGATTTGGCTAAGTTTTCTTACCATGATTGTGGTCAAAAACTCAGGAATTAGGAATTTAAGAATAGCATTAGAGTGCTTAGGACTACCTTTGGCTTTTAAGCTTGAAAATTAAGAGATTGTTTAAACAATAAAAGTAAAAGTTTGTGGTTAACATAAGTATTCTGGCTTTTAAAAGTTTAACTGAATAATATAATTTGAATTATAAATGAAATGAAGTTAAATCAAGGAAGAGAAACAATTCATGGAACAGTATTGATAAGACCAGAATTTCTACCCTACAAATAATACAAACTCAACACTTTCATCTCAACATTAATGTGTTTACGTTGAAAGATTTACTTTTCAATGGAATCGCATTAAGAATTGTTAAACTCACGTTTGTCAGTAAAATTAGTTAATTAAAGTTAAATGATTAATTGAGCTTTCATGATTAACAGGAATTGAATGATTGAAGAAGAGCTGAAAAGCGAGTTTTAAAACTGTAATCAATAACAAAGAAACAAAAGGAAACTAAAGTAAACCTTTAAATGGTAAAAGCGTCAACAATTTATTTCGATTTGTTCAAGATTCTCTCGTTAATTAACCAGCTCAACACTCATTTGTATTCATTAGTTAATTGTTCTTCTCAATTGCATAATGAATAATGAATATCAGTTGATAGGCCAAGCAAATTGGAGAAACAAATCTCAACCAAATTGCCCTTCGAATTACAAGGTAAATTGAGTTTGCTCGACTAAAAAGGTAAAAACTCGTTATAATAAAGTGTAATTATTATCTTGATTCACAAGGAATTATAATTGCATTTAAAATTAATGTTTAACCGAACAACAAAATCCAATCTAATGGAGTAATTATGTTATGAATATGATCAGTTTAATGATCATTTTTATCCTCAAATCTTTACCCAAAGTTTAACCATTAAGAATGAATGAAATTTAATGAAAGCCCAAAAAAAGGTCAGAAAAGGTTTCCTTTCAATTATGTATTTATCATGGATTTTTATTGTTGAAATATTGAAACGATAAAAGGTTTTGAGTTAAAAAGGCAAACATCAATCATTAAACTGATTAAAATTGTTTCAACTTTATGTTCAATTGTTGTTCATTGAATTAAATGAATAACCATGAAAATGGTTTGAAAAGGGAAGGAGTGAGAAAAGAGAAGGAAAATTGTTATTCTTTTGCCAAGAAAAAAGTCAAAATTTATCTTCCTCTTTGGCTTTTCTCTCTTCATGTTATTCAGTTTGATTCATTTCCATTCAGTATTTATCCTCTTTCGCCAGTCTCATGACTTGTTTCGCGTTGAAAGGAAACATTAGTCTGGATGAAGAAAGAAAAAGAATCAATGATGAAAAGAAGAGGAAGATAAAGTAACCACGGTTACAAGCAGTTTTATTACCAATTCAATTCCATTTCATTCCTTATATCACCCAATATCATCATTATCATTGATATTGTTGGAAGAAGAGAGGAAAAGAGAGAAAAGAAGAAAGTAATTGAAATGACCATTTCTTGATAAAACTGGGTCAATAGAAGAGATTTACTCATGATAATCATGATCAAGGAATGAGTAAATTTCAATCAATATCGTCATCATTTTTAAATCAGTTGACAATCATTGAATATCAAACTTTCATCTTCACCTTGAATCTCATGTTTACTTGGAAAAGTCACAATTTTTGTCGATCTTTTCTTTCTTTTCTCTTCTTCCAATTTCTTTCAATTTAACTCACTTTCAAATCAAATATACTGATACAAGTCTTGGAATTACTGGGAGTTGAATTAGTAGCAAGTTGCACTGGGAGTTAAGGATGAGAAGATGAGGAATGAAAGAGACGAAAAGGGTAAAAGAAGAGAAATCAAGTTGAAAAGATTCATGAGCATGCTCATGGTTCAACCGGAAACAACATGAGGGAAAAGAAGAGAGAAGTTAACGAAAAATTTTCCAAGTGTTGAGAGAAAAGTGTAAAGTGAATGAAAAAATAATCAAAAAATGGTAAAAATGTACAATTCTGTAGAGAAAAGAAAAAGTGTCAAAAATTTCTTTTTTCCAATAATTATTTTCATCTCTTCTCAAACATGAACCTTGAAAGGTGTAAAATAGATTAAACCATTTTACTCATTAAATTGATATGAGCAATTTGAGGGTAAAAAAAACTGAACAAAGTTGCCTGAATAAATGATGAAAGCAAATGTTGAATAGAACTTGTATTCACTGGGAGTGATGGCTGGGAGTGAATTTTGAGTTTATAATTGTACGATTTGTTTTTGTTTTTCACTTTCAGTTGAAAAATTTTTACCTCGTTTGTCAACATTTTGTCATCAAATGCTGTGAACATTTTCACCAAATCAAATGTCAAAGCTGATAAAAGACAATGACTGATCACGCTCATTTCCCTGCAAAAACAGAAGAGTATAGAAGATGAATGTGAATGGATTAAAGTATATTTATATCAAAATATATCGACCCACTTGTCTCTCATCTTGTTTCATTTTCATCATTTTTCTCTCTGAAAGTTGCTTCCATTCTTCTTCTTTTTCTTTTTCTTTTTCTTCTTTTTTTTCGGTTGAAAAAGTTGTTCTTTTCTGGGTTGAGAAAAAACTTATCTCGAATTATCCAGACACTATTCTCTTTAGATTTATAATAAGATATTGATAAAAGACAGGAATACAAAGTAGAAGCAAATTTTGCTAACATCATCTTTATAAAAATCATCTTCTTCTCCTCGTCATCAGCATCAATTTAAAAGATAAAAACTGATGATTATGTATAAGAGTGGAAGAGGTAAGAAGAGGTGAAGAGCGATTGAAAAGTGGAAAGGCGAAGGAAAAAGAAAATCACTCCCAGTTTTCGTGAAAGAATTTTGAAAATTGATATTCTCTACTTTTTTTTATCTTCTTTTCCTTTTTTCATGAAGGAATTTGAAAGGCAAAACTCGAATAGACTTTTGATTGATGAATCTTTTATGGAATGTTACCTGGAGAAGTTAGGTCAAATATGAGAAGATATCCATGAGCACTTCTTAGAGCACAGCCACGGTAATCTGTCCACTCGAAGAAAGAATTGGTCGGAAAATAATTAATCATTGGCATGTCAATGATTTTAATCTGATAAACTGAACCGTTCATGATAATGGTAAATGTATAACTATTATCAGCTGGATTAAGGGTTGTCGCACTGCGAACCTCGGTAAAGGTTGACTCTAGAAACTGTTGGATTATTGAACTTTTACCAGTTCCAGTTGCTCCAAGAACTACAAGTTTAACAAGATGCATACCAATCCAAGAGGATCACAGAATTTCCAGAGTCTAGGTTTGTGTGGAACACGAAGAAGATGATAAAGGGCAGTGAGTTGAATACTGAATACGAAGAGTGTGTAAAGATGATTATTAACTGAAGTAAATGGCGATTCCAACAAGTCAAGTCTGATAAGGTAACAATCTTTAATCACATTAAACTGATTCATTGGCATCTTTGACCTTCCAGTTTATATGGCAACCTGAGTAACACTTTACACAAACCAAGATAATCTCATAATAATGGTAATAATGATGATCCAGATGATAATGGTGATAATAATAATTTACTAGATTCTTTATTATATTACATGAAACTTGTTTCAACAATTTATCTCTTTTACGATTTCGACGTCGACTAAATAACGATCTTTCATTTGAACCTTTTCTCCTGTTTATCTGACGGTTCAAACAATGGCAAGGTAAAGAGCAGAGAGAAACACTTTTATTGCAATAATTTAATGGGAAAATTTGATTAACCTGATGATAACGAGTTAACCAAGTTGCGATTAGTTTTGCTGATGAAAGTTTCTCATGGAAACGACTTTTCACAAGAAATTGCTGATTCTCCAGTTGATGATGTAAATTATTTTTCTGTTGATTAATTTGTTGAGCAAACCAATAAACACATTTGAGCAATAAGGATTGACAATGGATTGGTAAATTATTTAATGGAATCAATGGAAACCTCAATTTAACAGAGCTTATTGCCAATGTTGATATCATAATATTTTCATATTAAATTATCATCATTATTATTAACACTTTCATTGTTATCCTGCGATAATCAAATGGTCACTTGAGGATGTTATTATTCATGGAATGAAGAAAATTTATATCTTCTCTACTTTTCCATGTTGAACACTTTTCACTTAAGCACATTCAATGTCTTTTTACAAACTATTGAAACTACTGAAATTCACTGAAAAAAAGAATTTTCTTTTCGTTTAAAGAAAAAGATTTACAGATTTTCTCCTTTTTCTGGTCAAAAATTGATTAAAACGTTTGAAGCTTTAGTTAATGGTTGCCTTGATGGTGATGAAATTGTTGGATTGATCATCATTGTTCACCATTGATCATCCAACTCTTGATGATGGGGATGAGTTGGAATAGGAAAAGGTGATCAATACTGTTGGACGATTAAAGCACAAAAGAATGGTTTAAATATCATGGAATTTTAGTTCTCTCGAGTTCACTTTTCATTTCCAGTTGATAAAGATGAACAAATGATGAGCACAATTGGTAAATTTATTCATAAAATTGGTGAAAAAAGTAAATGTCCAGAAAGAAGGAAAAACTTGTCCAACATGAAGAAGAAGAAGAATATTTTCTGTTTTTTGTTTATACCAAATGGATTACTTAATTTTGTGTCTCATCTGTACTTATACACTTTTTGTACACTCTTTTACAGTCTTCTTTATCATCATCACCATCACCCTCAACCTCATCATCATCATGATTCTCTTCACTCTCTCTCTCTCTCTCTACTTGTTCCTCAATACTTTTGGGTTAATCTGAAGAGAAACGTAAGCTGAACACTGCAATGGCGGATGAATGGAAGGCAGAATTGATGAAGAGTAAAGCATGGAAAGAGAGGATGCAAAAGTGAGAAGGAAGATCAGTGATGAGGATATAGATCGATACAACATTTCAGAGTCATCTCATCCTCTTCAACTAAACTTGCTCTTGCTTTCAACCATTCCTTTAAACTGTCTTCATCCGCATCCAAATATTCACTTTTTTACCTTTTCCATCAACATTTCCTTCTCTTCATCTTTCCCTCATCTTTTCAGTCTACAAACAATTAAACGCAAAAAGCAACACTAAAGATGCCTTTTAGAGACGAAATATCGTCAGGTAAAAGGTAAAAAGAAAAAAAAGATTTTTCTCTTTTCCAAAATTATTGATGAATTACCACAATTTGATAAACTCTGCTCACAATTGACTCAATTAACTATCATCCGCTTTGATAATCAAATGAAATCGGATAATTTCTTTTTACCTTTTGTTTAATTCATTTGCTGAATCACTTCTTTCTCCTCATTATCATTCTTCTCCCTGTGATAATCATCATTTACCACACAAAAAGCCAAAAAGTTCTGGATCGAAGGGAAGAAAATTTTTCATTTTTCCAAATGAAATTAATATTAATATCAAATTGATTTTGTATAAACTTCTTTTTTTTACATTTTTATTGTTCACCGGTAAAACCAACAAGACAACTTTATTATGATTATTATTGGGTTCATCATAATGTATTATCAAGTAAATTGAGTTATAGATCTAACATGGTGAAAGATGTGGAAACAGATTCAGAATATGTGAGTAAATAAAATGAAATTTGATACAAAAAAAGAGGTTTTTTTCTTATCATCGCCTTGAGGTAGTTGAATTAAAAAAAGAAGTAGAAACATGTTATATGAATTTTTGTTCATGGTAAAACAAGGAGAGAACAAAAAGGGAAACCAGAATGGAAAATAATGCCAATTTGAATGAGTTTCTTGCAATTGTTGGAGTCATTTAAATGTTGGTAAATAAAGGGCTGCAAGTTGTACATTCAATGATTAAAAGTGTTGCAAGTTGGTTACATTAGCAAACAGACTGCACTTGGAATATCTTTAATTAGAGAATCATATTTATCGGAATCATCATCAACAGGTTTATCATCTGGTTCATCAACTGATTGTCGATAGTGTTCAACAATCGGATGCTCTGAACCTCGCTTCTTTAATCCTTCCAAGTAAATCTCTCTGTTGAATAAACCTGCATTCAATGGAGCATCATCTCGACCTGGTTTAACCTTAATCTCCATTAATGCATAGACAGGCCTGTGATCTGATGTTTTAATTGATGTAACACAATCATAGGTAAGACAATCAACTTGATCCTTTCTTTTCGACCGATACAAAATTCTGTCAGTGTAGGAAGGAACTCGCTCACTGAGCAGATCAAAGCCATCCGAGCCAATCCGATACTTGTAGGTTGGAGCAAAATCAATGGTTGAAGCTTCATTAAATCCATGGAAAATGTCACCTTTGTTCAGTGCTTTTCGAAGTTGATCCTCATTAAGAAGAAGTTCAAATGATGTTAAACTGGCTCTAGGAGAGGATAAAAGATGAATACTTGTAAGAAAGGAATAAAAACAGAGGAATAAAAATAAGATGATAAACAGAAAGAAAATGAAATAATAATAAAAACCTGAACACCAGGAAAATAACCTAAAAAGACAATCTTGTCAACAATTGGAATATTTTGCAATTCCAATTTTACACGATTAGATGGATTCTTGTACCATTACAATGCATTCAATTCTTACCAATCATTCATCAATTGGATGAAATGATTCAAAAGCAAGTAACGCAAAGAAGAATGTTAAAGAAGAAGAAGAAGAAGAAGAAAAAAACAAAATCTTTCTGAGTAACGAAGAGAAAAAAAAGAAAGAAGAAAAATGAAGAGAAACATTTTGTTGAGATGAAATTTGTTCTTGTTATTGATGGATTTGCAAGGGAAGAAGATTCAGAGTAAGAAGATGATGAAGATGAAGTATAATAAGGAAAAGACAAGAAAATGGTTAAAGGAATCAAGATTTTGATCCAAAATCACTGGAAGAGTAAAAAAAATCAATACTGATGTATAAAGTATAATATTGTTAACTTGGATGAACAACAACATTTCGTTGGCTTATAATTAAAGTTAAGCTAATTAACTGAAGAAATGAAAGTAAAATGTGATCATCAGATTTTATCGACTATCGTTTTCATATTAATGTCATTCTCAACTGATTAAATAATCGAGAGAAAAGTTGACCTCAAACTTGTTCGATCAACTTTTTTCATTTACTTTTTCCTTCTTCTTCTTCTTCTTTCAAACAAACGTTAAATTTTCAGCGATAAACTTGAAATGAACTCCAATGAATAATGGTAAAGTTTCATCATGATAACATTAAAACAGGTGAACATAAATATTAACGTTTCTTTACAACCAATAATGCAACATTTTATTGACTGTAAACTTAATAATTCAATGTTGTTAAAGTTGAGTATTCAAAGTAAATTAATTGTCAATTGCTTTTATGGAAGGAAACTGGTAAAATCAAAATCTTAATCTTTATTTTGTTACATTTTTGATCTTTTTCGTTGCTCTTTTTGGTTGTGTGTTTCAAAATGAAAGTGAAAAACAGATTCAAGGATAAAAAGTTCAACACAGGAACAAAAAAAAGTAAGTACATCATGAAGGGAAAAGGTATGAAACAGAACATAAAATAACATTTATATTAAAGATAAATAGGAAAAAGGATGAGATAAATAGCATGGAAAAAAAATTTCAAGAGAATTGAAGAGAAAAAAGAAAAGGTAAGTTATGAACAAAAGAAATGAGAGAAAAAATAATATTACTTATTAAAGGGGAAACAGGGAGTGAAGAAGGAAATTCAGTTGAAAAAAAAGAATAATCTTGAAGAGAAAAAAAAGGGAATGAAAAAGAGTGAAGGGAATAAGGTAAAGATGACATGGAATTGCCTCTGAATCGTTCAACATGAAATCTAACATGAAATTATTTCGCCTCCTTCAACTGTTGTTTTTACTTTTGGCAGAACTTTTTTTTCTTCTTCTACTTTCATCATTGGTACTTCTGATACATGTGTGTGTGTGCTCATTGCTCTACGCCTTAAAGTTAGTCAACAATTTGGAAGCTGAAATTTTGTTCACTGCAATGATTAGCTTTGATGATTCTTTTGACAGTTGATTTTCTCATTTGTTTTTCCTTCCATTTATTGTAATGACAAGTTTGCAGTTGACTGAATCTTGTTCAGTTCACCTTCAAACCATTCACTCGCAATCATTGAGTTAACCTAAAAGGGACTTGACTTGCAATCCTTATACTTATCCTTACACCATTTACAACAATCATTGTTTTTTCTGGTTTCAAGTATTTTACAATAAAAGATTAACTTTCAATTTTAGACTATTTTCAACTTCATTTAATCGCAATGCTAACAATACTTTAATCGCATGATAATCATTCAAGTTTCATCTTTTTTACATTAACTTTATTCACAATTTTTAAGAGATTTCGCTTTTATTTCCAGCATTTTAGGAGCCTTAATAGAAGAAGGCATTTAGTTGATAGCATTGATTTTATTTGTAACCTTTGAGCTTTTACAATCAGTATTCATAATAGTATTACAATTTTATGAGCCTTGGTGTGTTTGAGTTTATTTACTCAACATTTGGAATTTATCATAACTTTATCACTGATTTATTTCCAATTATGTGGTGTTTGTACACTTGTTCACTTCAAAGTCTGAAAATAAAACATTTTTTCATTGAAAAACTCCCAGCAACTGATCGAATTGGAAAATAAATCTTATTCATAAGGAATAAGATTTGAATGGATATTATTAAAGGTACTGAAGTTCATCAGAAAGATCAAGTTTAGATTGAAGAGAAAGGTCTGAGAAAACATTTCCCACTAATGACCACTATTTGGCATCAATATCTTGGTATAATTAGGAAAGTAGAAACTGATACAGACGCTTGGAATAAATTTTGGTGCAATTTTCAATTAACATCTCCAAATGATTATAATTTCATTACAGAGGTCTTGAACATCGATCAATCAATGTTGACAGATAACCTGGCACATCAGTATCAGTATTTTCAGTATTCAGCATCTTAACCTAGAAAAAATAATTATTAACATAATGCGAATCCAGTAACAAAACATTGACAAAAGATTATCGCACCATTTTACGATTTCTCATTGACAATTGATCTGTAATCAGATTAATTTTCATTTATAAACTTTCATTACATATATTATTGCTCATCAATACTTTTATTTTGAAATCTAACGAATCAAGCCAGTTCAAGATCGAAATGAAAGTGGAACATTATTCAAACACATTTTTTCCAGTGAAATGAAATCATTGCGTTATCATAGAACTCACAATAAATTCTTCCAGTGTTGATTGACGAACTCTGAAAAGCGTGTCATGAAAATCTGTGAATAAACTTTTCCACTGAAAAGAAACGAAATGTTACAAATCACAAGTCTAATCCAACATTAATATGAAAACTTTACTTTGCCTATTATTGCATTAAACGTAATTTGAGCCTGTAAATGTTTATTTGAAATAACACATTGTGACTATTAACTTAACAGATTAGAGTTGAAAGACAACAATGAAAGATGAAAATAACATTGAAATTCAAAAATCAATAAGATGAATAGAGTGTTCATGGA
Organism: Tetranychus urticae; assembly: GCF_039701765.1. NCBI lineage: Eukaryota > Metazoa > Arthropoda > Arachnida > Trombidiformes > Tetranychidae > Tetranychus > Tetranychus urticae. The sequence goes on along the minus strand of NC_142958.1, from coordinate 11,298,088 downwards.
AAAGAATTGAAATGATTTGGAAAGCAAAAAATTACTACTTTAGTATAATAATGTTCTGAAACTGAAAAGGCAAGAATAACAAATTTGTTTTCTTCCCAAAATATTGATTGAAAGAATCGCAAGAATTGGTAAAAGAAATAGATTTAAATGTCAATTTTGCAATTTTCACAAATTCAATTTCCATTGTAATTGATGAGGTAAAAATTTCTCGATATTTAGATTCTAGCAAATTATCGCAAAAAAAGGAAACAAACTGATTAAGTGGTGAAAAGAAGTGAACAATTAAAGGTGAACAATCTTTGTGACATTGATCACAAGTTGATTGAAGCACAAAATTATATATTGAATAGGAAATAATAACAACAGAATCAATATCTAGATAAATGTTTCAAGTTTCATTTTGAATGGAAAGTCTTGAAAGCGAAAAGTAAAAATGAGATTCATCATTATTGCTCTTTCTTGTTCATCTTTTTTTTACCAGATTTTTCATTTTATCCTGCAACAAGAAGAAGAAGAAAAAACTGTAATAAATGCTGAATGTTTTCAACTGCCACAGAATATAATGCATGATGGAAAAGGCTGAGAAGGGAAAGAAAAAGGTTGAAACAAAAATCGATAACAGGAAAAAGAAGGAAATGAAGAGCAAAAGAAGAAAACTTTGAATGATGAAAAGATCATGTTTACATTTGATATCATTTCATTTTTAATCATTACTCTTGTCTTGCAAACTCATTCTCACTGAATCTTCATCCTGCACACTTGATGCAATAATCACAACTTGAACTTTCAACTTTGCGTAAATGGCGAAGAAAATTTCTTTTCTCCTTTTTTCCTTCTTCTTCTTCTTCTTCTTCTTTCATATCAATAACATTTTAATGTCAACAATATCCAATGAAGATGAGCCAAAATATCCATTGTCAGGTGAAATCAATTTTTATCTTGAAAGGAAAAGGTATATTACTTTGAGCAACACTGAAACAGTGGACATCAATTGGACAAATGACAAAGAAACTTGTCTCGAGTTAATAATGTTAAATTGAAATAACTTGAATAATGTTTCATTTATTGTTTGATTGCCAGGTCAAGAGTCGATTCAGGTTTAATGAATCAACAAATGGTGAAACATTGTCAACATGAATTGCGAGTTTGCTTCTGTTGAAAATACAACATCCAAAAATCTTCTGTTTAAATAACATCAATGACAATTATTTATCAATTGAAATGAGATTAATGTCGATCATCGATTAAATCATTGATTTACAATGGAATCCATCAGTTTACTGTAAAAATGGCAATATTTAATAATAAGGCAACAACGAGAATGGAAAGGAAAAGAGGCCAAAAAATTGAATAACAAACGGAAAATGAATATTATTAATAGATGAGGAAGAGGAAGCAATATTTGCTTTACATTGACTGATCAACATTCACTTGGTCACAGTATTGATTTGATAATGAACGATGGATTAGACAAAAAAGGAGAAAAAATTGTCTTGTTTATTTTGCAATAAATTGGTCAACTTTTGATTCTCAGTTACAGTTTTGTGATTGACCATTTTGATGAAAATTTATTGCAAAATAAACATTTAACTTTTAAGCTGAGGTCAACTCGAGTTGGCAAATGTCTTTTTTTGTTCAATCAAAAAACTCTAACATTTACCTTGGTTTGAAATTGATTCTTGATTTTCTTTTCATTCATTTCCAAATTTGATTCAGTTTGTTTCGCAATTTTTATCGCAAATTTTCTTGACCAACTTCATGGGATACTTCATCATCTTTCATGTTGTACACCAATTGAAGTTTCTTTTCATCAGTTATTCAATTGAATTGGTCAAATCGAAAAGTTATCAAAGTCTGAAAGTTTCATTTAAATTTTACATTGCTTTCGATTTTAGAAGAATGAGTAAACTGGATTCAGGGAAAAACAGCATTCAAGTGCTTTGTTAGTTACATGATTACTTTGAAACAGTGAAAATCAGAATAGAAAAGGAATCGATTAGGATTTGCTTTTAGATCTAATTTTTTCTGTCGTTTTAGAGATCGTGAAAGATTTTGTAAAAAACCATCGACAACAAGAGAGATTAATGTTTGGACAAAAGGCGGAATCACATAAATTCTGTTTCTTCATTCTGAGTAAGATATCATCTGTTCTTTCAATTTTTTACTCAATAGAATAATAAGTCTTACTTGGTCAGCATTCTCAATGCATCTGTGTATTTCTGTTCGATGCGAAAGTTGAGGTCACCAAACCAAAAGACGACATCAAAGCGAGAGGTAACATCGGTTGATTGATAGGAAGGCTTAAGAGGCCGAAGATTACGAGGTAGATCAATGGATCGACAAATTTTAACATAATCATCGAGACGATCTTGATTGCGATTGGCGTGAGCAGGCAAGTGGCAGTTGAGAAACAACATGCTGGTTCCAAAAAGAGTAAAACTAATGGCCAGAGCACCTTTAGTCTTGACCATGTTGGTTGCTTTGGGTCGAGAGTTGAAGACACAATCTTCAGGAATTGAAACGTACCAAATGAGTTCTCGCCGGATGAATATAAAGAGAGACAAAACACCGAGAGAAACAGAGTGAAGCAGCACATGAGATGGACCCAGAGTTGACTGTAAATTAACAGTTAAATCACGATTTCCATTTGATCCATTGGAGCTAAAACTAGTAGAAGGTGTTTCCTGTGTTCCAATGGCGTATATTTCAGCCAAATAGTCATTCCCAGATGGCAATAGAATTTCATTCCAATTATCAGGTCCACTTCGATTTCCCATGTTCCATGTAACCAAATGTACCGAAACGATTCCTCGAGGTAAAACATTCTTCAATTCATCTTCTCCTAAAAGTGAACCCTAAAAAACGAAAAACAAACACGAAAAGAAATTAAAAAGCAAATCAAATCAGATTCAATATCAACACCAGACCATTGAAAGCAAATAACTTTGAGGTCGACAATAGTTATTATACTTTTGCGGCAATTTTGACCTAAACTTGGAAAGATCAAATCTCTATTGAGGTTGCTGAAGGAAAGCGGGACTTTGATGAACCAGTTTTGTCAATCCAAGTGAAAGTCATTTGTTGTTTAAAATTAGATTAAATGTAATTTTAAAAGAATCATCTTTTCATCAACTTTAGTTAATCACAATTTACGCCGAGTTTAGGCGAGAAACTTGAAACAAGCAAATTTCATTTATATTATAATTTCATTAATTTCAATGTTGTTACAATGAAATACAATACTTTGACAGTTTTACAGCAAAAAAGGCTAAGATTTTGCAAATAACTTATTTTAACATTATATAATGCAATTATCTTTCAGTTTGATTGGCACATTTGAGTCATTTAAATCAAGTTAATGTATTGTTGATCAGAATAAATTTTCAATGCAATGAGTTGAAATTTAGATGGAAACATTAGAAATGATGAATCAATGAAGCATCCAATGATAAATGAATAGTGAATGGAAATGAGAAAAAAATTAATATTAATTAGTCTTTAAGACTAGGTTTTTGTCAGTCAATCGTTAAATTGTTGAGGGAAACAAAAAAATGATTCATAAGAGTTTGGATGCAATTTGAAAATCATTAATAATCTAAAAATCTTTTAACAAAATCTTTTCAATCTTAATTTGGTAATAAAGATGAAAGTTTCAAGTTTAGTTTCCTTCAAACAATTTGAATGACACAATTGTCTTCAACAAATATTGCCATTTCAATGTAAATTATCTAAATTTTGCAATGAACAATATTCAATCTGTGATTCTTGGTTTTGTTGAAAACAAACATTTGGGAAAAAATTAATGGACAGATTAATATAACCTGGATTCCTCAGAAACATTGAATTCTGTGACTGAAAGAAATTGATTCTTTTCTCAGGAATTCACGTGAATTTGAAACGATTAAAAGACTGACAATGAAATTCAAGTTATCAATCGGTATGGATTGAGCTCAAATTGAATCTTTGTTAGTTGAGTGATCAATCAATGTTGATTAATATTGCTTGGACATTGATTATCAAATTAGCTTAACGCTTGGTCAGCTGAAATCCTCTTAATTCATTCACTTGTGATTAATGAAGAGAAGATGAAAGGCAAAAAATGATCAACTTTATAATCGCAATTGCCTTAATCTATTTTGTAAAAAGTGCCTAACATTGAAAAATACATTAATCTTGACCAGCTAAGCTTTTTTGCTTCATTGCTGTTGTTATCCTCATGACTTGCCTGTTATTGGTATTGAACAATTACTTTTAATGAAAAAATGAAGAAGTATTTAGACTTTAATTGTTTCAATGTTCAACTGGCAACATTGAAAGGTTTACTTACTTCATGTCCAATCGCTCCAAATATGAAGTTTCTTGATCTTGCTTTTGTAGCCTCAATCTTGTGAATTTTGTAAGATCCAGATGAAGAGGAGGAAGATGATGAAGATGCAGATTTTGCTCTTGATGAGGTAGAAGACGATGATTTAGAGGTTGTAGGTGTACCTGAGTAGGTTGGTGCTGTTGATGGTAAAGATGTAGATGAAGATTTTCTTGATTTTGCACTGCTTTCACTTGATTTGATAACATTTTGATTTTGAGTTTCGTCTACTTTTTGTTCACCAATCATCTAATATACCAGTTATGAGCACTTTAATGGTCTCATATTAAATCCATTTCAATGGTGAAACCATTTACATTTCAGGTTTCCAAAGCAAATTTTGTTTATCATGTCGAGACTTGTTTTATTTTTTGCTTGTTTTCAACTCTCTTAATCACCATGGATACCATGAATAAGTATCATGATAATGGGCCGTTTTGATTCCTAATTGATTGAGATTGGCTTATAATCGAAAGAATGGCATTCCGTTTAAAGTGTTCGCTCATCTGGTTGTTAGATGACCAACTGTTAAATGGTATCCTTTGTGATTTGTCTTGAGATGTAATTGAATTGAAGACGATTGAGTGACTATTCACTTGGTAATAATGAGATGAAATTCAATGAGAACCTGATAATGTGAAGTTCAAGACTTGAAGATTGATTGATGTGGAATCAAGTAACTAATCGTTGACCAATTAACTAATTAACCAAAAAAATCTCGGAATCTAGATAGATATTGTTGATTGAAGGTTATGGATGATTGAAAACCATTAAGCCCAGAGTGATCAATGAAAAGCAAACCTTTATTCAATCTAGTTACTTCAATAGCATTTCGTCTCGATAAATTGAGCAGGTTAATGAATTGTGATGTGAGGGAGAAAATGGAAAAAATATGATTTAGAAAATACAAAAGAAATGAAATCTGGAAAATGTGAAAATAATTACAGACCGAAAGATAAATTCTGGGCTTAAATCTAACAAATTTTAATATAAATCTGCGAATTAGACAAAATTGCACTACAGTAGTCGCTCGATTTTTTGGCAAAAAAGAGTTGGAATAGTTGGTGATTATTTTATCATAACCGATCAGAATTTGATAATCAAAATCAACAAAGTGGTCATTAAAGATCAAGTTAACAACAGAAAAAAACAAATGTGAATCTGAGTGGAAAAGGCACATTTTATGAGCCGATTTTTGCAAAAAAATCGAAGATCTTCTGTAATTTGAAACACTTTCGTAGGAATAGCCTTCACCGAAATTTGCTCTATCAATAACTTAACCAGTACCAGAATCCGTAAGGTAGTCTTTGATCCGATACTTTTCTCACATGTCTTACATGCGCAATTACTTTTTTTTGTTAGATGAAATTATTTATTAAACATTTAAATTTAAATTCTCAACCTTTTACTAATTGCTCCGGCTTTCATCAAGAACAGTAATATTGTTACTTTTTTTGTTTAAACCCATACAAATTTTTGTGTGTTTTATTATTTCTGACCTTTAAATACTTCGACACCTTTTGGTTTTTGTGAAAAAATGGCTGAACCAATCAAAATAAGTAAGCATGGTTAATTTTTTTACAAAAGTTCATTCCTCATTTCATCTATGTTCATCTTATTTCATCCATCTAACATTCTTTCTCTTTTTTATGATTATTAGCCGATGACGATGATGCTTGGGATGATGAATTATTGATCCAAGAATACAATAGGACGGTTCGTCTGGTCGACCAAAGAATTTCCGAGATAGAATCAGGGGATTTAGGAAAAACTAACGAAATTAGAAAAGAAAAGAGGAAAAGCAAGAACAAGGATGACTCAAAAGAGCTCTTGTGGAAACCTGGTGACAATTGTGTAGCTGTCTTCAAAGAAGATGGGCTTGAATATGAAGCTAAAATAGTTAGTATCGATCAAAAATATGGTTGCTGTGTTGTTAAATATTTAGGATATGATAACGAGGAATGCCAATATCTTCAAGATTTAAAACCATCACGCGGATTGCAGTCACAATTAGAACAGATGCAGCTAGGCTTTGTAAATTGTGAATTAGAGGATGAAGAGTTATCCAGAGGCATCCAAAATATGAACACTCGACCTGAATTTATTCCTGAGAGTCCTCTTCAAAGTCAAGGAACAACACCTGAGTTTATTTTACCTCCACCTCCAACATTCCTAACTAGCAACTTAACTGAACCACTTGCCAAAGAAAATGATGCACTCGCATCCATGCTGATGTCTTGGTACATGTGCGGCTTCCAAACGGGTTATTATACAGCTTTAAAGCAAATGAAGGTCAAAGAGTGACCATCACATCATTCCATGTGTGCACACCTTGCAATGTTTTCCAAAAGTCATCACATTTATTTGTTGACCTTCCTTTTTCTTGTCCTTTTCTTTATTTAAATTAATAAGCACTTTGACAACCTGAATCTAAGTCAACCATGTAAAGAGTGCCTAAAAAATCAATCTAAACGCCTTGCTGTCCAATCTGAATAGACTCAAAACCATGTAAATAAACTTTCAAAGAGCTTAAAGTTCTTCGTTTCAAATATTATGATTGCAAATTCATTGTGGATGCTTGTATTTCGCGTTAATTTTGTTAATTTTCATCAACTTTGTTGCGTTTTATTTCGCAAAATTTGCAAAGCTCGATAACAAACTTTGTTGTTGGAAGATTTGATCAGTCATAAATTTAATATTTGAACGTTTACTAATGAAAACGAGTCTAGCATTTAAAAGATAAATCTGCAAATCTACTTAAATTTCCACATCCATGTGATGCTGGAATGTAAACAAAACGATAAGCAGCTTTCATTTAAACCGCCTTTTCTCAAGGAACCGGAAAACTTCCTAGATTAAATCGAATGCGCCATCTTTGATTCCCGCTTCCTCCCTACAGAGTGACAATAAAGTTTCTGCAAGTGGCAACACCCACTTGATGTGCGTAGAAACAATTTCTATTTGTTTACAATTCTGCTATTTTGTATTAGCCGCTCTTTCTGTGCGCATATTATCCCTCCCCTCGAGCAAAAAACTTTCATGACACTCTGTATAAGGTTGTGAGCTTGCTCTCATCTTCATCCATACTTCAAAGGTTTCTTTCATCTCTCCTCATCTTTTTAATTATCAAATCAGTCAATTTTCTTTGTGTTTCACCCCTCAAATCAAATTAACGATGTCACACCGGAGTAATAATGAGTGCCGCATATATGTTGGAAACTTGCCACCTGACATTCGCACTAAAGACATCGAGGATCTATTTTACAAATACGGCAAAATTACCTTCATCGATTTGAAAAACCGTCGTGGGCCTCCATTTGCTTTTGTTGAATTTGAGGATTCCCGGTAAGTTTCACTTTCTTCGCAAATACTTTATTATTTGTTAACAACCTGTTTTTTTACTTTCAGGGATGCTGAAGATGCTGTCCACTCCAGGGATGGTTACGACTATGATGGATACCGACTCCGCGTTGAATTTCCTCGTGGCCGTGAACGAGGTCCTGGCGGTGCTTTCATTTCTGGTTCTCGCTCTGGGTCCAGTCGTGCTCGAGGCCCACCTGCCAGACGCTCACAATACCGAGTTGTTGTTTCAGGTAAGTTGTGCTTTCGGCTCACCTTAGAGTTTCTGATCAATCTTTCATTTTTTCAGGACTCCCCCCAACTGGTAGCTGGCAAGATCTCAAAGATCACATGAGAGAAGCCGGTGATGTTTGTTATGCCGACGTTTACAAAGATGGTACAGGTGTGGTGGAGTTTCTCCGATATGAGGACATGAAATATGCGGTAAAAAAACTGGACGACTCTCGCTTCCGCTCTCATGAAGTAAGTTATTCATCATTTTGCATTGAAAGATTTTGAAATCTTATTCATTTTTTACTATCATTTATCTTGTTTATTTATCAGGGTGAAGTAGCTTACATAAGGATTCGAGAGGATCACGGTGGCAGTGGTGGTCGGTCGAGATCAAGATCTCGTAGTTACACTCCAAGAAGGAGTCGTGGTTCACCTACTTATTCTCCTGCTCGTCGTTCGCGATCTAGATCTCCCTCGCGTTCAAGATCACGATCACGATCTCGATCAACTTCCAAATAATGGATGAGTTTGGATCGGATTTGCAAGGATCCATGCTCTGGCTGACGTTTCTCATCAATGTTTGAAGAATCCAACCTTCACGTTTCATACCTCTATGTATTTTTTCAATCCATCTTTCGGCCAATTAAAAAGGATTTCACAGTCGATTTCGGATATTCAAAATCTGTTTGAGGAGGATAGGAATACAAGTTTTCAGGATTGTATAAAGGATAAATAGTTGTGGTTGTTGAGTTTGATCTACTCAACTATGAAGCACCATCACTTGAAGATGTAGGGATATCTCGGCTCAGAGGAGTTTCTGGACTTTCTCAATCAGAAGACGAGGCCGAGGAATGTTTCAAGATGTGATCAAGATGTCAATATTAATAATTAACTAGGTTTTTTATTATATTACATAAATCTGAGTTTATTTTACCTCCACCTCCACTGATTACGAGGAATGCCAATATTTACAAGATTTAAAACCACTGCGGGATTGCAATCACAATTAGACCAAATGCAGCTAGGTTTTGTAAATGGTGAATAGGAGGATGAAGAGTTGCATCCATGAAGAATCCAAAATGTAGACATTCGATCTGAATTTGTTCCTGAGGCCCTCTGCAAATTCAAGGAACAACACCTGAGTTTATTTTACCTCCATCTCCACTGATAGCAAGGAATGCCAATATTTACAAGATTTGAAACCAACAAGAGGTTTGCAGTCACAATTAGAGCAAATGCAGCTAGGTTTTGTGAATGGCGAATTAGAGGAAGAAGAGTTGCACAGAGGAATCCAAAATTTAGACACTCGACCTGAATTTGATCATTAGAGCCCTCTTCCAAGTCAAGGAACAACACCTGAGTTTATTTTACCTCCACCACCCATTATCCAAAGAAAACAATGCACTCGCATCCATGCTGATGACTTGGTACATGTGTGGATTCGAAACGGGTTATTACGGGTTAAATCTAATTTATTTTTGTCTACTTGAATTTAAGATTAGTATGGATAAAATTTGTTGAGACAATTTTATAAGATTGAATGCGCAATGTTCGCTGTATACATTTTTATTTGAGTTTATGCATAGACATGTTTTGAATTGTTAATTTACAATATTAAAAAAGATCCTAATTAAGTTACAATGTTTTCATTTACAAATATTAAAAAAGATGAAGAGATGAAGAGATGAATGATGTGAGCTCGATAACATGTGTCAGTGAATGATGATAATGGTGAAGATTTAGATTTATTAGATTTAAATATTTAGCTTTAAAAAAATATTCAAACTAATGATTATCAAGAGCGATTTTGTCTACGATCTTTATTTTTATTGCGACTTGAACTGGAATCCCGATCTAGATAAGGAGCGTGAAGTTCAACTTTCAACTTGGCCGTCGTAGTTACTTTGGTAGTCACTGTTTGAGGTGGATATGAATACAAGTTTCCAGGATTGTATAAAGGATAAATAGTTGTGGTTGTTGAGCTTGATCTACTCAATGATGAAGCACCGCTATCACTTGAAGATGTAGGGCTATCTCGGCTCAGAGGAGTTTCTGGACTTTCACGATCAGAAGACGAGGCTGATGAATGCATACCAGATTTCTGTTGAAGAATTAAAAAAATAAATTTAGTATTAAATAATATTTGTCAAAATATTTTAAAAGTAAAATGCTTACATCATCAGGTAAATGTGAGGTAGTTTGAGTTGGAATTTGATGTGGCCCGGTATTGGTCACAGTTGTTGTTTCCACCACCAACTCAGGCTGAACAACAATTTCGTGAGATGATTTGTAAGAAGGTGGTTCTTCTGAAATAGTTGACAAGGATATCTCGGATTGCACACGAGGATAAATACGTCGTGAATATGAAACTAAATTATGATGGTGTCGCTTCTTTGCCGGAGGTGAACAAGGAGGCGAGGGAGTTGAGATTCGATTCTCATATTCAATTGGAATGAGTTCGCCGGGTGGACCAAAGTAAAATAAGAGTAAAGGATATAAGATAAGACCATTCCAACTGGAGATGGCAACCGCTCCAGAAAAAATGTAAAAAAAGTCTCTGTAAAAAGATTAAAATCAATTGATTAATATGTGATATTATTTCAAATGTAAATACAAATATAACTTACCTATTGACGAAGTCAAATTCAGAAAATGCTAACATGCCAATTGGTATGAAAGTTGATATCTCACTACGAACTAAAGATGGGAACATGTGATGAAGAGCGGCTGAGATCCGATAATCTCTTTTGCCCATACTGGTCAGGAAACTCTGAATTTTCAAAGAAACATAAGATCAGGTTAAATGAAACATTTTATAACAATGACGAATCTATCGAAAATTAGAAAAAAAGAAAAGTAAGCTTACCATGAGCATATGAATAAGTATATGAATGCTTTTGCCAACGGCAATAATAAGAATAACGGCTGGAATAGCACTCAGCCTGATTTTTAGTAAGCCCATAAATCCAAAAATTTGGACACTAGTCAGAGCTAGAACAAATATTAACAACGAGGAGGCCCAACAATTGACCAAGAGAGCACAAAAGGCAACAAAAATCGCTGCGAAAGCGACGATCAAAGATGCACCTAATGAAAGTCTTAAACGAATATACTGCTCCCAATATTTGAATGGAAGTCCTGTTGGGAAGTTCGGCAGGCCTTTTTCCTCATAAACTTTACAAATTGTCCTAATTTCTTGAATTGTTGAGGTAATTTCCTCGGTTGAGTTCATATCATGCAAGTAAAAAGGTATTTCAGCATAAGTCAAAGGCTGAGATTTTGGTATTTTTAAATCATAATCAGATGCTACATGAATCCATTGACGAGGTTCTGGATGAAAATTTGCTTGGGATGCTGAATAAGCAATCGCATCATTGGTGACCCAGGCAGTCAAATAATTATAAAATGCTTTAGGATTGATGATACCTCGACTATCAACGAGTTTCGTCTTCGTAACCTAAAGAATAAATTAAACAAAGACAGTTAATATTATGCAACTAAGAAATGTAAATAACTTCAAAGTATAAACAACATGTACTTACAAGACTTTTGTCGACAGGATTGTCCACCCTACCAGTTTGAACGAGCAACTTGTATCCTAAGATACCTTCTGCCGAAGCATTATCGTACCATCTTTCTTGACTGATCGCCCCGTTTTTCCAATCTTTATCAAAAGAATTCTGCAAACCAATCAGCCAGTCTCTGAACATGGTTAACCAGAACTCGGGTAATCCACCATCATCATTTTTAATGATTCTTGGAACTCGAGTGAATGCGTTGTGGTAATCAATAAGAAGAGCTTGGTGGGTGGGATACTCAAAATTACCTTGAGTTATAGCATGCATATTATATACACTAAAATATTGTTTTTGGTTATGGAGGAATCGATATTCACTTGTGTCACGAGGAACAATATCGGTAAGATCAAGTCCGTCTTTCACTTGAGGCACACCTGACAGGCAAATCAGATAAATTACACAGCTAACAATCATCACCAAAAATTTAAAAAATCTTCCATGGAATAAAGGTAAATAAATATTTTCTACGAAGTAGTCCAATGTTAATTTGTAGTACAAAGGAGTTTCAGTTGAAATATTCCGACTAAAATCATTCTTGCTTTTTGATGATATCGAAAAATTTCTCCTCAGTAAATCCAAGCTCATAATGGCGGGAAAAATTGTCAACAGAGAAATGGTGATGAATGTGAGTAAAATGGCATTTTGAGCAGCAAAATATCTTAATGCAGGAATAGGAATTATGGTAGCAGCGCCAAGTGCACATAAAAGGGAAAATGAATTGAGTAAAATGCTAAATCCAGCTTGCTGAAGTGTATCCGCAATTGGATTCTAGAATAAAAAAATACAGAAATCATTAATTAATCTAACAAGTTTATCTTATTTCAACTAATTCTTAAAATTTAACTTACCTTTGAATGAGTATCTTTACAAATATTTTCTTCGTAGGCGTCCATCAAAAAAAATAATGGCGCTGACCCCAATGCTAGGGCTAAAAATGGAATAATCTAAAAAGGACAAAATAAATAGAGACATTGTAATTAGTACATTTGATGGATCAAGTTAATGTTAGAGTAGAAAATTTTACCTGAGTTGTTGATGCATTAAATGTAAAGCCAAGGAGACAGCAAAATCCTAAGCCAGAAGCAATGGAGAGCACAATAAGAAGAACACCACAAATGCCAAGAGCACTTAATGAGTAACTTGGATTACCGATATTAATACGAGATATAGCGGTAAATATCAAAAATAAAAAGTATCCAATAAGTAAATGGGTTGCGTTAGGAATAGAAAAATTTTTCATAATATCCAGCAAGGCCACATTGGTAAATTTTTCAATCTTGTAATCAACAATTGAGTTTTCTTTGATGAAGCGATCAACTTCAGACACAAATTTACGTTGCCATGCTTCCAACACTTGACGAGCTTTCTCGATAGTCCAATCAATATGAAGAACACGAGCATTATCCTGCCAGTAAGCAAACATATCTTGTTCCGCCATTAATTGGATGATAGATTGAAGAGCATGGGCTTTCACAATACGACCATTCTTGTTTTTCTTAATTCCTCCAATAATAAGTTGTTCCGGCCAGTGCATCCATTTGGTGGCGAAACCATAACATCCTCCGGACAGTTCATAACTAACATCCGGCTCACGGTTTGTATGTTTATTTGGAGCACTTTCCGGACATTCTTCGTCTGCTGGATTCAAACAAGGACGTCCTTGGTAAGCTGTTGATATACCAGCCTAAAAGATGTTTCAAAGTGTAAAAAAATTGAATTATAGTTACAGTAATTCAAGTTCAAAAAGCATAAAACCAATGAAGTAATCATACCCTGCTCATAAGATTTTCAAATGTTTCAAATGGATAGCGATTATGTGATCCATGACCTGAGTGGGTACGATTTTTGGCCAACTCTATCAAAGATTGAGGATTAAAAGTAGTCCACGCAAAATTCAAATTGATGACACTGGGAAAGGAAGAACAATCAACATTAGATTAGCCGTAATTATGAGTTTGTCTTGATAAGTTTGAAAGAAGTAGATTGCGTTGATGAAGCTGAGATGTTATGATAAAACTCACGGTATAGTAATCTCGGGTCCTAATAATTTAGAACCTTCCCAGAAACAATCCAAGGGTGTTATTATTGCGCAAGGTATTAATTTATCCAAAGCGGCATCTATAAGTTGCTCTTCAAAGGCTGGAATACTCAAAGTGTAGCATATATCTTTTAAACGCCATGTCGTTGAAAACATATCCACACTGACTTGAGTACCAACTTTCAAAACTTCTAAATGTGAAAGTAAGGCACTTGGATGGAGAATGTTTTGATTGTCATTGTTTGGTGTTTGAATTAACATTTGGTTCGTGTTTTCAAAACCATCTCCCAATGTTTCTTTGACATAATCAATTTCTTTTTCTAGTCTACCGCCAGCTAAAAACATGTATAAAAAATAAATCCAATGATTGAAAGAAAGGAAAAAAAAGATGAACACAAAAAAGGTGTAAATAAATAATATCATGGTTAGCTGAATAAAACTAGCTAAAAACTAATAGATGATAAAGTTGTAACAACTTTAACTTACCTTCAACCAATAACTCATCAATGTTGGTTTCAATTTTAGCAGATTTTAATCCAACTAGTGCACTTAAAAGGGCTAAAAGCCCAATAAATAAAACAGTTCCTGGATTTCGTTGAGTTACACATCCAATATCATAAAGATGTTTCTGAAATTTACTTCTTATTACCAAGGCAGCTTTGTTTCCCGAAGCTCTACCCTAAAAGAAGAAGAGAGTAGAGAAAGAAGGGAGAAAACAAAATTATGAAAAAACAAAGTAAAACAAAAATGAAAAAACTATAACATTATCAAAGATTGACAATCAACTCTTACCTTTTTAATTTGGCGTAATGCAATTGATGCATTAACCAAAGAAGTCCTAAAAAGTAAAATATTCATTTACACAAAACATTACAGAAAAAATTAAACAAAAAGTAAATATAAACTGAATAAAAGAACATGTTGGCTGGCTATTGTAACTAACCAAGCTGCTGTAACTTGCATTTGGGTAAAAGTGCTATGAGTGGCGCCACCGTTAATCTCTCTCTCTCTCTCTTTCTCTCTCTTTCTTTGCTAACAATTCGGTAAAAATAAGCAAGAAAGAGATAAAGAGAGGGAAGAGCGAAAGAGGAAAGGCAAGAAGAAGAGAGAAAAAGAAGAGCAAAGAAAGAAGAGCGAGAGAAAAGAAAGAAAGTTGCAGAGCAAGTTAATTAAGTTGTTTTGGGTTATGTCTTGATTAGGACCAAATGATGATGTCTTCATCATCTTCATTCCTATCCTCTTTCTTTCTCTCTTTCTTCTCTTTCTTTCCTCTTTCTCCTTCACTTCCTCAGTTATTTCTTTATTTCAACATCTTGTGTGGCCCAAGAAGTTTGACATGTTTTATTTACAAAAGAAGAGAAAATTTCTCCGTAGATTTTATTCCTTTACCGGTCGCTCCTTTCTTCTTCATCTTCATCTTTACTCTTCAATGAAATTTTCAGTTCAGATTGTTTCCTTTCTCATTTCTCAACATTTAGCTGTGAAATCAATTTCAATCATTTAATCATTTCAAGACTTTTGTTTTATCCAAAATGAACAACACTTGAACCAGATAAAGCGACATCAACCCAAAATATTGCTATTTTACCAGAAATTCAATTTTCGTCTTTAGCTTAACCCAAACTGTGATTAAACCAGATCAAGTCATAAAGATATCGCTCCAATTAGGTTGTCGTATGTTGGCCAACACAATAATGGTAAATAACTGATGTCAACTGAATAGATTGAAGATTATTTCAATCATTACCAGGAAAATAATGTTGATCAAATGTTTCTGTTCAAACAAATGGACATTGAAACGTGAAAATTTTTTCACAAATGAAATATTTTAAAAATTTTAGGCTCAATTTAACCCGAAAAAGATTTAATCTTTTAACTTATGTCAATTTTGGCTTACCATTTTAATGGTATTATATTGTCAATATCAATGTAATCTTTAAAAGCTTTTGCCATGAATCAAATTAACTTTAAATATACAATTTTGGCAGAGTAAAGATGATAAAGATGATAATCGTCGAGGTGGTCTTGATGGACATCTCATCATTTTACTCCTTAAAATGTCGTCCTTTTTTTAATGTAAAAGATGAAAGATGGGAGAAGCACAATGGACTTGGAGCAACACAAGAAACAACAATTTAGTTTCTCACACACACAGAATGTGCGTTTCAATGTACCAAGGCTCAACCGATGTTTATTCAGTCTTAGATTTGACCTCAAGATTATTGGTCTCAACAATTTTTCTCATCTCTTTGACCCTCATATGCATACAAGTAGCTGAAAGTTGTTTTTATATAAAAAAAATGTCATTCTCAACAAGAGCACACCAACAATAGACTGAACCCAAAAACCTCGACTAACCTAGAAAAGTGAGAAAAAATGAAAAATTTGGAGAAGAAAAATGTTGATCTTACATGATGGTTTACATGGATATTAACAGTTGAACCTTTTGTACTCTACTTAACCTTAATGCGATATTATAATAATAGCATTAGGATCAATAAATTTTCATTATTTGCTAATCCAAAGAAAAGGTAAAAATGGAGTTTAAATTTTGAGCAAAAACTTTGACCTTTTTTCTTGGTCCTTTTTTTCATTGATTGATAGATGGATCATGAATAGTATCAATAGAGTTGATTGGTCAAAATCGGCCAATAATCTGTTTACATCACAAACACGCACATCAATTTATCATTTAGTGATCTTTCCTTTTCTCTGTACCAAACGATTGCGCTCATTGGCTTCTCTCTGTGAGATCTTTTACTTTGTCCAAGTTACGTTAAAAGATGATCAACAAGATTGGTTTGTGTAAAGATATTTTGAAAGATTGCAAACGCCTCAGTTTATAAGGCCACACGGGAATAGATGAAGATGATGAAGATGAAGACCGCACTGGTGAAGATGGTGAGTCTTTTGAGAAGAGAGAGAGGGAAAGAAAGAGAAGAGAAGAAGAAGAAAAAAACGAAAAGAAATGATTCGCCCTTGGGCAAGTGGATATTCAGTTGTTTCCATCTTCATCCCTTTTCCTTGGCTATTAACCTTCTTCTCATGCTCATCATCATCTTTCACGATTATTTATTTTTATCATTATGTATTATTGGAAAACAATGAACAAAAATTAAAAGTATAACAAACCCATAAATCGATTGAAAATATTTCAAGTTCAAGACTTGAACAGCCCTTCAACTTGACCAGTAACATTTCACCATTTTTACGGTAAAAAGATTTTCTCTTTTCAGAACTTTGGCCTTAGAAGAGATTGAAAGGGTTAACCTGTCACTTTATCGCACCGAAAAGGCATCATTTATCATCTTTACTTGGCACCAATCTTTACCTGTCTAGAGATGAAAATGTTTGGTTCCTTTTGCATGGACAAGATGTAAAGCCAAGAAGCTCAATTTAAAGCAATCAATGTTATTGATTCATCTTGTGTGGTCTTTAACTTTATTGCAACAAACACACAAACGGGAGAGAAGAAGAGAGAAGAAGAGAGAGAGAGTGAGCCAATAACATCTTCATCATCAACAACTGCAACTACAAAACGAGGGTGGTAAAGCGGTGAGGGAATGAGGCAAGGAAAAGGGTGGAAGAAAAGTAAATGAAGAGAAAAGTGAAAAGTTGAAATTGATTTGAATCTCTGGTCAAATGAAGTCAACAAGATGGACAAGTAAATAAATGTAAATTATTCTGACAGACAAAGGGAGAAGCCAAAAGGTAGTCATCCTTTGACCTCCCACACAGTTAATTAGGATGAAGAGAGAGAGAGAGAGAGAGAGAGAGAGATGATAAGCAAACAATGAGCAACAAGTGCCTTGAAAATGAAACGCAAGACACGCTTATACACTAACGATAATGATAATCCTAATAAAATGATCACGATTTTGTTTCCATTTAATGATAATCAAGGCAACAATAGAAGAGACATTTGCCAATTGTTCAATCGCAAGTTACTGTTGATAATTTTAATGCTTTCAAGATATTCCAAGATTCCCAAGTTATCGTCTTTGGACGAGGAAAAAGGTTCAGTGTAAAAGGTTAGAGAAAAAGTTGGTTTAACTTTTCACTGAACAATAAAAGAACTACTTTTTCACTTTTTACCTTCTCTTCTTGCGAAAAGGTAAAGTAACGATTTCCCTCTGTGTGTTTATCTATGTGATCATGGTGAGACTCTTATTTGAACGGCTACTGGTTTGACAGGCTTTACTCTCTTCTTATCTTAAATGCAAGTAAAAATGGTTTTTACTTTTGTTGAGGCCAAAAATAACACTTTCCTGTTGAAACCGCTTTTGACTCGATACCTTATTACTCTTGCTACCTGTATTATTTTACTCTACTTACGAAGGAGAAGATAAAGGTAAGGGAAGAAGAAGAAGAGAAGAAGAAGAGAAAAGGTAGAAAAGTAAATGTACAGTAATGATGCTTGTTACAATAATACTTGACCCGAATCTGTACTGGTTAAGATGAAAACAAACAAACAAACATGTACATTGCCCATGTATGTTTGTCCGTCAATATGATTAAAGCCATTTTTATGTTCACTTATTATCTTGTTTCAAACACTTTAACTTTAACTTGTAATTTTAATTATATTTTTTCCCGCTAATCTCAACATTGTGCTAACCAAAAGGAAAGGTAAACTTGCAAGTCTTAAGCTTTTGGACACTTTTGTTTGAACAAAAGTGTTGAAACTGACACTTTCAGATTGTTTGTGTTTTACTAAGAATTTGTTCTGGTTTGGAGAAGGTCAAGTCAAGAAACAAGGCTAGATCAATGGGAATGATTCATCTCTTTAAATATCGCAAAATTATGAATATTCTCATCAACAATTGGTGTTACTTTTCTGTTTTGAGTCCAACCCAGAATTCAGGCAACTTCAAAGCTAATATGGGATAAATAAACGAATCAAGCTTCTTTTATCGGACTGTCATTAGCTCATCTAATGAAAATGACTTGAATTTTATCAAACTTTAATTTACAAGATAGACTTTTTGTGCAAAACTTTCTGATCAACGCGATACATCAAGTTGATTGAACAAAAATAGTAAATGCAAAACTTTGACTTTCGAGTTAAGAGTTGAGTTTGCAGTGGCAGAAGTTCATTTGTGTAGCTGGAAAAATTATAAGTCAACAGTTTTTGGTAAAATCATGACCAAGGTTCAAACTTGGTTTGCTTTGCACAGTTATGTCATCTGCAACAGTTAACCAGAAAATGCACTCCATTTTTACACCGTTTTCTTAAATCATGTTCTCGTGAAAATACTGGTTATGATTAATTTATGATTATTTCTTACAATAAAATCAGATGCATTTTTTGTCAACATTTCTTTGCATTTCCTCAAGATAATGTGTATCTTTCATTCGATTGTGATTCGACACTTTCCGTTCATGTAAATCGTTCGCATATATGTACATGTTGACTGGAGTCGAAGTGCTTTGGAATAGTTTATCTACTCAATAAAAAGAATCAGAAAAATTAGATTTCAATTTTTCTCTTCCATTCAGTGAGATTTTAATTTACAAAAATACAGATGTAAAAATAGTTGCAATTGTTTGAATATTATTTTTTCATTTACAGTCGATACAAAAGATAAGATATGATTTTAAGTCACTTGCAACTCGATCAATATTGCAAATTGGTTTTAATTTAATTTCCATATTTAAATGATTCGACGATAGAAACGTTTTCCGTTGTCGATAGCTTTCAAGTTTTGTTGATTAACCTGGAAAATTGGGAAATGAGAAAGTAAATAATATTATAATTTGGAATCGAAATGGAATGAATATGAAATGTAAAATTACCTCAAAGAATCTCGTCCGTTTCTTCCTCTGGAACTGTGGTCAGTGAATATTCTCCGTCAATAATATTAACTCGAGGTATTCGTCGTAAAGTGGCCAATGTATGAATATCATTACAGTCGTCAGTCAATTTACAGTCACCATCACAACAGATTGCATGATCAACGAACTGATCCTGAAAATGAAATTAAAACATTTATCACAATTTTTCTCAAAGAAACTTCAATCCCAGATGAATCGCCATCATTTTCATATCAATCAATTTATCCATTAAATGTTGTATTAAGGTGCAAAAAAGGCTCAAAAGCTCAACTAAACTCAATGGAATCACGTAAATATATAATCACATGACTGCGATAATTTTCTCTCTATCAATGTCTTAATGTTTTACTTGACCCTCGAGCTATTCAAATTGAATTTAATGATAACTATCATTATGACTGAAAGTCAATCTTGTCTCGATTATCAATCACACAATTTAATTGATTAGTTTAATGAAGTTTTTCTCAGTTTTACCTTTATTTGATTCATCAATATATCAGGTTGTTGTCCTCCTTCAACAATGGAAGCCATCAATTTAGATTCATAATCTTTGTTGTCTAAATCAATTTGAGTAAAGAACAAGAAAAAATGTTGAAATTTTCAATTAGAATCGACAATTAAAATTAAAATTTTCCCTCGAAATAAAAAAAGTTTAGTTTTTGGGAAACATTCAAATGAAAAGAAATCTAAAGAAAATCTTAGCTGCATCAAAACACTAACCAAATAAGCTCTGAATAAATGTTGAGATTTCATTTTCTCATGACTTTTGGTACAACGAGTAAAGAATTTAAAATTTTTTTTCAAATTGTATTTGAATTGATCTAATCAAAGTTCTCATGAACACATAAAATAATCTAAAAGCACAGATTTAATCTAGATAATTGTTGATTAAACTCAATGAAACTTACAAAGTGGACAAAAAGCTTGTTTGATTCCGGAATGTTTTCAATCAGAAGCAACTTGAACAACTATTTTACAACGAAATCAACTAATTTGGAAGCTTCTGAAAGTCTTATAAATCTTAATGATCAATTTATTTCGTTTAGACAAATAACGAAAAGTCGAATTAAATATTCTAATGAATTAACCCGGTGAAAGAATGAAAGAAAACTTACTTGTAAATGAATAACATTTATCTTGATTATCGGTTAAATCTGAAAGTTGAAGTTTCTCTTCAATGACCATCAAAGGTATTGTCGTATCACATTTACAGAGCCCAACTGTGTTTGACGAAATGACGAATGGAATTTCAGTGGAACAATTGGAGACGAAATCAACATTCATATTTCCATTGCCATTGCCACCATTGCATCCTCCACCTGAACTGATTGTACTGATTATGAGACCATTGGTCAGTTCGGAAGGATATTTCATTCCTTGAAGTGTCGAATCATTTGGATTGCTATTGTTGTGATGATGATAAGCATTTGAATGTTGCTGCTGTGACTGTACTTGATGAGCACATTTCTTATTGCTTGTAACCATTTGATCGGGAGGCGATGATTGACTTGAATTGTTGACACAATACACTACATGATTCGAGGCCGAAACGGACCTTTGAATGAAAGGCGAGTTTCTCTTGTAATAGACTAGAAGTGCCCATGAAAAGGTTAAGCATCCAATTGAACCAGCAACCAGTATAATGATTACTACCAAAGTCGTTCCCATTCCAGCGATCAGTTTAATGTCTGACTTTCTTTCACCGACAGTGGCCATTCCACCGACACTGTTGTCCAAGTTGTCACGATCAATCACAATTGGAACTGACAATGTTCGAGTTCGAATGAATTCACGGGAAATTAAACTTTCACCCAACTTGTTGCGACTAGAAATTGTAATGATGTATTCACTCGCTGGTTCAAGTGCCGTTAAAGTAAACACTGTTGACCCATTTGTCGGATAACCATAGAAATACTCGGAATTTGATTTGACTTCATTCGAACGAATTGAGTTTGTTGATGAACTTGAACCAGTCGACGGTAATAACGAGGAAAAATAATCGCTTTTAATAATTTTATATCGAATTCGAAATGACTGCTCATGACCGCCATCGAAACTCGGAATCCAAGATAAAGTAATGCTATTGTCAGTTACATTGACTAAAGTCAAATTGGTTGGCGCTTCAGGAATACCTGGGAATGGCAAAAACAGAATAAGAAAAAGAACAATTAAAAAGAAGAAATCGAGAAAAGTCCAAATTCATTTACGATTAAGACAAACACAAACGCGAATTTGTTGTTCAATTTACAAATCTGAGTTCGATTCGAAACAATAATTCGATTAAATAGCCAAAGTTGACAAAAGTTTAAAGTTGACTTTCAAGAGCTAAACAAGTTTCAGTGATTTATCGTGATTTAATTATCTAATCAACTTGATTTATGTCAACAAAAGTTGTTTATTTGTGTAACAACGAATGATGAACGGCAAGACTTTGGCTTATTGTTAACAAATGATTGAACAAATGAGATAAATGAAAGCTTCAGTCCAAATCATGACTAAACTGACTTGATACTTCAGGTAAAAGTAAAAAAATGTTCCCTTGATTGGCCAACGAAACTACGAAGATTGAGATTTTTCGCCCTTTTGTTGTTCATTTTGAGATTGAAATGTTAAGATGAAGTCACGATATGTTGAAAGGTTCATGTTTCATCCTTTTAATTTGTACAATTGAATCTAAATTAAATGATATTGATAATAAAAGCGATTCAACAATTTAATATCAAATTACTATATTTACAATTTTAATCATTTCCAACTGTCATTTCATTGATATTCATTTGCCTTTTCATGCTTTAATAATTGCAAGTTTACAGAAAATGAAAAAAAATGTATCAATAAAAACATGAAATCGTATTGATTAGCAAAGGAAAAGCAGACAAAAATGAAGCAAAATTTCAATCAACTTTACCAATGATACTTTGAGCAGTAAACATGATAATATAATATTTACTTGTTTCTGATTATCATGCAATCACGAAGTTGGTCAGATTTAATAGCAAATAAGAGTATCATTATTACAAATTGTGCACAGTGAAAGCAATCCAACAATTTAAGCAACATATAATTTACCATTCAATATTTTGCTTCATTTTCACCAACAATTTTCATTTGCTTTTTGCTGACAAAGAACGAAACGAAAATGTGAAAAAAATCCTTTGACATGTAACGGTGTTTCACGATGGAAATGATTAAAACTGATTGATCCATGTAAATGTTGAAAAAGGTTGAACCCAAAGAGCCACCTTAAGAAGGGTTGAAGAAGAAGAGGAAAAGAGGTTTGGTTGGCGTTAAGTGACCAATGTCCTGCTTAACTCAATGTAAAAATGTCTCAATTGAATGAGAAAAGCAAGAAAACCGTTTATACTACAAACATAGCTGCAGGCCGTAGAGACAGGGTGGTCTACGCTGTGCCCAATCTTAATCCATATAAAGACATTATCTATTTTGCGCAGAGAAAATCTTCTCTTCTTCTTCTTCTGCTTAAAGTTGAAGCTAAAAAAGTTGAGTATTGCTTTAAATAATGATATGTAGTTAATTTATTACCTTAAGATTGTTAAGAAGCGAAAAAAAGGAGAACAAAAAAGGAAAAGGTTTATGCGTTGTTTACCATGGTTGGTCATAAAAAAGCATCAATTGAAATTGAGAAGAGAGAAGAAGAAGAAGAAGAAGGAGAAGATGAAGGAGAGCGGAACCCACCAACTGTTTGACAAAACTCTGTTGGAACGAAAGAAAAGCTCTATCCAAGCCTCAAACCTTCCAAGTTGTGCCCTGTAACTGAACACCCTTGAAGCGAACAGAGAAACTTTGACATCTTCATCTTCTCATTTTTGACGTTTTGGCAAGTTAAAACAAACTGACCACAGTTTAATTTAACATGCGAACCTTTTCCTCTCAGTGACCATTACACTGACTCTTTCTCCTTTTCTTTGCCTTCTTTTCATAATCATTGCATTCTATTTTTTTACAGTCACACCAGACAAAATAATATACACTATTGAACCATTTAAAGCGTCTATTTAGCTTGCACTTTCTGTTTGTTTATTTCAATCAAACACCAACTTTAAGGGTAACTTTTATTTGCTTAACTTTCCCTAACATATCATTCAACTTGTTATCACATTATACTCATTAAAATAAATTAACCAAAACTTATCGCTATCAGTTACAATCGACTGTTGGTCTGTTTTGCAAACACTGAATTTCAATAAAAAAATGTTCATTTTTTGTTGCTGTTTAAGAATCTCAATTAGAATCGACTTTTCATTCTCAGCCTCGTAAATCATTTTCAACTCAGCTCTTGCTGTAAATCAAATTGACTCAAATGTTAATCAAAACTAATCAACTTTGGTTATTGGCTATAAATCATAATAATGATGAATGAAGGAAAAGAAATGATTTTTTTCCATAAAATTTAAATTGACTCGAGATTAAAGTTGCATTAATTGGTCAAAGTATGAACTTGAAAAGAAGAAAAGAAACAATTTTTCATTTGAAAACTCTGGCTTTCAATTTTATCGCACCAATTACCTAAAGCATTTTGACTTGAGGCGGTCAATGAAGCCTTTTGCGCAGTCAAAGCGGCAACAACATGAATAATGTGAAAAGAAAAGGTTCAATTGTCAATTCTCTTTACTCGAAACTCTCTTTGCCGTTAACCGTAAAGTTTATTCAAATTGCAAGTTAATTGGCAACTTTTCACTGTTAATTTTGTAATTTGGTACGCTTTGCTTTTCGTTGGTTCATTGTTAATATTTGCGTTTCAACCATTGTAACTCTAATGTGTTTAATGTCGCGAAACTGTTTCGCATCAAACACAAAACTCAACCTTAATTGAACTTGACGAGTTTCAAAAGGTTAAACATTTGTTCAACTTTTTATTGAAAAGCCTTTCTGACCAAAGGTTTGACACTTACTTTTACGAACAAGTTGAATATCCAAAATATCTTGACCTAAATAGTTGAAGGCAGTGCATCGATAAGAACCAAAATCAGTCGCAACTACATTGTTAATGATAAGGTTACTTTGAAACAAGATTGTGTTTGAAGTTGAATTAAAGTGTTGACTGGCATTGACAGGGGTCAACCTGGTCTCAACAGTTTCATTGGTTATCTTGTACTTTAATGAATTTTCCCCTCCAATGGACCAGTTAAAGTTTACCATTGGATAACCTTCGGCCTGACAGGTTAACCTTACAGAGTCACTGTTTAAATCGGCAGCCACTTTACGATGTGCTCGTCTTATGCTTGGAGCATATTCAACCAAGACAACAATTGATTGGACGGAGGCAATGTTGTTCAATGAATTGTGTGCTGAGCAAGTGTACAACCCGGCATCACTTCGAGTCACATTATATACAGTGAGTATGGACACATGATGGTTTGGCCTTGAATCCAAGTTATACTTTACTCGAAACCAGTCCATGGGTGGTCCAATATCCTCTCTAAACCATTTTACTCGAGGCTCAGGATTGGAGCTAATTAGACAGAGAAGTTGAAAATTGTCATCGCCTTCGGCCGGCCATCGGTCAGTCTTGCCAAATGCTCGTCTCACCTTGATAGGTTCACTTATATTGGCGGCATCTGACAAGCAAACAAATTGTGGAAACCAAAAATTAGTAAAATGCCCATTAACGTCAATAAAAAACAATAAATCAATAAACACACAGAAACCATTTCGAACCAGAAAACATTTACTTCTCAATTTTCAATCACATTACAAAGGCAAAGACTTGAGACGTCTTAAAACAGTGTGATCAAGTCATTAAATTGTCGATTAAAATTATCATAAATTGCTTGAAAATCGTCTTTTGATAAATGATTAAAACGATTAAAATTTTGAGATTTTGTCTGAAAAAATCTGCATGTGACGCCATCTAGTGCCTCTCATTGCAACTACTCCAAGACTTGAATATCAGTAATTATAAGATTGTAATGTAAAGATGAACTTTTCGTGTTTAGAAGAGAAATAATGAGTTTGTTCATGGCGAACCTTGGGAATTGAGTTTCTGTCCATAATTGACGTTGATCAGGTTAAGATGAATTAGTTTTCTGTTCAATTTGTTTGAGTGCCAATGATTGTTATAAGATGAGGCTGATAATGAAGAGACTTTTGGTTAGACTGAGTAAAAGTTTTCGAGTCAAGAGTCTCAGGTAAGAAGGTAAAGACAATGAGAGGGAAAAGACAAAAGGATTGCTTGTTGTACAGTTTTCCCTTTAATTGAAAATAAGAAGATGAAGAAGAAGAAGAGGAAAAGAGGAAAGATTTTCATGATATCATCACCAACATGATCATGTTCAATTCTGGGTAAATATTGATATAATAGCAATGATCATGGTCAATATAAGCGAATCAAATAAATTCAGAAAACTATTCAGGTAAATGAAAGTGAAAGAGTGAAAACATAGTAACCTTTGGTCAAGAATTTTCTGCCTTATTTTCTCTCATCATGTATTCGATAAATAAAAGTAATGTTTGTTCATTTGTCGATAAAAGCAAAAACCAAAGTCGAATGTGGAAAAAGAAGAGTCTCATGAAAATGGAAAAGAATATTTTGGCAAAACATTTTTTTCTTCTTCTCTTTACTTTGTCTACGATTCATCAGCAGATATTTTCTTGCCGATAAATGATTTGTTTTTGGAACAACAAACAATTTAAATTTCGAGGTTTGATCAGCTTTATTCTCATTAAATGAAACTCTTTTTTTTCAAAGCAAAGGAATGAAAATTTTCTTGCCTTTATCATCATGAATATTGCATTACATTCATGATAATTCAGAATGAAAAAGTTAATAAAGTTTGGAATAAAAAAATAACAATAAACTAAATTGGAATAAATTTGACTTTTATTGTCAATTACAATAAAACATCGCAATTTATAACTCGCAATTATATTTCAATCAATTGTATTTTTATTATTCACCAAGGAATTGAGAAACTCATCAAAAAATGTAAATTCATATTCTCTTGAAACACTTTCAATAAACAATGAAAATTTCGTAATAGTTTTCAAATGAATATCTCGATTCAGGTAATTCAGGGAAAGAAGCAAAAGAAGGCGATCAATCATTGCAGAGTCCAAAAAGTTACTTGGATTTCAAGTTGCAATACTTTTGCAGATAAGTGAGAAAATTGTATTTAAAGTGAAATAAGTAATCGAAATGTTGGTTTTTCAAATAATCTTGCAGTTGCAGGGCTGTAAGGGAAAACGATTCTTACTTCAAACCAAGGATTCGAAAAGTTCAGATTAGATTTGTCTTAAAACTTCTCCAATGCTAAAGCTCTTCTAAATGTTTCACGAAGCACTGACACTTTTTCACCCACCTAGTGACTCCATTCCAGTGGTGTTTTCATTGTAATAAGATGCTGTTGACTTAAAAGGCAACCTTACTGCGGTGTTAATACACGTATAACGTTAACTTTTATTTTTGATCAAAGATGAGTTTCTTAATGCTTTTACTGGTGTGGCAAAAGTTATGTTCAGATTTTCTCACTCACTTTGAAAGATAGCGACACCGAATTTTTAGGTTTTTTTCCTCAAGTCGGTTTGTTTAGTTTAATTTTTGGTTAAAAATTCGAATTTTGAAAAATGATAGAAAATGTTCATTTTTTCATTTTTCGTTGCAGAATGATTGCAAGTAAAGATGAACACTTCGCGCATCAGTCAAATAAAAACCGAAGCAAAGTTATGATGAAAAGATCTGTTTTGCAATATTTCTTTCGGTTCAAAAGTTAACGATTTGATTGAATCTATTGATTCAAGGTACTTCAACTAAAACAACTGAACAAAACCTTACAATGTGTCATAAAATTGGCTCTAAGCAATACAGCCAAAAGACTGGCTAAATATCCAAATTGCTAGTGCGCTACCGACAAGACATATTCTTGCGAACAGAATGCTGATGGTATCAATTCATTAAAAGTTTAAAACAAACACTGGGCCATCCAAATGCTTAAACAATTAATATACTGAAACAGCTCGGTCTGTTCCTTTTTCATGAGCTTCTGCAGCTAGATTGAACAATGAGAATTTCGAAATGTCACTAACATTAAAGTTAACCGAAGTCCATTAATCGAACTTGTTACAGCGACTAAAGAGTCCAATTAAAAAATAAACTGAAATTCAACTCAACATGAGAAAAGTGACTTATCCTGAAAACGCCAAAATCCAATAAAGAGCTGTTATTCAACGAGAAAAGTGATAAAGGTAAAACGAATTACCTGATCCTATAACAAGATAAAAACATTGACATTCCTTGAATCATAAAAAAATTGTTTTTCGAAATTTCAATCCTTCGATTTCAAAATGAAAAGTTCTAAACTAGCTTTTGTTGTTGTTTAGTTGCGCAATAAAATGATCCTTTAAAACCTCGAATGATAAATTTTGGTTCTTTCAAGATTATTGCTGTTCATTTCAGTAAACAAATCAAATTGATTTGAAAGGAAAAAATAACAACACAAAACTTTGATTAAATTGGAAGCAACAATGATAATAACTATGAATTACAGAGTGAAATGCAATGGCAAGAAACATCAACAGTTGAACCCAAAACCAATAACACAAGCTTGGTTAACCTTAACTCATACCTTGTACCTTGAAGCACGTTGTTTGATTTGTTGATAGCCTCAGGTACTTGCATCTCCTTCAACCTGACAATATTATTCCAACATTCAAGATTTGCCAATTCCAATTTTCTGTTTGTCAAATGAACCGCACATCTTCATCAATATTGAATCAAAAGTCTAACGATAATTATATTACAACGTTCAAAGAACAGAAAAAAAGTGAATCATCACTAATTAATTAACCAAAATAAAAGTCGATCAAAGTAATTAACCATTTAAAATTGAGTTTCAACCAAAACTCGACAATTGCCTGAACAAAAAACTGAACCAAATTGCTATTTCGGAAAAGATGAAAAGTCAATCAAAGAAACGGAAAAATTGGATAAAAGTTGAAAAGAAATATTAATAAACCATTTTTTTCCCTTTCCATTCAATACCGTTTCCAAACTAAATCGTATAATTAATTCAGATTAATTTCTGGTTCAACAGGAATGATCAAAGAGGAAACTCTGAGTTTTTTTCTCTCTTCTCACAAATCTATTTCCATCAAAATACAACGGGAATGAAGAGAAAATCAGAAGAAAAAAAAGAGTTACAAAGAAGAAAAAAGTTCAATGTTGATATTAGTTCAACTCATTAACGTGTTTCCATCAAGAACCTTTCAATGTTAAGATGAAGATTTGAAGAGAAGAGAAGAAGAAAAAATGGATAAATGGCATTTTTTCACTTTCTGAATTCATTTTGTTATTAATTTTATTGTAAGATGAAAGAGTTGAGTAAATGAATGGAGAAACGAAGAGAAGGGAAAAAAAAGTTTCGAGATTCTCGATTAATTCTGCGATTCTAATCCAATATAATCTCTACCCAATGAAAAGCTAATCAACTTTTCAATTTCTCCTTTTTTTCATCATTATTTTCATTCTTCTCAACATTATCACTTTATCATGATTGTTGTGATTTTTTTTTCTTTGCCTTTACATTTTTTTATTGCGTGAATCTTTTAATTCAATCAAAGTGATTAACGTCAAAATCAATTACCGTTTTGACCCATTTTTTACTGGGTTAATTTCATCATTTTTTTCATCTCATATTTTCTCGCCAGTTTTGCTGTTCATTTTTCAAATTATCACAACTTGCATTAACCTCGTTTTTGTCTTCATCTTTCAGCTCATCTCATTATTGTTACATTGTTAATTACTTTTCAATTTATTCACACAATGTCAAGATAGTTTAATGTTTCCAATCAAAATGTTATTCTAAAACAAAAATCTGTTATAATCCAAGTTGTTGCTTAAAAAGTGTTCATATTTAGGTCACATTGTCATCAATCTATAATCTATAGTTAGGCCTGAATTTGGTCAACCAGTTCAATCAACTTATAGATTAACTGTGAAACTGGGTTCAAATATGAAAATATCAATTTGGAGAATTTTAGACATTGGAATTCCTTCTTTACAATTTTCATTGCCTTTTTCGTTCAGACGAATACCAAAACTTTCCAAATTCAGTCAAAATTTTGAAAATTATATTCAACTTGTTTTTAAACTGTGGAAGTATCTGTTTGCTACAAACAGTTTTTCACCTCGAAAACACCTTTTTCACTCCTTCTTCAAACTCTTATTTTCACCTTGCTTTGGACCCAAGAGGGGAAATCATGATAATAGCATTTTTTCTGACCGTCTAAAGGCCCAATGGCATTCTCTTTGCTCTCTAATTCAGATGTTTAAACAATAGCTTTTCATTAAAATCATTTTGAAATTAACTTTAAACTTCTTCACTTCTTTAAATCTCTAATTACCTTTGGCGAAATCAGTCTATCCAGACTGAACCCTAAAGTGTGATCTCAACAAATCAGCTCCAGTTTAGCTGATCCTGCTTCTCCAGTCACAGAATCAATTTCGAAAATCTTTCGACCTGGAAATTTTTTGCTTACTAAACAGTTCTAATTAAATTTTTGGCATTTTTTAACGAACAAGAAAACTTTCCGAATTCAGTCTGAATTTTTTCTGTATTTGCATTTCTTCTTTTTCTTGTTCTTACGATTACTTTTTATTATTAACTTTTCTCATCAATACAATTGAAATAATAGTGAAAATGAAATGAAATAAGAAACACAGAATAAATTGTCATTTCTCAAGAGAGGTTTTCTTCTTTTCTCAATATATCTTTTGTCTTCTTGTATCAAACATTTAAGACTAATTTTTGCTTCTTCACGAGATCAACCTGAACTTGCATGAAATATGGTTTCCAACTTTAAGCGCTTATCGTCTAATAAAATCCCTGTAGAATGTTCATGAAAATTCATTCGTCTGTATGAACGCAACAATAATCTGAATGGCAAACTTGGAATTATATCAAATTTTTTTCTTTTCTACGCGAATTTAATTTCTATGGTTACATGGAATTGTGTGATTTAAAAGGAAAACATTATTCTAATGCTTTTACAAGGTAACATTTGATGAACAAGTAAACAGGTAAACAAGAGCATAAAGATGATTAAACATGAAAAAAGGTAGATTCTTTTCTTTCTCATTCAACCATTTTTACTCCTCAAGTAATTGAGTGAAACCTCAATTGAAGAGTATTAATGTTAACAAGGTTACCTTGGTAATGTTATTGTTAACTTCATGATAATAAAATGCTATTATCAAGGTAAGTGCATGAAGAGATAGAAAGATTAAGTGTAGGATGGATGGGAAAGGATTAAAGGTTAGACAAGAGGATTAACAGAACAATCAAATCTGTTTGCTTTTCAATTGTTTATGTTTCAGGTTTAATTCAATTGAGATTCAAATCCAGGTTGAACAACTTTAATTCATCATCTAACAATGTCCGTGAGTTTAGGAAAAGTTCAAGGTAAATCTTTAAATTATTCATTTTTTCCATGGATTAATCAGTTGGAACATTTCATCAAATTTTATCATCAATAATTCATTTCATTTGTTGATTTGATTTTTAGACTGGAAAAGCAGAGAATCTTTTTTTTTCTCGTCGAAAACTTTCAATAGGACAAACTGGACTTTTCATCAATCAGACAATCTTAATCCTTTCAACATGGGATAATTAGTGAGGGAAAAGTGTTTCTCTTTGGCTTAATTTACGCTTCACATGAATTAACAGTCAATCAAACTCATCACTCAATTTGATTAAACTAATAGTTGAAGAGGTAACAAAGTTAACTTTGTGTTAGTCAGGCAACATGAAACCAGAATTAGTTGGAAAATGAAGTCGGGAAAAGAGTAAAATGGAGCAAAAATTGAAGACAATGACAGTTTGCTTTTCATGATAGAACATGTTTTCGAAGTAATTGAAACTCAACAGATGAGACGACATGTAACTTTCAGACGTTTACTCGAAAATCTCAGTCCATCAACAGCTTTTAGCTTGTTTAATCATCAAATAAGTGATCAACTTTTCGAGGTAACATATTTCCCTTTGACGTTTCACTTTACACAGTACATTGTTTCAATACTTTGTATCAATGTCTACAGTTTATCATTGAAGTTATGCATTTAATTATCCAACAAAGGTAAGAGTAAAGATAGTGCATGAGTTGATCAGACAATTCAAGATGAGCTCATTAGTAGTATGTTTAATCAACGTTATGAAGCGAGGTTCACACCACACTTTTGCTGGCTCAATTGGAGAAGTGACTCGAAAGTGCTTATGGTTTCGGATAACTATGGACGTAACTCACGAGCAGTTGAGATCACAGACATCATATTCGAGTCATGAGCTTCTGCAGATTGAAGAACCACACGTTTGAACCCTCATGGTCATTCAAGGTCACACTCCATTATTCGACCTCTAAATGTCATTAAGAGGTAAAATAATGGAGTGACCTTGAATGTTTTTTAACGCTCAGTATACAGGGTGTAACAGCCAAATACGCGGGTTTGAATCGCTAATAACTTTTTGGTCCTTTGTCCGATTCCGGAATTTCTTTCGATTATATGTAGTAAATTAGTGCGAGTTTTGTTCATTGTAGTTTGTAAATTTATATGATCACCATTAGGGGGAGAAATTTTGCCCCAAAGTCAAAAAAGTTGATTTTTACCGTAAACTACCATAAAATACTCAAATTTTTTTAAGTTCATAAATTTTTTCCGCGCAAAAAATTTAACGAAAGATTATCTATCGAATGATGCTTACCTTTTAATTGTGTGATTTTTAGTTCGAAAAATATCGGATCTTGAACGTAGGCAAAACGCGCAAAGTAAAATCATCGACTAATTATTTTAATTGGTTCAAATTCCTAATCAAGGTATTTTCACCTGAAAACTTAATCATTGAATATTTTAGACTTGCAATTGACTTTATTTTCTAATTTCCATCACTCAAATCCTAAAATAAAAAATTTCTGAATTCGACTATTTTTCAGTAAAATTCAACTTTTTTGACTTTGGGGCAAAATTTCTCCCCCTAATGGTGATCATATAAATTTATAAACTACAATGAACAAAACTCGCACTAATTTACTACATATAATCGAAAGAAATTCCGGAATCGGACAAAGGACCAAAAAGTTATTAGCGATTCAAAACCGCGTATTTGGCTGTTACACCCTGTATATTGACGAAGGATCTTGAATTCATCCAATTCAATATTAAAACTCGTTCCTCTGCTGCAAGTGAGCCGTTCAAATAACAAAAAAATTTTGAATTTCTCAGCCAACAAAGGATAATACTCCGAACAGCTAAAAATTGTGCCCAACCTTGCTCACTTTCCTTCAATTCCATTAGGTATTCATTTCGGCCTTCAATCTTTCTATCAGGACACCAGCATTTGCAAACTCCCAAATCAACTCCATTGTCTTTGACTGGATTTACTTCCCACCCTGTCAAGGTCTTCGTCAAGAAATCTCGGTCGCTCGTTTTGTCGAGAAGTTGAGTAAAAATACAATAATCTCTATCTGGGAATACTCATTGAACTGGTCAAATGTCTTGCAACAATTTTATCAAAGTTAAACAAAGTCGATAATTGGTTACAAAATAACTAAAGATGAGTTTATTGCATCACATTTGTGGTACAATTTGAATAAGATAATTTGAATTAATTGTAAAGTTAAGGTAATCGATTATTGCTGATCAATTTGTACTTTAATAGACTCATTACGTTAATTTGTGACTCCATGTAACAATCAAAGGTTGCAAGAGCCAGAAGCTGGCAACATTAAACTGAAGACTGGAAACAATCAATTCCATGAAAGTAATAGTGATTATAAGAGGAAAGAGTAAATGATAAGAAGAAGCATCACAAGAATAATACTGATAAAAACTGATAACAATGCTACAGGGAGTGAAGTAAATGACGTTACAGGGAAACTCCTATTAACCATTTTTAGTGCGATATTAGAAGGTAAAAGGATGGGTTCAATAGTGTTCATAAGATCAAGTGGAGAAGCTGCTAGATGCTTGATAATGCCTTGAGGTAAAGAAATGTTGAAAGTCACAGTTTATATTAGTATTATTATTACTTGGAACATGACTTGGATAAATAATTAAAATGGCTCTCTTCTGGCCAGTTCTGTGTGTTTATAACTATTATATATGTTTTCTGGTCAACATGGAAAACATATACAAACTTTACTCTCTCTTACCTCATCTTGAGCCAACTTCATCTCAACTGAAAACTCGCAAACTCTCAACTTGAATAGACTTTTGGAAAAAGCTGAATGAAAGCCAAGAAGCAAAAGGTAAACCATTTACTTTGTACTTACGATGTCTTCATATTGACCCTGCAATTAGAGTTTTTCAGCTTTTTTTTGGATACAACAAAAGGTTCGATGCTTAGAGACAAATATATGGAACATTAAGCTATGATGAGCCTTCTCATGAGAATTCAATTCTTTTTTTTCCTTCTTCTTTTCTCCAAGAAACTCTTCTATTTTTTCCCTTCATCATCATTATCATCAGTGTAACAATGTTTTCTCTTTTTATTACTTCAATCACAATAATCTTGATGAAGGTAAGGAAGAGGAGGAAAAGATGATTGAATAAGAATCTTTCATCGCTGAATAACAAACTTATCCTGATGGATTTACAAATAGATTGAAATGCTTTAATAACAATTTCAATTCATCAAACTGTTCATTTAATTACGGTTGACTTTTAATTCCATTTCATGCTCTTGCTCTTCATTAAACACCTTTACTCTGAATCTCTTTCATTCTGATTCTTTGCTTTGCCAGTCGATAAATACAGTTGAGATGTTTAACAAATAATTAAGTTGATCAAAAGGCTTTTTTTCTCCATCTTCTTCTTTTCCAATCATGATTCTGATGAGCAGAAAAAAAAGATGAAACTCGAAGAAGCAAGAAAATCTCTAGTTAATTACGGGAGAAAAAAGTTGAACCAAAAAAATGCGAATCAAAAGCAACAGAAAGTTGGACGAAAAAAGAGATTTTCAATGTTCCAACCAGGCGCTTCTTTCATCTATTATTCATCTAATATTCATTCATGAAAACGCGAAAAAAACAACTTGAAATTTTATTCATTTCATCGCTTCTGTTTATCAATAAAATTCATTTTTACATGAAGTGAAACTTCGAATCTGAGACAAGTGATGATAGAAAAGGAAAAAAAGTTCAGACGAATTAGTTGATGGAACGAAATGCGAGTAGAATAATCTGTAACTTCATTTTAATGCAATTCAAATGATGTTCTTTTCTCTTTTACCCTTTATCATTTTGTTGCTGAATAGGAATTTGGAAAATCAGAAGTTCGCAATTGAATTGTTATTAAATTAAGAGAAACAGATAAACCTAGGAAAGAACAATATTCTTGAAGAAATGTTGATATTTCAAGTTTTTTTTGTTCAGAAAAAGAAGAAGAAAAATGTTCAATGATTAGATTCATTTCATTCTTGATTTTGATTCCTTTTCTTTAGAAACGAAATCCTTTATCAAAGGCAATGTTAAAATAATAGTTTTGTTCTGTTGTTGTTCTTGTTGTTATCATGATGATGATTGTTTTTCATTGTAAAAACGGACATTTTCTTTCTTTTTATTTTCTCTTTTCCCTGGTTTTCCAAATGTTGAAATGTTGAATGAAAGTTATCATTGGATTGACAATAAGATGAGGATAAGAGGAGGATGCTCTTTGATTGAGACAATCTTATTGCCATTAAATGTCACACAATTGTGACACCACATCCTACTTAACTGTTGAAACTATTTTATTATTATCGTTATCATGAGCATCATGAACGGCACCTTTCATTTGTTTCCCTTTTCATTGTATAGCAACTTCCGGAATCAAAGAGAAATTTTTCTTTTTTTTCTTTTATCTCTTTCTTGTGAGCCTTTTACTCGTCTAATGAAAACATGAAAATATTACATCAACAATTGTATTGGTTGAGGAAAAGATGCTCATGAATGTGTTATCGAACAGATGCAACAGAACATGATGTAAACAGAATTGATAAACAAGATGAGAAAAGACAACTAAATGTTACGACTTTTATTCTTTGTTGACTTTTCTCAGCTGAAAAGAGTAAAGGCGAAAAGATTTTCAATTTGAAATGTTTCTTTTTCTTCTTTCCTTTCATATCGATAATAACTAAACTCGTCTTATCTGGACAAGGCTGTCACTTTGGTCAGTGAAGAGGAAACGAAAACAATTTGCTTTTGTACATTTCAATTAATGATATTCAATTGTTGAAAGTCAATTCGCATTCAGTTAGTCGAGTTCTGATGGAAACTCAAGATTAACTTACAAATAGAAAAAAAAGTTTACTTTTAGGTTAAGTTTGTATTAATCACTTTCTACAGACTAATTGCGATTCAAATCTTCGACAGTCTTTAGGTGATATCATCTGACATGAGAAAAGTTGATGCACTTGAGAAAGAATCTCGAATTTTAGCAACAGAAACTGATCGAAATGACGATTTGACCAATTTTTTGACGAAAGTAAAGTATTGACTGGCGGCGAGGAAATGTAAAAATTTACAATGTAGCGATTTTTGATGATCGGTTTTAAGCAACGTTAACATAATCGATATTATCGATGTATCGTGTGAATTGTGCTCGTCAAATAGACAAGTATGCAACTTTTTTTTAAAGAAATCAGGAAGAGACTGAAGCACTGACGATATCCAGTTTTGCCAATTATCGCATTGGGATCAGACCAAACTTCGATAATTTTATCGTGGATTAACATTATTTAAATTTGAGGATATCATGATATTTACTGAATAAGGAGAATTAATCTTTCACGCTCATACTTAATCACTTTAGGTTTTTAATTGAATTTAAGAAGTGTATTGGATTGTAATTTTGAGTCTGTTAATTCGTCATTTGAAATAAAATGTAAAGCTGTACTGAATATGATTTTTCGCTGATCTAAATTGAAGTCTTGATTACAATTGAATAATGACTTGAGATTGGTAAAGTGAGTTGGTTACATCATTACAGATTGAAGTCAAGAGATATCTGAAGACGGAAAATTGAATCATTCCATTGAATTTGTCCAAAGAGAAATCAAATCAATATCAAATGTTAAAAGAATATTGAACTTTTCTTCTCAAACTTTTCACTTTCAGTTACTTCAGCTTTCGTTTCAAGTCCAAACCTATCTATCTTCTTGTATAGAAATCGTTTTCTTCACTTTATTCCCTTTTACTTTTCGAAAAAAAGCATTTCTTCAAAACAAACCAACAGCTTCACAAAGAAATTGTATATTAGTCCATTTTATTACATTTTTTATCTTTCACTTTTTCCACGAAAAATGTAAAAAAACATCTTTTACTGACCTCTTTATCCACTTTTAGATTAGTTAACAAGATTTTATCAAAATATGACTAAAAGTTGTCGAGTTTTCACTCCCAGTTATCAATTTATAGCTGCATAAAGCAAAGTTATTATCAAAGTTGGTCAAATATGGTCAGATTAGACGAGAAGTTGTGTAACATTACAAATAAACGATTTGAAAAAACTAATTAAAGAGCCATTTTCGAAGATTGGCCACAGAATATCAAAATTCAAATTAAATTTCCACTG
Source organism: Tetranychus urticae (assembly GCF_039701765.1). Taxonomy (NCBI): domain Eukaryota; kingdom Metazoa; phylum Arthropoda; class Arachnida; order Trombidiformes; family Tetranychidae; genus Tetranychus; species Tetranychus urticae. Next base: position 11,261,141 of record NC_142958.1, on the reverse strand, counting down.
AATATTTACATGAACTTAACGGCCTTGAAAGGAGTTTCCTTCTGTTTCCAACATATTCTTCCCATTAGCAACAGATTAAAAACTTGCATAAAGCGTGGGCGAATCGGTCGAACTTTCAGTTTAAAATTGAATAATATTTGCCTAACAACGGCTTATCTTGTTAATAAGCAACAAATTTCTGATTTGACGATTTTCATCGATTCTGGTTAACATCAAGCGTCAATATTATCATGATTTGTTTGCTTCGGATTTGAACTCTTTAGCCTCTTTTACAACTTCAACTGACATCACCAAACATCAAGAATCTTTCGTTGCAAAAAAGACTATTTTCCTCGATTCAGAATTGACAATTCAGTGAAAGTCATCAAGCTCAACATTTAACTATTAATGAGTAGCAATCATTTATTACTGTCTTTGATCAGTCAATTCTTTTCGCTCAATTTCATGTATCAAAAGAACTCCTGAAATGGTGAAAGTGAAATGGAAATTGACATTTTATCAACTTCTTTTGTTGATTAAAATGTTCATTTTAACAAAATGAATCTTTTCAAATATTTCATGAACCAATTCAATCAGTTTAAATAATAAAGCCATTTAGTATAGTTTACTGTTCTTGCAGCGAAAACTTTGTTCCGTCAAGTTGAAACTGAATAAGATGTTTCAATTTTTCTTTTCCTCTTGATTCAGTGTTTTCATTTGAAATGATAGCAAACGAAAAATTGCCTTCAAAAATGGTAAATTTATATAAAGAAAAAAAGTGAAGCAAAAAAGTAAGAAGTTGCAAGACGAATGGAGTCATTAATTTTACTTTTGAACAGTCAAGTTGTTACCAAGTAAACTTGAACACACAAAGCAAACACGAACAAGGAAAACATTCAGAATCAGGTTACATGGTCAATTATCATTTTACTTTTTCCATTCATTTCGTTCTATTCATTTTCCAGAATAATATACAACTTTACCAAGCAAAGAGCCGAAACAATAAGTTGAGCTCCAAGTCACAGAAAATCCAAAATGAAGAAAAAAAAGTTCAAGTATTTCCATGAAAAATTGATTTAATTACATTGGAAGCCGCAATCCGGAGAAATGATTGAAACAATTTCTCTCTACTTTCTGAATCTTTAAACTTCATTTACAATGAGACAAAATTAATTGTCAACAGTCTTTTCATGGTTCAATTGAGGCTAAAAAATAGTTTCAACGAAAATCAAAAAGAAGGTGGAAAAGAGGGAAAAGAAGAAGAAAAGGATTGAGTAGTGGGAGGAGTAAATGGTTTGATGGATGAGAATAGGAAAAATATTCCGACGAGTTGAGAACTAAAAAAGAGCTCAGAATTATTATTATTGATTAGACTTTCAGTGTTTGTGGAAAAAACTTTTTCTCTCATTTTTTTCTCTCGCCAGTTTCTTCCTCTTTTCTGTTGTTTTTTGTGTTGGTAATATTTGCGGGAACAAAGTGTGCAGGGAAAACTTCATGGAGAATGCAATTGATTTCATGTTGATCCAAACTCCAATTCTTTTGTTCACTTATTCACAGTTTCCATTGAGTTCATTTTTTTAATCAATTTCCGGTTCTTCAACCACTCATGATGATTATATTTGCAAAGTCGATTATTGTTTGAGAAATGAACTTTTCTTCGCCATTTCTTCAATTCTTTTAAAACTTTACTTTGAAACTTGAAAGGCAAGTTAAAGGAGAAGGTTAACATAATGGTTAGAGTTGAGTTTATGGTTAAACACACAATTGCAATTCTACCTGAAAATGAACAAGTTGGTGTGGAATGACAAGTTTCTGAGTTTACTTTCTATTAATGATTATTTGCATCAATTCTTTTCGAACTTTACTTTCAAGTTTGAATGCATTCCAATTGAAGCTTATCTAAATATCCAGATTATTCAAGTAACTTTAAGCAACTTCATTTTATGGAAAACGCTTTTTCGACGATTCTTTGATTGCTCCAAGAACAATGAGATTTTGCTGTTGAAGAAGAAAACAAAACATGCTTTTCCCATAAGATGCATGATATTCTGTTTTCTCTTGTTCATTCGATGAATATATAATAATCTCAACGAAATGCTCTTTTATGTTATTCTAAACTTTGGCTTGTTTGAATAAATGTAAAATCTCAAATAATCTTGCATTAAATAAAAGAAACAGTAAATAAAATTGAAAGACTTAAGAGTAGCAAAGTTGAACAAAAATAAACGCATTTCAATTGAAAGTTATGGCAAATTTTAAAACTTTTAGATTTTACCTTTTTTCGTATTTCAATTTAACGATTTTCCTATTCATTGCGAGTCAAATTGTTCAACATTACTTATTGATTAGGACTGGGAGGTGATAAATTTTCATTTGAAATGATAACAGTCGACTATTCGAAACCAGGAGAAAATAATTCTTGATTCAACATTATTTAACATCGATACATTTCTTTACGATAGAAACTGAAAATCAAACACTTGCATTAGACATCAGAATTTTCTTTTCTCTTCAAGTTCAGCAAAAAGCTCTCAATCAATTTCTGAGGCGCTTCTGGTGTAAATTTCTTGCGATCGATTACTTCGTTGGAAGCTTGACGTTGAAATGAAATTTGTCTGATTTTAAATTCAACATTTTGTTATTTCGGACTTTAAAATTCATGCAAAAATTTTTCGACTTTTTGTTGGAATTCGTTTTTTGACAAATACTTTAAATGCACCAATTATGAGTTTTGTTCTTGATGCTTTTGGAGTGCAATGTTTCAGTCAGAGAAGTTGAAATATTCATAACCTTAGATTTTCGATTTCGAGTGATTTTGTTAGATAAAACGAAAAATTTCATGCAAACATACGAAAAGCGTTCGAGTTTATCAATTCGAATGTTTTCTGAAGAAATTGACAAACTTTTTCTAGATTGAAAAAGTGAATTGAATGTGATTTTTCAACTTAATCAGTTCAAATTAAATCAGTTTTTGAGTCGGAAACGAGGCAAAAACCTTTTACATTGAAACCTGTAACTTTATTTACTTCAAGTGTAAATACAATGTAAGTTTTTTTTGAAGCAAATATCGCTGTTAACCAATCTGAGTTGATTGAATAAATCAATTATTACAATGATCAGTTTATCATGATCAGAGAGTAAAATAAACGGTTGTAAACTAAAGACAAATAATATTAGATAATAACAGATGGTCCCGTTGGGCTTTTCATCTCATGTTTAACAATTGATGTTAATGTCAATTAAATGCATTAAATAATAATTCAAGTGCCATTTGAAAGAGAAAAGAAGAAACGACGAAAATCTAAAGTCACTAACAATCGATAGTTGCCATTCCATGCCAACTTTATTCATCTATTATTAAATTAAGAGAAACGTTTGCTTGTTCAAGACTACACTTGCAATTGAAAGGCCATTATCAAGTAATATAAACTGAAAAGATTCAAGAGTTGAACAGCCAGTGATGAACAACTTTGAGCACACAAAATGAAATGCATATTAAATTACACAACAAATGTCCAAATGTGTTCAACAAGCAACAACACAATGTTAACAAAAGCAAGGTAAAGATGATAAAAGGTGCTAAACTAAAGTCTAGTTTAGTGAGAGTTTCATCAATTATGAGCATCTTTCGATTAATTAGACTTGTTTGCTTTCAATGGATTCCCATGATTACCTGATTTTGCATGGAAAACATGAAAAGAGAAGAGAATCAATTTTATCTTTGAATCAATAAGAAGGTGAAAAAAGAAGAAAAAAGTTTCAGTTATCATGAAGAAACATGACAGTAATAACCATTCACCATGCAGTTTCTGTTGGATTCATCTTGACATTGTTATTTGATATGATTTGTTGAAACGTAATTTGAACCAGTTAAACTGAATTACTTAACTGGATCAGATAATTAGACAATATTGGATAGTTAATCATGAAATGCAAGAAAAGAAGAAATTTGTAAAAACAATTTTTCTAAATTCTTGACACTTGGACAGTAAACTTGAGTGATGATGAAATTCATTGAGTTTAATCATTGGATGATCAGGGAACAGAAAAAACTATTGAATGAAGAAAAGAAGAAAAAATGAAAATTGGAACAGATTGAGAACATTTGCTCTTAAAACAAATAAAGGAAAATCAGAAGAAGCGAAATGCTTTTCATCTGTAACCTTAAAGATGAAGATGATGCTGAAGACAATGAGAGAAGAGGAAACATGATAGATTGAAGGGAGTAAAGACGATAAAAATTAAGGTATGTTTTTGACAAGTTGAACTTCTTTACAAGTTTCAATGTTGACATAAAATATACAGCAAAGTTTAGCAAGATTTTTTTCTCAATTTCAAATTTGCTTGGAAAAGCGAAAAAGTAAAAGTTCATATAAATCAGTTGAAATAGATGAACCAATTCAGAGTTTTCTTTTTTTATCACATTTTCTATTTTTCTCCAATTCTTGGAGTAAAATTTATCTTTTTCATTGGCCATTCTCATCTTTATCATTCCCAGTTCAGTTTATAAAAAGTCACATACAAAATAGAAAGAAAATGATTGCAAAATATTTCTTTTTTTGTCAACCTTGTTTTTCTGGTCAAAACTTTCACCTGAACAAAAGAACATGAAACATGAAACTTGGACAAATGAAAGGATTGCTTGCAGTCCAAGGTTGACCAACTTGGAAACATTAAGATGACTTCAATCAGCTTTGGTAATCAGAAGAGAGTAAAGTTTGCAAAACAAAAACTGAAAGTCGAGATGTAATGAATAAACATTTTCCTGATTTGATTTGGAAATATTTCATATTTTTCATTGAAGAAGAAAAGTTCATTGAAGCTGATTGAACTGAATTGCACAAAATTCCTAACTTTATGCCAAACGAGACAAAATATTGCATAAAGTCTTGGAGTGAAAAAAGTTGAACATTTTCTTTGCCTTCAAGTTTAGCGTGAGAAGTGATTTTGAAAATTTGGAGGTGAAAAGTCGAAGGGAAAAGTCAAAGTGAACATAGTTGATTCGTATAAGAGACAATCTCTTTTAATGCAAAACTAATGTTATCCAATGGCATGAGAAGGTTGAACCAATGAACCTTAACTAACATTCAATGATGCAAATAAAAAAGTGTATAAACTATTGACCTATGGACCTTTAATTGATAAAAGATGAGGAGAAAAGAAGAAAAGAAAAGAAAAGATTAATTGAAAAGACAAAAGATTAAGACGTAAAAATGTCAAGGGAAGGAGAAAAAATGATGATAATGATGGCGATGAGAGAGAAGATGAGAAATAGTGAGAAGAAGAAGAAGAAAAAATTGCCATGTTATTAACCTGTTCTTCAGTGGGGCGCCTTTGACGATATTAGACTCTTTAGGTAAGGAAAGAAACAGAGAAGCAAAAAATTAACTCAACAAGAAAAGGCAAGTTGCCAACATAAGTAAAGGATAAAGTGCACTTAATCAAGAAGATCTTGTGAGATGAAATTGTTCAACAGAATAAACTCTTTTCACCCCTTTCTCTTTGTTTTTTCCCTTGACCATTATCTTTATCCTCATCACTCTCATCATCAAGTATGTTTACCCAAATCTTGCAGACTCAGCCCAATGATCCATCATTTGATTGGTTCACTTTCCTTTGCAACTAAACCATTTTCAAGAAGATGATCATCACTTTCATCTGATCCTTTGACTTTGCTAAAAGAGGTGAATGATGAAGGGAAGCAAAAATGCAAAGGAAGTAACTATTTATCTCAACTTTTGGCACTTTTATTGGTCACGTTAATTTGCATTGTTTCGTGTCAATTGACCTGACACAGAAGGACTTGACTCTTCGCTTTTCATCCTTACTTCATCTTTTAGATTAAATGTAATCTCTTCTTTTCATCGAGACAATATTGATTACCCTTTGAGTTACCAATCTTCCGCTTGTCCATCACTTAACATGAGATCAAATTAACCTTTTTTTCCATCTTCTCCCAATCATCTTCTCTGCATAATCTTTTTACTCCATTTTGTTAACTAAATGTTTACTTATTCCCTTCTTCCATGCATACACATTAATTTTCTTGATTCATCCTTTAATCAAGAATCTAGCTTTCAACAGATTGATTGACAAGGCGGTTATAAATGTCAAATTGTTCAACATTCAATGTTTACCGAACAGCAAAGAGAAATGATTAAAAAATGCAATTTACCGTTTCAGTTACAAACTATCATTATCGTTGTAAAAATTGTGCCAACAATTAAAATAGCTTTGTAATTGATGGAAGAAGGAAAACATTTTTACTTTAATTGTTAATTATATGGACATTGTTTTACTCTTTCAATATCATGTTGAAGGTTAAATTACAATTGTTGTCATTATCGTTATGATTATCATAATTTTTTAATAGCTTTTTGCTAAGGTAATTAGTTGACGATATTAAATGTGAATAAGTGTCAGATATAATTAATAAGATTCTTGAGCAAATATTTTCTTCTCGCTTCTGTATTGCTTTAATGAATCACTTAAAAGTCCCTTATTAATGGAACAACAAATATTCAAATTGACTCTTAATAGGATCAACTATTAATATTCATTTGCTCAAAGGTTTACACTTTTTTGCCGCCACTCATTTTATACTTGCTAAATGAGCAAAGTTAATGAGAGAAAAGTTCTTACATCTGATTATTGATTAATTTTTCTGTTCAACATGTTTGACGTGAGTTTCGTTTGCTTATGAATTTTTATGGCCAAATAATGAAAAGCTTATTAGGGGAATCAAAAAGTTCTTTCGTTTTTTCACCAATGATTCAGTTTCGATTTCAGATTGATTCTGATGATTCTATTGACTCAATAATTTCAGAGAAACGCGAACATTTTTAAATCGACTCGAAGTAAATTAACTATAACTAATTAGATAATCAAAATGTAATAGACGAAGAAGCAGAACTTATTGATAAATTCGATGAAAAATAAAAATAGAAATCAAAAATTAATATCATGATGGTTCATTTGATCGATGAGCAGAACTTGATTTTTCTAATAATTATCATTTCATAAGTAAAAATTTTTTGACATTAAACGACAGAACTTTTTGATTTTGCTAATATTTCTGTTCCTCTTTTTACTCTCTTGTCTTCTTCACCTTACATTTGATCTCTGGTGACTGATTAGATGCCATGATTGAGATACTAAATTTAACATTTTACGTTTGAATAATCAAACTTACATTATGTGACTAATTAAATAAATGAGCTCTGATTAATATTGAATAAAATGATCAAAGGTAAATAGATTCATCATTACTCTGCATAAGAAAAGTTGCTCACACATATCAGCTCGTTGGTAGGCTCATGGCATTTTCTACGCCTGTTTGCAGTCATACCTCACAAACTGTTGACGCTACAAAACTCAGATTCGAGCCATTCCGCAGATTGAAAAACCATAAGTTTGAATGCTCAAGGTCATTCGAGGCACTCCTTTACTTGACCTCTAACTGAAATTTGAAGGTCGTTTTCTAAGAGTGCAGAAATTTTCATATTTTCACAGTGAATCAAATGCATACTGGTTAAAGATATATACAGGGAATTTCACCTAATTTTTCCGATGTTTTTTGGCCACTAATAGGTTCATAAACAATATTTCCTCGATGGAAATCTCTCAGGTACTTGTTTGCTATATCAGACAGTAAATTTGGTGTTGGCTTGCACACTCCTTGGCCGATAGCGAATAAAAAACTTGCATAAGCCGGAAACTAAACAACGAATATAATCTATCTTGATATCTTCAAGTATATTAATGTGCAGAAGAGTCGAGGTTTGCGCAAAGGAATGAGCCTTTGATTACATTGCATGGAGTGAATATAATCCAGTTTGTGTGTTTCCAGTCCAGTTAAAAACTAATGAAAATGGTCAACACAGGCATTTGATCGCAAAGATCATTAACGACGAGAAAACACAGAAAACAGAAAAGAAAAGTTAAAAAGCATATTCTTACAGACTATGATTTTTAATAAAAGATTCAATAATAAAAAACAACAACATCAATTCATTTTTTATTTTTTCTTCATCTTCTTCAATTTGTTCATTTTTTTGCGAAAACTTATAATGGATGAAAAGACCTTCGTCTTTGGATGATGAAGATGGTGATGAAAAACGCAATGAAACTGGCTCATTGAATCGTGTAAGCTAGACAAAGATAAATAAAGAATAGGTCAACCGCATCTTGTTTGTTCTTTTCCCATTCCAGTAATGAATCTTCAGAGTTCCATCCATTTCTGGGTTAAGTCAACGGGAATGGGTTAAACTAATAACCAACTTTTACTGAGAAGTTTAACCAACAGGGAAGAAGAAAAAATATAAGATGAAATGATAATTTTCATCAACAACAACATCAATAATCATCAACATCTGATGAATGAATATTTTTTTGAGATAAAACAGAAAACAAGAAACGAACAGAAGCTCGGTAAATCACAAAAACAGCTTCTTCTCTTGTCTTTGGTCAAACGAGTGATTAATAAATCATTTGAGGATAAAAGTTGCAAAATGCATCAGAAATTGTTTCACAGAATTTTCCATGAAAATTCTTTTCGTTTTGTTCTAGTTGTATGTTGCATGAAAAAACGCTCGTGTAAACATTTACTCTTGATTCCCACTGTTTCCATGGAAAAAAGTATCGAAATTCATTGAAGAATCAATGACCCGTGAGAATGAGAATAATTTTAAAACTCGATTAAGAATTAAATGATTAAATTGGATTAGTTGATCAACTTTTATTTCCTGAAATTCTCAGACAGAATAACGTTCTATTCAAAAGTATTTCTCACGTCATGAGACGAGATGAACTTGGAACATTCTGAACCAAAACATTTTCCAAATGATAATATTGATGAAACATTAATCAATGGAATTTCATTTTTTTCTTTTCCATTCAGTTTTGTTTCAACTCATCAAATTGAACTATCAAGCTGAACAATAAACTAGATTTGGTGTTCAATGAGGCGAGAAAAATTCTGTAGAAAATGAAAAACTCGGAAATTCTCTGATAAATTGAAGTTCGGAAAATTTTTCAACTGATGCTGAAAAGTATTCAACTCTGTGTGAAATCTGAATTTCTTTAATTAATAAAGAAGTAAAAAAACTTTTGATGAAATCGAACTTTCAGAACATTCTTTTCGAATGTCGTTTTTCTCGAAAAAAGTGATTGAATTGTTCGATTGAACTGATTTGAAATGAAAAACAAATGTTTATCAGTTGATTATTCAATTTTCAATTCTACTTTCAATCATTTGTTTCAAAATTTCAGAATGAAAAGGATTTCTTTGATGGAACAAAAGATAACTTTGAATGGAAACGGAAAATGGAAGATAGATCATTGGATTTGCTTTTCTTCTGCATTCATGGAAAATCTCAAATAAATCAAAGCCCAACGAATTGATGATAAATTGGTTAAGCTAGTCTCGTGATAATAAAGATGATATGAAAAATAAAACGCCTGAGATGAGGAGCATGTTAACCAATCAGAATGCTTCATGGTAAAAGAAGGTTGTGAAATAGAATGAAAAAAGTGTGTCAAAATTGTACATTTGTTGGTTAAAGAAGAAGAAGATTCTCATTTTTATCTTCACTTCTCACATCATCTTCATTATGAACAAAAAAGATGGAACATTATTCATCTTATAAGATGGTATTTGCTGTTAAGAACAAGAAACCAACATTGAAATGGAAGAGGCGAAAGTTGAACAAACACTGTTCACCAATTTATCATATCAAAGTAGTAAATAACATTCTTTTATGAACCCAAACATCACTTGAAAAGTTTCTTATGTTCATTCAAAGTTCGAGTTTGTAAACAAATGCAAACCAACTTATTTCAACAATTACAGTTATTGCATTTCTTTTCTTGCTTTCAAATAATTATGCAAAACTGACCAAAGAAGATAAAATTATTACTTGAATAATCTCCAAAAATCTCATACGAAACATTGAAAACTCAAAATATTCATCGCCTGATCAATTTCAGCCAAACAAGATTGAGTTAAAAGTAGATTGCAGAGATGCATTTGTTGATTCACTCATCTGACATCGAACATCGCCATTAATTGAAAATTGAACATTTTCTGAAGTTTTTTTGTTACATTAGTTTTCAATGACAAAAAATATTAAATTATTTGTTTAATGCTTTTGAGAAAATGGTACTTTAGAGCGCCATCTAATGGAATCTTTGCTTATATTCGATAAAAGATGAGTAATTATTATTAATGCAAGATTAGTTCTGGTCATAGCTGAGGTCGAATCGTGTTGAAGGCTAATCAAGCTGCGCAAGAAAACACCATCAACAAATCCATATGAGTTCATCATTAATTGTTAAACGTCCCGTTTGTTTATTCAGCTTTTCATTTTTGGACTAACCGAATCTTCGACCAAAAATTGGATTCAGAACTTTTTCAAAGCTTATTTTATTAAAAATTTGTTTATTTAGAAAAGAATCAAAGTCTATCATTTTATTAGGGGTATCAAAAAGTTCTGTCGTTTTTTTTACCGATGAATTTTGACTCCATTTTGAATGGGTTTTAATTATCCTGTTGATCCAATAATTTCAGGAATACAAGAGCATTCTTATAAGTGCATTCATGCCAATTTTTGACTCGATCGGAGACAATTAACTATAAATAATTAGCTAATCAATATGTATCATTTTTAGACGCAATTTAAAGGTGCCACAACTCATTGATATTTTTCATGAAAAAATTAAAATTGAAATAAAAAATTAACATCAATCGAAAGCTCAAGGTTCATATAATAACTGAGCAAAATTTGAAATTTCTAATCATTATCATTTGTTAGGGTAAAATTCTGGACCCATCAATGCTTCAGACTCATCGTCCTTCTTCATTAACAATTTGGTTTCTTAGAAACATTATTTATCTTTTTGTATTAACTTTCATTTAACCTTATTTTTATATTCAATTCAATGTTAATCTTAGATTCAAACCTTAACCCCAAATTTGTAAACAGATTTGTCAACTCTTAGAGTAAAATATCCCGGACTTATCCCATTTTGAACAACAAGAATAAGTCAGACCAAGCAAAGGAGTCTAAGACAAATTTGTGGCGCCGGACTTATCCCACCATATATTATCCATTAATCTTGTTTTCCCTCAAAAATATTTTCCTTTGTTTAATGAATGATATAAAAACCCAATTCAAGAAAAAGACCTTTATCAGTCATATTATATGCATTGTCTGGTCTACTTAAAATTAACTTTCAATAAACAAAATTATCTTTGATAAAATTCACTAAGTGTCCTCAAGACAAGTTCTTAGATTGTAGTTAGTGATTGGGACAAGGAGTTATCCTACTCGAACCTAATTAAGTCAATTGAATCTGAACAGTGTGGACAGATTCGCAATCTTCTGAGTATTAATTACTACTTAAAAAAGCGAAGTGAACTTCAATATTGATCTAAGATCATCTTGGTCAATATCCCAACAACTGTATGTCAATCTACAGTTAGCTTTCTAACGCTAAAGTTTCAACTAAACCTGTTAAAAGTTACCACACATTATTTAATTGTAAAAATAAATAGTTCAAAAAAACTCATTTTTTGACCATTTTCTATGGGATTTTTCCATAGGATTTTCAGTCAAATTGCAAAAAAAGTTCAAAAAAATCTTTCTATGGGAATTCAATGTTAAACAAACTTTTAGTTATAATAATATAATTTGCTCATGGTAATGATTAGAAATTGCAAATTTTGCTCAGTTATTATATGAACCTTGAGCTTTCGATTGATATTAATTTTTTCTTGCAATTCTAATTTTTTCAGCGAAAAAATCAATCAGTTCTGGCCTCTTTAAATTGTATCTCCAACTAGTACCTATTGATTAGCTAATTAATTATAGTTAATTAACTCCGATCGAGTTAAAAAATAGCTTACATGCACTAGAACTGATGTTCTTGTATCCCTAAAATTTTTGAGTCAATTGAATAATCAGAACTGATTTGAAATCGAAGCCAAACAATCAGTTAAAAAAACGACAGAACTTTTTGATACCCCTAATATTATGATCTTATCGTAGACTTTCCTACATTAAAATAATAAAATGCTTGATCAAATCAGGGAGTGAACTGGGAGGGAATTTTACAACCAGAAAATGTCACGAAAAGAATTGGAGAAAGGACTAAATTTGAATATCAGAAGTTGACTTGAAAGGGAAAAGAAAATGATTCACGATCTCTTCAAAATCAATGTCCAGTTTGAATGGGAACATTATTTACCATTAAAATAGCGGTAATCAAAGAAGTGTTTACATTGAATCCATGGAACCCATTGCTGACCCTTGTTAGCCAAACATTAATGGCTAATAAAAGTAGAGACATAATGATAAGATTGATGTAAATAGAAATGAACTAATATTGATCATAAATCAATTGTAACATTTAATTAAGGCTTATTCTCTTCTCTTCTTTTTTTGCGAATAAAAATTTTCTGCTCAACTTTTTCTTCTTTTCCTTTGCTTCGCTCTTGATCATGGTACCAACGAGGAACCATAGAAACCATTATTATCATTATTCTTGGTTTTCTAGTAATAATAATGTTAACAACTTGGACAACAACAAACAACACTAATAATAATAACGATGATAATAATCGTCTCAATGATGATAATGATAAGAAGGATTTCGCCTTTTTTTGCCTTCGATCATCACAAAGCATCGCCAAACTATTCTGATGCTATAAAAGAAGTAAAAGCTTTATTTCAATTATTATTATTATTATTATTTGGAATACATAAAATACTTGGGTTGAACAAAAGCGAAAAGAAAATCACATTTTTATTATATATTATTATTATACATCATCTGATAGTACAAGTATTTGTAGTTAACATTTTTTCTTCCTCATCAACATCAATATCATTTTCATCATGAAAACTTATTCGCCAACATTACTTAATATCTATTAATGAAAAGCTAAATCATATTAATTATAATCATCGTCATTATCAGTGAGTGTATTAGTTTTTTCCTTTTCTTACGTTAATCAACGTTGTGACGAATGTTAGACAAAAGAAATTATTTTTTGCTCTTTTTGCATTTCGTTAATGAACATTTGCAGATAAACGATTGTCTATTGAAATTATTCATTACTTGACTTGGATTCGAGTTTTGTCAAAATTCGATTAGTTTTTTTTGTTGTTTTCTTTTCCATCTTAAACTTGGAAATGAATTTTCGACACTTTCATTGGTATTAATATCTTTGTCATATTTGGCTAATCAAGCGAGGTGCACTTGAGTAGGTCAGCTTAAAGTTGAAACATTGTTGCATTATTCACTGAAAGAGTGTATTAAGTGAAACTGTAAACGTGTTACAGTTGATGAGCTCAATGAATAGTAATGAGCGAATCAATTTTTCTATTTGAACTAACAGAGAAAAAAAGTTACAAAAGAAACAAGAAGATGATGATGAGAAGCCAAGAAGTTACAATGTATTATTCAATGAAAGATGATAATAATAGCTTGGGTTTATCTCAACTTTTTTGCTTGTCTTTTGCTTCTTCCATTCAAGGTATTATTACAAAAAGGATGAGATTTATTTGGTACAATTAGGGTTCGCCTTTATTGGTGAACAGTTAAGTGATCAAATTTACGCAACAACGTTAATTGTTTTTGCAACATTTGATTAGCACTCATTGCAATTGTTTCATGTACAACTGAATGTTCCATTCAAGTAAAATAAATAATGCTTAGGTTTTGCTTTACTTTTTACTTTACTCATGCATTTGGATTTGCAAATTTTCGCAAAAGCTCCATGATCAGGTTTGAAACTATAATGAGTTGATTGTTTTGATTGTTGAATGCAGCATTTCGATGAAATGGATGACAAGCCGAGTTAATTAGAATGATGAGAGCCAAGTGAACATCTCTCAGATTTTCTTCAAGTGTGATAATAAAGTTAAGGTTACATTAATGATGACATGTTAATATTAAATAGCTGAATACATTTGAGTAATTTGATTTAGTAAAGAGTCAGCTGAGTGATAACACGATTTTTTATTGTAAAGAGAATCAATTGTTCTCAGTCAAGTAAAGTTGTTGAAACATGTTGAACAAGTGTAACAATTATTAGGAAGATTTACGATAATTCCTGTGCAAGGAGAGTTCTAGACCGTTCAGTTGATCGGTACAGTTCTAAGCATTCGGGAAGTTATTCACCAGAGAGTGGAAAAACAAGAACCATAATCAGCTTTTCATTGAGCTAAAACCTAGCTCTTCCCATGAAATCCATCGAGAGGCTCTGTATTTTGGTTCATAACACGTATGGCCTATTCATGGAAGAACATGATTTTGAGCGTCGAGTGTTATTCTTCATTCGAAACTTATATCGGCAGCTTTTCTTAGTAATGATTAAACATCGTCAGTTAAAAGGAATCAATTGATGAAAACGATAAACTCGATTTTAACGCATTTCCAGTCAACCGATTACATTGAAATATCAACATTTTTCGCTCTTTTTCCAGATACTTTATCTGCTTCTCTTTTTGTTTTATTATCATCAGACATGAGATATCATATAGTTAATGATGATGATAAACTGTATAACATCATCAAGAACAACAATCTAATTTAAACGGGTCAAAAAGCTGACCCTTGTTGGAATCATGATACATTTCATGGTTCGCTAGCTTCTTACATACTGGACCAATGATGTTCATTCCTAGCCTTTCTTTCACCGCCGTCAACATCATTCCCATCATCATCATCATTATCATCATCATTATGATTTTCATTTTTTTTCTTATCCACTTCGCCATCTTTTATCCAACATTGCTCATCCTTTGATGCTCTTTTCTTAACTTTTATCAACTTGCTTTTCATTTCAAATGTTTGCTCAAGGCAACTCAACAAATAAACAACTTTTTGTTTATCATCATTATTATTATGACGAAATGAAAAAAGTATAAAAAAGCTGAGAAAAGAGCAAAATCATTACAATTTACTTGAAAGGCTCAAATATAAACACAAGCTTTCATCTTTCACAAACCTAAGTATCATGTTGAACGATGAAAATGATAATATCAATAATAAGCAAACACACCATAAACTGTCAATTAAGAGTTTCAACACTTTATCAACTCAATCAAAATAATAAGCAGAAGGAATACAGTGCGCTATTTGTGTTAACACAGAAACTATTGAGGCTAAGCCTGATCTTTCTGCCATGGATTCCAAGGAGCTGAAGGACTTTCCGTCCGAGCTTCGAGGTTATTTAAGCTCACTTGACTATTTGATCTTTCGATGAAATTTGACGATTGTGGTGTGATTTTGAAAATATTCGGCCCCCTGCATACACTTTCTCGCATGAATTTTCACTTCTTCTCCTTACTTCGATTGCGACTTGGATTAGAATAATGCAGGAGTTTTAAGGAAACCATAATCGTCTAACTGCTGATCGCATAACAACGGACAAGAAACGTATTAGTTTTTGACTTGCATTGCCCATTAGCAAGTCTAAAATAATAACGATTTTTGAATCGTATTTCGATGAAAGTCCTTCATAAGAGCCCTTGATTCAAATACAACATCAATAGCTGCTGAGTTATGAACAGACACTTTGTACATTGAAATAAGAATGTCATTTTGTGCAAATAAAGTTTAACGATTCAAGACACTTTCAAAGTAACCAAGAGCATTGAAGGGAAGCAAAAAATCAAATTTTTATTTCCTCATTCAATATTTGTCTTTTTTTATTGAGTCATTTTCCTGGTGAAAACAACTAAACTATCAAACAATAATTTCATTAAATAAAGATTTGACGAGCTAAATGTTTCTCCATGAAACTTTGGTGCCAATTGAATGTCTTTTGAGGCAACTTTATTGTCAAATGAAGTATTAAAACGAAATGAGTGTGGAAAGAAAAGGAAAAGTGTCAATAATTTCTACTGAATAATATGATTAGTAACACTTAACAGAAGATATTAGCCTTTTTATTTCGAGTATTTTGCTTGGAATAATAAAATAACCAGAAAATAAAACAATAAACGAAATGAACTATTGAACCAATCACAACAATTTCCACCATTTGTGTAGTTCGACTGGATAATTTAAAACAGTTTATTGAACAAACAATTGAATAAAAAGAGTAAAATTTCGCATTTTTGTAACATTTAAAAGAAAATCGAAAAAATAGTTTTGCATTTTTAACACTTTTCTCTACAAATTTTCTCACAACATCATTCCTCATTGGAAACCGTCATCATCATTATCATCCTTCATTCCAAGTATTGACAGAATAATAATAACAATATAATAATAGTGATAATAAAAGTATAAGCAACAACAAAAGTAAAACAATATTTTCTTCTTTCTTCATCGTTTCTCATTTTCTTTTCGCCTTTTCCCTTTTCATTCAATATCAACATCAGACTGATGGTTCAGAATCATCAGTTGCATCATGATTCAGCTCAATACAAATACGCAATTGACCTGTCACTCTTAATGGTGTAAGCTTTGACAGATTTTCTTTTCACAGGGAATATCAAAATGTTTCATCTCTTAACTTGGAATAATCGCATATTCAAATAAAACAATCGTCATTTTTATAGCTCAATTATGCTCGATATCGAATGCATAAAATCCATTCAAATCTGTAAATTCATTAAATCCAAATGGCTTTCTTTCGATATTCAACTTTTCCAATAAAATTTTGAAATGCAAGAAATGGCATTCAAGATTCAGAATTCACCAAACTTTTTACACTGAAAATTCACGTTTCGTTAAAAGTCATTGTTAAACTGAAACTTAAAACTTGAAATCAAATTCGCCGAGACTATTTTTAAAAACAAAAGTTCGAAACTTAAAAGAATTTGCAAAAAAGAAAAACTTTGAAGAAAATGTAAATTAATGAAAAGATGAAAAGCTGTGAAGATATTGAGAAAGAGTTGATTGAAGGAAATGGCTGTCAATCGATTGGTGTAGTTTGACGGATAGTTAATGAAATGTTGCTTTTGCTTCAACTTGTTTGGTAATGGATCAATTGGAATCAATTAAATAGACGCCTAAAAAGGTGCGATTAATCACTTTTCTCACAACAGCTATTCATATCTAGTTACCTGAAAGTGAACAAATCATCATTACGAATGGCGATAATGCAATATCTTTCCAATGATAACCTTTTCTCATTTTCAATTTCAGACTTATTCTTGAGCTTCTTTCTTTTTCCTCTCTCCTCTCACTTCAAATGACCCCTTAAGGCTTCAACCTATCTTTTCATCTCAAGTTCAACTTTATTCCTGTTGGGTTACAAGGTGATTGATTCAACTTTATCCCTGCTCTTTGAGACTTCATTTTTCTTTCCCAAACCAATCCAATTGATCATTAATCAAACAAAAAAAACGTTCAACAATTTTACTGATGAGGAGGAGTGGGATGAACAGGGAAACAGAATTGATGGAAACTCCAATTTTGCCTCACTTCTTATTCACCATTTCATGAGTCTGAATATTGTGAGAATCTTTTGGACTTTTCAATTTCAACTATTCGTTTGCATTCATTTTTTATCTTTTGTTTCTTTCCCTTTGCTTACTTGAAAAGCCATTTGATGTGATCTTTGATCAAATTGGAAAACATGATTAGTTTCAATGGCTGAACTCATTTGGTGTGTGGAATGTTAAGGAAAAATAAGATGCAGAAGTTGGGTAAAAACTATTTGCATAAAATGGCTGATCAACTAAGGGATTGAACAATTTCATGGTTCGATTGATAGTTTGATATACTTTATCCAAACTGCTCTAAACCTTATTTTTCATTCACAGTTTCTGGACAATATTCAATATCATTACCATTATCATGATATCTCATCTTATTCTCATGTGTTGTTGGGTTTGAGCGAGTAAAGATAAACAGTTAATGATGGAATGGAATGGCAAAGGTTCATGATGGAAATAACAGTGAAAGGGTGAGATTATATTGAAGACAAGAAAATGCTTTGCAACTAAAAAATTTGGTTACCAATTTTGCTATCAATGAATGGAGTGGAGAGAAAAATGACTTTTCTTTCATTTCTTTTCACCTTTATTCTCACTTGTTCCCAGTCTTTTTGCTCACTGATTCCCAGGAATGTCCACTTTTCTATTGAAATGTTGACCATCTTTTTAAATTGCTAGCTTGACATTCACCTCAAGACTTGAATAACTCGATACTTTTGTTCAATTTCATTCTTATAAGTCATTCAAATTCCCCCAAAACCGAGATTGGCTTTGTTACAATAACAAGCATGTTAAAATGAGTGGACAGAAAAGAGGAAAATAACTCGATCAAATCAAAAAGTAAATACGAAAATTTAAAGGTCGATTTAGATCAATCGTTCATTCACTTTACATTCAATGCTCTTTATGGACTTTATTTGTTCACGTCCATTTTGAAGGTGTCCAAATGAAAGCATTCAATTAGGAGAACTTCAAGGATTTTGTTAGTTTAACTAATGCTCATTAAATGAAGATCGCTAAAAGTCATTTTTATTTAAATGAAACCAAAGAAAACACAATTTCAAAAAAATTGCATCTAGAAAAATGAATGTTTCGAATGCTTTTTTCTGTCTACAAAATGTACGTATCAGTTTAAAAGCACAATTTTAAAACCGAATTCCAATTACTGACTTTGAAATGCCGGAAACGACATTCAGACAAACCTATTATGTTGATCTTTCAACAGTAAAAATACGTGCATTAGATTCTCATTACAATTTCTGATCGACTTTTTTTCATAAACTTTTGCGGACTTACGATTTCAGTATCGCACTCATTATTCTATGGATATTTTGGTAGAATTTTGATCTTCAAGTTCGAATGCAACAGTTTATAGCGACGGCTAAATCATCTTTGCACTTGCATTTTGAAAAATTGCGACATACTTGTTCCGCATTTGACAGACTAAATTGATTGATTAAATAAAATAGATTTGATGTTTAAAGTATAAGCTTCACGAGACTGAATAAAATTTTTCGTCTCGACACTTGGACTAATATCATGTAAGGTAGAACGATGAAAGGAGAAAAGATCGCATCAAAAAGTGTTTCCTCAACTGATGGACTGTGGTCATCAATCAATTGTTTCAATTTCATCATCATCCTCATCTTTTTACTCTTCATTCGTCTTGTTGTAAAAACACTTTAACCGAATGGAAGAAGAAGAAAAAAAACGAAAGAAAAAGTTCAGCATTAAATTGATAACATAATCTGGAAACTAAAGACTGTAAGCTTGGGATAAAGAAGAAAGAAAAGGGAAGAAAAAAGTAAACACCAAATTGATGTAAAAGTACGGCAAGGATGATGATCCTTTTTTGATGACAATATTGTTTCTACTTTCACTTTTTCTCAGCTTCGTTAAGTTTCATCATGACTCAAATATTTCATGAGCAATAAATTGAATTGTTCATTATCTTTATGGGCTATCAACATGTCCAAAACTCGATTCCATTTTGGCCTTAAAAGTTTATTGCGATGAAACACAAAAGTTATCAAATTTTCTTTCAATTAGTTCAACATTGAATCGAAACATTTCAAGGTTTCAATTTGTTCACAATTGATGATGTTATTAGTTATGATAATCATTTAAAGCTTAAAAGACATGAAACCAACTGAAATGAATGAGTAAAACTTACAAAGTTTAGTCAAGTTACAAAGTTTGAGTAAAAAGTTGTTAAGTTTGTGTTCATTTTTCATAACGATAATAATGATAAGTTGAAACAAAATGAAGATGGAATTTCTTGATATAATCGAATCCAAGATTGGATGGAAAGCAGAAGTTGAAATTTTTATAATGATGTTCTTCATGTGTAAATGTGATGAGTCTTCGATGGTTGATGCAACCTTTAAAACTCAAATTGAACAAGAACGAAAATGGAGGAATCGAAGAAAAAATCACTTTCATTTTCACTTACGATTTTGAAATGATGATGAGAATAATGATAAGAATAAAAGACGGAAAAAGGAAAAAGAAGGGATGAAAATAAAAGCAATTTTCATTGGAAAATTCAGCTTATTCTTTGATCTAAAATGAAAAAGGAAGAGAAAAAGTTAAATCTATTTCAATCAATCATTCCCATTTAAGGTAATGCACAAAATATACAAATTTTCTCACTGAAATTCCATTGAAACAATCGAGTAAAAACTTAGTCGACATAATTTCTGCAAAGTCCAAAGAATTTCTTATTTATCTGTTTTTTTTTCTTCTCCTGGTTTGTAATGAAAAGAGCAACAAGATGAAAGATGTTGATTGAAATGTTAAAGGCTAAGTTGAACGGAAGGCAACTTTTATTTTGTGCTAAAGCTGATATGCTAATGGTCATCTGTATTCTGTTGAACTCATGAATCTTGAAAGTAAAGTGGAAAAGAGATAAATTTATGGAAATTTTGACGCAAGAAAATCTGATTATTTCTGAGAAGTGAAGGAATGAGAAAAAACTGGAATAAGGTTAACATTGCGAATGATTATTTCCTTTAGTTTTTGATTTTTTGGCCATTCCTCAACATTTGGTAATGATTTTTAAAATGCAAATCAATTTTTCATGCAAATATGGCAACTTTGATTAACGATTAAAGAATCATTTTACGAATTGCTAGTTGTTCATCGAAATGTTTTATTGGTTGAATCATGATTAATTGACCATGCAAGTTGCAAGGAGTGTTTACCTTTTTAATAATTGAATAATTCATCTTTGGAGGAGAAAAGGCTTTGAATCTAGTCAGCATGGTGTAAATAAGCAATAAAAAAACCAAGAGAATAGAGTTTTGTGTTCTAATCCTTTCTGTTCATTGATAATCTCTCAGTTGAACATTTTCATAATCATGAGACTCTTCATGAGAAAATTGTTTTTGGATAATTCGAGATTCACAGTTGGATTAATAGCCAGACAAACAAGAGTAAACAATGGAACTGGACTGATCTTTATTTAGTGAGAACCAGCATAAAACTTCGAGTTGATATTTACTCATATTAGAGCTTTAATGTCGGTCAAAGTTTATACAAGACTCAATAAAATCTCCATGAAATCAATCATTTTTCACGATTTCACATAAACTTTTTTGCTCACGAAATTAAATGATTGGATAATTGATGCAGTCGAAGTATTTGCATCAAAAATCGCAAGCAAAAAATTGACCTGAAAATTCGTCCAGCAAAATCTGCCACTTTTTCAACTTTGGTAACGAACCGTTTCATGACAGTTGCTTATGATTGAAACCAAAGTAGTGCCATACTAAACAGTAGTATAGAGAAGTCCGGGTCTGGGACACCATCTTGCCGGGTCTGGGACATTTGTCCGGGTCTGGGACAAATAAATTAGTAACAATTTTTAAATGGAAAAATAAGCTTTTTTTATTGGCTTTTTTTGTTCAAATGAGCTTTTTAACTACAAATTTCGGCTCTGCTCGAGCTCTCTTGTTCGGGCTTCAGCCCATCGAGTGTACCTTTGAAGGAATTCCTCTTGAGGAATTCCAAAAGAGGTCTCACATTTAATATCGATGTATCGCAAAAATGAATCAATATTATTACGATCTTCAATCAGTTCATTTTTTTATCCTCCAAAATGGCTATTTCGGCCTGCTTGTTTGCTATTTCTGCATCATTACGATCCCAATTATATTCTTATATGTGAGAGCATCCATATTTACCTATACTATTTTATATTTGATGGTCTTATATAGTTTTGAATAGTCTGTCCCAGACCCGGACAAATTTACAGGCGAGAAGGGCATGACCGTATTGAAAAAAGTACCGTATTAAACAAAAAAGCCAATAAAAAGCTTATTTTTTCATTTAAAAATTGTTTTTAATTTATTTGTCCCAGACCCGGACAAATGTCCCAGACCCGGCAAGATGGTGTCCCAGACCCGGACTTCTCTATACTACTCTAAACTTTGACATTTTTTCTACCGGGTGACGTCAAGGACAAATTTCTATCTAGAGCCGTTGCTGAGCAATCGGCTTCTGAAAGCTGATATACAGTGTGTCTCAGTCAAATAGCCGGTTTTGAATCTTTTGTAACTCATCTTGTAGTTGTTCGAATTGAAATTTTTTTGTTTTCAACATGTAGAGAAATGTTTGAAGAATTATCTGATATAATTTTTTAATTAAAAAAATTTCCGCTAGGGGGCGCATTACCATTGCAAAGTTGCAAAAGTTGATAAATCAGACTTGGAAATTCGAATTCGAAAATTTTTTTCGTAAAATTATTATACAAAAATTTTCTTTCGAATGATATGTCAAACATCATTGTTAAACTTTGCATTCGAAAGATATGATTCTTCAAAGTTAGCGTAAAGTCCCATTGAAATAGCATGGCTTCAATACTTGGGTTTACATAATTAGACATAAATAGCATTTTTAATATTTATTTAATTCTTCCAACTTTGACTTTCCCCATTAACCCCTCAAACATTATTAATATTGATAACACGTTCAAATCCCCATGAGCGACCAATACTCTACGGAGTTTAAGGCTAAAGTAGCCATGTTTTATGGAGAAACCAAGTCTCCTACAGAGGTGAGAAGACGAATGCAATGTCGTTCTCTGCCTGATAAAACAATCAAGCGTTGGTATGAGAACTTGATCAGCCAGGGAAGGCTCACTCTTCCAAGAGGGGGATCTTCCCCTTCTGTCAGGGTATCTACCAACATAAGATCAGTAAATGAAATGGTCCATAGCGCCACAGCTAGGAATGAGCCAACAAGCACAAGACGACTTAGTGCAATGATGGAAGAGGCTGGTAAGCCAGTGAGCAGGTCTTCTATCCACCGCATACTGAGAAAAGACCTGGCAATTAAACTGTATCATGTGAGAAAGACGCATGAGCACAAGGAGATGGACAAGCCAAGGAGAGTCGCTATGACCCGTAGCTTGCTTGAGAAGCATCAAGAAGACCCAGACTTCTTTCGTAGAATTGTCTGGACGGATGAAGCCAAGTTTGAGCTAAGTGGGGCGGTCAATACGCACAACACCATCTATTGGACCGAATCCAACCCAAACATCACAGTGGATGCACATAGGATCAACCAGCAAGGTCTGATGGTATGGGCTGGCGTATGGGCCGATGGTCGCCTCGGTCCCTTTACAATCGAGGATAACCGGCTTAACGGTGAAAAATACTTGGATCTGCTACAGAACAAGATCATACCTGCACTAGGAGACACAAGTGAACTCTATTGGATGCAAGATGGTGCCCCTTGTCACGGTACAAATGCTGTAAAAAATTACCTAAGAGAAGTATTTGGAGACCGTGTCATAGCCTTAGGTTGGGACCCTGAATGGGCTCCTAGGTCACCAGACCTAACCGTTTGTGACTTCTACCTATGGGGTAGACTCAAGGGTCTGGTATATGGAAAAAGACACGAGGACCTTGAAGAACTTGAAGAAGAGATAACAAGGCAGTTTAACATGCTAGACGCTGAAGAGATCGAACAAGCTTGCCTCAGTGTTTAAGAGAGAATGAAACGAATAATAGAGATGGATGGAGAGTCTGTACAGTATGCTGACGGAAGATAGTCAAATAAAAATGTAATTAGACAAAATCAAAATGTAATAAACAAACAAAATAAAAAAAATTTTGCATTCGAAACAATGGCTAGTGCTCTCAAATCTCAATAACTCATATCTCAAGTATTGGAGCCATGCTATTTCAATTGGACTTTACGCTAACTTTGAAGAATCATATCTTTCGAATGCAAATTTTAACAATGATGCTTGACATATCATTCGAAAGAGAATTTTTGTATAATAATTTTACGAAAAAAATTTTCGAATTCGAATTTCCAAGTCTGATTTATCAACTTTTGCAACTTTGCAATGGTGATGCGCCCCCTAGCGGAAATTTTTTTAATTAAAAAATTATATCAGATAAAACTTCAAACATTTCTCTACATGGTGAAAACAAAAAATTTTCAATTCGAACAACTACAAGATGAGTTACAAAAGATTCAAAACCGGCTATTTGACTGAGACACCCTGTATATCATTGATACACCCAGTTGTTATAAGGCATTAGTTATAAACAGCTAACAAACACCGACCAATCTAAAAAAATTTTAATATCAGAAACAGCCCTTCAAATGTCCATTAGAAATTAATTAAGGGATTGATCACGAATGACCTTGAGCGTGCAAACTTATAGTTTTTCAAACTTAGGAAGCTCATTGTTCAAGTCTGAGGTGTGTAGGGCTTAAGATGATCTATAATTTATAGAGTTATTTAGGTCTGTATGAAACGCTCGTACCTGCATAAAGGCGTAGTATGAAAAAATGCCCGGTATATTGCATTAAATTTCAGTGCGTTCAGCAGCTGAACTTCAGCTTGAGTTTTTGTTTCTCTTTCCACATGTATTATATGATAACCAAAATACTATTGAGAAATGTTCTTATTCATCATAATTTGATTTACAATTAGCAATAAAACCTTACAAGATTCTGAACTGGAATTTCGAGTAAACTGGTGAAGCCACAGGATTCCATTTACTGTCACGTTTGGTGAATGTAAAGTGCTATAGTTTGTCTGACATTTTGTGGTCGCCAAAGTTTATCAATGTGAGTATAATGGCTCTTCTCAAATGATTAATGCTATTAATGCTTGGATTTTGATTTTTTTTCTTGCTTCTTCGTGAAAGAAAAATGTGATTTAATTGAATAAAAAGATTCAGTTTGACGGAAAATTGACTAAAGATGAATTATGATGAAATGATAAAGATAAAGATTTGATTATAATCTTGAAGATGAACAAGTCGGCAATTCAGATATAAATGGAATAAGAAATGAAACTGGGAAAAGTTATGAATATTATGTTGAAAGAGTGATAGAAATAGTCACTTTTTCTCTCTTAACACTTATTCTGAAAGATGATGAGAAGCTCTCATGAAGTGGATAAAGAATGAGAAGAAGAATAAAAATCTAACGGAAGTTTGAAAAGGAGGAAGAAAAACATCATTCAAATGTATGTTTGGGTTGGCGAAGAGAGAAAAAAGTTAAACTTGAATACAAGATTATGGAATAATGGAAACGGAAGTTACCCTGAATAATTTGACAGAGAATCATGAGAAGTGAGAGAAAAGGGAAAAAAGAACGAAAACTGTGAATAAATGAGATTCAAAAAATGGAAACATCTTTGAGTAAAGTTCATCAAAAGTCAAGCTTCCGATATCGTTTAGTCTTGATCAAAGGATCAAAATTTTCTGCTTGACAGAAATAATGATATTATTGACATTTTCCTCAGCTAATAACTATTTATATATTATTTTAGTCTTTTTTCATTCACTTTTGACAAACAAAATTTTCATGAATAAAATTCAATTTCAACTTTATTCAGAGGTAATATCGAAAGGTGGGTAAGAGTAAGGTTTTACGGACTAAGGCAGGGCTTAAAAATCACACACTTTCGCTAACCAATGGTAAAATTGATAATTAATACACAAACAGGTGAAAATTTAAATTTAATAGTTTTTCATATGAAATTAATGATTAATCAGAATTTTCTCTGCTCCTCTTTGACTGTCCATGGATTTGAGACAAGATTAGTAACTAACAATTAGTTCAATTACCATTAAAGCCATTAGACTTAATTTTAAAGATTAACCTGATTGGATCTTAATTTAAATGTCCCATGTTGCTCCTCCTTAGTCCGTAAAACCTTACTCTTACCGAAAGGTGTCTCGCGAGTTTCAAGTATTTTGACGGGAAAAAGAATCGATTAAACCTTTTCTTCTGATAGTTTAAGACTCTTGTAAAATGGTGAAAGAAAAGACGAAGTTTGCAAAGTCATTTGACGCTCTTTAGATTAGCGAAGTTATACGAAGCAAAACTTTTAGGTAAAATTTCTCTTATTATATTTCAACTATAAATATATGGTACTTATATTAATGCTTTTTTTGCTTCGAAACATTGCATATTCAGATATTTAAGAAACTTTTTTTAAAACAATCGATCATCAAATTGATTGATATAAGCTACAAGTTATTTCTTGTTACGAGAAGATATCGTAAGATCGAGTAATCATGTGTAGAGATATCTATTCTTGGTCACCTCGATTAATCAAATCCTAAACTGACCCTAACTGTCCTCAGCTCTTCAATTTACAGTAAATTGATTTTTGGAAAAGTATTTATTTCTGTGGCTTGAAGATATTCCAGAAAGTGAAGAAAAAAGTAAAATATTTAAAACTCGAAGGTTACGTAAATAGCTTTGCTGGAAAGCAATGGAAAAAGTTGGGAATTGAACAAGTTCTGTTGCACATAGACCAGAGTTGAGTCCATAATTGACAACTCTTAACTCTTTCATCTATTTGCGTTTTTTAATCAATGGTAAGTAATCATGATTGGAATCATCAGTAAGCATTGGTCATCTATTATAAACTGTTAGTATTAGCGAAATAACTTAGAGTTATAACTTGCGCATAATTGATCAGTTAATTCAAATTGAGTGAATCATCTAAAGGGCAAAGTATTGGATTAGTCAGATGCTCATGAAACATTCTCATGGAGATATTTCGCTTATAATTTTTGACCCCAACATTTTCTTTTGGTAGCACTCCTTGACATTTTTCATCCCTCATTCCATTTCGATTAAGAATTACAATTAAAGTCATTACCATGGCATCCAATGCTCTTTCCCGAAAAGCGTCTCTCATTCATCTCTTATCATTTTCCACCTGAAAGCCATTTATCTTCATTTGAGCTTCATCATGGCTTAAAAAGGGAAACAAAAGGCTACAACAGAAAACAAATCAAATTCAGATTTACTCATGTTATGTGAATGGTGCATAAACTTGGACGCTATCAATAAGACAATTAATTTATTCAACGAGAAGCGAAGGGAAACTTGGAACACTGTCATTCAATATAATCTGATTTGATTCACTAATTGATTCCAAATAAAATTATCGCGTAATCACGATAAAGCGAAAAGAGAAGAGAAAGAAGAAGAAGAAAATTTTTGCTTTGAACTTGTCATTTCACTCATTGTTTCCGTTCAATGGTTTGATGAACATCAAGACTCCAAGGTGCACTGAGTTCGGACCAAGTTGAAGGGCAACAGCAAGAAACTGAAAAATGGATATTAGATGGCAATTCAGATGAGCAAAGTCAATGGAAGCAGAAAAAAAGATTGAACAGTGAGAAAGGTTAATGTTGTGTATTGAGGATGAAACATTTTCTGTTCGTTTTCCCAACTCAGCATGAAGTCCAATATTAGCAAAGGAGGAGAATGATGGTGAAAGGAAAGAGGGTGAAAACTGCATTATAATAGATGCAAGATATCAATTTCTAGGCTTACAATATCATTCAAGAATACAATGTAACTGAAAGAGAATGGAAAACACTCTTAGTTATACAATCATCATGATATTCATTGAACGACAAAAGTCAAAAGGAGAATCTTTTCACAGCTGATTTAAGAAGAAAGTTCATCTTTTTTGTTTGTTTCCTTCTTTGGCTTACAAGATTCAATAGAAAGAAGAAGAAAAAAAATGTTTGTTGAAAAAAAAATTTGCTTTCTCTTTCGTTCTTCGATTTCATCTGAAAGTTCACAAGTCAAAGAAAAAAAAGGATCAGAAATTGAACAATATCAATGTTTTTCTGCTGAACTTTTTCTTCTCAACTTTTTTCCTTTGTCCAAACAGAAGAGAAAAAATTGTCTCGAAAAATCTGATTGATAAAGAAAAAGGTTGAAGAGTTTATCGAGTGACTTTAATAATTCTACTTGAAAAGTGAAAATAATTGAAGAACCCAGAATTTCTCATTCGAATTTCATGTTCTTGTTGAAGGAAACCTTTGAAACTTTCATGTTATTCCATTGATATTCAGTTAAATCAAAGCTGTTCGACTAATTATCAACAGCCGATTACACCTTTTTTCGGGTAAAAAGTAAACTTTTAAAAGAACTTATTCAATTTTGTTTTCTATTCGAAAACATTTCGTGGGCATTTCGAACTTCTTTTAGTTTTGTTCTTTATTCTTTTCATCATTATCATCTTGTTTACTAACAAAGTATTGAAGTTTCCATTGAATTTCATTTCTACTCCATTAAATCGAAATCAAATGAATAAATTTTTGTAACACTTCACATTGTAACTAGATTTAAATCTTAGCTTCATTTATCTATCTTTAACATTGAATTTTTATTCTTTTCATTGCATTGGAAGAAAAAAGAATCTTGAAATCAATCACCAGAATTTATTCAACATGAAATAAAGTTCAAGGTAAAAGAAAAACGGAAAGCGAGAAAAAAAACTGGTCCAATGTTGATCAGGAAAAGTACATGTAGTTGGTAAATGATGAATGGAATCATTTATTGACCCTTAAATGTTAGCTTCAGTTGCAGTCCAAGTGTTTACTCAAATGATCAGTGAATCATTCAAATACTTGAAATGCTCCAACAGAGCCATTTAACTGTTACTCCAAATAACTCAAAACTGTTATTACTTCGGTTATGACATTTACTGGTTGAAAAATATTCCAATTCAAGTTCAAACTGAGCAGAAAGTACTTAAAGTCAAAAAAGACAAAAATTCACTTTACTTCAGAAATGAGCGAAATGAGTTTATAAAAAAAAGCTACGGAAAAATATTTTTCTTGTAACTCGAGTTTCGATTCTGCACTTGTTTACTTGTTAGCAAGTAACCAACGAAGTGAGGTTCATGAGTGTTTAACAAAATATCGACACAAAAAATACAGAAAAGACGGAAATTCATTCAAAGATTATCGAAATGAGGATTTGTCAAGGAAAAAGAATAGAGTACTTTTGCTTGAAATTTTGTTAAAATTCGAGTCTCGATTTTGTAACTTGAGCACTTGTTGGTTAGCAGCAGAGGTATGTTCATGAGTATTTAGCAACATTGAACTTGTTCAAGTTGTGAGTGAAAGCGAACTGAGAAATGTTGACAATTTGTAAATGAATCTTTGAACAAGTGAACCAAAAAGGCATTTTGTTTAAACTTTGCTCTTGCACCTTTTATCATATTTAATCATTTTGTTGACTTTTGTGTTCCCCAATCAAAGCTGCTTCAACGACAACTAATGCGCTTCAACTGAATGACAAAAAGGTTTGAAAGCATCAATAAGAAAGTCATTAGAAATGAAAAAGGCTTTAAATGGCTTTTCATGGTTGTAATTATATTTTATGAGCAACTAATCTTTTAACTCTCAACAGTTTTCCCTTTAAATTGATGTTATCATTGCCTTTGCAAACAATGAAAATGCACTAATAATGAAATAATGATGTAATTGTTTACAATAATGATACTTTTTTTGTTCATCATAATGAGAGTTTATTTTTACCTGAAAACAATTATGAAAATACATTTTCCTCTCTTTTATTCACATTTCAAATTGACTTTCACTAACTTTTCACAAACATTTCAAATTGTTCTAATAAAAGGTAAAAATCTAAACAAGGTTTTTCTTGCCATGAATATTCATTTTCTATCCATGAAATTGGATAATGGAACAAGAAAAGTTATTTCAAAATAATTAATTTTTCTCTCAATATTTTGATTTATTAATATTCAATCAAGATAAAAGTATTCAAGACAATCATAAAACTTGAACAAATGCCGAACAGGGAATTGAAGAAGAAAACATTTTCGGTTAGAAAAAAGTTCTTTGAAATTGAATGTATTTTTAGATGAAATTATTTTGAACAAAAGACTGGAAATGGAAATTTTAATGAAAAATGAATTTTTACTTGAAAAGAAGATGAATTGAAGGTGAAAATTGGACATTAAACGAATTGAAGGAAAAGATGAAATGAAAAAATTGATGAAATGGTTTTAATCAAGGTTCAGATGATCAGGGTTGTGATTGTGATGGTGAGTCAGGAAGATGAATGTTTAATGTTTTTGGCTGGGAAAAGAGCAAAGCTCATCAATGAGGAAACAAAATAAATTACAAATGGATTGGGAAAGAGTTATAATAAGATTATCTTTTAATTAGTTTCATTAGTTTTGATCCATTTTATTGACCCGCAGTATTTTGTTTCATCGGATTCAGTCGAGATTTCATTTTTGCTTACTGGCTTCTTCGCATGACAGCCAAATGGACTTTTATCTTGAATATCAAGAGATAAAAGGTGATGATGCAAACTATTGCAGGATGAGGTTGAGTTTTGAAAAGATCAGATGTAAGAGTGCAAAGTAG
Organism: Tetranychus urticae; assembly: GCF_039701765.1. Lineage (NCBI taxonomy): Eukaryota > Metazoa > Arthropoda > Arachnida > Trombidiformes > Tetranychidae > Tetranychus > Tetranychus urticae. The sequence goes on along the minus strand of NC_142958.1, from coordinate 11,231,020 downwards.
ACAGAAATGGAAAGGGAAAAGTGAATGAACAACATTTAATCAGATGGTTTAATCGATGAATACTTTTAACCAGTGAAAAGAAGCCCAAATCAATTCAATTATCCAACTGTGTAGAGTCAACCAATTACCCAATGATTGGGTCATAAGCTTTTAACTCAATAATTGTGCTTCTTCTTCCACTAAACATAGACTTCTGTTCAAGTCAAATGTGCTATTTGCTTTGAAAATTAGTGTAAGTCAAATGCCACGTTTAGAGTCTTTCTAGATGTCGAAAGTTCAAACAGATTTTGGTTATTTCAGCAAAAGATAAAAAAGTTATTCTGTGCGCTATTGATGCAATTAATTTTAGGATCTCGCGTAATTTTTCAATTGTGCTTAGCATGACTGAAATAAACTTTAGATGGCGCTTGTCTGCCATTTGTGATGGAAATCAGTTTGAAAGCAGACCAACTGAGGATCTCGACTGGATTGGCACGCCGGCTGATGATAGTCGAAACAGTTTGTGGTGGGAAGCCAATCTGAAACTAAAGGCTTTTTACTTGCGTTGAGTGAAAAAATTTTATGGTGAATCTGCTTCGATTCACTAGAAATATTTCTCTTTACTTTCAAAGCAAAAAATTTTCCCAATCAATCAACAAGTTAGTTTGATGGGTTTTTAGTGAATTTTGTAAATACTTCAATAAACTGAGCAATTGAAATTTTCGCTTAAACTCCAAATTGAAAGATGCTTTTCTGGTATATCACTTCGATTTTAGAGCTGAATTGAATTTGTTTTTGAAAGACTTGGATCGAACTACTGAATGAAACATTTCTTCACAATCTTGTACCATTTTTATTGAGAAGAGATTCAAACAAAAGAAAGGGTCTTGTAGCATTGATAGAAAAGTTTTGGTTCGCAGTCGAATGAATGAAAAGTTGAATGTTTTCAGCTGTTTCGACTTGTGTTTTGGGAATAAAACCCATTAAATAAAAAAAGAAAAGATAATCTTAGAATTTTTTACCAAATGTTAATATAGCAACTTGGAATTTTATCCGCAAAAATATATTCATTTTTAATCACGAATGCAAATTCTTCGAGAAAAGTTCATGAACTGCAAAAACTCGGAGATATTATTCTTGTTGAAGTTTACGGTTAAAAGGGCTTGAATTAATCTTCAAGAGAAATGTCTTAATGTAAAACAATAGAAAAAAGAAGTTTCATTTTGCAAACATTTAGAATATTCTTAAGTACAGGATTAACAACTGAACATTCTATTTCAATTTCCATCAAAAATTGATGCCATTAAAGATAATTCAATTGAAATGTCTCTGTGTGCTTATCCAATCAAATGATGTTAGATGCAAAAAGTTGAACTTACAGATAACATTGAGCGTTAATGATGTTGAATAAGGTTGGTTTAAAGCGGAATGATTCACTTGGCACGTATATTCAATTCCGTTATCAGTTGGTTCAGGTCGAACAACAAGTTCATTGGAAACGCCACTGCCGCTTATACTTGATATTGTGCTTATCTGTGAATAAAAGAGAAAAGACAAAAAAAAAGAATCATGAATAATTAACAGAATGATAGAAAATATCATTTTTCAAGTTGAGCAACTTGCAACATTTACACTTGGTTTTCAATTTTTCTCTCGATAATCATGTTTCATTCATGGAAAACAAGAATCGCTGTTACACAGAAAAAAGTGAAACCTCAACTCAAAATGTCACTTTTATTCACAGGTTATTAAATTAATTCTCATGTGACATTGCATGTCAATTGCAAGATGAACTACAACAGATACAGCTAATGTTGAGAAAATGAAGAGAAGAAGAAACTTTCTTCATATTTACTATCATGTTCATCCTCATATTCATCATCATTGTTACCTTAACATCATCAAGTTTAGCCTAATTATGTGTACAATTTTTTTCTGCTTTGTTCATCTTCTTTTTTTCCCTTGGTTCATCTGAATCACTGCAATTGTGAATGTGAATAGCATGGAAAACGGTGTTTTGGGCAACAGAAAATAAATCAACTTTTATTCTGTCATTCTATTCAGAATAGCTATTCTTTCCTGCGGCTTTTAACATTCTCATTATCATCATCATTAGAACATTTATTTTGATCTTTTCTCGATACATTTTTCATCATTCATTGTTCTTCTTTTTTACATTTTCTCAACAATCATGTTTTCCCAGTTTTTAAGATTTCTCATCTTCTTCTCCTGAATTGAAACATTTTATGAATAATTTACTTGATAACTTGAAGCAATTGTTGATGTTTAACAAAATTAGAGGAAAAAATAATCATGTTCTTTCCATGATTAAGGCAATTTCGTTGCTAATTGACATTGGAGTTTAGTTTTTTCTTTCCATCAAAACTTCGCTCAACAGAAAGTGTAACATTTTAGCTGCAAGTAATGAAGAGATTAAACGATTTTTTGGTGTTTCAACTTTTTTTTCTGTCGGTAAATAGACCAGTAAATGTTTTTATTTTTAAATTCAATTCCATTTAATGAAAATCAAATTAAATCTTTTCATTGCTTCACAAGTTGAGCATTTCAAGTTTACGAATGCAAATGAATCGATTTCAACTCACCTCTTTTCCTTGCTTGAACCATTTCAGATTAGGAGGTGGATTACCGCCGAGAGAAACACATTTAATCTTATGGAGACTACCTGATTCCATTGGAACATCTTCCTTGTATCCAGTTAATGTTGGTGGATTTGGAGGGTCTAATGGATTCGAAGGAATCAGTAAAGAAAATCAGTTAGTTTCTCATTAATTAATATTATTCAGGTCAAGAACAAAACGAGAAAAGAAAGTGAAACATTTTTCCCACTTCAGGTTACAACTCCAACAGAAGTTTCCGCACTTTCCATATTAACTGAGCATTGAAAGTTTGCGTTTTGTGTATCTCAATCTTCGTACTCGATCTTTTTATCGAGTTTTAATTTTTGCAAATTGTTCAGCACATTTGAAGTTACTTTTTTTGTGCTTTTCTGGACAGTTTATGAATGCCTAAATATACATTTTATAGCTATTCATAGATATTTCATTGAGTTCATCTTTAATCAAATTAGTCGATCCGTCAATCAATTAATTTTTTATTTGCACAAACTTGGGTTGAGAATTTTTATGAGCTTTTGGGATGAAAAGATCAGAGACTTATGAGGTCAACTACAATGTGTTCAAAATGCCTTGAATATTGAGCGAAGAAAACAAGTGAATCACAAATTGAAATTCTTTTGAAACGAGAATTGTCTTTGTTCTAAATCAGAATGTTAACCAAAAGAGCTGAAACTTGAGCCATTTTGCGTGGTCAAAAGTCATTTCATTTTCCCATTATTTTTGATGGATTATGTCTGCAGTTGATTATCTTAGAAAGATGACCATAAAGTTGGTTGAGTAAAGAAGAAGAAATTCATAACTTTCCATTGTAATGTATATTAATGAAGAAGATAGTGAAAGTTGATTTTTCGAAAAGTGATAAATTCTGATTGAAAGACTCGATTCAGATCTAGTCTAGACCAACTTGGGAAACTTGACCAACCAGGAATAAAACTCAAAGAGAATTACAAATTTGTAAATCAAAATGTTCGACTTAAATTATTCACTTTTTTTTGTTGCGTCAAAGCTCATTATTTTATCCCAACTTGAGTAAGGTCACAATTTGATTAACAATTCAGATCATGAAGTGTCATCAGAACTTGTTCTGTAAATTACGATTTCCAAAGTTGATCAGAACCAAAAACCTATCGATTCAAATTGATTGTTGAACACAAAGCAAACAAAAAGACTAACTTGATTAGCTGTAAATTAATAAAGTGTTACAAGGCGATTAAAAGTAGGAAAATGAATCAATGAGAATTGAGTTAATGATTAAATTTTGTTCATTAGTTGAACCAATTTAATGGGGAATCACAATGAATACGAATGACAAAAGATTTGCAAAAAGACATGAACACACAAAGAGAAAAAGAAAAAACATTTTCGTTTCTCAAAACTCGCCCGAAGCAATGAAAATTGAGTCAATTTACGAATGCAAAATGACTTGATTAACATTTAAAGACAATTTTACAACTTTATTTCACTTTTGCTTTTCGCTAAATGATTAAAGTTGAAAGTTTCCTCACCAAGCAAATGTCAAATCAGAAAGGAATGCTAACCAAATATGAAAATAATCCCATTAACAGGGTGATTCTGGGTTGGTCTACCAGACGATTGAGTAAACATTGAAATTCTTTTTCGTTTTCTGCAAATTCGAAACTCGTTGGACAATCAAATGAGAGAAACGAACTGATAAACGAATCTTGAAGTGTACAGTCACAGAGAAATGATTATACGTGCGAATGTTTACTATTAATCTGGAGTGAAACACCCAAGGGTCACAATCATTTGGAGAATTGGAATATCTGTTTTCTTCTTCTTCTTCTTCTTTCAATATTATTGTTGAATGCAAGTTGAGAGGTGAAATGATATTTCCAATCAGTTCTTGCTGGAGGCTCTTTCCATTTCCTAAATCAACTCATTTTCATGTTTTTATTTTGCTTATTTGATTTTATTTGACTCAATAACTGTATCAATCTTGATCTGGGAATTTCAATATATGAATACAAAATTATTGAATCAACATTGGAAATAATATTTTCAAATGTTTTTCTTTTTCCACTTTTGTTGATCAACAACTTTTACCTGTAAGACTTCATGATTCACAAGGTTTTCGGTTCAATGAGTTCAACCTTTTAGAATTTTATTTACCAAAATGAAACAAAATAAACAAATTTCAACATTCAAACGCTAAAAGTAGCAATATTTTTCATTTTAATCAAATTCTGTGTTCATTAAAAGTCTTTTTATAAAAGATGATACAAAAAAGTGAAAGAATAACATTTTTCCAGAAAATTTCAAGATCATCAGGCAACAGGTTAAATTGGCGAGCTTATCTTTTGAATCAGAATTGCTATTTAATTCATCAATTACAAATGCATCATCAATCTTGACGAAAACTGAAGATTCATTTATGTTGACACATCGACTCGGTTTTCCTTATTCGTGGAAATTCACATTCTATTATGTTCAACACTTGAATTACATGAACTCTCGAAGGGTGACCAACATAAGAATCTCTTTACTCTGGAAATCGTTGGAACGAATTTTCATTGCAACAAATTTTCTTTATTAATTTTCACTTTCATTGCAATATTAAAGTTAATCGTTCTCATTTGGTTGCCCATCAATAGTCACTTTCAACTGGCAAAGTTTAATAAAAAAACTCATAAACACTAATCTTGAGAAAATGAATGTTTGATAATAAAAAAGAAAAGATGAAAGTAATGAAAATAGTTATACAAAAAGTTGTGAGAAATAAAAATATAAGTTAACCTCCCATTGACATGATGATGATATAAAAGTATTTATGATGTGATGGAATAATGATAATAATAATAATGATATGAAGAGAGACAAAGAATGGATAGGAAAAGAGTTTGGATAATCTGATAATTGGTTTTTTTCGTTCAACGGATATTTTCTGTTCGTTCAAGATGCAGGATGAGAGAGAGAGAGAGAGAGAGAGAGTATAAAGGAATAACGAGTAAACATGAGAGGTTGAAAAGTGGAATAAGAAGTTTAGGAAGAGACGAAATTTGTATTTTCACATTTTCCTTGTCTGCTGGTTGATGAAGGCTGAATGAAGGAAAATATAAACAAGGAAAGAAAAGGTTGAAGATGAAATGAAAAGATGGTGAAGACGAAGAAAAGGTTTGTCAGATTGATATAAGTGATTTGCCTCAGGTGAAGCGATAAATTAGAATATTTTTCCTTTGGTATGTCATTCTGAGCTAAAGATGACTTTGATGAAGATAAATGAGTTAATATGCTGTTGCTTCTCAGGGAAGGAGAAGAAGAAGAAAACCTTTTCTTTACCTTTTTTTCACAAATTTTTACCAATTAATCATTTATATTCTATTTCGAGAAAGATGACAGAAAATAAGAATTATAACTAGACTGGTAAAGCTTATTTGGATGATAAAGAGGAGGAAGAAGGAGGAAGAATGAAGAGGGAAGGAAAAGGCAACAAAAAGTTCTGAATAGGATGAGGATAAAAAAGAATGGACAAAATACTTATTTCTTCAAGATAATACATTTCTTTTTGTGTCACTTTGCTTTTTTTATTCAAACTTTAATCAGCAAATTGATTGTTGAAAAGCAAATTTCCGATATTTAATTACGATTATTGATCTTTTCATTTTTACTCTACTTTATGATTAACAGAATGTCAAATTTCAAGGAAATGAGTTATTTGCAAAGTTATTGAAGGATAAGCAAGATTCAAGATTGAGTCATCAAGGGCGATTATATCGTCATTAGGAGCAATAAAGTGACTAATAAATGGCACAGCTCGGCAGGGAAATTTAGTCTGATTCTATTGCGCTTGAAGCTGAATGATTTTGTCTGTTTTGCAACAACTTTTGATAACTACGATGTTCGGTGCTCATCAACTTTCAGCTTTTGGTTGCAAAACTTGACAGCTACCAGTAACAGTATTTTTACACAAAGTAAAAGTTAATCAACTCGATTCCTAGACATTAAAATTTGCTCTGGGTCAAGTTTTCGATAGTTTGAAGGTAAAGCACTTCAGTCCATTCAACATTTGATATAACTTTTCCCATTACTTTATACCGGGTGTCTTTTTCATTTAGCGCCCGTTTGTAGTCACAACTCCCGAACGGTTAAGTTGCAGACGCAGATTCAAAACAAGAGTTCTCGCAGATTGCAGAAACGCAAGTTAGAACGCTCAAGGTCATTCAAGGCGACTTTGCTATTCGGTCTCTAACCTACACCGGTCATCTTCTAAGAGTGCAAAATTTTTCAGATTGGTTGATGTCTGTTACAAGTTGAAATCTTATCCCGTTGGCAAGACAAATGAATTTATGTACAAACAATTTGATTAACTGAAAACGCTCATATCTCTTGGCCAAAGGGATTCATTGACATAGCTTTAACATTAGTGTCAGTTTAACCCAATTTAGTGTCATTTGTTGTTCTTTTTTGTCCGCGAGTCACTCAGGAAGCTGATAATTGATTAAAGATTAATTTGAACCATTTAAGCAAGGGCCGAATCGAACTTGTTTCCATTTATCTTTTGCTAGCAATTGTTTACCAAAATGTCTAACCCTGTGAAAAGTATTACCTTTACGGACCAGATGAAAGGACAAAGTTTTCAAGTTTTATTCAGGGCATTTCAGGGCTGTCTTTACCGTTGTTAAACGGCTGTTAGTGAGTCAATAAGTGATCTAGCGGCTCAAGAATTTTTTGAGCAAATTTCGCGGACATTTATTGTCATATTTCAAGGTCAAATAATCGTATTGTAATTCTGTAATAAGTGTTTCTGATTTATTTACATTGAGAAAGATTGAATCTGAAAGGAAGAGCGATTTCACGAATGTCTTCAAAATAAAAAATCATCACTCTGATATTCCAGATCAAAAAATTTTGGAAAAATTCTGTTTCTTAACACTTTTGTTGCTTTACTTCTGTGTGAATGTCAAAACTTAAAGACGATAGAGCAAGAACATGAGTTATTTGAAAAATCAGTTGATGAACAATGAGAAACATGAAAGTTTACTCGACTCTTCATCTTTTCCTTTCATCATTCTTTACAATTCCTTGCAATTTCTATACACTTTTAATGACCCAGTTTGTATTTACTTTTGAACCTGAAAATGATGAGAAAAAAACATTCAAAGTTTTGATGCAACATTGAACCAACTGATTATCATGTGTGTAGTTGTCAGTTGGTGATAAATGAATGTACAAAGTTCAATAACAACTCTTTTGGAATTGAATTTTTCATCAAAAGTTTCTTCCTCTTCTTTCAACTCTTTTCATTCCCTTCACTTTCAAATCTTTTTTTTTCACTCAACTCAACTCACCATTTGCAACTAAATTAATTCATAATCTCGACTCGATATTGGTCAACCTAAAATTGCCTTTCACCAGATGATAAATTATCAATGACAAATGTACTTGACTTGGTAAGGCTAAAGTTGAGATGTTTAACTTTATTAAAACATAAATAAAGTTAATTTTGACATTGTTTCATTGATTAACTCGAAACGAAACTTTTAAAATTTCCTTTTTTTCTCTCCATTTCTTTTCATTTTCATTCAAATGAGTTGAAATTGTTTGTCCCATAAAGCTTATCAAATGGAGTTGAAAGAAATTCTCATTCATGATGATAATAATAAAGATAATGATGATGATAAAGGAAAAGTTTATCAAGTTATTTATGAGAATCATTTGCTAAAAGAGTTGACAATCTGTCTGTTGATCAGCATAAAAATACAGATTACATGAGAAACTCTTTTCTTCGTTTTTTTCTCCAATTCTTAAGCTTTCTTTTCATATGTAAAATAACAGTTTTAAAATGATTTACTTGAATGAAAGTGATGATGAGGAGAGTAATAAGTTTAAATGATTAAATCTTTCAGAAAGTTTAAAGTGAATGGAAAACTGTTACTCGATTGAAGAGTGAAATGGGAAAAGACATTGATTTTGAATGGATTGAAATCAAAATAAGTAAATAATAATGAAAAGGAAAAGAAAATTTGATAACATGGTAAGAACAGGATTCAGATAAAAGTGTCAGTTACAAATCATTTTCTTCGTATTTTTAGATTCTCTTCTCAAAACAATACATTATTCTCAAGTTCATTTTTTTCTTCAACCTTTCTATTCTCTTTCACAATGGAAATGAGGAAAAACCTTGGAACATGAACAACAAGATTCACCACCAAAACCAGAATAAACATAAAACAATGAACATTGGAAAAAGGCAAAGTCTTGAACTTTACCTATTGTTTATATTATCATTTCGTCTTCTGTTTATCCTCAAGGTAAGAAAAGTACAGAATACGAAATGGAAAAGAAAAGTAAAGAAGAGGAAAAAAAAGGTTGTGTAGATATTCACTTGACAGGAGAAGTAAATAATGTCTATGAATATATGAATACGTCTATGTGAGTTGACGTCTTGTAGAACTCAATTTCATCTTCAACTCTCATTCACATGTTATCATCAGATATGATGTATTATCATTCAAACTGAGTACTTGTATTATCATTTCTCATCAAGGGAGGAAAATGTGCAAAGAAATAATCTTTGATTTCATTCAATATTTTTTCACCTTCATTACAATCACATTGATCTAATGAAAGGAAAAAAAGTGACTTGATTTATCATCAATTAAGGTTAATTCAATCAATCGGCTATCATCAACTAATTGGTCACTGTGCCTCTCAAATGACATTGAAACTTGTCAGATTGTCTTAACCAGCATTTCAATAGTTTTTGAACATTTTAACAATTTTTTTGTTTCTTTTTGCTTCAAGAGTAAAATGTCAGATTAATTGATACAAATCAATTTACAATGGATTCCATGGTTGTTGCGTAGCAATAGTTACTCAGAAGGTTTGCTGTTTGTAAGTAAATTAGTTTTTTTGGCGCACCAATTTAATGTATCCGAAGTAAGCCTGTTTTTCATTAGAAATTGAAGATTAAAGCCAGAAAAGTGGCACATTTTAGTGAGTTTACGATTCAGCAAGTATTTTTTAAAATATAATTTTTGAAATTTTTACAGCGAATGGTGTTATTCCCGGTCGACTCAACTCTGCAAGAAGAGAAAGCGTGTAACCAGTGCATGAATTGAACAAGCAAGTTGTTTGCTTCTTTGTATTTATGCGTTCAAAGCAATCTATACATACAATACATACATACATACAATATATAAAGTCAAACTATGAAATTTTTGCGGGAAGATTGTGGTCAAACTAAACGGGTTCTAAAGAAAATTTTTACATAGGATGAAAGCCCTGATTGAACTTCAATTACGAAAAATAGTCAGAGCTTTCTCGGAATTCAGGTTGCTGAGAAATTAGCGTTTAAACAGGGTGGGGGAAAAAATGCAGAATCCGTATCTTTTACTATTGACTTTGGGGGAAAAACTTTTTGGTTATCCAGGTTGATGGTTTATTGTTGGATTAGAAGGATAAGTAAAACTGTCTTTCGAGTAAAGAGTTGAGTAAAAAATATGATACTTTAACTGTACAAAAAGATTTCATTTTGTTCAGCTGTATAACCAGATTTTATTTTATTTTTATTTTTCTCATTGACGATGGTTTTTCATCAAGAATTTGAGTCTTTAAATATGGATACAGTGGTACCGGCTTTTTTCCATCACATCCATCACTTCATCAACCACTTTTTTACCGTTTTTTACCGCATTGGACAATATGGTGAAAAAAGCCAGTCCCGTATTCAGTGAAAAAATTACGATCAGTCCTGATCGTAGGCTCCACTTGTTTTATTCAAGTAAAAGTATCAATATTTGCTGCCGTAATACTTTTTCATAAATTGTATAAATAATTTTAGCAAAGGTAGAGTGGGAAAACGATCGAAACCTGTGGCTATGATGTCTGACTCTCACCCAGTTCATAGGTTAGGATCCCTTAGCCTATGTAAACGATATATCCAAACCTAACATGACTGTCGAGGGGCAGACTTGAAGCTGCTCAGTCAATCAAATATGGTTTTATGTGTTTAGCAATCTCTCAGAACTTACGGTCAACTACAGAGATTTGTAACATGTAACACAGATTTGCGTACGAGTAGGCAACTTAATAAGCACAGATCTGACCCTTTCTTTCTGAGCTTCTTGCTAGCTCGTTTTCTGGTGCTTCTGCATGGGTCGACTGGTTTACCATTAGAATCGAAATCATCTTTTCTTTTTCCCTTCTAACTCTATGTTTTGATTTATCATAATACGCCGGAAAGATATGAGAGTTTTGCCGGGAAAACACTCGGATTTACAAATGATATTTTCCCGATTCATGATACATGATACACTCGAATTGAAAAGAAAGTCATCACTTCAAAAAGCACCCTTACAAGTCTGTCGCATGTTAAATAACCGTACACTCTTAAATAGCCTTGATATCGAAAATGCTTCGAAATTAAAACTTACCGAGTCATAATCTGGTTTGAGCTAATGTTCTTAATTATCGAGGCATTGGCGATAAATTCATTCAGTTTTTAAGAATTTCACTCTATGCGTGAGTGATAAAACATTAACAGTACCAACTTTCATGATAACTCCTACTCACGTGCAGTCCAATGGAAAATATTCAGTTTAACTATCTCATTCGTACTAAACGATTTTATCGATTTTTGTATCTTGTTATTTTTCAATGATTTTTCGAGTTCATTCAATAAACAGTTTCAGTGACTTTTATCGTAGCAAAATTTAAAGAAACTCGCACTCTTAATTTACAGTACTGATTCCATGTTAATGATAGAAGTGACCTTATTTAGATTATTCTTTGCTTTCGGGAAAAGAAAAGGCAACTTTTATTGCTTCAACTGTAAACACTTTGTTGAGTTGATCTTGATAAGCATTTAAAATGTTCATTCTTACTTAATCTATTTCAGGGATAAAAGATTGTTGATAATGATCATTTGATGAGAGAAATATTTTTCTGTTGTATTTATCTCAACACGATTTGCTATTATTGGCTTATAATTTTATCCAAACAATCATCATCATCATGAAAAATGTAAAGATTGAAAGTTAAGTAGAGCGATAAAGCGTGAAAAAAAGTCAATATGTAACTGGGAAAAGTGTCATTACTTGGAATATCTATATTTATATTCGATAATGTTATTCCAAGAAAAAGGTAAATAAACTGAACTTTTCCTCTTTCCATTCATTCAAATAATTGAAACATTGTAACGAAATAAAAGTAAATAGTTTTGATAACCTTTAACGTCCATTGAAATAGGAATTGAATAACTGATGAAACTCTTTCACTTGTCCAATGTAAACCTTTCGACATTCAAACAAGTTATTCAAATGACTGCTGTTTTCGTTAAGAGAAAATGTTTTAACGAATTCAGTTCACCTTTTCAATAGGAAATCACATTGAGATACATGAATGACGAAAATGCCAAGCAAAGAAAAGTTATTTTCCAACGAAACCAAAAATTCATGAAACAACTCAAGATATTTACTTTTCATTTCATTCCATCATTGATATTTACTCATTCGAGCTCAATTCTTTCCAAAGGAACTTTACTTCCAGATAAATGATAATCGAAACGGAAAATCCTATTAAAAAATATTCGAAGATCAGCTGGTGAAAAAGCCGAATCGTCCACATTTTCGAGTATCTTGAAAAATGGAGTAGCAATGCATCGAAGTTAAAACTTCACATCTATCATGTTCACAAAAGTTCCTTGTTTGCAAGTTCTGGCCTTTCTTTAGATTAATCAGTGAAGTAGTTGTGATAATCTTTTTATTCCTTACTTTGTGACAATAAATTATCCATTTGGTCAATCTAATCATTGAGTGGTAAACTGGACACTATTTTATTCTAATTGCATTAGTAAATTGGTTAATTTATTTTCTCACCAAATCAACATTTTCCTTTGAAATCAATTTATATTGAGTTTAACCAAAAATCAAGGATTAGTTGATAAAAAAACAAAGCTCAAGTAATGAACAAACAAGTGATTCTGAATGAGCGCAGCCATTGTTAGTCTCATGTCTGGAGTTTGTATTGAGATCACGTTAACTGTGAGAGTAAATTTGATCACGAAATTGTTGGATAATTTGATGCAAGATTGACAGTTATGAGCATTATTAATGCTATTAAAAAGGCTAAAGATGAGTGATGTGAGAATTTTTCATTGCTTCAACTGCATGGAATTTGAAGTTGAACTGTTTTCCAAAGTTTTACATCAACAGCAATATCAATAATATGTACTTGTATTTAAATGAAAGTCTGCCTTGAGTGCAAGTTTCACTCACATGAAACATATCCATATATCAATAGCCTTTAGCATATCAAAATCACAAAAAATATTCAGTTTCATATTGCATTGATATTTTGTTAGTTTTAATAGCAAAATGATACAAAAAATGTTATTTTTTCGTCTTTTACTTTTTTTGCTCCAATCAAATAATGCAAACAGAAATGAAAAAAAGTGAATCTCATAACTCGATAAAGGTAAAGTTGATGCTCAAGGTTTTTCCAGTTAACATTGAAATAGTTAATTACAATTCTTATTGGTAAAGGTTCATGAGATGTTCAACTGATCTTTTTTTGTGTTGAAAACATTTCATTCAAAGATTGCATACAAGTTTATGATGAAAGTCACGTCTCCAATTTTTACAGCCATTTTCATTCAATCCATTTTCAATGGAAAATTGAACTTTATTGATTCTATTTAATAGTTGGAGAAAAAAAAATTAGGTTAAGACCAACTTTTACTATCAAAAGGTTCTACGCCATTCATTTGTTTTTCAGATTCGCATTCAATCGTATATCATCAAGAATCTTCAGTTCATGAGGTCAACCTAATTTTTGTATTGATACGGAATACATGTGAAGTGGACTGATATGGATATGAAGACCAAGACGTCTTAGTAACTGCCCAAAGTGTTTACTTTTAGTCTGTCTCCATCAAGAATGCAAGGCAACTCCGTGAACTAGGCTGACATGATGATGAATCAATCACTTTTACTTCGCACGAGGTTTTGTCTTCATAATGCAAACGGAACTTTGCTATTAACAGAAATTGAAGATGAAAATTTCCAGATTTCAGTGGCTAATGTTTCGATGTTTAAATCGCAATAACTCGAGAATCCCTAATAAAAGAGGGTTTATACTTTGTCAGAGAAATTTTCCAAGGCTGAAAGTTAAGCAATGGCTTTTAGATGACCTCTAAAGTTACCCTGGGCGATTCTTGAAAAATGGGTGGGTTGACCTTGAACTTAAAATATGACAAACAAGTAACGGAAAAACTTAATCTTAGGTCTATCGGTCAACCATAAGCTGATTAGAAGACTCACCTTTAGCTGAATTGCCTTGTACATTAAAAGATGTAATATTAAAGCATTTTTCAATTCTAGGAAATGTTTAATCTGATAACCGAATGACCTCAAATGATCCTTAACTCGATACTGAGAAATTCATTTTTATTGCTAACATTAGGTCGAGATGCCATTGCAATCTGAATGAACCCAATTGACGCAGAAAAATTAATTGACTGCTAAGAGAGGAAAAATTTATTCCCATTTTGATTCTCTGCAAAATCTGTTGTTCTGCATGAATCAAGTTGAGGCGATATTTTTGGTTGCAATTAATGAGTCAAATAAAATGAATAATAATGTATTAAAATGTATCAAAATCGATTATTTTTTAAACTTAAAATTTTACTAAATAATTGAAGCTATTCAGAGTTAAATTGGTGGTAAAATTTTCAATTACCATTAATAGTTAAAAGTCAATAGCATAACTTGTTTCCTGAAGAGTGCAACTAAAGACTAATCACTATTGAATGATATCGATTTTCGTCTCTATTTGTTTTTTTCGTGTAATTCAATCAATTTTGAAATTGAATTTTTCCATTTCCTTGCCTCATCTGTTGGAATATTCATTACAACCTGAATTGAAAAGGAACGAAGAAAATTGGCATTTTTTTAAACTAAACTCACAACTTGATTGAGCAAATGATTAACATAATTTCATTGTGAATATCAGACAGAATGATATGATTTACGCATTTCATTTGGAAATGAAATTATCAAATGAATTATCTTTTCTTGGGAGTGAAAATAACTATAAATTCATGTTAAATGTTATGGAAATAAGAGTTTATAATATTGATAATTGATCGTTTCAAGTTTCATTTTTAGTTGAAAGAAATGAATCATTTCGTGTTTCATTTCAATTTCATCTCATTTAGCTTCTTCACCAGTTCAACGTTTCTCAATGAATTTTCACTTGTAATTCATTCTTTTGTTTCAAGTTTCTTCATTGAAAGTTGTCTCAATCCTTTTGCACATTATTATTCGATGTCATTTCTTTTCTTGTAATGTTCCAAGTACCATGAAATGGTATTATATCGAAGGATTAATGTTACGGAAAAGTTGAGTAAACAGAAGAAGAGATTAATTTTAATAAGTTTACTTAAAAGAAGATGATAAAAGCTTAGCCAATCAAGTGAATCATTTTTTTATTTAATAAACAATAGCGAGAATGAAGTTTTCAGAATCAAGAAAATGAGAAAAGAGAAAAAAAATTGAACCATAAAGTTACTTTGAACATTACGTTCTGTTGTCCTTTGATTGAATCATGAACTTCGATTGTCTTTTAAATGAAGAAGAATGGTCAATCATGAAGAGATTGGCAAATGATTGGAAAATCGAAATAAATTTTAAATTGATTATCATGGAAAATGTTCATCACGAAGACATCAATTAAGTTGAATGACATAAAAATTTTGATGAAGTTATTCTGTTTGATTAATTCTCATGAATTTGATGTAAAGTTGGGGCAAAACGAGTCGAGAAAAAAGAGAAACATTTTGTTTGCAGAATTTTTGGTAACCTCAAAGGTTCATCTGATTTTGACAGAGTCCATTGATGGTTGATGCTGACCACACAATTATCCCATCAACTGGTGACCTCAATCATGCAACAGTAAACTCTCTTTTGAATAACTTTAAAGTTCCCATGAGATGCATTTTCACATCTTTCGATTAGAGTTGAACTAATAAATTGTGGAAACTCTAGTTTTTGCTGTTTAGCGCATTTCATTTGCAAATGATATCTCAACAAATTCAGTTGCAAGTTGATCTTGAGAAAGTTTTATCCAAGTTCAGTCTAACCCGATCTAACTTCTGATCGACTTTTAGAGGCTATTCGAATGCTAAAAGATCTCTTGATTTTCATTCTTAGCCTCGAAAAGATCAATCCATTTGCTGGTTTTGTGAAGCTTCAAGTCCATTTAATATTAAACTGTTCATTCTGTTGCATATTTGACATGCAAGTTATTGTTGAATATGATTGAAAATCATTTCATTTTACTGTTATTAAGGGAATGTCGATTGTTTCTTGACGCTAATCTTCATGATAATCATGTTGATTGTCATCAAATTGAATCTTTGTTTGCTCATTTGTCTTCCTTTACTTTTATCAACTTGTCAAAAGTCAACTGAGAAAATAATATGAGACTTATAACAATAATAGCCGTAATAATGATACATTTACAAGGCATTATTGCTATCATGATATTAATATAACAGGAAAAGTAAAACGTAATTTGATTGATTTGCATAAAGATTACATTCTGTTGATACATTATTGAAAGTTGAGCGATAAATTGACGAGCCAAAGTGGTGTAACAAAAGTATTACAAGCTCTTGAATTTATAATATTAATAAATGATGAAAGTAAAAGGGTAAAGTTAATTAATTTACTTAGTTTGATTTAAGGTTCAACTTGAGTAAAGAATGAACAAGAATCATTTTTCACAATCAAAATTAAAGTTGCAATTGAAGATTAACAAGAGTTATAAATCTCAATTAGCGGCCATTTGGCGCACTTTCATCTGATAATCTGATTTGACGGTTGAACATTGTTAATGGTTCATGGTTTTCTCAGATAATTCAACGATAATTAGAAGAGAATTGAAGATGAAAATTTATCACTATTAATCTAAATTCATCTTTCATAACTAATAACAAGCTAATAAAGAGTTATTATACCTAAAAGTACACATGAAAATGTTACTTTGTTGCTCAAGGAAAAGTGAAAGGTAAGAAGAATGTGAAAGCAAATAATGAATCGAAACATTATGGAACATTGTAACTTCGAAGCAAAAAAACGCAACATTGACTCTCTTCTGTATCAAGTTCAACTTTTGCAAGGTAAACATGATGAGAAAGGAATAGAAGAAGAAAAGTAATACATTTTTTTGGGTTTCACTGTTGGCTCATCTTGTTACAAGTTATTGTCCTTTTTTCTTCAGATTTCTCCATCTTCTCTGTTCATTATCCTAATCACGATTGATTTTGTTGATTGTGCAGTCCAGTTGAGAATCGATCATTTATTTTGATTAACAATACTTTCCATTGCATCTTCAATCCACATTTCTGTTGTCAGTCACCGCAAAAACTCACAGATCTTGTTCCGCTTTCAGCAACTCTTCAAGAAACTCTTCAGAAAATAGTTGATACAATGCATGGAGACCTCAAAATAAAGCCTTGTTTCTGCTTTGGAGAGGTCGTGATAATTTTGATGATTAATAGGTAGGTTCAACGATTTTCTTTGCATGTTTGGTCGATGATTTTATTTGCTGTGTTTATGTTCAGATATTAAGCGTCTTTTATGGAAACTTGGTTCTAAGCGCATAGATCGATAGTTTGGTTGAGCGTTTTAATTCAATTTCCAACTTGATCGTATTATCGTATTTACTCAATGGTTAATTGTGATCCTTTAAGAGCAACTAAAAGTGTCTTTTGTTGGACTTTTTGCTGGTAAGAGTGTCAACTGTTTGATTTTAATCCCAATTTGTCCATCGTAATTGCTCTCATCAATTGAGACACAAAGGGATTAAAGTTTTTTGATGGATCGGAAAACAATTGTTCAATTGTCACCTTTGTGCTTCCTATTGTTGATAGCTTTTTGTTTGGTAAAACAGATTCTAGCCTTAAGCTATTTCCTTTTAAAATTTAATTCTGACCATTTATTCCATAATTTTTGACCACAGACTAAACTACTTTGGAATTATTAGCAAGAAGAAAATGGATGGAAATAGCAGAATAAATGTGGAAAAATATTCAAAGGAAAATATCGCCATTGATCTAGCCATGAATGTCGAAATGCTCGAATCACTGATTGTTGCTGATTCGAAAACTAATAGAAGCTCATCAATATCCAATCTTCTGCGAAATTTCATTTCGCTGGTTAACCTTTTTCAAAAAATGCAATTCGTTTCAAAGTTGCTCTCACATGGTAAAGTTATAATGAACACAATAACAATCAAAGGCGATATATTAAAGTTTTGCCATTATTTGATCATCAGTTGAGTTACAATGAAAAAAGAAGTTTCAAAGTAAAAAAAGTGAAAATATGAGAAAAGTTGTGAAAAAATTTGAATAAAAATTGTGCGATTTTATCATAAACATTAAAAGATGAAAATGATTGCAACAATTTTCACGCTTTAACAACTTTGAATGATTCATTTTTTATCAAATTTACCAACAGATATTTCTCATTATTTATTCAGTAACAAGAGCGGAAGAAGTTAAAGAGAAAAGTTGAAAAATAAGTTTTGTTATCATTTACAGCTTGAGTTGTTCATTAATTTGATAAAATCAGTTTCAGTTTATCATTTGAATATCAACCTTTTGATATTCACTCTTTTGGAAAATATCAAATTGACATTCCCATTCTGTCCACTCGATTCATAATTCAATCAACAATTGAAACTGCAAATTTATCTGTTCAAAAGTCGAACATAAAAATAGAAAGAAATGATGAAAAGAAAAGAGAAAAAAGGAAAAAAAAGAAATTCTCATTCAGCATGATGAGTAGCTATAAAAATCGAGTCCCAATAATCGTAATATTAGTCGACGAAGAAAAAAAGAATTCAAAATTCAAATGGAAAATTAGAAATTCGGAAATGCATCGAACAAGCAATATGCAATTCTGAATAAATTTTTTCTTCTTTTGATCAACTCTTTTAGATACAATCAAATTTCGACTCTAGTTCATGATACATGAGTCGAGCTAAACATTTCTCGAGTTTTCTGCTGAATGTTGACTTCACCTTGAAACAGTTTTGCTCAACAAGAAAGTTGTCATGTCAGCAGAGGTGAGAGTTGAATGAAGTTGCATGTAAAGTATCATGAAATATGTAAATTGTTGCTCTGTTTTGGAGATGAAAAAAGTCTAAATGTTCTGGTTCTTGATGTTTCAAATTGACTTGAACTTCGATAGTTCATTTTTATTTACAATTTAAACGAAGATGATAATGTTTCTCATTATTTTCCTCATTCAATGGAAACTCCGAGTCTTCTGATGATGTGATAAGAAGAGAAGAATATGAAAAATATCATTTCCATAATGTAATTTAGATTTATCTTTATTATAAAATATATTAGTGACACTGATAATGGTGAATATACTGATAGAAGAGTGATGTCGACGAAGATGGGAATCATGATGAAAAGAGTGAGAATTTCTTGAGTTTTCTTTTCCTCTTAAAGTGACTTGTTCAAGGTGAGGAGAGAGTTCAATTTTACAGGGAAAAAAGTGCCTCAGTTGTGTTCAGTAAGCATGATAAATGAAAATATTTTTCAACTTTTTTTCTCGCTCTTCCTTTTTGCTCTTTTACCTTGCTTCAGCTTGTTGACTTTTCTCTTTCTTCATCTTCTTTTCATTTTGTTTCTGTTTTCTTTCCATTATAACCAGAATAAAATGCATTTTTTCCTCAAAAAATATGATGATTAGAATTCATGTCAAAAGAGAAATAATGAAGAGAATTTTGAAATATTTTAAAATGTTGAAACAAATGTTACAAAAGTTAATAAGATTAGGTTGTCTCTGGGAGAGAATCATATTCATCTCACGGTGAGAAGGGTGTTCATGTCAATGATGAACTTTTAATGAATTCATCAGTTGATGAAAGAGTTGCACTTTTATTGGAAGAGCATTAAGAATCGAAATTAAAACTCGTTTTTATGTTCGCTTTTACTCTGTTGCATGGTCAAGTTTTCAAGGTTTGTGGGAAAAAATAAAACTGTAAATAAAATCGATTGAAAGTTTTCAGGAATTGGATTATCGGATCAAGAATAGAGAAAAAGAAGCGTAAAGGAAAAAATGGAAGTCATTGGATGATGAGCATTTCGAAACAAAGTGAGGTTCCTCAAGCGATAAAAGGTTTTCACGCAAATCCATTCCAAATTTCTTGTCTTTTCGAGTCAAACATAATTCCAAAAATGCATTTTTCATGTGTAAATACAGAAAATATCTAAACCAAAAATTCGCAAAGACCAAAATAGTAACTCGAAAAACTCAAATCAATATAAATCTTTTAATGAGAATCTTCGATTATAATCAGAATTTTTTCTTTGAAACGAAACTGTTAAGAGTTGATCGATTTCAAATTCCTAATCTTTTCGAGTCAAACATAATGCTAAAAATGTATTTTTCATAACGAAATTCAGAAAATATTTAAACCAAAAATGTCTGTAAAATAAGCGAACGAAGAATAAATCGCAAAATCAGAAAATCAAAACTTCTGATCGATATAAATCTTTTTATGAAATTGTCGATTTTCCTTGAAATTTCACTTTGGTTGGAAATAAAAGTTGAACTGATATTCAATTTCAATGTTACGATTTTTCAAAGTCAAGTGATTGTAAAGGTCAATATGGAAGATGAGAAGTTGTTCAGTTGAACTCGTGTTCAATAGAACGATAGAGAAAAGAAAACTGGAAGAAAAGTAGAGACGAAGTTTGATGGAAGGGAAGAAATGATAATGGAAACAGGAAGGCAAATGATATTGTACTTGAAAATAGGAATCAGTGAACCATGAATATCATGGTTATTATATTCTATCATATACATTATTGTGTTTATTGTATTTTTATTATTCACTCCTACGATTGTCCAATATTTACAAACGATAAAATAAAATACGATTGTGAACATTTCCAATTAGATAACAGATAATAACATGTTACCTTATTTTGAATCAAATTACTGAACAACTTTCGAGTTTCGATTCAACTTTTTCCAAGATAATGCATTTTCTTGTCCAGATTTGATTCTCATATATTTTTGCATTCAATTTCCAGACGAGACTCGGAATGGATATTAAATTTTTCTTGGTCTTTGCCTTTTCAAAGTTGCCTTTTGTTTTCATTTGTTTTCGAGTACAAACTCGACAATTTGTATTCAACATTTTTCCAGCAATAATGTTCATGTGCTTGTTCAACTTTTCAGACAAATTCATCTACAAATAATATTCTCTTTTTACTTCTTCTCTTCATTTTCTTCGTTTTACAATTCACTTTGGACAGTAACATGATAAACTTTTTCCCTTCTTATATTGACATTTACAAATCCCTTGGTTCACATTAACGGTCAACTAATGTCCATACAAAATAGAAGAAAAGAAAAGGCTGAAACTCTCGAACAGTTGAAACGAATCTTGAAAATCTTCTGTAGAAAGAAAAGTATGCACACAAATTCCTTTGAGGTTAGTATTTCTTTTTTTCTCTTCTTTTTATTCTTTTATCATCTTGTTCGTTCTATTCTATTATACATACATGATTATATTCAGATTCTCAGTACAAGAAACGTAAGCGAACGAAAAGAATGAAAAGGAAAGAACGAAGAGAAAAGAAGAGCAAGAAAACATGGAGAACAAGAATTTCGACTGAAACTGGTTCTTTCAATCTTCAACAGAGAAAAAAGTATTTCTAAAAAATAAAAAAATTCACTTCGAAATTCAAATGCGATGAAATTACAAGCTAGGAAAACGAACGAAAAAGAATGAAAAAAAGAATGAAGAGAAAAAAGAAAACTTCTGAAATCGAAAACTGGCATTTTCTGATTATCTATTCAATTGAAGGTTCATCTGAAACTCAACCGAAAGCTTATTAAAATGCAATTTTGATTCGTTAATGGTTCGAGTGATAATCTGAGTTTTGAAAAATCATTAAGAATTTAATAACTTAACAACAAAATGAAAGATTACAAATTTTCAGGGATTGGATGGAAAGAATGTTCATTTTCAGATAATAGTAATATCAGTTTCATTGTTTTCGATTTTGTTTTTTGTTCGCCAAATAATTATTAGCGATATTTTTGGACCTTTTCTTCTGCTCCTTCCACCATAATCATTATCATGATCGTAAAAGTACAAAAAGCGAAAAGAAATGAACGTTGTTAAAGCAGTAAACGAAACCAATGAGAATCAAATGAGGCATCAAATTGCATTCTGTTGACTGATAAAAACTTTTCAAATATCTAAAGTTAATAAATTTTTTCTTCGCAGAATATTTTTCCTTTTCATTTTGGCTTTTTTTACTTCTTTATATTAAATCAAATATTATTTTCATTTTACAGTCTTTCCAGTCTTTTCTTTTATCTTTTATTTCATTCTCCACAACAAAATAGTGAAAAAAGAACTATCGGTTTCAACTTTTTTTATTAGTTTTTTCTGCTCTTTTGAAGCTATTCTTAACATTGCGCTCTGAATCATTCATATTTACTGTTGCAATCTAATCTCAACATATTTCTCTTCTCACTTCTAAATGTTAATGCAAGGAGTTGAACTTTATTTTCATATCATTCAAATTCTGATTATTGCAATTATAATAGCAACAATCATTCAGATTTATTATACTTCGATTGTTCAATGCAAAGTGGAACATGATAAGCTAAAGAATCAGTGAACGATAAGGAAAAGTTTTTAGATCAACTTTGATTTGCAAGTTCTGCACAGTTTTATGACAATGATTCAGTGGTTATGATGAATGATACCATTGAATAAAAAGTCAGAAAATTAAAAGCCATTCACCCATTGATTCAGTAAACATCAATATTGTGGTTAGTGTGAAGAATGTGATGGAATTGGGAAATTTAGTTGCATATTCATTGATTCGGTTTGAGATTTATCGAATAGAATATAGTTTCCCTCGAATTTGAGCTTTTTTTACAAAAATTATATCTTTAATGAGTTTCGAAATATGTTAATATTCATTCATTTTACGATGCAATATATTTCACAATTCGATTCCAAATTGATCATGTTTATTAAAGCTAAATAAAAAATTTTAATTTGCATAATTTTTCGATTAAAAATTCTTCTGCTTGAGCCACATAACTTTAATCTGAAGGCCATCCAAGTCTATTCGCTCAGTCGAACTTAAAGGCACTTAAAGGTTAATTGCATTCTGATAAGGTATGACCTGAAGTATTTTTCATCAGATAATTTGCAAATGTTTTGCTTTGTAATATTTCAGCAAGGATTTATTGCTGATCAGATACGGAGGTGCATTTTGAACACACTCTGGCTATTTTCGTAAATGAAGTTCAATAATGGCTGCCAGGCAGGGTAAAAATTTTCTTTAAAATCCTTTTACCTTTGGCCACAATCTCCAAAAATTTCATTTTGTACTCTCAGAAAATAATCTCTAAATGCCGTTAAAGGTCAAATACAGAATTGACCTTGAATGACCTTGAGCGCTCTAAATTATGGTTCTTCAGTTGCGGGAGCTCATAGTTCTGAGGTCTTTACCATAAACTGTTCGTGAGTTTGCAAAAAGCGTCAGGATGCAAAAATCTTAGTACTTGTATTTGATTGTAATCAAATGTCTGAACTCAAAAGTCAGAGTTTGTCACGTATAAATGATCTACATTAAACCATAACGTCATTAAATTAAAAAAATAATTCGCGACCCTCCTGCTTTAGAATCCGGATTGTATTTTCTACTATCTGAATATGATTTTCTCAAGAACCTGCGTTTCTAAAAAGGTCAAATAATTTTTGTTGCTGAAGTCAATTCATTTTCATCATTTGCTGGCAGATTTTCTTTAAGGCCCCTTCCCGTTGCCGTGATTTCGGCGAAAAAAATGACATGATTTAAGTTTTTTTCATTATTATCTAAGCATTTATGTTCTATCATCACTGGAATCATTCTAACCTGTCTAACTAGTCGTTACCTGCGACTGTATCCCAAGGGTTTACTCATCATCAGCTCTAGCTTCCTGCTAATGCACACTTTAAGTCACAAAATAACAGTTATAACACTGAATATTAATAATTAACTTTTTATTATAACCCACTTAATTAACTTTCATTGCTAAATCAGCCCATTCATGCAATTAAACCATAGTCGCTTCAGAATGATACTTATCAAGAAAAATTAATTTATCAATAAATTGTAATTGAAAAGACAGTCCATATTTAGTCCTAAAGTCTTGCTCATTTTGTCATCATAGATTTACCTAAGTTGATATTTATCCGAAGGTGAGTCTTTTTTTCAAAAACTTTTCATTCTTTTTGTCAAACTGAATTCAAACAAACTCTTCACTGGAACAAAAATGATACTGCACTGTCCTCAGAAGCTGATATATCGATATATTGTGATACAGACGCCATTCTGAAACTGCACCTCTCGTGAAATATTAACAGCTTATGTTCACAAGTATTATAATACATAGAATTGCATTCGACTTTTTGATTAGCTGAGTTTTTATTTTGAAATTGAATTCATATATGGCTCAGATTGATTTCTTGATTCGCTGCCAATTACTGTATTACTTTATATAACACCAATAGTTAAACGCCAATCAAAGATGACAGTAAAGTGTAATAACATTTTATCGTACTTTTATTGCTACCATTATTGTGTTCAACATGGTGAGTTATATCAATCAAAGTTTCCCACTTTTTCTCGAATTTTTTGTCTCTTTTCATTTATTGCCTTTTTTACCAAAATTTTTCATTCTTCTTGTTTTTTCCGTTGTTTCTTCGTTACTTCTTGTTCACTTTTATACTGCGTTAATCTTCATCTTACATCCTCATCACATCCTTTCTTTAATCAGCTCATGTCTTCTCACTCAACCACCCCTTGCTTCACCCCATGAAATGATTCAATTACTTTAGATAAAATCTTGTTTCTCTTTCAATTTGCCAACATAATCCGATTTAGATTCGAAAATTCATTCCACAACAATCAGATGGAAAGAGATCGACACAACACAATTGGACTGATCGTAAAGGTTTGAGTGAAAGAAAATGAAACACTTTTCCATATTGAACAATAAACATCAATTAAAAGAAAACGATTATGAATGATTATCATGAATATTTACTTCGAAACTCGCAAAGACAATCAACTCAATCAAAAGCTAAATGTCGAATTTCAATGCCCATAAGACGCCAGAATCAATTACAAAAGAAAGTTTGAAATTTCGAAAAACGAATTGACTATTGAATTGAATGGATTTATCCAGTTCCAGCAATTGACTTTTCTGCTATCAACTTGTTGCTTTCGTTGACCAGAAAATTCACTGAAACCTTTCAATGAGAATCTTGCTTTCCAAATAAGACTTGAATCGATCGAAAATTTCTGAAAATACTGAACATTCAGTTCGAGTCATTTAGAGCGTCAAGATTGAAAAGTTTTTACTGAACAACGATTTTCTAACGAATATTGAAGTTGAACTTTGAAACTTTGATTGATACAAGAATAAAAGATTGAATTTTTTCCTCTTTTCAAACATTTTTATTTACTTTTCCCAAAATCTCATCAATTATTTGATAAATGACGTGAAACTCAAGTCACGCATATTAATGATTGATAAAGTTTATAAAAGTGAATCTGATAATTCACTGCCAATTAATCTGGTAACATCAATTTAATTCAAATGAGCCTCACCGATCGACGAATCTCCATGAATACAAAACAAGATGAGTTTATTGCAAGTGTACCAATATAACCATTCACGATGTGATGATTATAATGCATGATGATGAGATGAGAAAAGGTAAATAGTTGAGAAAAAAGTCAAAACCAGAAAGGGAGTGAAAAAATTCCAAAGTAAATATCTGTACAAGAGAATGATCGATGGAAGAAATTCATTGATTGGAGATTATATTATCATTCCATGAGCTTGTTGTAATTTCATGGTGCTAAAAATGAGAGTCAAGGGAAGTGATAAAGAAGCGAAAAGAGCAAAAAATGTGGAAAATGATAAAAAATTTGATGCATTTTTTTGTTCATCAAAAGACAAAATGACTCTTTTCCTTGGCTCGTTACACCATCATCAATTTACCTTTTTTTAAAGGCATAATTTCGTCTCTTTCAAGTTGATATAAGGTTAAACATCTTCATCTTTGCCATGCAAGTTGATGAGCGAAGAAAAATTTTCTGATCAAATTCAATCTCAAATTAAGAGTTTTCTTAACCTCTTCATGGCTTCATTTTTTTCTTCACTTTACTCTCATTTATTACATTTATTGCAACCCTTTGTTCACTTGATTAAACACCTTTTCTTGTCTTTTCATGATAATTTTTTGCTCTTCCTTTTTAAAACACAAGATAACAAGGTGAAGGATGAATGGAGTGAAGCTTGAAACTAAAAGGTTTCAATGAAGATGAACATGATTGGAACAAATGAATGGAAAAATTTGTCGCTTGAAAAGGATAAGGTTCATCGAGAACTAATTTGATTTTTAATTGCTCATTCAACTTGTAAGAAGCAGCAATTAACTTATGCAAAATGCTTGAAATCAGATAAAAGTTATTCCAATTTTGTGAGATCGAAAGAAAATTTTGATTAACAAAAGGATTTCAAAGAAGTTTATGGTTTGGTCGAGAAATTGAATAAGAATTGAATAATGTTTATTCTGGATTTGGAATCAATCATGATTAGTTTGTAAGAATAGATTACTTGCGTTTTCGCTTATTTTTTATTCGTGTTCATTATCGTTTTCATTGCTTTCAACAGGGAATGATAAATGATATTTAAAATGGTTACAATGAGAGATTCAATTTATTGTCACCAAATTGAATAAGATGAGCTGAGCGTGAATCAATTTGGTCAGTAAATGGTGTTGAAATGATGACCAAACAAAGTGACGATTACAGCATTAATATGTCAAAGTAAGGATTGCATAAATTAACTTGCTTGATAAATTGATGTTCAAGATGAGAAAAGAAACAAAATTTCAAATGGAAAAGGTTCCATTCACAATCAATCTGTTTTCATGTTCTATTAATAACATTTACTCATTCCATGTTCTATCTATTTCTCATCATCATTTCAATGCATAAATCTTGGTCAAATCATATCGTTAAACTCGAGATAAAATGATACCAGGGCCAATGAAATTGAAGAAGGTCGTAGCTGACTATCATAGGCAGAGGACACTGGATATAGATTTGGCTATTTTCTCAGTTCTCTGATCATCTCACTTTTCATAAATCTGGTTTTACTCTCTAACTTTTATGCACTCGCTTTTGTAATTTTATTCGATCATCGTTGTGATTTTGCACCACGATGTCTAACGTTATGCCTAAGAATTCGAATGACCTTGAATGTCCTTGAAACTCTGGATTTATAATTCTGACAGCTTTTTTCATTCTGATCTCTGACTTTGGGACAAAGTCGAGAGGCTCAAGTTTATTTAGTCACATTCATTCATCATTTACAAACTGATCAGAAAAAAAGACAAAAATCTTTTTCGATTAATAAGTTTTGAAGTTGGAAAATTTTCTTTTCTTAATAATCGAAGTTTTGGAGTCTTTGAGTCCAAAGATAATTTTCCGAGCGAAAAAGTTTGTTTACTGTTGAGTTGTTTTAGTTACATTCAGAGTATTTTTTTGCTGCAAAAATCACGAAGTCCAATATTTATCTCCACCGATATGACAGAGTGAAAAAGTTTCAGCAAGAAAAACTAAACATTGTTAACTTTTTCCATTGTTAAAGTTATTTTTCATGTTGAAGTTTCTTCTATCGCACTCGTCATCAATTTCTTCATCTGAGTAAATTCAATTTCAATGAAACAATCAAAGTTAAATCACCTTATTATCAGTGTCGAAATCTCAGTCAACAGTGGAGAACGAAAAAGAAGAAGAAGATTCTGAAAAAAGTAGAAGAAAAGTTTGATCCATTTTTGAAACATTTTATCATTATTCTTGTTCTCTTTTCACTCAACAATAATACGATTATAACCTGGTTTGAGATAAGAAATTGTGAGTTTCAATTTTTAACAATCATTATAATCATTTATTATTGAATAACTATTTACTTTAAAACTATAAACGAAAACATTTCAAACAGTTTTCAAGTTTTTAAATAGATTTTCATTCTTTCTTCAACTTAATTCAAAACTAAATGAATGTCATAATTCTCATTAAGCCTGGAGGGTTCCATGAAGATAACATTTTGTGCAGAAAAAGGAAAAGGACGAAAATTTAAAAAAATTTCATTCCATTTACAGAAAAGTAAAACCAATACTTGGAGATAGATTATATTGTTTAATAGAAAATTTAAAGATATTGTTTTACTGGGAGTTGAAGCAACGATGAAATTAAGTTGAACAAAAGACTTTTAAGTGATAATCTTTAGACAAGCCTTACATTCGAGTTTCATTTTATTCTTGTAACTAGAGACTGAAAAGCTCATCTGACAGTTTTATTCATCATTTTGTGTCACAATTGAATCACTATTTATTTACTTTTTTGCTCTCTTTTTTTCACTCCCTGCAACAATGTCTTTCTCACTTTCTTCATGTTATTACAATTTGATTGTTTGGATTTTAGTCGCTTCTTCTCTGTTTCTTTTTCATCCCTTTTCTTTCTGTTCTAATCTCACTGAATAAATCATGAAAAGAAAGATTGCTAAATGTTTATCCATTACAAAGTGAAAAAATGTTTGCCAGAAAAAAAAGTTATCACTCATAAAACTGTGTGTGATAATGCATTTTAGGCTCAAAAGTTCAATGTAATGATGAGATTATTTTTCAATTTCATTTTAATTTAAAGAAAATTATTTTTTCTCTTCTCATTGCATTAAGGTTAAGGTGATGAGAGGAAAGAAAGTTGAATGACTCAACTTGTGGTTATCAATGGAGTTTAAAGACAATAGAAACATGCGGCTTGAGGCGAAATTTTTTTATATTCAATTATTGTTTCTGATTCCATTTGGTAGACGAAGATTCAATTTTTACGATTTCATGTTCTTTTTGACGAATCTTACAGATTTCAATGCTGAATTGACATTGAATCAGTTGGCCCGAACCTACATTAAGCCACTCTTCCCTTGCAGGTTACAATTCAATGTCAATACCTTCATCATTTAATCTCCCCTTTTCATTTCCTTTTCCTTTTACTTTTTCTCAGTATGAATATTGGTCAAGTTAATCAAAGGTTAGATTATGTTTCTCTCCTTATCGTGATTAACAATTAATTTGAAGAGCTCTTAAACTATTCCTTTTCTCTACTCGAACTGTTGAGCTTCCAAATGAAATCTATTTTGAATAAGTTCAGTGACTGCTTATTGTTCACCTAATTTTGATTCTTTCGTGTTCTGAGCATCTACGTGAATGAATTAGCTTCAAATTGATAAAAAGTGAACAAAATTTCAAGCGGATTAATCGAAGAACTATTATGCACTGAAGAACCTGAAAATCCTGAACAGATTAAGAAATATTCTACTTTGATTTGAAAAAAACATTAATGGCCATCTTAATTCGACCACATCATTGGTTTGATAGAACAATAAATTTCAATTTCAATATCGAATTGAAATCTATTCATTCTTTGGCTTGTAAATCTTAAATCAAAGTCAATTTTTACTCAACCAAGAAGAGTAACAGAACAATTTTAAACTCGAAAAAGTTAGACTGTTGCTGGATGAATTAGGCTTAGAGCGAGTTAGGCTTGTAACTTAAAGAAGGTGATCTTGGAGTTATTTTTTCGATTCAATCATTTCTTCGGAAAAGTAAAGGAACTTTTTTCTCACAGCAATCATTGTAACCAGTGATAACTATAAGTCATTTTTTATGTAAGTAAACTGGGCTAAGCATTGGAAGCTCATATTACTGACGCTTTTTTTTCCTTGATTCACTTATGAGTTGAATTTGAAATCATTGAGAAGTGAAACTGGAAAAAGTTATGACAAGCTTTGGGATTTAGTTTGTTTAGAGTTGAAAGTTGAGACAAACTTTTGTACTTAAAGTGAAAACTTTAGAGTTGATTTATTGGATGATCTCTTCTGTCAAATGCTGGGTGAATGTTCAGTTAGGGGTTGGACAAGAATCCTATTGACCATGAATTCGACTGAGCTCATTTTAGAGAGAAAATCGAATCTTTCTTGATGTTTGTAGAAACTGAATGCTATTTGGTTACATTCATCGATTCAAATTTATTTCTCCTCGAAGTTTCCATTTCTTGTGCAAATGGAAAGAATGGAATGAAATTAATAGAATAAGTGAAATTGAGAATTAGTATTGTTGAGGTTGGAAAATAATGAATAGGAAATAAAACTGAACAATCAAACGAAGTGGGTGGATACTCATGATATTGAATTTTCCCTGTAATTCTCTACTCAACTCTTGAGTTTCTCGTGTTGGCAATTTGTGTTCACATATTGAGTCCAATCATAATGTTGAATCATTAAATTGAACAATACAAATCAATGATTGAAAAGTGAAAATATTGATTCAATAACAAGTTCAACAAACAACTCATCAGTAAAAAGCCAGATTGTGGGAAAAGAACATTCAGTTTCATGTCATCAAAGAGCAACAATTTAAAATTGTAATCAGAATAATCAGATGGAATGAAGTCTGTCAATTTCGTTGTTCGACAAGTGCAAAACTCGAATTTCAAGCAAATAATTATCCAAATGAGAACTTCTTTTCACAGTAAATCTCCAAGTAAAATCTAATCAACACAAGACTCAGAAAATGGTAAATATCAAAGAGAAAAATTCAGCCTAAAAGTCAATAAAAATATTCAGAGAAAAAAGTCCAGAAAAGATTTACTCGGTTAGCTGTTGAATTTTTTCTTCTTCATGTTTACTCAATGAATTATTGCTCTTTTCTTTGCATTTCATGGAAATAACAGCTTCTAATCTGTGTCAAGAAAGTCGAGAAACTCTTGCAATTTGAATTTCAAAACAAAACGAATGAAATTTTGAAATAATATTGTGAAAAGTAAAAGGTTAAAGAAGAAAAAAAACAGTTTTATTGAAATTAATGGAAAGACAAGTTTCACGGAATCCATTGCATTGACATTCATTATATCAACCACATTCAACCCAAATCGAGTTTATTGTTCATTAAAAACAATTAATTTAATCAGATTACCAATCGAATGTTTGGTTTTGGAGAAAAAACAAGATTGACTAAACCCAATTAAATTAATCAAATTGAACAGTTGCTTATAAAGAGAAGGTTTCATTTCACAATTAAACTTGCAATTATGTATATAAAATGCTCTCTAATTACTTTTTAAACTATAAAATGTAATTTATTCCCTTTAATGAACCAATTTGATTGCTCAAGTAAATAAAAAATTGGAAACTTTAAAGTGTAAGAAGGAATGGCAATGAAAAAAGACTTTAATTTCACACTACACTGAATGGAATTAAAAATTGCAATCAATTTAACTCTTTTCTTCCTCTTCTTCTCACATTAAATCAGTTTCATTTTACGTTAATTTTCAGTCAACTTACTTAGACTTACAAGATAAGATTCAGATTTAGATTCAGATAAATGATGCAAATGTGGAAATATGAAGTGAAAGGAACGCAATAACAATTTACAAATGACACTCATTTTATTCTGATGATTATTTTCAGTAACAGTTTTATTCAACTGAGGAATTCCCTTGGCTAAGAGTTCTGGTACTTTGTTGTCAATGTTTCGTCTCGTGTTTCATTAAACTTTTAGCGCCAGTTTCTGTCAACCTGTCATT
The DNA here is from genome assembly GCF_039701765.1 of Tetranychus urticae. NCBI lineage: Eukaryota > Metazoa > Arthropoda > Arachnida > Trombidiformes > Tetranychidae > Tetranychus > Tetranychus urticae. Next base: position 11,199,685 of record NC_142958.1, on the reverse strand, counting down.
CTATTTCTATTTTTCAGTGAATTTCGGTTTCATTTTCGTTGGAACAATGTTTCATTACAGAGCCAAAACTTCTGGAAATGAGATAAAAAGATCAAGATCAAGTATCGAAAGCAGCAAGAGTTGGTGACGAAACTAATGAAAACTCGCTACTAATGTCAATCGAGAAATGATGGAGATAATAGTTGTTCTAAGTTGAGATCAATGTGGAGCTGCATCTTGTGCTGTCAAATCGACTAACAAACTTTTGAACATGAGAATAAAAGTCAAGGAATCCCGTTAAAACAGTGAATGATTTGAAATGCGTTACAAGAAAAAGACAATTTTCTTCACGCTTTTCATTAACTATTTTTCTAGTTGTTAACGCACTTTATTCATGTTTGTTTATTAATTATTCTGATTAACAGCAAACTTTTTATTTGTGATAAATTAATATTAACTTTGAATACTCTTTCCTGAGATACAATCATCAATTTCATCAGTTGCTTTTCAGTTCGAAGTAGGCTTTATTATTGTATTTGAGTATGAAACTATTCAATTTTCGCATATTCTCGATGCATGCCAAGTAAACTTAAAAAATACCGTCTGACAGTCAGGAAAGTCAGTCTGAAAGCAATATTTTGAAGAATCTTTGCAAAGCCTTTTAAAAAAGAAATTCAAGGAAAAAATATTGCTCGTTATTGCTTTCGAAAAGCGAATAATGCAAATTTAAAACATGTGCAATTTTGTCGTTCATTTTTGTTAGATAGTCCACATGATTAAATCTTATACAATGCAGAAAATTTCCATCTAAAGGTCAGGCTAATATTGCAACTAGGAGATGGGTGACCAGCTAAAAGTAAAAAGAACTGCAATAGAATAGAATTAGGAATTTCTATTCAATTAGTTTCTCTGCTTGGGAACATATGAATCTGTAAATGATGTGGGTCTATTCATCCAATGGCTGTAACTCAATTGAAACCAATCAAGGAAAAAGTACTTCTGGAAGGAGTATTTTATATTTCAATATTTTGTAACTGATAATCAACGAATATGCTTTTATTGAATGTGAATCTTTTATCGAAATAAGCTCTTTCATGAAATAATGTTAACACGATAATAGCAGGAAAATCCATAAGAAATGAGCATTTTAATGAGTCAAGCTCAACTATTGTAGCTTGAAAAGTTCAATTCACAATATTATAGCAAAATAAAAAATTCATTAAATAATTATTTCAATGAAACTGTATGTTAAATGGCTTGTAACAATACAATTGAAACGATGCAAACTGATTCATGGAATGATATGAATCGACTTTATATTACTTATTAATATGCACTATATATTAATGTAGTGATTTCGTGTCTCAGCTTAATTGACAGTTGTAGCTTGCAACAAGCTCGATAATCAACTATCAACAAAAAAGTGTGTTGTTCTTTTAATTAACCAAAGTCTGATTAACTAGGTTCGTATGACAACAAATGTGAATCGCATGAAAGAGGTAAGGGAGGAGAATGTATTTGCAGCTCAATATTTCAAGTCAAGGACAGCATAGAAGGAAAGGGAAGGTAACCTTATTTTATGGGCCATTTATGAACATCATGCAAGTGACCAACTTAAAACCAGACTCTAATAATCTTCATAATATTCTGAGCATAAGAAACGGTTTTAGCTTCCAGCAAAATAGTTGCCATTTACAACTGATAGTGAGATTTCGAGCTGATGTTCCGGAAACAATTCAAACGTTTGAATGGGAAATACAGCTTGAGCCCAGACATTTATATCTTTAAAATTTTATTAACTATTGAATTGGTAAACAGAATTTTTTGGCCATTTTTGCGCATAACTTTTGATCAGTTTATCAAAAACTGTCAAGAGTAAAAAAGCAATACATTTTTCATCAAAATCAACCAACTATACAAATTGCAAGCAGAATCAACAGAATTTTAATCCAATCTCGATAAGTAAACTTGGAAATATTAAGAGTTACCTTAAGAAGCTTATAATGATTGATTCTGGTAATCAAACCACTTAAGATTTTGAAAAAGGAAAAATTCTGAAACTTTAAGCGCAAAACGAAGTTTACTATCAATTTGGCGAGAGTCGGTTTTTCCTCACATTATTTCTTGTCTAGTTTAATGCTCCGTTTGATTTGTTGGTTAGTGGCTATAACATCAAACTTTTGAATTAAAGAACTTCAAAGAACTTCAAAGTAATACAGTCTTCAAGTTCAGTCGAAATCAATCTTCAAAACACAACGACGCAGGAATGAATCACATTTGTGGTCCTTAAAAGTTTCTGTTACCTATTGCACTTCCTTGGTGTTTTCAACTGGACATGAGATTTGACATTGAAACTGAAGCAACTCGTTCTGTGCTTTCATCTTTTGACACTAACATGCTGTCATTTTGTTCATTATCAGTTATCATTCAATTTTGAAATTAGTTTACCTGGAACTTTGTTTTTGAAGTTTCCATCGAATCTGTCCTTGTTTTTGTTACTTCATGGAAAATGATACTTTAAATTCAATTTTGCACTGGTTTCTCTTTTGTCTCATGTTAATGAAATTGACGAGTGAAGAGTCTTTATGAATCTATGCATCTTTGTGTTTGAATAAATGGTTTAAAAGCTAGTTTCATCGTTTCTTGAAGAGCTGATAGAGACTTGATTGTGAACAGAATGTAATTCAACGTTGACAGACAAAATTGCTGGTGACATGATAACATTTTCATGCTTCTTATGTCAAAATTTATTAACTTAAATAAAAGTAAAAGTTTGCATGGAAAAAAGAGAAAAAGAAATCCCTGAAAAAAGAGATAGAAGCCAAACAAACAACATCAACTATTGAAACGGAAAAAGAAGAGCAAAAGTAAAAGCAAATGAAAAAAATGAAAATCGAGATTCTATTAATAATCAACTTTAATTAATGTGACAGAAAATCCAGAAATAATTTGCTTCTTCAGTCAATTTGTATTTTCCGTTTAATGGCAGAACAAACTGAATGCAATGAAAAGTTTATTTATTCAAATAAAATTCTGATTAAGCATAATTGGATCAGGAAATGATTCAGATTGTTTTTGATAACAATTGGAATCGAATTGGGAAAAACTGAGTTTCCAAATATCAATGGAAATTATTCATGAAATGAAAAGTATTTGATTGAAAAATGACCAAAGAACATGATAAATTGAGAAAAAAGAATAAAAAAATTCAAAACAAATTCTTTCATGATGAACATGGTAAAAGCCAAGAAGATCAAAGTGTCGATAAACTTGTATCGTTCATTTCATGCCAATTGAATTTTGTCCATTTGTTGCCTTCTAATATTTCAATTGTCTGTTTCTGCTTTTCTTGGAAAATAATATTGAAACTGAAAAAGTTCATCAATCATGAAAGAAGAGCAATGTTATCCCATATCATTTACCTATTTTATTGAGTATCGTAAATGAATCAAGGAGAAAATTATTTAATGGTAAAGTGAAAAGCTATTAGCATTATTATTACATTTTATTATCATTGATATTATTATCGATGGTAAACATAATCATATATCAGGGCGATCATTAGAAATGAGGAGAAATGATAAAAAATGGTTTAATAATAATATGCACATCGGAGACTTGGTTCATTGTTGTCTGATTAAGTATTTCAAGTTGCAAATAAAAACAAGTTCAATGGTGAATGAATCCTTGGAAAACTGAGAATTCCTTTGGGATTCAATATGAAACCGAAAATCATTCATAATTTTTTTTCTTCTTTTCTTTTTTGGGATTTTCTTTCTTTCTTTCTCTCTCTCCCTTTAAATATGATTGGTTGGACTTATTAGCAAAAGAAAAATGAGAGAAATGATGATGATCATGATGATCATGATGATGGGAAAAGAAGAAAAGTAAATAAGCAAGATGCAGGATAGCATCATATTACTGGTGAACCATAGGAAGTGAATGTTTTGTTTCACTTCTCTTCATATCAGGTTGCAGTGAAAATGATGGAGAAATATTGAGCATTTCTTTTGATATCTTTTCGTCTTGTATCATCTTAACCACATTATTTGAATAAACTCTCATTATACACCCACGAACAGGTAAAACAACGATCAACATTATTTACCGTTCAAATAGAGTAACAATATTTTTCCGATTCCATTACATGCTAACTGTTGAGTTACAGTCTTGGAACAATAAACGAACTTTTACCTTTTTCTGTTTCAATTGATATTAATCATTATTTGATCAACAATTACATTTTGGGTAAAGTTTGACGGACTCTTCGAAGGACATTGATGATGAATGAATGGCTTGTATTTATAAAATGACTGATAATTATTCATTCGTCGAATTGTTTATTTGGGAGAAACTCGAATGTGCTTTTTAATAAACAGATATATGAAACTCTCTCCAACTTTTTCAGATGTTTTTCTGAAACTTGTTGTCTGATTAAGATTTAACTCTTCATAACTTTTATCCTTGACCAATCGTTATAAAAGTGTTAACTTTGATTTGTCTCGGTTCCTGGGAGTCATTCATAAAAATAGAAAAATAAAATCAAAAATGATAAAACAATACAGAAAATGTAATTTCAGGTAAACTCAGGCACTCAACACAGAATTCATCTCGAAAGTTGGTTTCAGTTGAAAACCCAAACAGAGATTTGATTTACTTTGCGCATATTTTTAAATGAAGAAACTGAACATTCTTTTCAACATTTGCAAACTTATTCTCGAAGTTATAACGAAGTTATTCATAGTTTGAACTCTATTTGTTGAGACTGGTTTTCAAAGAGTAAGAATAATGGTTTCGATTTTTTCATTGACAAAAGTCGACGACCTCGACTTGTGCAAAATGAATGACAGTTTTGGAAATGTTTTTGTTTCACTTTCGATTTTCTCTGAAAGTTAAGGAATGGTAACTCACAAATTATGTTGACTTGATGATTCGCTGAGATGCTCTTCTTTTGTGGTAATCCTTCAACTTTACATGTAAAGGTGACACTTGGTATTCGCTGTGAAATGGTGTAACTTAAAGTTGACTTTATAATCCAACCATTTGATCCATCATTTTGAGTCTCAATGGTCGTTGCTGAAGTAACATTGTTATCCACAAGCCATGTAAGTAAAGGCGGCGGATTCCCTGGACGAGTTGTACACTTGAGGTCAATTGTTTTGTAAAGACGAGTTTCACTTGGTCCATTTATTATCACTTTAGAAGGTAAAACTGTAGAAATGAAACAAATTAATTTTCATTCTTCATTCAACTTTCAACATTCATTTGATAAACGAATTTTACTTTTCCAATTCTTCGACATTTACAAATGCTTCTACTCTAATAACGACAAAAAGCAATCGAGAAGAAGAAGGTTAAACTCAAATTCTGTATCATGAAGCGAAAACTATTACCAAAAAGGTAAAATCAGATTAGTTAATGTGGAACCTTTGATCATTTGATTGATTCTTTTTGCATCTTTTGGTCCAAGTTCATTTTTCAAATGGATAAATTGCATTATCCAATAAAATTTGTATTAATCTTTATTTTACGCATTTTAATCATTCAATTACATTTCGGTTAACATTGCATCGATTGAATAGTTATTGATAGTTCTAATGAGATAAACATGGAAGGAAAAAGCTATTAAGTGTTGAGAGAATCGCAAATGAAAGTTAAACGCATTGATATTGTCAAGTTGCATACAAAAGGCTTAAACAAGGTTATTGATGTAACATTTATCAGTGGCTTTTAGGTTCTCTTAACCATCGGTCAATGTTATTCATGGTTCACCAATTTCAAGATATTCAGATTAATTTTGTTGTTGCTATTAATTTCGTCTTTCGTTGCAACAAGAATCTTGCATGATTTGACAAATTATTGGCATTTAATGAGAAACTGAACAAGGTGAAGGTTGCTCTGAGTATGATGGAGGACGACTGCAGCAAGGTAACAACCAAAGAACAGGGAAAGAAAAGAAATGGAACAAGGAATGAGGGCGGAAAGAAAGAATAGAAAGAGAAAAGAAAAAAAGTTGTGATAGAATTTTTTCTCTCCTTTCGTTGAATAAAGATACACTATTCATCAGGATGAAGCTGAAAATCATTGAGACTCCTTTGGGAAGGCGATTAATCTGAGTAAAGAATCTACATAAGCAAGTAAAGGCAATTTACTTTTGATGTGAAAGGAAAGGGATGAGAAGTAAAAAAGAAAAGCAGAAAAAAGAGGAAAAAACGACGATGTTGAGATGGTGATGAAGAAACGAATGTTGAGTAAATTCCAAGTTGGATTGTAAACGATTGATTGTATAAACAGTGATAGAGGATTCAAGGGTTTCTTCATGGGATTGTGTGTGGTAAAGAGTTGAGGATGAAAAGGGATAAGATGGTAATAATGATGAAAAGAAGGAATGAAAAAGGAAATGGAAAAAGGAAAAGCATTGGATTGAAGGAGAGACAAGCTAATTCATTATCAAGAATCAAGATGAACCAGAAGTTTTTAGATTGCCTTTTTGTGTTGCCTTTTGAATCAACAAATTTGTGGCCAACAGAGTTTAATTTGGTTAGAATGAATAAACGTGAAAATTTTCATGGTAAAAGTCTGAAGATGATGAAGGACTTAATAACCAACAAGGTGTAATTTGATTAATTTAATGAAGGCGCATCAAGTGCATCTCTGTTGGAATAGAAAGAAATTCATGCTGATTTCAGAATAATTTATGAGTCCAGTTTTGTCCATAAGGTGACCCAGCTTTTGAGAAAAGTTAAAGTCTATTTTAATGGATTATGAAACTTGACCAATTGAATGACTTTCAAATGCTAATGTGAATCGAAACGTGAGTAACTGCAACTTGAAACATTTGTTTATTGGCACTGAATCCAATTTGGAACTTCTCTCTGTAAGATAATATTTGAATATTTATTTCGCTTTCAATTCTATTGAGTTTTCTGAATATCTTGTCTTGTTCATAAATTTAAAATGGCTATCAAGTGATCAAATGAAATGTTCAAACTGTGAATGCTTTTTTTGGTGAAACTCACTTTTGTACATTTTATTAAACTATGAAAACATTTGAATAAGAATAGTTTATCATTTGCTTTTCACTGTTTACTTGTTGTCAATGGTCAGTGGTTAAAATGGAAAAGAAGAGCGAATAACTTGCATATCGAAATTGGTTAAATGTTCTTTCATCTTCTAACCTAATGCACATATTTATGATATTAAATTCCATGCTTTTCACCATTAGCTCAAATATTCTATTATTAGATGACATTTGTTTGCTTTTATTTCAAATAACTTCTTCTTTTACTGATGACTTGTAACATCATGAGTCAACACCAACGTCTTTTAAGGAAATAAAGGTTTACAGTTCATCAAGAAATGTGCTCTTTTCAGATGAAAAGCAAAAGGATTCCATAAAAATCACGTTCTTATGCATTTAAAGCTAAATCGAGACTGACTTTAGCGATTGAGTTACATCTAGCGATTGAATGGTTGACCAGAAAAAGCCATTTTCTTGTAAAACTCAATTACTTTAAGGATTTAGCGATCGAAGTTTCTCTTTTCTTTGTAACGTGAATGATGATAGAAGTTAGAATGTACGACTTTATGGTGACATCACGTTTGGATGGATGGAGGGACACACAATGAACGTTTAGCTGATTCGTTGATTCGATGAAGTTTTTAGTTTTCTAATTCTGAATGTTCTACTTAATTCAATAAGTTTGGAGTTTATTTCTTGTTCGTTTGCATAAAGTGGAAATGAGTCTACTGTTTAGTCTCAATGCAATTAGATAATCATCTATTCCGTTCTCGGTAAATGAATTGATGATTGATTACCAATGAATATGAGGCGACTTTAGAATGTTGATCAAAATTCAAAAGGCATTGATTCGAAATGACAAGTTTACCTTGAAAATGGAGAAAAGAAGGAAAACCAATGAATCATGATTTTGTGGGAAACTTCATTTTACTTGGAAGATGAGGAAAAGTAGAGCAAGAATCAACATTTTGGCTGAGAATAATTCAATAGGAAATGGATGAAGAAGCTTCAATAAAAGAGAGTTAACATGGAAAACATGATGGAAATGGATAAGAATTGATGAATGGGGAAAAATGATTGAAATAAAAGTAGATTAATTTCCATTGAGGATGAAATGAATCTGATTAAAGTTGTCGATGATGAAGCAAAAAGAATGATAAAGGTTAATGAGAGGTCTGAATATTCATTTCAAGATCACCAAGTGTCACTCATTAGCTGACACTTTACGAATAGTTTGTACTAATTTGTCTCAATTTAGAGAATCTATTTGAAAGATAATCTTGAATGGATTTGCAATTAAATTGTGATTCCATTCCAAACATGGTTAATCATTTGATGAAAGATTAGATGAGAAAAAGATGTTTACACTTTACACTTGGATCGTTGGAAGAAAGTGATGAATGGGGTTCTGATGAGAGGAATGGGTTAAACAAGGAATAGTTTACAAATTAGCCGAGTTGATCAACGAAGCAAAAATAATTGAAATTGAGAATCAATAGCAACAATGAAGTTGCAATATTGTAAGAATCTCGAGTTTCTCTGGCCATTTCATTATACATTTCATTGAACAACTGAATAAACTGTTTGTTTGTTTAGTCTTGAAACTTTCCTCTTCTCTCCTCAACTCTTTAAACTCAATTTTTCAAAATAGCTTTGCCATGTTAACGAAATTGATTCAGCAACTGACGGATTCTTTCTTAATGGATAACTGATAATTATAATGGTGAGTACAAGGGAAAAGTTCAATTGACAGTCGCTGATTGAAGTGAAATAGCATTTTGAAATGTGCTGAATCAGTCTCCAGTCTTGCAATCGAACACTAATCTTAATGGAAAAATTGGTTTAACCAGAAGCTACTCTATCTTCCTTCATTATCCTCAGTCTCGTCTCTTTCCTTTCAAGCTAATTGAATAAAATTTATTCTGAAACAAACTATCGACTTTATTTAGAATTAATAAGCGGAAAATTTGTCTCCATCAAAGTGACAATCGATAGGCAATTGATTATTGATTTTAGTTCAAGTAACAAATTGTTGTCTTTTTAGCTTCAATGACTTCTCATTTGTTTAAATCGTTTGTTGACTCATGAAAAGCAAACTTTCGTTTTTCAATAAACACTCATAGAGCTTTTACATTTACTGGGTACCGACTTATTGTTCACCATTCATCCTAGGCATTTCTGAGTGATCGTTTTCCAAAATAATCCTAACATCCGATTCACCAATATGCTCTTTTACTCTAACCTCAGTCTTTAAGCTCGCCTCCACTTGTTTGCCCATTCACGGAGGAAGTGCTTCAATCGCTTGGAATAAAAAGTCAATCTATTCATTGTAGAGCAATTAAGTTTATGAGCATTTTATTCGCTTAAAATCTTTGGGGTTGCAAATGAACACAAAAGCGAACTAGAAAAAAAGTATCAAAATCAATGTTTCTGAATGTTATTGTAATAGTATGGTAATGAGTATACAAAACAAGTGAATAAACAAAAAGGCTGTTCGAATGAGCATATATCATTGATCTATGTATACTGCTCGACATTAAATTGCGTTTTTCGAACCTTCTCTTCGATCACTCGATCAACTCAAAAGAGAGCGAATTCTATTGTTAGTTAGTAATCCGACTGATTGTACAATAATCATTGCAATCGTTACGGAGTGATTGGAATACTTGAACCCATGAACTCAGAGCTCAAGGCTGGCATTTTGCACTGTTGTACTCTATTCTTTCGAACCTTTCTTCTTGCATTTTCTTTTTTGAGTTTACTTGAAATATTCTGATTTTTGTTTTCTAATTGTTCCACATTAACTTGGAACTGTGATCTTTATCGAAATGTAAATTAGAGTCAATAAAAGTCACTTAATTCAAGTTTAACCCTTTTCTGTATTGCACTTGAAGAAAGTAGAATGCAAATTTCTGGTCATTTAATTGTGAATATAATTTGTGAATGGAAAAGATTAATGCATTTATCAAATGATTTTCAATGAATAAAGTTGTTTCTCGAGTTTTCAACTCACAGTAAACATTTAATTTAATTGAAGCTTCAAGAGGTTTACTGGTTAAATTGCTTGTTACTGAGCATTTGAAAACACTTTGATTATCATCAATTGAAGGTATAAAAGAATAGCTGTTGATCACATCATTACGCGAATTGACATTAAAACTCTTATCCAGTTCAAGGCCATTTCGAAACCAATAAACCTTTGGATGTGGATAACCTCCTTTGGAAGTACAGGTAAGAGTCACTGTTTCACCCAATATCACTGAATTTTCCTCTGAATAACCTTCAATTATCGGTGGTCCTGGTTCATTGAAAATGTTTATCATGGAAGAGGCACGAAGAGGTTTACTCAAACCTGCATGTTCGATTTCACATGAATAAATTCCTTCACTTTTGGGATACAAAATGATTGAACTTTCCGTCGTGAAAAGTGTATATCGATTGTTGACAATCGATTTATTGTGATGAGTCCGTGATGCTTCTGTAAAGGGATGAGAATAATGTTAATAGAAATGGAAAAACAGAGAAAATTCGTTAATCATGTTCATGGTTTCAGTTTGGGATGTGATTTGTTTTACACTCAACTTCCGTTTCTTTCTGGTAATCATTTGGTGATCCAAACTATTGATTATTTCCGTTTTATCAAACAATTTTCAAACTTTACTTTTCCAAACTTTTTCAACACTTTTCTTCGATAATCATTGCTTTTCCAAAATTTCACTTTTCTTTTTCACCTTGATTCAGGCAAGTTAGAGAATCATTTTACCAATGAGTAACGATTAATCTCAACTGAAGAATGGAAACAAAGAACTTTTTTTTACAGAATTCAACTTCTTGAAATAAAAGTCATGTAATGAACTTCTGCAACTAATTAATGGATTGATGATTCATAGAGGTTCCATTCTTTTAAAGCGAGAAAAAAAAGTTTTCAATTAATTTCATTGTTGTCTAAACAGGGAAGAAAGTTGGCTCGAAAAAGTCATCAAACTGAGAAAACGATAATCGTTGTAACAAAAGAGTTTGCAAGAAAAGATTGAAAAGAAAACTGTAAAGTTTGGAAAAAATGTTCAATGTTGATGGAACAATTAAAATAAATATTTCTCTGCAAGAGAAATGAACATTTACTTTAAACTTGGAATATTGATGGTGAACTTGGATTGAATAATGGTGATGATGCTCATAATCAAGACAAAGTGTTCATTGTGTTGAACCAACCTTATAATAATAATAGTTACGATAATTGTCAAATATTTCCTGTCAAGTTTACTTTGCTTAATCGATTGAGGCAAGCATCAATCCATGTTTCACCAATCATTCCAAAGGCTTTTACTTTCCTCTTTTATTGATCGCCTTTTTTACACTTTATCTTCTTCTTTTCCTCATCTTCCCTGACTTCATCCTCAACTCCCTTCCCTGACTTCAATCCCCTTTGATGCGACTCGTAATTACGCCTCAAGAGGCTTCACTTACGGCTTGTGAGTGGTAAATAAAAAAACGATTTACATGGATTAACTTTGATTGGTCACAATTGGGGATTTTATTTATACAATAATGATAATACAATAAAAGTTGTTATTAGTGATTATTATTGAAACTTGCTTTCGTCTTTCATTGAAAAAAACGTTTTTCACCTTTTCTCTTCATTTACTTTTCAATGTTGGTGCAACAACAAATCAATTGTTTTCATCTTTTCCTTGGCTTATCCTCACTCTCATTATAGCACTTGTTTAAAAAGTTATCTTGAACTTTACTCTCTAATCACAATGATGAAGTTAATTCTGTTAGTGATGATGAAGCTTATTATTACTATCATTATTATATTTTAGGAAACAGTAGGGATGCTTGGATGAAGATGAACCAGAAGAAGGAGAAAAGATTAGTTAAGAAATGTAAGATGTAATTTGGAAGGGAAGAGAGAAGAGAAAAAAAATGTGCGATAAACTTGAACCATTATGAGTGAAATGATATTTTACTTTTTTTCTGGTTTTTATTTAGTTCTGTGCACCTTTAAACGATTAAACTGCTCGACTTGACATTATCTTGATATTATTAAAGATATAAATATATACTTTTGTCTCTTTCAATATTACCCAATGGACAGTTGGAAGACTCATGATAATGATGAATATTACTTGAAACCCTCTGGGAGTGAAAATGATGCAACACAATGAAGCGAAGAATAGGGAAAAGAATAAAAAACGCAATTTCACTTAGTTCTTAGTTCGAAGTCTAAGTTAAACAAAGTGACACATTCAATTGAAATTTAACCTCTAATAATGATTATCTTGATTGACTGTAAAAATAATAACGCAATGAGCTTATGTTACATTAACCATTGAGAGTGAGTCGAGAAATGATAAAGGCAAACAAAAGAAGGAGAAAAAACTAAGAATTTAGCAGTTGATAGAAAAAAACGAAATTCCCTGGGAATGGATAAACTGGTATAAAGAAGATAATATAAGCTGGGAGTGAACATTGTTAATCATTTATATCTTGAAGAGAAGAGAAGAGAAAAATATTATCATATCATTCGAGTGATATTTATCATTTATGTTGAGATTGGTGACTGGATGCTGTGAATAACCGGAAGGCCTGAAGGATGAAAGAAGGCAAAAGTTTCGAAACAAGAGAAGTCGAAAAATCTTTGGTTTCACAAATTTTCTTATCCATCATCTTCTTCCATCTTCATCTTGTTCATCTTCTCTTACTTTTTTCCTTCTTCTTCTCTTTTCGCTCCATTTACTTTTTGTCATATTTTCTCCTCAATTTTCCCCTTTCCACTTGCATTCCAAGTTTGCCTCTGAAAGTCATTAAGATTAGCACAGAATAATGATAATGATAAAAAAAAGCAAAGTCCCAAGTAGCCTCAACTCTCAAAGGATCAACTATCAAAATATCAGTTAATATTATGAATAGTAAATTTGCCAGTTTCTTTCATATTTTTATCTAATAATGAATCATTTTATTTTCATAAATTCATCATAATAACATTGTTAGATAATGATCACCATCAAGTTATTATCAACTTTACAGAGATTTACTTTGCATAATATTAATGATGATGATGTTGCTCTTTGCGCACACTTTCATAATTAGTTTAGCTTGAGATGAACTCTAATGGTTTAAGAATGCAAGTTTACCCAACACACATTTTTATCGTTTCTTTTCATCATTCCTTTCATCATTCCTTTCACCATCTTTTGTCTTTTCCGGTGAAAACATGAGCAACGTCAATTGCACCAAATGAAAAAAGAGCAAATTTATCATTGGAAAGACAAAGATAACGATCATTTGGCAATTGCGCTTCTTTCCAATTGAACAATCAATTAGCAAATTCATTGATTCATAGCAATAGTTGATCAACTGCCAAAACTGAAAATTTTGCTTTTCTCTTGCAAATTCAATTCTAATCATCAATTACATTATTGGCCATTAAAAAGGTAAAGTTGCATTTCGTTCAATGATTCAAATGAAATATTGAATCAAAAGAGATTTTTTGTTGGAAGAAGAAAAGAATTGCCTTTTTTCTTTTCTTCTAAAACTTTGCTATTCTACTTTTCTCAATCATTTTAACCTTTTCTCGAGCAACTTATTTCTTCTTGTGAACAAATTTTGCATGTAAGTTACAAAATGCATAAAAATAGTGAACTCAAAGCAATCAAACAGTTTTTTTTCTCTTTTCTCTTTATTTTCATCTTTTCTTTCTTTTTTACTGAATTTCGAAGGGAACAGGGTAAAAAGAGGATGAAAATCCAATTGATATACATGATGAAAATGGTATATATTCAGATAGATCAGACGAGTTTTTCTTTTACGAAGAATGATGAAGAACAATTGGAAACTCTCTTTTGCTTTTATATTTTGAATGAGATACAATTTCATCTTCTTTATAATACACTTTTTCAACATAAAACTCTTCTTGTTTTGTTGTTTGTTACTGTTGTTGTTGATGCTCATTCTTGTTAAACTTGAACCAATAAACATTTGAAAAGTACATTGAAAATTGTGATTAGATTGAGAAGGTCATTTCAATATTACAATATGCAGTTAAACTTGATCAGGTAAGTATAAAGGTTAGTTGAGTTGAATCGTGTCAATGGGTAAAAGGGATTTCAATCGTTAAGAGCAGAGTAAATCTGAAGCATTTATTTCAGGACAAGTTTTCAGTCAAATTCAATTTAACTTTCGAGGTAAATTCAGTTTTCAATTAGACTGCAATCAGTTGATTCCAAATTATCTCAACCTTTTTCATTCCTTTATAACAGTTTGTTATTCAATGAATTTGAATTGCCATTGAATGCTGAAATTGTTTATTGATGGAAGTTGATTGATAAATGATGATTAAAGTGAACGGAAAGCGATTGTTTTTGACTTTAATAACAATTTTTTTCCAGTTTCACATCGCTTCCAATTGTAAAACAAAGACATTTGATTTGGAAAACATTTTTCTTTCTCTTCTTTTCTCTTGACCTTTCAACTTGACTTGCTTGTTAAAGAGTTTCTACTGTTTCAAGTTTAAAAGGAAAACCTTCTGTATCATGATTCGTCATGGACAAGAAGGAATATCTTTTTTTCGCTCAAAGAATTGTCAATGAAATATTTTCTCCACTGACTGGGAGTGAATAAGAGGAAGGATAAAGGCAACTGGAATTGAGCTTCAACACTTTGACATTGATGGTACATAATCAATGAGTGTTTGTGATCATATTGAATCTCTTCTTTGGTTTGGTCTTTTCCCTTCAAAGTTGATTCTTTTTTTTGTCAATTTATCTTTTCTTCTGTTTTCCCTGCTTCACTTGTCTGTCTAATCAAATTGTTTTTCCTCTTCCTTGAAGAAGACACAGAGAAGAAGGTAAAGAGTGAAATAGTTATCATTGATAAACGGTGAAAGAGGAACAATGTCAAGGTGATGTTAATGTGCTATTAACACGAATCAAACCTCATTTAATTCATTTAATTTCAATGGAATATATCAAAACTCTGTGATTACATGGATGATTAAAAGTGAATGGATAAGGCGACATATTTTCTTCTTCTGTGTCCTTCGCCTTTACCAATAATCTGCTTTTGTGCTTGATAAAGCAAACAGATAAATACATTAGACTAACACTTGCGAGGCTTAGAGGTTGATGATAATATGATAACAAAGGACGATATGATTGTCTGTAGCAAATCTGTGGAGGAACCATTTAGAGGGGGAAACAATATCGGATAAACCATTAAAAGCAAAAGTGATACTCTTCATTGGAAGACAATCAGTTTCATCGATTGGCTGCGCCTTCATATGCTCCTGACTCTAACCATGTACAGCAAGTGAGTTGTGACAAAAAAGAGGGTGAAAAAAATGGGTTGAGATGAGAAAAAATTGATAGATAAAAAGTCACTTTGACTGTCTTTTTACAGCTCACTCGCCTTCTACCTCTGACTTTTTTTCACTCCCAGTTATTTCACTGAGATAATAATATTGTGCAAGGATTTGAAAGAAAGATCAGGGAAAGGTTGAGTGACATGCATGTTAGTCTAAGTAAGAGTAAGAAAAGCATCGAAGGGGAAGGAAAAGATGAGAAAAAAGATGAGAGAAAAAAAAGATGAAGATGAAGCAGAAAAGTTGAACAGTGAATATCAGAATTATTGAGAAGAAGAACAAGAAAAAGAAATTGAATGAAGATGAGAAGCATGTGAATGTTTTCTTTTGGACCTTTTCTGGTTGCAAGATGGGAAAATGTTTCAGGTCATTTAGGGTCATATGTTAACTATAAAGTCCCAGAGGTAAGAGTGTAGAGAGACACAGGAAGAGGATAATGGATAAAGGTGATGAGAAAATGTTGTTGGTGGTTGATGGCAATAGGCGTAACATGGAAGGCAGAGAAAAGGGAAAAAAAGTTGACTTCATTTAAGGTTACATCGAGCTTTTTGCTGTTCCTTCTCTTCTTGTTTGTTTGTCTGATTAGACTTTAGTGTTTGCATCAAGGGAATGGGTGAAGAGGCGAAAAAAAAGAAACCAAATATAATCATAATAATCATTGAATGACAGAGAATGCAATAACAATATTAATAATAATGATAATATTAAAAGTGAGAGTGTAAATGCAGACAAAAAAAGGTGAATTCAGTTATGATTCTGAAGGAAAAAGCAAAAAGGTCTTTGTTGGTTTTATTGCATAAACAGTGATATTGGAAGGGAAAAGATGAGGAAAAGAATCAGAGTGTAATGTCGGTGAAAGAATAGAATGGGAAAAGATGAAGATGGAAAGAAGATGAGAGGAAAATGGATGATCAGATGAAGAGCTTTGTGAAGATGATGAGCAAAAAGATGATTGTTTTTGTTTACGAGTTTGACTCGAGATAAACAGAAGAAATGAACATAAAGAATCTCACTTTTTCCATATTCACGGTTGTTCATCTTGAAAGGCAATGAAAAATATGAACAATCAAAATGGTTAAATATTATCATAGATCACATCACTTTTATATCTCGATATTTCATCTATATTTTTCATTCATTCATTATTCTTCATCTTTAATCATTTCTCAAAAAAAATTTTCTTTTTTTTCAAACAATTGAATTTCAGGGTTTATCTCATTGACGATGACGATCAAAGTGATGAACATTTCGATGTTGGCAAGACAAACCTTCTTCTCGCTTCGTTCACTCAGTAAAAGCTAAATCGGAAAATTGTGAAGAGGGAAAACGAAGAAATGTAAACGTTGAAAGAAAGGCTCATCTGAGGACAACAAAAGGATGAGGGATGAGAAAAGGCAAGATGATGGTTAAACAACACAAGAATAAAAGTAAAACAGTAAACATTATAAAAGGGCAAAAAGCAGATCCTTTTGTTGTCCCATTTATCAGACTCGAACTGTTTCTCTTTTGCTTTCTGTGGATGATGAGGATGAAGATGATGAAGATGATGATGCTTTACTCATGTTCCTGAGAGTTTGAATTTCAATAGGAAAAAGATGCTCTCTTTGCTTTTTATCATAAGAATGTTTCTATTATTTTGTTTTTCTTCAGCTTTTCCTTATTTCTTTTGTTTTTTTTTCTCTTCTTCTCATCTTTTCTCTTTTGGTTAACCAGTTATTTGTTGCTCATGTTTTCGTTTGTTTGTTTATCATGTTTGATGACCAGAAAGAAAAAGAAAGAAAATCCAAAACATTTTATTCTTTTCAAACTTTATCAACATTTTCACATAAATCAACATGATTCAGTTGAGCTTCAACCAAAGGATAGCATGCAGGTTTCATGTTTAACGAAATGGTTAACTTTATTCCTTTCTTTTCTCAGCTTACCTGGAAGAAGTTCAATGTTTCTACGGAACCATTTAATTCTTGGTGGAGGTTTACTTGGTGAGGCTATGCACATGAGAATCACTTTCTCCGATTCCTTGGCTTCCACTATATGATGATCACTTGAAGTTGATGGTAAAATTGAAGGAAAGGAAATCTCTGAATTATCACTTTCGGATGACACAAAACCAGTGATGGTTAAGCTTTTTGGTGGCACTGAAAGGAGAAGATGAAAAGGGTGAAAAAACGAGTTGATGATGGGTTACGAGGTAACAAGAGAAGCAGGGTTTGTTTCGAGGGTTGAATAACAAGAATCGGAAGATACTTTCTAGACTAACTTTTTTGCGAACATGAAATGTGAAATTGTGAAAATAATGATACAGATAATCATCATGTTCATGATGAACGTCTCGACATTTCAAAACTTTAACTTTTCGATTGATGATGAAATAAAAGTGAAAAAAGGTTGTTTTATTGATTATTTTGTTGGAAGTTTCTTTTTTTCTGGTTTTCTTTTTTCACGAATTTGCATTTTTTGCAATCTTTTTTTTCTCATTTTGTTGACAAAATTGTAAATCATGATTGACACAACATGACAATCACTGTCATTCAAATCATCATTTGTCTTGAAACTTTTCCAGTGAATTCCGACTAAACTCGATACACTTTCATATCAACTCATAACTTTTTAATAAACTCTGATCAAATGCACATTTCTATCTGTTAAAATTGAATCAATTTTCATGTCATTTGGTCCAAGTCAAAGTTCAACCAAACACACATCAAAAGTCATTCATAGTTTGAAAATATTTTGAGATGGAATTGAAATTTCTGTTCAGTAATTTGGATTGAATAGTATTCCCTTGATTAAAGAAAAAGAGTAAAATTATGTTCGATTTTTTTGTTCTAATGTTTCAATTCTTTTAATTGTAACAATAATTAGGAAATGGAAAATGTATTTTAATTGATACAAAATGATAACAATTTTTCTCATGAATTATTACTCGAATCAGATTAGCACTTTACATCTCTAACTTAGTCTACAGTAAACGTGACAAAATAATGTTTTACTCGCAATAAAATGTCACTTGCATTTGAGGCTGGAATATATTATTGTAATTGTAAAGTTGATTCCTGAATAAAACTCGATACGAGATGAGCTTGAGACTAAGCGAAGCAGAATATTTTTATAACCTCATTATCATTTAACTTGAATCAATTACCATGGTGCTTTTTGCTGGAAAATTGGGTTAAAAATGAAATTCTCTCTTAATATTTGTTGTAAACTTTTTAAATTGCTTTTGAAACATTGTACTGTAAAGTCAATTAAGTTTATCTTTGCAAATTTGTAAGTTAATTGAGAATGAATTTTTGATCGTTCACATGCTTTCACTCATCGTATGAAGGTAAGCTGTGCAATGCATTAGTCCTCTCGAGATGAATGCCAATTATTTTAACAGCAAGTGATAATTGAATTTGTTCTAACTCGAAACTCGAAAGATTCTCTTTGCACTTACCTATAACTGTGACATGTGACGAGGCACGGATTGGTAATTGGTTTTGAGCAGGTCCAACTTGACATTGATATTCACCTTCATCTTCAATGGTTACACTAGTAATCCTTAGATTGTAAATACCTTTCGAGGAATCAGAGATCACTCGGTAACGAGGCATTCCTGGTATGAAAGCACGAAAACCTAGAGAAAATTTGTGCAAACAAAATTCGAAGTTAGATTCTTGAAAGCACAAGATTTGCGAAAACTGAATGTGCAAATGTCCATTGAAAAGTTTTCTCAACAATCGAGAATTTTATTTTTTCTGATTTCATGAATACACTGAAAAAAGGGAAACTCCGAAATTCGCTTGAATATTCGTGAATTTGTTAAGTTTTAAGGAAAAAATCTGACACTTTCTATTAGAACATTTTGTAACAAAATCTCATTTTCGATCGAAAATTTCTTTGTTAGAGAAATAAACTGTTTTTGACAGTTCATTGATTGGAACTAAATTTTTATGGACTTGTGAACTTTCTTGATTCGACGGAAGTTTGTTGCAAAAATTACCTAAAAGTAAACCATTTTTACTCCATTGGACGGCACCAAGTTGATTACCGACTTGACACTGAAGTGTAACTGTATCACCTTCGATAATTTCAACATCACTTGGCTTCACGATGAAGTATTGTTGATTCGACAAGTTTTTTGTCATTGAATTGTAAACAGTTGACTCTGATGAGGATGGTAACACTGACTGCGAAAACACTGTAGAAGTAAAATCCATGGAATGATAATTGTTGGCATTGAAATCCAAACTTGAAACAAAATCACAATAAAAAAGAATAAAAAAGTTACGAAAAATCATATTAACAAAAAAAATCATTGATAAATTGTTATAAAAAGTTGATTATTTTTGTTCAACTTTTACTCGATAAGAATTGAATTTTTAAATTTAGTCAAAGTTGAATTTATTTTGCACACAATTGCTTTGCAGCAATCCTTGATTGGATCATTCAGGTTTATTAGATTCATGTATATGCGAGAATATTGTCAACTCGAATGAGTGAGATTAATAAAAGTGCAGGGCAAGTTTCATCAAAGAGTTGATATCGAGTTTGGTTCAAATGATTTCTGTGTCTGTGCAAAAAACTCAATTTATTTTGAAAATAATCAACAACTTTATGTGCCATCTGGTTACAGCGATTGCAACTACTTTTCATCTTCCATAAGAATCTAACTCTCACTGAATTTATCATTTCATCTATTAATGTACAGTGTGCTATTGATTCATTATTTGCTCACAACTGAAAAAGCAATGCGTTAAAAGGGAGCGGGTTAAATGTTTCGTAGTTTTGTACTAGAGATGTATCGCACAAGACTATTTTTTATGGTCCATTGGTTCTATGGTTTTATAACACAATTCACGATTAAATCTAAATGGATCAATTTGACTTCGATTTACATCACTTTTCTTCCATAAAAGGATACAAGACATTCCCCAATAATCGACGCAACTTGTACCTTCTTAAACCTAACCTAATTTAATTGATTATGAAAATTTGAAGGAAAGTATTTGCTTCGCTCGGACTAATTATTTTCTAAACTGTTTGTTCAATATGTTGGATAAATATCATTTTTTCAGTTACATATTAATATATTTAGTAGTCACTCAATGTGAGTAAAAACTGCTTACGTAGGATAAAACTTCATCTTTTCAGAGTTAGCATACAGCAGTCTTAAGATTATATCTCATTCCAAGATTAGCATAAAATCTTGATTCAAGAAACCTTGCCTGCAACGCGACAGAGAGTTAAGATAAAACATTGTTCGGAATTCCTTGTTGATTCAATTCTTGGTATCAACAATTTAGCCTGCATCTAGTATTGCATCTAATCCCGATTTTTAATCTATTCAATTATATTACATAACTTTGTGCGGGTTTAATGCAAATCCAACTGTTATTTTGTTTAGCAACACAGTTGATAGCCACAGCTAACGTCAACAGGTATCATCAAAACAACACAGATCTAACAAAAATAGAAAAATAGATTTGATAATTTCTTATCAATCTAGATTTACAAATCTATGAGAGATAAAATAATCTCAGGCCTCACCACCGACATTAATCATATAACTTCTTATTGCAGTTAAATAATGAATAATAAATTTTATGATACGGTTTCAATCTAAGCACATGATCTAAATGTAAAAAGTTGTGAATCGAATCGTCAGTAAAATACGTTACGCCTCAAATTATCGATTTCTTATCTTTAATAAGGTTTTAATCAATATTTTAATAACATATTATCACATAAATCGAACCGGTCCTAAATTGTTGTGATGCATAATTCAAATGAATTTTCCGAATACTCATGCACTAAATTATATCGCATATCACTAAATACCGAGATTTGTGGATGATGAAAATATGTGATATGAGAAAGTCGACTATATAAGCAGTCCAATAGCAAATCTGTGTTCACTGTGAGATAAACACTCACTATGTTCATAAAAACAGTAACTTTTTTCATTCTTTGTTTGAACTTGATATCTGGTTCATTTGGTTGTCAAGTGAAGAGGAACGAAGAAACAGACAGTTTTGTTTGTGTTTGTAATAATGATTATTGTGATCCCTTACCTGTTGAACCATTCTCATCACCTCAATCATTGACTATATTCACAACTGATAAATCATATTATCGTTTAACCAAATCAGTTGTATCCGAATCCGATCTTAAGGTTAACCAATCATCTGATATTAAAGTAACTCTCAATGTCTTTGATCGTTTTCAATCAATAATTGGATTTGGTGGAGCCTTTACTGATGCAGCTGGAATCAACATCAATAGACTAACGAGTGACTCTTTAAAAGATCGTTTGATTGCTGATTATTTTGGGAAAGATGGAGCCGAATACAGTGTTTGCCGAGTTCCAATTGGAGGTTCTGATTTCTCTGATCGTCCATATTCGTATGATGATGTTTTTGATGATTTTGAGCTGAAGCACTTTGCTTTAGCTGCTGATGATCATAATTATAAGGTGAGTTCATCAAAATATTAGTGATGGTTCTTTGAGTTCTTATTGAAAATACAAATTTATTCAACATCAGATTCCATACATCAAAAAAGCTAAGGAACTGAACAATAATCTCAAACTATTTGGTTCTCCTTGGGCTCCACCAGCTTGGCTTAAGACTAACAATGCCTCTAATGGACTGGGGATGTTAATCGGTGAACCTGGAAGCAAATATTGGAAAACATGGGCTAATTATTTTGTCAAGTATGAACATTATAAATTTGTTTCGTCTTTGTGCTGAAGTATTCGTGTTTCTTTCAGATTCTTTGACAGTTATAAAGAGCATGGTGTTGAATTCTGGGGATTAACACCACAAAATGAGCCTCTGTCTGGTTTCAAACCAAACTACGGTTGGAATACTTGTGGCTTTACTTCAGAGATGATGAGAGATTTTATTAAAAAAGACTTAGGACCAATATTGAAAGATGCCGGTTATGGACCAGATAAGATTAAACTAATGATTCACGACCATGACACTAATCAAGTATATTCATTCGCAAAAGGCATTTTGTCTGATAAAGAAGCGGCTAGTTATATTTCTGGAGTAGCTTATCATTGGTATTTCGGTCACTATTATGATGAGCTGAACAAAGTGCATGAGCAATTCCCTGATTACTTCCTTATGTCAACCGAGGCATGTGAAGGCTGGATAAGAACTGATCCAGATGTTGGAGGTAAGATCCTTTTCAAAAGATTTCACTATATGGCTTTGATTTCATTCGATTATTTACATGTAAATCAGATTGCTTGCTTGAATCAATTTTTGCTTCCATGACTAGCTTCAGAAGACAGTTATCTAATCAGAATCCCTCTTTCCTTCGATTGTCATAATATACTACGAGAAAGTATTTGCGGCTGTTTCGTTTTCTTCTTTCCTTATTTGTGTCTAAAAATATTTTTGAAACTTTCATGTAAATTACTATTTGAGAGAATAGGTATTTATATTTGATTCAGCAAAATTTCCAATTCCACGTGGAACTAACTTATACATTGACACATTTAATTTTTTCAGTCAAACTTGGTAATTGGACTCGAGCCGAAACTTACGCGTATGATGTTATCGAAGGATTGAATCACTGGTCAACTGGTTGGGTTGATTGGAATATCGCATTAGACACAAAAGGAAATCCTAATTGGGCACTAAATTATGTCGATGCTCCAATAATAGTATCTGATGATGGAGCTGAATATTATAAACAACCAATGTTCTATTCTTTAGCGCATTTCAGTAAATTCTTGAAACCAGGATCACAAAGAATTTATCATCAAATCGATGAAGGTCGAATGGATGGTGTTAAAATGACTGCCTTTGTGACTCCAACAAACGATCTTGTTATTATTGTTGTTAATACAAATCCAGATTCTGTACGGATCACATTCAATGGAGCTGGACCAACTAAGTTTACTCTTCAATTTGGTCCAAGTTCAATACAAACAATTACCAAGTCATTGAACTAAGAGAGTTTTAACAGTTTAAAACCTAAACGCATTCAATCAGTTTAATTACAATTATTGATCAATATTGAATAAAAATATCAAGCTTCGTTGCAAATTTGAGTCGATTTTTTCGAGCTAATGAATGGCTTGGGAAAGGGCAGATAATTGGTTGTGAAAAGGCTAGAAGTATCGGTAATACTAACTCAGAAAGTATCCGATTCGCATTACTACTTGTATTTCAGGGGCTGGGTCTATTTGAACATCAAAAAACATATGAGCAAATAAGCATTGAGATGATTTTGAACAAGCAAAAATATAAATTCAATAATCGATAGAGGGCGTATATAATTAGTTTAATTAATTCAATGAAAAAGTCAAAAGGCAAAGATCAAGCGCTTACATGAGTAAGATATCTAACTTTATCGAGAAAATCGAATGCACTAATGTCATTGGTCATATAAGCAAATTTTTTAGTATTCAGTATAAATGTTTTTTAGGAAACATCTACTTCCGGAGAGATCGGCAAGAGTCTATATCTCAGAAACCACTATAGATAGCACACCCTAGATAACTTTATTAAATAGATCTTGTCGAGATCTATACACCTTTATACACAACTCCAGCATGATGTACACATGCACAAAATTTTTTTTTCATCAAAATTCGAATTTTTATAAAAAAACAGGGCCTTCTGCAAAGCGAGCGTTTTTTTGCCAACAACATCTTGTTCCAATGAAACTTTATCTATCTAGAGGAGTCTTTTGTACCGGGCGTTTTATTTTCATTTTACGCTTTCATGCAGGCATAACTCACGAACGGTTAGTGCTACAGACTTCAGACTTGAACCATAAGCTTATCTAGATTGCACAACGATAAGTTCAAGTGCTCAAGGTTATTCAAGGTCAATTCTTTATTTGACCTTTAATTGACATTGAAAGGTCATTTTCTGAAATCGGAAAAATTTTCGGACCCGATAGTGTTAGTTCCATATCCATAACTCATATCATTGGAAAGATGGAATGAATTTTTCCTGATCAACTGAATGTTAAGGGATCACCCATATCCTTTAGCCAGTATGAGTTATGAACATGTAACTAACACTATCGGGTCCGAAAATTTCTGCGATTTCAGAAAATGACCTTTCAATGTCAATTAAAGGTCAAATAAAGAATTGACCTTGAATAACCTTGAGCACTTGAACTTATCGTTGTGCAATCTAGATAAGCTTATGGTTCAAGTCTGAAGTCTGTAGCACTAACCGTTCGTGAGTTATGCCTGCATGAAAGCGTAAAATGAAAATAAAACGCCCGGTACATTCCGATGTCCCAGAAAAGCCAATCACACTTCTCGCCCTCAAGAAAGAAGCGCAGCATCCGGAACGTGGTTGCGCTTGCCTTTGAGGAACATTTTGCGATTGATGTTCGCTTTTTCTCAGGACTTAAGCTACGAAAGGGCTGCAGCTGAAAGCGATTGTTCTCATGCTACTATAGCAGAATATTACGGTAGTTTACGAGAAGCAATAACATCTTCTTTTGTATCCGCTCAAGAAGATCGTGACCTGATTGGTTGTCCAGGGATAATAGTCCAAATTGACGAGGCTGAATTCTTACGCCGAAAGTACTAAAGAGGTACGCAATTGGATGGACACGGGCTACTTGGCATGATTGCAAATGTATCAGCAGATATACGGTTCGAAGCATGTCCAGAAAATGGGAGAACTTCTGAGTCGTTGATACCTCTTATCAAAAAACACCTTGCTCTTGCTCCAGGGAGCATAAGTCATACAGATGGATGGCTGGCATACAGATGCCTCAGCGATGAAGACTACACACATAAGTGGGTAAACCACAGAGAAAGATTTGTCTCAGATTATGGAGTTCACACCCGAAGAATTGAAGCAGGATGGAGACCTATGAGACCATTTTTTGGCGATAGGCATGTACCTTCAGATGATTGGGAGGACAGAATCATTAAATACACAGAGCGGCAAGAATGTGGACCCCGAATATCCATTTATCTCATTAATAGAAGCCATTAAAAAATTTTTTCACAATTTCAAAAAAATATGTGAATCATCAGAAAATCGCATCATTTCATTATATTATTAGCCTACAATAACATATAATAACCTAGCCTAATCAACCAATCAAAGTTGGCGCAAACGGCTGCGCGTTTGCTATCCAACAGATTGGTTAAATTCTGCTGCGCAAGTGTAACAACTGAGCGGCTAGAAACTTGGGCCCTCTTGGGTCAATCAGTTGTGTTTGTTCTCCGACCCCGTGCCAACGAAACAAGACTCTTGTAAATAGAGATACTGTGTCATAAAAACACCAACAATGTAAATATAGAATCAATAACTATAAAGGTCTTTTGTTAGCTGATTCAGCATATTCTTGTTAAACGTATTTTATGACACCATTGAGTAACCCTGCTTCGCTAGCGGAAATGATCTATCAAAAGAAACATATCAAAACACGTAATTTGGTTGAAACAAGTATCGGTGCTTGGAAACGAAGATTTCGATTTCTGAACGATTTACGTTTAAAATTGTCAATGTCACTTGTAGTAATAATAACAATAGCAGTCCTTTGGAGTTTTCTGATAGATGAAAAGGATGATTTTGATAATGAAGAAAGAGAGGAGGAAATTTCACAGAATAATCAGCAAACAGTAACTGAATCTGGGACACAAGCAGGTTTTGATAAAAGAAAAGGCAGCATAAATCAGTTCATTCCATTGTTAGTTAGCTAGGTGTCCAACGATATTGTCCCTTCTCCAATATAACCGAGAGAAGTCTGTATTTTTTCATTTTCAAATCAATGAGTAACTCCTTCTTTTTAAGTTAATCAATTTTTGTTGAAGTACTTCTTTTTCAAGTCATTTTCAGTTCAAGTTTCTCAATAGACAAAAGACAGTTTTTTCATCTGTTGAAACATATTTCCTCTTTTTGCTTGCTGTAGTGGTTGATGGTTTGTTATCCGCTAACGTTACTTGACAAGAATCGTTTTCATCAAGATTAACAACTTCAGATTGAGAAAAAAATCTGACGTCTGAATCACATGGATTATCTACCGGCTTTATTGTCACCCATCACCGAAATAACTTTAGTGTGAATCCGTTTAATTGCACTTGTCTTTTTACCTCCACTAGTTTTTATCGTCTCCTTATTGTCCTAGCTTGAGCACTTTTAGCACGAGTCACCATGTTCTTAAAACAAATCTTCAATTGTTCTCTATTGAATGTTGTACCATCTTCGCTCGCTTCTTTTTAGCTATGGAAGTTTCTTTATCACTGTTCCTGTTTTCGCTGTAATGTCCTTGTTTGGATGATCCTCAACAAGAGAAACGACCAATTCCTTTTCACTTCGTGTGAAATTACGTCCACGTGACATATCTGAAAAATAATATCAAAAGAATTAATACAAAATATCAATACAAAAAACAAAAAAAACAAAATCAAAACAAAAAATTTATTACTTCAATAGCCTCCAAAACCTGCTGACAAATAATTAACTGGTACATCTATTTGTTCTCTAGTTCGTCTGAAACCACAGTTAAGATGAAGAGAGGTCCAATCAAAAAGTTCATCGTCTGACAAGTTGCCAAAGAAACGATGATCAACAGTGATCACCTGACCACTGATTTTGGAATGAAATTTCTCAACTTAAGCCCTACATAATGGACAACCATTGAACCTCTTCATCATAAATAGTAGTCCTGACAGTTGTGTCAAAGAACCATTTCAAGCTACAATTGCATACAAAGAAGATGATTGCAGGGAAAATTAAACACATTTCAGTGATGCAGATGGGACATTCAATATCCGCTAGCAAATCAGCATCATAATAATAAGGCGAAGAAATCTTAACTGAACATAGATTCTAGCGTAGAGACACGCAGCATTCCCTAACTCGATCGGAAAAAGTTCTGAGATTACAGGTACAGTTAACAGAATTTATGCAGTACTTCTATACAGGCAAACTGCGTTCGCTGCCATGTAGGAGGCCAGTAGGGTTTGGGAAAGGCCCACCCCCACCCCCGCCTAGCGGAGCGCCGATGTATCCTTGTGCAGGGGGTCGGGTGGGATTTTCGTTAGACAAGAAACGTGAGCTGTGGTCAACCACTGGTGTTGATATCCAGCAGAACCCAGGCCGCGATAAGCTGGCCATCCATTCGTCCTTATACAGGACCCCGCAGCCACGCGTCTCTGAATGAGAGGCGTAAGGGTCTCAGCTGAACGGCTGTTTTCGGCACAGATCTCTAGACGTAAGTCCTGAGATCCATCCGCGATCATACCGATCAGCCAATGACCTTCAATGACCCGGCCGCGATGGTATTTGCCCTCGTCGATTTGGATGACTATACCTGGGCCACCGATTTTGCCTCTCTGCTTCTGATGGTCAAGGAAAGCAGAGACCAGGACCTCAGGGCACCGTGCATACATGTCATGTATGGTGTGGTGCGAGGCGACAGAAACCTCACGGCCTACCACCTCATAAGAGGCGTCCTCGGTGAATGAGTACATCAGCCGGAGTGCATTTGGGATTGGGAACCTTAGTTTCTCAAACCAGGCTCCCACACCGCACACCTTTGAGCGGTACGGCCAGAGTGCCTCTTATAGTGAGGGCACCTAAACGCCCCAGCGACTCCGCGCTCGACTTCGAAGCGCATCGGGACTCGGTGCTGTCTACACTCCTCAGAGTACCGGATGCCGCCTTCCAAGTATATAAGTTTCATGACCGCTAGCGAAAAAACTTACAAGAACATTTATGATGTGATTATCAAGTAATGGAAAAGGAGTTTGCATGTGGCACCAAACATCAGATGACCAGTAAGGTTTTGGAGCTCCATATATATTCTGAATGTAGTCCTGTAAAGACAAGTATATACATGTCAGATATTTGATAAAAAAAGATTGAAATAGCAGAAGAGTAGTTTACTCACAATCATGGCAGAACTTGGTCTAAATGAAAATTCCACAATGTTTACAGTGTCCATGTCAGTCCTGAAAACATGGTGGATACCAAACTTGCAATTTGGTCGAAAACATTTGGATTGAAGCTTGATCTTGGCAAACTGCTGGATTCCTGTCAGCCAATTTTGCTTGAATGCTGTAAAGAAAATCAGTTT
Source organism: Tetranychus urticae (assembly GCF_039701765.1). Taxonomy (NCBI): domain Eukaryota; kingdom Metazoa; phylum Arthropoda; class Arachnida; order Trombidiformes; family Tetranychidae; genus Tetranychus; species Tetranychus urticae. Next base: position 11,171,264 of record NC_142958.1, on the reverse strand, counting down.
ACATAAAAAAATCGACCACTAGCGAATTGACCTTACCTGTTCCATTCGTTAAACAGATCCTTTGGAAGTTTGCCAGTCCTTTTATAAAGCCTCTCAATGTCCCTGGTTACATCCTAGGACATAACAAAATCCTTTGTTTGCAAAATTCCGACAAAAAAACAACGCTAGCAAAGAAAGTAAAGCAAATATTCATCATCTCATTGAATTATTCACAAAAAACAACTTACCCATTGATTGGTACTGAATTGCTCATAATTAAATAATTGAAAAATGTTAAAACAGGAAAAAAAAACTGCGTGAAAAACCCAAAATTTAAAGAAAATCGAGGTAAACAAATGTCAGAAAATGTACCCAAAACCAGATTGGGGGAAAATTTCTTAATTTATTTTGGTAAACCCTGGTTTCAACAGATCCGAGATTAGTTAGGGTTGATCTTTGATTTATAGAAACTTGAATCAACTAACCAAGTTTGGTGAAATAAAAATTTAATTTAATTTAAGAATCAAATGATTAGCAGTTCAGTTGATTCGAGCTTTTGATCTTAGTTGATGAATACGAGCCTAAATCACTTTGATCTTGGTATCAATTGATTGCAACTTTAAATGAAAGTTTTGTTTCAAGAAGCTAGCTCATCTAAAGCTTGAATCAACTGATTACAAATTAAACTGAACTAATGTCACCTTTTTTATGCTATTAGCAAAAATACAATTAGTGCATTTTCCCCACATCATGACAAAAACTCGTATTAGTGGTTATTTTTCGCGAATACCATAACGTTCTCATCGTTTACTAATTTATGTTTCAGTTTTTTCGCTAGTGTAGGATTCTGTCTAAATTTTATTAACCCTAGTTTCTGTTACGGTCTTGACTGTGAATATTTACATGTTGACGAACAAATTGAGTGACAATATAACAAAACTGGAACATTTCCAACGGAAGCAGCTAATGAATGTCTAAGTAAGTTATATTTTCGCTACCCTGATTTTCCATACTGAATTTTTTCTTATCATTTTCAGCCCACAAAAGATATTGGAAAAAAGGGAACTGAATGTTTACCAAGACCAAAACCAATCAAAGTGCTTCCGGGTGAATTGAAAATTTAGAACACACCATGTCTCTAAAACAGACATGTATGCTGGAACCATCGGTAAGTCATCTTACAAGGAAACTTTTTCAATTTTTAATATTCGTTTATCTTTATATTCAGGATAACATGAAACACATTTCGAGGCTACAAAATTTTACTGGTATTCTGATGTTTCATGTCACATCATAACACCTTTTCCACTTCTAGTTGAGCGCATCATCAAAGTATTGGTAAATTTTTTCGCTAGAGTAATGTAAAGAATTTTATTGATGATTAAGATGATTATTTTTTTTGCAGAAACCATTCAGGATTCAAGTGAGTCAAGTTTCTTTTACAATGAAAGGGAAATCAAGGCAAATGATTCCAATGTGATTCCATATTCACTTGACATCGGAAATAGTGTTGATGTCATCGTTGATATTTCTTTTGATGGTTCGCGGGCGGAAATGGATTGTTCAATTTGTTTATTTGTCGCATCGGAAACATGCTATTGTTTCCCTGTAACCACTTTTGTGTATAAATTGTGCCCTTAGCTGGTTCTTTGGACTCAGCAACAGTAATTTGAATCTCTGCCCATTATGTAGGGCTGATGTAAATCAATTACATTTTAGGGTATAGAGTCAAATTACTGTTGCTGATCACAGTAACCTTGCTCAAATCAAACAAATTCAGCATAAAATTTCACATCTTTCATGTTCATAACAAAAATATTCATCGATAGACAGTTAGTCTATTATTTTGGTCTACATCTTTCATCTTTTCATAGCATAGTCTACAACATCCATAAGCTTACAATTTAGCATATCTCATTTCAAGATTAACATGGCACCTTGCCTGCAACGCGATAAAATATTGTAAGGAATTCCTCGTTGATTCTATGTTTGATATCAAAATTAATCAGATAATATTGAACATATAATATTATTTAGATTAGTTTGTTTATCTTAAGTCATCCATTGTCCAATAAGCTGATAATCCACAATGAAGAATATTTTTTGCAGCTCATTCAAGAATATCAAAATATCACTAGATTTATGGATAATGCGATATGAGAAAGTCGACTATATAAGCAGTCCAATAGCAAATCTGTGTTCACTGAGAGATAAACACGCAAAATTTGAAATGTTCATAAAAACAGTAACTTTTTTTATTTGTTTGAACTTGATATTTATATCTGGTTCATTTGGTTGTCAAGTAAAGAAGAATACGAAAACAGACAGTTTTGTTTGTGTTTGTAATCATGATTATTGTGATCCCTTACCGGTTGAACCATTCTCATCACCTCACTCATTGACTATATTCACAACTGATAAATCATATTATCGTTTAACCAAATCAGTTGTACCCGAATCCGATCTTAAGGTTAACCAATCCTCGGATATTAAAGTAACTCTCAATGTCTTTGATCGTTTTCAATCAATAATTGGATTTGGTGGAGCCTTTACTGATGCAGCTGGAATCAACATCAATAGACTAACGAGTGACTCTTTAAAAGATCGTTTGATTGCTGATTATTTTGGGAAAGATGGAGCCGAATACAGTGTTTGCCGAGTTCCAATTGGAGGTTCTGATTTCTCTGATCGTCCATATTCGTATGATGATGTTTTTGATGATTTTGAGCTGAAGCACTTTGCTTTAGCTGCTGATGATCATAATTATAAGGTGAGTTCATCAAAATATTAGTGATGGTTCTTTGAGTTCTTATTGAAAATACAAATTTATTCAACATCAGATTCCATACATCAAAAAAGCTAAGGAACTGAACAATAATCTCAAACTATTTGGTTCTCCTTGGGCTCCACCAGCTTGGCTTAAGACTAACAATGCTTCTAATGGACTGGGGATGTTAATCGGTGAACCTGGAAGCAAATACTGGAAAACATGGGCTAATTATTTTGTTAAGTATGAGCATTATATTAGGCAACCAAAAAAGTAATTTGACTAAACAGTCGGACTAATTCAAAATAATTAATATCTATCGTTAAATTTATTGAATACTTTTGATTTTGATAATAATGATAAAATAATTTCTTGGCTTCAATTTGAGCTTAATTTCATAATTGAAAATATTGATTAACATAATCAAACTATGATTTAATTAATCGATATTTTATTTTCATTTCCCAGCAATCGACTTTCAATCAAAATTTTTATGAATTAATAATCGTAGATTTTAGAGAAATTAACATTAATTTGAAGCTGAGATTCCATATTATCTATGAATAAAATTTTATGCTTCTAATTATTACAATTAATTAATTATGCGAAGAAATTCACCGAAAAAATGACAATTTTTTGACACTTTTTCAATGGGATTTTTGACGAAAATCTCATTGAAAATTGTCAAAAACCCGTTCTATGTGAATTTAATGTTAAATTGCATTTTGATTTTATTACCATAATTAATTAATCGTAATAATTAGAAACACAGAATTTTACCAGTAGATAATATGGGATTTCAGCTTCGAATTGATACCGATTTTTTCAAAATTCATGATTATTCATTATACAAAATTTGTCTTGAAATTCGATTGTTGGAAAATCGAAAAAAAGTGGATCCACTTAAACCACAATTTAATTGTGTTAATCAATTTTTTCAATTATGAAAATAGTTTTAAATTAAAGCTAAGATATTGGTAAATTGTTGATATAAATACCAAAATTATTCAATAAATTCAAAGATGTAAAATAATTATTTGAATTAGTGGGATTTTTTAGTCAAATTACTTTTTTGGTTACCTAATAATATGAATTGTTTTGCTCTTTGTGCTAATGTAATCGTGTTTTTGTCGTTCTTTTAGATTTTTTGACAGTTACAAAGAGAATGGTATCGAATTCTGGGGATTAACACCGCAAAATGAGCCTCTTACGGGTTTGAAACCAGGCTTCGATTGGAATACTTGTGGATTCTCTCCAGAGATGATGAGAGATTTTATTAAAATAGATTTAGGACCGACTCTGAAGGCTGCTGGTTATGGTTTGGATAAGATTAAACTAATGATTTACGACCATAACACCAATCAAGTTTATTCATTTGCAAGAGGCGTTCTGTCTGATAAAGAAGCGGCTAGTTATGTTTCTGGAGTAGCTTATCATTGGTATGCTGGTCACTACTATGATGACTTGAACAAAGTCCATGATCAATTCCCTGATTATTTCCTTATGTCAACCGAGGCATGTGAAGGCTGGATAAGAACTGATCCAGATGTTGGAGGTAAGATCCTGCCTCTTAAAAGATTAACTGTATTGCTTTGATTTCGTTTAATGTTTGAATGAAATTTCGGTTCAATTATTGCTTCTATGCTCAGTTTCATAAGACAATTAGCTAATCAGCAGCCAAGAATTCTGGTCTTTCGATCTATTGTATCTTTCTCAGTGGAAAAATTTTACGATCAATCATTTTTGAGTCTATGAAAGGCTTCTAAAAGAGATTCTACTACTAGATTATAATCATGATTTGATTTTCTAGAAACTCAGGTTCCCTAGAGCCATGTTCTAACAGGATGGACTGAAAACAGAAAACGTTTTCAAAAGCAATGCAAAATGGCAAAAATATTTTGCTTTGTTTGATGGCGTTATGGCTCATTGTTGGAAGATTAATAAGTGCAAAAACTCTGACTTTCGAGTTAAGAGTTATAACCTGATAAACTTTTAGAACTGGACGCATTCGTGTGACCAAAAATTTCTCTGGTCGAAGTTTTTTGATAAAATCGCTTTCAAAGTTTTAGAACTAGATTTTATTTGCTAGTTTTTCTCATTTTAGATTTCGTAGCTTTTTCATTTATACAATAATTTGGACTTTTGATTGTGGATTTAATTGAAGATCGGTTATGATCGCGGTCCACTTTGTATTAAATAAATGAAACTAACTTATGAACATTTAAATCTTTTCAGTTAAACTTGGAAATTGGACTCGAGCTGAGACTTATGCGAATGATATCATTGAAGGACTGAATCATTGGTCAACTGGTTGGGTCGATTGGAATATGGTATTAGACACAAAAGGAAGTCCGAATTGGGCACTAAATTATGTCGATGCTCCAATAATAGTATCTGATGATGGAACTGAATATTACAAACAACCAATGTTCTATTCTTTAGCTCATTTCAGTAAATTCTTGAAACCAGGATCACAAAGAATTCACCATCGAATTGATAAAGGTCAAATGGATGGCGTTAAAATGACTGCCTTTGTGACCCCAACAAACGATCTTGTTAGCATTGTTGTCAATACAAATCCAGACTCTGTTCAAATTACATTCAATGGAGCTGGACCGAATAAGTTTACTCTTGAATTTGGTCCAAGTTCGATACAAACAATCACCAAGTCATTGAACTAAGAAATTTATTAACGTTTTGAAATCTAAATGTAATAAATCAGTTTAATTACAATGAGTATAATTATTGATAAAATAAAAATAATTAAATATCTAAAAACAAATATTACAAATAATACAAAAGAGTCAACTATTGTTGTTTCTCGTGGATTAACTTTTTTTATTGCAAGGGCAGTGAACGATTGCCCTTGACTAGAACTGATTTGATCAGTCAAATCGCATCTGATAAGGCAAGTTAAGTCACGTAAAATTTCACGGGTTCATTCGCCTAGACAGTGATTCCTGAGATATTAGTTATTGGCCTTATATTCATTTCATTTTCACTCAAGAGCTTTCAGTTGTAAAGGTTAGAGATATCTTTATAACTATTTTTATAGCTAATTAGCTCAATTGATTAAGATTAAACAATTCATCTTTAGATTATTTATGCGTACATTGAATTAATACAAACCCAATTGTATTTGTTGCTTATCCTTCACTCATTAATCCAATATTCAAGTGCGAAAAACTCGACCTACGAGTTCCATCATGTTATACCATAATCTATAGATGAATACCGAAGAGATTTATATTCACCAATGAAACTCATGAAAAGGTTTATCAGAGGAAAGTAATTATTTGCCTGAATCAATAAATTCTAAGAAAAAAGTGGATTCTTCAATAATTTTCATATTTATTTGTTCTTATATTTTTATTCATAATCTTTAATTGTTAGCTATTTTGATTCTGATTCTGTCACCATCTGATTAAGTGTGAGATTATGCATTTATTTAGCGGTTAAAAATGCTGTTGGGTGAACTGAAACAATTGAAGCCTCATGATTTGAAGTAAACAATGAAGTTAACTGGTAAACCAAGTTCCATTTGGGAAATAATCTTTTCTCAAACTGTTCCTATTCATGGAAAGTCATTAATAGCTAATTAATTTGATTACGAGAGCTTCTTTTTGTTTGTATTCAGTTTGATAAGTATCTGTAATTTGATTACAATTAAATTGTATCAAATGTTAATCAGGAAAGTCGCAAGAAACCTCTATTCTTGACTCCAACAGATTCGGTAAAAGCTCACAAGTGAAAGATTGTTGTTGAACAATTAGCTTAACCTGATTATCTTACGGATAATCTGTTCCGTTTTAATTCACCCACAAGGTTGATGACAATTAATACAAATTAATTAATTTTGGTGAACAATTATCTTCTAATTAGATGCGCACTTGAAAGAGGGAAATTAATAATAACTTGTTCTCACCATTGTCAGAGATTCATAATAATAATGGAACCGTTCGACTTCCATATTAATGGAAACAATTATTAATAACAATTGAAAGTATTTTACAAAAATAATCTTTATGTGAAAAATATTACATTACTACATTGCTGAAGGTAAATTGTGATTACAATGAGTTTACTAATGAATGGGCAAAGGGTTAAAACGAGGACAACAGAAGCAGTGATGAGTATTAATGGGTTTACTTTTCATTCTTTCAGGTAAAATGAGGTTCAACTGGATGATCTTTTCCGTCTAGTAGTGTCTTCTTGGTCCATAAGGGCTTGAATGGTAACTGTCCATACGATAATCTGGTCGTGAGTAGTCTGACTTTGATGGACCATAAGAAGCATAAGAAGGTCTAAGGTAAGCTGGAGCAGCATAAACTGAATGAGTTGGTGGCTCTTTGGCGATCATCTTAACATCAGCAGGGTCTTTTGGTGCAGTTCCAGGTTCGTTGGTAGAAACTGTAGCACGGAATCCATGCTTGTCAGCCACATAGTCTACCTTACGATAGATTCCATGAGCATCAGTATATCCATAAGAGCCACGTTTGGCGCCGTATTCATCACCTAATATAACAAATGAAATTGCATGAAATTACAACGAACACTAAATATGTCTTTTACCTTCTTCTTGTTGGTGATTTTTGTTTCCATAACCATCGTTGATATCATAACCAAAGCTGTATGGTTGAGGTTTGTGATCCTTAACCAAGATTGTCAGTAAAGTGAGTAAAACAAGACAAAATTAGTTGAGTTGAATTAGACACAAATCGGTGCTCTCAGTACGGTCAGTCTCTTTACACTTTTTGGTGCAAAACAAAGTTACTGACAAGTCGATGGCAAAACCGTCATCACTTGTTAGGTGATGTTAAGCATAAAGCAACTGAAGCAAAGTGCAATCTACTTACATAGAGTGGTTCGGCATAAGATGCTTTTGGCGATGCATATGATGGAGCGGGAATGGCATAAGCAGCCTTTGGAATGTGTGAGTACCTTGATGATGGGCCATTGTATCCATAGTATGCTGGTGAAGCAATTGAACAAACTGTTAAACAGCCAAGCAAGATGAAACTCTGTGGATTGAATGAAAAGAAGTAAAGATGAAAATCACAGAAAAGGTCACAATTGAAGTATCCAAATTGTTGTTAACTTTACCTTAATCATTTTCGTTGAATTTTGTTGACTAACTGAACGAATTGAATAAAACGAATTAAAATGTTTTGTAATGTTGATTCAACTTGGTTCTGGTAACTTATGAACTTTTTCATGAAACTTTCTTCTCCTTTTATACCCGAAACAGAGGACGTTTCGTGTTAATTGGCAGCTTTAAGGCGTTCAATTTTGTTGGTCACTTTTCTGGTCGGCCAATGTCGAACAGTTTTGTCAAGGTAAAAAAAGAAGATGAAAAGGAACATGGAAAGACTTGATGAAGATAATGATGATAATGAGGATGATGAGGATGGAAAGAGATGAAGAAAAAAGAGAAAGTTTGTAATGAAAGGTAAACTCATGTCCAGTTAGGATATGGGTCAAGCTGTAGATAAGAAAGTGTAATAATTATTATAATAATAATCGTAACAAAAGTGAGTAAGAAAAGGAAAGAGAAGTAAGAGAAGAAAAGTAAGATGAAATATGAGGAGGAGTTGAATTTGAATTGTGATTTAATTATTATCATTAGCTGTGAAAATGTTGATTGAGGTCAGTAGAGAAGTAAAATGACAATTTCGACTCTTTTTCTTGTTCTTCCAACAGCCAAAAGTGAATTAAAAAAAGGATAAAATGGTCAAAAAATGTCGACTAAGGTTCTTCTCTAAAGCAATGGTCAAGAAGGTAAAAGATATTGACTTCAGTAGTTGACTTTCAGTTCATTACTTAATGACATTACAATTCAAGTGTTTAATTTCATTGTTTCATCGCTCACGTTCACCAGGTTAGTAGCCAGTCTCATCTCTTGATTCAAATCTGGTCAACCTGTCAAAGCGACAAAAATATCAAATTATCACTGATCACGAGTCCGATGAAAGGTCAATAAAAATAGATGAATCTCGAGTTGTGTAGGATTTAATGATTTGTCAAGTGAAGGACATTGGAAACAATTTAATGTTTGATTCAATTTCGGCTAATATGTTACTCGATTGATACCATTTTTGTTAACCTTGGCATTGATGAACTTGCAGTTAATGAGAAAATTAAATTTCTCATTATTTTGCTTTCAATAGGTAAAGGTAAAATTGACATTCTTTATCAGACAAAAACGAAGAAAAATTATTCCTATTTACTCGTAATGATGATGGTAATCACGATGATAATTATAACAGATAATGATTCAACACGTTCGCTAATAAAATGAATTTAAGTGCAAAACCTTTTGGTCAGTCTACTGTTTGATCGCACATTTCATCTCATATTTGATCTAAATTGATATAAATCACGTTTCCAAGTCTTTTTATTGCTAGTTTTGCTATTCAATTGATTCCAAGGAAACTTGTTCAGAATATTTTTTTGGTCAACTTTTCCATTTTCAAAGATAGTCAAATAATCTGAAATCAAGTCATGACTTTAGGTTTGGGTTAATTTGATTAGTAAACTCATAAGGAACTAAACTGGATTAACAAATGCAAAATCAATCATGATCAAGATTAAGAGAAAACAGATTTTCTCAATCAACAATTAATCCATAAATTTGAACAAGTAATTGACCATCAATCAATAAAGTCCATTTTGAATTAATTTCTCGCCAATTGACAATCAAAGTGAAACAATTTGAAAAGGATTTCCATTTAAGATGATTTACTATTCAATCAAATTTCAATTTCCTGATTTGTTAAAAGCCAACACCAAATGTGAGCAGAAGAGTTGGATAAGTAAATAAAAAGTTTCATTTTATTCGCTCGATTTTCGCTATGACGAATCGCATAACGAACTGAATAATAAATCGAAAAATGATAAAATAATTGTTGATATTTTTCGCTGCCAAATTAAATAATCCAAGATAATGACAGTTCAAGATCATTCGAAACGAATTACTTTTAATGGTAAATCATTTTTCTGTTGATAAACAGACAAATAACAATTATGGATAATTTATTGTTGCTATTTAATTGTATCGAGTCAACGCGTTGAAAATGTAATACAAAGTTGAATCAATTAGGACCAATGAATCAACATCAGGATAAAACAAAAATGAAAAGTTCGAAAAAACTTTTCTAAAGTTGAAATGCTTTTCAATTGAAACAATTTGATGTTATCAAACTATTTAAGGATGTTTTACAAAAGTAAAAGTTTGATGTTCATTTGATTGTTTAACGGTCGATGGAAATGATTAAAGCTATTGTCGTAATTGTATTAATGACAGTTTCTCGTGAGATTTAACACTTTACTTAAATGATTGGACATTCAATTGTTGAATGGGAAAATATTATTTGCAAGATTGAATCTGCAAATGAATTAACAAATGGAGAAAATTTTGCAATTTTTTTCTTCTTTTCACCTAACATTAACAATTCTTGATTGTTGTGCATGTTGAATGAGTTGCTTTTTTGAGTGAAAATTTAATTTAAACATTTTCACAACAATTCTCAATGAATTCAGGGTTACCTTGAAATTGTAAAGTAGAACAGTAGTTTATCGTGTAACTTCATTTTCATGATGAATGGCGAACAGTGAAAGTGAACATTAAGATTAACAGTTCATTAGATTGGACAATTTGCTAACAAATGAATCTTGCTATTATTTGAATATTTAGCGAGAAAATTAAACTCTATTTATCAGCAAATGAGATTTTTTCACGATAATTTCAATTCCTTTTTTTAAACCATTTTAATGTGTTTCTTTGAACGAGAAACTAAATTGACTTTGGCTTAATTGGGTTTCAGGTCAAACTGTCTCAATTTAGTATTGAACTTGAGTTTACTCTTGAATGGTCAACTTGAATTGTTTCAATTTAATTATAAATTTCAAATACTTTTTCGTACCTTAAATCGTCTCATTGCAACAATCGACTTTCACTCAAATTGAAGTTTAATTGGATGAATGTATCAATGTTTAGTTTTCACTATTACACTTGTATCTACAATTATCATGTAATGAAGATGAATTGAAGGACAGAACATGAAATTATATGTTTGCAGTGGTCAGTGTTTATTAATGAAAGTGTTGCTATTGTTGTGTTTCTTCGTTTGCTACTTTTAACAATGAGTTGGTTATAATTGAGGTTGAGCATTAAGTGCTGACTGTATGATTGTAAAGTAAATGTTTTCATTAAATGGTTTGGGAAAGCAAAGTGGTTTTACTTCCAATTGTCACAAATATAATTAACTTTAATCGTCAGACTTTTCAAGAGTTTTTCATTCTTTTCAAATTGAGCTTTCAACTTTGCATTTGAAAACAAATGCGAAAAGTCAGTGAAAAGGAGAAACAAATGAATCATTAATAAGGCTTGAGTATCAGTTGATCAAGTGTTTCCTTGTTAGGACATTTAACATCGACAAGTCTAAAAAATTACTCTGAAAATAACGTTCTTTTGTTGAGTAGTTTGTTCAATTGAAAGTTATTCATTTAATTATCAAGTTTAATCAGTTGGGACTTTGAGCAAGGGTTGATGAATTGAAGATGATGGTTAAAGTTTGAACAGAATTAAATTTGCGCTTGAATTTAAAAACATAATCATTATTCACTTACAAATGTTCATTTTCTGCAACATTTCATCTTTTTATTTTGAAACAATAAGAAGAACTTAATTTTTGTGTAATTTTTTCCTTGATTGAAATTCGGTTCTTCAGTTTTTCGTTTTTCCTAGAGTGGAGCAAGTTTTAATTTAGCATGAGATGAAATTTGAATTTGTATTTCGTTTTCAGATTACATCTTGTTTGTCTTTTCGGTCTCAATACACGGTATCTTGTCACTTTGATGTCATTTTCAAATCGTTTTGTTGAATTGTGTTTTTCGGAAAATAAAAGTTTGTAAGTTAAACTATGTACGAAAGTTGGTAAAACTATTAAAGTTGAGTCTTTAACAGATCCTGCTCAGACACTTATAACTATAGACATGAGTCAGATTATGAATTCATGTTGAGTGTAAAAATTTCACTATCAAAGAGACATAATGACACCCTTCTTGCCGAACAGGAAACTTCGAGTTGAAAACTTTCTATGACTTAAGGGAAAACTCTATGTGTCAAATCTGAACATTTATACAGTTATACAATGTAGTTGCCTTCCAAACGAGTGTCTTTGATCGATTGAGCGTAATTTATTTCGAAGTACAAAGATGCTCAAATTTTCCACAGTCTTTTCACACGAGCCATCTATTGGTATCGGAGCTCTAGCCTCATTGTCAGTATAAATAGTGATAGGATAATTCAAATAGTATTTCGTCTTACTATGACGCATATCGGCTGTTTTTTGTGTGGGAAGAGTGTAAATAATCTGAAGTTTTGATGGTTTAACCAAATGATGAGGTTATAATGTAGTTACTTTGAAATAAGTTTTATTAGATGAAATAAATGAAATAATTAAACTCACAAAGTGTTTACACCAGTTCAAAATAACTCAATATCCCTGAGAGAAGAAAACTCAAGATATTCATTCACAATCAATGATTTTAACTTATGCCTAAAAAATTTAAAAATGTGCTTTTTCATTTAAACATTATTTCTAACTTATCATTAGCTTTCTCATGGTTAAAACTTCATTAAAACCAACAAGTTTATTGCTATTTGGATGTGTTTTATGACATAAGGAACACAGACACAGAAAACGCGTTAGTTAATCTCCGAAAAAAATCAAGGAAATATTGAGTAACTTGGCTATCTTGGAGAATATTGACAGGCAAAAGTCATGATACTGCAATCCAACAATGGTTTTCATTTGGACACCGACTTTGTAGCGCAAATTAATGACCATGAAATATAAAAAAAAGGATTCAAACATAAACATGATTATTATGTAACGCTTAAAATTGAAGTCTATTTTTCAGTTTTGATTACTGACCAAGATTTACATGCAGAACCATGAGGTTTCGTTGCGTAAAATCAGTATGCACAAACTGCATATAAACGAATAGACTTTTAGCGAAATAAATACCAAATTGCAAGAACAATCTATCAAGAACAGACCCTGGAAAGAACTTGATTTTTTCATTTTCGTAGAGAAAGCGTTGCCCATAGTAACGAGTTGCTAGCGTATTTTCACCATCAATCAGCTTTCTCTGCTTCTGTTTTTTCAGTTTCAGTTTCTTTCAATTTCAGTTTCAATTGAACAATTTTATAAACATCAAAATATTTTGACCATCAATTTATTAATGACAGGAAAAGTTTACACCATGGGAAAGAGAGTTCCTTTCAATCATGTCCCAAAAATTCATCATAAATGATAACTATGATGAACATGTGAATGTCCAGTCTCAGAATGCAAGTATACTTACCTGTCGTTATTAACGCTCAATATTACAGCTCTGTTTTTATTTAAGGTTTCGCCAGCTTCATCGCAGTCTTCGGAAGTTCTGGGCAGCTCTATACTCGTTTCGCCCAGAAGGAAGTGTCCAAGGAAGCAAAAGAAGAAAAAGCTCAAGAGAAGGGTCGAGGAAAGGGTCGAGGAAAAGGTCGAGGAAAAGCCCGAAGTGAAGTTGCCAATGATGTGGAAAGTGATTTTCAGAGCGAGGAGCAGTTGCAAGAAATAGTATGGCCATCACCAATCTCTGATCACAAACTAATGTTGTTTCCAACCCATTCTGACGGCCACTGTGTTTTAGTCACGCTCGACAATGGAAAAAAAACTTTAAACTACTACGACACAATGAAAAAGTCAAATCCAAAAATTTTACAAAATTACAAAATCATCATAAGCAGATGCTATCCGGACGTAAAGTTCGAATACCTAAATCACCGCAACATTCCACAACAACTTGACCCACATAGCTGTGGCCCATTCATTTGTAATACGCCGCCATGATTGTTTATCATTTTCTCACTGGTTTACCTGAATATGATATTCTGAAACAAAAAAGTTTTAACGCGGCAAGTAGAAGCAAATTTTTCTTTTTCAAAGTTTAAATTTTCATTTTTTTCCTATTGCAGAAGTTGAAAGAAGCAATGTGATTGAAACAAAGAGAAGCGCTCAAGCGAAAAAGTATTCAGGCAACTGATATCATCACTAATTATCAGCCCGAAGAAACGTAAGTATTGCAAACTGTAAATAAATTGAGTGAAATCGATAATTTTGCAATTTTGATTCTAGGCTGGAAAACCCTGCATATTTATCTCTCGTGAAACGAAAGAGAAAAGAATACGAAGAAGAGAAACGCAAGCGGCAAAAGTGAGTAAAATCAAACAAATTTTTTAAATGAATATTTTTTAATCTGAGTTTCATTTTAGGTTGGAAAATTGGCCATTAAATCTCAAACATGACTTTGAAATAACTAGAAAGAAAGCAATAAGGTAATTTTCTAATGATGAAGAAAATCAAAAATGCAACTAATCTAATTTAAATCTAATTTCAGTGATGGAATGAAATTCCGTGCGAAAGGAATGCCATTAGAAGATTCTCTTGATAGACCTTATGACTGGTCTGCGAAAAATTTTGATTCAAATGAATCTACAATTGTTACAAAAGACATTGAATCTTCTTCACAAGGAGACGAACAAATCGCTTCTATTTTGAGTGACATTGTCGATTCGGTTGTGGAGAATGGTGAAGCAAAAAAATCATCTTCGCTACAACAAGATGAAAAAATTGATGTAGACCAGCTGAAAACGGCTGATAACAAAAATAATGAATCAAAAGATGCCGAAATGTCTTCAGATGAAGAAAAAAAAGAGGGCGAACGAGATGTTGCCAATGACAATATCGTTTCTTCTGTTGAGGAGAATGGAAAAAAATCATCTTTACTTCGTTATTTGATTGGGGTGCTAATTCAAGCTCGTGTCTATGTAGGCACTTGCATATTTGAACGTTTTCCTGTTGTTCATAAATTTTTCCCTTCATGTATTTGTATCGATAAATGTTCAACTCATTAGTATCATCTACCATTGTATTGTGGTCTAGATTATTGTATTAGTTGTTGATCTACATTGAAATTTGCCTGCAATTTGTTACCAACATGCTTAAAGAGATTAAAGGAGATTTAGCGATTTGTTTACTCAACAGAAATTATCTGATTGTTGAACAATTAACAATACTATTCAATTTTCTGGACTTTATTCAAATAAAATTATCAAAAATACCAGAAAGATACTTAAAAGAAAGAGAATCAAGTATCAGAAGGATCTATGATGATCTATTTTCATTGAAGTGGAATTTTATTTGACTTATTTATGGATTGAGAAATTAAAAATGTTTAGAAAACTTGTAACTTTTGTTATTCTTTGTTTCAGCGTGATATTTATATCTGGTTCATTTGGTTGTCAAGTGAAGAGGAACGAGCAAACCGACAGTTTTGTTTGTGTTTGTAATAATGATTATTGTGATCCCTTACCTGTTGAACCCTTCTCATCACCTCAATCATTGACTATATTCTCAACTGATAAATCATATTATCGTTTAACCAAATCAGTTGTATCCGAATCCGATCTTAAGGTCAACCAATCCTCGGATATTAAAGTAACTCTCAATGTCTTTGATCGTTTTCAATCAATAATTGGATTTGGTGGAGCCTTTACTGATGCAGCTGGAATCAACATCAATAAACTAACGAGTGACGCTTTAAAAGATCGTTTGATTGCTGATTATTTTGGAAAAGATGGAGCTGAATACAGTGTTTGCCGAGTTCCAATTGGAGGTTCAGATTTCTCTGATCGTTCATATTCGTATGATGACGTTGTTGACGATTTTGAGCTGAAGCACTTTGCTTTAGCTGCTGATGATCATAATTATAAGGTGAGTTCATTGAAATATTAGTGATGGTTCTTTGATTTCTTATTGAAAATACAAATCTTTTCAACATCAGATTCCATACATCAAAAAAGCTAAGGAGTTGAACGATAATCTCAAACTATTCGGTTCTCCTTGGGCTCCACCAGCTTGGCTTAAGACTAACAATGCTTCTAATGGACTGGGAATATTAATCGGTGAACCTGGAAGCAAATATTGGAAAACATGGGCTAATTATTTTGTTAAGTATGATTATCATTATATGAGTTCCTTCTTTGCTCTGACATATTCTTTCTTGTTTTAGATTCTTTGACAGTTACAAAGAGCATGGAATTGATTTTTGGGGTTTAACACCCATAAATGAGCCAAGAATGGGTTTACAACCGGCCTTTCGTTGGAATGCTTGTGGCTTCTCTCCATACATGATGAGAGATTTCATTAAAATAGATTTAGGACCGACTCTGAAGGCTGCTGGTTATGGTTTGGATAAGATCAAACTAATGATTTATGATCACAATAATGATGACCTTTATTCACATGCACGAGGTATCCTATCTGATGCAGAAGCTGCTAGTTATGTTTCTGGAGTAGCATTTCATTGGTATGCCAGAGGCTACTATGAAGAGTTGAACAAAGTACATGATAATTATCCAGAATATTTCTTGATGTCGACTGAGGCCTGTGAAGGCTCAATTCACTTCGCTCCTGATGCTGGAGGCAAGTACATTGTATTCATAAAAGAATCAGCAGTATTTGTATGATAATATTTTAGGTCATTACATGTGTAGATGTTCTGGTTCAAATGTATTTCTCACCAACGTTCCGGATTTATTTAGGAATACATGTATTTGGCTGAGCAATTCAATCTTAAAGCTTAATAAAAACTTCTTTTCGTTTGTTATAGTTATGCTTGGCAATTGGACTCGAGCCGAAACATATGCACGTGACATAATCGAAGGATTGAATCGTTGGTCAACTGGTTGGGTTGATTGGAACATCGTCCTGAGTATGGATGGAGGCCCTAACTGGGCATCAAATTATGTCGATGCTCCAATAATAGTATCTGATGATGGAACTGAATATTACAAACAACCAATGTTCTATTCTTTAGCTCATTTCAGTAAATTCTTGAAACCAGGATCACAAAGAATTTATCATCAAATCGATGAAGGTCAAATGGATGGCGTTAAAATGACTGCCTTTGTAACTCCAACAAACGATCTTGTTATTATTGTTGTCAATACAAATCCAGACTCTGTTCATATTACATTCAATGGAGCTGGACCGAATAAGTTTACTCTTGAATTTGGTCCAAGTTCAATACAAACAATCATCAAACCATTGAAGTTGTTTGACTGAATAAGAGCTGTTCAATGTATTAATAGCTCAATTCGGACTACTTATTAGAAATATTTTAAACCAAAAGTGAGCGACGGCCAAAAAGCTAAATTTTGTCTTAAAAAAGTCCTGCTGTTAAGCATATTGCTAACGAGGGAAGGTGCCTAAGTGGTACGGTTCGATTCGGGAAATTTTATGATAAATCGATAGAAATGTGTGAAAAAACATGTCTGGGGAAATTTTAGGACTTGCAAATTTTCGCTTCAATTTTTATTCTATTTTAAAGTCTAATCAGATCCATTGAAATAAGCTGAAAATGGCAAAAACAAAGACATTTCATAAAAAAGCAACAAAATGAATCTTGTTCACAGCTTCATAATGGTCATTTTTCATAGGCAAAGTTGACTAAAAGCATTGAAAACTTGAATAAAAATTGAAGCGAAAATTTGCAAGTCCTAAAATTTCACCAGACATGTTTTTTCACACATTTCTATCGATTTATCATAAAATTTCCCGAATCGAACCGTACCACTTAGGCACCTTCCCTCGTAAGAATGAAATAGGCTGTGTCGGTTGCAATTCAACTATCAATTATAATAGTACTCATCATGATTTATATTTTCATATTAAAGCCCAAAATCAAGCTCACCAAAGTATTATGAAAATTAATTATAATCATGTATCCCGACAATAAAAAAGGTTTTGGATGCAATTACTCACTTCGCAATGTTAATTTTGCTCGAAATGTCTAGAGCAAAATTTTTTCATTATTCAATTAATCCTTATACAATCAAAATTGAAAAATAGAACCATAACTGAAGTTTTTGGTTACCCAAACTGATTACTATTAGTTTCAGATCCATAACAAAATACTACAAAAATACAATGTCGAAATAGCGTTTATTTCATCTTCAGAAATTAAACTAATACGTTTTGAGTTACTGAGTTAACTCTGAACAGTGATTCATCAATATTAAAAATGTGAAAAGTGTCAAAAGATATTTTTATTTTGAGCAAATCGTCAAAATACAAACTTCCACTCGAGCGCGTAACTTTTCAGAAGCTAGAGCTTGTCTTCAAAAATGGTGAATTACAGATCATATGAAAGAAGTTCACATTAGCTTATAGCCGATAATATAAGACCCGTTTTGAGCTGATCAGGACCAAGTACGATAGAAGCATTATCAACTAAGTATCGGTTGAAGCTAAATGACCTAACCGCTTTCCAGAATCGATAGACCTAACTGAAAACTAAATATAAACAAAATTTCAGCGCTTTGTCATCAATAGCTCGCTAGAAAGTATCAAAAATTGTTTTAACTTTAAATCGCGATCGAGATGAAACGCGGAAGTTTCGAAAAGACCTAAAAAAAGACCTAAAGACCTAGAAGACCTAGTTCCAATGTCCTCTTGTGTAACATTTGAAGAGGGACGGTTTTTCGTGCTACAAAACCATTTACACTGAAACATAAGGCAACCAACTCAAACCAACTTTCACTTTCTACTCAAAACTAAATTAAAGTTTACTCATTATCCTGATACAAACCTTCCTAACAATCCAATTCATGGGATAACACAATTATTAAAGGCAAGTAGTAAATATAGCTTATTATAAAATTGAAAAACAAAATACGTTGGGCGGTTCATATATTAGCAAACTGAAATGCATCGGAGATCCCTTTCAAAAAAACTTAATTGTCATTTGCTAGAAAGGTGGAAAGTTATGAAGATGATTGCTAAACCGGGCCAAATTTGTGCCATTAGGTTTTGGCATTTTTGGCTCTATTTTGTCTTGAAATTCGGCATTACTTTTGATCTTGGTTCTAAAAGAGAGAAAATTGAAAGGACTATTTCATGGCATCAAAATGGTTTCCATTTGTATGATTAATTTGCAAAGATTTCATTGCTTTTCGAAATGTCTATCAGAAGTCAATACTAATTTCAACTAAATATTTCACATCATTACATAAAATGTTGTACAAAAGGTTGCCATCTTCCTGTTAGTGCGTGTTTAGTCCAAGAAATATATTGATTCTCTTCGCTCATTTAGAGCGCATTACGAGTGCCAACTGAGTGCCCAATTTATCGCTTGTGTTTATAAATAAGTTATCAACACTATTCTGAGAACAAGAAATCACTAAAAATCTGCAAATATAACAATGGTACTAAGGGTCTCATTAAATAGGACTGCGATAATTAAAAGCATTTTGTTCCATTATGATCGTAAACATGATTAAATTAATTTACTGTATTGTACTAGCAATAACATGATTATCTCTGAGATAATTTCCCTTCATTACAACGCGTATATAAGCAATTGATTAAATGAGGTTTTTTTAAATTCATTGTTTTCAACAAACTAATCAACACTCTAGAAAATTTAAACTTTTTAGTTTTTCAAATTTAAATTTCGTCTTCGATTCAGCGATAAAACATGAAATCAATCATTCTAATTTCAGCTCTAATTGGATGTTGCTTTGCCGCAACTCCAAAGATCGGTAAGTGTCCAACTCCAGGTGATGAAAAGACTGATTTCGAAGTGTCCAGATATCTTGGTCGTTGGTATGAAATCAAAAGATCGGATACTCCAAGCGAAAAGGGTGTTAAATGTTCAACTGCAAATTACAGTCTTCGAAGTGATGGTAAAATTAATGTAACCAATTCTGGAGTCAATTCCGAGTGAGTTGAACAAGCTTTCATTTTCTTTATCAAATCAGTGACAATCAATTAGACGGTTGGAAAATATTATTTGGTCTTGAACCATAAACTGAATCAGGTTTCCCAAATGTCTATGATTTGTTCGTAATGATGTGGAAGATCTATATCGAAGTGATTGAAATCAAACTTTAAACCAACTCATCTATTTATACTTCTCACAGAGGCGACAATGTTGTTGTTTACTTGACTGCCTCAATTGTCAACCCAGACCAACCAAACTTTTTGAGTGTTGAGATATTCCCAGGTAAGTTTTTCAAGTCAATCTTGATAACATTCAATCTAACTGCTGAATGATTATTTTACAGGAGCACCAACTGCAAGCTATTGGGTAATTAAGACTGACTATGAAACATATTCATCCTTAATTTCATGTGTCCAAATTACTGCTGATATGTATTCACGTAAGATTTCAATTAGAATAATTTTAACTCCTCTTGATCAGCTATTCAAGCTATTTATTTATATTTCTTATGCCTTTCATTAGTTTCTGGTTGGATCCTTTCAAGAACCCCAACATTGGACGTTGCATTGGTCGATGAATTGACTAAATTACTGGAAACCAAAGGAGTCACTGAGCTATTGACAAATGACAGAACTGGCTGCACCAATTAAATAAAATTGTCCAGTCAATAAGGCGACAAATTTTGAGAAATTAATTCACTTATGTTGAACCAATAAAAAAAAATTTCAAATCATATCCACCAAAAAACTCCTTTTGGGTTATTTTCAACGTTTCATAGACACAAGCACTGGTGAGTGTTGAAATACCAGAATGATTGGACTAGCCATGGAGATGTTTTTATCGGTTGCCATATAGATTTTAGGATGTTACTGAATTATTCAAAAACATTATTTGTTCAGCTTGGCGTTTTGAAAAGAGTCAACAGCTAATTATATCCAAATTCCCATGATGTTTTAGATGTAAAGATAGTTGGTACATAAAATTCAATGTCGCTCAATGCTATCAGTATAGATGTAACGCTGATTAAATCTAGAGCCAGAATGTTCCGATTGATTATTTTTTTCACCATTGCAAATCTGTCCTCTGATCCAATTCCATAGTTAGTTAAATCAGCTTTTTAAAAAATGATGTAGCTGATAACTTGACACCTGCTTATTCTTTCCACCCATAAATTGTTTTATTTCAAAACGACAATGTCCAATCTTATTTAGAACTAGCCGGTGGTTAGATATTTTGCAAAGAATCCACAGCGAACCGACTCAGACTGGAATGACTGCATTTGTTTACATAAAGGTATTATGTTGTTAACCTAATGAATAGTTAACCAAAACACCTTCAACAACAAAAATTAGGACCTGATATCAGATCGGAAAATAAGATATAAGATCATCAGGGAGATTCTTTGACAATGAAACAATCGTTTCGATAATTGACTCCTGATTACCGATGAGTTTGCTGATTAAATGGATTAAAACATGCTCAATTCGGATAGATCAGTGATAGATATAAACATCCGAGAGAGAAGGAAGTCTGAAATTACATTGCAACATAAAAAGTTACCAAAAATCAGATAGGTGAATCTTAGATAGATTATATAATCGATGAGCTCATGGGTTTAATCCAGTTACGCCCAGTTATTCATAGTTATTCAGTTGGTCCAAGATTAGCAGAACAAGGAAATAATTAGATTGTGTCAAATCCAGGTACCAAGAAAAACACTTAAATCAAAAATTTGAGGCAAAATGATAACAATGAATCAAATTGATAACTCGATTGCTTTTATTGTGACTGATACCATGCTGGAAGTGGAGATAGCTGCCACCGCCTCCTAATTACAGAATAAATAAAAAAGAAAAATAAATTTTGTGAATATTGGAAGATAAAATTTTCTAGAAAGTATGAGTAATGAGAAAATATAATATCACCTGTTGAAGTTGATTGATAATCCTTAGCATCAGAGTCAATAATTTCTGAAGCCTTTTGAAAGCCAATTCGACAAGTCACTTGACAAAACCAGAATAATTCAGCCTTAAACCAACAAACGGAATCATAACAGAATAAATAAAAGTAAATATGAACGATTTAAACAAATTTGATTCACAGAAAAGGTCACATTGTTTCCATGGTAACGTATATTTCAAGCAATTGCAAGCCAATCAGATTTTCATAAAAAACACCATCTAGCGGTAAAAAACCCTTTCGTTCTGTAAACTTTGGACTCTTTCAGATGTTGATAAAGTCTGTGATAAAATTTTACTGTGATAATTGTTATGATTTGTAAAGATTGATCAAGTAATCTCGATTTAGGTGTATTTTGTTTCTGATCGTTTATTTATAACTAGGATGTTAAAAGTTAAAAAAATTTATTTCATGATTTATTTGATCAGCTTCAACCATGGAGGAAAAGAAGCCAAAATTTTGTGAATCACCTTATTTATATCCTAGTGAAGAACCACAATCGCGTGGTATTTCTTTCCGACGATTTATAATCATCGTTACATTGTTGAATTTTGTTGCCATTTCTATCATAACTGGTTACGTTTTATACAATGTATGGTTACTCGAGACAACAATCGACGAACCCTTCGTTGATTGGCAAAAGGACGATTCAAAACCTTTGATAACAACTTATTACGAGTCCAGTTTTACTTCGGGTGGTGTTTTTAGAGCACCTGCCCCTAGCAAAGCTGACCCGAAATCTCCACAATGTACTTTGCCCAATGAAAGTAAATTTGATTGTAACCCTGATGAACCTGTTAACCAGCAAGTTTGTGAATCAAGAGGATGTTGTTGGGTTCCTGTTACAAGAAGTAAGTATCACTGCATCATGAAACTTTGTGGATTGTCAGATTGTCAGTTTTATTTGTACGACCATTCTAAATAAATGATCGGGTTTTGAGTTTGAGAATCCACAAGTTTTATTACAAGTTATGTTATTGATAACTTTCCATATCAGATGATCACTATTTAACTTAAGCACTCAGCCTTTGAAAATTTTACTCTTGAAAAAACTCGATTTCGCGACTTTAACTTCAATTTTAAAATGAATCTTTTCTATGTTGACTAACAATTTCTCTATTTTTTCACCAGGCAAACGTAATATACCTCTTAATATACCTTACTGTTTCTACCCAAGTGACTACAAGCTTTATGATGTTGCTGATATCAAACAAGGTGATAACAATGCAACGCTCAAACTTGTTCGTAAAACCGCCTCTGGTTTCCCTGATGAAATTGATAATGTAAACGTTGAGATAATCGGACTCGATAGTGAACGACTTCGAGTAAGATTTGTTGATGCTGAAAAGGATCGTTTTGAAGTTCCAATGCCCTTTTTCAATTTATCAAAAGCAGAACAGATTAAATCACCTTTGTACAAAATTAAAATCAATGATGATGGAAAATTGCAAATTAGCCGAGCATCAACTGGAACTATCATATTTAATGCTGATCTTTCAACACTGATTTACGCTGATAAATATATTCAACTACATGTTCACGTCCCTTCTACCTATCTTTATGGTCTTGGTGAGCATAAAGCTCCTTTCAAGAAAGATTTGACTGGTTGGAATCGATACACAATGTTTGCCCGTGATATTGGTCCAACTGAAAATGTCAACCTCTATGGTTCTTATCCATTTTACATAATGCCTGAAGGTGATGATAAAATGAATGCCCATGGAGTATTTTTGCTCAACAGCAATGCCATGGACGTTCTTACTCAAGCTGCTCCAGCTATCACTTATCGAACTGTTGGTGGTATTCTTGACTTTTTCATTTTCTTGGGTCCATCAGCACCTGAAGTTGTTAGACAGAATGTCAATCTTATTGGGCGACCAGTACTTCAACCTCAATGGGCTTTCGGATTTCATCTTTGTCGTTACGGTTACAATAGTTTGGCTAAAACTCGCGAAACATTGGACCGAAATTTAGCTGCTGGAATTCCAGTCGAAGCACAATGGAATGACATTGATTACATGGATCGCTACAACGATTTTACTTATGATAAAAACAATTTTGCTGGTCTTGGTGATTTTGTCAAAGAGTTGCATTCTAAGAATATGCATTATGTCATTATTTTGGTAAGAGGCTTTATTTCCTATTGATTGCTAATTTATTCGTATTGTAATTTTTCATTATCTTCGGTTTATTTTTAATTATTTAGGATCCTGGTGTTAGTGCTGCGGAACCAGCTGGAACATATCCACCATATGACGATGGAGTTAAGGCTGATATTTTTATCAAAAATACCACTAATCAAATTTTTGTCGCCAAAGTTTGGAATCTTGTGTCAACTGCTTATCCTGATTTCACCAATCCAGCTACAGTTGATTATTGGAAGAACCAATTAATGAACTTGCGAAAGGAAGTTGAATTTGATGGCATTTGGATTGACATGAATGAACCATCTAACTTCTTGGATGGTCAATTCAATGGATGTCCTAACGATCCTTATGAAAACCCGCCCTATAAACCCGGTGGAAATAATCTCAGATCCAGAACAGTTTGTATGACTGCCAAACAACACCTTGGTATTCATTACAATCTTCATAATCTTTACGGACTTTACGAAAATGTTGTCTCCTACAAGTAAGTTTTTCTCTACTGTTTCATGTACATTTATAAACATTCCTCATTTATACTTATGCTTAATTTACAGGGCTTCTCTCGATATTTTTGGAGCTCGGCCATTCATTCTTTCTCGTTCAACTTACCCTTCACAGGGTCATTATGCTTCTCACTGGTCTGGAGATATTCAATCATCTTGGGATCATATGAAATATTCAATTTCAAGTAATTTTAATCAAAATGGTCAAGAATTTTCACATATAATCTATAATTAACTTTATTTTCTTTAGACATGCTTGAATTCAATATTTATGGAATTCCCATGATTGGAAGTGATATTTGCGGTTTCAATGGTAATACTGAGGTAGAGCTTTGCATGAGATGGTCAGCATTAGGTAATTGATTCATCAATTTGGGTGTTTCTTGAATTTAATTAATTTATTATTTCTTTTTTTTTAGGTGCTTTCTACCCATTTTCGCGTAATCACAACGACATTCATGGAACCGAGCAAGATCCAGCCATTTTAGGACCAACTGTTGTCGCTGCAGCTAAATATGCCTTGGGCGCTCGCTACAAACTATTGCCATATCTTTACACCTTATTTGCTAAAGCTAACATGAATGGAGATACTGTTGTTAGATCACTGTTTTTCGAATTTCCTTTGGATAAAAATACTTATGCAATTGAAACCGCTTTCCTTTGGGGTTCAAGTTTATATATTGTCCCAGTTCTGGAAGCTCAAAAAACTCAAGTTGATGCTTACTTCCCAAATGAACTTTGGTATAATTTCGATGATAAAAAACTAGCATTTAACAGTACTGGTGAAACCAAAACTATAACGATTGACAATGACAAAATTGGTCTTTTCATGCGAGGAGGATCAATCGTGCCTGTGTATCAAAACTCAGCAAACACAACTGCTGAGCTCAGAAAACAAAAATACTATTTGAATGCTTACCTCGATAGGTCAGGAAATGCAGTTGGTGAAATTTACCATGATGATGGTAAATCGGTTGACAGTATTGAAGCTGGCAATTATATTCACGCAAGTTGCAAAGCTAACAAAGTAAGTACATTATACACTACGATAATTTCATTAATTTTATCACTAATTTGAATTTCGTCTTGTTTCGTTTGTTATTTGAAATCTTTAGGAACGACTAGTCTGCAGTTATAGGAATATGGCGGAATTCGATGATTACAGAGTCGGAGGTGTTACAATTTCGGGACTCCATGAACAACCTAAAAAGATAAATCTCAATGGACAATTTTTATCCAGTAACAGTTACTCTCATGATGGATCAACACTCTCGATTGAGCTGCCTGACGACTTTTACTCTTCACAATCATTTGCTATCGAATTTAGATATTAATGAATGACTAATCCACAATAGCATTCGAAAAATATTGACCGAATTATGAGATTTTATTAGATACTTTAATTTAACATTGTAAAATTATTGTTTTACTATTTTTGATGTTTCAAATTTTTATTTTAGCTTCAAGCTCTAACAAATCCTGATTCAAACTCATTAAAATCAAAGATTTTATGCAAAAAAAATTTCTTTCGACTTAAGAGTTTGGGACACATATCTATTTGATATATTCTTATTGTTATTAATCCATCTAATTTCTCTTCATTATACAGCCGCGAAAGAAAAGTTTGACATAGTTACCATTAACTTAGCGCATATACAATCGTATCTAAGCACAATCAACAAATCAATCTCTAACAGTATCGTTTAATTGTTTGACCATCGATTGCCATTTATTGTAAATTTTTATCACACTTAAGGTTAATCTCTCTTACCTGATTACATATCCTAAGACAATCGATGGTCAAACAATTAAACAAAAACGATACTGTTAGAAATTGATTTGCTGATTGTGCTTAGATACGATTGTATATGCGCTAAGTTAATGGTAACTATGTCAAACTTTTCTTTCGCGGCTGTATTAAGCCCATGAAAAATCTAATGATTGGCCAAAAACGATGAAATCGGGTGATATTATTATAAGTATTGTAAGTATTGAAGCTGAAAGTTTTATAGCCAATGGTAAAATCAAGAGAACTGTTGAAAAATTGAAAAAAGTGTTAGATTACAAGGCATTTCAGATGTTTTTACACGATTTTATTTAATTTTTTTGACTTAATATTCTTTTATGAATGGTTTTTGTTTGCTCAATATGTTTTCCCTGATTCTTAACGATTTGTTTGAGTCGTCTATTCCAAGAATCGAACACGCGTAAGATCATTTCTGCATCGATCTTTGACCAAACATCATTTGCTGCTCGACATAAACCATTCAAAGTTGTCACCTTTCTTCGCCGAAGCAGTTGTTTGAGGTAACCAAAGCCGAAAAAATCCAATGGACTTGCGTCCGGTGATTTTATCGGAATGTCCTCTTTTTGAATAAATGAAATTCCGAACTCTTCGGTCAATTTTTCCATAAATTTTTTGGTTTGAATAGACACATGAGATGGCGCTGCGTCATGATGGACGAACACTTTGATCAAAATATCTAACCCTTTGTTTCAGCGCCCATTTGAATTTGTGTAAAAACATCTGAAATGCCTTGTATTGATGTGATCTTTGTCGACGAAAAAAATTAGTTTCATCTCTCTAATTCTTAAGCTCATAGAAAGCGGAAGGTTCAACTGGAAATCAAACTGATCTGATTTTCAGTTTAACCGAAAATTTTAATTCTATAAATAAGTGCCTTTTTTGGTTGGCCATCAAACTGTACACAAGAAAAATGAGTTTATGAAAAATCTGTTTCCATAATTGTACAAAAAGCGGGAAAAGTACCAACTTTGATTTTCTCGAAAACTAAGAGATGAAGAAATTTTTTAATAGTACTCACAAGGGAACCCCACGAGATTCCTAAAACCAATTTGAATGAGTAAGGAACCATTGAGTACACAGAAAAAACCCTTTAAGGTGTTTCCTAACTCATCATTCTCTATCGAATGACACCTTACTCATTCAAATTGGTTTTAGGCATCTCGTGGAGTTCCCTTGTCAGTTTGTCTATGCTCCTACAAACCCAGCGAGCCTCAACTTTTCTCTCAACTCGAAAGTCGAAGTTTTGGCAGAACTTCTTTTAGTAAAGGCTTTGCTTCGTTTTGATGCTGATTTTTCTTAATATGAATTTGGATCTTTTCAACCAGAACTGACCGTAATATCATATTTGATTGATTTTCAATTAAAGGTATTAAACAAACTTTCGAATTGTGACCAAATAGTTTCTTGTTATCGATGTAAAAATCAATATTATTTCTACGAAACCAAAATAATCAGTGAATGATATTTTGTATAAAATGACTATTATTTCCATTCTTACCTAAAACCAAAATTAACCAGAATTTATTTGTTGCTGTTCAACAAGAAATTGTATTGTTTAATGCTTCAAATGAAATTATTTCTGAGTAAATAATCAATTTTTTCAGAAAATATGACATGGTGGTTAATATAATCTTCATTTCCTTCTCATGAAATTCACATATAACAAACTTATCTTTAATCTAGCTCTTCTTCAGCCAGTGCTTGAAAAGCATTGTTTTTGATCGGGCAATTCATAGTAATTTATCTTAGATTCTGAATTTCGATATTTAGATTATATTATTTGAAAAACTGATGAATTTAAGTATAAAAGGTGATCATACTAAACACATGAGCATAAGTTAATCAAAAAGTTTCATTAACAAACATTTAATCTCTTCTTGAAAATGAAAATGATTGCAACTCTCTTCGTTGTCATTGCTTTTTCTTCATTGGCTTTTGCTGAATCAGGTTACATTCCATGTCCAGTTCCTCCAACTACTCCTGGTGCTGATATTGACAAAGTAAGTTCATAATAATTTATTGTGTTTATCAATACGTTTTACTTCATCCATTAATTTTGTGTTTGATTGATTTAGATGGCCGGTCTATGGTATAAAACTAATGGAGCACCTTACTCAATAAATCTTCAAGTGTATTTCACTCCTCGAGAGGATGGAGACTTCAACTTTACAATTCGTAGCCCTTAGTAAGTAACCATAACCAACCAATGATTGATTTAAATTATAATGCAAATTTTTATCCATCGTCCAGTGGTGGAAAGGATTGGGAAGATGCGATAGCCGAACGTACTGATAATCAAAATATACTCAATCTCTATAATGGAATGTCAAAAGGTAAGTAATTTTCGACTAACTTATTATATCACATGCTGTGTCTTGTTTATTTGACAATTTAACAACTGAGTAATACAAGAATCAATTTTCGAGTCATTTCCACAATTTATATAATAATTATTTTTCTGCTTCTAGAGATTCCGAGCTTTATGACTTTAAATATAGTCGATACTGATTACGATAACTATGCGTCTGTTTACTTGTGCTGGAGTTTTGTTCCTGGTACCTCCTTCGTTGGCAAGTATAGCTCAAGCTGACTAACTAGAAGTTTCTTTATATAAACTGATTTGTATTAATAATAATTTACTTTCATTATCACAGGTGAGCATATGAATTTATCAAGGACTGACTACATGGCTGCTGACAAGTATCGCGAACTGGCTAATCATGTGTTTGATAAAGCTGCCTAGCGATAGAGTTGGACCAATAATCCAGAGAAACTAAATATTGACCAGTTTCCCATTAATCATATTCAAACTTGAATTAAATTGAATTTCACTGTAATGGTTGATAACCTTAAACAACACGATTTACGTAAATAAAAAGATATTACATTGTTATTAGTTGATTGTTGATTGTTGATTCTACATTAAGCTAATCAAAGTGTCTCACAAGATAGATTGTCAAGTTAAGGTGAAAATGCAACATTAAATTAAAAGGATTAATTGTAAACAGGTGAGGGTTCTTTTTTCGTGTCAACAGCACTCTTTTTCATGGATTCTTTTAATTATTCAAATGCAGATCAAAAGACATGGTTTGTAAAGGATCAAAATAGCAAAAGCAATTTAAAGAAAGACCAAAACAGGGGTCATAATAGTCAAGCTGAAAATAAATAAATTTAAGATATTGAACTGTCTAAAAGAATAGCATAAAGTTTTGGCTTTTGGGTTAGAATTGATTACTTGGTTGGTACAGAAGAGTTGGTTACAGTATGTAGGCGCGGATCCCTCTGGTATTCAGGTGTTATATAATATACATTATATGCATTAATAAAATGTATATGCCGCATATAATTAAATAAAGTGCTTGGCAAAGAATGATGATTTTAAGGGTTACTATTAAGATACTGGATGTTTCTAAAAGAACTCAAAAAGTGCTGTTTTAGCAAAGCAAAGTAAAGTTAAGCTTTCGAAGCTGATTTAGAAACACACGATATACATGAGCAAAGTTTTGAAATCATTCGCCAAAAATCGAATTTCTCAGTTTTGACGTTCTCTATTTTGCTTTCACTATTCTGTCTCTCTCGGTTTTGACCTGCAACTGACATGGTTGGACGATTTAAAGGTTTAGGGATTCCATTCATTAGAAGGTATAAACCACATTTATTACACGAAAATTGTCCATCTTTGCCTAGACGCCAACAAGGAGTTTGAGTAGTTTCACAATTGACGCACTTTATTACTTCATAACATGTAAATTGGTGAACATATGACATTTCACCATCTCGACTTCCGATTCTCGATGAATTTTGTGCTTTGAAGAGAAAAGAAAAGAAGAGAAAATTAGTTGATTAAATGGAATGAAAGTGTCATGAAAGTCAGTGAATGAAAGACAATAACAAGGATACATATAAACAAATGCAAATTTGATCTCAACTGAAATCATTACATTGCAAGTGGTTAATTGTTACAAATTTAAATTTAGTAACAACATTCTGGATCTGATTGTCAATCTCATATTTCATCTTCTGGTTATTTAAAAGACCAAAGTGCAAAAAGTCAGATGAAACCATTGCCAATGGTGATAAAATTTGAAATGTCAACGACTCATGTTATTAGTACAGTAAGGATAATTTAATGCAGATCAATTTAAGAAATATATGAACATGTAATGCAATATTTATATTCATTTGAAATAAACAAAACATTAAAGTGAGATTTGCTAAATTGACTGATTCTGGACACGATTTATTGGATAAGAATACTGAAATGTGTCAATCGGTTCATCATTCAAATTCACGGCTTGCTAAGCTGAACGCACCGGGTGCTCTCACTTAATCTCTAGCTTAACTTAATCACATAATGATTTAGTCTGGTCTGGACCAAGCTTAAATTAACCTCAACTTTCATCGGTAGGTGAATTAACTCAACATGCTGAGAGTCAGACGTGAAATTTACCGTTTATTGATTGCATCTCAGGATAAAAGCTCGGTGGAACGCTGGTAACTCGAGGTGAAGACAGATGTTGTCTTAACTGGGATTGTTGCTGTTGTTTTTGTTGTCGCTGAGCTCGGGCTTTTTACTGATGGTTGACTAGAGCTCTGGATTTCGCTTGTTGTCGATCACTCAATGCCAATGATGAAGATACTAATAATACCAGTAATGGAAGAAGTAATGGACAAACTAAATGCACAAACTTGCTGCACTCGAAACATAAACAAAACTGTCCTTTAAGATGTTCAACTTAATTTCAAAGTTAAACTTCTTGCTCATATTTAACTCCCATAATGACAATAATAAAGACAAATTATAATATAATTCAAGTTAGCTGAATAAGCATAACAGCAACTGGATAAGCAAGACAAGGGCGAGTCCTTTCAAGGCGATCCAACCAATGAGAATTTCTATTTTTAAAAACCCTGTTGTCCGTTAACTTTTTTAACAATGTATCTGAATAGCCTACATCGAACTCTACCAGAAACCGGGTCAAAGGTTACTGGAAACGGAAACTGCGAGAGTATTCGCCATCCATCAGAAAATGGCGGTAATATTACAACAGATGGTCACTATCATTATACTCACTAACAACTAACAAAGCCACATGTGCCATTTCAGTAACAGTCGCTTTTTCAAACCAGACTGGAACAAATGGAACTGTGTATGGATGCAACAATCGAAGAAGTTTGAGTACAAATGAATAATTTGTACATTTTTTAATTAGTCATTAGAAGTTTTTATAACTTCAACTGCTCTATCTCTTTAGGCATTTCATAGGATTACATTATTAACAAAACTTATCGAGTTGGTTAGATGAACATAAATGATTTGATTAACAGAAATAAATATAATAATAAGGATTAGTAACTAGAATTAGTGATTCTCGTCCTACTAGAATTAGTGATCAGTAGCTCTACTTTGTTCCATTTTTCTGGTGAGATTATCTTCTAACATGTTGCTAATTAAGGGCTTGTAAATGGTTTGTTTTACTTTTCTCACTTCTTATTATTCAACTGCATACACAGGAAAACAGACACTTTGATAGATTTTTATCTGTTAATGAATATCTAACAATAACTTTATGGGTTAAGCATGCAATATCTAATCAGGTTCAGTGATACAAAGAAATTAAAGGTGAAATAACAATGGACAATGCTTTTCACCTCTTGAATCAAATTCAATATATTTTTTAACAGAAAGAATAACTTAATTGTTCTAATAATGATGATAATAGTCAAGAGAAAATCAATTGAGTATTAACTGGTTAGATATTACTTTCAATGTAGACTTTTATTCCGTTTTCATTCAATCGAAATCAAGACACATAAGAATATAATTTCTGAATCCGTTTAGCAATGGCTTTCAAAATGTTTACTAAAAATGTAACTTTTTTTATTCTCTGTTTGAACTTGATATTTATATCTGGTTCATTTGGGTGTCAAGTGAAGAAGAATACGAAAACAGACAGTTTTGTTTGTGTTTGTAATCATGATTATTGTGATCCCTTACCAGTTGAACCATTCTCATCACCTCAATCATTGACTATATTCACAACTGATAAATCATATTATCGTTTAACCAAATCAGTTGTACCCGAATCCGATCTTAAGGTTAACCAATACTCGGATATTAAAGTAACTCTCAATGTCTTTGATCGTTTTCAATCAATAATTGGATTTGGTGGAGCCTTTACTGATGCAACTGGAATCAACATCAATAGACTAACGAGTGGCGCTTTAAAAGATCGTTTGATTGCTGATTATTTTGGAAAAGATGGAGCCGAATATAATATTGGTCGAGTTCCAATCGGAGGAGCCGATTTCTCTGATAGAATTTATTCTTACGATGATGATGTTGTCGACGATTTTGAGTTGAAACACTTTGCGTTAGCTCCTGATGATTATGATTATAAGGTTAGTAACTTGCTTTCTTATTCCTCAATATCTTAAGATGGAAATTATCTTTATCATATTTTTCTTGCCAACATCAGATTCCATACATCAAAAAAGCCCAGCAACTTAACAGCAATATCAAACTATTCGCATCTCCCTGGTCTCCACCTAAATGGATGAAGACAAGCAATCAATCAGAAGGATTGGGAATATTGAAGGGTGAACCTGGAAGTATCTATTGGAAAACTTACGCTAATTATCTCATCAAGTTTGTAGAAATAATAATTTAAAATTCTGTGTAAATATTAATGCGAGTTAACATTGTTTTTTTCAGATTCCTTGAGAGTTATAAAGCAAATGCTGTTGAGTTTTGGGGATTGACACCGCAAAATGAGCCTTTAACTGGCCTCACGCCCTACTATCGTTTCAACACTTTGGGCTTTTCTCCATACATGATGAAAGAGTTCATTCGACGGGATTTAGGACCTGCACTGAAGGCTGCTGGTTATGGACCTGATAAGTTAAAGTTGATGATACACGATCATAACACTGATGAAGTTTACTCATTTGCAAGAAACATTTTGTCTGATGCAGAAGCTGCTAGTTATGTTTCTGGAGTAGCTTATCATTGGTATGATGGTCACTTTTATGATGAGTTGAACAAAGTCCATGATAACTTCCCTGACTATTTCATATTATCAACTGAAGTCTGCGAAGGAGCGGTCGGACCCGCAGAAATTAGAGGAGGTAGGGTTGTTTCGAATGCAAGTTATATACAGCTCTAAACCCATTCTCTCCGAACTACATAAGTGCTAATGGTGTCGAGACCATCTCGAGAAAACAATATTGAAGATCATTAGTTCACGATTGGTCTCCTGACACTCAAACGTGATCTTATAATAACCATGAAACTTAATTCATTAAGAAAAACTGATAATCTTCTCGCATGAACTTAAGACTGCCTTATGCCTATGATTCTTTCCTTTTCAGTATAATGCACTTGCAAAATTAATACTAATTTCAAAACTATTTATTTCACAGTTACACTTGGTAATTGGACTCGAGCCGAAACTTATGCTTATGATGTTATTGAAGGATTGAATCATTGGTCAACTGGCTGGGTTGATTGGAACCTTGCATTAGACACAATAGGAGGTCCTAATTGGGTCGGAAACATTGTCGATGCTCCAATAGTTGTATCTGATGATGGAACTGAATATTACAAACAACCAATGTTCTATTCTTTAGCTCATTTCAGTAAATTCTTGAAACCAGGATCACAAAGAATTTATCATCAGATCGATGAAGGTCGAATGGATGGCGTTAAAATGACTACCTTTGTGACCCCAACAAACGATCTTGTTATTATTGTTGTCAATACAAATCCAGATTCTGTACAGATCACATTCAATGGAGCTGGTCCAACTAAGTTTACTCTTGACTTTGGTCCGAGTTCAATACAAACTATTGTCAAACCATTATCATTTTGAATACATTTATAATTGTTAGTTTCAAGCAAAAGCGTTAATTGTCATTAAAAATGCAAAAATAAATGTTATAGCTTTATCAAAATAAATAAAAGTACGAAGAGTGATTTGCATCGGCGTGCATAAAACTTAAGTACGAGAGAAAGAAAAAGATATTACCATTTTCAAAATGAAATTTTCAATTTTCTGAATTAGATGTTTTTATAAACTAAAAATTCAGTCATATATCTTTTATCTGGTGCAGTAGTCGCAGTTCTGGGACCCATAGATAGCGCGCAGATCAGTTTTAAAAAAATTCGATGCAAAACAGTTTTGAAACCTATGGGAGAACTAACATGTAAATGTCAAGTTTTTCCAATTTCCCATAGAAGTGCCATGTTAAACTACAACAAAATTTTTCATCAACTCTTATTAAAAATCGGTTTGTGCGCTATCTGTCTGTCCCAAAATTACGATCATAACGAAAATCAAAGACAAAAGACTGAATTTTCAACTCATCAACGACCCTGAAAATTTCATGAAGAATCTACCTCTATGAAAGTTACGTCAGTGATGAAAAAAAAGTTTCGTCTATGACAGAAAATAGGATTTTTCCCGGATTTTCTGCCATAGGAAGAAAATTAAATATTGATGACCATACTGCAAAAAATTTTGTGTAAAATTAGGAATTAATATAAAAAAGAGAAAAAAATTTCGCCAAGACAACAAATTATTGCCTCTGAGGGTGGACTAAGTTTCTTGAGAGAAAAGTTCTGATTTTAAGCTTTTGAATGATGTAAAAAATTATTAATTATTCCGAAACAATAATTGTCAAATCAATAAAACATAATTTGTATCAAAATTTTTCCGAGCAGGTTAGAGAAAAAAGTTCAGCAATGATAATTTAATCAATACGTTTCAGAGCATCAAAGAATTTTCCTTTTTTCTTCGGAAATAGATTAAGGAAGGTTAAAGATACGTGTTGGTTTAATTCGAGATCTTATAAAAACTCAATCTTATTTTTAAGATTTAAAAAATCTAATTTGATCTATTTTTTCACTAACCAGAACCTGACTAGCTTTCTCATATTGGTTTGTTACGAAAAGTTTTGGATGTTAAATTTTTGAGCCAAATTTTGGAACGATGGAAAAACAATGAAGTAGTAATCGTACTGATCTGAAATTTTTATATCTCGCTGTTGCAAGTTCTAAATCGATGGTTCTACAAGCCTCTTTGAAAAAAGGCGGAAACTTATTCACATGCCTTAAAAGAAAATCTTAACTTTTAGCTGAAAGGAATTGCTAGACAAACGATCAAACTGATTAGTCCCGAACTTTTTCCCCACAGGTTAATAAAATGTGTTTACCCAGACGTGAATAATTGTGCCGATTTGTTATTTTACCCACATTCCCTTTTTTCAAACCAGGCTGTAACAAATAGAAACTATTCATAGATGAAGAAAATCAAAGTTTGAGTACAAATGAATAATTTGTAAATGTTTAATTCGCACTTAAATCATTATCTATCTGATGATTGTTTGTTATTGATAGGATTGAAAAATGGCTCCAACTATCCAATCTCTGGAAAACAAATTTTTCTATGATATTTATTTTTCCCATCTATCACATTTAGGTGCACTTCAAGCAAATCATTTATTCAAGCTGATTTGCATGGTTATCCCATGATAAAATATGGTTTCTTTAGTTCTCTTGTATACTGAGCTTACTGATTACACTTGAAAATTTGTCTAAATATATGTATGATAGTAATAAAATAGCTAAATTTTGAAACCAAAAACATTGGAAGCAAAACCTTCCATACAGACTAAATCCATAAGACTTTTTCATAACTCTATCCAATGGTGTTACGTGCATATTTAGGTATCTCCCGGGGTTCCCTCATTAACAAAACTTATCGAGATGGAGAATGTTCTACATGATTAGATAAATAGAAATACACATAATAATTAGGTGCAACTAATCAGTAACTCGGTTCGTCAAAGCCCTACTTTGTTCCATTTTTCAGATGAGATAATCTTCTCCCATGATAGCCTCTTAAGGGTTTGCAAATGGTTCATTTTACTTTTTCACTTATTATTTAACCTCATAAAGAGCTAAACAGATACAAATTTGATAGATTTTAATGAATATCTAACAATAACTTTATGGGTTAAGCATGCATTATCTGATCAGGTCCAGTGTTAAAAGGAATTGAAGGCAAAATAACAATGAACAATGCATTTTAACTCTTGGATCAAATTCAAAAAAATTTCTAAAAAATAGAATAACAGAATTGTGCTAATGATAAGGGTGAGAGACAACGAAAAATCAATTGAATAATGACTTGTTAGATATCCATATCAAATGTGTTTTGCATAATTTGATAGGAATAAATTCATATAAAATAGCCTCGTATTCCCTTACATTTCAATTGGAATCAAGACACACAAGAATATAATTTCTGAATCCGTTTAGCAATGGCTTTCAAAATGTTTACTAAAAATGTAACTTTTTTTATTCTTTGTTTGAACTTGATATTAATATCTGGTTCATTTGGTTGTCAAGTGAAGAGGAACGAAGAAACAGACAGTTTTGTTTGTGTTTGTAATAATGATTATTGTGATCCCTTACCAGTTGAACCATTCTCATCACCTCAATCATTGACTATATTCACAACTGATAAATCATATTATCGTTTAACCAAATCAGTTGTACCCGAATCCAATCTTAAGGTTAACCAATCCTCGGATATTAAAGTTACTCTCAATGTCTTTGATCGTTTTCAATCAATAATTGGATTTGGTGGAGCCTTTACTGATGCAGCTGGAATCAACATCAATAGACTAACAAGTGACGCTTTGAAAGATCGTTTGATTGCTGATTATTTTGGAAAAGATGGAGCTGAATATAATATTGGTCGAGTTCCAATTGGAGGAGCCGATTTCTCTGATCGAATTTATTCTTACGATGATGATGTTGTCGACGATTTTGAGTTGAAACATTTTGCTTTAGCTCCTGATGATTATGATTATAAGGTTAGTAACTTGCTTTTCTATTCCTCAATATCTTAAGATGCAAATCATCTTTATCATATTTTTCTTGCCAATATCAGATTCCATACATCAAAAAAGGCCAGCAAATCAACAGTAATATCAAACTATTCGCATCTCCTTGGGCTCCACCTAAATGGCTGAAGACGAGCAATCAATCAGAAGGATTGGGAATATTAAAGGGCGAACCTGGAAGTATCTATTGGAAAACATACGCTAATTATCTCATCAAGTTTGTATATTATTAATAAATAATCTCAAAATTGTATGGTAATATATGTGTATATTTAAATGTGAGGTAACCTTGTTTATTTCAGATTCCTTGAGAGTTACAAAGAAAATGCTGTTGAGTTTTGGGGACTGACACCACAAAATGAGCCTTTGACTGGCCTCAGTCCGTATTATGGTTTCAACACTTTGGGCTTTTCTACATACATGATGAAAGAGTTCATTCGACGGGATTTAGGACCCGCTCTGAAGGCTGCTGGTTATGGACCAGATAAATTAAAGTTAATGATTTATGACCATAATAATGATGAAGTTTATTCATTTGCAAGAGGCGTTTTGGCTGATGCCGAAGCCGCTAGTTATGTTTCTGGTGTAGCTTATCATTGGTATGCTGGTCCTAGTGCAGAAAACTATGATGATTTGAAAAAAGTGCATGACAAATTCCCTGACTATTTCCTACTATCAACTGAAGCCTGTGAAGGATGGAATGGCCCTAAATCAAATAGAGGAGGTAAGGTCGATAAATTGAAGGTCTAAAAATGAATTATTTCCAGTAACTAATTCGTATGAATATTTGTTGATGTTTTTCCACAAATGTTTGAAACAATCCATTTTTACAGTTAAACTTGGTAATTGGACTCGAGCCGAAACTTACGCATATGATGTTATCGAAGGATTGAATCACTGGTCAACTGGTTGGGTTGATTGGAACCTTGTACTAGACACAACAGGAGGTCCTAATTGGGTCAAAAACATTGTCGATGCTCCAATAATAGTATCTGATGATGGAACTGAATATTACAAACAACCAATGTTCTATTCTTTAGCTCATTTCAGTAAATTCTTGAAACCAGGATCACAAAGAATTTATCATCAAATCGATGAAGGTCGAATGGATGGCGTTAAAATGACTACCTTTGTAACTCCAACGAACGATCTTGTTATTATTGTTGTCAATACAAATCCAGATTCGGTTAAAATTACATTCAATGGAGCTGGAGCGAGTAAATTCACTCTTGACTTTGGTCCAAGTTCAATACAAACTATTGTCAAGCCATTATCATTTTGAATACATTTTTCAAACATGAAGCATACATTATGAATCAAAATAAATGCTTAAGATTTATGAAAAATTACTAAAAGTAGTAAGATTAATTTGCATCTTCGTGTTCTTAATAAACAGGTCGTGAGAAGAAACGAAAACTTGAAAATGGCAGAACTAACATAAGAAATATGTTTAATCGATCAGGAAGGATCGGTTGATGACTTATGAGCGTCGTAGGTTCGCATTTTACATATCTCCATTAACGCAGAAATAGTGTTGATCTGTGAGTGAAATCTGAAAAGGAAACTTCT
The DNA here is from genome assembly GCF_039701765.1 of Tetranychus urticae. Lineage (NCBI taxonomy): Eukaryota > Metazoa > Arthropoda > Arachnida > Trombidiformes > Tetranychidae > Tetranychus > Tetranychus urticae. The sequence continues at coordinate 11,132,789 of NC_142958.1, read as the reverse complement.
CATTTTTACTTAACTTAATTAATTAACTTTTACTTTAAAAATTTGTAATATAAGTTGCTGATTTGATTTATCAATTCAAAATGCTCACCAAAATTCAACTTTTTTATTCTTTCTTTGAACTTGATATTGATATCATGCTGATGTTTTAAAAGTATTGATCAAACTGCTGCAAAATTTTAGAAAAACGGCCTTTTATTCCATGTTGTCGTAAATGACAATTTTGATTCTGAAAGTTTAATGTAGATGTTGACGAAAAATAGTCGCGATCTATGGATCGAGTATGGAACACACGAGTATTGTTTAAAATATGTTATTGTAATTATTGTAGTTAAAAACGGATTTTGCCAGATGAAATGTGACCTATTTGCCTTTTTTTTGTAAGAATTGACCTTTCAGACAAGCATCTCTAAGTCATGATTTGAATGCTTTGGCTGCTTCTTATAACGGTTTCTTCGACATGTTGACGGAATATAAATTTTGGAATCGTAAGCATGATCTTATAAGTCTTTCTTCGCTCAGATTAATTTATTTCTGGGTTGTTTTTGTTCAATCTGTGAACTGAATCTATCATTAATATAATTATTTTAGATGCATATATTCATTGGTCATCTAATATGGATAAACCTCTTTACGTTAGACAATAAACTTCATCTTCTCGTAGCACAGCATACAACAATCATGAGAATGAAATTTCACATATCTCATTCCAAGATTCTGCATAAAATTTTAATTCCAGAAACCTTGCCTGCAACGAAGCAAAAATTCGTGATAAAATATTGTTCAAAGTTTCTTGTTGATTCATTCTTCATTCAATATAGCCTGTACCTAGTATTGTATCTAATCACAATTTTCAATCTATTAATAAATTATTATAAATTATTATGATAAGACTTACATTAAAGGCATGATCTGAATATGAAAAAAATTGTAAATCGAATCATCAGTAAAATAGGTTACGTTACAAATTATCGACTTCTTACTGTATTTTTAATGAAAGGTTTTGTCAATATTTTTACTAAGAATTCACAGAACTGAACTGAACCTAAGTTGTCGTGATACATAACTCAAATGAATTTTCCAATACTCATGCACTGAACTTTATCACATATCAATAAGTATCGAGATTTGTGGATGATGGAAATATGCGATATTAGACAGTTGACTATAAAAGAAATCCAATAGCAAATCTGTTTTCATTTGAAATAAATATTCACACTAAGTCTACGATGTTCACAAAAACAGTAACTTTTTTTATTCTTTGTTTGAACTTGATATCTGGTTCATTTGGGTGTCAAGTGAAGAGGATCGAGAAAACAGACAGTTTTTTTTGTGTTTGTAATAATGATTATTGTGATCCCTTACCAGTTGAACCATTCTCATCACCTCAATCATTGACTATATTCACAACTGATAAATCATATTATCGTTTAACCAAATCAGTTGTATCCGAATCCGATCTTAAGGTCAACCAATCCTCGGATATTAAAGTAACTCTCAATGTCTTTGATCGTTTTCAATCAATAATTGGATTTGGTGGAGCCTTTACTGATGCAGCTGGAATCAACATCAATAAACTAACAAGTGACGCTTTAAAAGATCGTTTGATTGCTGATTATTTTGGAAAAGATGGAGCTGAATATAATATTGGTCGAGTTCCAATTGGAGGAGCCGATTTCTCTGATCGAATTTATTCTTACGATGACGTTGTTGACGATTTTGAATTGGAGCATTTTGCTTTAGCTGATGATGATCATAATTATAAGGTGAGTTCATTAAAATATTAGTGATGGTTCTTTGAGTACTTATTGAAAATACAAATCTTCCCGCTTCAATTTATTCAACATCAGATCCCATACATCAAAAAAGCTAAGGAACTGAACAGTAATCTCAAACTATTTGGTTCTCCTTGGGCTCCACCAGCTTGGCTTAAGACTAACAATGCTTCTTATGGACTGGGAATGTTAATCGGTGAACCTGGAAGCAAATATTGGAAAACATGGGCTAATTATTTTGTTAAGTATGAGCATTATAATATGAATTGCTCTGTTCTTTGTGCTGATGTAATCGTGTTTTTGTCGTTGTTTTAGATTTTTTGACAGTTACAAAGAGAATGGTATCGAATTCTGGGGATTAACACCGCAAAATGAGCCTCCTACGGGTTTGGCACCAGGCTTCATTTGGAATACTTGTGGATTCTCTCCAGAGATGATGAGAGATTTCATTAAAAAAGACTTAGGGCCAACATTGAAAGCTGCCGGTTATGGACCAGATAAGATTAAACTAATGATTTACGATCACAACACTAATGAAGTTTATTCATTTGCAAGAAGTATTCTGTCTGATAAAGAAGCGGCTAGTTATGTTTCTGGTGTAGCTTATCATTGGTATGCTGGTCCTAGTGCAGAAAACTATGATAATTTGAAAAAACTGCATGATCAATTCCCGGATTACTTCCTTATGTCAACCGAAGCATGTGAAGGCTGGATGAGAACTGATCCAGATGCTGGAGGTAAGATCTTGCATCCTTAATATTGCTTTGATTTCGTTCAATGTTTGAATGAAATTTTTGGCTCAATTATTGCTTCTATGCTCAGCTTCATAAGACAATTAGCTAATCAGCAGCCAAGAATTCCGGTCTTTTCGATTTTCGATCTTCTATTGTATCTTTCTCACTGGAAAAATTTTACGATCAGTCATTTTTGAGTCAAAATGGTGACTTTATGGAAAGGCTTCTAAAAGAGATTCTACTACTAGATTATAGTCATGATTTGATTTTCTAGAAACTCAGGTTCCCTAGAGCCGTGTTCTAACAGGATGGACTGAAAAAAGAAAACGTTTTCAAAAGCAATGCAAAATGGCAAAAATATTTTTGTTTTGTTTGATGGCGTTATGGCTCATTGTTGGAAGATTAATAAGTGCAAAAACTCTGACTTTCGAGTTAAGAACTGCAACCTGATAAACTTTTAGAACTGAACCCATTTGTGTGACCAAAAATTTCTCTGGTCGAAGGTTTTTGATAAAATCGCTTTCAAAGTTTTAGAACTAGATTTTATTTGCTAGTTTTTCTCATTTTAGATTTCGTAGCTTTTTCATTTATACAATAATTTGGACTTTTGATTGTGGATTTAATTGAAGATCGATTATGATCGCGGTCCACTTTGTATTAAATAAATGAAACTAACTTATGAACATTTAAATCTTTTCAGTTAAACTTGCAAATTGGACTCGAGCTGAGACTTATGCCAATGATATCATTGAAGGACTGAATCATTGGTCAACTGGTTGGGTTGATTGGAATATGGTATTAGACACAAAAGGAGGTCCTAGTTGGGTTGGAAACATTGTCGATGCTCCAATAATAGTATCTGATGATGGAACTGAATATTACAAACAACCAATGTTCTATTCTTTAGCTCATTTCAGTAAATTCTTGAAACCAGGATCACAAAGAATTCATTATCGAATTGATAAAGGTCGAATGGATGGCGTTAAAATGACTACCTTTGTGACCCCAACAAACGATCTTGTTATTATTGTTGTCAATACAAATCCAGATTCGGTTAAAATTACATTCAATGGAGCTGGACCAACTAAGTTTACTCTTGACTTTGGTCCAAGTTCAATACAAACTATTGTCAAGTCAATATGATTTTGAACATTTTAGATAAATTTTTCCATTATGAATCAGACATCATGATATAAAATAAATGCTTAAGATTAATTAAAATAACTGAAAGTGTTTTAAAAAATTAATTTGCATCTTCCTGTTTAAAAATCAATACAAAATAGTCAACAGACGAAAATAATTTAATTTGATTGAAACTTCAATAGTGATAACAATTACAAAAAAGTGACTCGACAACATGCAATTTCGTACAAATAAAAATAGTGAAAAATAGTCTCATTCGGTTTGAGTGCACAAATCATAAAATACAATTTTTACTATTATAATGGTTTGGGTGAAGAGTTAAACCTTTTATTCTGCATCTTCAAGCAGATCATTTTCGAATGATGCATTCATTTTGAATCCATGGACTGCTTCGACTTTCAGTTACTTTCCAATTCAACATTTCAGGTCGATAAATATGACGGTTACTCCATTCTTGACAACTGCTGTCCCAGAACTGAAATTTAAAACATGAAAAATATGAGTAAGAACAAGTTCAGTAAAGTTTACTTTATTCATTAAGTTTACCTGAAACCATGGCTGAACAGAGACATTCATCGGTCTATGAGCATTGTAAGCAGTCAAACAAAATCCTGGCTTGGGCTTGAATTGCAAATCTGATTGATAATTGAAATCGCCTCCAATGTCAACTCCTCCTCTTAAAAGCAAAATGGTTCCTGAAGCTTCACCAGCAACTCGCAACTGTGCTCCAGGCTTTATGAGGAGCTCATCGATCTCAGATTCTGATGACGCTTCAGATCTTTTCTTTTTTTCAGTGTTGGACAAACAATTTGATTTCAAATGGTCAAACGCAAGTTCACCATTGAACCGTAAACCAAGACCAAGTCTCACAACCCAAATGTTGAAGTCATACAAAGGTACGTAAGCTGTGTAACGGTATGGTTCCAATGGTCTTGTGTCACACGAGTCTCGTTGCGAGTCAAGCAGTGTTTGGCCAAATAGACTAACATAAGCTCGACTGATGTTTCGCTTTGCGTAAAGATACATTTTACCAACATCAACATTTTTACCCAAAACGTGAGATGACAATCCAAAGTTTGCAGTGAGTTTGTAATCTGGATTCTCCGATGAATCCAAAACATCGTTTATAATATCTTGAGGGAAAAACGAATCGAATTGTTAGTTACAAGTCAATAACTCTCACTATTAAACATTGAATTAGATATTCTCACCTGCTCTTAGAATCGCCTGGACTTGCTTCGGACCAAAAGATTTAATTGCCGTACATTTTCTTCGTTGAACGTAACCTACACTTGGAGTTTCCACGAGTCTTTTCTTGTCCTTTTTACCATCAGAAACCATTGGGAATTCTGGTGTTGAAGGTGCTTTTGCAGGTGTAGATGAATGGTCAGTGCAACTCGAATCATCCCAAAATCCATTATCAACTGATCGCTTTCTTCGTGCCGACTGATATTCGTTGTTGTTCATCTTTAAAGCCTTTTCAAGTTCTTCTTTAATGCAATCATCTGCCGAATCTGTTGAGTTTAGAATGGATTCACTAAGCATTGTTACTACGGGATTTGTTTCTATTGGATTTGTGAACTTGTACTGTGACTGATGCAGTGTTTGAGAACCACTGATTGTAATCAATTTAGAGGAGAATAAAGTTGCAACAATTTCTTTGCGAATCGAACAGTCAATTGTCGAGTTCATCAATAAAGTTGTTAAAAACTCGATGACTTCAGGTTTATCAACCATTTGACGAAGAGCGTGAATTATTCCGATTTTCATTGAGTCCGAACATGTACATTGTGTATTTGATAGATTAATTAATACTGGTACAAACTTTTCTCCACCAAGATTGCCGATGGCTTCAAGAACGTCCAAAGTGTAGAGTGAATCGCATTTGGCTGATGCTGTTGCTTCCAGTTCCTTCATTAATAGCTTCGAGACACTCTTTTTGATTACATTACTGTCTGATTTGTGTGCTAAACTGCTCAAAGTCATTAACATGGATCCTTTTGGTGAACCATAAGCGGATGTTTTAGTGAATTGTTTGACCAAATTCGCGACTAGTTCTTCTGAAGGATGGTCAACTCGACTCAACACTGACGATGTACCAACTGGATCAGAGGCAAATGATTCTGTTATTACTTGCAAAGTAACAGGTGAACCAGCGATTGTTGCAATAACGAGTAAATCATGGCACTTTGTTAAATTAAATTGAGTTCCAGCTCCACAATTTGCATCTAACTTTTGACGAGTAATTGTTTGTCGAACCATGGATGATAATGAGCTTCCATCAGTTTGGGTTAACTTTAATTTTGCCTCAATTTGTAGAGCAGCAATCAGTAGATCAAAATCTAATGGAAATTGTATCATGAAAGAATGAGAATTAACTCAATGCAAACAAGAAATTGAGTTATTATGCATAGTTCGTTACTAACCTGGATTCCTTTGCTCAGAGTTCTTTGAGAAATCAAACGTTTGCTGTGATAATGCAATTTCTGTTATTAATCCTTGTAAACGAACCAATCGATCTTGATTTTCAGTCTCTTTAGAACACAAAAGTAGAAATATTGATAGGTACTCGTTTAATGGGTGAAATACAAAATATTTTGCCCTCTTTTCATGAATATTTTCATAAATAGGAGATATTTTGCTACGAATTTGGAAGAAATTTGTCATTAGGTTTATTCGATTTGCGTACCATAAAAGATAGAACGTAAATCGAGTTTAATAGCTTTGTAACAAAAGTAGAGTTTTGTATTGTTCTATGATCGTTCTATGAAAATTGTTAGTTATTCATCAGTTTGATGCTCTTATTGTTTCAAAATGAAACAGAAAGTGAAGTTTTCCTTCAGTTACAATGTTTTTCGTCCTCATTGTCCTTATATTGAAGGTATTTCGAGTTTTAAAACAGTCAAGGATACGCAAAAGGCTTCTATTCTTTTCTAGGATAGTTGTGATATTCAGTGCTTAAATTATTTGAACTTACCTGGCGAAGAAGATGATACAAGTGACTCTGAAACCAGATCAAGATCTGTTTCAACTTTACGTAGTTTAGCTAATCTTTCACCAGTTTCCCGTTTGGCTCTTTGATTTGGACTCGACTATCGATTAAAACAAAACAAAAGTCAATAAACGATTGCAGAAACACCTAAATGACCCAAAACTCACATTCATTGAGTAAGCAGTTAATACTTTCATGAAACCATCAAGATCATCATCCAAACCCAAGCTTCGTTTACGTCTTTTTGCACTATTCAATAAAGTGGAAGAGAAACGATTAAAAGACATTCAAATGCATAAAACAATCTAACCTTTGATCCATTGGTTTAGTTAAATCGACAGAAATCAAGCCAGCTAAAAGTAAACGAAGTAAAATAATGAATATTGTAAAGCTCATTTGCACAAACTTAAGCATTAAAAATCGTTACTGGCTCAGAATGTGCATAATTGATTGATTTGAATAACTCTTACCCGTCTCTGTCATTCTTCCTTGTACGATCTCTTGGACTTGTCGAATGGAAATATTGACCTGATCAGGATCATGAATGAGCACTGATCCACTGCCAACTTTTATAACATCACTTCGACTCACTTCTCTAATTACTTGCATCTTTTTGTTGACTGTCGGTGATTCCTGTTTGTCATCATCAACGAAAGCTTTACCCTTCCTGTTGATCATAAAGCTTGGGTAACCAGCAACAGACAAAGTCTCTTCAATGGGTTGATCCGGGGCAACTTCATGGTACTCATAATGTGAAATGTGTTCACCAATTGGACTCTTTTCGATAGTTGATTGTTTGCCAGTTGCTAGTTGAGTAGCAAATGTGTCCACAATGTGTTTCTTGAAGTTTTTTACGGCTTCGTTAGTTTCAAGTTTACTTAAACGTATCTCAGGAATTGGACCTCCAGGTAGTTGAACAAACTCGAAAGGCAACTCAATCTTCTCATCAAGCAAATGATTAACACTATTACTGGTTGAACGTTTTTCTCTATCGGCTGTTGATCCTTTAGGGTTGGTTGGAAGTGTGCAGCCTCGACCTTCCAAATCCAATTCAATTTTATCTTCCAATTGCTTGTTCAACTGTTTTCGTAAAAATCGAGTGAAAAACGATTTTATCTTTTGCCATGATTCAGCCACCCAGTCAGATACTTCACTTCGCTTCTCTCGACGACGAACAATTTTACCCATTTCAGAACGATGTTGCAAATTGATTAATTTTCTGTGCAAATTTAACCATAAAGAATTAGTGATTTACAAAAACTTGCAATTTATCTGAACAATCATTACCAAAATTGAATGTAACACTTTGACTCTTAAATTCATTAATCATGATAAAACGAGAGGAAACAAGTTCCAAATATGAATACAATAGCCTTTATTAACTCAATATTTGCTTTGTCAACTTCAATCTTTTAATTAGCAGATCAAATTGAAGTTGATTAACCTTTTCCAATCTAAAAGTCTAATGAAACCTAGCAAAGCATTTCGACTATCATTGAAACCACCATGTTAACTGGATAATAGTTGTATTCAGTTTTCTTCAAACCATACTTTCTCAATCCTTTCTGATTAAGATGTGGGTTTATGGTTACAACGAAAACAATGAACTTGATTTGTTGTGCAAATGCAGTTAATGTTAATCATTTGGCGACATTGGCATTGAATGCTGAAACATATTCATTTCTTTAAACTAAACTCATCTTAAATTAAGTAATAAGCTGCAACAATGTTAATGGCCTTTTGTGCAATACTTTGATTCAGTATGTCAATACTCACCCGTCTCTTTTCAGGTCAGTCTTGACGTTTGATATTTGAACCATGTATTTAAGAGCACCAGTATTGTTGTCTCGTCCCATGCAGTCAATATCAACTATTGCATTAACAGCTATTTGCTCTTCCATTGGACCCCAAAGGTTAGTTTCACTTGAATACCTGAAACTTCGTGTTTCTCCTTCCTAAAGAAATGCAAATTTAAAAGTTGAGTCATTTGCCATCTCATGTTCAGCTTCAGTTAGAGCGACTTCAGTAACGTTAATTTCTTTACGTTAATAACGTTAACGCTAGTTTTTTGCTAAAATCTATTGTTAAATTATAATTTAAGCCAAAATTTCAATAGGAATTTCAGTCGTACCAGAACTGATTCAGTCGAGCTGCTTTTCACTAGACTTTAAACAACTTTAAGCTTTCAAATGTTAGGTTCAGACGAAAAATTTCCAGTTTCTAAACTATTTTTCATGCATAGAAATTATACGATGAAGAAAGTGCGATTTACGCTAATCAATAGCTAACATTCAATCAACAATGGTTCTTGGGATTTTTCACATGAATGAATCGGTGTTTTCAACGATAATAAGCAGATGATGTAAACAGCGAAAATTGCTAGTTTGATTCAAGGTTTAAATTGAAGTTTTTGTAACTTAAACTTTATGATATTATGTTAAAGCAAAGTAGTATCAAATTGTGCGTTTTGACAAAATGATAGCATTTGAATACTATTTTTCATCCGTCATCGTTTCATCTGAATCTATTTAAATTACTGAAAAGAATGAAGAATCTTTTGATTTTAAACTTTCACTTTAAACTGATCGTGAAAGCCAAATTATAGTTTAATTGACGTTCCTAATGAAAGTTGTTTCCAAGTAAAAATCGAAGGTTAAAAGTTGATCAACCCTGAAAGGTTTGCTCATGCATTTACATGATAATTGGTTTACACATAACAAGCAAGTTTCAACCTGGTAACAACAGTTTAGCCTCAGATTATTCAATTGAAATCATTTATTGTTGCATTGACAAAAAAAAGGATTGACAATGGAAAATATTGTTATTGAAAAGACAGAGTTTTGCTTCCTAAACAATAATATGAATCGACAGCAATTAACCTTGACTTTAACGGAACAAGTTCATTACAGAAAAGCAAACCTTGAAAAGAGTCTCTTTGCTTCCATATTTTCCATTCAATATCATTAATCGATTTTTTGATTTACTTTCAATTCTCATGAAATAAACATATCGATCAGTTTCTAAACGTTTTTCACCTCATTCATTATGCATGACCAGGTATTGAGGTAAAAAAGTTGAGGAAATAAAGTTGAGTTTCACCTCTTTAGGTCAATAAGGTGATGACTTGATCTGAAACTATTTGTGACAAAAAACAAAACGATCAACTTACCTGACAATCGAGTTTCGTTAACATCTCATCGGATTTGGTTGTTTCACCATTGATTGATGTTAAAAGTAGTGAAACAATCAACAGGCAAACGAAGATGGAACTGATTTGTTTCATTGTTGACTTTTCGTAAGTTACACGATCTTGAAATGCAAAAATGCTACTGATTGTTGGTTGATTCATAAGCACATAATTAAAATTGCGACAAACTTTAAATTGGTAAAGATTTTTTTTCTTTTTCAAGATTTTCTTTTTACTCAGCCAACTTGTAATGATGATGAATACTGAATGAAATGTATTTCGGGTTTGGTCACTTTAACCGGTAAGGATCTGGTTGCTTGGAACACCTTGATAACCTCTTTTTACACTTATCAACACTGACTGATCAACACTGAATTGTTACTCTTTTCAAAGGTTCATCATCTTCATTTATACTCAACTTGCTCATCATCATGAAGAGTAAACAACAAAAGCTACCAGATTATTCAAAGGTCTGTCCATTGAATGAAACACCGTGTGATTAGACTATGAGGGAAGTGGGAGTAAAGAATCATGATTACGCCCATTTCTGTTTCCATTATTTTCTCATGTTTTTTCCATTCTCTTCTTACCTGTTACTCGATTGATTATTATATAATCAGTTTATATTTGAAGATCAATCTGATTTCTAATGTCTTTGTTTTGACAGTTTTGGGCTCTATTCATGGGATTAAAGGGAAAAATGACATTTCTTGGAACTCACCTTTTCAGCTTAATTCATTTTCATTTCATATTGATTCGATTGATTCATCTGTTGACATTTAGTGAATCGGTTCATTTTGTACAGTTATTATCGATGCAAACATTTGCTTTTGTAATGCAACTTTAAATTACTGGCTATTGTCAACTTTAACAATGAATTTTTTTTCTGGGAAAAATATCGAAAATCAAAACTTTTCTATTCATTCAACAGTGAACTGATTTTTTATCTTCAGATTGAAGTTTAAAAATTAGACTAAACTGTGCAATTTGGTTTACTCATAAAGGCGTTCATTCTTACTCTAGACCTCATTTCAAAACTTGAAAAAAAACCTGATTGAGCTTCATGAATTTCATGCTGATTCCAATTTGAAAGGTTTACTAAAAATACGCTTTCATTGATTTATTCAACTTCTTTTACTGACATCTAGTGATAGTGATTGGAACATATTTTTTCATGAATTAACTTAACATCTAACAATTGACTTTTATTTGTTGATCAATCAAATAATGAACAGTCAGTTCAAGTCTTTGACTCTAAATCAGTAATTTAACTTGAAAGATCAAAATATTTTTTGACTCTCAATTGAATTTAATAATGAAAGGGAAATAAAGTTGAAAAGCAATAAAGTGAATAAATAAAAGTTAAATTGTTTTAATTTGATAAGTTGATCCAAATATGCTAATTTACGACCCGAAAGAGGAAAATTAATTGGCAAACTAAATTATTTTTATTTCAATCAGAAACTTTATTCATGGAAAAATTTCATTTATTGATTGAATTTCCAATCCAAATAAACGATGAATATTTTGTTGAGATTTTTAAATAAATGAATTATAAAAAAATGAAAAAGCGATGTTCAATCAAGACGAAGATGCAATCAGTCGATTGTTGACTTCAATGGTATTTCCATAGTAATTTTCACTGCGAACAAAATGAAGAAAAATATTAGTATCGAACAAGATTCAATGTAAATTATGGAAATTCAGAGCTTATCGTATTGCTCAAATAATCAATACTCACCATCCTCTGACATTCTTTGGGCTATCACATGAACCAGTCTCGCCATTGAAAACGTAACCCTCTTCACAACCCAATAATCTTGGCGTTCTTGGACCTGCAGGATCACTTGTTACTGGGATACAAGCATAGAGCATTTTGCAGTCAGTTGGATGAGCATATCTGGGGTTGCCAAACAACTGCAATTCCCGTTGAGTTGGTTGAGGACAAGTGAATCCGAGTAAAGCTTCAGCTGGACATTCTGGTGTGTTTTCAGGCCAATCACAGTTTCCATTTGCTTTGTTGTAAGCTAAGCCTGATGCACACGATTTGACATGAGCTTCGCCGTTTCCACATTCAATGAATTTAGTACAATCTCTTGGATCGGGAAACATACCATTTTGTCGAGGACATTCACCGGTTGGCTTGGGAGGCTCTAATAAAGAAGCACAAAATTCAAGAACATTTCGATGATGAATATGATGGATTTATAAAAAGATTAACGATCAATTTAATTTGATTGACAATCTTCGATAGATTTAAATGCAATTTAATGAATGATTAAAATTCATCAATAAATGTACGAGAATGACGTTGAAATACACCTTAAAATAATATTGAAATGATGAATATTAATAGTAACCAAGTTAACATGATTCTTCCTTAAACATGTTTCAACTAAACTTAATTGGCCATTAAAAATAGCTATAAATGTTATTGTTGAGCTTGTCCGATCAACAAATAATCAAATTAATTTTTGAAGGATCAATCAACGAGAAACTTGAGACAAAAGCAATTGGTCACTTTTACGACTCGAGATGAGCAGTCAAGTTACAGTATTGAACATTTAATCTAAAATTATACTTACGAAGGTTTGGCCTATTGGAACAGTCGATACTGAAAGGTAATTCACACCTTAATCTTGATGGATTACCATATTCATTGAAGACTAATCCATCATCACACAATCCTTCATTAACAACTCGACCATTTTCACAAACGTAATACCGATCACATTGAGATTCATGAGCAAAGTAACCAGTTCCACCATTAGCACCACCACATTGCGAGGCAACTAATTTTGATTAAATGAGCAATTAATGGAATAAAACAAAGGATTAAAAAAAGAAACAGAAAACAATGTTTAATATTAATAGCGAAATGGGCGAATCTAAAAGCTGTTAAAATGTACTTTGAGTTATTAATAAAAGCGTTTTGTGAATCAATTGCGAAAAGAGTTTAAATGGATAAGACAAACATCGTTACTCGTCAAGTATCATAATTGTTATTATCATCTTCATCATAATCATCATCATGACTTGTTTCAAACAGTTGAGAGTGAAAAGGTAAAAAGAAAGAGAAATTTGGAAAAAAGTTGAATCGCGCCAAAAGTGGTTAATCAGTTTTAACAAACTGTTCTCATTATCCTTTTTGTTCACTTTTAGGTATCTTAATAATAATAACTGTAGGATGATAATAAATTGGTCCATCTTCACCTGAATAGCCGCAAGGCTGGTTAATGAGATGAACTTTTCTCTTCAGTTCATCTGGCTCGTTTTATCATCTTTCACAAGTTCACAAAAGTGGATGAGATTTATAATTATCGTTTAGTTTTCTGATTGTTTCAGAATCACTGTTAAGAGGCAGCTAGACGATAAAATATGATGATAATGTTGATGATGATGATGATAATAAAGAGTGAAAATGTGGGAAATGGGACAAGATTAAAGCTTCCAAAATTAACATGATGTTTCATGATGATGGATAAAGTAAATAATGGGAAAGCGAAATTGATTGTTGAGTGAAAAGTGGAAAAGTAACAAAATATAAATTTCCGGACTTGAACAATAATCATCTCTTAGAATTGTTTAATTTTGTAAAGACTATCGATTATGATTATGACAAATAGTCACTAACGTACAGGTTAAGGTGATCGCAGGACTGCAACTTGTTTGCTTTGTAAAGCCTCTAAAAATGAAATTTTCAGGCAAATTATAATATGAATTATGCTATTATACATGCATATGAATAGTTTGACTGATTATAAGTTTCTTTTGAACCTGAACAATTGAATAATCTCGAACGTAGTTTTACTTCCTTGATATTACGAGCCACGAAATTAATTGCATATTTAAAAGTAAATTATTATTGTTAATTATTCGTCCATAAATTATCTGGAAAATAATTTACAGAAATAAATTCTTCTTCAAGTAATTGTAGTTTCTTGTCAAATGAAGATCACCTTGGATCACGAGACCAGTATAAGCCTCAATAAGAGTTGTCTATCGTAATGCATAATTCAAGGGCAAATTGCGGATCACAAATGCAATTGATTCACCAATTACTTTGATATTGGACACAAAATCAATTTTGCATCAAAAACATTAATCACTCTGCTAAGGTCACGGAAAATTTTACGAGCTAACAAAGGTTCGTTTTTAATCCTAGCAGTGACATCGTGTTAGGTTCATAAAAAAGCTATGATAGCCTCTCAAGCTCGTAAATTGAATTGAATAAAAAATAAAACTCAAAGCTTAAACTATTCAATGATGAATTGCTATTGAAGCTGACTTTACTCTGAGAAAAAATATCTGATGAATTCGGCCCTTTTGAGACACAACTTTGATAGCTGGTTATATGGATTAAATGATAGACTTACCTTGTTCAATGGCTATAGCAACAATCAACGAAATGAGATGAAAACGGTTCATGTTTAAACTTAATGAATAAAACTGTAAAAAATTCGTGTTGAATGACCAGTAAGAATAAAAAACTTAGTGAAAGTGAATGATGGTGAGGAAGATGCTCCAAATGAACGGATCTTCATCTCACTCACTCTCTCTCTCTCTCTCTCTCTCTTTCATCGTGCATCTCCCTTATTTCCATCTTCCTCATTGATCATCCTCTTGGTCATCCCACTCTCGAGGTTCCCTCTTTATTATTGTAGTATAATAAGAAACTTCTTGAAGAAGAAGAAAACTTGATTCTGTTTTGTCAAATTATTCTGACTTATATTCGTGTGTGTTTTACTGCAATTTACTAATTAAATTTTATCTCGAGTTTTGTTAACTTGATCAAATAAAAAGTAAAATCTTTATCCTGACCTTGTCTGGACACTGCAGGACCATTAACTAATTTACTTTCAAGTCATTTCCTTTTATTAACTCCCCTCTGAATCCCTGAGTGTCCTTTCAGTCTTTACTCTAAATGAATTAATCATGATTAAATCAAGTTTCAATTTCCTCAAATCGAGTCATTTTATTTAGTTTGATGTTGACATTGGTAAAGTGCGTTATGAACTACATTTTGAACTCAAATTTCGTTTAAGTTGAATAAGAGTGGGTGATGGACTGAAGGAAGAACGATCAAAAGAACAGATTTCATTTGAAAATCAATTGCTTGAGATTTTCAGGTTTTCATGATTTTCCAATAAAATCAATGTAAATGGTAATTTGAAGAAATAAAATCATTATTACTTCAGTTAAGAGATGCAACTTTGAGTCGAGTTTATTAAAATTTTATTGTATGTAAGTTCAACAAAAATGAACAAAAGTTTCGAAAAATTATGACCGCAAGTCAGAAAATTGGTAACATTGAGAAGCTTTAGTATCCATTTCATTTTAACTGATCTTGTTTTGCGTACTTCTTGTTACGTCTTGATTTGTTAATTCATTCACGCTTAATGGTTCATTCAAGTTTACTTTTAAAGGCTGATTTCTTGAAATTGTAAGTTAAAGACTTAAAGATTCACGAAAAATCCTATTAATAAAAACCACTTTTCCACTTGAAATTTAACATCAGCACTGTTAAGCCTATCAAAAGTTCGTAGAGTGTTGCACTCGGCCCTAATTGTGCTTTAAGTTTCAAACGATTTTCATCGATACCTCGTGTACAAAACATGATAGAGTGCTTGAATTTTTTACACATATAGCTAGTATTTATGTCTATTGTTTAACAGAAGCAAATATTTTTAAAGTCTTGGTTCGTGTATAAAAGATGTTGGGTCATTTAACTCAATTAGTTAAAGTTATGCTGCGCTTGAAATGATTATTGTATTGATATTTCAAATGAAAATCCTTGAAACTCAAAATTAAGTGTTTACTCTCTTGACAAAAAATTGAACCCGTCCGAGATTAACGTATTGACGAAAAAGTTTGTCACCAAATAACTAACAAGTTTGTAAGTTTCAAACAGTAACAATTTATTGCTAATAACGTTATTGTTGATCACAAGTAGAGGTCCTCTGTTAGCTACTGTTATGATTCTGGGCTTTTATTCTTGAAAAGTCGGGGAAAATGTCAATGTGTATAGTCATTGTCTGAAAATCGATTGGTGACAGATCATAACTTACAGAAAAGCTTACAGAAATTATAAGAGACTTTTTAGAAACGGACTTCGATTTCGAATATTTCAGCGATTATTACGAAATAAAAATGTCAGAAGGTCACCTTGTTGCTGTCGATGAGATGCTAAGGTTTTATTTTGTAATAACTGCTAGAAATATTCGAAATGGAAGTCCTTTTTCAAAAAGCCTTTTTTTAAAAGCTGAAAAACCGTTTTTTAACAAATGTCCATCAAATTTAGCTTTGAAGACGGCCTAAACCTTTCAATTGGCCTATGCTGGATTATATTAAGCGAATCACATCTTTTTCAATAACTTTGAGGCCAAATTTCGCCATTTTTCGATTATTCGAAACCCTAGTGTGAAGTTGAAAAATATATGGTTTTTGACTTGAGGCAAAATCAGATTTTGACGCCTTCGTCCATTCAAGGTCATAACTTGACAATTTCTGATCAAAATCAATTTATCTTTACACAAAATGTGCTTGAGAAACGTACCTTTATTTAACGGTTAAATGGTGCCTGTAAGTCTAGTCTAACTGACGTAACCCAATTCTAAAAAACTATTCTGTTTTTACCGGTCATACCTTACTTTCAAGTGATAGCAATACTTGATACCGAAAAACCTTGTTCCTTTACTTTTTGCTTTTTTGCTCGAGTTGTTCTGAAATGATTTATTGATCGAAAATATCGATTATCCGAGAGGGAATTTGATCGCGATCTTTTTTTAAGAGATCGATCATATCGACATATCTTCTGCTCGATGTTTGAAGTTTGTTCGGACTAAGAGTGTCTTTTAAAGTGTTTTATTTTTGTGGCTGCAAATGGCAAAAAGAAGTTTTGGCCTCGATTTTAATATCAAAATATGTCGCTTTATGTAAGAAATCGATCGTATTTGTAATCGAAATTGCCCATATCTAGTCGCGTTTGACCTTAATGAAAAAAGCATAAGTAGTTTTCCGTTCGCTATCATTTGCTCCTTTGCAATTCCAGTCTATCTATTAATTCAGTGATCATTGCCTCACAATTCAGTAGATGAAACTTGCTGCAAATCGTTATATTATTTTATGATCAGCAATCATTTCGTATCGATTGGAATTTTGCTCATTCTGTTGTGCATAAATCGCTCCCAGCATAGTAAGGTTCATTTTATTCAATATGAAGCTGTACTCTCTCGACCCTTGAAAACTGTCTTTGCTGTTGGTGCGACCTGTTAAAATCAATTGTAATTGAATTCAGTCTAAGCATTTGTAAGTTCAATTTTGTTACACTCGTCAATGACTAATCAGTGTGATTCTCATGCAACTGAGTTAAACTTAACTTGTGGAATAAAGCTGAATGTTCGTGCCGTTTGACGTGTTAACAAAAAACTAATTAAAAACCTGATTAATTTTATTTTATTTTTACTTTAATCAATGAAAATTTAGAAATAAATTCATTGCATGAATTGGAATGATAAAATTGCAAAACAGGCAAAGAAATGAAACATGCTAAGAAATCTATTCCACTTTTAAAATCCACATCTGCGTGTATTTCGGCTTAGAACAGTGTTTTAAATGGTTTGGGCTCAAAATATGGCTAAATTCAAAAGAACTAAGGCTTAATGAATAATGCAGACTAAAGACAATAGCTAACATTCATCTAAGCTTGCAAAAAGGAAAAGTTTAGTCAATAGATGACGCTGCTCAAAAGTACGTTTCATCGGAATCTTATCATGAACATAACTCATGAACTAGAATGAATTTTTCATTATTTTTTAGCCGCCATCACAAGTGTAACCTCGAAATTGTTTTCTTGTTGATCAAATTTTCAATGAATAACCAGAGGTTTAAATGATTCTTCCCACAGCTCGATTGAATCCACCATGCCAGCCTTCAACATTATTCGTGCTGGGGTCTGAGTCATTAAAATATCCATAGGAAATCTTGAATCATTGCATAGATATGTCTCTTCAAAATATGCAAAGAAATCCACCATTGCAATGTCATCAGGTGCATCCATGATCATAACAGACCCTTATATCTCCAGCTTTCATGAAAGGCAATGCTGAAATCCTTTTCACTGCATTTTTCACACCATCTGATTCTTCATCCCTTTATCTGTTCACAAGTCCGTGTTTACCAATATTCCTCCACAGGCTTTGTCCAAAATGGAATAGGCAGAACTTGATTTAACACCGTGGAAAGGTTAGCGCTATCGCTTTTATTGCAGCGATCTTAAAATCAGTTGTGAACTTTCCAGGGTTCCAGATTAAATTCAATCGATTGCATCGGTCTTGTATTGCACGGAACATATCAATATAAATTATATAAATCGAAAGGCATCTTTTAGTTGCAAAAATGTTGTTGAATTGCAATTATTTACAATGTTTCGTTGCTTTCGACGAATCGCGTCTGTTGTATTAGGCTCATGATTATGTTTTGTTTTTGCAGAAATTGCATCGTTGATTAGATTAAATTTGCCTGGTCAGTTTCATGCAAGCATCTCCAGTAACTTTTTTCATTAATTTGTCTTTTTTCTTTGCACATAATTGTTGAAACTCTTAAATAGCTTGCATTGCCTTTAGCTGTTCTGCCCTTAGCCATTTTAGATTAGCTCTTTTGGTGCTTCACCTGTTAAATGTAAAGAATTGAAAACAGTTAAATTTCTACAGAAAAAATTCCCTGAAAAATTTTCAATTTGAAAGTGAAGAACATGAACATTAGCTTTATAATACAAATTAGTATTTATTTGAAAAGAGGAAAGTAGGCACTAATTTACTGGAGCTTTTAGTGAATGTCAAAGTTGATTTCTGTTTAAAAATTAAGTGATGCAAATAAAATTATGTGCATGAAAAGGTAGGCTCAGACTAATAGACAGGTTAGTTGATTACGGAAAGAGGACAAACAATGAAGGGGTGAAGTTATTTGCACTTCAACATCCCACATCTCCAGTCAATTGTAACAAAACCAATCGAGGATTGTAACCGATTATCAATTTACCCTACTTTGGTCTAATTATCAGCTTATTATCTTTGTTAGACTTATCACTCAAAAGTCAACTATTGTCAAGTCAAGTAGTATTACATGATATCAAAGTGAAACCCTAATCTTTAGACAATATTCATTCGATTTCAACCTTGCTGGTGTTATCATGCAACATCATTCAAGGTTGATTGGACTAGTGGAAATGAGCATCTTCATAATCACTTGTAGAGTGAGCCACCAAACTTGACATCAAACGACTTTCCTTGTTGTAAGCCTTGAGTTAATCGAGAAATCTCGTATCTAATAATAACTATCAGTATTTTATCAGATGCAGTTTGACTTCTTTGTTAACTTATTTTACTTTTCATTTCAACTCTTTTGCAGCAGTAGCGATTTACAAAACAGTCAACTATCTTGATTCCCTGTGATTGAACAGTGCGAAATAAGACAACTTCATTATCAACTATTCGTTGGTCTAGATCAAAGAGTCTACTAAGCAAAGATTAAATCTCACTTCTGACAAGATAATCATTGAAGAGAGGCCTCTTATTATATTAATCTTGGCTACCAAGAGTAAAGAGTTTACTCTTTGGTCTAGATTATACTTTAGTTATGCAACTTTGCACCAGTTTTACCCTTCTTTTGATTCTTTGTGCCAACATTATTGGAAGAGTTCACAGTGAGGGTCCAACAAGCCACAGTGTAAATGTAAATTTAATTGATCGACAAATTCATTTGGTAACTTCGGGATTTTCAAGTGTCTTTTGGAATTATATAAGAAGTTCTAATGGTTCGTTGGATAGTGTTTCAAGTCAATGCTCATCTCATCTGAGTAAGCTCATTGAATCATCACTCAAAGGTCATCCTTTGGCATTCAAATGTAAGTATCAATATTTCATGAATATTTAGATTACAGAGAAACTGTTTTAATGTGATTGAAATTAGGAATTATCTTTGCATTGATCAAACAAAAATAAGTTCATCTGGTGTTGGAATCAATTTTTTGAATCTGTCAAAATTCCATCTTCTCAGGTTATTGCTATTTCATTTCATTTAATGCGTTTGTAAGATGTTGCAAATTAATCAAATTCATATAATAGGAACCGATGATAGCTTGTTAAATAAAATGCTATTCACAAAATGAGGCTTACGATATGTAAAATCGATTTGGTAGAAAATTTTATTGGTAGTTATCGGTGCATTTAACCTTCTCAAAGATCGATATAAAGGAATCTGCCACCTTTTCATCATCTTTTGTCTAGAAAAATATGCTTTTCTATGGGAATTTGTATTTTTTTATGTTATGGATCTAATGAATACTCTAGCTGTGAAATAAAAAGTAAATGTTGTGAACATTTTCAAATGAAAAATTAACTTAAAAATTCCCATAGAAAAGAATACGAAATTTTCAGCCAAAATGATTGAAATGCCGAAATACATCGGGTGACATCTAATTCCTTTAAAATGATCTTAGAGAAGGTTGAGTGCACTGACAGCTACCATTGAAGCTCAATAAAATCGATTTACCGTTTCGTTAGGTTCCCTCGCTTGATTCCAAGTACAATGAAAAAGATTGCCTGAAGCTAAATTGGTTGCTAAAAATTCCCTCCTATGCTTGAAGTTTAATTTCAAAGTTAACAGTAAGTCATTCACGTCATTAAAATAAGATTTGCATTATTGTAGACCTGATAATTTAAAAATAATTTAATTTCGAGGTCAATTTGACCTTTCATTTTTTGTAAATTATCTTGAAATAAACTCAGATTCGATTATAATTATTTTACGAAATTTCATGATGCAAATGAATAACGTTGATAAATATTATTTCGTTTTATATTTTCTAGTTTTATCCTTATCTGGATCCCGCCCTAATAACTTTCTCGATGCAACTTATGCTGCTTTCGGTTCTTATGATTCATGTCTTGCCATTTCACCATTTCATGAGGATAAAGATGATCAAACAATCAAAGGAAAATACTGTTTAACATCATTGGAACCTGATTTACACAGAAATGGTCAATCAAATGGTCAAATTCTTAGTCAATTATATCCCCATCATTTCGATGCAGAATTCAATTTTACAATAAAAGTTGGGTTCTGTGTTCCTTCAGTTTGTTCACAAAATGATGTTCAACAAATTATAACTCAAGGTATTCCAAATCATTATAATCATTACAATTGTTCACTTCATTCCAACTGTTAACCTTTATTCATTGATCAATAGCTTTCACCGAGTATTCATGGAAATTAGTTGATGTCCATTCATGTGAGGTTGAAACTAACTTCTTTGATAGACTAAAGTCAGCAAATAAAGGACAACAATTTTTCTTGTAAGTTCATCACATTAACACGAACATAATGATCATTTGATGTTATTTAACTTTTAATTTGATTTTAGATGGCTGCTGGTTACTCTAGTCTGTGTTGTCATGATGGCAACTTACATGGATTTAAAAGGCCGATCAACTGTAGATGAGAGATCTTCTCTTTTCTGGGTCCAGCAGTTTTCAGCGAAAAAAAGTGTCAAAAGTCTTTTTCGTAAGCCCGATGCTGGTTCGAGAATAACAATCTTGGATAGTTTAAGATTAACTACACTCATTATTGTTGTGGTTTCTCATGCTACCATGTGGTACACGGTTATTAGTTCAACTTTTCTCGTCGGTTTGTTCCCTTTCATATCATTTCATATCATTCAAGCTTGTATAGTTTTTCACCCTAATTATTTTACCATAATTATAACAAAAATATTAACCTTGAGATGAAAAACTTTCCGCTTTATTTAGTTTTTGTAATCAAAAGTCTATTATATTCATTACTCATATATTCATAATGCAAGTTTATATCTGATAGTCTCGGTGAATTATATTGTAAAAATCAATGATAAATATTTCTTTATTTCAGAGGACAATCAATACGTACTCGATTTATTATCAAAATTTTATTTGCAGCCGGTGGTTAATGATTGGATAACGGAAGGTCTCTTCTTCCTCGGGTTAGTTTCAGATCTTTGATCAAAATCGCTTTTTAGTGTAAAACATTTAATTTGTTTCTTTTACGCTTTCCACTCTTTTCAGAGGTGTAGGTTCAGCTATTACTTTATTGCGTAAAATGAAACCTGAAACACCAGCGACTCAATATTTGAATGTCATCATCCGTCGAGCTGCTTTGTAAGTTTAGCAATTCAAGTTTACCAATAACATTGATTAAATTTCTGATTATTACTTCGATTCCATCAGGTTGATTCCTCTTTTGATCCCAGCGATCGCACTCGAAGTAATTTTACCACTTGTTGGATCTGGACCAATCTATCAATCAATTAACCAATACAGATCGAATGTTTGCCTTAAAAATTTCTGGATGAATTTATTGCACATCCAAAATTATCGTTCAGGATTGGAAATGGTAATTCATTGCTAATCAGATCTCTTGAAATGTATTTGATTCCAGTGTAAATGATTCTCTTTATTTCAGTGTGCTTTGGCGACTTGGTCGATTGCAGTTGAATGGCAACTCTTTGTATTTGCTTGTATTTTGATTTACATCTACAAGCGTAACAATCGTTTAGGATTAACATTGAATATCTTAACGATTCTATTCGGATTATACCGTGTTATCGTGATCTTCTCGAAACATGACGCATTGCCTCATCCGGTTATGATTGGAAAGCATTTTAGGTGAGTGCATGAATCAAAAACTGATGCCTCAGTTTGAAATGATTGAATACGAATGAAGCTAATGTGAGACTTTGACATTTCAAGGGACATCCTTGATCGAGGGAACTATTATTACATTGCGACTGATGCTCATATATGGAGCTATTTTCTGGCTATTTTGTTCGTTGTCATGATGGCTGGTAATTATGAAGCCAAGATCAAAGAGGTTTGTCATTCAAATTTCAATGTTTAATCTGATAAAAGAATTGAAAAGAACAATTATTCATCTTTCATTGATAGACTTTACCTCGATACAATATATGGGTTTATTCATTGTTGGTGATGCTGTTGTATAGTTCATCGCTTTGGAATACATTTGGCATGAAAATTGAACCGATCACTACTTTAATCTGTGTTTGTTTCAGTAAATTTGTGGTCGGGTCATGGTGCATGTCAGTCTTTATGTCTCATGGAAGAAAAATCAGAAGATTTCTAGCTCAATCGAAATCGGTCGATATGTACATTCATCCCGAAGAGCCTAATTCACAATTGTTTGCTTCCAAAGATGAAATTGCTGCATCAAATAACAATTTAGAACTAATGACCAAAACAGAGATGAATAATCGAAAGGAACGTTCCAGGTTGAGAAAACTGCATCGATTCGAGATCGTACTCAGAATATTCAAACCTGCTTATTTTGTTCATACCACTGTTTATGCCTGGTACTTCACAAGCTTACGATCAACAATTGCACCCAGTTTATTAAATTATGTGAGTTATCTTTTAGTTTTTGCTTGTCATATCAAACTATTTTTGTATGAACATTTACTAATCATGAACCCAACTTCTTTTTCAGATATCGTTTACAACTTCATTAGTAACTTTGGCATTATTTTGCGGTTTTTTCTTCCATATTCTGATTCTTGGGCCAATTGAAAGGATCAACTACATTTCCTCAAAGAAAAAAACCAAAGCTAAAATGCATTCTTCCTAGGCTTTAATCATTAAACAATCTATCAATGTTTCAATTAATGTTCACCTCTAATTGCATACAAATGTTTCTTGTTGGAAAGTGATTTACCTCGGAATTTACCTCGATGTCCAGATCCATTTCTTGTAGGCATTCTGAGGCGTTTTTTACCATGAAATTTCGAATCAATAAGATTGAATAACACAAATAGCTGTAGGAAAGAATTTTTAAAATTGGACAGGCAATGCATACAATGTATAGGAATAGCCAGTCAAACTTTGGACATATGATGTTCACCAAAAAACTTTACCTTAAATGTAGCTAAATGAGATAAAAGTATTAAATTAATGATTTATTTGAATAATAAAATTAACTTACTTTTATCAGAATTATTATTCTGTCGTTCCATTTTAACAAGTATCAATATCAATTTGTATATGAATCTTTAAACAGGAACAAGTAGAAATGAAAATGGCTTCAACTTAAAGCGAAAGTAAAACTGGCAACATTGGAAAAACTTTTGGCTCTTAACAAAGAACTAGGTTATTGGGCTAAAACAAGTTTGAACTTGAGCAGAAGCGCTCATTCCAAACAGTTGCACCTGAAAACAGTCAAAACAAAAAGCCCAGCAAATATGCAAGACAATGCACTTAAACTTTTATGCAAATTGTTTAGATTATGTGATTAAGTAGATAAGACAATTTTATTTCTTGTTCTGAATTCTGTTTGGAACCAATACAAATGTAAATCGACAAAATCAAAAAATATATTGCTGTCTTGCAAGTAGGAACCTTTACTTATGGCTATTTTGAATGCCAAAGTGTCAAACTCTAAATAAAATAAGCAATATAATAACAAACTAACTTTTCTGTAGAACTGAGAATTCGTTGGAAAAGTTGCACTAATAAATACTTGAAATAGAATAGTTTAAAATTTTTTCATTTTCATATTAAAGCGAACTGTCAACTTCAGTGATTTAGTTTTCCGTTATTTTAAATATAAAGTTGATAAAGTTTTCAGTGAAATCTCATGTAAGAAAAAATTTAGTTTTTAATACATTTTTTCGTATGCACAGCATTTTGATCTTCTTATGCCACAATAGCTGCTCATTGAGCTTTTGATTTTGTTCTGGATAATAGATAGTTGATTCTTTCCACTGGTCCAGTAACTAGTAGATGAAAGAAAAAGCCAGCAATTATCGAATAGAAGGTCAATATAGTTGACAGCATTGCCTATGAAAGAGATCAAATGTTAGATTGGATTTAGCAGGAAAAGGCTTTTCGAAACATTAGTGTGAAAGTTTATTCATGATTCTGACGGAATGATACAAAATCTTCAAATGAATGAACCTTCACAGCTGCATAATACTCACGAAACTGGATAAACTGAGTGGAATCGTGGAGCGTAAACTAGTGAAGTACCATGAATACACAATCGCATGGATGAAATAAGTTGGTTTGAGTAGCCTTAAAAGTATTTCTAGCTTATTAAGTCCGCTGTTGTTTAGTTGAGAATCTCGTTTAATGGCTTTCGATTCAATATTGTTATTGATCTGGTTCATTTCCTGGGAAATGGAATCAGAATCGTCATCATGTATATACATATCGCCTGATTCTGCTTTAATTACATATTTTCTTCCCTTCTTCGCATTATGTATACCGATTATCAAAGCAAGAAATGTTAGCGTAACTTTGCTGAACAAAACATAAATAATTGTGGTCAGCGGTTCAATTTTCATGGCAAAAACATTCCAAAGGGCTGGACTAAATGAAACCATTAAGACCATGATTATGGCCACTTTATCGAGCAATGGTAAGAACTGTGAAGAACAAGAATTATGATAGTTAGTGTTAAATCGATGATTAATTGTGGCTGCTTTTCTATTTTAAATGATTAAAGAATACCAACTTTTATAACTTTTGCTTCATAATTAGCTCCCAATAGAACGGCAATTAGAGTAGCCATGAGGTAGCACCATAAATGAGCTTCAGTTGAAATATGAACATGAGCCATTCGATTAGCAGTTTGACTGAAATAGAAGTTGAGTGATTATTCATTGTAATATGAGGTAATGAAAGAAGCAACTAAATGCATCGAAAGGACGACCAACACACCTGTAGTTTGTTGCAGTCATTATGGCATGGGGCTGCAAATCATTGTCCAAATATATTTTAACAGTTCTGTAGAATCCAAAGATGACCATCAGAATATTAAGTGACAGTCCCAAGCTATTTTTTCGCTTGTAAATGAATACCAAGAAACAGGATAAAGCAAAGAGTTGCCATTCGACTGCAATCGTCCAAGTATGAGGTGCGCACTAGAAATTAATGAAAATATTAATACTGAATAGAATGCTTGCATTATTTTCATCGATTCTCACAAATTCAACTGGCCCATTATGATTCTGTATATGCAATAAGTTCATCCAGAAAGTTTTAAGGCAAACATTTGATCGGTATTGGTTAATTGATTGATAGATTGGTCCAGATCCTACAAGTGGTAAAATTACTTCGAGTGCAATCACTGGAA
Source organism: Tetranychus urticae (assembly GCF_039701765.1). Lineage (NCBI taxonomy): Eukaryota > Metazoa > Arthropoda > Arachnida > Trombidiformes > Tetranychidae > Tetranychus > Tetranychus urticae. Next base: position 11,106,785 of record NC_142958.1, on the reverse strand, counting down.
TCAAAATAGGAACCGATCTGAAGGGACAAAACGATTTTTAAACAATTTAGATGGTCAGTTAAATAGTTGTGTAAATCAATAACTTACAAAGCTGCTCTGTTGAAGATGCATTTTAGGTACGTAGTTATGGGTGTTTTCGGTCCCATTTTGAGTATAAGAGCAAGTGAAGCACTTCCACTACTGTGAATGTATAAGCACCAAGAAAGGATAAAAAATGAATTTTGTTTAGTCTGAGGCATTGTTGCATATAGTTTATTGCAAATAGATCAGAAGAATCAACTCTAACTAGCTAACAGAACTAAGAGCATAAAAAAGTGACACCGCAATATATCTCTAAGGAGCTGAAGCAGTGGGGAGGGGTTGGGACGATTTGTGTCTAAGAGTTCTAACTAAGACTCTCATTACGGTCGATTCTTCACGATTCTTAAACCATTACTTACCCAATAAAAAATAGACCGTCGGTTATCCAATCATTCAAAAATGGTTGCACATGAAACTTGGAAAATTGATCAATAATGAATTGAGTATCTTCTGTTATAAGGATTAATAGAATATTGTTAGAATAATCAGTTTTATGTTGGCGGTTGATGCTAACCTGGTAAAAAAGCAGCGTTTATCGTCGTGATCCACATGACAGCGTGTACACTTAAATTGCACAGCAGTGCCATTAATCGGGTTTGATCGAGTATTAATATTCTCGGTTTGCAATGTGACTGGCGAAACAAACTTCGAATGTTCTTGTTAATTGAGAACTGCTGGATCCAGAAAAGAGAGGATCTTTCATCTACAGTTGATCGGCCTTTTAAATCCATGTAAGTTGCCATCATGACAACACAGACTAGAGTGACCAGTAGCCATCTAAAATCAAATTAAAAGTTAAATAACATCAAATGATCATTATGTTCGTGTTAATGTGATGAACTTACAAGAAAAATTGTTGTCCTTTATTTGCTGACTTTAGTCTATCAAAGAAGTTAGTTTCAACTTCACAGGAATGGACATCAACTAATTTCCATGAATACTCGGTGAAAGCTATTGATCAATGAATAAAGGTTAACAGTTGGAATGAAGTGAACAATTGTAATGATTATAATGATTTGGAATACCTTGAGTTATAATTTGTTGAACATCATTTTGTGAACAAACTGAAGGAACACAGAACCCAACTTTTATTGTAAAATTGAATTCTGCATCGAAATGATGGGGATATAATTGACTAAGAATTTGACCATTTGATTGACCATTTCTGTGTAAATCAGGTTCCAATGATGTTAAACAGTATTTTCCTTTGATTGTTTGATCATCTTTATCCTCATGAAATGGTGAAATGGCAAGACATGAATCATAAGAACCAAATGCAGCATAAGTTGCATCGAGAAAGTTATTAGGGCGGGATCCAGATAAGGATAAAACTAGAAATAAAACAACGATTTGTCGTGAAAAATTAAATATTTGTTAACTTTGTTCAATTTTAGATATTCATTTGAATCTACTATGAATTTCCGTACTTTAATTAATATCTAATTGACGAAAAATGAGATATTCACCAAGACAATTAGCGAAAAACGAAGTTTCAAAGTTTCCCCGCAATTCAATTATCTTCAAATCATCAGTCCGAAAAATTCTCAACGCTAATTGTAATGATGTAAATATTTTTCTTGTTAACTTGAAGATGAAATCGTAACAAGTTTAGGAAATCCAATGAGTTTAAGCAATATCTATTCATTATTATATTTTAAAATGGCAATATATGAATCATAGGAGCCAAAAGCAGACCGAAATCCAGATACAGTATTCCCTCGATTTTTTGCAAAAAGAGTTACGGTAGCTTGTAATTACTCAACAAGCCAAAATTTTCTAACCAAATAAACATTTGAATAGTTAAAAGATCAAATTAACAATAGAAAAATTAAAATTCAGATGTGCGTCTAGGTGGACAAGCCACATTTTTGAAGTCAGTTTTTGAAACAGGGAATACTGTAAGGATAAAGCTAGAAAAAGGTACGAATCGAAGGTTTAGATTCGCATTGATATTTAACCGAAAATGGTGGATCTTATTTCACACCTTTGTTCAACTAATTTCAGCAATTATCCTACCAATTTTGGGAGCTTCGGTAATTGAAGTTTGAAAAATTGTACTGACTATTTTGTTGGATTGTTTCATAACGAAAATTTGAAAGTGTGCTATAAATGTAAATAAGCTTTTTCGGCAAACATAATATCATTATTATGTCTTAAATATACGAAGGTTCGTCATCAATTCAAAATTGGTCAAACTCAAAAATCGACTTTGCAATAAGACTCCATTTTTGATCATAACTTTGACACAGTTCAACTTTTGAAGTGAACATTCACTATTTCTCTCCATGAGGAACTTTTTGTGCGTCCATTTATTCAACTTTTCATCGACTATATTTTTATTTGTATGCAATTATTGACCACAAATTGAAAGCTTTTTGCACATGTTTACTTCAATTTTTTAATTTAGTTTCACGAAGGTTAACAGATTGAAAAGAGCTGCCAAGGCCATGAAAATTACGATTAAATTGTTGGCTTTCATTTCAATTGCAACAACTAAAGTTATTTTGAATTTGATAACTTAAGGCTCATTGCTCGAAGTCATTAAGCATTCAATTCAAATATTGGATCCTTTATTTAGTGATTGAATCATTCAGGAAAAAAACTTTTGGAATTGTCTTTAATCAAAGAGTCGTTTATTTTTAAGAGATTAGGAAAAAAAATTTGCGTGGTTACGATGTAATTCATAAATTTTAATACAGAGGCTGGTCTTGATTAAAGATTAACCTTGCTGAATTTTAATTTTATTTAAACCCAGTTTTATGGACAAACTCATAAACTAATTTTAATTTGATTTAACTGCTTGATTCTCTTATGGGTTATGTTTAATCATGTCAAATGGTTCGTTGTCAACTTGAGTTAAACTGGACGATTAAACCATATTTTATTATTTCAAAATGTTTGTGTGAATAGATCATCTTAAGGTACTTTAGATGCCAGCAATCAATTCGATTCCTCATTAGCGAAATCACGAAAGAAGAGATTGAACTTTCGATTTGAACTTTTAATGACTGATACAATGATGATACTATTAAGATATTCTTACACTAATTTAAATAAAACAGTGAAATCTCGTCGGTAGAATCCTCGTTAATATCTGAGCTGTTAGCTTATGAAAGCGATTTCGGGGAATGGCAGAAACTGTTCGAGCTGTAAGTTTCATCTTGCTCGAAGTCACTTTTATCCATTTTAGGCTGTAATATTTTTTCTGCTGAAATGAGTTGAGTTAAAGTGTCTCTGAGTATCAGTCGTTTGTTAGCAGTAAAATAGTCGACATTCAAAATCTGAAGCTAAAAAATTACTAATTAACTTTGCACATTTATGCATCAAGACCTTTTCGGAACAGGTTTCTCATTATTTGTTAACTTTAATGAACTGAATTAAAAAATAAGTTTAGTAAAATTGTTAATTTTTGATCAATAATGAAAGGTAAACTCGATTGCAGGTTTACATAAAGAGTTTCAGTTTATTTCGTTTCTCGAGACGAAAGTTTGATAAACTACTGAACAAACCAAATGACCCATAAGAGTTCGATGAGCTTTTTCCTTATTGTTTAACACAAACTTCGATTAGCTTAAAAACGGCGCAAATTCGAGTTTTCAATTTCAATGTGTGTTCGTCAAGTACTTATGGTACTTTAATATCTTCATGTAGATGATATTTCTTGATAAGTATCTTGAATTGCCACCATTCTACATTAAATCCAAAGCTTTCATATCTCACAGGAATTGTCATATTCCTCAGCACTCACCATTAGTCGATCATCACCGTCCGTCCCTTCCATCTATTACATGCTTGAACAATTTGACTTGTCAATTTAATTGCTATTATCAACTAGATAGCGCGTGATTTCCTCTATCTTTATCAATATCGAATTCGATATTTTCATTTCTTATGCTTTTACGGTTTGGTGTGCAATGATCAGTATTGGTGTTAAGTGAGGAAAAATTGCTTCATCTCTAGGATGTGGGTGTGGTATGGATCCAAGTATAATCCAGAAAAAAAGATTAAGTTTGTTCGACTTTCATTACTTACATTTGAATGCCAAAGGATGACCTTCTAACGATGATTCTAGGAGTTTATTCAGATGAGATGAGCACTGACTTGAAACATTATCCAACGAATCACTAGAACTTCTTATATAATTCCAAAAGACACTTGAAAATCCCGAAGTTACCAAATGAATTTGTCGATTGATCAAAAGTTTATCAGTCGATTGCAGTTTATTTTCACATTCAATTTTAACAATTTGATTAAAGGACAGAAATAATCCAAACAAAGTGGCAAAATTAACAACTTGCATAACTGTTGGCATTACAGCTATTGAATCAAGCTCTTAAACATCACCTTTCATAATCAAACTTCGTCTCAAGAACTAATCGTAAAATTCATGTTATTTTTGAATCTTTTTTTTATTCAACAAATTATTCATAAAACCAGTTTTCATGCTATTTCACTTTACGATCCAATTCAAGTGAGCAATGATCTTTGACTAAATTGAAACAAGTTAAACTCGCATTTATTTTTTCTTTGTGAATATTTCTCGATGATTGTGAAAATAAACTTGAATTACATGATAGATTTCGAGATTTGACTGAAATTAATTTTATAAAATTAGCCATGTTTTTAATAATAAATAACATACAAGTTGACAAGAGAAATGGATTTATGACAATTTTGAGCCATAAATTTCTTGAAATTTTATTCTTAACCAAACTTTTGAAAATTTTTTATTAGAGGAGCGAAGCCAAAAACTTTGACTTTCGAGTTGAGGGTTAAATCGAGTTCTTTGTGATTAGATGTCAAAATTAAATAAATTCAGTTATGAATGAAAAACCATGTCACCTAAATAATTAAAAACATAATTCTTTTTAGTAAAAAAACTGTTTCGGAAATAGATTAACATAAAATTCAATCAAACTAACTGATTAAGATGTTCACTGGTTAGATGTTTTAGCAAAATGTGGTCCAGTAGATGGCGCTAAGTAAGAGAAACCAGATTTATCGAAACCGAAACCAAATATCGATACTATCGTTTGAAGTATCCAGTAATATTGTTTTCAAAATATCGATACTATTACTCGTACTGAAAGTATCATCGCAACACTAATGTAATTGTAAATCTCCATTCAAAATTATAGTTGAATTTAGAAGCCACAAAATATGAAGCTTCGACCAAGTGTACTACAAGTTGGTGACTCAAATTCTAATTCATCAGTTACTAATCAAGATAATAATCAAAAAATTGGCGAAAAAGTGCAAGCTGATAATAATGTATTCAAGTTTGCTCCTTTGTTAAAACCTTCTTTAGGTACCTCCAATGGAGGGCAATCAAGTAATCAAGAGGTTAAAAGTGAGTATAAATAATCCAATTGACAAGCTCTTTTTGAATCGTTGACAATTTACTTAGTTAAGTATAAGTATCTAATTATTCTTCCTCTCAATCTTTGGTTATTTTTCATCTCAAGGTATCTCAGGATCGAGCACATCTACATTTAACAGTGAAACTCAAGACACTGGCTTTTTGTTTGGACAAAATTTAGAAGAAAGGGTTCTTCTACCTAATAAAGATACTTCAACCTCAAAAGATGACGAAAATAGTAAAGATGAAAATGAAATGTCTTCACTGAATACATGTAATCCAACAACTCAAATACTTCCGGAGAAACGAAAATATGAAGTCATCACAGGAGAAGAAGGTTGGTCTTATTGAATAAATCTTTTCCTCGTGAACTAATGGTTATTATTTTCTTATCTTATTTATTCTAGATGAGTCAAATGTTTTGCAAATATTTTGTAAATTATATTTATGGGATTCGGCGACGGCATTTTGGAAAGAGAAAGGAAAAGGGATGCTCCGATTGAACGACAAAATGAAGGATGACAAGCTTTGTTCTCGATTAGGTAATAAAAAATGAATTTTATTTGATTTGAGTATCTCACTCAAGACAATAGTTAATAGTAGGAGGAGAAGTATTTTTGCATCACTATAATCAATATGAGCATTTATGCTACTTACGCTAACCTTGTTTTATTTTCTCGTCTCATTCCTATTATCATTAATCATATGATTACAAGGTTTAACTTTCAGGGACTTGTTGATAGAAATGCCTATCACAGATTTTGTTTTTCTTTCCCTTTTCATCAACTAACGATATTACTGTATTGTCCCTCTGTTTTCTCGCTAAGGATTCGGTTCATTTGAAAGAGTTAGGTTATCTAAAGCTAAACCAAAGAACTGTTTATATCTTAAAATCATCAGGATTATTATCTTGTTACGGAAATTTCCTTTTTTGGTTTAGATAGTCAGTTCTTCAAGTTTTCCTCTTTCTGCTATATATCATGAGCATTATCTTGATTTTATCATACTCTTGTGTCATCTAAAGTCGCGCCTAATTGAAATTTTAATATTTTCATTTATTTTGATCTTTATTTTCAGTTATGCGAACCGCTGGATCACTAAAAGTAATCCTAAACGCATCGATCGTTTCTGGGATGAAATTCGAATTGTCTAACGAGAAATGCTTAAGATTTACGTGTATTGATGGAATCTATTTATTTAAGGTATTTTACTATTTATAATCCTCTTTTTATTATTTCAAGTCAATTTTTGATTAACATTTTTTTATTATTTTCAGGGAAAAGAAAAAGATATTGAACAATTAAATTCAGCTATTGAATGTAGATTAAGAGAATTATCCAAAAAAGTCAAAGTGGAAACTGATGGAACCCCGACCGAAACTACTATTAATGAATCATCTGATGGTACTACTGATAAAACTTCTGAAGATTCAACCGAGGATTCGAAAGAGGAAATTCGACAATTAGATGTGGAAGAATCTGATTTACATAAGGAAACAATCAAGGATGAAATTCAAGAGATTAGAGAGAATGACTTAGGAAATAAACTGGAAACTGATGGAGACGTCCAAACTCAACAGAAAACAGATAATAATTCAGAAGAAACTTCTTCTGGACTAGATCAAGATTAAACCCGAACTAGGAGATTATATACATTTGAAACAGATGTGAAAAATACTATTTACCAAAAAAAGATTGAAAAAACAGACTTTAATTTGTAATATTTGCTTTTGTGAGTTAAATTCTTCTCATTCACCTCTTCCTTCTCTAATTCCACGGCTCTGTTTCTCACTCATCAATTAATGAGCTGCCATCGCCAACATATGAAATAAAATTTATTTGATTTTGACTGGAATAGTTGGCCAAAATTGAGGCTTGTGAGTATCATAATAAACATTAAAATCACTCTGAAGTAGCGCTTCTTTAGCTTTGATTGATTCACTTAAAGTTCCATAGAGATTTACATGATCTAGCTCTTTTTCATTGTCTTTGAACTGTTCAGCTTTGGTCAATCTTTGTACATCGATTTCACCGATGTCTTTGTAAACGATTTCCTCCTTTTTCTCTTTTTTGATCCTCAAGGCTCTGAGTCTTTCTAAATAATACAAAAAAGATAGCAAAATACGGCACAATTAGCAACTAGATTTCAGTCCAAGTAAATAGCTCGGAATATATTACAAAACAGAAAAGTAAATGACGGATTGATGAACTTTTAGTCATAACTAACCAACCTTGCTCTTTTTGGTGTTTTCTTGTTTCAATGATGAAACGAACGTAATCATCATCGACATAGGAATCCTCTTCATCCGTATCTACACTGCTCTCTGGAATACTGATATCAGGCTTATTTTGGTGATGGTTATCATGACCATGTTCATCTCGCGGACAAAGAGACGGAGCAAGTTGAAAGTTAAAATTGACTGGATTGAACCCTTGAGCTTTTAACCATGAATTGGCTTTATCGTAATTGGCCCAGAATGAAGGACATGAGTTGTAAACAAGTTGAAATGACGATAATTGATCTTTCGCCATTTTTATAGATTCTGTCAACTAAAAAATTGAAAAAAACAATAGATACATAATGAATTAAGGCAATGTTTTGAAACAAAAATTGAGTCACACAACAGAATGAGCAAAACTGTACAAAACAAGACTCTAAGCAGCTGATAAATCTGAAACTACACTTGTTTAAACGCGGTTAAATCAAATTCCTAAACCATAATCTTGAAATCCAAGCAATCTGTTGATTGATGATTAAATTTTAAAATACTTCCAGTAACCAAAAATTAAAATCAAATCAGATCGTTGATTAGGGATTTCAACCATATTATTTCAAGAAATAAAGATATTTCACACTACAAGAAACTCTCATATTTGAAAAGTAAAATGGGCAAAGACTGGCATTTGTTATAGCGCCCTCTTTTGGTTTGTACACCCGTACCAAAAAAAACCATTTGCAATGAAAGAATGTTAACAATTACAATTTTATGACTTATAAATAGATTAATTTATAATTCAAAAATTCCAACCCATGTCTATGAACACCTTTTGAATGGTCAACAGCTTTACTTTTATTGGTACCTTATTTACTTGATTTATTGTCCATTTTTAACCCAAAACAAGTCTGAGTGGAAATGAGTGAATCCTAGTAAAAGATTAACAAAATATTTGACCAAATTGACCAAACAAAAAAAAGTGTCCACTAAACACTGTAAATTACCATCACATTCCTGAAGCAATCAAGAGATGTCTTTTTTCACATTATTACAGGTTTACCTGTATTTAAGATATTCAACTAAATCAGAGACGAAAAATGTGGTTTCAGGCCAACATTGCGATCATCTTTCAATTTTGAATGATTTACAATTTTGAAAGACCACAGTTAAGAGTCTTATTAGCGACGAGCAAATTAGTTCAAGTTAAATGCATTAGATGTTGACTGGTTATACTGTGTTCAAATGAAGACAGACTGAGTCTGAGTGAGTTGTTTAAATTTAAAAAGAGACCGATTCTCATTGGTTGGATTGACTTGAAAGGACTCGCCCTTGTCTTGCTTATCCAGTTGCTGTTATGCTTATTCAGCTAACTTGAATTATATTATAATTTGTCTTTATTATTATCATTATGGGAGTTAAATATGAGTGAGTTGAAAGAGTGAGAAGTTTAAAATTGAAATAAAGTTGAACATGATAATCCTATAAACATCTTAATGGTCAGTTGAGTTTATGTTTCGAGTGTAGCAAGTTTGTACATTTTGTTTGGTTAGTGAACAGTAAATAGCAATAAAGTGAATTATGAACACAAATTTTGATCATTGTTTTTACCAGACTGGACCTCATCATCAACCAGGACATGATCAACATGCAATGACTTATAAATTTTCTGGAATATCATTGACTCCAAGTGCATACAAAAATCAGCACAATAGTTCAGGTTTAGTGTCTTCTTCACTTGCATCTTCACTTCCATTATCTTCATCATCGGCATTGAACTCATCTTCATTAAGTGATCGACAACAAGCGCAATCCCAGGCTCAAGTTCATCATCAGCAACAAGCCCAAGCTCAGCAACAACAACAACAACAGCAACAATCCCAGTCCCAACACAACAACAATACTAATCATCACCATCATCATCATAGTAATAATTATGGGATTGAAAGTTCAACAGGTTCTAGTGTCCCAATGAATGTCCCAGGTTCAGGAGATCCGTCAAGATTCGATGCGGCTGCCTATTCAAGATCAGTTTACGTTTGTGCAGCTTACTGTCAATCGTCACCTTCAATTATCAGCGCTGCACCGAGCTTCTATCCCTGGATGCAATCAATAAACGGTAAATTTCACGTCTGACTCTCAGCATGTTGAGTTAATTCACCTACCGATGAAAGTTTAGGTTAATTTAAGCTTGGTCCAGACCAGACTAAATCATTATGTGATTAAGTTAAGCTAGAGATTAAGTGAGAGCACCCGGTGCGTTCAGCTTAGTAAGCTGTGACTTTGAATGATGAACCAATTGACACATTTCAGTATTCTTATCCAATAAATCGTGTCCAGAATCAGTCAATTTAGCAAATCTCACTTTAATGTTTTGTTTATTTCAAATGAATATAAATATTGCATTACATGTTCATAGATTTCTTGAATTGATCTGCATTAAATTATCTTTACTGTACTAATAACATGAGTCGTTGACATTTCAAATTTTATCACCATTGGCATTGGTTTCATCTGACTTTTTGCACTTTGGTCTTTTAAATAATCAGAAGATGAAAGATGAGATTGACAATCAGATACAGAATTTTGTTACTAAATTTAAATTTGTAACAATTAACCACTTGCAATGTAATGATTTCAGTTGAGATCAAATTTGCATTTGTTTATATGTATCCTTGTTAATTGTCTTTCATTCACATGACACTTTACATTATCGTTCATTCCTTTTAATCAAATATCTAATTTTCTTCTTTTCTTTTCAAAGCACACAATTCATCGGGAATTGGAAGTCGAGATGGTTCAGTTATGAATTCATCTTCATATGTTCACCACCTTAATGAAGGTCGAGAGTGCGTCAATTGTGGAGCCATTCAAACTCCTCTTTGGCGTCGAGACGGAACTGGACATTACTTATGTAATGCTTGTGGTTTATACCATAAAATGAATGGAACGAAGCGACCTTTAATAAAGCCTCAACGACGATTGGTATGTTCAGATCATTCAACCATATCTTTAGTGTTCACTTGAATAATTAAAGGGATCCATAAAAATAGACTTATGTTGAAGCGAAAAAAGTATCTTCGCCTTTTCGCAATTAATCCTTATAAATTAATGTTGCATTTTCACCTTAACTTGACAATCAATCTTGTGAGACACTTTGATTAGCTTAATGTAGAATCAACAATCAACAAATAACAAATGAGCTTCATTTAAATCATCCTAATCATTGTCATCTCACTAATCAAACCATTTGAATCTTCCTTTTCCTTTACCTTGTCCACACTGCGAACCTGTTTTAGGGCCATTTATTTTGACAAAAAAATAACGTTAATCTTAATCGTTATTGATAGGGAAGGACAATTAGTTTAGCAAATGGCTATTTGTTGCAACTAATAACGTGAAAGTTAATTATACCAATTCAAGTCATCTTGATTGTTTACTGTTTAGGTGTTAATAACAGTTGATACTATTTAAAAATGATAACAATATTTGGGTAAATTGTTTGAATGGTTTTAGGTAAACAAAGTAAAGTAGGAAGCAAAACAAAGGCCAAAAGATTGGTGCAAGACCATGAAGACATTAAGGGATGAAAGAAAGAGTGAAGGGAAGATGAAGATGAGTACTCAGCATGTTTCAGAGTGAAGATGCTCATCATTCAGCATCAAATGTAATCATTTGTTTGGATGATTGCTTGATTGCGTTGGAGTATAAAAAAGGCCAAAAACAAAGTAAAACTTGATAAACCATTTAGCAACATTTTTTGAATACAAATTGCTTTGTTATATAATTGATAAAAGCCATTATATCAGCAATTATCATCACAATCCTCATCAATATCCACATCATCATCATTATTATTATTAGCTCACCTTTGGTAGTTAATGTTTACCTTGTTATCTTTTAACCAATCATATTGTAGATATAAATCAATCTAACTTCACCTTGAAAAGATTTACCTGCGAGTTTTTTATAAAGATTCAAGAAGGAGGATCAAAGTGGGAGGAGAAAGAAGATGAAGCGAGAGAAAAGCTGAGAGAGTCAAAAGAGTGAGACATTTTATTTTATAGATAAAAGTTTTATCATTTTAACTGCAAAAAGTAACAATTTTAGGCTCATTTTTAGTCACTTTTCATTTTGTTGCAAAAAGATGCAAAACTTGTGATTAAATCTCAATTATGACCTTAAAATGGACACTAAATTGATCTAAAATCACATTCAGATACATCAATAAGTTTCATTTTGGGTTCGCTTTGCATCCAAATCTTTCATTTTCATTCATTTTTTGTTAAAAATCAAGAAAACAAATCCCATGTTTGACCTCTAAAATTGTTCATTTGAAGTGTTACAAGAAAATTTTAAGCATTTATTGTGATGATTTCAATCGATTGTGTAAACCAATTGAACATTTGCGTTTCAAATTGGTTGAATTTTTAGACATAAAATCATTACAAACCTCAAATTTTAGGATTTTAAAGTTTCATCTGAATTTATTGAACTGATCATGTTTTGATTTCTCGGTTTTCATTGAAATTTTGAGCTCATTTAGCGATCTTTTTGGGTTCAAGCTTAAATCGATTGTTAAAAGTGTCAAATGTTAATCATGATTGCATTTTATATCAACTTTATTACATTTGATTGTAACACTTGATTTTGATGTTCACCTTTTATTCAAAGTTACTAAATTTATCACCTTTTTTCATTCTCGTCATCCAAATGATGCTCATCTTTCTCTCTCTCTCTCTCGTCCTCAGACTAGTCAATCAGGCCCATTTTGCCAGATTATCTGGTTGATCAGTATCTTTACAGGTTCGTTTAAATAGCCTTAAGCTATAGAAACGCATTCTTAAAGTGTCTATTTAGTCCTACGAAAGTGACCAACAAGAACCGAAGGAAGAAGGAAGAAGAAAGAGAAAGATGAAGATGAAGAAGATGAGGATAAAACCAGACTAGACGATAATCTTACGGTTAACGAAACTGATTTACGATAAACTTGAAGATTGAGTGGCCCTTCAATATATTTATATACATATTCAACCTTTGACTTGAAAGTTAAGTTTGTTGGTCAAATAACAATTTACTTCAATTATTTTTTATTTCTTCTTCTTCTTCTTCTTTCTTTTTTCCTTTTCCTTTTTCTTTCTTGGTTGGACACAATTATGAGCTCCTTGGTCAAGCTCAATTAACCGCTTGATTATTGACTTAAAATGTATTAATCACCTTGGATAATAGTAATAGCAATAATCCGATGATATGTTAAAAAGTTGTTGTCTTCATCAATAATCAGTTATCGTTATTATTTACAATGGATTCTCATCTTTTTGACAATAAACCATATTTCACCTCAAAAATGGATGTATTTGTTTATTTTTGGACCCACAAAAATAGCAATATACAAGCTAAAGATAATCCTTTTGACAGTTTCATCCTTTAGTTAAAAACCAATGTTACCTTTCAGTCTTTTATTAGCTTACCTTTTATTACCTTGTTTTTTGGTTACTTTTTGTTTTCCGTTAATAACAATAATGCTAATATTGGCCATTGTAATCAACCATGATTTATGCTCATCAATCAAATTTTATCATCATTTCAAATCATTCATTCCAATTGATTAGAGTAATGGTAACAAAAAAGTAACCCAAAATTACACACTCATTGGAATTTAATTACTAAATTGGTTTATATTTTTCTACTTGTTTCACACCATTTACTGTTTAATTGATTCATAGATGGACAATAACAATTAACATTCCTTCCATCAAAAAATAATCATTGACGTGGACAGAATAATTTGATTTCAATTTAGCTTTTCATCAAAAATTTGGGTAAAATCATTAATAATTACTTCATTTGGGTTTACTTTGTTTCCATTTTTTCTGGTTAATCTTGGTTAGGTTAACCAGTTTGTGATTCATGCCAATGATTTCAATTTTGTGACTTTGAATAGAATCGCTTTTTGCTCTGTTGATTAAATTTAATCTTCAACTAATTTCATCTAATCCATTGTGAAAATTGTCAATTCAATTGAGGATTTCATGATCAACTCAACACTTCAACAAGAAAAATTTTGTTGTAATCTTACCTTTCGACATTTGAAAGGCAATCTTTTGTCACCACTTCATCCATATTCATGTGTGTTCCTGAGCCATTCAAAGTTCATTGAAATTCCAACTGATTCTTCATTTGCTAAACCCTTTTTCGTACAATTCAATTCTTGATTGGATCAACTCTTTTGCTGATCCTTCATTCAAACCATTTCCATTCAAAGTTAATATCGCCAAACCCAAACGAATCCACGCTTAAACTCAAATCAAACTTCATAATTTCAAAAAAGCAATTGACAGAATCGCTTTTATCGGTTATTGGCTGTGAAATGAGATGAAAGTTTCGAATTGGAAATCATCCAAATTGAACTGAATCTCGAAGGTACATTTATATCCTTGAAGGCATTCAATTATGAATGAATTTGAATGAAAGATTCAACTATTGATTCCAATTTTACCATTGATTTACCAGTTTTTCATTTTCACTTTTTTTGTGTCTTTAATCTTGAAATATTATCGTTTATATTAATGGTTTATCATGTTTCTTGTGAAACATTTTCAGGAAAACATGAGATGATAATATGAATAAAATGAATTTAATCTTAAACATGACATTTAAGATGTAATCAAATGATGAGATGAATAAACAAAATTGAAGAAAAAAACTGTAAAAGAAATGATTCAAATGATACTTTTTCAGTTACATTTTCAATTGAAACCTCATATCTTTAATTATCCATTTTGATATATCAATTAATTATCCAATCATCTCTTAATCAACTCTGATTACATTATCATCAACAGATTCGATAATCAACTAACAATTGATTAGATTGATAGGCCTCATAGGGATTAAAGTTACAATATTAGTGTTAAATGTCTTGATCCTGCTGTGAAACTTGATAACCATCAAAATGACCAACAACTTACCTTTTTAAGTGTTTGGACAATTAATTTTATTGCCTGTTTATTTCAATTAACAATTGTATTCATTAGTTAATCTCTTTCAAGGTAAATCAAATCCATGATCATCGATAAACTGGACAAACATTAAGGTTATTGAATTATTGTGATTGTTTCCAAAAAATGGATTATCTTGAATTGAATCAAAATTATCAGCAAATTTTTTCCTTCATCAAAAATTGTTATCAATACCATTAATTAACCTTTTTTCAGGCTTTTTTACTTCTTAACTCTTTCTCACGATTAAAAGTTAATCAATGAGACATTGAAATGAACGTTTCAATCAACCTCAGCATTGTTACATTTCAAGGCTTGTGATTGTAATCAATTGTGACTGAACAAAATGAGGCTAATTTAGTTATCAACAGGCAAGATTAGCAGATTTACAATCAACCGGTGATTTTAATCTTGAGATACAAAACAGATTTTTTAGATTTAGGTTTTTCGCTCTTCATTTTTACCAGAAATGGTTGACATTTACATTGACTTTGAATGGATCAACTTTCATTTGGTTTGACATTTTTTTTTGTTTTCATGATTAGATGCAAATTTCATCTAAATTCAGTGAGTGTAACCAAGAATTTTGAAACTCATGAAGTCTCTTAATTAATGGAAATTGTCTGACTTGAGATTCTTCTTGTTTTACATTTTAAATCAACAATTGTAATCTTAATTATTCTCTTTCAGATTTTCTTTTCATTTCACAGGTTTAGTGTCATTTTCTTGTGCATTCAGAATTCATTCTTTGTTGATTCCACCATGTCAAACAGTTTACTACTCAAATCCCATTTCAAGTTGAAAATCCAGTTTTACCTGAAGAAGCTAAAAAGCTGACAAAATGATGATGGTAATGATGAAGATGAGAAAGTTTCTCTTGCCAAATATCATTCAACAGAGTTTCTGTCTCCAGGGTTAGATTATTGATAACAGTGAAATTCACGAACAAGAAACTGGTGAAAAATAAACATCAACATTACATTAAACTTGTTAATTAGCCAGCTTAAGATGTTATTAATCTTAATAAGTTGATATTGAACACATGAATAATAGGAATAGAAGAAATGGAGAAAACAAAGCAACTCCAGGATCAATCAGATGAACCGAAAAATTTAAACCATTTAGACTTCTGGTTAAATTAAGATTAACCTTTGAATAAGATATCCTTTCGTAACAAACCAAGACTAACAAAGACGGTTAAGATTAGTTAACGATTAGTTAACCCATTAAACTGTGATTAGGTTGAAATTGGATAAAAGGACATTTCGGTTGATACTTTGTTTCAATTGTCATTAACAGAAATAGAAGAAAGAAAATTTTCCATTTTTTGTTGACAGCAAATCGGTGAAAGTAACAAAACCTAATCCATTAAATGCTTATCAGCGACACATTGTCTGTCTTTAATTTTATCTGGTGTCTGCTTTACTGTGCTTTTGTCTTTCATTTAAGTCCAGACATTGAGACGTTGATTGTTTCACCAAACGATTCTTGTTCTATTCTCATTTTATTTCAACTCGGTTATTCAGTGTCATTTTTCTGGTCAATCTTTGGGCTTTTCTGGTTGAATTAAAGCGTCTCGATGTTCATCTTCTTTTGTTTATTAATGTCACGAACTGTCCTTTAGTTTTTCCATGTCACGGACTAGGTTCATTTCAAATTATAACCTCATCAATCTTGTGTTCATAGTTAATTGTAATAATGTAATAATAATATCTCTTTTTCACTACCATCATCATCTTCATCAGTCAAATTATGTGTCATCCATTACTTGAAACTGTGATAATATGTGAGTGATTAACTCAACAATTAGCTTCTATTTTAATAGAGTATTGCAATGTTTTTAATTATGAATATTTTCATTCTCATGATTGTGATAAGGAGGAGGGAAATGATCATGTAACTTGACCATGATATAGGCATGGAAAAGTGAAAAGAGCGAACAAAAGTATTCTTTTAAAGGAACCATCCAAAGTGCAGCTTTTCCCTTATTGGTCAATGGTAAATGGCCTCTGGTGATTTACCCTGTAGGTACCATTTTCTTACCATTTCACTATTACCTCGTAAATTAACATGATTTGGCTCCATCAATTCAGAGATGGCAATCTTTCTTTACCCTGCATCCTATAAAACTCATCCATTATCATCAATATCAGCTTCACTCTTTTTTTCCTACTTTATCCTTTATTTTGGTCATCTTCCAACTTTGTTCATCACTTTTTTTTTGCTTGTTTCTTGTAAGATGATGTATACCTGAGGCCAGACCCTTTAATTGCAACAATTAGCTTAACCAACCTTTTTAACCTTCTCGAAACCAGAAGCTTTAAAAGGTTTCAAGCAACAGTCTAGTAAGCCAATTGTTCTGGGTGTGTTTTTACATTAAGTTGTATTAACTTGATGCAAATGAATTATCGTTTCCACTCAACTATTTAAATGCTAGAAAACAATCAATCAGATTTATCTGTTTGATACGATTTTTTATCAACTCTTAGTATGTATTGGACATCAATTTTCATTCTTGTTAGCGACAGTTTCGTTATTTTATCACAATCTAAATCAACCAACCTTTTAGAACATTTCCAACAATTTCAATTGTAGATCAAGATTAAAACAAATTAAGACTACACATGAAATGTAAAAGTTTAACTTCTAATTTCGTTTCATGGGCCAATTTAACCCAATCGCATCAATGTTTTAAAAACAGTCAACTCACAGAATCGTTAGCTTTTCTTGTCCAAAATTTTGAACCAGAAATTCAATTTCATTGATTTCTGAACTTAAATATCGGTTGATAGCAACACTTTGAAGCAATAATGAGATGAGAACTCTTTGATCTTAATCTTGTAATATCTGGCTTTGTTATCTTCATGTTAACCTTTTCACCATCAAAACTTGCGTTACCTCGATAATTAGATTAATGTGAATTAGTCTAATCAAGATTTGATCTGGATACTCACGAAGTATAAGTTTTATACTTGGAATACATAAAAAAAAGATTTACAATGTTGTTACTTGAATTGACTTTATAGTGTTACCAAGCAGACAAACCATGAAGAGAATAGATCGGTTGAATGAAAGACAAAAAAATGATGGTGATAACGATCATCATGAAAATGGATGAAAGGTTATGTTTCATTTTTATGGACTTTGCGGCTTAAGGTAGACACCAATAAAGTCCATAAAAATGAATGTAATAACTAAACTTGAAATAAATTTCTGGTGACCATAAAAATGCAAACAATTTCACCCTAAAAGCTATTCACGTTACATGTACTTTCACGCATTCAACATTTGCTACTTTTTCTATTCTCCAGACAAAAACTCTTTACACTCTAATGATAATGTAATTTGTTGATATTTACATGATTAATTAACATTCATCTCTTTGATTAGGTGGCATCAAGGCGGATGGGTCTTTGCTGTTCAAATTGTAATACAACGACAACAACCTTATGGAGACGGAACAATGAAGGTGATCCAGTTTGTAATGCATGCGGACTTTATTTTAAACTTCATAATGTGAGTAATCCTTCCTTTAAATTGTTCAATATCTTGCTTATTTCAATCATCATTCCTAGTTTAATCATGATAGGTTGAGACGAAGCTCCTTTACATATATTGATTTTATTTTTTGGTTGAATTTTTAGCAACTCACTGTAATCAGATTATCTTGAGGTTGAATCTTGTTCAAATTGTCAGATATTTTTCAAACTTGTATTTGATTGTCCAAAAATCAATTGATCATCGCTAGTTGAACTGTCATATAATATGAGATAAATAAACTGAAAGATTGCCATCAACCTTAATTACTAAGCATAATTGGTGCTTGTTTATAAGTTGAATGCTTACATTTTTCATAAATGTATATGTTGATATCAATTAGTTTATGTGAAACTCCACTTTTCCCTATGTTTAATTTAACCTTACCTGAAATGTTCATTAGTGCTCAATATTTTGCTTATTCAGTAATATTGTGTTTCAAGTTGTTTCTCTTTGATCAATGTGCTTATGTTTTCAGGAATGATTGAATCAAATAGTAATTTAACTTAATTTTCCCAGGCAATCAAGTTTTGCAGTTTTAATTGAAAAGCCCACCAAAAAATACTATAAAATAAGCCAAGATGGTTATAATTGATAAACAAAATTGAAATGATACACACATTAACCTTGGTCTTCTTTTTTTTGTTTTTTAATTACTTATATAAAATCAAATTAAACAGGTAAATAGACCATTAGCCATGAGGAAAGAAGGTATTCAAACACGAAAACGGAAACCAAAGTTACCTTCATCAACTCCATTTGATTCATCTAAATCAAGTAATGATAACAATGCTCCTCACTCTAACGATGATGGTAAGTGATTAACCACCAACAACTCAATTAAACTGTTTATTATTGAACAATTAAACCTAATCTTAGCGCAACTATTAACACAACTAAACATGTAACACTTAAGGCATCAACTATTAACTCTTTCAGATGGTAACAATTTAACAGCTCTACATTTAATGTCTACAGATAAATTAACACTTTTACCTGTTATCTTGTTGTTGATTAAATTGTTAATTGCATGCCATGTTATTCATGATAATGGTTACATAAAATTGAGAAGGTGATTCTTCTTGTCAATCAAGTTGAAGATTACTTACTATCGCCACCTTCCCTGTCCATCCCATTGATACAATTTACTAATAATGATTTTGTTTTATTAAATTACAGATGAAACCGAAGCATCATCAAGTTTTTATCAACACGTTCAACAATCTCTACAAAATCAAGAACAAGTCCAAACATCTCGTCAACCTTCATCAGGATGGTCAAGAGACACTGATAATCGGTCTCATGTATAGGAAATTATCTAACTTATTATTTAAATTTAATTTAAAATTTGACGACGAAATTTTTTGCTGCTTCTTGGCTTTATCCGTTTATGCGTGTTTCCATCAGTTAACCAATACTGTTTAATGATTGAACAACAGTTGGACATTAATTACAATCTGCTCATCTTTACCTCAACGCCACTCTATTTGATCATCAGCTATTCCTCTTTGCATTTACCTTTAATTGGACCCTTAATTTTGTGTGAAACTTTGATAATTAGGTTCACCTTTGATTGTTAATATCAATAACAAATTGAACAAATTGAGCAATGATCAAATCTATACTTTTCCGAGTGTCCAGTTTTAATTTTGCGCAATGGTTTAATCATTTTACTCTATGGTTTTCAACACAAATAATATAACAATATTATTATTTTAATTATTATCAATTTACTATTAGATAAAATTGATCTTGTGTGTTTTTACATTAAGTGTTGTTTTAATTTGAATTATTTTCCCTTAATATCTTGGTTCTACATTCCAGTTTGTATTGCAATTACCAATTAACTAATTAATAATAATTTTATTATTTTCAATTGATAACTTGATTCTCTCGACCACTTTGAAAATCAAAAAGATCTCAATCAATCTTTTTGATTAAAACCTAATGTTAACGTTAAAATTGATGTAAATATTTTTCAGCAATCCTACAATAAACATATTCACTCGTAAATAATTGTTAATTACATAATGGATTTGGATTCTCTCATGCAAAGTTACTAATTGTTGACAGATGAAACTTAGCGATCGTCTTAATAAATTGACCAAGAGACCAAGTGACCTTTTACTTTTGTCCATTCCTATCATGAATGCGTCTTTAAAATTGATGACCTTTTCATCTTCTCCTCTGCCTTCAAAAAGTCATTAACTCATCAAGTATACATTCACAATAGATAAATCTTTAGATACTCTTTTTGTCCACCTTAAAGGTTGCCTCTTTTTTGGCTATCGTAATTGTTATAATCCACAGTTGATCTTAGATGATTTTTGCTTCTCGGAAGACACATATTAAACATGGAACAGTAAGCTGAACAATTTTGATTAAAACCTAAGATAAAAAAGAGAATGATGGTGACGGTGATAACCTGTTCTCAACTGTTGCTGTCGCTCTGCTGTGAGGAAAGAAGGAAAAGCGAACAAGAAAACCAATTTTACAAAAATCCAAAGGAATTAAAGAGAAGTAGAATTAGATGAAGAGGACAAAAAACAAGGAAAGGAAACTGTCGCAATTATAAGTTAAAACATTATTATCATCGTGGGTCCAACTAGTTTTGTTTTCATGTTTTTGATTGACTTACATGATAATTCTTCTCTTATTCTATCTATTATCTGGATATCTGGATCATCTACAACAATTTTCTTGTCATTTACATCATCACAGGCATCAAATGACCGGTCAAATAATATTTTCCAACAAATTTCTTACAAATCAATCTCCTACTTACCTTTATCATTAATTTCCCTTGATCAAACCATCGTCACATCGTCACGTTAGTTAATTTGCTAAACACAATTAAGTTTCACGTGTATTTTACTAAAAAAATAAAATAAATACTCAAAACTATTTTAATTCAAGTTAATGGCGAGTAAAAATCCCTGATTGATTCGAAGCCGACAACAGCGGCTAAAAGAAAAGAATAAATTTCTCCCGATTGAGCCTCCATCTAGTATCCATGAAAATAAACACTTCGAAAGGATTGAAAATGGAACTTTAAATCTCTTTAAAATTTTCCATGCTAATATGAATTAAAGAGCAATAACATGATAGTTGAAGAGATGAGAAGAAAAATTCCATGCTGTTCCATTTTGTCATGTGATTAGATTAATTCTATCAGCCTAAGAATCTGTTTACAATTTGAGTTTATTGCTCAATTGAATTATTCAGGTTTGCATGATTCAAGACTCTGAAAGGCTTACTGGACAATTTTGTTATCAGATTAATCAGGGTTGGTATGAATTCAATGGGAAATTATTATTTGTATTTTAATCAAAAAATGAGTAATTAGCTAATAAACTAATAGATGGAGCAGAAAAGCGAGAAAAGGTGAGAAAAGCGACACAAGGAGAGGGAAGAGCAGAGAGAAAGAAACAAACTTTTCCCGCTTTCTTTGAGCCTCTCTTTCACTCTCTCTTTCTGTGTTTTTGAGGCTAGGAAATTGATAGATTAATCAGCACTTTGGGTTTATATCGTCATGTTAATCAACAAACGAGATGGAAGGTAAGTTTATCTTTTAACTTTTCTTAACTTGTCTCTTATATTTTATCTTGAACCTCTTCTTGTTTCTATTATTTAACCCTTAAATTGCTAGAGGATCTTACACCTTTTGTGTACCTTTTCTCGCCTTTAAATAACCATGCCGTTCTTGATGACATTTCTTGTACCTTTGTGTTGGTTTTCTAAAGCCAATTTTTACCTTCCGCTTAAACATTTCTTTTCACTTAAAGTTTTCCTTTCAATTGTTTATTTTGCTTATCTTAATCTTTCCCTATCAAATTCATCTTACACCTCTTCATTTCAGGTAAAAATATAAAAGACAATTTTGATAAAGTGGAAAAGATTGGCGAAGGATCCTATGGTGTTGTTTACAAAGCAAGACATCGAATCAGTGGTGACCTAGTTGCATTGAAAAGGATTCCTTTGGATATGTCAGTTTTATCTTAATGTTTACAGCTGATGTGTGTTTAAATCAATGAAATGCTCATGTTTTATTTTGTTATTTTTTTACAGTGAATCTGAAGGTGTACCCAGTACTGCCATAAGAGAAATCGCATTGCTTCGAGAGCTCAACCATCCTAATGTAGTCAGACTACTGGACGTTATTCACAGTGACAAAAATCTTTACCTTGTTTTTGAGTATCTGAATCAAGATTTGAAAAAGCTACTAGACGAAAGCGAGACTGGCTTAGAGAAAAGTTTGGTTAAAAGTTACCTCTGGCAGCTTCTGCAAGGAATCGCTCACTGTCACACCCAGCGAGTCTTGCATCGTGATCTCAAACCTCAAAATCTTCTCATTGATGACGCTGGTAACATTAAATTAGCTGATTTTGGTCTGGCCCGATCAATTAGTTTACCTATTCGAGGCTATACACACGAAGTAGTCACTCTGTGGTATAGAGCACCCGAAATATTACTCGGATCGTCTGTATATGGTCCAGCTGTTGATATTTGGGCAATAGGGTGTATTTTTGCCGAAATGTATACAAAAAAAGCTTTATTTCCGGGAGACTCTGAAATTGATCAATTATTTAGAATCTTTCGAACTCTTGGCACTCCTAGTGAAAAGACTTGGCCTGGAGTAGAAAAGTTACCAGATTTCAAAAAAACTTTCCCTCAGTGGGCTAGACAAGATTTATTCCGTTTTTTACCTCCGATGGATAAAGATGCTATTGATCTTTTGACTGTAAGTGTTATTCGGCTATTTTTTGTGTCTATACTTACTTCTTTTCTTTTTTTCTGATACAGAATCTTCTCAAATATGATCCAAACAAAAGACTTTCTGCTCGAAAAGCATTAACTCATAAGTATTTCAAAGATGTTACCATCAAGCCATTATCACGAAATCTGCATTGAGTATTGGAAAAAATTTCACCTTTCGTGTTTGTGCAAATTATCGAAATCAAATTTATGAAGTGATTTATCAATTATTCTGAAGTTTGAATCATTTTCAGCATTGATGTGATCAATTTAAAAACAGCAATTTTATTCGCTTTGTCTTCCACATTCCGTTCAACCAAGACTGATTAGCTTTATTTATGACATTTGAAGACTATTTGTGAGTTTGACTCACTAAGTTCACTTCCATTTCATACACTTAGCTGTTGCTACAAAAGTGAATTATTGAAGTCAAATTGAAATCAAATGACAATGAATAAAATTGAGTCATCATACAGATTCAATCATAACTTCGTGTTTACTTTACAATATTAAAATTGAAATGATATGGATTAATCGGATTCCTGATGATTTTCGCCCAGTAGTTGTCTTAGAGAGCGTTCCAGTAAGTCGTATTGACAATGTCTTGACTCTAGTCAATTATGTAGTTGTGCTCTTCTTAGAAGCCTCGTCGAGGTTTTTTTATAATTTTCAAAAAATCTTCGTTCCATTTACTATCTTTGAGAGTGGAGGTTAGTGAATTCAGTAGATCTTGTATTGTTTAAATTGTTATTTATTGAATTTTGCTGATAGCTTCGGTAATTAATCTATTACTTTGGTTCAGCTTTTCTATTTCGAAATTGAATCGGATGAATTTAATTTTACAATAATGAAGTGATACAAGAGTTGAGATTCGATGGCTGGAGTCAATTAGAAAAACAATAAATTGGAAACAAGAAACATGACCAATTTGTGAATATAAAGATGTAATGATTCGAAACAGTTTAAATAATGATATAAAGATTCTTGAGAGATGAGATACGTGGGAACAAAGAAAATGAAAAAATTAGATGCTAATATTAGATCCATAATCAAACTGTTCAGAGTCCATTGCAAATAACCACCAACGGGTCTTATTGAGGATGTATTTTCATCAGGAAATTGGAATAATAGAAGTAATTTTGAATTGTACCGATAATAGTCATCGATAGTTTGAGATATTGTGCTTGGTGAGGAATGCTGATAATTTTCTCGCTGAGAAATATTTCCAAATTGTAGATAAACAGAAACGATCTGGTAACAGGTTCCCATGGAATGAACACGTCTTGATAACAATTGCAGTTAGCATAAATGTTAGTGAATTGAAATGGGCGCAAGGAACTACTTCCTTTGAGTCAAAAATTATTTTGATTTGTCGATTTTGAGATTATGCAAGTCAAAGATTCTAAAATGAATCTAATCTTGATTCCACAGCTATTAATGCAAGGAGAACGGCCAATATAAACGATACTTTGATATTAGCTGATGAGGAAGCTAATGGTAAATAAGCATGCGAATAGACAGGTGTGGGACTTTCTTCAACTCTGATCGTTTTAGACGCAGATCCGTGTTTATTAGTTGCTTGACAAACATAATTACCCAAGTCTTCGGGTTTTAAGGATCCAATCCGAAGAGTTGAAGATATTACCTCACTAGTAGTTTTCACTGTGCTAATCTCTACGTTTGAAGCATCATTTAAACGATAATGATCTTTCAACCAATAAACGTCAACAGCCGGATATCCTTCGGAAATACATTCCAATTCCACAGTATAGCCAAAAGCTTGGCGATAAGTGTCGATTGGAGCTGAAATCTGGGGTGAAAAAACAACCCGAACACCAACATTACGCTTAGCTTCAGTCCCCACACTGTTATTAGCAATGCAATAGTAAGTTCCTCGATCTTCCTTGGTAATATTATGAATTGACAAAATATTTCCAAAATATACTGCACTTCCTGTAGGTAATATTTCGTTATTTTCTCTTCGCCAACTTATCATGGGTTTTGGATGCCCGGTTGCATAGCATTCCAATTCAATAGTTGCTCCTTCAGAAGTTGTTACGACTCGGGTGCTGTTATCAATGATTGTCGGAGGTACTCTGACTGTGACATTTACCTCAGCTGTAACTCGACTGGTGGTACCAGTAATTACTTGACATTGGTAAGTACCAGAATCAGTCTCTCTGATTTTAGACAGTTGAAGTGTATAAGTGTAACTAGCATCATCATGACGGATAGAGTACCTGTTGTCAGGTATAGAGAGACCAGCATTCTTTGAAATGAACAAGAAGTTTCTCGGATCTTGATGGTCAATCTTGGCCCAAATAACTGGGTAATCTTTGGGATATTGGATGGCACATTGTAAATCAACTGTATCACCGACCATAACAACCTTTTCATGTGAAATAAAGCTGATAGCTGGATGTAATGTGGTTCCAATTAAATTGGTAAAATTGATAAACAATAAACAAAAAAAGGCAAAATTCACTTTAGTAGCTTTAAAAAAAGACATCGCTTCAAAATGGCAAAGAATGATTTAGAAATATAAAAATGTTTCTAGATATTGAAAAGTAACAATATAAATAGTTGAATTATTAACTAATAAACAATTAATATAGACAAATTAGTAAAAAATAAAGGCAAAAAGTTGTTGTAAAGTTGTGGTTACCAACTCATTTTAACAGCAACTGAAATCATCTGAAAAATGTAGGCGCGGTCTTTAACCAGTGAAATTCCGGTTTAACAGTTATCACCAGAACCCAGCGACAAAAATGTTGCTAACTTATACAGTAAATTATTAACGATTTACAAATTCTCTAGTCTAATATTTCAAGTAAAATTAAATCAAATTACATTAATATAATCATATGTTTATATAAGTTATGGTGCACAAATGCAATGAAATCTTAAACCTAACTTGTTAATGTTGCTATTCTCATCATCTCACTTGTTGATAGCAACCAAAAATAATCACAAGAAGCATTATATTACTCTCTAGTTAATTATCTAATTATTTTACAGCTATTAAAATGATCAATTATTGAGAAAATTTAATTACTTGAAATAATCAAACAAGTAACCAAATATGTTTAATCAATTTTATGCTAAACTTTGACCATCAAATGAGCTTCATTGGAAACCTAAAATTTTAAACCCAAAGTCCAAAAATAAACCTGTTTAGCCTAACCAAGAAAAAATCAATAATCCTTTCATTTTATTGTTTATTTGAAATCCGTGATTGGTTCAGAATTTTGATTGATATAAGTTCAAATTTGATTATCATAAATTGTGTGCAAATCTCATGGAAACAATTTTTCTCAGGTGAATTGATATAAACTCAATTTCACTGAATTATTAAACAAACAGTTTTCTCGTAGATATTTCAGCATTGTAATCAATGTAATCAAATTACTGTCCAAATTTTCACATAATTAACTTGAATAAATACATATGAGGTGATTAATGAATGGCCAAACTCATAAGATATTTATCAGAATCAATAAATTGAATATCGCAATTCTCATGGAATCTCAGCATTTCATTTTACTTTTGCTGATTATTTGGTTAACATGACTTTTTATGTCAACAGTTTCTATTTAATTTTTACTTGCAAATCGCTAATTAAAAGTTGATTGAAATACAGTGAATAAAATGTTTCGACCAATCAAAGGATCTGAGAATAAACTATTCACACCAAATGAACGACCCGAAACTGCAGGTGAAACATATCATCTTGAGGTAAGAATCGCAAGTTTTTTAGTCCGATAATTAACATCTCGGAAATGGGATTTAATTGGGAAAATATTTTATCATTAGGTTTTGAGGCCTTTAATTAAGGTGTCGGAATATCTTGGTTCATGGCCTAGAGATGGAAGTCAATTCATATTACGATTGAATGCTTGGAATGGATTAACTCTATTCGTCCTCCATTTTTACACAGTTCACAAGTTTTTCAATTGGATGACTGTGGTTAAGACAACAGAAAATATCTTTGAGGTTTTTGAACAGTTAACTTTAATCACTCGAACTGCAATTGTGGCTTTATGTTTCGATTATCGTTTCTTGATGCACCAATCAAATATGGATTTGTTCAAAGTAAGTCTACAATTTCCTTGTTCCTTTACATCCAAAATCAGTACCAAAAGTTAACCAATGCCAAGTTACATCAAGAATCTTTAAAAAGAATCAAATAACAAGACAATTACTTTAAATCTTTTGTTAGTTTTAATGATTATGATTGTTACTTGACTAATCCAATGAAACTGGCATCCATCGTTGAAATTATAATTGAATAATATGGTTTTGCTTTTAGATCTTTGGAAGTATAACAACTCTTAACGAAGAATGGTGTTTGTTGCGCTTGAAAAATATCATCAAATTCGTCATCGGTGCTTGCTTTTTCTTTGTGTTTTTGCATGTGCTTTTTGCATCCATTTTCATGTTTCACACAAGCACTGATAAGTATGTTAATTGGCTTTTTTATGGTGATGCTGCAGGTAAGATTCAGCCTTTCCTTGTCAATAAATGAGTAAATTATTCAATTTGTTTCTTTTCATGGAATCATTCTTCAATGGAAACCCATCAATTTAAATGAACTGTAGATCAAACTCCTGATTTCGTTGTCAGAATGATTATGATTGCTGATTGGGCTCTTTACCTTTATCTGGTTATTTGCAATGAATGTTTCTTTTTTGGCTTATACATCGCTCTCTGTTTAACCATGTTATTCAAGGTGAAGGATTTCAATGCCTTTGCCAAAAGAATCCAAAAGGAAAGATTGATTAAAACTGGAAGTCAGGTTCAAGAACTTTATCAAATGCATACTCGTCTATCTGAAATGATAACGGAAGCTGAGAGAAGTTATTCATTTCCTTCATTCCTCTGGATTCTTTGCATCATCTTTAACTTGGCTGTTAAAATTGAAAGTGTTATTCATGGGATAAAGAAAGCAGAGTTCCGAGAGTTTGGCTATATTTTCACAGGTAAAAAAAACATGATTATGAACAAAGAGTAAAGAAGCTTTACTCCTTTACTCTTTGATTATGAAGCTTTTATGTAATCATTTATTGAATTTATTTTTATAGATGTTATTTACTACTCACTTGGGTTTATGGCAATTTGCATGGTTGCTAGTGAAGTTGGTGAGGCCAATTCCGAACCAATCATTTCCTTGATTAAAATTGCTGAATATGGTGACATCGAGGATTGGGTATTTCAGCAGGAGACTCAACTGTTGATAACAAAAATCAATACACCAATGCTGAAGTTGTCTGGATGGTCTTGCTTTGAGCTCAACATGCAATTTATGTTAACAATTTTAGGAGCTCTGGCAACTTATGCTATAATCATTATTCAAATGGCTTGAAAAATTGCATACAAGGGAATGAGAATCATGAAAATAGTTTCGTAGATTATTAACTAATCATTATTTATCAACATTAGTAATCAATTTCGCAGAGACAGTCACAGTGATTGAGCCTGGCTATATGACTTAAGAACCCTTATTCTTCAAACTATGGTCAGATCAAATACAAAATCAATTTTTTTAACAAAAATCACATTATAAACACATAGTTAAAAACTCTAAATCAATAATTGTACTCAAACTTTGTTATCCTGGTTCAAATTCCTATGTTTCGTCTGTTTCAACTCCCCATATAATCCTCCTCGAATGAATAAGAGTGCAAATGGTCAGTCTAGAGTCTAGACTTGGAAATAGTTCAAGTCAGGATTACCAACCAATAGGCGTATCTCTTTATTGGTTTGATAACGACATTCAAATTCAAGAAACATTGAGTTCATGAAATCTGTCTATACAGAGTAAAAATGTGTTTCTGATGTAATCTTTCTTCAGTTTTGATCACAAAAATGTACATTGAACTTACACTAAGCACAGAAAGCTTTTAAAAATTGTTAATTACAAATAAAGAAGATTTATTTTATATTAGAAACATTAAATTAAAATTAAATTACATGGTCAAAAATTCGAAGAACGTTTCAGTCATGCGTACAATCTTGGTTTATTTTTAATAAAGCTCCATAGATGGCGCTTAATTGGAGCCTTAAAAAAGAGTGATGAAAAAAACGACGGAAAGGATGAAGATGCGAGAGCTTTAGAGCTTAATTCAGCAAAAATATACTCTTAATTTTATTCTGTTTATCTATCCATTTTACAATTCTATTAAACTGCTTCTGATCTCTTAACTGTCTTTTATGATTAGCATTTCCCTTTAATCATATTGATCTATAACAACCGAAAGTAAATTACCTTAATGATTTCTCTGTACATACTGGCAATAAACCTTTTGTTCAACTCCTTTTCTTCCCTCATCTTCACATAAACTTCAACTCATGACCAAATATAATTGACTTCATACTTGGAAAGGAATTAAGAGACTGCTTCCAACGCTAGCCTGTTATTTCATGACCGAACCAAATTTCTCAATGGTTCACAATACAGAGTTGTGTGAAGAAGAGATTATCGATGGTTTTGCAATATACGCCTTCCTCTCATACTCAGATTGTGAAGTAAGTACATCCGAATCATTATTAAACCTCTATTTAAATCTTCAACGTATTATGACAAACTTAGATACTTGTCCTAGTCAACGGTCTTCTAACAGTTTTTATCTTTTTTCGTTTAAAACAGGAATCTGCTAGGCAGCAAGAAGGTTCAGATGACACAGAGGAAGATGAATCCATTGGTGAATGTAGCAGGACACCAAAAAGCGCCGGATCCTTTAGATATGTTAGCAACTATAGACAGAGACGACGATCTAGAAGTGATTCACGAAGCTCCATGGGAGACTCATCTAATCTTAATGGATCTTTGTTTTTAGAGAGCAAGAATAACAATGTTTATCATCGATCTGTTCGCAGAAAGAAACCTGGGCGACCAAGAGGATCCATCGGTCGTCATAAAGTTCAGATTAAGCATCAAATTTTCTCTGATCTTTGCAATCCCACAGTTGATACTCATCAATTGAGTTGTCTTTATGATGATTACTTACAAGATCGTTTGAGAGAGGAGGAAGAAAATAAATATAAATATGCAGTGCCCATATCCATGGATGAAAGTTATGTCAACTCATCTCTTAATGCTTTGGATTCAAGTTACATCAAAGAAACTCCATGTATCCAAATCGAAAACATAAAGAAAGAGCTTACACCTGATATTGATGTGGCCGGTGATTCTGAGAATAAACAAGAGTCGCCTAGTAAACTTTCAGTTATAGCAGAAAGTGATGCTGATGTGATGGAAATGAGCGGTAAACAAAAAAGAGAAATTAGATTACCTGCTCGATATCATCAACCAGGACATTTAATGGGTAGTCAATGGGTTATGACGGAACATAATTCAGATGATAAATTACCAAAAAAGAGGATGAGACTTGAAGGAGTCTTTGATGCAAAGAATTCTCATTCTTTAGAACAAAATATAAGATCCTTTACACTTTCCTCTGAGCCATCAGCACATCTCTTGCAACAAGATCAACCTCATAGAGATTACTCACAAAATCAAGAACAGTTACCACCACAGCACCAACCTTTACAACAGTATCAACCTCTGCAACAACAACAGGTTCTTCAGCAACAGCCTCTACAACAACAACCTTTACAACAACAACCTTTACAACAACAACCTCTACAACAACAGCCTCTACAACAACAGCCTCTACAACAACATCCTCTACAACAACAACCTCTTCAGCAACAACCTTTACAGCATCATATTTTACAATTGCAATCATTGCAGCAAAAACCACTATTGCAGCAATTTATACCTGTGCATCAATTGCTACATCAAACAATCCAACAAGCTCAACAGCAAGAATTGCTAAACCAACCGCTCCAGTATCAATCGCATTTGAAACCTCTATATTCCTGTGAAAACCAAAGAATCATCCCTTATAGCGCGATTACAATTAATTTAGATCGAACAAAAGAAGAAGAGAAGTCATTATCTTCAGATCTCTACCATGAGTCAAGAGAAAGTGTGACAAATGTTAAAGATGTACCTAAACTCAGCTCCACGAACAAAGTTTGTCCGTCACACTTTTCTCAGCTAAGACTACATCATGAGAAACTAGAAAGGATCCAATTATTAAGAAAACAGCAAGAAATAGGGGTAAAAATGAGAGGAAATACGTTCGATGCGATAACCGAAAACATCTTGAAGGATCATCCTTATGTCAATCAGAATGTTTATCAAAATGTTTCTCAAGCTATAAATATTGTTTCACCTACTATACAAAGTGTTACAAACAACATTGTGTTGATACCATCATCAAGCCTCTCATCTTGCAGTAGTATCAGTCATTTTAACCAGCAAAGTTTATCAACTACAAATGACAGCTTTAATGAAGAACAATCGTCAAATAACTCATCTAATCCTAACATGGACACTAGTGATCCACAAAAGAATGCTAAACTTCAAGAGCTTCGTCAGTTATACAGAGATCTTTATTTTGAAAATAAACCAGAACGAAGGTTAATTTATGCCAAAAGTCGGATTAAACCTCGAGTGAATAAAAAAGCAGAGGTTGAAGAGGGTATACGAGTCATTGAAAAGTTAACTAAACGTGAAAAACAATTAGAATATATTAAAACATTGTTGACTATGTGGAATAAAAAATTAACCTTAGCTGCTAAAGTGATAAGTGATAAAGGTATACTTGAATTTTATTTACATTACTCTTTTCTATTTCATTCAACTAACTTTTCATTCTATTTTATTACGTTTAGGTGTGATTCCTAAAGCTATTGATGTAGTCCAAGATGTACTTAAGACTTATCAAACGAGCAAAAGTTACAGGGTGACTGAGGCATGGGATACAATGAACAAATCAAGTAAGTTTTTTATACGAAATCTCCATAAAAACTTGGATAAATCATTTCCTTATTTCCTTTTTAACGCCTATTTCTATTTTCTACTTTTTATTAGAAACATCTTCATTGGTCAATACAATAAATACCGATTCTTCTCAAAATGACATCAAACCTGAGCCTAGTTCGAGATCAGATGTTTCTGTTATAAAAAGTACTGGTTCAACAGTTAACAGAATTGTTGTGAATCCCCCATCGCATCCCCAAAATTTCAGGAATCGAGTAATAAGTATGGCTATACTTGATATTTAATTAAATGCATAAAACATCAATCATCTTTTTTAAGTTACACCAATGTAAAATGAGATTGCAAATGAAATTAAATCAAAATAAAAAAATAATAAATGTCAAGTTATATAATCCATTGGAAATTCTTGGTCCTATTTTAAGCGAAAAAGCCGTCGTAAATGACAAATCGGTTATGTTGTTTTCGTGGAGTTGCTAGATTAAAGTGTTTACCAAGGAATGACAACATCACTGGAGTTGGTCGATCGAATGCGCAGTTATTAATCGTAATTGATTGGTCTCGAAGGACCGCATCAATCAATAATTTACCCCATCCTTGTCGTTGCCGAGTTACAAAAAAATCTAATTGGTAGAAATGAACAAGAAGAAATTATTAAATTTATAGGTAGTTAATAAACAGTTGATGAACAAATACAGAGAGTTAATTGATTTGATCAAAATTTAAAACAATTCACCTAATACTGAGAAACAACGTTCAACATTGACCAGTTTTTCTCCACGTTGGAGAAATAGATTTCTAAAACCAACCCGAATGAGCCCATTTGCAGTTAATTGCAGATTTTGTTGATTTGAATGAGTATTTAGCGAATCATTTTTCAGCTGATTAGAATTTGAATTATATTGAACCAAAAAATAGATGAAATCCTTGTGTTTAAAAGGTGAATTTTGACGGAATGATCCTTGGATGAATCTGGTGTGACATGTTATTGGTTCCTTAAGATTTTGTGCCTCAGCTGATTGCACTCCTAATGTATCAATCCAAGATTTTAATTCTTGCCGAATAGCTTCAATCAATTCCGAACTGGAATCTGTTGATTCTGGATTCTTTTGCTCCAATGATGTTGAAGATGACGATAAAGTTGATAATGAAATATTTGAAATACAACTGTTATTATCAATAATATTAACGTTAGATTGATTATCAACTCTAACAATCAGATAATTATCATGATGGTAGGCCATGATAAGCCATTAAAGCGGATTCAAGTAGAAACAACTTTCAAATGTTAATGAGTTGGTCGAACATAGTAAATCAACTGCTTTTGTTTCAAAAATTAACGATGAAAGCAGATTAACACAAAGCTACTGAACAGACACAACTCATCTCAAGTGTCAGTAGTGTTTACAATCCAAAAACATATGTGGATCACATGATTTGTGTGAGTAAATTTTATTCTCATTCTTTATTTTTCAGTGTTTCATTTAATTTAAATATCTTTTTATTCTTGAATTAATAAACCCTAAAATTGATATTTATAATTGATTAAACAACCATACATTTTGTGCATTTTATATATCAATTTAATTTTCTTCTTTAAGCTTAGTTTTCAGTGTTTGTTTTTGCTTGTCTCATAGATTTCTATTTCCCTTTTTCTAGATATCGGAGCAAAGCGGACATAAAACGGCCTAATTATGGAAGATAAAGAAACTGTTGGTGAATCACAAGTGATTAGAAAAGATGAAGATAGTCAAGACAGTAGAGAATCAACGTCATCTTCTAAACCAGCCCAAGGTTGTTTATTTTCTATTGGAATCTTGCCTCTATTGTTTTATTATAATAGATTCTTTTGTTTTTTTAATCAGCTCCATCGGAACGAAAGAATCTCAAGCCTCGGGAATTCAAACTTGATTTGGAGTCAAGACTCGGCAAAACTGTTGTAATAAGTAAAGCAACTCCAAGCTCACAGTCAGGAGGTTTCTATTGTGATGTCTGTGACTGTGTTGTTAAAGATTCAATCAACTACTTGGATCATATTAATGGTAAGAAGCATCAGAGAAATTTAGGAATGAACATGAAAATCGAACGAGCTTCATTGGATCAAGTTAAAGCTCGGATTGAAGCCAAGCTGAGAGAAAAGGAAGAATCTAAAAAAGATTACAATATTCAAGAGCGAATGCAAGCTCTAAAGGAGGAAGAAGAGAAACTGCGAGAATATCGAAAAGAAAAAAGGAAAGAGAAGAAATCTAAGAAAAGAGGTTACGAAGAGGACGAGGAAGAAGACGAAATGGCCAAACTTATGGGATTTAGCAAGTTTAATTCTGGGAAAAAGAAATGACCATTCCATATTATTTCATCGAATATTATTTCACTGAATGAATTCATACTGCACATACATTCATCCTATCTATTCATGCGACAATGACGAGAGAATTGTCCTGGAAAGAACACTTGACACTTAAACTCTGATAATCACGTCTTCAATATTTATACTAAGCCATTTGGATGTTTATTAACGTGATATAATAAAACATTTACTGTCGACAGAATTGACTGTGAATCCTGTTTTTTGAGTAGATGTTCAAACTTACGAGTTAAGAAAAAATCTTTTTGGCGTATTAGCCTTTGAGGTTTGGGTCAACTTAAATTCCATCTGAGAAATCAATCAGATTTGTTTAATTTTATTTGGTATTTTTTTGTCAGATTAGTTTAATTTTAAAATTTATTAAATCTCTGAATCATGAGATCAAATGAAAGTTTTATTCGCTTAAGATAAATACTTGTGTATTTGTGAAAACACAAATTCGCTGGTCCGGGAGATTCAAGTAAATTATTAATGTGATGGTGGTTGATGTACCAGAGTGATTAGATTTACAGTCGAAAGAAAATTATTTAAAGTTATAAGAAAGCGATTGAATGGGTATATATGTTGATCTAGGTGAAAATAGCTGGAGACCAATATATTAACGATTAAAGGACAGTGATTTTCTTGGCATTATCGAACTCTTTTTGCATAATCTTCAAACTAGCCTCTCGTTCTGGATAAATATGCTCGATCCGCAAAGACTTGTGGAAGATTTTAAAGAACGGCCAAAGTCTTTCGGCCAATTGTGGGGTTAAACACTGACACATCCTTAATAACCGATTGTATTGTCCAATCAAGGCGAGAAATTCCTTTTCTACGTTTTTAAACCAAATACGATTAAAGCCAATATAATTGCGATCACGAATCAACTTGAAGGTTCTCTCGCCAATATTATCACGAACGTCATTGACAATAAATTCCCAACATTGCTCATACACTGCCCCTGGAGCCTTGAATAATCCTTGGTACTTTATCACTGTTTTTACTATTTGTTTCTTTATTCTGAAATGAAAACAAAAAGAGGTTAGATGAAAAAATACCTGAGGGCGGTTAATTCAAAATTTCAATTTCGCATCCGATGCTTACCTGACATTGTTTACCCTAAAAGTTTCAGCCGTGATGTTAGAATTATCAATTATTTTTATAATATCAGGATCAGGAATGTGGGCTTGAGCATATAATTCGACTAACTCTACATCGTCTTTGTAATCCTCCAATTCAGCGAAGGTGAGCTCATCTTCATTTATAAAAGGTGGCTCTGGTTCAGTAATAATTTCATTGGGATCCAGAATTTTCACCCTTACTTTAGAAAAATTTTCGAATTCTGTATCGTCATCGATCCTCACGTACTCGTTTAACGATTTATCATATAACTGAAAGCAGAAGAGAATGAAATGAGATGAATGATCTAAAAGTGAAACGAGTAAAAACAATAACATATAGATTACACACTGAAAGGTGAACCATAAATTGAAGAGTTTACTATAATTTTCACCCTCTTGATGTTGATTAAATGGTTGAGATTAGTCTGCCATAAGAAATATTTAATAATTATAAATCAAACTTACCTCAAATATAAAAAATTCTTGACCAAAATCATATTTTTTTAGATCAGGATCATTGTCTGTAGCAATGGCTTTAAGGAAATCATCAAAGTTACCGATGACTCGATCATCATCCAACTTCATTGTCAGCTTATAATTGACATCATCGATGTTAATAAGACAATATAGAGTAGTCATAATTAATGTAGGAAAATTAAAATGTGGTTATAAGATGAATCTGAGTCTTGGTGAAGACAGAAGTTATATGTGTAAAAATGTAAACAGAACAAAACCAATATGAAGCTTCAGAGGGAAATTTTCAACTCAGTTTACCATCCAATTTTTTTCTCAATACAATCACTTAAAATAAATTTGTAGTCTTAAATGAGATAGTAATACAATAATAAACCTAACATTTAATAATTAACAAGTTAGGTGTTAAATTAATGGCACATTTTAAAATCAGTGTTTACCACATGAAGACTGGAACCTTGTCAACACTGTCAAACAGGTTGAAAAAGAGATCATGATACAGCCCCTCACCAACCTTCTTAAATTATTAGAGCGATCCATTGATGGTTACCCTCGCATAGTTAACTTAACTTAAGACGGACAAAAACACTTCTAAGTTACTCTCCAGGTCGTGTTTGATCAGGGAAAAAGGTTTAGACAATTTCCGATTAGGTTTTATTGCGTTGTGCGCAAAACAAAAATTTTTGACAGAGAAATTTTTTGAGTCCAGAAATCAAAATTTTTACAGATTTTTCGACTTTACGCGAGAAATAAAGACTCTGGACTTTATATCCAGAATCCAGCTGACTTATGCATACAATCTGAAGTCCAGATGCAGCTAAAAGTCTTATTTCAAGCCCAAAATTTCGAAAAATCTGCAAAAATTGTGATTTCTGCGCTTCAAAAATTTCTTCGTCAAAAATTTTTGTTTTTATGCACAACTTAATCAAAACTAATCAGAATTCGTCCGAACCTTGTTCCCTGATCAAACACGACCTGGAGAGTAACTTAGAAGTGTTTTTATCCATCTCAAGTTAACTATGCTAGGGTAACCATCAATGGATCGCTCTAATATAATCCGCTTTGAAAGGAAAATATGGGCAAATTCAGGACAGCGAAAATCGAACGAGTTTCATTGGATTTTCATTGGAGTTTCATTTAATTTAAAATATCTTTTTATTCTTGAATTAATAAGCCCTACAATTTATATTTATAATTGATTAAACAACCATACATTTTGTGCATTTTATACATCAATTTAATTTTCTTCTTTAAGCTTAGTTTTCAGTGTTTGTTTTTGCTTGTCTCATAGATTTCTATTTCCCTTTTTCTAGATATCGGAGCAAAGCGGACATAAAACGGCCTAATTATGGAAGATAAAGAAACTGTTGGTGAATCACAAGTGATTAGAAAAGATGAAGATAGTCAAGACAGTAGAGAATCAACGTCATCTTCTAAACCAGCCCAAGCTTGTGAGAAGTGAGATCAAAACTTTAAAAATGTGAACTTTACCTGATAGATGGAGCTTGGCGCAAATCATATGCTTGGAAACGGTGTGTTTACCACGTGAAACATGAAGCTGTGAAATTTTCAACTTGTTATGATTAGATTATCAAATTTTTATAAGTACGATTATTTTGGTTATTTTTCAAAAATCATTTGCTATATTCACCAACATGGATATTGAATTAAAAGCTGACGAAATGTATGTTGTACCTGCGGTTATCTTTATATTGGTTATGTAATAATATAATATAATATGGGTATGTTATTTAATGATATTTTTTCTCATTTCAGTAAATTCCCCAATGATCAGGGGCGACAAGTAAATGTTACAAACTTGACTGTTGATAGAATGGAAGTTGATTCTTCTGACGAAGAAGATATTCGAAATACTGTTGGAAACATTCCCATCGAATGGTATGCAGATTATGACCACATTGGCTATGATTGGGATGGTAAAAAAATTATGAAAGTTGAAGGCGATGATGGAGAAGTTGAGGATTTTCTTAATAAAATGGAAGATCCTTATTATTGGAGAACGGTTACTGACAAATCTACTGGAAGAAAAATTATATTGACAGACAAAGACATTGACCTTATCCAACGAATAAGAAGAGGAGATGTCCCTGATCCAAATTTTAATCCATACCCTGAACATATCGACACATTTTCACATGAAAAGTCAATTCATCCGGTTATTGAATATAATTTACGCAAGGCGGAATTCCGTGCATCCATTAGCGAGAAACGTTTAATCAGCAAATATGTATCTAAAATTAAGAATGCCAAAAGACTCGGTTTGCTCAAACAACATAAAAAGAAAGATGATGAACGATTTTCATTCAATTATGATCTATGGAAAAAAGAAGGTGAAATTGATCATAAAAGACATAAAAGACATATCCCAGCTCCTAAATTATTGCCTCCAGGTCATGAAGAATCATATAATCCACCACCAGAATATTTGTTTGATGAAGAGGAACTTGAAAAATGGAAAGAGTCTGAACCAGACGAAAGAAAAATTAATTTCATTCCTCAAAAGTTCGAGCATCTACGACATGTTCCAGGATATGAGAAATTTGTGAAAGAACGTTTTGACCGTTGCCAGGATCTTTATCTTTGTCCTCGAATGCGTAAAAATAGAGTCCAAGTTGATCCGGAAGATTTAATTCCAAATTTACCCAAACCCAAAGATCTTTATCCCTTTCCTTGTTTATTATCACTTGTTTACAATGGACATACAGATAAAGTTCGCTCTGTTGATGTTGAACCTGAAGGACAGTTCATTGTTTCTGGAGGTGATGATTCAACTTGTCGCATTTGGGAAGTCATAACAGGACGATGTTTCAGGACAATTCAACTTGACCAACCTATAAAGTCCGTTGAATGGTGCCCTGTCAAATCAAAATCACTCATAATAGTTGCTTCATGGACAAATGTTTATATCATAAATCCGGACATTGGCAATAAATCAATTAGTCTTGAAACAGATAAATTATTACAGGAACTTGTTGAAAAACAAAAAGAAGAAACTGAAGCTTTGGGAACTAAAACAGCTAGTTATATTGAATGGATTCATGTTACCAAAGAAAGTGATGAAGATGCCTGGAATCAAGGAATTCGCTGTATAATTAAACACAAATTTGAGGTAACACAAGTTACATGGCATCAAAAGGGTGACTACTTCGCTAGCGTTGCTCCTAAAGGTGCTAACAAGGCTGTTGTTATTCATCAACTATCTAAGAGCAAATCACAGGTAAATTTATACCATTTTATTCAATATTTCCATCTGTTCTAATTAACCTCTATTTCTATTTTCAATCAGGTACCATTCTCTAAATCAAAAGGAATCGTTTCGTGTGTTAGTTTCCATCCGAACAAACCTCTATTTTTCGTTGCTACACAGAAGAATGTTCGTATTTATAATCTCGCAAAACAATCGTTGATCAAGAAACTTTACTCGAACAGTAATAGTATTTCAAGCATAGCAATTCACCCTGGAGGTAAGTCATTTAGAAATTTTAATGCATTTTATTGTGATACTTTCATTGAATTTTTTGTTATTTCAGGTGACAATGCCATCATTGGATGTTTTGACCTTCGATTGAGTTGGTTTGATTTAGATTTATCTGACAAGCCTTATAAAACGATGAGGTATCATAAGAAAGGAGTTAGGAAAGTTGCCTATCATAAAAAATACCCGCTATTCGCTTCTGTTAGTGATGATGCATCCACAATAGTCTCTCATGGTAGAGTTTATGAGTAAGTAGATCATAATTATTTCATCTTTATTTCATTTTGAATATTGGAACGGTCTTTAATTATTTTTCTTTTCTATTTTTTAGTGATCTAAATCAAAATGCATTAATTGTCCCCTTGAAAGTGCTTCGTGGTCATCAAATAACTGACGATTTAGGAGTTTTAGATTGTTGTTTCCATCCTAAACATCCTTGGGTCTTCTCCTGTGGAGCCGATGGCACAATAA
Source organism: Tetranychus urticae (assembly GCF_039701765.1). NCBI lineage: Eukaryota > Metazoa > Arthropoda > Arachnida > Trombidiformes > Tetranychidae > Tetranychus > Tetranychus urticae. Next base: position 11,067,083 of record NC_142958.1, on the reverse strand, counting down.
GATTGTACACTCACTGATTGAATAACATTGCTGATTAATCCTGAAACTAGATCAAATTGAAAGGATCAAGTAAACGCAAACAATAAATCAATTGTTTAAATAAGAGCGACTTAATATTTCATGTTTGTTACAGCAACTAAGAAACTGTTTTTGCAGAAGAGAGAAAATTAAACATCAATCTTCGAATCTTCAATGAGTTATTTAACTATAGTTTCAATTTTCAAGTTCTTAATTAACAAACATAAATTCTATGTGGTAATTTTCATTTTTCAACAACAGCTTCATTTATTAAACCTTATTTGATGAGACAAAAACTCAACAGTTTCTTTGCATTGATCAACTCAATGAAGTAATTTAAAAAATATATTTTATGAGTTATTAGTTATGAGTTGACTGTCAAAATCAATTCCGATAATTAACCTCGAGTTCTTAGATAAAGAATTCTATCTAATGGAACATCTCTTAGAGAACAAGGCGAGACTATATATTGATAAACATTCAACTCTTTGTAAATCTCCTCCACGCGCAAATAAAAATTATTGTTTGCGGCAAGACTTGATGTTCTGGAATTAACTTCCTCGTTACGAATAACATCCTTTACCTTGTCGAAGAAAGTTTTCGTATATTTATATTGACAGACAAACCTGCTGCACACTCCTTCTGGAACCACACTTTCGGGTACAAGAAAATGTCGAACAGTAATATATTTGGTTTCATAGTTAGCAGAATGAACCTCAGGTACGAGAATAAAACGGCCATCAGCACGAGTAATTGCATTGCATATTATGTCCTTCTCAAGGTAATCCGGATCAATGCCCGATGTAACGTGATTGTAGCTATGAAAAAAATTGATGGACAATTAATATGCTATACTCGTTTATACTAACAAGAGTAAGGGTCAAAGTCAATAGAGACAGCATTAGGAAGTTCATTGCACAGCGATGAAAACTCCAGATGCTGTCACTAGTGACTTTGACTCCTAGCATGAGAATTTAAAATATCGATAAATTTTTCATTCGATTAAAGAAATATAAGATTACCTTGTATGGTTGGTTATGGCATGACCTCTTAACTCGTGATCTGGTAAGACTTCAACCAGATAAGTGCATTTTGCATATTTCATTGGTATTTCAGTTAATGCTTCAAGCTATGGATTTGAATGAGAAAGAAATGAGCTATCATTGATAGATTTGATAATAATTGACTTGCCTGTTCAGATATTTGGAGCTGTTGTTTGTAGCCATATTTATCATCGTCCCAATCAATGACTATGTCATGATATTCACCAAAAAACTTTAATCTAAATGTAGCTAAATGAGATGAAATTATTGTATGAATTATCTCATTGCGATAATAAATAAACTTACTTTTATTAGAATCATAATTCTGTTGTTTCATTTTAACATTTTAATCAATTTGTGTTTGTATCACAGAACGAAAAACACATGAACAGAAAATGAGTCTAACTTAAAGGGAAAGTAAAACTGGCCAGATCGGAAAAGTTTAGTATTAAAAGAACCTATCATTGGGCGAAAACTAATCTCGACCTGGGCCAAAGCGCTTTTTTCAAACCAAAATTCAAAATAAATTGAAAACACTTCAAAATTTGTCCATTTATTTTGACAAAAAACCATCGTCATCTAGATGAAATGAGTTAGCACGTAAGAGATCGCAATTGATCTTTTATTAGGATGATAATTATTTATAGGTGAGTTCTCACTCAAAGAAAATGAACTTCCAAATTTACCCAAATCCAAAGATCTTTATCCCTTTCCTTGTTTATTATCACTTTTTTACAATGGACATACAGATAAAGTTCGCTCTGTTGATGTTGAACCTGAAGGACAGTTCATTGTTTCTGGAGGTGATGATTCAACTTGTCACATTTGGGAAGTCATAACAGGACGATGTTTCAGGACAATTTAACTTGTCTAACCTATTAACTCCGGAGAATGTAATCAAGGAATTCGCTGCATAATCAAACACAAATTTGAGGTAACACAAGTTACATGACATCAAAAGGGTGACTACTTCGCTTACTTCGTTAGTTCAAAGGTATTTCAATACTCAATTTCAATGCTTAGAGTGCTGCCTGTCTAATCTTGTTCTTTTAAAGCTAATCGGACTTAGCAATTTACATAGTTGTGGTTGGATCGGTTTTGTCGATAAAATCGCCCAGCACCAGTCTGAGTCAAAGAACAAATGCAATATGAGTGTAGAGAGTCCACTTGAAAACCATAAAATCTTCAGGTTTATTTATTTTCCTGCTTACACAGATGCCTGTGATATTTAAAAATGATTTATACAATTAAGACAGTTACTGCTAAGATCTAACAGTTATCAAAAGCAAACCCGATTGTATTAAGTTTCAATGAAAATTGGTGTTTGATGCCATCTGTGTAAGCAGGTTAAAGTTAAAATACAAACACCTGAGAGCCCATTGAGTTGGTTCTCTTCTTATACACTTTGGCCTCTTGTCAGTGGAAATAAGGCAAAGATTTTCGTTGTCGACTCATTAGCCCCATTCAATGTTGAGTTCTTGATTGGAGAAAAAATCGCTTTGTGTTGTTTTCGGTGAACTTAATAACCATGGAATCAGAAGATCAAGAATTAATAATTGTCAACAGGAAATGCGAATATACTGTTTCTAAAAAGTTAATTTGTTCAATTGTGCCTTACTTTGAGAAAATGTTTTGTTGTGATTTGTTGGAATCAAAGGAAAACAAAGTGGTGCTTGATTTTGATGAAAAAGTCTTCGATTCTATCCTCGATCTGATTCATTCGGAATCTTTCGTTATTCAAATGGAGAATGTGATCAGTTTTTATGAAGCAGCTGATTATTTGATGATAAACGAACCTTTGTTTCAGCCTTGTTTGGCCTTTTTTCATGAAAATTTCACCATAGAACATCTTCCAGTGGTTTTACTTCAAGCTACAAAAGTGTCCAAATTGATTAATTCAGAATCTATTGAACGTTTTATTTGTCGACATTTCTTGATGATTGCCAATACTAATACTTTCCTGGAATATCCTGTGGAGACAGTTGAAACTATTCTCAAATTAGATTTGATGGTCCACTCTGAGTATCAAATATTTGAATCAATTATGAAGTGGGTGAATAATATGGAGGATTCTCGTAAAGAATTTCTTCCACAGCTATTGAAATGCATTCGTTGGTCTTTTATGGGTCTTGATGGTTCAACTAAGGTGAAGGATAATGAATTGATTAAGATTATGCCTGATTTTGATTCAATCATCACATCATATAATGCTTGTGAATTCAACCGTAGTGCCCAAAATGTTTTCATATCAATCCAGGAAATAGATGTTGCAGTTTTAAGGATAAAAATGTTTGACAATGAATTTTTCTGTTTATCAATCGGTGATTTTACACGTGATGATACTATGCCACTTGAATATTTTTCTGGAGAACACACGTCAGATATTTTATTCGACTCTGGAACAAAAGGAATCAGAATTGATTGGGTTAAAAAGACATTTCGGTGGCTTAACTTTGAAGTTGCTGGTAAAACTTACTATAGTCAAATCTATGGATTGATTTATAAATTTGCGCGGTTTACCAGGTGTGTATGGGGTTGTAATAGTATCGGTTGCACTTGAAATAGCAAAACCAAAATAGGTAAAAGTAAAAGTTTCGACTTGCAAAACAGCCAAATATTTTTGGTTTTTTTTCGATTCGTATCTTAATTTGTTTCGACGAGAGTTTAGACAGAGTTTAACAGTATTTAATATAGATTCATGAATATCAAAATTGAAGCGACATCACGGTACTAATAATAACAATAAGAATATCTGTTTCTTAAAGATAAGAATAATCCTCGAAATAAACGGTTAAGTGAATTGAGTATAGGGAAGTGAATAGAATTAGAATGATTAGAATCAAAGTTTCAACGCGACAGTCGATGTTCTTTTCTCCAAATGAGCCCAAGAAACTTTGATCTTAATCATTAATATTAATCGTCGGTTTCAAACGAGACTGTTTTTCATTTAATATGGTTCAAGAGTTAAAATACTTTTTTCCCCGATTTCACCGCTTTTTAGCTTCTATCAGTGCTACTAAAGGTTTAAGATGCTAAACTTTCCTTTCCTCTTGTTTAAAGAAAAACAATCCTTTAATCTGATAGTGGATATATTTTGAAAGGTTATACTCGAATTTTAAGTTTAATTCTTCTTTCTTACCTTATTCATATCTTATTTATAGATTCAATCATTGTTATTTGGAAGACAAAGATTCAAAACTTCCTGATTCGATTTCCAATGAAGAGAAACTGATCCTTGAATCTAATGGTGCATTCATTGTGGTTGGTAAAACTAAAGACGAGAAGTTGTTTGGTCTTTTTCCCGTTGAAAATTCAAGCTGGTTCAATAATTTTAAAGATCACAATCATTCTTTCCATGCCACTGTTTTGGACAATGTTGTTTATATACTGACAGAATACCTCGAATTTATTCAATTCAATTACGAAACTAAATGCTCCAATAAGAGCGAACCATTCAAAGACGAAAAATGGTATTTCGATGATTTAATCTTGACTTCTCATCAAAACCACGATGACAAAGTTATTTTGGTCAATAAATCGTTTGGAAAAGTGCATGTTTTCAACATTAAGGAAAAAAAATGGTTACAAAAATACCGAATCGTGAATATTAGCTCAAAGAGTTCCAATGATATGTTGTTCCATAAATTGATCACCTTCTCTTCAGCATTTCTACCCATGAAAGTTATCAAGCCTTTGTATAAAAGAACATTTTCTGCGCTCTGAACTACATATTTTTCATTAAGTGCATCATAGTGCATCGTTTCCAACAGAATTTTTATTATTGTTGTTTAGTGAAGGACGTGGCTTCACCTCAGGTCCATCACTCATTTGACTCGATGATGATCTCGGTGGAGGAGCAGGAACTGAATAATGAAAAAAAGTTAAATATTAATCGAATGAAAGAAAGAATAATTTTCAATATCAACAAGAAGTTCAAGTTACCAGATTTTTTTCCAGAATCAACTGATCCCGATCGCCTTTGTCTTTCTGATGCTAAATGGCCTGTTGATTGTTTATTTGCTGAATGAATTGTCATTGGTTTTACACTGAATTTAAACGATTTGTAAACGACTGCTATACTAAATATGCCTTAATTAACTAATTGCAAAAATAAAATTTGAAAAAATAAATATGAAATGTCTAACTATTCAAAAATGAGATCGATGCATTTTGCGATTGGAATGCATTGTACAGGGCTATTCAGCTACTTAGTAAGATGTTGAACGCCAATAACTTTGCAACCAGACATACCTTTGGCCTGAGAATCGAATGCAGTGAGTTTGGGGGACATTCATTTTTTATGTTTAAAGGACAAGGTCATTCAAGGTCATTTTTCGGAAATCGCTGCTGCTCATGTTAGAGGTCATTCTGAGGGCCGGACATCATTTTCGAAGACAAAAAATCTTCCTGATCAATTTTCGACACTCTGTGATGAACGCTGCTTGAGTTATTGACATTTAAGTTTCAAAACTGCGTTAATTTACATTTTTTATTTTTATGAAAATTCGCATTTTTTATGCTCATTGGGGCGTAATCAAAACCCAAATTCATTTTCCACTACATTCTAGCCATCCAGGTGACTGCTCAAAGCTCCAGGAGCGCTTTACACGAATGGGGTTAAGCAAGTTTATTTAACAAGATCTTATTCAATTTTTACAACTAAGGATGAATTCTTTTTGCCGATTAGTTCCAATTTAGTCCTTAGGGTTTTGATTACGCCCCAATGAGCATAAAAAATGCGAATTTTCATAAAAATAAAAAATGTAAATTAACGCAATTTTGAAACTTAAATGTCAATAACTCAAGCAGCGTTCATCACAGAGTGTCGAAAATTGATCAGGAAGATTTTTTGTCTTCGAAAATGATGTCCGGCCCTCAGAATGACCTCTAACATGAGCAGCAGCGATTTCCGAAAAATGACCTTGAATGACCTTGTCCTTTAAACATAAAAAATGAATGTCCCCCAAACTCACTGCATTCGATTCTCAGGCCAAAGGTATGTCTGGTTGCAAAGTTATTGGCGTTCAACATCTTACTAAGTAGCTGAATAGCCCTGTATAACCGTTCAAATTTACATGCATTGATCAACGATCAAAACTTGAACAAAATCTTACAATTGTATTACAATATAAATTCATCTAATGATTGTATCTTATTGTTCCTGATCACATAAATATTGATGTGAAACAATATTTAATATATTTTATTTTTATTTTATTGATGTAATGATAATATTAAATGTTATTCATAGATTTATATTTACAAGCTATTGGTCAATAATAGGGTGAGAAAAATTATATCAATCAATCGTACTTTAAAAGGATACTTATCATTATAATGTTGTTTTTATGTTAATAGTAATTTTCTCATTGTACTCTACTCATTGTATTGTATAATTGTAATTGATTTATCAATTCAAATATAATTCTGTCATATGAATAAAATGCTTCACTGAAATATGTCATTCGAGTTAGAGTCAAATAAAGTTGATAATGTAGTTGAAGATTTTCCTGGAAAGTAAAATAATTCAAAGATGAAAATGAAAATGAAAAAGGACACATTCAACGAGAAGTTAAACTTATCCATAGGAATATTTGATGTAATAGTCAGCATTTTGTTTACCAACAAGTGATTTATTAATAATTTTTTATTAATTTGCAGATCATTGTTTTGGGCGTTTTTGATGAAGATGACGACGGAAAGGTTTATCCAACTTATAAATCGGTTAAAAAAATGTTAGACTTGTTCACTGACTATGGAAATTTCAAGTAAGTATCTGATTAACTTCAACGGATAATTCAATCAGCTGCTTGGCTTTTACAGTGAGGAATTAATTGTAACCACTGAAGGTCAATTCGGACGATTCGGTGAAAATGGCTATCAAGATGGAATCCTTGGTTTATTACAAAGAAGGGTCAGTCCATTAAACAGAGTTGTTTGTAATCTGATTGAATTTTTATTTAGGAAGCCGATGTCAGTTTACTTCCAATGTCAATTAATATTCCTCAACCTCCTGGACAATTTACAGCAATAGTCACTGAAGAAGCCTATTATATCAATGGTTTTGCCAGAACTTCATCGATAATTGATCAAGATGTTACTTCAAGTTTCACCCTTTTTCTTCCTGCTACTTGGATTCTCCTCTTGTCCCTTATTTACCTTTTTGAAGTCATTTCAACTTATCATTACCAACATTCAGTTTCACTTTTAACCCGATTTTTGAGTTCAGCTGATCGCTTACCAAGTATTTTATTTGTCCAACAATCAGTTGTCCATCGATCTATAATCAAAACATCTCAATTGCTGTTACTAAACAGTGTACTTATAATTTTCATGGCCTCTTTCAAAACAACCACAATTGGTGGATTCGGCGAATCTCGTGTCAATACATTGCGAGACATCGTTGATCTAGACAAGACTCCATGGTTTGTTGAAGGACTATCAATGTTTGAACTATTTGAGGCTGAGATCACCAAAGACTATGCCGATGTTTATCAGTTGGCTAAACGCAAAGGAAGTGCTCGACCGACTCGTATTGGAGAGCGAGTCGGTCAAATTCAAGCCTATTCATCTGAAAATGTGTGGCTTTATTCTGAAAAGGTGGGAAAAATTGGAAATTCAATTGAAGGAACTGACCATCCAATGGCCAAGTATTCATATTGGTCTGATAAAGCGTTTTACCAATCATTATCAGCTTTCCTAGTTAATCCAAGACACGATGTTGATCAAATAATCAAAAGATTAAATTCAGTGTGAGTTAATTTTGTCACATTTTGCTTAATTTATTCTGACTTATTTTTATTTCGATTCATTTAGGACTTCAAAGCTACTGCAATCAGCTCTGGTTGACTGGATAATGACGGCAATTATACGAGAAATATCCGTGTCTTTGCCTTTCCGTAGAGTGACTGAGCATGTATTGAACAAGCGAAAAATCAAACCGAAAAAAGATATTAAATTTGTACCTTTAAAGATTGGCGGAATGAGAAAGGTTTTCATCGGTTTATTCATAGTTTTGTCCGTCGCCTTAGTCATTTCCATATTAGAAATATTTTTCTCATTAGTTCATAAGTAATGACAAAAATCTAGTTGATAATTATTCATGTTAACTTGCGAAATCTAAATCGACATTTTTTATTTCGAATTAAATTAGAGATAAAAATGTTTTTTGATGTTATTTTCACAAAATAGTTTCATTGATTTAATAAAATAAAGCATTTTTCAATATTTGATAATCTGAAAGTATAATTTGTTCATTTCAATTATGGCTTTCATTCACCTAAAATAATGGTTTTTTTTGACGATTTATTACATTATGTATCATATTATTGATAATATCAATCATTTTGTTTAAAAATTCCAATAATTTTTCATTATATTGGATGTAAAATACAAGATATTAAGTAAAATCTTAACCCTTATCTTAGCCACGATTAATTCATTTGATATAACTAGACTAGGATATCATCTGTGCAATAAAAACAACTCAAATCTTAGATCTGAAGCGTCTCAATAACCAGCATGTAATAACACTTTGATAATCTCACTTTGATGTTACTCTTTTCTCAACTTCTTTCGTTTTCTTTCAGTCTAGATATTGATAAATCGGAATTATGAGATTAGTGACTGTGTGCAAACTGGTTTTATGATTGAATACAGATAATTCATTTTATTTTCTTACATTTCATCTCTAACTCTTGGTTTGGGTAACTCCGATCTATCTGCTGCTAAAATCAGATGATGATAGAAATTAACTGCTTTTACATAATTTTCAACGGAAATTCTCTCATCATGGCCATGGAACAAGATTATATCCTCACTTGGAATATATAATGGAGTAAAACGATAAAGATTTGGACTTAGAGCAGTGTAATGTCTCGCATCTGTACCAGCAATCATTAACCCCGAGACTACAATTGCATCTGGAAAGACTTGTTGGATACTTTGCTTAATTGATGCATAGCCAAAAATATTATCACCATGAGGGGAAGGTGGAGTGGGTTCAGATCCTTGTTTGATTGATATCTTGATTTTGTCATCATTAATCAATTGACGATCATATTCAACAACTTCAGCAATTGTTTGAGCTGGATGGATTCGGTGGTTTATCAAGGCTGATGCTTCACTCGATATTATGTTATCCTTTACACCACCCTTTACTACTGTAACCGCACTTGTTGTCCTTACCAATGCATTTCCCATGGGTGAGAGGCTCATCATATAAGATACAAGAGGACCAAAAAGCCAAAGATTTCCGAATAGTACTTTATAAGGGAATTGGGCCTAAAAAATAATTTTGGTTATTGACTGGACTATAGAAAGGCTACAATCAGTGAATTTCAAGCATATGAATTACACATCAAATTCAGCCAGTTTTCATCTTTTGTCTTTCATACTTACGTGAGGGGCTAAAGATTCGAAGAAGCTATTTTCTGTACCATATCCGAACATACTCTTATGGGCACGGGAGTTGAACCTGAACATAGAATTTTAAATGTCAATTTCTGCATTTGTTTTCATGCTCATCAATAGAGGGTTAGCTCTCAGACATTTCTGAATTACATACTTAGCAAGTGCCTTTGATAGAGTGACAATGTTTGGTTCATAAGGTGGAGTAGAGGAATGTCTTGGTTTGTCTTCTATTGACACCTCAACAGTCAAATAGCCCTTTTCTGCGACTGAGATCCTAAAATTTGAGAAAACAATGAAATGAACAAAAATATTTTGAGATTGGTTTAAATGTTACAGTGGTTATTACTCACAGAGCGACTTGTTCCTTTGGTATACCGGGAAAAGCATTTTTCAGAATACAAGTGCCTTCATCAAGTAAAAATTCAAGCTCTACTTTTTTCGATACAAGAAAGTTTGCAATCTGAACAGCACCATCAATTCCTGTAACCTCTTCGTCATGGCCAAAAGCTAATATAATGGGACGTTTCGGTTTAAATCCTCTTGATAATTCAAATTCAACAGCTTCCAATATTCCCTATTAGTTACATAAATATACATTACTGCAGTGAAATATTGTTTCAATAAAAATGTCTAAAATTAGTTTAATTACCATCAAAGCATCCTTGACATCAACAGCTCCGCGACCATAGATATACCCATTTTTAATGATGCCTCCAAATGGGTCAACTGTCCATTTTTCTTGCTCAACTGGTACAACATCCAGATGAGCACATAACATGTAGGGTTTAAGCTTTGGGTCACTTCCTTTGATCTCATACACAAGACTGTAATTGCCGATAATCGTCCGTTTAACCAATGATGATGAATGGAGAGTTGGATAATCTTAAAGAAAAAAATATATTATGAAATATCTTTGTAGACAGAAATTATTGGATAATCTTGAATCCAGATCATAAATAAGCTTTACGAGAAAAATAAACTTGTTTTTTGATAGTTAATTCACAAACAAATTGATTAATTAACAAGATAAAGCACAAATGATTAAAATCACTAGATAACACATGCTTTTAATGTTAGGAGAGTAATTTCAATAGGTAATCTCATCTTATCTCACAATTAGCGACTTAAATACAGTCTGTAGTAAAATATCCACCCATTATCCTAATTTTTAATCTATTGTATCACGCTTGTTAATTATTTACCTTAGCAGCAAAGCCAAAGAGCATATCTCTCTAAGAGCTTCGCTTTGAGCAAACGTATAGTACGAGATTAGAAAATGTCAGGGTATTATTGACGCTCGGAATTTCGCTTCTGCAATTCTAATTTGATATTATGATGATTTGAAGTGAACTACGGGACCACTCAGATATATCAAGATGATTTAAAACATGGGAGATTCACTTGAAAAGCTGCAAAATGGTAAAATTTCAAGGTTTTTATTGCAAAGTTTTGCAAAGAAAAATTGAACATAAACTTACTTTTCTCGATAAAATGTCTCATTTTGATTAACTCTTGAGTATCATAAGAATGTATATCCCATGCTACAGTCTTGATTTTCAAAGCTTCTTGGAATCTTTCAATAATTCCGTGTTCTTTAGTGATAGGCTGATGATCGGCAGAAACTTCACATGGCTCAGGACTCTTAGGCTCAGGGAAAAGGATAAGAGCTCGAAGGACACAAATCACAAAAAGACCAAATACTAATGCAAATATTAGTCTTAATGCTGAATAACCTCCGCTGTTATCAGATCTCATACTGTAACGAATTTATTCCGAATTATCTGGTATATAATTCCAATGAATCTCCTGAATAGTTTAAAAACTTGTTAAAATTAGTTGAAATTCAACGATGACTTGTTAATTAAGCTTGAAGAAATCGAAGCAATCGATGACAATAGCAATAAAATGATCTTACCTCTCTTAGTTAAATACGATTTATGAATGATCAACAGGATGCACACTAATTAAGACTCAAATGTCAACCAATTTAAAAGAAACAAATTGTTAAAGACAAACGTTGTTTAAATAAGAGAGACATAGAATTTTATGTTAGTTACAGTAACTAAGAAACTCATTTTGCAAGAGAGGGAAAATCAAAGATTAATGTATTTTTTCATTGGTTTTGCAAATGGTGAATCAGAGGATGAAGAGTTGAAGGAATTGATAAAGGAATTCAATCGACACTCGACTTGATTTGTGACTATCTCATCATTCCATGTGTGTAGACTTTGCAGTATTTTCTAACAATCATTCCTCTACTCGAATCAATTGCTTGAATAGATAAAACAATTCTGAAAGTTTAAATTTCGCGCATTGGTCGCTGCATACTTTTTTATTTGAGTAATGTTTTAAATTGTCAATTTACTTATACATTACTTTAACCTTTGCGGAGAATCAAACATTAAGCAAAGAGTAAGATTACTCTACTCTTTGACACCAACCTTCTAATCTACAATCTTGTTTGATGAGACAAATCTCAACTGTTTCTATGAATTTTGTCAGCATGTTTTCCCTTTTTATTCTTGTTATTTTTATACCAAATTGAGTCATTTAAGTGTAAAAGATATCAAAAGGTGTTTATTTTAATGTTGCTTTATTTCAATCAATTTTAATTCTCATGTTTAAATCTCTTTGTACATGGAAAGTCGTTTGTACAGTCATTTTCTATCTTTGCTTTCGTGCCTTCCGTTGGTGTAGCTGATTTTATAGCCTTAGTCTTAGGCCAATCCATTGTTATCGCTATGACATCTAATTCAATTATATCTGTTCTGCAATCGCCCATAATTTCAGCTAAATTGGGAGTAGATCTTCCAAAATCTCCATGAACAAACTCTTTAATGTAAGTTCCAGCTTCCGTAGTCAATTCAATGATAAATTTATGATCATCTTCAGTTTTTTCGGCGGAAATCCTATGGATGACTCGAGGACGATTTAAAAGAGATCGTCTATGTAAAACTCTAATAGGTGTTTTTTGGTTGATGGTTAAATCCTTTATCGACTGGAACTTCTGAAAATCCATTTCAGTCAATGGTCGATTAATGCAACATAATGCGCGATATCTTTTCGTCTTATCAGTTTCACCAAGTTTTAATTGTACTTTTACTTCTTCTTTCACTGTTAATTGTAAATCTCTAACTTTGATTTCTGTACAGTTAGTATTGATTTCTTGTTCAATTTCATCTAATACTTGATCACTTATACTATTCACTTCAGGTTTCATCAATTCAACAACAAATGGTCGTCCATCTCCAAGCATCCGTACATCAACATCCTCTCGACCACAAGCACTGAATTTGGCCTTTTCATATTTGACTCGTTTTTCAATTTCATTGACAATAAGATCTTGAACAGAGCTTTCCATCCGGCGAACTCCATCAATAATCCAAGGTGTTTGACAAAGGTTTCTGCTAAATTTATTATAACGACCAACTATATAAATTGATTCCTCTTTGGAGCTCATTTTGGAGTTGAGCAATAATTTCATGTTCTATAGTGATAGGTTGATGATTGGCAGAAATTTCACATGGCTCAGTCAAGTCCAATCGAAGTCCTGTATGATTTAAAAACTTGTTGAAATTCAAATACGACTTGATTAAGCTTGAAGAAATCGAACAATTGGTGGCAATAGCAATGAAATAATCTTACCTCTCTTAGTCAGATACAATCTGTGAATTATCAACAGGATACACACTAATTAAGACTCAAATGTCAACCAATTTAAAACAAACAATTGTTAGAGACAAACGTTCTTTAAAAAAGAGCGACACAAAATTTTATGTTAGTTACAGTAACTAAGACACTCATTTTGCAAGAGAGGGAAAATTAAACACCAGATGAGTAAGATCTACTCTTTCACACCAACCTTTTAATCTTCAAGCTGTATTGAGAAGACTAATCTCAACTGTTTCTTTGAATTTTTCCAGCATGCTTTATCAATTTTATTATTTTTATATCAATTACTTCAGCTGTGTTAGCTACTCACGGCTGAGTTTGAGTTTTGTGTTTAGCGACTTAATTAACTGATACAATAATGCCCTCTCTATTATAATTTGTTTACCCGTTTATAGTGTCGATGAAAAAGGAAAATCAACGCTCATAAAGTGATTACAAGAAGACGTGAAAGTAGAGAATCCTAGGACAAAACAATACTCAAGGTGACCTTTAGGAACACGGAACTTACAAATTATTGGAGAGCTTGATAAATAGAGGTAAGAAACAATAGATTTCTTAGAAACATAGAATTAGGAACTAACTCCGTATTTCAAAGAAAAATTTTAACTTAAGATAAAACAAAAAATTGCCTTTAATCAATTAAAACCAACTGAGAAAAAACGTAGATATAATGAAATAACTGCTTTCTCCCTTATCAAATAAATAGGCTAACTCTAAAATTTAGTCTAAATTGAGCTTAAACATAATAGAGTACCAGTTACAGGACACAAACTGACCTCTAAAACAAGATATACTGTATAATTCCTTTAGAATCCATTTTCAAAAAGTAGGTCGGTATAAGTATAGTCTAAAAATCATTTTCTTATTGCTTTGAATGGTTCATATTCTGAGGTGAAAGCTTCATTTCAGGCAGGACATTTCATTTGTGTTTTCTCGCATTGTTCTTGCCTGTAACACTTTACAGTTTGTGTGTTTGAATGCTCCACAGTTAAAGCATCATTTTAGCGTGAAGTCATCTATTGCTTTAATGTGTGAGTTGTTGTAGAAAGTGGTCAACACTTTATTAATTTTAAATCAAATAATTTTGTTGTTTTTCAATTTTTAGTTGTTTATTATGAGGCTGGTCTCGAGGTATGGGTCAATTTTCATTTTTTTCATTACATATTCCATTTAAATCATTTAATCTTTATTTTATTCAATTTTATTTGTCAAATTGTTTATTTATTAGGTTATTTTTTGTTAAATTAATTATTTATCAATTTGGCTTTTAGAACTGTAAGTTCACCAGTTGACTGTAGGTCACCTTCACTTTAATTCTTGGCCAGAGTCAGTGGTGAATATTCTGAGGTCAAACGACAAATTCTGGTTGTAATAAGATGACATATATAAAGACATAAGACCATCCTACATAATAAAATCACTAATAATTAAAATCTAATAGAATGTAAACAAAGAGGTTGAGGGACTGTTGAATAATCTACTGAAAATTTCTGATAAATGTAAACATCTTCATCCGTATTAAAGCATAAATGCAAACTTATTACAGTTTGCCCGACAGAGGATCGTAATCTAATCGTTGTACAATGTGTGTAAACACGACAAATTCATTAAAAGCATTATTATTTAGCAAAAGCAAACTTATTACAAAATGTAAACAAGAAACAAAAGGGACCGTTGAAAAAATTAAATCCAGTTTCTCAATGTTGACTAATAATGAAAGTGTAGTCAAGCTTTTGTATGGCAACACCAGGGGGTGAACATAGAGTCACTCAGCAATGCGTTGCTTGTAGGTTGTAGCATCATTTATACGTCAACAATAGTGACAATAGGAACATCTATCTGTATCTGAATAATATATTTCAAATGTTATCAACAAAAAAGCGTGAAAATTAGTCAACAATTCCAAGAGATGTTATTTTTTGAAAATTTGTGTCTTGAGTGAAACAAGTGTTACATTTTTCTATGTTGGAATGGATTTTATCAACTTCACCCCTTTCAATTTGATTTAAATATATTTATCTGTTGAATATTTTTCCAGCCATTATGCAAGGATTGGTAATAAGTGAAATTATATAAATTGTTTGAACCGTCTATTCATGCGAGTTTGTGAAACTGGCTTTCAAAAGTCATATTGTATTGGTATCGTTCTAATAATGTTTATGGTAAGCATAATTTGCCAAGGCCTTGCGATGTTAAAAAAGATCTTGTGATTAACTCCTTTTTCCTTTGAACCTGTGAAACTCATGCTATACATCATATTCTTTATACTATACATCAGACTTGAAACAATTACATACAAAAAAGGATGAAGATCGATTAAGATTTAATTTAATACAATCTAATGTAATACTGAATATAATGTATAAACAATATAATAATGAATGTCTATATACAGCTAGTCAAGCTTTGTATGGCAACACCAGGGGGTGAACATAGAGTCACTCAGCTATGCGCAGCTTGTAGGTTGTAGTATTACGGTATTACAGTATATATACGTCAACAACAATAGTGACATTTTAAAAGGAACATCCATTTTAATAATTAATTTCAAATGTTTTCAACAAAAAAGCAAGAAAATTAGTCATCATTTCTAAGAGATGTTTTTTTTGAAAATTTGTGAAACAATTGTTACATTTGAAGTGCAATTTCCAACTTGAATGTCACAAAAAAAATCTAATTTTTTCTTTCTTCTCTCTTTTATCCTCTTATAGGTATGCCTGATGGTGTGAGGCTGAAAGATCATATCAGTTCAGGCCAGTTTGAGCCAAGAGCAAACATCGATCTCAGCAGACCCCGCAACACCGGAAGTCGTAGTCCCTTTGCCAATCGAGGAGGATTGGCAAAGGTTAACATACCAACAAGGATTCCAATTAAAATAGATACTCCATCATCTGTACCACCAGTACCATCAGTTTCATCTCCACCCTTATCCGTTCCATTATCATCATCAGCCTCATCCTCATCGGTATCATCTCCATTAACATCTGAACTTTCACCAGAGATTTATTTTTTAATTCGTCAACATGCCAAGACATTAACAGCCATCAATAAAATTACCAATCGTTTAGAGAAACTTGAGCACAAAGTTGAAGACATATGTAAAAAGGTTAAAAAAATTGATAAATTTAATGAAAGCCGTGGAATGGGCGGCGGAGGAGGAGGAATTAAGAAGGGTGAATCTTCCTCTTCCTCTGGAAACAATAATACAACTACCACACCCAATGCATTAAGTGATGACAGTGGAGTTGAATACAGTCGGACAACAACTGGGACTGGTCATGATGATGATGAACTTTTATGCCTGTTAAATCAGATAACCAAATTTTCCGACTCAATTAAGCAAACCTTAACTCAACCTAACAGTAATATTCACAGTCCACTGAATCCAAGGACTGGTCATCCAATGATTCCAGGTGAAAATGGTTCAATGGTTTACGGATTGACCGGAAACACATCTTCAACAGCCTCATCAACTTTAAGGCAATCCGTTACATCAACTTCAAACACTAAGGGCATTCGCTATCCACATCCACCCTCAACGCGGAAAACTCTACCATCATCTCCAGTGAATCAGTCAAGGATGGCTGACTGCCCTGATCCAGCTTCGGCACCCCAGTCTTTCAGTGCCTTACTATTTGAGTCAAATGTTGATCACTTCCTGGCTAACCTTGATTTTATGCCCGAGCCAGTTCGAGCTAGTGAATATTATTATCCGCCTTCAATGCCCATCTCTTCACCTCCTCATCATCATCTAAATCATCATCTACAACATGTAAAATCACACCCGGTTCCTGCTAGTCATCTACTGACTGAAACTTTACATCACCAGCACGAGCAACCAGAGCAGCAATGAATTGATAAATGCAATGCTGTTTATTAAATAATATTATCAAATTAAATGATGCATTAACAAAGAGTAATAGCAATAGAGAGAGCACGACAATGAGAGCTATAGATAAGAGAGATGATAAGTTAAAAGGAGCAGGAAAGGAGGGAGTTAGCAACGAGAAAGAGATTAGGAAAGAGACGACAAAATGACAAAAAAATAAATGTAAACAAATTTTTGATGAGAAAAAGTTCAAAAAAATTAAAAGGATTGTTAGTGGCGCTACCGCGTTCTGCCCCTTTTCCCTTTTCCCTATTTCTCAAACATAGTTAACATTGCGTGCTACCTCTTGTTATACTCTTTGCATAAAAGACTAATCAACAATCTCTCTTTGAATTTCTTTCTTCATCCTGTTGCTGCTTAAACTGATAAAGAAACCATCATCATTACCATTATTATTTTCATAGTTTACTTTGTTAATCAAACTCTCCAAACACTCAGTTTGTGTTTATGTTTTTACAGAGTTGAAGGTTAAATAGTCACCTTGTCTAGTTGTATATTGTTGAATGAAAATGAAACACACAATTGTAAGTAGTTTAATTAATAACATTTGAATAAATAATTAAGCAAAAGTTAATTGTACAGGTTGAGAGGGAAAAGAAGAAAAAGGAAAATAATATTAGGTTGTCCGGGCCAAAGTGGCGGAAGTTTGATCAAAGATATTTTCAAATAGCAATTTTTTAGCTCACTCAAATTTCAGAGTTTTATTGACAGATAGAACAAAATTAATTATGAGAAATTTCTGGCCAAAAGTAAAATAAAGAAAAAGTTATTAGAAAATCAATGAAAAAAAATGAAAAGTCGAAAGGTCACCTCATTGATCGAGTCTGTAAACCTCAACTGATAGATGCAAGAAATTGACACAAATTATTCGTTTTGCCTTCTTTCATCGAATGGTCAATTCGTTTTCTCAACAAAATTAACACTTTTATTTAATCATCCAAAAATATCCAAAAATTGAAAAAAGTTAGCGAGCAAATCAAAAGGGACCTTTGATTTGGAATTTTCGTCAAAATGAAAAAACCAATTTTTAATTCTAATTGTTCTAATTTCTTAACCAAACCATATAATCTATTTAATTAATTGCAAAATAGTTGTTAGCTATTCAGGTATAACTGACCGAAAATTGATAAAAAAAGTCACACCAATTTGAAATTAACAACAATCAAACCTCCACCATTTTTGGCCCGGACAACCTAATAATTGAAAGTTTCAATAATACGATTTACTATCAAGCCCAAGATTCATCAGTTTTTCATGGTGTAAGCTTAATGATAAGGATAATGATCAAGTACATGTAATGTAAATGTAAAGTCATCATTAGAAAGCAGCTAATCGGTTTATTTTTAAAACAATCAATCACAACGAATAACAAATTGAGTTGATTAACTAAATTGTGTTAAACTCCTGCCGCCATACAAACCAGTACAACAATATTGATATAAACAGCAGTTTTTAAATAGTTCACCTTCAAACAGCGCAATTAACTTTTAAGTGCAAAAACAGCATTATTATTATTATCGACAATTACCAAAGGTAAATCACAATTGGATTGCATGTCTTTCATTCAAGTTTCATTCAATTTTTGTATCTTTCGCTTGTAATATTTATTCCCTTATTTTAGGTGAGACTACTTTTTTTACTCAATCCATTTTAATTTCAAGTGATGTTACCTTCGTAAATTAGATTATTATATTCAGCCAAGTGTTATAAATGCGTTTCATTTCAGGTAAGTTTTAGTTGATTATTCAAGAAAGAAAGGTTGAAAATGATTTGAAGTTCATTAGAGCGAAAGACAATTTAAAAAAAAATGAGGATAATTATGAATTTTTTTATCCAAATCATCAAATTGTTGCAGCATATCGAT
The DNA here is from genome assembly GCF_039701765.1 of Tetranychus urticae. NCBI lineage: Eukaryota > Metazoa > Arthropoda > Arachnida > Trombidiformes > Tetranychidae > Tetranychus > Tetranychus urticae. Next base: position 11,048,185 of record NC_142958.1, on the reverse strand, counting down.
ATTGATAGATTACGTTACCTTTTTTTCACTGAATGGATCAGCAAGCAGCCAAAGAGTTGTAAGACTAAAGAAAGGATAAGAAAACGATTCGCGATTCAAATGGTGTTTTCAAGTTGATAAACATTTTCCCATTCAAATGTAATCAATTATCATCTGTTTCAGTTAATCAACTTTACCAACATTCACTTCTAAGATTAACATGATTGTATTTTCAAGATTCAAGTCAACTCTTTGGGAATAAAATCTTTTGTTATGAACCGATAATCAGATTAAATTTTGAATAAGCTTTACCTTCATTTGGTATTTCATCAACTGTCTGACTTGATTACACGTTTTTGTATCATTTTTACTTCATTTTCAGACCAGTTTTTTAGTCAACTTGCAAACAACTTGCTTATCGAATCTGAATCAATTGACGTAACGTTGATCTACCGTGTTTCCGCGCATCCTAGCACCGAGCTTGTTAATGAGTAGGTTCACTTATTAGTCACTGTTGATACTCGCTCTTATGCACTGTTGCCTAAAAATCAACTTAAAACCGGTTTCCATTGGATACATATTTTTTTGTTTTGATTCTTGCTTTTTTAATCATTTTCAAGTCACAGTGCAAATCTATGAGTGTCAACAGTGAATTAAAAGTGAAATTTATCATAATTAAGGCCGTTGCTAAAGGGTGTTCAATATACTTCCAAACTGGTGGAGATTAAATTATGATAATCACAATCAAAAACATGATAACTCGAGTAACATCACAATAATAAAGGTAAAGGATGGAAGGCGAAAGGTAAATAACTTGCTTATCATGTTTTTGATTGTGATTGTCATAATTTAAGCTCCGCCAGTTTGGAGGTAATTACATTGAACATCCTTTAGAATGCGCGGAAACACGGTACATTTAGAATTGATTGTTTGTCGTTTTGTTAACTGGGAAATGGGGACTTTTCAATGCCAAAAGAAACTTGATTTTTTTCAAGTTTACATTTCAACGATACATTGTATCCCAGGATTGAATGACCAGAACAAGGCTCACCCTTTGGTTTATAGAAAACTCGTAAAAATGAAATTTTCGTGATTCAACATGAAAATCAAGTACATTAAATGGATTCTCTCAGTTGTGAACAAGGCCAAATTTTCAAGGAAATAAGGAAATATATAATTTCATTTTGATTGAAGTAGCCATTACAGTAAATAATCATTGTGATCAAGTAAACCTGAAAATATTAAAATGGGATAAATTGTGTTTTCCAGACGAAAATTAACCTCTCATAATAGATAATTTAAAAACTGGTCAATATTTTCCCTTAAATGTTGACCAGAAATGATTACGGTTACAGTTGCAGTTTGATTGATAAATGCTACATTCATAGCGGCTACAAGTTTAATACGGGCTCAATTTGTTACATACAATTTTCATTTTTCAATTTGTGTTTTGCCGACAAATATTGATGAGAAACTTAAAATTAAAGGTAAATTTTGAAATGAAAAGATATTAAAGTTTTGTTTCCAGAAAAGGCTTTAATGTCAAGTATTGAGACTTTCAGGATTTGAATTTATTTTGAACAATCAGATCAGATCAGACAATATAAAGGGTCAACTGATATAAGACTCCAAATAAGTATAGATGCAAAACAATTGGTTTATCTAGATATTTATTATCTTAGGTGGAAACATCAGGAAATTTCAATTGAACTGCATGTTTTGCTTTTGACAAATCTGTTCATGTTGCTCAATGTTTCTGCACTTTTACTGAGCCTATTAGCTGTTGATTAGTTGTATTAATTTCCAGATTCAATGAAAAATATATCTTGATATGTTAAGTACTGCATCGGATTGAATGTATAAGAAGATTTAAATTGGTTGCACTTTGAATCCTGAAAGCAAAGCAAAAGTCAAATGTACAATTGTTCACAGATTAAAAACATTTCTAATATTTTTTTGCAAATTCAACTTCAAGTAGAGCAATCATAGAATCGCAAACACAATTTTTTCCTTTATATTCGCATTTAGCACGTTTTCGAAGAGTCCTAACCTAACTATTCAATGTTTCATCTAATTTGTCCAGTTTAGTTTACCTTTAAATTAAAACTATTAGCAAATATACAGTAAAGAAAGAAAGTCTATTTAAATTGATTGAAGTAAACAACTTTTGATCCTCAAGTATTGTCAGTAAATGTTTCAAGATTCATGTGATTCTTGAAGATTGTATCTTCATCTCGAGTATAGTCAGCTGTCAATGTATGATGAGCAGACGAGTCATAATAAGATTAAGATTATCAGATAATCCAAGTGTTTTAACATTGAATATTCAATTGTAAATCTAATTTTGTCCAGATCACGTTTGGATTGCTATTCAATCATTGCTGTTTTAGCTCTTGAAACTCTTGATCACAGATAGTCAATAATTGAATAAACGGCGAGAAAATTGCTTGATCCATGTTTGTGATAATATTTTAATTGATCTGAAAAGAAGAAGAGATCCAGGATAAGATGAGATATTCTGATGATCAAATGGCTAACCAACCTTATGATCCTTTTTCTGAGCAATCAGATGTGCAGTTGCAGTTGGAATAAGAATGCCGATTAATCACAGATGATCATGGATTTGAAGAGTTATTTGGTTTATTGATTGATTGCTTTGAAAATAGTGATAAAATGTTTCAAAGAAAATTGAAAGAAACTGAAAGACGTAATGTTGTTACAACAAATGAAATATTATTATCTGAAAAGTCTGTCACACATGAAGACCTCGGATGTTGCACTTTAAGTCGTTAACAGTTATTGTTGGTTGATTGATAGGAATAAATGGGAAAAGTGAAAAGTGAATCAACAAATTGTTTATCGTTGTAATTACAATCACAGTCCAATGCAAGATTAATCATAAGTTATGTTTGTGCATGAAAAGATGTTCAGAAATATTGTGAAAAGGCAATCAGTTGACGTTGTTTCATCATTTTTAAGGTCGTCAGTATGAGTTGCTTTAAAATCCACCAAACTCCATCTCTTTTTAACCAGCAAAACAAATGTCTTCAACTTGGTTCAATCGATTTTACTGGAATATCTTACAAGGGAAGTAACCTCGTCGGTACATGACATTTCTGACCCGACATGGGCTTTCCATTAAACTCACTTTCGTTTTGACCTGCCCGTACCAACGAGGTTACTTCCCTTGTTAGGAAAGTTGACTTAGCATAGTTTGATTAAAATCCAATGTTACACTTGATTTAATCGCAAACTAATTACTCTTTAAGGCTTGTTTAACCTAAATAAGCATGTAAATGCATGTAACTATTAACTGATAATTGATTGTAAAGCTTGACAAATTATAAGTATTCCTTAATCAAAAATTAAGCCAATTAAGGAAGCTGAAGTCTTAAACAGTTGCGTTGAAATACGAAGCAACTGTTTAAGAAGATGTTTTTCATCGCTTGAAACAACACTGGCAGATACGAATGAGTCAATCATCATTTAAATTCATTTTATTAAATCAGCAGATTTCATCAGCAACTTTAACTAGCTATATCATTAAAATATTGCAATTTAATGGGCAAAAGTTACCCACAACTTTATATCTGAAAAATTTAATGCCAATGCAGTATTCACTAGCAAGTCAGATTAGAAAGAATCTTTCGTCTTTGCTTGATAATCTGTGGATAGAAATCGCCCAGAATCTCATTATCATGACTTTTAGAACTATTTGATTGACAAAGTCGTTCAAATTTGCATGACCATTTGCATGATTCCCCCTTAATGGAAAGTCTGACAAGCTTATGACAAGCTAGTTCGCGTTGCTCAATGATGATCCAATTTCCCAAAATTTTAGTTTGTAAGTCACTTCCAAGATTTGGAGTCAGAGAAAACTTTCAACTTTAGATCATAGAGAGTTAACAATGCTAGTTGAAATGATTGACCGAGTCATAACTCCTTAAACGAGCTACAGATGCAGTGATCCCTTAATGATGAACTTGATTCAGGATTTTTTGCTTGAAATTGTTAGTGGGTCCACTCAATGTTATCTCTAAATCTGGCTTATATAAACCAACAGAACAATCTCGAGCAATATTCTCCCGCAATCTGTTCCATAGAGTTTCTCAAAATTATTTAGCGCTATTATTACAGACACAGGGAAATACGTTAAATACGGTTGCTCCAGACTTGATATATTATTAATAATAGTGTTAGTCAAGTCAATGATATTAGCTGTTTGGGATAAAAATAAAAGATTAGAAGACATGATTAAATTAATGAATGAAATTAATGGAGAATAATTGGAGAATTAATTTAGAATAATATTAATAATATAATATAGTAATAGTTAGAGTTAATTTGTTTCTTGTACATATTTTAAGATTTTTACTGTTAAAATGATTGTTGATTATTTGCTAATGTTAATTTGTTTCTTCAGTTTGAATCGTCAGTAATGGGGAAACAAGAAATAGCAAGAAATGACAATTAGACTAGAACAGAAACATTCAGCGAAATTTGATCTTGATGGTGATAGCTGCCCCGAGAGTCTTGACCCTTTCTGTTTGCCAGAATCATTGATGTAATTTTGATTTGTTGTTGTCAACTAAAACAAGTTCAAAATTTAGTCTCATTTTCATTTCCATTGTCAGTGAAAAGGCTAATCAACAATCAAAAAGTGAAGCGATTTATAGTCAAAAATTGCAGGAAAGAAATGAATGAACAGATAAATTACTAAGTCTTTTACATCAGTGGCAATAAAAAAATGGGATACAATTGATTGAAATGGGAATCTAAAAGTGTTTCAAGTTGGTAAATATAATTAGCAACACCAAAAATTTAAATTAGTTTATCATAATTTTTCATCATTCAATTTAATCAACTGAGAGTTGATTGGAAGATTGAAAATAAAAACTAAATGCTTGACAAATGTCAATTTTACAATCGATTGGGAAAATTAAGAATAAAAAGGAACATTAAAAGATCAATTGATTAAATGAACATTAAAATGGTGATGCTAATTATCAATAATTAATGGTCAGAAAAATTGTGTACAAAATGTAAACTTTTTTGGCGAGTTACATTTGACAGAGAAAAATGGGGAAAATGAGAAGACTAATAACAAACTGTGTTAATGACGGAGATATAATTAACTGTTAATAACAAAGACAAGAAAGTAAAATGATGATGAAGATAATAAGGAAGATGATGATGATGAAGAAAAAAGATGAAGAGAATAAGTTGTTTTTTTAAGCGTCATTTCTTTATCATTTGGATCAATTTGCTTCCATCATGATGACAAACTGAGTAAAATTTAAATTTTTCCTGCTTCTTTTGCATCATCACTGTAATAATCATATTTTACTTTCTTTATCCTTGGATTTAAATTGTACAGCCTTGCTCTTTTATACATGATGCTCATTAATCTGAACAATTTCTGGTTCAGTAATCAATTTTTTGTCTAAATATCACTGTTTTACTTTATCACCAAAATCAATTTCAACTTTCCTACTAAAATGTTGATAAAAATTGAAAATAGTCAAAAACTGAATCGATTAAAATGGGATGAAAAAGATGAGGCTCAATTGGATTAAGGAAGAGGAGAAAGTATTGAAAGTAAACTAAAAATAAACTAATGTATATGATTTTTGATACTTGATTAGGTTCATTTCAGAGGCAGTTTTCATGTAAAATCAATTTAGACTTAGAGACACATCTGGTCAAAGTAAAATCTAACATTGTCACTTTTTCAAAATTAAGCATCGATTGTAAAATCGTCTAATTTTTCAATCAAAAAATGCTTTCATAAATTGTTCTTGATTAGATAACTCTAGTTGATTGTAGGCAAGTTTATAATTTTAAACTCAATCAGTGAATGGGTAAATAAGGAGGATAAAACAAGTTGCCATAAAAGTAGATCAGGCAAGATAAAAGACTGCATTAATATCTTTGGTCGCTAATGAACAAATAATAAGATCGATAGAAATATAATAAAACCTCAAAAGAAGGTGAAAACAAAGTAAAATTATCTAAAATCATGAAAAAAGGATTATTAGCTGCCCTTAACCTGAGTAATTTGAATCGACTACCAATTCATTATTAAGACTAAATGTATCGATTGCAATGGAGAGGAGGAAAAGTTGCCTGAATTTCTGCTCATCATGAATTTACGAAATCGCTCTAAATGCATCATGAAGGAGAAAAATAAGCTTATATGAAGAAGATGAACAAAAGATGAAAGATGAAAGGAAAAATATGAAAAGATTCAGAGTTAGCTTTTCCGATGGAACAAAAAGGAAATAAAAGAATGCTGAAAGTTGAAGAAAAGGAAGAAGACGAGAAACAGAAGAAACAGAGAAATGAAGATGAGAAATGGGAACAATTATCATGATGATCTTTAGTCCAATGGCTCTGTCTTTCAGTAGAGTTTCACTCGCTTCTTTAGATCATTTCGTTTCCATTCTGGTAATCGATAAAATTCAAGTCTTGACATATGAAAAAGGGTCGAAAATTCGTCATTGGATAAATGCCTCTAAAAAGATAAAAGAAAGATACGAATTAGTGATTATCTTGATTAAAAGTTGGTTTATAACGGAATAAATGAGTAGACATTTTATTTATCTTCATCAGTTTTAACCGATTTTGACTCTTAACTTTCACATTTAAGTCAAGTTGATGGCAAAAGCAAATGTTCATAATGAAGCATGATCTTTAAATTAAGAAGCTGAAAATCATCATGTAAGAAGCCTCAAGGTTGGAATGAGCTCAAAATAAGCCATGAAATTCGTCTAAAGCATGGAACGTTTTACCTTTAGACTTGTGAGAAAAAGTAAAATGCCATTCATAATTAACAATTATTCAAACATTCAGTTTCACTGTCAGCCAAGGTAGATGGTTAACACACGTTTATAAACATATTTATATTGAATTTCACCTGCTGGCTCAATATATTGTGAAAAATCATTTAAATCGTGATTGTTAACAAGCCATTCATTTGAAATTTTTAATAAATCATAAATTAAATTCAAGATGCAGTTAAAATCTGTTTCAATTCTGTAAAAACTCACACCAAGACTCTTGACTTTTTATTGAATCTTATTTAGTTTCCTTTCAGATACTCAAAAGGCAATTCACAAAAGTGTAACAAAAAACATTTCCCACTAATTCAACTCTAGATGAATTGAGTGAAGAATCTTGTATGGAAATGAATAAACAAAGAAATGTTTAATCAAAATCTTGAGTCGATGTGAAGGCAATCAAAGCAACTGTACAGCGCTTGAAATGTTTCAACTTAACTAGTAACATTTAGATGTTTAATTGATTAAAACCATGAAGCTAACAGTTCCGAGTCAAACAGTGAAAAAGATTGTATTTGATAACAATTCTGTGCATTTAGCAAGGAATCTTAGAATGGAAGGTTCAAGGATGAATCAAATTGTAAGGAAGCTTAAACTTTCTAATTAATAGCATTTGATGGTGAAAAATTTCAATTAGAGAAGCAATTAGTTACTAAACGAGTTGAATTGTCACCTTATATCAAGGTTGGTAGATCATCAAGAGATGATCATCTTCAAGTGAATATGATTAGAAGATTTATGCGAAGAGCAACAAAGCAAAGTATAATTGTAAATAATCATTACAACCATTAGCATAGACAATCGAAAGTTAGTATTGAAGGGTGTTTGATTGCTGTGTCGAGGTTGAAAATGAATTGAATCAGACCTGATTAAACTGATTATTTAGCAACTTCATGTTGTCCCTGAATGATTACATGATTATAATAAACATAACAGAATGAAAATATTTAAACTTTGAGAGAGTGAGAAAAACATGAAGATAAAAACTGCTGATTCCAGACGATTACAGAATTCTGAATTGGCTGAGTCTCAAGCTGGATCAACTATCAATGTTACGTTAATGGCTGAGCACAAATAAAGGTAAATAATGATGAGACTCTAGATAATAATAGGAAAAGAGAAAAAATGTTGAATCAATTCAAATGTAAACCATGAAAAAATATATTTCTTGTCCTTGAATTTCATCAAAGAGGTTACACGAAAAACGAAATACTGTCAATAGTGAAAGATTGCATGGCAAATAGAGAATAAGAAGTGACTGATTGAGTGAAAGAGTAACATTTGTGAGTCAAGGAACAAGTCAAAAAGAATAGGAAAAATGGCCTTTTGGCTGTTCGACCTACTACATGGTTAGCTATTGGGATGCAAATGTAATAATTGCAAATACAGTTTTTGGAGAAAAAATCTAGTTTTGACTATTTTCTCGAAATTTTTTATCATTTAATTTTAATGGCTTATCATGACTCTATGCAAAAATCAGTTGGCTTTACGCACTATGTGGTTTTAAGCATTTTTGAACTCAAAAACTATGAAAGCTGAAAAAATGATTTTAATTTTGGGTATCTGCAAGTGAAAAATGTTTGAAAAATTCTGAGGGATTTTTGACATCATTCAACATTGTAATTGCTTAACATTCCCATCAAAATTTCCGGTAATGTTTCATGTTTCAACATTTCAATTGAATTTTCTTTCTAATTGAAGTCTCAAAATTTCCATCAATACTTATTTTTGCATTAACAGGTCCATATTTTCAACACAAAACCAAGAATAATTTTAAGAGTGACTCAAGAGACTCGTGATGTGTCTTTGAACAAATCATGACAGCAACAGTTTTTTCAATCTGCAAATCATTGAAAAATGTTTAACAAGCACAAAGGATAAAGTGTCTTTCGTGACAAGTAAGAAAGGCACATTACCACAATGAACTTATCATTGTACGAAACCATAATAGCAATTATCTCAATGAACGACATCAACATGTAAAGTTAAAAAGTAAATTCTGTTCTCATCACAAGTCAATAATGATAATTTATCCACCTTTTTGTCTAATATCAAGGTTGTGCAGAAGCAATTTTTCGTGTACTTTTTGGCAAAATAGGAAGTTGATTCAGTTTCTTGATGACATGAGTGGTTTTATAGTGAAATTGTATTAATAATGCAATTAGGAATAAAAGAGAGCTGAGTAACGATGAGAAGTTAATCATAGAAATGCTCTCTCATGATTATTGATGGACAAAGTGAATTAAAGTATTTAACCTGAAAATCAACAACTAATTTGATTGATAAAGCCTTGGATCGAGTGAAAAATTATTACATTCCCTGGATTGTACTTAATCAACTGTTAGGGAGGCTCAAAGTATTAACGAATCAAATTATCTGTAATTTCCATTCTGTTTCAGTTGACCTTATTCGTTGTTTCATGTCTATGGTTTCTTTCAGCAAATCTATTGAAATAAACCAAGATTAATAATAATATTGATAGGCATATTAGATAGTCAAATATATTAGACCAACATTAACGACATTAATCTTAGCAATTGTTACACCCAATCCCTGAATATCTTCATGGATTCGTGGTGGAACAAAAATATTACAAAAAGGTTGAATCTGGAAGACAATTTTTCCCTTCTGAATAATCTGTAACCAAGAGTATTCCTAAATCTTGAAGGAACCAAATTTAATCCAGATTAACATGGAGCTTGGCAAAACTAACCAAAAATATTGTCTGCAATTATTATCTCAATATTATGCATTCACGTTGGGTGGTAGAAATAATCTTTCATGGTAACATTTGTTCTTGCACTTTTAAACTCTATATAAAGTATCTGTGGAAATAGATTTTAAAATTGAAACAATTTACCATGAAAGTTGAGTTAAACTCAAGAGTTAATTAAGCAACAATTAGATTGATTGGCAACTCAATTAAAGCTATTGATTCTTTGTTTCAATACACAATTGCTATGCAATACAAGCCAAGTTTTAGACGAGCTTGCAATCAAGATTTGAATGTATTTTTAAACAAAACTGGATTCAAAGACTTGACAATTCAAACTATTATTTGATTATTCAACAAACTTGTAGAAAGATTAATTGCTATCGGGAAAAGTCAATCCTTAATGAGACTGATTAATTATACTTGAAAATACTTGAAATATAAATACCAATGTTCAGTGACATTGTCAAAGGAATGCTGATTTACAAATGAAAACATTGAATCTTAACTGATCTGTTCATCGTGATAGTTTGGCAAAAGCTTTGAGATAATTAACTTGGAATAATTTTTTATAATTAAATCTGTGAATAATAAAAGAGGTCTGACGATAAAGATGAATGAGGTTTTTAAAGATTATTAAAAAGATGGTTTCATGGAAATGGAAAACAAGAAAATCTGAAATGTTTTTACCTTCAATGAAACAATTATAGCAAAAATTGAAAGCCCAATTGTATTCAATATAAAACAATGAATTAATAGCAATAAACTTGCAACAATAGTAGGAATAATGGGATTCAATAAGGACATGAAATTGAATCCTCTATGTGTGTCTGTTTTCTGGATTTTTTTTGAAATACCTGTTGATACTCACTCACACATACTCATTGTGACATGAGTTTTTATGCCATTAAATGAGTCAATAAGATGATGAAGACAAAAAAAATGTAATAAAAAACAGCAAACAAAATACATGAAAATGTATTTGGGTCACTCTAAATACCCACCTCAAGATGACATCGATCAACATCAGGAGGTAATCGATAGTTGGTTGTAGTGAGTAAATGGTATGGATACAGTTTTGGTGGTTCATTTGAATGAAGGTGAAAGTTAACATTAGGCATTGATCGTCTTAAATGTGGACTGTAAGATGCATATCGATAGCCGCTGATTCCATCCGAAAAAGGAGTTGTCCTGAAAGTACCACTCATTGAATGGTTCTGGTGAAAGTGAGAATGAAAAAGAGAAAAGAAAGAATCATATTGATGAAAGAACAAAGTATCAACAAATTGAATGTTTTGGTTAATATTTTTTGCATTTGTTGCTACTTCTACTGTAATTAATGATGAAGGAATAGTCATTCATGTTGGCAAAATTGGCTGACAATTAAATGACAATGACAAAGGATGAAAGGTAAAAAAGGGATTATTTACCATGAAATGTCTACTCCGGTCGTGTTGCTCTGATTGAGTTGAAACTTTGTACAAAGTAATGAAAGGTGAATGATGAGGCAAAATAACAGGGGAAAGAGAAGAAAGTGATGAAAATGAAAAGAGGAAGAAAATAAAGAAAAAAGAAAAGAGAAAAGAGTGAATAGAATAATGAAAATTTGGGTTGATGGAAAAGAAAAAAACAAGTGATTAGTTTTTGTTTGGATGTTAATAGTTGATACGTACTATCAGACTTAGCACAATTGAAGTCGATACTTTGGGTTTTCTCTAGTTTACTGAAAGGTGACTCCGATCCCTGGTTGGGTGGTGATCAGGTATAATTTGTTAGTGGAAAGAGAAAATAAGGTGAAAGGTAAGTCAGTGTGAGAATGTAAATGTAAAACAATGAGAAACATTATACATGAGGAACCGAATAACAATCGGTAAATGGAGGATAAAATATTGAAATTGATATTTACATTGAGAGTTCCGTCTCGGTATGAGAGGCCACTTTTCAGCCCATAGCCGGGCTTCGGTACATTTCTGAGAGAAGAGACAACTGCGTGTCAATTAAGATAATTAATGTTTAGGGCTCAGGTAAACAGTCCACTTAATACCATTGTAATTCAACGGCGGTGGAGCATAATATTGAAGCTTTCCTCCAGAGCTACGGTATAGGGATCCTCGGTCAAATTCATCCTCTTCCCATGGTTTTGGTCTATCAATATCCCGAGAGGGTGCTAAGGAAAGATAAAATTGTAAAATGATAGTTACAACATGATTCTTTAAAATAATAATCTGAATTGTTTCACTGATGCACATAAATCCAAGTCAATTATGGATTGAGAGTCATAAATGACAAGAAATGGCAAATGATTGACAACTTACATGCATTCACCGGATTATCATATCTCAATCTAGTTGGTGGTTCGACTTTAGCTGAAGGAGTTCGAGATGCATTTCTAGGATCAAGATGCTCCTTTTTCCAGGCCATTATTTTTTCTCTTTCCTTTAGAGTTTTCAGGAATACTTTACCAATGCCTGTTGCAATTTTGGAAAGTTCTTCTTCTTCTCTTTTCAACTTTTCATCTTCAATCAATCCTTCTGTAGCTGTACCTCCATCAACTTCATCTTCATCCAAATCTCTTGAACTACCCGACCAACGTCGACGTCTTTCTGGGTCAGTGTAAGGAAATGGTGGAGCTGGAAAATCGTCTCGTTCTATTCGTGGTATATCATTGGGTTTGGGTTTTCGAGCACTTGGATAATGAGCCAATTCAATTGGCTCTTCATTATTCATATGAGGTGAACGAGGCCTGCTTTGACTGGATGATTGAAGATTATCGACCAAAGCTTGCATTCCATGTTTAGGTGAAGGTTTCATTTTACGACGAGCAATGAATCCCTCTGTAAATGCGAGAAACAAAACAAAGTTAAAGATTGATAAGATTGAGTCGATTGTAATAATGAGCAAAAAATTAAATTTACCTGGAGGCCTATGGAATTGAGGAGATTTTGGTGGTCGAGGCTCTAAAGGACGTCTCAAATAACCTTGAGTGGGTTCAGCTGTAAGATAGCTATTGGTATAGACATGACTTAGATCGCTAAAGATTGGCTCACGATTTACAATCCCAGGACTTCGCCTTCCATACTAAAGAGTAAACAAAATGTATTGAAGGTAAATAGAGAATTGATTAAACATAATTAATAAACTGATAATCAATAAAATTTCAACTTTTGCAGCTTGCTGCTGTTGCTGCTGGTGGCAATGGTGATGTTGTCATCAATTAACACATGGTTTGTGTAATAAATGCTTGATTTTGTGGTTACTGGATTAGAATGATTAATTTCCAGATTTAATTAATAATGGGAAAATAATAAAAGTAAAAAAAGCAAAAAACTAACCTGTTGGCTCAAAGAACCGTAAGGACTAATTGATCGTGATCTTGGTAAACTCGGGGAGTGAATATAACTCCCGTAGTACTACTCATCATCAAGTTGCAACATTCAAGGAAACGTGGATGATAATTGAAATAATGATTGAAACAAGAAATAAAAAGGTGGAAAAAATGCAGCATAACAAGACCATGCATCAGGATGGAGATAGTAGTTTGAATCATTGAGTTGTGTCATTATGATGCAGAGACATTTTTGTGGAGAGAAAGAGAAATTAAAATGAACAAAAACGAAATAAAACAATATAAATGCTCTTGCAAAGGTAAAATTACGTGCCAATAGGAAGGTGGGGTTATAATTATAATGGAAATATAATTAAGGTTGAAAGGCATAAAGGAAGTGTGTTAGTTAAAGGAAAATGTTGAATAATTTTCAATTAAAATTCTTTCTTTACCTGGCCATCGTAACCATCTAAGTAAACATCTTCAATTCTAGCATCAGGTCCTGGTCCACATCGAGGATGCCAAATGGCACCACCTTGCATATACATTTCTTCCCCATCACCAAAAGGGTCACCACATTTGGTGCATCGAGCACAGGTCGGATGGAAATGATGATTATCACCAGCTTGTAACACTTTGCCAGTAATGTATCGATCACAATGGGCACATCGAACCCCAAATTTGTTTTGGTAATCTTTTTCACAGTAAGGCTGTCCATCTTTGCCCATGTACTCGCCATGGAGTACATTTTTACAACAAGTACACTTGAAACACCATACATGCCATTGCTTGTCTAGTGCTATTAATGCTTGGCCTTCTTGAATCTCTTGTGAACATCCAGAGCAACCTAAATAAAATGAGAAGAGATGGAAAGATAATGTTAGACTAAACAATAAAGGATAATTTTTCATGCAGAGCAACCATATTCAATCAAATCTTTTTCCATACACATGAATCAACCATGAGTGAAGGGAAAAATGGACGAAGTCAAGAGTTATTCAATGGTAATACATGATAAAGATCAGAATAATAGTAATTATAATGATGGTGATGATGAGAGAAGAGGAATGATAAAAATGATTGATAAACAAATATTTGACTAACCAGAAAAATAACAGAATATATGGGCCAAGGAAGTATCAATATATCTTACCTGCCCAAATGTCTGTTTTATATTTTGCTTTTGATGCAATTTTTTCACGATATTAACGTATGTCTATATATATTTATAAGTTTTCTTCCTTCCTTCCTGTTTTTACAGCATTGACCTTATCTTAATTTTGCTCAGGCAATGTTAAAGCTAAACATTTGATGAAAAGGCAGTTTCGACTGAACTGAAACAAAAAATATTCAACCACAAAAAGTTGGGTAAAAATTTGAGAAACAACACGAAACATATATTATCTACTCAATCACCACTTGGATCAAGTTTACTTTTAGACTATGGTTGAGTTCATCATCATCATCATCATCATCATGATTTGGTAAAATATGCGGTGTTAGCAATGTTTCCCATATTTTCAACTTTCTCAACTCAATTTAGAAGTAAGAAGAAGGAAAAGGAAGGCAAACAGAGTTACATTGACATAGTGAGGAAATGAAGGAAGATACTAATTTAATATTATTCATAATTGTTAGGTAATAAAATGTTTCCTTACGAGGCCCAGAATCTTCGGGAGATAAATCGGGACTATGTGAGGTGACCACAGGTATATCTAGACATCGTGAACATACACATTCTTTGCCGGTATAAGTAACCTTCTCACCAGGCGGAAAAGGTTGTCTGTGAAAAGAATAGAAAAAAATGGTTAATTTCAAATAATAGAACTAAATAAAGATAAGAAAAAATCAATAATTAGCATGAAATTTCAACAATCAATTCAAGTTGATCTAGTTACTAACAAATGACTGGTGATAAAGTTTCTGAGCGAGCGCAACCTGAACTTCCATCGTATCTTCCTCTTCATTCTCTGTCACCTAATTTATGTCTCACGTTAGACTGACTCCAGGTTAATGAGATTTTTATTGAAAATAGGAAGAGAATCGATGTTTATACTGAGTAATACTATCTTTCATTCATTTCCTAAACTAGCCATTAACATTCATAATGATTAATGTTTAAATGTACATACCTGCAACGAGCACAAACAAAGCATTGTTGGTGATAAGTGTTTCCTAAAGCTGTAACAACTTCACCTTCTACAAACTGACCACATCCCTGACACTTGATACCAAATAATTTTTGGTAATCGTTGGTACAATAATATTTCCCATCCTTAGTAAAAAATCCTCCCTGAGCTAAAGACGTTGAGCAAGCTGAAAAAAATGAAGAAACAAAAAGATTAGAACGATAATTTGATTAAGTTTTAGGAATCATATTCGCCAATCTGACTAAAGAAAAGTATTTACCTGAACATTTGAAACAGTCAATATGGAAATACCTTTCTTGTACTCGCAGTACATTTCCAACACACTTTTTGGAGCAAGCTTCACAAAAAGCTTTCCCTGTAGAAGAATAAGTAAACATAAGAATTAAAATTAATTGAAATAAAGCAATAAATCATATTGAAATTAATATGAGCAGTAAAATGATATTTTTTACAATTAATCAAATGCATAAAAATAACTGTTTACAGCTCGAAGTAAACATGGTTGAAATAATGAACAGTCAACACATGAAACAGTTATTTTTATTTGAATATATTGGCTAATGAATTGATTAGATGAAATGATCTGTATCAAGTTTAAAATAACATTACTTAAGACACTGAAAATCTTAATTTTCAAAGGATTGAAGAGAAAAGACTTGAATAAATGGAATAATATCTCGAGTAGTTTTTTTCATTTTATCAAAAATTGCAAGGTTAAACCAATCACATTATTAAAGATGATAAAACATGCCAGAGATAATGAATGTTGAGTCAGGTTGAAACTGATTTAATAGAGAATGGTCATTATAACGGTCACTAGAAACCATCTAGTTAACTAACATATGATTAAACAGTAATCTTCAACCGAATGACCCGACCCCACCTAGAACAGTTCTATTTTGGTAAAATAAATTCAAAGATGAACCAACCTTTAGCTTCTCCTTTTTTACTATTCATTGAGACAGTAAAATGTAAAGTTGTGATGACACAAATGGAATTTGAATTGATGGATGTTGATTAAAATAAATACACAATCGATTATAAATTAGCAATCAAATCACTTATTAATTGATTCCAGTAAAAGTAAAGAGATTGAAAGCACAAGATGACAAAATAAAAGGTAAAAACCGTTGAATTGATGTTTCTTTTTCTGTTTCTCGTCTCATCTAAACCAATGCATTAAATGAAGCTTCTCATTTGTTAAATCAACATGAGAGCCGATGGTGCTGATGATTGAAAAAATATACACAAATAACATAAAAAACTGATTACTTAAAAGATTGATACCAGATTGATGAATAAAAATATAATGAGCATCACAGAGTAACTGATGATCGGCTCAGTCTGAGCCGTTCTTTCCTTGCTCCATCCTCTCTTCCTTTCAAGCCTTACATTTTCACACAAGAAGATAAAACCCAAACAGCTCCATCTTCTGATTGGCTGTTAAAAAGTCTGTTGCACATGCTCTGATTGTTATTATTTATGTTTGTTTTTTGAAATCATGGTGAGTGTTTTTTTAATTAATTAGTAATTAATCATTAATTAACCCTTTTTTTGTGATTTTTTTTCTTTCCAGGCCAGCCCACCTCCCAACCAGGACTCAAATATGTCCACCACCTCCACCACCACCATCACCAACCAAGAAACACCTGTTATGGCAGTAAGTACCATTTTTTACTTCGAACTCTGACTCGATAATTAACTAATTTTTGATTTCATCTTTTTCTTTCTGCTTTTCAGTTATCTTTACAGTTTCCCTCACCAATTGACCTGGACGATCCTTCTTCAGGACCCAGTACTGGTCGTGTAAGTGTTTTTTAATATATTTTAAACCCCCTTATACCCACTGATTTAATTTTTTCGAGTTTTTTGATTAACTGTTTTGTTTTTTCATCTTTTTTTCACTTTTTTCAGCGTCCTGGAGGCGTCCCACCACTACCTCCTCCACCCAGCTCCTCTGAATCCTCTTCATCATCATCAGAGGATGACCAGGTATGTTTATTGATATTGTAACTTAACAATTTTCTTTCTGTTTTATGAATTAATAACATTTTTGTTTCTTTCAGGAATCTGATCACGAAGCTTTTGAGCTTCCACCCGTACCTCCACAAAAGACCTGTGGCTCAGGGTTGCCCAAAGCTCAGGTGGGCCAGGCCGATTACCCGGTGAGCAAAATCCTCAAACGAGGATATGCTTACAATTCAAAGCTTAAGCGCCGGGTAATCGGCAATCTGGTGGAGCATGAGCCCCTCATCTATTTTGATGAGGAGCTTGATTGTCCTGACCTGGAGCCTGAAAGTTATGTAAGTATCTTTTCGCTGAAAATTCATCGGATTTCGCATATTTATTATCTAGACATTCATTTATATTAATTCATGTTTTCTTTTTCGTTTCAGGGTCCAATTGCTACTGGCAAAAAAGGCCACCGGTGGGCTCATCTTGCTCCAGCCGAACTTGCGGCGGAGGAAGAGAAGATGAAGAAGAGGAAGAAATGGGGCATCGACCCCAAAACACCCTGCCGTTTTTGTGGCAAAACATTTGCTCGCAAGGATGGGGCCGATGTCCATGAGCGGGACACCTGCACTGAGCCTGGTGCCCCTAATCATGTTTGTGGCTCGGACCCCGAAAAGCCCTGTCCAACCCCTTGCATTGGTCCTCGAGTCTGGGTTCGATCGGCAGGCAAGCCAAGAGGAAGGAAGGCCAAAAATCCTTAAACCCCCTTAAACCCCCTTATTTTTTATTTCCGTTTTTTTCTATTTTTCTATTTGTTTCTCAATTAAAAGAGTATTTTGATAATGATAAAAATTCATTATTTTTGTAATAAACAGCTTTTCGAACATAAAAATGTTTTATTAACAATTCATTCAAAATTAATACGACTAGTAAATAGCTCTTTGGAAATTGAACTTTCTTCGGGATTTTTCTTAGGTTTTTTGCGTTTCTTGTTCGCAAACCTTTTTTGCTTCTCAGCTTTTGATCCAGATCCTTGGGAACCACTTATTGAAGAGATCACTTTTTCGCTTGACGCTCTAATACCATCAATTGTCGGACGCATTGGTGTAATAAACTTTTGTATTGCATCCAACTCTTCAGTGGAATTGCAATCGTTTATTATGGAGCAAAAATCAGTAATCAATTGCCTTTTGCGCGAGTCAAAATCAGCTTTTTTGGATGTGACAGGAAGTAAATTCAAGCTATCATCTACTTTATTCACTTCAGCAGTGGATGAATTTATAATCAAATCTGCAGCTATATCATCATCATCATCAATTTGCTCTGTGCTTGTTTGTGGAAGTTTTTCTTTTCTCTTCATTGCGACAAAATGAATGTGTTTACACATGTTCCCACGAATCACGAAATCATAGCATTCACAACTGACTTCTTTCATGCACACATCACAGCTTTCACAATAAAGTAAACAATTGCATTCGCTGACTTTTTTGATTGATACGCAATAAATGTTGATTTCATTCGTTTTTTGCGAAACGACTGACCATTTATTAGGTTCCAAAGCGTCCGGAGCAAAACTAAATGAACAATTCAGTGCACTTTCGTGTCTTGATCTCAATTCAGTTAGTTTTGAAGGAACATAACCTTTCTCGTTCCGTATGAGTTTCTCATATTGCATACCATAGGTTAATTTCATCAAACATGCGATCGAGTCATCCATTCTTTTGACTTTTTTGCCCTCCATGTAAACATGTTTCAGGTTTCTGTAAAATTTAAACCCCCGTAAACCCCCGTAATGGCAAAAAACAAGATTAGTTTTGGAATTAAGATTTGAAATTAGATCATACCTGTGAAAGTTTTCCAGATGCATATTTGTATTGATTCCTAGATATTTTCGATAGCACATAGCCCATTGTTTGACTCTGTTACAATAGTTGAGTCGTAAATACGAAACAAAACTTTTTGATTCATTTTTACTTTCATATTTCTTTAAGAAGAAATCTAAAAGAGCCGAAAATTCTTTTTCATCAAGCTGTTGATGAACGGCTAATAAATCTCTTTTGAGTTCTTTTTTTGTTTCTGGACATGGAATAGTTGAAATGTGTTTGTTCCAATTTTTCAATACATGCCACGTACAGAGAAGATGATGCTCAGGTGGACCAATAGTAATACACCAAGCATTATAATAGCCATTGAAATCATCAGACATGAATACTTTTGGAGTTTTAATATTGCAAACTGATTTGACAGCTGAGAAAAAGGTAACACAAGTTTCAGTGTCAACCTTTGAGCTGTAGAGATACGCAACAGGAAAGCCAGTTCTGAAATAAAAATATTGTGAGTTATTTATTGTAGCTTAAGTTTTAGTTTAGGATAATATGAAACATGATCTACCTATTTTCATCGACCACCATAATTGTAGTAAGTTGAAAGTCGTAATCATTGGTACCATGAGTTGAATCAATAGCAATAATATTTTCTCCGTGTTTTTCCAGTAGATAGCGTTGGCCGATTGTGGAAATTCCTAACACAAAAGAGCTTGATCCATCTTCGGCTGGCTCTTGATACAGTATGATTGGATCTTGTTCAGAAGATCTCATTTCTGCAATCCAAGATTCAACACTCACTAAGTCATTCGCGTTTCGGTTAACATTTGCTTTCAAATTGAACGACTTAGTTATGTTTTGTAAATCTTTTTGCGAGGTGAGATGTACTCGATTTACTGTCTCTTTGCTCCAAGTCATCCTGATTTTGTTCAAGATAGCACAGCGACTCATACCGATTGAAAGATAAGCCGCTAACTCTTCTCTATTTGCTCTTGGTAGATTAATATGTTTGAGTTCAATTTGATGACCAATATGAGTTTTGTAGAACAACACATTAATATTGCCATCAATCAGTTCAACTTTTATTCTTGATGGACACCTTCCTCCTATTTTTCTCGAACCTTGAATCTTCATGTGTCTCGATCTTACTGGCTGCGGTTCAAGTGTTCCTGAGCGATTACAATCATAATACTTTCTATTTGGATTCGAAGAACTAATTGTATAATAGGATGAAGTTTCATCTTCCATTTGCCTCTTCCATTCATCAAATTCTAAACCCACGTAAACCCCCGTAAATAAATTAGCTTCTTTATAACAAAAATTTAGTAACTTGAACTCACCTTGCCTCGATGTAAATCGCAAGTTTGTTAATTCAATTTGGATATCATGATGTATTTTGAGGTGATAAACATAATTATCCTGGTTGGTAATTAATTCACTACACAAAACACACTTAAATCCGTTTGCTGTTCTGCCATGAGTATTATTTTCATGCTTTCGAAGATTTCTCTTCTCACTAAATGTCTTCTGACAAGCTCCACAAACAAAATTATTGACAGTTGGGTCAGCTGGGCTTAGATCAAAAACCGGTTTTAAAGGACAAGCCATTTTACTTATTTTCAATACAAAAAATACGGTTGTTATGGTAATTGTTATGCTTTATTTTCATTGGAGGGAGCTGTTTGGTTTTTATCCTCTTGTCATTTTCACTCAATACTCGTCAACAACATCCATCGAGCTCCATCTATCACCAATAAACATAACAAATAATGTGGTATCAAAATTCATTTTATCCACAAACACTGATATATTTTGTATTTCCCACCATGAATCTTACCACTCATCTTCATTCTCATCTTCATCACTTTCAGTACAACTATTGATTCGACCTTAATTTGCTGACAAAAAGCCTCATGTCTGCTTATTTTTTCAACGTCTGTACCAATTTTGAGTCTTTTCAAAATCAATAATCTCAATTGTATTTGCAGCTGAAACAGTTTCAAATAACAATCTTTTTTAATCAATTATTATATTGTTTCAATTTATTTTTTTTACTAATTTGAAAATGTAAAATGCGAATTATCGTAATAAGTTTAAATATTGGCTGACCAATAACAATAAGAAGCTCAATTGAGTAGAATAAAGATTGACATGTTAATGAATTGTTGTCATCGCCAATTACTTCAGTTGAAAAGTCTAACTCAATAAGCGAATTTAATTGTTGAATTTGTGTAAAAAGAAACTAATTTAATATTTAGACAAACTTGATCAACACTGTTAATTGTGAGTTATAATAGAAAAAAAGGTTTCTTTTGATTTTTGATTTTCCCTCTTCTAAACCGGTTACTTGGTTACTGTAGGTAACACTGAAGTCTCGTCTGCTTTCGTTCAATGAAGTTTCCCTTTAATTAATTTGCCAGGAAATATTTAAGATTTCAGCTCAACAAGTTCAACTAATTTAGACTTTTTTTTGAAATTTGTTTGACTATTCATCAGAGTACCCTTTTCAACATGAGCCCTTATAACTGTACTGGTTCAGAAACAAGTTCAACATTTTTATTCGGTTTGGACACTTTTTGTGATTTGTGTTCTTCGAGCTTTTCTTATTTTCCTTGAACTTTGCTTAAAGTTCAGAGCATTGTGAAGTTTTTGCCGATCATCAGCCCACGAATAAGGAACATGAGATTAATGAGAAATTTCAAGAAACCTTAGAAATGGGTATCATAGAATGTGCATTTTTATGACAATCCAGAGTTTATGAGACATTTTATTGAAAAAAGTATGTTGAACTACAATTTTGTTTACTGAAACTTCATCTTACATTTCCCACTTTTATTCCTTTTTTATGTATAAGAACTTCGAAATTTACTGATTTTATAACTTTTATGTTAATCTTCTAGTTATTAATTCTTAAAAAAGTAAAATGATTTGATTATTTAAAGCAAATTCTTGAACCTTTAAAATAGATTGGCACAAGTCTTGGTCATACTGAGGTAATTCACCGATTGTTACTATTTTTGACCCAATGTTACAGCTTTCTTAAATGCAATCAAAAGCAAAGTTGTAAGTTAAAACTGTAAAGCTGACGTCTATAAACTAATTAATATTGTATAATTTATGTTACTTTTTTCCTATTTCAGAATCAAAGTCAAAGTCAAAGATGAATGACGGAATGCTTCACCCATGAACCAGTCATTGTCACTCTATCAAAGGCACTTCAAAAGTAAAATAAAGTAAAGTAGGTCAAAACCACGCCAATTGTGATCTTCTACTAATTGTTTCAAAAGAAAATGCAAAAAACTAAAAATTTAAATTTCAATTTATTTTCTTTAGGCAGGCCAACAAGTGCGGTTATAATACTGGAATCAATAAGGCTGCAGTCAAGGCTTATGACAAGGATAACGGCAGGATATCGGAGCATCAACCTTGATAAATCATCAAATCTGAATCAATGGCCGAAATAATTGAATTGACTCGTCAAATGTTATATGGGAATATGAGCGCGATATAAGAAATTGAAAGATCCTAGTTGTTGACTATTTACCAATCAAGCAAATTATTCAACAAGTTTTACAGATACAATCACAGTTTCAGTATTGTGATGCCACTTGGACTTCAAAAATTTCACCCATTTGCCCCATAATTCCGTTCGAGGTTGAATCTAAAAGTACAAAGATTTGCTCAATAAATGAAAATTTTTGACTTTCAAACAGCAAAACAAAGTTTCTCCTTCAATAGTTTTGTGATGCGCTCATGCACTTAACTCAAACAAACAAGATTGACTAATATCTCAATCAAAGATTTTTCTCATTGATTGGAATAGATGTTGACAATTCAATTTTTATCTACATCCCAAGCTTATTTACACACGTTTAAAGTAATATATGATCAAAATTGAAAGCCAAATGATCAATTAATTAATGAAAGGATTTAAGTTAGGCATGCTTCGTCTGAGAACAAGAATTGAAGAAAATGACTAACAGTGCGTCATGCGCAATCTTACTTGTTTCGGCTCTGACTTGTTCTTTATTTTTTCTTCATTTTTTTCTGTCTCTCTGTATTTTTAGTTGTTTTTTTCATCATCATATCTTCTAATTCTTTCTTTATCTCTCATTTTTGTAATTAATTATATTTACTATTAGTATTAATAACTTAGTGTATAGTCTATCTCTTTGCAAATTATTATTTTAATTTTAATTTAACTTTACATTCAACATATTATCTGTTGTTAAACTCTGTAAAGTGAACAGTGTTTACATTAATGTGATACATCATTTGTACCTGGTTACCGTCTTTTCCAGCTTCTAACTTTCATATCTTTGACAGCTTCTCGATTCTGCTTATTTATCTTTGATTACATGTATTTATTCGATTAATAGTATGGGCTTGGGATGTGCTTTGATTCGGTCATCTTCTGGTGGTGGTAATAGTTCATCAGCAAGTAATAATGGCCCTACCAGTGGACCCAATCCACCCTCAAATATTTCGGCATCAACCAGCTTAAGGTTTAGACAACAAGGTAATAATAATCCCAACAATAATAACTCGGTTCTGGTTAACACTAACAATAACATTAACACCAATAACAATCTAAACAACAGTAGTAAGAGTTCCAACTCTGCTGCCGCTAATTCATCCAATACTAACAATAATAACATCAACAACAATTTCAATAGTATTAATAATAACGGTCAACTTGTACAGTTGGCCAACTCAATGTCTTCTAATATGATTAACGCGGAGAAATTAACTAGGAGTCAGCAACAACAATTGGCCAAATTGCATCAACAACAGCAGATTCAGCAAGCACTGCATCACCAGCAACAACAGCAACAGCAACAGCAACAGATTCTCAATCAAAATCAAGCTTCACACCACCAACAATCAAACCAAACACAGTTACATCACCAAGGAGGAGGAAGGTCAGGTGGTCATCATCCATCATCACAACAACAACAAGGTGGCTCTAACCAACTTCATCATCTCCATCATACATTTTCATCTCAACCACATCATCCCCAGTCCTCCCAATATCCATTCCCATTAGTGCCATCAAGTGTTTTTGACGAGGATCCTGGAATAATGTCAGAAGTTGAAACTTCAGCGACCGGCTTTAGGAGATCAACTAAAGCGCGAGCTTCTTTGCCCATTGTAAGAACACCATCAAAGACTCAAGATCGTTCACTTGGCTTAGTATTTCTTCAATATCGTAATGAGACAAAGAGAGCCTTATTGCCAAATGAAATCACTTCTATGGATACTGTTAAAGCTTTGTTTGTGCGCTCATTTCCACGACAATTAACCATGGATTATCTTGACTCACGTCAAGTCCGTATTTATATTCATGATGCCTCCAAAGACATGTTTTATGAGCTTGAAGATCTCAGGGACATTCGCGATCGCTCAGTATTACGGGTCTATGAACAAGACGGAGCCGGTGGACCTTGGCTACCAGTTGGCTCAGTTAGACCTTTGATCAATCATGCAGTTAATCATACCAACTACTTAGATGCTGATCCGAGTTATTTTTCTGAACCCGAATTTGATAGTGAATATCAAAACCAACATATTCACCGTAAAAAAGGTTTATCACCCAATTTACCAACCTCTGGAGCTCAATCTCAATATTATGGAACCATAATCATGCCCGGTGGAACTGGTTCCAGACCCAGTACGATTGTGCCACCAACCTACCCCACTGTACAAACTCCTCTTCCAATTCGTCCATCACCATCTAATCAACCTCCTCAGCCACCTGAACGAGCTAAACCTTATCCAGGTATGTACCAAAATGAACGCTAACCAATTAATTAACCTATTAATCGAGATTTGTACTTATATCAAAATGAAAACAAAAATAATCTTACACCTAGATTAAAAAAACATCCTTCACCTTCATTAAGATTTATCACCTCTTGCAATGTTAGTCTTTTTGATAATAATCCAAGTTTGCAGAATATCTCTTCACTTTGCTCAAACCTGCTCAACTTTTGCTTCATCTCATATTTTAACTTTTCCCTCCTTTATTGAATCAACGTTGAGCAGCTTTCTTTTCACTCTTCCTCTCAGCTTACTTAAAATGAGATCCTTCATCATCTCCCTTTCAACTAACTTGTTTATTCTATTCCAATTTGTTACCAGGTTATTCTCAAACTTTACCCCGTGGAACCCATATAGTGGCAACTTATTCCAATTTACCTGGTGATTCCTCAGTAGCATCTCCTCAACAAGCCAATGCTCAACTAATGCTTAAAAAGGCTAAAGAACCTTTAGGTACTAATTTCTTTCTTCTTATCCACAAATTTATTTTTACTATTTTTTCCTTCTAACAAAATGCAAGTTTCCATTTTACTTTCTTATAGTTTCTAATAATATATTTGTAAAAAATATAGCATGCAAACTCATTCTCATCGCTATCATAAGAAAGAAGCAAAAGAAAACAAAAAATTTTGATAACCTTTGCATGTTCCCTCTAATGTTTTCATATGCTGAAAATTCAACTTAACGCTACAAGCAATTTGTTGCTATTAGCTCAATCTATTATTTTTTTATAATGGTTAAATTCATGAGTTTAGTGGTCCTTTTCCAGCATCTTTCATATGTTAGTAACTGCAAAATCGATCAAATTATCAACTTTGACAGTCTATTCTCCATCGTTTCCTATTTCTTCTCTTCTTTCCTCTTCTTCTTTTTCCCAATCTTTTACCTTTTCAGTAAATCATTGGTAAAATTTGATTCTCTATTTGGCTATACAATGCAGAATCAGACAATGACAATTCTTTAATCACGCTAAAAGTGGAACAGGCAAAGAAAATGAACTGTAATCAAGTGAACATGATAATGAAAGAATTTAATTGAATCAAATTTGTAGCTTCATTTCACTGACTTTCATAGATTAGCAATTGGAAGAATAGAAGCAAGAGAAAACTTAAAAACACTGAGAATGAATGAAAAATTTGGCAACTCTGGTGAAAGATTAAACTCATTGATCGGTATCGATCGACAAGAAACTCTGAAGAAACTCTGAAGGCAGAAAAGAAGTGAAATGCAGACCGGTTTACATACAAATTTACCATTGATTCTTATGGCATAAGCAGTAGTAACATTTCTCTTCTCACTCCTTTCATCTTCCATTCTCATTACAGCTCACTCATTGATTTCTTTTCCTCCACATCCTTCTCGTCCCATCCATTCTCACTCGTACATCACAACTCAGTATCTCCATCTTCACCCTTATCTTCATCCTCTCCATCAGTTTTGCCATCTTCATGTTCATTTTTTGCCGAGTCTTGCTTGTTCATCGCACTCTTTTTCTGTATACATCTGTTCATCTCTGTTCATCATTCACTCTCTTGTACTACTTCGTTTCCAGTTGCCTGTTTCCTTACGAAATCCTTATCACATCTACGATGTTTACTCTGGATTTTTTTGGGTTCCTCTTTGGTTCCATAATTAAATCTCATTGGAAAGCTTCACTCAGCATCAGACTTTTGCTTCTGCCCAAAATATTGATGATGAAAAATCAAAGGAAGGTTAAGGTTATAGGAGTGGTGGTTAGCTGATTATAATATTGATGATTATGATAAAGATGACAATGATATTGATTGCAATACTTTATTTCCCAGTTTCACTCTGACTCTTCATTGATACACTTGGCATAGCTCATAAGGTGATCATTATGATGATTATGAAGAGCATAAAATGACAGAATTGATCATTTTATGCAAACATTAATGATAATAATGTTTGGCAGATTGTTACAATTTTGTAATCAATGAATTACTCATCTCTTTTTTTCAGCTCAATTTAGTATGAGACAAATTATCTTCAAGTTGACTTCATTAAAGTCAGACTTCGTTTAAGTTTGCCCTTTCGGTTGATACAAAAAACGATATTATAATTTATCAGTAAAGTCTATGCGTGAGTTGATCAATCAATTAATCCTATTTGACTCTACCTAACCTCATCTTGTGCAGTTTTTATTTACCTTTGCTCGGTCCAATTAATAATTTTCATTACGATCCATTAATTTTTCAAAAAGCTTACTCTTTAATTTTCTTATCCAAAACAGGTTAATCTCCATGAAAAAAGATACACTTCAATAATTGATAGGAAAGGCTCTGAAACATTTCATTTTGTTGGTTTATTTTCAAGATGAAAGTGAAAGCTGTTTGCAAATACAAACAGAATGTTGGTGATTAAGATGATGAATCTAATGCTAATTCAAATGATGAATCTGATGATGTTTCAATGATAATGGGGTGAAGTAGGCAAGTTTATGCGCGTGCAAAAAGAGGACACACACAGTGAGAGGATGATGGGAATGATGAAAAGGAAGAGTGTAAAATGGAAGATGAAAAGTTAGGCGAGATTGATGAGTTCAATGCAAGTCTGTGATTGTAAATGTAAGTGAATAATGAATTGAATATGAAAACAAAGAAAGGAAATGTGAGAAAAAGAAAGAAATGAATGAAGAAAAATGAAGATGATGAAAAAGATGTGATGCTAATAAGAGTAAAGTAAATTCAAGTTGAATCCTGAATAATGAGCCACCAAAATTATGGTCTCAGTTCATTTCAATGTTATTTAAATATTCAAATGTATACAGAGTTAATTTTGTATTTATTCTTGCTTTTATCATCTTCCTCATCATTGTCATCATCACCCAAGTCCACTCAACCCTTGAATCTTTTCATCTTTTTTACTCAACATTGTCTTGTTTTAACCACTTTGGTTTCACTTTTGTTCAACAAACTGTGAAACAATTGAATTCATTTTAAAATACTTTTGACATATAATATTATCTTCAGTAAAATCATCATCACTCCTCCATCTTTATCATTGAATTCATGTTCACAAGCAACTTGAATCTCAATATTTCTGTTGCATTATTTCACTTTCAACCTTATCTTCACTCCCATGAGAAGATGAAAAATATCAAAACTGTCAATTTGTCTTCTTTTATTGAAAACAATTTTGATCTATTTTGATCGTTATTCACAGCTTAATCGTTGCTCATTGAAACAAAGTTAATCATCATCATTTTTTTACTCTGTCACTCCCATAATCACTGTATAATATCATTAACAGTTTAACTCAATCATATGGTCTAATGTGCATTAATTTGATGTTTATGCATCAAATTAAAGTTAACCATTAATTTACCAACCAATTGTTTACATACATAAACTTTTCACTCAGCAATTAGCTTTAAATGAGTTAACACTTTTATCACTTTCAATCTGTTTTCAAATTGTAATATTAATCAATTAATTAACTGATGCTATAGCCATTATTACTCTGTTAGATCTACAAATATACATTACTTTTAACATGTTCATTATTGCATTGCTATTAATACAATGATCTTTTTATCCTCCAACATATTCCTCTATTAAGTAAACAGCTCTTGTCAATCAAGCTAATTACTTGAAATCAACTTAATTGATTTCATTTATTATTGAAACATTGCTAACAATATTAAATTAAGAAATGAGTTTGCAGTGAAATTGGTATCAACTCTCATTTGTTATTATATTTTCATTGCAAGTTTCATTCATGTCAATTTACATAAAAAATGATTATGATGATAGTGATTAACATCGTTACCTCTACACCAGACTTGAGTAAATTACTCTAATTTAGACTTGCCATGAATTGCAAAAATATATCAACCAAATTCCCATTGAATTAACTAAATTTATTTACTCAGGTAAGCAGAAAAAAAATTCAAACTCATCTACAGTTAAAGCTGTATGCAAGGTTTTTACTTGAAACTAAAGTTGAAGTTAATGTGTTATTAAGATTGATTCAGTTTGAAAATGAAAGCAGTGATGAGGACGATTATGATGATGAAAACTGCAAGAATATAACATTCAGTTTACTTTTTATTGTATTTCGTTGAGGATAATGGTAGACTTAAGATTTGTAAAGTTGATTGATTATCTTAAATAATACATCTCAACCTAGCCCCTTGTTTACCCGTTTACCTGTTTACCTTTCTTCTTTATCTTCATCTTCTTTATCCCTTATCTTTTCTCTCTTTAATTTCACGATCACAACCATTTCTGAGATAAGTTTTGTGACCTTTTTTGCTCCTCTTTTTGTTTCATTTCATGACGAAAAAAAAAAACATGAGAAACCAATTTTGTTGATTTCTTTGTTTACTTTGCCTTTTCAAGGATAAAGATGGGTTGATATTCAGGGAAAAGGTTACATCTTTCAAAGTCCAAACTTTGATAACGTTTTATTTTCCATCTTTACCTTTACCTTTGATTTTCATGATTCTATGAATATTATGATGGTAATGATATGATATAAGAAATACTAGGTAAAACAATGTATCGTTACTTCTTTCCATTCCTCAACCAGCATCAACATAATGTAGAGTAACAGCAAGATGATGATTATCTTGACTTTTACCTCATACATTTATCATGCAAACCCACAGAAAATCTCATAAACTTTATATCACTGTTTTATTTCTACCTTTGCTTCACCGCCATCCTTTCACTTTACCTTTTCCCTCAACTTTTTCCTAGACTTTTCCAAGTTCATCATTCTCATCATCAACCTCATCCTTGTCTTCATTTTCATTTTCATCTTCTATTTGTTTCTTTGTTTTAGGGTCGATAAATTGATCATTTCCTTCTGTATTACGGCACAAACATTTTAAACTTGAATTCAGTCTATCTCTTGAATCCTTCAAATGAAGATAATGCCCTTTTACGATCGATATTTCTTTCTCTTTCTCTCTTACTCTTGCTTCAGCAAAAAATCTTTTCTTTCGTACGCACGCACATCTCATTCCTGTCTCATGTTTTTTATCTTCATCTTCTCTTCACAACGTTTCAACCTTTCCTTCAAGGATTGCCATTGACTTTAAATATCCAGAAAATCTATTGCATGATGTTCCTTTTGGTATTTTACCTCTTCTATTGCTATATTTACTTTGCTTGTTGTTACATTTTTTTGCTGGGTAAACAGTTTTCAAGCTTAAAATCGACTTAATACAATGTTGATACCAAATGTCTGTTGTTGGTCCACAAAAGGCAAAATTACGTAAATTTTATCTGAAAAACACTTTGAATTATTTTCACACCAAGCGTAATGTCTTTTCAAAGTTTCTGGTTGCATGAGTCAATAGAAAGGGAAATGAAATGTTTAACCAAAGCCTGGGAATGACAATTTTCAATCAATTTCAATCAGATGAAGGTTCAATGAACACTATTGATATTCACAATGTTTCAATTTGAATTGAATCAAAATTGTTACATTGTTAAATAATTCAAAGTATAAATTGTATAAATTTCAAACCTCACGCATCAATAAGCCATTTAACACTTTATTACCAAATTTTCCTTGCATTTTTATTGTTTCTTAATTCAGTTCTACCCACCCATTTGATTTTCATCTTTTCAAAGAAAAGCTAATTTTCACATTCATTATTCATTCTTAATTTTATCAGGAACTCCTCTGGTAAACAATGCACCGCCAAAGCCTCAAAGGTCATTTCAATCTTCCATTGCGGGTGCCAATAGTGGATCTGGAACTGCTCCACCACCACCTTCTAGAACACCTCAATCCTCTGGAATCCAAATGACTGGTCGAAGTCCATCAACTTCTAGTAACCTTGGAGGTCCGTTGCCCCTTTCCGCTCACCCTTACACCAATAGACCGCTACCCGAGAGACCTTACTCGGTAGCCGGTCATTATCCATCTCCTGACAGACGTTCTTTCCCAGAATACTCAGGTTATCTGTCATCCCCAGAAAGGAGGTTACCCAATGGTGAAAATCTTCCACCTGGAGCTCGATCATCTTTCCCTTCTCCTGGCTACTCTCATCAGGCACCATCGGTCAACAGTTATGATGATATGTATGGAAGCACTGGTCCACCCTTACCTGGTCATCATCCATCACGGTCTGGAAGTACAACTCCAATTGTTGATGAAGAGGCCCGGATTAGAGTTGATTTCATGGAACGACAATTAGCCAGCCTTACAGGATTAGTACAGAAAGCCTTATCTACTCCACCAACACAAATACGCCAAGGTCCAGCTGGATCTGATCTCAAGGGTAATACACAATGGTTTCATTCATCATGAGCCAGTTTAATTTTCCTCTTTTTCTTATCTTTTTAAATAGGAGCGGAAAAACCTGGTGCACCCAAACCAGCTCCACCACCGAAACCAACTGCTCTGGCTACTTATCGTGGTTCTGCTGATGGAAGCAGCTCAACATTGTGCAATGACGTTTTCAACCAACTCCGTCAACTTAAAAAGCGTACCAAAGACTTGAGAGTTGAACTACGAAATTTACGTCGAATGGCTCAAACACAATCAGGAATGGCAAAGGATACGTTAAAAGAGACTTGTGTAAAAATACGAACTTCGTTGTCCTATGTGATGCTCAATGACCCATTAGAGAGATCACTTCGTTTTAACCGTCTAAGGCTATCGAAAGATGAAGAATCTTATAAATATGATGTTACCCGATTAGAAAAGGATCTGAATGAATTAGAAAGTCAAGTTGAAGGACTTCGAAGTAATGTTATTAATCGTCGTTGTCGTGTAAATATGTCTGATGTTGAAGCAATGGCATTGATACTAAGTCGAGCTTCCAAGACAGTCGCTGATCTCAAGACAAGATACCCTCACCTTCAAGAGGCTCTCAAAACTATCATGACTCATGAAATGGAGATTGTTGTTCGTGAAGAAAAGTACGTTTTTCATTCAATTAAGAATAATTTAGCGCAAAATTGATCTTTATCACCATCCAACTAAAAGGATGAAAACAAAGCCTCCTTTCTCATTCCTATCTTAATTTTGTTACACCAGTAACAGCTTCTAGTCATTTGCCTGTTTCTTCGTGGAGATTAATTAAGTTGCATGTCTTCTAACGCCTTCCTAATTTATTTTCAGATTTCTTCAAGAAGAACCTGAAAGGCTTGAAAATGCTTTAAGAAGATGTAAAAAATTGACCGGAACCTTGGTAACCTTGAAAAGGTAAGTTGCATCGTTTACCTGGGATAATTCAATTTTATTATTCCGCACAACTCCATCTGGGATTAAACAACTTTTAGACAACCTTTAATGACCTAAGAAAGAAATCTTTATTTTACATTTAATTAAATTTTTATCCTTTTTTTTCCTCCTAAAAACAGATTAGCTTCAGTTCAAGAGCAACGTTGTACCTCCGGAAATAATCAACCTTCAGCTAAATTTGAAAAGGCCATTTCTGCAGATTCAAATGATGCAAGTTCATCCAAAGAGCAGCCTACTGCAAGGGTGAGTTAGGTGTAACTCAGCTTCTCAACTACAGTCAATTAGTGTCATTGATAAAGTGCAACAATCAGGATAAAATTCAAAGGTTCAAATAAAGATGTTCATGAATCTGAAAAAAAACTCATAACAAAAAGATGATCAACAAAATGAAATTATTTTTTGATTTTTCTTTTGCGCTCTACTAAAAATTTCGAACTTTCATTTTCAAAATTTTTACTTGATAACTTGATTTTATTAATAATATATTTACTTTGTATCGTTACTTTTGGTATCCTAATCTGTGTAGACCATTCGAGCTCAATCATGGAAAAGGAGTCCAAATTTCAGGGAAAGAATCGAGTAAATGAAACAATTCTTCTCAATTTCCAATCAACTTCACGGAAGATTTAATCTCATAGCTAATTGATTTTTTGTTCAATATTGTTTTTTTGGTCATGAGCTTGAAATTTTTCAAATTTTGAATGATTCCATGGAAAAACAAGGCGTTTTCGCCCAGTCTTGAATATTTTATTGTTATAATTTATTTATTGTCACTTAGCACTTTTCACTTCACAATTTGTCGTAATTTGTTTTGTTTCAATCATTTGTTAACTGTTAAAGTTGATTCATTGCTCACAGATTTATTCTGAATTAAGATGCAGAATAAGGTTAATTTTGTTAAATATCGATTCCATTGCCTGTTGCCTGGAGATGAAAAGGATATTTGAGATTCTGAACTTTTTCATGGTTTATGGATAGGATTGTACAATAACGTATTTTTGTTATTAACTTCATCTGTCCAAGAGGCAAACATTTGAGAATCAATTGTTTTTTTAATCAACAATCTCATTATTTATCAGTTGCATGATTTAACTCTTATTTTTTTGAATTGAACCATTTATTTCTGTTGTGATTGTCTTTGCATTTAATCAATCTTTCTATTCAGAATAATTCAATTTGTTAACATTTTGATGAGTGATTTAAATTGTGAATGTTCAACTTTCACCTTTACTTATTTTAAATCTCAATTTGAAAATTGAATCATCAAAATCACTGATTGATATAAACTGCACTAATAACTTCAATTAGCACGTTAATTGAGTGTTAAATCAACAAGACACTTTTCAAAATCAAATGCGTTACAATCATTTACTATCAATGATTATCCACTTGAAAAATTTAACAAAAACACAGCAAAAAATGACAATCAAATTACTGTTGACACAAGAAAACGACTCAACTGCATGGTTGACATCAGACTCAATCCATCCCAAGCATTTGAAAGGAATTGAACTTTGAATTAATATTTTGACAATTGAATCTAATTGATTAACATTGCTAGTTATTGTTTTCACAAATTGTTAATTAATTTACTATTGCAATCAGTTGTTGAACTCTTCACCAAATGGGTTATGCAGACATTTGACTTTCCTTTCCTAAAATTTTTGTGTGTTTCTACTTCAACTCGATGATGATGATAATTTGCCTTTTAGATTAAATTACAATCCAACCCCAACCAACCTTAACAATTAACTTGTCGCAATCAATCTAACTCACACCATTTTGTCCCATTTCACCCTTAACCTTGTCTTTGTCTTTTACATCAACTTATCAATTGGTCATTTTTGTTTCAAATGGTCAACACAAACGTGCTGACAAACTCACAAACACACTCAAAACGCTATTGTATTTGATTCAACCTTTGAACAAAAATGCAAAAAACTCTTTCTCTATCCTCTCTGTTGGTTACTGTGTTAATATTTATAGCCTTATGCGGGGATTTACCTCGATGCCAACCAAACAGGTTCGTTAAATAATTGTAATATAATGGTGATGATATAAATCATACAATTACTTGACTCTTCCCTTACATTATTTGTTTTCATTTGCCTTCAACTTTCCAATCTCACAAAATGTCTAACATTGTTTACGTATTCACTCACCATTTTGGATTTTTGAAGAAACCATTTACATTGTCTTTCAATTGATTGCTTCAACCTTTCAATTCAATTCCAATGTTTTCTCACCCTTTTTCATACTTTCTCATATTTCGTTTAATGAGTTGTTAATTGAGACTGATTATCATTATCATGCCACTTTTATTTATCATGCCATTTTAAAATTTGCATTCAACTCTTTACTTCAACTTATTTTCATTTTACTTTCATTTCATCGAGCATATTTTAAACTAAAACTATCAAAAATTATTATTAATTTTACCTTTTTGTGATTTTTTTGTTTTCATCTTTTCCTTTTTCAATTTATTCCAATAGTAATTGCTCGATTTATCTGAATTAATCTTAATTCTCATAATTTTATTTCTATTTTTTGCCTTGTTTAATTGAATCCTCCAAAGCAAAAACTGTAAACCTAAGTCCATTTGATCAACACCAAATATTTACTGTTAATACTTGTACTCCATTTTGGATCACAATTAGAGCTTTATCGTCTTCTAACTGAAATTGATAACTTTTTTGCATAAATGAGTGTGAGACGAATGCATATTAATAGCATTGTTTAAAGTTACCTGTAAAAGATTATAATTATTTAGAGAACCAATTTGATTGAGAATTATATTTGGTGATCATAACTCTATCACAATTATCATCATCTTATAATCCTTTTGTATGCCTGTCTGTTTTCAATCTATCATCAAATTGGGATGTTTAATTTTGAAATGTTAATATTGAGTTGTTACCAAAGTATATCTTTATCATTATTATCATCACTTCATTTTACAATTAATTGTATTGCCGAATCAAACTAATTGCCATTTTCCTTGTTTCCTTCCTGATTCTTATTCCTGGCTATCACCTACGAAACCATCAAACCCGCAATCCAATGATATGTTGATGTTTAAATTAATCCAGAGCACGGAATTAGAAAATCACACTATTATTCAGGTCACTCCAGCAACACCAACAACCAAAACGGCGGACTCTTCTAATGAAAACACGTTGGACACGCTTTTAAATGAATTGCAAACATATTCAAAACCAATGACAATTCATTCAGCAAATAAACAATCAACAGGCCATTTAGCATCAGAAAGACAAAGGCGATCGGGATCAGTTGATTCTGGAAAAAAATCTGGTAACTTGAACTTCTTGTTGATATTGAAAATTATTCTTTATTTCATTCGATTAATGTTTACCTTTTCTCATTATTCAGTTCCTGCTCCTCCACCGAGATCATCATCGAGTCAAATGAGTGATGGACCTGAGGTGAAGCCACGTCCTTCACTAAACAGCAATAATAAAAATTCTGTTGGAAACAATCCGAATGCGCCAGCTAGTAGACTTGGAACAAGTGTTGTTCGTAGTAATTCGGAACCCACACCGGCACAATTAGCTCAATTACGACCTAAATCAACTCCACCAGAAGGGGAATCTAATCAGATGATGCTTGATCCATCGATGGTTCCTGGTGATTTTGATCTTTCCATGGTACCAAGCAATTCGACTGCCTCACTTTCCTCAATCGATAGTCAAGGATCAATCATTGAAACTGGTAAATCAGGCAAAACTCGTCAACAATTGCTAGAGGAGCGTCATCAAGAACTTTTGAGGAAACAAAAACTTTTACAAGAACAGTATACTCGATTACAGCAATTATCTCGTGGTGAACTACCCAATCTTTTACTGAATGATTTAAAAAAGACTGGAAGTGAATCTAACATTTTATCAAAATCGTCATCAACTTCCAATGTTAGTGGATCTTTGACTCATTTACCTAACAACAAGAAACCTCATGTGGCTCAGCAGTCCCAATCTCAAGTTCAACCTACAAAACAATCTCAATCTCAATCATCAACACCATCTAAGACGACCTCAATGGAATCCAAAGTTTCATCAGGGGACAACAAGAAAAAGGAATCTCCTCCAGCTCCATTGATAGCGAATAAAGGAGATAAAAGTTCCAAAGGTCCCATTAAACATGAGACTCAAAAGATTTACGAAACAGATATTCTCTGAATGTATTACAATGTTGTTTAATTGAAATCACTTCCTATTATATTCCAAATTATATCATCCCACAACCATCTAATCATCCACTGTTTACTTCTTCCCAGCATTTAAAAGATGATCATGTTTGCACAATAAAGCAATTTGTTCCAATTGAATGAAATATCGAATTTTTATCAATTTATCAGTTTATAATGCGCATCTTAATAAACTAATTGTTATAAAATTTAGAAAAATATTTATACAGGTTTGTATGCGTTTGTTGCAACCTTGTCTTTCTTATTTCCAGGAAAATTTTACCATTGAATATCATCCAGGGATTTTGTCGCATGTCACAAAATTTGATTTAAGAGAGGTTAACAGCTTTATCTGTCGATATTTCTTAGGATCACCAATACCAAGCTTATAGTTTTTTGGGTTATCCGATCTAGAGGTGGGCGATTAGTTGATAATCAGGTAATCTATTATAATCGAAAATTTCACCAGATAATCGATTAATCGATTAATCGACAAAAAGCCAGAAAACTTCAAAAAAACATGAATTCACTGAGAATTTGAAATAAATTCGACGTGAAAAAAACTAAAACTTCACTAGCTAATACATGTGTATAGCTAGATTTCGCATATTTACTAATCGATTAACTTTTTTGTCTAATCGATTATAATCGATGTAATCGATGTAATCGCCCACCTCTAATCCGATCGAAATTATCGAGACTAATTTCAAAATGGATGAAATTAGTATGATATTAACTGTTATTGATTGCAAAGCGATTATAATAACTAATTAGCTAGCATTAATTATACGTTATTAACTTTGCTATATTAAATAATATTAAATTTGTAACTACAATCTAATATTATAAATCATAATGTGCTGAACATACATAGGTCAGAGCCTAAGAATTTTTTATTAATAAGCTCGATACTTTCTTGATATGCTGAAATGAATTTATAACACCGGGAAACTTTTTGATTCGAACTCTTTGCACTTACACTCATAAATCTACAGAAAAGCAATTTATTCCAACTGAATCAAACATCGAACTTTGATTAATTCAGCAGTTTAAAATGTACATTTTAATATAATAATCATTACAAAATTTAAACAATATGTACACAGGATTATGAAATTCACTATAAATTTACTAATTTTTAGACTAATTTGCAATTTCCCATTCATTTGCATTAGTGAAGAATCTCTATTTGATTGAATAGAATCAAATTAAATTTCAAATCTCTAAATTAAACTAAACTAAATTGAATTTTATTGATATAATTAACTTTGATTTTGCAAATTTTCTAGCTGGCTACCAATATAAATGATGCTTTATTTTGTTTCGTCAAATATTCATTGTTTATTTAAGAAGTTACTTTGCATGCCATTAAATAATTAATTGAATAATAATAAAGTATATTTCAATAATAGTTAAGTACTTAAGTTACTACTTCTTAAGTTAGTGCTGTTAACTAATGTAAAGTAATGCTAATAATGAAACTTGCAAAATTCAAAAATTTATATCCAGACAATGGGATTTCCGTAATTAATTGAAATTGATTACAGACTAATCATCTCTCTAGAACTTAAGAAAAAATATCATGGGAAAATAAACAATAGAATTACTTGATAAACTAGTTAGTTACCTATGATGAAACAAGAATTCCTCCAAAAATGAATTAAAAGAAAACATTTATCAATCTGGCTGTCAAATTATCAAGACCTCGATTCGAATATACTGGTAGCTTATCGTTAATCACATAAATAGATAAAAAACAAGACATATAAATATCATCAGCAAAAATTAAGTGGATAATGAAATTAAAAGTATCAGAAGGAATTGTTCAATTAAGATTCATTTGAATTCGTTGATAATGAAAAATTCATTAGAAAATTTTTTATTGATGAGTATTCACATTTACGAAAAATACGATGAACTTAATGAAACATATAAAGTTCAGAAATCAAAAAATTTTCTTTTATACAAAGGTTTGATAACTTTCATCGGTAGAAATGCTGAAGTGAAGCTGATTAATTTATGGCACATTATTTCATTGTAACTCTTTGAGCTGACATTCATGATTCGATATTTCTGTATCCATTTTTGTTCCTTAATGTTGAAAACATACACTTTTCCTGACAATTTATTGACCAAAATAACTTTATCGTCGTTAGTTTGATGAGAAGTTAAGATTAAATCATTGAAATTCCATTTTTCGTCTTCGAATGGTTAACTCTTATTGAATTTTTTAGTTTCGTGATTAAATTGGATAAATTCGAGTTGCCTTGTCAATATATAAACAACATCGTCCAAAGCAGTGGCTTTAAAAGAGTGTTCATGATCTTCATAATAATTGAACCAACTCGGACGTTCAACTGGAAAAAGACCAAACCACTTCTTCTCGTCTCCAGTTTTACCAAGCACGATGAATTTACCATTAGAATCAAGAATCAGTATCTCTCCAGTGGGAATCGACTGAGGAAGTTCTGAATCAATGTCTTCCAAATAACAAGAATTTCTTCTGCAAATAAAGTATGAATAACATATGAAAGAAGAAATAAACCTTTAAATCTGAGTTTAACAATTTCAAAATATAACCGTGATCAGATTCAAGGAATGTTTTCTTGAATAACAAGAAGAAGAAAAAATTTGCATCTATATCTTTTAGATAGCTATGAAAGAAGCTAAACCCCTGCTAAAACTGCAAAAAAAGCATTGCAAATCTTGTACGATACTAAAGAAAAACAGTCTTGTTTGAAACTGAAGGTTAATAATCATTATTGAGATCAATCACAAAGTTTCATGGGTTCATTTGAAAGAATATCGACTGTCGTATCAATTTCGTCGACCTGATGCCGTTTCAAATTAGCTACAGATTAATGATATCTCTAAAAGGCAGACATATCTTAAAAAATAACATTTAAAATAAACACTATTTCTTCTAAACTTCTTTGAAAAACTAATGGCTGATTTGCAAGTTGAAACCTGACTTTTGGCTATTTAGTTTTACCATTCTGAGTGTCGTCCATGCTATTATTAATCAAACTCACCTGTTAACACGAAAAAAATTGTATATCAATTTATTAATTTGACTATAGTAAGTTTTACCAGCAACTTCAAAGTTAAGCCATCGAAATATCTTTTTAACCCAATCAATTCTGATTCCTTTTGTTCCAGAGTCGAATAAAATATCTGAAGTGTGTTCTCCATGAACGAATTCAAGTGAAATAGTTTCATCACGCGTAAAATCACCGATTGATAAACAGAAAAATTCATTGTCAAACTTTTTTATCCGCAAAACAGCTATATCTAACACCTGAATTGACACGAAGAAGATTTGGCGACTGCGGTTGAATTCACAATCACCATTAGAGGTAATGATTGCATCAAAATTAGGCAAAATCTTAATCAACTCATTATCCTTCACCTTAGATAAATCATCAAGAGCCATAAAAGACCAACGCACACAGTCCAGCAACATTGGAAGAAATTCCTTTCGATAATCAGCCTTTTTATTCACCCATTCCATGATCGATTCAAATATTTGATATTCAGAGTGAACCATCAGATCCAATTTGAGAATAGCTTCAATAATTTCCACAGGGTATTCCAGGAAAGTATTAGTATTGGCTATAATCAAGA
Source organism: Tetranychus urticae (assembly GCF_039701765.1). Classification (NCBI taxonomy): domain Eukaryota; kingdom Metazoa; phylum Arthropoda; class Arachnida; order Trombidiformes; family Tetranychidae; genus Tetranychus; species Tetranychus urticae. The sequence continues at coordinate 11,008,534 of NC_142958.1, read as the reverse complement.
AATGGCGACAAATAAAACTTTCAATAGATTCTGAATTAATCAATTTGGACACTTTTGTAACTTGAGGTAAAACCACTGGAAGATGTTCAATGGTGAAATTTTCATGGAAATAAGAAAAACAAGGTTGAAACAAACTTTCGTCTATCATCAAATAATCAGCAGCTTCATAAAAACTGATCACATTTGCCATTTGAATAGCGAAGGACTCCGAATGAATCCAATCGAGTATAGCATCAAATACATGTTCATCAAAATCTAGCACCACTTTGTTACCTTTTGATTCCAACAGATCACAACAAAACATTTTCTCAAAATAAGGCACAACTGAACAAATTAACTTTTTAGAAACATGATATTCGCATTTCCTGTTGACAATTATTAATTCTTGATCTTCTGGTTCCATGATTATCGAGTTCAGCGAAAGCACACAAAGGGATTTTTTTCTTTAACAATGAAGTTTTCAACATTGAATGAGTATAATTGGTCAAAATCTTAACACTATTGCTACTCATAAGAGATGAACTCCATCTATTGACACAATAGTCAAATTTGATTTCAATTTTTTTATTTGTTTATTCATCATTTTTGGAGCTGCGACGTTAGATTCGTCCGATTGAACACCATTTTCCAATGACAACATGAAAAGTAAGCATATCTCTGGTTAATTTATCGACCAGAATGACTTTTGCATCATGAGATTGATGAGAAGTCAGAGCCAAGTCCACTGGTAGCTGCACATGCCGCAAAAAATGGGTCAATTTTTACCATAGTCGTCATTTATTAGATCATTCAATTATCTTCAAGGTTGAGCATTAATTACATATTTATGTCTCTAAAACAATAAAATACCAAAGATGGCGACACCTAAAAATTCCGTTAACTGAAACCCCAATTTTTTAAGTGCAGCTACCAGTGTCGTCAAAGTTAAACATTTCGAATGGCTTACTCTTTTTGAATGATCATGATTTGAAATTGTCAAGATTGAATTCTCAGTTTCTATTCATTATTTTTATAATACATGTTTGAAGCTGAGTATAATAGCATTTACTGTGAATGGAAAAATCATGCCAGCGATATTTCTTTGAATTCCAATCAAATCTAATGCCTTTGCTTCCTGAATCGAAAAAGACATCACATACATGTTCATCATGCAGTATATTCAATGACATCAATTCATTCAATTCAAAGTTGTCACTAAATAACATGATGAATTTATTGTTAAGAATCTTGATCACATTTGATGAGTCCAACTCGTAAATAACAACGAAACACTTGTTGTTAGATGGATTGTAGACACAATCGGCTCTAGTACCCGAAGAAAACATTTTCCTCAAATATGGGAGCAATGAACAAATTGATTGAACTTTTTATTAATGAATTTCCGAAAAAAATATTGTGAACTTCATGAAACATGTATCGTTCAGAGCTCAGAAAATTTTCTTTTATACAAAGGTTTGATAACTTTCATCGGTAGAAATGCTGAAGTGAAGCTGATTAATTTATGGCACATTATTTCATTGTAACTCTTTGAGCTGACATTCATGATTCGATATTTCTGTATCCATTTTTGTTCCTTAATGTTGAAAACATACACTTTTCCTGACAATTTATTGACCAAAATAACTTTATCGTCGTTAGTTTGATGAGAAGTTAAGATTAAATCATTGAAATTCCATTTTTCGTCTTTGAATGGTTCACTCTTATTGAAGTTTTTAGTTTCATAATTAAACTGGATAAATTCAAGATCTTTTGTCAATATGTAAACAACATCGTCCAAAACAGTGGCTTTGAAAGAGTGTTCATGATCCTCATAATTATTGAACCAACTTGGACAATCAACCGGAAAAAGACCAAACCACTTCTTCTCGTCTTTAGTTTTACCAATTACAATAAATTTACCATTAGATTCAAGGAGCAGTTTCTCTTCACTGGGAATCAGATAAGGCAATTTTGCATCTTTGTCTTCCAAATAACAATCATTGCATCTACAAATAAAGTATGAATACGTAAGGAAGAAGTATTAAACTTAAGCCTTTTGAGTAACACTAATTCTATAAATCATACCCACCTGATAGCATCAAAAAATGTGTACACCAATCTACAAATTTGACTGTAGTAAGTTTTACCAGCAACTTCAAAGTTAAGCCATCGAAATGTCTTTTTAACCCAGTTAAATCTGATTCCTTTGCTTCCAGAATCGAATAGAATATCTGAAGTGTGTTCTCCATCAACAAATTCAAATGACATAGTATCATCTCGCGTAAAATCACCGATTGATAAACAGAATAATTCATTGTCAAACATTTTTATCCTTAATACTGCAACATCTAACACCTGAATTGATATAAAGAAGTTTTGGGCATTGCGATTGAATTCACAATCGCTATTAGAAGTAATGATTGAATCAAAATTAGGCATCGCCTTAATCAATTCATTATCCTTCACCTTAGATAAACCATCAAGATCCATAAAAGACCAACGAACGCAGTTCAATAGCTGTGGAAGTAAATCTTTTCGAGAATCAACATCCTTGTTCACCCATTTTAAGATTGATTCAAAAATTTGATATTCAGAGTAAACCATCAAATCTAATTTGAGAATAGCTGCAACTGTCTCGACTGGATAATTCAAGAAAACAATCGTATTTGCGATCATCAAGAAATAGCGACATATAATTTTGTTAATAGATCCAGAACTTGTCAATTTGGACACTTTTGTAACTTGAGGTAAAACCACTGGAAGATGTTCGATAGAAAAGTTTTCATGAAAAAAGGCCAAACAAGGCTGAAACAAAGGTTCATTTAACATCAAATAATCAGCTGCTTCATAAAAACTTATCACATTCTCCATTTGAATAACGAAAGATTGCGAATGAATCCAATCGAGTATAGCATCAAATACATGTTCATCAAAATCAAGTTGCACTTTGTTTTCCTTTGATTCTAATAGATCACAACAAAACATTTTCTCAAAATAAGGCACAATTGAACAAATTAACTTTTTAGAAACATTATATTCACATTTCCTGTTGACAATTATTAATTCTTGATCTTCTGATTCCATAATTATCAAGTTCACAGAAAAAAAACAAAAAGAGATTAATATCTTAACCAATGGAGATTTCAACATTGAATGAGTCTAATTGGGCGATTGCGAAAATCTTTATTTCCATCAGAGTTGCTTGAAATGAACTCCATCTATTGACACAAGAATCAAATTTGGTTTGAATTGTTTTATTGGTTGATTCGTAATTTGTTTTTAGTTTCATATCTAATGCATTTGTCTTTTACTCACTCAGACCGTTTTTTCAACTTTTTAACATGGACTTCATTACTGCTATAGTGGGCTGTTCACAATGTGAATAACACAACTTATAATATGTTTTGATATTTATGTAACCTAATGATTTTAAGACGAATTTTTACAATCTTGCATCAATCCTTAACTTCCGCATTCATTTACAGTATTATATGATATCTTTGCTCATATTTGAGTCCCTACATTCATCTAGTTCTTATGCTACAATGAAGTCTTCTCTGAAATTTCTTCTTTCATTCTTGTTTTACTGAAAATTCATCTTTTCGTTACGATTGAATCGAGATGATGATACTTTGTTCATAGCAATGTTTCATTAATGGCATGGATTTATTTTAAGGCCATGATTTTGATATGCACTGAGCCAATTTACATGAGTAAATGAAAAATTTCCCAATATATTAAGAGCCTCATAAAGAGCTTTCAAAGAAACAAAAACTTTAATAAGAATATTTACTCGATTACAGCAATTATCCCTCGGTGAACTGTTCAATTCTTTTCGAGCCATTTTAAAAAACTGGAATTGAATCTAATATTTTAGCAAAATCATCAACTTCAAATTTTATTAAATCTTTAACTCATACAGTCGAGAATCTCAATCATGAGCTTAAAATAAAAACAATTTTGTTCTTGTGTTAATAGATGGAGTTAAACTTGCAAGCTTTTTTGGTTGTTATTAACAACTTGTTATCATGTGGCTTGCAAACGGCGCTTTAAATTTTTGAAGTCAAGTTTCAAATGGTACAGATGTAGTTATTTTCTGTGATTTTAATAAAGTATTTCAATAATTATGGATAAAGAAGATCAAGAATTGATAATTGTTAATAGAAATGTTGAATATACTGTCTCCAAAAAGTTCATCTGTTCAGTTGTGCCTTATTTTGAGAAAATGTTTTGCTGTGATTTGTTGGAATCAAAGGAAAACAAAGTGCAACTTGATTTTGAAGAACGTGTTTTTGACTCTATACTCAATTGGATTCATACTGGATCGTTCTTAATTCAAATGGAAAATGTGATCAGTTTTTACGAAGCAGCTGATTATCTGATGATAAATGATCGTTTGTTGCAGCCTTGTCTTTCTTATTTCCAGGAAAATTTTACCATTGAATATCTTCCAGTTATTTTACCCCAAGTCACCAAAGTATCCAAGTTAATAAGTTCAGGAGCTCTTGAAAACTTTATCTGTCGCCATTACTTGAAGATTGTCAATACGAATGTTTTCTTGGACCTATCGTTTGAATTACTTGAAACTATTCTCAAATTGGATCTGATGGTTCACTCTGAATATCAAATATTTGAATCGATCATGAAGTGGGTGAATAAACATGCAGAATTAAGAAAGAAATTTCTTGCACCGCTATTGAATTGCGTCCGTTGGTTTTTTATTGATCCTTTTGATGTGCCTAAGATAAAGGATGATCCCTTAATCAAATCAATGTCAGATTATGATTCAGTCAGGATGGACGATAAACAAGGATTCGATCGTAGCAATCAAAGCTACTTCATTTCTATCCATAAAATAGACAAACAAAATTTACGGATCAAAGTATTTGATAAGAAATTGTTCTGTTTACCGATCTGTGATTTTAAGAGTGACGATACTATGCCACTTGAATTAGTTGATGGAGAACACACTTCAGATATTCTGTTTGATTCTGGAAGAAAAGGAATCAGAATTGACTGGGTTAAAAAGACATTTCGATGGCTTGACTTTAAAGAACCTGGCAGTACTTACTACAGCGATATCAATAGATTGATTTTAAACTTTCTGAGCGACATGAGGTATGTACAATGTAGCAAATTATCGAATTTTATATCCTGTGATTTTAATATGAATTTTTTCTCCTTGTTGCGTTGTCCGTGTTTAGATGTCAGGTCTTTTCATTGGAAAAGACAGAGGGTAAACTTTCTTTATCGCTTTCCGATGAAAGGAAGATCCTTGAATCTAATGGTAAATTCGTGGTCATTGGTAAAACTCGCGAACAAAAGTGGTTTGGATCTTTCTCAAAGCCTAATTCCAGTTGGTTCGATGATTATAAATCTCGTATGCATTCTTTCCTAGCCACTGTTCTGGACAATGTTGTTTATATATTTACGGAAAAGCTCGAGTTTATACAATACAATTATTCAACTAAAAGTTTCAATTCAAGTGTACCTTTCGATGAAGATGAATTTGCTTTCGAGGATTTAATCTTGACTTCACACCAAGCAAAAGATGATAAAGTTATTCTGGTCAATAAATCATCTGGAAAAATGTATATTTTCTACGTGGATCAAAATAAATGGGTACAAAAATATCAAATAATGAACGTTGGTCCATGCTCCAAGAGTGCCGATCTACCTGTTGATAAGTTAATCACCTTCACTTCGGCGTTTTTATCCATGAAAAATATCAAACCTTTATATAAAAGAAAGTTTGTTCCATTTTGATCTACATCCACATTTGGCTTAATTTAACTTAAATTTCATTATTTATCAACGAATCTAGTTGTTATATTTTGAGCATCAAATAATCGAATTTGAATCAATCATAATTGGTTATTATCGACCTTTTCAACTCAATGCTTTTATTTCAACAAATCTGACCTGTTAAAACAAGTGTACAATATCTTTCCGTTTCTTTGACGCTTGCATCAGCACGAATTAATTTTTTATCTTGCCAAATTTCCAAATTTTATAAGTTTTTGTCTCCATTGAATGCAATAATTCATATATTGTAATTTAACAATTTGTATTTCATTTCAAAACAAGAGATGTTTTTCCTTTAATTTTTTGTTTTCTTCTTGTCAACTCTTTTTTTACAGGGGGAATCATTCAGCTGCACTTATTTAACAATATAAGTGTAAAATTTAGTGGTTTCCCCCTGTTCAATTTAAATTCAATGATTTTAAGCATAGTTTTCGCCCATCATTATAATAGGACAGTACAAACGCATTGAGCCCATCCCAAGAGTCTCCTTTTGGTATCTCCTTGGGGAGGAAGCCTTAATAAAATGAACAAAAATATTGACCCGGACTGCTTGTCTTTAAATCTACTTAAACTATTGAATGTAAATTGACTGTTAATAAAAATGTAAAGAATGTGGCAAACAATATTAATTGTTTCTATTTTAATTACAATTTATTCTTTAAATGCAATGAATTTTCGTTTTGTAATACTTTCATACTCAAGTCATCAATACTGGTTATTGTCTTCAAAGTCATTGGTCAAGTGAGATTAGCTTTCTTTTCGAGCGAGGTTTGATATGATCAATTGATAATACTGCAGAAGTAAAAGCAAGTAGCTTAGTGGACTTTTCATCATTTTTGGAGCTGCGACGATTGATTCGCCCAATCGACCACCATTTTCCACTAAAAACATCGAAAGTAAAGATATCTCTGGTTGATTTATCAACCAGAATGACTTTTCGGAGTCGATATACTCACTCTTCGACATTTTTGCTAATACACTTTTGAAGCTGAGTATAATAGCATTTACTGAAACTGGAAAAATCATGCCAGCGATATTTCTTTGAATTCCAATCAAATCTAATGCCTTTGCTCCCTGAATCGAAAAAGACATCACATACATGTTCATCATGCAGTATATTCAATGACATCAATTCATTCAATTCAAAGTTGTCACTAAATAACATGATGAATTTATTGTTAAGAATCTTGATGTTCACATTTGACGAGTCCGACTCATAAATAACAACAAAACACTTGCGGTTAGATCGATTGTAGACACAATTACAATTACATTTATCTGGAGTGCAAACTAAAGATGTAAGATCGGCAGATTTCATCAATTCGTCTTGGGAAAATGATAACAGGTCATAGTTATAGAAGCACCAGCGGACACATTTCAATAAACGAAAGCAGAAACGACAATAGTTCAGCAGTATTGGATATCATAAGAGAGTGTCGACAGATGAAAGCTTCAAGAGCAGCAGCCTTACGATTTGGACTCTATGGATACTTGAGGAATAACAACTTCGAAATTTTCAAGATAGACTTATTAATTGGTTATTAACCCAATACTTTTTGAATTATTCACGGTCATTAAATATTATCATGACTGACAATCTTTTAACGACAGTTATCCAGCATTAGATAAAAATAAGTTCAATAAATAAATTCTAGAAAGTATTCAAAAACTGAAAGTTCAATAAATAGATTGGATTGTATTTGTCAACTGGATTTGTGGATTGCACAATTGTGAATATTTAATTCAGACTATTTTGTTGTAAGTTTCAAAAAGCAAAGGTAGAGTTCGGTTCGCGAAGAATTGGTCAATTAGTCAATTAATTCTTTAAATTAAATTCATCGATATGCAAGTTATTAGAAAATACTTTTTATTAATGAATATACACATTCAGAAAAAATATGGTGAGCTTCAATGAAACATATATGGTTCAGAGCTCAGAAAATTTTCTTTTATACAAAGGTTTGATAACTTTTATCGGTAGAAATACTGAAGTGAAAGTGATTAATTCATGAAACGTTTCATTTGAAGTCTTTGAACTGACATTCATGATTCGATATTTCTGTAACCATTTCTTTTGCTTAATATTGAAAAAATAAACTTTTCCTGACGATTTGTTGACCAAAATAACTTTATCGTCGTTTGTTTGATGAGAAGTTAAGATTAAATCATTGAAATCCCATTTTTCGTCATTGAATGGCTCACTCTTGTCGAAACATTTAGTTTTTTGATAAAATTGAATAAATTCGAGATCCTTTGTCAGTATATAAACAACATCGTCCAAAACAGTGGCTTGAAAAGAGTGTTCATGATCTTTATAATAATTGAACCAACTTTGACTTCCAACTGGGAAAAGACCAAACCACTTCTTCTCGTCTCTAGTTTTACCAATTACAATGAATTTACCATTAGTTTCAAGGAGTAGTTTCTCTTCGCTGGGAATCAAATCAGGAAGTTTTGCATCTTTGTCTTCAAAATAACAGTTATTGTTCCTACAAACAAAGTATGAATAACATAAGAAATAAGAATTTAACTTATGAATTCGAGCATAACAATTTCAAAATATATCTATAATATCTACAAATTATTTGGCTGTTAGCGGGAACAGACTTCTACTTTCGTACTAAGTTTTGGTTTCGATTTTTTGAGTGAATAAATCATACCAACCTGTTAACAAGAATAAAATTGTAAATCAATCGGTAAATTTGACTGTAGTAAGTTTTACCAGCAACTTCAAAGTTAAGCCACCGAAATGTCTTTTTAACCCAGTTAAATCTTATTCCTTTAGTTCCAGAGTCGAATAGAATATCTGAAGCGTGTTCTCCAGAAAAATATTCAAGCGCCATAGTATCATCACGCGTAAAATCACCAATTGATAAACAGAATAATTCATTGTCAAACATTTTTATCCGCAAAACGTTAACATCTATTTCCTGGATTGATATGAAGAAGTTTTGGGCACTACGATTGAATTCACAAACATCATTAGAGGTTATGATTGATTCAAAATTAGGAATAATCTTAATCAATTCATTATCCTTCACTTTAGATAAACCATCAAGACCCATAAAAGACCAACGAACACAGTCCAATAACTGTGGAAGATATTCCTTCCGATAATCAGCCTTTTTATTCACCCACTTCATGATTGATTCAAATATTTGATATTCAGAGTGGACCATCAAATCTAATATGAGAATAGCTTCAACTGTCTCCACAGGATATTCCAGAAATGTATTAGTATTGGCAATCATCAAGAAATGTCGACAAATAAAACGTTCAATAGATTCTGAATTAATCAATTTGGACACTTTTGTAACTTGAGGTAAAACCACTGGAAGATGTTCAATAGAAAAGTTTTCATGAAAAAAAGACAAACAAGGTTGAAATAAACGTTCATTTATCATCAAATAATCTGCAGCTTCGTAAAAACTGATGACAATTTCCATTTGAATGAAGAATGATTCCGAATGAATCCAATCGAGTATAGCATCAAATACACGTTCATCAAAATCAAGCACCACTTTGTTTTCCTTTGATTCCAACAAATCACAACAAAACATTTTTTCAAAATAAGGCACAACTGAACAAATTAACTTTTTAGAGACATTATATTCACATTTCCTGTTGACAATTATTAATTCTTGATCTTCTGATTCCATGATTATCAAGTTCAACGAAAACCACTCAAAAGAGATTATATCTTTACCAATCAAGATTTCAACAATGAGTGAGGCTAATTGGGCGGAAAATCTGTATGGCTCAAAAATCAGCAAACGCTTGAGATGAACTCCATCTATTGACAAAAGAATTAAATGTTTAAGAATTTCATTTTCTTAACGCAAAAGACGTTTTTCTTGAATTTATTGTTTCCTTTTTATCCCTTGTTAACTCTTTTCCCTACAAGCGAAATCGTTAAACTGCACATATTGTTTTAAGTGTATTTTGTTAATTTATTGAATGTAAATTGACTGTTAATAAAAATGTAAAGAATATGGCAAACAATATCAATTGTTTCTATTTAAATTACACTTTATTCTTTAGAGATACTTTTTAGATGCAATGAATATCATTTTAAAATACATTCATACTTAAGCCATCAATACTGGTTATTGTCTTCAAAGTCATTGGTCAAGTGAGATTAGCTTTCTTTTCGAGCGAGGTTTGATATGATCAATTGATAATACTGCAGAAGTAAAAGCAAGTAGCTTAGTGGACTTTTCATCATTTTTGGAGCTGCGACGATTGATTCGCCCAATCGACCACCATTTTCCACTAAAAACATCGAAAGTAAAGATATCTCTGGTTGATTTATCAATTAGAATGACTTTTGAATCACGAGATTGATGAGAAGTCAAAGCCAGATCATCAAAATTAAACTTGTCACTCTCGAATGGCTTACTCTTTTTGAATGATCCGTCTTCAAGATTGAACTCAATAAATTCAAAGTTTCTATTCATAATGTAAATAACGTTGCTCAAAACGGTAGCAATAAAAGATCGTGCTTTATCTTCTTTAAGTGCATATTTCGACAATTTAGTGGGCAATGGAACTGTATATATGAATCTCCCTTTTTTGATTTTACCAATCAACATCAAATTTTCTTTATTTTCCAGAATGGCCATCTCATGACAATAAGGTAATGGAGAAAGGTTTTGCTTGGTGTTAGCATCAGTCCGAAGATGAGACCATTTTCTAATGAAAGAAAAAAATGAAATAAATATTAGAGAATGAAAAAAAACTGACACAATTCACTGAACAGATAATGAATTGAACAATGAAATTATAACGGAGTCGATATACTCACTCTTCGACATTTTTGCTAATACACTTTTGAAGCTGAGTATAATAGCATTTACTGAAACTGGAAAAATCATGCCAGCGATATTTCTTTGAATTCCAATCAAATCTAATGCCTTTGCTCCCTGAATCGAAAAAGACATCACATACATGTTCATCATGCAGTATATTCAATGACATCAATTCATTCAATTCAAAGTTGTCACTAAATAACATGATGAATTTATTGTTAAGAATCTTGATGTTCACATTTGACGAGTCCGACTCATAAATAACAACAAAACACTTGCGGTTAGATCGATTGTAGACACAATTACAATTACATTTATCTGGAGTGCAAACTAAAGATGTAAGATCGGCAGATTTCATCAATTCGTCTTGGGAAAATGATAACAGGTCATAGTTATAGAAGCACCAGCGGACACATTTCAATAAACGAATCAAATGAATTTTCCGGTTATCATTAGCTCCGATCCATTTAGTGATTGCCTGGATAACCTGATATTCAGATGAGATCATCAGATTCAACTTGCAAATACACTCAATTGTGTCAACTGAATAGTCCAGAAAAGCAGCCGTATTAGATATCTTGAGAAAGTGCCGGCAGATGAAAGCTTCAAGAGCAGCAGCATTAAACAGTTTGGACTCTTTGGATACTTGAGGAATAACAACTTCGAGATTTTCAATAGAAAAATTTGAATGGAAATAAGAAGAACAATCCTCCAACAATTCATTCTCAATCATCAAGTGATCGGCCAAATTATAAAGTTTAATTACACAATCCATTTCGATTATAACTCCATCCAAGTTTGCATGGCGAATAATCATGTCGAAAGCACGTTCATCAAAGTCAAGCACAACTTTCTTGTCGTTTGGTTCCAATATACCCGAAGAAAACATTTTGCCCAAATATGGGATCGATGAACATATTGACTGTTTGTTAACCCAATACTTTTTTGATCTATTCACGATCATTAAAGTATCATCAGCGGCGACAGGCTCTACTTCGTTATCCATGATTTATAAAAGCCAGTTAAAATTATTTATTAAAGTGTTGAAGTCTAGTTTAGTTTATCAGGAACACAAGTTAAATAATACTCTTTAACACAACAAAGAACGCAAAATGAAAAGAGTAGTTTAAAAAAGAGATCGCAATGTAAGACCTAAAGACTTTAGACCAAAGAGTAAAACAAGTTATATTACTCTTTGCTTTAGACTATAATGTAAGCCAATCATTCCGCTTAATTTCATTGGTGGATCAATTGTTTTACCCTGCCAAAAGTAAAGCAACGACAAAGGCATAAATTAACACTTTGTTGAGCCTTGCCGCTAAATGATGAAATAAGAAGCAATCTTCTGACCAATTAGTGAAAAATGTAATCGAATCCCTTCTCAAATAAATTTGTTTACAGAAAAAGTTAACTCTGACGGTTGCACCTCAGAAGAGCCAAAACAAAACAGCCAAATGCAAAATGGCCAAATATATTTGGTTTGATAAATCGAGTTTATGTTTAATTGATGTCAATTTTTTATTATTTTTGAATATATAATGCAAACAAAGATTCAAATAGTCATATTGAAAGCTTTTAATTATTCAATTTGACTCTTTTTATGCAATTATAAATCTTATACTTTTGGCTATTTTGAATTTGGCTGTTTTGTTTTGGCTCTTCTGAGTGCGTCCCACTCTGACTTGTGAGACGATATTTTGTCTCCAACAAGCTGTCTTCAAAGACTGCCGCCTGGTTTGAGTCATGAGCTAACAAGTTGAGTTTTAGCTTTGCAATGTACTCAAGCTGCGAAGGCTTAGAAACTGGTAACTTAAAAAGCTTACAACTGGTTGAGAAAGAAATATTGAAATTAATGATGCAATTGAATGGGACAACAATATTTTTTAACAATTTTACATTTAATGACACTCACGATTGACACCGAGAAATATGCAAATCTGAATGTGATACAGATAGTTCAAAGTTAATAAAAGCATTGCCTGTACAAAGGTTTGATATCTTTAATCGGTAAAAACGTTGACGTAAAGGCAATTAACATATCAACATAAACATGAGAATTGTTGGAACAAAAGTTTAAATTCAAAATACGATATTTTCCAATCCATTTCTTCTGCTTAATGCAAAAATAACGTACTTTTCCTGATGATTTGTTGACCAAAATAACTTTGTTATCCTTTGTTTGATGTGAAGTTAGGATTAAATTATTGAAATTCCATTTTTTTCCTTTGAACGGTTCACTTTTATAAAAGGATCGAGTTTCATAATTGAATTGAATAAACTCGAGATCCTTAGTCAATATATAAACAACATCGTCCAAAACAGTGGCTTTGAAAGAGTGTGCATGATCTTCATAATTGAACCAACTTGGGTGAGTAACAGGAAACATACCAAACCATTTTTTGGTGCCTTTAGTTTTACCAATCACAATGAATTTACCATTAGATTCAAGGAGTAAGTAATCTTCTGAGTAAAGCGGAAAAGAAAGTTTTGCGTCTTTGTCTTCCAGGTAACAAGAATTTCTTCTACAAATAAGTTATGAATAACATCAGAGAAAATAAAATTGAAAAATTGATATCATTTTTGCGTGATTCAGAATTTTTTCAGAGAGACTGTCATCAAGCAAAGCAATGGAAAGCTTTTAAAATATATATAAATAAACGAAACGGTCACACTCTGACCGTCACAGAAGCATAAAAATAAGTAAACTTTGAATTATCGTAAAAATAATTAATTAAAAAAAATCAATCATTATTTCAATGATAATTTGAACTTACTTGAACCAAACCTCTGCAATGAAGTTTCTTAATTTACTGTGGTAAGTTTTATTAGCAGCTTTAAAGTTGATCACTCGATATGTCTTTTTAACCCAATCAATGCGAATACCTTTGGTTCCAGAATCAAATAAAATATCTGAAGTGTTTTCTCCATGAACAAATTCAAGTGACATTGAATCGTCTTGAGTAAACTCACCAACCGAAAAACAAAATAATTCATTATCAAGCACTTTTAACCGTAACAATGTATTGCCTACTCGATGGATAGAGACGAAGAAGCTTTGATTACTCCGATTAAATCCACAGTCCCTATTCGTTTCGATAAATGTATCGAAATCAGACAGAGTTTTTATTAATTCATTATTCTTTATCTTAGAAATAGCAACAGGATCCATGAAAGACCAACGAACGCAGCTCAATAACTGAGGAAACCATTTTTCTCTGGAATCATCTTCATATACCCATTGCAAGATGGATTCAAAGATTTGGTATTCAGAGTAAACCATCAAATCTAATCGAAGAATAGTTTCAACTGTCTCGAGTGGATAATTCAGGAAAATATCCGTATTGGCAATCAACAAAAAACGGCGACAAATAATGCTGTCTAGAGTTCCAGAGCTCAACAATTTGGACACTTTGGTGACTTGAGGTAAAATAACTGGAAGATGTTTAATAGTGAAGTTTTCATAAAAATAAGAGAGAAATGGTTTTAATAAACTTTCATTTATCATCAAGTAATCAGTTGCGTCGTAAAACCTAATCACATAATTCATTTTGATAAAGAATGATCCAGAATGAATCCAATCGAGGATAGCATCAAAGACGCGTTCGTCGAAGTCCATTTCAACCTTGTTTTCTTTTGATTCCAATAGATCACAGCAAAACATTTTCTCGAAGTAAGGCACAGATGAACAAATGAGCTTTTTAGAGACATAATATTCCCTGTTTCTGTTCACAATTTTCAAATCATCAGCACCATTTTCATGGTCCTCTGCCATAACAACTGTATTCGATTGAAACCTCAAACCGTTCCGAAAATCCAATGGCTTAGTTGAGAAGCAAAAGTTATACAGTTATTTATGAAATAGGTAGTGTTTCTAATCAAGTGATAAATCTTAATCGATCTTCAGTTAAAGATCGATCGTAGATTATGTGGTTTGAGCTAAATATCTAGGAAACAATCGATTATTTATAAAATTCTCAACCCTTTAGTGACAAAGTAAAGAAACGACAAAGGCATTGACTAACACTTGTTTAGACTTGCCGCTATGTGATGAAATTAGATGCACATCTTCTGACCAATTAGTGGAGAAGTGTAATCGAATCCCTTCTCAAAAAATTTGCTTACAGTAAAAGCTAAATCTTACAAATGAAATGTACTCATGAATTATGGAAGGTTGGAAAATCTCACATTTATTTAAACTGATTATCTTCGTCAAAATAAAAATTATGGCAAAAGTCACAGAAATTTTCTTTCAAACTGAGGTTTGATTGAATTGATTGGTAAAAATGTTGAAGTGAAAGCAATTAACTTATTAGAGTCCACAACAGAAGTCGAATCAAAATTTAAATTCATGATTTGGCACATTTCAGTCCAACTTTCATTGGTAATATTGAAACAGTAAATCTTTCCAGATGATTTATCGAGCAAAATTATTCTATCATCATTCGCATGGTGTGAAGTTAAGATCAATTCCTCGAAACATAACTTGCGTTCTTTGAATGGTTCACTCTTCTTGAAAGTACCAGTATCGAAACTGAATTTGATGAACTCAATGTCACGAGTTAAAATATAAACATGATTGTCCAAAACAGTTGCTATGAAAGTATAATCCATTTCTAAATAATTAGTTATGAACCAACAGCGAGCGACTTCGAAAATACCAAAAAACTTTTCTTCTGCTTTGCCAATCAAAATGAATTGATAATTAGATTCAAGAAGCATGCATTCATCTCCAGGAACCTTGTGTGGCAGTTCAGTGTCTTTGTCCATCAAATAGCAATCTGAGTAGCTTGAAAAAGATAAAGAAATATATAAATAAATTGAATAGTTGTAGTCATTACTTCAAATAAGCGGTCAATATTTGATTTAGGTTTAAATTCATGCACTCGATTGATGTGAAATAAAAGCTAATAATTACATACTTGGGTTCAGTCAAAAACTTGATAACCAATTGATAAATCTGATGATGAAAAGTTTTACCCTCGCCTGTTGAATGGAGCCATCTGAATGTCTTTTTAATCCAATCGATTCGTATTCCTCTTCTTCCAGAATCAAATAAAATATCCGAAATGTGTTCTCCATGAACAAATTCAAGGGGAATAGAGTCATCCTGAGTAAAATCACCAATGGGTAAACATAAAAATCTACTATCAAAGATTCTTATTCTTAAATTTCTGTCCTTTTTTTCATGAACTGATATGAAAAAGCTTTGTTTACTACGATCGGATCCATATTGACCACCAGAGCATATGATTGAATCCAGATTTTCAAGAGTCTTGATTAACTTATCCTCCTTTATCTTAGATATATCAACAGAATCAATGAAAGACCAACGGACGAATTTCAATAAACGGCAAAGAAATTCTTTTCTTTGTTCTGCATTTTTATTCACCCATTTCATGATTGCTTCAAATATTTGGAGTTCAGAGTAAACCATTAACTCTAATTTAATAATTTCCTCAACTGTCTCAACTGGATAATTCAAGAAAACACTCGTATTAACAA
The DNA here is from genome assembly GCF_039701765.1 of Tetranychus urticae. Lineage (NCBI taxonomy): Eukaryota > Metazoa > Arthropoda > Arachnida > Trombidiformes > Tetranychidae > Tetranychus > Tetranychus urticae. The sequence continues at coordinate 10,992,440 of NC_142958.1, read as the reverse complement.
TCTTCAAGAAATGGCGACAAATGAAGCTTTCAATGGCTCCTGAATTTATCAGCTTGGACACTTTGGTGACTTGCGGTAAAATAACTGGGAGAAACTCAATGGTGAAATTTTCATGGAAATAAGAGAGACAAGGTTGCAACAAACGTTCATTTATCATCAGATAATCAGCAGACTCGTATAAGCTGATTACACTGTCCATTCTGATTGTGAATAATCCTGTGTGAATCCAGTTAAGAATAGCATCAAATGCGTGTTCATCAAAATCCAGGACCACTTTGTTTTCCTTTGATTCCAACAGATCACAACAAAACATTTTCTCAAAGTAAGGCACAGATGAACAGATGAGCTTTTTGGAAACATTGTAAATCAAAGTTCTATTCACAATGGTTAAACGATCATCACTATCGATGTCCATTTTAATCCGGGTTTCAATGCAACTGAAGAATTAATAAAACAAATGGAAATAAGTTGTTTCTATGCTTAAAACACACAAGATCAATATTTAAATACAGTTGATGTTGCTTTGGTTTAGTTAAATGATTGGTAAAAAGATTACAAAAATTATTTGTAATTAATTTAAGATTACATTAATTAATTCTTGAAACTAAAACATTTTTCAAGGACTACATGATGTGTTAGACGGGCAAAGTCATAATAGCTTATGGTCTATTTTGCAGTCAAGTACACGTGGATTAGCCAAAGATTGACCTATTGGCTCAGGATACTGATCAAGTTGTTTGGGCTATTGCCTAGAAACGTCAAACTTTTAAAGGCTCCAACTTAAAGAGGGTTAACTATAACAGAACAGTGGTCATAAACTTGAAAAGTAACAAAACTAGAGATTTTTGTCTGCTTTGTCTAGTTGGCTGTTAAGGCTGCAGAAAATTTTGAGATGAGAATAGCGTTTTTGTGTTTTTAAGAGAAGCAACGGGCGTTGAAAACAAAAAATATCCATAAAAATTTCATGAGAAGAGGTTAAGTTTCTGCAATGGCAAAAAAGCTGGGCCAAAAGTTAACATCCTGTTCAAATCATTTCCTTCGGGATCAGTGTTAAGACTCTTTATCTGGCCCACTGCACTCCATTTCTCGGAAGTCATGTCATACTTGAATTTTTCCAGCCGACTTGAGCAAAATAATCACTTTATCTTGATGAGAAGTTAGAATTAGATCTTTGAATATTATCTTTGAGTCCTTAAATCACGTACTTATCCTGAAGGTTCGAGCGACAGTGTTGAACTCAATGAAATGAGCTTCATTTGTTAAAATATAAATGCAGTTATTTGAAGCCGTTGCAAGGAAAGTTAGGTTTCCGGCTTTATAATTATCCAAAAAACTTTGTAAATCAGACTTGATGCAATAAAATTTACGGCTTGGTATATCCCTGATAAGAATGAAAATTTTGTAGTTAACTTCAATGAACATCTTCTCTTCACTGGGTTCAGAGTAAGCGGAGTATAATTTCGAATCTGGGTCTTCGATAGAAAGAGATTTCCATCTTGAAGCGGGAATGAAAAGTAAATAAAAATTTTTTAGCTTGAAGAAATTCGATAAAAATTATGAATACTAGAAAAGAAGCAACTAACTTACTTGAATGATGTGAATATTTGAAAAAAATATTATGAACCAGCCTGTAGTGATTACTAACAAAAAGATAGCTGAAAGTTTTATTAGACCAATCAACACGAATTCTTTTTTCCTGAATCATAAAAAATATCAGTAACGTTTTCGTCATGTATAAATCCATATGAAATTGATGCATCCAATGTAACATATGTGTTGAGTAAATATTTGAACTATTATTTATTCAAGTATTTTAATTTTTAAGTGAGGATCGTCCATTTCATAAACGATGATGAAAAAACTTTGATTACTGCGATTGAATTCACATGAACCAAATGCACAAGTAGTTGATGAGCAAATGATTGATTTGAAATATGGCAAATGTCTAGTTGAATCGTGTAACTTTATTTTTTTCAAATCCTCCACAGATAAATGACACCAACGAATATGTTTAAAAAGATCTGCAAGCTTGCGTATTCTTGAGTCAGGATCATTTTCAATCCAAGTGACTATCGCTTCGAAAACTTGATATTCTGAAAACACCATTAAATCCAATTTCAATATGTATTCCAATGTTTCAATTGAATAGATTGGAAAAACAGTTGTGTGAACTATTTTCAAAAAGTGTCGGCAAATAAACGAATTGAGTTGATCAGAATTCATTAACTTGGATACTTCAGAGACTTGAGGAATAACAACTGGAATATGTTCAACAGAGAAATTTTTCTGAAAGTCAACATCGAAATAGTTAATACAATATGTTAGCAGCTGTTTATCCATCACCAAGTAATCAGCAATATCGTAAACTCCAATCACACAATCCATTTTGATTAATATGTGTTCATACTGGAGCCAATGAAGAATCAAACCAAAACACCGTTCATTCAAATCAAGAACAACTTTGTTTTCCTTTGATTCCAAGAAATCACAAGAAAACATTTTTTCAAAGTAAGGCACACGGGAACAGATAAAACGTTTACCAACACGATACTTTTTCGATCGGTTCACAATAAGCACTTTATCTGGATCAGTTTCCATGATAGATCGTTGATGGTTAAAGATATGGAGTTATAGATTATACAGCATAGAAAATAAAGTTGTACCATGTTTTTGGTATCTTTGCGCATTAAAAGCAATTGCAATTCAAAAATACAGTCGTTCATTTAAGATTATGAAAGGTATCACACAAAGAGTATAACAAGAGAGCCCACTTAATGAAAACCATAAAGTCTTCAGGTTTAACTATTTTCCTGCTTACACAGATGGCTCTGATTTAAAAATGTATTGTTATAATTAAGACAATTATCGCAAATAGATAACAGTTATCGCAATCAAACCCGATTGTATTAAGTTTAAATGAAAATTGATGTTTAGTGCCATCTTGTTAAGCAGGAAAAAATTTAAATCCAAAGACCTGAGGGTCCCATTGAGTGATACCTCTTCTTATACTCTTTGGTATCACAAAAAATGAGTGTTAGAGAGGAAAAAATCTTAGATTACTGATAATCTTGGTCAATTCAATTGTGATACCTTTCATAATCTTTAATGGACGACTGTATTTTTTAAATTAAAGTTGCTTTTTATGCGCAAAGATACCAAAAACATGGTACAACTTTATTTTCTATGCTGTATAAAAACAATTTTGCAGAACCAGAAATGTTTTGATATAAAGCTGTAAAGAAAGTAACTGTTTTTAATTATCTAACGCTTACCATTTTTGGGTTCAATTTGCTTTTCCCCTTTTGATTCTTTCCCCTTTCTTGCAACAAAGGAAAGGCGTCAAAGAGCTTAACCGTTGATTAATAATGAATTTGGGTTCAATTTTATTAAATCCTTATCTTATCTTTAAATCTTTAACCAGAAAATTGAAAATGAAAAACCGTTTATTATATTTTAACCTCTTCAAGTTTAGCTTTGTTAAACTGATCTCATGACGTTCAAAACTAAGATATTTCATCATTATCTGAATATCTCTTGGTCATTTTCGCAATCCTTTATTAACTAATACTACGAAATTTGAACTGATTAAACTTGTCTACCATTTTGCTATTCAAATCAGATTCTTCAATTCATAATTGGTGAATCTCAGTTGGAAGTTAGAAACATAGAATGTACTTAAGTTTGTTATAAACATGTTTGTTTGTTTAAGTGAAATATTAATAATTAAAGGTTTTTAATTCAATAAGTTGATTAGATAACTGAAATTGATACAAAATATGTTGAACACATTTCGTTGTCCTTGCAAATTGTTAAAATTTTGATAAAGATGACGTTGACCATGATAACAATGAAGATAACAAAATTGAAGAAGAAACAAACGTAGACAAATAAATTTATCAATAAATCGTCATCTGCATCAAAATTTTAGGAAAGATAAATTCTCCTTTTTATCCGCAACATCCTTTAAGTTGAGTTAGTTTTCATTTTTCACATTTCTGTTCACAATTCATCATTTTCTTGATAAACCATCGAGTTCGAATCAAAATATCTGTAGTAAATAACATGTGTTCATCTTAATGTTTCATGTGCATTCGGCGGTTCGATGAAAACTATATTTGTTGAAAAAAATTACCATTTAAATATTACAATGGAGTAATGTTGATTGTAATTAATTATTTTTAACGATAATTGTTAGATAAATGAAATGTTGAAGTAAAAAATCACCTCTTTCCTCTCACACTGATTAATACAGATTATAGTTCAAAGTTAATAAAAGCTTTGCCTATACAAAGGTTTGATATTTTTGATCGGTAAAAACGTTGAAGTGAAGGCAATTAACTTATCAACATAAACATTGGAACTATTGGAACAAAAATTTACATTCATGATCCGATATTTTTCAATCCATTTCTTCTGCTTGATACAGAAATAATGTAATTTTCCTGACGATTTGTTGACCAAAATAACTTTATCGTCGTTTGTTTGATGCGAAGTTAAGATTAAATCATTGAGATCCCACTTTTCGTCTTTGAATGGTTTACTCTTATCGAAGGATTTAGTTTCATAATTGAATTGAATAAATTCGAGATCCTCTGTCAATATATAAACAACTTTGTCCAAAACAGTGGCTTTAAAAGAGTATTCATAATCGCTATAGTTGAACCAACCTTCATGTCTAACTGGAAAAAGACCAAACCACTTCTTCTCATCTCCAGTTTTACCAATTAAAATGAATTTACCATTGGATTCAAGGATCAGTGTCTCTTCAGCGGAAAGTGGAAAAGAAAGTTTTGCGTTTTTGTCTTCCAAATAACAGCACGTGGCGCTTAAAAGTGGCAATAAGAATAAAATTCAAAAGAAAATATATATTAAATAATACTTTGAAGGACTTTATTTGTATTAATAATACTTCAATGTAATTCAATTCTGGAGGTTTGCCAATTTGAAGTTTCAAATGTTAATTGATAACTTTTAATTTTCACTCAACAATTACATTGTATTTACATCAAGCAATCAGGTTTTTGTAAATTGCAATAAAATCACAAAAATTGTAATGAATTTCTAATAGTTGGGAATTTTTCTAAGAAACTTTCATCGATCACACAAGTTCTTAAATAGTTGACGCAATAGGCGAAATCCAATGCATAATATTTAGATCAAGCAATAGAGAAATTTTATGACACGTAATTTATTATAATAAAATAAATATTAAATAAAAAATGATGCTCAACTTACCTGATCCAGACATCTACAATGAATTTCCTTAATTTAATTAAGTAATTATTACCAGCAACTTTGAAGTCTAGCAATCGATATGTCTTTTTGACCCAATCAATTCGGATTCCTTTTGTTTCGGAATCAAATAAAATATCTGAAATGTGTTCTCCATGTACAAATTCAAGTGACATTGAATCGTCTTGAGTAAAATCTCCGATTGAAAAACAAAATAATTCATTATCAAACACTTTTAATCGTGACATTTTACTATCTATTTGCTGGATAGAGACGAAGAAGCTTTGTTTAGTACGATTAAATCCACATTCACCATCAGATTCGATAAATGTATCGAAATTAGACAGAGTCTTGATTAATTCATTATTCTTCATCTTAGAAATAGCAACAGGATCCGAGAAGGGCCAACGAACACATTTCAATAATTGTGGAAGTGAATTTTTTCGAGCATCGGCCTTTTGATTAACCCATTTCATGATTGATTCAAAAATTTGATATTCAGAGTAAACCATCAAATCCAATTTGAGAATAGCTTCAACTGTCTCGACTGGATAGTTCAAGTAAACATTCGTATTGACGATCATCAAGAAGTAGCGACAAATAATGTTGTTAATAGATCCAGAACTTGTCAATTTAGACACTTTTGAGACTTGCTTTAAAACGCTTGGAAGATGTTCAATAGTGAAGTTTTCATTGAAATAAGAGAGACAAGGCTCCAATAAACCATCATTTATCATCAAGTAGTCAGTTACCTCGTAAAAACTAATCACATAATCCATTTGAGTAAAGAATGATCCTGAGTGAACCCAATCGAGGACAGCATCAAAGGCACGTTCGTCGAAATCCATTTCAACCTTGTTTTCCTTTGACTCCAACAGATCACAACAAAACATTTTCTCGAAGTAAGGCACAGATGAACAAATTAACTTTTTAGAGACATAATATTCTCTGTTTCTGTTCACAATTTTTAATTCATCATCACAATTTTCACGTTCTTCTGCCATAATAATTAATATCAGTAAGAATTACAAAACGTTCCAAAAATTAAGAGATTAGATGAGCAGTTATGGAATTATCTATGTAATCGGTAATATTTCAACTGTTACTTGGATATATTTTAACTTTCTCAGGACTTACTAAAAGTTTATTTTATACCAGACAATACTAATTAAAATCTAGGCGTTGACGAGGGCGTTTATAATATTTTTCATTGCACAATATAAGAGTTAAAATTGAGAGAATTATTTTCAAGGAATTTGAAGGTTACAGGGTTTAGTCACCATTGAGAAAACCCAATAAATTTTCAATGGCCACTATGAAGGAGGAGTTAGAACTACTTTTTGCAGTTCGTCGAGTTTTGATAAGATTTCTTAAATCATCAATCGACTTAATATAATTTTTTTCGTGAAATATCAATCCAAAAACTCGTAAAATAAGTTTTAAGCGACATTTTATGTTAAATTTGCTCTATTAAGAAATATTGAAAACCATGAATTACGCTGCCCGACGAATAGTGTAAATAAGCTATTTGAAGGTATTCTCATTATCTGGTAGCTTACTGTATTCTTTGTGAGGTACAGGTTCTCAATGGCGACGATAATTCATAATCTAGAATTAAATTGCTTAAAAAGGAGTGATACCAAAAAAATATGACTTAAGTGAGTGACATATGTGATTTGAGAGTGCTGACTTGAACGTTATTAGAGGCATAGAAACTGAGTCCATTAGTGGCATTAATGCACTTATTTTGTGGAATAAACTTCTCTATTTCTGTGCAAAAGATCACTTCGATTTTCAGTTAAACCTCCGCCATTCTGTGATCGTAATAGCTACAGAGCTGAAACTTATTATTTGCCGATAAAAGCTGTCAGTACATATCATCGATCGGTCAACAGTCATATAATCATCAACAATTTATCAACAGTTCACTTGATTTTGGCCATTGGCTTCAAAACAAAACCTCGGCAACTCGAAAATATAGTACCCACGATCATCATTGTTTGATTAATCATTGGCTTTTATCAAAAGCTCATGGGTGAAAAGTCACTTTAAAAAGTGATGATGTTTGATTTGGTGGATGTGGTCAAAAAAGCCGATCCCGTTCTATGTAATAGATAAAGCGCTATTCAAAAACAGTTTTGTGATTTTTAATTAAAGCAATGGATTATTAATATTATAGTTTGTAAACAAATTAAAATAATTGATTTTAGTCGCATTTCAAATTAAAGTTTATGTTAATCACTGATCTTATGTCTATGATTGGTGGTTCAATTGCTTTGCCTAGTTAACTATTTACAAAATGAACCCAGTGGGTTAATGAACGATTGATTGATGGAGCCCACCAAAACCGTTGATTACTAATGATACTGGGTTCAAGTTACTTAACACTTTATCTTATCTTTAAATCTTTAACCAGAAAAGTTGTATTGAAAAACCGTTTATTTTAAACTTCTCAAGTTTAGGTTTGTAAGACTGATCGTATGATTATACAAACTGACAATTGTGAGAAATCACATTATTATTAGTGTGATCTTTGGCCATTTTTGAAGCATTACAACCATATTTTTGACAAAACTTGTCTTTTATTTCGATAGTCAAATATTGATCAATGTATATGTATTTAGTATTTACTGAATACATGTAATCTAATTCATTCCACATCCGCCATCGTAAATTATGTGGACTGAATGATGGGTGTATTCATAAGATCATGCAAAGATTAAAAGTTATTGTCAGTTCAAAAGACGATTTATAATTTAAATAAGAAAATAAAATATAAGGTTTTAATTGTGGGTAAATTACAGCATTAGAAATGAACAATGACATGAAAAATTCAAGTGGAATAGATTCATCCTGAGTAAAATGACCGAAACAAAATTTCTTGCCTTTTTTCATGAACTGGTATGAAAAATCTTGGTTTACGACCATCAGCGTGAACGAGTATCATTTTTGCATTACAAGCGTTATTTTTGCAAACTGATGTCAGTCGGTTTGGAATGATATAAAATATAATAAATCTGTAGGAAGGATTCTAAAAACGTTAAAAACAAGAGTGTTTTTCATCAATGCTACATTTAATGACACTCACAATTGAAACCGATGAATATTCACGTCTGAATGTGATTCAGGTAGTTCAAAGTTAATAAAAGCTTTGCCTATACAAAGGTTTGATATTTTTGATCGGTAAAAACGTTGAAGTGAAGGCAATTAACTTATCAACATAAACATTGGAACTATTGGAACAAAAATTTACATTCATGATCCGATATTTTTCAATCCATTTCTTCTGCTTGATACAGAAATAATGTAATTTTCCTGACGATTTGTTGACCAAAATAACTTTATCGTCGTTTGTTTGATGCGAAGTTAAGATTAAATCATTGAAATCCCATTTTTCGTCTTTGAATGGTTTACTCTTATCGAAGGATTTAGTTTCATAATTGAATTGAATAAATTCGAGATCCTTTGTCAAAATGTAAACAACTTTGTCCAAAACAGTGGCTTTAAAAGAGTGGCTATGATCTTCATAATTATTGAACCAACTTTCATGAAGAGCTGGAAAAATACCAAACCACTTTTGCTTGACGAGAGGCTCACCAATAACAATGAATTTACCATCAGATTCAAGGAACAATCTCTCTTCACTCGTAATATCATCAGGAAGTTCTGCATCTTTGTCTTCCAAATAACAGGAACTTTCTCTACAAATAAGGTAAGAATAACATGAAAAGGATAAATTGAGTGCAAAAATTTAACATTTAGTAACTTGATTCGAAAGATTTCTCGGCGTTTGAAAAATCCAATGATATAATAATAAAATGCCAAACTAAACCTGAATAAACAAAATTAGATACTTCAGATCGAACCGGGAAGAAATATCGAAACAGAAACAAAAGTCTCAAATGTTAATTGATAACACTTAATTTTCATCCAACAATTATCCACTATTTACATCAAGTAATCAGGAATTTCTGTTAATTGCATTGAGAGCAGAAAATTTGTAAAACATCTACCGGTATCTGAGAAACTGTATAAGCTGTATCACTATAAACTGTATCTCTTAGAATAGCGGACGAAGAGTTTCAATGCATGATCTTTATATTGAAGTATTCAATAGAAAATTTTGGATGCAAAACAAGAAATCAACTTAAATTATAAAATGATAAACCACTTAAACTTACTCGATCCAAAACTCTACAATAAATTTCCTCAATTGACTGTAGTAAGTTTTACCAGCAACTTTGAAATCAAGCCATCGAAATATCTTTTTATCCCAATCAATTCGAATACCTTTGGTTCCAGAATCAAATAAAATATCAGAAGTATGTTCTTCATGAACAAATTCAAGTGACATTGTATTTTCTTGAATGAAATGGCCAATCGAGAAACAAAATAATTTATTATCTAACACTTTTATTCGTAACGTTTTATAATCCATTTGATGGATGGATACAAAGAAGCTTTGTTTGCAGCGATTGAATCCATATTCAGTATTAGAGGGGATAAATGCATCCAAATCCATTTGCGTGAGAGTCTTGATTAATTCATCATTCTTTATCTTAGAAATATCTACAGGATCCATGAAAGACCACCGAACACAGTTCAATAACCGCCGAAGTAATCCTTTTCTATAATTAGCTCTTTTATTCACCCATTTCATGATTGATTCAAAAATTTGATATTCAGAGTGAACCATCAAATCCAATTTGAGAATAGCTTCAACTGTCTCGACTGGATAGTTCAAGTAAACATTCGTATTGACGATCATCAAGAAGTAGCGACAAATAATGTTGTTAATAGATCCAGAACTTGTCAATTTAGACACTTTTGAGACTTGCTTTAAAACGCTTGGAAGATGTTCAATAGTGAAGTTTTCATTGAAATAAGAGAGACATGGCTCTAATAAACCATCATTTATCATCAAGTAATCAGCTGCTTCGTAAAAACTAATCACATAATTCATTTGGATGCAGAACGACCCAGAATGAACCCAATCGAGGACAGCATCAAAGGCACGTTCGTCGAAATCTAATTCAACCTTGTTTTCCTTTGACTCCAATAGATCACAACAAAACATTTTCTCGAAGTAAGGCACAGATGAACAAATTAACTTTTTAGAGACATAATATTCTCTGTTTCTGTTCACAATTTTTAATTCATCATCACAATTTTCACGTTCTTCTGCCATAATAACTACGGTCAGTTGATACTACAAAACTTTCCGAAAATTTAGTGGTTTAATTGAATAAGTAGTTATGAAGTTATTTGAATGCTATTTGTTTTTATTATAAGATAATTTTATAACTCATTAACAACATTAGAAGCAGTTTAATACTGCGTTTACAATGATTATTTTATAGCCAGACATAATAAATTAAAACGTTAGGCGTTGACGAGGGCGTTTACAATATCTTTTATCTCGCAATTAAAGAGTTAGAATTGAATAAATAAGGAAATGATATTCTCCAAGTTTAAAGGGCTTACTAATAATTAAGATAACTATCGCTATTTTTGAATGTAAATTCAATTCATAATCTAGAATTAAATTGCTTGAAAATTTCTTTTTAACCGAACCAATTTGCTAAATTAAGATTATCATTCAGTGGCAAACTGGCGTTTCTACTGCCACAGAACTGTGCAATCAAGAATGACATCCCCATTTGGGACCGCGATACTATGATATGCACATAGTACATAGTATTAAAGTTAATATTTTAAATGCATTCAATTGTTAACTAACCTTTAAGCTAAGTTCATATTCAAAATATATTGTGAATTCAGGTTCAATAATTAAAGTTTCAGTTTGTTAGAATCAATGCATCATTAAGATGAAATATTCAAAGAATCAACTTATTACATTGGTATTTCAGATTATCTACAATCTGCTATCAACAAAAACACATTGTTACAAGTACAGTACATGGTTAGCTAACTATTCAAGCTGCTTCCTTTTGTCTTTTGTCATAATAGAGACTGCAATGTTCTAATCATTCCAAATGACAATTAAACGACATCAAGAAATATTGTTGTTGGACAACTCTTGTTGAGAAGCAGCAAAGGACCAGAGCGATTTTCATTTGCTACTCTTCATTTTAAATGGAAATGAAAGAGTTGGATTGAATGAGGCAAGACTCAGGATAATTTCGACTGCATTTAACGATTTACAAGATTATTCTGAATGCATGTAATTAATTTCTTAATTAAAGATATTCACTAAATTATGTTGGACTCATAAGACTGGATAGATATGTACATATGCTTATACAACGGTTATTGTCAGTTTAATAATTCAACTTCCAGGTTTAAGGCCAGAATTCATGGGTACATTACAGTATTAAAGAAATTGTATTAAATATTAGAATAACAGAATAAGATTAGACAAATTAAAAATACATTGCTTGACGCTCAATGGTAATGAGCACGAAACATGAAAACATTTGTAATCATATAATTTACGTAGCTTTTTGATCGTACAAAGGTTCAATAACTTTCATCGGTAAAAAGTTTGAAGTAAAGGCAACTAACTGATTAACAGGAGCACAGGAACTGTCGGATAAAAAGTTCACATTCATAATACAACATTTTTCAATCCATTGCATTTTATTAATGCAGAAGTAATACACTTTTCCTGATGATTTGTTGACCAAAATAACTTTATCATCCTTTGTTTGATGCGAAGTTAAGATTAAATCATTGTAAATCCATCCTTTTCCTTTGAACGGCTCACTCTTATCGAAGGATCTGCTTTCAATATTGAAACGGATGAATTCGAGATCCTTTGTCAATATATAAACAACATCGTCCGAAACAGTAGCTTGAAAAGAGTGCCCATAATTTTTATAATTATTGAACCACCATCCATGTTTAGCAGTAAAAATACCAAACCACTTCTTCTCGTTTTTACCAATTGCAATGAATTTACCATCAGATTCAAGGAGTAAGTACTCTTCAGGACTGTCCTTAAAATGAAGTTTTGAGTCTTTGTCTTCCAAATAACAGCGATTTTCGCTAATATGGGTGCAGGAATAAAAGAGATTTTACTTAAAGATTGAAATACAACAGTGCAGATTTAATACTCGATTTGAAATATTTAATATGATTTAAATTTTGAATAATTTCCAAATGCAATACTACACCTGACTACACAAAACTAGATAAGAAGAAAAAAGAAATCTCAAATGTTAATTGATACCTACATTGGTATTTTTAAAAAACAATGATTTTCATCAGGCAATGAATTTTTGAAACTTGTATCAGCATCAGAAAAGTTGCAATAATATTATCTAGTTTCAAACTCTTTCTGAGAAACTGTCATCAAAAAACAATAAGGAGAGCCCTTAAAATAATGCACAAGCAGGCGAAGATAAAGAGTTTCAATGCATGATGTTTATATTGAAGTATTTAATACAGAGATTTAAGTTACGAAACAAAAAAAATCAATTCAAAATTGTAAATGCGAATAAACTTACTCGACGCAAACCTCTACAATGAATTTCCATAATTGAATGTAGTAAGTTTTACATACGACTTTGAAGTCGAGCCATCGATATGCCTTTTTAACCCAATCAATTCGAACTCCTTTTGTTCCACAATCAAATAAAATATCTGAAATGTGTTCTCCGTGAACAAATTCAAGTGATATTGAATCATCTTGACTGAAATCACCAATCATGAAGCAAAAAAAGTCATTATCAAACACTTTCAATCTCAGAATTGATGCATCTCTTTGATGAAATGATATGAAGAAGTTTTGTTTGGAGCGATTGAATCCAACATAGGAAGATTTTACTAAATCTAAATTTGGTAGCGCCTTTATTAGGTCATTATCCTTGATCTTTGAGATATCACCAAAATCCATGTAAGACCAACGAACACATTTTAATAACTGTGGAAGTGAAGCTTTTCGAGAATCAACATTCTTATTCACCCATTTTATTATTGATTCAAAAATTTGATATTCAGAGTGAATCATCAAATCCAATTTGAGAATAGCTTCTACTGTTTCGAGTGGGTAATTCAGGAAAATATTCGTATGAGTGATCGTCAGGAAATGACGACAAATACATCTTTCAATGGCTCCTGAATTGATCAACTTGGACAATTTGGTGACTTGAGGCAAAATAACTGAAAGATGCTCAATGGTAAAATTATCATGGAAATAAGAGAGACAAGGTTGAAATAGACGTTCATTTATCATCAAGTAATCGGCTGCTTCGTAGAAACTAATCACATAATCCATTTGCATGCAGAAAGATTCAGAATGAACCCAGTCGAGGATAGAGTCTAATACACGTTCATCAAAATCAAGCACCACTTTGTTTTCCTTTGATTCCAGCAAATCACAAGAAAACATTTTCTCGAAGTAAGGCACAGATGAACACATGAACTTTTTAGAAACATTATATATTCTTGTTCTGTTAATGATTTGCAATTTTGCATCAAAATTTGCATCTTTCTCCATGATGATCCAGGCTAACAAAACAATAATAAATACCTATAATTACAATTTTCTATCAAGTAAATTTAAAAAAGAGTCAACTTATATATTCAAAAAAACATTTAAACCGGACTACAATCAGTTTAAATCAACTCACAATTAAACAACTTTTCAACTAGTAACTGAGTTATTTATAATGTTTTCGCGCAGGACTGACTTTTCTTAAAGGCGGGGCTAACCGATAGTACTGAATAAATTCATTTTTCCAATAAGACCAGAATGTATTTCGATTCTTAAAATCGATCGTAGACTATGTGGTTAAGACTCAATATATCAAAAATAAGTGATTATTCACAAAATACTTCAGTGTTGAATCAACATTAATTGATTTTCAACCTTTTTGTTTAAACTTTTGATTTCATGGTGTTAAGCAATGCCTTTGTCATTGCTTTGGTCTCTGTGATCTTCTGATCAGTTAGTGAAAAGTGAAATCGGATCCCTTTTCAAAATAATTTGTTTACAGTAATAGTGTGAGATTATAACTTGTCAGCACAAATTGTCTTTGAAGACTGCCGCCTGGTTTGAGTAAAAGTTTAGTTTAGTTTTATCTTTGAAATTTACTAATGAATTAAAGAAGGTTAAAAAATCTTACATTTATTTCAAACTGATTGACTTCTTCACAATTAAAGTTGAGTTCAAACTGAGGTTTGATTAAATTCATTGGTAAAAAAGTTGAACTCCAAACTTATAGCCTGAAATTTAGGGCCTAGAGAGGAACTAAAGTTACATCGGTAAGCATAAAATTAATTTGCAATATGTTGATACAACGGTTCAATAACTTTCATCGGTAAAAACGTTGAGGTAAAGGCAATTAACTTATCAACAGGAGCACAAGGACTGTTGGAAAACAAGCTTGCATTCATGATTCAACATTTCTCAACCCAATTCTTCTGATTAATACGCAAAATGTGCACTTTTCCAGTCGATTTGTTGACTAAAATTACTTTATCATCCTTTGTTGGCTGAGAAGTTAAAATTAAATCATCGAAATTCAATTTCTGGTCTTTGAATGGCTCATTCTTTTCGAAGGATTTAGTTTTGTAATTGAATTGTATGAATTCGAGGCCTTTTGTCAATATGTAAACAACATCGTCCAAAACAGTGGCTTTGAAAGAGTGTTCATGATGGCTATAATTGTTGAACCAACTTTCATGAAAAACTGGAAAAAGACCAACCCACTTATCCTCTTCTTCAGTTTTACAAATTACGATGAATTTACCATTCGATTCAAATAGCAGGCTCTCTTCATTGTTTATACAATCAGGAAGTTCTGCATCTTTGTCTTCCAAATAACAGGAAAAGTTACTGAAAAATGAGGAAAAATAAGTTAAGGATAAGAATTTTATCGAATAGCATGCTTATTTGAAATGTTGTCCAATAAAATCAAATCATCATTCAATCCAGCCTAAAAAGTTCTATAGATTGAGTAGCTAATAATAATAATGGGTCTAATAAATAAGAGACTGTCATCAGGATACTAATGCTGACAGCATTTTGCGAGAATAAAATATTCAACAGCAGAAATAAAAGTTTGTATAAATTTACAAACCTAAAGACTCAACTTCAAGAGATTAAGCAGTATAAATATTTATCTATACCTGAGTTTAGAGGAAAACTTTACAATGAATTTCAGGAATTGACTGTAATAAGTTTTACCCTTAAGCATAATTAGAATGATAATTAACTTAAACTTACTTGAGTTCAAACTGTACAAAGAATTTCATTAACTGACTGTAATAATTTTTACCAGCAACTTTAAATTGAAGCCATCTAAATGTCTTTTTTACCCAATCAATTCGGATTCCTCTTGTTCCAGAATCAAATAGAATATCTGAAATATGTTCTCCATGAACAAACTCAAGTGACATTGAATCGTCTTGTGTAAAATCACCAATCGTGAAACAGAAAAAGTCATTATCAAACGCATTTATTTTTAGTGTTGATGTATCTCTTTGATGGATAGAAACAAAGAAGTTTTGTTTGCATCGATTGAATCCAACATATGAAGATTTAAATATTGAATCCAAATTTGGTAGCGCTTTTATTAAATCATCATTTTTTATCGTAGAAATATCACCAAAATCCATGTAAGACCAACGGACAAATTTTAATAGCTGAGGAAGTAAAGCTTTGCGAGAATCAACCTTTTCAAGGACCCATTTCATGATTGATTCAAAAATTTGATATTCAGAGTAAACCATTAAATCTAGTTTGAGAATAGCTTCAATTATCTCAACTGGGTAATTCAGGAAAATATCCGTATTAGTAATCGTCAAGAAATGGCGACAAATGAAGCTTTCAATTGATCCTAAATTGATCAACTTAGACACTTTGGTGACTTGCCTTAGAACGACTGGAATATGTCCGATTGTAAAATTTTCATTAAAGTAAGAGAGACAAGGTTGCAACAAACGTTCATTTATCATCAAATAATCAGCTGCATCGTAAAAACTAATCACATAATCCATATGCATACAAAACAATCCAGAATGAACACAGTTAAGAATAGCATCAAATGCATGTTCGTCAAAGTCTAACACCACTTGATTTTCCTTTGATTCCAATAGATCACAACAAAACATTTTTTCAAAGTAAGGCACAGATGAACAAATGAACTTTTTGGAGACATTATATTTTCTTTTTCTATTCACGATCTGCAATTTTGTATCACAATTTTCATCTTCTTGATCCATAATGATCTACTAAACAAAAGTACAATAAATACTTCGAAAATAAACTACAAAGCAATTCTCGAGATAGATTTGAAGTTAATAAACTTTCTTATTCAAAAAACAATGATAAAGAACTACGCTCGATACAGGTTAGAGTAACTCACAACTAAACAAAACCATTCAACTCACTAATGTATTTATAATGATCTCATATTATGGGACCGACTTTTCTTGAATGCGGTGTTTTGCAAGACTTATGAATAAATTCGTTTTGTTTTTGTAAGATGTGTTTCGATTCGCAAATCGATCAAAATCTATGTGGTTTAAGCTTCAATATCTGTAAATCGATCGATTATTTATAAAACTCTCAGCCCTTTTTGTAGGACTGTTTTTACAATGGAATCATTTCACTTGATTTCATTGGTGGATCAATTGTTTTACCATTATTACAAAATGAAGCACCGACAAAGGCATTGAGTAACAGTTGGTTGAGACTTGCCGTTAACTGATGAAATTAGATGCAGTTCTTTTGATCATTTAATAAAGAAATGAAATCGAATCCCTTCTCAAATAAATTTGTTTACAGTAAAAGTTAAATCTGACAATTAAGAGACGATATTTTGTCTCAAACAAGCTTTCTTTAAAGACTACCGCCTAGTTTGAGTCTTGAAAATTTTAGTTTTAGCACTGTTAAAATAATGAATTTAGGTTCAAGATACTCTCTATCTTATCTTTGAATCATTAGCCAGAAGAATGAAAACCTGAAAACTTTTATTTCAACCTTCTCATGTTCAGTTAAACTGTTGGACTGATCTCATGATGTTCAAAAACAAAGATTTTGCACCATTAACTGGGCATTTTTCGATCTTACATCCTTTCAATTAAAAAAAATTTTGGATTCTCAAAATTTGTCTGGTTGAAGAACATGTTCTATAAAGTTTATAAAAGCATTGCCGATACACAGGTTTGATCTTTTTCTTCGGTAAAAACGTTGAAGTGAAGGAAATTAACCTATCAACAGAAACATTGGAACTGTTGGAACAAAAGTACCCAACCTTCGGTTGTGGTGTGTGACGCCGTGGACTTAACTAAGACCCTTATACAAAGGTTTGATATTTTTCATCGGTAAAAATGCTGAAGTGAAGATAATCAACTTGTTAACAGGAATATGGGAGCTATCGGCACTAAAATTTACGTTCATGATTTGATAATTCTGTATCCATCTCTTTTGATTAATGCAAAAGATATGCCCTTTTCCAGACGATTTATCGATCAGAATTACTTTATCATCATTTTTTTGATGAGATATTAAGATCAGTTCATTGAAATCAAATTTATCACCTTTGAACGGTTTACTCTTATTAAAATGATTAGTTTTGTAATTGAATTGAATAAATTCAAGATCATTTGTCAATATATAAACAGAATCGTCCAAAACAGTGGCTTGAAAAGAACGCTCATGATCTTCATATTTATTGAACCAACTTGCATTATTAACTGGAAACATACCAAACCACTTTTTCTCGTCGAAAGTTTTGCCAATAACAATGAATTTACCATTAGATTCAAGAAGCAAATCCTCTTCAGTGGTAAGCGGAAAAGAAACTTTTGCGTCTTTGTCTTCCAAATAACAGTTTTTGGTACTAATAAAGGTAAAAAGAATCAAATAAATGAAAATTCCACATAAAAATTGATAAATCATAAAGGGTGTAACGGTAAAAAACTACTTTTATCTCTAAAATGATATCTAGGAAGACGATCACAATGATAAAAATCCGAAGATAGATAGAGAAAAGAAACGTCGAAAATTATTTTCTTATCATCGTCATCTTCATCTTCCTAGATAAGATTTTTGAGATAAAAGTAGTTTTTTACCGTTACACCCTTTAAAACAGTGAAGATAATTTGCTCTGAAATATTTCATTATTAAATTCTGAGAGTTAAACTACTCACTGATTTGCTTAATTAGTTACTTTAAATTAAGGGGCAATCCGATCAACAAGAAATGTAGTTAAAAATTAGACTAAAAATGTTTGTAAAGATAAGATTAGATAAAATTTCAATAATTTGTGACGTCACTAATTTACAAAGATCCGATCAACCAATTTAACAGCATTTAGGTCATGCGCCTGTCGTCAATTAAAAAATTTTTCACAGTAGACATTATTGAGATTAAATTTTTGTGAAAATTAGATTAACTTCTTATCAGTTTTTAATCTAATTGAAATTTTTATTTCATTAATTGTTTTGATCGGATTGCCCCTAAACCGAGAAGACATGAAGTCTCGAATGTTTACTTTTAATTTTCACTTATGGTTATTTTATAAATTATAATAAATTCATCCAGTAAGCGCCATGAACACGAGTGCAGAAGGAAAGTTCGTATAAGGCGCAGACTTTGCGTTTAGTAAAATTTAAAAATTTATGTGAACAAAACCCACGTTTTAATTTTTAGAAACAAAAAGAATCCTGAGAAATCTGAGAAGCTGTCATCAAACACAAGTAAAAATATAAACATACTTGAAAAGATAAACATACTTGTTCGAAAACTTAACAATGACTTTGATTAATTGACTGTAGTAGGTCTCCAATTTCGCAAAATTATGTAAATTTAAAATGATATTAACTTTTACTTACTTGTCCCGAACCTCTACAATGAATTTCCTTAATTTACTGTAGTAAGTATTCCCCTTAACTTTGAAATCAAGCCATCGAAATGTCTTTTTAATCCAATCAATTCGGATTCCTTTGGTTCCAGAATCGAATAGAATATCTGAAATGTGTTCTCCATGAACAAATGCAAGTGACATTGAATCATCTTGAGTGAAATCACCAATCGACAAACAAAACCATTCATTATCTAACACTTTTATTCTTAGTGTTGATGTATCTCTTTCATGGATTGATACAAACAAGTTTTGTTTACTGCGATTGAATCCACTACCAATACCATTATAGGAAGTAATTACATCGAAATCAGGCAGATTTTTGATTAATTCATTATCTTCCACCTTAGATAAATTGTCCAGATCCATGAAACACCAACGAATACAATTCAATAACTTGGAAATATATTTTTTTCTGAAATCAACATTTCTATTCGCCCATTTCATGATTGCTTCAAAAACTTGATATTCAGAGTAAACCATCAAATCCAATTTGAGTATAGCTTCAACGGTCTTGAACGGATAATTTAAAAAAACATTTGAGTTAGTAATTTCCAAGAAATGGCGACAGATAAAGTTTTCAATAGATCCTGAATTTATCAACTTGGACACTTTGGTAACTTGGCATAAAACCACTGGAAGATGTTCAATGGTGAAATTTTCTTGAAAGTAAGAGTAACAAGGTTGAAACAAACGTTCATTTATCATCAAATAATCAGCTGCATCATAAAAACTGATAACATAATCCATTTTAATGATGAACGATTCCGAATGAATCCAATCCATGATAGAATCGAAGACATGTTCATCAAAATCTAGTTCCACTTTGTTTTCCTTTGATTCCAATAGATCACAACAAAACATTTTCTCAAAATAAGGCACAGATGAACAAATGAACTTTTTAGAACAGTATATTCTTTTTTTCTGTTCACAATTTTCAATTCTTCATCACAATTTGCATTCATCTCTGCCATAATAATTGAGGTCGGTTGAAAGAACGAAAAAACTCTGAAACTACAGCAACAAATATTACTTTTACAGCTACACTTTCATTTACTGGAAGCAGTTCAATACTGCGTTTGCAATGTTTAATGCTAGTATTTATACCAAACATAACCAATTAAAATGTAGGCGTTGAAGAGGGCGTTTACAATATTTTACTATTGACTATCAAAAAGTTAGAATTGAGAAAATTAGAAATTAGATGCATTATCCAATATGGGTTCACTAATATTCAAAATAACTATTGCTATTTTGACGGTCACTACTTTTCAATTTGCCCATTAAAATATTAGAAACTAGCATTATTGCTTTGAAATTTTGTCATTTTCTTCATCGTAATAATTGAATTTACATCAATATGTTGCATGATCCATGTTGCTAGCTACCAACAAAGTGAACCCAGTGGGTTAATAAACGATTGATTGATTTAACCCACCAAAACCATTGATTACTAATGAATCTGGGTTCAAGCTATTCAACCCTCTTATCTTATCTTAAATCTTTACCAGAAAAGTGTAAATGAAAACCGTTTATTTCAACCTTCTCAAGTTTAGGTTTGTTAAACTGATCTTATGATGTAAACTGGGATATTAATAATGATTCGTGATCTTTGGACAGCAGGGCACTTTTGCAGCATTTAAATTAATGTTCTATATTTTGAATTACAAAAATTGTCTTTTTTCATTTCTCAATAGAAGCTGAAATAATCTATCGTTGAAAATCGGAATCAAAAGAGATATTACTATTGGACTGCTCATGTTTGAGAACAGCAAAAAACCAGAGCGATTTCAATTTATTACATTATTTTGCAATTTAGACTGAAATGCAACGTTAGATCGATTGAGGCAAGGGTCATGGGTGATTTAAACTGAAATTGTTGATGCACATGAATATTATGAATGCATGTAATTTATTTTTCAATTAATGTCATGCACTTCTGGTATTATAAAGCACGTTGGACTGAATGTAAGATATAAACATATGGTCATAAAAAGGTTACAAGTTATTATCAATTTATTAATAAATAACGCTTTATAATTTAAATGAGAAAGTAAAATATAAGGTTTTATTTTTGGTGAGATACAGCATTGAATGTCTCTATTGAATTCACATCTTAAAGCTTAATATTTAGAGCCTGCTGAATGTGAGCTATTGGTAATTATTAAATCAAGCAGCACTATGCTCATACAAAGGATAGATATTTTTGATCGGTAAAAACGCTGAAGTGAAGGAAATTAACTTATCAACAGAAGCACAGGAACTATCAAAACAAAAATTCCCATTCATAATGCAACATTTTTCAATCCATTCCTTCTGATTAATGCAAAAACTGTACACTTTTCCAGTCGATTTGTTGACCAAAATAACTTTATCATCCTTTGTCTGTTGAGAAGTTAAAATTAAATCATCGAAATTGAATTCGTGTTCTTTGAACGGTTCACTCTTATCGAAAGATCGAGTTTTAATATTGAATTGGATGAATTCGAGATTCTTTGTCAATATATAAACAACATCGTCCAAAACAGTGGCTTGAAAAGAGTGTTCATGATCTTCAAAATTATTGAACCAATTTGGACGTTTAACTGGGAAAAGACCAAACCACTTCTTCTCATCTTTAGTTTTACCAACCACAATGAATTTACCATTAGATTCAAGGATCAGTGACTCTTCAGCGGTAATCGAATCAGGAAGTTTTGCTTCTTTGTCTTCCAAATAACAATCAGTATCACTATAAATATAATATGAGTAAGATAAAGAGAAATTAAACTTAAAAATTCGAGCATAAAATTTCAAAAATAGATAACATTTTGCAATCTTATCCCAATCTTATGCCAATTTTATCAATGCACTTTACCAAAAAATTTTCCCGCCATTCTATATTCATCACTCAATAATTTGAAAGATTGAGAATTTTAAGAAAATACAAATAAGAATTTAAAATTTTTAAGAGCAAAATATTGAAGATAATTTGATACATCTCATGATTTTTCTCTGAATTGCAACATTTAAAATTTGAAAAATTTCTTCTATCGGATTCACCACTCATAGGAACTTACAAGGGTCTGCTATTAATAAAAACTAAACTAATTTTAGTAGCGTTTGATACAATTATCTTGCAAGAATTAACAATTCAACAGCAATAAATAAGTTCTCAAGAAACTTTCAGCAAACAAAACAATAAGGAGCTTTTAAAATAATAGACACAACATCCACAGACGGTAAACTTGCCATTAGAGTATATTAAAGAAAATATAAGATGAAAAAATTAATTTAAAAACTTATGATCAATTGACTTACTCAACCCGAAACTCAACAAAGAATTTCATTAATTTACTGTAGTAAGTTTTGCCAGCAACTTTGAAGTCGAGCCATCGAAATGTCTGTTTAAGCCAATCAATTCGAATACCTTTGGTTCCAGAATCAAATAAAATATCAGAAATGTGTTCTCCATGAACAAATTCAAGTGACATTGAATCATCTTGACTGAAATTACCAATCGTGAAACAAAAAAATTCATTATCAAACGCTCTTATCCTTAGTTTTGGTGTATCTGCTTGATGGATAGAGATAAAGAAGTTTTGATTGGTGCGCTTGAATTCAACAGATGAAGATTTGACAAAATCCAAATTTTGTAGAGTCTTGATGAATGCATCATCTTTTATCTTGAAAATATCATTAGGATCCATGTAAGACCAACGAACACAGTTTAATAGCTGTGGAAGTAAAGCTTTCCGGGCATCGACACCATAGTTAACCCATTTCATGATTGATTCAAAAACTTGATATTCGGAATAAACCATTAAATCTAATTTGAGAATAGCTTCAATTATCTCCACTGGATAATCCAGGTAAATACCCGTATTAGTGATCATTAAGAAATGGCGACAAATCAAATTTTCAATTGATCCTGAATTGATCAACTTAGACAGTTTTGTAACTTGCTTTAGAACGGCTGGAAGATGTTCAATTGTTAAATTATCATGAAAGTAAGAAAGACAAAGTTTTAATAAACTATCTTTTATCATCAAGTAATCAGCTGCCTCGTAAAAATCAATCACATAATTCATTTGAATGAAGAAGAATCCAGAATGAATCCAGTCGAGTAAAGCATCAAAGGCATGTTCGTCGAAATCCATTTCAAATTTTTTTTTCTTAGAGTCCGATGAATCGCAAGAAAACATTTTCTCAAAGTAAGGCACAGATGAACAAATAAACTTTTTGGAAACATTATATTTCCTTTTTCTATTCACGATTTGCAATTTCGTATCACAATTTTCATCTTCTTGATCCATAATGATTGAAAATTGATAGACAATAAGAACAAAAAATACTTCTTATATTAAACTTTAATAAGATAATTGTAAAAATAGTAAATATTTTTAATCAAAAAACAGATATATGGTGAACTAGAATCAGTTTAGTTGAACATAACTTACTGTTGCATTTATAAAGATTTCACATTGTGGGACGTCCTTTCCTTAAAGGCGGGGCTTGCCAAGGGAATCGATTATTTATAAAAACTCTCAACCCTTTTTGTAGGACTTTTTATAAGACTGTTTTTACAATGTAAACCAATCATTTCGCTTAATTTCATTGGTGGATCAATTGTTTTATCTTTACAAAGTAAAAACCCGACAAAGGCACAGATTAACCTTTGCTTGAGACTTGCCGCTAAATGATTAAATAAGACGCACATCTTTTGATCAATTAGTCAAAAAGTGAAATCCAACTCCTTCTCAAATAATTTTTTACAGTAAAACTTAAATCTAAGACGATATTTTGTCTCCATAAGTTGTCTTTGGTAACTACCGTCCGGTTCGAGTAAAAAATTGACTTTTAGCTTTGAGGTGTACGCATATATTATCTCACAAAAGTTAAAAAATCACACATTTAAACTTAACTCTATTATCTTCAAAATTTAAGAGTTGGCAAACCCACAGAAATTATCTTTCAAACTGAGGTTTGATTAAATTGATTGGTAAAAATGTTGAAA
Organism: Tetranychus urticae; assembly: GCF_039701765.1. NCBI lineage: Eukaryota > Metazoa > Arthropoda > Arachnida > Trombidiformes > Tetranychidae > Tetranychus > Tetranychus urticae. The sequence goes on along the minus strand of NC_142958.1, from coordinate 10,968,377 downwards.
TGAAAGCCATTTATTAGAGTCCACAACAGAAATCAAATCATCATTTGGCACATTTGTGTCAGAATCTCATTGATAACATCGAAACAGATCAATTGGTCAATATTAAATGTATGTTTTAATTTATGCACTCGATTGATATGAAATGAAAGCTAATAATTACAAACAAGGGTTCAGTCAAAACTTAATGACCAAATGATAAATCTGACGCTTATAAGTTTTATCCTCGCCTGTTGAATGGAGCCATCTGAATGTCTTTTTAAATCAATCAATTCGTATTCCTCTTCTTCCAGAATCAAATAAAATAGCCGAAATGTGTTCTCCATGAAGTCGTTGGAAGGAGCGTCTGGTTCCTGGCTTTATAAGCATCATGAAGGCTTTCATGGTCAGGCTTTACACAAAAAAATTAAAAAATATCTGAACTTATTTCTGATCCAATCAACACGAATTCCTCTTTTCCCTGGATCGTAAAAAATATCAGTAAAGTGTTCGTGGTATATGAGTCCAAGTGAAATGAAGATATCGAATGTAACATGTATATTATTAATAGATAAACATTTAAACTCAGCATCAAGCACTTTAATTTTTAACCAAGCTGCACCCATTTCATAAACGATGATAAAAAACGACGAGACACCAGGACTAAAGAAATCTCATGAAAATTGTGAATGAACCAACTAACTTATTTGCATAATTAAAAAATGCTGGTAAAAAAACTAATTGAGTTGATCAGAATTCATCAGAGATACTCGGATACTTCAGAAACTTGAGGAATAACAACTGGAATGTGTTCAACAGAGAAATTTTTGTGAAAGTCAACATCGAAATAGTTAATTCAATATGTAAGCAACTGCTTATCCATCACCAAGTAATCAGCAATATCGTAAACTGCAATCACGCAGTCCATTTTGATTGATGATTTAAGTGTATTCGGCCGTTAAAACAAGAGTGTTTTTGATCAATTCTACATTTAATGACACTAACAATTGAAACCAATGAATATTCAAGTCTGAATGTGATACAGGTAGTTCAAAGTTAATAAAAGCGTTGCCTATCCAAAGGTTTGATATCTTTAATCGGTAAAAACGTTGAAGTAAAGCAACTAACTTATCAAAACAGCATTGGAGCTGTTGGAACAGAAATTTACGTGCATGATTCGATATTTCTGTAACCATTTGTTCTGCTTAATGCAGTAATAATGTACTTTTCCTGACGATTTGTTGACCAAAATAACTTTATCGTCATTTGTTTGATGAGAAGTTGAGATTAAATCATTGAAATCCCATTTTTCGTCTTCGAAAAGGCTCACTCTTATTGAAGCATTTAATTTCATAATTAGATTGAATGAATTCGAGAAAAATTTGTAAATATACAATGTATAATCAACATCGTCCAAATAGTGGCTTTAAAAGAGTGGTCATATAATTGTTGAACCAACTTTCATGTCTAACTGGGAAAAGACCAAACCACTTCTCGTCGAGAGTTTTACCAATTAAAATGAATTTACCATTAGATTCAAGGAGTAAGTAATCTTCTGACGTGAGAGAAGCGAAAAAAAAGTTTAGCGTCTTTGTCTTCCAAATAACAGTGATGCTAATATAAAAGTGGCAATGGGAATAGAGTAAAAGAAATATTACACTAAATATCAATTACTTTGAAGGACTTTTTTGAAATATTAATGAAAGAGATCTTAACTGATTGTCTAAAAATTTAGGCACTAAAGTTGAACAAAAGGTACATCGGTAATTATGCAGTTAATTAGCACTATGCTTATACAAAGGTCTGATTTTTTTGATTGGTAAAAACGTTGAAGTGAAAGCAACTAACTTATCAACAGCAACATTGGAGCTGTTGGAACAAAAATTTACATTCACAAAACAACATTTCTCGATCCATTTCTTCTGATTTATACAGAAATAATGTACTTTTCCTGAGGATTTATTGACTAAATAAACTTTGTCATCCTTTGTTTGATGTGAAGTTAAGATTAAGTCATTGTAATCCCATTTTTTTCCTTTGAATGGCTCACTCTTATTGAAGCATTTAGTTTCATAATTGAATTGAATAAATTGGAGATTCTTTGTCAATATGTAAACAACATCGTCCAAAACAGTGGCTTTAAAAGAGTGTTCATGGCCGTCATAACCATTGAACCAACTTTCATGTCTAGCTGGAAACATACCAAACCACTTTTTCTCATCGGGAGTTTTACCAATTGCGATGAATTTACCATTGGATTCAAGGAGCAAGTAATCTTTTGAGGAAATCGGAAAAGAAAGTGTAGCGTCTTCGTCTTCCAAGTAACAATAGCATCTTCTACAAATAAGACATGAATGATATAGGGAAAAGAAATTAAACTTAAAATTCTAGCATAACAATTTCGCAGAATTATGTAAATTTAAAATGATATTATATGTAACTTTTACTTACTTGCCCCGAACCTCTACAATGAATTTCCTTAATTTACTGTAGTAAGTATTACGGGCAACTTTAAAGTCAAGCCATCGAAATGTCCTTTTAATCCAATCGATTCGGATTCCGTTTCTTCCAGAATCGAATAAAATATCTGCAGAGTGTTCTTCATGAACAAACTCAAGTGACATAGAATCGTCTTGAGTAAAATCACCGATCGTGAAACAAAAAAATTCATTATCAAACGCTTTTAATTTTAATATTGATGTATCTCTTTGATGGATAGAAACAAAGAAGTTTTGTTTGGTGCGATCGAATCCAACATATGAAGATTTAACTAAATCTGAAGGTAGTGCCTTTATTAACTCATTATCCTTTACCTTAGAAATTTCATCAAAATCCATGTAAGACCAACGAACACAGTTTAATAACTGTGGAAGTAAAGCTTTACGAGAGCTAACCTTAGCAAGGACCCACTTGATGATTGATTCAAAAATTTGATATTCAGAGAAAACCATTAAATCTAATTTGAGAATAGATTCAACTGCCTCAACTGGGTAGTCTGTGAAACTATCCATATTGGAATTGGCGATCGTCAAGAAATGACGACAAATGACGTTTTCAATTGATCCTAAATTGATCAACTTAGACACTTGGGTAATCTGCTTTAGAACGACTGGAAGATGTTCAACAGTGAAGTTTTCATGGAAATAAGTGAGACAAGGTTGCAGCAAACGTTCGTTTATCATCAAATAATCAGCTGCGTCGTAAAAACTTATCACAGTCTCCATTTGAATGCAGAAAGATCCAGAATGAATCCAATCGAGGATAGAATTGAAGACGCATTCATCAAAATCTAGTTCCACTTTGTTTTTCTTAGGCGCTGATGAATAATCATAAGAAAACATTCTTTCAAAGTAAGGCACAGTTGAACAGATGAACTTTTTAGAAACAGTATATTTTCTTTTTCTATTCAATATTTGCAATTTTGCATCACAATTTTCATCTTCTTTATCCATAATCGTTAGGCTAACAAAAGCACAACATAATAGATTTGAAAAGAGTCAACTTTCTTATTCTAAATAAAAAAAAGTAAGACTATTAATAGGATCAGTTTAGTCCAACGCACTAGAGTTGTTTCGATAAGATTGATCGATAGTCGGAGAGTGTAATTCAATTGATATCAACTCACTAAAATCACTAACTTCGGTATCTAATCAATTTCTAAGAGATCGATGGTATCATTTGTTTTGATTAAGATCCTCTTTTAAAGCAAAGATACATTAATCTTATTTTAAAGTGTTTTTTTGTACAAAAACTTTGATTGCTGCAATTGAAGTCACAGACACAAATGCACAAGTAGTTGATGAGCAAATGATTGATTTGAAATATGGCAAATGTCTAGTTGAATCGTGTAACTTTATTTTTTTCAAATCATCCAAAGATAAATGACACCAACGAATATGTTTAAAAAGATCTGCAAGCTTGCGTATTCTTGAGTCCGGATCATTTTCAATCCAAGTGACTATCGCTTCGAAAACTTGATATTCTGAAAGCACCATCAAATCCAATTTCAATATGTATTCCAATGTTTCAATCGAGTAGCTTGAAAAAACAGTTGTGCGAACTATTTTCAAAAAGTGACGGCAAATAAACGAATTGAGTTGATCAGAATTCATTAACTTGGATACTACAGAGACTTGAGGAATAACAACTGGAATATGTTCAACAGAGAAATTTTTCTGAAAGTCAACATCGAAATAAACCATTAATTTCAGCTTCAAAGGTTTAGGTTTATTTAACTGATCTCATGATAATGAAACTGAATTTACATCATTATTTGTGTGATCTTTGGGTCATTTTTGCAGCATTTGAATTAATGATTTATATTTGGACAGCAAAAATCGTCTTTTATTTTGCTTTTCAAATCTTATTGGTCCATCTTTAAATACACTGTGTTTAATAATGGTTATTAAATAACATTATGTGTTAAACGTGAGACTCAGAACATATTAAATGTCACATATTGTATCCTTGTGAATATCAATATTTGATTCTTTTAGTTCAACCAGTGAAAAATAGAACTGAAAATGAGCTCGAAAAAATATGTTGGAAGCAAAGGGATTGTTCATTGTAAATTTCCGATGATCTCAACTTATGCTATTTTTATCTGTATTATTGTTTTACACGCATTCAATTGTCTTAAACTAACCTTTAACCCAAAGTTCATATTTATTCAAAATCAATAATGAATACTCTTCAAGTTTCAGTTTGTTATAATGAATGCACTATTAAGATGAAAGATTCAAAGAATCAACTTACATTGTGAATAATCTGAAGCATCAATCTACCATGGCTAGTAGACTATTTAAGATACTTCAATTTTGTTCCAATGGCTAAATGAGACTTTCACTTCTGACATGATAAATTACGCTGGACTGAATGTTAGATATGTGCATATGTTCATACAAAAGTTACAAGTTATTGTCGGTTCAAATGACGCTTTATAATATAAATGAGAAAATAAAATATAAGGTTTTAATCGTGGGTAAATTACAACATTAAAGAAATTTTATTAAATATTTGAATAGTGGAATATAATTAGACAGATAGAAAAATATATTGCGTTTCTGAATGGTAATGAGCAAGAAACAGAAATACATTGTAAGTTCTTGGGCTCATTTGTATTGAATTGAATTGTTTGTTTGAATGAAAGAGTTCAATTGAATGAGTGTGGATGTAACTATAATGAATAATAAATTCAATCATGATGGAGAATGATGGAGCTCACAACTGATTGTCTAAAAATTTAGGGCTTAAAGTGGAACTAAAGGTACATCGGGAAATTATAAAGTTAAATAGCACTATGCTTATACAAAGGTTTAATTTTTTTTATCGGTAAAAACGACGAAGTAAAAGCAATTAATTTATCAACAGCAACATTGGAACTGTTGGAACAAAAGTTTACATTCATAATACGATATTTCTCAATCCATTTCTGCTGATTAATGCAGAAATAATGTAATTTTCCTGATGATTTTTGGACCAAAATAATTTTATCATCCTTTGTTGGCTGAGAAGTTAAAATTAAATCATTGAAATTCCATCCTTTTTCTTTGAACGGTTCACTCTTATCGAAGGACCGAGTTTCACAATTAAATTGAATAAATTCGAGATCCTTTGTCAGTATATAAACAACAGGTTCCAAAACAGTGGCTTTAAAAGAGTGTTCTTTATCTCTATAATGGTTGAACCAACCTTCATGTCTAACTGGGAATAGACCAAACCACTTCTTCTCGTCTTTAGTTTTACCAATTACAATGAATTTACCATTAGATTCAAGGAACAGTGTCTCTGCAGCGTGAAGTGGAGAAGGAACTTTCGCGACTTTGTCATCCAAATAACACGAACTTACTCTACGAATAAAGCATAAATAACACAAAGAGAAATTTCAAATTCTAGCAAGTTTCAAAAAGGGAAAAGATTTATGCGGGATTGAATTGATTCAACAGACACTGATCAAACAGAGCGATTTTAAGAGCTCATAAGATAGTAGAAGTAGCAGTAACAGCCGAATATAAATTAATAAGTTTTGAATTAGAGTATATAATGAAAAAATCAATTAATAATCAGATGCAAAGAATACATTTTAAAACTGAGCATAATTAGAATGATAAGCAACTTAAACTTACTTGAGTCCAAACTTTACAATGAATTTAATGAATTGACTGTAGTAAGTTTTACCAGCAACTTTAAATTGAAGCCATCTAAATGTCTTTTTTACCCAATCAATTCGGATTCCTCTTGTTCCAGAATCAAATAGAATATCTGAAATATGTTCTCCATGAACAAACTCAAGTGACATTGAATCGTCTTGTGTAAAATCGCCAATCGTGAAACAAAAAAGGTCATTATCAAACGCTTTTAATTTTAATGTTGATGTATCTATTTGATGGATAGATATAAAGAAGTTTTGTTTGGAGCGATTGAATCCAGAATATGAAGATTTGACTAAATCTGAAGGTAGTGCCTTTATTAACTCATTATCCTTTACCTTAGAAATTTCATCAAAATCCATGTAAGACCAACGAATACAGTTTAATAACTGTGGAAGTAAAGCTTTTCGAGAGTCAACCTTTTTAAGGACCCACTTGATGATTGATTCAAAAATTTGATATTCAGAGTAAACCATTAAATCTAATTTGAGGATAGATTCAACTGCCTTAACTGGGTAGTGCAAGAAAGTATCCATAATGGCGATCGTCAAGAAATGACGACAAATGACGTTTTCAATTGATCCTAAATTGATCAACTTAGACACTTGGGTAATCTGCTTTAGAACGACTGGAAGATGTTCAACAGTGAAGTTTTCATGGAAATAAGTGAGACAAGGTTGCAGCAAACGTTCGTTTATCATCAAATAATCAGCTGCGTCGTAAAAACTTATCACAGTCTCCATTTGAATGCAGAAAGATCCAGAATGAATCCAATCGAGGATAGAATTGAAGACGCATTCATCAAAATCTAGTTCCACTTTGTTTTTCTTAGGCGCTGATGAATAATCATAAGAAAACATTCTTTCAAAGTAAGGCACAGTTGAACAGATGAACTTTTTAGAAACAGTATATTTTCTTTTTCTATTCAATATTTGCAATTTTGCATCACAATTTTCATCTTCTTTATCCATGATGATTTAGGCTAATAAAGCAAAATAAATCGATAAAATAACAATTTCTAGATAAGATAGATTTGAAAAGAGTTAACTTTCTTATTCAAAATAAATAAAGTAAGACTGTAGAATAGAATAATAGAATAGAATAAGTTTAGAACACACAAGAGTTGTTCCGATACGATTAATCGATGAAAAGCTTGATAATCGAAGAGTAGAATTTGATCGAGATCAATTCTAAGAGATATTTATATTCATAACAAGACAGTGGTCATAAACTTAAAAAGTAATACTAGAGATTATTTGGAACTGATTTGTCTCTTAAAAACAAAGATTATCATAAAATTATTTGTTGGCGCAAAAATTTCACATAAAAAGGTTGAGTTTTTGAAGTGGCAAAAAAGCTGGGCCAAAAGTTAGCATTCTGTTGAAATCATTTCCTTCGGGATCAGTGTTACGATCCTTTATCTGACCCAATTCACTCCATTTCTCGAAAGTCATGTTATATACTTGAATTTTTCCAGTTGACTTATGTAAAATAATCACTTTATCTTGATGCGAAGTTAGAATTGAATCTTTAATTATTATCTTTGAGTCCTTAAATCGCGTACTTATCCTGTAGGCTCGAGCAACAGTGTTGAACTCAATAAAATGAGCGTCATTTGTTAAGATATATATGCAGTTATTTAACGCAGTTGCAAGGAAAGTTTGGTTCTTGACTTTATAAGCATCATGAAGGCTTTCATGATCAGGCTTGACGCAAAAAAATTTGCGGCTTGATCTGTCTCTGATAAGAATGAAGATTTTGTGGTTAACTTCAATGAACATCTTCTCTTCAATGGGCTCAGTATGATCGGAGTATAATTTTGTTCCTGGATCTTCTATAGAGAAAGATTTCCAGCTTGAGAAAGGGTGAAGAAAGAAAAAGAAACTCTTTAGATTAAAGAAATTTTATAAAAATTGTGATTGATAGAAAAGAACCAACTGACTTACTTGAACTTTGGTAGGTATTTATCAAACATATTATAAATCTGCTTGTAGTAATTGGAAACTGGGAGATATCTGAACTTTTTTCTGATCCAATCAACACGAATTCCTCTTTTCCCTGAATCGTAAAAAATATCAGTAACGTGTTCGTCGTATATGAATCCAAGTGAAATTGAGATATCGAATGTAACATGTGTATTGAGTAAACATTTAAACTCAGCATCAAGCACTTTAATTTTTAACCAAGCTTCACCCATTTCATAAACTATGATAAAAAAAGTTTGATTACTGCGATTGAAGTCACATGAACCAAATGCACAAGTAGTTGATGAGCAAACGATTGATTGGAAATATGGCAAATGTCTAGTTGAATCGTGTAACTTTATTTTTTTCAAATCCTCCACAGATAAATGACACCAACGAATATGTTTAAAAAGATCTGCAAGCTTGCGTATTCTTGAGTCAGGATCATTTTCAATCCAAGTGACTATCGCTTCGAAAACTTGATATTCTGAAAGCACCAGCAAATCCAATTTCAATATGTATTCCAATGTTTCAATTGAGTAGCTTGGAAAAACAGTTGTGTGAACTATTTTCAAAAAGTGACGGCAAATAAACGAATTGAGTTGATCAGAATTCATTAACTTGGACACTGCAGAAACTTGAGGGATAACAACTGGAATATTTACAACAGAGAAATTTTTCTGAAAGTCGACATCGAAATAGTTAATGCAATATGTTAGCAGTTGCTTATCCATCACCAAGTAATCAGCAATATCGTAAACTGCAATCACGCAGTCCATTTTGATTAATATGTGTTCATACTGGAGCCAATGAAGAATCAAACCAAAACATTTTTCATCAAAATCAAGAACAACTTTGTTTTCCTTTGATTCCAACAAATCACAAGAAAACATTTTTTCAAAATAAGGCACACGGGAACAGATAAAACGTTTACCAACACGATACTTTTTCGATCGGTTCACAATAAGCACTTTATCTGGATCAGTTTCCATGATAGATCATGAAAGATTTGGCGTAAAGGAGTTTAATATTATTAAAGATTATATAAAAACACTTTGTAGAACCAGAAATGTTTTGTTATGAGGTTGTAAAGAAAGTAACTGTTGTTAATTATCTAACGCTTGCTATTGGTGGTTCAATTTGCTTTTCCCTTTTTGATTCTTTCCCCTCGTTTTCTTGCAACAAAGGAAAGGCGTCAAAGAGCTTAACCGTTGATTAATAATCTGGGCTCAATTTAGGTTTAGGTTCAAGTTTGTTTCACTGATCTCATGATGTCAAAAACAAAGATATTGCATCATTAACTGGATATTTTTGATCATTTTTACATTGCTTGAGTATCAATATTTTGGAATTGCGTTTTATCAATTTATGTGTAATGATTTGATTTAACAAAATATGTTAAACAATTTCATTGTTCATGCAAATATTATAATCAATTCATTGTTTAATTGTAATGGTGACAATTGGTTACATTTCTTCTTAATAAAAATTGAATTTGGTCCGAAATATCTGTTGAAAAATATCTATTCATCCTAATGTTTAGTGTGCATTTGACCGTTCAAAACTGACTTTAGATGACGACCACATTTGTTCGAAAAGAATTGCCTATTGAATACAATAAAGTAATTGTTAAATGAGAGGAATATTAAAATGAAAAATTCAACTCTTTCCTTTCACACTGGATAAAATACAAATTTATTACAATTGAATATTACATTGAATAAGATTTCTGTTCAGACTCACATTGTCAAATACATTTTGAAATTTTAGTTATTAAAAAGGCGTTCAAACTATTTTTCTTGATCATCATTTTTGCACTTAAACTACAGGCAGTTGGAAGGTCGGATAGTGCTGAAAACGAAGAAAATGATTGACAAAAACACTTATTGATACTGCAAATAGTAGAGTCAAATACTTGAGGCATTACCCAATGCAATCGAACAAATGTTCAGTTAAATTATTGGACGACTGTGATTGCATTCACTCACGCTCATGATTAGAGGAAACAACAGTTTTTCAGAGAACCAGAATATTTAACCAAGATTTTTCAGAAAACTAATGTAACAAACTAACTTCAGCGCCACAAAATACAGACTAGATGCTAAAGATGTGATTTGTTCAGTTACAAAACTCAATGTTTTTAATCCAACTAAATTTTGTGATTATCTAGCGAAATCTATTGGTTCTATTCCAATTCATCTATGCATGGAAGACACTTAAGATGATTTTTTAATATATGTTGGAACACATTGGATTGTCTATTGAAAAGTTCCAGTGGTTCACTAATGCTATTTTTGCACAATTACGCATCTTTTTGGTTCCCCGTTGAAGGAAATAAAAAATATTCATAAATGTAAATGTATTAATCTTAATGTTTTACATTCAATCTTTAAAACTAACCTTTAACTCAAAGTTGATATTTGTTCAAAATAACGAATTGTTCGCAAGTTTCAGTTTGTTAGGATTAATTATTAACAAAGATGATTTGTAAGATGAAAGATTTAAAAAATCAACTTGCATTGGTACTTCAAATTATTCACAAAGTTAACATGAACAAGATGATGTATTAATTACAGCAAACGGTTGGTAGACTATTTAAGCTACTTTCATTTTGGTCCATTGGCTCAATGTAGACTTTCACTTCTGACATGATAAATTACGTTGAACTGAATGTTAGATATGTGCATCTGTTCAGAAAAAAGTTACAAGCTATTGTCAGTTTAAATAACTTTTTATAATCAAATGAGAAAATAAAATATGATAAGGTTTTAATTGTGGTACATTACAACAAAGACATTGTCTTGAAAATCAGAAAAGTGGAATATAAATAGACAAAGTAAATAATTTTTGCTATCAACTGGATGGCAATGATCGAGAAACAGTTATACATTGTAAATTCTTACAGTTTCGTTAGGTTCATTTGTATTACAGATGCGATTTGTTTGCGTAAAAGAGTTTAATTGAATGGGTGAAGATGCGACTGGAATGTGTAGTAAATATAATTTTCATTCACTAAATTATTAAAAATACATCAGCATTATGAAGAATGATAAAGCTCACTAATGATAACCTAAATTTTAGGGCTTGAAGAGGAGCTAAAGGTACATTGGTAGTCATAAAATTAATTATCACTTTGATCATACAAAGGTTCGATAACTTTCATCGGTAAAAATGTTGAAGTAAAGGCAACTAACTTATTAACGTGGGCACAGGAACTGTCGGAAAAAAATTTCACAGTCATAATACGATATTTCTCAATCCATTTCTTCTGCTTAATGCAAAAAACATACACTTTTCCACTTGATTTGTTTACCAAAATAACTTTATCGTCGTTTGTTTGATGTGAAGTTAAGATTGAATCATTGAAATCCCATTTTTCCTCTTTGAATGGTTCACTCTTATCGAAGCATTTAGTTTCATAATTGAATTGAATAAATTCAAGATCCTTTGTCAATATATAAACAACATCGTTCAAAACAGTGGCTTTAAAAGAGCGTTCATGATCTCTATAATTGTTGAACCAACTTGGACATTTAGCCGGGAAAAGACCAAACAATTTCTTTTCGTCTGTAGTTTTACCAATCACAATGAATTTACCATTGGATTCAAGCAGCAGTTTTTCTTCACTGGAAATCGAATCAGGAAGTTTTGCATCTTTGTCTTCAAAATAACAATCGTCACTTACTCTGAAGAATCGGGAAAGATAAAATCAAAGAATAGAAAAGAATCGAATTGCATTATTTGAGGTCTTATTAGAAGTGTTATCTTATATTATAATTCAGATGTTAATTCATACTAGCCGCACAAGTTTTACAGATTGAATAGCTAACAATAAATTCTGCTGTCTTTAAAATAGCAGACTGTCGTTAATATACTCAAAGAAATGGAGACGAATAAACTTAAAAGGAATCTGCACGTCAATTTATTCACCTCTTGTTACATACGTTGAAACATTGAATTCGAGGAAGAAAATCGAGAATAAACCGTTAGAATGAACCTTTTCTTATGTGATTTTATTGATAACATTAATGTTGAATATTTTGTGATTTTAATTTAATATCAACCGTTTTCATCGAAAAGCATCTTAAAAGTCTTGTGACATTGTAATCACATATTAATTTGAAAGATTGAATTTATCATAACACAATTCCATGGAACTCATAGCATAGGAGCCCAGACAGAAACAAGACAAGGCTAATAAACTAAAACTGAATCTGATGAAAAAATTACTGCCATTCATCTTATGAATGTGCTCTAAATAAAATATTTAATAAACTAAGTATATTTACAAAGTTTATTAAAATGATATTTTCTGTTGAATAATTTCTTCTATCGTATTCACATTTAATAGAGGGAAGGGGTCTACTAAAACTAACCGCATTTAGTGATAATAAAGATTCAACAACAGAAAATAAATTGGCATCTACATTCAAAACCTAAAAGCTCGACTCTAAGAGATTATGAATGATAAATATTTACATTTATATAAATATATAACCATACCTGAGACTTGGGGAAAACTTTACAATGAATTTAATGAATTTACTGTAATAAGTTTTACCCTTAACTTTGAAGTCGAGCCATCGAAAAGTCTTTTTAATCCAATCAATTCGAATACCTTTTGTCCCAGAATCAAATAAAATATCTGAATTGTGTTCTCCATGAACAAATTCAAGTGACATTGAATCATCTTGAATGAAATCACCAATCATGAAACAGAAAAAATCATTATCAAACGCATTTATTCTTAGTGTTGATGTATCTATTTGATGGATAGATATAAAGAAGTTTTGTTTGCATCGATTGAAGCAAACATAGTATTCAATAAAATCTAAATTCGGTAGAGTCTTGATTAATTCATTATCCTTTATCTTGATAATATCACCAAAATCCATATAAGACCAACGGACAGATTTTAATAGTTGAGGAAGTAAAGCTTTTCGAGAATCAACCTTCTTATTCACCCATTTCATGATTGATTCATAAATTTGATATTCAGAGTAAACCATTAGATCTAATTTGAGAATAGATTCAATTACCTCAACTGGGTAATTCAGGAAAATATTTGTATTGTTGATCATTAAGAAATGACGACAAATGAAGTTTTCAATTGATCCTAAATTGATCAGCTTAGACACTTTGGTGACTTGTGGTAGAACAATTGGGAGATGTTCAAGAGTGAAGTTTTCATGGAAATAAGACAGACATGGTTTTAATAAATTATCATTTATCATCAGGTAATCAGCTGCCTCGTAAAAACTAATCACATAATCCATTTGGGTGAAGAAAAACTCAGAATGAATCCAGTTGAGAATAGCATCAAATGCATGTTCGTCGAAATCCATTTCAGCTTTGTTTTCCTTTGATTCCAACAAATCACAAGAAAACATTTTCTCAAAGTAAGGCACAGATGAACAAATGAACTTTTTGGAAACATTATATTTTCTTGTTCTATTCACGATTTGCAATTTTGCATCACAATTTTCGTCTTCTTTATCCATGATGATTTAGACTAACGAAAGCACAATTAATACTTTGAAAATTACAACTTTTTTTTATAATTTATCACCAGGTTAGAATAAGTTTAGAGTACTTTACAATTAAACACAACCTTTTAACTAACGAATGTACTGGTTGTAAAAATAAAGGGAAAAGGGGCTTGGTTAATATGCGCAGAATTAAATTGCGAAATGTAAACAAATTTAAAGTCTTCTGACCATCAAAAGGAGGCGCTTTCCCTACCCACACCCTGCAGAACAATGAACACCGAATGAAAATGTGGTTTAATAAAGTGAGAGATCTTGATTGATTCTGATTTAAAGATCGATCATAGACTATGTGGTTTAAGCTTCAATATCTATGAATCAATCGATTTTTATAATTCTCAAGCCTTTTCTGTAATACCTATCAGACTGTAAATTGTGAACTAATCATTTCATTGGTTTTTTAATTGTTTCGTCCTTATTACAAAGTTAAGCAAACAGTAATACAATCAAAGGGACTGATTAACACTTAAATGATGAAATTGGACGCAGACTTTCTCTTGGTTTCAGTGATCTTCTGGTCAATTAGTGAAAAAGTGCAATAGAATCCCTTTTCAAATAATTTGTTTGCAGTAAATTTAATTCGAGACGATATCTTGTCTCCACAAGTTGTCTTTAAATGAATTTGGGTTCAAGTTTCTTAGCCCTACATCTTCAAATCTTTAACCAGAAAGGTTTAAATGAAAGCCATTGATTAAAAGCTTCTTTGGTTTGTTTAACTGATCTCATGATGTTCAAAAACAAAGATATTGCATCATATTTCACATATCATGTGGTATTTTTGGTCATTTTTACATCCTTTGAGTTATGATATCTTGAATTGGCTAAAGTTGTTTGGCATTTTACTGTTCAAATAGGGTTAACTAATTCGTAGCTAATGAATTGCAAAACTCAGAGTGTACTAAAGTTTTAGCATGTAACACTGAATAAGTGGAAATATTTAACAGTTAGTATAATTTCAAGGGTTCAAACTTGAGTTTATGTTTATTTTTTCATTCATACTTTAATAAAACACTGAGTTGGTTTTTCAGATTCAATGCAAAAACACAGCCAATCTTTCGCACAAATTAGCAAAAGCCTCGTATTCAAATAAATATTGATATTAATATATCATAGTTTTAAATTCAATAAGCAAACTTTATTTGATAAAAACATCTGAAAAACGAATACAAATAAAAATTATTAATGACACATCTGATTATCATATAATTGCAGTTATAGGTTCAATGAACTGAATTTTGGTTTGAAACAATGATTGATTTTATCTAATGGTAAAAAGACAGTGGTCGAAGTCATAATACAATCATTTGAATCAATTTGATCCGGCTTGCGATATTTGATGCTCGTTTCAGTCCAAGTTTGACTGTCAATGTTGAAATAGTGAATTTTTCCAGAGGATTTATGGACTAAAAGTATTTTATTGTTGTCTTGTTGAGAAGTGATGATTAAATCCACGAATTCCAGTTCGCTGTCTCTGAACGGAGCCGTCTTTTTGTATACATTGGTTTCATAATTAAACTGAATAAACCTCAGTTTCTGTGTCAAAATGAAAATATTGGACCCTAAAACAGTAGCGATAAATGTTCTTTCATCATAATCCACATAATATTTCATCTTGTACCATTCAAGATGACGAACTTGAAAAAGAGCGTAAAAGTGTTTATCTTTAGATTTGCCAACCACAATGAATTTACCATCAGATTCGAGAAGCAATCTTTCATCATTTTCTACAGAAATCTTAACTGCACCGTGGCATTTCGGAGATTTAACACAGAAGTCAAAGTCTTCAGCCCATTCATGCGCCCACGCACCATCTTCAATATGTCTTCGCCTAGAAGTAGGAAAGAGGCGCAGATGGAAAAGTTCAATGAATGGATCATCAACACATCCACCAAAATTATCTTTCAAGTATAAAATGGTACTGAAATACAAAAGAAAAATTCGATGGAAATTTAATATTCAACATATTGCACCAATAACAGTATTTTATGACAAACTTGCCATAAAACGCCAACTTGCTATTTCAGAAAGCGTTGAAAGGCAAGAATTGACTTGAAAAATGGCTATAGCCAAGTTTTGGGAAACTTACCTTGATGCAATCTGGTTACAAACAATCAGTTTGTTAATTTGAAGATAATAAGAATCGTCACTGTAAAAATTGAGCCAACAGAATTTCTTAGCTTCCCAATCAATTCGCACTCCTTTGGTTCCACAATCGTATAAAATATCTGAGACGTTTTCTCCATGAACAAATTCTAGCGACATAGAATCATCAAAATTGAAATTACCAACAGGTAACCAAGAATGTGACTGCAGAACTCTTATACTCAGAATCAAATCCTCAGTTTCCTGAATGGACACCAACAAACATTGATTCGTGCGATTGGAAGCGCACCCAAGTTTACAATTACCAGGAGAACACAAAATTTCATTAATATCTTGAATTGTTGCGATGTATGGAATTACCATAATTTTTAATGAAATATCGGTTCCAGCATAACACCAACGAATACATTTTAATAATCGAAGAAGACAATCTTTTCTGTCATCAGCTTTAAATTTAATCCAATCATTAATTGCCTCAAGAACTTGGTATTCAGAAGAAATCATCAAGTCTAATTTGCAGATATACTCTACCGTTTCAACAGGATACTTCAGAAAAATAGAAGTCTTAACAATCTTCAAGAAATGGCGACAAATGAATGTGTTTAAAGAACCAGAGTTGATCAGTTTAGATGTTTTTGTCACTTGAGGAATGACAATGGGGAGATGTTCAATGGTGAAATTGGCATGAAAATAAGAGTAACAATCCTTTGATAGATCATTCAACATCAAATAATCGGCTACATCAAACAAGGCGATAACATTTTCAATTTCAATTTGAACCGAATCAGAATGAATCCAATTGAGTACACAATCGAAACTGTGTTCATCAAGATCCAATTGAACTGTGTTTTCTTTTCCTTCCAATAAGTCACAGCAAAACATTTTTTCAAAGTATGGTATCGATGAACAAATGAACTTTTTGGAGACATGGTAAATCTTGGATCTATTCATGATCGTCAATTTATCACCAGACTCAGAAACTTCCGGTACTGGATCAGAAGATTTATTAGGATCAACCATCGCGAATCAAAATTATAGCTTAATGGATTCAAGATTTGAAATCAACGCGTATGATTAGAAGAAACAACAGTTTTTCAGAGAACCAGCTTATTTAAGCAAGATTCTTTTCAACAATAAGCAAAACTCTACAATGAAAACTAATGTAACAAACTAGCTTGAGCGCTACAATATTAAGATTAGATGCTAAAGCTGTGATTTGTTTAGATACAAAACTAAATGTTATTAATCTGTTACGATTATCTAGCGACATCTATTGGTTCTATGCCAATTCATCTATATTTGAAAGCCACTTAATCTACTGTTTCAATACAGAGTCTGACCAAAATACCATTAATTTAGGTATAACCTCATGGGTTTGGGTGTTGTGTTTCTTTCTATTTGAACCTAATTCTTTCGACTTTCACTTATAGATGTTATTGATATTTGCAATTGAACCTCATTTCTTTAGTTGAACATTAAGGAGAGTCACAAAAATTTCAATCTCCATTCAATTCATTTTAAACCAATAAATGATTGTTTGAATTATCTCGAAAAGTTAATTAAGCTAACTGAACTTTCGGTGTAATCTTATTTAACTTAACAAATTGGAAACCTTACAGACTGTCAGTCACATTTCAAATTAAACTTTATGTTAACCACTGATCATATGTCTATGATTGTTTGTTCAATCGCCTTCACTTGTAAACCACTAATAAAGTGAACCCGCAAAAACGGTTATGTACTAATGAATCTGGGTTCAAAGTACGCAACACTTTATCTTATCTTTGAATCTTTAACCAGAAAAGTAAAAATGAAAATTGTTATTTTAAACTTCTCAAGTAAAGGTTCGTTAAGCAAATATCATGATGATGTAAACTGGGATATTACATCATTATTTGTGTCTGTGAATATGGCAATATGGGCATCGACTATGATTGAAGCCTTTAGAAAGGCTAAAAGTTGACGACCAAAAAGGCAGAAGTTGATAATAAAAAGTAAGAAAACGCATAGATCTACATGTAATTATGCTTTTATGTACTCTTATTTCAAGTCCTTTTATATTGTATTTCAATTTTCAAATGCCTTTTAGTTTTAGTTTTAATAAGAAAATTTTATTTGTTAAATACATTCGTCAAACGAATACAGAGATGAAATTGATATTTAAGATACATTTGATGATCAAATAATTGAAATTATCAGTCCAACGAACTGGATTTTCGAAAAAAGTAAGGTTTGATTTTATCTAATGGTAAAAAGACTGAGGTTGAAGCCATAATGCAATCCTTAGAATTAGTTTGATTCGGTTTACGATTGCTGATATTCGTTTCAGTCCAAGTTTGACTGTCAATGTTGAAATAATGAATTTTACCAGAGGATTTATGAATCAAAACTATTTTGTAATCGTTGTCTAGGAGAGAAGTGATGATTAAATCCATAAATTTAAGTTGGTTGCCTTTGAATGGAACAGTCTGTTTAAATGTTTGGGTTTTATAATCAAACTGAATAAATTTCAGTTTCTTAGTCAAAATAAAAATATTGGACCCTAAAATAGTGGCAATGAAAGATCTTTGGTCATAATTCACATAATTTTCCATCTTAAACCATTCAGGATGACGAACTGGGAAAAGAGTGTAAAACTTGTTATCTTTAGTTTTTCCAACCACAATGAATTCACCATCAGATTCGAGAAGTAACTTTTCATCATTTTCTGAAGGAACTGAGGTTGGCACGTCTTCATTTTCAGAATCATTGAGCAAAACAAGTGGTAATTTACGGCGGGTTACACGACTAGGATAGCTAGAACATCCACAGTCAGACCAATCGTCCCAGGGGTCAACAAAAGCACGCGAATGAGAGGCGGAGGAAACAGTAGGAAGTCGCCTAGAAGTAGCTGACGAGCGAAGATGAAAAAGATCAATTAATGGATCATCAGCATTCCCAAAACATTTATCATCCAAGTAGAGAATGGTACTGAAATTCAATAGAAAAGATTCGATTAGAATTTAATATCTGAAATGATAGCAGTGAAAATAAATTAAACGCTAAATTGCATTTTAAGAAAGCGTCGAAGGATAAGAGCTTAACTGAAAGAATGACTATAGAAGGCACTTAAGAAAACTTACCTCGATTTAGTCTGACTGGAAACAATCAGTTTGTTGATTTGCTGATAATAAGATTCGTCACTTTCAAGATTGAGCCAACAGAATTTCTTGCCTTCCCAATCAATTCGCACTCCTTTGGTTCCACAATCATATAAAACATCTGATATGTTCTCTCCATGAACAAATTCTAGTGACATAGAATCATCTAAATTAAAATAACCAATAGGTAACCAAAATTGTGACTGAAGAACTCTTATATTCAGACACATATCATTAATCCTCTGAATGGAAATCAATAAACATTGTTTAGTGCGATTAGAAGTACACTCAAGTTTTGAACTACTAGGAGAACACAAAATTTCATCAACATCTTGAATTGTTGCGATGTATGGAACATCCAGAATTTTAGATGAAATATCAGTTCCAGCATAACGCCAACGAATACATCTTAATAATTGAAGACGATATTCTTTTCTAAGACCAGCTTTAAATTTAATCCAATCATTAATTGCCTCCAATACTTGGTATTCAGAAGAAATCATCAAGTCTAATTTGCAGATGTACTCTAATGTTTCAACTGGATAATTTAGAAATATGGATGTTTTAGCAATCTTCAAAAAATGGTGACAGATGAATGTGTTTAAAGCACCAGAGTTGATCAGTTTAGATGTTTTAGTCACTTGAGGAATAACAACGGGAAGATGTTCAATAGTGAAGTACGCATGAAAGTATGAGTAACAATCCTCTGATAAATCGTTCAACAGCAAATAATCGGCTACATCAAGCAAGGTGATAACACTTTCCATTTCAATTTGAACCGAATCAGAATGAATCCAATTGAGTACACAATCGAAACTGTGTTCATCAAGATCCAATTCCACTTTGTTCTCTTGGGCTTCTAACAAATCACTGCAAAACATACTTTCAAAATAAGGTATCGATGAACAAATGAACTTCTTAGAGACACGGTAAATCTTTGATCCATTTATGATCGTCAATTTATCACCAGACTCAGAAACTTCCGGTATTTGATCAGAAGATTCATTGGAATCAGCCATCGGGAATCAAACTAATAATTTAAAAGGAACAAAGTTTGAAAATTATAAGAGGAAACAAGTTTATTATCAATAAATGAATTTTACCAGGTTCTTTAACAAGACTCTTTACAGAGAAACTAATGTAACTAACTGACTTTTAGTGTTGCAAACAAAAACTGAGATACAAATGATGAGAATTGTTAAGCTACAGACCTATTTATTGTTTCTTGCTAAAAGGCAGATAGCTTTCGCGCGCAAACCTAATTTTATGTGGCTTGTTAGAGAGCTTTTATTAAGCGCTTGTTAAGCGCAAACCTTATTGTATGGGTCTTGATAGCGAACTTTTAGGCACAAACCTAAATTATTATCGTCTACTTTGTCCAGAAATGTAATTATCGATAGAAGGGTAATTACATTACTGAGCAAAAAGGGTCTGACTGAGCTTTTTGTCCCTTTAGCCCTATTTTTAAAACAATTTGGTAATAGGGAAAGCAGATTGAAACATCAAGCACAGGTGTTTCAGGAACAAACGAATGATTTGAAATAAAGTGAATATCTTATTAACTCACGTTACTTGTTTTTCCATACAGTAATTCTCAAAGGAATGACACCAACGGATATAATCGAAGGGACATGAAAATTCATGATTGTAGAATCAGGTTCCATCTTATATCTGGATAAATAGCCAATTGAAGTGAATGAAGTGAGGTGAAATTTATTTTTAAATGTCGACAAAGCTTGATCCATTTGACTGCAAAAGGAAAGTGTTCAACCGAAAATTTTACAGATATTAAATGTTGCACAAAATCCTATCCAAATGAAGTTTTACTGAATCTGAGATGTTTTATTTGAAACAATGAATTATGTTTAAACAAACTGAAAATTTTAGCCACATTTCAAATTAATATTACTTTATAATAAGCACTGACTTAATGTTTATGATTGATCGTTCAAATGCTTTCCCTTGTAAACAAAGAGCAAAGAAGCTTCTTTACTCTTTGCTTGTAAACCACTAACAAAGTGAACCCGCCAAAACCGTTGATTACTAATGAATCTGGGTTCAAGTTACATAACACCTTATCTTATCTTTAAATCTTTAACCAGAAAAATGAAAATAAAAACCGTTTATTTTAACCTCTTCAAGTCTAGGTTTGTCTCGTGTCGATGAAAACAATTACATCATTTTTGTTGGACTGTCAAAATTGTTTATTTTTTTATTCAAATCACATTGATTCATTTATACACAATTAATGTAATGACCATGAAATCAGAATACATTAAATGTTATTATATAGTTGTATCCTTGTGAAGACCAATATTTAAGTTCAATAGCTGAAAAATAAAACTGATCTTGAAAATTTGTTTGAACACATTCCATAGTCTAATGTAAAGCAAGACAAAATTTACTGTTCCGTGGTTCAAAACTATTGCTACATACTACTATTGTATTATCTTACAAGTGTTGGCCTCAATTTCAATCTTTTTGGTGTAAAGTTGAGTTTCGAATCAAAAATATTTGTTATAAACACATATGAGATTAATACAATTGTGTTGCTATTAACGTTCCTATGAATTTAATTGTTTAAAACTAGCTTTTGATGAAGTCCATGTTTGTTCAAACGTCCTCAAGCTCTAAAATAAATACATTATAAAGATGAAAGATTCAAGGAATAAACTTACATTGGTATTTTAAATTATACACAATTTGCCATGAACAAGATGATGCAATTACAGCACACGGTTGGGAGATAATTTATGCTACTTCTATTGTGATCCATTGTTTAAATAGTGACTGTAATGCTATTTCATTGGAAATGAAAAAATAAAATGTCTCCATTGCATTGCTGAAGTAATTGCATTTGAATGCAATTAGGAATATTCTGAATACATGCAATTAATTTTTCAATTTATAGCATTCACTTCTTATATCGTAAATTATTTAGGACTGGGTGATAGATCTGTAGCTCTAATTGCAAGAAAGATGTGCTCATAAGGAGTGGTTCCTGAAAAAGGAGACAAAATTGAAACAAATTTCAACCATGCAAAGTTTCTTCGAATAAAGGGTTCAGAATATTATTAGACAAATTAAAAATAAATTGCTATTCTCCTGATGACGAATGACCAGGAGACAGAAATGTATTTTGAGTTCTTAGGTTCATTTGTATTTCAGCTGCAATTTGTTTGAATGAAAGATTTCAGTTGAAAGAGCGAAGATACGACTATAACGAATAGTAAATATAATTTTCCACGAACTGAAATATTGCAAATGCATTAGCGTTAAGTAAAGTGATGAACTCACAGCTGATAGTCTTAAATTTAGGGCCTAAAGTGAAACTAAATGGTTCATTGTCATTACAAAGTTAGCATCTTGTTTATACTAAGGTTGGATTTCATATTCACAATGTGATATTTTTCAATCCATTCATTCTGATTAATGCAGAGAATAAGCAACTTTCCTGACGATTTTTTGACTAAAATAACTAAATCATCTTTTTTTGATGCGAATTCAAAGTTGACAGTCAAACAGATATTCCATCCTTCTTCTTTGAACGAGGCTGGGTAGAGCTGAAATTGATTCAAATGATTTGATAAAAAAAACAATTAAGCTTAAAGATTCAGATTCAATTTCATTTAACAAATGTTCCACAATAACAACTTACATGACTATGATTGAAAAATGGAATGGCAAAAATATAAAAACACACAGATCTGAATTGAATTATGAAAACGCTTTATCGCATTTCAAGTCCTCTTGATTAAATTGAAAAACGATTTGATTCAGTTAAGATTGAGAAACGCAAATTTTATTGAATGCAAAAATTTAAAAAAAGAATACAAAATTGAAACTAATTTTAACGACACATCTGAAGATCAAATAATCTAATAAACTATATTTCGTCTAAAGTAATTTTTGGTTTTGTTTAATGGCAAAAAGACTGAGGTTGCCGTCATAATGCAATCCTTTGGATCATTTTGTTTCGGCGCACGATTACTGATGCTAGTTTCAGTCCAGGTTTGACTGTCAATGTTGAAAATGTGGATTTTTCCACACGATTTATCGATCAAAACTATTTTATTATCGTTGTCTTGACGAGAAGTGATGATTAAATCCAAAAATTTCAATTCGCTACCTTTGAATGGTGCAGTCTTTTTAAATGCTTGGGTTTTATAATTAAATTGAATAAATTTCAGTTTCGTTGTCAAAATAAAAATATTGGGCCCTAAAACTGTAGCGATAAAAGATCTTTCATCATAATTGACATAATTTTTTACCTTAAACCATTCATGATTACGAACGGGAAAAAGAGCGTAAAACTTTTCAACGTTACTTTTTCCAACCACAATATATTTACCTTCAGACTCGAGCAGCAGTCTCCCATCATCTTTTGCAGTGACAGAAGCTGTGACTTGACGAGTTGAAGATCGACGGTTGAAGCGGATGGTTGGATAGAATTGACCAGCAGAAAAATTGATAGACTCAATTCGTCTTGCATTGTTAGGATCAAATAGATCCCAAGCTAAGTTAGAAAAATATGAAGCTCGTTCAGCGAAGCCCATACGACGGTTATTCCTAGGCTCATCGCCCCAGACTATCTCAAGGTCGTCCCTGCCAGGTTGTTCCCCAGCAGGCTCTTCCCTATTAGGTTGTTCCCTACCAGGCGCGGCGTCATCCCTGTCACGCGATCCACGATTGGGGAAAAGAGTAGGATTGTTTTTTGGAAGTGAGTGTAGACGAAAAAGTTCAATGAATGGATCAGCAAATTCTTCGCGACTATTTTCCACGTAGCATATCTTGCTGCAATGCAAAAAAAATGTAAGTCAATTTGATAAAAAAACTCGAATGAAAAAATGATTCTAGAAAGCATATAAAAAAACTTACCTTGATGCAATCTGGCTACAGACAATCAGTTTATTAATCTGTAGATAATATGATTTGTCACTTTCAAAATTGAGCCAACAGAATTTCTTGCTTTCCCAATCAATTCGCACTCCTTTGGTCCCGCAATCATATAAAACATCTGATATGTTCTCTCCATGAACCAATTCTAGTGACATAGAATCATCTAAATTAAAAATACCAACAGGTAACCAAGATTGTGACTGCAGAACTCTTAAACTAAGAACCATGTCATCAATTTTCTGAATGGACACCAACAAACATTGATCAGAGCGTTTGGAAGTGCACTTAAGTTTACAATTACCAGGAGAACACAAAATTTCTTTAATATCTTGAATTGTTGCGATATAAGGAACTTCCATAATTTTAGATGAAATATCGGTTTCAGCATAACACCAACGAATACATTTTAATAATCGAAGAAGATATTTTTTTCTGTCATCAGCTTTAACTTTAATCCAATCATTAATTGCCTCAAGAACTTGGTATTCTGAAGAAATCATCAAGTCTAATTTGCAGATGTACTCTACTGTTTCAACTGGAAAATTCAGAAATTTAGAAGTTTTAACAATTTTCAAAAAATGACGACAGATGAATGTGTTTAAAGCACCAGAGTTGATCAGTTTAGATGTTTTAGTCACTTGAGGAATAATAATGGGAAGATGTTCAATGGTGAAATTTGCATGAAAATAAGAGTAACAATCATTTGATAGATCGTTCAACATTAAATAATCGGCTACATCAAACAAGGCAATAATGTTTTCCATCTTAATTTGAAGAGAGTCAGATTGAATCCAATTAAGTATACAAGTAAAACTGTGTTCATCAAGATCCAATTGAACTGTGTTTTCTTTCGCTTCCAACAAATCACAGCAAAACATTTTCTCAAAATATGGTATCGATGAACAAATGAACTTTTTGGAGACATGGTAAGTCTTTGATCTATTTATGATCGTCAATTCATCAGCAGACTCGGAAACTTCCAAAGTTTGATTAGAAGACCCATTTAGATCAGTCATGGCGAAACAGAATACAAGGAAATACAAGATTTAGTAAACAATTAGAAAGATTTTATATTTAAACTTATGAAACAACAGTAAATTCAATGATAGTATGTGAAAAAGGCACTTGTCGGATAAATCAATGTAACTAAATGAACTTTGAAATATGAGATTTCTTCAGTTATTTTGATACTTGTTTTAAATGTTGCATCATGCATAAGCATTGTTTAATGGCGCCTAAGACTCTTCTCAAAAGCGTCACCAAGCAACTAAAAATAAATGTTAGCAAATTGTATTTAGCGATTATCTAGCGACATCTATTGGTTCTATTTCAGTTAATCTGTTGGAAAGTCTAAAGAATTAGGTTTTAATAGAAAGTAAACAAAATTTTATTATCCAAACCAATCAATTTTTATTTGGTCATATTGCATACTGACCCGTAATCCTACGAAACATCGTCTTAAGTATCTTTCACGAATAGGCGATGACAAGAATTAGGAATGTGTTAACATTATAATCTGCTAACTGCTTACAATTGGCCTCTTCAGATAATTTTCACAAAGTTTACCTAATTAATTTTAATTTAAGTCCAGTGTGTGATTGTCTATTTCGTCTCTTTGTTTGAAAAGTTAACAATAGATTGAGTCTGCCTAAGTTAGGCATCAGTGTAATCCTATTCTTGCAAATAACTGATGATGTTTTAATTGACACAATGGGTTAGTCTGTAAACAAATTGAAATAATTTTTATTTACATTGCAAATTGAAGTTTTTGTCAAGCACTGACTTAATGTCTATGATTGGTGTTAAATGCGTTTCTTTGTAAACCAATGACACAGTGAGCCCACCAAAACCGTTGATAATAAACTAATAATACCCATATATAACCCACTAATAAAATTGGGTTCAAGTTACAAAATACTCTATAATATCCTGGATGAAAAGCTCAAAATATTTTTCAAGCTTTTTAACTTCAGGCTTGTTAAGCTGTTTTATTAATATGATGTTCAAAACCTTAGTTATTACATCATTATCTAAACACTTTGTTTGGATTGACGTAAAAAATTTGATTATTTGGCAATTCAAACCGTATGGCTCAATTTATAAATACACAATTCACATAATGGACATGGTACATGTTAATGTAATGTGTTGCAGCTTGTGAGTGCAGATTTATTTTGGTTCTAGAAGTGAAAAATGTAATGAATCTGACAAGTAATGATATTGTAATATTGTAGTGATCACAATTAATCTTGTGGGTTCGAACACACTCCATTTGCTTTTCTAAAGTTTTTGGGTGAATCTGGGTTAACTAACTTTTATCTTATCTTTAAATCTTTAACCAGAAAATTTTAGAGGAACTGCCGGTTATTTGTACTTCTTAGGTTTAAAATGATCTTTGAATTGATTTCATGATATCATTTCAAGTCATAACATCATTGAAGCGCCTTTTGTAAGGCATTCACACATTTCTTGAAACATTAATAATAATAATCTGTTGGATTGAGGATTAATTTGTTATCTAAATAAATGTATTGATATGAATTTCTGTTCTCAATGACAGCATAAAAAAGCATCGAGCTTTAAATTGTCCAGGAAAAAAGTTCAAATCGATTGATTTGAATTGAATTTTGAAGTATTTTAATACCAAGTATTTGAATATTTAATGTTATACATTTTGGATACTTGGATTTTTGGTAGTTATTGAATAATCGACTTCTCTTCCTTTATTACTGTATTATTGGATGAATGAGAAAAAGGATGCTTAATATTGATCTTATCAACATAACTTGTAAAGCCATTATTGAAAAATAAGCGCTAAATACAATGGCTGTGTTATACAGTGAATTACTCTCATTTGAATGGATCTAGAAAATTTATTAATAATTTGAAAGATTAAATGAAATATTAAGTTGTGTATCTTTTATTCGTAAATCACCGAGGATCAGAAATTCATTGTGAATTGGCACGTTTGCGTTACCTGGTGCTTGATCCAACACTTTACAATGAACTTAATTAATTACCTTTGATATTAAAATTTTAACGGCACCTTACAAGTCAAATCATCCATTCATTTGTAAATGGATGCAAAGAAGCTTCGATTACTAAGATTGAATCCACATCTGCCATTCGAGAAGATAATTGAATTGAAATTAGTCAGAGTCTTGATTAATCCTACAGCTTTAATCTTAGGAAAGTCACCGGAATCTATGAAAGACCACCGAACACATTTCATAGCTGTAGAAGTAACTCATCCCTATGTGTTATCATTCACCCATTTCTTGATTGATTCAAAAATTTGATTTACAGAAGTAAGCCATTAAATCCGATTTGATAACTAACTGAATCGGCGGGATAATTCGAGAAAGCATATTAATGAGCATTGACTATCTTCAAGGAAAGGCATCAGATGAAGTTTTCATTGGATTCCGAATGTATTAAATTATAGACTTTAAAGACCCATTATTCAAAAATTATATTGAATCATTAAAAAAAGTGACCTGATCTGTACAAAATATCTTAAGAGCTTCAATAAGTTCTTGGGATCTCCATTGAATCATATTTACTCTCAATGAACTTCACATACTCTTGATAAAATAGAAAAATTACTTATTTAAGTTGTGATTATGAAAATCAAATTTTAATGAATGCAAACATTGACAAACGAATACAAAAATGAAATTAATATTTAAGACATATCTGGTGATCATATGATCTGATAAACTGAATTCCGTTCACAGCAATATTTGATTTTGTTTAATGGCAAAAAGACTGAGGTTGCCGCCAGAATGCAATCCTTTGGATCAATTTGTTTCGGCGCACGATTGCTGATACTAGTTTCAGTCCAGGTTTGACTGTCAATGTTGAAAATGTGAATTTTTCCACACGATTTATCGATCAAAACTATTTTATTATCGTTGTCTTGACGAGAAGTGATGATTAAATCCAAAAATTTAAGTACGTTGCCATTGAATGGTGCAGTCTTTTTGTATACATTGGTTTCATAATTAAACTGAATAAATCTCAGCTTCTTTGTCAAAATAAAAATATTGGACCCTAAAGCAGTAGCGATAAAAGATCTTTCATCATACTTCACATAATTTTTCACCATGAACCATTCATGATTACAAACGGGAAAAAGAGCGTAAAACTTGTCATCGTTACTTTTTCCAACCACAATATATTTGCCATCAGACTCGAGCAGCAGTCTCCCATCATTTTCTGCAGAAGTCGGGGAAGTTGCAATTTGACCAGAGGCGTAACGTACGATTGGATAACCAGTAGAAAAATTTACGGACTCAATTTGATCCTCCTGACTGAGATCAAGGAAATGAAGAGCTAATGCAGAGATAGCAAAAGCACGATCATTAATGTTCAAACGCATAAAACCTTCAAGACCTTCCCTATTGCCATTCGCAGGAGGGTCGGGGGAATCAGGAACAAGAAGTCTTCGCCTAGAAGTAGTAGGAGGATTAAGCTTTAGTAGTTCAACGAATGGATCATCTGCAAATCCGCCGCAATTATCTTCCAAGTAGAGAATGGTACTGAAATACAATGACAAATTCGATGAAACTTTCATATCTTCGGTGATATAAAATTTTAAGTAAAAAAAATTGTGAGTCGACTCGATAAAAACTCAAATGCAATTACTATAGAAGGCACTTAAGAAAAACTCACCTCAATGCAGTCTGACTGGAAACAATCAATTTGTTGATTTGAAAATAATAAGACTCGTCGTCACTTTCAAGATTGAGCCAACAGAATTTCTTGCTTTCCCAATCAATTCGTACTCCTTTGGTTCCACAATCGTATAAAACATCTGATATGTTCTCTCCATGAACCAATTCTAGTGACATAGAATCATCTAAATTAAAAATACCAACAGGTAACCAAGATTGTGACTGCAGAACTCTTAAACTAAGAACCGTGTCATCAATTTTATGAATGGACACCAACAAACATTGATCAGAGCGTTTGGAAGTGCACTTAAGTGCACAATTACCAGGAGAACACAAAATTTCATTAATATTTTGAATTGTTGCGATATAAGGAACTTCCATAATTTTAGATGAAATATCGGTTCCAGCATAACACCAACGAATACATTTTAATAATCGAAGAAGATATTTTTTTCTGTCATCAGCTTTAACTTTAATCCAATCATTAATTGCCTCAAGAACTTGGTATTCTGAAGAAATCATCAAGTCTAATTTGCAGATGTACTCTACTGTTTCAACTGGAAAATTCAGAAATTTAAAGGTTTTAACAATTTTCAAAAAATGACGACAGATGAATGTGTTTAAAGAGCCAGAGTTGATCAGTTTAGATGTTTTAGTCACTTGAGGAATAATAATGGGAAGATGTTCAATGGTGAAATTTGCATGAAAATAAGAGTAACAATCATTTGATAGATCGTTCAACATCAAATAATCGGCTACATCAAACAAGGCAATAATGTTTTCCATCTTAATTTGAAGAGAGTCAGATTGAATCCAATTAAGTATACAAGTAAAACTGTGTTCATCAAGATCCAATTGAACTGTGTTTTCTTTCGCTTCCAACAAGTCACAGCAAAACATTTTCTCAAAATATGGTATCGATGAACAAATGAACTTTTTGGAGACATGGTAAGTCTTTGATCTATTTATGATCGTCAATTCATCAGCAGACTCGGAAACTTCCAGAGTTTGATTAGAAGACCCATTTAGATCAGTCATGGCGAAACAGAATACAAGGTAATACAAGATTTAGCAAACAATTAGAAAGATTTTATATTTAAACTTATAAAACAACAGTAAATTCAATGATAGTATTTGAAAAAGGCACTTGTCGGACAAATCAATGAACTGTAACTAAATGAAGTTTGAAAGATGAGAATTTTTCAGTTATTTTGTTACTTGTTTTAATGGTTGCATCATGCATAAGCATTGTTTAATGGCGCCTAAGACTCTTCTCAAAAGCGTCACCAAGCAACTAAAAATAAATGTTAGCAAATTGTATCTAGCGATTATCTAGCGACATCTATTGGTTCTATTTCAGTTAATTTGTTGGAAAGTCTAAAGAATTAGGTTTTAATAGAAAGTAAACAAAATTTTATTATCCAAACCAATCAATTTTTATTTGGTCATATTGCATACTGACCCGTAATCCTACGAAACATCGTCTTAAGCGTCTTTCGTAAGTAGGTGTTAACAAGACATTCTAAATTGCTAATTAACTGCTTGCACTGGACGTCTCAATTTCACATACTTAACCTAATCAATTTTAATTTTTAACCAGTATTTTATTGTTTACTTAGTCCCTTAAAGTTAATTAACAAGAGATAGATGCTGAGAAAAAAATACAGTAACTTAGCCTTCAGTGTAATCCTATTCTTGCAAAAAATTGAAAATAATTTTTATTCCCATTGCAAATTGAAGTTTTTGTTAAAGATTGTTATTGAAGCACTAATCTTATGACTATGATTGTTAGTTCAATCACTTTGCCTGGTTAGCTACTAACAAAGTGAACCCGCAAAAACCTTTGATTATTAATGAATCTGGGTTCAAGGCAACACTTTTATCTTATTTTAGAATCTTTAACCAAGTGAAAACCGTTTATTTTAACCTTCTCATGTTTAAGTTTGTAAAAATGAAAGAATAATAAAAATTGAAAGAAAAAATTGAAAGAAAAATCATGAGCAAGATCATGAAACTACAGCTTACAATGTTAGTAATACACTATTCAGGTTACTTACGTTCTCGTGCATCGTCTAAATAGTGACTGAAATCTATCGATATAAACTGAAAAGTGATTATTAAAAATGTTTCTCCTGAATTGCTGAAGCAATCGCATTTTAATCCAATTTAGAAGTATAATTGATGAGATCAAGAAATATCGCTGTTAGGCTTTTCTTGTTTGAAAACAGCTAACACACTTGTAAGAACCAAATAAACGTGTCTTTTGTTTGATCTTTTGTATTTTGGGCCGAAATGAAAGAGAAAGATTGAATGAGACAAGGGTCAGTATAATTTAAGTTGTAAGACATTCTATCTACAGTTTCAATAGAATTGAAAAGGGGATAGATTTTACTCTCCTTTAATCGAGTGCAATATGAGCCCTTTTTTGAAAGATTGGCATTCATGTTTTAATTAAGCATTGGATGGCCAGCGTCTGATGTTTCAGATGTTTTTTGTTTCTTCAATCAAAATGAAATTATTTTACAAGTCACTTGTCAGTATACTGTATAAACAGTATTGTCCAAAACAGTGGCATTAAAAGTATGTTTTTGGTCTTTAAAATCATTGGGCCAACTAATTGGAAAAGAGTAAACAATTTCTTCTAGTTTTACAATCAAAATGAATTCGTTGACTCAACATGCCTGAGATCATCTGAAAACTCTTCAGTGAATTAAGTTACTGGAGTAAGTTTTATCAGTAACTTTAAAGTCAAGCCGAGTTGAGTAAATGTCTTTTTCATCCAACCAATTCTGATCCCAATCAAATGAACAAATTCAAACGACATTGTATTATCTTGAGTAAAATCACCAATCGGGAAGCCTAAGAAATTCAACACTTTTATTGAAGGCAATGTGAATGACATTTACACATAGTATTGAAAAGTATTGCAGTTAAAGAAGAAGGGCTTGCTTATATAAAGGTGTGATATTTTTGATAGGTAAGAATGCTGAAGTGAAGGTGATTAACTTAGAAATATTGGAACTGTTTGAGCTAAGATTAACATTCATGAAACGATACGATTCAGACCATTCTTTCTGTTCATTACAGAAAGTATGAATTTTTCCAGATGATTTATTAACCAAAAATATTTTACTATCTCCTGTTTGATGAGAAGTTAAGATTGAATCATTGAAATCCAATTTTTCGTCTTTGAATGGTTTACTCTTATCAAAGGATCGAGTTTTGTAATTGAATTGAATAAATTCAAGATCCTTTGTCAATATATAAACAACATCGTCCAAAACAGTGGCTTTGAAAGAGTGTTCATGATCGCTATAATTGTTGAACCAACTTGAACATTTAACTGGGAAAATACCAAACCACTTCTTCTCGTCTCTAGTTTTCCCAATTAAAATGAATTTTCCATTAGATTCAAGGAGTAAGCGTTCGTGTGGGGCAATTGGAATTGAAAATTTCGCGTCTTTGTCTTCCAAATAACAATCAATATCACTAAAAATAACATAAGAAAGAGAAATTAAAGTATAAAATGATGATCATTTGATTTATAATTGATAATTCATTAAATTGAAAACTATTCATATTAAAACTTAATCAAATTTGCAAAGTTTGACAAATACATTTCTGTACTAATTATAATATCAAAAGGTACTTTTGAAAAACTGAAAGCAATGACCAATGAAAAACAGAAGTCTCAATTTTTGATTCAACAAGAATTTTCTATTCATCGCATCAAAGTGATCGAGTTAGGATAGTTTGCAGGGGTATTTTGTTTTGAGTAACTATCATTGAAAACATCAATAAAGGTGCTAAGATAGAATTAGAATTAGATATTCAATAGACATATCCAAAGATACAATACGGAAAATCAATTTAAAAATTTACGAAGCTCACGATGATTAACATACCTTGGACTACATGGAAACTTTACTATGAATTTCGCCAATTTACTGTAGTAAGTATTACCAGCAACCTTAAAGTCGAGCCATCGAAATGTCTTTTTAACCCAATCAATTCGAATACCTTTGGCTCCAGAATCAAATAAAATATCTGAAGTGTGTTCTCCATGAACAAATTCAAGTGACATTGAATCGTCTTGACTGAAATCACCGATCGTAAAACAAAACATTTCATTATCAAACGCTTTTAATGCTAAAGTCGCATCAGCCTTCTGATGAATAGAGATAAAAAAGCTTTGTTTACTGCGATTGAATCTATCGCTATCTTTGGCTAAGGAGTACAGATCAAAATTTGACCGAGTCTTGATTAATTCATTATCCAACATTTTCTTTCTATCATCACGATCCATGTTGAACCAACGAACACAATCCATTAACTTTAGGATATATTTTTTTCTTGAATCGACCTTTCCATTTATCCATTTTATAATTGACTCAAAAATTTGATACTCAGAATAAACCATTAAATCTAATGTGAGAATAGCTTCAACTGACTCGACGGGATAATCCAAGTAAGCGTCGGTATTGGCGATCTTCAAGAAGTGATGACAAATGAAACTTTCAATTGATCCCGAATTCAATAATTTAGACACTTTGGTGACCTGTAGTAAAACAGATGGAAGATGTCTAATGGTGAAATTTTCATGGAAATAAGAGAGACAGGGTTCAAACAAACGATCATTTATCATCAAATAATCAGCTGCATCGTAAAAACTGATGACATAATCCACTTTAATGGTGAACGCTTCTGAATGAATCCAATCCAGGATAGAATCGAATACATGTTCATCAAAATCAAGTTCCACTTTGTTTTCCTTTGATTCCAACAAATCACAACAAAACATTTTCTCAAAGTAAGGCACAGTTGAACAAATTAACTTTTTAGAAACAGTATATTCTCTTCTTCTGTTCACAATTTTCAATTCATCAGCACATTTTTCTTCAACTTTTTCCATCACAACTTCGATCGTTTGATATTAAAATATTAAGTGGTTTAGTTCGTATTAGTTGCGATTTGAATTTATGAATAGATAGTATTTAAATAAGTTAAGGTTATATTTAAAAGTAAATTTTGAAAGCAAGTTAACCAAAGAAGCAATAGACTTTTGCAGAAAGAGCTACAGTGGTTATAGGTTTATTTTTACAAAAAATCAGAGCCATCTATTGATTAGAATCAACTTTCTGCCAACAATTCATTTTAATCGCCTGTTCGACTTCTGACTATTTTTCTATTTTTCTAATCAATAGATGACTCTGAATCAGAGCCTCTGATTTTTGTAAAATTAACGTATAACCCTTGTAATTTGATATGGTTAGTTGACACAGTCAGTCGATGAAATCTTGACTCATTTCAAGTCGATTTTTCATTGAGACAACACGGTCAAATGATTTCACTGACTAGCTTTGCGTGATATGTTAACTCAACTTCGAGTTTTGATATTTATTCCCTGTTCTCTCTGAAATTGTTGGCTAAACAAATCAAGTAGCTGTGAAAGCAAAACAAAACGACAAACCTTATTGTTACCATGACAAATTGATAAAATCAGGCCAATAACATGTTTGTTTTTAATTGTTGGACAGCACCCAATGTGGACAATATGACGAAAAAAAGTAATTGGAAGAATGGAGTGAAATGAGGACAAAAAAGCTGATACCATTTTATTACCAATAAGTAATGATAAAAAGACTGGTTAAGGTCATGAGTAAATCATTACAAAGCGATTTTTAATCGTGCTCATTTCAATTCAAGTTTGGCTGAAAATAATGGAAATGTGAATTTTTCCATATGATTAATTAATCGCAAGTTTTGATTCACAACTATTATATTATCATTTTTAAGATTACATTACAATATCATTACGCACATTATAATTACATCATGCGCAAAATAGGAAAGTACAAATGGTAGTTCAAGAATGAGATCTTTGTTCATACAAAGGTTTGATAGTTTGCATCGGCAAAAACGTTGAAGTGAAGGCAATCAACTTATCAACAGGAGCATTGGCACTGTTGGAACCTAAGTTCACATTCATGATTCGATACTTCTCAATCCATTCTTTCTGATTGATACAGAAAACATGTACTTTTCCACTTGATTTATTGACCAAAATAACTTTATCGTCGTTTGTTTGATGAGAAGTTAAGATTAAATCATTGAATTTCCATTTTTCGTCTTTGAATGGTGCACTTTTATTGAAGGATCGAGTTTCGCAATTAAATTGGATGAATTCGAGATCCTTTGTCAATATATAAACAACATCGTCCAAAACAGTGGCTTGAAAAGAGTGTTCACAATCTTTAAATTGATTGAACCAACTTTCATGTGCACCTGGGAAAAGACCAAACCACTTCTTCTCATCTTTAGTTTTGCCAATTACAATGAATTTACCATTAGATTCAATGAGTAATTCCTCTTGTGTGCCAATAGGAGCAGTAGGTTTCCAGTCTTTATCCTCCAAATAGCAAGTAAAATATCTGCGAAATAAGAAAATACTGTGATTGCAAAGTGATAAATAAATAAACTCATGTTGGAACAACATGCAGTTTTGTTATGAGGAGGACTTTCCGATGAATGTTAGCAAAAAATTAAGCTGGACAATTGTGACATTTGAGTTTGAAAAAATTTGATAATTCAAAAAATATACTAAACATACTTGAGATTAGACTGAAACTGCAAAATAACTTTAAAAAATTGACTGTAAAAAGTTTTACCAGCAACTTTGAAGTCACGCCATCGAAATGTCCGTTTAATCCAATCAATTTGGATTCCTTTTGTTCCAGAATCAAACAAAATATCTGAAATGTGTTCTCCGTGAACAAATTCAAGTGGCATAGAATCGTCTTGAATAAAATCACCGATCGGGAAACACAAAAATTTATTATCAAACGCTTTTATTCTTAATCTTGAATCACCAATTCGATGAATAGAAACGAAGAAGTTTTGTCTGCTACGATTTAAATCAGATTCAACGTTGGACGAGATAATTGAATCAAAATTAGTCAAAACCTTGATATGTTCATCATTTTTGATTTTAACTAAATCATCAGGATCCATGAAAGACCAACGGACACAGTTCAATAAGTGTGGAATGAATTTTTGTCTGGACGTATTAATATTCACCCATTTTAAGATTGATTCAAAAATTTGATATTCAGAGTAAACCATTAAATCTAATTTAAGAATAGCTTCAACTGTCTCAACTGGATAATTCAAGAAAATGTCCGTATTAGTGATCGACAAGAAATGATGACAAATGAAGTTTTCAATTGATCCTAAATTGATAAATTTCGACACTTTTGTAACTTGGGATAAAACCACTGGAAGATGTTTAATGGTGAAATTTTCATGAAAATAAGAAAGACAAGGTTTTAAGAAATGTTCATCCAACATCAAGTAATCAGCTGCTTCGTAAAGATTGATCACATTCTCCATGTTAATCAAGAACGACCCAGAATGAATCCAATCCAGGATAGCATTGAAGACATGTTCATCAAAATCAAGTTCCACTTTGTTTTCCTTTGATTCCAACAAATCACAACCAAACATTTTCTTAATATAAGGCACAACTGAACAAATTAACTTTTTAGAAACAGTATAAACAGTTTTTCTATTCACAATTTCCAATTTAACATCAAAATTTTTATCTTCGTGTTCCATCTTTATCACTCAAACTGTAGCAAAGATTTTCATAAAATCTAAAAAAATTAATACTTGATTGATTTAGTTTTTTGGAAAATATTCAAATCAAAGAGTGATAATAAACCAATTTAAACTGAAATGATCTTTTAGTTTACCATTGTAATAACACTTTGAACTTGAAAGTGTGATTGATGTACTTCATAAGATATTTATTTGGTATTTGAGCTCAAAAGGCACCGCCTTAAATTATGAATCATAATTTTGTAGAATACTGGCGCCACCTATTGGATTAACCATTGCTGAATTTATACCCAAGTCGCAATCTTTTAACGATTCATTCTTTTGAATGTATCTTTTTAATAATTAAAGTGTGTTACAGTTTCTCCATAAACCAAAGTATTAGCAATGAAAGATCTATGATTCATTTAAAATTGAATCTAATTTTCATGTTTTTGCATTTCACAAATTAACCATTAGACTCGAGCAAAACTCTTCAAACCCTTCTGACATGCAGAAATTCAGTCGAAAACTGAATAGCAAATGAACATCGATATGTTGCTTAAAGCTCTACACGTCCTTTGGCCTTTCAGCTGCAGCATCTAATTGCATACTTGCTAATTCAGGTTAGAGCAACTTACATATTAATAGACACTTTAATAACTTGCGATAGAACAAATGACCGGATTACAAATCGAGCGCTGAAAAACATCAGAACTGCAATATTGAGCTATGCAAACGCCTTTTGTATTGAATGAATGACTTTGAATACTCGTAATTGAATTGATTATTTTATTGCTACTTTCTGTCTTCGCTGAAGCAGCTCAAAACTTGAACAAAATTCATATTTGCTAACTTGCTGAAACGCCAAGAGCTACGATATATTTGAGGATCATAAACAAATCTGAATTCAGAATTTTAAAGTTTTCTTCAAAAATAAAAAGATTGAGATTCAAATAATAGTGATATTGTGTCGGGAAAAATTTATGGCCAAACGCAGGTTTGATATTTTTTAAAGATAGAAATGCTGCAGTGAAGGCAGTGAAGTCAAATTCAGTATTTGAGATATCAGCGTAATTATAAGTCCATTTTGAACGCTTAGTGCAGTAAACATGAATTCTTCCGATGTCTGGTGTTTGTCCAACCAAAATTATCGCATCATCTTTAGTTTGGTGAGAAGTTAAATATACAGAATCGAATTCAAATGCATAACCGTATTTGAATGGTTCACTCTTATTTTAGCTTTGAGTTTCATAATTAAACTCGATAAATTCGAGCTCGAAAAAGTATGTTGGAACACATTGAATTGTCTATTGTAAAGCTCTAATGTACTTCACTAATATTACTATTTTTATTCTCTATTTCATTATTTAATTTGTAATCGTTTCTTGAAACAAATGTTTGGTATGATTGAACCCTTTAGAAGGTTAATAGTGGCGACCAAAAAGGTAGTTGTTGATAAAAGATATGGAATCGCATATAATACATTGGATTAAACTTTTATTTGCTGGTATTTCAAGACCCATTGAAACAATTTTCAAATGCCTTTTAAAATTCTAAAATTTTATTTGATAAAAACATCCGCCAAACGAATACAAAAGGGAATTCATATTCAAGATAAATCGAAAATAATATGATTGCAATTATCAATCTAATAGATTGAATTTTCGTTTGATGCAAGGTTTGATTTTATCTAATGGTAAAAAGACTGTGGTTGAGGTCATAATGTAATCCTTTGTATCAGTTTGATTCGGCTTGCGATTGCTGATACTCGTTTCAGTCCAGGTTTGACTGCCAATGTTGAAATAGTGAATTTTCCCACACGATTTATCGATCAAAACTATTTTATTATCGTTGTCTTGACGAGGAGTGATGATTAAATCCATAAATTTGAGTTGGTTATCTTTGAACGGCGCAGTTTTTTTGAATGAATTATTTTCATAATTAAATTGAATAAATCTCAGTTTCTTTGTCAAAATAAAAATATTGGATCCCAAAGCAGTAGCGATAAAAGATCTTTCATGATAATTTACATAATATTTCATCTTGAACCATTCATGATGACGAACAGGAAAAAGGGCGTAAAACTTGTCATCTTTGCTTTTTCCAATCACAATGAATTTACCATCAGACTCGAGTAGTAACCTTTCGTCATTTTCTAAAGGAATCATCGATGGGGCGCTGCGAATTGCAGATTGACCAGAGGTGTGAGACATATCTGCATAACGATCAGAGCGTCGCGGCCGCGATGGCCCCATTAAAACAATATTATTAATATCTCGGTTGTTACCCAGATGTGGTATGCGAGCATGCTCATATACTCTGGGAGGCAGATCACAGTGAAGCAAACGAGGATCAGAGTCAAGAGCATGAGGTCTGTGCCTAGAAGTAGCGAGGGAGCGAAGATGAAAAAGTTCGATGAAAGGATCATCAGCATATCCACCACATTTGTCTTCCAAGTAGAGAATAGTACTGAAAATTCAACAATAATAATTTGTTAATTACATATCTAATAACATAACAGTATTTCATAAAAAAATTGGAAACTAAGAACTAAAAGAATGACTGAATTCAAAATTTAATATCAAGTTTCTAAACTTACCTTGATGCAGTCTGACTGGAAACAATCAGTTTGTTGATTTGCAGATAATAAGACTCGTCACTTTCAAAATTGAGCCAACGGAATTTCTTGCTTTCCCAATCAATTCGTACTCCTTTGGTTCCACAATCGTATAAAACATCTGATATGTTTTCACCATGAACAAATTCTAATGACATTGAGACATCTAGGTTAAAATAACCAACAGGTACCCAAAATTGTGACTGAAGAACTCTTATATTCAGACACATAGCATCAATTCTCTGGATGAACATCAATAAACATTGATCAGTGCGATTGGAAGTGCAGTTAAGTTTACAATTATCAGGACAACATAACTTTTTTTCAATATCTTGAATTGTTGCGATGTATGGAAGTTCCATTATTTTAGATGAGATATCAGTTCCAGCATAACACCAACGAATACATTTTAATAATCGAAGACGATATTCTTTTCTAAGATCAGCTTTAGCTTTGACCCAATCATTGATTGCCTCCAATACTTGATATTCAGAAGAAACCATCAAATCTAAACCGCAGATGTACTCTACCGTTTCAACTGGGTAATCAAGAAATATGGATGTTTTAATGATCTTCAAGAAATGGCGACAGATGAATGTGTTTAAGGCACCAGAGTTAATCAGTTTAGATGTTATAGTCACTTGAGGAATAACAACTGGAAGATGTTCAATGGTGAAATTGGCATGAAAATAAGAGTAACAATCATTTGATAGATCATTCAACATCAAATAATCGGCAACATCAAACAAGGCGATAACACTTTCCATTTCAATTTGAACCGAATCAGAATGAATCCAATTGAGTACACAATCGAAACTGTGTTCATCAAGATCCAATTGAACTGTGTTTTCTTTTCCTTCCAATAAGTCACAGCAAAACATTTTCTCAAAGTATGGTATCGATGAACAAATGAGCTTTTTAGAGACATGGTAAGTTTTTGATCTATTTATAATCGTCATTTTATCATCAGACTCAGAAACTTCCGGTAATCTACCAGAAGATGTATTGGAATCAGCCATCGCGAATCAAATCAATAACTTAAAAGGTACAAATTTTGAAAATGATCAGAGGAAACAACAGTTTGTTAAGAGAATCAGAATATTTAACCAGGATCTGTCGTAAAGACTCTTTGTAGAGAAACTATGTAACAAACCAACTTCAGCGCGACCAAACAAAGACTGGTTTGTAAAGTTGAGAATCTCATCTTATAAAGATTTTTTAGTTACTTTGGGTTTACTCTTTGCTACAAAGCTAAATGATGCCATTGTAACTATTCTCTAGCGACATCTATTGTTTCTATGTCAATTGATGACTAAACCAAAGTCCAAAGAGTTAGGTTTAAATATTAAAGAGCAAATATCAAATAATTAGTTGACTAAAAATTGAAAAAATTGAATGAATGAATTTAGCTAAATCAATTAATTGTTTGAAATGAGTACACTCTGAGAGTATCAAGACTGTCTTGGTTACCGAATAGAAAGTTGACAAAAAATTTTATTATCCAAATCAATCGGAGTAATAACTTCACTCGATCTCCAACTTATACAAATGTTGATGAAATGAACAAACTGTCAAAAAGTCAATCTAATTTTTAACTGATCATATTGAATACTGGCCGTAATCCTTTGAAATATCGACTTAAGCGTCTTCACACAGGTGTTAACAAGAATTGAGAATATATCGACACTTATTTGCTGCTAATAAATTTGTTTTACTTGAGAGCTCAGTTAAAGTAATTTTCACGGGACATGCTTTTGTCCACCACTTTTTCGTCGTATTGTTCACCATATTGTCCATCACCCAAATCAAACTAGATCAATCAATCAAATCAACAAATTGTTCACTACTTTTCAGATGCGATGGCGATTAATAGTGAATGTGTTAGATTCGGGTGGTGGACAATACGTTGAAAAAAGTGGCGGATAAAGTGGTGGATAAGGTGGAAAAAAGCCGGTCCCATTTTCCCATTCTCCATCTAATTAATTGTGATTTTTAACTAGTGTTTAATTGTTTACCTTGCTCGATAATTAACATTGGATCGAGGCTGAAAAAACATTAACTGAGCCTTCTGTGTAATCTAATCTTGCAAATAATTAGATGTTTTAATTAACTTAACAAATTGAGAATAATTTTTAGTTACATTTCAAATTGAAGTTTATGTTAAGCACTGATCATATGTCTATGATTGTAAGTTCAATTGATTTCATTTGTTAGCTAACAAAGAGTATACAGGGTGAGGAGAAAGTTTCTAGGCATTTGATGATGAAATAATGCACTAAAGTTATTTGAAAGCTTCCCTAACAACTTTCTTCACACACTGTATACTCTTTGTTAGTTACTGTAACAAAGTGAGCCGCCTAAACCGTTGTTTGCTGATGAATCTGGGTTCAAGTTACTTAACACTTTATCTTCAATAAAAATAAAAATATTTTTCAAGCTTCTTTTTAGGCTTGTTAAGCTGATCTCATGATGTTATAAAACATAGATGTTACATCATTATCTGGACTCTTGATACTTTTGCTTCATTTGAAAGCAATGATCTTTATTTGGATTGACAGAGAAAAATTTTTTATTTGGCAATTCAAATCGTATCAATTTATTAACACATAATGGACATAAAACATGTTAAATATGATGGGTAGATTTGGGTGATGAAAAAGTGATGAATGTGAACGGAAAAAGCTGATTCCGCCATTGACAAAATTCATATTTGCTCAAAATTTATGATGATATTAAATTTTATTATTAATTTTCATGAAAAAGTTTGTTCAAATGAATGCATTTAAAATGAGAAATTCAAAGAATCAACCTACAATGGTAAATTATTCATGATCTACCATGAACAAGATCGAGAAATTACAGCACACGTTTAGTAAACTATTTAAGTTCCTTACATTCTGATCCATTACCTCGATAGTGAGGAGTACCTCGACCTGAATAGTACCTCTACGATTACCAGAGAACACAGAATTTCATTAATATCTTGAGTTGTCGCTATATATGGAACTTCCATAATTTTAGATGAAATATCAGTTCCAGCATAACACCAACGAATACATCTTAATAATTCAAGAAGATATTTTAAGCTTTAGCTTTAATCCAGTCATTAATAGCTTCCAATACTTGGTATTCAGAAGAAATCATCAAATCTAATTTGCACTCTACCGTTCAAACTGGATAATTCAGAAAAATAGAAGTTTTAACAATCTTCAAAAAATGGCGACAAATGAATGTGTTCAAAGCACCAGAGTTAATCAGTTTAGATGTTTTAGTCACTTGAGGAATAATAATGGGAAGATGTTCAATGGTGAAATTTGCATGAAAATAAGAGTAACAATCATTTGATAGGTCGTTCAACATCAAATAATCGGCTGCATCAAATAACGCAATAACTCTTTCCATTTCAATTTGGACAGAATCAGAATGAATCCAATTGTTTACACAAGTAAAACTGTGTTCTTCAAGAGCCAATTTAACTCGGTTTTCTGTCGCTTCTAACATAGTCGCTTCTGTAGTATCGATGAACAAATGAACTTTTCGGAGACACATTAAGTCTCTGATCTATTAGTAATTGTCAATTGATCATCAGACTCGGAAATTTCCAGTATTTGATCAGAATATTCATTGTAATCAGCCATCGCGAATCAAAAAGGTACAATTTTTGGTACAAAATTATTAGAGGAAACAATAGTTTATTGAATAAACCAGAATATTTAACCAGGATCTTATACAGACTTTTTAAAGAGAAACTGATGTAAGTAAGCGACTTTCAGGGTTGCAGAACAAAAAGTAAACTTAAAAAGAAATGGCTGTGACTCATTAATACATTGATATTACTCCTGACCTCGATCAAGCAAATTTTCATTTGAATTGGAGTTGAATTAATAAAGTTATTGAGCATTTACTTTTGTCTCATTTTTATCATCCATACGTTAAGCTATTTCCAGTTACTGACAGTATCTGGTACTCCACTGTATTTAAAGATCATAAGACAAATCTGGATTAAAAATTTTAAGCCTTTTATACTAAATAGAAAAGAGAAAGCTCAGACTGAGATTTGAATAATAGTGATATTGAATCGGGAAAAATTTAAGTCCAAACGCAGGTTTGATATTTTTCAAATATAGCAATGCTGCAGTGAAGGCAGTGAAGTCAAATTCAGTATTTGAGATATCAGCGTAATTTTAATCCCATTTCGCATGCAATGCAGCAAACATGAATTCTTATGACATGAATTATCATTTCCATCAACTAACAGTTATGATTACAAAAAATCAATTTAGTTTCCGTTTCAGTTTTGAAGAGGTGTCGAAGCAAATCATCATAATGTTTCTTTTCCAATATGGAACGCAGTGCATAAGTGACAACTCTTTTGTATTGCTCTTCTATTGTATACCATTTACTGCTATAATTTTATAAGACCTTATATCTAGCACATCAATAAACAAAATAGTTTTCTAATTAAATAAATATGAATGTTTATGCTTCAGAAATCTACAAAAATTTAATTTTACACTGACTACAATAAGCAAGTTGAAATGAGGATAAACTCCCTATTTCTTTTGTTTACTAAACACATGGTGTTGAGAGCCAGAAATGCTTTTAATATTAGTAATTTATATTGTATTTAATTATGTTTGATTAAACTGAGTTGATTTGTTTTGATTCCATTGACATTTGATTGCTTAAATTGCTTCCAGCTAAAATCCTCAATAATTATGTTCCTCAACGGATTCAACTTATTGCAGCCATTGTATGTACAAGTCTGCAAAGACATAGAAGCATTTTTCAAAAATTAAATTTAGTAATGAGACAAAGTGATCTGATTGGTACAACTGAATACGAAACGCTTCGACTATCCCTAAAAATTAGAAATACATAATTTACATTGATATACATAGAGCTTGTATTCAGATAACTTAATGATGAGATATCTTCAGATTGAAGGCATTATCAAATTCAATCTAAACAATAAGCAAAGCAATGGACACATTACACCACTATGATTGAAGCCTTTCTAAAGACTAAAAGTTGACGACCAAAAAGGCATAAGTTGTTGATAAAAGATATGGAATCGCATAGATCGCATCTGTTATTCCAAGTCCTATT
Organism: Tetranychus urticae; assembly: GCF_039701765.1. NCBI lineage: Eukaryota > Metazoa > Arthropoda > Arachnida > Trombidiformes > Tetranychidae > Tetranychus > Tetranychus urticae. The sequence continues at coordinate 10,924,602 of NC_142958.1, read as the reverse complement.
GATACAATTTTCAAATGCCTTAATTCTTAGTTTCAATTTTAAAATGCAAATTTTATTTGATAAAAATTTCAGTCAAACGAATACAAAAGTAAAGTTCATATGCAAGAGAAATTTTAAGATTATATGATTGCGATTATCAATCCAATAAATTGAATTTTCGTTTGATGCAAGGTTTGACTTTATCTAAAGGTAAAAAGACTGTGGTTGCGGTCATAATGAAATCCTTTCGATTAGTTTGATTCGGCCTGCGATTGCTGTTACTCGTTTCAGTCCAGGTTTGACTGTCAATGTTGAAATAGTGAATTTTCCCGCACGATTTATCGATCAAAACTATTTTATTGTCGTTGTCTTGACGAGAAGTGATGATTAAATCCATAAATTTGAGTTTGTTATCTTTGAACGGCGCAGTTTTTATGAATGAATTATTTTCATAATTAAATTGAATAAATTGCCGTTTCTGTGTCAAAATAAAAATGTTGGACCCTAAAACTGTAGCGATAAAAGATCTTTCATCATAATTGACATAATATTTAATCTTGAACCATTCATGATGACGAACAGGAAAAAGAGCGTAAAACTTGTCATCTTTAGTTTTTCCAACCACAATGAATTTACCATCAGACTCGAGCGGTAACCTTTCATCATTTTCTAAAGGAATCGTTGATGGGACGTCGTGAATTGCAGATTGACCAGATGTTTGAAGAGCCAATGTATAAATTAAAGGAAAAAGGTGTGGTGGTAATACCCGAATAATGTCTGATCGATCAGCTTGCGACCGGGAGTCTTGTACAGGAACAGGGTTGTACCCAAGCAAACGACCGTCATGTGGTTTTACATGATCAAATTCATTGCTATTGACTAGCGACTGGGGATCAGAGGAGTCAGGAGCTGGAATTCTTCGCCTAGAAGTAGCGAGAGAGCGAAGATGAAAAAGTTCAATAAAAGGATCATCAGCATATCCGCCACATTTGTCTTCCAAGTAGAGAATGGTACTGAAATTCAACAGAAATAATTTTTTTAATTACATATCTAATAAAATAACAGTATTTTATAAAAAAAATTGGAAGCCAAGGACTAAAAGAATGACTGAAAGCAGCATTTAAAAAAACTAAGTTTTTAAACCTTACCTTGGTGCAGTCTGACTGGAGACAATCAGTTTGTTGATTTGCAGATAATATGATTCATCACTTTCAAAATTGAGCCAACGGAATTTCTTGGCTTCCCAATCAATTCGCACTCCTTTGGTTCCACAATCATATAGAACATCTGATATGTTCTCTCCATGAACCAATTCTAGTGACATAGCATCATCTAAATTAAAAATACCAACAGGTAACCAAGATTGTGACTGCAGAACTCTTATACTCAGAACCATGTCATCAATTTTCTGGATGAACATCAATAAACATTGATCAGTGCGATTATAAGGGCACTTATGTTTACTATTACCAGGAGAACACAAAATTTTATCAATATCCTGAATTGTTGCGATATAAGGAAGTTCCATTATTTTAGAGGAGATATCAGTTCCAGCATAACACCAACGAATACATCTTAATAATCGAAGACGATAATCTTTTCTGTCATCAGCTTTAGCTTTGACCCAATCATTAATTGCTTCCAATACTTGGTATTCAGAAGATATCAGCAAATCTAAACCGCAGATGTACTCTACCGTTTCAACAGGATAATTCAGAAAAATAGAAGTCTTGACAATCTTTAAGAAATGGCGACAGATGAATGTGTTTAAGGCACCAGAGTTGATCAGTTTAGATGTTTTAGTCACTTGAGGAATAATAACTGGAAGATGTTCAATGGTGAAATTTGCATGAAAATAAGAGTAACAATCCTTTGATAGATTGTTTAACGTCAAATTATCTGCAACATCAAACAAGGCAATAACACTTTCCATTTTAATTGGAATAGATTCAGGACGAGTTGCATTGAGTACAGAATCAAGAGTTTGTTTATATAGATCCGATCCAACTTTGCTTTCTCTTGCTTCTAACAAGTCACAGCAAAACAATTTTTCAAAGGCTGGTAGCGTTGAAATTAACTTTTTTAAAACATGGAAAGTCTTTGATCCATTTATGGCCATCAATTTATCAGCAAACTCAGAGATTTCCAGTAATTGATCAGAATATTCATTGGAATCAGCCATCTTGAATAAAATCAATAATCGACTTTTGCGAATAAATGGTACAAATTTTGAAAATGATGAGAGGAAACAACAGGTTGTTAAGAGAAGCAGAATATTTAACCAGGATCTGTCGTAAAGATTCTTTGAAGAGAAACTATGTAACAAACCAACTTCAGCGCGACCAAACAAAGACTAGTTAATAAAGCTGAGAATCTCATCTTATATTGAGATTTTTAGTTACAGTAACCAAAGTACAGTAATTCATTAAGTTTTTTGTTTTTTTGTTTCACTGCCATCTAGGTGAGCTATTTTACAAATTACTATTTTACTGTACCTTGTTTATACTCTTTGGCTACTTTAATGTTTACCATTGTAACTATTCTCTAGCGACATCTATTGTTTCTATGTCAATTCATGATTAAACCAAAGTCCAAAGAACTAGGTTTTAATAGAAAGTAAACAAAAAATTTATTATCCAAATCAAACGAGTGATAATTTCACTCGATCTTCAACTTATACAAATGTTGATGAAATGAAAAAACTGAAAATAGTCGATCTAATTTTTAACTGATCATATTGAATACTAACCGTAATCCTTTGAAATATCGACTTAGGCGTCTTCAAACTAGGTGTTGCATAACAAGAATTGAGAATATATCGACATTTATTTGCTGCTAATAAACTTGTTATTATTAATACTTGAGAGCTCAGTTAAAGTAATTTTTACGGAATAGGTTTTTTTCCACCACTTTTTTCATCTTATTGTTCACGTTATTGTCCACCGCCCAAATCTAAAACATCCACCAAATAAACCCAATCCAACAAATTGTTCACTACTTTTCGGATGCAATGGCGACTAATAGTGGATGTGTTAGATTCGGGTGGTGGACAGTACGGTGAAAAAAAGCTGGTCCCCAATAGATGTAGGCCGTTGATTAGCGTAAAAAACCGTTGATTACTAATTAATATGGGTTCAAGTTACTGGCTACTTTATCTTACAAGAAATATTAAATAGAAATGAAAAGCTCAAAATATTTCGCAAGCTTCTTAATTTTAGGCTTGTTAAGCTGATCTCATAATGTTATAAAACATAGATATTACATCATTATCTGGACTCTTGATACTTTTGCTCCATTTGAAAGCAATGATCTTTATTTGGATTGGCACAGAAAATTGTATTATTTGGCAATTCAAATCGTATTAATCAATTTATTAACACACAATGGACTTAATGGACATAATACATGTTATTAATAAATATGATGGGTAGATTTAGGTGATGAAAAAGTAGTGAATGGGGGGGGGGAAAGCTGGCCCCACCTCTGACAAAGTTCATATTTGCTCAAAATTTATAATGGTATTAAATTTTATTTTTAATTTTCATGAAAAATTTTGTTCTAATGAATGCATTACAACAAGATGAAAGATTCAAAGAAACAACTTACAATGGTATTTTAAATTATTCATAATCTACCATGAACAAGATCGAGAAATCGCACATGGTTAGTAAACTATTTAAGTTTCTTATATTTTGATCCATTGTCTCGATGGTGACTGCAATGTTCTATCATTTAAATTGCAATTAAAATACAATGCTGAAGTTACTTCATTTGAATGGACTTGAGAAATACATTATGATCGAAGAGATCAACAAATATTGCTACTGAACTTCTCATTGAAAAACGACAAAGAACCAGAGAAATGTATATTTATTATAGTTTTCGATTATGCGTTTTAGACCTCTTTAGAGATTCAAATTATGTAAAACTTAATGATAGGATCTGCAGTCTTAAGTTAAAGTAAGGTGTGTTTATACAAAGGTTTGACAACTTTCATGGGTAAAAACGTTGAAGTGAAGACAATTAACTCATCAACAGGAGCATTGGGACTGTTGGAACCTAAGTTCACATTCATGATTCGATATTTCTCAATCCATTTCTTCTGATTAATGCAGAAAACATACACTTTTCCAGTTGATTTATTGACCAAAATAACTTTGTCATCGTGTGTTTGATGAGAAGTTAAGATTAAATCATTGAAATCCAATTTTTCGTCTTTAAATGGTTTACTCTTATCAAAGGATCGAGTTTGGTAATTGAATTGAATAAATTCGAGATCCTTTGTCAATATATAAACAACATTGTCTAAAACAGTAGCATGGAAAGAGTGTTTTAGGTATCTATAATTGTTGAACCAACTTTTATGTTTAACTGGAAAAAGACCAAACCACTTCTTCTTGTCTTCAGTTTTACCAATTACAATGAATTTATTATCAGATTTAAGGATGACTTTGTCTTGCAAAACCGAATCAGGAAGTTTTGCATCTTTGTCTTCCAAGAAGCAATCAGTAGCCCTTTAAAATATGAAATGAATAAAATAATGCAGTAAAATTCAACTTAAAGTCCATGATAAAAAAATGAAAAAGCTTTAACCGTAAAATAATTTCTCATCTCAACATGACTCAATTCGAAAAGGGTAACGGGTTCATTTGTATTGTTGATAAGCACAACTAGGTGCTTCAAATAAACACGATCTTGTTAGATAAGAATATGATTCTCGAATGCTTGAATGTCTGAATCTATTAAATTGTACCTATCGAAATAACGCGAATAAACAAACTTTCTATAGATTATCTCAAAGTCATAAAATCGGCAAAAATATCTTGAAAAATTGAATTGAACTGAAGCTGATTCCCTCAAACAGCAATATGAAAACTTGGAAACATATAACGACGAATAACGCGAGACTATAAAATCTTCAGATTCAAGTAAACTACATGAGAAATTATTGATTAAAAAAACATTAGTTTTAAACCTACCTGGGTTTGTTTGGTAATTTTACTAAAAATTTAAGGAATTGACTGTAGTAGGTTTTACCAGCAACTTTGAAATCAAGCCAACGAAATGTCCGTTTAAGCCAATCAATTCGAATACCTTTGGTTCCAGAATCAAATAAAATATCCGAAATGTGTTCTCCATGAACAAATTCAAGTCACATTGAATCATCTTGACTGAAATTACCAATCGTGAAACAAAAAAAAATCATTATCAAACATATTGATTCGTAATTTTGCTTCGTCTTTTCGTTGTATTGATACAAAGAAGTTTTGTTTGGTGCGATTGAATTCATAATCACCATTCGAGAAAGTAATTTCATCGAAATTAGGCAAAGCCTTAACTAGTTCACAATCCTCTACCTTGGATAAATCGTCCAGACTCATGAAACACCAACGGACGCAATTTAATAATTTTGAAAAATATTTTTTCCTGCAATTAACCTTTCTATTCACCCATTTGACGATTGATTCAAAAACTTGATACTCAGAATAGATTATCAGATCCAATTGAAGAATAGTTTCAACTGTCTTGAATGGATATTTCAAAAATTTATCCGTATTGGCAATCATCAAGAAATGGTGCCAAATAAGGCTGTCAATAGATCCCGAACTTATCAATTTTGACTCTTTCTTAACTTGTGTCAAAATGATTGGAAGATGTTGAATAGTAAAATTTTCATGAAAATAAGAAAGACATGGTCCAGACAAACGTTCGTTTAGCATCAAGTAATCAGCTGCCTCGTAAAAACTAATCACATAATCCATTTGGAGGAAGAATGATTCAGAATGAATCCATCCGAGGATAGAATTGAAGACATGTTCATCAAAATCCAATTCCACTTTGCTTTTTTTGGAATCCAATGAATCACTATTAAACATTTTCTCAAAGTAAGGCACAACTGAACAAATGAACTTTTTGGAGACAGTATATTCTCTCCTTCTATTCACAATTTTTAAATCGTCATCACAATTTCCATCTTTACTCTCCATAATATTGCTACAAGTGGCAAATTACATCTAAGCTTTGGAAAAATGTTCAATGATTAGATGTTTATAATAGAATAAAATAAATCACAAAAGCATATTTTAAAGAGTAACAAGTTAGACTCTAATGAACTATGCTCTATCTATCCCCATAACAGTTTATTACTGTCAACTAGTTTCGCGCATAAGTTAATTTTTGATAAGCGCCGTCTACTATATTACCAATGGTATTATTAAGCCTCTTACGTATAGTAGATGGCGTTTATCAAAAGTTAATTTATCCGTTAAACTAGAGCTTCTGTCTTTAGCGTCTACATTTTAGCTTTAAGTCTAGGCTTGTAGCTAAAGCTGAGTCTAATGAGAAAACAAAAATATCATTTTTTGCTTCCTTATTTAGTACATACATTATTTATGTATTGCTTACTCGATTAATTATAGTTAAATTAGCCCGTAAATGGCCTAAATGTACTTATACTTATGTTCTTGTACCTGTGACTTTAGTCAATTAAATAATCAGAACCAACTTATTCAAAATCGAAGTAATGTGACTGGTAAAAAACGACAGAACTTTTTGTTATAACTAATAAAAGATATGGAAACGCATAGATCTACATTGAATTATTATTTTATGTACTCGTATTTCAAGTACTACTGATACAATTTTCAAATGATTTAATTTTAATAGTTTAAGGTTTAAAAGCAAATTTTATTTGATAAAAAATACGAAAAACGAATACAAAGAGAAATTAATAATTAAGAAACATCTGATGCTAGTATAATTGTAACTATCAATCTAATAGATTGAATTTTCGTTTGTTGCAAGGTTTGACTTTATCTAAAGGTAAAAAGACTGTGGTTGCGGTCATAATGCAATCCTTTGGATCATTTTGTTTCGGCGCACGATTGCTGATACTCGTTTCAGTCCAAGTTTGACTGTCAATGTTGAAATAGTGAATTTTTCCGCACGATTTATCGATCAAAACTATTTTATTATCGTTGTCTTGACGAGGAGTGATGATTAAATCCATAAAGAGTTGGTTATCTTTGAACGGCGCAGTTTTTTTGAATGAATTATTTTCATAATTAAATTGAATAAATCTCAGTTTTTTTGTCAAAATAAATATATTGGGCCCTAAAACAGTGGCAATGAAAGATCTTTCATCATAGTTCACATAATATTTCATCCTGAACCATTCAAGATGACGAACAGGAAAAAGAGCGTAAAACTTTTTATCTTTGGTTTTTCCAACCACAATGAATTTACCATCAGACTCGAGAAGTAACCTTTCGTCATTTTCTAATGGAATCGTCGATGGGACGTCGTGAATTGCAGATTCATCAGATGATTGAGAAGAGATTGCATACAAAAAAGACAAATGTGCATGATCATTCTCAATCGCGTTGCTAATGCTTACCGGCTGTTGATCAGAAAAGTTAGGAGCAGGAATTCTTCGCCTAGAAGTAGCGAGAGAGCGAAGATGAAAAAGTTCAATAAAAGGATCATCAGCATATCCACCACATTTGTCTTCCAAGTAGAGAATGGTACTGAAATTCAACAGAAATAATTTTTTTAATTACATATCTAATAAAATAACAGTATTTTATAAAAAAAATTGGAAGCCAAGGACTAAAAGAATGACTGAAAGCAGCATTTAAGAAAAACTAAGTTTTTAAACCTTACCTTGGTGCAGCCTGACTGGAGACAATCAGTTTGTTGATTTGCAGATAATATGATTCATCACTTTCAAAATTGAGCCAACGGAATTTCTTGGCTTCCCAATCAATTCGCACTCCTTTGGTTCCACAATCATATAGAACATCTGATATGTTCTCTCCATGAACCAATTCTAGTGACATTGAATCGTCTAGATTAAAGAAGCCAACAGGTAACCAAAATTGTGATTGGAGAACTCGTATACAGAGACGTCTATCATCAATTTTCCGAATGGATATCAATGAACATTGATCAGTGCGATTTGAAGTGCACTTAAGTTTACAGTGACCAGGAGAACACAGAATTTCATTAATATCTTGAATTGTTGCGATGTACGGAACTTCCATAATTTTAGATGAGGCATCAGTTCCAGCATAACACCAACGAATACATCTTAATAATTGCAGAAGATATTTTTTTCTGTCATCAGATTTAGCTTTAATCCAATCATTGATTGCCTCCAATACTTGATATTCAGAAGAAACCATCAAATCTAAACCGCAGATGTACTCTACCGTTTCAACAGGATAATTCAGAAAAATAGAAGTCTTAACAATCTTCAAGAAATGGCGACAGATGAATGTGTTTAAGGCACCAGAGTTAATCAGTTTAGATGTTTTAGTCACTTGAGGAATAATAATGGGAAGATGTTCAATGGTGAAATTTGCATGAAAATAAGAGTAACAATCATTCGGTAGATCGTTCAACATCAAATAATCGGCTGCATCAAATAACGCAATAACTCTTTCCATTTCAATTTGGGCAGATTCAGAATGAATCCAATTGAGTATACAATTAAAACTGTGTTCTTCAAGATCCAATTCAACTCGGTTTTCTTTGGCTTCTAACAAATCACTGCAAAACATACTTTGAAAATAAGGTATGGATGAACAAATGAACTTTTTGGATACACAGTAAGTCTTCGATCTATTAGTAATCGTCAATTGATCACCAGACTCGAAAACTTGCGTTATGTGATCAGAATATTCATTGAAATCAGCCATCGCGAATTGCATCAATAACTTAAAATGTACAAATTTTGAAAGTTAACAGAGGAAGCAACAGTTTATTAAATGAACCAGAATATTGAACCAGGATCTTATACAGACTTTTTAAAGAGAAACTAATGTAAGTAAGCGACTTTCAGGGTTGCAAAACAAAAAGTGAGCTTAAAAAGATGAGCATCTCGTATTTAAATTTGTTAAGCTAGCTTGTGTCCACTTGAGTTACAAAGTTCAACGCTGATGAATTGTAGCTATTCTCTAGTGACATCTATGGGCTCTATTTCAATCAATGATAATTCATGTGAAATTCATCCAAAGAATTAGTTTTAAATAGAAAGTAAATAAATCTTTTACTATCCAAATGGAACGGAGTAGTAACTTCACTTCAACTTCTGCAGATGTTGATGAAATGAACAAACTGAAAATAGTCAATCTCTATGTAATGCTAACTGACCGTATTGGATACTGACCATAATCCTTTGAATATCGCCTTAAGCTTCTTTCACACGTCGGTGTCAACAAGAATTAGGAATATACTGACATCTATTAACTGCTAACACTCAATAGCTCAATTAAAGCAATTTTCACACTCTCCTGCTAATTAATTTTAATTTTTAACCAGTGTGGGATTGTTTACTTTGTCCCGAAAAGTTAATTAACAATAGATGGAAGCTGAAACAAATGGTTCCCTGTAGAGCTCGATACTTTAAAGCTTCAAAACAAACAGAGAGTTAAACCCTTTTACAACTTTAAAGAAAGATTGTCTCGTCACTTATTATTCCCTGCTGTGACAAGTAATAAATTACCTGAGGTCTTTTTAAGGTAAAATTTTCGTCTTTAAATGGCTCCACTTATTGAAGCATTTAGTTTCTTGACCAAACGGGATAAATTTGAGATCCTTTTTCAATTTATAAACAGCGGGCTACGCAGCAATGGCTTTAAAAGATTTTTGATGATCTCAATTATTGATTCAACTTTCATGTTTAACTAGGAAAAGACCAAACCATTTCAGTGGATTTGGGTCCAAGTTACTCAAAACTTTATCTCATCTTAACCAGCAAAGTTAAAAGCATCTAACACGTATGGCTCTCAAGTTTTATTTGCTAAACTAATCTCATGATGTTCAAAGATATAGATATTACATCATTATCTGGACACTTTGAAATTAATGATCGAAGTTTGGATTGACAAAAAATGTTTATTACTTTGCTTTCCAAATCATTATTTTCTATTAATTATTTAATCTTTTTTAATGCAGCTAAAATTTTTAGACATAAAAGAATTCAAATGAATGAACGAAAAGTTAATTAAGATGTTTGAGATTACAAAAAGTATTGCAAGTTCATTTAATTTATAGAAAAATGAATTCGCAACACTGAATAAAATCAGAATAGCGTGGTACAGATGATAGTTCAAAATTAATCATCGATATGCTTATACAAAGGTTCAATAACTGGCATCGGTAAGCATGTTGAAGTGAAGGCGACTAATTTATTAACCGAAGAGCCGGAGCTGTTGGAACAAAAGTTTACATTCATAATGCAGCATTTTTCACTCCATTCCTCCTCATAAGTGCAAAAAACAAGAACTTTTCCAGTTGATTTGTCGACCAGGATTAATCTATCATCATTTGATTGATGAGAAGTTAAAATTAAATCATCGAAATCGAATTCCTCCTTTTTAAATGGTTCACTCTTGATGAAACATTTAGTTGTGTAATTAAATTGGATAAATTCGAGATCCTCTGTCAGTACATAAATAACATTGTCCAGAACAGTGGCTTTAAAAGAGTCATCATAAAAATCGAGCCAACTTTCATGTGTAACTGGGAAAAGACCAAACCACTCCTCGTCTTTAGTTTTACCAATTACAATGAATTTACCATTGGATTCAAGGATAAGTGACTCTTCATCCGGAACATGCTCAGGCAATTTTGCATATTTGTCTTCCAAATAACAGGAGAAGGGACTGAAGAATTGGGAAAGATAAAATTGAAGAAAAAGATTTAATCGAATTGAATGATTTCAGGCCTTTTTTGAAATATTATCTTATAAAAACAGAATCAGTAAATCTAACCGTAAAAGTTCTACAGATTGAATAGTTAATCACAGTAATTTCACTTTCTTATGAATAACAAACTGTCATGGTAAGCAAAAAGTTCACACGGTGGGAAAGATAGTTCATTTCTCAAGGCTAATTTTTCAGAAAGTTTGCGAAAAATGATCTCTAATTCGTTAGAAAAAACGAAAACTATACAGATTTCCACCAAACTCGTTCTATAGAGGAGCTCTGCATATTTTGTAAAGTTGAATAAGTTAAAGAGAAAACACGGCTTCGAATTTCTCTGAATTCAGGAAAAACTGAGTTAACTTATACATAGTCGTCGTATTATCTATTAATAGATTAAAAAAGTAGCTATTCGCTCTGGACTTAATCTGATGAAAAATCAATCAAAAATGTTGAGAATTTCTAAAAATAGTATCTAAAAGAGCTCGAGGGTCGTATTCAACAATTCGATGAATTTCTCTAAAATATCGGATTGATTGCGAGTATTTTTTAAAAATAAACAAACATACCTGGAATCAGACGGAAACTCTACAATGAATTTAGCGAATCGACTGTAGTAAGTTTTAACAGCAACTTCAAAGTCTAGCAATCGAAATGTCTTTTTAATCCAATCAATTCGAACTCCTTTTGTTCCATAATCAAAGAGGATATCTGAAATGTTTTCTCCATGTACAAATTCAAGTGACATTGAATCGTCTTGAATAAAATCACCAATCGTGAAACAAAAAAAGTCGTTATCAAACGCTTTGATTCTTATTATTGAATCATCTCTTTGAAAGATGGATACAAATAAGTTTTGTTTGCTGCGATTGAATCCAGCTTCCACATCGGAGGTTTTCATTTCATCGAAATTCGGTAGCGCTTTGATTAATTCATTATCCTTTATCTTGTTAACTTCAAAAGAATTCATTAAAGACCAACGGACACAGTTTAATAGCTGTGGAAGTAAAAATTTTCTCCAGTCTGCATCTTTGTCCACCCATTTCATGATTGACTCAAAAACTTGATATTCAGAGTAAATCATCAGATCCAATTTGAGAATAGCTTCAACAGTCTCGACAGGATAATCCAAGAAAATATCCGTATTAGCGATCAGCAAGAAATGGCGACAAATTATATTGTTAAGAGATCCAGAATTTAAGATTTTAGACACTTTGGTAACTTGAGGTAGGACAACTGGAAGATGTTCAATGGTGAAATTTTCATGGAAATAAGTGAGACACGGCTTTAATAAACGTTCATTTATCATCAAATAATCAGCAGCATCGTAAAAACTAATCACGAAATCCATTCGCATGAAGAATGATTCCGAATGAATCCAATCGAGGATTGAATCGAAAACATGTTCATCAAAATCTAGTTCAACTTTACTTCTGTTAGATTCCAACAAATCGCAGCAAAACATTTTCTCGAAGTAAGGTACAGATGAACAAATGAGCTTTTTGGAAACACTGTATTTCCTTTTTCTATTCACAATTTTTAATTTTTCATCTTCATTTCCATCTTTCTTATCCATAGCGGCTATGTTTAGCAAAAAATCGCAATAAACGTAAATACTAAAAAAATTACAACTTTTTATATGATGACTTAAAAAAAGTAAAATTTCTAATTGAAGAAACGTTCAACTCACCAGTTGAATAACTCACAATCGATCTCAAACTCTTAATTAACTACATTAGCTTACAAGTTGTTACTAAAAACTTGTTAGTAAAGTGTGAGCAATTCTTTTCTAAGTCGCCATCTATCGATAATTACATAACAGCTTTTTAGGACGATTGTAACTCATTTGGACACTAGAGTAAACAAGTGTAAAATTTTAGCTTGAGTTACTCATTCAATTATTGTTTTTTCAATTTTAATCAAGAATTAACCGGGAGCTTGTAAAAAATTTAATATTCAGTATGAAAAATCTCGTCTTTCACTTGTTCATGATCGTCAATATTAAATTTTGTAAAGTCTTCGGTCAATTCTTGATTAAAATTGAAAAAACAATAATTGAATTAGTAACTCAAGCTAAAATTTTACACTTGTTTACTCTAGTGTCCAATGAGTCTACTCCTTTTGGGACAATGTCCATTGTCTAAAATCACTGATTGGTTGTAATTCAATAGATGTAGACTGAAAATCGGACTATGGGTATATCAGTCCACCAGTCTTTTAAGATTGAACAAGAAAATTGAAAGGATTGAACGCTGGAAACATTCTAAGGGTTATGTCCAAATTTCAACAAAATTGGATTCAGTTCTGCTCAATTCTATTTTATTGTCCACCACCCTAGTCTGTAAACGAATTGAAAATAAATTGTAGTTATATTTCATTTTGTTTCTATGTCAATTCATAATTACACCAAAGTCCAAAGAATTAAATTTGAATTAAACAAAAAAAATTATTATCCAAATCAAACGAGTAATAATTTCACTCGATCTGGTGCACAATACGATGAAAAAAGTGGTGGATTTGGTAGAAGAAACCTGATTTCAATAGATAGAGGCTGGGAAAATTGTACTGAATAAGCAATTAGTGTAATCGCATTGATAAAAATTAGATGTTTTTATTAACTTAACAAATTGAGAATAATTTTTAGTTACATTTCAAATTGAAGTTTATGTTAAGCACTGATAATATGTCTATGATTGTAAGTTCAATTGCTTTCATTTGTTAGCTAACAAAGAGTATACAGGGTGAGGAGAAAGTTTCTAAGCATTTGATGATGAAATAATGCACTAAAGTTATTTGAAAGCTTCCCTAACAACTTTCTTCACACCCTGTATACTCTTTGTTAGTTACTAACAAAGTGAGCCGCCACAACCGTTAATGAATCTGGGTTCAAGTTACTTACATTGTAACACTTTATCTTATCAGTTGAAACTATTTATTTTAGCCTTTTCAAGCTTAGGCTTGTTAAACTGATCTCCAAAAAATATTACATCATTATTTATGTTTATGGTCCTTTTTGCAGTACAGTAAATTCACACTTATTTTGACCAAAAAATCAGAGCCATCTATTGGTATCAGAGCTTTAGCCCTAGCATAAACAGTGCTAGGATAACTTAAATAGTACTCTCGTCTTACTATTGGCAGTATAATAGACGGCGCTGCTTTTTTAGTCAAAATAAGTGTGAATTTACTGTATTGTAATTAATGATCTACGGGTGATTGAAATTGGACTCCGTATTTATAATTTTTAAATACAAAAATCCGAAGTCCATTTTGATTCATCCATTATACATGTATTTGGATTGACAAAAATTGTTTATTACTTTTGCATTTCAAATCTTATGGTCCAATTAAGTACACAATGCAAATAAATTAAATAGGTAATTCAGGTGCATGTCATATGGTTCAAAATTGTGAGTGGTAATATTCAATTCTTTTGGTTCTATCGAACATTAGTGAAAATTATGAAACTGAGTTTGAGCACATTCCATTGCTATAATGATGTCTCCTTATTTCATTTTGCATCTGGAACGGACTCTTCTTTTCCCAGAGCCAGTAACATGTTCATTGCATATTGAGTTAATGTGACATTCATATCAGGTAAAAATTGAAATTAACATATGAATAGTTCGAATCTTATCTTTTAATCTTTACCCAGAAAAGTTTAAATAAAAACCTTTGTTTTCAGTTTTTGAGTTTGTTTTTTTAATGATCTCATGATGTTGGAAACAAAGATATTGAATCATTATTTGGGTACCTATTAGTCATTGAAATAAAAATCTATACTCAGGAATGTATTTGAACTCTTGAGTTTAAAGCATCTTTTGTGGTGCCGCTTGAAGAGAAGGTGATGGCAGCGGTGGGATGGAGGAAACTCTACAGAAACCTGCACTTAAAGCAACTCTTTTTTCTTGATAGCCATTTTGCGACAAGATTAATTGATTATAAAATTAGCGTTAAAATTTAAATTTGGTAGATGGCGACAATTAAAATTTGTCTAAAAGAGGCATTAAAATTGCTTTGAGTGATGGTTCCAGTGTATTTGGATTTGTGTTGAAATTCATGATTCGAACTTTTTGGAGTTATTTCCTCCCGTCAATACAGAAAACATGAGTTTTTCTCACGGATTTATATTAAACCAGTCAAATGAATGACTTTGAATGTCGCGTTTCATGATTGAATTGAATATATTTGAGGCCCATTGCCCCGTTCTTGTCCATAACAGTGACACAGAAAAAGTGCTTAGGACGCTTATAACAATTTGATTCTTTTAAAGTAATACAAAAATAGAAAATAGCTTTGCTCATTGCAAGATTTTTATTTATGTTGAATTACATGATAAAGTTACATGATGTGATTAGTTCAAAGATACTACTCTCAAGTTTAGGTCAAAAGTTATGATTAGTGTTTTATTGCTACTTTTTGTCTTCCATGAAGCAGCTCAAGACTTAAGCATTAAATATTTGCTAGCTTGGTGAAAGGTAAAGAGATACGAAAATTCAAGGATCTTAAGCAAATCTGAATTCAAAATTTTAAAGTTTTCTTCAAAAATAAAAAGATTGAGATTTAAATAATAGTGTCATTGAGTCGGGAAAAATTTGTGGCCAAACGCAGGTTTGATATTTTTCAAAGATAGAAATGCTGCAGTGAAGGCAGTGAAGTCAAATTCATCATTTGAGATATCAGCGTAATTATAAGTCCATTTTGAACGCTTAGTGCAGTAAACATGAATTCGTCCAATTTCTGATGTTTTGTCAACCAAAATTATCATATCATCTTTAGTTTGGTGAGAAGTTAAATAGACAGAATCGAATTCAAATGCACAATCGTATTTGAATGGTTCACTCTTATTGTAGCTTCGAGTTTCATAATTAAACTCGATAAATTCGAGATCCTTTGTCAATATATAAACAACATTGTCTAAAACAGTAGCATGGAAAGAGTGTTTACGCTTTCTAAATCCTTGGAACCATTCATGATTAAGAACTGGAAAAATACCAAACAACTTTTTTTCTCTACGAGTTTTACCAATCAAGATGATTTTTCCATTGGATTCAAGCAATAAATACTCATTAGATATAGGATTAGGAAGTTCAGTAGCATTTTCATCCAAAAAGCAAGAAAATTCACTGTAGAACGAAAAAAATGAGATGAGTGAGTTGGACATAAAATCGCAAAAAACATTGAAAACAATTTTGATTATCCAATTTACATATAGTGATTGTATATAGTGATTTAAACCTACCTGAGATTAATCTGGAATTTAATGATCAATCTACCTATATCGCCATAGTAAGTTGAAATGAGAAATTCGGAGTCCAACCATCGAAATGTGTGATTAATCCAATCAATACGAACTCCTTTAGTCCCAGAATCAAATAAAATATCTGAAGTTCTGTCGCCGTACACGAACTCAAGCGAGATATCATCGTTTTGGGTGAAATCGCCAATCGGTAAACTATACATTTTATCATTATACAGATGTATTCTCACTTTTGGAATTTCGCCATCAATTATATCAATGAAAGTAATGAAGAATTTTTGATTGCTACGATCGAATTTAGATTCGCCGCTAGATGAGATAATTGAACCAAAATTAAGCAGATTCTTGATATACTCATTATCTTTTATTTTAGATAAATCAACAGAATCAATGAAGCACCAACGGACGTAACTCAATAAATGTGGAAGAGTTTGTAATCTGGAATCTTTCTTATGGTTCACCCATTTCATGATTGATTCAAAAATTTGATATTCAGAGTAAATCATCAGGTCCAATTTGAGAATAGCTTCAACCGCCTCAACTGGATATTTCAAGAAACTATTAGTATTGGCGATCAACAAGAAATAGCGGCAGATGAAATTGTCAACAGTTTCTGATTTGATCAATTTTGATACTTTCGTAACTTGGGGTAAAACATCCGGAAGATAATCTGCATTGAAATTACAATGAAAGAACTCGTGACAATAAGAAGAAATGTAACCCCGCATCATCAAATAATCAGCCATCTCGTTCAAAAAGATAACCATGTCCATTTTGATAGTGAGAAAATCAGAAAGAATCCAGTTGATGAAACTATCAAAAGCAATTTCATTGAAATCAAGTTTCACCACATTTTGTTTTGATTCCTTTAAACCACTGTTAAACATGTTTCTAAAATAAGGCACTTTTGAACAAATTAACTTTTTAGAGACATCATATTCACATTCTCTATTAATAATTTTTACTTTCTCGTCACAATTTTCATCGATTGCTCCATCCATGATTGCAATGCGTAAAAAACGATTCAAAAAACTTAGTAACTTAGCTTGTAGCAGATATGAAGATTTTGAAAGAAAATGGAACAAGTTAGATTATTCTATTCGCTTTATATAACCAAAAAATATACAGTAATATTGACGCTTATTTTAACCAAAAAATCAGAGCCATCTATTGGTATCAGAGCTTTAACCTTAGCATAAATAATGCTTGGTTAATTTAAATACAATGTAATTTGCTCTTACTATGGCAATAGATGGCACTGATTTTTTGGTCAAAATAAGTGTACATTGCACTAAACTTTAGCAATGCGGTTTAAAGATTGAATTTTTCAATCAAAAATAGTCTCGTTTCGCACCAAGTAAATTCAACACCCGTTAATACAAGCTGAAAGCTGTAAAGACTGAAAAACGATGACAGAAATTTTGTCTAATGCTGCTCTTACTATTTAATATTTGGATTTGAAAATATATTGGCAAAGTCATTGAATTTGAGATTCGTCCGTTCACATTATCTATCGTCATAAACTCACGAGATCTTACTCCCCAAAGAATCAAACAGAAGAGATTCCCTAAACTTCAAGCACAGCACTCACTCAACTACACGGTTTCAGAATGACTTAATAATGAAAAATACTTGTCCTTATAAATGTATGATCAGGTTGTGCTGGTAAATATGATATCAGAGACTAGTTTTATTGCAAAATGACTTGAATAATAAAACTATAGCATCAGCATTTTATTAGATGATTGCTAATGGCACAAACACTTAAGTTTTTACATTAATTAGTAACTTAATTCTATTGCATTTGAAAATAAATTCAATGGACATTTTCAAGTGGATGCTCATCTTGTTGTCTTCTTCAAGTGAAATCTTCATTGGCCTTTGCAACATCATGCATTTGTTTAATCTTTGAGCAAGCAAATGGAGCTATAAATCCCTATAAAGCATCGACGAATATTCAGACTAGTATTCTGATGCATGCTTTGTCTTTGTTAGGCTCAAATTAATGATAAAAATGAATTGAAAATACTCAGCGAGATCTATCTGCTCATTAAGTGTGAAAATTGAAGAATAGATTTGACCTCATCCCTTGATCGAACGCAATATGATTAATCTTATGGAAAATTTGATAGTGCTAATAATGAAGTGATCGAGCAATGAAGCTACAGTTCATTGAATATAAAAAGAGACTTTCTTTGATATTAAAAGCAAAGAAACATTTATTGTAAATCAGACTTCAATCATTGCATATCAGTTTTTTAAATGAAAGAGTTCAACCAAAATAAGCAAAAGGCCATTATAATGGATGTTAACTATGCTTAGCGATAGGCAAAATACAATTGTGTAACAAATACATTTGAATTATCGAGAATAATGGCGTTTACAGCTGGCACTCGGAATTTAGGTGAACAGAATGGCGCACATGGTAGTTTATAGTCGATGAGAGTATTGCTCGTACAAAGGTTTGATAAATTTCATCGATAAAAATGCTGGAGTGAATGCAATGATAGGATAATCATCCTCATTGATAGAAGAACCTGAACTATTGGAAGAAAAGGGCACATCCAGGATTTGATATTTTTCAATCCATTCCTCCTGATTGATGCAGAAAACATAAATTGCTCCAGTTGATTTATTAATCAGAATTACTTTGTCATCGTTTTTTGGGTGAGAAGTCAAAATTAAATTATCGAAATGGAATTTCTTGTTTTTAAACGGTTGACTCTTATTGAAGTATTTAGTTTCATAATTAAACTGGATAAATTCGAGATCCTTCGTCAATATATAAACAACAGGGTCCAAAACAGTCGCATGGAAAGAGTGCTTGTGTCTTTCAAAAATATTGAACCACCTCTGACTTTCAACTGGAAAAAACCCAAACAACTTCTTGTCTTTAGTTTTACCTATTACAATGTATTTACCATTAGATTCAAGGAAATAAAATTCATCATGTAGTATGGGACCATCAGGAATTTTGATATCCTTGTCATCCAAGTACCAGGAAAAGGCTCTGAAGATTGAAGCAGAATAAGATCAAGAAAAAAAATTATTTAATCTAATGCGTGAGATGAAACTAATGACATGCATAAAAGACTAGCGAACTAGAAACGGTGTAAACAATATTACATAATAGCCACAAGGGTCTTCTTGAGCTGAGAATAATTGATTCAATAGGAGAAAATAAGAGTTGAAATCATTTTACGAACCTAAAAACTCAATTTCAAGAGACTATGCATGATAAATATTCAACATACCTGGGACTTTTGGAAAAGCTTACGATGAGGTCCATTAATTCACTGTAGTAGGTTTCACCAGGATTTTCCATCCAGAGCCATCGAAATGTTTTTTTAATCCAATCAATTCGGACCCCATCCGATCCAGATTCAGTGAAAATATCTGAAATATGTTCTTCATGGAAAAATTCAGGGCACATATCATAATCAATAGAAAAATCACCAATGGCAGAACAAAAAAATTGATCATCGAACAATTTTATCCTCAACATTTCGTCCATTTGCTGGATGGATACAAAATACCTTTGTTTACAACGATCGAATTCATATTCAACGTTAGAAGATATAATTGCTTTGAAATTAGGAAGCGCCTTGATTAATTCATTATTTTCAACCACAGATAAGTCATCAGCATCCATGAAGCACCAACGGACACAATCCAACAGCTGTTGCAGTAAATATTTTCTAGAATCTGCTTTTTTCACCCATTTGATTATTGAATCAAATACTTGATACTCTGAATAAACCATCAAATCCAATTTGAGAATAGCTTCAACTGTTTCAAACGGGTAGTTCAAGAAGATATCCGTGTTAACTATCTGTAAGAAATATCGGCAAATGATATTTTCAATGGATCCTGAGCTGATCAATTTCGACACTTTCGTGACTTGAGATAAAACAGATGGAAGATGTTTAATAGTGAATTTATCATGAAAATAAGACAAACAAGGTTTTAGTAAACGTTCATTTATCATCAAATAATCAGCTGCTTCGTAAAAACTAATAACATTCTCCATGTTGATCCAGAACGACCCAGTATGAATCCAATTCAGAATAGAATCGAAGACATGTTCATCAAAATCCAGCACCACTTTGTTTTCCTTGGATTCCAACAGATCACAACAAAACATTTTCTCAAAATAAGGCACCGAAGAACAAATGAACTTTTTAGAGACGATATATTCTCTTTTTCTATTCACTATTTTCAGTCTTTGATCATAATTAGTATCTTCTTCGTTCATATTGGTTGAATTAGAGAAATCACAATAAAAATTAAAAACTTAAAATTTATAAATTCATAAAGTAGTTCAGAGACGAAATGATACACAGTAGCTCTTAATGAAGTAAGCCTATTAGTTGTCCATTGAATTTACAGATGATCGAAGAGTGGCGGGTAAAATAAACCTTTTTAATTTGCAAATAAAAAACAAACCAAGGAGTGAGGTAACATTAATTAATCTTACTTTACTCTTTGAAACAAACAGTGTCTTTGCGCATAAAAGGGGAAAAGCCCCTCAAATCCTTTATAATTTATAAAATAACACCAGATTTTTGTAATTTAACAATTATAAATCCGGAGTCCATTTTCAAGAAGTAACTTTTATTGTTTTTAGTCTTAATTTTGAAAATACAAAAATTTCAACCAATTTATGATTTTGCTCAGCCTTTCAGAGACAAAATAAGTTGAGATAATTTAGTCACATTTCAAATTGAAGTTTATGTTAAGTACTGATCTTATGTCTATGATTGATAGTTCAACTGTTTTCCCTTGTTTTTCATTAACACAGAGAGCCCGACAAAACTGTTGATTAAGGAGGACCTGCAAAATCGCCTGTTCTCGATTTTTTTTGAAATGGTACTTTTCAGACACAAAATTCGCTGCCAATTTCATAAATCAAATCTATTTTTTTATATCATACATAGTTTTTGAGATATCGGCCAAAATATCTAAATATAACATGGTATTAGTGACCTTTTAAACATAATGAAGATGCCGTCTAAGCCAGCTAAATATTAACATAATCAATGTAATCGAGCATGCTGAATAATATGGTGATGGTTTGGTTCCTGAAAAAATAGCCAAACAGGGTTAAAATTGTAAAAAACTGAATTTAACAGGGATTAATGAGCGTCTTTTTGAAAATAATGAAAAAGCCGTCTAAGCCAGCTAGTTCTTGGCAAAATAAATGTAATTGAGCATGCTGAATAATATGGTGATGGTTTGGTTCCTGAAAAAATAGCCAAACAGGGTGTTGCATTGACATTTGTAAAAATTAACGAAATCCAGTTTTCTGCGATTCTCAATCTGTTTGGCTATTTTTTCAAAGCTGCAACCACCATAAGATTATTCTGCATACTCAATTACACTATTTTTGCCAAGAATTAGCTGGCTTAGACGGCTTTTTCATTATTTTCAAAAAGACGCTCATTAATCCCTGTTAAATTCAGTTTTTTACAATTTTAACCCTGTTTGGCTATTTTTTCAGGAACCAAACCATCACCATATTATTCAGCATGCTCGCCTACATTGATTATGTCAATATTTAGCTGGCTTAGACGGCATCTTCATTATGTTTAAAAGGTCACTAATAAATCGATATTTTAATCTGTTTTTTTGCAATTTTGACCCTGTTTGGCGATTTTTTTCGTGGCCAAACCTTCACTATATTATTCAGTACACTTGATAACATAAACCACGAATAGAATTGACTGGCTTAGCGAACTCTTTTAACGAGCTAAAAAATGCAACCTTCGAATCATAATATGAACTTTCTTTTCGAATGCGTTGTCTAAGCAAAAAAAGAAACAGATATTCGGAATCAGCATAAAAAATTACATTGAAAAAAGTTCATTTCATCAAAATATCCTAAGAGGAGATTTTCCCTATCCATTTGCAGGTCCTCCTTATGAATCTGGGTTCAAGTTACTTAACACTTTATCTTATCTTTAAATCTAAAGTTTAAATTTAAACAGACTCCATTAACTTTAATCATTTGGTGTACCGTTGAGTTTGGATTCAAAAACACCTTTTATTAATTCAGTTTGGTTAACAGTTTGTAAGATATGCTCTTCTGTTTCTTATGTTATGCTGTAAAGTAATTGAATGTCTTTAGTCTTCTTACTTCAATCTGCCATTGAAATCGGCTATTTTAAATGTTAAAAAGTCAATTTGAAGAATTTTCATTTATTCAATCGAAAAAATCATGTAAAACTAAGATATCAAGTTCCTTATCCAAAAGAAAAGCGCGAAAGTATGGTGTTAAGTAATTGCAATGTTAAAGATTAAAGACAAGTACTTACTTTAAAGTATGACAAAAGAAGTATTAATAGAAAAATAGAAATGGTCAAACCAGATGAATCTGATTCATTTTCAAGTCGATTGATTAGCTAGACAGGAATGCACGCACCCCAACCAAAAGCTCTGATATTCATGCTCTTCTCTCTTAAATTGGTGATTAAACAGGTCGGAATCTCTAAAATCATGCTTTGAAACGATTGGTGAAAAACTCAAAGTTTATTGATACTACATATGAATTCGAATCAAATAATATAAGGTCGATAAGGAATATCCAATTTAATTAATCATGTGAAGTGCAACGGGCCAGTTTTAGGTTTCAATTTGTGATTGGTAATAACAGATATAAAAAAAACTTTGAATCATTTAAGATTCATCTGACGGTCATTCAATCTAGTTATTCATTTAACAAGCGGCATTTCCGATTAAAACTAGGTTTGATTTTATCTAATGGCAAAAAGACTGTGGTTAAAGTCATCAGTAAATCGTTATTGAGGTTAGAAGTGCAATCCTCCTCCTTCTCTTCCTCCTTCTCTTTCTCCACCTCATCAACCTCCTCATCATCCTCTCCATCATCCTCTCCATCATCCTCTCCATCATCCTCTCCATCATCCTCTCCATCATCCTCTCCATCATCCTCTCCATCATCCTCTTCATCATCCTCTGGAACAAAATCCGCATCAGCTTCTTCATCATAATCCTCAACAAAATAATCATACTCAGTTTTATTGAGCTTTCGATTTTTGATCTGACCCGTTTCAATCCAAGATTGGCTGACAATATTAAAGATGTGAATCTTTCCAGATGATTTGTCAATCAAAACTATTATATCATCGTTTTGTTGACGAGAATTCAGGGTTAAGTTTCCAAATTTCAATGCGCTATCTTTGAACGGTTTAGTCTTTTTGAATGATTTAGTTTCATAATTGAACTGAATAAACTTCAGTTTTTGAGTCAGAATAAAAATATTGGGACCTAATACAGTAGCGATAAAAGATCGATCATCATAATTCACATAATATTCAGCTTTGAACCATTCAGGATGACGAACTGGAAAAAGAGCGTAAAACTTTTTATCTTTCGTTTTTCCAATCACAATAAATTTACCATCTGATTCGAGTAGCGACATTTCAGCACTCTCTACAGACCACAGAATGTGAGCAGAAGATTTTCTCCGGATTAAGTCGGACTGAAGTTGTGCATCAACGGCAACGTTAGAACTGGAAAGTTTAGGTAATGGGTCATCAGCAAACACGTCAGAAACATCATCCAAAAAACAAATGGAGCTGAAACAAGTGAGTAAAACGAGAAAAAGATAATTCTGAGTAAATTAAATGTCTACATAACAAGATTCTTTTGGAAAGTCGATAAAACTTTTCCTGAAATCGTTAGAAGATGAATAACTTCCCTAGATAGAACGACTGAAGAGTGCATTTTTGGTAAGCTTACCTTCTTGAATACTGACTTCTCGTGATGAGTTCATTAACACGACGATAATAGGACTCATCACTTTTAAAATTGAGCCAACGGAACTTCTTAACATCCCAATCAATTCGAACTCCTTTAGTTCCACAATCAAATAAAACATCTGATATGTTTTCTCCGTGAACAAATTCAAGTGAAAGTGAATTATCTAGAGTAAAATACCCAATGGGTAACCAAAATTGTTGAGACTGAAGCAATTTTAAACTCAAGCGTTTATGATCAATTTTCTGGATAGACATGATGAAACATTGTTGGGTGCGATTAAGAGAGCACTCGAGTTTACAATTATCGGGAGAGCACAAAATTTCATCAATATCTTGGACTGTTGCGATCAATGAAAATTTCTCAAGTTTAGATGAGACATCAGTGTTCTTTGTCACACACACATTCTTTGTCATTGAATACAATCGAACTGGATAATGGAAGAAATTTTTGAATATCTTTCACAATATCCTAATGTTATCTATCCCTTTCATATTTGGCATTCAGATGCATGCTTTATCTTTGTTTGTCAGAATTATTAAAATTGATTTGAAAATACTCAGCGAGATTTATCCGCTCATTAAGTCTGAAATTTTACGAATAGATTCGAACTCATCCCTTAGAAATAAATTTAGATTCAAATGCAATATGATTAATCTTATTGAAAATTTGATAGTACTAATAATGAAGTGATAGAGTAATACATGCCGCAGTCTATTGAATATACATGTAAAAAGAAACAGTTATTGTGAATCATATCTCAATCATTGCATATTAGTTTTTTGAATGAAAGAGCTCAATTGAAAAAAGCAAAAAGACCTAATGAATGTTAACTATGTTTAATGATAGGCAAAATAAAATTGTGTCACAAATAATGCATAATGTCGTTCACAGTTGGTACACGGAATTCAGGCGTACACATGGTAGTCTATAGTCGATGAGCGTACTGTTCATACAAAGGTTTGATAACTTTCATCGATAAAAATGCTGGAGTAAATGCAATATACTTATTGATGGGAGAACCTGAACTATTGGAAGAAAAGTGCATGTTCATGATTCGATATTTTTCAATCCATTCCTTCTGATTGATGCAGAAAACATAAATTGCTCCAGTTGATTTATTGATCAGAATTACTTTGTCATCGTTTTTTGGGTGAGAAGTCAAGATTAAATCATCGAAATTGAATTTTTCCTCTTTAAATGGTTCACTCTTATTGAAGTGTTTAGTTTCGTGATTGAATTGTATAAATTCGAGATCCTTCGTCAATATATAAACAACTGGTTCCAAAACAGTCGCATGGAAAGAGTGATTGTGATCTTTGAAAATATTGAACCAATTTTTATGTATAACTGAAAAAATACCAAACCACTTCTTCTCGTCTTTAGTTTTACCAATCAAAATGAATCTACCATTAGATTCAAGGAAGAAATGTTCATTATAATTTATCCTATAAGGAAGTGTGCCATCTTGCGCATCCAAATAGCAAGAGAAGCCTCTGAAAAATTAGAGCGGAATAAGGTCATGAAAAAAATTATTGGTAAATACATGTTAAGAGAATAAAATGACTTTATTTAAAGATTTTACTCGCAGATTAAAAATTTCTTATCATGGACATTCAATTTAATGCAATTTGTACCAATGATGAATCAATCGCGGAAAGATTTCAAGTGACGATTCTAATATCTCACTCATGTCCAGAAATGCGCTACAATATTTTTATAGCAATACTAACCCAAGAAATACATTGTGACTTATTCATATACTAGATAAACTAATGTACATAATTTGACTGTCGAATTCTGAAAAGAAATCAAAATAACTAAATGAAATGAACTGCATCTTAAAGCCATTGTAGTAATTTGTAGTCACATAATAACTTGAAAGATTGAATTTATCCTGAATGAGTGACAGTTCAAGAGCTTATAGCATTGTGGCCCAAACAGAAACAATAATACAGAACTAGCAAATGTTATTGTTACTTAAGTTAATAATCAGAATTTACAAGGGTTTTCATGAGCTGAGAATGAATGATATAACAAGGGAAAATAAGAGTTTTCATCTTTTATAAACCTGCGTGTCTTATGCATGATAAATGTTCAACTATACCTGCCAATATCGGGGAACTCTACAATAAATTTAATGAATCGACTGTAGTAAGTATTACCAGCAACTTTGAAGTCGAGCCATCGATATGTCTTGTTCATCCAATCGATTCGGATTCCTTTGGTTCCAGAATCAAATAGAATATCTGAAATGTGTTCTCCGTGGACAATTTCAAGTGAAATAGAATCATCTTGAGTAAAATCGCCAATCGTGAAACAAAAAAATTGATCATCGAACAATTTAATCCTTAAAGTTTCGTCCATTTGCTGGATGGATACAAAATACCTTTGTTTACAACGATCGAATTCATATTCAACGTTAGAAGATATAATTGCTTTGAAATTAGGAAGAGCCTTGATCAATTCATTATTTTCAACCACAGATAAGTCATCAGCATCCATGAAGCACCAACGGACACAATTCAACAGCTGTTGCAGTAAATCTTTTCTAGAGTCTGCTTTTTTCACCCATTTGATTATTGAATCAAATACTTGATACTCTGAATAAACCATCAAATCCAATTTGAGAATAGCTTCAACTGTTTCAAACGGGTAGTTCAAGAAGATATCCGTGTTAACTATCTGTAAGAAATATCGGCAAATGATGTTTTCAATGGATCCCGAGCTGATCAATTTTGACACTTTTGTGACTTGAGATAAAACAGATGGAAGATGTTTAATAGTGAATTTTTCATGGAAAAAGGCCAAACAAGGTTGAAACAAACGTTCATTTATCATCAAATAATCAGCTGCTTCGTAAAAACTAATAACATCTTCCATTTGGAGGAAGAATGATTCCGAATGAATCCAATCGAGGATAGAATTGAAGACATGTTCATCAAAATCTAGTTCCACTTTGTTTTCCTTTGATTCCAACAAATCACAACAAAACATTTTCTCAAAGTAAGGCACAGATGAACAAATGAGCTTTTTAGAAACATAATATTCTCTGTTTCTATTCACTATCTTCAGTCTTTGATCACAATTATTATCTTCTGCATCCATATTGGTTGAATTAGAAAAATCACAATAAAAATTTAAACTAAATAAATTAATTAAATAGTTCAGAGACGAAATGAAATACAATAGCTCTTAATGAAACAAAATCTCTTGGTTAACCATAGCATTTACCAATGATTGGAAAGTTAATGTATGGTGTGGAGTGGCGAGAAAGCTTCTGGGTTTGGAGCCACACCCACTCAATATGCGTGAAAGCCAATTTTATCCCTCGCCTTTACCCAGAAACTTTATCGCTACCCTGTAGAAGTGTGTCGTTAAAATTCCCTTTTTAATTTGCAAATAAAAAACTATTACATTTATCCAAAAAATGGCCAGTTTTGCGTCCTGATAGATCAAAATGAATCATTTCATGGAAATCAGAATTGTATTCTCCATCTGAAAAATCTATGTAGAATGTGCTTTCACCTTTGGCTACTGTGATACTCGTCTCCATGCATTTTCAACTTTTTTTCATGATATCTCGAAAACGAAAAGTTATTTCGAAAACAGATTAAAGTTATGAACTCAGCATAAAATTTTGTATCTTGAGTGTTTTCCTCTCTAGGCAGTTTTGGTCTTCGTCCTTTGAGTAAAAACCGTTTGTTTTAACCTTTCAAGTTTAGTTTTTTAAACTGATATCACGATGTTCAAAAAGATATAACGTCATTGTGTGTTCATCTTTGGTCATTTTTGCAGCAATTGAATTAATGATCTATATTGGGATTGACAAAAATTGTCCATTTGGATATTCAAATAGTATCTATTCATTTATAAATACTCAATGAATTTAATTGACAAAAATTAATAAATGTACATTTTATATGGTACAATCTTGTGATTGCTAATATTTAACTCTTTTGGCTCAAGACGTGAAAAATTTAAAACTGAGCTCGAACAGACTCCATTAACTTTAATCATTTGGTGTACCGTTGAGTTTGGATTCAAAAACACCTTTTATTAATTCAGTTTGGTTAACAGTTTGTAAGATATGCTCTTCTGTTTCTTATGTTATGCTGTAAAGTAATTGGATGTCTTTAGTCTTCTTACTTCAATCTGCCATTGAAATTGGCTACTTCCAATTTTTCAACTTGAAACTGCTTAAAAAACATTTTCAAAAAGCACGAAGCTAAATGAGAAGCTTATAGGCAGTTACAAAATTTCGCATAGCTTTTTATGTCGATGATTAATGTTGACATAGCATTTGACAAATTTTAGATCGATTTGCTCGTAAATGTCAGACAAAAATTTAAGAATTGCAATTAATTCAATCAAGAAAAACTAGCAAACTAACTTGTAAGTTATGAAATTCTGATCCAAAAGAAAAGTGCGAAAGAGGAAAATCGAAAAGATCGAAATTTGTATGGTAAATTGAAATGGAAAAGACCAAAGACCAATTGAATTGGTCCAATTCTCACTTTAAAGTATAACATAAGAAGCAGAAACAAATAGGAATGGCTCAACTGAAGGAATCTGATTCATTTTCAAGCCGATTGATTAGCAAAACAGGAATGAACGATCTCAATCAAAAGCTCATGATCAATCACGCTCTTCTCTCTTAAATTGGTGCTTAAACAAGTTGGAATCTCGAAAAGCATGTTTTGAAACGATTGGTAAAAAACTCAAAGTTTATTGATACTACATATGAATTCGAATCAAATAATATAAGGTCCATAAGGAATATCCAATTTACTGAATCATGAGAAGTGTAACGGGCCAGTACGTTAAGCTGTTGCCTTTAAAAGGGATTGAAATGGAAATGGCAGAAGAAATAGAAGCGTAAGAGCGGGACGATTTTACAAATGAAATGCAAAGATTTTAACGATAAAATTACTCGTATATCTTTTCCGAATCAACAGATTTGCAAGCGTGTGTAATTTCAACTTTGATAATCTAACTAGCGATTGATAATAACAGATATCAAACCAATACAGAATTTAAATCATTTAAAATTCATCTGATGATCATTGAATTAAAGTTGTTCAATTAACAAGCTGCGTTTCCGTTTAAAACAAGGTTTAATTTTATCCAATGGTAAAAAGACTGTGGTTAATGACATCAGTAAACCGTTGTTGAGGTTGGAAGTGCAATCCTGTTGACTGGTTGTATTGAGTTTGCGATTTTTGATCTGACCCGTTTCAATCCAAGATTGGCTGACAATATTAAAGATGTGAATCTTTCCAGATGATTTGTCAATCAAAACTATTATATCATCGTTTTGTTGACGAGAATTCAGGGTTAAGTTTCCAAATTTCAATGCGCCATCTTTGAAAGGTTTAGTCTTTTTGAATGATTTAGTTTCATAGTTGAACTGAATAAACTTCAATTTCTGAGTCAGAATAAAAATATTAGACCCTAATACAGTAGCAATGAAAGATCGTTGATCATAATTCCCATAATATTCAGCCTTGAACCATTCAGGATGACGAACTGGAAAAAGACTGAAAAACTTTTTGTCTTTAGTTTTTCCAATCACAATAAATTTACCATCTGATTCGAGCAGCGACATTTCAGCACTCTCTAAAGAAACCAGGACGCGAGTCGAAGATTTTGGAGATTCCAATTGAGGTGGATTATTTAGATTATCGTTTATTATTGTTGGATTATTTGGAACAGCCGAAGGAGCACTAAATGTAAATGGAATATTAGTGCCAACGTTAACACCGAAACCATTAAAAATTTTAGGAAATGGATCATCAGAGAACACGTCACAGTCATCTTGCAAATAACAAATGGAGCTGAAACAAGTAAATTAAATAAGGAAAAGATAATGCTGATTAAAATTCAATACATATAATACCAAGATTATTATAGAAAGTCATTAAACTTTTTCGGATTCAGTTAGCAGATGAATAATTCTAGCTAGAACGACTGAAGAGTGCGTTTTTGAAAAGCTTACCTTTTTGAAATCTGACTTATCGTGATGAGTTTATTAATTTGACGATAATAGGAACCTTCACTTTTAAAATTAAGCCAACGGAATTTCTTACCATCCCAATCAATTCGAACTCCTTTAGTTCCACAATCAAATAAAACATCTGAAATGTTTTCTCCGTGAACAAATTCGAGTGAAAGTGCATCATCTAAAGTAAAATACCCAATGGGTAACCAAAACTGCTCTAACTGAAGCAACTTTAAACTCAAACGTGTATCATCAATTTTCTGGATGGACATGATGAAACATTGTTCGGTACGATTAAGCGCGCATCTGAGTTTACAATTATCGGGAGAGCACAAAATTTTATCAATATCTTGGACTGTTGCGCTAAATGAAAATTTCTCAAGTTTAGATGAGACATCAGTTCCAGCATAACACCAACGAATACATCTTAATAATCGAGAAAGATGTTTTTTCCTAGAGTCTGCTTCAACATTAATCCAATCATTAATTGCCTCCAATACTTGATATTCAGAAGAAATAATCAAATCTAATTTGCAGATGTACTCTACCGTTTCAATTGGGTAATCAAGAAATATGGATGTTTTAATGATCTTCAAGAAATGGCGACAGATGAATGTGTTTAAGGCACCAGAGTTAATCAGTTTAGATGTTTTAGCCACTTGAGGAATAATAACGGGAAGATGTTCAATGGTGAAATTCGCATGAAAATAAGAGTAACAATCCTTTGATAGATCATCATTCAACATCAAATAATCAGCAACATTAGCCAAGTGAATAACACTTTCCATTTTAATTTGAACCGAGTCAGAATGAATCCAATTGAGTACACAATCAAAACTGTACTCATCAAAATCCAATTCAACTTTACTTTCTCTTGTTTCTAACAAGTCACAGCAAAACATTTTTTCAAAATATGGTATCGATGAACACATGAACTTTTTGGAGACATGGTAGGTCTTTGATCTATTTATGATCGTCAATTGATCATCAAACTTAGAAACATTCAGTGTTTGACCAGAAGATTCATTGGAGTCAGCCATCGCGAATCAAGTTAATAACCCAATCGGGTCTTTGAAAATACCACGTAGGAGGAAGAAAAACTAACGTATCTCACAAAACTTGTGAAATATGTGAAACAAAGGATGGCTTGAAAGGTTCAGAGTGACCAAAAAGTTTCTGGTGTGATTTATTTAATAGCAAGTGTTCCACTTTCACTGGTTTTCGTTGTCTCACATCAAAGGTTTACCTTACAATTTTTCAAGTTGCACAGTGAGAAGTAATAGTTATACTCTTTGGCCCATGTCGCCTGGTGTGATGGCTTTTTTCCCTTCCATGCGCAAAGACACTGTTTGATTTGTTTTACACTAGTTTCACGCTTAAGTTAATTTTTGATAAGCGCCGTCTACTATATTACCAATGGTATTATTAAGCATCTTACGTATAGTAGATGGCGTTTATAAAAAAAGATATTCGTGAAACTAGTGTACTTTCAAAGTATTTCGTTCACCCCTCCTCTACACAGATAAGGTTCCACCACACACAAGAAACTTCGTAGTGAGTGTTGAAGTCACAATAAAACTTTAGCGCACAAGTTGTGAACGGTCTCGCTGTTCAGTGATATTGGTTATTCACTCGACTGTGATTATGTCCATTTGCATAATTGTATTGTACAACCAGAAAAATGTAAAGATGCTTCATTAATTTTCTTATAACCTTCTTGAGTTTTACTATATTTTTGTTCTCATTCAAAGTCTGGACAACTTTTATGGTGCCATTCACTAACTGAAAAATTAGACATTTCATTAAAGACCATCTGACATCAAAATTGTAAAATATAAGCTTTCAGGCACTTCCAGAATCTCACTCCATTGTGCATTGACTCACAGCACTAACCTATGATTTGTTTGGATGAATTGGAAACTTGATACTTTGAAAATTCCTACCGATATCCTTAATTAAAGTCATGAAACTTTAGGTTAATTGATGCATTTTTCCAAGTAACTTGTGCTATGTGAAAGCAGATTGAATAGAGAAATGGGAGAACTGATCAATTTAATGCCTTTCGCTATCAAATGTTTTATGAGATTACAGAAACTTTAATAAGGTTTCAAAATCAGAGATGTGTTAATTAAAAACAACAAATTAGTTTGCAAACAAATAAAAAATAATTAACTCATGTCTATGATTTTTCATTACTTTCCTTTTTTGGCAAAAGCAAAACAAACACCACCAACGAATTTACCCGTTTATTATTGATGAGTTCGGGTTCAATTTCATCTCATCTTGAGACCTTCAACCAGAAAATAAAGAGTGTCTACATGTAACTTGCAAAGGTTAGGTTTGTTGAACTGACTCATGATGATGGAAACAAAGTGATTGCAGCAAATAAACAAGTTGCATTGCTTACAATTTCATTTGAATTCGTTTTAGAAATATAGTTAAAGAAATCAAGAAATATTGTTGCTGGACTGGACTGGTTAAAAACAGCAAAGAACCAAAGAGACGTACTTTTAGTTTGCTCTCATGTTTGCATTTTAGACCGAGAAGAAAGAGTTATCTGGAATGAAACAAGAGTATTGTTACAAGAGTCGCTATAATTGTATGCGATGATGCACGTCGATCATCGTTAAAGCTTCTAATTAACATTGCAATTAATGACATTATCATCTAAATCTAATGTAAAACTTGATGATAGACATGAAATCCAAAGTTTTCATAAGATCTGTTTATGCAAAGGTTGGACAATTTTCATCGCTAAAAACGGGGAAGTGAAGGCAATCAACTTATCGGCAGAAGCATTTGAGCTGTCGAAACAAAAGTTTACATTCATAAACTCAATCCTTTTCATCTGATTAATGCAGAATACATACACTTTTCCTGGTTCACTCTTATTGAATCATTTGTAATTGAATTGAATGAATTCGACATCCTTTGTCAACATTGTATAAACAACATCGTCCAAAACAGTGGCTCTAAAAGAGTGTTTATGATCTCTTTAAGTATTGAGCAAACTTGTATGTTCAGCTGGGAAAAGACCGAACCACTTCTTCTCGCCGAGAGTTTTACTGATCACCATTTAGATGTTGCAGGAAAATATCTGAAGTATCAGGCCTAACAATAGCTAAAAACATAATTATCTCATTATTTGGGTACCTTTTTGGTCACTTGCATTTGAGACTAATAATCTACAGTTTACAGTATTTTTATTTGTAGAGGGCAAAAGGAATGAAACTGCCTCGTTTTTTGTCTTATTTGCGGAATAGGAATGTACCACCTCAACCGAATTCTATGCTACATTCTATTTATTCATGCTCTTTTCTCTCTAAAATTATTGGTTTGAACTACTTGCGATCTTTAAAATGTGTTTTCAAGTTTACAATTAATAGAAGAAGACAAAATTTCATCAATATCTTGAATTAATGCAATCAACTAAACTTAAATCCCTTGCTTGTTATTGTTAGAAGTAGTTGCAGACAAAGCAAGCGCCGACAAAACTGTTCATTAAAAATGAATTTGGGTTCAAACTTAACCCTTATCTTATCTCTAAATCTTTAACCAGAAAAGTTGAATTGAAAACCGTTTATTTTAACTTCTCAAGTTTAAGTTTGTTAAGCTGATCTTATGATGATGTAAACTGGGATATTATTACATCATTATCTGGGCTCTTTTTGTCATTTTTGCAGGCTTTAAATTTAATGTATGTTTGAACTGACAAAATAATTTTTGTTATTAAAAACTTATTAAGTTTTACGATAGTTATGATAATCCATTAATCAAAAAATCAAAATACATAATGAATAAGTAAGATTAATGGTAGATTTTAGGAACATGAAACTCACTGAAACTTGTCAGTATACATTAAATGTTGTTCATATTGTGTATCTTTGTCAATGACAATTTTTGAATCACATTCCGTTGTCATAAGAAGCTTCATATCAAGTTAAGAACAATCATGGGCAAGATCATGAACCCACAGCACACTAACTATTATTAGACTATCCAGGCTACTTTTATTCTGGTCAGTGCACTTGAGAAGTTTACGAGAAATCAAGAGATATTGCTTCTGAACTGCTCTTGTTGAACTGTAAAGAACCAAAGCGATGTATTTTTATAGTTTACTGTTATGCGTTTTTGACCGAATGAAAGGGTTACATTGAATGAGACAAATGTCAGTATAATTTGGATAGTAAATTTTTTGTAAACTAAACATTTATTCACTATTTTGAAAAATGATGTAACCAAGCATCGAATGTTCAGCGTATGTTCAGTGATTGTGAGTTCATTCGGTAGTTAAAATTGAATCTTCGCTATTCTCATAGTATAAAGGCTCTATGCATTGCATTGGTAAAAAAGTGGATGTAAAAGCAACTAACTTATTATAATAAGAGCTGGAGCTGTCGGTAGATAAGTTGATATTCATTATTCTGAATTTCTCTATCCACTTTTCTTCATCTGAACAGAAAACATAAACTTTTCCAGATGCTTTGTTGGCCAAAATTACTTCAGCATTTTTTTCATGAGACGTTAATATTAAATCATTGAAGTTGAATTTTTCCTCTTTCAATTCATCATTCACTTCGAAGCATTTAGTTTCATAATCAAACTGAATAAATTCCAAATCTTTAGTCAATATATAAATAGAATTTTCCAAAACAGTGGCATGGAAAGAATGTTTGTGAGCTTTATAATTATTGAACCAGCTAAGATCCTTAACCGGGAAAAGGCCGAACTGTTGGTTGTAATCAGACTTCATGACTACAACAGATTCACTCTTAGAAGCATATTTATCATTAATTTCATTTAACCTTAAATTTTTAAATTTTTTCACTTTTTGGACTCAAACTTGAGCATCATCTATTCATCAACCAAATAATTTTCAACATTGATTTATATATCATTAGCTTCGTCTCTTTGAGATCTATTTAATGATATATAATTGATTACTGTAACCTGACTCGATCTCTTAAAACATTAACTTGCCCGGCGTCAAAACTCTATGCATTTACATAGGGAATATAATGGTGAAAGTCATCCTGGCCACCCCACTATTTTTACAGAATTAAACAACCGACAAAGACAATTAACATATTATTAGAAAGAGCATCTAAAATACTTTTAATTAATATATTTTTCATGTCTGTAACTTTATCCAGTGTCGAGCTACAAATCGACATAATTTAACTCTCATGTCTATTCAATAATATTGAATATTTCAAAGGTTCATCTTATTTCAAAGACAATTAATGTTTTTATCATTAACTCAGTACATCATTCGAAAGCCCTTTTCAAGCTCTTTCGAATGATGTAAGTTTCATTTAATTAAACTTAATGATGCCTTAAAATTTAACCCAAACATGATATTTCCTTGATTCTACTATTAATTAATGATTTTCATGTGTTATTCAAATCCGACTCATTTTACTAATTGTCTTAAACTCTGATCATCTTCAGAATAAAATAATTGACTCAACCCTTCGCAGTGTGCTTCACAAATGTCCAACTTAGCTTTAAAAAGCTCAAACATAATTACTTCATTTTTCTTCTCAATACTTTCTCCTTAACTTATCCTTTCACTAAACCAGTTTTTACTTCAATAACCTAAAGGTCATCTTACAAATGTCTTTGTGATGAAGATGACAGTTGAAAAAGTAAATTTGAATCTCCTCTTAAAAATAAGAGTTAACCTTAAACCAACAACAGTTGTGATGTAGACCCAGAGAAGTTAACTTGTAAACCTTTCTTTATGTTCAATAAATTTTTGCCTCAAACCAACAGGTTATGGGCCCAGCTCGTTTTTTGTTAAACTTTTTTGTTGCTGTGTTAAGCTTTGCTTATTGTGTTTAACCAAATATTTTAATCTCTAAATTTTGTTCATCTTTAAAGCTTCATCTTTGTGCTCAGCACTTAAATTTTCTTGATTATTTATATTGAATTTAAATTATTCAATTGTGTGTTTTACCGTTACAATAAAAATTGTCATCTCAACAAAATGACTGAACGTGAATTTAATATTGTCAAACTTGACGAACTCAACTACCCACTATGGAAGATTAATGTTGAAAGAATTGCTGCATCCAAAGGAGGATTGGATATTTTGTTGGGCAAGGAGCCGTGTCCAGAGCCATTACCACTTGAAGAAGGTGAAGTCGAAACAAGGGAATACGCTACTCGAGCGAAACAAATTGATCAATGGAAGAGAAAAGATGCCATCATTGCAACCATCATTACTTCGTCAATACCTGTAAGTATTGTTAATTTAATTACTGCTTGTAAGACATCAGCCCAAATGTACTCAAATATTTTAGATTATAAAGAACAACGAGCAACTCAGAATGTTTGGCATCACAAAAGAAAATTATCCGAATTGAAATTTACCTCATCACATACTGTTCTTAGTTACTTTAATCAGCTTGAAACAATTACTCAGCAACTGTTCGCGGTAGGAGTGAAAATAGATGAAAATGAATTGATATTAAAAGTTCTTGATGATTTACCTTCTGAATATGAAGTTTTCAAAGAAAGTGTTGAATGTAAGATAATTGAAGGTGCACAAATCAAGTTATCTGTAATGAAACAAAATTTGCTTTTGGTTGAAAAACGAATCAATAATAAAACTAAATCTGGTGAAGCTTTAATGGTAAAAGCTAATGCTGTGAATTCAAGACCTAGAATTAAAATTTGTAATGAATGTGGTGGCAAAGGTCATATTGCTAAGTATTGTCGGAAGTCAGCAAATTACAGAAACAATTATGGTCATAAGACTAACTACAACAATAATAATTTTCAAAGAAATGGTTCAAATTATAATAACTACAGTAACAGAAACAATTTTCGATACTCGAACAGATTTAACAACAACAACAATTACAATAAAAATTTCAATAACAATCATGGTAATAACAATAATACTAATTCAAACAATAACAGTAACTTCAATAATAATAACAACAGCAGTAATAATCGGTTCTCAAGCAGCAATAGCTACAATCGTAATAATTACTCAAACAGAGAAAGAAATACCAATCAAAATTACAGAGGTTCAAACAGAAACAATAATTTTGCTAACAACATTCAACCTAATCAACAAAATAATTTTAACTCTAATTCAGAGTCTGATTCAAACAGAAATAATGAAAACGCTCCAATTAACAATACCTCTCAAAATAACTCTGAAAACTTTAATTTTGCTTACTGTCACAACTTCAATGCTTACAATGAATTAGAATGGTTAATGGATACAGGAGCGTCTTTTCACATCACAGGAAATATTAATAACTTTATTAGTTTGTCTGATTTAAAGGAACCAATTGAACTTACGATTGGTAATGGAAGTAAGGTTCAAGCAATTGCTAAAGGTGATGTTTTAGTTGATAGCTTCAATGGTGAAAAATGGATTCGGGGTAAATTGACTGATGTTTTATTCGTACCAAATTTTGGTCGATTCAACCTATTTTCTTGGGTTCAAACAATGCAAAAGAATTATAAATTGATATCCTCGCGATTTAGTTCAGAAATATATGATCCTGAAACAGAAAAAATAATTACTAAAATTGAAACAGTTGGTAACTCAATGTGGATGAGAATGAGAACAGTGAGAAATGAAAATAATTTTATAATGTTAACTAACAGTTTCTCATTAATGGATTGGCATGAAAGATTAGCTCACATCAATGTTCACAAAATAATTGAAATGTCGCGAAATAAAATTTTACCACCAATAAAAGGTGATGTTAATGTAAATGAGTTTACATGTGAAAGTTGTTTGAAAGGTAAATTTGCAAGGAAACCTTTCCAATCTAAACCGAAAAGAGATTTTACTGTTGGTGAGTCATTCCATTGTGACTTGCAACGTCCAATGGAAGTCGAATCATTGTCAGGCTCGAGATTCGCCTTAGTTATTAAAGATGAATGTTCATCATTCCGAAGTCTATTTTTTCTTAAACAAAAGTCTGGTACATTTTCTTCATTAGAAACATACATAAGGTTTGCTGAAAAATGTACGGGTAATCGAGTTAAAATAATGAGAAGTGATAATGGTGGTGAATTTATTGATTCAAGAGTAAAAGATTTACTCAATTCAAAATCAATCAAACACGAACTGTCAGCACCTTACTGTCCACAACAAAACGGCCTAATAGAGCGAGAAAACAGAACAATTACTGAAGCAGCAAGAACAATGTTATTAGGAGCAAATCTTCCTAAATTTTTATGGCCTGAATCAATGCACACAGCTGCTTACATCTTAAATATTGTTCCCAATAAGAAATTAAATAATGTTTCTTCTTTCGAGCTTTGGTACAAAAAGAAACCTACCTACAATCATTTACATGTTTTTGGTTGTGTAGTTTATGGTAAGCTTAATGCTTCATTTTGCAAGAAATGGGATCCAAAATCTAAAAAGTATATATTTGTTGGTTACACCGATACCACAAGTAACTTCAAGGTTTTTGATCCAACAAGAAATTTCGTTACAGTAATTAGAGACGCTAAATTTTTAGATAATCAGTGTGATGCTCAAGAAGCTATTGACCAAGTAATGGATGAACAAACTAATGACTTCGAAGAAATTGTCAGATACAATAAAGAAATTGAAACAAATGAAAATGAGAAAAATAATGAAACAGTTGAAAAAGAGAATGATAACAATGAAATTGAGAAAGAAAATGTTGCTCAAATTGCACATGAAATTGTTCACAAAAATGATGAACCAAATACCTACAATGAAGCGATGAATAGTGTTAACCGAAATCAGTGGTATAAGGCAATGTTAGAAGAGTTAAATTCATTGAAACAAAATAATGTCTTTGAACTTGTTGACTTACCTGAAGATAAAAGTCCAATTGATTGTCGTTGGGTCTTCCGAATTAAAAGATTAGTTGCTCGTGGTTATGCTCAGAAATCAGGAATTGATTATTTTGAGACTTTTAGTCCTGTTGCTCGATATGATTCCATTCGAGCCATCCTCGCCATTACCTGTCAATTTAAAATGTTTCTTGTTCAATTTGATGTTAAGACAGCTTTTCTTTACGGTAAACTTGAAGAAGATATTTACATGAACCATCCTCCTGGTTTCGAATCTAATCCTAATAAAATACTTAAATTAAAACGTGGCCTTTATGGTCTCAAACAAGCTCCTCGTCAATGGAATGCTAGAATTAGTGAATTTTTATTGAAGTTATCATTTAAACAAAGTATTGCTGACAATTGTGTTTACTCAAAATCCGATGGAAACAACTTAATTATTGTAGTTATTTATGTTGATGATGGTCTCATTTCGAGTACCTCTGAATCCGAATTACTTAATTTTTCAAATGCATTGAAAACAGAGTTTGAAATTAAAATACATTCACCCGAAACATTTGTTGGAATGGAGATAGTTCAGTCTCCTGATCGATCTAAAATTTCAATCAAACAATCCTATTACATCAAAGAGTTACTGAAAAGATTTAACATGTTTGACTGTAAACCAGTCTCTACTCCAGGTGACACGAACATTAAATTACTGCCCTCTGAAACTGAATCAGATCCCAAAATTCCATATCAAGAAGCTGTTGGAGCTTTGCTCTATTTGCCTATTATCAGTCGTCCTGATATCACATTTCAAATAAATAAAGCCTCTCAATTTAATGTTAAACATAATGAAGAGCATTGGAAAGCAATTAAAAGAGTATTCAGATATTTGAAAGGTACTGTTAATGTTGGTATTAGTTATTGTTATTCACCTGAT
This sequence comes from Tetranychus urticae, assembly GCF_039701765.1. Taxonomy (NCBI): domain Eukaryota; kingdom Metazoa; phylum Arthropoda; class Arachnida; order Trombidiformes; family Tetranychidae; genus Tetranychus; species Tetranychus urticae. Next base: position 10,885,153 of record NC_142958.1, on the reverse strand, counting down.
AATTTTGATTTGATCGGTTATGCCGATGCTGATTATGCTGCTGATGTTGTTACCAGAAAATCAACATCAGGCTTTGTTGTTACCTTAGGTAAATCACCGATTTCTTGGTGTTCAAGACTACAAAGAAGTGTAGCTCAATCAACAACCGAAGCTGAATATGTTTCCATTGCTGAATGTATGAAAGATGTACTTTGGTACATTCAATTGTTCAAAGATCTTTCGATCAACATTGAATTGCCAATAAAAATTATGAATGACAATCAGGGAGCAATATTGTTAACCCGAAATAATGTATTTCATCAACGAACCAAACATATCGACATTCGTTTTCATGCTATTCGCGATTACCAAGAACAGGGTTTTATTAAGATTTATTTCATTTCAACAAAAGATCAACCTGCCGACATGTTAACCAAATCACTTTGCTCTCCATCCTTTAATCACTGCAAACAATTACTAAACATTTCTTGAAACTAAAATTCATTCAATGATTTTCTTACTTTTATTTGATGCACAAAACCATAACCAAACAAACATTCTGAGTTCTTAATGTTCATTACTTAACTTTAATATTAACATAATTTTTGATTTAACTTAACCGAAAAGCAGTAATTACAATTAACAATACATTTACCGATCTTGTATCTCATTTTTATCATTTCATTTATTTACTCATTACCTATTTTTTGTAAGGACATGTGTGAAGCAAGGGAAGGTGTTGGTTGTAATCAGACTTCATGACTACAACAGATTCACTCTTAGAAGCATATTTATCATTAATTTCATTTAACCTTAAATTTTTAAATTTTTTCACTTTTTGGACTCAAACTTGAGCATCATCTATTCATCAACCAAATAATTTTCAACATTGATTTATATATCATTAGCTTCGTCTCTTTGAGATCTATTTAATGATATATAATTGATTACTGTAACCTGACTCGATCTCTTAAAACATTAACTTGCCCGGCGTCAAAACTCTATGCATTTACATAGGGAATATAATGGTGAAAGTCATCCTGGCCACCCCACTATTTTTACAGAATTAAACAACCGACAAAGACAATTAACATATTATTAGAAAGAGCATCTAAAATACTTTTAATTAATATATTTTTCATGTCTGTAACTTTATCCAGTGTCGAGCTACAAATCGACATAATTTAACTCTCATGTCTATTCAATAATATTGAATATTTCAAAGGTTCATCTTATTTCAAAGACAATTAATGTTTTTATCATTAACTCAGTACATCATTCGAAAGCCCTTTTCAAGCTCTTTCGAATGATGTAAGTTTCATTTAATTAAACTTAATGATGCCTTAAAATTTAACCCAAACATGATATTTCCTTGATTCTACTATTAATTAATGATTTTCATGTGTTATTCAAATCCGACTCATTTTACTAATTGTCTTAAACTCTGATCATCTTCAGAATAAAATAATTGACTCAACCCTTCGCAGTGTGCTTCACAAATGTCCAACTTAGCTTTAAAAAGCTCAAACATAATTACTTCATTTTTCTTCTCAATACTTTCTCCTTAACTTATCCTTTCACTAAACCAGTTTTTACTTCAATAACCTAAAGGTCATCTTACAAATGTCTTTGTGATGAAGATGACAGTTGAAAAAGTAAATTTGAATCTCCTCTTAAAAATAAGAGTTAACCTTAAACCAACAACAGTTGTGATGTAGACCCAGAGAAGTTAACTTGTAAACCTTTCTTTATGTTCAATAAATTTTTGCCTCAAACCAACACGAACCACTCTTTTTCACCTTCAGTTTTACCAATCAAAATGAATTTACCATTAGATTCAACGAGCAGCTTCTCTTCAGAGGGAATGAAATCAGGAAGCTTTGCATCTTTGTCTTCCAAATAACAATCAATTTCTCTATAAATAAAGTAATAATACGAATATTTTACATTGAAAGATATAAAATAAAAAACACTCATGCAAACACGATAAGAAAATTTCGAAAATCGTAAGCATAACAAAAGAATGTAAATTAGCTAAAAAGAAAAATATAAGATTGAATAGCTCAACATACCTGAGATCATCTGAAAACTCTACAATGAATTTAATTAAGTTGCTGTAGTAAGTTTTACCCTTAACTTTAAAGTCAAGCCATCGAAATGTCTTTTTAATCCAATCAATTCGAACTCCTTTTGTTCCGGAATCAAATAGAATATCTGAAATGTGTTCTCCATGAACAAATTCAAGGGACATAGAATCATCTTGAATGAAATCGCCATTCGCCAAACTGAAGAAATCAGCATCAAATACTTTTATTTGCAAAGTTGCATCAGCTTTTTGATGGATAGTGATGAAAAAGCTTTGATCACTTCTATTGAATCTAGTTGCACCATTAGATGATATAATTTCATCGAAATTTGTTATCGCTCTGATTAAACTATTATTCTTTATCCTAGAAATATCATCAGGATTCATAAAATGCCAACGAACACAGTTTAATAGCTGTGGAAGTGAATCTTTTCGAGACTTTACATTTTCATTGACCCATTTCATGATTGATTCAAAAATTTGATATTCAGAGTGAACCATCAAATCTAATTTTAAAATTGCTTCAACTACCTCAACGGGATAATCCAAAAAGATATCCGTATTGGCGATCATCAAAAAATGGCGACAAATGATGTTAATAGCTCCAGAAGTCAAAAATTTAGACACTTTAGTGACTTGTTGTAGAACAAATGGAAGATGTTTAATGGTGAAATTTTCGTGGAAGTAGGAAAGACATGGTTCTAATGAGCGTTCATTTATCATCAAGTAATCTGCTGCTTCATAAAAACTGATTACATATTCCATTTGGATAAAGAACGATCCAGAACGTATCCAATCGAAGATAGCATTGAACACGCGTTCATCAAAATCCAGTTTAACTTTGTTTTCTTTTGATTCCAAACAATCACTTGCAAACATTTTTTCAAAGTAAGGCACTGATGAAAGTTTATTTTTAGAAATAAAATATTTTCTTTTCCGATTTATAATCAATACTTTTTCATCATTATTAACAATTTTCTCCATGATGATGCAAATCAGAGAAAAATCACAAATATTGTAAATCTAACACTTTTTAATAACTTTAATTTAATTCAAGAAAATTTCAAGTTTAAGCAAATTTAATTTTACTAACAATTGTCAAATAAAAAGGATGTCACAAGTGGAGATTAATTTGGGTGTTAAGTTCACTTAAACCAACTTCTCTTTTGTATTATCCCGATTGCATTTTATATAAGGCGGTGCTTATTGAAAGTAACGAACATTTTAAATGTTTTCTGTTTTTTACAGTTACAAAATTTCCAGAGAACAGAAACTTTCATTACTTTTTAGCAAGTTTGGATTCGTTTCAATTGTCTGATCAGTTGAGCCCATCAGGAGTACATAAAAAGTGGAAAATACTAGGTGCCCGCTTTTGATTAACAAAATTTATTAACAATTTATTAACACTTGAGATAGCGAACCAAGGCATTTCTCTATCCATTATGCTGGAGCTTTTTGATAATAACAAAATTTAAATATATTTTATGAATTATTTTATAAATTTGCAGAAATGGGCACCAAGGATTTTCACTTTCTAATAGGCTAACTAAAATTATTTATTTCATTAGAAAACTCGATTACCAGTTCAAACCGATCTCTTGTGAGTCATTGATGTTATTCAGTGAGTTTGTATTTAACAGTTGTAGTAAGAATACACATTTCAATAGTTATCTGGTTCAAATAAGGTATGACTCCTAATGTTTAGGACTAATTATTCAAAATTGAATTGCGACAGTAAGACTAGACTCACAGGCACCATTTGACTATTAAAATATATAATAGTTACACTTTTTAAAATATTTTGGGCAACGAAAAAAACTAAAACATGATATTTGCCATTGTGAGTAATTAATCCATTGAAAAATTGCATTTTAACGATTAAATAGAATTTAAATATGAAAATTTATTTTGTAAGGTTCTTATGTATTAAAGCTGAGATCAGTTGAAATGGAAGAGTTAGATCGGTGTAGATTCCGTAATCGTGGATATCAGCTATCTTTTATGACTGACAAAATGTATAAATACATTTTAATGAGAATGGTGGCATTCACAAATCGAACCCTTTAGCTATGGTACATAGTTGCAATAGTAAAGTACATATGGTTGCTCAGAGTCAATCAGCGCTATGCTCATATAAAGGTTTAATAGCTTTCATTGGCAAAAATGTAGGAGTGAAAGCAATCAACTTAGCAATAGAAGAACCAAAACTGTTGGAACAAAATTTTACATTCATGATACAATATTTTTCAATCCATTCATCCTCATCGAGACAAAAAATATGCACTTTTCCAGATCTCTTGTTGACCAAAATAACTTTGTCATCGTTTGTTTGTTGAGAAGTCAAGATTAAATCATTGAAATCCCATTTTTCGTCTTTGAATGGTTCACTCTTGTCGAAACATTTAGTTTTTTGATCAAATTGAATAAATTCGAGATCCTTTGTCAGTATGTAAACAGTGTTACTCAAAACAGTGGCATGGAATGAATGTTTGTGATCTGCAAAATAATTGAACCAACTTGGAGCACTAACTGGAAAAAGACCAAACCACTTCTTTTCGTCTTTAGTTTTACCAATTGTAATGAATTTACCATTAGATTCTAGAAGTAGATTTTCTTCGTCGGCAAGCGGAAAAGAAATTTCCACATCTTTGTCGTCTAAACAGCAGGAATAACCACTGAAGAATGAGAAAGATAAAATTAGAACAAAGAATTCAATCAAATTTCATACTTTCGATACTTGAAAGATTTTCTCATAAATTAGATCTAACCGTAAAAGCTGCTATAATTATTTTGAATAGCAGTCTGTCATCGAGAAATTGTTAATGAAATGAAAATCACTTTTTAATCAGGCTTAGCTTGAGTGTCAAAAACAGAAGCATGCTTCAAGAGTCGAAACATTGAATTAAAAAAGCCAAGAATGAAAAGCCTATGAGATAAGTTTGAACAAGATACCGCAGAAGCATTTATGCATCTGGATGAAATTACCTATTTAAGAATCAAAACAGAATAACAAGAAGAATGTTACTAAAACCAAAAGACTAAAACTGTGACTAATTAACTTACATACCTGAGATCATCTGAAAACTCTACAAGGAATTTAATTAAGTTACTGTAGTACGTTTTACCCATAACTTTGAAGTCAAGCCATCGAAATGTCTTCTTAAACCAATCAATTCTAACCCCTTTTGTTCCAGAATCAAATAAAATATCTGAAATGTGTTCTCCATGAATAAATTTAAGTGACATAGAATCATCTTGAGTAAAATCACCAATCGTGAAACAAAAAAAGTCATCATCAAACGCTTTTATTCTTAGTGTTGATGAATCTCTTTGATGAATAGAAACAAAGAAGTTTTGTTTGCTGCGATTGAATCCCCATTCAACACTAGATGAAATAATTACATCGAAATTCGGTAACCCCTTTATTAATTCATTAGCCTTTACCTTACAAATATCATCAGGATCCATGAAAGACCAACGAACACATTCCAATAGTTGTGGAAGTAGTTCTTTTCGAGATTTGACATATTCATTCACCCATTTCATGATTGATTCCAAAATTTGATATTCAGAGTGAACCATTAAATCTAATTTTAGAATTGCTTCAACTACCTCAACGGGATAATCCAAGAAAATATCCGTGTTGGCGATCAGCAAGAAATAGCGACAAATTATGTTGTTAAGAGATCCAGAAGTTAAGATTTTAGACACTTTGGTAACTTGAGGTAGCACAACTGTGAGGTGATCAATGGTGAAATTTTCGTGGAAGTAAGTAAGACACGGTTCCAATAAGCGCTCATTTATCATCAAGTAATCAGCTGCTTCATAAAAACTGATTACATATTCCATTTGGATAAAGAATGAATCAGAATGAATCCAATCGAGGATAGCATCGAAAACATGTTCATCAAAATCTAGTTCCACTTTGCTTCTTTTAGATTCCAACAAATCACAACAAAACATTTTCTCAAAATAAGGCACAGATGAACAAATGAACTTTTTAGAAACATTATACTTTCTTTTTCTATTTATAATTTTCAATTTCTCATCATTTCCATCTTCTTTATCCATGACGAATATGGCCAGCAAAAAATCACAATATAATACCGTAAAAATTCAAACTAAAGAGGTTCAACTAGACATATGAAATCAATGAATTGTGAGACTAAATCCGAATGAAGCAACAGGAGTCTAAAAATCAAAACAATCCTTACGATGATTGGTTTGTTTCAAGTCTGCGTTTTTTGAATTTTTATCCAAACTTTAAAATAAAAATTGATTTTAATTTTTTTTCGAATTAACAATTAGCAATTACATAAGGGCTCAGTTAACGGGACTCATCAAAATAATTTTTTTACGCTATTCTCGAGCAAAGTTTGACTCCATCTCCATCTTTATCCATATGCAGGTAAATGATGCATATTTTATTTTCTGTTTTTACTATTTGCAGCTTCGGTGTGCCATGGCATGGTGTGAGTTGAAGCAGAGCCCGTGACTGTCCAAAAATCAGATATTTATAGTGAGTTGGCTTTTTTGTTACAGATAAGATTTTTAGAATGAAAGAGTTCAGTTAAACAAACAAAGAAGTAACAGATTTTAATTTTATTTATTGATTAACAATAATATCGAAATGAATATTTGAAAACTCTTAAACAATCTATTCATTTTAGATACCAAAGCCAGCGAAAATCAAGGTAGCTAGCCAGCCAGATGCCAGCATGATTGGCTATAGCCAGTAGATAAGTTGGCTGAAGTAGCTTAAAGTTAGCTAGCTGCTTAGCTATTAATAGCTTTGGTCTAGCATTGAAATTTTTGCAACTAACTTTTTCAAAACTAAACAAGCATTGTTTTTTTAAGGATGTTTCTAGTTGTCGATATTAGTAGCTTAGCGATAGCTAGCGAGCCAACTTCGCTAAGAGCTAGCTTTCAGTCAGTTGCTCTTCAATTTTACACTTTTCAGCCAGTCCAGCATTACCAGCATTCGGTATCTAAATCATTTATGGAATTCTCACATGGTACTGGCAAATGTGCAGCTTGATAAAAGCTTGCTTATTTAACGGTTTTATATTTTTCATCGGTAAAAGGACTGAAGTGAAGGTAATCAACTTTTTAACAGGGATCTTTGAGCTATCAGAAACAAGATTAACATTCATGACTCATGATGATGGAAACAAAGTGATTGCAACAATTAAACGAGTTGCCTTGCTATAGTTATTTGCTTTGAATGCATTTTAGAAATATAAATGAAGAAATCAAGAAATATTGCTGCTGAACTGGACTGGTTATAAACAGCAAAGAACCAAAGAAACGTACTTTTAGTTTACTCTCATCTTTGCCTTTTAGACCAAGAAGAAAGAGTTAGAATCGCTATAATTGTATGCGATGATGCACGTCGATCATCATTAAAGCTTCTAATTAATATTTTAATTAATGACATTATCATCTAAATCTAATGTAAAACTACATGATAGGCATGAAGCACAAAGTTGCGTCAGATGCGTTTATGCAAAGGTCTGACAACTTTCATCAGTGAAAACGGTGAAGTGAAAGCAATCAACTTATCGGCAGAAGTATTGGAAGAGTCGAAACAAAAGTTTACATTCATAAACTCAATCCATTTCTTCTGATTAATGCAGAAAACATAAACTTTTCCTGTCAATTTGTTGAATAAAATAACTTTATTGTCGTTTGTTTCATAAGAAGTCAAGATTAAATCACTGAAATCCCATTTTTCGTAGATAAATGGATCACTCTTATTGAAGCATTGAGTTTCGTAATTGAATTGAATGAATTCGAGATCCTCCGTCAATATATAAACAATATTGCTCAAAACAGTGACTTGAATAGAGTGTTCAAGATTCTGTAATTATTCAACCAACTTGCAGGCTCAGCTGGGAAAAGACCAAACCACTTCTTCTCGTCGAGAGTTTTACCGATCACCACCTGACGTAACGAGTTTACCATTAGTCTCAAGGAACAATGAGTTTTCAAAAAAGCAGTCACGAGAAAGTATTGATTCAATAAAAAATTTAAAAACTAACAACAGATTAATTTGTGTGGAATGGAGTGAACGAATGAAAGAGACAGTGTCTCTGTCAACAGCTGTCTCTTTTAAAAGTAATTTCCTGTAAATTTAGGTTTTATGTTTGTTTAATTGAGCTCATTAGGATGAAAACAAAGATATTATTACATTATTTGGGTACCTTTTTGGTCACTTGTATTTGAAACTAGTAATCTATACAGTATTTGTATTTGTAGAGGGCAAACTGAATGAAACTGACTCTTTTTTGTTTGATTTGCAGCACAGAAGTTGATGCAATTATCGAAACTTCCATTCCCTTTTTTGTTAGCTGCAGACAAAGCAAACCCCGACAAAACTGTAGCAATGAATCTGGGTTCAAACTTAACCTTTTAACTCATCTTTAACCAGAAAATAAAAACGGTTTATCTCAGCTTCTTAGGTTACGGTTTGCTAAGCTGATCTCATGATCATGTAAACTTGGATATTATTACATCATTATCTGGGTTCTTTTTTTGTTTTTTTGCAGACTTTGAATTTAATTTATGTTTGAATTGACAAAATAATTCTTGCTACTCAACATGATTGCTAATTAAATAATATTAATCCATTTATGATAGTTATGATAATCCACTGATCCAAAACACATAATACATTTAATGAAGGTTAAACTCAGAATACATTAAATGCGTGTTGTAATTTGTCAATGGCGATTTTTGATTCTTTTACTGCAACAAGTGAAAAATACGCTGTAGCACTGTCATGAGAAAAATCATATCATGTTAAGAATAATCATGAGCAGAATCATGAAACCACAGCATACTTTTACACTATTCAGGCTACTTCCATTCTGGTGCATTGTCTCAATAAAGACTCGAATCATTCTTCTATCATTAGAACTGAAAATTAAAAATGTTCAGTTGTATTACTGAGTTAATTGCATTTTAATGAAATTTAGAAGTGACAAGGAGCAAGAGATATTATTGCTGGACTGCTCTTGTTGAACTACAAAGAACCAAATCGATGTGTTTTTTGCATTTTGGACCGAATGAAAGGGTTAGATTGAATGAGACAAAGGTCAGTATGGTTTGAATAGTAAATTTTTTTGAAATTTAAGTGAACATTTAATCATTATTTACAAAAATTGGTATCAATGTTTCAACCAAGCACATAGAATTTTCAGCGTACGAAGCGTCAGTTAATTATTTGTTTCTTCAATCACAATGAAAATATTTTACATGTTACATATCAATTTAAAATAAGGAAAATAAAATATGAAATAAACAAGAATTTGATTGTGAGTTCAGTCGGTAGTTAAAATTGAATCTTCGCTACTCTCATAATACAAAGGCTCTATGAACTGCATCGGTAAAAACGTGGATGTAAAAGCAACTAGCTTATCAATATCAGAACCGGAGCTATCTGTACATAAGTTGATATTCATTATTCTGAATTTCTCGATCCACTTTTCTTCATCTGAACAGAAAACATAAACTTTTCCAGATGCCTTGTTGACCAAAATTACTTCATCATTTTTTTTATGAGAGATTAGTATTAAATCATTGAATTTGAATTTTTCCTCTTTCAATTCATCATTCTTTTCGAAGCATTGAGTTTCATAATCATACTGAATAAATTCGAGGTCTTTTGTCAAGATATAAACAGTATTGTCCAAGACAGTGGCATGGAACGAATGTTTTTGGTCTCTAAAATCATTGAACCAACTGTGCTTGGCAACTGGAAAAAGACCAAACCACTGTTTTTCGCATTTAGTTTTACCAATTAAAATGAATACACCATTAGATTCAAGGAGCAGTTCCTCTTCAGGGAAAATTGTTTCAGGAATGTCTTTGTCTGCATCTTCTAGGTAGCAGCAAAGGTAGCTAAAAAAGGAGGCAAATCGGGAAAAATTTATGTTATTAGATATAATAGATATATGAATGATAATGAATGAAAAACACGTTCATGCATACACAATAGTCCGAAAACTTCAAGCGTAAACATAATAAAAGAATGTGATTTAGTGAAAGGCTAATATTTAAGATTGAATAATTCAACATACTTGAGATTATCTGAAAACTCTACCAGGAATTTAATTAAGTTGCTGTAGTAAGTCTTGACCTTGCCTTTGAAGTCAAGCCATCGAAACGTCTTTTTAATCCAATCAATTCGGATACCTTTTGTTCCAGAATCAAAGAGGATATCAGAAACATGGTCTTCATTGACAAATTCAAGTGATATAGAATCGTCTTGAGTGAAATCACCAATCGATAAACAAATGAAATCACTATTTAGTATTTTTATTAACAATGTTGCATCAGCTTTTTGGTGGATAGTGAGAAAAAAGCTTTGATCACTTCGGTCGAATGCACATTCACCATTGGACGAAATAATTTCATCGAAATTCGGTAGAGCCTTGATTAATTCATTATTCTTTATCTTACAAATATCATCATGATCCATGAAAGCCCAACGAACACAGGCCAGTAATCGTGGAAGTAGTTCTTTTCGAGATTCAACATCTTCATACACCCATTTCATAATTGATTCAAAGATTTGATATTCAGAGTGGACCATCAAATCCAATTTGAGAATAGCTTCAACTGTCTCAACTGGATAATTCAAGAAAATATCCGTGTTGGTGATCATCAAGAAATGCCTACAAATGTTGTTGATAACTCCAGAAGTAAAAAATTTAGACACTTTAGTGACTTGTGGTAGCAAAACTGGAATATTTTCAATGGTGAAATTTTCGAGGAAATGAGAAAGACATGGCTCTAAAAAGCGCTCATTTATCATCAAGTAATCAGCTGCTTCATAAAAACTGATTGCATATTCCATTCGAATATTGAACTGCCCAGAAAGAATCCAGCTAATGATAGAATCGAAAACACGTTCATCAAAATCCAGTTTAACTTTGTTTTCTTGCGATTCCACACAATCACTGCTAAACATTTTCTCAAAATATGGCACTGATAAGAGTTGTTTTTTAGGAACACGATATTTCCTTTTCCGATTAATAATCAATACTTTTTCACAATTTTCAACATTATTCGCCATGGTGATTGAAACAGAGAAGAAATTGCAAAAAACTGCAAATCTAACACTTTTAATAACTTTAATTAAACTCAAGAAAATTGCAAGTTCAAGTAAGTAAAAATATTCAAAAATATTCAAAAATATTGATGTCAAAAACGGAGATTAAGTTGGAGGAATTCACTTAAACAAACTTCTCTCTAATGTCGTCACTATTTCATATTATTTAGGGCTGGGTTTACTAAGGGCGGAGCTTATTGAAAGTAACGGTCATTTTAAATGTTTCTGTCTTTTTTGTTACTACGAGACCAAAGACAAGTGAACTAGTGACTATGAACTTTTCATTACTTTTTATAATAGCAATGGAGGATTCCCATTGCCTCAACAGTTGAGGTTTGACTGTATCATAGACGTTATTCAGTGCGTTTGTATTTAACAGTTGTGGTAAGAATACACATTTCAGTAGTTACCTGTTTAAAGTAAGGTATGACTCCTAATGTTTAGGACTAATTATTCAAAATTAAATTGCGACAGTAAGACTAGACTCACAGGCACCATTTGACCATTAAAATACATAACAGTTAACACTTTTTAAAAATATTTTGGGCAAAATAAGCCAATTTTGATAGAAAATTGTAAAGTCGTGAGTAAAAACAATCTTTTGTTGTTGTTGAAAAATCGATTTTTAATAATTTTTCATTAAATTTAGCTTTGAAGTGAACGAGAACCTTTCAATCGACTTCAGTTGAGGTAAATTAAGTGGATTCATCTTAACAATTTTGATGCAAAATTTCGCCCTTTTTGCGATATTTCAAAATCTCGATGAGAAGCTAAACCACTGTTTTCACTGAAATAAAGAGTTATCAGACTTTTACACACTTGTTCGTAACATAACTTCACAATTGTTTATCAAAATTGGCTTATTATTTTCAAAATATTTTTAAAAATTTATATTTATATTATATCCCATTATATTTTAATGGTCAAATGTTACCTGTGAGTCTAGTCTTACTGTCGCAATTTCATTTTGAATTAGTTTCAAAACATTGCAGTCAATGTACATGTATCTTGATAACAAACATCAATAATTGTAAACAGGCATTATCAAGTCGAGTACCAGGAGGGATTTATGAAGATTAATCAGACAGAACATCTTATTTATCCATATTTCATATCCTGATGCATGCTCTGCCATAGGCTCAAAATCAATGCACAAAAAGTAGACATAGAAAGTTGATATCTTACATTCTATAATTACAATCGAAAAGTTAATCTGACCATTGAATGTCTATCTGCTTTTGAAATTTTAATAAAACTCAAGGGACAGATTTGACTTTCGTTCTTTGATTGAGCGCAATATGATCACCATTTTCATGAAAAATTAGTTTCAATGTTGTGATCGAATGTCCAGAGTGCTGCAGTTAATGCAAGACTCCTTCTTATTGCTTCAATCGAAATATTAATAAGATACTTTGCACAAAATAAGGATTAGTTGTCTCAAAATAAAAAACTAATAAACATGATATTCGCCAAGGTTTTCATTGTGAGTAATGAATCCATTGTAAAATTGCATTGTAAAAATGAAATTTTAAAACATTAAAAATTTGCCATTGTGTATTAAAGCTGAGATCTGTTAAAATGGAAGAGTTCGATGAGTTTGTATTCCGTGGGCATCAGCTATATTTAATGACTGAGAAAATATTTTAAATACGAATAATTTTATGGAAAATTTGAAACTTAAATTAAAGCGGAACAGTATGGTACATATGGTAGCTCAGAGTCAATCAGCGCTATGCTCATACAGAGGTTCAATAACGTTCATTGGTAAAAATGTAGAAGTGAAGGCAATCAGCTTAGCAATAGAAGAACCAGAATTGTTGGAACAAAAGTTTACATTCATGATACAATATTTTTCAATCCATTCATCCTCATCAAGACAAAAAATATGCACTTTTCCAGATCTCTTGTTGACCAAAATAACTTTGTCATCGTTTGTTTGATGAGAAGTCAAGATTAAATCATTGAAATCCCATTTTTCGTCTTTGAATGGTTCCCTCTTGTCGAAACATTTAGTTTCTCGATCAAATTGAATAAATTCGAGATCCTTCGTCAATATGTAAACAACATTGTCCAAAACAGTAGCTTGAAAATAGGTTTTTCGATCTCTATAACCATTGAACCAACTTTTATGTTTAGCTGGGAATAGACCAAACCACTTCATCTTGTCGAGAGTTTTACCAATCAAAATGGTTTTACCATTAGATTCAAGAAGCAGTCTATCTTCACTGGAAATTGAAGCAGGAAGCTTTACATCTTTGTCGTCTAAACAGCAGGAGTTATAACTGAAGAATGAGGTAAGATAAAATTAGAACAAATAATTCAATCAAATTTCATACTTTCGAGATTTTAAAGATTTTCTCAAGTTAGATCTAACCTTAAAAGCTGCGAGAATTATTTTGAATAGCAGCATATCATCGAGAAATTTTTAATGAAATGAAAATGTCTCTTGAATAAGGTTGGACCTGTGAGTGTCGAAAAGCATTCTTCAAGCGTCGAAACATTTACAAGTATTTTACAGTATTTAAAAATCAAGAATGAAAAGCCTATGAGATAACTTTGAATAAGATTATGCAGATGCAATTACGCTAATAAATGTTTATCTGGATGAAATGCAGTATATGCAGTGTATAAAAGAATCATAACAGAAGAAACAGGAGAATGTTACTAAAACCACAAGACTACTAGTGTGATTAATTAACTTACATACCTGAGATTATCTGAAAACTTTACCAGGAATTTAATTAAGTCACTGTAGTAAGTTTTACCGGCAACTTTGAAGTCGAGCCATCGAAATGTCTTCTTAACCCAATCAATTCGAACTCCTTTTGTTCCAGAATCAAATAAAATATCTGAAATGTGTTCTCCATGAATGAATTTAAGTGACATAGAATCATCTTGAGTAAAATCACCAATCGTGAAACAAAAAAAGTCATCATCAAACGCTTTTATTCTTAGTGTTGATGTATCTCTTTGATGAATAGAAACAAAGAAGTTTTGTTTGCTGCGATCGAAGCCAGTTTCATCATTTTCGAAAGTAACTGCGTCGAAATTAGGCAGCATCTTGATTAATTCATTAGCCTTTACCTTACAAATATCATCAGGATCCATGAAAGACCAACGAACACATTCCAATAGTTGTGGAAGTAGTTCTTTTCGAGATTTGACATATTCATTCACCCATTTCATGATTGATTCCAAAATTTGATATTCAGAGTAAACCATCAAATCTAATTTGAGAATAGCTTCAACTGTCTCAACTGGATAATTCAAGAAAATTTCCGTATTGGCGATCATCAAAAAATAGCGACAAATTATGTTGTTAATAGCTCCAGAAGTTAAGATTTTAGACACTCTGGTAACTTGAGGTAGCACAACTGGTAGATGTTTAATGGTGAAATTTTCGTGGAAAAAGGCCAAACAAGGTTGAAACAAACGTTCATTTATCATCAAATAATCAGCTGCTTCGTAAAAACTAATAACATTTTCCATTTGGAGGAAGAATGATTCCGAGTGAATCCAATCGAGGATAGCATCGAATACATGTTCATCAAAATCTAGCTCCACCTTGCTTCTTTTAGATTCCAATAAATCGCAGCAAAACATTTTCTCGAAGTAAGGTACAGATGAACAAATGAGCTTTTTGGAAACATTATATTTCCTTTTTCTATTTATAATTTTCAATTTCTCATTATTTCCATCTTCTTTATCCATGGCGGCTATGGTCGTCAAAAAATCACAATGAAATACTTCAAACTCAAAAGGTTTAATTAGACATAAGAAATCAATGAATTCAAAACACGATGATATCACCAAAGGAGGGTATTAGATTTTCATTCGGCATAACAAATATTAGCTCTTTGGTATAAGCAAGATTTAAACACATGTGAGACCAAAGAGTAAAGGAAGTGTGTGACTTAATCACAATGTAGCAACAAGAGTCCAGAAATCAAAACAATCCTTACGATGATTGGTTTGTTTTAAGTCTGCGGTTTTTGAATTTTTATGCAAGTTTTAAATAAAAATTGATTTTCATTAGCTGCAAATTAACAATTAATTACATTAGGGGTCAATTAACGGGACTGATCAAAATAATTTATACACTTTATTTGCAGGCAAAGTTTTGACTCTATCTCGATCTTTATTAATATCAATTTCTGTTAAACTTAATACATGCGTTAGTTATTTTATTAAACAAGCTAAACAATAGTTTTGAAAAAAGAGGTAAATCCTCAAAGAGTAAGGTTACCTTACTCTTTGGGTAAATCTGACGAGGTTAAACCCATTATTACATCATTTTTATTTAAGAGCGCTTATTTCAACTTACAATTAGTTAGTTTCTGACTCCACTGTATTAATGTTGAATAATCTGCTTTTCTGTTTTTACTGTTTGAAGAGTAACAAGAGTTTGTGGAAAGAGTAACCGATTCTTCGGTGTGGAATGCCTGGTGTGAGTTGAAGCAGGACCCGTGTGATTGGGCAAAAATTATATAGTTATAGTGAGTTGGCTTTTTTATTACAGATAAGATTTTTAGAATCAAAGAGTTCAGTTAAATGAAACAAAGAAGTAAGAGATTTTAACTTTATTTATTGATTAACAATAATATCGAAATGAACCTTTGAAAATGCTTAAATCAGCTATTCTTTAATGACATTCTCACATGGTGCTGGCAAATGTGCAGCTTGATAAAAGCATTGCTTGTTCAACGGTTTGATATTTTTCATCGGTAAAAGGGCTGAAGTGAAGGTAATCAACTTTTTAACAGGGATCTTTGAGCTATCAGAAACAAGATTAACATCCATTACCCGATACGATTCAGACCACTCATTCTTACTGATACAGAAAACATGAATTTTTCCAGATGACTTATTAATCAGAAATACTTTATCGTCTCCTGTTTGATGGGAAGTTAAGATTAAATCATTGAAATCCAATTTTTCGTCACTGAACGGTTTGCTCTTGTTGAGGTATTTAGTTTCAATATTGAATTGAATGAATTCCAGATCATTTTTCAATATATAAACAGCTTTGTCAATAACAGTGGCACGGAAAGATTGTCTATAGTCTTTATAGTTTCTGAAATAACATGGATCTCTAACTGGAAAAAGAACGAACCACCATTGATAGGATTGAGTTTTACCAATCAAAATGAATTTACCATTAGATTCAAGGAGCAAACAATCATCACTGTAGACTGGCGTATCAAGTTTTTTATCGTTGAATTCCAAATAACAGTCAAAGGCACTAAAGTGTGGGGGAGAATAAATGAAAAGAAAACTTAAACTCTACAAAAAAAGAAGACTTTACTGAAATATTGATGGTAAAATGATGAACATACCTTGGTTGCGTAGGGCACATTACTATGAATTTGGATAATTGACTGTAGTAAGTTTTACCAGCTACTTTGAAGTCGAGCCATCGATATGACTTTTTATGCCAATTAATTCGAACTCCTCTTGTTCCAGAATCAAATAAAATATCTGAAGTATGTTCATCATGGACAAATTCAAGTGAAATAGAATCGTCTTGAGTGAAATCACCAATCGTAAGACAAAGAAAATCATTGTCAAGCACTTTTATTTGCAAAGTTACGTCATCTTTTTGGTGAATTGAAATGAAGAATCTTTGGTGACTACGATCGAATTCATATTCGACAGTGTTAGTGATAGCTGATTTATAATTTGCCAAAGTCTTGACAAATTCATGATTTACCACTCTACGTAGATCATTAAGATCCATGAAACGCCAGCGAACACAATTTAATAATTGCATAAAAAATCTTCTTCTAGTAACCTTTTTAGCGACCCATTTCACGATCGATTCAAATATTTGAAATTCTGAGTAAACCACCAAATCCAATTTGAGAATAGCTTCAACCGTTTCAACTGGATAATCCAAAAAAATTTCCGTATTGAGGATTGACAAGAAATGGCGACAGATTATGTTTTCAATGGATCCTGAGCTGATCAATTTAGACACTTTAGTGACTTGCGGTAAAACAGATGGAAGATGTCTAATGGTGAAATTTTCATGGAAATAAGAGAGACAAGGTTCAAACAAACGATCATTTATCATCAAATAATCAGCTACTTCGTAAAAATTGATCACATATTCAACTTTAATGGTAAACGATTCCGAATGAATCCAATCCATGATAGAATTGAAGACTTGTTCATCAAAATTCAGTTCCACTTTGTTTTCCATGGATTCCAACAAATCGCAGCAAAACATTTTCTCAAAATAAGGCACAACTGAACAGATGAACTTTTTAGAGACATAATATTCTCTTTTTCTGTTTACAATTTTTAACTCGTCATCACAATCGAAATATTCACTCATAGTTTCCATAATTTCGATCAATTGAAATCACAAAAGGCTTCGAAAAATCAGTGATTTTGCTGTAGGTTTAGATGATTAGAAGGTAATAGGAGATGTTTAAATGGGTTTACACAAAATACAATATTTATTTACTACAGAAAACCAAAAAATTAATAACTGTGTTTTTGCCTAAAAGTAATCTTATGCTCTTTGCACATTGACCATTTAATGGCAAGCATAACTTATGTTACATATGTTAAATAAGTGAGATGTTGGGTTTATAAAGGCGTGGCTTAAAATATTTTTCAACTCACAAACACTTTATCTTATCTTTAAATCTTTAACCAGAAAATTAACCAGAAAAATTGAAAACCGTTTATTTTAACCTTCTCAAGTTTTATGTTTTTTTAATTGATCTAATGATGGAAACGAAGATATTACATATGTACACATAATGCTGTAAATACATTTCGTTCATTTTTAAGTTTCTAGAATTAAAAGTTCCGGATTGAATTCACTATCGAAGGTCACTTAAAGCTCTCAGAATTAAAGACAGTTGATAAAAAAATAAGAGATTGAATTCAAAAAACTGATAATATTAAATGAGGTTAGACTTGTAATGAATTTTTTCTTAAAGATAGACGATACTATCGATATCGATGACATGTATCGCTTTATTTTACCAAAAAAAGCAAAACAAATGCCGTTTTTTAACCGCTGGTTGACAGTGGGTTATGGTTTAAATTAACACTTTATCTTTGAATCTTTAACCAGAAAAGATTGAATTTACTATTGAGGTCTAATATTTTTCTATTCACAAGCAAAGATCAAAGATTGAATAATTGAAATTCAATTTTACACGTTTAACGAATTCAATTACACGACTAACTATCAAAACTAGATAAGTCAAATCAAATGGCGAAGGAATGAATTCTGAATGTTCAGCTTACTGACTCATTTAAATTCAGTTAAGTCATAGTCTAAAATCAATATTGACGTGAAACAATGAATTTTCTTAAGAATGTATCGCTGTCATGAAGTTGGAATCATTCGAGATATGTTCATGATGAGACGATAATTAAACATGTTTTTTGGAAACATTCCGGGCATGGATCACAAATCTAAGCAATTTATTATGCTTTGAATTTTTTTACATTATCTGCGGTTCTTCTTTCTATTGCTTCGGCTCTTTTCAGGCTTTGGGATTGTGTATACAAAGGGTTGATATTTTGAATGGGTAGGAATGTTGAGGTGAAGGCAATTAACTTATTCACATTAGCACGAGGATCTTTGGAAGTGACATTTACGCTCATGATTTGATATTTTTGATTTAAAAGCCATTTTTTCTGCTTGGTGCAGAAAACATAAATCTTGCCAGATGATTTATCGACCAGGAATACTTTATCGTCTCCTGTTTGATGAGAAGTCAAGCCCAACTCATTGAAATCCATCTTTTCGTCTTTGAATGGTTCACTCTTACTGCCGCATTTATCTACGTAATTGT
Source organism: Tetranychus urticae (assembly GCF_039701765.1). Taxonomy (NCBI): domain Eukaryota; kingdom Metazoa; phylum Arthropoda; class Arachnida; order Trombidiformes; family Tetranychidae; genus Tetranychus; species Tetranychus urticae. Next base: position 10,866,153 of record NC_142958.1, on the reverse strand, counting down.
ATCGGATAAATTCGAGTTCCTTTGTCAATATGTAAACAGTATTGTCTAAAACAGTGGCATGGAAAGTCATATTACGATTTTCTTTAAAGATGTTGAACCAAGTTGGATTTTTAACAGGAAAGAAACCAAACCACTTTCTCTCGGATTTTGATCTACCAACCAAAATGAATTTACCATTAGCTTCAAGGAATACAAACTCATCACTTCGTACCAACTCAGAAAGTTTGGCATCTTTGTCATGCAAATAACAGGAAGAGGTGCTAAAGTAAGAGGTGAAAACAAATATGAATTCAAACTGACATTGAAAAAAAGATTAATCATGAGCACATACCTGAGTTTATTCGAATACTTGCAAATGAATTTACCGAGTCGACTGTAGTAAGTTTTACCAGCAACTTTGAAGTCGAGCCATCGAAAAGTCTTTTTAACCCAATCAATTCGAACTCCTTTTATTCCAGAATCAAATAAAATATCTGAAGCCTGTTCTTCAGGAACAAATTCAAGTGACATTGAATCGTCTTGAGTAAAATCACCAAGCGGTAAACAGCGAAATTCATCATCAAACACATTCACTCTGACATTTGAAGCATCGATCCGATGCATTGAAACGAAACCGTTTTGCTTGCTTCGGTTTCTGTGTTCAGTTTTAACATTTGCACAGATAATTGATACAAAATTAGTCAAAGAACTGATGTATTCATCATTTTGCAATTTGGTTATATCATCTTTATCCATGAAAGGCCAACGAACATGATTGAGTAGCTGTGGAATCAATTCGTTTCTAGATTCTGTGTCCTTATTCGCCCATTTCATGATTGATTCAAATATCTGAAGTTCAGAGTAGACCATTAAGTCTAGTTTGAGAATAGATGCAACGATCTCAACTGGATAATCCAAGAAAATATCAGTGTTTACAATCTGCAAGAAATGGCGACAAATTAAATTTTCCATAGATCTTGAATTTATCAATTTGGACACTTTGGTGACTTGAGGTAAAATAACTGGAAGGTACTCAATGGTGAAATTTTCATGGAAGTAGTCAAAACAAGGCTTAGAAAGAGATTAATTTAACATAAAATAATCAACTGCATCGTAAAAACTGATCACATAATCCATTTGTATGATGAATAATCCTGAATGAACCCAACCAAGGATAGAGTCGAAAACACGTTCATCGAAATCCAGTTCAACTTTGTTTTCCTTTGATTCCAATGAGTCGCTTTGAAACATAGTCTTAAAATAAGGAACAATTGAGCAAATTAACTTTTTAGAAACATTATATTCGAGGTTTCTATTCACAATTTTGAATTTTTCACCACAATTCTGATCTAGTAATACACTCATCTCCAATTTTTGTGGAAAAGAATCACATGAAAACAAAAAACTTTTATTTTTATTCTTATATTAAAACAACAGCAAAGATAATGACATTACATACATGCAAGACTGATTTGTAAAAGAGTAATAGTGTTGTACCTTTTCCTTATTTGGCTTTCTTTTGGTGAGACGTCTCAGTGAGAGAGAAGAGGTCGTTACGATGAACCAATCCTTGGGCTGTAATTATTATAAACAGTCACTCATTGCTTGTCAAATATCAGTTAGAAACACTTTTGTACTTTTTGCGAAAATAGGCAATCCCTAAACAACGTTCAAATAAAGATCTTAAAATCTATCAATATTTCACAGCAATCTCCTTCCTTTTACCCTTTTAATTCATTCGTTTTTCCTTTTTATTCTCACATCAAAAATGCTTTGCTCGACCTAATATCTTTAAACTATGTACTGAATCCTCTCCCTCTTCATGTTACATTGTAAACCTCATAAGTATCACTAAGATACAAAAATATGAACCACTCCACAGTGAATATGACGTACAGCCATACCTTTCCTTCAAATAAATGAACCTAAAATCAGTTACGCTTAAAATAGCCAAATGTTAAGCAGCCAATCAAGTATCGTATGGAAATAAATGGAAATATAATACAAATGGGGAAAATCAAAAAGTATTTGACTGTATCAAGTAGCGAGTGAAACTAATAAGATGAATGATCGAGTATTTGAAATACGAGGCTACTAGCAGTTAACATAACTTTGCTGTTGTCTGTTTGGTGTGAAGCGTAAATGTTCGAAATCCAGATTTTCATCATTAAACAGTTCACTGAGTGTAATCTGAGTAATACATGTATAATTAATTCTCGCACATTAATTGACTATCTGAAATTAGATTGTTAGAGAAACTTCCTGATCCATTGAATTTAAAAAACAATGAATCTGAAATATTAAGCAAACAATATTTTTATTTTGATATCATGTTGGAAGTGTCAAAACACATGAGATACGTGAGCTGTGGTACTTGTAGATGCTTTGAAATGATAGAGTTGGTGAATTGATGTTGATTTCTATTAGATGAATGAATGAACATAATTATCTAATTAGATTTAAATCATCTAAAAACCTTGCCTGATTTTTCAACGGTTGAATATTGCTCGACAAAATGACACATACTCATTACCAAGTTAAGAAAAGTTCTGATTATACAGAGGTTTGATTTTTTTTAAGGATAGAAATGTTGAAGTGAAGGCGATCAATCGACCGGCGTTAACAGAATAGGTATTCATGATCTGAAGCTTCTTAATCCATTTCTTCTGATTGATGCAGAAAAATGAAATTTTTCCGGACAATTTATTAACCAGATATACTTTATCGTCATTTGTTTGATGAGAAGTCAAGATTAAATCATTGAAATTCCATTTTTCGCCTTTGAATGGTTCAGTCTTATTGAAGCATTTAGTTTGATAATTAAACTGGATAAATTCGAGATTCTTTGTCAATATATAAACAACATTGTCCAAAACAGTGGCATGGAAAGAGCGTTGGTGGTCTTTATAAATTTTGAGCCAATCTCGATGGTAACCATAAAAAGAACCAAACCATTTCGGCTCGTCTTTATTTTTGCCAATCAGTATGAAATCATTGATGGTATTAGCTTCAAGAAACACGAACTCATCCCATAGCACCGATTTGGTAGGCATTTTAGTATTTGAGTTTTCCAAATAACAGATAAAAGATCTGCTGAAGAAGGATAAAATAAAATTGAAGAAAAACAATTGAATTAAAACTAATTGTTACATTGAAAGAGATTGATTCACTTAATATGAAAAATTAAGATCGTTGGATATTTATTAGCTTGATTAATACTAAAAATTGAATTGAATTTTGAAAATTCATCAATTTTCAGTGAAGTGTTTCGATCTCATTAAAGTTTAATATTACAAACAAATCAAATCGAATCGAACGAATCGATCTATACAGAATAGAAATTATCATAACATTTGACATACCTGGAATCAGTTGGGAACTTGAGAATCGACTCGTTAATCTGACTATAATAAGTTTTACCAGCAACTTTGAAGTCGTGCCTTCGAAATGTCTTTTTCATCCAATCAACTCGAATACCTTTTCTTCCAGAATCAAATAAAATATCTGAAGCATGTTCACCATGAATCAATGCAAGTGACATCCCATTGTTTAGTGTAAAATCACCGATCGGCAAACAGAATAATTCTTTATCGAAAACATTTATTCTTAATCTTGAATCATCTATTCGATGTACAGAGACGAAGAAATTTTGTTTACTGCGATCAATATCAGATTTACTAGACGGGATAGTTGAGTCAATGTTATTCGAAGACTTGATTATTTCGTTATCCTTCAATTTATGTAAATCGACAGGAAACATGAAAGACCAACGAATACATTTCAATAGCTGTGGAAATAATCCTTCCATAAAATCTGAGTTTTTATTAATCCATTTCTTGATTGATTCAAAAATTTGATATTCAGAGTTAACAACTAAATCTAATTTTAGAATAGCTTCAATTGTCTCAACTGGGTAATTCAAAAAAATGTCAGTAGACGCGATCTTCAAGAAGTGGCGACAGATGAAGTTTTCAATTGATCCTGAATCAATCAACTTACACCCTTTTGTAACTTGAGATAAAACAGTTGGAAGATATTCAATGGTAAAGTTTTCATGGAAATATGACAAACAGGGTTCATGAAGACGTTCATTGATCATCAAGTAATCAGCTGCTTCATAAAAACGGATCACATGATCCATTTGCATGATGAATAATCCTCTGTGAATCCAACTAAGGATAGAATCGAAAATATGTTCATCAAAATCGAGTTCCACTTTGTTTACTTCTGATTTCAACAAATCACTGAAACACATTTTTTCAAAGTAAGGCACAGACGAGCAGATGAACTTTTTAGAGACATAATATTGACGGTTTCTATTCACAATTTTCAATTTATCATCACAATTTTCATCTTCTTTTTTCATTTTAGTTCCGTTCAGATGAAAAAACACAAAAACTTAGAAAATCCAATAAATTTTTAAGCGTTTTGTGGACGAGAATATTTATAACATTAAAACTAAATAGGCTAGAGAACTCTGAATAATTTATTAGATGAAAGCACAAACTTTTGTTGAAAAAATAGCGTCTTATCTTAGGATACGAAGAGTTGGTGTTCCGAGAATGACCAAGCATAAGATAGACAACTGTATTTATAGCAATCTTACAATTGTTTTTCATAAGGGTTGGCTTATAATGGCAATGGCTGCACTATACAAATGTTAGCTTTTTTCCAATATTTTCGATATTTTATAAGATTGCTTTAGTTTTGCTGATTTTTTCGTAGTAGCCAATCTGAATGGTAGCTTTCGTTATCACAATTCTTCGTTAAATTTGACAACTTTTGATAAAATGTAACATCTTATTGGAAAGTATTCCACATTTGTTTGATTTTCTTTTGCTCGTGCTTATACTGCAAAGTATATGCTTATACTGCACTTGCACTGGTTATACTCTTATTTATACTGTAAGTGATAGAAATAAAAGACAAGATTCAACTATGGATATGTATTAAACTTTAAGTTGGAATCATTAGAGATACAATGTACAATATGAGACAATATTTAAATAAGTTTTTTCATTTCGGGCAAATCTAAGCAATGTAATATTTTTTGGGTTTTTTTGCTCTATTTGAGGTTCTTCTCTCTATTGGTTCGGCTCTTTTGGCGCTTCGTTCGGCGCTTCGTTCGGCGCTTCGTTCGGAGCTTTGGGATTGTGTATACAAAGGATTGATATTTTGAATGGGTAAGAATGTTGAGGTGAAAGTAATTAACTTATTCAAATTAGCTCGAGAATCTTTGGAAGTGGCATATACGCTCATGATTTGATATTTTTGATTTAAAAGCCATTTTTTCTGCTTGGTGCAGAAAACATAAATTTTGCCAGATGATTTATTAACCAAAATCACTTTATGATCTCCTGTTTGATGAGAAGTCAAGATTAAATCATTGAAATCCCATTTTTCGCCTTTGAATGGTTCAGCCTTATTGAAGCATTTAGTTTCATAATTAAATTGGATAAATTCTAGATCCTTTGTCAATATATAAACAACATTGTCCAAAACAGTGGCATGAAAAGAGCGTTGATGGTCTTTATAAATTTTGAGCCAATCTCGATGGTAACCATAAAAAGAACCGAACCATTTCTTTTCGTCTTTAGTTTTACCAATCAGTATGAAATCATTGATAGCATTAGCTTCAAGAAACACATACTCATCCCTGGAAATCGATGTTGTCGATTTTGCATTTATATCTTCCAAATAACAGATAAAACGTCTAAAGAATGAGGGTAGAATTAAATTCCAGAAAAGCAATTAGCTTATTGAATGGAAACTACTGGTTTCATTCAAAATATAAATTATCGAGATTGATTCATTGAATATTAAAAATGAAGCGCGCTGAATATTTATTAGTACATACATAGTTTAGTATATATATAGTTTATATATAATTATCTAATATTAGATACTTTTGATCTGGATAACGCAAACTAATAAATTTTTAGTAAATTATTTCGATTGAATTTGAAGTTCAAGCGAATCATTGTAAACGCTTCAATTCACTAGCAATGTAAGTCAATCTTAACAGAATAGAGGTTATGAAAATATTTGACATACCTAGATTTATTAGCAAACTTCGAGATCAACTCAGCAATCTGAGTATAATAGGTTTTACCAGCCACTTTGAAGTTGTGCCATCGAAATGTCTTTTTGGCCCAGTCAACTCGAATACCTTTTGTACCAGAGTCATACAGAATATCTGTAACATGTTCTCCATGAATAAAGTCTGATGACATTTTATCATTTTGTGTAAAATCACCAATCGGAATACAGAATAATTCATGATCAAAAATAATTATTCTTAACCTTGAATTATCTATTTGATGAATAGAAATGAAGAAGTTTTGTTTACTGCGATTGATATCAGATTTAACACTAGACAGGACAATTGAATTAAAATTATTCAAAGTCTTGATTAAATCGTTATCCTTTAATTTAGTTAAATTGACAGGATCCATGAAAGACCAACGAATACATTTCAATAGCTGTGGAAGTAAGCGTTTTCTAAAATCTGCTTTCTTGTTTATCCATTTCATGATTGATTCGAAAATTCGATATTCAGAGTCAACAACCAAATCTAATTTTAGAATAGCTTCAATTGTCTCAACTGGGTAATCCAAGAAAACATTCGTGTTAGCGATCTTCAAGAAGTGGCGACAGATGAAGTTTTCAATTGTTCCTGAACTAAGTAATTTAGAAACTTTGGTAACTTGCGATAAAACAGCTGGAAGATATTCCAAGGTAAAGTTTTCATGGAAATATGACAAACAGGGTTCGTAAAGACGATCATTGATCATCAAGTAATCAGCTGCTTCATAAAAACTGATTATATATTCCACTTGAATCATGAATAATCCTGTGTGAATCCAACTGAGGATAGAATCGAAGACATGTTCGTCGAAATCTAATTCCACTTTGTTTTCCTTTGATTCCAACAAATCACAACAAAACATTTTCTCAAAGTAAGGCACAATTGAACAAATGAACTTTTTAGAAACATTATATTCTCGATTTCTATTCACAATCTTCAATTTATCATCGCAGTTTTGATCTTCTTTATTCATTATAGTTGCGTCAACACATAAAACACAGAAAAACTTAAAAAAATGACGAATTCTAAAGGGATGGTTTACGAGTTAATTTTATAAGCAGCGTCTTATTTGAGGATAGCTGGCGTTTTGAAAATGATAATTCTAAAACAGACAACTGCATGATCCCACCCATCTTATGATCATACACTTGTTTTTCATAAGGGGCGGGCTTATACACTAGTTTCCCGCTTAAGTTAATTTTTGATTAGCGCCGTCTACTATATTACCAATGGTATTATTAAGCATCTTACGTATAGTAGATGGCGTTTATAAAAAAGATATCCGTGAAACTAGTGGATTATTTTACAATGTCTAGACCTTAAAAGTTTAAGCGGTTCTTTCAAATATTTTCAATTTTAATGAGATTTCGACCATGTTTTTTTAATAGCCGATCTGAATTTTAGCTATGTTTCTACCGTTATTCTTTGTTACTAACAAATTGTTAGATTTGACAACTTTGATAGAAATGGAACATCTTACAAGGGAAATATTTCAAAGTTTGGTTTTCGTTTGCTCGTACCTTTGTTGTAAGGATTTTTTAAGTGACAAAAGTATGAGACCACATGAAAATCAAGCTTAAATAACCCATATTTGCTACTATAATATCGGTATTTCCGTCGAGATGCAAATAATGTTATCTTGTTAGAGTTACTGTTTTAAATACACAATGGAGTGTTTTGTTTGAAATAGAGATGGATCCAACATCATCGATCATCAAAATGGCCTTTGTTTTTTCTCTTGTAACTGTAACTTGATTTCTTTGCATCGACATTTAAGCAACTTTACTTTACATAAATTCACGAAAAATGGTGACATTCACTTTTATGCAACTTTAATTATTGTTGAACTGAATTATCAATATTTAGTTGAAAGATATATTCTGCGTGAACAAAGGATTGATATTTTTCATGGATAAAAACGTTGAAGTAAAGGCAATCAATCCATCAGCATATACACTAGCGCCTTCGAAACCGACATTAACATTCATAATTCGATATTTCTCAATCCATTCCTCTTCATTAATATAGAAAACATGAATTTCCCCGGACGATTTATTAACCAGAATTACTTTGTCATCTCCTGTTTGACGAGAAGTCAAGATTAAATCATCGAAATCTAATTTCTTGTCTTCGAACGGTTTACTCTTGTTGAAGCACTGAGTTTCGTAATTGAATTGGATAAATTCGAGATCCTCTGTCAAGATGTAAACAACATTGTCCAAAACAGTGGCATGAAAGGATCGTTCATGATCTTTGTACACTTTGAACCAATTCCGATGGAAACCATAAAAAGAACCAAACCATTTCTTTTCGTCTTTAGTTTTACCAATCAAAATATATTTGCCATTGGATTCGAGGAACACGAACTCGTCGCAGGAGATCATATCCGGTAGTTTCGCATCTTTGTCTTCCAAATAATAGGAAAAGGATCTGATGAATAAATACAAATGTAGAGAATGAAATAGAAGTATTTACTTGAAAATTCAAACTACAGTAAACTTTGTAAATTCAGAAGCCGCCATTCATTTTCCAAAGCTTTTCAGCCAAAGAGGAAACAAATTGAATTTCAATTTTTTCGATCTGCAAACCGTGCTGAATTTTTATAACATTAAGAAACTCATGAAATGAGAGATTGAAAGTAATGACAAACATTTAACATTAAGGTAATTCTTAGAGAGTGACAGGCATGTCAGTAAAGGGTTTTAGCGCTAATGAAACAGATTTGTCTGCATTTGTCTGTCAAGTTATTTATGACTTGCATCCTAATGACATGGGAATTTTATTGATTCTAGATTCAAGATCATACAAATTCCCTCAATTATTGGACCTCTGGACTCACATTCGCCTAACATTTGTCATTTTCAAATATCTTTATCTCCTAAGTTTAAGAGACTTCGATCTTTTACAGCAATAGAGTGCTCTTGTTGTAATAGATTTAACAAATCAACAAAGACATTGGAACTTATTAGCGAATTAGAAATTTACAAAATTAAAAATTAATTTTGGTAGATTATGCATGATACATAAACTAAACATACCTAAAATCATCTGAGAAGTTTACAAAAACTTCAATCAATCGACTGTAATAGGTTTTACCAGCAACTTTGAAGTTGACCCATCGAAATGTCTTTTTGGACCAATCAATTCGAATTCCTTCTCTTCCAGAATCAAATAAAATATCTGAAACGTGTTCTCCAGGAACAAATTCAGGTGCCATTGAATCGTCTTGAGTGAAATCACCAATCGGTAAACAAAATAAGTCTTTATCGAGCACATTTACTTTTAGATTTGAATTGTCCATTCGATGAACAGAAATAAAGAAGCTTTGTTTAGTGCGATCTGAATAAGATTTAACATTAGAACAGATGATTGAATCTAAATTAGTAAACGTCTTGATATATTCATCATTCATTGCTTTGGGCATATCACGAGGATCCATAAAAGACCAACGAACACAGTTCAATAGCTGTGGAATCCATTTTTCCCTGGAATCATCCTCTTCGGCCCATTTCATGATTGATTCAAATATTTGATATTCAGAGTGAATCATCAAATCCAATTTTAAAATAGCTTCAACTGCCTCAACTGGATAATTTAAAAAGATATCTGTATGTGTGATCTTCAAGAAGTGGCGACAGATGAAGTTTTCAATCGATCCTGAATCAATCAACTTGGACACTTTGGTGACTTGTTGTAAAACAACTGGAATATGTTTAATGTTGAAATTAAAGTGGAAATAATTGAAACAAGGCTCAAACAAACGATCATTGATCATTAAATAAGCAGATGCTTCATAGAAACTGATAACTTTTTCCATCTGAATGATGAACAATCCTGTGTGAATCCAGTTAAGAATAGAATCAAAGACGTGTTCGTCAAAATCTAGTTCCACCTTGTTTGACTTGGGCTCAAACAAATCACAACTAAACACTTTGTCAAAGTAAGGCACAATTGAACAAATGAACTTTTTAGAAACATTATATTCTCGGTTTCTTACAATAATTTTCAATACATCATCACAATTTTGATCCATTTTATTCACTAAAACTCCATTCGACAAAATTTCACTGCAAATGAACTTCTAGTTAGCTTTTGCGATAAAATTTCGGGTCTTTTAACCAAAAAAAGCTTCACTTCTATCACAATTGTCTGTTGTTTTCAGCGTGAAGAGTCATTTTGACGATCCTTCTCAAGTTGAGCAAACAAAGGGTACTAAACCCACCAGTTAAACATTAAGAAGGGTCGAAATTTACAGATAAAACCTTAGACCTTAGACTTGACCCTCGAATCTTATCTTTTAATTAATAATATATGCTTGCCTATCTATTAAAGTGCATGATTCTCTATTCATTCAACTGCAAACTCAAATATTAATAATTGAATGTTTTACATGTATGTTATTATTGTTAATATAATGTATTTTGTGTTGAGATATTTTTGGCAATACTTCCCTATGATATTGGACCCTTTGTATAAGTTTTACAAAACAATTATCATTTTGCTTTGCCGAGAATGATTCATTGGAGCACAAATTATGAATGTTTTCTAGTTTCAGAAGCTAGTCGAATCGGCCGTTAAGTACACAATTATGAGTACACATTACAGCATTTCTCGATGACTTTAGACAAGTTCCCATAATGTTTAGTCGGCTTCTCAAAATGTTTAGACAAAATCTTAAGCCGGTCCTAAAACCAGTTACTCTTCTCAGAATGTTTGGACAGTTCTCATATTGTTTAGTCAAGTTCTCAGAGCATTTAGACAAAAAGAGTTTTCAAACCGAATTGAAAAGGCAGAAGCAATCAGAGTTGGATTTGAAACATAAGTTTTTTAGTTTTTCAATTAAAATGTCCAAAAATAGGACCAAAAGAGGTTCCTATTAATAAAATTATTGATGATCATCGACCAAAAATTGTGAATGCCATATCAAACGGTTTGAAAACTCTTTTTGACATGGCATTCACAATTTTTGGTCGATGATCATCAATAATTTTATTGTAACGACTAATCTCAACGGTTAACCTAAATGATGCAGAAATCAGTAAATTATGAATAGCACCAGAAAGTTTTTAAAGTTTTGTTAACAAAAATTACGGTAATACAATAGTGTAAGAAGGCATTAAATGTAGTGATTGGCCAAAACCACCGAAATCTCATTCAATTTCTTGCCACTTAGTCGACATCAACGCACTGACTAAGTCGACTCTAGTCGCGTTGATGCTACTTGACTAACCATTTAGCCAGTTGGTGCTTTCTCGACTAGCTTCGGGGTTTTTTATGGTCAGTATTATGACTAACTATATAAACTAGATCACGATCACTAGAAACGCAATCAGATACATTTTGAGAAGCCGACTAAACATTATGGGAACTTGTCTAAAGTCATCGAGAAATGCTGTAAGACAATAGTCTCTAATGTTTAGTTTATTCAAATACTCTGAAATATTTAATAAAAAATATTTTCATTTTCATATCATCTTGTGAGTGGCAAAAACATGAGATACGTAGGTTGCGGTACTTGTGGATGCATTTTAATGATAGAGTTCGATTGAATTAAGCGAGGATGTCAATACACTGTCTGATGATTTAAATTAAATGCATGAATTAACATAAATGACTATATATTAGTCTCAAATTTAATAGTTAATAGTTTCAAGTTATCAGAAAGCAATCAGACCTTGTCTGATTATTCAACGGTTCATTATTGCTTAACAAAAACGAAACAAACAAGGTGCAAAGTTAAGAAAAGTTCTGATTATACAGAGGATTTATATTTTTCAAGAATAGAAATGTTGAAGTGAATGCGATTAATCCGTTAACAGAAGAGCTTTCAGAACATGTATTTACATTCATAATTCGATATTTCTCAATCCATTTCTTCTGATTAACACAGAAAAAGGAAATTTTGCCAGACGATTTATTAACCAAAATCACTTTATGATCTCCAGTTTGATGAGAAGTCAAGATTAAATCATTGAAATCCCATTTTTCGCCTTTGAATGGTTCACTCTTACTGAAGCATTTAGTTTCATAATTAAACTGGATAAATTCGAGATTCTTTGTCAATATATAAACAACATTGTCCAAAACGGTGGCATGAAAAGAGCGTTGATGATCTTTGTAAATTTTGTACCAATCTCGATGGCATCCATAAAAAGAACCAAACCATTTATTTTCGTCGTTGGTTTTACCAATCAGTATGAAATCATTGATAGCATTAGCTTCAAGAAACACGAACTCGTCCCAGGAAATTGGTGAAGGCAATTTTGTATTTTTGTCTTCTAAATAACGGTCATGACTCCTAAAGAATGAAGATTTAATTTAAAATTTAGAAAAGTAATTTTCTTATTGAATGCAAACTAATCGCTACATTGAAATTAGCAATTAACGATTAGAGATTGTGATTTATTGAATATTAAAAATTGAACAAACTGAATTTGGATTCATATTTAAGATAGTACTTTTGAGTTGAATTTCCAAAATTGATCAATTATCAGTAACTTAACAAGATTTCATTTACGTTTAATATAGTAAACAAACCAATTCACTAAGTCAATCTACAAGGTCAAACGGGTAGGTCAAAAAGTAAACGGCTATATCTTTAGAACGGATTTGTTTATTGATCTGAAAATTTGTATATAAATGGATTCTATCAGGATTTTATATCATTTTTGTCCCATTATAAACTGCTTTTTCGAGCTGGGTAAGCGTTTTTGTGTCGCTCCTGAATACCCTGTCTTTTAGACTTCAAATTCCTGATAAATCTAATTAATATAAAATTAAAACGACCGCAATGTGGCGCCTATTTCTCGAGATATAAAGCCAAAAAGTTTAACCTACCCGTTTGAACACCTCGTATACAGAATAGACATGATTTAAATACTTTACATACCTAGGATCAGCTGAAAACTTCACAATCGACTCATTAATCTGATTATAATAATTTTTACCAGCAACTTTGAAGTCGAGCCATCGAAATGTCTTTTGGATCCAATCAACTCGAATACCTTTTCTTCCAGAATCAGATAAAATATCTGAAATGTGTTCTCCGTGAACGAAATCAAGTGACATTTTATCATCTAGGGTGAAATCACCAATAGGTAAACAAAATAATTCACTATCAAAAACATTTATTCTTAATCTTGAATCATCTATCCGATGAATAGAAATGAAGAAGTTTTGTTTACTACGATTAATATCAGATTTAACACAAGACGAGATAATTGAGTCGATATTTTTCAAAGACTTGATTAATTCGTTATTCTTTAATTTAAGTAAATCTTTAGGATCCATGAAAGACCAACGAATACATTTCAATAGCTGTGGAAGTAAGCGTTTTCTAAAATCTGCTTTCTTATTTATCCATTTCATGATTGATTCAAAAATTCGATATTCAGAGTCAACAACTAAATCTAATTTTAGAATAGCTTCAATTGTCTCAACTGGGTAATTCAAAAAAATGTCAGTAGACGCGATCTTCAAGAAGTGGCGACAGATGAAGTTTTCAATTGATCCTGAATCAATCAACTTTGAAACTTTTGTAACTTGCGATAAAACAGTTGGAAGATATTCAATGGTGAAGTTTGCATGGAAATATGACAAACAGGGTTCATGAAGACGTTCATTGATCATCAAATAATCAGCTGCGTCAAAAAAACGGATCACATGATCCATTTGCATGATGAATAATTCTGTGTGAATCCAACTAAGGATAGAATCGAAGACATGTTCATCAAAATCCAGCTCCACTTTGTTTTCCGTTGATTCCAACAAATCACTGCAAAACATTTTCTCAAAGTAAGGCACAACTGAACAAATGAACTTTTTAGAAACATAATATTCACGGTTTCTATTCATAATTTTCAATTTATCATCACAATTCCCATCTTTTTTTTTCATTTTAGTTCCGTTCAGGTGAAAAACAAAAACTCACAAAATTAACAAATTTTTAAAGGTATTGTCGACGAAAATAACATTAAACTAAACACGCTGGGAGACTCAAAATATTTGTAAGATGAAAGCACTAACTTCCATTTAAGAAACGTTTCAGCTTAGTAAGCAAAAGTTGGCGTTTTAATATGATCGATCATAAGATAGACAATTGTATTTATACCCATCTCACACTTGTTTTTCATAAGGATGGGCTTACAAGTTTTAGCGGTTTTTTCAAATTTTTTCAATTTTTTATGAGATTGTTTTATGTTTTTCGTAGTAGCCAATCTGAATATTAGCTGTGTCACTATCGTTATTCTTTGTAGAAAGTAACATCTTACTGGGAAATATGCCAAATTAGTATGGTTTTCATTTGCTCGTGCTATTGCTGTAAAGAACTTACACTTTTCCCTCGAGTTTTTTGCTTTTTTGTTGTGCTGCCATCTAGAGTAACTAGAAGGGAAACCCCGAATTAAACAATTCAAACAATTAATCAACTTTAATGACACCCCTTGTAGCCTCTTTGCCTTTGTCCTATGCTTGAAGAGAAGTTAAGATTAAACTATTAAAATACAAATCTTTGCATTTGAAAGCTCAACTCTTATTGAAGTCTCGAATTCCGTAATTGAATTGAATGAAATCCTCAGTCATGAGGACCATGAAGACACGGTTCAAACAAACGTTCATCGATCATCCAATAATCAGCTGCTTCGTAAAGATCAATTACATCCTCCATTTGCACTAAGAACGATCCAGTATGAATCCAATTGAGGATAGAATCGAAGACATGTTCATCAAAATCCAGCTCCACTTTGTTTTCCGTTGATTCCAACAAATCACCACAAAAAAATTTCTCAAAATAACGCACAACTGAACAAATGAACTTTTTGGAGACATAATATTCACGGTTTCTATTCATAATTTTCAATTGAACATCGCAATCTTGATTCTCTTCATCCATGTTAGTTTCGTTGAGGTTAAAGCACATAGAAAATTGGGAAAAAATAAAACAATTTTTTAAGAATCTAAAAGTCTCCAGTATAAACTCATGTTGTATTTACAAAGAAGCTGAAGCATACAGTTAAAATTGAAAGTGATTGATGGTAAAAAATATACTACATAAAGCTCTCACTTCAGGTATTTACTGCAGCTTGTTCATTTTAAAACTAATTTAACATTGCTTTAATTTTATGAGCTAGTTTGCATGAATAGTTGATGAGAACGAGAACGAGAACGCAACGATAAGTTATATGATTTACTATCGAGGGCGAAGCCCGAGATTGTTTCATCATGTAACTTCGAGTGAGATAAAATTCACTCGGGCTACGCCCTCGTGCTTTAAACCTCATAACTGCTTGTGGCAGTTGTTTGAATAACTCTTAATAACCGGTGTCCCTGGTTCATGCAGATTCAAATAAGCTGTGGCCAGTAAAGTTTGTCAGTAAATTTTTATTCAAACAAAGATTTGTGATTTGTTGAGCAAATGAAAGATGCATTATAAATACAATGTTATATCTACTAATTAGTAAATATCTACTGCTGAATAGAATGAAATTATTGTTTCAAATATATTCAATAAATATACGAAAAATAAATGAAACTGAACTTGACTCTGTGCAATGCCAAAGCATATCAAGAGAACGGTGAATGACTTAATTGGTGCAAAAGGTTGGATTTTTGTATATAAAAGGATTCAATGCTAAAGTACACTTTGTAATTTGCATAAATATTGAATATAACGGAAATCAACGTTCACTGTTGATTATATTGTACTGTTAAAAAGCTGGAAGAGTTACAAAAAGTTTCGCATGAACAATGGTTTTATATTTTTCATCGATAAAAAAGTTGAGGTGAACGCAGTTAATTCATAAGTATCTTCATTTGAACCTTCTTCTATGCGATTTAAATTGACGAGTTCAGACTTTTTGAACCATTTCTTCTGTTTAACGCAATAAACATGAAACTTTTCGCGCTGTTTATCGATCAGAATTATTTTATCATCTTCTTTATGAAGAGACGTTAAGATTAATTCATGTAAGCGCAGATCTTTCGCACCTTTAAATAGTTCAATCTTATTGTATGAACGGGTTTCCATATTAAATGAGAAAAAATCTGAGCGGGAAGTGAATACATAAACATCTTTGTCCAAAATAGTCGCATGGAATTCATGATCGCAACCCCTTCCATAGCCATCGAACCATCTCGAATTAGTCGCTGGGAAAATACCAAAATATTTCCTTTCTCCTTCAGTTTCTCCGATGTAGATAAATCCATCATTATATTCAAGCAATAAATATGAGTTACGGGGAATTTCATCACCAAGTGGAGTAGCTTCAGCATCCAAATAGCAGGAATATTGACTGAAAATAAAACCAAAGTAAAATTAAAGATGATTCCAACTAAATAATACAAATCATTTATGTAATTTACTAAAGGAAAATTCTTTATAAAAATAAAGTAAAGAAAGAATACAATAGAAAATAATAGAAAAATTTGAGCTCGAGAAATAGATTAGAGCTGAATCCGCTGACTTACTCAATTCGGTGAGAAATTAAGATAAGATCAAGATTAAGATTTACGTCTGTAATTTAATTTGAGACTTTTCCATTGACAGTTGATACATTGTGATTGACGATTATAATTTTAACATTGAAATAACACTTTCTTGCATAATAAACTGATCAGAAATGATTTAAGATTCAAGTTATGCGACCATTTTGATCATAAAACTAACTACTAGCCACTCAATGGAAATTTGAAATGGATGCAACTCTGAAGTTTAGAGTAAGTCAAACCAAAGTTAATCCTAAGCTTTTTAGTCTTCATTTTAAACATTCAAGTTCAGTCAGTGGAATGATGTCTCAAAATATTTGCAAACTTGATGAATTTTGGAGCTTTGAACAAACAAAAAAAATAAATCTCTAAAAGCTATTCAAGTAACAAAGGAAAAACTTACAGGATTTGAAAATTTAAGCAAAATTTTGAAATTGACATGAGTTATCAAGCAGAAATACGATTCAAATTTTATAAAATAAACATACCTACGATTATCCTGAAAATTCACAATCGCATTATTAATTACCGGATAATAGGCAATATGTGTGTCAAACCATGTAAATGTCTTTTTGGCCCAGTCAACTCGATAAACTTCCCTTCCAGTTTTAAATAATATATCTGACATGTGTTCTCCATGAACAAATTCAGTTGACATTGTTTTATCTTCGGTAAAATCTCCAATTGGTAAACAAAATAAATCTTTATCAAATATATTTATCCGTAACTTTGGAGGATCATCTAATTCCTGGATTGAGGCGAAGTAGTTTTGTTTAGTACGATTAGATTCACAGTCACCATTAGAGGAAATAATTGAATCAAAATCTCTTAGAGTCTTTATTAATTCATTATCCTTAACCTTTGATAATTCACCAGGATCCATGAAAGACCAACGCACGAATGTCAAAAGCTTTGGCAGTACTTCTTTTCTTGAATCTTCATTTTTATTCACCCATTTCATGATTGATTCAAAAACTTGATATTCTGAGTAAATCATCAAATCTAATTTAAAAATATGTTCAACTGTTTCAACTGGATAATCCAAGAAAACATTCGTGTTAGCGATCTTCAAAAAATGGCGACAAATAAAACTGTTAATAGCTCCTGAATTGATCAATTTGGAAGATTTTTTAACTTGAGTTAAGACAACTGGAAGATATTTTATGGTGAAATTTTTATGGAAATACTCAAAACAAGGTTTAAACAAACGCTCTCTGGTCATCAAATCAGCTGCGTCATAAAAATTAATCACATAATCCATTTTAATGATGAATAATTCTGTATGGATCCAAGCAAGAAGAGCCTCAAAGGCACGTTCATCAAAATCCAGAGTCACTTTGTTTTCCTTTGATTTCAATTTATCGGCAGAAAACAATTTATTAAAATGAGGCACAACTGAACAAATGAACTCTTTAAAGAACCAATATTTACTTCTTCTATTCACAATTATCGGTTCTTCATCACAATTCTGATTTTACATCTTATCTGTCTCCACTTTGTTCAAAGAAAAGCACTTCAAAGTCTTACAAGTCTAATTAACAATTCAAGATTTTAAGCATAACCAAAATTAAGATCCACCAATATTTTATACCAGTATTTAAACTAATCTCACAGTACAGAGTGGATAGAAAGTTTCTGGTGTGAGGGCGGACGCCTTTTATCTGCGCAGCAGATATAATTTTATTGTTTACTTGCTTACATTAGTACAGTATTGAGCGCCCTTTTCTTACGCATTTTCATCTCCGCCCCACACCAGAAACTTTCTATCCACTCTGTATTTTAAAGATGAGATCACAATAGCTTCATCAGTCTTATGAACCGCCAAAGAGTCTGACCCTTTACTGTTGAATGTTTACTAATGAATCTGGGTTCAAGTTACTTAAAACTTTTATCTTATCTTTAAATCTTTAACCAGAAAATTGAAAATGGAAACCGTTTTTAACCTCTTCAAGTTTAGATTTGTTAGACTGATCTCATGACGTTCAAAAACAGACATTTCATCATTATTTGTCTAATTTTTGCTTCTTTGTTTCACTCTTTCAAATTAATCAACGATTCTCTATTCAATATACATAACACTCACAGAATTAAATGTTATGAATTGGTACATGTTACATGCATTTTGCATTGAGATATTTTATAATCCATTTCCAATCATATTTATCACTTTTAATGATCTCTTTACTTTACAAGAAATTAATTTTTCGTTTTCTGATTGATGTGCGAATTTCAGCAATCTATTCTTATTGAAGCCTTTTATGCCTCTACAAACCCACAAGGTTCCTACTCTTAACTCTAAAGTCAAAATTTATGCGTATTTCCTTTTGATTACTTATGAGTAATTGTGATTAAATGTGTCTATTCGTGTCTTATTAACACTAACCCAATTAATTTATGATCATTTTTAATATCAATACTAATTTTCAATTGTGCTCTTTCTAATAATCATGAATCATGATCATTTGACTTCTATTTCTATTTTATTGCGATTTCAAAGGCGATTTTTAGTACCTATACCTGTCATTCTTATTGTTAACAAATGTTATCTTGCTAAAAATGCAAAAAATGTATGAGTGTGAACAAAATTCAACATTTTTATTTTTATCCATTACGTTACTCATAATCAAATCCATAAAAATTGAAAAATAATTCAATTTGACTCGAAAAATGATAAATACTGCTAATAAGGTTGACACATGAAGTTCAAAGTGAACAAACTTTCTTTTATACAAAGGTTTGATATTTTTCATCTGTAAAAACGTTGAGGTGAAGGCAATCAGTTGATAAGAACAGTTATTGGAACTGTTGGAACAAAACTTTATATTCATCATTTCATATCTTTCAATCCATTGCTGCTTATTAATACAGAAAATATGAATTTTTCCAGTCGATTTACTTATCAGAAGTATTTTATCATCCTTTGTTTGATGAGAAGTTAATATTAAATCATCGAATTGCAAATATTTGTCTTCAAAAGGATTACTCTTATTGCAGCTTCGAGTTTCGTAATTGAATTGAATGAATTCGAGATTTTCCGTCAGAATATAAACAACCTTTTCCAAAACAGTGGCATGGAAAGTACGCTTATTAACTTTATAAGTTTTGAACCAACTTCGATGAAGAGCTTGGAATCTACCAAACCACTTTCTATCGATATTAGTTTTACCAATCAAAATGTATTTGTTATTATATTCAAGAAACACAGTCTCTTCATTGATGACATGAGGAGGAAGTTTCTCTTCTTTGTCCAACAAATAGCAACCAAAGGACCTAAAGAATGGGACGAAAAGAAATTAAACGGTGAATTTCGTATTTTTTAAGTAATCTCATCGAAAACAGTGCCCACGAACTGAATGCTTATGCGTTTAAAATAATATATGACGAAACAACTAACCATACGGAATATAAAAGTTTTGATAATTTACAAGATTTTCTCTGCAAAAAATTTCTTATACATCTAAATATAAATTTTTAGAAATAGATAAAAGATTTCTAGAAGTATTTTTCATCATATCGACAAATATCAACAAAAATTTTAGCATGTATGAACGAGTTCATGTATGATATTGAAGGAAATTTTACAGATATTTACATACACGATGCAAATCTTTTAACATACCTAGGAGGCTTCAGAAACTGGGCAATAGTTTCGGACAATTGAGCATATTAGATTTTACCAGCAACTTTGAAGTCAAGCCATAGAAATGTCTTTTTGTTCCAGTCAACTCGGATACCTTTTCTTCCAGTATCAAATAAAATATCTGAAATGTGTTCTTGATGTACAAATTTGAGAGACATCGAATCATCTCGAGTAAAATCACCAATCGGCAAACAAAATAATGCATCATCGTCAACACTTATCCTCAATCTTGAATCATCTATTCGATGAATAGAAATGAAGTAGTTTTGTTTACTACGATTGAATTCACAGTCGACATTAGAGGAAATAATTGAATCAAAATTTCTTAGAGCCTTTATTAATTCATTATCTGACCAGAATCCATGAAAGACCAACGCACGAAATTTCAATAGCTGTGGAAGTAATCCATTTCTAGAATCTGCATTCTTTTTCACCCATTTGATGATTGATTCAAAAACTTGATATTCTGAATAAATCATCAAATCTAATAATTCCTTGGAATCCTAATTATGAATGTTTTCTAGATCCAGAAGCTAAATCCGTTGAGTCAATCGAAGTTTAGACAACTTAGTCGTTCATTTAGTGGCTTAATTGGTAAATTCTGAAATTCTCTTGAGTTCTAGGGTGAACGGATAGATTTGAGATTTTGTTGAAAAATTAAAAATTTATTAATAATCTACTAATTAGTAAATATTTACTGCTAAATAGAATGAAATTATCGTTTCAAATAAATTCAATAAATATACGAATAATAAAAATATATGAGATTCAACTTGACTCTGTGCAACGCCAAAGCATAATTAAGAAAACGGTGATTGAATTATTTGAAGCAAAAGGTTGGATTTTTGTAAAAAGAAGGATTCAATTGTAAAAACACTTTGCAGTTTGCATGTTGAATAAAACGGAGAATTGTTGAATTCCGATAAATCAAATTCACTGTTGAATATATTGAGCTATTAGAAAGCCAGCTTTCTAAGTGTTACAAAAATTCTCGCTTGAACAATGGTTTTATATTTTTCATCGGTAAAAACGTAGAGGTGAAGGTGGTTAATTCATAATCATCTTTATCGGAATCGTTGAAATTGGGGTTTACATTGAAGATTTTATATTTGTCAGACCATTTCTTTTGTTTAATGAAGTAAACATAGAATTTTCCGGTCCATTTATTGACCAGTATCACTTTATCATCTTCTGCATGAAGAGAAGTTAAGAAAAAATCATTATATTCGTGATCCTCAGCACCTTCAAATAGTTTGAGCTTTTTGAATGAACGGGTTTCGATATTAAACTGGAAAAAATTTAATTCTGCCGTCAATATATAAACAACTTTGCCCAAAATAGTTGCATGGAGTTCATCATCAAAACAAACCGCAATACCATTGAACCATCTCGAGTCCGTCGCTGGGAAAATACCATAACATTTCCTTGTAAAAGTTTCTCCGATGCAAACAAATCCATCATTATATTCAAGCAATAAATATGAGTTATAGCGGATTCCATCACCAAGTGCAGGAGCTTTAGCATCCAAATAGCAGGAATATTGACTGAAAAATAAAACAAAGTAAAATTAAAGATGAGTCCAACTAAATAATACAAATCATTTATGTAATTTACTAAACGAAAAAGTCGATTTAATTGTTTTGGAAATTTGAGGCGCAAAACAGATTAGAACTGAATCATAAAAATCAATCAGATGAGAAATTATCATGCGTCTGAAATTAAATTCGAGACCTTTCCATTGATCTTTTGATAAATTTGACGATTATCTAATTGTCAAACAGCTAGCTACTAGCCACTCAGTCAAATGGAAAGTTGAAATGGATACGACTCTGAAGGTTAGAGTAAGTCGAACCAAAGTTAATCCTAAACTTTTTAGTCTTCGTTTAAAACATCCAAGTTCAGTCAGAATGATGTCGAAATATTTGCAAACTTGTTGAAATCTTGAAGTGTTAAACATACCTACGATTATCCTGAAAATTGACAATCAATTTATGAATTTCGGTGTAATAAGCTCCACAAGCTCCATAAGCTCCATAAGCTCTATAATAGAAGGATTCGGTGAGCCATCGAAATGTCTTTTTGTTCCAGTCAATTCGGATACATCTTCTCCCAGTGTCAATTAAAATATCTGAAATGTGTTCTTCGTGAACGAATTCGCGTGACATTGCATCATCTTTAGTGAAATCACCAATCGGTAGTGCAAATAAATCTTTATCAAATATTTTTACACGTAACTTTCCATTAGGCAGCCTCTGGAATGAGACGAAGACGTTTTGCTTAGTGCGATTGAACCCACAGCCACCATTAGAGGATAAAATTGAATGGAAATTTTGCAAAGTCTTTATTAATTCATTATCCTTGATTTTTGATGAGCCAACAGAATCCATGAAAGACCAACGAACGAATGTCAAAAGCTTTGAAAGAAATTCTTTTCTTGAATCTGTATTCTTATTCACCCATTTCATGATTGATTCAAAAACTTGATATTCAGAGTAAACCATTAAATCTAATTTGAGAATATATTCAACTGTTTCAACTGGATAATCCAAGAAAACATTAGTATTAGCGATCTTCAAAAAATGGCGACAAATGAAACTGTTAATAGCTCCTGAATCGATCAATAAAGACTCTTGAGTAACTTGATGTAAAACGACTGGAAGATGTTCAATTGTGAAATTGTCATGAAAATAATTAATACAAGGTTCCCACAGACGATCATCGATCTCAAGACAATCAGCTGCTTCAAAAAAAAGGATCACATAATCCATTTGCATGATGAATAATCCTGTGTGAATCCAACTAAGGATAGAATCGAAAACATGTTCATCAAAATCTAAAGTCACTTTGTTTTCCTTTGATTCCAATTCATCGCCAGAAAACAATTTTTTAAAATAAGGCACGACTGAACAAATGAACTTTTTAGAGACACAATATTCACATCTTCTATTCACTATTATCAGTTCGTCATCACAGTTCTGATTCACTTCATCCATTATAAAAAGCTAAAAAAAGATACATAAACTTATGAAAAAGCGAAGTATTATAAAAATCATTGCAAAAGCCTAAAGGTAGGCTCGGATTCACAAAATTTAAATTGTGTTTACAACAACAAATTCACATGTTGTTTCTGTTAAAAGGGAGGGATTTCTACCGCCAAATTTAAAAATGAGATTGAATTTTACATTTTTCAATGTACATGAAGCTCTCACTTCAGGTATCTACTGGCCTTCGTTTCTTTTAAAATTAACTTAATATATCACTAATTTCATGAGCAAATTTTATCAATAAGCTTCTAAGCATCACATGAATTGTTTACATTGTTGGAAGACATGCATTTAATATAAAAATCATAAGAATCTTCAAATAGTTTGACCATATTGTAAGAATGGGTTTCCATATTAAATTTGAAAAAATCTTCATTCGACGTGAATACATAAACATCTTTGTCCAAAATAGTCGCATGGAATTCATGATCGCAACCCCTTTCATAGCCATCGAACCATCTCGAATTAGTCGCTGGGAAAATACCAAAATATTTCCTTTCTCCTACAGTTTTTCCGATGTAGACAAATCCATCGTTATATTCAAGCGATAAATATGAGTTACGGAGAGTTTCAGGATTATAAAGAAATTTATTTTGATTAAGTTAATGGAAACATTGAAGTACCGATAACTCTTGAATATGTTGGAAAAATTAGCATACAAACCATGTAATTGAGATGATGGGTAAGTTTCTTAGCGAACAAAATCCAAGAAATATTGCGGTATTGTGTATTTCGAATATATTAATATCTTGTGTCAGAATTTTTATGAAAAAATTCTTATTTTCATTTGTGCTCTTTCTGATAATCATAATCATTCAATTTTTATTGTGTTATAAGATTTAAAGGTGACTTAACAATATCCGCTATCAACTCCATCCGACAAAATTTTACTGCAAATGCACTGACTAAGTCGACTCTAGTCGAGTTGATGCTACTTGACTAACCATTTAGCCAGTTGGTGCTTTCTCGACTAGCTTCGAGGTCTTTATGGTCAGTTTTATGACTAACTATCGAAACTAGATACTTCAAATCGGCATGACCTGATCAAGTAAGATAATAGATAACAATTAATTGTTTAAATTTCTGTTGAAAATATGGCGAATATGGCGAAAAATATATACTTACTTCAAATAGCTTTGGACTTTTTTGAAGATCTAATTGCATGTTGATTTATAGTAACTATTTCATTACTGCTTATGATGTCCTGATTCAAATTTTATTATATCCAATTAATAGTTGGTGTCCTTTGCTCAAGCATATTCAAAGTAAAGTCCGTCAATTAATTTTTGTTTGAACAAAGATTTGAGATTTTGTTGAAAAATTAAAAATTTATTAATAATCTACTAATTAGTAAATATTTACTGCTAAATAGAATGAAATTATCGTTTCAAATAAATTCAATAAATATACGAATAATAAAAATATATGAGATTCAACTTGGCTCCGTGCAACGCCAAAGCATAATTAAGAAAAGCACGATTGAATTATTTGAAGCAAAAGGTTGGATTTTTGTAAGAAGAAGGGTTCAAGTCTATAGTACACTTTGCAATTTGTTTTTTTTGAATAAAACGGAGAATTGTTGAATTCCGATAAATCAAATTCACTGTTGATTATATTGAGCTATTAGAAAGCCAGCTTTCTAAGTGTTACAAAAATTCTCGCTTGAACAATGGTTTTATATTTTTCATCGGTAAAAACGTAGAGGTGAAGGTGATTAACTCATAATCACGATAATCTTCATCAGAATAGTCGAAATCTGGGTTAGCATTAAAGATTTCGTATTTGTCAGACCATTTCTTTTGTCTAATGAAGTAAACATAGAATTTTCCGGTCAATTTATTGACCAGTATCACTTTATCATCTTCTGTATGAAGAGAAGTTAAGATAAATTCATCATATTCGTGATCCTCAGCACCTTCAAATAGTTTGAGCTTTTTGAATGAACGGGTTTCGATATTAAACTGGAAAAAATTTAATTCTGCCGTCAATACATAAACAACTTTGCCCAAAATAGTTGCATGGAGTTCTTCATCAGCATAATCCTCATAGTCATTGAACCATCTCGAGTCCGTCGCTGGGAAAATACCATAACATTTCCTTGTAAAAGTTTCTCCGATGCAAAAGAATCCATCATTATATTCAAGCAATAAGTATGAGTCATAGCTGATTTCATCACCAAGTGCAGTAGCTTTAGCATCCAAATAGCAGGAATATTGACTGAAAAATAAAATCAAAGTAAAATCAAGGATGAGTCTAACTCAATAATGCAGTTCATTTATGTAATTTTTTAAACGAAAAAGTCGAGTAAATTGATTTGAATAATTTGAGGCCGACAACAGATTAGAACTGAACCTTAAAATTCAATCCGGTGAGAAATTATCATGAATCTGAAATCAAATTTGAAGCTTTGCTATTGATTGGTTGATTCATTTTGACGATTATATAACCATACCATTGAAATAACACTTTTTTGAATAATAAACTGGTCAGACTCATTTAAGATCTAAATTGGTTAACGACTTTGATCATAAGCAACTACTAGCCGCTAAGTCAATGGGAAAGTTGAAATGGATGCGACTCTGAACTTAATCCTAAACTTTTCAGTCTTCATTTTAAACTTTAGTCAGTGGAATGATGTCTCAGAGCTTGATCTTTGAACACGAATTTCTTAATCCAAATTGATAATTTACTTGCCATAGCAGTAACAATTAGTGACGAGATTTCTTAAAGTTGTAAAGGTTTTGACTCTGTTTGTTTTAAAGCTTAAATGTGGCGAGTTTACAGGGAACTTTAAACAAACAAAAAAATAAATCTCTGAAAGCTTTTCAAATAACTAAAGAAAAGGAAAAACTTACAGGTTTGAAAATTTGTGACAATTTTGTTGTTAAATGAGTTATTAAGCAGAAAGCGATTGAGGGTTGTTAAAATGAGCATACCTACGATTATCCTGAAAATTGACAATCAATTTATGAGTTTCGGTGTAATAAGCTTCATCAGCTCCCCAAGATCGATAATAGGATTTGATAAGCCATCGAAATGTCTTTTTGGCCCAATCAATTCGGACACATCTTCTTCCAGTATCAAATAAAATATCTGAAATGTGTTCTCCATGAACAAATTCGTTGGACATTGTTTTATCTTTAGTAAAATCACCAATCGGTAATGAAAATAAATCTTTATCAAATATTTTTACTCGTAACTTTCCATTAGGCAATCTCTGAAGTGAGACGAAGACGTTTTGTTTAGTACGATTGAATCCGCAGACACCATTGTAGGATTCAATTGAATCGAAATTTTGCAAATCCTTCATTAATTCATTATCCTTGATTTTTGATAAGCCAACAGAATCCATGAAAGACCAACGCACGAATGTCAAAAGCTTTAAAAGAAATTCTTTTCTTGAATCTTCATTGTTATTTATCCATTTCATGATTGATTCAAAAACTTGATACTCAGAGTAAATCATCAAATCTAATTTTAAAATATGTTCGAGCGTTTCAACTGGATAATCCAAAAAAGTATCAGTATTAGCAATCTTCAAGAAATGGCGACAAATGAAACAATCAATAGCTCCTGAAGTTATCAATTTGCAAGATTTTTTGACTTGAGTCAAAACAATTGGAAGACATTTTATGGTGAAATTATCACGGAAATACTCAAAACAACTTTCAAACAAAAGATCGCTGATCATCAAATAATCAGCTGCTTCATAAAATAGAATCACATAATCCATTTGCATGATGAATAATCCTGTGTGAATCCAACTAAGGATAGAATCGAAAACATGTTCATCAAAATCTAAAGTCACTTTGTTTTCCTTTGATTCCAATTCATCGCCAGAAAACAATTTTTTAAAATAAGGCACAACTGAACAAATGAACTTTTTAGAAACACAATATTCACATCTTCTATTCATAATTATCAGTTCGTCATCACAGTTCTGATCCACTTCATCCATTATGCAAAAAAAAGCTAACTAAAGCTCATGAAAAAAGCGAAGTACTAAAAATCACTGCAAAAGCGTAAAGGTAGGCTCGGATTCATAAAATTTAAATTGTGTTTACAGCAACAAATTCACTTGTTGTTAAAAGGGAGGGACTTATATTTTTGTTTTGTTGCAGGCGTCGCTCCGTTTCACTAGCAGCAATTATGAAAAACGCTTGAACTCCATTAATTTACACACTAACACAAGTGTCGGCTACACAAGTGCCGGTACTTTAAAGTGTGCATTTGAAAACCGTGTAACTAATGTACCGTGAAACTTTCGTGAACGTAATATAATATCATCGATAATAAAATCCCAAGTAACTATGGTTATTTAGCTACTTTCTGGTTACAAATTTTCTACCGCCAAATTTAAAAATAAGATTGCGTTTTTTATTTTTCAATGTACATAAAGCTCTCAATTTTTCAAAATAAGGCACAGCTGAACAAATGTAATTTTAGAAACACAATATTCACATCTTCTATTCACAATTTTAGTTCTTCATCACAATTCTGATTTTCTATCTTATCCATTCTCACTATGTTCAAAGAAAAGCACTTCAAACTTCAAACAGTTTCAAGATTTTAAGCATAACCAAAATTAGCTTTAAGATTCACCAATATACTTAAACCAATCTCACAGTATTTTAAAGATGAGATCACAATAGCTTCATCTTATAATTATCAATGTTATAAACCGCCAAAGAGTCTGACCCTTTACTGTTGAATGTTTACTAATGAATCTGGGTTCAAGTTACTTAAAACTTTTATCTTATCTTTAAATCTTTAACCAGAAAATTGAAAATGGAAACCGTTTTTAACCTCTTCAAGTTTAGGTTTGTTAAACTGATCTCATGACGCTCAAAAACAAAGACATTTCATCATTATTTGTTCAATTTTTTGTCTTTGTTTCCCTCTGCCAAATTAATCAACGATGCTTCATTCAAAGTACATAACACTCACAGAATTTAATGTTATACTGGTACATTGGTTCTTGTTAAATTACATGCGATTTGCATTGAGATATTTTATAATCCATTTCCAATCATATTTATCACTTTTAATGATCTCTTTACTTTTTACTTTATAAGAAATTAATTTTTCGTTTTCTGATTGATGGGCGAATTCCAACAATCTATTCTTATTGAAACATTGATTAAAACCTATGAACAAAATGAAACAAGCTTAATTTGATGTAACAAAGATTTGCGATTTTATTGAAGAATGAAAGATAAAATACAATGTAATAGTTATTATTGTTACTACTCGGAAGAAGTAATTGTCTCAAGAAGTAAATGAACTTCGCTCTGTGGAAACGAGTGTAGCGGAGAAAACATTGAGTTAATTATTCGGCATAAAAGGGTAGATTTGATAAAACAAAGAGGTTCAAAAGGATGAGCTTGTCTATTACATGAACGTCTCATTAAAAACAGAAAAAGAAACATTTGATCAGATACTTCGCATAAAACGATAATTAAATTCATATTGTTTACATATACTGTTGATTACATTGAGCTGTTAGAGAGCTGCAAGTGTTACAAAAAGTTTCGTCTGAACAATGGTTTTATATTTTTTATCGGTAAAAACGTAGAGGTGAAGGCAACTAACTTATCAAAATCAAAATATGAATCCTTCGAATCGGGATTTACATTGAAGATTTGATATTTTTCGAACCATTTCTTCTCATGAATGCAGTAAACATGAAATTTCCCAGTCGATTTATCAACCAGAATCACTTTATCATCTTCTGTGGGAAGAGAAGTCAAGATTAGTTCATTGTGTGCCAACTTATCAACGCCTTTAACTAGTTCAATCTCATTGTATGAGCGGGTTTCCATGTTCCATTGGAAAAAAAGGAAATTCGCCGTCAATAAATAAACAGTGTTGTTCAAAATAGTGGCATGTAATGTATAGTGATCAGGATAGTCAATGAACCAATTGGGATCCGTCACTGGGAAAATACCAAAAAATCTTTTGTCGTCAAGAGTTTCACCAATGCAAACGAATCCATCATTATACTCAAGCAATAAATATTCATTAGCTGGAGTATCATCAGGAAGCTCTGTAGCTTGATCGTCCAAATAGCAGGAATATTCACTAAAAAATTGAAGTAAAAGTAAAGAGAGATGTGTTTAAGTCTATTGATCTGAAAAATTTCTAGATGAAATATAATAATAAAGCAATTTCAATAATGCAGCTCAATTTTGACTACGGAACAACCATTGAACTTATTCAACATGGAAAAAACTTGTCAGTCTCAAAGTTCAACGATTGTGAATACATTTTAAACATTTTACAAGTGTAAGTGTTCTTATCTCATCAAATCTCTTCAAATTTCAGTTCTTAAATAATGTCTCAAATGTTCGCAAATTTGTTGAAATTTCAAAGGATTTGATGTAATAAGGAAGCTTTAAACAGCCAAGAAAAAAAACAAATCTCGGAAAACTGGAAGATTTGAAAATATAATAAAATTTCAGTATTAACATAAATATCAAAAAGGTAAGCGATCTAGAGTTTAAAAAACATACCGACGATCATCCTGAAAATTCACAATCGATTGATGCATTTTAGTGTAATATGTTTCACCATTGTCTATGTTAAGACCTATGAATGTCTTTTGATTCCAATCAATTCGAATACCGAGTTTTCCAGAATCAAATAAGATGTCTGAAATGTGTTCTCCATGAAAAAGTTCAAGTGGCATTGTATCATCTAGGGTAAAATCACCGATCGGTAAACAAAATAAATCTTTATCAAATATATTTATCCGTATCTTTGAAGGATCGTCTAATTCCTGGATTGAGACAAAGAAGTTTTGTTGAGTACGATTGAATCCACAGTCAAATTTTTTCAGAGCCTTTATAAATTCATTTTCCTTGATTTTTGATAAGCCAACAGGATCCATGAAAGACCAACGCACGAGTCTCAATAGCTTTGAAAGAAATTCTTTTCTTGAATCAACATTCTTATTCACCCATTTCCTGATTGATTCGAAAACTTGATACTCAGAGTAAATCATCAAATCTAATTTTAAAATATGTTCGAGCGTTTCAACTGGATAATCCAAAAAAGTATCGGTATTAGCGATCTTCAGAAAATGGCGACAAATAAAGATGTCAATAACTTCTAAATTGATCAATTTGGAAGATTTTTTGACTTGAGTTAAAACAAGTGGAAGATATTTTATGGTGAAATTTTTTTGGAAATACTCAAAACAAGGTTTAAACAAACGCTTGCTTATCCTCAAACGCTTAGCTGCTGCATAAAAGTTTATCACATAATCCATTTGCATCACGAATAATCCAGAATGAAGCCAGTTAAGAAGAGCATCGAAGGCACTTTCATCAAAATCCAGAGTCACTTTGTTTTCCCTTGATTCCAATTCATTGCCAGAAAACAATCTTTTAAAATAAGGCACAACTGAACAAATGAACTTTTTAGAGACATAATATTCACATTTTCTATTCACTATTATCAGTTCTTCTTCGTAATTTTGATCGACTTTATCCATAATAAAGCACTGAGTGAAATCGAATTAAAAACTGATGGAATATGTTGCTAGCTGAATAGAGAAAAGTAGATATTTAGAAATAATATTTGCAAGTTACGTTAGGAAGTATAACCTCTACCAGTGAGTTTACATTACTCATTAAGTCCAGTGTTGAGCAATTATAAGGGCGTGGCTTACATTTCTTGTTAGCGAAACTTAAAATTGCAGTTTATTTATTCTGGCCATCTTAATGACCTATCCTAATTCGAACGTCCAGCGCTTGTGATTCTGTTGAATTGTTAAATATACAAACCATTTGTTCGAGGTAATTTGTAAGTTCCTTAGCGAATCAAATCGAAGAAAAATTGCAATATAAATCTTAATTTTCACTTGTGCTCTTTCTAACTATCCACTGTCATTATTATTGTTGGCAAATATCATTTTAGTGAATAATGTAAGAGCAAAAGTCACATGAAGTTCAAAGGGAACAAAAATTTCTTTTATCCAAAGGTTTGATATTTTTCATCTGTAAAAACGTTGAAATTCCATTGTTAAGGCTACAAAAGCCCGATCTTTAAAGTCTGCATTTAAAAACCTTGCATCCATCATAGCGTGAAATTTTCGCGAACATAATATAATGATATCATCGGTCAAATACAATGACACAAGTAACTGTGGTTAAATAGCTACTTTTTGGTTACAAATCTTCTACCGCCAAAGCCAAACATGAGAAATATGCGTTTTTATTGCATTTAGGAATCTTTCAATTTTCCGATTTATTTGCATTTTGATTTAAAGTAGCTATTTCATTATTGCCTATGATGTCCTGATTCGGCTTATATTGCATCTAATTAATAACTGGTTTCCTTTGCTCATGTAGATTCAAATAAGCTGTGGCCAGTAAAGTTTGTCAGTAAATTTTTATTTAAACAAAGATTTGAGATTTGTTGAGCAAATTAATGGCGCATTATAAATACAATTTTGTCTCTACTAATTACAAGAATGAAATAATTGTAGCAAATCTATTCAATAAATATACGAAATATATATGAAACTGAACTTGACTCTGTGAAATGCACTTACACACAATGACTTGTATGTTGTGAAAGGCTGGATTTTGTAAAATAAATGGATTCAGTGCTAAAGCAATGTATTGCACGAATGTTGAATCGCAATTTGAAGAAGGAAAAGTTTGTCATGAAATTTCCATAAAACGGAAATTAAATTCAGATTCACTGGTGATTAGAGTGGACTTCTAGAAAGCTGGGAGGCTACAAAAGATCTCGCCTAAACATTGGTTTTATATTTTTCATCGGTAAAAACGTTGAGGTGAAAGCCATTAACTCATGAATATCTTCATGAGAATCTTTGGAATTGGGATTTACATTAAAGATTTCATACTTTTTAAACCACTTCTTCTGTTTAATACAATAAACATAAAATTTTCCAGTCGATCCATCGATCAGAATTATTTTATCATCTTCTGTGTGAAGAGAAGTTAGGATTAATTCCGCAGGGTGCAAATCTTTAGCACCTTTAAATAGTTTGTTCTTATTGTATGAGCGCGTTTCCATATTAAATTGGAAAAAATTGAACTCTTCCGTCAATACATATACAACATTGTCCAAAATAGTTGCATGGAATTCATAACCACAACCATTCATATAAAAATTGAACCAACTCGAGTCCGTCACTGGGAAAATGCCAAAATATTTATTGTCGTCATGAGTTTCTCCGATGCAAACGAATGAATCTTCATGTTCAAGCAGTAAATATGAATTTCTTGGAGTTGTATCAGGCAGCTCTGTAGCTTTTGCGTCCAAGTAACAGGAATATTCACTGAAAAATATTAAAAGTAATTTATATTAAAAGTTTGTAGAACATTCAAGTGACTGTATCACATCAATTTTTCAAATTTCAGCAAGTGAATAATGTTGTAAAAAATTTAAATTTAAAAGCTTTTCAAATAACAAAAAAGCTTAAAGATTTGGAAATTTAAGACAAAATTTTGAGATTAAAATGAAAAGTCGCACAAGAAAGCGATTCAGAGTTTTATAAAATAAACGTACCTGCGATCATTCTGAAAATTGACAATCAATTTATACATTTCCCTGTAATAGGTTCCATCATAGTCGTCTATGTCAAGCCATGCAAATGTCTTTTTGTTCCAGTCAACTCGGATACCTTTTCTTCCAGAATCAAATAAAATATCTGAAATGTTTTCTCCATGAACGAATTGGGTTGACATTGTATCATCTTTAGTAAAATCACCAATCGGCAATGAGAATAGTTTTTTATCGAATATATTTATCCGTAACTTCGAATTACCTAATCTATGGAGTGAGACGAAGTAATTTTGTTTACTACGATTGAATCCACAGTCACTCTTGGAGGAGATAATTGAATCGAAATTTTGCAAAGTCTTTATAAATTCGTTTTCCTTAACCTTTGATAATCCAACAGGATCGATGGTAGACCAACGCACGCATCTCAATAGCTGCGGAAGTAATTCTTTTCTTGAATCTCCATTGTTATTCACCCATTTCATGATTGATTCAAAAACTTGATATTCTGAATAAATCATTAAATCTGATTGGAGAATATGTTCAAGCGTTTCAACTGGATAATCCAAAAAAGTATCGGTATTAGCGATTTTCAAGAAATGGCGGCAAATGAAACTATTAACAGCTCCTGAATTGATCAATCGAGACTTTTGTGTAACTTGACGTAAAACAACTGGAAGAAGTTCCATGGTAAAATTGTCATTAAAATAATTAATAAAAGGTTCCCGTAGACAATCATCGATCTTAAGATAATCAGCTGCTTCATAGAAACTAATCACATAATCCATACGAATGATGAATACATCTGTGTGAACCCAGTTAAGAAGAGCATCAAAGGCACGTTCATCAAAATCTAGAATCACTTTGTTTTCCTTTGATTCCAATTCATCGCCAGAAAACAATTTTTTAAAATAAGGCACAACTGAACAAATAAACTTTTTAGAGACACAATATTTACATCTTCTATTCACAATTATCAGTTCGTCATCACAGTTCTGAACCACTTCATCCATTATGCAAAAAAAAGCTAACTAAGGCTCATGAAAAAAGCCAAGTACCAAAAAAATCATTGCAAAAGCGTAAAGGTAGACTTGAAGTCATAAAATTTAAATTGTGTTTACAACAAACTCACATGTTGTTACTGCTAAAAGGGAGGGACTTATATTCTGTTTTGTCACAGGCGTCGCTCCGTTTCACTAGCCGCACTTATGAAAAACGCTTGAACTCCATTAATTTACACACTAACACAAGTGTCGGCTACACAAGTGCCGATACTTTAAAGTGTGCATTGATAAACTCTGTGACTAATGTATCGTGAAACTTTCGCGAACGTAGTATAATAATATCATCGGTTATATAATCCCAAGTAACTATGGTTATTTAGCTACTTTCTGGTTACAAATTTTCTACCGCCAAATTTAAAAATGAGATTGAATTTTACATTTTTCAATGTACATGAAGCTCTCACTTCAGGTATCTTCTGGCCTTCGTTTCTTTTAAAATTAACTTAACATATCACTCAATTTCACGAGCAAATTTTATCAATAAGCTCTAAGCTTAATCATCATATGAATTGTTTTAATTTCTGTTTCAAAATTTGTCATTCAACTTACCTTGGACTTTTATTTTAAGTCAACCTTAACTGTCTGAATAATTCAAGCATGTGTATGTTGAATTCTTGTATCTATTGCATTATCATCTAGGGATTTGCTGATTCGGTTAGTTCATATAATTTATAAACTGTGCCATAGCTCGCGCAGATTCAAATAAGCTGTGACCAGTAAAGTCAGTAAAATAATAATAAAAGCATAATTAAGGAAAGGTAAGTGAATAACTTGGTATAAAAGGCTGCAGCACCAGCACCCTCAAATACAGGTATTTTTTAAAATAAAAGGTTTCGATGGTAAAGTATACTTTGTAATTTGCATGAATGTTGAATAAAACGGCAATTGTATTCAGATAAATCACATCCACTGTTAATTATATTGAGCTATTAGAAAGCCAGCTTTCTAAGTGTTACAAAAATTCTCGCCTGAACAATGGTTTTATATTTTTCATCGGTAAAAACGTAGAGGTGAAGGTGGTTAACTCATCAAAATCTTTACGAGGATCGTCGGAATCCGAGCTGAAGACCTCATATTTTTTAGACCATTTCTTTTGATTGGTACAGTAAACATAAAATTGTCTATTCCATTTATTTGTCAGAATCACTTTATCATCTTCTGTATGAAGAGAAGTTAAGATATATTCACTACTATGGTAATCCCCAGCACCCTCAAATACAGGTAGTTCAATCTTATTGTATGAACGGGTTTCCATATTAAATTGGAAAAACTCTTTGCGCGATGTGAGTACATAAACATCTTTGTCCAAAATAGTCGCATGGAATTCATGATCGCAACCTTCCTCATAGTCATTGAACCATCTCGAAGTAGTCGCTGGGAAAATACCAAAATATTTCCTTTCTCCTCCAGTTTCTCCGATGTAGATAAATCCATCATTATATTCAACCAATAAATATGAGTTACGGGGAATTGTATCACCAAGTGCAGTAGCTTTAGCGTCCAAATAGCAGGAATATTGACTGAAAAATAAAACCAAAGTAAAATTAAAGATGAGTCTAACTCAATAATGCAGTTCATTTGTGTAATTAACAAAACGAAAAAGTCGAGTGAATCATTTTGAAAATTTGAGGTGGAAAACAGATTAGAACTGAACCCTAAGATTCAATCAGATGAGAAATTATTATGTGTCTGAAATACAATTTGAAGCTTTGCCATTGATCGGTTGATACATTTTGACGGATAGGTAAATATCATTGAAATGAAACTTTCTTGCATATTAAACTAGTCAGAAGTGCTTTAAGATCTAAATTTTTCGACGATTTTGATCATACGGCTAGCTACGAGCCACTCAGTCAATGGAAAAGTTGAAATGGAAGCGACTCTCAAGTTTAGAGTAAGTCAAATCAAAGTTAATAATAGCCTTTTCAGTCTTCATTTTAAACATTCAAGTTCAGTCAGTGGTATGATGTCTCAAAATGTTTGCGAACTTGTTGAAATTTTGCTTCAAACTTTAAGCTTTGAATAAACAAAAAATAAATCTAGGAAAGATATTCAAGTGACAAAGGAAAAGGAAAAACTTGAAGATTTGAAAATTCAAGACCAAATTTTGGCATTCAAATAAAATGTTAGCAAAAAAGCGAAATTAAACATACCCACACTTATCCTGGAAATTGACAATCAATTTATTGATTTTCTTGTAATAAGTTCCATCATTACGCATTTTAAGCCATCGAAATGTCTTTTTGACCAAATCTATTCGGATACCTTTTCTTCCAGTATCAAATATAATATCTGAGATGTATGCTTCATGAACGAATTCGAGTGACATTGTTTTATCTTCGGTAAAATCTCCAATTGGTAAACAAAATAAATCTTTATCAAAAATATTTATCCGTATCTTTGAATAATCAAATGATTCCGAGATTGAGACGAAGTAGTTTTGTTTAGTACGATTGAATCCACAGTGACCATTAAAGTAAAAAATTAAATCAAAATTTTTTAGAGCCTTTATCAATTCGTTTTCCTTAACCTTTGATAATGCAACAGGATCCATGAAAGACCAACGAACGAATCTCAATAGCTTTGGAAGAAATGCTTTTCTTGGATTAACATTCTTATTTACCCATTTCATGATTGATTCAAAAACTTGATATTCAGAGTAAATCATTAAATCTAATTTGAGAATATGTTCAAGCGTTTCAACTGGATAATCCAAAAAAGTATCGGTATTAGCAATTTTCAAAAAATGGCGACAAATGAAACACCCAATAGCTCCTGAAGTTATCAATTTGGAAGATTTTCTGACTTGAGTTAGGACAACTGGAAGATATTTTATGGTGAAATTTTTATGGAAATACTCAAAACAAGGTTTAAACAAACGCTTGCTGATCCTCAAACACTTAGCTGCTTCATAGAAACTTATCACATAATCCATACGAATGATGAATAATTCTGTGTGAATCCAGTTAAGAAGAGCATCAAAGGCACGTTCATCAAAATCTAAAGTCACTTTGTTTTCCTTTGATTCCAATTCATCGCCAGAAAACAATTTTTTAAAATAAGGCACAACCAAACAAATGAACTTTTTAGAGACACAATATTCACATCTTCTATTCACAATTATCAGTTCGTCATCACAGTTCTGATCCACTTCATCCATTATAATGATAAAAAAGCTAACTAAAGCCCACGAAAAATATTCGATAGTTGAAGTACTAAAAAAATTATTTTAAAAGCATAAAGATAGTCTTGGAGGCATAAAATGTACCAGTGTGTTTACAACAAGTGTACATTCAGTTCACATCCTGTTACTGCTCACTGCTGCCAAGGGCGTGACTTTTCACTTTCTTTTCCGCCACAGAAACTAGATAGAATGGAGAATTCATGATTATAAAGGAATTTATTCTGATCCTTTTAAGAGTAAAATTTGACTGCCATTAACTATGATTCTGTTGCACAGGTTAGTAAGCAAACTATGTGATCGAGATGATTGGCAAGTTCTTAACGAATGAAAGCGAATCAATCTTGCAATAAGTTTTGAATGTAGTTAATCCTAATTTTTTACATCAATTCTCAATAGCAGTTGTGCTCTTTCCGATTAATGTGATGATTGGGTTTTATTGTGCTATTAACATTTGAAGCTGACTTAACCGTACCTATCCACTGTCATTAATATTGTTAACAAGTGTCATTTTAGTAAATAATGTAAGAGTGAATAATTGAATTTTTAATCACAATGTTAATCATAATCAAAAGCATAGAAATTGAAAAATAATTTAAAATGACTCGAAAAATGATAAATATTACAATTTCTGCACATGAAGTTCAAGGTGAACAAAACTTTCTTTTATACAAAAATTTGATATTTTTCATCTGTAAAAACGTTGAGGCGAAGGCAATCAGTTGATAAGAACAGTTATTGGAACTGTCGGGACAAAACTTTATATTCATCATTTCATGTCTTTCAATCTATTGCTGCTTATTAATACTGAAAATATGAATTTTTCCAGTCGATTTATCCTCCAAAATTACTTTATTATCCTTTTGGCAAATATTTGTAAATCCAAATTTGGTTTGGAAATGAATTTTTATTCAAGCAAAGATTTGGGCTTTGTTGAGCAAATGAATGATGCATTATAAATACAATGTTATTCTAATTACAAGAATGAAATAATTATTTCAAAAATATTCAATAAATATACGAAAATAATGAAACTGTACTTGAATCTGACGCTGAAGCATATTATAATTAAAAAAAGGTAAGTGAG
The DNA here is from genome assembly GCF_039701765.1 of Tetranychus urticae. Taxonomy (NCBI): domain Eukaryota; kingdom Metazoa; phylum Arthropoda; class Arachnida; order Trombidiformes; family Tetranychidae; genus Tetranychus; species Tetranychus urticae. Next base: position 10,828,051 of record NC_142958.1, on the reverse strand, counting down.
TTATTTGATTATTTTTTTGAAAGCTGAAAGAGCTACAAGAAATCTCGCCTGAACAATGGTTTTATATTTTTCATCGATAAAAACGTTGATGCGAAGGCCATTAACTCATGAGTAGCTTTATGAGAACCGTTGGAATTGGGATTTACATTTAAAATATATTTTTCAAGCCATTTCTTCTGTTTAACGCAATAAACATAAAAGTTTCCATTCCATCTATCAATCAGAATTATTTTATCATCTTCTGTATGAAGAGAAGTTAAGATTAAATCCTCACATCTAGCACCTTTAAATAGTTCAATCTTATTGTATGAATGGGTTTCCATATTAAATTTGAAAAAATCATCATCCGAGGTGAGTACATAAACATCTTTGTCCAAAATAGTCGCCTCGAATTCATGATCGCAACCTTTCTCATAGTCATTGAACCATCTCGCAGTAGTCGCTGGGAAAATGCCAAAATATTCCTTTTCTCCTTCAGTTTCTCCGATGTAGACAAATCTATCATTATATTCAAGCAATAAATATGAGTTATCGGGAATCTCATCACCAAGTGCAGTGGCTTTAGCATCCAAATAGCAGGAATATTGACTGAAAAATAAAACCAAAGTAAAATTAAAGATGATTACAACTAAATAATACAAATCATTTACTAAACTAAAAAGTCGAGTAAATTATTTTGAAAATTTGGAGTGTAAAATAGATTGAATCCGCTGAGAAATTATGATGCGTCTGAAATAGTTGAAAATTTCCGTAATGAAATAAAACATCGCGTAAGAAAGCGGTTCAGGGTTAAATAGAATAAACGTACCCATGATTATTCTGGAAATCGACAATCAATTTATTAATTTTCTTGTAATAAGTTCCCTCATGGTATTCGTCAAGCCATCGAAATGTCTTTTTGTTCCAGTCAACTCGGATACATCTTCTTCCAGTATCAAATGAAATATCTGTAATGTGTTCTTCATGAACAAGTTCAAGTGACATTGTTTTATCTTCGGTAAAATCTCCAATTGGTAAACAAAATAAATCTTTATCAAATATATTTATCCGCATCTTTGAATAACGATCTGTTTCCTGAATTGAGACGAAGTAGTTTTGTTTAGTTCGATTGAATCGACAGTCACCATTAGAGGAAATAATTGAATCAAAATTTCTTAGAGCCTTTATCAATTCATTTTCCTGAACTTTTAGTAATTCACTAGAATCCATGAATGACCAACGCACGAATTTCAATAGCTTTGGAAGAAATTCTTTTCTTGGATCAACATTCTTATTTATCCATTTCATGATTGATTCAACAACTTGATTTTCTGAGTAAATCATCAAATCTAATTTTAAAATATGTTCAAGCGTTTCAACTGGATAATCCAAAAAAGTATCAGTATTAGCGATCTTCAAGAAATGGCGACAAATGAAACAATCAATAGCTCCTGAAGTTATCAATTTGGAAGATTTTTTGACTTGAGTTAAGACAACTGGAAGATGTTCAATGGTAAAATTTTTATGGAAATACTTAAAACAAGGTTTAAACAAACGCTCGCTGATCTTCAAATAATCAGCTGCTTCATAGAAACTTATCACATAATCCATTTGAATGATGAATATTTCTGTGTAAATCCAGTTAAGAAGAGCATCGAAGGCACGTTCATCAAAATCTAGAATCACTTTGTTTTCCTTTGATTCCGATTCATCATCAGAAAACAATTTCTTAAAATAAGGCACAAGTAAACAAATGAATGTTTTAGGGACACAATATTCACATCTTCTATTCACAATTATCAGTTCGTCATCACAATTCTGATTCACTTCATCCATTTTAAAACAGTGAGCAAAATAAAATAACTAAAACACATGAAAAGTAGTCGATAGCGAAGTATTGAAAAAATTATTTTAAAAGCATAAAGTTAGTATTGGAGCGTGAGGTGTGCACCAGTGTGTTTACACCAAGTGTGTATTCAGTTTCCATGTTGTTACTGCTGACTACTAGTAAGGGCGTGACTTATATTTTCTTTCCGTCGCAGAAACTAGAACGAATGGAGAAATTCATGATATAAAGGAACTTATTCTGGTCATGTTATTGGTGAAATTCGACTGCCCATTACCATTGAATCAGTTGCATAGGTTAGCAAACAAACCATATGATAGAGATGATTGTTTGGTTTGTTAGCAAGTTTCTTAGCCAATCGAAGAAATCTTGCAATAAGTTTCGAATGTAGTTTATCCCAATTTTTTACATCAATGCTCATTAACAGTTGTGCTCTTTCTATAATAATGACCGCGATCCTTTGATATTTACTTCTGTGTTTGAAGGTGACGTAACAGTACCTGTCCGCTGTCATGAATCTTGTTAATAAAGTTATTGTTAGTAAATAATGTAAGAGTGATTAACCAATTTAAATAATTTCATTTTTAATCACTATCTTAAATATAATCAAATGAATAAAAATTGAAAAATAATTCAACATGACTCAAAATTGATAAATTGATTGCAGTTTCTGCAAATAATTCTTAAAAATTCTTAAAAAAGTTGGATGAATAAGGCACATGAAGGTCAAAGTGAACAAAACTTTCTTTTATACAAAGGTTTGATATTTTTCATCTGTAAAAACGTTGAGGTGAAGGCAATCAGTTTATAAGAACAGTTATTGGAGCTGTCGGGACAAAACTTTATATTCATCATTTCATATCTTTCAATCCATTGCTGCTTATTAATACAGAAAATATGAATTTTTCCGGTCGATTTATCTACCAAAACTACTTTATTATCCTTTGCTTGATGAGAAGTTAAGAGCAAATAATGAAAATATAAATGTTTGCCTTTGAAAGGATTACTCTTATTGCAGCTTCGCGTTTCGTAATTGAATTGAATGAATTCGAGATTCTCCGTCAGAATATAAACAACCTTGTCCAAAACAGTGGCATGGAAAGTATGCTTATTATCTTTAAAATGTTTGAACCAACTTCGATGAAGAACTGGGAAAAGACCAAACAGCTTTCGATAATCTTTAGTCTTACCAATCACGATGTAGCTGTCAACAGATTCAAATATCGCAGCCTCATCATTGTTAATTTGTCCAGGAAGCGTCGTATCTTTTTCCTCCAAATGACAAATAAGCGAGCTAGAAGTGAGAAGAGAAAGTAAGTAAGTGAAAGTTGAAAGTAAAGATCAAGATCTTTTAGCATACCTAGAAGGCTTCAGAAACTGGACAATTGTTTTGGACAATTGGGTATAGTAGGTTTTACCAGCAACTTTGAAGTCAAGCCATCGAAATGTCTTTTTACTCCAATCAACTCGAATACCTTTTGTTCCAGTATCAAATAAAATATCTGAAATGTGTTCTTTATGTACAAATTCAAGAGACATTGAATCGTCTTGAGTAAAATCACCAATCGGCAAACAAAATAATTCATCATCGTACACATTTATCAGCAACTTTAAATCATCTATTTGATGAATAGAAATTCGGAAGGTTTGTTTAGTTCGATTGAATCGACAGTCGCCCTTGGAGGAGATAATTGAATCAAAATCTCTGAGAGTCTTTATTAATTCATTATCTTTAACCTTTGATAACTCAACAGGATCCATGAAAAACCAACGCACACAATTCAATAGTTGAGGAAGTAATCCTTTTCTAAAATCTGCATTCTTATTCACCCATTTCATGATTGATTCAAAAACTTGATATTCAGAGTAAACCATCAAATCTAATTTGAGAATATGTTCGATTGTTGCAACTGGATAATCCAAGAAAACATCAGTGTTGATAATTTTTAAGAAATGGCGGCAGATAAAGTAGTCAATGGCTTCTGCATTGATCAATTTGGAAGCTTTTTTGACTTGAGATAAAACAATTGGAATATGTTCAATGGTAAAATTATTGTGGAAATAATCCATGCATGGTTCAAACAAACGTTCATCGATCATCAAATAATCAGCTGCTTCGTAAAGAGCAATTACATCCTCCATTTGCACTAAGAACGATCCAGTATGAATCCAATTGAGGATAGAATCGAAGACATGTTCATCAAAATCCAGCTCCACTTTGTTTTCCGTTGATTCCAACAAATCACCACAAAACATTTTCTCAAAATAAGGCACAGATGAACAAATGAACTTTTTGGAGACATAATATTCATTTTTCCTCACAACAATTTTCAATTGAACATCGCAATCTTGATTCTCTTCATCCATGTTAGTTTCGTTGAGGTTAAAGCACATAGAAAATTGGGAAAAATAAAACAATTTTTAAGGGTCTACAAGTCACTAGTATCCACTCAAGTTGTATTTACAAATGGTTGCCATCTGACGGACTAAGGTTTTTCACAAATTTAGACAAGCAAGAAGATTATGACTAACTTAAATGGTTAAAATTTTGGTTAAAACAGTAATCAAAGTGTAAAATCTCATGAAATGTTTAATTAGAAAGAGCGTGAGATTATTTGAGATTCAATTTTTACTTGTTCGGTAACCAGCCTTGGCTAATGTATCCGCAAGCTTAAATCAAAACAGACTAACAAGCTAACTAGAATCTAAGATTACTCTTATTAGCAACACTTATGAAAAACGGTGGAACTCCATTGATTTACCTACACAAGTGCCGATACTGTAAAGTGTGAATTTATAAACCTTGTGACTAATGTAGCGTGAAACTTTCGCGAACGAAATAGTATAAAATCGGTAATGTATGATAACAAGTAACTATGATTAGACAGTTACTTTTGGTTACAAAATCTCTACCGCCAAATTCAAAAACATGAGAATTTTTTTTTATATTATTTTTATAATATTTTCTAAGCAATAAATTTCCACTAATTATACAAGAATGAAATAATTGTTTAAAGTTATTCAATTAATATATGAAAAATAAAAATATTTTATTACAAAAATTTTCTTGTGAACAATGGTTTTATATTTTTTATGGGTATAAACGTAGAGACAAACGCAGTAAACTCATGATAAGTTATATAAGGTTCCTGGGAATTGTGATTCACGTTCAAGATTTGATCTTTTTGAAACCATTTCTTCTGATTGATGCAGTAAATATAAAATTTGCCCTTCATTTTATCGATCACAATTATTTTATCATCTTCTGTATGATGAGAAGTTAAGATTAATTCATTAATGCACAAATCTTTAGCACCTTTAAATAGTTCAATCTTATTGTATGAGCGAGTTTCCATATTAAATTGGAAAAAATTGAATTCTTCCGTCAATACATATAAAGTATTGTCCAAAATGGTCACATGAGTTTCCAAATCAAAACACATCGCAAATCCATTGAACCGAATTGAATCCGTCACTGGAAAAATACCAAAATATTCATTTTTTTGACTAGTTTGCCCGATGCAAACAAATCCATCATTATATTCATGCAATAAATAGGAATTTTTGGGAATTGTATCAGGAAGTGCAGTAACTCCAGCGTCCAAATAGCAGGAATATTGGCTAAAAGATAAAATCAAAGACAAAACTAACAATGACAAACTTGTCCTGAAGCTTTAAACAATGAATAAAAATAAATCTCTGACACCCCTCACATTTAAATCAGTTTCGGGTAATACGATTACTTCCCTTGTGAAAGCTTTTCAAAAAACAAAAGAAAAAGGAAAAATCTTAAAAGATTTGAAAATTTGGTGTCTTTTAAAGCTTAAAAACATACAGAGACACTTCTGAATCACATACGCGTCTTAACTTCGTATTATCATAAAATGAAATATCGGTCAGTAAAGCGATTATGGTTTTATCAAAGGAACATACCTGGGGTTATTTTGAAAATTGACAACTAATTTATGAGTTTCCGAGTAATAAAGTCCATTAGCATCTACTTCAATCCATGTGTATGTCTTTTTGATCCAATCGATTCGGATACATCTTCTTCCAGCATCAAATAAAATATCTGAAATGTTTTCTTCATGAACAAATTCAAGTGACATTGTTCTATCTTCAGAGAAGTCACCGATCGGTAAACAGAATAAATCTTTATCAAATATACTTATACGTAACTTCGCATCGATTAATTCCTGGATTGCGACGAAGTAGTTTTGTTTACACCGATTGAATCCACAGTCGCCATTAGAGGAAATAATTGAATCAAAATTTTTTATAGTCTTTATCAATTCATTATCCTTGATTTTTGATGAGCCAACAGAATCCATGAAAGACCAACGAACGAATCTCAATAGTTGAGGAAGTAATCCTTTTCTAGAATCTGCATTCTTATTCACCCATTTCATGATTGATTCAAAAATTTGATACTCTGAGTAAATCATTAAATCTAATTTGAGAATATGTTCAAGCGTTTCAACTGGATAATCCAAGAAAATATTAGTATTAGCGATCTTTAAGAAATGGCGACAAATGAAACTATTAACAGCTCCTGAATTGATCAATAGAGATTTCGGAGTAACTTGATGTAAAACAACTGGGAGATGTTCAATGGTAAAATTGTCATGAAAATAATTGATACAAGGGTCCCACAGACGATCATCGATCTTAAGATAATCAGCTGCTTCATAGAAACTAATCACATAATCCATTTGAATGATGAATAAACCTGTGTGAATCCAGTCAAGAAGAGCATCAAAGGCACGTTCATCAAAATCCAGAGTCACTTTGTTTTCCTTCGATGTCAACTTATCACTACTAAACAATTTTTTAAAATAAGGCACAACTGAACAAATGAACTTTTTAGAGACACAATATTCACATCTTCTATTCATAATTATCAGTTCGTCATCACAGTTCTGATGCACTTCATCCATTATAAAACACTGAGCAAAATCTAACTCAAATGTATCAAAAATAGCGAAGTACTAAAAGATCATTGCAAAAGCGTGGAGTCAGCTCTGGGAGTCATTGAAAATACGAGTGTGTTTGTAACAAGTGTTTGTATCTTTAGTTCCCATGTTTTCTGTCTATTATTTAGGGCGGGACTTAAATTTTTGTTCAGCCGCACAACCTTGAGAAATTTGAGAAATTCATGATTATGAAAAATCAGTACAGAAAGCATGCGATTGAGATAATTATTTAGTTTCTTAGGGGTTAAAATCGAGATCTTGCACAATGTTGCGAATGCATTATTATTGCAACTAATATTAAAAAAGTTTTAGCATTTGTGCGCTGACTCAAGAGACTCTAATTGAAGATAGGATCGAAGACATGTTCATCAAAATCCAGCTCTACTTTTTCTTCCGTTGATTCCAACTTGTCACTGGAAAACATTTTCTCTAAATAAGGCACAACTGAGCAAATGAACTGTTTGAAGAAATGATGTTCCTTTTTTACTTTCATATTCGGTAACCAGACTCAGGTTAACGTATCCGCAAGCTCTAATCAAACCAGATTAGCAAACTAATTAAAACTGTCAATCGCTGAAACTCCAGCAATTTGACTACACAAGTGCCGTTACTTCAAAGTTTGCATTTATAAACTTTGACTTCTAATTTCGCCTTTATTAAATTTTTCTCTCAATATTTGAAGTCTCTAACTTAATTAAGGGCTGAAGCATACAGTGCTTAATTGAAATTGATTGATGACAAGAAACACACTACATAAAACTCCCACTTTAGGTATTTACTGCAACTTGTTCATTCTTTAATCAACTTAACATGGCGCTATTTTATTAGAGAGTTTTTTGTGAATGAATTTAATAGTTAATGGTCAGTCGAATTGTTTGATTTTCTTATTGAAACTTTTCATAACAACTTATCTCACAATTTGTCAGATTAACTTGCACTTACAACTTGTAAGTCAACCTTTGCATGAAATATTTTCAACTATTCAAGCCTTTTTAACACTATTCGTGTGTGTGTTCTGAAGCCATAACTACTAATTACAAGAATAAAGTAATTAGTTTAGATGTTCCAATAAATATGATAATATTCAAAATTGAACTTCACTCTTGAACAAACACCAAAGTATGATTAAGAAAACGATAAGTGAATTATTTGTGTAAAAGGTCAAATTTTTAAAATAAAAGGATTCAATGTTAAAGTACACTTTGCATGAATGTTGAATTGCTATTTGTCTTATATTTAACATAAAACGGAAATTCAATTCAATTCAGATTGAAAAATTTTGATTTCTCAATGTTAATTTTCTCATAGGATTCACAATTTTTCGCATAATTTTTTTTCAAAATCGATTTGCACGCTATCTGTTTGTCCTAAAACTATGATCGTAGTATCAAATGAAAGACAAAAGACTGAATTTTCACTCTATATAAAAAATCTGATTAAAATATCAAAATCTGTAATTTTTGGAAGCGATTTTTATAATTATTTGTGGCCTGAAATTTTCGATAGGAAACCCTGTAACTTTTGTAAAAATGAGTATCAGCAGCTAAAAAAGCATTTTTTATCTACTCGAGGAGCGCTTTTGAATGAGCTATAGAACATCAAAATCGGTTGGTACTACTTCTTGAAGTTCACTTGTAAGTTAATTACTTTATTTTGATTGCAGAAAACATCCAATCCAGCATCCAAACAACACATGCTGGTCCAAAGCATTTCTTATGTTTCAAAGTTTTGCTTATTTTAATTATTATTGGAGAGAAGCACTAAGAGCTATTCTTCACATCGATTGGGACGAATTCAAAATTTCTCGGGATCGTGTAGTTGACCTAGAAGGTGTTATATTACTTGATGTAGAAATCATAAGAATCCTTTGAGAAATAAATAAGTTATTAAGCATTAAAGTCCGGGAATTTTGAGTGGATCAGCCTTATACAGTACTAACAAGGGAAGATTCTCAGATCGCAAACTGGTTAATTTGGTTCAATGAATAGCAAAAGTTAAATGGCAATCATGTTTTCATGTCTTATAGTTAGGCTAAGAAATACTTAAATAGTGAAAATTAATTTCGAAACACTTTTCCTGTTGATTTAACCTTTTACATCAAATACCTTGTGAACTTTATCATTTATAAATTTTTTAATAAGGTTCATTCCATTCCTTACACAGTCGTAAAGGCTCGTGCTAGTTTCAATTTTAATCAAGAGAAAATCACAAATCAATATTCCTATTCAATCTGATTTCACCTTTATTTCCTGAATTTCCTATGTTTTTTAGCAACCTTTATCTTCTCCTTGACCCCTTTCTCTCCATGGAGATTCGCATGGCAAATAAGTAGTAATAAAAATGCGTCTTTGACGCCACTTTATCTAAAGAGTGAAACTCGTTTTCAAGCCAGATTTCGATTGAAAATGTATCAGTCTTTGAAGCCATTTGTTGAGTGAATATAAAAGTCAAGTCAGTATGCAAAGACAGTGCAGTGATTGAAAAGGAAAAAGCGAGAAAGATTGATTTATTCTTTATTTGATTTTAGATTCAAAATCGAAGAATATAGTTTAATAGCAAATGGAAAGTTAAAGAAAAAGTTTTTACCTCATAATAATTTGTCTGTTAATTTTGTTAACAATGATAATAGTCTGTAAAATGCTTGCTGTAGAAAATATTCTGGAGAATAATTTGAAACTAGCTTGACAAATACATCTGCAAGTTTTTATTAGCAGAAATAAAAATGACATCGGTTAACAAATTGAATGCGTACAATCCTTTCGATACTTGCTCTACATAAAGGACATCTACTAACATTTACAGCACAAATAAAACATGCAACAGCATGATCACATGGTGAAAACACAGTACCAATTTCCAGTTCCAAACAAACCTTGCATGTATAGCGATGCAATTCTTCACTGGGATGTGGTGGTTGAATCAAAGGTTTTGATTGAAGATAGAGTGTTAATCTTTCTTGAATGTACATGTTTCCTCGCATAATATAAATAAACCAACATAATGGTAAAGCATTGACATGTTCTATCCATGGATCATCATCACAAGTCCAATTAAATGCTGTTAACCCACAATGATAACAAACAACAATATCATCTCTACCTAATTTATGTAAATTAAGTTATATTAAAATTTATATCATGTATATCATTTATATACCTTGATAAACAAATCCAGCCTCCGCAAGTTTACTAGGAGATTGGTTATTCTGTTCAGGCCATCTTGAAAATGTGTTGAGGCGAGACTCAAAGGAATTAAATTCAGGTAGAATTGGTGTGTAAACTCATCCATGCCTCCTTAGAATGACTCTATTCTGGTAATTTGGAATCCTGCGCATGAAATTGTTTCGACTTTCAATGTCTCTCGCATCATCAAGCAGTGTGGGAATATTAAAGTTTTCAATATTAGATATTGTGTTTTCCCAATCTCTTATGAAATCTAAGATCCAAATCCAAGATCTCTGTCTCGGTTTTGCGATACCTGAGGAAATGATGAAATTGGAAAACCCAGGTTAGATCTATTTGATTCATTCGATGATGATATTGCTCAAACTGATATCAAACTGACTATGCTTATGATGCTTCTCATCATTTTTTTCCTAGAATATCAGGACTTAAGGATATCAGTTTAGTTTTAGGGAGGTACTAGAAATAATAATTTCAACTTTCATGCACTTTTCCACATGAAATCTGCTGTAGATTCAGCTCTCTTGAATTTGAAGAATTTTAATGAGAAGAATAAGAGACTGCAGATGGAGATTGATCAACTTGTTTTGAAGGATGAACGCCATCATGCAGCCTTACAAACCTTCATATAAGACGAAAATGATGCAGTTGAAAAAAATGTTTCAAAACTTTTTGAAAGTAGTAGTTACAGTAGTTTTCTTTTTCCATTTTTTCCCTTATTTTTCATTGAAAAACAACCTTTTACTTTTAATTACTTACAATAAATGCATACAATTATTATCTATCATTGCTTTGCCTCTAATTCCCTCTAATAACCATCAAAAAACGGTTCCAAGGACATGTGTCAACTCTGATGAAATTCGGCTTGAAAGACGGTTTGCGATCTTTTGAAAAAGCGTCAAAGACGCATTTTTATTACGTCTCAGATACATGCGACCAAAAGTAAAGGTATAACCTGGAATCTCATGGCTCAGCTCAAACTCGGGATAGCCAATAGCCTCTGCCATAAGAGCGGGATTAAAAGAAGAACCGGGAAACCTACGACCTTTTTGAATGAATAAATTATACTATTAATAATTAATTATACTATTAATAAATATAATAAATAATAATAATAAAATAAATAATAATAAATATAATAAATACTCGGCTACTTCCCTCGTAAGTTATAATGATTATATTATAATAAAGGCAAAAGTCTCGATCTAGGGCTAGAGGAGGAGCTTTTACACGTGTTTCAAAGACATTTAAATTATTATTCAATAGCTGATGTCTTTTTGAATGCTGAGGATAGAATGGTGTCCCACAAATTGAAATTTAACTATAATTAAATTTAATTAATTTAAATAAAATGTTATTGAGTAAAATTTATGATAATTTTTTGGCAGCAGGAGTTGTAACACTCCCTCGTGGGAGAAGTGAGCCAAGGGTCCGAACTGCGCCAGTAATTAGGCCAGTTTGAGAGGCTGTATATGCCAGAACAAGTCAGGTTCGAGGCCTTGCGAGGGATAGCCTTGCTGAATAGCACGGGGATGATAGCCTCGATAGCGCAAGTCCTTTTTCAGAATGTTGCGGACAGTCCCCCTATTAATCCCCAGCTCCCTCGTCTTCATCGATTAGCATTTAGCAAAAAACATCCACATTTGACTGTATATCCACCACAAATTCCAATCAAAGTAAAAAAAGACCAGGTTGCGCTCTCCTATAGTAGTGATATAGAATTCAAAGAAATAAGGGGGAAACAGCATATATGATGGCAGCCAGATAACTAACCCTAAAAACATGCTGATATTTTGTATGTAAATGAGACATGTTGCAATTCAACAACCTAGAATTCGACCACAAAGACTATTAACATCGTTCGCATAATCACAAAAAATTATAGTGAAAGATATGAATGCCACACAGCCGAGTTGAGCAAAACCGAGGAGAAGTGTGGCAATCACAATAGCTCATGATAGATTTGGAGCACTAGTAAATAGTAAAATATCTAAATATGTGCTGAAATCTTAAATAACAAGAAGGTATCTATGATAGAAAAGTCTAAAGTTACGTGAGTTTTATCATAGTATCCCAAATCGCATAAATTTGCGGGTTCTGAACATCATTCAATTTTGCCAAAAAAGAGAAGACCATACAAAAGGAAAACTAAATCAGAGTCATAATCAAATTCGTAACACTCCTTATAGTGATTTCACCTTTGACATTTAATAACTTGTAAACCTTTATCATTTATCAATTGTTGAATTAGACGCATTTCATTTCGTACATAGTTGTTAAGGCTTATGTTAATTTCAATTTTAATCATGAGAAACTCACAAATCACAATCAATTTTAACTCGACTGGTAATAATTATATCACCGCCAACAGTAATAGTGATAGTAATAATAATAGTTAAACTAATAATAATAATGATATATATCATTCTCATCAATGTGGATGAAACTGCCAGAAAAGAAATTTCATATTTAACCTTTTAAAGCTTCAATCAAAATACAAATTAAAAACAAGATCCATTGGCCACTTTTGCTTATGGTGCTGCGTAAGTTTGGATATTTTTATCAGAAAATGGATGTATGCATTCAAAAATGGTCGTACAGCAATTATGGATGGCCTAAGACCAGGACAACCCGTTGAAGTGCACAATATTGGGCCAAGAAGATAATTGAGGCTGACGGAAAGTTTCAATTGAAATTCAACTGAGGACCTCAACGTTCAGTTATTGCCATGCACACCATGATCAAAGAACAGCTTTGACTAAAAAGTTTGACTTTAAAGTATGTTCCCCATAACTTAAACGAGGAACAAAAAAGGCTCGAGTTGCCACTGCCAATTGACTTTACACCTCTATAACAAATTTAAGAGTACTTTGATTGAAAGTATTCTGACTATGGATGAGACATGGGTGTATGCCTATGACCCTGACAGGAATGAAAGAAAGGTCCGTGAGAAAGGGGAGGCGTCCAAAGTTCTCAGACAGAGTCCTCTTGGACAAAAGATCATGGAATGACATAAAATGGATGTATATTGCCATTGTACAGACGTGGTGATTACCTATATTATAACCTAATAATAAAATCAACAAATTCGAATGTACTTTTCCAGCGAAATTATTGAATGAATTATTAATAATATAATTTCATGTATTTCTTAACCCAGCTATTAGACATGAAAACATGATTGCTATTGAACTTTTGCTATTCATCAAACCTAACCAACCGTCCATTGAAAAATAGATTAATATAATAAAGATTTGTTTTCAGACATTTGTTTTCTATCTATGCATTTTTTAATTAGCATCGATTTGCTAACATGTGTGTTAAGATCTTTATGAGCATGCAAGAGGTGTTCCTCATGGTCAGTTTTATCGGAGCAGTTTACCTGATGATGTGATAAATGGTGACCATAGCTATTTTATAATGCAAACCCAGGATGCATTTTGCGAAGTAAATAGTGGCTTTACAACCAGAATCGACCCCACATTTATTCTTTGTCATCTACTTTGCTTCTTATTTGCATGTTAAGGCAAAGTACCTCCAAAAATTACCCGCTGTAAGGGATGCCTTATATTTCCCTATTCATAAATGATAATAATTGCTCTCTTAAAAAAAGATTTATGCTTGCATTTTTCAATACTTTGTTGAGATTTTCTAAATTCGTGCTTTTTTATCTTAGATCTAATGATTACAAAAAAAATTTGGAACTAACGAGGGGTTTTTTAGGATTTCAATTGTTAAATAAGTTTTTACAATTATAATACTGTGAGGCATTTTAAGAAGAGAAGAAAGGAAGGAAGAAAAAGGGTTTTAATCGGCTATTTGTGGATTGTTGTTTGTATTATTTTTATTTTTGTTTTTCTCCTAGTTCCTTGTTCAGGCGAAACGATCATACATCATCAATTAACGCCTTCGTTATTGTTTTGTGTCCGTATCTCTAGACTGTTACCACAGATTCTAATATTAGAGCACTGGATAATGTTTTGACCTAATGTTGATAGCGAAGGGCTCGCAACTTTTCATTCAAAACATTTGCCCGAGGCAGCAATATAACGTTGGTAGCAGGGTATAAGCTGTTGCCTCCCCGCCTGGGGTGCTCAGAAGCAAGATTGGCTTGAACTTTGGCATTTAGAGAATCTAAGCTTGCAAATCTCCGCCCCTTTACACAAGTTTTTGAAGAGAAAAAAGTCAGAGGGAGCCAGTGCAGAAGAAATTTTTCAGGTCTAAACATTCATGGAGAATGTATTGCATGGCAGGCTCAGATACATTAAACATTGTAGAAAGTTCTGCCAACGTTGACTTACGATTGTTTTTGATTTCGTCCATGCCAAAAGGGCGAGGCTTTCATAGTCGATTTCCAGTGGTCTTCCAGTTGAAGGCCTATCCTCCATGTCTTTTCTACCAAATTTGCACTGATGGTACCAGTATTTTATAACGGACTCTGCAGGGCAATTACCTTAATACGTATTGACCATTTCCGCCTGAACGTGTTGAAGAGAGCAACTTTTATCATAAAGGATTTTAATCCAATACTGTTGTTCATTGGTAGCCATCGCAATTTTTGTCAAATAAATTGGTCAAAGACTGAATACTGAGTGCCCATGAGTTGTTCCCCGGGGTAAAAAGACCTGAGGAATCTCGCCATCTGCCGAAAATGAACGCAACTAGGTCAGGTTATCTAGTGCTCTAATAATTGGGTTACGATATGAAGCTTGCTTAGCTTGTATGCTTGTGATATTGGGGCGGACATAATTTCTTTTATTCTTCTGTTTTGTTTTCTTCTCCCAGTAGAACAAGTAAAGATCTTCAGCGTTTGATATATTTTTGATGGGTCCAAAGTCATATGTTTAGCACTGACTTCTATCTTGAAGCGTTTGTTATTGTATCTGATGCCATGTGCAATTTCATCTGGAGTGCTGCTTGTTCTGTTTGATTGTGAAAGGTTAACTAGGATCTTCAGTCGCTTGTGCACTAAAATGGTTCTTGAATAGAGTTTATGAAAGGTTTATTCAGAAAGAAGAGAGAAATGATGAACATGAACGGAGGGCGGAGGGCCGAAATATAGCTGCATCAATAGTTTATTACACTTTTTCCTTTAACTACCAACACTTTTTGACTAAAAGCGGTGAAAAGGGCATCTTACAGAGTTTTAACTGTTTTCAATCATTTTTTCAGGTCGGAAAACCTTGATAAATGTATGAAAAATAGAGTGAAAAATTTCGAGAACTTGCATGTTTTCGTGAAAATTGGTCTTTCGACCTCAGCGACCTTTGCGAATATAGTATAATAGCAAATACTCGGTGGTTCAGCTACTTTTTATATTTCAATTTACAAAAAGCTCTCATTTCATGTATCTACTGGTCCTCATTTCTTTCAAAATTAACTTAACATATCATCAGTTTCTAAGCTTGATCAAAGTATGGATTGTTTTAATTTCTGTTCAAAAATTTGTCACTCAACTTACCTTGGACTTTTATTTTAAGTCAACCTTTACTGTCTGAATAATTCAATCATGTGTATGTTCAATTTTGGTATCTATTGCATTATCGTCTAGGGATTTGCTGATTCGGTTAGTTCATATAATTTATAACCTGTGCCATAGCTCGTGCAGATTCAAATGAACTACAGCCAGTAAAGTTTGTCAGTAAATTTTTATTCAAATAAAGATTTGAGATTTGTTGAGCAAATGAAAGACGTACCATAAACACAATGTTATACCTACTGCTTACAGGAATGGAAAAATTTTCAATAATTAACGGAAAATAAATGAAACTGAACTCGACTCTGTGCAAACGTCGAAGCATAACTAAGAAAAGGTAAGTGAATTATTTGGTTGGTTGAATTTTTTGAAATAAAAGGATTCGATGGTAGAGTACACTTTGTAATTTCCATGAATTTTGAATAAAACGAAAATTGAATTCAGATGAACTACATTCAAATATGATTATATTGGACTTCTAGAAAGCTGAAAGAGCTACAAGAAATCTCGCCTGAACAATGGTTTTATATTTTTCATCGATAAAAACGTTGATGCGAAGGCCATTAACTCATGAGTAGCTTTATGAGAACCGTTGGAATTGGGATTTACATTTAAAATATATTTTTCAAGCCATTTCTTCTGTTTAACGCAATAAACATAGCAGTTTCCATTCCATCTATCAATCAGAATTATTTTATCATCTTCTGTATGAAGAGAAGTTAAGATAGAGTCAAATACACTCAAATCCTTAGCACCTTTAAATAGTTCAATCTTATTGTATGAACGGGTTTCCATATTAAATTTGAAAAAATCATCATCCGATGTGAATACATAAACATCTTTGTCCAAAATAGTTGCCTGGAATTCATGATCGCAACCTTGCTCATATTTATTGAACCATCTCGAAGTAGTCGCTGGGAAAATACCAAAATATTCCTTTTCTCCTCCAGTTTCTCCGATGTATAAAAATCCATCGTTATATTCAACCAATAAATATGAATTATAAGGAATTTTATCCCCAATTGCAGTAGCTTTAGCATCCAAATAGCAGGAAAATTGACTGAGACATAAAATCAAAGTAAAATTAAGGATGAGTCTAACTTAATAATAAATTTCATTTATGTAATTTACTAAACAAAAAAGTCGAGTAAATTATTTTGAAAATTTAAAGCGGAAAAACAAATTGAATCTGATAATAAATTATAATGTGTCTGAAATTTTTGAGACTTTTCCATAGATCAGTTTATACATTTTAACGATGAGATAACCATATAGTTTAAATATTTAACACTTTCTTACATTTGAGGGTATTTGCAAACTTGTTGAAATTGTGGAGATTTAAACAAACAGAAAAAATGGTACTCTGAAAGCTTTTCGAATAACAAAGGAAAAGGAAAATTTGAAGATTTGAAAATTTTCACAATGAAATAAAGCCTCGCGTAAGAAAGAGATTAAGGGTTGTATGGAATAAACGTACCCACGATAATCCTGGAAATTGACAATCAATTTATTAATTTTCTTGTAATAAGTTCCACCTCGGTATTCGTCAAGCCATCGAAATGTCTTTTTGTTCCAGTCAACTCGGATACATCTTCTTCCAGTATCAAATGAAATATCTGTAATGTGTTCTTCATGAACAAGTTCAAGTGACATTGTATCATCTTCAGTAAAATCTCCAATTGGTAAACAAAATAAATCTTTATCAAATATATTTATCCGCATCTTTGAATAAAGATCTGTTTCCTGAATTGAGACGAAGTAGTTTTGTTTAGTTCGATTGAATCGACAGTCACCATTAGAGGAAATAATTGAATCAAAATTTCTTAGAGCCTTTATCAATTCATTTTCCTGAACTTTTAGTAATTCACTAGAATCCATGAATGACCAACGCACGAATTTCAATAGCTTTGGAAGAAATTCTTTTCTTGAATCTGTATTCTTATTCACCCATTTCATGATTGATTGAAAAACTTGATACTCAGAGTAAATCATTAAATCTAATTTTAAAATATGTTCAACTGTTTCAACTGGATAATCCAAGAAAACATTAGTGTTAGCGATCTTCAAAAAATGGCGACAAATGAAACAATCAATAGCTCCTGAAGTTATCAATTTGGAAGACTTTTTGACTTGAGTTAGGACAATTGGAAGATATTTTATGGTAAAATTATTGTGGAAATAATTAAGACATGGTTTAAACAAACGCTGACTTATCATCAAATAATCAGCTGCTCCATAAAAACTAATCACATAATCCATTTGAATGATGAATATTTCTGTGTGGATCCAGTTAAGAAGAGCATCGAAGGCACGTTCATCAAAATCTAGAGTCACTTTGTTTTCCTTTGATTCCAATTCATCGCCAGAAAAAAAATTCTTAAAATAAGGCACAACTGAACAAATGAACTTTTTAGAGACATAATATTCTTGACTTCTATTCACAATTATCAGTTCTTCATCACAATTCTGATCCACTCCATCCATTTTAAAACAGTGAGCAAAATAAAATAACTAAAACACATAAAAATAGTCGATAGTGAAGTACTAAAAAAATTATTTTAAAAGTATAAAATTAGTCTTGGAGCGTGAGGTGTGTGTACCAGTGAGTTTAAAACAACAACTGCCCAACATGGGTCTGAATACACATGTTGTTACTGCTGACTAATAGTAAGGGCGGGACTTACATTTTCTTTTCCGTAATGTAACTAGAGCGAATGGAGAAATTCAACAATTTCATTTTTAATCACTATTTTTATCACAGCCAAAAGCATAAAAATTGAAAAATAATTCAACATAACTCAAAATGATAAATTGATTGCAGTTTCTGCAAATAATTCTTAAAAATTCTTAAAAAAGTTGGATGAATAAGGCACATGAAGGTCAAAGTGAACAAAACTTTTTTTATATAAAGGTTTGATATTTTTCATCTGTAAAAACGTTGAGGTGAAGGCAATCAGTTTATAAGAACAGTTATTGGAGCTGTCGGGACAAAACTTTATATTCATCATTTCATATCTTTCAATCCATTGCTGCTCATTAATACAGAAAATATGAATTTTTCCGGTCGATTTATCTACCAAAATTACTTTATTATCCTTTGCTTGATGAGAAGTTAAGAGCAAATAACGAAAATATAAATGTTTGCCTTTGAAAGGATTACTCTTATTGCAGCTTCGCGTTTCGTAATTGAATTGAATGAATTCGAGATTCTCCGTCAGAATATAAACAACCTTGTCCAAAACAGTGGCATGGAAAGTATGCTTATTATCTTTAAAATGTTTGAACCAACTTCGATGAAGAACTGGGAAAAGACCAAACAGCTTTCGATAATCTTTAGTCTTACCAATCACGATGTAGCTGTCAACAGATTCAAATATCGCAGCCTCATCATTGTTAATTTGTCCAGGAAGCGTCGTATCTTTTTCCTCCAAATGACAAATAAGCGAGCTAGAAGTGAGAAGAGAAAGTAAGTAAGTGAAAGTTGAAAGTAAAGATCAAGATCTTTTAGCATACCTAGAAGGCTTCAGAAACTGGACAATTGTTTTGGACAATTGGGTATAGTAGGTTTTACCAGCAACTTTGAAGTCAAGCCATCGAAATGTCTTTTTGATCCAATCAATTCGAATACCCTGTCTTCCAGTATCAAATAAAATATCCGAAATGTGTTCTCTATGTACAAATTCAAGAGACATTGAATCGTCTTGAGTAAAATCACCAATCGGCAAACAAAAAAAGTCATCATCGTACACATTTATCAGCAACTTTAAATCATCTATTCGATGAATTGAAATTCGGAAGGTTTGTTTAGTTCGATTGGATCGACAATCACCCTTGGAGGAGATAATTGAATCAAAATCTCTGAGAGTCTTTATTAATTCATTATCTTTAACCTTTGATAACTCAACAGGATCCATGAAAAACCAACGCACACAATTCAATAGTTGAGGAAGTAATCCTTTTCTAAAATCTGCATTCTTATTCACCCATTTCATGATTGATTCAAAAACTTGATATTCAGAGTAAACCATCAAATCTAATTTGAGAATATGTTCGATTGTTGCAACTGGATAATCCAAGAAAACATCAGTGTTGATAATTTTTAAGAAATGACGGCAGATAAAGTAGTCAATGGCTTCTGCATTGATCAATTTGGAAGCTTTTTTGACTTGAGATAAAACAATTGGAATATGTTCAATGGTAAAATTATTGTGGAAATAATCCATGCATGGTTCAAACAAACGTTCATCGATCATCAAATAATCAGCTGCTTCGTAAAGAGCAATTACATCCTCTATTTGCACTAAGAACGATCCAGTATGAATCCAATTGAGGATAGAATCGAAGACATGTTCATCAAAATCCAGAACCACTTTGTTTTCCGTTGATTCCAACAAATCACCACAAAACATTTTCTCAAAGTACGGCACAGATGAACAAATGAACTTTTTGGAGACATAATATTCATTTTTCCTCACAACAATTTTCAATTGAACATCGCGATCCTGATTCTCTTCATCCATGTTAGTTTCGTTGAGGTTAAAGCACATAGAAAATTAGGAAAAATAAAACAATTTTTAAGGGTCTACAAGTCACTAGTATCCACTCAAGGCTGAAAAACGCTTGAACTTCATTAATTTGGCTACACAAGTGCCAATCGGCACTGCCGATACTGTAATGTGTGCGTTGATAAACTCTGTGACTAATGCAGCGTGAAACTTTCGCGAACGAAATAGTATAAAATCGGTAATGTATGATAACAAGTAACTATAGTTAGACAGTTACTTTTGGTTACAAAATCTCTACCGCCAAATTCAAAAAATGAGAAATTTCCATTTTTTATATCTTCTAAACAATATATTTCTAGAATTGCAAGAATGAAACAATTGTTTCAAAGTTAATTAATGAATATAGGAAAAATAAAAACATTTTATTACAAAAATTTTCTTGTGAACAATGGTTTTATATTTTTTATCGATAAAAACGTAGAGGTGAACGCAATTAACTTATGATAAGTTATATAAGGTTGTTGGGAATTGTGATTCACGTTCAAGATTTTATCTTTTTGAAACCATTTCTTCTGTTTGATGCAGTAAATATAAAATTTTCCCTTCATTTTATCGATAATAATTATTTTATTGTCTTCTGTATGATGAGAAGTTAAGATTAATTCATTAATGCACAAATCTTTATCGGACAGAAAAGCGATTTAGGGTTTTATCAAATGAACATATCTGAGGTTATCTTGAAAATTGACAATCAATTTATTAACTTCCGAGTAATTTAATCCATTAGCACCTGCTTCAATCCATTTGTATGCCTTTTTGTCACAATCGATTCGGATACCGGATCTTCCAGCATGGAATAAAATAACTGAAATGTTTTCTTCATGAAAGAATCCAAGTGACATTGTTATATCTTCAGTGAAGTCACAGATAGGTAAACAGAATAAATCTTTATCAAATATACTTATACGTAACTTCGCATCGATTAATTCCTGGACTGAGACGAAGTAGTTTTGTTTAGTTCGATTGAATCCACAGTCGCGATTAGAGGAAACAATTTAATCGAAATTTCTTAGTCTTTATTAATTCATTTTCCTAAAAATTCAAATTAGATTTTATCTAAATAATCTAATTTTATTTTTAGATTTTATGCTTCCTTCTGGATATTGTATAAAATTTAAAAAAGCAAAGAGTTGAAGCTCCTTTCAACCTTCCTTTTTCATCAAAAACTTGGTAATCACAATTACCAGAATTGGTAATTACATGTCTAAATTCAGTAGCAGAAATAAAACTATTACCATTTTTATCAAAAACACGGAAAGCTTCATGGATTTCCTCCTCTGAGTTTGTATTCTCCATTGCTCAAGCCATCATAGACTATAATTCAGAAGATTTTTATTCCTCATACTTTATTAATTACAAGAATGAAGTAATTAGTTCAGAAGTTCCAATAAATATGATAATATTCAAAATTGAATTTCACTCTGAGCGAACACCAAAACATGAGAAAGAAAACGATAAGTGAATTATTTGTGTAAAAGGTTGCATTTTTTAAAATAAAAGGATTCAATGTTAATGTACACTTTGTATTGCATGAGTGTTGAATAACAATTTGTATTATTATTTCCATAAAACGGAAATTAAATTCACATTAATAATATTCACTTCTGATTATATTATATTGTTAAAAAGCTGAAAGAGTTACAGAAAGTCTCGCCTAAACAATGGTTTTATATTTTTCATCGGTAGAAACGTAGAGGTGAAGGCAATCAACTTATCAACACCTTCATAAGAATCGTTGGAATTAGGATTTACATTTAAAATATTATATTTTTCAAACCATTTCTTCTGTTTAATGCAATAAACATAAAATTTTCCGGTGCATCTATCAATCAGAATTATTTTATCATCTTCTGTATGAAGAGAAGTTAAGAATATGTCTTCAACCGACAAATCATCAGCCTCTTCAAATAGTTCGATCTTTTTGTATGAACGGGTTTCCATATTAAATTGGAAAAAATCATCATCCGACGTGAATACATAAACAACTTTGTCCAAAATAGTTGCCTTGAATTCCTCATCATATTCATCCGCATAGCACTTGAACCATTTTGCATGTGTCGCTGGGAAAATACCGAAATATTCCCTGGCGTTACGAGTTTCTCCGATGTAGACAAATCCATCATTATATTCAAGCAATAAATATGAGTTACTGGGAATGGTTTTGCCAAGTGGAGTAGCTTTAGCATCCAAATAGCAGGAATGCTGACTGAAAAATCAAAGTAAAATTAAGGATGAGTCTAACTTATTTATTAAATTTATTTGAAGGCAATTTTGAAGCGGAAAAACAAATTAGGACTGAACCCTAAAATTCAATTTTCCATTGATCAGTTGATATATTTTGACGGATATTAATATCCATATTACTGTAATATAACAATATCTTTCAAATAAACTGATCACAAGTAATTTAAGACTTGAATTGGCTCGACATTCCAACACATGAAACATACCTACGATCATCCTGAAAATCGACAATCAATTTATTAATTAACGGGTAATAGGGTTTATGATCTTCATTATCGAGCCGTTTAAATGTCTTTTTGTTCCAGTCAACTCGAATACCTTTTCTTCCAGAATCAAATAAAATATCTGAAATGTTTTCTCCATGAACGAATTGGGTTGACATTGTATCATCTTTAGTAAAATCACCAATCGGCAATGAGAATAGTTTTTTATCGAATATATTTATCCGTAACTTTAAATTACCTAATCACTGGAGTGAGACGAAGTAGTTTTGTTTAGTACGATTAAATCCACAGTCGCCATTAGAGGAGATGATTGAATCTAAATGTTTTAGAACCTTTATTAAATCATTATCTTTAGCCTTTGATAACTCACCAGGATCCATAAAAGACCAACGCACGAGTCTCAATAGCCTTGAAAGAAATTCTTTTCTTGAATCAACATTCTTATGCACCCATTTCATGATTGATTCAAAAACTTGATATTCAGAGTAGATCATTAAATCTAATTTGAGAATATGTTCAAGCGTTTCAACTGGATAATCCAAGAAAACATTCGTGTTAGCGATCTTCAAGAAATGGCGACAAATGAAACTATTAACAGCTCCTGAAGTTATCAATTTGGAAGATTTTTTGACTTGAGTCAAAACAATTGGAATATATTTTATGGTAAAATTTTTATGGAAATACTCAAAACAAGGTTTAAACAAACGCTTGCTTATCCTCAAACACTTAGCTGCTTCATAGAAACTTATCACATAATCCATTTGAATGATGAATATTTCTGTGTGAATCCAGTTAAGAAGAGCATCAAAGGCACGTTCATCAAAATCCAAAGTCACTTTGTTTTCCCTTGATTCCCATTCGTCGTCAGAAAACAATTTTTTAAAATAAGGCACAACCAAACAAATAAACTTTTTAGAGACACAATATTCACATCTTCTATTCACTATTATCAGTTCGTCATCACAATTCTGAGCCATTTCATCCATTATAAAAAGCTAAAAAAGATAAATAAACTTATGAAAAAGCTAAGTATCAAAAAAATCACTGCAAAAGCATAAAGGTAGGCTTGGAGTCATAAAATTTAAATTGTGTTTACAACAACAAGTTCACATGTTGTTTCTGTTAAAAGCAGACTTATATTTTGTTTTGTCGTAGGTGTCGCTCCGTTTCACAAGCAGCACTTATGAAAAACGATGAAACTTCATTAATTAGGCTAAACAAGTACCGATACTTCAAAGTGTGCATTGATAAACTCTGTGACTAATGTATCGTGAAACTTTCGCGAACGTAGTATAATAATATCATCGGTAATATAATCTCAAGTAACTATGGTTAAATAGCTTCTTTCTGGTTACAAATTTTCTACCGCCAAATTTAAAAATGAAATTTTTATGGAAATACTTAAAAACAACGTTCAAAAAAGATCGCTGATCATCAAACCAGCTGCTTCATAAAAACTAATCAAATAATCCATTTGAATGATGAATACACCTGTGTGAATCCAATTAAGAAGAGCATCAAAGGCACGTTCATATAATCCAGAGTCACTTTGTCAGAGTAACTGTTTCTGGTGAGGTCGAAGAGGATGTGTGACACTCGGTTGAAGTATGTGTGAGATCATCACAGTTGATGTTTAACGTTGTGGATGAGGGTAAATTGGATGGTGAGCATGATACTTTGGGTTATTTGTTGGTCGATAAGGAGGTGGTTGATGAAGAGGAAGAAGAGGAGAGGAGGATGAAGATTAAGACGAGGAAGATAGTGGTGATGAGATGGGTGAACATCGTTGGATAGGAGAAATTAGTTTGACTTTACTATCAAAATCTCTTTCTAATGAACATCGTACTCTTGGAATGGACATTGTCGAGTGACAATAAAAATAAACAAATGTGGACAAGAGCAATTGACGAGACGGTCAAGTGAAGAGAAAGACAAAGATTCGTGAAATGATGGGAAAAATGTTTGAAAATATTTTGATTTTCAATCAACAAATGATGGCGACAATAGACTAATTATTGGGTTGGCGTTGGAACAAAAATTTTTGCTAATGTTGCTGGGATCATAATGAGGATGGATAAAAGTACGTCCTCATTATAACAGTTTGCTTACAGTTTCCGTAAAAATTATTTCATTAGTTTAAATTACTTGTATTAATAGCTGTGTGTTGTATGTGTTGGATTTAGGTTATATGTTCAAGTCTAACAAGTGAAGTGGTATGGCTTTGAAAAGCATTGATCGGATTTCGAGGTAGAAAAGGACGATTGGGTTCTCAACTTTGGACGGTAACAACTATTTTCATTAAGAAAATTCATCATCATAAAATGGTTGATCGATCGGGTCTATGCAAGATTGAGACAGAAAGAAGAGAGAAAGGAAAAACTAGAGATGGCAGGAAAAGATCGAGAACTCGACAGATCGAACTTATAGAGCTGCGAACCGAGCAAAGTTCGAGCTTTTGAACTTACGATCTGATTGAGATCGACCTTTTAAAAATTTGAGTACTCGAGAAAGATCGGCCGGGCTATAAATTACGTAAAAGAACGCAAAAATTGATAGATTTTTGATGATTTTGTTTTTCATTCAATAATTTCAGTCAGCAATTGTTTGGAAAATCAAAACATTGAAAGATCAATCTTAAATCGGCCTCCGAGTGCATCTTTTCATTTTAATCGATCTTGGGCTCGATCTTTTTAATTTTTTCGAAAAGTCGAGTTTGTTGGTGAAAACAGAGGAAATTCAGGAAATAAAGGTGAAATAATATTAGATACAAATAGTGATTTGCGAGTTTCTCATGATTAACATTGAAACTAGCAAATACCTTTACGAATATGTAAGGAATGAAATGAGCTTTATTCAGCTTTTATCAATTTTTGATAAATGATAAAGGTTTACACGGTATTGAATGTCGAAGTTGAAATCAACAAGTGTTGACAAGTGTCAATTTGATTGCTGTTTCAATCTGATGAGAAACAATGGAAGCTTATTCTCTCACAACTGTCAGTATATAACTGTTAGGCCAACAAATTATTATTATACTTAATGAATTGTTAATGCAGCATCGAAATGAATTTTATTTTTAACTTGGAACCTTTCAATTCTTTCAGCTTTTCTGTGTTCATCTTGATATTAACCTCCCCTGCTGTCCTGCATGATATAGCTCCAGAACGGAATTACCCCATCCAATAATCGACTGTGGCTCTCTTAAGCGCTTTATTTCCAACTTTACAAACCAAACTTGAATGCACTACGCTGTTTAAATAACCTTCAATAGCACAAAATGGCAGAGTTCAGTTCAATCTAGTTTGTCTAACAAGAAACGCGCTAAGTTTAAGGTTACCTAAAATAGTTTGGTCCAACCTAATATGTATTTCTCAACCCAACTTTTAGCCATGAAAACATGATTGAAATTTAAATTTTTCTATTCATCAAACCAAATCAACCAACCATGGAAATAAAGAATACTTTCATTACTTTCCATGGTAATATTATAAAGATGTGTTCAATCTTAAAGGGCCCTTCCTTTCATCAATCTGTGATAAATTATTAAGGTTGTTAAGGTACGACACCTCTATACTAAAATTAGTCTTTGTTCTCGGTTTATTTGTTAAATAACCAGACTCAACTACGGCCAGTTAATCAAAATCAGCATCCGGTAAATTAACAATTTGACGGTCTTCTTCAGCGGTGGCATCCTAGTCCGTTCCGCCTCTTCTACTACAGAATCTTCTTCTTCTGCCTGTGATGATTACACGTTTTTTTCTGTCCAGCATATCTTCACGAAGTGCCTGTTCATATTCGACTTTGTTTACGTTTCGATCTGTTTCCTGACTCAGGCCATATCTAAGTTAAAGAGAAAATGAAATAAACAAAAGACAAAAAATAGAAAAAACGAAAGTTTAACAATAATATATACATAATTACTTCATTAACCTATTGAAATTTATGTATTCGACAATCATTATTGTAATTGATTGAATATTAATATTTAGGTCAATGTTGGTTGGAAGAAGACTGAGGCCAGTTTTATACTGAGGTCCGGCGTATGTTGTACCCAACGAGTACTAAGCTTCGTCCTCATTTGAGATTACCTCGTTCTGGACTAACGCTATGTCACATATTTATATAGCTATCGTAAGCAAGCTGCTGAAGGTGTTGCTAGATGAGTAACATTAAGTATATCGAAAATCGTAAGCTTTATAAGTCCAAGAACAATCCCATGAAATATCCTAAAGTAGTGCGTCCTGATGGTGATTTTGCATACTATAAGAGTCTATACTATTATAGAGGGTCTAATTTAGATGTTAAGGTTCCCTTTCTCGATAATGTTAAGATGCTATATGTTATTGATAGGAGTTCTAACAATTAAGTTCGTCTCGCTAGTTCTATATGCATCGATTGTCACGAGGATTCCAATGTGACAATGTGCCTGTTGAAAGGTATAATCTGGTTGAATATCATACCTTTGCGTGGGGAGAAAAAATAAAGTCGAGTTTGTTGGTGAAAACAGAGGAAATTCAGGGAATGGAGGTGAAATTAGATTGAATAGGAATAGTGATTTGTGAGTTTCTCTTGATTAACATTGAAAATAACACAGACCTTTACAACTATGTAAGGAACGAAATGAGCCCCACACAAGAATTGCTAAACGATGAAGGTTTACACGGTATTTAATGTCAAAGTTGAAATCAACATGTAAAATGTTTCGACTTTGATCTCTGTTTCAATCTGACGTTAAACAATGGTCAGTATTTAAATGTTAGGTCAAAATATTATTGTTCAGATAATTGTTATTACAACAGTCAGAACGAAATTTATTTGCACTATGTATTTATTTCTTAGCTTAACGTATCTATTAGACATGAAAACATGATTGCCATTTAACTTTTGCTATTTATCAAACCAAATTAACCAACCATGGAAATGAAGAATACGTTCATTAATATTATAAAGATGTTGTTGTTGTTGATGATCATCTAGGTCGACCAAAAAGTTTTTTCCCTTGAGTTTTTGGGCACCAGTTCTGAATAGAAAATTGGACTCATTCTCAGCATCATTCACGGTGCAATCGTCTTTCAACTCGTCTTTCAACTGCATCTGATATCCAGATACAACCAATTTGATCTTTGAACATCTCTGTAATCCAACCCTCTTATCAGACAAGTTGAGAAGATATTTTATAATAGTTTGTGCATTTAATGGTCGATCACATATGAATGAAAATTCTGAAATTGGCGTGATCAACCTTTACATAAATAAATTAGATAGATGAATAGCTGGTGAGGACATTCAAAGAAGTTTTGAGTTGTCAACTTGTATCCAAAATCGGCAGCGAATACACAAGAATTAGAAGAGTAGCCTTTCAATCCTCTCTTTCTTGAATTTGTTTTCATCCGGTACCGAGTAGTTAGTATCAGTAAACAGGATTGCCATTCTTGATTCAATTCTTGAATTCTTAAGTTTCCTTGGATTCTGTATTGTTCTCAAGAGAAAGATCACATCTAACCTACTCGCATCCAGGATTCAAATGGTCATGTAAAATGGATCTTTATTATAATATTAATAATAATACAAGTTATAGTTATTGGATCCTTGGTGATTTCTTCGATCTTTGTTTTAAATTAGATGGAATTTCTTGAATTCTGTGAAAGAAACTCAGGTATTAAAACAGAAATTATCGACAACGATAGCTGTGGCTGACAGCTAAAATCGAGCCTTGGAGACCTCATCCGACAAGATGATAGATAGATCGATAAAATTAAATCTTCCAATATGTTCCGAATGTATAAATTGTTGTTTGTCATGATTTTATGAATAAATTCAGTTGTTTTCTTTGCAATATGCATGACCATTTTATTTGGTAGAGTTATCTCTCTCTTAAGTTATTTTTATTCGCAGTCGACCGGCTGTCTACCAGCCTATGGCTTGTGTGTCGCGTGTCCCTAGTTACTTGAGGGTGAACTCGCAAGGGCTGGGCTTTAATAGTTCAGGATAGTTCAGGGGGCTTAAACCCTGGTACAACTCACTGTACTGTATTTCGCCCGGAACCAGGACTTGGCGAGATTCGAAGAGACCTTCTTCTCTGTCTCTTTCTATTTCTGTTTCTTTTTCAAATATGAGGGAACGAACTTAAGTGAGAGACTACTGTACATATTTCGTATTTCTGCACAACATTCTTCTGGATTCGGTAATGGTGGAAACTGTGGTTACTGTAGATATTAATAGTTACTGGTTTCAAATTTTCTACCGCCAAATTTAAAAATGAAAAATTTGTATTTTTATTTTGCAGAAAGGTTTAAAGCAGCCTTGGGTTGAGTTTTAAGACACTCGGTTGAACCAATCAATAACTTGATTTTATATTCAGCTGGAGTCAGAGCTTGAGTTTGAGCTTTTTTGATGCAATAAGTTTCTCATAGTTAATGTTGCAATTTTGTGTGCTTGTTAACACCCTTTTCAGTCAACAAGATAACAGTTGGATCGTCAACAGGGATAGACTTCCACACAGAAGGCCTAGTAATGTCAATACTAAAAAGACAAATTGAAAGCGCTAAAATTTCACCTCCAGCTGTATGAGTAAGCATGAAAGCGCTCATAATAGGCTGTGAAGTTGACAACAGTTGTAAGGGTCCAGAAAAATGTAACTTTTTCGGTTAAAGAGGGATGCGATTGTGTTCAAGTTGTTTAAATTCGAAAATAAAACAGATTATTGTACAACTGTCTTGTAATTGATCAATCCATTTGATCCAAAGAAACGTCGAAGAATCGCAATCTTGAATTTTGAGGCTTACTGAATTTGAGCTGTTAAAGTAATACATGATAAATTGTTTAACAATTTTTATGCATCAAGAAATGGAATATTTGTGAACTTTCGCAACAAAATGCTGATTCACTGTACATGACAAAAATGCTCATACATCAAAAGTTAAATACAGCGATTCTCGGTGAGTTCATCAGAGTTTGAAAAATTTCACAAATGTTATTAGTTTTGTTTTCAAATGGGTAGTCACAACTTAGAACTTTTGTTGAAATAATTCGCAAAACTGCTGAAATGTTTAGATTATGAAATTATTTTTCTCAATAGCTTGACCAGTTTTCGCAAATTTTTGCAAATTTTTGCAAACAAAACTAAAAATTTTAAACTCTCACGAACTCACCGAGATTTCTATAATAATAAATTATCTTAAATGATACATATTTATAACTTTATATAAATTCCTGATACCATTCAATGAAAGGAATCAACAACGATAGAGAAGACGTTATATCAACTATTACTATCAATACGGTCTTGTAATTCTTGTAATTCTGTGCAGGATGGAGTTTTCATCTTCCGAACTTGATCTTCAAATATTGAGTCTCCAATGTTTTTAGCTTTCCAAATCAAGTTTTCTTCTATAAAACAGAGAACGAAAAAATATTACTTGAGTAAATTAATGTGCAAGAATTGGGAATAGATTGAACTTACTATGATTCCTCTCCTTGAAGCAACGTGTTCTCAAATTTTTAGTAAAGTCATGATTAACTTCTTGCTCAATGTTGGTTATTATTTGTTTATAGTCTCTTTCAAAGTTCTCTTTAACGAAATATGGAATCTTCAGGTCCGAAGTTTTTCGCAAAAGTGGATATTTACTGGAATGTAAAAAATATTGATTAGTTTTATCAACTGCTTTAACATTTTCATTAAAGTATTGAAATAATATTTACTTGCTACGCGCTAGACTGAATATTGGATCACGGATAAGAAAGGAACTCATGATGGACATAATTATGAACACGATCACAGGTAATAATTGAAGGAAAACGCTGATTCCACTAGATGATTGGGAGGTTTGACGGTTTGACCAGCGATTGTTGGCTGTATAAACATGAGAGTTGCCAAAAAATACATTAAATAGCTCTTCTGGGCCCATTTGTTGCCCAGCAAAGCGTCTTGGATATCCATAAGGCTCATACAAATCTGTTTTGGATGGTCTTCGAAATTCACTTGAACATTGTAGATCATAACATCTTCGTTTCTCTGGATCACCAAGCACATCGAATGCGTTACTTATGGCTTTAAATGCGTCTGATGCTCCTGGAGCTTTATTTTTATCGGGATGAAATTGTAATGCTAGTTTACGATACTGTTTCTTTAATTCTTGATCACTCGTCTCCTTTGTTATTCCCAACATTTTATAATAATCCTTACATCTGGTTATTTTTTCAACAGCTTCGAGTTGAGCTTGACTGAATTCTCTTGTCGAATCATCATCATCACTACATTCCTTTTGGTTACTTCTTATTTCTTGAAAATTAGGTTCACTTTGATGCG
Source organism: Tetranychus urticae (assembly GCF_039701765.1). Classification (NCBI taxonomy): domain Eukaryota; kingdom Metazoa; phylum Arthropoda; class Arachnida; order Trombidiformes; family Tetranychidae; genus Tetranychus; species Tetranychus urticae. The sequence continues at coordinate 10,797,254 of NC_142958.1, read as the reverse complement.
AATATTTTTCATCTGATTTCCATTTTTCCCTTTCACGTCTCGATTCAAATCGTCCATTTTCCTCGGAAATCAAAATTAATTGTTCAACTTTATCGATCATTCCTAAGCAAAAAGAAAAAAAACGTAAAAATATGATCAATGTAGATTCAATTTGCATTTAAATGAAAATGGGCGATGAAATAACCGCACTTGTGAGTCGTCTATGGACAAGGCATAAAAGGGCAAAAAATAATATTGAACTTTTGAAGATAAGACCAGAAACAAGACACAAATGGATTACATTGAGAAAGACACACGAATCAAACTGCTACAAAAGCCTGGTTTCATGTGATAGTCAAACTCGAGCAAGTATAAGAGAGAAATAAAATAAGTCAACCTCGAATCTCGAATCAATATCAAGCTAGATTCTATTTATTATCATAAATTATAATTCAGAGAAAACTAAAATTCATAGCCTAATGGTTAGATCGATTCTTGAGTGAATGTTTAGAGACGATTTAATAAAAACAATCTGAAAATTAAGACGACAAAATCAGAATTGGAATAAAAATACTAACCTTTAACGTAAGATGATGGGAAAGCTTGTTGTGATTTGTAAAGATATTTAAGAGCATTCCGCTGGTCATCATTTAATAAATACTTTTGGGCGATTTTAAGATATTTCTCACTTTCCTCTTGATCACGAATCATTATTAAACATTCATTTAAATTATAAGCTGGAAAATCTGGCTATTAAGAGTCAATCGAAAAGAGTTGACAAAAAATGGATGATGACTACTATGGTTGCCAATGGTGATGGAAACAGGCAAAAGCAATGAAAACAAGGAAACTTACAAGCAAGCAAAAAGTATTGTTGGTTGTTGGCCAAATAAGATCACAAATTGAAAGATTTCCAGGTTAAGAAGGTCGTACATTCTCGAATGACGATCTGACTCTTCCATTGTCCACCAATTCAGCATCTACGATCAAATGAAATAAATAATTTATCATATATTGCCGATGATTCCAAATTTTGATGATTAAAATGCAAATCAAAACCAACTAAACATTATTTGAATGGCTGGAGAGGCTGACAGTGATGAGGGTAATGAAGGTGAAAAATTATGATATGATGAAAAAAGAAAAAGAAAAAGAAGAAATGGCAATTATCTGGTCCAGTATTTCATTTCAAAATATCACAACATCGGGTCAACTACAATTTTGCATATTTACATTGCCTAAAAGGCTTATGGACACTCTTCTTCATCTTTCCTTACTTTCCATTTTGATCCTTTTTTGCTTCTCTTCTTTACTTTTACAATCTCTGTCGACTCTTTTCTTAAAGCACAAGGAGAAACTTTACTTTAATGCGACTCTCATCATTCCCTTGCTCGCCAAGAACTGGCAAAAACTCACCGCGATCAGATTTATGATATGTTATGCTTTAAGTGTATTTGAGACTTTTCCACTGATCAGTTGATACATTTTTGTCAAAATGATTTTGATGATTAGATAACAAGATCATTGAAACAATTAACACTTTCTTGAATAAAACATTCATCACAAGTTGTTGAAGATCAAATTTGACCGGTCATTTTGATCTTATGACTAAATAACGGGAAAGTTTCAACGAATGCCACTCTCTACTCACAGTAGAATAAGAAAAGCCAGTTTAAGACAAAGAATTTATTCTGGTCATGCTAATTTCGTAAGAATGTAAATTCACATTATTTTTAGTATTTTTCTTTTAGCGAACAAAATCGAATAAATCTTTCATTATGTTTCGAATGTAGTTTATCCTGATTACATGTATCGATCCTTATTCATAATCATAATCATTTGATTTTTACTGCGTGTTATTGACTTACACTTTATAATTAAGAATACGTTAAGTAAATTATTTGGTACAAAAGATTGGATTTTTTAAATATTAATAAAAGGAATGGTAAAGTACACTTTGTATTATATATTGCATGAATTTTGAATCGTAATAAAAAGGAAATATAATTCAGATTAATCATATTGAACTGCTAACTGTTAAAAAGCTGAAAGAGTTATAAAAAGTCTCGCCTGAACAATGGTTTTATATTTTTAATCGGCAAAAACGTTGAGGTGAAAGCCATTAACTCTTGAGTATCTTCATGAGAGCCGTTGGAATTTACATTGAAGAATTCATACTTTTCAAACCATTTCTTCTGTTTAATGCAATAAACATAAAATTTTCCGGTGCATCTATCGACCAGAATTATCTTATCATCTTCTGTATGAAGAGAAGTTAAGTTTAAGTCTTTAATGCACAAATCATCGGCACCTTTAAATAGTTCAATCTCTTTGTATGAACGGGTTTCCATATTAAATTGGAAAAACTCTCTTTCCGATGTGAAGACATAAAGAATTTTGTCCAAAATAGTCGCATGGAATTCATAATCATAATGATCATCGTATTCATTGAATTTTCTTGAATCCGTCGCTGGGAAAATACCTAAATATCCAGTTTGCCAAGAATCTTTTTCTCCTATGCAAACGAAAGCACCATTATATTCAACCAATAGGTATGTATGACGGGGAATTTCATCACCAAGTGCAGTAGCTTTAGCGTCCAAATAGCAGGAATATTGACTGAAAAATCAAAGTAAAATTAAAGATGAGTCTAACTTGGAGATCTCTTGATAAAATAAGAAAATCGTCATCAAAAATGCAGTTCATTTGATGTAATTTACTGAATTAGAATTATCGAAAAACCAGATTAGGACTGAACCCGAAAATTCAATCCAATGAGAAATGATGCGTCTGAAATTAAATTTGAAACTTTTGCATTGATCAGTTGACACATTGTGACGGATAGATACATATCATGCGTTTCAGCATCATTGGAATGAAATCCTTCTGTGAGTTTCATATATCCTCGTCGCCCGTAACACTTTTAACCGACAATACATTTGTAATATTCTCTGTGAATGTAGCACATCAAATCCCTTCAAATTATTCGCAAACTAGTTGAAACTTGTAGAGATTTGGTGCGATCGTAAAACTTTGAACGGCAAACAAAAAAGCTTTGAAAACTGTGTAATCAACAAATAGAAACTCGAGGATTTGAAAATTTAAGAAAAAAAATGAATATCAAGTAGCAAAACGATTTAGCGTTTTATAAAAATTAACATACCAACGATCATCCTGAAAATTGACAATCAATTTATGAATTTCCGGGTAATAGGGTTTATAATCCTTGTCATCAAGCCGTTTAAATGTCTTTTTGTTCCAGTCAATTCGGACACATCCTCTTCCAGAGTCAAATAAAATATCTGAAATATTTTCTCCATGTACGAATTGGGTCGACATTTTATCATCTTCCGTAAAATCACCAATCGGTAAACAAAATAAATCTTTATCGAATATATTTATCCGTACCTTTGAATAGCAATCTAATTCCTGGATTGAGACGAAGTAGTTTTGTTTACTACGATTGAATCCACAGCCAACATTAGAAGAAATAATTGAATCAAAGCTTCTCAGATTCGCTATGAATTCATTGGTCTTAACATTTGATAACTCAACAGGATCCATGAAAGACCAACGCACGAATTGCAATATCCTTGAAAGAAATTCTTTTCTTGAATCAACATTCTTATTTACCCATTTCATGATTGATTCAAAAACTTGGTACTCAGAATAAACCATTAAATCTAATTTGAGAATATGTTCGATTGTTGCAACTGGATAATCCAAGAAAACATCAGTGTTGACAATCTTTAAGAAATGGCGGCAGATGAAGTAGTCAATAACTTCTAAATTGATCAACTTGGTAGTTTTTGTAACTTTGCTTAAAATAACTGGAATATGTTCAATGGTAAAATTATTGTGGAAATATTTTAGACATGGTTTAAACAAACGTTGACTTATCATCAAATAATCAGCTGCTTCATAAAAACTTATCACATAATCCATTTGAATGATGAATATTTCTGTATGGATCCAGTTAAGAAGAGCATCGAAGGCACGCTCATCAAAATCCAGAGTCACTTTGTTTTCCTTCGATATCAACTTATCACTACTAAACAATTTTTTAAAATAAGGCACAACTGAACAAATGAACTTTTTAGAGACATAATATTCACATTTTCTATTCACAATTATCAGTTCTTCATCACAATTCTGATTCACTTCATCCATTTTAAAACAGTGAGCAAAATAAAATAACTAAAAACGCTAAAAAAATCGATAGCGAAGTACTAAAAAAATTATTTTAAAAGCATAAAGTAAGTCTTGGAGTCATAAAATGTAAAGGTGTTCATTTAGCTCACATGTTTTTACTGCTTACTATTGGTAAGGGCGGGACTTACACGTTATGTTGCGTAAAGTCAAATAGTGTAAATCAAGTAGCCGTCGTATGCCATCAATATTAGTATAAACTATGTTATTCAGATGCTGGGTAAGTTTCTTAAGGAACTTAACCGATTAAATCTTGAAACATGTTTCGAGTGCAAAGAATTATCATCTTAACATTCATCAATTCTAAGTTCAAGTTGTGCTTTCTATTCATTTGATCTCTCTGCTATTGAGATTTGAAGTTGTTTGTAGTTTGTTGTGTTTGAAGGAATTTGAGTTTTATTTTAAATTATTATAATAATCATAATCATATGCATAAAAATTGGGAATAAACTCGAATAACTCGAAAAATAAAAATTCATTGCAATTTCTGCAACAACACTTAAAGTTTGGTGAATAATGCACATGTATTTCAAAGGTCACAAAACTTTCTTTTATACAATGGTTTGATATATTTTGTCTGTAAAAATGTTGAGGCGAAGGCAATTAGCTGATTGGCAGGAGCATTAGAACTGTCAGAATAAAAATTTACATTCATGATTCGATACTTTTCAATCCATTTCTCCTGATTAATGAGGTAAACATGAATTTTTCCTGATGATTTATTGACCAAAATAACTTTGTCGTCCTTTGATTGTTGAGAAGTTAAGATTAAATCATTGAAACTCCATTTTTGCCCTTTGAAAGGATAACTCTTATTGAAGCTTCGAGTTTCGTGGTTGAATTGAATAAATTCGAGTTCCTCCGTCAATATATAAACAACTTTATCCAAAATAGTGGCATGGAAAGATTGATCAGGTTCTCCATAAGTATAGCACCAATGTGGAGGGCCAACTGGGAAAAGGCCAAACCACTTTTTATCGTCTTTAGTTTTACCAATCGCAATGTATTTGTCAACAGATTCAAGATACACATTGCGATTACCATAGAAATTCAGTTTCGTATCTTTTTCTTCCAAATAGCAGTACAAGGAGCTAGAAGACAAAAAAAGAGAAATAGATTAGACGGAGAATATTTGAGTATTTTTCTGATATCCAGACAAAAAAGGCTAAAAAATAAATAAATACACTAATATTTACTTTAAATTTTGCAGAAGTTGCAATTTTAAAGAAAAAGAATACATTTGAATGAATGTATTTTCGGAATCTAGACATAAATTAATTGAGAAGATTATACAACTATGAGCAGTGGTGTTTGATATGACTCGTATCATAAAAACATTTACCATCACATCGATAGCAAAATGTTAGCATTTATGAAGAAGTTTGATAATGATCGAAAAAATGAACTACAAAAATCGTGAATGAACATGTAAAGCCGAACCAGGCTTTCATGTCTTTCTAACATTTCTCAAAGGCTTTAAAATTTTTGCTGAAAGTTTTTGTCAATGGGTAAATTTTGAAAGACCATCTATGATCTGGGACTTTAAACATACCCTGATTGCGTCAAAAACTTAAGAATAATATTGTTCAATTGCCTATAACGGTTTCCATTATTGCCTTCCATGCCAAGCCATCGAAATGTCTTTTTACTCCAATCTATTCGGATACCTTTTCGTCCAGAATCAAATACAATATCTGAAATGTGTTCTCCAGGAATAAATCCAAGTGATATTGAGTCATCTCGAGTAAAATCACCGATCGGCAAACGAAATAATTCAGTATCAAACACATTTATTGTTAAATTTGAATCATCAATTCGGTCAATAGAAATGAAGAAGTTTTGTTTACTACGATTGAATCCATATTCACAATCAGGAGAGGTAATTGAATCAAGATTTGGCAAGCCTTTGATTAACTTATTACTCTTTATTTTGGTTACATCAACAGGATCCATGAAAGACCAGCGTACACAATTTAATAGCTTTGGAAGTAATCGTTTTCTAGAACCAGTCCTTTTATTCACCCATCTTATGATTGCTTCAAAAACTTGGTATTCAGAGTAAATCATTAAATCTAATTTGAGAATATGTTCAACCGTTTCAACTGGATATTGCAAGAAGATATTTGTATTGGCGATCAGCAAGAAATGGCGACAAATAAAGTTGTCAATAACTTCTAAATTGATCAACTTAGTAGTTTTTGTAACTTTGCTTAAAATAACTGGAATATGTTCAATCTTAAAATTGTTCTGGAAATAATTAAGACATGGTTTAAACAAACGGTCACTTATCATCAAATGATCAGCTACTTCGAAGATATCGATAACGTCCTCCAGTTGAATTAAAAAAGACCCACAATGAATCCAGTTGAGGACAGAATCAAAGTTATGTTCATCAAAATCTAGTTCCACTTTGTTTTCCTTTGGTTCCAACAAATCACCACAAAATATTTTTTCAAAATATGGCACAGCTGAACAGATGAACTTTTTAGAAACATAATAAACATTTTTCCTAACAACAATTTTTAATTCCTCATCCGTACTTTGATCCATTTCGTCCAAAATTGGTTAAGAGAGATTACACAAAAAAATTATCAAAACTTAAAAAACAAACAATTTTTATAGGTACAACTGTAATCCTTCTCATGGTAAATAGTTTGTTTGCATTTTCTTGTAAGAAACCAGACTTAGGTTAACATATCCGCGAGCTCTTATCAAAACAGAAATCACTAAGAGTACCTTTCAGTAAACACAGCAAACACTAAAATACCATCGACCAAGCTACAAATGTGTCGATGTTTGAAAGAACGCATTTTTTAAACCTCGTCTCTTGAGGCTCGTAACTAATGAAGCTAAGAAACTATGGTAACCACAGTGTTGTTAGGTACTTTCTGGTTCATAATTTTCTACCGCCAAATTTAAAAAGGAGAAAGCAGGATTCGCATTTTGATTTTGTCGAGGCAATCAGAAAGTTTTCATTTTTTCTTTGTAAATTTTAATCTCAATGTAATCTCGAAGTCTTAACTTTGATAACATTGAAATTTGAATTAAAAATTGAATGGATGGTGCCAAGCTAATTATAAACTAATAAATGTATACAATGTAACTTTAATAAAATATTAATAAATAAAGCTCTCAATTCAGGTTCACTGTATCTTTCATCCTTCAATTAAATTAACATATTAACATTAAATAAAAGTTTCGTATAAACGCTCGCTGATCATCAAATAATCAGCTGCTTCATAGAAACTAATCAGATAATCCATACGAATGATGAATAAATCTGTGTGAATCCAAGCAAGAAGAGCATCAAAGACACGTTCATCAAAATCCAGAGTCACTTTGTTTTCCCTTGATTCCAATTCATCGCCAGAAAACAATTTTGAAAAATAAGGCACAACTGAACAAATGAACTTTTTAGAGACACAATATTCACATCTTCTATTCACTATTATCAGTTCGTCATCACAATTCTGATCGACTTCATCTATTAATATCTTAATATTATAAAGCATCAGATTCAAACAATGAAAATTATTCTCATTGTTATTATGAGAGAATTCTAAATAATGTAACAGGAATATTTCATCCGAACACCTTGTATAATTATTATTCATTCATAAAAATTGAAAAATTTACACGATTCACTTTCTTTATTTTAGTTCTGATGAATAACACACATAGTTTATAGTCAAGTAAAAATTCTTCTATACAAAGGTTTGATATTTTTCATCTGTAAAAACGTTGAGGTGAAGGCAATCAGCTCATTTGAATTTACATTGGAATTGCTGGAGCCAAAGTTTACAATGTTGATTCGATATTTTTCGATCCATTTCTTCTGATTTATGAGGTAAACATACATTTTTCCTGATGATTTATTGATCAAAATAACTTTGTCGTCCTTTGATTGGTGAGAAGTTAAGATTAAATCGTTGAAATCCCACTTTTGGTCTTTGAATGGTTCACTTTTATTGAAACATTTAGCTTCGTAATCGAATTGAATAAATTCGAGTCCTCTCGTCAATATATAAACAACCTTGTCCAAAACAGTGACATGTAAAGTACGCTGATTATCATAATGTGTGAACCAACTGTGATGAATAACTGGAAATTGACCATACCATCTTTTATCGTCTTTAATTTTACCAATCACAATATATTGGTCAACAGATTCAAGTAGCAAATTCTCTTCCATGCTAATTGGTGAAGACGGGTTACTACCTGTTGCTTCCAAATAGCAGCTAAAACGGCTAAGGATTGAGAAAAGAATGAATAAAGGTATTAATTTAAAAATTGACTTTTGGCAGAATATAAATTTTCCTAAACCATTAATGAATTAATACCAAAAAAAACACATAGAACCTACCTAAGATTGAAAAACTGGATGATGGTGTGATGCAATTTACTGTAATTGATAGTGTTAACTTTTGAGTCAAGCCATCGAAATGTCTTTTTACTCCAATCTATTCGGATGGCTTTTTTCTCAGAATCAAATAAAATATCTGAAATGTTTTCTCCATGAAAAAAATCAAGTGTCATTGTATTATCTTGAGTGAAATCACCAACTGGAAAACAAGATAATTCATTATCAAATACGTTTAGCCGTAACTTTGCATCATTTAGCTTCTGGATGGAGACGAAGAAGGTTTGCTTGCTACGATTGAATCCATATTCACAATCAGAAGAGATAATTGAATCCAGATTTGACAAGCCTTTGATTAAGCCATCAAGTCTACCCTTTATTTTAGTTACATCAACATGATCCAGGAAAGACCAACGCACACAATTCAATAGCTGTGGAAGTAATTCTTTTCTTGAATATTCTTTACTCACCCATTTCATGATAGATTCAAAAACTTGATATTCAGAGTAAATCATCAAATTTAATTTGAGAATATATTCAACTGTCTCAACTGGATAATCCAAAAAAACATTTGTGTTAATAATCTTCAAGAAATGGCGACAGATAAAGTAGTCAATAGCCTCTGAATTGATCAACTTGGAAACTTTTGTAACTTGAGGTAAAACAACTGGAAGATGTTCAATGGTGAACTTTTCATGAAAATAAGAATTACAAGGTCTAAACAAAGGTTCATCTATCATCAAGTAATCAGCTAGATTGTAACACTTTATCACATTCTCCATTTGAACAATGAGTAAACCAGAGTGAACCCAGGTAAGAATTATATTGAAGACTTCTTCATCAAAATCAAGCACCACTTTGTTTTCCTTTGATTCCAGCAAATCACAGCAAAACATCTTCTCAAAGTAAGGCACAACTGAACAGATGAACTTTTTAGAAACATAAAATACATTTTTCTTAACAACAATTTTCAATTCCTCATCCAAATTTTGATTTTCTTCGCTCATGGTAATGAATGTAGCATTCAGGGGGAACAATATACAAACGCAAAAAATGGACAATTACCTATATATAATTGTCTATCAAAATAGAGAAACAGTTTACTGTGAGTTTCTTGTTTAAACTTTGCATTCGCTGCAGATAACAAAATACATGTTGTAGTTTCATGATACAATATGTATTAATGTATTTAATAATCATGTGATTTGAATGTGATTTTTACGTTGCCATCTATTAGTCAAATTATAAAGGAAGACATCTTGCTCGCTGATGAATAAATGTAAAGTGTTAGTTACTTGGTTAATCAGTACCTATTTGTTTACAATTTCCCTTATCTTAAATAAGGAGTGGTCCCTAAAAAATTGGACAAATTTTGAATCAAATTTCAAATATGTTAGGATTCTTCGAATAAAGGATTCTATAGCGTAAATTAACGAGCATTCTTCGTTTCAATTGAATCACGAGGTCTCTAAAGTTAATTGAGGATTGGAGCGTGCAAAGAAAAGTCGAAAATGATTAATGATTCCAAACCACAATTTTTCCCATCTCATAAAGCTAGCTCATCTTTTAATCATCCTGTTTCTTTTTCTCATTCCAACTGTAAGAAATTCTTGTGGAACAATTCTTCTTGATAAATCATTGAAAGAAACTGTATTTTAATGAAAAAATCCAGAAAAAATGATGTCCAAAAGATATTTAATAATAACACAATCAGCATCGTTGCAAGTGAGCAAAGTTACGTTATTCAAGAGTATTTTTTCCCTTTTTGTGGGTGCACGTAAGAATGTCCATTTGAGATAACAAAGTTGAAGGATTTTGCAAGGGAAACACAACTGCAAGCTTTTATGCCGGGCTACAAAAATCTCGAGTTATATGAATATCATTAGATCCACGTCTAATCAAGAAAACAAAAATGCAAGTTTCAGAAGCTTTCTGCACAAAAAAAAGATAAAATGCAAATTAGTTAAAAACATTTCCGTTTTTTGATGAGAATGAGATAAATGAAAACTTACGTTAGTAGAGATTTGACATGAAGAAGCGTTGGGGTCAGTTTTAAGGCACTCGGTTGGACCAATCAAGAACTCAATTTTATATTTAGCTGGAGCCAAAGCTTGAGTTTGAGCTTTTTTGATGCAATAAGTTTCTCGTAGTAAATGTTGCAATTTTGTGTGCTTGTTTAACACCCTTTTCATTCAACAAAATAACAGTTGGATCGTCAACAGGGATAGACTTCCACACAGAAGGCCTAGCAATGACAACACTAAAAAGACAAATTAAAAGCACAAAAACTTTCATATCTAGCTGTACCAGTAAGCATGTACGCACTCAGAATCAGCTATTAAGTTGACAACAGTTGGCAATCAAGCAGCTCAATCAGCAAATTTCCTCTCTAGCTGTATCAAGAAAACATTAAGCGCTCAAAACAGCTATTAAGCTGTCAACAGTTGGAAGTAAGCAAATGAGTGTTTGCTCACAACATGAAAAATCACCTATGAATTGATAGCCATACAAAAAGAGCGCATGATAAAAGATTTAAGTTGACAAAATGTACTTCATTTTAACTTTTGCTTCTGAATAAGCATTTAAGACAAAAAAAAGATTTCATTCTAATAAAAAACAGTCCATAATGATCAAAATTAAAACATCAGCTGTTTTGGTGATGAAAACACCAGAAAACTGGGAAACACGTGGTTAAGGATCAGAGTTGGACCGATCATTTTGATCATTTGGCTAAAGAATAACCAACGGAAGCGTTTCAATGAATCCCACTCTCTACTCACAGTCTAATGAAAATAGTAAAGCTAAAGTTTTAAGACAAAGAATTTATTTTGGTCATGCTAATTTCGTAAGAATGTAAATTCACATTAATTTTCTTTAGCGAACGAAACCGAAGAAATCTTTCATTATGTTTCGAATTTAGTCTATCCTAATTTCATGTATCGATTTTCATGAATAATCACAATATGGATTGTATTGACAGTTGGATTTTTTTAAATAAAAGGCATGGTAAGTACACTTTGTATATTGCATGAATGTTCGCAATTTGTCTTATAATTTACATGAAAAGGAAATTAAATTCAGATTAAATGTTGGTCATAATGAACTGCTAACTGTTAGAAAGCTGTAAGAGTTATAAAAAGTCTCGCCTAAACAATGGTTTTATATTTTTCATCGGTAGAAACGTTGAGGTGAAGGCAATCAACTTATCAACACCTTTATAAGAATCGTTGGAATTGGGATCTACATTGAAGAATTCATACTTTTCAAACCATTTCTTCTGTTTAATGCAATAAACATAGAATTTTCCGGGATTGTCGATCAGAATTATCTTATCATCTTCTGTATAAAGAGAAGTTAAGATTATGTGTTTAGCCGACAAATCTTCACCATCTTCAAATAGTTTAATCTTTTTGTATGAACGGGTTTCCATATTAAATTGGAAAAAATCCCTATCCGATGTGAAGACATAAAGAATTTTGTCCAAAATAGTCGCTTGGAATTCAAAATCATAATTATTATTGTATTTATTGAATTGTCTTGAATCCGTCGCTGGGAAAATACCAAAATATTGAGTTTCTCGACAAGTTTCTCCGATGTAGACAAATCCATCATTATATTCAACCAATAAATATGAGTTACTGGGAATTTCATCTCCAAGTGCAGTGGCTTTAGCATCCAAATAGCAGGAATATTGACTGAAAAATCAAAGTAAAATTAAGATTGAGACTAACTTGGTGATCTCTAAATGCAATAATAAAATCGTGACCCACTGTTAACCCTTTTCCTAGTTCCCTTAGATCGTACCGTTAGTAAAGTACGACAATACATTTGTAACATTCTGCGTGGATACATCACATCAATCCCATTCAAATTGTAGTCAGTAAATAATGTCTCAAATTATTCGCAAACTTGTTGAAACTTGAAAAACTTTGATGCAATCTTGAAAATTTGAACGACAAACAAAGAAATATACACTGCTCGTCAAAAATATAAGGCCACTTGATTTTTCTTTATAATTTTTGAAATAAAAGGTAAAAAAACCTGAACCTTATCAAAAATATAATAATTTGCGCAGACTAACCAAGAAAAAAAAATTGAAAAAAATCGAAGGGGAAAAAAATAGGGGAGAAATAAAAAATTTTGGTTCGTCAAAAGTATAAGGCCACTTATTAAATCCTATTTAATATTTAGTTTGAGCGCCATTTAATTTGATCACATCGAAGATTCTGTTGCTCATAGATGAGACAAGGTTCTGTAGATATTCAGGTTCGAATCCAAACCATGCATTTTGAATTGCATCCCATAATTCATCAATTTTATTGAATTGCCGCTGATTTGCATAAACTTTGCGCGCAATCAGTCCCCATAAATTTTCAATAGGGTTTAAGTCCGGGCTACATGCTGGCCAACTCAATACTTTCACTGAATTATCTTGAAAAAAAGTTTTGGTAGCATTTGAAACATGAATCCTGGCATTATCTTGTTGGAAAATCCAATGCATTTGTTTCAGCATTTGGAATCAGATTTTCTTCCAATACTTTTATGTAATCCAATGAATTCATTGACGAGGAAATTTTCACGATAGGAAGAACACCATTAAAACTGAATGCTCCCCACACCATAACTGATCCTCCTCCGAAGTTTCGCTTTGAAAAAACTTTTTGAAAAATCATGCCAATAGCACTTTAAACCAATTAGAAAGAGTTGAAAGAATTACTTAGAAATCGAAAATTAAGAGTAAAATCAAACGGCCTTATACTTTTGACGAGCAGTGTATAAAGAAAAAACTCAAGGATTTGAAAACTCAAGAAAAGAGTCTTGGTGTTATTAAAATGGAACATCAAGTAGCAAAGCGATTTAGCGTTTTAAAGAATAAACATACCTACGATCATCCTGAAAATTGACAATCAATTTATGAATTTTCGGGTAATAGGGTTTATAGTGCTCACTATCAAGCCTATAAAATGTCTTTTTGACCCAATCAACTCGGATACATCTTCTTCCAGTATTAAATAAAATATCTGAAATGCTTTCTCCATGAACGAATTGGGTTGGCATTGTTCTATCTTCAGTGAAATCACCAATCGGTAATGAAAATAGATCTTTATCAAATATATTTATCCGCAACTTTGAATGATCATCCAATTCTTGGATTGAGACGAAGAAGTTTTGTTTAGTACGATTGAATCCACAGTCACTCTTGGAGGAAAGGATTGAATCAAAGCTTCTTAGAGCCTTTATTAATTCATTTTTCTTAACCTTTGATAATCCAACAGGATCCATGAAAGACCAACGCACGAATTTCAATAGGCTTGAAAGGAATTCTTTTCTTGAATCAACATTCTTATTTACCCATTTCATGATTGATTGAAAAACTTGATACTCAGAGTAAATCATTAAATCTAATTTAAAAATATGTTCAACTGTTTCAACTGGATACTCCAGAAAAGTATCAGTAGCAGCGATTTTCAAGATATGGCGACAAATGAAGCTATTAACAGCTCCTGGAGTTATCAATTTGGAAGATTTTTTAATCTGAAGTAAGACAACTGGAAGATATTTTATGGTAAAATTATTGTGGAAATACTCAAAACAAGGTTTGAACAAAAGTTTGCTGATCATCAAATAATCAGCTGCTTCATAAAAACTTATCACATAATCCATTTGAATGATGAATAATTCTGTGTGAATCCAATTAAGAAGAGCATCAAAGGCATGCTCATCAAAATCTAGAGTCACTTTGTTTTCCTTTGATTCCAATTCATCGCTAGAAAACAATTTTCTAAAATAAGGCACAACTGAACAAATGAACTTTTTAGAGACACAATATTCACATCTTCTATTCACAATTATTAGTTCGTCACCACAATTCTGATCCACTTCATCCATTATAAAACACTAAGCAAAATAAAATAACTGAAACACACGAAAAATAGTCGATAGCGAAGTACTAATTTATTTTAAAAGCATAAAGTAAGTCTTGGAGTCATAAAATGTAAAGGTGTTCATTCATCTCACATGTTTTTACTGCTTACTATTTATAAGGGCGGGACTTACACGTTATGTTGCGTAAAGTCAAATAGTGTAAATCAAGTAGCCGTCGGACATTATCTGACTATCATCCAGAAGCCACAGGATCGAAGGATCGAGTCTATCTTTGGACCTCATGGTTTCTCCTCCCTTTCTCTCTTCTCTCTGTTAATTATTGTTGTCAAGTATAACTTATCGTAATATGAATATGTCAAATTATATTAACTTGTATAACTCGCTCATTTGCAAATAGTGCTCACGGCGCACACCTCAAAATGATTAAAAAACCAAAGAGTACATCACTCTGGAGAAATTAATATTTATAGGAATTTAATTTGGACAAGTTAATGGAAAAATTTAAGTCTTTTAATTTAACTCTTGAATCTGTTGGAAATATTAGTATAATTCATGTAATTCATGTAGCTCGAAAAATGAAAAATTCATTGCAATCTCTGCATCAATACTTAAAGTTTGGTGAATAAGGCACATGTATTTCAAAGGTCACAAAACTTTCTTTTATACAATGGTTTGATATATTTTGTCTGTAAAAATGTTGAGGCGAAGGCAATTAGCTGATTGGCACGAGCATTGGAACTGTCATAATAAAAATTTACATTCATGATTCGATACTTTTCAATCCATTTGTTCTCATTGATGAGGTAAACATGAATTTTTCCTGATGATTTATTGACCAAAATAACTTTGTCGTCCTTTGATTGTTGAGAAGTTAAGATTAAATCATTGAGACTCCATTTTTGCCCTTTGAAAGGATAACTCTTATTGAAGCTTCGAGTTTCGTGGTTGAATTGAATAAATTCGAGTTCCTCCGTCAGTATATAAACAACATTGTCCAAAATAGTGGCATGGAAAGATCTATCAGGTTCTTCATAAGTACAGCACCAATGTGGAGGGCCAACTGGGAAAAGGCCAAACCACTTTTTCTCGTCTGTAGTTTTACCAATCGCAATATATTTGTCAACAGATTCAAGATACGTATCTTGGGTACCATATAAATTCGGTTTCGTATCTTTTTCTTCCAAATAGCAGGCCAAGGAGCTAGAAGATAAAAAGAGAAAGAGATTAGACGGATAATTTTTGAGTATTTTATACTGGTATCCAGATGAAAAGACTAAAAATAAATACGCTAATATTTACTTCAAGTTTTGTAGAAGTTGGTATTTTAAAGAAAAAGAATAATTTCGGAATCTAAACATAAATTAGTTGAGAAAATTAAACATAGCCATCATACAACCATGAATAGAGGTGTTTGATAAGACTTCTACCATATTTTATAAGCATTTTTCATCACATCGATAGCAAAAATTTCAGCATTTATGAACAAGTTTGATAATGATCGAAAAAATGAGCTACAAAAATCGTGAATGAACATTTAAAGCCTGGTTTCATGTTTTTCTAACATTTCTCAAAGGCTTTAAATTTTTGTTGAAAGTTTTTGTCAATGGATAAATTTGAAAGACCATCTATGATCTGAAACTCTAAACATACCCTGATTGCGTCAGAAACTTAAGGATGATATCGGTCAATTGACCATAGCGGTTATCATCATCTTCTTCCATTTCAAGCCATCGAAATGTCTTTTTACTCCAATCGATTCGGATACCTTTTCGTCCAGAATCAAATACAATATCTGAAATGTGTTCTCCAGGAATAAATCCAAGTGATATTGAGTCATCTCGAGTAAAATCACCGATCGGCAAACGAAATAATTCAGTATCAAACACATTTATTGTTAAATTTGAATCATCAATTCGGTCAATAGAAATGAAGAAGTTTTGTTTACTACGATTGAATCCATATTCACAATCAGGAGAGGTAATTGAATCAAGATTTGGCAAGCCTTTGATTAACTTATTACTCTTTATTTTGGTTACATCAACAGGATCCATGAAAGACCAGCGTACACAATTTAATAGCTTTGGAAGTAATCGTTTTCTAGAACCAGTCCTTTTATTCACCCATCTTATGATTGCTTCAAAAACTTGGTATTCAGAGTAAATCATTAAATCTAATTTGAGAATATGTTCAACCGTCTCGACTGGATATTGCAAGAAGATATTTGTATTGGCGATCAGCAAGAAATGGCGACAAATAAAGTTGCCAATAACTTCGGAATTGATCAACTTGGTATTTTTTGTAACTTTGCTCAAAATAACTGGAATATGTTCAATCTTAAAATTGTTCTGGAAATAATTAAGACATGGTTGAAACAAACGGTCACTTATCATCAAATGATCAGCTACTTCGAAGATATCGATAACGTCCTCCAGTTGAATTAAAAAAGACCCACAATGAATCCAATTGAGGATAGAATCGAAGTTATGTTCATCAAAATCTAGTTCCACTTTGTTTTCCTTTGGTTTCAACGAATCATCACAAAATATTTTTTCAAAATATGGCACAGCTGAACAGATGAACTTTTTAGAAACATAATAAACATTTTTCCTAACAACAATTTTTAATTCCTCATCCGTGCTTTGATCCATTTCGTCCAAAATTGGTTAAGAGAGATTACACAAACAACTTATCAAAACTTAAAAAATAAACAATTTTTATAGGTACAGATTAAATCCTTCTCACGGTAAATAGTTTGTTTGCATTTTCTCGTTAGAAACCGGACTTAGGTTACATATCCGCGGGCTCTTATCAAACCAGAAATCACTAAAAGTACCTTTCGGAAAACACAGCAAACACTAAAATACCATCGACCAAGCTACAAATGTGTCGATGTTTGAAAGAACGCATTTTTTAAACCTCGTCTCTTGAGGCTCGTAACTAATGAAGCTAAGAAACTATGGTAACCACAGTGTTGTTAGGTACTTTCTGGTTCATAATTTTCTACCGCCAAATTTAAAAAGGAGAAAGCAGGATTCGCATTTTGATTTTGTCGCGACAATCAGAAATTTTTCATTTTTTCTTTCAAATTTTCATCTCAATGCAATCTCGAAGTCTTAACTTTGATAACATTGAACTTTGAATTAAAAATTGAATGGATGGTGCCAAGTTAATTATAAACTAATAAATGTAACTTTAATAAAACAAGCTGAGCCCCCGATCATGGCTGATAGTAAATTTCTTTTCACTGAATACAATAAATTCAATCCACACTTAAAGACTCGAAAGCTATATACAAAAGCATTTCCAAAGAGAAAACTAAAAAATTTTCGTTCATTTTGAGAGTTTTACAGTTGAAGCACCAGATATTCAACTTACTCTTTGCTCGAAAGACAGTTTTACATATACTCCTAACCCAACAATAAACCATCAATCTGAATACAAAAAAAGTTTTTCCCCCAAAGTCACTAGTAAAAGATGCGGATTCTGCATTTTTCCCCCACCCTGATTAAACGCTAATTTCTCAGCAACCTGAATTACGAGAAAGCTCTGACTATTTTTCGTCCCTGAAGTTTAATCAGGGCTTTTATTCTAAGTAAAAATTTTCTTTAGAACCCGTTTAGTTTGGTCACAATCTTCCCACAAAAATTTCATAGTTTGACTTAGATACTTAGATAATCAGCTGCTTCATAGAAACTAATCACATAATCCATTTGAATGATGAATGAATCCGTGTGAATCCAAACAAGAAGAGCATCAAAGGCACGTTCATCAAAATCCCTAGCCACTTTGTTTTTTCTTGATTCCAATTCATCGCCAGAAAACAATTTTTAAAATAAGGCACAACTGAACAAATGAACAATTTTAGAGACACAATATTCACATCTTCTATTTACAATTATCAGTTCGTCATCACAATTCTGATCCACTTCATCTATTATTGTCTTAATATCATAAAGCATCAAATTAAAACAATGAAAATTATTCTCATGGTTGTTATGAGAGCATTCAAAATAATGTAACAAGCATATTTCATCCGAACACCTAGTATAATTATATTCATAAAAATTGAAAAATTTACACGATTCACTTTCTTTATTTTAGTTCTGATGAATAACACGCATAGTTTATAGTCAAGTAAAAATTCTTCTATACAAAGGTTTGATATTTTTCATCTGTAAAAACGTTGAAGTGAAGGCAATCAGCTCATTCGAATTTACATTGGAATTGCTGGAGCCAAAGTTTTCAATGTTGATTCGATATTTTTCAATCCATTTCTTCTGATTAATGAAGTAAACATAAAACTTTCCTGATGATTTATTGATCAAAATAACTTTGTCGTCCTTTGATTGATGAGAAGTCAAGATTAAATCGTCGAAATCCCATTCTTGGTCTTTGAAAGGATAACTCTTATTGAAGCTTCGAGTTTCGTGGTTGAATTGAATAAATTGGAGTTGTCTCGTCAATATATAAACAACCTTGTCCAAAACAGTGACATGGAAATTGCGCTGGTCATCATATTGTTTGAACCAACCTAGAGGAAGAGCTGGGAATCGACCATACCACCTTTTCTCGTCTCTAGTTTTAGCAATCACAATATATTGGTCAACAGATTCAAGTAGCAAACTCTCTTCAACTATAGTTGGTATGGACGGTTTACTATCTGTTGCCTCCAAATAGCAGCTAAAAGCGCTAAGGATTGAGAAAAGAATGAATAAAGGTATTAATTTAAAAATTGACTTTTGGCAGAATATAAAATTTGGGAAACCATTAATGAACTAATACACGAACTAACATAGAACCTACCTAAGATTGAAAAACTGGATGATGGTGTGATGCAATTTACTGTAATTGATAGTGTTAACTTTTGAGTCAAGCCATCGAAATGTCTTTTTACTCCAATCTATTCGGATGGCTTTTCGTCCAGAATCAAATAAAATATCTGAAATGTTTTCTCCATGAAAAAAATCAAGTGTCATTGTATTATCTTGAGTGAAATCACCAACCGGAAAACAAGATAATTCATTATCAAAAACGTTTAGCCCTAACTTTGCATCATCTAGCTTCTGGATGGAGACGAAGTAGTTTTGCTTGCTACGATTTAATCCATATTCACAATCAGAAGAGATGATTGAATCCTGATTTGACAAGCCTTTGATTAAGCCATCAAGACTACCATTTATTTTAGTTAAATCAACAGGATCCATGAAAGACCAACGCACACAATTCAATAGCTGTGGAAGTAATCCTTTTCTAGAATCTGCATTCTTATTCACCCATTTCATGATTGATTCAAAAACTTGATATTCCGAGTAAACCATTAAATCTAATTTGAGAATATATTCAACTGTCTCAACTGGATAATCCAAGAAAACATTTGTGTTAATAATCTTCAAGAAATGGCGACAGATAAAGTAGTCAATAGCCTCTGAATTGATCAACTTGGAAACTTTTGTAACTTGAGGTAAAACAACTGGAAGATGTTCAATGGTGAACTTTTCATGAAAATAAGAATACCAAGGTCTAATCAAAGTTTCATCCATCATCAAGTAATCAGCTAGATTGTAACACTTTATCACATTATCCATTTGAACGATGAGTAAACCAGAGTGAACCCAGCTGAGAATCATATTGAAGATTTCTTCATCAAAGTCTAGTTCCACTTTGTTTTCCTTTGATTCCAATAGATTACTACAAAACATTTTCCCAAAGTAAGGCACAGATGAACAGATGAACTTTTTAGAAACATGAAATACATTTTTCCTAACAACAATTTTCAATTTAACATCCAAATTTTGATTTTCTTCGCTCATGGTAATGAATGAATGTAGCATTCAGGGGTAACAATATACAAACTTACAAAAATAAGACAATTACCTACATATAATTGTGCATCAAAATAGAGAAACAGTTTACTGTGAGTTTCTTGTTTAAACTTTGCATTCGCTGCAGATAACAAAATACCGGGTTATTCAGAAGTTACGCTTCAACTTTTTTTCTTTATACATGCGCTATCTGTGCGAATTTTTTTGTAACTTTTTTAAACATTGATATCCGTTTCCTTAGGTTTAGTTTTCAACGGTTTTTGAGCGATTGTGAAAAAATGACTTATCAGAGGTTCCCTGTCCGTTTACCACACTAATCCTTTGAGTAAACAAAAGCTTTAAATGTTTTACAATTTTGGGAGGAAAATGAGCTTTTAATTTTCTTTAAATTTTAAGTTAGAGTCAATGTTAAGTGGTAATTAATTTTTTTGGTTAATCAAACCCCATCATATCAGTACAAAGGTCTAAGCATTCAGTTAATGAAATACATATACAGCATTATATAATACATATCTGCATAAAAATTTCTATTGTTTATTAAGTATTTTTCTAAATGTATCTTCGTCTCTGGTTTTTTGATAGATAACCTTATTGGTTTTTAATTTGATCGAGTCAAGTATAACATTTCAAATTGTTTTTATTGATTAATCGATGAATATAAATTTCACAAACCCCAAATTTCCCACCTCATAAAGTTAAATCATCTTTTTCTCATCCCGTTTTGACTCAAGTTTTAAATATTACTGTATCTACTGGGTCTCCTTAAAACAGTTGAAATAGCTTAGTTTCACGAAAGTTTGTAAATAAGTTAAATAGTTATTCAGTTAAATTGTTCCCGTCTCTACTCAGAATGTTGTTAAACCTTTTGCTCAGATTACCTAAGGAATTTTATTTCAACTAAATTTTTCATAAAATAGCAAGGACCATTCAATGATTATTTTGCGGATTTGTCATAATTGTTTGAATGACGAATAGAATCAGCATGAGAATTTATATTTAGCTTGAGTCAAAGCTTGAGTTTGAGCTTTTTTGATGGCAATAAGTTTCTCGTAGCAAATGTTGTTTTCATTTTTATTGCGATGTTCAATTCCCTTTTCAGTCAACAAGATAACAGTTGGATCGTCATAAGGGATAGACTTCCACACAGAAGGCCTAGTAACGACAACACTAAAAAGACAAATTAATAGCGCTAAAATTTCCTCTCTAGCTGTATCAAGAAAACATTAAGCGCTCAAAACAGCTATTAAGCTGTCAACAGTTGGAAGTAAGCAAATGAGTGTTTGCTCACAACATGAAAAATCACCTATGAATTGATAGCCATACAAAAAGAGCGCATGATAAAAGATTTAAGTTGTCAAAATATACTGCATTTCAACTTTTGTCTCTAAATAAGCATTTAAAACAAAAAAAGAGATTTCATTCTAATAAAAAACAGCCCATAATGAACAAAAATTAAAACACCAGCTGTTTTGGTGGTGAAAACACCAGAAAACCGGGAAACACGTGGTTAAAGATCAGAATTAGACCGATCATTTTGAT
This sequence comes from Tetranychus urticae, assembly GCF_039701765.1. Classification (NCBI taxonomy): domain Eukaryota; kingdom Metazoa; phylum Arthropoda; class Arachnida; order Trombidiformes; family Tetranychidae; genus Tetranychus; species Tetranychus urticae. Next base: position 10,775,459 of record NC_142958.1, on the reverse strand, counting down.
CATTTGGCTAAAGAATAACCAACGGAAGAGTTTCAACGAATCCCACTCTCTACTCACAGTCTAATGAAAATAGTAAAGCTAAAGTTTTAAGACAAAGAATTTATTTTGGTCATGTTAGTTTCGTAAGAATGTAAATTCACATTAATTTTCTTTAGCGAACAATCGAAGAAATTCATTCTTTCATTATGTTTCGAATTTAGTCTATCCTAATTTCATGTATCGATTTTCATGAATAATCACAATATGGATTGTATTGACAGTTGGATTTTTTTAAATAAAAGGCATGGTAAGTACACTTTGTATATTGCATGAATGTTCGCAATTTGTCTTATAATTTACATGAAAAGGAAATTAAATTCAGATTAAATGTTGGTCATATTGAACTGCTAACTGTTAGAAAGCTGTAAGAGTTATAAAAAGTCTCGCCTAAACAATGGTTTTAAATTTTTCAGAAACGTTGAGGTGAAGGCAATCAACTTATCAACACCTTCATAAGAATCGTTGGAATTAGGATTTACATTTAAAATATTATATTTTTCAAACCATTTCTTCTGCTTAATGCAATAAACATAAAATTTTGCGGTGCATCTATCGATCAGAATTATCTTATCATCTTCTGTATGAAGAGATGTTAAGATTATGTGTTTAACCGGCAAACAATCAGCATCTTCAAATAGTTTAATCTTTTTGTATGAACGGGTTTCCATATTAAATTGGAAAAAATCCTTACGCGATGTGAAGACATAAAGAATTTTGTCCAAAATAGTCGCATGGAAGTCAAAATCATAATGATTATCGTATTTATTGAATTGTCTCGAAGTAGTCGCTGGGAAAATACCAAAATATTCCCTTTCTCCTTCAGTTTCTCCGATGTAGACAAATCCATCATTATATTCAACCAATAAATATGAGTTACTGGGAATTTCATCTCCAAGTGCAGTAGCTTTAGCATCCAAATAGCAGGAATATTGACTGAAAAATCAAAGTAAAATTAAGATTGAGACTAATTTGGTGATCTCTAAATGCAATAATAAAATCGTGACCCACTGTTAACCCTTTTCCTAGTTCCCTTAGATTGTACCGTTAGTAAAGTACGACAATACACTTGTAACATTCTGAGTGAATGTATCACATCAATCCCATTCAAATTGTAGTCAGTAAATAATGTCTCAAATTATTCGCAAACTTGTTGAAACTTGAAAAACTTTGATGCAATCTTGAAAATTTGAACGACAAACAAAGAAATATATAAAGAAAAAACTCAAGGATTTGAAAACTCAAGAAAAGAGTCTTGGTGTAATTAAAATGGAACATCAAGTAGCAAAGCGATTTAGCGTTTTAAAGAATAAACATACCTACGATCATCCTGAAAATTGACAATCAATTTATGAATTTCCGGGTAATAGGGTTTATAGTGCTCACTATCAAGTTTAGAAAATGTCTTTTTGACCCAATCAACTCGGATACATCTTCTTCCAGCATCAAACAAAATATCTGAAATGTTTTCTCCATGAACGAATTCAGTTGACATTGTATTATCTTTAGTGAAATCGCCGATCGGTAAACAAAATAAATCTTTATCGAATATATTTATCCGTAACTTTGAATTAGCTAATTTCAGGAGTGAGACGAAGAAGTTTTGTTTAGTACGATTGAATCCACAGTCACTCTTGGAGGAAAGGATTGAATCAAAGCTTCTTAGAGCCTTTATTAATTCATTTTTCTTAACCTTTGATAATCCAACAGGATCCATGAAAGACCAACGCACGAATTTCAATAGGCTTGAAAGGAATTCTTTTCTTGAATCAACATTCTTATTTACCCATTTCATGATTGATTCAAAAACTTGATATTCAGAATAATCCATTAAATCTAATTTGAGAATATGTTCGATTGTTGCAACTGGATAATCCAAGAAAACATCAGTGTTGGCAATCTTTAAGAAATGGCGGCAGATGAAGTAGTCAATAACTTCTAAATTGATCAACTTGGTAGTTTTTGTAACTTTGCTTAAAATAACTGGAATATGTTCAATGGTAAAATTATTGTGGAAATAATTAAGACATGGTTTAAACAAACGTTGACTTATCATCAAATAATAAGCTGCTTCATAGAAACTAATCACATAATCCATTTTAATGATAAATATTTCTGTGTGGATCCAGTTAAGAAGAGCATCGAAGGCACGCTCATCAAAATCTAGAGTCACTTTGTTTTCCCTTGATTCCAATTCATCACCTGAAAACAATTTTTTAAAATAAGGTACAACTGAACAAATGAACTTTTTTGACACACAATATTCACATCTTCTATTCACAATTTTCAGTTCTTCGTCACAAACTTGATAGACTTCAGACATAATGAAACACTGAGAAAATAAAATCACCAAAACACATGAAAAATAGTCGATAGCGAAGTACTAAAAAAATATTTTAAAAGCATAAAGTTAGTCTTGGAGTCATAAAATGTAAATTGTGTTTACATCAAGAAGTGTTCATTCAGCTCAGATGTTTTTACTGCTTACTATTGATAAGGGCGGGACTTACACGTTATGTTGCGTAAAGTCAAATAGTGTAAATCAAGTAGCCGTCGTATGCCATCAATATTAGTATAAACTATGTTATTCAGATGATGGGTAAGTTTCTTAAGGAACTTAACCGATTAAATCTTGAAACATGTTTCGAGTGCAAAGAATTATCATCTTAACATTCATCAATTCTAAGTTCAAGTTGTGCTTTCTATTCATTTGATCTCTCTGCTATTGAGATTTGAAGGTGACGTGACAGTACTATCCATTTTCATTATTGTTAACGAATAATTTTGTAAATAATAAAAGAGTTTATTTTAAATTATTATAATAATCATAATCATATGCATAAAAATTGGGAATAAACTCGAAAAATAAAAATTCATTGCAATTTCTGCACCAACACTTAAAGTTTGGTGAATAAGGCACAAGTATTTCAAAGGTCACAAAACTTTCTTTTATACAATGGTTTGATATATTTTGTCTGTAAAAATGTTGAGGCGAAGGCAATTAGCTGATTGGCAGGAGCATTAGAACTGTCAGAATAAAAATTTACATTCATGATTCGATACTTTTCAATCCATTTCTCCTGATTAATGAGGTAAACATGAATTTTTCCTGATGATTTATTGACCAAAATAACTTTGTCGTCCTTTGATTGTTGAGAAGTTAAGATTAAATCATTGAAACTCCATTTTTGCCCTTTGAAAGGATAACTCTTATTGAAGCTTCGAGTTTCGTGGTTGAATTGAATAAATTCGAGTTCCTCCGTCAATATATAAACAACTTTATCCAAAATAGTGGCATGGAAAGATTGATCAGGTTTTTTGTCGAAATAGCACCAATCTGGAGGTACAACTGGGAAATGACCGCACCACTTTTTCTCGTCTTCAGTTTTACCAATCGCAATATATTTGTTAACAGATTCAAGAAACACACCATGGGTAGAATATAAATTCGGTTTAGTATCTTTTTCTTCCAAATAGCAGGCCAAGGAGCTAGAAGATAAAAAGAGAAAGAGATTAGACGAAGAATATTTGAGTATTTTATACTGATATACAGATAAAAAAGACTAAAAAGTAAATAAATACACTAATATTTACTTTAAATTTTGTAGAAGTTGCAATTTTAAAGAAAAATCATATTTTCGGAATCTAAACAGAAAATTAATTGAGATGATTATACAACTATGAGTAGTGGTTTTATGATATGACTTCTATCATATAAGCATTTTCCATCACATCGATAGCAAAAATTTTAGCATTTATGAAGAAGTTTGATAATGAAATACAAAAATCGTGAATGAACATGAAGTTCTTTTCATGTTTTTCTAACATTTCTCAAAGGCTCTAAAATTTTTGGTGAAATTTTTTGTGAATGGATAAATTTTGAAAGACAATCTAAGATCAGGGACTTTAAACATACCCTGATTGCGTCAAAAACTTAACGATGATATTGGTCAATTGATTATAGCGGTTTTCATTATCGCCTTCCATATCAAGCCATCGAAATGTCTTTTTACTCCAATCTATTCGGATACCTTTTCGTCCAGAATCAAATACAATATCTGAAATGTTTTCTCTAGGAATAAATCCAAGTGATATTGAGTCATCTTGAGTAAAAGCACCGATCGGCAAACGAAATAATTCAGTATCAAACACATTTATTGTTAAATTTGAATCATCAATTCGGTCAATAGAGATGAAGAAGTTTTGTTTACTACGATTGAATCCATATTCACAATCAGGAGAGATAATTGAATCAAGATTTGACAAGCCTTTGATTAACTTGGCATTCTTTATTTTAGTTACATCAACAGGATCCATGAAAGACCAGCGTACACAATTTAATAGCCTTGGAAGTAATCGTTTTCTAGATCCAGTCCTTTTATTCACCCATCTTATGATTGCTTCAAAAACTTGGTATTCAGAGTAAATCATTAAATCTAATTTGAGAATATGTTCAACTGTTTCAACTGGATATTGCAAGAAGATATTTGTATTGGCGATCAGCAAGAAATGGCGACAAATAAAGTTGTCAATAACTTGTAAATTGATCAACTTAGTAGTTTTTGTAACTTTGCTTAGAAAAAGTGGAATATGTTCAATGTTAAAATTGTCCTGGAAATATTTAAGACATGGTTTAAACAAACGGTCACTTATCATCAAATGATCAGCTACTTCGAAGATATCGATAACGTCCTCCAGTTGAATTAAAAAAGACCCACAATGAATCCAATTGAGGACAGAATCGAAGTTATGTTCATCAAAATCTAGTTCCACTTTGTTTTCCTTTGGTTTCAACAAATCATCACAAAATATTTTTTCAAAATATGGCACAACTGAACAGATGAACTTCTTAGAAACATAATAAACATTTTTCCTAACAACAATTTTTAATTCCTCATCCGTGCTTTGATCCATTTCGTCCGTGATAAATTGGTTAAGAGATATTACACAAAAACTTATCAAAACTTTAAAAACAAACAAATTTTATAGCTACAACTGTAATCCTTCTCATATTAAACAGTTTGTATTTTATTGTTAGAATCCGCACTTTGGTTAAAATATCCGCGAGCTCTTATCAAACCAGAAATCACTAAAAGTAACTTTCAGTAAACACATAAAACACTAAAATACCATCGACCAAGCTACAAATGTGTCGATGTTTGAAAGAACGCATTTTTTAAACCTCGTCTCTTGAGGCTCGTAACTAATGAAGCTAAGAAACTATGGTAACCACAGTGTTGTTAGGTACTTTCTGGTTCATAATTTTCTACCGCCAAATTTAAAAAGGAGAAAGCAGGATTCGCATTTTGATTTTGTCGAGGCAATCAGAAAGTTTTCATTTTTTCTTTGTAAATTTTAATCTCAATGTAATCTCGAAGTCTTAACTTTGATAACATTGAAATTTGAATTAAAAATTGAATGGATGGTGCCAAGCTAATTATAAACTAATAAATGTATACAATGTAACTTTAATAAAATATTAATAAATAAAGCTCTCAATTCAGGTTCACTGTATCTACTGTCATCGTTCATCCTTTAATTAACTTAACATACTAACATTAAATACAAGTTTCGTATAAACTGTCATCGATCTTAAGATAATCAGCTGCTTCATAGAAACTAATCAGATAATCCATACGAATGATGAATAATTCTGTGTGAATCCAGTCAAAAAGAGCATCGAAGGCACGCTCATCAAAATCTAGAGTCACTTTGTTTTCCCTTGATTCCAATTCATCGCCAGAAAACAATTTTTAAAATAAGGCACAACTGAACAAATGAACAATTTTAGAGACACAATATTCACATCTTCTATTCACAATTATCAGTTCGTCATCACAATTCTGATCCACTTCATCTATTACTGTCTTAATATCATAAAGCATCAAATTAAAACAATGAAAATTATTCTTATTGTTGTTATGAGAGAATGTCAATTGTGTCAATTCTAAATAATGTAACAGGAATATTTCATCCGAACACCTTGTATAATTATTATTCATTCATAAAAATTGAAAAATTTACACGATTCACTTTCTTTATTTTAGTTCTGATGAATAACACGCTTAGTTTATAGTGAAGTAAAAATTCTTCTATACAAAGGTTTGATATTTTTCATCTGTAAAAACGTTGAAGTGAAGGCAATCAGCTCATTCGAATTTACATTGGAATTGCTGGAGCCAAAGTTTACAATCTTGATTCGATATTTTTTTATCCATTTTTTCTGATTAATGAGGTAAACATAAAACTTTCCTGATGATTTATTGACCAAAATAACTTTGTCGTCGTTTGTTTGATGAGAAGTCAAGATTAAATCGTTGAAATTCCATTTCTTGTCTTTGAATGGTTCACTTTTATTGAAACATTTAGTTTCGCAATCGAATTGAATAAATTGGAGTTGTCTCGTCAATATATAAACAACCTTGTCCAAAATAGTGACATGGAAAGTACGCTTGTCATCGTAATTTGTCCAACCTATGGGAAGAGCTGGGAATCGACCATACCACCTTTTCTCGTCTCTAGTTTTACCAATCACAATATATTGGTCAACAGATTCAAATAGCAAACTCTCTTCAATGATAATTGGTGAAGACGGTTTACTATCTGGGGCTTCCAAATAGCAATGAAAAACGCTAAGGATTGAGAAAAGAATGAATAAAGGTATTAATTTAAAAATTGACTTTTGGCAGAATGTAAATTTTGGGAAACCATTAATGAACTAATACATGAAAAAACACATAGAACCTACCTAAGATTGAAAAACTGGGTGATGGTGTGATGCAATTTCTCGTAATTGATATCCTCAACTTTTGAGTCAAGCCATCGAAATGTCTTTTTACTCCAATCTATTCGGATACCTTTTCGTCTAGAATCAAATAAAATATCTGAAATGTTTTCTTCGTGAAAAAAATCAAGTGTCATTGTATTATCTTGAGTGAAATCACCAATCGGAAAAAAAGATAATTCATTATCAAATACGTTTACGCGTAACTTTGAATTAGCTAATTTCAGGAGTGAGACGAAGAAGTTTTGTTTAGTACGATTGAATCCATATTCACAATCAGAAGAGATAATTGAATCCAGATTTGAGAAGCCTTTGATTAAGCCATCAAGTCTACCCTTTATTTTAGTTACATCAACAGGATCCATGAAAGACCAACGCACACAATTCAATAGCTGTGGAAGTAACTCTTCTCTTGAATATTCTTTGCTCACCCATTTCATGATTGATTCAAAAACTTGATATTCAGAGTAAACCATCAAATCTAATTTGAGAATATATTCAACTGTCTCAACTGGATAATCCAAGAAAAAATTTGTGTTAATAATCTTCAAGAAATGGCGACAGATAAAGTAGTCAATAGTCCCTGAATTCATAAACTTGGAAACTTTTGTAACTTGAGGTAAAACAATCGGAAGATGTTTAATGGTGAACTTTTCATGAAAATAAGAATACCAAGGTCTAAGCAAAGTTTCATCTATCATCAAGTAATCAGCTAGATTGTAACACTTTATCACATTATCCATTTGAAGGATGAGTAAACCAGAGTGAATCCAGTTGAGAATTATATCGAAGATTTCTTCATCAAAATCGAGTTCCACTTTGTTTTCCTTTGATTCCAATAGATTGCTACAAAACATTTTCTCAAAGTAAGGGACAGATGAACAGATGAACTTTTTAGAAACATAAAATACATTTTTCCTGACAATAATTTTCAATTCCTCATCCAAATTTTGACTGTCTTCGCTCATGGTAATGAATGTAGCATTCAGGGGGAACAATATACAAACTTATAAAATAAGACAATTACCCATATACTGGGTGTTAGAAAATCAATTAGACCTGTTTGAATACAAATTGCTTGAAGAGGTTGCAGGGTCAAAGTTTTCAATGGTCTTGCTCTATAGCCGAAGGTAGTTGACAGGTAGCCGAACTTAGATGGCAGCGCTGTTCCGTTTCCGCTTCTAAAGGCTGTATTCAAAAATTTTGACCTTTTACTTTGAGCCTGTTTTCGACTATTTCTAGTTTGATTTTACTCTGATTTTTTTGTGTACGCTACCTATGAATTGATATTCATGCAAAAACAGCACATGATAAAAGATTTAAGTTGACAAAATGTACTTCATTTTAACTTTTGCTTCTAAATAAGCATTTAAAACAAAAAAGATACTTCTTTCTAATTCAAAACAGCCCATAATGAACAAAAATTAAAACACCAGCTTTTTTGGTGGTGAAACACCAGAAAACGGAAAAAGGTGAAAATAATCAATCGAGATGCCGCCTAATGATGTCATCTTCAAACCTCGATTCGCTCGAGTGTGGAAGCACTAAAGGGTAAAATAAAAATGATTTACATCACTCCTTTTAATCATTTTCATTACGACCTGCCACCTCAATACAATACTACGATTTAAGTGTTTACTAGCAGTTAGAAGAGTCAACGTAAAGCGATTTTACAATAACAACCAGGATGTTTACATGTTTTATGGTTTAATATTGTTTTCTGTTGTATTACTACTGTTATTAACATCTTTTTATTGTTGTCTTCTGATGTGATTTAAACCATAACTTAATTGCTGTTTTGCAGAACTTGAATCTTTTGAATATCAATAACTTACAATGGTTATGGAAACCATGGATTGAAAACCAGCTTAGCTTTGACATTTTATCCTTCTTATATCTTTTTCCTTAATTTTATAATTTTACTTACCTTGAAACTTTCATTAAAACTAACAACTGGCAAAAGATATTGGCCAATTTTTTTAAATCAATTGAACTTGGATGCATTTCAATAATAAAATTATATATTTATTTTACTTTCAATCTTCTTTGATAATAGGAATACAAAAAACAATGGATAGTTAGAAAGAGGTTGAACAAGTCATTTGTCTTTGAGATTATTTAGCAGGAGCACAAGAGGCTTGGGTGATTTGTGCATTATCAGATCCTGGTCGAACCCAGAAAACATAGGTACACAATTCAGGGATTGCCTGGATAAAGAGAAAGATACAAGGAATTAGATTAATTATAATTTTGAAAGAGTTAATCTTTGTAGGTATAAATTAAAAGTGAAAACTTACATTAGCGGAGACTTCACATGAAGCAGCATTGGCATCTGATTTAACACATTCAGTCTTACCAATCAAGAATTTAACTTCATAGTTCATTCCAGCAACAACTTGGCTTTTAGCTTCTTTAATGGTGATCAGTTTCTTGTAATACAAATTGTTGGCAATCTTGTTGTGATGCTCAACACCTTTAGCAGCCAATTGAATAACAGTTGGATGATCAACAGAAATTGAACTCCATCCTCCGTCCATTTCAATGGCAAAGACAGCTCCGATTAAACAAACTGCGAATAAGATGAATTTCATTTTGTAGGGATTTTTTGCACGAGTGTTAAAAGTGAATGGCTTAAAGTTAACTGGTTCAATGTTGGAATAGATGTGAATTTCAAGTGGAAAAGAGTCAATGTTATATACACGAAAGAAGGTGTGATTTTATCACGATCCAGTTTCACTGAATGATACTGGAAGCCGGAAAAATTCAATAGCAATGACAACAATAGAATAGCAGAAGACCAACGTGAAATTGTAAACATGATAAATTGCAGATAAATTGCGCTAATTGCTAGTAAAAAATTTCCTTAGTTTTTTTCAACTAATTTGAAGCAACGACTTTGTCAGGATGATTATCTTATCGAAATCAATCGCCTATTTTCAGCCAATAAAGAGTGCGAAGCATGAAGCTGGAACTACCGAGGTGGTAAATTTGCAACAAGTTGATTAATTGATTGATTAAAAATTAACTAGAAATAAAATATTACAAAAATACTGATCAATATTTCCATTTTAGTTTCTTACCTGGAAAAGGGATTTATCTTGAATTAGCAAGAGAAACGCAATAAAATCAACTGATTTAGTTGAGTCGAGCTATTAGCAACAGCTTTCAGGGGGTTTTATGGTTGTTTGTTGATCAGTTGATTATGATAGACATGGTTTGGTAAAGTCCTGAATAGGATTGCACTGATTTAATTGAGAAGTCAGTCAATCACAGGAATGGATAGAAACAGATCACATTAGATTAGATTAACTATTATTTTGAATAACAAATTGAGTTACTCAAACGGTTCACCCAAACAGATAAAGTTTGGTCAATCATTTTATCAATGCCTAACTAATAGCTAGTACAAAAACAAATATTACCTTTTGAAAAAAGTTCATAAGCATAAATTTTGAAAGACTACGAAAGACATGAGAGACAAAGTCTTGTCTCCGAGGTTAGATGAAATGACTGAAAGAAAACACTTATTTTCAGCTTTTGAATGATTTGGTTAGATGAATATTCCAATTTCAATTTATTTTATTGATGCTGATGCAGAATAAATAAGTGCGATCCGTCAATTCGTCAGGTAAATTTAGATTTAAATTTCTATAAGTATCTTAAGCCATTAAGTGAATGCAACTTAAAATTAACAAGAAGAAAGAAAAATTTATTATTAATCTTACAAATCGTCAAATAAAGGTTCTAGTACGTATCATTTAGTTTTCAAACCGTAAGAAATTCTTGTGGAACGATAAATCATTGATAAGAAACTGTATGTTAATGAAAAACAATGATGTTTAACAGATATTTTATAATGAAATAATCAGCATTGTTCAAGAGTATTTTTTCCCTTTTATTGTGGATGCACATAAGAATGTCCATTTGAGATAACAAAGTTGAAGGATTTTGCAAGGGAAACACAACTGCAAGCAACTTCATGCCGGGCTACAAAAATCTCGAGTTATATGAATATCATTAGATCCACGTCTGATCAAGAAAACAAAAATGCATGTTTCAGAAGCTTTCTGCAAAAAAAGAGATAAAATGCAAATTAGTTAAAAACATTTCCTTTTTTTGCTGAGAATGAGATAAATGAAAACTTACGTTAGTAGAGATTTGACATGAGGCAGAGTTGGGGTCAGTTTTAAGACACTCGGTTGGACCAATCAAGAACTCAATTTTATATTTAGCTGGAGCCAAAGCTTGAGTTTGAGCTTTTTTGATGGCAATAAGTTTCTCGTAGTAAATGCTGTTGTCATTTTTATTGCGATGTTCAATTCCCTTTTCAGTCAACAAATTAACAGTTGGATCGTCAACAGGGATAGACTTCCACACAGAAGGCCTAGCAATGACAACACTAAAAAGACAAATTAAAAGCACAACAAATTTCATCTCTAGCTGTACCAGTAATTTAGTACCTCAGAATCAGCTATCAGCTAGTTGAAAACAGTTGGCAATCAAGCAAATTAATACTTGCTCACAACATGAAAAATCACCTATGAATTGATAGCCATACAAAAAGAGCACATGATAAAAGATTCAACTCAACAATATGTACCTTATTTTAACTTTTGCTTCTAAATAAGCATTCAAGACAAAAAAGACACTTCATTCTAATGCAAAACAGCCCATAATGAGCAAAAATTAAAAAATAAAATAAGACCAGCTGTTTTGGTTATTAAACCAAAAAAACCGGGAGAAAAGTTGAAAATAATCAATCGAGATGGCGCCCAATGATGTTGATAATTTTGTCTTCAAATCTCTATTCGCTCAACTTGAGCGGCTCAAATATCGAAGTAATCGAGATTACAATTAAACTGATTTCCATCACTCCTTTTAATAATTTTTATTACGACCTGCCACCTCAATACTATACTTTGATTTAAGTTTTTACAATAACAACCAGGATGTTTACATGTTTTATTGTTTAATATTGTTTCCTGACTAATTGTTAACATCTTTTTATTGTTGTCTTCTGATGTGATATAAAGTATAACTTAATTGCTGTTTTGCAAAACTTGAATCTTTTGAATATGAATGACTTACAATGGTTATTGAAACCATGGGTTGAAAACCAGCTAAGGTTCATCATTTTTGTGCAAAACAGAGTAAAATCTGTTCTAACATTCAATAGTTAAGTTAAATCAGCAAACAATCAAAACGAATTAATTGAATGGTTTGATTAAGTCTTTATTGAAAAATGAAGCTATTCAAAGAGCAAAACAGTTTGAATCAGTAATTTAATCACTTGCTACTTAACTCATGAAAGTGGATTACAAAACAATTATGCCTGAGTTACAAAACAGAGTTTGATGCCGTAATATTCATTGTTGCTAACATTTGATCAACAGATAGACTGCGATTAATGGATAGTGTGACATTGAATAAATCAAAAATCTAATAGCATGGAATGTTTATAATCTGTTCGTTGGATAATGACATTATGATGTGATAAACAACAAGAAATGGTGCAATCGAGATCATTAAAGCATTCAGATTGTTCAATGAACTCAGACGAAACATGAAACCTAATATTGGATTTTCATGAACCTTTGATAATCTAAACACTAAATTTTGCAGTTCTTTTCAGTGATTTCAACTATTAAAAGTGTCAAGGTATTGGCCGATTTTTTGAAATGAATTGAACTTGGATGCATTTCAATAATAAAATTATATATTTGTTTTACTTTCAATCTTTTTTGATAATAGGAATACAAAAAACAATGGATAGTTAGAAAGAAACTGCATGTTAATGAAAACACGCAATTGAAGATGAGATGCATTTAATCAATAACTGGAAAGATAGTCAGCACAATTTAAGTGTCAATTAGATGTGTATTTCAAGAGCATCTATAGCTTCATTAACGTGGATTCCTTGGAAATTTACATTTAAAAACAAGAAAAGGTTGAACAAGCCATTTGTCTTTGAGATTACTTAGCAGGACCACAAGAGGCTTGGGTGATTTGTGCATTATCAGATCCTGGTTGAACCCAGAAAACATAGGTACACAATTCAGGGATTGCCTGGATAAAGAGAAAGATACAAGGAATTAGATTAATTATAATTTTGAAAGAGTTAATCTTTGTAGGTATAAATTAAAAGTGAAAACTTACATTAGCGGAGACTTCACATGAAGCAGCATTGGCATCTGATTTAACACATTCAGTCTTACCAATCAAGAATTTAACTTCATAATTAATTCCAGCAACAACTTGGCTTTTAGCTTCCTCAATGGAGATTAGCCTCTTGTAATACAAATTGTTAGCAATCTTGTTGTGATGCTCAACACCTTTAGCAGCCAATTGAATAACAGTTGGATGATCAACAGAAAGTGAACTCCATCCTCCTGGCATGGCGAAGACAACTCCGATTAAACAAACTGCGAATAAGATGAATTTCATTTTGAAAGGATTTCTTTGAACGAGTATTTAAAAGTGAATGGCTTAAAGTTAACTGGTTCAATGTTGGAATAGATGTGAATTTCAAGTGGAAAAGAGTCAATGTTATATAGACAAAAGAAGGTGTGATTTTATCACGATCCAATTTCAATAAATGATACTGGATACTGGAAAAATTCAATGGCAATGCGAGAATAGCAAGGGACCAACGTGAAAATTGTAAACATGAATCGATATGATGTTCAAAGATCAGCAGATAAATTGTGCTAATTGTTACTAAAAATTTTCCTTTGTTTTTCTTTTGTTTCCAACTAAAAGCAATGACTTTGCCAGGTTGATTATCTTATCGGCAACAATCACCTATTTTGATTCAATAAAAAGTGCAAAGGACAAAACTGGAACTAACGCGATGGTAACTCTTTAACAAGTGAACGACAAATTAAGATTTAACTAGAAATGAATAAAGAGAAGAATTAAATATTACAAAAAAGCAGATCAATATTTACACATGAAAATAGATTCTTACCTGATAAAGGGATGTATCGTTAATCAGAAACGCAATAAAATCAACTGATTTAGTTGAGTCGAGCTATTAGCAACAGTTTTCAGGGGGTTTTATGGTTGTTTGTTGATCAGTTGATTATGATTGACATGGTTTGGTAAAGTCCTGAATAGGATTGCACTGATTTAATTGAGAAGTCAGTCAATCACAGGAATGGATAGAAACAGATCACATTAGATTAGATTAACTATTATTTTGAATAACAAATTGAGTTACTCAAACGGTTCACCCAAACAGATAAAGTTTGGTCAATTGTTTCATCGCAATTGGCTATTATTTTGTGTCTGCCTTTTCAACTATATTAAAATACTTGATGGTTAGGAATACAAGATTTGCGATTCATTGGTCAAGTGATTGAAACTATTTTAATCACACCAGTGCAATCATAATCTAGAATTACCATTTATCTTGCTAACTTGTGCATTTTTCGTGAAATTATTAAACTAATGGTCAACAAAAAATTCTGCTTTCCTTTGCTTTAGTCCATTCTTTATACCTTTTCGTCTATCTCTAAGCTTGGTGTAAACTATGCATGTGTGTGCTTGGTGTGATTAATGTGTGAGTGTTTGGTGAAAGTGGCTAGGTTGTTGTAACGGGTCAACTGTACAATTATTTATATATTTTACACTTGAAAGTTTCTTTCTACTTGTTTTTTCTGTGAAACATTTTAATCCAGCATTTTGTTTCTCAGGTCTGTGCGTTTCATGTTCAATGCTCAGTCTTGATCAGTTTACATTTTCCTGGCTCTACTCTGCTTACAACTGGCTATTTACACATGTATATACACATTTGTATAGTGAATCGTATATACACATAATAAGATAACTAGGAGACTGTATGAGCTTCCGGTTCAATCTTAATTACAAATGGACCCTCGGGTTGATTACAACTGGGACCCTCGGCGCTTGCAGTTGACTCTTCAGGAGTCCGTGATACTTCCGTTGTTTCGTGCTCATGCTCGTGGTGCTTGTGCTTATGGTGAAATGGTTGCAATGAGAATCTTCTATGAGTACCTTTACGGCCACCTCTTCTTTTGGATATGTGCGGATTGTCTTTCCGCATTGTTTTATTGCGTAAAATCTGTAATTGGGTGTAAACTCGACGAAGTTCAGACTGGTTTTCATTTAAAGTTGATGGATGGATTCACAAGTAATGGTATTTCCAATGAGAAAAGACAAAGAGATTAGTAGACGAACCAGTGGACCGACAAGGAATGCCATTGATTTTTGAAATCACCAAAAAGATAATGTTTTTGTTGTTGTTGTTAATGATTATGAACAATGAAATGGCAAATTGAAAGTTATGATTGAGCAGCAGCAGAAACCATTGAAACCAAGCAAATGATGATATGAAAAATGAGGAGAGAAAACAAAAGATGATAATGGTTAGTAAAGGTTAACATTATTTTATCCTGAAATAGAGAGCATTTCAACATTGTTGGCTTACACGATTAAATCGATTCTTATCAATTTAAAAATTTATATGAAAATCAGAAAATAAGTTGATTCCCTTTCCAAATGTTATGCTTTTGACTGTTCATTCTGTCAACCCAATTTCCAGCTATTCATTACTTTCAAGTCTGCATTACATCTATTACTTTCAAGCATTTCTCTAGCAAAAGTATAATTTGAATCTTACAATGTTTATTTTTGTATAAAAAGGTTATTATAATAAACCTTTGGCCCTATTTCATTTGGAAATGTCATCTCTATCTAAACATTGACTTTGAACACAGAAAAGAGTAAAATTAAAGTGATCGTTTTAAGCCTGCTTTAGACATTTTTTTTGCATTCAATTTCAACTTGATGTTCATGATCCATATTGAGCATAAACTAGCATTTACTGCTTAGAAAAGTTTGAGAATAAAAATTCTGAACCATATCTATCATGACACTCATTATTTTCCTTTTCTATTTTATCTTCAAGAAACTGTCAACTCTTGGATCAAAGCAAAAACATGTAAAATCGTCACATTTTCATTACTCATTTTAACTTTAATTTTGAGAATCATTTTGGATACGTTTTCTTGAAATGGCTAAATGAAAACATCAACAACATTTATAATGAGCCAATAAAATGAAGTTATTATCATATTTACCCTGATATCTTCTGGATCCATATCTGCCAAATTTATATCACCAATATCAACCTCACCATTGCTTAATATTGCTGCGTGAAGCTTCATCACTTTAGAGACTCTATCACGTCCCTCAGCGGTAGAAAAATAACGAGAACGATTACGATAACTGGCCAAAGGACGGTTATGGAACCATATCTGAAATGGACAGAAGATAAGAGTTAAACAGAGAAAGTTATGGTTGCCAATTATAACATTTCAAAATGATTCCATGACTTGATTGGATGAGAATGGAATGAAATTGATGAGCGAAACAAAAGCTTGCTCGACAGAACCTGAGAAAGTGAAAGACTGAATATGAGAAGAACCAGAAAATGAATGAATCAGCGGAAAAAAATTAGGTATTCTTTGTGTTTCTTTGAGACTCTTTTGGGATCTTTGCTAATGAAAACCAGTTTTATAAACCAATGTTGGCTTGAATTAGACTTCCTGGGATGTTTGATTAACTAACAAATTATGATAAATAATTAATGAAACGAAATGAATGTTGTTGGCCAGATAAGCAACGGAAATTAAATGTTTTTTCGCCAGCTAATTTTAGACTTGACCAATTGAATTAATTAATAATTGAACAAAAGATGAACTGAAAGAAGAAGAGAGAAAAAGTTAGTTATATAATTTTGTTAAGAGTTGAATCGTTGAATAACAATTGTAATACATTCAGTAGTTACCTTGAACCGGGAATAGACAATTTGGATCAATAAAACTCGAATAATGCTAATAACAAAATAACAATCGGTAACATTCATCATGATGAAACAAAAGGAATAAGAAGAAAAGAGAAGAAAAAAGATGAAAAAAAAGATGATAATGATGATAGAGAAGATAAATCAATTAAATTCAATTTGACACCGTTTCATTAAGAGCATTGAACTAACCAAGAAAATTATCAGAAAAGCAATAAACTAGATTCAAGCTCTGAGTATCAACATTATTCATTCAACTGGTTCAGGTTAATTAATTGGCTGGACACAACTTTGCCTTGTAAAAAGCCTACAAAAGCCATTATAATGAACCAGATTTTGATTAGTGACTCGTTCGTTTACATTGTTGTTTTCATCAAGTAGCAAGAGGAAAACAAAATTTAATGTAAAGGGACAATTATCAACGTAATCTTGAAAGTAGTCGTTGAGATCTATTTTTAATCTTGAGGAATACTTGGGTTCTCGAATAACCATTAGTCAGAATTGTAGACTGCTGAGAAAAGATAAAAAATATATTATTAGTTTGAATCAAAACATGAAATTATTTACAGAAATGGTTTTCTCAGACATCTTTTCCATTTCTATTACCTTAAATTTTTTATGCTTAACAACAAGAAATAATAATCCTTAATATTCAGGTCTGATATTCAAGATTGATATTCAAAGAAGAGGCAGACAGAACAAAAGAAAGAAAATAAAAGCTCATGTATTAGGAATGGAGAATTTCTAAGAAAAATATATTTTCAGAATATATTGACAGAATTGAAGAAGAAGAAGAAGAAAAAGAAAAAGGAATGATTCAATATTAATGAAGAATTGATATTTTAAATATTCTGTTGGCCTAACATACGATGGTTTACATATTTGGAGGAAATAAAAAATCTGTAATCTTTTTTGAAGCAAAAACAACTTAAAGGTTCCACAACTGACCATAAAAATCATATTTAGACTTTCAAATATTTGAATAATCGAATCTGTTGACCAGTTTTCCTTCTCTTTCCTTCCTACTCTTTGAATTTCTTTAATGCCATCATTTTTCTTCTAATGATAAAGATGATAACCTCAATTCTGAGTTCAGACTTGCGGGTAACAAAATGGTCTTTGATAGTTGGTCGCGAAAACTTGATCTCGATAAAAGTTCACCTTTTTTAAACCAAATGTCTGAAAGTCTGAAACAAATAAAAGTAACTATTAGAATGTTGATAAATAATATGTTAGGTAAGAAAAGTAAAGTGAAGAAAAGGTTATTGACCAAAGAGGATATTTTTTTGGCTCAATGTTAAGCCTTTCTCTTTACAATTGATAATGGCCTCTACCTTATGAGTAGATGTAAGATCAAATGAAGGTTAACCTCACAACTTTTACCAATCACCATTATCATCATCTTTTTGGCCATTTCGAGATAAAAGGAAGATGAAATTGATGATGATAATAATCGGAAGAAGAAGAGAAGAATAAGAATGAATGATGTTGAAAGTTTTCTCTACTTTGTAGGATTGATCGCATACAATTTCTCGTCTAATGTCATATGATTTTGGAGTTGGTTTGAACTAAGGTGAAGTTGAATGGTGAAAAAAGAGAAGAAATTCTGTCCTTCGAATCAATCAGTGTCCATTGAAAGTCTTCCTGGTTCCTTTTCTTTATCCTTTTCTGTTTACCAATAAAATGCTTCAACACCTTTCTCAACCTAATATCCAACTTTGGGCTGCGAAAACACTCAATGGTTTTGCCATTTCTTTTCTTCTTTGATTCCAGTGTCACATTGATCGTCATAACTGCGGCCACAATCATCACCATCAGGTGTAATTTTGGATCATAAAATTCATTTTATCTCCAGGCTAAACTATTCTTTATTCTTTCACTGGTAATGTCCAAAAGCTAATCGAATAGTCAATTATCTTCTAGGCATTTAGAGGTTCCCTTTGACATCTTTTCATTCTTATTCTTCCTTTTTGTTCACAAAAAATGTCAATAACTTTGATCGCACAAGGAAACAATGAATTTCGATGAGAAAAAAATGACCAGGAATCATTTTGTAATCAGTTTTCCAGTAAATTTGTACCAATTTCCGGTAAGCCTTTAGGAGGTCTTATTATCTTATGCTCAACTGGCTCAGGAAACATTAAGAAAACTCATTAGTGTATCTGAGGAAGAGAGAAGAAGAATGATGAGCAAAGTGACAAAAAGTAGAGATTCTGCAACAATGGAGTGTCAACTGATACAATATTTACAGGAATATACATTTCCATCGTTAGGCGTCTCCTGTGTGAGTTTTGGTTCAAGCTTTTCAACAATTTAGAAAATTAATGTCAATCAAACTGAATTTTTTCTAGCTACCAAGAAAGATACAAAAATTGTTTTTGTACCAAATAAATTTTCCATCCTCAGATACTTGTCCAAATGAGCAAAGATGATGAAATAAGGATTGGTCATTGGCTGAAGTCATTTAAATCCATCCAAGTTAATCTATTACGCAATTAAAACACCAGACGTTTGAGTAGATAAATTTCAAGTTAAATTGACATTCATAACAGACTCATCTGCATAAGAGTGTTTAATTAACTGGCTAATATACTTTAATTGATCAATTACGATAAGACTAACATTTCAGTTACTCAATACTGAAGGTATGGATGCAATGGCAGCAAAATTTAATCTGTTAGAGTCTAAATGAATGTCAACATAGAGGCCTGTTTCATGAAAGTCATTTTGATCATGAAGACCTATTGATTTAATGAGAGTTTACCTACGAAAAAAAGGTTAAGTTGAAACAGAATTGCCAATCAAGAGATAAGATTTTCTCAGATAGATTGATTTCTCAGCAAAAAAGAAGACAAATAAGAAATTTCAATGAGCTGAGCAGCTTTTAAAATCAATACAAGTTATTGTTACTGGCTAATGATGCTTATCGGCCATATAAAAATGGAAAGATGAGAATTTTTAATAGCTCGAAACTCTGAACTGAACAAACGATTTAACCTTAGAAGATTATTGATCTAATTGATTAGGCATTGAAATTTCGAGAATTTGCATTAATCATGAAAAAGAGAATAACATTTTCTTTCAAGAAAAATGTTGGATTTGAAAATGTAAACAGACTGAAACATTTTCATTTCAAGCTTTGAAACATCATTTTGAAATGTTGAGGCTGAATGGAATTTAAAAAATTTAAAAATGAATATTAATAACCTTAGGTCCAAGGAGTATGGCAAGCACTAAGGTTACTGTAAGTTGACATCTAACAGCATAAAGAAGTAAAAGATAATCTGGGTGTATTTTACCCCACGAAATGTGCCGCAACACATAAGTTACAGTTGAAATAACAATCTCTATGTAAATCGAACAGCACAATGAGCACTTTTCCCCATAAACTTCAGGCTTTGCATTCCGTATACAGTATGTGATATAGACACCAGTTAATAAAAACGAAAATTCTCCTGTAAACAAGAAAAAAGAACAGATTTAGTTACAATTTAATAAAAAATCAAGAGGTTAATATTTAACCGTTAAATCTTCTGCAATTTCAAGTGTTTGAGAACAGCTTAAGTCTTAAGATTTAAAACTTAAGAATGCTGCCATCTAGGGTAGCTATATAAACTTACTGCGAGTTTATTTTCAGCTGTTTATTAACCGCTGATTATTTGGTTCAACCATTCAACAAAACCCGGGCAATATTTTACTTTCAAAATGTGACCATTTTAGTATTCTGAACATTTTCTTGATCAACGTTTGATCGAAATGACAATTTTTTCCTACAAATGACTGTTGATTGATTCACAGTCAATTGACTAACAATTTGTATTGGTTGTTAATCAATCAACGAAACCGAATTAAGAGCAAGAAGACCAAAAAAGGAACAAATAAAAATGGATCAAAGGTAATCACATTTCACCATTGATTCAATTTAATGTGAATTATGTTTACAGTCAAACCAAATATTGTCTGTCGTATTGATTTTCATCCATTCATTTAACTCAATTGAAATCAGTACCAATCATATTATTACCAGACACACATTAGTGCAAATGTAATTTTCAAAATATCAACCCAGAGATTGATTAACCAGTTTACCAACATCATGGATACCCAATATTTGTAACATCAAGTAAGTACAATAACCTTAACTTGACCAATATTTACCAATATCACAATTTAATTTAAATTTGACCTTAAAAGAAATGTTTTTTTCTCTATTTGCCTATTTCATCAGATCGTAAATGCAAGCTTTCAATATAAATGGCGAATATCTCTCGATTGTATGGGAATTGATGTCATTAATTTCAAAGATGGAACGCAAAGACCCAGAAGGATCGTAAATGTGTGTAAAATGTTGCTATTGTAACCTGCAAAATTGAAATGCAATTCAAAGACAAACAATTTGTTATTCTGCAGATAAGTGAACCTGAAATAGATCAAGATTCATCTTAATGAATTTGAATTTGTGTTCCAACCGATGAGCAGCAAAGAAAAGATAGTGATACGAAAAAAAAGCAAAGCAAAGCCTAACCTACTTAGCAGAAGATGAAGAAAAGGAAACATCTCATGTTGACTCATTTTCTCTGGTGAACTGGAAATCCAATGTTTGAATAACCATGTAAAAGGAGATGTTTTCATTGGAATAAGGTTTATCTTTGTCAATGTGTTTGTTTTTGTGTCTTCTTTCAGTGGTGTTAACACCGTTCAGGAAGCTTAACTGTGTACATTCAAACATACAGAAGGCAATAATATTAAAAGATGAAACTTGATTTAATCATTCTTAATTGAAATTGCCTGTTGGATTGAAGGAGAATCACCAGAAAAAAAGTACAAAACTATCAATGAAGATACAAAGTACAGTTGAGTGCAAAAAACAGTCTTTAACTTTAGCTGTTGATCTGTTTTTTTGATGATTTGTGGATCGGAAACAATGGAATCGCGTGGGCATAAAAGACAATTCAAGACAAAGTTCAATCACAAAAAAAATCCAACGAAAGTTCCACAAAAGCTCAATTTTTTTGTCAAGACAAGTTAATGATCCGAATCTTGTAAAAAAACTTTCATCAATTATCATGCAAACTCTAATTTTGTTTAACACTTCGAAAGGATTTTCAAACCTTCGCATTTTGGTTTGATTTTTGTGCTCATCCGAAATAATTGATTAAAACCTGAAATTCCCGAGTTGCAACTCCAAACAGATTTCAATCTTTCAATCTTTCAGACGACTTTTTTTGTTAAAAATAAATGCATTATTGATTCGATATTCATAATCGTTATCTACTTTTTTCCTTCTCATTTAATTATTCCAAATTTTGTGTTTAGTCGGAACCAAGAGGTTCATTTAGCATGATAAGAAGCTCAGTTTTTTTCATCTCAAAGCAAACCTAATATTGATTAACAATTAATGATCATTTTCCATTGAATTTTTTATCTCGCAATCTTGCTTTTCACATGAAGGATGAAAAAAAGAGTTTAATATGTTGATCTTCAGTTGTTTGCATCAACAAGATTCATGAATAGGGTTGAAAAGGACGCAAAAACAAAAATGTCTGATAAACATGTAAATCCAAAATGTTCATTTGGTTAATTTATGATGAAGGTAAAACTGAATCAACAATGAATTATAATTTAACTACTTTTTTATCCTTTTTTCATTTTACGCTGTTCCATGGTTATGACAGGTAATAATGAAGGATCCAACCAAAGACACAACAGGACAAAGAGTTTACTTTGATTCAAGTCAATGTCAAATGTACCATGCAGAAGGGGAAAGAAGGGTGATAAGATGAAGTTGATGAAACTAAAAACAATGAAACTGATGAAGAAACTCGACTCTAAACGTTATTGTTAAGTTTCATTTACAGTCAAGTTTCTTTTTCTCTTCGCCTTAAAATTAAATTTCATCAAGTATTAACATCTTAAGTGACGTTCCGATGACAGGTACTTCTTAAGATGTAACAAAATTACTCCCAGAACCAGGAAAAGGTTTCAAAAGCTAATGGAAGATGAAGGAAGATGAAAATACAAAAAGCATAACTTGCTTTTGTCAGTTTAACCTTTGTTAACTCAAGACATTCATTTAGCCGATTCAAAAGTGATTCTTGAAAAATTGAACCTTTTCTCGACTTTTTTAAACTCAATTTTGCTATCAATTTAATCTAATTATTTCAAGTGACAATAACAATTATCAGCTTTGATTCAAGTCGAGAAAAGATGGCAAGTTTTACGCCTTCAAAGTACTATTACAATCTAAACTGTGTCAATGCATTTACGATGGAAACTGTAAATTTGTTGTAAACATTGAATTTCTTGATTCAATCTCAGTTGTCCATAAATCACTTGCAATCTTTTCACCTCAAGTCTTGTCTGGTATTATATAAGTTATAGCTTTTGTTGATTCTGCCAGTTGCCCAGCAATCAGTTATCAACTCGGGTTAGCTCAGGTTAGCAAAATGGTTATTCATTGAACAAGTTTGACAATTTGATAAAAAATGTGAACAATTTAATTGCGATGTTATCAGAGGTGAAATGAAATCAACTCAGCTTAACTCTGAAACCAGAATTTATTGCAACTCATGTCAGATAATATTAAATGTTTCACACAAAAAGTTATTACAAAACAATTAAATGTTCATTAGGATCAAATCAACTTTAACCTGCAAAGTGATCAATATTGTTTCGTTTAAATTAATATTTTCATTAAATTCAACTTTTCACAAGCAAAATATCAATATGTCTTGTTGGTTGAAATACAGCAATATTAACTGAATGCGAGACAAAAGCAAATGTTGTTTGTACAAATGCAAAAACATGTTGTTTAGTATAACCTGAATTTATCATTACACATTTACTCTGAAAAGTGTGAATGGATGAAAAGAAGCCAAAAATAATAAGCTTTTTAGAATAAAATAAAGGTCAAGAAATGATACAAAAAGATGAAAACGGACTTGATCCATTGAAGAATCTTGTTAAAGTTTATTTTTCTAAGCATTTCCATGATTGGCTTCTATCTTTTTCATCAGTTCTTAGTTCATATCTTTATCTAGAGCTCAGCTTTTTCTAGACGTTCTTCACTTTGTAAGCCTTTGAAGGAGTGTTTTCAAACCATTGACTTTTAAACCTTTCAAAACAAAAATGAATAAGAAAAATTAAGAACGAAAAGATGAAGAAAAGAAATAAACTTCATTCAGGACGAAAACATGCAAAGCTGTTATAAAGACAAGAATTCCTTCCCCATTTCAGTATCGAAGGTTTAAATGAAAAACAATATCATTACATCGTTATTGATGCGCTCAATATATCATTACACTTTGTTGGGTCATTACTACAGCTTTCAGGTTTAATCAGTTGCTCATTACTACCAACTATAACATTGTATCTTTCAATGTAAAGTTAAGTCGATGATTTAAAATCAACTGAACCTCAACCAACTTTGATCAAACTTCATGTCTTGAGCTTTACTCATCAAAATAACCTCAATGTATGCAATAATGCAAAATAGGAATTTAGTCAACTGCGTTCATCAAAACGACACTAACCTTTACTTAACCTAATACAGACTGA
Source organism: Tetranychus urticae (assembly GCF_039701765.1). Taxonomy (NCBI): domain Eukaryota; kingdom Metazoa; phylum Arthropoda; class Arachnida; order Trombidiformes; family Tetranychidae; genus Tetranychus; species Tetranychus urticae. Next base: position 10,751,256 of record NC_142958.1, on the reverse strand, counting down.
AAGCCGATCTCCGTGAAGAGTTGATGGAAACAATTGGGACGCAAGTTAATCTGACGAGATTATTTCAAGATATTATTTACGATAATTAATATGAATTAGTTGATAGAAAAATTAAGCCATTGTAAGTACAATTAATCTTACTAATAGACTCAATTGTATGGGAAAAGGAGAAGAAAGGAAAAAATTGCAGATAAAACAAAGTAAAAAGAGGTTCAATTTATCCTTCGTTAGCAACTATTATTCATCATTATTATTTCAATTGTTGAAAGAAAATAACTTTTCTCTTTGTTTCATCTTTCCTTTTAGCCTGATCGGGAACCATGTTTACCAGGAGAAGAAATTGTGAGCTCATCTAAATTCTGATCCCAACAAATCAAGAATGAAATGATGAAAAAAAGAAAAGTAAAGGAAAGGAAAGGCCGTAAAGAGGCTTATAAAGTCAAGTAAAATGAAAGAAGGAAATTCTGGTTAACCAGAATGAACGACATTCTGAAAGGAAAGTGAACAACTCTGGAAAATGTACACAAAGTCACGAAGAAATGAAATTTTCTCCCACTTCTCATGATATCATGATAATATGGAATAAGACAAAGTTTTTCAAGAATAAAATGATGAAAAATTTCTTCTCTACAAGAGAGGATAAAACTGGTGTAACTGGTTCATTCAATCGACTTTAACATGGAAAATCTTCTGAAACTCCCTGCAGTTATTATTGTCACTGGAATTATCATTATCATAACTTAAGTTATCAACATTCTTATTGAAAGAATCAAGTGTCATCCTTTCCTATCCTCAATTCAGAGTCGATTTAATCTTTACATTTCATTTTCTTGATAACAAATAAAATAATTCTGATATCATTTTCAAAATACAGAATCATATTATCTCAGGAAGAAGAGAGAAAAAAAGGTTCAATAAAACTTCACAATTTTTCATAAAGTATGAATCGAATGATAAGAAATAACTTTTTTTTCTTTTTTTCAAGAAAAATTCATTCTTATCATGATTCTGTTTTCAATCACATTTATTCTGGGTTCTGCTTTTGCTACGAGACTGAGTAAAGGTTAGCTGCTAAATTGGTCAACTTTAGCATTGTTTAAATCCAAATTGATGACGATCACAAAAGATTGAACGTTCAATTTATTGAGCTTATTCTGCAACATGAACATTCTCATGACAAATAATCTTCTCAACTGAAGACTGAAAAGAATGATGAAAAGGCCGAAGAAATGTTCTTTAAAGGAAAATGATGAACTAAAATAAATATTGTTATTGGCTGGAAAAGTTCATGTTGAATAACATATTAGTTTTGCAGGACAGAACTTCTTGAATAATCTTGTCCCCAAATGAAAAGTTTATCTTCTCGCAAGGTGTAAACTCTTCAACTAGATAAACATTATTTTCCTGCGACTTTTCCTCTCATCATTATTAGCCTCTTTATCAATATCAACCAAAAAAACGTTTCTTTCGAGTTTTCACCAGAAAATAAAATCTTGTCTGATGTAATAATATTGATGGAGCAAGATTTAGCTGTTCATCAACATTATTATCTTCATGATCTGTGATAGTTCAATCTGATAAATTAGAAGCGATAAGATCTGGTTTAAATTAATGTTAACGATGAAATCATGATAAGTTTTCCAAGAGTTATAAAGGAAATGAAACCGTCTCAAGCGAAAAACTCCCAAAATCAAATTTCACTCCCAGACTGCACTCCGAGATAATTCTTATTTTAGTTTTTTTAAGATTTTTTATTAATATTCGAAATGTTATTTTCTTATTTTCACCAAAAATTTGACTCTTTATTTCGAAATAAAGAGAAAATCAAGAACTTTCATGATTTTTTGTTTTTCAATCCTTCCAATCAGTCTTCTAGAATGACTAAAATGACTTGAACGAGTTCAGTCGAGCATTCCAGAATACCTTTAATCAATTTTTTTAGTTGAAAGATTCAACTTTGAAAATTGCAAAATTCTGATTATGAAATTCTTTATTCGTTTCTTTTTTCCTTTTTCTTGCATAATGATGCAATTGTGATTTGAATGCAAAAAGATACAAAAATGAGGGAAAACATAATTTTATTGATATTAATAAACAATAGAAGTTGAATGTTTCAACATTTTTCACCCAAACTCAGTTCACTTTGAAAAGAAGAAATGATTTTGAAATTTTCGTGCTTAATTTTTTTTCTCGAGTTTCTTGTTTTCACGTCAATTTGTGAAAGTATTTCAGCAAATAAGTTGCATGTGAAGATGTTAAAAGAAAGTGTTTTTCATGGTTTACCTTCTGGTGAAGGGAAAAGCGGAAAAATGAAAGATATTTTCTTGGAAAGATAATGCAAGTCAATCATCATTATCATCTTGAGAGCTTCAATGTGTTCAAGTCAGAAAGAGATTTGAAAAAATCCAAGGTAAAGACTCTGAATGGCAAGCAATTGACGGTAAAAATTTTTACATTTAAGACTCCATTGAGAATGGAAAGGTTACATTATGAGTAGTTAAGGAATGAAAGGAAACTCAACTGTTTCTCGCCTGGAATCACATGAAATTCATATTGAATCCAATAATCAAGGCTAGTCGAGTATTTATTCTCATTAAAGCCTTCAGGGTGATACAGTTATTGATACAAATATCAAAGGAAAATGTCAAATTTGGTTGAAACTTGCATCCAACCTGAAACAGTCCATTTTGGGTTTCCAAATGTTCCAATTGATTCATTTTCTTCTTGTTTCAAATTCACTTTTTATTACTGTAAACATTTCAATCTAAATTGAACATGAAACCAATCAAAAGCTAATTTGGTAGACATAATCATAATCCTTGGAAATGTCACCCAAAAATATTCTCATAATGATTCATTGATTGTTATCGATTTTATTTGCCACCCAACAAAAGAATTTTACAGAAAAAAGAAATTCTGTCTCGACGTTTCTTTCATCAAATATTTATTTGCTTCTTGTGACAAACAATTCAGTCTCGAATGATTAATCAAATTGAAAAATATTCATCTATCAAATGAAACAGAAAAGTTTCATTTTGTTTCGAGTTTGGAATAAAAATGAAAAAACATTTTGGGAATCATGTTTTCATTGAAAACTCAACGTTATTCAAGAAGCATTTTAATCTAATTAAATGTTCGTTATTAAGTTAAGAATATTAAATAACATTTTGCAATTTAAATAGCATGCATTAATAATCATAACATTGTTCAAATCACATCTTGTAAACAATGAAATCTAATTAAAGGTGAAAAATTGTTAATTAGTTTGTATCATTTGGTGAAAAGAAAACAGAATTAGCTAACGATAATTGATAACCTTTTCCTTTTCAATTTTAACTTGAAAGTTTCAAGATTCATTGAACATTTCAACTTGAATGAATACTCAACTCGTTATCTTGTTATTTAAAGGCGTCTTGAATAATATTCAATGAGTTTAGCCTTTTCTTGCAGTCAAGTTTGAAGACAAAATTGTTGTTGGTTTTCAGTCAACAGTAATTTCGGTTCGATAATCTTGAGAATAATTTAGGATAATCAATATTTTCTTGTCATTATTTTCATATTTTGTAAGTTTCAGCATTTCAAAGACTTTCATGCGTTTATGCGTTAATCGAATCGATCGAAATAACAGTTGAAATTGAAAGGCTAAAGATGTTGAGATGAACTTTTAAAGTTAAGAGTTACAATGAATTATTTGATTCTTTTCTCTTCGTTTCATGATAAAAGAAAATTCCAGGCTTTAAAAGAGTAAATAATAAAAGTTTGAAAGTGCAATTGAAACGATGACTTTGAAAGGTTTTTTATTTTAAGTTTTTAAAGGAACACCAAATTTTGAGAAAAGTTTTTTTTCAGTTCCATCCTTCGTTCAGAGTAAACTGAGAAAGGCTGAAATGTTTAATCTATTAAAAGAGATAAAATTGAAAGTTTCAACTCAAGGATATTCATTAAGGTTTAATGGGAATCAGAAAGGATCGAAAAGTTCTTTGATCTGATGATGGGAAATTGTTACAAGAGTTTCTTAAAGTTATTCAATATCTTTCATTGTCAGCGACTCTGAATATTTGTGAGTTTTTTGAAGTTACATTTAGCTTTCAGATAATTTGGTTTTTCTTGTCGAACGAAAAATTACTGATTGAATAAAATCGCTTCAATCACAGAATCAAGCAAAATTTTGAATCTTTTTAATGCAGAGTGATTTCAGATGAAAAAGAATGAAAAATATTCAGAGAATTATTCAGATTATAAAAGTTCCGTAAGGCTTTATAAGACCAGTTTTTTCATTCCCATTTAATCCTTAATTTGCAGACGATAATTTTTTCTCTAATATTTCACTTCAAGCTTGACTTGGTTCTGTCTGAGCAACCAATCGATTCTGGAATCGTGTTAAGCCTTTCTGATCAGAAATGAATGTTATCATGAAGAAACAAAATGAAAACTTTTGTTTCTTTAGAAATGAAAAGGTGTTTTTAGATGTAAGAAGTTGAAGAAAAATGGATAAACTCTAATTGAGCAAATATTTTCTTTTATTTTTCTCCTCTTTTCATCCAGAATTCTATGAGAAAATCTTACCTACTTTACGCCCATTTTTCTTATTCTTCATTTTAAATTGAAAATCTTTTGCATTCAATTGGGAAAAAGAAATAAATTGTAGATTCTTTGCAAAAAACTGAACTAAAAGTTCTAAAATTAATTCAGCGTGAGAAAGAGTTGAGAGTTCGCACTTCCACCATAGTTTCTTTCGTACTCTCATGATATTCATATCTTTTGAAAATTTTTCGAACTGGTTAATGTTGGTAACATGTTCATAACGCCATATCGTTCAGTCAATCAATTGGTTTTAAGAAAAATTCTGTTATCTGTGCAATGGCGATATGAAAATGCTTAGAAAACTGTATTTTGAAATGCTGCCTATCAAGAACATGGATTATTCGAAAGTTATTTCTGACACTTTCCCAAAGTCTGAGAATTGAAATAACGATTAATGGCGCTATTTATTTTGCCCTTTCCCAGTTGGCATGCGCCCTCTCAGGCGTTGAATTTGCTAATTACTAACCTCAATTAGTTGAACTCATGTTCAAGCATTGTTTTGTACTTTTGGTAATCATGAAAGATGATTAAAAAGTCTTTCAATTACTGCAGATTACTGCATTTACTGCAATCTGAGTTGAACATTTTAATCAGTTTCAATAATCTTTTAAATGAATCCGTTTAACTGGAAATTTATGGTTCAGTAAACAGATAAAATGTCGATAAATTGTAGATGATTCAATGCACTATTTTTTCAAACTCAATGATAAAAGAAAAGGTGTAAAATAATGAGAATCTTTTCTTCATTCTTCCTGTTAGAACTCAATTCATAGATTTAAATCAACATTCTGAACATTGAACTGATATTCAAATGGAATTGTTTTAACAGAATAAAAGAAAGATTAGATTTTTCATGAAGCTGGACAAAGAATAAAGGATTTCATCAGTGATGAAATTCATCATTATCAATGCAATGAATAAAATTGAAAACAATAAACAGAACTCGAAAATTCAAACATTTCATGAAAAGATAAGAAAATGAGATCAGAACAGTATCATTGGAAAGAAGAGAGGAAATTACTCGAAATTAAATTTCCATGGAAGCTTCAAGTTGAGTGAAAGTAAAACTCATGAGACAGGGAATTGATTGACATTGAATAAATGAATTTAAAACATTAAAAGTCAACAATCATTGATGAACGTTTACTCGCTTCGGAATAGAATCCAAAAATTTTAAAATGTCTCATTATTTTGCATCATGATTGAGTCTGAAATGATTCGCTTCGATTTAATGATAATGATAGCAATTTAATTGCAAGAAGAATCAGTTTGAATTTTTTTATGAAACATTTATTCTCTCATCATTAGAAACATTCATTTCTGATTATTTTTCAGATTTGCAATATTGATTATCAGCATTTCGTGTATTATTCACTTGAAGCATAAATTCAGGAGACAAGTTATTAACTCGGAAACTGGAATGATCAACATTTTGTCTTCATGGCTTCGACTTTAGGTAAACAGATTATGTTAACAGTGAAAAAGAAGAAAAGGAAACATGGCAAAGCTGAGTTATCATGTTAGTTATTCGTACTCAACGTTTTTTCTTCTTGCTCAGTGAATAAACATTTTCCTTCCAAAATGAAACTCAACTGTCTTTGAATTGATTACAATTGCAAAACTATAATAATTTTCTTCTCTCGTTAAAGTGAAACTCAAAAATCATCAAAAACAAGTTGAATGGTTGAACTTTTCATATTATAATAGATTCATCTTTAAATGCTTTGTGAATAAACTTCAGTAACTTTATCTAACAAGATATCAGATTCTTCCAGTTCAACTCCAACCTATTATCATATAACATCGTAAAAATTTACTCTTGAGATGGACTCGTATTCATTTGTATTCCTCTTGATGGTCCTCCATTCCGATCAAAATCATATTCAGATTGTTCTCAAAATATTCAAATTCAATGTTTGAATGACTATTGAAACACATCGAGTCATATCAACCAAAGACAACAGTAAAAGTGTCGAAAGGTCAATTTAGCTAATCAAACTAATTCGAAAAGTTCAACTCGATTGCAAAGTGAGAAACTGAATGGACTGTTAGCTTTTATTGTTACCAAGAGGGTTGAATAGTTACATTATTGACTTGTGATTTGTCGCATAAAACTTGCGAGGAACATTTTGTTTTGGAGATTGAAATTGACTCGAATTAAAGAAAAGGATTTTTACAGATTAGCAGTTATAGCGAACTGCTCAGTCGATTGATTAGCATTTATGATGACATGGAAAGGCTCATTGAGAAAGAAAAGGAAAAGTTGAAAATTTGTTTCTAAATTAAAATGTCAATTTGAATGAGAACTGAACGAAACTGTTTGAGTCAACAAGAAGTAAAAACAACACTGATTGAAATGCATTAGTCTGGTTTCTATGGGGACGTACTGAGCAAGCAAAAACTATAAATAGTTGGACTACAATTTCAATCAAATAAATGTTCGAGTTGCACAAGTTAAAGACAGAATGGGAATCATTTTCATTCTTGTTTTATCCTTTCCAAAAAACCAATCAATTTCAATCCCAGTTTCCGATTTTATCGATTCCCTTTATCTTTCACTTAACTTTTCAATATTTAATCAGCCAATTAACAAGTTAAACTCGAACAGATGAAATCTTATCAGATTCAAAAGCATCGCCGAAAGAAAAGAAAATTGAAACAAATAAAGTAAAATGTATTAACTTGGTCAAAATGTTTTGCTCAAAAATTGAAAAAAAATCTTATTCTTAAATTAAAACTATTTATTAAATGATCGCAAATAGGTTCAATTGCTTTCCAAGAAAGGTCAGATAATCCAAAAATTCATTTTTCATGAATTTTTTTGAACTCGAGGCCAAATTTCGTTGCCAACATCGCTTTGCTTCTCGCCTTTTCGACCCAAAATTGGATGTTTCAATATTAAAACATTTATCATGCAAGTTTTACGAGAGTTGATCGATAAACCAGAAATTCCCTGTAATGAGCATTATTTTACAGTCATTATTATTCACGAATCAGTCTCAATGTGAAACATCAATGAATAAAAATGGAAAAATATGAATTTCTTTTAGCTATTTTCTTCACTTGATGCTAATAATAGTTCATGTTGAGTCAAAATAGAATCGTTATGTTTTCGAAATGAAATTTAGAACTTGTTCTCTTCTCACTGAACTCACCCATAATCTGCTCATTTGTTTTCCTCTTCATCTTTACTTGCTTTGCTCATGCAACTTGCGCGTCATCAGATTAACTACAAATATCATTATACTTTACTGGGAGTGAAAATGCTCAAATTATTCATAATAACAACCAATGTGATGAGAAAAATGTCTTTCCTTGAAAATAATATCAGAATGCAAATAATTGCCACAAAAATGATGCAAACTTGATCTTAAACTGATGAAACAAGCCATGAAATTACCAGCCTCAATACTCGACTACTGAATGAATTAATGAAGAAGCAAAGGAATCATGTTAACCACTGTTTTTGCCTCCATTTATTATCTTCATCAGCAAATATTTACATTAACCTTAATTAACTTTGTTCAAATTCTTGCCACTCGAACTTTTATTTCCAATAATTTGGCCATTTTGATAATTCCATCAACAATATTTGGTCAATTTTGGGATTGATGAAGTTAATCAAAATTTTAATGAAACCATTTATTTACTTGATTTTTCTTCATTATTTTCTTGTTCATTGTTGAACAAATTATTTCAACATTCAGGGCAAACAGAAACTAATATAATGAAAAGTTGGTTCAGCTTATTATCAACTAAATAAACTTTCAATGTTTTCATTTTATCCATTCTGCCTTCATGTTTAATCAAGATGAAACTTGTTATTCCAGAATTCACTTGAAAATCTAAAACTAAATGATCAAACATTCACTATTAATTAAACCAATTTCACTTTAATTTGATAGAAAAACTGTTTTCGAACATTTCATTTGAGAGTTTATTCAGTTCATGTTAATATCAAATTGACTCTGAATGTTTATCTCTTCAACTGCTTTTCGTGTTTTCAATTTCATTTCAATTCCAAGTTGTGATAATATTTTTCTAGCTTCAATTGGAGTCAATTTAATCATTTGATTTGTTCAATTGATTGAAACTTATTTATAGATTTTAGGATTCTCTTTCAAGTTCATTTTTGTTCGCCTTTTTCATAAATAATATTCACAGCAAGAGATTGAGTTTGAATTGTGAATGATTAGAATCACTGGGAAGTCTAATTCCCTGGCGTTTCAATGAACAAGAATAATCACGATAATAATCTCATTATGAATTGTTTATTCAATTGAATATAATGATCAAAATTAAGGTAAAAAGAAGAATAAAAATGAATGATCTTTTCTTCTTTTCCGACTTTTTATGACAATTTCAAGCTTCAGAATTAATATCATGAAGAAAGAGAAGATAAAAAATGAACCTTGGAAGGTATAAAATGGCAGCAAAAAAGAGACAAAAAAAGAGCAGAAAAAAAGTTACAATTTATTGTTCCATCTGAATATGAAACGAATTCAAGTTTGCAGATTAATTATGATTTAAAGAGAAGCCATTTCATGATAACAAATTCAGTTGATCAATAAACATGACCAAAGAACTCTTTCAAGCAAGAATCGAATCTATTTCAATATAAAAATTGAACAATTATTCAAATGGCATTCAAAAGAAATGGCCATTTCATGATAAATTTGAAAAGTTAAATATAAGTTAAAAGATGATTTTCGAGTATAAAATTGAAAGAATCGGCAAAATTGTAATGATAAAGAAGTAAATGTTATTCATTCTTGAATAATTTTAATGAAACTCACAATTCCAACTGGATAATGATTGAGAATCTGCAAGTGTTCAGATGAAAGCAAAAGGTAAATTAGATTTGAAAACAAGTTAACCTTGAGGACTTTACATGAAAATATCTACAGGGAGTTTTTATTCTTATCATTATGTTTTACTTTGATAAACTAAGCATCAAATGGATGTCGATACATTTCAAAATGGAAAAGGTTTCAACTTGGAATTTTCTGTCTCTTCTTTTCTGTCTTTTTCTTGTTCCTAATATTCGAAACTTTGTGTACAGAATTGTTGGTAATCTTTTCTTTTTTTCTGGTTTTTTGTTCTCTTCTTCTTTCGTTGCCATCTTCTTCTTCCTAACTGTACCTTAAATCACTGAACATTGGAAATAACAATCTGTGAAGTTTGTTAGAAGAAAAGCTCAGTAAATCATTTTGTATTCTTTGATTTTCTCTTTTCTTTTTTTTCTCTTTTTTACTTGCAATTCTTTGCTTACATTTTATTTCGAAAAGGATTTTCCTTTTCGCCAAACTTGTTTTTTCTTCATCAATAGATGAAGAGTAAACAAAGGAAAGACAAATCATGAGAAGAAAGACAATGGAAGAAAATATTGCACGGAAAAAAATGTTCAATATTTCAAGTCATCAATGGTATTCTCATTGAACATTCTCACTCAACATTCAAGAGTTGCCTTTTTGATGGTCATTTTAGTGAATCAATTCCAGGTCAAACCACTTTAATTTCTGATGGTCACTTTATTACCACAATGTTGGAATAAAGTGAATTATTTATGGATTTTCTTGTCTATTCCCTGTCAGTTGTTGATTCTTGTTTGCAAATATCCAATTTTGACATTCATTTTGACGAACTTAATATCGATTAAAGTATCCAACCATCCAATCTGATTCATTACATTTTTAGTCCATTTCTGGGTCACTTTCTTTATTAGTTATTGCAAAGGCAGAAGGCTTCATCATTAAATGTTAATCTGTGAGAAGGTCAAGTCAATCAAAAGTCGAGATTCAATATTGGTTAGCATTACATATCTTGTCTTGATTAGTTAACAGACAACTCAATTTGCAAATAAACAGTTTATATTTGCATATTGAATCCAGAGTTATTTTCGTTTCAACTTCGTTTGCATTGTATAGCATTCCTAGATGAATTTAAAGCGGCATTGCAAGTTCACTCTATTTGATTCTTTCAAATTAATGTTAATTGCTTCTCGTTAGCGATCAATTTGCAATTTGACCAACGAACATGATCAACGTTTGTTGGCCGATTTACGTGAATCCTTGGCATATGAACTGCATTATCCTTTGGATCAATAATGAATAAAGCCAAGCTCTTCAACTTAAACACATTTATCAAAACAAAATGTTGAGTAAAACAAACAACAGTAATTCAGGTACATAAATAAGTGAAGCAACAATGATCATGAAGAGTGATCAAGTGTTCAAGAGCGTTATAAATCTAACAGCTTAGGATTCAATCAATCAATTAATCAAAAGTTCATCAAATGTCACAAAAAGACAAGAATTAAACACTTAACTTTACTTTTTAATAGCAAATAACATTTTATTACAATTGATTTCATTGAAGAAAAAAGAAGAAGAAAAGAAGGAAAACTCAGTGTTGGTCATTTAATTACAAAACTGTGAAACAAAAGAAGCATCCAACCCTTTCAACTGCAATTCATTTCATTTCATTCCATCAATGCTTAGCATTTGTTTTCTTTTACTAATCCTTTCAACAGAATTCGAGTTTCTATTGTTAAACTTTTTACTTCAGCTTCGTTCAATTTCAGAGAATTTCAGAGCTTTTTTAATGCTGATAAAGTGTAAACTTTATTGATTAAATGATGGAATTGATAAATTATTTTGATTCAGCATCATTTTTGTTCAATAACAGGGAATATTGTAGAACATATTGAAGAACAGAAAGCGTAACATGTTTCGAAACATACGAGTTTCAGTAATGGAATAAAGTGTGAATCTTAACCAGTAAAGAGGTGGAATGGTCAGAGTTGAAGAGATCGAATGCAAAGAAAATGGAGAAAAATATTCGTAAATCTCGATAGATGATAATCAATCGAATCAGTGAAGAGAAAGCAAAACAAATTGAATAAAAGCCGAGAATCAAATTTGAAAGTTGGCCAACATGCTGTTATCTGACTGTGAAACATTTGTCCAAGAAAATTGAATGCACAGAATGAATAATGATGAGAATGTCAAATCAACAGACGAAGTGAGATAAATTATGTCTAAACTATCGAAGTCATGATTCAGAAGAAAATCCCTTTCACTTGAAAGATTGGGTCGAATGTGGAGTAAAAAGTGTCCAAAAAATGAAGCACAACCAGTGAAGGTAAAGAATCGCAGAATAATGGAAACACTTGGAATCGTCTTGAAAAATGACGAACAATTTGGTTCAATTGAGAATGATTTCATTGCATAAATGTTGATTACATTTTCAACTTTTACTTCAGATTTAAATATTGCATTTGCATTTGACAAAGCATTTCAAGCTGAATAAATTTTCACTCTTTACTCACCAAAAAGTCATCTTTTTTCATAACCAAAAGCTAAATGATAAAGTACTTAAAAAGGAGTAAAAATGAAAAGTAAAAATCACTATTCAGTAAAAGTGTTTCATTGTTGATATAAATAACCATGTATGGATATTCAAAGTGAGTTATTGCAATTTGCACAGCAATTCTGTATCAGGATAAATCAAAGTAAAGTTAGGTAAAGTTGTTGTAAAGCTGAGAAAAGAGAAATAAATAGAATGCGAAAAAGAAGAAAAAATTGAATAAAAGAGTTTTCTCTTTACTCTCAATTCATTTTCATATTTTACCTTGCAGGGATTTTCAATCCTAGTCTTGCACATGCAACATCACAAATGTTGAACTTTCCATGCACATTAAGTTCAATCACTGTCTAGAGTTCAATCATTATTGCAACCTCATTGTTAAAATGAATGTCACTCTTTGCATTAAAATTACTTTTCAATCGCAACTTGAATTTGAAGCTTTAAAGTGACCAAAAATGTTTCTTGACAAATTCATTGTCGAGTAGTTTCTTTTAAATTACACGAATTTGTTTTTCTGTGCAAGTTTTGTCTGATTTTGCAATTTACTTCGAAGGTGGGGAATGATGAATAATGATCTGTGAAACATTAACATTTACCATTTACCTTTTGATCATTTTAAAAGTTCCTTCCTTTTTGCTAACTCAACCTTTACCTGCTTTGAGGCTGTAACAAGCAAATAAGCGTCATAAAAGTCTTTTCTAGTTTAGTAGTTTGTAGTCTTTTTCTGATTGATGATCTTTCTAGCACTAATAGTGATTTTTACGGTAACAATAATGACAATAGCAATGATTAAGGTATGATTACAACAAAGCATACTTTCATCGTTTTAAAGGCGATGTTTCGTTGTTAATAATCATTGATTTCCAATTATAACTTACGTAAATCATTTCTAAAGAACTTCTCTAATGAACAAAAATAGCTATTGATCTATTCCATATTTAATATAATAATAATTCCATAGCTTATATTTTAATTTCTCATTCTTCGACCTGTTCAGACATTCTAACAATATATAAATGCAATGTAAGCAATTGCACGGACAGAGGAAAATGATTCTAAAATGATTTTATTGCGAATGAAGACTGTCATTAAGTTACGCTTCAAAAGCCAGCCAAATACATTAGTCTGTACATTCAGTTTGATATGAAAAACGATGAGAACTAAAGCAAAACCAGAGTTTCAGAAGCAGTTCACAGAATGCTCAACGAATAAGTTGTAATTGGAAAGAAAAATAAATTATCCAAAACTTCGAAAATCTATCCTTTGCTTTATTGTGTTTAAACTCAACGTTTGAATGATTAATGAGTTCCGTTTGTGCTATAAGAACAACTGAATGACTGCCCTTGAACTTGAATGAGCTTTAGTAATATAACTTTCCATAGCTTCATTCGTATGGTCAGCTTGGATCAAAAAGAACCGATTGGGTCGATTGATCTATTGAGCACAAGTTTATGTAGTTACAAGATGCAGTTTAAGCCAACATTAATTTGCTTCAATCATTTATCATTCGCATTGAATGAACGACTGTAAAAATCAAAAAACGAAGAAAATTTATAACCTGAAGAACAACTCTTGATTGTTGCAATAAATTCTGGTATAAATAATATTTCTATTCTGCTATTCTAACATCATTTTTATGTGATATTTGCCTGTAATATCTGTTACTTTTCCCTAGAAAACACAAGAACATTTTACAGGAATATCTAAGATCAGTTTACCAATTAGATGAAATAACTATCAAAGTAACTTTGCATCTTCATCATTTGTCTTCCTTCCAACAACATTCATCTTCAAGGTGAACATTGAATGGAATACACGTTTTATTCATTCTCTGCTTCAGGGTTTATCTCTGTATTCACTCATTTAAACTGATTCAAGTTGCCTCAAGAATTACTGATGAAAAAACATGATAACTCAAATGGATCATTAAAATTGAACATTTACCTCGAAACACTCAGGTTCAATTAATGAGAAGCGAAGCCAATTCAGATTGGAATCATTAGTTACTATCATAATTTTATATTCAGTTATAACTATTAAAAATAGTTTAAAACGAATCCAGATTTGACTCTATTATAAACCATTTAAAGTAATTCAACTTTTCTTATTAAATTAACTTAATTTTTGTACAATTGTTCAAAACTGAATCATTAGAATAATCGAGGTAAAAATAATTTGAAAGTTCATTTTATTCCAAGTAAATGTTGTTACCATCAATTAGGAATAATGAATGTTGACTGACGAATTGAATTTGAAATGAAATTATCGATTATCGTCTTTAACCAACTTCAACTGTTGATTGATTCAATTTCATCGATATTTATTCACTTTTCCTTCTCAGTTTATCAATTTTTTCCATTTCACAAGTGATTATTCAATGAATAACAATAAATAAACTTGTTAAATGATCAACAATTCATCATTTCCCTGCAAGTTTATCCTCGCTCTCATGGAATGAGAAAAAACTGAATTATTATGATGCTGATTATATTAAAAATTATGATTAATATTGAATGAATGTGCGAACTATCGAACTCTGTTTTCCTCTTCAACATTGAACGATTCAAGATGAATGTTCAACTTTGCTTATTTGGCTGTTCCATTTGTTACGCATTAATAATTGTAGTTTAATGTGCAAGGGAAAATGTTGATCAAAAACCAAATGATGAATCAAAACTGTCAAACAAAGTATCAATAAGAGTCGATCTTTGATTTGAATTTTGTTCACAATTTATCGTGTTCTTTCTGTTGTTGTAAATGTTACACTTCTGTTGACTGATTTATCATTTTTACTCCAACTCTTATCCAACCCATGTGATAATATATCATGAAATGAAGTGAAAAGAATCATCAGCCATCATTCAGATAATAAATCATTCCTCACTCAATTCCCAGCTTTTCAGTGGTAATCGTTAACTTTTTGCATTTCGTTTGAACAAGTTATTTGTCAATTAGAAGGGAATGCAAAAAATATTCAGTAAACAAAATAATGGGAAAGAAGGTAGCAATAGGTTAGACTTTGGATTGGGTTCAGAGGAAGAAAAAAGTTGACATGAGAAGAATGGGTGAAAACGAATGGAACAAGACTCAGCTTTCATTCAAAATGGTTCAGAGTTGTACAGAGTCAAGATTTATTCTCAAGATATTGTCAAAGTAATCAAGTCTAATTGTGATTATCTGAATATCCATTTAGAAGTTTAAGAGCAAAATTTTCCAATAATGAAACATTGATATTCCATGCAAAACTGCGAATGAAACAAATGAATTTAGTCTGAGCTTTGGAAATTATGCCAATTTTTAACCATTCAATGAACTGTCCACTCAATTAATCATCAGTGAAATCATGCGATTGTCAATGCGAATTCAGGGATCAATGAAACTCAAAAGAAATCAAAGCTTTTTGAAATGAAGTTTAATGAGATTAGCGTTTTTGTTGAAATTATTTATTTATTACAATATTTATTATTGTGTGAATGAATTTAAAATTTTCAACTCAACACTGGAATATGGTATTAAATATTTATCAGAAGCTTCCATGAAGCTCCTATGAACTCCCAATATTTCAAGAATTCATGTTATAATAGAAATAGTGTTTAAAGAATTTTGGTGCTTATTTTGGGATTCATTTACAGAATAGATTATTTCTTGTTTTCTAGATGAAACATGTGGGATTTCAGAATAATAGGGATTCATCGATGAAACTTGCAGTTTTTTATTAAATTGATTTCGATATCGATTAACAGTCATTTGCTTAAATTATCTGATTGATGGTGATCTTTGAATGAGACTTTCATTAAAATGAGGTGAAGTGAAAGTGCGATTCAATTCTGATAATGCAAATGAAATTTTCGATGTTTATTAGGAATGAATCAATTGAGTCATCAGAGAGACTATAAATTATCTTTTAATGTAATTTAATTAATGAACTTTATCATTTTTCAAGATCGTTAACTATTCATTAGCAAGTTGTTTGTTTACTCGAATCTAATAGTAAATCAAAATTTATGATATAACTTGATGAAGAATACTTAAAGATAACTCAGATTTTCAGGCAAACATTCGAGATTAACGATTGACTGAACAACTTTAATGTCCATTTCAAAAGTGTTAATGTTTACCAGAACCAAATCAATGTTGTCTAAAGATCGAAGTCAACTCTGAAAGTAAATTGTTTCTTGTGTCTACATTCAGTCGATTTGCAAATTGATTGCATCCATTTTGTATCATTGAACTGCTTTGTATTTATGACAGATTCATGGATATGTATTCATGAGTTCTAGGAATAACTCTAAAATGCTAATTCTGTTGAGCCTCTGAATTAATCAAGTTCAATGTAAAATACGGAGTTCTCGTCGATTTTATGTCTTTCAAAGTAAAATGAAGTCAGTTGTTGAAGAAGAGCGATTTTACCATCAATTTCTTGGAAAAGAAGCAACCCGGGATTCAATATATTCTGGGAAGAGAATTATCGATGCTTGAAACGCACCTACTCAATTCATTAATTAGTAACCATTTCAAGTTCTACTGATTAAAGTAACTTCGACTTTCTGAACAGTAAAACATTCCTGTTGGCAATACTAATCAGCAAGGTACACCTTCAGTCTGGCATGAGATGAACAAAAGATCCTCTGCTTTTAGCAATCAATTTCCAGATGATTTCAAGTAGAACTCGATCCATCTTTAGATCACGGAAAAATCATCAGAATTCGTAAACAAGAGAAAAAGGTAAAATCTCTTGTGACATGATTCATGTTAAGCTAAAAGTTCCGAAATTTATGCAAAGATTTAACCAAAATTGGTTCAACTTTTGTTATTCCAACAACTTTACCAAATTGATATCATTTCAAGTATCAAAGGCCAAGGTTGAAAGATTGAATTGAGAATAACAAACAATGAGAACTTTTGGTGAATAAAATTCAAGTGTTGAAAGTTTTTTGGTGATTTCAGTTGAACCATGATATTTGAGGAGAAGAATAGGGAATGAAAAGTATTCTTATCAACTTGTAAAATACAATTACTAATATTGAATAATGAAAGTTAATGAGTAAAGTTATGATTCATAAGAAAATTATGGAAGGCAACAAAAAAAAGAGAATAATTATGTTAATATGAGCATGATTATGGCAAGAATAGTAATGGATAATGAAAAGGAAGGAAGTTATCAATATTCGCCAAGAAAAATGAATTCGAACGTTTGTCCAAAGTATATTAATAAAATGCTGTATCACCAATGATTGTTTTTACATGTTATCTTGAGATGAACAATGATCAGGATTATATGAATTCATTGAGTCGCCATGACGATAAGAATAAAGAATTGAAATAGAGATTGAAAACTGAGACTATCATGAAACCTTGATTCACTGGAAAAAAGATAATCAAGAGAACCGAAAAGTTAAGCTGGAATCAGAAGTCGAACAAAAAGTCAAGGAAATGCTTCGAAGTTAAAAGTTTTATCCATTTCTTTGAATCACGAATCTCGACTGAACTTATTTGACGGAAAATTTTTATTCAAGAAAATGTTCATTTTATCAGTTGAAAGATTCTCAACTAATGAGCATTCATTTTTTCAACATTTTTTCTTCTTCATTTCATTCCATTCATTGAATTGATGTTTCACTGGAATAAATATTAATGGGAAAAAGAGAGAAAAAAAGTTGCATCGAATTTCCATGTCTTTCGAATATCAAAATTTCAAGAAAATGAATCAAACCCTAAAGGCTAACATTTATTCTGTTTAGTTAAAGGTATGAACAAAAGGAAAATGTTTCTCATCTGAAGAGTTGAAGTTCATCAGAAGGAGAAAAAAGAAATTTTTTTTCATCTTCTCTTGAAACTTGAAGGAAATGGAATCATGATGTTGAGAAATGTTATTAATCGGTAAAAGGAAAGAAAATGAAAGAAAAAAAAGAAAAAAAAGTTACACAAAATTGCCTTTTTTATTCCAGTTGATTCAGTGAAGAATCATTTTCATCGCAATTTACTTTGAATCATTTAGATAGTAATTATAACATAAATATATAATTGAGTGTAAATGGTATACAAGCTTGACAGGGAAAATGATAAATTTGAAATTCTGTTCCAAACATGATAATCTGATGAAAAAACAATGAGAAAAGTTATCTGATTCATTCGCGAAAAGATTAACAGTTTGAGCATCAAAATGAATCCATGAACATTCAAGATTCAAATCAATGAGCAATCTTGATACCTTTTATGGTCACCATTTTGACCATTTATCTTGAGTTCATGTTTGTTCATGAATTCAGTTTTATCTTTGAACTATTCAAAGTCTTTCTTTATTTGATTTTCGTTAATTGGGTCAGTTTGGAAAGGTCAGAAATCATTTGAGTTTACATGAATAGAGAATGGAAAGAATTGATGAGAGAATAAAATCAATTTCTGATTTAACACTGAATGGTGAAAAATGAAGTGCCATAGCAACCAGCAACTACAGAACTTTTATATTAATAGTTTTGAAGAAAAGAAAAGAAATTGATTGTTCATACTTTTCATGACATTTAGTTGTATAAGCAGCTGATCTTCTGAAAGCTTTTACTCGATCATCTTCTCGATTAGCAATGAATTTCATCTGGTTCACAATTTTGGGTTCTTTTCGTTCTCTTCCATGATTACCTTTCAATGGTGGATAACATTTTACTTTCTGTATTCATTGGGAATCAAATTATCGGCTTATTCCTTTTGTCATGCATTTTCTGTTTGTATTGTAAAGCTATTATTATCTGAATATTATCAATTCAATATTACATCAGTCAAGTCAGTAAACTTGTACCCATTTCACTTGAATATTGACTGAATTGTGAAGAAAAGAGAAAACAGAATTTCTCATGATTCTTTTTTCCATTTCATTCCTTCATCTTTCATCATCTTCTTCCCTTGCCTGAACACATCTTGACTGATGAATAGACAGACGGAAATGACATCTTTTGCAGTCCACATGATGAGCCATTTGAGAAGGAAAAAGACAAAAGTAAATTGAAGTAAATTCATGATTCATTTGACCCTTGAAATGGTTCAATTAAACAGCAACAATTGACAAGGCAAAGGTTATCATGAATATTACGTGTTTCAGCAACATTAAGTCTTCATGAGACAAAATGGAGCAAAGAAGGTGGAGAAAAGAATATATCATTTTTTGAAAGGCAAAAAATGAACCAGAAGAGCAAAGGGTTAAAAGAAGAAATAAAATTGGGTTTTATAATCTTCTGGGAGTTTAGTGATTCCAATGAATATAATATGATAATAATTGTGATATAAATTAATGTGCCAAGAGAATTGTTTTTTTTACATTTATTCTTATAACTTTTGCTTTCTTTCCGATTCTCTTGGTTTCTCTCTTGTTTTTTTGGGTTTAGCTCATTACTTGGTTCATCAAATAAATGAGTTGCAGAAGTGAATAGTGAAAATGAACATCGAAAATGGTTCAACAAGAAAATGAAGGTTACCTGCTTCAGTAACATAATCCCATGAGAGTTCCTTGCAAATGAAGTATCTTAACCCATCAGGAGTTTGTCCTTCTTGCAGGATAAGTGATCCAACCCTTGAACCGGTTGACATGTTGGGAAGGCCATTCATGGAGTCGATAACAAGTGATGACCATGCAGCCATGTAACCTATCACTATCATCACAATTCCAATCAGATATTTCAACAAATCTTTATCTCGAACACAAACTCGATGAGCTTTTCTCGTTTGAAATTCAGCGTAAATACGGTAAAGTTTAATTGTTATACTTCCATAGCACAGGCCAAAGCCAACCTCACGAAACCAAGGCTCAATGAAACAAGTTAATTGAGTTGGTTCATAATATCGAATGATAAGCTGAGAGAAAAGAAAAGAATAAAAATCAAGTTTAGAAAAAGAATTTCTTTTGTTTTCTTCGAATTGAACATTTTTTTCTTCTTGTATTGAAGAAGGTTGAAGATGAGCAAATTAACTGACGGTAAAAGATTGAACATTTCAGTTAATAATGAAAAGAATGTATCAGATTCGAAAGAAATTGTTTCAATTTTTCAACTTCAACTGTTGTTGTTCACCATGAAAGTTGCTACATGAAACATGATATCATCAGAATTGATAACTTTTGCAAGTAAATTATTAAAGGGAATGAAAAGAGGAAAGAAAAGGTAGAAAAAAATGAGAATGAAATCATTGATTTATCATGAAAAGTAAAAGGTTGAAAGTTTAATAAATAGCTCGAGTTGGCATCGAATGTGATAAAATTGCAATTTAATGTCAACAACATAAGCAAAGTGTCAGAACAATTTGAATTTGAAAAATTAACATTTTGCCAAATTGACTCGTAATTGAGGTGAAAATGGATTGACTTGCTGAACAGCAGAACAGTTAATGGCTGATAACTGCAATGATAATAAGCAAATCGGAAAAATTTATTGAACATTAAGCAAGTTGATGGACCCTTTAAGTACATTGTCATCATGTTATAAGGAAGATTAAATAGTTTTATAAATCACTTTTCTGTCTTCATATAATCATCGATTCTAGCAAAGATTATCATGCGAAGCGATTGTTCAAACTTTGCCCTTCGACTATGATTAGAACTTTTTTTCGATTTTCGACTGAATTGTACAAAAATAAAGTCAGGCTTTTATCTAATTAACATGCTTCTATCAATTGTCATCTCGAAGTTGATAAAAGACTGACATTGATATACAATTCTGGATGGAACTGAAGACAAGTTTCAACTAAAGAGAAGTGATATCATTAATAGTGTTCATTGATTTTATAACATGAACATCGAGTGTTCCAAAATATTGTTAACTGTGTAGGTGTGCAAATGGATGAAACAATAAAGTAAATTATCATCATTAGTTACTCACTGTTATATAAAGTAAAAAGGCCCCAAGAAGTGTTGTTTCCAAAAGGATCCATCTTGAAGAAGCAATTGTCTGGTAATGAAAGAGATGAAGAAAAGATGAGGATGAAGAAGATGCGAATAAATTAACTTTAAGAAAAACCTCAATGATTGCAATTAATTTCATCTCTTTTGTTCTCCTTCGCTGAACCATTGTTTGCAACAAGAAAACTGTTTGTACTTATTGTTGCACTTATCGATAATGGTTTCATGGAAACTTTTATAAACTATTAGAGATGATTTTTGATTAACCCTTTACAATTAGTATGAATGGTAACAACCGATGTTTCATCAATCAAAGTAACCAGAAAAGGAAAGAAGAAGAAAGAAAGAAGGAAAATAAATCAGGATTCAATTGTTGCACCAACATTTCTCTGGTTCATTTAATTGCTTCACTGAATGCAGATTTTGGGTTTACTTTTTTCTTCTTTACTCTTTTCTTTGGGTTTTCAGCCTTTTCCCTTTCAACTATTCAATCTGATTGGAAGAAGAAAAAGTTTTTGCCTGTAATTAAATGTGATTAAATGTGATTGAAAGAAAAGTGAGGAAAAGGGAAGAAAAATTAAGATTAGATTTGGGCAATTTTGTTTCTTCTCTTCTTTCCTTTCAGAATCATTTCAGTGTAATCGATTCATGATGAATGATGAACAAGACAAGGAAAGGGTAGAGATAATTGTTGGGTAAAAAAGGTGTTATGTGTCAACAACAGCTCTGAATGACTGGGAGTGAAAAGTTGCTTTACTCACTTCAACATGTAATATAAACAATCAACTTGCACACATTATTATTATTAGTTGTGCATTAGTTGCTTGTCTCAGCTTTTACATTATAATTTGACGTTACATTAAACTAACTAAAAGTTTAACCAACCCAGAAATGCGCTAATCAATGACTTTCTCTTCGAACTTTTTTCTTCGCCGTGTTTTCCAATTCTTCTCTTCTCTTTGCCATCTTTTCAACCTATTTTTTAACCCTTTACTTTGGTGCTGACAAAGTGTTAATTAATGTTGAAAATTGTTGAAGCAAACATTAATTTTCATCAGTCTTACTCTCTTTGAGAGACACTGGATTGGTTAAGAAAGGAAAAGGCCAAATGCCCTGAACAGAGAAATTCAGTCTTTTCTTTCTTCTCTTTTCTTCATGTCAACCTTGGAATCATTTTTGAATGCAATTTTGAGCGTAAAATTCTGTCAACAACTTTCATCAATTCCAAGCTATTTACTTGATACGATCAACAATTGCAGTAAAAATGATAACAACGATGAATAAGTTGAACTTTGGGTTTTGTTATTGATACTGTTTTTTTGGTGATTTTGTTTCTTCTCTTTATTCTGGTTTTTGAAACAAAAATGAAGAAGATAAATGATGGAAAGAAAATGAAGAGAAAATGCGAAAAGAAAGTGACAATAGAACATATTCGACAGAGAAAAGGTGTGTCATAAGGAAGAGTATTTTTATCCCTCAAGATTCTGGTGATGACAAAGGATGATGAAGAAGAAAATGAATGGAAAGAAATGATAAGTTGAAACAGAAACTGGAACCAAACTGATCATTTTCTTCTTCTCCTTATTGTTATCTTTCTTCTTCTCTTTATTTATTATTATTATCATTCTCTGCCTCACCATTCAACTTTGTGATATTTTGTGCAAACAACACACAGAACTGGGTGAGAGGAATGAGATAACCAGAATGTTTCATTATTATTAACATTCAGTGACTTTTGGCTTGTTTATCATCTTTTCAGGAACAGCAAAATAACAACAACAAATGAGTGCAAGAAGAAGAGGAGAAGAAGAGAGAAAATTCATTTTTAATATTGTTCTGCTCAAGAAACTTTCACTGAACTGAATGATTATGATTGCCTAGAATTTAGTGTTCACTCGAGTATTACCATGAAAGAGAATCATTGATGCAAGTGAAATGTAAAGGAAAAAATGCAATGGAAAATGAAATGAGTTAATCAGTTGAATTTATTTACTCAATTTCAAGATTCACTTTAAGATGAGTTGAGATGAAACTAATTGGTCAAGAGACAACATTGTACAATACCTTTGACCTCCTCAGACGGAATATAACAATTGCTAAGACAAGAGTCATGGTAGCACAAAAGCTGTGAATTCCGAGTGTAAATGAACGAAGGGAAATATTATAACGGACAAAGCACGCCGATTCACTGGAATCATCACCGTCTAAGGTACAATTGGTGCAATCAGTTGAACATGGAGGGGTCAAGGAGTGAGGGTGAAGAGGTAAGGGTGGAAGAGAAGAGGATGGATTGAGGAGAATCCGATTCGTGTATTCAATTGTTTGCTGATCAGGTGAGAGGGTTCCACTGGTATAAAGACCAGAAGATTGGGATTCACTTAAATCCATGGCTAATTACTTATTACAGGAGGCACTGTTCAAGCAAATGAAAAGCAATTAAAGAATCATTATTTGAATGGTTTGAAGAGGTTGACGGTGATGAGAAAGATGAAGATGGTGAAGATAATGATGTTGGTGTTGCCAGTTTGAAAATCATTGAGCTTGGCTAACAAGATAATGGTTGAATCTTTGACTGGCTATGGTGAGATTGAAGGGAAAATAAGTAAACAAGAAAAGAAGTAAATCTCAACTGAATATTTCCATATAAAAATAGCACTGTGATGAGGTTGGAAAAGGAAGAAGAGGGAAAAATGATGATCATCAAGATGATGATGATGATGAGTATGACTATGATTTCTGGTTAATTTATTGAGTTGAGAAGCACACAAATTTGAATCACATCATTAATCCATGGTTTAATCCTGCTTTTTAAAATGGAGACCATTTTTGGATCATTGGTGATGTTGATGATGATTGTGATGATGGACACGGTAAAACAATGTGAACGTGAAAAAATGATGAAATGATGAAAAAAGAAAAGAAGAAAGAGAAGAAATGACAATTATCTGGTCCAGTATTTCATTTCAAAATATCACAACATTGGGTCAACTACAATTTTACAGATTTACATTGCCTAAAAGGCTTATGGACACTCTTCTTCCTCTTCTTCTTCTACTTCTATTTCTCTTCATCTTTCCTTACTTTCCATTTTGATCCTTTTTTCCCTTCTCTCGCTCTGCCTCTCTCTTCTTTATGCTTCACTATCTCTTTTCTCTTTCTTTACTTTCTACTATCTCTGTCGATTCTTTTCTTTGAGCACAAGGCGAAAATTCACTCTAATGCTATTCTCATCATTCCCTTACTCACTCAGAACTGGCATAAACTCCCAGCGATCAATGTTATGTTATGCATTGATCAAGTATCGCCATCTTTGGTTGCATTTTTGATAAAAATTTATGATCTTTTTTCAAATTCTGTATTTTTAAGTTAACGGTAAAACTCGAGATCATTGGAAAAACAGAGCTTCCCAGTCAACATGTACACATATGCCAACGATTTATAGTTTTAAGAAAGTTTTATAGACTTAAATGTACATTTACATTGAATAATTAGAATGCTGTTTCTTCGAAAATTAAATCTGTTTTGTATTTAGGACGTCGAGTAAGGCCAAAGTTTTCTTAAAAAACAATGGTTTGTCTGATTTGAATTTGAATCGTTGAAGTATACCAACCGTGAACAAAATTGCGCCACATTAGCAAAGCCTGCACCTGGAAAAGCTCTTTTACCAGCACTAAATGGCATCAAATATGCCATTACATGAAACACAATCCTAATGGCATGTTTCATGACATGTCCGTTCGTGGAATAATTAGCAATCTAAAAGCCATTCCCGGTATTGATGAAAATGAAGATGTTACTCTTACATTAAACACTGGGGACAGTAAACGACTATGGACTACGTTAGATGTTGACGCTTTTGAAAAGTCAGGGTAACAGTTAAAGAACGATTTGTAAAAAGCAAATAAATATTAAAAGAGCGAGTGAATGAATTTATAGATTATTTGAATTTAATGTAATCAAATTTGCTGAAAGCTTGAAATCATGTTGAAGAGAATGATTGATTTTATTAAAATTAGCTGATGATTTACTGTCAGATGTGTCACTGAATTTTCAGATACTGTAAATCATTTAAAATGAACAAATAAATAAGAAAAAAGCATTTTCAAATTTTTCTTGAAAACGACAACAATTTAAACCATGATTTGACTTCCATAGGCAACTGAAACTTTACGAATGTTTCAATTTTTTGCTTAATTATTTCATCTCTAATTTATTCATTCAATGATAATTATTGGTCTTTTATCAAGGTAGACTTGTCTTAGAATTTTGTAACAAATACAAATGCCAAACAAATAACAAACACAATTGAAAAAATACAATTTTTTGCCGGAGTACGTTTTCACTCGTACAAAAGATAGTTTCATGCAATTTATTAGAACCTTAGTTCATATTCAGAAAGCTAGATGGTAGTAAAGAAAAGGTTTTGTTGCAATACAGATACATGATCATTTATAATACAACTAGATGGAGCTCTTATCTTTTCCTCTGCACGTTTTTGTAAAAACCGAGGTTTTGCTGGGTCTTGCTTTTTTCGTTTAATTTTAATTTTAGAATTGATTTCTCTCGACAAAGTGATTGAAATCAAATAAAAAATTGAACTTAGTTAAATTTTGACATAGTCCATCATAAATCACGAAGATTTGTATTGTTTTGTTTGCTTTTAATTCCAATTCCAATTCTACAGTCCTCGTCTTTTACCGATTAGGTTTACTTCTTATTCGAAGAGCAAAATTAGTCACTTTTCGCTCAAAGAGGAAATAGAAGTAATCACTTTTTCATTTGTTTGGACGAAAAAAGATTATTAATCGATGGATAGTTTGAAGTCGGAATGAAAATTATCTTTAAAAGAATTCTGTTCGTAGATAACTTGATACCTAGAAATGTTCCTGTTATAATTACGATATAATTCATGCTACACCGGGCGTTTTCATTTTACGGGCATTTGCGATCGATTTGCCAAAAAGTGATGAATTGCTTAAATTAGAATTTGATTGTGTTAATTGATATTTTTGATTGTTAGATGTGTTTAAATTAAAGCTGAGAGTTCAATTTACCGATGATACAAGAATTGAAATGAAATCAGTTCTTACAATTAAACAATCATTCAAAATTAACACAAATTTTCAAAGTATCAAAACTTTCGTTACCTTTCAACCTGATAAATCGAAATATTGTTTTTACTCTATTCTATTAAATAACTTGATTGATAACTACTGTTGATTCCTGGGGTTTTCACCTGATTGAGTAAATTTGATGGAAAAGTGATGAAATTTATATTCCCATTTTCACGGAAGCAACTACAATTTAGCCAAAAATTAATTCAATTCTAGATTATTTTTACCCAAAAATAGCATTAATAAACGGCGAGAACAAGAAAAGATTGAAAAATTGACCTCCCAATGGGAACGCAAAAAGGATCAAGAATATCATTTAGGTAATATTAGGTGTTCCTTTTGTGTAGTTATTATCATTATCATTATCATTATTATTATTGTTATTATCATTTTTGTAATCATATAGGTAAGGAATGGTTTAATGTAAATAAAGAGGGAAAAGTGGAAGAAAAGGTGAGAAAAGAAGTCCGCCTTTTCTATTGAAAGGTAAAAATATTGTCTGGAGAAGTGATGAGCATGAGCATCGAAATTGTTCATTTTAGATGAATAATTTAACCGTATCAATCAGCCCAGCGTGTCAAAAATCATGGCTTTTATGGACTTCATCTTGATACAGTTAATAGAAATTGCTTTTATTAATTTTTGCAACGATTTTTGTGTAAAATTTAAAGCAAGAAACACTTTGCGCTTGAAGCAAGAAAATACTAGGATAAAAATATCAGGAAATATCCAATTAAAATGAAAATTCAAGGCTTTCTACAACTTTTCAGGAAAAATGGGTTTCGAAACAGAACCGCGTTTCGAAGGGTTTTGAAACGATTTACTTGAAATAATAGCCCAACTTGAGACACAATTTGTCAAGACTAATCCATATCCATACATAAATAAATTAACAAGTCAGTCTAAACATGAAATTTTTGCGTAAAAATCGTGGCTAACGGATAGGATTTTAAGGAAAATTTTACACAGCCTGAAAGTCATGGTTGAGCTACAAGTCCGAAAATTGGTCAGAGTTCAGGTTAATGAAAAACATTGTAACGTTGTAGCATTGTGTGTTGGAAAAAGAATTGCGATCTGTCATGATCGCTGTAGGATCTCTAATTGCAATTAATTTAATTAATCAAATTAACTCGGGTTTGCTCTGATATCAAGACAAAAAGAAGAGTGAAAAGGTTGAATAATTTTCATTAATTTTACTTGATAATAGCAAATGCATGAAGAGTAACACAGAAAATGAAAGTAATTAATTAAGCGGTAAACAATAAGTTCACACAAAAATCAATAAATTGATCAACGGCAATTTTTGATTCAAAGTTTACTTCAACCATTGTCAAGACAGTCTTGATTGATGAATTGTCATTGATTGTCATCCATGATAACATTTACTCAACAATAATCAATAAACTAAATACTCTCAACTAAAAGGTTGATTGAAAAGTGATTATCAAGTTAACAATTTGCGTCAACAAATGGTGAAAAAAGCAACTTGAACAAGTGAGAAGAAAGTCAAGCAAAGAGAAGAAGATGAAGAAGAATGTTGAATTATAATAGAAAAAAAAGCTTTTTCGTTGAAAAAGAACAGAAAAACAAGGTTAAAATGATGAAGATAATAATGATAATAGAAGATGATAAAGTCTTGTAAAGATTAAAGAAGAGGTTAGATTAACCTTCGTTACACTGGACTGAACAGGTAACGATTGTTTTTTTGCCTTCCTTCATCTTCGCCAGTTTCATCAACTTATTTGATTTGCTACAAATAAAGGTGAAGTGTCAAAGGTTAGACAGTTTGATGATATAAATAGACAGTTGCAGAAACAAGAGAAGAAGCAGAAAAACAAAAGAAAGAAGATGAAGAGAGAGAAAGAGAAAGATGAGGAAGAGAAGAAAAAAAACTGAAACCAAAAATGAAGTTAACTTGCAAGTTGATCGGAAAGTTTATGTTGAGAGATGAAACGTTAACTAATGAATGTTAAGAAATGACAATATCATGATGACTTGAAACCATCATCACTGGTTGGAAGACAAGTGAGGCAAATAATTTTCCCTAATGGATTCATCCACTGGTTTGGGCCTTTTTTTGGGCCTTTTTTGCCACTTTTTGGCAACGCATTTGGCTTTACATTTGCAACAACAAAACTCACTCTCTTTACCTTAATCATCTTCTGTTATAACATTTTTACCTCAATTTTGTTTCCACCTTTGCTTTAGTAGACTTGTCAAGCGTAAACAACATTTATCTCTACCAAAAAGTATCGCTAATTTTCATCACATTTTTCATCATTTCGTCTTCTTCTTCTTTTCTCTCCACTTTTGTCATCATCTTATAGTAAACATCACAATGTTTAGTACCAACAATTAGTTTCAAATCCATTAACCAGTTAAACCTTTCTTCTTTGATCAACTTCACCATTATCATCACTTTTCGTCATCTTATTTCAAATGTTTAGCCATTTAGTTAGTCATTATCAACTCCTCCTTAGTTGCATTTAGTTTCAATCGTCACTCTTTACCTTGAAACGCCTTCATTGATATAAATACTTTTATCATCATTTAGAGTCACATTTACGCCATTTAATAGTAACAACTATAGCGTCAACCTTAATAATGGTGATGAACAGAAGAAGAAGAAAAAAAACGAATCAAATTTCCGTTTCTTAATCTTTCGCCACTCAACTTGGTTAACAATTTGTAAGCGTAATTGCTGATAATCGTTAGCATCATTTATGATCCATTTAATTTCAAACGCTATTATTTACTTTTATCAACTTTTCTGTCCATTTTTTTGCTCGCTTCTTCTTCTGATTCAGTTTTGTGACTTGAAAACTTCTTTGAATGTTCATTGCAAATCGAGTTCGATCAAAGTCTTGAAATCAATTAGATTCAACGTAAATTAAAAACTGTTGACAAGCGTACAATTTAGTAAATTGTTATCACACTCTTTTTTACCTTCAATTAAACAACTTTCATTGTACCTGTTTAGGTGAGTTGACAATTAGTGGACAATCTTAATGATATTAACATTAATTCAATTTCTTAGTTTCATCTTTTTTCTTCGCTTCTCTCTCGACTTTCCTTTTTAATTGTTGCGCCTAATTTCAATGATTAGTAAATTATAATTGTTTGACATTGACGTTCAACTTGGATGCTGTTATGGTTGTAAACATTTCCTGTTTAGATGCTATTTTAGAACTAGTAATTGTACGTTAACTTTGATCGCTTGGGTTACGATTCTAATGGTAATCACAATCAAATAGAGTCAATTTGTAATTAACATTTCGTTGCAATTATCGTTTGCTTTCCTTATCTTTATCTTTACAGTTGCTTCACATTCAACTTGAACAATTGCAGTTTCATTCATAATTCCTTTAATCTTGTAAAGAAGCGAGTGTTAATTGTTTGAACATCAAATAATATTAAGTCACTTAATTGCGTTACATCAATTAGAGCTTTCGTTCAAATTATATTGTTATTCACAATCAGAACTCAACACTCACCGAACATTATCGGAATGTAGATTCAGCTTCTCTTAACTAGTCATGGATGCACAATGAATTTTGACTTTGAATTAAAAGATTTTCAATAATTAATTTTTGTCAGTTTCATGATTTTCATCTCAATAGTTGGTGTCTAGAAAAAGATAAATCTTAAATATTAACAACTAAACTCAGATTCTTGTCGAATCATGTTATAACTAAAGGCAAGGAATATTCTGATTATCTCACATTAATGGAAACGTTTTTCTTTAACGAATTCAATCTTTAAACTTAAACAGTAAACTTAGAGATCATTCTTGATGATCAACATGTAAAGACGAAAGAAATGGCATCGATTAGTTTCTCCAATATAGACATCAGATTTAAACGATATTCTGGTATTCCTCCTGAGGAATACCTCCAAAGGTACGTTAAATGGGCTGAGGCCCAAAGCCAACAACAAAATAATAGAAATCTTTAGAAATATCATGTATCTCATTAATACAAATTCATTATTAAAAGTTAATTTTCTTATCAGAAAAATTGATTAGTTACATTTTAAATTGATTTATCCAGACCCGGACTTCAAACATACTAGTCACTTCTCAGCGTGAGTGTCAAACCAACTTGAATGTAATCCTGGTAAGTAGATATCAATGGTGATGATATGTTATTGATATAAGGCACTAGAAGTTGCCGTCTGAGTTTCACTAATTCACTTATCTAGTCTCGTTTCTGTGATCATTTGTTTCCGATTGTGTATTATTAATAATATTTATTAATAAAAACTTTTCTTGAACATTTCACACAAGACATTCGTGGGCATTGGAATTGGCTTTTAGCAATTTTGGTCAATTTAAATCAAAATTTTCCATCAATGATAATATAATAATTGTTTGATATCGATATTGATGCTGTGAAAAATGTTGATAGCCAAGCAAGATGAAATATTTATCTTTGTTCAGTTTAATTAAACATTTCAGCCAGTAATGAAGCCGCATGATAGTTAGAGCCAAGTTTAGTTAGAAATGTAAAAAGTGACAAAAAAGCGAAAAACAAAAGCATGGCAATTACTGAAAGGTTCATCTTTTAATTGAGCCGGTAAACCTTGAAAAAGATTGAGACAATTGACTATGAATTTGGGTTTACATTCATTTGGTTACCCAAAAAACTCATTCCGAATTCGGTACTCCCTCAATTCCACCCTCGACCCTGTCAAACGAACCATCAATTATATGGAATTTTGCCATTTTTTGTCTCAACTTATAATTAAAATGAATTTATTTTCCTACCTGTTTCCAAATGCGAGACCTGAAAAGAGATTGCTTTTGCAAACTAATGCAATTTACCTCTGAACCTAAAAAAACTAAAGCTTCAACAGATGAACAAAAAAAACAAGTTATTCAAATGTATTGATTTGTTAACATAACCGGATATAATTTTTCATCTAATTAAACATAACTTTAAACAACTCAACGGTAAGTCAAATTTAAACACATGAAACGGACTTGAATTCATATTTCATGTTGAATGGAAAAAAATGGTCAAAAAAGAAATGAGAAAAAAGTTAATTTAAATTATTTAATTTATTCTCAATTTACTGTAATGATCGATTTTTTAAACTTGATTTGTGTCCATTTCTCATCAACAACCAGTTGACCATCGAAGGGAACGAAAGTCTTTTTAATTTCAACTTTTCCAATGTTAATCAAATTACCAATTGGCTAATTGCAATGAATCAGTCTAACAAGTGAAACAAAATCAATGATTAAAGCTGCTTAAAGCAACCTGATTAACCAAACATGGTTAACCTGAATTGAGTTTATTCAGTTTCTTTAATCAATTAGCAGGTTAAAGTTGAAAGTTTGTTCAATTGATTTGCTGATTAACTCTGAGAGACACTTTGAATGGGAAACAAAAGTTTGATATGAAAGTGGAAGCTTTGTGGTTATGAATATTAATTTAATGAGGAAAACAATTTAATTAGAAGCAAACTAATTGTTCCTTGCAATTGGAGTGAACATTTGATTGAGTCGATATTTTGTCATCAAAACATAATCACTATCTATTTAATTAAACATTCATTGACTCTCTTTTGCTGTTAATTCTGTAACCAAGGAAACTGATTCTTTCCATTCAACTTTTACAGCTAATATTGTTATTTGTTGTTCATTATCAAATGTATGATTCAGTTTGATTAACTAAGTTAATAAAATAAATTGATTAATGGTTGAGTCCAATTAAAGGGACAACCTCATTTTATGGTTGAAAAGATTTTCAACTTTTGCTTCTTTACTCGCGTTTTCAGGTTCACTTTTATATTCACCATTTTTATTGCGATTCCATCATTTTCCAGTTAATTAGTGTGAACATTGAAAATATTATCAAAATTTTATTATTTCATTATCATTCGACAATCACCGTTTCTCACCTTTAAAATTAATGCAACCAAATAATTTATCAAATGTTTAAGTGCAAAGTGTTACTATAGCAACTTGGAGTGATACAGGGAATTGAACAATTATTAAGTGAAAAGTACTAGCATTTTATAATCTGATTTTTACTCTCAATCGATAATTGAGTTTGTCTCCATTAACTTGACCAACACAATTAGCCACTTCTTTTCAAGCTTCATTTCTTTACCAATAACCTCAGAGTATCCTGATTTCAGACTCAATGCTCTTCTAGGTTGCTTTTGATCACGCAATCAGTTTAACTCTCAATGTGATCAATTTAATTATCAGGTTGAGTAACAAATGATTATTTGTCATATGAAATTTTTATTACAATCAAGTCAACTTTAGTTGCCAAAGGAATCGTAAAATTAGCCGATGATTCAAGTTGTAGCTTGAAATTTGGTTTGATTGAGCAAAACAGCCGATTCACCTTGTGAATACTCGTTGCCATCGTAAACATTTCAAGTCTTATTCGCATTATTACTTCAAACTGATTTTTATTCATGCTTTTATTTTATCTATTAAATTGAATTCAATTAATCTTGTTTATTTGTTTAATGTCAAGAGTCAGCCGAAAGCAACGCAAGTTGATCCGTTTACTATTGATTTTGAACAAGTACAAGAGCAAACAACATCTAAAATTGAACCTCCAAATCCGGTGTAACTTAAACCACATTTTAAACCATTAAGCTTGTTCAAAAAGGCTCCAAAATACATTATAGATTGCCATCGAAAAATACACAAACTTTATTTGTTGATCTTTGTTGTTTCAAAATTGGTAAAACACACTTGGATTGCGAACGACCGAATGAAAAAATCCTTAAAAAGTCAAACTGCTTTCTCTTTATATTTTATTGTGGATTCATTTCACTCGATCTATTGGCTGTGATTTGGTCCCTCACACTAGCTCTAAAATCTTAAGCTTAACCACTTGTGAGTGTCTTGAGCTTAACCAACCTGTGACTATTATTGTGGTCAGTAAAGCTGACTGCTAACAAGAGTTGTAAGACTTTGTTAGCTTGACTGAAGCCAATTACGCACGAAAGGTAAACTTTAGCTAGTCATCGTCCAGACTAATAGAGATGTTTCACTATTGAGTCTGAAAGTCAGTGAAATAATGACTACCTTGACAGTAGATGATGTTACAAGAGTTTCTTTAAGTGTAAAAAGTGATACAAACAGTTGGTTTAGAAAGGCAATTCAGAAGCATCATGGTCATTAATGGAACAATTGATCAACAATCGAGTTTCATCTCAACAATTATTGGACAATTGAATAGGAAGTTTAGCAAGACAAAAAAATGATTGACTTGATAAAGAGGTAAAAGAAACTAAATGAAGCCATTGATACATTAATGATGATAATCAACCATTATCTTGTGATTATTTCATTTCAATTCAATCCTTTAACTTCCTTAATCTATTCAAATACCGAAGACAGACGAAGCCTTGTTTTTATTAATACAAAAAGGCCTCAAGTTGATGCACTAACGCGCCAATTGTGAATGCAACAATTAGCAATGAAAGCTAATAAAGTTAAATGAACAATCAGTTAATCCAGTGAGCCAACAATTTGATGGCAGCTTTCATCTTTTGTAACAAAGGATGAATTTAAATGTAAATTGAAATGGTTTGTTTAAAAGTCAAAATAGCGACACAATTGATTGTAATAACAATCATTATGATAATAACAAGGTGAACCCATGAAAATAGCCGCAGGTCAAGATTGGCCTTTCCGCTCTTCCTCTCCTCTGGTGTCCACATTGATTATCATAATTAGATCAACATGAGGTCAACAAGAGATGAAGATTTCAGGGAAAAACAAATGATAATAACGGATAATAGTTGGTCTTGTTAGTTATCATTTAGAATAATATTGTAAAAGAAAAAACATTTTCTGTCTCAGAATAGGCCAATTGGTTGAGATTTTACGATAAAACGGAAATGATTTGCTTCAGTTATCTTGATATTGATACAAAAATTGATTCAATTTTAATGGAAAATGTTTTTTAGCCAAAAAATGGAAAAAAATTATCTAATTATTTTCGTTTTCATGAATAAATAGCTTGGAAATTTGGATTTACCTTTTACTCTTGCAATAACATTGTTTCACTGTTAATGAATATTTCAATTAATCAGTTATTAATAATGTTAATTGACTCATTATGAAATTGATGGAACAAGAAAAATGTATTGAATAATTGTTATTCATTAACTTTTTTTGATTAACATTTTTTTTCTTCCCTTTTTTTATCCTTTGTTAATATAACCTGAAATCAATTAACAAATCAACTCACGTCACATTGAACCGTAAATTAGATTACCCTTCATCTAATCAAAAACCAATTAACTTAATCGAGAAATTTAATTAATGGTGAAACAAGAGAGAAACAAGTTGAAATGATAATAATGTCGAAAAAAAGACACAAAAAGAGTTTTCATTAAAATGATAATTCTGTAATTATATTGATCAATCATGAAAAAGGAAAGAAAATCATTTCTTCTCTCGATCCACAATCAACTCGAGACAATCAAATTTCATGAAAAATGAAATCATACAAAATCTTATTCTCATGAAGCAAAAAATCTCACATTTCATCATTTCATCAAAAACTGACTTTGCTCTTGAGCAGGGATTTATAGGAAAGGAACCACACAAATAGAGTTAAATTGAAAGTTGAAAGGAGAACAAAAAAGGTTAACAATTGATAGTTGGTGGCAAATGATATATCAATAACAATGTAAGGAAAGATGAAAGGTGAAGGAGGAGAGAAAAGGTAAAATTGGCATTAAAAGGTGGAGTTAAGGGCTTTTGATAAACTTGGTAATAATCATTTTCCTTCTTCTTTTTTTTTCTATTTTTTTCTCTTTTTGATTGGAACCAAATAAGATTGTCAAATATTTTTGACAGCCTTTTAGAGGAGGTCCAGGTGGGAGTGAAGGTAATCATTGAACATTAACTGGTAACAAGGTAAACGCTAGGAAGCAACAGTAGCAATCAAATGTGGACAAAGTCTCAACAAAAAACACAACAAAGTCAATGATATTATCATCATTGTTATTATCAATATTATTTTTTTTTTGCATCTTTTCTCTTCTTCGCTCTCTGTGAGTTTCCATTTGATCCACCCTTGTTATTAACTGCTTTTTTCTGGTCAAATCTGTGAGGTCAAGTAATAGCCTGTTTTGTAACCAATTGATTGTCTTTCATTAAAAACTATTTCTCTCATTCAATTTCATCCGCTTAATACGAATCCAGTAGAAAAAAGGAAAAAAAGTTTACTCACTTTTTGTTTCACTCTTGACAAGCTATCATTTTCACGGTAACCATTATAATTGATTCCTATCAATTGAGTTGATTACCTTGATTATCTCTTCTCTCTTTACCTTTCTGTCTTCTCTCTTCTTCTTCTTCTCTTCATTTTCATCTTTGCTGGTAAAACTCATCTCCAAGGTAAAAAAGGTAAAGAAGCTGTTAACTATAAATAACAAAATACGTTTTGACTCAAATTACTGGTCATTTTGAGGTTTAACAATAGACTTAAATAATGGCGTTTACTGTTGACCCTCCACGATGTGATGTTGTCCACTTCACAGTCTGGATGATTATCAAGATGATTATCATGATTATCATTTTAATGATGACAATGATATACTTTAAGCCTTAATCATTCCATGCCAGGTTAACAAGCAGCAACAATGAAAAAAAGGTCAAATTATTCAAAATGGAAAACAGTCTTTTTAAAGCAAAATTTCATTTTCTGGTAAAAAATTGAATTTCTGTTTATAAAACTTGGGTTAATCACATTAATTGACTCATAAAGGTAACCAAATGTGTGCTTGTGCTAAAAGAGCTCAATTTGTGTTGTAATTATTAGCAATTACGAGTTAATCAAAAGAAGATGTTGGGTTAGCGTGAAGCTCAATTGTTTCATTTAAGGTTGATAAATTATTTACAATCTTGACTGATTAAATGAACAAGTTGGCACCTTGAACGAGGTGGAGTCGAAAAGGTTTACTCCCATTGCCAGGTAACTCCACCTCAATGTAGAGAAAAAAGTTGAGCAAAGAAAATGAATAGCAACTGAATTAATTTAATTGTTGTTGGCTGCGAAAAATGTATTTAACTAAATGATATTTGCAATGAATTTCTTCTTCTTTTAAGCAACAATCAAGATGATGATAATGATTGAGTCAATTTGATTGAGAAAAGAGAGAAAAAAGAATGAAAAGGGAAGAAAGAGAAGAAAGTAAGATGAAGATAAAGAGGTGGGCAGGTAAAGGTAGACGTTGAGGAGGAGATTGAATTAGTTGTTGGTTTAGTCGTTTGAGTGAGTTTCTCTCATTTCTCTTGAATCTCTTTAATCATCATTAGTCCACTTGATGAGAATCATGTTCAACATTGAAATCATCTTTTAAACTGCAATCATTCAATGGAAATTGAATAAAAAATTTAAATTCTGACCTTGACTTTGTTCACCTTTCGAGTCTCATTCGATCATTTTGTTTTGTTATTTATTTTTTCCCTTGTTTCTTCCTCTTCTTTTCACACTTTTTCAACTTGTTTGTTTTCTCGATCAACATTGGCGGTTACAAATCTCAATCCGTTTACCCTTCAAAAGGGTATTTACTCACCTTTGGATTTACCTTTGAATGAAAAGATGCCCGGTTATAGGTACAGTTCATCACCCAATTGTGATATAACTCACCATGTTCATCTGAATGGTCATCATGGACATCATCTAACACTCAACAAGACAACTCGTTCTCGTGATTTCACCATTGCTCATCTTGTACTTAATGAAGGCAACAACAGAGACGATTCAATTAAAGGTAAAAGTTGTCTCGATTCATCCAATAATAACCATTTAAAGAATCTATCTTCACCCGATTCTGATGAGGAACCTGAAGTTAAATCGTTGAACAATCATCATTCCAATAGCCATCTGAGTTCAGCTCATCTCAATTCCCTCAATCAACATCATTATCATTTGTTAAATCACAATTATCTTCGATTATCAAGTGATTCTAAATGCAATAATTTAACAGAAAATAATAATCGCTCCAACACCAATGGTAACCATTCAACGGATAAACTTAATGATTCACTTTCGTCCAATGTTAATCAACGGCTATTAGGTGACAATTGTGATTCCAGTGATCAGGGTCAAAGTGAATCAATGAATGAAGATAAACTGAATGGTGATGATTATGATGATCTTGATGATAACATGGACCGAATGGAAGATACAAGTGATTTAATTAACTGTTCAAACGGATACTTTCCCAAGCGAAAACAGCGTCGTTATCGAACCACATTTACTTCATTCCAATTGGAAGAACTTGAAAAGTCTTTTTCAAAATCTCATTATCCAGATGTATTCACCAGAGAAGAGCTTGCAGGTAAAATTGGTTTAACCGAAGCTCGTGTTCAGGTAATTCAACTTGCCCTTTAATCCAAATTTTCCTAACAAATTAATCTTAATCTAGTCAAGGTTTAGTGTTGATCCATAAATTGAAATGTTTATAGACTTGAAATAACTTATTGTTGGTTACCTTGGATTTACAGTCAATTTGAAAATGCAAATCACTTTCGATAATTAGTTTAACTCGCTTTTGTTGAACACTTGCAATTTGTTTCAATTGTTGCTACAAATAATTTGCTTAATTGCGATTGGTAAAGTCACTTAATTCACTTTGCTTTAGTTGTGTTGACACTTTTCAAGGATTTACCAATAATGTTAATCTTTTGTTGATCTATAAACACGGGAATAAACGTTGTAATAAACATTGCTTTAAGCGTTTAAACTTTGAAAAGTTGACAATGGATTACAGGATTAACAAATTAAATCCATTTTTGACTATTTGTACATGAGCTGAATAGGATTAACATATCAACACTTGATTTTGAGCTTTTTGGCTTTTCTAGATTAGTTAGGATTCGGTCAAGTTAATCTTTTGAACCCAATTAATGCGACCTTTTCTCGATTCCATTATCAGGTTTGGTTTCAAAATCGTCGAGCAAAACACAGGAAACAAGATAAATCTCCAAATGGACCTGGACTTGACCCTAATCCAGGTCCAGTTTACAACAACATTGGACTTTACCATGGTTCACCCAATAACCATCCACCAACCCTATTACCGAGTCGAGTTAACATGGGCACTGGACCTTCTGCTCAAAACGGAATCTCACCATTACCCAATGGACTTTCAGGTCAATCCAATCCAACAGGTTCAGTGGGTTTAAATAGTTTACCAGGTTTAAGTGCTGGTGATACACTGAATAATCCCTTCTTGACCAACTTCTTTAATCATCTTCATCCTGAAACCAAAGGTTCCTCACCTTATCCATCAATACCCTTAACCCTGGCCAGTTCACCCAACGGACTGCCTGGATTTGCTGGTTTCCCTTCAGCTGCTGCGGCCGCAGCAGCCGCTGGAACTTATCAGTCATTGTTCAACAGTCGCCTCGCAGCTTCCAGTTTCAACACTTTACTAGCCAATTCTCACCTTACAGGAGCCAATAATCCAGCCTCATTCCAAAACTTACTAGCCACATTATCATCCATCTATGGAACCAATCATCCAAATCTTCATTCTTATCCCTCATCACATTTACCTTCATCTCATCTTCAACACCATCCTCACCCTCACCAACCATCTCAACAGCCTCAACCTCAACAAGCCTCATCCTGTTCATCATCAACCTCATCATCATCTTCACACTCTCATCCCAATCTACCTCCATCACCAACCATCTCAGTTACTGACGATTCACCGGACAAAGCGCCATCACCACCACCGAGAAAGTCCTCATCGCCACCAGTGAATAGTGCAAGTACCAATGGGAACAGCAATGAATCAACCCACAGCAACAACAAAGAGCCTAACCAGTCAACCAACGGAACACCTTTGTGCCTTGTAACTAAAGAGTTTGGTGAGAAAAAGTTTCACGAGAAAAGTTCAAATGAAACATTTCGCTCATCGAGTATAGCGGTGTTAAGAGCAAAAGCTCGTGAACATGAGATAACTTTAAGAAGAGAAACTGATGTCAAAGAAGAAGATGAAGAAGAAGACGAAGATAAATGACACAAGTGTTCCAATGCGAATAACAATCAATTCATTTGTAAAACAAAACATGATACACTTAAAGTGACCAACACTTATCATCATTCCAATTCATTTTCATCTTTCGTTTCTTTTCTTTCATGGAAACTCATCTTTTCATGTTTCTGTACTTGGAGTTAATTCATCAACTGTAAGCTTAACCAATTTGTATCAACACTTATTGCTACCTTAATGAAGATAGAAACACTTTGAAAGGCGAAAAATGAATAAATGGAAAAGAAAACAAATTCTGTATTAAAGTTGATCGGCATTATACTTGACCGTTTCAAGGGTGTCCAGTAGACAATATTGTCCAGTTTAAATTTACTCGTCATACTCATATTTATAATATAAGTTAATAAAAAATAACTCAAAATGAAACTTCTTTTTCTTTTCATTCGTGAAACTTTGATTTTCCCATTTGATTATTTCATCCTCTTTGTCAGATTAATCATTGGAAATGATTGAATGGAAATTTACTTTGCAATGTTTACATGAGATGATTATCGTTCGGAAAAGTTGAACAAATTGAGACAAATTAGATTGCAATAGTCGATATTAAGGTTGAATGGTTTTTCTTCCTTCTATTCTTAATCACTTAATTTGAATTAGTCTGGTAAATTCAGTGTAAAGTTGGTCAAAATAGGAGATAATTTGTTCTCATCTTTTTTTTACTTCTCAGTCTCAATCCAATTCTTGTTCATTGTTTCACCAAATTGTTTCAATTTTGCTCGTTTTTCTTTTTCTCTTCCTTCTCACTTCGTTGTTAATTTTTCGCTTCAAAACACACCAAGCTCACACATTTGATGAAACCAATCAAATTGTGAAATGGACGAAATTGAATAAGAGAAGAAAAAAGCGACGATTAAATGGAAACTCGATGCACAAAGGCGAATCAAAGCCTAGTAAATGGAAGCAAAAAATGCTAATTGCTGATTAAACTGGTGATGAAATTGATGCTCTGATTGGTTTCACTATTCAATTATTCTTTCATCACTAATTGGGTTAATCAGATGAACTAATTTAATCGAACAACAAAATCGCTTTTTTCAAAAGCTGTGACTTGTTATAAAGTAAATTGTCATTGCAAGCATTCAAATTCATACTAAAATGAACCAGAAAAACTTGAGTCAAGTAAAGAGTTGAAATTACAATATTAAGTTTAAACATGAGAAGCAAATTTAAAAGCTATGAAATTAACCAGATTAATCCTGATCGAGTCTTTAAGTTAACGAATTTTCTTCTTGAAATATGTGCAAAACTATAGGATTGATTAACATAATCAATTAATTTGAAACTTAAACCACTTTAAGATGCGCAAGATGTGGAATCTCAATCTGAATTGTTTCATTTCTGGTCAATTTATTGCAAGTTTTAGGGCCTTCAATTAGAAAAGTGTTTGTATAATATTCTTATTGATCAGTCTTTGATCACATCTTGAGAACAGCTTCCTAATGATGAGCACAATTGTGAAACTGAAGACTAATGCAAATAAACAATTATAGCTCAGCTCATCATGAAATTTGTTATCAATTTGCCGACATCTTTTTAGTGAAAGACTGTCGATTGACTGCAAATGTTAAAAACAATTCAAACGAAAACTTTTATTTTTTTCAAGTCTAGAGCTATTTACAGTTGATGAATGCAGTTTAACCCATTTAATTTGCCTGAAAAAATCGCTTTGTTGACCTTTCATTAATTTGATCTTAACTGAAATACTCTTCTTCAACCTCAACCTTTTTCCCTTTACATTAGTAGGATATTTTAGCCACGGCTTTGCAGTCAAATTAAGTGCGTTTCCATTCAAAATATGTTTATTAGTTGATCAAGTTCACTTTGACATTTCACGGATAAATTTTGCAAATTTATTCTAAATTCAGTTCTTTTTCATGACTTAAAACTTAAAATTAGTATCCTCATTAGATTACACTAAGCTTTCAATAACCAACGAATTTAATCTCAAAATATTCTAATATTAAGAAATGTGAAAGAATAAGATTTGAAATCCTTATTCCAATATACGCATATCATTATTACACAAAGGAGTTTATTTGAGGAGGATTTCGAGCTCGAATGTCGACAAGACCAATAAATTTTGTTCAAATAAAAGACTTATTTTGATCTCGAAGATTTCACTTTCACAGAGATTTAACTTATTTATCAGCGAAATCTCAAGTTTTGAGTCTTCTTAAAACGATTATGGTTCAGTCATATTAAGCTTCAAATTCATGAATTATTCTCTTAATCGCAATCATAATTTCGATTAAAGTTCATTGAAGATAGATTAAAAACAATCGTTCTCAATCGAGAAGTTGTTATGAAAACAAAATATGAAAATTGAAAGATTTGAATGGAATCGCAATTTAGCCAAAATTTTGTATAAAATTGAATTCTAAGCTAAAACTCAATTTTGCTTTTTATCGCTAGTCAAGTTGAACATCGAACTTGAACTGCCCTGTAAAGAGTCATTAGATTGAGTTATTAATTGGTTTTGAACACATTTTTGTTTCTTTTCTGTGCTATAATCAAAGGAAACTGTCGTGTTATTAATGGGCCGAACAGGCAAGCAACTAACAACAGTAACAATGTAAATATATCATCTAATATCTTGAGGTTGCCTAAGGTTAAACCAGCCTGAGGCTAGTTTCTGTTGCAACTTATTCTTACCAATCTGGTTCAATCTCATTATTATTATTAAAAAAGCAACTAGATACGGACATGGGTCAGTTTATTCAAATTAATTGAGCCCAGTCAAGTTTTTGGTGCAAAATTGGGAGGAACAGAAACACACACAAATTGATGAGAACTGATAACGAAGCGAAAGTTTAATAATCAAGTTAATGGCGCCTAAAACATTGTTAATGGTTGAACCTCTTCAAGTACACCTTGGTCCAAACACT
Source organism: Tetranychus urticae (assembly GCF_039701765.1). Classification (NCBI taxonomy): domain Eukaryota; kingdom Metazoa; phylum Arthropoda; class Arachnida; order Trombidiformes; family Tetranychidae; genus Tetranychus; species Tetranychus urticae. Next base: position 10,709,371 of record NC_142958.1, on the reverse strand, counting down.
CAACCAATTTAATTACCTTTTGCTTTCACCTTGTTTAGACAATCAAATGGACTGATCAAAAGTTAACCAAACTTGAACCGGATCGATGAAAGGTTGAATTGAAATTTCTGTTGACACAAAGTGAATCAGTTCATTGATAATCAATCAGATTCATGTTTGAAAATTGTTGATTGAATAGTAATCAAAGTTGAAATATTGAGTTGCAACAGAAATGAGCGTTTAATAAACATGATAAATTGAAAGCAACTGTGCAAAATCAATCAGTGATCTACCTTAATTAAGAAAAATGTTGATTGAATAATGATTGAATAATTGATTGGTTTTAAAGTGCAAATTGACTAATGAATCGATTGCAAGCTGAAAACAAGTCAAACTTTATTCCATTTCAAGTTATTAAAAGTTTATTATAATAGTTTGGGTCACTTCAATTAGCCTAACCTAAACATTCAACAATTTAGCCAGTTAATCAGTTGTTCAAGTTGATTAACTTAAATTCATCTAAATTGGTTGAGAAACACTTTTTCCAATTCCATTAATAGAAGCTGATTCATAATCATTATTAGGTGTGCACTTCAATCAGTTTTACATCGTTTGCTTGTGTTTCCCGATTTCATCCGATGACGCTGATTGATTATCACAATTCAAACATCTTGAGTTACTTTTCATGTGTAATTCAGTTCCTTTTCAAAATGCTAATCCAACTGTTAACGATTAACTTTCTATTGACCAATAAATTTTACTTGGTTCACAGTTTAAAGGCTTTAACCTCTGCTCTTCTCTATGAACAAGACTCGGCCCTTTTGTGGTTCCTCAACTTGCAAATTAATTTTCTGACCTCTTCTTTTGGCCTCACCAATAAACCCGATCATTTGTCAGGCTTAATATTCAACAATTGTTAGTCAATCGGTAAATTATGTGAACAGTCTTAATGTTTCATCTTCTCATTTGAGGTTAATAGAAACGAAAAGATGAACTTCTCTTTACCTTTCATTATCCCGATTAGCATGAGAGCCAATTTAGATTAAGTCATTAAGGGATAACAGTTGATGTGTTTTATGATCAAAGTGAAATTCATTTCTTCATGGATTAACTGTGATTCAATGTATTATAATTAGAAAAGGTGAAGTCTTTACGAGTTTTTCAGACTGATTTGTTGGTCCATTTGCATTTCATGCTTTTGTCCATTCACATTGGTACATCAACTGAAACTGTCGTCTCATTGAGTTGCATTGAAACCTAAAATTCTGATCAACAAGTTTTTCTAAAACTTTTTTCGATTAAAACAATGAAGAAAATCATTTGCTCAAAATAATGAAATTATTTCATCTAAACCTTTATGAGATCGAATTGTATTTTTTATAGTTTTGATCAATTTATGTGAATGTCGATCCAATGCTTCAACTTGACTCACAAATCACACTTTAATGTTTACTTTTTTTGTTACATTGAATTCATTTTCTCGGAAGAATTGGATTCTTGGATTGTATTACAGGTTATTCATCAAAAATATCACTTTATTATGTTTATGAGAATCACAAGGTAACAAATTTTTGTACAGAAATACGATAATCTATGAGGGAATTAAATTTATTTCAATCTTGTTTTCTTGTTGTTAATCATCTTGTTGATTCTTCAATCGTTGCCTTTATTGCCTTTCAGTTAAATTTGATTTACATTTGGTTTAAACATTTTCACGTTTTTTTGACTTTGCTTGCTCATCCTTTTTTCATGGCGATGAAACAAAAATGATAATTATAATAAAAAATATTAATAAGAAGGACAAATTATCGGATAAAAGTTAATCACGCAATAATCGCAGGGAAAGCAAAGTGAACCTGAACTAGCCTTGAATATTCAACTGAATCTTGGCGCTTACTTAAAATGATATTGACCCAAGTTGATTGTCAATTACAGAATTGAATGAAATTGAAAGAACAAGAAAAATGTCATAAAAGAAAAGTTTATCCAGAAAAAGAGTGGAAATAATGTTACATTTAATTCATTGAGCATTTGCTAATCACTCTCAAGATTGATTTAATTGCTTTAACGATAAATTATGATTAAGCTTATTTACATTGATATTTAGTTACAAAGCATTTAATTAAATCTCAACGAAAATAAGTTTATTTTTCATCAGCTTAGCAGAATTTCAGACTCATTATTTGATTATCTTTCAACAGAAAATGTTTCGTCTTCTGTTTGATTCATTGCATTGTGTATGAAATAAAATTATCTTGTTTCTCATGCCATTCACATGCATTTAATCAAGTCTTGTTTTGAAATAATTAATGAATGCTGAAAGCTTTGATTCGTATAAATTTTTCAAACTTTATTCAACATTCGATGATCTCTTCAAGTTATTTTGCTTTGAACAAAACAAACAAATTTACTTCGTCATTGAACATTAAGTTGTGCTGGAAACCAAAATATTAATAGTTTAAATTGTTCCGAATTGTCGGAAAGTTATGCAAATATTTTGCGTGAAATTAAGACAATTTCGAACGTTTTCAATGAACTTATTTGCATGATTATCCTTCAATTTGGAAGTTTAGAGGAACGAAAATTATTGGAAATAAACATAATAATGTAACAAAGTTTGACAAACTGTTCTGAAATCAATGAATCGGGAACAAAAATGTCAACAAAAAATGAAAACTTGCAACGAAAGAAAAGAAAAGTTGTAGAATTGCTCGTCTAGCTGATCGTCAATTTAAAAAAAACTAAATTCAAGTCCAAGTCTAAACATTTTCATGGATGAGAACCAATTACATGCGAATGAAGGAATCATTGAGACCATTTTTACACATTTATTGGTGAGTAAAAGATTTTTTTCCATCTCAACTGAGGATCTTTCAAGTTCTTTCATTGGCTTTGGAACAAATTAGTTGAAAATATCAAGATGCTTAGCTTTCTCACATTTCCTTTGAAATCTGTTCTGATTTTCAAACATTCAGAGTCGGATAAAATTATACTTCTATCATCTGATCAAATATTTCTCCGAAACTTCAACTTGAAAGATATTTTCTCAAAACTAAAGTTGACTGCGAAGCAAATGTTTCAAGTTTGTCATTCCTTGAACTTTCAAATATTGATTAATATTTTCAATTAACTGATTAATTTGTGCGCTTAAATGAAAATAACTTCAATTGATTAGCAGCAATTTTGACTAATTAACCGATTCACAAGCACAATTTATGTTTAATGATACACATTTAAAGTCCAATTTGAATTTAAACCATCAACAGAATCAATCAATTAACCATAAAGTTTAGCAAATGAGCAAAAAGTGAATCAAAAATTTCAATAAAATAAAACCAAAAATGAAGTTAAAATGTAAAGCAAAAGAGAAGCAAAAAAATATCAATTTTGTTCATTTAAATTGTTTACGGTTGAAGATTGAGTGAAAATAAAAAGGTTAAGAGAAACGCGAATTAACCCGTTCTTTAGCTTTGAATTTAATTTGAATAGTAATTAAAGGTAATAACTTGCTCTGTTTCATCATACAACTTCAATTGCATCAATTAGATGAATCTCAATAAATAGTAATCACCAAATTGCTTTGAATTGCAAATTTACTCCAATAATAAGGTGTTAACCCTTTTCAACGATATTCATCAATGAAGTTACCTGTCACTATAAGTAATTATCACAACACATTAGCTTTTTATTTATTTATTTCATTACTGAATATTAGATGAATGAGTCTAAAAAAGGTTAAATTGATTAACAAACGGATTCATTGAGCAATTGCAAGGATTATTGTCATTGTAAATCAATGGTTTTATTGAATTTTACTTCAATTGTTGCTATAATTGTTTGGAACTTTTTGTGATGAAAAATGTGAAAAAAAAGTAATTGGTTTGAATGGTCAAACTGAAGAAGCTGATTGTTACTTTAATTAAAACTCTGGGTTTGGTATTGGAGTAATTAATGGTTGATCGGATAACATTGAACAGTCAACTTGATTGATTAGATGAGAGTTTTAATAAGGTTAATCAATGGTTCATTTTTGCTGTTTACTCATTGTTTTATATCCACAAGACACACACAAAGTCTCAGTTCATTTTGAGCTAACCTTGATGGGCATCATGATCATTATACTTATCATGATCACATGAAGCCAGACCCATTATTATGAAAGTAAAATGTGCAAAAAGTAAATTATTATTTCAAGTTATGATAATTATTTATTGTTATTCAAAGGGCGGAGAGTTGAGAGTCAATTGTTCAATTCAACCCGGAATTGGATTCAATCCTTTCATCAATTAACTTAATTTAATTTGTTGACCATTTCAAACTGAAACTTTTGAGAAAAGTTGAGAAAATAACTTTTTTTTCTGTTCTTTTTTTTCGCCAGTTTTCAAAGTTCGAGATTTGAAGATATTTTTGTCTTTTACTTGATAAGATAATATTTTCATCTCTTGTCAGTTAATTAACATCATCATCACTCTCATCCAATTAACTAACCAACAAGCTATCATCAAGTTACCTGAGAGAGAAGAAAAGAGAATGCGAAAACCATGATATTGGATTACATGGTTGGAACTCATTTGGAAGAGAAAAAAAAAGAAGAAAAGTTTTCGCTGTTGGCCAGTCTTAACCATTGACCAGGTAATATTAACCTTGACCTTAACATGTTAACAAAACAAGAAGAGTGACACCGAAAGATGAAGATGAAAGAGAAGAAGATGAGAAAACAAGAAAAACAAAGATTTGTTATCGGTGAAGAGAAGAAGATGTTTGTTGAAAGAAAAAGCAATTTTTCAACTTTTCATCAGCGAAACGAAGAAGATGAAGAAGACATTAGATGATAAACATTAATAGATTTGAGAGACATTCTCATCTTGTTGAGCATCTTGTTGAATCTCCTGTTGTGAAGTGTCACGTGATTGGTAACTTGATGACCTTTGCTCAACATAAACAGAGAGTTAAGATGATAATGAACAAGATGAAGTTATGATGATGAGGATGAGTTAGTTGTTGTGATGTTGTTAACGACTCTAAAAGTTGACAGTGATTGTGAAAATATGTTACAATCAGAGCTTTCCAATGGCATGTTAATGTCATCATCATCATGATGAGAGAGAATTACTCTGATAATGAGTAAATTAGGAAAATTGGTAAATTAAATGTCAAATTGTAAGCGGATTAAAATTGATTTTCATTTTCTTTCAATTATCTTGATGACAGGTAAACGTATTCATTCTTCTTCTTCAACATCATCACCGTCACCACCATCATCATCAACATCATCAACATCATCTTCGCAAATCATCTTCTAATGATTAAATCGGAGAAAAGCTAAAAATGTTTGACTTTAAATCGCATCTTCTTACCTTTCACTTTATATTAATACATTTAATAGATTATCACATCATTATAACTTTAATTAAATCAAGTAAAATGATTCCGTAAAATTGATTAACAATTAAACCATTTCATTTGCAATTATATTAGTAAACGTCTTTAAATGTTTTTTCAGTAAAATTTATTGTGATTAATCAACTTCATTCATTTATGCTAAATCGCTCACATTAATTCAACTGTTACAAGTGTTATAAAAGTTGGGAATGAAAAGTAATCTTAAGATGAACACATTCGTTGAAGTATTCAGTTGGCTCTTTTAGCGCACAACACAGAGCCTTATGACAGGTTAACTTTGTTAACTATTTTCAAATCGCTTTCTCTCAAAAGATTAACTTTATCCATTTGAATGGCCAGTAATGGCTTCAACTCAGTTGTGCTTGTAAAGGGTCTATAGACTCAGTTAATCTTTACCTTTAACTTACATCAAAAACCAATGAATATGCATAAGTTTACTCTGGTTTCATCTCTGGTCTCAATCTCTTTCCTCAAACATTTGTATATAAACTATTTCCTTTTCCCATTTCACAACCCATCTCTTACATTGATACTGTATAATTATTTCTCTCCGGTATTTCCACTTGGTTACAATCTGTGCCTTCTCCTTCCGTACTATCTAAACACCTTTAACCCTTTAATATTTACACTAACTTGCATTCAACCCAAACTCAATTGAACAAAGTGTTCTCTCTGTATTTTTAACCTTAATCAAGACGTCACCTTTTATTCCTGTGTTGCTGGTAAAGGGCCTTAATTCAAAGCTCAGTCTTGGTTTGCATCCTCGGTGTCTCTTTATCATGGGTATCCAATACTCTTATCGCTTGGGGTTGTTTCGAGAACTCTAACTCTAACATGTTCATTCTTTCTCATAAGTTTCAAAGTCATCTTTCGGCAGAATCAGAATCGAATTCTGTACTTTAATTGCATTTGTTTATTTGCCTGATAAACAGACCTTTGAGTTGATTACAGTATTAGCTCACAAAAAAACTCACAGTAAAAGTAAACGAATGAAATATTAGTTGTCTTTTGAAGAAGCATATTGAGTTATGAAAATCTAATGAGCTTCATCTGCATGGCTCCTGAGTTTATTATATTATTTGAAACATGATATTGTGAATCGGGTGTTAACACAGTAGATAAAGGTTTAAAGTTAAGAATGAAGCTTTTGGGTTATATTTTCGGTTTTTTAGCATTTCATTACTCAATTCATTAATTTATTTTAATTATTTTTTGCGCACTTATTTCATGAATCTTTTTTAAATTAAATGAGTGGATAAAATATTTTCAGTAAACAGTTGTTAGTTTATCGCCATCCCATTCTTTGTAAGAGTAATAAGAGAGTTTTAAAGTCTTACAAACTTTACCGATTATCAATTTGTTGTCCCAAGAGTACGAAATAACTCGATGATAAATCTTGATCAACCACACAAGTGGAACATTGAGTCGAAACTCTTGCTTTTCAAAGTTTCAATTTTAAAGTGAAAGTCATTTCAAGATGAGATCAGAGTTTTAGAGCTTACAAAAAAGTTTTGTTTTAAAACATTTTCAATAAACTGTCTGATAAAACTTTGAGTCAGTAAAGCCACGAAACTGAAGCAACACTTCAACAATAATATTTTGACCTTTTGACTGAAATGTTTGTCAAAATGAAATTAAATTCAATCATCAGTTTCCACCAGATAATCAATGAATTCGTTGAGCTTATCAAATGTTGTTGTTACAATAATAATTCAAGATAATCTAATGATATTGACTATTCAACTTTGAGTGGAACCTCGAAGATTAGAAAAGAGTTATTGACTTTTATTGAGCAGCAAAATGATATTCCATGAAGGATTAGAATCTTCTTTTGTTCCAGTTTTTGATCAATCATGTAAAATCAGAAAGTGCAAGATAAATGTATTTGATTAAGAAAGTTATATTGTTGAAGCATAAATGAATGTGTGTGTGTGCTGTTGTTGAAACAATTAATAATAGCGTAAATAGATGCAAGGCAAAAAGCCATAAATTAGGTTGTTAATTACATTCAAGTAAATAGACACAAATCATGAAACTGATTCCAATCATTTCAACCTCAACTTGAACAATTAAATGTGTTTGTGAGCACTGTTGTGTGTTTTTCAATTAAAGTAACAATTTAAGTTGCTAAATGTTTCTTCATTGATTTCAACTCGCAAGGGCGGATTCAGCACACATCACAGATGATAATGTAATGACGATTAAATTTCATTTTGAAAATTGAAAGATTTACCTTTTTAAAGTTGAACATGAAACAATAAAAAAAGTTGAGAAGAAAGAGATTGAACAACTTGAATCTCTTGAAATGTGATTATTAAATAATAGATTTATACTAATAAACGCTTTTTCTTGATTAGTTGCAATATTAATTAAAAAAGAAACGAAAATTGTTTGAAATTTGAAAAGCTTATCCATGAGCTTTTCACTGGGTTAGGTTAATTTATGAGGACATAAATTAGGTTAACCTTTCACCAAGCCTTCACACAGACAATTAACTCTCATCTTTAACTCACCTTTACAAATTTAAATGTTTTTTTTGGTTAAGATAAAGAGAGAGAAAAGAGAAAAGTTTTCTTCTCAAAAAAGCAAAATTCAGATGAAACTCTGTTGACTTTGAGATGCAAAGTGATCATGAAAAACAAAGTGATTAGCTTTGCAAGATTTTAATCATTTTGTGATTTAAAGTTGATTGAGTTAATTAACTTGAATTTATTGTTTGATTGTGAGTCAGTTGCGGTGATTATATCACACAACATACACGAACACAGTTGAGCTGTATCGATGCTCTTTAATGGGCTTATTGAGGTATAACCCGGATCTGATGATGTTACCTTGTTTGATGAAAGGTAAAAAAGGAAAAGAAAAGTTTGTGAAGAAGAAGAAGAAGAAAAGTTGAAAAAATTAACAAATGTTCATTGACAAGACGTGATCATGGATTGAATAATGATAAGAACGGAATGGAACGCCATGATAATGATGATAAATATTATTCATACAATGGATGACAATCAAGAAGGTAGAATCTTGTAAATGCTCTTAAACTAATTTAACCTCATTAACACTTGAAATTGGCGTCCGAATCCAACGAATCGCACAAGATGGCGAAAATGTTGCTCCAATCTCCTCCTTCTTATCTTCATCATCATCATTTGCCGTCATCTTCATAATCATAATCTTGTTCATCTTCTTTCCTTTTTCGTCTCTTCACCATTTTCCTTGCCTTTTCTACTTTTACCTTCTTTTCTCAAAGCATATTCACCTTTATGGTTTACCTGGTTCGATGTTATCTGTTGATAAATTTACTCCAATGAATACAAACATGATTAACAATCGTTAAGTCCATGTTGATGATGATGATAATTAACTTTAACTGAAGGCGGATTCCATGTTCCATTGGGTTCAACCTTTTCACCTTTTCCCGTTCATATTTACCTGCATTACTACTTGCTCCTTGAAGCTCATGATTAATTGGAAACAAAACGAAAGCAAAAAGAAGAAGAACAACAAGAAAAAGTAAAATTAAAGGGGAAGCTTTATTAAAGTAAAGACTCATGATGATAATTAACCTGAAATAAAGGTAAGCTTATGAATAAATTTTAATCATTAAACTTCATACCTTTAAACAATGAACCTCACAAGTTAAGACAATTAATAATAACGAAAAGAAAAGACGAAATTCATGAAGAAAAAAGGTAAAATTAGATTAACAATGAATGAAAACTGATTAACTGATCAGACGAATGACAATTGATTTACTTTTATTAACTGATAATTTAGTTATTAGTTACTAAATAGGTGTGGAAAGGTGTGTTGACTTACGCACAAATCACAGTTAATTATGGTCAATCAAAGAAAACTATTTCATTGAACAATTAGAAGGAAAACAAAATGCAATTTAATTGGCCTCTAATCACAATCATTAGAGTAATTAGTTTTGCCAATCATTTCCATATTTAAAGTTGGCTCATTCATTGCTCCAATCAACTTGATCATCAACCTGATCATCATCTTTAAATCGTGATTCAAGTAAATTCATTGTAATCTAATTGACTCTCCATGTAATAATGAACATCGTTTTTCTTTTTCCTTTCAATTTCGTCCGTTCAATTCAAGGTTGATCCTTGTTCAATTATATTCATAATCATTTCAGTTTATTGCAATAGCGCAACCTAAATAATCATGAAACAATAACAACCTTACCAATCATCAGCTGAATCAGAAATGAATTTACATTATCATCATTATCTTTATTATTATCATGCTAATTGTATTAGATTATATTATTAGTAGGAAAATTTAATAACATTATTTAAGTCAATAGCTTTACTTGATTACAGTTTTAATTTCAATTTAATTCATTCAAGATTGAATCAAATCTCTAAATGACTTAATTCTCATTGAAACAATCAACTTGTGATATTAATTGTTATTTATAATAATGACTACAGATTAGGGTAAAAACAATGAGAATCTTGTTTTTTTCTCATCTTCTTCTGATTCTTTTCTTTCCATGAAAATTGGCCAAATGAATATTACCTTTTGGGCTTGTTTACCTTTGCTGCTCCTAACTTATTATTAAGGCAATCCCAGAAATTTGTTATAATAATATTAATAATAATGATAATAAGATGATGAGCAAAGAAAATTTCAAAGTAATTAATCAAATTATTGCATTTTCTCATGTATTTTGGATAAGCTCAATTTTCCTCAATTGTTTCTCCTCAAAGGTAAATGAATGTTGGGTAAAAGATGAAAATATAATAACAAGACCTACACTTGTTGCCTTGATTAAGTGGCTTTAACTTGGTAAGGTGATAATTGTGTTAATCTACCGATTAAATGTGGTAAGTAAATGTTTATGATTTAAATGCTTGTTTACCAACTGCTAACCAAAGGTCATCGTTTCTGGCTACTCAATCGTCTATCAAAATAGAAATGAATAAAAGACTTGATTTAGTCTGAAATTCAGCCAATGTTTTATTGTCATTTAATCAAGTCAATTATTTTCAGTAATAATTATGCAAAATAATCCAATGATGAAGACTTTTGAGTTGATCAACCTTTAATGGTTTGATAAAAGGTTAACATAATTTTGAGTCAATGAAAATTTCATTATTTAATGCATTAACTGTTAGCAATGATTTCATCTATTGAAGGGAGTGTTTATTAGGATCAAATCAACATTACTCATCAGTTTATGTCAATGTCAATGAATAATTTGTTTCATGTTTAATCAATCTTAAAGTTACAGTCAACTCGTGCCAACATTGCAACAGTTTTCAACTCAAAGTTGACCTTTGCTAACCAATTTTCATCAACAGCCTTCATCAAACTGTAGTAGTCCTGGTTGTCACAATAATATAATACAATCTTTTGTAAATAAAATTTGTTATATCAAATGCTACAATCAGATTTCATTTTTATTCAGAAATTGTTTCTATTTGAATTAAACTTGATCACTTTGGCCAAAATTATACTAACCTTTTCTAATGCGAAGACATCGAAACTTTTCTCAGCAGCCAATCACAGCTACAAGATGATGCAAACCTGATGATAAATATGTTTGATAATAAGTTGGTGTGTTCAACAACTGGTCATTTTAATCGAGATGATGCAATGGCATCTGAATTTATTCATGGAGAACACATTTCAAATGTTTTATCTAGTTCTCGAACAAAGGAAATCGAATAGATTGGACTGAAATGACATTTAGATGGCTTGACTTGAAAGTTGCTGGTAAAACTTGTTACAGTTTGCTCTATAAATTCATTGTCAAGTTCTCATCAAATCTCAGATATGTTCATAAAACTTTTTTCTGTTCTAATTCAATCTTTTCTTAAGATCCTCTGCCTGTTACTTGAATCATAGAGATGCGACGCATCCTTTACGTTACAGTCTAATATTAACATCTCATTTTCCCTTTTAAAAGCTATAAAAGGAATGTTGGAAAAGACAAGAACACAAGTGTAAAATTATGACTTTAATTTGATTGTTGACCACCACCAATCTGCATAAGCTTGATCATCTCACTGTTTTCATACATGATTTCATGTTGTTTTCATTTTCAAGTGTATTCTCTTAATGTTAAATCTACCCAATCAGTAAGCCTAAATAAATGAATTTTTTTCGGATAATTTAATTACGTTAGTTTTGTAAATTTCTTGGTTTTAAAAGCTCCTTGATAACTGAGTTATAGAATGTGAGTCAAAATTCTGTGTATCGAGCCACTGATCTTTTATCGTCGGTGAAACACTTACAGTTAAACCAATTTGAATCCATTGCGTATTAGTTGGGTTCTGTTGCATTTTCAATGATTAGCTGTAATTGTGCTAAATAAGCTGATGATGCTGACGGCTAACTTTAAGTAATGGTGAAGGCATCAATTTTACTCAACCCGATATTGCGGTTAACTTGCGTTTCTTTTTGTTTTCTTTTTCACTTTAACACACTAAATTAAATTTTAGGCCAATCAATTAAAGATTTGATTTTCAGTGTTTAACGGCAAGTGAAAGAAAGCAGAAAAAGATGATTGAAATTGTAAAGACAAAATTAACTGATGATGATCCCAGAATCTTCATCGGATTAACTTGTAATCAATCAACTAACTTGTGATTGTTATTTTGGTTCACTTGACTCCTTAACCTCTCACCCAAACATAACCTCAATTACATGGTATCATTATCAATATAAACAGATAATATTTATTTCTTCATCTTCTTTTCTTCTTGTTTACCTGGCGATTCCTTGAGAAATGAAAATTATTAATTATAGAAGTGAATATACAACAAGAAATGAGTGAAAAAACGAAACAAAATAGTAAACGAATAAACGAGTTAACGATTGTTGATCAAGATAGAGATGAAGATAAAGATGATAATGGATTGCTTTTTGCTGTTTCTTCTTGACTTTTCATTTCATCTTGTTGATTCCTATTTACCTGTTATTGATGAGATTATTATGATTAGCTGAGAAAAGAGAAGCAAAAATGCGAAAAAGTTAATCAAAAGTTTCACCAATAATAATCCTTCCATCACGTTCATAAACCAATTGAACTGTAATCTATTATCTAATATATCGATATAATGTTGGGATTAAATAATAATGATATATTAATGGATTGAGAAAAGGTAGAAAAAGTTTGTTCTTTATTGTTCAATTGAATTCAACAGCATTTAGCTTTTGATTGATTCAGTTTCAATTTATATTCTGCAAAGTAATCAGTTCATCAGTTTATAAATACAAACAACATGAATTCTGGTTGAATAGGAAAGAGTTGAAACTAATTGATAAAGTTTACTTTTGACAAATTGTTTAATCTCATCAAAAGTTGTTTGCTGTTGAAATAAATTGTTTGTTTTTTGCTGCTCAATTGCTCATCAAGTTACACCAATGATTCTTCCCTTTGGGTCATTTACCTGATTAACCTAGACAGATTATAATGCCATGAATAATAATGAATTGCCCCTCTAAATTACCCTTAAGGTCCTTCTTTTTTTCCAATTATAACAAGTAGAAACAAATGGTGAACAATTTTACTCAACAAAGATGAAGCCATCAATTGACAAGTAAAGCTACTTTTCACGCTCAGTCGATCCATTAAAATGAGAATCATTTTTGTTCAGTTTTTCTGCTTTGCTTTTCTCATTCTCATCCATTCTCAGACAGTTTATCAATAAAATGCCAGACAAATTGTTACTATTGAAGAGATTGAAAACTGAGTTTTCAAGAAATGTGTAGTTTAATGTTCTTTGTCAATTCAACTCTGACATTTTCATGTTTTCACTCAAAACTTTGATTAGACTTTTTTTCAACCTACGCGATTGAAAATGAACTTCGGATGTTTGACTTCGAATATGCATTATTTTTTGTCATTTTTATTCTAGTTTTTGCGCTCTATGTTTATCTTTTTGTATAGATACGATCGTAGTGTTACGATGTATTGCTTTATAAAATTCATTTTCTGAGTTTTACATTACTATTCAAAATATTAATTGTGACAATATTCTCGAAGAGACTCGAGACCTAAGAAACTTGACCAACTTTGAATCGGTATAGAATGTTGGTAACTTGTGGAAAAGCGTTGATGAATATTCAGGGTCAATCAAAGTCATTATGTTTCAGAGGTCATTGAATGTTGAATTGCCATTTTCGATTTAAGAATCAAATTTTGATCTTGACAGAGCCGCCTTGGTATAAGATCATGAACACCTAGTAAAGGCACCTGCAAAGTTTGTCTCCAATCTGTTTTTCAGACATCGTCCGATAAAGACCAACCAAATTGGCACCGTTGTTTCACTAGACTTTTTTGTTAAATATTCATCTAGGCTACATTTTGATTCTGTGATCACCAAAAAATTATTGAAAACAAATTGATTGTTTCACAGCGATTGTTTGAAATGCAAAGCGAAATTTATTCGGTGGCAAACTTTATCGTTCATACACCATTTCTCACTTTTTCACGCAACGCTCATGGGCTAAGTAAAAATATACATTTCATTAGCAAACTCGACTAACAGTTCATGCCGACTCCTTGTAAGTTACATTTTTTAAGTGCACTTGCCGAGATATAGCACTTAGTAAGTAGGATTAATTCCTTTAGCCACGTATGCTCAGAATTTGGCGAGCGATCGTCAGACCTAGTAAATAGATGACTTTTTAGTCTTTTATATCATCGAATAATACTCGATAGTTTTTTTGAAAAATCTTTTTACGATTTACACGAACTTACAAAGTGTTGTATGGAAACTTGAAATTTTCAAGATTACGCTGCAATAATTCAACAGCAACAATCATCGGTAATAATTGTTTGATATGATTTTATTTGATAGCTTTACTTGTTGTAACCTAAGATTGAATCTATTTGCATTGTAATTAACTGATGAACTAATTCCACTTTCCTTTGTCTCAACGATTAATGATGAAACAACATGAAAATTCATCATCAATATTTTCCTCTCAAAATAATGATATATTTCGTTAGCAAGTCAAATATTGTACAGTTAATTGTGATAATTGCCATTAAACGCTTTTATCATAATAAAAGAAACCCTTGGGCTATTATCGTGCTGTGGTTTTATCACTTTCAACAATCAAATATTAGCAAACGAAGTAAACTTAAAAGTCAATCAAATGGTTATGTTATTTTATTAACAAGGTTGGGCAGTTAAACTCAATGTTGTTATCATGAACAAAACTTGCAAAAGTTTAGAAAAGATTTGAAAAGTTGAACGAAAAATTGATTTTCTTCTAGTTTCTTGGCTAATCAAACGGATTAACTTTCACATATTTAATTGTTCAACTCAACATGTAATCATTGTATAATCTCTGACAATTAACTCGCAATCATAAATTACAATGATATTCAACCATTTGCGTGATTAGCTCACATTATTTGTGGTTCAACGAAAATTTGCGTTCAAAACTCAACTATTGTTATTAGTCTCTTGATTCACCAATTATAATTGCAATGAAACAATGTGAATCAACGCCTTACCAATTAAAGTTAATGATAAGTTTCAGTTTGAAAATGATCATGAAAACATTTTTACAATTAATTGTTCAATGATTTATGGAAACATTTCTTGTTGTTCAAGTGAAACCTGGAAATTCAATTTACACAAAAATTATCAATCAAATTGTTATTTAATCTGATAAACAAGTTGAATTAATTGAGGTTTTAAACTGATTGAAAGATTAATTGCAATTTGATAATTGATCAACCAATCAAGCAAAAGTATAATTGTCAAGTTAATCAAGTGTTAATAAAATGCTAATAAAATGTTAATGTAAAGAAATGAAAAAAGGATTTAATTTTGGCCTCAATAAACTCAATCAATGATTTAATCAGTTGATTGATACATTTTGCTTTTTCCAGGTAAAGTTATGAACGAAATGTGAATGAAGTAAAATCTGTAGGAAGATGATTATGATTAACTTTTTCTCATTCAATTTACTTCTCATTTCCAAATTAATAATCACAAATGTTAATTGAATGGACATACCCTGTAATTGAGTTAAATTGTTGCCTGCGATGCTTAGATTGATCTTGTTGTTGATACTCAACAATTATTAAAATGATTCCTTCGAAAGAAAAGATGAGCGTCAATCAAATTAGCTCAGCAGGACTCTTTCAATCAAGTTAACTGACAATTATGACATCCGTTCGGCTAACTATTGGCCTCGGGCTTTGATTATTATTTAAGTCAACTTCCCCTAATTATGATCATCATCATAATCAGTTTCATCTTCTGTTCACCCTTGTTGAATAAGAAAGCAAATTGAATGGATAGTGAAAGAGAAGGTAAGAAAAAGGTAAGAACACAAACCTTGAACAAAATATTATTAGTTATTAGTTTTTATTAGGTATGAATCAAGTTGGGATCGGCAAGGTTATTATCATTATCGTTATTAGTTGATTATTTGGATGATCAGAATGATGATGATGATCATGATGAGAGGAAGAAAAAGAAAAAAATTATTGATCATATCGCCAAATGTGTATAAAGCAACACAAAGTGATCAATAATTATTGAAGTAAAAGAAAAAAGAAATTAATTTTTTTATCGTTAACTTGATTGTGGGTTCATTCATTGATAAATTGTTTCCAATATAATCAAATTAAGTCGATAATTGGTTTCAATTTGGCTTCTTTTAGCTATAGCGTTGATAAATGTTGAAGATTAATCCACAATTATCGCCATTAGAATCGGAATAACGGACAATCCAGATTCTTGTCAAGCTACAAGTTTAGCTCAACTCTCATCTTAAAAACTTCAAGTTTTTAATTCTCAGAGAAACAGTTGATTGTTGATTGGAAGAGCATCTTAATGAGCAAATAGATATTAATAAAAATGATATTATCTGATTTCAAGTCAAATCAGTTTAAACATCGATCTTTCAGCATCAAATTGAACCGCTTCAGTCAAACATTTATTGTGATTAATACAAGCGGAATGAGTTTGGTAAAATGAAAGTGAATTTGATTGTTTTAATCAATTTTAAGCGATTCAACTTTATTCATCTCAACTTGAATTAATCATCAAACAATTAAACTTTGGTTGAATCTGAAAAATGAATGGAAATGAGTTTGAATAAAAAACTGAATCCGGTTCTTGTTTCATTGACTGTAACTCTTGAGATGAAAAAAACTATAAAGAGATGACTATTTGTTCAATTTTGTTGGTTAACCATTAACTAAATGATACAATTGAGAGTTTGCTCGTTGCTTATTCACATTATCATTATAAGTATCATTATCACTTAAATATGATATCATTAACAGGGAGGCAAGTGATGAAGATGATGAGAAGAAGAAAAGATGATTTTAATTTTGAGTAAAATGGATGACAAAATGTGAGTGTGTGTGACTGATGATAAAGATGATTATCATGATGAAAGTGTAATTCAAATAATCATAATGTTTACTCGAAATAATCTGTTGAAAAGTAATTTAAAATTGTGATTATGGCTGCTACTTAGTCGATCAAGAAAACATTAACATTGACTTTAACTTTTTTTATTCATTTCATTCAAGTTTGGCAGCAGCAAGCCATTTTGTCATAATAATCATCTTAATCATCGTAATCATCTTCATTCTCATTTCACCAAAAAAACAATTTTGTCTACAAAAAATGAGCTAAAAATGGTACAAAATGTTCAAGATTTAAAGTGATCTTTAAATGGAGGAAAAAGGTAAAAGATCATTTTCTTGAAACAAAAAAAAAACAAATTTAAACGATGATTATGATGAATATCATAAGGATGATGATAATGATGGTGATGATTTTGGTAATGATTATTTTAGTAATGTTCATTCACAGGTTTATTTACCTCCCACAGAAGGATCTTTCATCGCCATCACAGGGAATCCTTTAAGATTATGTTTCAATGAAAGCTTCTTAAGAGGCAAAGCAGCACAAAAGAAGGTAAAAAATCCTATTAACTGGATTCCCTGCCGTTAACAGAACAACAATCAACTAACTGACCACCCTTGCCAATCATATTGTTTATCATTGTCATCAGCTGGCCATTAATTATAAAGGAAACGAGAAGCAATTACAACTGTAATCAACTTACAACTCATGACAACTGTTTTATTGGTTTAATTGCAAATGAAATGTCAGGTTTCACTTTAAATGAAAAGGTAAACTTTCCCAGGACCAGAGACTTGCTCTTGCAAATGATTTGGTTTACTTTAATAATTGATTCCATTCATTCAATATTATTATCATGTTAATGTCTAGAGCAACATTGATAGATTGATTTGATCCCAACAACCTTTAACCTCCATTTCACTAGAGTTTACTTTAGGCACAAGTTTCAACGAGTAACTGGATTGACCAAAGTTTATCATCGAGTTATTCTGTCATTGCCTAAAGTTTATTAACAAAAAGGCGAGTTCAATTGAATGATTTCCGCTTTTAAAACGTCATATTTTGCGCACAAAAAAGTAACAATTGACTGTTACTGAAATGTTTCCCTTACCATTGACCCGGGTCACCAAGCTAGTCCACGATGTTCACCTAGAGATGAAGCGTCGTGTGGAAGCAAAGAGTTATAATTAAGTAAATTGTCTTGATCAATACCTGAGTTTGTCATCCAACTGGCTCACATAAGAAAACTGAAGCTGAAAACTGAAATTCAAATTGAATTGACAAACTTGAAGACTATCATTTGATACAAACTAAAATGCAAAATATCTCTTCGCGATATTAGTGATTGAACAAAACTTCAAAATCAAAATTTTGCTCTCCATTTAAGGTGTTTTTCATCGAAATGAATATTTTCAATTAAAATTAAAAACCCCAATCTCAATCATTTTGAACCAATCAAAACACTTAATCTATCATTTTTTGATTGTGACGCAGCCATAACATGACAACCCATTCAATCTCGATTCGTGCTTGATGAAAAGACCTTTAAATGTCATTTTCTTTACTTGTTTTATCTCATAACTTTTTTGAAATCAGTTTGCATTTACAAATCTCTATTCAAATCAATGTGTCGAAGTTGATTTGCAATTTTTGCTTCTACTTTTAGTTATGAGATCTGAAAGCGGTTGCTGTCTCGGTGAATAAATTTGATTTTATTTTATCTCATTATTTAATTATAAAATGAAACATTTATACTCATTTATTGGTTATTTTATGCTCTTTTTACCTTTATTTACTTTCTTCATTAACTGGTGATTAGTTAATTGTTAATGTTTCCGGATTGGTAATGATAAACGCGAATAAAAGGAAGCTTTGAATATCAAGTTTAAAGGGGAAGTTTGAAAAAAGTCAAGGTAAGTGAGATGATCATGATGATGATGGTGATGATGATGAGTAGGATTATGATGATTTAACATTCATTCACTATTCAGCCAAGCTTAAAATGATGTATTTCCTGGATGAATGTTTAAAAACAACAACAACAATAACAATAAGAGCAGAGCCGATGCCAAGACAATCTGATTCAAAATATAAATAATAATCATTAGTATTATTGTCAAGTTGAAGGAAAAGGTTAAGACCAAAGGATAAGGTGAATGAAAGGAGAAGAAAATATTGCAAAGAAAGAGTGCGAAAGAGAAGATAAAAAGACAGAGAGCGACGGAAACTCAGAGAGAAGATGAATTAGCGGCTTTGCTTGGTTGATCAGCATAATGTTAATGTAATTGCTTTTCACCACTCACCATAGTCTAATAGCACCATCACATCGTCATCATCATTATCTTCATCCGACAATGTGACCTTTCTTCGTGGACTTTACTGGGCTCAACTCAATGATAAGTTAAACACAATTAATATGCTTCACTAATCACAATCAACATGATCATCTTCAGCAACAAGTAAACTCCTTCCTCCTCCTTCATCCAAATGATAATAATTGCTGCTTCTTTTCCTTCTTTCTTTTCTTTCTTTTCTTCTTCTCTTCTTCTTACCTTTCTTCTTCCTCCTCCTTCTTTACCTTGTGACAGAATCAGTTGATTGTTGCAACAATCCTTAAGGATTGGTTGGTTAATCAACTCTTTACTATTCATCTTCACCTTACATGAACCAACCAAATGAAGCCAAACAGTTATCATTAACATTATTTACCATTCAATTGTCAATCTATAATTAATTATAGTTAAACTTGTAACAACTTTGCTTTCATCAAACAGCAAATCTAAAAATGTTAACTTGATTGTCGTTTGAGAATTGAAATTGTTCATATTAACTAATTAACAGGTACAATTATGAACAAACACCAAACTCGAGTAAACCGTAAATGAAGTGATCTCAAGCAATTGGGTAAACTGTTCAACATTAACCTTCAATGCTTTAGTTTTACTGATTAAATAGATTGTAATTAAAGGTTTAAAAACAGTTAAGAAGCAGAAATTGATTAACAGAAAATTGATCAACTCAATTGTAGTTGTTAAATTATTGAACCAGTTATGTATTTGATTAAGAAAAGGCAAAATTAGGTTTGTTCACTTGTTTTACCAACTAATCAAGTGAACCAATCATTAATCTATTTGATTAAAGGAATCAAAGTTAATCAAAGGTGTGCCTCCATAAATGTTGAATTATCATGAAATGATTTAACAAGTTTGAGGTCAATTAAATTGCAATCAAAGTGAAATTAAACTGGCCACAATTGAAGGGTTGGTTAATAACAATTTACTTGTTCTCATCTAAATTGTCTTCAATTATTATTTACTTTTTTTCATTGGCATTACATTATAATTATCATCTATTTTCTTGCTGTTTTTAGCTTACCTTGTTCAACACGATAATCACGATTAACTAATTGTAATCCATTTAATCGTGATTAACCATTTTTCAATTTTCAGTCCAAACTTGATATTTCATCAAATGGATCATCGATGTTGGTCACAATTTGACAATCAAATTAACACGGAGACGAGTCTTGATTCACTTTCAATTGACTTGTCAACTTATTCAGCTCTGATTAACAAACCTTATTGGGACAACCAGAATAGTTTGCTAATTGATTCATGTTAATTGTTTCACTTATTAAATATTGTTATTCAACCTTCGAGCAATTAGTGATTGTTTGTGTTCCAACAATCAGATTAACTATTCAACTGTAAAATTAAAGTAATTAATTGATGAACGCCGAGGTAAACTTGAAAAAGATAAAACCTCGAAACTGATTTTCTATTGTTTTCTAAATGTTAACAATTAACTTTGTTAAATTGTTTCTGTGTGTTGTGTGTGTCTCTTATCATTGACTAATATCATTAACAGACTAACAACAATCATCTAATAATAAATTGAACCTTTGAAAAGTATAATTTCATCGTTTATCTGATTAACTTAATGTTAATTGAGTTGGTAAATATCACGATTGAAGCTCACAATTTGAAACATTAAAGATTAAGCGCCATTTATGCATTGTACTGTTAATTGGTTGAGTAAAATGTTGATCATATTATCATTGAATGTCAAATCGTTTAGTCGATTAGTTTGATTAGTTTAATATTCAAAGATCAGAGTCGGTAAAAGAAAATGATTTCAAGATTAAAAGATTAATCTCTCCCACATTTACAACTTGATTAACATTGAGTGATTTTAATCGAAAAAATCAAATTAAGTGAAACAAATCTTTTCATTCAAGTTTTGAAGATCAGTTTAATGAGGATAATTTGCTTGTTTTAATGGACACAATTAGTGATGATCAATAATCTCGAGTCTCTTTGGTCTGCGGTTTCAATAGTAAACTCAATATTTTCTCAGACTCGTTTTGAAAAACTTTGAAGGAAGGTTAAATGATTAGTGAATTGTTGTCTTGCAAGTTAATTGACAAAGTCAGGATAAAGTGGGCAAAATGGAGAAGGAAATTGTAATTAATTGTTGTATTATTTAGTAGTTAACCAACAGTGGTTGGGCTACTTGGGCTTATTTTTAATTAAAACTAAGCCCAACCAAAGACAATTGATTACCACAAAGTAATCACAAAGTTAATTAATCACTAAATTGACCAACTGTTGATTCCTTCATGGCTAGCAATGAAACCCGAAGAGCGGAGTTAAACGGCGAAAAAAGTCAACAATATTAGCTTTAATTTCAATTTGAGCTTCTGCTTTTCATTGGCATTCATAGTGATAATAGCATTTTCCTGATCATCTTGTCGATCATTCCTCTCGTTCATCTTCTTAATCATCTTCTCCGCTCCTTAATCCATTTTAACCACACAGTTGTTACACAGTCAATGGGCATTGGGCTGAAACCGATTCTTAATTTGTGTGAACATTTTGATTCGCAAAATTGAGTACAAAATTGGGATTAAAGCCAACTAATTATTTGCTGCGCAAATACAATCAAGGATCGGTCAACCAATTTTCAGTCTCTTTTGTACACAATAAAGAGGTTTCAATTGATGTTGATGGTTAACTTGTTGGCTTCTTACCTTCATTGTCTTTGCCGTTTCTATTACTTTGCATTACTCTACTTTACTCCATCGCCATCTTTATCCTCATCCTCTTCATCATCTTTTTTTACCTTTCATCCTTGGTTAGATAGAAACAATGATTTCTCTGCTTCTCTTTCACTGTTGATCAAATTGTTAACCTTCCTCTTCAATCCATCATACGATTGCTGGTACAATCAAATTCATTGATTGCGTGAGATACATTTAGTTAATAATATCAAGTTTGCTGTTTTTTTTGTTTCATTTTCCGATTGTTTTTCAAACTTTTTGCTGCCCTTTCTTATATCATAATCATCATCAAGTAATTTAGTTATCTTCTTAATTATAGTTGATCCATGATTAGTGATGTAATTACAAACATGTAAACTAATCAAGTTTTACTTGATATTGATATTGTAATAACCTTAATCAGGTCTTATTAGTGGTTTGCTTTGCTTGTTTTTCATTTTCTGGTCAAAGCTTTTTTTAGGGTTTAAATATCAATTACAATTGAATTGGATGATCAACTAGAGATTAATTTGAGAATCAATTTTTAACAATTGAATTGAATCAATGTTGATGAAGTCAATTCTTCCCTGAAAAAAACTACTCAATGATAAATTGAAATACAAAACGGTAAACATTTGACTGTTGGTAGCATAGAGTTTGGTAAAGTAAATTAACCTTTTCCAGGTTAACAAGTTTCACCAGTTAATCTTCATCTCACAATTTCAATTAACTAATCTCTCTGGTTACTATATTATTAAGATTGAATTTGATTAAAGATGCCAAATAAGTGTATAAACAAGAGGAAAGATGGAAACACATAATCAAAGTACATAAAATATAATAGCATGATCAAGATATCTGTTACAATAGGAAGGCGAAGGGGAAACACAAGATTGCTCAAGTTGATTGAGTTTTCTTCCAGGTGATTAATTAGTTAATTAAAGTATTGCGTGGTTTAATTATTTTGTCAAAACAGGGTAAACAAAAAGCAGAAAATACTTATTAAAATGTGGACCAGACTGGATGAACTCACTTAATCTTCCTTCACTTACAGGTTATTCATTTTCAATCAACAAACCGGTAGATACCGAAATCGAGTTACTTGCTCCATCTGGTGATGTAAAATGAGATTGACTTTTATTTAGCGGTAAATTCGTTTTGGATTTGGGTTTGGCTTTTTTGGGTTAATTGATTTCTGGTTATTAATAAATGAATAGTAAAAGCATATACAATTGAAACAATTTATTTTTTTGAACAATTGATGTTTGGGTGGAAAAGGGTGGGACAGTTTGAACATTAACATTAGATAATTAAATTACATTAAATAACATT
This sequence comes from Tetranychus urticae, assembly GCF_039701765.1. Classification (NCBI taxonomy): domain Eukaryota; kingdom Metazoa; phylum Arthropoda; class Arachnida; order Trombidiformes; family Tetranychidae; genus Tetranychus; species Tetranychus urticae. Next base: position 10,686,247 of record NC_142958.1, on the reverse strand, counting down.
TTATAACATTTTCACATTTTTGTTTGACTTTTGTTTTCACCAATGATATTCAAATGTCAACAATATGAGATCATTTTTTCATTTTTAGTTTTTTTACATTTAGAAACTATTTTTGTACTCTTTTTGTGTGTTAACCAATTAAGTTTTTAGTTTTTGTTTTGACATTTTTTGGCATTTGAGATTTTTTTTGAGTGTAGGAGACAAGGAAAGTGAGGAAGTCATGGCATTTGTTAACTAGATTATGAATTAAATTGATTAATCTAATGTACTAATATTGCAAGATTGGGTGGGCCAAATGGATGATAACGATAACCAAGATCTTTAAATACAGTTGAAACATGATGACAACACCACGAACCCAATCTACCAACATCACAACCGCACATCCAACCAATTCGGGTTTCATTTTGTCTTATTGAATACCAGAAATGGGTTGTTGATTCTGAATCAAATTGTGAACATGAAAGTACAACTTTAAGCATTATTTGGTAATCACAAGGTTCCCAAATGAACACATCTTTAATGTTTGGTGGGTTTAGTGAATCAAACGAGTTTGAACATGAAAGCGATCGCATCATTCCATATCCTCGAGTTACTTGGTAAACTTGAAGAGTGTGATCTCGAATATCTTCTCTGGACATTGGTGGAAACGAGACTTGATTTTTTGATATTCGACGAAAATCAGCTTCATCTAAAAGTGATGGTCCTTCAGGCTTACAATGACTGAAATTCCATCGACGATATTCAGGTGAAGAGGTTGGATCAAAGGTGTCATCACACAGAGGAATGCTTATCATTTGAAAACAGTTGATCATGGCACAAACGTTCATTAAATCGCTATTTATGTTTAACCTGTCTTGCCAACAAGGCTTTTCAATCGCTTTAAAACTACGAATACGATGTTTTACTTGTCGTATTATTGCTCTAACCAGACCAATCCAGCTTCTTAAATTGTCCAGTTCACTTTGGTCCATGAAGTTGCCCATTTTGGGGACAAAAGGTTGAAGACATTCAGTGTTTGTTGTGTTTTGTCCATTGTAATTGTTTAAATCATTTGTTACAAATGACTCAACTAAACCTCGAGTAATTGCATTTGAAACAATAACATCATTTTCTTGTAACCATTCAGATCGATATTTTAGGTTTAGGTTAATATCATCATAACCATTTCCATCGAAAGCTGATCCATCGCCTGGAGTTCGACCATTTGAAGTAACATTTATATCTTCAAGTATTGCAGGTCCGGTTACATCAACAATGTGACCTGTGGAACTGAAAACAATGAGTGATTCAAGTGACAGATGTTTGGGTAAAGAATCGCTTTCATTGGGAATCAGATAGGGAATTCCGTCTTCTATCAGGAAAACTGCATCTTTTGGAACATTTAATCCATGGATTATATCACGACGAGTTTGCTTGGTCATAACAAAGGATCGACTGTTTCGATTGAAACCAATGTATTTGTAGGAAAACTCAGATCTAATTGTTTTTCGAACTCGGTCAATCTTTGAGTTGCAATCAGCCAAAGGACAGCGAAACATTGATGCCAACAAGCGATTAGGTAAAGCATGTTTCAATTTAATCAGATACAAAGCTAAATCACCTGAAGCAGGGTAAATTCCGGATCGACCAATAATGTCTCTAAGTTGATCAAAGTGTGGCTTTCGTATTCCAAACATGTACTCATAGTTAGCATCGGGTAAATTGTCAACCCAATTGGGTTCCATTGGTTGGTAACAACCAGACTTGACTTGAGAAAAACTTGATTGAATATCAATCTGGATGAAAAAAGAAATGTAAATAGAATGGAATTAGCAAGTGACTAATTGACATAAAATAACCATTAATGAATCATGATTCATGACTGATTGCTAAAAGATTACAATGGAAATGCATTTCTCAATAAGATGATAAATAGATGATAATAAATATCGAACTGAAAATTTAGGTTTACCTTTATTTTGCTTTTTCCTCTGATAACTGTAATCCAATCGAAGGTTGAGTAAAAATGAAGTTGAAGCTTCAAGTGATTAATGGACAATCAATTTCAGGTAAATATTCACTTCACACTGTTGATCACAATAAGATTTGAACAAAGATTTGGTTGTATTATGACCAAAGGAAAGGTAAAGGCAGTAGATTAGCCCAAAATAAATGACAACAAATGTTGAGATATTCTGGTTGCACCGACTCGAATCAAGGCAACAACTTGACTTGCGTCTATTTCGAGTGAAAGGTTATTTTAAAGAGTTAGAGAACTTTTAAATTTATCTAACATATATAATGCACTGTCTGCTATTCAAATTCATCACGATTGTTGTAATTCTGAATACTTTTTTATCAGTAAGCTTTAGGTATGGATTAGTTTACAGTTGTCTACAAACTCAATGATCAAATAAATGTTTGATTTTTTCAAAATAATCTCAAATTTAGGTAGGATGATCTGATGATTTTTTGTCAAAATAGTTTATATATTCTAGATAGTCAAGTATGGGCTTACTATGTGAATTCAATCTATAAATTTTCGGACATCAAATCAATACTTAGATAAATTTAACACAAAGAACAATTAGCAAGAATTATTGGGGAAACTAAACAGTTTAGTATAAACTGGATTATTTAAATATAAATTAAAAATTTTCAGTTTAGTGATGATAAATATTTATCGAATTATTTTGTTTATATAACTTTACAATACCATCGATCAAAAATAGCCAAGTTTTCTAAATTGTATGATTTATACTAAACCACCATAATAAATAGTGTTATACATATTATATTGCATACAAAAATCCAAAGCCCTTTTCACTCACAATTTTTTTGGCTTATGTTATCTTTTGAATAAACCGGTTCCTTGCTTAAAACCAAGTATTGCACAGAGACACCTATGGTTTGTTATCTAAACTCATGAAATTCTGAACGACATGTTCGAACCTGTGAAGCTTAATCATTTGTTTTTGTTTAAATGTCTTATATAATTTGTTCTCATTAATCATGAAATTCGAACTATTAATTTTAACTTGTTTAATTTTACCGAAAATTACTTCTGCCGAAGAAGAATGTTTAAGTAAGTATTGTTCAGTTTTGCATCAATTAATTTTACTTTTTTATTAATATAGCAAAATAACCTAATGTCAACGAATAAACTTAAAATTATTATTTCAATATAATTAACTCTTATTTGTGTTTTCCTCATTTTGCCTAAATCTCTGATTTCAACCCTTTTCACATGCATTTATGTTTCGCAAAAATTAACTGTAATTTATCACATCAAGTCAAGTTGAATCTGCTCTTTTGCAAGTGAATCTGTTCGAAAATGTAACTCCAAAATATTCTCTTTCTCTTTTACAATTGATTTAAACTGACAGAAAAAAAGATTTGGTGTTATGATTGTTCGACTGAAACCAACCCTAAATGTGGCGATCCTTTCAATATCAGTTTGGTTCGAGGTGAAGACAAAGATGTTACCTTAACCCAATGTGAAGGCTGTTGTATTAAAATAGTTAAGAAAAAAGACACTCGTAAGTATTATTTGTTATTAATTTAAGGATAAGATAACCTTAGTAACTCATTTAGTTGATCGATTTTTCATTGTTGATTTACCCAGCTGAGACTCCCAATAATAATCAAAGTGTTAACCAGTGGACCACATTGTTTTACCTAGTAATGAATGAAAGCAATTAATTTTCCAGCTTGTAGTTCCTGGAGGTTGAAATGATCCTTGATTTGATGCCAACAAATTTCTGGAGCTATTCGAAGAAAGAATAATTATTTCTCTGATAGGACTGAACGTATTGTGAACGTGTCTGCATGACTTCCTCTTGTGTTCCTTTGATAGATTGAGATTCATGATTGTCCTGATTTTTGTGCCAAGACACCAGATATTGTTGTCTCTAATCATGAATTGATAGCTTCTAAAGGCTATTAGAGATCAATCAATCAGTCTATTGATAATCACTCAATGAAGGAAATTGAGTCAAAAATTGTCATCCATTACATTGGATTAATGGAATGAAATTTTCTCTTCTTTCACAGCTCAGCAAATAATTCAAAGAACTTGTACAGGAAAGATCCAGATTAACCTTTTCATGGTGGATCATGTTTGCATGGAGGAGTCAGACGGAAAAGGCCACATGTGTTTCTGTGAAAGTGATGCTTGTAACTCAACTTTCAAGATACAAGTGAATCCACTTTATTTAGGATTAGTCCTTTTAATTCACATTTCATCTCATCTCTTCAGTTAACAACATAACCGTCAATATTTATTCAAATTCAACCACCAGATGCAGATTCATTTACAATCTGACCTGTTACTTACCTGCCCACTTTTAATGTCTCGTCGTTTCTTTTGTTGATGACTGCAAAATCAACGAAAATACTGAGCATGATGATCATTTTATATTATCAATCGTTTTTTTGTTAAATACTTTCTTCTTTACCATTGATGTTGATTGGATTTGACGTGCAGTGTGTTCAATTATATAATATATGGAATTGATCTCTGAGTGGACCTACGATTCGTGATTAACGTTGGTCTGTTGCAATTTTTGATTGTAAACTAATAACTCAAAACTGTGATTCTTCATTATAAGGACTGGAAAATTAATGCATACTCAAAATTTGTTACACATGCCTCTTTTATTCCAAATAATTATGGTTATTGGCAAATAAATAGCATGAAAATCAGCAATAAATTTCATTTTCATTATTATCATCATCATTGACATCTTCATCTTCATCCGGAAGAAATTAAAAACCGAGTGATTCTTCAACTACCTTTAAATTACCATCATCATCAACCTCACCAACTACAACCAATTCTAGATTTGGATCTGAATTGGTAGGTAACAATGATGTTCAGGGTGTCAACAGAGGCAAGTGATAGTATTAGTGGAGACAGTAATATCGGTGTTTCAGGTGATATCAACAATTGACTTAATAAAAAGTTGGATACATTATTTGGACGATGTTTTTCATCTAACCGTGGCTCAGATTATAAAAACAATAATAATAATCATGATAATATAAGTAATAATAACAACAGTAATGAGATGATAACAACATTGGCACAAATCCGTAGCCTATCACAGGATACGTTGAATACAATGGTTAAAAAGGTTGAATTGGCTGAGAATCAATTGTTAACAAGTGTTTTAAATTCATTGCAAATACCTGGAAAATTATCACAAATTAAAGATGCATTTGAGGAAAATGTAAACAAATTGAGATCACAGGTTGATGGCCTTTCGTCAAATGCACCCATTTTAAGGATACTAAGGCACATTAAAACACAGTTACCCGATGTTTCAAGGGTAACATGTATGGATGAGCAAACATCAGAGTTACTTGAGAAAGCGACCATTCAGGTTAACACCATGATCAATGATTATACTAAACAGATTAACTCCATTGATCACAGTTTAACCAATATTAACACTATTGTCACCCGACTCAATAGTCTGGTAGATAAATACAAGAATAATTATGTACAACAAAATACAAGCTCTGGAAGTTTACGAACATCGATTAGTTCATGGGAGTAATTATATCAAAATTATCATTAAACAAAAAAGATAAAATAAAAAAATAAGTTAAATAAATAATAATAATAATAAAGTTATAAGGCAGTGTATAAAATATAAATTAAAGACCAAATTAAAGACTGATTTTTTGGGCTTCATATCCATATTTGTTTTTTTCATGTGAATAGAATCAAATCTTTCGTCTCTTCTTTTTTCATTACGAAAGAAACAAAAGAATTTCTGTTTTGTTTTAAATTTCAAAATTACAATCAGACAAGAATTATGTAGAGTGGAAAGAAGAGGAAGTCAAGAGAGAAAAAGAAATAGAAAGATAGATATATGTGAGGAAAAGAGCAAGAGTGAAAGAAAGAGTGAGATAGAGAGATAGAAAGTTAGAAAGAGAAAAAACGGGTAACAGAATATTTTGGTTCAATGGAGATTTATATAAAGCTAAGTAGGGGGAGAAAAAAGAGAAAGGTCATCCTTGATTTTTGTGTGGTTGTCCATTGTTTTCCTTCAAGTTTGATAATGATTGAAAATATTTGTGAAGCTTATGTGTTGATGGTGGTTAATGGGTTGCTTTGATTCACTGAAAGGAGTATCCGTTTATGTGTCTGATGCATCACGGTGAGAATGTTGATTTGCTCCTTAGTGGTCTTGTTTTTTTCATGAAATGCTGATTTAGCTTCCACAGATGGTCCAGATATAGATAATTGTCAGATTTTGGTTGTTGTAGCTTTCAGGTCGTTTTTATCTCAGTCACATTTATAGCTGGATTTTTTGTACAGAGACTTTATGATTAATTAGTAAAACGACAATCAAACTGTTGTCCCTACGATATTAATGACGACCGCCTCTATGCTCTCTTTCTCTGTCTCTGTCTCGCTCTCGATCTCTATCCCGATCTCGGTCTCGCTCTCGATCACGATCCCTATCACGATCCCTATCTCGATCTCTTTCTCTGTCTCTATCATGTATCCTTTCATCATGGTAGCGATCTCGCTCCCGACTTCTATCTCGATAATCACGTTCTCTTTCACGACTTCGTGATCGATCTCTACGACCAGACTTTTCTCTTCTACCTCGATCACGAGATCTGTCTCTTTCTCTAGATCTAGGCCTATCTTTGTATTTATTTGATCCGTAAGACTTAGCTTCGATTCCATGAAGTGTATCTTGTAAAGAGCTTATCAAAATTTTACATCTCTCATCATTAGCAACCTTCGATCTTTTAATTAAAGCAATTGCTGTTAAGAGAGTATCAACAGCACGATTTAAATCACCTAAAGATTAATCAACATTAAGAGTAAATTAGAAACTAAAAGATAAAATTTTATAAGATATAATTTTGACTTACCCGCACTTGCATCTTCAACAGCCCGACTGATGGCAGAGCTTGAGACACTTCTATTTTTAGCCATTATTTCCTCATATTCAGCTTCAGTCATAGGAGGTCCTATAGAAGGATCTCCACCCATAGGACCCATGTAATCGCCATATTGGTTGGGACCTGGAGGTACACGGTATGGATCGTTGAGTTGATTAGGTGGAACTCCTTGGTGTTGGTTGAAAAATGCTGGGTTAACATGGGGAGCTGGTCCTGAATGTGGTCCTCCTACTGGTGGCATATTAGGAACTTGTTGTAAAGGTACTTTTGATAGAAAAAGAAACAATAGTTAGCACATAGAAATATCAGTACAATTTTTAATAAATACCTAGAGGTCTTGGAGGCATAGCGCTTCCTTGAACATGCCCTTGACCTAAACTCATACCGCCTTGTTGAGCATTGGAAGGATGTCCTGGGTGCGATGAGTGATCTCCCCAGTCTGAAAGTGAAGATGGATGATTGGAACGATGATCTGACATTCCAGGACCTCTTAGTAATGGTTGCGATGGATTTCCTCTTTGATTTGATGGGAGTCTCATCAACGGTATTCCTGGTCGCGATGAGCCTGTATGAAGAGGTGCTTGGCCCCTTGATGCTCCTAGAGGGTGCCATGATGTTTGACCTTGGAATGGTCCTCCATTGCCTTGAGCTGACAAGGGCATTCGTGGTGTTCCTCCTAGAAGTGGACCATTTGGCCGAGGTGTTCTTGTCATCAATGGTGGCCTGAGACTTCCTGAAGTGGGGTTGAAAGGACGAAGATTTGCTGTGCTGGCGCTCATATGTTGGTTGCCAGATCCTCCAGGAATTAATTTACGTGACTGCATTTCGAAATGGTTCAAATTTGCTTTACTACATGGAGTAACCATAGGATTTTGTCCATGAATTTCACTATAAAAAATAACAATTAGCTTAGAACCAATGTAAACCAATTCATGGTGCAAATTGCAAGTAACTTACACTTTGGGAAGTTTTTCAATGACTTGGCGAACAGAGTTTTCTGATCCTAAGGTAACAACGCAAAATCCTTTGGACTGCCCATTTGCTCGATTCTCGAAAAATTTAACATCAATGACATCATTGATTCCAATATTATTAATAGCATCAGTTATATTGAGATCAGTAGTCCACTAAAGACAAACAGAAACTCTAATTAATGACCAGAATCAAACAACTTGAAATCAACTGATAAAAATTGGACGACTTATAATCGGACTTACCCATGTTAAATTGCCCACATATATGCCTATCTTTTTGGTTGACCCTTGAAGATTATCCAGCACGAGATTGCTGGAAAGACTTTCATTGTTTGTATGTCGGGAATGATTTGAATCTTGGTTTGCAGAATAATCTTCATCATTTGATTTAATGCCAGAAGAAGTTATGACATCGTCATAAAGATCAACACCTTGGTCATTATATTCGTTTTCCTGAGTAAGAAGAAAGAAACGGTAAATTAGAAGTGAAAACGTTTGAACGTTGAATCATAAAAAAGGTGAACAAGGAAAGCATAAAGTCAGTGCGTTTAATTAAACAAAGCAAGAAAGCATTGAAAAATAATGCAGTTTAAAAGTTGATTTTAAAGAGAGATAGGTCCATAGAAAAGAGAAGCCAGGAAAAAAAGAAAGAGATCTAGAAAGACTGGTCCAATAAAACCAAAGGAAACTGGAACCCAAATGAAAGAAGTGAAGCCATGAGCAACACAAAAAAGATGACACAAAGTATAAAAAGATGTTAACAAACCTGATTAAATTCATTTATGTCAAGATCATCTGCATACAAATCAATTTCAGCACTGTCTCCCATAATATCAATTAGATGTGATGGTCAGAAATTAAGACCATTCGAATCTTAATTAATAAAAAGAATATAATCGGTAGAGACAGCTTGTTGATTTTGTAACAAATTATATTTCAGTTTCACAAATAAATAAACTTCCAAAGCATAGAAAACCCAATCTGAAGCACATCACAAAGAAGAGATTATGTTACCATGGAGACACTTTCCTACTCCATTTTAGTTCCATTATTAGCGCCAGCTTTGATTTAATATGATAATTTTCAAGTTTCTAATTATCAATTGATTCTAATCAATCAACTGATGGATTAAATATTATTATCAAGGTGACAGAAGAAGTACTGAATATTGATGACTAATCGCATAGGATAGATTAAAAGAAGCATTAGAGTGATAACAAAATATGAATTTAATTATTTTTTAATTTATTATAAATAATTGAATTTCAATAATTTTTATTTTATAAAATAACAATAAAAGGTAAAATTCATTCCGATATTAATGCATGCATAAATATTACTAAACTTTTGATAACATTTTGAAACCATCTTCGATAGATCTTCATCTTCAATCACCTTCACAACCGGCAATGGTACGGAAATGGAATGTATTGCATCTTGCATCAAGTGATCTCTTTTTGATTATTTAGGCATCATAATCCAAATGAACAGTGATATTGAGACCAACAACATGGAATCTGAAGAGAAAGGGTCAAATTATGAATTAGATGATAATTTATGTAGCAAAAGAAATGTGATTGCTTATCCTTACAGAAAAAGAAGTGAATTTACTTACTGAATAACAATTTTTCCCAAGGCTCTAGCATATAAAGATTCGTTGTTAGTTCATAGACCAGGTACCAATCTTTGATCTTTTGAGTTGATCTTTTGATAATTTCAAGCATGATGAAAATAATAAAACAGTCAACTAAACAGAACTGAATTCACACCACTCCAAAAGTCAATATTGATTCAATACAATCAATCATGGGCCGCTAGATGGCTGTGTAATCAATATGAAAAATATCTGATATTTGCTATTTGTTGTTTTGATTAAAAATCTGGTCCTGAATTGCAAATCTCTATTTTATTATGTGGTCAATTTATTGTTATTTTATACTTAAGCAAATCCTTTGACCTCAATCAATAATCCGATGAAGACAACAAGCATGTTTGACAACTTTCGTGATAAAATACAAAACGTCCAATCCTTGTCATCTGGGTAAGTTGATTTTGTGAAAGAGACAGAGCAAATACAATTTTATTTCAAAGGTGTTATTTTGAGCATCGTTATTTTCTCGTCTTATATTTGCTTGGATTATATTATATTAAGATCGTAATTTTCATACTTTCTAGGTTGTTGGAACTTTCAATTGGAGAAAAGAAGAGCAAGAACCCCGTGAAGGGTGTCAATCTAAACGCCGGTTTCAAGCTACTGTCATGGCACCAAACTCATTGGGAAAAATGTCATCAAACCACTCAAGAAAATGCTGAACTGGCAGAGAAGGTTGCTCACCAACTAGAAAAATATGAAACTTGTATAACTAGACAACAGAATGCTGTCAAAAACTTTATCAGTCTATGTGAAACTCTACCGCAACTAGAAGAGAGTATCTCAACAATAGGTGAAGATCTGAATTCTTTAAAGCGCAACATACTTTGTTTGGAAGAGGCCTTAGACGAATTAAAAATTCGTAAAGAATTGGAAAATTTAATACAATTTAAAGTAGATCAGAAGTATAGACTAGCTCGCTATAAAGATTACAAAATAAGTGAACTGGAGTCGTTGAAATCTCGTTTAGCTGCGGATCACGCAAAGAAGATCGCCAATTATGAAAAGCTAGAGCTTTTGAAGTTAAAAGAACGACAACTAGCATATCAAGCTGCCTTTGAAGAAGATTTAAATTTTTATAAAACTCACGGAAAGCTGATAAATAAAACCGACTCGGACGAAAAGATAAAATCACTTGAGGAAATTGAAGTAGAGCCCGATGAAGAAGACAAAAAAGCTTTGGACCAATTTCTCGAAGATAAAGACATAATTTAAACTGAGCCTACAATTTACATGATTTGATCTCAGTTGTTTATCAACTTGTTTTTATATGGTCTTTTCGTTCCTTAGAAGAGTCAAATTTTCGCAAAGAAATTGATAATTTGCGCCAAACTTTAAAAGAAACATTCTCTGCAATACCAATCGCAATCGATTTGTTGGAACTATCCATGTGTTTTTGATATTCAAAATCTATAATTATAATGTTATGTGTCTATCGCAACTGGTTGTTTTAGGCCAATGATTCGCATATTTTTATGATTTTTGTAAGAGTTTAAATTAAAAGATATTGACTATAACTCTACTTTTAGATTATGATCAAACGAATATGACTTAGCCATCAATATACTAACAAAGGCATGTCTATTTAAGATTAATCACTAAATCAAGGTCCCCATTGTTACAATAATAAACAGGAACCAAGACATTTCGTCTTGAAATGAAATTGTGTCATTCAAGAGCAATGTTTTTCTAGTTGAACCAGCTACATTTTTTGGATGTTATCCGAAAGATGAAAAGATGTGATGATCAAGAATTATGAGGAATAAGATGAAAAAATTTGAATTGATTGCTTAACCTTCAACTAGTTTATTAATACAATCCATGTAAGTAAACAAGGATGTTGCTTCGACTGTTTACCAACCATGGTTAAAAATAGATGAGCAAGTTTCAATTAAATAGTGTTGAGTGAAAATTGAGACCCAATAGATAGCTAATTAAGGTAATATTCAAGTCTTTTACCAAAGTCTATTAAAAGATTTAATAAAAACAACTGTCACCTAAGTTGAAGACAGTAAACAACATTGAACCAGATTAATATGGTTGGTAAATGAGTCAGTGCAGTGGATTTAACAGTACATTGACACAAAATAAAGCAACTTGACGAATAGTTGACGCGCATTTTGTGTATACATTTTAACCAATTAATCATAAACACCGAGTGAGTAACATCTAATAATACAATTAGCTTCAAGTTTATTAAAAATCAATCGAAGCAAAATATTGTCACGGAAAAACGGCAAAAATTAAATGAACTTTGGCATTTATTTCATTGAAGTTAATGGCCTAAACTTACTGAATTTGACATCTGGAATTTCAATATTATACTGATAGCTTTGACTACCTGTTGAAAGGTTGATATTAGTTTTTATTTGACAGTGATTAGAGTTAATTCTTGGTAATCAGAAGCAAATACTGAACACTGTCGAGCTACTTCTAGAATGTGATTTACTTAAAGATGATTGTTGATCTCCTTGAAAAATAGATTACATTGCTTTGAGTTAATCATTGTCAAAGCCTTGAGATGAATTTTTGTTTCACTAGGAACCGTAAAATTTGAATTTGCCAACCCAAATTAAAGTTTCGTGTGCATTGTTAACCATTTTTTTTATCGTCTTTTCATCATCCTAAGCTATAACCTCCCACTCATATGGCCAAAGAGGCTGAACGTGAGGCTAAAAACTGAATTTTAGACTGAATTTGAAGCTGATGACTCAGTGAAAGGGAGGTTGAACATTCCGACTGAATTCTCGAATTACGGATATAAGAATTGAATGTAGATGAAGAGACATTGTCAGATTGAAAAGTGACAGTTAACAGTTAACAGTTGAAGTTTCTTCTTTGATTCGCCTTCGAAAAGTCTTATTCAGTTTTGTTTAACCATCTAAACACCTAATTATGCCTTTCAAGCCAGTTGAACATCCTAAATGCCCTCGTTGTAGCAAGTCAGTTTACGCTGCTGAAGAGGTTCTTGCCGGTGGATCTAAATGGCACAAGGGTTGCTTCAAGTGTGGCCTTTGCAACAAAAGACTTGACTCAACCAATGCCGCTGAACACGGACCCACGGAGCTTTACTGCAAACAGTGTTATGGACGTAAATATGGTCCTAAAGGTGTTGGTTTTGGCGGTGGTGCTGGTTGTTTAAGCATGGATGTTGGTGAACATCTCGGTAACACCGAATCATCCGTATCGTAAGTTACCTTTAAATTTACACTAAAACTCAATTTCTAATCATTCCTCAAGTATTACTACTAAGAAACCTAATTGAATCTTTTTTTCTCTTTTCACCCTTTTTTTCACCCGATATCATGACCAGAAATAAGCCACATTACGCACCAACCACTGGTTAGATTTGTATTAGTTGTTTTCATTATCCATTGTACCTTCCTTTCAACTTTGCCAATCCTTTAATCAATATGGATGTTGGATTGAAATCTAGAGATTGTTTTGATCAAACTTGATTACCAGAAATGTTTGTCACAACACTTTAATGTTTTTAAACGGAAAATAAACGAATTAATGACAATTAATTATCATCATGCGCTAATTTGTATTAATCACATTATACAAAAAAAATGAAAGTAATACAATGAGAAACAAAATGTTTGGTCCATAATTTATAAATCATTGGCTAAGTCATTTAAAAGGTTTGTTATATAAATATGATAAAAAGTTGGGAACACAAAATGAGAATTGGTTGGACTGATGAAATACAAAATATGGTTGATGGGAAAGAACACAATTGAATTAAGAAATCAAATTTACGATTATCTGTTTATCTGGTCGTTTAAACTGTTTAACAAGATGCAATTGAAAATTTTCATCAATACTAATTTGATTTCGTTTCCAATATTATAATAAAACTGTTAACATGATATACAGTTGAATGTATATCAATATTACAAGCGTTAAAATAATACAAAACATTACATTCTTTACTTTAACAATGAAAAAAATTTAAATTACATAAATTAAACATAAATATTAATTATTGAAGCAATCAAGTGTTTCAATCGATGTCTCTAAGTCAATTTAAAGGGTAAGTTATGCTAAAAGGTGTAAAACCTCAACAGTAATGTTAACATTGATCAACTGATTATACGATGCTAACATGGATTGAAACACTTTTACATTATTTTATATAATAAAATGATTCAAGTCTTCTCAATGGAAACAATTGCGAGAAGATTAAATTGCAGTTAATTGCAATTCAAGATAACTTGATACAAAGGAGTTGCTGTTTATAAATTAATTGATTAACATCTTCTTTGACATGACTAATATCAAAGATTTGTATTTGTCTAGGGTTGCTATTGAAATACAATGGATTGTATTGAGACAAGCTTAGACTTACACAAACACTGAGGATTGTGTTTGAAACTGATAGATCGAAGCAGCAAAAGTGACAAATTTGATTTTTAAATGTTGACAATTGAGTAAACATTTCAATACAATATTGATGTGTTTATCAGCGCAAAGAGATGAAAAGTGAAACTCAATTTGACTGATCTTTCATGTAAACACACAATTGGGTTTACAGTATTAGTAACATTTGCCTGTTTTTACCATGCTCTGTAAATTTACAATTAAATTTGATTTGTCACAATTTTGCTTATTAACTGATGAAAGGATAAGAATCTTGAAATATATTCTCATCATTTTTTTTCTAACAGTAACATTACAAAAAGGAAAACAATAAAACAATCTGATGAGAAACAGTATTAAGATAGAGATGATGTTGGATGAAACAATTGATTTGCTTGGAAAAAAGCTAAAAGAAAAATTAATCTTCTTCAATGGAAGAAGATTACGTTTTTATGATTTGAATTGAACAATTGGAAAATTGGACATTTTTCTTTGTCCAATAGTTATCCTAAACTTATTGATTAAACCAACATAAGAGTTGATTTGCTAGATGTAAAAGCAAACGAAAGAGACTTCAATTCATTAAGAATATGGTTGAGTCGTAATTTGGTTTGGCTTCTAAATGTTACATTTTGGCAATTTTTTCATTAATTAATACTATTCCTATTGTGCGGTGACTCCGATGTAAACATATTTAAAATGGCGGCACAAATTATTTGAGCATTCGTTTCTCCTGGTAACATGTCCATAGCAGTGCGAACATGGTTTTCTGGGAAAATTGAGGCCAAATGAAAGTAGAGTTTAGACCGTGGATTATCTGAAAATAATTCTGGCGACAGTGAACGGTACATCAGAGTTTTCTGGGATCCTTGGTGAGATCGATTGCTGTTCAATAGAGGACAGCTTTTCTTGGCAGATAAAGGTAAGAATTGTGGAACTGATAAAGGTCGAAGATTAATCGGTGAATTGGACCAATTAGGTTGAGCCAATTGGTATGGAATTGATTCACTGGTTGACCAAATAGAGGAACCTGGGAAAGGTGGTGTTGCTGATGAAATGACTGATGATTCAGTCGATTGTACCTGTTGCTGTTGACTCAGGCCTGATCCAATTGATATATTTTGGCACATGTTTAAACGTGAATCTGAGTTGGCATTACCCAGAATGGTTTGTCTTGGTGGAAGCCACGTTGAGTTAGAGTCAGGGGCACTTGCAATTCGGGTAACATTTGGATGGGGCATGCTATTCAAATTTAAATACGGATAATTTTGTAATGCACCGTGATTCGTCTTCTTATGGCCACTATTCACATTACCGCTCGTGTCTCTACCAGTACTGAATCCACTGTCACTTCGAATCCTCATAACTTGCTTATGGCCACCTGCAGGTCCACCACTATTGCCTGGTGACGATGAAGAACCTTTTTTCTCTGGTGTTCTCGATTTATTACTTGTTGACTTGTCACTATAACCAGTCATTCGGGCCAGACGAGCATCATATGTGGGATTTAAGGTTAACTGTCGTTGTAATTTACGATGTAAATTAACCGATTCAGCTTCTTTGCTCGAAGATACTTTGCTATTAACATTATTATTATTGTTATTATTATTGTTGTTGATATTATTGCCAATTTGCCCAGTATTTGAAGATCCAATTGATTGTTGAATTGTTTGTGAGTTAAATAATCCATCTTTACGTGCGTCAAGAGGGAAACTCGTTGAATGGGATGTTAATAGAGGTTTAATCCTTGAAATGGTCATCTTTTTGCCCAATTTATTACCATTGTTACCCTCACATAGAGTAATGTTTGGGGGTAAACTACCTGTGTGAGTTGCTCTCATTTTTTCACCCAATTTTGTAGAAGATGTAACGCCATCAATTGAGCTTGAACTGCCAGCATTGGATCCAGATTGGTTTCGAGCCTTGACTTCCATCAACTGTAATTGTGCTTGTTCCAAGAGGCGCTCAGTGACTGTTTTTTGTGGCTGATTACCTCTTTCTGGATGATAATATTTACATTTATTTCCGTATGTACATTTTTTACCATAAGGACAGTGTAAAGGTGGCGGTGGCTGTTCCTTTCGACGCAAGAAAACATCCAAAGTGGGTCCATGGCGACCCAATGGATCATCAGGAGGCATAAACCGATCATTTACAAAAGAATACATTAAAAGCCTTTCCTCGACAACCTTTTTATATTCTGGATTACGATTGATTAAATCACGATAATTGTCATTGCTAACAACAACTCCATCATTTTGTGAGGCCAAATTAAGGATGTACAAATCATCATGGCAGGTCAACCGTCGTCCACCAACCATTCGTGAAGGAGTAAAAACCAAAACCTTTTCATTTTGAAGTTGAAAAAGTATTTCTCGATCTATTCAAATACAATAAGAAATAAGAAAAACAAATATTAATGACTAATTTAATGGTAATTGGTAGGTGGAGTATTCAAGTTGTGTATTTTCTTGGCAGTGCAAAAATAAGACCAGCATCAATGTTATCATTATCATTGTAAAATATATTTTGGCAAACAAATAATGAAGACAAGCCCGAGCCTAACCTGGAAAAGAAACCAACCCATTTACCTATGAAAAGTTTTTCACTTTCGCAGCTTTTGGTAAACATTTGAAGGATAAGTTAATAAGACTTTTTTTCGATAAAAAATAAGATGGAAAAGATGAAGAAGAAAAGAGGAGGGCAAGGTTCTTATAGGTAAATGATACCTTATAGGTGGGCCTGAAAAGTTGGCCTAAAACTAAGTCCACAGTGAATTATGATCATTATTATTAGTGATTAGTTGAAGACGTGCGACATTCAGTTCATTAGATGACTTGCAAATGAACATCTGGGTAATGAGAAATGAGCTAAATTAACATATTAATCAAGTCAATAAAAGGTAAATCAAAGGTTCGAATGACATCAAATTTCAATTTTTTGTTTTCAACTTTCATTACTTTTTTACCCTTGATGAATCCTTGCTGATCAATATTGTCTCAAAGTGAAATGAATCTCAAATAATCAATCAAGGTTAATAAGGTGAAACTCGGCATTTTTCATGCAATAATCAGAGTCCGGTTAAGGGTTAAACAGTATGAATATAAACTGTTAAATATAAGGAGTTAAATGAGATTGATGCAAGCAAAATAAATTGCTAATTTAGTGAAATAAATAGTGAAACGGAGCCGGATCTTTTATTTTAAGGAGTCAAGATGAATATTATGCTTTTTTGGAGCAAAAATGAAACATTACTGATCCTGATCAACAAATGAAGCATTTTTGAATGAATGATGATCAAAAGAGGATAAAGATGAGTTTTGACAGGCCCTTTAACTACAACTTTTTTCTGCTTCCATTCATACTCAAGTTTCAATACACTTTAGATGCAAAAGGCTGAACTAGTTTCTGATGATTTCAGGTAGTTGTTCAAGTTTACGCTAATCAATATCTGTAAATCAAATGGTGGTCGATGGAGTAGTTTTTGTTTTCAACCGGACTCTGATCAAGGTTACAAATCTGATTAATGTGTTAACACAATTTGGTAATCACGCAATTTGATTGTTACAATTAATCTTTAAATAACATTAATTAGACCATTAGAATCAGAAGCTAACCTAAATTTGATAATTTAATTTCATAACCAAAACAAATTTTGAACCTTCAAATGTTTTATAGCAAAAGGTTTGAATGAAAGACTAATGAATCTAAATTTGTTTAAAATTAGATTAAGATGATCAAGTGATTTAACTTATATTGAGTTACAATTGAAATTCACATTGGATATCAATTTATTTGGTTCACCTGTTTTCCGATGAAAGAAGTTGAAAAAATTGAAAAATGTTCAGTTGTGAATGAATAAAGGGAAAAGTCAACAAGTAAAAATAGGAGTAAATAGCTCAAAGACATTTGAAAATGTTAGTAATGACACTTTTGGTGAGAATCTGTTTGAATAAATGAATGTCCGAACATGAAAAACAAGCATTTCTCATTAAAATCAATGGAATGATTGACAATAACCTTTTCTGGTTACCAATGACGTTTTAAATGTTGTCAAATCAAATCACAAGTGAATTAAGTTAGCCGTTAAGGTTGAAATGAACAAATGGTCAAAAAGCTGGTTCATCATGATAACATTGACACCATCTTTTGCGCAAAAATTATGATACAAAATATGTTCAGATTCGTTTCCTGGAATTAAATTTCTTTTCAAATATCAACCATAGCCAATATGGATTCTACAATAATCATGGTTTTAAAGTTCATAATGAATTCGAGTCACTGGGAATGCATTTATAAGAACATTTGAAGAAGAAAATATCCAAAAGAATGGAACTTTGAAGCGATTCTATGAATTCGAAGTGAGTGGTGATTGTAAATAGATGCTCATTTTGTCATTTTAAAGATAAATTCAACTGAAAGGTTTGATTTTAAAGTAATGTCATCAATCGGAGTAAATCAAATTTCTCATAAATCAAATAAAACAATAAATTTCGTGTTTATGTGAATGAAAATATATTCAGAAGTTAATCGATCCATGAAAACAAGAATATTTTCTAATCGAAATTTACTCTTTCATCAAACTGGAGTTGAAAGTTTGTCAAAATTTTTAGGAAATTCATTTATGAAAAACTAATTTTTGAGTCTAAATGTTTAAGTTTTGCAAATTGAAACCTTCTGGATTGATCTACAGATTGCCTTACACTTGATTTGTACCTAAAAGATTTGAAACTTAATTGAGATTATTCTGGATTAATCATGAAATCAGAAAATGAATGGAAATAATCAATTGTATCAATTGTATCAATGCCAATCAACTTGCACTTGAAACAGAAATACAATTCGACGAGAAGATATGATATTGAGATTGAACTTGTTTTTTGGTTGAAAAGTATTGCACCCAAGTTAATGATCATTTTCTTGTTCAATTGTTGATTTTAATCGAAACAAACCTTTGATTGGATTCTCAATTGGTGATGACTCCTTGCGCCACATTGGAACGAAAACGGTTATTTCTTTATGGCCTCTGGCTTTGAACCAATCAACACAGATTCGCAATCCTCGACACGAGAAAATTTCTTTATTACCATGACTTTGAAAGAGAATCAACAGATTAATAACTTAATAAAAACAAGATTAAAATGAAGTTCTGCGAAAAAACAAAAGATTGGAAATGATCAATTTTGTAATAATAATATTTTCGATTCCCTATTAAGGTAAAGATTGGCCGCAAAACAATCTAATACCATATATTAATCAATTAAATTGCAATTACTTTATTATTTCATTAGCTTGGTTAGTTGATGAAATTTATCCTGAAAATGTAAACCTTTATTAGATTCATAATATTGCAATAGGTTAAGTAAGTAACATAAAAAAAGTGATTTACTCAAGTTAATCCTAATTAATCCAGTAAACACAAGAAAGTGAGGTTAATAAAAAATTTGAGTTTAGGTGTTAAGAAAGTTTTACCCTTAGCTGAATAATAAATGGGTAAACAATAAGGTTAAATATCAAAGTTGATTAATTTGATTGTTAATCAATTTCAGCTTTTCTCTGGTTATATTTTCTGGTGAAAACATAAAACAGCAAAAAATACAAAAAAAGATATTAAAGTGAATGGCGAATCAACAATAGATTCAATTACCACACACTGAGTGATCTATGGTTATTCAAATTTTGATCAATATTTTCATCATTAACCGATTAGTTGATTGGTTGGTTAATCCAGAGTTTAATAAATGATGCTTTTTTCTGGTTATTGTTACAACTTTTTTGGCAACTTTTAAGCTGACAAGGTCCGTTAACCTTGGCAAGTTGCATTGCGTTTCTTCCATACTGACCATAATGGTGAAAAACATTTACATCTAATCAGTTTTTATCCTTGCTAAAGATTTGACCAATTTCCGGGGAACCCACAGAGAGTCGAAGGAACCAGGCAACAACAACGGCAATGTTAACCCATGTTAGGAGTAATTGAAAAATATATAATCATTAAAGTAGTGAGAAATGTAAAGGTGAAATTGAGAGAAAGATGAGAATCGAAAGGATGAGAATGATGATGTTGAATGTAAGGTTATAATAAATAGACTCCTCCTTGCCAGTCTCAGATGCTTACGAGTTTAGAACAAGTTCAAAGTTTTCGTCTTTTCTTCGTCGATTTGCTTACATGTAATAATAAGCAAAGTGACCTGACACTTTTGGGATACAAAAGGAGTTAAAAGACTGAAAACAGGATCACAATCAAGTTGAACTTACCTACGTTTACATAAGAAACCAAGTAAAAGCAAGTCAACTTGTATTCAGTGTTAATTTAGTATTTTATTTACTCTCTATGTAAGTGTTTCATTTGTGAGTTTAATTTGCAAAAAATTGTTCAACTGTTCAATTGACCGTTTAAACATCGAAACATCAGTTGATCAAAAAAGTAAAGTTAAACAAAGTTAATTCAATCAAAAATGGTTTACTTCATTTCAACAGTTTCACTCCTTTTACTAGTAACAGGTAAGTTTGAAAATATCATTCAACACTCATAATCTAATTACCAATTGCAATTGAAGTTTAAAGCAAACTTTCAAATCATTTTCAAAGCTTATTAAATTTGCATGTTGATTCAATTTTGCTCATTTATCCACTTTTATTGAAACAAGTAAAGTTTTTGAAATGAAATGACATTTTTTTTCATGTTTTTGTCAACATTCATTTCATTTGCTAGCTTTTTGTTTTCCTTTTGCATGATTTAAAGTATTTTTTGATTCTGTTTACAAGCATTTGTGATTCGCTTTGTCATGTTGGTCAAACTTTTTTTGTTGCTTTAATGCAAATGTTTTTCAGTTGATGCGTACGAATTGGATGAAATAACTTATTTACCTAACAATTATTGGTCCATAATGAAGTATGCAACAACACCAGCAGCATATTCATCAGTCCCTTATATTAAAAGACAAGGTATAATTCCTGGACCTCGAGTAGGTCGATCATTTGCTCTACCTTATGACCATCATTACCATCAATTGATTACTAGTGATTCAACCAATAATAATGTTGATAATAACAATTTAAATAGTGATAATGTTAAAAGTAAGAATGTTAATAATAACAAGTATAATAATAAATATGATAGTCTCGATAACTTTCACCCTGAATTGCATGATTTCCAATCATTGACTGGATTCAATAGTCGAGGTAAAAGATCATTAAGACTGAGTGATATTGCTTCAGCTGCATCCTCCTCATCTGCATCAAATCCCTCACCTTCTTCATCAACTGGATCGGCTGTTGATATGGCTTCGATTGAGGACAGTCCAAGTCCGCAAAGCATGGCAATTTACTCTCGATCAACCCGTCAACTGATTCCAGCTCCAAGGGTTGGTCGCTCATCACCATCATCATCATTATCCTCACCTTACTTATCGCCTAACCTTTTAACAGGTTTCAGTCAACAAGCAAGCACGTACAATCGAGCCTCGGACGATGAGGTCAACAGTTATGAAGGTGATCAACAACTTGGTTACACTAGTTTAGGTACTCATGGAGGGATTCAGTTATTGGCTGTTCCAAGAAACTATTTAAATCCTTTCATTGCTAAAGATTTATTCAAACGGGTTGCCTTGACACCGAGAATTGGACGATCAGATGGTTCATCAATTGGCTCAAAGGGCTGGTTAGACGATGATGATTACTATAATCGAATAATCAAATCATCATTTACACCGCGAGTTGGAAGATCTGTTGATGCTGTTAATGGAGACAAATCAATGAAAAGTTCAAAACCGTAAAAGTTTTCAAACTTTTAATTGTTTCCTTTTACTTTAATTTTCATCTTCTTTTATTTTCAGTTAAGATCATCATGATTGTGTGTGTTTATTTATCATTCATTTAACATGGAAATTGTTATCATTTTTTCAACATTCAGTAGATTCATTCAATTAGCATGGAAACTTAACAACACTCTTTGATTGTTTCACACCAAATTAATCAAATTAAACAATGTTAATTGTAGTTCAATTAGTGATGATAACTTTTCTGTCCTTTTCATTGTGAATAAAAATAAAGTTATACTTTTAGTTTGTCCAATAGTCAAAACTTATTAGCCATTAATCAAGTCAACTTTGGCCTTTCAGGTTAAAATGTGTTAAAACATTGAAATTTATTTTAAAGGTCAATGAGATAAACAATTTAGTCCTGAAATAAACAATAATAATGAGGATTGATTGATGACCTTAATTGATACAAAAATGACCTTAAAACTAACATAAAGCAAACGGTAATCTCAAGTGTTTAAGACCTCAGGCTTGGTTGTATTCATTTTGAATTGTTAACAATTCACTCTTTATTTGGCTTTTAAAAGGTTTAATCTGATCTCAATCTAATGATGAAAATATGGAAACAATCGCGGCTTTTTTCGCTGGTTAAGAGGGGCAAAAATTCAATTGAAGCGTTTAAAATGATTTTCAATTGAAATCAGGATTTATTTGTGAAATTAATTAGCAAAATTTGATGAAATTAATTGAGTCAAGTTTCAAGTGATATCAAAAATCAAAGTCTGATATTTTCTGCTTGAAACTGGAAAAATATTGGATTTCTTCAAGATGGTGAAAATTAGGTTGAAGCCATATTGAACTGAAATTGAATCAAACTAAAAATATCAAATAACTATTCATGTTTATCCAGATAAACATATTGGAGTGAAAATTAGTATAAAAACAAATTGATTAGAGTTACCTAGACATTAATAAAGTTGATTTAATCGAGTAAATTAGTGAAAAGTTTTTGCTTTTTTCACAGTGAAACATGTTTTTCTTGAATAAAAACAATAACAGGTCAAGTTGGATTGATGAGATTAACATGAAAAGATGGATGACATGATAAGGTAAGAATCAAAGTGATGACAGATTTAATGACGGTTAAACATGAATGTTGATGGCCGTGATTACCTTGTGAGTGGTCAACAGGAATATGAAAATGAATTATTTTTGGAAGGAAGAATGAGATTGAAGGGGAAAAGATGAAAATTATAACAAAGGAAAGAGAAATTGGTGTTAAAATTAGATTGAAAGGTACTTTAAGAAACAGAAGATAAGGATGATGAAGATGAAGATGATGACCATCCCGGATCTCTAACCGGATATGAGTTACAGGTAACACAAAAGGCTATGTCTAAAGTCAACGGGAAGCCCGTCAAGATCATTTGCTTAAAAAGCCTATTCAAGTCCGTTCAGCCCAAGATGATCACTTCCACCCTCAACAATAACAGGCCAGTTTAACTTTTCCTCATTCAAAGAAACTGACCTTTCCTCAAAACTTTCCTAATGTAATTATTTTCAAGGAAACGTCCAATGATCAAGTAACATTTTGAAGCCGTTGCAAGGGGTCGACACTCCATTAGCGTTGCTTCATTTACAGGTAACTCATTGATTATAATTGAAGATATTGTCTGATCTCACGTCAGTTGTAAGTCTATTCCTGATCCCTGAAGAGACAAATTAAATCTGTTGAGTGTTAATTTATTGTTGCCTTATTATTTGAATGGCAACTTATTAACTTGCAATGATTGACAATTAACACTTTCAAGTGATTGCAACTTAATTATAAGCAAATTATTATAACCTCAGGGTTGACAAAATAATCACTGGGTTATTAGGTGATAAGAATTAAAATTACTAGATTAGATGTTAATGAGTATTCAATGTTGTTACCAGAAAGTATTCAATGAATTACAATGTTATAAATGATAATGTGTTACAAATTGTAAGATATATCGAAAGGAGTACAAAAAGTTAATCAATAAGGTTGATGATCCAATTGAGAGTCGAGTTAATTTAATAAAATTATTAATAGAAAATATTAATAAAAAAATGACTTTGCTTGACAATATTAACATATAAAATGATTGAGATAATTATGATATAAGCTGTGAAGCAATCAAACCGATAAGAACATTATTGAAAATCAATTTTTAGTCTACCAATTTTGTCTGACAATTCAGTTTATGGGTTAATTATAGTCAATAGTCTATTATAATCAACAATCAAAGGTTATTATTGGAAACCATTGACAATGTACTCAGATAACAAAACTGACAACAAAGTCCGGGTTCGTTGGTAAATAGACGTCAAACTGAATTACGGAAAATAATTCACTCTAATCAAGATGATATTTTCTCATCATTAAAATTTTCATCATCCCACGCTTACTTTAATCACAGTTAGCTAGTGAATAGTCAGCATCTTTACATAAACCCGGATATGAGTAGTTAGTTGTAACGAACTACACTTGTTTAGATAAGCCAAGAGTTGAGGTAAAGTTGTTGATCATTTTTGTACAAAGACAAGTCTATGAAGTTGTTGACAATAATTATGATCATTTCATTCAATCATTTTGTTTTGAAACATGAAAAATGAAGATTCCGACTCACCTCATGGCTACATTGCTGCCATCAATCACTATCGGTCGTAAATAGTCACTACTATCGGTTGTATCACAGGTACGATGTAAAGTATCCAAGTGGACATCATCGGTATGATGAACAAGGTGATGATGTGAATGTTGATGGGATTCATGATTGGCACTACTATTATTTACAACAGTATAACTAGGATTGGAATTGGTTTTAGTTAAATTGGGTCCACTGGCACCGAGTTTAATCAGCTCTTCGAGAAGCTCATTTTGAGCAGCAAATGGACCAACCTTGACCAAAGCCATTTGAACCTGAGATTCGGTGTAACCCAATTTAAGGCCAAATTCAACTCGAGCATTGTAATTTGAATCATCGACAATTGGATCGTCACATAAACTCAATACCTCATCTTTAACCAGTGACGAGGTTGATGATGAAGATAGAGTTGAACTTAATGGTGGGTTAAATATTTCAACAGATGTTGGTGTAGTCCTTTTAATGGTCACATAATCACGATACTCGGCTGCTAATGTGTCCGACACTGTTCGTGATATTTCATCATGGTCACCATCAAATCCCATGGTTACCTGAAAAGGCGAAACCAGAAATTGATTGAAATATTGGTTATTAGCTAAGCCAATCATGGTTTGCATTCACTTTAACAACACAATGGTAATAGAGAGAAATATGAAGCACAGTATGAAGGAAGAGAGGAGCAAATAATTCAGAGAAAGATTTTCATTTGAATGTAATCAACAGTATAATCATTACCGATACGTTGGGCAATTATAAGAGATCACAGAAACAGACATGGGAATTAATCTGGAGTTTTGATTATTTTAGGGGAAATAAAATCTTCAGATGTGTGAGTATATAATGAATGTTAAAGGGAGAAACTTGTCAAATAGACTATCAATAATCATTGATCACTTAACAAATCAATTGACAATGATTTTTAGTAAGTAAGATACCAAGAATATTCAGATAGTGGTGTTATTGTTGGCAATGAAAATGGTTATGATTATGATTATGACGAGGTTGGTTGAGTAATGAAGGTGAAAGCCTGTTAACTATCATCTCTTTATCTTAAAAGTTGGTTGAGCGAGGTAAAGAGTTTTTCCTACCAAATTAACTAACTCAATACTATTCAATCAATATACATGATGATGAGGAGAGAACGATGATGAAATGAAATGTAAACTAATCAAGGTACAATAAGAGACAAGTTTAACTAAATCAGGTCAAAAGTAGGTTTGGTTAATTTGGTGGTTTTAAACAAGAGAAAAGAAAGAGAGAGAGAGAAAGATGAGAGAGGGAAGAAAAAACAGTAGCTTGTTAAGCAAATGGCCAACACATAAAATACATAAACACAGTTAAGACTAAAGGATAATTTGGGTAAAGAGAAAAATGGTAAATAAATTGGACCCGAAATTGGCATGTACGGATAGGTAACGGATAAAATGTGGTCAAATAAATTAGTAAATGTATTTAATTAACATGTAATTACCTTTAAATCATCCATTCTGGTGTATTGTTCCTCTTCACAGGCAACAAGCAACAATAACAATCCAGGGTAGACACACTCACTTGATCTTTTTACCTACAATCATTATAACCAGAGTTTAACAGTGATTGACACAATGGGACACTAAACACAATAAATAATTGATAAGACCAAGGTAACATTGAATTCCACTGGTTAATCTTATTGTCAATCCAGTTAATTAGGTTCATTGGAGTGTTGGAAAATCATGGTTAGATAATTTCAAAAACCATTCATCCCAGACATGCTAAGAGACAAGCAGAGAGAAAGAGAGGGAGAGAGAAACAAATCATTGGATCACAATTACGAGGCGCCAAAAATTAAATCCAGGTTTGTATTCACTGTTTATTTTTCGATTTTTCTTGATGTTTCACTTCACGCCATATGTTGAGATGACCAGTTTATCATCATTTTTCACTCACTTTATTTTTAAATATATATTCCTAGTTTGTTTGACCAGCTGAGCTAATTTTAACGGTGACAGTGCAATGATAAAGGATTCAAGTCGACTTGGGTACACTTGAAAGGTGAAAGTGACACTGGTAAAATAACACAATAACCAAAATGAATAATCAAGGTAACACTACTTCAATTTTAAATTTACCTTTTATCTAATAACAATTTGTTCTTACATCTATCACTTTTTCTTGGTACACTTATGTGCTGTTAATTGAATTTAGCACCAGCCAAATAAAGCTCTAGTGCAAGTGAGAGTAAAAGTATCATGATCACGATTGGCAAGAAAAATCTGTTCACCAGTTGATCTCGGCTTACTAGTGCAACCAAAAGCCGGAGAGAGAGTTAACTGGAGGGACTTCAATCTGGGTTGGACCGGCTAACATGCTATTGTTGGGGAAATAAGGAAACCTGTTTAAGTTAATTGTGGATCTCACTCTACATCCAAGGGACTCTGCATCCTTCTCACTCATCTTCTATTAACTGATTCTTCAATTCTCCCTCATCATCAAACTTTCATTTCTACCAGTCTATTTTTTTCTCTATCTCTCTCTCTCTCTCTCACCTCATCCCATCTCATCCTTAATTCATTTTCTCTTATTCGTAATAAGCCTCTGTTGATTCAGGCTTCTGTTGCTTTTTTATTGTTGATAGTGTTTAGCTTCTTGTAAGTTGATTGTAGGTTTGGCGAAATGCAGTTGAATCGGAAAAAGTTACAAAACTGGCCTGCTCCTGTTATTTTGCTCTTTATTATCTTCTTTTGGTTACCATGAACTAGTAAAATCGGCACACGGTTAGGTCTCAGTCGATTCCTTAAATCTTATTTTATGTGTAATGATCCAACCGCCTCTTGTTAACTTTCCCAATTTTTTAACCTTTCACTTTTATATCTCTCCTCTTTCCGGGCCATATCATGCGTCTTCAGTGTTTGATTGAATTATTTATGCTAGAAATTCAGGGGAGAGTGGAAATCAATTTTTCAGAAGTTACTCTTTCCTAAAATTTAACATGACCGAGGGTTTATTAGTGGTTTTATCAGACTGTGCTAATAAATCCGTTGATCAACTTCTTTATAAGACCTTTATACTCTATAAATTGTTCGTGATTCAATATGAATAACAATGAATCGGAGTTTCTTAGTGGATTTTAATTCTTATCAATATGTATAAATGAGTAGCAAGTAAATAGTTTTGAGTAGATTTTTAATAAATATAATTATCTTTTCAGACAGTAATCAAGATCAAAATATTGATTCACGGAATGAAAAGGTTAATATTGCATTTAAATATTGCAAATATTTCTGTATAAATTGAACAGGATTGACATTCAATTGTTTGAATAGAATATGTAATGTCATTCAATCACCATGTGACTTAATTTCCGTGAAAACCATTGAGCTAGTTATTTGATTGTGGAAAACAAAGCATCTTATTTTCTGAATAATCCAATAGAATACAATGTAAATCGACAAATACTGGATCCATGCCCATTTCATTGTACACCAAAAGCCTGGAATGTAATGGAAAAGATCATCTTGGTAATTCAATTTGATGTCAATTGTAAATTTATCCAAATTTCTTTCATAGCCATGATTCCAGAGGAATAATGTATTCGGACTTGTGGTTATTGAGACTGAAAAGAAAAGACAAAAGCGCAATCAATAAATAACCAGAACATTTGAAAGAGTCAAACTTACACACTTGAGATGTACTTTCTGTCAACATATTATCAATACTTGTTTTGATCGAATCATCGGAATCCACATAATCAAAGATGGATCCAGTTGACAGCAGTAATTGGTCATTAGGCAAAGGTACTTTTTGCAAAAATTTCAGATCTCCGATGATTGATAGTTTGGAAGGAGGTTCATCGGTGAATGACTCCAAAATGAGTTGTGAATCCATTTTCAGGTTCATATTAACCTACAAAAAGAAAAAATTAGAGGATAATTCAAACTAGGAATATAATTTTACTGGAAATAAGTTCAAACACTCACCTTTAGTTGATATGTGAAAAATAAAATGAGTTTTATGGATGAAATTTTTTCCGTTTTCTCCGTAGGCAACACTAATTTCATGTCCAATTGGTCGTAAACATCATCGTTATTTAGATCTGATTCATAATTCTGAAAGGAGAAAGTTTAAAAAGGGTGAATTCAGAGATAGAATATATGTTGTCAGACTTACCGAAATAAATGGTATTCTGATCTTTTTTTGATCCAGTTGATTGTTGAGTTGTGGAAAGCTACTCCAGATGATTTGGTTACTTGATATTGATGTATTTTTCAATTTAGCCATCATAATTAAGTCATATTTGAAGTTTACTTGAGGCTTTTCCCAGAAATAGTCAACCTTTTTCCAAAGACCATCGGTTTGGTAAACAATAATCCAAGGATAAAGAATGTTGATAATCCAAGTTATTATGGTAAACAATGTTGCCTGTGATATTTTAGAAGATTTATAATGTACAATTAGTGGTCTCGAGAATAAAGTTATTAAAGACATCATGAAAAAGAAAGTGTTTGATTCGGATAAAATCAAAAATGAAAGGTTTACCAATGTCCGTTGTCAATGGAGATGCAGAAAAAAAACAAAAGAACAAGCGTTTGTTTGGTAAGCAAAGATCATTTATTTGACCATAAAAATTATCTCTCAGTGTTTAAGTTCCCGTCATGAAAGTTGATGGGTTTTGACTAAACTCAACAAAATAAGACAATCCGAGGATTTGATTCGAAAAACCACTTACAAAAAATGTTAACAATTTTGAAGATAAAATGGGGTTGAAAAATGAAATTAAATGACATTCAAACCATGGATATTAATGGTGGGTCAGATTTCTTTAATCAACGTAATTATCACACTTCAAACGTTGAATTTGGATTAATAATTTTTTCAGATTATTGGCAACAGGGACTGTCATAAATTGAAAAGAGTGGCCTTAACGGTCCAATGGTCACGTTAATCCATGACTTTTAATTGATTGTTACAGTTTTCATTTGTAGGATAGAGGGAAAGGGCTATGAAAATAGAGGGTTAAGCGGAGAAGACAACGAAAGAGTTGAAGAACGGTTTGCGGTTGCAAGAGCAAGTTGAATAAACTAATTCTCAATCCACTTCTTCCAACTATCTGATGTATCCTCGTTTTTTACATTCTGGAGTGGATGGGAAATCAACCTCCCAAAAGTGTGGTGGTGTCTTAGGAGGAGAAACATCTGATCGATGTCTTGAATGCTTTTCTTCTGATTTATGGCCAAGCTTTTCAAAAAATTTTTGACATTGAGGACAGGAATGTCCTTTCAACTGACAGCGATCTTTCTTTTTCCTGATGGGTCGTTCTTTCACTTTCAAAGTAGCCTTGGAGTTGCATGCCAAAGAAATGATTTGAGGTTTTGGTTTTGGTTTCGGTTGCATTTTATTACCACCTCTCAAAGCCAGAACTAAGTGTAGAACTGAGCCTCCAGTAACTTTGTAATCGGCTGCTGTTTTTTCATCGTTCCTAATAAAAAAAAGAGCAAAATATGAATAAATTAATAATAAAGACATTGTTGAAATAAATAATAAATAACGTGGTCAAATAGCTCGTGAATTACATTTGTTTTCCACTGAAGATAAGTCGTTGTTGGGCAGGAGGAATACCCTCTTTTTCTTCTACCCTTTCCTTGATTCGCTCGACTTTGTCCGTTGGTTCAATATCAATTTCAATTTCTTTACCAGTTAAAGTCTAAATAGAAAGGCAACAAAAAAGTAACAATTAGATGAAATCAGTTTGAAGATAAGATTCAAAAATGTAAGGCTCACAGTAAATTGAACATACATTAATTGATTGACATACCTTAACTTTGATTAACATATTGAAAGATTTGAATGAATAATACAAAAATATAAGTTTTTATATAAGTTGAATAATTAAGTTGATAACTGCGATAATAAAACACGGGACAATTTAGAGAATGTCAATTTATTTGGATGAAATCTCAAAACATCAAAGTCGTTAAAAATATTGAATGGAAGAGAATTCAACTGCTGTCATGGCAACGGCATTAATATCACGCCATCTAGTGTTTAATTACACAACTATATTAGCTACTTATTATTGAATAATTTAAGTTGATTAACTTAAAGTAATTGTTATTATCTCTGCACTGCTCATAACTGAATAATATTGAAAAATTCAATTAAAAAAATTGAACAATGTTAGGTTCACCTCAAGTATGGATTAATCAAAATGAATCACTGGATACTTTAACAAAAGTTCAAGTCAATCATTTTGATTCCCGTTACAATCGATGAAATCATCTCATCAATCTATTCATTTGATTGCTCGGTTCATTCAAATTCATGATCAAAACTTTCCATTTATTAATCGATTCACTCCATCTAGTCTAACACAACTCTACAATTATGCAATTTATCAAAAATGTCGTTAATCAATCATTTTTAAAGTCAAAATTCAGAGGTAAACTAACTCATCTTTTTAAGCTCTAATTAAATAGTCTCATTTTATAAAAAATTCAAACTAACAAATCAAATAGTAATAATCTGTCAGGCTTATTGTTATCATGATCAGTTGTGGTGCACAACTTTCATGAGGTGAATGGGATTTCAGCTCGACTTAGATTAACCACTGGTTATTAAGTCTGGTAATGACAATCAAAAATGTGAGTACGAATAACTAGATATAATGAATTGTTATCAAATTTGGATGCAATATTTACAGAAAATTGCAAATCAATTGAGTCTAAAAGGTAAATTGCAAATTAATCCTGAACACACCTCAAAACTGTACGAAAACAACATTCCTGAGCTTTATATTAACAATTATTTCAAGTTGATCCTATTAACACAATATTTATACAATCAACAATAGAAATAATTAAATCTTAAATTAAACTTGAACTAGCTATAAATAGATTGTTGATTCTCTATGATAAACCAGATTTTCATGACTTACCTGGGAAAAAAGCTTTGCCATAGAAGAGAAAACAAAAATAAATCTCATTTGCTTCTAATAATATAAGTTACCTTTGGGTGTGTCTATTGATTAATATTGATAATAATCATGATTCAAATGAGAGAATCATTATCATGACCGAATAATGAATGAGTAGGTAAATGAGGGTGAAAGGGTTCCTTTTATCATCTCCAGAGTTCCCCAAATGTTGAACATTATTGATGATGTTGATTATAATGGTGGCAATGATGACCAGGAAAATTAGGTGAAAAAAACAATTTTTAGCCAACAGCTAAGGCACAGGTAAAGATGAAATAGACAGGAAAGATTGCGGCGATGAAGATGATGGTGAGTAAAAGTTGAAAAAGATGTCAGGGACAGCCAATTATACGAATGTTTAATACACTTTTTACTTACAGCAAATGAAATGTCCCTGAAGACTTGAAGTGAAGGAAAGAAAGAAGGAGAAGATAAAGAGGGAAGAACGCTTTCAACGATCGAAGTCACTAAAGAAAGAGACTGATGGAACTGGCTAGGTGAGTTAGCATACCTTTAAAATTAAAAAAAAGAGAAAGAGAAGAAAATATTCGCTTAATGAAAATGAATCTCATTTAAAGCGCCATTCTTTTCTGGACTGAGGAAGAGACAGTTAACGGTTTTTTGCTATTGGTCATTTTGTGTGTGTAAAGTGTGATATTTAACAATAAACGCTTTGTTTAAACTGATAATTGAAAACTTCTGATCGTATGCTTCACTTCAACTCTATTCAACTTGTTACTTAACTGTTACATTTCCTTGGTTCAACCATTCAATAAATCTTTTATATTAGTGATTTAATCTTAATTTATCTTGTTTTAATCTTGTTCTAATCTTGTTTTAGTTTTGTGTTCCCCAATTGTGATTATAATTATCAGGATAAGGATTAATCATCGTCACTCTCACCATTATCATCTTAGAGCCCTTTAACCTTTATGGTGTTGCATTGGTTATTCACATAAGTCACGATAATTTTGGTAATAGAGTCACACCCTTAAGAAAAGGTTCCTGGGCCAAGACGATTAATGTGATTTCACTCTTTTTTTGGGTTTAAATGTTGCTGATGTTGGTTTAATATAAAAAGCTTAAATATCAAAGGGAACAGACAGTTAAGGAGAAGACAAGAAGACGAAAAGAATAAAAGAATACCAAAAATAAGAAAAGTAGAAGTTATTATAAGTTAAGTTAAAATCAAGGTAACATTTACTTGGTAACCTTAAAGTAAATCATCAACAATTTAACATTAAATTGTTGCCGTATTCTTAACCTTGTTTTGGATTTCCTTGTATCTTGTTTTTTTTACTTTCTACCTTGGTCCATTGCAACCAACATCAACCTCATCAACCTGATCCTGATCCATGGTTTTGCAAATCACTCAACCGACTTTCCAAAATTGCATTACTTTGGATCATTAGTAAATTTTTTCATCTACAATTAATGTGTTAAAATCTTTACCATTGGAAAGTACTTAAAATTTGGTGACTTGGTGAAATTGGTTCGTTTGTTTCGCTTCTACCATTTGTTTTTTTATAAATTATTCTGTCTGGATTGCAAATTAAATTACCTCACCAATTAAACTAGCCATGGTCGATGGATATGCCAAAGGAGTTAAATTTGCAATGCTTATTGCAAATGGAGTTATATTTGTAAGTTTATGTCCTTTAATCTTTTAATCCTCTCGTTGCTCAGCTCATGTAAACTTGAACAAACTTATGGTGATGAATTTTGTTCAATCTTGAACAATCTTGTTTGCAATTAGCATGATAGCTCATTAACTCAGCTGAATTGTCCCTTCGGATGCTAACTTTTTAAACTTTAAACAATTCACCATTAAAACTTCCGACTGAAATGAAAATATTTTACCATGTTTACCTTGTTATTAATATTGATAGTTAAACTTGGGATTCCAAATGTTTTATTGAGAGCAAGTGGGCAGAAATCAATGTGAAAGTAACAATAAATTGAATAAAAATATGATGATGATGATGATAACCAGAAAGTTAACAAAAGTGAGGTAAAAATTATGAACTAGAAATAGATATTCCAATAATAATATCTGAAGAAAAGCCAATCAGTTATTCATAAGTTGTTTCAACTTGCTTTCAATTCGGTTTTCGTTATTCAACTATTTCCATTCCAGTCAATCTTCTCTATTCATTATAATACATTTACCTTGCTCTTTCCAAACCTATTTAACTGTGAATATTTAATAATAATATGAATATAATATATTTACAATTTTATTACCTAAAAGAAGAGAGGAAAACTGTATCAAAATAACGTAATAATAAGCCTTTTTTAATACACTCTCTTTTTCTTCATTGTTTTTTTACCAATGAAATTTGTATGTTACATTAGTTTGGAGGTTTGACTGTTTTTTCAATCGGAGTATGGACTTTATCAGATAAATCATTCATGGAAAGATTACTTGGAACCAAATCATATGTTGCTTCAGCTTCCATCCTCATTGGTACCGGATTAGTCGTGGCAATCATTTCATTTCTTGGTTCCATTGGAGCTTGGAGAGAGATAAGATGCATGCTGATTACATTTTTTTTCATTCTGGCAATGATTTTTTTAACCATGTTAACTGGAGGTATTCTGGGTTATATATTTCGAAGTGAAGTAAGTTCAGAGTATTAACTTTTGCCATGTTCTTGTTTACCCTGGCATCTCTTTACTTTTACCAAACTCAGTTCAATTCTAATTAGTATTTAATTTTTCAATAGGTTGATGAAAGGATGCATTCGGAAATGGTGATGACAATTAAATTATATGGAAATGATACCAAAGTAACTGAATCTTGGGATGCTGTTCAACGAAATGTGAGTTTATAACTCTAAGAGATAGATCCGAAGGAAAAGTAACTTATAAACTTCAGAAGAAAATGAATTTAGCAAAGATTAACCCAAGTTTTGAAATATCTATTTGACTTTCTTCTATTTTGGTATTTATCAAATTTTCTTTTCTATTTTAGTTCAATTGTTGTGGTGTTATTCCTAATATTGGTAACCGATTTAATCGTGATCAAAAAGCTTACAAAATTTGGATGAGAAACTATAATTTTAGATTGAGTGGACCTCAAGTACCTGAAAGTTGTTGTAAGAACCCACTTGATCCTCAGCAACGAAAGGCTTGTATACGAGATAAATTGGAGGAAAGATACGTTTTTATGGATGTATGTAACATGCTTGAATTAACTCGAGATTTGATTGATTTGAATTAAATTTATTAATAACTTATTTCTTTTTGTCAATAGGATTGTTATGAAAAGATGAAAGATTTTGTTAAATCACATGCATTGCTGGTTGGAGGGATTGGCATTGGAATCGCTGCTTTACTAATATTTGGAATGATTTTATCATGTGCATTATTTTTGATGTTAAAATAACTACTCACTGTCAAATAGTCACCATTAAAGCATAATCACAATCATCATCATCATCAACATCATCATCATTACCATATTCATTAACATTATGAGTGCCAGTTACATATCAACATTTCCATTTTCATTGCTTCTCATTGTCACCTATGAATTTTTACTCTCACACTACCTTTGAAGATAAATTAGCTACAACTTTTCTCATGTTGGCTTTTTTGGTCTCTGTTTTGGTTGTATCTCAATCCTGATTACAACGAATTTTAATTGTGCCATAATAAATTGCGTGTAAATAGATGTGGATAACAAGTAAATGGTGATGTTGATGGTAAATTTGATGTAGGAAAGGTTCTAGGTAAATGATGTTAAATGATTCCTCTTTTTTCATTCATGAAAAAAAACGAAAAAGAAGAGCAAAAGTCACGCATTTTTTCATCCTTCTTCTTCTTCTTCTTCTTCTTCTTCTCATTGCCTTTATTTTTGTTGTACATACTATTTCCAGCAAATGTAAGTAAGTGGGTGAAAGATTCATGTTAGGATATTATCATGAAGTTGACTCTGTTTATCTTGATGATAATAATAGACAAACAAAGTGAAAGTCTAACAATCAAAGAGATAGAGTTGAGTTGAAGAGGAAAAAATGAACTCTAATGTTGATGCGTTTATTGGTTGACCAAAAGGAAAGTAACAAACCTCTTGATTTGATTGCAATAACAATTAAGTTAACTAGGTAAACAAACAAAACTCTTTATGGTAATGATGGTGATGATGATGAGTTTGGATCTGACTGATTCCAACCAACAAACTTGACATTTCATTGTATAAAAAATATCAATGTAAACTAATTTCTTTTGTCAAAGTTAAATTGAAGAAGAATCATTATCAAGCTTCAATTTTGCTCTTTTCCTCATTTTAACCTCTTTTTTTTCATTCTAATTATTCTCATTTGATTGAAACAAGAATCATCTTAATTGCAACTTGTAATTTAATCAAAATGCTGTACATTAATTATATATGTATATATTGTATTGTTATCACCCAATTAGTTTTACCAACTCTAAGTCATTTCATTTGCTCTCCAAACCCATTTATTCATTGTAAACCCATAATTGATTGTAAATTAACTTTAGCCAACAATTGTGATTTAATTAGGAAAGTTGATTCTTTTAATGAACGCATTGAAAGGTTATAATTTCAGTTCGTTTGCAAACGCAGAGCACAATTTAAACACAATTAAATTTAATCACAATTAAAGTTGAATTCAAATAGACTCAGAAGATTTATTCAGCCTTTCAAATCCTGAATATCAGGTTCTTTTAGGATCACTGAGTTTTCAAACTCTTAAATAAAACCAAAGTCAAACAAAAGGTACAATTACTAAGCAAGGATTAGTAAAGGGTAAAACCACAACTGGTCAACAGGAATGTCTCTGGACAAGAATTAGAAATAGTCTAAACTGGTTTTGAACAGTAACTCAGCTTATAAGCTTGACCTCTTATCTCGTTGATTAGCTTTAGAAAGCGATGAAACTAGAGTTGAAATGAGTTTCCAAACTCTAACCAAAAGAGACTAAAACACGAGAAGTTGAATTCAATGATTATTATCAGCACTATCAGGAACAGTTCAAGAGCTGTGATTTCGAGCATCACTTGAAGAACTCATTTAGATGAATTAGACTATAGTCTTAGGCACAAATTCAAGAAGATTGGAAGCACAATTTAGAAAACTTAAAGATATTTTATTACACCAAAAGTAAACCCAAATTTTAGAGAAAATTAAGATGAAGATGAAAGTGGTTTATAAACCAATATTTGAAAACACTTATATTTTTTAGATTCAGTTCGATTCTGTTGATTGACAATATTTAAAAGAACTAGGATATTTTCACTGTAGAACATAAAAGAGACTTATTAAAGACATAAATCAAAAGACAATTAAACTCAAATTAGAGAACCCATTATATACGTTAATAAACGGAAGGAAAAGAACAAAAGAAAAAGGAAAAGGAATGATGTTGTAAGCTTAGAAGCTATGGACAACTATCTCTTAGACAACAGTAAACAATCTTATGATGTCATTGTTAGGGATAATTACAAAATTACAAAACCAAAATTTATGTTTTAAACAAAGATAAGCTTACAAGCTAAACAAAATGAAATCAAAGATTAAATGAAAGAATGATTATTATCAAATGATTATGATTGGGATTGATTTTGGGCAACTCTACCCTTCACATCCCCTCCTCGATGATTAAGAACCCAAAATTATTTCCATTCATCATCAGTTGGAATTGCTTGCATAGTTGAATCTGCGAAGGTGACAGTCTTTTTCGAGGCACCAGAAGTTTGAAAACTTTGAATAACTTTTAGATCAGCAGAGTCATTTGGATTCATTGAACCAGTCGAGTTCCTTCTGAAACTTTTAGTTGAATTGGGATTATTATCCTCCTCAGCGATTCTTTTTCTTTCGGCTTTCTTCTTCTCTTCGTATTCTTTATCAGCTTCAGCGATAGTTTCAGCGATAGACTTTCGGGCACTTTTTCTGCAATATTCAATTGCTGCAGCTTGTCGCTTCGCGCGAGCCATTGGTGATTGTGAGGGCAACTTGACAGACTTTTGTCTTTTCAAAACTTCCAAGTTTATCTTGCATAAGTTGGCAGTTTCAACCAACATTCCTTGATCAGGTAAAACACAATTGTCATTGAAAACCGGGATTGGAATCCTCTTTCTTCGATTAGGTTGATTACTCCAATCAACAGGCCAATTGCAAACTCCTTTTTGACAACCTTGATCAAATTCGTATAATAGAGCTGCAGTAACTCGGTTTCCACAAGTATTCTGAACATTTTCATTATGAATACCATTGCAATTATGTGCCATTCGCTCGATTTCATCAAATTGTAAATAATATAATCTTAAGACTGTAGTCGTTTCAACAGCAGGCGAATGAGCAGTAACCGGAAGCGTATATCCAGTGAACCAAAGAAATGCTATCGCATTCAAATGCATAGGATGCTCGATGTAAGGAGAGTAAAAATTGTTTACATCTCTCAATTTAGGATGAAATGAACGAATTTCATCAGCAGTGAACCCAAGATTGTTCAAATGGTTTATCAACCCGTATCCAACAATCTTACTAGCGCAAGCCAAATATTTCAAGACTTGGTCTCGAACAATCCAAAGATTTCGGGCATATTTTAAATCTGCGGGACTTAGTCCATGCCAAGTTGAGTCTATGTACTCAATCTCTCGATACCTTACGAATGTTTCATAGATTACCTCCATGTTTCCATCCATTATTAATACCCAACAAGGTCGAGGTCGCATCCTTCCATTTTCCCAAACAGAAATATTCATTGTTGAAATTGAAAAGATCAAATGCTTATCAGCAACTTTCGCAGAACATTCGTTGATGACTTTGAGTTGGTCATCCAACATCGCAGGAAGATTAGGCTTTGGCCTATTAATAAAACTTTGAGCAAGCATATTTCTTCGCACCTTCGTATGATAAATCGTATTCTCCTTCGTCGAAGTGTTAGGCGCCTTGTAAATAGATCTCGGATTCATACATGAGGGAAAAGCTTCCATCAACCATTCCTGAATTACTTCAGCATCAGCAGGGGCAAGACGTTCGTAAGGATCAATCCTAATAAAAGGCGTTTGAGTATCCTCAACATCAATTGCATACAAAACATTTGAAGAAGTTGTAGACAATGAATCGTCATCCCTTGGCTCAACGTATCGTGACCATCTTTTCCAGTTGAGCGAGTAATCAATTAAATAATTAGGAACTCGAGGACATCGAGTGGTTGGCCATCGTCTTTTGACGTCTGGAATCGGCACTTTGGAGCAGCTTGGAAAGCCAATTGCCAAAGCAAATTGTTCACCCTCATCGATTGGTTCAGTTGGATCCTTCTGTCTAGCGACATTGTTCCAGTAATTGGATTGGAATCCAGCTTGAGCTCTGATTAGCTCTGGGTGAAACTCTTGAGGCTTCAATTTGAAATTCTTAGAAAAGAAAGCATAACCCAATGCTTTTCGATGCCATCGTTGTTCATGAGTTAGAACAGGTTCCTTAATTTTAAGGTGAGCAGGCAAAATGCTTTTCAATGTAACAGCCTTTCGATTCAGTTCTTCACGAACAGGACCAGATACGAAATTTAACTGCAGAGTTTTGTCAAACTCATAGACGATTGGACCTCTCTTGCATCTTGTTAGATGATACAGAATATGATCAACTTTTAACTGGGCTTCACAGAATTGTCTGTGGCATGTAAAGGTGGCTTCAGAGTATAACTTTCTGATTTCTGCATCTTCAACCTCGCCATAGGTTTGGTAACCATTTACTTCGATAGCGATTAAACA
Source organism: Tetranychus urticae (assembly GCF_039701765.1). Lineage (NCBI taxonomy): Eukaryota > Metazoa > Arthropoda > Arachnida > Trombidiformes > Tetranychidae > Tetranychus > Tetranychus urticae. The sequence goes on along the minus strand of NC_142958.1, from coordinate 10,647,221 downwards.
TCTTGAATTGATACACATAAATTGATTTGCTGCATTGACTTTAGTCAAACCAATATCACCAGGCAAAGATTGGAGCCATCGAATGCATCCAATGCAATAGAGTTTAGTGCAACTCTTACAAATTTTAGGGTTTAGTGCAATCTGTTCACATAACTGACAAGTAACCAATTCTTTCAATCTTGTCAAATCAGGATGAATTACCTGACTAGCTGCAAACCCTTTCCTGAGTGATTCGAAACGTATACCATCCAGATTAGTATCTGCGACGTTGAATTGAATCTTTTCTTTGATAAAAGACTCGAACCAGGCTTTATCGTTTTCAGACTTCTTTATGTCTTCTTCTACCCAATCTTGAGCTTTGATAAAGTAATCAACTCTATTGTAATGAGGTAACTCACTTTCATCAATGGGCTTAGGAGCCGGAAAATTACAATTGAAGCGCATCTGATTAGCATCAGGCGGAGGATATGGACTGTTGTCCTTCGATCTTGTATCAATTGTACAGAGGCCAAATGCAGTAGTTTCAGGAAGTGGATCCTTGATACCTCTTTTATCATAACTGTTACCACCAAAAGTAAAATATGGATGAACTTTCTTAGCACCAGAATCAACATCCATCGGTTCATCTCCCCATCCAGAAGATAACATGGAAAGCAAATGTTTCCTAACATTAGGGTCAGAATTTCGACCATCAGAGGTTGAGGGTTGATTATTATCAACTTTACCATCACTTTTACCATCTTGTTTATCATCAGTTTGATTATCATCATCATTGATTGTAATTACCGGAGCCTTCTTTGGAATGTCCTTAAGTTTTTCAGCATAAATGCGAGACAGAACCTCACTTGAAACAATTGAACCTTCATCACACAAGAAGGAATCATTGGAATTGTCATTACCAGAGTGATCAACAAACTCAGACATGATTATAATCACAAAATTATCACTTCCAAAATTTAAAGTTGAATCAAAGTTAAGTTTATAAACTGGATTGGAAAGAACAGCACAAGTCGACAGACTTACAAAGAGAACACCAAAAAGTTCGATTTCCAAAATTGACCAAAGTTCAAAAAGATGATTACCACAGTTGAATGATTCAACAAAGTTAAACACAATTAGCTTAACAAAGCTTGATGAACAGTTCACAATTAGCTTAAAAAAGCTCGATGAGTCTACAGACTTGATGGGAAATCCAAAATTTCCAAATTCTAAAGAGAATTTACCACTTTGATTATAATCAAAATCACACAAGTTTAAACAATTTGAACTTAATTTAACTGAATTAAGTGGAACTGATGAAGATTCACAAGAATAAATCAAGAAAAATTCAGAATTGAATTGAACTAGTTTATAAACTGAAGAAAAATTTGAAATAGAATTTCCAAAAGACAATTGGACTAATTTGTCAACTGAAGACAATGGAGGCACAATTGGAAGTGAATGTCCTTCTTCCCCAAACAGTAACTCCCTCTCAACTGTATTAACACTTTGAGCGCGAATTAATTGCAAAGACTTATCAGCGCTAATTTTAAAATTTTCAGAGTTTACAAACTCACTTAAGATAATTAAATTCACAGAAATTATCTTTCTTTTTCGAGTTGTTGGACCAACTAAATCAGCATTTTTGCTACTTATAACTTGATTATCCATTATCTCGCGATTAGCAGTCTTGTATTTTCGTCTTTTCTTCTTCTTTTTACTTAATTGTTTAAATTGGCTTAAGTCCACAGACTGATTATCATCAGCAATAGTTGATTTTTCCGATTCTGATTCCACTTCATTTGAATTATCAGCAACATTTGCACTTGTATCGGCTTCATTATCTTGATTATAATCATTTACTTCACTTGAATTGTTCAAATCACTTGAAACTAAACTTAATTGTTCATCAAAGGCAGCACTTAAAGTTTCATTATTGTCATCTGCATCACTCATGACTTTTTCTCGTAAAGTTTTTAAACTCTCAGGGATTATCCCTACATGTGGTTTGGTAAGCTCCAAATTGAAAGTAAATCTCTCTTCGTTTGAAGGATTAAGCAGCAGCAGTGAACCATTCTTTTCACCTAAAACCAAATAAGGTCCATAAAATTTCGGAACTAATTTCTTAGTTGTACCAATTGAAGGAGCACAATTTTTCACATAACAAAGATCACCAATTTGATAGGGATTTCTCTTTGTTACAGACTTTAGTCTTTCTTTATAATAAGTTGATTGCTTTAATAATCGATCTCGAGCAATTTCTCTGCATTTCTCAATTGTTTGATTAATTACCGGAGTTTCTAAACTCAACTGCAAATCTATCGGCTTCATCAGGAATTTACCAAATACCAAATAATAAGGGGAAAACCTATGAATTTTATGCACTGAAGCATTAATAGCTATGATTGCATCTTCCAAAGATTGTTTCAAATCAAGCTTATCAGCTTCACCAATTGAAGTTCGTAATCGTTCAGCAATTGTCCGATTGACTCTTTCAACAGTTCCTTGACTTTGAGGATGATAACTGTTGCTAACTTCATGTTTAATTCCAATAGATTTAAGAAAATCATTAACTTCGCCTGAAAGGAAGTTTCTCCCTCGATCAGTTTGTATAACTGCAGGGAAACCAAACAAACTGAAAAACTCGTTTAAAAACGTAATTACTGTTGAAGCATGTTGATTGCTATAAACTCGAGCGTAAACAAATCTGGTCAGCGAATCAATTAAAACCAAAATTACTTTCTTTGCACCTTGTTTATAAGTAATTGGTCCTTGTGCATCCATCTCAAGTCTTTCAAAAATCATTTTAGGGATAGGCTTACAAGCCGGTTCAGCATAAGTAACATTACTTGATTTACTTACGTAACATTTGTTACAATTTTGACAAAGTTTTTTAACTTCTTCGTAGAGCTTAGGCATCCAAAACCTTCTAGCTATCTGCAAGTATGTCTTCTCGACACCAAAATGTCCACCAATTGAAGAACTGTGTTCTTCCTCGAAAACTTTTTGCAACACTTTGTCATTTATGACAACTCGATTTAAATCATGTCCAATAGTTGGCTTGTGGTACAATAAATTGTTTATAAACAAAAAACTTTCATTTAACTTAGAATCAGGTTTGATTGCTAATTCATCGATGATGTGCTTAATTTCCTTATCAGCTTGTTGAGCTTCCACCAATTTGATCTTCCATTGATCATCCGTTTGATAATGATAACAATGTTCAAAACTTTTCATTAACAATGAATCAATTGCTTTAGCATCGTTGATAAACATTTCACTATTTAAATCACAAAGTTCACTTGAGTTTACAAACTCCACAAAATACAAATTTTCAATGTATTCTTGTTCAGGATCAATTGTCTTTCGGTGGTCCCATTCGTTTTGATAACGTGACAAACAATCAGGGCCATGTTGATCTCCTTTTGTGTAGATAACTTTAAATTTATAACTTGACAAAATAATTGCCCATCGATTCAAACGTTGATTTTTAAATTGAAGCTTAGGTAGCTGACACAGGGCATGGTGATCGGTTTCGACCAAAAATTCATCACCATCCAAATAATGATCAAATTTTTTAACAGCAACCAAAATCGCAAGACACTCTTTCTCGCTTACCGAGTAGCTTAATTGATGCTTCGCCAACTTTTGACTAAAGAAATACAAAGGTTTCCAACACTTAACCTTTTCGATCGGAATTCGTTCCTCACCATCAGGAACTTCTAGATTAGCATCTTCTTGAAGCAGTATTCCTCCAACTGCAACATCACTAGCGTCTACGCTTAATTTCTTTCTTAATTTCGGATTGAAATGAACCAACATTGTAGTTTCAATTAGAGAGTTTTTTAACTCATCCAAAGCTTGATGGTCTTGTCTTAACATCTTAAACTTTCTTTCTTTCGATATCAATCGATACAATGGAGCAGCAAGATTTGAATAATTCTTAATATACCTTGAGAAGTAATTGTAGCACCCTAATTGCGATTGCAATTGTCGAACAGTGTTAGGGTACGGTAATCGCTTTAAAGCGGCAACTTTGTCAGGATCAGGACGTATTCCATCGCCATTAACCAAATGTCCCAACAAGATTAATTCACTGCATCCAAATTTGCATTTATCAGTCTTGATTTTGAGATTCCAATCTCGTAAACGTTCAAGAACTAAACTCGTGTTTATTAACAACTCAGACCATGATTTACCAATAACAGGGATGTCATCAAAATATCCCAAACACTCAGTGTAATTCAATCCTTTTAACACTGTATTCATGAGTCTCTGAAACTCGAAAGGAGCACAGGCTAACCCCATCGGAAGCCTCTTGTATTGGTATTTGCCATCAGGCGTTACAAATACTGTTTTACCTCGCTCACTTGGAGGTATCTCAATCTGGAAATAACCTTGATAAAGGTCGAACATGTTGAAAAACTTAGCACCACGTATTGCTTCTAAGCAATCATCTATTCTCGGCATTGGATGATAAATAACTTTAGTTAGTCTATTGACTGCACGAAGATCGTTTAACAAACGAAAAGTACCATCAGGTTTACCAATTAACATTGCAGGCGAACCTCCCTCGGATTGTGATCCATCTTCAATAATGTCATTCTTTAACAGATCAGCAATAATTTTCTCATATTCTTGACGTTTCTCAATTGTACAAGGATATGGTTTCTGAAAAGGTACATGATTATCTCCAATATCGATTTTAATCGGCCATCTTTCCCAGGGAACTAGTCCTAGGTCTGATTTGCATTGGCTAAATACCTCAGGAAACTGCATTAAAACGCTCAGCAATTCCTCTTTCTTTTCAGCATCCAGATTATCATCCATTCGCTTCATTAGTCTCTCTTCTAGACTTAATTCAGCTTTTTGCTCTTGACAAAACATAACAGGAAAAATGTTGTCAAACTCCTTTGTTTCAGCTAACTCTCGCATAAAATTTTGCCTTTCATCTAATTGCACAGGAATATTTTCCTCTTCTTCGTACGGCGAGTAAGGCATAACAGGAAGAAAGTTATCTGGCGGCTTTGCTTCCTTCGGAATACTAGATATCATAGGCATCTCAGGTTTTCCAATTAAACTCATTGATTCGTCTGCCGTACAAAATCGAAACATTAACTCAGGCGTGAGCCATTCAGCACCAACTTCTTCTCTTAAATTAACTTGGTATCGGCCACCATAATTCACCATTCCGGCAAAATATACATCCGCAAATCGATTTCCAAGAACCATCACAGGTTCCAAATTCCGCATCACTTGAAACTTAATCACTCTTGATTGTTTCATTTTGGGATGTTTGAATACTGCAAAAGCAGCACCTTCAACAGCTTGCACTGTATTAGCAATTATACCTCTAACAGCTACGTTGGATTGCAAAGTAAAAACTTTTAAACTCATTGCCAGATTAAGATCTATGCACGCAGTACAGCATCCCGTATCTAATAAGACGTCGCCAACTTTAATAACTTCTTTATCAGGGTGACAAAATGTCAGTCTCACTGTAGGAAAATTTCTGAATTCGTCATCAATGTTAGTTATTAACTCGACTTTCTCCGTTTCATTGACTTCATTCATCATGAAACAAACGGAACCATTCGGTGCTTTAGATAATTCACCATTAGCTTTCACTGGCTTATTCTCGCCAACAAAATTAGCTGTTTCTTGCTTATTAGCATTCGTATTGGTATTTGCTTGACCTTGACCAAACGTTGGTTGCACATTAGCCATTCTCAAATTAGCAGGTTGAAAACGGTTCGACTGATTACTACCACCACTATGATTAGAATCAGATTTTTCAGCATGAGATTTCCTTGGTTTCCGACAATCTCTCGAAGAATGTCCCAAAATTCCGCAATTATAACACCTGAAAGGAGGCTTTCGTGCAGAAGCACTGAAGGAGTTGGAATTATTATTCCTCTTTTCATCCTTCTTCTCATTATCTTTATTATCTCTACGATTATTATCGTGTCGAAAAGATTCGCGTTTATGCTCTCCTTTTTCATTGCGTTTTCGCATCTCAATGTTGTATTCATTTACTAACGCAGCAGTTAGTTCTTGAATATCATGAACAGACTTTGACCGGATCAAAGTGTCCTTTACCTCAGTAGGCAATCGTATCAAGACATCTTGAATAAACTCGCTAGGTGACGGTTCACCTTTAACTTTGATAACCATAGTTTCTAACTTACGAATGAATTCGTCCGGTTTCATATCGAAGTTCCATTTCAAATTATGGAAATCAGCAGTAGCTTGAGAAATAACAGCAGGATTCCTCAGCTTCTTTTCTAGTGCAGCGATATAAGTTTTGCATGTATGCTTCTCCTTATCCAATTCCTTAGCGTAAGGCAGAAATTCGTATGCCATAGCTTTTTGAAGCACATACAATTTATCATCGTCGTGACATCTCTCCAAGCTCAATATACGCTTAATAGTTTGCAACCACATCCATGAATCGACAGTACCAGGAACATATTCAGGTAACTTCGGGAGTTTAGGCTTGCATCTATTGTAAGCATTGACGGTTGGTTGTCGTCGTTGACTTCTAGGTCTGTTGACCTCTTCATCGCTATCACTTCGATCTCTTGATCTGTCTCTATCAGCATATCTGCTTTCATCTACTTGATCAGCTTGTCTCGAAGTACCAGGCTGATAAGCCAAAGTTTCTCGTTCTTCAAAAACTTCATCTCGGGTACGTTCACTACCAATAAGGTCACTTATGTTGACACCAGGATCAACTGTTGTTTTAATTCCAGCAGAGCTTGTTAGCTCAGTACGTTGCCATCTCTGAAGCATTTCTTCCAAAATGCGTTTAGCAGGAGAACCAATTGACATCTTTTTAATCGTACTGACTGGCGTCATTCTCATTGTTTTAGGTTTATCACCACACTTAAGAATTATCTCCCGTATATCAGCTTCAGAAACAGAGTTTTCACGTAATTCAGTAACCCATGAAGGTATATCAAGGTGTATAATTTGATTAGAATCAGTAGCTTCCATGATTTCTTGAGTAACTTCAGTATCACCATTCAAAGCGAACATAGTTTTAATTGCATCATAAAACTTTCTCTTAATGATAACGTCGTTTTGAACAAATTTAATTTTCCAATTTCGCAATTGACTTCTCATTTGTACCATATCGTAAGCTTTTAAGCTCAGGTCAATATCTCGAGGTTGACTACCTTTATTTCTTTTACCTTTATCTTTATCTTTATTTTTATCTGGTTGATTAACAGGATTATCATCACCGTCCTCAGAATTCACAGAACCAGCCATGAAACAATAGTCATATTTAATAGTTGAATTTAACAGCAATCCTGCCGTGGTCGCCATTTGAAAGGTTATAATTTCAGTTCGTTTGCAAACGCAGAGCACAATTTAAACACAATTAAATTTAATCACAATTAAAGTTGAATTCAAATAGACTCAGAAGATTTATTCAGCCTTTCAAATCCTGAATATCAGGTTCTTTTAGGATCACTGAGTTTTCAAACTCTTAAATAAAACCAAAGTCAAACAAAAGGTACAATTACTAAGCAAGGATTAGTAAAGGGTAAAACCACAACTGGTCAACAGGAATGTCTCTGGACAAGAATTAGAAATAGTCTAAACTGGTTTTGAACAGTAACTCAGCTTATAAGCTTGACCTCTTATCTCGTTGATTAGCTTTAGAAAGCGATGAAACTAGAGTTGAAATGAGTTTCCAAACTCTAACCAAAAGAGACTAAAACACGAGAAGTTGAATTCAATGATTATTATCAGCACTATCAGGAACAGTTCAAGAGCTGTGATTTCGAGCATCACTTGAAGAACTCATTTAGATGAATTAGACTATAGTCTTAGGCACAAATTCAAGAAGATTGGAAGCACAATTTAGAAAACTTAAAGATATTTTATTACACCAAAAGTAAACCCAAATTTTAGAGAAAATTAAGATGAAGATGAAAGTGGTTTATAAACCAATATTTGAAAACACTTATATTTTTTAGATTCAGTTCGATTCTGTTGATTGACAATATTTAAAAGAACTAGGATATTTTCACTGTAGAACATAAAAGAGACTTATTAAAGACATAAATCAAAAGACAATTAAACTCAAATTAGAGAACCCATTATATACGTTAATAAACGGAAGGAAAAGAACAAAAGAAAAAGGAAAAGGAATGATGTTGTAAGCTTAGAAGCTATGGACAACTATCTCTTAGACAACAGTAAACAATCTTATGATGTCATTGTTAGGGATAATTACAAAATTACAAAACCAAAATTTATGTTTTAAACAAAGATAAGCTTACAAGCTAAACAAAATGAAATCAAAGATTAAATGAAAGAATGATTATTATCAAATGATTATGATTGGGATTGATTTTGGGCAACTCTACCCTTCAGCATTCTCAATTAACTTGAAGATATAAATCAAACTCATTGGTTAAGGTTTAATGGAAGAAGCACAATTTTCATTTTGATTTTCCTAAATGATAACTTGGATTCAATATTTGTCTAATAGTTAATTTATCTGAAGCCAAAATCTGATTGAATCTGAATAAATCTTGTAAATCCAAAGTGATCCAAACACTGTCCATTGATTTTTGCATAAACGTTCAGTAATTACTTCAAATAATCAATCCAAATGAATGTACATTTGTAAATAACCTCAAGGGAATTAATCACTCAGTAACAATTAAAAACGTTAAACAATTGAAAAAAGGCAAACAATTGAGAAAATTAATTTCAATTAATAGCGAGATTAAATGAGCTTTTCTAGTTAACCAGCTGAATGAAATACAAATAACCAATGATTGCAGTTAATCACACAATTGGAGGCAGCTTTAGAGCCAGTCTTTCAATTAAACAGATTTACCTTAATTTAGATGAAACTTATCAAATCTCTTTAAATCTCATGAAATCTCATTGAACCAGATTAAATCTTTTACTTCCATTAAACAATTAGAATGATTTTACTCGATAAGCTAATAAAATATCGTTGAAGTCAAACACTTGGAAATCCTGAAAAGTCTATTATCCATTGTCTTGTAATACGTATATTTTTTTGATTTGATTCAACATCATTTTTTTGTTTTCTTACACAATTTAATTTAACCAATTGTCAAACTTAATTTACCCATGTATATAAACATGTTAACTGTCATCTAGGAAGCCAAAGAAAAATCAGAAATGAGAAATAAATTGAATCAAGAAAAATCAATTGAATAAAAGCGAACCTTTTTCAATTTTATTTTATATCTTTTGTTTCCTTATTTTCATGTTATCATCAAATAATATGGCATTTATCAGTGAAAATATTGAAGCCAATCCCAGTTTAAATTGTCGTTAAACCTGTAAATCTTTAGCAAACAAATCATTTTGTATTTACAGATCACTATTCAATCCGACAAAATCTTTATCCTTTCACATTCAATCCAGATTTGTGACATTCAAATAAACACTTGTTTAATAGATAGACTAATAGTTATAGACGATCAACAATTGATGCTTAAGGTTGATCCATTTGATAATCTTAGGTTGATTGTTTTACTTACGTGATAACATTGTTTTGATTAACCTTTTGTTTTTTTTGTTGCTGAGTTTTTGGGTTCATCTTTTCATCTGTCTTTCTGGTTATCATGCAACAAGTTTCAACTACAGATGGTTCAATCTTAATCAGATTCTAATTTAACAGCTTTGGGCTTTTGGATTATTTTTAGCTTAGATTCAAGTCAAAGGTATTCTGATTCAAAATCATTTCATCGTTTTATTTAAAGGTTAACCATGTGTGGCTCAATCTCATCAGAGTGAAGCACTCACAAGTGGGAGTAACTTTGCTGAAATTTCATCACAAGAAAAGCAACAAAAAAACATTGCTTTTCAATGAAGCACAATTGAATCAAGAAAATGAACTGAAAACATGAAAAACAAAATTTTTCATTTATCTTTCTATAAGCCACAAAGGTCAAGCCCAAAAGACCACATTTTAATTAGCCATTGATTCGGTAGTTTAAATTGTGTTCATCAGTTTAATTAAAATTCAGAAACAGATTTTATTTTGTCTCCAACATTTTTCATAAAACGCGCTTCTTGTGTAACTCAGTAACTAAGCTATATTTTCCCTCAATTTTAGTCTTGCAATTGTTGTTCGTTTTCCCATTCCGTCTTAATTTGTGACAATTACTTTAGTCCAATTAATAAGATTGTATGGTGAGTAAACAATTAATTTAACTGATCTATTTGTGCTCACCTGTATTGGGTTTCATTAAATTAACCTTCATGGTAAGTTGTAAATTAACTGTTTCTTAATTGACTAGCTTTATTTGGTAGTGTAAGAATTGACCACGTTTTTTCTCAACATTTTGATTTCTTGTCAACAATAGTGTTAACCTAAATTACTAATTATTTTTTTCTGTTTACAGTTTTTGTTTCCTTCGAACTTATCCATCCTGGTTTGTGCTATCAAGTTTTACACTGTTACTGATGACTCTACTTTTATGTCTGATGGTTACCCTTAAAGAGTTAATCGCCGACAGGAGTAAGCTCACAGATATTTATAACATCTTAACGTGATATATTATGCGGTTGAATTATTGATGATGCTTTAGGCTCATCTACTTTGAAAACGTTTTGCCAAAAACCTTGAGATTGTAATTTGAAATAGACCCAGACGAAGATGGAAACGAGAAATGATGAATTGTTACTGGTGCTCATTAAAGATTGCTATTTCAAGTGATTTAAAGGTCAACATAAATTAGCTTGAGTTTGACAAAATATTCAATTCTCATAAATGGTAATCCAATGTAAAAGTTTCTGAAAATGTCATTCAAAAACCTAATGATACTTGGAGTTGCGATGATCTCTCTAAAGAAAAATTGAAGCAAACTAACTTAATAACTTTTATTAGATTATCTTTCAACAATTCCTTTTATTGACTTTATTTATGAAAGGAACATGATTGAAACATAATTTGATAACAGGGTTACAATGAAACAAAAACCTAATGACATCAATGAAACATTGAAAATGCTCAGCAACACACAATATCATGTAAATAATAAGTAAAATAGGTAAGAAAGCAAAATACCAAATTCTTTGTATATTATATCCGGTGAAACCTTTCTTCTTGGCTTTTCCAGTTTTTCCTTTTGTGTTACCTTTCAACATGATGATAAAATGAACAAATAGGCCACTTCAGAATCATTCAACTTTTCCAGAATCAGTTGACCCAAGAAAAGCTCAAAAAATGAAATTTCTCATAATTTTCTTCTCTTTTCCTTCCTACAGATCAGAACCACCTACAGGTCATCAGCAATATTGTAACGAAATTTGTAACCATATTTCCAGACAGAAAGTAACAAAAAAAATGACAGACAAATTGAATCTGTCATCTACAAGACAAGCTTTGATGACTGTCTATCAACGGATCTTGGCCAACTTTTGGACATTAAATTCAAAGAGGCGAAACAAGAAATGAAGGAAATGGCAACAAAAGGAATAAAATTCCAAGAGAAAACTTTTCAACCTGAATAATGAAAACCTGTGTTGATTATCTTTATGAACAATTGGAAAGTTGGTAAAGGAAATAGTTTCAATAATGTTACCTGTTGAAAAAAACATTTCTCGTTTTCTTCTTCTTTCCCTGATAATGATCGATTCTGACCAATTTCCAGGATAACTTGTTGAAATAATAAGAATGAAAGTTCACAACTTCAAAGAAGAAAAATAAACCACAAATAAACAGTAAAGTCTCTAAAGGAAGGAAAGTTGAAAAAAGCAATTCTCATCTGGGAGTTTTTCCATCCATTTCAAGTAAAAGGTGAAAAATAAGGCAAAATTGAATTGAATTTGATGGAGAGGAGAAACAGAAGAGTTAAAGTGAAAACGAAAGTTTCATGATGAACCATGATAATTGTAAGTTGTTTTTGGTAAGCATTATTTAAATTGCATTCCAATGGATATTTAAATGACTGAATAGTTCTGTAAACATGATGATTATTGGGATTGAAGAAATGATTTCCAAGAAATCTTTCTTTCTCCTTTTCTTCTCCTAAATTGTTTCAATCTGTTTAAGAGCAACTGAGACATGAAATGAGGTTGATAAAACTCAGAATAGAACAAAAAACTGATATATTTTCTTTCTATTTCTTTCCAGGTTAATTTGGTACAATTAGTGGATGAACAAAAAACAGAAACCTTTGGAAGTTGATCTTGGATGTTAATGCAGAATCGCAAAGTTTATATTGATTTCTCATTCTACTCTGAATAATCTTTCAACTATATTGAAGCTTTCCTGTTTTTTTACATGATAATTAGTTTTCTTCTAATAACACTTCTTGGAATGGTAAAGTTGGTGAACAATGTCAAATTGGAAGAGCTTTTGAAAATCATTTCCTGATGTAAATTACACTTGACTGTCTGAATTTCACCATTTTCATGTTGAAAACTTGAGCTTTTAAAATGATTTAACTCCAGTCAATCATAGGAATTGTTTTCAAACTGAAAAGTCTATTCAAGTTTACCAATTTTGATTTATTCATTTAAATGTTTGAAATAATTCAACTGTTTCTTGTTGTTATTGTATTGAGATGAATTCTTGTTTTTATTCAGGTAAATTCATTAGCCATGAAACGTATAATGAAATTTATTTAAAAAGCTTTCACCAAAACCTTCTTTTATTAACAAACTTTCCAATCTTTTGCTTCTTCATAACACAAGGATATGCATGAAATTGATGAAGGAAGTCAAGTTTAATCAAATTAATAACTCACCATTGACGTAAATTGATATTGAAAAAGTTGATTTGAAATTATTTGATAACGATTCAAATAATCTTGAATAACTTGAAGTTTAAACTTGAACAACATTTCTATCAATTTGATTAAAACTGGAAATTTGTGTCTGAAAATCATGTCTGATATAGAAAAGGTTTGAAATTTTGGAAAATTTGGAAAATACATTTTCCATTTTCTATATTATTTGAAAGTAACATTTTTAAAATAAAATTGATCATTTTGTTCATTCAATTTTCATCTCATCAAGTTTATTCCTAAGTTGATCTAATCCATCAGATCAGGATGAGATGACACTGAATTGGAGAAAAGAAATGAGAAAATATTGAAGAGCAAAAATGATATTGAAAGACAATTCTTTAAATTATCAACATTCAACAGGAAAACTAATAATGAAAGTAAGCGAGTTTATTATATTGAAATGGATTCAGGCCATTTCCATGTTACATGTAAACACTAACAATCTCATCACGTCAAGCATCACTCAAAATTTGTCTCATGTTCAATTGTAAGAATGTCAGGATTACATAAAAAGTAACAAAAAAAGTTCTCAAAAATATGAGATAAAATTCAACATATTTTGATGAGAAATTGCATGAAAAATTTGGTCAAAAAATTGAAAGGATTTTTTCTGGAAAAGAATTTTCAACAATGAAAATTTAGTTCGATTCTAATGAACATGAATGGGAAAATTAGATTGAAAGTTCAAAGAGGATTGTGAAAGTTTTATATAAAAAGAGGAAAAAAAGTTTCAAAATGTTCATTCAAAAGAATAGTTGGAAAATCAAAAAGAAAATTAATGAAAATTAAACACGAATCGCCTGAAAAGTTCGCAGAAGAAATGATGAGTTTGCTCCAAAAGTTCATTCAATGAAAAATGGAAATGGAAATTTGCAAATTCGAGCTTTAATCTTTGCTCAAAAGATAAAAGTTCACAAATGTTTCATTGAAAATCTTCAAAAGCTCACAAAAGATGGGATTTTTTAACAAAAGAAATGCAAGAACTTTGACTTTCGATTTGGAGACTTGAGTTAGTAGCGAAAGTTCATTCGAATAAAGAAAATTCAAAATCGATAGTTTTAGCTAAAATCGAGTTCAAAGCTCTAACATTCGATGGCTCTTAGTACAGTTATAGGATTTTCCACAGACTTTTTTCTTCGAACTGATTCTTTAATGCAACTCTAACTCTAACTGAAGATAAACTCACTTCGAGGAATAAAACATTCTGTTGCTGTACTACAGCTTCGATTCTCGGTTAAAACTCTTTTTTCGAGCGACGGTAACAGCTATTAGGGTGGCTCACGCTATCGCGGATGATTTTTATTTTGAATAACTTCTTTATTTCTGAGCGGATTTTCTTCAAATGTCATAAATCGAAATTATTCTCCTTCAGAATTAATATAACGTTGCCAGCGATTCGGTAGATCGGCAATTCCGTGTATTAGACCATCATCGTATTTTGCCCTGCGGCAATTTTCCAGACTCAAGCTATTTTCTCCCCTCGTTATGAATTTTTTCTCAATTTTCGGTTCAATTTGGCAAACATTTGAAGTTACGAGGACTCAGGTCAGTCGAAAAAAGTCAGCGTTACACTGGTAGACCACTTTTCACCAATGCTGCAAATTTGAGAAATGGTTTTTTTCTTGCTCTCTGATAGATTAAATCGGACCCTGAAATTTTGCCATGGTTGGATTTATCAGAGAATGATTTCATGCAATTTTTGCTTCTCTAAGCTACAAAACAAGCCTAAATATGTCACTTTTTTTCGACTAGAAGAAAAGTTATTAAGCTAAAAAGTTATCCACGATAGCGTGAGCCAACCTAATAAATAGTTGAATTAATTCAACTGGGGAACATCAACGATCGAACAATACTTTAAATCCATCTCACAAGGAAAGTGTTCCGAGTCATCCAAATCCTCTGTTAAAATTGGAATTTTGTCGAACATTTAAAGGTCACTTTCCGAAATCGCAAACTTCTGTTTTCTAGTTGTTGCTGTTTCCAATTCGCTAACACTTACTGTTGCGAAAAGCCGATTTCCTCATCAACGAAAAATGTCTATAACTTTTATACGTGAGCGAATATTATAAATTAAATTGAAACTCGGAAGCAAATTTGTAACGATAATTGATATCGTTTCATAGTTTCTTGAAATTCTAACGAAAAAAACTCCCAGTCTAATGCTTATCGCCTACGAATTGAATGTCATGAAATAATGATTATGTTAATAATTTTTATGACAATATTGATGATACATTTGAATGTTATTTTGGTTAATAGTAGGTTGGCTTTGAGGTATTTTACCTCGAAATGTGTACTTTTATATTTTGTGATGAAAATGGGTTGGATCTAGTTGAGTGTGACTAAAGGAGTTTTGGGTGTAAAAGGAGGAGTCTTCAGTTTCGTTTTTTTGGACAGTTCAGTTTTTTGTTTCAACTTATCAGAATATTTTATTTGCAACTAGAAGAAGAAGAAAACTTTTTTACTCAATTATTACAGGTAAAAACTGGAGTGTTAATTGGTTGAACCCACAGTTTAAAAACAAAGCTTATTATAAAGTTTATTTTACATTCAACATTTCATCGTTAACCATTAGTAAAACTATTATTATTGTTATCAACTGTTCAACTCCCAGTGATTGTTGTGTTTCCAGTTTGCATTTGGTTTAACTTTAATTGTGATATTGAATTGGAATCTTTATTTTCATGAAAAACCTTCAAATGTTTTCTTGATTCTACATCAGTCACATTTCAGGTAAGCCTTCATCTAATGTTTAAAAGCATTTTCATCTTAAAATTGAAGTTTCCAATTTTGTTTAATTTGCTAATTTACTAATCATAAATAATCATCAATTTCACTCCAACTCTGAATCTCAGTTTATTCTTGATTTTCTAGACTTTCATTTACATTTGGCATTTGTATATCGATTGACCTTTAAAAGTTTATATTAATCAAGATTATGAAAGTTGATTTGAATCTAGAAATGAATTCATTTGTAACTTGAAAA
This sequence comes from Tetranychus urticae, assembly GCF_039701765.1. NCBI lineage: Eukaryota > Metazoa > Arthropoda > Arachnida > Trombidiformes > Tetranychidae > Tetranychus > Tetranychus urticae. Next base: position 10,631,462 of record NC_142958.1, on the reverse strand, counting down.
GATTGAGTAAAGTCCGAAGGTGATCATCGATTTATTGTTGCATTGTAAATGTATAACATTATGATTGATGTTGGAAAGGTAAATATATAATTGTGAGAATGTTGAATCTTGATTAAGTTCAACTTGAAAAATATTGATTGGGTTCTGTTGGTGTTTTAGTTGATTTGATTGTGATAAACATTTCTCTTGGTTGAACCTTATTCAACGGTCATTCAATATTGCTCAGTTGAAGGTGTGACAAGATGTTGAGGAAGTAAAATGTCGACATTTTGACATTTTTAATCAAGTTAAATTTGATCATTTAATTTGTTTCAACTTTTTAGGTCAACAGTGGCATCAATAGTCACAAATTGTTGTCCCAGTTAATCTTGTTAACTGTGTTACTCAATGTATGGATAAATGTCTCAAAGTAGATTAACAGTTATTCCGTGTTTTAATCAACAGAACAGTTCATTGAAATTGTCAAATAGCTAATTATAAACTGTATTATTTCCGATTACATTTACACTAATCTCATTATTCCAATGGTTTTATAACAGAATCAGGCAAATCTTATTAAATGTTACTCAAGTCTAACCAGACAGTATTTCATAGTTGAAGGCAGTTTTGCAAAGCAAACAAACTTTGAGTTTCCCTTGATTAACAACAATATCAAGTTTAAACTGTATCAATTTACCAATTTTAAACTCGATTTAAAGCGATCGTTTTCAACACTTGTTTGCTGATTTGTTCAAAAATCAGTTAATTTTTGGTGAATTCAGATCAATCATTGATTGCATTATAAAGTATTTTTCAGTTTAAAAGTTGAAAGAAAAGTTGATTTATCATTCCAAATGTAACTTTATTACCTTTACCGATAGTCTGGATATTGAAGGTGTTTTCCTGTTTCATCTTGATTCTTGTTCTTATTCACCTAAGATTGTTATCCAATGTGAGCCTGTTAAGCTGTAAGTGAAACAATCTGATTAATTCTGAAATGAACTGAAAAACTGAATAATCTAATAATAAAGACGATAAAGGCCAAATAGGTAACTTAACCATATTTTAAACTTAAATTTGTGGGTTTATATCATGAATCCCTTGAGCCATTAAACTGTATCACCTTTAATGGTTCATTTAAATTCATAAATTGAAATAAATCTTAATCTTATTTCGTGTGTTTCATGGAATCCTAAAATCTGTTGATTTCACAAGGAAAAGGAATAATTTTGGAAACTAAACCATTGAATTTATTGGTCTCAATTGGTCAATTTTCACTTAAAACTGCCCACATTTTGTTTAAAATGTCATTAAATGCATTTTTAAATAGAGAAAAATAAATTATGAAATTTTTCAGGTAACTCTGAATTGATTTAAGATACTCCATGTTCCAGCAGAAGTATAATTGAATGCTTATAAAGTTCCATCTTTTTTGTCCTTAAATCATGAATAATGACGTTAATGTTAAAAACAACACTAAATGTCGACATATTTTATGGCAGCAAAATGTGCAACAAAATATGATTAGTAAATGTTGGAACACAACTTTTGACTTAAATCACGAAACGAATGAAGGTGAAAGGTTCGAGTTTACATTTGATGATAAAAAGCATTTCCTAGTTTCTTATTGACAAACCCTTCATTTAAATGCAACCGACTTTTCAATCAGTTCATTCCAATTACATTAGCATAACATTTGGTAGAAACACCATAAACATTAGCCATTTAATTGAATTTTTTGGTCTAACTAAAATTTCTTTCAACTTGTTTACAATCTTCAGTAAATGTTGCCAATGAAGTAACCTTTGAAAGTAGAAAGGTCTATCCAAAGTCGACATGATTCAATGCGACTGCGAAAGAATCGTAGGTTCATTCCAGTTTTCATTGATGTCATCATTCAAAAAGATAAAACTCGAAAAAATCAATGTCCATATTCAATCAATTGACCTTTATTCGTTTCCAGTTTCTGCTTCAGACAAAACTGGAAATTTTTGAGTTTATCTGGAAATCGGATTAAAATTTAGTCGCAAATAAAAACATTTATTAATGATAAATTTTGTTTCTCTGTTTGCATTTAAAGGTTGAGCAAAAACTCGAATGCAATTGAAACAAAGAATTTCTAATTTTATTCAATTCCAAAAGTAGTTCCCTGAAGCCGAACTCTGAATTTCCAATTTCGATCTCATTTTAAGTTATCTTCCTTCATAAAGATAATTAACTCTGAAGTAGAAAATTGCTGCTTCGAAAAATGACATTCAATTCCTGCAAGAATTTGATATTTACATGAATTTGCTTTTTCAACTGTTTTCGCATGTTAATCGTGCTTGAATGAAGTCACCTCTGACTTATCGAGCTGAATGCAAAGTCTATTAATATCAATATCAAACTCAGCACGTGAGCTACTTGGTGATCTTTAAATAGATTGATCAGCAATTAAGAATAACTGAGTTACATTGTAATTGATAACTTAATTACAAAGTTTTTGGTTGTTTACTTATTATAATTGTCATCTTCTTGTTATCGTATTATAATATAAATGAAAGCATTTGAAAGTTATTAGATTATTTGATATAATGAAACAAATCTCTTGAGTTATTATCTTCTTAACGTTGATTAACCTGATCTAATGATTATTATTATGACTATTAGATGAGATGAAACTAAATATTTAACTGTTATCAACACGAAAAATGTGTAAACATTATTATTCATTAATAATTAAAGTTATCACATTTTTTTCACTCCAACATCACTATTTAATGATATTAATGATCGTTTTAATACCGTTATAGATAAAGTAAGTTGAAAGTTTATCCAGTCGAGTTTAACTTTTCCAATTGTCTATCAACTATCAACAGTCAGATCACATTTTTCAATCATTTTAATCATCATTTGTTTTCATTTTCAACTTAACCTTAAAGCTCAAGTACAACATGTGAATATTAATTGGTTTAAATTCAATTGAATTATAAACATTCCATGCAATTTATCCTCAAGAAACAATATTTAAACTTCAACTTCAAAAAAACTATTAAACTTGAATCGATTTCGAAATTATTCAGTTCGTAACAAACAATCAATAGTTATCGATTGCAAGTACAAATTGAAAGTTAATGCTTTTTAATTGTTCTGAAGCAACAGATACGTATGAAAAGATGAATGAGACTGTCGTTATAAATCCATTTAAGTTCGAGTAATGCAACAAATAAAAGTTGAGGTAAAATCATCATCTTTTGGTTTCTTATTTTAAATCGTACATTTGAGGTTTTTCAGAATGTATTCAATAACGAATGGAACTTGAAATTTTGCTTCTTGGCGTCAACCGCTTTATACCGATTTCTTGTATCAATTCGCGGTCCCACACACTCCGCTTTGCACAAGCAGAGCTCAATACATATACTGCAAGATATGAGCTCTGATAGTATTACAAGTTGTAAAGCTCAACTCTCATAGATATTGTCAATCGTACCAAGGAAGACCTTAGGTCTTGCAGGTTAGACATTTGATTAAACCAAACAATCGCTAAGAAAGTTAGTTGTTTCAGTAAGCTAATAACTTTTAGTCCAATTAGAAGCGAAAGAATCGACCTTACGATGTTAGAAAATCGAATATCACATTTCTTTTGATCTGAACTCTTTTGAAATTCAAGACAATTGAGACTCTTGGTGCATATTGTAATTCACATTTAAATTTCAAGAAATTTTACATCAAATCTTTCAGCTTCATCAATCAATTTGTTGACTTTGTAAGCGATTCTCTATTCCTTACAGTTTTAAGATACATTTTAAATTCGTCTCCACATTCACTTATCACTCACCGATCGTGCTTAAACTTACATAATAAATACATTTTCATGAGTGTTTCTCAATTGTTCATTATTTATTAAACTCTCTATTAAACTGGATTGTAAAATGTAAAGCATTTTGATCATCCAATTGACCTTTCAACTTGAATGTATTACTTTTCACCCGTTAATCTAATAAAAGAATCACATTGCATTATAAAATTTTGATCATTTCATGATAACAAGACAAACATGAAAATATCAAAATTAAGTAACATCGCGTTTCTCGTCAACTATTATAATTATTTGGTAATGGATGAAAAAATTGATGAAAGAAAACGATAATAAAAGTTTTCAACAAATCAATCAATCTGATTTTTCACGTCAAAATTTGTCACAAAATTTTTTGCTTGACATTTTCAAGAAAATCGTAAACTTTAAATGAAATTGCAAGGTGTTCATGTCAAACTGAAAATTGTCACCAAAAATCATTAGATTTCCTTTCAAACTGAATGGAAGTAAAAGGACTGATTAAAATACAAATAATGATATTGTCCAGTGGGAGTTGATTCCTTTATTTGTTTCTCCCATCCATTCATCTTTCATTTGCTTTGCCTCTTCAAAACCCATTAACCTCAACTTGCATAATTAGACTGATTAGACTAATCAAACGAAATTACTTTTAACCAAAGTTCCATTGAAAATCACGTTTTCCTTCATTTCCCTTCCCTTCAACTATTCAAATACTTTTACCCTAAAATCGGATATTACATGATACTTTTGAAACAATCAAAGATGAACCTTTTGATCGATAAACACATTTCCTCCTGAAATCTCATTTACTACTTGCATTACTTGAAGAGACAAAAATTATTCAAATTATTACCTGAAGGTAATTAAATAGATAATAACTATTGAAAGCATTTTCTAATTGAAAATGAACTGATTAATAAATAATGATTATTAATTGCATTGGAATAATGCTGTTACTCTGATTAGTCGACACTTGAGTTATGCTTTTTATTCAAACATCATTCTTCTGTCAACATTAGTCTTTAAACATTTTACCCTTTTCCTGATTGTTCAAGTTTCCATCTTTTTTCATCGTTTTATTGCTCAGAATTGAAAACTATTTTCTCTTATTATCTTCATTTTGCACTTTATTATATTATTCTTGTTCAATTCCTTATCCTTTTATCCTTTCATGAATATCAATAAGAATTTACTGTTTTTCCTTTTCTTTTCTTTTATCTAAATTCTGATAATTTTGAGGAAACTTTCTTCCATGGAAATTGTGATTTCAGGTTTGCATGTTCATTGGGATGAAACAACAATATCAGGTTTCAGTGTTGCTTCAGGTTAAAGATGATACAAGACTAAGAATTGATTCTGTTTAATAAATGATGTTCACTGAAACAAATTGACTGGAAATTTTGGTGAAAGATTAGCAAATAGAAAATACATTTTTTCTTATTTTTGTTCATTTTTTATTTCAGTTAAATTTCATTCTTTCATGACTATTGAATGTCAAATAATTTCATTGATCAGTATCGCTTTTACCTTCGCTATTATAGTGTCAGTTCCATGAGAACAATAGTTAACTCGATTTACTGGTTTATTCAGGGAGGCAAAGATTCCCTGAACATTTTCATTCTCTCTTTCATCTCTCAAAAATTCCAAATGAAATTATCTTATTAATCATTTATCCATTCAGTACACAACATTAGTGTTACAGTTTCAGCATTTATCCAATTGTTTGTCCAACAATTAGTTGAATAAGCCATCCAATTATCGCTTAAAAAGAAGCTCATCTGATCAACATTTCAACTTCAAATATTTGGCGATGATTTTTTCATGATATTTCCATGTCAACCTTTACTTGATGAACTGCTTTAAACCAAGTTCTGTATTGATTCTTGAAAGTTTGAAATTCTGTGAGCAAAAGAGTTTTCTTTCAACTGAAAAACATTGAAATCTAATCAAATCAATTAAAGCGTTAATTATATTGTCATGAACATGATTCTTCCATCAGTTTACACCTTAAAAGGAAAGTGTCTCAAGCTAAGGATATTCAATCATTTCTTGGATAATCTACAAAATCAGTTCAGTTCTGATTTTAAATCATAAATTGTCATTCATTTACATTTGATCGATAAAACCTAAACATTGTAACTCTTCACGATCAGCAACTTGTCTCAATTTGATACATTAAAATGACTTTTCTTGTTCAGTTGACATTCAACTTTATTTACCTTTGAATATAAAAATAAATTTGCATATTAATTGGAGGAAAGCAGACAATTGAAGGAATCGTAATTGCAATTGAAACTTTTAAAACAGTTAACTTAATGGGCATAAAAGGTTGAGATTTTAATCAGTCAACCAGTTGTTATGGATCATTTAATCAACCAAAGTAAACATTTAATGTTTTTGTATATCATCATTGATTAAGGTTAAATGTTTGTTTGAGAATCGAAAACCGATAATCGATTTGAATGGAAGTTGAAAGTTTTAAAGGAATAACTGTTCGATAATAATACATGTTATCATTATCTGAAATGGACTTTAAAACAGGAAGAAAAATATTATTTTCTTGCTTCTTCTCAATTCTCTGGTGGATCGGGTGAAACAAGTTTCTTTATTCATTCACTTCATTGAATGAAAACTGAAAATTTTCATCCAACTTTACCTTTAGCTGAATCTTGTTCAATTCAATTGTTAACTTACTTGGCAGTCTAATGCATTTGCTAAATGAAATTTTGCCTCTCAAATATTATTACTCTGGTTATACTTTGCTCTGCCATTTCTGTCTTTTATCAATCTCTGATTCTTTCAATTTTCAAGAACAAATTATTCTACTCAATTCAATCTGACCAAAAATACATTTTCACAGCTTTAACGGCTTTTCAACATTGTATATTTAATATATAGATCAACCTGTTGCAATGAGAAAATGTTGTAAATATTGAAAGATTCAATTCAATAATGATAATAGATTTCATCTCTTGCTTTCATTTTTATTGAAAAACAAAACCAGAAAATGCTTTACAATCTCAATCAATTTAATAATGAAAATTTTTAATCTTCTAATCATTTAAATGCAACCATTCGAAGTGAATCAGTGATCGAAGTAGTTGATGGCTAGTAACTTGGGTTCAGTGCTGTTCTGCTAAGAATCGCGAATCTAATAAAACATTTGTAAGATTAAACTTTAAGAATTATTTATTCGTTCTGTTAGGGAAAAGTTATTCATAATTCAGTAAGGACTAAGGAAACAGACAGAACGAATTGTGTTGATCCTGATTCATAACTTATTGTTTGAACAAGTATTGTTACGTCTTCACTTCCATGAAAATTACATTGTAATATAACTGCTCTTATGGAAAACGCTTTTTAAATATTTGCTGTTTGTTCACGAAACAGAAGTAAATAAGATTTCAGCTTTCCAATGAAATCCTGAAAAACATTTTCTCCACAAATCAATCGATACTGGTTGATTGATAGGAAAAAGTATTAAATGATGATAACGATAATCAAAGTTAATAACAAAAGACGCTGGAGACTATCCTTTGCATTTCGAGTACTTTAAATGTCAATTGAACCGTTTCTCATCTTGTTCTCAGGATCAATATGCAAAGACTCTATTACTAATCCTGATAGTTTGAAATACTTCTCTGAATTTCAAGTTCATCCGTTCATTTATTTGAAAATTAAAAACATTTTGCATTCAAATTCATCCATCAAGGATAACTATTTGTACTGCGAGCTTCATGTTGAAAGCGTGACTTCAAACTTCAAATTATAAAGATCATTGAAATAGCAATAATTATGTCACATTGTACTTCGAAGACTGACGAACAACTTCAACGAAAAAGTCATTTGGATTCCCATTTAGATTTAGGATGACAAAAAAGTTCACATTTCCCAATCACAATAAGATATAAAAGCTTTCTCTTTTCATTTGAATTTATTGTTTCATTGCTACACAAAGATGCAATATTGATTACATTTCCAGTTAATTTTGGCAAAAATCTTGTTGGAACAATTCGATCGAATCAGGAGAACTATTTATTAAATGTTCAGATTCTCAATAAACATGCTAAATTAATTCAGGAAATAGGAATGACGATATGAAAATCGAAGAAAACAAGAAATGTAGCTAAAAATAATGTTCAAATAACAATTGGTCAAGAAGCAAAAATAAGACACAATTCCCCCAAAATTTGCATATTATCACAAATTTAATAGTTCAATTAAATCGACTTCGTTGTGTAACCTTTAATTTGACTCGTGTTACTGTCATGAGCAAACCCAAAGCTGAAAATCTTTTGGCACAAAGCAATTTGCTTTGAAAGGGCCGAGTTAATTAGCTGATAAACCATGAAACGGTTTCTTATTACATTGTCATATTTTCATAGTTTTTTAAGCTGATGAACAGAGATGAAGACATAAAACCCAAAACCTTTTAACTATGAAAGCAACACAAGAAAATAATGACTGAGAAAAAAGTTTGTCTTGTCATCAATTTATAACATAATAGCAACTGATAATGATATTCATCATCACTTTTTTCATCCCTTAATCATTTCTATGATAATCCAGAAAATAAATTGTCATTTCTGACAAAATTAACTCAACCAAATGCATAGATAAATGATAAACAGTTGTTTGATTGTTTGGTGAACAAAAAAAGCGCATTATTCAACTTAAAGTTGACAGTTTGATTCAGCTTTAAAAAACCATTAATACCTATCAACAGTCGACTTTGAAAATATGGAAATAATAAGTTGAAACTGTCATCAATCCATAATTCACCAGAAAAAAAACTGTTGCTTCGTTCAACATTAAACAATCATCAAATCTAATTTAAATGTCTTGATTGAAAAACATTGATTTACTTATTGTCAACATTAATTTCACTTGTGACTTACAATACAAAGAAAGCAGACTTTGGGTAAAACTTATTGTTTTGTCCCTACAAAATGAAGACCAATCAAGTTTACAATTAAGATTACCATTAAAGCATCATTAACCTTTTCTAATCGCAATCAATAATTCAATAACTGTTTCTTAACCATTTAATTTCTTGTTATCCAATTAATGAGAGACTAAATTGATTGACAAGAAAAGTTCATTTTTTTCAGTTTAATTTCAAAGTTGAAATTGATTGACAAATCAAATCGATTAATTGATTTTTGCCTTTCATCGCTAAATTGTCTAAATGTAGTTCTTGTTTGATGATGATTATAATGATTGCGGTGTTGCTTTCATTTTCCTGGCAAAGAAATAAGAAAATGTAATTTACCATTGATTCAATGATCATTAGAATGCAAATTAATAGTTGATTGTGAGTTACAACAGACATCAGATGATAAATGCTGTTAATCATTGTTTAACCGTCTTTAATCAATTTACTGGTTTCTAATATTGTTTTGCTTCTTTTCATTTCAGTTTTTGATTTGTTGCCGTTACACTGAACATCTGCATTTCTGGTGGTTCCTTGAAATTCATCTTTTTTACTTTTAAGTTTACCATTTCAATTATTGCAACTTTTGGTCAACACCAACAATTCAATGGTTTATCCAAAGATCAGTGAAACCTTTTTAAAACGTTTCACTTCACTTTTAATTTTGGTTAACATTATTTTCACCTCAACATGGTTACAAGTAGCTTCAGCTCATCTGGCTTCAGTCAATCAGGATGAAACATTGTTATTACCTAACACATATCATGGCAATATTAACATTCAATCTTTAGCATCACCATCTAATCGAGTAGAGAAACGATCCCTTCCTTATACAGATGAGGCTTTAACTCGATCCTGGAATATCGTCAATCCTTCGGCTTCCTCTTTTGTTGGACAGACAAGTTTGACAGACACTTCAGCCTCTTCTTCATCGCCCTCATCATCATCTTCATCATTGTTACCTCATTCTTCATCCTTAACTTCATTAAATGACGAATACGAGACTGATTTAGATTCATCCTCTGAACCATTTGTTGGTGACTCTGAATATAAACGAGATGGTTCCCGATACGCTTTCGGTCTGGGCAAACGAGCTTCACCCGAATCAAGATATTCATTCGGAATTGGCAAAAGGTTACCAGAAATGTCTCGTTATCTTGCTGGAAGCAAACGACTTCCAAATAGATTTCAATTTGGTTTGGGTAAAAAGTCAAGATATGCATTTGGTTTGGGCAAACGCGATCTCTATGAGTACATTAAACGAAGGTACAACTTTGGTATTGGTAAACGGGCTCCATCTCAAAGATATACCTTTGGATTGGGATAAGATTTAAATTGATCATTGCCATCATTATATTAATCCGTTAAGAAAAGTTGGAAAAAAAAGATTTTTTTGTTCGTTGAAAACTGAAAACACAAAAACCCAAAATGAAAACTCTTATGTCAAATTATTCAATGCATAATCAATAAAACAACCAAAGGCAAACTCACAAGTTGATGTTGAAACAAATCTAGAGACTAACCATTGAAATTAACAATGGTAATTATTTATTAACAGTGGCTATTGAGCTTAAGTGAGATTGATTGATGGACAGCATAATTGTGATGTGATGTTTTACTGTAAATATGGAAGTGAGTTATTAGTTTACAGTTAAATAATGTTTTTGTTTTTCCTGGTTATTCCTCTTTTCAATTACATTTTGATTGTATCCTGATTTGGCTCTTAAAATTATTTCATTAACTAATTGGTATTACTTAAGAGTATTTCAATTCTAATGTTATACAAATTAATGTTGTTCACAATACAAAACAAAAAACAATAAATATTGTATTTCTCACTCTTTTAATTTAGACTTTTCAAACCATTTTTTGCGCTTTCACTGTAATCTTTTCATTAAATTGATTAGAAATAGAAACATCAAGTTGATCATTTTGATTAAAAAACAACTAAACCGTAATTATGCTTCTAAACAGTTAATCCTTTTCTTTTGCCATTAATACATGACATTATGAAAGGCAAATATATTTTGTAAATTCAGCTTTGATTCAAATCAATTAATCATGGCGAGTTAATACTTTTGTTTTCTGCTTGTTTTTCCGTCAGTTTACTTTAACTGTGATATAAATTGAATGAATAAAAAACACAAATTAAAAGACAGAAATTTATCAATGTCTGTATAATTGTATAATTTTACACATACAACAGAGTCTAACAGGAATAAAAGAGGAGACTTTTATTGTTGCTGTTGCTGTTTTGTCAACAATCGATTAATAAAACGTGATCATCATCACCATCAGCAGCAGCAGTAGAAGTGAAGATTGTTCATTCTGGTGATTGTTGAAGAAGTTGTTCTTTACTGATTGCTTTGTGAATTAACATAAATATCTTTAATAATATTAGATGGGTTTGGTGAAATTGGCAGGAAACAATCCTTTCTCTCCGGTCGATTCTTTTACTCCAACTAGCCAGCCTTCTTCTTGCTCTTCTGGATCTTCGTATTCAACAACTCGAATTATTTCTCCGGCTTCAAACGATAATTCATCTGAATCTTCAGCGACATATTTGTAAGTGGCACGCACCTTTAACTGCTGAAAAGAGGGAGAAACAAACAAATTAGTAAAATTGATTCAACAGAAAAATTTATAAATTTAAAGTCGATGGCCTACACATGTTGATGATAATCAACAAATTGTTCACAATATTTGTGATTGTTCCTGTTGCCTTTTTTTATTAACCTAAACATCATGTTCACAATATTTGGGCTTTCAACCTGTATTTCAAATCTTATTACTTGTACCTGAATCTACCTTGCACACATAGACTGGTTTGCATAATCAGCATACCTGAGAACAGGTTTAATCTTTGCTTTGTCAAAACAAAATGAAAGTTATTAATATTTTAAACTATTGATAAATATATATTAGATGAGGATGAAAACTGATTGAGACTTATTTAAATGGTAAGGACAATTAGCATTGATGATGACTACATTATTAATGGACAAAGACGAACAGATTAGCCGAAAAGTGAACAAGGTTGAATACATTAGAGGAAGTAGGATTGAAGCATCTGAAATTAATTGTCCAACAATTGATTGCTCAAATAATGGTTAATCTTTCAAGTGATGATGCTGTGAACTTTGCTATTAGGAAATGAAAACCGGATTTAATCAAGAAACGATGAATCAATTCATTATAATTTAATGTGACCTTAACATGATTAAAGAAACTGATAATTCAATGGAGACTGGAATGGGTAGAAAACCCGATGAAAGGTAAATATTAAAAGCTTAACCCTTTTCCAAGTTTTCAAGATAAATAAAAATGTAACAATAATATGAGGATTAAATGAAGAAGAGGTTTAACCAAGTTGATGATGAAGAGCATAAAATTGGTTGAAAAGCTTAATTCACTGGTTAAAATCAAAGGTGACTAATAATTGCTAAAGACAATCACGATCTAATTAAGTGGAAACAAAAGCAACAAAATATAATAACAAGGTTGAAAGATTGATTGAAAGGTTAAGAAAGGTAAGAAAATATAAGCAAATATTAATTTGACTCATTACTTAAGGCCTAACAAATTGGGAAGAGATTTTGTCAAGGTCATCAGGTTAATTCGCTTTTACCTGATTAAGATTATCTAAGAGCTAAAAAAATGACTAAGACTTTACTTGTTATTTGGTTTGTTGTGAGTTAAATTAATAACAACATGAGATAATGACAGTTGAACAGAATTGAAAACAAGTTTTTTGGTTAATAACCCGCAATACTTGGTGAATAGCATTAACAACAAGATATTAAGATAACATGTTGGCTATTTTTCAAGCTGGTCAAGCATGTTGTTAATTTTTATCAGAATAAGGATGGAGGCTAACGATGATCATCAGTTGATATGATATACTAAGACAAAATGGTGTTTATAACTGTTAAAGTGGAAAATAGTTGCTAACCAAGATGTAATTTGAAGTGCTATAAAAAACTATGACAAAATGATATGAAAAATCTATAAAAAAAATGAAACACAATACAATTAACAATATTCTGTCAAATTAAAGCTGTTTTTACTTACCGTATTCAAACCATCAGATATAACTTCACTCTTTTCTTGTGTTAATCCTGTTAAATGGCAAGGTTATAAGAACATGAAAAAGAGTAAAAATGGGAGTTAATTGTTAGTCCAATAATAATAAAATAAAACATAATTGAGAACCATATCATCATCTCAGTCCGTTGATATAAAATTATTACCATAATTACGATCAGACAAGTGGGACAAACCACTTTGTAATTCACTATCTAGACTAATGAGAATCAAAATTGCTTATTTTGATAATTTGTAGCAAACTGAAAATAACATTATAATAGCTTTTGACAATCTTAAGATGATTAGTCATTTATTGCTTAGCTATATAATGTATCCTGAATTTACTATTAATTCAGGATGCAGCTATTTTCCGGGGAAGAGGGGGTAAATGGAAGAAGAAAGAGTAAAAAGTATGATCAGTTATCAGCAGTTTATCAGCGGACATTAAAGAAGATGATGAAGTGGAAACTCCTATTCTAACTAACCATCACCGACAGGATGATGAGTTGAATCACCATTTGACTGGTTGTTGGTTGTAACTACACTTTTGGTCACCGACATATTAGATTTTTGCCTTTCTAAGCTCTTATTTTTATATTCAATTTCTTCATAAGGCCTGGAAATATTGGTTTCCGATTTATTGTGTCCGGTTATTGTATTACCGGGTGAAGGAAAATTAACATGTCGGGCACTAGTGTGATATGAACCTTTCTGGGCTTCCATGGCGAAACAATCAATGATTTCTCTGAGTTGAGCATGAGTCTTGGAATACTCAGAGTGAAAAGTGGTCTCCGCTTCGAATAGGGTTTGCAAGGTTGATATAAGGAAGGGAATCCGACTATCATAGAGGGCAGGTAATTCATCGTGAAGCTCTCGGTTTAACACCTCGTACAATCTTTTTGCTTCCTCCATTTGTTCCCTAGCCTTTGCAATCTTAATTTCGTCCTTTTTACCGGCTCCACGCGCAAATGATTCCATTGTGTGTCGAGTACAATCATAGTCAACCAGTTTTCGTCCCCGTTTATCAATTTTAGCCTGATGACACAGTGAGAAAGTAGAGAGAAAAACAAGAATTAATAAAAGAGAAATTAATTGTGTGATATAAATAAGGGGAAAATAGACAAAGAGCAAGGCCAAATCATAGAGAGATGACAAAAGAAATTTTCAGATTCAATTTTACAACAGCGAAAAAATCAATCAGAATGATTAAAGACATGGAAACTTCATATTTCTCTTTCTACCTGTGAGAGAGGGCCAGTGAAAATAATGAGAGAGCAAGAAGGAGGATGAAGATTAGACACAGCTTTCCCTGTTCTCCTTGATCTATTTTGTATTTCATGAGACAAACAACTAACTCCACCTTTTGTTGTAAGATATACTGAAACTGAAAAATATATGCATGATTCACCTGTCAAGTAAGTTATTTAGCATCCTCAAATGATGCATTTTTGTTTTTGTTACAAAAATACATTATGAGGACGTAAAATGTAACATATGATAACAAGAACGAAATCACTTTTGAAGGCTAATGAAAACTACTTTAAAAGTTGTGTACTTTAAAAAAGATGGATAAATTGAGAAAACCTCAACTACTTAATGTTTATGAATCTATCTGATGCATTAAGTTTAAATGGCTGAGTTAATTTAATGCAAAATAAAGCTTGGTCAACGGTTGATGTGAATCGTTGGCTGTCAAATAGCATTTTGCCAAGGGCAAATAACTGCAAAGAGTTGACTTCTTCTCACTATTAGGGCCACAAGACTGCGTTGCTTGGGTTAGTTTTAACAGGTTTTTGGATATATTAACAAAATTAAAGGTATTCAAAGCTAACATTAATTTAAGTTCATTTCTCAGCGGATTGAAAGGTTGAGATTCAACTTTTTTGCTACTCTTCTCTCTCTCTCTTACATACACCGGATTTGGTCAGCAACTCTTTTTTTGGTGGTATCGTTACGATAGGTCACGAGTAGTAATCCAAAACAAATTGTTAATTGCTCTGATCTTTTCATCTTCAACTATAAGTCTTTTAAGATGGCAACAGGTACTCATGAATGTAAGCAAAGATTATGAGCAATATATGTTAGGCGATGCACCAAAATCACGAAATTGTTTACTTTGAACAATATTGATGATAAACTGGAATGAAGTGGTGATGGCAAACAAGAGATAGCTTTTCATTAAAAGGGAATAAGAACTATTCTTCTAATGAAGACAGCTATTATAATATCAACTTTCTGTCTCTGTCTTTTTTCTCATCCTTTGATGAAATTTTTGTCTCTCTGTAGGCTGAAAGTACAATTGTGCCAAATTTTTGAGCTATTTAGATTAATTCGTTGGCTTCCAAGTCTCGGATTAAATTTGGAAGAGGCTCACAAAATTTTACTGTGGCTTCCTTAAAGTTATTCTCATGTTATTCCTTTTCTCTTGACAAACTCAATAAATATCGATGCCAAAAACTTGTTCCATGCATTTCACATAATCATTCTTCCAAAGGAGCAGGAAGAGAGGAAAAAGGAAGAATTTGATTGAGCACATTATACTATGAGGATGGACAAAAAGTCCTTGCAAATTACACTCAGGGATCAATAATCCGATTGATAGTGGTTTCGATGCGGCAAGTAAGATGATGATGATCTTGAAGAGAAACATGCACATACGATTGGGTGAATCAAATTATTGTTTAATCCAATTGGAGCATTAGTGATGTTGGTTTTATATCCGATGCAGTAGTAGCAATAAAAGTTGAATCCAATAAATTTGGAACTAGGTTGCTTGGTGCTGATTTATCGTAAAGTCATTTTACAATGTAACACTCTTGAGAATATTCTCAATTGAAAATATCCAAGCACAAAGAGAAATATAGCGAGATAACGAAGGTATAGAAAAAAGTAAGGTGGAAATACTCCAAGTCTATCTAGTTCATGATTAAAAATACCTACCCTAATCTCTGAAAATTGACTCAGATATGTGCTCAAAGGTATAGTGACTTGATCATTTAATTTGTGGCATAAATCCTCCCAAAGTAAATCCATAGTTGCTGCTTTGACAGGTATTTGCTCCTGGTCAGGCCATTCAGGTTCATATATCTCTGTCAAACAATCCATGAGACCTTTGTTTGCTGCTTGTAATGCTGAGTTTTCAATATCAAAAGCGTCACAGAAATAATTGAGGCAGTAAACGAATGAGAAAGAAGACGATGAAGTAGAGAAGAAAGGAGAAAGGGAAGAAGTTATTAGAAAAAGGTATAAATTGATGGATAGGAAATTGAAATTTTTCAATAGGCAAAGGAGAAGAAAAGTGATTGCAGAGGAGCATGAAAGTCAACAAAAGATTATAAACATTGACTTACCTCTGATGCATGTTATGTAATTTTTAATCTCCTTTTGTAGCCTTGTTGCTGAATTTTGTTGCCGGTTGAAGTTGACTTGAGAAGACTCGAAAAGTTCATCGGTTGTCCTATCAGCTTTACCCAAGTTTTGTAAAAACTGTAGAGTTCAAGAGAAACAGAAATACCGAAAAAGATTAGATGGAAATACCGAAAGAAGAGAGAGTACAGGCAAACAAAATTAACAGAGAAGAAAAAGGAAAAAATAAGATGAATGATGAATCACACAGAGACAATTAAAGTTGTGAAGTGAACAAAAAGTCA
Organism: Tetranychus urticae; assembly: GCF_039701765.1. Lineage (NCBI taxonomy): Eukaryota > Metazoa > Arthropoda > Arachnida > Trombidiformes > Tetranychidae > Tetranychus > Tetranychus urticae. Next base: position 10,614,997 of record NC_142958.1, on the reverse strand, counting down.
AACTTACCCGTTCCTTGGCCCTGCCAGCTTTTTTCCGGACAACTTTTGCGAAAGAATCAGTTTTAATATCGGCCATAATCCGTCTTAATTTAATTTTACTTTTCTCACACGAAAGCCTAAAATGTTTTTATTAAGGAACACCATTCAAAAAATTCAGAAAACTGTTCAACATTTGACAGAGTTTTCACAAAACCTAATGTAAGGCTTTTGCTTTTCAGGTTTCAGACAGCCCCACAGGTGTGGCTTAAGGAATATACGTTACGCCATCTTGTTGACTTGATCAAAGCTATTATATTTTCAGTTTTTGAAAAATTTTCAGAACCCAATTCAATGTTGGAATAATTTATATCAACCTAAACCAGATTTTATTTCATTGATTATCAATAAAATCTTGAGTTATATTTTCAATATTTGATTTGAGAAGATTTTGGTCGTAAACGAATCTTTGTCTACAAATATCAAAGAAAACGAGAATAAAAATTTGGCAGCTTTCGATAATCAGTTTAATTGAGTTGAAATATTAATAGAAATGAAGTGAATAAATATAATCAGTGGTTTCTATTATTTTTAGAAATACAAATTCATGAAAATCACTCGTGATTTGAACTTGGATTTTATTGTATTTGAAACTAACTTGATCTGATAAATAATTGCAAATGCATGTAATCTTTACCCTTTTAGTTATCATATTTTAGGTTCAATAAACGAGGCAATGAAATATAAAACACAGATACCGAATAATCAGTATTTTAATTTGTCAAAGGAATGCTGATTAAAATAAATGGCACAATTTAAGATTACAATGTTACAGCGTTAACAATGGATTTTAACGTTAATATCAACAAATGTAAATTATCGCTATAAAATCGTACAAGTAGTTGATCGAGGTGTCTCTTCTCCATAATCAATATCTGAATTTACAGTGAAATCATCCCATGATACGGTGTTTGAAAAGTAATCAGAATATGTAAAAAAATAAGAAAAGATTAAACAATTAATAACGAGTTAAACTGTTAAAAGTGGGTTCATGAGCAAAGTGTAAATTATTTTAACACTGTTGATTAAGACTAGACAGATTAGAGTCTTATACAGTTGGCATGAGAACAGATCATAAGTATTAATTGCTTGTTTAATCCACTGGCCTGGATTGAACAATTGAATCTTACATACCTAAGCCAACTTTGGTGATTATATGCTGAGCTGAGTCTGTTGTTGTGGCTGAGATCAATTCCTTAACCAGTTGAACCGGGATTTTGGGTCGACCATAACGTTCATATATTTCAACCAATTTGTGAATGTTTTCCTGTTTTTTGAATAACAATATATTTAATAATAAAAATTAACTGACAATAGTAATAATAATAGTATAATGATGAGAAGAAAAATCATAACAACAATATAAACGTGATAGTAATCAATTCCCACTCACAACAAAAGTGAAACTTCATTTTTCTCTATTCCTTTTATCAACCTACTTTGATTTTATTCACAATTAATCGAAATTAAGTTATCCGTTTTTGTATAAATTTGAATTAAGACCGGTTAATAAAATTGAATTTAAGTTACCATAATATAATAAAGCAAATAAAAAAGAGTAAACATGAAAAAAAGGAAAACCTCAAATTTTGGAAAGAAGCTTGAAGTAGAAAAAATTGAACCATATTAAACTTGGCGTGAGTAGATTGAAATAAGGAAACAGAAGAGCATGATGATGCTGATGTTGATCAAGGCAGATCAAATAATTCATCTAATGAAAATTTTCTTTCCATTTCCTAGTTCATCTTCAACATGGGACTAAAATAGCGAGTAAAAATGTTCCCATTAAATTCACAAATCTGTGTCAATGCTCATTCAGATAGACTTTGGTGAAGACAAAAAGACAGAAGAAAGAATAAAGAAATCAGATTTTGCTGAAACCAAAATATCAATTTAATAGTGATGACACAATGAACTAATGGCAATTTGGTGACTCTTTGTTCGTTGTATTAACATGTTCAATATCAAACGTTCGCTAGTCTTCTATCAATTCATCAAAATGAGTGGACTTTAAAGTATTTCAAGAGTTACTGAATCATCCTCACTAACATACTTGAAACATATTTCAGATGTCAAGAAATCTGAAAATAAAATTGCAAAATTTCAGAATCCAAATTATTTGAAATATTTCAGGTTGTTGCGATAAATAATCAATATCTATTGATAAAGCTCAATGAAACTAGAAAATAAAATATTGACTAGAACTGTTGGACATGGAAGACATCAGGCTGAAACAAATTGAACCAGAAAATTATTCATGGAATAATTAAACCATTCAATTGTAATGTGCATAAAATCGGTGTCAACGTTCATCTCGTTTGGCCAAATTAGCTTTAAATGAGTAAACTCACAATTCTTTGCTGTTGACGAGCTTGTTGTTTTTTCATGAGCAACAATTCAACGATGATACTTTGCTTATTGGGATCAACATTTCGTCCATTCATTTTAAATCCTTGCATCAGATTATTTGCTTGATTGAGTAAATCATCTTGCATCATTTGTTTGGTTAAGCGACCTGATTGATTACTAACTGATCGTTTAACCATTTGGCGACCCCAAATTTGAATAAGTACAAAGCCTTCCTTTAGATAATCAATAAGTGCTTTGGTTGCTGGTTGATAGGTAAACATTTTACGATGATTAAAGTCTGGATTAGAAGTATCTGAGATAATCTCGGTTGTTGAATCCTCTTCATCGAGAAAAATTCTGTATCTACAATAAATATCCTGTTGAGAAGAAGAGAAGAAATAATAAGACAACAAAAATAAGAACAAAATCAAACAATTGAGTGAATGGATGAATAATGGATTGAGAGAGTAATAGAAGTAGAAAAAAAATGTAGTAAAATGAGGTGTAGTTTAGGTTAACTTATTGTTATTACCGTGAATCGAGGAGGAAGACCGCGACAACCATGAATCTTGAAGACAAAGCAAACATCTTTACCAATTAACTCTGATGGAGTATCAACATAAGCATCATCCAATTCACTTAATTCTCGTCCATCTGATGTACAAGGAACAATTTCAATATTAATTATACCAATCTCGGTTCCCTTGTAATCAAGAACTTCCAATTGTTCTTTCAATTCAACCAGAAAAGCTAATGGTTGAAGGTAAACTTGAACAATCCCAATCAAAACTTCCGTTTTCTGGTCTTCCAAAAATGGGTCCTTGTCCTGTTAAAGAAATCACAACAATAATATGAAGAAAAAAATGAATAAAAATATACAATAATAACAGTAATGAGTGAAAAGAGAATGAGAATAATGAAAAATTGATATTCCTTTTCAATGTGTCAAGGTCAATTGGCATGTTGATAAGCTACAATAGAGTCTGATGTTAATGATAATTTATGAGATATTGATACAAAAAAAGTTATTGCCAATAATATTACCGGTGATGGATTCCAGTTTTCATCGCCTTGAGCATAGTTTTGATAAATCTCTTTCATCATGAACAATCGATTTACAAATTTATCTTTTGGCCACAAGAATTCTTGGCCAAATTCATCATTGATTAATTTTACCATCACCTGAATGAGACGGAGTGAAGAGGAAGAAGATGACAAATGTTAAAAGATGCAAGATTAATGATAACAAAAATGTAAAGACATAATGAAGAGAGACATGAGAGGAAGAAAAGGTGACGTGTTGAAGTTATTAAGACATAAAGTTAATCTGGTCAACGTGGGATAACCACTCAACTTTATCAGCCTAATTATGATCAAAATTAAGATTGGCCATTCTTCTTCTTCTCAAATCAGATGGTTCTGGTGTTGGTGTCAATGATGGTGGGTTTGAGTTTTATTAGCTTTAGAATGACCTTACCTCAGTTCGGTCACTGTTTTTGGCAAGGAATGCTGAAGAAACCAGAATTATCTCGAATCGTACATTCTTTCCTAAATCATTGCTAATTGCATTGGCTTCATCAACTTGAGGTAACAATTCAAGTAGATCTTTATTTAATAAAGCAGTCTCCATTGATTGATCATCATTGGACATGTCAAATCCAGCTTTAGATGCAATCTCTTCTTGAGCTAAGTCAAAAGTGACCTCAGAAAATGATAATTTGGATTTCTTTTGTTGACCTGGATGGATAAATACGAATAATTGAGTTGTACCAAAGAGTAACCTAAGAAATGGAAAAAATAAAGTGTGAATTAAAAGAAAAGCTTGACAAAGCTACTTGATTTGATTGTCAAACCTGTCATTATGATTAAGATGAACTTTATTAATCACTGGATCACCATTTAATAAAATACGACAATCATCAGCAACTCTCTCTAGGATTACAACATCGTTGTCTTTTCGGTAAATGCGTCCGTGATGATTTTGAATGCTTGGACCATAGAGAATGATTGAACAATCGTCATTTTTCCCTAAAATATTGACCCCTTTCTTAATTATATGGATAATTTTTCCACATAATTGTTCATCAAAATTAAGATTAGATAAATATGGATTTTCTCGTTTTTCCGTTTCCAATTTTTCCCGGTCAGCATCAACGTACACATTTGCTTCCAAGGCTTGTTTCTCAGCTAATTTGTCCTCGTATGTTTGCTTAATTTCGTTGATTTGTCGTTCATTTTCAGCCATTAAAGCCTTCATTTCTTCTTCATACTTCTGTCTCATCTCGGTCATATCTTCGATAGCAAATAATCGGGATAAAGTTAAGCATTAGTAAAAGCGATTAACTAATGAAATTAACCTTAATGATTCTTTATTTACCTTTTTCAGACAAAGAAGAACCCGTTCCACTTAAATCAACAACACCTCTTTCCATTGCTTTTGTTAGTCGTTCATTTTCATCTTTCAATTGTCGTATTAACTTGTCCGTTGAATTTTCATTGATTGTTGCATGAACTTTGATTCGTTTGGCTCGATCAGCTGGAATAGTGGAAACAATTACATTGAAAAATGAGTATAGATGGATGAGATTTGATGCATTATTAAAAATAAGAATTGAAATATAAATATATTACTCAAATCAAGAGCTAGACAAGTCATTCAATTGTGAGAAATGAGATTTTATCATTTCCTTGTTCCTAATCAAAATTGAGATGAGTTTCAAGTTTCTAAGAACTGATTGATTACTGATTTAGCTGTCAGGATTGATAATATAAATAATGATACAAAAAAGAGTTATCATTGAATTCTATTATGTTCCAATAAACTTGATAAAGTAAATTAATTTAAACAATGTAACATAATGTAGTCTCAATTTACATTGAATGACGTGCTCTTCAATTTTGCTGATTCAATCTAAATTTAACACAGTCTGGTGAAAGCTTACCATAACGAAGAGTGGATAATGTTTCATCGTAACTTATATCAGCTGGACTAATTGTTGCAATCATCACTGTTTTGCTGTTACCCGATAAGACGTTCATCAAAAGACGAGTTAAAACTGAATCTCGATAAGGTACTGATGGAATGAAAAAAAGGATGATTAGTTGTTGACTAATGACAAAAGTTATAATTGCCGCAATTGTGTCAAATGAATCGTAAAGGCTTACCTCTAATGTTTTTTTCAGAGGATTTCTCAGCTAAAGCTGAAATACAATTGCCTAAACATGCTAATGATTGGTTAATTGATACACCTTCTTTCAATCTATCACCGACCGCCATTGTTCCAGATAATCTTTCGCTGTAATGAAAAAAGAAAGAACCGAGAAACGAGAAATTAATCATGCAGAATAGATAAGCTATTATTACAAATGTGTCAAAATCAATTGAAAATCTGATCATCTGCTAGAGACCTTACATCACTTTTCCCCTTCAGCTAAACACCATTGGCTAATGATAATATTCCTTAGAGATAGTTAAAAGTATAAAAGGACAATCAACATTAAAATTAAGACAGTCGTCAGATTAAGTATAAAGTGTTTTGTCTGTAAATGTTTTTCTTCTCTGCATTGTGAAAATTACTCAAACCTGCTTTTAACTGAAGCAGTCAACGTCTTGAAGAGCAAAATAGCTCTGTAATAGGAAATTACCAATTGAAAGGCAATAATTTCACTAGTCAAACCTTCTATGTCCCATGAAACGAATATTGCAAGAGAGGGTTAGAGGAGTCACATGGATACCGCCGTGTCAAATGCCTGATACACAAACTCAAGTTAGGGTGGCCAGTGAGCTCGAAAGAGCAAATGGCAGGACTACTTCTAAAGCCAATGAACCGATCCCATCGACATCAAAACAAAACCAAGACAATTCACCTAAAATAGTATTGGAAGCAATGTCAGATAATGATTCTGAAGATGACTCAGATGAACTAATCATCGATGAAGACCAAGACCAACAAGCTAACCCGGCACAAGCTATTGAGCCACCAAAAAAGAAAACAAAACAAGATAATGAATCAGGATTACCACAGAAAGCTAAAAGAAAAAGAGCGAAAAGGAAACGGAAGAATATACAAAGACAAGAGACGCTTTTACGACCACTAAAGCCAAAAGACGATCTCTTGGCTACTTCAGCACGTACAGATCAAGAAATGATTGGTATTTTTGAAGAAAGAATCTTTAATGCGATAAGGAGTCTGAATCAACAGGGTAAACGTGCTTGTGGTTTTGACATTAAAAAGATTCACATTGAAACCACTGATGGGATAGTGTTTTTACCGTTATGGCTTGCAATTATTGACGGAGTGAATGAACCTCGATTTAATCAGATTATCTGGTATCCGCAAAGTGCAATTGAAAACATTCAAGAGGCTGGATTAACTGTGCAACATATGGAAAAGGCTAGAAAATTTGACGATGTACGAAGAGACGCAATCGACACTCTATTGCAATATGACATGATTTGTGTTGCTAATGGTCTGGATGATTTTAAAGCAATGAGTTTCACCAACCAAGACTGGAAATTGATTCGTCCTCGAATTCGTGATGTCAATTATTATTATAATCCGAGACCAAATCCTTTCTTGCAATTTGATATGAGACTTTCAAGATTTCTATTCTTCCAAAAAATTATTCAAAACAATGTTCATTCAGCTCTAATTGATGCAATGTATAAACTATTCTTGTACCTCATCGACTACGAAAATTTCGAGGCAACTTTCGATGAAATATCAAGCAACCTTAGTGACCCACCCTACGCAATTCATCTTTATCCACAAAATCATCAGATGGCCGGTTTACTAAGAAAAATTATGGATCATATTGGAGGATGGCCTGCAAGCTTAATAATCGAACAAAATCCACTCTGTGTAACACAGCCACAATATTCAAGAGATGAATTTATTCATGCGCCTGATGTCCTTCGTCCTCCCTATGAGAACGTGACACCGATTTTATTTAAAGATTTCATCCATCCACAGATTACTCATCAATAGTGTTTTTAGTTGTCTGGATGTATAAATATAATAAGACTTTTTTGCTACTTTCATCAAAAATATTTCTTTAAAACTTGTCCATTTTTTCCTCTGCTCTCCACGTTTTTAATTAATCCCTACTATTGTAAATCTATAGTCAATTAAAATATTTTAGTAAATGAACTTCATTAATCAAAAAGTAGCCACTGAAATTTAAAGTAAAGAAACAAATCATCAAGGAAAAACCAAAAACCTGAAAAATTAGAATCTAGTGATGATTTAATAAGTACCTTCCAGCTAAATCAACCAAATGAATAATTGATTTTTTAGCAGTCTCTTGGCCAGATGAGGTGCGATTCCGTTGAACAATTTGAATTTGTACTATTGTATGAGCTCGAGAACTTGTTTCATTCATATTTGTTGCGGCAATCGAACGGTTTGTGGTCCCTTCCTCAATTTTATCTTCGATGTCTTTATGCGATGTTACCAAAAAGCTTTTCAATCCTTCAGCTGTGATCAATACAAAAGATTGTAAGTTAACCAAAGTTTTTACTGATTTGGCTTTAATTACCGTAAAATCCTTTTGATGGATGTTCTCTCACTTTAAGTCCTTTCTTTTTTGAATTGTTTGCTAAGCTGGGACCATTCAATAGATCACGAACAATCTCATTATAAATTTCAATCATCGACAGAGTCACTTCAGTTATGGTTCCACTATCATTAGATCTATGAGCAATCGTATCAAACAGTTCTGAGCACAATCTTGGCACAATACCTTAATTGAGAGAGTGAAAATGGAAGTAAGATTTATAAAAAGCAACAAGTAAATATTATTATAATACATGTACATGTACATGGTAAAGTCTTTCGTTTGGTAAAAATAGTCTTACCTTTATTGGCACCATAACCTATTACTGTATATGATTTTCCTGATCCAGTTTGACCATAGGCAAATATGGCTGCATTATAGCCATGCATAGCATTTGTGAGAACCGATCGACCCAATTCATTGTAAACTTTTTCCTAGTTAAACAAAAACAATTAAATTCATTAATTGAGATGCCACAACATTCTATGAATAAGCGATCATAAGACACACATTTTCACAAAATGACACAACCAGAACGTCGCCATCTTACGCAAAAATAAGTTAATTAAAAGAAAGAGTTAGCTTTTCCCTTTCAACTTTAATCTCAACGGTTAAAATGGTGCTGCAAGTCTTTTAGTATCTCTATCAGTAAGTTAACAGTTTAATTTTAGTTAATGATTTCATTGGACCTTTAATAACTCAAACATGGAAAATCCTGTGAATTATCAGAAACAATGGCAAAAAAATTGGTTAAGGTGACCCAAAGATGAGAAATAATGAAAACCAATCAAGCAGGTAAGCCAAATTGAAAATTTGTGTTGTTTACATTTGTTGTATAGTGAGCATACTGGTCTATTTCTGATGTGATTGATATCAATGAACATTTAATGATTCAATTATATTCTATTTCAATTTCAGATGAAAGGGGTTCATAATTTTTGGTACAATTTTGGCCCACGACAAAGGATTGCCTGTTTCCTATTCAACAATACATTTATGCTAATTTACCTGATCTGCGTATTTATGTCCATTGGGGTGTGAAGAATCAGCTCGACTTATGCTTCCATCAATGTCAATGAAACCATCATGAGACCAATAACTGTGATCATATGTAAATTTTTTAGGTGCATCTCGATGATTATTTGGATTATACAGGACGGTTGTATTGGACTCCATATCCACAATACATTTGGCATTTCGTTGTTTCTCTCGTTGATTGTGTAAAAGTGAGTTAAGGAACGTTTGGTTGTAATTTGAATTTCTTAAAACTACTGTTAACTCTTGACATGAACATGCAGTTATAATTAAGGTGTTGCATTTCGATATAACATGGTGCAGTTAGATGATATTGCATGGATATGTGCATAAACAATGGGTGATGTTAAACATAGCTGGCCAAACATTGTAATCAGTAATTGACTGTCAGTAATTTGTTATTGGCGTGAAAAGTAATCAATATATTGAAACTTGGCTACTGGAAAGGGTGAAAACAATCAACCAGGCTGACAACAATCAAGACTCGTTAATAATAACATGTAAAAATAATTAAGTAGATTCCATCAAAAAAGCTTAGGTAATATCTAGCCATAGTTTAAATGATAATACAAATGACAATAAAAAGTAGAAGCAAGAATATGAAAAGCTAATCAGATTAACATGAAACATTAGTGTTTTAAAGATTCTCACGCAATCACGATAGAATCAGAATCATTATGGTTTGCTTGTTATCATGCTGAAATCAATTTATCAACAAAGTTTCACTTTTACTGAATAAAATTTTCAACTACATTAATTCATTTCACAATTGAGAACAGATCTAACATTTTTATTGTCAATGCAAGGTTAAAAACTGACAAAATTTGTATCATTGCCATTATAGTTAGTCATGAAACATCATGAGTTTCCATGAAACAACGAAACTGTTAACATTGAACGTTATAAGAATAAATTCAATGTTATTTACACCATTAAGATGATGTTAAAACAGCTGATCACTATGATAACCAGTTTAGATTGATAGTGTGACGTTGACCTGAGGTTAAATACATGAAATGATTGTTGTTTATTTATCTATGGATTTTAATTGTAATCTGAATAAATTATTTGCAATAAATGTCTTGAGCAATCAGAGCATAACCATTAGTATTAGGATCCATTAATTTTTGGACTCAACAAGCAAACATAACAACTAAACCAGGTTAAATCTGTTTTGTTGATCAATCATTTCCACCTTTAACTGATCAGCTTTGTTTTACCTGAAAAATAAACCATCTAATTAATGAGCTAAATATGTTTCCCAATCAAGATCCTAACTGATGAAATCACATTTAACCATTAAATGATTAACCCATTTCAACTGATCAACAATAAGTTTATTGATATCTTTCGACTTTTATTATTTTAATGATTAATCTTGCTCAACTACAATAATGAACAACTCAGATATTCATATCAAATCCTTGTAAAGATCGTAAATGAAGCTGTTAAAATTAAACTGTTATCGTTAATGTTCATTCATCTAAATGTCAATGTATTCATGAATAATAGACAAACATGGAATTGTGTTGTAGCTAAAGGCAACAAATTGCATCTCAATCAATAAAATTTGATATTTACTATTAAAAATGTCCTCGAAATGATTTCAATTGAAAGTGTGAGAAGCATTGAAAATATTTGTCCATTTACCTATTTTTAAGGCTAACAAAGAGGCTGACCAATATTGATCATCAATTGAATTTGACAGTAATAGAAATCGATCAATCAACATTCTAATTCCAACTCGATTGTATTCCCTTTTCTTACATTTAATAATCACTTTAATCTAGACACTATTATAGCCATTAATAGAGTAACAATTTTAGTATTCACTGGTTGCAGGTTAATCAGAATTGAGTTGATCTGTTGGACGATTCAACCTATTTCATGCGAGTCTAAACTCCGATAGTCAACTGTTGTAGACAAAGATAGATAATTTTAAAGATAGTCGTTAATTTTCAATCAATTAAGAAGCTTTCACTCATCTTCTAATTAGAGATTTCAATGCAATGTTGATGTTCATTTTCAATAATCTAGCATAATATTTCATGATCTTACCTTGATGAAACCTCTTGTCAGCTGGTTGTGTAAGTTGATTGCGTGATTCTTGTTTTGCCTTTTATTTCACTTTTAACATTCCGTTATTTCTGAACCTTGATTAAATTTGGTTTTTCATAATCAATTTGATTACACACACATAAATATATTGATGACAGCCTAAAAATATACACAATCAAATTAAAGAGATGGCAAAGCTGACCGTAGACAACACGATGATGTAAAAATGGAGGGAACCGGCAAGAGGAAGCTCTTGTTTTCGTGATTAATTTAAATCTGATTAACCAGAGATTAGATAGTGAAAATATCCAGGAACCATTAGAGACTAAATGGGTTGAGTAAATTTGGGTTGACGACATTTGAACAAGCATCAATGTAAAGGTTAGAAGCACCAGTAAAAATGTCAACAAATAAAGCTGTAGCTTTGGGCTTTAGGTTTTAGGTTTTAGGTTTTGGGTTGCAACTAATGATTATTTAGGTATTAGATAAATTGAAATGATTGCATGAAAAGGATATGAATGGTCTGACTCGGACGGCCACCACGACATGATCTGATCCAGCGGACATTGTGAGGTTGGTTAGTTGATGGTAAAAAAGTCCAGTGTACGGAAGATATTTGTTGCACTATTAGATTTAGTTTCACTTGATTTGTATAAAATTAGATAATTTAGAGTTTAACAGATGATTTTAAGGTCTGGCAATCCTGTCAACCTTATTAGTTGATTTGGTGGCGAGTACTTGAATCTGGTAAGTATGAGTGAGATTGAGAGTTGGCCATTGTCCAGGCAACCCACAATGAAAACAAAAAAATGGTTTAAGTGTTTATTTTTTGCTGTTGTTTTGTATTTCATGGGTCATTTAATTACGCTCGTTATCATATGGTTTAATCAGCTTGCTACACCAAATTGAAATACAATCACGATTAGATTTTTGAATTGATTCAGACTAAAAAGCTTATTTAAATAATGTGTGTTCATTGGATGCATAAACTGTCCAACATGACAACTTGTATTAGGATTGCTTAAACTTGAATTTGTATATTTATTGGTAATGTTTCAATTTTAATTGCGTTGAAATGGGAATAAAATGATAAAATGTATCACTTTTCAAACATTATTGTGTTTATTACAGTTATAAGTGCCAAATTAAAATTACAGCGAAAATATTGCTCACAAATAAGTACTAAGTGTAACCTAAACACATGACACACATTAAACTGATACAAACATTGCTATATTTCTGGTTTCTTCAGTTCCATTTTTATGATTTTGCTTTTCAAGTTTACATTTGGTTGGATTTACATTAAGATTTTAAATTGTAGCGATTGTTGATGGTAACTTTAATTTTCTTCATTTTAATTGAAGATAGTGATTGCTTTGGAATTTTATTTTTTGATTCTGGTATTTCACCTTTAGGTTTTAGTCCGTGTTCAAGGCATTGTCAGCATGTTTCTCTTTAATTATGAATACCAATCAAACCTGTGAAGATGGGGAAATAAATCAGTGAGTTAACCTAAAACATGTGAATATGGTTTTTAATTTATCAAACTGCAACTACAACTGTAATTTATCTATGATTTCAACCTCTTACCGTCACACGAAAATGTTTGTCCGTCTGAATTCAATTTACATTTGTATTGGAGCTTCCCTGAGATTGAATCGAGTTTATTGTTTAAAATAAAATCTGTAATTAAAAGAAACAAAATTAAAAAATAACTTAAGTAACCCATAAGCAAATATGCGCCATCTTGTGTTAATGAAACTTATCTTTAACCCAAAAAAATTAATCCAAAAAATGAATGAAAGGTTATTTTGACACTCAGAAGATGGCGTAAACTAAACTCTTGAGCTCAATTAATTAATGTCAACAATTTACTGATTGTTTCCTAAGTGCCTGCTTTTAATGGTAGATCTTAAACCATTTAATCAACAGACTATGGCCTTTACTAACCAATGGGAAAATATTAGACAAAATGTTTGTTCGATAACTTCTTTACTAACTTAATTACTTAGTTAGTTAGTTAATCACTTTAGTTTGGATGACATAAAATCTCACAACTAGTCCTTTTTTGGTTCATGATAATCTCTGATCACTAACATCGTTAATTTTGAATTTCTTGCTTTTCTTGGACCTATCAGAATGATTGGAGTACTTCTTGGTTGATTTTTGGACTCGTGTACCACTAAATCATTGATGTCTTTAGCAATCAAATCATTAGCTTTTGGATTCTACTAGTAAATGTTTACAAAAATCTCTCGATTGGTTTAAGGTTAATGATTTGGAGGTTTGGAAGGTTCGATAGCTTGAAAATGAAAGTAATCGAAGTTCATTGAATTAATTGCTGAATAATGGAAATATCAGTTCAAAACGATCCAAGAAACTATTATACTTCGCGTCAAACTTGTTTGCTCATGGAAAAGGTTGAAGGCATTAAGCATTATAAATTATCTGAATCAAAATGGGAAAATTTCATTGTTGGCCATCTTAATATCTGGTTGACGAATCACTTTAGCCAAGGTTAAGCAGACTTTTTTAAGAAATTTTGTGATTATTCATCAAATTTATGAGTTATCTATTCGTCTTCTCGAGAAAACTACATTCACCAAGAACATTTAAACAGCTTTAGTATGAAAATTGTTCACTACTTACTATTATTAATAGAAATTTTCACAAGTTAATTTAAGTAACCAGAAGCCACGATGAATTAAAAATGACTTGAATGTGCTCTACTCTAGAAACTTATACTGACAATAAATTAAAGCTAATCCTCGATTCCTGTGAGATTTCATTGCTCTAATTATCAAATTCTGAGAAAAAAGGATTTATTTGATACATATTCTATTCTCATATAACTTCTGAGTTTTTGTTACAATTTGTTTCTATCATTCCTATCTGACATACTAAAGCCATTTCATTACCGAGTTACATTTTTAGTAAATCTTTAACAAAGTTAGGATTAGGTTAGGTTAGGGTGAGATCATGCATTATTGAAAAGTCAACCATTTTGAACATTATTATCAAATAGAGTTCAGTCAATTTGAAAACTGGAATCAACGGCACATGATATTGATAACAAGTCTAAAAAATGGATCTCAAATGTTAACTGGATTTTAAGTGAACGAATGACTTTAAATGAATTTGTCTGAACTATGGCTGCAAAGAGTGTACCATTTATCATATGGGGATATCACATCAAAACACCTTTCGATCTTTTCAAATCGATTTTCAAACTTGATTTAAACGAGATTAGATTGAATTCATTTTGCATTAGATTATCAATATCATGGTTAAACAATGCCAGACGAGTTCATAGCCCGAGATAAGTTTCACTAGCAATTCACATCCATTATAAATAATACGATATTTGATATTCAATTAATTCATCAACTCTAATTTACGTTCATGAATTTTACTTGAGACAAATCTAAAAAAGACTGATTCCGTTAATTGCCTATCATCTCATGTATCTTTTATTAATAAAATACCTTTAATGAATCTTTTGATTCATCTTAAATGTCCCTTTCAATGGATCAATTCACAGACGTATTTTGTCTCGTCGAATCCCATATCAAATCGTCTTATTAATTACTTATGCAAAATTAATCAATTGTTATGTCATCTATTGAACACCATTTTGAGATATTCCATGTAATCATTTTAATTAGTTCTCACAAAATTTAATATCTGATTCTTTTCTAATTATTGTTCAGGGTATTAATAGTGGTTATTGCAATGGACATTAACTTACAATTTTTTAATGTCTCGATCTTTAGGGCTTATATCGTAGAGGAAGAAAATTTGAGAGACATTTTGGCTTTTGTTTCGCTAGTGGTTAACGATATTCAATAATTTTTAAATAAGGATATTGTATTGTAATCTGTTGCAGTCCTGAAAAGTGATTTACGGTTTTCATTATGAATTGTTTTCACTTTCCTGATTGTTTATGTACTTTTCAGTTACTGCAATACATTACTATCTTTAATTAAAAATAAAGACAAGGTGAGATGATTTAAGACTGAAATCGGCTGTTAAATTAAGAAAATTATGTCTAAACGAAAGATTATTCTAGCCGTTAACGTTTTTTGAGACACAACTTTGAAGCTAAATGCTGATTCTTCAACAGAGAAGAACAAGAGTTTTTCTGAAATTCCTGTCAACATTAAATCTCTGAACTGAAGATGGAAATATAAACACAATGATTTGATGGCAAATCCCACTGTTAATTATAAACAAGTGAATTGATTGCTATAATAAATCAACTTACTTTGTTTTTCTTTCCTCAGAGAGTTTACAAGAAGTCGCCTTACAACTGGATCCGATCTTCCGTATCTTCCATTCATGAAAAACATTCGCTCCTTTGCCTGTGAACTTTCCCAAAGTGTGAATAAAACAACCAACGATAATAACTGAACCAATGCAAATAATTTCCTTTGCAACATTATGCTTCTGATGTAACAGCACCAAGAATGGCTATGGAAGCACAAAAAGATGACCAAAAAAGCTCATGAAATGCAGACAATCCATAAAATTGGTGATAAAATTCATCCTTCAACAACTTCGATCAGTAAAAACATTCCTGAATCTTTTATATCAACAAGTATTGAGTCCTATCAACAGCAAAAAAGCAGCTCAACTCAACAAAATGATCATTAACTTATCCAATCCCATGAAAAAATTAATCCTTCAAATCGCAATGGAATCGACTGATTGACTCAATATTATTTTGAATTAAACTGATTAAAATGAGAAACCACTCGTTGATTAACCTGAATCGATTTCCAGTTTAGAAATAATTTTCTCACAATTAATCCAATTCCACATGAAAAGGGTCAAACAGTTACAATCAAGGATCACATTGAAGTCAAATTTGAGTTTTGTAATTAACTTACCTAAAGTTATCTTAATGCTGAATGATTAGTTCTTTAAACTAGAATTAACAAATTTTGCTGATTTCCAGGTGACACAATTGAAACTAAGAAACTGTTATCAACTTTGGGAATGTTCAAAGGTTATCAGAGAAGTGAATAAGATGTATTTTTTATTCATTTTATTCAAGTCAACACCAAAAGTGATAAAGCAAATGTCATGCGTTATAAGTTATTAGCTCTGAATTTCCTCAAAATTTTCTTCAATAACATGATAATTCTTGTGACATTATTCAGCTAATATAGAAGCAATTGAGTTAATTGGTTGAAACATATAATTGAAAAGATGAAGAGACACTTTAAATTACAAGTGAACATTAAATATTGAAAATAATACAACAATTATGTTACCATTGAGTTGATTAACCAATCCAATTAGACTAATTACTAACTGTCATTAACAATCATTAGTCAACCCGATTGAAAAGAATCGGAAATAAATTAAATTGATTTGATGCCGAGTTTTGTTCAATTAAAGGATTTCAATTCAATTTCATTGTGTAATTACATTCAAACATTGAGCCGACTCTGAGAAATACATTGAAATTTAAAGGAAACTTTGAGGGCGAAAACGTTATTGATTGTTGATATTAAGATTGAGTAAATTTTGAGATTCATTCAGATGAAAGTTAATTTCCGTTTTCATCTCAACTAAATTGTGAACGATTTTCAGTTTTGGTGAAGAGAAGGCATTAAAAATAGCAAATCTAATGCATTTTTTATTAGTTACATTTTGTGAAAATATTTTCACATCTTGATATTAAAATGTTTATCAAGAATCTAAATGATAATTTCACATTTATATTCACAATAATATCATTCATTAAAGAATTTTTTATCGCTCAAAATGCATGGAATGTTCATAACAATTATTGTTAATATCATTAACTGTTTCTTTCTTATTGTGACTTCTAATTGTTTCTACTCGTCTTGTTGACATTTAAATTGTTGTTTTCAAGAAAAATCTGATTCTTCCTTTTCATCTCAGATTTTTTCTTCAGAATTCTTGGTCAAATTATGAAATTTTCATATATTTCAATCAATCATTTCCACACTCTTTTAAGGTAAAAATGCCTGAATCTCTCAGACTGAACATTAATTAGCATTTTCTTGATTAATATTTAGTTTCATTTATTTTTCTTCATTTTGAAAGTAATTCTGAAAAGTTCAATTACTCTTATTGCACCTGAGTTTCACACCTTTCTTATTTGATCTTAAATGAAATTAACTCAATTGATTTAAATTAGATTTACTTTTAATTTGTATTGTTACATTAAGAATTATTATTAGAAAGTCAATGTCTTTTGACTCTCACATCTTGAGCATGTAGTAATACATTTAATTAGAGGATTACTCTTCTCGATTTAAACGTAATCAACTAATTTTACTGTTCAGTATTGGTTAACAGTTTTAAGTGTTTAGTTTGATTACAATTAATCTGTTTGTTTTATTTGCGGATTATTTAAGCGTCTGTTTGTTTGCTTGTTAGTGCAAAAGGGATTGAAAAATGTGAATTAAAATATTGTTAGTAATGGTAAATTAACCATTGAAATTTGCTTCCATTAATCAATCAACATGTTTTAATAACATGAATCAACTGTTTTCCAATAGACTATTTAGTCATAACAAATCACTAATTACAATTAATAAAAGGCAGCTTTGTTAACAGGATGACCAATGTAATGTAAATGATTAAAAATCTAATTGTAACAAGTAAAAAGCAAGCAGCTGACTACAAACAAACAAACAAATGAGTGAATGAATGAAATGAAATTTTGTAGGAACAATTGTATTAACAATCCTTTTGATTGCTTAACAAAATGTCAATCCTGTTAACAGGTCTGTACAACAATTGTCAACTCTTATTAGTGAAATGCAATTGATTAACAAAGGTGTATCCTTGAGTACTCCTCTATTCTTGAGTCTTTAGTAACAATATGTAAACGGATCCATGTACATTCAAGTAATATGTATGCATCCAAGGTGTATCATCAAAGGCCGATATAATTATACTCTAATTAATAATAGTAATAAAGTTCATTGAATTCGATTCCAGTTGCTTTGAAAAATATCCATGAGTGTGCTTCACCATCAACAATTTCACATTGTGATACTTTACCACGATGTCCTAAGGGAAAAGTCAGATAATTAGAATAAAACAATTATTATTAATATTAACATTATTCAACGGTCGTAAGCGCATAAATATTAGATATTTGCTGAGTGGAAACTTCAGAAGTGGAAAGAAATATAGAGAAAGTTGAAGTAAAGTGAAGTATAGCACAAAAACTGTCAAAAGAGGTTAAAAGATGGCCAATTAATTCGTTTTCAACTCATTATTTAATTTCAAATCCTCCGCCAGGTTTGACTTGTCCGATAAATCCGGGTCGACATCATTAAGTGATATCGGTATTTATTTATGTGGTCGTATTGATTGGACTTGAAACAGCGGTTGAAGTCCTTTAAAGGCCATATTTTTACACTTTGATAGTTTTTTTATCTTGACTGTATTAAACCGTTCAATGTACTTATTATGATAAAAAGAGGATTACTACGCACCTTTTATGACAATTATATCGTCGTTAAGCGAAGTTGTTTGAAAGGTTAACAACAATTCGTTTAGGTTACCGCGCTTAATTGCGATAGGCTTCTTGAGCTTAACATGGCAATCCTTATCCTTAGAGATGACAACGTTAATAGAATCATCAATGGTATCAAGTAAAATTGAATCATCAGCTCGAGCGCCCATCGCAGGCTCACTTGCCACTCCAGCCTTGGAACTAAATTTTAATTGACAATCAAGCTTTGGAGTTCGTACAGAATAATAACTAAACCATGATAGAAAACAATAGCCAAAACGATCAATAATTGATGAAGAAATAAAGAAAACCAGAAAACCAGAAAAAACCAGAGACAATGAAAAACAAAAGAAAAATTAACGGTTAGATTGTGAAAGTGTTAACCAATGAGAAGCTATCCTTACCCAGGATCCAAACGAATGGGAATTGAAGCGCCCAATATGAATATATCAGCATTCATTACTTGAAATTTAATTGAAATCATTCGTATTGATTTATTATTACCCGATGCGACCAGACTAGCTGCTGTAGCATAATTAACAGGTTTATAACGTTTAACAATGAAAAACTCTGGTGGTGCGGCTCGAGGTGTAGTTTCATGACATAAACCTAAAAATGAAAAACAAAACCAGTCAAACTGAATTATCTGTGTTATTACTTGAATTTATTGAGCTGCAACCAAACTTGAATACCATTTAAACATAGAATACCTATGATCAAGTATTGTTCAATAAGTGATTAGAGTATAATAATTATTGTCCAACTTGTATTGTAATGTATTGCTCGTACAGTTCAATAATATGGGTTTCAGGGTTGGGTTTGATACAGTATAATAACAATACCAATGAAAAAATAATGAGATTGAAGGAAAAACGGAAAAATAATCATAATAATGATTATATTGTTATATAAGGACAGTAACAAAATGCTTCCTATCATCATTAAATGGAGGCAACAAAAGAGTTGCTTGATTCCTTTACATATTTTAACTGTTACTATTGATAATTGTGATGAACCATTATTACCACAGTACAATACAGATTAACTTTAATCAAGTTAACATATTAACTGTTTACATATCATTAAACTGTTCAACTTGGTCATTAACTTATTCGATGATCAATTTCCGTTCATTCAAGTTTCATTAAACATGCATCTTTAAGATTAATTGTCAAGCTTGATCAAACTTTAAATTTTTCAAGTTATTTTGCTGTCTAAAATAGAGAAGTTGTTACTAAAAAGACACAAATAAACACAATTGTCACATTCATACACAAATTGACACAAATGGGAAAAAAGGCAAAAATTAATTTCTTTAAAATTTAGAATCTGTTGGGTTGTGAGGACATAAGAACTGAGTACATTTTGTGCGATTCAAAAATTTCTAGCATCGCCAGTTCTCGAGAGAATCGCGGTCAAAGTTGAAACTTCGATCGCCTTTTGTACAATTATGGAAGAAGATTTTCTCATGAAACTCATTTTAACGATGTAAATTTTGATGACCAACCATGGTCTTATTTTTTAAATAAAACTTTAAAACTTTAGAACTTATCCTTTAAAATCGATAAGTTCGATTTTCAGTTAAACCGATCGTTTTCTATAACCGTTCGAGTTAGCGAGCTGAAACATATTATTTGCCCATAAAAATTGTTTGTGAACACCATGGAATAAATAATATTTTGGATTTATTAATAGTTCTCTTGATTTTGACCATTACCCTTAAAACTTTAAGTCTTGATATTTCGAGGATGGCATCGCCTACTATCATCATTCTTTAACCAAATATTAGATTTCATCATGGACTATAACATTATAGCACTGAATGCCAAATAAAATCTAAGCTAATTCATGCAAACGTGATTTGTGTTTGAGTAACCGTCTAACTTTATCAACCAAATCTCAATTCTGCAACTTAAGTAACACAATGATTTAACTTTTTTGGCAGAACCTTGGATAATTTAATATTTTGATACATTGTAGCCCACAATGAAAACTAATATTAGGTCAAAGAATGATGATTGCAGGTGATTCCGTTCTCAACATATTTATGTTCAAAGTTTTTAGGTCAATGGTCAAAATCAAGAGAACTATTGATAAA
The DNA here is from genome assembly GCF_039701765.1 of Tetranychus urticae. Taxonomy (NCBI): domain Eukaryota; kingdom Metazoa; phylum Arthropoda; class Arachnida; order Trombidiformes; family Tetranychidae; genus Tetranychus; species Tetranychus urticae. The sequence continues at coordinate 10,594,361 of NC_142958.1, read as the reverse complement.
TCCAAAAAAGTATTTGAACCATGATGTGCACAAACAATTTTTATGATCAAATAATAAGTTTCAGTTAGCTAACTCGAACGGTTATAGAAAACGATCGGTTTAACTGAAAATCGAACTTATCGGTTTTAAAGGAAACAGAAAATGTTATTTCTTAAAGTAAGACCATTTTATGATTGTTCATCAAAAGATACATCAGCAAAATGAGTTGCACGAGAAAATCTACTTCCATAGCTACACAAAAAGCGATCGAAGTTAAAATTTTGACCTCGATTTTCTCGAGAACTGTTAATCTGATGAATCGTTCAATAGTACCAATAGATCAAGTTTTTTTATGTCTCCACAAATCCACCAAGTCTCAACTTTTTGCTCAAATATTCCAGCCTTTGACATCACTATTTGCATTACATTTGCAAGTTTAACCAGGAAATGGTTTATTTACCTAGATATGCATTGTTATGAGTTTGCTTTGTTGCATAAGTTGTTACTCGTGCATTTAAAGCCCAATTATCATAATTCAAATGCACTAATGGCGATTTAGTAAACTGAATCAGATTTTCAGTTAGTAAAGACTTAAATTGGTTGAAGAATTATGGCTGTAAATGCCACCATTCTCGAAATATCGAAGCTCAAAGTTTTCAGATTAATGGACAAAATCAATAGGACTGTTGTTAAATTGTGTAAAAAATTTAATGCATGGTTTGAAGCAATAATTTTTATGGGCAAATAATAAGTTTGAGGTCTCTAAGTCTAAAGGTAACAAAAAGCGATCGGTTTAATTAAAAATCGAACTAATTTGTTTTACAGAAAAGCGAAAATTTTATTTCACAAAATAAGACCATTTTCTGGTTGTTCATCAAAAGTTATATAAGGAAAATGAGTTTCACGAGAAAATCTGCTTTCATAACTGAACAAAAGCCGATCGAAATTTCAACTTTGACCTCGATTTTCTCGAGAACTGTTCATCGGATAAAATATATAATGGTACCAATGGACTCAGTTTTTGTCTTTCTCTACAAACCCATCAAGTCTCAACTCTTAATTCAAATACTCGAGTCTTTGGGATCACTCTTTGCATTCATTTGTAAGATTAACCAGGAAATTGGTTTATTTACCAAGAAAAGCTGTTTAGATGAGTTTTGTTTGTTAAATAAGTTGTTTTTTGAACATTTAAAGCCCGAAAATCATAATTAAAATGCACTGATGGAAAGTTATTAAATGGAATTGAACTTTTAACTAGTAAAGGATCAAATTGGTGAAAGAATGATGACTGTAGGGGCCACCATTCTCGAAATATCGAGTCTAAAAGTTTTCAAATCAATGGCCAAAATTAAGAAAACTGTTGATAAATTGACAAGAAGTGTTCGCTCATTGATGTGTATCAACAATTTTTATGGACAAATAATAAGTTTTAGCTCGGTAACTCAAACGGTCACAGAATGCAGTCGGTTTAACTGAAAATTCAACTGATCTGTTTTACAGAAAAAGCAAAAGTTTATTTCGCGAAATAAGTACATTCTATGATTGATCCTCAAAACTTCTATCAGTAAAATGAAGTTACATTAAAAAATCTCTTTCCGTAATTGTACAGAAAGCGATCGAAGTTTCAACTTCGACCACGATTTTCACGGACATGGTTCATCAGAGAAACTTTTAAATCACACAAATGGACTCAGTTTTTATTTCTCTGCAGACTACTTGAGTCTAAATTTTCAAGAAATTATTTTTTACCCGTTTTTAACAATTTGTTTTGCAGTATTTGTAAAAATTTGTGCATAAATGTGATGTTTGTGCTAATCGTGTCAACAACCAAATAAAGATGAATAGTCTTACCTTTAGGAACTGGAGTGATTCCTGGAATTGCGAGATTCATGAAGATTGATATCTTCTCTTCTTTACTGAGTATTGAGTTGTTACCATCATTCGATTGATTATTGGATTGATTTGCTTGTTGACCTTCATCATTATCACCAGCAATTGTGTTCGTATTTGAAGTTGTGTGTGCGATTACACGACAAAACTCTTCATTCGACATCGTTAATAGTCGAGCATTTCTCATGATTGTACTTAACATGAATAAGAAAACATTAGAATTAAAAATCATTTAATTGTTGATCAGTTCAATTCTTACCTGTCTTCAAGAACACCTCGAACAATTGTCCAATCATTTGAATTAATTGAACGTCTTTTACATTCAGCTAAGGCCCATTGAATGATTGCATTGAACAATGAATATTCAGAGTATAAATTGAGATATCGACGTCCAACAATGAATTCCAGAGTTGATAGTTGTATTGTACTAAAAGAGTTAAACATGACAAGTTATCGATTTCATTCTTTAATATTTACATTGGAAAATGAAGCGAACAGAAAATGAATTTTTGATTTTTATGGTCAATTTGATGATTGTCAGTATTATTCAGCTGAAATGCTAATTTTGCGATTGTTTAATCGGTAATCAAGAAAATTAACCGATGATCATTATAAATGATTCACTCCAATAACTCTGACCCTAATCAGGTAAATTTATGACATCATCATTATTGACCAAATCTGCCATTGATTAACATCTCAAATTGGTTAAACTAATTAACCTGAAATGGAATCGTTTGAAAAGATTAAAAAATTTCAATGTTTAGTCTGTTCTTTCATTTTCACTCGTTTTCTTGGTTTTTGGGTTTCCATTGCTTTCAACACTTTTGTTGTTGTTGGTGACTTACTTGAAAGATTTGTGAGTTATTACATGGTAAGTTTGCCTGTCAATTATCTGAATTGATTGGAAAATTAATTGCTGTGAATTAAGTACATTTGCAAATTCATAAACAGCACAAGCGCACGATGGAGTTATATTTTTCTCGATGTAAGCCAAGCATTCCCTGTAAGGAAGGGTTAAAAGATAAAAATGTATAAATAAATATCACTTTAGTTTAGGTTGCATGGAAATGAAAGGTTCAATTCATGATAGAATGGAATTATAAAAAGTCCAAATCAAAATGGAATTAAGCCATTTTCTATTCATCTTTTCACCTTTGACTTTTTCTTTCTTTTTTTCTGGTAAATCGAAAAAGAATCCAATAAATGTAATTTAATCGCAGAAACACCGAAAAGAACTAATATTTTTAAAGCAACAATATCGATCGTGATTTATCAAATAATATCAATGTCTGGATTTCACAGTTGGACTGTTATAAGTTTCAACAATCTATTTATCCTACACAATATTAGGTTGTTATACATGAAATGAGACAAATTCAACGACTAAGTCAGACCTTGAGCTTATTGGGAAAGCTCAGTTAATCACATTTGCACAATCGATGAATCAAATGCAGGACAATAAAATTTGATTGAGAACTGTAGGTTAAACTGTACTCTTGATTCTTTGTGGCTTCCATCTAAAAGTCTCTTCATTTATAACGTTAATAGAAGTTCGCTTTGACCATCCATTTGTCTCATTGACTTCTGCCATTTCATATACAGCAACCCGATAGAACATTTAGTCTCTGTATGCATGATTGTAAGATTTTACTGAGAAAAATCTGTCAATAGAATTTTTGACATCAAATAAATGCATTGATATTTCAACGAAACCATCTCAAAATAAGAACAAAATCCGTGCATAATTGTCCTAACCGAAGAGTCTAAAATCATTTCGAAATCCATGATTGGTATACACTGATTCTTCGATTGAGAAATGAAGTTTTGAATGAACTGTACTTTTTGATTAAACAGTATCTAACATGGTTTTGATGGATTGTTCGAGCTTTGAATGGTTGTAATTTTACTAAAGAAATCTTTTCAAGGAAAAATAACTTGCATTGTTTGGTTTAGCTTCGGTTTTGAAATTTGGAAGTAACTATTGTTTCTGAATTGATCAGACAATTTGAGTTTTTGGCTGATTTCCCAGTTAAATTGCCAGGATATTTACATTGAACTATTGTTATGCTAACATGATTAAATGATTATAGCTTATGATTATTAATCTGCAGTCATTATATTATAATATTAATCAAGTACAATGACTTTCTACCCGAAATTGATTTCCAATTCAGAGTCTATTTTTAAGTTGAACACAGTTGATCAAGTTATTGATCACTTTTAGTCTTTAAATCTCAATCAAACTCCAATAAACTAAATTGGATTCTAAAAGTTCTGTTGGCTGTAAAAATGCTGATTCCATTTTAATTGTTTTCCCTTTCAACAATTGAAATTAGTCAAAACACTGTTGACACCATTTTTGTTGTATTTTTAAAGCTAATCTTGACTTAAATGAACCACAAAGTTTCAAAAAATACGCTTATTCAGCTCAATAAATAGATTAATGTTAAGCAAAAGCTAACATCGCCAGTTGAAGCTAATCTGATTCAACGAAAGTTTACTTTCACTTTACTCATTCTATGTCTTAATTTGGTTTCAATTGAAAATCAACAATGATAGATGAAAATGGAAACCAGAAATTAACCAGTAAATGATTTGTTTACCAACGTTCAATCAGTTCTGTTGCTTATGTTTTCACATTCGTTTCTGGTTAACATTAACATTGAACAATTTACAAAATTATGTTCAATTTAGTTGATCGATTTGCCTTTTTCGCTGTTAGTTTAGCATAGTTTACCAATAATGATGATTGAGATGAATGAAAATGAATGGATTACCTTAAAAGATGAGGAAGGAGATATTTTTTAGCTGCATAAGCAGTTAACATTGCATCTTCAACTGAATTCAAGTTCAATGAATCTGAATGGAAGAGAAAAAAGTCAATTAGAATAAACAATTTAAGAATAAACATTTACAAATTACATTAAAAGAGTGAAATAATATGAAGCAAATAGTCACCTGTATAAGCATAACGTAATAAATTTTCAAATCCAATTGGTGCTAAATCAGGAATACGAATCACTTTACTCTTGTCAGCCATATCGCCATAAAACATTGCCTCGAAAACTGTTAACAGAACATTTTTTGGTTACTTTAATGATACCTTTCTGGACAATCGCGTGATCACTTTAATTGCCTTTCTAATTGCTTACCAGGAGAAGTCATTGCCAAAAGAACTCGATGACCAACATATTTTTTTGAATGTTGAGGTGGTCCGACAATGAATGTGACATCGGTAAAAGATTTATTCTGAAGGAGATTTGAAGCTCGTGACACTAAACGATCGGATTCACCATTAATCTGTAAACACACAATTAAAGCGATGAGGATGCAACATGCAGCAATTAACCAGGCAACAGCAATAATTGAATAACATAAATTTAAAATTATAATATGAAATGAAACATCTTTGGAAGAATCAATTCCATTAACAAACCATTACAACTAAAGTCTTCAAAACTACCAGAAAATCCATCAATAAGTGCTATTACATCTTAAGAATCAACAAATTGCTAACTCAATCGACTAAATAAATTGTTTGACCGTCTATACAAAACACATCGAACCAAATGACCGCCAAAAAGACAAATATTCATCGATAAAATCCTGGTAATGCTATTCATTGCTAACAAATTGTCAACTATGGCTGAGAAATGGCTGTGTTTAGAATCTGGTTTATTTTCTGGTTTAATGTTGAAAAGGCTGCTTATGATCATAAATTAATTGTTTTTTGACTGTTGCTGTGCATTTTGATAGTTTATTTGGTCGAGTTTGTTATTGTTACAACTTTTTAGACATTTTGAAAACAGCAAATCGATAATTGTATTATCCGTTTATTAGCTGCAATCAACTAATTGCTTCTCTGTTTTCTGTACGGAATTGTTCCTCTCATTTTGGCTTTGCATGCCAAATTGAAATAAATTTTGGCAAACAATTGATTCCAATGATAATATCAAGTTAGCTCTTGACTTTCATCATCTCTACCTAAAAATATTCAACTTGTATTGTTGGATGGTTTCGCTTGAGACTAACATTTTTCATTTTACATCATCATGATCATCGCCTTCATCTCATCCATCTTAACCAGCCTACTCAAAATGCAGAAAACTAAAGTAAAGGGTTTACTTTGATGTATCCAGACAATTACTTAACCCATTTGATACTTTATTTGCTAATCTGCTCATCATTTTCAAGTATAATCGCACTCCTAACCAACAATGGTAATTAGTTCATTATCACCGTTAAATTAAACTAACCTTCAACAGTTTTTGAGTCGGAAATGAAATTCAATTTTAAGATTTCATCTGATAAAACCTTACGAACTTCACCAAGAAATTGTTGTAGCTTATCACTATCGAAATACTACTCAGGTAATTATAACAAATTATTGGGTTAAAAATGACAATCAAGAATTGTCCTGAATTAGTAAAGTGCAAGTAAAGATGTTTCAAGCAGCAAATGTCATAATGCAAGAAAGCAAAAGCACATTCATAACTAATTAGATCGAGCAATGACTAGTCCGTTTTAAGTATCACACAATCCAAATAAGAGATTTATTGGGATTTTAATTTAAGGATTATTTGAATAAGTTTAAAGAGTCTTTAAATAATAAAAACTTCTATCATAAAGCTACTCCATTTAACTCACAAGGGAAGTTACCCAAGTGTCACTCCTGGATTTTTATGTTTGATAGCTCATTCGATAGGGCTAAGGGCGTAGATAAATACCCTGTTGGGTTTCGTCTGCGAGTTAAGTGGTTCCTAAGATATTTGGGTTTAAAATTTGGGCATTTTCATTAAATCATTTCTAAATGTCAGTCAATGCAGTTGCATATCGAGATGAGCAAAGTTTTAAAATTCCCGATGAATTTGAGCAAAACTAAAGGTTGAGGTTAAATCAAATTCAATCACCTAAAAGACTGTTAGTCAATAAGAATGCATTTTTATGCTAACTAGACTATTAAGAGCTTAACACAATCCTTAACAGTCGGGTTTTCGTTCAGTATTATGAGACTAAATGAACGGACATTTTGCTGAATCTAATGAAAAGCGATTCGCCGTTTAATAACATGCTTTATCAACACTCTTAAATGATTGTACTTACCAGACGCTGAAAATCAACTTCCGATTTAATGAATGAACCTCCGTTTGGCTGATGATTTGACATTACACAAGTAAATCAAAATAAAATGAACGTTTTTGCTTCGCTTTCGTTTATTGGCCAAAACAAATATCCAACTTGATCAATGAAACTCCGAATGCATTAAAGAATCGATTAGAACTTTAAAACGGTGAAAACATGATAGTTTCTAACAAAAGTCGTAATCAATAAAGAATCGCAACTTCTGCGAATCCGATAAACTCAGCAAACAAACAATGAAACCAAGTTAATTGAACAATCACTTGTAACGATATTAATCATATCTAATTAGCTTTGAATGGCGAGAAGCGAGAATCTGATTGAAAGGAAACAAATGCAGATGAAATGGTGAAATGAACTGGACAAAATCTGGGTCAATTAAACAGACAAAAGGCAACAATTAAGTCAGCACTTAAAGGTAAAGGCTGATTCAGCCTGGGAATGAAAGTGAACTCTAAAAGGAGTGGCTTTAAGATATAAAATTTTAACTCCCAATCCCAATGAATAACGAATTATCCTGAATATTGTGAATTATCAAACGGGTGATGATTGAAGAAGAGTGAAAAGTGAAAGAAAAGTCGACAGAGAAGATGATCCAATGTCATGGATCGCTTATTGTTGCCTTAAAAGGTGGGTTTTAACTCCCATTGACCACTAGTCTATAACTTATACCTTTGGTTACTAACAACAAACTTTTAACAGCTTCGATGAACAATGTAAGGCTCCAATTATTGCCTCAATTAACCTTACAGAATCAACCATGAATATCAAGTTTGAGAAGTTTCTTCTTCTCTTCTTCTTTTTTTCTGGTTACATTCAAATGTACTTTTTGGGTTCTGATTGACTGATTTTCAGGTGGTTACATTGAAAGGTAATTCACTAGAATCGGGTTCATCATTATTTTAATTTATTCACAATCCTATTTGATTTAATAACAATAACAAACAGATCGCCCTCTAAACTGACCTCTTTTAACTTTCCATTTAACTATCAAAACTGACCTGATTTAGGCTCAAATCAAAATTACACTCAAATTATCGGGTAAATTATTTAGACTTTTAATGTTCAATGGTTCAGTTACAGTCTTTTAATTACTGGCTTTTCAATCAAACCATTTCATTTGATCTAAATACAATTGAATTTAGCAACAAATCTAACATCTTTTTTTGGTTATCAACATTTCAATGTTGCTCGATTCAGTTTCATCTCATAATTTATATCAATTGAACTCATTTTTCATTATTTTTATTTTCTGTTATCAATAATTTTCATACAAAATATACATTTGTTTGGAGCAAGAAATGAAGGAAATACAAATACTTTTAATGTTATAAATGAAAATGAATTTATTGATAAACTCTGTAAATTGGTGCTTTACATTGAATCCAAATTCTGATATTTTCTTCACGTTTCAGGGTAACTTGTCTCTTCTGTAATATATACTTTTGATGATTCCAATAATGTTCAATGAAGTTTATCAAATCAACAAATTGCGTGATTAAATGACCAAATAACCAGAATCACGTTTCCCTTTACAAGGTTTTCCTATTGATCAACTTTCATCTCTTTGATTTTATCAGCCGAGTTTACGTTAACTCTTTTGATTAATCATTGCAATAACAATTTAGGTTTTTTTAGATTCTTTCCCATTCTCACACTTGACCACAATCTTTGGCCAATTCACTGGTCTAGATGCATGATTAACCTTCTCAATTGCAATTAATAATTGTGGCTTCATTGGGAGAAACAAATTTCCTCATTCAATTCAATGAACTCAAATTGAAACACACTTCAATTATAATGTTAATTAATACTTTTCATTTGACTCGTGATTAGAACTGAGCTTAACAAAAACTAAAAGTAAGCTTCCAACAATTAAATTGATTAACATTTCCCCTGTAAATGATTTATAGTGAATCTCATTGAACATGCAATTCCACCGAGAAAATTATTACATTGAACAATTGAATGAATCAATTGGGCCAATCAATTGAGTCAATTTTAAGCGAAACCCAAAATCACAATTAACATTGGCAATTTATTGTTATAATTAATTATTGAAGGTGAACACTGAATGGGGAAACAGATTTGACGTATAAATTGTTAATAAATTAAGTTGGTTAGCAAAACGTAATTCAAAAGCATCTTGGATTTAAACCAAAAGTTTAAAATTATACTTTTCACGATTTGAACAGTTTATGTACATTTATTGGGTTAATAATGAACTCGTAACTATTTTAACAAACTTAATTTGGCTTTCATTGTTTAATTATTTAAGCTAACCCTAAACTTGAATTTTGTCATCCAAACTAAACCATCTGTAATAGCTTATGATAATGGGTTTCATGAAAACCTAAAAGATGAACCAGATTCTGGTAAAGATAAAATGCTTTTTTCTAGTCAAATTGTCATTCTATTATTAGCATTTTATTATTGTTTTTACATTAAACTAATCGAATTGTGTCTTTTTTGTTGAAGTTTGTCTGTTCAATGATCAGATTGATTATGGAATCAAATGGATGTTTTGGTGATTTGTTTTAATCTAATTTTCATGTCGTTCTTGATTTCACAGGTAGATTGAATTGTCTCTTGATCATAATAAATCTAAATATAAATCTCTTTGTGAACATTTTAAAGTCTTTAAAGGTCGTTTTACGGTTAAAAAATAAAATTCAGTCATTTTTGACAGTCAACAGTTTTGTATTAACATTTGGAAGAAACAATTTTACGCTTTTAAATAATGAAAGACACATTTTCTGCTCTTCTGAGTATCATGGGCCAAGAAATCAAAAAATGAGACTTTTTGGGGACAAAATAACAATGAAAAATGGTTTCTTCAAGTTGTCATGTGAATGTTGAAGCAATGTTTAGTTGTAGGAGTTTAAAGTTGATTTGGTTTTAAAGCCTCAATCAATCAATCTAAATTGTCAACTAAATAAAATGAAGGTTGTTGTGTATGAAGGAGAGATACCAGGAAAAGGGTTATAAGAATATTCATTGGAAAATAAAAGCTAAGAAATTGATCCATTTTTAAGGCTTTTTGCTTGTGCTGGTGTTTTCCCGTACTTTTGGCTGGTAAACATGTCAAGGATGAGACAGGACAGGAGATGAACTGAAAGTAGTTGGTTTAGGATAACTATTAACAGTAATGAGGATTTTGAAAGGAAAGAGTAACAGAGCGTTGAGTTATTACTCAGAGTAAGTTTGATGTTTAATGATTTGATTATGGATAAAATTTGGGATGAACGGACTTGGTTAGGTAAATGTGACTTTTGACTGGTTAAGTTACATTGACTTTAAATGGTGATCCGGTTACATGGAGACCAGTGAACATTATATTTAATGTATAAATACCAGGGATTTTGGTTCGGTAGATTAGGCTTAATGTGTTGTCAGAGTTTTTCATGAATCTCATCTCAGGTTGACCAGGTCCTTCCATTGAGACACTTAATCCTCCAATGACTCCAGCCACTTCGGCAATAGTCACTTCATTGTCTCTATTGACTCGACCGTCAGTTAATCCTCGGCCTGTGCAATGGATTTTCCGTAAATGTCCCCGACCCACTGAAAGTCCACCATCAATTTTACACAGAAACGGGCTTCCTGGAATCTCTTCGCCTAAATAACGAACGAAAACCTTGTAGACTCCGGGTAATGAGGGACACCATGAACACTCAACATGAGTTGGAGATGAACAAAATTTAATATCTGGCTTAGAGGGTCCTTCAAAGGCTACTGAACATGAGGTGGGGGCAAATGTTGCTTTAGAAGGTGCATAAATGCTGAATGAACAAGGTTCACCAACAGTACCTGAAGATAAGCCACTTCCATTGACTGTAACTTGGGCTGCTGAAGCTTCCTTTATTTGTGGTCTCCAGAAAAGCATGATTAACAATTTATCAAGTGAACACAATCAGGTGAACACTAACAGGTGCCGATTGAACCTTTAGTTAAAATTACGTCCAAATTTAGTGTTGAATTGGTTCGTTTATTGCTTATCACAGAATAAAAATAGACTTGTAGTAATTTGACACTTAATCAATTCAAAATAAATTGTCTTTTTTCTCGCACAACAAGCTGTAAGATTGGTGTGATTATTGAAATGGAGTTGTGTGTTATTAAATAGATGTAAATACATTAACAGAGACTAAACAGCAGTGAATTTGGCAGATGAAATAATTAAATCAAGATTGGTCAACAGCTGGAAAACAGCTTGATAGTTGAGGCTACTAATCAAAATATTGGTGTCTTTGTAAAAACCGAAGTTGTTCAATTTTGGCAAGAGTTGAGCTATGTTGTTGTTTTACGATGATTAAGTTGATTAGCGTAAAAGAATGTGTTCAACTTAAATCAACAAAATGGCAACTTGGGGTTGCAAGTTTAGTCCCGTTATTGTTGAAATTTATTTTCACTTTTTTTTACTGGTTGATTTGGTTGGAAGATGAACAAAACAATGATTAAAAGCAGGGAAAAACGATGGAAGCAATGATGGTGTAGACTGATGAAGATAAACTGGGAAGATGGCAGTAAAAAGAACGAACACGAAAAAATAAAGACTGAATAAATCAGCAAAAACTTAAACTTAACAAGATGTTTGTTAACACAAACAGCTACTCTAAGCCTTTCAGGCCAATGAGATCACGTGGTTTTTTTCCAGTTTGAAAATGACGTTGTAAGACAGTTGAAATGATTTTACCGCTGTTATTGCTTTTATAAATATTATTATTAGTGTACTTATCATGATTATTAGATTATTGAAACTACAGTGAAATCTTGAAGATCATTCAACGGTATATTTCAAATGGAATAGGATGAGAACATAAATCCAAACGATCTAAAGATTTAAATTCATCTTTATCTTCTGATCTTCAACGTATCTGTATCTTCTGATTCTTGTTGTTTTTTTGTGTGTGCTTGTGATCATCTCCATCTTAATCAATGTTAATTTTCAGGTTGCCAATGGTAATTGCTATTAACAAATTTACAGTTGATCATCATCTCTCATTGCTAATGTTTGCAAGTTTTGTAACAGCAACAGCAATAAACATATGCAAACAGCTTATTGGAGACGCCTTCAGAAACAGTGAACACACAATTATTTCCTGGCAAGCCCAATATTCCGGTAAAGATTTAGACTTTCTATCTTTAGATTATCTCTTTTTTTCTCATTCTTTCTATCCTTATACTTTTCTCTTCATCAGCATCTTCTCACATTCCTATGAAAGTTACTGAAACAAGTATCATGAGCAAATTTACTGTCAGTTTGTCAGATCTCTTCGTATTCTTTACTTTTCTCTGCTTTTTTGCTCATCATCTACTTTAACTACATCATCTTTTATCAATACTTACTTTTTGTCTTTCTTTCTCTTCCTTTCGTCACCAGTATCATCATTAGCATCATCGTCATCATCACCACAGCCACAATCGAACATCGTCAACTCGAAAACCAAAGGAAACTTTCCATGTTAACTGCCATTGATCTGCCTTATCCTTGAAACTTTTTTGCATTCGACTCACTTATTTTTCGTCTTCATCATCACCATTATTAAAATCTTCCGGCTCTCATTAACAAGTTAATTTGATCAACCTATTCCTGACATCAAGTGCTGTCTTATTCGGTTTGTCAAAACAAAAACAGTTAATTCAGTTGAAATAGTCGCCAATTTTTTGCTAAAAAACATTGATTGATACTAACATATTGATTAATAGCTCAACGATTTTTTCTGCTGATCAAAGTTAGAGCCACTGAAGTTACTGCCAACACTCACGAAAGCATCTGAATTTCATCTGCTATATAAAGTCTTTATAATGGCCTCAAAAGAGGGTAAAGTATAAATCTTTAATTTATATAGAAATATTTTATAATTGATTTCATTGAATTTTAAAACTCCCTGATTTCCTTGACATTTGTTTTTGCAGATGATAAGCTTTCAGCATCCAAGATAACAGCAAGTGGTCCTGGACTTGTCATGGGTGAGACAGGAGGAATATGCCAATTCAACGTTTATACTCATTATATACCTAAATTCAAAGGAGATTTTGATCCTCGAAGTGAACTGGCCTTTTCAATGGATGGACCTTCACTCCCGGTTCCCTTGAAAGTTGATGCTGTGGACGAGACTCGGGGTGTGATGGATGTGACCTACACACCACTCTTACCAGGAAATTATTCAATCAACATTAAATATCATGGTGAACATATCAGTGGAAGTCCGTTTAAGGTTAAGATTGAAGGAGAAAGTATTAAACAGTTCACTCTAACCTCCAAAGTCAAAGTTTACGGACCTAATTTGAAAAATGGCAAAGCTAATGAACTGAACACTGTTTATATTGATATTGATGATCCTTCAATTAAAGGTGGTTTAGCTGCTTCAATGGCTGGTCCTAAAACAGCAAAAGTTAATCTTAAAATGGTCGAAGAAAAGGAAACAGTTTTTAAGGTTACTTATTCACCGACAATTAAGGGAAATTATCTGTTGTATGTTAAAATTGCAGAAACAAATGTTCCAGGGTCACCATTTAGTATTATTGTTTCACCCTAATGGTATTATTGGTCAGATAATCACAATTCAATGTGTCATGTCAATTGTGTGATTGTATTTCTGTCCAACTGATTCAAAATTGTTGCTTTTGGTAATGTTCTAGTCGTTATATTGTTGGTTTGCTCATAATAAAGATATTAAATATTTTGTAAAAGACATACAATACAATTGCCTTTTGTTATATAAACTAAGAATCGGATTAACAAATGAATAATCAAGCCATGATAAGGAATGCAAGGGAATGCTGAATTGCAATTGTAAGAAAGTATATTGCTGTAATTCAAGTTTGTTCCAGACATGTCTTGGTGGTGAACCAGTGCTTTTGAATCTCATTCATTATATAAAGAAACTAGAGATGTTTGTTACTAAAAAACACAGTCCTCAAATTAATGCACAAATTGACACAAATGGGCATAAACGGGTAAAAATCAATTTCTTTCCCATTTATAGACTCCGTTGGTTTGTAGAGGGAAAACTGGATCCATTTGTGCGATTTTAAAAATTTCTCTGATCCACAGTTTTCGAGACAAGCAAGGTCTAAGTTGAAACTTCTATCGGCTTTTGTTCAGCTATGGAAGCAGATTTTCTCAAGAAACTCATTTCACTAAGTTAACTTGTGATGAACAACAAAGAAATGTTGTTATTTTAAGAAATATAACTTTTCTTTTTCTGTAAAACAGATTAGTTCGATTTGGAGAAAAGCCGGTCAGTTTCTTTGACATATAGCGAGCTTGTAAGATTTAGCGAGCTGAAACTTATTGTACTTGCGTAAATAATGTTGGTGCACAACAATGACCGAAAACTTTTCTCAATTTATTGACAATCCTCTTGATTTTGTCCATCGATCTGAAAACTTTGAGCTTCGATATTTCGAGAATGGTGGCCACTACAATCATCATTCTTTAACCAATTTAAGTCTTTACTAACTAATAATCTAATTTCGTTTAATAAATTTCCATTAGTGCATTTGTATTATGAAGTTTGGGCTTTCAATGCACGAGAAACAACTTATTCAACAAACAAAACTCATCTAAATAGCTTTTCTTGGTAAAGAAACCAATTTTCTGGTTAATCTTACAAATGAAATGAAAAGAGTGATCCCAAAGACTCGAATATTTGAATTAAGAGTTGAAACTCGGTTGGTTTCTAACGACAGACAAAAGCTGAGTCCATTGGTACTATTATGTATTTCATCCGATGGACAGTTCTCGAGAAAATCGAGGTCAAAGTTGCAACTTCGATCGACTTTTGTTCAGCTATGGAAGCAGATATTATCGTATATTTACCAAAAAACTTTCTACATAAATATGTCGAGAACGGAATCACCTGCAATCATCATTCTTTGATCTAATATTAGTTTTCATTATGGACTATAACATTATATGACTGAATGCCAAATAAAATCTGAGCTGGTTCATGCAATCGTGATTTGTGTTTGAGTAACCGTCTAACTTTATCAACAAATCTCAATTATGCAACATAAGTAATACAATGCTTTAACTTCTTCGGCAGACTCTTGGATAATTTAATATTTTGATACATTGTAGCCCACAATGAAAACTAATATTAGGTCAAAAAATGATGATTGCAGGTGATTCCGTTCTCGACATATTTATGTTCAAAGTTTTTGAGTCAATCGTGGAAATCAAGAGAACTATTGATAAATCAAAAAAATTATTTATTCCATGATGTGCACAAACAAATTTTATGGACAAATAATAAGTTTTAGCTCGCTAACTTGAACGGTTATAGAAAACGATCAATTTAAATGAAAATCGAACTTATCGGTTTTAAAGGAAACAGAAAATGTTATTTTTCAAAATAAGACCATTTTATGATTGTTGATGAAAAGATACATCAGCAAAATGAGTTTCACGATAATACCTGCTTCCATAGCTGAACAAAAGTCGATCGAAGTTTAAACTTTGACCTCGATTTTCTCGAGAACTGTTCATCGGATGAAATATATAATAGTACCAATGGACTCAGCTTTTGTTTGTCGTTACAAATTCACCAAGTCGCAACTCTTTGCTCGAATGTTCGAGTCTTTGGCATCACTCTTTTCATTTCATTTGTAAGTTTAACCTGAAAATTGGTTTATTTACCAAGAAAAGCTGGTTAGATGAGTTTTGTTTGTTAAATAAGTTGTTTCTCGTACATTTAAAGCCCGAAAATCATAATTCAAATGCACTAATGGAAATTTATTAAATATAATTGATTATTAATTAGTAAAGAATCTAAATGATGAAAGTATGATGACTGTAGGGGCCACCATTCTCGAAATATCGAAGCTAAATGTTTTCAGATCAATGCCCAAAATTAAGAGGACTGTTGTTATATCGTCTAAAGTATTTAATGCATGGTTTGAAGCAGCAATTTTGATGGGGAAATAATAAGTTTGAGGTCTTAAGGTCACGGAAAACGATCGGTTTAATTAAAAATCGAACTAATTTGTTTTACAAAAAAGCGCAAATTTTATACATCGAAATAAGTGCATTTCCTGGTTGCTCATCAAAATTTACATCAGGAAATTGGGTTTCATAAGAAAATCTGCTTCCATAATTGTACAAATGGTGATCGAAATTTCCACTTAGACCTTGATTATCTCGAAAACTGTGGATCAGAGAAATTTTTAAATCGCACAAAGGGCCTCAGTCTTCAGAAAAAGATTTTTACCCGTTTTTATGTTCATTTTTGTCTATTTGTGCATCAATGTGATAATTGTCTCTTTTTAGTAACAACCGCTAGATATGCATAAGCTAAATGAAGATTGATACATTTATTTTCTCATACATTGTGACTCAGATGAGGATAGCTCAAAGCTTGGAGTCGATATTAATGGTCACCTGAGCTTAATAACACATAGATAACACGCAGATAAGACTATCTTGCTAGACACTAGAACCGTAAGACTATGCACTTCATAAACAATGTGAAAATATCGAAATATATGAACGTATGAACGTTGTTATGGATTTCGAGATGAATCCATCCAAACTTAGTGACTAGCAAGAGAAATTTGAAAGCAATTTCAAGCGATTGTAAATGTATTTGATTGCTTCTCATTGATACTTTAGTTGATTGCTAGTCATTTTAGAGTTGCATATCCTTTGGAAGCAAAATATAAACAAATCAATGGTCGGATTAAAAGCAAAAGGTATGCTTAATTTCATTTAATTGGTAGATTGAACAATTAATTTAAAGAAGTTTAATAAATTCAATAATTTTGAACAAAATGAATAAATATTATTTTATTTGGTTATTTCAATTTAGTTATTCAATTTTATTATTTATCAATTGAGTTGATTAATGTTGATGTTGTAGGTCTTTGATCCATTTTTACTTGAAATCAGGAGTAACATCAATGTTGACAGTTCAAGGAGCAACTGTTGAGAAGAAATTTAATTAATATCGAATATTTTGATTAATTTTATTTGACGCACCCGAATCATAAGCATGTAATTGTACTGAAACATGCCATAACAGGTAAAACATTGGTTGTTAATAATATCGTCTAAAATTACGGTTAATCCTAGCTTCATGCCAATGGATAAATCAAGCCTCATTAGTCTGTGCATTGGATGAGATAACCTCTGCAACTGAAAGTAAAATTAAGAAATGATCGTCATTATTATCAACATATTAACTTATATAACAAATAAAATCTGTGATCCTACATCCGTCATCCAACAATCATAATGCGTATAAAATATTTACATTGATTAAATACTCAGCTATTTTCAACATATTCATGCAATCAATTGAGTTAAGTTAATCGAGACGACCAACAAGACTGAGAGCAAGATTAAGCGTATGAGTGTCAACCTAAAGACTGAAAATAAAACATTCCGGATAAACACTTAATTAATTTTACTTTTCTTAATTTGATAAAACCGCCAACAATTTGTGATGAAGTGGCCTTGGAAGTTTTTGATTAAAATTAGCAGGGAAGGATTTTCAAAAACTAACATTTTCTTTACTCTTCCTAATCAAACTGCAAATATACAAGCAATCTGGTTATGCGATTACATCGCTAAATCAAATCAGAGTTTTTTGCGATTGAAAAGCCAACAATTTGAATGAAATGGTTATAATTAGCAAGAATTACTTACATTGTGACGGAAGTTAGCTGGAGCAAGAACGTTAATCAAACAGCCATTAAAGAAAGTACATAAACCAAATATTGTGATTGCAATTGCTGTTGATGGCTCCATATCAACAAAAAAATATAAATAAACAACGAGAACAGATGAAGCTGAACACCCCAAGAATAAGCCAGAAATTGAACGATTCCAAAATTTGGTTGCATGAAGTAAATCATTGTGAAAACAACAATATTCACGAATGATAAATTGGTAAAAATGAAGATGATTAACTGTTGATTGTGAAGTTGCAATCCTTCTGATATTTCTTTTTTCATAATTAACTAAATTTTGTTTGATTAATCGGCACCAAAGGCGATACTGGTTACAAACTAAACTAAATATGATAGAAATCAAACCAACAAAGACTGTTGTAATGTAACAATTGGATAAACTGAGCAACGTTTGAATAAATCCAATGGTAATTAGATACACAAAGCCAAATCTGAGTAAGACCAGTGAAGCCAAGATCATTCCTGAGGTTGTTACAATCAACATGTACCATCCAATCCTACAAATTTTAACCATCTTGGGATAAATTTGAGTGAAAACGTTTTTCTGTAGACTGGACTTGAAGATTCTCGGCGGTGGTTGATTGAAGAGACGGAAAATGGTCAGCCAATATAAGTTGTTTTTCAGGTATGAGCTAACAAAGCAGATCTGGGATGTAATTGTCGATAAAGCCCAAATGGCGAAACATAAGTCACAGTAATCCTTCGCATTGCCAAAGTCAACTGTAATGTCTCCCAACCAATAGACCCAAAAGTCATCGTATCCGACAAACAAGAGAATCATATATTTAACGAGACCAAGAAACTGAATGATGATTGATCCAATGGGCAAAATTAGTCTTTTTGCTGGTTGATTAGGGGTCAATGAAGGAATTATTGTCCAGTAATATAAATGTTCTTCAATATCAAACATATCCAAATCAACTCGTCTGCGGTTTCTGTTTTCTAGAGAGTTGGTGTAATGATTTATTAACTGTTCTTGGATTAATTGCTGCCTTTTCACTTTTTTGGGCATTTTTGATAATTTAATCAATTGTAGGATAAAATTTGAAGGCTGAAAACTGTTAGACTTAGGGAACACTATTCAACGATATTTGTTTTGATGCTTCGAATTTAAGTTTTGCGTAAGATTTCAAGTCAATAAATAAAAATTTGAAAAACATCAGTTTTTGCATGCAAAAACAAATTTCATGAACATGAAACGCATCTTAACAAAAAAAAATTAATATTAAATGCCCAATCTCACAATTTGACTTTCATATTGCACTACAATAGAACCATTTATTGAAATTATCCGAAGTATACTGGAGATATTCAGTCATCAAAAACAAAAACTGGAATTGTTCAAGACACGTAATTTAATTGATTGATAGTTCTGAATAATAAGATAATTTAATTTCGATCGATAAGTTTATAGTCAAAAGTTTAAAGTTCATAATTTCATCCATTTTCGAAGCATATCAAACTTGATTAAAGAGGGTTAATAAGTTATAAATCTTTATCAATTAGATTACATCTGTGAATCTGAAAATGAGCAAAAAACTTTAATGTAACCAATCCCAGTCATTCGCGTCAGTTCGCACAAATTTATGGCCGCTGATCAAGTAACTCGTGATTTCCTCTCCATAAGATTTTTCCTTTTGGATTTCGTCAGTAAATTATCCAGGCTTGTGACAAATGTCCAACGTTTGATTCTTTCGCCATCTAAATACATGTATTATGACATTATACCAGGCTTTTCAACCAATTTAGATCTACCAATCTATTCGTGCTTATATCTTAGGAACCGTTTGAGATAGAGACTTCATATTGCAACTCTGATCTACTCATAACTTAATTATCTTAAATCCCAACTTTCAAGGTAATCTATGAACATTTTCGAACTTCGACCCATTTTGTCCTTTCGAGATTGTTTTTTAATGCAGATATTTTTCATGATTTGAATGCACCATTTGTCACCACACTATCACAATTAGTACTCAAGTTATTCAATCAAAACAGATTTTTGTCATTTTTTTGTAATTCGTTGCTTGGCTGGAATGTCAATAACCATATTGATCTTGAAAAAAATCGGTTTCCATCGTAAGTCAATCCGAATGAAATAAGTTGGTGAGAATTCCCGAAATGCATAAGTTTCCACATGTTAATTATCAGTACGATATCCCGATAGTTGGCTTGACCTTTAAGATTGTCAATTGGCGAAACTTGAGATTAAAAATTTTATCATTGAGTAACAATTTCAGTCTTTTCTTCTGCATATAACTCTGATGACTCGAAGTTCAAAAACGCTTGGCTTCTAATTTCGACTCATTAATTGATGCAGAACGAGTACCACGGATGTTCCACTGTAGATTCGAAAATAAAATGAAATCGCTTTGATCTGGCTAATGCTGTCCATCCAATTTTCAGGTTCATCCAATAATATCTTATTGCTAATTTTAAAGATCGTCAATTCTTCGACAGCCATTCTAAATTAACGCAAATGAGAAAGCAACAAATAAAAGACGAATTAACAAACTATCCAGAGATTGCGAGAGATGTCCAAAGACCAGAAAAACCAGACTTGTTTTTATCCGTTATCCTTAACCAATTAAAATCAGCAGTCGCTCGATTACCCAGAACACAGTTGATCTTCACTCTTACAAGTTTTGATTGTCCTCTGACCAAATAACTTGTCCTTTGTGAGAGGTTGCCCAAAAATTTTGATAACTGATGACAACCCTTCGTGAGAAAAGATCATTTTCATGGATTATTTAAACTTTGGCCGAGAGTATTTGAAAAAGGATAAAAATATAAAAGACTTCAATTCATTGGAATTTGCTGTAAGATGAACAAGAATATTGTTTTAGGGATTTTTACCTAGGCTTGTTGGCTTTTAAGCTCTGACTTGCAATCAATATTAACTAACTAATCCTGAACTAAAAGCACCATAAATTAAATTGATGATTTGAATGAAGTTCAAGAAAATTTGATTATCGTGTCTATTACTCTTGTGCAAGACAATTGACTTGAATAGATATTGTAAGAGCCTATTTACCTTTAAAAAGGTTTTCAAAAACTATAGTAACTTGATGTCAATAGATTGGAAGTTATCACGATAAATATGAATAACTGACTAAATTTTGACCAGTCAATCCTTTAATTTGATTCAGATAAACGCAACTACAGACTATTTCATTCACAGGTTTTATTTCTATTCTCTTCAACTGTGATTACAAATGGCACACAAAAAATTAGTCCCATCTCAATGAATGTCAAACACATGACAATCATATCTGATACTCTATATCAATATTAATGAATCATCAATAAACTTAACTACTGGAAATTGAAAATTGTGTAGTCGAAACAATCATTGATTTTGGTGATTGTTGTTATAGAAGTGATAAAGATTGTTTACTCAAAAGAAGCGAAGAAACATGAAGAGAAACTAAATTACAAAAGCTAACCAAGACAATCATGAGCTTTCAATGAGCACAATGTGTACGAGTAAAATTGAAAGATCAGGATCATCAGGTAACCGTGACAAGAATGATTTGTTTATCAATTGAATAATGGAAGAGTGGAAACCTTGATTGGTATAACTTTGAATATAAATTGACGTAAATTGAAGTAAAAATATCTACACTTCTTAAGTAGTTGTAGTCATACATAAATACTAAACAGGATTAAACTTGCTTCCAAGTGAATAATCATTTCCTGAATAACGGGAATAACGACTTTTCTTGATTTGTTATTGTAAATTCCTGGCATACCAGACTATCTTTGAACGTTTGCAGCATTTTAATCATCAGATATTAATAGGTTACACAACATGTTGCTGTCTGTGATTTGTTGATCAACAGTTAATTGATTAACCTCTACCAAAGCTACCTGGTGAGAAAGGAATGAGAATTAATAAACATAACAACGAATTGAAAAGATTAGATTGAAATTTACCTGTCATAATTAAAATTTGATCCACCGAATGTTCATTACATCAAATTTCTTATACTTATTAACCATAGGATGCTTGAAACAATTGATGATAGCAATAACACACACGAATTATGAGCTAATATTGAATCAAGTCTAGTATTGAATTTAGACTAACCAATTATTGTTTTACTTTAAATTTTAATAAGTTAATGATCAAAGATATGCCATAATCAATTGATACATTTGAAGAGAAAGCCGATTCAATGTACACTTTGAATACTGTTGACAATATCAAAAATAAATCGCAATAAACGTTGGTAATTTTTTTAAATATAAGTTATGTTAATAGTAATCATATAAATTTCACAGAAAAAATATTCCAGTATTTTTTATACAAATCAACCTTCACGTATTCCAATTATCAATTAAAGGGAGGGATGATTGTATTGAGGGATAGGGGGATAGAGGGATAGGTATTGGGGGAAGAAAGTGAAAACGAAGACGGTTAAGCGAAAGAGATGGTGAGGGAGAGAAAAGGATATGAGAGAAAAGAGGGAGAGAGAAAGAAAGATTGAGAAGATGAATTGAAAAAGCATCAACCGTATAACAAGATTTGAAGGAGTAAAGGATCATCAATCATCCTATCGGTCTCAGTTTTGGCTTCAACTGTCTGATCCACTTCCTCCTTCTTTAACTCTTGTTAAGAATTCCTTAACCATGTGAACTGCACTACCCTTATTTTTTACACGAAGTGAGTCGGCTTCCCAATCAATAAATGCCTCGTCGGATATTTTGGCTTTCCTATGGAGACATTCAAATATATCCGTAAGCAATCCTGTGAATAGCAAAAGAAAATATTAGAAATTAAAAAATTCAATTAAAAATGACTTCAAAACAATACCTTTAGGATTTTCATAATCTGATAGAAGCTCTTGAACTGTAAAGATAATTTCTAATTCTAATTTTTTAAGACCATTATGGAATTTGGCCAAAACTGCACAAAATTCACTAAATTTTTTCCCGTTCAATTTATGAGAAACATTATTGGATCCTAGAAAAGAAATAAATATTGCATTATTAATAGGAACACTTTCAAGTAAAGGCGAGATAAAGAAATTACCTGTGACAATGCATTTCATCGCCACTGCTTGGGTCAAGGCACGCAAAAATTTAGGCTCTGTAATTTCTTCGGGTGTGAATTGTTTCTAAATGTCGTAAATAAAAGAATTAATATTGAAGTTCAGCATTTTTGAATAAAACATTGATTGGACAATTTACTTACCAATAAATACTCTCCAAGTTGAGCTGGACTAAATTTATTAACAATATTGCTCATTTGGTCGAGTTTCAATTGTAACTCAAATCGAGGCAAGGTTAAGTTCTGAAATAGATTAAACATTTATTAGGATAAAGAAAAAAATAACCATATTATGTTTCGATTTGGTTATCGAATAAACATAGGATTTACGAAAAATATTACACTTGAGCTTACATGTTTCTTGAAAAACTCATCCGGGCTTTTATTTTTATCTTCAGGAGGCAAAAAGGAAGACCATTCTAGCCCTCCGGTGACCCATGCAGAGGCACAATCATAAGGGAACTGTACAGAAGGAAATTAGAGTTATGGTTAAATATCATAGACTAGATCTTATTGAACGTGGAAACTTACTTTAGAAGTTTTCTTAAAATTTAAAAGATGAAACATAGTTAATGCGGCGCCCTCGCCTTGTTTAATTGGTTCTAAGATTTTATTAAATAATTTTTTCCTAATAGAGTCTTCTATACTGCAAAACAGGGGAACTAAATTGTCAGCTAAATTATTCCAAAGTTTTGGGATATCGATTAGAAGTTCCTCAGAAATTGTGAGAAAACTGTGTAACCTGTTTGAAACGAAATAAGGTTAAGAATTAAAAAGTTGTAAATATCATAACAATCCAACATTCCATTTAATCAGGTTATATCTACTTACCCTTTAACTAATTGTTCTTGTTTGATGACTTTTTCTTTCAAAAAGAAAGCCAAAACCTCACCAGCAGCGAGTTTTTTATCAAGACTAGAGAATTCTAAAGAAATACCGAGCGCAACCTCGACGAACACACCGACATTGGATTCCGTGCAAATAAGAAGAACGTCGTCACGACAGGCATCTTTAAGACCATTCACCAAATACTGATTGAACGCGCCTTGCAGCCTCTCTTCAAGTTTAGAATGATTTATGGCCGGGTCACCCTCAAATTTGATACCTGAAAAAGACAAAAACGTTAATAAATTGCATCCAACAAAGAAATGTGATTCACGAAGATTTTTTCAGCTAAAATACTAGTTTCGTCATAGTTTTATAAGACAGGGATAACTAATTGATTCATCATAAAGATATTGATAAAGATGCAAATTAAATAGCAATGTGTACATACCTGAAACGGCTTCTTTTTTAGGAGATTCACGTGCAACATTACTACTACTACTAGATCTAGACTCCACGAGACGACTCTTTTCCATACTATTGCTACGACTTGAATTATCTCTTTTAACAGAGTCTGAGGAACTAGAAAATGGAGCCACTGTGGATGGCATTCTACTTCCAGTGGAAGCTCTACCGGGATAATCGGAGTGGGATTGTCCTTCCAACGAGGAGAATGGTCGGAAGGAGTGACCAGATGATTGTACACGTCCTTCCATTGAATCCCGTCCCATGGTATTGCCACTAGTCCTAAGGATAAACATAAAATGATTAATATTTGACTGTTGTCAGAAATATTACACGAATTTACCTTGTATTTCTATCTCTTTCATTGAGTGAATTTCGACCGAAAATACTGTCAGAATTTTGTGATCGTTGAGATGATCCAGCTCCTTGGCCCGAAGAAGCTCCTGAGCCCCAAGTTGGTGGGCGAAGAGAAACATTCTCTGTTTGTGGAGCCTAAAATAGAAAAATTGATTAGTTTCATCTGCTTCATGACCCAGATATTGTAAAGAGAGATTTTATATCAGAAATTACATTATCTTCAACAATCTTAAGACAGGGATAACTAAAAATTCATCATTTAAGATATAAATTAGCATTCACAAAGAAATTTACTTACATTGGCAGATACTTTTTTCAACGTTTCAATCATCAGAGCCATGTTAGGGGCATTGGATCTGTTATTTCTTTGACTATTCCATTCCTCTTGTTTTGTAGGAATTTTTCTGGTTTCTCCAGTTTTGATGATGTGTTGCTGGATTTCGTGTTTTTTAGTCTGTTCTTCTTGTTGAATTTCAGCATGTAATTGCTCGATGGTTTTTGGCTTGTTGTCTGCTTGTATTTTTCTTACTTTCCAGCCAGCTTGCTTCATATCCAATACATCTTGAATCATAAAACGGACTCTGGATGATGTTAAACGATTTTGGACGATTCCTTGAAGAACACTGATGCAATATGTGATTTGAGAAACGCCATCTGGCTGTTTGGGTCTTTTAGCATTATCTTGCTCCCATTTAGCACCCACAGTTCTTAATAGAGTACACAAGCATTCAAGTGCCTCGTCATCTTTTTGCTCAATAAGTCGAAGAATACAGCTATCCATGATAACAACGCTGAGCATATTAAACATGTACAATTCACCGATAAATTTGATGATTCCAAGACTACGTTTTCGAGCTTTTCTTTTATCCTCATCGAGTTCAAGTTCAGCTATTCTTTTCTTTTCTGGATCGTTAATTGATGCAATTTCTTTCAGACGACCTTCAATGTCGATGTCCTTGTAAATTCCGCTTTCAAATTCTTTTTGACATCTTGAAAGCAATGCTTGACGAAATTGTTTCTCTTTAACTTTTTCGTCCTTTTCACTAGTATCGTCTTTTTTATCATTAGATTTCTTCGATTTTTCTGCCGTTGAAATATGCTTACACAATTTAGCATAATCTGTACAAAAAGCCGGTTCATCGACAGCTTTATCGAAAATGAGCTCTAAAACCTTAGTAAGCCTATGTTCAGTATCGATAACTAAAGCATCAACCTGTTTAATAAGGTCGTCATATTTTTGGGGTGTCAACTTGTTCAGAATACCTCTGAATCGTTTGACCAATTCAACCGTCTTCTTTTCTTCTTCATCTGCACTATCGGTTGGCTTAAGAGCTGGGATAGCAGGTTTCCATGCATTTTCGACGGTATGTAGAGAAATATCTTGATTAAGTGAAGGAGAGGGAATAATTTTTATTGGTGGCTTGGATGGCCTGAGTTCTCTACTATTTCTACCACCAATACGAGGTGGTAATGAGCGATTATTACGAGACGGCGCCATGTAAGAGGGAAGGAAATCATTGATCCGATTTGTTTGCTTCTCTCTGTGGGGTATTGGCTATAAAAAGTAAAGATATGATTAAGTATGTGATATGCAAACCGAAAGTATTCACCAAAAAATACACTTACCACTTGTTGAACAATGTCGAGATCTGGGAGGTCGGGTTTTTTCAAAGACAATGGGTGACTTTGTAGAGATCGTAAGAATTCGGCCTCATATTCATACTTTCCTTTAGAATTAACTTTAGGATAATCTAAGGCTGGTTTTTCGGTTTCTGAAGCATCACCGGCAACTTCATTTGTTGAAACTGAATCAGCTGAGGCTTCAGATACATCTTTTGGAGAAGAAAGTTCGTCTTGAGGAGAGACCGAGTCTTCTCTAACCATCACAGCTACATGATCAGCGTCGCTCGGGACAATTGATCGAATTTCCTCGGATGGAGTGTCTTTAGCTTCGGATACCGGAGAGGAGTCGACTGATTTTGGAATATCTTTATTAGCGGAAGATATTTGAGTTGGCTCAGCAGCTTTGAGCTCTGGTTTATTCTCAATCACAGTTTTGTTAAAGGGTAGAGTGGTCGAGCCATTAGTGGGTTTAATTGAGTCTTTTTTGGGCTCTGGTAGTACATCAGTGGCAATCGTCACTTGGTCATTATCTATTCGAACATCTAGATTACTAATTTGTTCTTTAACTTTTTTCTCTGGACCAGCTTTGGCTGATAAAATGAAAAAAGAATACATTAAAACAAGTACGAGATAACACAATTAATTATGTATTAAGAGCTAGGGGAAAAGTATACAAGAGTTGATTGAGAGAATTATGTTTCAACGGTAATCGAGCACAACAAAGTAATGAGACAAAAATAAATCATCCTATCAGTATTTTATTTCAAACAAAGTACGCTTCAATTGACATGTATAAAACAAACCAGATTGAGTCTGAAAAATGAAGTCTTGTGGGGCAAGTCTCAATCAAAATAAAAACCATAAAACAAGCTAAGTAAATATCTGGATAGAAAATCTTTTAAATACCATAGAATGATAATTAATTCAGCTAGAGATCATGCACAAAGCAAAACACACATACTATTGATGAATAATTTAAGTTAAATGTGACATTTGAGATTTTAAAGATAATTGGATGTTTACACGTTGACAATAATCAGTGCAATTTCAATGTGGAAGCTGAATTTTGATGGTGCAATAATTAAAGAAAAATAAACAGAGACGCAAAATGAAAAACAATTGATAAACTGAAACCGTTCAACATGAAAAACGATTAGCAGCTCGACATGTGACCCAATTAATGTTCAATTTAATCTCAATTTACTACTTCTATCTTCTACTAAAAATTGTAAGCGCAACTAAATTTCCGGATGATCAACTTCTCTCAAAAATCAGTCTGGAAAATGCATGAAATTTTACATCACTCTATCAAAGATGAATTCAGCATTTAAGTTCATCGGAATAGTTAGATAAAATCATTTATCAACTGTTTCAAAGCATAGTCTAGTATAAATTACCCTTGTAGTTTTGTCTTAGACTTAGAACATTGCTTAATGATGTAACACAAAAATACACTTGGAGCTACCAAAAAAAACGTTGAAAAGATACGGAAATTGCAAGATGAGAGAGATAGGAATAAGGAGATTGCGTGTAAAGAGAAACAAGCGTGAAAGAGAGAGAAACAGTTTTCAATAGGAAAGAAATGAGAAGTAACATGAAATTGAGAACCACCGGTAATCTAAATAACTCAAGCCAAGAATTTCACAGAGTTGTGTCAACCAAAGCCGGTGAGAGTTATTTGCTTTTTAATATTAGAAGTCAAATTCTTAATGACTGTTCGCCAAATTAATCAATAAAGTTAACTGTTTGAGTTTTTATCAAATGAATGAGATTTAAAATGTTGATGTAAAGACAGGCAAAAAGAGGAAATGGAAACAAAACAGACTGTAAAATGTGATGACTCAATCTCTTGGTTGGTGAAAAGGGTATTCAAAGAAATTGGAATCGGAAAATAACCCGGAATCGATCAAAATCAGTGTTCAATACTAAGAACCTAGGAATCATTCTAGAAATTCCATGATTGAACGCTTAATGAACTAGATATGCAACAGTTTAGATGATTAGAAATTAAATACTAAACCATGAAGTGGTCAGCAAATAATTTGAACGTGAAAAGATAAAACTGAAAAGGAACGAGTTAAAATAGCATAAATTCACGGAAATAAGAGTGGAGAACGAGCCTATTAATCGAAACCAGATTGAATGAATTATGAATAAGGAAAATCAGAAGCAAAATATAGCAGTAGCGTTGTTGGCAATAATTAGCTCTGAAGGTTAATAGTTAATTCAAAGAGACTTAGAGGTGAGAGCAAAGGAGATAACAATCAAATAAAAGTAGGAAAGGTAGATTTGCCGAAGAGGTACGAATAGACAGAAATATTTCAATGATAACCTAAAATAATCAATTTGAATTCTCAAAAAATCTGCATTAGGAAACAAATAAACTGATGAAATAAAAAGATCCATGTTGAAGCTTTTAAAAGCCATGTTGCACCTATGACCTTAACTTTGAAGGGCAAGGTTTAAATGAGTATACGATAGTTAGAGATAGTGACTCATGACGATTGATTGATTGTAAGAGATAATACAATGAAAGATGGGTCAAGTAGAAATATGAAGAAGTTGAATAGTTAAGTTGCCTCTCTGAAACCAAGGCGACATTTAAGGAGACATTGCTAAACTATAAATGCATTCAGTGACTTCAGCCAAATACCAAAATAATCAAGACACCAAATATAGAAATGAGGAGTGAAAATAGACGAGTGTGAAAATCTAAAACGGTAAATCTATCAAACATCAAGATATACACAAAACACAGAACTTGAAAATAGAAGAACATGAAATAGAAGATGTAAGGTAAAATCTGAACACAAATAATTGTTAACAATTAATGATGAGGTAAATCGATGCTGATGTAGCTGAACAGTTAAAACACAATTGTAAATACTTACTAGATTGTTTTCTATTCTTTTTTTTCGAGCCCATACTATTATGAGTTAAATCTCCAGATTCTTTGGATTGATGATGATTATAATTAGTACAATTGTATAAATCTCGATGATGAAGAAAACGATTACTGTTATGGTAGACTGTTGAAGATATACGTAAAGTAGTAGTAGAATGAGAAGAAGCACTTTTTAATCTATGTGAGACATTGTTTGATCTACTGATACTATGACCAGTTTCACTGGGCAACAATGTAACAATTGTTTCACGATTCTTAGCCATCTAAAGGAAAAAACTCTTTGCAACAAATTTTATCGATAAAATAATCATAATAGATTACTATTGGATATTTTATCAGTGAGATAAACTTTCAAATTGGTGATAAAAACACAATTATTGGGGAGATAGAAAATGAGTAAATAAAAAATGGTATGAGAAATAATCAAAAGAGAAAAAACGATGGCAAAGACACTCTGAAGTAAAAAAAACTTGTCTCACAACAATCAAGCACAGAAAAAAATGATAGGGAAACAAAAACAAAATTAAACACTGCTAGCATCCATGTAAAAAAGTATCCAAAGGGGACAAGCTAAAGTGTGATTTACAAAAAGGAGGTAATTCAAGTTAGGGGGTTGAAAACCAGAGATAGATAGAGAATATAAAATTGTGATACTGACGAGATGGAGTGAGAACTAGGTGGAGAGAGCGAGTTACATAGGAGGAAATGAAGTTAATACACAGAGTGGAAAAGTGGAAGAGAGCAAGTTAAAGGAGAGTGGAGCCACGTGATTGATACTAGGGCAAAATAATGTAAATTTTTTAAAGATCCAAATTTAGAGCATGCTAACATCACATAACGAGGTGAGTAAGATACAAATAGAGTGTGCAATCTATTATCGTGGCGAAAATACGACTACACCACTGACTGCAATTTTCTTGAAACAATGGCTAGTCTGAAGAAATCTTCAGAGTTACGATTAACCATCAACCAACTCTTATTTTTTGGATATAGAAGATTTGAAGAAGGAATAGCTCTTAGAATGCAATCAGACATACCTGATTCGGTACCAGATGGTTTAGCAGCCTTATCAGCGGTGGATTCACCCGATTTAGTCGGCTTCACAGATTTTTTAGATTCTGAGTTATCTGGAACACTATCATCTTGAGATGATTTAATCGGAACATCTTTTTCTGTGGTAGATTCCTTCTTTTTAGGAATATTTGAATCACTAGACTGCTCCGCTATTTCAATAGATTCTGCACTTTCATCAGAAGTCTCGGTTTGAATAATCAAAGTAGGTTCTTTACTTAATGACTGAGGGTAAGTATCATTTGGGAGCGTAGCTTCTTTTCGATTAGTCTCTGAGGCAGATTTATTAGTTTTATCATAAATATTCGTTTT
The DNA here is from genome assembly GCF_039701765.1 of Tetranychus urticae. Classification (NCBI taxonomy): domain Eukaryota; kingdom Metazoa; phylum Arthropoda; class Arachnida; order Trombidiformes; family Tetranychidae; genus Tetranychus; species Tetranychus urticae. Next base: position 10,564,041 of record NC_142958.1, on the reverse strand, counting down.
GTCCTTTAAAAATGTTGCTGTTGCAGCCTTAGTTATACCGTCCATAAACTCCTGTGTCTTTTGAGAACGATCATCCGTTGCCTAAGATTAATTGTAAAAAAAATCGTAAAAAAGAAAATGGAAACTGAGTCAGAAAAGTGCCAGATATACAAAGAAACTGCTTTAAATGAAAATATGCAAACAAACTTACAGATGCTGCATTCTCACGCGTTGTTGATGTGGCATTGCTTGTGGAAGATTTTGAAGGCTTAGTCTCGGGCTTTAAAGGAACTGGTGATCTGAGATCATCATCAGTTAATACTCTATCAGTGTTGGGATCCCGAATCTCTGCTTTCTTACGAGCTTTGGGTTCATTGGTACCCTTAGGAGGCACCACCGGTGCAGCCATGTGTTGCATCCCTGGGTTCACAGAATTCACATCTTGTGCTGGAGGTTGTGTCATATATTGGTCATTATAATATGAAAGATTCTCATTGCTTGTTACCATTCCCTGACCAACATTGTAAGGTTGATTTGATGTTGCTCCCGGTACAGTTCTAGCAATAGCAGCAAATTGAGGACTGTGTAAAAGGGCATGGTTGGGATAGAATATAGTCGGTATTTGCGTCATGTACTGAAAAGGTATTTGTTGATGTTGGTTAGGCGTAGGGTACCTCTGTGGCATCTAATGAAAATATAGAAATTTAAATTAATAAAAGCACAAGGATTTAAAAACCAATAATTCCAATTAAATACCTGAGGCGGCATTTGATGATGCATCAGACCAGGTTGACTGTGACTCATATATTGATGATGAAAAGGTATTCCAGCGTTAGATACGGCTTGAGAGATATTTGCTGAATTAGGTTGCATTATGTGTCTTGTCTGATGGTTCATGGTTTGTGGCCTATTGGCTCCAAAAGTACGCTGTGAATTGTGGTTAGGTTGGACACCACTATGTGAAAACCCACCATTTCCTCCTCTGTTTGACATTTCGTAGTGTATGTGGATACTATATTCACTACACTTTTTTCTATTTTACACTTAATCAGATGTAAGAATAATTAACAGGGGAAACATTAATAATGACAGAGTTAATTAAAAAAAATTAGATTGAGGGACAAAGAGTAAGGAGTTACTTTACTCTTTGGTAAGGGACCTCTTTTGCGATGCTCTTGTCAATGTGTTCAAGCAACACAGCAGCTCCCGGAAGTTCAGCTTAAACTGCACAAAATGGCGACCGGTTGGTTCGTTTGGTTTGTTCCATCCTCACTAGATGGCTCTAATTCGATTCACATTTTTTTCGCCCAAACTGTTTAAAACCCAAAAAACAACACGAAAGTTACCTTTCCCGATACATTCATTGATTCTTAATGGGCAATTAATTGTTAACGAACTCCAAATTTGCACTTTCAATCTCGTCCCATGTTAGTGGCTAGCACTCAGAGCGACCAGACAAACCTTTTGTCATCACCTTAACCATTTCCTTTGAACATCGAGAAGATCCGAAGGCGAAATCACGAAAATCTTAAAATTGATTATCTTCACTAATTTTGTGAGTAAATTCAAAATGGTAAAAATTAAAATTGTTTGGCTTTGTTTTACATGAAGACTGATTCTCGTTCGAGTTATCGATATGCTCGACACTGTAACAAGTTGAAACAGAAACAAGTTGCAAGTAGAAGACACTTGATTAAACTAAACTAAATTAAACTGAAATAAAATGAAATGGAAGCAATAGTTCAATTAGTATTAAGACGATTATTCATAAATCTTTCGACATTAAAAGCAAAATTAGTCAAATTTGTCATCAAACTTCGAGTTAAACTTTTAGCTTGCTTACATTAAAAATATAACTTTCTGATAAACTGAGAACAGAAAGTCCGTTCTTGATTTAAATGAGACTAATTAGTGTCTGGTTAGAAGTAATAAATACAAAATTATGGCAAATTAGTCCCATAATTAACTGAAAGATGTAAATTTGTCATAATTTAATCTTTTAAACAAGCAAAATCAGAAAAACATTAGACCTTAAAACCTTAAGACAATTATTAAATCGATTGATAATCATATTAATTGCTGGTTTAAAAGTGTTGGTCAGATAAAAACAGTTTACTCAATTTGCCAAAATATGTAAATGTCCAGCAAATAGTCAGAGGTTTAGTTATAACTCTCAAATAATTTCTCATCAACTGTGCATAATTGTTCAAAATTTTGTCCTCAATTCGCTTCAATCTTCACAATTGCTGTCAACGTTCAACTGATTTTTTAACTCAAATAACACGTTCTATTTCTCAATCTTGCAACGTTGATCGATCAAATTTCAGGTTACAATCAAGTTTAAGGCAAGTTTATAATTGATTGGTGAAAGTGTTTTATCCTCTTATTAGATGTAAAAACTGAATTTTCAATGAGACTCACCCAGCTTAGATTTTTATTTTTATTGGAAATATTCAATAAAAATTTAAATGGATTATATTTTGATTTGACAATACAATTAAAATTGGAACAAAAATTTTCCAATTTACCTCTCCGTTGCTCGATAAATAAGCAGTGGAAATAAGCTATTTTAAGATATTCACATTTATTGGTTAGTTTGCTTTTAATAACAACAGTTTGGTTTATTAATAAAATATCAAGATTTTAGCTCAGAATTTTTGTTCAAAAAATTGATGTTCCAACAGATAAAGTGGACTTGGTTGCAAAAATCTGATTCATGTTCATTTGGGATTATAATAATAGACATTTATTAATTATTGCTATTGTTTGTTTGGTTTCTAAGCGATACTAGACTGTAAATCAGATTTTTTACTTAAGCTTTTCACTTCTATTCTCAAACATCTGAATCTTTGCTGAGCTGGTTTTAAAAACCTCTACAATTAACACCATGAATTAGATGTTATTTTTTTTTCTTTGTATGCTTATTTAAATTATCGCTGCCTGATTTTTTGACTCGTTGTTTAATGACCTCTATTTGTAAAACTTCACCGTGTTGAAGAAGTTATTCCATTTTTTTTTGTTCAAAGACCAATATTTTTTGCTGCCTCTTCAATCAAATATGGGTGAGTTTTACATTAGAATTGATTGAAAATTGAACTATTTATATTGACTTTAATCGCTGATAGAATGTTAATCCCTGTAAACATGTTCTTACCCATGAATTCTTTATTTTTATCTATTTCAGGGGGCCTTATTAGCTATTTCAAATCTCTCATTGGTTCCCGTGAGATGAGGATTTTGATTCTTGGTTTAGATGGTGCCGGTAAAACAACCATACTTTACAGGTTACAAGTTGGTGAAGTTGTAACAACAATTCCAAGTAATGAAACAATTTTCTTGACCCTTGAATATTATTTTTCGGGATAACTCAATCTATTTTGTTTTTTATTCAACAGCAATTGGTTTTAACGTGGAACAGGTTACTTACAAAAACCTTAAATTTCAAGTGTGGGATCTCGGAGGACAAACTAGCATAAGGCCATATTGGCGATGTTATTATTCAAATACTGATGCAATCATTTATGTGGTTGACAGTTGTGATAGAGATCGTTTGGGTATATCAAAGCAAGAATTAGTTTCCATGTTAGAGGTTGGTTCTATATCTTCAATGTCTTCTGTTCTATGATTTAATTGTGATGTGTCTTTATTTTCTTTCATTATCGCATTCAATTCTATTATATCCTCCATGGCCTTGAATATTTTGCTATCTAAACTTGGATTATCTTGCAATAATCTTGATCGTGGGGCCACCATATGGTTACTATCAATTAGGAAGAAGAATTAAAAAAAGCCGTTCTAATGGTTTTGGCAAATAAACAGGATCTCCCTCAAGCAATGAGTGTAGCTGAGATTCACCAGGCCCTTGGCTTGGATGCCTTAAAGAATAGAACTTTCCAAATTTTCAAGACATCGGCCTTGAAAGGCGAAGGACTCGATGAAGCTATGGAATGGTATGTTGATGTAACTGTCAGTCGAAGTAGATTTGTCTTCGAAATCTCACTGACTATTATGCGTTATTTGAATGTTCAATATTAACTACAAAGTGCAAAAAGATTTTTTCTCAGAGATTAATCAACATCTTATTCATGCAATTCCCGCTTGCATTAATCCAACTCATGTGAAAATCTCCTTGTGTTTTGATATTCAAATAACGCATAGTTTAGTTATGTTGCTTATGTGTTACATGCAATATCTAATTTTTCATCGATACGTGATTTATTTTATCTAATTGTTTTATTTCTCTTCCTTTTTAGGTTATCCAACGCTTTAAGTATGAATAAATAGATTTCGCATACTTTTGTCATCAAATCCATAAAATTATTGAAATTAATAAAATCCTCTTTAAGCCATTTTCTTTTCGCGAGAAGAAAAATTATCTGATTTTCAATCTTAACTTTATAAATTATTTTATGTCTTTTGTAATTCAATGTTAACTTAAACCTTAAAATCTCTTAGAATGATTTAATATTGAAAATACATCTGTGAAAATGGAGTTAGACCTCGATATCTTAATGAGTCTGGGATATTTTTTTGATTGAAATCACTTAAAATGATTTCTAGTCAGCTACAGCCTCTTTCCATATCGAGAACTAAATCAATTGTCTATGAATGGAGTATAAGTAATCAATTGTTTCTTTTAATAAACATATAAAAGCAACTTGCGAAAAAAATTTAATAATTAAAGATGAAATGAAATCTAATCTAACAATACCATTGAATTGTTCACAGAAAATAAACAAAATACAACAAAGATTGCAAGAGATTGAAAGAGATTTTTGAGTAAAATTCATAAAAAATTTATCATTATATATTAGAAAGCTCTGAATGAATCTTGACTTGAAGAAGATAATTTAATTCCAATGCTCTGCGTTGAACTTATTGGGTTTTCATTGTCTAATAAAAGCCCGAAAAGCAAGAAACTTTCCTTCAATTTCCGTCACTACATAATTTAATCCTGGAGGTATAAAGTAAATATTGCTTTTCTTTAATTTAACCGTCGGGTTGATTCTGGCTGATCCACATTCGATTATGATCAATAATGATGCGCTATGTAAGCCTTCGAATCGATATTCCAATGTTTTTGATTGATTTCCATCGATTTCTATTTTTTCGATAGCAAATTCGTCAACAGAAGGGGAATATAAACATGTGAAAGGATCCTTCAAAGTCGGCTTTAAAATAATTTCATCGATAGATTTAGGTTTGTAAGTCATTGTTTCACAAAGCAAATCGACGTCTTTATATTTAGGTGTCAATCCAGCTCTAATTACATTGTCAGAGCAAGCCATTATCTCAACGCAATCTGAGGAGAAATAAAATTGTGATTAAAAAATAATAAAACAATGGATAATTCAAAGCTTACCTCCTGATAAATAACAATGAGGTTGATTGACATCGATAAATAAAGCTTGACCAGGCTCTAGTTTAACGTGATTAAGGAAAAAATAAGCAAAACTTCCAACATCACCAGGGTATTCACTTGCGATCTCGGAGAAGATTTTCAAATCATTGTCACCATTATCATTAGCGGCCATTTCCAGCAAACTTTTGATTTTATCAGCAATTATTTCTTGTGGTTCTTTTAGCAACTTAACAAAACATTTCTTCAAACATTCAGCTCGATCATTTTCATTTGCGCTTTCATACTCGGCAAGCAAATCAATTCCAATCAAGTCTCCTAACTGCTGGTACCGTTTTGCGAAATTGATAATCTCATCATGAGGACGAAAGTAAGCAAGACCCGTGAAAGGAGTCAAGGCAATTGCCATCTCTGGTTTATGATTAGAATCAGGATAATGTTCAGGGCGAGTCTTAAAAAGTTGACCAGCCAAGGATTTATCTGGGTGCACTTGAATGGATAAGGGTTTATTGACAGATAACACTTTGAATAGGAAAGGTAATTGATGACCATATTTTTTGTATATATCCATGTTTCCAATAAATTCAGGAAAAACAGAAAATAAATCAGCTAACGGTCGATTGTCCAGGTCAGGGCCAAGATCACGAATGCATGATGAGCCCGATTTATGCGTGCCCATCCAAAGCTAAAAAGAGTTGTGAGAAATAATGACATTAAATGACTGATCGGTGAAACAAAAATATCTTTTTACCTCTGCATACGGCAAATTTTCATCAATCGGTATCCCTTGATCAATTAATATCTGACCAACAAATGAATTGCTTCCAATTTTTCCCCAATCGTAATTTTTGACTGGACATTTGAGAGAAATCACTGAAATATCAAGATCAAAGTAAGATGAATTGAAATTTTACCATTTATTAGAAAATGAAAGCAAATAGTTAAATTTTAAATCCTAAATTGGTAGAATCTTCCAATTTAATTGTGGATTGTACATTCAACAAGATAAATAAAGACTGAACCACTATTTAATCAGAAACATAAAAATTATATCAAATATTGAATTAACTCACTTTTGTTTGGATTTGATGATTTGTTTTGATGACAATTGTTTCAATTCTCAATGATGAAGATTTGAATTAAACAGTATTTCTGAAGGCCCTAAGCTGCTGAACGACAAAACAAAAATAAAACAAACAGCAGCGAGTAAGCTTATTATGCTCATGATCAAAAGCTTGATTGACTTAAATAGTTCTGACTATAACAGTAACAATAGCAATTCGACTTTTAATTTTACCTCGCTTATTTTGAAAATTCAATTTTCTACAACAGATGGCGATAAAGTACCATTTACATCCATCCAAGATCCATTTCCGTCGGAACTTTCAAAACTGTATTTAAAGCACGAGTGAACCCACATTGTCCCTTGTCCCTTGTCCCACGTTGTTAGTAACTTGACTCTGGTTTGAATTATGCGTATCTCTGGGCCAACGCCATTATTATCCACGGTAAGTCACCATTTCCAATTGTACTCTGATTATTTTAACCAATGATTAAATAATATCCAGTTCTGCTACTGAATTTACACTGAAGACATCTATACCAAACTTTATGAGAATAGAATTGAGTTATCCATATAAATTTATTGGAATACAAGTTACTAATTGGTCTTTTATTTTCTTACAGATACCTTATGGTTTTACATGAATCGAATTGATATTTCAAGCTGTGAAATGGTCTCTTGAACTTTACAATGGGGTAAGTTTTCAATGCTTTCTTTAACTCACCACTACTAGTTCTAAATGATGGAAAACTATGTTTCATTGTATGACACATGATTACACACCCAGCTCTCTGAAAACGTTAATTGGTACAAGCCATTGACCCAATTTCTAAAACTTTTATTAATTAAGGTTTTATTTTTGATTCTTTCAACAGGTTCCATACCCCTTAGCCCTTGAATGGATTCTTCGGGCTTGGTCTTCTTACAAGATCTAATTGCTAACTGCTGATCTTACCACCGAATCTGGTTTTGAAGTGATGTTGGTGAATGATTCAATGAAATTAATCTTGAAAATGTATTGTGAATTTGAATTTACATTTTAATTGAAGAAACTGTTAATAAATAAATAATCTATTGATATAATTGCAGGTGGTAATTTTTTTTCTCGGAAAGAAAACAATTTTTATATTTGTTTGAATAATCTGAATAAACAGGCAAGTTCAGTTTGGGCGGATTTTAATTTTCCCTCCGAGTTTGGCAAATTTTTCAACATCCAAGTTGATTAAATAATGAAAGTTCTCATCGGGTTAGAATGTAAATTGTAGCGAACGTAATCGTTTAGTCATTTTTGATTTTCGAGTTCAAAATCCAGTGAAGGAGTTTGCCCTCAGTTTGATTGTTTTTTTGATTCAAGTTATAAATTTTATAAATTTGTAAAGTAGTTGGTAATGATAGAATAAATTTTCCTAGTTGATAAATAACATTCAATATTCTATATTGCACGTGTTTCGTGTCCGACGTGAGTATTTAAGAGCAAATTTATCTCCAAGGATACTTGTTACTTCAAGAGCTTTGTCAAGCATTTCTTTGGTATGAGAGGCTGAGAGGCAGAATCTAACCCTTGATTCAATTAATGGTGTTGCAGGATAACCTGCTCCAACTGTAGCTACACCTAATTTTTTAGCTCCAGCAACGAAAGCACTGAAAAAAGAGAGAACAAGAGTGATAAACAAAAGATAAATTAAATCTGTTTGATTGGTTGGAAAGGTGATAAGGGTGGAACTGTCAACAAGAAATTAACAAAGACTGAGGATAAAGAAAATTGCATTGAGATGATCAATACTAGGTACTTCAACTTACACAATTTTTCCTGGAAAATAAATTAGTAATGGAACAACTGGTGAGTCATCGTTACCATAAACAATAAAACCCAGTTGTTTAAGTTTCTGGCGAAAATATCGTGAGTTTCTGGCAAGTCTTGATATCCTTCGTTGTCCTAAATTGCATGCAAAGAAGAAAAGATCATGAATAAGTTATAACTCAGGATGATTATACCAAAAAACCTGCTCTATTAAACTGCAACTTTTGTGAATTAATAATGACATTGCATGGAATAAATAAAATAGCTTATTTACCTTCTCCATCACCCACAGTTCCCATTATGGTCTTGAGTACACCTAATATTTGTTGGGCAACTGGAGCTGCCATACTACTAGCATAGCCAAAACTATGAGAATGTAAACGAATGTGATTCATCAATTGTTTTGAACCAGCAATATAACCACCGGCTGAGCCAAAACTTTTAGTGAATGTTCCCATCAAAAGGTCAACATCTTTTGTGTCAAGACCAAAATAATCGCACACTCCTCTTCCGTGTTCTCCAATAGCTCCGATACTATGAGCTTCATCCAAATAAAGATATACTCTATACTTTTTCTTGAGTCTAATTATCTCAGGTAAGTTGACGATTGAACCTTCCATGCTATATACACCTTCAGCAACAATAATAATTTTTTTCCATGGACGAGAAGTTCTTGGTTCACCCTCGACGATAGCTTGACGAAGTTTGGCTTCCAAGTCAGTCATGTCTAAAAGTGCAATAAGAAAACATAAAAGTCATGATAATGTAAGATCCAATGTTCAAAGATAAATATATAAAAGGAGTGAGAGCATACCGTTGTGCTTGAAAACCTTGATTGTTGCACCAGATAATTTACATCCAAGAATGAGAGAAGCATGATTTAATTCATCACTCAAGAGGAGACAACCTTTTCCAGCAAGTGCGGGGATGTTAGTAGAGTTTGTCGCAAAACCCATTCCAAATACAACAGCATCTTCAACTTGCAAAAACTCAGCTAAAAGTTTCTCAAGCTTATGATGAATATCCAATGTACCTAAAAATACATATAAAAATTAGATGAGTAATGCTCACATAGAAATAAGTTTTATAAGTTTTGAGTCATTGATTTGTAGATAAAATTACTTTTCATCTATTGTTAGCAACTTTCGAAACAATTTTTTACAAATAACTGTGAAAAGTAACAAAGTCTCAATAAAATCAAAGAAAAATATCTAACGCTCATGCAGCAATATATTCCAAGTTTCAAGTGTTGCAATATGGTTTGATTCAATCAAAATCAACTGAGAAACAAAATGAAACTCAGAATATGACGTAACAAAAATCGATAAGATCCATATTATATTTAAACTAGAAAGACAATAATCAATTGCAACTCATAACTATGAGTAATACATACCGAATTCATGCCTTGGAGATCCAACATTTGTTCCATATTTTAAAATACTTTCTTGAACTTCATCTGCTCTAGGACCAACATTTTCAGCAAATCCTAAGTAATTATACGATCCCATGTTGATACACTTGCTTGTTGTTCCCGGGAATCTAAAGTTGAGTTTAGAAAGAATGAAAAACACCACTTTAATTATCCAATTTCACAAAATGCTTGTCAGTAAATTTTTTATCATTGAAGTTTTGCTATGAAATAATTCTTACCTGAAAGTCCAATTGTAGTCGTCAGTATCCCGATCCATAATATCAATGGTTGTACCAGGCAAACTACAGATTGGTTGATTCCAACCATGGCAAATACGGCGATAAATATTTCTTGTATAAAAGCTTTCATAATTACTGTATAACGGCACATAACCCTAAAGTAGGGAAAAAGGGAAAAGATGAAATGACAAAAACAAACATCACTGAAAGGTAGGGATTCTAGAGCGCATAACTTACCGGTCGGTTACGTTCAACGGCACATTTGTTCTTCTCTATACCAGTGTTCCGAAGAAAATCACGTAAATGTCCAAAAAAATTCAAAATAACATAGGAAATATAGCAAAGAACGATTATTATGAATGGAGTCGCTTCATATTCTTCAATCAATTTAACCGATGAACTCTCTTCACCAGGAGAAGTCTTTTTCAATCCATTTGACAAACCATTGGAACAGCCATTAGATAAACCTTTGGGTAATCCATTAGCTTTACCATTTGATGAACCATTTGACAAACCATTTGATAAACCATTTGATGAACCATTAGATGTACCATTCGATATACCATTCGATTTACCGGTAATAGAATTACCATTGGCATAGCCGTTAAGCTTACAAACCATTGTTCCGTTTGACATCTAATAGTTGTCACCAGAGCAGAAAATATATGATGAACGGAAAATGGAGAGAGAGAGCGAGAGAGTTGAAATGAGAAGGGGAAGAATCGGTTAAGAGTAAAAAGGAGGAGGAAGAGGAGGGAAGATAGGAATGATAAAGAGTTACAGAGGAATGTTTTGAGTTTACCTCTAAGTACGTCAGACCAACTTATTGGAAACCTAAAATATACAGGTGTACAGTATATGGCTTATAAGGCGCCAGAGCAAGGAATGATGATCAGTTACCAAAGTAACCGGTTATTAAGTTAATAATAATAAATAGTAGATGCTCTTGGAACCGGTTACTTCAAATTTAGTATACGTTACTATTTTTGCTCATCATTGCTATTTGTTTAAAACTTGTTAGTAAATCATCTTAAATTTAATCAAATTTAAACTATTATAGAGATTATGAGCGGTACTTAAAAATTTTGAAACATTCTCAGTATGTTGTGAGACTGATCAAAACTTTGACATAACCTATTTTATGATCTATCAGGCATCAACCAGAAAGTTTCTATCAACTACTAATATATTAATAGCAAAATTTACTGTTAACCTTCTGAAACCAATTAACCGTGAAAAATAATTAATGAGCTAATTTTAATAATACAGTTACAACGAAACATGAAAAATGTTATAGACTGTTGAACAAATTTGTTTTGATTTGTTTCGCCGAAACACATCTACATTATTAATGACAATTTTGTTTAATACACTTTATAAAATTGTTTGATAAAATTATAAGTCTTTCGATTGTTTAACGGTTTCATATTACGCTGTATCATTAATTAATTTGAAGAGTCTTAATGATAATTTAGATTTGAATATAAGATAATACAAATAATGGTGCGATTTACATTTAACTTGAACAAATGTAACTATTTAATCTGAATCAGATTAACATTGGATTGATTCACCGTTGCTCAATGCAATTGAATGAAAGATAATTAAACTGATTGAGTTAAATTATGAAAATCGATATGAATAAGTGAATATATCTGAAGTAAATGATTGATTCATTGGTTTTATACATTAATCAGTTTTCTATTTATTCAGCTGTCAATGAATCTAATTACATTATGATATTATGAATTTACCTTTTTGTTTCTTTATTTGTTTTGAAAGCAAACAAATAATTTTTTAAAATTAACAAACCGATCATTATATTTTAACTAAATACTGTAGTTAATTAGTGTAATTATTTGAGATCGTCATTGCATTGCAATGAAAATAGTCTGTTATTGTCTACAAATAATCTATAATGAAACGTTAAAGGGTTTTACAACCAATTTGATCTTTGAGATCGACATTTAAACTTGAAATAAACCATGATTTAAAAATTAATTGTTGTCTAGAAGAATAGTTTAATAGTCTTTGCATAATATCAAAATATCAAATAGGTAATCGTACATATAAATATGAGATGACAATTAATTTTGTATTCTTTGAAGCAAGATCTTTAACATATCGCTCAATAACGAGTTTCAGTTCAATTTTTAACTAGAGTTCGATAAAGAGTAACAAACGAGAATTGTTGAGGCATAGACATGCGAGATTAGGTTTCACAATAAGAATTAAATAGAAACACAAATTAATTTTAAATTAACATAGAGACCAATAAGACACAATAGGAATCATAAGATAGAAATTAGACGATGGTTGGGTTTTTGATGATATCATTTTCATACCAATTAACATCATCTTTGTAAAGATCCTTTTTGTTAATTGAGCTATCTTTAGTTATTGATTTACTGTTTGAAATGGGTCCATTTGACTTTAATGGGACTTGGTCTCTATAAGGCGTTACATGGCTGGCACTGGAAACTCCTTGAATTTTTGGATTCGAACTGATAAGCTTGTTATTTGAAACTTTCGGTGTTGTTGTGGTTACAGGAATTGAAGATGATGTTTGTTGAGATGCTATTGATGTTGTAGATGTACTATTGGTACTTATTAACGAGCTACGACTATTTCCCGATTCAGTCAAGGTTTTTTTACGATGTTTCGCACTGTACTTAAAGAAATCAGATAGCTCATAAGGTTTGGTTTCTTCCCAATATGGTTGAAAATGGCCCACGCTGACAACGTTAACTTCAACACCATTTGTCGCTGTCGGTATTGTTGGTGATAATGGAATCGACGGTGGTCGAGGAGAAACTTTACATGAACTAGTAGATGAACTACTATACTTGATGTTCCTCATATGTGAATCCATTTGTTCAGAAGGTTCAATATTCTCATAATCATGAGAATTTGCACTGACCACATCAATCTCTGGTGGATCATTGTAATAGATATTATAAGAGCTATCGTACTTTGGATCATGTTTACGTTCAATCTTACTGGGGTGTGAATCTAAATCAGTTTCAGACCAAACCTTAGGAGGAGGCATATTTGAATGACTTTGTTCAAGACTATCAGGGTTAAAGGTTGTTGCTTTAGTCGCAAAGAAAATATTATCATCATTATGAATGGTCGATGCTGAGCTGGGAATGGAGGAAGGTGTTCGTGGTGGTAGATTAGGAGCAGGAGTTGATGGTTGACGGTTATTTATCAATTGAGAAGCATCAGTAGAGCTGGTCGAGATAGTGATTGCAATAGGTGTTCGAATGATAGAGCTTCGAACAGCTTTTGCACTTATATCGAGATGATCATCAGGTATTGATGACCCTTTACTAAATTCACAAACATTTTGATACAATTTAGATTCATCTAATTTAGAATTGTATGAGCAGGAATCAGTATTATGAATTGATGGTGAGGCTCGAGACGAAGATGATGAACAAGAGGGTGATGGAGGTGGTGGTAAGGGTCTCGAAGCCATGTTTATTGACGGAGGAGCAGGTACACATAATGGTTGAGTCTGTCGATGGCCTTTAGTGATCAGCTCGGGTTGTGCGAATTCTTCACAATCTTCTGTTAATACACTATTATTCAAGCAATGATAATGATGCTGAGGTTGATGGTGCAAAGCTCCCGAAATGTGAGGTGATTGAATAGCTGAAACGTAGCTTTTTCTTCTGGTATTTTCAAGACTATCATTCCTGGTCAACAGGTTTAGCTCACTAGAGTTTTGTGCAATATTGGATAGCTTAGGTTCACCAATATTAGCCATACGTTGAGTTGATCCAACAGATTCAACAGTCACTTCTCGTTTGGGTAAACTGTAAAGATGAGATGAAACGGCATCCAAAGACTCACTTGAATTACGCGTCTGTAATAAAGATAAAATATTTCTTCTTTTGGTGTCATTTGTTACTCGGAAAATGCTGCTTTCACAGCTACTAGCACTTCCAAGCGAACATGAATCGTAATCATGAGAAAAATGTTCAGCCGTCTTACATCTTTCGGGTTGGTGGCTGTCAACTTCACATGTACCCTTTTCAAAAGGAAAATGGACAGAGGATGGACGAATATCATATCTGTTTGATCCGGGTGTGATGGTGTTAGGTGGTGAGATGGGCCTTATATGCCTCTCGGGTTCACGAAATTTTGCAGGGGTTGAAGGAGCTGAGGTAGACAGATAACTTTCATTGTGTTCAGCTGATTCTTCATCATCGTCAAACTGATTAATATCTGATACCAAAGCCAGACTACTTTTAGGTCTAATATTAATTGAAGCAGAGTCAGAACTGGAAAAATTAATCTCACTACGGGCACGCTGATTTTCATATTGACTTCCATCTTCCATGTTCTTCTTCATATCTAATAATTTTTTCTCTAACTCTTTCAATTTGAGAACAGCGTCTTGATAACTTTGAAATCTTTTCTTTTTAACATTCTTTTTGAGGTTAACTTCATTGGTTAATTTAAGGTTGGCTTTGACAATTTTCCTTTGAAGTTCCAATTCAAGTTCTAATTTAACCAGATTCTCTTCTTCAAAACACCGGGCCTTGAGAAGCAAATTTTGATTTAAAATAAACTCAGCACCAATTCGTTTACGAATCTGTGGCGCAGGTTCATTTGGATCTAAAGGAGTCTCTGGTGGAAGTTCCCCAATTATGTCTGCTTCTTTAAGACATAAAGATTTCAATTGTTGAAGCTTAAGTTGCAACTTTTCCTCCAAGGCCTGTCTCTTTTTCCTAAGCACTTCATAGGTGTCAGATTCTCTCATCAACAGGTTCCCATCATTATCACAAGGTATAGCTGGCAAACTTTGCGAGCTTACAGTTTTATAAACTGTGGTGGTCATTTTGATGATAAAGGAAAGTTAAAATCAGCCAATAAGATTATCAATATCCAGAATGGATAACTTTGATTGACCAAGATTATTACTGTTGGTAATGATAATGGTTAAAATTTTGATGAAGCCAAGAAGCCTGAACAAGGAATACGTATGAGAAATAAAATAAGAAAAACAAGAAGATAAAGTTAGATGATGATACAATTAGAGGGTGAGTTAAGTAGAAAAGGAAACAATTAGCAAATTACATGATGTAAACAAAACACTAATTAGGGTTATCACAGAAAGAAAACCAAAATGTAAGAGATAAAGAGAGGAAGAGATAAATAGCGAAAGATAGAGTGAGAGAGAGAGAGAGAGGGTCCTAAAAGAAAGTATGTTATAAAGAAAGAGACATAAGCACAATAAAAGAAACTTTGAGGCCCCTTGTCTTTCCTTTTCTGTTGAGTATAACTTAAACTTACTTACCTTTTTTTAAAATAAGTTCACTTAATTTTTGTCACTTGGTAAATGAAAGTTGAATTAATTACATAATAAAATCACAGGTGATATTTATAATAAAGTTGTCATCAAGTTAAACAAGTGGTTTTGGTGAGAAGAAACGTTCAAAAGAAACTTTTGGGATCCGGATATTTTAAAGAAACCACCTTAAAAACATTAATGTTTAGTTTGTCCAACTGATTGTAAAAATTTACCATATTTACTTGACACTGTTCAATTTTGATAAAGTCATCAGACTATGGTTACAATTATCCAACCTTTACCTGGTCCGATAATGCAAATTAATTGGAGATTAAATTTTCAAACAGGTTGGTACTCTTTAACTGAAGTATCTGTTGTTGTTTAAGCGTCGGGATCAAATCAGATGGGATCGATACTTGGTTGCTTGGTTACCTTTAAAATTGTAAACAGTGTTTCAAAAACAACCGATTGTTGCCTTTGTTTAAGCACAATATTTCAATATAAAACTGTTTCCTTATTAATCAAAACATCCCTATGAACACCCCTTGAATCACATATCCTACGACTCGTTAAATCTCTTCCAAATATGGCGCTTCTAACAGTCATAAGTCAACTACTCCCATGTCGTTGACTGATCCTCACTTTTTTTCAGAATAACAAACATTTGCATTTCGCCTGTAAAAGTCATGAGTTTCTGTCGGTGAATTTAACTGAGACCGAATCTCTTACTAAGAAACATTTTAATAACAGTTTTAGTTGCCACTGTCATCAAACTGATTATTAAGTTTCCTGACCATTATGGTTAGACTGATGGCTTAAGCTCCACCTCGCTTAATGTCTGCCAATTTTAACTATTTGAACGAACCACCTTTGATTAAATTCGTTGCCCATCTTAGCTGAATACTCGATCAACATGATGCCCAGGAAGTTGTATGTGAATTCAATTTAGCCTAATCAATCTTAGGAAGAGTGGCTCTTCGCTTTTATTAAGTTATGGTGTTGAATGGACTGACCAACTGCTAACCCAGAAATTGTTTATTTGACATGACAAAACTGTTCTCTCGATTGACCAGCAATAAGTGTTTGGGTAAAATGGTGTAAGATTTTAATTATCTTGTCCAATCCCTTATTGGCTTAGGATTAATCCACACTTTTACAATTGAAAATGAACTTCTGAAAGGTTGACTTCAACTGGCTAGAAATTGAGAGTTGAGAAACAAAGATTGAAAAATTGGAGAAGTCAATTTTCATCTCATCCTCTTTTCAGTTTTTGCTATCCAATAATAATTACTTTTCATATATTGACTGTTTTGTAATGAAAGAAGCTACCATGAAATCCATTTAATGGCACTTTTCAAATGATTACAACCATGAAAGTTTCCATTTCTACGCTTCTATTGTTAAAGGTTAAACAGCAGTTTAACAGTGAAATAGGAGTAAAGAAGAGAGAGAGACCAATGAAAGTGAGAAAAAAGAATGATTTTCTTTTCCATCAAATTAGGTCAAAACAGAATGAAATGATCATTTGAATAAACTTGTAAACACACAAAGTCACACATTTACGCACCTCAAGAACGATATAAAAGCCCAATCAGGCAACGGTTCCTGGTTTGATATTTCAATAGCAATTGATTGACTCTCGAATATTGATTGAACTAAAATTGCCTGAGGAAGAGGGGGCATTCAGAATCTCTCTCCTTCTTCTTCCTCTATATTCATGTTTAGATTCGAACAGGAAACTGAAACATCTTCCAATGCGCAACCTTATTCATCTCCCTCACTCTACCTCATCTAGTACATCACTGAGATTGTCTTCATCATCAACATCATCCTCATAACCATCACCATCTCTCATCATTCTTACCCGAGTCATATCTCATTATTATTATTATTACCAATATTATTATCAATAATATTGTCCCACTAATAATACATTTGTTTTAATGTTAACATTTCCATTAATATTATCGTTATCACTTTAAACTGGATTTGCTGTTGTGAACAAATTAATGGCCAATTAAAACGGGATCAACCAAACTCAGATATTTATACCAATATTGAACACACAACAAACTCCCAGCTGTATAGTCAACTACATTCAAGGTATGTTTTTCATCATCCATCTGATCAATTTACTCACAATACTTAGAATCATTTCCTTACCTTATCTCAATCCACACCTAAAAGCAAGTTAACCTTTCCATGTTTACCGACCTTTTTCCATGAATCGACTTAATATCATTTTACCAGCTTCTATCGTTAATTTGCACCTAGAAACCTCTTCGAATCGCTTACTCCTTCGTATATCCATTTTGTCAGAGCAACAACCAGTCTAATCTCATTTACATTGTTCAATCGTAAGAATATCATTTCAACAAATTAACTCAATTGATTTCTCGAATCAATCATTTACAATATCTTATTGTTGTCACTCAAGTAAACAAATAAATATAATTATGTGAATAAAATGGCAATAATGAGCGGTTCTCAAATGGGATGATCATCTCTTTGAGAGGCTCTCGAAAACAATCTCATCAATTGTAAGCAGTCTAACAAAAAAACTGTAACCTATTAATTATTATCATTATTTCATGATTACCTCAGCTTTATCTCCATTCAATTTAATTATATCATGGTTTTAATTGAAATAATTTTATTAAGTTAACCTTCTTTCATGTATCTGCTGTTTTAAATAATAACTTAGGCATAAGCAAAAAGAAAAATTATCTTCATTGAATTTTCCTTGGAAAACCACCAAAAGCTTCATTTTTAGTTCACATTCTAACCATGATTCTTGATTTATCTTCTTAAATATAACATTCTTAAATATTTATATATTTCAAAATTTTAATTTCATCTTTTCTCTTTCCATTTCCACAGTTAATTGGAATCATCAAAATTTGAATCTTAATTGAGAAAAAATTGGCGCACTCAGGAGTAAACATTACATTTGGCTGGAAAAGGTTTGACCCAAAGATTGCCAATTGTTTATGGTGGATGTTAAATGATTGAAACAATCAACCTGATCGCCATTATAAATAATAATCAAGATTCAAAGTATCCCCGGTCGTTCACGGGAGATAAATTGAGTACAGTGAAAAAGGTGAGAGATAGTGGGAGAGGAAGAGGGAGCTTGGAATAAAAATCCAGTTATTAGAGAGACAATCCGATTTAATTGTTCGCTGAATTCAAGGTAAATTTTATTGCAATATTTTCATAGCCACTTGAGCTATCTTTTCAACTAGACTTTTACTTCCAACCAAAACAAAATCTAATTCTTGTTTTTTCTTCGCTTAGCCACTATTTTCAGGCCTACCATATCTTCCTACTCTCTCCCCCTAACCTCTCTTTCCCTCTCTCTCTCACTCTATCTCTTCTCCCTTCTTATATTTTGCTCTCTTAATGGGAACTAGTTGTAGTTCATTAAAAAAAGAAGATAGACACAAATCATCAGTTGATTCTGGGTAAGTTATTAGAAATAGTCAATTTCTTCATTTTTAGTTTACTTGACCATTCATAGGTAATAAATACTCAAAGCAATCAATGTTCTAATTCAAGTTTCTACAATAGATGAAAAATTTCACTGTTATCTTTCTTCTCTTTCTTACAGGCCTCCAACAATCGAAGAGAGAAGATGCTCAAATAAAATAAGCGAAAACTGTCCAAATAATGGTTACGATCTACTAAAAGAGTCATCAGCAGGATCTTCAAGTAAAGATGATGACAAGAGAGGTCAATCATCATCTGTTGCCTCATCAGAATTGCATCCTGCCAAACAATCTTCTAATTTCAACCGTAAGTAATCTTTTTTGTGTCATCCACTGTTTTGTTTCTATTGATAAACATCTTCATTTCATGTATTGAATCTTCTCTAATACTGATAATTTATTTATACGTATTAAAGAAACGATTTGGCACTTTTCTCATTTTACTGTTTTGTTTATTGTTCATCTTGTACTAATCAAAATTTGGTTTTATTTTTTCCCTCTACCAGATGATAATCATCTTTGCGCTCCATCAGTCACACCATCACCATTACCATCATCTCAAACACCATCTCCTTACACAACTCCATCAGCCAACAAACAATTATCCATAACTTCTTCAGGATTACCGAATTTGGGAATTTTCTCCAATGTAATAAGAAATTTGCTAATCGGACAGAAAGTCACTTCACCAAGACTACCTCTCAACAAACAGCTGACTATTTATCTAGTGACCAATAATCTTGGTAAGTTTCTGCATCATTTAAGCAAATCAAGTTTTAATTTAATTTGATTTTATCTTTCTTGTTTGAACAGATAGATATGATCCAGTTGTCAATAAACTAGTGGAATCGCTTAAAAGCCAACTACTCTTCAAAAGCTATGAAATAAATTATTTCAACTTCAATCTCGATCATCTTAGTATTTACGATGATGAGCACCAATACAAAGAGATCTGTCTCAACAGTTTTAAATACCTCCAGGAAAGAGGTAAATTAATACCTCTAATCATTTTGGATGAGACGCCCGAAAGACGGTTACTTCCAAGGATTATCGACGATTCTTCATATAACCAAATAATCTCGCAGAGCAATGAAGAGGTTAAAAATTTGATAGAGAAATGGTATTTCAAAGATCTAAATCAGGAGCCACCTAGTTATATTCTACACTCAATTAGTGATCATTTACCTTCCTTTAAAAGTCATTCCGCTGACGAAAGGAAAAAATGTCTCGAAACCTGGTATAGTGAATCCAAAACAATAATCGACTTTTTGTTAAATTCAACAAATCAAAAGACATTTGACGATCTCATATCATCAGTACTTAGCGAAGAGGTTAAATTTCTAGCTTCCGACTCAGATGAAATTAATAAAAATACTTTACTGGTTCGTTTAGTACAATTGGAACAATTTTCATCGCATGTACAGAATGCCATTAATTTAATCGAGGAAAAAATAATGACAACAAGAAAGCTGTTAGCTCCAAATGCAAGTGTGGATCTCGATAAAGCCACTGTTGATAAGGAAATTTTCAATTTTTTCAATGAAAATTTCAAAAAATTAGCTGAATTAGCTGTTGAGGAGGAATTTGCTGCTGATTCAATCAAAAAGTACTGTGAAATTGACAATAATTTATTCTGTGAGTTAGTTTATCAAAATTCACACCGCATTTTTTTGGATCAACCTTTCATTGGTAGGGAATCTATTCTTCAGCAAATACAATTTTACATTTGCTCAGCTTCAAGATACCCATTGATTGTCCATGGACCTAGAGGATCAGGGAAATCATCTTTACTTGCCCGAGCATCTTTTGAATGTAGCTATTGGTCTCCCACTACTGTAATTGTCTATCGTTCTGTGGGTTTAACTAGTGAATCTCTTACTATTGAACAAACTCTTCGCAGTATTTGCGAACAATGTTGTACACTTTACGGAGAACACATTAGTTTTGCTTCTTCAATTTCAATAAAGCCCTTGGAAACGCTAGGTAAGCTTTTGAACAAAGCAAATGAGGAAAGACCTCTAACAATAATCATTGACGGTGTTGATCAATTTGCCGATTACAACTGGATTGAGTTTGATGTCTGGCTGCATGAAGAGCTTCCTGCTTTCGTCAAAGTTATCCTTGCCATGACGGATGATGATTGTTTGGATAAATTTAAGTCTATTGGGAAATGTGAATACTTAGATATTAGCAATATCACTTTAAATGAGATGGAACGCATCTTAGACGTCACCTTGCAGAATAAATCAAGGCGAATTACTGACACGCAAAGAGAATTTGTTTGTAAGCAAATGAAAGAGTCACGTACACCTTTTTACGCACAAGTTTTCTCTCTCAAAATGTCAGAGATAGCATCAACTACTCAACCAGAGGAAATAAATGAAACTTGTAACATTGAAACCATCATACTCTCTTTCATAAATCAACTCGGTAACATCATTGAACCAGCTCTGATGGCAGCTATCATAACAGTTCTTTCCTCAACTAAGTACGGTATCTCTGACACCGAAGTAATGGATATAATTTTTAAAAATCAATCGTTACGAGATTTATTTTACATTGCTCATCTATCTAACTTTCCATATTCATTTTGGTCTCTCATTCGTTTTAAATTATCACCTTTTATTGCTACAAAAGCAGATGATTCATTGATTAACTTTAAAACTCATCAAGTTAAAACAATCAGTGTTAAATATACACAAAAATGGAAAGATGTAACGAAATTAAGTCAAGAAGAGATGATTAATTATTTCGATATATCTCCCAAAGACTTGCTGTCTGATCAAATTTTCTCAGGTTCAGAGACTTTAACAAACCAATGGCCTAATCGAAGGAAAGCTCAAGAATTGTGTTATCTGAAAATGAAGCTCACTGATGATTTATCTTCATTTGTTGAACAATATTGTCTCAATTTGAGATGGATTTGTTTCAAGTTGTTGGTATGTGATCCTTTTCAATTTTTGGAAGACTTGGTGCTTGTCAAATCAATCTGGAAAAAAAGATCTCATTTAGTAAAGACAAATAGTGGTGATCAAGAAAGCGAAAAATATTCAAGTGATCTCTCAATTCTCAATTATACCATCATGATCTCAGCTTATCCTCTTCGATACCATGGCTTACAAGTCATCAGTCAAATCTATTCTCGGTTGTACTCATTTCTGGGTCTCTCGATCAACAGTCAACATTCTTCCTTATCACTATCATCATCAACAACCACCTCCGCCGTCTCCTCCATGAAAGTTAATGATTTGGCTAAAAAATATCCAAAAGCTGCCAATATTGTTGCAGAATGTAGAAAACCATTTATACCAAGTTTATTACCCCTAAATACTCAATTTATGTCAGTTAATGGTAATATTTTTGATGAAGGATCTGATGAATCAAACACCTTGACTACTGGACAATCAGGATTAGATTGTGTTGTTATTGAAGAAAATCATTATCAATATGATCAAATATTTCTCATTAAAGGAAACGATGCTCATGTAATCGCCCTTTCAACTGGTCGTGGCGAAATTAGTGTTTGGAACATTGGCAAACAAAAACCTGTTCGTTTATTGAAAGGAATCAACCAACCCAAAGATTTACGAATGATTGATCAATATCGAGCTGTGGTTCTTTGTAATCGTGATTTGCGAATCTACAATTTAGATGAAGGCTCTTTGGTTATGAAATTAAAAGGAGTTATGAATCAAAAGATGCCATTCTTTGGGCTACATAATGAAAATTATCTTGTTGCTCTTTCTCGTAATAGAATGTATGTCAATATGCAAAGCTTGAAAACTGGAGATTTAGAAACAACTTTTAAAGTTGGAGAAGATAGATTCCTTAATAGTCTTCTTGTCAGTGCCAATGGAAATATCTGTGTATGTGGTGATGAAACTCAAAAGCCTTTCCCTCTTCTTGTTTGGGATTTGATTAATCGAAAATTGATTTACGATTTACGTATCCCACACCATGAATTCATCACAAAGTTGTCTGCAATTAGTGATGATGGGCATTATGTTGTCTGTGTTAGCAAAGTAAGACAATTTGCTTCAAAGCTTTCAATTTTGCCAACTTATTAATTGTTTCTCTTCTTCTTAGGAACTTAATTCAACATCTCCCAATTTCATCATAGTCTATGATCTTCAAAGTGGAACATTATTTAAAAAATGGAAACCTGATTGTAATACTGTTAGTATCACTATATCATCCAGTGCTTCTTGTGTAATTAATTGCACAGAAACAGCGCTCATCTTGGTTTGGGATCTTTCAACTGGAGCTAAAAGGTACCAATTTGTTTATTTTCCACACATGCCAATTTAAACAGCTTTTAGATCCCTCATTAATCGAATCATTAATAAACTGATAAATTAAATTCAACTTTTCAGACTCACCCTACATGGACACATTGCTTCTGTGGATATATTACAAGTTGATGAGAGAGGTCAAACCTTACTTTCTTACGACTCTACTGGCAAAGACTTAAGTATTAGACTATGGAATCTTGATAATGGTAGGTTATAAATTTATGAGTTTGACTAACTAAGAATAAATTGACTGACGAAAATTTTTCTTTTTTTATTAGGTTCCTGTCTAGCTGTTTTCACACCAGATCAGCCGTTAAGCTGCTGTCAACTATCTCGTAATGGGAAAAGTGTTGTAGCTTGCCTCACTGATTCACCGCAGCTTCATACCTTAGTTCTTTGTCAAAATTCAACACCTGAAGAGGAAATTTCAGAATTAAAATCATCAATTTATGGCTCTCCTGAGAACGAATTTAAAGAATTTGACTTGTCGAAAGATGTATAGACAGGAAATAATGAAAGCTTTTAATCCATCCCAATATACTTTCAAAACTGTATTATATTCATGCGTTCACTTCAATTAACTTCTCTCAAGAAATCATTTGAACTTTAAACGCACCTTATCTCTCACACACTCAATTATCACAACAATACACACTAACACAAACTCGAGATATTTGCATTTGATAAGAAAACGCGGAGGCATTTGCCAGCTATTTGTTCAGTTCTGATTCTTGACCAACTTCTTCCTCAAAAAGGAGATTAGTTCAGGCTCTAGAATTTCGACCCTCTGTTTCTTCTATTAACTTTGAGCATCTATGTATTCATAATCATTTTCATCCTAATTTAATGACGTGCTTTTCATAGTCTTTTTTGCGCTAAGTGAGTTATCAATGATTGCTTTAAGACAGCATAATCATCATCATCATTTGAAGCTATAAGGGTGATGCTTAACTTTTCACCACAATCATATCCATCAGTTGAATTCCTGGAAAGTAAAACAATAATCATACCGCCATCATGCAACTTACACTTTTAATTTCTTCAATTGTATGTATATTTATATGACTTATAATGTAATATCGCTTAACAAACAAAGCTAAAAATAAAGTGAAAACAAAATTAAAACAATTTAAAACAATCATCATCATCACCATTACCAGTATTGAGTGATTATAATGGTTCAAATTTCAATTTGAAGCTGCTTTTTACAGAAAGTTTATCAAGAATCAAAATCATACTATAATATGATCACACATCAGGAGATTCATTTAAAGACAAGCCCCTCTGAAAGAACTCAACTCATTTATTAGCATTCAAAGGTCAACCAAAGGTGTAACTCCCAGTCGCAAGTTAATTTCAACATTAACTCGTTACTAAGATTACTAGCAGATATGATTAAAGTTAATGGACTAGGACGAGTTTGTGTAATGATCAACGATGACGCAAGTCACAAATTTCACTCAGACTCACTTGGAACAGGATATTTTTTTTATCTCAATCTCACTCTCTTTTACCACCGTTATTGCATCTTCTGATGGACTTTATTCAGTTGAATGATGAAACTTGACCTTATCAGTGAATATAAATAAAAAAGCAATCAGTTTGTAAACAATGTATTTTTGATTCTCACTGTTTGTTCAAATTTCAAACCAAACAGTCTTGCTCTCGTCCTAGCTCGATAATGTTGGTTGTCAGTCAAGAAACCGAGTTGGAACAAGCTTTAAGTGTACATCGACGATTGGGTAAAGTTATTGGTTTGGTGCCAACAATGGGTTCACTTCATGAAGGACACCTAAAGCTGGTTAAAGTCGCCCAAGCTGAATGTGACATTGTTGTCGTTACTATATTTGTGAACCCAACGCAATTTGCTCCAAATGAAGATTTTGATAAATATCCTCGAAATTTCGTTAGTGATTGTGATAAGCTGGAATCTATTGGCGCTGATATACTTTTTGCTCCTAGTGTTGATCTTATCTATCCCAATGGCAAGGACAGTTGCACCAAAGTTATTTTACCCGATTCATATACTAAAATATTGTGTGGACGTTCAAGGCCTCATTTTTTTGATGGAGTAGCTCAAGTTTGTACTATACTGTTCAATATTGTTAAACCTGATATTGCTGTTTTTGGTGAAAAGGATCGTCAACAAATTACCATTGTTCGTAAAATGGTAAAGGATCTTCACATTAACATTGAAATAATTGGTGTACCAACAGTAAGGGAAGCGAATGGACTGGCCATGTCTTCAAGAAATAACTATTTACCTGTTGAAAAATTGTCACTTGCTTCAAATTTGTTTAAAATGATGGAAAAAACTGCTTCTGCCATCAAAACCGGTAACCATGATTATGAGAAACTCTGTTCATCCGCTTGTCAACAATTAACAGCTGATGGTTTTCAAGTTGACTATTTTGAGATCCGCAATCTTCATGACTTATCGTCTAATCTCTCTAATGACATTTGTATTTTCACTGCAGCTTGGTTAGATGGAACTCGTTTAATTGACAATTATCCACTTCCTAGTTTTAATAACCATGAAGGTTGTGGAAATGGCAGTTGAAAATATAAAATATTAAATTTATTGCTTTAGTGATGAATTTATTCTTTTTAAATTTGATTTGAATTACATTTTATAATCGACCAATAAAATTATGAATCAAACTACTTAAACATGCTTCGGTGATAAAAATTAAAGCAAAATGACAGTTATTATTAATGTAATCCTTATAAGTTAATTACAGTCAGTTCAGATTGAAAGCATTCAAACTCAAAATGAAATTATCCAACTTCAAGATGAAAAAATCTCGTGCCACTGATTAGGATTTTTTTTATTACACCATTTAATTATCAAT
The DNA here is from genome assembly GCF_039701765.1 of Tetranychus urticae. Taxonomy (NCBI): domain Eukaryota; kingdom Metazoa; phylum Arthropoda; class Arachnida; order Trombidiformes; family Tetranychidae; genus Tetranychus; species Tetranychus urticae. The sequence goes on along the minus strand of NC_142958.1, from coordinate 10,538,252 downwards.
AAGTTCATTCCAGATACAACAGCGAAGTTAAGTTACATGTGATAATTGAAATAATAGTCACTTGATTATTTCATTACCGTCTTCAAAAGCAGAAAATAACAGTCCATCAATACTGGTTCAACACTAACAATTAAGTTACTTTCATTTCTATATTAGTCATTCTAACAAAGTTTTTCAGTGTCATTTGATTTTGAATTTTACCACTTTGAATCTGAATCAACTGTGAGAAACATTAGGTTTCAGTAAAATCACAATCATCCAGGATCAAGGGTGAAAAACACGAAAAACATTACTTATTGGTCGACGGCAAATAGGACAAGCATCTTGTCTTTTGAGCAGTAATTTACCGCAGTTGATACAAGTACACAGATGATGACAAGGATGGAGAACACAATCGCGATCTGTATCCATACAAACGACACACTCTTTCTCCTTGCGAGAGTTCATGGCCTCGGTGGTTGTGTCTTTAAGAGTATCCATATCAATTGAATTTGACTGTAAATCCGGAACAGGCAATGTTAATCTTCTTCCGATTCCTTTTTGTTCATTCATTTGACGGATAAAAGCTGCAGGAAAATGAAAATGAAAATCATTAATTGGCAATAAGTAACAATCATTAGTAAATTTTTTACCATTTTTTCTCGATTCTCTCTGTTCTTCACTCAGAACAATTGGTTCAGGTCCTGAACGAAAGAAAGCAACTCTACCCATTCGTTCGAGAAATTTACGCACTAAAATTAGAAGAATAATATATTAATGGAATCCACGTTAGTTTGAATTGTTACCTTTTTCCAATGTTGAAACTGAAGTATACTTTGTCGTCAAAAGCTCAACTTCTGGAATAAAGTAAACTGGATACAAGAATCTAATACCAAGGCATCGCTGGAACAGAAAATTATCGTAGAAAATTAATGATAAATCAAATTGTAAACTTCATCTGGATAAAAAAGTAAACATCGAAAATCGCCTTCTTCACTTGATGTGAACTGTGCTATTGAGATCAATAGATGAACAAAGAGTGTTTATGAATTCATTTTGTTTATGATTTCTGTCAGCTACCAAGTGGAGCCATATTGTATACTGAGCACTTTTCAATGATTCAGGATAGTTTCAACCTATTCATAATTTCAAACAGATTTTGGTTTACCTCACGGTTTTTGAGATCCTCAAATATTTCATTAACTGGAAGCCTCATGGTCCCAGTTGAAAGGATGGTATCTTCTGAACAAATGGAAATAATCTCTGATAGATAGACAACAATTAGTATATTCTTATATTGTTTTTCTTAAAACAATCAACATTTACTCTTGAAAATGCTTTTCTTTACTTGTAGGTCTTCAGAAACAGATTCAAACACGAACTGGACTCCCCGGACAGTATCTTCCAATGAACTGAAGCAAAATACTTCGCCCTGTAAATATAATAACGAAATTTGAGATCTATTATTATGATGAATTGAATCTAAAATGATTTGATCACAAGTATATATGGATCATTATACAGACCACAAAATCATTCCCCAACAAGAAGCCATCTTCGCGAAGAATCCTCCTGTCTTCGCTCAAGCGCAAGTATACTTTATTCAAGACACTGGCATCATTGTCGTAAACACGCACTTCATGTCCATTATACGCTAATGCACCTAAATCAAGAGATAAACAAATGGGCTTGAAGATTAATAAAATATAATTGAGCTCATATTATAAAGGACTTACCAATGATTTTAATACCAAGTACACCACATCCAATAACAGCAACTCTAACCATACTTGATGTAAAATTGAATCATAATTTACAAAATATTTAACACTCTAATATTGTTTATGACAAGTCATACCAATTCAATCGATTGCATTGATATTTTGTTCTGTTGATATGTTATCTTTTTTTATTCATACGTTTCCTTGGTAATCAATAGCATAATATATAAATTGAAGTTTTAGTCTTCGATCATTCATTCATTTCTCATTAAAATTGGTGTAACTTGAAGCAATCTTTCTTCTTTCTTCTTTTCATCCTGGATTCTTTTATTATTAGTAAAGGTAATATTCTTTCAGGTTTTCCCGAATTAAAAGAAAACTACTTCAATGTTATTTATATTACCAAAACAACACGTTTAATAAACGCAGGCAATATACAAGTTGATATAAAATTTACTACATTCATTGAGATAAAATTATAATATGCAAAGGTAAAAGACCTTTCAATGAGGTAGCATCGAGTGTTGGCAAAACATAGTTCCAGTTAGTTGATGTAACAAATGTAAATGATTTTAAGATGGCAGTGAAACTTATGGCTAGATTACATTTTCCTATCATAAAAATCCGGAAAAAAGTACCAAAAATGTGGACAATGAATTAGCGATGAATAAAGTAAGCTCGATGTAAATTGAAGTTTCTATTGTTTAAAAATCATGCGTTTTCATGCAAAAAACGTAAGTACAACAAATAAAACTACAGTAAAAGTATGAATATGATCTAGAAGGTGAATATGAAATATTTAGCACGATGAAATTGTAACTTGTGCATGAATCGTTCAGACAAACCTTAGACAGCTACCGTGTTTGAATATACTTTGTTAGGCAGGTCGATAATTTGATCTGGTCGAAGTAAACTAAACAATCTTGAGAAAGTTTCATAAAGCTGAAGAGTTGATTTGCTACCAATGAGGATTAGTTTCTTTGATGCTCGGGTAATTGCAACATTAATTCTTCGTTCATCGGATAAGATTTCTTCTTTAGTGACCATCATATTTGGATCTTGACTCTGTTTAACAAATGATACCAAAATACAGTCTTTCTCTTTTCCTTGATATTGGTCAACCGAGTTCACGAAAATATTGCTGGCTCCGAGTTTTTGCTTGATTAGAGAAACTTGTCTCTGATATGGGCTTATAACACCGATTTGATCATGCAGTAAGCCAAGATGTTTTACCAATTGTTGGATAATGAACGAAACTAGATCTGCTTCTACAGAATTTTCAATTAAACCATTGTATTCATTTGTATCTAAATCGATTTGATCAGTGTTAAGGAAAAGAAAAGATTTAGAGATATGACAGCTCAGCACTTGGTCTAACCAAGGTGTTCCGGTATTTATATCCACAGCTCCATTTAAAGTAGCTTGGGCAACTTGCTGATTACCATATTTAAGAGCGTCATCATAGAATAATTTACTTGGAATATTTTGTATTTCGGCATTCATTCGATATTGTATAGAAAGTTGAAGTGAAGAAGATTCTTTGGACAATAGTTGAGAGAATAAACTCATCTCCAATCCTTTTTCCTTTGCGGCTCGACTTCTTACTACTGGTGGTAATTGTTTTTCATCGCCCACCAAAATGAATTTAATGCTAGCAAAAAGTGGTCCAAGTGTAGTAGGTAGAAGAACTTGAGATGCTTCATCGATTAAACAATAATCAAATTTTTTGAATTCAAACAATGGCTCAGAAGCAACACCGAGACAGGTCACAGCAGCCACTTTTACAGAAGAATAAAATTTTTTCAATTCGGCAGGATTATCTATTGTTTTCGTTCGATTAGATATTAAATAATCTTTCAATGCAGGATTTATTTTAAACTCTGAACCAGCACGCACAAAATCAACATTATGTTCCTTTAATTTACACATGATATTATCCACAGCAGCATGAGTATGACTTGTAATTAAAATTGATCTACCCATTGCAATTAACATTCTGACTATCGCAACAATAACAGTTGTTTTACCAGATCCCGGAGTCCCCCGAATTAACAGATAATCTTCGGTATTTATCACTTTCAATACAGCTCTTTGTTGTTGTTCATTCAGTGGTTTAATTATTCTTTTTGCTATTTCGACGATGGATTTACTGAATTTGTTTTTGAATTGAGCCCCAGAACCGTGTATAACCAGATTTCGTAGTCTTATGCTTTGATCATCATCTGTCATCAACCTCAAAATATTATCGTAATTGATTGAATAAATTTGAGAGTATTTTAGTAAATCAACTCGAAGCTGCATGAGATCATCCATCTTATGATTAGGTTGTTCTAAAGAAATTTCAATTTCTTTAATATCCATCCGTAAAACGAAACCAATGCAAATCGCAACTTTTGACGGTACACCTGATTTTACATTTTCATCCAAGCTGATAGCGACCCTCTCGCCTGTCAAATCGCCACAATGGTTCATTAACGAAGTGGGTTCAGTCTTTTGTTTTTGTGAACGACACAAAATAATACTTTTGCCACTCGTATCTAGGATTTGCAAATTACTTAACCCCAAACCTTTGGTTTCACGAAACTCTGAGGGCTCGCTCCAAAAGGCGAAGTCATTTCCTGTTCCTTTATTTCCTTCCAATTCCAATTGGATCAAACTGATCCAATGTTTGAAAAAATCAATGTCTTGTACAGATAAATGAATCAAAGCATTAGGGACTAATTCTTCTTTCATTACTCGGGTGGATGAAAGAAGTTCTGGCTGGAAAGATTTCATCATGAGGCTGCAATCGAGTAGATGTTCACATTTACTACATGAATGAAGAGAATCCTTAGGTTGAGGACCTGAAAGTGGTCGGTTCAAATAAACAGCGAGTTCGTTACGTTTTTGTAATAAAGATGAGCTAACTAATCTCGAAACTTGGTTCAGTTTCATCCTAGGAGAATCTTTGAGATATAATAAAAGACCATCATCGTATTCCTTAAGATCCCGATTAGACATCATCATGGAATATAAACTGATTTGACCAAGATGCTCGAACGAAAAACTTGGGCGACCCGTTTTCAATTCAAGAGGAAGTATACCTTTCCTTATAGATTTTGAGTGAATTTCAACCTCGAGAGTGGTATCGATTTTACCTTTGGTACCTAAGGCTGGACACCATATGTTTTCTTCAATGTCCACTACAGAGACGACTTTGATTTTATGTTGAGGATCGTCCTCTAATGGTCCAGGTCCTTTAAAAATGTATTTTTCAAGCCACTCAACTATGCTAGGAATATAAGCTTGGACATCAGAGATCAGCTGATCAACAGTAATGTTGGACAAAAAACAATCCATAATACAATCATTTTGAGTTGTGATCTGCAAGAGTAAACTATTAAGATCTTCCGCAGTTTTTAGATTTGAACTACATGCTTTTTGAAAAAGAGTATGCACCGTTGTACCAATCAACATATATTTATTGCCGAATCCCCATCCTTTGAACTTTTCGCTTAACCATGTTTTGCGCATACAAAACACAGAACTGGACAGCATAGTTGAGTTTATCATTAAATCTGGATTTACAGTGATGAAACCTTGCTGATTATCAATAAAATAAGTTCCATTTTCAAACTTTTTACTTTGCATGTGCACAATATCGGCAGGGAAAATTTCACTGTGTATCCATTGACCAGACAATGCACAAAAATATTGTTGATTTGTAGCAATATGAGTAAGTTTTAGGTGCAATATTTTTTGTTGTTTTTCCACTGCTAACACTGCAAATCTATGGAAATGATTTAAGTCCAAAGGTTGACAGGGAGATTCACTATAAATTTTATCCAACTCTCTGAAAACTGCATCTGCACTAGTTGACAGCTTTCGTTTTTTTTCGCCCAGCATTTTCTGATGAAGAGATAAATAAAAAAAAAGTATAAAAAACACAAAAATAGGATAAACAACAAACAAATAAAAAACAAAACAACGAAACACGAAAAAATAAACAAACAAGCGAAATGAAAGCAAGAAACGGGATCTGATCTGTGATCTGCAGCAACACCAAACAGCATTGATAATGTAAATTTAATTGGATCTAGTTGATATCTGATATTTACTAGATACTGTTTGCCAAAATTTTCCCGGGCAAGTTTTGGCGCGTAAGGGCGGTTAATATGAATTATGAATAATGATTTGTTACTATTCTTTATTTAGATATTGAGTTAATTTTAATTTGTGTACAAAAGGTTGAAAATGTGAGGTACCTTAATCGGTTAAAATCGATTACTTTTACAGAAAAAATGTCAATTAATGAAAATGAAGGTAACAAGAAAAGTGTGGTAAACTGATGCCGATGAACTTGTTGAACAGGATGGTTTTGAAGATGATTTCATTATTTGTACAAATTACTTTAATATATTTGGACACGATACATACAATAATATAAGTAATCACCAATAAAAGATTTTGTATATTGACCATTAAAAGACAATAAAAGATGAGTAGAGAGATATAAATGTTATGAGGATGTTTCCTTTTTTGACATTGAACCTGAGCCAGAACCAGATTTTTGATCCTCTGAAGATATTTTTGGCGATGATTTATCAGATTTTTTAACGCAAACATAAACAGGTCGGTAAAGTACAATAGATTCTCCTTCACCCAGAGTTCCGTCATAGACTTGACCCAGTTGAAACTCTGGACCAATATATAACCCGCCTTCAACATGATCACAACATGGCTCTGCAACAAAAATACTAAAATGTTAGACGAAACAATAAACTAAAAATGAACAAAAATCGAATAGGTCATGCATGGAAGGGTGAAATTTCACAAGGAATGTCGCAATTTCAAGTGAATATCTCCATAAATCTTTGTGTTGGCCAATTCTTCTGATTCCTTACTAGTTTAGCCATAGACCTTTGATTCAGACTTTTATTTCGTAACTCGAAAAAGGTTTATCTCCAATCATAAAGAAATTTATTAATACCAGTCACCATACTAACCATATTTAATTATTGGCTGCTGAGCTGAATTAGGAATTCGGAACGGACAAGTTGCTATGGTTATGGGAAAATCGATATGTAAATCGTCTCCAGACTTTTCCATTTCAATCCAAATCTGATTAATGATATAAGAAATATAATATTAGATGCAAAAACAGTTTTGGCTTACAGTGGAATGTTGAAAAATATTAATCCAAGAAATGATAATTAATGATTAATCTTACTTTAAGAACATAATAAATTGATAAAAGACGGCAAACTCCATTAAGTGTTGGTGGCATAACAGGAACAATTAAACTCTGCGAACTATCAAATTTAGATTTACTCATGGGTTGGATAGGATCACCATGATATTCAAGAACAACATGATTTGACTCTTTATTCAGACCAAGTACACCTCGTTCAATGAAAAATTCTGTATACTTTAAAAATAAGAGGGCATTGAGAGTTAAACATTTTTATGTAAACTCACATTTTGTTGACAAATTATCACAAATTAAAATAAAGCCAAAATAACAGCTGGACTCTTGAAGTACAGTTTGATATCGATACTTTTTTATCGATACAAGTTGCAATACCATTGATCAAAGACTTGAATTATCTCAAGTTATTATTTATAAGGCATCAAAAGAGTCAATTTAAGTGTTAATATTTAATTTTTCTGATCGATATAAATCGTATTTCCAAGTTTGATTATATCTTGAATGGCTGAACATCAATACTTTTTGAAACTCCTTATTTCTATTGTAGACTACACGAAACTCATAATCTTAAAATTATCTTTGGTGGTGGTTAAGATATAATAAAAATTTATATTAGGCTAATCTAAATGATATTACAGTAAATATCACAGTATTTTCACTAAACTGTTCAAAGCTGTAGCTTAGATGATGCTAAATATTGCATTGCTGAAATAATAACAATTGTATCTTTTATTCAATTAAAGCGATAGTTAGATGATAATATTTTTCGTTGATTAAATCATTTTCTGATTCGCTAATAATGAATACAGAATAATATTTTGCATGCGAAACGTTTTCCTCAATCCATTTAATTAGCCATCATTGACTTGCAATCAATGCACTTTTCTTGTTAATTGACTAATCTAATTATGAATGGTTTATGGCAATTAATACTTACTTGGGTTAATTTTAATCTAAGACGAACATTTTCCTCACTTTGATTGTCAATAATTGCTTTGAATTTGATTGATTCACCACAACAATAAGCTGATCTTTCTAATGATGATTTTAAGTTGACGATTCCTCGTTTACAGCACAAACAACAAATCTGTCGTTTATCTTGGCCAACCAACGGTTTCTGTTAATTAGAAGCAAGATTAAAATTTAAATTGTCCAATTAAACAGTCAGGTTATAATTTACTTTGTAAGTTAATAAAAAATTGACACTAAAATAAGCTTTTCTGAGTCTTTTTATCTGCTCCATCATTTTAATTAAAGTGAGACAAACAACATTGTAATGAATAATTAATGAATAACAGGAAAGTAGACAATTATGTTGATAATTAACCAGATGACAAACTGTTTAATCACTTTAAAATTAGCTTAAATATGAAACCTTAATCTGACGATTACTAATTGACAATTTGAAGGTTTAAGTACAACATTGAACATCACTTGAACCTTTGATGTTTTAAACAAAAGCAAACTGAGATTTGGTGAAGATTAAAATGAGCGACTGAAGAGTTGGGCCAATTAATGTCAATTGTTGGACTAATAGAATGAAAAATGGTGAATCATCAGCTTTGGGATTTGTCAGGGAAGAAATGAAATAAATCCTGAAATTGAAACTTTGAATTCGCTTCATGTCTATATTACAAATTGAGATATAACATGATATCAGCATTTTTATTTGAGCAAAATGTTTGACCAATAAAAAAGATTCACTTGAGATTCAATTGTAATTTTTAGCTTGTTTCATGACCATTTTACCTTAAACTCAATCAAATTGGCAATCAAAATAATGATGAAAAAGAAGGGAAAAAATGTTCATTATCATTATCATCACATTTCTCAGTCTTTTTTGTTTTTATTTTCAATCAAAGGAATGAAGAATAATCTTGAGCAAACTTACATGAGAAGAAAACATTTTCTTGTTATTTTTACATCAATCAACAAATAATACAAAAGACAAATAAAGAGTAGACAAGACTACATCATCATCATCACCATCATCATCATCATTATCATCATCTTCATAATGAAGAGAAAAGAAGAAAAGAAGAAAAAGTGAAAGCTAAATCATGAGAGTAATCAGTTAACAGGGTAAAGTAACAACAGAATGATGTATTGTGAATTAGCTAATTATTTACAAAGGCAGCTTTTTTCATTGTGGAAACTAAACTTAATTACAAATGATAATTATCCCCAAACTGAAACAATGTTTAATCTTGATTTTAATGGTGAAACAAATTCATTTATCACTATTAATAATTCATTTTGTTCAACGTTAAGGTTGTGATTAACGATTGAATTGAAAGAGTTAAATGAAAAATCAGAGTTTTTATTGATTTCACTGTTTAAGTTAATTTGTTTTCATGTTTCTAAATGAAAAAAAAACTTCACTTTCATCTCTTGAGTAACTACAAAATGTTAGACAATATTGCATTGTAAGATTCAATTTAACAATTGATTTAATCCTCATCTTTATGAAACAACTTCAATTGAAGGAGAAGATGAAAAAAAGAGAGAAAAGATTAAAAGTTCAATGAAATCGAATGAACAAGATTCTGATTCTGATTTCCTTCATTTTCTCGTTACTATCAATTTTATCAGTGAAGATGAAGGAAAAATGTTATATCGAAAGAAATCAATCAGATTATTGGTGGTAAATATTAATGATGGACTCACACTGAATAAGAAAGTTGATATTGTCTAAGTAAATACTCGGTGGTTCAGTCAACTATCCACTCTTGAAAGTCTATTGAATGTGATGAAAATCAGGACTTCACAGCATTCGATTAATGTTAAAGATTCGATGGTTTCGTAAAAAAAACTAAATATTCATCTGTGTGGAGACAGGTCATGACCTGTTTCTGGTTGCTGTGTAAACCTGGTGGACATGAGTAGCACAAGCGTTTCAAGATCAGTAGGTTAAGGTGTACCTTTTAGGGCCTTGGATCTTGTTAGAGAGTGTGCAATACAGTTGCAGTTTTGAGCCATTCACTCGAAGATGTGCCATCGTAAAAGGAGTTGACAAAATTATCATTCTTTCACTGCACATAAGCTGATTGGGACTAACTAATAGAATGACGCTTTTTGCAGCTTTTGGTAGATTTGAATGCATTTGCATGAGGAAAGCATCTCAACTCTCGTGCTCAAATTACGACCAATGTGAAGGAGAGTGCAAAACGCTTGTTCAAGTGACAACAGCAAGGTGTACTAAACAGACACCTAAGCATTTAGTTTTCAAAGCTACTAATATTCCTTGCGTTATTAGACTTAGCCTGTGAGCTAGTGCTTGCGACTGTGACAGCAGTCACATTGGAAGTGAATCTCTGCTTGTCATGAACTCTAACGAATCAGACTAGTCTTTCGTTGATGCCTGTTTCTTCACCTGGTGTTGAAACAACTCATGGATTCTGTGGCCAGTAGATCGGAGCCTGACATGTCTATCATGCCTATCATGTAACTTAAGCAATTTAATGGCGAAACGAGTTTACACAATTTCATTAAATTTATTTGATTCAGTTGAGTCTCCTCAAGGTAGATGATAATCTGACAGGCTGTTACTTTCATGGGAATGATGAGAGTGAAGATTGAATTGAGTAACGATTTTTTGTTTACAAGTTACATGAGTCTTCATCTCAATCGTGAGAGTAATATAGATGAGAAGCGAATTTATCGACTCTTCAGGCTATAATGAGCAACATGAAACTCCCTCTGAAATAAACAGATAATAATATACTGTATCTAATGTTAAATTGTTTTTCTTCATTCTTTTCACTTTTGTTTTCATGCTTTGTCTGTTTTTGTCCAATTAGTTGTTCAATTGATGATGATGATGAAAATAAAGATATATATATAAATGATTTATCGATTTATTTGAGGAAAAAAATCTATTATTTGATTGCTACTGGGAGTGAAAAAGAAGTCTTTAGAATTGAATAAGAGGATGGAAAAGTGAAAATGAAGGTTTATGTTTGGGTTTAAGATGAAAGACAATGTTCAATGTTACATGATTGATACTCATGGAAACAAATCATCGCCATTATCAATATCATTAGAATAATAAACATCATTGTTATCTCTTGATTCGGGCTGATTGATCAATAAATCAAATGAAAAGAGCTAAAAGATTATTAATTGATATCATTTTAAAACATTATTCAAATTAATGGATCAATTTGTTAGATATTTGGTTAGAGTTTCGTGCAATGTTCAATAAGTTCACACTTATTTCCCTGTTTTTCATACATTTTTCAACAGTTTATCATTTCAATGACTTGCAAGTTGAGTTTGATTGAGTTTAAATTGAATTACCATGTGAAGGGAAGCAATGAAAAGTGAAGAATGAGCAATGAAAAAACAACAAAATTAATTTGGTTAAGAGTTGAGTTACTGAATCTTCGGGTTCGCTATTGAACAATGCAAACAAAAACATATTAACTAAACAGATTATATCATCAACTTGGTGTGTAACTTGAAATGTAAGGTAATCGAGTTTGGGAAAGAAATGAAAATTGGACCAAAGAAGAAGAGAGAAGATGGAAGAATATGAAAATTATAAAAAAAAGAAGCTCAAAATTCTGACGTGTCTTCACTTTACTCAAAAAATCCTCAAGTCTTCAGTGAGTGAAATGAGTTTTGAAAGGGCTCTTCAGCTACCTTTATCATTATCATCATCATTATCATCGTCTTCTTCTTCTTCCTCTTTTCTTTATTTTTTACGCCAACAACAAACTTTTTGTGTATAAAATCAATAAACTGACAGACAATTTAAATTTCATCTTCTGCTTTCTCCAACTCATGGAGACAGAGGAATGGAAAGAGGAATGAAAATGATTATCAGAACAGGATAGTTCAAGGGTTGAGGAAACAACAATATAATGATTAGAATGGAATAGACTTGTTTGGCTGTTTAGTTCAGGTAAAAATGGTTCAGTTTTGGACGATGAAAGTGATCAACTAAATAAGTTAACTTGCTCTTAAGTTTGCTTCAACAAAGAAACCATTTCTAAAGAAAATGCAAAAAACCAGAAAAGATGAACATCTTTCAGAAACAAAAGATGGGAACATTTGAAGCAACTTTAAGGTTGAAAATTATTGATGTTTCAACTGAATTTCAAAAGACAAGTTGAATTATTTCCATTGCTATTGAATGAGTAATTCAGAAGTTGTAAAAGCTTTTATTTTGGATATTTTAATGGAATAAATCATTTGAATGTAAAGATTAAAATACGATTATGGGATTTAAAAACAAAGGCTGACTAAGAATTGAACTGATCATAATTAATGTTATCAGGCAAGTCTGTCGATACAAAAATCGCACTTAATTATTTCAATGAATAAAGTCACTGAAACAATATTTAGTTCAAGTTGAAAAGAGCAAAATAAAGACATTAATTTTTGAATAAAATTGGAAAGAAACTGATTCAATTGATAAATTTGAAGATTCATTGAAAGAGATTTGCTCTGAAAATTGAGTTTCAGAGGATAAATATCAAGTTAACTTATCTTCTAACAATGTAATGAAAGGTTCAAGATTTCAATTTATTTAAAAATAAAGATTCGAATGAAGATTCATGCTTAATCAGCATTTATATAAATAGTAAAATGAAGATTCGTTTTATTTGATCTTCTTTATCAAATCATTGAAAGAGAAACTTGTTGACGTTTCATCATTTTCATTGGGAATATTCAATGAGACAAGAAGATCATTCATCATGTTATAACATTTTCAGTGTTGAACAGTTCAATTAAGAAGCAAATCTATTATCACTTATTGATCAAATTTCAAGTTGAAAGACCAAAAAACACTTTAAATTACAATTTAAGTCTCAATATTATTAGTGAATAAAGTAATGAAGAAAAGGGTGAAAAATATTTCATTTCTAGGTTTTCCAACTTATCGACTTTTCCTGAAATCTCAAAAGTTGAACATTCTCACAGACTTGATACCCAAATGGAAACTCTATCAATGGTTAGATGAAGCTTAAAGTCTCATGATTTTAGTTGAATGTGAATGTTGTTTGTTGAAACTGGTTGGATTGATGGCCATGAATGTTATTGAAATAAACTCACCAAATATTGTTCATCCATACAATCAATGTGAGGTCCAATAACAGTAAAATACTTCATTCCCTGAGGCGGCGATGCATATGGAATGTCAATGGTAACTTTAACATAATAACGGATGGTACATGGTCTCGCCTCAAAACTACATGGTAATGAGGTTTCCGGAAGTTGAAAATTGAACGGAAATGAATGATGTCCTCGAGGAAGAATAGGCACAGTTCCTTCATTTTTTTCTGAGAAATCAGTTGAAAGAGTTTGCATCAGTTAAAAGTGATTCAACAAGTTGATTAAACAGTGGATATTTATTGATTAGTAATATGGAAAAGAGGATAAACAGGAGAAACAGAAACTAATAGCAAACTGAACAAACAAAATGTCTCTATGAATGTGTCTGTAAACAGCTTTTCCTTTTCCACATCAATTAGATTTTGTTTTTGCATCAACAATAATCTGGTAAATCATCAACTTTCAACCAATCAATCAACCATTAACTTTCAACTGAACCTTTGCTCGAGTGAAATACGATATTTACATTTTGGACGCAAACATAATTTACATTAAATTCAATGTTGACATTTTTCCATGGCTCATTGTTTTCTGGTTTGTTTGGACATACAAGTGTTTACCTTTTTTCATTTTACAAATTGGTTCCATTAAACGATCTTTTTGATTACCTTTTCAACTAACAGTCTGATTTAATCAACGATGAGGGTTATTATTGATATTATCAAATGGAGACAAATTGAATTGGTAAAATAATAAACTGTTAAGTATCAGCATTTCAGTTTCTCGGTTTTCCTCTTCTTCTCTTTCTAATCCTGAATGTATTTATGAATAAAACTCTTATCTTTTTTTCCTCATGAATTAAATATCAAGACTGACCAAAACTTGGAGACCATTTTGATCAATTGATGATAAATTTTGACAAATTTAATCGCAACTCTCATTAATAACATGGCAACAACTGTTAATCTGTTTTATTTAAAAGAAGAGGATTATTAATGAAATTAATCAACTTACCTTTACCCCAAATCACAACTCGATCATCAATGAATATTTGATCATCTTTTACGGTTCGACGTTCACCACTAACTACAACCTTCCATTCTGAATGAGCTTTCCCTCTAAGCTGAACTTTAATTGCTGCAGAATAATCACAATTGTTGAAATTCAAAGTATTAATATTAAGTAAAAGTACAAGGAATGAGGAGAGAAGAGAAGAAATGAAATGACAATTTATTATTCAATCCTTTCGTTTCTCCTTTTGTTACTTTGTTTTATTTTATTCTCTTGATAATTCATTTCATTTCAATTATTAATTCCCATTTTTATCTCATTCTCTTCGTGGATTATCAAGCAACTATTGCCACACTTCAACCAGATTGACTATTCATTTGAATTCCCTGAATAAGATTAACATTGATTTTCGATTGAGAAAATGGTGCTTCAACTGAAAGCTTATTTTGCATTCAATTGATAGTGAATTTTGTTTGAAGAAAGAGAGGAAATCCTGACTCATAATTTTTCTGTTTTCTGTTTCAATCTTCATTCTTTCATGGGAATCTTTAATTCTTGTAAGTTATCTTTTCTTCTCTTTTTATGTGCAAATCATTTTCATGTTAGGAGAAAAAATGGAAAGCAAAAGAAAGAAAATTTGGACAAAATGAATTTCAATGGAAGCCTTAAACCAAAATGAAAGAATGAATATTTTGTTTGGAAAGTGATTTCTTTTCTTGACTCAAGGAAAAGTGTCGTGATTCTGGAACAAGGTTCATCATGCAAAATGAAATTACCTGAAACAGCAAAGGTATTTTGAGAAATGGCTTTCAATTGTGATAAATTAATGCTGGGATTGTAAATGAATATGCAAAGGAATGTATAAAATTACAATAAAAGAGGAAAGACAGGGAATAATGGAGTTGAAATGAAATGATGAAACGAAACTAACCTTTGAGCTTGAAATTTTCAACTGTTTGAAGGATTACCTGTCCATTGAGTGTTTCACCGGCATAATACATTTCCTTTTCCAATCTTATATCAAATTCACTGATGTAATCCATCTTTATCACTGATGTAAATAATTGATATTTGGCACAATAATAATGATAAGAATAATAATCAAGATTGAAAGATTTAGTTTTCTAGTACGCAACTCATGTTCATTCTGAGTTCATGTTACTTTGAATCACTCAAAACCATGTGATGCTAAAGAAGGGAAAAAGAAGAATGAGAAGAAGAGAAAAAAAGAGAGAAACATTCTCTTCTTTCTACTTTACTCTTCTCTTTCGCCTTTTCATTTTCATCTTCTTCTTCATCTTCTTTTCCCATCTTCTTTGTTCAAAAGCAACAAATCTTTTGGAATCACAGAATCTATTCACATTTCATTCGTTTCTTCATCTTTTCATCTCTTTCTCACTTTCTTTTTCTCTTTCTTTTCCCTTTTCCATGATTATCATCTTTCCATATTTATGCATCTTTGCTCTCAATCTTATCTGCTTCAAAAAGTTCTGGTTCAACTTGAAAAGGTTGAAAGGTAAGATCTTTGGGTTAAAATATGAATACAAATGTAACTTTAAACAGTTACATTGTCTAACAAATTAGGAACCTTCTGGATTTGATGGAAAACAGAATATCAGTTTATTCTGGAAATATTCAGACCAACATTTAACTACATTTAATTGAAAATTATTAAGATGTTTGCTCTTTAATCGCTAGAAGAGACATTGTTTTGTATTGTTATTATTATAGTTTTTGAAACAGTTATGATAATTATCATTATCAATATAAAAGTGTAATTAAAAATCGAAAACATCATTCCCTCGGAACAAAATTTCATGCAATACTGAGCTCTTTATTGAACTTAATCTTGCATTCAAATCCAACATGTAATAAGTTAGATATTTACATGCATTCATTGCAAGATCAGAGTAAAATTGAAAATATATTTTAAAATCATATACAGGGTGTGAATGTCAAATACGCGGTTTTGAATCGCTAATAACTTTTTTGTTCTTTGTCCGATTTCGTAATTTTTTTCGATTATATGTAGCCAAATAGTGCGAGTTTTGTTCACAGTAGTTCGAAAATTTATGTGATTGCATTCAGTGCGAGAAATTTCGCCTCAAAGTCTAAAAAGTTGATTTCTGCCGCAAATCACCTCAAAAATAGTCAAATTTTCGCAATTTCATGAATATTTTTTGCCTGAAAATTCAACAAAAAATTATCTATCGAATGATGTCCACTTTGTGGTTGTATGATTTTGCATTCGAAAAATATCGGATCTTGAAGGTAGGCAAAACGCGCATTGAACATTGACATTTTATTTTGGATTGGTCTACTTTTCTTATCATGATATTTTCACTCGAAAAATTTAATCATTCAATATTTTCAGGATTAGAATTACCTGATTTTTCAATTTTCCAATCTTGAATCCTGGCAAAAAAAAATTCTGGATTCGACTATTTCCGAAGCAAAAATCAACTTTTTTGACTTTGAGGCGAAATTTCTCGCACTAAATGTAATCACAAAAATTTTCGAACTATTGTGAACAAAACTCGCACTATCTGACTACATATAATCGAAAAAAATTACGAAATGGTACAAAGAACAAAAAAGTTATTAGCGATTCAAAACCGCGTATTTGACATTTACACCCTGTACATGGAGTCCATTTTTAACGGTCCTTTATTTTCACAAATGAAGTCATTATTAAAAGCCAAATTTTTAAAATGTGATAAGTTTCAGTTATTCAAATTTTATTTGAACTAATAAATATGACTAGTTAAATATGTGTCAATTTTTGGTTGCACCACCTTACATTTATTAATGATATCACATATAATTTCAAATTTAATTTGAATAGAAATATTAATATTTGTGTAATATTTTTTTTCTTGTTTATATGATCTATGGACAATACACTTTAAACCTTCCTTCTGTGAGTCGAGTCTTTCATCAAATCATTGTGTCGTGTAATTTTAATTATATCTCTAATTGATCAACTCTATTTCCTTGCTATTATCATCTGTACTACACTTTAAACCTTGCTTTACTCTTTCGCTCTTTTACTCTGTCGTCTTTTGTTACTCTTTGGTGATACCTCTTCTTTTAAGTCTTGAAGATTACAAAGAAGCTATACGGAAAGCACCTTACGTCGAAGGAAAAGTCATTCTTACACTTTGAAATGTGATGAAATAAAGTATTCTGAATTATGCTACCATCTAGGTGAACTAAAGGGGGCAACAACTAGAAATGAAGGGGTAAAGTGTGAAAAAGTAAACAAAATTTTTACTGAGTAAACCACAATTTTTCCAACAGTTAACAATGACTTTTTGATCTAATGAATTGTAGCTTTCGTTGACTAGTTTTATTGCTTTGTATAAATCCATTTTTGTATTAATTTCTTCACGAATATTTGCTTGTTTGTAACAAGCTATCAAATGCCTGGAAACAAGGCTTTTATATTTTGATTTAAAGGCTGCAATGATGCCTGCATCGAGAGACTGAGTGACAGCAGTTGTATCTGGAGGAAGATAAATTGGTACGATATTTTTACTGACATAATCACTTCTGTGACCACTAAAATTATCAAGGAAAAGTAAAGCTTTTGTATTTTTTCAATCATTAATCTGTCCATATATTGGACCCAGTCGGTGGAAATATCTGCCTTTATCCAGGCATTTTTGTTACTCCGATGGATAACCATTTCTTCAACATCATTTTTATCTTTGAAGTACCTCGGTTTGCGTGAAGATCCAATTATTAAAGGTTTGAATTTATTGCCATCACTTGCTACACAAAATAGAATAGTAATTCTTTCTTTTTCACTTTAATATTATTTGTTACTCCAAGTAGATGAATGTACGATCTTCGAGCCTGATTTTGGTACTCCAAACCATCAACTTTCATAAGCGTTAAGGAGTAAATAATTTTTATATTTAGCTAAAAGTTATGGTAAATTTTCAAACCAATTAAATGTTAGATCTTGATTCACTAGACCTCCTTCACCACACAGTCTTTAAGAAGAGATATTATCCATTATATTATTATTATGGGATAGATTATACATTGTATTGCTACCCACCCAAATCTCAAATCAGAAAAAGTGACCATTTATTTAAATGAGATTTTTTATTACAAGATTCGATTAGATTGAGTTCCTACAAAACTATCCAGAATGAAATTGCACATCATTTAGTTTTGTCCTCCGCAACCCTCCCAGGCATGATATGTGATAACCGAGTTTACTCAACTTATAAAGAATAATGAATCATCTATCATATACACTGTTTAATTGCTTGAAATGAGATAAAAAATTAACGAAGGAAAAGCTTAACACATATGATAAAACAAAAACATGCTATAACGTCTACTGCGATCTGATTATTTGAATGATAGTCATGAAAATAAACTGTTAAACGAGCACGAATTGCTAGTGCTCAAATCCAACTATATCGGGTTAAATCCAAAATCTGGTGGGAGTGAAATACAGATGCATGTAGTTGAACCTACAAAAACCCTTCTAATCAACCAGCATCAAAAATGACAATCACAGTGTTGACTCCATCTATTGATGGCTGATCCCACCTTTTCAAGTTCCCTGAATGAGCAAATGCAAAAAGATTCGAGTTACAGCTGTACGAGTTGTGACTTGGTGATCTTATTATGGCCATGAAAATATAAGTTCATTTGTACGTTCATTTCTCTGTTACACAATACGTTATAAAATCAGATCACAGTTCAATCTTTAGTGCTTTCTGTACAGTTATGGAACCAGATTTTTATCAAATCCATTGTCTGATTTGACTTTTATAATCTAACAGAAAATAAACTAACTTTGAAATAAAATTTTCTGTGGCTGTACACTAGGTTACATCGATTTTCGGTTAAAGCACTTGCTTCGAGCTACAAATTATCTTTCACTGAGTCGCTTTTCGATTTATCGGTATTCATTGAAAAAGTTTAGTTAAAAACAATAAATTATTTGATTAAGATCACTTTTCCTCAATCGAATGCTATTGAACAAAAATATTTGATCGTGTTTGGCGTCCATTCAAATTTACAAATTGAGTTGATTAAGTCACAGGTTCCGTTTGGAGGGAAACATAAGAATCGTTGTTGAGTTTTCTGTTCATCTCGGATTGACTTTCAATCAGTTACGATGAAAATGTACTTCAATATCTTTTTTTGTTTCTTTTCATATTCCGAGTCCTTCTTCTTCCTCTTCCTGTTCCATTGCATATCTTGATCGGTATCCAAGACTCATGATGATGTAGAAGAAGAGCATTATCGATGGAATCATTCCAACAATGAAGCCAGTTATATTGGGTCGTTTGAATTTGTATTCAGCGTATTCTCGAGATGAAGTTGCTGCAATAAATGAGATAAAAAACATTCAAAATCAATATCTTATTGATCTTCATTGCTAATGAAAATGCAATTTCTTGACTTTCAATGTCAACTCGACTAACGACTGTATTCCCTACTAGATTATCCTTGACTTAATTTGTGTCTTATTCTGTGTAATAATAAAGCGGAATATTGATTTTCAATAATTTATGATAATTAATATAATTACTTAAATGAGAAGCAAAAATTTATGGACTAATAATCATTCGTTTAGTCAATTGCGCAAATTAGTAAAGGTGATATTACCGATAACTTGAAAAGACATGGATTCGCCTTGTTCGGTTGATGAGTTGCTTTTAATAGCACAAGTGTAAAGGCCACTTGCATTGGCGCTGTTGATCGTTATTTTGAGTACATTTAAGATTATAAATGAATTTATTGAGTTGTGAAAAATTTGATATTCAGTATCACTGACTAATTCAGCTGATGGTTGTGATGATATTGTAAGATTGTCCTTCATCCAGATAACTTCATTCGAGTCTCTGGATTCCAGTAAACAGGCAAGTTTCACTTCTTCTCCAATGACATATTCAACTTTGATATCTTGATTCGAAGATGAATCGGGTTCATCTGAATAATCAAACAAAAAACAAAAAAGTTAATTTCACAATTGAAATAACTCAAGAATTGGTTGAAGGATATTTCTAGCTCTTTGATTCAGTGAAATGTCACGCATTTTCATTTAGTTTATTTTCAATCAATTTTTGATGTTACATCTCAAGAAATAATTATTGTAAGATCAAGAAGAAAAAGTTTTGTCTTTCATTCGAAAACTTTGATGCAGGTCGAAAGAGCATGAAGATCAATTAAACTTGTGAAATTGAAGTTTGACAATTTTGTTCTTAAGTTCTTTGTATCATGATATTTTCAAGTTTCAAGCTATCAAGTCGAGTGATTAAAATTTAAATTATTAATGATTTCAGTTGAGATAAAAATAGACTGACATTGAAAATGGACGCTTTATTTAATAGTTTAATCAATGATGCCATGAAATTGTTTCAAGTATGTCAAGGTTACAACAAAGCTGTGCAAAGAAATGAATGATTTATTACAGAACTGAATAAAAGCATTTTATAGATCGTATAATTGTTCAATGTTTCTGGTCTCGATTTAGTCCATTTCTTGCTATTAATAAGCAACTTTATACTGTTAGCTGTTATTTATTTATTGTATTCATTGGTGTAATATTTCGCTGTTTGAGTTTTTTCATGAAATCAGTGAATCTTCTGCAATTGGTCACTCTTATTATGCTTATTGAGAAGCCGAGGTATTGAATATTGATTGATTGTTGGAATGACGAACGAACTGATGAACTTTGGTGATTGCATATTGATCAATATTTTAATGTCAATCTAGATATAGATTTTCGGCTTTCTTGGAGTGGTTGTGACCATAAGAAAAGTGATATTTTATAGAACCTAACCTTGATAAGTTGAACGATGACAATTTGATTGATCTAACTAAAAGGTGAGATTGGTAGATCGATGGACAGGATAAAAATAATAATTGTGTATTCTTTTAGAACTGAACGTGATTATGCTTTTCCTTATCTTCAGCTAATTCAATCGAAACTCAAGGAAAAATTTCGTCTAGAATTATCTATTGATATTTCCCCTTCAATCGAAATAATTTTTGCTTCATTGACGATATTGATCAACTATTAAAATAATATTAACTCCAGCACAATTTTCAAGGCTCTAATCAATAGTAATCAATCTGAATTTGAATTGTCGCTTTTGAAGGTTAAAAGCTAGTTTAGTGAATTAAAATATAAAATAGTTATTAAGAAATTAATAATTAACTGTTAAAACAATCGATCTTCTGTTGACAAAATTTGTTTTGTTTTATTAATGGAAAGAGTCATGACAATTAGTCAAAACTGATCCTAAATGTGTGATCGTTGTTGATTCAAGATCAATCAATATTCGTGTTTTAAGCTTGTAAAAGGACTTTTGCTGAGTTTGATGAAAGTCGATGCGTTTGGTGCTGGGAAAAGTTGAAAGTACTGTTATGCATATCGATTGAAACTATTTTGACTTTTAAATGAAAAGGTCGAGCTTCTTCTTCTGATTCAAGGGCTGAACTATTAATGAAACGGATTGAGACTTACTTGGAGCAACTATAATTATTTCTTGATGATTTTGAGGATTAACGTCATTGCTCTTTTCATTATTCACATCATTATCACCACTATTGTCATCACTATTATTCTCATCGAATAATGTTTTCCTTCGGTGTTTATTAGCTTTTGATAATGATAGATCATCTGGAAAAGTGTCTTTTTTGGAGAGTTGAGTACAAAAAACAATTTCGCCTTTCATGCAAATAGCATTCACAGGAGAAGAATCAGATTCCTTTGAAGAGGGATAAAATTTACCTGAAACTAGAAACAAGAAATTGAATAAAAATTTTGAAATATTAATGTTACATAAAAGGATTTAAAAAATATCTAAATAGTTGAATACATATTGAAACATTCTTGCCATTTTGTTTCAATCAAATGAGTTTTTCAATTTCATTTCATTTGTATTAATATAACCAAAAGATTATGTGTTGCATGAATATTTCAGGGTAAAACTATTTAATAATTATTATATGAAATTGTCCAAGAAACTCACCTTTAATCAAAGTCCTCGATTTGCTCCTCTCTTCAATTGAATCAAAGTTAATGTTATCACCGTTGGCTGATTCAGTAAAACACAATTTATTTTTTTCCTCACTGGATTCAGATGAAATATCAGTTAATTTGATTCGACAACAAGTAGAATTACTTTGACTTTCAATATCAAAAATATTGAGCACTTGAGGTGAAGTCGATTCATTTTCATTGAGAATACAAACCAAGGAGTGAATTTGGCTCGGAGTGAAGTAAATCAAACCCAATGAAAGTTTAACCATGAAACACAAATGGCTAATCAAATTCATGGCAAATGTTGAAAAACAGTGACAAGGAAAAGAATCAAAAATGACGAGTAATCTGATCCGTTGCAAAGATGAAGTCACATTATAAAGTGAATCTAAATCGTTGACCAAATGAGCGTCAGACAAATGGGACAAAATATGATCATGAATGTAAAAAGTTTTTTCAAGTTGACCATTTGAAAGACCATTGAATGTGATGATGAACAGCAAACAATTTTGTAAAAAGTAGAAAAGTATAATTGAAAAGATTAACTAAAATAAAGCTGAATCAAGATTGTAATTTAAATTATTGGACTGAAAATAGTTTTGAAAAATGTTTGAATTTCATGTGTTCAGTTATGATGTTGGTACACATTGGCAAGCATGAAAGGTGAAACGACAATAACAACAACAATAGAAACCGTGAAAATTATTATGATAATGATAATAATTTACTGTTGACCAAGACCTTGATAATAGTAATTCAGTCCAATTTGAAAATTCCATTGAGCATATACAGTAAAAAAGAGAGAAGAGACGATTGGCGACTTTTTCATTTCATTTTTTTTCCTCTTTCCTTTCATGTATACAATGCGTTCCAGTCTTTACCTCTTTCATTGTACATAAATAATAATTCAGTCTCCCATTTGAACATTAACTCCCTGTTCATGATGATAATGGTGAGAGAAAAGATCGAAAGTTAAGAGGAAAATAAAAAATTGGTAAACAAGAGAAACAATTGAATGTTTCTATGGAGATTTTGTATCAAAATATGCTTAAACAGTCGGATTTATCATGGAAATGTATTGATAGTGTTCAACTAATTTACCAATAGAAATGATTCCAACAATTTAATCGTTGTAATCCAACTTGCTATCGATTGCGATGGCTTAAGATGAAGCTTGAATGAGCGTCAATCTAAAGTTGCTTACCTGTTAATCCAATAGTTGAAGGGAATTGAACAAATCAATAAAAACAATTATCATTATGAGCGTTATTGTTATTGTTATTTATACCAATTATTAACCTTGACTGTTGGTATCACGGTCATGGTCATTGTTACGTCTGTTTAAAGGATTTTTGTTTAGTTTTCATTCAATTTGGGACAAATTTTGTTTCTATTTAATAATCAATTGTTTAATGTTTAAATTGTTCATTATTAGATTTTATTAGTTTCTCAGCAATTAAATATGATGCAAGAAAAGGCTGTCAAGTTTACAATTAACTTTTCATTGGCAACATTTACATGAGTTGAATGGCTTTTTAATGGATTTCAGTTGCATTATCAATTTAATTTTGCGATTCCTTTGATTCTTTTAATTTACATTAAATTGTGTTCTGAATTGATTTTTTCATTAGTGATTCTGATACCGTTTTAATTAAATTAAATGAACAATTGATAGATTGTTTCAGTTTCCAGTTTGCTGTGAATTGTTGGACTCTGTTACAGATTCTAATGAATTTAGGTTATAATTTATTGGCTCATCTCACAGCATCTATAGATGGTTCCAATGGCTCGTTGGTTGCTCATCATTTGTCTAATTAATTTTCAAGTCTTTCATTTCATCAAGCTTGACCAGATCAAAAGGAAACGATGAATTTCAATGTTAACTTACGTGACTTGATTTTAAATTCAAGTGCAGAATATTCTTGTTCATTTATAAATTGATGGCTTTATTCGGATTAAATCAACTGATCGTTAAAATCTGTAAATCGATTATTGAATCAATCATTTCTTGCAGAATATTTTATTTGCAAATCAATTCTTTGCATTTTTCAAGGTAAACTCAATAAAAAATATATTAATACATATCGTCATTATGATCAATATCGTTGGATGCTGGAATGAAATTGTGTTATTTCGATCTGGAATCTTGAAGTTCATGATAACTGTTCACTTGAAATCCAGGGTTAATGATGGGAAAGGACAGAACCTGAAAAAAGTATTTAATCGAAGAATGGTGCTTAATTTTTCACTGTTAATTGAATTCGAAGCTCTAAAGGCTAATCAATTATACAAGCAAAGTATAAATCGTAACATCAATTGAATTTAATAATTCAATTGATCGTATCACGATACTGTTCAATAATATTTTTTGCTCGTCAAATAACGATTAACCTTGCCAGAACTTGAAATGACTCGTAACATTATTAATTTATTGATATGAGAAGACAAAATTCGCTTTGGAACTGGATTAAATATTATTTATTAAATAAAATGATTTATCAATAAAACTGATTTTCAGTACTAAACTCTGTGGTAATCACAATGTTTACCCGGTAATAGATGATTGTTCAGTGAATAAACAAAGGTAAAAATATCGAGACAAAAAGCTATCAGAAAGTTCTTGCTTATTAAGCGAGTTAAGCGAGAGAATTTGAAATCAGGTGTTTTATTGTTCATGAAATATGAAAGTTCCAAATTTTAAATTATTATAGAACGATGATTAACAGTGCAATTTAGAGCTATATTTACATCAGTATCTCTCTTTGGTTTCTGATGTAATTTCTTGCACATTTCCTCATGGAATGGACTCTTTAAAACTCTTGAAACTTGACTTATGATTGTTCAATTTGTTCAAAAGTTATCAGTAAATTTCTAATACGTTTCTAGTTCTTAATACGGTCTCTTTGCAACTTATCAGAGGTTTAAATGTAATTGGATGGAACTGCTGTTCAGAATCATTGGAAGTACATTAAAGCATTAAGATAATTAAGTTATTGTTGATCGGTAGACTTAATGAGTTGATACTTTATTGCACAAAATCAATACATTTTAATGATTTTGGCAAACTAACCATTATGCTGTTCATATTTAATTATCTGATTTAAATAAAGATTATCCCATTTGCATTTTAGGATAAAATAAGCCCATTAAAGGCACATCTTCTTATTAAAACTTATTTATAATAGTAGTTGGATTTAATTGTAAAATAATTATTTTTATTGAAATCAAAATACAAATTTTTTATCGTATTGTTAGTTTTAGCTTGAAGAATTGATTTCATTACTGCGATCACACTAATGAAATGAATTTTAAGATTTTTCAGTTTTTAGAAACATTGGTCTCTTATTAGGCGCAGGCTGTATATTTTTGACGCGGAGTATCAATTCTGGTCTTTCTTGTCTCACATTCCTCTAATGTATTGCAGTTGAAAAGCACTCGGCTTCTCATTTCACCTCAATAATTGCTCCAAACGAGTGCTACAGATATTCCACTGCAGATTATAAAATGAAAAAAAGTCACAGTAGGCTGGATCAGGCTGATTCTATCCCCTCAATATTTTCAATTTTACAGTCCGTCAAATCTACTTTGCAGACTTCTGCGTCAAATATTTTGAATGAAAAATAACTATACATGACAAATTAACCAGAGATAAAGAGAGATGACCAATGAACAGACGAAGCTGGCCTTATCTTTAGTCTTTATTCCTAATCTATCCAGGGCAACTCCTGCATGATCACCTAATAGCAGCTAATTTGAGCTTTTAGCTTTTAAACATGGCGCCTTCTGTGACAGCTCTTGCCTTTGAGTATTTTATTGGTGTTAAGCAAATGGTGTTATTTGTAAACAAAGAGTCTCTCGTTATTACATTGATTTTTGGGAACTAACAGACTTTATGGATTAGTTGTGCAGTCTTGTTTTGGCAATGTTTAAGGTAAAGTTAATTCAGTTATTCATTAATTCATGTGTTCTTGAATTAATCAATCCACATTTTTGTTTCAACCTGAACATATTAGTTAAATGATATGTTAGACCGAACGACAACTAATTTTGTTGGTGAAATGATTGGATTCCATTGATTTACGATTTCAAGTTTCTAATGTTTAATCATTAATTTATCTTCAAGGTTGGAACAACTTTCATTGCCGGTTTTGATGGTTCTTCAGAAGTTCACGCAGTTCATGTTAAAGTTTAAAAACCTTTTGTTTCTCAAAAATGATTAAATGTAAAAAGTGTCGAAAAAACTTAATCAGATTTGACAAGATAGTCAACAGCCACGGTGATCAACCAACGAGTTTCAATCAATCATGCAATGTGGACAATTGGTATGTGAAAGACGATTTTCTCGACTCTGTTCCATGGATAAAAACTCAAATAGACTCATCTGGTTGGACAAAAGGTAAACTCATTTGTCCACATAAATGTGGAGCGAGATTAGGTTCTTTCAACTTCATTGAAGGTCTTCGATGCAATTGTACAAAATTCATCGTACCATCTGCTCATTTCATCAAAAAACGTGTTGATTGGGATAAAAACTATTTCTCAAAATTTCATCCTGATCGATCAAATTGAAAAGGTTGACTCCAAAAGAAAGCAAAATTAGCTGTTCATGATTCACGGCTTCTTTCAATTCAACATATAATCCGTCAGAAATAAGTGATCTTTGGTGCTCTTTTGTAGTGTAATATTGGATATCTTTTTGTAAAACATTCACATTTATGGTCAATCTTGGAACAAATCATTTTGATCATCCTTAAAAGAGGAAACAAAAAATAAGGACAAAGAAAAATTGAGATGAAGTGTCGATATTATTTTATTATGTTATAAAAAATAGAAATAAAGTTGACAATAAAATGAACATTGCGAATCTGGAATGCTTTATTTGTCCATATTGTTACATTATTTTGCATTAAGTATAATGAAAATAACTAAAACGCAATAATTAACTTCATCATTACATGAAATAAATTGGATTTTTGTATTTCTTTCAACAATTTTGTTACCTAAACAAAGTAAAATTCAATATGCAAAATAACCAACATCAACAGATCTTTAAATTAAGTATAATCATTATCACTGCATTTCATTACTTAAATCATGTTGATTGAACAAGCTATTACAATTATTTGTTTTGTTTGAAATAATTCAAAGCGATGAAGAGATACTTATTCATCACAATTACATGATTACAATACAATTAAATAAGTTTTGTTGTCCCCGTTAAGAGAGTTATGAATATGTCTTTGGTGTTAATGTTGATATTAGATAATTGTCTATGTTAGTAACAGATTAAGTAAGTGTCTATAATTGAATCATCAAGTTTATTCTAATTTTTCTGTAAGAGACAATTTTGATTTGATACAATCTAAAATTGAAGGAAATTGCACTTTCAACATTCTGATGACATTATTAAATTATATGTCGAGTCAAACTTATTAATCTTGAAATGATCACAATTATGTTTCCACTTGTTGTAAAGAAAAAAAATCAACTTTGCTCTTTTCTCATTTCTTTCAAAAAACAAAACACATATTCATGTATAATCTAGAGTTACTAACAAAATAAGAGTTAGTTATTGGTTAGTTGTGACCTCAAATAAGTCAAGACAATCGAAAAATGAAGGCTTAACTCGATATTGTCTGATAGATAAAACAACATTGCATGTGCCTTGAGGCCCTGAGTGAAAAAATAAACTAAATTGGAATAGATCAACGTTGATTACTGATTTAAATTAAATAATAAAACCGGTAATCATAAATATTCGAAGGAATAGAAAAGGAATAAGAAATATAAAGGAAGAAAACCTGGAATGAAGATTGCTAAGCAAGAGAAAATAAATTAAAATTAGGATAGAAAAGGAGTGTAATTAACTTAATTAACTTAACTTGAGGAAAATAGGGTTAAATAAATAGTAGAGAAATATTAAGTCACAGATAACAAGAGAACGGATCACATTCGAATTTGGAATGTAATAGAGAAGATTAAACCAGATTCTTAATTGCTTATCGCCTAGTTTTAGCTTTCTAGCGATGATTACTCTTAATTTACGATTGATTGCACATCTTAATTTCCCATTTAAATTCGAATAAGAACAGTTCCAAGACCTTTCTTCACTAAGTCATTTGGAATGGATATTGTTTGGAATCGCACGATCGACGGGTTGTATGGAATGGTCATAGTGAATGAAAACTTAGTATCCATTAATAGATTAGATGATTTTGCATCACCACGTGTCTTTTGGAGATGAAGTTGAACTTGTTTAATAAATTGAGGTGAAATGGGTCCTTCTTCACCGGCAGTGTAAAGAGTAAGAATCTTCATAATTTGTGATGAGCTAAGATTAAAATAAATAAAAGAGTAGATGGTAAATTTACTATTATGATCTTGAAGTAAAGCGAATAATCAAATGAAGATGAAATAAAACTTACCTTAATTTATTACAAACTTCAACAATAGTTTCAATTGAACTTTCGGTCTTTTTAGCTTGAAGAAGTTTTGTTGCCTGAATAATTGGCTCTAATTTTTCAACTACCTCATTACAGTTAGGTATTTGTTGTTCTCGAGCCCATTGTTCCAATGCAGATAAATTAAATCTTATTTGCATGGCTTTGGTCCAGTGGCAAAGGTCTTTCCTCAAAAGTAGATTATTGAGAGCACTTGCACAAATAAAGTAAAACAACTGTTTAAAAATTTGGTGGATTAAATCAGGTTCAATAACGTGAAGCAGCACAATTTTATGTAGGGTTGACAATTCACGAATCAATGCCTCGGTATGCTTTTCGGTTGGTGAATTGGGAAGACTGTCTTGCTCCGAAACACTAGGCCTGTAAAATATATAATAACAGAAAATAAACAAAAATGATTTCAATTAAAATTAGTAGACCGTTTGGGTAAAAGTTGGCAAGCAAATTGATGATAAATCAAAGATGATTTGAAAGTTAAAAAATCAGAAAAGCATAAGAAAAATACTGACCTTTGTGTGTTCGCAGGTTGTGAGTAGATCCCTGAAGAAGCCAATGCTTCGTGTTCTAATATTGCAGGAACTATTAGTGATTGGATCAGTTCTTCTGAGTGTTTAACTACACCACTGTAGAGCCAATGTGAAAAATCAGCGAACATTTGACGATATTCACTTAAATCAAAGTTTTTAAGAGACTCGTCAAAAACACCGTAAGTTTCATCTCCTATGAAAATAGATTAAAGTTAAATTGATATAATAATACGATTGCATTTGCAATATTAAATACCTGAATATTGGCGAATAAAAGTAACCATTTTGCAACAGTTTGCTAACCACAAAACATAATGATCAAGATTATTTTGCTTCTTAACTGTGCGTTTAATAGAGATCATAAAATTATTGAGGAGGCTTCGTACCTAATGAATGAAAAATAATGAATTGGTTAAACTGAAATTTTAAACGAAATGTATTGAAACGATAAATAATTATTCAAAAATAATCTTACCATTAACTCATTATTAATGTGATCAGTATATCGAACACACATAAAAATGATAAATGCTGGCAAATGAGGAGGGAATTTAAGAGCATGGTTAGGATCTAAGTTGATTACAACCATCCTAAGAATGAGAGACTCATCTTGACGGCTGTATTTGAACATCCCTAATGTGTTTTTAACGTCTTCGGGAGGAGCATTAGTTTCGTTGTTAGCTTCATTCTCTTCATTCTGGTCACCCAAAACTTTGTGCCGCAAAAGTTTAAGCTTTAGAGCTTTAACTTCGTCCGTTAGTTGGTTACATTTTTGTTCGAGTAAAATTTTTTCTTGGAAAATTCTACTGCTATCGTTTGACGATGCAACTGAGTCCAAGCTATTTTTCATTGATTTGTAACCTAGACTACTGTTTGATCGTATAGAATCTACTTCCTCTTTTAACTCTTCCTTGGCTCGTTTTTCGATTTCAACTTCTTTTTCGAGTTGCTTAATAATTGATTTGAAGGCAGAGAAAACTTCATTTTCAGCAATCGGTTCTCGAATACTAGATTCTTGTCCAAGCACGATAGTTTTCAAGTTGGTTCGTTCTTCTCGAACTCGATCCAATTCAGATTGAAGGGTTGCACATTGCTGTGAAAGCAAAGCAGCAGCAGTTGATGATTCACTGCTGTTTGAAAAGCTTGCGAATGCTTCTCTCATTTCTTGATTTTCATGTTTCAATTTGGCATTTTCTTGTTCGAGTTCCGATAGTCTCATCATAAGAGAAACTGTAGATATATCAGGACCTTTTTCTTCGTAATCATTAATCACATCACCAGATTGCATTTTTTCCTCCAAAGCAGCATATTTGCGAAGTAATTGTTGATGAGCAGATTTTTCTGATTCTCTCTCGTCCAGTAAAATCTTTCGTTCCCGTTCAAATTTAGCAACCAAAATTTTCTCCTTTTCGGCCAATGCTTTTTCAAGAGCTTGAGCATCGAATTTCTTCTCTACCAGTTCTTGATTGACTCTTAGATCAGCAATTTCTTTTTCTTTACGTTTAACCAATTCCTCGAGTTCATGAATACGTTTACTATTGATTTCCAGTTCGTTTGTCAGCTTCTCATAATCTGTTTCATTAGCTGTTAGCTTGTTGTGAAGGTTTTTAATCTCGATTTCCATTTTAATTTTGTCACTCCTCAATTCTTCTATCTCGTTATCCTTTTGATTGAATTTGATTCTTTCCATAGTTAATGCCTGAATCTTTTGCTGCAACTCGATAATTTTGATTTCTAATCCTTTGTTGAGCGCTTTAACATGTTCAACACTACGCGCTTCTACTTTGAGTCGTTTAAGTTCACGCCGAGCTAACCACCGACGTACTTGAGATTGTGCAATTATAATCTTTTGTCGAGTAGCAAGATATTTTCGTCGAGCGATGAACATACGCACATTCTTTTGTATCACGATTGCAGCCAAATTTTGCTTAATGAGCAAGAATTTGCGACGAGCGAGTAAACCACGACCATATTTCTGTAGTCCATAAGCTAATTGTTTGAGTTTGAGATACTTTTTACGAGCAATATAGGCTCGCCAATTCGTTTGAATCATGACAGCAGCCTTGGTACATCTTAAATGTTGATAGAGACGACGAGCAAGCAAACCTCTAGCCAAACATTGCAAACGTAAAACTGATGCTTTGATTTTCAAGAAACGTCTACGAGCCATCCATCCTTTAATGTTTCGTTGTAAAATAGTAGCACATTCTCGTAACCTTTCAGTTCTTATACGTTCAAGGAGAGCAACTTGCCCTGATCGGAAAAATATTTTAGTTTTACCACATTGGTAAAGAGTTTGTTGCACGCGACTGGCCGTTTCATGGCCGATTCTATACTGAGAATAATATTGTTGCTCTGTTTAGTAGAAATGGAAAGTACAAGTTGTTATTAAATTGAAAATTGTATTTTAAAAATATGTAATGTAGAAATATTAAAAGATCAGTCGCTTTTTAGCCAATGACTCTACTTCGATTTGTGATAATAATTATATTTCAATTTACCGGTAATTTCAAAGAAACGAGACATTTAAAATATAAATGTTCGTAAGTCATTTCTCTTGCAATCGGAGTTAATCAAGTGGAATTGATTGGTTAATTAATTTTAAGGGATTAATAAACGATAAGAAAGCGACAGAACTTGATTGATACTTCTAATAACAAAAATTTATCAGCATAAATTGGCTTACCATATACGAGTTTAATGATTTCCAAACAAAGAGCTTTAACTTCAGGCGATGCTGTTGATCCAGCTCGAACCAATTTTCTCGGACATGAAGCAGGCTCTGAAATTGAAGAAGGCGAATGAATATTGGTGGAGGAGGAAATTAATATCCGATTTGTTACAATTCACAATTTACTGATACCTGTTTCAGATTGTTTCTTTGATTTGTTAACTCCAAACAACAACACTCTATATCGAGCAGCAAAATCAGAGTAAGTCCATCTCGATGGAAATCCATTAGAACTTATTTTGATTGTTTCAAGGACACCACAGGCTCGAAGTTGTTGAATCGCACGAATATTATGAAACTCAAAAGCTCCTTTGTTGTCATTTGGCTTTATACATCTTATATAGTGAGGTGTAGTGGCATTTAAAGTTTTCATAAGAGCAGCTAAAGATTCACGGAATTGTGAACCAACTGTAGCTTTGGCAATTTTCTGTTGTCGTTGCTGTTGTTGATTCTAAAAAGAGAGAAAAGAAAAGTTGAAAATGCAAAAAAGAGAGAAAAATGAATGAAAAAGGAGTGAAAAAAAGTTAAAAAGGAGAAAAGAGCAAAAAGTGAGAAAAATTGATGATAATGATGGTGTTGATAGTGGGTCTAAAGATGCTATTGAAAAGTTCAAGCTAATCTTGATTTAATTTATTCAAAAAAAGTTTCACAAAACATACTGCAGTAATTTTAAGTTTTTGTCCTGGTTTTTGAGGAGCAGAATCAATACCCGATTCCTCCATGAACAGAGGTCCAATAATACTTGAGCGTTTAAGTAAATCGATTTGCTCTTCCCAAACAGTGTCACGATTTTTTTCGAGAAATCCTATCAAAAGTGAGATAAATAAAAAAACCATATCGATCATTAAATTCTTGAATAAAACAGGAATGAGCTAATTGGATTTAATAATTTTCATGCATTTTTTCTAAATTGATCATATTAGCTGTCTAATAACACATCAAACAAATAATCATAATGATTATCTCATCATACCATCAGCGTGATAGACAACTTTATCGGCAAAATGTTGTATTATGAAGGTGTTTCTGGATCCAAATTTAGGTTTTTGGAATATGGGTCCAACCGTAAGTTGAGCATAAAGCTTAGATACCCAAGTTTCATCCGTTCCTACGCAAATGGGAGGAGACAGGAAAGAAAAAAAAGAGAGGGGAAAAGAACAATTGAGATGAAAAGAAAAAGAAATCACGATTAAGATGTGTAAACACGGAGATTCCTTCTTTTAAGGGTATACCTTTTGGCATTTTACATTCTTCATCCAAAAGGTTAAGAATTCCGATCGGTTTAGCTTCAATGAGATCAATTACAGGTTGATTGTCAGTGAATGTTATGAATTGCCAATCGATTCCCTCTCTAATATATTCTTCTTGTTCCAGCTGAAATAAATTGTTTTTTCAATTAAAATCGCCAAGAACAATAAATTTTAATGAATTGAGAATTGAGACAATTACCTTGAAAACATGCTGATTGAATTGCTGTTGTAGAGCCTCGTTCGCGTAGTTGATACAAAACTGTTCGAAACTGTTTATATCGAAGTGCTCGAAGCCATAAATATCTAAAACACCAATGAACACATTGGAAGACGAATTTTTCTCAGAAGGACCTGATGTAACAAAGTACAAAGTAAGTACAAAGGATAACCAAAGTCAGTTTCATAGAATTTTTGATGTCAATACACTCATTAAATAAGTTTGATTCATACCCAAAGCTTTGTTAATAAGTGAGACAATCCATAGGAACATCTTTTCATAAATATATTTGGCCAATGCATCTCTGCCATATTGCGCGGAATTTTTACTAACTGGAGTCACAATAACCTCTGATCTGCCCATTCTAATAACTTTATTGGTCAGCCACTTGACAGCTGCTGAATCATCCAAATCGAGTAATTCACAAAAACTAATTAAATGTGGATCTTGCAGATCAATTGTACAGGATTCATCATCAACCAGACGAAATTGGATATTTCCAGCGTGCAGAACGGCAGCTATAATTTGAAATATTGTTGATTGTTGCTTTTCGGTGAATCCTAAGCATTGCATTGCCTCATAAAATCGACTAATATCATCACTAGGATTAGGTTGCTCATTGCCCAGATAAGAAAATGAATATTCTTCGGATAATTTAAGATACTTGAAATCACCCGTTTTAAAATGATTGCACAATTGATAAAATACGTGAAAATTTCGTTCTCCCTCATTTTGCCAAGAGACTCGAGATTTTTCCAATAAATATGTTCTCATATTACCACCAATAATGGATCTTGTTTGAGGATCCATCATGATTTGAATATATTTACCAAACCGTGAGGAGTTGTCATTTCGAGTAGTTTTGGCGTTACCGATGGCTTCCATGATTGGATTACTAGCAAGAACTTTGTTTTCAATGTTTGATGAATGACTACCAGCAATGGAAGCAAAGTATCGCATAGCAAATTTGGCGGAAACTGTTTTACCTATGAATGAGAAAAGGTAAAAAGATAAAGAGATGGGTGAAAGCAAAGGAAGAGAATGAGAAAAAAAATATTAAAATGCAGTCGGAAACAATAAAAAAGAATATAAAGTTAGAGCGGATGCAAATCATTCTTCCCATAATTGAAAAGTGTTGCAAACGGACTGTGAATTATTTCTAATGAATTAAATCAATGAATTACCAGCGCCACTTTCTCCACTAACAATGATTGATTGATTGCAATTTTCCCTTTCCAATTTGGAATAAGCATCTTCAGCGACCGCGTAAACATGAGGATCTAATTGACTGGTTCCCAATGACCTATGATATGTTTTTATTGTTTCTTCTCCGTATATGTCTAACTCGGCAAAAGGATTAATAGCAACAAGCACGATACCACACCAAGTGTAGATTGATTGTTGATCGAGAAATCGAACTCTAAGATTATGTAGAACAGCAGGTTCATGGAGATAAGACAGACTGGTCAAATCATTAGCACCAATCAATACATCTGGATTGCGAAGAGGGGGTAACTTATCGATACTTTCAATTTTCAAGGTTACTTCCTGCAGTCAGGTTGTAGTAAAGGTAATAATTACAAATTGGTCAGCGTTAAAACAAAAAAATTGAAAAATTACATAGAGAAGAGAAATAAACAAATAGTAAAAGTAAGAAAAACAAACCTGCTGATCTTCATCAGTGACAACAAGAACTTGAGTATCTGGAACAAAGTTGTCCTTAATATGAAATAATTTCCAGACTTCAGCGGCGTCAGGTACCCACACTCGAGATCCTGATGTGTAAAGATCAGGAAAAACCGCCGAGGCCATAATTAAAGAGACGTTTATTAACTACTAAATGTCTTGAGATTTTCACTCTTTCCTCTCAAAAAAAGAGTGAAGAAAAAGTATGTAGGCGTTTCTCAATTTTAGTTTTTTTACTTAGTACCCTCTAGAAATCATAGATGGCATTATTAAAAATGATTAGTTGAACAATGTAATCGTCTAATTTAGACGATTTATTATAATTATCTAACTATCCTTTTGTCTATTTAATCTTTGCACTGATTAGTAATCAATTTTATTGGTGGTTGATAGAACGAAAATATCAACTGACAGACTCTGAACTATCCAACAATAATTTCTTATTGAATTCATCAAAATTTTCTGATTTGACTTGTTAAACTTATTTTGCAGCAACAAATAACGACTAAATCTAATCAAAAGTGATTATTTAACATTAAATTAAATTTTCATGTTGAAGACATGCCTAATGAATAATTTTTTCATATAAAGGACTGAGTAACACTGAGTAAATCAAAAAATTCTGCAAGATTGCACATGGAGTACAGGGTGTAGCGAAAGTTCGTGTAGGTAGGAGGGCTTAAGAGATGAAATCAGTTTCTCGATTGAGAAATAAAAGAAAATTAAAATTGGTTTCTACGCAGGGGGAAATATTTTTTTGCCTCCTACACGAACTTTCGCTACACCCTGTATGAACAAAGTAAAAACAATCAACAACACAAGTCACCACTTTAACCATCAACAAGATTGTAATATTTTGTAAAATAATTCTGTAATAATCTGAATGGATTATAAGAAAGATTCAGTTAATAAGTTGATTCAATGTTTCTAGATGAGTGAGTGATGGGTGAGAAACGGTAATAATCTCTCATGATACGCCTATTTATTCGAGCCCAAGTGCATTTACTGACAATTGTTGAGGGCAGGTTGCTCAATCAACAGGTAATCAAATGGTTAATTAAACAAGGAAACAAAAGGATCGAAGACACCAAAATCAAATGGACACTTAGTTCAGATTTCAGGACATCTTATTGCTAAAAGCTTCTCTTTCTAGTTTTCCCTTTTTTCTGTAATTTATCACTTTTTGCTTTTTATTATTATCGCCCTTGTAACCTTTTCCCCAAGTTACTCTCAACTAACATTTAACCTCACAGAATGTTTGAATTGAAAGAAATGAGAAAAATTGTAACTCAGATAATAATGTAAAAGTGAAACAGAAGAACATCTCTCTAAGAGCGTCGAGTAAATGCGATTTTCTCGTAGAACGCCCTGCTGGTACGAACGACAAACCTTTCAATAAACGCGAAGAGGCCAACGATTCTGTGTGTCCATTTTTACGCTCTTTCTAGTTGCCATACGGTACAATACTTGGGTTGACTGGGTTGTTATCTTATTATTTTCAACTATCTTATTGGTAAAATGGTCACAATAAATTTTCCTCTCTTGAGTCCAACACTATTATAACTTTAATTTTTACTTAATGGATGGACTCCTTTTCTGAGTGAATTGGATGATAGTTGAGCAATGAAACTCTTACCGTTAACCCCGTTAATCCGGACTAAACAAGCAGTCAATGATTCATGGTTGACTATGATTCAAACGACTCATTACCAAGGAAGAGACTGAAAATCGAAGTAATCTCGAAAGGTACATAAGGACAAAAACGCAAAATCTTTACGAAATCAAGATTCTTTGTGCTCTCTTTTATCCAGTTAATCTCACACAGAATACGTATGTACCACTTGCAAAGTCAAGAACAATTACCAGCATCAACCTTTCCAATATCAATGGGCACGGATTATTGATATCCCATTCTAATCTTAAGACTTATGTACCGAGCCAAACTTACAATTATATAGTTAGCAATGGGACACAATAATTAATAAAAAATCAAGTTTTGTGTACAAAAAACTCATTAATTTCCTTATTCTTATTAGCAGTTCGGGAGCACATTTATTAAAACGGTTTCGTGCAAAGCTCGTTCCTGGTAAGAATATCATTATTCATATACCTTTAGAAAATGTTACAAATGCTGAAATGAAACAAAAGCTTTTAAGTATTACGAATAAATTTGAATAATAATGGGTCAAGTAACACTAATGATATATTTTTAATATCAAACATGAATCATTTTGCTTTTTTATTGAAATGAGTTGTCAGTATTTACAAGTAAATCATCATAATAAACTGGGATTGGAGGCGCTGGTCCAAAAATTTCAAAGCAATTGTCAATCAAATATTCAATGACAAGAGTTTGAAGTGAATTGTCAAACAACATCGAAAAAACGTTACCATCAATATCCCTGTGAAGTAAACACAAAAATGAATGGAAAAAGAATCAGTTAGATAATCTTAACACTTGGAAAGTATTTTTCAATATTTCTAAAATTTCACCAAGAAAAACTATCAAATTCATTTAATAGTCTTTAATATTCAGTTTAATCTTTCGTGATGATTTTTTTCGCAAATGATCTGTCATAAACTGCATTACCTGACCAATAAAATTACCCTACTATATTAACTATCATTATAAACGAAGAATTAGCATAAATGGAAAAGAGTGATTCTTAACCAATTTACATTGGAAGTTAATGACAGATCATTTGCGAACAAAACAAAGTATGAAAGTGACCACTAGCTACTGGTACTTACTTCATTCGGAAAAGAGTTGGAGCAAAAACCAAACCAAGATTTTTGGTGGACATCTGATTGAGTTCCTGGTTGTTAGCAATGAATTTAAGGTGATGCATTAGATAGGCTAAAGTAGCTTTATGATTGGTCGGTAGCTTTTCAACTGTCTCCTTCAAATTGTTGATTATCTCCGCTCGTTTCTCGCTACTTTCTTCGGCAGTTCGATTTTTTTTGGCAACATTCATAAATTGTGAATATAAGTCACTTGTGAATATTGGTTCTGGAAGCTGAGGAAAGGACCGATGAAAGAGATGTCATCTTTTAGATTTAATGACTATAAGTGGAAAACAATTGGAAATAATTATTACCATACGGAAATATTCCTTTAGAACATGACCAATGTCATTTGGATTCGTATCACTGAAATCGATCAAATAAGGACTGTTCTCTAAACTGCGGACAAATTTTTGGACTCGAGAGATAACACCATTAACTCGATATATGCCTTTTATACTATAACCACGTTTTTCAATCTCCAAGCAACATTTGACGACTATGAATGGGATTGGCTCCTTGCTATTGGTTAAGTGGACTCCGAAAATCGGGTTAACCCGTTTAGGTATTGGATTGCGTGCACAACGTATTATCATTGATCGAAGGCATTTATTATGAGAAAATAGAAGGCACTAGAAAAGAAAAAAGAAAAAATGGATTAAGGATGTTATTAAATTATTATATTGTAATATTCAAAGACAGTAAATACTAAAGTCAATTTTAAATTGAGTCAACATTGACTTTCTTGGTTACCTTTTCGATACAAAACAAAACATTTGTTTGTTAACGCATTAACGGCGTTTCACTTTTTTATCTTAACCATACTCAATAGCTAACCACATTTCCAGCTGTTAACTTGTGGGTTATCATAAAGATTACATGAGACATCTTAAATGAAGTGACAACAAAGAGTAAAGTAGAGATTTCTGCTGCAATTCGGGCGAGGCAATGAACCACCTCTCTTAAGCTATGACAAGAAGATCATCTCGTTCGAGTAGAATATCACTTTCTACTGAAGATTTCTTAGTTTAGCGATCACTTGAACTTTGAAGCACTGAGCGCTGGAACACTGGTACATTATTTCAATATCAAACACAAAAGTAATCAAAAATTAAACAAATCGGTGAGTCCACTGATACTCATAGCATTTAACGATGATCGTCTAATCATTACTGACCGACAGTTGAACAATAAATGAAAATTATTGCTTCTTAAGCAATTGTAAGATAACTGAAAGATTAGTTACAATCTTCAGCCCCATCTATTGATCAAAAAGAAACACAATATTTCTCTAAAATAATTAAATTGCTCTTCAATTGCGGCAACAATTTTATCCATTTTTTGGTTATTTTTAACAAATGATTCTCATTTAACACTTTGGTCAATAATAGCCAGACACTTTTTAGATGGATAAAACAGTTGATTAATTGGAATTAAATGGTCATAAAGAAAAAGGTTCATCTAATTGTTCATAAAATGAGGATAAATTGAAATTTCATTTTCTTCCCTTAAATGTTGTCTCTTTTGCCCTACTCTTTGAGTGACAATCGGCTTGATTGAAACTAATTGTCATCTTCGATGTTATTAAAAAAGGTAATCATTGAAGTGGACCATGAAAATGATGTCCATTCATTTTAATCATAATTGTCACCTTTAATCACTTTCAAATCTCTTTACTCTTCACAGTCACTGCTATCATCACAGCCATTATTGTTATTGCTATGACCATCATCATCAATTTATCTGTCCAATTTAAGCCCAATCAGAGGGAACAATTTATCAGCTGATGAAAAGGTGAAAATAAATAAACATTAAAAATGAAACAAATGTTTTCTTCTTTGCTTTCTAATTTTAGATACAATCAGTGATGACAATTGTCCCATTGTTTGTTACCTGATCATCAGCAGTCAGTGAAACAAGTAACATGTTTGGCAACAATCAACCATCAAAGATGACCCTTTACCTTTTCAGCAACTTTTGTTCACCAACAAAACTAGAAATGAACAAGACAGATGATAATATTGATGAGATTCGTGTTTATCGTCCAGATAAACACAGGAAAAATAGTACAAAGAAATAGCATTGGAATGAAAAAAAACATGAAATCAGAAACAAAGACGTCAATTGAATTGGATCACAATAGACTAACAATTGTAAGTTTGGTAATATTGAGTTTGATGGGTTCATGTCAACCTCATCTCATTTGTTACAAAAGGATAACACTTTTACCCTGAGCATGAAGCAAGAAGCACAAAAAGCCATGGATTGTTCAATTAAAAGATAATTGATTAAACCAATAATTCCATCATCAATGCAATGAAAAATTATTGATGTATACAATATTCTTGAGCTAATATACAATAATTTGTTTACTGATGCCTCATCAGTGATCCTAATTATAATCCAAATAAAATAAATGAATGAATAAAAATTGTTAAATTAATAGCAAACTTGTTGATTCGGAAAGATATTGATTGAATTCAACTCCTGCTTTTCTTCATCAACTTATGAACAAAATTCTGACTTTGATGAAAAACAGAAAGGAGAGTTTTTTAACCTTCAGATACAAAAAAAGTGTCACTAAAATGTTTGTTGGTCCAAAATATCAAGTCTTTTATAATTACACCTTAACATTGTATTCGTTGAGTTGAGTCAATCGCCATAATCCACTCATCAAATCGAGCGATTAATCTGAAACTTATCCAGTTTCGTTTGTTTATTACAGTAAAGCTCGTTTGTTTGAAACAGTCAGAGCGATTCAATGAGACACTTTATTTTTGTTTAAAACTTTACATCAGCTCATTTCATTTCATTCACTAACGATGAATGTTATCATTGTGAAGCTGGTGATTCCAATATCAGGTTGACTTGTTAATCCTACTAACCTTCATTTTCATCTTTGATAACCTTTATTTGTGGCTCTAATCCATAGTCTTTGCCTTAAACGATCTAAAGGCTCTTATTCATTTCATATTAACATGTAAAAAGCATCAACCAATCTGAAAAGCTACACTCTCAGAAAATGAGCCTCAAATGTCATTAAGAGGTCAACTAACTGAATAACCTTGAAACTCTGTGGTCCTTCAATTTCATGAACTCTACTGACCGAATATCAGAAAGATTTGACTTCTGATTCGAAAGTTATCTGCACAAACGAGTGTCAAGTCAGGTCTAATTGATGAAAAAATTTCGTTGGCTTACATCATTGATCGTCAAACAGATTCACCGCAAATGCTGGTTAATTACTGAAGTGTTTTCATGCTGATGATAAAAGTGAATAAAATATTGAAAAGTAATTTAAAATTTATGCTCATCTGAACTGATGAAGAAAACAGTTACTTTGCAAGTTTAATTGCAATTTAAATAGATTATGACAATTCGTTGATATAATTGATTTATCGAACAGAAAACATCAATTCTCATGAGTTTTTAGTCTAGAAATTTAAATTTTTTAGTTTTCTTCGATTGATTGCAATGATTGAATTTTCTGTCTGATAGATTCATCATCTTGTCTAGAATGAAATACTTAAGAGATAAAAAATGATACTTATTTCGATATCAAACGTTTTCATGATCGAAATTGAATTATTACCTTCAAAATGAATGGAAAAGACATTTGATGATAATTTATTTTCCTGATTCACGGTTAAATGCAATCAAAGATAATCAGTTAATATGAGAATCCAAAATATCTTGTAATGATGAAATGAGGGAAAAGCATTGAACTTTCATTGGAATATTAATTCGATATGATGATGAGAAATGAAAAGATTGGAGTTGATCAGTAAAGCGTTTGATTAAACCTTATTCATTGTTCATCAATCGTTGTTTAAATAATTGATAAACAGATTGAGATTGGGAACGGTGTGATATTTGGTTGGCAAACTATTCGTGAATCAACTCGTAAATGGGAAAATATGAAGACAATTATCGCAGAATCATTGGCTTTGGAACCATTTGCTTTCAGATTGTTTATTTACATCATTTGCTTACAAAATTA
Organism: Tetranychus urticae; assembly: GCF_039701765.1. Lineage (NCBI taxonomy): Eukaryota > Metazoa > Arthropoda > Arachnida > Trombidiformes > Tetranychidae > Tetranychus > Tetranychus urticae. The sequence goes on along the minus strand of NC_142958.1, from coordinate 10,496,617 downwards.
AATCAGGTTACTCTTCATTTTGGCTCATCTTTTCAATTTTTTTCCCTTCTTCTCTTTGTAAATATTCAATTACATAAATATACAAAGAAACTGTATTAGGTTTGCCTTCATTCAATTTCAATCTTTGAAGCTCATTCAATATAATCAGTTCTCATTTGATTATTGAATAAATCAAGTCTGATAAAGACAAACATCTGTTCAGTTGATATTTTGTTTTTACTTTGAGCTGATAAGCTTGGAAGAAGCTCAGTAATTTTCAGCAGTAATTTATTTATTTCTCAATGACCTGATTCTGTAAGACATGACAATCAATTATCAATTAAAGCTGTAAGAAAATAATCAAAGAAAAATAAGCTTAAAGGTGCAACATTTATTGATTCAGTAACATGTTCAATCCAACAGAATTGAGGTTGAAAAGATTTAGATTCATCTTCTCTTGACCCAAACTAATAGATAAATGAAAACTGTTGTATCATCAAATGAACTTCACATGCAAAACAATCCAAAAAGAATCACAAGTCGATCACAAGTCAACGTAAACTGAATGAAAACTTGAAATAAGTTGCTCAAGTTGATCATTAACGTTTGTAAATCCTTTGATAGTATCACTTGCTAACTCATAGATTCGACTGATGGTTTGATTTTAGTGTAAAATTTCTGAGAATTGAGAGGTTGAATGAAATTCCAATTATGAAATCTCTTTTATCATTTTTCCCTTGCTCAGCATTCTGCATTGAGTTTGCACAAACTAAGGTGAAGTTTCATAAATGAGCGAGCATTTGTTCATTTGAATAACCATTTGAGGCTTTAATCAATTAATATTGATAAACACAGTATTAATGATTGGAATGAGTTGCATTTATTAAAGTGTATGCATTCATATTACACATGTGATTATACTTGATTGAACTTGATACTTTACAAATTGAATGAATACAAAGTAACATAGAATATGATTAATTAAATGAATAAGGTAATGAGTTTCCTGATTACAATAACTAATCATTCCGTGAACAATTAGAATATTAAGAATAATAATCTCAACGAAAAAAGTAAATTTGAATACAATGTTGCAAAAGGTGGAGATTATATGAAATTGGGGCAACAAAGGTCATTCGGTATCTTCATTCATCTGGCCTTTCATATGCGCCATTTGCAAAGCATTTCCTAGAAGCACTTCGCATAAACTTGAGAAACTTGCTTTTATATGCAATAAAGAGATGTGAGTTTAGTCTAACAAGTCCTACTGGGTAAGCTTTACTTGGTTTGAATGATAAATGCCTGAATCAGGGTAATAAGCTTCATTGATACATGATATGAATATAAGAGAAACGTAATCCAGTCGATGAGTGTTCACACACTCAACTTTATACCCTAGAATGCCACATTGCAACATTAAAATCCACATTTATGGCACTTTAATCTATTTAGCTTGACTGGTTCTCGAGTTACGAAATATTTCTACATTTCCGTTGGAATATTGGCATTAGTGGCTTTTTGATGAATGATAACCAGTAAAAATGTCTCTCGTTATATCAAACAAACTCCTTGAGCTTTTCAGTGGTATATGCTATCGATTTTGAAGAAAGTGCAAATGTAACTCAAATGAATGTGTTGGTGCACATTTGCAATAGCATTCTGTATCGCAATTCGTTAGATAAAGCGATCAGTTTTGTTAATAAACAACTAATACTCCAACAAAATATGTTTATGAGTCTCTTCAGGTTAAATTAGCAATTAAACTCGCAAAATCTGACAAAGTTAATACTCTCTAAATGTTAGTCATTTTAATTATGGTCCAAACAATTACTAACAGATGAACATTGAAAATAAGTTGATCCCAGTTGACAGTGGTTTCGGTATCTTTTTGCATAAAAAATCAATTCCAAGTTTAAACTACAGTCAAATTATTAAAGACAATTGAACACAATACGAAGCAAATGGACTTGAAACGATTAGATTGCTAATTTGTTGAATTGTTTTCAATCCCAGCTAACAATAATCATCCTTGGCTTCAACCAAGTTTCTTATGCAAAAAGATACAAAAACGGAACAACTTTACTAGTTATTTTTATGGCAAACGATGAGAATTGATCAAAAAGATTTCAACAAAATTCTCTTGCATTTCAATGATAATTTAATAATCCTTGGATTCTATTGATCTTAAATGAAATAAACTAAATTAAGTTTACATCTGCATTGCATTCATGCTGACAGTCTTGCAGTTTTGTACATCTTTGCAAATCATTAAAATATGATAAACTTTTAATGAAATAATGTGCATTTCTTGATGATCTAATCAAGTTTCCCAAACAAACTCAAGATGAATTTTGGCCATTTATCATTTCAATGAGCTTACCTTTTCACATTTGTAACCTCCTAAGTAAATGTATGTATCACAAGTGCGGCATTTTTCAAAAACGTAGCTGAATATTCGAGTAAAACAATGAGTTCGAGCTGCTTTTGACCAACGACGTTTCTTACGATCTGTCAAGAAGAAAAGCATTTATTAAATTGTGTTGAGAGAAGCGATGATTCGGAAGAAATGAATAATAAAGCAAACACAATCTGATGGTCATTTCCAATAGCAGATTTCAAGCTGAAGCAAAATGAATAAAATTATCATAAAAGGAACAGAAAATAATGATAATATTGTAATATCAAGTAATAAGGAAGGAAAACCTTCCAATATTTATTTACTTTGTTCAATTCCATTTCATTGTTGGAAACAGAAATGAAAATTTTTTACTTTTATTCTGATTTCAAGTTTTTCGCTCTTCAACTTTTTCCTTTTGTATTTATATATCTGTTATAAAAATAACACAAATATTATTTTCCTAAATCGATATTTAATATATTTAACATAACATTTAATAAAATGATTTGAAAAACGACTTTTGTTTTTTTCTGTAAAAAAGTTATTCTTTTCCAGGTCAAATATCTTTTGATAATCAAATGAGACAGAACTTTTCTTGCAACATTTTTTCATGTTTGACTCAAGCATGCTGATTAAGTTTAATAACAATGTTCTGAAGGTTTCATGCATTTAAATGAATTTTTCAATCGAAAACCAAAAACAGAGAAAATGACAAAATGAATGTTGCTATTGATTCACTTTCAACTGGAATCTTTTCTATTCTAGTGTTTCCTTTCGAATCAGTTACGATCAGAATTTTGAATATAAGGTGACTTTGAAAGGTTATTTGTGCTTTGATATTTAACCTCAATTCAATAGTATGCTTTGAATGTTTGATTTAACGCTAAAAGAATAAGTATGAACATGAAATGCCCTGAATTTGTTACAACTGAACATTTGCGTCTTTTTTAATTCTTTGACAAAGATTGAGTTTCTTTGAAATTCAAGTGCAATAATTCATCTTAATCGTTAATCATGTCTATAATGGAAGAAAATCGAGTCTAGAAAATGAATGTTTTCTGGTCATTCAATTGTTATCCTTTTATATCGAGAGTTTGATTCGTCTGCTTTCAATTTTATCTAAAGCATTTCCCCATCATCAGACATTTAAATTAATGACTTGTGTTATATTCATGGGAATATTCAATATTACAGGGTAAACATGATTATTTATACATTAATAGTAGTTGATGTTTGTGGTGAAGACTAATGAATAAATTGTTTTCTCTGGGTCATTATACAATATTAAAAGATTGTTGCGCTTTCAATGATTAATCAAGTTAATAGTAGCATTTAGATAAACAATAAACGCACAAGCAATTTAAATATAATCATGAAGAGAGAAAAGAAGAAAAGAAAGAGATTGATTAATGATTTAATTGTGATTACCTCTAACTGGTTGCTCCTCTCCTGTTGTGATTGTTACATCGCTTACCTCTAAGGGAGTGATTTCACCGGAAAGAGATTCAACGCCGGAACTTCGACTGGTACATGAGCTACTTGATGTTTCAGATTCAAGGTAATAACTTGAAGTCGGTAATGGAAGTGATAATTTCTTTGATTTTTCATTGAATGATCCAGTTCGATGAAGGCCTAGAGAAGACAGAAGATAGCAATTAGAGAACAATTTATCCAATCATTAATGTGATAGCAATTTTAAGGTTTAGATGAGCATTATGTTGAACTAGGTCGATGAAAGTTATCCTGTCAAGCAAATGCTGGTCCTTTTAAGAAAGCAAATCAAACTTTTCCATTTAATGAATGTTGAAAAAACCCAAATGCTACGCCTACAGGTAACCTAATTTTTTGATTTAACCAAAGGTTTGAGAAGAAAAGATTTGATAGCAATTGCAATTGTTTTCACCTTCTCATTTTACTGACAAAAAATAAACATTAACAGTTAATGATGATGATGATGGACGGTGATATTAAGGCTCGTTTATTATCGTTATTATTAAAGATGATGAGGATGATAATCGATGATGCTTTCATCATCAACATTATCGAATCAATTGCTTATCCTTAAGTAATAACATTTTCCTTTTCATTCAAGTTTTGTTTTTCTTTCCCTTCCAAGCGATCTGATTATTTCACTGGAAAATTGTTTCTTTCGAAATCAGTTAATTTTATTGTTTGAGTTTCAATCAGTTTAGTGTTTATTATCTCTTCATGTTACATTCAAAATTCAGTCAATTCATGTTGCAAAATATTTAAGATTCTGTTTGGAGTAACTTTGTTTTTTGTCTTTGAACACAGAGACAAACGTAAATAGAAAAGTCGAAAATTTAAAGTTTAAATCGTTAAATGGTTTGCAGAACCGGAATCGCTTTTAATAGAAGCAGAAAGAAGCTGAGATTTTGTTCACAAGTTAATGGTAAATTGTTCAATTGGAAAAATTATTGTCATTATTATTGCAACTGGCATCATTAATGGATAAAATGTTAATGAGGAAAAGACAAAAAATAGCAAAAGCATATTCAGTTTAAGGGCAAGAATAAGGAAAAATAGTTCACAGGCTTCATCATGATCAACAGTTCAATAGTTTTTCCATTTTTTATCTTCTTGTTTCAGGAAATTAAAAGACAATGAGCAAAATTAGAAGAAAAAAGTTTGTCCTGATACTTCAGGAAATTCATTTTTCTAGGCGTAATTAGGAAAGATAAACCAAGGCAATTCAGAATTCAATTGAAAGGGTAAAAAAACCTCAAAAGTTGTGACCTTTTTTTCTGTTCATCCAAGGGTTAAACAGAAAAGATTGTGAGTTTTCTCATTCTGTGTTGATGTGCCTAAAAGGTATTCATCTTTTCCAATTAATGACATTAAAGTAAATCATTAGTAATGAAACAGATTTAATCACTTATTCGGTCTCTGCCTTTTCCTCCACTTTTCATCACCTGAATAATGTTGACTCAAACATCAACCATCAATATGATCAATATTTTGATAACTTCAATTGTTGACAGTTCTCTTCATTTTTTCCGATTCTCTTTTCACAACTTGTTTCTTTACTTTAAATTTGGATTGACAATTGCAAGCCATTTTAGGTAATTGTCTTTGGCAATGTCGAAGGTTAAACAATGTCCAATCTTTTTTTATTGCATCCATTGATTGATTATTTTCCATTTTTCTGGATCATTGGTTTGTTTCTCCCTGTTATCATGATCATCCTCGTGATGAGTGAATCAGCAAAAATGTGACCAACTTTCAGGATATTTTTAGATTTACATTTATTCCTTTTCCTTCGACTCTACTCTTCCTCATTTTAATCACATCGATATAAAGAGGCTGGTTCTTGGTATCAGAACAGTAATGGGATGAACTTTTCAAGTGACAAACCAACACACTGCCAATCAATGATAATCAAAAAGCTCAACATTTGATTCATGAGAACAAACTGGATTCAACGAAATAGGTTAATTGGGTGATGAAGAGGAATTTATCATTTTAATAAAATGCTGATAATGAAAGGTTAATCAAAAAAGTGGCTCAGTTATTATCATTTTGATTGCAAGTTTAACAGTTTGCTTTAAATTTAAATTTACTTTATTCTTCCCTTGATTCCTTCTTTTCATGGATCAACTTGGCTGGTTGGGACTTTTGCACTCCCAGGATTGGGAGTGTAAATGTCAAGGTAAGTAAAGTGCAGAATATAATTGGTGAGATGATTGAGTTGAATGAATTACTCTACTTTTAAAGGCAAAAAAACATCTAAACACTTTTTTAATGAGCAAAAGATTGAAGTTGATGAGAAACTTCAATGCTCTGGATTTATCTGAAAATGGACTAAATCTTTTCATTTCGTGTTCAACACCGATTTCAAACCATTTATCATATTCAGGGTTGTTAATGAAAAGTAAGGAAAGTCAGAATGTTATCAAGTTGTTAACCTACAGAGAAAAGAGAAGCGATTAACTTGACTATTGATGCAGAATTAGAGTGGTTTTTATGCAAAATGGAATGCATGATGATGATGATGATGGTGATGATAGTGAGAATCATCAGTTGACAGAAAACAGTGAATGTTGAAAGGAAAAGATGAAAATGTTCATCTTATTATTTCGCCTTTCATCGTTTTTCTTCGTTTTGCTTCAACAGAAAATGAGAATAATGTTGACATTTATGATAATAGGTTTTACCTTTCATTGTGAGTCATTTCTAGTCTTCACTCTGGTTTCAATATTTGTTACCTTGACAAAGAAGATGAAGCAAAAAGTGAAAGACTTTCTGCATTCCTTTCATAATCACATATCTTATTGAGTTGAAATGCTATTATATCTACTGATATTTCCAATTGTGTTATGAGTTAACCAACTCAATCGACAAGGTTAAAGGATGACATAAGCTTCCATTGAAACTGATGGAAATGAGGAAAGGAGAAACAATCACAACTGTGAATGGACACTAAAATAAGAATGATTGAAATAATGGAAATAATAGTTAATAGTTTTCATTGGAGCAAAAAAACAAATAACGATAAAAGTTTATTTACAGGATTCTTTAATCATTCACTCAGTAATCCATGATAAATTGTCAATTTGGATTAAATAGTTCCTTGTTTGTTTCCTTAGATAGCTTTACCTCATCTCGTTTCAACCTTTTTGTACCAATAAACCAAGAAAATCATCAACTGTCAAAAACTTTTGTGTTTCTTCAAGTAGGAAACCTGGAACAGACTTCTCTCATAGAATACAACTTTTCAAAAGAATGGAAATTTTTTAATTCTAAATACTTTTGCATGGACTTTATATGAAGATCTTGAAAAGACCATTTCGAGCGAATTCAATATCTAATTGCTTTACATTGAATTAAGAAGTTATTCAAACTCCGTTAGCACAATTCCAATCAGATGCTTACTTTTGCTTTTAAAATTCATTCATTTAAGAACAATCTTCATTTATTAATAGCAAAGACTCGTTTCAATTTACATTAAAAATGGATTTTAAATCGATTTGAAGTCATTGAGCTCTAAATGCTGAAGTTGCAGGGATTTATCAAACTCTTAATGCATAGCATTTGGTGTGACAAAATGTTATTGTGAATGAATTGATAAACTCGATACTCCATTTTAGGCTTTAACAATAAAATGAAGCGACTTTTGAATCAATTTTTTGTTGCGCTTTGTTGTAAGCAGACTGAACTCATGTTTGAAATATAATCCTTTGCTTGAATCGGAAATGATTCTGGTTTCATTCAATGTTATCTGTTTTATCAACTTTCAATTGACAATGCATTCGTGTTTAGACAAATTTTCTGAGGTTACTTTACTTTGTAAGTTTATATTTAAAATCATTTTAAGGTGAAATTCAAGCAAATCACATATTGATTTGTAAAATGCAAGCAAGTTGAAGCTTGAAACATGAGAATTAGCTCGAACAATTACGCCTTTTACTTCCGTTTAGTTGTGCAAAAACCTGATACAGGCCATGAACCAAGCCAAGTTGAGCTTAACCTTCATAAGCAAGTTTAGTTGAACTGAATAAAGTTGAAGCTGTGAGATTTTCTTGCTCAACACTTTTCGTTATTAAAATTATTTCTATGGAACAACGATCAAATGTATTCGAAAATCGATTTACTCTCTCCAACAGAACTTTTCCAATTCAATTTGGATTCAATATTTCACCAAAATACTTTGCTGATTACACATTTACAATCGAGTAACCTGAGCTAATTTAAAATGGATCGATAGATTCATTAAACTGATTAAACTGGTTGACTTTACATTTTAATGTGCATTATCACACTGAAAGATCACTCTTGATCAGTTATCTTATGCTACGAATTCAATGGTGAACCCTTCAAACACAATCAGTTTCAATCTCCTCAAGGCTGCATCATCTCTTTTGTCAACCATTCATCTTTTTTCATCATCTTATTCAATCTGATAAAACTATTTTCATCATAACCCATCACCATCAAAGCTCTCACCCATTTCGCCTTCAGCCTTCTTCATCACCCAAAAAATGGAAAAACAAAAGAAACAATAAAAAGTTTGTTTTTCGTTGAAGACACATCAAGAAATATCAAGCAAATTGATCATCATGGAAACGATTCAAGAAACATTTCATAAGTTGATCATATAAACATATCAAGATGTGTGATTATAAAGCTAACTCACAGCAAGTTTAGAAGCCTTTGGAAACGCAATTGTGTCTTATAAAGGACATAATGCATTGGATAATACAGTAGTTTGCAACTTCTTATGTGATAATGAATAAAACAACTTAATTCAAGGACTTTATCCATGATACAGAAAATAATGGAAAAGCAAAAATCTAATAATGAAATGAAATGGTTACATCTTGAGGCATAGTTTATAGCAACTCTATTCATTACCAAACTGTCTTCACTTTTTTCGCTATTAACATCAAGATTGAACAAAAAACAACGAAAAATGAAGATCTCTTGGATTCTCTCATTTCTTTTGAATTATCTTCAAATTAATGAGCTAGTATTTAGTCAAACACAGTTGAGTTTCTTGTTTAAGTTACATGAGCATGTTGATCTTTCCAATTCACATTCTGACTTAAGAATTCATTGTCATTCTCAAAGAGAGTAAACTTTTTTATCCACTTAATGTCAAACCTTCAATTTCAAGCATCAAGTTAATGATGATCAAGATTGAAATGTTGGATTAGGATGAGGAATCAGCTATGGAATTGTAAATCAACGTTGAGTTCACTTTAATTTTATCTTTTCCATCATTTGACTTGTTCATTAAAATATTAATTGTAGTTCAACTCACATTTAGATGGCATTTCATCTTATATTAATATACTTTTCCATTATTTGCAAATCATCTCAGAAGTTTATCAATTTATCTCATTAATTAAAATCCAATAGAGCATGAGATGTGCATAAACGAGCAAAAAATTTGATTTAATGTGCAAAGGTTTATATTCTGGCTTGCAGAATAGTTTGAAATGTGATTGATTGAATGGAAGGAAGAAATGTTGTTGAAATAAATTCATCTAACTTTGATTCGATTGCTCACTTTGAGTAAATCAATATTGAACTATCATGTCTCAATGGTAAATGTATTTTTTCGTTATTAAATACAAGAGAAGAACTCATATTCGTTAATTTAAAACATATTATTCTTCTGATGTTCAGTTGGAAACAGTAAAACTGGAATTTTTTGTAAACTCCTTTGAAAGATTCTTTGATTTTTGTTGCACAAAAATTTGAGCCTTTTTCATTCTTGTAACGAAACATTGGAAATGAAAAGATATTTTGTAATGTTGATGAAAATTTGATTAGTAAAATATGTTTCATTCAATTTGAATGAATGCAGTTAATGAAATTGTGATCTTCGCAGTGTAGGAGTTTTTCTTTGCTTCAAGATAATCTTTCCTTTCCTAACCAAGTTATTAAGCATGTAAATCTTTTGAAAATATTAGGAAAGATTAAATTGACGTTTACATGGATCAATAGATGGTGAAATGTGTGATTGTCTGACAAGGAAATGTGATACTCGATAAATATTGGTTTGTTTACAGAAATGAAATATTCCTTGGGAATGATATCGATAATTATTTTACTTTCCAGCGAATAGTTTGCATCTGATCCTGAGCATTAATCTGTTCATCCAAGTGATAATCACGACTATTGAGTGATGGAAATGGCAATGAAGAAAGATTGTTTAGTTATTATTAGAATTGCCTGTTTTGCTCTTACGAATTGTTCATTCAACTGAATACCTTCACCATTTATCATATGAATTATGATTAAAACTTGTAAATTGATGAATATTCAGCTCTGGCAACAATTGCAATATCAATACAAGTAAATGCAATTTAGTCTCGACTTCAGGTCAAGCTTAGTTGGATCAATCTTTCCAGTTTATTGCTCCATTCATTAAGGTAAATCATTTAGCATAAACTACGAGTTTAACATAATAATGCAGTTTTGCTGCAAACTAATGTGTCCATCAATGCAGATGAAACTGTTTAAATCAGGTTAGTCTATTCAAAGTTTAGCTAAAGTTGAAACAATTCTGACCATAAACTTTGGCTATTGTTATGAGCCCTGCATAACGTTATGCTTTCATTCCGATGAAACCTTGTATGCGACACTATAATGCACTTGACTTGCAAGGATGATTTAGGTTCACTTTGTTAATCAATTATTGGTATGGATTCGAGATCGGTTAACTCTGCATTTACTTCGCTTGTCAATTTCATCTTGTTTGCAAGATATTCAGTTTCGATACAATTTCTGTTATTAATTTTGACTCTCATGAATAACATTTTAGACTCTTATTGGTTTGTTATATGCAAGTAAAGTAAAACGATTTTAATTAATGTTAACTCATTTTGATGAGCTCAAGTGCAATAGTTTGTGATGTAGTAATAACTGTTGCAAAAAATGTCGAAGTTTAACATCAATGAATTACTTGGAAACAAACAAAAAACCAAAGGAAACTAAATTCATTATGATAATTTACTAACAATGAAGCTGAAATTGAAACAACAAAAGAAGTTAAAGAAAAGGATAAAAAGCCAACTTTGTAAATTATTCAAATTAGTCAGGAAAACTAAAAGAACTCTGAAAATCTCTAATTTTGCAATTTCACCCAACTTCCAATGGATTCAAAGTCGATTCTTACAGACAGTCTAATCAAGTTAAATAATCGCATTGTCACAAATAGTCAATCAGAACGAAAAGTAAAAGAAGGTAAAAACAAAGTTCACTTGTTATTGAATGATCACGAGATTTGCAATGATTCTTCAAGCAGAACAAACTTGAGTTAGAAAAATAAAAAATTCAGATATAAATTCAATTGCAAAGATGGAAATTAAATGAAGGAAGAGAAGTAGGATTGTACTTTTAACATTTAAACTCACGGCTTGAGGCTATCGATTGAAATGGAGACTGAAATAGTTGACCATTCAAAGTCAATAGTGAACAATAAACATTTATCAAGGTATTGCTTTTGAACATTCAGTTTCGTCCTTTGCAATAGCCAGTTGATCCTAAACTATCAATCCTTTGCAATCGGAAAGCGAGATTCGATGAATCGGTTCTGTATTAGTTCAGTGGGAACATCATAAGTTCAACTTTACTCTCTTTGGATGTAGCTTTAAGTGAAACTTATTTTGAGTTGCAATTATATCGAGATTTGAATGGACTGATCCAATGTGAAATTAATACAATGTATATTCATATTGATTTTTTGTCCCAAAATTTGAGTTACTCGACATTCAGATAGATTATAATTGTAATAGTATAATAATGGTAAACCAATTTGGATTCAAATTGAATGACACACTTTTATCCATTTGAGTAACAAATAGAATCAACTATTTTATTAGTAATTCCTATTCCTATTAATTGTGAAAGATAACCTGATTTGTCTTCGTTCAAGTTACAAGGATTATCATGATATTTCTCTATTCTATCTATTAATAGAAATTTATTCAATGGGAAAATTTGCTTTTTTATTGAATATCAATTTAAGTGTGTTTTCAAGCGATCAAGCAACGTTCAATATAATTATTGGAGTAAAAACTGTGGGATGACAAAATTGGAACATTTTATTTGTTTGTTTGCTTATTTTTTTATCGTTTTTCCTGTTTTGTTTCAAGGGACTTCAGTTCAGGGATTTTGTTCAAGTTGTTGGATAAACTGTTGCACTCAACTTTTTATTGAGACATTAATCTATTACACATTGACCAGTTATAATGGTTTATAATAAAAAAGAAACTCATGACAAACTCATGAATCACATACATATTACATGAAGCTGCGAAATCCGGAAAAGTGGAAAAGGTTTCAATAATAAGTTTCATCGAATCTTCGCTTAGATTATTTTCCATGTAAGAATGATATTGATATAAACTTTCAAGTTGATTCTCGAGATTTATTTTTCACTCTCAACAAATCCCGTTCAATCAAATATTATCAAAAATATTAAGCCTTGAAATTCAACAGTTGATGCTGAAACAGGATAATCCATAATGGAAGCGGTTAAGTTCAACTGCAAGATATCAACGTATAATAAAATTAAAGTGAACTAATAACATGCTAACGAGTAGCTTTACTGTTGAATAATTTAAAGTATAAAATGCATTTAAATGTCATCTTTTATTCAATCGCTTTCCATTAAACATTTAATATAACACATTATCTCAGCCTTGCCAGAGTAAATGTATTTATATTGTAATAATGTATGAAACAATTGAGGTTATTTAGTTTGAATGAGTTTAAATTTGAAACAAAAGATGATTCAGTTATTTCAATATTAATGGTGACCAACGGGATCAATGATATTTGCCAATGAATTCACAACTTACAAAATAAACTAAACCTGTTAGACTAAACTATAAGTTGAGCGTCTAACTGTCAGAATTATTATCGAAAAATCTTAAAAGTTTCAAATGTTCCTTTGTAATCCTTTGGAGTTAACCTTCAATGTCTGTAGATAAAGAGTTGAACTTAAGTTAGGTGAGATCATTGGACTTGTCATACATTCGTCAAATGATAACGAAAAGTCAATGAATTGCTGTTCATTTCAAAAATGAGTGAATCCGGTGAAAAGAATGAAATTGAAAGTAATTCATTTTTTGGATATGAAAAGTGAAGAATCAATAAAGGATACTAAATATTAATTATCCAGAAAAGATAAGAATTCAATTTGATGACATGTTGATAATTGTTATTACATTTCAAATTGTCTTGGAATAGATGATCATTATTACAGTATTTACTGAAAGGCTATTAGTTGATTCGATTTTAATGACAGTTTGATTATCTAATTGTTATGATTTGTATTCCACAACAAATGTTTTATTAATAAAGGTTATAACAGTGATATTTACATAATTTCTAGGAGTGTTTTCATATAAAATAATGAAACACTCGATGATAATCGAGAAATAACAATGTAAACCAATAATCTGAAAACTATTTTTAGTTTCATTTTTTGACAGGAAAAGTAAGAAAAAGAAAACATTTTTGTTTGTTTTTAGTTTTTTTTCACCATTGAATCAATTCATTTTCAAAGGTGAAACAATCAACAATTGAAGTGAATGTAAAATTGATTCAATTGATTTATCAAAGTTAAAGTGAAACTATCGATTTTCAGTTTCATTTACCTTTTTCAATGTTTATATTGAAAGAGAAGAGGAAAAAAACAATTGAAAGTAATTGAAATGAATAACAATTAACATTATAACTAAAGGGATGTTGAAGCAAAATTAATGGTGAAAGGGCAAACAAATGACAAATTCATTGATAGCAAAGATAATATTGAGTTTATCATATATCATGATTGAGATAATAATTCAGTTGAGGGAGGATTTACCATGACTTAAGGGAAGAAGAGAAACAAAACTTGACCTAATTTGTTTTCATGTCCATTTCCTTGTTAATTTGTTTTCTTTACAAGCAAACCAATCAAGATTCCTCTGGGCTAAACCTTACGCTTAATAATAACATTAATGATATTTAGTTATCTTTACTTTTCTTGCTGAAAGACAATTTTTGTTGACCAATTATTGATCAGACATTCATAATCCATTGAAACAGTGACAAACTATTGACTTGATGTCTACTCAATTGAATGTTTTTATAATGTTCTTGGTGGTGAAAGGCTTACGCTTGTTAAAATATTGATTAATTGATTGATTGATTCGTTCATTCATTGATTACATTCTGTTTACATTAATGTCAACAATATTATGATAAATTATTGATGTAAGTATCACAAGGAACGGCATAACAATGCTAATGATATACTCTGATATTCAATATCATTTATTGCTTACCTTCTTTGTCTGAAGTTGAGTCTTCATAGGATGGACATTCGGCTAGATGAAGACTTCGACGTCGACGACGACGAAAGAAACCAGCTTCGGGTGGAACCTCAAGTCCAGGAGTTTTCTTGAGCAAACTATCTAACTTTTCCTTGACAGTTTTTCCTAATTCACCTGAAAACAGAAAACATTTACAAGTGAAAACAAATTCATTGATTGTTATGCAAATTTTTGTGTTTTTTGGTGAATCGGGTGAAGAATGTAATTTGCAATTGTAAATGGTACAAAGTGTGAGATGATTAAAATGGTAATTAAAATTGCAAACCTTTACTTGTGATTGAGATTGTTGTAACTCCGTCAATGGACATTGTATAACACACTAATAATGGCAGAAAGTTGAACAGTTAAACTCGACTGTTAATCACAATTGGACTGTTTGGGCTTAGTGTTTCGAGATCAACTCGAAGTGAGTGTTTGTCAAGAGAGGATTAACAGGTTCAAGTATTAAAAGATTAATGGTATTGATGGAACTGAATGAGACACAAAAACACAGTGAAATGGATTTAATCAAAAATACAGGGAACAATGAAGTTGTTGATTGATTCTGATCCAATGTTGTTATTCAATGTAACTATCAATTTTAATTGGATCGCTTTTTTTGGCCGATTATAATTATGTCTAAAGGTGACTGTCTTTTGATACTTTTCATGCAACAAGGTTTAATTGGTTAATCCACATTCAACAAGAATATAATAGAAATAGAAAAAATTTGAAGCTTCTTTGATCAACAGATTTTATCATATAACTTTCACTCTGCTGTTCAAGATTCTCACCGATTCTATTTCAATCATTCGAATCTGCTCATGTCTGATAACCTTTCTCACTTTATTACTATTATTATTCGTTTACTCATTTTTTCCTCTTTTTTATTCATCATAGAATTTCATTTTATTCTCTGTTAATCCTTTCTTCTTCAGTTTCCTTCAAATTCATCTGCTTCCTTATTTGCTTCTCAATGAATGTGAGTAATGACGAAAGCTGCACTGGGAATCAACATTCCCAAAGCATTATATTAATATTTCGCCAAATCTAAACTTGAAAGGATAATTTGAGTAAAGTTCACACATTCATTACAACCTTTGACCATGAATCCAAGTACAATCTAAAAATGAATGTAACACTTGAAAAATGACACCAATTTTCTGATTCAAATTTCAATTTCTCAATTTGACGATCAAGATGGTGATCTCTCAAGATCTCAATCTCAGAGCGATATTTGTCATAAATCGTATCCAAGGAACTTGTGGAATGTTAATGTGAGTTTGATCTAGTTGGCTTTTGATAACTCCGAGAATCATTCATGAGAATTTGTTCAGTAAAGTTTATTTGTGAAATATTTTATGTGAAAATATCTTCATATCGAATTATGTACATCTTTTCTAAATCTACTTCATTCTTAAAAACAAATATTCAAAAAGTTATCTAAAAATCCCTGCAACTGACTCTTCAATGAATTTGAATTTATAATGTTGATAATGTGCTGCGGTAATGCAAGAAAAACTCATTTCCCTTACTCTATTTTTCAGCTTCATGTTCATTTTTCATGCTTAAACTATTGCTTTTCCTTAATAACGCAAAGCAATTTTCGGAATAAGCACCACTTTATCGCTATCATATTATGAATTTACTATTGGATGGCCTGAGAATTTTTTTCGTGATTGCATGTTTGTTGTTTGTTGAAAATTCATCAAAATTTGAAATAACGGACCTCCAACTTCAGGGTATTCACCATTTCCTGAGTTCTCGACGCAAGAGCGTTGCCCAGTCATACATTGATCGTATTGAAATAAAATTTTAAAAGAAATAAGGAATGCCAACTGAACAGAAGCAACATAAAAAAGACTTGACTTTGAAGGTTGTAGAATTTAACTAAAGATATTGAAATTATCATAGATGATGAAAGCTATTTTGATCTGGAAGGATACAATTTTCATGGAACAGATCGTTTTGCATTTCAGAGCCTTTGTGCATCACTCCTTTTGGACTAGATTTTTTTTTCAGTCCAGCTGTTATACAATCTTACACAGCAACAGGCAATGCAGGGCAATAATCAGAACTTATGTTTTGGGAAAACTCCCTGATTGATCCATAATCAAATACTGCATTCTCTATTGACGTAAAATTTCATCCTCTTGCATATTTTGGCCGATTTTCATGGATGGAAATATCAATAGACAGCGTTTTGCAGAGGTTATAATGGTCCCATTCCTGTTGGCTTAGTTGGTGATGTACCACGTGAAACTGCAGGACTCGAATAAGCTGTATTCTGAGGTGCACTTTTCGGTATGTTACAAACGCTCACAAACTTTTGTGTCTCAAGCACTTCGTTAGAACACCATCTATGGTCACTTTTACTCCAAATACAGAAAACACTACCAATTTTGACTTTCTTTATTGGGCTTTTCGTTTTTTCTTCCTGCTTTTGATCCCAACCTATTCAAAAATTTATAAAATTCTAAATTATCTTTTATTCTTCTCCAAATTCAATAATTATATAGATATTGATAATCCGCCTGTTGAACAAGAATTTCTCAATAACCTGAATTCTGATTGAGCTCAGGCTATTTTCCTAATTGCAGTTTAATCATGAATTTCATGCAATATGAAAAGCTTACTTTAGCATACTTTAGAGCTTGCTTAGTTTGGGCACAGCATTCCCGCCAAAATTTGATTTTTGCCTTACCATAAATATTGATTGACAAGATTCAATCGAAACTTACGAACAACTACAATAAATGAAATGAGATTATCTTACAATCCTTTTCGCAATTATATTAATCTTCTTAATTCTATCCATTCTTCAATACAACATTCATCTTTTTCTTGATTTCTACATAAATAATTTATAATAAATGTTCTCTTTGATCAGCTAAATTCATATGATGTCGTATTAATTGATAACTAATGGATGGTCATAACTATCAATACATTCATTTGTGCAACGCATGATATACAAACAATTTGTCTTTAATCCTTTCACATTTAATTTTGTTGAGACACTGATTTGTATTAAGGAATATAAAAGCTTTCGTCGAACAAACTGTCATTTAAATCAATTGCGTATAGCATTTGAATGATCATCCACCTTGATTGCTCAAAAGTGATTAAAGCAAATTTTCACTCTATTTATTTCAAAGTGATTTTACATACATCATCTTGAGTGGTTTGTAATCAAACTAATACTCAATCTTAATGTTGGTTTCGAGTCATTTCGACCACTCTTCTTGTGTAGAAAAGGCAAAGAGTACCAATCGTTCAGTTAAAGATTGAGAAGGCTAGAGAATTCACACAAAAAAGTTAACATATAAGAATACTAAGAATTGAAAACAGAATCAATGACAAAAGTATAATTAAATTGAATGTTAATTGAATTGCAATCGAATCTAATGGCTGGACAGAGGTCAAATGACAGATTGGCCTTGAATGACTGGGTACAAATGAATGTCACTCAAAATGGATGGTCTTGTAACTATGTCAATATGTCACTCACTTGTGTCAAGTACTGTACTTAAATTCAAAGTCAATACTTCCTCTGTCCGTGAAGTTATTCTAGATTAACATCTTACATCTGTACATATTGGCTGAATAGTCATGTAGATCTTGTCTGATCAAGATGCAATTATCGAGAGGAAAATGAACTGTTAATTCTCAAAGAGATTCAACTGAAGCACCTTCAACAGACATTATTGGAATCGTTCATGGAGATTTATAGTGATTCAGAGAGATTGTCGCTGATTTTTGGAATGGCATTCGAGATCAAGTTATTGTTTGGTCTCATCTCGGTTACATCATATTTTGATGTTTTCATCACTAATCCTGAAAAATATTCTTGATCACTTGCATCATCTTCCAAGCTGGAACAAATCATTTTCTTGTAATCAAATTTTCCTGATGTCAATTCGAATGTGAGAATCAAGCAGCAATTTAACGATAACTTTCATTCATCAACGATAGCATTCATGAAATACTT
Organism: Tetranychus urticae; assembly: GCF_039701765.1. Lineage (NCBI taxonomy): Eukaryota > Metazoa > Arthropoda > Arachnida > Trombidiformes > Tetranychidae > Tetranychus > Tetranychus urticae. The sequence continues at coordinate 10,478,418 of NC_142958.1, read as the reverse complement.
GATTGTCTAAGATTTCAATCAATTCATCTTATTACTTTTCTTGTTTTGATTGTTCTTCATTAATCATTTCCGACTTTACGCTTTATTACAGTGCAATAATTTATTCTTGCTATAAATCATTGCTTTTAGTTGATGAGCAAATTAGCAGGTCACTTGCCGGAAAACCTGAATAATTGAACTATTTATTGAACAATAAACGAATCATTGAACACAGTTAATACTAACTTTAATGATGTTTAAAATTTGTGTTAACATCGCTAATTGAAGTCAAATTACACTTGGGTTAAGACGGAAACAATGAAGTTTAATTGATCTCGAACCATTCATCGATTGTGTAAACATGAACATTGAATATTTGAGTTTAATTATTCGCTAAAAGAAGCTGCGATTAAAAAATTACAAATTGTCTAAATGGTTTAAATTAGGCTTGGATTGATTGGAATTGAAGTGAATCCAACAAATGCTAATGTATCTTCTGTTAATTGTTGACATCAGTAAACAGCAAAACTATTCAGTGAAGCTTTAAATTCGACTCTTCCTTTTATTTGTTTGCCGCTTACATGATGAAGGATCAGTCATTGAATTAACAAACTGTGAATGGATAAAGTGAAAGTGAAAGTGAAATGATAAATACTGAGTTTATTTTTAGTATTTACATACAATCTAATTACTTACCCCTGATCCATCATCATCACACTCTTAATCGTAAATGATGTATAAATTGTGAATGAATAACAATTGAAATCAACTTTCAATTGAAACCCATAATAACCAACTAATTGAGATTAGGAAACAAGCTCAATCGTCGTCCATGTTTTGCTTTATTAACACCATTATTAATCTGTATCATCAGTTCTTGTGTTCACCAATCAACAATTGAAAGCTTGAAATACATGAAATCTTTTCATGTTTCTAACCATCGACATTTACTGTTTCATGAAACACACAAACCATTGAGTAAAGACTTGATGCCAAAATGGCAATCATTTGATTATAATCAGTATCATAAGGAACAAGATTAGACAGTTTACTGATAATCTGGATTACGAGCTTCTTCAAATGCGCAAACCAATTGTGTGTAAAATGATTGATAATTGAGCATATAATTAAATCAATGTTGTGTTATCTGAAAACAGTTTTCAAGTGAAACATGACTAATGTTGATGAAAAGCGTGAGTCACTCAAGAGCACAAATCAGTGGAAAGATGAGCACTAAATTAAATTGATTAAGAAAATTGTCCGTCAATAAGAATCGAAATGGATTTAATTTTTTCTGGCTTATTGATCTTTACCTACTTTAGGTGTCAACCATTATCACTTTTTTTCATCATTTAGCTTCTTCTTTTTAACTAAATGTTTATTGACAAGTGTTGAGTAAAAACTGTCAATCAAGTCATTAATTGTTATTTAACCGTCACTTTATCTCATTAATCACCAGAAAAGTAACCAACATAAATAATTATCATCACCATGAAAACTGATACCAGATGCAATTGCCTTTTTATTATCATTGCCTTTATTCACTGATGTCTAAATAATGATGATAAACAATTTAATAACATTCATTTATGTGATTTGTAAAAAAGTTTGATAATTAAGATCATGTTGATGCTCAACTCATTTTTTCCTGTGAAAATGAATCTCGAATTAATCATAAGGTTCACCTTCCATAAATGATCAATTTTCATGATGAATCCGTTGTTATGGTTATATCTAATAATGATCGTTCTAATTAGTGTAACATTCAATTTGTGAATCACACAATAATGTTTACACAATTAGTGTTTATCCTATCTTCCAATGCTTTCCAATCTTCATTCGGCTCTTCATTGGGTGAATATTTACTCAATCTTATTCCTTTTGTTATTCCTTTTCTTCTGGAAACTTTCATCTGGTGATGTTCATCTAATGACCTTCATCATTTATGATTCAAAGTCATCTTTAATGATATACTTTCTTTGGCTCATTTTGCTTATTTAAACTTTCAACATGAAAATATTCAACATCTTTTTTATATCAAAATATTTTATTCCTTTTCCAACAATGAATCTTTTATGTAATGACTATCAGCTCATAACGTTTCTGGTTATTAAGTCAGTCAACGAGTTTCCTATTAAAAAGCCAACGACGATTGTCAATGTTGTTTAACATCAAGTTGCATCTTTTACAGAGTAAAGGCTTTGTTTGCCTTCGTTTATTAAATTGTTGGTAGAAATTCTGACAAAATTGAGAAACATTCTCCTCTTTTTTGCTTTTACAAGAAAAAAGTCAATTTTAAAAATGAATTATAAAATTAAAATTGGTAACAAAGATTATTTTGTGACGCTGAAACAATGAAAGGAAATATTCTTTGATTCAAATTGAATTGGCATTTTCCTCATTTTGTCGAGAAGAATCTTGTTTTTGTTGTGTTGGTGTAAATTTATGCAAGTCCTTTGACACTGGAAAAAAGATTCTGGAATAGACTTTGAATAGAAGAACGATTTATTCATTACGTTTGTGTTTCGTCTTTGTCTTTACTAGAACAGTTAATGTTTGTTTTGTTGTAATCAGCTTTTGTATTGGGCGTCTAGTGAAAGTCGAATGTGTGTTTTTAGGTGTTAAAACTTTGAAAAACAATATCCTTGAGATGTACTCATTAGCAGATGATGAGCCATATTTTTTAATGAAACATCACTTTTAACACGATGATGATGGAAACAATGATGATTTGCAAGAGAGTTGTGACTAGAATACTTCTCATCATTTTAATATTCCAAGGTTCATCATTGATACTCTAGTGTTGATATCATTATCGAGGATTAAACCAATAATCCTTTTCTGGTTAAAGTAATTTAGGTAGAGAAGAGAAATGTTTTACTCTTTTCCTTTTGACGAGATTTTTTTAAAGCAGATAACAGCATGAGAACACATCTTGATCCATTATTTTACATGGTTTTATTCAAATAAATGGCCAGTTTTTATTTTAAAGAATCATCAGCCACATCTGTGTCATTACTCAATATTGGCGAAGTCTGATATCTTTTACAAGCTTCGTCATACGATGGTGGAGGCTCATCAAAACTACTCAACTCATAGGACTGGCGTGTTGAGTTATCATCATTTCGCAATGAAATTCGAGCATCATTTTCTCCATCTGTAATTGCACCGTTTGAAGTATTAGTTGTATCTGAATTACTAAATCCCGTCTCTGATAATCTCAATCGAATACTTGATTCTTGGCATAGTGATGATTCTGTATTTGCGTTATCATAGCAAACACAATGGTACATGAAGGCTAAGCAGCAAGGTATGCTGATGAGTAAGGCAATTAAAACCAGGACGACCCAAAGAGCCGCTGATGACAGCATTGTGAAAAATGCACCAAAAGATGATCTTTGTTGAAATGAGGCTTTTGAATGATGAGCATGGCGCAAACATGAAAAGAAAGGAAACAAGGAAAATTAAATTAATAAATAAGCTTAAATAAATGATGATTAGTAAAATGATCAACTGGTTCAATCAACCTTTCAAGAGTACAATTACTTTTATCAATATTTTCTTCCTTTTTTCTCTAACGATTGTTCAATTGGAGTGCAATTGTGAAAACTAGTTTGGCTACTTATTTAGAAACAATTGACTCTCCCGCCCTTTTTATATCAAATCATTTTGTATAAATGAAGTAACAAATTTGCAAATTTGTATCCCTCAAATTACAAATAAGGTTGAAATTATTAAAATTTATAGCTGTCTCAATACAGGATATAGGCATGGGTTGACTACTAAACTGTAACGATCAAAGCTTGTTGATTCTTTTCCTTAATCCATATCAATATTCGCTCTATTGATAACTCAGCTTGTTACATAACATGAAAACTGAAAGGGAATAATGAAAGGTCAAACAATATATGGAAAATTTAAACAATACTGCTGAATTGTAAGCTGGAAATTTTGATTGTTTGCTAACAAGTTTCAAATGTACCGGTTGATCTATCCTCTAAAACAGGTATTTTGTTGATCAATTCAATAGGAAATGGAAAATTAACAGCTTCACAACTCTATCACTCTTTCATGATTGAACCAGTATGCGTAAGGTTAGTTGAGAGATATTGAAGAAAATTTTACTCACCATGAATGCACTTCATAATGTATGGATCATACGTGAAATTAGATTTACAATTACACTGATTGGAATCACAGATAGAATTGGTGTCCGAAAATCCGCATTCTCCGTCGGATGAACACTTATCACCATGAGATTTGTTACGTTTACATTGATGTGGACCAACAACTACAGGAGTCTCAGGTCTACATTGACAAATCTTGTTATCATCACAGTATATATGTAAATTAGGAGGCCAACATATTCCCAATAAATTACACGGTTGACCAATATGAGCCAAACTTGAAGGAACATCTAACATAACGAGAAACAAAATGTGATGACTAAATAGAAGAGCCATTTTGATGAACATTAACACATGATCAACTTGAACAAGATTAACTTTGATTTTACACGGAAAAAAGACTTGTTTCAATAATCTCCTTTCATTTGCAAAAAATGCACCTGTTTAAAACATTCACGGTCTAAATTGATAAAAACAAGTTCTATTAGATTTCTCAAGTCATATGTCAAAGATTGAAAATAACTGTAGATCTCTAACCCAAGGATAACTAAATATACAGGTAAATGTCGATAATCTATTGAACGAAACTTCGTAAACCTTCAAGCGATGAAATTAGTAAGCTAAATTTGCTAAAGTTTATTACAAAAGCTTTTACAAGCTTAATTTACTAGAAATCAAAATACTTTTTTGACAAAATAGACCAACGCCATCTCTTGGTTCTATCATTTTGTCATCTTGAAACAAACTAGAATTCATAAACTCTTTTCTATTCAAAATGATTTATTCAACGGAAAAATCAAAAAATATCTTGTCAAGCTACTTAAAACCAGAAAGAATTAAGTGAACAGTTTTGATTGGCAACAGAAAATGAATAAATAAGAAACAACTTAATATTTTACCTGTTAATAATAATGTTAAGATGATAGGTAGTTGAAGGAGCAGATTCTGACACAATTGGTAGAAACTGAGATTAAAATAAAGTGAACTTATCTTAACCATTGTATAACAAAATTTATCAAATTTAAAAAAATGGAAACCAATAAAAGTAGATCAATAAAGTATTTGGACGAATTAAAAACAAGAAAGCTAATTTTCAAACATTAATCAATCGTGTCACAGTTGAAGCTTGGTTGAATTGCTCGATACATTCTGGACAATCAAACTAAATATTTACAGGAAAAATATTAAACATGGGAATTAGAATAATTAGTTAAACTGAAGAAAAGTATGGACGATTAAGTGTTTAAAGCTCGATGCAACTATTGTATCATTCATAGTGAATTGAAAAATACCAAAGCTTTCATCAGTTTTCTGTAACTGTGTTTCAGTTTACATGTGGCTCCCTCAATCGAAAGCGCCTTTTTTGAATTTCATAATTTTATTAAACATTTTAATTGCACGATCAAGATTTTTGATGATACAATCAAATCAAAAAAAATAAATAAACTACAGTTTTCTTTTTCCTTTTAGATTTTTATTAAGATGAACATGAAATAATTTAAATGATATCGATGTTGGTGGGATTATAAGAAGTCTGGACATTAAATAATACATTGAGATGTTGTTGATGTTTAATCAAAAACAAACAATCAATTTTGTTAGGAAGCTCGCCAAAATGTAAGTTTGTAAGTAAGTAGAGATGATGAAGACAAAAAGTGTCTTTTATCGATTTACCCGAATGCGTCTCATGGCAGCCATTTACTTCGCTTTGAAAAGATCCTTCACCTTTTGTATTAGGCTATTGGCATCGGACTCTGGTAACACAGCAATCGCACATTTTTCAAATATTGAATTATTGAAACAATTGGATCTGAAGATGAAATAACAAAGTAAAGATTTAATACACATTTTGAATCTAGAAGACTCGACCAAATTAGGAATAAACGATAACTTACTTGCATTCAGCGTGTAAATGAACGTCTTTGTACATTTCCAAGCAGACTTCACAGACACGGTCACAACGAGCATAAAGGGATAAATCAAATTTACCATCACAATGATCTTTGAAGCTTCTTTTATGCAAATGAATATTCATACTCGATGAAAGCGTTTGGATTACAAACATTGAGATTATGATGAAGATGGTTGCTTTGACTTTTAATGCGGACATTTTTCGAGTTTACTTCAATATCGATTCCTCCGACGATTTTGGTTTTAGTTGATTTCTGATGATAATATTGATCTAAGTAAAGAACAAGATAAATTTGGGAAAATTGAATATTGCCATGAAATACACAATTAAAAGACAACTTGTCCACTCGAAGATTGTAAGTGAAAGTTTGAACTGGATGAAAAGGTGCTAAGAAGCTATTATCAATATTTTATTTCAAGAGATGAAGGTGGATTTGTGTGGCTTAATCTGGTTAATTCAACATTCAAAACACTCCTCCCTCTTTGTATTCGCAATAACTGATTGGAAACCGTTGGAATTAGAACGAGGTAATCACCCGCTGAGATACTCGCACATTATCAGAGGAAATGCAGTCTTGACTAGAAGTTTCAAGCTAATTTATCAGCCAAAAGAGGGACCTAAGAATTGTTAATCAATTTCAATGATCGATGAATAATGCTTTTGTATTTTCAATTGTATTGAGCAAGTGAACGATGTAATGCTTAAAAATCGAGTGAAGCTAAAGGAAGAAAACACTCATTGAACTATCCTGAAGGGATAACAAAACTGTAAGGAATCTCAGGATGACCTTAGTGACAATCGTTAGTCAAGGATAATTATCGGCTTTTAATTCAAATATCATTTACAACTTTTAATTGATTGCCTTGGATAGCAAAATGAAAGAATCACAATTTTTACAAGAAACATGCAAAAATGAACTATCCAGTGATTAAATGAAATAACAATCAAAGACGAAAAATTAGACTCAATAAATAGTGAAAATAAGACAAATTGTCAACTTTTTATTGTGGCAATAATGGATGAATGAATTGAATAACGACTTGTTCCTGATAATATAAAATGTATCCGATTATGGATTCGCTTCAAGTGTAAAGGTAAAAATAGATGAAATTGTCGTTTCACAAGTTCAAATGAAATCTAATTACTACAATTATATAGAGTGTTTGCTTAATCAATCAGTTTCTGATCATCTTATCTTGCTATCAATTAAGGCATTAAAATAAATGAAAGATTAACCCAGAAATTGAGTAAAATATGATTCAAGGTGGATGAACCAGTGATAAGTCACAAGATCTCGAACTTGATTTATATTGAAGAGTCAATAACGTTCATCTTTAGCCTAATCAATGGTTCATCTTCATCGTCTTCTCAATCAATTCTTGATTCACATTTAACCCAAGGTTTACTATTTAAGGACAATTTAACCCTTGAGTTAATTTTTATCGTTTTATCATCTTTTCTTTCTAATTATCTAATTAATTTGCTTCCGGATTACCCTGAATTGAGACTTCCTTGAAACAATAACATCATGGAGTAATATCTTACAGCATTTCTCAGGCAATCACATAATCACAAGAACCTTCAGTTTCATCATTATTATTAGAAGCGTTAACAATTCACAAAAGCTAATTCATTGTGGTTAACCTTTTTCTTTTAATTGCTATTAATATTAAATTAACTTTACTCAATTTTAAGTCAACCTTGTCAGATAATAAGCTTAACCAAAAGGTAAAAATGTTAAGCAATTGGAAAATCAGAAAAAAATTGAGCGAAGTTGTTAATTTATTTAAATGTAAAAATCAATATGACTTACCAATCAAGGTTGGTTCGATGGTTGTGTCAAGCTAAAGACGATTCAATTGATTACTGAATGAAGGATTTAAGTAACTGATGGTTTAATCACAAGTTAAATTGTTTAACATTTACCAAAGTTGGTTTGTCGTTGATCAATGGCAAGTTATCTAGAGCAGTGTTGGTTCCAATGGTCATCTGTTTGGACAAACTGTCCTTTTATACCTGAATTTTGACTATACTGCGGGCATATCAGAGTTACTTATAATATATGTTTTAAATAAGCTGAATTTATTTCCACGAGCAAATGGCCTACGCTGATATTTATTGACAAAAATACTAAATTATAATTCATCTGGCAATTGTCAGATCAGTGTGATGTCTTCCTGTTAACAGTAATCATAAAGATGAAAATAATGTTCAAAATACTCTTAATAATAGCCATAATTATACATATGTAACGATGATAAACATATTTATAAACTAATCTAATAGCCTAATGATTACTTTGAATGGACAATTTTGTTTATAAAAGCAAACATTAACGATATATAATTAAACATCGTTCTTTGGTATGAATCTATGAAAAATGTTCATTACGATTGAAAATTGGAAAATCAAATGTTAATATTTCGAAGCAACTCTATCAATCGACTATTCAATAGATTTGCATTTGATCAAGTCAATGGTTTTCAATGGTAATATTGAGATTGAATGAATTTGCTGAGACGCCCGATAAACGGCTTTTGTATAAATTGGTAATCATTTGTAATGGTCAGGTTATTTGTCTTAAGATTGTCTTCGATAGCCTCAAGTTGGGGGAGTTTAATTGGTGATCTTAGTTGATTTTTATTGTAATTACTTGTTTCTCATATGAATACATCCATTAATTGCAATAAAATACAAATGTGGAGGCATTACTAAATATCAAGTACTAAGCCATTTAACTTCCCAGGAGTTGGCTCGTGTAAAATTTAACATCTAACACTGAATTATGTGATACAAAGGTTTGAGTTAATTAAGGTTAATAATTTGATAATTGAACAGTGATGGCCAATAGTAGGCGAAAAATTGAAATGTCAACCTAAATTATTTTTAATGTTTTTGATTATTAGTTTGGGCAAATGAATGATGTTAATTTATCTCTTTTCATTCATTTCAATTCCTAACAAATTAGACATTTTAACTGTGAGATTATTCATCCCAGTAATATTAGTATTATTTACCCAAAGTGGTCATTATTTTTGCCTTTGGTTTTTCATTCATTTTAAAATGATGTTTATTTGTTTGATAAGTTGTGCGTGTGTGTAAGCCACAGGAATTAGATTCACAACAAATTAGATCACCTTTTATAAATTCAAATTGTTTGACGGATTTTTGACAAATTAAAGCTAATCTTTGACTGATTATCACCCACTGTAACCTGATTAAAGTTACTAGAGTTTGAAGGTTTTATTGATTGAATATATGGTCAAATCCAAGTCCATGTTAATAATTTATTTTTGCAATAGTTTAATGTCGTTTGTTATAGATCAATATGATCACATTACGAATTTTAATTCGATTAAATCATGTATATACACTCAATGAAAAAGAATCAAAAATAATACATATATTTCCATCAATTAGATACAATTAAACTTTGTTTGATTGCTATTACAGGCTAAATAAAGAGTATTATTTTGTCTTATTGGATTCAAGGGTAACTCGATAATAACATGTGTTGATGCACATTCATGAGTTTCATTGAATAGATTTCATGTGCATACAGTTGTAGATTAAGACTTTTAAGATTAGGCCGTATTTAGAAAAAAACAAAGAAGATTGGAATAAGTGCAATCGTGATTCGTTATTATTTGACAAAAAAAAACAATGGTCCAAGAGAGAACATAAGTTCTGAAATTAAAGCAATTTTTACATCCTTTACATGGGTTAACATTCGTCATCTCCAAAAAAACAAAAAAAAGGAAATTGATTAAAATCAAAAACATAGCAAAACGATAAATCTCTCTTTTGCATCTTAAAGTTTAGTTGATTTTTTGTTACTTGAGATTTTAAATAGATTTTACAAGCTGAAAGATGAATCGAAGTTATGATAAAAAATGAAGATGACGATTACGATGAATGGTGATGCTTTTCAGCAGATGAAATCTTTTCAGAACCTTGTTTTTTTAGATGTGCGCTTTACATGAGATCAATTAACAAGATTTTATGCCCAAGCTTATGTAGTATAACATAAGCTTCGTCTAAACTTTGAATGTTTCATATTCCATTCTTTTCTTCACATGATTTACGAGGTTGATTAATGAAGAAAACGAAGTATTCGATAAATAAACAGGCCATTTCATGAATTTGGATCATTTTTATCTGACTTGTTTCGAAAGCAATCTCGAAAGGGCATCCAAAATGGTTTCAAAATAAGATTTGAAAAAGTGAAAACAGAAATTGATGTTTTTGCCAACTTTTGCGTATAAAACACTTTACAATATTTGCTTTTCTTTCTATGGTACATTAAAATCATTTTTTGACTGTATTTTAATTACGAGGTTGAAATTCAAATCATCTTATTCGATCACATGATTGACATATTTCCTCAAATTGCTTGAATAGCTGTATGGAAAAAATAAGATGGATTAATAAGCAATATTCAAATTTAGATCAGTAATAAATGATGATATAAGAAAAATTCATCATCAGAGTTTAAAGAAGGGTTAACTTACAGATTGCATCCATTCTGTGTCCTTCAAACATTCTTCTAAAATCATGGGAGAGTCTTTGTCTTCCACTCCACCCCTCACTTCCTCAACCTGGTTTACATAAATAATAAAGATACAAATTGTCAATATAATTTAAATACAATGGGAGTGATCGGCTTAGAAAAAAAACAATTGTTTAATTTTCTACCTAGCATCAAGAAAATAATATTCAACCATTAAATCAACTCACCTTTTCACGGCACTTTGTAAAAAAGTTGTATTTCTGATGATGAAGATTAGAAAATAGAGCGACTTTTTCTTTACATTCATCACAAGCTGCATATTTTGTTTGTTTGATATCTACTGGCTCCTTTGTTTCAAGGGTAACCTGGTCATACATCTTACCAGTAAAATTCAAAATTTGAGTGCTCCAGTTATCGTGGCAAAGCTGCAAGAGTAATGAAAGCATTGGATTAGTAAATACATAAATGTAAGAAATTATTCACTTTTGCAAGTGTATTCAAACAAATAAACAGATTCAGATTTTTCTGGATAAGTTACAGTAAAGAAGCAAATAATATCAATAAATTAATCAATAGCCTTTCAATCTCTTTGCTTTTGATAGTTATTTTCATTCATTTTATCATTTTGCTCAACAAGTAGCACTCGCTGTGTACATAGGCTATTTCAAGTTACTGAGATTATCTGGTACTTTACTGCAATTGTAAATTGATGATTAACTTACTCGACATCTCAAGTCACCAATTTGAGATTGAGGGATAACATTAAAGCTTGAGAAGATTTCAACACATTTCACAATGTGAGCGTCCCATTTAACTTTGGTAAAGAAACGTGATTTCTTTTTAATACAATAATCATCGATGGCTTGAATATGCGAAAGAAAATATTCGTCTGTAAATTAAAAGAAAAAAATATAGATATTAATATCATCGTCAATTCAGTATCAATATAAGATAAATAAGGGAAAAGAGCTCACCATTTTCTTTAATTATTTCGGAAATAAAATTAGCATCTAAGGCTTGACTTATTAATGTTTGAATGAAAACTTCAAAATCGGCTTGATGTTGGAAATTGTTTGCTGGCTTATCTTCGGGTGCTTTCAATTTTTCAACAATAATTTCTCCATTGGAGATAATATTTGGACCATTAACAGATCTCCTCTCTGAGTCAAGTTTCTCATAATTAATATTATTGCGAGTTAAACCAAGTTTTTCAACAACAATTTTTGTACGATTACAGCCAACTATTCTTACATCGACACCAGTGTAACGTTGTTTAACAGTTGGATTCCACGCAGAATACTATAAAAAAAGAATTAACGTATTAAAAAGTGTGCTTAAACAGGTTAATGTGCTCAATTAAAAATTCACTATCAAATAATTAAAATTATTTGCATTGCAATGATAATCAATGATTAAGTGAAAGAAAGTAAAAATTATTCAACTACCGAAGTGCACAATTTATCGAAAATTAAACTTCAAGAACGAGTAAAAAAGCTAAATACTAGTTCATCTTACAATTCATAGGTAAATAACTAATTTGTCGTCTTAGAGGTGATGAAGTTAGCTGGAAAATCAGAATATCAGAAACACTTGAGATAGTATTAAGTGAAACTAGAGTAGTATTTAAACAAGCATATGAATCTTGAAACACTATATAAGAGTAAATCAAGAATATTACATCAACTTAAAGGGTGCACAATGTCACCCAAAGGTTGAAATGAAATAAAAATTAATAAAATCAAGCTAGTTAAACTAATTAAGCTACTGCTTAAATTTCTCCATATTTTTTGACTAGTCGTTTCTAAATCTTAAGCCTATGGTCATTTCATGATTAGTGAATTTTAAATCGTCAATTTGAATGAAATTAAATTTACCGAGGATGTGTTTGTGTAAACAATTTGACCATCTTGTTCACTTGGCTCGAAGCGTTGTAACAAGCTTTTGCCCTCAATCCTCCAGATCATTGGAAGTTCAGATTCAGTCTCGTCCAGCGAAACAACAAAATCTCCAGTTCTCATCAAACCTTCTCTGATGGTAAGTGCTTTCTTGTCTTGTGATCGTCTTCTAGGTGTATTAGTTGCAGTGCTTTGCATTAAAACGTTTTGATTAGTTAAATTTTTAATTAAACTGGCATGATGAGCATGCTGGTTTTGAATTGCAGTTGTTTGTTGTAAGTGAGTTTGTGGCGGTTGAGTTATGGCGGTTGATGTTATATTTGCTGTAGTTGGTGGATTAGCTATGATGATTGAAGCATTTAAGGTATTAGTCTGAATTGGAACAATGGTTGTCAATGTATTTGTTGGGGCCGAGTTATTAATTACACACGATCGCACAGATAACTCTTTTTTACTTTGATTAGATACTGGTGTTGATTTTTTACTAATACTAACTATATTAATGGTATTAGTAATGGTTTTGTTGGAGGATTGAGATAATGACGATGAAGAAGGATTAGATGAAGGTAAAATTTCTTGAACAATTATAGATGGTACTTTGGAGGAATCTTTGTGTATTTTTTGAGATTGGTGATTGGATGTATTTGGATGAAAATTTGAATTATTCATATTACTATTGTTAAACTGCTTTTTGTCCATTGAGCCAGATATTTTCATTACTTTCTCTTCTATTTTTATCTTATTACATTCTAATTGTTGGTTAACGGCACTAAGACGTGGACTAATAATGTTGATTATTTCTGTTTTATCACTAATATTTAGTTTAGTCGAGGCAGTATTTCCAGTAAAACTTTGATTAACCTTCATTTTTGATTTAAGTGTAACTTTTTTGTTTATAGTAACTGAACAGCTGTTGTTGCTTGCAAATTTTTCCGATACTTTTTTCTTCGAATTTTCCAAGTTGATTTTTTTCACTTTTTTCGTAGAAGGGTGAGTTGGACTATCAGGAAACTCGTATTCATCTAGAATTGATTTCTGATCTTTCGAATCTTCCAGTTTACGCTTCTTCGTTCCTTTAAAATTGGTTTTTATTTCAGAGTCAGGGATATTATTCAAAGTCGTAATTGTAGTATTAGTGGTAGGTCGCATCTTGAAAAATTTCCCTTCATGATCCTTTAAATCTCCCGACTTTTTAAGGCTTGTCACTTCAACAGATTTACAAGTTGTATGAGACAATAATGACTTGTTTGATATTTTGTTTAGATCGTCAGTATGGATAGGAACAATATTAATCATTGAGTTGTATTTCTTATTACACGTCGATTGCTGTCCTTGCATCATTTTTTGTTGACAAAATATTTTTGATTTAGACTCTTTTGATTTTTTCTTCTTTTTCGCCAGACCACTTTCATTATTCAACTTATTTTCAACATTATTTATATCATTGCCAATATCAGATGTCATTGGAGGAGTTAATCGTTGTTGATTGTTAGGTATGAAATCGGTTTGATACCCTTTCGAGTTAGAGACCGTTGCTGACTTGATTGTAATTTGGTCATCTGAAATGGCACAAGTACTTGTTAAAATAGATTCATTAACACAAGGAACATTGACAACGGCCACAGATTCCGATTGAACCATACAACTTGATACTGATGAAGTTGTCATAGTTGGTTGGGTTGCTGAAGATGTCGAAGATAGAGGTACTTGTGGTTGTTGAGGTCTATCCAGAAGAATTTCATTAGATTCATTAGAATTAACCATTTGTGGACAAGAGTTAGAGTGATCGGAATTATTTGAATGACTTGAATGGCGGGATCCAGTATTAAACAATTGATCACCGAGAGCTCCATTTAGAATATCAGATTGAAGATTATTGAAAGCGAACTCAATTTCTCCAGGAAACTCGATTTCTGGCCCATTGAAAACTGAGTTCAATGTGGGTTCATTAGTAATCAAAGGATCAATGTTATTATTCAGTTGAACCTTATTAATTTCGTTACTATTGGAAATAGCATCTGAGATCGTTGGTGCTAAATTTGGAAGGCAACTTTCACCATCCCCACTTCCAATTGGTTTTAAATTATGCTGTAGATAATTGACGGACACATTAGCAGCATTCGAATTTGCTGCTGCAGCAGCTGCAGCTACCATGCAGGAACTATTAGAGATTACATGACCTGAAGAATTATTTCCACTTGAAACTTTTGGAGGATGATAAGGAGAGTTATTAAAATTAGTTTGATGAGATTTTGCATTATTTTGAGAGTTAACATGAAAATGTCTCATTGAATCATCCTGTGTGTTTCCTGGTTGTGGCGGCAATTGTTGATTACCGCTAGATGGAGGAGTAGGATACGCAGATAAGCCATAGCTACATGAAGATGACTCACTTCCATGGTAAATTGCATGACTGCTTGCAACAGAAGAAGAACGAGATGGACTATTAAGGTTTGCATTCGGACAGTAGTTGTTAGTTGTTAAATTAGACATCATCATACTACAACTACTTAAATGGTTGTTACTCGTGATTGATGAATTACCACGAGTCTGATTAGAGCAGGAATTTGAATGACTATATTTAAAAGAGTGAGAATTATTCCCAAAACTGATGAAATCACGAGCCAAAGAATTAGGAAAATTCATAGATGAATACTGTGAAGTTGAATCGGACATTAAGAAATTGTTAAAATATGGATCAGATGCTTGATGATTTGCATGGGCAAGTTGCTTTGAAAATTGATGGTCAAATGAAGATCGCGTTGTGTTTCTTGCAGCTGCAGCAGCTGCTCCTGAATAAACATTCTGAGACATAGCTTGCATCATACCACCAAAGGAACAGGAACTATTGCTCTTATGAAGATGGTGTTGATGATGATAATAGTTATTATCCTCGATGGAACAGAACTTATTATTGTAGTTGTTGGAAGAATTAAGATGAGAGGACATATTTTGCGAGGATGCATGAGGATGCCCATGTGGATGTGAATGAGGGTGAGGATGACCATGTGAATGTGAGTGAAGATGAGAATGTGAGGAAGGATGAGAATGTGAGGAAGGATGAGAATGAGGATGAGAATGATGGTTAATAGTGGATCCTGAAGTCGAGTTCATCAAATTCACAGATTCATGTGGTAAAATACCAAAAGGACCAGCATCTCCTGATTGATGATTATGATTTAATGAGCCAGGATTCAAATGGTGTGTAAACAATGAACCAGCCCCAGTAACTGAAGCTGCAACAGCACTCATATCAGATGATTCAGGATGATGTCCCATGGCTGAAGGTCCATGTGGAGCTCCTGGCATACCACTATAATAACCCGGCGGTGGAGGAAATCCAGCAGTCCGCAGATTATCATTGGCTGTAGTTAAAAAAGTTGAGAAATAACATTTATTAAAAAAAATAAATAAAAAATTATCGAATTTGGGCTGGGATGAAAATACATGCATACATACCAAAGGCGGACCTTAATTCCACCATTCCAAGACCAATTGGAAACATTAGTAGGCCCCAATTTTGATCAATTTTAATAAAATTAAACACAAAATTTAATTAATTAATTTGTTAATTAGAGATAATCACAGAGCAAATTTTAAAGCTGTTTTATTATAAGTCTTGCGTAGTGACGGTTACAATGGTTAGGGTTGCTTAGTTGCGCAAACCCGTTGATGTTTGTACGGGAAAATTGAAAATATGAAGGTTTTACAATATTGGGGTTATATTTAAGTATTGTTTCATGGATATTTGCTATAATTTGAGGTTTTGATTTTGGGTTGAAGCTATTTTAGCTTTTGTTCTTTTGTTTTCATTGAAGGTATTGATTTTTGGAAGTATATGTGATGTAAAGGTAGCTTCAAAGAGGTCACGGAGGAGATAGGATTTGTAGGGTTCGAGGAAGAGGGGAATTATTTTAGATTCGTCTATTTCAAGGGTATTAAGTGTTGTGGTTCGGATGTTTTCATTTATGGGACATTGGGTGATCCAGTGGATCGGGTCATTGATGAGAGCTCCACAGATACACTTTTTGTCAGTAAGACCATTGAATTTACCGAAAAGCATAGAGGTATGTTTATCAAGTTTGTTTCTGATCTTGAGTGGTTTCCATTTTCCAAGTATTATTCTACCATTTGGGTCTTCTTTGATCCATTGGTCATCAATCATGTTGTTGATGGTGTTGGAAATCATTTGATTGATTCCCCACCAAACCTGTTTACTATTGATTGAGGGGGCTAGGTGAGGGTAGGAGTTGAAAATTTCAAGGCATTCTGTTACATTATGTTTACTGAACATGTTTTTATATACTCGTTTGAGGTTAATCTCAATCATTCTGGCCCAGATCGGTATTCTTCCGATCAAAGCACAGACAGTCAAAGAGTTTAAGCTCCAATCATATTTTACTGATTTTCTGATTAGCCTGCTACAGGCATACTCAAGTCTATTTCTTTCGGAGTTGGATCTAATTAATTGAGGAAAAAGTACTTGACAGTAGGTTATTGGAAGGGATTCAATTTTTGATGAGTTAATGAGATTAAGGGTTTTGAGGGGAAGGTAAGTAAGTTTTGGGTGATTTGTTAGTAGTTTGTTAGATTTTGCATTTATATTGTCAATTAAGGAATCAATGCAGAATCTATTGTTAGTTGTTAGTTTGTAGGTTATACCAAGTATTTTGGCATATGAGTTAGTGTTAATTTTGAATGATCCAATGCTTCTAATTTTGGATATTCGGGAGCATTCAACAACAAGCTGAGTTTTTTGAGGTAGAATGGAAAGGTTTAGTGGTCGAAGCAGTTCTAGTAATCTCTTCATGATTACCGAGGTACACATAGCAGAGTGTTCAGGTGCATCAATGAGTCTAGGGGTTATTATGAATATCAGATCGTCAGCATAGGCAGTGACTTTTAAGTTTAGGTAAGAAGTGTCCAGAGTTTTCCTCTTGTTGCGGTAAATTGGAGGTTGAGATAGCAGATCGTTGTTTAGCGAGTCAATTACTGGTTGGACACCAATAATAAAAAGGAAAGGTCCTAAGATGGAGCCCTGAGGTACTCCGTCGATAACTGGTTTGAGTTTGGTTGATTCTCTTGTTTGGACAGCCATGAATCTTGTTGAGAGATAGTTTTGAATTAAAGATGTTGTGTTATTGTTTAGTCCAAGTCGTGAGATCTCTTTCAAGATGTGAGCATGGGAAATTTTGTCAAAAGCTGACTCAATGTCCACCAAGAAAAGAGAGGGGATGTTAGGACGAAAGCTGTCAACAGTGGCTGATATTTCAGTCAAGGCTGTATTGATGCTCTTTGACTCCTGAAAAGCATGTTGTCCAGTGAAGGTAGATGGATGAATGGAGTCTCTAAGGTCTTGGATTATGATGGATTCGAGTAATTTGGCAAAATTGGATTGGATAGAGATTGGTCGAGGTCTTTTACCATCGCTTTTGGGGATAAATACTGTCCTAGATATTTTCCATGCATCCGGGAAAAAATTGTGTTGGAGAAGAAGGGTGTAGATTCTAGTAATTTTATCTGGGATTTCATTGACCAGTTCGTTTATGATGGTTAGAGAGATTCCGTCAAGTCCATTTGCGGCTGATTTGTTTAGTTTTTTGAGGTGTTGCTTGATTGTTATTGTGTCTATTTCAATGTTGTTTTGTTTGACAGGCAGAGATAGAGGTGGAGTTAGGGAGAAATTTTCAAAATTGATTGTAAATTCATTTTGAAGGTTAGCCAGGTTGTCCGAATAAATATCTTCTGGTAGTTGATCATGATCTTGAATAAAGTATGTGATTTTTTTCCAGATTTCTTTCGTTTCCTTGGACTCATCAAAAAAATCATGAATGTTTTTATACATTCTGTTAATCAGAATGTGTTTGAGTTTGGAGTATTCTTTATCGTCAATAGAGTTTGGTTCTTTTTTCTTTTGATTGGCCAAGTTTTTAAGACTGGCAGTGATATGATGGTCAATGATTTCATTTCTCCAGTTGAAAGCTTTTTTTGGTTTCCAAAATTCAGGATTCATTAGGGAGTCGACTCTTATTTTGATGATTTTCCAGAAAAGTTCATTGATGTCACAAAGTTCGTCAATTTTAGCATTATGAATTAGGTGTTTAATGATGTTGTTGTAGATTTTTTGTTGGAAGATCTTGGTTGGAGGTTCATTTTGTTTCTTGTTATCAATATGAATTTCGGAGATAAGTATGTTATGGTCTGAATTGTATTTGTTAATAACTGAGGTCACATGGTTGAAAGTGTTGTATGATGAGGGCAGATTTGTTGATAGTATATCAATCCATTGAGGCATTGAGTTAACCTTGGGATTGAGAGTCCAGTTTGATGATGATGGTTGGTTGAGGATAATTAGGTTCTTGGAACTAAGTAGGTTATGAATTAAAGTTCCTTTGGAGATACTTCTTTCATAAGTTTGAAAGGACCATGAAGGGTGGACTGAGTTGACATCACCTCCAAGGATGATAGGTAGGTTGGTATTGCTGGTAATGATTTTCTGAATAGAGATGGTGATTTTTTCCAGTTCAATGTATGTGATTGGAGGGGCAAAGTAGATTGAAATAGCAAGAAGTTTGTGGCCTTTAATGTTAACGATAGCAGCAACTGAGTCGGGAGGTATTTTGTAGGTTTTAATGACAGATTTTCTGAGGGTTATTATTGATGAACGGTTGAGTTGAACTGCTTGGAGGAGAGGATTGTTGATGGAGGAGATGGCAAGGTCATTTGTTTCTTGAAGTAAGGCAATGTTGTATTTGTTAGGAATTTCATTTAAAACTTCACATGTTTTAGTTAAGTTTTTACCACAGTTAAAATTGATAACTTTAAAGATCATAATCCCAGTCAGTGATTTGCTTTAGGTTCTTGATGGCTTGTTGGTAGGCTCGGCACTCTTTGGATTTTGGACGGTGGTCTAAATTCTGGGTTTCACCAATGTGTTTACAATAGAGACAGCATGTTTGAGGTTCAGCTTCACATGGAATTGGGTCATGCTCTTTCTCACACTTATGACAACATGCGCTGTTGGTGCAGAAATTTGAGGTATGGCCGATGTTGATACAATTTGAACAAGTTTTGATGTAAAAATTGTCTCTAATTTTAACACTTTCGCTGCCAATATACATTCTTCCTTTGTCCTCTATGATTTGTCTAGCATTTCTGCTCAGTCTTAAAATTAATTTCTTCTTGGCTGGTTGATTTCTCTGAGGGATATCGAAAGATGTAATAATCTTAAGTTCTTCTTCCATGGGTATATTATTTCTTTTCTTGATGGTTTCTACATCTTCGAGTGAGTGTTGATGAATAACAGCTGAAATTTGTGGTTGGAGAAGATTAATGTCTTTGATTTCCACTTTTGAGCCAATTTCCATAGAGTTAAGTTGGTTGGTAATCTTGTTCTTGGTGGTTTTATGCATTGATGATACCTTAACAGCTGTGAGACCCTTTTTAATCTCATCAATTTGGATGGAGGAATCTTTTTTGGCAATGTTTGACAATTCATTGAAAATGGAGTCAGGATTGATTGAGGGGTCCTTAGGCTTAATTAGGAATTTAATGGGTTTCTTGTTTGTTGTTGAGGGAACACGTGTTTGGGTGTTAGTTATTTTTTTGGCGAGGCAATCAGCAATTTTAGAGATATCTACTTCTTTCATTGAACCAACACTATTATCTTTTGCAGCATAGTCAATCATTGTTAGCATACAATTAATAAAGTTCTGTGTTTGGTTGCTGATTTTGTTCCTGTTCGTTTGGCTCATGTGAGCAAGCATGTCATCCGAAAATTTTACTAGGTTGTCTCGTATATGATAGAGGGTTGAAGGTGTTTCCAAGCCTTTCAGGGTAGGTAGAATATCGGCAGTGTTTTTACATGTTTTTAAAGTTGTATAGTCCAGTGTCTCAATGGTTGAAGCCATGCTGGTTTGATGTTGGTGTTGTTGATATGGGTGGAAAAATTTCCGATAAGTTGGTCAAGAAGGTTGATTTAGGGGTAACTGATACTAAAGAACACGATTTTAAAGAGATTAAACACAAATTTTAATTAAGTAATTAGTTAATTAGAGATAATCACAGAGCAAATTTTAAAGCTGTCACTTCGTGTTGTTTTATTATAAGTCTTGCGTAGTGACGGTTACAATGGTTAGGGTTGCTTAGTTGCGCAAACCCGTTGATGTTTGTACGGGAAAATTGAAAATATGAAGGTTTTACAATATTGGGGTTATATTTAAGTATTGTTTCATGGATATTTGCTATAATTTGAGGTTTTGATTTTGGGTTGAAGCTGTTTTAGCTTTTGTTCTTTTGTTTTCATTGAAGGTATTGATTTTTGGAAGTATATGTGATGTAAAGGTAGCTTCAAAGAGGTCACGGAGGAGATAGGATTTGTAGGGTTCGAGGAAGAGGGGAATTATTTTAGATTCGTCTATTTCAAGGGTATTAAGTGTTGTGGTTCGGATGTTTTCATTTATGGGACATTGGGTGATCCAGTGGATCGGGTCATTGATGAGAGCTCCACAGATACACTTTTTGTCAGTAAGACCATTGAATTTACCGAAAAGCATAGAGGTATGTTTATCAAGTTTGCTTCTGATCTTGAGTGGTTTCCATTTTCCAAGTATTATTCTACCATTTGGGTCTTCTTTGATCCATTGGTCATCAATAGTGTTGAAGATGGTGTTGGAAATCATTTGATTGATTCCCCACCAAACCTGTTTACTATTGATTGAGGGGGCTAGGTGAGGGTAGGAGTTGAAAATTTCAAGGCATTCTGTTACATTATGTTTACTGAACATGTTTTTATATACTCGTTTGAGGTTAATCTCAATCATTCTGGCCCAGATCGGTATTCTTCCGATCAAAGCACAGACAGTCAAGGAGTTTAAGCTCCGATCATATTTTACTGATTTTCTGATTAGCCTGCTACAGGCATACTCAAGTCTATTTCTTTCGGAGTTGGATCTAATTAATTGAGGAAAAAGTACTTGACAGTAGGTTATTGGAAGGGATTCAATTTTTGATGAGTTAATGAGATTAAGGGTTTTGAGGGGAAGGTAAGTAAGTTTTGGGTGATTTGTTAGTAGTTTGTTAGATTTTGCATTTATATTGTCAATTAAGGAATCAATGCAGAATCTATTGTTAGTTGTTAGTTTGTAGGTTATACCAAGTATTTTGGCATATGAGTTAGTGTTAATTTTGAATGATCCAATGCTTCTAATTTTGGATATTCGGGAGCATTCAACAACAAGCTGAGTTTTTTGAGGTAGAATGGAAAGGTTTAGTGGTCGAAGCAGTTCTAGTAATCTCTTCATGATTACCGAGGTACACATAGCAGAGTGTTCAGGTGCATCAATGAGTCTAGGGGTTATTATGAATATCAGATCGTCAGCATAGGCAGTGACTTTTAAGTTTAGGTAAGAAGTGTCCAGAGTTTTCCTCTTGTTGCGGTAAATTGGAGGTTGAGATAGCAGATCGTTGTTTAGCGAGTCAATTACTGGTTGGACACCAATAATAAAAAGGAAAGGTCCTAAGATGGAGCCCTGAGGTACTCCGTCGATAACTGGTTTGAGTTTGGTTGATTCTCTTGTTTGGACAGCCATGAATCTTGTTGAGAGATAGTTTTGAATTAAAGATGTTGTGTTATTGTTTAGTCCAAGTCGTGAGATCTCTTTCAAGATGTGAGCATGGGAAATTTTGTCAAAAGCTGACTCAATGTCCACCAAGAAAAGAGAGGGGATGTTAGGACGAAAGCTGTCAACAGTGGCTGATATTTCAGTCAAGGCTGTATTGATGCTCTTTGACTCCTGAAAAGCATGTTGTCCAGTGAAGGTAGATGGATGAATGGAGTCTCTAAGGTCTTGGATTATGATGGATTCGAGTAATTTGGCAAAATTGGATTGGATAGAGATTGGTCGAGGTCTTTTACCATCGCTTTTGGGGATAAATACTGTCCTAGATATTTTCCATGCATCCGGGAAAAAATTGTGTTGGAGAAGAAGGGTGTAGATTCTAGTAATTTTATCTGGGATTTCATTGACCAGTTCGTTTATGATGGTTAGAGAGATTCCGTCGAGTCAATTTGCGGCTGATTTGTTTAGTTTTTTGAGGTGTTGCTTGATTGTTATTGTGTCTATTTCAATGTTGTTTTGTTTGACAGGTAGAGATAGAGGTGGAGTTAGGGAGAAATTTTCAAAATTGATTGTAAATTCATTTTGAAGGTTAGCCAGGTTGTCCGAATAAATATCTTCTGGTAGTTGATCATGATCTTGAATAAAGTATGTGATTTTTTTCCAGATTTCTTTCGTTTCCTTGGACTCATCAAAGAAATCATGAATGTTTTTATACATTCTGTTAATCAGAATGTGTTTGAGTTTGGAGTATTCTTTATCGTCAATAGAGTTTGGTTCTTTTTTCTTTTGATTGGCCAAGTTTTTAAGACTGGCAGTGATATGATGGTCAATGATTTCATTTCTCCAGTTGAAAGCTTTTTTTGGTTTCCAAAATTCAGGATTCATTAGGGAGTCGACTCTTATTTTGATGATTTTCCAGAAAAGTTCATTGATGTCACAAAGTTCGTCAGTTTTAGCATTATGAATTAGGTGTTTAATGATGTTGTTGTAGATTTTTTGTTGGAAGATCTTGGTTGGAGGTTCATTTTGTTTCTTGTTATCAATATGAATTTCGGAGATAAGTATGTTATGGTCTGAATTGTATTTGTTAATAACTGAGGTCACATGGTTGAAAGTGTTGTATGATGAGGGCAGATTTGTTGATAGTATATCAATCCATTGAGGCATTGAGTTAACCTTGGGATTGAGAGTCCAGTTTGATGATGATGGTTGGTTGAGGATAATTAGGTTCTTGGAATTAAGTAGGTTATGAATTAAAGTTCCTTTGGAGATACTTCTTTCATAAGTTTGAAAGGACCATGAAGGGTGGACTGAGTTGACATCACCTCCAAGGATGATAGGTAGGTTGGTATTGCTGGTAATGATTTTCTGAATAGAGATGATGATTTTTTCCAGTTCAATATATGTGATTGGAGGGGCAAAGTAGATTGAAATAGCAAGAAGTTTGTGGCCTTTAATGTTAACGATAGCAGCAACTGAGTCGGGAGGTATTTTGTAGGTTTTAATGACAGATTTTCTGAGGGTTATTATTGATGAACGGTTGAGTTGAACTGCTTGGAGGAGATGATTGTTGATGGAGGAGATGGCAAGGTCATTTGTTTCTTGAAGTAAGGCAATGTTGTATTTGTTAGGAATTTCATTTAAAACTTCACATGTTTTAGTTAGGTTTTTACCACAGTTAAAATTGATAACTTTAAAGATCATAATCCCAGTCAGTAATTTGCTTTAGGTTCTTGATGGCTTGTTGGTAGGCTCGGCACTCTTTGGATTTTGGACGGTGGTCTAAATTCTGGGTTTCACCAATGTGTTTACAATAGAGACAGCATGTTTGAGGTTCAGCTTCACATGGAATTGGGTCATGCTCTTTCTCACACTTATGACAACATGCGCTGTTTGTGCAGAAATTTGAGGTATGGCCGATGTTGATACAATTTGAACAAGTTTTGATGTAAAAATTGTCTCTAATTTTAACACTTTCGCTGCCAATATACATTCTTCCTTTGTCCTCTATGATTTGTCTAGCATTTCTGCTCAGTCTTAAAATTAATTTCTTCTTGGCTGGTTGATTTCTCTGAGGGATATCGAAAGATGTAATAATCTTAAGTTCTTCTTCCATGGGTATATTATTTCTTTTCTTGATGGTTTCTACATCTTCGAGTGAGTGTTGATGAATAACAGCTGAAATTTGTGGTTGGAGAAGATTAATGTCTTTGATTTCCACTTTTGAGCCAATTTCCATAGAGTTAAGTTGGTTGGTAATCTTGTTCTTGGTGGTTTTATGCATTGATGATACCTTGACAGCTGTGAGACCCTTTTTAATCTCATCAATTTGGATGGAGGAATCTTTTTTGGCAATGTTTGACAATTCATTGAAAATGGAGTCAGGGTTGATTGAGGGGTCCTTAGGCTTAATTAGGAATTTAATGGGTTTCTTGTTTGTTGTTGAGGGAACACGTGTTTGGGTGTTAGTTATTTTTTTGGCGAGGCAATCAGCAATTTTAGAGATATCTACTTCTTTCATTGAACCAACACTATTATCTTTTGCAGCATAGTCAATCATTGTTAGCATACAATTAATAAAGTTCTGTGTTTGGTTGCTGATTTTGTTCCTGTTCGTTTGGCTCATGTGAGCAAGCATGTCATCCGAAAATTTTACTAGGTTGTCTCGTATATGATAGAGGGTTGAAGGTGTTTCCAAGCCTTTCAGGGTAGGTAGAATATCGGCAGTGTTTTTACATGTTTTTAAAGTTGTATAGTCCAGTGTCTCAATAGTTGAAGCCATGCTGGTTTGATGTTGGTGTTGTTGATATGGGTGGAAAAATTTCCGATAAGTTGGTCAAGAAGGTTGATTTAGGGGTAACTGATACTAAAGAACACGATTTTAAAGAGATTAAACACAAATTTTAATTAAGTAATTAGTTAATTAGAGATAATCACAGAGCAAATTTTGTTTTTTGTTGTTTGGGATCCTCCAGTAACGCTATCTAGTGCTTCTAAAATAACTTGATTTTAGTTACTTATAGAGGCGGGCGGAGTTTACTCGGATTCGCCCAACTCTGAAATCAAGTTTTTTTAGAACCACTAGATAGCGTTACTGGAGGATCCCAAACAAGTTGTTTGAAACAACAGCTTTAAAATTTGGTCTGTGATTATCTCTAATTAACAAATTAATTAATTAATAATAAGTTCTGTTCCATCGAGGAAAATAACTATTATCATCATCAACACCATCGTCATAAGAGCAATAGTTCCTGTTCCTTTGGTGGTATGATGCAAGCTATGTCTCAGAATGTTTATTCAGGAGCAGCTGCTGCAGCTGCAAGAAACACACCGCGATCTTCATTTGACCATCAATTATCAGATTATTCTAAAGTTAATTCTAAAAGAAAGTACCAATATGATGTCAAAATCTTACGATCTCTACAAAGTCACCCATTATCTTTGAAAAAACCCGACCTCCCAGATCTCGATATTGTTCAACAAGTGGTAAGTGTATTTTTGGCTACATAGTTTCCATTTACGTATCATATACTTAATCATGTCTTTATTTTTTGTAGGCAATACCGCACAGAGAGAAAAAAACAAATCGGATCAATGATTCTCTTGATCAATCCCTTATAATCCGCCCAAAAATCTCGTCTAAACTTAAAAATTCATCAAAAACTTTGAATGAACACATCATCAAAGAAAAGAAAAAATCTTTGCTGCCTTTAGCAAATATAAGTGAAAATTGCTCAACGAAGCTTCAAACCATTCAAGATATTGAATATTTAATTGAAAGAAAATATACGATTCCCGGCACCAATAATGACGATGAAGCACGGAAAAGATGTTTATTATTTCTCGATAAGGACGATATTGCAGAACTCGTCCAAGAAGAAATCTGCAATCATAAAACAAACAGTAATTTTTCACTCGCTTACCAAGTTTCTGCATTGAAAGGAAATTTAAAAGAAACTATCATCGAAGCTTCCCGAGCTAAGCAACTAAATGATTGGATGGTTGCAATGTCAGCATCGATTTCAAGAGAATTTTGGTCCAAAATTACACTTCTTTATGCTGTGCAACTGGAAAACTCCAATGAATTCACTCAAGCTGCTATGTATTATTCATCTTTGCATCGTATCACTGATGCAGTCAGTGTATTATTGAAAGCTGGTTTGTACAAAGAATCGCTCATTCTAGTAAAGAATTGTGCACCTCATAATTCTCAACTAATCGGGGATATTCTCAATGCATGGGCAAAGACTAAAGAGAGTCAAGATAACTTGGAATTTGCTGCGAAAATATATGCTGCAAATTTAGAGCCTGAGGAAGCAGCTCGATGTTTAGCTGGACGTAGAGATGATCCAAAATGTCAATCATTATCTAGAATACTTAATTCAACTAAACCAATGGTTATAAATCATAATTAATTTATATTTGTTTATTACTGCGTCTCTATTTGTCTTGAAAATTAAAGATATTTTTCTTGTTCCATTTTACTGGCATCTTTTATTTCGTTTTTGCGGGAATGCGTTTTTAGTGATAATGTTTTCAAAATATAAATTAGGATTGAAAGATCAGCCTGTCATTTCAATTAGTTTTTTCAAAATAAATACTCAAATTTAATTGAAAATCACGTTGGTTGGTTCAAAGCTGTCTATTTAACACAGGTACGAGGAAAGACTCGACAAATTAACCAAAAATTATTTGTTGCGATTTTTATCGATTATCAATCAATCGATGATAGAGTTGTGATCAATGATCATCAGAACAACATTAGTGTGAATTATTTGAAAGTTAAAGCTATGTGTTGGTCGGTAATTTGAGCTTGTATGGAGAAAATAAAGAAAAGATGAAGACGAAAAGAAGCTGACGACGAAAGGAAAGGAAAAAGAGGGACCAAAGACCTTCTCTTGTTTTTCTTTCTTCATAATTTCCTTCTTCCATTGGTGATGATGGCTGTAGATTGATGCGCACCACCACTACTATTCAAAATGTATATGAAACACCAACATCAACATGAACAAACAACAACAACATATTACTACCACCACTGCTTCCAGTACAACCAACTACTCCAGCAACTTCAATATTTCAGTAAGTCTCCTGTAATTTGAAACCACATAATCTTCTTTTTCTTTTTCTCATTGCAACTCACTTCTCTTCGCTCTTTCATTTCTAACTTTTTCTTCTTCATCACCATTATCATCTTGAATGAAAAGAAGCTGAAGAAAGGCTCAACAGTAAATGAGAAAAAGAAAGAGAAATAGGAAGAAATATGTTCACACCATTGAATTTGAGTGAAGAGAAAGACTTTGTCAACTCCCAATCTCTTTCTATCTATTCATTTGGTACAGCAGAGGACATTATCAAACTGTAATCTGAAACTTTATTCTAATAAATGTTACCAAAACTCGAGCAACTCCTATAATAATAATTATTATTACGATCATTATTATTAGTATTAAATTAACCTCTTCGCATAATTTATTTTGCTTCTTCTTCAACTTGGTCTCTCAACTTCATCCCGATTCTTCATTTTTTTGTCTTCATTTCTTAATTTCTTTCCATTTCTTCTTTTATATGTTAACCCTTTTCTTTCATTCAACAAGATCAACTCGTTTGGCTTCCAGGAGTCGATTAGGATCAATGGATATTTTGGTTACTATCACGGGTTTCTCGATTAATTTAGCTAATGACATCAAGCGGAAGTTGGCTTTTCAATTTTCAAACTGCCTTCGATTTAAATAAGGTCAATGTGGACTATTGCAAGAACCTAAAGCGATGCCTAAATGAGGATCCATTTGGCTCTCTTTTACCTTTACTTTCTGCTTGTTTGGTTTCATTGTAATTACTTATAATGGGAATCATATTTTCGTTTCATTGGTCATCACCAAGCAACTAAATTAAACACAGGTAGACACCAAAATAGACGTAAGTATTGTTATCAAGCAAACAGAATCTGTAAGCCAAGAAATGAAGCTAAATTTATTTGTATCATTAAAATAATGAGAATACAATTTTTCATTTTTTTCAGGTTCAACTAGCAATCGACCGGTGATGTTACTTTAACAATGCTCAATGAAGCCAATTGTCTTCAATTAGCGAAACATGATCAATATTATTACAAATAACTGATTTTGATGGAGAGTGATGAAAGCCCAAGAGAAGTGAATTTTATTCCGTTTTCTTAGGGATAACCTAAAATAAACCACATGAAAGACAAAAAGAAGTAGTTGATATCAAAAATGGATTCATGGTTTTAACATGGACAACGGCATCAAGATTGATAAATCCCAACGGGATCAATTATATTCAATTGACTGACGTCAAGTAGTGATGAAGAGAGCAGCCAAAATGAGCATGATTATGATCCCCGAGGAAGATGAAAGGACCACTTTTACAGTTTAACTGATTCATATTTAGTCTCCCATTGAAAAGACCTTAATGTTACAATTTACGGAAGGAGAAGTGAAGAGATGATAAACTGAAGACCAAGTTTACCGTTAATCTGAAAAGCAAAGAGAGACTTTGATTGTTGCATAATGTCCAATCCATAATAATTTTATCAACAATCAAAATCATTTGACAGTCAATTAACTGATGTTAATGAAACACTTTGAGTCGTTTTTCATCGACACATTTCATGAAAATGATAATCACGATAATGAAGACACAAATCATGTGTTTTTCATTGTTAGCTTAAAATAATAGTCTTCACTTGAAAGTAAATTTCAATATTATTATAAAGCAAAAGTCAAAAGGGAATATTGATATTGATGAAAATCAAATCAATTGACTAGTGAGTGATGCAGATGAAGATGAAAGGAAGATGAAGATGATGACCTTTAAATTGGGGTAAGTTGATGCCAAGATCCTATAAGTTTCCTTATAGGTAAATGAAGAGAAAGAAGATAATTTAATCAAATTGTGTCCATTTACTGATCACTTTTACAAAGGCAAATAAATTTAATTTCATTTACATGGTCAACCCTCGTAATCTTAATGACAATAGTTGACAATTTTCAGTTAATCCATTCATCTGCTTATTGTTGATCATTTAACCTGAATCACATTTATTCAATTTCTTTATATAATTTGAAATGTGAATCTTTCAATCTAAAAGGATGAAACTTTAAGGTTAATCTTTGGTTTAATCATCATCTTACTGGAGCAATTGTGAGGTGAGATTACAATTAACAAGTTGATTCCAATGGCTCTTTAATCATTTTAAAATGACCTTAAAGCCTTTTCTGAACCTATAAGATAATAATAATAATAATAATAATAATGTTCGTCTCAATTGTAATTTGATCTTGTTTTATTTGTCGATATTCATTGTATAGGTTCTCCCATGAAGATGATGAACAAGTTTCCATTTTGCTGCTTCAACCAGTATTCAGTAATCTTGCTTTATTCACCCAATAATAATCAATATCAACCTTTAATTGTCGTTGATAACTGATGAAACATTAAATCTAATTAAATGAATGTTTCAAGTGAAAGTGAATAGCTGATAATTGGAGCAAAACAAATGAATGTTTAATAATTGTTTCACTACAAATTAATATGTTGATATTGGTTTAAATAATAATTGATGTTGCTTCTCATTACTTATTGATCACTTTTCAGTTTGCTGATCAAATTTCAAGAAATGTGAAGCAAAATTGATTTGAAACATTTCCGGCCAAACAGATCACCATCACTGTAAACATTAGCATCATCTGCAACTTCATTTTGAGATGAAAGTCCAATCCTTAACCTTTCTTCAAAGCTTAATCAACAATTCAAATTGCTTTTCGTTTACTTGTTTCAAATGTTGTTAATCAAATACAATCAAAACAAATAGTTTCATCTCAAATCTCACAATTATTGATAATCAATTGAACAATTACAATTTACTGCAAAATGGCAATAACCTTATTCATTTGATTGTTATATGTATCATTATGCCAAGTTAATCATGTTCATTTCCATATTCACTTGATAACCTTAATCATGATCAGAAGATGAATAACATCAACAACATGATCATCTTTTAATCATGATCAATATCATTATCTCATCTCATTTACTTGAGATCAAATGACTTGTAATTGAAAACGCTTCTTTAATTGCACCTTTGCTTTCCGTTTCTAATTAAACACTGATTGACATCAACAGTCTTCTTGTCAAAATGATTATTAGCCGTTAATTAACTTTCATAGTTTCATTACAATATAAAGTTTTGATTTTAATTTTAATTTATCAATTTATCAATTTTTTTATAAATTGTTTCATCCACTTTTTCGAGTGATTTGTATTGGCAGAAGAGGAAAACGAGAAATCAAAGACAATTTAGAAATGAAAAATTACAGAAAAACAAAGAAAAGGATTGTAATTAAAATAATATGCAATGTAAAAAATTGTTGATCAAAATTAACATGAAAAGTTGTGAGCAATGGTATTATGCTGATGAAACAGCTGAGAAGATATAATAAGGTGGAAACATAACGATTTAGTTGCGTCTTTTGTTTTGGCCTTTTGTTTAGTTCAATCATTTTCTAGTTGCAATGATTGTCCATTCAATTGCAGGTAATTGTTCATCATTCTCATTCCTTTCATTGGAATGAGTTTGTTGAATTTATCCAAAGGAAGCGAAAGAGAATGCGAAAGAGAAGAAGAAGAGAGGAAAAATGATAATAATTTTAAAGCCATGTTTGGTTGATTGGTTGAAGGTTTTCCTTCAAATTCAGTGGAATGAGAAAATGTTGATTCTAACTTTGATCAGTTAAAACCTGAGATATGAATGATTCATTGCTCATTCCAATGAAAAACGATAAGTAAATCCTAAGTGATTAATACTGAATGAATGAGGCAACAGATTGAAGATAAACAGATGAACATGAAAAAATTTCAACATTTTTTTCTCTTCTTTTCGCTTCCCTTTGAATGGTCAGTAAAATCACAGGTAACCAACGGCATAATTATGGACCAGCTTTGATGGCGATGGTGAGACAATTTGAGGAAGGGACAGTTTGTTTGGACTGGGCTTTGGATGTTTCCCATCACGTTGACGACGATTCTTGAACCAATTGCTGACTTGAGTAGTTGTGAGTTCCGTCTTTTCGGCCAGTTTCTTCTTGTCGTCTGGATTCGGATAAGGATTGCTTTTGTAGCTTTCCTTCAACAATTTACGCGATCTCTCCTTAAAACAGTAAATCATTTCTTCTCCGTCCCAAATGGTCGCTGGAAGTGGATACTTTTTCCTTAGACGATATTTATCGACTGGACAAAGGTTTCGACCTCGCATCTTTTCAGCTTCTTTGTAATGAGCTTTGTACCTTTATATAAAGCATAATTGAAGAAATGGATGAAATTATAAATTAGTTTATGTTAAACTCAATTTTCATTTTTGCTTGTCTTTACGAAAATTATGGCTCAGACTTACAATTATATCATTTATGTTTATGTTATTCATGAAAATACAACCTACATCGAAATTCACTGAACCTAATCAACTTATTTGGACCTTATCAGACCATTTGTAAAGTAAAACGAAACAAGCAAATGCAATAAATAAAAGAGGTTCATTAAAAAATTAAAACAATGTTAAATTTACATTGCTGTCATGGAAAGGCGATTAATACGAGGAAAATTAACCGTAATCAGGATAATTTATGACAATGGCCTTTATTGTGAAAAACCCTAATTTTCATTTGCTTTTTTCATCCCTTTAAAAGATACTCATCAACAAATCTCACCAGAAATTGAATCAAGAGGAAATAATTTTCATTTAAACTTACCATAAAGATTGAAGTTCTTGATGGTATCTTTTATCGAAATGGTGTGTTTCAAGAATGTTATAAAGTTCCTTGTAATTACCACGGTTGAAGGCGACTTGAGCACTTGATCGAAGGACAGTTTCATTGTAATGAATTTGAGGTGAATCTTGAATGGACCAAAGGAAATGCGTAAGTTTATCAATCTTTTTGGCTTGAAGTAAAGCTTCACAGACACAAGTTATCTGGTCATTGGTAAGTGAACTCCAAGCAAATGGATTTGATTTACCAATGAAATCACCAGATGCATCATCAAGTGCTAATCGACTGACATTATTAATGGGTAACATTGGCACATTAGAGACGAGAGAAGGATTCTGATGATGAAGTTGCTGTTGGTGAATGTGGTGTTGGTCTTGTTGGTGGGAATCGTGTGAATGTTGAAGTTGGTGGTGAAGTTGCTGTTGCTGTGGATGCTGAAGTAATTGGTGGTGTTGATGTTGGTAT
This sequence comes from Tetranychus urticae, assembly GCF_039701765.1. Classification (NCBI taxonomy): domain Eukaryota; kingdom Metazoa; phylum Arthropoda; class Arachnida; order Trombidiformes; family Tetranychidae; genus Tetranychus; species Tetranychus urticae. The sequence goes on along the minus strand of NC_142958.1, from coordinate 10,446,122 downwards.
TGATGATGATGGTGGTGGTGTTGTGGTTGTTGTTGTTGGTGACTTTGTAGGTTCCCTGAACCATGGCGAAAGTGAGAGTTATGATGAGAGATTAACGGTGGAGGTGAAGATGGAGATGGCGAAGGATGTCCTGTTAAATTGCAAATCGTCGTTTCTGTCGAAGAACTGTAACATTCTTCATCCATTTTATGTTTGATTGTTGGAATATCTAAGGTGCCTTGGTTCATGGTCGACGAAGAGGTGGATAGTTTGCATGCATGAGTAGACACATTAGAACAAGAAGCAGACACAGAAGTTGTCACCGAAGGAATCGTTGAAGATGAATGTAAAGGTAAAATGTTGGATGAAGATGGTGGAGATGAAGATGAGGATAACCTGTAACTTGACGAAGAATCACTTCCAGGACTTGGAATAATTGACGAGTCCAAAGATGAACCAAAAGTTGTGTAAGCAAAGTCTCTTGGTGCAAAAGATGTATTCATAACGTGTAACACCAACAATAACAGTGCGTCTGTGGACCAAATGAGAATGAAATTGTACCATAAAGGAGTGAGGAGTGTAAATGAGAGAGATGAACAAGAGTGAGAAGAGAGAAGATGAAGAGGAGAGAGAAAGGATGAAAGGGAGAAAAGAAGATAAAGAAAGGAAGAGAGAGAAGAAAAGACAATTTTCACATTCAAAGAAGCAAAAGATGAAGATTAAAACATAAAAGTTGACAGAAGACAATAGCAAGGTAAAAGTTGGTCCGAATGTCAAAAGTATTTGTTCAACTTGAATCGGCAGTAACCATGAAAATTGATTAAACTTAAAGAGTTGGTCTAATTGTGATAGTCTATGTAAGAGAATGTGATTGAAAATGTTGATCAAGAAAAATTAAACAATTGTTGGATTAGACATAAACTCATCTAACTCGGTTTGCTTTTAAACTGTTGGTTTTACTTGAAATGTTAACTGATTATTAACATTGGTCTGTCTGCGAATGCTCAGTAGCTGAAGATTTATAGAGAAATCATTTCAACCTTCAATTGCTTGTGTTCAGTGTTTGTCAATATTTGACAAAAAATTAAAGTAAATTGTCTTTTCATTGATTCCTTGTTCACCATAAAGTGCCATTTCGGACCAATTCAAGACTCAGCATGAATACCAAATGTAAATCGCGAATTGATAGCAATTGTTGTAGTTGCAATGTTATGTTGTTGATGAGCCTTTTCAGGTTGTCATCATTTTATTGGCACTTCATTTTCGCCCAATTGTTCCCTTCGCTAATTCACACACTCAAGTACATATTGGTGTCAATAAAGTCAAGCATTCAGCAAAATGGGCAACATGAAAGTCTCTTTCCTATTATTACAAAGTCTTGTACATTTTATATCGACAAAGATATACTTTCGTGTTTTTTGGTCATTTTTTGACAACAAAAGAGGCAAGCGGATTACTAGCGTGTTTATCCCTCTTCCGTCTTTATAACAACACTTTTCTTTTTTTTCCTTTTCTTCTTTTCATCTTTTCTTTAGCCTTAAAATGGCCCTTAAATAGACGATCAGACGATATTTTGTCACTCTTAAGGCGAGACTTGCATGTCCTTTGGCCTCCCGCTAATAAACCTTTCATTGCATTTATTTTACAAAAGACAAGTCTTCAGATTGAAAGCAATGTTGAGATAAACTTATATCATTAAATAGTTATGCTTTGAACGGTAAATCAAGAACCAAGTGAAACCTTAATTTGCTGTAGAATTCTTTCTTAATCAATCTTTAATTCTGTTTATTGACTTGATAACTGAATCAGACGATCACAGATTTCAGTTGACCGAAAGTTAGCTTCAAGTTGATTCGTCCTTTTATTGTGACAGTAAGCAGATCACAAAAACTTTGTCAACCTAAAAATTCGCTTTTCTTGACAAAAATGTTTTTCTTTTTTTTCTCTTCTTTCATCTTCTTTCCAGTCCATCTTCATCGTCTTCATCTTCATTGACCCTTTAACTGACCCTTCTTTTCCTGTAGTTTTTCCTTCTTCCAGTGGTCAAGTGTTGAGTCTTGTATTCAGAAGTAAGATTTGAATGATAAGCTTTGTCTTGCTGATTGATCGTTTTGTTCACATTAATTGTTAAAAATGGTCAAGAGAATGAGAAAAACTCTGTAAAGTTTCTTGAATAGCAAATGTTAATTATTGAAAAAAGATGGCAAATGAACGAGAAAAAATTAATGAATTATGTTAATTGTATTATCATTTCATTTATAATTGTTGCCATTCAATGGCAAGGTTAAAGTTAACTTTGCGATAACAATCAATTTGATTTTATGATAACTGATTTATCATACTTGTTCAATAGGAAAGCCAAGTAAAGTCAAAAAAGTTGCAGTTACTCAAGTTACTCTTGATGATTGAAGTTGAGATAACTTTTGAATGGGCCAACATGAAAGGGATCTTTACACTCTTTAATAGACTGACGATTTGTGTTACAATAGACAAATCAACACGAAAATTTGATACTGATTAACTCAATTGATAAACTTTTATTAAGCTTTTACATTTTCTATTAGATTATCGGTACATTTACATGAGCTATTAACACCTCAAATCACTTTAGACGCGACTTGAAAATTGATGCTGATATTAATATTGTTTGACTAACATTTAAATAATTAATTGAATTATTGAAGTAGTCAATTAAATGGCAACCAATATTTAGCTCCAACAAACTTCGTAACAACTAACAAACTAATAGCAAGTCCAAATATTTCGAGATCTGTTATTTGAACTCATTTTCCCAGCTGCTCAAACAATAACGACTAATAAAGCTCAATTAAAATACAAAGGATAACAATCAAATGTAAATTAAGAGTTAATGAAATTTCAAATGCTGTAAATTTTTATCAAATTTTAATCATGTTGTTGTTTAGCTGATATTTTTTCATTACAGACATGACCCTTGACCTTACTAGATTGAAATTTGAAAGCCTTTTCTTAGCCAATAAACACTCACTTTCACTTAAAGGCACCAGAAATTAGTTAACGAGTTTATTTATATTTTTGTTGACCGATTCCTGGAATTAAGATTAGATTAGTGGAAATAAGAAATTAATCAATTTAGAAACACTTTTAACTTCTATTTATCTTATTCTTTAAATAATTACCTTTTTATTTCTGAAATGAACAGAAGTACTTATTGGAAAGCTGAGGTTTAAATTGGAAAACCATTAAAACGAGTCACTTTTGAATGCCAATAAGAACAGTATCATTAACAGAAATTTTTTTGAAAAAGCCGCTGACGGAATTGAAAAAATGATTGTTGCTTGTGTATTTGTTAGTAACAAGAATCATCAGCAATGGTTACTCTGAGATCATAATTTAAATGATAATTTTGAATCATCTTTGAGTTGCAGACAGTTTAAAGTTTTATCATCACCAGTTACCAGGGGCATTTACTGAATAAACTCCCGATTCTGTTTTGTAATCGGAGTGGTGATTATCAGGTATTGGGTTCCATTTTACTGATCAAATATTTTTAACTCTTGATAATTAGATGATAGTAGAAGAAGCAAGATCAATGCAAAATATCTCACCATCAGCTTAAACAGCAATAACATTTTCATCGAGTTTTTGCCAAACTAAACACATTTCTTGCTATCTGGTAGGTTCTCATTGATACTTGGTAATAAGACGATATACGTGTTTGAACTGAGATCTGTAAGAAAAGTTAACAAAAAAGAAAGAATGAGCAGAGAGAAATATATTTACTATTGAATTACAATCAAGATGAACTCACTTTTTTGGAACCCTTTCACATTTCCAAATTTTGATTTCATGTCCAGTTGTTATTGATTATTGGTTATTATCATGTAGACTGAACTCACATCATGAAATTTATGATCTAAAGGTTTTAATTGTTAAGTGGGAAAGATTTCAAAATAAGATTCGATAATCGGACAGTATTAATACATGGAGTCTTCATTGCAGACGATCCACAACTAAGCTTAGTAGCCCTAAGAGACATGCGGTTTATTTAAATAGAAAAATAAAATTTGTATTGCGCGCCAATGTGTGGACTAAACATTTTTCATTTTTAAAAAAAGTTTAGATAAACCGGCAACTTGCTGGTGAAATAAATTATTTTTACTGGAAACCTTTCATTGTTTTGGTGCTTTTTTGATGAGAAATTTGATGTGAGTTTAAGCTTTAATATAAAATAGTGCTGATTTTGAAATACCTTTAAAGGATAGTGTCTCAATTTTTCCTAGATCTTGGAATCATGCTCTTTGAGATTGGAAAACTTGCTTGTTTGTGCTCTCATACGATATCGTTTACATTATTGATGTCCCGATCCGATTTTAAAACCGGCCTTATCGTTTTTTCCGCTCAAAAATTGATCGATCTCTTTAAAACATGTGCTTTCAACTCTAGAAGACAATTTTGTAGATCTTTTGTTACTTAACCTGATCTGTTGTAAACCGGAAATACTAAAATCTGAAAAAGTAAGAACATCACTAATTTAAATATCTTTTTATTTCAAATTTAGAGTTGGAGCCCATCATTACAGTAAATCCTCTCTAATTGTCACAGTTTCATGGTAACCGAGTAAACAAATTCTTATGTATGCGAGTTAAAAAAGTTGACAGAACAAGATCAAGATCATGAAGGACATTATAAACATTTTATAAAAAAAGTGATCAAAGCTATGATTTAATCTCAATTTTGGAATGACTATAAAATAATGAACGCATATTGACAGAAAAAATAATTTGTTTATTTCACATTTTTATTTCGACAGCTAAAAGCTCATCGTCCAACTAGAAAGGAAGTGAAAGGATTACTTCTCAAAAGCGAATTCAATGGAGATGAAAATGGTCCTGAACTTCGTTCATTAGTTCTCCCTGCGTTTGATTGAGATGATGAAGAAGTTGTGAAAGGTGAAACTGAGCCACCTGGAATCATAGAAGAAAATCTATTAGACATTTGGCTAACAGTATTAGGAATACGACTAGCTAATCCCGAAGCCATATTAGCTCCAGTTGAAGCAAGATTTCCGAATCTATTAACTGAATCAGCTGCACCTCCAGCCATGGTCAAGAGAGCTGAAAGAGGTTCACCATTAGCTAAACTATTGGTAACTCCGGCAAAATTGGATAAACCTTGGCCTACCAAATCAGAGGCAATATTGGATGGATTAAAGGTTTGTCTGAATGATGGTGAGCTGGTTGATGAAGTGGCATCAGCTGAACTAGATGGAGTATAACCATTGGATGGTCGACTAAATAATCTGTTACCAAAAGAGTTTGAACCAAGTCCACCTGCGGATCGAGATGATGAACCAGCCATTGAAGTTAAAGCTCCGAGACCAGCACTTCCAAAAGAAGGAAGAAGACTTAAAAATGATGAAGCTCCAGGGAAAAATTGATTGATCAACTGTGGAATAGCGGTTGGATTGAAAGTCACAAGTGCGCCAAAAAGTTGACCCAAGTTTGTGACTTGATTGAGAACAGACATGGGAATGATTTCAAGAGCATTATGAAGAGCTTTATGTCCAGCTTCACCAAGAAATGGTCTTAATGGATGGAGAAACAAGTCAATCAGTCGCCCTGGGTTATTTGGAATTGAAATTCTTCCTTGGTCACCATCAACAGAGGTTTCAATTTGTGTTTGTTGGCACCATGACAACCCAACAAAAAAGGTCAAGATTATGATTGAAAGGCGCATTTTACGAAAGATTGTTTTCAGATTTACTTGTAACACTACTTGTTTCAATATGGAATGTAAACAAGATGAAGTTGGAACTGAAGACTAACTGCAATCACAATTAGCTTTCTTTTATAAACATTCAATTGCATGCTAAATAACATTAATCAATTGAGAAGTCACTTGTAAATAAATGTAATCATATCTCCTGATGAATTAATAGCTGTCAAAAAAGCATATTTTGGTTGGATAAGCCAAAATCAGATGATAATGATGAATTGGACATTGAAGATGATGTCAAATCACAATGAAAATCACCAAAAAATTAACTGTTCGATACCAAGGAATCGTAAATACATTTATTAATCATGAGCTCTGCTTGATTTTACTGGTTTCTGGCTTTTCCTGGTCTAAATTTTTACACCTTGTCTAACATCAGTTACAGACAGTATGAACTATCCGATTATTAAGAGTCGAGGTTCGAAAAGCTGTGGACAATCCGATGGATTCACTGAAAAAAGCATTTTCCATCAAAATTTTCACTTCTGTTGCCAATTTTTATTGTCCAAGCATCTCATAATATTTAAATATCAGTTGTATCAACAATTTCTGTTGTGTTTCTGTCTTACTGATAATTAATCTAATAAATACTACTTATCCATTATATATTATTCATGAAATGTAAATTCGTAAGCAAACAACTTCTCAATAGGATTGGATCCCGATTCAGAGATTTAATGATAGATATCGAAATTTGTTACTTTAAATGTTCAGCTATTAATATTAATACTTGAAACCTGGGTTAGTTTCATTGTGATCTTGATGTGTCTAAAATAATTAAATACAATTTGATTAATTTTCTGTTATTCTGTTATACTTCGACTTAAAGGTGCACTTTCTGTCAATAAATTTAATTTTGAGTAAAGTGACATCTAATCAGATTGTTACGTCAATTGATTGTTGAAGGACATGCTCAACATTTTGATCAAATCTTCTAAAATTATTCATTATCAGGATCATTTATTGGAACATTCATCAGAAAAGAGATTGTTTTTGGTGACTTGACGTGATTTAGCATAGGATTTGTAATATAATTGCTGACTTTTGTAATTACTAACCATTAGTCAAGTTAATTAATTGACTCCAGATAATTTCAGAACAAAGCTTAACAGTGAATCATTTTCAATTGTATTATAATGATTTGTTGAAGGAAAAATAGTTGATTTAATGTTTTTTAAGCTCAATTGGAATTAATTAACTCGAAATTATGCTTAAGTTAAGGTATTAGTCTTTTATTATTTAATTTTTATTTTCAATTTTAAATCGAGTTTGATTGGGCATTTAAATTACAATTATGATTTCGAGGATCTTAACATGTTAACCATTTAATGGGAAACTAAATAGGTTTGATAAAAAGTTTGAAGCTTGACCAAGTCCAGGAGCTGAAGAGGATGACAGGAATGAACCCAAACCAAATGGTGAAGAACCAGATGAACCAGATGATGTTGAGGCTGAGGCAGTCAAACCTCCAGCAGAAGCTTGAGCGGAACCAGAGGGTCTGTTAGATGCAGAAGCTGCTGATGAGGGTGACGATCCAATAGAAGCGCCATTAGCGTTGAAATTGGCCAAGTTAAAGCCGAAGCTTTGTAGAGCAGAGGCAACACTAGGGTCAATTGATAGTCTTGGTGAAGTTGAACCAGTGGAAGTTGAAGTTGGTGAACCAGTTGAAGCAGAAGCCGATATTGGTCCTAGACTGAGTGAGGGTAATTGAGATGAAGACGGGTTGCTAGTTGAGCTAGCGGGATAAGAAGGAAGACCAACAGGGTAAGATTGAGATCCGGGCATTGGTCGAAGAGACAGGTTAGGGTTATTGAATGAATTCTGAAGAGAACCAGAAGAGGAAGAGGCCGCAGCAGTACCAGTTGATCGACCACCATACTGACCAGGAGTAGGGATTGAGCTGGAAGCTGAACTTGAACTTGAACTGGAGCCTGAACCTGAGCCTGAGCCTGAGCCTGAGCCTGAGCCTGGAGGACGAGCATATTCAACAGGAGCCATAGGACCAAAGTTACCAGAAGCTCCAAATGAAGATGATGGTCGAGACATCATTGACCCAATAACTGGAACACCCCTGAAGAGGTTACCCATATTGGGCAGTCTACCACCTCGAGATGAGAAGTCATTACCTTTCCATGGAGCCAAAGCAATGTTACTAGCACCTTGAATAACTCTACTGGGTAAAGAGAGGGTACTTGCGAATGCTCGCATTGGATTAAGGCGATCAAAGATGTTACCTGTATCGACGTAGTTTGCACTTGAACAATAGTTTACTGTGCAAGCTAAAGTAATCAAGGAAACAATTACCAATGAACGAATCATCTTGATCTTTCAATTTCTTAATGGTTACTGGACTGATAACTGACAACAAGTAAACTGAATCAATTGATGATTCAAATGAAATTAATAACAAGACTGGAGAAGTCAATTATTATTGATCACATTTCCACTCAATCATGTTCACAATGGTCATGAATAACGTTGGAAACAAAAACTCATTAGATGAAACAATTTCATGTAATTTATCACTTATTGTCTAACAACTGTTTATATCATTTAAACCTTAGAGATTAATCAAGCGATATTTCGAATCAATGATCAAGATTGTTTTTCAAACAAGTGTTAGTCAGTATTGCAATTGCAGTGGTTGATTGAGATACATAATTGAATGCATCCATTAATACTTGTCCAGTTGTAATCAAAGTCTTCAAACCTAGACCCAAACTATTTGCAATCATGGCTTCAGGTGGGCTACAATTTTGCAAAACGGCCAACGATAATATTTTGATGACAGCGAATGGATGAGACCAGAATCGAGTTGGACTCAAATTAAGGTATTTGAGTCATCACTATAATTCAATTAACATCTGTTTTAGCCTTTTGATTTATCACTTGTTTGTTTTGATGGGATTATGAAACAATAATGTAATGCAAGATAAATAAGGCTATTGATATCATTTACAGTCATGTTTAGATTAATTGTTATTTCTATTTTGGACAATTTGACTTATGATTCTGTTAAGTGAGAACATTTTAGAATGTATAAAAGGAATTGCGTTTTATTGTTCGAGAAACAATTCACTCAATCAACAAGTTCTTAACAAAATTTTATTCCAAAATGAAGGTCGCTTTAGCTCTTTGTGTTTTTGCCTTGATTTCCTTATCTTCAGGTAAGTCAACAATTTTGTGACTAAGGTTTGAATAAATAATATAAAATAATTTAATTGAATTCTTTTAGCAACACTACGAAGAAGACAACGTCAAGCATATGAAAATGGTTTAGCTTCTGGTATCGGAATTAAAGCCATCCTGGGTCGACAAGGATGCAGAGGTAATCAAGGCTCATCTGGTATTGGAGGCCAATCTGGTGGTAATAGAGGATCTGGTTCAGCATCAGGCTCAGCATCAGGTTCAGCATCAGGTTCAGCATCAGGCTCTGGATCAGGCTCTGGATCAGGCTCATCAGGCTCCAGAAATCAAGGTGGCAGTGGAGCTGGCTTAGGCATTGGCGGTCAACTTAATGGTAATGGAGGATCTGGTTCACAAGCTGGTAATGGATTTGATGGCCAACAAGGATCTGGTTCACAAGGAGGATCAAATTCAGGACAAGGTCTTGGATTAGGTTTAGGTGGACGATCTGGCTCTGGATCTAACTCTGGCTCTGGTTCACAAGGCTCTAATGCTGGAGCTAATGTTGGTGGTGGTCAAGGAGGCAGAGTTGCTGTTGGATCTCGTTCTGGTTCAGAAGTAACCAACTCTGGTAATGTTAATGGTTACCAAAATAACCTTGATCGATCACGATCTTCATTGAATGGTTTCACTGATAATGCTCAAAACTCCAGAGGTTACGAGAATTCTGGTTCATCATTCTTGAATGAAGCAAACAGAGCTCAATCAAACCGTCAATTCAGTCCTAATGGAGGATTCTCAGATTCAAGCTTATCTGCCTCTGACCGATCAGCTGGATCCAATTACCGAAACATAGGATTCGATAACAGTGCTGCACAAAAAGCTGGTTTCAATTTCGATAACGACCAACTCAAAGCTTCACAATCAGGCTTCAATGCTGACTATTTCAACCAAGCCAGAAACAATGCTGAAGCTTTTGGAATCAGAATGTGAATCTAAAGTTTGATTTAAACTCACTTACTGAGGAATAGAAAAAACATTTGAAAGATTCCAACATGGAATCACACGTCAGGTTTCAACTAGATTTTTTTATAAAAAGAAAACTCAAACCAATATCTTTCATCTGATACTGTGATCATAGTTTTGGGACTCATAGATCGACTTTTAGATCGACATGAAAAGAAATAGTCAATTTTATGGGATAATTAACATTGAAAAAACAGAGCGTCAAATATCCCATAGACTTGGATGCTAAACGCATTAAACTTTTGTGTGAGAACTTTTTTCTAAAAATCGATCTACGCGGTAACTATAAATCCAAAAATACGATCATATTACCAAATGAAAGATACTGAATCGAATTTTCTCATTATAAAAAAATCAATCAAAAATCAAAACCTTACTTGTGATTCCATTTTGAAATGTTTTCTCTATCATTCTGTAAATCTCACGAGTTCTGTATACAAATAATTTAGAAAAGAAGAAAATAAATGCTTACCGCCAAAATTGATATAAAAGACATAATTCGAGCAATGATGTCCACTTTTGTTTAAACAGTTGGAAGCACCTTCGTGAGTCCAAATGGACTTAAGTAACTTTTAAATGAATGTATAATCTTTGTAATTATTGTAAGTAAAGAGTAAGAAAACGCATCGCTTAATCAGCTTGACTCAACACTTTTTATGTTTGCTTATTATTCATGATCCCACAATTAAGGTTAATCAATATAATCAAATCCAATTGTGTACAATATATTTATTCAAATGAAGTTCTCGTAGATGTGTAATAATGAACCAGAAACCAGAGTAACACACATATTTATTATGATTGCATTGGTCCACCTAAACAGAGTAACCACAAGAATCTTATTATAATCACTATTTTGTTATCTTTCATTCAACTGATTGTTTAATGAACGTCAATTACATGTAAATGAATTAATATGTTGATTGTGAAGCAATTTTAAACTCATCGTGACTAAATCTTCTCTTCACTTGTTCCCATGTTTGTCAATTGAGATATTAATGTAACTGTGAATTTGATGATGATCATGATGATGATGACGATTGTATATTTATCTTAATTTGCCTTGATATCTTTTAGACAATTAGCATTTCCAGGTCAAAATAAGTTTAGATTGTTGATGAGATGGACAACAGATAATCCTTGATGGTCAAAAGTCTTTAAATCTGTGAATCTATTTTAATAATGTTACAAGATGCGCTAGATTAATTCATTTGATAGGGAAACTGGGTCTTACTTGAGTCCAATGAATGCTTCGGACTGATCGAATCGAACTATTATTGCTGTTTCACCGTCTGTTGTAGGCCAGAGAGGTTGAGTAACATTCAGACGATGCATAGATGACTATATTTGAATAAAAGATTCAGTTGACAAGTTGATGCAATGCCATTAACCAAAGGATCTTTAGTAGACAAGTCAAAAAGTCAAACCCCCCTCTAATTGTCACAGAGTCATGGTAATCGGATAAACAATTTTTACAATTGATTTTTTAAATTTGGCAAATTTTGAGAGGATTCTTAATTGCTATTTAATTCTGTGCAATACATGAGTTATCAAATTAAAAATCAAAAACACCGAAATTAAATTAAAAAACTTTGAAAATTATTAACCAATATTAAATTGAGCCATTGCGATTTCAGAACTTTTCTTCACCGTCTTGTTGAAACCATCTGTGCATTATCCGTGCTTATTAAAGTAACAAATAAAAGATATTGGATTGACTTTTCTCATCATAAAAAATCTAATGAAAAAAACGAAAAGCTGATCTGTGATTCCATTTTAGAAACGTTTCATGTCATTATTGGCAGCACGGTGGATACTCAAGACGAGTTTATTTTGGAAATGGCGATGATCATGAAAGAACTCAATTCTGATTTCAAGCTTCGAGGAGGTTTCTGCTATTGAGTCTGTTCTAAGGGGTGATCAATAAAAAATGAGACTAACTTTAAACAATGATATTTAGGTAATTATTAGGTTTATTTTATTAAATTTAGTTTTAATTCAATTATTAAGAATTGGCAAAGGCCCATGTCTAGTTCGATCAAAATATTCGACCTCAGTCTCATTTAGTCAACGCTCAAAGTAAGCGCAAAAATTTTTGTCGGTTCAGGCTTTTAACATAAGATTAGGCATACAAGAGAAAATGGCACTAACTTTAAATCCTTTTAATTAACGAATTTATTTGAATTAAACATTGTTTTTGGGTGCGAATAAAAGAGAATCATATTTGAAGTTATGTGAGTGAGTTTCATTCCTTTCGGTTGAATTTTTCACCTAAAAAAGTGGCCTTTTTCACCGATGAAAATTTAATTTTTCAAGTTTTGCATCTTTGAGGTCACTTTTTCAGGGGAAAAATTCAATCGAAAGGAATGAAACTCACTCATATTATTTCGAATATCATTTTCTTGCATTCGCGCTCAAAAACAATGTTCAATTCAAATTAATTCGTTAATTAAAAGGATTTAAAGTTAGTGCCATTTTTATTGCGCACACATTTTATGCCTTGAAATTTACTGCTAAAAATTTACACCGCTCACTCTAAGCGTTTAATAAATAGGATTGAAATCAAATTTATGGGCTAGTTTGGCCTAATAGTAATTAATAATTCTCAATAATCAAATTAAAACTAAATTTTACAAATTAAACCTAATAATAACCTAAATATCATTGTTTAAAATTAGTCTCATTTTTTATTGATCACCCCTTAGTAACAGTAGCCTTTATTAGTCTCTTTCATTATTTTGTTTCCTTTCGTCAATAGTTTTGGTTCCTTTTGAGTCTGTTCACAAATTGCAACCAAGAATATGACGTCAATTGTATCTATTCAGTTCTAATGGAATATTAAGGAGAAAAGAAAAAAGAGTTTCATTTGATTCCAATATGGCCAACACTAATTATTGTCATCTATTTTTTTCTACTCAACAGTTCAAAACATTTATCTGATTATGTTTTAACTCGACTTTTTATATTGTTTAATCGTCAAAGGTTGAATCTGAATAAACACTTCAACGAGTTCATTGGACCCATTGATGAAAAAAAGGCCAAATCACCGAATTTTCATGTTGCTTATAAAACATGTTTAATTGGTTATACTTGTCGATATTTTTAATTATCTTGAGCAATTTCAATGTTGATGGAAGATTCAGACGATTGTCTTCAGGTAAATATTTTCATTTTTAATTTACACTTGAATTGGTTTCCTTAATTATCGGATGGCACCGTTTCGAACATTTTTGTAGATCGAACTACAATTTACCAGAGAAAATCTTTCAATTAAATTTTTCAATTAAATTTACCAAATTGACTCAGTAAACTTGTATCGATCTGACAGTAATCTAGATTTGTATTTATTCAATAAAGGTTTATCATCATTATCATCAGCTTCATCAGGTCGATGGCGTTTGATGACACCAAATGATATAATACGAAGCTATCCACTCTCCAAACTGGACAACTCAAAAAGGTATTACACATATTCTGACGACGAATATTCGACTGAAAAAAGGTTTTCAAATGGACAATTCAAAGGACCGTTCATTAGTCAAAGATACCAACCAATTAATCCAATTAAGTTTGTCAACCATCAAAGGTTACCAATTTATTTGAATCATCATCGCTACAGCTTTCTCAATAATCCAAACTCGTATGAAAACGATTCAGAGTCAAATAACAATCAACCTCAACACTATCAGAAAGACCAAAACACATCAGACGGACACTTGAGGTGAGCAGATGAACATTTAATGCATTTACATTTAAAAAACGTTTGAATTTCAAACTTTGAAAGAAATGTTTTTTTGTAATCAAGCTTAAGTAATAGATATCAACCTGAGAAATACCCTGGTTCATTGTGGCCGGTATCGATCTGATTCGCAACCTACTTCTTATGAAATGTGTTTCTAATTGATATTTTTTTGTCTTTTATGCCCTTTTAGGACAAATGACCAGCTTAAAGTATCTTCTAATTCCACCCAAAAAACTGGAAACGAAAAGCACGAAAATGCAAAAAGCTCCGATGAAATTGTTCCAACATACACTGAAAGTTCTAATGTTAAGTCATCAAAGTTGGAATCTGTTCAACCAAATTTATCTTCATTCAATTATCAACGAATTGCTTACATGAAGAAAGCTTCTGTCGAATCTGTTGATGAATCAAACTCATTATTCAGTCCTTATCGATCTACAAATCAACCTCATTCAAGTAAGCCAGGATCACCATCATTCAGTGACCTTTACTTTGTGGGTAAGTTCACTTTATATTTTATCCAATATTTTATTTAACTAATGACCAACTCTTTCTTTAACAGCAATTGTAGTTGGTTCGAGTGGAGCTGCGATATTCGCTGTAATTGGTGCAGGTTACTGTTTCTATCGATTCCAACAGCACAGCAAATCAGCTGCTGATGTTGATTACCCTGCATATGGCGTCGTTGGTCCAATAACAAAAGAATCAGCAAATTCTGGAAATATTTCGCCTGTTGGAGACCGAAAACTGGCTCAAAGTGCACAAATGTATCATTATCATCACCAAAAACAGCAAATGATTGCTTCTGAAAAGTGAGTCAACTTATGATATCAAAGCATGAGTAATATTAATATAAACTGTTGAATAGAACTTGAATCAGTTAAAATCAACTAATAACTTTAACATTTCATTTGTGTATGTATTAGGGTTGTGGCATCTCGTCATACTTCAGCATCTGATGTTGACTCGGAAGAAGAAAATGAAGAAGGCGATTACACTGTTTATGAATGTCCTGGATTAGCTTCAACTGGCGAAATGGAAGTGAAAAATCCTTTATTCCAAGATGATATAACTCCAGTTTCATCTCCATCAGTGGTGAATAATTCAGATTCAAAGGATAAAAAATGATGGACATTGGACATTATCTTGTCGATCAAAATAGCAGTAAAACCTATCATATTTTGTTCTCATTCAAAGAACCTCAAGTTGTGATTATAAAATAACGCTAAGATAATTTTTGTTAGACTTTTCTTTGTTGGCAGTTTATCAGTAATTGGCTTGAATGTAAAAGTCGACTCAATTGCTAACGAATCTTTGGTAATCGAAAAGCATTACTGATGATTATGCAAATAATAATGAAAATTATTTTACCGTCAATTATAATCACACAAATACCTTGAAATATTTTCTCCCAAATTGGAAAGTTAATTTTATAATTATCTGCTTAACTCGCTTCAATTGACAAACGCTAATATAAACGCAATTTGAATCAATTTTCACCCTCAAAAGCTAACAATTTCAAAGGAACTTATTTATCTTTTAAATGGGAACTCAATTAGAAAGCTATTGATTGACTGCCCTTACCTTGCAGTAATTGTACAGAAACACAAGCTATTCTGACTGTAAAATATTGACTCTTTGAATGCATGAACATGAGGATGAAAACGAGAAACGAATGAATCCTTTTCCATATTTGATTGCTATTCACAATTTTACATGTTATTAATGTTATTACTATTACAGTATATCGATGTCAATCATTATCATTTGTGTTAATCAATGGTGATCTTTAAATGGTTGTTATACTTATTCCTGTAATTTATCGTTAGAACACACAAATGAGACCAAATCGATTGTTATAACAAATGTAAATGCAAGTTATCCTGAAATGGACGCCTCTCCAACTCTTAATCAATATATCACTAATTATGTTTTCACAAGAATCTATTACTATGAAGCCAGAGAGACCAAATTAAAGTGATTAACTGTATGTAAACCCAATTTATTGTTGAATCATTCCAATGTCTATTAAAGTCATCTTGAATTTTGTTTGAAACACTGATTCATTAAAAATAATTTACTATGAAATTTGCCTGAAAAACAAATAAACTTTCATTAGTAAGTCGCTAAAACCAGGAAGTTCATGTAATAACAAAGAAATAATCAAACAGGAATAAACAGCTGAAAATACGATTTAAATAGTTAACAAGTGGTTAGTCTAATGGTTCATTGACACTTGGTATCATGCTGTGTTAATGCATTTAACAATAGAGAAATTAAATGGAAACAAAAAGTATATTAAAAATAGTTACATGAATATTCTGCTTCTATTGTGGTCCACATTAGAACTGTAGTGACCAATAGATTGAAGTATATCATTCAAAGTCGTCTGGATCACATTCAAACATTTATTCGTGAAACCCAAGTCAAACTTATCAATAGTTATTTTTATGTCGATATGGATCTCATTTGCAGCAAAAGACTTTAAGTGAAAGATTATCAGAAACGAATGATCGGTGATTGAAGTTCTGAATTTATGATACTTACGCCCATGAAAGTCACTGTTGAAATATGAAGTCTGTAGCTTGAAAGGGTTCATGAGCTATAAAAAAGTACAAAAAATAACAGAAAACCCAGTTTATTACATCAACTGAATCCATTTTTTTGTATTTGCCAAAAGGTTTTAAAGTACCTTGTCTTTGATTGTTGATTTTGCACAAAATATGTGTTTGATTGTGAGAATGATGATTATTCATCAATGTTTCCGCCATGTCCTGAGATTTTTCCGATTCAACTGGCAAATAACAATCAACCAGTAAACCATTCAATTGATTGTGAGAAAAAATCAGGTAAAGTGACAAACAAGCGACTCAAGATGTAGCAAAAGAGGTTAACTTATAAACTCGTTTTGATATCAATTGACCCGTGCCTTGATGGTCAAATGACTTTTGCTTCTCATCATCATCATCAACTATGCATTTTTGTGATCAGTATAATTTGCAATGAAACCCTCGTCTTTACCCTTGTCAAGGTATTATAATTTTCAAGCTTCTTATTCAAAAAATGAACATCTTATCTTGTATTTTGTTGTTTTTTCAACGGAACCAAGAATGCCATTCAAACGATGAATAAATTTATGTTTTGATGATTGGAAGCTTCCGTCAGGTTTACTCATTCGTATCGTTTTCAATGCTTACACATTTTCAATTTTGAACCATTTTATCTACACATTCATATAGAAATGAAAATAGAAAAGGGTTTATCAAAAATTTTCTGCTCCGAAATTTGCTTATCACTAACTTGGTAGACATTCAAAGAATGAGGCAAATTCAATAAGCAAACCCATGGTGCTAAATATTATGGGTATTGATTCATACTTTCATAATTAATTTTATTTAGATTGTGTGAAAATAAGTTAATCTTAATTCCTTTGAAATTACTCAAATTAAATTAGATCCAATGAAGTATTGCCTATTATTTTGAGTAAAAAATCCCATATAACCAGAGATTGCTCAGTATCCAACCGTAAGCAGCTATCAGATAACTATTTAGTTATAATTGATCAACTAGTCATTAACTTTGCCTAGGAAAACAGAGGTTGACAAAGAAGGCAATGTTTTAAGGTTTATAACTGATAATGGTAATAGTGGTCAAGACAGTTAATGAAGAAAACAAAACGAAAAGTTGAGTTCAATATGCATATACAATTTTATTTCAATAAATTAATTTTGATGAACAATAATGTTTTACAGCCAGTTGATTGGACAGTCATAAGTACCAATTCAATTAGATTTAATCAAGTATCAGGTCAAATCTGGATAATGATCATTTTCTGCTCATTCATTTGAAATAATAAAAATAAGCTTTACATTTTCTGTCTCGTTTTGCAAAACATTGCAAACTCATAGTTGTTTACATTGAGAAAATTTGAAAACAATTAGTTTTGTAATAAATGATCAAGATCAAGACTGACCAGACTTAGAACGAATTGAGGTTTAAAAGTTGCTAGGTCAAAAGTTAACTCAGAATGATTGGTCAAATTCCGATTGTTGCAAGAATATTGTTTTCTGGTTCTATTTGGTCAGATAAATAAGTTTAATATTTATTTTATATCGGAATAAGGCCAAAATATAAGTGCAAATAACGAATTGTTTGCAAGTCCAAGTCAACTTTTGAGAGAGAAACTAATTCATTTTTTGACCTCTGATGATGTGAAGTGAAAGAGATGAAAGAAGAAAAGAAAAGACAAGTTCAAGGGAAAGATAGCGAGACAAATTCCCAAAGTTGAATTATAAATTAGAGGAAGATAGAATTGAATAAGAAAACGGGAAGAAGGGATGACAAATGAAAACATCATCATATGAAGGATGAGAAAGGGAGAAAGCAATAAATCACAAAGACAATCATTTGTCTCTCGACACATGACCTGTCCATTTTAAACGGTGGGATCAGGTCATTCTCATCACCTCAAAATAGGAAGAAAAAAAGTCAAAATACAAACAAAAATTAAACACAGAATGTTAGGTTAGGTGGGTTTAGTTGAGTGTTTAAGAAACCAACACTAACAAGTGTATTTGATTTCATTAGTTGTCCTTTCTTCTTACTGTTTAATTTAATGTTTGTTCTTTAGTTTTGACGTTTTATAATTACTATGATAAAGGTGGGTTAGATTTTTTGGAGTGATGAAAATGATGAGCAAAAATAGTATGGAGAGGTATCAATGGAGAAGAGAGGAATTAAGAAGGTAGATTAGAAGATTAAGAAATTCACAGTTTGCAGGTTTTGTTTTCTTTCAGTTTACCCATCGGTAATTATGTAAATATTAATGTAAAAAAATTTAACTAATCAACGAAGAGTAACTTTTGTTGGTAATTTCATTCGTCGATGTGCGGTGAAATAAGCCACTGTACAGACATACATCACTAGAAGAAGAGCACTTATTACACTTAAAGCCATCAAGGAAGTTCGGGATGCACATCGATCCATATTAGCTATTGATTCCTTATAAAATGATTCTGTGATAAAAATAAAGCAAAAATATAAATTAGAATATAATCTAGAAGATAATCTCAATTAACATACCGTTGGCATTTAATTGGTCCATTGTTGATCTAGCAGCATCAGCATCATTAAAATCTAAAACAAGAATTTCACGGCTTAGGGTCATCTCATCGTCTGTTTCATAATGCGCTGACCGACGCTTCCTTCCCCAAGATGCCATTTCTTCCCGACCAGCAGTGCATATTACCTAAAAAATTGAAAAAAGTGACGATGATAATTTAAGTAATTGTTACCAAGAATGTTTTGCTTTTCAATAGATGACAAAACAAGTTAAATAGCGAATAAACAGTTACACAGCTGTTAATGTTGTTTTCTTTCTTTCAAAAGTGTCCTGATTATAATTGATTTCATAGAAGACTGTTCTCTACTCATTTCCCATGAATAATGGTTTATTAACAGACATGAATAACAAAAAAAAGAAACAAAATTACTGCAAATTAACTTACTGGTTCACATTTGCCAATACAATATTTAACGTTGCACTGAAAGATTACTCCGTATGACTCGGTGAAACGGAAGGCTTCGTAGTTGCTTTCCAAAGCATTTCCGTTCTCCATAAAGCTTGGGAAAATGGAATTATCAACAGGACATCTAAGGTGAACAGGAAAAGAATAGAATGTAATTCAAGTAACAATAACATAAATTATTTCAATAAATGCATCTTCCAATTTTAACAAGAGTCGTCCAATTATTGAAATAAACTCATGTATATTTACCCATGATCATCAATAATCTCAAAGGTACTTCTAGCATCCTTGGCCATAGCCACACAGCTTCGAGCAAATATACCATAAGGCGTACTTTCAGGAATTTGAATTCTGAATGTTAATCTGTCACCAATTCTAACAGTCGATGCTTCCCTTCCATCGGAGCCATAGATTAAGATTTTTGGTAATGGAGCTTCAGGTGACGAAGTAATTTGTAAGGTATCAGGATCTCTGTAAAATTTACAAATTTTAGATGATTAATTGATCAATATACTTTCTCTAAATGAGACACTAATTTATAGAGTCAAGAATCGGTTGTAGTTCAATGAATTGAGTTAAGGAAAAATAAATAAAATTGTATTTACCTGACTGGCATCATACCAAAAGATACATTTCTCGAGGTTGTTTCATAAGTGCATCTCACATGATACACTTTGTCAGCTTTGGTGAGAACTACATTGTGGTGTTGAAGGACTACTGTGTTGGTATATACACCAGACTAAAAGAACAAAAATTGAAAAGAAACAATTAAAATTGAGACTCTTGAAATCAATTTGACTTCCAGCTGTGAATTACTTTTTTGCATATCAAGTGTTTGATCAGCTGATTTACTCAACTCTGCAGTGGCGCAAAACTTGAAATGTTGACTCTCTTATCAACTAAAAAATCAACAATCAATAAAACTTTGAATCATGCTAAGCAAACGGATCAATGTTTCTGCCATTATTGGAATGAAATTTGAATTGTAATCCGATATGTTTGCTGTTGGCAGAGGGGGATTGTAATCATATGCCTTCTATAGTTGCAGTTTAAAAAGTAAAATCAATTGAATCCTTTAGTATTGACTGCACATGAAACTGGTTTTAAGAGTAATTGTCTGTCAATTTGAAAAATTTGGGACTACCATACTGATCCATTGGCATATCAGTAAAATATCACACATTTTCATTCTATGTAATTTAGTTTGGTTTATTACCGTAATTCGGGTTTCTAATTACTGGCAATGCTCTTTACCATTACTGAGAACAGAAGTTGATCAAGTGTACAACTATGTTCATTGGAAGAAACAAGTTTAATTACTAATCAAGAGTCACTCTACTGTTTCATTGTATATCATCCAAAAAACTAGAGATCATTGGCATTGCCTACATCACCGTTTTAAACCAAAATAACATCATTATACATTCAAACAAAACAAATCTAAATTAATTAGTCAAGAGTCAAGTGTTTTGTTGAAAAGATGACAATATGCTGTGAACAATCATAATCAAAATTGAAATCTTGATTAAATCTGGAATGAACTACTCAGTATCTCAGTGAAATTGATTCCCAAAAGACAAAAGAAAGAGGAAATAGCCCTTTAAAAAAAGATAACTGTCATGAAAAATTAATTATCTCAATTAGAGACAGTAATTATCCGGTAGTAGGTTAAGGTGTATGCATACAACAAAGACTGTTAATAGCAACAAGGAAGTCTCCAACATCTTAATCTTTGACTTAATAAAGGCCTGTTGACCTTAGTATATCATCAAATTAGGCCAATGCCAACTTTACTCATGAAAAAAGACGATTAACAATAGTTGAGTTATCACTAATTTATGCGGTTTAAGTTGAATTGAGCAAACTTGATAAATCTTGACAGAAATGTCCAAATGAAATAAAAAACAAAAATAGAAATGCATTTTTCAAAGGTAAAAGTCTAGTCTTGTTCAGAATAAATTCCTAGTGTTGATTTACTGTCAAGGTCTGAATTCGTTGGCTTAATTGTACTCTAACCCTTTACTGCTAGAAACTGGCCGCTCAAATAGACATTCAGATAAAAATGAACTGAATAGGAAGGTTAATCTACAATAAAGCAAATGTAATATTTGATTGAGTTCACTTCTCTTGCAATTACCGGATTTAAACTGATTCACAGAAGCATTAGATGATTACCGAGAATCAAGAAATCGGCCAACAACTGACTTAACCTAATCTAATCAATAAATGAGGAATGGCGATGAAAAAAAGGAGTAGAATCTTGAGATCAATATAACACCGAATCACTTAAATGAAGAAAACCGTTGTTTTGATTGGTTCGGTCTCAACTCTCCTGAAGTTATTCAAGCCTGATTAAAGCTGTTTTTATATGTTCATCATGTAACATCAAAGTGTTTGTAGGTAAAATGTATTGAGCTACAAACAAAACCGATACAAGCAAAAAATGAATCTTGCTCAGGTTAAGGAAGAGTTTTTGATGGCTAATCTCTAAACAATACGAATTGCTGTTAATTGCGGCAGGAAATTGTGGTATCAACCTGTACCTGAGAATCGGTATGAATGGCATTGGGTCAGCTTTAAAAGAATAAGAGAAATAAGATTAAGTGGTCATTCATCATGTTAGAAATGAATGATATTGGCAGCTTCTATTGAACACTTGTGACTATAACTTGGTAATAACAAAAGGATGCAGATGATGAAGAGAAGTGGGTGGAAGATGGAAATTGATTGAAGATTACATTTGATAGGAATGAAAGCTAATTGTCGCCCAATATACTGAATAATGAGTAAATTAACATTCTTTGATTATGCATTCTGATTATTGATTAACCAACATTGAAAAATGAACTTACCAATGACTGAGTATTACAATCTTGACCAATCAATGACATGTCCAATTGAAACTGTTGACTATTGCGAATATGAGCATTGCAAGTTTCACTTCGGCCCAATGCGTAGATTCGTCCATGGAAAGGCCTTGAAGTTCGAACATTGACAATTATTCTTGTATCGGTGCACTTGAGAGTAACATCATAACAAACTCCAAGAGCATCACAGGATGGATCCATTTTGGTTTCATCACGAACCGGAAGAGTAGATGAAATTGGTGGTTGTGTTGAGGCTGGAATGACGGAAGGTTTACCATTCAATGTTGTGGTTTGTTGATGCGATGGACCGGATGAAGAAGGTGGTGGAGGGGGTGGAGGAACCGGTACTGAATCATCTGGAGCAGTCAATATCAAAATATAAACATGAAGAGAAGAGAAAAAAAATGAAGAGGAACCAATTAGCAAAGAACTTTTCTCAGCCTTAAAGAGGAATAAAAGTTTCAACAAGGAAGTGCCAAGAGGAGCGACTCCATGCTGTAAGGTGCCAATCTCAATTTATCTCAACAAATAAACACATTGGTCCATTGAAATAGTGTTCACACAGACACAATCAACTATCAAAAAGGTTACTCTTTTAATCAATTTTTCACCATTTTCATCATTTCTCTTTTTATAAACTTTTCATTTTCCATTTAACTCACCTAACGGCTTCTCTCATCATTTTCAACCTTTTCAGCTTCGTTGGTCAAATGGAATTTGAAACAAAATTTTTTTCTAATTTCATCAATTTTCATAACAATTTCTTCTTCCTAGTGCGTGTTAAAAGGACATTCAGAATAATCTCCTTTTTTATTCAATGCATCATGGCTAATATACTAATTGTATGTTTTCTTATTTATCTCGCTCTGTCCTCCTCTTTTTTGCAGGTAACATGATGATGATAATGAATAAAATGAATAAAATGAAAGGTATCATCATAATAATGGAGTTTCCTGGCTATTCTCTTGCCATGTCTTGTAGATAAATAGACAAAATAAGGACAACATGATGAATCAACATCATTGACTAATAATAGTCTTCATCTTAATATTGGCTTCGAAGATGAAATATTAAATTCTGATTGACTCAATTGCGAGGCATAATTTAAAGAGAAATGAAGTAACTTACTTGTACATGAGGCTTCCAGATAAACTGAACTTGTGTCACCGGAATCAAATAATGGGAATGGACTATTGGCCGATGAAAAGGTTTCAGATCCGTCGGGAAAAGTTTTATGGTCAAGATGGTAAAGAGCACAATTGGGTTGACCTTGTTTGAAACTTGGACGATAAAGGATTGAACGACAAATGAATTCATTTTCAATGGCACAGGCTCGGATGCAGCCACTTTGAGATTTTACCTGTAAATGAACATGTTAAAGACAATTAGACAAATAATCAAATTTAAAGCAACTTTGCTCATTTAAATTCAAGTCGTGATTCAACTTGTTGTATCGCCATGATTAATCACACGAAGACGGAGAAAGTATCTGTTGATGAGTTGATTGGTTGCAATGAAAAATCAAAGTCAATTAGACCAAATAATCAAGTTGATCATACAAATTATTCATTAGTTTTCGGCAAATCTCAATTAATGCAATCCAATTCAATTTTTGCTAACAATAAACATTTTCAATGATAATGAAAAAAATGTAAACAAATTAAGTGCAAACTGAATCCCTTCCTTGTTATTTCAATCATCATCATCATTACTATCATGATTGCGATGCGGCCTTAAAGTAAAACATAAATGTTGCTCAGTTAAGCAACTAGTCTAAACTTGAAGTTACGATCACTGTTTTCATAAAATGTAATAAAAATAATAATGATGATAATAATAACGATAATGACGGCGACATAACAGCATTTATCAGATATTGATTATACAGAAGAAAAGGTTAGAAGAAGAAAAAAAAACGAGAAAAGACGTTTTTTTCTGGCTCACAATCCAACAAATAAACATTAATTGATCATCATCGTTATGAGGGAAGGTGAAGAAGGGTTACTTTAATAGGAAAATGCGGAAGCAAAGTAGAGCTTCTTTTTGTAATCACAAGGCCAATTTAGTAATGGCTATTATGTTCAATTTTGTGGCCTTTTCAATGGAATATGATATTATATAAAGGAAAATGCCGTTGATTATTATTGTTATTAAATTGTGTTGAAAGGCGATTTTACCATTAACCTAAACCTAATTGATCAACTGATTATTTGATTTAAAGTGATTCTTCAATTAACATGATTACTTACCAGTAACTCTTTGTCTGGATAATAATTTTGTTCAACAAAATAGGCAATCTTGTTCAATGGTAAACCCAATTTAGCATAATCATAAATCTGTTGGTCTTGACAGATATCATCAGCTGTTGAGAAAAGCATAAAATTATCATTAGTTTAATTCAATTTAATATCATTTCCTTGAGAATTATGTGTTAATCTCTTTCTTGTTGCTCAGTCATGATTAAAGTTAATTGTTTTGACCCAAAGATTAAATATGGAATAATGTTTACAAAAGCAAGTTAACCCGATTCTCAGGTAAACTTGATTATGCTTTACCAGAAATGAAACCAGATTAATTATGGTAATCATGGGAATGAGTAAACAAGCAAGATGGCTTATCATTTGCGGAATTGCTCTGTAACTGAACAATCAATTGGATAATCAATGGAGCAAGGTTAATGTTGAAAAATGAAAATCAAAGTAATAACAATTGAAAAGGAAAGATGCTTAATTAATATTAACATGATTCCGGAAGCACTAATCTGATCCATTATTAGTTTGAAATCAGTGAACCACGATCCTGTAACAAATTACTTTTCATTGATCAACAGCAATAAAATCCATCAAATCTTATTTAATTCATCAATCAAATATCAACTGTTGACTGTTGGGATGAGAAGCTTAACAATTAACAGAATAACCTAATTACAATGAAATTGTTTCAACTCATTGTTTTACATTCTGTGTTTATGGTCATTACAAGAATCAAATTTAATTGTTATCACTTTAAGGGCAATGTGAACCTGGACTAATTACACTTGAAACAATTGACTTCTCATTTGAATTACAATGGACAGTTAATTTTAAATTTAAAACAAATTGAAAGAAACAAAGTAATCAAATGTACAAGAATCATCATGATTAGATCAATCAGATGAATCAACAGAGATAATAGCTATTGAGGCAACTATGAAAAGCTCAGTCTTTTAATGTGAAAATAATACATGTTCAAGTTTATCATTTCACCATAATTATCACATTTATTAATCATTATCATCACCACAATGCAACATTAAACATGTAACATACCAATTAAAGGAACCATTTTTCATTGCAATCGCTTCTTCCGAGTTTACCTTTTTAGTTACATCAATAATATCAACAACCTGATATTATCCAAGTTGATGATAAAGTTGCCAGAATAAAGATCGTAATAACAAGTAAAAAAATGGTGAAAATAACTAAAAAATCATTCAACTGTACTTGACAAAGGTATAATATTGCTCAAAATTTTTTTGTTATTTTTGATGTTCCTTTAAAGAAACTCTTCTCTTGATGATCAATGGAATTGAATTTTGGCTGGTTAACAGTTAAATGGCTGATAAGTTGAGAATCAATGGGTTCAAAGGTTCTAATTATTTATTATCAACTATTATCAACAAGACAGGTAACGGTGTTTCTACTTGGGTCTATTGGTACCTCCGAGGGAACCGGATTAATAGACTATGAGAAATGAGGTTTAAATGGTTGTCTTCATTATTAGTCAATTGTTTTACGGTAAGAGTGATAATCATTATTATAATCATTATAAGATTGAAAAGGGAAAAAAAGTCAGGAAATTTTAAGGAAATTTCATTGGGAATGTTTTGCAAGTACAAAAATACAATTGAAAACAACTCTGTATGCTTATTATTTCCGCGCCTGGCAGCACTAAGTATAAGCACGATAAAAGATGAGATGATGATGATGATTGAAGAAGCAAGAAGATGTTGAGTATGTAAAGTTGTTTCATCTTTCAACGGTTCGTTTCATTCAGAATAATTCTTGTCTTCAAGGGTTACTAAAGTATCTACAAGCCTTGAAAAAAAGATATTCCTTAAAAAGCTACTTTAAAATGTTGACTTGTTGATAGTTTTTGTCTCTTCTTCATTCAAACAAAATGTATTAAGATGTTGATGTTGATGGTGATGATGATGATGATGATGGTTATTATTATCAAGATGAGTGAGCATGAATGGTTAATATTGTGTATATTAATGGATACATATGGCTGTGAAAAAACGAGAGTTGCTTTCTTTTAAAAGCTGCTCATTTTCATGGTAACAATCAACTGGACTTTAAGCTTCTTTTTCATCAAGACATGCTAAACTTGCTAGTGACCATTAAAATGGCCAGTCTAAAGTCATCAAAGTCAATTTTCAATGAAAATCTCTTTTAATACTTTTAATGATTATTCAAGTTAGTTGGCTACAACAGGCCACCTTTTTGACCCTTTTTCAGCGCCAAATAAATGCTTTGATTGTCTAAATCTTCTCTATTGATTTGATGATTCCTTAAAATGGTCAAAAATTTAATCAAAAGCTTCTTTCGCTCTTAAAAGTATCAGATAAACTAAATTGTAAAATGTTAATCAATTGGTTTGACTAAAGAGAAGGTTAAATCACTGTTATCATCAAATGTAATAAAAATAATTGTATGTTAAACTGCTCATCCCAATCTTGATCATGAATATACTCAATGCACTGACCCAACTAACAAAATTATGTAATACAATATTAATATGCTGAATAGTTCATTCACAGGAATAAAGACTTTTCTGTAAAATGATAACAACGATGTCGACGCATCAGAGTTTCCAAAAATCGCAAGGCTTTTGCATTTAATACAATTTGCTTCTTTAGTTCGATGTTTCTTTCAGACAATGTCTCGTTCTCTTCCTTAGTGAACACCTTTGTGGTCGACTGTCTAACTACGGGCTCTTATCACAAAAGTAAACTCAATTTGATTGGAAAATTTCAAGATTAGATTCTTAAAGTTGAGACGAATAGTTTAAAGCGAAGGCAATATTAATCCTTGATGAGCTCAATAGCATGGTAAGAATAAAAAGTTAGATAACTTGAACCAATTAACTGAACACAAGAGATGATTGAACATTTAAATTTTAGATGTGAACTTACCTTGAAGACAAGCATTTTCAAAATAATCAACTCCTTGAGCTTCAATAAGATCAACAGGAAAGGCACCAGGAGATCGACGATCATATTCAGATAAATGGCATGATAAGCTTTTATAATTGAATTCAACTGAACGGCAAAGGAAGCGAACCTACACAAGAAATAAAAAATTTAATTAATTTTCAGATTCAACAATTAATAATCAAATGTAAAACAAGGTTAAATTCAATTCAATAATAACAACAAACCTTTTCTTCATTAGTATTCAATGAAACAAAATAAGTTATAATCTATACAATATATTAGGGTGTCAAATAAGTTTTGCGGTTGGGTATGAAGTTTAGCTTAGAATTGACTGAAATTTCATTAGATCAAATTATGGACTCGAAGTATTAAAATATCGTTTCAATTTTCCAAATTGAATAATTGATGGCGTTTTTGTGAGCGTCCGAAAATTTATAGCGAAAAAATCGACAAAATTGATTTTGACCTCTGTTCCTGAATAGACCTAGTCTTCTTTGAATGAATTTTCTAAAAATTAAGATAGATTGAGGTCCATAGAGATGAGATCAGGTACTTAGGTTAGGTTCGCAAGTATTGAGAATCTGAGGTTAAAAATTTTGTGACGCGTCGCTAGAAAATTTGATGAAAAAAGTTGGTGAAAAAAAAAATTTTGGTCGATTTTTGTACCCTTTAAAAAGCTGTAAAAATGCAATAATTTTGTGAATATTTGTCCGATTTTGATTTTTTTTGTTTTATACTGATTAATTAAGGCTAAGTAATGTTTTAGCCAAAAAAGATCACAATCAAATCTTTTTTTCATAGTGAACCGCAAAATATATTTGACACCCTAATATAAAGTCAAACTATGAAATTTTTGCGGGAAGATTGTGACCAAACTAAAAGGGTTCTAAAGAAAATTTTCACATCGAATGAAAGCCCTGATTGAACTTCAATTACGAAAAATAGTCAGAGCTTTCTCGGAATTCAGGTTACTGAGAAATCAGCGTTTAAACAGGGTAGGGGAAAAATGCAGAATCCGTATCTTTTACTATTGACTTTGGGAGAAAAACTTTTTTTCATTCAGATTGATGGTTTATTGTTGGGCTAGGAGTTTATGTAAAACTGTCTTTCGAGCAAAGAGTAAGTTAAATATCTGGTGCTCTGTAACTGTGTAACTGTACAACTCTCAAAATCAACGAAAATTCTTTAGTTTTTCTCTTTGACAATGATTTTTCATCAACAGTTCGAGTCTTTAAATGTGGATTGAATTTATTGTATTCAGTGAAAAGAAATTTACGATCAGCCATGATCGGGGGCTCAGCTTGTAGCAATTAAACGAAACTCGATTCTTTGTCAATTTTATTGCAAAAATAATATCAAATCATTTTTGTGGACATTTCATGAAAGCTCTGAAAACTGTTGAATTATTTGATACAAAAGTCAACCTTTGCTTAATGATAATCTATGATAATCTGAATATCGTGTTAACCATTTATCCTTTAAGTGTCTTGTATTACGGTACAAGTGTAATAAATGACAGCAACAGGATTAGGAATTAATGGATGATTAAAGTTGCAAGATTTGTGTTTAAACATTTAATCGTTTAATGTTAATGTGCTTAACTTATTAACTCAAAAATAGGATTAACGATAAGCTTTGATTTTTGTTTCAACATGTTAATTGGTCAACTGACTCAATAACAAACAAGTTAATCATGAAACTGTAATTAATCATGTTAAGTTGTAAACATTGATTTCAACAAACTTTTCATGGTTTCTTCCGTTTCAGATGAATATTAATTGACTTGAAAGGAAATGAAAAATTAAGGTCAACTCTAATTTTAATCTCATGACGAGACCAGAATTCAATATTAATCTCTCACAGTTACCTTAACTGTTATACGGAATTTACTCGACAAGGTTATTTATGCTGATATAATGAATAAGTCTGATAATAATGGAAGCAATAACGATGATTGAGTTTAAACCAATGAATCGGTTCATTTTGAATCACAATGAAACGAATGAGAATAAAAAGCAAATTCAAAGTCATTTACTGTTTTTCAGATGAATTTCAATTTATGTTCATTTTATTGCGCATTTTTGGATAGCAAACTCATGTTATTGCTTTTTTATTATTTTCTTCATCAACACAGGAAAGCGGAACAATCAAGTTGAATAAACTTGAATGCACTTTGCTCAACATTTCAATATTTTCTTCGTTTGGTGAATGATAATTGTCAATTGATCTGCGATTATCTTTCAATGTCGATTCGTCAGTTAATTGAGCTTTTTGTAGCGACCTTAACCTTTCAATGATTTCACTCATTTTTTTGCATCTATTAATGAACTCCATTGAACTTGATTTCTTGCTTTAATAATCAACTTGATGATTAGTTAAAGAGTGACATTATTTCACAATAATTCAGTCTATTGATACTTTCATTGATTCGATAAATGGTTGACAATAAGCAAAATGAAATACAAAAGAAATTATTTTTAAACAATTTTTTTCTTCTTCTTTTCTTTTCCTTTTTCAGACAATCTTTCAGATTCATTGTTATGTCACACAGAACTGATAAATGGTGTTAGTTTGTTCCGATTATGAAACAAGGTTCATTCATTTACAAAGAACAACCAGAAGAATCAAAGCGATTCCTTGTTTTCCCATGTTTTCAACATGAAGAATCAGTCAGAACAAGGAAAGAGTGAGATAGAAAGACAAATAGCTTACATTATTTTGAGAGACAGAAGAAGGAAAAAAAAGTAACGACAAGGTAGACAGTAAGATGCTTGTGACTGTCAACTATTTCAAGTTAGGTAAAAGTTCAATTTCAGGGTGAATAGAGATGAAGAAGAAGGAATCAAAGGGAACAATTTAGTTCATTGTTTCCTATCAAAACTGTTTTTTTTATTTGTCTCCTAAAATGAACCACAAAACCGTTCTTGTTTTGTCCTTGTTAACATTACTTTGGTTTTTTTTAATTTTAATCAATAACAATTGCATTCAATTCAACTTGTCTGGCTCAATGTCTTGCACTGACGACTCAAAGATTGATCAACATTTTGATAATCATTAATAGTTGAGCTTTGAAATTACGGAAACAAAATTGTAATCAATTGGCATGCAGTGCTACAATTAGATGAAAAATGTTCAATTGGCATAACAAGCTAATCTGATGAGATGATATTTTTAGACTTTTGTGAATAATTGAAACTGAATCACTGGTTGTGCCTTTGAATCTCGTTTACCTTTTCCAATCTTCTTCAATCTTCTCATGAAGCTGTTAAAAATATCAATTTTCATGATGATTATTTGCTGATTATATGTAACGGTTGTTAGCTGAGAAACTTCATCTTTAGAAATTTTGAATCTGATTCTCATCTTTTTATCTCTTTTCCTGTCACATCAGCTGTAAGCTCAAGTCCATGAATAGGATTTGCTGAGCAACTATGAAATAGTGAAACAAGCTCATGTTTGAACTGAAAAGTTAACAAACAATTAGTTTAGCAATTAACTCTATTGTGAGTTAACCCGTTACGCTTGTATAATTATTCAATTAACAATCGGTTTAAAGCATGTTAAAAGTCTAGTGATGTGCAAAATTAAAGTTAAAATTACAGAGCAATAAACACACAATCCATTCAAGTGTTGAAATGGAAACATTTTTCATTATTATATTTAACTCATCATTAGTTAATGTAATCATTTCCATTTAAACACAATCAACTGTTATTTTGTTTCATTAAAACGTTAACATTATTGAATATCATTAGTTGATCAACTTGTGATTTACTTACCTCGTTGAGACAAGCAGCTAAACAGGCTTCTTTGTTGGAAGTGTAAATGATTGCATTATCTAAGCCTCGAAGTACTCGATTGGGATAACGTTCAAAAGTCCAAAGACGATTACAGACATTATCTGAGGACAAGAAAGGTGAAAGAGTTTAGTCTATTGAAGGGTAACACAATTCAATGCTCAATAGTTTTGCTCAGTTCATAATTAATATATTTTTGCATTATTTGCCTGATTAACTCTGAAAATGAAAATTTCTTGCGTTTTTTCCTACAAAACTTCAATTTTAATCTTGTTCAATGTGTTTTATTTTTATCGTCATGATTATCAGAATCATTTGTAACTATCATTTAAAGATAATAAAGAAATTGTTTTCAACTGCAATTTAGATTAACTTGTCACGCTATTTTGATCTTTTTTCATTGGCACTGAGAGCATAATAAAAGACTCGAGTTGAATGGAGATGATCAACAGTGAGGAAGACTAAAGAGCAAGACTTGAAGATGTTTAAATGATGATGATGTTGATGATGATGAGGAACAGGTTAGTCTGATGAAGCTTTCAGATAGACTCTCATTTAGAACATTTTTCCAACTCTGTTCTCACCCTTCAACACTTTTTTTACTTTTCTTGTGAATTTTTTCTTCTCTGACTTACCTGATCTTAAATGCAATTTAGAGAAGAAGTAAGCATTATTGGCTTTCTGTGGGTTACTTGATGAAGATGAGGCACCTTGTTGAGGTCCTATGGATGATTGAGCTACTTTGGTTGATAAAGTTTCATTCTGTAGTCGACATGAGGTTTCCTGATTCGATGCCAAGGGATTGACAACAAATGAAAATGAAGCTGAAGTACAATCAGCTTCTTCGCGACACCAACCCAAACATTCATATAAAGATGCATTTTTCATTGTGAAGTAAGTTGATCCAGCATAATCTCGATTGGTCATCTTTTCAAAGCTTATTTTACCTGGAAAATGGAGAGATGACAAGAAACAAAGTCAATCATTAATGAGGCGAATATGGTCAATCACTTTAAAGTGAAAGCAACAAGACAATAAAGGTCAATGTCAAATCAAAGTTCATTCAAATGGGAAAAGGACACAAAAGAAAGTGAAAAAACAAAGAAACAATAATTTTAGCGAAAAAAAGACATTCTTTTCATGTTTCAGTAAACAATTTATAAATATAAACTTGCCTTTGAAATCATTTAACTGTTCATTGAACATTTATTGAAGCAATTTCATCCGTATTTTAGTTGATTAAGAGTCCAACTTGCAATTAATTATTGGTGAAATTCAGTTTAAATGGCTATTCAAGTTGTTATTTCATTTCTTTAGACCATCTCTCAATCATCTTCATTATCACCCATTGATATTTTCAGTTTGATCACAATCACAACTTGCAAGGTTTACCTTTTCAAACAACGGTTCAAATGGTAAACTTGTTTTCAAGTTTTCTTTGATAACATGATAAACAAACATAAAGCACATGATAATTATCCATTTCATTGATATTATTCTTGATCCAGATAATCTGTTGAAACCTTGAACTTGATGGAGACAGGCACCAACATTTGTTCAAGTGTTATTATGCATTATCATTGCTCAAACCACCAAATTAATTCAACATTTTTACTCGGATTATCTTCTCAATAGGAGATTACCTATTTCCTCTCTCTCTAACCATTCCAACTATCATCATGTTCATAACATGTTTATGTTCACAACTCACGATCATCTCTCAAAGGGTTGCTTAAAGAGCGATTCAAAGTTGAGATTAATTCGGATTCATCGTGTGGGAGGCTTTAATTAAGGTAAATAAAGGTTGAAAATGAACTCAATAACTTTAATCAAATGTTCAATTTTCATCAATAGAATCATTGTAAAGAATAAAAAATATTCAATTTTTATCGATATTTCAAGTGATAATTGAAGAGATTGCCATTGATAGATAGAAATTGAAACTTTTGCAAATACAGAAAAGCGTTCAATTTTATGGGAATTTTGGTCAAAGATTTGGTCCTAAGAACAAGGAATAAGAACATTTCATTTATTTTGTTCTGCAAAAAGTTCCCATCATCATGAAGAAGATGGTGTTGATTTTTCTAGGATTGTCCTGATCCAGGAGAAAAAAATGTGTTCCAAAGCGACCTCAGGCCAATGACACCTGAAGAAAAGATGATCATTTTAACATTGGCCTTTTTGCTGCCTTTCTGTTTCTCCTCCTTCTGATCTTCTTCCATTAAGAAGCGCTTAAATGTCACCATTTTAGCAAATCTATTTTTTCGTATTCTTATTCTTGGAACAAGTTGAACCAAAAAAATAATTAACTTTCCACTCGGATAAACCAAGAGTAACTCTCTTTGATGGAAGCCCACCAAGAGAACAGGTTGACCGGTTTCTTGTTTTTCGCATTTCTTTCTTTCTCTTCACATTATCATCATTTTCGCATCTTACGACCATAAATACAATAGTTAAGAGTCCATTTGAATAAAGACTTTTCTTCTTCGCCACCTTTTCTCCTCATTTTGTATCTACAAAGATTTTCCTTTCATTTTATTATTACGACTCTCTTTCACCATTATCATCATCATCATCATCTTATTTATCCTCCTTTTTCTTGCCTTTCTGATTACTCAGCATACCATTGCTATTACTGAAGGTGTAAGATTTTAACGTGATTTTAAACTCTAGATTGGTGTCAATAATGTTAATGTTGGGAATTTGTGTTAATGTTGCCATTAGTTTAGTTTTGTTTTTTCACAAAGGCAAAGGTTCTGGCATTAACACTTAAATGACTTGAAACTGCTTCATTATCAAATTGCAATAACAATAAACACTGAATAACACACCAATAGCAATCATTTTGTCACCAATGACTATGCTAATAGCACATTGGGAATAACAATTAGCATTGCATCTAATAGTAAGTAGACTAATGGTGAGTAGTCATTGCAATTTGAATTCACTGTGTTACCAGTTTTGTAAGCAAAGGTTAACTTGAGAAACTTGATCAACAGCAGAAAAGTGATTTTAAGAATTGAATATTTTGCTTTACTTTACTCAAAGGGTTTGTTGCTTGGACTTGATTAGCTTAATAACTTGTAAAATGATTGATGCTTTTTGCTCTTCACTTTAATGGACTTGCATTAACAACATAACCCAACATTTGAATAGACTAATTGGATTTAATTGAAATTAACACATTTTTCAATCTTGATCAAACATCGTCCAGGCAAGTCCAGTGGGTTTATAATAATCATTTAATTGGCTAATTCAAACAAATTGTTGAGCTAATTTGGGTTGATTTATATGTTACACTTGACGAAGCTGCTATTATCATAATAAATCATTTGGTTTCTATTTGCACAACAAGTTGATATTTGATGAGAGCAAATTATCACCAAAATGAAAATTGATTATGAAAAATTGTTTCCTTTTCTCCAGCAAAAGAAAGAGAAACTTGAATAATTATGATGATTAAGGGTGAAACTAAGCAAGTGCAAATGATGAATAAAAGTCAGAATCATTTTCATTACAATAGATAAATGGTACAACGTGCTGAAGAGAATCACAAGATTTTAAAAGAGATAAGCAACGCTAATGAGACTTTTCACTCCTTTCAACCCTAAAAACAACCATCTATTATCAATTGATGGTTAAAAGACTCAACCTATTGGCCCTGTGTTGCATTCAAAATTTAAATTGTTTTTCTTCGCCATTTGCACTCAGCAAATCAAAGGCACGATTATTCAGTTTCTTTGCATTGAAGAATCACAGTTTGTTGTGACCAGAAATGAATAACTGGTGAAATTGATGATCAAATGAAGTAATCCTAATGAACGTCTAATGACTCAAATCTCAGCCAAAAACATGAACTTATTATCATTTAATATCTGACATTTTTAGGGAAATGTCACCATGATTATTGAAAAGATTACAAACTGAGTTCCCAAAGTGACTGAATGACTGAGTTTGTGCAATTGATTTGGCAAAACATTTATTATTGGAAATGATTCTTGTGTGAAAAAATAGACTTTTGCTGTTGTATTTTTAATAATCAACAATCTACCTGAGAATAACTAATTTATGGGAAAAGAGGAAAGATAGTTAATTATGATGATGAGATGGTTTGCCTGAGTCGCATGTTATGCCAAAGTTGTGTATTGACCGAGAAAAGGTCTCTCACCTTTCATTAGGCATAAAATGTTTTTTTTATTCACTTGCAACAAGTAAGTGAATAGTGAAAGCAAAAAATTGGTCACAACTTTTTTTTCAGTTCCAAGCATAATATACCAGTGATAATGGTGACAATGAACCATGATCAACTTGGAAACTTAGCATGGGATAATATTTTTATCGTCTAACTAAAAGTGCACTTTTATGAATCTATCCTAACCTAATCTAATCTAACCTAGGTGTAGTTGATTGCTTGTCAACTGTGAAAATAACAACATTGTCAACTTATAATCATCAACTTTTCTGCATTAGAATTTCATTTTTTATTTTGTTCATTTTCTCCTGAAAAAGAGGGTAACTGATACAAGATATATATTTATTTGCAATAACTTGAGGTAACTAGAGAAGCAGAACTAGAACTGTATCATTAAGTGTTATTCCTGATTGACCAGTCAACATTGGAGAAGCAATATTTTCTCTATTTTTTGAAGTCAAGTCAAGATTGGTGATGAAAATTATTGAAATTACGTTCAACAGTTACATTTACCGGATTTCTTGCAAGCAATCAATTCGCTTCTACCAGAATTCAATTAAGCAATCAGGTGAAAAGAAAGACTATTAAAAGAGGCATTTCAATGAAATTGTATTCTTATTGTTTAACCTGATCGAAGACAAGAAACAGTGAAAAACAACAAACAAATGGTAAACAGGAATTTGATCATTTTTTGTTTTTACCTGTTAAATGAAAAGAAAACAAAAAAGGAAATGAACAAGACGGAAGTTAAACAGTATTAACTTTTGTTGTTCATCATCATTTACATCATCATGTTCATCAAACAAAACAGTTCAACAAAAGCATATGCATTCACTCACACCTTCATTCACACACATTCACACTGAAAACTTACCTCATCACTAAGACAAAAAGGAAACCACCAAAAAATATTGGGGTTACCCGGGCCAAATAGTCTTGTTTTGTTGTAACATGTAAACAACAACGAGCAAATAATAAGCAAGTAAGGTAATAATTTTGACCTTTAATGCAAGGTAAGGTGAAGAGAAGGGGAGAGAGAGAGAGAGAAGAGCTGGACAGAACAGGATTGTTTTATTATCGCAGGTAAATTTCATAGCATATAAAGAGGTCACTTGGATGTGTCTACTTATTCACATTTGTTATTATTATGATTTATGCTCGGTTCAGGGTTTTCTTGTGCGTGTTTAATGCTTTACTTGTTTTCATCTTGTTTATCATCTTCATCGTTTTACTATTTCATAAGGCATGAAGAAAAGGAGTGTCATCGTTTAGTGGGAGAGAGATGAAGATGGTCAACAGATGATAACGTAAAGACAACAAAACTATCATTTAACTGTAAATTATGGCAAAAAAAGCATTCATTATGATTGACCGTGAAGATTAAAAGTTGACCAACATAAGACTTCACAAGATTACAATGGAAAAGCTATTATAAAACTTTACAATTTTACTCATCATTAAAGTTTATCAAAATTCCTACAAATGCTGGGAATCAGTAAAAGGACTGAACAATAAACAGCAACGAGACTCGCTTGACAAATGTTGACAAATTGAATATATTTGTTGCAAATATAATTATTCTGAGCAAATTCAATTGAATGTCTACTTTGTAGTCAAAATGAATATGATATTATCTGATAAGGAAGAAGAAAGGCTGAGAATGATGACAGGAAGTGAAACAAGATTAATCAATAAGAATCGACCTTTTGTTATCAAAATCAAATTCTGACAAAAGAGGATGAGACTGAAAATGATCAACATGATGATTATACTTGTTATCAAATTCAAATTCAAAATCAATTCAATATCAATGTAAACTTTACATTGTAAAGAGTTGTCAACGATTTTCATCAGTTCCTTAATTCAGTTTTCTCATCTCAATAACTATGTTGATTTGTCTACTGATGTGACAATTGCACAAAAGTAACTCAACTTCAGGTTCATCATTTTCTAACTGAAAGGTGAATTAAAATTCGAAGAGTTGAACAAGTTCGCTTTGAAAATAGTTGCTGAATAAATCAGTGATTATCGATTAGCTTTTGAATTGCAAAGTTTTTTTGTAAAGCTCACTGCGCTTCTCAAATGATAAAAAACTGAATGAAATCCCTTGTAACTCTCCAAGCCTGAAACTCAAATTTGAAGCAAATATTTACCTTTGGTTTGTTTATTTGTTAATCAATTGTCTAAAGTCAAGTAGCAGATTATGAGAATTGATGTATCATGACTCAATTATGCATGAGATAAATATTTAAATTGTATCATTGATTTGTTTGCAGATGAAAGCTTCGATATTATTCAATGGAAAGTTAATCCAAACTGAAATGCATTCTGAAACACTAATCACCAGATTACAAGCACAGCAAGAGTTTAATTTGAAAAGAATGTCTTTTTTTAAAATGAATATCAGTTGAATTTGATGAAAAGCAATTAATGATAAAATTTGAAATAAAAGGTTAAACTTACAATGAATTATTGGCAAAACTAAAGTTAATAACAATACAATGGACATTGATGATGGTCTAGTTAAGGACCAATGTTGATAATAAGATTTCCGATTAACTTTGCACTGGATCATTGTTGCTATTTTGGGCTTTACTAGGTATTAATTGTAATAATGTTTGTATCACGAGATAAACAAGAGACAAGAAATGCTCTTGTTTGAGTGGATGAAGGCGATGATGATGATTGTGATGCCGATGGAATGGATATGTTTGATAATATTAAATTGAAAGGACAAAGTGGTGATAAATGATGAGGATGATGAAGGTGAAGAGGAAGAAGAAGAAACTTTGCTTAATTTTATCACGTTATCCTTTGGTCTTCAAGTTGTACATAAACACTTATCACTTAACACAAATAAAATACCTACATAACTCCGTAAGAGTGAACTGGCAAACTGAACTTGAATTACCTTCTTAACAACCTACTTATCCTCTTTCCTTTCATTGACTCCCTCAGTCTTTATTTCATGCTCCCGGGGCTCTTCATCTTCATCTTCATCTTCAACCTTCACCATCAACTGTCTTATTCACCTTTCTTCATGTCATCCTGATCCTCCCCTCACCATTCTTCCTCCCTCATCACAATTATTAGTTCATCATCTTCTTGATTCTGTAACAATTTCATCCATTCATTTCTGATTCATCATTTCAATAATCACATTGCATTAGATTGCATGTTGTATGTACTGGATAAATAGTCAATAAAAACGACACAACTTGTTGATACACCTGATATTTAAATATTATTGGATGATTGCATTTTGACGATTTGCTTTTTTTGATGGCAAATGTTTTTTCAGTAGATCCATCGGATTGTCCACAGCTTTTCGAATCTCGGCTCTTAATTATCGGATAGTTTAAACTGTCTGCACCCGAAAATGGGTAGACAAGGTGTAAAAATTTAGACCAGGAAAAGCCAGAAACCAGTAAAGTCAAACAGGGCTCCTGATTAATAAATGTATTTGCAATTCCTCGGTATTCAAACAGTTGATTTTTTGTTGATTTTCATTGTGATTTGACATCATCTTCAATGTCCAATTCATCATTATCATCTGATTTTGGCTTAACCAACCAAAATATGCTTTTTTGACAGCTATTAATACATCAGAAGATATGATTACATTTATTTACAAGTGACTTCTCAATTGATTAATGTTATTTAGCATTCAATTGAATGTTTATAAGAGAGCTAATCGTGATTACAGTTAGTTTTCAGTTTCAAGTTGATATTGTTTACATTTTATTAATATTGGAACAATAAGTACAAGTAAATGTGAAACAATCTTTCGTAAAAGGCGCCTTTCAATCATAATCTTGACCTTTTTTGTTGGGTTGTCATGGTGCAAACAAACACAAATTGAAACCTCTGTTAATGATGCCCAAAGGAAGAATAATTTGTTAGAACAAAGATTCCACATAATTGTGGCTCCATATTGTGGATCTTATCTCTTTTTTCGTCTTCAACTTCTGTTTTAATCGTCATTTATCATCATCGTCTGATAAAACAGCCTTACTTAACAATAAGTTGTCGGTTAAAGTAAACTTGAAAAAAGCAAGTTACCCGATCTCGCCTCATATTACACTTGTAAATATCCTTTGGTATTTATAATGTGATATCAATCAAGAAGCGAAAAGCCGAGGACAAAAAAAGAGGCAAACAAATCATTAAGATTGTCATTGTCTTAATTAACCAAACGGGTTAAACAAACAAATGATTCAATTTTTAAGCAAATAAGGAATACTATTAGGCTCATCTTACTTAATTTGACCCTTAGGTTAATGGCAGTTATAGTTTTGTCCAATAACTGCAGACTTTTTTGTTTAAACATAAATTCGTTTAGATTTTGATCATATCGATTGTTAATCAAACAATAATCAATTATTTGGATTAAACTAGATGATTATCTTTTGGTTGATGCGAAACACATTGACTTGAAGGCAATTGTAAATAAAGATTACAATTGATTTTAATTTGGTAATGATATTCAAAGAAAGCGAGTCGTTTGCTGTTGATTGTTTCACTAAAGTAACCAAAATAGTCTGGGTTTGATGAAGCGAAAAACGAGTAAAACAATGAATATATTCAACTGTTAACAAGATTGCAATACATCTGGTTAGTTTGAAAGAGAATGTCAAAGAATCTGTTGATTCTTCCGAGTTAGATGACCTGTGTTTCAATCATAGTTTTGTTCATCTTCAAACTGTTGTTAAAATGGCTCAATTACATTAGTCCAAACAAAGACTAAATGGTCATTTCATAATAACAGAGGTCAACACAACTCACTTTACCAATCATTTAGATTGAGTTAAAGAGGTTCAGAACAATTGACTTTTTTCATTTTTCATCGACTCTACATATTGACTGGATCCAGTCAATTTGATAACAGTTTTTGATACAAAGTTTGGGTTAAGTTGTGTCCTCTCGATTAATTATAGAGTAAACGATGAATGGTTCATTTAGATGTTTGATTAACATAAAAAACAAATGTCAATCCACCGACTGTCCAATTCAGTGAACTTGAATAGGACGATGTGTCAAGATGATCGTCTCAATGTTGATACTAGATTGATATGAATATTGAAATTGTCAGTTGGTTGACAATAACCCATTGATTCGGAATGTTGGATGAAACATCCATTTGATTCTCTCATCATTATCATTCTTCTGTTCTTCAGTTGATACCATTTATAAAGAAATTTGACAAACATGAATGAACTTGAAACAATTTTACGATAGAAAAGCTTTGACAAGCAAGTAAAAATGCAACTTTTTTCATTCCTTTTCCTTCATCAATTCGCACTTTTTGCCATCTCAACTCATTCACTGTTCATGTTGAGCTCATTTTTTGCAACTCGTTAATGCTTTTAAATATTAGTTTGCAGTTAAACGGTGAGCAGAAAGAATGGTAAAGTTAATTTTTTTCTCCAACTTGTTATTCCTTCTCTTTGAGACTCATAATTTTTTCTTTTTTCTTAACTTTTTTCATTGCTTCTTGCAGATTCTTTGCTCACAATCTGACCTAACCAGTGAGTTTAATCAAGTGTATCACGGAAGTTGCGGTGAGAAGAAGTGAAAAAGAGAAGCAAAAGAAGCAGAAACAGAACAACTGACTGAATAAGCGAAAAGCTTTTTTTTACAATGAGATCAATTCTGAATAAAGCAAGTGCTCAACGCACAAAAGTAACATTATCATCATGTTATTAACACGTTATTATATTATGGTACAAAAAAGGTGAAAAGAGGCGAGATTAGATTGTGCCAGGTAAACCAGTAAATAAGTTAAATATTAACTTAACCAATGCTATTCCTGGAAAGGTAAAGGGAAAGTGTCTGTAACTCGATAATCCATTTAACTTTAAATCATAATCGATTCAAGTTTTTCTCGTTATTTTCATCTTCTTTTCTGATTCAACGGAAACAATCAGTAACCGTAAAGAGTCCGTTATTTGCCAATAATTATTGTTATTAACCATTTGTATTAATTGTGCAGCAATAATTGTTTCAATCCTTCCAACTGTAAACAACCATCAAACAGAATCTCCAATCTCTGTTCAACCTGAATGAAACACTAGAAACAAATGAAATATTTTTTACATTAAACAAGTTCTTACACAATTTTAATCATTGTTTCTATTCAATTGTTGATTTCAAGTCATTTGAGGTGTAAAACGATTGAAGTGAATGATCATTGATCAACTATGGAAACAAGAGAAAGATGAAAAACCTTTAATCAGGTGAATTCAGTGGTTAACGAAATTCAATTTTCTAATCATTAATAAGATGCAATATGGTTAAACTGTTCAAGTCAATTAAACGCAAATTTTCAGAACGATGTCGAAGGGCAAAAGTAAAAGTAATTAACGGGTTGATTGATGAAACAAAAGACGCTTGAATGATGACCAAAAGGAAGCGTAAGTTAACTTAATCAATGTCACCTTAACACTTGATGAATACCGATTATCTCGATAACTTGTGGATACAGAGCATTTCGGTACAAAGTTACTGTTGCCTGAATGACCATGTATTTTAAATGGTCAATTGTAATTTAAATCACATTCGCTGAATAAACTTGTTCCTGGTGACCTTCAACTAAGACTTGCTTTACATTTGAATACATTTTAAATTCTTGTGTGAGCCTAATTAAGTTGATTTAATGGCTATTGTTTACTTATTTCCCAGTTCGCACCTCTTCTTCAAGCTCATCTTCCGTTGGTCACTTTCAGAACAAGATTAAACTTTAATTTGCTCTACAGTTAACTTACCTTCTTTTTTACACAAAACTCTTTTCTTTTCTCACTTCTAATCTAACTTGCAACTCGCATTCATCATTACGATTATTATCATATCATTTGGTCTTTTTTTGTCTCCATTTTTTCTCTCATCTTCTGACATTCTCCATTTGAAAAGTTACATCCATTGAGTGTTTCAATTTCCGGGTCTTACTGAAGACACTCAAGTCAGTCTTGACACTTGCACAAGTGAAGCTCATTACTTGCCACTGGAACTTCTTTCATCAAACAGTCACTTCATCAAGTTGATATAAAACACCAAATAATTCTCATTGCAATGTCATGAATAGAATGCAATTTCAATTTCAAGAGTCTAAAAAATCATGATTTTTTTCAATTTTTAATTTAATTCTTATATTATCTTCTTGGTTGGTAACAATGGTTGGAATAATTTCATCTCTTATCGCCATCGAACAGAAGATTATCCTTTTTTCTGGTATTCAGCCATACTAATAGCGAGTTGCAATCCAATACAATCGAAGACATTCAAATACCATTGATTAAGTTTATTTTGGAGACTCGACAATTGAACATAACATTGCCTTTCTTTACTATTAATTAAACCCAAAAGTCTCTGCATTTTTTCCCCAATTTTCCCATCATCACTAATTAGTTATCGAGAGTTTGCATCTGATGATTAATAGATCATATAACATTGAAAAAGTCTTTGGGATAATCTTACAAGATATGTAAACATAAGGTCATAAGATTGAGCTACTCGGTGAATAGTGAGACTAACAATTGTAAGCGATTTCCTCATTATTGCAGTTTCAAAATCGTTGATCCTTTGTGTCTCTCGATTTGCATTGAATGAAATCAGCCTCAACCAAATCAAAAGCTTGTTAAATTGAATTAGTTGTTAACCGAGTCAACTGTTGATCGTTTAAAGTGTTGAATGAAACTGTGCCTTGAAATAATTTGAAATACTTGAAATAATGTTTGTGTGTCCCAACATTTTTTGTCACTCAAATCGTCAATCAATCACAAAATACTCAACATTTTGATCATCGCCATCTTTTCGCCATCCTTTCCTCATCCTTTCCTCATATTAGCCAACAACATTTTTCCTTCATTTACCGATCTATTACGTCTGTCTCTCTCTTAAAGGTTATCATTGATGAAACAAAAATCTATTCGGACTAACCTTTTCTAATCATTCTTGGTTCAATGATACTTTGACTGATTAACATCACAACAATAGAATGATAATGATAGAGGCAAAAGATTATAATGTGTAACAATGATAAAAAAAATTCAAGTTCACCCTGAAACATTGAGTATCATGCGGAAGTATGTGAAAATGGAAGTGACAACGAATCAAATGAGTTGATAAAAAGAAGGAAAAGACATAACTTGAAGTCCAAAAGAAACAACGAATTGACTGAACGAACATCTGCAAAAAGTGATTTTCCCTCGGACTAATGAGAGCCTGATTTGTGAAAATGGGTGAGAAATTAT
Source organism: Tetranychus urticae (assembly GCF_039701765.1). Taxonomy (NCBI): domain Eukaryota; kingdom Metazoa; phylum Arthropoda; class Arachnida; order Trombidiformes; family Tetranychidae; genus Tetranychus; species Tetranychus urticae. The sequence goes on along the minus strand of NC_142958.1, from coordinate 10,402,662 downwards.
CAGTTCTGAACCTTTAAGAATAATAGAATCATTTTCTAGCAAAAGAGAGAAAAAAAGGAATCTTTTTTTCTTTTCTGGATTCCCTTCAAAGTTATGGGTATTTTACCTTAGACAGTGAATAGACTATAAAAAAGTCGAGGAAGAGAAAAAAGTTGCTTATAAAGAAGATGTTCAGATGAAGATAGCATAAGGTACCTGTTTGAGGTCAATTTTACTGCACTGATGAGCATAGCTTTTGTCTTCAACCTTGACCTTTAATAATTTCAAGTCTCTAAAATATCACAACATAACTTGATGAATATAACATGAAAAGGCTAACCTCTCATCCTTTTCATCCTTTTTTTACCTTCTTTCATTTCTTTCATCTTTTTTTCTAGGTAACTCAAATCATCCTTTTTTAATAAATAAATAATGAGTAAAATGATGGCAAAATAACGGTTCTTTCAATAAAGAAAATATTTGTGATCAGAAAAGGAAAAATCAACAAATGTATTTGATCAAGATGATGCTTTTATCAGGAACATAATGATAATAGCAAAATAAGCCTCAATTGTGTAAAAAGCACGCATTAACTTTGATTCGCTCGTCTGACTTCAATGAAGTCGCTTCTTTATTCGCTACAATCATCATCATAATCATCTTCAGCCATCAATAATCATTTATTCAACATTCAATTGACCATCATCGTTATTAACTTTTTATTAACGAAATTGGTTAAATGTCTTGTCTAGAAATTCACGATTCTTTACCGATTCAGTGTTTTGTTGCTCCGAACCCTATTTTGTTTTGCCGTTTTCAAAGCCTTCTTCCATTACAGTTCCATCTAGAATGAATAAGTCAAAAGGTCAGCTCATGGAGTTTAAATTGACCACGAATCGGACCTAAATCTAGTCAATTGTCAAAGATTAATCGTCTTGATGGATAAGTCAAAGGCTTGTTGCAATTGCACAAACTATTTCTATTTAGTCATTTCAAGATGATATACAAATAGTTTCAATAATATCTCAAACAGTTGAGCCGATGCCTTTCCATTCAGAATTCAACTTTTCAACAATTGGATCAATATAAATGTCACATTCACTAATCAAGTGGATAAAATAAGATAATCGCGAATTAAACATTTAAATTGCAATGTTTCAAGAGCGATAACTAAAGGTCTCGATAGATACTTTCTAAGGGTGTTTCCTATTCTTTGAGTCTTGTTATAAATAGGTATAAATGTGTTCATCAGATCAGATTATGCTACCTTAAGTTTTGTCAATGCTTTTCAATACAACATTCAAGATAATTTTTAGTTCAAATTAGACTAAAGTCTAGGGTAAGGACTAGGGGTAAGCATACTCTGAATACAACTAGACTCGAGTCACGCATATTAAGACTACCTTGAAATAGTCGATTTATCATACATGTATTTCCATGTTAATCTATTCAAAGATTTAAGGTTATTTTGTCTGATTATAAGGGAATCGAGTGTAGTGCTCATTTGGAGAAGTTGATTGTCATTACAATCGCAGAACCAAAACACTAGAATAACACAAAAAAAGAAAGAGATGTAAGTTGCTCTGAAGCTTCTTTAATTGTCAGCCACTTTGTAAATTCATTAACATAACAGCTCTTAATCAAAGCTCCTTCTTGTTTCAATACAACCGGACTTCAACCATAATAGCTGATTATATCGCCGATTATTAGACAACTACCAGCAAATAGTCTATTCTAGTAAAAAAATGTATAAAAAATAATCGATTTAGTTTTTTTTCGAGAAAACTTTTCTGTCCCATTATTATTCATGATCCCACAATTAAGGTTAATCAATATAATCAAATCCAATTGTGTACAATATATTTATTCAAATGAAGTGCTCATAGATGTGTAATAATGAACCAGAAACCAGAGTAACACACATATTTATTATGATTGCATTGGTCCACCTAAACAGAGTAACCACAAGAATCTTATTATAATCACTATTTTGTTATCTTTCATTCAACTGATTGTTTAATGAACGTCAATTACATGTAAATGAATTAATATGTTGATTGTGAAGCAATTTTAAACTCATCGTGACTAAATCTTCTCTTCACTTGTTCCCATGTTTGTCAATTGAGATATTAATGTAACTGTGAATTTGATGATGATCATGATGATGATGACGATTGTATATTTATCTTAATTTGCCTTGATATCTTTTAGACAATTAGCATTTCCAGGTCAAAATAAGTTTAGATTGTTGATGAGATGGACAACAGATAATCCTTGATGGACAACTTTAGTCTTTAAATATGTGAATCAATTCTGGTAATGGCACAAGATGAGCAAGATTAATTCATTTGATAGATAAACTGGGTCTTACTTGCGTCTACACTGTTCGCAACTACAACTGTACTTCCAACTACTACTGTACTTCCAATTGAATTATTTAGGATTGAATGGTCGAATCTAATTAAATCTAATTGCTGTTTCGCCGTTTGTTGTGGACTCAAGTTGGCCATAGAGGTTGATTGAACAAACAGTATCCATGTGTGACTTCACGCAATGCCATTGACCAAAAGTTCAGTTAAGTAAGATGAGCCTAATAGTATTCCTTACTTGACTAAAAATTGAATCATTTGTTTGTTTAACCCGTTTGGTTAATTAAGACAAGAGACAAAATCTTAATGATTTGTTTGCTTCTTTTTTTGTCCTCGGCTTTTCGCTTCTTGATTGATATCACATTATAAATACCAAAGAATATTTACAAATGTAATATGAGGCGAGATCGGGTAACTTGCTTTTTTCAGGTTTACTTTAACCGACAACTTATTGTTAAGTAAGGCTGTTTTATCAGACGATGATGATAAATGACGATTAAAACAGAAGTTGCAGACAAAAGAGGAGACAAGATCCACATTATGACCATAATCCTTTGGCTTACCAATGATTTGTGTAGAAAATTTACTCAAGCTGTTCATTTCAATTTTAGAGTTTGAATAGATAACTAGTTTTGTTCTCTTTTCATTCTTCTTTTTCTCTAATCATTTATTTCTAGTTAAAGTCTTATTTTCTTTAAATATTTTCATCGAATTCATATTTGTGTTACGATATTATTTATAATTGTTTTTATTGTTTTTTCAAAAATATTTTCTCACAAGTATTTCTACTCACCATGTCAGTGCGTCTTAGACCCCAATCGAGTTCAAATGTTATCGTCGCCCATCACTCGGGAGGATCGTTTGAGGTGGACAAAGGTCTATTTTCCTCTGTCGCGACATTGTTCGCCCCACTATTCACCTCTGACCGTACGGTTAAAAGGATTCTGATCCCTGACACCGTTTATCCTTCATTTTTTGTGACCATTAAAGCCATGTTCCTTGGAGATGAAGTGGATGTTGAACCGAGAGATTTAAAGGAATTCACAACCCAACTGGAAAGCATTGGTTTAAAAGTTGTAAAAGTTTATCATTCTTCTTTTGTTACCGACGATAGACCAATGGTTATTGTCAAGCAACTTTACAAATTATGGCGAGCAATTATCCTTTGGCCAAGACATGAGTCTGATCGACTGATAAATGATAGGGTCCAACCATGTGAGTAACTTTTTTGATTATAATATTGTTTTTAGTTATTTTCTATTAATTTTGTATTTCCTTTCCTTACCAGAACCAGAACCAGAACCAGAACCAGAACCAGAGCCAGAGCCAGAGCCAGAGCCAGAGCCAGAGACAGAGCCTCCAAAAAAAAGGAAATGTTTAATTTAAATATTAAAAAAGATAATTTGATAATTTTCATAAAGCAATTCAGTTACATGTCAATTTCCTCATTTTCTCATAATTTCCCTCCCTTATAATCATAATAAAATTTAAGTTATTTAAACACCTTTTGTTTGTCTATTTTCTCAAATGTTTAAAGTCGTTTAGTTTTATGTTGTTTATGTGATAAGAAACATTAATTTCTATGTTTTGTGTGTTTTTTAATCGATTGTTGGTGCTTCTAATCGATTCAACTTCAAGATCCATTGAGAACACTTGAAAAAGGTAAGTTCCTTAGTTTATTATTCATTTATGAGTGAAAGTTACTCTATTTATTTCATATTTTGTTTCATGTGTTTAGGTCATTTCTTAGTTTAGTTTTATCGTCATCATCCATGGACAAGAAGAGCAGAAGGTGATGTTTCATCAGACTATTTTGGTTTCCATATTCATCAGAGGCAACCGATTTGACTCTTACTAGTTTAGTACTAGGTTAAGCAAGACCAGTGAGATGAAGCGGCTAAGGGAACGAGTTACTTAGTTAAAGGAGGATAAAATTTAACAAAGGTAAGATTTTCAAGAGATTTTTCTGTTTTCCAAGAACTAATGAATTTCATTTTTTATTTCATCTCTCAGAAACAACAGATGGCGTTATTGACTCTTTGGCGCCTTAAAGCTTCCTTAAAAGCTGTGTTAAATTAACCTCTCTCTAACTTTAATTAAAATGCTATGATGATATCATAATTGCGTGCTGAATTTTATTCAAATGATTGACTAGAAGTGGCAACAATCGAATGTCAAAGAATAAACAAGAAAAGAGATCTTTCTTATTCGTAAGAAAGACAATATAATGAAGTAGGTTGTGATCACACGCGATATTACTGAATATAACCATAAGAAAAACTAACTAAACCAACTATGATTTTAAACCAATTTCCCTAATCTTATCCATTATAATTATAAATTAACAAGAAAATCGAATATTGAATTATTTCGAAAAACTCAGAGTTACCAATCAGATACGTTAATGTAAGAGCTGTGCCAAGCTTAACGAGGCTATGGAAGGTGGTACATAAGCCATTCACAATAACTATTACTAGCCAATCTTATCAACGGATCAAACTTTATCATCAAATCACACTTCTAGGTATCTAGAGTCAAGATTAACGCGAATGTTCAACGGCTTCATTCCCATTGTACTGGACAGTCTGAAACAACATTCTTTCATTGACCGAGATGGAGAAATGTTTCATCATATGCTTAACTTTCTGAGGATCTCTAATACTGCTAGATTTGTTGCATCAGTCGCGTGATCATTGTGTCCAGATTCGTTAAGCCCAAGTAGTACATCCGCACACTATTTTGTTTTGACGTTTTCAAAGCCTTCTTCCATTTTCAGTTTAATTTAGAGTGAATAAGTCAAATATACAGCTTATGGAGTTTAAATTAGGGTCAGGGGTAAGCATTCTCTGAATACAACTGTTATGAAAACTGAATTAAAAATAGATTAGATCTCTACACATTTCCCCAACATTGTTTTTCAACACTTCTTCACTCGATAGTATGATAACATGGAGTTTCACCCTTTGATAAAGCACTAGGGATGAATCATTTTTTATTTTTATGTCGCTTTTGTCAATAAACCTGGACTTAGCGACTTAAGAATATTAAATATTAAAAACTTAAAATATTTAAAAATGAAACCTCATAGATGATTGAAAATAGATTTATTTGCCTTTTAAATTTTAAATGATTTTGTCTCATAATATACATTAGAATATATCGAAATTAAATTTTTATATTTTACTGTACAGAAATCATGATATCAGGATCAATTCCCAAAGTGACATAAGAAGTATAACTACCATCTTGTGATTTCAACTCAATGATATTGTCTTGGCCATGATCTGCAGCGAAGAACCTATCTTGTTCATTCAATAGGATTTCATTGGTATTTTGTGAATAAGGTTCAACTAGTCTTAATTGTGTTGGCAATTCACGCTTAAAGTAAAGCTGTCCAATATAAGTTATTGAATCGCTTTCTGCAACTGCTTTATGGTATACTTCAACATGTATGTGTAAACAACGAGCATAATACCAACCAGGAAGAATCGTTTTAAAGTTTACTTCACCATGTTCATTGGTTTTCTGGAAGCCACGAAGAAATCGAACATCATCAATTGGTTTTGGACGATAAGTTGGTTTAGGGAAGCTATTGAACTCTTGAACACCGGAATAGTGACCTGTAGCATTGGCATTCCAGATGTGAACATACAAGTCGGATAAAGGCAAACAATCACTGGCATTAGTCAAACGAATCGTCAAATCAAGTGGTATGCCAACTTGACCATCAGTAATATCAGATCGCTCAAAGTCATCAGGTAAAAAGTATGGACCTTCAGTCGTGAATGGGGCGAGGACACAAGTGTGTTGATTGGCTTCTCTCTTGTATCGGGCACAATTGGTTACTGTACGATCATGATCAACGAATTTACCAGGTCTTTCTAAATGAGCTGAAACAAAAACAATGTTGAAGCAAATTAACAAGATTGAAATTGGAATAACTGATTTATTCATGTTGAAGTTGATTGAATTTATTTTATTGATTCAAACAAGTTAACTTATAATAGTAATAAATTGAAAGTGGAGAAAAGTTGATCTGAAATGAACGACAAATAATTGGCTTTATAAATATATTTGCAAAATTAATCAGATGAACAATACTGGGAAATCTGATGATCTCGTTTGTCATTTTTGTACAATTGTTGAAAACAATTCTGTGCATAGATAATATAATATTATATTGTTACATATTATTAAGCAAAACCATGTAATGATTAAATCTAATCACTATCATTCCTATCAATGAAACTTTCATTATATTTTCCAAGCATTTTAATCATCATTTTAATCATTAGCTAAGATTATCTATTTACGCATTAAAAAACTTTATTGTTTAAAATTGAATGTCAAGAGCGGGTGGCACTTTTGGAACACTTTTTTCTGGTTCTTTCTATTGTTTACAAAATATTATTCAATTTTTATTTTCAGGCCACTTCAATAAAAATATAAGTTCTAAATCATTGCCGATGTTTCTGTTCGAGAAATTATTTCTTCATTTATTAGTTATTATAATTTAAGATGCATTAAGATGCATTCATTTCAATCTAATCATTCGTCTGAACAAGATAATTCAAGTCATCATCAAGTTTTCATTTCCCTGTGTCTTGATCTATTATTCATTAGGAAATTATTAAGCTCTACACCGAGAATCTAAAAAGATTCCAAAATATTTAAATCTTAAATTAAAATTATTCATTCAAGAGAAGAGCGCTTTTTGCAGAATTGAATAAAGCTGAAAAAAGGTCAATTAATATGAGCTTTCAGTCGAAGTGAGTATTTGTTTGAAAAGAAATCTTTTTCTCGATAACACGAAGGAATATTTCGATTATCCGTTAAGTACCATCACGATCTAGATTGGGTTCAATCATGTATAATCAAATCTCCTGTTTAACTACTTAGAACACGTTAGTCATAAAAACTTTTGAAAAGTATATGTAGATAAAGGGCTCAAACCCATTTTTCATTAAAAAAACTGATTGGTTAATAACGATGCTCGATAATTCTCTGGAGTTCGGTGAATGGTCTTGTAACTTTTCATTTTAATATTAAATGATGATCACACTTATTACCGTTAATTCAATAACTATAGTTTTATATGACTGAAAGTATCTGATTACCTGATAGCCACGAAGTCCAAAGATTGATGTGGTGTAACAGGTGTATTCCATTCGAATGATGCTTAAACCATAGACCTAACCTAAGCCTAACTTAACCATAGATTCTAGAGATCCCAGTCAGTAGATCAACATAAATGTTCATTTTTGGTGTTTTTTATTTAATATTGCTTGTGCAAATGATTTAGCATCATCGATTGTTTCCCTGGAAATGGAAAATTGCAGTGCGATTTTGAACATACAACTCCATGGTCTGGTTAGGTCTCCATGGGATCCCAAAGCATTATTTTTATGATGGCATAACCTACTCATAATAAGTAAGTATGATTAAGTATGGCATTCGATTTATGTATGGTTCATTTCATTCTTAATGTTGAGCCAAAAAGGCAACACTTTGATATCTTCTTTCTTGTTAAACCTGGGGACCCCCATGTTAGAAATATTTTAACTCCAAGATACTTTTATTGTTGCAAGATTATGCATAGTTGTCCAATCAATATGATAAAAGAAGTCAATTGTATAGAAATCATGAGTTCATTTGTCACTTTTGTTCAAATCACTTGATGTTTTGCAGCAATTTTGTTTCATTTATTATCAAACTTTTATAAAATAGAATAGAAGATTAATTAATAGATGATTTAATTTTTTCTTTGACTAATCCGAATGTGTTGGGCACTTCTTAATCCACCCATTAAAATAGGTCCATGGTGATAATAACCTGTGGAGAAAAGTTTGGGAATTTTTGGTTTATTTCTTATATTTCGTTAGATAATGGCTGAATTTTTTTGAAAATTCAACATGTTATAGTTGGGTAGTGTAGCTTTGATATCTGAGAAATCCACAATGAAAAAAACAAAAGTCACTTCACAATCATCGCTCGAACTCGGAAGAGAAAAAAATGTTTGGAAGATTCTTTTTGATACACTGTTAAACTCTCATAGACAGATACTAATTTTTGAGATTAAGTCATCTTTTTGAAGCTAAAGTTCTCTTCAAAATTGAATATCTTTCAAACGACTTATCCGAATTTTTCAGATCGTATTTCGACTGAAAGGTCTTTAAGAGTCGCTTCAATTGATCTATTTTTTAGCTACATCGAATGTTGTTCATGGGGTTGTTCACGAAACCAATTTAACATGATTTAAAAATCGTATCTATTGATCGGCATCATGTTTCCGCTGGAGCGCGTTGACTTTTCAAGAGCCTTTAAAAATAAATATTAATAAACAGTTAATATAAATTTAAATGAATAAATCAAAAATGGTCTCCTACACATAAGGATGATGCCTGAATTTGCAGATTTTGTTTGTCTTTCTTTGGCAACTAGATTGATTGACGGACGCCTTGTACTATTTTGATTACTATCATCAAGGCTAGCTATCTTATTCAATTGGCATCTATCAAATTTTACTGACTATAAAATGGCTATAAAATAGTTCGATTAACTCTAGAGTAGAGTTGGGCAGAACCACTTACTAACGGCTACTTACCTCGATTCTCAAACATAAATATTGTACAATGCATTTGTAGAGTCTATTGGACTATTGGGTAAGACTGCATATTACGAACCCCGTTTGATTTTGATGAAACTTGGTGTACATACTTATTTTGTCATGAGATTTTGATCTATGAAGTCCCTACTTGCAGAAATGCTTACTCCCGGAGATACCAGAAGTAGCTGATATATCTCCGGACCCACAATATATAAATACACACATGGTATTTCGATAGAAGACATCAAGTCCTACATTAATTCTACAGTAATTTCATAAAGATACACGAATGCGCAGTGAAGTTACAGAAGAAAAACCATTGAAAACGTCATTTTTGCAGATCTTTCTCTCAAAGCACTAATTGGTTGACCTCAACTATATCAATAGCATAACATTCGATAGTACACATCATAATGTATGTATCTGTGACTTTTGAGCGATATCTCATCATGTAAATTACCAACAGCTACGTTAGAATTAGGAAATTAGGTTGCATACCCCTGAATAAATAACAATTTTAAATTTTCCATAGACTTGCATGTTGAAATTCATGATATGCTAGGGATGGCCAGGGCAGGCTAATGTAGAGTAAGAGATAGTAGTTTAGTTTAGGGTGGTTAAGTTAGGGCAGGTTAGAGTAGGGTAGGTTAGAGTAGGGTAGGTATCAAACGGTAAGGCACAGTAGGATGTGGTAAGCTTGAGTACAGTAAGGCAGACTACGTTGGTTAGGGTATGGTTAGGTATGTATGGGCATGACAAGGCAGGACACGATAAAGTAGGGTAGGTTGCGTTAGTGCTTGGTATGATAATGTGAGTTATGTTAGATGGACTAACACGCGTATGGTGCTACTTGCAAAGCAGCCGAGCGGTTTGGGAAAGCCCTGCTAGCCTTCTACATCGCAGAGAACGAAGTTTGCTTGCATGGTAGTAAAGAATAAATTCTGTTCACTGTACCTGTAATTGCAAAACTTTTTCCGCTCAAGTTAGGGAATGCTACGTGTGTCTACACGGAAATCGTTGTTCAGTTAACATTTCTTTGCCTTTTTTCTAGGTTTTTCATTATTTACAATACGAAATAGCCGAATCATATGCGAGGCGAGAACCAACTGGTGTATGAACGATCCAGGCCTGCACAATCACTTTCTTCAATCGTTTTTACCTATGGTTCAGTTATACTAATTTCTCTCATTCTAACCATTTTTGCCTGAAATGCCTTATCTGGGTTATCCAAATATGTGATCCATGTTCGGCTAAATACTATAGTATACCCAATCATGAGATATGAGCCACTTAGGTATCTCCAGAAGTAGGAATTTCCGCAAGTAGGGACTTCATAAATCAAAATCTCATGACAAAATAAGTATGTAAACCAAGTTTTATCAAAATCAGACGGGATTCGTAATATGCAGAATAGTCAAACGAAAAGTTACAAGACCATTCACCGAACTCCAGAGAATTATCGAGCATCGTTATTAACCAATCAGTTTTTTTAATGAAAAATGGGTTTGAGCCCTTTATCTACATATACTTTTCAAAAGTTTTTATGACTAACGTGTTCTAAGTAGTTAAACAGGAGATTTGATTATACATGATTGAACCCAATCTAGATCGTGATGGTACTTAACGGATAATCGAAATATTCCTTCGTGTTATCGAGAAAAAGATTTCTTTTCAAACAAATACTCACTTCGACTGAAAGCTCATATTAATTGACCTTTTTTCAGCTTTATTCAATTCTGCAAAAAGCGCTCTTCTCTTGAATGAATAATTTTAATTTAAGATTTAAATATTTTGGAATCTTTTTAGATTCTCGGTGTAGAGCTTAATAATTTCCTAATGAATAATAGATCAAGACACAGGGAAATGAAAACTTGATGATGACTTGAATTATCTTGTTCAGACGAATGATTAGATTGAAATGAATGCATCTTAATGCATCTTAAATTATAATAACTAATAAATGAAGAAATAATTTCTCGAACAGAAACATCGGCAATGATTTAGAACTTATATTTTTATTGAAGTGGCCTGAAAATAAAAATTGAATAATATTTTGTAAACAATAGAAAGAACCAGAAAAAAGTGTTCCAAAAGTGCCACCCGCTCTTGACATTCAATTTTAAACAATAAAGTTTTTTAATGCGTAAATAGATAATCTTAGCTAATGATTAAAATGATGATTAAAATGCTTGGAAAATATAATGAAAGTTTCATTGATAGGAATGATAGTGATTAGATTTAATCATTACATGGTTTTGCTTAATAATATGTAACAATATAATATTATATTATCTATGCACAGAATTGTTTTCAACAATTGTACAAAAATGACAAACGAGATCATCAGATTTCCCAGTATTGTTCATCTGATTAATTTTGCAAATATATTTATAAAGCCAATTATTTGTCGTTCATTTCAGATCAACTTTTCTCCACTTTCAATTTATTACTATTATAAGTTAACTTGTTTGAATCAATAAAATAAATTCAATCAACTTCAACATGAATAAATCAGTTATTCCAATTTCAATCTTGTTAATTTGCTTCAACATTGTTTTTGTTTCAGCTCATTTAGAAAGACCTGGTAAATTCGTTGATCATGATCGTACAGTAACCAATTGTGCCCGATACAAGAGAGAAGCCAATCAACACACTTGTGTCCTCGCCCCATTCACGACTGAAGGTCCATACTTTTTACCTGATGACTTTGAGCGATCTGATATTACTGATGGTCAAGTTGGCATACCACTTGATTTGACGATTCGTTTGACTAATGCCAGTGATTGTTTGCCTTTATCCGACTTGTATGTTCACATCTGGAATGCCAATGCTACAGGTCACTATTCCGGTGTTCAAGAGTTCAATAGCTTCCCTAAACCAACTTATCGTCCAAAACCAATTGATGATGTTCGATTTCTTCGTGGCTTCCAGAAAACCAATGAACATGGTGAAGTAAACTTTAAAACGATTCTTCCTGGTTGGTATTATGCTCGTTGTTTACACATACATGTTGAAGTATACCATAAAGCAGTTGCAGAAAGCGATTCAATAACTTATATTGGACAGCTTTACTTTAAGCGTGAATTGCCAACACAAGCAAGACTAGTTGAACCTTATTCACAAAATACCAATGAAATCCTATTGAATGAACAAGATAGGTTCTTCGCTGCAGATCATGGCCAAGACAATATCATTGAGTTGAAATCACAAGATGGTAGTTATACTTCTTATGTCACTTTGGGAATTGATCCTGATATCATGATTTCTGTACAGTAAAATATAAAAATTTAATTTTAATTTAAAATTTAAATAAATCTCGCTTTAACCATCTATAAGTTTTCATTCTCAAATATTTTGAGTTTTTAATATTTAATATTTTTCAGCTGCTTAGTCTAGGTTTATTAAAAAATTCACTTGAAAATTCACTTGAAAATAAAAAATGATTCATCCTTTAGTGCTTTATCAAAGTGCTCAATGTTGTTATATTATCGAAACATCAGTGGTAAAGTGTTACAAAACAATGTTGGGAAAATGTTTAGAGATCCAATCCATCTCATCTAACCTTGATTGAATCTTATCGCCTGCTCATTCATTACTGAATCGATGTAAATGGATTCACAGGAATGTTTTTTTATGTTGATTGCTTTAATAATACAATACAAAACAATCAATTCGAGTTAAAACTTTTAAAGTTGACGGGACATAAAAACTAAACTATTTGGGCAATCATGATTTTCGGTCTCAAGTTCCTTACCTTAAATGAACACATAAAAATATCTAAACACACAAAAACATCCAGTTATTAATTGACAAACTTCATCAAACTTTGCTGCTAGTCTCATAAAGGATCAACTTAACTTGCGATACTTGGGTTCATTTCTTTTCCTTTTTGACTTTTTCAGCTCATCTCGTTTCGATCGTAGGACTTAACTATTTCTCGTACGTTAATTGAAAGTCACTGATTAGTTAAAAATGAGCCCGATGAGGATTCAGTGAGTTTCGACCACCTCACTGACCTGAACACTTGTTTAATTAACAATAAGTTAGTTGTAGTCGTTGTATTAGTTTAGTGTTCGTGCTTTCTCTTACCCATAACACATTGGTTGTTGTGCATCATGTTTTCAAATTCATGTTACAGATGATTGTTCATGAGTGAATGGAATCTTTGAAAATTGTTAGTTATTTCAACGAAAATAGAAGTTTAAAGACTTCAATTCACTTCGATTATCGAGTCAATTCATTTTCATGATTGCCCAATTCATTGTTGCAATGAAACTAAATGAATTTTGGATAAATTAAATTACTTTTGAAGGTTAAGCTGATGAAGAAATATGAAAGCAAAACTGTGAATCTATTTTTCCGCATCAAAGATACTTGATTCAATTAATCATTTCTCCTCCCAGTTTCTTCCTCTTTCCTCAGACTCATCGTGAATGAAAGTTTCCCCACCAACTCAGCTCACTCGCTCTTTCTCCCGATTAAGTGTTAGTAACTAATTGCATTCAAATCAAACTTGTACAGCACTTCAATGTTCAAAAATAATATAATATCCAAACCTAACTTTACTCAATAAAAGTTTTGTCAACTTTGTTTAACACTAGTTTAAGTTACTTTCATCGACGTCAGAATCAACAATGAATAATCAAACAACAATAGCTTATTCCAAACACAATTTCACCATAATTGATTACCTCGTTTTTGCCGCTCTTCTTGCCGTCTCATCTGGAATCGGTGTTTTCTTTTGGTGCAAAGATCGAAAGAAAGCCAACAATTCAGCCTATTTAACAGGTAATCGGAACCTGAGTGTGATTCCAGTAGCTCTTTCATTAGCCGCTTCATTCATGTCAACAAATACAATTCTTGGTGTTCCAGCTGAAGTTTACCTTCTAGTAAGTTAATATTGAAAAGGTTCTGTTGAAACTAATGCAAAGCCCTGAATGACCATCAATCCTATTATTATTACCGTTTGAACTCAATTCAGGGAACCCAATACAGTGTCCACATGATTTCCTTTTTAATTGCAATTCTATTGGCTTCTTACATCTTTATGCCACTTTATTATGATCTTAATGTCATCAGTGTTAATAAGGTAAGTTTAAACAGTTTAATCAAATTAAGGTTAATCCTTAATCAAGGTTATGCATAGCAAGACAGTAAATATCGCAAGTGTTGATCATGATTTTTCATATTCTGATGTGTTCATCATCTTCATCGCAATTCATTCCTGAGGCAGTATTTGTCGTTACGCTTTCAATCTCCAGAAATACGAATTATTGGCTCATTGGGATTCATTCTTGCAACTGTAAGTAATCAATATAATCAAATAAAAATTGCTGCATGATATTGGGTTTCATTTTAATACTTGATTTGTTTTACTTTTTTCACTCTTCGTTTGTTTTGTTCTTGAACAATAACAACTTGCCGAATGCAAATTTACTTTTCATTTGATGTTAAGAAAAAAGTTAAACACTAAAAACTAGAAAAGTTATAATACAAATGAATATAAATTATTTCAAGGTAAAATCATGATTACCTTGATTGAGAACAGATTGATTGCAACATTAATTTCACATGAGATGGACACATGAAAATACTATGAGTAAAAATGAATTCATCTGCAAATGAAAAGTGTGACTTTAAAAATCGTAATTCATAACTTTACTTATATGATTAATACCTTGTTTGTGACTCTGGATCCAATCGTTTGTCCTTTGACAATTTGAATTAGTTACCGATCGAACCAGGCAATTAACTCAATTTCATCTGAACAAGTTGATCTGATGGTAGATCTTGATTGAAGTTTGTTACCAACAATTGGGATAATAAGAAAAAGATGTCGATTGATGTCTAAAATACTATCATTAAATCGACCTTTTATCATTATTAAGGTTAATGGTGTTAAGTGTTTGCATTTAATGAAAAGTCCCAAGTAAACCATCTGGTGTCTGTGATCAAATTGTTGCTGTTTATTGCTATTGTTGTTTATTGTTCACAATTGATATCGTAGTTGACTCAAGTCAGCATTTGTTTTGAATTACTGTCAATTGCAATCCATTAAACAGGTCAATTCTTTGTTAACACATTACTTCAAACGTATCAGTCTCATTATTAATAATTAAATAATGAAACAATGGAAGGAAGTTTAGTTAACAATAGTTTTGAAAAGCTCTATGACCTAATCTGGAACAAACTGAGCTACAGAGACTTGAGTCGATTACAATTAAGTAAGATGATTGTTGATTGACGAATTTTGATTATGTGGTTAAGTATCACCTGCTCACTGATAAGCAAGTGTCGACTGTTTACTCAACGCTTCATTAACCCTTTCCTTCCTCTTCATCTCACAGCTTCCCTACATGGGTGTAGTGCTCTATGGACCCTCCTTGGCTCTCAGTTCAGGTAATTGTTTCTTAATTAACAATAGACATAATAACGTCCATTTGATTTCGATGTTTATCCTCACTTGAATAGTAACTCCTTTGTCCGTCAACACGTCCATCTTAGTTGTTGGGGCGATATGCACCTTTTATACAACCATGGTAAGCTAATAGAGCAAGAGCACTAATCAACTAAGTACTGGCCATTAACAACTGATTAATCGTCAATGAATCTAGGGAGGAATTAAAGCCGTCATCTGGTCAGATGTAATTCAATTTTTTTTAATGTTGAACTGCCTTCTGATGGTGGTTATTGTTGGCTCATTTGAAATGGGTTTTGTTGAGCCATGGAGAATTGCTAATCAAGGTGGAAGAGTCAACTTTTTCAAGTAAATAATCAAATTTATCATTTTCAGAATTCAATAATTGATAATTTTTCTACTTTTAAATAGCTTTGATTTCAACATCTATCGTAATGATAACTTTTGGGTCGTGTTTTTGGGGTCCGTTATTGGATGGACTGGTGTCTACTGCTCGAAACAAACTCAAGTTCAAAGATATTGTTGTTTAGAATCAAAGGAAAAGGCTCGTCAGTAAGATTACAATTATAATTAGTTGAACTCTAATTAAAAAGTCCAATCAAACAGTCAATTGAAATAGCTTACAGTCGACTGCGTCAGTTAGCCTTGCTTCAACTAATATTATTGCTAATAAATTATCTTGTCTTGAGTTGTTACCCTCGCATGTTGCAAAGGTACAGAAAAGTAGAAAGAAAAAAATTTCTTGTTGACAACTTAACAGCCATCGTTGTTAGATTTATCAGATTTTCATTTCATTGAGAGAAGTGAAAACTTCACTAAAACTTATGCTTGAACATTTCATTTAGTGGTTGAACCTTTTAAACCAGAGAATTTTTATTCCGCTCTAGAGCATTGTTCTGGAATGTACCTGGAGTTTTAGTGATCGCTATATTAGCCATTTGGTCTGGAATCATAATTTACGCAAAGTATCATGCTTGTGATCCGATTTCACTTGGAATTGTTGAAAGACATGATCAGGTATTCACTCGAATGAAATGCAATCAAGTTTATTCAATGATTTTAAATATCTCAAATAACTTGTTTCTCTTGCTCATAGATGATGCCTTTATATGTTCAAGATACATTATCACGAATACCTGGACTTTCGGGTGTTTTTGTCGTTGGGGTTTTCAGTGGTTCTCTAAGGTAAAACAACTCTGAAATCTGTTTGAAGAGCGTACATCTGTGGTACATATAATATTATTAAACGATTAATGAATTTGCTATCAATGATTGTCATTCAATTACAGCACACTTTCATCTGGTTATAATGCACTGGCTACTTTGACATGGGATGATTTTTTGCGACGACATTTCAGTGGAACAACCGACCAGACTCAAGCTAGGATAACCAAAGGACTTTGTGCGTTTATAAACTGATGATAGTTGAACTATTAATCTGATGATCAAAAATTTATTTAATTTAAATTTAGCTGCGCTTTATGGACTCTCCTCGATTGGAATAGCTTTTTTCATTGGGCGTCTCGGGACTGTTTTGCAGGTTTGGCCTTTTATTGTTATCATTGTGATAATTCATTGAGAACTGATGCTTGACTATTTGTTACAGGCTTCAGCAGCTTTAGTTGGTGCAATAAGCGGACCTCTTTTAGCTCTTTTTACTTTGGGTATTTTCATTCCTTTTGGAAACGCTAAAGTATGTTATATAAGTTTTTGTTTAATTCACTTTTGAATAACTTTGATTGCCATTTCAACAACGAACTCAATTAATTGTGTAAAATGTGTACTCAAAAGGGTGCTATTGGTGGCTTTTTATCCGGACTGATCATTTCGCTTTTCATGGCTCTTGGTGCTGTGTTTAATCTGAGACCCAAAATTCGTCTTCCAGTTTCGACTGATAATTGTTCTTACGACATTTCACTAGCTTTTGGGTCACCAATCTCACCTGATCCTTACATCAAACCATGGGAATATAAGCCTGAGTAAATAAAATATCTTACCTTAAATAGTTTGATGAAAATGAAAATTTTCGAGCTTATTCTGTGTGTTCCATAAAAATCAGAAAAGTTTATAATATAAAGCTTGAAAGGCCTCGATAAAAGCTGATAGCTAAAGAGCGACAAAAATAGTCGAATAACACGAAATTATCTCACAAAGCTTTTGATATCAAACTATAAGAATAAATCCTGACGATATTTTCTATCATTTATTTTTCCAGAGGTTTGAATCAATTTTTCCATGTGAGTTACTATCTTATATCTTTTGTAGGCTTCTTAATTTCAATAACAACTGGTATCGTCATTAGTTTACTCACAGGTAAGTTCAACAATCTATGAAACTATCAACAATTATAATTATAATTAACTCATATGATTCACAGGAGGCAGTAATGTTAAAGATAAAAGATATTTAAGTCCATTGGTTTGGTGGCTTCTTCCTAAGAATCTCGAGGACAAAAAGGTTAGAAAATCATTTCGATGCATTTGCCTATTCGAAATAATGTTAATTATTATAATTTTCTTTCCTCTAGAAAATACCAACTAATGGTGTGAATGGAAGTGCAAGCGCAAGTTGTGATAAAAAGGCCAATTTTAATAGTGAGATTGAACTTTTAAATCAAGGTGTAAAAGACGATATCAAATTGGAATCTGATACACCGAAGCTTTCTCAAGTATGAATCAATCCAAATTAGTCAAAATGGTTGAAAAAGCCAAGTCGCGAAAATACTATCGCTTAAATATGTTGATTCAATTTAATGAGAAGTATCATTTTATTGAAAAGCTGATAAAGCAATGAAGTAAATCACTTCGGATCTGGTGGATCCGATCAATTTACAGTTAAGACCTAATTGGTTTGTAAAAAAGATTTTCCAATAAATTTTGATGCATTTGAAACATTATCCATAAATTGTTGTTCAAGTTTTTCTGTTAGTTTTGCATATCGAAGAGACTGAGGTAATCATGGATAGAGCTAGACATTGATAGATGCTGAAATATCCAAGTTAAGTACATTCAAATGCGTGTTTCTCATTTATATTATTAATAATAACTTGATTTTGGCTAAGCTGCAACAAAGGCTCTGAGTACATCTAATAGCTAATCACTTGCATCTCCCATTATCCTATTTTGAATGCACATGAATTGAGTTTCCGATTGACTTGGACAACCTGAAGGGATTCATAGTGGTTTGTCTGATTAATTCAACTAATCGTCGCACAAGTTGTTGGGTGAATATTAACGAAATTAAATTTATCGAGTATTTATTGTTCTGTTGTCATTTACATTACAATATTTTCATTGTGAGATTGTGAGCCATTTAGTATGAAAAATGATCGCAATTTGTTCATGTATTGGTACCAATGGAACTCAAGCGTAAAGTTGAATAAACTTGATTTGTCAAATTAATTAAGAAATACATATTGACACATAATCGCAAGGGAAATATGTTAAGCTCCGATAATTTTTTTCACCGTATAACCCGGCAATGAATAGACGAATAGCAAAATGAAGAGAAATAAGAAGATGAAGATCATCATTTTAAGGAAAAACCATTTTCTACGAGACCAGATAATGTAGCGAAATGATTTCCATGGGTTAGTTATCCATAAAAATGAATTTTCAGGTCGTCTGTAATGTAAAGATTATAACCATTAGTCGAGTGAAGCAAACAACTTGAACTTATTTAAACAAAAACATTAAAACTTACTGAGGCTGGTCTAGAGGTTGAGGGGCTTCACGTGCTAAGCCAACTGGATTAGCATCAGCTTCTTCTGCAGTCAACAGCTCAAAATCAGCTTCTACTTTACCCTGAAAATGAATTAAAAATTTTGATTGATTTTAATCAATTAAAGTATAAATTAATGGATATTTAACTTACTGTCAACTCTTCTTCACCACCAGATAGTTTTGCATAAAAAGGCCACCAACCTCTTGTCCGTTTCTCTCTGAACAAATTAATCTTGGAATGTCTTAAATTGTTATTCAAAATAGATAAACTACAATCTTTTGCTGTTCTCGCTCCTCTAGGAAACTCCAGTAAATTAAGAGGAAGACATCCAAGGAAATCGTCACCAGAGAAAGAATCGTAATCCCAAACTTGTAGATTCAATCGACAGGGTAACTTCAATTCAGTTGAATTAAGAGCGAAAAAGTTATCCTTACGTCTAATTATAATCACACCTTCAGCCGGGAGAAAATCAAATCTAAATACAAATCTCCAGTTGAAATTACCTTCCCCGGTAACCGAACGATAATGTATATCAGTTGATTGTGATAATTTAGGATCATCAATCCAGCCTTTGATGTAAATATCAGACATTTTTTCACCGGACACGAATGAATCATCATCTAAAATAACATCTTTAGTATTCCATATTATTACTCGCAATTCATAACTTCTAGGTGCTCTTGGCGATATATCTAGTGGTGGAGGTCGAGGGTCGCTCAATCTAAACAAATCAACCCACATTTCAAGTTTGCCTTGTTTAACCCCAGGTTTATCAGGTCGATATAATGAACGAGTTTCCACATGTTCAGGGACAAGAGAGTAGCCAAATACTTCTTTCCATGAATTGAGTACTCCTAACGCTAATTGTTCATCTTCATGGGGAATCTCAGCTGATTCAGGGGAAGCATCTTGCTTACGAGTGAACAGTATCTTACCAATTTGTATATATTTCTTGGCTATAACAAGATTCGACATTTTTAAATCACGACATAATTTTGTCAATATTTGACTGGGTTTGAGTGAATCCCGCCATTTACCAGGACCTGAAGTGAAAGCAATCAAATCTTAATCTCTTGTTAATATTGCTATTAATAGTTACCTGATACTTGATATGATCTTGGTAATCCACATGAAGATCTATGACTGGTGTAGAACCTATCTTCAAGATCTATTGTTGTAAGTCCAATTAATTCATCAGTTGAGAATGCATCACGATCTTTCATCGAGATTGTCAAAGTTGATTCATGAGGAAAAGTGGCCTCAAATTCATAGAAGCGTCCAAATATCGGATCCAAACAATTTGGCACAAAGTTGTCAACATCGTCAATCTTTTTGGATCCGAGTTTAAGGATGGGATAAAGATCAGCTTTACCATTAGCATCTCTTGGTACAACATCATATGCACGCACGATGTAAACACGAACAAGAACCTTGACTGGATCGTTGTTGGTTAGAATGTCCATAAGATGAATTCCATTCTTCCATGGGTATCTTTAAATTGAAAGAAGGCAAACTTGGTCAAAAAAATCAAAGGTAAATGAATTTGAATGAATCTTACTTGTATAATCTAAAAGCGCCTTTAAAGACTCCCATATTTTTCAAATCAGAGGTATCGTCTTCAAATTTACCTCTTTTTAAAGGAAACGAGGTTAATTTATTATCAGCACTATCACCATTGAATCGTTTCTCCAGTTCATCGGGATATATTTTGAGTGTTAAATGATTTGGAATAAGACTTGATTGTCTACGACCATTCATGCCATTTCCATTTCCATTGCTTTTCGAAGCAAAATATCTCATCCACCAATCAACTTCTTCCTTGTCTCCTGATTCCATCTTTGCCTTTTTTTCTGTCTCAATGGTTCCATCATCAGGTAATCTTATGACCTTTCCACTTCCCGGTGATATAACGGCATCAGGTTGATCATTCATTGATAAAGGCTTTAAATGATCGAGATCAATGATAACATGCCGTTTGGGTAAATGAGTCAAATCAATTTGCTTATCTTTATTGAAAATGTATTTAGACAGTGAACGGATAACATGGCTACCAACGAGAGTGAATCGACCAAAAGCTCGACAATCACCAACACGTATTGATAATGGTGGACAATAAAACTCTTGATCAGGCAAAAATAGTTCAACTTCCTTACGAAAACTGGGAAAATTAGGATTCTTTGAATAATTTGGGATAACTGATGATGAAATGATGGTTCCACCAAGTTCAATTTCAGCTTTGGGTTTATCAACAGAAAGCAATTTAACACGTTTTAAATTACGAACGCCCCAAAAGATGACTTGTAATTTATATTTAGACAGATTTGGCCTTATTTGTTGAGGAATAGAGTAAATCTTAATATTGTCCACCACCTGGGTTGGTTCTGGTAATGTTCCTGGATAGTCTTCTGTACTATCTTTTTCACTAATCTGGAGTAACTCAAGAGCCATCAATAGTTGACCACTTTCAGAGCCATTCAGCGAAACATCGAACCAATTGAGTCGAGGATATACATAAGTTTCATCAGCAAAGCGTACATGATCAAAAGTTACCTTGGCTCTTCCAATAAATTCATCGTCACCAATAATGTCACGATCATAAACTTCAACAAGAGCAGTTAAATTAGACGCTTTAATATCATCTCTAGTACCAATCAAACTAATGGGAGCTCCAATTATTAACTGATCCCAACATGGTGATAATGTTTTCTCTTTAACCTGAGAAACTAAAATACACTTGTCATAGTATATTTTCAAGTAAGGATCTGAAAGGCCTGATGTGTCAGCGCCAACGAGGGATCTAGCTTGAAATATATGCGCTCTTGATTGAAACACAGATCTCTCAGGATACTTCAGATGAGTTGGTGGACAAGAATCAGGTTTGTGAAGAGATTCGAGTGAAGGGTCAGGAGTATATCCTTTTGGTATATGGTCAACAATAGTTGACAAATGTTCAGCAACTCCAAACCAAGATAGGATATCAACTTGAGCTCGAATCTGTCCATTAGGTTGGCCTGCTGCTCGAAGTAGCATTGATCTAAATTTTGCCGAGTAAATGCCTCTGCTATCCAATTCAGGCGAGTATACAATATCTCGAGTTGGGATACGAGCTTGAGCTACTCGTTTACCATCAACCAACATTGATAAAAATAGATCTGGAAAAGTTATGTGGAGCAGGGTTGAGAGTTCGTTAAGTTCATTTACAAATGACAATAAAGCTTGTGCTATCGGGACAATGTTTACAGTTGCAAGGGAATCTCTCATTGATGAAGCTTCTCTGGATAATGTTTCAATTTTTTCTCGCTGTTGAATCACTTTTTTATCGTCCAATATTGATCTTCCTGGTGGTTCGACTAGACTAGATAAATAACGCAAGAAACTAGAACAATCTTCAATGAATTGATTGAGAACACCAAGTAATCGACAGGCTGCATCAAATTCACGAGTAACAGTCAATGCATCAACATCAGCAAGTCCAGTTGCCTAAAATAGAAACAATTAAATGTTAAACCGTTTTAAAGTCAAATGTCATGGCTGGTGTTGTAAGGGTATCAATAAAACTAAAGGTTGCTATTTTCAACACAAATTTCTATTCATTGCAAATCTTTCAAAGTTTTTTGTGTAAACCTGTTTATCAATACCCAATGTTTTCTTCCTAGATTAATGATAAACAATTCTCTAATTGAACTAATTACTTACAAGATTTCTTGCAATTCTGAATAGTCTATTTGACAAGAAAAGTCTCCAAGTATCGTCGATCCAACTGAACCGATGGAAAACAATTGGCTTAAAATTGTCCAAAGGTAAATGGAAAGCAATCTCTTTACGACTATTAGAGAAACATCTTGCTGGCTTTATTGCTACAGAAATTCCTCGATATTTGGCTCTGGCTTTTTTATCAGCCTCATCAATTTTACCGTCACCATCAATATCATCAGGATCACCCATATGTAATTCAAGACTGATGCCTTTATCAGCGTAACGAGGATCAATCCTTGAAACCGAGTTGAGCATACCAAAGAGTGCAAACTCCTTTTTAGGTCCAAGAATACTTTCGTTTAGATCATTGATATTCTGTATGGAAACCCTTGCTAAATCAGGTGAAATCAAATCAACAAATTCTGTTGTGATGGCAATCAAAATTCGGCCAACATAGGCAACACCTTCTTCTAATCCAGTTGATAAAGCTTTACTATCTGAGTTTGAGCTCTCTCTTGAAGCACCATAAAGGTTAATAAAGGTCGGACCAAATGTTGGTAAATAACCATCTTGTCCTTCACTTGCTATATAATTTAAGGGTAAAAAGTGAGTTGCCAAAAGTCCATCTGTGCCCAGTTCCTCGTCTTTGATCTCAAATTTGATATTCTGGAAGAAAGTTGGGAACATATCAACAAATGTAATCTGTTGGTTCCAAACAGGGGAGGATGACTTTTTGATTGTTGATGTTCGTCCAGTAGAGCCAGCAAATGTAACTGTTACGTAGGCATCAGGTGATTTAGGCGAAGATGAGATTAAATTGAGAGCCTTTTTAACCGTTGACTCTGATCTAGTTAGTCCATAAGCCCGATAAATCTTTATTACTAGTTTAATCGATTGTCTATCAGTAACACCTACAGGTAACAGCAGATTTGATTCTATTTCAGATTCATCTGATTCTGGTTCAGCTTCTTCTTCATCTTCTTTATCGCTTGCTGGTTCATCTGATGAACTATCTCCTTTAAACAAGACTGTTAAATCTAACTTTAGGTAACCTCTGGGTTCATTTGTTTCCAGGTCCGTAAGAACTGCCCATTTTCTATGAAAACAGTGTCCTGGTTGACTAAACACTGTTCCAATATCACAGGAAAATGATCCAATGATCTCGTCTGATTTCAGCAATCCCTTGGAATCAATAACCGTTGCAGAGATTACTTTTTGAAATATTTCTAATCGTGGTTGGTTGAAAGAGAAGACAAAATATTGATCCCAAAATGGACTAAGAGTTGACTTTTGGGTTGTTGTTGACTTTTTACGATCACCGACCATTAAACGAACCATTGGGTTGATATCAAGACCTGGAAGTTGAGCTGCTTCTATTATACGAACACCAATATCAAATTGTTCTGGCTTTGATCCATAATACCGAGGCTCAACTGATGTTGATGTTTCTTTGATTAATATTGGCTCTCTGATTGCGGTTAGCACTTCGAATGGTTTAATTGACGATCGATGTTCTTCATTACCAGAAATAAATGATTGCTGAACGATACTTTGGGGACCAGATGTTTCGTCTTCGCCATTATCAATGTCAATTGCAATTTCATTTGATGCTCCAGTAAGTGATTCATAGTTTTCTTCGGCTAACAGTGACTTGTCTTCGTGTAACATGATTGTTGTTGTAACTGGTGTTGTTTATGATGACAAATTTTACCAGAACTCTGGTTTGTTGACAAACCTACAACCAAGATCCTTTGTTATCTGTATTTGAAGGAAAAGTGGGAAATTTTCATTAGTCGTTTTTTCACTTGGTTAACCTTGTAACTCGCTTTAATTGTTGACATTTTGCGTGGTTTAAATTGTATTGGGCGACGTTTCTATTGTCATCTTGGATTAAATCATCACACAATGAGTTAATCCAATTAACATACAGAAACAGTTACAAGTAAATATTTTAGGATGAAAAGTGCAACAATCCATCAAACACAAGTTTTAAATTGTCCAGTACTTTAATAATATTGAGCTAAGTTGTTGTTTCTTTAAAGTAATTCAGATCTATGATCTTCTCTCAATATTAATAAACATTTTTTCACATTTCAAACTATTCACATGTGTTTCGTTACAGTAAACCCTCTCAAATTGTCAGAGTCATGGTAACAGAATAAACAATTCCTTTTAATCCAGTTTTTGTAATACATCAAATTTTGAGAGCACTCTTAGACAATACACAGAGACAATAGACAAATTATCAATTTAAATATCGAAAACATCGAAATTAAATTCGTAAAAGGGCTATTTTACCTAAATATTATATGAAAATAGCCAAGATGCTAATCCCACGACTTGAAAATTTGAGAGGGTTTACTGTATAAACAAATTACCGGAGCACAGGAGTGAACATGTATGTTAACTAACGAGTAAAAGGAAAGGTAGAACAAGATAGTTAAAAGTTTCTAGGTTGATTAAAGAAGCAATTGATTGCTCATTAATGGTTTACCTGAGGTCTTTTTGCTCTTCAAACAAGGAAATCAAATGGCTAACGATTGACAACAACATATATTGCTACTTACCATGTAAACTAATAGCTATAGTTACTGTATTTAATTCAATAGCAAAACTAATTGTCATTAGAAGCTAATCAAACTGAAGACGCATTAAATTCCATCATTTGATACCTTTAATTGTGATCCGTTAAATCACTAGAAGTCACTACAAAGTGTTAGTTGGAGTAGTTATATTACATTTTACCATGTAAACCAATCACAGTTAGCAGCAGAGTTTTTCAACTTTTAGTGATTATCCATCAGCAAGCAAAAGGAGAATCAGAGTGTTTTTTAATCAGTTAATCATAGCCTGAGGTAGTTAAAGGATAAGCCACTGGCAACAAGGACACAGTCAAAGTTGGTAAAGTCAAAATACTGTGAAAATACAGACTAGCAACCAGTTTTTGGGTAGACAAGACAAACCAAAATTTCGAAAGAGTCTGAATCAAAGTTGAAATGATTAACAAATGGACAATCTAAGATTCCATGAGAATGAGGAGAAACAATGACAAGTTAGATTCACAAAAATTACAATAAAAAAAGAGTAAAAGTCAAGTCTAAAGTGTTATTACAGTATATCAAGTTAACCAGAAAAAAGGTTCAACTTTATTTTTAGCCATTGTAACCATTTTTTACATAGCTTTTAATACAGTTTGTAGTTGCTACAGACTGGCTTTTCCAGCATAAAACAAGTAACAGTGTGGGCATGAGAATCTTGTCTGTCTCATCATCACTGGCTCAACACTGATCCATGATCCTTTCAGTGATCCTTAACCTCACTTTGCTCCTCTCTTTCAACAGCGTAAACAATGTATCCATTGCTCAATGCTGGAACAATAGAAAGAATCAATTGGCTATTCAAGATTTCTTGCATTGAATTGGACAAACTTCGATAATCGTTCTGTTAATCAGTCGTTTGCATGACCAAAGTCATCACCAATATCACTTTGATTGTTCTTTTCAACCTTAACTATTTTCTTGGCTAAAATTTGAAATGAATAGTTATCAAATTGACAAATCACATTTAACTAAACACTAATAATCAATTACATTAATCATTTTGAAAAAATTCAAATGTAAACAATAGGTTAGTTGCTAATCATATGTAAGTAAATCAGAAGGAGGTTAATGGAGTAAACATTCAAAATTTAAGTGAAAAGTCAATGAATTGTTTCACTTTCTTTAGATCCAAATATTTAATAAAAAGAGCAACAAATGAATTAAACTTGAAGGTTAATTAAAAGAGAGTTAATGTAAAGTCAATGACTTATTTGAATATTAAACTAACCATTGACATAGTCTATGAATAGGAAAAGATGAACTTACTTGATTATATGATGAATGATTGATTTGGCCAAATTGATGGGACATTTACATGTGTTGATAAAACTGGTTGAAAATATGGGTTATTACAAGCTTTACATAACTAATAAGGTTTTAGCTGGTCTTGATTCACTGATTAAGAGATGAATTTAAACGAAAGGAAAGATTGAATAAGATGAGCTTCAAAATGGAAAGTTGAATTGAAAATAATAAGAGACAGAAACAAGGTAACCAAAATAACCGGTTTCCCAATGGACAAAGTGAACAGCTTCTCAGCAATTAACCAGTTTTGAGGGCTATGCAAGAATGTTTAAAACCATTTCGAGAATTGAACCTGTCCATCTTCATACTTTACTTGATCATTTGTTTATATAGTAAATCATTTAATTAGCTCAACTAGTTTTAGCCATTATCTTATTCTCTTTGGTTTCAATTGTGTTTGTGAATAACCGAGATTGATTGGACTTCAGGTGATGATGAAGCTTGAATTTTAAATTTGTATTTGTCAGCTTTAAAATTAACCAGATTTTTTTGTATTGTAGTTGTATTGGTTAAACTGACGGCAAACCGTTATAGAGTCAATTTAATCTACAATTTAAACTTGAAATGAGCAATTTTATTGGCAATTGAATGTTTTTACATAATTTTTAAATCGATTCACTAGTTTCTTTGATTGTTGATTTTGTTTTTTGAATAACGAATACTGTTTGATTCCAAATCATTTTACTGCGATATTGAGACGAAACCATCAGGTAAAGCATTTCCAGCCCATTTCATCGACATTTTCTAGTTTAAAGCTTGAGGAATAAAAGTTTACGGAAGTTTAGAAAATGGGAAAAACGTTGAAAAATTGATAACTTACGTTTTTTTGTAGATTTTTTCATTTTTATAAACATTGTCCATGCACATTGGCTGATGTACCAGACTGCACTCTTTGGGTTGACATTTTAAACTTCCATGTCAACCCAATCAAAGCTTTCAAGGATATCAATGATTGAAAAAAAGTTTAACCTTTCAACTTCAGTATCATCGTAATGTAACTCGCCCATATTGAAGGTTTTTGACTGATTCGTGAAAACACAGAGTAAAGTTAAAGAGTAAAGTGAAGTGACCAAGTTGACGGGTTAAGATGAAATGAATGAAAAGTGCTTGAGAAGAATAGAGCTAGTCCTTAAATGAGGTCATTTTGTCCGAAACATGGTCCTAAAAATAGCATAACTTGACCGATATTTGATCAGTTCTCTTCTCTTATTGGTTGCAATCAAGTTAAATCGGCCGTGAATCTTCTCATTCGAAGAGAACAGTCTAAAAAGCTAAAACCTGTAAGTACTGTTTACTTTGACCAGATAACTGAAAAAACAAAGATTAACAAACCTTTAAGCTTAACCCAATCACTAGTAATAACAATGGTTTTAGTTTTTGAAAAATATCATCAATCATCTCTATTTACAGCTCATGAAAGATTGGCAATACTTTCAAATGGTGATCAAAGGGGCCAAACTCTGAATACCCGTGAAGCCAAAGAAAAGGTTGGTATCGAAACAAATCAATTTCAAAACCAATCCAATCAGACTATTGAATGACCAATAATTCTGATACTTATTTTAAACCTTAAAGTTGAATTTTGTATCGCGACCAAACCAGAATGGATGCAAACTGGATTAAGTTTTTAAAAGAAAATCGTGAAATAAAAAATATGCACGAGGCAATGGAATGGTAAGTTAATGTATTAATTCGTTACATTTCAAAAAACGAAGCCCATCGGAATCTCTAATTACATAAAAGATCTAATCATCAAACTTTTTCATGGAAATAAACTGATGATTATTGAAGATATGCTTGATTTTTCTTCAAAACCACTCTTTTTTCAAGCTTATCGGAAATCCTGTGATTCTAAATCGCACTCAGTTAACTAAAATTTTATGCAAAAAAGGATAAATCTGACCAAATATGCTTCAAGTTTAGCTTTTCATCGGACTGAGGAAAGGAGTAAAATTTCATGCTGATGCTGAAAATGCAAGCCGTTTTGATGCCTTCGTGATGCTTTCGTGTTAGCTTGTTATTAATAAAAATATTACAAATTGCGAGAAATGAGCGACAGAGTGAATCAACAACTTAAGATGCACTGCGTTACGCTGATATCTTGAATTGAATAACTCGCGCTTCCTGACTCGTCATCCTTTGCTCTTGATCTTGTGAGCTCAATTTATATTTGAATCTGAAATTAAGCATTGATTGTCATGTATACATTCAATACGTGCTTTTATATACGCATCATCAACATAAAAATGGATGATGCAAAGCTTTGGCAAAAATGGACATGAAAGAGAGAAAGGAAGAGAAGGCGAATTCGTGAAAGCTTGGAAATTGGAATAAGCTAATTCCGAAATTGTTGGCTAAACTAGAGAAGCGTAAGATCTACCGTAATCAGCATTGTGCAGTGATCAAAATCAGCATGACTCAATTCAAATGGAGTTTGGACCTGAGATAAATGTTTTAATGAAAAGTAAATAACCTTTAACTTTTGCAAGTTTTCACATTGCTGAGTAATTGAATCGGGTAATCAGTTAATGTACTTGATTACTCCAAAAAGACATTTGTTACAATTTTTGAAATAATGTATTACTCACAATTGTCAGTACACAGAAAAACATTTTTTCGCTTATCAAATCAGCAAATATGATCCAATAAATGTTCAGTGATTCTCAGATTATTTTATTAAGATTTGATTGCTTTATAAATTCAATATTCTATCTCAGATAAATTCATACATGTAAAAAATCAGCAAATCAGGTGAAATACAACAAATATATCAATGAGAGATAACATTTAGTTAAGCTGAGTAATGCAATCTATTTGATCAATTCAGCTTTATAGTTGATATAAATGAAAAATATAATCAAAGTATTAAAGATAATCAGCATTTTGGAGCAATTTAACTCTATGAATAAAAAACTATATTCAACTCATTACAATGTTTTTTTGTTGACAAAATATAAAAACTCATTCAATTAATTGAATTTTCAGAATTTGTTTGCTGAAAACTTGTAAAATCCAGTGAATCTGGTAAAAAGAGATCTTAAAAATTAATTAATCAAGAATCATTTATGAAATCATTGAAAAAGACGCTTGAGATGATAGAAAAGGTCAAAAGCTAATTCATTTTCCACTTTCAAATCGATCATTCAATTGAGACAGAGCTAACCAACATAAATTTGTGAGATTCAATGTATGTTGACGTTAAATTCCTCATCTCAAAATGATAATCATGTAAGTTTCAAATCATCGGGTAAGTGATTAACAGGATAAGATCAGCAACCACGAGATGATTATATCTATGACAACAATGCTTGTTTTGACTTTTAGGCAAAATCAATTGATTGTTCACCAGAAAGTGTATCCAGCACCTTTATCGCCCAGAAAGCTTGTCTTCTTTTTTGCCAAAATCACTTTATGTCCAGAAACAACTGCCATTTGAGCAGCATTGGGATATGTTCCTGGTGGTGGTGGTGGAATACTTGGCCTACTAATAGCGTCAAATCGAGCTCCTGAATCGAAATGAGCATGAACAACAGGATTAACAATGGTCTGAGCAGGATATCCTCGAGGAGGAGCTGGTCCATGATTCATTCCATAAGCCATAGAATGAGCTTGGTAAGGTGGTTGTGGTGTAGGTGTATATGGTGGAGGTGGTTCCGATGGATAAAGAGGAGCTGATTGTGGTCGAGCTGGATAATCTTGATTAGACTGAGAATTTTTTTTACCTGAAACAAAAGAGATCAAAAATGAAAAAATTAATCAATAGAAAGATTATGTCGGTTGGAAGATAAACAGCTGATAAAATGCATATTAATAGGGTTTACGTCAATAAGTCAACTCAGCAACTATGAGTACATTGAGCAAATAATCTGAGAAAATCAGTGAGTAAAAAATAAAATAGCTCATGATGTTTTATAATTTCACGAGTTGAACTCTTAAGCTATCTGTTTTTATGAGTAAATTTGCAAGACCTACCTTCAAAATCTGTTTCTTTCTTCTCTTTTCTGGTTAAGAGATATTAATCTATAGCAAAATTAGGCTCAACCTGAATTCAGACTTTATCAAATAAGGTTACAATTACTGTTTTAATAAGATGGGCTTCCAGCTACTCACAAAGCTTTGTTTATAACAGAACCTTACAAGACGAAAATATATTGAATAAGGGTTTTTACAACGTCTAATCCAAAGTGTCGAGTAACCTGTTGCTTCTCATATTTTATAATAGAGTCGATAATACTCAAGCTGGATTAATATAATAGATAACCAATTTAATATTCCTATAGTCAAACAAACAGTATTTGAAAGCAAAGAAAAATTAAATACAAACCTCGAGAGTTGTTGTTGCCCATTATTATTTTGATATCCACTCAGTAAAAATGACTTGGACCAATCAGTAGACTTTTAATTTACCAAATAAATAGCAAAATAAGTTAGGTGACTAATTTAATTTACAAATAAACAAACCAAATTTCAAACAATTGAAAAAAATGAAATAGAAAATGGAAAAAACGAATAAACTTGAAAACAAAACTTGTGATTGGCTGTCCTTGAGGTTGTTAACTGTTTTGGTGGGTAAATTAAAACTGTTGCAGTTGAAGCTTTGATGTGTACAGAAATTAAACAATGCGATGTTAATTGATCGAAATCTCAACAGTGACTAGAGGATAGATTGTTTTAAAAGCTCTGATCATGTTAGAAGAATTATTAGCCTTAATATCAGCAATAAACCTGATTTCAATCATCGTTGCAATGTTTCATAAAATTGATAAAGGTTCATTCGATGAGAAGGTACAATTAAATTTTTTGATAAACTGCAAAGACTGACATAATATGTCAGACATATGCTCAATTAATGAAGGATATTAAAAAATTAAGAAACCCTTTCAACAATTACAAACAAAATTTTCATTAGCTGAAAAATATTTCAAATGCATATTTTTTCTAGTTCAATTAAAAAATCATAGATGGAGACTGTGAAAATTGCACCGATTCTCGATACAGTGTAAGGTACAGATAATGAGAATCAATTTATCAACGACCCCTCAATGGAAGAGTTAAATAAAATTGAAATTTTCTTTAAATTTCTTTGATTATTAATTTACTAAATCTAATTTTCTTTCCCCAAATATCAATAAAGAAACTCAAGAAATCAGTTTAAAAGCACAATTAATCTTGAATTTGATTATTTAAAGAAAGTTGATAATCAAGAAAATAAGTTGCCCGGCGAATAGTGTAAATAAGCTATTTCAAGGCATTCTCATTATCTGGTACCTTACTGTAACTAATAAGCGGCGCCTTTTAAGCTAACCTCAAAATCGTACGAATAAATCTCGACAGTAATTTCGATTCACATAAAAACATGCGGATCAGAATTAGAGCGATTGAAAATTGTAATCACATAATTTAGTAAAACTGTTCGTATTGCTGATTAATTGTTCTGTAACCGTTATAAATGACCCAATTGTTGCATACCCAAGGAGGCAAAAATTTTTGGGCAAAATTTTAAACATTATCAGGCAATGGAATTACCAGTTTTGTTGACTAAATTACCAACCAATAACTATAACGAAATAAAACTCCACATTTCTGCATTAAGGGCCAATCATTCAATGAAGGTGAATAACAGAACTAAAATATTAATTTGTGATGACAACAATGTAGCTAACATATGGAAAAGATATCGATCTATTTTCTGTAGAATTGAGACTATTGATTGGTAATTTTACTTTTAACAACTTGACTCGGTTACCATGAAAACATTGGTATGATTTCAAGGACCATTCCTTTTCCTGAATCACCAATCCATGGAATGGATCATTTTCAATCCAACTATTCAAAGATTGATTCAATTTAAGAATGCGTTGTCCTCGTTCCTTGCAATTCTGTGAGTTATTGTGGGAATTATACAAACGTTGAATTGGTTTGGTTATTAATTGAGGTGAGTTATCCGACGTGAAATAAGCTTCATGAGAAGTAATTAATAGATCGATAGTTGATGGTACTTGTTGAAATCCAGGTCTGGCGATCCATTTGACATTTCAAAAGTGAATTTAAAATAATTAAACTCATAAACCAAATATCGTGCAAAAGTAACATCATTTGAGTCTCTGTTCGCAATCAAACAAGTTACCATGTCTATTTACTGTTCAACCTTGTTGGAATCACCCAAGATCCACTTCAAACAATTTGTCAAATGATTATAGCCAAAACAAATTAAGGATTATTCTAATGCCAGATAAACTTAAACAAAATACCTGCAGGAAATAGGAAAAAAAGGTTAGAATAGAACAATTTCAATAGAGCTCAATAGTATTGAGTTATTACGGGTGTAATTGCACCACGGAGTTAATGTTGACTTAATATTCTTACCGCATTTTTAATGGTCGTTGATTGTAACTTCAACACAATTGGTTAAAGAAAAGTCTAAATTAACTAAGCAAGTAAAATACGCCGGTCTTTAACCAGTGGGTGCTCTTCACCATAATTTTAAATTGACACATGGTTTAACCGAGGATTTCTGGTTAATGGTAACCGGTTAAATGTTTGCTACCCATTAGTTAAAGGGGAGAAAAATAACCAAGCGCTGGTTACTCTAACCGAATAGGAATAAAGTGCCGGTTAACTTATTTACTGGTATTTTTACCTATTTTTAATTTTCGCAATTTTCGGCGGTTTTTACTAATAAAATAGCGATAATCATGTTTTTTGTTTGTTAATTAAGCTACAGCAAAAGAGTGAATGGAATATTCAGACCTCAACAATAATCGATGATCAAGAAAAACTTATAATAACAACGATTTATATTTCTCATTTTCAACATGACAATTGTTTGAGTTGAAGCCATAACTGTGAAGTAGATGCAAGAATATTTTAGATAATACAAGATCAGATTTGAATGCATGAAGTAAAAGTGAAAATTTCTTGAGTTTTTCCTTCAACTTTCCTCTTTTTTTGGAATCGTCTGAGTAAATAAAATTTAATCATGATATTAAATTTGCTCTTGGGCTTGGAACGGAAATGATATTGTTCCAGGGTTTCACAGCGATTTGCCTGAAGATGAAGATGAAGAAGAAAAGATGATGACTGATGTAAACACAGGAACTTTAGACAAGACGAAGAAGAATGAAGATAAGAGAGAGTCAAAATATCGCCTGCAAAATGAAGCAAAATATATCTAATTTATGCCTCTTCCTCATAGCCTGCAGTCTTCAAGAATATGAAGTTACCCTGAGGTGAGAAAGAAAATTTGAAAAGAAAACCTTCTCTTTCCATCATTTTAACCTGAGGAAATGAAAGACAGAAGGGAAGAAATGAATTGCCACCAGAATTGAACTCACTCGTCATCATCTTTTTGGTTGCACATTGAAAGAGTGGGAGGACGAGCATCATGAAGAATGATGAAGATTACCTGAACAAGAAGAAAAGTTGAAAAAGTAAAGGACAGAATAGTTGAAGATGAAAATGATGAGGATGAGGGGATCACCTGAAGGTATTTAAGAAATGAATGGTTGTTGGTGTTGTTGTTGATCTTTTATAAAAATGATCATGTTGATGAAAGAAAACATGAAAATCGTAAAATTACCTGAGGTATCATCAAGTCAGGGAGATGATGGTGAGGAGGAGGAGGTGGAGGCATGGGAACTTTATTGGATGAAAAGTGCTAAAGGCGATTGGGAGGAAGAAGAAGAAGAAGAAAATTCAGTTGAGTGCTCCTTTTCATTCCATCTCTCATGTTTCATGCCTTTCGGCTAAACTTTCATCATAATCATCATAATGGTCTTGCTCTTTAACTCTGCGTGTTTATTTGGATGTATTAGCAGATTGTGAAGCAAGAAAATGTTGACTTTGGTTGAAATGAGGATGAAAATGTATTATTAATGCTATCAAGTATTATATTAATACAATCATATTGTGACAAGTTGCGTTTTTAAAGCTTTCATTTATTTAAGGCTTTAGTTTGTTTTTTTCATTAAATGATTCGTTTAGCCAATTACATGGACCTTCATCTTATCATAAAACAAACTTCAATTCTAGTCTCAATTCATCTTTTGTTGAATTTCGAGGCACTTGAGAAAATTTAATTGTAATTTTATTAGTATGCATGGGCTTTTGAATTACTGAATCAACTCATCATGTTGAGATGAGGATTGATTGGTTTTATAACATTATTTGTTTTTAATGGCTTTCAATGAGACATTAAAGACCATAATTATGTATCTTCTGCTCATAACAATTAATGAAGCATCGGGTTAACTTGAAGGGTTATTTGTTTTGTTATTTTCATGTTATGTCAACAATTCAGCTTTTCCTGCTCCTAACCATGAACTGCAGACTTTTTCGCTTGAATCGACTTTCATTAAAATCTTAATCCGTAAAATGATCATTTCATTATAAAACTACCGTATCGACGATTCGAAACCTTTTCGATGAAATCCTGGCTTTTTCAGACCTAGATTTCAGATACAAGTCTAAAAAGCTCAAAAGTCAAAAAGTATCTCAGGTAATCATTCGTTCAGTCATTGCTGAATTCAGCTTCTCAATCAATATGGACATGTGCCTGCTTTCGAATTGTTTGTGCTTCTAAATGTGCTCATTCATTTATGATGGATAAGGTGCAATTGAATTTCTGTGTATAATTAGTTCAATTGTCGTGTCATTTGATGACTATTTTGTTTAGAATAGGCTGTGCTGGTCATAAGATTAAATTAATGGCCATTTGAAGTGAATTAGGAGTTTGGGTTGGGTGGAGAATTAAAAATGTTTTGATGATAAATGAAGTTGAAGGTTCGATTTGATGGAAACTAACCTTAGCCCTGAAAGCCTTGAGGCAATTTTTATTGAGTACTCGTCTCTAAAGTCTACAAAAATAAAGCAAATGACATTAAATGAACAGAATCTCCATTTTGTTTATACATTATTTCATTCAATATTGCATATTGTATCACATGAAACATTAAATGTTAAAAATTAAAGAATAAATTATTCCAGCCTTAAAAACGCGGTAAATATCAACATGATGGCACTTTCCATCTTCTTCATGTTTCCATCATTTCTCATTTCCTAGACGATTGTTGCCCATTTCAGTTCACAATATTGATACGTATTAAAAGATATATCAGTGCAACAAATAGCTATGGAGTCATACCAGTCTCAGATTGCAGTCACACCAGACGCTTTGGCATTCAGTCAAACCGATCATCTTTTCATCAAACTCAATGGTATGATTGTGTTCATTCATTGGATCGGGGATTCATGTTATCAAAGTGTTTAAATAAATTAAATAAAAACTCTGATATAAACTGCACTGGATAAAAATGAAATGTCCTCAAACTGAAATCAACATTGGCGTCAACATTTGATTCTCTCAATCTAACAAGATAACAAATATCTTTTCCACTGTAAATAAGATGTTATCGCGAAATGGGATATTTTGGGATCATTTGTTCGTTATGTTAATATTAAATCAAGTGAGCCACTCCTGCATGTATTTGAATCACTTCAATATAAAGAGTTTACAGATTAACCCTTTAAACTCGCTTTCAACTTTCAACTGATTCATTTTCATTAAACGCCTACATCAACTTTTACTGTATTCACATTTACACATCATCTATTATTATGGTGCAACATGGCAAAATTTCAGTCGGGAACATGATCAAGATAACAATTGCTGTCATGCAAAAATGTCCAAAATTTGTTGTTATTCAAGACTCTTGTTCTTACCCTCAAGTCAAATGTGTGTGTCTTTACTGATCATTGTCTCTCTGTGTTCATCTGACAACCTTATTCAACTATGAAAGTAGCACTGAAAATGTTTTCATGTTTGTTAAGGCTAGAAATTAAAGCGACTTTGAGCTTGAGGTAAAAAAATGTTCATATAGAATGGGCCTGAGGGTGAAACAGGCATAAAAAGAGTATGAATGTGAATAACAAGTGAATAGATTTGCATGGATTTTAAAGACGTAACAATATAATAATCAAATTAATGGGCAACAGCAAGATTAAGAGTTGAATATGAAAACAATTCTGGATAAACAAGAACTAATAACTGTTGTTCATTTTCAATATAAGGTTATTAACACATCATCGATGCGTAAATAATTTAGCTTCATCCTTTAGGCCTTAGGTTATGTTTCCAATGTAATATGTTGAGAAGGATAAATAGAAACATATTGCATAAAAAGGTTGTATATCCATTCATGAGGCTCAGACAGACAGAGCACAAACAGCAATTGTTAATATCACCTAAGGGTTCAAGAAGCGTTACCAGATTTGTAATGAGCCAAGTCTCATTATTTCATTTTTGGCTTTTCATGCTCTATTCATTCACCGTTCTTGAGCTTTATCCTATTTCCCTTCAGTTTACCCTTTTTTGTTTTCAATTCGCAATTCCTCAACAATTTCATTATTAATTGATGATCATAATCTTGGTACATGTTTGAGACATTCATAAAATTACTGATTCTAATTTGATTGATGTGAATAATGCTCTTTGATTCTAATCATTTATTACGAACTGTAAATTCAAATGATGCTCATTTTCACTTAATATTTAACACATTAACACGTTATAACTTTTTTCAGGGAAAATTTAGCTAATTAAACATTGATTTGAAATTAATTTTATTCAGATTTACATCAACATTGATAATATTTATGTTATTGATCATGAATACCAGATAAAAACAAAAGTTAATTGTGCATTACTTGAGATACCTTCTTTATTGAACGAAACAAGCAGCAATTTGATTCAACAATGATTAATATCGATGCCATTAATCATAGCAATGAGATTCAATCATTATGTTGATATATCAATAATTAATTGTTAATTTAGTTCAATTTGGCAAAGTCAATTTAATTATAGAAGGTTTGGCTTGTTTAGATTTATTTACATGGTAATTTATTAATAATTACTTGTAAATATAATTAAAAACATGATCAAATACTTTCGTAAACAATCTATTCATAGAATCATTGAGCATTCGATTGAATTCTCAATGAATGTTTCAATAGTCCGATTTGAAGGACTGCATGAGAAATTCAGACCACTTGCTTCAGACCATTTACATGTATATCACTACATTACTTATGGCGATTGCGATCACGTATATTACCAACGCTAATAACCTTTGCTCAGTGGAAATAATTTTTATTGAAATCGACATTCAATGGCCATCTTCTTCTTCGACTTCCTCGTCGAAATTTTGTACTTTAATTTTAGGCTGGAAAAATTGAAAGCAAAGAAAAAGAAAAAAGGAAAATTAAATGAAAATAGAGCGATACTACAAATCAAATCAGTCAATTGCTGTGACAAAGTATATTGCAAGAATTTGAATCAATTTTAACTTTGGGTTACTTTAAATTAGTTTGCTTTCATCTTCAGAACAGTAATTTCTTATGTAACAGTAATATTCAGATTAGACACTCTTTCGGCTTAACGGCTTTTCGGCTCACGGATCGGCTTAACTTTCTATTGGTTGGGTTTTTTTGTTAGAAGATTTTTCTAGAAAAAATAAACTATTTCGGACGGTTGACGACTCTTCAGAATTTTAAACTACTGACTGATGAAAAAATTAATCG
This sequence comes from Tetranychus urticae, assembly GCF_039701765.1. Lineage (NCBI taxonomy): Eukaryota > Metazoa > Arthropoda > Arachnida > Trombidiformes > Tetranychidae > Tetranychus > Tetranychus urticae. The sequence goes on along the minus strand of NC_142958.1, from coordinate 10,364,385 downwards.
AAAGTCAAATTTGACCTAAATTAAGGCAAAATTAAACTAAAATGAGATTGAAGCTAACCAAATTGAAAATATTCAATAAACTCTGTAATGTGTTTGCGTTCAATCACTTCAAGTTTATATCACAATAACTAATGGTTCACAATTATATGATTGACAAATTCAAATTACTTACTTGATAACGATTTTTTGTCAACTTGGTTCGTTTTTAAATATTAAATGAATTATTAGTCACATTCATGATTCATTCGATTACGAGCAAATAGATATTCATTGTATTGTTGACCCTCACTACCACCACCAGTAGATGCAATTATGCGAAATCCATAATTTAATAATCTTGAAATAGTTTGCAGTGAATTCAGTTTGCAATAGCCATTCAATGGAAACCTAATGATGTACTTTGAATCCTGAATCCATGTGACATTCGTCCTGCTATCCATGAGAGATGCGATAATTTCTGGAAAAATTTCCTCCACAATTGTACGACGTCCACTAATCATAATCAGTTCACATTCAAGTCTAACATTTAAAGATATACATTGAAAATCAGACTCAATGGGATCCGAAAAAGATGAAGATGTTGGACTCATAGTGTTAGTTGAATTGGTCATAAGAGTCTGGGTCACATTGGCAGAGGCAGTAGTATTTGTTGAACCGATGTTGACTGCATTTTTGGCGGAAGCAGAGCTGTTATTATTAACATTGATACTAGTTATTGGAGGAATTGTGGTGATTGAAGTTGAAGAATTGGAGGCTCGTCGACCACCACAAGCAGGCGTAATTATACCAGGATGGCCAGGGGAACAACAGGATAAGGCTGAGTAAACAAGAAGATGACGATGAAGAAGATGATGAGCATCATCCGAATCATTAAGATAGACTAAGGTTGTATTGGAGGTGTTCTGGGTTCGAGACAATTTACCGTTCTTGTTAATATTTGCAGATGAACTCTGAGCTATCCGTGAACAGGTTACAGGACATGTTAGTGATCTGAGTGCTTTCTCAAATCTTTGTTTTCGCAGTTCTTCCAACAGTCTAGAAACATAAAGAAAACAGAACAAAATGTTGCCACATTAACAAAAAAGAAAGCAAAACTTTAAAAGACGCAAAGAAAAATTACCTAATTAATTGTGAAATGGCATAAAATTTAGCTTCCTCGTACAGCAGATCAAGTTCTGGATAGTCTTCATTGACTGGTGCTGCTGAGGTTCTCAAAAAGTTAAGTATATGACGAAACATTTCTCCATCTCGATCAATGAAATAATGTTGTTTCAAACTGTCCAGTACAATGGGAATGGAGCCGTTAAACATTCGCGCTAATCTCGACTCTGGATACCTAGAAGTTTAATTTAATGATGAAGTTTGATCCTTTGATAAGATTGGCTAGGATCGACTGATATTATTGTGGGCTAATATTAACATATCACTCCTCACAATGACTTACTTGGTTAAAGTTTCAAGGGATGAAGTATATATCGTTCCACCTACATCAATATGAACTGGAGCTGTATATCTAGAAGCGGCGGCGACACAGGGTATGCCTGATATTTTGTGATTAAAATTAGGTGATCCTGTTTGTGAACTCGATGTACTTGGGTTTAACGAACCTGGACTCAATGATCGCACGACTGATGCAGCTAATCTATCAGTATTAGCTTGAGCCGCTGCCGCAGCTAGACTGTTTAGTTTAGCGTTTTCCATAAACTCAAACAAACAACGACGTTTAGCCAGGTTGACTGTACACTGTGAGATGGTCGATTGATTAAAGTAAGTCTCTGTACCAATGGAAATGGTGATTGTCACGATTAGTTGAACCAGAAATTGATTGGTAAAGCAATAGATGAAAAGAGATTCAAAGAAAGATAGACTAAATTAGATTCGTCGAGATTTAACATTTGCTGTGAACTTACATGGCTTTAATACGATGAAAGTTTGATGGTAATAAGTGATAATCAAGGAAGGCATTTTGAAATTTTCCACTTGTTTGATGATCGGATTTATGATGGTGTCGATACTGACAAAGTTGTGAGTTGTAAACAGAGTGAACTGATGATTTTGCGAACCATTCATGTTAATGATGAATAAGTGAGGAAGAGAGCAAAATACAGGAGGAGGTTCAATTGCAATTGAAGTTACCCTTAGGCGGGTTTTGAATTCAATAGGTTTGATGTAACTTACAAGGTAACACCAGCATTTTCATTGAGTTAAGGCGCCAAAGAGTCAATAACGCCATCTGCTGTTCCTGAGAGATGAAATAAAAAATGAAATTCATTAGTTCTTGGAAAACACAAAAATCTCTTGTAATCTCTTGTAAATAGTCATTCAATAGAAACCTAATGATGTACTTTGAATCCTGAATCCATGTGACATTCGTCCTGCTATCCATGAGAGATGCGATAATTTCTGGAAAAATTTCCTCCACAATTGTACGACGTCCACTAATCATAATCAGTTCACATTCAAGTCTAACATTTAAAGATATACATTGAAAATCAGACTCAATGGGATCCGAAAAAGATGAAGATGTTGGACTCATAGTGTTAGTTGAATTGGTCATAAGAGTCTGGGTCACATTGGCAGAGGCAGTAGTATTTGTTGAACCGATGTTGACTGCATTTTTGGCGGAAGCAGAGCTGTTATTATTAACATTGATACTAGTTATTGGAGGAATTGTGGTGATTGAAGTTGAAGAATTGGAGGCTCGTCGACCACCGCAAGCAGGCGTAATTATACCAGGATGGCCAGGGGAACAACAGGATAAGGCTGAGTAAACAAGAAGATGACGATGAAGAAGATGATGAGCATCATCCGAATCATTAGCTATTGGAAAACAAAAAAGTCTCTTGTTAGGCGACATTTAGTTTCATCTAGAAGGTGCTGCTTATCCATCGAATCAAGTCGAATTCACTTTGATAATAAATTTGTAAATATTACATTTTTTAAATTATGTACACTTTTAATAAACTCAGGATACATCACCTTCTGCTCTTCTTGTCCATGGATGATGACGATAAAACTAAACTAAGAAATGATTCAAACACATGAAACAAAACATGAAATAAATAAAGTAACTTTCACTCATAAATGAATAATAAACTAAGGAACTTACCTTTTTTAAGTGTTGACACGTTCTCAATGGGTCCTTAATCGATACAAGTTTGAGACACTACTAAACTTATTAATAAAAATACTGAAAACACAGAAATGAATGTTTTCTTATCACATAAACAACAACATAAAACTGAGTTACTTTAAACATTTAAGATTGTTTTGAGAAGTAAACCGAAAAATTAAAGGTATTTGAATGAATTAAATTTTATTATGATTATAAGGGAGGGAAATTGTGAGGAAATGGGAAAAATTACAAACGTGTAAGTAACTGAATTTTTTGAAAATTATTAAATTAACTTTTTCAATATTTAAATTAAACTTCTTTTTCTAGTAGGATCAGGCTCTTACTATGGCTCTGATTTTGACTCTGATCTGGCTCTGATCTGGTTTTGGTTTTGGTTTTGGTTTTGGTTCTGGTTCTGGTTCTGGTTCTGGTTCTGGTTCTGGTTCTGGTTCTGGTTCTGGTTCTGGTTCTGGTTCTGGTTCTGGTTCTGGTTGCTCATCATTCAATTTGGCAATTTTCACAATTGGTTCTTGCGTGGCCTCAGCTGGGTTGAAGGCATAACCAGGATTGAATTCACAAATATATTCAATAGATTTAAAACGAATTTTCTTGGCTTTTCTGGCTAACACTCTATATTGATTTTTATATTCATCATATAGAATTTCTCCGATTTCGAGTGAAATCCCAATCAAGTTGAGTTCGTCTTTGAATTCCCCAAACTTTTCCATAACAACTTTACATGATCCCTCCAGAACAAGAGATTTAAATTTTTCAAAAGTGTATTCTGATATCTTAAAGGGCAGGACGACATAATCTATGTCTCCTGCATATCGCTCGAATGTGTTAAGTTTCAAAGTAGATAAATTTATCATTTTCTTTCTTTTGACTTTAAAAGTCTTATTGTTTGGACCAACACAGATGAGATTCTTTTTGAAATCTCCGTGTGTAAATTTAATATTATAATAATCAACAATTTTCCCTGCATCTTGATTTTCGTAAAGTCTGAATTCCTGACATAAATGATCATTGGCAACATATGCAGAGTAAACTATTAAGAAAATAAAAAGAAAGAAAGAGAATAAAAAATATGAAAATAATAAAATGATATGCAATCTTACATGGTTTGATTTCATCATTTGGTTCTCTATAATGTCTTGGCCAAAGAATAACTGATCGACAGAATTTGCCTATGCGTTTACCAATAACGATGGGTTGATTATCCACAACTGAGCTATCACGATAAATGAGTAGAAATTTTACACCGATGCTTGCAAGTTGGAGTTTGAAAATATTTAATTCATCTGCTTTTACATTGATTTCATCTCCATGGAACATGCCTTTAATGGCCACAAAAACTGAGAAAGAAACGGTGTCGGGGATTAAAATCCTTTTGACCTCACGGTCAGATGTGAATAGTGGGGCGACCGATGTCACGACAGAGGAAAATAGACTTTTGTCTATCTCAAACCATCCTCCCAAGTGATGGCCGACGATAACATTGGCATCACTTTGAGGTTCAAGATGCACTGACATGGTGAGTAGAAATACTTGTGGGAAAATATTTTTGAAAAAAACAATAAAAACAATTATAAATAATATCGTAACACAAATATGAATTTATGAAAATATTTAAAGAAAATAAGACTTTAACTAGAAATAAATGTTTAGAGAAAAAGAAGAATGGAAAGAGAACAAAACTAGTTATCTTTTCAAACTCTAAAATTGAAATGAACAGCTTGAGTAAATTTTCTACACAAATCATTGGTAAGCCAAAGGATTATGGTCATAATGTGGATCTTGTCTCCTCTTTTGTCTTCAGCTCCTGTTTTGATCGTCATTTATCATCATCGTCTGATAAAACAGCCTTACTTAACAATAAATTGTCGGTTAAAGTAAACTTGAAAAAAGCAAGTTACCCGATCTCGCCTCATATTACACTTGTAAATATCCTTTGGTATAATGTGATATCAATCAAGAAGCGAAAAGCCGAAGACAAAAAAAGAAGCAAACAAAAAGCAGAAGCAAGCATTAAGATTTTGTCTCTTGTCTTAATTAACCAAACGGGTTAAACAAACAAATGATTCGACCATTCAATCCTAAATAATTCAATTGGAAGTAGTTGAGAACAGTGTAGACGCAAGTAAAACCCAGTTTATCTATCAAATGAATTAATCTTGCTCATCTTGTGCCATTACCAGAATTGATTCACATATTTAAAGACTAAAGTTGTCCATCAAGGATTATCTGTTGTTCATCTCATCAACAATCTAAACTTATTTTGACCTGGAAATTCTAATTGTCTATGAGATAACAAATTGTTATTAAAATATGAAATTTTGTTTGGAAGGCGATTTAAACCATTTTAAGATTTTCCAATAAGCATAGAAGATAATTTTATTTATATTTTAATCTTTAATTCGTCGGAAGATTCAATAACGCCATTTGTTGTTTCTGAGAGATGAAATAAAAAATGAAATTCATTAGTTCTTGGAAAACACAAAAATCTCTTGTAATCTCTTGTAAATAGTCATTCAGTAGAAACCTAATGATGTACTTTGAATCCTGAATCCATGTGACATTCGTCCTGCTATCCATAAGAGATGCGATAATTTCTGGAAAAATTTCCTCCACAATTGTACGACGTCCACTAATCAGAATCAGTTCACATTCAAGTCTAACATTTAAAGATATACATTGAAAATCAGACTCAATGGGATCCGAAAAAGATGAAGATGTTGGACTCATAGTGTTAGTTGAATTGGTCATAAGAGTCTGGGTCACATTGGCAGAGGCAGTAGTATTTGTTGAACCGATGTTGACTGCATTTTTGGCGGAAGCAGAGCTGTTATTATTAACATTGATACTAGTTATTGGAGGAATTGTGGTGATTGAAGTTGAAGAATTGGAGGCTCGTCGACCACCACAAGCAGGCGTAATTATACCAGGATGGCCAGGGGAACAACAGGATAAGGCTGAGTAAACAAGAAGATGACGATGAAGAAGATGATGAGCATCATCCGAATCATTAAGATAGACTAAGGTTGTATTGGAGGTGTTCTGGGTTCGAGACAATTTACCGTTCTTGTTAATATTTGCAGATGAACTCTGAGCTATCCGTGAACAGGTTACAGGACATGTTAGTGATCTGAGTGCTTTCTCAAATCTTTGTTTTCGCAGTTCTTCCAACAGTCTAGAAACATAAAGAAAACAGAACAAAATGTTGCCACATTAACAAAAAAGAAAGCAAAACTTTAAAAGACGCAAAGAAAAATTACCTAATTAATTGTGAAATGGCATAAAATTTAGCTTCCTCGTACAGCAGATCAAGTTCTGGATAGTCTTCATTGACTGGTGCTGCTGAGGTTCTCAAAAAGTTAAGTATATGACGAAACATTTCTCCATCTCGATCAATGAAATAATGTTGTTTCAAACTGTCCAGTACAATGGGAATGGAGCCGTTAAACATTCGCGCTAATCTCGACTCTGGATACCTAGAAGTTTAATTTAATGATGAAGTTTGATCCTTTGATAAGATTGGCTAGGATCGACTGATATTATTGTGGGCTAATATTAACATATCACTCCTCACAATGACTTACTTGGTTAAAGTTTCAAGGGATGAAGTATATATCGTTCCACCTACATCAATATGAACTGGAGCTGTATATCTAGAAGCGGCGGCGACACAGGGTATGCCTGATATTTTGTGATTAAAATTAGGTGATCCTGTTTGTGAACTCGATGTACTTGGGTTTAACGAACCTGGACTCAATGATCGCACGACTGATGCAGCTAATCTATCAGTATTAGCTTGAGCCGCTGCCGCAGCTAGACTGTTTAGTTTAGCGTTTTCCATAAACTCAAACAAACAACGACGTTTAGCCAGGTTGACTGTACACTGTGAGATGGTCGATTGATTAAAGTAAGTCTCTGTACCAATGGAAATGGTGATTGTCACGATTAGTTGAACCAGAAATTGATTGGTAAAGCAATAGATGAAAAGAGATTCAAAGAAAGATAGACTAAATTAGATTCGTCGAGATTTAACATTTGCTGTGAACTTACATGGCTTTAATACGATGAAAGTTTGATGGTAATAAGTGATAGTCAAGGTGGCATTTTGACACTCCGAATTTGGACTAAAAATATCTTGAATGTTGAAAACCAATGAACATGAAGTAAACTACAAAACGATTCTTCCTGGTTGGTATTATGCTCGCTATTACACATACATGTTGAAGTATACCATAAAGCAGTTGCTGTTGTTCCTGAGAGATGAAATATAAAAAATGAAATTCATTAGCTCTTGGAAAATAGAAAAATCTCTTATAAATCTTACCTTTGTTAAATTTTATCCTCCTTTAACTGAGTAACTCGTTCCCTTAGCCGCTTCATCTCACTGGTGTTGCTTAACCTAGTACTAAACTACTAAGAGCCAAACGCTTCACCAGTTGCCTCTGATATGGATGAATATGGAAACCAAAATAGTCTGATGAAACATCACCTTCTGCTCTTCTTGTCCATGGATGATGACGATAAAACTAAAATAAGAAATGATTCAAACACATGAAACAAAACATGAAATAAATAAAGTAACTTTCACTCATAAATGAATAATAAACTAAGGAACTTACCTTTTTCAAGTGTTCTCAATGGATCTTGAAGTTGAATCGATTAGAAGCACCAACAATCGATTAAAAAACACACAAAACATAGAAATTAATGTTTCTTATCACTTAAACAACATAAAACTAAACGACTTTAAACATTTGAGAAAATAGACAAACAAAAGGTGTTAGAATGACTTAAATTTTATTATGATTATAAGGGCGGAAATTATGAGAAAATGAGGAAATTGACATGTAACTGAATTGCTTTATAAAATTATCAAATTATCTTTTTTAATATTTAAATTAAACATTTCCTTTTTTTTGGAGGCTCTGTCTCTGGCTCTGGCTCTGGCTCTGGTTCTGGTTCTGGTTCTGGTTGTTCATCATTCAACTCCAATCGTGTGATTTCCACAACTGGTTCTTCCGTGGCTGCAGCTGGGTTTATGGCATACTTAGGATTAAATTCGCAAATGTAAACAAAAGATTTAGATTTATCCTTTTTGGCTTTCCTGGCTAAAACTCTATATTGATGTTTGTGGTCTACATCAATAAGATCACTGATTTCAATAGAAAGCCCGATGGTCTCCAACTCTGTTTTGAATTTTTCAAACTTTTGCATGGGGATGGTGCACATTTCATTCAAAACAAGAGACTGAAATTGATCAAAAGTGAATTCCGATATATTTGCAGGAAGGAAAACATAATTTATGTCTCCTGCATATCGCTCGAATGTTTTGAATTTCAAAGTAGATAAATTTATCATTTTCTTTCTTTTGACTTTAAAAGTCTTATTGTTTGGACCAACACAGGTGAGTTTATTTCTGAAATCTCCGTGTGTAAATTTTATATTATAATAAGCGAAGCTTTTCACCAGATCTTCTTTTTCATACATCTTAAACTCCTGACATGGAGTATCTTTGGGCACATAAGAAGTGTAAACTGCAAACAGAAATGTAATACAAAATTAATGAAAAAAACGAAAAACAATATTAAAATCAAAAAAGTTACTCACATGGTTGGACCCTAACATTAATCAGTCGATCAGACTCATGTCTTGGCCAAAGGATAATTGCTCGCCATAATTTGTAAAGTTGCTTGACAATAACCATTGGTCTATCGTCGGTAACAGAAGAAGAATGATAAACTTTTACAACTTTTACACCAATGCTTTCCAGTTGCTTAGTAAATTCCTTTAAATCTTCCGGTTCAACATCCACTTCATCTCCATGGAACATGGCTTTAATGGCCACAAAAACTGAAGGAGCAACGGTGTCAGGGATCAAAATCCTTTTGACCTCACGGTCAGAGGTGAATAGTGTGGCGACCGATGTCGCGACAGAGGAAAATAGACCTTTGTCTATCTCAAACCATCCTCCCGAGTGATGGCCGACGATAACATTTGAACTCGATTGGGGTCTAAGACGCACTGACATGGTGAATAGAAATACTTGTGGGAAAATATTTTTGAAAAAACAATAAAAACAATTATAAATATCGTAACACAAATATGAATTTATGAAAATATTTAAAGAAAATAAGACTTTAACTAGAAATAAATGTTTAGAGAAAAAGAAGAATGGAAAGAGAACAAAACTAGTTATCTTTTCAAACTCTAAAATTGAAATGAACAGCTTGAGTAAATTTTCTACACAAATCATTGGTAAGCCAAAGGATTATGGTCATAATGTGGATCTTGTCTCCTCTTTTGTCTTCAGCTCCTGTTTTGATCGTCATTTATCATCATCGTCTGATAAAACAGCCTTACTTAACAATAAATTGTCGGTTAAAGTAAACTTGAAAAAAGCAAGTTACCCGATCTCGCCTCATATTACACTTGTAAATATCCTTTGGTATAATGTGATATCAATCAAGAAGCGAAAAGCCGAAGACAAAAAAAGAAGCAAACAAAAAGCAGAAGCAAGCATTAAGATTTTGTCTCTTGTCTTAATTAACCAAATTGGTTAAACAAACAAATGATTCAATTTTTAGTCAAGTAAGGAATACTATTAGGCTCATCTTACTTAACTGAACTTTTGGTCAATGGCATTGCGTGAAGTCACACATGGATACTGTTTGTTCAACCTCTATGGCCAACTTGAGTCCACAACAAACGGCGAAACAGCAATTAGATTTAATTAGATTCGACCATTCAATCCTAAATACTTCAATTGGAAGTAGTTGCGAACAGTGTAGACGCAAGTAAGACCCAGTTTATCTATCAAATGAATTAATCTTGCTCATCTTGTGCCATTACCAGAATTGATTCACATATTTAAAGACTAAAGTTGTCCATCAAGGATTATCTGTTGTTCATCTCATCAACAATCTAAACTTAATTTGACCTGGAAATTCTAATTGTCTAAAAGATAACAAATTGTTATTAAAATATGAACTTTTGTTTGGAAGGCGATTTAAACCATTTTAATATTGTCCAATAAGCATAGAAGATAATTTTATTTATATTTTAAAATGTTTATAAACGTTTATAATAACATACAATATGATTATTTGTTAAAAGGTATAAAAAATATGACTCGGTTAAAGAGGAAAACAAGCTTAAGTTATACAATAGAGAACCTTCAGAGGAATATCGGATGATTTGTCAACTAATTGTTCATAACATGAAATTTTGAAAGATGATTATGATTTTCAAGCAAGTTGGTGTTTGATTCAACACAAAGATAGCCTTTTGCGTTGAACTAGCTATACTTTGAAAAGAGCTAGATTTAGAAATCTTATTATTTCTATCATTTTATGCTTTATGGTTTAAAATTCAATCCTAATCATGATTCATTATAACATATTATTTGAGAAAAGGCCACATGATTTTTACTTGATAAAAATTATAAAGGAAGAACTTAAAGAGGTTGATAGAGAGCAGTAAAGATGATTGAGCAGCTATTCTTCAATTAGGTGAAGTCGTAGAGGAAATCGAGAGATGTTATTGCTTAAATTATTATAGACTAGATAAGTCCAGCGAGACACGAAATAGAAGAAATGAGCTAAATTTGGAAACTACTTGATCAATAACTCCAAAGATGATTAGTTGCAAACATAATTGAAAAGGCGACATCAAAGTATTGTATTGGTGCGAGTTTGCGTGTTTGAAAAGATGACTAATTATTCATCATATTAGATTTGCTTCCCTTGCCATCGAATAAAAGATTGACTTTGTGTCTTTAAGAAGATTTGCAGGTGAATCAAACTCAATAATTGTTCCTTTATCCATTACAATTATTCTATCATAATCCATAATTGTATTCAAACGATGAGCAATGGTTACAATGGTGCAATCGGAAAACTCTTTACGAATCGTTCCTTGGATAAGCTCGTCAGTTTCTATGTCGACTGCTGCAGTAGCTTCATCAAGAACTAAAACTTTGCTTTTACGAAGTAAAGCTCTAGTTAAGCAAACCAACTGCTTCTGTCCAACACTTAAATTTTCTCCGCCTTCGGCGATTTCATAATTGAGACCAGATTCTAAAGAATCCACAAAGCCTTTCAAATGAGAAAGTTCTAAAGCTTTCCAAATGTCTGAATCGGTGTGCTTCTCGAATGGATCGAAATTACGTCTGAAGCTTCCAGAAAATAGAACAGGGTCTTGAGGTATAACCGTGAGTCTTGAGCGAAGATTGTGAAGACCTAATTGAGAAATATCTTGATCATCAATTTCTATTCTTCCTCCAGACGGTTCAATGATTCGGAATAGAGCCAATGTAAGAGAAGATTTACCAGCTCCAGTTCGACCAACTATACCAACTTTTTCATTTGGTTTAATAGTACAAGAAATGTCTTTCAATACTAGATCGAGACCTGGTCTATATCTAGTGCTATAATTTTTGAATTCAATTTGTCCATTGTCAGGCCAATTTGATGAGGTTCTCTTGTGTGGTAAGTCCCAGGGTGCCTGATAAGAAGAAAAATAGTCATTAATCTACATGAATACCAAGGAATCGCCAATGAGTTTTAAAAAGATATAAAATTACCTCCATTGGAGTTTTAGTGTATTCCAAACACCTTTCAACTGAAACTACATTTGTTTCAACATCAGATACAGCTCGAACCAACATATTCAATACTTGAGTGACAGTTAAAGCATAGCTAACGGAAAGTCCAGTATAACCAGGGCTTAAAGTACCACGTGAAGTCACGGCAAAAATAGCTGCAAGAAATACGATTAGATTTCCAAGAAACTCGAGCCGAACCGCTAACCATCTATTAGAGCCTAAATTGGGGAAGTAAGATGAGTGATTGATATCAACTCTGTGATAACACTCATTAATGAATCTTTCGCTGCAGTCATAAGCTCTAATAGATGTAGCTCCAGAGACAGTTTCCGAAAAATGCGAGTAAACTGGTGATCGAGTGACTGATTCAATTCTTTTCAATTGTCTGGAAGAAGATATGTAAAATTTCTGAAGAGAAAAAATAATTAATTTGAATCAATGCAAAAATATGAATTTAAATTATTTACCTGGACAAAAATATACGCAAAGCCAATCGGTATAACAACAAGTAAGAAGTAAGGAGTCTCTAAACATATAGCAATGATAGCTACGATCGCTCGAAAACTTTGTGATATCAGGAGACGGATATTGAAAGTGAGAGTGACATCAGCAACATCAATATCTTTTGTGAAACGGTTAAGTATTCGACCCAACGGAGTTGTATCATAAAATGACATTGGTGCTCTAATCATTCGGTGAAGCATCTTTTCGTGGATAAGTCTAGCGCCTTTGAGAATAGCAAAGTTCAGTATAATACTATTGGTTAATGTAAATGTTGTCTCCGATAGTCCAAGACCAAAATAAACACCAAGCCTAATGTTTCTGAGAGTTGTATCATTAGCAGCCGCTGGATTAAGAGAGTCATTACTCCATTCAGTCAACCAAAGACTCGATAGTAAGTTAAAAGTACTTGATAAACAGAAAGCTAAAATTACAAGCAAGCATGAAACCAGGCCACAAGCTTTAAAAAACTCCCAATAAACTCCCCATTTTACTTTTCCTGTCTGAGCGACTTCAGTTTCAACTAATTTGAACTTTTCACCATTTCCTTTGGTCGATTCAGGCTCTTCTCGTAACTGTGACATACTTCGACTAGTGTTACCTTTTTTGGTTGATGGACGTGAGGCATTGGACATGGTTCGTCTACGAATTCCATCTGAGCTATTGGAAAGAGTTTCTGATCTAACAATAGATCCTCTTTTTTCAAACTCAGGACCCATTTTTTCTTTTAACTGTTCGATTATTTCTTTGTCTTCTTCTGCAAGTTCTTCATGTTGCTCACTCACAAATTGTAGTAAAAATTGAGCAAATTCACCGTTTTTAGCTAATAATTCATGATATGTTCCTTGTTCAGTAATTTGACCATCTTTAAGTACAATAATTTCATCAACTTGAGGTAGAAAAGTAACTCTGTGGGTAACTAAAATTCTGGTCTTCTTTTTTAGCATTCCAGTTGGACCAATGACTTTATCAAAAAGGTGACGGGAAACATGAGCATCAACTGCACTCAAAGGATCATCGAGGAAATAAATGTCAGAGTTTGCGTAAACTGCTCTAGCAAGACTGACTCGTTGTTTTTGACCGCCACTTAAATTAATGCCCTTTTCACCGATTTCTGTTAAATCTCCACCAGTTAATATTTTCAGATCCTGTGTTAGAGCACATGCTTCCAATACTTTATTGTATTTCTCTTCAATATATGGCTGTGAAAATGTGATGTTCTGTCTAACAGTAGCATTTTGGATCCAAGCTGATTGAGGGACATAAGCAATCTTCCCATAAACATTCACATATCCTTCGGTTTTGTAAAGATCACCGAGAAGAGCTGACAGTAAGGATGATTTTCCACTTCCAACTTGACCCACAATAGCAACTAAACTTTTATCTTTGATATCGAGCGTAATACCATTGAGAACAGAAGAATCATCTTTGGACCAACTAAAAGTTCCATTTCTTAAAACAACTGGAGTATGCGGATTCGGCTCATGTTGAATAGTTTCTGGGTCTATCTCATCTCCTTGAAGATATTTATTGATACGTTTTATTGAAATAATAAACTGAAAGAGACGAGAAAAAATTAGAGTAAAACTGATATAACAAAAACAATGAAAATGCTTACATTCGCCCCATAAGAAACGACCATAGGAAGAAGTGCAAGAGGTATTCGGAGTATATTGAATAAAGAAAGTGAAACGAAGGCTTTATTTGCATCTAGAATATTGGAGGAGTCGATCAACACAAAAGTACAGAAACTTGCAAAGGCGACCTAAAAATTAGAAAATTCATCGATTAAAGACTAAGAATTAATAAAATTTCAAATCAAATTTTGCATTACTCACAAAGAAAGGAGCGCACGAAAATGCGAAAACAATTCCGGCGGATAGTTTTGCTTGGCCTCGAAGGGCCGTTATTTCTTTATTACGAATATTAGTTATTTGTTCTCCAAAAGCTCCTTCCCAAGCATACAATTTAAGAACCTTGATGCCGTTTAAAATTTCACTCATTAATTTTGTTCGCTTATCTTTTTGAGCCATCAATCGACCTTGCAAAGTTTTCAGTTTAACAGTAATAAAACCATTAACAGGAACTAAAATAATCATCACAGCAATACCAGCTAATGAAGCAACGCCTAGCTGGTTCCACAATAAATAAAGGGCAATGAAGATTTGAATTGGAGCAGACCACAGAAGGTTGTAAATGTTTATGTAATCAACAACTCTTTGAGTATCAACAGCCATTATATTGACGATTTCACCAGCAGTAAAATCTTTCCTTCCTGCACTAGATAATTTTAAACTCTGAAAAAAAGGAAATATTAAATTATAAAATAATATAAGTTATCCAAATATTAGAAACTTGGTAAACTAACTTTTCGATAAATACTAGCAATGAGAGCAGCTCGCATTCTCATTGAAGTAACATTAATCCAGAACTCGTACTGCCCATTTAACATAGATTCAAGAAGTGCACAAATAGCCATTCCTAACGCAATAACATAACCCCGCCAATTCGGATCATCACTGGCTACAAAAGCAATCAGCTGATCCAAAAGAAGAGGATTACCGAACGTAAGAAAGCTTGAACATAATTTAATGACACCACATCCCATTAACTGAGGCCAAAAAGCTTTAAACAGAGGAAGAACAACATTGACACTGATAATGGAGTAATCCTCGATGGAATTAACAATTCCACTTTGATATTTCTGTTTAGTGTTAAATGAGTACAAAATGGCATCTTCAAGATATCGACGAAATTTATCATAAATTTTCTCTGTTTTGTTATCCACCGGAAGATCCCACATATCGTCTTGAGTGAGAGATTTCTTGAAGCCCAAGTATGCCATAGAGTCATACCAGAAGAACGTGATTTGATTGAAAAAAGAAGCTCGTAGAAGCGGACACTCATTCTGTGAAAAAAGCAGAAATCGATTAAGCAGCTATATAATGAGAGATGAGAATTTCAGAAAACCAAAAACGATAATTCTGGTTCAAAAGGTTATCTAGCTATTAGATAATTTAGTTATTTTATCTTGGATTTTTATAAAACGATGAGCATAAGATTAAATGTATCGAATGTAACTTCAGATTTATTTACTTTAAATGGGAGTGTCAATGAATTAGATAAGGGTTGTTTTAAAGAACGAAAAATCAAGTCAAGTAAATTTAATTTACCTTATAATCTTCTCCGGCAGTGAAATATTCCCTTCGCGTATCAGCAAAACATGACAGCAAGAAAGAACAGAGAATAGCTGGTGTTTGAATTGAGCGGATTATAAAAGTGATTTTGTCAATCGTCCAATATTTGTCCTAATAATAAAAATAACGAGAAATAAGTGATATTCATTAAGATAAATTGGACTAAAGTAAAGATAGTCATCAAGTATCGAGGTTAGAAGTTTTGAAAAAGATACAAGAAAAATGATTGAAAACAGCATGTGAAAAAACAGCATTGATTCAATTGAAAAATAAAAGACAATAGAAAGAGATAATAATTGTCAAGAGGTGCATCATTAATAATGTGATAATGACTCGGTTTATATAAGACTTAACAATTGTCTTATTGAGTGGCACAAATCTAACAAGTAAGTAAATTAACACATATTCTTATGTCAAGTGATGAAATGCAGAAGTACATGCCACTCATAAATGATTCATAAGATTCATAATCTTTGAAGAAAAATTAAATTGACAGTTTAAGACTTATTCAAAGATTTTACGGCTTGTCCAAGAAGAAAGAAACAGATTATGGTAAAACTAACCGGGTTAATAACAGTATCAATTATCGTCCAATAATAAATTAATGCCCCGACAGTGAAAAGAAGCCAAAAGATGAACAAGACACCAGAAGAATGAACACCTTTGCGACGATGAAGCAATATAAATATAGTTGACAGACTCTGTGAAAAAAGTCAAACAGAAATGTTGATGAAAAGTTTAGTAGCAAATTAGTATTCCCAGTCAACCTTAGAAAACCCAACCGAGCGTAGGTTTAAGGTAGTGATGATGATTGTGATGACGGTGAAGGTTACAACTTACAAATGTTAAAAAGCTGATAAATGGCGAGTAATATTCAACTGGATGGACTTGATTTCCATTAACTAATTCAACAATGGCATAGATTAACTGGACAGCAGAAGATGCGCTTAATAAAATTGCTAATATCTGGTGGGAAAATGGAAAAGATAAAAGAAATACAATAAAAAAGTTAATAACTGTTTTTCTCTAAACTTGAGAGCAATATAATCAATATGAGATGACAATGAGTATCATAAGTCGTCTCTCATTATTAATTAATCACATAGCTGAAAGGAAATAACTTTTCCGTCTCATATAACCAAGCAAAACTTAACTGTTTTGCAAAAATTTAGTAGAGTCCACGGTATATTCCTGTTTGGTGATCGGATTAATTTGTGTAGTGCAAAAGGCGCAACTATCCATAGGAAACCACAAGGAACCCATGTTAACAAGGTTTCACCAAAGCATGGAGTAAAAAGTGGATGTGAGGTATTCCAAGTTAATTGAGTGTCCTAAATCAAAAAGAGTGTGAGAAAGTAAAATTTTAGAATGTGGTATATTAACACATAAAAAATAAGGCAACATAGCAATATCAAACTTACCCAAAAATTGTGACCACAGAAATGCTCCATCCGAATGGAGAGGACACACAAAAATCAAATATAAATCAAATCAATCACCAAATAATTTAGAGGATAAAATGAAATGAAACAGATCATAAAGGAAACATGAGAGCAAACACAAAAGTCAAGAACCACTGATTGACGTTAATATTATTGATGATTATGATGATACTGGTGATGATGGCGAGGATGATGAGAGTCGAAGCAATCAAAGGAAGGCACCTCTTGTACTATCTGATTGCGATAGTTAAGTTAGCATTGTTTAATAAATTATTTGTCTTAAACCCGGTTGACTTGTTCTCTCTCCCTCTTTTCTGTGGGTTAGTTTCACAGCTGTAGCCTTTTCTGTGTACATTTTAACACGAGTCTCTCCTTTCTTTTAGGTTGTTTTTCTGGTTGTGTAGTGAGGCGTTTAACTAATCCAGCAAATCAAAAGTTAAATTTATTGATTGTTACTCTCCATACCAAAGGGTAGACAGGTCTAATTAGCGTCTATGGTAAGTAAATTGTGCCACAATCATTGTTATCAACATCAATGCAATCTATTAGTCTGCTTCAATCTAGGAAAAAGGAAAAATGTCATAAATTTGTAAACCTTCATAATAATAGTCACCTAGGTAATTTGTTTTTATCGTAAGTTACCTGTCAATCTTTTAGAGATTAATACTGTCTATTAATTTATATTTTATAATTATCAACATTGTTTACTATTTTAAATTGGTAATAACTTGTGATTCACAAGTTTTGACTCATATTAGTTTTTCGGTTCTACTGCTATCTGTTGGTCTGATCATCATCTCAAAATTGGCGTTCATTTCAAAATCTTTAGTTTTTTATTGAAACATTTACCTTACTTTTTCCGTTTTCTGGTGTTCATTTTCGGTTAATATAAGTCTACCTTCATTGTATTTTTGTATAATCAATTCAGAAAAATCAAACAAAGGAGAATCACATTATCAATGATAACATAATAATGATATTGTTCTTAGCTATTGTTCAACTTTGAAAATTATCAAAGGTTATTTCAATTTGATATGATTGTTTTATTCCATAATTACTATTTTTTATTTTTACACATTTTAAGTGTTCAATATCGCTTCATCTTCCTCTTCAATTTAACATTAGTTTCCTAACTCACATGAGAAATGATTGATTGTAAACTAAGCAACAGTAGCTGTTGATTTAACTTCAATATTTTGTTAAATTGAATTATTGTTGATTCAGCTTTTTCGGCAATCTTTCCAATTGCAGTAACATTAAATAAAAAACAATACCGACTACTTGAAATTGTTGATTAATTATTTAATCATTTCTCACTCATTGACAATGTCAAGTTGTTTCCTTATTCATTCATAAGACTTCCATATTTGTATTTACATCTTTCTCAAGATTTGTGGTAACACTCTTGATACAAATCACACCTTCAAATAAATAAGTGCAAGTCTACCGAACTAAGATAATTATTGATAGACAATAAGCCATTAAATTCCGGCAATTGATAGCAAATATTTACAAAATTAATTAATTATTCATCAATACCCGCAAAGTTTTGATCGATTTGTATCTTGAATTACAAACAAGTTTAGCCATTCAAACCAATAGCTTGTCTGAGTGTAAGATTCATAAAACGCTATTAAGAATGAAAAAAAACAATCAATTATAGTTGGATATGAATTGGTCATAGTTTATATATTAAACAGCCCATTATCCTAATTTTAGAAATGAATATAAAATAATTAATTAACAAAATAAAAGTTAAATTGTTTCAACTCTACTTTGAAGAGGGTCAGAATAAGATGAATAAACTTGCTTTAAAGTTGCCCATAGTCATGGTCGACCACAACGCTCAAAAGAATGGGTCTCTCAATCAATGAGCAGAAAAAATGTGAATATTGAGTAATTCAGTTACAATATTTGGAAATGGAATGAAATGAAAACACAAAAATCAGTCAAGGTGTGATAGTTAACGAGGTTGATGCTAATTAAACATTCAAGTTGAGCCACACAAGTCTCCAATTTCATGATTGCTTTGTCCATCAACTTGTCAACAGCTCTGTCATTTACCTAGCCATGTTTGCAGTTTAATGCTTTCACAAAATCAGCTGGCATCTTATTTATATGTAAATGGCCAATAATTCCAGTATATAAAAGTTGTATTCAGTGTCTTTTTCATCATAAATTGGTGAGAAGTGATCCAGGGTACATTTTCACATTCAACTATTTTCCATTTGAATATCAATATCAAGTAATACATCGGTTTATGAAAACAGCAAATTAAATCTCTGTGTCCATCAAACAACTCAGTAAGCGATTCATCAACGCCAGTGACTTCAGTTGTGACGCAGATAATGATGAACTTTTCACGTAAACAAACAATATTCTGTGTTGTTGCTTACATAATTACATTTATCTTGATGACTCCAACAATTACGACCAGCTATAGACTTACTCATCGTGAAGCTCGTAAATTGCTTAAAATGATTTTAACAGCTGCCGTCCTTTCACCTCCAGGAATAGGAGTTGTACCAGTCCCTTTGCCAGTTCCGATTCCGTTCACAATTGAAACAGTTAAACCACCAATTGTTCATCCATTCCCTGCTCATCAGCATCATCATCATTGGAAAAGACAAGAGGATTAGATTGGCAAATCTTTCCCTCCAGAATGATCGATCTAATGAAATGAGATGAAACGTTTATTAATCTAAAGTGTACAATTTTAAACCCAAATCAAAAGATATTTTAACTACTTTTACCGTGTCTTTATTTGAAAACTTGACTTTGTTTCATTTACGTTGTGCTTTATTCTTATCACAAGTGATTCAAGGTGTTGAATGATCTCTGAATCCAGTTCATGATAAAACGAATAAATCTAAGTTTTAGACCAATTTCAATGCTCTGTCCTTTTTATCGTAAAATTTTTGTGTATTTGTATAATACAATTTGAGTTTGTGTGTTCACTGTGCCCATAAACCATCAGTTTTATCATCAATGGACATTAAACATAAACAATATTTCCTTAAATTAAAGAGAATAAAACATTCATTAGATAATTGTAGATTCGGTTGTTTTCTGCAACTTCCTTAAATTTATAGTTTGATAAATTTAGTAACCGAATTAGGATTGATATAATTCCATTAGTATATTAGTAAAATTGAAATCACCAATTAAATTGGCATATTTTACAACTAAGGATAACTATAAGGATCAACTAAATCAAATCTAAAGATCAATCATTTAATATAAGTCAGGTTGATATCTATCCATCCATCTATCAAAGCTATCAATTAATAATGGGAAAAATTCAAATAATCTCTTTGCATTTTAACATCTGGTTATGTCAATTGAAATTAGATAGGATTCATCTAATCAAAAGTTTCGATCAATGAAAATTTGAACCTTTGATGACTTGTACTTTGAGAACATTTCCATGATAATGAAAGCCTTCTCAAGTACAATTTAAAATTGAGTTTAACGCTGCTTATATTTGAAAACATGCTGACACCTAATTTCAATGGAAAATGAAAGATTAACCTTTTCAATTCAATTTAAATTCAGATGGAGGATTCTAAATATCATTCAATGGCACAACTATGCATGGAGAAATATCAAAGGTAAGAAAAACAGTTTCTATACCAGTAGTATCATTTCAATATCATAATTTTATGTTGGCCTTTGTTTCAACAGTCTTGGTAAAACTGGTAAGCCTTTGGACACTCAATGGACAACACTGTGTGGTTTGCTCTATGAACAGTCTGATAGCTTTAAGCTTGCCTGCTTAACAACTGGAACCAAATGTGTAACTGGAAATCCATCGAAATTATCAAACGTTCTCATTGACTGTCATGCCGAAGTCCTATGTAAAAGAGCCTTTAAACATCACTTGATGGGATTGATTGAAAAACACTCTGATTACTCTAATCATCTCGATAATTTAACTTGGCATCTTTTTATTTCACAACTTCCATGTGGTACTATTGATCGATATCAAGGTCCTGTTAAAAAAGGTTGTTTATGTTTTCCCATTTTCTGCTTCTTATACTTCCTTGATTGTCTTGTCTCCTTTTGTGATCATCATATACTTTTATTGTTTTCTGCAATATAAAGGAAAAATTATTACTCATAGAAAGTGAATTAAAACAAATATAAGATCGTCATCACACCATTTTTGTGATTCTGGTTGATAAATCTTACTATTGGTATCTTTAGCTGGGAAACTCTTTTTTACCAGAAATATAATAATATAAAAAGTTTTATAATCACAATAATTATTGTTGTTGGAAAATTTTTACGGTTGTTTTTGTATTTCTAAAGATCACTTGACTTTCCAATAACAATAATTTTTTGTGGAAAATAGTAAAATCTAATATAAATGATATCCAAGGTTGAATAATCGAAATTTGATGTTGATGTTGATGATGATCTCAATTTTGGTAGAGTTACATTTGAAACTTGTGATTTTCAGCTTCTTTAGCGATAAGACTTGATATTTTGATCATTCGATGCTATGCCATAAATAATCTTCGTTAATTATATTTGCCTTTTCCTAAAAGATGCCAACCATGGAATCCACCGAAAGCCAGGAAGGGGCGAACCTTGCAATGAAGCCTCATGTATTGACAAAATCTTGAAATGGAGCTATCTCGGTATACAAGGGAAACGATTGATTTCTTTAACTCGACGACCGATAAGGTTGAAATCAATAATTATTGGTAATTGTGTTGAAACTAAAGAGTTTGACTTGAAACGAATCAACCAGGCCTTGACCATAGAAATGAGTGACGAACAGAAATGTAAAATTGAATCATTTTCATCGCTCAATAGGAATTATCAGCAACCAGAAGTTCATTTTGTTGAAACCATCCGATGTTCACCATTTATCCGATATAATAATTTACAATCATGTCCTTCAGCAATTGTCTGGTGGAGTGAAAAAGAAGATAAATGTAAGAGATTACTCAGTTTTCATTTAATTACTTTTACAAACATCTCGTCAACTTTTAATTAGAAAATTATTACATCTGATCAACTCAGATAGCTAAATCCGGGTGCGTAAGCTAAGTGCGAAATTATTGAGAATTATTAATAAATGTCAACAAATTTTAACACTGGAATAAAAAGACGACTCGATGATCATAATCTAGTTTCAATGATGAGATCTGCATTAATCAAAATGAAAACTCAAATGTCAAATTACTCTATTTTTCAATGTTAATGGTTAATCAATTTGCAATTGTTTTCACATTCTTATAAATGCAGTAAATGTCGTTATTCATAAGCAAAATTGGTTTTCACAATACTTTAGCATTAAGCTTTATCTTATACTTTAATTGTTTTCCCTTTCTGTATTTCTATTGTTGTGCAGGGGAAATAGTGGTTGAAGGATTGAAACAAGGTGTTAACAAGAAACTTGCTGAATGCAATCCACTCAAAATAAGCCGGCAAGGTTTGGTTAGACGCTTTAATCAGCTAATTGAGAAATCTTGTGATCAAGATAATCAAGCTTCTGAAATTTACGAAAAAACATGGAGACACTTGAAGACATTGCCTCGTTTCTATGGATGGAAAAATACTAAACCAATCGACTAAATTGGCCAATTCGTATCGGCATGGATTATATTGAGCAAAATTTCATATTCATTATACTATTTACTCATTTTAATGTCAAGTTTTACAAATTTTAAATAAAAAGATGATATTTATGATAAAATTGAATCGATATTTACAAACCGATAAATGGTTGGTTTGTCAATACAAATCATATTTTCCTTGTGTTGACAAATCATCCAAAAAATCAGTTTGTATCATCAGTGTTTACTGCCTCTTTTACTCGAGTTATATTATTGTATTTATTTTGATGGGATCAAAGATATAATCAATTGCAACTATTGAAAGTTGTTTTAATTGCTTCAATGAGAACACACTGAAACAATATAAAGCAAGAAATACTGAATAACTGAATTGAACGGCCCAGTGTTTGAAAGCTGATAAAATCAAGATGTATTGGTCGATATGATTGAAATTCAATATCAGAGAATTAATTAAGAATATTTCAAAGTGATTTCCCTCGTAATTAAACATTAACTCTAATCAGTGAATAAAGAAAGCATATGATTCAAAAGGTACCATCAAAAAATTGGGTTTCAATAAATGATCATAAGATCTAGATTTAGGTTATCAAGTTTGATTCATTTACGATGAAATTATTAGTATACATAAAATTTCAGATTGCATTATTTGACTTCAATTTTAACTCTTGGTGCATTTTTCACTCTGAGACTTTGAACATTTAACTTTCTATTCAAGTTCCTATGGAAACAAATGATAAATTTTACGACAATGCTTAATTTACGAAAGGGAGAAATAAATAACTGATAAGTTTTTTGCAATTTATTGTTAATCAACCCTATTCATGATTGATTGACAATTGCACTTTGGCTTTTAACCAGAAAAATCATCTTTCCAATCAAATAACACAAAGGAATAAAGTGTAAAAAATCTGACTTTCGAGTTAAGAATTGGCAATTTATGGGTTCGTAGGGACACAAAGTCTAAGTCCGCTAGTGCTGTTAAAGAACTTATTAAATCGACAGTTTTCAAGAAAACGAGACAAAATTGAGACTTTGATCGCCTTTTGTTCAATTATTTTCATCAAACTCATTTTCCTGATGTAACTTTTGATGATCAACTAGAAAAATGGACTCAGTTTTTATTTCACTAATCTTTAGACTGAAAATGACCATAACTTGTCCAAAGCTGTCCAAACAATTAATATGCTAAGGTTCGTTTGAATTGGTTATTGACATTTAGTAGAGAACAGGAAACATTAATTGCATTGTTTCAATTACAAGATAATTTACTTTCGTCAGTGACTATCATGTGTTGCTGAAAATCAGATATTGATGACTCAAATCAAGAGTTTTCACCAGAAATTTTCTGAGAAAATAACAAAAGAAGAGTTAATTTTGAACATTAAAATGGCAAAATAATGACCTTTAATGAAACAGCGATTTCATGATTTAATTGTTGATTAAACAATTTCAAAAAAATTGCTTCTGAATGCCAAGTTTGAGCAAAGTTCGTTCTTACTGAATCAAATGAATTGGATTTTGGGTGAAAAACGCATAGAATAGATCAAAGATGGCATTTGATTTTATCTTTCTCTTAAACTGCATCTCATCAAATGAACAATAGTTGATTCTAATGATCGAAACGTCTAGAATTATTTGAACCAAATAAACAATCATCGATTGATACAATTAGTGCCAAGGTAAAACTATTAAACTAAACTATAGACTTGATCATGAGACTTGATTTAAGATAGATCTGAAGTTCATAAAATTTTGCTTTTAACCAGAAATTTTATCAAAGCATCAATTGACACCAATCAATTTAGACACGATTGGACAGTTGAGAAAAGCAGAAATCTGAATTGCAGAATATGATTCGAAATGAATTTTCATTAGCTTAATCTTTGATATTTGTTGAAAAAAATAATTACCAAGATATAAATTGATTCACAAAAGGATAAGAGTTGTTAAAATCATAAAAGAGTTACGCACAAGCCCATAGTAACAGAGCAAAGTGTAAGAAAATTCAATGGATTTAAGCACTTTCCTATTCGATCAACATCTTAAACAATAAGAATTTTGAGCATAATTCAGATAATAATCAATTGAAATAAGAAGAAGAATAGATTAGCAATATGATAAATATTGATTCACCTTTTAATTTCAGATTTTCTTTTAATCCGATTTATCCAAATATAATCCATAATTTGTTTCTTGTTGTAATTGATTAAACATCACAATCAAATCAAACAGCACATGGCTCAAAGCTGAATAAAGTAAACACGATTAACTTAGGGATGGCAAAAATATCCATTGGTCATTTGGTTACTGGCCTAGAAGAGATTGAACAGAAAAACGTTAGAATCACTATTTTATACGATTGGGGTGAAACTTGGTATCAACAGAAAGGTTTCGAGGTGAAGAGTACAATTATGGTCACCATTGGATCAAATTTAGATCAAAAGTGACCCTTAATTGCAGTTTTAGGTTGAAAGGTTCGGAGCAATCATTCACACCAGGGGAAACAGCGCTACTCGCTGTTCACAATTTTCCCCCATTTGTTTTATATGAAACAAGATGATAAAATTTACTCACGTGAGATACTCCCTATCCCAGGTAGTTAACTCGTTACCAATGAGGTTGAAGATGAGCATCGAAACACTACCTTTTCCTCTTAATAAAGGAGGAGTAATGATTGTGTTGCTTTTCGTGATTACTGATCAACAGATGATGATGATGAGAGTGGTGACGAAATGAAAGACCAAGATGAAAATGATAGCGGATAATGAAGCTTCGTTAATCGTTTCCCCCGTTAATTCAGTATATTTTTTCTGCAAATTCCTAGAGGGATCTAAATAAAATATATATACAATTCCATGATAATTTTGTTTTCACTTTTACTCTACTATAAGTAGCTTTACTATTTATAAGGAGCAAACAATTCGATTTAACTGTTCATAGTTGATTAAGCTATTAGAAAACTAACTTGATTAATCATCAAACTTATTTCTCATTTAATTTTAATGTTATTTTTTACACAGAAAAAGAAACTTGTAAATTCTGATTTGAATTCTTTGTGAATAAACTTACCGTTAATCGACTTTTAATTCGTTTCTTTTTTCTTTGTTTGTTCAACTTTGTTTTTGACTTTGAAATTTGACGATATTTCTTGCAAAATTTTTCTCTTAACTAAATTTATTTCAACAGAATCTTGCCTGTGACCAACAATTTAACCAAATATGAAAACATCAGCAGTTTTGCCAGTTGTAAGTGAAACAGAAAATCACTCAGATCATCAAAATGTTCCTGTTATTAGTGTTATTGGTGGTCGCTCCGTATTTGGTTCCATCAATTCACAACAACAGTTTCCCTTCAAAATGCAAGCAATTAAGAAACCAGTCTTTCCCGTTCGATATTACATCGCCGTGATTGCTTGCCTTTCATCTGCTGTTATGTACGCGGCTCGAGCCAATCTAAGTGTTGCCATTATTAGTATGATTGATTTGGATCCATCTGAAGATGTTAAAAAGGTAATTATATCAACCAGATTCCACTTCCTCGTCTACATTATATGCACAAATACCAACACAATTGATGCAATATGAAAGCCCTTCCATCAGCTCATTGACCGTAGAGATAAAACAATTTGATTGAAAGAGAGTAATGGTTGGCCAGCAGTTAATGGTAAACGTTTAAAAATTAAACACATTTCATTGCTTGATGATTGATATTAACAGTGAATTTTAGAAAAAAGAAACTTAATATAAAGAAATAATTGAAACGGGATAATAATTATATAAAATAAGTTTACAAGTTTAAGCAACTTTTTCGAGCCAAAACAGTTTAATTTTTCCAACTGATTCAGATAAAGCATGATTTTTTAAACTATCGCCATCTATCTTTTTTAATGAAAACTGTTTTATGCTGCATGTTTTGAAGTTATACAATAGTGGTCAGGGTTAAGTTAATTTTCAAGTTTTGCCATCTCCAGCGTATTTGTAGAGATGAGAAAAAAAACAATGTATTAGAAATAATAATATAATAGAAAACTGAACAAAATGAAATTCGATCTTATTGGTACTTATTCAGCGTTAGAAGCTGACTAAGAAAAAAACCTTTCTTTTGCTACTCAATGTTAGCCTGATGACTAGCATTGGCAATAAAACTGCTAATCTTAATATGAAGTAATTTGTATCTTGGGTTAAGCAGTCGAATCTCGCCAAGTCCTCAAAGTTAGATCTGGTCAACACCACAAGCAAAAAGTCAATTTAACCCTTACCACTACTGTATTTTTATTTATCATTATTTATTTTTAATCAAGTCTGTGCTTCTTTTACATTAATGAGTTTACTCACTTTGAAAGTATTTATCGTCTTCAATGTACTTATTAATAAGTTAGATCCTCTTGATAAATAATTGTTTTATTAAGTGTCCTCTCATTACGCTTATGTTAACACAGAAATCTTGAGGTTCCTTGATATGTTCAATTCAAGTTGCGACTCTAGATGATGAGTTTCGATTATCTTGATGATATTGTCATATTGAAATTATAATTCATCGATATTAAAGATAACAAAGGAAACAAAAATTACATTCCTTGAACTTGAGCTTTATCCATGTTTTCGTCGTCTTCTGTTTTACTTGTTGAATTTCCTCACAGGCGGTTGTCAATCATTGTGATGAATCAGTTTTGTTTGAAGGATTGGATATCGCCAATGAATTATATCATCGAAAACTTTGTGGATTAATTGTAAAAATAGATTTGTGTTCCATTGTTTTTCCCTTCAATTATTCAAAATCATGGGAATCAAAAGGGAAAATTTCAGATCAGAAGGTGCTCTTGTTTGATGAATAAATTGAATAATCGCAAGGCCAACAGGACTAATCTGATATTACTAGATTAATTGATCATCTTTATTTGCAATTTGTAATAATTGTAATTCACGTAACACATGTTACAGACACCATGAAAACAATGTGCAGCTTTGAAACGCAGCTCACTTAACCTCTGACAAACGCTTTTCATATGACAACCTTAACCTCACCATCAAGTTATTTTCATTATCACCAGACATTAAAAACTACTTGATTGACATTTATCTGAAAATTGACTCAACATTATCTCCATTTATTCATTATTAATTGTGATTAAATGCAGCTAAATATCAACATGGTTATAATTTTGAGACTGGAAATTGCCCAACAAAAGCATGATGATATTAGAGATGAAGCCACGTCATTTGTTATGCGAAGACAATTGTTGAAAAACTAAATTTGGATTTGACGAGTTATCAAATAATACCAATATCAAGATAATGTTATGGTTAAGAATATTGTTTCGTATCTTACCGATCAAAATGGATCCAGTTGACTTAATCTTAGCGATCAAAGTGCCATGCACTCAATGAATCTAATATAAATAGCATCTTTTGAATTTATTACAAGATGATTGATTCTGGTCTGATTCAGCTTTCACAGTGATTCATGTTGATGGTTGCTGATAACTTGTAATTATCATAGCTTAAGTTTGCTCAATCACAAGTCTTTTTCATGATCAATGTTATTGATTATCTAAGCATCAATTCAAAATTCCATCCACCCATTGTTATTCTTATTCTTATTCGTGCAAAATGTTTGAACTTAAGATATTGTGATGGATGTTACTAAAAGCACCGAACTATATTTTTCAAACTAACATCTATAATTGTTCTCAGTCTCATTGTTGACATATCTGATTCAAAGTATCACAACTATTTAAATTGCTGAATATTTTCCCTTTCTGTTGAACTTGAGAAAAACAAAAATCTACTATTCGATTATTGATTATTGATTATTATTAGTAACATTTATCTTAATGGAATTAATATATTGCTTGGAATGTGATTGCACTTCAAATTATTTTTTGTATTATTTGACAAAAGTAACATTATTGGGACACAATATTGAACTGAAATTGCATGACAATCATTCAAATCACTTGATCAACTAGTAATTCCCTTTTTCATATTATTTCTTGTTCGAGTTTAGAGATTATTAATACTTTCATTTATCGTTTAGATCTCATTTGAATGGAACCAAGAGGCACAAGGAATCATTTTGGGTTCATATTATTATGGATTTGCCGGATTCCAGATAATTTTGGGCTATTTGGCTGATCGCTACAATGTTGTCACTTTGAATATAATTACACACTTGATTGCTGCTATAATGACCCTTCTCACACCTTTAGCCAGCTTTTATGGGCCCATTGCCATCTCAGTTGTCCGAGTGATCATTGGTATAGCTCATGCACCCATGTTGTCCTCTTTATACGTGCTTTTCAGCAAGTGGTTCTCTCCTGATGAAATATCTGTTCCTATCTGTTTAATGATTGTTGGTTCCAACTTAGGAACTGCAGCTATCATGCCAATCACAGCTTGGTTCTGTAAGCAAACACTGCTTGGTGGATGGCCGCTAGCATTTTATTTCACTGGAATTATCAATTTAATAATACCAATTGTTTGGTACTTTACTGTTACTCCAACTCCTTGCACCCATAAATACATATCGGAATATGAGAAGCGCCACTTGGAACATGCTAATGCTCACGTCGGCCAAATTAAGGTAACTATTGTTTAATTATTACGAAAAAAAGCAACTCTTAATCATGTTATTAATTTGCAATTTATCTTTCAACATTCAATGCAACAGTTTAAAATTGATTGGAAAGCAGTTATAACTTCACCAGTTCTCTGGTCAATCACACTAGCCAAAGCAGGAACTGGATTTGGCTACATGATTGTCAATACAAAGATTCCTGCTTACTTGGAAAGTCAATTGGGAATGGATTTGCATGAAAACGGATCTCTAAATGGAATCCTTTACATTGCCCTTTGTACATCTCAACTATCAATCGGTCCAATAACCAAATATTTGATGAAGAAAAAGTATCTTTCTCGAAGCATGATTCGTAAAATCTGTGAATCAATAGGTAAATTATCCTGTCCAATCAATGAAAACTTTAAACAAAATAATCCTGAAAATTAAGTTATTCAAAGTTATTTATTTTTCTTAATTATATTATATTTTCCAGCTCTTCTGGTACCTTCAGTGACTCTTGTAGCCATCGCACATTTCCCATTAGATCCATCGTTTATCAAATTACTTTTGGTCGCTTCAATGTTTGCTTTCGGTGGAAATGCTGGTGGTGACATGCCAATAGTTTCTGAAATAGCCCCTGACATATCTGGTACCATTTTTGGTATAACCAACACGATTGGTTCAGCAACTGGTTTCATAGCTCCAATGATTGTAGGGATAATCTTAAACGATGGGGTAAGCATGCAAGTTAAAACTAACTATAAATTAGAATCCATCTGATTCATGAAATTAATGTAAACAGAATACTAATTTTCCCATCTTGCATTTTCTCAATAGGATACCAGAGAAGGTTGGTCAACAGTCTTCTACATAACAGCAGCTTTCATGAGTTTCACTGCTTTCGTGTTCATGTTTTTATCGACATCTGAACCCCAATCATGGGGAATGTTACCCAGTCAGCCTGAAGTTGCTCAAGATCCAGAAGTCTTCAAAGAAGAAAGTAAAGCAGCATACCTCAAAAAGCGAAGAATATCACATCCAATTTTCTCAGCTCAAATTTCTAGTCTTTAGACACTACCATGTACAGCATTTTGTCCTCTGCATCTCTCCCACCATTTCACCACGTCACAAAGGAAATCATTTCAAAATTCAAATCGCCATATTCTGAGTTGAAACCAATTTGATGAGACAAGCAATCCTTTTCACACACTCCATCTATTGGTATCTATCAATTAGTATTGCTGAAGACCATTTAAAGTATTACAATCATTACATCGACGAAAGCTTTGATTGAAAACAATTTGAAACATTTCTTCGCATAAACTGTCGATATATCTTTTTATACAGATTTCTTCTTCTATTTATTATAATATCCCATTCACTTAAAAATTTAAATCTCACTGATAAACTGAATTATTGTTGAAAGGTGGAGTACTCTCATGTTATCATCAACATTTATATAAAATATCACCGGGCCTTATTTCATTTGAAACCATCATTTCTTACTCCACCTTTCTTGCATACCTTCAACGTCATCTTTCATTCCTATTATTACAATTGTATTCTGTACCTATTAGTTCATTGTTTGATACTCACAAATAAATAAAAGTATTACAATCATTGAACAACATAGCTCACATTTTTATATTTATTTATTATAACATTGGCCAAGTTTGAAAGCAACCCAAAATAACACTAAAGTTGGGTTAACTATCAGACCTACTATGAGTAGTTGTGCCACAACATCTTGATCATTTCTTATAAGCCAATTGCATCCTTTTTTGTCATTGAATTTTAGATAGATTAATAGACTTAATTGATGATTAATCATGACAGGGTTCTGTGAAAATGGTCTGTGGTTGTACATTTAATTGTTGATTTATTAAATAGTAATTTGACGTCAATTGAAATGGTATAAAGCTGTTGAAATGATTGATTGATCTTCATGATCTTTCAAGCCAACAATTCACCTTTATTTTGATTTTTGGTTCAGATTTATCGTAAAATAACTTGACTTTAATCAATCAATCTGTTCATTGATAAATTGTTATAATCATAAACAATTATCAATGATCAAGTTAAAGACTTGAAACCCTAATAACAAAATATAATCAGATATGCTATTACTTGAATGTAATTGTTATGCTGTGTTAAAATTGTTGATGTAAAGGGTGTTAAGGTTTATTTCTTGCAAAGTAGGAAAAGGTTAAAGCGATCTTATCTGAAGATAAAGATAAAAATGGTAATAACATGACGATAAATATGAATTGGTCACTTGCATTTGCTTGGGTATTTTGATTAACCTTTTACTTTTGTGATTTCATCTTTATCTTCAGATAATATCGTTTCTCTCCCCCTGTTTTTGCAAGAAATAAACCTTAACACCCTTTAAGTAGTTCTTATTATCCTTTAATCCATAGTCAGTTCAATCAATTTCTAGACTCATTCGTCAGAAGATTAGTTGAATATCTATGCTTAAAATCTGAAGACGAACACCAATTTTGACCTTAATGGACAATTTTCCACCTTCATTGCATTAACAAATTATCATCAATCAACCAAACCTATTAATTATGTCATTAATCAACCAACTACTATACCTAGCTATTGTTAGACCAAAGCCAATTGTTATTGCACTTGACTATTGTCATTCTTAGCGAACGTACAGCATTGTGATCCAAACGTTGTTAACAGAATCTGATGTGTGATAGGTTCAACTAATTAAGATGCTCATTCATATTCAATTTATTGACTTCAACTTAATGTTGAATTTTTCGGAAATTAGCATTATATGCAAAAAATACTATTGTTTCATACTGAATGCTTTTTAAAAAATTATTGCAAAGAGCGATATTTATTTCTAGTTTGACTGAAACCAAAAATGAAAATGAAGAAAATTAATTACAAGTAAAAAGAAGACTGAATGAGTGAAGGTTCGTGATTACAAACATTGCGGGAAATAATCAACAGCACATAGGCTATATATGGACTAATGTTTAGTTTGAGCCCCAAATGATTGCCAAACATCTGTTGATCAGGGGAAACGCAAGCAGACGAATGAAACAAAGGCATATCTAAATTCAACTGGCTCCAGATAGTTCATCTTCATATTGTTTCCTAAAGCATTCACCAACAGGGAAAAAGTCCCAACACCTTTTTTGATACAATTCCCAAACGTAAGTTTCTTGACCAGTATAGTCGGTGTCAGGCTTATTGATTAAATGCATCAGGAAAAATAAGTAATTTGCCAAATTGTGTTCCTTCATTACATGAGTCTCGAAACCATGCGGTGTCTTGTCGAAATAATCTTTACCAATTCCACATATAAAACAATTGGCTTCCATGTCATCAACAACAGATTGTAGTTGACCTCTCAATTCACCGAAAGCATCGATGATCAAACCTTGGATAATTGCAACCAAAATAATAATAACGAAAACAAAAAATGTTATATCAAATACTATACGATAAACTTCGTATTCATCCCCGTCTGGAGGCTCAATGACATCCCCAATGCCACCTCCTGCTCTAACCCCTTGATAAATATTAAAAACAAAACATGTTAACATAGAATGGCATTTCTTATCAGGTTCATTCTCTTCGTCATCATCTCCTTGAACATAGAATTTTCTGAAGAAATTGAAAGCAATTACTGTGTACATATATACGACAATGATGAGAAGCATCACTGTTAATACCAACTGAAAAGAAACAAAAAATGTCTCGTTTAGAATCAATATTTGCATGAAATAAATTGAAAGCAAAATACTCACTTGTTTCCCATTATGCGTTACTGATTGTAAAATGGTTGCAAGAGTTTTAATAGCAAATGCAATGTCTAGTAAATGAGCCGCAAAGAAAAAGTAGTTGAAATTTCCCATAACCGAAAATGAAAGGTACCAAAGGTTGTACAAAAATGTCTAAAACAATCGAGAAAGCATATTAAGTCTTTGCGTCTTTCATTTCAATCAAGTCGAAGCTACTTCAGTCAATAAGACAAAGTAGATACAGACATTGATTTACCGCTCAATATTACTTACACTGTCAGTTATTGTAACTCCAGCTTTCCAAATTTGATACTTCAGGTCAATATTTGAGAATAATGAGAACCATCCAGTTGAATCTTCCGGTTTCGCCGATATTCCTCCTTTGTCCATTCCAAGAATATTACTGATTTGTTCGTAATCATATTGTTCCGAGTAAGTTTCACGGACTCGTTTCTTAACAAATTTATCCCAATAGTTGACTGGAAAAGATGGCGTTGATATTACAAGTTTGTCCCAATGTGCTTTTATGTCATCGTCAGATTCACCAGATATGTAAAGACCGTCGAATTCCATTGATCTTGAAATCTCTTTTTCCCGTTTAAAAATAGCTAAAGGTAATTTCAAGTGATAGTAGCCAATCAACATGAAAACAGCCAACATCGAATGAGCAAGGGCAAGTATTCGCATAACCGGCACTAAATAAAATAGATTCTCTTCTATAGACACCCATTCCTCTATTTCATCATCATCACCTCCTCCTTCATCATCATTTCCATTCGAAGTCTCTAAAGTTTCATCCAAACCTAAACTTGATTCGGGCATCGAGCCACTGCCATCAAGATCAACAAGTGGAGTGTTTGTGACTCGATAAAAAAGAAGAATAAAGTTGATAATGAATGCAATGGAAAGCGCAATGTATTTCATTCTATAAAAGTTTCGAGCTAAGAAACATATGAATCGATGTGCATAATCCCCGAGGTTGAATGATGACAATAATGGCGCTGATTCTCCATTTTTAACAAGTTCATCTTCTTCAGGTAAGACAGGTATTGTTTTATCACTTGTGTCTGCACCAGTTCTTTCAATGATTCGAGACTCTTCTCTTCTTTCAACTGTGCTAGACGAAAGTGTTGGAGATGACAAAGATTCTCGAAGTTTTCGACCTTCTCCATCTTTATTGTCTTCTGTTGACTTGCCTCCGAATCCAGATTCATTTCTATCACCAGTTGGGTTTGCATTATTTTCATCATTGGTACCATTTTCAAGTGACTTGACGTCAATCGCCGGACTAGGACTTGGTGTAGTTGGAGCTTCTATTGATGCCATTGAAAGAGGAAATGAAGCCACAGCTCGATCAGGTAAAGTAAAAGCAGTTGGAACATGAACCAAAGCTTTTGACGTTTCTTCTTCATCGATATCGATTGGACCAGCAATCGGTTCACCAGTCATCAGACGAAGTAGAAAACGTAGAATATACTTCAATACAGAATATACGGTTCGACCACAAAAAATAAATGACCGGTAGATCAATCGGAAGAATCCAATTATTAGTTCGGGAAGAGACTTTTCTTTCATGGTGTTTACTTGTTTTTTAATGTTTCCAGGAGTCAAAAAGCTCAAAATAGACCAAAATCTTGAGAAAATGTACTTGATCAGTTTTTTCAAGGGATCTAGAACTGATGGAGGCTTCTCTTCTTCGCCCAAAAATGGATATTCGGCGGATGCTTTAGGTTCTTCCTCTTCTTCCATTGATATTGAAGCTGCATGTTGCATTTCAAATATTGCATCCTCACAGAAGTTGACGAAAAGTTCCAGCTTCTCTTTATCACCTCCTTCTGTTATTATCGAATAGAAAAAGGCTCGTTTGGATTCTTTGATTTGTGGCTTTTCCCATTGATTGATTGACGACTCTTTTATCTCGAAATATACTCTCTCTACTCGTTTCGATGATCCCATGATTTCAATTCTGCCAAGGAAAGGCTCAAAATAAGTCAAAACTGAGGAGGCAATTTCAAGGAAACGTTGAAGTCTAGGATCACTTGGCATATGTTCACTTAAATTCGTCAAAAGAACTGCTAAATTGAATCCGATTTCCTTGGCTGGGTTATGGAATCTCTCAGTTAATTCACGATAATCAATTAACCCATCATGATTAGGCTCACAGCAACTCATAATATATTCAATTTCATCTGGTGAATACTTTTTTTGCTGCTCAATTGCCTTTTTAAAGTCTTTCATTGCAACCCAACCAATTCCTTTCTTATCAATTTCCTAATGAAAATAAAATAAAGAAAACATTCAATGACTTTAGTTAATAATTCAATGAATAAACGTTTGGTGTAAAAGTATCGAGAAAATGGACTTAGATCATGAACAATGATAGCTGATTGTATCAGTGTGTCAAAAGCTAATTATCGAATACAAGAATGAGTTTTCATGAACTGAAATGCCGATTGTTTAGAATGAGAACAGGATGCTTGGTTTTTCGGAATAAAATATGAAATGAAACCATCAACATTTATAGATTTTCATTTTCGTTGAAATGAAGACATAATTGACAATGCTTTTGCACCAAGTTTAATTAATGAAATTACCTGGAAAGTTATCGAAGAAGTTAGTTCTTTAAGTTTCAAGAAAATGTCGAAAAACTTGAGAATGAGCTAAAAAAGAATAAAGAAATTATGATTATTAATTGGACCAACAATTTGAAAAGGGTGTCAAAACGGTTACCTCAACATTACTGGCCGATTCAACTAAAGTATCTACCATTTGTCGTCCAATGGTTCCATTAACAACATTACCTTCCAACATGGATAACATCATTACAACCATTTCTTTTTGCAAATCAAGTAGTTCAATTAATAAATCAAGTTGACTGGAATTCTTGGAGAGTTTATCCTGCATGTGAGCAAATAGGAAAAGGAAACCACCAACAGCATCCCAAAGCCTGGAATGTGCAAGTGCTTGTTGATTGCCCTGACATGGGCCTTGAATAGATTCAGTTAAAGTGGAGAAAACTTGTTTAGCTACTGTTATGGCCTTGCAAAAGTTTTCTTGACCTGAAGGATCGATAACATCTTTACTTGAATAATGCCAATAAAAGTCCATCATCGATTCTTGAAGTCGAAGTAAATAATCTACAGTAATGATTATTACATTGACTGTTGTTGTATTACCAGCTTGAGTTCGCAGGTAATTTTGAAACTCCAGGTTGTGTCCTTCACAAAGAAGCTGAATAAATCTAAACAAAACACAGGTAAATTCAGAATCATGCATATTCTTTTCACCTGCAGTTCCCCCAGAACCAACTCCCAGTCCTTCAGCTTTTTGATTCCTTTCAAAAGCATCCAAATCAAGAACCGAACATGAATTCATTAGACTTGCTATTGAAGTAAAGAATCCAACATCTTTCTTGTCTTTCAAGTGCTTCATCATTCTTTGCTGAATATCTGTATTACCTCCTCTCAATATAGAAATGCCCAACTTTAAAGTTTTCAGAACCATTGGACTTTGAATTCCTTTGCAATTCGATATGTATAACAATATCATTTCAGCAATACCACGATCAGCAAGTCTCGATTGTTGAAACAATAATTTTTGTTTTTCCAATTCTTGTTCCTACAAAATAATATCAAAATATAATCAATCTTTATACATAATGAGCAAATGAAATATTCTGGTCCACAAAGGTCAACTCAAATTGTTAATCAATTGATTGCTCTTCAATTAGACTTACATGTATCGATGCTCCTCCTTCCTCTTCTTCTCCACCTTCTTCTTCCTCCTCTTCTTCAACACCACCACAGCTTTGACTAAAAAGAAGTGCATATTTCATATAAAGCTCGTCTTCTTTAACAGCAGTTCCATGTTCAGTTGTTGCTTTTCGACTGAATGTCGTCATTAACTGAGTCAATGGATCAGGTTTATCTTCAATAACAACTTCGGTTCCTTTATTCTGTTCGTGTTCTTCGAATGACTCTGTTAGATCCTCGATCAATTGTTCTTGTCCGTTATTCTCATCATTCAGCCATAATTCATTATAAGCTCTCAAGAATATATTTATTACACGATGCCTTGAAAACGAAATCAAATGAAGTCAAGAAAAGTTAATCATAAAAGCAAGACTGATTACTGATATTTACCTTGGTAGTTGATGAAGAGATATCATTCGGAAACAAGCTATTACGGCTCTTTTACGCTGAGTAGAAACGCAACTTCGATAAACGCCTTTTTCTTTTTGAGATGGATGATCAATCTATAAGTTAGATTTAAAAATAAAATTAAAATGTCAAGTGAATACGAATTTACAATTTGAATAAAAAATCTATGATAAATCAATTGAAAATATTCAAATCTTGTTCGAGTCGTCAAGTCTACACTATTCGTTGTGCACCTTTTCAGTGCCAACTTGAATCTTTTAATTCATCAATCGAATAATTACCATGTGAAGTCCATAAAGGACTTTGGCCATAGCTATAATCCTTTCGACTAGAACTTCTTGGGTTTTCTCTTTATCTTCAACTTTAGTATTCTGAACAATAACCAAATCTTTTCCATTCCCTTTAAGTCCTTCAATTGCTCCTGTCCTTTGACTGCCAAGTTTGTAATAAAGGTAATGTTGCCACGACATTTCATCGGATGGATCAATTTTATCAGGTAAACTCAGAGTAGTCCTAACATATTCAGAGATGAACCCTTCATTTTCTTTGTGTAAAAATTTATCTTTTGCATGTTGAACCAATTCTTGTTCACGACCAGCAAACAGGTTGAGTCCAACAGGCAGCAAGCGTTTCAATGCAGACACGATAAGGGACGATGCGAGTTCCTTTTCTTTGTCTCTCTTTCCATCTCTCTTCTTCTTCTTTACTCTTCCTGAAGTTGCTTGAATGTCGGATTTTGTAATTACAGGTCGACCTGCTCGACCAGACCAAGGCATTATTAAAGCTAAATTGTCAATCTCATTGGCAGAGATAAAGTTTTGCTCTTCTTTACGGAAATATTGAGATTTGGACCATTGGTTGAATATCGTGGCTACACAATGATACACTTGTTCAGCCTCTCGGCAATTTTCTCGTAACCAGTGATTCCTCTGATGTTCAACATATTTAATCAGCATGGGATAAAAGGCGTAAATATCGCGCACTAAAAGGTTAAACTCTTCCATCAATTGTGTCTCAAGCTCAGAAGTTTCATCTGTCTGAGATTTTAGATAGCCTTTCATGGCATCCTCTCTGTGAAATGCTCGATCAGCGATTTGACGAATGCGTTCAGTCAATGGAAGGACAGGATCGATAAGCAGCTCTTCAGAAGGATTAATTATAATCATTCCTGTGTGAGCTGGAAGAGTCACCATCCATTGATTGCCATTGTGACCAACAGTGTTTTTAACCAAATTCAATATTGACTTCAACATTCGATTAAGATGACTACTTGTTACGGTGGTTACATGATTTCCATCTGAAGGATTCACAGAATCAGGTCCTTGGTTCCACCAGAATGAAAGGTAAGCACACAACAGGGGAAGAATAATGTCAATGGTGTGTGGTTCTTTGTGGTATTTAGTCTCTGAATCAACATATTTTTCGAACTGAGACATTAAATCATCCAATGTTGGCATTGAAGCCTCTAAATCTTGCATTACTGCTTGAGCTTCCAATGAATAATCTTGACTTCGACTGTGAATACAGTATTTATTGTTTTTGTTGAGGTGAGGCTCCAGAAAAGCAACTGGAAAAGTAGCTGAAAAGGCACCTAAACAATCACCGACCTGTCTTCTGTGAAAATCGAGTTCAGCTTTGATAAATTTACGGTCTAACGTCAGATTGGGATTGGTTCCAAAAGAGTAAAGGGAATTGAGTATTTTGTAACAAGCCACTTGAATATCGTTGAGAAGTAAATCACCTCCAAATTCATTGGAAGCCAAATGATCAAACAACGCCGTAAGAACTGGAAGCAATACAAGTTGAATATAGTTCAATGAAGAAGACGTTTTCATTGTAGTTCCACGAATATGACTGAATCGGAAATTCTGTAAATTAGCAACACAATTGGCCAAGTCATCAGCAGCGTGATTGAAAAAGGTTAACATGGAAGTTTTTACAAAATCAGGCGAATTTCGGACGATTGTTCGTGCATCAGTAGCTCTAATAAGCACTTGAAGACATCTCACAGATATCTTAGCATCTGATCCCATGACTGCGAGCTTTGAACGAAGCAAAGCAGCAAGTTTACAGAATAGCGAAGTGACCATTTCTTTCTCTTTAGGAGTGGCGATTCCAAGAGCTAAAGTTGACTGACCAGAAGCTGAAGCAAGGAAAAACTCTTTGTGAGCTTGAAAAAGTTTCTCAACCAAAGGAAGAACTACTTTAGAGAAAAATTTAATATCTCGACTTGAGTGTTTGAAGCTCATTCGTCTGGAGTAATTTGCACTTGGCTTCAAAAGCTTTAGACTGATTGCTGCAGTATCTAAATATTGCAAGAGACGCTCTAGTAATGATGAAGCGAATCTAGTTTCTGCATGTCCGTGTAGGCCACTTGATTCTTGTTTGCTGTTCTCCGCTTCTTGTTTATTTGTAGATCTACGACAAAAAACAAAATAATAAATGCCATTGACATAAAGTTTACCATGCATATAATACTTACTTGTAAACCCTGAATCCTTCATATTGCAAGTATTTCAAGAATTCTTGCGATCTTTCACGATTTTTACGCTTCTCTTTGTCCGTCAGCAGATCATATGGAACCATTTGAGGATGAATTATTCCACCTAAAGTTTCTTTGGTCTTTTTAGCCCAAATTTCATGGGCATTCTCGGCCAATCTTTCCGAAAGACTTTGAATGTCTCGATTTAATGTGAGACTTGATGTATCAACAGGTTGTGGACTGTAGTCGTTGAGATTGGGACGAATATCGTTTCTCGAATTTGCTCTAGCATTCATTTGACTGTTATCAGTTTGCTCCAATTGCCAACTCAGAGCTAATAAAGTTTTTATTATGTCAGTTATCGGTTCTTTGTACTTTTCTTTATCGTAATCGTTTAGCATATAATAAGGTTTTAATCTTGGATGAGTTTTCCTCTCAAGACTCCATGAATCTCCATAACTCCAACCTTGTTCGAATTTCCTTTGAGACCAAGAATCATGGTAATGTTCAGCAAATCTATTTATCAAGTTTACTAAACCTCCAGTCAGGTTGATTCCACTTGTATTTACTGGATTAGGTAGG
The DNA here is from genome assembly GCF_039701765.1 of Tetranychus urticae. Classification (NCBI taxonomy): domain Eukaryota; kingdom Metazoa; phylum Arthropoda; class Arachnida; order Trombidiformes; family Tetranychidae; genus Tetranychus; species Tetranychus urticae. Next base: position 10,324,376 of record NC_142958.1, on the reverse strand, counting down.
TAAGGTCCATCATCTCGAATGGTCTTTGTGTGCAAGGAATCATCAGTTGAAGGTGTCATTGAATAATCGGGAGGCAAAGCACACGCTATTGCCGTTAAACAGGGAAGTGCTTTTTTGAAAAGATCAGGATCGTATTCCATTTTAGCCAAGGAATCAAAAATATTGGAAAACAATAACATAGTTAGCTTTCTTTCTTCTGCCGAAGCTGATCCAGATCCACTGTGTCCGTAGTAACGACAACATCGCTCGTAATGTAATGTCAATAACCGAAGAGCGACTGTAGAATATTCTGTAAGAACTGAAACGTCGATTGTCAATTTACGAAGTAAACTCAATAACATGCTGGGCTGCATTTCATGAGTTAAGGCGACAAGGAAATCAGAGACACATTCTCGTTGTCCTTTTGTTAATATTTTCACCTTTGACAGTCTGTAGACTGTGTGAAGAGTTGCGTCCATCAAAGAAGCCCAATTTTCAGCATTACCGAAATAATGAGAGTATTTTATGAGAAGAGGAAGAACAGCGTTTCCAAGATAACGGTTAAGTGCAAGTGCCATTTGTGACTCTGAGCCATCGTGACGCTCCAACATGGTAGCAGCTCGTAAATCGGGTAAAAAGGCATCTTCAAGTAACCTGAAGAAAACTTCCTGATTTTCAACTCCGTAAACACGCTCCAGGAAAAGCACAATGGACTGTTTATGTTGAGGAAGAAAACCTATTGGTAAGTCGGCTCTTGTCATTGCCTCGGGAGAGGAAAATATTGAAAAGCGCAAAGCAAGAACACCTTCCAAGTCTTGCATTGGAACCAACGATTTAAGAATAGCTCGAGCTCGAAGACAATCATTCTTGCCCATAGCAATGGTCGCTGCTTCCGGAGCACATCGACCAAGTAAATCAACTAAAGCACAATAAAAGTTGAGTATTGCTGCCCCCATGTCAATAAAATCGTCATTTTCTTTCTCTTCGTCACTTGACATCATTGCATTTCTCATTTCAGCCTGATTTGACTGTCCAGATGAATTCATTTTATCAGTCATTTCTATTGAATCTTTGATTGCTTGCAATAGTCCTTCACCTTCACCTCTTAGAGCGGGTCCTAAACATTCAGGTCTACGAATCAACAATCGAATAACCAAGTTTGCATTTTCTTCAACTGATTCGCCATTAACCCAAACACAGGTTCGGAAAAAGTCTAAATATCTTTCACCTTCGACCGGATCCCAACCCAGATCAGGATAACCTTTATCAAGAAGCTCTTGATTTGATTGGAAACCACATTTGGACAAATAAACGGCAATTTTTTCTAAATAATTTTCTCTCAAAGCTAATGCCAATTCTGGATTCTCCATTACAGATGATGAAGCAACATCCAATGGAGTTGATCCTCTAAGAGACGGACGCGAAAGCAATATGTTTGAGTTTTGCAAAAGGAAGTCGAGATGTTGGAACATGGCTTTTTGATTAGTTCTACTTGAACGACAAAAGTAACACAAAAATCTACAAGTGGCCACAACCATAGCCGAAGTATCGCCAATAGCCGTGGCTCCACTACCTTCCGACTCTATCTTATTGGCTCCACCAGAAGCACCAGTACCTGCATTAGCTGAACCAGCTGCATTACTCGTTCCACTGGGTAAACCCGAACTTCCTCCTGACTCACCTTGAGCTCTCTTACTCAAAGTATTTGTCATAATATCCATAACATTCTCATGAACTCGCAGAATTTTAATCAAATCAGGATGTTGGAAGAAGACACGATTCTGTACTAATGTCCATAATGTTTCACGAACAATTTCTTCTTCTTCAGGACTCATTTGCACCGGAAGAAGAGCTCTTATTGTAGCCAAATGCTGTAGTAAACCATCGACATCCTCTTTAGATGTGTGACTAATGACATATGTTTGCTCCAAGGCCATCATCAACTCGCCAACTCCATCATAACTTCGCAATAAAAGGTAAAATAACTGGCGAATCAATTCTCTATCTTCAATTTCTGATTCTTGTGACCAATGCTTAACTGTATCGACCACTTTATGAATGAATATTTCTTCTTGTCGATTACCGTTTTCTTGGTCGTTAGAAGAAACTGGACCTTCGATTGATACTTTACCCACCTTGACAAGGCCGAATATCTTTTTAGACCAGGATAATTTACCTTCTTCACTTGTTTTATTATCAATTGCAGCTTCTTCCTCAGCACAACCTTCCAAAATAACCTTTGCTCTACCCATTAAGTCTCCATGAAATTCATTGAGAGCTGTTCTTAAATCTTCCCCAGTCGGACAATTTTCAGCCTGTTCATCTTCTATATTTTTGAACCCTAGAATCATTCTCATTTGCTCTTTAGGAGCACAACGAAACTCTCGAGTTTTCTTGGCAGCAACAGCGGCTGGAAGATCTTCTTGTTTAACTGAAATATATCGCCTTAATTGGTCGACCTGAACATCGGCCACAAATTGACTGGTAAATGAAATTATAGACTCAACTCGATGGCGTAACTGAACATCGTACAAATGGTGAAGGATATAACACATTTGTAGTTTGACACCTTCGTCAAGTTGCATCTCAAGTAATCCTTTCAATTTGGCTTCAGCCTCTAAATCATATTCATTATCAAAAGTAGCTGGATCTATGAGAATCAATAAGCTTCCCAAATCGTTGTCTTCAATGTAACCATTCAACAAAAGTTTATCAATCAGTTTAAGTAATGGGACGAATAAGTCGGTATTGGATCCACCAATAGGGTCTCTCATCGGCCGATTTGAACGTTTTACTGCCTCATCAAGAGCTTCCATCACAAATGATTTAAGAGTTTCAACCGGGAAAAAGGGTGCATATAAACCCTTGACCGATTCAACCTTTTCAACTTTATCTGATTGTTTCATTTGAGGTCGAATAGAAACAGATTCAAGCGATGAAATTGAATTCGAAAGGCAAGGATTATTTTTGTATAAATCTTTCAACTCGTTGCCTAGTGGGACAATGAACTCATTTTGTGTCAATGAGCGTGCATAAGCTCCTGACTCTAAATGTAAACTAATTAATAGGTCAGCAAATCCCGATCTCAATGGTCCAGACATGTACTCTGATTGGATAGCATAAAGAAGCTGCTTTTCGTCCACATGAGAGCAAATGATATGAGCAGCTCGGGTATTGCCTTGAAAACAAAGTGCACCATAAAGCGCCAATGTTCGAGCGTGAAAAATCAAGAATTTTTCTGCTTCTATGAGTTCAAGAATGTCAACACATCGATCTTCTTCTGGTATGTGCAAAGCTAACATTGAAACGGCATCGTCAACCAACATGGACCAACCTCGAATATCAGATAGTTTTAGAGCGTGAGGTTTTAATGATACATTTGGCACTCGAGCCCATTGGTATCGTTGTAGTGACTGTACTTTCAGACGAGGAGGACATTGTGGTGTTAAATGCTTCTCTGATGATCGTAAGATAGCAGCTGATAGAGGAAGCGTTGTTGGTGTTCGACCTAATTCGAATTGAAGACACTCTTTGCTGGTCGCTTCAAAGAACACAGCTGGAAACAGTTTAGTTCCTGGTTCAAGACGGAATCGATACTTGGTTGGCTTTCCATCAGCAGTAAAAGTCAACGTACCAGTTGATAAGTCGATATGACAGCCGACAAACATACCTTGATTTGAACGTCCACCAGACTGTTCAATCTCATTGACATCATTGTATAACTGACCAGCATTCAAAATATAACAATTTTGTCGATCACAGTATTCAGCAAGTTGTCCATTTTCACCCCAAACTTGAATAGTGGCTCGACGAACAGAATTGGCGTCAAATGTTTTCTCATAATGACGGAAATTGGAAACGACCCAACCACAATAGACATGATGAGGATCTTGACCTGGAAAGATTCTTATACCATAGAAATATTCATCGATCAAATCTAATGATGCAGGATCCAATTGATCTGAAGCTTCATCTGGCAAAGCCTCTGAAATGTTGGATCTCGATCCTCTTCTGGCTAAAGGTATGCTTGGACGATCTCCAGTTCTGTTGAAAATCAAACAAAAACCATAATTAAAAAAGCTCATGAGATAATCATTTTCTCTTTTATTCCATCAATATGATGCACATGCTATCAATACTGGATTTTTCCTTATGAACTGTGGTTTACTTCAGATGCGGAAAAATAGCAACCCACCGAAACTTTTATAACTTTATCAATCCAAATCCAAAGCAAATAATATTTCTCAATACAGATTAATTTAGAGCAGAAGGATTTCATTTCAAAGGTTCTAATTAGCAATTATCATTAAGTTATAAGCAGTAATTTCATTCAAAGAAATACGAACTTACCCGATATTTTGCGGTCGATCTGGAACTGCTGGTGGAATTAACTGAGTAGCACTCGAAGCTAAAACACTTATTGTAGGTGGTTCGACTTCCCTTGTTCTTGGTGATCTTGGAGGTAATTGTGGTTCTTTCTTACCGAACAATCTGAACGGTGACTTTGCTCTTTTCTTGGTTGCATCTTCAACTTCTGACGTCTTTGAACGGTTCAGCGTCTCAACAGAAGTGGCTCTTTTAGTCGAAAAACCACCACCAGTTTCGCGCATCATTGCTTGTGCTTGACCTAAAGATGGTACTGTTAATGCATTATCAAAGGATTTGGTTTTAGTCAATGACCCTTGACGACGAGGAGCAGTTCCCTCACTCCAACCACCCGGTGGACCAGATCCAGGTTGTGGTGTTTCAACATCTTCTGAAGCATCCTCAGAATAAGCTCGTTGCAAATCTTTCACATCGGCCATGGAAAATCCTGACTGAAGCATGTGCTGTTCCAAATTGCCTGGATGTCGAATGCCTGATCGTTCAGCTCGAGTGCGTCTCTGTCGACGAACATTCTCCTCAAATCGTCTTTGTTTCTCTCTATCATCAATCAACTCTCCATTACAAGTCACCGGTAAACTCAATCTGAACATTTCCCAACTCACTTTTTCCTGCGTTTCAAATAATTTGTGACTTATTTTAAGAGCGGGCGAAGAGTCGGATCCTCCAGGGATCCTGGTTACCTCAATGGGAGATGGAGTTTCGTCGACATTGATAAAGATGGGTTCATCTTTGTTGTACCAAAGTGTCATGTTTCGATTCATGTTTACACAAAAAGGTTGATAACCCTCTTGAAGACCACAATTAGTGAAACATCGCAAAGCATTCACATCTTGACCTAGAATGAGTCTAACTTTTTGACCAACAGATAAAGTTAAAGCAGGAACACAACCTTCATCACCAACATTTACATCAGTAAAGGCCATTTCGCCACCAGATGAGTCAAGTAAAAGTTCACCATTGAAAGAAAAGCTTATTGTTCTATCCCCAATATCGACCATACAACCGATAATGTCACCGATGGAAATTGTTTTGCCAAAAGGCTCTGTCAGTCCACTGTTGTACTTTCGAGCAGAGTGACAATCAAATCCCCAAGAATATTCATCGGCTCCTAACTCCTTCGAAGAGGAAAAATTGAGAGTTGCCCACCCAACTCGAATTGGTCCATCTGATAATATTTCAATTTCAAAGTACCATTTACCTGTGGTAACGGCATAAGTTCTTTCAGCTCTGTATGAACGGAAATTTTCACCTTTGACCTTGGCCTTGCCCATCAAATTATCCAGTTCAGAGGCATCTGAAGCTGGAGATTCCAATACATAACCATAGGCCAATAAAGTCTTGACCATTTCTGAAGCAGTATCGCGATTTGCTTTTTTGATCAAATCGTCAACATACTTGTAAGGCACTAAATGTGGGCTTCTTCGAGCCATTGGATCTTCAGAGAATCCATAAGTCCAGTTTTGTTGGATTCTCTCTGCAGACCAAACATTATGTGTGTTTTCGGCCAACAATTCAATCAGTTCTTCGATCTTTGGTGTAACCTCTATGGCACTCAAATCTAATGGCGCCGGTCTGTATCCATTAGATTGCAAATAAGGATCATTTGGAAGTCTCAGAACTTTTATCCTACCTGGAGGTTTGTCCATCGTTATACGATAACCAAGGGCTACAATAGTTTTCAATGTTGAAAGGGCCAAAGTTGTGTCATACTTTTTCTCTTTCGCTGGTAACCGTTCAAAGGACGTTAAACAAGGGTGTTTTAGGGATACATCATCACGAACATCTGAATACACCCAACCTGAATCAATTTTATTCATTGACCAAACTTCGTGAATATTCTCAGCCAGCTTATCACGAATTCCCTCAATGTACTGAGGCAAATTTACGTTTGATGTATCAACTGGATGTGGAACAAAAGCGGCGTCATCTGTTAGTTCAAGTGCTGGACCAAGTATAATGTTTTTCGACAATTCACCGAATTGGAAACATGGTTCAACTTGAAGTATCTGACCGGGAAGAAGTGCTTCCACCAACGGGGAATGGCCTATTGGTGGTCCAAACTTTAGACGTCCATGATCACCTCCAAACAAAAAGCGACATGAGTATTTGGCTGAGAAACTGATGACTGGATAAAACATGCCAGTGTCTGTATTGAACCCTTTGAAACAACCTCGAACTGGTAATCCATTTACGGTAAATGTAATTAAAGGTATATTAAGATCAAGGATACAGCCGACAACATCACCTTTAACGAGGAATGGTGTTCCCTCAGCAACTGTTCTTACTTGATTCGCAACTCCTGATGTCCAAAAGGCCAGACCATCGAATCCATATGAAAATATGTCATCTCCTACACCATTGCCACCCCATTTCGGTCCACCACCAGGATAAGGAACGTAACCAGAAGTATTAGCCCATCCAACACGGAAATGAGGCTCTAAATGAGTTACTTGTTCAACATGATCAAGTGTCAACTCAAAGTACCAACGTCGGTACATTGCTGAACCTTCAACTTTACCAACATAAATATTGGGTCTCATCGAGGTGACATGATCAACTAGTCGAGTTTGAAGCAGCAAACTTCTTGATGGTAAAAGATTATCACAGATATTATTTTGAGAACTACGAACTGCAACACCGTTACCAACACACAAAGAGCACAAAATGTCCAACACTTTAGGATCACGTCCATGCTTTTCGAGAAGTGAAATTATTACTTTGATATGATCTTCTTTCATCATGTTGAGCGCTTCAGGGGAATCAGTAAGAACACAATGAAGCACATCGAGCATTCCAGTTCCTTCACCACCAGCTTGTGATGAGAATCGAGAAAATAGCCAATCTAATCTGTGTGCTTGAGCAAACTGGGCACAATTGGTGTGATTACCTTTAATCACGGCTGCTAAAAGTTGGTACAAATACGAAGATATCAAGTCCCATGATGGACTTGATTCACCACCAAGAAGTAAGTGCAATAAACCCTGATTAGTGGTTGTATTTATCTTATCGATTGTTTCTAAAATCAGATTGAGAATGCCTTCTTCTTGAAACAAGTCTTGTCGATTACGAAGTGCTTTCAGTCTAATCTGCTTCTCTTCGTGATCAATATCTTCTTGAGGTTGTTCAAAGTAAGCAATCAAATCTTCCAAACACATAACCATTTCTTCTTGGTCGCACTGTGGCAACACAGCACTTGAAGTTATCTGATGAATGGCCATGGATGAACCACCACTACCTCTAGGTGGTGAACCTGGTGGTGAACCCACCATTCCCTCTGTTGGACTTTTCTTTCCATGGACTGATCCTCCATGCATTGTACTTTGTCGAGTTGAAGCCATTCGAGCTCCATGAACAAATCGTTGAGTGTACAAACAATCCAAAATTCTTATAAACTTGTTGAACATTATACCACATTTGCGAATAACTCGAGCCGTTTTAGCTTCTTCTTCTTGAGATCGTGAAAACTCCAGTCCATCATCCATTTTACCTTCTTCCGAAAGAATGGCCTGTTTCTCTTCGACCCTACCGATTCCTCTTTTCTTAGTTTCATAAGAACGATAAGACAACCAATAAGCCGTTTCAATGTGCTGCAAAAAGAACGAAGTATCACCATATTTGATCAAAGGTAAACCAATTACTTCCTCCTCCTTTTCATCGATTGCGATCTTTTTATCATCTTTATTTTGTCTCAAACAGAAAGCTGTTTCAGCTACAGTTGCGTTTTCTCGAGCAACAAGACAAATTTCAAATTTATCGGTCATTCCTAAGTAGCGTCCAGTTGTTATATGAACAATGCGCAAAGGGTAGCCCCAGTTAATGAATCCTCCAGCCCATTTGGTTCGAACCAATTCAAGTCTCCATAAAGATCGAGCCTGAGACATCACTGGTCCACCTTCATAAATCACCATATTCTGTCCCGTTGATTCATTCCAATTAGCTGGAACAGTAAGGCATTCATCGCCCCCATGGTAAAACCTGAGAACGTCACCACCGAAAACAAATCCAACATTCTTGGTTCGACTGAGTCCAGTACCGAAAGGAGCAACTGACCAATGGGTCAATTTGAAACTGGCATCAACAATACTGCGTTCCTCTTCTTTTGCTGTATGCTATTCAGTGAAGTCATCAAAAAAGCGAAACATAATAAAATGAATTAAATCGTTGCAACAATCTTTGATATTTTGCCAGAAACGAAGAAAAGTGAACAAAATCGAATAACTCTAATTGGAAAAGTGTCAAGTCCAACAGATAAAATGAAGTTTAACAATCATCCAACTCGAACATTTATTTATAACTTTTCAACGAGTCAAAATGAATTAACTCATAGGAACTCATGTTGACTAAAATTCTTATCCATTTTCCTTCTGAAACAATTTCAATCAACAATTTAATAAAGGTAACTTACTAGATATCTTTCTGTTGCCACACTGACCAAAATTATTTCATCTCCAACTCGTACTTTTTCACCTTCTGACCTTTGCTTGCTGGCAGGATGCACAGTCCACCAACATGTTTCACCCTGTGAGTGCTCTTGAAGACCAACATCAAATGCTAATTTATCACTGGATGAACTGGTAGATGAAAGGCAGGCCAAGTACATTTTAGAGTGACCATGACGAAGTAACACGGCATGACCATAAAGCAAGGTTCTTGAGCTACCTCCTGAACCTCCTTTACTTCCTCCACCTTCAGAAGTTCCTTGAGCTTCAGCAGTTACCATCTCTTGAAGAGCTCGAACAGATAACGCTTGTTCAATTACAAATACACATGAAGATAGTTCCGGTGGAAAATTTTTGTCCGCAATGTTTTCAAGAAAACAATGACGATTACCAAAGCCTTCAGCAGCCAAACAGATTCGAGTTCCTGTTGCCGTGCTTTGTAAGCAAACCATATCATCCTGAAATCATTGAAAGCAATTCAATTAGAAATTATCAATTTAACATGGTAACTGGATAGTTTAACTCTTGAAGAGTACAATTGGATTATCCCGAAATTTTCTCATAATTTAATAAAGTGATGCTGACTAAAAATTTCAATCTGAAATGCAAAGGAATTACATTATACCAAAACATTTCTCAATAAAAGTTGAATCATTGTCTATGAGTCTATACTGACCTAAAGGCCTCTTTTATCATCTTTTGCAATTTTCTGCTTTTTCCTTTTACTATCTTCGACCCTATGATCCTCTTCGCCCCTTACAATACTAAATACCGATGATTAACAAGGAAAAATTCAAGTTAAACATCTATCAAATCAAACATCTGATCTAACACATGAACCATTAAACACCACCAATTGATCATAAACTGAATCTTATATGGAAGCAGTGAACAATTTTGTGAAATTGGGTGGTGAAAATCGCATGAAAAAAGAGATTTGAGAAAATCGAGTCCAAATTTAAAAGTTCGATCTCTAGTTTTGTATCCATGTGTTTCTAAATGAACTCCGAAGGTTTAGCTTTAAATCGCTTCACTGAAACAGCATTTCTGCGAGTTTATTTGTCTTTTTTACATAGAACCCAGTGATAGTCTCGAATGATAAGTTGAACCTTCTTTTAATAGCAACAAATTGAACTATTTTAGTTTTGAGTTAAATTACGTTTCAACACTTGTTTATTTATAATAGATTTGATTTATACATTCCTATTGAACTTCATCAGTTAATGTTCAAAGTAAAACTTGATACTTTTTGTATGTAAGTTAAGTAAAAGAAGTTCATTTCGATTATTATATTTTCATTATAAAAGATGAATTTAAAGCTAAATTTTGTGAAGTAGAAGTGAAAACTTACAGTTCGTAGGAATGACACATCATCTTGTTCCGATCCAGCTTCAGTATCTCCCATTGTGAATTGATTTTATCACTAATTTGACACGAATTTATTCGAGTGAAGGTCGATATTTAATAATCACAGTAATAAACTGAGAGATTAACACAGAAGCACATAATTTATCCATTTTTTGTTTGATTTGAATAACTTTTCCTGGATTTCATTGTTGTTATACTTGAATAAAAATAATTGAAAAACTTTTAACAAAATTGGAATAAAAAATAAATAAATTAAAGCTAAAACAATTGAAGTAGATTTAAGGATCTTCTGAGAAAACAAAATAAAACTATTCCCTTTCTTTCATCAGTTTTCTCTGTCTATTTTGTTTGCGAAACGAATCAGAAAGCTTAGTTTAGTTTAATTAGCAACAAAGATTGAGAATGAAGATGAAACAACAAGATACATCTAAATTGGGAATCAGGTCAAACCACAGAAATTGCGCTGTTACATGCGATTCATAACTCGACTTTGTAACTGGATGAAACTAAAATAGATTGTTCTCTTCAACAGAATCTGCTTGGGCCTTTTGCCAGTCTTCAACATCGTCTCATCTTTTCAACTCAACAATCTATTTTAGCATTTGAATGTTTCCAGATTCATTATATTCCAATACTTATTGAATCGACTGTCATTATGTCTAAAATTTCGTTTCGTCTGTAATTTCACCTGAAATAATCCAAAAGCAATTGGCATTAATGGATCATTTCATGTAACAGTAATTCGACCAAGATCAAGTACTCAATGTCTTCCAGTCAGGTAGCGCACACACGGAAGATATACAGGTAGAGATGCAAATCAATTTAACGAGATTTCTTTCAGATATTTTATAATATTATGGGAGAATCAACTTTTCAACTCCCAATCTCTTTCTATCTATTCATTTGGTACAGCAGAGGACAATATCAAACTGTAATCTGAAGCTTTATTCCAATAAATGAAACCAAAACTGCACTTTACTTAAGACTGAGAAATAAAGCTTAAAGAAATCGCAATTCTATTAATAAATAGCGTACAGATGAAGAAGATGATGACGAGAAAGAGTAAAAGAAAGAAATAAGACGAACATTTTTATGTCTATTATTTTTGAAATGTCTACTAAGGAAAATGAATGTAAAAACCTATGTTTTGTCGCAGTTCAAGTTTTGTGAGTTTGCTAATATACCAGGATTGAACGATCAGCAACTTGTTATTCGAATTATTTTTTCTCGGAAGTAGAACTGAAAAACTTACTTGTTGCGAAGCTATCTTTTAAAACTTACAGATAGAAGGAAATACTCTTCAAGTTAACCAAAAGTGTTTTTATTCTTTGCATTGTTCGATCATCAGAACATTTGCTGAACTAACTTGAAAAATTTAACTGTAATTAGCATATAAGGTTGTAGATAAATAACTTGAATTTAAATCAATTGCAGAATTGAACAAACTCTTTTTCACACAAAAGCTGACTATCCCTTGCAAGCTCTTTTTGTGCTTCCTACTTCCAACTTTCATAGTTCATTTTACTTTCTCGTTCTGTTTTCAGTGCAAGTTTATACTGAATTATTTCTATTAAACTAACACGCGAAATTGCGTACTTTCAGAATTTTTTCTTTCAAACTAATTTTTTCTAATATGAATTTGAATCAAAACGATTGGCTTTAGCTGAGAATCAAGCATTTGACAATAAAGAATAATGTTGCTTTTAAATATTCAAAAGTATATTATTAGGTTATTTCAAATTGTTTTTATTATGAGTAGTTTAATGATTTCATTTCTTTCATCTACTCAATAGATAGACCGGTTCATACAATCATAGAAGGTAAAATGATCGTGGTTCGAGTTACTATTTGAGAGAACGCGATAAAGGTTCACAAAGTAATAAAGAATGACACAAATTCTGATTTATTTAATTAGCAACTTGTTATTCAAGTTGAAAAGGAAAAACAAACTTCAAGAATAGTTGCAATTAATCAATTATAATTAAGAACAGAGCTAAATTGTAGTTAGAAAGTTAATACATTATATTTATATCATTGATTGGTGAGCAAAATTTACATCAGTTTGCAAGTCCACAAGAGTATATAAGAGTATTACATGTAGATGTATTTGCTGTAAGCTTTGGGAACTTAAGACTATTCATCACCATGTACTTTGAAACATGAACCATAGTAATAACTCTAACAGTAATTGTTTTCCCTTTCAAAATATAACAGTTAACATTAAGCAAATAACAATAGTTGATTTAAGAACAGTTGAGCATAAATAATATAACAATTGATCAAGACAGGACAAAAATAAAATAAAATGTCGGTGAAAGGGCGAGAACACGAGATAATTTATATTAATTGATACCGTTGCTTAGTTTCAATTATTTAAAGTTTGAAATTTCAACGAGTTACAGATTTATGAATATGTTTTGATGAGATCCATTGTAGTGGTATCATTATTATGAGATTATAGATGAGTAATAATAGTGAAAATCTTCAATTAATTATTTCCTAATTTGTTCCACAATTAATCGAGCAGATGTTTCAGCTTGTCCACTGTCATTTGTTGCTCGACAAACATAAGTACCACTATCTTCAGGGTAAACTTGACGAATAACCAAAGAACAAGACGCATTATCTTGGAACATCTGAAAGATGAAAAAAAAAGATCAGTCAAATGTTTAAGTTGCAAGATTAATCGCAAAAATTCACCTGGAAATCGCGGGTATGTTGAATTAGTTGTCCTTCTCTGTACCATGATATCGATGGAGTTGGACAACCTGAAATAGAGGTGACAAAACGAGCTGGATTTCCAACAGGAACTCTTAGATCTTGTAATGGACTCAAGCTTGGTGAAGAAGACAATGAATCAGGAACTGGAAAATAAAAAGAAAACGAATCATCAATTAAGCGTTAAATTAATACAAGATGAGCCTTTACATACGAATCACTTGAAGTCGAGCTGATGAGGTAACACTCCCTAGTGAATTGGTAGCTATGCACTTGTAAACACCTTCGTCTTCCGGGAAAGCTTCCGATATTTTCAAAGTGAATGCATCTCTTTCGTGTCCCATTCGGAAGTATCGAGATTGTTTAATTAAACTATCTCCTTTGTACCAAGAAACTTGAGATGCTGATTATGTTTAAAAGAATGCAAGATTGATTAATTATCATCAATGATATTAATGGCATTTAAAATGAACATTTTTCTAAAAATGCAGCAACTCACCTGACACTCCGCTAATTTTACATTTGAAAGTTACTGGTTCGCCTTCATTGACTTTAATATCTTTCAATTGCTCGGTGAACATCGGTGGTCTTTCCTTTCCTGACAATGGTGTGGTTGGTGTTGATGGTACTGACGGGGTTTTAGGTCCATCGATGGCCACTCTTGCTTGACATCGAGCTTCACCAACTTGATTGATGGCTACACACTCATAATTACCAGAATCTTCAGGAACAGCTTCCAATATAAGAAGTGTATTTTGGTCTTCATCATCAATCATTTTATGAGTGACTCCGGGTAAAATTTTTGAACCATTTTTAAGCCAATATACATCCAATGGTTTAGAGCCAATGACTCTAGCGTCAAGACGAACCAATTCACCAACAGATGCTCGAGTATCTTCAATCGTCTTGGAGAAACTAGGAGGAACAGCTCCCGACTTATGGTCTTTGCGTTCTGTGACGATTAAAAGTTTATTGCATTATTTAACAATTATTGATAGTTTAATAAAAATCATTTATCAAAATTATATTAACATACCTTCAACAACAAGATTGGCTGAACTTTTTGCCGAACCAACAGCATTTTCTGCTTTTACCGAAAAAACACCAGAATCTTCGAGATAAACTTCACGGATAGTGAGACTTGACTTATTATCTGTAGTCTCAATCTGAATATAATCAATTAAAAAAAGTTCAAAACAAAATATTAATAAATCATAACTGAAAATAGCATTTCTAAGAAATTTCGATTTCGCTAACCTGGAAATCTCTCGAATTTTGAATTTCAAAGTTTTCACGGAACCAGATGATAGTAGGAACTGGATCTCCGGAAAAGTGACATTCAAATGTAGCTCTTTCACCTTCATATACACGAACAGGTTGTATTTTCTTAGTAAATTCAGGTGGTTTCGTTTTTCTTGGCGGTCCAATCACTCGTCTCTCTTTAGTTACTCCTTTATGCTCTTGTGACATCGTTTCAGTTGTTTTGATTTTTCTTGTTATCTCAAGATCTCCTTGGAGTTCTTTCTGAATTTGCTTCTGTTGTTTAGTATAAATCTCTTTACCATGCACAACAGATTCGAGGGGATCTTTCGATTGGGATTCAACATGAGTCTGATAAGACTTAGCCATCCACGAAACATTTGATTGTCCGGCAGGTTTGACTTCTTGAATAGCTTTTTTATCGGCATAAACAGCTTCAGTTGTGTACTTTTTAATTTCAGGTCTTCCCTGAATCAAAGTCAAATAAGAAGGTTAAAACTTGAAAAATTAATTATCATTAGTTTTCAGCTTACTTCTTGATCTGTTTGGAATTCCCTTATTTTGACTCTTTCATCTTCACTGAGTTCTTCAGTTCTCCAAACTTCTTTCTCGGTTCCTCCAGGTGTGAGCTTCTCTTCAAATATTTTGTCTAATTCAGTTTCTTTTCGCTCCTTCTGATATCTACTTATATCATAATCGTACCAGGCTACACACAAAGCAAAAGAAGAAAATGATTATCGATAGAAATCAACTAATACAATAATCACTATTAATTAACACCTATTGAGAAACTTACGCCTTGGTGAATGTTTGAGAACTGCCCGATAATCATCATTCCTTGGTCTAACATCTAACGAGGTCCAACAATGGGCTTCACCTAGAATGTTGCGAGCATAAACCTCGACCTTGCCTTTATCATATTGTCTCGATTTAGGAATATCCAAATGATAAATTCCATCATAGCTAAGCTTGTATCTCGACCCATTAATAATGGTGTTACCATTGAGAACCCACATGACTCTAGGTCGAGGATAGCCAATTACACGACAGCAAAATTTAGCCCACTCTCCTTCAAGAACTGTTTGAGGTTCAGGTTTCATAACAAACATTGGAGGCCCTCTTTCTTGGTTACCAGCATCAGCAGCACTTTCAAATCTAAATTGAATAAAATTAAAATCATTAGAAACTTTAACAACTGGACAATCTTACCTACTTACCTTTGACGTGATGACTCGATTTGAGCAATTTTTTGGATACCACTTTCCATTTCTTTGGGTAATTGTGGATTATAAATAATCTTTTGTCGAGCGCGGCATCTAATAATAGCTCGGGTTAAATCTTCACCAACTTGATTAACTGCTCGTGCAATATATTCACCAGAATCTTCTGGGTGAATGTATAAAATATCCAACGCAACAAAACCAAAGTCATGAGTGGTTTTGAATCGATGGCCAGTGATAAGAGGTTCACCATTATGATACCATTCAACACGAAGATTTGGATCATCGACAGGTAGCAGTTTACATTCAAAATGAGCCGAGTCTCCCTCGACTAGATTTTCAAGAGATTGGATTTGCGTAATGTATCGAGGAGCTTGAAGCTTGGATTCTTCTTCAATAGCAACACTCTTCGATCTCATGTCCAACTGTTTTAATTTATCAACTGAAAATTCAGGTGGAAGCTGAGGATCTAAGATAATGTCACGTTTCGCTGGAAAAGTGAGGAGAAAAAACAAAACAGGTTAATATACAAAATGAGAATTCATTCAAAAACTTACATTTAACTTTCAAGACTGCTTTTGTCACATCAGTACCAAATTTATTTGTTGCTCGACAAACATATTCACCAGTATCTCTGGGTAGTAACCAATCGATTTCGAGAACGACAAATCCAAAATCGTTAACAGTTCGCACTCTTGATCCAGTCAGCAAGAGAACCCCATTATGATACCACTCGATACGCAAATGAGGATCACCCACCGGTTCTAATCGACATTCAAAATGAGCAGATTCACCTTCAATCTTGTCCAACTCTTTAAGATGAGTGACAAATCTTGGCGGCATTGACTTTTCTTGATCATAAATCATTTCAGGTGTTCGCCAAAGATTTTCCTCCAACTTTTGAATAGATTCAGTACCCGTGATAAATGATTCAGGTAGTTGAGGCTCCAAAATAATAGATTGTTTTGACTTTACTGTTAATCGGCAGGAAATCGTTGCTTCACCATATGCATTGGATGCTTTACATGTGTAAATTCCCGAGTCACGAGAATAGACACCAGCAATTTCCAAAATGATGAAACCGAAATCAGAAATAGTTTTTACACGACTTCCAGTAACTAATGATCGTCCATTAAAGAACCATTCGACTTTCATAGTTGGGTCTGTAGTAGGAGTTAATCGGCACTCAAAGTGTGCCATGGCATCTTCGGGTAGCTCTTGATCATCTGGTTGACTCAAAAACTTGGGTGCCTGTTTAATTTCGGTATCTAAAGTGACCTCACTAATCTTATTATTAGCGGCTTCTTCGATAGCAGCAATCTTTTCAATTCCACCCTCCATTCCTTCAGGTAATTGACTCTCTAAAATAATGGATCTTTTACCGGTAACTTGAATAGTACATGTAGTGACAGCTTCACCAAATTTATTCACAGCTTTGCATGTATAAACTCCAGAATCAGCTGGATAAATGGGACTGATTTCGAGTACAACAAAACCAAAATCATGAATAGTTCGCATTCTCGTAGATGCTTGAAGCGCAATACTATTTTTAAACCACAATACTTGCAGATCAGGATCATCTGTAGGTGTTAATTTAGCCTCAAGATGAGCATTTTCACCTTCTCTCAGAACTGGTGGATTCTCTAAAGGTTTTATAAACCTTGGAGCTTCACTTCGAGTCACCTCCGTGATCTCAGTACGTCTTCGTGATCTCATCTCTTCTATCTCAATGATTCTTTCATTCGATGTCATCTCTGGTGGAATTTGAGGATCATAAATAACGGATGATTTAGCTTTAATAATTAATGTTGCTCTTGTGATATCTGTTCCTAATTTATTAATTGCTTTACACACATATTCTCCTGAATCTTCGGCAACACAATCGAGAATGTCAAGAATAACTATTCCAAAGTCATGGAAGGTTCTGAAACGATGACCATTGGGAAGTAATTTACCATTAACATACCACTCAGTCTTCAAATATGGATCATTTGGAGGAGATAGTTGTGCTTCAAAATGAGCTGATTGTCCTTCAACTAATCCTGTTAATGAGACAATCTGTGTAATGAATTTAGGTGGAGCAGACAAAGTTGAATCAACTTGAACATGACTTCTACTAAAGCTGGTATTAGCTCCTTCTAGAGCAGCAATAGCTCCTAAGCTTTGAGGCTGCAATGAATCTCTCAATATTCCTCCTGAGCCAGTAACTGATAAATTACAACGAGTTACATCTGAACCATATTTGTTTGTAGCAACACAAACATATTCCCCTGAATCTTCTTCGTGTGCAAATGAAATATCCATGACAACAAAACCAAAGTCAGACAAGGTTTTGATTCTAGATGATTCACGAAGCTCTACTCGGTTGTGGAACCACTTAACAAACAAATTAGGATCACCAACTGGAATAA
This sequence comes from Tetranychus urticae, assembly GCF_039701765.1. Classification (NCBI taxonomy): domain Eukaryota; kingdom Metazoa; phylum Arthropoda; class Arachnida; order Trombidiformes; family Tetranychidae; genus Tetranychus; species Tetranychus urticae. The sequence continues at coordinate 10,306,595 of NC_142958.1, read as the reverse complement.
GATTGCATTCAAAATGAGCTGAATCCCCTTCTTTCAGGTTAGATAATGAATTAAGTTGTCTTGTAAATTTAGGCTTTTCACCTTTTTCTCGATCAATTATGGTCAAATTAACAAAAGCTTCAGTTGATCCCCATTTATTTTTGGCCACACATTTATATTCACCTTCATCTTCATGCCTCAAATCAACGATCTCAAGAAGAACTAAACCAAAAGCATAATAAGTTCTTATTCGATGACCAACACTCAGAGTTTTGCCATTATGGAACCATTCAACGGTCATAGTTTGATCACCAACTGGTTCAAGAGTAGCCTCAAAGTGAGATGAATCTCCCTCTGACAAATTAGACATTGGCTTAAATTGGCTTGTGAATACAGGAGCGCGGCCTTCTTCTGGAGCTAAAGTGATTTCTTTGCGCCTTAATGACTCCTCAAGTCTTTGAATCTCTTCCAATCCTCTTTTACCTTCTGGGTGAAGAGTCGACTCGATAATTGAAGTTTCAGATGATAAAACTAGAATAGTTGTTGATGTAAAAGCTTCACCTTGACCATTTTTAGCTTTACATGTGTAAATTCCGCTATCTCGATCCCAAGTATCCTTGAAATCGAGTGCTACAAAACCGAAATCATTGATCAGATTGAATCGATTTCCCATATCAAGTTGTTTCCCATTGACAAACCATTCAATTGTTAAATTAGGATCAGCTGATGGTTCAATGCGACATTCGAGATGAAGAGGTTTACCTTCTTCAGTAGCAAAATTAGGTTGAAGAGGGACTACAAAATAGGGTTTAGGATAAGTGATATCAGCTACAATTGGTGTAATATAGCCTGATCGAGCTTCCAACTGTTGAATTTTTTCCAAAGCTTCTGGTCCCATTGGATGTTGTGGTGTCAAAATTATTGATGATTTTGAAGTAACCTTCAAAGATCCTGTTGATAATGCTTGACCTTTTGCATTTGTTGCTTTGCAGGTGTAAATTCCAGAATCTTCGGCCTGAGTAGATGAAATGTCTAATGTAATGAAACCAAAATCGTTTTTAACTGAGAATCTAGAGCCTGTTTGCAAAGGTCTATTATTATGGAAAAATTCAATCTTCAAACTGTTATCTTTAGAAGGTTCAACTCGGCATTCAAAATGAGCTGTTTCTCCTTCTTTTAGCTCAACATTATTCAGGTGGGTAATAAAAACAGGAGCTGAAAATTCAGGTTCAACAGGTTCTTTTCGCAAAACTTGAACTGATTCAAGTTCACGAATTTTTTGTAGACTTTCAGGATGTTCAGTTCCAAGCACCAAGCCTTCTCTACCTAAAACGAAAACAATCAGATAATTATATTAAATTGATATCTATCTCAAATATTGAGTCGACTTTACCTTCCACTTTGATTGTGCAGGTAGAAATTGCTTCACCAACTTCATTGACCGCTCTGCAAGTGTAAATACCCGAATCATCGGGCCTAACACCAACAACATCTAAACTTACAATGCCAAAGTCAAATCTAGAAATGATTCTTGATGCTTCTTCCAAAATTTTACCATTCTTGTACCATTGAACAATTAACTTTTCATCATCAACTGGCTCAACTCGCCCTCCAATGTGAACATTTTGACCTTCAACTAACATCTCGTGAGATGTTAAATGTTTAGTGAAAACAGGAGCTTTAACAGATTTCGTTTCGATTCTTTCAGGAACTCGCGAGGCTGCATTTTCAAGCCATGCAGTTTTTTGTACTGCTTCTGGGTGAAGTGAGTCTAAAAGGATGGATGATTTTGATTTAACTCTAACCGAGGCAGATGTAACAGCTTCTCCTGCTGCATTAACTGCTTTACACATGTAAATTCCTGAATCTTCTGAGTATGCATAGGCAATATCCAGAGTTACGAAACCGAAATCATTGGCAACACGGAATCGAGATCCTAAAAGAAAAATAACATAAAATTAATTAGGTAATTTGTGAAGATTGAATATCATCCGTTAATGGAACTTTAACTACCAGATTTTAACTCTACTCCATTAACAAACCAATGGATCGTCAAATTAGGATCATCTGTTGGAATAACTCGCGCTTCAAAATGAATAGGTTGTCCTTCATGTATTTCATTGGGACCAGATAAAGGTGCAGTAAAAACTGGCCTTTCGTAAATTTTTTCAGGAACAAAAGCTTCAATCTTATTGCTTGACTCCTCAAGCTGACGAATCTTTTGTAATCCTTCAGGATGTTTTGTGTCCAATTCAAGCGCAGCTTTAGCTGTTAAAACATAATAAGTTGAAAATAATTACAGATTCATAAACAAGTAATTTGTTTTAATCAAAGTCAACACAGTTACTTACTTTTAATTTTTAATGAACAAGAGGTGATCGCTTCTCCGAGTTGATTAGTTGCTTTGCACATATAAATACCTGCATCTTGATCAGGCATTAGATACATGATATCCAAAGCAACATATCCGAAATCGTGAACAGTTTTGAATCTAGATCCTAAAATTGAATGATAAACAAAATATAAAAATTAGTTCTATCTATTGTTGAATAGTTTAATGGCTAAGCCGAAAGATATTTTTTTTATCGAATCTCACCTATTTGCAATGGTGCTGAGTTACGGAACCATTCAACTTTTAAATTAGAGTCACCGACTGGGATTAGTCTGCATTCAAGATGAGCAGATCCTCCTTCAATCAGATTATCAAGGTTAGTCAAAGTCTGTGTGAAAACAGGCCTTTGAAAAGTAGCTACTTCCTGATTTTTCTCAACGATAACAGGATTCTCGAGATGATGAATTTTTGGGAGAGCAGACGAATGCAGAGTATCTGAAAGGATGGACGACGCTCCTGTAAATTTAAAATAATGTTAGATAAAGTTCATAGCCAATGAAATATAACTACAATCGACTAACCATGAACTTGAAGAGTGATTGAACTTCGAGTTTCACCAAGTTGATTAAAAGCTCTTACAGTATAAGTGCCACTATCTTCTGGAACTAAACACATTATATCAAGTGCGACATAACCAAAGTCAAATATTCTATGAAATCTTGCACCTGTTTGACGAAAAGAATTAAATAGTATTATTACAAAGTAATTTTGTTACCAATGAAAAAATACTTCAAATAAACTTATTGGCTAACCACAGGTATATCCTCTTCCAACTGTTTAATTTCAACTAATTTACATGTAAGTATAATATAGTAAAATTTATTTGGAAGAGGCCAAAGAATTACTTGATTTCATAATAGTCAATAAAATGGTACTTACCAGCCGAGAGAAGCTTTCCATTGTGATACATTTCAACCTTTAAATTCGGGTCGTGTGCGGGTTCAATGCGCCCTTCAAAATGACTAGCTTGACCTTCATTATATTCAGTTCGACCTCGAAGTTCAGAAACAAAAACAGGCTTAGAAATGGGTCTATCTTCGATTTCAGCTCTTTGAGGTAATCCCTGAGCCTCTAAAGCTGCAATCTTCTCCAAACCTTCGGGATGATAAGTATCTGAGAGAATTGACTTTTTAGCGGCAACAGCAATGGAAGCTGTAGTAACAGCTTCACCAAGTTCATTAGTTGCTCTACAGAAATAAGTTCCCGAATCTTCGGGGAAAACATACAAAATATCCAAAGCTACATAGCCAAAGTCATGGGTAGTTCGGAAACGATGTCCTGTTTTTATAGCAGTTCCATTGACAAACCATTCAACGCGCAATTTGGGATCATTAATGGGTTCTAATCGACACTCAAGGTGAGCAGATTGACCTTCCTTCAAACCGTCCAAACTTTTTAGCGGCTTAGTAAAAATAGGGCGTTGTTGTGGAGGCAAAGGGGCTTCAACTGGCCTTACATAAGTTGACTCTAGTCTTTGTATTTGTGCAAGTGATTCTTCATGCAAAGTGTTCGTTTCAATATGTGAACTTCCAGTGACACGAACAGAGCAAGTAACTACAGCCTCACCATTTTTATTAGTAGCTTTACACATATAAACACCGGAATCACTTGGGACTACATCGGCTATATCTAAAGCTACGTATCCAAAATCGTGCATTGTTTTGAATCGACTTCCAGTGGCTATTGGGACTCCATTAACAAACCATTCAACATGCATTGAAGGGTCATTTACAGGCGTCAATGTTGCCTCTAAATGAGCAGTTTGCCCTTCATGAAGATTATCCAGGTTGTATAATGGACGACCAAAGTTTGGTTTTTCTCGAATTTCCACATCTCGAATCTCTTCACGATAGTATCTGTTTTGACCTTCAAGGGCACGGATTTTGGCAATAGAGTCAGGTTGCTGCGGCTCTAAAATGATGGACTCTTTACCCTTGACTCGAATAGAAATGGATGAGGTTGCACTTCCTAAATGATTTGAAGCTTTAATTGTGTATTCGCCTGAGTCTTCAGAGATAACTTGAAGTATATCTAGAGCAGCGAAACCAAAGTCGAACATTGTTCTAAAACGATGCCCCAATGTTAAGGGTTGGTTATTACGAAACCATTCAACCTTCATTGTTGAGTCTGGAAAAGGTTCAATGCGGCATTCGTAGTGACCAGATGAGCCTTCAACTAATTCGGAAGGACCTTTTAATGCAGTTACAAAAACTGGTTTTGAGTCTGTTGGACGATCATCAAATTGTTCTCGCACATATTTTTGTTGTGATTCTAATTGGGTTATTTTTTGTAATCCTTCAGGGAATTGTGAATCAACCAAGATTGAACCAGTTGGTGTTACTTTTAAAGTTGCAGAGGTCATTGCTTGTCCTAATGCATTAGTTGCTTTACATGTATAAGTACCTGAATCTTCAGGTAAAACTCGTTGAAGATCTAATGAAACATAACCAAAATCATGTTGTGTTCGTACTCTTGAACCTTGCAACAAAGGTAGCCCATTTTGGAACCATTCAACTTGCAGAGTTGGATCACCAACGGGAATTATTCGAGTCTCAAAATGTGCTGATCCATTTTCTTGAAGCTCAATATTTTTCATAGCAGATGTGAAAATAGGTGCTTGAGTTGTGACAGGTTCATCAATTTGGGCGCGCACTCGACGTCCATGACCTTCAAGAGCCTGTATAGCTTCTAAACTTTCGGGTAGTTGAGGCTCAGTAATCAAAGATTTTTTTCCATGACATTTCAAGTCAGCTGAAGTAACAGCTTCGCCAAAAGCATTGGTAGCTTTACAGGTATATCGACCAGAGTCTTCCTCATAAGTTCCCATAATTTCCAAAGCAACGAATCCAAAATCAAATATTTGCACAAATCTTGTGCCTTGTTTAACTGGTTTGCCATCTTTGAACCATTCGACCTAAAAAAATAAAATCACATATTTTTATCAATATTCAGATCTAGAAATAAAATGCTCATAAAGTGAAGGTAAGCCAGTTTAGAAGAGTGTTTTTGACTATATTTACCTTCAAATTAGGATCACCAACTGGAGTTAAGGAACATTCAAACCTTGCTCTTTCTCCTTCATTGATAACCAAACTTCTAGGAGCTGTTGTGAAAACGGGACCTGAACGAATAACTTCTTCGTCAACTTGTTCACGTTGGTATCTTGAGTAATCTTCTAGCTGTCTTATTTTCTTGAATGCTTCCGGATTATTAGATGACAGCTCTATTGATGCTTCAGATAAAACTTTTAAATTGACATTCATATCAGCCGACCCTAACTCATTAATAATACGGCAAGTATAAACACCAGAATCCTCTTCAATACATTTAAGTATATTCAAAGCTACATAACCAAAATCATGGAAAGGCTGAAAACGACTTCCAACCATCATCTGAACTCCATTGTGATACCATTCAACTCTAAGTTTAGGATCATTTATGGGTTCAATTCGACATTCAAAGTGAGCAACACCACCTTCACGAATTGCAACATCTTTGAATCGCATCAAAAATTTGGGTTTCATAGCGACTATCTCTTCAGTTGAAGTTGACCTTTTGTACCTTGAATGATCTTCCAAATGTTGAATCTGTTGGTAAGCTTCTGGGTGTTGAGATTCTTGGATAACTGATGGATCTTTTGCATAAATTGTTATATTACAACTTGTAACGGCTTCACCCAAAGCGTTCTTAGCTTTGCAAGTGTAAATACCTGAGTCTTGAGCATAAACACCAAGTAAATCAAGGGAAATGAAATCAAAATCATAACGTGGACGGAACCTATGGCCAACTGGAAGTGCAACACCATTCACAAACCACTCAACAACCATTGAGTTGTCCCCAGAAGGAAGTAATCGACTCTCAAGATGAACATTAGTACCTTCAAATGTTTCGACATTTTTCAATGGTTTGGTGAAAATTGGAGCACGATCAACTGAAGTTTCCACCATTTCTTGTCTCTTGTATCTTGAGTGATCTTCAAGGTGTCTAATTTGTTCAGCAGAATCTGGGTATTGAGATGCAGTAACAACTCTTGAATCTTTGGTCACTTTGATAGATGCAGATGAATGAGCGGATCCTAGTTGATTAGTTACTTTCACTGTATATTCACCCGTATCTTGATAGAAAAGGTCTAAAATATCTAACGATATATAACCGAAATCGAATCGTGTCACAAATCGTGAACCAGTTTTTAAAGGCTTTCCATTGAAGAACCAAGCAACTGTTAGAGATGGATCGTTAACAGGTTCAATTTGAGCTTCTAGGTGTACTTTAGATCCTTCTTGGAGCTCATGATTAGGATTACGAAGAGGTTGTACAAAATAAGGTTTCACTTTGGAATAATCATCAATTGCATATGATGGTTCATCATGACCACGCTCTAGGTATTGGATATGTTTCATTGAAGTTTCATGGATTGTTGATGTGTCTATAGACGATCGAGAAGTTACTGTTAATTGTTTACTCAAGCTAACTTCCCCAAGTTTATTAGTTGCACGAACAGTAAACAAACCAGTGTCTTCGGGGAAAACGTACAAAATGTCTAATGCAACATAACCAAAGTCGAAATATGTTTTAAATCGATGACCAGTTGTCAATGGGCGTCCATTGAAAAACCATTCAGCTCGCATAGTTGGATCACTCATAGGTTCTAATCGTGTTTCAAAGTGAGCAGATTTGGCCTCAACTAGATTATCAGGTCCTATCAACGGACTTGTAAACTTGGGTTTCTCGTTAATTTCAATTTCCTCTTCACGAGTCCCGTGATATCGAGACGAATCCTCAAGATGACGAATCTTTTCCCAACCGTCTTCATATTGAACATCGGTTATAATTGACTTTTTTGATATGACAGTAAGTCTAGCTGATGTTTGAGCCTGACCTTGATTGTTGGAAGCAATACAAGTATATTGACCAGTATCACGAAGCTCAAGTTTTTCGATGGTTAAAGCTACGTAACCAAAGTTGAAGAAACTATTTATCCTTGATGAAGCTTCCACAGGATAGCCATCTTTTAACCAGGTAACTTTCATTGATGGATCACCAGTTGGTTCCAAAGTACCTTCAAAGTGAGCTGTTCTTCCTTCCAAGATATTAATTTGATCGGTTAAATGGCGCTTGAATGTTGGAGGATCAGAAGGGAGTGAATCTTCATAAACTGATCCATGATAAGCTTGTCGATATGCTTCAAGTTCTTGAGTTTTACGGATAAACTCTTGTTGCTCTTCTAAATCAGTACGTGTTGTAACTGTTCCAGTGCCTCTAATTTTCAGAGTTGCTGTTGAAACAGCTTCACCTTTGGAATTGGTTGCTTTACACATGTAAACACCCGAGTCTTCAATCCTCAAATAAGAAATGTTCAATGCAACATAACCAAAGCTAAAAATAGTACTTATCCGCGAACCTGAATTCATAAGAATAAATGGAATAAGCAAAGATTCAATTAGTTAGTCTAAAACAAAATTACTTGGTTCGTAACCATGAAAATGTAACATTTTGGGAATAGTAATCACTCCTTTTTGATTAATTGTTAAAAAATGAATTCAATTCCATTTCCACATTTCGAACTTGAATCTATTTCAATGAAAATTGGTGTAAAAATTATCAAAACTAAATTTACAAAATTCTAGTTTTAATTCTACTAATTAACAAGAATTTTGAAATTATTTAATGCAGTCATGATTATGAAGCATCTGAATAAGTAGTTGAATTACGATAATCTTTACTTCAACATAAACTTGTTTCATCACACGAGTTAGTCTTAATGTTAAGATATTAGATAATCAGCATCGTTTAATCTAAAAATAGTTACTAAGAGAATGAAATGAATCCACTGAATGATTCACAAAACATTTTGAATGCCATTTAAAGCATCTGTCAACTTACAAATAAATGCTAATTTTAGACCGCTTTTCATAACTTCTTCATAACAAATACGGAATCAAGGCAGAAATTAACAGTTAACGGATTGATATGAAAATTGTTAAGAATGTACAAAAAAACCTATTTTTATAGTTAATAAGTAACCATGAAAAACTTACCAATGGCAAGAGGCTGTCCATTGAAATACCAATCAACTTTCATAGTTGGATCATTGACAGGAGTGATTTGAGCCTCAAAATGAGCGTAACCATTTTCAACCGCATCATCCAAATTGGTTAAGGATTTGACAAAAACCGGAGGAAGAGTTGAGAAGGTTTCGTCAACTGATTGATGTCTTTGATACCTTTCGTGGTCTTCCAAGTGCCTAATCGCTTCCAGGCTTTCAGGTAAAACTGTAGATCTTTCGATAGTTGGCCTAACGCATACATTCAAAGTTGCTGTTGTTGTGGCTTCCCCAATTTCATTGGATGCTCGACAAACATATAAGCCAGCATCTTCTTGAGTAATATGAAGCAAAGTTAAGGAGACATAACCAAAGTTGAAAGTTGTCATGACTCTTGAACTAGCCTCTAAAGGTCTGTCATTGTGGAACCATTCAATAGTTAAATTTGGATCTCCAATTGGAATCAAACGAGCATCAAATGCAGCTCTATCACCTTCACGAACATTAAGGTCTCTTAAATGAGTAGTAAATGCAGGTCTGGTAGCATGGTATCTTTCATCTGAATCTTGTCGTTTCAATGTAGGCTTTGGACGTTCTATGTGACGCAAGTAAACAGTTTCACTCGGTGGTTCGGACTCAGGTTCAATAACCTTGCTTGGTTTAGGTAAATAAAGACCAGTTTGTTCAACAGGTTGTCGATAAGGCTCAACGGTCACATTGACTTTACCTCTAGTAGTTGCTGTTCCTGCGGAATTAGCAGCTACACATTGGTACCAGCCCGCATCACCTGCAGTGGCTTGATTGATAAACAATGATGAAGCACCATTGTTAGTTTCAATGATCAAGTTTGGTGGCGATGAAAATATTTGATTGCCATCTTTCTGCCATGATAATCGAGGAATCGGTGTACCAATAACCCGAACATGTAACACCACAGATTCACCTTCATGAGCGTGAGTTGTTTTGAAGCGTTCAACAAATTTAGGAGCAACAATCATTTCTTTCTCAATAATGGAAAGATTGACATCAAAAGTAGCTTCTCCTGTTTTATTTCGAGCTTGACAAGTGTAACGTCCACTATCATTTCGATGTGTTGATGGAATCATTAAAGAGTGAACACCACCTTCGTTGATTAATATTTTGTGTCTATAATCATCTAATAATTGATTACCATTGTGATACCAATTGACTTCTGGCGCTGGTCGACCACCAACCTTGCAATCAAACCGAACCATTTTGCCTTCAGGTACCTCAACATCAGAAGGGATTTTGATGAAATTAGGCTTCAATCCTTTCATTGACACACCAGAAGGATCATCGCCACTGTCCAGCCTTTGATAAACAGGTGTTTGTGGTTGAAAAGCAGTTAAAGCTTCTATAACTAAATGACAAGAAGAAGCGACTCTTCCGTTACGATTTTCTGCTAACATTGTGTAGTAACCAGCATCTTCTGGTGTTGCATCAGTAATTTGAAGGATTGCCAGATTATCCTGAAATCTAATTGAGACTCTTTGTGAAGGTAACAAAACTCGGCCATCTTTGAACCAATATATTTTTGGTGGAGGGTTACCAGATACTTGAGCCTGGAATGTAACATCTGATCCTTCAACAAGTTTTGAGTTTCTTGGTTTTTGTAAGACTTGAGGAGCTGATAAAGGTTGACCTGAAACAATTTCGTTCTCACTTTCATAATTGATGTTTAGAGTCTCGTAGTAATGACGGATTATTGTTTCACGAAAATCTACTTCACGAAGCAGACGATATTCAAATGTGTCCACAAGAAAGTTCTGTAAAAAAAATGGAATTAGTTAATAATTTTACAATCTAAATATTACATATCCAATAGTTACTTATAATGTCAGAATACCAAATTTTGATTGAACTAAAAGAGTTTCATGGAAAATTGTTTGAAAGTGAATTTCAATCAAAAAATGTAAAAAATAGAGATTAATCAGTAATAATGCTTAAACACAGTAGGGAAAAAACAGAGTCCTCTATTTAAAGCATGTGTGGGAGGAAACATCTGTAGCATGTCTGCAGATGTACTATTCGCCTACGAAATTCTGGATACCAGAATTCAGTTAGAGATATACACCAAATGATCAAAGAGGAGTAGATGGAGACTCGAGACCGATTCGTCTGGATTCCAGACTCTGAAATCTAACTGGACACCAGCTTTTTGACCATAAGATTACATAATCATTCACAATACAGCTAGATGGAGCTGTTATCATTTCTATAAAAAACCGAAGGTTTAATGTGTAGGAGAATCGAGTTTACTTATTCCCATTCTCAACCTCATTTCATAGCTATTCAGTCAATTGAAATCTTAAAAAATTGTTAATTAAAACCAAAAAATATCAACCTTTTGATGACTATTTTAAGCTAAGATTTTGTCTTCTTCTTTGATATGATTTCAAATTGAAAATGCGATTTGGATGGCAAGCGTGAACTTGAACCCCTTGAACTGACTTCTCTCTGCAAGAATGTTCACTAAAAAACTAAAATCAATCAAAATTGGGAAAATTGTGTCAATGTTGTGAATGATCGCTTTAAACCTTTCAACCTAAAATAGCAATAACTGTACTCTTCTTACAGCTTCTTCTTCCAACAACTCTTATCCTTTTGTGAATCAATTTTCATGTATATCTTGGTGATTATTTTTTTCTTTTAACTTGGCATTCAGAAGCAATTTTATTGAAATTGTTTAATCAACAATTAAATCATGAAATCACTGTTTCATTAAAGGTCATTATTTTGCCATTTTAATGTTCAAAATTAACTCTTCTTTTGTTATTTTCTCAGAAAATTTCTGGTGAAAACTCTTGATTTGAGTCATCAATATCTGATTTTCAGCAACACATGATAGTCACTGACGAAAGTAAATTATCATGTAATTGAAACAATGCAATTAATGTTTCCTGTTCTCTACTAAATGTCAATAACCAATTCAAACGAACCTTAGCATATTAATTGTTTGCTCAGCTTCGGACAAGTTATGGTCATTTTAAGTCTAAAGATTAGGTCAACATGTGTAAATTAAGTCTCAGAAAATAAAATAATCCTCAACTTTATTCGACATTTTTATCTTTTTGGAGTTAGCTCTTTTAGATTGGCTTTGAGTATTCGGATAAGAGAATCTACAATGACACTATGAATTACTCTCCCAAACATGAGTTTAATTTCAACCCACCTGATCTGTTCCGCTGTTATAAGTTGGATCTGATGTTGAGTCCATCATGTAACTGCTTTTCTCTCGATGAATCTTGGTTTGAGAGTGACTTTGTTGTAAGGTTCCCATATATTGTCCTCCTTGGTTCCATGGTTGTTGACGAGATTGGATATCTGTCTCTTGAATTTGCCTGAAATAAGTTTCTGTTGATCCCATTTAAGGTAATGATGACGAGGTTAGGAGGAGATAAAAAAGAATAAAGATGAAGGAAAAAGACGATAATTATGAAGATGGAGTAAACATGTTGATGGTGATAAACTTAAACTCTCAATATCACTGAGTATGGAATGGAGCCAGAGACAGGTTAAGCAAAGGGAATTGGGCCAACAATTTCTTTCTCTCTTAATCATTTTACTTGCTTTTTAAACTAAAAAATTGCGTCTTTTGCTACTCAATTTTTCTTTCACTATTCATCAAGAAAAGTCTAACAAGATCAGATTTTTTATCAGATTATCAAAAATGACAACATATGATTGAAATTGAGCCATTTTGATACAAAAAAGGATCACAACTTGAAAATTTCAATCAAAAATCAGATAAGTCTTCGTGGTCTCCAAAATATAAATACATTCTCAATTATTTGGAGTCATGCCAGCAATCTCTTGGATAAGATGAGACCCGAAAAGTAACAGCAATCGTCATTGTCAAACAATTTCAATGTAATCAAATCTGAATTCACGGACCTATTTATTGGACCTCTTTTCTTCATATTTTCATCTGAGGTGTAAAGAGCATCAATCGAGTCAACAAATTGCTATATGAATCATCATATGGTTTGGGCGCAAATTAGCAGAACCATTGCCATTCTATTAGATGACTGTGAAGCTTCTCACCCTTTTGCTAAACTTATCATTATCTTGCCAAAAAACGTTTCATTACATTTAGTGACCAATGACAGAGATTTTATTAACCTTCAAGGGAATGCAAATTTCATTTTAATCAACAGATTTAAATCACAATTAAAACTCAAGATACTCAGGTATCATTTATATTCGCAATATCAAGTCTATAAATCATGCAATTTGATTGCATTGCCTATTAAATTATTTGAAGACTTGAATCTGCTCAGAGATGATGGTCTAGACAAACTAACATGATGTAAGATGAACTTAAGGTGATAATGAAATCTTTTTGATTCACAATTCTAATGATCACTTTTAGTCTTGTCTTGGTTCTTGTTTTGATATTTTTCATCAAACTAATCTCTCCGATCTATAATAACTTTAACGGTCGACAGAAAATGAAATCGCTGTCAAATATCTAATAATGTCACTTCGTGAGATCAGCATTTCGGCTTTTTCAAAGTGAAATACCTTTTCTAAGAATCTTATTTTGCAAAATTTTGTTGGTGGCCTTTTTATGCAAAACTATCTGGTGGTGAAGAAGAGTTGACAGTAAGTTAAATATCCATTAATTTATACTTTAATTGATTAAAATCAATCAAAATTTTTAATTCATTTTCAGGGTAAAGTAGAAGCTGATTTTGAGCTGTTGACTGCAGAAGAAGCTGATGCTAATCCAGTTGGCTTAGCACGTGAAGCCCCTCAACCTCTAGACCAGCCTCAGTAAGTTTTAATGTTTTTGTTTAAATAAGTTCAAGTTGTTTGCTTCACTCGACTAATGGTTATAATCTTTACATTACAGACGACCTGAAAATTCATTTTTATGGATAACTAACCCATGGAAATCATTTCGCTACATTATCTGGTCTCGTAGAAAATGGTTTTTCCTTAAAATGATGATCTTCATCTTCTTATTTCTCTTCATTTTGCTATTCGTCTATTCATTGCCGGGTTATACGGTGAAAAAAATTATCGGAGCTTAACATATTTCCCTTGCGATTATGTGTCAATATGTATTTCTTAATTAATTTGACAAATCAAGTTTATTCAACTTTACGCTTGAGTTCCATTGGTACCAATACATGAACAAATTGCGATCATTTTTCATACTAAATGGCTCACAATCTCACAATGAAAATATTGTAATGTAAATGACAACAGAACAATAAATACTCGATAATATTATTACTCGTTATTATTAATAATAAATGAGAAACACGCATTTGAATGTACTTTACTTGGATATTTCAGCATCTATCAATGTCTAGCTCTATCCATGATTACCTCAGTCTCTTCGATATGCAAAACTAACAGAAAAACTTGAACAACAATTTATGGATAATGTTTCAAATGCATCAAAATTTATTGGAAAATCTTTTTACAAACCAATTAGGTCTTAACTGTAAATTGATCGGATCCACCAGATCCGAAGTGATTTACTTCATTGCTTTATCAGCTTTTCAATAAAATAATTAGCTTCCCATTACTGTCAAACCTCTAATAAGGTCACTTCACGTGATTATCTTATTGTGTATTTTAATGTGAAATAGCCTTTCTACGAATTTAATTTGGGATTTTTATTTTCAAGTAGACGATTTGTATAATATAGCGAATTAAAAAACTGAATCAAACTAAATTGTTTATTTCGTATTTTTCGTTCTTGAATCAGAGCATTCATGGTATGTAATTTTTTTTCTTAGAACCCGTTCAGTTTGGCCACAATTTTGACGCAAAAATTTGATACATTGACTTTATACTGTATTAGATATAGATTTGAGAGATGACATTATCAGAGATTTGACAGCATTTTTCGTCTTTGAAATTCATGTAAATCTATTCAATTGTGAGCTATAATATATCAAACAATTAATAAAAATAATATTGAAGATACTGAAGTCAGGAGTTAACTTGAATAATGCGATGAAATAGGTTAAAGTTAAGGTTAGTTATCAAGGAAATTAATGTTTGGTTAAACTTACGCTGAGGTTGTTTAGTGATTGAAACAGTTAAAGATGCTTCTCCAGCTGTATTACAGGCAGTACAGTTATACTCTCCATCGTCATCCATGGTAAGGTTTGCAATGGATAAAATGGATTGGCCAGTGGATGGATTATAAGTAACTGTATGACGATCATCGTTCTTGATGATGGCTCCTCTTCGAGTCCAAACAACGCTGGGCATTGGATGGCCAGATACTTGACATTCAAACACTGCATCCCCTCCTTCAATGAACTGAGCAGTTGCCGGTAATCGGACGAAAACTGGTGGACTTGAATTGGATGTTTTCAACTTCTTAACACTAATCAGAAGAAGAAAGAAGAATAAATGAGAAGAAGATTAAATGTACAAGTAATTAATTATCCAAAATTGTACGAAAACATAATCAAACAACACAATTAAAGGTCCAGTTGATTGGCATAAAGTCACTTTATTCCGTTTGCAAATACTATTGGAATCAACTGAATCTATCCAAGTTAAACTTACACATTTGACTGACTATTAACAGTTGAAGAAACATTTTTACTCTTGGATGGAATCATTTTCATAAATAAATTTTCTCAATTTCGCATTTATATTAGAGGTGATCCACAAGTGATTAACAAAATATTCATAACCAGTTGCACCATTGACTAAACCTCAATCTAATCGTTGTATTCATTCTCAGTGATTATTGCAAATGATTATCTGTACAAACTGGTGTAAATCAGTGATTCCCTTCACAGGGTGTTCCTAATGCTATAAATAAATAATCAATGGTTATGTGCATAACTAGCAATAACCGTTTAGTTGAAGTACTCAACATCGTCGAACTGTTTATAATTAGAAAAATTTCACAGCAAATCATCATCTTTATGAGTAATTCACACAATATGTTGAGACAACTTCAAAGTTCACGGAGATGAGACGATAATCCAATCTGAATGAACTAATCAAGAGGAAACTTACACATAAGTATGAGAAGTAGAAGAAGATGAAATGTTTGATCTTCCTCTCGATGAATACATAGCTTTGATTGGTAGACAATGGGTTTAATGAAAAACGATTGAGGTTCACTCGAGTTTCAGTGCGATTTAAACATATACTTGACACTGAGACACCATTTTATCTTTATCTTGACTACTCCATGAGTTAATAAAGAAAACACAAAACCTGAATTGAAACAGAATAAATCTCTTTTTATTATACTTTCTATTTTCTAAAAATAATAGATTTGAAAATCTTGCAAGTTTCTTCTTCTTCTTCTTGATCTATTTAAATTTAGATGTTAGTCATTCTCTCATTAACATCTTTCTTTCTTTCTCTTTCCATCATCATCATCATCTTTCCCATCTGTGTCTTGGTTATTAATAGACTTGTGATTTCTTTGAAAATTATTGCTCAGTCTTTCAAGTTTTGTTAGTCAAGTGAAACTTATGTTTAGAGAATAAAAATAAGCTTTACATTTTCTGTTTGGTATTAAGAAACATTGGTCCAGGTAAATATGATGCTTTTATCAGGAACATAATGATAATAGCAAAATAAGCCTCAATTGTGTAAAAAGCACGCATTAACTTTGATTCGCTCGTCTGACTTCAATGAAGTCGCTTCTTTATTCGCTACAATCATCATCATAATCATCTTCAGCCATCAATAATCATTTATTCAGCATTCAATTGACCATCATCGTTATTAACTTTTTATTAACGAAATTGGTTAAATGTCTTGTCTAGAAATTCACGATTCGTTACCGATTCAGTGTTTTGTTGCTCCGAACCCTATTTTGTTTTGCCGTTTTCAAAGCCTTCTTCCATTACAGTTCCATCTAGAATGAATAAGTCAAAAGGTCAGCTCATGGAGTTTAAATTGACCACGAATCGGACCTAAATCTAGTCAATTGTCAAAGATTAATCGTCTTGATGGATAAGTCAAAGGCTTGTTGCAATTGCACAAACTATTTCTATTTAGTCATTTCAAGATGATATACAAATAGTTTCAATAATATCTCAAACAGTTGAGCCGATGCCTTTCCATTCAGAATTCAACTTTTCAACAATTGGATCAATATAAATGTCACATTCACTAATCAAGTGGATAAAATAAGATAATCGCGAATTAAACATTTAAATTGCAATGTTTCAAGAGCGATAACTAAAGGTCTCGATAGACACTTTCTAAGGGTGCTTCCTATTCTTTGAGTCTTGTTATAAATAGGTATAAATGTGTTCATCAGATCAGATTATGCTACCTTAAGTTTTGTCAATGCTTTTCAACATTCAAGATAATTTTTAGTTCAAATTAGACTAAAGTCTAATTTAACTAGGGGACTAGGGTAAGGACTAGGGGTAAGCATACTCTGAATACAACTAGACTCGAGTCACGCATATTAAGACTACCTTGAAATAGTCGATTTATCATACATGTATTTCCATGTTAATCTATTCAAAGATTTAAGGTTATTTTGTCTGATTATAAGGGAATCGAGTGTAGTGCTCATTTGGAGAAGTTGATTGTCATTACAATCGCAGAAACTAAACACTAGAATAACACAAAAAAAAGAAAGAGATGTAAGTTGCTCTGAAGCTTCTTTAATTGTCAGCCACTTTGTAAATTCATTAACATAACAGCTCTTAATCAAAGCTCCTTCTTGTTTCAATACGGACCGGACTTCAACCATAATAGCTGATTATATCGCCGATTATTAGACAACTACCAGCAAATAGTCTATTCTAGTAAAAAAATGTATAAAAAATAATCGATTTAGTTTTTTTTCGAGAAAACTTTTCTGTCCCATTATTATTCATGATCCCACAATTAAGGTTAATCAATATAATCAAATCCAATTGTGTACAATATATTTATTCAAATGAAGTGCTCATAGATGTGTAATAATGAACCAGAAACCAGAGTAACACACATATTTATTATGATTGCATTGGTCCACCTAAACAGAGTAACCACAAGAATCGTATTATAATCACTATTTTGTTATCTTTCATTCAACTGATTGTTTAATGAACGTCAATTACATGTAAATGAATTAATATGTTGATTGTAAAGCAATTTTAAACTCATCGTGACTAAATCTTCTCTTCACTTGTTCCCATGTTTGTCAATTGAGATATTAATGTAACTGTGAATTTGATGATGATCATGATGATGATGACGATTGTATATTTATCTTAATTTGCCTTGATATCTTTAAGACAATTAGCATTTCCAGGTCAAAATAAGTTTAGATTGTTGATGAGATGGACAACAGATAATCCTTGATGGTCAACTTTAGTCTTTAAATATGTGAATCAATTCTGGTAATGGCACAAGATGAGCAAGATTAATTCATTTGATAGATAAACTGGGTCTTACTTGCGTCTACACTGTTCTCAACTACTTCCAATTGAAGTATTTAGGATTGAATGGTCGAATCTAATTAAATCTAATTGCTGTTTCGCCGTTTGTTGTGGACTCAAGTTGGCCATAGAGGTTGATTGAACAAACAGTATCCATGTGTGACTTCACGCAATGCCATTGACCAAAAGTTCAGTTAAGTAAGATGAGCCTAATAGTATTCCTTACTTGACTAAAAATTGAATCATTTGTTTGTTTAACCCATTTGGTTAATTAAGACAAGAGACAAAATCTTAATGATTTGTTTGCTTCTTTTTTTGTCCTCGGCTTTTCGCTTCTTGATTGATATCACATTATAAATACCAAAGAATATTTACAAATGTAATATGAGGCGAGATCGGGTAACTTGCTTTTTTCAGGTTTACTTTAACCGACAACTTATTGTTAAGTAAGGCTGTTTATCAGACGATGATGATAAATGACGATCAAAACAGGAGCTGAAGACAAAAGAGGAGACAAGATCCCATTATGATCACAATCCTTTGGCTTACCAATGATTTGTGACGAAAATTTACTCTTGCTCTTCATTTCTGTTCTGTTTCCATTCTTCTTTTTCTCTAAAGATTTATTTCTAGTTAAAGTCTTATTTTCTTTAAATATTTTCATCAAATTCATATTTGTGTTACGATATTATTTATAATTGTTTTTATTGTTTTTTCAAAAATATTTTCCCACAAGTATTTCTACTCACCATGTCAGTGCGTCTTAGACCCCAATCGCGTTCAAATGTTATCGTCGGCCATCACTCGGGAGGATGGTTTGAGATAGACAAAGGTCGATTTTCTTCTGTCGCGACATTGTTCGCCCCACTAATCACCTCTAAACCTAAAGTGAAAAGGGTTTTAATCCCCGACACCGTTTCTTTCTCATTTTTTGTGGCCTTTAAAGGCATGTTCCATGGAGATGAAATTAATGTAAAAGCAGATGAATTAAAGTTTTTTAAATTCCAACTTGCAAGCATTGGTGTAAAATTTTTACGCATTTATCGTGATAGCTCTGTTGTGGATAATCAACCCATCGTTATTATCAAGCAACTTTACAAATTATGGCGAGCAGTTATCCTTTGGCCAAGACATGAGTCTGATCGACTGATAGATAATAGGGTCCAACCATGTGAGTAACTTTTTTGATTATAATATCGTTTTTTGTTGATTCCATTAATTTTGTATTTAATTTCTGTTTGCAGTTTACACTTCTTTTGTGCCCAAAGAGACTCCATGTCAGGAGTTTAAGTTGTATGAAAAAGAAGATCTGGTGAAAAGCTGCAATTATTATAATATAAAATTTATACACGGAGATTTCAGAAAGAAACTCACCTGTGTTGGTCCAAATTATCTGACTTTTCAAGTCAGCAGAAAACAAATGATGAATTTATCATCAGCAAAATATAATACATTTGCGCGTTTTGCTGGAGACATAGATTATGTATTCCTACCAGCGCAAATATCTGAATACACTTTTAAAAAATTTCGACTTCTTTTTTCTCGAAAATTATGTACAGTTAGTAGAAAAATTTTTAGAGAATTCAAGGAGCAGCTGAATTATTTAGGCATTTCAATTGAAATCGCAGAATTTATTGTCAACGATCGCACGAATCAATATAAAATTCTAGCGAGAAAAAGTGGAAAATCTGATTCATATATTTGCAAGTTTAATCCTAGTTTTGCTATTAATCCCGATGAAGTCACGGATGAACCTATTATGAATATCACTCCACTATCAGAGAGTGATGAACAGCCAAAACCAGAACTAACGTCAGAGCCTCCAAAAAAAAGGAAATGTTTAATTTAAATATTGTAAAAGGTAAGTTAATAATTTTCATAAAGCAATTCAGTTACATGTCAATTTCCTCATTTTCTCATAATTTCCCTCCCTTATAATCATAATAAAATTTAAGTCATTCAAACACCTTTTGTTTGTCTATTTTCTCAAATGTTTAAAGTCGTTTAGTTTTATGTTGTTTATGTGATAAGAAACATTAATTTCTATGTTTTGTGTGTTTTTTAATCGATTGTTGGTGCTTCTAATCGATTCAACTTCAAGATCCATTGAGAACACTTGAAAAAGGTAAGTTCCTTGTTTATTATTCATTTATGAATAAAAGTTACTTTATTTATTTCATGTTTTGTTTCATGTGTTTGAATCATTTCTTATTTTAGTTTTATCGTCATCATCCATGGACAAGAAGAGCAGAAGGTGATGTTTCATCAGACTATTTTGGTTTCCATATTCATCCATATCAGAGGCAACTGGTGAAGCGTTTGGCTCTTAGTAGTTTAGTACTAGGTTAAGCAACACCAGTGAGATGAAGCGGCTAATGGAACGAGTTACTCAGTTAAAGGAGGATAAAATTTAACAAAGGTAAGATTTATAAGAGATTTTTCTATTTTCCAAGAGCTAATGAATTTCATTTTTTATATTTCATCTCTCAGGAACAACAACAGCAACTGCTTTATGGTATACTTCAACATGTATGTGTAATAACGAGCATAATACCAACCAGGAAGAATCGTTTTGTAGTTTACTTCATGTTCATTGGTTTTCAACATTCAAGATATTTTTAGTCCAAATTCGGAGTGTCAAAATGCCTTCCTTGACTATCACTTATTACCATCAAACTTCATCGTATTAAAGCCATGTAAGTTCACAGCAAATGTTAAATCTCGACGAATCTAATTTAGTCTATCTTTCTTTGAATCTCTTTTCATCTATTGCTTTACCAATCAATTTCTGGTTCAACTAATCGTGACAATCACCATTTCCATTGGTACAGAGACTTAATTTAATCAATCGACCATCTCACAGTGTACAGTCAACCTGGCTAAACGTCGTTGTTTGTTTGAGTTTATGGAAAACGCTAAACTAAACAGTCTAGCTGCGGCAGCGGCTCAAGCTAATACTGATAGATTAGCTGCATCAGTCGTGCGATCATTGAGTCCAGGTTCGTTAAACCCAAGTACATCGAGTTCACAAACAGGATCACCTAATTTTAATCACAAAATATCAGGCATACCCTGTGTCGCCGCCGCTTCTAGATATACAGCTCCAGTTCATATTGATGTAGGTGGAACGATATATACTTCATCCCTTGAAACTTTAACCAAGTAAGTCATTGTGAGGAGTGATATGTTAATATTAGCCCACAATAATATCAGTCGATCCTAGCCAATCTTTGTGTTGATCGACTCCTCCAATATTCTAGATGCAAATAAAGCCTTCGTTTCACTTTCTTTATTCAATATACTCCGAATACCTCTTGCACTTCTTCCTATGGTCGTTTCTTATGGGGCGAATGTAAGCATTTTCATTGTTTTTGTTATATCAGTTTTACTCTAATTTTTTCTCGTCTCTTTCAGTTTATTATTTCAATAAAACGTATCAATAAATATCTTCAAGGAGATGAGATAGACCCAGAAACTATTCAACATGAGCCGAATCCGCATACTCCAGTTGTTTTAAGAAATGGAACTTTTAGTTGGTCCAAAGATGATTCTTCTGTTCTCAATGGTATTACGCTCGATATCAAAGATAAAAGTTTAGTTGCTATTGTGGGTCAAGTTGGAAGTGGAAAATCATCCTTACTGTCAGCTCTTCTCGGTGATCTTTACAAAACCGAAGGATATGTGAATGTTTATGGGAAGATTGCTTATGTCCCTCAATCAGCTTGGATCCAAAATGCTACTGTTAGACAGAACATCACATTTTCACAGCCATATATTGAAGAGAAATACAATAAAGTATTGGAAGCATGTGCTCTAACACAGGATCTGAAAATATTAACTGGTGGAGATTTAACAGAAATCGGTGAAAAGGGCATTAATTTAAGTGGCGGTCAAAAACAACGAGTCAGTCTTGCTAGAGCAGTTTACGCAAACTCTGACATTTATTTCCTCGATGATCCTTTGAGTGCAGTTGATGCTCATGTTTCCCGTCACCTTTTTGATAAAGTCATTGGTCCAACTGGAATGCTAAAAAAGAAGACCAGAATTTTAGTTACCCACAGAGTTACTTTTCTACCTCAAGTTGATGAAATTATTGTACTTAAAGATGGTCAAATTACTGAACAAGGAACATATCATGAATTATTAGCTAAAAACGGTGAATTTGCTCAATTTTTACTACAATTTGTGAGTGAGCAACATGAAGAACTTGCAGAAGAAGACAAAGAAATAATCGAACAGTTAAAAGAAAAAATGGGTCCTGAGTTTGAAAAAAGAGGATCTATTGTTAGATCAGAAACTCTTTCCAATAGCTCAGATGGAATTCGTAGACGAACCATGTCCAATGCCTCACGTCCATCAACCAAAAAAGGTAACACTAGTCGAAGTATGTCACAGTTACGAGAAGAGCCTGAATCGACCAAAGGAAATGGTGAAAAGTTCAAATTAGTTGAAACTGAAGTCGCTCAGACAGGAAAAGTAAAATGGGGAGTTTATTGGGAGTTTTTTAAAGCTTGTGGCCTGGTTTCATGCTTGCTTGTAATTTTAGCTTTCTGTTTATCAAGTACTTTTAACTTACTATCGAGTCTTTGGTTGACTGAATGGAGTAATGACTCTCTTAATCCAGCGGCTGCTAATGATACAACTCTCAGAAACATTAGGCTTGGTGTTTATTTTGGTCTTGGACTATCGGAGACAACATTTACATTAACCAATAGTATTATACTGAACTTTGCTATTCTCAAAGGCGCTAGACTTATCCACGAAAAGATGCTTCACCGAATGATTAGAGCACCAATGTCATTTTATGATACAACTCCGTTGGGTCGAATACTTAACCGTTTCACAAAAGATATTGATGTTGCTGATGTCACTCTCACTTTCAATATCCGTCTCCTGATATCACAAAGTTTTCGAGCGATCGTAGCTATCATTGCTATATGTTTAGAGACTCCTTACTTCTTACTTGTTGTTATACCGATTGGCTTTGCGTATATTTTTGTCCAGGTAAATAATTTAAATTCATATTTTTGCATTGATTCAAATTAATTATTTTTTCTCTTCAGAAATTTTACATATCTTCTTCCAGACAATTGAAAAGAATTGAATCAGTCACTCGATCACCAGTTTACTCGCATTTTTCGGAAACTGTCTCTGGAGCTACATCTATTAGAGCTTATGACTGCAGCGAAAGATTCATTAATGAGTGTTATCACAGAGTTGATATCAATCACTCATCTTACTTCCCCAATTTAGGCTCTAATAGATGGTTAGCGGTTCGGCTCGAGTTTCTTGGAAATCTAATCGTATTTCTTGCAGCTATTTTTGCCGTGACTTCACGTGGTACTTTAAGCCCTGGTTATACTGGACTTTCCGTTAGCTATGCTTTAACTGTCACTCAAGTATTGAATATGTTGGTTCGAGCTGTATCTGATGTTGAAACAAATGTAGTTTCAGTTGAAAGGTGTTTGGAATACACTAAAACTCCAATGGAGGTAATTTTATATCTTTTTAAAACTCATTGGCGATTCCTTGGTATTCATGTAGATTAATGACTATTTTTCTTCTTATCAGGCACCCTGGGACTTACCACACAAGAGAACCTCATCAAATTGGCCTGACAATGGACAAATTGAATTCAAAAATTATAGCACTAGATATAGACCAGGTCTCGATCTAGTATTGAAAGACATTTCTTGTACTATTAAACCAAATGAAAAAGTTGGTATAGTTGGTCGAACTGGAGCTGGTAAATCTTCTCTTACATTGGCTCTATTCCGAATCATTGAACCGTCTGGAGGAAGAATAGAAATTGATGATCAAGATATTTCTCAATTAGGTCTTCACAATCTTCGCTCAAGACTCACGGTTATACCTCAAGACCCTGTTCTATTTTCTGGAAGCTTCAGACGTAATTTCGATCCATTCGAGAAGCACACCGATTCAGACATTTGGAAAGCTTTAGAACTTTCTCATTTGAAAGGCTTTGTGGATTCTTTAGAATCTGGTCTCAATTATGAAATCGCCGAAGGCGGAGAAAATTTAAGTGTTGGACAGAAGCAGTTGGTTTGCTTAACTAGAGCTTTACTTCGTAAAAGCAAAGTTTTAGTTCTTGATGAAGCTACTGCAGCAGTCGACATAGAAACTGACGAGCTTATCCAAGGAACAATTCGTAAAGAGTTTTCCGATTGCACCATTGTAACCATTGCTCATCGTTTGAATACAATTATGGATTATGATAGAATAATTGTAATGGATAAAGGAACAATTGTTGAGTTTGATTCACCTGCAAATCTTCTTAAAGACACAAAGTCAATCTTTTATTCGATGGCAAGGGAAGCAAATCTAATATGATGAATAATTAGTCATCTTTTCAAACACGCAAACTCGCACCAATACAATACTTTGATGTCGCCTTTTCAATTATGTTTGCAACTAATCATCTTTGGAGTTATTGATCAAGTAGTGTCCAAATTTAGCTCATTTCTTCTATTTCGTGTCTCGCTGGACTTATCTAGTCTATAATAATTTAAGCAATAACATCTCTCGATTTCCTCTACGACTTCACCTAATTGAAGAATAGCTGCTCAATCATCTTTACTGCTCTCTATCAACCTCTTTAAGTTCTTCCTTTATATTTTTTATCAAGTAAAAATCATGTGGCCTTTTCTCAAATAATATGTTATAATGAATCATGATTAGGATTGAATTTTAAACCATAAAGCATAAAATGATAGAAATAATAAGATTTCTAAATCTAGCTCTTTTCAAAGTATAGCTAGTTCAACGCAAAAGGCTATCTTTGTGTTGAATCAAACACCAACTTGCTTGAAAATCATAATCATCTTTCAAAATTTCATTTTATGTACAATTAGTTGACAAATCATCCGATATTCCTCTGAAGGTTCTCTATTGTATAAGCTTGTTTTCCTCTTTAACCGAGTCATATTTTTTATACCTTTTAACAAATAATCATATTGTATGTTATTATAAACGTTTATAAACATTTTAAAATATAAATAAAATTATCTTCTATGCTTATTGGACAATATTAAAATGGCTTAAATCGCCTTCCAAACAAAAGTTCATATTTTAATAACAATTTGTTATCTTTTAGACAATTAGCATTTCCAGGTCAAAATAAGTTTAGATTGTTGATGAGATGAACAACAGATTATCCTTGATGGACAACTTTAGTCTTTAAATATGTGAATCAATTCTGGTAATGGCACAAGATGAGCAAGATTAATTCATTTGATAGATAAACTGGGGTCTTACTTGCGTCTACACTGTTCTCAACTACTTCCAATTGAAGTATTTAGGATTGAATGGTCGAATCTAATATAATCTAATTGCTGTTTCGCCGTTTGTTGTGGACTCAAGTTGGCCATAGAGGTTGATTGAACAAACAGTATCCATGTGTGACTTCACGCAATGCCATTAACCAAAAGTTCAAATTAAGTAAGATGAGCCTAATAGTATTCCTTACTTGACTAAAAATTGAATCATTTGTTTGTTTAACCAATTTGGTTAATTAAGACAAGAGACAAAATCTTAATGATTTGTTTGCTTCTTCTTTTGTCCTCGGCTTTTGCTTCTTGATTGATATCACATTATACCAAAGAATATTTACAAATGTAATATGAGGCGAGATCGGGTAACTTGCTTTTTTCAGGTTTACTTTAACCGACAACTTATTGTTAAGTAAGGCTGTTTATCAGACGATGATGATAAATGACGATCAAAACAGGAGCTGAAGACAAAAGAGGAGACAAGATCCACATTATAACCATAATCCTTTGGCTTACCAATGATTTGTGTAGAAAATTTACTCAAGCTGTTCATTTCAATTTTAGAGTTTGAATATACAACTAGTTTTTTCTCTTTCCATTCTTCTTTTTCTCTAAACATTTATTTCTAGTTAAAGTCTTATTTTCTTTAAATATTTTCATCAAATTCATATTTGTGTTACGATATTATTTATAATTGTTTTTATTGTTTTTTCAAAAATATTTTCCCACAAGTATTTCTACTCACCATGTCAGTGCGTCTTAGACCCCAATCGAGTTCAAATGTTATCGTCGGTCATCACTCGGGAGGATGGTTTGAGATAGACAAAGGTCTATTTTCCTCTGTCGCGACATCGGTCGCCACACTATTCACCTCTGACCGTGAGGTCAAAAGGATTTTGATCCCTGACACCGTTGCTCCTTCAGTTTTTGTGGCCATTAAAGCCATGTTCCATGGAGATGAAGTGGATGTTGAACCGGAAGATTTAAAGAAATTTACTGAGCAATTGGAAAGCATTGGTGTGAAAGTTGTAAAAGTTTATCATTCTTCTTTTGTTACCGACGATAGACCAATGGTTATTGTCAAGCAACTTTACAAATTATGGCGAGCAATTATCCTTTGGCCAAGACATGAGTCTGATCGACTGATAGATAATAGGGTCCAACCATGTGAGTAACTTTTTTGATTATAATATCGTTTTTTGTTGATTCCATTAATTTTGTATTTAATTTCTGTTTGCAGTTTACACTTCTTATGTGTCCAAAGATACTCCATGTCAGGAGTTTAAGATGTATGAAAAAGAAGATCTGGTGAAAAGCTTCGCTTATTATAATATAAAATTTACACACGGAGATTTCAGAAAGAAACTCACCTGTGTTGGTCCAAACAATAAGACTTTTAAAGTCAAAAGAAAGAAAATGATAAATTTATCTACTTTGAAATTCAAAACATTCGAGCGATATGCAGGAGACATAAATTATGTTTTCCTTCCTGCAAATATATCGGAATTCACTTTTGATCAATTTCAGTCTCTTGTTTTGAATGAAATGTGCACCATCCCCATGGAAAAGTTTGAAGAATTCAAAACAGAGTTGAAGACCATCGGGCTTTCTATTGAAATCAGTGATCTTATTGATGTAGACCACAAACATCAATATAGAGTTTTAGCCAGGAAAGCCAAAAAGGATAAATCTAAATCTTTTGTTTACATTTGCGAATTTAATCCTAAGTATGCCATAAACCCAGCTGCAGCCACGGAAGAACCAGTTGTGGAAATCACACGATTGGAGTTGAATGATGAACCAGAACCAGAACAAGAACCAGAACCAGAACCAGAACCAGAGACAGAGCCTCCAAAAAAAAGGAAATGTTTAATTTAAATATTAAAAAAGATAATTTGATAATTTTCATAAAGCAATTCAGTTACATGTCAATTTCCTCATTTTCTCATAATTTCCCTCCCTTATAATCATAATAAAATTTAAGTCATTTAAACACCTTTTGTTTGTCTATTTTCTCAAATGTTTAAAGTCGTTTAGTTTTATGTTGTTTATGTGATAAGAAACATTAATTTCTATGTTTTGTGTGTTTTTTAATCGATTGTTGGTGCCTCTAATCGATTCAACTTCAAGATCCATTGAGAACACTTGAAAAAGGTAAGTTCCTTGTTTATTATTCCTTTATGAATAAAAGTTACTTTATTTATTTCACGTTTTGTTTCATGTGTTTGAATCATTTCTTATTTTAGTTTTATCGTCATCATCCATGGACAAGAAGAGCAGAAGGTGATGTTTCATCAGACTATTTTGGTTTCCATATTCATCCATATCAGAGGCAACTGGTGAAGCGTTTGGCTCTTAGTAGTTTAGTACTAGGTTAAGCAACACCAGTGAGATGAAGCGGCTAATGGAACGAGTTACTCAGTTAAAGGAGGATAAAATTTAACAAAGGTAAGATTTATAAGAGATTTTTCTATTTTCCAAGAGCTAATGAATTTCATTTTTTATATTTCATCTCTCAGGAACAACAACAGCAACTGCTTTATGGTATACTTCAACATGTATGTGTAATAACGAGCATAATACCAACCAGGAAGAATCGTTTTGTAGTTTACTTCATGTTCATTGGTTTTCAACATTCAAGATATTTTTAGTCCAAATTCGGAGTGTCAAAATGCCTTCCTTGACTATCACTTATTACCATCAAACTTCATCGTATTAAAGCCATGTAAGTTCACAGCAAATGTTAAATCTCGACGAATCTAATTTAGTCTATCTTTCTTTGAATCTCTTTTCATCTATTGCTTTACCAATCAATTTCTGGTTCAACTAATCGTGACAATCACCATTTCCATTGGTACAGAGACTTAATTTAATCAATCGACCATCTCACAGTGTACAGTCAACCTGGCTAAACGTCGTTGTTTGTTTGAGTTTATGGAAAACGCTAAACTAAACAGTCTAGCTGCGGCAGCGGCTCAAGCTAATACTGATAGATTAGCTGCATCAGTCGTGCGATCATTGAGTCCAGGTTCGTTAAACCCAAGTACATCGAGTTCACAAACAGGATCACCTAATTTTAATCACAAAATATCAGGCATACCCTGTGTCGCCGCCGCTTCTAGATATACAGCTCCAGTTCATATTGATGTAGGTGGAACGATATATACTTCATCCCTTGAAACTTTAACCAAGTAAGTCATTGTGAGGAGTGATATGTTAATATTAGCCCACAATAATATCAGTCGATCCTAGCCAATCTTATCAAAGGATCAAACTTCATCATTAAATTAAACTTCTAGGTATCCAGAGTCGAGATTAGCGCGAATGTTTAACGGCTCCATTCCCATTGTACTGGACAGTTTGAAACAACATTATTTCATTGATCGAGATGGAGAAATGTTTCGTCATATACTTAACTTTTTGAGAACCTCAACAGCACCAGTCAATGAAGACTATCCAGAACTTGATCTGCTGTACGAGGAAGCTAAATTTTATGCCATTTCACAATTAATTAGGTAATTTTTCTTTGCGTCTTTTAAAGTTTTGCTTTCTTTTTTGTTAATGTGGCAACATTTTGTTCTGTTTTCTTTATGTTTCTAGACTGTTGGAAGAACTGCGAAAACAAAGATTTGAGAAAGCACTCAGATCACTAACATGTCCTGTAACCTGTTCACGGATAGCTCAGAGTGCATCTGCAAATATTAACAAGAACGGTAAATTGTCTCGAACCCAGAACACCTCCAATACAACCTTAGTCTATCTTAATGATTCAGATGATGCTCATCATCTTCTTCATCGTCATCTTCTTGTTTACTCAGCCTTATCCTGTTGTTCCCCTGG
Source organism: Tetranychus urticae (assembly GCF_039701765.1). NCBI lineage: Eukaryota > Metazoa > Arthropoda > Arachnida > Trombidiformes > Tetranychidae > Tetranychus > Tetranychus urticae. The sequence continues at coordinate 10,277,651 of NC_142958.1, read as the reverse complement.
CCATCCTGGTATAATTACGCCTGCTTGTGGTGGTCGACGAGCCTCCAATTCTTCAACTTCAATCACCACAATTCCTCCAATAACTAGTATCAATGTTAATAATAACAGCTCTGCTTCCGCCAAAAATGCAGTCAACATCGGTTCAACAAATACTACTGCCTCTGCCAATGTGACCCAGACTCTTATGACCAATTCAACTAACACTATGAGTCCAACATCTTCATCTTTTTCGGATCCCATTGAGTCTGATTTTCAATGTATATCTTTAAATGTGAGACTTGAATGTGAACTTATTATGATTAGTGGACGTCGTACAATTGTGGAGGACATTTTTCCAGAAATTATCGCATCTCTCATGGATAGCAGGACGAATGTCACATGGATTCAGGATTCAAAGTACATCATTAGGTTTCCACTGAATGACTATTACAAGAGATTACAAGAGATTTTTCTGTTATCCAAGAACTAATGAATTTCATTTTTTATATTTCATCTCTCAGGAACAACAACAGCAACTGCTTTATGGTATACTTCAACATGTATGTGTAATAACGAGCATAATACCAACCAGGAAGAATCGTTTTAAAGTTTACTTCATGTTCATTGGTTTTCAACATTCAAGATAATTTCAGGGTTTGTCAGTCGCCATCTAGTGATTTAAGTGTTTCTGCTAGTATCTCACGGTGATTCCCTCTATCAGTGATATTCCATTTGTAAATCTCATTGCCTTAACAGTCATTAGTTATCACGAAGGGCTTACATTTAAATGAACCTTATTTCGTTTATTGCATGTAAAAGATAGTTAACATTACCCACAGTTTGTTACAGACGATTGAGTAATTAAGTATTTAAGCAAATAAAATGAGTAAACTGTTATTTAGTTTATCAATAAAATGCTCATCGTATTTCATAATTTAGTTCTATTCAGCTAACAATTTACCATCATCGTCTTACTAATATCAATGACTATCGGCGTTGATTTACTTCTCCTTTCTCACCAGCACCCAGCACTTTTATCAACTGTTGATTATTCTGTTGCTTGTATTATGTAGTAAAATTGACTCTCTAAAGGCATTTTGCTCACGTCTCACGGTCACCTTAACTAATATAAAACTAGTAGTACCCACTTATAAGTTAAATTACAATCCATCGACAATCAAAATAAATAGCAAAACATGTGTTACTGGTTCAAGTGTTTTGTCTCTTCAATAAACATTACTTTTCCCATTGGCTAAAGCTTTCTCAAGATTGTTTACATTTTTAGCTTTCTTTGTTCTTCAATTCCAGTGACTTCTTTTTTATACTTATCGTGTTAATTAACCAGCTAATTAACCCTAACCCATCAATCATGAATCCAAACATCATTTCTGATGGATCAATCTTTGGTGCATCTGTTAACGAACTTAAAAATCTAATGCAATCTCGAGGAAAGGAAGGATTTGATCAGCTCAGTGCAAGATATGGAAGTGTACTTGGTCTTTGTCGAGCTTTGGCTACATCTTCCAATGAAGGTAATTGTCTACTTATCATTTAATTTCCCACAATTTTCACTTTTCCTTGGAAATATTCAAATCAAATCTGAGCTTTTATCAACCAATAAATTCGCTTTTGTCCCAATTTTGCAAACATCTCTTCAACTTTGTTGATGTCATTCAAGATTTCTGATTAAATTTCTTTGCCTTTCTTCCTCAGGACTTTCTGGTTCATTATCTGATATTGAAAATAGGAAAAAAGTATTTGGATCAAATGAAATTGACAGAAAGCCACCTAAAAAGTTCATCCAATTGGTTTGGATTGCTGCAAAAGAACCAACTTTGTTAATATTGCTGGTTGCTGCCGTTATCTCGCTGGGTCTTTCACTTGCTACATCACAAGATAAATCAGAAGGTACACCTGACAATCCCTGGTTTTCCCATGTAGTTTGATTGAAACCTGCGATAATTCAATTAATTTAACTGTAAACAAATTTACTAATCGTCTGGTAAAATTGATTTAATCTCGTCGATTTGTCGAATTTGTCAAATTCATCATTTTTGAGGATGAAAAAGATTATTTCATTTGCTGGATAAATCAACATTACTGACTATCAAAGAGCAGTAATTGCTTTCTGATGATCTTTAATTGTCTCATTTAAATCATGCAAAATAATCTAATCTCATAATGTTTATGTTGTTAATCAGAAGCAAACTCCGATGAAGGAACTGCTAATTGGATTGAAGGAACAGCTATTCTGATTACTGTGTTGATAGTTGTCCTTATTACCGCTTTCAACGATTACACCAAAGAAAAACAATTTCGAGGTAATTTCAATTTAAAATGGAATATAAAATTTATTTACAAAAATTAACTAATCAATTGAATAGGATTGCGTGAAAGGATTGACCAAGAAAGTAAAATCTCAGCCATTCGCGCTGGCGAAGCGATTCAAGTTTTGGTCGACCAAATTGTTGTCGGTGATGTTTTACAACTCAAATACGGTAAGTCGAATTTTCATCAACCTGATAAGTGAATCTAATAATGCTTCATGATATTTGATGGCAAGCTTCAGCAATTATCTTTCATTGGATGAAACGATTTGGCTTTTTCTAGAAAAATTATTTCAAGTCTTATTCATATTCATATTTTATATTGGCTTGACTTGAAATAATTATCGGAGCGTAGTGAAACGAAGTGAAGATTTTAACTCAGATATGCCTTTTTCAAAATCCACTTTTTGTTTTACTGTTACCAAGATAACTCACGAACAGAACTTTGCTTAGACTTGATATTTGATATTAAGGCAGAAAATAATGAAACGGTGAAACGATCAACTTTTCAAGGTCATCGGAGGTCATTTTTCGGGATTTTGACCTCTGACCTTTAGAGGTCAATTGAAGGTCGTTTTAAAATTTTCGAGACATTTTGATGACTCTCATGAAGATTCATCATTATATCATCAATAGAGACCGAAATTTGACCAAAAAGGGGCAAAAAAGTCTGAAACTCATACAAAAGCAATTTTTTGTATCTATGATATCTCCTAAACGAATGAGGTCTTGAACTTGATATTTGCAACATGCCTGGTTAAGAACATATTGCAGGCCTGAAAATTAAATTACCACCATCAAAGGTAATTGCGATTTCGACCTTTGACTTGCAGAGGTCATTTGAAGGCCATTTGAAAATTATCGTTTCATTCGCTTCACTTCCATATAGAAACATAATCGTATCTCTAATCTTCATCGAAATATAGCTCTAAATACGAAAAAATCCTCCAAACTTACGCAGAGAACTACCGGATTATGAAGCACGACTTTTGAATAACCCGGTAGACATTCTAAACAATTTCGAATGAGTTAAGCTGCATGATGGATTGAATATCTATATCACTATCGCCTATTTGAACTCTACGTAAGACCTAGAAAGTATGTTGCTATCTGCAACTCAATGTTCCGCATATAGCCGTGAGCGATAGATATATATGTAAGGAAACTTGTCAAAAGGGTAAAGGAAAAATTACGAATCCTCTTTTTCTTCAATGTCTTCTTCTCTGTGTAACAATGGGTTGAAGTTGCAACATTCCATAGATTTCGGATGCAAGAGAATGCAATGTAGCATTTATGTTCGATACTGGATGGTTAAGGAGTAAAACTAAGATGCATCAATTTCTCAACTTTTTTCGAAGTTTCATTTCGTTTTTTGTTAAATCTAATAAAAATACAATAGATTCAATCCTTAACTAACGCTTCGATTTTGGCGAGCGATCGTCTGACCTAGTGTAAGAATGATGAACTGGTAGCAATATTAATATCTTGTCTTTATTATCTGGAACCTTTTCCAAATCTCACCATTTACTGCCTCAATCAGATTACTCTACTTTTTTCCTCCATTTCTGTCTCTTGATAATGTCTATTGATAATATTTAACTTAGCATACTTGAACAGTTGAAGTAACCTTTGGAAAATGATAGTTATGATTGAAAGGATTATTTTACACTTGTGTACCAACTAAGCACTTAATTATACTTGGTTTCTGTGTACCAATTAGCAATAGATTGAAATGTAAAAAGGTAAATTATGATCATAATTTAGTTTAATTACTGACTTGAATTGACTAATATTTCCAGTCAACATGAAGCCGGTGATAAGTTTTTGCTTCAACTTTGGCGAGCAAAAATTGTTGTTATAAAATGATTGAACCGACTCACAATTTTGCCTTTACACGTTGCTCTCTCGAAATATTAAATTGATAATAAACTGAAACGCATTCTTGATTCTAGAAATTTCCTGGTCTGGTTAAACAAATTGTCAAGAAAAAAAGATTCATCAGATTGCAGAGTTTGTTCATCATACGTGTATTTTTGTACCAATACCAATAATCAAGGTGTTGCGCGGGATTTGTGATCAGTTATTCCGACAGGAATCAATGTAAATTTAGCGCTCAACTTTTTCCTTTGCGTTAAGAATTTAAGACTCGACACTTTTTCTAGTAATCACAGCAATTAGCTGAATAATGCCATGTTTAATGCTCTATGATTAGATAACTTTCTATTATAATTACTAGTTTGTTAAGAACAGTTGTCAGCTACTTATTTAAGTACTTTACTTGTGTTCACTTGCTTACTCTGCAAGTAAACACAGACATAACAGTTATTATATATTAATTGAACTCATATCTGATTTTGCGGAAACAGCAATGACTCTTTTTCACATTTGTTAGCAATGAAATTACAGTTGATGGTAATCTTAGTTTCATTTTCAATAAAATATTTTTCACTGTTGATGAATCATCAATATTTATTCGTTTGCAATACCATTGAGTCAATATTGTCCTACTCTATGTCCAACACTCGTAGTTGCCATACTAAGCTTGGCCATTTTTCTTAAAAAAATATTAAAAAAATTGATCCTAAAGGCACTAGATTTTAATCAATTTTGGAGCAAAAAATTTTCAGTGATTGTTATACACATTGTTATATTGTATTACTTGTGGCTTAACACAAGCCTTGTCTTATACATGACTACTACAGAGGACATCTGTGCCATGCTTTCAGAGAGACTATTGTCTCACAGTAAGACTCTCACTAACATCCTGAGTACCAGAACCCAGATATTTATCAAATGTCAAAGAGAGATACATGGAGACTCGAACTCGAGTTGTCCGGATTAAAAACCAGACTTTTTTCACCACAACACACTTGACTATTCACGTAGTGATACCTTATTAGTTTAAAATGAAGAAAACAGATGGCATTGTTGTTATTGATTGATTGGTTATTTTACTGGAAAAATATTAACTGGTAATTTTAATGAGATGAATTATTGGACATAGTATACCAGTAATCAGTAGTTTTCAGGGTTGAGTAAACTAAAATGGGTCAGAGTAAGTTAATTTTTAAGTGTCCATATTTCGAGCATATTTAGTTTGTAGAGATGAGAAAAAAGCAATGTAAACGTATAATAGTTAACTTAAACCTGATCACTACTGTAGCTATTTTTCATCAGTTTTTTGACAAAAATTTGACGGTATTTGTGTTACTGCAATCAACGAATCATCAGTAAGAGAATCTGCTTCAGTAACTGACCAGGTTTTGCTGATAAAGTCGTAAATTTGAACCAATTTGGCTGGTGACCGAATAAAAGTGAACAATTTTTCTTGGTGTGCGATCAAAGAGACAATTTTTCCCTTTACTATTAATGGAGTCATTGGTATCCATTTATCTAATTTTGGATTATATTCTTCGACATCAGTTAAAAACGATGAACCATCATAGCCTCCAGCAACAAAAATTCTATCACCGTGGACTGCAACACCATGTGCACTTCGTGCTGTTACCATTGGTGTAACAATTTGCCATTTATTTTGCTCCGAGTCAAATCTTTCTACAGAGTCAAGTATATTAGATTCATCTCGTCCTCCGATAACATATAAACTGTTGTCACACATGATGAGACGATGACCTGCTCTGGAGTTTTTTAGCCTAGGTAATTGTATTATATCAAAGCTCTCATCATCAAAACGAGAAATTTTATAGACAATATCTGAAGGCTTACCATTCAAACCGCCAGAAACATAAACACAATCATTACCTGATGCTAAGTCAGGCCAGTCGAAAATCCTCAACTCTTTTGGACATGGATAGACCCTGCCATTTATCAGATTAAGGGAAATACAATCTCGAGCTATCAAGAGCAATGAAGAGCCAAGTATAGCTGCTTTGTGGTTCTCTCTAATTAGCGGCTGATTAACTTTTAACCAAGAGATGAATGTATTTGTCGAATGATCAAGGAAAGACAATTCAAAGGTTGAAGGTGATGCTAAACAGGCCACAATCAGATCGGTTGATTCTGTATCGGATTTAATAAGCTGGCATCTTGGCTGTTTCCAAGTTGAGGAGTGCTGATTGTAACTGGATTCAAATGTTAAACACGATAAAACATCAATAATTATCTGACGACAATCTTCATTGCTTGTTACGATTTCGTGTTTGCTTATTTGATTGATTATTTGATCATAACTCAGCTGACACCACCGTAAATGGATCAACAGTTTAGGTGTACAAAGATTTCTTTCTGTATGTTTGTATTTAGTCCACCTAATTATTGCTTCGAAAACATCAATCTCATTAGAAACATTCAAATTGTTATCAGTTATTATTTCAGTTACTTGTTCAAGTGTTTGATTAACAAACGAGGGTGTCAAAACGATCGAATTGAAATTTTGAGCAATAAATTTATTGACTTTATCACGAAGATTGCCGACGTTAAATGTACCTATCCATTGTTTTATATCCAAGACATTATCAACTGCAATCACTCCATCGAGATAATCACAGCAAAATTGGAAGACACTATTCACTTGGAAATAATCACTTGCCACCAGCAATGATTTTGCGTTGCTTAAAGAAATTTGTTGACTGATTGAATAGGACCAGTTCAATAGCCATTCGAAGGCATCACAATCAATATGCGGATAATTAATTGTTATAACATTTGATTGTGTTTCAATTAAGTTGGTTGACATCATGGTTTTGAAATACGGTATTGCTGTACAAACAATATTGCGATGAATTTGGTATACTTTTGAACCTAAATGGACTTCAAGGTCAGCCCATTCCTTCGACTGGTGCAGATGATCCAACGTTATACCTGGTCGCCTTATAACACGTAATCCTTTGACACTTGTTGAAGATGTAGACATTTTATTGAATCGAATTGACTTGTCTGGAATTAAATAGAAGTTAACAAGTTGGTAACTTTCAACGCAAATGGAAGGTGTTTCTTTTAATCTTTCATTCCATTAGTTGGTGAAATCAGACAAGTAATTATCAATCCAATATTATGGTTAATTGGTGAGATAAAATAAATTCAAGAACGCTTTTGTGAAAATTCCGAGAATAATATTGAACATAATAAAAACAGAGCTTGGTTCTGTGTTTGAAAACCTCCACTGGAATCTATTTGATAAATTGAGAATTTAAGCCTTTCTCTAATTTTATGAACTTAATGTGAATTTTCTCATGGCTCTACAAATATTTTAAAAACTATAATAAATTCATTTGAAATACTAAATATTTGTTCACATGAAATACCGTTTTTTACATCAAATTGTATTGACATTTTTTTCTCTTTTCCAGGAGACCTTATCCCAGCTGATGGGATTTTGATACAGAGTAATGATCTTAAAATTGACGAAAGCTCGATAACTGGTGAATCTGATCATGTTACGAAAAATCCCGATTCGGATCCATTCCTTTTGTCTGGAACACATGTTATGGAAGGAAGTGGCAAAATGGTTGTTACAGCGGTTGGTATCAATTCACAAAACGGAATCATTATGAATCTTCTTGGTGCTACTCGGAATAAAAAAGTTCAAAAAGATGATAAACAAAGTAAGAAACGGAGTACACAAGAAAGACCCTTATCATTTTTGAATTTTGCTTACCAGTGCACAAAATCTGAGAACGTTGTTCTGACAATCACTAATTAACTTTTATTTATTTTAGTGCCCGAGTTAAATGGAAGCCTTGCCAAAAACGCTTTAAATAACGACGATGACAATCAAATGTCTGAAGATAAGAGAAATAAATCGACCAAATCAATCTTGCAAGCCAAGATAACTCGATTAGCTATTCAAATTACTTATTTAGGTAATATGGAAATTTAGCCGAGCTATAGTTCGATTAATGCATCCAGTTTAATCTTTCATTAAAGGGTCTGCAATAGCATTGGTAACTGTAATGATTTTAATTGTAAGATATTGCATTGATGAATTTGGAGTTCGCCATGCTAAATGGTCTTTTTCCAAGGATTTACAATTCATTGTGAAATTTATTATGGTTGGAATCACAGTGCTAGTTGTTGCTGTACCGGAAGGATTACCATTGGCGGTTACTTTAGCATTAGCTTATTCGGTCAAAGTAAATTTCCCAAATTGTGGTAATTTTGATGCCCTTTTTTCATCTAATAAATTTCTTATTTTTGTTATAGAGGATGATGTACGACAATAATCTTGTAAGACACTTGGATGCCTGTGAAACAATGGGAAATGCAACGACGATTTGTTCAGACAAAACAGGGACTTTGACCACAAACCGAATGACAGTTGTTAATGCTTATATCGCCGGTAAATTTTGGCAAGTTTTACCTAAAATAAACGAAATACCGAAAAACCTTGGTGATCTTGTGGTTGAAAGCATTTCAATCAACACTGGTTACACTTCTCAGATTATGGTTAGATTATCAATCTTGAATGTAAAAAGTTAGCTAATTTAATGTATTTTCATTTTAGCCTGATGAAAAACCAGGTGCATTGCCTCGTCATGTTGGAAACAAGACTGAATGTGGTTTGCTTGATTTTATCTTGAAACTGGGCCGTGACTATCAGCAAATTCGTAGTGAAACACCAGAAGAATCTTTGTACAAAGTTTATACCTTCAATTCTCAACGTAAATCAATGAGCACTGTTATCAAAACTGATCGCGGTTTCAGAGTACATACCAAAGGGGCAAGTGAAATCATAATGAAAAGATGTTCATATATTTTCAACTCTGAAGGGCAAGTGATCCAGCTAACAAAATTTGAACAGTCTCGCCTTATCACTGATGTTATTGAGCCTATGGCTTGTAGCGGATTACGAACAATGACTGTAGCATATAAGGATTATGTTTATGGTTCTGCAGCATCAGAAAATGAAATTGAAATAACCAAAGAACCTGATTGGGATGACGAAGAAATGATTATATCTGGATTGACTATCCTCTGTTTGGTTGGACTTGAAGATCCTGTTAGACCAGAAGTTCCTGAAGCCATTAAAAATTGCAGAAAGGCAGGAATAATTGTACGAATGGTTACCGGTGATAATGTTAATACAGCACGTTCAATTGCATTGAAATGTGGTATTTTATCTCCGCATGAAAATTTCTTAGTTTTGGAAGGCAAAGAATTCAATAAGCTGATTCGTGATGAGTATGGGAAAGTAGATCAAAGTCTGTTTGACTCTGTTTGGCCTAGATTGAGAGTTTTAGCCCGATCATCTCCATCTGATAAATATATTTTGGTAAGTACAACAATCGGGTTATGTTTAAGCAGGTTCATTGTGAAAATTCAACTTTAATTCAACTGTTCTAAATATAATCCGTATCTAAAAATCGTAAAGATCTGGATAAAAATTGAAGTACAGTATTGCCTTGAGTTTTTTGACTTTTTGGAATGCTGACATCTATGTGCACTACAGGGGGAAATTAGATTTACAGTTTAAACAATTAATAAATCTAGTGACTCCCCTTTAGCCTTTCAACCCTTTCCCCTTCAGGGGGAAGTCATTAGAGTGGAATAATTGTTTAAACTGCTAATTTAATTGTTTCCCCCTGTAGTTCACATAGATGTCAGCACTCCAAAATGGCAAAAAACTCAAGGAAATACTGTACCAGTATTGTGAGTTGAATTGTGTTACAGACTGTAACTTACAGTGATCTGTAGATTTTTGAAACACTTTTTTATATTTGCCTGGTTAGGGTAGAGATTGCATCAGCTAGATTGATGAACAGTTGTTTGTTAATTGGCTTCTTGATTAACCTTGAGTATTTCCACAAAATATATGATTGGCAAATTAAAGGGTACAATATTTGCACTTATTAGATTTGATTCTAATTATTTCTTTAGGTTGCATTAAGCTGAAATCTAAATATAAACCAGAAGATAATATACTGATAATTTTTACATTTTTATTACAGGTTAAACATTTAATTGAAAGTAAACTCTTCTCAAGACGCCAAGTAGTAGCGGTAACAGGTGATGGAACCAATGATGGTCCTGCCTTGAAAAAAGCTGATGTTGGATTCGCCATGGGAATATCAGGAACTGAAGTAGCCAAAGAAGCATCAGATATTATTTTAACCGACGACAATTTTTCATCAATCGTCAAAGCAGTTAGTTGGGGTAGAAATGTTTATGATAACATTGCTAAATTCATTCAATTTCAATTGACAATCAACATTGTCGCATGTTTAGTTGCTTTCATTGGAGCTTGTGCTGTAAATGTAAGATCAGTGTAAAAGATACTGAAAAACTTACTTCTAATCGAGATTCAAACTAATCGACTTTCAATTACAATAGGATAGTCCATTACAAGCTGTTCAAATGCTTTGGGTCAATCTTGCCATGGACACTTTTGCCGGTCTCGCTCTTGCTACTGAACAACCTACACCTCAACTTTTATTACGTAAACCTTATGGACGAAATAAGCCAATTATTTCAAGGCGAATGGCAAGGAACATTTTGGGCCATGCATTGTACCAAACTGCTGTGATTTTAATCTTATTATTCTATGGTAATGAAATGATTCTCCTGTAAATCACCGCTATTTAACATAAATTTTTCGCAAATTTCAGGTCCGATGCTTTTTGATATTGATTCAGGAATGAATTTACCTCTTAATGCACAACCAAGTCAACATTACACAATTATATTCAACTGTTTGGTAATGATGTCTCTCTTCAACGAGTTGAATGCGCGAAAAATAAATGATGAACGCAATGTTTTCGCCAAGCTTTTTGATAACAAAATCTATATCTCAGTTTTAATTGGTACTTTAGTAATGCAGGTAATGCTGTTTAATCGAAATTTTCATTAATTTTTCTTTAAAATCTTTTAATAATAATCTAATTTACTTTTTATTTCTTTAAATGGCAGATTTTAATCATCAATTTCACTGGAATCGCATTCAAAGTTCATCCATTAACCTTAGACCAATGGGGTTGGTCCATATTTATTGGATTTTCATCCATTATTTGGCACCAAATTTTAATTTCAATTCCAAAAGATATTCTACCCAAAAAATTCACTGTTGGTTCATCTGTTCCTGAATCGGAGGAAATTGAATCTGTTTTAACAACTGAGTATCGACCAGGCCAGTTTACTAAGAAACAAGGACAAGTCCTTTGGTTCCGTGGATTACAGAGACTAAGAGCACAGGTAAAAAATTAATAAAAGGCTCATAATACCTGAATATTGCTCTGGACATAATGAAAATTCAACTTTCGGAGATGAATAGTGAAGATTTCCTTTGCTTGAAGCAATACACTAGTTTCATGCATTAGTAAATCTTCGATAAGCACCGTCTACTATACTACCAATATAATTAAGCATCTTACGTATAGTAGATGGCGTTTATCGAAAATTCAATTTTTCCGTGAAACTAGTTTATTTTCTTTTTATATTTCTTACATATTCTAATGGTTTTTTCATTTTAAATTTTGCTTTAGATTCGAGTTGTCCAAGCTTTTCGGGAAGGAATTGATTCAAGGACTATGCAAACTTGACGCGATCTAACAAGGACTTCTCGCTGTATCACATAAAGTTATAAACATACTTAAAAGGAAAAACATTTGTCATTTGATTAAAGTATATCTCTATTTTCGAGAAATTCGAGTACTAAAATGTGTAAATATTAATATTAAATTAAAGCAAATGCTAAATCTTTTCGAAACTCAATATCGATAACTCGATACCAACTTACTTTTCTGGAGTTGAAAAAGGTTGTTCAATCATAATAGATGGGGTAACCAGGATCTTTGGTTGCAGCTTTCAGATTTTATCCTTGCCACATTTCACTTAATTTTTATTGCAACGAAGTCAAAATGATAGATGCTATTATATTCTAGAAACGTTGATTATGGCACACAAAATGGCTATTTTCGCTTTCTGTTCACATTAATATCATAAGATTACTTGAATTTTTATCAAAATTATTCTTATTTTGTTTACTTGTTTACTTGGATTCCAACAAAATCTTAAAAAATGTCCTTAAATTACCGTCAATATCAAGCTCTGTTTTGGATTGCAAGCTGACTTTCATCAACAGAATGAGCCATCAAGAAAATTCATTACATAAGTCATACATTACAGAAGCAATTTAAATTAGATTGAAAATATAAATGGACAATTCAATAATCATATTTGAATTATTTCACAATGCCACTTCTAAAACACATCATAAGATTGAAAGATCATGAGATCAACGAAACTTATCATTGACACTGTCAAGTCAAGGTTGCTTTCAATTATCACCTGGAAATTTGATTTGATTGTTCTGCTGATTACCTCAGCAAGAATTACATTAATTGCAAATTTTAATCTTGTTAAAGGTGAAAAAGTATATGCATATGCTAAATCTTCATCTATTGAAATTAAAAAAAGATCAACAAATTTGCAAAAATATAAGGTAATTAAGCTGATTTGCCGGAAAATCGAAGCATGGGGAAATGGTTTAAACAAATAGAAATACATATTTATTTATTATTTATTATGCATTTATTATTACTTGAGTCCAATAATTACTTGAACTTGGCTATGGAAGTCTATAAAAAAATTGGATAAATGGCTAGTTATAAATCAATTTTTAAAATTTCGGGCTTCTTTTCAAGTTTCACTGCACTCCAAGTCCAACATTTTCGTCATTGACATAATTAGCTAATTTCACAGAACAGATTCAAACAGTCAAGGGATTGCTGGAATTACGCATTTAGATTTGATAGACATCTCAATAGTTTGAGTGTTAAACTTCTGTTCCAACAGGATAAATATGTCAATCAGGCGAGTTGGCTTTTTATCCAAAAAATGGTATAAAACGGGAATCACTTCAGTTCTAAGAGCCATTCTCTGGAATTATCAACTAGTTGTAGATTGTAGTTGGACGATCCTTTGACTGTAAACTTGATCAAAATGCGTTTCGCCCTCATCGTGACCCTTTGCCTTGTCGGAGGTGAGTCTCATCAGCTTGAAATTAGCATCGATCTGTGACTCTACTTGGAAATATTCATTGTTCTCATTTATCATTTCTTATCTATTTCAGTTGCTTCTGCTGGCTCATTGAACAAAAGATTCATCAGTGAAGAAACCTTCAAGCAACGTAAGTCTAACTAACTTTTCAATGTAAATTTGTAGCTTCACAATTTCTCGTTACTCTTCACCCAATACAGAATCCGCTGAATTCAAGGCAAGCCTTGACAAACTCCGAGAAGCTTTATTGAACCGATTCCAAAACAGTAAGTTGATCCATGAACTTATATTTTGCTAAAAATTTTCATTAAAAGCAACAGATTTTGATCAATTAGTATATAAGCTAATCCAAATTAAGCTTCCCATCTGTTTGATGTTATCAATGTTACCAAACGAGCCATAAATCAACTCGAGGCTTTGAAAGTAATAAAAGCAATTTAGTTGAAGATACAGAAAAACTCCTGTCTTTAATGTTGAAAGTAAGTCAGGTTAAAGGTTTAAAAAATACATTGAAACGAGCAATCGTTGAAATCATACTCTAGTGTGTAACATTGAATCATCTTATTGGAAGTGTCAATAATCGTGAAGATAATTTTTACGCCCATATTTTAACCTCACTTTAGATGGCGATGCTGAAGTTACCGTTGAAAAGCGAGATCTTCGAGAGTCATTCAACCGTAAGTTTCACCTTCCATCCAATGTAAGCAAATGAGTCTAATGAGAATCACTTGTCCATCTAGAGTTCAACAAATTTGCTCAAACCAAAACTCAAGAAGCTTTCAACAACATTCGACGAGTCATTGACAATTTGTTTAGTAAGTAATTTACACAATTTACTTGATTTTGATAGAATTAATGACCATTTTCTTTCGATTAAACAGAGAAGAATCCATTCTTCGATTCTGACGATGATGCTGAAGATACAACTGAACGAACCATTGTCAAGCGAAACATCTTCCAACACCTTGAACGTAAGAATTTCATTCAATTCTGTATCATCAAAAATAATAACCTTATCTTCTTATCTCAGGAATGAACTCACAAGCTCAAGCTCAAGCTCAAAAAGTCTTCGATGGTCTTCAACGAGCTTTCGCAAGCATTTTCGTCCCATTCAGTAAGAATTGCTTTTTTTCGTTAAGATTTCTTCATTTCAACTCAATCTTTTTTTTATTTAACAGAGCCACATCATGGAAATGATGATTCTGAAGATTCAACTGAACGATCAATTTCAAAGCGAGATATCTTCGAACATTTTGGACGTAAGTAGCTCATCAAATGTAATTAGAAATTATAAGAAAAATAATAATTTGATTCAGTTTCTAATAATTTATTTTGTCATAATTTTGAATCTCTTTTAGGATTGAATGAATTGGCTCAAGCTCAAGCTCAAAAGGCTTTCTCTGATCTTCAACGAGTTTTCGATGACTTATTCAGTGAGTATTTTTTCTCATAGAAATTGAAACAAATTGACATAAAAATGTTTTAAAATCAACAGAGAAGCACCCAGGAAGTCACGGAATTGAAATTGAAATTGAAGACGGTGAAGTTACCACTGAACGAATCATTGAAAAGCGAGACATCTTCGATTTCTTCGGGAGTAAGTCATTCTCTTCTTCCATCATTTCTTTATAATAAAACAAATTATTAATTGTTTATCACAGGAATCAATGAAAAGGCCCAAGACGAAGCCGCTAAGGTTTTCGCTCAACTCCAAAAGACTTTCGAAGATATCTTCAGTAAGTGTTTTATTGCATGCAAATTTGTTTCTCGAATCAGTCTTAACATTTTAATTTACTCATCAGAGCACCACGATGATGAAGATGAAGATTCAACTGAATCTAGCATTGTAAAGCGAGACATCTTTGATTTCTTTGGAGGTAAATTTGAAATCATAGTTTTTGTTTATTATGTGAAAGTGTCTAAATTAAATTCTTTTTCTTTTCCTCAGAAATCAACGAAAAGATTCAAGACCAAGCTGGAAAATTCTTCAACCAATTCCACAAGCCAGGCCCAAAGCCAGCTCCAAAGCCAGTTGAAGATGATGATGAAATCGAAGTTGTAACCTCTGCTTAGACAATCAACTATTTATAGTTATCATTAAAACCAGTAATTTAATAAACAATTATGAACAGTTGAAATACGCTCTGAAACCTTCATTCATAACCCATCCTGACTCAATGCACACCTTTCAAACGAGAAAGTTCTAAAGATTTCCAAATTTCTGAATGGATCGAAATTAGGTCTGAAGCTTCCAGAAAATAGAACAGGGTCTTGAGGTATAACCGTGAGTTGTATCATAAAATGACATTGTTGCTCTAAACATTCGGTGAAGCATCTTTTCGTGGATAAGTCTAGCGCCTTTGAGAATAGCGAAGTTCAGTATAATACTATTGGTTAATGTAAATGTTGTCTCCGATAGTCCAAGACCAAAATAAACACCAAGCCTAATGTTTCTGAGAGTTGTATCATTAGCAGCCGCTGGATTAAGAGAGTCATTACTCCATTCAGTCAACCAAAGACTCGATAGTAAGTTAAAAGTACTTGATAAACAGAAAGCTAAAATTACAAGCAAGCATGAAACCAGGCCACAAGCTTTAAAAAACTCCCAATAAACTCCCCATTTTACTTTTCCTGTCTGAGCGACTTCAGTTTCAACTAATTTGAACTTTTCACCATTTCCTTTGGTCGATTCAGGCTCTTCTCGTAACTGTGACATACTTCGACTAGTGTTACCTTTTTTGGTTGATGGACGTGAGGCATTGGACATGGTTCGTCTACGAATTCCATCTGAGCTATTGGAAAGAGTTTCTGATCTAACAATAGATCCTCTTTTTTCAAACTCAGGACCCATTTTTTCTTTTAACTGTTCGATTATTTCTTTGTCTTCTTCTGCAAGTTCTTCATGTTGCTCACTCACAAATTGTAGTAAAAATTGAGCAAATTCACCGTTTTTAGCTAATAATTCATGATATGTTCCTTGTTCAGTAATTTGACCATCTTTAAGTACAATAATTTCATCAACTTGAGGTAGAAAAGTAACTCTGTGGGTAACTAAAATTCTGGTCTTCTTTTTTAGCATTCCAGTTGGACCAATGACTTTATCAAAAAGGTGACGGGAAACATGAGCATCAACTGCACTCAAAGGATCATCGAGGAAATAAATGTCAGAGTTTGCGTAAACTGCTCTAGCAAGACTGACTCTTTGTTTTTGACCGCCACTTAAATTAATGCCCTTTTCACCGATTTCTGTTAAATCTCCACCAGTTAATATTTTCAGATCCTGTGTTAGAGCACATGCTTCCAATACTTTATTGTATTTCTCTTCAATATATGGCTGTGAAAATGTGATGTTCTGTCTAACAGTAGCATTTTGGATCCAAGCTGATTGAGGGACATAAGCAATCTTCCCATAAACATTCACATATCCCTCGGTTTTGTAAAGATCACCGAGAAGAGCTGACAGTAAGGATGATTTTCCACTTCCAACTTGACCCACAATAGCAACTAAACTTTTATCTTTGATATCGAGCGTAATACCATTGAGAACAGAAGAATCATTTTTGGACCAACTAAAAGTTCCATTTCTTAAAACAACTGGAGTATGCGGATTCGGCTCATGTTGAATAGTTTCTGGGTCTATCTCATCTCCTTGAAGATATTTATTGATACGTTTTATTGAAATAATAAACTGAAAGAGACGAGAAAAAATTAGAGTAAAACTGATATAACAAAAACAATGAAAATGCTTACATTCGCCCCATAAGAAACGACCATAGGAAGAAGTGCAAGAGGTATTCGGAGTATATTGAATAAAGAAAGTGAAACGAAGGCTTTATTTGCATCTAGAATATTGGAGGAGTCGATCAACACAAAAGTACAGAAACTTGCAAAGGCGACCTAAAAATTAGAAAATTCATCGATTTGAAAGGAAGTCATTTTCATACAACACAATAAAGAATTGAAATTCTTAAATCAGGTTACAGAAGATTCACTCAGCCTTGAGGATTGGGTATCTGAAGTTAGAGAGAACATAATATTTGACTGGTTTAGTAGTACGGTGTATAGTAGTTTGAGCGACAACGGAACCAATGCTTTTAGTTGCACCTTCAACTTGGTTGATTACAATCTTGTCATTACTATTCAGTGGCAGTTTGAGTTTTTGACTTGTTTTCAGGCTCATGATACTAATAGTACTACCAGTATCAATGAAGGCTTCCATCTGTTTTCCCTGGATGGCTAGAGGAACGTCTAAGAATTTCACAATCGGTGAAATGTTCTTAGCGAAGCAGGCAGTTGCAGATGATTCATCAGATTGATTACCTTCCTCAGCATTGCAAGTTTGTTGAGATCCACTAAAAGATTGTCTGTTAGGACATTCACGATGCCAATGATGTTCAGTTTTACCAAGTCTTTGGCAAATACGACATTGAGGAGGTTTACCATTGCTTGACGGGCGATTTGAACGGCTGTTGTTGTGTGGAGGAGCTGCGACTAATGTTTTAGCTGGCCTTTTCTTCAGTAAGGCTTGTTTACGTCTTTCATTTGCTTTGTAGTGTGTCTCTGTTTCCATTGCTATCTGGATCCAGGCGGAAGTAGTACGAGGACGGGCAGAAGTCATTGTTAACCTCCAAGAGAAGGGCAAGCCTTCGGTAAGCTGTTGTATAATTTCTAGTTCAGAGAGGGATGTTTGACGTAGAAGTCTTATTTTGCGTCGGTAATACTTCTCTACATCCTCATCTCTGCTTAGAATTATACGCTGGGCAGCGACTAACGGGTGTTGGTTTTCGCAACCAAAACGGTCGATCAATTGTTCTTTTACTGTTTCCCAATCACGAATATTGCTACCAACAATCTCGTCACCATACCATTCGAGAGCAGAGTCCTTGAGATAATACATGAGCTGCTTGATGAGTTCGGTGTCATGTTCAGAGTCTACATGTTGCTCATACAGCTTGATCCATGTTTGAACACGAATCTCTTCTTTATTACCAGAGAACTTGTCTAGTTTAAGTTGGGTGAAGACTGGTTGGCTTATATTAGAAGTGTTGAAGTCTGGTGTGGCTGAAGAAACAGCGGCGGAATTACGGTTTTTCTTGTTAGCCATGTTTATTTGTGAAATACAAGATGATGGAGATAATCACTAGGATTATTTACAGTTGGTTGGGGATTGGGAGCAAAGTCTGATACAATAGAATTGAATTTAAGGGCACGATTAGCTCGATTCTCAGCGATAGAAAGAGATTCTCTTGATAGTATACGACTTGGAAGGTTATCTTTGAAGTATTGATGATTTTCACTTGAATGGAAGAATGATGCAGGGACCACGTTTTCACTCTCGGTTGCTTTGGCTGCTTCCTTGATTCCAGTATGAAAAGCCTTGATAGCTCGCTTTTCAACCTTTCGTTTCTCTTTAAGAACGTTATGCTCAACGGCCAACGAGATTGTACCAGAAGATTCTGATTCTAAGCGTTTCTGTTTTAAGTTGCGCTTGTAACAGAGTCGCTTTTTCTGGCTCTTAGTCAGAGGTACCGCAGGAGTTACCGAAGTTGTGGTTGAAGCTGGTAAGACACCACCAAGAGGGCGAATAGAATTATCACGAGGACCAGATGGACGAATTGGACCAGTTACAATACTTGGAGATGGAGTTGGACCAACAGGAGCGACTGGAATGGCTTTAGGAGGGTTGAAGTTGAACTTAAGGCCACCACCAGTGAGTATAATTGGACCACGAGGTGATTTAACAGCTGGAGAGGGAGGTACTTCTTCTTCTTCCTCCGAGAGGGAGCCACCAAACCAATGACCAGGGGTTGAAGGGGGTTCCAACAATGAGGGGTCGAAACTGGGCTCGAGTTCCAAGAATTCCACTGTAGAATAGAGACAAAGAGAAAAAACAGGATTAGTAATGATTTTGAACGATAGAGGGCGTTCAATCCTGTCGACTGCGCCAATTGTGACGGTCAAGAGGGGTCAACAGTCAAAAGGGGAGGAAGAATAAAGAAGGGAAACCATTAACTCACTTTTTCAAATGAAGCTGAATGGTTTAAAAAGAAAACACCAGAGGGAGTAACTTAAAAGTGACTTTATTAGTAAAGACAATTGACAAAAATATGGTTGACCATAGGTCCTTATATATGTCCCTATTGAGACAAAAGGGTTGTAGGTCAAAGTTTGTTATGTAAAAGTAAGGTCAATATGTAAATTAGTTAGCATTAAAAATACATAGTTATGATGCATTAGGTTTTTAGGACATTATTTCACGTTAACATTGTTTGGTTGAGTCACCTGTATCAAAACAGGTAGGTTTGTATTGAGTTTACATTAAGTTTTGATTATAAAAACTAGATGGCAGAAAAGTAGAAAAACATGTGTTTTGTTATAAGAAAAAGTGTGTATGTTTATGTGTTTAATTTCTTTTAATTAGTGCTTATTCCTCATAATGTAATCAACAACTCTTTGAGTATCAACAGCCATTATATTGACGATCTCACCAGCAGTAAAATCTTTCCTTCCTGCACTAGATAATTTTAAACTCTGAAAAAAAGGAAATATTAAATTATAAAATAATATAAGTTATCCAAATATTAGAAACTTGGTAAACTATTTTTTCGATAAATACTAGCAATGAGAGCAGCTCGCATTCTCATTGAAGTAACATTAATCCAGAACTCGTACTGCCCATTTAACATAGATTCAAGAAGTGCACAAATAGCCATTCCTAACGCAATAACATAACCCCGCCGCTTCGGATCACCACTGGCTACAAAAGCAATCAGCTGATCCAAAAAAAAGAGGATTACCAAAGGTAAGAAAGCTTGAACATAATTTAATGACACCACATCCCATTAACTGAGGCCAAAAAGCTTTAAACAGAGGAAGAACAGCATTGACAATGATAATGGAGTAATCCTCGATAGATTTAACAATTCCACTTTGATATTTCTGTTTAGTGTTAAATGAGTACAAAATGGCATCTTCAAGATATCGACGAAATTTATCATAAAGGGGTATCTGTCACCAAAAACCGACCTTAATAGATTTCGAAATGAATTTGATTTTATGAAAGGAGGGTTAAAAAACACTGTTAACTTTTGTCAAAAGTTCTCTAGAGTGACGCGTTCGGCCGCGATCGCGCTTCAAAGATGAAACAATTTAGGGCGATTTCTCGTGAAGTAATCAAGTTAGAGTGCCTCGGAAAAACCTTTTCAATGTCTTGGCTACGTTTTATCGCTATTAGGTCGTTTAACTTCGAATGAGTGTCAGATGGCCAGATCATGTTTAAAATTGATTTAGATTAGTTCAACGTTATTCTTTCAGCATGAACAAAAAATATACAGCGGGTTTTTTCGATATGACTTTTATTTTGTCTGTTTCTAAGAGTGACCTCTTTCTGGTCGATACCTGATAACTTTTCAATCAGTTGACATATTGACATAGGACTTTAACCTCTGAGCTTATATTTGACCGGACAGTATTATATAAAAAGTTCAAAGTCATTCAGGGTCT
Organism: Tetranychus urticae; assembly: GCF_039701765.1. Classification (NCBI taxonomy): domain Eukaryota; kingdom Metazoa; phylum Arthropoda; class Arachnida; order Trombidiformes; family Tetranychidae; genus Tetranychus; species Tetranychus urticae. The sequence continues at coordinate 10,256,889 of NC_142958.1, read as the reverse complement.
TTTTCAAAATCATGGTCAATTATGCGCCCTACCAAAAATCATGAATTTTGAAAAAGACCCTGAATCCCCGGTATCTAAATGTATGCAATGAAAAGATATTGTAAAACATTGTAAGACTTTAAGTGAAGCACAATTATCAAAATATCGGCTGCGCAAATCAGAAAATTGACTTCAGATTTGAGTTTAACATATCAAAAAGTATAAGAATATGAAAAATATTAGGTATCCAAGAAAGTTCGTTCGTTTTTTTCAAAGCTCGAGTACAGTCGATGATTTTTAGGCGAAAAATTCAGTTTTTGTGGATATTTTTTCACTAATGATAGAGAATTTTGCAAGCTTCAATCCGGTATAATTTTCAAAATGATCAGCATTTCAATAAATTATGAATTAACAATTTAAATTGATCAACTTTTTACTGATTTCATTGTGATCGGATTAAATCATAATAAGAATAATTTCTTTAATTGCAATTCAGAAAAAATCAACTGTATCAGATAGCTGATAGTCTATTGCATATTTTTTCAAAATTTCGAGGCTTCAAATAAACTAATTAAGCAATTAATAAAATTTGAACACAGAAAATTTCAATTTTTCTGCAAAACTCAATGTTAAAATTACATTGAAAAGCTCAATTTAATTGAAATAATGTATTGTTGATTACATTGTTAGTCGTAACATTCATTGTTAGCTAAATAATCCAGATGAATATAATCGTACGTAGTTAATGAATTATCCTTAAGTAACAATTTATACGTCTTTGTGTTAACATATATTCAATAAAGTTCTTGATTCATATTTACTCGGACCTGAATTAAACCAACTGGTTATGGGCTCAGTCACGGATATGAATATTTCCAATGTCTCAGTTCTGGTTGAACGTTTTGATGGTGTAAATTTCCCATCTTGGAAGTTCAGAATGATGAACTGGTTGAGGAAAGAAGGACTCTGGGATATTGTTGTTAATGAGAGTTTACTTCAAACTAGACAAGAAAAGAGGTCTAACGATAGAGCTCTTGGATTATTGAATTGTTCAATTTCACCGAGATATTGTTCATTAGTTCAGAATGCTTCAACCGCCTTTGAGGTTTGGAATATTTTGTGTAAAACCTTTCAACCTGAAGGTTTGGCTCACATCTGTCATTTGAAGGACAAATTGTCGCATTATAAATTCAATACTGATGAACCGATTATCAATTCAATTGCACATTTACAAGATATTTGGTGTCAACTTGAAATGTTGGATGAAAAAATAAGTGAATCAGAAAAGGTTACTGTCCTTTTGAACAAATTACCAGTAAAGTTCAGTAATTTTGTCAATTCTATTGAAATTCTTATCGAGGAAATTACATTACAAAAATTGATTTCTAAGATTTTACATCATGAAATGAAGCTTCAAAATTCTGGTAATCAATCTATTGAGCGAGGTGTTAAAGCTTTAGCTATTGAAAACAATTTCTCGAATAAAACGAAGCTAAATAAGAAGAAGAAGAACAAGAACCATCTTAAATGTTTCAAATGTGGTAATCTTGGTCACTTTGCTCGAGATTGTAAAGGAGCAACAAATGTGAAAACATTCAATACTGATGTGAAGCAGAAGGAGAAAGCATTCACAGTTAATGATGGCAATGATACACTTGAATGGAAATTGGGGCTACGAGACACATGACTGGTAATGTCAATTTCTTTATGGATTACATTGAAATTGATGATGAATATGTGTATCAAGCTGATGGAACAGCATTGAAAATTGAAGGTAAAGGTACAATCAAAATGACTTCTAAGGTAAATGGAGAAACAAATTATTACAAATTAACAAACGTCTATCATGTACCTAAGATGACTCAAAATTTGTTCTCGGTTGGTCAAGCAACTTCAAATGGCGCATCTTTTTCAATGAAAAAGGATAAATGTTTCGTTTATGACGATGAAGATAAATTGTTTGCAACTGCAAATAAAATTGGTAACTTGTATATCCTCAATTGTAAAGTAATTTACAAGAGTGAAATGGTATTGGCGAGCAATGATAACATTCGGTCAACTGATATTAACCTTTGGCATCAAAGACTTGGTCATGTTAATCATTCAAATTTGAAAAAATTGATAAATGAAGGTATTGTCAATGATATTAAATTGACTGGAGAAACAAGTAAAATCTGTAATGGCTGTATCAAAGGTAAAATGACAAGACAACCCTTCAAATCGAGAACTGGAGTGGCAACTGAAGCTGTACTTGATTTGATACACTCTGATATTTGCGGACCCATCAGAACCCCATCTTTCAGTGGAATGAAATATTTCATTACATTCATAGACGATTGGTCAAATTGGGTATTTGTATCACCAATCAAAGAGAGAAGTCAAGCTTTCGAAAAGTTCATTGAGTATGAAGCTTCGGTCACTAATTTACATGGAAAAAATATTAAATGTTTTCGATCAGATAATGCTAAGGAATATTTGACCACTGATTTTGAAAAATTGTTCAAAGAAAAGGGTATTAAACATGAAACATCTTTACCTTATATACATCAACAGAATGGTGTTGCCGAGCGTATGAATAGAACGCTCCGTGAAATGGCTTGCTCTATGCTTCATCAAGCAAATTTAAACTTATCTTATTGGGCTGAAGCAATTGTAACAGCTAGTTATTTGAGAAATCGCTGTCCATCGAAGGTTATAAATTTTGATACACCTTTTTTACGATGGAAAGGGCACAAACCAAACTTGAACCATTTAAGAGTATTTGGATCAAAATCATTTGCTTTATTACCACAGGAAAAACGTTCAAAAATCGATAGTAAAGTAATTGAAGCGATTTTTACTGGTTACTGTATTAACAAAAAAGCTTAGCGATTGATTGATCCTAATACTTTGGATGTAATTTTTGCCAGGGATGTTAAGTTTGATGAAGATGAAGTAGTCAAAAATATGAGAACAGAAACAACAGCGAATGATGATTTACTTATTGATCAAGATGAGTTATATCAACCAAAAAATGATAAAAATAGGTCGCATCGAAATGAAGCTCTTATGATAACTGCTGAACCAAGTAGCTATCAAGAAGCTGTTAATAGCAATGAAGCTAAACAATGGCTTAATGCAATTAACAATGAATATCATTCATTAATGAAAGCAAATACTTGGACATTGGTAAAAAGACCTGATAATAGAAATATTATTAGAAATAAATGGGTTTTTAAGGTTAAACGAAGTGACAAATCAGAAATCGTTTACAAAGCACGTTTGGTGGCAAAAGGTTTCACACAAGTGAAAGGTGAAGATTTTTCAGAAACATTTGCCCCTGTTGCCAAGTTCCCAACATTGCGATCGTTATTATCATTATGCGTCAAGTTCAAAATGATTATACATCAGATGGATGTAAAAACAGCGTATTTGAATGGTAAATTAGATGAAGATATTTACATGTACCAACCAGAAGGTTTTATTGAAGATGAAAACTCAGTTTGTAAATTGAACAAAAGCATCTATGGGTTGAAACAGTCAGGACGAAATTGGAACATATTACTGAATAATTGTTTGGTTAAACTTGGCTTTACTCAAACTAAGTCTGACAACTGTTTTTATTGGAGAGGTGAGGCAAAGAAAAGAGTTTACATTCTGGTTTATGTTGATGATTTGTTGATTGCTGGACAAAATATTGAAATAATCAAAATAATCAAAGATTTACTCAAAGCTCAATTTGAAATGAAAGATTTGGGCTTGCTGAAATCATTCTTAGGAATTGATTTTTTGTTCAATCTAGACAATTCATCAATATTCATTTCCCAAAAACAGTACATTGATGTCATTTTGGAGCGATATCAAATGGTTGACTGTAACATTGTCTCTACTCCAAGTGATCTGTCCCAAAAATTGACTAAAAATAATGAAGATAACGAGAAAATGGCTAATGTTCCATACAACAGTGCTGTAGGTGCATTAATCTACCTAGCTACTTGCACTAGACCTGACATTGCGTCAGCAGTGGGAGCAGTTAGTCAATTTTTGGCTAACCCAAACACAGAGCATTGGAAGGCTGTGAAACGCATTTACCGCTATCTCAAAGGTACAAAAGATTTTGCCTTAAAAATTGAATTTGGAAATACAAATGATATTGACGATATCGTAGGTTTTGCTGATGCCGATTTTGCTGGCAATATTGATGACAGGAAGAGTACAACTGGTTTAGTTGTATTTGTTTTTGGTAATGTTGTTTCATGGGTATCCAAAAAGCAATCAACTGTTTCATTATCTACTTCTGAGGCAGAGTTTATTTCACTTGCAGAATGTATTAAAGAAGTGTTATGGTTAAGGTCGATATTGACAGAAGTTGGACTCGCTCAAAATAAGCCTTCATTAATATATGAAGATAATAAAGCTACTATCGCTATGAGTAAAAATCCTGTTGGTCAAACACGATCGAAACACATTGATATAAAATATCATTTTGTCAGAGAAAAGGTGAACTCAAATGAAGTAAGGGTCGAGTACAAACAATCGTCTGAAATGCTTGCTGATATATTGACTAAACCTTTACCTAAGCATGTTTTCTTTAATTTACGATCAAAGCTCAATTTATCTGAAAATTCAATGTAATCAAAGTGGGAGAATTGAAATAATGTATTGTTGATTACATTGTTAGTCGTAACATTCATTGTTAGCTAAATAATCCAGATGAATATAATCGTACGTAAATAATGAATTATCCTTAAGTAACAATTTATACGTCTTTGTGTTAACATATATTCAATAAAGTTCTTGATTCATATTTACTCGGACCTGAATTAAACCAACTAATTTAATGGTGAAAAATTAGATTTACATCAAAAATTGTGCTTCTATGGAATTTCAACGTTAAATTAACTTTTGCTGTTATTTGATTAATTA